>NW_023416289.1:26580000-36059140 GCF_014176215.1 Rousettus aegyptiacus
GACTCCCAGTTGGTCTCCTCACCTCCATGTTGTCCCCTCCAAAATTCCCCATCCAATGTCTAGGTATAGTAGTGATAAGATGACTCAGGAGAGCAGATCCTGAGAGGTGAGGAGAAGACCCAGTAGGTTAGACCAGTAGAAAGAGCCAGAGAGGTAGAACAAGGAGAGAGATGTGCCCATGTTATAAACTGCTGTGAACAACTTATCTCCAAACTTAGCAACTTAAAACAAATTTGTCATCTCACACTGTTCCTGAGGGCCAGGAATCTGGAAATGCCTTAGCTGGGTGGTTTTGGCTCAGAGTCTCTAGTGAGGTTGCAGTCAAACTGTCAATTGTTTATTTTCCTAACCTTCAGTTTGGCTCATAAAACTGAAAAACAGAAGAAGACCGCAGGTTGTATTAGCGTCAGGCTCTGCTGGATCCCAGCACTCATAATGTGTCTTCACAAGGCTGTCTCTCTCCTTTTCTTGGCCCTGGTTTCCTCTGGTTCATTTCAGGCAGGTCACCCTTCACCTCCATCCACTCGCAACCATGAAGGGAAGGTGGCCGCTGCAGTGCTAAGCTGCCCCTTGACAGACTGGCCACTGCCGCAGAAAGACTGCCTTTTTTCCAATGGAGCTAACCATACTCCCCAGGATTCATCTAAGTTGGTTCCCACTTGGCTAAGCATGACCAATCCAGAATGAATCATTGTGACTCTGAGAGCCATGAGGTAGTTATCAGAGAGGGAGTTACTCAAGGAAAAGTGGCAGTACTGTCACCAGAGGAAGGTGTGGATGCTAGGCAGGTAGGCAAAAACCTGGGTGACCCCTGTGTCTCTTATGTACATGGAGGAGCTTAATTGACACCCACTTCTTCTCGCTAGGTTTCGATCGCATCGAAAACTTGGAAGAGTACACGGGGCTGCGTTGCCTCTGGCTGGAGTGCAATGGAATACAGAAAATCGAGAACCTGGAGGCCCAAACCGAATTACGTTGCCTCTTCTTGCAAGTGAACTTGCTTCATAAAATTGAGAACCTAGAACCTCTGCAGAAATTGGATGCTCTTAACCTCAGCAACAATTACATCAAGACCATTGAAAACCTCTGTGAGAATTACCATAAGGGGACTTTCTAAATGTCATTATGTCCCCTGCTTTCCCCTGGGGGAGGTTCTAAAATTTTATATTATGGGCAAGAAACATTTAGATGCCTTTCTTTGTTGTTTACTTCTGCTGACCTCATCTTCTAGCCTGTCTGCCAGTCCTGAACACGCTCCAGATAGCCCACAATCACTTAGAGACCGTGGAAGACATTCAGCATCTAAAGGATTGTTTAAAACTTTGCGTCCTTGACCTTTCTCACAATAAGCTGAATGACCCAGAGATCCTGAGCATTCTGGAGAGCATGCCCGATTTGGTAAAACACGTACAAAATTTGCATTTTTTATGTTCTTTAAATACCAAATCTCTTCTCTCTTCTTCCTTCCTCCCAATCTCCCTCCCTCCTTCCCTCCCTCCTTTTTTCCTGCCTCCTTTACTTCTTTCATACTCTTTTCCTCTTTGCATTTTTAGCTAGAAATCTTAAATACTAGATGCCATATCATTTCACTCTCAAATATTTCAGTGTATATCTCTGATAGATAAGGACATTTTTTTAGCATAATTGAAATACTACAATTATATCTAAAATGTTATAATAACTACATTTAATATGCAGACCATGTTCAGTTTTCTCCATTTATCTCAAAAATGCATTTTGACCATTGAGATGTTCAAACCAGACCCACGCATCATATTTGGATGACTTGTCTCTGAAACCTCTTGGTCTCTCATCATTCCCCTTCCCTGTTCCTCCCAACACCACCCCATTAATCTATCAAGGAGACTGGGTCCTTTCTCTGGCAGTGTGCCACATTCTGGATTTGGTTGATTGCATCCTCATGGTGCCATTTAATATGTTCTGCTGTATCCAGTGTTTATTTTTTATTTTTTGTTTGCCTTTCCATTTATTTTATTTTGTAGGAGGGAAGGGAGTGGGGAGTAGGTTGCATAATAGATGATACATGAGAATGATCAAGCACAATCCAAAAGCATCAGAGATATCTTTTACAAAGGAAAAAAATATATATGCACATGTTTACAGAAATATTGTTGGAAAAGAAATGCGTGTCAGGAATTCCCCTCAGCATTCTCTGTCTTATTTCTTGGTGCACAGTTGCTCCAAGCTCCAGCGCTGGGGCAGCACCCAAAAGCTGCCAGGGACACACAGGGAGGACTGACCCATGGGGCTTCATGGTGAAGGCTGGAGGGGCAGCCCCACCCCCAGACAGCAGTGCTAGCAGAACCCATCGCCTCTCCTACCAAGCTTACCCCCTCTCCATGGACACCGAGGCATGCAGCAGCCACATCTGAGTCTCCATCAACCCGGCCCCCAACATTTCTTATAACATGATAATAGAGCCAGAGGCTTGATCAGATCCAGGTTCAATACTTAACTTTGGGGTGTGATGTAACATTTGGTGGCCTCTCTTTTTGTGACTGTAAGATTGATTGTTGGGCTCAGGTGTTGTCAGCCTGATCCAGCCACGGTAAATTCCCCCATTGATCTTGTTTTAGCAGCCAGTGAGGACCGTTGCCTAGATGCATTATTTCATTAGGGGTCACAAGATGATCATTTTCTAATTCTCTTATTCCTTCTGCATTTGTTAGCTGGAACACTTCTACAAAAAAAACTTACCCACATAACTTGTGGTTCCCTAATGTATAGTTCATATAGAAAGGCTGGGATAAATATCTGGTGTTTTTTTTTTTTTATTTATCAATTTTTAAAAAAATGAATCAAGATCCTAGTAATGATTAAAGGTGACAATGAAGCATTTTTCAATATCATTATGAACTCATGAATTTATATACATATATATATATATATAATATGATTTATCCCTTGCTGTTATTTTAATTTTGGATGTTCAAGTAGTCCCATCTTCTGGCTTGTGACAGCCCCTCTGGGTAGGATCCGTGGGATCACCCCGCAGTGGCCTTTGTTGGCTTCCTTGCTTTTTAGGGTGTGTGTGTTGCCATTTGTACTAGTACTACAATTTTTTAAATAGCACACAGAACTCTTGAGTTCACTGTTTACTGCTTAGAGCATGCAAAGTGAGGAAAAGTGAGCCAGTTAAAAGAAAAATAGTCAGGCATAATATGCAGAGCAGACTGTCGAGGACTAGTTTACAATTGCCAGCACATAGTGATAATATAAAGCTGTATTATATAATAATACTTTTTTTTCTCTCTCTCACTTGGCTGCCATAACAAATTACCACAGGCTGGGGGGCTTAAACAACAGAAATTTATATTCTCATAATTCTAGAGGTTAGAAGTCTGAGATTAAGGTGTTAGCAGGGTTGGTTTCATTCTGAGGCCGCTGTCTTTGGCTTGCAGATGGCCAACTCCTCCCTGTGTCTTCACATGGCCCTTCCTCTGTGTGTGTTAATCTCTTTTTATAAGGACACCAGTCATAGCGGATTAGAGCCCACCACTGTGACCTCATTAACCTTAATTACCTCTTTAAAGGCCAGGTCTCTAAATACAGTCACATTCTGAAGTGCTGGAGGTTAAGACTTCATCATGTGAATTTTGGAGGGGCACAGTTCAGCCCACAGCAAAAGCATCCTGCCTTACAGTCTGTTTTATGATTGTTAAATTCTCCACACCCCACGTACCTCTTTGGTGCCTACACCTGGAGCATACTGCTCCCGCCGCCTGGGTCCCCACAGCAGAGGTTACTTGAAAATATGACAAGAATGGTAAAGGCAGTACAAGAAAAAAGTTAGGGGAAGGCTAAACTAACTAGTTCACAATATAATTTTTTTTCTCCAACAATAGAAATCGCTTTAGATATGAAAAATATTTCATCGGTTTAACAGATTTTAAATGGTTCACCCACGTGTCTCCTTAACTGTTCGCAGGAGAAGAGGTGGCAGTATTATAAGATGGGGGGATGGCATGCTGTCACTGCTGTACCTTTTTCTCTTTTCTGGTCCCAATGTGATATCTAGGAGATCTGTAGGCCTGGCAGGAATGGCCCCCACCTTAGAGAAGCGGGCACTTTTCATCCTTTTCCCACAGTCACTGTTACTTATCTATCTAGCTGCTGTGTACATTTTCGTAAAATGGGTCCTGGCTGGGAAAGAGAGAAAACAATTAGACTGAGATTAATTTCAGTAGAAGAGATAGGGTGAGCAAAACTAATGTAATCACTGCCCTTGGAAAAGGCCTCAGGAAATGTTTTCCAGTATTATTCTGGAAGGGCAATCAGACTGACTGATCTGAAGTTCAAGAAAAGAAAGGGCTCCTCAGTTATCGGGACGATGTCATGGCACAAAAACAATGACGTCCTTCTGGCTTCACTACCAAAGTCATCAGGATGTGATGTTGTCTCTTTATTTATTCTTAGAGCACAGCACATATAAAATATTTAAATCACGTTCATTTTTTAGTAATTAATTTGGTTCTGTCTGTCTGCTTACAGCGTGTCCTGAATTTGATAGGAAACCCAGTTATTAAGCATATCCCTAACTATCGAAGGACAGTCACTGTTCGACTAAAACACTTAACATTCCTGGATGACAGACCAGTTTTTCCAAAGGACAGGTAAGGAAGAGAAAAGCCTTTTGCTTACATTTTAATATGTAATAATCGAGTATGGTTATTAATCAGTTAAAATTTTTTAATTTTTGAGCATTTTACACATCATTAAATATATATATATATATTTTAGAAATAGGTTTATGGCTACATAATTATAATAGGAGATCCTCTATTTTTGAGTACTGATTCATCGATTTTTTGTATAATCCTTCGATTAATATCTTTGTATTTGGTCTCTGACCTCATTGCTGATTGTTTCCTTAGGATGAAATGTAATAAGTTGTGTTATAGGACGAAAGAACGTGGTTTGAGCCCTTCTAAAGGTGCTTATAAATATTTTTAAATTATTTTCTAGAAAGTTTCTAACTATAACTTCACCAGACATTGCTATGTAAAAGAAATGTTTGCCAGGTGAATTGATAAGTGAAGATGGTATCCTTTTTTAAATTTGCATTTTTGGATAACTGATGAGATTGGTCTCAATAACCATCTTTGCTGGATATTTATGTTTCTTTCTCTATGAGGTATTCCATTCACAACTTCCTCCCAGTTTTCTATTTTCTGAGAGGGCCTTTTCTTGATTCATAAGAGCTCTTGTATTAAGAATTTTGGACCCAGGACCACCATGTATATTGTCACTTTCCTTTTACCTGTGTTTTTAAATTGAGGTCACTATTCATTCTAACTTAGACTAAAACCTCAGTAACATGGAGATCTTGAAGGGAAGTGCAATCTGAACTTTGAATGATACAACATTTAAAAAGAAATGTAGCTGGTAATATGTTTTTGAACTCACAAGTTCAAGTCAAACTGACAAATATTTCAGACAGAAGTGAGAACCTCTATTCCAATTAGGTGAGAAAACAAGAAGACCTGCTTCTGGGAAGTTGGGCAGAGATGCATCCAGCACCTGGTTTCCAGGGCACCCAGCCCTGGGGGTGCTGGGGGACAGTGAGCCATGCCTGCGTGCTCAGCTTAGCTCTGCAACTGCGAGCTGTGTCCCCTTGGCTGGGCTCACTAACCTCCTGAGCCTCACGTTCCTCATCTGGAGAGAGGGGTAGGGTCTTCCTGAGTACCTGTGACGTTGAGCGGTAAAGGGTTCGTAGGAGGAGTGAACCAATGGGAGCGGCTGTTGCCGAGGATTCTGATCCCGCCCCAGGGCAGCGCTGGCCCGCAGGAAAAGTGTAAACAGAGACATGAGGCTGACCTTTCTCAGTGAGAAAGAACATTCATAACTCATTGATACAAAGACAACACAATTTAAAAATAGGCAAAGCTTAAAAGAATGAGATGACAAGCCACAGACTGGAAGAAAATATATTCAAGAAAGATAACTGAATAATGGCTTATATACAAAAAAATACAAAGAACTATCTACAACCCCTAGAACCTCTTCACTTATCAATTCACCTGGCAAACATTTCTTTTACATGGCAATGTACAGTATAGCATGACTCCAAGAGTCAGGTTCACCTGGGCTTAAATCCTAACTCCAGCGCTCACTAGCTGGTCCGCATTGGGCACTTGCTGTTATTTCTGTCTGGGTTGAGCTTCACAGGTGTTAGCAAGTTTCTGCTCACCTGTCATCTTATTAAGATCTTCATGACCCAGCACCCTGTGCAAGTATTGCCTTTTCTACCTGGTGTCTCTTCAGCCTGATTTCTTTTCTTAGGACAAGATAGCCTCTGATATGTTTGTTTCCTTGTTTAGGGTCTGTCTTTCCCCATAAAAAGGGCAGCTCTAACAGAGAGAGCAATGTCATTTCCTGTTACCTGCTGTATCTACAACCCCTAGAACAGTTCACCCATTTAAAGTGTACAATTCAATGGTTTTTAGTATAGTCACAGAGTGTGCAACTATCGGCACAATCAATTCTAGAATATTTTCATCACCCCAAAAAGGAACCCTTATCCATTAACAGATTCTCCCCATACTCCCCTTCCTAGCCCCTAGCAATCACAAATCTGCTTTCTAACTCTGTGGATTTGCCTATTCTGGACATTTCATACAGTGTGTGGCTTCTTTCACTTAGCATGATGTTCTTAAGGTTCATCCACATTGTAACAGGTGTCAGTAATTCATTCCAAAATAATGTTGCAAAATAACATTCTATTTAGATATACATTTTATTTATCCATCAGTTGATGGACATGTGGGTGATTTCCACTTTTTGGCTCTTGTGAATAGTGCTGCTATGAATATTCATGTGCAGGTTTTTGTGTAGATGTTTGTTTTCCACTCATTTGGGTAAATACTTAGGATTGCTGGATTATATGTTAAGACTATGTTTAGATTTCTAATTGCCAAACTGCCTTCCAGTGTGGATGCACTGTCTTGCATTCCCACCAGCAAAGAATGAGGAGAGCTCATTCCTCACCAGTGTTTGATGCTGACAGTGTTTTGGATTTTAGCCATTCTGATAGATTTGTTGTGATATCTCATTTTAATTTGTATTTCCCTACTGTCATTTGATGTTGAACATCTTTTTATATGCTTATTTATCTTCTGTATCTCTTTTGCTGAGTTATCCAGGTCTTTTGGCCACTTTATTGTTTTTTGGGTTTTTTTTAAAAATTTTAATAGTTCTTTGTAATTTTTGTATACAAGCCATTATTCAGTTATCTTTCTTGAATATATTTTCTTCCAGTCTGTGGCTTGTCATCTCGTTCTTTTAAGCTTTGCCTATTTTTAAATTGTGTTGTTTTTATATCAATGAGTTATGAATGTTCTTTGTATATTCTAGATACAAGTCTCTTGTCAGGTAAATGACTTGCAAATATTTCTTCTATTCTGTGTTGTCTTTTACTGTATTTATGGTATTCTTTGCATTACTAGCATTTTTGATGTTGGCAAAGTCCATTTTCTCAATTTTTCCTTTTGTCACTTGTACTTTTGGCATTATATCTAGAAGGCTTTGCAAACCATATGACTTTAAAGATTAAAATGTACATGTGTTAACTTCTGCCCTTGCAGTCACATGTGCTATGCACCTCAGGTTCGATTTGGAGGGAAAAGAACACTTTTGGTCAGATAGTATATGTTTTGAATTTACCTTTGACCTGTGAACATCAAACCTCCCGGATTTCTGTTTCTTTACTTATTTTTCTGAACAGAGCTTGTGCAGAGGCCTGGGCTCAGGGAGGGTATGCAGCAGAGAAAGAGGAGAGACAGCGGTGGGAGAGCAGAGAACAGAAGAAGATCACAGACAGCATCGAGGCCTTGGCAATGATCAGGCAGCGGGCTGCAGAGAGAAAGCAGCAGAAAGAAGGCCAAGAGAAAGGTACATGTCCTAGCCCGAGACGGCCCCCAGAGCTCTGTTTAGATTAGAAATCCCTGCTGTCAAACTCACAGTCTTTCATCTCTGGGATTTGGCGGAGTTTTTGGACCATTTACTCATATATCTATGGATCCATCTGTACTTGCTAGGAGCAGTGAGTAGTTTCAAACCACTTTTAGTTATTAAAACACAATTTGTTAAAATAGCCTCAGTTTTCCGAAATAAATGGTATATTAGTTTTCTGGGACTGCCATAGCACATTACCACAAATTTAGGGGCCTAAATGACCCAAATTTATAATCTTACCACAGTTCTGGAGATTAGAAGTTTAACATGAGTCTCACTGAGCTGAAATCAAGGTGTCGGCAGGGCTGAGTTTTTTCCAGATGTTCCAGGGGAGATTCCGTTTCCTTGTCTTTAAGGAAGACAGCTGCTAGACGCTGCCCGTATCCGTTGGCTCATGGCCCCTTCCTCCACTTTCAAAGCCAGCGGCAGAGCATCTTCACATCTTTCTCTAGCTCTAACCTCCCACCTCCCTCTTTTAAAGACCCCTGTGATGACATTGGGACCACCAGGATAATCCAGGATAATCTCCCCATTTCAAGATCCTTAATCTTAATTATATCTACAAAGTCCCTTTTGCCATGCGAGGTCACGAATTCACAGGCTCTGATTTTAAGATGTGGGCATCTTTGTGGGCCCATTATTCTGTCTACCACAAATGAATATTGTGACCTCATATCAAAACAATATGGTATTTGTACTAATTTTATAGATACCACATTTAGTTCCATTAATAGCAATAAAATCAGCCAGCATGTACTGGGGGCTCAGTCAGTGCCCTTTTTACCTTGTATGAATCAAAGGGTTGTGGTAATCTTGAATTTTAATTGTTATTAAAGTTTTTCATTACTATTATTGCCCCTTTAAATCTTCCATTTTCTGCACACAGATCTTACTGACCATTTAGCGGGGTAGGGGGCTTGACATTCACAAATAAATAGGTTTCTGCATGTAAACCTCGGGCAAAGGTACATGCACTTATACATATGTGGAATGAGCAAACAGACGCTGTCGCAGATCCCCATAGAGGGAGAAGATACAGTTTCACGTCCAAGGAGCCCACGGTTCCCCTGGGGGGGCCGAAGAGGAGTACCGGATACCTGGATTTAGAATTAACTTGCAAATTAGGAACTCATACAAGGTTGACTGGGTTGGGTGAGATCATATCAAGAAGGGCCTTGGAAACCAGTTTTGATATGGCAGGTGACAGGTCATAGGCTATGAAGTAGGTGGCTGTCATGGAAGTGACATTCGTCACATGAGTTTGGGGGCAAGGTGGTCCTACACTTGGGGAGCCAGGCAGGAAGCTGCAGCCCCAGGGTTGGAGAGAAACCTGTGCAAATCACCATGGCAAGATCAGGGCAGGCCTGGGAAATGTTCTTGGCTCCGCAGACCCTCTGGGCTACTCTAGTATCTCAGACTCTCTTTCCTGCCTTCCCCAACCTCATCCCCCACCCCCCGTGCCCATTTCAAGACTCTATCCACAGGCATAAATGAACCCCTCCCTTCCCCACACACTCTACTGCCCCGCATCCAGGACTCAGAGCCCCCTGCTCATGCCTGATGCCCCTGGCCAGCATTTGGTAGAGGCTTCTAGTGAGGGAGTGTGTCCCGTGTCTGTCTCAGTTCAACCCCGACAAGAGCCTGTGGGATCCTGGGGACAGTGCTCAGGGCACCTTAACAAGTAAGAATTTTCTTCCTCATTCGATACCCAATAGAAGAGCCAGAGGTTCCATGTGTGTTTTTAAATTACATTTATTGTTTTTCACTTAATTACAAAATGTGAACACACAGGAAACATAGAAAAGCATAGGTAACAACATAATTGCAGCAAAAGCCACTCACTATTTCATGTATTTCCTGGCTTTTCCTTATGTATGCAATGTATATTTTTATAGAAAAATGGCATACTTATATTGCTTCTGCCTACTCTTTTGAATTAGCATAGTATATTTTCCATAAAATAGACGTTCTCTTACAGCATGTTTTCACCCAACTATCAAAGTTTTCAAATTTTCAGGAAAGCTTAAAACATAGTAAAATGAAAAGCTGTTGTGTCTACGTTAAATACTTAACATGCACACACACTTTCCTGTTCTGCCGAACCATTGGAAAGTAAAGGCAGGCATCGTTACCCAAACGCCTCTCATGCGTCTCCTAAGAACCTCCTACATTGTTTTCTTAATGGCTGTGTGTGTTCTGTTCGATGGATGTGCTGAGCAATCTCTCTCGTGGACATTTAGCTCCATTTTTTAAGCACCCATACATAAGGGTTTGATGAACAGCCCTGCGGGCGGTTCTTTACTGGTTCCTGATGGTTCCCCGAGCTCACTCGTCGCGTGTCATGGAGAAATGTGCAGGTACTTGGCCTCCCAGGACATTTCCCAGTTCACCTTGGACTTCTCTTGTTCAGGGGAGGTGCCAGTGCCAGACAAGAAAGAGAACAATGGGGATGTTGGTGTGGAAGGGAAGGAAGAGCCTCGTGAGGATGGAGAAAGGCAGCAGAAAATGCAGCTGTTTGTCAAGGAAAGCTTCCAGGCCAAGGACGAGCTCTTCCCAGAAGATTCAGGTCTCTTGGAAGATTTGCCTGTGGAAGTCAACGCAGAGATTGAGGAGCAGGAGCCAGGAGGGGTGCCCCCAGCTGAGGCCCCCGAGGCGGCAGCCCCGGGAGCTGCCTGGGAAGGTAATGCAATCTGGAAGGCAGAGATGCCGCTCAGACCTGCACTCCTGCAGCCTCTGGGCCCCAGGGCGGGTTTCCACCTCTGGACGCTGTTTCTATAAGGTATGCAAGTTATCTCATTACCTAGAGCAGTCAGTCCTGCCCATAGAAATATTATGGAGTCATGACTACATTTTCTAGTAGTCTCATTAAACAAAGTAAAAAGAAGCAGGTGAAACACTAACAGTATATTTTATTTAACGCAATTATTTAAAATGCAATGATTTAAATCAATATAAAATTATTAATGAGCTATTTTACTTTTGGAGGGCAATAAATCTTTAAATCCAGATTGTATTTGATACCTCAGCACATTGCAATTCAGATACAAACTTTTCAACAGTCAAAGTGAAATGCAGTCCTACTAAAAGAAGCTGTTGTTTCGTACTGCTTCAGCCTTTAAATTTAATTAATTAAAAATAAAAACAAATAAAATTAAAAATTCAGTTCCTCAGGGGTCCTGGCCACATTTCAAGTGCTCAGTAGCCATATGTGGGTCTGGCTACAATGGCGGATAATGCAGATCTAGGAAAAGGAATCCCGGGCAGTTTCCAGCTAAGGTCCTTAGAGTCCCGCTGACTAACAGATAAACCCAAGCCTTGCCCGGGACACTGCTCTGTTGCTGTGATATTGGTGAGGATGAGCCAGACCCGGAACTTGCCCAGTCCATAGGGATTTGGGAGACAGAGATGATGCTCTCTCCCGGCCTGAGCAGCATTCAAGGTCTGTTTGGGGAGTTTAGCTGGTCTGGCCCAGAATAGAAGTTCTCGTAGAGCAAAGGTTCCCACTGTCTGGGAGAGACCTGGAACTGCTGATTTAGATGGTGTCATACATATATTCCTGCATAACCACTCCCCATCCTGTAATTTTTCACTTTGAAATTGTACCTAGCCTAGCAGTAAAGTTTTCTATGACTGAAACCGGCCTTTGCTTCACCAAACAGACAAAAGGCACATTTAAAAAGGAGTAGGTTAACTGCAGCATCTGTGGCTGGGAGATTGAGATAAAATCCAGCTCTATGTTTATCCAACATGTGTGGGCACTCAGTGAAGGCCACAGCTTCACAGGTTATCTTGTTTAGCCTTTTCAACAATCTTACGAGCCAGGTGCTACCATCATTATCCCATTTTATGGAGATGGAAACAGGCTCAGAGAGGTGAAGTAACTTGTTCCAAGTTGTGGAGCAAGTCAGTGGTAGGGCTGCATTGTGGCCCTGGGCTCATCCAAATCAACAACCACAGAAGCCCTCTGCCTACTTCCTTTTTTCATCCTAAACTGGTGTCCCAATGTGGCTCTTTGAGTCAAACTGGGCATGGTCATTACACAGGGTGGACACATTGGACCTATGTGTAATGAGAAAGGCTGGGCCATTCATCTCTAATAAGTAAAGCCATGAGACAGAAGAGAAAGCAGAGAACGGAACCCAAAGATATAACTTTGGGAAGCTTGAAAAGTGGGGGCCCAGAGGGGCGAAGAGGAACACCATCCTGATTCCATATTTATTCCCCAGTTAACCTTGAAGCTGTTTAACAAGTCTTATTGACACTTGTGCAATAAGAGGGGTGTGTGTCTCGAGAGACAGGCAATCCAGCAGGGCGGTGGGTTCAGCCTTTCCAGACAGGGCTATGAAATGACTCCACGCCTTCAACATTCTCACATCTCTCAGTCTCCTTGCCCATCAATCACGCCTTTTCCAAGGTTCTGCATTGATTCCTGACTGGCACTTCCATCTCAGTGGAGTCACCCCCATGTTCCAGAAGGGGAAGCTCTCTTCTTTTCCCCACCCTAATCTTTCCTTCTTAGTCTGGGGATTCTCCTGGCTCATAGCAGAGGGGCTGGCCTTTCAGACTAGGGGGAATTTTGTCCTTCCTCTGCTCTTGGAATCCACCATGACCTTGGCCTTGTCAATCTGACCACTGTGTATAAAACCAACTCCAAGGTTAATAACTCTTCATTGTTGTTCCTTAGAACTGATGCCCCGGATTGTGGCCACTGAGGGTATATCAGGTACAGGACTTGAGGAAAATGAAGATTTGGAAACCATTACGCTGGAGACAGAAGAGAAGTTCTTCATCGCTGTATGTACATAGTTCCATGTGGGGATCTGCGTTACACCTGGTAAAACCCTCACCCCATAAGTGTGGTTCTTGGACCAGCAGGCTTGGTATCCCCTGGGAGCTGGTTAGAATACAGAATCCCAGGCCCCACACAGACCTACTAATCCAAATCTGCATTTTAATTAGATCTCCCCTCCCCCAGCCCTCGTGGTTCATACATATGCACAGTTATGATTGGGAAGTGCCGGCCCAAATGATTCCCTTCAAACTATGTCTATAAAACTCTTGACTTGTTTTTCCCCAAAGAAGTTACACTGCTAAGCAATTATGTCCAGATAGCCTTATACATAATGGTTGGGAAAGCTGTATTTTATTATCAGGGCCTCTAATTCTTTGTGGACAGCTGCTCTGCAAATGGCTGATGCCATCTGCCTGGCTTGTCACTGCTCTGACTTCCTGATATAACTGTCCAGTGTCTGGTCCCCTGGGGCCAGTTCAGGGAAGGGCTGTCTGACCTTAGGATTAATCACAGCCTCTTAAACCCTCTCCTTCCTTAAACTCTTCCCTTTTTGTTAAGTCTTAAATGCTTTGGCCCACGGAATGAGCACTATGAGAATTCACACATTCTGTCATACCCCCCAGCGACTGGAGTTTGATGGAGCAAGGAGTGGAGAGGCCTTTCTTGTACCTTTAGCCTCACTTCCATCTCAGTGGAGTCACCCCCAGGTTCCAGAAGGGCAAGCTCTGCTCCCCCTGCTGACCCAGAAGGACGGCCCTGCTTCTCTGCCCAGGAGTGAGCTCCTTCACTTTAAACCTGTGGGCACAACTTTGCCCCCCGCCCACTTCCTTAATAAATTTCTAATGGGCATGCCACCCTGAACGTGCCCAATCCCGTCTGATCTCAGAAGCTAAGCAGGGTTGGGCCTGGTTAGTACTTGGATGGGTGACCACCTAGGAAGACCAGGTGCTGTAGGTGTAAAAAAAATAAATAAATAAGGGATTGTAAACCGACAGGGTCCTTGCAATCTGTGAGGTTGACCAAGGGTTCCCTCACCTAAAATAAAATAAATTTCTAAACTGTGTTTCATTTCTAACTTCACAATTTCATGTGGCTCAATAAGGTTTAAACTGGGCATGGTCAATTTTCAGAGTGTGTTTCTAGTTTCCTGGGCCTGTGTACTAAGAAACAAAACTGGGCAATTCATCTCTAACATTTGAGAATCGACTACATACAGGACAACTAATAGCTAATACTTATTGTTCTTATTCTTTACCTAGCACTGTTCTAAATAAGTCTTATCGTGATTGACTTAACCTTCCAGTAACTCCAAGAGGTAGATGCTATTCTTATCTCCACTTTACAGACAAGGAAATTGAGAGGTTAAGCAACTTGGCCAAGGCTACACAGCTAGGCACAGTGGAACTAGAATACTTACCTAAGCAGTCTGGCTCTAGAGTTCATGCATCTAACACTGTGCTGCCTGCCTCCAAGCTAGCCCAGTTGCTAGAGATAAAGATACAAAACAAACAAAACAAAAAACACAACACAAAACATAAAAGCCCTCCTAGTTTTGAGGAAGTCCATAATATACTTACCTCATACCAAAGAGTCCTGCGACCAGTTAGTACACAGAAGGTGCATTTGGTTTGGGCCCCATTATGTCTCCCCACATAACCTGGCTATACGTATGTCTAATGACAAAGTCAAGTGGAGAAAGATGTGGAAATTCTTCAGACATGTTACAGCTTGCAAATCTCATTCACCGATCAGATCCAGATACTTGGCAATGAGTGTGTGTTCGGTGAGCGTGCACAGGGCTGTCTGAATGGTTTGGGTCACTTCTCATCACCCCTCCACACTTCGCTCATGTAAAACTCAGGCTTCCTTGACTGTGTGGTCGCATGTGTCTCGCCTCTCCAGTGAGGAATGTGAATACCTCCTGGTGACATGGGCTCATTTGCTCTTTCAGGACCTACCTGACTTGGAAGATGTTGATACAGGCGAATCTTTGGAAGACCAGGACGAGGTTATAACACAGGTTTTTCCCACAATCAGCATAATTCCACTTTCACTTCCAGTCTCATTTACAAAGTGTACCTTCTTAATTCGAAAGTAAAGCGCTCTTGGTGCTTAAAGCATCGCACACGCCTTGTACTTTCACCTTCAAAAAGAAATGCAGCTGTTGGCTGTTGCTCACTTCTTTAAGGTTTTATGATTAACTACTTGGGTTTTCTTGAACATATTTTATCACTGGTTTTTAATAACTATGTACTGACATCATCACCTGACATTTTTCTGCCCTTCTGATGTATTTATGTTCATCTTGTGAATGTCTATTCTATAGCAACACATAGAGAGGGAAGAAGAAGTGGAGGAGGAGAGTGTAGGAGGCCAGATGGGGAGTTTTACTGATTCTGCTTGACCTACCTCCCTGCAGCATTACTGAGAGTCCGTGTGTGCCAGACCCAGGCCCTGAAAGAGGGGGAACCATAAGATAGTCTGTGCAGGAGCCCATCGTTGAGGAAGGGAACAGACACGGGACGAAAGCCTCCGTGGGGCCTGACCTCCAAGGGGGTGGAGTCCAGGTGGCCAGGTTAGGCCTATGTCAGCCACGGCTCAGAGATGAGCCTATCCAGGGTCTCAGGAGGATGGTGTCGTAGCCAGAATATAGTGAGCAGGGGAGTGGGTGCGGGGTGGAGACCCAACAGAGGGTGGGAAAGCAGTGTACACATGGCTGTAGACTTTGGGACTCAGAAACAGTTGCTACGGGTCTTCACCCTGAGGGCCAACTTTCCAAAGGCAGAGTGATTTCCTCCCTTGGGTCTTTCCTGCATGTGGCAACAGAATATTTTGTGCTAGATAAAAGTGGAATTAGCATTGTGCATTTTATAGTGACTATTGTATAAAGGGAAATATTCAAATACATCTTTTTTTATTTTTAACAGACAATGTGCTTTCCAAAGATTACAACCATCTCGAGCTTAAGTGATGACAGTGACCCCGAACTGGACTACACCTCACTTCCAGTGCTGGAAAACACATCCACAGACACCCTCTCAAATATATTCGCAATCTCTAAGGACACGTCCAGGAAGGCTGAGACACCCTTTACACACATATTTAAAGAAGCAGCAAAGAGGGACTTGGAAACCCACAGTAGTGCCACCAAGTCCCCACGCCCTCTGATTCAGGAGCTCAATGACGATGAGACTTCAGGCTCTCCACCGACGCCCCCAACCTGCAAAAGGGATGCCGTACCACCCCCTTCCAGTGAAGATGGGGACAATGATCTACTTCCAGCTTCTTCTCCAGGTTAATGCCACCTTACTCGCAAGAGCATGGGGTGGAAATGAATTGTTGACCATTGAAACCCAAAGTTGGGTAGCCAACTGGGCCTTTGCCCCAAGAATCCCATCGGAGAGGGTCACTCATGACTGACCAGAGAGATAGCCATGATCATGTTCTTAAGTTTACACCTCACTGAAGCTGCCACTTGCCAGATGCTGGCCTGAGCTGATCCATTCCAGGGCAGGTGGCATCTCTGGGCTACTTAGGGCCATGCAAATCTCACCAGTCTTGTTCAGCAGGTGTAGATGGGGCTAGGGAGACTGCATTTCCACCCCTTCCTCACCATTCTGATCCTTGGCCTTTCCAGACCAAGGCTCCTGAGGGAGGGAGGGGACTGGTGACACATCTTGGAACACGGGACAAAACGAGGGCGACAATAAGCCTGACGGTATGGTCCCTCCACAGTGAAGGTCCAGCATCAGAATGAATGACACGCAAGACAGCGCCAGCAGGGAGGGGAGGTTCACCAGGCGGGGACAGTGTCCAGAGCAGCTGGCTGAGTGGAATAAATGAAGCTACAAACTGACTTATCAGACCGGCCTAGTGCTGGGGGCCCAAGCACGTGACCAGGAAGATGCATTTGTAGGGGAAGCTGGCTAGTGCTTCCCAATAACAAGCAAACTGGCAGGTATTTGTTCATCGGTTGCCTTGGGGACCTGAATCAGGATGTCTGTTGAAAAGGCCTTTCCTGCCCATCTCCGACGGTCCTTGGTAGCCAGGTTTCTCTCCCACTAGTTAGCATGGTTGACTAAGGCCTGCATACGGGAAAGTGAGGGGTGACCACACTTCCCAAGAATACCAAGTCACCTTCTTTTCTAACTCTTTAGGGAACAGCACTGAAAAGGATGGAGTGAGGTCTGAGACAGAGCCTTCAGAGCCTGAGGCAGGAGACCGGGAGGACATTGAATTTGGCTTGGACTGAACCAAGGTGGCCCCTCTGCCCTTGGACTAGTAGGAAGCTGGTGCTGGGTACAGGTCACCCCCTGGGTTGGGCTCCCCTTCCTTCCTGCAGTTCCCGAGAGTGCTCTGGGGCCTTGGCTGCGACGTGTGCCCGTCACCTGATTCATCTCCCCTACACCACCAGCCTCTGCAAGTGTGGGGCAGTACTGTGTTCCTTATTCTAAGGCGTAACCCATTCCCCTGGTTACCTGTGGGGCAAATTGTATAACCATAATGCCTCATTTGAACATTATAAGCATTTTAGTATCCATGTGAGACGTGTTACTGGATTATTTAATATCTGCACAAGTCATATATGATCCATTTCATCAGGTACTCTGAAATAAGACCATTCCTCTTATGTGTGGATTGAAATCTATATCGGATCCTGTTGTCCTATGAAGTTTCAAGTGGTTGTTTGCCTCTCAGGAGAGCAGAACCTCCCAGCAGAGCTACAGAACTCTGAGGAAGTGAACTGTATGCTTTAGACATAAGAAGCTACTTAAGTAGATGCTTTCTAGTCTAAGAAACTTTAATCATTCAAAACCACGCTCAGGTGACAAGTTTATGCAATCCCCAAGTGAGGTTCCAAATCATCTGCCTCAAGAAAACATCAGATCATGGCAGAAATTGCTTCACACTCACAAACTAGCCCACAGCAGCTGCTGATGCCCACTGAGCACCACTAGGCACCGGCCGCTTCTCAGTGTCTTGTTTCCCTGTCACTGACCAGTGAGCTGGCAGTTACCCAACATCACCAGGGGACACGGCTCACATGAGGTGGAGCCCGTGGCCTGATGGGAGCTCTGCTTCAAGCACAGCACTGCCCCATGAAGGGCATCAGGACAGGACCCCTTAGACCCCATCCACGTGCCTTTGGAAGTATCTTCAGGCAACAGCAGAAATTACCATTCTGTTGTTCCTATTCCGACCTGGCTCCGAATCACTTTTGGATGTCTCCCAGTCACAGGGGCCTCCAGGAAGTAGACAGGTCTGCATGCTGGGACTGTTCCCTCTTTATTCCCTAAGTTCCAGTCACAGAAAATATGGCTATTCCAAGACCAAGGGTTCTCCAAAGGTGGAGGGGCAGCTTTCCTGGGTCTTCAGAAGCCCATGCGGGGCTTCTTCCGGTGTGGCTGAGAGCCACAGAGGGCAGGCACCAGCTGCCTAGAGGGGGTGGCCCGGACGCTGGAGGTCTGGGAAGAAGGCACAGTGGCACTTCCCGGGGTGCCCCTTTGGAGTGATAGCTTGGCTGTGCAGTCCCGGAGGGCCTGCTGCTTGGAGGGGGTGGTCTGAATGCTTGAGGTCTGGGATAGGGGAGCGGAGGCACTTTCTGGGAAGTCCCCATGAAGCGGTAGCTTGGCCATATAGTCGCGGAGGGTCTGTTGCCGCTCTGAAGGGACGCCTCGGGCCCACGGCTCCTGGGTCAACTCCTGGGAGGGTGGGGTCACCGGGGGCTGAGGCCTGGACACAGGGGACGTCCGGTCTGGGCTGTGATGGGGGCTGGGGGCATCTGAGAGGTCCAGGCGGCCGCTGAGCGAGGAGAAGGTACTGGATAGCTGTGTCCGGCGCTTGTGCCGCTTGGGCTGTTTCCCCAGCCCTGAGCCTCTGCCCTGCCTCTGCTCCCACCAGGCAGCCGCTGGGCCTTCCCAGGCTGCCTCCAGCCGTTCACTGAGCTCGTCCTCAGGCCCCGGCTCAGGGGCAGGGGGCGGCTCTGTGGTGGGAAGCGAGCCCAGGTCGCTCTGCTGCAGCAGCCGCCCTTTGGCCATGGCCATCCGGAGACCCTCTGGCACCTTCCCCTCAACCTTCTGCTGTTCCTTGAAGCCCAGCAGACGGCGGAAGGAAAAGGTGGGCACGGCCCACACGGGGGGAGCCAGGGGCTCCTCCAGCAGGGCCTTCAGCCACCTGCGGCAGCAAGCAGTGGCCTGGGGGCTCCAGGAAGCCTTGGGGGCGTGGGCGTCGGGCCCAGGGTCACCAGAGTCTTCCCGGAGGTGGAGGCGCTGGTAGAAGATGTCTCCGGCAGCTGAGAGTTGGAAGAGCGACAGGACTGGTGTGGAGGCAGAGGGCGGGACGGCAGTAGCTAGACCTGGAGACAGCAATGACGGTGACCCCAAGGCTTCGTGGGTCACAGCCCCCCAACCTCGCTCTACCCCAGCGTACCTATGGTTGGTGCCTGCAGACGCTCCTGCAGACGCTGCTGACTCTTGGGCTCCAGCAGGGGGAATGCGGAGAGGGAGCTGCTCCTGGAAGGGAGAGACTGGGGAGGCCCCGCGAGCCGGGGTGTGGAGGTCCCCTCCCCTGGAGGAAGGATAGATAGCTGAGGCGCTGTCCAGGCCCCAGCCCTGTCCCTCTCTCCACGCACCCCCGGCCTTGCCCGGACCCTCACCCGTGATGTGCAGCAGCTGCAGCTGGCCGCCCTGGCCTCCCAGGAGCAGTGGCCTTGGGCAGCCGGGGCGCAGTGGAGGGAGCAGCCGGGCCAGCAGGGGCGCAGAAGGGAGGCCATGGTCCCATTTCAGCATGGGCACCAAGGGGAGGCGCTCATCTACCAGGTAGAGTGAGAACTGGGGGACAGAAGAAACAAGGCCAAGGTGTGGGAGACATATCTGATAAATCTCTCTGGGTGGCCCCATGTGGCTCTCGGGATAAGTGCAAACCCCCAAGTGGTCACTCATTCCGTGACCGGCCCTGAGCACCTCTCCACCTTCATCTGCCGGGCCCCACACACGTATTTTCCATGTGGGTGGCACCATCTCATCCCAAAGGCCACAACTGGGAAAAGGGCTCTTGGAAGAGGCAAAGAGGTGTCTCGTCACAAAAAGCCCACCTGGCTTTCACCCAACATTCCTCTGACTCACCGGACCCTGGAGCCTATGCTTAAGATACATCTACTAACACCCTGGGGTCCTGGGGGGCGAGGTGGGGACCCTCAGACCTCCTCCCCTTTCCTGAGCACAGATAATTGTCCAGCTTTGCAAAGACTGCTCCCTGCCTCATGCCTTTCCTCCTCACCTGGTCCATCCCCAGTGGCACCTCAAAGCCCTGCTCAGATGTCGCCATCCCTCTGTGAGGCCATTTCAGCGACGGACTCATCAGGGTTTGTGATTCTTATTTTGCCTGCAGTTGTCCCAGGACCCTCTAGTAACCAGCTGTGACAGTGCATGAGGGACAGGAGGGAGAATGTGTCACTCACCTGGGTACAGATGAGATGGAGCGTGGGCTGCAGAAACTCGGGGCCACACTCTCCCAGGTACTGGGTTAGCAGGACACGTTCCCCTTTCTGACACGCTGCTTCCGCCCCACCACGAAAAAGCAGCAAGCCACAGCCTGGTGGGCCCTGGGGGAGAAAGCTGGGTTGACCCTCCCACAGTCCAAGGTCTAGGGCACCAGCCCCAACAGTCTGTTGGAGTCACTGGCCCTGCTGCTTTCCATACCCTGGGGGAGGTCCCCTTGCAAGCTCCCACCCTGGGTTGCTGGGCCAGTGACGGTCCCCCACCTTACCTGAGTGTCAATCATTTTCACTCCGGTGCGGTCACCCACAGTCAGCACCCGAGGGTGGGCGGTGAAGTCTGCCCAACGCCAGGGAGAGGGGTCCCGGAACACAAGGGTCTCAGGATCCTTGTAGATTTGCCGAAGCCTTTGGGAGACAGGCCAGCTAAGAGCGGGGGTTGGTGGTTGGGGAGCATATAGTGTGAGGAGACATTTATGGGGATGGAGGGATTTTTGGGAAAGGAGCATTACCCATCCTGGGCAGTCCACAGACAGACGGCTCCCGAACGGCTGCAGACAGCCAGCTCCCCAGGCAGGTGAGGGCTGCAGGGCACAGGTGTGATTAGCGTTGGGCCACCCCCTTCTCCCATGCCTGTCTCCCTGCCGGCCAGCCTGTTCAGTCCCTCACCTGAGGCTGATCCCCGTGGCCCCCTTCTCGACCTGCAGCACTTGGAGAGGGGCTGGTATCCCCTGCTTACTGACCTTCCACAGGGCGCAGTGGTAGTCAGAGCGGACAGCTAGCAGAGCTGAGGAGGGGATGGAAAGAGTCAGGGTCAGGGAGCAGGTCAGTCAGCAAGGGAAGGAGTTGTCTAGGGGCCTTACATTCTCCCTGTACGGTGTGGGTCACCACCTGCCGGACAGGACCCCGGAGCTGGATGTGGCCAGGATCCCCAAGAATCCGAGGGTTACCACCTGGGATCAGACGGACCTCTTGGAAGTCTGCACTTCTCGTTAAGTACTTGAGCTCTGGTCACTGCAAGCAGCCCTGCCCTCCCCCCAGAGGGTGCCAAGAGCACCTCCTCCACCAGAGGGAATCAGCTGGGATCCTGTGCAGCAATAAAGGATACACAGCCTGTCCAAGGCACCTCCTGAAGGGTAGACCAGCTGCCCAACCTGGGGCGTCCTTCCGGGAAGCCAGGCCAGTGCGCCTCCGGTAAAAGCATCGTCCAGGAGCAGCTGCTCCCACCGCATCGCCAGCTCCTCATGCAGCAGCTCTCCCAGGAGGTTTGCCACTGACTTGCCTAGGATTGGGCCCCCGAGGATGGAGAACCGGCGCTGTCGGTGACTGAGGTAAGCCCAGGGACACCTGGGGACAAGAGGATGGCAGGAGGGTCAGGCTATGGCAGTGATGGGGAGGAAAATTGGGTACCATCCCTCGAAAGGCCAGGTGCAGTAATAGACACCCTTTTAATCTGTCTAGAATTTCTTCCTTTGAAACCACCCTGCCCTATTCCCATATCCCAGGGGGAGTCACATGACCCACCCCTGGCCATAGAGATTGGCTCACAGATGGGCACCACACCCAAGCCAAGCCAGTGATACCCTTTCTACAACTTCTGTTGATGCCTCAGGAAAAGACACCAGCTCTTTCCTTGGAATCATAAGCCATCTTGCTGCACTTGGAAACCATCTAGGAATTAAGCCAGGCAGAGGCAAGATGAGAAAATAAAAAGACAGCTCGATTTCAAACATGTGAAAACCTGGACACAGCCATGCCTGCAGCTCATGAATTTAAGTTCCCCTTTTCCCTTAGGCTAGTGGAGTTGGGAATTCTGTGTAAATATGGCTCATCATTGTATAGGGTAGAAAGCAATATGATGAAAACCTGGACCCATGTCCCAGTTCCTTCCACATCCCCACCACCAGCTAGGCCTACCCGCCCCATCCTTTCTCACTAGCCACTTGCCCCCAGGGCTGGTGTCCGCCAAGGTCCTCGAGCAGCCTCTTCACACTGACCACTGTCTTCTTCTTAGAGCGGCCCTGCGTGGAAAGGCCTCGTCAAGCTCGCACACCTTAGGGCTCACCTCGACATAAAGTAGGAGGCCCTCTCCTGGCCGGCCAGGGTTACTCACCCGTGCTCCCTCCAGTTTGAAATTCTCCAGCATCAGATTCCCCAGGGGTGCATAGGCTATGTCTCCGTGGTCCCAGAGGAACCGGCTAAGCTGCAGGAGGAGAGAAGGCTAGGTCACTAAGCATAGCCCCAGACACAAAGCACTGTTCATTCCCTCGTGGGGCCACTCACCTGTTCAGTAACATCCAGCACAGCTCGCGGCTGCCTCCGGAACTTAGGACCTCCCCGGAAAAGCAGGTCCTGGGCAGTCAGGCCAGGGTCCCAGGGATCTGAGGGAAAATGAAGTTGGGGAAGGGGTCTGTCCCAGGGACTGGGAAGGGTCCAGAAGTGGAGCCACATGTCCCAAGTGACTAGGACCCTCGGAGTAGAGAGCATTAGTAGGAAAAGGAAAGGTTTCGAGTGCAGGGATGGGGAGGTTGGGTGAAAGAAGAGATGGGGCAGCAGCTTGGTAGGGGACCCTGAGGAACAAGACCCTTACCAGGCCCAGGTGGCAGCAAGGGAAGGGGCCCAGGTGTGTCCGGCTCCCAGAACAGTCCCTTGGCTAAGTGTGGCACCCTGTTCTGTGGAAAGACGACCACAATGACAACACAACAGTAAGTGTGCTCCCAGGACAGGCACTGTCACCAGCACTTATCTTATATTAACTCATTCAATCCTCATAAGAGCCTGCCAAATTGGTACAATGGTCATCATCAGTCACTACTGATGAAGAAGTGGAGGCACAGGGAGGCTGTCAGCTTGCCTGAGGTGAGAGCCAGGAGAGAGAAGGACTGGTTTTGAACCCAGGCGGCCTGACTCCAGTCTGTGCTTTTGACCTCTGGGCACACTGGCTCTCAGAGGAGCCCCCTGCACCATTACTGGCTGACCCGAATTCCACCTGATCCTCATTTCCACTCAGGACACCTTGTGGTCACTTATTGAGGGCACCCACAGGCCACTCCCCACTGCAGGGCGGTTCAGCTCAAACACGCAGGGGACTTGGAAGAGCCAGCATGCCAGGCTCCTGGAGGGGGTCGATTTGACTTAAGCCTTTTCTTGTCAAGGAAGCACCACTGCTCCCCTCCCCAGCCCCCCACTTGTCTCTGTCTGGTGCAATTCTTAGCCAGCTGGTCTCCAGTTAGCAGCCAGATGGTTTAGGCCGCCAGGGAAAGAACTGGTGTCCTTCCTGTCCCAGGAGGTCTCTCCTCCCGCCTCATCCCACTGTACCGTTTCAGCATACTTTTGGTTTCACTCAAAGCTGTTACCATACTTCAGTCTATTCAATGTCTATTCTCACTCAACCCAACTCTAAGTACCACGGGGCAGGGATCGTATAGTCACGCTGGACACCCAGAGCCTCATGAGGTATCTGGCAATTGTAGGGGCTGTTCAATGAGTATTTGTTGAACAAACAGAGGAAGGAAAGGCTAGGGGAAAGGGAGGTAAGAATGAGGGAGCCAACAGCTCCCACTGAGTGAACCCTCTGTGGCTGGCAGGCTGCCCCATGGACACCAAAGGGGAGGATACTGGCTCAGCCTGTGTCTTGGCCGACACACCACCCCATACTCCTGCCAACTGGTATGAATGCTAGAAAATGGGGGCCGAGTGAAGGCGCCCACCCCGGAGCCACCAGGGCTCTCCCCACCATCCCTACCTCGGCGTTCTGGGGTAGGGACTCTGGCAGCGTCAGTGCATCTCTCCAGCTGCACATGAAGGACATGTCAGGGACGTCACTCAGACCAAGTGGGCCGGTCATAAACAACGTGGGGCGGAGGGAGCTGGGGAAGTCCATCCTGGAAAGCAAGAACCACACGTCACGCTGGCCGTCCCAAAGGCCTGAGTCTAACCAACAGTCTCCGGGGTTCCGGGGAGAGTAAAATGTGCCCTCAGAGGAGTATACTTTCTTTGGAGAAGCAGATCATCAAGAATAAATGCGTATGTAGCCTACTGCCAAATATAAAACCAACAACCACCCATGAGGGAAGAGATGGCAATAGGCCGAGGGTTTTAGCAATGGTAACCAGGGAAAACCTTGTTGTGGTGTTTGGCAGAGCCTGAACCTAATGAGGGAGAGAACCACATAGACACCTGGGAAGAAGGTTCCTAGCAGAATAAATAGCAAGTGCAAAAATCCTGGGACAGGAAGTGTTTGAGCAATAACGAGGAGGCCATAGAATGAATGAGGAGGAAGACTGGTAGGGGGTGAAGTCAGATAGGTGGCAAGGGGTCAGCTTCTATCATAGCTCGTAGGTATTACAATTACATATTTGTAGACAACGTGCTCTTCACTCTAGGCTACACTCCCAAGACTAACTCAAGTTCCCCAAAGCTAGGGACTGAGTCTAATTAGTCCGTCTTACCACTGTCAAGGACAGTACCTTCCAGAAAATGCACTATGTGTTGAATAAAAATAAATTTAGTGAAAAAGCTTTGCTAAACAGAAAGTGCTCTAAAAGTAGCCACAAAATACCTCTTTTTTTTTTTATTAACAGCAAAAACAATAGCAGTGCTCATTTATTGAGTGTAAACATCTACCAGACATGGTAATACACGATTTACTCTTCTATTCTCCTTATTTTGGAGTTTAGGACACTGAGACTCAGGAAAGAGGCAACTGCCCAAGATCAAAAGCTTAACTCCCCATTCAATTCAAATCCAAGTTCTACACTGCTACTCTCCTGTGCATCTAAAAGCAAATACTAGCATTAGGGTATTAGTAAGCACAAATCTTTTCCCTTGGAACTGCTGCTACATTTTATTCATTTATTCTGTAAGTTCAGTGTATCCACCATGTATCCTCGGCCATGCGAAATGCACATCACACAGTAAGTGCCAGTAAATAACTTGTCAAATGAATGCATATGTTTCTCTAGCACGTCAGCTTCATTCTATTTGTAGCTTATATATAGCCTTATCTCTTCCACTAGCCTGCAAGCTCTCCAAGAACAGGGACTGTGTCTGACTTATTCCCAAGTTAGTGGTGTCTGGCTGCTGCTGTTATTCTCTTTTCCATGACCAGAGAGGGCAGTGGCAGGAATCAAGGAGGTGCTCAGTGAGTCCTTGTGAAAAACACTGGCTTCCATAGGACTGCCTGTACCTATTGCAGTTAAGGCGCACCCAAGCCTTCCAGAGGTGGCTGTATTCCCGATAAATCAGACATACACACAAAAGTCTCCAGCTCATCTCTTGTGCCTGGGATCCAATCACACAGAGCCCCTCTAGGTTCTTCTTCACCATGCTTCTTTTCACCACAGGGCTTCGACACACATTCTCTCTGCTTAGAATGATTGCCAGTGCCCTTTCTACCCACCTACAATATCCTGCCCATCCTTCAGATTTCGAGTCAGGAAGCCTCTCCCAGTTCCCCAACCCAATCCTCCCACAACACCTTGCACGCTTCCTCCAGAACACGCACTGCAATTTGTAGTTACATATTTAAATATGAAGCTTTTTGATTCAAAACTGCTCTAATAGTCTTCACGAGGAAGGGACTTTATTTATGCCCAGAGCTTTGGTATTTACTACATGGTAACAATCAGTACAAGTAACCTTAAGGAATGAATGAACAAGAGGAGAAAGGAGAGCCTCAAACTCAGGGATTCTAAAGGCATTGGTGGAGCCCACGACCTCAGAAACACCCACAGACAAAGCAATCTCTACTTCCCAATCTCACTGGAGGTTCTCAAGGCCCCTTCAAATTTCCAAGGCTGCATTACTACTATGGTGGCACATGATAGAAAGTGAGACTATAGCAGGGGATGGATGAGGAAATCCGGACGGTTCCTCCCCTCACATACTTCCTCCCTATCCACCTCTTCCCATTCCATCGCCAGGCCCCAGAAATTCAACAGTACAGGACTCTCATCTAGCGCTGTGTACCAGACAGCTGCTGCCGCTCTTTACATCTGTAGGATCCTCGCCACTCCACGAGCTAGAGATTAATAACCCAATCTGCAGATGTTGGATGACCTGTCCCAAAGGCCCGTGGACCTGCTCAGAGGGCAGACCCGAGCTCTCCTCCCAGCCCCGGGATCACCTTCTCCCTGCCGCCCGGCCCAGCACGAGTACTTACGTGACCCGGGCCTCGCCGTGCTCATTTAGGAAATGGACCTCCGCGTAATGTTCATCTGACCTTCGTGACACGAGGGACCCCAAAGCGGCACCCTACCTCAGCAACCTTCCATGATCAGCCCCACAGCATCAGCAATTAAAGGTCTTCCGGACCGGAACGGAAGTGCTCTTTCGAGGCAGGAAATCCCGCCTCCCAGTCTGGCCTCAGGGGTGACCTAGAGCGCCACCTCCCGGGCGGAGGGGGAATGGGAGCGGAGGCGGTGCCGAGTACCGCAGAAATAAAATCTCAAATCCGTTGTAGAGAGTTCGAACCCCACCTATGCTTAACTAACTTTTCTATTTCAGAGAGTTCTCTTGAGTATTAAATTAACTCACTCCACAAACACTGAGCACTTACTGTGAACTGGGCACTGTATTAGTCAGTAGGAATCCTAATGATTGTCTTAATAGCCTATTAAACAGACTTGACAAAATAGGGTACAGGCATGCCTGGGAATGCATAAGGCTTTCCCAGGGGTTAGGCAAGTATACCTCCTTTAGGCATTGGTTCTCAAGTTCTGGAAGGCATCAACATCACCTGGAGGACATGTTAAAACACAGGTTTCTGATTCAGTGGGGCTAGGGTAGAGCCTAATAATTTGTGTTCCTAGGTTCTCAGGTGATGCTGATTCAGCTTCTTTGAGGGCCAAGCTTTTAGAACTGTGAAATTATAAGTCTTACAATTATCTCAACCCAAAAGCTCTGAAACTTGATCACATTAGAACCCCCTGGAGGATGTGTTAAATCAACTTGTTGGGCCCTACCTCCAGAGTTTCTGGTTCAGTAGACCTGGGATGTGATCTAAGAATTTACATTTCTAATGAGTTCCCAAGTGATGCTCCTGCTTCTGGTCCAGGCACCACACTTTGAGAACCATTACTTTAAAAAATCAATTTCCAAATTCTCGGCTTCTATCTATGTAGTTTTTATCTGGAAGATCCTTGGAATTGCCAGTTAAATCATTTGGAGAGCGTTTTTCATAAAGGGAATAAGCTCAGTCTACATCCTCATGGTTTTGGTGAAAATATATTAGAAAGATGATTATAATATATAATAAGTTTAAAAACTGCATCTTTGTAATTATTTAAACTTGTGACTAAAATATTTGGGATACTAAGTTTTCAAAATAATTTTACAAGTATATATGCAAAAAAAATTGAATACCATTTATATTTGTTTCCTTTTGCTGCTGTAACAAATTATCACAAACAAAGGGGCTTAAAATAACACAATATCATATAGTTGTGGAGGTCAGAAGCCTGAAATGGGTCTCACTGGGCTAAAATCAAGGGGTCAGCAGGGCTATGTTCCTTTCTGGAGGCTCCAGGGGAGAACTGGGTTTGGTTTTGTCCACCCCTCCCCACCACCTGCCCTTTTCCAGCTTCTAAAAGCTGCCTGCATTTATTGGTTCAACGCCTCCTTCCATCTTTAAAGCCAGTAATGGCCCATTGAGGCTTTCTCATGATGCCATTTCTGATTCCAACTCTTCTGTCTCCCTCTTTCCCATTTCTAGACCCTTGTAATTACATGGACCTACCCAGATAACTCAGGATAATCTCCCTATCTTAATCTCAGCTGAACAGAAACCTTAATTCCAACTGCTACCTTAATTCCCCCAGCCATACGATGTAACATATTCCTAGTCAGAGGGGATCAGGACGTGGACATCTTTGAGGAACCATTATTTCTCTTACCAATCTTATGAGACACCCATTCAGCTTCTGCACTGAGGGGCCAATTCCATTTTTTCTTTCTTTCCTTTCTCTAAACAAGCTATTTTGTTTTTGTTTTTGTTTTTTTTCTGACATATACCTAACATGCAGTAAAGTTCACAAGTCAGAAATGTAAAGCTTATTGAGTTTTTACATACATAAAAACTCACATAACCACCACCCAGCTCAAGACATAGAACATTTCCATTACTCCAGAAAATTGCCTGGTGCCACCTCCTAGTCAATACCCACTTCAAGAAGTAACCACAGTTCTGACTCTTATCACTCTTAATTTTGCCAGTTCAAGAACTTTATATAATCATGCAGAAGTACTCTTTTTAGTCTGGCTTCTTTCATGCAACATGTCTATGAGATTCATCCATGTTGTGCATGTAACAGTAGTTTTTTTTGTTTTTGTTTTTGTTTTTTACTCAGTATGAATATATCGTGATTTGTTCATGCAACTTCCAGTTGGTGACATTTCTGGGTTCAGCAACTCTGTTCAAGTTTTTGTGGTTATGAGCAGCCATCATTCCATTTCTGAACACCTGCTGTGCTGGGGTTCTATCTATTAGGCTGAATTCTGCTCTCTGAACTACACTCCAAAACCAGAATTGTTCTTCCTGGTGCCAATCTTTGAAGTGTTTGGGAGGTTGAATCTACTCTGCCTCTAACACCTGCTCTTCCCAAGCTAAACATTCCTGGGTCCACCAACTGCTCTGTATATGCTCTAGATTCCACACAGCTACAATCCTGGTGAACACTCTCAGACCCAAAGGTAGCAATCTGCAGCAACAATGGGACAAATCTTAAAAACTGTGAACAGCAGTTGGTTATGTTTTCCCTATCACTGGCTCCTACAAGACTCAGGTACATTTTTGGCCCCCTTCTAGCAATTAGGTGTTACATCACAGCAAGCCATAGGTACATTGTCTTCATCCCTAATTTCATCGTATTTTTATTACTCCTTTATCCCTAGTCGCTCATCTTAAAGGGTTGTTGTCTTGTGGTATTTTTATGAGCTAACTTAAAATCCCTTTCGAAGAAAAAAAATGGCAGGGTGCCAAATGTTTAATTTTGGCTAGAGAGCACTTCCGATTGCATTCGAAAACCTGTACCGTTTACAGTTTTTAAACAAAGATCCTGAAGCTGCTGTGGGACTGCTTCAATTTAGAACACCTTCATTTAACGGACGAGTACCTCCAGGCTCAGTTAAGCAGCTGGGGACTGGCTGTTGTGATGGTTGTGGGGTTACACGCAAGCCAGGTGAGACACTGGACTACGGTCCCCAACCCCTTTCTTCGCCAACGTTTCCCCAGCACCACCCAAACGCAAAGAGGGTGATGGGAATGCACCCATTCCCCCTACAACCCTCGCGCCCGAAGCCCCGCCCCAGAAGTGGGAAGTTGGCCTGGTGACCACTCTGTCCACATCCAGGCTGGCCTTCCAATTGGTTGCGAGCGCTGCCTGCCACAGCTCTGCAGGCTCTCATTGCCAGCAGCAAAGTGGGGGCGGAGCTCGCCGCGCACTATACGCGCTGCACAACGTGCTCCCCACGTGGGAGCCGGTTGGCGCGTGTAAAAGGGCGCGGGCATTGCAGGGTCAAGCTCAGCTCCCTTTCTCCTCTGGTCTCACGTTCGGCAATGGCTTCAGCGGCCAACATGGACGACAGTGGCCGCAGGAAGCCCCGCCTGGCGGCTTCATTGCAGATCAGCCCCGGGCCCAACGCCTGGCGTCCATCAGCTAGCCTGGGTCAAGACCCCTGGGAGCCTGCGCCTGCCCCCATCGTAGTTGACAGTGAGGGGGGCAGGCAGCCGCTGGTCTTGGCTGCTGCAGGGGACGGTTGTCCCCCGGTGGGAGCCAGAGTCGGGGTACTAGGGGCAGCTCAGGCACCGGAAGACTTGGGGGAACAGATGGGGATGTCCCTGAGGGTCTCTGTTCGGCCTGCAGGGCCTGCCGGGGACTTTCCGAAGGCAGCCAGACAGCCGGGCCTACAGCTCAAAGACCCGCCGCCTGGCCAGGCTGTGGCCTTACTTGCGCAATACGCAGCCAGTCAGGGCGTCTCCCTGAACTTCCGAGAGGACCAGACAGCAGGTGAGGCCCGAAGGCCTGGTACAGCAGCATGTCTGGGCTAACACCAGATAAATCAGAGGGGACGGTGAGCTGAGCTTGAGCCTTTGCCTGTCCCCTCCCTACCCAAAGTAGACCCCTGTTGTAAGCAGCATGGTGCTAGACCACCGGCTACACGGGACATCTAACTGTGGCAGGTCATGGCAGGGTCAACGTTATTCCCAAGCTACCCAGCCTTTCGCATGTGGTTGTTGTTGTTGTTTTCCTTTTTTGAAGGTCAGTTACATGCAATTATAGTTGCTTTTCCAGCACTGGAGATAACTGAGTGAGGACCAGCCCCTGACTTAAATACATCATCAATTTGATAATGGGAACACTGGAGATAATCATTACTATGCCCTCTCCTCTTCCTCAGGCATCCTTTAAGCCAGTGCATTTCTAGTTTCTAAGGAGACAGCAAGATAATCATTGCTTTTGGGAACGTTTGTGAAACTACCTAAGAGAATCCCAAAGGAACAGCTCAAAAAGAAATAATGTATTAAATGTGTACCTAGGATTTGCTTTAATCAGGTGTGGTAGGACAGCAGACATAGAAATGATTGTTATGAAGGAAAAGGAAATAGTCACAGATCCCTAAAAACAAGGCACAGCTCACCACACAGGGCCATGTGTGAAGGGACCAAGGTGGGTCAGGAGGCAGAAGAGGCTGTAAAGAGCCGGTTCCAGAGCCTTTTGGGGGGTCTTCTTGGGAAGGAATGGTTGAAGCAATGTAGGTAGGCTAAGTGAGCTTAGGACTGAGTAAGGCAAGACGCTGAGTAGGTTTAGGGATTCTAGGGGTGGTCCCTAGTTGTCTAATACATGGCCCTGGGGTGAGAGTATGAGGAATATTGACTTGAGTGAGAGTTTGATGGTTGGGGTGTGAGCTCTAGATTGGTTGTATTTTATGTCAAAGGCATGCTTGCAGGGGAGTCATTTGCTATCTCTAGAAAATAGGTAGCCTTGGGAGGGGTGGTCTGTGCAGGATCAAGGGCCCAAATGCCAGAGCATCAAGAATACAGAAAATAAGAAAATGGATTCAATACAGATGATAATGTCCAACATTCACGGGTTCTGGATGATGGGCCAGGCACTGTCTGAAGGACTTCAGTCAGGTTAACTCACTGAGTCTTCACTATTCCTTTAGGCAAGTTCAATACTGTTGCCATTCTACAGATGGGAAGACAGGCCAGAGAGGCGGTAGCTGCGTGGCTACAGCTGTGTGAGCCCAGGCAGGTTTTTTCAGAGCCTAAGCTGAACCACAGGATTATATTGCCCCCGTTTCTGCTTGAGATTTCCTTTTCCACTGTTTTTGTGGGTAGGCACGGTTTTGAGTCGCTTTTATTTTTATTTTCTATTTTGACAGAATTTCAAAGAATAGTATAAATGAATTCCCATAAACTCTTCACCCAAATTCTCCACTTAACATTTGCCACCTTTGCTTTGTCTATATCTCTCTATTCTATATATTTATATATGAATATCCACATTATTATTTTTTATTAATCTGAAAGTTAATTTACCCCTTAAACTCTTTAGCGTGTATTTCCTAAGAACAAAGACATTGTCTTTATAACTACGGGACAATGATCAAATACTAGAAATTTAAACATTAATATAATAAATACCATTCCCTGATTACCAGTCCCATTTTTTTTTCCCCCAACCCACTGTGAACTATTAGATTTAGCTGTCGCGCTTCTTTAATCTTTTATCTGAAGCAATTGTCTTTATCTTCAGGACATTGATGTTTTTGAAGAGTCAGGGCTGGTGGTTTTGTAGAATGCCCTTACACTAGGGTTTGTCTGGTTCCTCCGGCTTGGGTTCAAGCTGTGCTTTATTGGCCCGAGGCCTGTGATCTGTTTGTCCAACCAGTGGCGATGGTAGCTGGGAGGGCCTAAGGTGGCATCCTACAGGTGTGTTCACTTTCCCCTTCGTGCCTTATTAGTCATGGGAGGGAGGGGTGGCATCTGGAAGTGGTGTGAACATTCTGTTCCCCGTGACAGTCACCCTGTGGTGTTAGTGTCCTTTGATCTTTGTTGCCAGGTTCAGTCATTGATATTGCTGGCTGCCGTGTGGTGGAATTCCGATGCCAGCCTTCCTTTTGCATCTACCGTTTGGCATCTTTGATGCCATTCTATAGTAGGTGAATCTGAGCACTAGCGAGCAGTGCCTAGGTGCAGGTTTTCTTCTAAAAGAGCAGTCCTTCTGAGAATTTAGTAGCAAGTACCAGTGACCACCATGAACTAAGTTTATGCCCTTTGACCACGTGAACCCAGTTCTAGGATTTTCGCCTGTTTTGTGTCATAAGTAACATCTAAAGTGATAGGGGTTGATAGACAAACCTTTCAAACGTGGAAGAGAAATAAAGCTGTATGGGGAAAGGCAGGGGTTGCAATGTGCTCAGGGTCATCATCCCGAGAACAGCATGGCCCTGAATCTGGGTTCTGGCGCTACCTGGGTACACTGCCTGCCCTTTGTGTACCCCTCTATAACATGGGATCTTACAGGCCTATTTCAGAGGGGCTTATGAGGATTCTCTGAGTGATGATGGGCCCAGTACACCAACACACATACTGTGCCTGGTGCAGGAATTGGCAGTCTGTCTCCTTATCATTCTGGCTGTCCACGGTGTCAGATGTCAGGAGGAAGCACAGCTGACAGCTGCTGTGGCTCAGGTGGGGCAGATGTCGTGGCCCTCCTAGAAAGGGCCCACGACGGTCATGAAGTGCAAGGCACTGCTTCACAGCCCCCTCCTTCCCCAGATCCCCGCTTCCCCTTCTCTGTGTGCGTGGAACTGGATGGGGTGGCCTGCCCCACGGGCACTGCCAGCAGCAAGAAGGAAGCCAAACAGCAGGCGGCTCTCTCTGCCCTCAGCTACATCCAGAGTCAGATGGCGAGCCCAGGTGAGGGGGCAGGTACCCCAGGTGGCCAAGCCCCAGCTGGGGGTGGGGGGCTGAAACACTGTATTTGTGCACGTGTCGGGGGGGGGGGGCAGGGTGAGTTGCTGCAGAGACCATCTGGGCATTGGGACTGGCCTTTCAAGGAGCTGGGGCAGGGACTGCTAGAAGAGCAGCCCAGGACCTGGTTTCTGGAAGATGAACCCCCGCCCCACAATGGAACTTCTTGGCTTCCTGCAAGACAAAGGGTAGGAGGGCTGACCCAGGACAATGGTGACCCCCACCCCCTTGTCTCTCTTCCAGAGCCCCCCAAAACTCCCAGCAAACCTCCACCTAGCTCCTTGAGTGTAGGTAGGTGGGCCCCTGTTGACCCAACCCCTGTGGCGAGGGGAGTGGCATGGGCTATGGGGGTCCCCACCTCTATCCTCTCCCCGATGTGCAGAGAACATTCTGACCCACGAACAGCGCTGCGCAGCCGTGGTCAGCGCTGGCTTTGACCGTCTGGTGGACGAGACCTCACCGTACCGGGCCTGCAAGGGGACTGTGGCGGCAGTCATTCTGGAGAGAGGTTAGCGGTTGCCCTGCCCCTCACCTACACACCTCAGAAGGCCCCTGCGGGCCGCTCGTCTTAGGCCGGGCAATCTCTGCCTTCTCCCCTTGCAGAGGTCCCAGGTGCCAGGGGTCACACCAAGGAGATCTACGAGCTGGTGGCACTGGGCACCGGCAGCAGCAGCTGTGCTGGCTGGCTGGAGTTCTCGGGCCGGCAGCTCCACGACTGCCATGGTCTGGTCATCGCTCGGCGGGCCCTGCTGAGGTGAAGGGTGGACAGGGTGGGCACTCGGCGGCAGCCGTAGGCAGGATGCGGCATCTCCCAGCGGCTCTTCTGTCTCTCCCAGATTCTTGTTCCGGCAGCTCTTGCTGGTGACACAGGGAGGCCCCAAGGGCAGGGAGCGATCTGTGCTGGCCCCCCAGCCAGGGCCTGGGGCCCCCTTCGCTCTCAAGCCCCGGATCTTCCTACACATCTACATCAGCAACACCCCCAAGGGAGCTGCTCATGATATCTAGTATGAGGAGAGCCACTGCGGGGTCCTTTGGTGTAGTCAGGTTGGGAAAGACGGAGTCAGGTGGGGTCAGAAGACCAGCTCTGGCTCTTGTGCCCAATGTCCTGTTTCCTCCTCTGCCTCTGCAGCCTCCCACCATCGCCAGAGGGCCGTCTCCTGCACAGCACCCCCTTCCGCCTGCAGGCCCATATCCGAGGGGAGCTGAAGCCCGTGTGCTACGTGGCACCCGCACTCCGGGACACCCACGTGGGCTGCCTTTCGGCCAGTGACAAGCTGGCGCGCTGGGCCGTGCTGGGGCTGGGCAGCGCCCTGCTAGCCCACTTCTTACCTCCCCTCTATGCCACCAGCCTCGTCCTGGGTGAGGACCCTGAGGGCGTGAGGGCGGAAGGTGGACGCTGGGTGGTGTGTGGGAGAGGGTGGTGATGACTCAAACCTCGTCGTCTGCCTTCTGCCCCCACAGCTGACCCCTGCCACGACCCCCCGACTCTGAGCAGCGCCATCCACACCCGGCCCAACCTAGACAGTGTTTTGGGGTCACACCTGCCACCTCCCTATACCCGTACCACACTGCACCTGTTTTCAGGGCCCCCCGTGGCGCCCTCTAACCCCTCTCTCAACACCTGCCATAACCTGAGCCTCAACTGGAGCCTGGGGGACCCTGATGTCGAGGTTGTGGATGTGACTACCGGGCGTGTGAAGGCCGAGTAAGAAAGGCCCGTGGGTGGGCTGGAGAAGGGGTCTGGTGGTGAGGGGTCCCCATCTCCCTGCCTGTGGGATAAGAGCACGCATCTAGTCACCAGTTTGGGTTCCGATCCCAGCTCAGCCTCTTACAGCTCTGTGACCATGGCCCGTGCTTCTGTCACCCACCCGTGACACCCCATGATACCCCCTGAGATGGTCATGGCTTGAAAGGGGACGGTGTGAGGGGCGTGGCGCGGTCCTGTTATTTCAGTTCATCTTTTCCTTCCTCTGATCTCCCTGTTCTTTTCTCTCCATCTCCAGTGCTGCCCCTGGGCCTCCCTCCCGCCTCTGCAAGGCAGCCTTTCTCCGGGCCTTCCGCCAGGCTGCCCAAGCTCTCGGAAAGTCCCACCTCCTGGCCTTGAAGACCTATGAGGAGGCCAAGGTCAGCTCCTCCCCTCCCCTCCAGTCCTCTCCCTTTTGCACCCCCAGCCAGCACAGCCTCTTCATGGCCCTCATCTCTTGCCCTAGGCTGGAACCTACCAGGAGGCTCGCCAGCAGCTGTCTCTCCTCCTCGAACAGCAGGGCCTGGGGGCTTGGCCCTCAAAACCATTGGTGGGCAAATTCAGAAGCTGAAACAGACCTCAGGCCTGAGGTCCCTGAGCTGAGCGGGACCCTGCCGGAGGAGTGCTGTTTCTGGGGGAGGGGAGGGGGATGCTTGGAGTTGAGTAGAGTTGCACAGGGTGAAATTGGGGTTGGAGCGAGGGGCATGATGTGGTGGAGGGTTGGGGGCTGCTGCAGATTTGGGCTTGAATAAAGAAGCTGTTTCTGGTGCTTCTGTGTGTTTGCTGTTTGGCGGGTAGGGGTAGCGCTCTAGTTCCGCCCTGCCTTCCAGCAGGCATGCTCCGGGGAGGGCTGAGGCCACGTTGTGTTGGGGCCAGGCTGTTGGCAGGGGGTGTGGGAGCATTCCCTCTTCAGTGTGATGGAGGGTCCAGCCTCCCTTCTTTTCCCAGGGCTCTCCCTGGAAGGACCAGTGGAGAAGGGCAGTGCCTGCTCTTGAGCACCCCCTGCTGGCTTGTTGAGCAAGCTCAGTGAGTCTGAGTATCCCTGCTTTGAAAGGTGCCTGGACCTTGTGGGTGTTGGTAGTCCCCAGTCAGAAGGGAAGGCGGGGCCGTGGGGCAGACAGCAGCCCCAGTTCCTGCCCTTAAGGTCCCCCAGATTTTTGCAAGTGGGTAGGGCCTGGAGCCCTGTGGGTGTACTGGGGTGAATGGTGTCTCCCAAAATTCACATTCACCTGGAACCTATAAAAGATGCCTTATTTAGAAATAAGGTCTTTGCAGATATAATCAAGTTAAGACGAAGTCATACTGGATTAGGGTGGGCCCTGAAACCAATGACTGGGGTCCTTGCACGAGGTAGACACAGAGAGGAGAAGGCCATACGAAGATGGAGGCAGAGAGAGGTGTGATGCTACCATAAGCCAAGGAACGCCTGGAGCCACCAGAAGCTGGGACTGGGTTTTTCCCTAGTCTCCAGAAGTAAGCAGGTCTGCCAGCACCTGGACTTCAGACTTCTGGCCTCCAGAGCTATGAAGAATAAATGTCTGTTTTTGAAGGCACTCAGTCTCTGGTGTCTTGTGTGGCAGCTCCAGGAAGCTAAGCCTCCCACCAACTCTGCACCAGAGATGCATTCTACAGGTGAGGAAACTGACACGGTGAAGTTGGATATCTTCCAGAAGAGTACACGAGGCCGAGGTTGAGCTGCAGTTCCCAGGCGGGCATCTACTTCCAAGTTGGATTTGCTGCTGGATTTTCTTCTGTGACCTTGGACAAAACTCCCAACCTCTTTTATAAAATAAGAACTCAATATGTTTCCTAAGACTCTCTTAGTTTGGGAGACGCAAGCCCTCGCAGTTGAGAACAGGAGCTGTGCTTGGAGAGGGTGAGAAAGCGGTGGGAGGACAGGGGAGGGCGGTCCAGGCAGGAGGAGCAAGAGGGGTTTTCAGGAATGCGCATGTGCAAAGGACTGGGAGGCCAGCCCGCGGAGGGAGGGAAGTTTGAACCAAGAGGGAGGGTCTCAAAGGCCAGATAAGTACTGGGGTTTTTTTTTGTTTTGTTTTGTTTGCATAACTGAGAAAACAGCTATTTACCGTTAGCTTCCCCCCCCCCCACTTTGAAATGATGATTTCTTGTGATTATTTTTTTCAGGGAAGGAGAGGATTTTTAAAACACCCAAGCCTATTAGCCCATTTATTACACATTGTTTTCCCCAGGAGATAATGTAAATTGATTTACTTTTGTGCTGCAATGGTGACTACAACCAAATCCAGAACTATACCAGCCGTTCAAACTGCAGTTTTATGAAATGAGTCTTTTGATATTCATTAATCACATAATCGCTGGGTAAACAAGTTATTCAAAATGACATTAACTCTGCTGTGTTCTGCCAAGTAAGTAATATTTGTCCCCACGTCGCATACATCTGCCTGTTCAATCCTTTCCTCCCAAGGCAGTCCTCATTACAGAATATTCGCTCGGTTCCTTTGACTCAGCTTATTTATTACTGCAGAGTGATGATGAACACCGCTTTCAAAATGGAGAGTCTGTTAATGTCTTTTTGGCCTGATCCCCTCTCGGTGAAGTTTTGCCAACACTAGCATATTTAAATCAGGAGGTGATTTAATCTAGCTGAGCACAACTCGAAGCCGCTTCCTCCCGGACAGCTTTGCCGTCACTCTCCTGTTCTGTTTCCTGCAGCTCTGAGCTCTGGGGATCTTTCTGAAGCCTGGTCACCCCTGCACCATGCTGTCCCTCTGCTGTGTATAGTCTTCACCTCTGAGCGGAAGTGAGGACTTAGGAACCCAAGGGGCCACTTCACCTTTCCTAGCCTCAGTTTGCCCATCTGGCAAATGTGAGTCAGCCGCAAATGCAAAGACTGCACGGTTATGGTGAAATGAAATGGGACGTGGGCCGAACACCGTTCCTGGCTCTTGGCAGTCCTCAGGCAGCGGCTGTCATCAGTCCTGTCTGCTCTCAGCTACGGAGGTAGACTAATTGTTTCTCTCCATCTCCTTCTGTGAAGTCTCCCACGTAGAAGATGTCCAACGGACAAGCATAAAAGGAAAATTAATGAGGTATAGCAGGGGTTCCCAACCCCCTGGCTGCAGACCTGTAAAATGTGTGGCCTGTTAGGAACCAGGCTATGCAGCAAGTGAGTGAAGCTTCATCTGTATTTGCAGCTGCTCCCCAGCACTAGATTCACCTCCTCAGCTCCACCTCAGATCATCAGGCATTAGATTCTCATAGGAGCACCCGTCGCTGGTGCCAAAAAGGTTGGGGACCACTGATGTATATGGTTTCCTCTTTACAAGAGTGGGTTAGAGGGAGAAAATAGTAATCTTGTCCTAAAATATGGTTTTAGAAGACAATTCAAAATTTTTCATTCTATTGTGGCCCCTTTTTCCTCTCTGCTCTATGTCAGCAGTCAGTAAAACCCAGAGAAAAGTTAGCGAGCATCTAGAGGAAGAGTGTCTACTCTGTAAACTGTCATCCTGCTCCATGGTTCAGGGGTGAAAGGACAGTTTAGAAAACTTTGGGTACATGCTAAGATGCTGTGGCAAAGCCACATACTCTGGCTTTCATCAGAATTTATTCTGACCGTCCATCATCCTCAAGAAGAGGCAGCCTCCTCTTGTAGAACATGACCCAGAGATTCGCCACATCACTCCGTTCACATGCCCATCGATCCGAGCTTAGTTACACACCACACCTAGCTGCAGCGATGGCCGAGAAATGGAAATCAACAATCTAGGCGGCTTCCGTTACTAAGAGGACATAGGTGAGAATGGTGTTGGCAGTGGTTGGTGGCCTTTCCCACATGGAGCTGGGAAGCACTGGCAGGACCTGCCCCATGAGGAAGGACTAGGCACTGCAGGGACATCACGCAGGCAGGAGGGGAGCACGAGCAGGCTCCCCAGAGGCTGCAGGCCCAGCGCCTCGTCAGGGAGCCCTGCCCTCAGCCCCTCACTAGTCTCTGGCCGCACCTCCTTCTCCACTCCAGCACTTCCTCTACTCCAGACACCGCGGCCCCATGCTGGCCTTTGAAGAACCGAACCCATTCCTGCCTCAGGACCTTTGCACCTGCTGTGCCTTCTTCCCCAGAGTGTTTCATTCAGAGATCTGCATACTGTGCTCCCTTCACTCCTTCAGGATTTGCTCAAATGTTATGGCTCAGCAAGGCCTTCCAGGTCACCTTTACGAAATCGCAAACCTCACTCTGGTCATCGCACTCCTACCCTGCTTTATTCCTTGTCTGTTTCATCCTCTGCGGAACCCTCAGTGCCTGGACCATTGTCTGGCACAATAAAAACTTGTTGATGAATAACTGAAGAACAAATTTGGGAAAAAACACCAGCAGGCCCTCTTGTCACTGCAGGGGCCTGGTAGCCCAGCGGATCACATCATTCATACCCCAGCCCATTTGCACAGCCTCACCCATACCCAGCGTCCTCCTCCGATACCTTAGATTCATCTTGCCAGCTGAGGCTAGTGCTCTCCCAGGGTGAGCCTGAAGTCATTAATTTACCTTCTGAAGATCCCAATGTCTTTAGCTCAGAGGCAAGAATTAAGTAAATGGAAGCATTTGTGTATGTGAGAAGTTTGATGGGGAGGCAGGGAGGCCCAACCTCCTCGTGGACGAGACTATGTCAGTCTCACTGCTCACCATCTTGTCCCTGGTACTGACATGGTGGCTGGCACACAGTGGCCACTTACTAAGATGAGGGAAAGGGAATCTTCGTGGGAAGGGAGGGATGCTTGCATTTGCTGTCCACCTGCTGAGTGCCAGGCCCTGTCACTAAAGGTAGAAATGGGCCAGAGACAGAAGCTGGTGACTTTTAGACATGTTTATAGGACTGAACAACTGGTCCAGGTCATCATGAAAAGGAAATATTTCGTTGTCTAGAGTAGGCGTCAGTTGAGAAGATATCACACTTGGACATCGCCCCCGCTGCGGGTGAGGTGGTAGTGCACTTGCATGCATGTTTTCCCCATAGAGATTTATCGTTGCACTTTGGGTGCAGATTCTTGTTCCCAGGGTGGCAGATCACCAGAGCTAGCGAAGGTGGCTGGGGAGCCAGGCTCCTCACTCCACCAGGGCCAGTGGCCAGGGATGTCAGGCCCACGAACGCCTTTGGAAGCTTCTACAGGAAATGAGTATTTTGTCCACGGGGTGCAGGGTAGAAAGGTGGACCAACTGCTATGCCATGCAACCTCCCATTTTCAGTGGGCTACACCGGAGAAGTTTTTTTTCTTGCTTGAGCAATCCATCGATGCTGGCGATGCAGGAGTTTGGGGACATGGCTGCTTCCATCTTGCAGCTCCATTGTCCTCAGGGTAGGGCTGGCAAACTTCTTCTTCAGAGTAAATATCTCCATCTTGAAGGCCATAATAGTCTCTGTTCCCCACCTCGGCTCTGCTGTTGTAGCCCAAAAGCTCCGTAATCGATATCTTAATGAATGGACCTGGTTGTGTTTCAATAAAGCTTTATTTATAATAATTGACAGTGAGCCAGATGTAGTTTACTGATCCCTGTTTTAGGACTTTGAGTATTCTTTGGATCTGCCTGCAACTTGCAGGGTGAGGGGTGCAAAGGAGAATGTAGAGGATCATGCAGGAATGTTTGCAACCAGCCTGTGGTGGCATGTGCCCCTTCCACCACATTCTCCTGACCAGAACTCTGGTCCTGCCTCCCACCCCCCTCCCCGACCCCCCGACCTGCAAGGAAGCTGGAAATGTGGTAGGGGAACCAGATGTTGGCAAACCCCTTGCGATCTCGGAAACCTGTTCAAATTTGGCACCCCTGTGCCCTCTCGTATAGTTACTCGCATCGCCACTCTATCCTTCTCGTTCCTGGGACTTACCACAAGCTCTGCTTATCCTGTTTTTTTTTTTTTCTTTCTTGACTTATTTGTGGTCTGCTTTCCTGCCTTCCTGGCTCCCTCCTTCCCCTCACCTAGGGCCACACAAGCAACTGTGTTACTGACTGCTGTCTCCGCTGAGCTAGAATAACATCTGGCACATAGCGGGCACTAACAAATACTGCCCTAGGACCCAACCACTGCCCCTTCTGATGTCTGACTTGGCAGTGGCCCTGGGATGGGTGGCCCGTGACCCCTGCCGCCCCTCACTTGGGGGACCCTCCCACCTCTTCCCACATCCCAAGGTCAGGTCCTGAGACTAGACATGCCCCAATATACCAAAGACACCACAACATCGCTTAACATTGTTTAATGTTTCTCTGGGAGATGAGGGCGCAGAGAGGGGGTGGGGGGTTAGTCCCAAAAGCTTATTCAGGAAGGAGCCGAGGGAAACTGCTGAGCTTTCCGGGGGATCCTATTTCAAGCTGGTCTTTGGCAGAGTACATTGGAAGCTTTCGGAACAGTAATATTGACTAATTTTAGTTAAGGTTTCCAAAATTGGTTTCCTTTTCCTTGGCTTTGTCCCCCTTACAGCAAAGGTGAGTTATAACAGTCACGCATTCTCCGAGGCAGGGCTGGGCTCTGTGCAGCCTCAGCCAGGGTCGCTTGGGACGACTGGAGCCACAGGGACCGTAGAGACAGCCAGCAGCATTCTTTTTGTTTCCTTTTTCACTGACGTCATGTTCCTGCCAGTGCTTCTTGGTTACATAACAAATGCTGGATGAGAGAGGTACTGGGCGAGGATCTGGAGGCACTGGACGGGTAGTCCTGGCTTTGCCACCCCGGGGCCGTGCGACTTGCGACAATACATCCCCTTCCTGGGCCTCTGTGTCCACAACTGTAGAATAGACAGCTTGGGCCTGGTGACCCTAAAGTTCCTTTTAGCTCTAAGAATCCATGAGGCCGGCTCCTCCTGAGTTACAAGGTCAGGGAAGAGCAATGGAGTGTTCCCTCCTGGTGGCAGGTGGAAAGAGATCACCTGCTCTGAGCCTCAGGGACTAGTTTATTTGTGAGGCAGACACTCTCTCCTCTTCACAGAGGCAGCCTGAGGTGGCCTATGCATACCTGGCCCTCTGGCATATTCTGTCTTACCTGTACTGGAGCAGGAGTTAATTTTGTATCGTGTTTGAATACCTCTGGGCCTGGCCAGCACTCCTTAGCTCTCCTTCCCTTTCTCATTCTCCACTTCCCCACCGCCAGTGTTTCCTGAGGCCACCTCTTAGATAAAGGGTTCATACATCACCTGAGAGGAGCATTGTGCCCCCAGATGTGATACCCTAAGAACACCACAAACTCAGGGATGCAGAGTCTGGCCAGGAATGCGCAGACTCAATCTAAGCACAAGGAGACATGGAATGGACACAAAATGAGACCGTTCTATTAAAAGGAGGGTTTTATCTTCATCCAAAATTTCAATGTCATCTATATCAAAGGCTCAGGAAAGGTCAAGGTTACAGGAGGCTAAGGAGATAGGACAAGTAAATGCAACATCTGATCCTACTCTCTACTCTGTCCTGGAAGGGAAAAGTCTAGAAAAGATATTATTAGGTCAGCTGACAAAATTGGAACAGACAGAGATTTGATTAAAATATTGCATCCAAGTTAAATATGCTGACGTTCAAAACTGCACTGTGGTTTTATAAGACAATATCCTTGCTCTTAGGATCCACGCACCTAACGAAGCGTTTCGGGTTTCCTGTGCTCTTTATTTTACAGTGGAGTTGCTTTACCTTAGAGCTTCCTGTCCTTTTATGTTGAGGGGGAGTCATGGATTCCTTGAGAATCTGATAAAATCATCGGACACTTTGCACTTTGAAACACACATAACATACACATTCTTCGTTGCGTATTATCTCCAGAAGTCACAGACCTTCACGGAAACTCTCCGCTGAGAATCCTCAGACTAATAGTCCTCTGATCGGCCTTCCAGTTGCCATTTTCTAAATTTCTAAAAGCTAAGGGCATGGCGTAGTCAACTTACTCTCCCATGGTCCAGAGAAACATACTATGTGTATGTAATAAAAAATAGAGAGAGAACAAATAAAGCAAATGGGGCGACACGTTTAAAAAAGAAGTGTATTCAGGTGTTCTGTGTCCTATTTTTGTTACAACTTTTTTTGTGCGTGTGTGTGTGATTTTGATGTGTTTTCCATATAAGATGTCAAAATGTCAATTGCCTGGTACCTAGATGTCATTCAGTAAGTGATGCGCATTATTGACTTTTCAATATGAGAAAGAGGAGGCAGGGAGTTTAACGCCGCTGGAGAGGGGCAGGCAGCTGGACACAAACATGTAGCCAGACAGTGGCATGTGCAGCGTCAAGGTTGAGCGGGTAGTAACGTGGCATGCAGCTGGTGGGCAGAGATCTCAGTGAACTCCTATTCAAATATGAACTACTTGTTGATTTTTGCTAAGGAAGCAATTCTGTTGCTAGTCAAGGACCATGGTCTGTTTTTCTCTCACATTTCACCTTGTTTCTTACCTGCTCCTGCTTCCAGAATCACACACTGTCCACACTGGGAGGATTTTAACCACCATCTTGCCCACCCTCTTGATGGGATCAACAAGAAAAAGAAGGCCCAGTGAAATCAATTTCCGGGTCCACTGTCTTACAGTGAAGGAAGGGTGAGGGTTGGTACCTGAGACATCCCAAGACAACCCTACTTACTCTGCTCAGGATCGCATGGCAGAATGTTGTCATAATCTTGTCTTGAATACTTTCTTTGAAATACTAGAAAGAGTATCTGCTGGGAACTAGGATACTTGGGTTTAACTAAACGAATTGGCTATGTGGCCCTGGGCAGGTGGCTTTCCTTCTCAGAGCCTTGGTCTCTCCATCTTAAAATGTGAGAGTTGATTTACTTAACTTTTCATCCCTTTCATGGGGCCGTGAATTCCTCTGAGGATCCAATCGTTGGACCCTTTTCCAAAGCTGTTCACTCCGTGATGCATAATCTCCAGAGGTTCACAGACTTTCTCAAGGAAACTCCCTGCTCAGACTGTCTTCCGATAGGCCTTCCAGTTAACAATTTCTCAGATCCTATAAGCCACCGAAATAGAGTCAGTGGGTGCCGTTCCACTTACTTTGCTTTGAAAAATTAACCCATCCATCCCCAAGTCACTTTGGGGGCTCAACTCTGTCTAGAGAGATGTTGAACCAACATTTTTACGTTATCTCCGGGAGATGTATATACGACATAACATGAAAATAGATCGAAGTAGAAGCCATTAGCTCTTTACCAACAGCTGGAAAATTTCTCCCTTTGGCTACAGTCACGCCCATTGGCCTCAGATAAAACAAGCCCTTCTGGAAATTACTCCTTCCAGCCAATGGGGATAAAAAGACCACCTAGCAAATTGCTTATCATTTCTACACCATCCAATCAGCAAGAAGGAAAGGCTGCTCTGCAAGGCTAGACTAGTCCTTCAGGACATTACTTGGGAGAAAAAAAATAGAGCACTTAATTAAGCTCCACATGTGAGCAATAGATTTCAATTTTCCACTTCTAATTTAGTAGAGAATTTCCGTTGGGTGTGTACTAAGTCACTGTAGAACCTTGTAATGTTGGTATTGGGCTCACCTATTTTTCTTTCAGCCCCTGCCTGCTTTTGACCAGATGACTGGTATGTGAAACAGAGGAAAATGGAGATGCTTGGGTGGAAACTGGTCCTAGCGACGGGCAGAGTTGGAGTGAGAATATTGCACCAGGCACTCAGCACAGCAAAGGTCTCCAATCAGAAGAGGGAGGGCTGATTTGGGGTCTGATGTCGGTTTCAGGCCTTCCAGTAGTTGTCGAAGATTGTTCCCTGGTCCAGGGTGAGCAGCTCAGTTTAAGGGGCTGTAGACATGCACTGATTGGAAGTGGGTAAGGTGTCTAGAAATTTGCGATTTTTTAAAAAATCGTCACTTACAAATGTTACACCTTGGGGTCCAAAGTTTCCACCCACATGGACATCCTGAAGGTCTTCTTGGAACTCTAGCCAGAAAATCACAGATCTAGCCCAATCCCCGAAGCTGACAGAGAGGGAAAGGGACCAAGGTCTCATCTGAATTTTATAGGGGTGTGGCCTTCTGTTGTGTGAGTGGCCGCTGTGCTACAATGCAAAGACTTTACTCCATGAAATGTCAGCATAGGATGTGCTCTGCCTATTTTGGGGTCTAAAGGGATGGGGACATGTGCTCCAGTCAGCTGAGAGGGCACCTGGAGCAGTCAGAGGGTTTCCTATGAGGCCAAGTCTAGCTTGAAGCCAGATGCTGGTGTGGGCACTCCCCTGGGCCAGAAACTCCAGCTGTATTGACCCTGGATTGAGGTCAGAGAAAGGTGAGTGATTGGCACATAGTAAGCTTGTGATAAATACTAGCAGAATAAATGAACTGCTGGTAACTTGTCGCAGTGATGAAGTAGCATCGCGCTTACGCATAACCTACATCCAATCTGCAGAGCCCTGACTTTCTCACCACATCCATTAGAGTTCCAGCGCACTGTCTCCGGGGAATTTGCAACCAACAGTGAGAAACTGTGTGGCTGTGTCAAACGTGGAAGCTGCCACCGAAACCTCTCCCAGGTGTGTTTTGTTGGGGGACAACAGATGAGATGCCAGGGCTTGGCATCATCTTGTACATTTAATAGCTCGCAGGAGGTGGGCCCTTGAATCTTGTCTGAATTGCTCAACCGTTTTCTGTTCCAAACTGGCCTTCCTGCATCCCATCTGCTTGTCATCATCATCCACCCATGCAGTCCCTACAAATCACTTCTTCCTCCAGCATCTCCGATATCTCCTCTCCTTCTGACAAAATGTCCAGATCCTCTGTACAGCACCCACAGTCCACTACCTGCTCACCCCAAACCACTTTTCCAGCTTTGTCTCCCAGATATCCCTCCACATTCAACTCCTCCTATGTCTCTGTGAAGCCCTTTGCAAGCTGACTGCTCAGGATTCATTGCTTTTTTCTCTCTAGTCTTAGCGCACAATGCTTTTATCTCAAATGACTTGGTCCTGCATCTGCCTCCTACACTGGATGCAAAGGGCCAAATCTGTTCATGAGTGAATGGATACATACGTAAATACATTTAAATATGAGCTGAGAATATCTATCCTCTGGCATCAGGGGCCTGGTCCAGGGGGTCAGTGAGTAGCAGAACCCAAGACTGACCTGAAGCAACACTGCATCTGTGGGGGCTTAGCTATGAGGCTGGAAAACTGAGGTCTCTGCAGTCCTGGAGGTATAAGCAGTAGAAACGATTCTCTCAAGGGACAACGAAAAACCCTGCAAGAGTTAGCCTCTGTCAAGGCCAAGGACTCTGTAATTGGAGAATATCCCATCTGGAAGCCAGTTGGCCAAGAAGAGGCTGCCGTGCTAGCAAGTGGCACCCATGCCCAGGTCCCAACCAAGTCAAGAGGAAGGGCAAGCTTGTAGCCCTGTCCGATTTAATGCAAAGAAGCACTTCTGCCTCCTTGACTAAGAGCTTCCAGAGCTGGGGGGCGGAGCGGGGGGCGGGGGGCAGGTGGGACTGCACTAGGAAAACCACTGGCTGTGGTCAACAGAGGGAGAACATGGTGATCCTTGCTGGAACCCATGATAGGCTGGGTGGGGAGATCTGATCAGATGGGTTTGCAATGACTGGACCCTCCAGTTCCTGGCAGTGGGGGTGGCCCAGGAAAGAGAGTCTTAAGGGAGGGAGAGAATTCTGTAGGCTTGGTTCTGCGGACATCTGGGACCCAGCTCGAGCTTGGGGTGTTGAAGACTCTGCTGGGAAGGAAATAAGAATGAAGAAAGACTGACTTAACCCAGCAAAACTGGATGTGCTCAGCGATGGGCAGGGAGAGAGGAAAAAGCCAAGTGACATGGATAAGGTCAGCCTGGATTGTCATGGCCAGTCAAGAATCACAACCGCCCATGTCTTTGGCCTTGAGCCCCTCATCGCTTTGGGAGTACTCCCTGAGCTCTGGAAGCTTACCACCATTTTATCTATGCCTAGTGTTCTCGAGCCCAGATTAGCCAAGGGTGATGGGTTGAAGTCCCAGCGTATTCATGAGAGGTTTTTAGTTAAATATATTTGATGGGCGAGGTGGGTCCCTCCAGAATCGGGTCATCGACGTCATTCAGTAGTTCACGTTCACTGGCAGTGGTGGAGTTTTGTAGGCGGCGGAGGCGGGTCTGGAGCCGCTCCTGCTCCTTCTTGAGCTCCAGGTAGGAGTGTGAGAAGGTGTGGAAGATGGATGTGGCTGGGAAGGCCATGATGAGGATCCCACTCAGGATGCTGCTGAGGGCCACCACCTGGCCCGGCACACTGCGCGGGACCATGTCTCCGTAGCCCACTGTCGTCATGGAGATGACCGCCCACCAGTAGGAGGCCGGGATGCTGGTGAACTCCAGGACCCGGCCAGACTCATTCTCGGCCACATAGACCAGAGGGGAGAAGAGGGTGATGGCCACGCAGAGGAAGAGGAGGAGCAGGCCGAACTCCCGCGTGCAGCGGCGCACGGTGAGGCCCAGCGTCTGCAGCCCCAGCGAGTGGCGGGCCAGGCGCATGACGTAGAGGATGCGCAGGGCCCGGAGCACGCGCAGTGCCAGCCCGACCTTCTCCAGGTAGGAGCTGCTGCCCTGCCTCTCGTTGTCCTCCTGGGGTTCCTCGGACACCGCCAGGGACACGTAGTAGGGGGAGATGGCCAGGATGTCGATGATGTTTAGGGGGCCTTGGAAGAACTGGCACTTGTTCCGGGCCTGGACAAACCGCAGGCAGAACTCCAGGGAAAACCAGGCTACGCAGACGGTCTCCACGATGAAAATGTAGTAGCACTTCTGAGAGCACTCGCCCTAGAGAGGCGACAAAATGCAGGGTGGGGAGTGGAGGGGCAACAGCGCTGGGGGGAAATATCCATGCCAAAAAGAGATTCCATATTTCTGGATTGATATTGATATCAATATTGATATAGGGATATATGGAATCAGTATTGATATAGATATAAATTCCATATATGTAGATTCCATATGTAAAGATTCTATGCATTCTATATATTATCTATGTACATTGAGCTGTGCTGTAGACTGTTAGTTGTCCACCAAAACCCCCTTTTTACATAGCTGTCAAATTGTGATTGGGCACGTGGCTGGTGAGCTAGATCAGAGACCACCTTTCCAGTCTCCTTTGCAGGTAGATATGGCCAAATAATTAAGTCCCCGCCTGTGGGATGTAAATAGAAGTGATATATGCCACCTCCGGTTCCAGGAATTAAGATGTTGGTGTGAATTTCTGCACACCCTCCCTGGAAGCTGAGACAATCCTCTTGGCCCTGCAACCCAGTTTAGAAACAGCAGATTAGGCCAATACCACAGTGGAAAATGAGGCATCAAGGTGAAAAAAATCTGGGTCTCGGAATGAGAGCTACCCATCACCTCGATCGCTCTTTGTGAGAGAAATTGACTTCTGTTTTGTTTAAACCCATTCTATCTTGGAGCCTCTTTGTTATGGAAGCCAAGCTTCACCTTTTCCAATACAAGCTTCTCTTGTGTACCAGACACTGCTCTAGTGCTGTCATCTAAGCCCCACAGTGAGGCAGGCATTACGACTTCACTTTATGGCCCAGGACACGTTTCTGGCAGTGAAATGACTTGCGTGAGCTCACGCACATAGCAGATGGTCTCTCAGCCACCATACTCTGTTTTGTAACTTGTTTGCCTGCCATCTCTCATTCATTCATCCAACAAAAATGTATGGAGGGTGCGCCTTGTGCCAGGCTCCGAGCTAGGCTCTGGGGGTAAAGCACTAGGGAAGCAGATATCGTTTCTGGGGCCTTGGAGGCTCGTGGGGCAGAGAGGGCTCCCACATCCTTAGAATGGTCCTGTGACATGGATTGCAACTGTTCACACAGGGTCTGACTCTCTGGGAGATTCCGGCGAGGTGGGGGCTGTCGTGGATTCATTTTTGTGTCATTCACATACCCTGCCTCTCCTACTAGCCCCTCTGCTACTCCAAGTGTGGTCCTTGAGCCAGAAACAGCACCTCCTCCTGGGAGCTTGTTAGAAACACAGAATCTTGGGCTCTACCTCATCCCCAAAGAATCAGAATCTACGTTTTAACAAGTTTGAGAAGCATTGGTCCGGTGCAGTGGTTTCTAGCCTTGGCTGCACATCAGAATCACCTGGGGCAGGCGGAGGTAGGGGGTGCTTTGAAAAAAATCCTGATGTCTGGGCCAGGACCTCAGAGATTCTAATTTAATTGATCTAGGTTTGAGCCTGAGCAGTAGAATTTTTTAGAATCCCATAAATGATTCTAATGTGGAGTCGGAGCTGAAAATAGTATATATATGATGGATGAGTAAATGAATGACTGAAGCCAGTTGCCTTAGTAAAAAGCAAAGTGTTGACAACTGCAGTTTTCTTTGGATTAAAAGGCTCTGAAGTGGAAAAAGAAATTATTTCCAGTGCCCGAGCCCACAGGAATACTAAATTGAAATGTCCTTTATGTCTGGCTGCTGGTCTGTCCTGATCTCTGTTTGCCTGTCCAGGGCCGGGCAGCTTTCTTTCTTAGCTTGTATCTGAGATACCAAGGGCTGGGTGACTGGGGGAGTCTTGTTGAGGGCATGGAGTCCAGAGCATCTCAAATTCCACAGGCTCAAATTCCACACTTCCACTTCTGCAGGCATCTCATTTGGTCCCTCTGGACTTTCAGTTCTATACCCTGGAAGTTTTTTTGATGAATAGAAACCAAGCATGTAAACTAGCTAGCAGGCTGTGGGACCTGCAGGCACATGATACATTGTAGCTATCTTTATGAGATGGTTGACCGATCACAGATATAGTCTGCTTGGTCAGTTTAAGGGTGACAATATCCTTCTCTTACCACTGGACTTTACAGGAAGCTGAGGAAATTCTCTAACACACTGGGAGGTCTTTGCCATGACTGCCTGGGTTTGCTTCAGGATACTGGAGGTCTCAGGAATTTGGGATTCCAATTCCCCAATCCTGCTACAAATTTGCTGTGTGACCAAGCAGTGGTTACTGTTCCTCTCTGTGCTTCAGTTTCCAATGAAAAGGTTGGAACAGTATCAGTATTTCTAAAAGCTGATTCAGAATCTCCTGCATCAGAATCCCCCCCAGGATACTTGTTACAAATACAGAATATTGGACCCCCATCACAAAATCAAAACCTTGGAGTGGTGCCCAGGGATCTGCATTTTGGCAAAAACCCCTGTTGACTCAGAGCCACCTGGAAGTTTTTCGGAATCTGGCCCAGATTCTTCCTTACAAAGCCTCTTTCATCTCTAACATTCTGGGAGTTTTCCTTCCGGCTTAGGAGACACTTATAGCTTAGAATAACCGTTCTAGACTAGTGACCCAAAATCTCAGGAAGGTGACTCCTGAGAGGTGGAAAAAAACTCTGTGGGTCCTTCCTTCGCCTCCAGTGCTGGCTTTTGGATATTCAAGGCATGCACCACCCACCTCCTTCCTGGGGCCTGGCCCTGGCGCCCCGGCTGCCGCCTCCCTGCACTGCAGCAAGCACTCTGCCGAGTCACCCCCTGCACTGCTGCTCCGCTCCACGTCCTTAAAGCAGCTTCCCAGCACTGGGCCTCAGGGAAATGCCCTGTTAGCAGCTAGTGTCGGGGTGGTGGGGATTCATGGGGCTCATGCTAAGGAAATAATTCCAAGGCCAACCAATATTTGAAGAAAATAGAAAGGAAAGAAAAAGTTACATTTTCTCTCGCCAATAAAGTTTCCGGTTTTTTTTTTTTTTTTTTGTAGGTGGAATGAACCACTCATTGTTGTTTGCCTAGAACCTTGTGGATTTGAACATGGAAAGTCCCAGGTCACCATGACCTCCTCAGTCCTGGGCAAAACAGAGTGCTGGTCATCCTCATGTCACCAGCAAAAATGTGGTATATTCTGGTCCCTTTGTACATGAGTCAGCCTAAGAAAGCTGGGGGTGTGAGCGATGTGACCACATGGATGAATCGAACAGACAGAATGTGGGGCAAGATAAGGCTGATGGATGTCCCCGTTTATGTGAAGTTCAAGAACAGGCACAACTCCCCCCGGGGTGAGCAACATCACCAGAACAGCGGCCGCCTCTGTGTGGGGAGGGATTAACCATGAAAGGACATGAGAGAATTCGGGGGCATGATGCGGATGCCCCATTTTAAATTGTACAGGTAAGATCGGTGCATTTCAATGTATATAAATTTCACCTATAAAACTGTAAAATAAAAATAAAATGAACAATAATAAGCAACTGGGGGTAAGCAACTAGGGATGGGGAGAGAGAGAAAGAGAGAGAAAGAATAAGAATGACGGATGTGGAGAGATGTGGGAACTTGGGGTGCATTATATTATTCTATTTCCCTTGTAAGTGCCTGAAATTTTCCATCATGAAAAGTTGAAAATAAAAAAGGTCAGAAATCAAAACCACAATAAGATACCAATCCACACTCATTAGTATAACTGTGAATCCAAGGACAACAACAACAACAACAACAACAAGAGGGTTGGCAAGGATGTGGAGAAAGTAGAATCCCAAACATTGTGGGCGGGGATGTAAAATGGTACAACTGTTGTGAAAAGCTGGATGGTGGTCCCTCAAGAAGTTAGGCACACATTTGCTGTCTGACCCAGCAATTTCACTCCTAGACATATACCAAAGGAACTGAAAATAGGCATCCATGCCAAAACTTGTACACAAGTGTCCGTGGCAGCCAAAAAATGGAAACAACCTAAATGCCCATCAACTGATGAATGGATGAACAGAATGTGCTCTATCCATACAATGAAATATTACTCAGCCATAAAAAAGAATGAAGTACTGATTTGTGCTTCAACATGGATGAACCTTGAAAACTTTATGCCTAGTGAAGGAAACGAGACACAAAAGTCCAGATATTATGTCGCTCCATTTCTATGAAGCGTCCAGAAAGGGCAAACCCGTGGAGACACAAAGTGCATCCATGGTTGCCTGGGGCTGAGGGGAGTGGAGGCAATGGGGAGGAGCTGGTGATAGGTTCACAGTTTCTTTTTGGGGTGATAAAATTGTTCTCAAATTAGATAGTGGTAATGATTGCACAACTCTACTCAAACCCATTGATTTGTGCACGTTAAGAGGGTGAATATTTGAGTGGGTGATTTATATCTCAATAAAAAAGAAACCAGGGTCTGAGTCTGAAGGGGCTGAGTCAGTCCAGGCTGCGGATGCGTGAGTGCGGGTCCCACAGCCTTGCCCCGACTCCCTTCCCAAAGCTGCAGAGCAGAGCAGCTTTGAAGGGCTCCGGGGTCAGAAGGCAGGCAAGGCTTTCTGAGGGCAAAGTCATTGTCCTTGAAGGTCCATCTGGACAGGCTGCCCGGCAGACCGCGGCAGGTTCAGTGAGGGCCAGTTTTAGAACTTCCATGTGGGAGGGATTCAGGGCTAAATTCTTGACCTTGGAGCTTTTCACACACTCTTCTCTCTCTCACATCAAAGACTGCCAACTCCCCCTTGGGAATATGGCCAGACTCAGCCACTTTTCACCTCCTCTTTAGCTCAGTGCTGGTCCCATTGCTTCATTCAGCAGCTGGGGCCTCCCTCTCTCCCCCCACCCCGCTCCTGCCTGTGATCTTCCCCATTTGTGCCTCTGGCTCAGGCCTCAGGTCCCAGCAGCTTCCTCTGAGACTCTTAGGGGCCTAGTCCTGCTGACTCATTCCTCTCCCTGGCTTCCCCCTTCCTCTCTGTAATCTCTCCCCTCCTTCACACCCCTTCTACAACCCTCTCCCTACTCCCCCTTCACCTTGAGTTGTAGTTCCTCCACTCCAGGTCTTCTCCCTCCCCTGCACACCCTCCTCCCAGCTGCCCCAGCTCCCCAGGGCTGGGACACAGGGGCTCTGAGAGTGTTGGGGCTAAGCAGATGGGGCCAGGAACTAGGCACAGAGGCGAGGGGAGCATGACTAGGCAGGAGGAACAGCGTGAACTACACAGACTCAGGAAAGGTGGGCCCCATCCAGGAAGTGGGGGACACTTCTTATTGGCTGGAACATAGGCAGACTCAGCTGGCAGGGGAAAAAAACAAAACTTAAAAAAAAAAAAAAACCGGCTTAAGAAGAATTCCCTAGAGCAATTATCAAATGTCACCGAACACAGGGAAGCTACAAAGAGCGGACAGCTCTTTATGAAGCTGATTCATGATCCAAGGAAAGGACAGGAGAGGAGGAGAAGCCGGCTCCAGCACGAGGCTCTTTATCAAAGGTGGGGAGGTGGAAATTGCAGCCCAGAAGTTGAGTTGCCCCCACATAAGGAGGGCATCGTTCCTGGAAACGAACAGAGAAGACATTTGAGCCGACTGGCCGCTGACTTTGCTACTGCCATTTGGGTTCCACGGAGCCGAAGGAAAAGTCGATGAGCACAGCAGATGAGCAGGTGGAAGGGGTGTGAGCTGAGTCCCAAAGGGCGGATAAAAACAGTGAGTGTTCACTCTGTGTCGGCACATGATAAATAGGATCATTCAACCCTATTGCCACCCTCTGAGTAGGTGTTATCATCATCCGCTTTTATAGGAAACAGGCACAGAGAAATAGGGCGACTCATCCAAGGACAGAGCCGGGGAGCACCATAGCTGAGATTCGAACCCAGGACTGGGAAAATAGAGATTCTGGCTCCTTTCCATGATGAGGTACCGTCTGTCTGAAGCCATTAGGAGATCTCAGTAACAGTAAAGAGCAAGAAAGAGAGGACGAGTGAGTGTTCAGCTACAGCCGGCCGTGACTTTCGGCCTCCCCCAGGGGGAGGGAAGGTATGCTCACCAGCAGAGCTGCCCGGCAAGGACCGAGGCTGCGTGGAAGGGTGCGAGGGATGAATGGCGGGGTCGACAAACTTGGCAGAAGACTTGGGCGGAGGGAAGCAAAGAACCTGGGAAGTGGCAGCGTTCATCCTCAGATGGATTGGTGAGCACATGGTGGCATATCAGACAGTGGACTATCATTCGGCTGCAAAAAGGAATGAAGCGCCGACACCCTACAGCACAGATGAACCTTGAAAACACGATGCTGAGTGAAAGGAGCCAGGCACAAAGGACCACCTGTGGTGTGATTGCATTTACATGGGATGCCCGATATAGGGAAATCCGTGGAGACGGAAAGCAGATTGGTGGATGCCAGGGGCCCGGGGTGGGAGAGATGGGGAGTGACTGCCTAATGGGCTTGGGGTTTATTCTGGAGTGGGGAAATGCTTTGGAACTCGATAGAGGCGTTGGCTGCGCAACACTGTGACTCTAGTAAGTTGCCACTGAACTGATTACTCACTTTAAGGTGGTTAATTTTATGTTAGGAGAATTTCACCTCAATTTTTAAAAATAGAGTATGGATGATGGGAACGTAAGTTATAAAAAGCTAAGAAATTTGTCTTCTTTTATATGCAGCACCTAGAAGAATACACCTGGAAGAATTTACTTAATAACTATTGTCGAATGAATGAAAAAATAAATGTTGTGATGTCCTGTTAACAAGTACCTAATAAGTAAATAATGATGATGAAGACGATCACATTTATTGAGTACTTTTTTTGTGTCACTATTGTTCTAACAACTTACAAGAATGACTTGTTTAATCCTCACTGGAAAGGGCTTATAGCATCCGCATTTTACAGATAAGGAAACTGAGGCCCAAAGCGGTTGACTTTCCTGAACTCAGTGAGTTCATAACTGGGTAAGGCCGAGATTCAAACCCAGAACATCTGCGGTCTGAAGCATCATACTGGACAGAGAAGCAGTTCACAGAGTCTGGCTGCCTCAGAAACACTAAGTGTCACCAAGGCCGAGTGTCTGAACCACCTGTGCAGTGGCCCAGCTTTGGAAGACATTTTTAGAGCCAAGCCGAGATGAATGCAAATCCTGCCTCCTCCACATACTGTGAGCTTAAGAAAGTGATCAAACTTCTCTGAGCTTCAGTTTCCTCATCTGTAAAATGGGGTATCTACTTTCCAAAGCTACAAGGATCCAGTCTGTTCTGTCAAATGCCAGCCAGCCTCATGAGGACCACTTCATAAGCATCAATCTTTCCTCCCATCGTGGATGGGCTCCTCCAAAAAATCCGGCAAAGTCTGAATGCTTCTAGGGGCGCTCCGGTACTTGGCTTGGTCCTTTCTGTCTATATTGCCTCCTTCTCTCTCCCTTTTAATTTACACCCTTGGCACAGACCTTTCACCCTGATCATCAACTTTACTCCAAGATATGTTGCTGGGAGGAGTTAGAAGAAAAAAGGAAAGGAAGACTGCTTTCTTCAGGGTCCTCTAATTTTCCAACTCAGCATTACATCTCTTCTGTGTCTGATGGAAGGCTTCTTTGGGTTATATCCCAGGTGTGTTTGCCCCTCCAGGTGGCATTAATTTATGAGTGAATAGTGCCAGGGCCTCACAGGATGACTTGGACGCCCACCCCTCCCAGCGAGGCCTGCCCCCAGAAGCAGCCGGCTGAGACCAGCTTCCGTAGCCAGCTCGCTGAATCATCGCCCTCAGACTGACATTCTGGGGGCAAATGTGTGGTGGGAGACACATCATCTTTTTGTATAAATGTAAGGATACGGTCTTGAAAGAACAAAGACAGCCCAGTCCTCAGCCTCCTGGCTCTCTCAATTACTATTATTAGTGAGACCGGGAAATAGACACTTACCGTGAGGGCCACAGCCTCTCTCTGGGCAGCACACAGAAAGGCAATCCGTCCCTCTCACCCCCGGACCAGGAACAGCAGCTTGATTCCTCTGCTCACGCTTGGGGCTATGCGGTTCGGTGGGCCTCCTGCCCGCCTCTAATTTGATTTTCTGAGTCTCCATTAAGCCAAGCATCGGTTCATACCCTAGGTAATTTTCAAAGCATTAGGCTTTGAAAAGACCTTGCCCCTCTGCGCAGTCTAAATCCTGGTTCCCTGAAAATTTCTAAGAGGAATAGGCTGGTGGAAATCCAGGGGTCCTTCCTCGGAAACTGGGGGGAGGGGGCGGGGATCAAGGGCACCCTTGGGGGCTGGAGGATGGAGGCCATTTATTTTGTCTTAATCTTTTTACAGCCATGTCCATGTGTAAATATTTCTGTGAACGAGCAGGATTTTAAATCACATGCTATCGCGCTGAAGAATGAAAAAAATGCCTACGATTTTTCCTCTATGGGGAAAAAAGCTGGTTGGAAGTGGAAACGTTTTGGTTGGTTTGCTTTAGGACAAAACATTTGTAGGTGGGACAAGATGCATTTTATTCAACAAATAATCGGCGAGAGCCTATTCTGTGTGAGGAATGGGCTGGTTCTCCATCCTAAGTCCTCTCTATCTGGAAAGTTCTCTGATCCTACCATAGTGCCCTGGAATATATCTTTAAGGGGAAGAAATTTACATCGACTGACAATGGTTATAGGCCATAAACAGTGCGCAGTGTCTTACATATGCGTTTCATTTATGGGCCCCTCCAGCTACTATAATGTAAGCTCTCTAAGTTAGGGTGATGGGGAGACGTGGAGGAGTATAGAGTAGGGCAGGAACAACATTTAAAACGAGGAAACAACCCAGTTCTCAGTTTGAAGCTCTCCAATAACCTTCCCAACAAAATATTAGGTTCTTATCTCATTTCTCAGACCATCTGACCCCCTGGGGGCTCTTGGGACCCCCACAGCTCCCTAGAAAGAGAGCCTTCTTTGGCAGTCACTTGGAAGTTAACTCATCTCTCAGTTCCAGTGAGTCTGTCCGAGAAGCTCAGGAGCGAAGTAAAAAGGAGGGAAACTGAGGATCGAGTATCTCTGCCACTATCAGGCATATTTACTCCAACTCTGAGGAAGCCAAATGCCCTGTGCCTCGGTTTCTTCATCTGAAAACAGAGCTGGGATGCCCACTGAAGGCTGGTTCAAGACAGCAGGGACTTTTGGCTGGGCATAGTATGCGGCACAGAGAAGCTGCTCAATAAATGCATGATAAATGCATTGAATGTGTGAAACTTCATAAAAATAGCGCCCACTTTATGGAGGAGGAAACCGAGGCTCAGAGAAACGAAGCAGTTTGCCAGAGGTCACAGAGCCAGGAGCAGTGAGGCTGGACCTGGCTGGCCCGCGAAGGCCAGGGGCGGCTTTGACAATGTCCAAGGTTCACTATCAGAGGCAGGGCCACCTCATAACTTTAATGGATCCAAGGTACTTTTGCCTTCGTGGGCCTCTTCCTCCAAAAATTACGTTAAAAATTATCTTTTATGAATGCATTGATCTAACAATGAATATGCTCCATGCTGGATAACATGCTTTTTCCCCCTCTTGTTTTAAATGACCTTAAAATATTTTCATGGGCCTTAAGTCTCGTGGGCCCTGAGCACTGTGCCTGATGGAGAAATGGACCCAGGTCAGAAGCCACTCACCTTGTCCTCCTCGGCCCTCATGTCGGGCATGGTGCTGACACACAGGCTGACCGCTGTGGTGGCCACAAAGAGGATGGACAGACAAGCAAAGACCTTCCCGGGCAGCCCCGACTGTGGGTTTTCCACCATCTCCCGCAGCCAGTTCATGAAGAGCCCGCAGCGGGAGGAGTCCACGGCAGGGCCGCACGCCTCCCTCTGGCGCAGCAGGTCCTCCTCCCTGCGCAGCTCGGCCAGCTCCTCCAGCTTCTTCGTCAGTTTCCGCCGGCAGCATCTCTCCAGGTTGGCTTCTTCGATCCCCCAGTAGGTCAGCTCCTCTTGGAAGGACAGCACACACATCTCCCGCAGGAGGGCCAGCTTACCGGCTGCCAGGAAGCTCACAATCATCCCGAACGCACTGGGGCTCCTGTCGAAGAAGAATTCCTGGTTGTCCTCATCATAATCGTCGCAGAGCTGGGCTATCTCCTCGTGGTTCCGGCAGAACTTGAGCTTGCTCAGGCGGCTCAGAGGAAACTCATCCAGCGTGCTCCAGGGAAGGACATACCTCCTGCCGCCCACATTCACCAGGATCTCCTTCTTCAGGTCTGCCGCCGGGGAGGCATCCAGCGCGCCCACTTTCCGGGCCCTGCGGTAGTAAAGGCCCTTTATGGACGGTGGCTCCACGGAGCCAGGCAAGAGCTGACTCAAAGGGCTGCAGGAGCCAAAATGATAGTGTCTGGGATGCAGGCCACTGACTCTGGAAGGCATGGGCATCGCCGAAGATGTCCTGGCGCCCGAAGGGAAAAGAACAAGCAAACGGGAGAAATCAGTCTCGGGGCAGAGTCCTAGGTGTCATGCTTGCTTTCCTGCAACTGTTTCTGCATTATTCATTCTTTTAATCTTCCATCCAACACAGATTTATTGGACACCCACTATATACTTGGGACCTGTCAGAGAACAAAAGGAGACAATGACTTCCCTTCCTGGTGGAGCACGTACTTAAACCTCAGAAGAATCTCCTTGTGGACTGGGTCTTGGGGGAGCTCAGTCCTGAGCTGGACAAGTCAGAGCTGTGCCATTCTCAGGCTGTGTGGCTTTGGGCATGTGCCTTAACTGCTCTGATCTAGCACTGTTCATTTCATGATGAGACTCGCACTAACCTTGCAAGGCCCAGTTGGTAAAAAGAGAGCTTAAGAGTGTAAGAGGTCCTCAAGGTCACCGACAGGTTCCAACCCCCTATGGACTGCCACCACAGGTGGATTACTCAGCCTCTCTAAGCCCTTCGCTTCATCTATGCAGCTGGATTAGTTCGAGTGCCCACCTCATGGAGCACAGTGAGGGTTACGTGCAGTAAGATACATAAAGTATATTTTAAAAACACTACTAGATGCTCCCAATGTGCCAGGCACCCATCTTTATGCTGCCTTATATTAACATTTCTCGGCAACTCCGTGAGATAGACATTAGGATCTCCGTTTTACAGGTGAAGAAACAGAGGCGTGGAAAGAAAGATTAAGTAAGGAGGAACGTGACCATGCTTAGCATGGCGTCTGGCTCTCAGGAGAAGCTCCACGATGATCCCCTCATCCTTCCTGTTTACTTTTTCATTCGGAGGACTTTATTATCCATGACAGTGCTCTTCCATGTTCATTGGGTGCTTGTCTCAGCCACCCTTGCTGTGTGACCTTGAGCCAGTTACTCCCCCTCTCTGGGCCTCAATCTTGTCATCTGCAAAATGAAGGGGCCTCTAATGCTCTCTCCATTTCGGACCTATTTGGGGCACTTGACTTAGAACAGGGTTTTAGATTTAGCCCATCTGTTTAAAAAATCACCTCCACAATAGTTATCATCTTTAGCATCCTGCAACCATTTCCTATGCTATTCATTGTAGCCAGAGCTGTTTCCAGAGCATCTATAACCTTACATTCCAAAATGCACTCCAATCAAGAGAAACACACGGCAGCTGAATGGAAATAAAACTTCCTCTCAATTTCCGAGCCAGTTGGATTCCGGCAGACAGCGAAGAGTTGAATCACAGCCTATGCATTTCACACTTGCTCCCCACACAACATTCTGTTATTCTGCATGTATTACTTCGTTTACAACGTGTGGCCAGAGGAAGATGAGCAGCCTGCAAAGAGAAGAGTATTTGGAAATTCAGGGAGCCGTTCCCAAGCATTCTCATTTTCTGACTGCAAAAAAACAAGACCCAGAGAGCTGAAGTGACTCATCCAAGGTCACACAACGAATCCGATTCCAACTCAGGACTCTGTCTCCTGGCCTGGGGCTCTTTCTAGAACCCAAAAAGCTGCCCTTTCTGTGTTCACTGCGCAACCCCAACTTTTGTAATCCAGTGCCCCCCCAAAACAGCCGGCACATGAAGCTCCTTCCAGAACATTGAAAGGTAGTCACTAAAACAGCGCTTAGGCCGAGGATGCCTCACAGTGCCCTGCAAACCCCCACCCCTGCAGCAAACACTAACTTCTTCCCCTGAAGTTTAACTCACCCTCCTGTCTCAGGGAGCCCGTCTCCAGCTGTTTCTTTGCCAGGCAAGGGGAGCCCATGTTTCGATGCCCCAGGAAGAGACAGGTTTATGGTGAAGATGAAAAGGAAGAAAGGAAAAATCCCAAACACAGCAGTTTCTGGCAGAGTTAGTTTCCAATCTTTCTTTTCTTGCCTCCTCCAGAAACCCAAAGTCCATTCATTCTGCATCTCTCTCCAGCAGTTGCCGAATAGCCCTGGGGGAGTGGGGTGGGGTTTCTAAAAGGACCCAAGAAGTCCCTTACCCCATGAGAGGTGAGGGTCTGAGGGGCTCATGCTAGGAGAGAGCTGGGCCAGCTGTCCTGCTTCAGCTGCGGGCTCTGCACTCTGCGCCCCACAGGGACAGCCAGCGTGGTCCTGCAAGAGAAGAGGGGGGGCGGTGGAGAATGGGAAGGGCTTAGAAATAATCTCTCCATCAGCCAGGCAGCAGGCAGGAGCAGCAGCAGCCGCTGTTCTGCCAACCGCCTGGAAGCAAGGAGAGCCGTCCTCCCCTCTCTTCCAAGGAGGAGCATAACTTGGAAAAAGCAGAGGACAACTTGGGGCCGAGGCATTTAAAGCTACTTGTCCTTGGCAACCCGGAGGCTCCTCAAGGTGTGCTGATGACAGGCGGGAGCTCGGGTGGAGGCTGCAGGAGGAACTTTTTGCTGCTTTAAACCAGCCTAAGCTTGGGACAGGTTCAGAGAAGCCCAGCCTCCCAGCACCAGGGGGGAGTTCTGGAGGCTGCATGGTGGACCAGAAAGAGATGTGAACCTGGAATCACATACACCGGGATCCCCGGCTCCAGCGTGAATGCCTGGGCGCCCCCGGGCTGGTGACTTAGTACCTCTGAACCTCGGTTTCCTCATTTGTAAAAAAAAAAAAAATACGAGAATAATAGTGGGGTCGGGAAGTTCACACCAGAAGCCGCGGAGCAGGCCCCTTCTTTGGGTCTGGCTGGTGTGCTTGCCGTGAGCAGCGAGAGGCATAGTTCTAGGGCCCGGGTCCCAGCCTCGGCTCTGCACTTCACTACCTTGCTGTGTGTCCTTGGTCAGTCACTTCTCTCTCGGCCTCTGTTTTCTCACTGGTCAAGTAAGGACAGTCGAAGCAGTGATGACTGAAATTGCAAAATTATTTTCTCATGTAGGTGTTTAATGTACACTGGCTTGTCTTAATTTTCTTAAAAGGTTCTGGCCCAGTCTCTTGGCGTCCAAAGGTGAGTTATCATTGTCAGCTCAGTTTTCCAGACAAAGTCTGGAGGCCTAGGGAAGAAGCTTGCTCAAGGTCACCCTGCTGGTTGGAATCTACACTTAGCAGAGACTTTGAGTTCCGACGTGAGGATCTGGGAATAAAGAAGATCTGAGCTTAAGTCTTCCATAGCTACCTGGAGGGGGTGGCAGGAGCTGCTGGCTCAGTGGGCTCCGTGGCTTGGACTATGGGGACGAATCCATGCAGGAGCAGAAAAGCCCATTGAGTGGAGGTGGTCTTGGATAGTGGTTTTCAAATAGTATTGCTTGAAGCCCAAGGATTCTGCAGAAATGGGGGGTGACAAAGGGGAAGATGCAGAGGTGAGACTCCCTGCCTCACCACGGCAGCTCTACTCTGATCAGTTTCCCATAATGAGTCTCTAAGTGTGCCCCAAATAAGTGCCGAGGCCCCACAGGCCCAGTCTCCACACTCAGCCCATTCAGAGACACCAGCCCACAGATCCCCTGTTAGTGAGGGAGACGCTTCATCCCTCTCCCCCAGATCTGCTCCCCTTCCCCGTAGCTGCTCGAACACCTCTCACTGGCCAGACTCCAAAATGATCTTTCAAGCTCATGCTGTTTTATCCCTTCCTCTCTCTCTGTCTCCCCTCCTCCTCTCCCCCCTTTATTATTTATCTTGACTCTAAATCTCCCCCAATCTGTCCCTCTGCCTCTCAGTTCTCTTTAGGTCCAGAGTGCATGGGTTCAAATCGAGAACTTACCACTTCCCTTCCTGGTGAACCTTAGCGAGTCTCTTAACCTCTCTGGGCCTCAAGTCACTCATTTGTGAAATGAAGATGATAGAACGTATCTATTGATTTGTTGTGAATATTGAACAAATCAATTTACATTTATATAATGCTTAGAAGAGTATCTGGGGGTAAAGTAAGTCCCATTTAAGGGCTTGCTGTTATTATGAATATTATCTTAATAAATTAAAGAAAGATTTTGATTGAAGACAGGAGTCTGCTGTTAAAAAAAAAAAAAAAAGAAAAAGAAATATTCTAAAAGAAAAATTGAGAGGCGCCAAACAAGAACAAGCCCCTGTTAAGTCATAGAGGAACTGAAACTAAGAAAGGGGACAGAACTGTCTGAGCTCGCATGGTCATTCAATGGCAGGGCCACGCCATTGGGGCACTTTCCACAGCCCCAATGCCTTCTAGCAGCACTGTCACTTTACTCAAACCGTAGGACCTTGACTTTAGTCTGATGTCCAGACCCATTAGCCCCTGCCCTAGGGCATTTACTGAGTCCTTCCACAGGGCTTAGAAAAGTTCCAGACACCTTTTAGTTTAATGCAACTGTCTTCCTGCCCTATAACGTTCTTCCCTTTTGTGTGTACTTGACCTCAGCTAATTAGGGTAAGGAGCCAGGAATCCTGGCTCCTTTCCAGCATCCTGGAAGTCTGAGATACAGGGCAGCTCACGCCAGCCCATCTTTGCTCTCTTCTTCTGAAGGACTGCCACCTGCCATGTCTTTGTGAGGAAGGGCTGGGCCACAATGACCATGTATGAGTCTCCTATGGCAGCTGTAACAGAAATACAAATGTATTCTCTTACAGTTATGGAAACCAGAAACCCAAAATGAGTCTTGTGGAGCTAAAATCAATGTGTTGTCAGGGCTTCATCCCTGCTGGAGGCTGTAGGGGAGAATCTGTTTCCAGCTCTTAAGAGCCGCCCACATTCTTTGGCTTGTGGCTGCATCATTAACTTCTGCTTCTGTCCTTGCTTCTCCTTCTCTGACCCTCCCACTTCTCTCTTGTAAGTACTCTTGTGATTACATTGAACCCACTGGATAATCCAAGATAATCTCTGAATTTTAAGAACCTTAATTTAATCACATCTGCAACATTCCTTTTGCCATGTCAGTAATATATTTGCAAGTTTGAGGGATTAAGATTTGGACATCTTTTAGTCCAATGAGACACATTTTGGACTTTTGACCTCTAAAACTATAAGATAATAAATTTGTGCTGTTTTAAGCTGCTAAATTTGCAGTATTTATTACAGCAGCAGTTCAAGCCCTGACTGGGAGTGGGGCAGGCGGGTCACACACCAACCATCAGAGGTACTTGCAGTTTGTTGAGGAGAAGGTCTTGCCATGTCTGTACAGCCAGGCTCCAAGCACCTGCTTCCAAAAGCTGGGACCTGTCCATGTGTGTGACAAACACTTATTGAGCATCCAGGCTGCGGTAGCTGCTGCTTACTGGTTGTGTGTCCTTGAGCAGGTCACCTTTCAATTGTGTTCCTCAAGAAAGATGGGGTAATAATAGTTCTTATTGTAGGGAGCAAATGAGTTAGTGCGTGGAAGCCCTGATGTCAGCGCCTGGCACTTAGTAAATGCTCTATAAGAAATTACTATTTTTATCATCACTATTATTTATTATTATAGGAACTCAAGTCTGCTAATTACAGAGATGAGAAGAGCTGGAGGGGATGAGTCCCAGGCTGCTGTGAGTGAGTAGAGGAGGCAATAAATAATGGGGTGCTGTTAAACGATAGTAACTGGCTTTCTTAGTGGGGAAAAGTCCTGATTGTAGTGTTTGCCAATTACTATGGTGTAAATACTTCTACCATGACCAGTTATGTGCTAAAAACGTAACAGCCCTGAAGGCCAAGTGAGGAAGAGATGTTAATGATGGGCTCTTGCAAGCTTGTTCCAGTGGGCTCCAAACACACAGCTCATCAGGGAGGCCAGGGCAGCGCTTCCCAAGTCACGACCCTGGGTGAACCTTGATGGGTGAGCAGCAGTAAGGTGAGGCAAGAAATCAGAGCAGAGAGACAGGTGGGAACGAAAAACGATGAGCTTCTTTCCCTTGCTGAGAACTGTGGACTTTACACCAGCCTGGGTGATCAAAGCTGTGCAACCTTCTAGCATCACCCTGGGGAGCTTTTAGAAAACTCCAGTGACTGGCCTACATCCAGATCAATGAAATCAACTTTGGGGTTTGGAGGCCCACATATAGGATTGCTCTGAAATCTCCCCAGGTGATCCCGACATGCAGCTGAGGTTGGGAATGGGTGTTCGAAGTCAGGAGTTGACATGATCAGGTATACATTTTCCAGAGCTCATTCAGATGCTGTGTAAATTGGTACAACGCTGTGAACAGACTATTTGGCACTATTGATCAACAGAAGAAATGCAGACACCTCCTGATTTACTATTACATGTCTAGGAATTTATTCTGCAGATACGCTTGTATGCGTGCACAAAGACATGTGTGTAGAGATATCCATTGCAGCCTCATTTGTGAGAACAGCAGATTGAAAATGATGAAAATATCCCTCATTGGGGAACTGGTTGAATAAAGGCTGGTCATAAAGGCAAGAGAAAACTCTGCAACTGCTAAAAAGGAGCAGAGAATCGATACATAGTGATGCGAAGGACCAGCAAGATGCGTAAGTGCAAGATGCAGAACAGATCATACTGAGTGCGCTGGTTTGTGTAAAAATAGACAAGAGGAGTGTGTGTGTGTGTGTGTGCGCGCGCACGCGTGTGCATGCATAGAATATTTATTTCTGAAAAAAGGGTAAAAACTAGAAACTGTGGTTGCCTCTAGAAGAGAAACCAAGAGGTTTAAGGAAGGGGTGAGAGGGAAAGAGAAATTTTCTTTTCTCGATCATTTTATATTATTTAATTTTAAATAATGAGCATGTATTGATTCAAAACTTTTTTTAAGTTAAATTAAAAGACATCTTGGTACCAGTGCAGAGGAGGAGCCAACCTGGAAGAGAGAAGTGATTTATCAGACCTGGCTGCAGGTTGTACAGGTGTGAATAAGGCAGTGAATACAGGGCTGGAAGGGAGGAAGGAAGAGAAGCCGAAAGAGACAGAACGAACCCCATGAAATGTAATATACAAACAGCAGTGAGTGAATTCTGCCCTGCCTTCAGCTGTTTTAGCCTAAACCACACCCAAATAGGGAGATTTGGCTAGAGACCAAGGCCACGGACAGCACTGGAGTGACCCGATCACAGTCCTTGGGCCAGTGGGGTCATTCAGCATGACCTCATTTGGGAAACCAAGGTAGCTCAGTAATTTTCGTTATGGACTGGAAGTAGAAGCACACTTGAATCGTTTGCCACCGAGAATCCCAAAGTCAAAGTGCCTCCAAGAGCTAGGCAGATGATGCAAGGCAGGCTGATGGGCATTGCAGCAAAATGCGGAACCTAAACCCCGACTCACGAAGGTGAACTGTGAGGCCAGTGTTGCAACATTTTTACACTTGTAATCATGATTTTTATGCTAAATCTCTCAAGCTATAAATGTTGCCAACTAACTCAGAAATTTATAAAGCACCATGGGGCTGAACGGGCGCATATTTGATGACCCAGCAATTCTGCTCCTAGGTGAATACCCATGAGAAACGTGCACATATGTGCACCGAAAGGCATGGGTTAGAAGGCTGATCACAGCACTGTTCTATAATAGCTGTAAAGTAAAATGCCCACTAACAGGGAATTGATAAATAAGTTGTGTGTATTTACCTAATGGAATATGACACGGTAGTGAGAATGCACACAATAGAACCATTTACTGCAAAATAGAAGACTCTCACAGTCATGTGAGTGAAAGAAGCCAGGCACAGAAGAGTAAATACATGATTCCATTGATATGAACTTCAAAAACAGGAGAAACTAATCAAAAAGACAGGAAAATAATTACCTTCGAGGGTGCATAGTGGGTTCTGGGGCTGGTCACGTTGTTTGATCTGTTTCATCTGAGGGCTAATTTCACAGTGTGTTGAGTTTGTGAATTGATGTGTGTACTTTAGTACTTTAGTATGCATGCTATATTTAAATTTTAAAAGTGGTTTTGTGCTTGTGTTGTTGCTGTTTTGTTTTAAACAACCACCACCATGGAGGGCCAAATAAGAAGTATCGGTGGTCTGGGTTCAGCCTTGGGTTCCTGGTTGTGGCCAGGCTATCATAGCAAACAGCTTTGAAATGGCCAGGCTTTCAAGCTACCCCAGTCAGTCGTTGCTGGAGCCTGCAGTTCCACCCAGCTCTGTCTTTACCTGGACCATGCCCTCCCCACCTCTCTCTTTCCCTCCTGGAATTCTGAGATTCTTGAAGACAGAGGAAAGTCGGAGGTGAAGGTTTGCCCTTCCATCTTCTACCTCCCTCTACCTTCCTTTTCTGGAAGGGAAGAGAGATGGTTGGACCACTCACAACCACTTCAGCTTTCTGTTTAAAAACATTGCTCAAGATGCAATTAACCCAGTGAAAGATGCAAGCTCTTTCTGAAAGGGAGTCTGTCCTTGGGGCAGTTTTCAGAAGTTGCGAACTGTCAGAAACAGCCTCTGTTACAAAGAAATGCTTTGCTTTTGAACACCGGGCAGCAGAGGTCTGGAAGATGAGCTCTGGAAACTTTTCTTGGAGGAAGGATCCCCCTCCAGAGAGACTGGCTTTTATATTCTAACTGAGGGTGCCACAGAGCAGAACACACCTGGGGCCTGAGCTCCCCCTACCCCCAAGGTGCATCAAACAAGTGAAAAAAATTGCAAGACTATACAATGAATGTCCCTATTCACTGCCTAGGCTCACAATTACTAGCATTTTGTCATATTGACTTTATGTATGAATATATATTTTTCTTTCTGAAACATGTCAGAGCAAACTGCAGACACCGTGATATTTCACCCTGAATTCTTCAGCATGAACATCCAGAAAAATAAGGATAATTCTCTATATAATCACAAAACCATTAGCACATCCAACAATAATTTCCTAATATCATCTAATACTTAATTCATAATCAAGTTTCCCTGTATTCAAAATGTCTTTTATACTTATTTTTCAAAAACCTGTATCCAAATAAGGACAACATATGACATTTGGTGATTACATTTCTTTACTCTCCAACAGTCCTCTGCCCCCTCCCGGCCCCTTTTACCTCCTCCCCACTCCATGACACTGACTTTTAAAGTGATCAAGCCAGTTGTCTTGTGTACTGTTTCTCCTTCTAGATTTATTCCATTGTTCCCAGATCCCCCCTCCCCCATTTCTGGAAATTGGGTCTAAAGTATTGGATAGGTGCGAGTTAAGCAGTCTGGGCAAGGATGCTTCGTAGGTGGGGACACTGGGAGCTCGATGCTTGGCTGTCCTTGGGCAATGACGCTGAAGGCTGGCAGGTTAAGGGGGCCGCGGCAAGTGAGTCCGTTGTAAGAGAACGCTTTCCTCTGCCATTAGTAAGTATTCTGGGAGTGATATTTGGGCTTAAATGCTTTTAATCTTTGGTCCTACGGTGGGACTCGGTGCAGGGGGTTGGGGGTCCGAAGGCAGATGAGGAGTCCAGCTGTTCCCACCGAGGTGAGCTCCCAGCACTCACACCTGCAATTTTCACAGTGGAAAGACAGCACATTTAGTGGTTTCTCTGTAGCTCAGAGAGGACCAGGCTGGGGCACTGAGGAAAAAGCCAGCACATCCTCACTACTGTTTATCGCTGAGCAATTCCGGGAACTACACACTGAATTAAATAACATTTTAACCTTCTCGACAGCTCACCAATTAGAGGTAGATTTAATCATTCTACCAATTAGAGATGGAGACACTGAGGCTTGAAGAAGTTAAAGAACTTGCCTGCGATCATCCAGATTTAAAATCAGGTCTGTCTGCAGCTAGCCACTCCATTATAGTGCACCAACGTTTCAAATTCCTTGAAGACTAACACTGGCGCTGTGTGCCTATCTCAGGAGATAACAGAGGCCAGGAGAACGGTTTAGGGCTGAGTAAGAAATGTGAGATGAGACCAGGTGTAGGTTAACCTGTGATTGGTAACCTTCATGTTACAAACATCCTGACTTTTACTTTTCACTTAATCTATTTTTAATCCTCGTGTACCATTTCGCAACCTCTTTATGATAGTAATGACCTCATACAACAAAGATTGGTAACTATAATAAAGTTATGATTTTATTAATGTTATTTTTTTCACAAGAGAGAAAAACCATTTATTTATTTATTTTAATTAGTTTCAAGTATACAGTACATTGGTTAGACATCTATATAGCTCGTAAAACGCTCCCCCCAACTGTTCCCTCCCTCCCCTGACCCTCCACCTAGCCAACATATTAATGCTAACTGCATTCCCTGCTCCCCGTCCCCATGACCATCCATCAGCTACTAATTTGTACTTCTTTAACCCTTCACCTTATTCTCCCAACCCCCCAAACCTCCCTCCTTTCTGTCCGTCACCAAATTGTCCACTATATTTGTGAGTCTGTTTTTGATTAGTTTGTTCTTTTTATTCCTTAAATTCTGCATAAGTGAAATCATATGGTGTTTATCTTTCTCTGACTTAAATACCTTCTAGGTCCATCAAAGCAATATCTTTTTCCATCCTCTTCCTTTTAGTCTGTGTGTGTCTTTTAATCTAAAGTGAGTCTTTTGTATTTTTTCTTCTTAAAGAAGTCTTGCCAACATTTCCTGTAATACTGGCTTGGTGGTGATAAATTCCTTTAGCTTATTTTTGTCTAGGAAGCTCTTTATCTGTTCTTCAATTCTAAATGATAGCTTTGCTGGATAAAGTGTCCTTGGTTGTAGGTCCTGAGTCTTCATGCTGTTGAAAATTTGTTGCTAAGCCCTTCTGTCCTGAATAGTTTTTTTTGAAAAATCAGCTGCCAGTCTTATGGGTGTTCCCTTATGAGTAATTATCTGTTTTTCTCTTGCTGCTTTTAATATTCTTTCTTTGTATTTAACCTTTAGCATTTTAATTATGATGTGTCTTGGTGTGGGCCTCTTTGGATCCTTGATTTTGGGAATTCTCTGAGCTTCCTGGGATTTTATGTCTATTTCCTTCACCAGGCTAAGGAAATTTTCCATCATTATTTCTTCAAACAGCTGTTCAACATCTTAATTTTCTTCAGTTATGGCAATCAGATGGATATTTGAACCCTTAATAGTGTCCCATATGCTCCTTAAATTATTTTTATAGTCTTGGCATCTTATCTCTTGCCATTCTAATTGTGTGTCCTTGGCTTTCCCCTCCTCTAGAAAGGGCACTTCTTTACTCACTTTGTTTATTCCTTTGTTTTTTTTTTTCCATTTAACATACTTCTCATCTTAGATAATGTGTTCTTCATTTCAGACTGCTTCTCTTTTATAATTTCCATTTTCATTTTTATGTTTTTTATCTCTTTGTCGAAGTTCTCACTGAATTTATCTACACTTCCCAAAAGTTCATTGAGCATCTTTATAACCAGTGTTTTGAACTCCGCATCTATTAGATTATATCTGGATCTCTGTTCTGTTCTTTCATATGGTTTCTGCTTCTTTGTCTTCCCATTTTGGCTGCCTTTCCGTGTCTGTTTCTATGTACTAGGCAAAGCTCTTTAATCTCCCATTCTTATTAGTGTGGATTTGTGAAGTAGGTGTCCAGCGGCACAGTCCTGAGAGGAGTTCGGCTGCAGGCCAAACCTAGCCCAAGCTTCTACCCATCCTGGGACATCTGTTAAGATTCAGCAAATGATCCACAGATGCTGTGCTTATAGTTGCCTCAAAAGGCCACACCAGAAACAGAGGCCAGCTGCCACCAGTGTGAGTCAAGGTGCTGCTCAGCAAGGAGCACTTGACTCGCTGAGGATACACTTGGATGTGGCTTGGGTGGGGCCACAAGTTGGGGGAGGTGGAGTTTCAGGGAATCCTCTGGGCGGAGGACCTCTGTCATCCAGTTTAATGATGTCACGGCCATGGCGGTGCTGTGTCTGGCACACTGGTAGGGGGTAGGGCTCAACAGGGAACAATGGATACAGCCAGCACTTCTGTACAGAGCGAGTTTTGTCTCGACCCTCACTCTGACAATGTCTCCCTGTAAGTCCCTGGTGGCCCCTGTGTGGCCCCGAATTGGTCCTGGCACTCAGAAAAAGCAGGTTCATGACTGCAAAAATCCAGTCATGGACCCAGCCCCTCTAAGAGGTATCTGCTGCTGCCGCGGCCTCCGTCTCATTCAGGTGTTCAAGACTAGGCAGCCCCGCGTCCTCGCCCCGTCCTACCTTCTGCCATTGCAGGGTGGTTTCTTGTATTTCTCCCTAGTTGTATGGCTTGTTCATCTAGATCCTAGGTAATTTTTCCTTGCTGTTTGCTCCTTGTTTCCATCACAACTTTGACTTGGTCGTCAGAGAAATGAACAGAGCCTCTATCATCTATGCCATTTTTTCCCCTCCCCTGTTAACGTTATTTTTTAATGATCAGGACAGTTGGCTAATTTATTAGGCCTGTCACAGAGGTGCTTGCGCAGATCATGTTGAAGGCGCTCAGCTCCTGCTGGAGTTCTGCGCCCCACTGAGTCCTGCCATGGGTGGGACTCTATGGTGGGGGCTGAGTGGTGTTCGAGGATGACTAAGACACAGCCCTGGACTTCAGGACAATGCATCTGAGAGACAGACTCACAAATCCAAAAAAAGATTTAGAAAAAACATTAATGGGGTAAAACACTGAGTTTTGGGAAGACAGGGACATTTTAGATTGATTTACTTTGGGAGAAGCCAAGAGAAAATTTTGCAGGAAGGGGCATTTGAGGTGGGCATGGAAGTATGAATAGGAGTTTGAGTAGTGACACTGACAAAGGCATTGGGGGCTGAGGGGAGTACAGGAGAGAGGGCTGAAGTGTATAGGATGGGGTGTGTCTGAGGAGTAGTGAGTGTGGTCAGCTCAGAAGGATAGTCAGAGATTAGGTTAGAAAAGGAAAGAGAGGTCAGAGAGAACACAGCTTTGAATACTAGGTTGGGCACTCAGATCTTATTTCAAAGGCATTACAGTGTCATGGAAAGAACTCAGAAAGAATATGACCTATGACCATATCTGACGTACCTCAGGGAAGGTACATCCAGGAGGGGATGTGTAGATCAGATGAAGACAAAAGATAAGGCAGAGACCTCAGTCGGGAGACCATGATAAAAGCGTGTGAGGCGGATGATAAGGACTAGAACGAGAGAGGTGTGGGTGGGGGTGCAGGCGTGTTTCAAGAGGAGTGTTGGCAGGGTGTTCATGAGCACTGGGTAGATTGAAGGTGGGGTGCAGGGAGTGAAGGACCCCAAGAAGGCTATGGTGACCCCAAGATTTCTGGTCTATGTGGTAAAGCAGAAGGATGGGGCAGTAACTCAAGCGAGAAACAAGGGAGGAGGAGAGGTTTAGGGAAAGAGGATGTCACCCCGCTGTAGGTGTTTGGGAATTTGAGTCTGGAGCCCATAGAAGAGCTCAGGGCCAGAAGCACAAACATGAGTCTTCTCAGAAGCCCGTCCAGGGAGTGGATGTCACCCTCAGGGAGGTGTGGCTGAGAAGGGAAGGTAGTAGGAGGGGGCAGGCAAGTGAAGTGACCCAGAAGGCGAGGTTATGTTTAAAGCAATGACTTTCCTCTGGGTACTGTGAGACAGAGCACCTCTGGGTCTTGAGAGGCCTGGAGGGCCTGGAGGGAAAGGATTTCTCCAGAAGGCCAAATCCTGGATGTGGAACTCAAGAAGGACTACATCTGCCAAGAAGGACTCCTCGTGATTAACTAGGCACAAATTCATAATTAGAGTCTAGGAGCCATTACAGAAAGAGGCCTCTCATGAACTCTGTATTCCAGGGGAAAGATACAGACAGAGCTGTGCTCCTGCTACAACCCTTATAAAAGAGTTCCTAATATCATATTTTGACCTGCAGAGCAGGGCTGAGACCTGCTCTGTCCAATTAGAACTGCACAGCTATATTCTCATTTGCATCTATACTGACCAAAGTGGCCCCATAACAACCAGAACTCCAGAAGCCAACCAGTTGGGACAGTGCTGTGCAACTTTGGATTCCTCATCTGCATAAAAATGGACCAATCAGAAACCAGGGCAGGGACTTTCTCTATAAAAGGCAGTATCCTCTTTCTCCCCAAGTGCACATTTGATTTCCTCATGAGGCTATGTTTTCTGGTTGTAAACTGTTTATCTGAAGAAATTCTCTCCATTTACCGCTTCTCAGATTGGGGCATTAGATTGGTAGCAGCAAACTTTTGTTGACATGGCCAAGAGGCAGAGAATGAGATTGAATCTGGTCTTGAAGGATGTGGAAACAGGCTGATCCTCAGTGTGTCCCTTATGGTGAAGTGCTTATATCAGGTCATTGGGGGGACAGGCAGGATTGTCCTCCTAACAAGAGAACCTTCTGGAGATGCTTAAAGAGAATCATGAGAGCAGAAGGGAGGGGGAATGGAGAAATAAAAAATAAAATGTTAAAAAAAAAAAAGATATGTAAGAAGACAAAGAAAAAGAAGAGTGAGAGAACCCTGAGGATATTTGATGAGCCGGGTGGGGATTCTGAAGAACAGCTTGGGTGGGAGTCCGTATGGCTCCTCAAACAGAACTCCCACAAGGGTCACAGTGCCTTGTCAGGTTGAGAATAACTTCCTATGAAAGGGTAGAAAGGACAGACAGCGTCTTAGAGGCCCTCCCTCCCCTGCTCTCTGCCTTCACACAAAGAAAAGTGTACTTGCGTGGCTATCCTCAGTGGCATGCAGTCAGAGGAGCCACCCTGGGCATGCATGCTATAAGGCCTTTAAGGAAAAGTGTGTAGTGCCAGGTAAGTCTCGGGGGAGACAGATCAAGCACATTTACCTCCTGGGGATCTGCCCAGCTCCTTGAACAGGCTGACATGCAGAGTACCTCTCCTAGATGGAGGACTAGCTGTCAACTATCATTCCCCAATTTCTTGCCTCCAGAATCTTCCCTTTTTGACAGGCCAGCTCTCTGCATGTCATTATTAGGAAGCATAGACTGGGACACACTGGGCTACAGGGAGGCCCTGGAAGAAAGATTGCCCAGCAGAGGCAGAGGGGGTTGAGTCAGAGAGTGTTGGTGGATCCTGTGGCATGGCAGCAGGACAGCTTTCACCAACATTGCTCTGCAAGAGTGTCGTCTTTCCAGGCTTGACTGTGGCAGGGGCTGAAAATGCCAAATGGCAGGAGGTAAGAACTTCTGAGCCTGAGACGCCCTTGCTGTTGGTGGCCAGGAGTCTCCCTTCCGAGTGAGCACAGGGAGGGAGAGAAGGAGGCCCATTGCTAGGTTGTCTTACCTCATCTCATGTAACATTTGACTTCTTAATTGCACCCCCATCCCACATCAAAGAAGTGCTTTGCTTTGCAAAGATGTGGGAACATATGTATTTATTATTGTGCTTTTGAAATCTTTTGGCTGAGAGGAGCTCATTTAATTTATAATTTGTATGGCTCCTCGGCACACTTTGTACCTGCTTCGGAAAAGCCTCTTCAAAATGAGACAATAAAGTGACTATTGTTTTTAAATGTAATGAAATATTTTTGGATCGAAATTGGCCAGTGAATAAATAAATGTTACCCATTAAAACCTATATTAATAGCAGGGTTTTTTTTCCCCTCATGATTTGGAAGCTTTTTCTGTTTTTAAAATCATCCATCTTATAGTAGATCTCTGAGAAGCTTGAGGGTTCTGGGATCTTGGGGGCCAGAGAGGCCTAATGGAGGAAAGGGAGGCAGGGCCTGCTGAGGACTTTGGGGAACTAGGAGGAGCTGAGAACCTGAAGTTTCCAGGAGGACAGTAGCCAAAGTGGGGAGGCAGGGACCGATGTCCAAGTTCAGGATGTTAGAACTGGAGCAATTTTAGAGGAGAGGTGCCAAGGTCCCAAGTACATCTGGCAGTATGTGCTCCAGGTGGCAAGTATTTCTGCTACCAGAACTGTCCATAAGAAAGGAATAAAAAATGTGAAAGAAAGGCAAATGGATGCCTGTATGTTCTTTCAATGTCACACTGAAGCTTTGACTAACGGGCCTGCCCAGGTGTTATTTATATTTAATCCTCTAAAGAATTGTGTGTTTCTGAGACTCTTTTTACTATTCACTAGAGTCCAGGTTCTGAAGCGAACACGTTAATTTTCATAATAATGTCTGGTAGAGATGAATATAGTTTCTATCGATTAGCCAAGGAACCTCACAAGTTGTGGTTTCATTGCCCTGCAGAACACTCACAAGTTTTGTGTCTCCTCCAGCAATTGTCCCAACGTTCTTCAGGGCCTCTACCTACCAGGTCTCGAGTGCTTCTTGGACCAGCTTTCCCATCTTGTTGCTTCCCTTGTTAATGAGTGCCTACGACAGGTTTTGTACATATGTTCATTCTATATTGGTATAAGAGGTATTTTTAAAAACCTTTTGAAAATTACTTTTTGTTGCCCTTTCCCTAGGCAAACATGACCCGACTCTATGAGACTGTTGGTATCTTTGGTCTCATGATGCTCGTGGTGCTTCAGACGCAAGGAGAGCAACCCCTGAGCTCAGCTCAAAGTTTGTTTAGGTCGGTCCTCATTTCCGGCACCAAATTCTGTTCCAAGAATTTAATGCCACAAAACAAACCATCCTGAACTTACAGTGGCATAAAATAATAACCACTTTATGGATTAGAAAAAATATAATCATGGATTCTGTGGGACAGAAATTTGGGCAGGGCACAGCAAGAAGGACTTGTGTCTGCTCCATGATGTCTGGGGATTCTGCTGGAAGACCCAGAGGGTGGGATGACTCAAACATCTGGGATTAGAGGAACCACTTCCAAGATGATCTCTTCAGTCACATGTCTGGCACCTTGGCAAGGATGCCAGAAGGCTGGGCTCGGCTGGGCCAGTTGGCCAGAGGACCTCTAGCTGGCCTCTCCAGCATGGAGGCCTGAGTAGATGGTCGAACTTCTAATATGGTGTCTTATGCTCCTGTAAATCCAGTGAGAGCTATATGATCTTTTATGACCCAAGCTCAAAAGTCACATGTTCCTTTTGCTGTACTCTATTGGTCAAAGCAGTCACAAGCCTGCCTACACTTAAAGGGAGGGAACACAGCCTCACCTCTCAATGGGAGGGGTGTCCAAGAGTTTGTGGTCATGTTGAGACTACTATTGCTCCTTTACAATTTCCTTCCTCTTTGGTCATTTCTGTTGACTTACAACAACCCACATCTCATAATAAACCACGATGCTTTGGCAGAAACCAGGGGAAAAGCAGACCTATAAATTCAATCTTTGTTCCCAGTTCTAACTGCTGCACAGTCATGATAACTTTTCTTTTTTGGTGCCTCTGATCTTGGGGGTGGAGCTTCCAGTAATGTATGCCCATGGAACTCAAACACAACGGAAAATATGCCTATTGACATGAGAGAATGTTCGTGATACATTTGGTAAGTAAAGAAAGCAAAGGAAAAATTAAATGAAAGAATATCTATTAAGGTGCTAAGTGGATATTTCTGAATGGAAGGTTTAGCTATGATTTCTATTTTGTTGTTGCATATATGTCATACTTGTATTTTTCTTTTTTTAAATACAAAGAGCAAGTACTGTGTGAAGATTAAGCTTATAGGCTCTGGAGTCAGACTTCCAGGATTCAAATCTCAGTTCTTTTAATGTCTGTCTCTGTAACCTTGGGCAAATCACTTTGACTCTCTGAAACTTAGTCTCCTCATCTGTAAAATGGGGCTAATAATAAGCCAATCATATCTTCCTCAAAGGTAAGGTTGTTGTAAGGATTAAATAAGATGACACAGGGAAAGCACTTAGCACAGTGTCCAGCATAAATCAAGCAGTCAAAGTGAGGGATTATTCTTAGCAATATTATTAATAATAACATTAAAAAAGATAACAGGGTCCTAATTATTTCTAACATTCCGACAATAGCACCTTGTGTGTGTACGTGTTATCAGGAGCATAAACCCAGTTTTATTGCTAGATAAATCTCATACTTTGCTTTCACACCTTTTAAAAACTGTTTGCTCCAAATATATTCTGCCATCATGAAGATTTTGAAAATCTAGGGCAGTGATTTTCCTTAGAGGAGAGCAAGAAGGTCATCAGGAAAGTGCAATGTCCTATAGGTCCTCATTATTCTAAAGTAAGTATTTAATCAGGCAAGATTGAGAAGCTAAAAGCAATAGAATAATTGAACTGATTTTTTTTTTTAATGCAGAAGCTTCGTTCTTTGATGAAACCCAAAACCATTTGTTATACTAAAAGAAAATGTTTATTTGACTGATTTTACTGTCAGCAGAAATGTTGGCTTTTCACTTATCCCTCTTCCTAGCTAAATAAATAGGGAGGCTAGATGGGACTAACAGCTATGTGTTTAGAGCAATCTGGACAAACAAGCAGTGGTGAAGTGGGTGTGGGGGAGTGGTCTGGTCATTGCCCCCGGAGTGGAAGACTGAGACCCTGGCAGTGCTGTGTCATGGAAGCAGGGCTGGCCTGGGGCTGAGGCAGTGGGCTCGGATCTAGCTCGATTGCAGAGTGTGAAGTTGGGCCAGAGCTGGAAGTTTGTCATTTATGCTCTTGGCATAAAGGCTGGCATGGAAGGGGCAGACAGTAAGTGTTGGATGAATGAGTGAATAGAGGAATTGAATGGAGTGGGAGTTACTTTCCTGACTTCCGGTTTCCTGGGGACTGTGCTGGGAAGCTCTGACCAGAACCCAAAGGAAAGGATGTTTTGTGTTCCTTTGTCTGCATCACATGTAGGCTTACCTGGCCAACGATCAGAATATTTATTAATAACCTGTTATCTCTCCCTGGGGGATATGGATGGTGCCGGGATTACAGAAAATAAGATTTATTTTCGACCAAAGAATTTTCTACATTTTCTAAATTTTCCACATTTTCTGAATGATCATATGTGGTTTTAATGTATTTGTACATTTATGTCTATGTAAAAAAAATCCAGATGTGCACTCTTCTTTCAACAAAAAAATCACTGTTTCCATCTTGTCCTACATATTTCCAGACCCTTTTCAACACCTTTCACAGTAAATGCTTGAAGGCTTGCTGCATGCTTTTCATCGTTACCGCAGTTAGCCCTCCCAATAACTTTGAGATAGGAGCTATTCATATTGCCTTTTTACAGACAAGGAAACAGAAGCTCAGAGAGGCTACCCAACTTGTCCACGGTCACACAGCAGTGAGGGGAGAGCTACGAGTCTAACACGCGAGTCCATGCCCTTAAACACCCTGCTACACATTCTTGTAAATGTAAGGTAGCAAAATCAATTTGCAAATATATTTTTTTGTGATCTAAAAGGCAAATTCACTTTTTTATGACTAAAGGAGAAGATGATGGCCAGCTAATAGCTGCAGAGAACTTCTGATGTCTGTGGCTGAAAAGATAGCAGAAGTGACACCATCTGCCCGGGGGGGCCTTCTGGATCACCCTGGGGCTTAGGCTTTATGACCGTCATAGAAAATACAGCTCCGGCGGATCAAAAAGACCCTTGTGTAGAGCCCATGCTCAAAGTATAAAAATAAACACACTAATGGGCTTTTGGGGCCAGGAAGACCAGGACAGCCATCTCGTCCAAAGGATCCTTCTCTTTCTGGCACACCAGGACGTCCTTTGTCACCTTGGAGTCACATGTCAGAGAAACTCTCCAGGCCTCTTTTGTTCCCGATGGGTGTGTCATCCTGGTGCACAACAACAAAGCACATGATTTCACAGAGTGTTCTTGGGCAGGGCCCTCTCTGGTGGCTGAGAATGTAAACGGTAAAGGATGGAAGCCTCTGGCGAGGTGGGCATGCTCACATCTCAGCCGTAGCCCCGCTGCCCTGGCTCAGGTGTGTCAGAGTTCCAGCTCCAATGGCACGGTAGGCCAAGACGGCTGCAAGACAGAGGAGCAGCGTGTCTTTAAGTCTTGAACCCCAGTGTCCAGCCTGTCCGCTCTTTAATTTCTCCATGGTAAGAGTTTAAGTGTTTTCAGTTGCACCACCTTACTCCAACTGCAGGTGTCGAGGGCTTTGAAGATGAAAGTTGGAAAAGAAATTAATTATTTAAGGAAAAGCATTTGAACTTGAGACAGAATAAACATAGATTAAAACCCAGGAGGTCCAAATTGCCAAATATTGCTGGCATGCTCTTCGTTCTTGACAAAAGATAAATAGTGGAGGACAAATGCATAACTCATTCTAATGTACGAACTTGCACCATGTGCTTCACTCTTATTTTATTCGGCAGGTCTCTGATTTGGGTGTATCAATCCAATCTCATAGGTGAGGATGCCAAGGCCCAGAGAGGTTGTGTGCCTGGCCCAGGGTCACACAGCTTCAAAGGACCAGAGCAGGGATTTAAACCCAAGTTCAAAGACTCTATGACTTCTAGGTCCTCTGTTCCTCTGAAGCTGGTTCAATAGAATTGATCTATTCAGCTCATGCAGAAAGTGTTCAGTGAAGCTCTCCATGACTCTGGCTTTTCCTATTCATGATGTATTGATTTGAGGCTGAGAAATAACCATTTGCAAACGTATTTAGAAAGAAAAATAAATTCCATTATGTCAATGGGGGCACTTAAACTATCAGAAATTATACGGAAGACTCACTATTGCTTTGGGCAGAATGTGAACTATTAGTTATGGAATCCATTGATGATGACAGCACTATAATGAGGCAATTGAGCGGATTCCCACAACCTAATTCTGATCCTTGTGTATGTAGAGAAGCCAGATTTCCATTTGAGTGTAACATCATCAAGCTCGATTGTCTTTCTGGCTCACAGTTATTAAACGCCTGGGGTTGATGTAATTTTTAGAGGGTGAGATGGTAACTGTTGCTTAATGGGATAGAATTTGCAATTGTGGTTAAGCACCGGATAATTGGACAGCCCCACACAGAAGCCACAGCTCAGCCTCCTCCAAGTGGTGTGACTTCAGGCAGGATGCTTCACTTCTTGAAGAAGCCTCCGTCATCTTACCATCCCAATGGGAAAGCAGTAGTGTCTCCAACATAGCAAAGTTGTTGGCATGGCCTGCTGGTTGCCTCCTGGGTTGGTTACCACCACTGTTATTGTTGCTGACAAGGGTAATGGGATAAGTGCGTGTGTGTGTGTGTGTGTGTGTGTGTGTGTGTGTACACATGTGCATGTTTTAAGGCCATGAGAACAGCTAGAAAGTAGAAATGGGATCTCAGAGACCTAACATCATCACCTCATTGATGACTCAAAAATCCTGGGCAAGAAGCTTATTTTCTTGGACCTCGGTTTCCCCATTTATAAAATGGACTTAACCTAAATTATCTGTAAACTTCTGTAAATTTCCTGTCTGTATAAGGCATTCCTAGAGTCTGTAATTCTTGTTCTATCTCATACAGATGGCACAACCTCACCCGTGGGGAAGGAGCTGGTCACAAACACAGATTGGCTGGGTGGGAGTGAGAGACAATAGGAAGTGGTGGAGATGTGGTGGACTGAGCCTCACCTGAAGGGGTCACGCATACTCAGGAACAGCTGATTGCTGCTACGTGGCTCCGCACTGCCAGATTTTCCTGTTTGCTCACGAGAAGCTGGAAATATAGATTTTTATATAGATCTTTGCCATTTAAAATTGTTAGCAGCTAATCAAAAAGAAAATTCAAATACCTGACATTCCAAACAAAACGATCTGAGCGTCAGATTCAGATGTGGTCCATATTTGTGGCCTCTAAAGAAGCTGTATCTCTAGACCAGCATCATTCCTAGGCAAGATCATCCGGAGGACTGGGGCACCTTTTATTTTAACATTGTTTTATTTTTACATTTTCTGTTAACGTTGAGACCCATATTATAGTTTTGATAGCACCAAGGAGAAGGCAGAAAAGGTCACTGTCCTGGAAGTGGCTGATCTGTTTTTAGCTCCCTGGGCTCCACGTGGCAGAGACACCATCCTGAAGGGCTACTCTTCCAGGCCAAAGGTTTCAGGGAAGCTCAAAGGTCCTAGTGCCCCCTAAATCTTCCTCAGACATCTGGATTCGACCATTTGCGCCGGAGGCTACGATGTCCTTGGACCCAGGAGGAGTCTCCCACCCAGTCTGTTACCTGACATTTTTTCATAGTGCAGATGAATTTCAGAGTCCTTTGGGGAACTTTAAAAAAACAATAAACTACACAAATAAATATATATAATTATAAGTTATATAAATAAAAGAATGCACAACATAAAATTTATTATTTTAACCATTGTTAAGTGTACAATTTGTAACATTAAGTATATTCACGTTTTGTGCTACCATCACCACCAGCCATCTCCAGGCTTTTTTTCACTTGAAAAACTGAAAGTCTTGTCTCCATTACATGATAACGTCCCATTTCCCCCTCCCTCCAGCCCCTGGCATTCCTAGAGTCTGTAATTTTTGTTCTATCTACTTTCTGTAGATACATAGATTTTTATATATCTAATCACCATCCTACTTTCTGTCTCTATGAATTTGACTACTCTAAGTACCTGATGTGAGTGAAATCATACAGTATTTGTCCTTTTTTTCCACTGGCTTATTTCACTCAGCATGATGTCCTCAAGATTTGTCCATGTTGTAGCATGTGTTAGATTTTTTTCCTTTTTAACAGCCGCATAATATTCTATTGCATATGTAGACCACATTTTGTTTATCCATTCACCCATCAGTGAGCACTTGGGTCGGTTCCACCTTTTGGCTATTGTAAATAAGACCGCTATGCACATGGGTGTGCAAATATCAGTTTGTGTTCTTGCTTTCAGTTCTTTTGGATATACACCCAGAAATGGAATTGCTAGAACACATTGCAATTCTAGTTTTATTTTTTTCTTTGAGAAACATCCATACTATTTCCGTAACAACTGCAACATTTTACTTTTTTACTTTATTTCTAGCAGTGCACGGGGTTCCATTTTCTCCACATCTTCACCAGCACTTTTTTATCTTTTTTGCTTTTGTAATGGGTTTCATGGGGTAGTGTTTTTAGGGCTCAAATAAGGGGAAGAGGGAGAGAACATGAGGGACCTGGGAGATATGAAGACGCCTTTGAGAGGAAACAGCATCGACCACTCCATCAAGTGCAGCAAGTGCTCCAGAGCCTCGTTATCCAATAAATGCAACTAAAATTTCAATTTCAGTTTCTCTGTTGCACCAGCACATTTCAAATGCTCAGCAGCCACATATAATGGTGGGTGGTTGCCATATTGGAAGTGCAGATCTAAACATTCCATTATCACAGACGGTTTTATTGGACATTGCTGCTATGGAGTTTACAAAATGCACACACACGAATATTTCCCACTGGAGTTTGAGACTCCAGTATTGGCCTTGTTTACAGGTAAGAAAACTGAGGCCTAGAGGGCATAGTAACTTGATCTGGGAGGCACAATTGAAAGCAGAGTCCCCCAGATTCCTGGTCCAGTGTCCAGTTCCCTTCCTCTCATCACAAATTCACATAGAACATGAAGGGCAGATGTGGGGGGAGGGCATTAATTATTAAAGGTACTAGCCTCACAGCATTTCTCAGGATTTCTTTCCAAAGATGATTAGCTTGTGCTTTTATTTCACATGTGCTTCGCTAATATTTCTTTTCTAGTAGTTTATTAAAAGTGATGGACCAGATGCTCCAAGGATTATATCACCCTCACGGCCTGGTGGCTGACAGCCTTTTGCTTTAATCAGCTTCCTGGCAAGGGCAGGTCCAGGAGATTCCATGACTTCGTGTAGTCAATCCTCTCTTCTTCCACAGTAGTATAATGTCAGCTGGGCACATGGCCATGCAGAATAAAGACCACATTTCTCAGTCTCTCTTGCAGCTAGGCGTGGCCATGTGACCAAGTTCTGGACAATGGGTGGGTAGTAGAGGGTCAACAGGGTAGCATCTGGGGTTCTACTTTAAGAGACGACTGGGAGGCATATGCTCCTTGCCCCTCTCTTTCTCTCTTATCCCTTTCTCCATACCGTTATCTGCAGCTGTCACCTTGGGGCCTGAGGTCAAATGTCGGGGATAGCAGAGGAGAGCAGAGCCACCATGTATCCCTGAATTGCTAACGTTTGGCCTTTTAGGTGAAAGTAAACCAAGCTGCTTTTTGGATTAAGTCATTGTCATTTTGGGTCACTGTTACTTGCAGGCAAATCCAATCCTACCTGATCAGCCAGGTAACGACAGTGGCTAATTCTATGTCAAGCCCTCTCTATGAATCGCTAACCCTCAGAGCAATCTTAATATATTAGAGATTCTCAACTGGGATGATTTCGCCCCTGAGGGGATATATGGTATAAGACATTTTTGATGGTTCTGACCAGGGGAACCATGTGCCACTGATATCTAGTGATTCAAGGCCAGGAATGCTGCTAAACATCCTAGATGTAAAGAACAGCCCCCACCACAAGAACTATCTGGTTCAAACATCAATAGTACTCAGGTCGTAAAGCTGTGTTTTTGTTTCGTTATGTTACAAATCAAGAAACTGAAGCCAAAGGGCGTAAGTTACACGCCTGTGTAACTAGCAGAGTAAGTAGCAGAGTCAGGGTTCAAACGCAGGTGCTGTCAGCACAGAGGTGAGGGCTGTTGTGAACATGAGGCAAAGCACGGAGGTATTCGACACGTCCCGAACACCCTGCATGCCCCTATCTTGTCTCCAGGGATCTGGCAGCTCTGGCCCAGCACTCACTGGTAGAGCGACCTTGAGCTGGTCAGCTCCCCTTTGGACACCCCGACTTCTTCCACTGTATGGATGAGGGACGGTGAAACTCTCACACCTGTGTCGGCGAGCCCAGTGCAGGGCCTCTATAGTGTGCCACTGATCAATCTGAATGGATTTGAGCGGTAGGGTCCCAGAGGACTCTGCTGTCCAGAGTGAACTTGTGAGGTGCCGGATTATGGGGAATCGTCAGAGAGGGCTCGTCGGTGGAGGATCGTTTGCTAATTGGTATGGAAAGATTTCAGTACTTGAGCAACCTGCATGGCTAGTCTGGTACACCTTGGCCACATTTCAGCTTGAGTAGATGTAGACACTATTCAGGTTGGGAGGAAACCCAGCCTCTTTTGGAAGAACAACTCTGAAGAGTCATCTCTAACCACCAAGTTATCCCACCCACCGTGGGTTTAAAGAAGTTAAAACACATCCACCATTCAGATGAAAGGCTAAGGATGAGAGCCTGATGAGCTCCTCCCAAGACCGGAAACTTTGCTGGAGCGTTCATTTGTTTCCCACAGCCGTCCTGGGAGGTGGGCTTATTATTCGCCCCCATTTTACAGATGAGGAAATGGAGGCCCAGAGAGACTTGGTACCGCTTTCAAGATTTTGCAGCTGGTAAGTGAACCCAGGAGTTTATTTTACACAACCACCCCCATGAGAAGGCAGAGGGGTGGAAATTGGGGGCCTGGAGCCATCTCAGGTTGGTGCAGGCTGGCAACCCTTAATGCTCAAAAGAATGGGGAAAGATCTGGCCTCAAAGTGCATTTGGCTCACTAAGATGGCTCAGTTGACCTCACCTAGAGTCCACCAGGGCAGAGACAGACGGTTGTTCTTGTTTCCTGCTGCCTTCCACTTTGACCCAGGGACCCCTTGTCCCCCATCCACATGCCCTGACTGGGCCCTGTATCAGCACCAACTCTTGGGTGCTCGTGCCCCTCCTCCATGCTCCCCGGCAGGGCTGAGCTGCCCCTGGATTAGGGAGGTGCTAATGATTTGATATCTCAGCGCAGGGATTTAATTGATCCCACAGCTCAGTTGGAAAAATTCTGTCCCTCTAATAGCCGTTTTATCTCTCTGCCCTTGCCACCTCTTTAATTATACTTAGTTCTCATCAGATGCCTCAAAGGGGAGATTTTTTTTTTAAGTTAAGGCATTGGGACCAGGGTGAGCTTTCTTTCTAGACCACTTGAAAGGCATTTGCTTGTTATCACCCTCCAAATCATCAGCTTTCACCTGGAGACTGAGAAGTGTACCCCAGGGCCACTTGAAACGAACAATGAGGGGCACAGAAGCTTCATTTTCTCAATGGTCATGAAACTTGTGCTTTATGGGATGTTACATCCTCCAGCCTCTGATTTCCCTTCTCAAGCCATCAGTCGCCTTGGCAAAAATGGTGCCTTAGGACAATACACACCTCCACAAGGTGGTTAATGGCGCATGAGACCGTTTCACCTTTACTAGAATGAGGTTAACCTTCAGCACAAGGACACCACCACCAAGACATGGCTTTGTGAGTTTCAGAAGCTCACAAGGTGAAAGCTATTTTTTTCTTTTTTTACTTTTAATAGAAACTTCCTTTTTTTTTTTTTTTACATTTTGCTTTTCACATAAATATAATTTTAAAAACATGACCTTAGTAAAATTGGAAAAAGGCAAGTTGAAACAACACGAGCTAATACGTGATTCAAAAACAGTTTCAAGGGAGGACACATCACTGATACAACTATTTTATAACTGCCGTGGTATCACAGAACACAGTCATCTGAATGCAGTTTCCTAGGGTTTGGAGGACACACGTGGCTTGACCTTTCCTGGGTCGATGTTACGACTCAACCGTACGAGTTCCGGAATAACAAAACCGTCAATGCTACACAAACGTTCCTCTTTAGCTGCCAATGTTGACCAATGTGAATGGGTTTTGATGAGGGGAGACAGACCCAGGTGAGAAAACCTTGTCAAAAACAGCAGCAGCAGCAGCAGTGATGACTCACACTTACTGAGCCCTCAGAAGCCGGGCACCGTGATCCTCCCAACAACCCGAAGTAAGACATATTATTGCCCCTTTTACAGATGAGGACATTGAAGTTTGAAGGGTCCAACAGCTTGCCCACGAATATGCACTCTACCATTACGTTGCCCTGTGACCTACCTTAATGGAGTTCTTATATTGCTATAAAAATGTAATGGTCAGGCTTTGACCTTGAATGCTCTCAGGCAGAATATAGCCTGCAGGAGTGTTTTGCGTTGACCCTCACAGTGTTATCTAACACAGGCTGGAGAGGTAGTCATGAGCTTCAGAGGTTGGCTCTACCTCTGGAGAGGTAGACCAGGAAATCTTAGGAAGGTGAGCAAAGGATTTGGGATTTTATTCTAAGTGTAGCAAAAGCCTACTAGAGCAGAGGTTGTGCTCTATTGAGGTCTGGCTGGCTGAAGTGGACGTGAGTGGAGGGACCAAGGATGGGGATGGGACAGTGAGTGTGGGGGCCTTGGCCTCATCGATGCGAGAGGGAAGAGGGTTGGGAGCTGGTAGTGAGAGAGTATGGGAGAGAGGCCTGGAGAACTTGAAAATTGCAGGAGTTACACTTGGCATTTGATGGGGTGTGGAGGATGAGGGAGAGGGCAGCGGCCTGGATTCCTTCTCGGTCTCTTGTTTGGGGAATAGGGTGGATACTTTTAAGATCTAGACAATACAGAAGGACCAGCTTTGAACAGGATGTGATGATGGCTCCAGTTGTGAAGCCACTATCTCTGAGGGACCAATGGAACTTTCATGCCATGATAATCGAGCTTCAAGAATGAGAGACATTCCCTAGATGGAAAGAAGAGCTAACAGTGTAGTAGGTCAAGAGAACAGCATGTATGGATGCTTGGAGGTGTGGGGGAGCAGGATCTTGTCTTAGAATAGGGAGGAATCCCATATGATGGCAACACAGGGCATTTAAGTGACGGGATAAGAATGAGAAACAAGGCTGGTAAATTAGGCGAGGGCCAGGATGTAGAGGACTTTGAGTGCCTGGAATTTGCACCTGTTCTGTGAGCTACAGACTGCTCCCTGAAGCTTTTAAGCAGTAAGTGATGTAAGCAAGTCTTTTTTTTGTTTTTTTTGTTTTTTGTTTTGGAAGGGTGCCAGAGCACAGAGGAACCCCACTGGTGATGGGAGAAATTAATGCTAATGCTTCGAACTGGGATTATCAAGCCCTGTGATAAAGCCGCTAAATCAATAGCTGGGCGTGGGGAGCCCAGCATCAGGTGGAGAGTTCATTAAATATAGATATTTGATGATGAGTTAAGACGATTAAGGAGTTCTGGTTCCAAGGATTAGAGGCACAAACAGCCTGCTGACTTCTGTCACTTGGCAACAAAAGTCCTCGTCGGAAAGATGTAGAGCTGCCAGGTCCTTCAAACACAGATGGGATGTGTTTAGCATGAGCAATATCTATCCAGCTTAATCTGGTAGCCACCTCTGAGGGAATTTTACATTTATCCTTCCTTTCACCCATCTACTCATCCTCCACTTACCAACCAATCATTCTGTCCTTTCGCCCTTCTGTCTTACCTTCCATCTCCATTCTCTGTCAACCTATCCTTTCTCCTATCTTTCCATTCACTTACCAATCACTCTATCCTTCTGTCTTTCCTTCTATCAACTTATACTTCCACTCACCCAACCGTTCATTCTTTCATCATTCTATTTATCTGTCCATCAGACAATCTTCCTATCTTTCCATCCACCCATCCCTTCATCCACTCAAACACCCTTCCATCTAACCATTTTCATCCACGCACCAATCCATTCACCCATCCATCATTCCATTTACTCATCCTTCCAACCATCTATCCTTCCTCCATCAACCTTCCCATCTTTCCTTCCATCCTTCATCCTTCCAGCCAACCATCTACCTGTGCTTCCATCTTTCTTTCCATCTCTCCATCCATCTATCCATCTATTTCTTTCACCCACCCATCCTTTTATCTTTTCTCCTATCTACCAGTCATCCTTCCTTCCATCCATCCATCCATCTATCCATCCATTCGTCCATCCATAAATATTTGAATACCTACTGTAATGTGTGTTCTGTTTTAGACCCTTGGGCAGTCATCAGTGCACAAGATGCAGTTGACCCTCTTGAGAAGGAGACAGGCAATAAACAAAACAAACAAGAAAATTTGAGCATGACAGGTGCTGCAGAAAGAATTAACATAGGACCATGAGAGTGGCTACTTCACCCAGAGTGGTTGGGAAAGTCTCTCTCTCTGTCTCTCTGTCTCTGTCTCTGTCTCTGTCTCTCTCTCTCTCTCAGGAAGTGACATTTGACCTGAAACCTAAAAGATAAGGGGACAGACATGCAAACTTTTTTTTTCTATATTGGAAAATTAGCTATCTAGGTGGAGGGAAATTAGCTTGGTCTAGGAATGAGTTTGATGTGTTTGAGGGACAGCAAGTCCAGTGGGGCTGGGAGGGGCAGGGAGGAGGGGAAGAGCCGTGAGTGATGAGCTGGAGGAGGATGGAGCCAGGTCTGAGGGCCCTGTAAGTCAAGGTAAGAAGTACACAGAGTGAGTACTACTGAAGGAAATTGACATGATATGATTATATGAGTATCTCCAAGCTCACCTCCTCCTTAACCCCATCTTTTCTTCCTTAGCTTTATATTATTTTCTTATTGTTTCTGTGACAAATTATACAAAGTTAATGGCTTAAAACAGCACAAATTTATTATCTTACAGTTCTGGAGCTCACATACCTGAAAAGGGTCTCACAGGGCTAAAATCAAGTGCCGACTCGGCTGGTTTTCTTCTGGAGACTCTAGCAGAAGATCTATTTCTTTCTTTGCCATTTTAGGTTTCTAAAACTTACCCACATTCTTTGGCTCATGGCTCCTTCCTCCATCTTCAAAGCCAGTGACATGGCATCTTCAAATCTCTCTCTCTCTCTCTCTCCCCTCCCCCCCATCTCCTTTCACCATCACATCTCCTTTTGACTCTGACCCTCCTGCCTCCCTCTTATAAGAATCCTTATGACTATAATGGGCTCACACAGCTAATCTAGAATAATCTCCCCCATCTCAAGATCCTTAACTGAATCCCACCTGCAAAATCCCCTTTACCATGTAAAGGCACATACCCACTGGTTCATGGGGTCAGACTGTGGACACCTTTGGGGCCATTATTCTGCCACTACAGCTGGGATCCCATCCTCCTGGCTGACCCTCCCTGCCTTCCGCCACCACACACACTTGTCCATTCTCTACAGAGTGGTCAGGATTGCTTTTCTGGGAAGCAGATTTGATCAATTTCTGGCTTAAATTTCTCCAAGAGCTTCCTCTTAACCACAGGATCAAGTTTCAGCTCCTTAGCACATGCCAGAGCACAAAGTTCAAGTCCTTGCCTGATGCCTTGTTAGTGCCACAACCCTGGCAAAGTGATTGAAACCCCCTGAACCTTGGTTTCTACACTATCAGCTCTGACACCCAGACCTGCTTCATGACAAAAGGCCTCAGTCCCTCCACTACTGGGAACACTGCTAGCAGCATATAGCACTTGGCTATCAGCTCTCTGGAAAATTCCTTGGCCGATGTTCTAAGTTAAGTTGGTCTTCCCTCCTTCTCTCTCCTCACTGGCCAGAAAAACACCAATGTGTTGAAGTTCTGATCCCTAGTACTTGTGAAGGTGGCTTATTTGGAAATTGGGTTGCTGTGTTATTAGTTAATAAGAGGTCACGCTGGACTAGGGTGGCCCCCTGATTTAATGTCCTTATAAGAGAGGAGACACAGACACACAGGGGGAAGGCCATGTGAAGACAGAGGCAGAGATTGGAGTAATACGTCTACAGACCTTAGGAACACAAAGAATGGCTAGCCATCCCTAGAAGCTGAGAGAGAGGCATGGAATAGATCCTCTCTCATAGCCCTTGGAAGGAACTAACCTTTCGGACTTCTAGCCTCCAAAACTATGGGAGCCTGTATTCCATGACTGGTCAGTGGGGAGGGCATCCCCTAACCCACAACATTTCTGAAGGACCATCCCAGCTTCAGAGCTCCCTGTGGGTCAGCCAAGGCCTTAGTTGAGACTGCATCCCTGCCAATGTCCCCCTCTGCCTGGCCCTGCCTCCAATCTCTTCTTTCTACCGGCGCGGGTCCTGCTGAAACACCTGGCGCTGCAAAGCGCCATCAGAGTCTGCTACCAAGAGCCTGACCCGGAACTACTTTTTTGGGGCCCAGGGAGGGGGGGGGGGGGTCAGGGAGTAATGTTGATTAAAGCTTTCTCAGTCTCCATTTTTTCATTTGCATAATGGAACCGGCGAAGGAGCCTGCCTCACAGAACTATCTGCTGTGATGGTTAAATGAGACGCTTTACGATCAAATGCCCTTTATTCCCTAAGTGGCCTCTTAGTCGTCAGGCACTAGTCAAACACTCCTGCGATCCTTGGCTTACATGTCTCCTTCCCCACCCCCACCTCCAGACGAGAATCCCCTCAAGGTCAGCAACCATGTCTTATTTTATTTATTCGATTTATTAGTTAGCTCATTATTTCACTTAATCCCACCTCCTCCCACTCATTTAATATATCTCATTCATTCATTTTTATCTATTTTATTCGTTCGCTCTAGTTCATGCATTAGATTCTATCATCCCACTCATTTATTCGAGCCAGTGCACTTTGCTTCATTCTGTGCATCCCTTTCCATGTCATTCCATTCAGTCCCTGCATTCCACTTGTTCGGGTGTTTACTCCAGTCTATCTTTTTATTAAATTAAAGCCATATTTTCAGTTCTTACGATGTGCCTGTGGTGTGCCAGACACTGGTACAAAGTGGATTGTTGTGGGGCTGCATCCCTGGCCTTTAGGGCAGAAGGTGGCACATGGCCCACTTGTTCAGGCATGTGTGCACGTGGGTGTGCATGCGTGTGGGTGTATGACGTTTCTCTCCCAGGATGGAGAGGAGTCACGCTGGCCCACGTCCACTCTTTCTTGGTTTCTACCACTTTAGGGGAAGTCGAGCGTTTATGAGACAGCAGGTCGGGTGTGACTTTGGTAAGATGGCCAGCCCACATGGGAATCTGATTCTAGACCTTGACCTACCTAGAGCTGAATAAATGTGAACAATCAAATGGCCCAGAACAAAGAATTTTGCACAATCTTGGATGACATTCCCTTTGGTAGGTCCAGCACTCCTCCTGTAATCCCTCTTCAATACCAAAGAGTCACTTATCATTTTATATACATAACCTATGTCATTTATAGAAAAATGGAACGCATCGGAGAGCAAAAAAAAGGGAAGGAGTATTTATGATGCCTCTTTCAGAGAAAGCCAAACTATAAGCGTGTATTCTTCCACATTTTTCTATGCACACATACATAAAAATACACCATTTTTGGGGCCAAAAAAATGTAATATACTATACATTCTGCTGTAGAATTCATTTTTATTTCTTAGCAATATGTTATGAACATTTCCTCAAGTCAATAGAGTTATGCACCATTTCAACAGAGGTACAGAATTCCGGTGCCTAAGTGTATCTAATTCTCTAACAGAGTCCTCACGCCTGGACATCCGCATGTCCTACAATAATACACGATGCAGCGATGGGCCTCCTTGATGCATCTGTCCCCAGACTCGCCTCTGTTGTTATTTTGCTTAGGAATTCAAATCAGGTGGTGGTGATCGATCAAAGTCAGACCAGCGCTAGTCAAATTATGACAACTTTCATTTTAATGAGGTAGAAAATTAGCTAACGGGGCCATCTAGCTTGGAACTGGACAACGTTATTCTTTTTTGGGTATAAATACTCAAATTCTTTCCTCGGCAGCATCTGGCTACTTCCAGCAGGGGGTGTCATGAGCCAATCCTGTATTAGTCCTTGACACCTGGCATTGGTTTCATAATGGATGATGGTCCATTACAGTGCCCGCTGGATATTATTACCCAGGGCCCCTAGCTTTCTCAGTGTCTGTTGGCAATTCCAACTCAGATAAATCTCCCTCTTTTTCTCCCTCTGTTCCCAGGTGACTAGAAGTACCCGTGTGTTGTGTGTGTGTGTTGTGGTGGGTGGAGGTGTCCATGTCTTGAATTATCAGGTAACTCGGGTCTCACCTTCATGTTGGGATGTCAAGGCAGCAAATAGAGACAGGGCCCCCGAGTGACAGGGCTCTGACTATAATGGAGCCAGCCCAGCCATTAACTAAACGGGTAACCTTGGATAAGCTACATTTGACCCTCAGTTTCCCTATCAGTGAAACAGGGATAATAATAGTACCTGCCTCGTAGAGTTATCATGTGGATCAAATGAGCATATGAAATTCTTGGTTTAGATGAAGACTGTGTATGTGCCACTCTCATTAGTTTTATTACTAGAATTAACTGTTATTATAATCATCATCCTAGGCCCTGTCTCCCGCCTCCTCAATGTAAACAGAATTCACAATTTCCCCATCGGGGAGAGGGGGGAAACTGCCAGAGATAAGAAGTGTGGGCTGCAGCAGGTGAGGTGTTTGACAAAGGCCTTTTCACAGGTTCTTTATCACCCCGGGAGGCCCTTGGGATTCTGGGTGCAGCCTGTTCTCCCGGTGCAGGGCTGGGTCCGGCACCCTCCACACAGCAACTCTTCAAGTTGAAAGCTTTCAGCTTTGGTCAAGAGTGTTGGCCGGTATCTGTGACATTGACACACAATGGCCCTTTGTGTTTCATGCTTGTCACTCATTCGCCTCCATCTGATTTCCAGTTCCTTCTGGCTGATCTGTGGCACGACGTCTTTCCTCAGCTTTTTATTTTTCCAGTGTCCCTTGTGATGTCACTTGGTGGTGCCCCAAAATCATGAACACTGTACAAGTTAGTTATGTGCACTCACTTTTGAGTTTTCTGTAATGAGATTCACATAATTTATGTTTAAGAAAAACACTATTTGTGGTACTATGCAAAGTACTTTTTGTGGGTTTTCTTTTTAATTTGCTCATGGAGCAGGTACCATTAGTATGCCCTTTGATGGGTGGGGAAGTGAGGCTTAGAGAGTTTACACACCTGTGCCCCAGGGAACACTTCTGGGAAATGGCAGAGCTGGGATTTGAACCCAGGGCCAGGCCACGCTCTTAGTAATATGTGAACTTTGTAGACAAATTAGAACTATAGAAGAGTGAAAGGGAAATTCGCCCTAATTCTACCATCCAGAGAAAACGACCATAAACATTTTTGATGGGAGATCCAGGGACATAAATGGTGTCTGCTGTTTGTCCTGGCTTGAGGCCTCCTTCCTGCCCACTCAATGCGTCACAAGTTGTCTCGTCCAGTGGAGTTGTATGTCCCCTAACACCACAACTCTCAAACCCACACTCTATTTGCATTTAATTAATATAATTGGGAGGGTTTTACTACTCTGGTTGAAAGGAGAGGGGCAAGAGACTCTGGAAAGAAGTTACCTCCATGGAACAAAGGGCCTGAGTGATCAGGGGATTCGATGAAGGACAGGCCTAGTTTGTGGTCCTTTGAGCCTCAAGTCTAGCTTCCTCTCCAAGAGAATTTCGAATTAGATATGAGCTTGGAATGTGCACAGGCCTGGACAACATTTCATAACAAATGTGCGGTGTTCACCTCAGAGCCTTTGCACCCGCTGTGCCCAGTGTCTGGAATATGCCTTGAACTTCTCTCTGGACAGGTGATTTCTTTTCATCACTCTACTCTTAACTAGGATGTCACCTGCTCAGAGAGGAATTCATGCCCAACTCATTCTCAATGCTCATTACTGTTTTATTTCCTTCATATGTCACCACTCTGGGATTATCTCGTTAATTTATTTTTTTCTTGTTTATTGCGCGACGCTCCCTATTCTCCCCCACTCCTTTGGAATGCAAGTTCCTGGGACCCTAGGGCCTAGAATAATTCCCAGCATGTAGTAGATTTTCAGTACATATCTGCTTAACAAATGAGTGAAAAATTTTTGCCATCAATTTGGCTTCTATCAGCTTTTGATCCAGTTAGATAAAGGAAAGAAGAGGAAGGAAAGGGAGAAAATGAAATCACTGTGTGTGTCCGGGGGCTTGTGCTTTGCAATGACTCCCTGTGCTGGTCCTGGGCCTGTTTGCCCCCGGCTCCACCCTCCTCTCCCATTCTGGAAGGCTTTACCAGGAGACTGGCTCCCGCAGGCAGCATGTTCCCAGCTGCCTGAGTCACTGGACTCAGTCAGTGGGAGGCCCTGCTGGGAGACCGAAGGGCAGGAGGAAGGGAGAAGCCGGGGTGTTTCCCCCATGTCTGCCCCTTGGGCAGGGCCTTAAGCAGTGGCTGTGTCTCTCTTGTGGCTCCGATGTCACCAGGCAACCTTCCTGTGGTTCCATTTCTTCTGGGTGACCCCAGATCCTGGACCTGAAAACACCATCCCCTTTCTTTGTCCTCCCATCTTGGGGCCGGGGCAGCAGCTTCTTGCTGTGGTTAATCTCTGGGTCACCTCACTGTTCCTTGCTTGGTTTCTCGCCTTTCTGTAGCCTGCATAGCTTTAATACCCTCTGTTTTAAACATCCATCATTGTTTCCGTGTTCCCGCTGGTACAAATCCCGTGCCTTTGTAATGAAATAAAACCAAATTAGAAAAGCATTTGGGGACTGATTCTTGAGAGATGGACGAAGAAGGGAGTAGGACAGTGGGCCTAAGCAGTGGGTTGTCACCTTTCCGACCCGCCCACCTGGGCTGTGGCTTGCATGCCCAGCTAGGCCAAAAATCACTTTCTTAATTTATGTGCCCATCACACTGTGATTTATGATGGGACAGCTTGTTTTTGCCAAGTGATAAATTTATGTGCACCAAGCACTGCATAATAATGGTCAAGGATTCTTTCTTTCTCTCTTTTTTTAAACTCCTGCCAAGGTAAAGTGTTCTCTGAGGCCCCTGCCAGGAAGGGCAGCAGGAAGCTCAAAATGTCCCACTGTCTCCATTGACCACTCGGCCAAGTGGTCTGCCTGAATCATTGTCCTCCAGGAAGGAAGAAGAAGGGCTCAAGTGGAATCATCCCGTGGGCGTTGACAATGGTGTCCCCACAGTTGAGTGGAACCCAGTCAGGTTCCCTGTCCCTCTTGGGTGGGCTCTTGGTTCTGGGGGGCTGTTGGCTGTCGGGCAGACCAGCATCCTCAGTTCCGAGGTGATGATGGATGTTTGCAGAGAACAGTGGCTCAGCTTAAGCTGAGGCTCCTCCCCTGCCAGGCTGGCCAAATGCCACCACAGACCTGGGTTAACATCCTGGCCCTGCCAAGTGGAATCAGGAAAGTGTCTTTGCCTCTTAGCCTCAGTTTCCTCTTCTGTTAAGTGGGGTAAAATTGTAGTAGCTGCCTCAAAGAGCTGGTCTAAGGATTAAGGAGACACCTATGTAAAATGCCTAGTGCAAAGTGTGGCACGTAGTAGGTGTTCAGCAGTAGGTGAGTCTCTCCCATCCTCTTTCCCCTTGGCCTCTGCTTTCATAGATGCTCATTACCCAGGCTGAACTTAAACTTAGTGTGTATCAGTCAGGATGTATTTAGTGGTTAGTTACAAAAAGCTCCAGTTTGACCACCTTAACCCTAAGGAAGATTAGTTGTCCTATGTACCAGGAACCCCAGAAGTAGGCCAGCACCATGTTTCCATTTCAGCAGCTGTTCCCAAACTTTTTCGCACCAGGGACTGGTGCTCCTATGAGAATCTAGCGCTGGGGAGCTGCCGCAAATACTGACGAAACTTCGCTCGCTCGCCTGCCGCTCACCTCGTGTTGTGTGGCCCAGGTGCTAATAGGCCATGGACCAGTATAAATCCACAGCCCAGAGGTTGGGGACCCCTGCATTTCAGTGTTGGCTTCACCCTTTAACTGCCCCTCTTCACAGTGGCAAAGTGGCTGCTGTGGATCCTGGCATCGCATCCTGATGTGCAGAGGAACAGTCACTTTCCAACATGTCTCTCAGGTGTGAAGACCACTTTCCCAGAAGTACCTTACCTGACTTTCCTTCATACCTCCTTGATCCAGATCAGATGACAGACCCATTTCTGAACCAATCCCTGGGGGGAGGAGGGGAGCAGAATACATGCTTAGCTTAGAGCAATCATCAGGTGGCTGGGGATGTGGGGAAATCAGCTGCCCTCGTCACCAGGTGACCACTCTTTAAAATCCTGCTCCCGCCAGCCTTTTCTCCAATTCCTCCCCTCTTCTCTGGATAACAAGAGTCTCTTCCTACCCCTCGAGACACTCATGGGGTGCAGAGGGGTGCCCTGCATGGAAGATTCTTCCCACCCCACCCTCCCTCTCAACCTGTCGGGCTCCTTTTCATTTATGAGTTTAGATGTCACCCCCTCCCCCGTCACACTCCTCGCCACTCTCTCTAAAGGGGGCTCCCCATTCCACATGGTGTCCCATAATCACTTTTTCAGACTTTTGTGTTCTTACAGTATTTAGCATTATTTACCTGTTTTTGTTGTTGTTGTTGTTTTTGTTTGGGGGCTTTTTAATGGTCTGTGTCTATGCCCCAGACCATCCCTTTTGTGGGGCATGGTCCAGGCGATAGACAGAGACCAAAAGGGATCTGTCTTCTGTTTTATCCAAGTCCCACTGGATAAAGGTACCAGAACCTGTGCTAGGGCCCGGGACCCCCACCCTCACCCCCACCCCCATTGCCAGGGCCTTCTGTGATCCCGGGTACCCCAGGAAAACATGAGTTGAGGAGGAACGTGGGAAACACTTACTTCCCTGGACAGTTAAGACTTTCCTCTGGGAAAAGGTTGTAAACTCTCCAGCTCACCTCCTAGGCCAGGCATCCACAGAGGGGAGTGTTCTCAAGTCCAACTTTTCTGGAGTCAGAGTTGTTTTCCCTTTTTTTTTTTTTTTTTAATGACATCATTTGCAAACAACATCTTGAATGGTTTTGCCCCACTCAGGTTTCATGGAGCCTGCATCAGCATCTCCCTTGATTGTCTGACCTTGAGGCCCCATGAGGTTGACTTTGAGCCGCCATTGGACCACGGAGGCAGGAGGGGATGAGGGAGCGGTCAGTAAGCCGAGGGTCAGTCGGTCAGCCAAAGGACGCAGCTGCGTGCAGGCGTCTTGGTGGTTCAGCATCTCTGCCCTGATGGAGCTTGTGAAGCTCAGGAAACCAAATCCATTTCTGCTCATCTAGTCCTTTTAATTTTGTTTCTACTTTATTTTAAGGTGAAACTCACATTAAAAAATTAACTATTTTAAAATGTTTAGCTCAGTGGCATTTTGCACATTGACAGTGTTGTGTAACCTCTACTACTAACTAGCTCAGGAACGTTTTCATCACCCCCAGAGGACACCCTGTCACCCCCAGTGTCGGGTCGGGTCACATGGATCCTATCCAGTGGAGGCACACGGGGCCGTGGAAGCCTGACCCAGGGGAACCGAACTGTTCTGGAGAAGCGGGAACGTTTCTAGGAGGAAGGGGCCGACTGTTTTGCTGAGAGCTGAGATGTGGGGAAGCTCTAAGTTCACTCAGCAAAGAAAACATGAAAGAGTGTCGGGGAGAGGGAACAGCATATGCAAAGGCCCTATGGCAAAGGGTGCGTGGCGAGTACGCACATGGGAGAGGCCAGTGAGCCACAGCAGGAAGAAGCGAGAGGGAGCAGAGGGACACGAGGCCTGCAGGTGCGGGGCGGGTGCTGGGGGAGAGGCCAAGTTTGTCAGGGCTCTTGGTTTGAATGCTCATTAGAATCAGCTGGGGAACGTTGGAAACAACTGGATCAGAGAGCCAGGCCAGCCTTCACACCTGACCTTTTGACCCATGGGAGGTCATATTGGCCAGAGCTGAGGCGTCAGTTTCCCAGGGATTTGGCCTGGACTGGTCACTGTCAGGGCAGGGAGGAGGTCAGCCAGGCTCGTTGGAGTTGGAGTCGGAGAAAGAAGCTGGGAGTTCCCAGGCTGGGAGGACATCAGCTGTGAGTTAAGGGAGAGACAGACACTGAGTGAAGGTCAATGGCAAGATGGCGAGGTGAACTGAGGTCAGGGTCTGGCTCTCCAAGAACAAAGCAGCCCAGGAACGTCTGTTTTCATTCACAGCCTGGAGCGGAGCTGGGCTGCGAGATTCTTAAGGCAGATTGAGCAACTCCAGGGCCTTTTCCATTGGCCCTTCCTGCTCTTGCAGAGAACAAAGTGAGAAGGGAGCTGCAGAGAACCAGCTCCTCCTATGTGCCCTTAGGCGATTTTATACTATCCATTTAATCCTCCCAGCTTCCTCACTCAGAGAGTGCATAGGCTTGCCTGAGGCCGCACAGCAGCATTTGGACCTGGGGCTGTCTTCTGTAGGCACAGTGTGCACATTGCTCAGGGCCCATGAGACTTTTAGGGGCCAAGGAAAGTGTTTCAATTTCTCTCAAAATCAGAAGGAAAAAAAAAATAATCCAGCTTGTGTTATTTTTGTCTTTTTATCAATGAAGCTATAATAGATAATTTTTAAATGTTTTTAATATTTTGTACTAGAGGAAGGTGTCCAGGGAGGCAAAAGTGACAAGGACCTATATAAAAAAAAAATGGCTCTGTTTGGTGGTGGTACCACCGAGCCACCTGAGCAAGGCCCAAACCCAGGGCTAGCCAGCCTGCCTCCTTCTCACTACCCTCCCTCCCTGTGGTATTCTAAGCCAGTCTGTCCGTATCGAAAGCCCGTTTTCTTTCCAGCCTTGTCCTTCAGCTCTCAGGTGCATGGTCGCCTCTCCAGGGAGACCTCTGCTGGCCCCTCTGACTAGGTCAACTCCCTCCCTTGCATAACCCTGCTGCAGCTCACCTGCTCCGTGTATGCAAGGTGTAATAGCTGTGAGCACAGGCTCAGAAAGCGAATGTCTGGGTTTGAATCTTGGCTCTGCCAGTTATCAGCTATGTGTGGTGGGACAGGTTGTTCATCTCTCTGACCCTCAGCTTCCCCGTCTGTGAAACAGGGAGAGTAAGAGTACCCACCTAACAGAGTTTTGATAGATCAAAGGAGTGAATATGTTTCAAGCACTCTATTGTTAATCTCTCCAAGATTCAGTTTCTTTATTTCTAAAATGAGGATGATAACAACAACTAACTAGTAGACTTGTGATAGATTAAATGAGTGAATATTTTTAAAACATTCGAAACCGTGCCTGGCACCAAAAACTGCCATGTAAGTGTTTATTAAAGACAATGATTGATTAACATCTGATTCCTTTACTGGCCAGTAAACCCCTTAAGTATAGGGGCTGGGCCTGGTTTTACACTCTGTGGTATCCTCAACCCTGGCACATAACAGGCACTCAAATGTTTGAATGAATGAATGAATGAATGAATGAATAGACTCTGCTCCTCCTTTTGCCCATATATTGCTTTCTGCTGGAAGTCATTCACACTATAGTACGAAGTATGGATTAATGCCCCTCCCTGTCTCCTTTCCTAGAGCACTTATTTGCCCGGTCTGATCATCATGGAAGAAAATATTTTGCCTTTTGGGGACAAAATGTGAAGCCTCAGTAGTCAGATTGGGGAGCTTTATCAGGAGTGGAGGGACAGGATTTCTTCCTAGATCCTGTAACCGTGAGCCATGACCTCTGCTCCTTAGAGTGAGGCCCCTAAGCACCTGTGCCCTTTCTATTTTTCAAGGAGACATTTTCCTCCCTTTTGGGAGGGCGGGAAGCCTTGGGCAGGCAGCAGCTGTCAGGCCCCAGCAGGCAGGCATCACCAGCAGGACCCTCAGAGCAGAGGAGATGAAAGGCCTCCTACTCCAAGGCTTTCCCAGAGGAAACCTCGCCCACAGATCGGCAAGAGGCCACACTCACAGGTTGCTGAGTCCCCTGAGGACAGCCCACGAAGCTTGGGATCAGGTCCAGGTCACTTGAGCTCAGATAAACTAGGAGGACCTCTGCCACTTGGAACATAAAGTTCTGAGACTTGGTGGGAACCTGAGAGCTGTGGCCCTGAAATCGTGCTGGGCCACAGGTCCCGGCCGGCCTCTCAGCTCCCCGCTGGGAGCGCCCAGCCTGGCTGTCAGACCAGAGCCTGCTTTTCCCTGATCAAAGGAAAGCGACTGCTTTCCCAAGTAAATTTGTTCTGTGTTAATTTCTCCTCTTGGAGATTTTTCTCCCTCCACATGAAAACTTCAGTGCTGCTGTGTGCCTGGGGTGGTCACCTTGCAATCCTGAAGAGCTTGGAGCATCATTTTTATAAGTTAACTTTTGCAAGAAATTAACTGACAGGTCACAGCTTGGCACCCTGGGTCCCTATAGTCCAAATACTGCTTCAGAGCTGATACCTCAATTGAAGAACATTTATCATGCACCTATTGCATGTCAAGCCCTGTGCCATGTAGTGAGGAAAGCACTCTGGAGTTCAGTCACTAATGCGGGCAGCACGCATCTAGCCAGTACTTACTGAGCGACGATGCAGGCCAACCCCTACGCAAGTTACGGGGGTGCAGGCAATAAGAGAGGCACAACTTCTTGACCTTGCAGAGCCAACATCCTACACTGGGGTGTATGAGCTTCTTACTGCCACTGTAATAAATGATCGCAAACTTAGTGTCCCGGATGAACTGAGGGGCAGCAAGCCAAGAGGCTTTCCTAGCATCACAGCTCTACTCTCTGCTGCCTGACCTCAGGCAAGTATTATACCTCTGTCTCCCCATCAGTGGAATGGGCGTCAAAACAGTACCTGTCTTGGAGTTGCTGAGAACAGGTGACAGAATATAAAGTTGGTGAAATATTGATCCCTGTATGAAACACACACGCACATGCTGATATTTATAGCCCACTTATGATGTATATGAAACGCTTCACACATACAATTTCATCGAACTCTCAAGAAGCACACGATGGGAGTAACTCTTCACATGCCCACAGTGGAGAGGACACCAGGGTTCAAGGACATGAGTCATCTCGCCACAGCCACGCACTCATCCAGCCCGCATTCAGCAATGTCTTCCAGAGAAGCTTTTACAGGCAGACACAGTTTGTCAGCCCAGCTCAGAAACTTGAATGAGGTAGCAGCTGGAATCTCCACCCATCCCATTGGACTTGTTCCCTTGTGCGCCCACCCCCACCCGGCCCTGGCCCTCCCTGCTCTGCAGCCAGCACACCTCCTCAAGGAGAGACCGCCCAGCCTGCAAGGAAGTATTCATCCCAGTGTGACATGGCCACTCCCAGCCACGTCTCCAGCAAGCCTGGGGCCCCCTCCTCCTGCAGCCTGCCACTGCCATCTGAACTGCCTGGTTGGAGTCTCTGGGGCCAGATGTTATAGGACAAGCTAAAAATAACCAGGCAGGCTGGCCACCATCAGGGGTGGGGGTGGGGGTGGGGGCATGTGCTGGGCGTGGACACATGATCCCAGGGACCCAGTCGAGTGGAGCCGAGGCAGTCTGGCAGACTGTGCAATACTTCTGCTCCTCACTCGCAGGACACCCCTGGAGAGAGGGCCCCTCTTCTCTGAACATCTGGGAAGAAATGCCTTCTACCAGCTGCAGGATGGGCAACAGCAGAAGGAAGGTCATCTCGGCCCTGTGCTTCCTGCTGCTTCTCCTCGAAGTCGGTTCTGCCAAGAACATCTGGAAACGGGCACTGCACGCCAGGCTGGCAGAGAAATCCCACCTAAGTGTAAGTGCCGGGGCGGGGAGGCCGGGAGGAGGGGGGCGATTCCCAGACGCTGTCCACTCTGTAAGCACTCCCCCGGACGCAGGCAGGGCAGGCTTCTTTCTTTATCTGCGTGTGTCAAAGTCGGGTGGTAGGCAGATGGAACTCACACCCTCAAAAGCTCTTTTCCTGGAAGCAAAGAAGCAACGAGTACACCAAAAATGTGCACGGGGACCGTGACATGCTTTGCCTACCAAAGTATACTTTCTCCTGACAAACAGCACCTGAGTCCAAGGACTTGAAAGTGAGTATCGTGTCTCAACAAGCAATAACCAAATGTTTATGAAATATAATTATGCATTCCTGTGGTTATTTACTCATTCGGTAAACATGTAGCAGAAGCCATCTGGGTCAGGCACTGTGAGGGGTCCTGTGGGTACAAGATGAAGACACCAGCTCCCAGCGTGACGGAGCTGAGTGGCGAAGAGTCAGGTGACAGGTGATGGTGGTACAAAGGAATGGCATGACATAGCAAGCAGCAAGAAGCACGTGCCCCAGAGCCAGGCATCTACGTTTGAATCCAGGCTCTGCCGCTCACCAGCTGTGTGACTTTGGGCAAGTTGTTTGGTGTCTCTGAGCACCAACGATAGACTCATCTGAAAAAGACAGAATGACACATTCCCTTCACCAAATGTGTTTGAGCACCACTGTTTACCAGGCACTGTCCTAGGCTATGGGGATGCAGACATCAGACCCCCTGCCTCAGGGGATTCACATTGTAGTAGAAGAGGCAGAGGATGAGTGAGAAGTAAAAGTAAAACATAGTATGTTTGGGGACAAGTGTTGAGGGGAGACATAAAGCAGGAAGGGGACTAGGAGAGAGTGTGGGAATGGGGAGGAAGGTGCAAGTTTAGGTCCCCGCCCCCAGGGAGCACTGAGGCTCAGAGGGTTAAGGAGATAACACCAGTACTCTCAGCTTGTGTGTGAACATTAAATGACTCAGGATGCACAAAGCATTTTAGCAAGTGGTCAGTGCTTCTGGGTGACGTCAAATTTACAAAATTGTGAAATGGGTTGCTACCTGCTTCCCAAGGTGGAATATAGATTCCTCGGGGTACAGCCTGATTCTGTCTCATTCAGTGTAGGGTTCCTGGTGCCTTGCCAGGTGCCTGTCACTCAGTTAGCACCCAGGTCATTCTTGTGGGGAAATTATGGGTAAATGCAATGGAAGCACAGAACATGTGCAGCTCTGCCCCGGGGAATCAGGGAGGGTTGTCCAGGGTGGGAGGCGCTCAACCCGGGGCTTTGAAGGACGAATAGTAAGAGTTTGCCGGCTGGCGACGTGGGATGCATGGTGGGGTGCACGCAACTGTACTGAGGCCAATCTCAGCCTCCAGGGCTCACGTTCTACAGGCTGGCAGGAGGCTGCTGTTTGTGGAAGAGAGTAGTAGTGAGTGAAATGATGACAGGTGTCTGGAGGAAGGAGAGCTCACGTGAAATAGTGTAGTCACAGAAGGCTTCCTGGAGGAGGTGAGACCCTGGCCAGATCTTGAAGAACTATTAAGAATTAGGAGGAGGAAGGACATACTTGGAAGATCTGTGGGCTGAGGTATGGAGGCGGAGGCATCTGGGAGCCCCTAAAAGGGCATTCCTGCCTATAAGAGAGGGCTTGTATGTGCAAGGCGGGTGAGCACCCTTCTCAGGCTTGACCGCTCCGTGCTTTTTGCCGGCCCAACAGGAGGATTTCGTCCTCCCAGGTATTTAGCACTTTGGTTTCAGGACCACAGACAGATTTCCAATACATCATTTAGTCTTATCTCCACCTCGTCCGGGGGTGTCACAGGAGCAGACACAATGACATCTCACTATGAGAAATGCTGGTGCTGGGGGGTGGGGTGGGGAATGATGATGGGTAGGGGGATGGGGGGTGTGTCTCTTTAAAAACACATAGGTCACTTCAGAAATGACTTTGTCAGGCGTAAGTGCTCCGGACGTGCCCCTCACCGGGCTGGAACTCTTCCCAGTCATCGGCAGACAGCAGCGGCATCCCTCCCAGGACCTAGATGCAGGGAGGGTTTGTGCCAAGAACCTGCCTCAGAGGAAGAGAGCCCCTGGGGAAAGGCAGGCTATTGACTTGTGGCTCAGAGGATAGGAAGGCTGGGCTGGGTGCCAGTCCCAGGAATTCATCTCAGTGGCATCTCTAATACGCTGTGCAGCCTTGGGCCATTCACTGTCCCTCTCTGGATTTCGAGTCATTATCTAAAAAATGAAGGCAGAAGACCAGATGCCCTCCCAGCTCCTTTCATTTCTGATTCTAACTTCCATGCAAATGTCCAGCAGGGAAGTTAGGCGTCCCGGGAAGCAGCCACACACACTCAGAGGCGAGGCTTTCCCACGTGGCCCCTACTGCCCCTATGCAAAGCTGAGTCAGACCTTTGGCCTTGGCCCTGGACCCTTGAGGACAGTGGGGCAGGTCAGGGAGGGGCGAGGCCAGGTGTCTGGTAGCATGCTGAACCCAGGCTGGACCCACTCGGAGAGTTAAACAGAGCTCTTACTAAAAGCTGAATCATGTAAACATATAATTGTTATTTAGATTACAAGGAAAGTGCTCCTTATCAGAAACACGTCACTTCCTGCTTATTTTGCTTCATCTCACTATTCTCTCTGCATTTGAGGCTACTTATGTCTACGGTTTCTGTCTGGCAGAAACGCTAAACCCTGAGGAGGTATTGCACACCTGTCCCACACCTGTCCCAGGTCCTCAGCAGTGCCCGCCCCCCCCCCCCCATTGTTGGCTGGAAATCAGCCACGGTGGGAGTTTCCGCCCATGGACATGGCGAAGGCTGCATCCGAGAGCGAACTCGTGCAGTTGTGAACACTGACCAGCCCGTGGCCGCCTGCTCCCTGCACCAGGCCCCTCACTTCTCACCTTCTCAAAGCCCCATCTCTGTCAGCGTAGGCATGGGCCCCGACGGAATTTCCTGAACACAGTGTCCGTTACAGCCCAGGCGCTCAGAGGCAGTGACAGAGGGACTACACTGCCTTCTATTCCCATGGGAAACTGGTCGTAAAAAGGAGAAGGCTTTTCCTCTCTGACCCTGTTTCCTCGTCTGCAGCGCCGGAGTGCCGCCTTCGCGGTCCAAGAGAAGACCACAGAGAGCCCTCAGCTCCATGCCTGGCATGCAGCCACCCTCTCCCACAAGTGCGCTATTCAAAACCAGACAAAAGGGAGAACCAAATATTTATAATGCTGGATAAAACAGAAGCAGAATGTTTGTAAATAGCCCAGAGGCCTTTTCAAGAGCTTAGGGGAGCTGGTATTTTGGGCTACTCTTTCCTGGCATTTGATGAAACTCATAAAAACAGTGATTTCCCGAGCACTTTCTAGATGTCAGGCCAAGAGCTCGCCATGCATTAACTCTCAGGAGCCTCTCAACACATCTACCAGGTAGGGCCCATTGTCACAGCCATGTCAGCATGGGGACCAGGTGGCCTACGGGTTCAGGCAGCCTCCCCGCCACGCATCCCGCCGCACAGAGAAACTGCACAGGGTGCTCTTAGTGGACCCAGAGCTGTATCTTTTGGTGATGAGCACAAAAGCCCTGCGGGAGCCAGCAGCTGGTGCAACTCAGTTGCTTAGTCTCCCCAAGCTGGTTCTCCTTTCCTTTGTTGTCTCACTGAGCTCAAGGGCCTTCTAAAGCATCGCTTTCATTTTATTTTTCTGTTAAGTAGCAAGAGTGGGAGAGGCAGGTGGCCTGGAGCTGCGCGTACGTCCCGTCCACTCTCATTCCCTGAATTCTGACATCTTCACCTTCTTCCAGTAAACAGAAGGTTATCTCTGGCTGTGGGAGCACACTCAGGACAGGCCAAGGTGCTGGGGGGTTCATACCACAGGAGCGCACCGAGCCAAAGCACACAGCCCAGCTTCCTCAGCCTTGGGCAGGACATGACTCTGAAGAACGTCCTATACAGTTTCTCAGAGCTTCCTTCCCCTTGGGTGTGAGCTCCAGAGCCTCTGCGCATTAATATTCCCTGGATGGGCCCCTCCTCTTCCCTGCCTCATGTCCCCACCTGCTGGAGCTTCCAGGGACATCTCCCAAATATACAACCTGCACTAAAATTCTAGTCTCAGATCTATGTTGTGAGTTTAATTTTGTCCCCCTGCACCCCGCCCCCCCCCCAAAAAAAAGATAAGTTCAAATTCTAACCCCTGCTATCTGTGAATGGGACCATATTTTGAAATATTAATAAATTAAAATGAAGACATATTGGAGTAAGGGGGACCCTTAATCGAACACTGGCTAGTGAGCTTACAAGTAGGGAAGAGACACAGAAGCAGAAACACACAAGGAGAAGGACAAGAGAGGCAGAGGCAGAGACTGGAGCGATACCTCTGCAAGCCAAGGGACACCAAGGATTGCCCAGAGCCACCAGAAGCCAGGAGAGAAAGGTGGACCAGATTCTCCTTCACAGCCTCCAGAAAGAGCCAGCCTGCTGCCACCTCGATTTCTGACTTCTGGCCTCCAGAGCTGTGAGAGAGCCATGCTCTGTTAAGCCCCTCAGTTTGTGGGGCTTTGTTAGCTCAGCCACAGGAACACTCATACATATAGTCTGCTTCTGGGAACAAACACAATCGGTTTCTGTTGCTTGCAACCAGTAACCCTGATGATTGACATTTCCCTGATGTGGAAATCAAGGTGACAATGGGGAGTGACTCGCCCCACACCATTCTGGCCAAGGGACAGGAGAAGCTATCACCACACCTTCAGAGTCCTGGGGACTTTCCTCACCCCTTGACAAATGCGAGATTAAACTCTGTAGGACCCCATCACCAAGATCACTAAGATGCCTCTGTCTGGAGGAGCAGAGGCTGCTCAGTGGGCCCTGGAGTCCTCCTGGCCAAGGCCCTGTGGAGAGAGGGTAAGTGGCATGCACAAATGAAGCAGCTCCACTGCAGGCTTGGCCATGCCCTAGTGTCCAGCACAGAGCCTGGCCTATCACAGACACTCAGAAACATTTTAAGAATGAGGGGAAGAGCTGGCTGATTGGGCAGATAAATGGAAGGAAGGAAAAGTATATGGATAACATGATTATGGAGATGACCTTGGGCAGTTCGCTTTCTTTTCTCTAGACCTGGCTTCCCCACCTGGGGTTCTAGTTCTGAAATTAATTCCAGGTAGAAAGGGGGAACAGGATAAGTATTCAGTGTCCTGTGTGGTTATAATCTGGGAGTGTGCATGCGAGACGAAGGCAAGAAAGCAGAGGGAAACCGTCATTGTCTATAGCGGCACTGGTCACGGTAGCCAAAGGTGGAAAGAGCCCACATGTCCATAAGCTCAGAATGGATAAACGAAAATGGTCTATCCATATGGTGGAATTTTATTCAGCCATTAAAAAAATAAAAGGAATGAAGCGCTGATGACACAGGCTGCAGCATGGATGAACCCTGAAAACATTATACTCAGTGAAAGCAGCCAGCAACAAAAGGCCGCATATTGTTTGATCTGTTTCTATGAACTGTCCGGAACGGGCAAATTCATAGAGACAGAAAGCAGATTAGTGGTTGCCAGGGGCTGGGGCAGGGAATGTGGAAAAACTGCTTAAGGAGAATATAATTTCTATTTGGGGGTGATGTAAATGTTTTAGAAATAGTTAGAGGTGGTGATTGCACAAAATTGTGAATTTAATTAACGCCACCGAATTGTACACCTAAAAATGGTTAAAACGGCAAATTTTTATGTAACTTTTTAAAATCGCAATAAATGCATCTATCACAATAAATACGTGAAATATATTATGATAAAATATATGTAATGTAAAATTTGGTCAAACTTTGTTTTCCTGGTCTCCCTAAACAGTTCCTTTAGAGTTTCTTCAAACATTTTCATGACATTTTGACTTCTCCTTCTTAGGATTTAGCTCCATTATTATTATATGCATGATTCGTTTCTTTTTTGTGACTTGGTTTAGTTTTTCATTAACTACTTTTGCAGATGACAAAAAAAAGCAATTAGTTTGCTTTATCCGTGTGATGTTTTGTTTGGTGTTTGTCACTTGTCCTGGAGCTGAGGCATGTGAAGGCAGGGACATTGTCTAGTTTGGCTCAGCTCTCCTTGTACCCAGCTCAGTGCCTGGCATATAGTCACCCTGGGAATTATGAATTTACCTTTAAATTAATGAATAAACTACAATAAAACTTTCCAGAGCACGATAGAAGGGATGGAAAGTTCTAAAAGACTTCCAGGTGCGCAGCTGTGCCCAGTGGACACCAGTTGAAGGAATTGGTTGGGTTTGCAGACATGCGCGGAGGTGGGGTTGTCCCCAGAGTAAGAGACTGGTTTTTGAGGTCCTCTCAAAGGAAGTCCCGTTAGCTGTGCACCAAACTGAGCTTCCAGTGCCAGGCGCTGAGGTCCCAGGGTGTCAGGAAATTGCATTCGTCAACGCACAATGAACTCTAAGCCCCCTGTCGCGGGGAGAGACATATTTTTAGGTCTTTGACGTCCAAATTCCAGAGGAAGAGCAAGTAATACTTAGAGGAAAATTGGCTTTCTTCCTGCACCGAGCAGACCGGTCCTGGTGCACTTTTATTGGTCTGGCCGTTAAGTTGCTAGGACATTCCAAAGACGTCTGGCCGTTAAGTTGCTGGGACATTCCGTAGACGGGAAGGCTCTTAGTGTCGGAATGAAGGGGGTGGGGAGCGCTGAGGGAGGAACTCGAGTAAATTGGGAGAACTCTGGAGATTGGATTCTTTCTCCTTAAATGGAAATGGTTTCAATTTTATTCCTGATTATAAAAATAATGTTTACTGTACAAGAAATTGAGACAATCCAGAAAGCTATAAATAAATAAAAACGATCTAAATTCTTCCTCTAAGACATAAGTGCTGTTGACATTTTGGGGTATGTGGGACCTATACTTTTTCATAAAGCAGTTATACTATATACGCATTTTTTTTCTTAATGATGTTTTATTTAAAATGTTTTTTAAAGTTTTTTATTGAGATAAAATTCACATCACATGAAACTAATCATTTTACAGGGTACAATTCAGTGGCATTTAGTACGTTCACAATATTGTGCAACCATTATTTCTGTCAAGTTCCACAACATTTCTTTCTCCCCAAGGGGAAACCCCAGACCCATTGAGCAGCTGCTCCCCATTCCCCCTCCACCAGCCCCTGGCAACCACCGATCTGCTTTCTGTCTCTGTGGATTTGTCTGTCTGGGACATTTCATATAAATGGAGTCATACAGTATGTGGAATTGTGTCTGGCTTATTCTTGCTGTTTTGTACCTTGCGTTTTTCACTGAATGATATACGGTGAGTATGTTAATATGGTAGGTCTGTGTCCTCTTTTCAAAAGTTTCTGTGGTGTTCCAAGGTACGAATGAATGTGCCATTATGTATTTATCCAGCCTCCTTTGGTTGGACATCCAGGCCGTTTGCTTCAATGGCATCCAAACTTGGACTTGCAGAACTGGGCTTCCCACCAAAGGAGCCACAACTGGCCTTTTCCTAACCTGCTTCCTGAGGAAGTGGCAGCAGAAAGGCGTTGTGAATTTACAGATGCCTCTGAGACAACCTCCCCGCAAAAGAGAAAATAGCCAGCAGGCCCATAACCTGAAGGAGCTCATTGTGATCCAAGTAAGGCATGCAACACTGGACAGTTCCTGCCTGAGTGGCACACTAAATGAATGTCCAGTAGCTGTTTGGAAGTGGACTTGCTATAGCTCTTAGCAGGGATGGAAATAACAGATGGAAAGTATGGGTTACCTTGGAATTTTTATGAAGGCTATTGTCAGTCTGGGGAGAGCCGCCTCATTCTCAGAAGGATTCGACATGCCATTATTTTATTTTCAGCTCAGTGGCAATGGAAGGGAGGGCTGGCTGGGGCTGCCAAGAGCGTAGGTACTAGACGCACAGGTGGGACCAAAACTGAGCCCCTAAGGAGAGCACATTGTCGGGGAAGAAAAACAATATACCGATGAGCGCTGTGGTCAAACACAGCACTCCCTCAGTGATCAGGAGTTTGGAGCTACATAAAGGCCGCAGCCAGGGTGGGAGGCACAGTGTGCGCAAAGGCCCAGCAGTAGGACTGGGGTTTTCACATTCCAGGGATCTCAGGGAGGTCATGGCGCTGGACAGGAATGGGCGAGGGAGAGAGCCGTGGGAGAGAGGTCAGAGACTTGGAGAGGTGGGGGCAGCTTGGGTCTAGGATCTGGCCTTTAGGCCAAGGATTTTGGCCTTTAACCTTTTAATCCTCGTGGGCTGGGAGGCCACTGGAGCGTGAGCTATCTATTTCTTTAATAAAATTCAGTTTCTTTCTCAGAACTCCAGGAAACATCCTTTGTTTAGGACCTTCTTTGACTGTCACCTTGCAGGATATGAAATATTTTTCAAAACATTTAATCTTTTAATCTAGGCCCCTCAGGGAAATCAGTTCTTTATCACCCTCCACCATCTGTTGTTTGTGCCTGGGCTGGCACCACGGAAATACCTTGGGAGATTTGACTTCTAAGGCGCTTATCTCTTTTGTTCTCTCCAAATTCTGAGAAATGACATTCGAACTTTACTTGGAGAGCAGTGGCACATCTAAAATTGGTCTCTCTCTATATACCCCATTAGGGGTGGCATTAGGGAGTCACTGGACTGGGAGTTGTCACAGGTGGGCAAAAAGTTTTTCACTTCTGATCTTCAGGTTCCACTAAATTTCCTAAATGAGGCTTGATGCAAAAACAGGCTAGGTGGAAAAATTGGCCGTCCCCTCCAGACCATGCAGGGGCATTCTTCACGACCCTCCGAAGGAGGCCGGGGCAATTGTCACGTTTGATTAGGATTAACACGGTAGGGCCCCACCATGGGTCCAGTGTCTTTAATCCTGAAGAACATGAACTAAGAGCTAATGGCGTAGGATTATGTCCCCTGCTTGCAGCTTGGAAATTATTCACGATGGCACTTGGGATTAGGGGGACCACGCAGAGCAGGGAATGGTGAAAAGGCTGAACCAGGAGTTAGGATTTTCACGCTCAGGTCTTTCCTTTGTTTGGGGAAACACCACCAATTTCCTGAGGCCTTCCTTTCCTTCTCTGCCGAATGTCTGTTTTGTGTTCATTTTTACTTTTCCCAAGTTTAATAACCTATGTAGGGGAGAAAAGATGAATTCTCTGGGTGAAGCTAAGGTAGGGGCCAAGAGCCCCACCCTTCTCAAGCTGTTCCCCTACCCTCCCGCTTACCGTGCTCTTCTCCATCTTGCCCTCAGTGGGTGCCTGGGCGGCAGCTTGAAAACCACTGATTTTGAAATTGCACCAACTCAAAGAAGCACCTGTTCGGACCTCTTCTCGGTGATCTGACGCCCCCTACAGGGCATTAGGAGCAGCGCATGGAGTTCGCAGCCACCGCAATAGCTGCTGGCAAAGGGTGTTTAGGAATCCTTGACCTTCTCTCTTTTTAGTTGAGATCTTATGGTGTATGACATTTTGTATTTTGCCTTTTTTTTTGCTAACATATAAATGTTTTTCCTGTCATTAAAAATTCTTCATAAGTACTTTCTACAGTTCAAAAAAATTTAATTGTATTCTTTAAATTGAAAAAGTAACATATGATGCATGGCTATATATATATAAATAAGGCATGGCTGTGTGTGTGTGTGTGTGTGTGTGTGTGTGTGTGTGTGTGTGTGTGACCAGCTCCAAAGAGTATACAATGAGGAGAAATCTCTCTTGGCTTCAGGATCTAATTCTTTTCTCCAAGACAATATACTTGATGACAGTTTTTGTGTGTTCTTGTATCTCCTTACAAAAATGTTCTAGGCCTATATAAATATATGCATATTATGTGTGTGCATATGCATATTTTAAAACATAGGTGCACAGCAAGCGAACTGTTCTATACCATAATTTCTTCATGAACCACAATATCTTGGTGATCTTTCATAAGTAGGTTAAGGGCAGGTTTTAATGGCCGCATACTACAGTCTGCAGACAGTACGGGCATTATTTACTTGGACAGTACAGGTGGCAGGATTTTGAAATATGTGTGGAGGGGAATGAGGGTGGGGGGAGGTAAATAGGCATTTAGATGGCCATAGCAGTTTAGGCATTGGCCAGGAAGCGGGGCAGACCTATATCTACATGTGTGTGTGGGGGGGGAGGGAGGGGGACGCTGTGTAAGACCTGCCCTCCACACTCCACTTTCAAATCCAGAAGCAGAACAGTGTCCCCAGCATGGATGGGGTGTGGTGTCAGAGACCCGGAGTGGGATGCCTGCTGTGACAAACTCTTGCAGCCTCTCCTCTAACATGTTATTTTTTGCTCACATGCCTGTATGTCCTGTGTGTTAAGTGATCTATCTCCTTAACTTTTTACTTAAACATAGTATCGAAAAGCACAAACAATCATGTGCCCAGTTCCATAAATCCACACAAAGTGACCAGCACCCAGATCAAGAAGCAGAACAGGGCCAACCTCCAGCCTCTCCCATGCCGCTCCTGGTCACTGCCCACCAAGTGGCTACTCTCCTAACTTTTCACAGCAGACTTAGCTTTGCCTCTTTTTGGACTAAAAATATAAATGGAATCAGACTACGTGTTGCCTTGTGACCTTTTTTTTTTTTGCTCAATATTATCCAAGTTGTGTGAATTCGTTCTATGAATGGTTTGTACATTCTCAAACCTCTATATAAACGCATGGATTATAAGATACATATGTATATATGTTTTTGTATGTACATGTAGACACACATATATACCCTGTTATATATATAATACATGTGACATACATTTATCTATTTAAATATATATATATATACCATGATAGACGCTTAACAGATAAACTCTTCTCCTGATTCGTTTACCCTTTTGGCTGCTGCTGGGCTTACAGCCATTTCAGTTGGGGGCTATTACAAAGAGAAACATTTGTTAATTCTCAGAGCAACGCCCCTGAGGCGAGTTCTGCTATGATTACCTAGGACTCGGAGGCCCAGCGACTAGGTCGCAGCGCACAGCTCCAAGCAGCGCTGGGACCTCGCTCCCGCCCGGCAGGCTGCGGCCGCTGGGCGCGTCTGACGCCGCGCTCTCCCCGCAGGCGGAGGAGGCGGGCGGCCCCCGGCAGCCCCGCGCGGACCGGTGCCCGCCGCCCCCGCGCTCGCTGCCCCCCGGCGCCTGCCAGGCGGCGCGCTGCCAGGCCGACTCCGAGTGCCCGCGGCACCGGCGCTGCTGTTACAATGGCTGCGCCTACGCCTGCTTGGAGGCTGTGCCGCCCCCGCCAGGTAAGTGCCCCGGGTCCTGGGGAGGTGGGGGCGGGGTGGGGCGCCCGGCTGAAGTGTCCTGCCCCGCCCGGAGGTCCCGGCTGGGAGAAAGGCAGCTGAGCTTTTAAACCCGGGCCACCCGGGCAAGTCCACCTGTGACATGGGAATGTAGGGGCTCGTTAAGCAAGCATCCAACTGAACGCCGCTGCCCTCAGGGAGCTGCAGTGTGGGAAACGTGCGTTCCAGGGAAATGCCCGTTCTTGTGAAGATGGCGGAGATCTTTCAAAAAATTCGGATTTCCAGGATTTCTTAAAAATACTGGACTGCATTCCCAGGGCCACTACCCGCTGGAGACTGAGGTGCCCCTAGATGGCAGCGGGGGTCCTCCGGTTCTCCACGGACCGCACCAGGCGCCTTTCACTCATGATGGATGCCTGGCCCCTGGGGGCATTTGAGATGGCGACCCGGGGCCTTCGCAGTCCAGATGGGCTGTGCCCAGAGAGGCAAGGGGATGCAGTCTCCTGGCTTCAAATACATAGGCTAGCCTGTCACCTTCCTAGATTACCCCCACCTGTCCAACAGGACTGAAATGAGAACATGCTGCCTGTGGTGGGGTCTGAACACTCGGAAGTGCTTAGGGCCCCATCGGGCTAGGAGCAGAAAATCAATAACATGTTTGCTGAATCTTAATGTGAATCCCTTTGGAAGAAGCAGTTCTCAGGAATTCATCTTGGAAGGGAGGGAGTTTCAGATTCCTTCAGGAGATAAGGTGTGGGAGGAGAAGGAAGAGAGCCAGTGGGGAATGGGCAGCTACCTGCCTCTGGGTGGAAAAAAGGTGCCCCTAAGTGGGTGGGAGGGGGTTAGTACTGTTTCCTCCACCCTCAGTTCTGCCTGGTGCTATGTCTTAGACAATAACAGCCCCTTTGGACTATGCCTTTTGGCCGCGGGTTCCTTGGGCCTTAATTACCAAGGTGGCTCTGAGAAGGTGGCCCCAACTGTTCTTCCTAAGGCCGAAGAAAGAATGACCACACTTTGTATTCTTTTGGGTGAGGTCACAGTGATGACAAGGGACTCAGCACCCTTAATGATGCTCATAATTGTAGTCTACTCGTGTGTTTGAACATGGCCTCTTATCCAGAGACTGAGTGGGTGGGTGCTCAGAGCCAGGCTGTAGGAGCCCTTTATAAGACAAAATGGCGCCCCCTCCTGGTGGAAGAAGCACATAAAGGTGCTTTTCTCTAAGTGGGCCAGTCAAAAAAGGTGCCCCTTCCTTTGGACTGTGACGGGGCACAGGGATTCTAGCCTCACTTGCTGCCTAGGTCAGGTGTCTTTGAGCAGTGCACAAGCTATATACCTATCCATGACATTCCCAATGGCCTTTCCATACATCATGTCATTTAATATACAGTCCAAGGTGGTGGAGAGACTGTTGTTATCAGCCTTATTATACAGCTGAAGACACTGAAGCTCAGCGAAGCTAAGTGACTTGCCCAAGGTAACAGAGCAGGCAGAACTTGAGTTTCAATTCAGCCTGGTCTGTTTCATTCACTGCCGTATCCCCACCATCTAAAATAGTCTCTGGGCACCTTGAAGTTATTCAATGAATCAATGATTTATAAAATAATAAAACAACTAGCTTTCACTGGCCAGAGAAAGAGCTGTTAGTCTTAATAACAATTATAATACTTTAACACAACGTTTCTCACCGCGGCACTCTTGGCATTTGGGATTGGATAATTCTAATTGGGGTGTGGGCTGGCCTCGACATATTGGGACAATCAAAAACATCTTTAGGTTTTGCTAGCATTAGAACAAAATTGCTTTGAATTGAGAATCATAACTAGTGTTAGAACAAAATTGCTTTGAATTGAGAATCGTGATCTGACATGAGCAGATATCTTGAAATGCACCAGGCTCTGTTCAAAGTAGCTTACATACCTCATTGCAATCCACACAGTCCTAGAGGGTGGAGAGACTTATCAAAAGCAGACCTTGAAAGAAAGACTGGGGCACAGGGAGTTTATGTAGCAGGTGATCCCAGGAAGTTCTAGTGAGGGAACAGAGAGGTTAGACTCTGGACCTCCAGGCCTTTAGAGGTCTACAAGTTGATGGGAGGCCTTGACCAAGTTTCAGTACTCCAAAAAGTATAACAAAATGCATACACTTCTCTGCTGCTCAGAAGCTTTTGACCAATGCAAAGAATACAGATAGTAAATATTAACGCATTGGTAAAACATAGCATTGAAAATATTTTCTATCATGTGGCTCAAAGTGGTAGGAAGAAGGAGGGAGAAGCCAGAAGACTGGAAATAGTGGCTGCAGAACCATATCATGTCCTCCCTCTGGTTTGAAAATTACAGACTGCTGTTCTGTTCCTCTGTTGTTTCAGTTTTCATGATGTGAGCAACCATCTTGTGCTTTTTAAAGAAAAAGTTAGCCAGCTGTTTTATAACCAATACGCATCTATATACTTTCAATAGCCCATGAACTTCTTAATTTTTGTCATATTTCCGATTCAAACTAAAGCAGAGGCCATAAACGTAATCCCAGACCAGTTTTATTTGACCTCCAAATTGCTTAAAAATTTTATGTTAGTTGCTAGCATTTAAAAACCAGAAGATTTGTATTTGTTGAAATACAGATTTATAGTGTAAAACAGAAATCAGCTCTGGAAGCATTGGGAATGGCTGGCCAGAGCTAACCAACAGCTGACACAGGAAGACTCTCCAGTTCGTCACACTTGTTTGACAAACAGGCATGTCCATTGACACAGAAAGACTCTCCAGTTTGCCGTACCTGTTTGTCCTACCTGGCCTGCTTTTTCCCTTTATCATACCTGTCTGCCCCCGGGGACATTTGGGCTTTCAACCTCTGCTTTGGGTTTTTGAAGGCCTTTCATTCTACTGAGTGGGTCATTCTTTAAGTTAAAAATGTGTGGGTTATAGAACAGGCTGTGCTGCTGTAACAAAGACTAAAAAACCTAGGGGCCCAACCTACTAGGTGTTTACTTCTCTTTCAGTTAGTAGATCAGAGGTAGACAGATGGTCCATGGCAGGCCGGTGGTTCTGCTCTACAATTGTCCAGGGACCCAGGTTTCCTCCATCTTGTTGCTCCAAATGGTCAAAGTGGCTCCCAGCCCACAGGAAGAGGGAGAGAGGAGGGGAGAGGAGCAAACAGGCATCAATGCAAGGGCAAGACCAGAAGTTACATCATCACTTCTGCTCACATCCCATTGGCCAGAATATTCAGTCACATGGCCACCCCTAGTTACAAGGGAGACTGAGAAATAAAGTCTCCAGCTTGACCACTCAGTGCCATTCAAGACTTATAGTTCTGTTACTAAAAGGAGGGGACAAATGTATGCTGAAGAACCACAGTTTTTTCTCCTCCAGGGAACCTCTGTGTTTCATCATGAAATGTAGATTCCCCAACTCCCAGAGGCTGGGGCGTTTCTCAAGTACCTGAGGAGGACCTCAGCTTAACCCTGTATTATTTCGTTAGTTTTAGATTGGCTGGTACAGCCGAAACCTCGATGGCTTGGTGGCAACGGCTGGCTCCTGGATGGCCCCGAGGAGGTGTTACAAGGTACCTCCAGGATGAAGCCCAGACCTGATGTCAGAGCCAGGATCCCTCCTTCTCAGGCTACCCCTAGAATACTGATAGCAGGGGCTGCCTGTGCTCCAGCAGTCTGCCTCTTCCCAAGGACTCAGCCCTCTTGGATCCTCCCCAACCCCAGCAGAGAAGGGTGATGGCGGGGCTCGGCCAGGCTGTCAGCATCCCCAGAACAGTGTGGCGTTTGACTCTCCCTGGGAATTGGGCCTCCTTCTTGGTGGAGAATTGAGAGGGAAGGAGCTTGAGAATGGTTTTCAGATCCCTAAAATTATAGTAAGGGGTTCTCTGCTTCCTGATGGTGAGGCCCCTCCAGGGAGGGTGGAGCCGTTTCTGGAAAGAACCATGTGCGGGCCCAGGACCTAGAGAACAGTGGGGGTTCAAGTGTGTACAGCTGCATGTGTGCAGCTGCGCTTGTGATCCTGCACACTTCTGAGTGTGCGACTGTGCCCATTAGGGTATGCAGCTGTGCAAGCAGTTGTGTGGTTGTGTGTGTCTGAATATTTGTGCGTCTGTGTTCATTTAAATGTGTGTGACTGTAAGTGTGTGTGCGTGCGGGATTTGTTTGCTTGTGAACATGTGTGTGTGGCTGTATGTGTCGTATGCATATGTGTGTTAGGACTTGTAGGGTAGTGAAAATGTGTGTGTGTGAACATGTGCATACACATGTGACTAAATGTGAACATACGTTTCAGGGTGTGCGGGTGAACATGTGTGTAGATGTGTTACAATGCACGTGAGGATATGTTTGGGATCATGTGACTTTGGACTTCATGCGCATGCGTGTGTGCATATGTGCACGTGCACACACACGACACTGTGCGTGAGACCCAAGGCACAGCCTGGAACCCGGAGGGTGAAGATGAGGGTGGCCTCTCTGGACAATGTGCATTCGCCGCCCCCGTGAGGGGCTGCCCCTGAGACCCTCGCGTGTGTCCTTTCCACAGCAGAGGCCTGCAGTACCACAGAGGATGGGGCAGAGCCACTTCTCTGTCCCTCAGGCTACGAGTGCCACATCTTGAGCCCAGGTGACGTGGTTGAGGGCATCCCGAATCGCGGACAGTGCGTCAAGCAGCGCCGGCAGGCAGGTGAGTATGGGTGCCCGAGCCCTGCTCCTAGCCCCTGCCCCAATCCTACGCTCCCTGTCACCCCCCACATGGGAGACCCGTTGCAGAAGAAACCACTGGCTCCCCGAGCCTGGCCAAGAGCTCCTCCTGTCCTCTTACTTCCCTTCTCCTCCTTTCAAATCTTCCACCCTTCCCGGTCACCTGCACATGACACAGGCCCTGGAGTCAGCAGACTGTCTGCAAACCCCAGTTCTGTCACCCCCTCGCTGGCTGACCTTGAGTCAAGTGCTTCAATCTCTGAGCCTCAAGTTCCCCATCTGTAAAATGGGACCGCTTTGTGCCATTATGGGGATTAGTTTAAATCATACATGGAAAGGCCTCAAAGCAGATACAAGAGATATAGGTGCTTAGTAAACATCGGATGTTTCATATCCATCTATATATCTATTTTTTTAGATTGTCTGAGAACCCTTAACTTCTGCTAGGACCATCTGGTGTGACTTAATGAGTCCCTGTCTTTGGCGGGGGCGGCGGGGGGATGCAATAGACAGAGAGTGAGGGGCATGAACAGCGTCACTTTAGTTGGCATCATTTTCCAAAGCGGGGCAAGGACTACAGAGGAAGGACCGCCGGGGGCGCCTGGAACTCATGTGTGCCTCAGGTAAGGCATAAGGTTGAGAAGTTTGGTGTGGATTTGGGAGGAATGTGTGGAAAGAGAAGAATCTGGAACTTCAGGGAGATGTAGGGTCCTAAGCAAAGTGGAGCACATTGGAACTCTGAGTCCACACGCTCCAGGGCCGCTTCCCCACTTCTGCATCTCTGAGCCCTAATTGCTGAGGACAGCACCTTCAGTCACGATCGAGGATAATTGCAGCGACCCTATGGGCCAAAAGAATGCATCAGGGTGCCTGATCTGCCAAAGTGTTTTTTTTTTTCTTCCTGATTTGAGAACTTATTTCTCTCCAGTGTTGCAAGAAAGACATGCACATTAAGTCAGTTACACATTTAGTAGCATTATCATTGCAAATGATAAAATTATGAGACATTAGAACTGTCTTGAGGATCCTGATCCCTGGAATTCTGAGCTTTGGAAAAAAATCACCTATAAAAGGATTTAAACTTTTCACAATTAGATGTCTTTGTGAGTTCTGCTACATTCCACTTGCTACTTAAGGTTATGAGCAGGTTCTCTAGCCAGACGGCCTGGGTTCCAGTGACCACTCGGGCCCTCGCTACTGTGTGGAACAAATAGAACATTTCCAGGCCTCATTTTCCCTCTGTAAAGTGGGCTTGTGATAGTTTAGCTACCATGCCTCTTGCTTCTCAGGCACAGAACAGAATCTCTGCTATTTGTGTCATTGTTCATCTGTAGACACCAAATCACACCTTAGGTAGATGGGGCATGTGGTCCATCAGATGCAAAACCCCAAGGGTGGGCCAGTCTGTAGGACCAGGGCTGCAGTGTGGAAGGAACAGCCTTTTTCAAAAGAGAGCTGTTGGGGGGAAGTCAGGAGTTATTTGGACTGTAATGTCATTTTTATAACTGAAAAGTCCTGGCACTACTTTGACTTTCTCATCCCTTGGTCTTGCTTATTCGGTTATATGAGATCCACTTCAAGGATGGAGCTAAGCAAAGAGAGCAAAGAAATGATGCCTGCTGTTGGCTGAGCACCTCAGGGATGCTGTCTTTAAGAGTTATCATAAGCCTATAAAAGGAGAAATATAACCAGAATGCAGTGTCACGTCTGATTAAGAGTGAAGGCTCAGAACCACTAGAATGCAGTGTCACGTCTGATTAAGAGTGAAGTTCAAATCCTGTGGCTTTCTTCCCTGGTGGCCTTGGGCAGGTAACCTAACCTTTCTTAGCCTCAGTTTCTTCACCTGCAAAATGGAGCTCATGATGGTAACAATAGTCATTGCTTTGTGGGTGTAGTTATGAGTATTGAATAAGAGAACACCTGTAAGGGAGTTAAAGCAGCACCCAACACATAGTAGGTCCTCAATGAATGTACACAGCTATCATCTCTGTCTTATGGAAAAGAAATGACTTGAATTCAAGACCTTGCCCAGACAGTGCACACAGTTGACAAGGAGCAGAGTGGGAATTCCAAGCCTGTCCACCTGCTCCAAAGCCTGTGTGTGTGTGTGTGTGTGTGTGTGTGTGTGTGTGTGTGTGTGTGTTTGCTCCCCCTCACACAGGAACAATCTAAGCCTTACAGATGGAAATGTAAGTGAAATTCCTAGCCTTGTCCCCAGGGCAGGACTGTCACTTAGCAAGAATCGTTAGTACTTAATAGGGAGTTTGTAGACACCCCGAATCCCAACAACTTCTCATGGAGCAAAGGTTGAGGGGTGGTATGGAGTGGGCACCCTTGACCCAGGGCAACCAAGGAAGAAGCCTTTTATTTAAGTTTTTTTTAAACTACATATTTTAAATAATTTCAGACTAACAGAAAAGTGACAAGAACAGTACCTTGGACCCTGTACCCTGATTCACCAATTGTTACAATATTGCTGCATTTGCTTTATCATTTTCTCTCTCCTCCCAACCCTTACTCTCTCTCCATATAACTCTACATATTTATTTTTTGGGACTATTTGAGAATAAGTTGTAGATCTCATGCCCACACCTAAGATGCCAGTCTCCTCTGAGAGCCAGCTTCTAGAGCAGACTGATGATCATTCAGGTTTTATAGTCCATCAGCCTGGAACCAAACATTTGAGGGGTTTGTGTCTTTCTCAAGAGGAAAATGAACATTGAAACATGTAGTAAATCTGACTTTTTGGAGAGCAGGGTCGAGGGAATCAGTGTTCTTTTCTGAGTAGGTTCGAGATCACTCAGAGGCTGAGTGTCCAGGCCCGAGAAGTGGGCGACGGGGCCCTGTGCTTACCTCTGACGAATGACTTGAGGTCTGTGTCATGAGAAGAATAAAGTAAGGTTGCATAACCTTGAGCAGGGATTATGGGCCAGAATTCATTCTCAGGAAGAAGGGTGGAACAGGAGTGTTTTAGAGAGCCTCCGGCCAGGGAAAAAACCCTAAAATTTATCTTACTGCTGATAAGCTATCCACCTCCTCAAGGCTGCTGATAAGGTGTCTGCCTGAGGGTCAGCATCCTTGGGCTCTGTCACCAGGTACAATAAGTATCAGTGCTCCTCCTAAACACTCAGGTGTTTTTTAGTATGGCCACAGAACAAAAGGAAACAAAATGTCCAGCTATTGCATAGAGGTGATTTTTCATTTGAGGTATGATTGACATATAACTCATATGATATGAGTTTCAGGTGCATAAGTGTGATTTTTAACGTCGTAGCCGTCCGGAAAGGCTGGTGCACTGATGGGGAGAAGTGAGCTAACTGGTGGCAGACATTGCCACATGAAACATGTGTGTCCTGGCCAGAGTTCCAGTCTCCCCCAAGTGTTTTGCTGTTGGGGTAGTGTGGGGGCTGCAGGAAGAGGTGAGGGTAATGACGCTCAAAAGGGAGAATGATGTAGTGGGAATTCTTGGTGATGTGAGACGTAAGAGGTTGCCAAGAGTTGACCACTTTTTACACCCCAAAATGGCAATTTTATATGATTCCTTTTAATATTTGTATATAAATCTTGTACCCAAAGTTATTTCTCTTAATCCTCACAATTTTATGCCCATTTATGCCCATTTCCGGGTGAGAAAACTGAGGCTCAGAGAGGATTAGTGAAACAGTCGAATGAAAATTCAATCTGGAGTTACTTTGTCATTTGTAGAAATGACACTTGAGTCTCTTTTTGAATGAACTTGAAAAAATACCATTTACTCCCTATGTGAACATATTTTGTAATGATGTTTGCTGAACAACATGCTGAAGTTTTGCTTCCTGTTCATCTGTGAAGACAGCGGTTCCCAAACTTTTTGGCCTCAGGACCCCTTTATCCTCAAAAAGTATTGAGGATCCTACAGAACTCTCCTTCATGTGGCCATGGATATTAGAAACTAAAGTGGAGACATTAAAAATATTACATGTTAATTCATTAAAATAACAATGTAAATTCATTACGTAGTAAACAGAAATAACATTTTTTCTTAAAAATAACTGTATTTTCCAACACAAAAAAATAGAAGAGCAGCACGGTGTTACATTTTTACAATTTTAATATGTGAATTAAGAGAAAAGAACTGATTCTCCCATCTGCTTCTACCTTTGATCAGCTGGAATATGAAAGTCGTGTGGCCTCTGGAAAATTCTACTGAACACTCTTAAGAGAATGAAAGTAAAAAACATAAATAATTCCTTCGTATAATTATGAAAATAGTTTGGGTCTTATAAACTTCCTGAAAGGTGTTTAATTTTCTCACTTGTTTTCCAGATGGGCGACTTCTACGACACACATTTTACAAAGAATATCCAGGTAAGAGAAAAAAAAAAACATTCTTTACTTCAGAGGGTCCTAAAAAGAACAACAAACATTTCTTGGATGAAGAAGAAAAATAAAATTCCATCGACTATTATGAGAGCTACAGTTTGAAGCCGCTAAGAAGGCAAATGGCCATATTCTCCCCAGGTTCTTTTATGCCATCAAATGGCACTTTGGGATGGGATGGCTGGTGGGATGTCAAGATGCTTCTGTTGTTGAAAATCTCTCCTCCAGCCCGGGAAGTCCTCCAGGTGGCATCCAACATGGGCAGGAGCCATGTCAGGCTGCAGGCTAGGAGGGGCCTGGCAGGAGCAAGGCCCAGGCCTGGGGCATCTAGACAGGTGACCAAGACGAGGACTGAAGCAGCAGCTCAGGGATGTATCATAGGAGACAAAATAGAAACTGGGGTTGGGAAATAAAGGAAAAGACCTGTTGTCTAATGGTAGGTAGAGGGGGTGTGAATCAAAGAAAGGTTCATAGCAATTACGGTTTCATGCTAAACATCCGAACCTGGGACTGGAGATTCTTAAATCGCTCCTACCTTCATTTGCAGAATTGAAAAATGTGACTGACACCATTATTCCATTCAGTTATCCATTGATTCATCTATGTATCCATCCATCCATCCATCCATCCATCCATCATCCATGTAAAAATTCATTCAATCATTCCATCCATCATCCAATAATTCATTTAATCATCTATCCATTAATGATCCATTCAATAATTCATTCATTTATCAATCCATCTATCTACCCATTCCATAATTTATTCAATTACCCATCTGCCTATTCATCACATTTTGATTAAGCCTTTATCAAGCATTCTGTGCTTTTTCATTCTTCATTCTATTTTTTATTCTGTGCTAACAGTTGGGGTTACATCTGTGAACATGGCAGACCCAGTCCCTGCTATCACACAGCTAATGTCAAGCAGAAAACTCAAACATTAATAAGCCCAAGTGGTTTTTCAATAACAGCAAGTATAAAAATCTGAGGTTGGAAGCAACTTGGCTAACGCTGCAGCTGGAGTGTCTAGTAAGTGACAGGGAGAGTGGCAGGAGATGAGGCCAGAAATGTGGGCAGGGCCAGACCACACCGGTGGTGAGGAGAAGTGAGAGGCTGCCTCAGTGGGGACTGGGCGACCTCATTTGCAGGAGAAGGGGGAACTGAGCTAGGGCGCCAGGCAAGGCCAAGGTATTTAGACTTCGCTTGAGCAGAAATTGACATGCCTGCCCTGACTGAGCTCTGGTGTTTTTTGGTTTGTTTGTTTTGGTTTGTGTTGTTTTATGTTGTTTTGTTTTGTTTTGTAGAAGGTGACTCCAAAAATGTGGCAGAACATGGAAAAGGACAGCAGAGGCACTTTCAATAAAGTTCGGGACAGCGGGTAAGTGGGAGGAGTGACAAGGTCATGGAACGGGGTGAGTTGGGGCAGCCAGGTGTCCTAGGGAGGTTTAATCATGACATTGACCAGTGGGAGGGGAAAGAGCGGGGCTTTACCTGCAGGTGGAATTTTAAACTCCCTTATAGTTTTAAAGTGAACATATGAGAATGTTACGTGTTATCAGAAGTGAAAGTTCCTATACCCTCTGAACGTAAACCCAAAGACTAGATGGGTTGTAACTTACCTTTCCATCCCTTTGCCCTAATGTCTCCATGAACAGGCCGACAGGTCCTCCATTGTTCCATGGAGTCTGTCCCTCTGTCTTTCCCTCCCTCTGTCACATGAGACTATCAAATGCCAACTCTATGATAAACTTGTGCTTAGTTGCTCAACAGTCATTTATGGGTATCTACAGTATGCCGGGAGCTGTGCTGTGGGTAACAGTGAATAGAGCAGGGTTCCTAATGGCCTCTAACATCCTTCAGTAGGAGACTAAACAAGTCAATGAGAAAGTCAACAAGAAAGTGACAGCCTGCAAAAAGTGAAGGAAAAGGACAGGTGATGTGCAGAGTAACAGATGAAGAAACTAAGGCCGGAATTGCTGAAGTCATTTGCCTGGGGTCACATGGTAGTATAGCGAGAATTTAAAATAACCCAGGTCTGCCTGGCTCCTAAAAGCCGTCCTGAACCGCTGCTCACAGTTGTGTTCTTCCCCTCTGGCACCAGCACTTCCGCATGTAAGGTTCGCAGTCCTCAAGTGGGTCGGAGGATGGGGACGGGGAGCTGCTTCAGATGGGGCCAGGGAAGGCAAGGGTAATGTTAAGGGAGGAAAATTTTCAAATGGCATCTGCTTGCTTGTTTAATGTAAACCAGGGTGTAGCTCTAAGAGCTATTCTGTGCAAAGCTATGCTAATGGCCAACCTCTGCGTCTGTAAACCTGCTCGCTTGTTTGATGTGGTTTTAGGCTTTATAAACCACCTCCTCTGGAAGCTGGGGACTGATCTCCTCTAACCCTGCGTGGTAGAGAGTCAGTCACCGGCCAGCTAATAAAGGCTCACAATTCATCTCACTTGGCTCCGTGAGTCTTATATTGGATTGCACCGCAGCAGGTAAGGAGGTGACCTCTAGGCCAAGATCTGAGATGAAAAGGTGCTGTCCAGGGGAGACGTGGAGGCCAGATGCCCCTGCAGAAGGAGCCAGAAGGAGAAACACCCTGAGGCAGGAAATATCTTGGCTTAAAGGAGCCACAGGGAGACCACTGGGGTGGAAACTGAGTGATGGGGGAGGGGCGGCCGGCGCCAGAGGAGGTTACAGGTTAGCCAGAGGCTCCGCTCTCAGTTGCTGTCCAAGGTGAGATGCAGATGAATGTGAAGGGCTGTGGGATCGCAGTGACCAGAGGGGTCTCCGTGGATAAAACCCAATACCTGTGAAAGCGGAATGTCTACACATGGTAAACAAAAGCCCTTTAAAGTGGGTGATTTCCCCAGAACGACCTTGAAAGGCAAACGTCAGGTTTCAGATTGCAGAATATTCAAGCGTGAGTCCGCCGGGAAAACCTAGAGCCAGCGGAGATTGATGCCAGCATGCCTATTACTAGCTGGCGACAGGAACAGTCCTTGCAGTGGGTCTGACCCGCCTGAGGACTGTGAACCTTACATGTGGAAGTGCGGGGGGCCAGAGGGGAAGAACCACTGTGAGTGGCGGTTCAGGATGGCTTTTAGGAGCCAGCCAGACCTGGGTTTAAATTCTTGCTCTACCACCATGTGACCCTAGGCAAATGACTTCGACTCTTCCAGCCTCAGTTTTCTCATCTATAAAATGGGAATGATGAGACAGATGTGTCAGGAACTAAATAAGATGCGCCCTGTAGAGACTTCACAGTGAGTTAAGAATCTAGTCTTAGCAGAAACTCTCATCTTCCTGGTGTCTGGTGGGAGAGGAAGAAGGGAATTATACAGATCTGTCACCCCCATGTTCCTCCCAAGCTGCGACTCATATTCATTCCTTCTTTGCTTTCTTTTCAGACAGTTTGAGAAAACATTCCTCCACTTCCCGCTAAACCTTGGAAACAGTTGTGTAAAAATGATTTGACCTCCAGTGGTTATGACCAGCTCAGCAGAGCATGACCCCAGGGATACTTAGAGACAGGACACCTAGCTCTCAACCCCAGCATGGTCCCACCTGGCCACTTACCAGCACTGGGACCCTGTTTTGTCATCCTGGAAACAAGGCACTCCTAGGAATCTCATTTGACCCTGCAGCCCCGCAGATCTACCCTGGGAAGAAGTCGCTACAATGTGAGCAGGCATGAAGCCCCTTTCTAAGACAGAGTTCGGTGTCTTGTTATTTACAGTTTTCTTCTAAGTATGACTCTGGCAATCATGAACCCAACCCAAATGTTTTCAAGATATATTCGCTCATCATAAAATGGGAATGAACTTAATCTACTCACGCATGGTTTATAGTTTTGACCGCCTGGTAATCTTAGATCGGATGTGCGGACGTCATTGGGTCCTGGAGGTGGGAGGCAGGCTAGGTGTTGTGGGATGTCAGCCCGGCTCTGCTTCCAGAACCCAGGAGTAGCCAGGCCACCTGTGCACGTTTTAGTTAGGAGACTCGGGGAGGAGGATGATTGAAAGTGACATTAGAAAAGTTCTTGGGAAAAGTTGGGATGGGAGGGGAAAGAAGTCAGATAAGATGAGGTGTCGTGGTCCCAAGATGGTAACTTTGGTGCCACCTCCTGAAGATCTTGAGAAGCCCGAGTCCCACCAGGGTGGGTTCCAGGGCCAGGAACCTGTGCGGTCAGTTGGAAGGGCTCTCTGCTTGGTGTAATGAGATTCTTAGCAATTGTTGAGCCAGGGGCTTGCATGTTCATTTGCATATGGTGTAGGTCAAGGGTCCCCAAGCCCCGGATCATGGACTGGTAAAGGGTCAAGGCCTGTTAGGAACCAGGCCACACAGCAGGAGGTGAGTAAAGCTTCACCTGTATTTGCAGCCGCTTCCTAGCACCAGCATCACCGCCTCAGCTCTGTCTTGGATCATCAGGCACTAGATTCTCATAGGAGCACCGGCCCCTGGTGCCAAAAAAGTCGGGGACTGCTATCTTACACGATTCAAATCTCAACAGTGTCTGCACAAAAATGAATATGGACATGCACAGGTTTATGGGGGAAATGATTCCATTTACCCCAGAGCCCACTTTTAAAACATCCCACGGTGATCGGTGTTAATAAATCATTCGGCAGGATTCAACCTCTTTAATTCCAAAATGGGTTTATGTGGAGACAACACCTGAGTACCCACATTTTAAAAAGCAGCTCTCCTGTCCCGTGTCCCCCTACACCTTCCCTCACCCACGCACACACACCTACCTCCCTCCCCCAATACAATCCATGTTCTCCTGGAAAACACTCCAAGTCCAGTTTAAAGTAGAGATTGATGGCCGATGGGCCTTCATATTCATATTACATTCATATTGCTCAGGAATTCTTGTTGTTTTTGTTTTGTTTTTGTGTGTGGAACATGCGTGAAAGACAGTCAAGTGATTCATGTAGAAGGTGTATAAGGTGGGCATCTGTCACACTACCTGGGGGAGGTCTTGACCTTCATGTTAATGGAAAAGAAAGGCAGCTTCACCCAAGGATGGCAAATCTAAAAGGAGATATTTCAGGGAAATTTGTTCTTCCATTCCAGGCACAAGCCCCACAGTGGAATTTATGCAAATGATTTCTGTGGGACAAGTCAGGAGTCACAGCTTGGGTGACCCATGAAATGCCCAGAGCCCTACCTTTCCTGGAGGGTGGATCTCACTGGTCTGGAAGGAACCTGGACCTGGGGTCGGCTGAAGCTTCTGGCAGGGAGGGGATCTAACAGGCAGCAAGGCTCATCAAAGCTGAGGACCGTGGGTCTAAGGGACTGTCCACTGCATGGCTGGCCAGATGAGATGAAAACAGTTATAACCAACAGAGACTTGAGTGTGCCCTGGGCAGCTCTCAGATGAGGAAACAAGTGAATGTCAAAGATCTGAAAGCACTTACCCAAAGTCACACAGCCACGTCTGTCCTACCCACAGCTCTGGCTCCAGAGACCCAACTATTCTGCTAGTTCTGGCTCGTCAAAGCACATCCCTCCCTCCAGCCACTGAGGCCCGGAAGGCGACACTGTTGGTGTGCAGTTCTGCGGAGGGCTCTGGGGACAGGGCTGAGCTCATCCCCACTTCTGGAGGGCTGCTCATGAGATGGGGCAGAGAGAGTGGAGACTGGTCGGTCTGGGTTCCAGTCCTGAGCAAGATGCTTACCTTCTCCGAGCCTCAGTTTCCTCCTCTGTAAAGTGGGCATGATAAGAATAGCTTCCTTTCAGAGTTGCTGGGGAGGATTATATGGTATGATAGATTACGGTAAGTACTCGGTGGGCATGGTTATAATGCCTTGTTATTATTATCTTGGCACAATAGTCCCCAGGAGGCACAACTGCCCCAGTCGAGAAACTCTGATTGAAGCCCAAGTAATTTCTGTGACTTCACTCATCGGTAAGTTCCACTGGAGCATTTTCCCTTAGGTTCGGGGTAATTAATTGACTTTCCCACTCACTCATCACCTGTTCATTCACTCATTTATACATTCATTCTGTCAAGAAATCTTTAGCAAGCACTAACCTCCTTTTCTTGGTGAATCCACTATGGACAAGTTTTTCCACCCGTCCCTATTCCCGAAGTTGGGAAGCGTCACAGCCACGGGCAGCAGGCAGCAGGCGTCACTGCCTGCGTGTGAACACATTGAACCACGTAGGTCGGGTCCAAGCAGCTTGGCGGAAACTTCTCGGAACAGAGGAACCGCCTTCCAGGAAATTGTGTATCACCAGTGCCCTCGTGAACTCAGAGGGCCACATTGGCAGAAACACTCGGGTGCTGGCAGCACCGCATGGAGAAGTGGTTCGCAAGGGCTGGATCTAAAAACGACAACCCAGGAAACACCTCCTAATCCCATCACTTCGTTTGTGTTTTCTCGCTGACGGATGTACAAGAACGATACATGATTAAAATCTACATCTAACAAGCCTGAAAGGGGTTTTTAAGAAGTTTGAGATAGGTTTGAAAGCATCGATCAGTTTAGTTGGCAGTGCTCTTCCCTTTTACTTACATATAGTTATGTTTGAATTATACCTGCTGCCTGGCAGCTTCAGTCTGAGACACGGAGGAGAGCAACCCAGAAACTACCCCTGCATGCTCGTTGTTCATATCGTGGTGGGGATTTGAACCAGGCCCCTGCTGACTCCAGGACACTCCGCTCCTCCATCCCACGGCCCCAGGGCGGGGCTTGCGGCCTCCTCTCTGGTGGAAACTCCTCCCAGCCCTTCCTTGCACCTGGTCGATTTCGAAACCAGGTGACCGTGCTTCTCACCTGAGTTAAGGTCTAAGCAGAGGTCCAGCTGTCCAGGGTGTGACAGTGCTCTAGGCTTGGAGCTAAGTTCCAGTGGTGGCCCTACTGTCACAGCTGTGTACCCCTAGACACAGAGCTTAGCCTCTCTGAGCCTCAGTTTCTACCACGGTGTAACGGGGAATAGCGCCTTCCACATCTCCCTCGGGACCGAATGAGACGAGGGATGTGGAAATGGGCAGAACACTCAGAAAGGCCTCTCGGGGGTCCTCCAGGACTAAGAGGCAGAGGAGGGCAGACGGTGCACCAGAGGCCTCAGCCTGGGATCGAAAGGGCCCGAGGGGTTATATGTCCAGATGACAGAAGCCCAGCTCCAACCTGCTGAGCAAATAGGGCTGTGATGAAGAACAGCGGGGAGGAGCGGTCAGGGGCATGGCTTTGCTGCTGGGCTGATAGCGTTCAAGTCCTGCCTCTGGCACTTGCTAGTGTGTGACCTCACACAAGTTAGTCACTGTGCCTCAGTTTCCCCATCTGTAAAAGGAGGTGATGATACGCCAGGGCTCTTATGATAAGTAAAAGTGTTAAAGTATATGCAATTCTTAGAACAGTAAGTGTCATATAAGAGCTTGCTGCTACCTCTAAGGAAGAATTGACCCGCCCCAGCTTGGGAAGACAGGGCCTCGCCTGGGCTTCAGGGACAATGAGAAGCAAGGATGGAGTCTCCCAGTCTTTCAGTCTTCTCCGGAAGGAGTCTCCTCGTGATGTGAAATGTGACCCTGGCAGCTCTGACTCTCCAGCCTGCACACCCGCCCCCTGAATGGGACTGAAAGAAAAATCGTTCTCTGCCCTCTGACACCCTGGGGAAGGCACGCAGATCTGTGCCCATCAGCCGAGGCCAAGGGAAGGGCGAAGGGAGAACTGGCAGCCCCCTCGTCGGCCATGGCAACGGGGGTGGGGGTGGGGGTGGTACAGCAGGAAGGGGGGTGGGCCCAGGAAAATGCACCATGGGGCGGGGCAGGCACACAGAGACCTCACTTCATGAGGGAGGAGAGCAGCAGCCCAGGATGCGTTGTGATGTCCCCAAGGCCATGCACAGCCTGGCAGCAGTAAGTGGACGGTCGGGAATCCTATTTCTAGCATTCACCCCTTGTCATTTCATTATTGCTCATGGCAACCTGAGCACAGACTAAGTGCCAGGTGCCCTGTAAGCCCTTTACAGAAACTAACAACTCATCTGAGCTGTCCCAACCCTTGAGGAAGAAACTGAAGTGCAGAAAAACTCAAGTCACTTAGCAAGGGTCACCCAGCTCGTACCGGCAGAATGAGGATGTGGATGGAAGTCATCTGATTCTGGAGTCCTTAGGAGGTAGAAACCTTTCTTTTTTTAAACAGCGAGAAATAGCATTTAATTTGGGTAGTTATATGAACACATATGGATATTGTTTGAGTTTTAGATGAAATATTAAGTTGATTGTGACATTCTTATATCAGCAGCATTTGAAATAGAGAGCTGTTACAAAGTCGTTTGTCTCCTAGGAAGTACAAATTACAGGAAGCCTTTCTGGAAAAGATTATAGGAAGGAAAGAACACTTTTTTTTTTTTTTTTTTTTTTTGGCCACTGTCAGAATCAGATTATATTTCATATTGAGGTCATCTACCTGTTTTGTTTTTTAAATAATTTTTAAAAACTTTATTTGAAATGATGTTAAATTCACAAGACATGTAAGAAAGTATTCAGGGAAGTCCACCTCCCCCATGGTGACATCTAGCATAACTCCAGCACGACATCACAACCAGGAAGCGGGCCCTGGCGCCATTCATAGAGAGTACTCTGTTTTCTTCAGTTCCGCAGAGGGATCCGAGAGGGGTGAAGCAATGTACCCAAGGCCGCCCAGCTTGGAACTGGCTGAGCAGACCCCTGGAACCCCAGAGCCCCACTCCCACTCTCCCATTCTTCCAGGAACTGCAGGAGACCAGCCTCGCTTCTCCCATCCCATCTGGAATTTTCTTTCTTGCCGCGCAAGACGTCCCATACTGAAGAGACAGCAGAGGCAGCCGCTGCCCGAGGGCTGTTTCACAGCCGGGAGGGTAGGGTGACCCAGCCTCTGAGTGGCCTGTGTCCCTCCTACCAGGGCCCCAGAGCAAGGCCGTGAGGAGTGGCACCAGGATGCCAGGACACAGTAAGCACACCCACGGCTGCTCCAGCCTTGCCTGCAGGGAGCGAAGGGCTTCTCTAAGACCGCTGACTGGGGCTCTTGGCTGAGGGCAGGGGCCTGCCAGGGGCCTCACCCACCAAAGCAGCTTTTCTGTAAGAACAAACTTGGGTGTCCTGACACAGTCTTTCCTGGGGCCATTTTCCATCTGAGTTGCCAGAATTAATTAACTCCCTTGCCTCATCTTTCTTTTTCTAGAAGAACCCCAGGACAGATCTCCTCTTGCCTCCACCTAGAGGAGGTGAGCAGGCCCTGGGGTGAGAAGGCGAGAGGTGCCCAGCCCCCAGAAAGACTTCTTTCTGCAGGCGTCTGTCTGCCTGAAATTCCACCATTAGAGTGTCAGCTGTGGTTGATACTGTTGGGACCTGCTAGACTGTGGATTCCTCTCCCCTGGGAGAGGCTGCTGTCACCTGAGCCATTAGAGACAATGACACCTGTTGTCTGGAGGGGAGGCACGCAGGTGTGTGGGTGATCACAGGCACCGTGGGAAGTGCTAGGACAAAGCCATACACGGTGAGATGTCAGGGAGGGTTTCTCAGGGGAGGGGACGTCTGAGCTAAGTTTCTGAGCCTGAGATTCCCATGGCAGCTATACAAATTACCACAACCTGGGTGGTTCAAAAACAACGGGAACCTATTGTCTCACAGCTCTGGAGGCCAAGGATTCAAAACCAAGTTATCAGCAGGGTTGGCTCCTCCTGAGGGCTCTGAGGGCGAAGCTGTTCCTTGCCTCTGTTCTAACTCCTGGTGGCTGTCGGCAATCCATGACATCCTTGCCTTGCGGACACACCACTCCACTCTCTGCCGCCATCTTCTCACAGCTGTGCCTCTGTGTCTCTGTGTCTCAAATTTCCTTTTATTTTATAAGGATACTTATCACTGTATTTCGGGCCCATCCTAAATCCAGGGTGATCTCATCTCAAGATCCTTAACTTAGATACACCTGCAAAAACCTTATTTCCAAATAAGGTCACTTTCGCAGGTTCCAGGGCTCTGGGGGTTAGGACATGGACATATCCTTTTGGGAGACACAATCCAACCCACTAGAGGGAGCAAGTTAGCTAAGTTAGGTGGTGTAAGAAGAGGAAGAGCACCCCAGGCAGAGGGAACAGTATGTGCAAAAGCCTGGAGCAAAATTAGTTCAAGGAACTACATATAAGCAGTTGAGAGTATTGAGTTTGAACTTGACCCTGAAAATGATATGGAACCACTGAAGGGTTTACCTGGGTTATTATTTCATCTAACTCCCCCTACATCCTTGAGAGGCCAGTATGGTGAACCCCATTTATGGATGAAAACACTGAAGCTCAGAGAGGTGAGGTCATTTGCCCAAGAGTAGACTATTAGGAAAATGGCAGAGGCAGGGTTTGAACTCATGCCACTTCTAACACCATACATCCTGGGAAGATGAATGCAGCAAGGTTTTGCGTGTCTGTGGAAGGTAGGAGATGGGATACCTAGGAAGGAGGAAGGGAATAGATGTGGGAACTTGCCAGGTGCCAGCTCCATCTGAGTGCGGCTTTCTAATGCTGGGCCTGGAAGTCCCCATGTTGATACTCTCAGATCCACCTCCTTGGCCACAGCCGATTGGTCCAGAAACAAGAGACCTGGCCCAAGCTAGGCCTATCAGACTCCCCCTGCCTCTTGCCCTTTCTCCCGAGTCTTTTTAATGCCAGAAGGTAACACGGCAGATGACTTAGGAACCTCACTCAGGAGAGAGAGACCGTTCAAATCCTGGCTCTGCCTCTTCTCTTGACAGTGTGGTTTCAGGCAACCTCTTGAGCCCCTCAATGCTTCAGTTTCCTTCTCTGGAAGTCAGAATGATGAAAACGGCACTTTCCTCCATGGCTACTGTGGGATAACATGAAATCTTGGTGGGGAAGCTTTTTTTCTCAAGGCCTGGCACACAGAAAATGCTGGGCAAACATTAGTGGGCTCTGCTGGTGTTATGAATAGAAGGGATGGGACTCAGAGCTGTGTGGAGGCCACCTCCTGCCCGTACATGAGGAAGAGGAGGAAGAAGAAAAACAAGCCAGGGAGAAAGAGAGGGTGGGAGGAAGGGAGAGAGAGAAAGCGAAGCCAGTGGGGCTCGTGACAGCTTTCCAGCTGATGTGAGACTTGGCTGTCCTCCTTATACTGAAGTTCAAGGAAACAATTTTGTGATCCCCAGTCGCTGGCTGCCCCGGACTTCGGCTTAGGTTAGCATAAATGAGTTCCTTTCTGTTAACTTCAATCAAAACTAAGACAAAACAAAAAAATACAAAACACCAGCCAGGACAACCCAAAACACCTTGATTGGGACAGTTTGGCGACCCCCTTTGAACTGGATGCCCAGGTTCCTGTCCCAGACCCGGTTACCATGTAAACGGAACCCCTGGCGGGTCCACGCCACAGTGTGGGGCAACCGCTGAGGCTCCTAAGTGGCCAGCCTGCCTGTGACCACCCGCAGGCCTCGGGCTCAGGGACCCGCACACGCAGCCTTTCCGCCCCACAACCACACCCGCTCCTCCTGCTCCCAGGTGGACAGGCTTGTGCCAAGTAGCACACTCAAGCCAGGAACTTGTTGAACAGGTGACTTGAGATGGGTGAGTCGCCTACCCCTCAGGCACTGCCCTGGCAAGGCCTGGGCTGGAGAATGTGTAAGATAGGAATAAATGGGGGCAATTATAATTTCATGAATCATGTACCAAGGTGAGTGCTACGTGTCTAACATCCACTGTCTCGACAGCCCGGTTGGAAAGATGCTATCATCTGCATTGATAGCAGAAAGAATTGGGACTCGAATACTGCAAGGTTCTAGCTCAAATTCATATAGTTACTAGGCAGGGGACCCAGAACTTCTTTTCTCCATGAAATCATCAGGGTTAACTATTAACTCTTTCTAACATAAACAAGGCATAGGAAGTGGCATAACGAACTTCTTTGGACTCCCTAGCCAGCTGCTGTTGTTTCATTTACACCATCGACTTTTTGGAAGGGGAGAGTCTGGAGTGCTTTAAAGTGAATCCCAGTCATCATATACATCACCCGTGAAAACTTCGGAATGCATCTGTAACAGATGAAGACTTATTTTTTTAAAAAAACATAACGATAAGGTCATTATCGCGGGACCACCTGGGTGGGAAACCGTATGGGAACTGCCACTCCACGTGTCCTGGGTGTGAGCAGAGAGTCGAGTCCTGTCCCTCCATGGCGTGGGCAAGTTCACCAGAGCAGTGGTTCCGTAAAGGGTCTCTGGACCAGCATCATTAGCATCACAGGTAACTCATTAGAAATGCAGATTCTCAGGCAGGCCCCAGACCTACTGAGTCAGAAATTCTGGGGTTGGACCCAGCAATTGTGTTTTAACACCCCCTCCTGGGGATTTCGATGCCAGCTCAAGCTCAGGAACTGCTGCTCTAGAGAAAGACGGTCAGTCCAGGAGGCGATTCCATTTTCACATGCTGTCGTTTTAGGTTTTGGCTTCTTCCCGGAAGGATGCTGAGGGCTGGTCTTAAGTGGTATAGTATCGTCTTCTGATTAGAAGCACCAAGTCTGAAGCCCCAAGACAGTGGGTGAGACCCAACTCCACCTCTCACTTCCTAGTAACCCCAGAACTGAAGTCTTTTCACCCATGAAATGTGCAGGGGATAGCACCTGCCTCTTATGCTTGGCTGCGAGGTGGAAACCGGTTAGGGTATACAAAGTCCTTAGAATGCTTCCTGGTGCGTAGCAAGTGTTATGGAAGGACCAGCTCTTCTTACTAAAACAGAAGTGACAGGGCCAAACTGGGTGACCTAATCTATATGCCATTGTAAGACACCTGGGAGTAAGCTCCCAGGATGTTACCAGGGGCCAGATTCTCGGGGGGTGGGCCTCCAGTGGGAGAGCGTGGTAAGGGGATTCGAGGAGAGCAGGGAATTCCACGGACTAGGTGAGGAGGCTGCGAGACAGACCTGGCAAGAGATGGTGAGGGAGGAGCTTGTGGTAATGGGCTCCCCCAAAGTCCCAGAGAGAGGACTGGATGGTGGCCTCTGAACTTTGAACTGCAAGAGCTGTGACTCCTCCAAAGACTCACAAAAGTTCTTGTCCCCTGGGGCTCAAAGGAAAGAACAATCAAGGAGTTGGTCGTGGGGTGGATACTGGGAAGGCCTGGAGGTGGGGGCTGGGTTCCTAGCTAACACCCATGTGACACTTGCCCCAAGTCGGGTTGTTCCCAAAGCTCGGGAAACATGAGAAATCTAACAAGAGTGACAGCTGGTCCTTCCGTAACACTTGTGCATGTATGTGAGGGAAGCATCATAGGATTTACACCTTTGAGAGGATAGAAATGCTAATCAAATAGCACCATCGGGAAAATAAGCTTTGAAGGGAGATGATCAATTGATCCACATGTAGGCATTGTAGAGGTTTATGGTATGAATTAGCCAAGAATTTCATTTTAAAAAATACACTTATATTAGCCCTGCCTCTTGAAAAGGCCTAGAGCCTCATACACGAGGCTGGTCTTGAAATGTCATTTCCCTTTTTTTTTTTTAGTTTTTTAAATTAAAAGCAGAGTTTCTTGTAGAAACAGCTGATTCCAGGCCTGAAAATGTACAAAAAAAGGTTGGATTCTTTTGTTTTCCCAAAAGGCAAGGGCACTGTCAAAGGAAGACTACTCAGATTTTGCCAAAAGAACTGAGAAGTAGCTTGAAGAAACTCCCCGGGCCAAAGACATTTGACAGTTGGAGCTTCAGTAAGGATACTATTGCGATGGGTCGAAACCCACCTACATTTCAATTCACGAGCTCACAAAAAAATGTTTTTAAAAACTAGCAGATCTCCTTCAGAGGATGATGTAGAACTAGTTGGGTATCTCGAAAACTGGTAAAGGGGAGGAATCGAGCAGTGATTCTGCCTTTCCTGTACCAATTGATAACAAACTGTAGATGAGGAGAACATCTCTGTATGGAAGTATTCCAACTAACGAATTAAAAGGAGATGATCGAATTCAAATATCACGGTTTGGCAATCCCCCGTGAATCAGTGGATCTGGACACTGAGCCTCAGCGAGTACTAACACCACAAAAGCAGACCACCGGACATTAGAAGCCTCCTGATGGAAGAGGATGAAGGCTGAGCCCTATCCAGCCTCCGCATCCCACTGCCAGTTCACGGGAAATTCTGAGGACAGAAGCACGTGCAGAACTGCGCCTGGAGTGCTCAGTTAGCAAAATTCCCCAAACGTGGGGAATGCTAGAGGTCAAATGGCCTGGGTTTCCCAACAGATAAGTTGGGGATTGGGGAGAGGAGATGGATGGAGTGGTCAGCAAAATAATGGCCCCAAAGCTACCTCCGTCCTAATACCTGGAATCTCTAAATATATGTCCTGATGTGGCAAAAGGGACTTCGCAGATGTGACCAAGTTAAGGATCTTGAGATGGGGAAATGACCCTGTGTTATCCGGGTAAGCCCAAAGTCATCACAAGGTCCTTGTGAGAGGGAGGCAGGAAGGTTGAAGGCGGGCTGAGGCAGCAAGAGAAAGACTCAACTAGCTGAGGCTGGTTTTGAAGATGGAGGAAGGGACCCAAGGAACGCAGGTGGTTTCTAAAACCTGGAAAAGATAAGAGAATGGATTCTCCCCTGGAGCCTCTGGAAGTAATGTAGCCCTGAAATCCCATGACCTCAGTCCAGTAAGATGGTTTCAGACATCTCACTTCGTTTTAAGCTAGTAGGTTTGTGAACATCTGGTACAGCAGCAATAGGAAATGAATACAGATGGGAAACCTGTAGGTTAAAGAAATGTAAAGGACATATCAAGGGAACAAAATGGGCCAGACCCAACTGGAGAGCCATGTAAGGAAATGACGAACATAGGAATGAAAATGTCAGGAGAATGGGTACACTTAGAGGGAGGGCGAGTGGTGGAGCCCCGGGGGAGGGTGACCAAGCTCCACTCTGTCCCAGTTAGTGGTTTCAAGGGGTTCACATCTGATGATAATTCATTAAACTGTACCTTTGTTTTGTGTAGTTCTCCGAGACTGATTTGTTTTACATTTAACGAGGTGAAAACAATAACAATCTCAAAGACGGTTTCGTGGTGTAGTACCTCATTCTTCACAGCTGTGGAAGACAGAGCCGTTTTTCTTCTGATCTAAGGTTTCTTTCACCAGCAGCACAGGAAATGGCTCGAAGAGAAAAGAAAGACAGGTCTGGGGAGATCTTAACTTCTATATGCAAAGGACGGGCAGAGCAGATTTATCAACAAAGGGAGCATGGGTGTGAAAGTGTTCTGCGTGTGTAATATAAACCTCAGTGTGATAGACAGTCAGTGTCCCTGCCCCTGACCTCAGCATTCAGCTCTCCTGCAAAGAGCTGCTTCCGGAGAGCTGATGAGCCCCCTGGCAGAGCATCTTTCTGGCAGCGTGAGCCTGCTCAGCCCATGGCGTGGGAAACTGGAAGCCCTGCAGAGTTCATGCCCCAGGAACAGCCCTCGCCCAGGAAGGTATGGAGGTTGGTGGCTCAGTATTCCAGCTGCCTCTCTCCTTGGTGGGGACGATTCTGTTCTGCGCTGTCTCCGCAGATGGTTCCCTAGCAAGACTGAGCTCCAGGTGCCAGGATGGTCGTGGCTGGACGATGCCCCCTGTATTTGTTCCCTCCCGCCGCTGTTTCATTGCCCCGCTTCCTCTGCCAGTGTTTCCTGTGGTCACCGCCCAGGTAAACCACTCGCATTCAAATCTTTGTCTCAGGGTTTGCTTCTGGGGGAACCTAAAGCAAGACACTAAAAAAAGCAATTGTTGGGAGACGATGATTAATCTAAACCCCTGGTTGCAGAGAGCACCTGTGGTAGTTTCGCTGGCAACTTCTAACCACCGCCACCCCATCCCTAGCTCCTTACATAGTCTCTGGCACATAATAGGCACTCGATAATTATTTGCTGTGGGGAGAGGTGGATGGACGGGGACCAGTGTCCCACCTCCCATTGGGGAAGTCGAGAAGGACAGCTCTCTCTCCCCTGGCATAGACCTGACAAACCTGTTATCCTTCCACTAAATTCTCTTTTTGCTTGAAATAACCAATCATTTTCTGCTGCTTGCAGCTGTGTGATTTCTAACCGATACAGCCAGATGACGCTCAGCATTCACTGGATGCTAAACACAGCACTGAGTTAACTGACAGCTAAGACAAAAAATTTAAGACCAAGAAAATAATGATATATATATTTTTTTCTTTTTAGAAAATATCCCATGATGCTGGACAGGCTCTGAAGAATAAATAGAATTATGGCTTTAATTTAAACAAATGTAGGAAACATTTAAAACTTGAACAAAATAGAAAGACTAATATGATAACTTTGAGAAGATGGGATTTCTATGGGAGAAGAAGTGTGGTTGGATGTTCAGCTCAAAGTCGCCAGCAGGCATTGGACTTGATGCTTTTGCCTCACCTTGGTTCAGACCATCCTTAATAGCCCTGGTGGTGGGCATGCTCCTTCGATTCTCACTTGTAGGAAATGAGGGTCAGGAAGTGAGGTGCTTTGTTGAGGACTCCCGAGAGCCAGTGGTAGAGTGAGAATTGGCCCAGAGTGAATTTTTCCCCCTGAGTGTCTATGCCAGTCCTTCTGTCTCCTGAAATCCTTCCCACTCTCCCAACCGTGTCCTCTCTACTGCCCAACTTGGCCCGAAGACCCATAGAAGAGTGTGACGCTCCAGGCCCTGCCGAAAGGCACTTGAGTGTGGGGCTCACGCGTGGGTACCAAAGATCCCCTCCCCGAGGCAGGGCTCAGCAGTGGGACCCTATGAGCAATATCAGCTCCCAGAGGCGGCACTGCTACTTGTCCAACCCCCAGCTTTGCAGGGGTTTGAAAAGGACCCCTATTCTCTGCCATGAGCAACTGCAGGCGTGTGATGGGTGCCCCTAGACCTCTGCCCAACTTGCCCAAGCCCGCCTAGCAGCCCTGCTGGATTCTATCTGGGGCTCACTCAGGGCCAGGTAATCCTCCTGCACCCTTCGTGACCACCTGCAAGGTGTATGTAATTGTTCCTCTTTTAGAGATATGCGCGGCCCAGGCTGAGAGGGTGAGGGATATGTGGTTCAAAGTCTCCGAGAGATGGAGAAGCCATCACACTGGGGCCCGGGTGCTGGCGCCACCTCAGGGCCTTCCACGGGAGGAAGTGACTGATGCAAGGGCCAGCGCTGTGGGCGTTTTCTCCGGAGCTGCGACAAGAGCCTGCTTGCCGTGATCACGAGTCCTCCTTCCAGCCCCAACCGGACGTTGTGCAACTGCCCCTCTCCTAGACTGTGTCTCCGTCCCTCCTCCCCAGCCGGGCTCCTCCGTACTCTCTGGCCCCGGCTCTGCATCAGCTCCCTGCCGTCTGAGTCTCCCGGGGAGGCTGACACGTGCTCCTTTGTGCCCCGATTGAGTCCTGCATGCCAGATGACATTGCGACACACGCCACGTGGTTTGCTCCTTCTCCACCAGCCCCAGAGCTCTTGGAGATCAGGGACCATGTCTAAGTCCTCTCTCTCCCGACACTTAGCATGGTGCAGGCACGTAGCAGATCCGGGATACTGAATTGGCGAATGCTCAAATAAACGAGGCTAAGTCTGCCTTCGGAAATAGACTGAGAGCTTCTGAGGAGGGGTCTGAGAATCCTACTGGCCGTCATCGGCTCTGGGCCTGGCAGCGGGGCATGGTCAAGACAGGTTTGTGAATGAGGCAGTGCAGCATGTGGGCTCTGGCATCGGGCTCCAGGGACACAACTTCTGGCTTTCATTCTTCTCTTAGCTGTGTGGCTGTGGTCAGTTACTCAACCAGTGGTGCCTCCCTTTCTGTCCCTGGTCGGGTTCCCCAGAAGCAGAGCCTGAGATATGACTCACGGGCAAGTGGTTTGTTAAGGACATCTTTCTAGCAGCAACTGGTGAGCAGTAGAGGCAAAGGGATCATTTCAGGCCAGGTCCCAGGCTGAGCCTGGCCAGCAGGGAGCTCTGATGGGTGAGTTCCCACTGAATTCTCCTTCCTTGGGGCAAGGGGCTGGGCTTCTTGAGCTCCAGTCCTGGGAAGCCCTGGGGGTAAGGACAGTTCTAGGTACAGGCACTGCCAGATCTGGCCTCCAAAGACCTGTAGCAACTGGATTTTATAAGGGGGAGCCCTCTCCGCATAAAAGATCTCAGGGGATCTGAATGGAAGACCACATCATCTACGATATTCCTCCTTCTGTGATATAGGGTGATGACAGTAAATATAGTATGTGTTATGAGGCTCGAGTGAGATCAGAAATCTGAGCATAGAGCCTGGAGCCAAGTCAGCAGTATTTTTTTCCTAGTTTTGTTATTACCCCGCAGCAAGCAACCCCTCTCCTGTCTGCAGGCTCTTGGTAAATATTAGTTGAATGAATGAACTGAACTAGCTTTCCTACTGGTTAAACTAAGTTCACAGTGGCTGCTCCTTCACTACCCAAACTGGTTCCCAGGAGTCTCTTTGTGTCTGGGCTGGTACAAATGGCAGCAAGACCCAGAGCAGGGAGGAAGCTGACTACTGCAGGAGTAGCTGCAAGATCGAGTCCTGCCACCCTGGGGGAGCCCTGTCTTCCCTGAGGCGCCGTTGTGTGTCAAGGTGGTCATTGTCCCTGGTCTTGCCTCCCTTCACTTCACTGTGGCCAGGGCACTCAGTTGCCTCTGGCTATGACTTATTTATTTATCGATTTGGCACCTACTATTTGCCAGCACTCTTCTAAGTGCTGGGAATAAAGCAGAGAAGATACAGACAGATTCACTGCCTGCCCTCATGGGGCTGATAATCAGGCCAGTGGGGGGAGGGGAGGGCCTGGTGGTCACCATAAACAAATCAATGAAGTCGGTGAACAAAAGCTATAGAGCAAAACAAATCAGGATAGGGGAATGTGGCGTGACAGAGGAGAGCTATCTCTCTTCTTACACTTTTTATTTTGAAATAATTAGATTCACAGAAAGCAACGAAAATTGCCCAGAGAGGCCCTGCGCGCCCTTCACTCAGGTTCCCCCTACGCTTACATCTTACGTTACCACAGTGCCCTGCCGAAGCCAAGGAAAGCGACGCGGTACAATGTGGGCGCGTGGTTTCTATGTCATTTGATCGAGATGCAGAACCGTTTCATCACCACACAGGTCTTTCTCGCTGCCTTCATAGTCACACCCACCCTCCTCCCTGCACCTTCCCTAACCGCTGCCACCCACTCACCTGTTCTCCATCTCCATAATTTTGTCATGTCAAGAATGTTACACAGTGGAGTCATATAATACGTGACCTTTCCAGATTTGCATATATTCGCCAGATTCTCCAAGTCCGTGCACGCATGTGTGTACTCTCTCTACTCCCTTCCCCGCTGTACCCCTAAAGCCTTTAGGGTGCATTTTCTAAAAGGGACATTCTCTGACATCACTAGAGTACAATGATCGAAATCAGGGGATTCACATTGATAGAATGCTAGAATCTGTAGACCTTACTCAGCTCCACCATTGAGCCACGAGTGTCCTTTATAGCAAAAGATAACATTTTTTCTGGGTCCAGAATCTGATCTTGGATCACAAGTTGCATTTGATTGTTAGGACTCTTCAACCTTTTTAAATCTGGAACATTCCGTGGCCTTTCCTTGTTTTTCCTGATGTTAACATTTTTGAAGAGTATACGCCATTTGTTTCCTAGGATGCCCCTCAGTGTGGGTGTGACGTTTCTTCGGGATGGGATTTGTTAAGCACTGTGCCAGGAATACCCCAGAAGTAATGCGGTGTTCTCTGTGGCGCATCGTTTCTGGGGCTACACAATGTCATCTGTCCCATCACTGGTCACGGTCATGCTGTTTCCTTGGTTAATGTGGGATCTGCCACGTGTCTCCACTGTAAAGGGACTGTTTTCCCTTTGTAGTTAATAAGTATCTTTGGGGGACATACTTTAAGACTGTGTTAATATCTTGTTTCTTATTAAATTTACATCTGCTTTTAAATTTTTTTTTAATAGAATTTTTTTATCGAAGCAAAATTTACCTTTAGGAAAATACACAAAGTACACGTTCTGCTCCATGGATTATTGCAAAGTGAACACCCAGCAGGGCAGTGTGAGGATCCTGTGCTGGCATCGGGATGCACGGGTAAGGCTTCCCTTGGGAAGGGTCACTCAAGTCGAGGCCTGACTTGGGGGGACCCTATGAGTCACCAGGGAGGAGAACATTCTGGAGGAGGGATACCTGAGGTTCAAAGGCCAGGCGGCTTGACGGAGCTAAGTTGTTTGACAAACAGCCAGGAGGCTGGTGGGGGTGGGGCTGGCTGGGGCAGGGGGAGTGGGGTGGACAGACAGGGCCAGGTAGCCGCAGGGCCTTGTCGGCCACTGTGAGGAGTCCAATTTTCCTGCGAGTGCTCCCGGATCCCAGGGTGAGATCCCAGTGTTCCTCGGAGTGATCCCAGGAAACAGAAGTAGTGGAACAGGGCAAGTAAGGGCTGTGTTCTCCCAGTAGTTACCCCGGTAGGTGACCAGATCCTGATCCTTTGGGAAAGTCTTGGGACACAGTGTAGACCATGCCTCAGACTACGAACCCCATATTTCTGGCCCAGGGTGCCAAAATACAATCCTTTAAGCAAAAAGCCATAGTAAGCACCCTTCACTTCAGGGTGAGTGTGGATAGGATGTGTGTGTGCAAGCGCGTCTGCCGTGGGAAGCCGTGAGGGCTTCGAGCAAGGGAGCCGCATGCTCTGTTCACTTTTGTGGGTCACTCAGGCTGCTGCATGGGGACTGACTTCAGGGGGAGCCAGGAAGGAGACCACCACCTCTCCGCTTCCTTGCTTGAAGGGATTCCCAGCCCCGTCAGAGATTCTCGGCCCCAGGGAATTGAGAGTGGCTGGGGAAGGCTGCACCAAACCAGGGTGAAGGAGGTCACACCCCATCCTACCAGCTGCCTCCCCCAGAGCTAACCCCACCCCTTCAGGCACAGCCTAACTTGGGAGTCCTGGGGCTCTAGGAACTTTCAAAGGGGGTAACTATGAACTTTGAACTCTTTTTATTATATTAAAAAGTCAACAGAAATTGTACATACAAATTCTGATCAAGCTTCCTGGTTTAACTAAAATAGTAACTCATTCTCCATTCGACAAATACATATTCATTACCTACTTTTAAAATATATCATTATTGAGATAAAATTCACGTAGCACAAAAGTCAACATTTTGACCATTTTAAAGTATGCAGTTCAGTGGGTTTTCATATAGTCACGAGGTCCTGTAATCATCCCCTCTTAATTCCAGAACATTGTCATCACCCCCCAAAAAGAAACTCGATACTTCCAAATTTCCCCATCCCCCAGCCCCTGGTAACCACCAGTCTGCTTTCTGTCTTTATGAAGGTGTCTATTCTGGACATTTCACGTGAATGGAATCCTACAATATGTGGCCTTTTGTGTTTAGTGTCTTTCACACAGAATAATGCCTTCGAGGATCATCCGTGTTGCAGTATAATCAGTACTTCATTCCCTTTTATGGATGAGTAATATTCCACTGCATAGATGGACCGCATCCTGTCGATTCATTCACTGCTGATGGACATTTGAGCTGTTTGCACTCAGCATCTTCTTTTAAGCTCATAAGTGCAATAAATTTACTGTGACTTTATGGAACCCATAGGGACAGTGGGGACCCCCTTTGTAGGATATCCCGTTTGGTCCAGGGATCAGGGGACACTTCTCAGGAGAAGCAACAATTCAGCAGGGAGTTTGGGTGAGGGGGTCGCTGGGGAGCCTTGCAGGCAGAGGGGACAGCTCAGGCAAATGGGGAGAGGAGGGAGCACAAACCTGGGGCCTTTGAGAAGGGAAGGGGTTTGGTATGGCCAGGGCTCTGTGGCTCTTCTGTGGCATGTAAAAGTGTCTGGACTTTAACCCGAAAAAGAGAAGGTAGCAAGGGGGTGACACAAGCAGTCACGGATCTCAGAACAGTGCTGGGTGCGGGGAGGGGCCGCTAACTCTGTTGGAATCGAGGAATTTTCCAGGATGCTAAGACTTTCGGTGACTAGAACTGTCCCGGCTGAACTGGGTGGTTGGTCACCTCCAACAGACCATGGGGAGCATGAACTGGTGAGTTTAAATGAGAAGGTCTTGGGCTTCTTGGCTTTTGACTGGAATTCTCTTGACCCTGGGCAACAGGTCTGGATGCTTTTGAATTTTTAAAATGAGAGTAGATTTCCAAAGGGAATCAAATCCCCAACCATATGACAGCCTGGAAATGGCAAATCTATAGAGAAAAAAAAAGGATAGTGGTTGCCAGGGGTTCGGGATAAGGAAGTGGAGACAAGAGGTTCTCAAGTAGTGAAAGTATTCTGTATAATATGATAATGGTGGATACAGGAAATCGGGATTCGTCAAAACCCACAGACTATACACCACCAAGAATGAATCCTCGTATAAACTATGGACTTTACATATGAAGATCTTGTCCTTCAGCCACATTGCCACTTTTTAGAAGGTTCCATAATTTCCCCCATCCCAAGATCATTCCTTCCTCTTCTGAAAACCTTTTGGTAAATAGGTTTATTCATGTGCCAGGTCCAAAATATTGTTGGTAGCTACTTAAAGTGTAATAAGGCAAAGGATTCCCAGGCCTGTCCCGGCCAACAGGGTAATGTCACCCCCTGCATGAACGGTGATGTCTGCCACAGGTGTAAGAGGACAGGGCAATGGCATCTATGCTAGGCGGTTACCTCTTGAGATTTAACAAATCCAAGGGCACATTCTTGGCGCAAGGTGTCATGTCCCACAGGGCCATGCCTTGTCTTCCAGGTAGATTAAGCCCATGGGAAGCCCAGAAAGGCCCAGAGCTGTAGGAAGTGCTCAGCCAATGTTCCCTCATCATTTAGCACACAGTGACTGACTATCGCAGAAGTGACAAAGAGAGAATGACCCAAATAGTGCCTGGAAACAGGCTCTGTGTGCAAGTGTGACCGTAGTTTTGGTGCAAATGTATGAATTGCTGCCCAGAAGTGGGAATCACTATGGTGATACAAGCTAAGCACATTTTCACCTGGGACCTTGGCTCTTTCCCTTCTCTGTGCATGGAATATTGTCCCGCCAGGTATCCACAAGGGTTACTTCGCCTCTCGTTCAGGTCTCTGCGCAAATGTCACCTCTCTTGACTGCTTTAGCTACAAAAGCGCCACTCACTCTCCCGTCCCCAGTGTGTTCACGTTTCTTCACAGCGTTACTCACTCCACTAGGTTCCAAGCGCCACTGAAGCAGTGGCCACGAACCAGGTGGCTTAAAACAACAGAAACCTGGGCTTTCCCAGTTCTAGAGCACGGAAGTCTGAAATCAAGGTGTCAGCAGGGCCGCGCTCCCTCCAAAGTGTCTAAGAGAGGGCCCTTTCTTACCTCTTCCAGCTTCTAGTGGCTTTGGTGGTCCTCGGCTGCGGCTGCGTCACTCCAGTCTCTGCCTCTGTCTTCACATGGCCTCGTCCTGTGTCCGTGTAGCTCCCCTTCCGTCTCTTATAAGGCAGATTTAGGGCCCACCCAGTTAATCTAGGATGAGCTCATATTGAGATCCTTAACTTAATTATATCTTCAAAGGTTATTTTTCCCGATAAGGTTACATTCACATTTTCTACGGATTAGGGCATGGGCATATGCTTTTGGGGGCCATTACTCAACCGACTATATTCACTGTCTGATGCTGCAGTACACACTGATTTGTTTGCAGCCCATGACCCCCGGTAGGAGATAATACATAAGGGTGCAGAAAAGAGTCTACTGTGTTCAAGGGTCTATCTCCAATGCTACATAGCAGATGCTTCAAAATATTTGCTGAAAGACTGTAAGTAGCTTTACCTCCCTAAACTGCATTTTTACAGTCTAAAAATGATTATATTATTGCCTGTGTGCACAGCCATTAAAAAAAACAAACAGAATCAAGGGTTTATGTAAAGAGCCAAACTTCATAATAAGCTCTAAAATTAAACACACACACACACACACACAAAATATGCCCTTTGTATATTATACCCATTCTGAAAAGGATGCTTTCAAATGCCAACTTACTAATTTGTGAGCGAGGTTTATTGCCAAATAAATTTCAGGTGCTTTGGGATTGCACAGAGTGTATTGCTGGGAGATAATTTATGGGAAATGAATGACACCACTTTCCTGTAGAGAGTGAATGGCAGTTGAAGAGGGTGACCTCATTGCTCAAGGTGCCCAGAGCAGATTTTCAGGAAAGGCTGGATGCTTTTGGCTGAGTCCCACCCTTGACTCTTGACTCTCATGCTGGCCAAAAGCACCATCAGGATCACTCTGAGCAGCAAACTTCAGAAGTTTTCCCAGCAATTGTCTTGTCTGAATTGATTCCTTGAGAGTAGACTCTTGAAGGAAAAAATCTTGAAGTCAGTGGTGGTGACTGTGGGATACAAAGTAACAGAGCTAAGAAAGGATGTCGAAAACAAATATAAATAGCAGGGTATAATTCTGGAAGAAAGTGCGGAAACACAAAAAAAAAAGACAAAAAAAATAAGGGTTTGGGTAGTTAAACTAAATTAATAAGAATAGGAAAAGCAGCAAAAGTTAGAAAAAGAAAAATGAAAATTACAAAATCCTTTACATCTGTAAGAGGACATAAAAGGAGATGCTATAGATATTTGTGTCTATTTCTGAAATGCTTCCAAATAGTTCCTGATAGAATTTTCAATGAGCTATTTATTCTGAAGTCAAAAAGACGACAGCAAATAGCAGAGTGCTTACCTCAGAAAGCATGGAAAAGAGACTCGAATGAGGATGATGGTAACCAGTCTAATGGTAACAACTATTAGAATGTAGACACAATACGTTTCCCTATTATAAAGCAAATACTCTCAAATTAGATGAAAAACAAATGTCAATGATCTGTTGTTTATAACATAAGAGAGACATGTTCAATAAATATTTTTGTCTACTGTGACAGACACTAAGTAGATGCACGACAATGAAGATGCAAGAGTTCCCTGCTCTCACATAACTTACGGTCTGGTAGCAGATGAAGCAAGACAGCTAAAAATAAGATTAAGTACAGATCACACAGATTTAAGACATGGGCAAGAAACAGTGGCAATATTAACTCTACAAAGTAAACTTTAAGGAGTACATTTTAATGAGATACAGGTGGCATTAACCACAAGCGTTACAATGAACAAGTATATCCTATGTACTAACCAACAATGAAGCATAATACAAAAAGCAAAAACTCAGACATACGATGGAACAATGAACAGGAAAGCAATTAAACTGAGAAATATTAAATTCTTCATTATCTTTCTGTGTCAGATCGAGTAGTCAAAAATAAAGACAATACAACTAAAATGTAAGAATAAATATATACAGAACTAATTTACAAAAAGAGTACAGCTTACCAATACCCTTACAAAAAAGAATATGACAGCTTTTCTAGCGCTGTTGAAATATTTACAAAACTTACATACAAATCAGGGACAAAGTATTAATAAATTAAGAAAATTAATTTATCGTAGGCACAATATAGACATGTGTGAAGACTACATCTTCTGATCACAATGCAACAAAAACAAAAATGAACGTAAGCCTAAGGGTGCCCATTCAGCTGTTTCCAGTCATATAACTTATCTCTTTAATTGCTTTCTCTGTGGTCTATTCCATTTTTTTTTTTAATCTCAACAGATCCAGGTGTTTCACAATATCCACTACCCAGAGTTTTCTTCCTGAACGCCCTGGGCGTTCTCAAATCTGATCTGTGAATTCCAGCCTTGACATCTCTGAGTTGGACCAGAGGCTAAGGTGATCAGATCCAAGAGGCTGGGCTTTCAAGGGAGAGAGGGCCAACACATCACTCCCTGGATGTGCTGCACCACCTGGAGAAATGGTACCTGATTAACACCCTTGGGAAAGCAGGAAGGTCTATGCTAACGAGGCATGTTTCTTCTGTGGATCCAGCACTATCTTAAAATAACAGAATGCCAGTTGGAAAGAACCTAAGGAATAATTGAGACTGATTCACATGTATTCTTTTATATTATTAATAGTGAATTTCCTTAGGACCTACTAATGTCAGGTTTTAGTAGGTACTCTAACTATACAAACGTTAGCTCAGTACAACAGGACTGGAGGCGGGTTCCAGATAGCTCCTCTTTGTTCCTACAGACTCACTTGCCACTCTCCTCCCTTCTCCTTTGGGTTTTTGGCCCAGGAGCCTGCACCTGTGGCTTCCGTTCAGAACCTTTTCCCTCTATTAAGTTCTCAGCTCTACGCACCTACCTCCCCCAAGTAACTGCCCTCTCCTCTTGCCTTCCAGGTCTTGGACGGTAGCATTTTTTTCACCATTGCTAATCTTGGGCAATTGCACAATCCCTTCTGGTTTCACTGCATCCTGCCCACACTTTTATAAATAGTCTTTGTCAAACTCTCCCCAAATCACTTGGTTTGAGGGTGCCATCTAGTCTCTACAGGGATCCTGATCAGGTGGGTAGTGCTATCCCACTTTGTGGATGAGTAAACCGAGGTGGAGAGGGGTAAAGAAAGTTGCCCAAGGTCACACAGCTGAAAGGAACAGGCCTGAGATTCAAATCTGGACTGACTCACACCAGAGTTTTGCTTTTTCCATTATTCCTGGGCCTTCGTTGTAATTGATAGGCCCAGGCAGCATGGTGCTGGTAGCCTCTTTTGTTTCTATAAAGGGGAAAGACGTAGGAGAGATAAGAAGGGCCACTAGAACTGCTCATCGGGACAAATGGGGCTGAGTTGGCCGCCCCTTGGGGAACAGTTGAGGTAGCTGGTAAATATTTGCTCAAATGGGCAGCACAATTTAATGGATAAATACACACACCATGTCCTGTAGTCCTTAAGTAACTCCACTCTATAGATGAGGTAACTGAGGCACAGAGGAATGGCGCAGCCTTCCCCAAAGCCACCTCCCTACTAAGCATTAGGTCTTGTTATGGATTCCAGTCCCGTGGGAAGCCGAAGCCCTTATGCTTTTCAGCCCATCCATTTGGAGGCTGGGCAGCTCCTACACTGCACATTCACTCATGTATTTGGGAGGCATTTGTGCCCAGCAGCTTCCCAGCGATGGTGCTGATACCACCAACATACAGTGTGCCACACCCCGCCCTGAGCCCTTCCTCTGTAACACCACCATTAAATCCTCTCCATTTCACTATGAAGGAGGTGCTCTCACGGTGGCCGTTTCACAGGTCAGTAAACTAAGGCTCTGACAGCTTACACCTGGCCGAGGTCCCATGATTGGCAAGCGCAGGAGCCCATTCTAGAGATGAGACTAAAGGGCTCAGAAATCATCCAGGACCACACAGCCTGCTCCTGGATTTCATTCCCGGGGCGCACCCTGGAGGTGAGGTCTTGGCTTTCTCCTTTCACTACAGACTAGGGAACCGCTGCTCAGAGAGGTCAGGTGGCTTATCCAGGGCCGCACAGCAGCGATAGGAGTCTGACTCCGCTGCCCTTCACCATGCTCCCAGCACCTTGGGATTGACGACTCAGCTACCTGAGAGAATCACTTGGCTACTTTAGTCCAGCTTCCTGGCCCAGCCTTCTCCAGACCCAAGGACTCAGGGCAGGGAGGAGTCTGGGAATCAGCATCTTAAACGAGCGTTTGCTTCCCACCTCTTCCCCATCGCCCACTCCAGGTGACTCTCATGATCCGGCAAGTTTGGGAAACAGCCTGAGCTCTGAGATGCAGCTGCAGCCTCCAGCGCCTCACCGGGCCACTGCTCTCCCTAGAGTCCCGGGTGAGCTCGCGGGGCGGGGAGGAGCCAGGTGCTTTGAGTGCTGCCGGGGGCGGGGCCTCACCTGCGGCGGGCAGGTAGGCGGCTCCCTAGTAACCTGGACCTGGCCCAGGAGGTTTGGGCGGGCTCAGCCTTCCCTGGCCTTGCCAGGGACCGAGACACGCAAGCAGGGGCGACCGCCGGCGGGACAGGAGGCTGGGCGAGGGGCCTCCGCCCGCTCACCATGGTCGAGACACGCTTCTCCAGGTTCCTGCAGAAACTTGGCTTCACGGGCGCGGGCCACCAGTACGAGCCGCTGGAGAGGGGCGAGTTGGAAACCTTGGTGAGTCTGGGCGACCCGGCTCGGGGCAAGCGACTGGCTTTTCCCGCCGCCCCCCGCCACCCTGCCCTACCCCACCACACGACCGGGTCCGCGCACTGCGCTCCTCCAACCCGCCCTCCTCCCCCTGGTTCTAGAAAGAAGCCGTCTGCATAGCAACGCCAACTCGCGTTTCTGCTCTGGGCCAGGCGCGCCTGCCACTCAACGCTCCTCCGCCAGCCCATTTTGCGGAGTCGAAAGTGAGACCGAGACAGGTTAAACATGTCCTTCAAGGAGCACACAGCTAGCAAATGAACTTGCTAGGAACTTAACCAAGGGTTCTCCCACTCCGGAGAATTTTAACTTGTCGGATCTTCACGCCTAGACTGCTAGATGAGTTTTTAAAAGCTACGTGAATTGGGGAAAGAAAAAAAAAGGGCAATGTGATAAAGAACAGCAACAGAAAACTGTTGTGCGCATGTTTTAGCAATAATAGCAGCAATAGCGGTGGAAATGAAGGTACTTTTAGTCTGGCTTCCCACATCTCCAGCGCCTTTTTTTTTGAAAACCACTCAGATTTATGTGTGTTTGACTTTGCAACCTTTAGGGGACCTCTAGGATAAACCAACAGGGTTCTCAGGCAGGGAAGTTTTTACCAGCAGACAAAATGTGACAAAGTTGTCCCCAAAACGCCCTTGGAGAAGCCTAATGTGAAGGTGGTGACCGGTGGTGATCCAGCAAGTTTCTCCTTGGCTTGTAAGCAAAACTCCAAGGTTATACAAGAGCAGAGGGCACTGAATTTCTGCAAAAGCATCTCTGGTTCATTGCAATTTCTTTTTCTTTTTAAATCTTAATCAGTCGTTCAAAAATGCAATTCCTAAAGCAGTCCTTTGGAAGTGCTCATGAGACTACATTCCTGCCTTTTGGTGTAGGGAAACTTCAAAGTTAAATTTATTTTTTAATGAAAAAGATCAGCTGGAAAAAAATTTGATTTAAAATATTTAATTTTCCTTCTAAAGAACGACAGCAGTCAAAACATTTCAGTTATATAATTCATAAATATTTGTGCATTTAAAAATAGTAGTTTATAAATGGATGTTAATATGGGAATTATGGCACTAGGGTGGTGGACCACAGGGCTGTAACTAGTCGTTCTTAAATAACCTCCATTTTTCTGAAGTAACGTGTGTCAAGCATGGATTGGACATAGGGTTTGATTATTTTGCCAAAATTCATTTCTCTGCTTATACGCTGTGCAATGTATTCTGTTGAGGGAGTTTGAAGTTAGTTCGCCAACGTGGTTGCCTTTTCTAGGTAACTTTTTTTTTTCTTTCCTTCTTTTGATTTTTGCATTAAGCTGCGTATTTTTCAAACACCCCTGATGTGTAGTTGGTTATGATCAGATTTTATGGGACGTCCACATGTGCCAGGTAGCCCAGAGTGCCAGGTAGCCTGGTGTGCTAGGTACGTGGATGAAATAACATGAATAGAGATGCTGGGGTGAAGTCTACACCAAGTAGACTTCATGCCCCCAAGGCTTTTCAGGGGGGCCCTCTGAAAAAGGGTGAGACGGGTCTTCAACTGTCTGTAGGTATTGGGTGGAAGGGTCTCGCCCACCTGGTTATGGACCAATGTTCTTAGCTGAATCCCTAAGGGGTGTGTGACGGCTTGGCAGTATGGAGTGACAGGGAGACAGGTGACCCATGGAAGTCAGCAGCAGAGGCTGGCTGAGACACAAAGTGTCCTGTCTCTGAAGGTGGCCTTGTGCAAACCCAGGAAATTACAATACAGGCAAATGAGGAGTGTGACGAGGGAGGGAACCTGCTTCCTGCCAGCTCAGCTCACAGCCCGGACTCCTCCTTTGCTCTCACACTACATCCTCTGATCTGAATTTTTTCTTTCAAGAAAAGTTGAGAAAGAAGCAAAATTTGCCCCAGTGACTGTTTCCCCAATAGTCCTCTTCTATGAGCACTTGTCGTATGCAGCATCCTGGGCAGCCTCCAAACCTCCCGATCACTTTGCTGGGTCGCCCCAGTTATAACGATAGTTATTACTATGTCTCCTCCTGGGGCTGTTCACGCTGAGGGAAGTTTTATTGTTATATGAAATAACGATGTCGGGGCTCACAGGTAGGGCCAGGCATGAAGGATACAGTTGCATACAAAACAAAGTTCATGGGAGAGGCCAACAGGCAACGGAAAAATCAAGAGTTGTTTACTTAAAGATCTGTCGGCCTCAGGTATGATGAAGAATAAAGAGTAGTGTGACTGGGCAGGGGGCAGGTGGTTGAGACCGGGACCAGGGTGGACCCAGAGTTAGAAGCATCGGAGGTTGAACCTAAGCACAGTTCTCATGGCTCTGAAGACACCTCATTTTGGCTGCACTTTCAGTGTAATGAAAAGAAAGATGTTCGAGAAACCCCCTTAATTACTGGGAAAAAAGCTTCTCTCTGCTGACCTGAACATTGGTTGGGTAAGAAGAATGTTAGACCAGAAATTCCTGCTTTCAGAATGACTCTGGGGAAGTTATATTGGACCCTCAGGGCTCCCCTCTCTTAACCGAGACTGCCATAGCTCCACCCTGCGCTGCCTTCCTGGTTGGTGAACTGATTCATCTTCCTGGGGCTCTGCAGAGTGAAGACTGGGTTCCAACAGACTTGGTAATGGCAGGGAGAAGGATCCGCTTACAAGCTCTCTTCCTTAGTTGTTTGCAGGCCTCTGATCCCGGCTTCATGGACCGCTCCATAGGGCTGCCTAATGGCTCAGCAGCTGGCTTCCCCAAAGATAAATGATCTAGGAGAGACTGAGAGCACCCATGAAAGCTTGGAAGCCATGGTCTTTTTATAGTCCAATCTTGGAAGTGACATCTCATCACTTCTGCCATATTCTATTCATTTGAAGGAGTTTAGGTCTAGTCAGTTCTTAAAGGGAGGGAATTACAAGGTGTGAATTCCTGCAGGCTGGGATGATTGGTGGCTGTTTTAGAGGCTGCCTGCTATAGTGATAGAAAGAAATGGTTTCTTAAACAAGATCATTTACATAAAAACCAGAACCACACCTGGCACATAGTCTACTCCAGAGTTATCTATTTTTGTTAGCGTTTTCATTAGATTTGAGTTCTAGTCTTTATTTAGATTCTTTTTGATTTGATTTTGATAATGCTCATGCCAAGAACATCTAATTGCATGTGCCTGTAAAAAATGGCATTTAATATATCAAGATTTGTTTGCTAGTTTGGAACAATGAGCCTCGTGCTTAACCACAATTGCCAGGAAGCAGCCTGTAAATGCCAATTTGAAAGGCTATCACTTGATAAACTGTAGAACTGGCTCGATCACTTGAAGATAAGGTGAGCATTGGGCATTGTGGAGAGAATATTTCTTCACTTTGTATTGATTACCATACTTGGTGCTCATCAGCTATGGCAAGTAGCTATGTACAGAGACCGAATTCATGTTAAGTTCCTAGCTAGCAACGTGACGACACTTCTCGATGGTTAGACATTTTAGAGTTGACTTGATGATACCTCAACCATGTGCTGTGTGATGACTCTGTTCTCCTTCCAGTTTTTCTCTCTGAGCCACTGAGAAACTCTCTCCCCTTCAGTGTGTCATACAATCATTTTCACAGATGCAATTGTAACTGTCCCTTGCCCTGTACCTCCCTCCCCCGACACTAGCAGATAAGCATTTGAGGGACAGTTTTGCCTTCATTGACCATTGTATTATAAGATTAGTTGCTGTTTATATACTATTATGAGCCAGAAACTATACATATATTTCCTTCTTTCCATTTCTTTTTCCTCTCATCATAATTTTTTTTCATAAACGGCAATAAAAATTTGCACGACATGAAATTCTCCTTCATTCCTTAAGTTCTTTGCTCCTCCCTTAGTGTGTGCATGTATGGGTAGGCAGGTACTATTTGCATCTAATCAGTTTGTAGTAAATCAGATTACTATTTGGACATTCCTGGACCCTTTTATATACAGTTCTGGAGATGCTGTGGTTAAGGGCACTAGAGTCTATGATCCAGGCTGCCTAGATGCATAGTCTAGCTCTGCCACTTGCCAGAGGTGAGACCTTGAACAAGTTCCTCTCTTTTCTGTATAATGAGGTCATAACCATACACACATCAGAGATCTGTTGTGGAGGGGCATGGTTGCATGAAGCATTTAGGGTAGCACTTGATCACAGTAATTATCATCACATCCAGTTACATAAGTGTCTCTTTTTAAAAAAACATACATGAGGTCATTGTGCATAACTGCACCCTCCCCACCTCTGCAGTATGTACAGATCAAGAGCATTCTTTAATGGCTGTATAGACCTTCTAACCCACCCCAACTGATGGACATTTAGGTGGTTTCCTGTTTTTAATGTTTAGAACAATGTTCCAGTGAACATCTGTGGATGTACCATATTGTTTTGAATCCCTGCAGAAATCCGAGGCTTAGAGAGTATAGTGATTGGCACAGGGTCACATTGTTCTCCTAGGAATTCAGACCCGGGCTACCTGAGTTCCGTGCTTGAGCTCTCTCCTCCTACTGGCCAGGTTTCTCTTCTATAAAATAGTTACTGTTTTCCCTGTTGTAATTAATAAGTATTTCTATGAAGAGACCCATCAAGGCTATGTCAGTAGCCTGTTTCTCAGACCGTTTTTCACTCTTCAGTTTTAGCATCCGCTGATGATCCTTGCCAAGGATCTTTGCCCAAATCAATTACTCTTCCAATGTGCGCTCACTGGTGGTTTTCTGATTCTGTCATTCCTCCTTTCTTTGTTACTTGGTGTTCTGGTGTACGGAAGAGCTGCCCCTTGCTCTTCGTTTAGTCATTTACTTATTCATTCATGTATCATAATGAACTCATGGATTCCTATTTTACTAAGTGTATGAAAATTTGTTACTGTAATTTTTTATTTTGATGCTCAGTTGTCCCAGATTTGGCAGCAGGAGCCCCTTCACATGACGTTTGTGCGTTCTGGACATTTGTTCCGTCATTCTTTGAGCATGTTCCTATTTTCTGGCATAATAAAAAAGTCCAGGCTCATTTGGTACCTTTCTTGCTCCAGCCCTGGAATCAGCCATTTCTCCCAAAGGTTCTTGGCTTTTTTTTTTTTTTTTTTTATTGGAAGAACGGTACTGAGAAATCCAGAGCTGGTGCTAGTTATGCTTATGCTACTGGGGCACTATGGCTTCTGGGCCCTCTCAAAGGAGGGGCGTGTGCATAAAACCATAGATTCCAATCGAATAAATACCACAGGGTCAGTGCCAGCTCTTTCTATATTTGAACTTCCTTCACCAAGTGAGGACGGCAGCTCCATTATCCTCAGTATATTTACTTATTGCACAATCTCCATGTACATAACCCGCCTCCTCACCTTGCCAACCTACTGTTGGCCCTGAGTTGCACTGGTCACCACCTAGCTTGGCTGTCTCTTCACTTGGCCCTGACTGTACTAGCTGCCCATGAACAAGATATGTAGTCTGTATGTCTTTTCCTATTGATAGTTCTTTGCCGCCTGGAGTCACAACACCATTACACACACACCCCCCACAAACAGTACCTAGATATAATTTCAGGGACTGGGAAACACCTCTGAAACCCATCTTGACCTGAGGCTGGAAGTGAAGAAATCCTGCCTTGGCAGTCCTTGGTGTGGGTCTAATTATTCCCATTTTACAGAGGAGAAAGCTGAGACTCAGAGAAGTCAAGAGACTTGCTGAGGATTGCACAGCTGGTAGCTCAGGGAACTGGAATACCAGCCCAGACCAGTAGACATGGGCCTTGTGATGCTCCTTCCATCCAGTTTGCTGCATTTAGAGGTTTCCCTCCTAACATTAAAAAGTACTGGGCAAGTCCTCTTGAGTTCATCTGCGATGGTTTTGCCTGGGATCCAAGCCTCCTGTTCTGTGTGCCCAGGGTGCCGGCCTCCTCTCGGACCCCTCTGGGCATGGCCTTTGCCCACACTGTGCCCTGCCCGGGGGCTCTACCCCTCTCTCACCTTCTTGAATTAACACCTCTCATCTTTCATTTTCGGAGCATCCATTTTTCTAGGATGCCCTCTCCCTTCCTGTACGAGCTCTGCCCCCAGGCTTGGTCAGGACTGGTTTTTCCGTCTTCGAATCATCAGTTCTAACTGTGGCTCACAATTCAATAGGAGTCTTACTGCCTCTGACTTCCAGCCCTGAAGGCCACTCCAGCCCAGTTTGAGGTGTGCCTTATATACAAACAAATACATAGTCATCGTCGTCTTTTTTTTCTTTTAACATAGGCTAATGTCTTACAATATTGTGCACTTTTTTTTCTTCTCACTCTATTAGTCGTGGTGCTGCCCCTTGGAAAAACTGATTGACAGTGTCTACTGTAACTATCAGGCATATATACCTGGGGCCCAGCTGTTCCGCTTCTGGGTGTGTGCCCAAGAGAAACGGGGACTCATGGCTGCTCGAAGATTTGCATGTAAATGTGCAGAGCCATGTAAAATAGCTCGACCTTGACACAATCTAAATGCCCAACCATATGCAGATAGTTGAATAAATCGAGGCACATCCATGTGACGGAATACTTGAAATACTCCATAGCAACAAAAGAGAATGACTTACAGATGTGAAACCATGTTTACGGAACTTGACAGATGAATCTTACTAAGATGGCATTGAGTAAGAGAAACCAGGTGCAAGAATACCTAGGTGTGATTTCATTTACATGGGATTCCAAAACAGGCAGAACAAATCCATGTTGATGGAAATCCAAATGTTGGCTGGCTTTCGCAGTGCTTCAACTAGGAAAGGGCACAAGGGAACCTGCTAGAAGCTGGAGAGTTTCAGTGCTGCATCCGGGTGGGGGCTACTCAAGTGTACATGTGTGCAAAAAGGTACCCAGGTACACACTTAAGATTTGTGCACATGATTGTTATGTAAGTTATACTTCAATATGTATTTAATGTTTTCCATATAGGTAAATAATTTTCATGATCTTATTTTAATGGCAGCATAGTATTTCATGTTATGGCGGTACCATAATTAACCAGACCTTTATTAGTAGACATGTAGGTCCTTACCAATTATTAGTTATAGATAATATTGCACTAAATGACTTTGAACAGATAGCATTCTGCAGGAAGTATCTCTGAAAAAGAAACCACTAGAAGTGGTCCATTTTCAGCTTTGATAGTGCCAAATTGTCCACTATTAGAGCTTGTCCCAAGTCACCTCCCCACCCCAGCCATGAATGAGAAGCTCTCCCTGCCCCACCTCTCCTCAGCACTATAGGTTACTACCTGCTTGAACCTTACCTATCAGATAGGTAAAGTACGGTAAGCTGGAGTCTTAAGTGTGCATCTCTGATTTTAAGTGAATTTGATTATTTTTTTCATGTTTCAAAGCTATGTATCATTCTCTTTCTATATCCTTGGTTCATTTTTTAAAAGTGTGAGCTGGTGGTCTTCATAGGAAAGAGCTCTCATTTGGGGAGAGTCCTCTTCATCAGTGTTATGAGCTGCAGATATCTTCCCCAGTGTGGTTTCCATCTTCGGTCTTCACATGCAGTGCTTTTTTTTTTTTTGCAGAATTCAACCCCATTTTTATGTAGTGAATTTATCAGTCTTTTCCTTCATGGCAACTGGCTTTGTCTTACGCTCAGCAAGTCCTTGCTCATCCTGAGATTAAAAAAAGAGTCCATGTTTTCTTTGGTGCTTCTGTGCCCTTTTCCCCACCCCACTCTAGTCCTAATTATTCTTTTAAATAAACTTGTTTGTATAATTTTTCGATTTAGAACAGGGACTATGCTTTCGTGAGGCAGCAGGCATAGCTTCTTGTACACAGTAAGAAGCCGGTGACCTGAAACTATTATAATATTGAATGTCAACTCTAAATGAAAAATTAAATAAATAAATAAATAAGTAAAACAGTCTTGCAGTTAATAAATACTCAGGTGTCAGCTAAAAAGAAAAAAAAAAAGTTGGCAAATGGATGAGTGAACCACAAAGGATGTTCTAGTGAGAGAAGGCTGTGCAAGGACGTGGGCCGGCTGCACTGGGCACAAGGGACGTTTGCTCAGCTACCTGCAGGAAAAACAGTGTAGCGTGAAGACGCATGTGCTCCGTAACCCACGTCCGTGCCGTCTCATGGCTGCCCCTTGGCTGCCTGTGCATGTGGCCGTTTTTGGCAATGCACCTGCAGCTTACTGCTCCCTCCAGTTCAGATGTGGCTCCAGCACCCATGGGCATTGAGACCTTCTAGGCAGCTCAGCACTTGCTTGTCTTCCATTCTTCCCTCCCTTCCACAAAGCATGTTTAAGCATCTTCTATTTGCCAAGCACTGTGCTGGGCACGTAGGTGTAAGCTAGGCAAGACCAGCCACTGCCCGCTGAGGAAGATGATCCAATGCTGGAGGTGAACAAGTGCAGCAGCAGTGAGCTGGGCAGAGAGAGGACTGGGAGCCTGGGAGCTCAGAGAGTTGGATTCCTTGCCAGGGCCGACGGTGGATGGCGTGTCAGTTTCCTTGGGAGGCTGTAACAAATGACCACAGACTTGGCAGCTTAACGCAACACATATTTATTCTCTCACAGTTGTAGAGACCAGAAGTCTGACATGGGTCTCACTGGGCTGAAATCAAGGAGTCAGCAGGACTGCATTCATTTCGGAGCTGCTAGGGGAGAATCTGTTTCCTTTCCTTTCTTCCAGCTTCTAAAGGCCGCCTGCATCCTTTGGCCTGTGGCTCTTCCTCCATCTTCAAAGCCAGTAACCGTATCCCTCCAGCTTCTGCTTCTATTGTTACATCTCCTTCTCTGACCTTCACTCCTCCCTCTTATAAGGCTCACGCAGATAATCCAGGATCATTTCCCCATCTCAGGGTCCTCAACTAAATCACATATTCAAAGTCCCTCTTGCCATGTAAAGTTAGATATTCATGGGTTTTGGAGATCAGGATGTGGATGACTTTTGGGGACATTCTTCAGGTTCAGCTTTTCTCTGCTCCCCCATGCTCTCCCTCTACTCTGCTTGGAAGACCCAAAAAGTCATGTTTCTCTCTTTTCTACCACCCGCACAAGGCAAAGCACACAAACAAGCTTTCTCATGTTTTTATAGAGTGGTGACTAAAGGTGCTGGCTGGGGAGTTGGCCGGTTCAGCCATTTCTTCATCTGTCAGATGGAGATAAAAACTACATCCGCCTCAAAGGACTTCTGTGATGATTGAAGGACATTGCACAAGTCAAATGCAGAGCAAGATGGCTGATATCAAATGGTAGCTATTATATCTGCTATATCATTAGCATTGATTTCTGTAGCTAGGGTTATGTTGTTTTATCACCATTATTATCCGTTAGCTGTTCTCCACCATCCCTTCATTGTTCATCTCTTTCTCTTGACTGTCCAACTTCTAGAAGGACTTGGGGGCACCTGTTGCCCCAGGCTCCGCCCTTATTTCTCTTCCAGGAAATGGAAGGACCCCATCCTGCCTGGACTCTCACAGCTCTCCTGGGCCTCCGGGCGTTCCCTGCTTGGTGCTTGGCCTGCTGGCCACCAGCCTTTTCTGTCCTCCAAGATGGTGGTCCCTTAAGAGCAGGATCCCATGGAGTTTCCCTTTGAATGCATCTCCCAACCACATGTCCTCAGCTCAGCTCTCACTGCATATTAGAATCACCAGGGACTTTTAGGAATCCTGATGGCTGGGCCCCACTGCTCAGTTAGACTGGGAATAGGCCATAGCAGGTGTGTTTTTACAAGGTCCTAGCAGTTATCCAACTTTTGAATACATCAGAATATCCCAAAGACCTTTTCAAAACACAAATTGCAGGGCCTTCCCTCAGAGCTTCAGATCTATTAGGTCCAGGGTGGAGCCTTAGAATCTGCATTTCCAGCCGAGCCAAGAACCACACTTTGAGAACCACCCGACTTACGTATATCTAGATAATTTACAGATACATGCCTTGGGGAAGAAAGGTATAGGAGTCTTGGGAAGAAGGAAGCCTTTGCATTGAATGGGACTCTGGACTCGAATGTGACCTTAATGATGCCTTCCCAGTTATTCTTGGGTTACCATGATCCTTACATTTTTCCTCTCCAATTGTTTTGATCCTAATAACCGCATCCACCCATATTGTAAAAATTCTCCAAGGGTAGGGACTGTGTGGTTCACTGGCTTTTTCTCTGGCCCTATCCCTCCCTCTAAAACCCCCCTGGCCACATGTCTTGTCACCTCATGGCACTTGGACTGCCTCAGAAGGGCCATTTGCTCACTCTTCTCGCCCTCCGCCCTCCTGTTCTTCCCGATGCCCAAAAGGCCACCTCTCCACTGCCTGGGAATTCACTCCTGCACCCTCTTCAAGACTGCATTCTCACAATTCCTGAACCCCCGCACTCTGAATTGGGGCCCCCACCATCTCCTTTATAGTGAGAGGTGTCCCCACCATGGCATTGTCACATGGTTATGAGTGTCTTTTGGCTCATTCCTTCCCAGTGTTGCCAGATTCGCACAGGATGCCCAGGTGCATTTGAATTTCAGATAAACAGTGGGTCATATTTTAGTATATGTATGTCCCATGCAGTATTTGGCAAGCACATACTGAAAAATGATTCGTTGTTTATCTGGAGTTCAGAGGTAACTGGATATCCAGCCTTTTTATCTGCTAAATCCGACAGCTCTATTTGGAGCGCCGCCCCCTATCCTGGTGTTTTCCGAGATACTGGAGAAATTGGACCCCTGCTGCCCCCATCAGGTGTCACCTTCATTCGTCAGTTGTCACCTTCATCCGTCAGTTGTCACCTTCATCAGTGCTGTTGCTCATGTTTGATTAGTATCTCCTGGGCACTGTATCAGGACTCTCTGTCCATGGTCCTATTATCCCATGCCATGGTATGGAGTCCCTGAAGGGAACATTGAGGCAGTCACGGGGAGGTTTGGGATAAATATGTTGAAGAAATACATGCTTGTATCAGCGATTTAATGGGGAAGCAATCACTGGGGTCTAAGCATTTGAAATGAATCACATCCCTGAGTTGGATGGGAGGGCAGAGAAAGCCAGGTTCTGCCTCAGGAGGCTGGTCCACCCCCAGGGGCCACCTGCTCACTTGCTCTGGGACGAGCTCATGACCTCAGCCAGCTTATCCCTCAGCAATGCCATGTTTTCCTATGTGGTTCCCTCGGAAGCCTCCACTGGGTTATATCAGTGTCAAAAGCTGCCTTTGCTCGGTGAAAATAGTTTAAGATGTCCTTACATTTCATGCTATTTCCCTGGGGCTCTAGAAAGCCCCACTCATCATTGCCAGCCCTGGTACACCAGCGTGGGTCTGTTTGCCATGGGCAAAAGTACTTGGGGGTTGCAAAGCAGGCCCAAAATGTTCCATATAGTATGATTCCATTTGTATGAAATATGTAGAGCAGGTAATCTGTAGAGACAAAAAGCGGACTGGTGGCTGCCAGGGGCTGGGGAAGGCGGAATGGGGAGGGACTAATAATGGGGATGGGGTCTCCTTTTGGGGTGATGGAAATGTCTTAGAACAAGATGGAAGTGGTGGCGACACAACGTTCGGAATGGACTGAGTGTCTCTGAACTGTAGTCTTTAAAATGGTTCACGTGAATTTCACCTTAATCAAAATAATTTTTTAAAAAAAAGACACAAAGGAGAAGGGAGGGGTGGCTCTCCCTGAATCAGGTTTGACAGGAAGTAAGAATCGGGGTTGCCCCGGAAGGCCCCTGACCTCCATCATTACGAATGAGACATACTGTGATTTGGACTGGCAGATGTTTACAAAATGTGTTCTTAAGGAAGTGAGGGGAAGCCCCCCACATGCAGGTAGGGACAGAGGCCACGTGCTCAGTCCCGGATCCAAGGGCTCTGCTTTCCGAGAATGACAACCTCGCAGTGAGATGGAGTGAGCCATCGCTGCTGATGTTTCAGGTCCCAGCAGCCCTGGAACCTGGGAGGGGCTCGGGAGACCTGGGGAAGTGGGTTGAGAAGTGGATGGGGGGTTAAAAATTGCAGACGGCAAGTGCAGACAATTTCTTACCAAGCCTGATTGTGGCACAAGAGAGGAGTGAGTTTGCACATCTCCAGCGAGTAGCCCAGATAGAAGGCTCTCTTTAGGGTGGGAAACCATACCGAAATGCTCAGGGGAGAGAGTGAAGACGAGGAGGTGGGAAGCCACCAGGGGCGGGGCAGGCTGGAGATCGGAGACCTCCAGTTAGTTCAGGGTCGTAGAAGGAGTTCCAATCTGTGGCTTGTAAATGGCTTAAAATGTTTTCTTTATTTTTTTATTTTTATTTTTTAATTTTATGAGGTGAAATTCACATAGCATAAAGTTAACCATTTTAAGGCGAACAATTAAGTGCCATCTGAGTGCCATTACTTCTAGAGGCTTCTAGAATATTTCTGTCATCCCTAAAGGAAATCTCACGTCCATTAGCAGTCACTCCTCCTTCCTCCTCCTATAATATAGCATGTATCAGGACTTCGTTCCTTTTCGTGGCTGAATACTATTCCGTTGTATAGATAGAGCACATTTTGTTTATCCATCATCCGTTGATGGGCATTTGAGCTGTTGTGAATGGTGCTGCTATCACCATCCGTGGACATGTTATTTATTTGAGCCCCTGTTTTCAGTTCTCTTGGTCACATACCTGGGAGTGTGTAAATAGCTTTTATTTACAGAGTGCAGTTGGAGGCCATATACCCTCCCACTTTGGGCTCAGACTCTGCCCCCAGGGTCATGGAACACAGGCGGAGGGTAAGAGTCTCAGCCAGACCCTCCCCTTAACCACACAAGCCTCTTCCAAACACTTGGAAGGGCTCCCAGCTAGTCCTGACCCACAGAGGCAGGGAGGTGGGTTCTCTGATGTTATTGTTCTGGAATTTTGTGCGTGTGTGTGGTAAAATATACATAACGTAACATTTACCATCTTAATCATTTTTTAATGTGCAGTTCAGTGACATAAAGTACATTCACATTGTTGTACAATTATCACCACCCTGTCTCCAGAAGCTTTTCATTGTCCCCAACTGAAACTCTGTCCCCATTAAACACTAACTTCTCTTCCTCCTCCCCAGCAGCCACCATTCTACTTCCCGTCTCTCTGAATTTGTTTATTCTAGGTACCTCATTTAAGAGGAATCATACAGTATTTATCTTTTTGTGACTGGACTGTTTCACTCAGATAATATCCTCAGGGTTCATCCATGTTGTAGCATGTGTCAGAATTTCATTTCTTTTTAAGGCTGAATAATATTCCATTTATGGATGGACCATGTTTTAAAAAACATTAATCTGCTGATGGACTTTTTTTTAAAAAAAAAAAAATAAAATATAGAGAAATTACTTGAGATCAGTGTCAAATGCAAATCAAGGAGGGGTTTTAAAAAATAGAGTTCACTTTTTTCCCGTCTGTAGTTACAGTATTTATTAAAAACACACAGATTCGAGCATTTATGCATCTTCTAGACCCCCTTATAGAATCTGTAAACCCTCAGAGAAACTCGGGGAATATCAGTCCCCAGCAAGACGAGGCCACAGAGAAAAGCCACCCCCTCCAGTGCTGGGGCCACCAAAGCCCCTGGACCCCTTTGATTCTTTAGGTTGCTGGCCCTTTGTGGAATATTTACTGATGCGTCTTCCATGTGTGAGGCCCATTTACAGAACTGGGTGGTTTTTTGTTTTTTTGTTTGTTTTGTTTTGTTTTGGATCCTTTAAAACTACCTGGGTACATACAGCTTATCATCCCTGCCCACAGGGCTAGTCAGTGACAGAACAGGATTTGAACCCCGGCCCGTGCGACTCCAACCTCTGTGCTCCTTTTGTTGCACTGTACTGCCTGCGGCTCTCGAGTTTCCTACACATAGCTGAGCTGTACAAAAAGTGAATCAGGTGTGGTCACAGCAGGAAAGCAGTGGCAAGACCGCAAACAGCTGGACGCAGAAGGTGGTGCAGGCGGGGACAGGTCCTAAAACCCCAGGAAGCCTCCATCTGTGGTCTGAGCAAGAACTGAGAGCACTTTATCAGGTAAAAGGCACCAGATCTTGAGAGCAGAAAAACAAAAACATTCTCTTAAAAAGCATTTAAGAGGAATGTTGTGATGCACAATTCTCCTAAAGGTGGATCACACACAGTGAACATAGTGGCGGCTTAAGGAAAGCTTGTGATGATGACGGAGGAGCCTGTAGAATGATCTGCATTGTCCCTGCCATGTCCTCTGGTCACTGGCAAGAGTGAGGCACACCCCCAGGGATGGGTGTGGTTGGAGCATTTCAAGCAAGCGAGGCATTTGGGAGATTACCTGTTTGTGTGTCTTTGCGGAGGGGGCTGACAAGAAGGGAGAGAGGAATTCGCCACCTTAATTCCAGCTGAAGGAAGAGGTTAGCCAATGCCTCGCTCCCCTTCCTCCTTCCCAGTGCCCAACAATGGGTGGAAAAGGAAAAGATGATTATCATGTCCTGGGTATAGGAATACTCAGAAGAATTTTGCAAAAATACTTCATGTTTTCCTGATTCTGAGGGCTCCTCTGTGTTATCATGTCTTCTCATACCCTCCAGCTGTTTCATATGGCTTCTTCCTAGGCCTTCAGACACTCAGGCTTGGCTGGGCTCTGCTGTGTTCTTGTGTTATTCAAACAACTCATAGAACAAGCTGGGATACCACAGGAGGCACTCTCTCAAGCTGCACTGCATGCTTGACTGAAAATCCCAGAAGTTCAAGGTTCAGGGTTCTAAATATGTACATTGTTGCCCGGCTCTGTCAGCTTTACAAGTTTCTATTCTGTTCAATAAGATCTCTTAAAAACAGATGTATCAGTGTTAGCCAACAACTGGGAACAACCCAAATGTCCATCAATCGTGATATATGGTAGTCCCCCCTTATCTGTGGAGGTACATTCCGAGACCCCCAGTGGATGCCTGAAATCCTAGATAGTACCAAACCATATATAAATATAGTTTTTGCCGATATGTACATACCTTTTCACTTAAAGGAAGCACTTTACAGCTTCTCTTTGGCATATCCGAACTGTGAGCATCCCTACTCTTGCAGTTAGGGGCCATTATTAAGTAAAATAAGGGTTACCTGAACACAAGCACTGCTGCTCAGAGCAGTTGATCAGATCACTGAAACAGCTACTAAGTGACACATCAGTGGGGAGGGTTTGCAGCCTAGAGACACTTGGCAAAGGGATGATCGAAGTCCTGGATGGGAGGGAACAGGACGGTGTGAGAGTTCATCACGCTACTCAGAACGACGAGCAACTTAAAACCTATGAATCGTTTATTTCTGGACTTTTCTATTTAATATTTTTGGGCCACAGTGGACTGTGGGTAACCGAAACCATGGATGACTGAACCAGCGAATGGGATGGGGGCTGCTGGACTAGCAGCCATGAAAATTAGCAAACCATCGCTATCTATAGCATCGTGCATAAACCTCAGTACAAAGTCGAGTGAACGAAGCCAGACATGAACGAGTACGTATTGCACGTGACTGTTTATATACATTTCAAACTCCAGCAAAACTACTCTGTGGTGACAGATTACGATAGGCAGTACTCTTCAGGTGGGCGGGTAGCAAATGGGAGCATCTGGGGGCCGGTATTGTCTGTTTCTGAATTTGGAGGCCAGTTATGTGGACCAGTTGGTGAGCATCTGAGCTGTGCACTTATGATACATGCACTTTCTACATGTGAGTTATACTTTAAAAAGATGCATGAGTACAAAACCTCAACTTGCTTAACAGCAACCTTGCTTTTTCCGCAGTTCGATGAACAATGTGAGTTGAAAGACATCGAAAGAGAGAAGGCAGTGGTCGCTCTACCACCCAAGGAGGCAAGCAAATGTCACAGAGAGGATTTGGCCAAAGTGTTTTACGTAAGAATTGAATCTGCATTTGATGCCAGTTGTGGGAAGATTTTTTAGATGAAGATGAACACAAAGTCGTGAAAGCTGCTTTAGAATTCTGTGCTATAATCGTTTTATCATCATGGTTAAAAGATCCTGTTGATGTTGAACCATTCTAATTCCCCACATGGAATATCATCATCGTTGTTGTCAACAGAGCTCACCCTCATGAGGATTTTACCAGAGGACAGACGCCCCCCCAAACAGTCTATTACATGTTTCTCTTGATCAGAGACGTAGAGAAGCGGTAACCCACGCAGTTACAGGGTAGCATAGCCAAAATCGAATCCAGGCGTTTCAACATCAAAGCTCAAACTCTTACCCATCCCCTATTCACACCCTGCATCCTTTATAAACCATGGTGTTAGCGAAAACAGATTCTCACAAATTTCTCAAGTGAATTTGAATTCCTGGCTAGTTCAAGACTAAAAAAAACCTAAAAAACCTAAAAAATACCCCCACTTCATGAAGTCTTCCTCCGAAGCAAAAGGATGTTGCTTGCTTTATGTTTTTCATTTTCTTTACTTAGAAAACACAAAACGATGTGTTTGAGTGCGTGTGCATTCACTCATAAGCCACCGCACTTGGGGAGAGCAAATAAAAATTCACTAATAAAAGGGCACATGTCGCAATTTCAAGGAAGTTGGACAAAAGTATTTCGTGAATGTCTTTTTTTTTTTGAGAATAATTCAAAAGTCTGTTTAAATTTAAGTCCTGCTCATTAGTATTTGGAGAGGGGGAGAAAATTTTTTTTTTTCCTGTGCGTAGGAATTTTATCCTGCCTAGAAAATGAGCTCGATTTTCTTTCTGTGTTGCCGAGAATCTAGAAATCAATCCAGCTTTCTCTGTCACCTCTACCACCTTTCTTGACAGCTTTTTAAAATCAAGGATACCTTTGCTGCAACCAGGACAAAAAAAGTTTCCTTACATAATTACTGATTCAAATTAGATATATTTAATGTTAGTTTGTATAAAGAGCTTGAAATTGTATCTAGCACAGTGTATGCACCATATAATAATTTTAGCTATTATTGATTCCAAGGACAGGCCTTTTTTCTGTTTTTGGTTTTTTTGTTTTTCAATTTTATTTTTTTACCTGGTAAAATGTACAACATAAAATTTACCATCCTAAGCATTTATAAATGTGCGGTTTAATAGTGTTGAGCGCATTCACGTTGCTATGCAGTCAATCTCCAGAACGCTTTTCATCTTGCGAAAGTGAACACTCTGTACCCTTTAACAATAACTCCCCATTTCCTCCCAGCCCCTGGCAGCCAGCCACCTTTCTACTTTCTACCTCTGTTTGACTATTCTAGATACCTCAAATAAGTGGAATCATACAGTATTTGCCTTTTTGTGACTGGCCGATTCATCCATGGATGGATACTTGAGCCGCTTCCACTTTTCGGTTGTTGAGAATAATGCTACTGTGAACATGTTTTTGCAAATATCTCTTTGAGATCCACTTCCAATTCTTTTGGTATTTCTACACCCAGAAGTGGAGTTGCTAGATCATGTGGTCATTCCTTTTTTTTTTTTTTTTAGGCACCTCTATACTATTTTCCATGGCAACTGCACCATTTTACATTCCCAAGGCCTATCTTTTTTTTCAAGAAGGAAAAGTGTTTTTGCATTTCAGGAATCCCATGTGACATTTGCATGGGTTGAAATTTAGGCCCAAGCTTGTTTTTTTTCTGCTGTAATTGTAGGGCAGAAGTATGGTCTAATTAAAAAAGAATTGAATTGTGGGTTTTTCTCCTCTTTCTGCCCCGATTTGATTGGGGTCTTTGATCAAGGCCCCCCTCCTTTGTGGACAGCCCAATTTCCTTGTCCGTCATAGAAGCAGCTGGCTCCCAGAGTATGAATTCTGTGACTTGGGCTCCTCATTCCTTACTAGCCTGCCAGTTAGCTTGTGCCTGACTGTCTCCCTCCAGGTGGACTTACAGAATGGGCTGTCAGAGTTCTCGGTGACGCAGCGCAGGCTGGTCCACGGCTGGAATGAGTTCGTCGCTGACAATGCTGAACCCATATGGAAGAAATATCTTGATCAGGTAGGTCTGTAGGTGTCATTCTTGCATTAAGCAGTATAACTGGGTAGGGCGTGACAGTCATTCATTCTTTAAATATTGACTGAAGGTGTCCTTGGACCAGTCCTGAGCGTGGGTTGGCTGCACTACAAAGATAAAGAAGGCTCCGCCTTCATTCAGTCTGCTCTTGGCCAGCAGGAAGGGATGGCCACGAGTAGATCAGTACCTTCCCAGGCAGCCATGATCATGACCAGTAGTAGTAGTTCCATTCACGGAGTGTTTTCCTCCTGCCAGGCACCATGCTAAGTAAGTAAGTAAATAAGTAAGCATTAACTTACTTATTGGTTCTCTTAATCCCCAGTCTCAGATGAGGAGGGTGAAGTACAAAAAACTGAACTATTTTCCAAGGCTGTGTAGGGTTGCCTGATTTAGTGAACAGAGATGAGAATGTCCTGTTAAATTTAAATTTCAGATGATAAACAAGAAACAATTTTTTAGTACAAGGATGTTGCCAATGTTGCATGGGACCCACTTATACTTAAAATGTCCTGTAGTTCATCTGGCAGCCGGAGTCCAAATTCACACAGCAGTAAGTGGCAATGCTGGGCAGTGAAGCCAGGCATCCGGCTGCAGAGCCCCTGTCCTTCTTAACCACTGGCATCGACTAGCACTGGTGCTGGCACAGCACAGTGCTCAAAGGAGGGCACACGAGTCAAATGCCCGGAAGCCACCGAGAAGAGGAAAGAGAAATTTGAAGTAGACATGGCTGCAAATTCCAGTCTAGAAGTCAATACCCCCATCATTCACCCAGTACCAGTCCAGAAAGCCCCAGTTAACGGGCAGACTTTCCCAGATACCTGTAGATATTCAGATGACCGCCGTTGCCCTTCCCTGGCCTTCTGCACCCCTCCCTCCATTCCTGACACCTCCCTGTCCAGTCTCTGCCCCGTGTCACCTACAGCTGCTTTGCACTGGCTCAGTGTTTAAAGCCTTCTTGATTCGTCAGTTCAGGGCCCAGTCACAGTGCTCCTCGCAGTATCCTCACCCTCCTCCATTCCCCACCCTGGTCTCTTTGGTCAGTTGTCAGTGCACTGGGGATGTCATTCACTGATGCACTTTGGCAGCAGAATAGACTTCTGGGTATGCAGGTGGCTCTGGCTAGCCCAAACGCTTCCTGTAATCCTAGTGCTGGAAGGAGGCAGTGGAGGTTCCTGGAAGTTGAAGTTCAAAGAAGGAGACTGACACACTGGCTGTGGACTGGCTGTGGGGAACATTCTCCTCCTTCAGCTGGGCCTCCTCAATTCTGCCCTGCCCGAGCCTTCCACCAAGACCCGCTCCCCCATTTCCCTGGCCATTCTAATTCCTACCTCTGCCCTGTCAGAACCTCACACCAAGGGCTGTCCTCCAGCCTCCAGCCAGGGCTTCCCAGAAATTAAATCTCTTCCATTTCTATGAGTGGAGAACATGTTTATTCATCTTATTCTTGTCAGTTCAGGGATCCCTCTCTGGGAATCCTTGCAGGTGTGGAAGGCAGCTCCTGATGGCTGTGTTCTGCCCCCCATCCCCCACTTGATAGTACATCCCTTATTCTTTATGTTCACCGAGCACCTGCCACATGCCGGATGTAGTGCTTCTCCTTCCTGTCTCCTCCAGCGATGGGGGACTCACCCCCTCGAGAGGCAACCCTACTTCTCCATCTCGGGAGACTCTCCGCTAGGAATTCTTTCTACTTAGCACGACCCAAGACACGTGGCCCTGGAATCATATCAGAGTCAGGCCACCAAGTTTCAAATCCCGCTTTCCAGCCTCGTGACTTTGAGCAAGTGACTGAACCTTCTTGAACCTCAATTTTCCCTATGTAGGGAATCGGAGTAATAAACACTTCTCAGAGTTTTACCTCAAAAGAAGAAAACTTAGCAAATATTAGGTGCTTAATAAACATGGTCCCTCCCACCCTATAGCTACAAGTTTGCCCTAATTGGAGCGCAGCAGTTAGGTGCACAGATTCTGGAGTCGGCCTGACCTAAATGAATCCTTGGGCAATTCAGTTTTTTTCCAGACCTCAGGTTGCTCATTTATCAGGCAAGAAAAATAACAGGTATGTGTGCCCAGTAAACACTGGTTGTTTTTATTGTTATCGTTTCTCCGGTGTATCGCCTGTTCCCTTGCACAGTAAGGTTTCGGCAAAACCCTTGCTGCCTGTCGCCTTGACGCCAGGAAGACTCTGATTATTCGTGGCCAGAGCACCACTAGTGGCATGTGGCGTGTTCTTCCCATTGGGCCTATCACCTGCTTGCCGTGTCTCATGGTGACTCACTTGTGTTGGATAGGACAGGACAGGTGCTGGGGACTGTCTCAAGTTGGGGAGGGCAGTGGCATCAGGGTCAGCCTGGAGAGCTGATCAGCTCCAGCCTCAGAAGGGCAAGACAATGAGATAGAATTGAGGTTCAATGCGAGACTCGGTCTGGGCTGGATGACAGACCCGTACCTGGCCCCAGCTCTCAGAGTGCGCCTCTGAGCTACTGCTGAGCCCATGGCTGTAGGGGTCCCTGATCTGGAAACAAGCCCACTGCTCCCAGGGTCATGAGTAGGTACAGCAGGGAGGGAGGAAGGGAGATGCTAGCCAAGGCTGGGAAAGGCAAGGGTGAGGAGCTGGATGGGATGATGGAAGTGACCTGGACAGGTAGACGTGCACCAGAGGCAGGACAGGCCCAGTGCTATCTCCACTCTGCTGTGTGGCCTTGAGCAAGAGTCCTAACCCCACCAAGCCTCGAATTCCCCTAACTAAACACGGGCACTGTTCATTCATTCATTCATTCATTCATTCATTCCAAATAAAAGCCTTTTGCACTTCTTGCCCTGGTCTAGGCACTGTGCATAGAGCAGCAACAAAACCAGGTTTCTGCTTTCGGGGAGAAAGGCAGAGAGCAGCTCCATGTGTAATGCCCAGTGAGGGTGGTGAGGAAAATGAGTCAGGACAAGGAATTAGGACGTGATCACAGGGGTAGCTGTTTTGGACTGGGTGGTCAGGGGAGGCATTTGACTGGTGCTCAGAGCAAGTGATACGTGAGCAGAGACCTGGATGAAGTGAGAATGCAAGGCACGCGAGGATCTGGATAAAGGATGCTGCAGGAGAGGAAGTGCAAAGGCCCTGAGGTAGGAGCGGTGTGGTGCGTGTGAGGTTAACTAGGCTTCAGAAGGCAGCCTGGAGAGTAAAGGTGCCCAGCGCCTGGGGTGCTACGGGTGTTTGGCACATGTTCGTACATCTCTCCTCACTTCTCGATCCAGTCAGACGGAAAGTCTGTGATGGGCTCGAGGCTGAAATGAAATCTTTTTCTCGACTCCACTGAACTGAGGGGTTTTTCTCTCTGTAATAAGTTAAATAGTGTCCCCCCAAAAGTCATGTCAACCTGGAACCTCACAATATGACCTTATTTGGAAATAAGGTCTTTGCAGATGTGATTAGTTAAGATGAAGTCATAATGGATTGGGGGTCCCTAAATCCAGTGACTGGTGTTCTTATAAGAAGGAAAGAAACTCAGACACACGCACACAGGAAAGGACCACATGACAACAGAAGCAGAGACTGGAGTCACATCCACAGGCCAAGAAGTGCCAAGGATGGCCAGCAACTGCCAGCAGCTAGAAGAGGCAGGAAGGATTCTCCCCTAGCACCTCCAGAGAGAGCGCGGCCCTGCTGACACCGTGATTTTGGACTTCAAGTCTCCAGAAGTGTGAGAGAATATGTCCGTGTTGTTTCAGCTGCCAGGTTGTGGTCGTTGGTTATGGCAGCTCCAGGACACTCACTCATTCAGCTGGGCTTTCCTGAGCAGTTTTCCTCTTCTCTGGCACTTGGTCCTCCCTGCATTTACAAGGAAAGGGCATGTCTGCCTTCAGGTGGCGTTTGGCCTTGGCTGTGAGCTCTGCCAGGCAGCTCTGAGTCCAGCCCAAGGACGCTTGATAGCCCCTTTCCTCTACAAGCTGGCCCAATCCACCCAGCTCCAAGCACTTCCAGATCCTCTCAGAACCAACACTGGGACTTCTCTGACCAAAACCTTTTAAAAGATCTTTTATTCAGGAAAATTTCAAAACTATATGTAAGTGGGGAGAATAATAATATGACCTCTGCATATCCATTGTTTAGCTTCATAATTATCAACCTGTTTTGACACATTTTCATCCCCCTTTTTTTCTCTGTAGCATTTTAAAACAAATTTTAGATACTAAATCATTTTACCATCTATACTTTGGTATGTACCTTTACAATTAGAGAACTTTTTTCTCTTTTTCGTCTTTTTTAAAAAACATAACAATAATACTGTTACCTCACTAAACCATGAACATGTCATTAATATCATCCAGAAAACTGGTCCAGAGTCAGTTTTTGTCATGTTAATTTGCTTAAATTGAGGTCTGAACAAAGCCCATCCTTTGATTTTGGATGATGTGTTCCTTAACTTGTTTTAATCCGAGCCCTTTTTCTAATCTATGGATTTATGCCTGTGGAATGGCTTACAAGACTCCCCAAATTAAAAAATGGTTTATTTGAATATTGAAGGCATCACCTTTGGGGAGAAACCTGTAGCTATTTGAATAAAGTCCACCTGGGAAACCTTAGTGCAGGTTTCACCTTTTTGTGGGATGCTCTTCTGCAGGCCTCCCTGGGTTGATGACCTATCATTGTGTCTCCGACCCAAGCACTGGTGCTCACAGGCAAGCTGGCTTTGGGGTGCGGTTCCTTCTGAAGGTGAGATGCCCCCCACCCAGCCTGGGCTCAGCAAGGATCAGTGGGGAAGCTGCCCCGAGGGCCAGCTATTGGATCAAGAGCCCTGATGGGGGGCTGTTTTCTAGACCTCAGGCCACAGTTCCTCCCTTCAACTAATTTTTATTGAGTGCCTTCCATGGTCAGTCTTGCGGTCATCATGGCTACAATGTACTGAGCACCTGCTGTGTGCCAGGCACTGGGCAATTCGCTTTACCCTTTAGTCTTCACTTCAACCAAAAGAAAGCAGAGTCTTGGCAAAGTCAGAAGCTTGCTGGCAGTTTCTCAGTTGGGTACTGATGCAGACAGACTGGAATTCTCAGATTCCCGAGCTCTTGCCTGTCACTCCATGTAGTCAGACCCCGTTCTGGGTCCTGGGAGGCTTGGGGACACCAGGATAGATGTGGTCTGTATCCTTGGAAAGATTACATTCTAACAAAGGATAGAAATAAATAACTTGATACAATCAGAAAAATCGATTGTAGTAGATAGTGAAATCCCGTCTTAAGGATTCAAAATAAATGCTGTGGCTAACTCTGGGCTGCTGGTGAGCTGGCTGCGAAGTGCTCTGTACCTTGTTCAGAGGAGATAAAGCACAGCAATCTTGGGACGGGGGTAGGGGTGTTAAACCCCTCATGCACCGTGCTGGCATGACATCAATGTGCTTCTTTTCGTGAACATAATGAATCATTCATCTGATCACATTTGTCTTTTTGCCTTGACTGCTGGGAAGCTCAGGGCCCAATGTGCAGCCCCATTTTAAACAACCACGACTTGCTTGTTGATATTTTTACTGTCACCTTGATCCTGATCTTTGATCTACTCTTTCTGTTCCTGTTTTTATGTTTGTCCTTATGCTTCCTTTTAATCGCCTGTAACATGAGCTACTCTATCTGTGAAAAGAGAGGGCGAATACCTGTTCTCATCAGGGGTGCCACTGGAGCTCCTAGAAGTAGTTACAGAAAGAGGTTGGTGTGATTGGGACACACAGGATTGGGGAACTGGTGTGGCAAGAGGAGCCCCCTTGGCCGTGCTGGACCAGGGCCAGTGTGCCACCACAGGGGATAGGTCCTGACCTGGACTGTATTGGAGATGGGGCGAGTTGAGACCAAGAGCTCAAAGGCAGAGCCAGGGCTGGTATCTTGACGGGGACAATGCCAGGATGATCCCTAGAAAGCCAGTGTAGCCAGTGTCAGTGCAACCGCAGCGGGGAGATTTCAAGCAGAGGAGGACCGTTGCAGGGTGGTGGCCTTCCTCCCCTCGACCGCTGTAGTTGCTGGCTTGGAAGCCTGGCTCTGAGTGAGGAACTACATCACACATGCTGCACGGCAAGAAGCCCAGCCTGGTCTGTGAGAGACTAAAGAAGAACCCACCCGCCCTGCTTTCGTTTTTCAGTTTAAGAACCCCCTGATCCTGCTGCTTCTGGCCTCTGCTTTGGTGAGTGTCCTCACGAAGGAGTACGAGGACGCCATCAGTATCGCCATGGTGAGTGAGCCTGGGAGCGGCGCCCCCACGCCTGGCTGTCCCAGACTTTCTGAGTGTTTGCCTATTTATTATGCAAGGAAAAAGGAGTTTGGCTGTAGACAAAATGATGATGATGATAATAATAATAATAATGCAGAAAGAAAGGAAAGCAAATCCACATTCTTGTCTGCTCCCACATGGAGGCGTCCTGGTTTAGTCGACCGTCACTCTCCTAGTGGAGACCCAGGTGGCTTCTGTTCTTCGCTGTTGGGAACACTGTTGCAGCGAACTCCTCTCCCTTGACCCTGGATGGAATTGCTCAGTCCTGGCTGTGCATTCGGTACAAAGAAAAATCGCTCGTAACCCGTTACCCAGAGAGAACCACTGGGCACCTGTTTATTTTTTGTTTCGTTTTGTTTTGTTTGTCAATTACAGTTGCATTCAATATTTTATATTAGTTTCAGGTGTACAGCATAGAGATTAGACATTCATATAATTTACAAAGTGATCCCCCTGATTAGTCTAGTACTCATTGGCACTATACATAATTATAATGTTATTAACTATATTCCCTATGACTATTTATAACTGCCTATTTGTACTTCTTAATCCTTTTACCTTTTTCACACATCTCCCTCACCCTACTCCCGTCTGGCAACCATTGTTTTTTTTCTCTGTATCTATGAGTCTGTTTCTGATTTGTTTGTTTATTTTGTTCTTTAGATTCCACTTATAAGTGAGATCATATGATATTTGTCTTTGTCTGACATTTCATTTAGCGTAATACCCTCTAGGTCCATCCATGTTGTTGCAAATGGTAAGATTTTGTTCTTTTTTTATGGCCAAGTAATGTTCCATGTATATATATACACACCAGCTTTCCTTTATCCAATCATCTATTGATGGGGATTTAGGTTGCTTCCATATCTTGGCTATTGTACATAATGCACTGAGCACCTTTAAAAATTGTTTTTATATTTAGGTGCGAATCACATAAAACATCAATCAGTTTTAAATGATCAATTCAGTGGCATTTAGTACATCCACAATGTGGTATAACCGCCACCTCTATCTAGTCCCAAAATATTTTCACCACCCTAAAAGGAAATCCTATACCCACTAGACAGTTGCTCCCCATTTCCCCTCCCTCAGCTCTTGGCAACCACCAATCTGCTTCCTATCTCTGTGGGTTTACCAATTCTGGATATTTCATACAAATGCAATCACAATACATTACCTTTTATATCTGGCTTCTACCAAACACCTTTTGATGGCTATCATTCTGGCTTCCTTCTGTCTGTCAAATACTTTTTTAAAATATAAAAACTGACTCATTCCACACAGTGAAATTCACTGCTTCTGTTTAAAAGGCTGAGATTAGATCCATATCTTCTGATGTGGAATGATATTTACAATATGTTGTTGAGTGAAAAGTCAGATTGTAAAAGAATATGTCTGCATTAGAGAATCCTGTGTTATAAGTGTGTCTATGCAGAAAAATCTAGATTGGTACCTTAAAATGTGAACGTCTGGGTGGTAGAATTTGGTGTGTTTTTTTTTTGTTTTTTGTTTTTTGGTTTTTTTGGCTCATCCCTTTTCTAAGTTTCTGCACAGCACACTTGTTTTGCAAGAAGAAGGAAAATGTATTTTGAAAGACAATGTCATGCCCTCCCCTTGCCTCTCATGGGCTCGCCCACTCACTGGGCAGCTGAGTATTAAAAGCTCTCTCATTTGCGCCCTAGGCCGTGCTGATCGTGGTCACTGTGGCCTTCATCCAGGTGTGTATTTATTTCCTGAGTTCCTGGGTGGGGTAAGCCAGGTGTGATGGGAGCTCTGTGAAGTTCCCACCTTTGAACAGTGTGTTTGATGTGCTTCTTGCCAGGAGTACAGGTCGGAGAAATCTCTCGAAGAGCTGACCAAGCTGGTTCCTCCTGAATGTAACTGGTAAGTCAGAGATCCCCTGGGACCTTCTGGTTCATCAGAGGAGCTGATAGGCTGAAGAGTTTGGCAAAATTTGTATCCCTTTTAGTTTGATATAGGAAAACCATGTCTTACCGGGGTTCTGATTAGTAAATGGATTACTTGTGTCCTCGGGCCTGTTATTTGACCTCTCTGGGCTCCCATTCTGTCATTAGTGTCTAATCAGGGTGCTTAGCCTGTGGGCCATGGATGATGGAAATGACTTTAGCAAGAGGATGGCCCATAAAATCTATCATACAGTGTACAAAGCCGTGTGCATTTGTCCTAGGGAGAGCTTTCAGAGGTTTTATTGGACTCCCAAAGGGTGGTCTCAGAAGAGGCTGAGATGCAGGGCGCTGGGCAAAGGGCGAGACAATGAGAGAAGGAACTCCAGGCATTCGCTCAGCAGCCTCTCTCCTGCCCAGGCATTTCCACGTGGCTGCTTGTTATTACACAGCCTTGGCCAAAGATGTTTTTTAAAAGGTAGAAGAAAAGACAAAAATGTCTGCCAATACCTCATGGGCATTTCAGCTTAGCATAGTGCTGTGCAATAAAACTTTCTGGAACATTCCATAATCTGCACTGTCCAGTACGGCATCAGTAGTCACATATAGCTACTGAGGACTTCAAATGTGGCTGGGGTGACTGAGGAATTGAGCTCTTCATTTTACTTAATTTTTATTTTAAATAGCCACATGACGTATGTGGCTATTGTATTAGACAGCTCAGGCTTAGAGTGTTTGCAAAGGTCACTGCCAAAGGGAAAGAAAGCTGGCAGACGCAGAGGGGAAAATGAGTTAGGCCTGCCTTTCTCTTGATTTCATTTTTATACCAGTAATCTATACATTTATTCTCCTTGTAAAAATTATTTCAGAGAAGGCCAACATCTTCTCCCTTGCTCCTACTGTGATAGGTTGAGGTTGTTTCAGAGTCCTGGGTCTTTCCTAAATATGCATTCCTGCTCAAAATAACGTAGTTAAAAGTATTGTATGATCTGCATTTTGGAAGGACTTAAACATATAGCAACTATTTTCTGAAGGATAATTTAACATGTATTTGGGTATATATGGCACAGTTTAGCCACAGGCTGGGGGATAGAATGATCTAGTAAGATAGTCTCTCCTCTCAAGGAATGCCCATCTGTGTGTGTGTGTGTGTGTGTGTGCGCGCGCGTCTGTCTGTGTGCGCGCGCGCGCGCACGCGCGCGTGCGTGTCTGTGTGTCATAAGGCATAAAATAGTGAATAACAAAATAGAGACAAAAAGAGGATTTTATGGAAGCCTGGGACAGAGTGGGTTCATTCTAGAAGAGTTATTTGTAATAGTAAAAATGTCCAGGCTTAATCATTAGATGACTAAGGATGTCACAAGTCCAGGTGTATGATACGTGACTTAATCATATGAGCAAAAGAATGCATAAATGATTTATGTGGTTCAATGATCTGAGCTTAAGTTTAAATATCAAGTCTCGGCCTTTCAGGTGAATAGTGAGCATCATTGATGTCCTCAGAAGTTTTACTTCTAAAAGATGTTTTATTTTTAAGAACGGCGGTGGCAGGCAGCCTGGTAGAGTTGAAAGAGCATTGCAGGCATTCAGCCTCACTCTCTGAGTCTCTAAGACGTGTTTTACAGATCAAGAGAAACACCTGTGATACAGACCCTTCCTGCATTACTTCCATCTTTTGTGCCGTCATTAAATATTTATTGAGCACCTACTATGTGCTGTGAGAAATAGTGCTAGTCAGTGAACAAATTTTGGAATGCAGCAAGGGCATTAAAGCCAAAAAGAACCCCCCAAACCCAAAGCCACAGAAAACAAACAAACAAGCAAATAAAAACTCCACAGAGATGTAATAGTGACCGGTAGAAGAGTAGGTACAACTTTAAATAGCTAGCAATCAGGCCACCCTAATCTGACATTTGAGGAGGAGCTAACATTTAAGTTGAGGCCTGAGAAAAGGAAGGAGCCAGCCATGGAAGAGCTGAGGAAACAGCAAGTATATATCTGATAGGTGCTCTTGGCTATAAGGAAAGAAAACTCAGCTTTACAAACCATAAGGAATTGTGTTTTCTCATGATAAGGGATCTCAGGTCAGGGGTCAGTGGGGTTTGTTAATTCAAGATGGCACCAAGGACCTGGTCTTTTTATTTCTTTACTCTGCCATCCTCAGCTTGTTGGCTTTGTTCTCTGGCTGGTTCCCCTCATGGTCCCAATATGGCTGCCACAGCTCCAGACATCATAGCCAGAGATGAAAGATCAAACAGAAAAAGAGACTCTGTGTGTGTGTGTGTGTGTGTGTGTGTTTATAGTGTGAGGAAACCTTTCTCATGAGCCCCAGCAAACGTCCACTCATGTCTCATAGGCCAGTGAATGTGCCTAAACCAGTCACAGGCAGAGGATGGGATCACCACAGTGATCTCAGCCAGCCATGACCCAATCCCTAGAGCACATGGTTGTGGAGGAAAGGGCGGATACCCGAACAAGAATGAATTCTGTTGTCAAGGAAGAGGGGAATATCTGCTCTGGCATTCAAGGTCAACAAAGACTTTGACACTAGAAAGAGCTAGGTGTGTTCAAGGGCTGGATTGTATGAGGAGGGAAGAGCAGGCGATGGTGTGAGGAGGCAGGCCCAGGTCAAGGGGGCCTTAGCAGGGCCTCTGAGTTTGATTTCAAGGTCATCGGAAAACCTCTGAAGGATTTGGAAGAAAAGAGAGTTGAGATCTGATTTTTGTATTTTAAGAGCTCTCTACCTACTTCGTGCAGTATGAATTGAAGGAGGCCAGAGGGGTGGCAAGGGTTCAGCTGGGAGCCACTGCAGTGTCAGGAGGAGGGGAGGTGGGCGGTGGGATTCCAGCCAGAGCCTGCGCACAGAAGCCCATGCGATGTCCAGAGGCAGACAGCCATGGGGAACAGTCATGGCCCTGTGGGAAAGGAGGGCTCCTCGGGCATTGAAGATATTCCTTCCGGCTCTGACGAGGCTCTGCCATCCCTGCGTTCTTGAGATGGACTCTGCCCACCAGAGCGGTGTCTCCTCTTAGGACAGAAGCTACTGGCTCCATTAAGGATTAAGGAAGCTTTAGAACTGCGAATTTAGACCTGCAGAAGCTTCCAGAGGCCATGTGGCCCAGCCTTGTTTCCAGGCAGGGTAAACAGTAGGAGCCCCATATTTCTGATGAATCCCAATGTCACCCAGAAGCCACACTCTTCCCAAAAGTCTTGTAGGATAAGAGAATTTAAAAAATAATAAAACCATAAAGGCACAAAAGTTGGTTCATAACTGAAAGAGAAAGCATTTCTATAATCTTTGCTCAAATTTATCAATGCATAAAAATGAGATGCCAACCATGGGTGCTTTTGCCTTTTACTTTTTCAAATGCAGCATAAGAGAAGGAAAACTGCAGCATCTGCTTGCACGAGATCTGGTTCCCGGAGACATTGTGTGCCTCTCCATTGGAGACCGAATCCCTGCAGACATTCGTCTCACTGAGGTGAGGGGCCCCAGACCCTGGTCTGTGGACACGCAGACATTCAGCTTATTGGAAGCAGGCATTCTTTCTCTCATGCACGTGTGCACACAACCAAGTCAGGGAGTTGGCAAACAAGCTAATTTTAAGCACAAAGCCCCTCAAATCATATCATAAATTATTTATTCTTGTTTTAAGTATAAGCCTAACAAATTTTGGTTGTGTAATTTCCTAGTTTCCAGCAGACAGCAGCAGCAAATTAAAGCGGGGCGAGGTTGAGGAATGAAGCAAATGTTCCTTCTAGAAACAGCTGCACTGATGTCAAAAAGAAGTGATAATCGGACTACTCAGGAATGTGGAGAGAATCAGAACCAGGGAAGACATAAAAAGTAGCCCGAGCTTTTACAATTGCTCGGTTTGGGGACATTAGATGTGGGGCAAACCGTTTCCTCAACCTTTGTGGGCATCAGGGTATCACAGCTTCACAGAACAATACCTGAGGCTCTCTTAGGTAATCCTGGATTCTTGACAAAAGGTTGAATTAAGTTCAGAGGGATCTGTTGATTGGAATGATTTATTCTATGATTCCTTCCAAGGATACTTAAGGATTAATCAAAGCTTTTAGTGATAGAGGATTAATTCCTCAGGAATTAATTAATTGTTAAAGGGTGGGGGAGGGGTGGAGAGAGGCGAAGAGGCCAGGAGCCACCCCTGGGCCCTACTTCAACAACATCCCGGCCAGTCTTTGAAGTAGAGGCAGGGGCCGCAAGGTCACTCAGGCTCTCCCACCCCTCTGCCCTGACTTACAGACCTCCAGGTAGGACGGAGACCAGGGTGACGGATTGGGGGCGGGGCACTCCCTCTCAGGTTCATGCTGGTATTCCTTCCCGCACCAGAATAGGTTCCTCACCATCCGCTCCTCCCCGCACCAGCATTCAGCGTCCAAGTCTCATTAGAGAAACCATTGTCCTCAGAGAAGGCTGAGGAAGCCGGTCTGACATTGCCCACTTCTCCACTGAGAGGGCCTCTGCCTCCCAATGTAGGGGATTCCAAAGGACTTGGGTCCTGATGCTGGGTGGCCAATAAAGACACCACTACAGGTGCTATGGAGAAGCAGCGTAGTCCAGTGGCCAGTGCCCTGGGCCTGGGTGTTAGCCTGAGTTTGAACCCGGGGCCTGTCATTCACAAGCCGTGAGACCTGCCCCAAGTTACCTAACCTCTCTGTGCCTCAGTTTCCTCATCTGTAAAATTGGAGAGGAGGGTGATAATGCCCATAGTGTGGTTGTAAGGGTTAAATGACTATATAGCTGCAAAGTGCTCAGAACGGTGTCTGGCACGGGCGAGTGATGGGCACATGATCGCAGTTAGAGGGCCCGGGGTTTCAAATCTCCACCCAGCATCTCCCAGCATGTGCTGTGAGGAAGGGATTGGCCTCTCTGAGGGTAACGTTCATTCCCACCTCGCAGGGTTACCGTGAGGAGGGAACAAGTGAGACCGGCAGCCTGCTTGGCGCGATGTCCGACGTGGGTTAGCAATCAGCGAGTAGCCGCAACTGACCATATTGTTTGTCATTACCTGTCTCTACCACAGTTCTTTGAGATTTTTTAAACCCAAATAACTCCTTTACTCCTTAACTGGTTTTCTTCCTTCATTGCTTATATTAAATTAAATTGTACCTGGTTTTTGATACCACAGGGCTTTTTTTTTTTTTTCCCCCAAGCTACCAGCTCAAATGTTCTACAGATTTTCTTTTCGGTATTTTGCAACTCCACTGAACAATCAATAGCTTTCTTTATTCGCAGTGAACTCTTTTTATCAGCTCTGGAGCTCTGAGATCCAGGAGAGCTTTGTATACATTTTGAAGCCACTTAGGGTTGGGAAATAGCAAGTTCAAAGAAGTTCTTAAAATAAGCAACCCAAGCACTAGCCATTTTTGCATAGCGTGTGGGGGTCACAGAACATTATTTTCTGTTGCCACAGAAAGGCCAGGGCCCCGGCCAGGGCTTGACCCGAGACGGCCGGCAGAGCAGGACCACTGCTCTTTCTTTCGTCCTCCCCTTTCTAAATGAAAAGGGGGCTAGAATGGGATTTGTCAGGACTCCAAGTACTTGGAGTGCTTGGTCTTGGGGGCGGGATGCCTGCTGGTGTGAGGAGACAGGAAGAGCTTTCGTCTGCACCTGAGTGGGAAGTGACAAGGTGCTCCTGAGACCTCAGTTCTGCCCCTGTCTTCAGACCTAGCCACCTCCTTGGTGGCCTCTGGTACTGTGCAACTCTGAACAAATATTTCTTGAGCACCTGCTAAGTGCCAGGAACCGTGCTGGGTGCCGAGGAGACAGTGGAGAAAACAGACCTGAGCCCTGTGCTCATGGGCTTGTCACCCAGACTGACGGACAGACGTCTCCTCATGACAGGTAACTGTTCAATGACTTCTGGGGGGGCTTGAGGAAAAAGTACAGTGCATTCCGTATGTCCCAAACAGGACAGACTTGCATAGGCCCAATGCAGTCGCAGAGGGCTTCCTGGAGGCAGTAGCTTTTGAGCTGACCTAAAGTGGACACAAATCAGCTGTTGCAGGCAGAGGAAGCCCAAGGTGCATGCCTAGCCCTGCCCTAGAAACCAGATGCATTGCTGCTTTCAACTGCCTATGGTGTGTCTCCACGTGGGGGGCCACCGCACAGTAGGACCGTTTCTGCCCCCTGAAACCTGCTCCCAGCATCATGACTTAGCCTGTCTCATTCTTGAGGTCTCAGCTCACTGTCTTCTCCTCACTGAGTTTCCCTGAGCTCTTCCCTAAGGGGCCTCCGCCGTGCCCCGCCAGCCCTGGTATTCGATATTCCGATGTTTGTTTGCTTTCTGTTTATTGCCAGCCCCTCCGCTTCCTCCTCGACTAGAGTATAAGCTCCATGAAGGCAGGGAGTCTGTCTTCCTCGCTCATTGCTAGATTCCCAGTGCCCAGAAGAATGCCCGGCCTGTAGTTGGAGATGGATGGGCAGACAGCCCACCTCCGATCGAATATGTCCAAACCCACACCCACCTCGCCCACCGGCATCCTCTTCTGTTCCCAGCTCCCCCTTCCACCCTTTCCTCCCGCTTCTCTGGCTAGCTTTCTTGAGGGGGGTCACCTTCATCTCATTTCTCTCTTCCTCTCCTCATTTTAAGAAAAATCAACTTAATTTTTTAGAACAGTTTTAGATTTACAGAAAAATTGAGACAATAGTGTAGAAGATTCCCATATATCCCTCAAATGGTTTCTTCTGAGTTAAGGTCACATATTAGTATGGTACATTGTTACAATTAATGAACCAATAATGATTCATTAGTATTATCAATAGCAATTATTGTTAATCATCAATATGGTTGTTACATTACTAATTAACATCTTTAATGTAACATACTAGTTATGACATATGTTTAAATATAAATATATGTAAGGTTCACACTTTTTACACATTACTGTAGTTTTTCCCTACTGTCCTTCTATCCCAGAATCCCATATTACATTTGATCATCATGTCGCCCTAGGCATCTCTTGGCTGTGACAGTTTCTCAGACATTTTTCATTTCGATGACTTTGACAGATTTGAGAAGTGCTGGTCAGGTGTTTTGTAGAATGTCTCACAATTGCGATTTGTCTAATTTTTTTTTTTTTCCTGATTAGATTGGGGTTGCGGGTTTGGGGGAGGAAGAGCATAGAGGTACATACAGCACCCTTCTCCTCACATCATATCAAGGGCGCATGCCATCACCGTGACTTATCACTGCTGATGCTGCCCTTGATCACCTGGCTGAAGGATATTTCCTCATCTTGCACTGCGTTGCCAATTAATAGTGGTTCTTTCTGTGAAAGATGCTCTTGCTCGGGCGACCGCTGCTGTCACTCCAGCCAAATCTCCTCCCTGTCTCATCCATCCATCCATCCCGCCCTCCCTCAGAGGGTCTTCTTCCCAGGCTGCTATGTTCATTGGGCCTCTTACTACCCTGGATCCTGCAATGGCTCCCTGCTCCGCATGCATCAGAAGTAAACTCTGCCTCTGACCACTCACAGCCTGGCCCGACTCACTTCTCCAAGCCAGACTGTGCTGAAGAGAATGGAGAATGCAGCAGGATCTGCCTTTGACACTTCCTAGCATTTGGGCTTTGGGAAAATTTCCTACACTCTCAGAGCCTCAGTTTTCTCATCTGTAAAGTGGGAATCAGAACAGTCTTTTCCATGGCATAATTGTGAATGTTTCATGAGAGAATACAGGCCCTCAGCAAATGTTAATTATTATTATCATCTCATCAGCAACATTTTTTCTCCTCTGGATTTCTGTCGTACTCTAATTTAACACTATCCTATTTAGCACTTAATCAGAGTCTGACTTAAAATTCTTTAGGTATATCATAGGTATCCACTGATGTCTTATCAAACTGACCAATTAAGAAAATGGGTACCGGTGGTTGCCAGGGAGGCAGTGGGTCGGAGGGCTGGGTGAAAGAGGTGGAGGGATGATGAAGTCCAAATTAGTGGTTACAAAACAGTCGTGGGGATTCAGAGTGTAGCAGGAGGCATGTAGTTAATATTACGGTAATGGCCGTGCTGGGTGGGTGCGAGAGTAATTGGTGGGAGCACTTCAAGGGTTATATAAATTTTTTAAAATTTTAAAATAAAAGAGAAAAAAATGGGTGAGCAAGTCATATTTTAATTAGTCTTTCTTTAATAGCAAAAGCCAAAATTAAACCGAGTTTTGCTTGTGTGGTTCTTGGTGTGCTTGGAGGGGTCAGCATTGGAGCAAGAAATAACCCAGTGACCTTCCAGCCCAGTGTGTCCCGGATTTTGCTCCATGAGATGTTCCGAGTGCTGTCGTTCTCGCTTGGAGTGTCGCCGCCCTTATTTGCTCAGTGAAGGCTCTGAGAAGTCCTGGTAAAGAAAACCGGCTCGCTGGGTGTAACCCCATGTTTCCCAAACTTTTATCACTGTGGTACCCTTTCTCCACAGAGTTCTAATGAACTTCCTACAAAGGAGGGTTCTGTAAAACACAATTAGAAAGTGGCATTCTAACTCCCCACTCAATAGTTTTATAAATGGAATAACTAAATTTTCTCATACTGTTACAAGTGCGAACATGATTTTTTAAAAAAATAATAAACTCTCATGATGTCCCTAACCATCCTGGGTCCATTAGGAACCAGAATAAAGATACAGGGGGCTCTTGGACATGCGGCCGGAGCATTCAAATAGTCTTGTACAAGTGCAAGGACTGGAATTTGAAAACAAGAAAATCCGAGGAAGAGTTAAGGCTCATGTCTTGGCTCAGAGGGTAGAGGTGTTTACTCAGCCTTTGACCAGTTAGAGTCCTGCCCGTTCCCAGTAGACTTTAATGAAATGTAATCAGGATCAAATACGTGGATTTTTAAAATTCAGTTCTAAACCTTGGTGGCCTCTGCCTACTTCCGCATGCCCAGTTAGTTCCAGGTGCTGCCCGTTCTCCTCTCGTTCTTTCTGTCTGGCTCTTCCATCCGTGATGGTTTTCTCTGCCTCACTTGGGCTGTATATTTTTGTCTGTAGGCTTTCCTTCCCAAGGAGACTAGCCTATCACTTCCGCTATCTAATATTATTTTGCACATCTCACCCACATCCCTTCCTTCTCTGCTCAAGACTTTTCATGGCTCCTCACTATTTACAAGTAAGTAATTGGGTGCCAGCCACACCTTCTACAAGTGCTCTGCGTCAGTCAAGCTGGTCCCCACACATGTCCCCAGATGGACCAAACCTCTCGCCTCTGCCCTCTCATGTTGGTGGGGTCCCATCCCCCATTCTTTGCTCCCTGAGGGCAGGGCAGCTCTCCTTCCAGCTGTGGTTTCTGCACCCAGAATAGTACCCAGCTCTGCCCGGGCTGCTCGCAGCCCCCTATTTTGACTTCCTTTGAGTGCGGTTATCTCCTTAATGCTTAAAGATGGTTTCTGGAGCTCTAGCCATGATCATAAAAGCCCAGGCTGAGAGAAAGAAGAAAGTAAGAAGGGCAAAGGGGGCCTGTCAGTTGAGTTGCCTTCAAAGATCTTCCTCAGGACTATGGTGACTTCTCCTTCCATCTCCTTCTCACGTTGTACAGACATTGCGAGCTGCAAGGGAGGCTGGGGAAAAGGATCGCGTGGCAGAGCGCATCGCCACTCCCAGCACTGTGGGGTTCTGTTAGGGAGAAACAGGGGAAGATGGGCATCACTTAGGCAAGTGGCAGCTGCTTCCATCTCGGGAACTGGGATCCTATGGCGGTGGGCCTATTTTTATATTCATTTTTATTTTTTGAATTTTCTTAGACATTTAACTAATCCAGTACCCATTTGACACTGTGCGTTACAGTATTATTGACTATATTCTCTACGCTATACGTTATATTCCCAAGACTATTTCGTAACTGCCAATTTGTACCTCCTCATCCCTTCCCCCACCCACTTCTCCCAGCCCCCCAGTTCCCGTCCCATCTGCCACCCATCAAAATGGTCTCTGTATCTATGTGTTTGTTTGTTTGTTCATTTGTTTTTAGATTCTACATATAAGTGAAATCATATGATATTTGTCTTTCTCTGTCTGACTTATTTCAGCATGATACCCTCTAGGTCCATCCATGTTACAGATGGCAAGATTTCAGACTTTTTTTATGGCTGAGTAATGTTCCACACCATATACATACCACTTCTTTATCCATTCATTTATTGATGGACGCTTTGGTCACCTCCATATCTTGGCTATTGTAAATAATGCTGCAACGAACATATAGATGCACAAGTCCCTTCAAAGTAGTGTTTTGGGTTTCTTTGGATAAATACCCAGAAGTGAGATTACTGAGTCCTTCTTTGTCTTTTGTTACAGCCTTTGTTTTAAAATCTACTTTGTCTGGTATAAGTAATGCTACCCCAGCTTTTCTACTGTTGTTTTTATTTTCATTAAATATTTTTTCCATTCTATTGTTTTCAGTCTGCGTGTCCTTAGATCCGAAGTGAGTCGCTTGTAGGCAGCGTATGTAAGGTTCTTGTTTGCTTATCCATTTAGCCGCCCTAGGTTTTTTGATTGGAGCACTTACTTTCATTTACATTTAAAGTAATTGTCAATAGATACGTAGTTGTTGCCATTTTATTATTCATATTTTTTATCTTTTTTCCTTCTTCATATTCTTAAAAAAGTCCCTCTAACATTTCTTCTAATACTGATTCAGTGTTGATGAACTCCTTTAGCTTTTTCTTATCTCGGAAGCTCTTTATCTGTCCTTCGATAATGATAATAATAAATGATAATCATAAATGATAGCTTTCCTGGGTAGTGTAATCTTGGTTGTAGATTTTTGCTTTTCATCACTGACTATTTCATGCCATCCCTTCTGGCCTGCAGAGTTTCTGTTGAGAAATCAGCTGACAGCCTCATGGGAGTGCCGTTGTAGATAACTAATTGCTTTTCTCTTGCTGCCTTTAAGATTGTCTTTAACCTTTGGTGTTTTAATTATGATGCGTCTTGGTGTGGGCCTATTTCAGTTTATCTCATTTTGGATTCTCTGTACGTCCTAGCTTGTATGTCTATTTCTTTCTCCAGGTTAAGCAAGTCTTTCATCATTATTTCTTTCTCTCTCTTCTTCTTCTGGTATCCCTATGATATGATTGTTGGTACTTGGTGTTGTCCGTGGGGTCTCTTAAACTATCCTCATTTTTTTTTTTTTGCTTTTATTCTTTTTGCTGTTCTGATTGGGTGTTTTCTGCTACCTTATCTTCCAAATTGCTAATACGATCCTCTGTTTCATCTAAATGTACCGTTGTACTGTCCATCTCAGATATTGTATTCTTCGTTTCTGACTGGTTTTTTTTGTTTGTTTGTTGTTTTCTATCTCCATTTTTATGTTTCCTATCTCTTTGTTGACATTCTCACTGAAATCATTGAGGATCCTTATAACCAGTGTTTTGAACTCTGAATCTTAGAGATTGCTTGTCTCCATTTTGTTTAGTTCTTTCTCTTAAGCCTTGTTCTGATCTTTCATTTGGGATATGTTACTTTGTCTCCCCATTTTGGCTACCTCCCTTTGTCTGTTTCTATGTATTAGATAGAGCTACCTTGTCTCCTTATCTTGGTAGAGTGGCCTTATGTAGTAGGTGTTCTGTGGGGCCCAGTGACATAGTCTTCCTGGTCACCTGAGCCAGGTGCTTCAGGTGTGTCCCTTATGTGTCTTGCATTTCGCCCTCCTGTTGTAGTTGAGCTGTTGGCACATCAGTGGGAGGGACTGACCCTTAGGCTAAGTGGTTATGAGTACTGGCCATGACTACAGTGGAGGAGCTCTTGTGCAAGGGCTTACCCTAAAGAGCAAGATTTCCTTTAGTGTGCTTCTGGTGCCTGCTGAGTCTGCCTTTTGGGTGTGTCATTTATGCAGGTGTTTGGGTGGTGCTCTCGTGTGGTCACCTGGTGTATTGGTTCTGGGGGCTCTTGGGAGGGGCTCTGGTGTAGGCCGAGTTTAGCTATTGCCTGTACCCTTACTGGTGTCACTTGATATAAGCTACAAAGTGACCTGCAGACTTATGGTGGGCTAGAGGTGCCTGGGACATAGGCCAAGGCTTAAACCAAGGCCAGCCGCCGCTAGTGCTGGGCGTGGGGCTTCTTAGCAAGAGGTACGGGGCCTACCAAGGCCGGATGCTGCTTGTTTAGGGTCTGTGAACCTTTGAGAGAGTTTAGAAAATCTGCAGCATGAGCCAAGACAAGCTGTTTGTATGGAAAAGACACTGGAAGTGGCTTCAGTGAGCCCATAAGTTGGGTGGAGCAGGGTTTCGGAATCATGAGAGCAGGGTGAACGATATTGGCTAGGTTGTTGGAGAATCACATATGGCACTCACTTGTGCATTCAGGCTGGATGGTAGGAGGGCTCAATAAAGGAACAATGACTTCTACCTGTACTTCTATCTGGAAGAAAGATCCGAGCTGCTCCTTTAGTGCTGGAGCTCCGAGTGAGTGAGTCTGTCAGCAAGTGAGTCCATGCTTGGGCCCTTTACAAGGAATTCCTGGGACTCTAGCTGCCCTCTGTTTCACTCAGGCACAGTCTCCACTGGTTTTTATAGCCAGAAGTTATAAGGACTCCTCTTTCCAGTCCTGGAACCCTGGGATGGGGAATTTGGTGTGGAGCTGGTACCCCTTGCTCCTCAGGGGCAACTCCTACAGCCAAGATATTCCGCTCAATTTTTAACCACCACATGTGAGTGTGGTACCGGCCCATTCCACATCTCCACCCCTCCTACCAGTCTTGAGGTGGCTTCTTCTATATGACTTTAGTTATAGGATTTCTATTCAGCTAGACTTCAGAAAATTCTCAATGTAGGTTATTCCGTAGTTTAGTTTATAATTTTGAGATGGTTGTGGGATGGGGCAAGCACAGCATTTATCTACTCTGTCATTTTAACCAGAAGTTACCCCAGTCTCAGTGGACATATTTTTAAAAGTCTATTATTGAATTTAAAAAATTTGAAATCATAGAGAAATCTCAGGCTTCTGTTTAAGAAAGGCCTATCAATTCTCTTATGAGTTTATAGGAAGATGGTGTTCAGATAACAAGGTCCTAAGGGAGAGGGCCCAACTTAGAACCCTGATGTCTTCAACAGTATCTGTTATAGTTCTGGCCACAGGAGATTCACCTTTTGAGTGATACCTACTGGGTGTGTGGTCAATTTGGAAGATGGTTAAGAGTGCTGTTTTTGGAACCAGAGCCTTGTTTCAAACCTCTACTCAGCCACTATATAGCTGTATAACCTTGAGCAAGTTACTCTCTGTGCCTCAGTTTCCCCAAATATAAAATAATAGCATCTTTAATGGAAGGCATGAAGATTAAGATATAAGCTTTGTGACATGGTCAGCACATGACTTGGTGCATAATAGGTATTCTAAAAATGTTGGCACCTCCCCCTCTTTTTTCTGATGCCTGTATGTGTGTATCTGTGTCCATGTTTCTGGTGTTAACATAACCCTAGCCTGTCATTGAATAACCTGGCTCAGTGATGTTCACACACACAGATTACAGGGGCATCTCCAAGGTGAGCAGCATGTGGAATGTCAGGAGAAAGATACAGGTGCTTTTGAAAGGTATAGTCTAAATTAACCATTACCTATTTTTTTTAAACATTAAAATTTTAAATAATATTTAAAAAAATGTATGAGACTTTTATGTTTTTCTAGAGGGGCTGCACATTCAAAGCTTTTCTGATTCTCAAGGCATCCGAGACCACATTCTGATACTTGTTCCTTGATTTTGATGTGTTTCTTGTTTGTTGTCTATTGGCAGTTGACATTAAGGAGCTAGATACTGCTCTGTGCTTTTAAAACCAGTTTATAGGGTGAGAGGGTAGATTCCATTGTCTTTTCCTTTTGGTCCCCTAGGTCACAGACCTCCTGGTGGATGAGTCCAGTTTCACAGGAGAAGCTGAGCCATGCAGTAAGACAGACATCCCATTGATAGGCGAAGGTGACATCACCACCCTGAGAAACATCGTCTTCATGGGGACTTTGGTGCAATACGGGAAGGGGCAGGTAAGCCCTGGGGTTCCCGGTGAGCCTTGACTTCCTTCACCCGTAGGCTTCCAGACTCAAATCTCACACTTCTCTCTCCTGAACATAGGGAGTCGTGATTGGAACAGGGGAAAGGTCTCAGTTTGGAGAAGTGTTTAAGATGATGCAGGCTGAAGAGGTAAGGGCCAGTGGGGGCTTTGGTTTTCTTATAAGCTGGAGTTTGAGATTATTCTTGACTAATGATACTCCTTAGGAATGAGGATAATGCAAGTATACTTTTTTAAATTTTATTTTTATGTTAAGACATTTATTAGGATCTTTGTTAAGATATAACTTATAATAACAGCATGCAATGATCTTACATGAAAAAGTTGATGAATTTTTAAATATGTGTACCCCTGTGTAATTGTCACTCAGCTCAAAATATAAAAGAGCCAGGCAGAAGCTGCGGGTTGCTACTGGGATCTTATCTAACAAATCCACTGTTCTCATTCTTTCAGACGCCTAAAACTCCTCTACAAAAAAGCATGGACAATTTGGGGAAACAACTGACACTTTTCTCATTCTGCATCATTGGTGAGTAAAACGATTCCTGCATTCACCCTGGGGATTAGAGAGAGTTGTCCTGAGCAGCCACAGACATTTCTCAAATACCTTGCTGCTCACCTGGGTAAAGATCGGGGGTTGGGATTGGACACTCTGACAACAAGGAAGGGTTTCCGTATTAGTCAGAACGGGCTAACTGCTGTAACAAGCAGCACTAGCATAATAAAAGCTTAACATGTTTAAGGTTTATTTCCAGCTCACATCACGGTTTCTGGCCATGTTCTTGGTCAAGTGGCTTTCCTGGATAGCTCACCTCCACACACTGACTCAGGGGTCCAGGCTCCTACTGTATTATTGCTGTCCTTTCCTCTTTATCCTTGGAGGCTGGTCACGATTCTATTCAGCCAATAGATAGAGAAAGAGAGAACACCGAGGCTTGTTTGGGAAATTTTAAAGCATGGACCAGGAAGTGAAGTCATCACTTTTGCTTATGCTCAATTGACCAGAATGGAGCTACATGGCCTACCTAACTGCAAGGGAGATTGGGAAATGTAGTTTAGTGATGTGCCCAGCCAAATTTCTATGCCACTAAGCAGGCTGTACCTGGGCTTGTGCCTCATGGTCTTTGGTAACACACCAAAAACAGCATCAGTGTGATGCTGCTGTAGACCTAAATTCAAGTCTTACACCTGAACATTCTTGTGGGGCTGCCTTGGTCTCTTCACCTGCTTCTTCCTGCTGTCTCCAGCTCTGGATTTGATTCTGTGTCCTTCATTTCCAGCCTCAGGACCAGCCTGGCCCATAGTAGGTTCTAAGCATTTGTTGAGTTATTAGATTAATAAAGAAGCAAATTAAAACCACTGCCCAAAGCACAAGCAGTGACAAGAAGAAGTACTCGTGAGTCTGGCTAAAACAGTGGAGCCAGAGAAAGTTCTCGGTAGAAACCACTGTCCCTCCTAATAGCAGTGTTGTGCCTTTGGACACCCAGATTGCATGGATTCATTAAGTGAGTGTTTCGTGACACACTATGCCCTGTGATAGGTTCTGAGTCCACCAAGATGAGTAAAACACAATGTCTACCCTTCAAAGAGCCTCAGGCAAATAGAGGAGAGACACCTGAAAAAACATGTCATGTAAAGAAAGCAGAAGGTTCCAAGGAAGAGGTGATACCAAACTGGGTCTTGTAGGATGCGTTTGCCAAGTAAAAAAATAGAGGATTGGGCATTTCAGGCAGAAGAAAGGGGAAAGGCATGAAAGGTATCTCCCACTGCTCTACAGCTTGTAGGAGGTGATAAATTTAGCAAAGTGGTTGAGGATGTGTGCTGGAGTCAGGGCTCTCAATTCTGTTGTGCTGGGGACAGACCTCTCTTTCCCCTCCCTGGCCACCCCTCCCCAACATTCTAATGTCTAGTCTCCTTTCCGAATTTCAGCTTTGGATTTATGGCTCAGAGTTTGCTGAATCACTAGATTTTCTGTTTTTCAGTAGCTCTATGCCCTCTTCTCTCCTCTTCACCCTACTTTGATGGATTAGTGGTGTCTGTCATGGACACAGGGTGGGAAAGTGGCTGTGAATCACCATTCATTTGCTGTCCTTGGAATTGCATTTTGATCAGGCATCAGGACAGACTAGAATGCCCAGAGGCCTCTAATGCATTCTAAAACGGGGATTAGAATCTGACTCCCAGTCCAAATTGGGTTCACTACCTATTTTTGTATGACCCACAAGCAAAGAATTTTTACATTTTTAAATGATTGGGGGGGGGGAACAAACAAAAGAATAATATTTCATAACATTGAAAGTATATAAAAGTCAAGTTTCAATTCAAATTCAAATTCACATTTCAGTGTTCATAAATAACATTTAACTGGAACACAGCCACACCCATTCGCATATTATCTATGGCTGTATTCATGCTAAGGTGGCAGAATTGAGTTGCAACAAAGATTCTATGGCCCACAAAGCCAAAACCATTTACCGTCCGGCCTATTATAAACAAAGTTTTCCAACATGTGCTCTAACAATTGGGGTGACCAGAAGGAGACTGTAATGAGTACTGCTTTTCCTACCCCAGTTGCCCCGAGAACAATCAAGTAGATATGCTTTAAGGCGCTGTCAAATAGAACAGCCCTTTCCACAAGGTGAAATTTGTTCATAAAAAAAAGATAAGTTCCAAGTCAGGAGTCCTGCAAGGGCATTACCTTGTATAAGCCATTATTCCTCAGTTAAATTAGAACTTAGTTAAATTCGTGTGTTCATGACCAGACCACAATACCACTCAGACCTCTTACCTTATAATAAATATTTCAAGGACTATTTTAAAAGAGCGGGAGTTTTGAAACTGGGTTCCGTGGATCCCTAAGTACCTGAGTGGGAGATGCAGGGAAGCAGTGGTGTGCTGATAAAAGTTTAACAATGATTTTCCGGGGACAAGTTGCGTTTGCCAATATCTGTGGTGTAAATACTCTCAGCATTGTCGATTTCAAGCTACCAATGTGAAATTACCAAACTTGGATTTTAGAGGTGTGCACAAATCTACTTGTGTGAGCTCCTATGAGCAAGTTGCAGCCTTCTGCAGCAAGGTCTGAGGGATGTAGCAGGGTGGAGGTGGGTCCTGGTTGTTGGGGCTCCCGGCTCACCACCCCACCCTTAATTTCTTACAGAGCTTCCTCCTTCCAATCTTTTGCATCTGGGTTCATTTGGGTTCCAGCTAAGATTTCATTTGACTACTGAGTTATGCAGCTAATTATAGTGTAGGGGGGAAAAAAAAACCCCTAATGAATCAGAGCTTGTGACACACTGTCCCCTCCCCCAGCACTACTAATCAGCATATAACTTGCCCTGGCTCCTTGTTTCTGAGGAAGAAAGCTGACAATCTTTAGCAAATCCTCCAAGGTGTGTCAAAAACAACTCCACTCACCTTCCCACTTCCCATAATAATGGCAACAGCAGTTAACAACTGGGAGTTGTCTGTGGGCCAGGAGCCATGCTATGCACTTGGGTGTCACATCTTAAATCCTGAAACGACTCCTTAAGGAAGGCATGATCATTATGTCCACTTTACAGCTGAGCAAACCGAGGCCACTCCTAGTGGCCCCAGAACTTTTCCCCATTGCCAGAACATCTCGTGAACTTTCATGGGTTCCAGAGTGGCTTGTGCCACTTCTCTGCCTTTGAGGGTCCACTCCTGACCTTCTCCGTGTGCCTCGAGCCCTGCACAGTGCCTGTTGTTTAGCAAACACTGGGTAAATGATTGACGAAGGGGAAAAAAATGGAAAAGGGAATGTATTTAATCACGAACACAGCGGAATAAAATATTTAAGAAACAGCGGCCCATCTGTCCATCATGGGAGCAGCTGTGGTCTGCCACATCAGACACCTCGGGGGTTGTCCTGGAGACATAGCGCATGGGAACGTTTGGAATAATCTGAAAATATTTACAAATAGCCCAAAATAAACTAGTTGTTTCTTTCTTTACTTGTTCTGGCTTGATCCTTTCCTGAAAAAGTAAAACCATTCTTTTTTGTAGGTATGACGGTATCTTCCTTTAAAAGGAATGGTTATAAGTCCTTGAGGTTATTAATCATTGTCCTGTGTCTACATTCCTATAGACTCTTTAAGGAAATCATTTTGAAATGCCTTCATGCCTTCGGATGTGGGAGAATGTATGTGTGTGTGTGAGTGTGCACAAACTTGTTTCTGGTCTCTTTCCCAGGCGTAATCATGCTCACTGGCTGGCTTCAAGGGAAGCACCTTCTCAGCATGTTCACGATTGGGGTCAGGTAAGGGTGCTGTGCTTTCCCCCCACTCATCATGGCAGCAACACAAGGCGGGGAGATTGGGGAGCAGGAATGGTATGGGGAAGATGCATCCTCCTCACCCCAAAGCCGCAGTCTCCCAATATCATGTTGTCTGACAGGTGGGAGTGCCCAGTGAACGCTTGCAAAGCAAATGAAAGCATAGAATTTGGAGTTCCTGTTCCCATCACTCTTTTACTCATGGGTTTGGATCTTTCTGACTCAGAGTATGGATTCCAGAGTCAGCCTGCCTAGGGTTAAATTCTGGTTACCACTCGCTAGCTCTGTGAACTTTCTATGCCTCAGTTTTCTCCTCTGTAAAATGGGAATGATGACATAGCCCCTCCTGGAATTATGATGAGGATGAGATGAGGTAGCATGTTCTTGATCATGCTAACTCATCCTGCCTACGACAGTGTGGAGCACACAGTGCATGTTCCTGTTATTCCTTTGGAGCTCAGTCTAGGTCCTTGTTTTATGAAGGAGGCTATAGGAGAGGACAGAGGACATGTCACCAAAGCCACATAGCTGATGGTAGGACTGGGAATCATGGTCCTTGACTTAAAGCCCAGGGAACCTGTCCTTCGGCTACATGGCGATTCTAACATGTGACCATCCCACACTTGGGATGGCACAGAGATGAGCAGGGAGCTGGCTCAGTACGGTGGCTGGAATTACCCAGCTTTTCCATAGCTTCTCGCCAAGCCGAGGGAGGCAGAGTACCAGGGACTATCACTAACTGGGTACGTCCTGGTGGAAGACTGGCTGGTGACCCAGGACACAGAGAGTCCAGCACATGTCTAGGTCACATCAAGTCCGTGGTTTCCAGAGGACAACCCCCAATGTCGTTGCTGTTTGCAAGATGCTTTATGCAATATGTGAAAAAATGTCTGTGCGCAAAAATACAAACTTAGTACATCAAACCCACAATGTAAACAAGCCCGTCAACTAATGATGGATAAACAACATACCGTGGGGTATTATTCAGCCACAAAAACTAGTGAAGCACTGACACAGGTGACAACCTCGGTGGCCCTAGAAGACATGATGCTGAGTGAAGGAAACCAGACGCAGACAGGCGCATGTTATATAACTTCATTTATATGACGTGTCCAAAGTAGGCAAATCCATAGAGATGGAAAATAGAGTAGTGGTTTCCAGGGGCTGGGGCGGGAAGGAGGGGTGACTGCTAAGAGTTACGGGGGTTCTTTTGGAGGTGACGAAAATGTTCTAGAATTGATTTTGGTGATGGCTACGTAATTCTAAATATATTAAAACATACTAACTATACTAAAAGGGTGAATTTTATGGTATGTGAATTATAACTCAAGACAACAAAAGAAGGCACAGAGCAGATAGCTCAGAATGCTGTTATCAGTAGGATCCCTGGAGACTTTCTGATTTCTGTATAAAAAATAAACTGTGTGCAAACACCCGTGGTTTAACTTCATCACAGTAAATTACAGTGACACACCTCGCAGTGGACCAGGGCACCCTTGTATGTGCTGGGACATGGAGGTTGTAGGGGGTGCTTTCCCAGTGCTGACCAGTATGGGCAGGAAAACCTTGCTTCGAGGGTTGGGCGTATGTGTCTCTGGTACATTTTCAGGCTTGCCCATGTATAAATGAAGGAACAACGCCATTATCCATCAATTAGCAACAGTATAGATTCAAATGCAGGTCTTTAACAATTCCAAATGCCTTGTTTGTTTGTTTCCACTCTAGGATAAGTTTTGGCAATTTATTCCTGGGTATTACGCTTTCTTCTACTTCATCTGCAACCTTTTTTTTTTTTTTAAATTAATTTATTTTAATTATCCTCAAATGTCTTGTTTTTTTTAATCGCACTTCACTTTATGCATTAATCGAGGGGCAGGTCAGCAAACTCAGCATGCAGAAAGGTGTGTGTCCTATTACAAAAGTGGTTCGGGAACTGGTTTTTGAGTAAATGGAGATTGGGAAAGTCTGTTTGGTTTTAGACACTTTGCCTTTCCGTGTACTTAACAAAAATTAATGCCCAAATCCTGGGAGCATGAAAAAAAAAATACTTAAGAGAAAAAAGTGGAGTCGGTTTAAATAATACTATGCAGTTAGAATACATAAGACACACACATGTCAAAAGAACAATACAAATGACAGACATTCAGTAGACCCCCAACTGAGACTAATTCCAAGCCAAAAAATAAAGTCCACCTCCTCCCTTTAAAATGAACCGACGTCTTTAAAAGATAATTCTCAGTATAAAAAGAAAAGCTGCTTAACACTTAATTATCTTTAGGGTTTCACTTTATATAATCTAAAAATAAATGGATTAATACCAGAGTTGGAGCTTCCCCCTCCCCACAAACTCTTTGGAACTATGAAAATAAGGTCATTGCTGGATTTCATGCCAGGCTCCTCATTGCATTCTGCTAGTGGCCATGAGAAGGGGCTTGCTAAGCTCTAGACCACGCAGCCCAAAGTGTTCTGAAAGTTCAAGGTAATAATCTCATGTGGATTGAGATTTCCTGACTTCATATCCTAAGCTAGGTGCCGTGAGGAGTATAAAGACAACCATAAAAACCATGTTTACAGAGCTTTCAATGGCCATTTACCCTTCTGTGTTAGAACTGTGATACAGACCACATGATCTAATTGTATTATTTCACTGAATTCCTTCTCATGTTCAGTACACCGTGTCGGAGATCAAGGTGTGGGCAGGGCAGCGCTCTCTCCGAAGGCTCTGGGGGAGAGTCTGTTCTAGGCCTCTAATCCCAGCTTCTGGTTTTGCCAGCAATCCTTGGTGTTTCTTGAATTGTAAACACATCACTCAAATCCATCTCTGTGATCACATGGCCTGTTTTACGTGTGTCTATTTCTGTATTCATCTCTGTGTCTCTTCTCCTCTTCTGAGAAGATAGGATACCAGTCAGCACGAACCATAGCTTGTTACAGATGAGAGGGAGGAGGAAGCCGTGGGGAGGGGCGGCTGGCCGAGCTGTGGAATGCGGAGTTTGAGGCAGGGCAGAGTGTCCTGGGGAGTGAACCAGTGCAGAGCAAGGGGTCTCAGACTTTAGCCTGATAACCCCAGGATCCCTGGGAGAGCTCGTGCAACACAGGTTGCTGGTGACCAGACTCAGTGGTTCTGGGTGGGGCCCGAGATGCTGTGTTCCTAACGAGCTCCCAGGGGTGCTGATGCCCCCACTCAGGAAGCCCATTCTGAGCAGTGAGACTTCGACTAGAAACCGTCCCAGTCGTGGTGCCAGCAAGAGGCAGGGCCAAGGAAGAAGGATGAACCCCTGAAAAGGGTGCTCAGGTGACTAAGCCTTCAGAGGCAGGGATGGTGACAGGGGTACAGAGAAGCCTGAGTGCTCAGATGCCATAATGCTTAAGAACCTCCCTGAAATAATAATATGTTTCATTCCCATCTTATAAACCATGGGAAGTCCCATGAGCCAAAGAAACAGTTAAATATTTCCCGGTAAATTAAAAAGGTTCCCGTGTGTATTTCCACCCCACCTCCCCAAGGTTATTCCTCATTTCTTGTCTAATGGTCCCTTTCGTCTTACCTGTCCCACTTGATGCTTGGTAAACTTGCAGCTGAGAGGAATGAAGGTTTTCAGTTTTTAGCAGCATTAGTCCCTCAGAACCACCGAATTAGAATATAGAAGTGGCAGGATAGTCAACGAGGAAGAGATTCTCCAAAATAAATGAGAATTATTCTTTAAACACTGTATCCTAATTTTTATGCCTTGCGTAATACAAGATGATCCAAGGTATACTTGCTTCTCACGGCCTAGTCTAATCTTTATTAGTGTGTGGATTCGTTTTTTATTATGGAAGTTCCGGGTACATGCCAAAACGCCCTTTCCACACCATGTGGGAAAGTTCCCCTCGCAACCCTTCGCAAATGTTTGCTTAGCTGGTCTTGTCAGCCTGTGCCATAAAACCAAGGAAGCTTTCTTGCCGTCACCATAGAAACTGGACACAGTCCCTTGACGAAATTCAGTAATCGTGGCTTATATAACCATCCCTGAATGCTCCATTGTCCCTGGGTGAAAGGCCATCATTCATGCACTGCATTTCTTTGATTCTTACATGCACATCCTTTTTCACACTGTAACTTCTTTGAAGTCAGACTTCTTATAAGTGACGTGATAAAGTACTGTTGATTAATTGGCAGTATTTGTTTCTTTCTTAGTGATACACAAGATAATGGTGCCCTTCACGAGCAGCAGTGTCTTACATTGGATGAAATTCACTTGATTGGGCATCCTCAGCCAGGCTTCGTGATTATTAACCAAGCCATGTAGAGCACTCACTGTGTGCTGGGCCAGCACGGGTCTAAACACCTGCCATAGGTTCACTCATTCAGCAAATATTGACTGAGCACCTGCAGGACTCTGCTGGATGTTCTCGTGCAGAGGGTGAACCATGGTGGGGTGAAGCATGATGATGCTCACTGTGCAGCCCTGCACAAAAACACCCTCTCATGAGCTCATCCCAGCCACCTGTCCCCCGCCACCCCCACCCAGCAGCCCGAGGTTAGCAGAAAGTCATAAACCAGCCCTTAGCCAGGCCCGCTCAGGAATGTGGAATGGGGGAGCAGTCAGCCCCAATGTTCTGGAGCCAAGTTGAGGCAGAAGGAGTCCCTTCTTGCCAGCCTATCACATATCGACATACTGTCCACAGGAAAGGGATGTGTGTGCTCAATCCCAGTTCCTATTCCTGAAAAAGAGAAGCTCATTGGTTCAGCTTGAGTCACACGTTCTCCTCTAATCCAGTCAACTGTGGCTACGGGAGAGCGAAGTCACACAGCACAGGAAGAGTTGGAGGAATAATAAAGAAGCGAGCGGATCCCCTAAAACAGATCTGGTACAATAGGCAAAGGCATAGCTGTGTCACTTTACTTTCATTTTAATTTCCTCGTCTGGCTGTCTTACCAGAAGTGTCTAAACCATTAGGCCAATGAAAAGTGTAATTCAAGGGAGGATGCTTTGAACCAAAACATTTTACTTCATACTTATTGCCTGATTCTGGAAATTTCTTTCCTAGGGCCCAGAGACTTTTCTCTCTAATAAATGAGAGCAATTTAAGTGCAAATACACGTAAAGAGGCAAAACAACTGCCAGACTAATTCACACTAAAGTGTGGATGTCTGAGAGATGAGTTCCCTTCCTAAGAATAGGGTTTTGCAAAGGGAGAGCTCAGAGCAAAGGATGTTGAAGAAGGAGGCATGTGTATCATGGAATGGGGAGCAGAAAATAAAACAGGGACTTTGGGGACAAAGCTTCACCAGATAAAAGTGTTGCTCATCCCAGTAGGAATTCAAATCATTCTTAAGTGCATATTAAAGGTGACTGACCTATGTGGCCTTTCGATCCAGCCTGGCTGTGGCCGCCATTCCAGAGGGTCTGCCCATCGTTGTCATGGTTACGCTGGTCCTGGGAGTCCTGCGGATGGCCAAGAAGCAGGTCATTGTGAAGAAGTTACCAATTGTGGAGACTTTAGGTGAGGGATTCCAACTGGTTGGATTCTTATAAATTGGATTGAATGGATGCTTTGGTACCGTGTTAATTCAACCTAGGTATGTCATAAGCCTGCGAGTTGGCGGTGATGACTGATTTTTCCTGTAAACTCTGATGTTTTCTTGTGCCAGGTTGCTGCAATGTCATCTGTTCTGATAAGACAGGGACTCTGACTGCCAATGAAATGACTGTCACTCAACTTGTAACGTCTGATGGGTTCCATGCCGAGGTGAGTTCCGTGTGAATTCACAAGGTGCGAGATAAAAGTGTGCCCTCCACACCCTTTTCTTCCTAGAGAGATAGAGTGTTTTCTAGAAATCAATAAGGAGAAAACAGATGTGCAAATTTGTTATATCGTACAAATTCCTTGTTACCACTAGCTGCAAGGAACATGACTGATTTAAGGTAGCCATCTTTATTTTTTATTATCTTTTAATAATAAGTGCATTATAAAATTTTAAAACTAGAGAATAGTTCTCCATACTCTCACCACGATTAGTCCATTTGTGGTTCTGACTCTCTCTCCTGTGCGTGTGGCAAGGTCGTAAGCTCCCTGAATGTGTGACTTTGTATCTCGCTGCTTTTTTTCACAAAATGCTCCACACCAAGGGGTCAGCAATGACAGCCCATGAGCCAGTGACTGTTTTTGTAAATAAAGTTTTGTCATCACGCTGCCACGCCCTTCTGTTTCCATGTTGTCGACGGCTCCTTTCAAGCCACAACAGCGAAGCTGAGTTGCCGTGACAGAGATTGCATGGGCTGCAAAGGCTAAAATATTTGCTCTCTGGCTCTATGAGAAAAAGTCTGCCTACCCTTGTTCTAGAACATAAGCACTCTTAGCTTTCGTAATCATAATTTTTACTGGCTGCAGAATATCCCATTGACCAAAATTATTGCAATTTACTGACACAAGGCACTTAGTGAGGTATTCTGATTCATACATAGTCCTGCAGGGAATATCTTCATGCTTGAAGCCTTATTTTGGCTAGGATTTTGTCCTTGGGCTGGATCCCCAGAAAAGAGATTGTAGATTAACCAGGGACAAGGGGTGTATTTTTGATGCTTGATGACACCCTTTCCGTCTCTTTGCCCTACAGGTCAGTGGAGTTGGGTATAACGGCCAAGGGAAAGTATGTCTTTTACCATCAAAGGAAGTCATTAAGGAGTTTTCCAACATCTCAGTGGGGAAGCTAGTGGAGGTAAGTGCCAAAAGCACCACAGTAGAAATGGGCGTTAAAAACCGAGCTGATGGGAATTCTCTCAGAGAAACAGTTGTTGGACTCACTGGTTCTTGGTGGCTATAAGCCATACCCCAGGGGTCAGGTTGTCCCAGTGGCCCTAAAACAGATGGAAACATCAGATGGAAGAGAACCAGAACCCTTCGTGCGCCTCCCTGCCTACCGGGAAGGCTCTAGAGCCACTGCACAGAGAAGGTGCTCAATGAATGCTGGACAATAAGGACAATAAGCGTGTGATCAGTGTTGCTTATTGTCATTGCCGAGGCTTGCATTAGGTGTACTCATCCTCCCACAGAAACCCATGTGTCCTTCCCACGTAGCGGTGCCCTCAGTGAGGTCTGAACACAGCCGTCTTCCTGTGTGGCATTTAGCGAGCACCCACTCTGCCCAGGTCCCACCTCCAGGGTGCCACTTAATTATCACAGCCACCCCGTGAGGCCCGTCCTCTCATCTCAGTGTGCAGATTAAGAAACGGGCTCAGAGAGGTGACATGAGTGCCCAAGATCGCCCAGCCGGTGAGGGAGGGAGGCTGGGACTGACTGCATGCCTTTTTTTGTGTGTTTGTTTCGACATTTATTTTTATAATGACTATTTTAAATGGAAATATAACTCATATACCACAGAATTCACCCTTTTGAAGTGTACAGTTCGGTGGTTTTTAGTAGATTCACGAAGTTGCACAGCCATCACCACTGTCTGATTCCAGGGCACTGTCACTTGGAGCAGAAACTCCACGCCCGTTAACCGTCACTCGCCATCAGCCACGCTCGTCACCACCAGTCTCCCTGACCTACCCCCTGTATTTCCTTATGGTGGTTTTAGGACAACCACCATTCAACAGAGTCAGTAAATATTCGCTGTGCTTGTTTCGAAGAACAGGGACTCTGATAGATTTTGAAGAGTAAATCCTGTTCCTTCCCCCCAGCCCAGCTCCAAAACTGGGTCCAGTCTTCAGTGTCTGGCTTTTTCATGTGCCTGAGTGCACCTAGGACCCTGAGGGGTACCAGCTCCAAATACTAACTGAAGACGTTCGGAAACCCCCCCTTTCAGGCAGGCTGCGTCGCCAACAATGCCATCATCAGAAAAAATGCTGTGATGGGGCAGCCCACGGAAGGTGCCTTGATCACCCTGGCAATGAAGGTGGGAAAGTTTTTATTTCCTTTTAATACATTCGATTGATTCCAGGGCTCAGTGGTTAGACCCTGAGCCCCATGACTGGGCAGAAATGTTCCCCATTCTGTGCCCAGTGCCCCACACAGAGCGGCTGCGCACGAGGGTTGAAGGGGTGGGGTGTGGGTTTACGGGTATGGCTCTCTGCTTCGGGGGGACAAATAACAGAAGAGGTCTGAGCAGATCCTTCCACTGAGGGAGAAGCCCCCTTGTGGGTGCTTGTCCTGCAGGAACTGACCCTCTCCCTCCTCCCCAGCCACTTTGCTCCCTGTTATGGCCTCCTGTGCTATGACCCTTCCCTGCCCTTCCTGTCACTGCTCCCTCAGATGTTGTTATCAAGGTCACGGCAGTTTCCACCACCGTAGACGCTTCTGCTCACCCAGGCACTCCAGGCTGTACACATCGCACTGTCCCGCATCCATGTGTTCACCTGTCCCTCCCCCTGCACGAGACTCCAGCCCTCTGAGCTCTGCCTCCCGCCCGCGGCACAGCCCAGAACAGTGCTGAGTGGGAGATGGGTGGGGAGAAGGGTTACCCTTTCAATACGTCCCTGGAAAGGTAAACCAGGCACTTTAAACCATTATGCCATATTTTCCTTCCACTAACATAAAAAAATTCTCTCCAGAGTGACAGTAATACCAAAAGAAATTTATTTCCCCCTTAAAAACAGTGCAGGCCAGCCCCACTCAGCAACTCCCACTGCCCACCAGGGAAGGGACAGCTGGCCTGGCTGTCACAGCAGGAGTGAAATCACGCTCCCGCTGCTCGCCACCCATGCAGCCTAGAGAGGGCAGAGGTTCCAGAACCCACTTTCCTTTGTGTGTAAGGGTTTTGCTCTTTTGTGCATCTAAACTATCTGGGAGCCTGGTGGGGATTTTAGAGTCCACCTTTGAGAATAAAACAAATAACAGCCGGCATATATTAAGTCCTTCCCCGGGTGACAGGCGTGGTACTGAGCCCTTCACGTTTTTTATCTTTTATCCTCGAACTTTTCTTCCTCCATCACTCCCTGCATTCGTTTCCTAGGGTTGCCAAGACAAAGTACCATAAACTGCAGGCTTAAAAACATCAGAAATTTGTTCTCGCACAGTGTGGAGGCTAGAAGTCCAAACTGGAGGTGCCGGCGGGGCCGTGCCCCGACTCCCGTCTGCCGGCTGCTGCCAGTAATCCTAGGCGTTCTTGGTTTGCAGACACGCCACTCTGATCTCTGCCTCCGTCTTCATGTAGTGTCCTCCCTGTATGTTTGTCTCACGTGGCGTCGTCCTCCTCTTGCGAGGACACCAGTCATGTTGGGTTAGGCCTGCCCTAGTGACCTCATCTTGCCACGATTCTAGCTCCAAAGACCCTACTTCCCAATAAGATCCCATTCACAGGTGCTAGGAGGTTAGGGGTTCAACACATCTTTGGATGGTTACAGTGCAACCCATAATGCCCTCCTAATGAGGCTTTTTAGACTGTTTCCCCTAATCCTACCTTCAAGGAAATTTTAATATCCCAGAGATATGATATATCTGTCCGTGTACTGTATGCATGTCTGCGCTCTTTATAGAAAAGGAGTCCTTTTGCCCCCTAAAGACCTATTTTCTTGGGGGGAGGGGCAATGGGATGCACAGGTTAGGACTGGTTTACAATTGGGGAAACTGAGGCTCAGCTGTCCAGTAACTGGCCTGAAAGCCATCAAAGAGCAAACGAATGTCAGGCCTGGCAAGGGCCCCAGGCTGTGAAGCAGGCTTCCCTGCTCACCTGGGGTTCCTTTTGGGGAAATTGCTACATCTTCAAGTCCTTCTGGCAGAAACTCCACAGGCTTCGGTTTCCAAGCAGGTTTCAGCTAGAAGCTGTTGAAAAGACCATCTGGTTCTGCCGCTGGGACAAGAGAAAAGAGGCATATGTTCCTGGCTGGGACATTCGAAAGCAAGTGGCCTTTCTCCATGAGCGAAATGCTTGGATTTCTCATCTGACCGAGATCGTTTGAATAATGAATAATTTAAATGGACCGAGGTTGATTTAGGATGGTCACTGAAAGCATGCCATTTTATTCTCCTAGATGGACTTAAATAATATTCAAGATTCATACACGAGAAAACAAGAGATTCCATTTAGTTCAGAGCAGAAGTGGATGGCAGTAAAATGCAGCCCCAAGAATGAGGTGAGTCGGCCTCTCCGTCCCCTTTACCCCTCCCCCCCAAGCAAAACGCAGAGATCAAGAAGAGTTTAAAGTTTTTAGCTACTTCTATGAGAAGACAAATATGTAAAAATACAGTTGATAGCAATTAAACCTTTGACTATCTTGGGTCTTCTGAGATTTTCACCTACATCCCTGGTTCTCAAAGTGGGGTCCCTAGACCAGCACATAAGCATTACCTGGGAAGTTGTTACAAGTGTGGGTTCTCGGGCTCCACCCTAGAGCTTCCGAATCAGAAATTCCAGGGTGGGGCCCAGTAATCTGTGTTTGCTGGGGATTCTGATGCATGCTCACATGCGAGACTCACTGACCTGTAATATTGATTAATTACTACTCGAGCAACTGCATGCTCTAACTGATAAAATTGACGGCCATTGCTAATTTGAGGGTCCATCCTTCGCACCCCCGTGCTAAGTTCTTAACTATCACAGTGGAGGAATAATCCTCCATTCCCGAAGGGTGGTCCACCACAAATGGTGGAAACGGTGAACTCACGTGTACACACACACACATGCATTAACACACACGTGTGTGCACGTGTTATAAGTGACTAGAGGAATATATACTGAGCTATTAATGTCTATCCCTGGGTAAGGACTCAGCTGACATCTTTTTTTTCTTCTTTATAAATTCTCTGTAGATTTTCAGATTTTCTACAAGTGAAAAAAAAAAAATTTAAGAGTTTTTTATTGCCTTGCACCTTTTCTCCAGCTTTACCTTTATCTCCCACCTTTCTGGAATCTATCACCTCGTGTCTATGCTAAGATTTTTCATCTCATTCAGGGCAGTGGGCAACTCAGCTGAGCTTGTCAGTCTTTGCCATGAGTGGATGGGCATATAAATTCTATGTGCTTAAAAGAGGTTATGGATTTTTAAAAAATGTTTTAATACCTTCTAATCTTTCTCCCCCCACCCCGCCCCGCCAAAGACAATGTTAATACATTCTCATCAAAAAAAAAAAAAATTATAGGAATGTGACTTTTAAAAAGGAGGTTCTTTATAATCCTGCCCCTCTTCTCTCCTTCCACACCCCTCAGCCAGGGTCACTCCCCTTAACAGTCTGGGATAGAATGTTCCAGATTCTACATGTGTAGAATCATAGGATGGTGGTTGCAAAACAGGGCCACGCTGTATATAGTATCTGTAATTTGCTTTTTCTCTTAAATGATGTCTTACGCATCTTCCCATGTCAGTTCATACAAGCTCAGTCACTGCCCGCCGTGTGCGGGCAGGCGTTGTGCTAATACTGGGGACATGGCACGACCCACATTGGTGGCACCTGCCAGTGAGTCTAGGGGGAGACAGAGCCTAATGAATGTACAGGAAAATAGCTACTCATTTGGGCCATTCTTATGTGCCAAGTGCAGGGGCGAACAAAATAGAAATGGTGCCTGCCTTTGGCGACAGTCCGACTGAAGCTTAACGCTGACTGAGATATGACTAATTAATGAAACATATGGGATGCTCGAAGTGACAGTAACAAGGTGACTTAATGAGGAGTGGGGGATGCTGCAAGCGGAAGATCGGCCTCACTCCTTTCATGGGCCGTGTGGTGTGCCATCGTGTAGATTTCCTGTAACTTATCTGTCCTGCACTGGTGCACGATGACAGTCCACTATAAATAACCCTACCATGAACACCTCTGTGTGGGTGAGGTGACAGTCACCAAGAGCTGAAGCATCCGGTGATAGATGTTTTTCCTTCTGTCTTTTTCAAGGAGCAGGAAGACATTTACTTCATGAAGGGAGCCTTCGAAGAAGTGATTCGTTACTGTACCATGTACAACAATGGGGGCATCCCCCTGCCCCTGACTCCCCAACAGCGATCCTTCTGCCAGCAGGAGGAAAAGAAGATGGGGTTGCTTGGCCTGAGGGGTCAGTACCTGTTGCCCCAGATCCGAGCTTTAAATTTGTCCCTAACACTGACTTTTCCAGCGCATTAATGCCAGGTCCTTAGTAGTCAGGTGATTGGTCAGAATGGCAGCCAGGCAGTGTGCTCATGAAGTAAAGCAAGTGTGGAATTTAACGATGAGATGAAAGATAGGATGTCCCCACTCTATCCCAGCCACCAAATGACATCCATTAATCCAGATCCAGCTCATGTGTGAGAAGAGGTAGAATCCTCCCTCCTGAGTTTTTTAAGATAGGTGAATGGTACGCACCAGAAGTACTGATTTTCCTGATTGGTTTTCTTGTTCATTGCTTACTGTCAAAAAAACCCAGCACTCCTTTAAATCAAGGCAGACATTTCATTCCGTGGCCATTTCTAATTTTCTGCACAGGATCAGCGCCTTCCCTGATGGGCTGCACATTAAAAACTGCATTTCCCATAGCGTCATTTGTCAGCCTGTCCATTTTCAGAGAAAGTGTTTAAAAACACTCTGGAACTCTTGTATTCCCTCAGGGGAAAATGAGAAGCACTGGGCTTGCCATATTGGTTTCAATTGCCTTGGTTTTCCCTTTCGTGGAATAGAACGTAGACATTGCTAGCAGCTTGCCGACAAGCGTACAAGGTGAGGCCGTCATAGCTTACTGGGGCAGGTAGCACCTATGTCATGGGTACATGGCACCTGCAGCATTGGCACAATGATATGACTGAGAATGAGGAAAGCACAGCTGGAGGCCTCTGGGCCTCAGGCCCCCTCAGTATCAGTAAGGTGGCAAGGTAAGGTCAGCTCTCATGCCTGCCCCTCTCAGAGCACTCGTCCCCAGGAGCTGGGCCTGGCTTCTGTGCCAATGAAACAGAGTCAAGGCCACGCCAAGCCATCGGAGTCCTCTCACCCGTGTTGGCCTCCTGCACATTTTTCTTAACCTCTGGCAGCTGCTATCCCCCGTCTGTTGGAGGTGACAAAATGAGAGCTGAGCAAATTAAAGACGAGAAATCTCAGAAATGTCCCATCGTAGGCCATCTCACAGACTTTCTTGGAGGGGCGGGTGTTATACCACCAATGGACAGAGGTCTTATTTTCTGCCGGGAGAGTCGTCTCTAGCATCTCTCTCTATTTGGGGTGATAAGACTCGTTGCCTGCACAGGCCTGATGACTGAGGCAAAGGCCTTTGCCTTCCCTTCATAGCTCAGGAACTCAGTGCCCAGGCCCCTTAGAGAAGAGGATCTGGGACATGGGTGGGGGGTAGCTGACGAGGGATAAAATCTGTTCTTGGCCCCCAGTGATGCTTCTGTCTCCCCTCAGTGCTGGCCCTGGCTTCTGGGCCTGAGCTGGGGAAGCTGACATTTCTGGGTCTCGTCGGGATCATCGACCCTCCGCGGGCTGGTGTGAAGGAAGCGGTGCAGGTTCTCTCTGAGTCCGGCGTGTCTGTGAAAATGATAACGGGAGATGCCCTGGAGACGGCCTTGGCCATAGGTAACGGGGAGGGGAGTGGTGGGTGAGGAGGAGAGGACCTGCCTTCCTTTACGTTGGGATGGCTACCATTGGTTAATCCTGGATGAGCCCGGTCAGGAGCGCTGTCAACTACCTTCTCAATGCTTAGGACAGAGTCTGAGATTCGTGGACCAGAGCTCCAGTTTTGAAGGTTTTTCTCTCTCAAATGTTTGCAGATTCTCCAGAAGGAGAAAAGACCTCATTGTATAATGAGAACCTACTACGTGCCATTTCATCGATGATCTCACTTCATCTTCACAGGCAGCATACATTCCAGTGTATAGTCCCAGCCTGGTTTCTGCCACCGGCTTGTCATTGAACCACTCTGACCCTCAGGCTCTTCATCAGCAGAGGGCGAGCAACCCTGTGCCCACTATTCTTGTTATTGCCGTGAGGGTTGTCACACCTTGGTTTTCTTGCTCTTCTGTCTTGAGGCAGCCTGGCACTGTAGAATCAGACAGAACGCTGTCAGGTCCAGTATTACCACTTACCGGCTCTATGACCTTGGAGAAGTCACTTCGCTCTCTGTTTCCTGATCTTTAGAGATAAGAAGGCATCCGTTGTAGGTTAATTCCTGTGGATGGAATTAGATCATGTAACATAGTTGGTTGCTCAGCAAACAGTAGCTGTCATGGTTTTTTCCTTGTTCTCTGTGGCCAAGGCAGGGACTGATGTCAAGTAGATGGAGTGAGGGGTGGGGACGGGGTCCACAGGTGCAGGCCTCGGAGCAAGCCCTCAGAACGGATTCTCCACACCACGCAGGAAGGAACGTCGGCCTGTGCAACAGGAAGCTGCACGCCATGTCCGGGGAAGAGGTGGAAAGCATGGAGCAGAACAAGCTGGCTGAGCACGTCGGGAAGGTGGGGTCCTCCCAGGGGCTCGCCGGGGCTGCGGGGAGGCGCCGCGCCTCCAGCTTCACAGCTCACTGACTCTCTCCGCTCTTTCGTGCCTCTGTATGCAGGTGTCTGTCTTCTTCAGGACCAGTCCGAAGCACAAACTGAAAATCATTAAGGTAAGCTGTGCGAGGAGACATTCTGCCTCTCTTGTCCCTCAGGTGCGGTCCAGGGTGGCAGCGGTGGCTCCGCTCCGCAGAGTGGCCCAGGGCCCGCGCTGGCTGGAGCCTCAGCCATCCTCCAGCTGTGGCTTTCTTCTCTAGGTCCAGGGCAGCTGCGTCGTCAGCAGTTGCCTCTCCCAGCCTCAGGGGAGGGGGAGAACTGGGCGCCCTGTGCCACGTGCACCAAAATCAGGGAGCAGGTACTGGGTGGTGCGAAGGGAAAAATAAAGAGGCGAGCCTTTGCTAGTCGAGTGCTCTTGGACTTATTCCTGTTAACTCCGGGCCTTAGTTTTCTTGTCCGTAAAGGGGGGATGAGATGAATCACATCAGCTAATTGACAATGTTGGCAAGAAGATTAAAGGAAGCCAGGCCTGCGAAACTCTTGGCACGGTGCTTTACACACAGCAGGTGCCAAATAGAGTTGATGTGGTTTTTCTGATCGTGCATCACAAAACAAAAGTGCTGGAATGAGAATCCTGCGAATGTATCTGGTTTCCCACACACGTATACGTTGAAAATTTATTCTTTAACTCTATTTATAGTGTATTTTTTCTTTTATGTTATATTTTTACAGCGGGATGGGGGGGAGTTATTCTACAGAGTAACTCTCTATGCAAGTTATTCTTTGAAGAAAATACTACTACTGGGCACCGGATGGTTTCAGGGGGCGAGTTGATCGTTATTTATCAGTAACTCATCTGAGCCTGTACTATTGCTGGGCACTGGCACACTCGTGGTCTTGGTTTGGGCCTCACCACAGCCCTGAGGAGGGACAGTTGCTCGCATTTTGGAGATAGAGAAACTGAGGTTGAGAGGTTCAAGGCTTGCCCAGTTTCCACAGCTAGTGCAGGTAGAGCTGGGATTCAGACTCAGGCCAGCTGACTCCAGTGCTCTCCAGAGAGTGGTCTCTGCTGTTGGCCATGCAGTGCGAGAGGCAGAGTATCGAGAAGGAAGGAAGGATCTAGAAGGGAAAGGCCTCAGGCTGCCCACCTCTACTCACCTCCTCTTTCCGAAGGCTTTGCAGGAATCGGGGGTGATTGTGGCCATGACGGGGGACGGGGTGAATGACGCGGTCGCCCTGAAATCAGCAGACATTGGGATCGCCATGGGACAGACAGGGACGGACGTCAGCAAAGAGGCCGCCAACATGATCTTGGTCGATGATGACTTCTCCACCATCATGTAAGTTTCCCTTTAGGGGTTTTATTTATTAATAGCAAAAATGCCCAGGGTAACCAGCTGCCCCTGGGATCTGCTGTGCTGGAGACACCTGGGATGTCCTCAGGCCCACACGCCACTGAAAGCGGGGTCATGGGGGCCACCCCGTGGTTAGTGGCAGGCAGCACCCAAGAGAAGGTTACAGACACGTCCCATAGGACCGTAATTTGTGCACTGATGGAAAAGCCTGGGTTAGCTGTGCAAAAAGAGGCACGTGCTGGTGTGAGCTGCAGCGCCACGTACAAAGAAATGCTAGATCACCCCGCGTGCCAACAGCAAGAGGCGGGAGTACTGCATGGCCATTAAAAATTATGTTTTGAAGAACATCTTAATGACACAAATGCTCACACTGGGAGAACGGTTCGAGTCCACTGCTGCGTTTGCGTTGGCATGTACATTCACGCACCGAGAAGAGACTGCATAGAAATGCCCGGGTCACTAACACCGATGTGAGCTCTGGGCTCTAGGGTTGCGATAAACCGTTTTCTTTGTTTCACTTTTGTTTTTCTCTTAATAAATTTACCTTCCCTCTAGATCTCATTTTAATTAGCTACGATTAAGACTTTACTCATAGGTAAATCGCAATAATTAGGGATAGGAGAAAAACTTAATCTTAAGCCTGATATCAAAAATCTGAACGAATATTGTCAACTTTACAAAAGGAGTCTTTTCTTTAGAAATGGATTCACCATAGGATTTCTTAAAACACTTCATCTTAGTTTTGAAAAAATGCAACGAACATCTAGCTCTGTGCTTTTAGTTCTTTTGCAAAAATTTAGCAAAAAGGAGAGATTACATGGTTTTCTGCTGTATTAGTCACTCAAGGACTTTCACAAAGAGCCTCTGAAAACCTAATAGATGATATTTTCAACCTCAGTTCTCTCCCTTCTTCCTGTGCCCCTGGACCTAATTGCCAGATGTAATTGGATTTGCTGTGCCACCTGTCACTGGTGAATCACCAAGGTGCACTGGGCACTTTGGGAGTCCTGGGTGAGCTTCGGAGCCCCTGGGTAATTTACAGTCTTCAGACAGAAGGGCCACCATGGCTCAGGGACCTGTCCCCAGTGGCTGAGGGCACCTTTTAGAACATCAGCCTCCTTTACCGGAGTGTCCCATGAATGCCAGGAAGGGGAAAGGAGCAGGGGGCGTCCAAGCATGGGGTCACCCGGAGGCTGACACCATCACTTCATCTAGCAACTGGTGGAGCCGGCTGAACCTGACAGGCCCTCTTCGTGAATAAATGCTTTCTTCTCTCTTGTAGGAACGCAGTGGAGGAAGGCAAGGGGATCTTTCACAACATTAAAAACTTTGTTCGATTTCAGCTGAGCACGTAAGTCGAGGCCGGAGTCTCTCACTGCTGTCAAGGGCTGCATCTGGCGAGCAGCTATTGACGGTGCCCTCTGTCTGCCACTTGCGCCCTGCAGGAGCATCTCGGCTTTGAGCCTCATCGCCCTGTCCACCATGTGCAACCTGCCCAACCCCCTCAACGCCATGCAGATCCTGTGGATCAACATCATCATGGACGGGCCGCCAGCACAGAGGTAGGGCACCGGGCTGGCCGACAGCTTCTGCCAGGCTCCACTGACTGCATCCTGCTCTGTGGACTCTGGGGCTCCAGAGTTGGGCAAACACAATCACTGGCTGTAAGAAGTACCAGAAAACTGAAGTGTGGTGCACTGGGGGGGGAAGACAGTGAGTGGAATGCACTGGGCACAGGGCGAAGAGCCTAGGCAGGCAGGGTGGGTTGTGATGGAACTTTGTCCCCACTGCCTGGAGTGCTCTCCCAGGGCCAGCTGCAGGGCCCAGTCCCTCTGTTCATTCAGGTCACTGCTTTTGGGGAGTCCTCCCTGATTACTCTAACTGTAGCCTCCACTCTTAGCCACCTTACCCTGCTTTAGTTTTCTCTAGAAGAGAAAATATATGTTTCCTTGCTTATCTGATTATAATCCATCTCCCTATGGAATGTCAGCTTCACGGAGGCGAGGTTTTTGCTTTGTCCCCTGCGGTATCACCAGTTCCTACAATGGTGCTTGGCATCTAGTAAGTGCTCAGTAACTCATTGGCCGAATGAATAAGAAGGGAGTTAGGCTAGCTGAGTGATGCAGGAGAAGGATGAGCTTTGGAGCTAGAAGACTAAAGAAAGCAAGGCACTCCACGGCCTGAGCACATAGTAGGTCCTGTTTCAGATGTAGCTAATTTATTGCTACTATTGATTTGATCATTGCCAGTGACAGCTGCTTCCTTGTCCCCTCCCATGCCCACAGAAAAGGCTCCCTCTTCCACACACTCCCCCTGAGAACAGAGCTGAGACCTCAGCCATATCCATACAGAGTAGGGCCTCACTCAGCCTGCTCCCTCCTTGGTACCCCCACACCACCTACACTGTCTAGCCCCAATTCCGTTTGAGTGGGCTGAAGGCAGGTGTCCATCTGTGGAGGATCCCGTTTCTCCTGGCCAGCTGGGACAAGGCCAGGCCTGACTTTTGGGGACATCCCTGTGTGATGGAAATTAAGCAGGAGGATGACTGGGCACAGTTCCCAGACAGGGGTGTGGGATGGTCCAGGTGGAGGTCGGCAGGCATGAAGGTGGAGGTGTGTGTGCCTGCCTCAGAGGTTCAGGCTCTGGGGGCTCCTCGGAAGGAGCTGAGGGGCTGGGCGGTTAGGGAGGGGTCGGAGGATGGGAAGGACTGGCTGCCAGTGAGGACCGGGGCGGGATCCGGATCCGCATGAGACTGAGAACACTCAATGACGTGGAGGCATTGGCCACCGCCCCATCCTGGCTGTGCCTTCAGGGGTGACTTGAGCACATCTCTGAGTCAGGTGTCCTCCTTTGTAAAACCATTGCACGCCTTTCCAAAACTACGGTTTTCAGTGGTTTATTTCAAAGTGTCCTGTTCTGTTCCGAGCAGCTTGGGGGTAGAGCCGGTGGACAAAGACACCCTCAGGCAGCCGCCGAGGAACGTCAAGGACACGATCCTCAGCAGAGCCCTCATCCTAAAGATCCTTCTGTCGGCTTCTGTCATCATCAGCGGGACCCTCTTCATCTTCTGGAAAGAAGTGAGTTCTCACTGGCTCATTCAATGCCTGGGTGGTGGCTGATGCAGGGCTGGAGTGTGTGCAAAGCAAGGTGGACGGTCCCTGCTGGGGGGTGTGGGGGGGGTGGTGACAAAATCAGACCCACAGGGCAGCGCTGGGGAAGGAAGGTGGGCGTGACTAGGAGTTGACTTGGCAGAGGGATGTGAGGCCTAAGGGGCAGAGAAAAGAATTCAGACCTCTTTCTAAATAGGAAGCGTGCCTCTACTTTGTTGTCACCAGGAAGCAATATGAAATCTACTAAAAGAAACTCCTGTCTTGTTCCCTGGAGGTGACTGTTGGCAGGGTCTCAGTAGGGGTCACCTTTTCGTGGCCCGTAGGTTCAGGGCACCCGTGTCTGGAGACATCCGCTGATCTAGATGAAGAATAGGCAGGTGACCTGTCCCGACCTTTAACCCCAATCACCCATGTGTGGGAAGGGGAATGGGACACCAGCCCGCCACACCGCCATTCTGCCCCACGAGGAGCGGCTTTGCTTCTCCCCGCCACCAGCCCACTGCCAAATCCGGCCCTGCCCGGGGCGGTGGCAGAGGCCCTGCCTCTGTCCAGCCCGTGTGCTCAGCTGGTGCAGGGACAGACACAGACCTTCCTGTTTTAACAGTCATCCTCAGCATGGGGTCCTCATAACAGCATCAGCACCCTTGGGACCGTATGAGAAATGCAGATTTTTAGGCCCTACCCAGGACCCCCTGAGTCAGACTGTTTTAATAGTCTCTCCCAGGGGAGACTGTGTGACCCTCTGGTCCAGCAGATGAGCTCAGGTAGGAGTGGTGACTGCCACCTCTCATCAGGCAGAGGGATGTTCCAGGAGCACGCCCAGAACCTTCTCGCCTTGGGCGGCAGCCCAACCCCCACAATGTCAGCCAGAACGAGATGGTTCCCACAGGAGTGCCCGAGCCAGGCAGGGGTCTGTGGCTTCTTTCATTCAGCCTCACAGGCCCTAGTTCTTCATGGGGTTGGTGTCCTTCTGCCTTCCTTGTAGGAAGCAACATTCTGCCACGTGGATGTCACTGGACAGGTGTCGCCTCCTGGGAGGCAGTGTTCCATTTAGGTGTGCAAGGTTCCCGTACCCGACAGCAGAAATTCCAGAGGAAAGGCTAATGGCTCCTCCCAAGAGAGGGGCTGGGTCCTGGGGTGGGGGTGGGGGGTTCAGGAGACACACTTCTGGGTTATACCAATTGACTCAAGACTGAAGGGAGGTTTCGATCACTTCCTAGTAAAGCTAAAATACTGTGGCCTGGACACTAAGGCCTGCTCCATCCCTGGGCTATCAGTGGAAGACAAGTTTATGGCGGGGGGCTGTATCTCCTCCTCCCGTACGCTATGTTCCAGATCCCCGAAGACAAGGCGAGTACCCCACGCACCACAACGATGACCTTCACCTGTTTTGTGTTCTTTGACCTCTTCAACGCCCTGACGTGCCGCTCTCAGGTGAGACCAGTTGCCCTCAGGCCGTCGGCTTCCTTCTCTGTAGAACCGAATCGTGCTCTCAGTGAGAAACTGAGGTCCCTGCCCGAGTCACTCAGGGGCTCTCGGACACAGGCAGCCTTGTCTGAGATGGCGGTCATGTGCCCTTCTCCTGCAGACCAAGCTGATATTCGAGATCGGCTTCCTCCGGAACCACATGTTCCTCTACTCAGTGCTCGGGTCAATTCTAGGGCAGCTGGCTGTGATTTACATCCCACCTCTGCAGAGGGTCTTCCAGACAGAGAACCTGGGAGCACTGGGTGAGTAGGGGACCCAAGATGGGGTCACTAGAGACCAGAGCTATCACACGCCTGGGACTGGTGCCTGCACTGGGTATGGGCCATGTCATGGGGGTGCGGAGAACCTACGGAACTGCAGAGAAAAGGCTCCTCTGGCAGAAGGACCACCCAGGACAGAAGGGGTCTTGGCATCTGGTGAGCCCCCCAACCCCGGCCCCTCTGGCAAGGAGGCTCTGAGCACAAATGGGTACAGTGACAGTCTGGCTCAGCCTGGAACATGCTGTGTACCCCAGCTGAGTGAGTTAGTTTGCCATGGGCAATGGAGGATGTTAACAGGGGCCAGTGTGGCTTGGACACCTGCTTACCTAAAGACAGGGAGTTGGCCTTCTAGTAGTTCTTGCTGAAAGGGACATGATTTAATGACCAGTTCTCTGGGGACCGAGCACACACCTCCTCCGGGGCAGAACTTTTCGGACCTAGGCTTCCCACAGATTCTCATTCTTCTTTTGGAAGCTACCCAGGGTGGCTTGGCTTCCTTTGCCCGAAGCTGTGATGACAGTGACCAGAACTAGGAGGGCTGGGTCCTGAGCAGGAGGAAGTCACCTGGAGAGCAACAGTGACCACAGTGACTTGGAGGGAGCAGGGGCAAGCACCCCTTCTCCTCCCTTCCTCTGGCCCAAGCTTCCCACTGGCCACGTTTACCCCAGGGCAGGCAGGCTGGTGAGGCAGCCCCTAGCTGGAGCATCAGGTCTGAGGCCTTGGAGACAAGTGCACCGGAAACCTCCAGGCAAGCCTGGGGAACATGAGAACCTTCTTCCTAGAACAGACAAAACAGTGTCCACGTGGGACGCCTGTGAACGCCCTGTGGGTGCTGACCAAAGAACCCCAAAATGTTTTAATGAGATGTGTCCATCCATGGGGAATTAAGCCCACTTACCAAATCTGAAGGAGACACTGTGACTGCATGTGGGCACCATGTGTCATGAATTGTTGGCAATAGGAGACATGGGTCCGATTAATCAGATACAGCAGGGTTGTGAGGGTGGGAGACTTGAGGAATTAACCCACTAGAACAGTCGGGTGGGCTGGACTGGGGCCAGAAGCGATGGTCAGGGAGCATCTGCCCTAAGGAGGGATGGGGGGGCTAGCATCCATAACAGCTGACCTTGCTAATGTGCCCCTGCCTTGGTAATGTGAGCCACCTAGAAAGGCTGTTGGTCCCTGTGGAGGTGGCTCAGGGAGACCTCTGCGCCCTCGCCTGTCTGTAACTCCGGATAAGGCGGCCTGGGGAGCAGAATCCCACACAGAGGTTCCTGAGAGCCGTAGCCGCCACCATGCTGCCACTGCCCTGATTCTGGGAGGCTGGCGACCCAGGGGGTACAACCTGTGCTCTCTGACCCCTTTTCTCTTTTTACAGATTTGTTGTTTTTAACTGGATTGGCCTCATCCGTATTCATTTTGTCTGAGCTCCTCAAACTATGTGAGAGATTCTACTCCAGAGCCAAGAAAGCCCAGATTCACCACGAGGATGTATAACGGTCCCGACCAGTGTGAAACCCCGAAATCATCTGTATTTTGATGTGACTGTGACCCTCCCCCAGCCCCTCATCAAAGGGGGTTTTTAGGCCTCTCTAGCATTAAGTCACTCACTGCCGCTTTCTCCTTGAGAAGCCAGCAGAAAGCTGGGGCCCAGGCTCACGTCCATGCCTCTCTCTCCTGCCAGGCTCTGGGACAGACTGTGAGGAACCTGTACAGAAACACCTCGCTATTTATTAAATCACAATGATTTTTATTAACCACGTCTGCCTGTGTATTTGTGCCATAGCTCAATGCTATGCAGCCCACTTATGAAGAATGCGTGAGTACCTCGGGGAATGGGCTCCTGGCCATTTCTCTGCCCATTGTTGGCCCTTCTGATGCTCCACACAGTGGGGGTTTGGGTGTTTTTGTTAAGTGCTGTGCCAGGGGCCTGGTTATTATCTCGATGTATTTAGTGTTTGTTTCTACAAGTGGCCAGGTTAGAAACCCACAGCCTTGTGCTCATCACCACGTATGTGGTTAAGAGCAGTCACATCCTGACTGGCCTAAACAAAGGCCCCAGCTTTCAAGATGAGCATTAAGGGGTCTTTCCCTCCGGAACCAGGAACATTTCCCACCTGCCTGAGAATGAGCCTTATTTCCCACTGCCCCCAAGACTGTTCTTAAAACATATCTGCCCTTCCAGGTGAAATGTGGTAGGACAGAGAGGTCTCTTATCCCTGTCTGCAGCCAAGCAAAAGCCACCAGAAAACCAAAACTGAAACTCCCATCTTTCATGAAATGAGGCTACAACTCAACCCCTCCCCCACCCCCGCCGTTATTAGCCAAGGTTTTCTAGAGAAACTGAACCAACAGGACGGAGAGAGATTTAAGGAATCGGCTCACGTGCTAGTTGGGGTTGGCAAGTCTATCATCATCTCTGGGGCAGGCCAGCTGGCTGGAGGCTCGGGAAGGAGCTGATATTGCAGCTCAAGTCTGACGCAGTCTCAACTCTGGAGGCAGAATTCCTTCCTTCCCGGGGGATCTCAGTCTTTTCTCTTAAGCCTTCAACTGATTGGATGAGGCCCACTCCCGTTATGAAGGTAATCTGCTTTATTCAAAGTCTACTGATTTAAGGTTAATGCCATCTAAAAAATACCTAACAGACATCTAGACTGGTGTTTAACCAAACAACTGGGCACCATGGCCTAGCCCAAGTTGACACATGAAAGTAACCATCACACCCAGCCACACTAGCTGTTAGGTAGGCTGCCCAGGATGGTGACACCTGGGCCAGATCAGGGTGAAGGTCAAAGTGGACCCCTACTACTTGCAGTGAGTCCAGATTCTTCCAAAGTAAGACTCACAGTCTGTGAGTGGGGGCGGGGGTGGGGGGTCACTATGCTCCTCTGCCCCTCCAAGTGACACCAGAGCTAAATGGGGAGATGCACGCATGCCACCCCTGTAATAAGAATATCGAGGGGCCCGGCTGGAGAAATCTCTTGGGCAGATGTGATATCTGCCCAGCAGCTACCAACCTTTGGCGACTGCTGAGAGGTAAAGTCCAAATCATTTGTCACATACAACCTGCTACGGGGCTTTGCTCGGAGCCAGGCATATTTCCCGCTGCGTCCCTCCCTTTGCAGGACCTTTTGGCAAAGTGCTTGCCCAAGAAATACGCTTCCCCTTAAAAAATAATCAAACAAAACCAGGGTCAATTGATACTTGCAAAGAACAGAGTCCAGAAATAGCCTCATACAAATACAGCCAATTAATTTCTGACAAAATCCAAATGGAATTCAATGGAGAAAACAGTTATATCAATAAATGGTGTTGAAACAACTATAAGTAAAAATGAACCCCTTGACCTAAAACTCATACCTTCTAAAAAAAAAAAAAAAATTAACTCAAAACGGGCCATAGACCAATAAGCAGGAGCAGGAAAAAAATCTTCGGGATCTAAGGTTAGGCAGAGTTCTTAGACATGACACCAAAATTTGGTACTATCTATAAAAGGAAAAAAAATGATAAATCCAATTACACCAAAATTAAAAAGATTTATTCACAAACATTACTGTTAAGAGAATAAAAATACCCCACAGACTGGAAGAAAAAGATTTTCAAACCACATATCCAACAGTGGACTTGGATCCAGACTATTAGTTTAAATTCAAAATTTTAACACTTAAAATTTTCAGAAAAGGAAAAACCTTGAACTGACTCTTCACCAAAGAGGACATATGATAGATAAAAATATGAAAACATGTTCAACATCATTATCCAGGAGGGAAATGCAACCTTGGCTCACAGTAAGAAATACTACATACTTATTAAAATAGCTAAAGTTAAAAAAAAATACTAAGTGCCATCATGGATACATCTGGAATCATAGATACTGCCGGTAGGGATATAAACACTACAGCCACCCTGGAGGACAGTTTGGCAATGTCCTGTGAAGTTAAATCTATACTTACCACATGACCCAGCAATCCTACTTGTAGGTGTGAATCCTAGGGGAGACTTATGTTCATACAAAAATCAGTACATGAATGTTCATGACAGCTTTATTTGTAAGAGCCAAATCTTAGGAACAACCCACATGTCCTTAAGTGGGTGAGTGAATAAAGAAACTGCGATCCATCCACACGGTGGAACACTACCCAGCAGTGAGAAGGAACACACACATTGTAACTTGGATGGGTCTCATGGGCATTATGCTTAGTGACAGAAGGCTGTCCTAAAAGGTTGCACACTATGTGATTCCATTTACATAACATTCTCAAAGACACATTTGTCATGACGTAGAATGGATTAGAAGTTGCCAGGGATTAGGAGAGTGTGACTATCCAGGGTGAACAAAAAGGAGTTTTGGGAGTGATGGAACAGTCAGTATTGCACCGGATTGTAGTGGTCGTTACATGAATCTAGACAAATACCAGAACTACACAGAACTTGTGTCAGAGTCCCCACAATAGCTCTTAGGCTCAATAATCTACTGGAAGGACTCACAGGCCCAGGATGACGAGAAGCTCTGTGTTTGGAACCCCTTCATACCCTGCCCTTTTGCAGGTTTGTATCCTTTCCTTGTAATAAGGATTACCATCATTTTAAGAGGTGTCAGAGAGTTCTGTGAGTCTATCTAGAGAATTATCGAACCTGAGGGTGGTTTTAGGATCCCTCCAAACTTGCAGTTGGTGTCAGAAGTCCTGAGCTAGAAGACTGTGCTCTTAGCTTTGAGTCTGCCTCAAACCACATGCTAGGTAAAAACTGATGAAGTTCAAACAAGGTCTGTTTCGTTCGTGGTGTTACAGAAATGCCAGTTTCCTGGATTTGATAACTGTGCTATGGTTATGTAAGCTGTTTTCATGGGGAGAAGCTGGGTGATGGGTACACAGGTACTCTCTGTACTGTTTTGGCAACTTTTTTTTATCAGTCCAAAGTTATTTCAAAAAAATGTTTATATGAAAAAAAGAAAAACAGGCTCAGAAAAATTGAACACAAATATACCAGGTAAATGCAAATAACGTACACAACTGGGGTGATAATGTCAGACAAGAATAAAATCAAGGCCAAAATCATTAAGTGAGACAGAGAAGGGAATTTAACAAGACATAATCACCACGGAAAATCTGACAGGCCTGGGTAGGTATCTATGCAATATCCACATACAGAGAGTAAACAGGACAGGAAATTTAGGGAAAACAGGAAAATTCATGAGACTCTAACTGGCCATAAGGAAGAACATTACTAAGACCTTAATTGATTCCAAGAAGTAGATATAATACAGATAACTTCCCTAGGCATGATTCAATAAAACTAAAAAATTTATGGGAGAATTATCTAGCACATCAAAATTTTAAAACCGTTGGGTAGAAGAAATCAACATAAAAACTGAAGAAAATCTAGAAGCTAACTATGAACATATATCTAACAGAATCTATGCAATGCTGCTAAATAAAGCAGAGCTCAAAAAGAAAAGTAATAGCTGTATATATTCATTCGCTTTCATTCCTTTTGATTTAGGAATTTAGCAATCGACTCCAAAAAACTGACAAACAAAAATAAGGAGGAAATAAAATTAATTTAAAAACGAAATTGGTAGAATCTAGGAAAAATGAAAACGAGAAAAATCCACAATTACAAAAGATCTCAAATATTTTAGTCAACTCTATACAAATTAATTTTAAGACAAATAAAATAAAAATTTTGTAGGAAATAAGAAAATCTTCAAAATTGATCCCAGTAGAAATTTAAAGCAATCCAGATAATAAGAAATGGATACGGTTACCAAGAGTTAACCCTGTCCTCACCCACTAAACCAAAAAGTACCACATGAATTTTACCCAAATTTTAAGGAATACCTTTCAATTTGCATTCTAGAACCCAGCTAAGGGAAAGGTTCTAAATTATTTTTACAAAGCCAGTACAACTTTAAAGCATAATTTACATAAAATCTGACAAAAACAAAACAAAAAACTACAGAACAACTCATTTACACACATTGCTACAAAAGTACCAAACATAACCCAACTGAATTACCACATTGGAAAAGTGACCATTAAAATACAAAGATGGCTCAATATTCGGAAACCTATTCCTTATTAACTCTGAAAAAAGAAAAACAAATGCTAAAAAAAATAAAACTTTATGAAATTCAACATTTACTTTTGATAGGAACCCTTCAATAACAAACACAAATGGAAATTCCTTTACATGAAAATATTTATATATTTGAAATATCAAAACAGCAGCCAGTGTCATGCTTAATGGTAAAAGACTACATGCATTTCCATTACAGTCAGGAATGAGAAGGATGTATCATGACTTTTAAAGTTCTCAAAGTATTTGCTGAAAAAAATCAATCAAGAGAAAAAAAATTATAAGGTCTAGAAATCAGAAGGGTAGGGAAATTATCCTTATTTCCAGGTACGCAACCATAATAGCTGCAATCACAACTTAAACTTACACAATGTTATATGTCAATTATATCTCAGTAAAGCTGGGGGGTGGGGGCAGAAACAAATCTTGCAAGCTGAAACACAACAGAAAGACATCTTTAAAGTGGCAAGGGAAAAAAAGTCAAAATCTTTCGAAAAGCAAAACAAAGCAATCCTTTCAAAATAAAGGCAAAATAAAAATTTCAGACCAAAAAAGTAATAATCATCCTAATACCTGCAAACTCCCAGAGAACTCATTTTTTAAAAAAATGAACAGCAGTGGTTCTCCACGTGAGGTCCCCAGACAAGCAGCAGCATCACGACCTGGGAATTTTATTAGAAATATAAATCCTTAGGTCCCTCCCAAACCTACTGAATCAAACTCTAGGGGGGTAGCCCCACAATCTGCATTTTTAAGAATCCTTCTAGATGATTCTGATGTAGGCTCAAGGTTGAACACCACCAGGTAATTCAGCAAGGTAAATGGGTACAAAACTATACAGGAAAGTTAAGAGCTTTCCTATGTTCAAAGAATCAATTAGAAAAAAAAGAGTCCACTTACAGTGTCGGCAATGACAACAAAAATTTATCTACCAAACTTAGTCCTGTTATTGAATAGGAAGAATCAAATTTTTAGCCAGATATCAGCTCTGCCTACTTAATCTATACTTAATGCTATCTCAAATGTGCTACCATCAAACTTTTTAGTAGTCAAAGAGCTACCAAAGGTCACAGGGGACTAGCTCGTACATCTTTTTTTTTTTTTAACATAAAATTAATTCAGTTGATGAGAAAGTAGCATTTTAATTCAGTGAGAAAGAGACACACCATTTAATATAAAAGGTACTGGAATTTATTTTGGAGTAAGACTGAGGTCTATTTTTAAATATATCTTGAATGGATCAAAGATTCAGAAGTAAAAATGGAAAGCACAGTAGTAGTAAAACAGATTTTTTAAAAAACCTCAGAGTAGAGAAAAGCTTCCTAGGCAAACCATAAATCTCAGAAGCCTTAAGTGGAAATGTTGGCAAATATGATGCAAAATTCATGTAAAGAAAAATAAACACTCGAACTGGAAAAAAAAAAAAAAACAGTTACCACACACATGGCAAATGCTATTTTGTCCTATTCAAAAAAGCACTTTTGCAAATCAATAAAACCACACCCTTAACAATAAGATAGAGGATATAATACAGATGGCGTTTGAAAAATAAAGCTGGTCAGTGTCATTCATAAAAGAAAAATAAGTTACAGTTTTCATCTATCAGACGAACAAAAAAATAAATGTTAATACAGTGTTCATGAAAACATAGCAAACCAGCACTCTAGTATGTTAGAAGTATAAATTCGGCTCGAAGAAGTTTGTTAATTTGTCAGTATTTAAATAAAAACCACATACCTTTTGATCCAATAATTCAACTTCTAAGAGTTTATCCTCCAGACAAAAATCACACCAAGACACATAAAGGATATTCACTGCAGCCACGGTTAGCAGCTGGGGATGGCTGGACCTTAGAAATGACGGCACATCCGTACCATAGGACATTATGCAGTCAATGACAGCAAAGAAGGACACAGATGGATAGACGTGGAGCCATTTCCCCCAAAAAAGTGAAGGACATATTAGTCTGCAAAACACAATTATTCTAGGTGTACAAGGAGTTACTTCTGGAAGGTCTAAGTGGCTTTTTGTGAGTAGTTTCACTTCTTGGGAAGGAAATGCTGGAAAAAGGGCAAGAGGAAGGCTTCCCCTTCAAGGTATATCCTTTCGTATTTCGATGTTTTATACCACGTACACATATGGTAATTTTTTTCATTAGGCGGGGGTGGGTAGAATAACGATAGACACTTTTCTACCACGGACTGCATTTTGTCACCTCTTCCTCCTAGCCCCTTTTTGGGCGCTGATTGGTCTTCACTTAGGGAGACCGCTGATCCTTACGACCAGAACCGTTATTCCCATTTCGTAATGGAACAAACTCATTCGTTAAAACTAGCATCGCAGGTTTCCCAGTCCTAGGTAGAACATGGTGCTACAGGCCAGTGGCCCTGGCCATGGCTGACGCCCTAAGCAGATTAGTGTGCTTAGCGTCGCGCACCCGCCAGAAGGGCGGCGTCCCCTGAGGTTACCGGCACCTGGTCTGGGGACCCCTTTCCTCGTGTAAGTGCGTTATCTCAGGAAACAGATCCATTAGAACAAGTGCAAGGCAGAAAGCAAGCGTGAGGGCAAAGTCGAAGTCTCTCTAACAGCCGCAGAGGCAGCAGCAAATGGTACTGGAGGTATGGATGCCAAGGAACCTTTTACTAGTGAGGTATTTAATTGCATTTTATACGTGTGTGTGTGTGTGTGTGTGTGTGTGTGTGTGTATTTTTTTTTTAATTCCACAACAAATTGAAGATTTGAGACCTAATTCTTCAGATGTACGGTAAAGACATCTGAAGATTCCAATATCCTGTAACTAGACCCCATCAGTGAGGAAGTAGCACAATGTACCTGAGAAGCTATTAAGAAACTGGCTTTTTATAAGGAAAATCAATCATGGCTGAGTCTGTGTGTGTCACATTGCTGCCTCTCCGTGCACCAGGCATGTGCTTTTCTTTTGAAGGCTAATTTATAAGGCCTTCTGTTTAGCCAAGGGCCTTGCTAAGTGCAAAGTTTGGTGAGCCTCCTAGAAGAAAATGCAGAACCTGCAAAATGCAAACAGCTCAGTTTGCTATGGCTTATAATCAGGGCAAACTCTATAATAAAAGGTCAAAGTTTACAGCAAAAGACAAGAGGACGAGGTGTATGTCTGAGAGAGGGGCCCACAGCACCTTTAAGGAGGGAATTCCTGGTGTGTTTACAGTTGCTCCAGGTCTGGGAGGTGGCAGCTCCGCTTGGAAGCCCAGCTCACTGGTGATATGGACAGGAGTGCCACCAAGTTACCACTAACTCACGTAAGAGGTCATATGAGGGCCTCCAAACGTCCCCCGCATTTAAAATAATAACAGAACCACAACTTTGCTTCTCTGTTAATCTCATTTTCTCATTTGCTCACAGCTGAGAAAGGCAGATGTGGAAACTTACGATAAATACATATCGAGGGCTCATGCCACTATTATCTCCAAAATCTTCAGCTGTCTCCCTCATTAATACACTGTGCTTTTTTATAAATATAGCAATTCCACATCATAGAAAACTATTGTCAGAAAGAGTCAAGATTCACATCCAAACACTGTCTTTTACCAGTCGAAACGGAACATCAAGACACGCTTTAACTGGGACACCCCGCAGAGGTCAAGTGACCCCCAGTGGGTGGAACCCCCTACACACAAGAACTCACATGCTCATCAAATGCTGATTCCAACCAAGGTCTCAAAGGTCTCGTATCTTTGCATTTCAGCAATATGAAATAAACAAAGTAAAACTGAGTTGCTAATTTAACACTCAGGATTTCTGGGAGATAGACCCACCAATCAATAAATGGCATGAGAGGAATTTTACTCTTCTGATTAAACACATCCAGGACATCTAGACATGACCGGTTAAAGTGAAGCCCCAGCAGGCCATGCGCTCTGTCCAGGACGACCCGACCTCAGGGCTTCTCCTCATAGTTGTCAGGCGGCTCCCGGAGCCCTTGGCTGTGGAGACCCCGCCCACTGACCGTCAGCAGGATCTGAGCCTCGGGGTCCACATCGAGAATGCTCTTGCCGCTGTTGGCCTTGGGAAGAAGGGAAGGGTGTGTTCAACAACCAATGATGTGCAGCCGAGAACAAGCTGTGCTGTTCTGCTGGTTTCAAGATCATTAGAGTGGATCCATATCCTCCTGGTGCCACAGGGAAACATGGTGGGGGCTCTGGCTCCCTCACTGAGGTCCCTCCACCTTGGCATGCCATCGTTGGGAGATGACAAGGCACAGAAGGCCAAACGATGACTCATCATGGAAGCACAGAACTAAGAGCAAACCCAGCCCTCCTCGTCTTGCAGATGGACCACCCACCCACCCCAGTTCCCACCTTGGGTAGGGCCCTGCCTCTCCAGGGCCGTTTGTTCTGCTACCCCATCCTCTACGGACCCCCACAACACTCTGCACTGTGCACCAATTGGCACCCCTCTGGCCAGCAACAGCTACTGCAAACAAATTTGGAATAAACTATCTCTAGATGGAGCAGTAAAAGGGATAAAGCCAAGAAAGTAGAGAAATGCCGATGCTCACCAGGTTCAACTCTGAGGTATCTCCAACCGCCCACACCTCCATCTTCTCGAACCGGAAGTCTTCTTTGGCTGACAGCTGAGGGCTGTTGTATGTGGTACACGTGGGCTTGGCCTTGCTGTGTCCTTTCCCAAAGTCAACATCGATCCACAGCCCAAAGTAATTGTGCTGTCCTCCCATGCCCTGCGAAGAAAAGATCAGCAGCATTGCCTCAGCCTGAACATCAGACCCTAAGCCCACATCAGTCTAAGTACGAGTGTGAGATGAGAATGGCTGAGAAGTGAATGTAATTTTCTTCTATTTTTTTAACTCTGAAATATATAGATGGGTATAATTTACATATCCTATTACAAGTTACTACAATAATCGTTGAGGTGTCTGGACTCCTACTCCTGTCACTCATCAGGGTCCTGAAGCCCAGCCAGAATGAACAGAACACAGCATGCTTGTGTAAGTGAATGCACACAGCTCCCCCTGACACGGCGGGAAGTGTCGGCCTGGGGATATCAGGATCGATTCCACCGGGGGTGGACATCACGAAGGCAGGACGTCCCCAGCCCTTCTGCAGTCCTCACCAGTCCATTTGGGATGGTCTGCTGCCCGTGATTCAGGTACATGTAGTGGTTGTTGTAGCCCGTGCAGGTGTGCACAGCCATGTTGGGGGAGATGGAGAACAGGAAGCATTTGTCATCCCCTGCAAGTGACCAGAGTGCAAGTCAGCAGGCTCACTGGTCTGAGCCAGGCAGAGAGAAGCCAGAATTGCAAACAAGCCACCACTCAGAAGGCAAAGGAACAAGGACTGTCACATGAGTCTTTAGGAGCTCAGACATCTCAGACCGGTGGGCAATTCCCAGGACTCGCAGAGGACAGGCCCTGTGACTGCCTAGATCCTCAGAGTATGAGCTAAGGGTGAGCGGGTGAGAGGGTGAGAGTGACCGCTAAAAAGGAATGTGACATATGCTTGCTGGGGACACCTTTTAGCTCTCACCAGGAAAGCAGAGATGGGAACTCTTCCCGCTGTTCACCAGAAAAATGCATCCAAGTCAGAAAGGGCAGGTGCCTTTTACTTTAGGAGCAAGGAGGCAGGCGGTCACTCCAGGTATTGATTTGGTGCTGGCAAGGCCTCAAGTCAGCACTTGACACTGCATAAGGCTGTCCCCAGCCTAAAAGAGCACCTCATCCAGAGGGGAGAGAAAACCTGCAGACACACAGCTGCCCCACAGGGAGGGAAGGAAGGGGACAGGCAATGAAAGGTGACCATCTACCTTCATCCAAAGGCATGAGTGTGACCACAATGCCACTGAAAGAAGGTACCAGACAAAACTGTAGAAATGACAGCTCCCTTTTTTCCTTGATTCCTTCATTCCAGAAGCACATTCAGCATCGGGAAGGGGGATGGAGGCCACGCCTGGCCCCCAGGGGCGACCAAACCAGAGATGCCCCCATCGCTGTGAAAGCGTGGCCCAAAGGCCTGCTGACATCGTGAAGGGCACCTGATGTCAAAATGAGCCCCAGAAGCCAACACGAGATCCAGTTCATGGTACTTTGGGGTCAGGCCATTCGTGAAGCGGAAAGGAAGGATCCAGGAAATAAATGGGGAACACGAATGGGGAGGACATGCAGGACGGACTCAAAGGGGTATTCGAGCCCCAAGGAGAGGCTAGCCCTCAGCAGAAGAAAGGCCCAGGCACGCAGAGTTAGGCAAGCGAAGCTCAGGCCTCGAGCCAGACAGATCCGCGGGATGCAGTGGGGGGGTGGGGGTGGTGCCTCCCAGGCTGGGGCGGGGAGTGCGGAGATGGAGGCTGAGGTGAGAACCGCTCCCTGGACGACGGACCAACAAGGACAAGGCGCAACGGGGACCCTTCTCCCTACTGAAGAGTTTGTGAGCACTGGGGTAGAGAAAGAAGGGAGACGAGCCTGGAGAGGTCACCTGGAGCCATGTGACAAGGGGCTTTACTCTAGGCTTGAGTCCAGGGACCTGGGCAGCCCCCGCAGCTTGGGGGCAGTTTTAGACATTATGAACTGCCCCGGAGCTGGGCATAGCAACGCTTTGGTTTGCAACCCAGAGACTATCTTTCGACCAACATTTACGGGCTCCTGATGCTAAAAAAGGGGACAGGCCCACAAAGTGGAGGCCCCTTGGCTGCAACAGACCCCACTCTAGTCCATCAGGGAGGCCATGTGGGGAAAGGTTACTCTCTAGGACGCAAGGACCCAAAGAGTCAGTATTACCAGCAAAAAAAAAAAAAAAAAATCATGCCAATAGCAAGCCTCCCCGTCTAACTATCTAACTCTCACAACGATGGTACTCGACAACCACCCACTGCGACAATTTATACACTGCTTTCCCACAGCGCCATTTCACATAATTCTGGGGAATCGAAGCCCAGAGAAACCAAGCACCTTGCCCAGGACACGAGCTAGACTCACGAGGCTCGGTGCTCAGTCCAACGTCACAAGCCTTTCAACTGCACCACAGAAGACAGAGCAAAACTGAAGAAGCCAGTGGCTGTCACTTTACTTCGAGTCTGAGACATCGGAAGTGATCGTTTCTGGGACAAATGGACAAGAACTCTCTCTCTCTCTCTCTCTCTGAACTTGACCAGACTCGATGATGCAAAGCTGCCCTCTGCTGGAATTCCATTCTCACATTTCAGAACAGAATGAACTCAAGTTGGAAAGCCTGGTAATTCATTTCTCTGCTGTTCTTCGGGAAGATTAATTCTGCTTGTTAAAAAAACATTAGACCCAGCAGATCCAACTTGAAGTTAATATTAAAGGAGCTGGAAGCAGCAGCTTTATCCATAATAAAACTGTTCTGTATCCTCTCACAGTAATAAATCGTAGCCATGAGGACAGCTATGGGCTGAGTCCGTGAGTCTTCCTTGCGGATCACTGATGGGTGGATGGTCTTGGGGACTCCTGACATGGTGGGGAAAAGCTGGTAGCAGCACCTGGATTAATGATCTGGAACATTCTAAAACCAAGATAAAAAAAAAAAAATCCTAGAAATAACAGGATCTTGGGGATAGAGGTACCCAACCTTAACCTCATGATTCCTTCCACCCACCCCCGTCGCTGCTAAACCTCCCCTGTGATGGCAACTCTGTACCTGGACATGGCTGCCCCAGTGGCAGAAGCTCGGCCTAGCAGAAGGAAGACGGGAACAATTCCAGAGGTATGCGGTATGACAGAGGGCCACAGAGAGCACGTGGCCCTCGCATGGTTGGGAAGGCTTCCTGGAGGAGGTGACCTGGGCCGAGTCCAACAAGAAGCTGGCTACGCAAACAGGTGGAAGAGGGAGAAAGCAGCATGAGCCAAGTTTTGAGACGAGAGGGAACGCGGCCTGGTCTGGAAACCACGGGAAGTCCTGTGAGACGGAACACGGAATGCAAGGGGACAGGAGTGGGTCGTGAGGGTAGAGATAAAAGGTGCGCCCTCCTGAGGGCAGTGGGGTCTGTTCAAGCACATCGGGTTCTCTGGGATGTGGTGAATGGATTGGAGGGACGAGGCTAAAAGCAGAGGGCCAGTGACGAGGCAGCTGCGTAACACTGCTGAGAGCGAGGGGAGCAGAGGCGCGGTGGGGGGCAGGGGTGCGGCAGAATGAATGAGAGCTGACGACCGTCTGGTTCCGATGTGCAGCGTAGGGCCTCTCTCCTCCCTCTTGCATCTCAGGTCCTCCCTCCCACTGACCCAGCCAGGAAGGGCATTAACCTCGCCCTCTCAATGGGAGGGACCCTCCCGGGAATTCATTTCGCCCATGGGAGTGAGAACAGGCCGTATCTGGTCTCAGAGCCCCTAGGAAAAGCCCTCCACTTCACAGCCATTCATTCTCGAGGGTTCCTACCGAGAACACAGACTCGGGCAGCCGGGCCATGCACCAGGGAACACGCAGTGCCACCAAACCCTGGGAAGACAGTTTTACCCCTGGGTAGATGAACCATCCACTGCCCAGCAGACAAGTGTTTTCAAAATGTTTATCAGAGCATTCTTTGAGGAAGGGGAAGAATTTACTGAGAGCCATTTATCTGCTGCATTCACGATCCCACAAAGAACTTCCAAACTCCAGCAAAACCACAAAGCTGAAAAACCACAGGAGAAGCAGCAAAGCAGACACGCCATGGGTTCCAGGAAAGATGGTCCCATGAGAGAAAACGTCCCATCTGAAAGAATCGGCATCTCCTGATCCCTTGTGAGGTACCCACAGCCCAACCTCTCCCATGGCCTGGACCTGGCATCATTTAATAAATCTTAAATTCGAGGTGAAGATACCTGTCCTCCTGCTTATCTGGCTCTAACATTAGAATCAAAAAAGAAATCCATGAAGCATTAAACCACTACATTTCACTGTCCTCCAAACGCATCTAGAAAACACTTAGAGGAAGAGATGGAAGAAACGCTCACATGCTTTTTAACACTCACATACTTTGTGGGTGCCCAGAGGTCTCCACACCACAGCTGTCTGAACAGAACTTATAAGAAGCTACCAGCAGAGTTTTGTTGCCAAGTCTTACCTTGAAACTGAGGCTTGATCTCCCAGGAGCAGGAAGCAAACCCGCCGAACACATAGCCGTCGTGGTCCTCGAGGAGTGCCACGCAGGGCCCCCGGTGTGGGATGCGGCCGCAGAGCTGGGCGAAGCTGTGCCCATGGAGCTCGGTTGAGAAGAGCAGATGCCAGCGGTGCCGCTGCTCCCTGGGCAGGTGGGAGTTGACAAAGATGACCGACAGGACATCCAGGACACTCTCAAACTCCTGCCCCTGGTCAACTTGACGCTTAGGGACCAGGGTGGTCAGACCGAGGGACAAGCGCAAGAGAAAGCCTCTGTGGATGACCACACTCAGGAACGTGGCCACGAGGTGGGTCCTGAACACCCAGTCCTCGATCATAGCTTGGTCACAGTCACAGTCCAGCCACTGAGGCCCCAGCAGCTTCTTGCCGTCTAGGAGAGGGAAAAACAGTATTAGTGGATGGTTACATCTCCTTACGTCTGCTCGCCTAAACCTGTGCTGTCCAACGTGAGAGCCACATGTGGCTTCCGAGCACGCGTCGTGTGGCTCATCTGAATTGAGATGTGTGGCAAGCGTGAAATGTACACCCGATTTCAAAGACTTGGTATGAAAAAAGGATGTACAAAATTGCAATCATTTTTTCACATTGATGGCCAATGTTAAATTATATTCTGGATGTATTAATAAAGTTAATTTCATTTGCTTCTTTTTAATGTGGCTACTAGAATATTTAAAATTTCATGTATGTTTTGCTTTGGTGCTTGAATTATATCTGTTGGACAGCATGAACCTAAACAATTCAACATCAACGCTCTTATCTTTTTCTCTACAACAGGCTGCATTTCAGAGGCCCAGGTGGCAGTCACAGCCTCATCCCAGGACACTCTCAGCAGTTGCTCTTGATAGCGCTACACCAAAAGCCACTCGTCCAGGGCTTCTGCCCTAGCAAAGTCCTTTGGAAAGGACGTAGAACCGGGCTGTTCTCCAGCCGAGGCAGGGTAGTGGCTGGTCACTTATTTGGTACTCCTATAGTGTATCTGGAAGAAGTTTCATTAACTACAAATTATGCTTAGTTGTTTCAGAACAGCATCTATAATCCTGCTACGATTGGAGATGACATGGTGGTGACACCAGAAGACAAACTGCTGGTTACATTTATACATATTGTTATACACTTATACATATACATATATAGTTATATATTATATTTTGTTATTCTTTCCAATTTCTAAATACCTCCCTTAAATTAATTTTTGAACTATAACCTGCTTTCAAACTCCATTTTTAAACCCGGCTTTATAATAAAACAGTAATACCTTTATAAGTCTGCTTTGCAAAGAGATCCACCATGAGGTATTTTTAAATCTCAAGTAAACTTAAATAGATACTGTTTCTCACTCAACAATAAGAATGCACAAGTTCCTCAATTGTATGTGAAACATTCTCCAGAACATATCATATGTTAGATCATAAAACATGACTCAATAAATTTAAGAGAATTGAAATCATACAACATGTTCTTCAACCACAAAATAATAAGATTGCAAATCGGTAACACTATAATTTGAAAAATGTACAAACATGTAAAAATTAAATAATGCACCTCTAAATAACCAATAGACCAAAGGAAAAAAATCATAAGGGAAGTTAGAAACTACTGAGAATGAATGAAAACAAAAACATGGCATACCGAAAGTTATGGGATGCGCTTAAAGCAGTACTTAGATAGAAATTTATAGCCATAAATGCCTGTGTTGAAAAAGAAGAGATCACAAATCAATAACCTAATCTTCTAGCTTAAGAAACTAGGTAAAGGCCTCCTGCCCTGGCTCCATCAATGGGCCTGGCCACGGTCAGGTCAGGGTACAGCTCGGGGTACCAGTGGAACCCACCCTGCCATGGGTGCAGGCCTGGTAGTTGAATGAGTTTGCCGACAACCCTGAACAGCCCCACCATGCATTCAGGCTGGAGCGGCTGCACCATCCTGGGGTCCTGTACTAGAAGCTGGATGCTGACAAATATGGGAATGATCCAGAATTAGAAAAGATTAGAAAAGAAACTACTCCTGGATAGACATAATAACCATATGCAAAAATAAACTGCCACATTATGGAGAAAATATCAAAATGGTGTATGAGGAGCATCTACATTTGGATGATGATATCCTCTACATTCTGGATGGCAGCAGGTACTTTGCTGTGAGAGATGACTAGGATAAGGGGTCTGCCTCTTCGTGGAGATGGGAGACATAAGCACCCTACCCATGGGGATCTACCATGGCTTCACACTGATGAACAGAAGTACGGGAAGGTCAGGTGGCTGTTTGTGGGAGAACAGGTGTACGAAGCAGCCAGTTAGGGGGAGTACATGGCATTTTTGGCTCAGACGGCATAACAGTGCTCCCTGGGGGCCAGCACACCCCTTCACCCACTGTGAAGGTCCTGAGCGTGAGAACTGTGTTCTCCTCTCTTCTATATTGTAGACAAGACTAGGGGAGCTTTCCTTTGCTAGATTATTTGATCAGAATATGTTTTAATGAAAGGAGCTATAAAACTGGTTTTTACACAGAAGCAACTGTGGAAATGTGGACGATCACATTCCTTTCCTCTGATTCAAGATCAGCACCGTTCCATAGTCCCATGTCAGCACATGACTTTCACTTGAACCTGGATGAGCTTTAGTTCCCCGAGTGTAGCTGTTTAACTGCCCCCTCTGGACCCGATTCGGCAGCTTTAAGTAGATTCTAGTCAATGCCATGCCTGCCTGCCTGCCTGGGAGTGTAAGAGTGGATGACAGGACTGGCTGGACACAGCACGCTCCTCTCCCGAAACATGGAAGGGAGTGGAGAGGGAAGGGCGAGATCTCAGATCAGGGAGACACGCTCAGTTGCTTATGCCACTTGTTCAAAACAAAGTAGCTGCCTTAATTTAAAAGAAAAAGAAGGGAAGGGGAAGGGGAAGGGGAAGGGAAAGGGGAAGGGAAAGGGAAAGGGAAAGGGAAAGGGAAAGGGAAAGGGAAAGGGAAAGGGAAAGGGAAAGGGAAAGGGAAAGGGAAAGGGAAAGGGAAGGGAAGGGAAGAAACTAGATAAGGAAGACCAAACTAAACCTAAAAGAAGCAGAAGGAAGGAAAGACAAGACTTGGGCAAAGATAAACGAAATAGAGCCTAGACAAACAGAGAAAATCCGCAAAACCAAAAGTTGGCTCCTTGAAAATATCAACAAAAAATAGACAAAACTTTAGCTGGACTGACCAAAAATTAAAAAAAAAAAAAAAAGATTTAAATAACTAAAATCAGAAAAGAAAGTAGGACCTTGCAAAATAAGGATTATGAGGAAATACTTTGAACAATTGTATGCCAACCAATTAGACAATCTGAACGGTCCTCCCAACATGGAGACTCACCCTTTCTGATTTCAAAACTCTACTACAAGGCTACAGTAATTGAGACAGCACGGTGCCACCCTACACCGCCAAGGCCTCCATGTGAGAGCACACACAGGGCACTTGCCTGCAAGCTTCATCTCGGAGAACAGCTGAGCAGCCAGCACCTGCACCCTGGGCGGGGGGCCCGAGGCTTTCTTCTGAGTCCAGCCTCTCAGCTCCTGTCTGTGGTTTAGCACATGCACTACAGAGCCAACCAGATCCTCTGTAAACTTGAAGATCACAATTTTACCATTAATAATATTTCCACTGTGACCAATGACCTACATCATATCAACAAAGGGAAGGGGAGTTTTCTCTCTTTAATGCCAACTACAATGTCATAATGTAAGAAAAGATGATATAACTTAGGTAGCTATTCATTTTTCTAATGATACCCTTGGCTGGTCTAGTTTTGCCCAGGCCTTTATCCAGAGCTCTGACCTCAACCAGTTATGTGGTCTAGGGTTTCCAAAGGGCAGACATCTCCACGATGTCCCCACCAGCTGTTCGGTCATCCAGAGTCCCCCACCTAAGGACACTGAGACTGCTTGGGATGGCCGTGATGGGCCACATGGCCTCTCTACCTTTTGAACGTCTCTTGCCTTCACAGGACCTTCTGTGACGGAACTCATATTCAGGATCATGAGACTCTTCTCCTCGGAGTTCCCTTTCAGCAGGTGGGACATCGAAACCGTGAACTGCTCCTGGGAGATGCTCTCGCTGGGCCCCTTAGCCTTCCCCGCTGGGTCTACCCTCCGCATGCCATTGTACAATCTGGTGACCATCTCTGGGGGAAGAGCTTCTCCAATGTGGCTCTGTTGGGGACAAGCAGGAGAAAAGGCTAGACAGGGAACCAGTTAAACATGGTAGGATCCCAGAAAAATAAACAAGGGGACCAAGACCAACCACTGCTATGGCATGACGCATCCACCTTCCTGAATCCCAACATATACCACTCCTCTCCCGTCTAAGGGTATCACACTACCCAAGGACCCACACACCTAATGTGTCTTGGCCTGTGGCTCATCTTGGCCATCAGACTCTTCTACAATCTGTTCCCATCCCTCCAAACTTCCCAGTCTCCCCAGATTGGCCATGTCATTCCTGACTGGCCATCATCTGCTCCTCACTCTCCTAAGAACATCATCCTCATTCTATACTCTGATAGCTGCCATTTACATGTCTGAATTTATTAGCATATGTCTGTGTATAACTAATTTTGCCTCCTATATATTAGGGACTTCCAAATACATTAGCTAGCTTTCACTTCTCATGCAATTCTTTGTGCTCAGCATGCATTTTTTTTCAATATGCATTTTTAGTTAATTTTTATTTAAATTTAAAATCTAGGTCTTGATTAATGTCTTGCCAATAACATTCTTTAAATATTGTTTTCTTTTTGACTCCAACATCAGATCAGATTTGGTCCAGGGATTACATATAAATGGCAAGGGAAAGCAAACCATGAACTAAATCATAAACTACCATCATATAGTAGGATCTGCAAACTGGATTCTCCTGTAACAACTCACTCTGTCTACACTATGACAACACTGTGATAATAATATTGTAAAGCAGATTCCCACTCCCCTGTTCAAAATGAGCATATCTATTTCTGTCAGTGTTTTCAAAGTTCTATGAGGAAAAGCATCCTTGAATTCCTTCCCAAGGGAAACTTGATTCAGTTGCCAAGGTTTTCTGATCAACTTTTAACCATAGCTATCTTGATAGACACTTGTGAATGCTGCCACCCACTCTGCAGTCAAGTCCTTAATTGGCCTGTCTGGTTCTGTCTGCTCCAGCGTGGTGGGTCACCTGGCACACGGGGGTGTTTTTGGTCTAGTGGAGACACAAGTGCACGCACATGTGTGTACACATGCATGTGCATATATGCCACACAGCTGTGCCCAGATAACCAACCTGGCCAGTTTCCTCATCTGTAAAGTGAGTATGCTGGGGGATCCCCAATGCCCCATCACTCCCATTCTAGAAGAGGAGGCTGTTAGATGCCTTCCAGCATTGCCTTTCCTTCTGCCCACCCTCATCCCACCCCAAAAGATGGGCTGATGTTGTCTCTTTGTCAGTGTCTTGCCTCAGTCTGAGAACTCAGACGCGGTTAAAAGCCCCAAAGAACAGGGCAAAAAGATGGGGAAACAGGAAATTTTAACTCCTTGTCAGGTGAACCTTGATTTTGAAACATCATTTTGTTAGAAGTACCATAAAACTCCTAGGACATCAAAAACTTACAAATCCTAAAGGCATAGGAACAACTGAAACTTTGTGGTTATTGGACCTACAAATCTTGCTAAGGCAGTCTGTCACCCAGAGGCAAATCAAGAGACAATAGTCAAGAGATGGGAAGCAAGGCTGGCCCCTTTGGTCATTGTCAAATTAGAGATGTCCCCAAAACATCATAATATGAAGGCAGAGCAGAGTAGGTGCAAAAGAGACCAAAGTAGCCCACAAAGCTGAAGATATGTACTATTTGACTCTTTACAGAAAATTTTTTAGTGTTCCCATATACCTGTCTTACAAAAACAGAGAGCTGATTTTGGCCTGGGACTGTCGTTTGCAGACTCCTGCTCTGGACTAAACATAACTGATGATGGTTATTCTTGCCTTTAATGCCTTCAGAGAGAAGGATCTGGGTGAGGTACTTGAGCTGCTTTTCTCCGATGACAGCGTAGCAAACAATCTCTCCATCTCAGCCCGCTCTGCGGGAAGAAACTGTGAACATACATTCTGCCCTGATCGGCTTCTGCTATTTCCCATCTTTCCTTAGACTTGGCGGGATTTTCTGCAGAGGGAAAAGATACCAATTAAAGAAAAAAATCGACAAGTCATAATCATAGAAAATAAATGTTGATAATTATATGATCTGGTTGATAAATATTGATTTAGCTGCAAAATTCGACTAAAGTGCATCAGAGCAATGTAATGTTATCTCAAGGTCGTGGAACTTAACAGTTAATATAAATAATTGTGAAAACCCAGACCTGATTCCTATGATATCCGAAAGCATGCTCATAATTGCCAGTCTGGATTTCTTTATTTGAAAACATAGTTCCTAAGCTGATATAATTATAAGGTGAAAAAAAAATCAGTATTTTAGCCTAAATATTCATTTTTTAAAAAACTGAGTTGAAAAACAGCTCTAAGTCTGGACGAGCATGTCAATCTAAGAAATATCCAAACCCGTAGAGAATTTTTATCAGTTTATTCAAGCCAAACTGATGACAATTGCCAGGAAGCAAAATCTCAACGGAGAAAATGCTCCAGAGAATGGCAGTTTTGCAGTTCCTCTTACACATGAGAATCAAAGGAGGAGACGTAAGAAAAGCCACGTGAAATCTGTGGGAGGTAGATTGAGGGAGTGGGAGAAGGCAAAGGAGGGGGGATCTCTGGGATTGGATAAAATGTAAAACGAAGAGACACATACTTCTTTTACATTGGTGGGTACGGGAGAGTTAATTAACATTTAAAGCATATAGAGATAGTAGTATTCAGGGAACAAGATAATAGTGAAGGGTTCTGTGTCCTCTCTGGTTGTGCTCTGAGGGGTCTGGAAAAGATTACACTGATATTTCAAAACTATGTTATCTTAGATGCAAAAAAGACAGTAGAAAGCCTCCCTTAATGTAAAAATTGACCTTTGTGACGGAAGCTACAAGCCTAGGATGTGACTGCCTGCCATGACACACTTTTAATTAGGGATTTTTATGATCAGACCATTCTATATGGTTACTTTCAGTCTCAGTTTGTAAGGCCTGCAATGCAGGTCTCCCCTGAGCCTGTCAGGTTTAGGATGCGGCCCCTTTTTCTACCCACAAATTACATTAGTTGAATAAAATCAACACCTTGAAAACATCACCAAGAGAGAGAACACGCTATTTGACAAGTTTTCCTTTGTGATCCTGGCTCTGCCTCCTACTAGCCGTATAGCTACTGAACCGCTATGCCTCAATGTCCTTATTTCTACAATCGGAATAATAACAGTCCTACCTCAGAGATTGTGATAATTTAACAAGTTAATTCTCACTCCTGAGATTCCAGCCAGTGAGTTTAGGAATATTTGCAGAGACTAGTACCCAAAGGCAGGTGACCTTTGGTGACCTTTGTTCACTATCACAGACCTCATTACAGAATGGGGTCAAATGCCAACAGATCCATGGATTCAAAGAAAAAGCAGTCAGATTTTAAAAATCTCTTTAGAGGCAAATGTGGCAACTTCTTAATTCCTGTTCTTTATCTGGAAACTCAAGTTGGTGAAATTGCTGGAAAGACAAGCACTCCATAAACTAAGTCAAACCAACAATCAACAGTCTTTCACCAGGTCAGCAACGGAGGGGCAGGCCATCTCAGCTGGCACCAGGCCTGGGTAACGGGCCCATCAGGTCCCGGCTGTTCAAAACCTCAAGGGGAAATTGGGTTAAGGTTAGACTCACCTAACATTAAATTCACCATGTTCAAGTGTACAACGTGGTGGCATTTAGCGCATTCGCAGTGTTGTGCAAACGCCACCTCTGTCTAGTTCCATCACTGTGACCGCGCCACGGGCTTTGTTTCTTTAAGAAAGCTTTTTCTGATTCAAGCAAGCTTTACCTCGTATAACGGCATTATGACTCACTTGCTTTTTCTGCCCTGTGTACCCATTCCCTCAACCATTGAGTTAGGAGATAAGGTTCTGGCCAGTGTCAAATCTTTTAAGAATAAAGCTTCATGCCTATTGATCAAGAGGACATTAAGTTTCGGTTAAACTAAGGATAATATCTTGGCTTTAGGTGTGTTTCTGCCCCAGGCCTTTGGAGGGGGAACAGCCCCACCACCATGGGACCAGACGGGATGATGCCGTGGCTGATTCCAGAAATGGGGGTGATGATTAATGGCCCCAGCCCTATCCAATCAGTAGCGCCCATGACTCCAATTCCCTGAGTTTCCATGGCTAATGATTTTTCCCTATATACTCTATCCCCATGAGACACCTGGGGTGAGGGGATGGGGGGACTAGTCTTTGAGTGGTAGTGTGCCTGTTTCGCTGGGACTTGCAACTCTCTAAAATAAACCTTTGCTTTCTTTGCTACAAAACCTGTACGTGCACAGGCAGACGGACCCCTTCGCTCTGGTAACATCATCTCAAAAGAAACCCTGGGCCCATTAGCTGTCATTCTTCATTCCTCTCCCCACAACCCTTGGCAGCCACCAACGTGCTGCCTCTGCAGGACCTGCCTACACTGGCTATTTCACGTAAATGAAACCATTCATATGGGCTCTTTTTTGACTGGCTTCTTGTCACTCAGAAGATTTTTCAGCTTCATCCATGACATAGCACGTGTCAGCCTTCCATTCCTTTCTCGTGGCTGACTTATACTCTAGCATACGGAGATACCATGTTTGGTTTATCCATTTATTGTTGATGGACATTTAGGCTGTTTCCACCTTTTGGGTATTGTACACACATGTTCGTGACAGCACTCTTCACATGTGCTTGAGTCCCTGCTTTCAAATTTTGGGGGTACAGACCTAGGGGTGAAATTTCTGGGTCCTATGGTAAAATCTGATGTTTAACTTTTGAGGAATCACCAACCAGTTTTCCATTTTCTATTCTCAGCCGCAGAGCACAAGGTTCCCATTTCTCTATTTCCTCTTTAACGCTCTTGTTATTTTTCTGCCATTTTTATCACCGCCATCACAACAGAGGGACCCATCTGCCCGGGATAGGAAGGCTCTTGCAGAGGGCTCTTTGGAGTCAGACTGTAGCACACGTGCAAAGTCAGGCTGGAAATGCGGGCTTACGCAACCCAGTTTGGAGCTGTCACTCACGGGCCATCTGATCTGATTGCTTCCACTCCTCAAGTTTCTCAGCAGCATAAGAGCCAAGAAGGAAACCTCCAGCCCTGGGCTCAAGGTCCAGTCTACGTGAGGCTCTCCTCATCTCTAAGACACAGGGGATGGCACCAACTGGCACCTGGGCCCCTCAGGGACACAGCGCAAGCAACCACACCAAGGCAGGCCCATCCTCTTCTGTCAACTCTTCTAAGGATCCCAAGAAACATCCTGATCATTTAGGACTCTATTAGGGAATGATCCAACATCATTTGATTTTTAAATACCCACTGATTCCAAAAGAGAACAGGAAAGAGTACAAAACAGAAGAAGAGGACACTCACATCATTGCTACGGCAGTTAATTTCATATCTTACGTGCTGCGTGCATTATGAAGTGGCCTAAGGTAATGCCCAGAAGAAATCATAACAGATTGTATGACCATGCTCACTGGCTAAAGTCGAGCAAGAGCCTGTGCGGTCAATGCCACGTTTCCAAGTTGCTGCAGCGAGGAAGCGTGGGGGTCTCAGTAAAAGTGTGTGTGAGGGGCGCTTGGGACAGGATTGGGGCTGCCTTCTTGGAAGGCTCAAAGGGAGGGCTCAGATTGGATCGAGGGTGATTCATGGCCTCGGTATCTTAATTTTCAACAAAAGTGCAGGAAGAACAGAAAGGGGTTCAAGTTATAATTAGGAAGAACACAGCACTGTATTAAATGTATTAAAATGCACTCTAGTGAATTCATTTCATTCTTAGATAGGGTCTTCCTACCAAAGATCATCCAGCTTTTTCACTCTCTCTAGAAAACCTTACAGTGTGTGACATGAGAAGGCCCATGACTTACCTCAACACTGGAAGAGATGAAGTCTTCCCAATACCTGAGAAGGAAAGGTTTTTGAGACATTAGTATAACTTCACTTCAGAGCCAAACTCTCAAGGCTATGCCCACCCCAGGAAGACTCCCAAGCTGGCCTCATGGAGGCAAGTGGTCCACTTGGGACATCAAACACCAGTCCTTCTGGGAAGTTTTTTCTGCCCCTTGTCTGGCTCAGAGGACCCTTGCTGTTTACTTTGCATCTCACTGTCCTACTCAGCCTTTGGGTTCCAAGATCACCCAGCATTGTGACTTTCCTAGAGCTGACTATTGCCTTCACTTAAAAGGAGACGGGCCCATCCTCACTCACTCTGCTTGCCCCACCCCCCCACGCCACCCCATCACCTCCGGCACCCAGGTTCATGCCTAATTGGTTGGCTAGATTCTGAAAGTCACAAAAGAGACTGTCCTATGGCCATCGGCCCAGCACCTGAGCCAGCCTGGCACACCCAGGCACAGAGTGTGTCGTTCATTGTTGGCCTCTCAGGTGGACCAGCTCATTTTCCACCACCTTGTGGGCTCCCACGTGCAAATCCCAGGAGGCTGGACTGGCCTACATCCTGAGAAGCCCCTAGCCCTTCACATTCAGCTCCCATGAAACTCACACCCAGATGCCCATAGCACTCAGGAGCCCCTTGATCAGTGCCACTCACTCTACCACCCACGATGGGTCGCCTGCCCAAGAACAGGCCCCAGGAGGGCCTGGGCCACAAGAGGGACACAGCATATATGAGGAAGAAATGCACTCAGCCATCCCTGCCCAGAGAACGAGCCCAGAAGCTACCAGAGAGAGCTGACAGCAAGGACGAGATCTCGAGCCAACGCCACCTCTGGCTTCTCCTTAACAAAGACATCTGAATGCTGCAACTCTGATTCCCAGAATCCTGAGACAGCTTCTTCCCTGCTCAAAACCCAAGGAATTGCTCTATGAGGGGATATCAGCTTCTTTAAGGGGTTTCTCACCCTCTGCCCTACCGACCTTGGCTGGGGCTAAAAGGCCACCAACATTTAAATGCCATTCCTTGAAAGTTTCCACATGTTCCATGACTGAGGACTCAGGGGTCGTACCACTGAGAGGGCATGGTTACTGCCTCCTGCAGGACACTTTCCAAAGTCGGCACTCAAATCTATTCCTTCAATACATAGCTAAGCATCTCCTGGGCCAGGCCTTATCAGAGAAGCCTCAGGCAAGCCTAGACCTGCAGGAGCATCCTGTCAAACAGGGAGAGATAGACAAGCACTGTGGGGATCAGACTGAGAACACAGGAGTCAAGACATGGTCTGGCTGGGTTTTCAGGCACCACAGGTGGTTCACCTGTGAAGTGGGCACAGCACACATGATCAGCGAGGTGAGGTCTACTGTGGGGAAGATACCAGAAGGGGCTACAGAGCAAGGGGGGCCCTTGTCTGCCCCTCGCTTCCAGCCTGCCCCACCTCCTTCTCTGTCCTAGTAGAAACAGCTTCCTCTACTGTTGTATGAAAACAAATCAGTGCAGAGCGGCCAGTACTCCAAGGTGCCCAGGGAGGAAGGAGCAGGCTGGGCAAGCAGCCAACAGGGAAGGCAGAAATGCACAGGAGGTGCAGACCATCAGCATGGGGGTGGGAACAGGTCAGCACCAGGAGACCTGGGAAGGCCCAGAAGCAGGGCCCCCTGGCAACGCCAGTTTTTCTTCTAGTGGGAGGGAGAAGGGTGTGTGGCTGCCTCAGGTAGGAGCTTCAGGCCTATGGAAGGAGGGGCAGCCTCTAACAGCATGCCCCTACCCCCTGCCCCACCATCGGCAGGGCACTGGTGAAATGACACACCTCAAAACAGCTCCAAGGACAACCCCACCTCCTTTTAAAGAGCTCCTGCAAGGCCAGATGAAGTAATGGCAATGGTACAAGGTGTTCCCTGGTTCATCCGTCCTAGCTTCGATCGCTTTAACCACACCAGAAATCTCTAATCAACTTCAGGGAGGACATGAAGGACTTTGATGTGTCCTTACCTCTCCCCATACTCAAGTTCCTGAACTTTCTTTCAGTCCTTGCAATGGTTTTCTCATGAGACTGTCCTGGGTATAGCTCACTATGCAGGATAGGCTTTTTCCTGGCAAACTGTGCATAAAACAACCCTCTCCTGGCCTGAGTCTTCTATAGGTTTACATATATCAAGTTCTCTTTCAGGAGGACACACCTCAATGTTACTCTAAGATTGCTCACACCAGTAGTTCTCAACCAGGGATGGTTTTGTCCCCCAGGGAACATTTGGCAATAATTTTTGGTTGATGCAACTGGGGAGGGAATCACTGTTGGCAAATGGTGGGTAGAAACCAGGGGTGCTGCTCCATATCCTACAGTGCACAGGACACCCTCCCACACAACGCATTACTTGGCCCCAAATGTCAGTAGGGCAGAGGGTGAGAAACTCTGGCTTCCAAGGATGTGGGATCATGGGGCAGGGTGGCGGGATCCACAATGAATGGCACTGAATCATTTTGGGAACACTCCCCTCTCAGAAGCTGTAGTATAAGCAAAGATGGGCAAATCTGAGTTCAAGTGCTTACATTTGTTGATTATATGACTGGGGGAAAGTTACTAGGCCTTTTTGAACCCTTAATAAAATGGGGAAAGTGCCTCCAACCCCGTAATGAGGTGGAAAGGATTAAATGAGGTAACGCGGCATTTAATTCTGCTTTCTGGAGCCAGAGACAGAAACAGATGAGCCCACAAGAGGAGGTTGAGTTCTTGCCTTGGAACAGGAGAAACAGCCCAACTTGGAAGCAACAAACTCTCTCAGTGCTGGGGAGGGAGCCAGGAGCCCTTTTTTGTAAATTGGGGCCTGCAGTTCCAGCTAGCATCCTAGACTAGCTCAGCCAACCCCTTCTCAGAGCCTCTCCACTGGCTCCTATGCCAGGGGGGCTCTCCATGCTGACCTGCCAACCCCTAACCCCCAAACTCCAAGGGGCCACTGTCCTGAGAGTGGTGACCTGGCCCTCAGTCACGCCTCTCTGAGAAGAGTCCAACCACTTCCTCTGGACAGAAGCACTTAAAGCCCTCACCTCCAAACCAACAGCTCTGTTGCAAAGGGTCAGCTTGAGCCTGAACCAGTTTCAGGCAGCTCAGAGTCCCTGCTGGCCAGAAGGTGACCTGCCCTGCCCAAGGCTGGCTTCCTCCCTCCAGGGAACCCCGCTGGCTCATCTGCAGAGGTATCAGCCTACGAGGACTTTCTTTTCCTCTCTCCTTTACCCTGAATTTAATGATCAACTAACCTGGGGGAAAGCTAATAGATTGTGATCAGAATACAAGGAGGAAGATTCCCCCTATCCTCACCCCTCACCTCTCCACACACACACTCCGGCATTACCCAGGACACCTCCTCTCCCTACAGATGCTCCTCTGTCCCTCCCACATCTATACCAGTTTTATTGCTCTCCCAGACAGCTGGCCTCCAACCTAGGGATGGCACCCGCCGGGACTCTCATCTCCACCACACAAAAGACGGAAGGTACGGGGTGATTCCGTGCTCCGACTGACCGCTCAGGGAGACCCTCCCATCCTCACGGCTGTCCCCGCCACCACCCCTCATCTTCCCCGACCCTGGGGTCGAAAGCATAGGCAGCCAAGGAGGCACAGGGCCCAGGCGACTCCGGGCACCTTCGCTCCCAGGACCAGGGCCATCGCCCCTGATCCTTACCCTTGCTGTCCGGCCAGCGCCTCCACTCAGCTCACCTCTGGCCTACGATAGGACGGACCAGGACTCACTTTCCGGTCAGGCTGCTCAAGGTTTTCTTTTCTAAAGCAGCCAGCCCCGTTGTTGGGCGACAGCGCTGACGGATGGCCATCTGCCCCAATCGCAGAAGTGGAAATTGAGGGGCGGAGTCCTATAAAGGAGTCAGCCAATGGCAATACACGTCACGGGCGGGTAAGGGCGGGGCCGTGGGCTGGGACTGGGGGGTGGGGGGATGTGGGTGGAATAAGCGTGCTGCCCGCTGGAAGAAGCGGCTGGGACTGCGGGGTTTATGCTGGAGCAGCTGAGGAAGAAACTGGAAAAGAGGTTGGAGACAGGCTGGGAAAGAGAGAGGCCGATGATTCAGGTGAGAAACCAGGGAGGCCAGCTTGGCAAGGGAACGGGTGTCTCGGCTGGAGTGGAGAACAGTAGCTGGGCTGAGAGAGAAGCAGGGCTATGGCTGAGATGTGTGGCTGGAATGGGGAGTGTGGCTGGGGTGGAGGTGTGGCTGGGAGAGGGCTGGGACTGGAAGGGGTGTTGCTGGGAGGGGTGTGGCTAGGGTGAGGGAGTAGATGGGGAAACAGGCTGCACTGGGGGCTGAAGATAACCCGAGGAGGAGGGTGGGTCCGAAAGAAAACAGTAAAGAGAAAAAAGAGGCGGGTAACTCAGCTTCAGGACCCTCCACTGCTGAGTCCCCAGTGTACTAAAACCCAGGCAGCTCTCCTCTGACACCCCTCATGCTCCCCACCACTGGTTGTGGAGGCCCCTCGCACCCTGAAGAAAGTGTTCCCTCCTAACTAGAGCTGGGGCTCCTGTCCTTCCTCTGTGACCTCTGCCCCGCAGCCCGCCACTTACTTCCCCCTGTAACGGTGTCTTCTGCCTGCATTCTCTACCAGTCCTTCCCAGTAGCATTTAAACGGGCTTAAGCCTCTCCAGTCTCGGTAAATAAACGTTCCTCGACCCTCATGCCCTTCTCTAGCTATTACCCACCCCACCATCACTCCAAAATGTCTCACGACGGTTGTCCCCATACCACTGAAACCTGGCCCCAGGGGCACTGTCACTTAATCTAATGGGCATTTGCAGCCGTGATATGCAGTTGGAATTCCCACCTTCCTATTAAAGCCCTCCTCCCTGGGTGTCCAGGTGGCTGGGTTCCTGGCTTTTCTCCCTGTCTCTCCCTACAGTTTTCTCTTAGTCTTTCTTGGCTTCTGTTCCACGGGTCCTCATGCTGTTCCCTATGGCCATCCCACTCCTCACCTCTCCTCTCTGGATAACATCCTTCCTCATGAAAACCTTCCCTTTGACTTCAATTCCTGCTCTTCTAGCCTGCATTTTGACACATGTCCACTTGTTTATCAGGCATATCTACAAGGCCGCACCTCAAATTCAGCTGAACACAAACCCAGCCTCTTCCCTCCAAAACTGCTTCTCCTGTTTACCGCCTTCCTTAGTGCAGGTCACACCACCTTCCATGCCCGAGTCGGAGACTTGGAACCAGCCTGGATGCCTCCTCTTCTCTCCTCATATGCCATTACTTACTAAATGTTTTACCTTCAAGATATGTCCTGCATCCACCCACCTCCCTACGAAGGTCCAGGCTAGACCTAGACCTGATACCACAAAGACGGCCTCCTTCCTGGCCTCTTTGCTTCCTCCAACCCACCCCTCACACTAAACCCACAAAGATCTATCCTGCCCCTAGACTGAGAGAGAGGGAATCTCAGCATCACCTGGACTGTTCATCAGGCTAGAATGACAAACACACACAAAACTAGCTACAGAGTTCACAGAAACAGTACTTCTCAAGGACCCCTGGCTGCAGCTGTAGTATTAAAACAACCCCCTTCTTAAAGTAATGACTTTTTACTCAAAAAGGACTTTGAACTCTAAAGTCAGATTAGCAGAAACTTCACTATTTGAAATTCCATCAGTAAGAATGAAACTTCCAACTCCCTCCTGGAGGATGTAAGTCACTTTGGCAGAGAAGCATCTGGATTTTCAGCCTGGGTGCAGAGCATCAGATGGGGAATTTCTGGACATAACCATCCCACAGCTATTTTGACTTGTGCTTCCCAAGCGAACAGGAGCTGGGTCTACTTTGCAGCCCAGACCTGATTCTGGCCCCTTCACATATGGCCCTGCTTTGCACCAAGCTTGTCAAAACACCGTTTTTGCATCACCTTTCACAAAAATCCTATGAAAACTCTCTTTACTTTTGCCCGGCGAACTGCCCAGGGTTCCCAGTGCAATGAGTTAACACCCGATTTGGCAGACTATGCAGCAGTCCCTAACTTTTTTGGCACCAGTGACAGGTGCTCCTATGGGAATCTAATGCCTGATGATCTGAGGTGGAGCTGAGGCGGTGATACTAGCACTGGGGAGTGGCTGCAAACAGATGAAGCTTCGCTCTCTGGCCTGCTGCTCACCTCCTACTGTGCAGCCTAGTTTCTAACAGGCCACAGACTGGTACTGGTCCGCGGCCCAGGGGTTGGGAACCCCTAGACTATGGGGTTGACCCTGATAATCTTAGGCTTGTGGGGATAGGACAACAAGGTCCAAAGTGGCAAAGGCACCTGTCCCTCCAGTTGACAGGTACATATTGAGCATCTACTACATGCCAGGTGCTGGCGACACGGCAGTGAATGACAAAGCCCCTGCTCTCATCACTCCCCGCTCCTTGAATGAGTTGACAAATGAGAAGTAAATTAAAGGGAGAAGGTGGACTGGGGCTGCTAGCTGTGGATGAGAAGTCTGGAGAAAGATAACAGGAAAACAAATGAGGACAGGTGAGGGTGAGATATAGCAGGAGAACAAGGTGAGATGTAAAGAAACAGACAAGGATTTCCAGGCTAAAAAGAACTCAGAGGCAATCCAAACATTTCTTTTCTTGGGTCAGAGTCTGCTATCTTTATGAGCAATTTCTACCCATCTTTGTCCCTACCCTCCCTGCCAATCAGATGCTTCCTGGCCATTTTCCAAGTTGGAATAGAAGAGAGCCCCTTGCTGCCTGGCCCTGCCTGAGGGCTGTGGACTGGCTGATGGCTTGTAAGGCATGGCCCCTCATGGAGCAGATGGTCTGAGCACTGAGGCCAATGGAAAAGAAGAAACAATTCCATGAGAGCAAAGTGTCCCAAAGCCCAGCCAAGCCCACCCTCCTGTTGGCTGGTCACAGGAGTGAATAACCCCAGCTCTTCACTTCTACTCACTCAAGTTAGGTTTCTGCCACCTGCAGCCAAGGCAGTAGAAGGATTAGATCCCCTTGTACTTCTCACACGCTGGGGTCTTGTGTGTGCACTTTCAATAATACCCGAGGCGGTTGCATTCCACACAAAGAGGCTGTTTCCTGTGGGCTGAAGCACACCAAGGACAGTAGGGGGCAGTAGTGGCCATCCCAGTAGTTGCAGGCACTGGGGGACAGAAGGAGTGTCCGGGCTTTAGAAATTAAAACATAATACAACCAACTAAAAATCAGTCTGCTTGTTTTACCAAGAGCTGGCACGTCTAAGCAACATCAGTGATGTAATTCTCCCTGAAAAAGCCCTTTCCAGTTGTCACCCAGTATCTATGGGGGATACATTCCAAGACTCCCAGAGGATGCCTGAAACCAAGGATAGTACTGAACCTTATGTATGCTGTTCTTCCTATACTTACATATATACCTATGATAAAGTTTAATTTATAAATGAGGCACAGTAAGAGATTAACTACAATAATGAATAATAAAATGCAACAATTAGAATATGCAATGAAAGTTATGTAAATGTGACATCATTAAGTAAAATACGGTTTCTCGAACACACGTTATACAATACCTCGACGGTCAACCTGACAACCCAGATAGCTCCTGAGTGACCAATGGGCGGGGAGCATCTACAGTGTGAAGATCACGTCCAGAGTGGGATGGAGCAGGACAACGTGAGATTTCATCACGCTACCCAGAATGGTACGCAATTTAAAATTATGAATTATTTATTTCTGGCGTTTTCCATTTACTATTGCAGACTGCAATTGGCCGCAGGTACCTGAAACTGCAGAAAGTGACAGCGCAGATGAGGGGGCACGGCTGTACTGATCTGAGCACCAGCCCCTGCGCTGGCGGGCTTTTTCTGCGAAAGGCCAGAGAGTAAGTATTTTAGATTTTTCAAGCCATATGGTCTCGGTCACAGTGACTCAATTCTGCTGTCATCACACAAAAACAGCCGCAGACGACATATAAACAATTGAACATGGCTGAGTTCCACTATGACTTTATGAACACTGAAATTTGAATTTCACATAATTTTCACATGTTATGAAATATTATTCTCCTTTTGATTTTTTTCCAACCATTTAAAATGTGGAAATCATTCTTAGCTCGCTGGCTGCACAAAAACAAGCAGCTGGTCAGATTTAACTCTTAAGCCACGGTTTTTTGGCCTCTGTTCTTAACAGTTATTGCTGTTAACTGTTAAGTTTTCATAACACTTATATAAGGTTCAAATTTTCACAATTTTATTACATATCCTTTAAAAACTGGGTTTATTTGGAGAACTCCCAGTTACGGAGCTGTCTTCCAACACACAGGCATTCATCTCGAGAATGAGTTTGAAGTATCCAGAATTTTCTGAGCTCACTTGGGGTCCAGCGTGGGGTCCCCAGTCCCCTCCTATAATGCCTATTCCTGCATTAAAAGAGTAGGTTTGAAAAATGATGGAAGTACAGCGATTGGAAAGTCCAAGAAACAGACCTCGGCTACTTCGGTGCTGTCATTATATGCCCACTTAGGGTTTTTATGGTTACAAATTTCTAGAGCAACTTAAAAGCTTTTAGAATTAATCTCAAAGATACAAAGGCTTGAAGAGTTTTTTAGTTTCCGGAATGTACTATGGAATGAAACTCATATGAATCTGTCCAACATAGTCTTATGTTTAAGGCTTTTTCTATTTGTATAGTGTTGCTTCATGAAAGAAATGTAGAAAGTAAAATTAATAAACATGTTCATAATATATGTGATTGACTATATAAATGTGAAAGAGGAGGCAAATCTCCTTTTCAAAAGAACCCCAATATTTATGTAGATACTCTGCAGTCAGGGAGGGGGACTGTAACTCCCCTCTCCTGAGGCAGGGCTGTGAGTAGTGACCGCCTTCCAAAGAGGACAGGCTGGAAATGGCAGAGGAGGATTAACTGTCCAGTGGAAGAACCTGACAAATGCTGCCTTAGGCAGGTGATCAAGGTCAACAAAGGTGATCAATGACGTTCATAGTTTAGGCCTTTGATGAGATAAAATGGAAATGGGACTCTATCTGTGGGGTCTTCCTCTCCAAAACCCATAACGCAAGCCTAACCATGAAAAAAGCAGACAAACCCCAAGCGAGGGACATTCTACAACCTTTCTGACAGCAATGCCCAAAACCGTCAAAACGTAGAAAGTTCAAATAACTATCACAACCAAGAGAAGCCAAAGGAGGCTTGATGACTCAATATAAAATGGGATCCTGCATGAGATCCTAGAACAGAAAAAGGGAAATAGGTAACCGGGAAGTCTGCATGAATTATGGACTTTAGTTAACAATGTGGGAATAAGGATTCATCAACTGTAACAAGGGTACTATCCTAATATAAACCATTCACGCTATGGGAAACTGGGTGATAGGACCTCTGTACTAGCTCTAAAATTTTTCTGTAAATCTAAAACTTTTCTGAAAATAAAGTTTATTTAAACAATATACATGTTCTTCCATCAACTATTGGGAAAGATAGACTGACACATAGCTATACTATTAAACATGCATATGCAAAGAATTTCAATTTTGATGAAGCAACTGACAAATTTGCAGTTAAAGCTCTAAGCAGAAACCGTAATATTATCCTTTATTACCAATGACCAATGTTGTTTCAGGGGTCTCTGAGACCACTCACACACTCAGTGATTCACTAGGATTCAGGGACTCAGCATAAAGTTGAGCTCATGGCTAATTTTATTACAATGAAAAAATAAGATTGTCAAAGGAAAAAAAGACATTGGTGGCATCTGGAGGAATCCACACCCAGGCTTTTCCACACGTCCCTCCCCAGGAGGAATCACACAGAGCTCCCTCTTCCCAAAAGTGAAAAATGCCATGCCGTGTGCAACATTTCTACCCGGGAAGCCCATTAGATACTCAGCACCCAGGGTTTTTGCTAAGGGCTGGTCACATAGGCACCCTCTGCCTGGCACCTACCCAAATTCCAGACTCTCAGAAGGAAAGCAGGTATTACATATAAGCCATATATTGTTTGTGCAAACGGTCTCGGTACAGTGAACCACCCTTCTCAGAATGCAGGGAACAGCGCAAGTGCCACGTTCCCAGGTGCCTGTCTGCCACGGGTCAGCCTTGTCAGGTTGAGGGTTAACTATAAGGAGGCATTTCTAAATAAAGTAGTCTCAAGTTCGCTATGTTAATTAACCCTTCCACACAAATATATAGGTATTTTTTCCTCTTTAAAAAATACATTAATCAAAATTAATCCATGATCTTCCCCCCTTTTTATACTGTAATATTCTTCATTTTAAAAGTTTTTACTAGAATGATTAAATGTACAAAACTCAATAAAAGAACATTTTTACCCTCTGCATCTTTTCCTGACCATTATAATTATTCATTCCATGATGATTTCTGAAAATTATTCTGTTAAATGGAAGAGGGTGCATCACAAATGATCCATCTCAGGTGACGATGTACCAGATACATCACTGCCTATAGGCGGCATAGGTGTTTAAATGCAGAGAAAGGTACTGTTTGCCAGATACTGGAGCAGTGTCACTCTGTGGCCAGAGCAAAAAGAGTTTATGATCCTATCTGCTCACTGGTTTGGAAGGTATTCTGGATTTTTTTCTTTTAATTGGGGGAAGTATATGTTGAAATTCTACATATAAAGTGAGACTTTGTCGTCACATGCTGGGATATCCACCCGTTAAGCTCTTTCAAACAGTCATGGCTCCCTGGGGAGCGGTGCCCTCTCCTTCTGCCCCTGGTGGCCAGCTCCTGTTTTGCTGTCAACTTTGGGTGTTGATTCCTCCTTAGAACCCAGGGGTCCTGACCAGGCTAACCCTGCCGCCTGTGGTGGTCTCTGCTAGTGACACCCCACCAGGTCTTCCAAGTCCAATTCTGACACCCTCACAGAAGAATCAGACTTGCCAGGCACCCTCACAACTGGACATTTGCCATCTCTCGTCCCCCCACACTCCAGGGCCCCCAATTGTCCCTGTCTGGAACATCCAAGGAACACCACAGTTGGGTCTACATGGACTAGCTTCTGGGCAAGGCCCTTAGGAGGCCACCACCAAGCAGGAAAACCCAGCAACCATCTCTCTGTGCTGGACCCTGCTCCCTGCCCTCAGACTGATCCTGGCTCTCCCAGGTACAAAACAGTAGCCACTGACTGTTGACTCCAGCATGCTCTGTATGAGCTGCCATGAGAGAGTGACCATGGGGACAGCTTACGAGTCCACAGCACTCACTGTGTTCTAGGCACTTAAGAGATTCATTACATGGTTGATTCGTTACATGGACACCCACAACAACCTTACCAGGTAAGTTTATCTTCTCCCTCCATTTTACAGATGAGGAAACTGAGGATGGAGGATGAATTGGCCTGGCTGCAGTCAGCCAGCAAAAACATAGCTGAGCTGGGACTTATGCCCAGGCCCTATGACCAGAGGGCCCCTCTGTGACTATTGATGAGAACACATTTGGTTTGGGGAGCTCTCTCCCAAGCTGACCGTATCTTTTCCTGCAACATAGCACATCATGGACCCAGAAAAAATAGCTCAATCTATCAAGCTGGTCTCTAGGGCTATGACCCTTGACCACCTGGTCCCATCCATGCTTCGGCTTTCTCTTGGGACCTTCTGCCCATTTCCTGTCTTTTCCGGCCTCACCAAGCTATTCTTTCACTGCTCCATGCCTTTCAAATGCTGTTCCAACTGCCTGGCATACCCTACACATCTCTACTCCGAGGATTAATCTCTCCCAGAATGAGATTGTAAAAGGGTCAAGGTTGTAGAGATGAGGGGCATCTGGGGAGAGACTTGTGGGAGGGCTGAGTCCATTTCCCCAAGAGTAGGTGGGGCACCTGCCTCTCACCTCAGGGCCAGTGCCACATGGGGGCTTCAGTGGCACCTGAGAACTCCAACCAATGTCCACGTCACATGGGTAGTAGCTGAGGAGTAGGGTCAGCAGAGTGGGGTCAGCTCCTGTCACTGACCACCCTGTCACACAACAGCTGGTCAGAATCTGAGACAGGATTCAGAACGCACAGTGGGCACAGCCTCCAGGAGTCACGGTGGCAGGGACTCTCCCTAGGGCCCAGCAGTAACAGGCTGCAGGAGTGTCAGCCAGCCAGGGCGAACTGGGGGCCGCCAGCCAGAAGACAGTCACTGCCTGGTCAAGGGAGTTGCTGTGGGCCAGCAGGCCTCCTAAAGATGGCCAGAGGGGGCATGAGCTCAAAGTCAGCTTGAAACTGGACCCAGCCCAGATGACTGGAAGCCAGCTTGCTACCTATGGGGGGCTGAATGACAGCCCTCAAAGACTTCCCAGGTCTAATTCCCAGACCTGTGAATATGTCACAGTACATAGCAAAAGGGACTTTGAGAATCTGATTAAGGATCTTGAAACGGAGAGATCATCCTAGATTATCCAGGTGGGCCCAATGTCATCACAGGTCCTTATAAGATGGAGACAGGAGGTCAGAGGCGGGGATGTGGTGTCAGAAGGAGGGCAGGTGAGGAGGAGGAAGGGAGGGACTGGAGGACATGATGCTACTGTCTGGACAATGGAAGGATTCCTAGAATCCGGAAAAGGCAAGGGAAGAGATTCTGTTCCCGTACCTCTAGAGGGAAGGCAGCCCTGCCAACACCCGGATTCTAGACTTCTGAGCTCCAGAACCGTAAGAGAATTAACGTCTTAAGCCATGAAATTTGTGGTGATTTGCTACAGCAGCAGTGAGAAATGAATGGTCCACCATACATCAAGTGAAAACTTCCCGCCCACCACCACCCCTCCCCGCTGCCTCTGCCACGAGCCTGGATGCGTCAGAAATCGGCTTGCCAGACGGAACGAGGAGAGACAGCACACCCAGTTAAATTCAAATTTCAGACAAATAATGAAGAACGTTTCAGTATAAATAACCCCCAAACATTGCACGGTACATACTTACACTCATAATAAAGTATTCGTTGTTCATCTGAAATACGAATTTAACTGAACATTCTGGTTTTACATGGCAACCCTCGCCAAAAACAGCAGCTGTCGGGGGAGAATGAAGCAAGGGAGAAAAATAAAATGGAAAAGAAGAGCACTCCCTGTGCTGTCCAGAGCGGGCTCCAGAGGGGAGGGGAGATTTCACGTTAAATCAAGATCCGAGCTTTATTAGCTGGGACTGGATGTTTTTAATTAATGAATTGAGACACCACTCCCAACCCAATTTCCTAAGAATGGACATAAAAAATCATGGGGAAGATTGGGGCTTTTCATCCAGGGACAAGAGGGCAGGCAGTTCTCTCCCTCCATCGCCCCTGAGTGGGCTTAAGGGGCAGTGGGAAATAAAGGTGATACCATGATTATACCCCAACAGGGCTCCCTTGAACCAGCGACGGTGAGATAGATCAGCTCAGTCTCTAGCACAAGGGAAATGTGCAAATAAATGCCAGCCCGATGAGTCCTGCATCTGCTTCGCATCCCACGCTCTCCACCCTGCCCCCTTCCCGCCCCCACCACCACACACACAGTAGGAGCCACAGCAGGCCAGGAAACTGGCCTTTTCTGTTTCCCAAACCCAGAGTCTGTGACCCTGCCTTCTGGTTAGTTTCTGTGCGGACTCGTCCCAGCTAATGTAGCTGTGTGCCCACAAGGTGGCGCTCACGGTTGCCACAAATCACTGGACTAAGGTCAAAGCTTTTCAAATAAAAATTTTAGTTTTAGATTCATAAAATTGTTGAGAATACGATACAGAGAGTTCCCGCATACCCACACTCAGTTTCCCCTATTATTAACGCCTCACATTAATATGGTGCATTTGTCACTATTGAACCCATATTGATCTCACGTTACATTTAGTTGTCCTGTCTCCTCAAGACAACTCTGGGCTGTGAGAGTTTCTCTTTCATGACCTTGACTGTTTGGAGGCATGGTCAGGTGTTTTGTAAAGTCCCCTCTACTGAGATTTCTCTGGATTAGACTGAGGTTGTGGGTTTGGAGAATGAAGAACACAGAGGTAAAGCGCCCTTCTCATCACGCCGTACCCAGGGCGCATGGCATCACCATGACAGCGCTGTCGGTGTTGACCTTGATCACCCGGCCAAAGTCCTGTCTGTCTGGTTTCCCCACTGTACATTCTTTTCCCTTCCCTTTTCCATCCTATGTTCTTTGGATCCTATTTTTTTTTTCAAGGTTTGTTTTCCTTTTTTAAACCATTGCCTGTCACCTCCAGGTCAGTTAGGACAGTGTGGAGGACAGGGAGTCCTAGTCACATGGTGTGAGAACAAAGTAGAGACTTGCAGCCTGGCAGTTTTTGAAATTTCAGGAATAAAGTTACTTGGGGCTCCTGTCTCTTCCCACCTCTCCAATTATCCAAGAAAAACATCAGTCTCATGAAAGGGGCCATAGGAAAGGGAGCCCAGGGGAGGACGGCCAGAGAAGAGCAGTGTGAGAAGGGCGACGGGATGATGTCAGGCTGCCCTGCAGGCAGCATCAGGATACAGCTTCCCTGAGAGCAGGGCACTGTCATGTGTCCCCACGCCTGGCCCTGCACCTGTCCAGAAGGAGGTGCTCAAGAGACGGCTGAATGTTGGTTGCATTCGCTCTACCCATGCCAGCTTCCTTGTAGTCATCAGTGAGACCCTCCCAAGTAAGTCATATCACACCTCTCTCCTGCCGGAAAACGCTTCAGTGACTTCCCACCATGCCAGGTGGCACCCGAAGCTCCCCACGCCTCGGGCCTGGCCATCTCTCCTCACACGCATGGCTGTTCTGTTCCGGGAGCACACCAATTCCCCAGCTCAGAGCCTTCACACAGAACAAGCGTCCCCACTCCCTAACCCTTCAGGCCTCAGCTGCAAATTCCACTTCCCAGATACCTTCCCACCCTCTCTCTGCCCCTTCTCAAATGCCCAGATGAAGAAGTAGAGGCAGGGAGGCGCGAAGTCCTTTGAAGAGGGAGCAGGGTTCAAGGGCAGTGTGGGAAAACCTAACTTAGTGGGAGGCCAAGAAGGCCCCAAGGATGAGCCTTGAGGTTCAGGAAGGGTGTGTGTTGGGTGGGGATGGGGGGGGGGGTTATACCCCATCCATCTTCCCCTCAACTGAAATTCTGCAGTCGATTCCTGTGATTGCTTCTCGCCACCCCATAGTAACCCTGGGGGCACACAGCCTCCTTCGGGCTATTTTGCAAGCTGCTTGCTGGCAATATTACCTTCCGGTTTTGCAGTGAAGTGTCGCTATGAGGTCAAACCACTGTTTCTCATCACGATAAAGCTCTGTGTTTCTGCTTTTGTGGTTCACAGGTTTTTCTTCTTCTAAAACCATAAAAGGCGTCAAACTCTCCTCTTTGCTAAGATCCCTTGTGCACATCCTCCGTTGGGAGCGCCTTTGTGGCCTAGCTAAGTGAGGCCCCTGCCTGCAGCTGCCTCACCTGGCACCGCCTTGTCCAGGGATGGCCTTATATGGTGAAAAGCAGCCTTCTGCTGCAAAGTGCAGCTCAGCACCTATGAAGGAAGTTCTCAGTTTCGAAATCAGCTTTGCGTAGATCTTTGCTGAAGGTCTGGCCTCCAAGCCCCACAGCCAACTCCCTACATTTCAGGAAGGGGCAGTGTTTCTATGGGCAACCAGAAGTGAAGTGCCAAAGATACACGGGGGATGTCTTCCTACTTCCTGCCCAGCAGCTAAAGTGAGAAGGGATGCTCCAATATGTGTTGCTTGGGGAAGACCAGCAGAGAGAGGCAGTAGGTATTGTAACATGAAGGGTGCCAGATGAAGCTGCCATTGCATATTCCAAATATGGCAATCCTTATAAATGCTGGGCTGCCTGTGGACTATAGGCCAGGCCCTAAGTGCCCAAGGTACAGGAGCTCATTTAAAGCGCACAACACAGATTCATGGACACAGGCAACAATTCAGTGGCTACTGGGAGGCGGGGGGTGGTAAATAAGGGTGAAAGGGGTTTAACTTTGGGTGGTGAATACACAATGCAATATACAGGTGATGTTATAGAATCATACACTCAAAACCTATATAATTTTATTAACTAATGTCACCACAATAAATTTGTAAAAAAAAAAAAAAAGCTAGACTCTCTGCAAAAAGTTATAATTAAGAAAATAAAAATAAACCTCACAACAACTGGGTAGGATATGGGCCATTATTAGTCCTGCTGGACAGATAAGAATAACTGAGGCTCAGATGAGGGCTGTAACTTATGTAAGGTAAGATAAAAAACTTATCTACCAGACCACCAGAACAGGCCTCCAGGAATCCACCTCCGAGAATGCTGTACTAGAAGGAAGGAGGCCACAGCTGTGCTGTTCACTGCAGCAGCCACGGCCGCGCGTGGCCGGCAAGTGCTTGAACTGGTCCACGCTGAGATGTGCACACCGCAGCTCAGAGGTTGGGTTTTTTAGTTTTGAGTTAAATTACTTTGAGTTGTAAAATACCTCAAAACATTGAAACTTCATTCCAAAATCATTATAAGTTCACGAGAAGTGGCAAAGATAACACACAGAGATCCCAGGTCCCCTCCCTGCACTCGGTTTTGCCCTGTGGTGACGACATCTTACATGATTATTGTATAAAATCAAAACCAGGAAACTGACATTGGTACATGTGTGTATGATTCTTTGTCCTTTCGTCATACCTGTAGATTTGTATAACCACTACTGCAATCAAGATACAGAACTGTTCCCTCCCTACAAGCATTTCCCTCATAACAACTCTCCACAATTTTAAAATAGGGATAACATGTTAATATCTTGGCTATATTGGGTTAAATAAAATATATTAAGATTAATGTCGCCCAGTTCTTTTCACTTTTAAAATGTGGCTACTAGAAAATTTAGAATCACATATGGGGCTCACATCCTATTTCCACTGGACGGTACTGGCTTAGAAGATCAGAGCCAGCTCAGCTGTTTGGGACGGGTCACCCGAACTCCCCGAGCCTGGGTCATCTGGGTAGCCCAGGCCTTTAGAGTAAGTGTACAGTTGCTCATTCATTCAATGCATTTACCATGTGCCTGCTGCGGGCTGGGCCTTATGCTAAAGACTGGACATAGAAACAAAGACTATAGCTCAGAACTCAGGTGGTCCCCAGCCCTCCAGAGCAGGTATACCAAACAGGGGGTTCTGGGAATCCCACCCCCTTCCTGATACCTCCCATAACTCACTCAGAGGCGAACGGAAGTGACAGTAGTAGAAAAATAAAAATAAAGTCCTGACACACGGAAGGCCCTGCTGCACACAGCTATTGTTCCCAGAGAATGCGGGAGCAGCCCCTGGAACCCAGCAACCAAGGGTCCCCTATCCGTTCGCGCGTCCATCTGTCCTTCCAACCATCCCAGAAGGACTTAACCCCACTGCACTTCAGAGTTACCTGGAAAGCTTTAATGAAAAATTTCTAACATGAAGAAAAGCAAACTAATAAAACAAACCACCGTATGCCCAACACCTAGATTTAACAGTTGTTACCATTTCACCGTATTTCTTGTTGTTCATGGGAGTATCTGAAAGAACATGGTAGTCATCCTCACGTTGCAGCCTTAATATATCATCTGCATCTCAATGTAAAAGGACACTTCCTTACCCAAACAATCCCATGATTACACTTAACAAAATTAACAATAACTCCTTACTGTAATCTGACCGATAGTCTGAACTTAGAAATGCAGTCTCAGGCCTTGCCCCAGACCTGCTGAGTCGGAATTTACTTCTAAAGTCCTCATATATAATCCGTGTGCACATTACAGTTTGAAAAGCAAACTTCATGCCCAATCTGGTATTTGTTGAATTATTTCCTTCCCCTCAAAATGCACATGTTGAAGGCCTAACCCCCAGGACCTCCGAATATGACCTCATTTGGGGATCGGATTATAGCAGGTATAATTAATTAGTTCAGATGAGGTCATACTAGAGTAGGGTGGCCCCTAATCCAATGTGACTGGGTTCTTATTTTAAAAATTAGGCACAGAGACAGACACACGTAGAGGGAGGATGACATGAAGAGATAGAGAAGGTGATCGTCTACAAGCCAAAGAGGAAAGTCTGGAACAGATGCATCCCTCAGGAGGCACCAACTCTGAGAGCCACCTTGATTTTGGACTCCTGCAAGAGAATGCATTTCTGTTAAGCCTCCCAGGTAGCGATACTTTGCTACAGCAACCACGGGGCATACGTGCGCAGTCTGTATTCAAAGTTCACCTGCAGTATTCTTTAAATGCCCCACAGCTGAGCCCACATTGGAAGATTCTGATGTAATTGGTTTGAGGTGGGTCTCAGGCACGGGGCCTCTTAGCACTGATTGAGCTCAGCTGCAGCGGGCTGGACACCCTGCTCTGCTTTCACGAGTAAGGTAGCAGGTCGGTGAAGCCCCACCTGCTGCTTGTCGCTGTGTGGAGAAGGGCGAGCAAGTTACCTGGGAAGAGAAATGCCCAGCACCAGAGCTGGAACCCTCAAAGCTGTGGTCCTCACCATGGGGTCCTGGACCAGCAGGTCAGCATCACCTAGGAGGGTGTGAAGGATGCAGGTCCTCATGCCCCAGATGGACCTCCTACGTCAGAAACTGGGGTGAGACTCAGCCAGCTGTGTTTTAAGGAGCCTTTCTAGCTATTCAGATGCTGCTCAAATTTGAGAAGCAGAGCCTCGGAGGGGTGAGGGCCCTGGGCTCCGTGTGCCTCCTTCTGAACCAGCCTGCGGAGGTTAAGAGCCATCAGCTCTCTTCATGCTGAGATGCCAAGGAGCAAAATCTCACATCAACAGCCACAAGCTGGCATTTCCTTCTTTGACCTCCCAACTAGCATCGCCACCTAACTACGGCCCCAGCAGTTGACTTGGTTAATTAACTTGTTTGTTGAGACATGAATGCATACACACAATAACAAGTTCAAACAGTCCAAGAGAGGATGTGATAAAAAGGAAATCTCTCTACCTTTGTTTTCAGTCCTGCTCCCCAGAGGCAGCCACAGCCAGAAGCTTCTTGTGGAATTTCCCAGAGCTCTGCTCCGACTCCATATTCACATCCTTCCATATCCTTTAAAACACACTCCAGAAGCCCACTACGGCGGACTTGGCTTTTTCCTCCTTTTAACACTATATTATGGGGCTCACAAACCTCTTTTTTCACAACATGTCACTGTCTGAGAATATAAAATTGAGCCAGTCCCCTATGAATGACCATTTCGGTTGCTTCCCATTTTTTGCTTTTATGTGTAATGCTACATTTAATATCCCTGTACAGAGAATGCTGAGGTTTCCAGATATACGGATTTCACAGACTACTTAAAATGTCAAGGGGCTTGAAATGAGGCTGTTACTTCTTATTTTATCAACTAAGGACATTAAAAATAATGTATTTATCGTCGCCTGTTTCATAAAATAAAATCGTTTTAACACCTAAGTCTTAGATAAGATTAAAAAAAAAATAAGTTGAATGCATCATTTTGTAGAACACTCACCTTTCTGTTACTACACAGCTGTGATGACTTCATCTTGGACTGGGTTTCAACATGATTCTTCAAGAAAAGAAGGGAGCAGGATCACACGCATGCACCCACCCCTCCAGGTCCCTTCGCTCACCCACCAGCATTCCCCCAGGGTGTCAGTTGGTAAAGAGGAGCTCTACCAGGTTCTCCCGCTTCTGTTTTTAATTACAGAGCCCCCTCGTCTCAGATGTTTCTAATGTAGAGTGAGCCTTCCATTCTTGTTCGGTGGGGCAGTTGAATTGCTTGAAGAAGATAATTCCAAGCAGGTGCCTAATGAGATTAACAAGGCAACTGGACAGCTGTTCCATTTTCAAAGAAATCTGTTAGCAGGTGCTCACGACTCTTAGCTCTATTAAATGCCAATTGCTCTGTAATTCGATTGCTCGAATGGTCTCAATTAACCAGGTGTTAAAATGGCTGGAAAACAGGATGCCCCTGCCTGAGGTCTGGCCCTGCCCCACCTCCCCAAGGTGCCCGGTCTTTCATCTCTCATGCGTGTTTCCAGATGGCCCTGCAGGTGGCTCTTAATCCATGCAGTGGGTGCTTCCTCTGAGGGCAACAGTGTCATCACCTGGGAGCCAGGACCCACATTTTTACCGGGTGATTCACAGGCACATTATAGTTGGAGAAGCGCTGGCCTTAAACATATATCTGTGGGGACCCAGCAAGGTGGGGACAGTCAAATAGCGTGAATTTGGGGGCAATGCGTTGTCAGATAGCTAGCTGTGGATCCAACTGTGCCATGTCTATTTGTAGGACACTAAGTTGCTTCTTCTGTCTAGGCCTCAGTTTCCCCATCTGCAAAATGGGGGTAAGGATAGAAGCTGCCTTCTAGGAGTTGCTCAGAATTAAATGCACTAAGGAATTCAAGGCCTTCTATCACAGGGCTCAGCATAGAATAGATGCTCAAAAAACGGACTCGGGTCTTCCTCAGGGATCACGGTCTTCCCAGCCCTCACCACCCCAGACACACAAATCCAATGGTTGTAAGGCTGTTCTGGGAAGGTGGTTAGATTCCAGGGCTCAGTCCCAGAGTCTGATTCTGTATGTCAGGAAGGGTGCCTCGAACATTTCTGTTCTTCACTCAGCATCCCAGGTAATGCTGACATAAATGGTCCAGGGCGTGTCACTGCTCAGAGGACCAGCATCACCTGGGAGCCTGTTAGAGATACAGGATCTCTGGCCTACCCAGGATTACTGACTCAGGAGCTACATTTTAATAAGATCCCACACCAGGCATTGCTCCTAGGGTGTCTCCCAGCCTAGGGTTCCTAAAGACAAAATGCAAGGACACAGTAAATGTGTGTGGTGCCTTCCTACCTGCTACCTACCCAGAAAACAAGTGTTAGTATATCATCCCTCCAGTGTTGAAGCCTTATAATATTTTCTGGCAGTGCAGAACTATGGTAACTAAGTACAATAAACCTGGAGGCTTAAAATGACAGAAATTTATTCCCTCACAGTCCCAGAGGCCAGTGTCCAAAACCGAGGTGGTGGCGGGTTGGTTCCCTCCTGGAGCTGTGCAGGAGAATCCATTTCGGGCCTCTCCCAGCTTCTGGTGGCCGCTGGCAATCCTTGGTGTTAAGGGACTCATCAATGGATAACTCCAATCTCTGCTTCTGTCATTACTCAGCGTCTCTGAGTGAGTCTGTGACTTCTTTCTGTTTCCTATAAGATACCAGTCATTAGATTTAGGGCCCCCTAATCCATGATGAGCTCAGCCTGAGATTTTTAATTACATCTGCAAGGACCTTGTTTCCAAATAAGGTCACAGGTGCCAGAAATGAGGGCTTGGACAAACCCTTTGGGGACCAGCACTCACCCCATCACAGGCCTGTTTTGTGGCTCACTCCTTTGAGTATTTAAGTCGCTGTTCTCTCAGGGGTTTTACGTTCATTAAGTCTCCTCTCTCATCTAAGAGGAAGAAAGGCTGTGCCCTCCTTAAAGAGATTTCAGTCCCCCGTAAGCTGGTGAAGGAGGCTGACAGGTGGCTGACAGTCTCGATTTCGGCACCACCAGTAGCTGTTCACACTCGCCAGAAAACTGGGGCCAGAGAGGGGCAGCCAGGCAGCTACAGAGCCAGCACCTCCCCCAGGGGCAAAGATGCAGCCTTGAGACGTGGCCCCATCTGCGAACCTGCAAATTTTATGGAATAAACTGGGGCATCAACACCCAGGAGAGGCCACCAGGGAACGACCTGGCCCCAAATAAAAGGATGTTCATCTGACAATGCTTTTTAAAACATCTAACATCCGACACTAAAGAATCTTGGTTTCATAAGATGCCCTAAATGTGAGCGTCCCAAGGCCTTGAAGTTCAGGCACTGGAGGTCATCTAAGCTGGGACACGTGCATGGACGCACAGTTGGACTGGCAGTCTTTTGAACCCAATAGGCAGTTGAGTCAAAAGATCAAACTGCCTGTTGCTCTTGCTATAGACCAGTGGCTCTCAGCTGGGCTGCACATTGGAATCTCATGGGCACCTATAGAAGTCCTGACCAAGTCAGAAGATCTGGGAGGCAGGGCTCAGACATCCGGGGTTCCAATGCATGGCAGCATTGAGAACCGTGGGTGTGTAACCACGAGCTGTTGCCATGCTGGCTGAGGCCTTGTAGGGGGACACAGGGCCTTGTGGCTCCCTGGAGCATCTTTGAGAACCTGCAGGTAGAGGTGGCGGCCCACGTGACAGCCTGCTCGAAACTGCGCTTCTGCCTCCATCCCACGGGGCCCCCTGCATCCCTCATCCTGGTACCCCCTTCCCACCTTCTAAGTGTGGATCCTGCAGAATCCACCCTCTTTGGGGCTACTCTGTGCTGTTGGATTTGTGGCAGAACTCCCTCCAAGAGAGAACCTGGAAGCCTTCCTGTTCCCATTCCAGCCCATGTGGGGCTCCTCCAAGGGGTCACCTTTGCTCTGGGGATCCCCGATGGCCTGGCTGAGACTTCCTACTGGTTGAGAATGTTCCTGCCCAACCCTCCTTCCTATCGCTTCTCCTTTTTCGGGTGTCGAACCCAAACAGTGCGCAGAAGGTTCTCCCCAGATCCATCACATGGTGTCACACCCTGTACATCTCTTGCACGTCTAATATTCCAACTGGCATCTGTTTCCCATGGGACCTGAACTGGAATAAAGTTCAACTTGGATTCTAGCTCAGGACTCATCAGGTGGGTGTGTCCCAACATACGAGAACAAGATTCAAGTGACATGGGTGGCCACAGCATGACAAGTGCCCTCCGTGCTCAGATCTCAACCCAAAGTCCCACCGTAAGTGGCCTCTGACCTAATCTCTCTAACGCCCTTGCTTGCTCCTCTCTACCTTCTCTCCCCTGTAAAGTCTCTTCTCCTCTTTCCTGCATCTTTTCATCTTTTCTCATATAAATGTGACCCATTTCCCTAATCAGGAGTATAAAGATCTGAGGGCAGGCCGATTAATCAACCCTGCCATCAGGTCCACTTGGAAAGGTGGAGAAGGACGTGCATACTCATTGTTAATATTTTTTCCCTCTCCCATGGACACCACCACCTTAATTACAACACCCTTCCTTAATAACTCACTTTTGTGTTGCTACTAAGCATTCCTTACATGTATGTAAAACATGAAAGTTGAGACATTGCTTACCATTTGCCCGGAGGGACCTACGGAAGGCACTCCCTACCCTGACCCATGGGTGGTCCTCAGACCACACTTTCAGGAGCTCTGCCTTAGAGGTGCCCATTCTATGTTTAACCCCGATCCCCATCACCCCCTCTCCTGAGCCCCACCTTGGAAATGAGACGACAGCAGGTGGGCAGCGCCCCCACCCCGGCCTTATGCGTAGAGAGGCATCTCAGCCCCAGGCATCTCCCCTGCTCTTCCCTAGCCCCTTCCTTGCCTCGCTGCAGCCATGCGGGCCCCGTGGCTCTGCTTCCATCCTGTGCTCAGCTGCGCCAGCCAAGTTGCGAGCATAAGCGGATTCCATGTAAATCCCCCTAAGAGAGCACAATCCAGCCTCCGTCAGCCCAGCCAGTCCAAGACCCAGACCTTCCCGGACCTCCAGCTCAGGAAAGTCATGGGACGCCCCAGAGTAGGAGTGGCCAGAGGCCCAGCGCATTTGCGGTGGAGGCCACGGGCAGAACGTTTTTTTTTGTCAGGACTGAGAGTTCCTGATGCTCTTTCAACACCACAGCCAACCCCACCGTGGAGATGACAATTCTAGCTCCTCAGCAGCCCATGAGGGGGAAAACAGGAAAAGTAGAGGCAATAGTAATGACCCCAAGGGTTCTCTAATGTGACATGTGCCGAGCTTAGAAAAACACAATTACTTCTCTGATGTTTCATTTGCCTGTGTGAATCTTAGATAATTGGTTATAGAAAAGAGACTCTTGGGTCCAGCCATTGTTTTTAAGCCATTATTTTTTGAATGTTCAGGAATCTTGTGGGGAAGGATGACACCTGATTCTACAGATGTGAGAATTGGTGCCCAGAAAGAGCTAGTAACCTGTGCAAAGTCACATGGCTAGTAAGGGCTGGGCCAAGGCTGGAGCTTTAGTCTCCTAGTTCTAAGCAGAGCAGGGAGTTTGTCTGACCACCCAGCCACTAATTAAAGGAATTTTCCAACCACAGTATTTTCTTTGGGCAAGTGTGTTTTGTCATTGTTTTAAAATAATAATATCAAGCACAAAAATCACATTCACTCCATGCCAGGTACTGATCTGAGCCCTTCTTAGGCATTGACTCATTTAATCATCTCCACAATTCTGTGGGGCAGGCTCAGGCATTATTTATTACATCTGAAGAAACTGAGGCACAGAAAGGTTGACTTGCCCGAAGTCACACAAGGGTGTCTGAGCATTTGGGCATTTGCTTCTGTCATCGACATCCCTAACCACTGCCCTCAGAAACACAAAGAAAGGAAAAGTAGGTTTGGCTCATGAATGGGATCGAAACTCACTGAATTGAAGGGTATAAAAATCCCCTTGGTTCGTAGCATCCAATAGCTGATTGAGATGCAGCCCCCACTGCCCCCCCCCCATCAACCAGAGACAAAAGAGCCTCCAGGCAAAGAGAAAGGGCACGGGGCCAAGCTGTGCAGATCCACCAGCTGTGTGACCCGGGCCAGGCCCTTCACTGTCTTCCGTCCGCCCATCTGTGAAATTGGGGTGCTGTTACCAACCTCATATTGAGGGTGTTAAATGAGTGCAGCGCTTAAAACAGTGCCTGATTCTTCGTAAGTGCTAACAAAGGTTAACTTTTGTTATTCCTCTTTCTGCTTGATTCAACACTCCCACCGAACCAGCACCACCACCTCACCGCTCTCAGAAAGCTGGAGTGAATTTTTACAGGGAATATAGCAGCCCCCGGCTCAGAGCTTCCCAGGCTGACTGAGCAATATCCATGTGTGGTCCACGGCGGCTTGTGATTTACAACTATGACTTCATAAAAAGTCGTAAAGGATTCGCAACTGTGTCTGTGGGTAATTTCTCTCATTTCAGCTCTGGATATGAACTACCTCAAAGGGAAAGCTACTGTCAGCTCCTCCCTACGCTGACATGATATAGGTTTAAGAGCTGCAGACTGAAGGGGCTTATGGAGAGCCTATTTCACTTACTCATTAGTTCATTCATTCTTTCATTCGACGACTGTTTCTGAAGCATCTACGTAAGCCAGGACTATACTGAGCACTGGCACACGGCGAACATAGTTACTGACTCCAGAACATTCTAAATAGACACACGCCATCCAACCACATATCGTGCACACAATCCCTTAATTGCAAGTGACGTGAAGAAGAATACAATAGGGATAGGAGAAAATGTAACGGAATGGGACCTGGTCAGGCAGACCAGGGGGCATCCCCAAGGAAATGGGAGTTAAATCTGAGGGGTGGAAAGAGGAAGATGGACAGTAGGGAGAGGGGGGAAATCAGTTCAGATTGCAGGAAGGCGGAGGGTTGGAGCTGAGGAGAGAGGGCCGGGTCTGGGAAATCGAAAGGAAGCCAAGGTTAGTTGGAACAGAGCAGGTCAGAATAGATGGCCACAGACATGAGCAAGGCCAGGTTATGAGAGATCTTGTGGGATGATGTTCTTGGAGCAATGCGAAGTCAGGAAAAGGTTACAATGGGAAGTAACATGCTAAGATTTGCACTTGAGAACCTTTACTCTGACTGCTGTATGGAGAATGGATGGGAAAAATGCAAAGTCACGAGGTGGAGGATGGCCGGGGCTTGAACTTGAGTGGTAGAAATAGAAGTGAGCTGCTTTTATTACGTCAACGGGACTTGTGATAGATTGGACATCATAAGGCTGAGGGGGAGGGTCAAGGATGCCTCCTGAGTTTATGGTATATGCACCTGAGAATGTGATATAGTCTTTCACTGAGAAACAAGGTGTAGTTTGGCAGCTTCCTGTCTACTGCAAATATTTTGCTCTTTCTCCAGTAGTCATCAGACGAGATGCAGCCAAAGCCACATAAAGTAGTATTTTCATCTTCTGCACTTTATTTAAACCATCAACATATGGAGACAGTTGCTATGCTTCAGCATGGAGGTGGTGATTCAGGACTGGGTCAGGAATATATTACAGAGGACTGGAGGTCTTATTATTTGGACGATAGGACTCTAACGTGGATTGCTGACACTTTCAGCTGAACCACTGTCTTCAGCTCTCAACATCAGAAACAAAGCCTTTTTCTTTTCCCAAAGCTTCTTTCCTGATCAGCAGGGTTATTATAAGAGACGGTAATGTGCATTATCTTTTTGAATGTTTGCAACAACTCTATAGGGAAGGTACTATCATGTGTTCCACTTTACGGTCATAAAAACCGAGGCTCAGAGATGATAAGTCTCTGGCCCAAGACTACCCATCTAGTACGCAGCGGATCTGGGATTCAAGGACATGCTATACTGATCATTCTCCGAATCCACTTTCTGCCCTGTGGCCCAGGAAGCTGCTGTCCGTGAGCTCATCCCTCAGGTTCCTTTGGATTTGGCCAATGGGAAGCATGGGCAGGAGACGAGAGGCTGGGAGGAGAGAGAAGCCAGGGTATTTACGCCCCTTCCCCCAGCTCTGTGCACACTGGGCTTGCTTTGGCAGTGAGTGGCTTCCTTCTTTGGTCATGTCCATAGCTCCGATCGATCAACCTCTCTCCGATGCTGCAGCACTGGTAGATGCTCTTCTCTTCCCCACTCAGGCTAGGGATTGCAATGGCTCCCTGCTGCAGCTCGCATGTGTTTCTCCGTCCTGTTTCGGTTCCCTCTACTGTCTAATCCTCTATAAATAGCCCCTTCATTACATTCCCTTGAGGGGCCCTTTGGGTGCACTGCCCCTTCCTGCCGACCCCGACCGACACAAATGCAGCTCGCCTTGACTCCACACTGCTCCATGAGCCCCATCACACCCGGGGTCTACCAACAGCTCTTCACCTGTCCTCACTCGCACTCTGGTCTCTACTTTGAAAACTTCATTACATCTGTCACCTTTCTATTCTCACCCTCTATTCCAGAACTGTATGTCCTCTCACCTGAATTGCTTCAATAATGTCCTAACCCTTTTCTCCTTCATTCTGTTTGCCCCAGATTCATGCTGTCCACCCTGTCCGATTAATCTTTCAGTCCTATGCCAATCAGAATGCCATCTGGCCACTGAGAAACCTTTAGTAACATGGGAGAGTAAAGGGATTTGGCATCAGACAGACCAGGGTTTCCTTGCTGAACTTCAGTTTCTTTGTCTGTGAAATGGGTACAGTAAGAGTTGAGATCTTCTTGTCACTTAGAGTGTGCTCATGGACCAGCAGCATCAGCATGGTCTGAGAGTTCGTTACAAATGCAGAATCTCAGCCCCAACTTCCGGACCTGCCGAGTCAGAATCCGCATTTTAATAAGATCCCCCAAGGAATTCATACCCACATTCAAGTTTGAAAAGTTCTGTCTTACCTCACAAGATCCTTCTTTGGAGTAAATAAAATATAAAGGTCCTAATACATTATTGACTTAGATAAAGATTGGCTTCCTTCCCCTGTCCTTTTGTGCCTAAGGGAAGGTGAAAGCTCCACCCACCTCAACATTTGATCACGATGAACCTGGAGGAACTAGCAGTTAACAACGTGCCTGCACTCTGTATGCGTAATCTCCTTCCACTTTCACAGTACCCTCTGAAGTAGAAACTATCACCACCATGTTATAGAAAAGGAAACAGATGCTCAGAGTGGTCCCATGACCTGCCCAAGTTCACAGTGGTCAAGGCAGGCCAGGGGACTAAGTTTGACACCCCAGCCCTTATTCTAACCACTATGCTCTCCCTTTTTCACTCAGCTCGCTACTCTTTGGGATCCTAGGCTGCATTTCTGAGAGCCACGGCTGCTTGGGCTCTCGTTCATTCTCTCGTCTGTCCACAACTTCCACAGACTGGGAGAGGCACCGACCAGTGTGAATGCACCCCCTCCGCATCCCAGGCCAGTTCTGGAAACTCCAGACAAATGCACCCTCTAAGCAGACAAGCCAGAACTGAAACAAAGAAACATAAAATGTTACTAACTTGCAAATTTATGGGCAATCTGGCTGCTGGATTTGCATTTTTGGCAAAGTGTCCTTTTGTCCACTCTGCTTGCTGAAATCACCCCATTCTGATTCTTTCACTCAAGAGCGTAACCAGGACAATCATTGGGACAGTGAATGTGACACAAGCAGTGACCTTTCTGAAAAGAATGGCCAGTCACCTCAGCATTCCTGAGAGGAATTCCCCAGTAGTGGCTGGGGATTTTGGTACCAGTTCTGGAAGCAACTTCCTCAGCTGCTCAGATCTCATCTCTATATTTGGGAGTTCTGGTTTCTCGTTGCATGCACACTCAGTTCCCTTCCAGGGGTGAGCCCTTACTCCAGGATACCCCAGCCATTTCCTGCTTGCAGTCCAGGGAGAAGAGGCAGGGATGGGTTCTAACAATCTCATCATGAGGAGGGATGCGGGGGCCAAGGGCCAGGAGCAGGAAGGAAGCCACACAGCTGAGCAGCTGCTGGAAACTGCCTCTGTGGTTGCTGCACCAAGAATGTGATCTTATCACTGGAATAGCATCATAGCTACGTGTTCATTTAACAAAATTTTAAAGCATATTTATTTATTCCTTATGAAAGTAATATAACTACCTTCCAGAAATGAAAAGCAAGAAATCGAAAACTCTGTTTCTCTCTCTCTTTCTCTCTCTCTCCCTCTCTCTTACACACCACACACAGACACACACACACACACACACACACACACACACACACACACACACAGTGTTAGAGATCCCCAAGATCACCTCTATGGTCAGAGATTCACTAACAGTACTAGAATTTTCAGCATATAGTTGTACTCATGGCTAAGATTTATTTCAGCAATGGAGTCAGGATACACAGCCAGATCATAAGGAAAAATCCCCATAGGTGGAGAGTTATCAACTGAATGTTATGTCCCTTCCAAATTCATGTATCGAAGCCCCCCGCCCCCATTATGATGACATCTGGCGTTGGGGACTTGAGAGGTTTAGAGGAGGTCAGGAGGGTAGGGCCCCCATGATGAGATTAGTTAGCAAATTTTAGTTTCTTTCCCTTATGAGAAGTAACTAGAGCTTCCTCTCTCTGTCTCTCTGCCATGTGAGGACACAGGGAAAAGGCGGCCATCTGCAAGCCAGGAAGAGGACCCTCACCAGGAGCCGAACCTGTCTGCCTGCACCTTGATCTTGTATTTCCAGCTTCCAGAATGGTGGGAGATGAACGTCTGTTGTTTAATCCCGCCAGTGTGTGGCGTGTTGTTATAGCAGCCCCAGCTGACTGGTACATGGTGTCTAGAGGAATCCATGCTGTCCCTTCCATGAGGGGTGGCACAGGACACACTCTTCCCAAAGCAACATGCAAGCAACGTTACTGTCCAGGAAGCCCCGTAGCGTCTCAAGATTTTACTGGGGCCTGGTCACGGAGGCACGCTCTGCCCAGCATGAACCAAAATTCCAGATTCCCATTAAAAAAGCAGCTGTTCAGTATAAACCGTATTGTTTATGCAAACAGACTAAGCACAGTAAAATATCCTTATCGGTTAGAGAATGCAAGAAATGGTTCAAGTACCCAGTTCCCAGACACTAGCCAAGGGTCAGCCTTACAAGCAGGCCTTTCTAAAGAGAGGCTTCTTGGGTCTGCAACTTTTTTCTGCACCTACACACACAACCAGAATGTGGCCCCAGCTAGCACGGCACGCATTGCCCTCCTTTCAACGCCAGGCAAGATTCTAGAATGGATGGCCTAGGAACATGTGGAAAAGAAGTAGTTAGTGTTTATTAGGAACCAGCACAATGTAACAATGACAATCATTTGCATCACTACATGCCAGGTAACAACCTTGTGAGACAGTAAATATTATTATTCCCATGTTACGGCTGAGGAAAACTGAAGCTCAGAGAGGTTAGGTGACTTATCAAGGTCACACAGCCCTTAGGTGGAGATGCTGTGATCCACATCCAGGCATGTCCTCCGCCTAAGCCAGATCTCCTGACCGCGACCTGAGGGCTTCACACCAGCTCACTTCCTTCCCAAGAGAACTCACAAGGCCATAAATCAGGAAAATGCAACAAACAGGGAAACCGGATATGAGCGACCCCATGATTTCCTTGTCATTTAATTCAATCAAGTGGACTTCAAATTATTATAAGATGGCTTTCCCTGGGAATTTACTGATTCATGGGCAGAACTGATGGCACCTCAAGGGGGTGACATGTCACACAGGGCTGTGGGCTTGGTGTGGCCCTGGTCAGCCAGACCCCTGACCCCCTCGCAACCCATCAGCCCCTGACATGACGTCAAGAATGTGAGGTAAGCCCCAGGCGGCAGAGATAAGTCAGCTAAGAAAGCCCCTGTTATGGACACTGCTAACCTCTCCGTGATCACTCAAGCCACAGCAACTAGACTGCTACACACAGACGGGTTTGATCTAATTCGGAGAGTGAGGCACGATAGTTCTTTTGTTAACTGGAGATTTTATAAAGGACTGGATGGGATTTTGACCTCACAATGGAGAATAAGAACAGCATTCAGTTAATTGTGAAGTTAATTAAATGTAACAATAGAAACCAAAAGGCAGATGTGCAGATATATTCATGAGAGGTGCCAACGGAGCTTTGCGGCCCTCCCCTCTGTGCACCAATCTGGTCAGACTCCCTTTCACTGCGTTAGGTAGGCCCTTTGGGGGTTCTTGGGCTGCACTGCTCTGCCCTGGAGCGTTACCCCCTGGACTCCCGGCTCTGTCAGCACTTGCCCCAAAAGCACCACATTTAAAGGAGTTTGCAACTAGCTCCACCCCACCCCAGGGCTCTCTGCTCGATATCTGAGCTAGGAATACCTTTTCTCTCATTTTCTTTAGTGGTCATGGACAATTTCTGTCCTCTCAAATTTCCTGGCCTGTGGCTGCCTCCTCAGAAGCAGCTCTAGGAAGGATTTTGAAATACCTTTCTTTCATGTGAGAAGACTGCCTTTCTGATCGGTCTGTCTCGCTCAAGGTTCTCTGGTCACGGGGCCCACAAACACAGCGCTGGCTCCATGGGCCACAGCCTGTGCAGTCACACAGGGCCTGGCTTAGAAGGAGTCCCCAGTTGGTTTCATGCTCTGCTGGTGTCACCTCGAAATTCTTAAAAATTTGAACAAGTGGTCCCATGGTCTCCTTTTGCACTAAGCCTCACATGTTATATGTAGCTGGTGCTGCATGACGAATGTGGTTGGGCCGCACAGGGCCAGAGGCCGGGCCTACAGAACCAAAAGGAGCTCAGAAAGCTATTTCTCTTTCTCTTTCTCTCTCCCTTTTTTTTTCTCTTTCTCTCTTTTTTCTTTCTCTCTTTCTCTCTTTCTCTCATTCTCTCTCTCTCTCTCTCTCTTTCTCTCTCTCTCCCCCCCCCCTTTCTCCCTCCCTCTCCCTCTGTCATGGAGTTCTCATTTCTACACCCTGCTGTATTTTCTCTCTGAGACAACATGGATGCCAGCTCCACCTAAGATCCAGAATCAGTCCCAACAGCAATTTCATAGGACAGAGACTGTAAGTGGCCCAGCTCGGATCAGGCGTCCGGCCCTGGTGCAATCAGTTCTGGCCAAGGCGGCAGGGTCCCACAGTGCCAACACGGTTTCCATGTAGAAGCAGAAAACAGAGTCAGCAGTTGGCAGAAAACAAGTCTGCCTTGAAACTTCCTGTGAAACACATTCAACGGCCCCCTGGCTGTACTGGCCCAGAATTTACTGCTTAACCATCTCATGCTCACTCTCCCATGAGCTTCCCTTCCAGGAAGGAGGTCCATATTAGGTGATTGATTAGTTGACCTTTGACCTTCAGTCCATTTCCAGTTGAGCTATTGATCCCAGGGAAATTCTATCTACTCTCATCATTTTCTTTCTTCTCCTGTTTAAAAACAAATAAAACCATGTATATCAACTATAATTGAAAAAAAAATTATTATTTTTTAAATAAGTAAATACAAACCAAACCAAAACAAACAAACAAAACTTCATAAAGAGGCTGGGAAGTGAACAGCACAGTCACCTATGAAGATGGCCAGTCTGGACAGAAGCTTTTCTCTCTCTCTCTCTCACACACACACACACAATAGAACCTGTATTTTCTAAGATGCTATAAGCAAGCTATATATCTTTGGCCCTTTAAAGTCTGACCCTTAGTAACTCATCGCAAAGCATTCTCTGGGGGCATTGAGAGTTCTGTGCGGGACAGATAGCAGCCTCTCCAAAGGAAGTTGATTAGACTCTGGGAGATAAATCTTCTTCCCTTCCTTCCTCTCTGAGATGATTACGAGGAAAGCGCTCTCGCAGTCCTCGCCAGGAACAAAGGCCCTGTGTCCAGTGGGGCACCCCGACCTGACCTCTCATGCATTATGAATCGCGACCTCATGATCATGTCGTAAAGCTTTCCATGCTCTGAAATGGCCACTGCCCCTCTGCGGCTGCAACATGCAGCAGCCCCCTCAGCCCCTTTAGGCTGCTGTCCTCCCACTCCCCGTCGCCAGCCTCAGGGGACTGCCAACCCCCAACCATAAATGCCAGCCAGGCCTTCTGCTAATGCCATTCTGACTGATGTCCAGAGTGCAGGGTCCCTTCTCTAAGAGGCTCTTCATTTTGCTTTGACAATCTTGCCCTCCCTGTCTGAGGGGGCCGAGCCCTGCAGGGAGGCCAGGGACCCTAAGAGAATAATGAGCACTGGCTTCAGGGGCAGTCACAGCAGCCTTCCAATCTGCCCAATGCCCACTGCCAGCTACCATGCAGGAGGGTCACTTCCAAATTCCCTGACTCTGTCCCCTTATCTGCCAAGGGTGGTGATGACAATTACGCTGATTTCATAGGGGCGGTGACAGGTTCAATGTGATCACTTGTGTGAAGTGCTTGGCAGAGGGCCTGGGCCACAGTAAGTGCAGTGTAAACTCTAGCCAGGACTGGTTATATAATCTGTAAGCCCATGGCAAAATGAAAATGTGTGGCCCCTTGTTCAAAAGGCAGGAAAAGTCTTTTCTTTCTGTGCTCATTCCCTCTCTCTCTCTCTCTCAACTTCTAATGTTGTGTTTTTAATTTGTTATATAATGACACGCTCCCATGGGCACAGGATGTTCACAGGATGAGTGGGTGATGAGTAGCAGTGGTTGCAGGGGGTGGTGGCAAGGGAGCAGGTGGCTGAGAACTCGTTCTGGGAAGCAGGGAGGGGGTGGCAGACGGGACCACCAAGTTCCCAGAGCATCCTTGGTTGTCACCACACTTCACTGGCAAAACACAAATGCAAAGATAAAAATTATCGGGAATTTCAGCTACCAGAACATTAAATTCCTAGCATTGGCCATCTGAGCAGAGGGCCGATTGCCTGTGAGGTGAGCCCTGAATTTAGCTATTATTTCGATTCATCCTTCACCCTGATTCTTTGACTCAAGAAAGCCATTCATCGAATAAACATTGTTTTTACCATTTGGGACTATTGAATAAAGCCAAACAGAGACATAAATCATAAGCTAGGGATTTCACTCCTCAGTGTACACCCAACAGGAATGTGTCCATGTTTGAGAATTTGTACTGGAATGTTCTTAGCAGCACAACTCTCAAGAGCCCAAATGCCCATCGACAGTAGAATAGTTAAATAATAGTTAAATAAATGTGGTCTATCCATGACGGAAAACCACGCAGAAGGAAGACTGACTTGCAACTACACACAACAACAGGGCTGTATCTCACAAACATCACACCGAATAAAAGAGGCCAGACAGAAAAGATCAACAGAGTGCGCTTCATGTATAAAAGCAGGACGATGGCTCCATGCTGTTAGAAGTCAGGATGGAGCTTACCATTGGAGGGCACTCACAGGTGGCACGAGGTGGGGCTGGGGGCCTGGTAACATTGGGTTTCCTGATCTCAAGGCCAATCAAGTGACTGTGTTCAGGGTGTGAACATTCGTTGAGCTGCACATCTCAAATGGCTGTGCTGCTCTGTATATGTTATGTCTCAATGGAAAGTAAAAGTAAAACATTATCATCACCTTCCCCAGGGGCTCACTGTGAGGACCATTTAGGGGGTTAAGAAACTGACTCAGGCATGTCCCCCAGTGCAGCACCCCACCCCGAATTCTAGGTTCCCTTTGCCTCATGCATAGCTTCTTATGCTAGATGTGATTTCATGACACTCAGAACATCTCTTGGGGCGTAACTGTGGTAAAAGAGAACCAGCAGTTTCGATGCCGTGAAGTACAGTGACTCGGCATCCTCGATTTTATGTATAGTCCTTGTTCCAGTTCAGCTAACATTGGATGAGCATCTACTATGTGTTGAGTACTAGGGACACACAAATAAGGATGTCCCTGCCCTCAAAGAGCTCCAGATCTGGTGGCACAGAAAATCCCAGTGGCTCAGGATCAGTAGGCCTCCATCTACAATGGGCATCCTGAAATGCCAGAGTCGGGGGCCCCGTCACTCGCGTCCTCGGAATTTCTGATTTGCAGTATAGAAAGAGTCACGCGAGAGCAAAGCTTGGATGCCAGACTGCTCATTGCACTGTTTAAAATAGTGAAAAAAATCCAAACAACCTACGTTCTCAACAATGAAAGATTGATCCAAAGAATGATGGAAAAGCGAAATGAGGGAAAACTAGAAATAATCACTGGAAATAATGCTGGAGAAGACTTCTCAATGACTGCAAATGAGCAGAGGCTGTACGTGCAAACCAACGAGTTAGCCAGCATGTTCCATGGCAGTTGGCAAAAAACACAAGATTCCTGAGTCAGAGACAAAGGACTTTACTACACACAGCCTAGCAGGCAGCGTGAGCTTCAGGTTTGCATAGGCTGCCCTAGTCCCAGGTTCACAGGAGCGATGTAAAAGGACCCATACAAATGTCACACACACAGTATGTTCCTTCCTGCTAAGGAACCCAGACCTTGGGGAACCCACATCACTTCTGCTGGGTCAGAAGCCTACCTAATCTTTGTCCTGAATGGAGGCTTGGCATTACATGGGGCAGAAAACAATCTCCCTTTGCTCAGAGGGAGATACCATGTCTCAACACCAAGGCCATTTGTTACACAAACATCCTTGAAAAGAAGACCAGGGTTTCTACTTCGAAGACATGCAGAAACCTGAGAAATCCATGGAGAACTGTTTCTCAACAACTTAGAGTGAAATTTGGGGGTCACCAGGAAACAGGTTACCAAACAGTCTCTATGTTGCAGTTGTGAGTAATGGGTACACACGCATGCATATTACATCAGTACTAATATAAGAATGGAAAATAACACCCAAAAACATTCACAGGGGTTCTCTCTGAGTATTCTAAACTTTCTATGATGAACAAGTATTGCTTTTTTTATATGGGGAAAAATAAACATAAAAAATAGTTATCGCTATAGCTAAGAATGAATAGCTAGCCCTTGGTACATGTTTGTAAAGTGCCAAGTCCTGTTCTAAACACATTACCTGTACCACCTCATTTAATCCTCACAACAACCTACCAGGCAGGTACAGTTTACTATCCCCATTTTCCGGAGAAAGCAAACTGAGGCCTGGAGAGGTCCCAGAGTGGGGAACTCAAACAGCCGGATTCTGAACCCAAGCGGTGTGGCTATAGACATCATGTTCCTAAAATCACTTTTGTGTGTGCCTCAAATAGTCTTATCATTACAAAAGAAAAAGCCTAGTTACCAGTAGCTTTTTTATTTTTAGATGTAATAATAACTCTAAAAATAGAGACAGGAATTGTTTTCTCTCCACCCAGAAAATTAAACTAATCGAAAACCGATCATAATTGAATAGGAAGACTGCATAATAACATGCAAATACTATGATTAAGTCAAAAAGGCAGGATATATAATGTTTGCAGAGCAATATTGCAAATTTATAAGGAAAACTACATCTATGCACAGAAAAAAAAAAAAGCATTAGGACACAGTGTGCAAAGATACTTCTGCGTTTGCTTTAGGGGTGATTTTTTTTTTTCTTTTTTTCGTTTTCTGAATTTTCTATAATTTGGTCATTGTTTTTTTTGTATTGAAAAGCTATAAAAATTTAAAACACAAATGAAGCTAATCATAGGCTAGGACCACTAGTAGAGAATGTTAAGTCCAATCTAGACCGAAGGCCAGAAATGCCACCAGCAGGCCTAATCTGCATGAAGAATACTTTCCTTAGCTGAATTCTTGTTTAAACAAATATCCATGTGTTCTGTCGTTATAAAATTAAGAGGTTTCAGGTAAAATTCATCTTTCTCTAAATGCTTGCCTTCCCTCTCGCCTCCTCCTTACATTATTATGACCCAGCAATTCCACTCCTGGGGTACATTCAATAGAAGTGTGTTCATGTGTGCACCGAAAGGCATGTTCTAGAATGCTCATAGCAACGCTATTCATAATAGCCCCCACAAGAAACCATCTAAATGCTCCTCACAGTAGTGACTAAGTAAAATGTGGTATATTCACACCATAAAATGTGGTACAGAAATTGAGAATGATTGACAACTTCACCTAAATTGTATGCATTTGACACATATTGTGGAGAGAAAGAAGCCAGACACAAAAGAGCACCTTGTAGGCAAAGTGTTAACATAAACCAGCAAAGCTGATGCCAGTGTTAGAGGTTAGGACAGTGACCACCTCTGGGGACGGAGTGGGGATGGGGGCAAGGTAGGATTTGAGGGGCCAGGCGTGCTCTGTTTCTTGACCTGGTTGTCGAACTCCGTGTTCAGTTTTCGATAATCCATCCAGCTTTTGACTTGAACTCCTTTGGGGGCATAAATGTTATACACTAATAAAAAACTTAAAATGACAAAAGTGAGTATGATAAAATCTTGACTTTAAAAAAAAAAAAAATCCAAAGTCTGGTTTCTCTTGAAAAATCAGAAGCCCTAGAAACCCAAGCTCTTGTGGTAAGGGCGGGCTGGCACCTGGGTGGCCCAGGCTGACGGAGCCTGGGAACAACCTCCCTATCTGCTTCATCCACCTCCCTGGCCCCCAGAGGCACTTGTGTCTGCAGCATCTCGCTTCCGAGGTGAAGAAGCTGAGACTCAGAGGGAGGAAGTGGCTTGCCTGAGGGCATGCAGGTGGCAGAGCGTTGGCTGGAACTCAGATGTCCAGGCCTGGCCCCACACAGGCCACTCTAACTTCATCTGTCCGGGCACACAGGAGAGAGCGCGAACCACACAGGCAGGAAGAAGTTTCAGGCGGCTTAACCTCGCTTAGCCACAGTTTTCTTATCTGCAAAGTGGGACTAATATGAGCATACCCTGAGGGGGACTGTTGTGAAGCCTGAAGGAGGAAGCCAGGGAAAGCACTAAGCACAGTGCCTGGCATGCAGTTGGTGCTCAATAAATGCCAGAGGGAGGAGGTGTCCCAGTTGCTCCTGGGGCTGGCACTGCCCTAGTAAATCTCACCAACAGTCTTACCAGCTGAGCATCGGTGGTCCAGACACTGGCGGCCGGCCACGCCCCTGTCCCTATTTGGTCAGTTCAATCCCCTAACCTATAAACCCTGGGAGGACTGGAATATTTTACTCCCCAGTGTATCCCCAGCACCCAGAACAGTGTCTGCACATGGTTGACACTCAGTAAGTATTTGGCTGACATTGAATGAATGAATGAGTGAATGCACACCTTTCTGACTCAAATGGCACTTCCTCTCTGAAGCCTTCGATTGATCCCTCTCCTTGACTCCTGTAGCCCTGTACCCCTTACACCCGTCACACCCTAATTTAGGTCACTCAGGGCAGGAACAGTGTTTTCTCACCCACCTAGCACCCAGCACGCAATGTGGGCTCAGTCAGTACTTGCAAGAATGATACATGAATGAAATGAGTAAACGACTGATAAAGCTGTGAAGCAGGAAGTGAATGAGGAGGTGAGTGATTAGATGATAAATTCATATGTGCTAAGCCTCTGGTTTGTGGCCTCAGGGAAGCCTTGCTTCCTGTTCCCTCTCTCCTGTCTTCACATCTACTTCTGTAATTAAATCCCCGTCCCCCTCCCCCCCCACCTCTCTCTTGTAAGGACACGTGTGCTTTCACAGGGCCCACCTGGATAATCCAGGATAATCCCTCCATAGCAAGGATCTCAACTTAATCACGCCCGCAAAGTCCCTTTGGACACATAAAATCACTGTCAAAGTTTCCAGGGATTAGGACCTGAACATTTTAGTAGGCCATTATTCAACCTACCACAGTTCTCCCCAAAACGCTCCAGATCTTTCATGGACAATGCCTCCTCAGCCTTCAGATTTCAGCCTAAACTTCATCAACTACAGAGGCTTTTCAGGAATTTGAGGTCAGGCAGTCCTGAGTCTGACTTCTGGATTTCTCTATTATTTCTCTATTTTTAGCCTCCCTCAGCCTGGATCAGCAGAGAGTCCTTATAATGTAATGTATGCAGTTAATGCCCATGAAATGCCCAGCACATCCTAGGGGTGCACTCAACACTGATTCTGGTCCTGCCTTGACTTCCCCTCATGGAAAGCCCACAGCCGGGGTCCTTGCAAACTAGCAGAGCTGGAAGGACTCAGAGCACGTAGCATCCTATGGCTTCCTCTCATTCATTCAAAGTCACCTTGACAGCTCTTCCCATTACCAGGCACTACGTAGCATGGATTGTTTTTATCTCCTTGTTTTCTATTTACATGTTGAAACGATCTTGAAGGAACATGCAGAAATCCAAATTTTAGGTTGAGTTTGAGCCAGCATCACTATTTAAAACCAAAGCCATAACGTGCATCTCAGACATCTAGAAACACTGTCTGAGCACATCGGTCCCTGAGTCCCCTGCTCTCAAGCACTACTCTTTAGGGACGAGTACCAGCTCATCCACTGGTACAAACCCCATCACTGTGGAAGTACTGTGGGACCTCTTCTCCAAAGGAGGACACTCCCTTCCCTTATAAATAAACCCAGGAATGCCCATCTGCCATCTGAGCTAACTCTGTTGTTTGTCACATAGCAGTACTGTGACTTAATTCATATTTTTAAAATCAAACTACTGTGGCTTTTCTTTTCTCAGCCCTACCCTAGGCAATATCCTTGAAATCAGGGTTTGACTGAGCCGTGTAGCTCAGTGTTTAACAGCACAGACAAGTGGGTCCAGACTGTCGAGGTGGGAAGCCTGGGTCTTCTTCACCTGTGTGACTTTGGGCAAGTTGCTTAAACTTCCTGGGCCTCCATCCCCACACCTGTAGAATGGGAATAGCAATAGCGTGTACTGCGTAGGGTGGTAGGAAGGATTAAATGAGTTCACGTAAGTAAAGTGCTTAGCACAAGTCTGTGCTGTTTAACAACTGGCTCTAAGGTGAGGCCTGATTTGCAATATTTGCTGATATCTAATTTGCCCAGTGTAAATGCTTTCGTCACTGCTGGTTTCAAGCTACCAATGTGAGGTCACCAAACATGGAAGGGCTGAGCACAGGTGACTCCTCTAAGCCAGTATAGCTGGCTTCAGCACACCATTGAGCACATAGCACCCACAAGTATTACATTAGTCTGTGGTTCTCAAAGTGGGGTCTCCGGACCAGCAGCATCAGCAGATTCTTGGGCTCCATCCAGACCTAGTGGATCAGAAATGAGAGGGGTAAGCTCGGCAACCTCCATTTTAACATGCCCTGCAGGTGGTTTGGTGTATGCTCAAATGTCAGAACTGCCGAAGGAAGGTTTAGCTTCTGTTATTATATGTTTTAATATATTCCAATAATTAGATAGCAATTGACATAACTGTTCCTTTGTGTGTCCTGAAGTCACAGCACTAATTGCCAGTTTTATATCTGTCTGTCACCTTTTTGGAAGAGTGAACTAATCCCAGGGGACACTGAGAGCCATAGACGCAGAGGAACAGCTCCAGGACCACACAGCTTGTCAGAGGCAGAACCAGAATCATGCTCCCCCCTGTTCTCTGCCCAGGGACCTTGTCTCCAGTGATCTCCTGGGGTTGTCTAACGCCTTTGGCATTATGACTTTTCTTATTTGGTGGGGTTCGTTGATTTTCAAAAGCCCCCTGGGTGAAGGGAACATGAGAAAATTAAGATGTGGGGGTCACACAGACAGCGGTCAAGCGCCAGTTCTACCACTTCTGGCCCTCGGACCTCAGGTGGGTGACCTGGCCATGTCCAGCGTGGGCTCCTCACCCGGCAGATGGGGACTCCCCACTCATCCATGACGGGCTGGGCCAACACCTGGTAACCAAAGGCAAAGTGGCCATAAGGTCATTCCAGGGTTGAAATCAGAAACTCTGAAACCAGACCCCAGAAACAGCATTTCAGAGTGGAACCCAAGGATACCATGAAAATGGCCTCTAGAATCAGCTTTTTTTCCCCTTTAATTGAAATAAAGTATGACTCATGAATAATTAAAGAGCTGTCTTGTCCTGTCCTTATGACAGAGTCCCAGGAGTTCCTAGAATATTTGGAAGTGTACTGATGTGAGTCATCACTGCCAAGAGTCCCCAAGAGTCAATGACCATCCCCAAGAGTGGGTTGTCACTGAAGGGCCCCCAAGGGGGAATATTTATTACAAGGATTTCCATCATCTTCTTTCAGATCCGGTGCCCTTATCCATCCCCCGCCCTCCCCTTTCTGGTTTATTAAAGATTCTTTCTACTTCAGTACAAATAACTAGCACAATCACCAGTTTGGCCTTTGGGGAAATCTATATACCACGCATCTCAATTTCCTCCCATTTTTATGTCACAGAACCTAATCAACACAAGGTTTGACAATTATTTTCCACATTGCTTCCCAATCCTTGTCACACTGCCAGGATTTTAGAACAAAGACAGTAGCCCCCATTTACCGAGTGCCCACTATAACCAAGGTGCCCTCCTGGATGCTAGGAATAGACAAGGGAAGGGAGCAGATGGAGCCAACGTTGGACAAGGAGGCAGATGGTGGGCAAGCACACTCAGGACTGTTACAGCCTGAGATGCCCCTGTGAAGGAAAAAAAAAAAAAAAAGCCATCTGAGGGGCAGAGAGACCTGGAAGAGCGGGCTGGGGCCCTGGGGGCTGCACGCTGCCTCCTCCATATTCTAGGGGGAAGAAAGAAGGGAGGAGAAAAGGAAGAAGAAAGGAAGAGAAAAAGGGAAATAGAGGGAAAGAGAGAGAGAAAGAGAAGGGTGCATGAAAGGAAAGAAGGGCAGGAGAAAGGGAAAAAGAAATATAAGCATAAACTTGTGAGCCAACAAACTTGGGTTCAAATCTCTCCTCTACCACTTCCTAGCTTTGTGATCTAAGGCAAGTAGCTTCACCTCTCTGAACCTCAGTTCCATCATCTGTAAAATGGTACAACTATATTGCATCCCTCATAGATGAGAATATGTGCTTTTCGCATGGTAGGACCACAATTAAAATAGAAGTTCCTCCTGCAGAGGAAGGGTTCTTGCTCCCCTCCCCCAAACTACCCGGCCAGTTTCTCCTCTCACCACGGAAGCTTTATAGGGCTGCGGGCTCCATGGGAGGCCCAGAGCTAACACCTTCCCACACATAAGTGAAACCTGAGATCCTTAGTTACTGTAAGTGCAGACCTTTGGGCTTAATGGCTATTGTCAAGAAGAGCCTTTCAGAAAACTTCCAAGCAGGACCCAGGTTTTAAGGCCCCTGAGGTCTCATTAGAGCCAGCATTCCCACCTACCTACCCACCCACCCAAGACAAGCAGCCTATGGAGGGCCACCTGCGCCCCCTAGAACTCTCTGGGGGTGGGGGAGGGGGGCTTCCATGACAGCTGGTGTGCACCCAGCCTGCCCCTAAAGGCAGAGCCTTGTGGTTAGGGTTTTCTGTCTCCTTCTTTCTCTCAGCCCAGTAATGGCCCTGGCCCCCAACGCCGTCTCAGCAAAATTTACCAGGCCGGGAAGGTCGGAGCCCTCCCACAGCATCTGCTCAGGTAGCTCCGAAGTGCACCAGAACAAGCACCACCTGGAAAACCTCCGTGTCACATGGGAAGAGAAGCCCAGCCCACACTGAATATCTACTACTTTTGTAGTTTAAAAAGATTACAACATTAGTAAGAAAAAGGTCATGATCAAACTACTAGTTAAATATCCGCATTTTTAAGGTACATAAAAGTAAACTGGTCCACCCTCACAGGCCTTTTGATATCATGACCCTGGGAGTCATTTTCAAGGCAGACTCGTTATTTGTAGTTTTGAAATATTCCTTAGCGACTCTTGACCTTATTTATTGCAAGTGAGAGATCCCGGGAATCAGAGTATCATGAGAACCTGAAACCGCCACACCCCGGCACAATGTTTTTCTCCAGGAGGGTCCTCCATGCAGCAGGCCACAGTCTGCAGCGGGTTGTACAGTGGAGGCGAGCAGCAGCCCCTGAGACCTGAGTCAGGCTAAGAGTTAAGCCCCAGCTGGTGATGAGAGGTCAGGGCAGGCACACCAGCAGGTGGCCAGCAGGGATGAGTCCCCAGGGAGGTGGCATGGGGCAGGCTCCATGCAGAAACGATCAATACCTTGTACTGAACTGCTTTCCAACAAAAGGCAGTTCAGTACGAGGTATTTAGTATTTACAACTCTGAGGGCAAGAGAAGCTCCAGGCTCAGCTTCAATGACGAGCTCAGATGTGGCAGAACTGACCCAACAGGGAGCTGCCACAGTCAGGAATCAGAAAGCTCCCAAGAGGATGGCTGAGTCAAGAACACACCCTCAGAGCTGCAACCCAAGGTCAGCACCCCACTGCTGCCTTGCACCTGCTCCGGACACCCGCAGAGCTAGAGACTGGATACCAGCATCCCGACCACCTTACTTGCCAAGAGAAAACAGGCCATGGGGAATTGGCTTCTGCCTCTCTCCTGCCTTCCAAAGCTAATTGGCACAACCACATCACGCCCAGCACCCTAGCTCTGAGAGAGTTATTCATTTTTAACTGTTCAGCATCGGCAACACTAAAAGGAGATGGGAATGAATGCTGAGTACCAAGGGTCATTACCCAGGAGAGGGACGATGCCACAGAAGGTCAAGGACCCAGAAAGAAGCCTGGGAGACAAAGTAAAGTCCAGCCCCAAGTCCCAACATGTTCACAGTTCCAGCAGCAAGGAAAGCCATGACATTGCCCCAGTCTAGCTTTCTCAGATGACCCCAGTGGTCCTTAAACATAGGAATGGGGATTTAACCTCAGTGTGGCTACACAGATTAACTCCTACTAAACTCACACTCTGGCCATTCTGAGTTGAGTGATGGCCGTTCTTAGCCAAGCACTGTGCTGAGTGCTTCACGCATGACCATGTATCGGATATTTTGCAGCAACCTTATACAATGGGAACCGTTACTGTTACTATCATTTGAAAGGGGATAAAACTGAGACTCAGAGGGGTTTTGTAACTTGCCCAAGGTCACACAGCAAGTAAATGACAGGGCCAGGATTGGAACCCATTTACTTAATCATGATATGATATCAGCTACCACTATTTATCTTTGATTTTCTTTTTTAAATGGGAAAATGAATCAGTACTTCCCTCAATGCAGTTTGTTTGGCAGGCAATTGTTCCAAAATATAAAATGCATGGGGAGGTAAATCATAAAAGAAATCTTTTGCGGGGGAGACACTAGACTCTATAGTGCTGAATCATCCCTGTGCTCCTGTTCAGAGCCAATATTCTATTCTAAAAGCATGCCTACTTCCCCTGCTAATCTTACCCTGTAACCACATCCACGCTGGAAGCGACTACCCATGGGGTTGGTGAGTCGGCAGGGAGGAGGACTGTTTCTTGGAGGATACTCTGATCATCCCGGAAGCAATCTACAATATGGTCCCACGGTTTCCATAGCAACTCCCCATCTGGGCTACTTAAATGAAAGAGAGGAAGCATCCTCTGTCTCTAGGCTATTGTGGCTTTGAAGAGTGATTCCTTCTTCATCCAGAGGTCGCAAACAAATGCTTGTGGGAATCAGACCGGTAACATAAAGGAGTTCTGTAAGAGGATGGCAGGGGAATTAACTGGAAGGTTGAGGGCTGTCAGGCCCTGAAGAGTGCACACCTTACAATCTGTGTGGGCAGCCATAACTCAGTCCCAGCCCTTCCTTGCTCTGCAGGAATGTAATCTAAGTATTATTCGATGTCAGTATTTGTCAAGAACAGTTGCGAGCTGGGTCTTTGTGTGAAATCTTTCCATTTTTAAACATCAGCAAACAATTCAAAATTTGAGGTGAGGCTTCCAAGTACTGTTGTGCAGATTATGCACTGTACGACTCTGGGGTCACCAGTCCCATGGAAGTTCAAGTGAACGGTATCCCCTGCCGTTGTGCACTGGCAAACTGTGAAACTATATACATGTGGTTCGGTCACATTGTGGGGGCGGTGGGTGGGGGCGCAGGTCTGGCTTGTGTGTCTCTAACTCACCAATTTCAACTCTAAATATCTAGCCATAGAGGTTTGCCTAGATTAATGTTTGTGAAACCACCCAGTACAAGCCACGCGCGCGCGCACGCGCGCGCGCACATACACACACACACACACACACACACACAAAATGATGACTATAATAGTATTCGTTGATGTGAAAAAGTGTTCACCATATATTGATAAGTAGAAAAAACAAGTTACAAAAACATAAACATAACCTCAATTTTAAAAAATAAAATCATACTGTGTATGCTGTGTTAGAAGTGTGGAAGGCTGCACCTCCAAATGTGACAATAGTTACCTCAGGAAGGTGAAGTATCAGATCATTTATATCTCCATCTTCTTTAACTCTATTTTCTAAATATTTTTATGATGGCAAGTAATACTTATAAACTGAAAAAATTTAAGTCCATTTCCAAAGTTCTTCTAAAATGGAATCAAAAGTTTTCTTTTCTAGACAAAGGAAAGAGAACAGGACTGTGGTCAAAAGCAGTGGTTCCCAAACTCGAACGTGCACGAGCGTCTCCCTGACGGCATGTTTAAACGCAGACTTCCGGCCTCCCCGCAGCTTCTGACTCAACGGGCCAGGGACAGGGCTTCTGCAGTTTGCCTTTCACCAAGTTCCCAGATGATGCTAATGCAGTCCCGGACCAGGAACATTAAGAACCACTGGGAAAAAGCATCATTAGGCTCAACCCTCCAGAAAGACCTTCTCATTGGAGAGAAGATAAGAATCGCTTAGTAAACTTGGCTAAAAAAAAAAAAAGCAGATTCTGGGATGATCCCCAAAGATCGTGATTCAGTGGATCTGGGGTGTGGACCGAGAATCTGTGTTTCAGCAAATATACCAGGCGGTTTTGCTATGGGTATCTGGGGACATCCTTTGAGAAACAGAGCACCTCTTTGTGGCACGAGCCCACTTAAGTAGCATCCATTTATTAAATGAGCATTAATTGGCTTCCTACTGTATGCCAGAAGCCGTACCAGGGGCTGGAGGAGCTGGACAGATGCCAGAAGCAGCGAGCACCAGATGGAAGGCTCCAAGGAGGCTGATGAAATGGGGTGCAGGGATACAGGAGGTGGGTATCCCTGAAGGGCACTGGGGACATCTGGGGACACTCTTCCTCTTTCAGACCAGCCATTTACCTCTCATCAGCAACCAGCCTCATTTTGGTTGGTGTTTGAAACTTCAAACTCAAAAATCGTGCTACTAGGCCGCACCCGCTGGTTGGACCTCCACAAGCACCGATGATGTTTTCCTTGGCTTTTGCCTCCCTCTCCCGCGAGTTCTACTTCAAACGAAGTCACCAGCTCCAGGTGAGCAGTCGGACCTTCCAGCATTTGCTAACTGTGCTTTATGAATTCTTTTGCCTGTTTCAAAACAATTTCTAAACATCTGCATTCTAAACCGACAGGAAAACAGAAAAAAATCTAACACATTCCCATCTAACCATGACGCGGATGCCTGCATTTTACTGTATATCTTTCCTTCAGCTCTTTTAAAGTAAATGAAACAAATGGGCACAGCCGGAGTTCCACTTGGTCACTCTTTCCCCGTGTCTCCCTCCCCAGAGCCCACCACTCATTCTCATGGCATTGCATGTAATTTTGCTCATTATCCTGTCTGAAAATTTAGCTCTGGCATTCTCATTCTGTAATCATTACCGTCTTCCAGGTCGCCTTTTACACCACCTTTGTGCTTTGGGATTTATCGGAAGAATCACATCCTGTCTTGCCTGAGCATGCCATCCAGGGCTTCACGTATCCTCAGCAGTGACATCAGACACGGGATCTGCCTGGGGTGAGCCAACGCGGGAAGCACGTGTCGAGGTCTGTACTAGTTCTCTTAGATTTACCAGAAATAACCTGTGGCAGACTATTAGCCCTCCATTCAGTGGGGCTTCTTTTCTCTTTTATAACCCCCCTCCCCCACCGCAGAAGCAGCTCCCCAAAACCAGAGATGGAGATGGGCTGCCCACTCCAGACCCCAGGCACAGATAGACAAAACAGCCCCCTTCTCATGATCACACTGCAGGAGGTGTCCCCTTCCCAAGGGGATCTGCGAGTCTCAGCAGGCTGAGTTTTCCTGGAGTCCCAGACTCCCTGGTGTGGCTGTTGGCCTGCCCCACCTGCCCCACCCAGAGAGAGCCAAGGCCCCATACCTGCCCCAGCCCTGGAGCATGTTCCTGCCTCCCCATGGTATCTTCAGACTCCTCCAGAGATGGGTAAAAGGAAGAAGTAGTCAGAGTAATGGGTTCAAGCCCCGGAAGGCGGAGGAGCTAGACAGGTGCATGAGACAGGCAGACAGGTACACAAGATATACACCTTCCTTCCAGGGGCAGGACTGCGGGGTAGAGATAGAGATGGGAGCCAGCTACCAGGTGGAGGAAACTGGGACGCGCCTCCCCCCGACCCCAGCACCCTCCCCACGTCCTCGCCCCACCTTACCCCACCCCTGCCTCTTCTCCCAGCTCAGCACAGAACAGGCCCGATCCTGGTCTGAGCAGGTCTGGGTCGTGTGTGCAGCTTGGAGAGTGGGGCAGGGCCCCTCCTTCTCCAGTGAAGCCCACTCACTGATTATTTACTGAGCACTTATGTGCCAGGCACTGTGGATACATCGCTGCCCCGGAGAAGTTCACAGTTAATGGAGGAAGGGAGAAACAAACAAGGGAGGGAAGTTTCCTGGGGCTCCTGTCCCAAATGACCAGCTTGGGGGTTTGTGCTGACAACAACAAAAATGCGTGGTCTCGAAAAAAAACGTGTTCTATAATGAGTAATCTCAAAGAGTGATCTGATCATAAATTCCTAACTGGGCAAGTCATGGTGGGTAGTTATTGCCTCAGGCATATAACTTTCTTAGAAAAAGTTTTAAGCCAGCCCTGTCCATTGTTCTTGTGCATCTAGGTTAACACACCTTTGAAATACCAGAAGTAGTACCCCTAGAAGGGAGTATTAACCCTCAAGAGAGCACATAATCATGTTAACTACCCTGTAATCCAATCCCTGCCTTGCTTTCTCCAAACGTCCTTACATGCCCTCCTTAATTTCATGTGCATAAAAATGGCTACAAAACTGTTAATTCTCTGCAGCATTTGAGATCTTGCTCCCCAGCATATGTTGTCAATTTGGCTCAAAGAAACTCTGATAAAAGTTCTCTACAGGTTTGGACGTTTCTTAAGTCAACAAATGTGTTCTCTGGAGGCCAGACATCTGACCTGTTGGCTGGGCCGAGCTTCCTCCAGAAATTGGAGGGTCTAGAGAGGATCCCTCCTGCCTCTTTCAGCTCCTGGTGGCTCCAGGCATCCCTTGGCTTGTGGCTGCATCGCTCCGTCACCTGGCCTCCTCCATGTCTTGCTGTCTCAAGTCTCCTTTGCTTGCTTTTATAAGGGACACCGGTCATAGAAGTCAGGGCCTACCCTAAATCCAGGAAGAGCTCATCTGGAGATCCTTAACTTAATTATATCGACAAAATTATCTAAAATAATTACATCATTTGCAAATAAGGACACGTGCACGGGACTGGGGCATGGACATATTTTTTGGGAACCACCAATCAGCTCACTACATAGGGTGTGGAGGAACCTTCTAGAAGAAGTAGATCAGAGCAAAGACCAGTGTCTTTCTAGAGGGAGGAGCAGGGCCTTCAGGAAAGTGAAGGAAGGACAGCTAGATCAGAGGTCCAGGGGAGAACTGGATCGAGTCCTGGCTGGAGAGACAAACAGGATCCTCCAGGCTTCCTTGGGAAGTTTAAACTTGATCACAGAACCATGAAGAGCTCCTGGGGTTCAAGGGCTGATATAGAGCTGCAGTTTGGGGAACGAAATTCTCTTCTAAATTTAGGATGACCGCTGATGGGCAAGGAAAGGCTCAAAATGAAAGCATAATCTTAAGAAGAAATAAGCTCTAAAAATGTCTGTTGCTTAGTTTCATGACTTATGAATTTACATTTAAACAAAAGTCAGAGTGTTGCAGGCCCCCAGGCTGTCCAGCTCCTGGGCTGCTCCAGGCTGGGAGGAATATGAGAGCTAAAAGCAATGGCAGGATGACAGTCAAGTTTACGCGAGCACTGGTTACCCTTCCAGTCACAAGTGAACGCAGACATGACAGGGTTCATCCACTGGACTCTTTGAGGCGCCCTGCAGCCCAAACACCTCAGCCTTGTCTCATTCTGTCTCCTGAGGCTAAAACTGCCCTCTGAGATTTTTTTAGGTGGGGGAGGGGGGAACCTATGACCCATATCCACTCACGGCATGCCTGGGTTCAAATCCTGCCTCAGCCACTTATTGGGCAGACTGGATTTCTGTTTATAAATACTTGGCAATATATCCCTGTCCCACTGAACTTCACCCTGGCCACATGACTTACCCTGGCCACTCCTCAGAAAAGTCACACAGCCTGTTAGTGACAGAACTGAGACTTGAATGCTTCCTTATCGCCCTGTGCTGGCTCCCAGCACCAGCCTCCCAACTCCCTCGGGGGATCTGAGCCTCATCCAGGAGTCCACCTCCTCTGACAAAACACACCCCAGAGGCATTTGAATCCTCAGTGAGCAGACTGCCAAACCCAGAGCCATATAGTGGTCCCCTGGGCACTGGCACTGACAAGCAGGGGTAGAAGGATCCAAATGCTCCATCGCTGCCTTGATTTTAGGCCAGAAGGTACTCACCTGGCCCAGCCCTTCCCCGGAATGAGGATGGCCTCCCAGGACTACGAAGAGCATAGCCATCATATTAAAATCGCATCGTGCTAAGTAATTTGCACAACTCATTTCGTTTAGCCCTCGTGTAAATACATGAGGTAAGGCTGTGGTCTGAATGTGTACATCCGCCCACATTCACATGTTGGAACCCTAACCCCCAATGTGATGGCATTAGGAGGTGATCAGGCATATGAGGGTGGAGCCCTCCTGAATGGGATTAGCGCCCATACAAAGGAGACCTCACAGGGCTCCCTTGCCCCTTCCATGTGAGGTCACCAAAGTAAGAAGTCTGGGACCCAGGAGAGGGCCCACCCTCCACCATGCTGACACCCTGATCTTGGACTCCTAGCCTCCAGAACTATACGAAATAAATTTCTGCTGTTCATAAGTCATCTGGTCTATGATCGTTTGTGACAGCAGCCACATGGGCGAAGACAGGGAAGTACTGTCATCATGGCCCATTGTTACAGAAGAGGACACTGAGGCTCAGACCACCTGACTCGACCTGCATGCTGAGCTGCCTTCGATGAGTCATCTCCTTGCAGCTGACCTTTTTTGGTTCTTGTTTTTACCTCTCTCTGTGGCTCACTGAGAAACTGGGAACAGGAAGCATCAGGGAGACTGTCATGAGGACAACCCACCCCGAAGGTGGGGACAGCAGGAGGCCTTTCCCACCAGGGCAGCGCCTGGGGCTGGGACCCCTCCCCCTTCCAGCCTCACAGAGACCGCCGGAGAATAAACTGTAGTGTGCGGGCTGGGCAAAGCTGAGAAACAGCCGCCTCCCCAGGGATCAATCAGCCACCTCCCAGAGGACACAGGAATACCTGCCGCAATTACTGGCTTGATTTACTGTAGAGCTCCTCTGCCCCACCCCCACCTGTTGCAAGTCCCCTGAGCATGAGGGTCCTCCATGCCCCACACAGTGCCTGGTCACAGCAGGTGCAGTGCTTTGAAAAGGTCACATGCATGTTGGCATTCCTCCAACTGAGAGGTGGAGTCAATGTCCTCCTCCCTTGAATTTGGGGGCTCATGACCACTTCCCCCAGTGGAGTACCATGTGACTTCTAAGGCTTGGTCGGAAAAGACCAGGCAGTCTCTTCCTGTCCTCCAGGATGCTTGCTCTGGGAGTAGCTAGCTACCATAAAAGTCCACAACCCTGTCCCATGTTTAGGAGAAGCCAAGTCAGGTGCTCCAGTCCACAGCCCAGCTGACCTCCCAGATGACCGCAGCATCATGAGACTGCCTGCCACTTGAAGGGGCGAGCTTGGACATCCAGCCCCGTCAATCTGAAAGCAACCAAATGAGAGACCTCCTGCTTGGGAGAACTGCCTGGCTGAGCCCTTCCTAAATTCCTGTCCCACAAAATTAAGGGCAAAATAAAATGGTGGTGTTTTTGCACCATTCAATTTTGAGGAATGTGGAAAAGCTGTTGGATGACCAATGAGTAAAGTAACTTAGAGTGTGTCTGAGACAGGAGACTAGAGTATCAAGCTCTGTCCCCAAACCCTTCCAGGGCCTGATGGAGGCCAGGTCTGGGCGGTCCGGGCCTTGGGCAGTCACAGGAACAGGTGGAGGCAGCTCTAGGCCACATTACTGGACACCTAGCAGGTGCTAGGAACAGGGGATAAAGAAATGATAAAGGCAAGTCCTCTCTCCACCCTGGAAGACCTCATGATCCCATCGGACACCCTGTGAAAACCCAGCAAAGCCCTGAGCTGCAGCTTTCCTCAAAACCAAGCTCCCGGACACACAAACCCAGTTCCACCCTCCTTGCTCTTCCCCTCAGCAAACATTTGTCCAAGGTCCCCTTGTCCCTCCACCCCCCTTGCCTGCTTCACTCCTCTTCATCTTCAGTACTCAGGCTGTTAAGAGTGGAAAATCTTCAAAGTGAGCCAACTAGCTAAGTCAACTACAGGGAAGAAATATCTTTAGATACCAGAAGGTGTCCTACTTGCTTGGGTGTGGGTTTAGGAAATGTATTGTATAGGATATGAAGATGGCCAGGGGCTGCTTCTGTAATCTGCTCACTTATTAACCAGAGTGTAGTACGAGGTGATGTATTTGTATTGCGTTAATGGTCGACTTCTGCTTTCTGTAAACTGCTTACTTGTTTAATGTAGTTTTGGGCTTTGTGAGCTGCCTCTTTTGAAATTGTAAGAGTGAAGACTTCCCAGTTAATCAGTAACAAGGAGGTGATTCCTTGAGGCACCAAAGTCCCAGGAAGAGGCACAACATTCCAAGATACAGATAACAAGACTGTCTACCAGGCTGTTTGATCTAGCAATTCCCCAGATACATCTATCTTTGTAAAGGACATTAACAGTTAACTTCTGCTTTCTGTAATTTCCTTACTCTCTCTTTGTTCTAAAATGTAGTCCGAGGCTTTATAAAACTGCCTCAAACAAAGACCCGGGGGTGATCTCCTCTAACCCTGCGTGGTACAGAGTCAGTCGCGGCTGGCTAATAAAGGCTCATAATTAACCTCAATTGGCTCCGTGGGTCTTAAGATTTGAACACACCACAATAAGGTGTCATTTCCTCAGGAAAGCCCTCCTTGATGCTTCTGACCAGGCCTAGTCCCTTTGTAATCTTCTCATAGGACTTGGCTTTTCTTCCAGAGGGGAGCTTATCCTTATCTGTAATTGTCCCAAGTTCTCTGACCACAGCAAAAAGCATGAACGTCAGTAAGTCACACACCCTCTGTTCTAGATGTAGGAAAAAATTGGGCACGCAGAGCTAATAAGACCTATTGGAAGGCATGATGTAATGAGAACTGAGCTCCTACCAGATACTCTCAGAATAGTGCTGCTCCTTAAGCCTTACTACCTATTACAATAGGTAATATTGTTGATAATTTTGCGGATGAGGAAACTGAGGCCCAGAGAGGTTAACTAACTTGCCTAAAGCCACACAGCTGTGAGCAGAAGAGCAGGTATTAGAACCCAGATGTGGCTGGTGTGGGCCATGGGTTAACCTTCATCCCTGTGCTGTTGTGGGGTAGTGTAATCGTGACTTTGCACCCAACTGGCAGGATTCCTTCCTGCTCTGACTTTAATTTCTGCCCTCTCCCCACATCCTCTCCCTCCCTACCCCACTCTCAGCTCCTCCAAATCCAGTTGTCTATATGTCTGAGACACCTCTGGCCTGATTCTGAATTCCTACCCGGTCTGGTATGCTGGAAGTCCAGTTTTTAAGCTCTAGGACAACCTTGGAAAGAATGTCACAGCCCAGCTGTGGAGGGTGCAGTCTCTCAGCTGTTCCTGAAAAGACAGAGGGAAGCCCTCTAACCATCGGGGAAATGCTGCAATCCTGCTTTCATGTCGCTCTTTCCAATCTAGGGCCTTTCCACTACCCTCACAAGCCAGAGCAATAGCTTCAGGCTATCAGGAGACCTAGGTTCAAATCCCAGCTCTGCCTCTTTTTAGCTGTATGGCCTCAGAGGACTCACACTCTCTCTCCCTGAACTGCAGTTTCCAGAACATGCGGACACAAACAGCACCTATTTCTGAAGGTGGTTATAAAAATTTAAATAAGGTTCTCAATATGAAGTGCTAGCCTTCAGAAGTAGTTCCATAAATGCCTATTAAATTTGAAGATGACAATGGTCTTTGGTTTTACAGTAAAGAAGCTTTATGAGACAAATCAGACAAACCTGTTTTTTGAAAAACAAACAAAAAAACCATTTATTTCTGTAAACTGTTTGAGTGCAGATGTTCTTCACAACCCCAATACAGCACAGATTTCCTCCCCCCAAATGAAATGAACAAGGAAAAAAAAAAAAGAAAAAGAACTATAAAATATGCTCATGAAGAACCAAGCCAATCTCATCTTTCTTTGAAAAAAGAAAATCCATTTGAATGTGTGGCGCAGACGTAAGATTAAAACCACAGATGTCCTGGTCCCCCTGAGGCTGGGGCTCCACTCCACACACAGCTAAGGTGGCAGAGTAGGCCTTCTGGCCCATGCTGTCCTTGCTGTTGGCAGAGGACCTTCCCAAAAGTAAGGAATCAGTTCCCAGTTCTACCTAAATTCCCATTTCGCACCCCGGGCCTCTCTACCTAATGTCCTTGTCATTTGGGAGCCTCTGACATTAACCCTGAAAGACTCCTCCTGTCAAATCTGGACTCAGACCTTTGCCCCCACTCTATGTTGTAAGGAGACTTCAATCGAAAGGATGGGAATGTGCCATTTTGGACCACGTGGCAAAGCTCCTGCCAGACAACTTTTAAGGCGAATTTTCTCTCTTCTCCTTTGGTCTGAGTCAGGCCTAAACTTCTCACCACCGAGCACCATCTCTGTCAGATATGTAGCTTAGGCAACTTTGAAAGGGGTGGGTGAGGGACCCTGGAGCACATTCTAGGAGGTCTGAGCCTGACGAATGCGGTGAACGTGTGTGCTTATGAAGGCCGCCGCTGATGGCGCGTCTCGGGGCGCGCAGGTGCCTCCTCCGCTGTAAGCAGGCGGGGGCGCCAGAGAAAACCCAGGTGGCGGCGCGCCCGGGCTCCGGAAGCAGCGTGGGTCATGGTGGAGGAGGCCAGGCAGGCCGAGAGCAATGCCAGGGTAAGGGGTCACCACAGGAGGCGCCTCACATCTGAGGATGTGCATGGCCTTGGCATCAAAATGATTTTTCTTCAGAAAAAGGGGAACAAAAGAAAAAGAAGATAAAAGAAAGATGTTCCATGAGCTTCGGGAGACAAGCTATTACAGGGGCTCACAAGGGAAGAGGGGAAGGGGAGTTGGGTTGCGGACAGGGTGGCGGGCGTTGCCTCTCACTGCGTCTCCTCTCCCTGGTGGGCTGGTGGGCTGGTAGCTGAGGCCGATGTCCCCTCCCCCGGGGAGCAGGCAGATGACTTTGGCAAGGGGCAGGGGGAGGGCTGGGGTTACTCCGTCTGAGCATCGTAATTGGCTCCTCCCGCCTTCTTGAGCTCGCTCTTGATGAAATCCTCTGCCAGCTCCTTTCGATCACTGATCACAAACTCTTTAGCGAAATTCTGCAGGAACAAAATAAAACACAGAGTTCTCGGTAAGAAAGAACAAGATTGCGGCATTACTCAGGCAACACACCAGGAAGTCTTGGCACCTTAAACACTAAGAAATGATCAAAATAAAAATTTAGTGACGGAGTGCTTTGGCAAACATGACTAGAGATCAGAAAATGGATACAGTCAAGGTACTGTGTAGTCCCAAGACTATGGAGATGGGCCAAGGTTAGATGTGGGTTTGAATTCCGGCCCTGTCATTTTCTGGCTGTGTTGCCTTGGGCAAGTTCCTTCGACATGCTGTGACTCAATTTCCTCATCAGTGAAAAGCTATCTCATCCGGAGAATAATGAGAGATGAGGTTCAGAAGGCAGGTTGGTGTGATGGTAAATGTTTAACACCAGCTTCTCAAAACCAAATAGAGAAGAAAGGGAGAAGCCCTGATTTGTAGCTTTTGCCGATTTCTACGGTATAAATACTCCCACAGTGGTTGATTTCAAGCTACCAACATGATGTCCCTTTATGTGGAGCTGGGACGACATACATGACTGGCTCTCATAAGCTGGTACAACTAGGTTCAGGTACCCCAGGTCGTGACAGGACAGGTCTCCCCATCCCAGGCCTGAGGGGTGAGTCTGGGCACTGAATGCACAAAGTAGGTACTGAGCTCTCCAGCTGTACAGTTACTTGAGAGCAGGGGATTTGTTTACATTCATTCAATGCAATGGGGCCGTAGTGACAAGCTACATGCAGTCACTGTCCCCTCTTGGGGTACACAAGTTTCAACCACAAAATCTCACAGGCCTGGCACACATGAGGCTCTCAGTACATGCTTGTGGCATGGATGAGCGAAGCAGGTGATCTGGCTCATCGGATAACTCCAAGCCATGAGAAATCATGTTATTTTATTTTATTTTTTTTTTTGGGGGGGGGGGTCTCAATCAGAAGGGCTTGGGCACTCAAGCTATTTTAATATGTGGATCAGGAGACTTCAATAAAAAAAAGAAAGCTTTCAGGATGGCGATAGGAATACAGGGAAACTTACCAAAATCCACATAAGGTCCGTAAGCCAGAAGAGATCAACTACACAATAATAATTTAAAAAAAAAGTCCACAAGGAAATAACGTGAAACATTACCAACATTTATTATAAACCTATGTGTACCAGACACTGTCACACGTTGGCAAACTTAATTCTTAAAATTCTTTAATGTGGCCCAGCAAGTCTACTTCTAGAGCTCTAACCGAGAAAAATGAAAGCATACATCTGCACAAACACCTGTACACAAATATTCCTAGCAGCATTATTCACAACAGCCAAAAAGTGGAAATAATCCAAAGGTCCGTCAACAGATGAATGGATAAGTAAAATATGACCTATCCACATAATGGAATATTATTCAGCTATAAAAAGGAATGAAGTACTGATTCATGCTACGGTATAGATAAACCTCAAAACCATTAGGCTAAATGAAAGGAGCCAGACGTGAAAGACCATACTGTATAATTCCATTTACACAAAATGTCCAAAAAAAAACACCAAATCCACAGAGACAGAAGATTCGTGGTCGTCCGGAGTTCGAGGGGGAATAGAGAGTGACGGCCAATGGGTCGGGGGTTTTCTGGGGCGATGAAAATGTTTTGCATTTGCATAGAGGTGGTGGTCGCACAACATTGTCAATGTGCTAAATAACAATAAATTGTATATTTAAAATGTATACTTAATTGTATATTATGTGGGTTTCACTTCCATTAAAACACACATACACACACAAATACAAAAAAAAGGTCACCATATTCCAAGAATGACAAAATCAGGAGAACGCTCAAGGTCAAGTTTTACAGTATAAACACAAGCCATTTGCCATGTCAAGCCACCAAGAATATGAACAGAGAGGGGGGAGGGGGAGGTTAATATTTATCAAGCAGCTAGTTATGTGCCAAGTGCTGCCTCACACGTTGTCTCACTTAATCTTCCCGCAGTATATTAACTTTTTTATTTGTGATAAGACCCACGAGTTGGGCTTGGAGAGATTGTGTAAGGAGCCCAGAATGACTAAACATTCTTTCTATTCCCATTCCGCCACACTGTGCTGCTCAGTGTCTGTGAATGTCATCAGTACAAGTGAACACAAGCTGCATGTAGGCGTGAAAAAGGAGAACTGAGAATGAATGTGTTTCTCAACCCGGAGCCCCAGTGGCATGGGGGAGGGGTGGAGCCCAGATTCAGGAGGAGGAAGCCAGCAGCTCAAGGTGCCTATAGAAGGAAGTCCAAAGTCTCTCTGCTTCGTGATAGCTATATATGGCAATCTAAAGCAATAAGAACACTACTGTTTGTGTCCGTTAGTTATTAGATTTAGATTTAGATTAAGAAAAAATAAGTTTGATAAAGGCTAAGAAATCTACTGTGAAACTTTACAGGGAGCTGTGCACGGTCCAATCTAAAATCACAACTACATGGGAAATTGAATTACGGCTAAAATAAGGAACAAAACAGAATAACAGAATCCGATAGAGACATAACAATAAATGCGAATGAACAAAATTACCTTTAAAAAAGGCTATGTCTCTAACTACAAAAACAAAAAACAAAAATCCTAAATCCTAGGCTACAGACCAAAGACATGTTTAAAACCAAAAGATTAAAAAACTATTATTCTATCAAACAAAAGTATATAGAAAAGCAACCTCACCCACCCCCACTATGGGGACCAGCACCTGCCCTCCAGAGGCCTAAAGGGGCAAGCAGGAGGTGACAGCCATGTGGAGGTGGCCCCAGCAGGCCTCACAGGCCTTCCTACATCAGGTTGCTCATGCTCCTCTAGAAGCTTCAAAGGTGAGTCTATTCTTCTCATCAGCATCTCATGGTGTGGACTCTAAAAAAGTCCCCAAAAGTTCTGAGTCAACCCAAAACCCAACTGAAAAGCACTGAGATCTTCTCCAGTCCTTCCTCTACATTAGGTCTTGCAAAGCCGGTACATACTACACATGTACAGCACATAGCAGTACCACAGGCCAAACCTCAAGTGCACAGCAGCCACAGGAGGCCAGTGACAGCACAGCTCTAGAAAAAACAGGAGAGAGAATGCAAGACTACTGTACACAGTCACAGTGAATCATTTAGTATAAAATGTTAGAGCAGATCTCAATGCGGGAGGGAGAGCCTCTCAGTGGCTGGAAATGTTCCAGGTTTTGATCAGAGTGGTGGTTTTATGAGTGTGCACAAAAATTCAAAAAATTGAAATTCAAAAGTTTATCAAGCTATAAACATAAGATTTGTGAGTTTTCTTCTATTTAAATTATACTTTGGTTAACAAAAAAAAAAAAAAGGAGGTGAGGGGAATGGAGCTGAAAGGTAAAGAACATTTGAATTCCTGACATTCACCCTTTCATTTGCTAGAGGAGCAGCAAGAGACCCAGAGAAGGGGAGTGATGTGCCTCAGGACACACAGCAGCATCATGGCAGGGCCCAGGGGGCAGACCCTGGTCCTGGTCTCTCTAATATCTTCTCTTTCCTCATGCCACCTCGTGGGCTGCTCCAGACTGCCCAGCCTTCCAGACTGCCTGAGCCAAACATCAAACACTTGTAAGCAAAATGTGCCGGTCTGGGGACACTGTCACCTGTGGTTCTGGAAAGATCTTCTTTGTCGTGTCCAGAAATACTATGCCCCTAGCTAATAACTTCCAGACAAGGTCTCTCCCTTTTCTGCCACGGCAGGACTTTTCAAAGGCAGAAGCCCCACTCAGCTAAAAATGACTCCAATATGGTTTGGAAATAGACACCAACCAAGTTCAGGACACGTTTTGTCCCTGTGACTTTTCTCAAGTGCACATATGCTCATGCTTCGAAGATGTAGGCGAGACATCAGTCTGCTCCTGAGGAAGGCAACTCCAGAGAAGGACTGGGGTTAGGAACCAGAGCTCTGTACATAGTCAAGACTCTATTTGCAAGGCTAGTTTTAAAGAACATAAGTATTTTCCAACTCTTGGTTTTAAATCATCCCATTTTTAAATGGCTCCCAACTGCCTAAGTTTAAACCCCAGCTTCAGTCCTAAAGCATGCTGGGAGGAAGTTTGTGCCAAATACAAATAGGGACAGTTGTCTATGTCCATCTCCAGCAGCCTGACCCTCCGCAGGGACTTACCCACCATGAGCCTCAGTCTCCTCATCCGCAAACGGCAACAATAAGAGGACCTACATCCTAGGGCTATTGTAGTGTGCAATTCATCACCTCTGATGATGTGTAAAGGGCTTGGACACTCCACTCGATAAGTGTGCCTGGTGCAAAGTAAGTACTCAAGGTTAAGTACACAGTATTTTAAATGATCCTAAGTTAACCTTTATTCTCAAGAGAAGGACTGCAGTTAGGAAACAGGACATATTTTGTAGAGTCAGAGATATAAAGAAATTTTCTGAAACACAGAGTGAAGGCACAGGGAGTGGCCAGTTCCTCTTCCTTCACCCACACTGATTTCCCCACCCTCACCATTTAAAAAAAATTTTTATATTAGTTTCAGTTATATAGCACAATGGTTAGACATTTATATAATTTATAAAGTGTCACCCCCACCACTTATTTTTTAATGACAGAAAGTCCAGGGAATTCCTCAGAATAACCAAGACAATGAACTGGCACGCCCTCGCCCTTGCAGACAGAAGATGATAAATCCAGCTTCACACCCGAAAGATAAGTACAAGGTCAGCCACGAAAGAGCAGTTGGGCAGAACTGTCGGGTCTTCTGCCTAGAATATGAGGTCTATGGTGGGTCACTAACCTACACAGAGGACATGGGGAAGGTCTAGGAATTAAAAATGACTGGGAAGTCTTTGATAGTTAAGTTTATAATGTCAGCAATGCACATTTCTACAAAGTGGGACCAGGAGGAGAGGCAACCTTCCTTGTATCGAAAGATAATGCATGCCAATGCAATTTGTTCTTCCAGCAAACACATGCTCGTTGAAGACCACACGCTTTCCTAGGTCATGGGAAGTCAAAATTCCAGGACTCTCTGTAAGAGTCTGAGAGCAGAAAAAGAGAACCAGAGGGCTCAAAGATGCCCTGAAGGAAACAGTCAATGGCTCTGGGCCCCAGTTTCCATCTCCGTGAAAGACGGGCTAGATGACAGGTTCTATCAGCCTTTTCTCAACAGGCATCCATAGATTTGTACCTAAGCCTCTGGAGCATGTAGGACAAAGTTTCAACTTGGATGCCAGAATCTGAGGGGCAACGGAGAAAAATGGCACAGAAAGGTCAACTTTGGGATCAGAGCGTGGCTTTCAAAAGGAAGGTTGTGTGCAAGCTCAGGCCCATCCCCAACCCTTGCAAAAGAATGCGGGGGTTAGAATCTCTCCTCCCACCTGTGCGAGATGGAGCAGCGGGCAGACGGAACACATGCTGTCCACAATAATTTGTCTTTTCCCCAAGAGGGTGAAGTTTAATCATAAACTAAAGACCTTGGCATGCTGAAGAAAAGCAGTTGGTCCACAGCAGCTGGAACACGAGCCAGATGAAAACGCACAGCAGCAAACCTGCTGGGCACTCAGCTGCCACCTCCTCCTGGGCATCCTACGCTTCCCTCCTACAACCATTCAACATGCTTCAAAGACCAAAGTTTTAAAAATCCTTCCAACAAGGTGTAATTTACTCAGAAAGAACAGGTTCTTATAATAGGCATGAGTCATCACAGAGAAGCGAAAAAACAAACAGATCAAAATGGTATGGTCTTCTGTTTGACAGATTTGGGAACAAAGGTGCCTGCGTCACTACCACAGTGTGGAATGATGAGGTCCTATATTACTAGGAAGAGAACAAAGGACAACAGAGAGACATGTCCCATTTCACATGGGCACAGGGTAAGAGACGGAGGGCAGGAGCACATGGTGTCCTAAAGCATGCTGTGGGTAGGTTTAGGCCAAAACCAAATAGGGGCAGTCATCCATGTGCCTCGAATCCTGACTCCTGCAGGGCCACCCACCTCTTTAGCACGTGGGGCACTGTCTGGAATCTGACCCCTGCTTTCCTAAACACAGACATTTACAGAAGCCCTGACTCCACTTTGCCTGATTTCTGAATATGGCTCCATCTACATCAGGGATGCCAAGAACGTGGGAATATACTCTACTCTCTATTCCTGCATCCATGGCAGACGTCACAAACCAATCATGCACTTTCCCCAGTGAGTTCAGACTTAACATGAGAATCCTTCTTAACCGAGAGTTTCGTCTAGCTCCCGATATTGCTCACCTGACAAGCAGGATTAAATCCAGGTTCAGGTCTTCAAATTCTGCCTGGTCAGGGTTGTTCCTAGCAGTTCTTATTCCTTAGCCACACCCACTTCGGGGAACTTTGCCCAAAGAAATAACTCAACATATATTTTTTGAAGTACAGCACATATACTCATAGTTGTTCATTGTTTTATCAGACTATTTTCACTTTCCAACAAAAGTTGAATAAATAAGCTAATAGTACCCACATTGAACACTTTGTGTACATCGGACATTATATATAGTTTCTTATTTAATTTTTTAATTTTTATAATTCCATGAGTTAGCTATTATCATTCCGAATTTTTAGAGGAAGCAGTTAACACTCAGGGAAGTGAAATAACCAGCAGAAAGTCACACACACGGTGAGGGGTTGAGCTGACACCCACATTTAACTCCATGCTAAGGTCTCTACCAGGACACACACACACACACGCACACGCACACGCACACGCACACACACAACTACATTCACTGAACAGAACAGTATTCAGTCATTACAATTATGAACTGTTAGGTGAAAGAACTCTGCTATGATTAATCATATTTGTAAAAACATGTACCATGTGACAAAGGCTGAAAAAGAATTAGCAGAAATCGCTATGCGAGGTGGAGGCCTGGCTGATCATCATTTAGTTTCTTAATTTTGTCTGAACCATTTTTACAAACACAACGCCCTGGGATAAGCCACCATGAGGGAGAAATTCGAGTGCATGGGACTTGTTCCAGAAGGGACTCTCAATAGGCAAACGTTCAGAGACAAATAATTACAAGAGAAGGAGAAAAGTAGGGAGGGGTACACGGAAGGGAAGAGAAAGAGGGCGGGAAAATCTGAAAGACATAAGATGTGAAGAAACAGACGAAGAGCTATCTAGACTCAGTGCCCCGGGCTCTTCAGTTAAGACCTGAACGCGGTCTAAGGCAGTACCCCACAGCATGGAAACGACACACTATTGACAAGGTCAGAGATTGCTACATGGGGCTTTGGGAGGCCATGGCAAGGCCTGCTGGACAGAGCTCTTGGCTTGTGAAAGTGGCTTCCATTTACGTTCCAGGCTCAGAGTGTGGGGCATCTCCCTCTTTCTCCTAAGATCTAACCATTTAGTTAAAGGAACTCAGATGGAACACAGAGCTCGCTGCAGGGCCCAACTGCCCCATTAAATCGGCCTCTGATCTCCTACCATCAATGCTCCCCTTGGATAAAGGCTCATCCCTCCAAGCCTTGATTTCCTCATCTGTATATTGGGGGTAGTAACAGCACATGCCCCATCATGAATAAGCATGGCCCTCCACACATGACACATGGCATCACCCATCACAGGCTGCCAGGGAGCTCTTTATTTGCTATCAGGTGGTTTCTTTTAAATATACGACATAAGTAACAAAAAGCCCCGTTGCCTGAGCCCAGACCCAGGTGAAATGCACCAGTACAAAGGGTCCTTTCTGGTTCTGAGAAGAATAAAGGCCTTTCCACGAACCATAGGCTTGAAGAAGTGTAAACACTCCCTGTCAAGACAAACAGCTGAAACCCTCAAGAGGGCAGTGAGGTGTCTACCGATGGTCCCCGAGTGCCAGGCGGCAACTGATGCTTTGCGTAGGGGAGCAGCAGCCCATTTAAATCTCATTACATAGAGACGCATGGGTTCTCCCAGCTGACCCAACCAGCACTCACCTCTGCTTTCCACTGAAGCAAAAGCAGAGCCTTCGGAAATTCCTATCCACCCCACATCCCTCCCTGAGTGTAACTGGATCCCACGATTTAATTTAACCCAAAAGACAGTTATCGAATATTTACTAGCTTCTGTTCTAGAAATACACACATAAAAATACATAATCTAGAGCATATGTGAAGAGATTCATTTCTTTCTCATTTTTTTTAGCACTGTTATGTGCTCCATACATAATAAAGCAGCCATGGGCCCTACCCTCGAGCTTGCTTTCTAGGAGTACTTATTTATAATTTGTGGAATTCGGATAATAGTAGAAGCACAGATAAAGGAGCAGTTAGTTATGATTGAGGCCAGTAGGAGAATGGGGTAAAGAATCAGGAGTTTTGAGAACGAACAGGAGTTTACCAGTCATCAAAATGAAAAAACCCTTTTAATATCCATTGCTTTTCTTCAATCCTTCCAACAGCTCTATGAAAATTTAATTCTCTTTTTCATAAGCGAGAACAAATTCTAGAGATAAAGTGATTTGCCCAAGGCTCTCAAGCTAACATTTGGCCAAGCTAGAATATCAACTTGAGTCTCACTCCTCCTAAACCCATGATCTTTTTCATTCAACGCAGCAGCAGCATTAAAAAAAAAGGGGGGGGGGGCGGAGGGGGTGGTTCTACCATTAAGGAAAATTTGGAACCAGTAAGTTTAAAGATAAATGTAAAAGGTTTGTTTCCTGCAGAACTTCTCAGAGCCTTTCATGTGCCATGTGAGTGTAAAATGCATACGGCCTGGGAACATTTTTCTTGGTGCTGGAGGACTCTAGGAAATGTGTTTTGGGGTGAGATAATCCAGTCCAGGCTCTGAGATGACACAGTCTGGGCTCTGGGCAGAGCTCCGCCATATCTGAGTGCTGGGATCTGGAGTAAGTTACTCAACCTCCCCAGGCCCCAAGTTCCTCATCTGTAAAACAGGAATAATGACAGAACTGTGAAGAGTAAATGATTTCATAAGTGTAAAGTCCTTAAAAGTATGAGGCAAAAGCTAGGGGCAAAATCAAACTATTGTTATTATTGATATTATTACCATACTGGTACACAAAATGACCCTCCCAGAAGAGTGTCGGTACATCTGGCCCTGGGAGGGTGGGGGATGGTAAGAGAAGGTCCAAAATTTGAGCCCACCCTGCTCCTGAGGTTTAGAGACCAAGAGAATACACACTGAGCTGATCACTCCACAATGACACTGAAATATCGGTCCTTCCTGCCTCCATTGCTTCTTGCAGGAAATACTCTTGCCATTCTCTGTTTCCAGTGCAGAAAGCTGAGATGTACTCTCTGCTTATTTGGCTCCATAGACGTACGCAGAACGTTAAAAAATGAATAAAAAGATCATGTGAATAGAGCCGTCCTGCAAGGCAAGCATGATGCATCCCTGACTGAGGCTGGCTCCAAATCAAGACGGCCTAGCCGGGCACAGGCAGGGCTCCAACGGTGGCGACTGCATTGTCCCCGTAATCTCACGGAGACACAGAACAATGGGATGGGTGCTTTGTCCTTGGCACCAGCCTGGCACTTCTGTGTGGCAGATGACAGCAGTGGAGAAGCAGCCATGCATGCTGTCTGTTCGACGAATTCCCGGGACTCAAGTCCGGGTGTCCCCATCACCCAGCCTGACTCGTTTTGCCCTGTTTTTCCCCCTGCCACTGATATGGCTCAGTTTCTCAGCCTGGCTCTAAATACTGACTAAAGAGACCCAAAGTCAAACCTCTTGAATTTTAACTCCTCTGAATTCCAGCCCCGGACCTGCTGCTCACTAGCCTGTGGGTTTGAAGCAAGTCCTATGACTGTTCTGGACCTCAGTTTCCCTACATGCTGACGCACTTATGAGGCAGGCCCCAGCTGAGGTATGGATTGTTTAAAGTCAGCACTGGCAAGTGTGGGTGACGCCAGGGCCTTGCTGTGTTGCTATGGCTATGACTCTTATCCAAGCCATTTGCAAGACAATCAATCAGGCAACATGGATCAACAAGATTCATGCCCCATACCCGTGGCTCAACATGTGGACCTACTATCTGCTAGGAAAATGATTCATAGCATAGAAAGCTGTGCATCACAGCGGGGTCTAAAGAGAAACGATGGAAATAACTACAACCACTCCTCCGGGCCTTCGCCAGACATGGTTCTAAGCACTTTCCCTATATTTGCTCATTTGATCCCCACAACAACCCTAAGAAGCAGATACTATATTATCCTTGTTTTGGATCTCAGGGGACTGAGGCCCAGAGAGGGTAAGCAATGTGCCCAAGGCCACACAGTAAGTGGTGGAGCTGAAATCTGAACCCACACCATCTGGTTCAGAAGGACACTCCAGACCGTTGCACTACCCTGTCTCTTGTCACACAACGTAAAATAAGCTTCCTTTAAAGGTAAGATGCTGGCATAAACAAAGTACCCAATTTTGAAAAATGAAAAAGTTTCAGAATATGTCAAAACAATATGACACAACAAATCAACTCACATAACTCATTTTACAAACGGGGAAACTGAGGCCCAAGAAGGGAGAGTTGCCCACCATCAGGCAGGTAGTTAGTGGAATAAAGACTTCCTTCTTGATTTCAGGGTCTCTACGTCAATTTACATTCTCTGTGTTTCACACAAAGCATAAGGATGTGGGTATATACTTTTATTACAATAAAATCCAAGGGTGTATTAATAACCTTAAACTAAAAGTCAATCCTTTTATTCTTCACATGGAAATTGTGGTAAAAGGCATCTGGGGAAGTGGTCCAGTCCCCAAAATATGGAATCCAGCATGGCCCATGTAAAAAGCCCCTTAGAGGACAACCGGTCTGAGTCTCCATTAAACAGAGGGAAAATTGGCACACTTGCCAGGATCAGCATGATTTTAGGGACTGTCAAAAGACACTATTATGCCAGCAAAATTGACCCTTTGTAACTTAAATGGCTGTATTTGCAACCGTAGTATAAATGTGAGGTCTTGTAATAGCTTCAGGTAATAAACTTTTATGCAGAAGTGGAAAATGCAAAAGGGAATGGTCAAAACGTTACATTGCATCTGTAGTTTAAGATGCATCCCAGCTCCACCCCCTCCTCTCATCCTATGAATATCTGTGCTTTTCATCTACCAGCATTCCTTTAACAACTGGATTAACACTATAGCTGCCAATCATAATGCTCTGTCTCTCTGCACACACAGGATGTGCATGTGACCTAAGCTGGCTCAATTGGAATCCTTAAGGGAATGACTGACATAGAGGGAGGGGGGCTCTCTTTTCACCTGGGATCAAGATCCAGAAGAAGCAATATGTCTGGACCATTTCTCCTATTGTGCAGAGGCCACCTGAGGCCAAACCCAGAGAAAAGAGAGATGAAAAGAAGATACTGCTTCAGCTCTAGCTCTAGCCACGCCTGAAGCCAGCAACCCCTGTACTTCCCAGGTCAGAGAGCCAGACAATACTCCTTTCTACTACCATGTAATTGAGCTTGCAAATGAAATTATAACCAATATTCCCAACTGAAGGTTCCCACCAAAAAATCATATTTCCCCAAATCACCCTCTGTTACTAGCCCACTTAATCAAACTAAGAAGAGTTCTAGATTTAAAACAAACTCAGCCAACCATTAATATGTACAAAGTTTCCTTTGGGGACGTTGAAAAAGTTCCGAAGCTGGACAACGGTTATGATTGCACGACACTATGAATGTACTTAAGGCCGCTGAATTGTACACTTTAAAATGACTAAAATGATCCATTTTAAGTTAGTGTATTTTACCAATACGATTTGCAAAATTCAAAAGACTGCCCCCATCGGACACATCTGGACGAGCATTCTCTTGTTCCCTGGTCACACCCAGGCTGGCCAATGAAGAGGACTAACTAAGTGTGGCTGGCAACATTCGGCAGGAGACCTTGGCCGTGGAACGTGCATTTTTTTGTATTTTCCACTCTGCTGACATAAAAGAGACCCCTTAAAGCTAGTTCACCATGAAAACCCAACCGTCTTGGAGAAAAATAGCCTGTAGGGCTAAGTAGGTGGCCCTCCAGAGCTCAGATCGGTAATTAGTAATGCTGATTAGGATGTGAAATAAGTGACACTTATTAAACATTTACTATGTCCCAGGCATAGTGCTAACCCTTTTCAAAGGTAATCTGACTAGCCATATCTTTTTTTTTTTTTTTTTGGTTTCTTTTTTAAACTTAATTAATTAATTTATTATGGCGACATTGGTTAACGAAATCCAGTAAGTTTGAGCTGTACATCTTAACAGTAAGTCATACATATATTTACACTGTGTGTTCACCTCCCACAGTTAGATTTCTTTCTGTCACCACATATTTGACCCCTTTTTTCCCGCCTACCTCCCCGCTCCTTCCTCCTCTCTCCCCTCTGGTAACCATTAGTCTATTGTCCATGTCCATGAGTACCATATCTTTTTAAAATGATTATTGCCACGTCTACTAATTCTGGAACCCCACCTCCTGAAAATGTATTCTAAAGAAACAATTCATCAGAAGAAAGGAGCCGCTATTTCTGTTATTTAGAAAAATAAAAACTGGAAGCAAGTCAAGAGGCCAACGACAGGGGACATTTAGTACATTACAGTACACTTGAGAAATGGGACAGTCAGCCACCAGAAAACGTTCATTACAAAGACTCCGCGGCCACATAATTTGTGAAATTATGTTAAGTAAAAAAAAAAAAAAAAACCAACTAGAGCGTGATTTGCAGACTGACTGCATCAACGCAGAGGTGGGTGAGCTCGCCCACGGAGCTGGTAGGGAAGATGGGAAAACAGGAATGATAAGAACTTTATGCTTTCTTATTATTTTTTAAGTAAAAGTTTTATGTTGGATTTACAGAAAAGTTGCAAGAAATAGTACCAAGAGTCTCCATATACCCTGCGCCCTATTTGCATAATCGTTAACATCTTGTGGTACGTTTGTCACACCTAAGAAGCCAACACTGTAACTATAACTAAACTCCATATTTCATTCTGATTCCAGAAGTTTTTCTGTTCCAGGATCCAATTCAGGATACCACACGGCATATAGCCTATTTTTGCAAGTATGTTTTGTTTTTGTTTGTTTTTTTGTTTGTTTGTTTTTTTAACAATTCAATGGCTTTTGGCATATGCACAGGTATGTACAACCATCATCACAGTCAATTTTAGAATATTTTTATCACCTGGAAAAGAAACCCCCTACCCATTAGCTACCACCTCCTTATCCTGGGTTTTGAAAAATCCTTTGGCAAAATGGAGAACCCTTTAGTAGAGAGAGACTTCGCTCCCTCACTTCTCTTCCCTTGGGTTTCCTTTCTGGAATTCAGATTTTCTTTTCTCAGCATGACCTCATGCCGTAGCTCAAACGAACCACCTTGGAAGTTTCCCATAGTGTCAATTTTCGTGATGTCCAGAAAGGGAAAAAAACAAACTTTAAAATAGAGAATTCTACAAGTTAGAACTATTCAGGAGCTCAGAGGCAAATCCAAAGGCATGCCCACCTTTCCCAGTTTCCTCTCAGCCAGACAGGGATTTGGGACGGAGTCAGCCATGTCCAGTGCCCAGTTACCCAGTCTAGGAGTCTGTGCCATTGCTGATACAGCCTTTGTCATTCTAGAGCCACACGATTCTCATAAAGCTCCCACTGACCCTTGACATAAGGTTGACACCTATTCATTCATTCAACAAGTATTATCAAGTCCCTGCTGTTTGCCAATAACTGTTCAGGAAGGATGTGCATGAATTCTCACACAGGGCGCTCACAGCCACCACTGGAAGTCAACCATGATCATCCGTGAGCCAAACAGGGGCCATGACTTCAGTCATCTTTCCAGCCCCCTTCTCCATGAGCCACCTGCCCCAATCTCTAAGGTGGGCTTCCAGCTGCCATGCTTCTATTATGCGATGGTCAAGATCACAAACCCAGCTACCTGCCTCCTCCTAGTCCGCTTCCTGAAAACAATTTTGCTAGCATTTCACCAATAGCTGTGATGGTCCAGAGACGGAGTATGGCTTCCTGGAAGTCACAGCTAAGTCACAGGCCCAGGAGCCAAATCCAGCCCTCTCCGTCCCTGCTGGATAGTGCCCTTTTGTGGGTGTGACCCTCAGATCCTGAAAGAACACAGGCCAGTTACCTGCACGACTTCCTTCACCAGGGTCTTGTCCGTGCCGGTTTTGGCTCGCTGTAGCCCGCTGACATTCTCCCCGATCCACGTAATGAGGGCGAACTTTGACCTCTTGCTCATGGCGTCCCCGGTGGTGAAACGCACGAAGGCGAACAATCGGATGTCATCTGTGGCCAACGGCAAAAAAAGGGCACAGGGCTCGGTTAAAACACCCAAAAATCATGTCCCCGAGAAGGTGCTATGACCCATGAGTAGGCCTAGGGTGGCGATGCAGGGCCAACACTGACCTTGGCCAACATTCCTTCATTTGATCCCGACAATAGCACCCATTTCGCGGATGAGAAATAGACGTTGAAAAGGGTCGTGTGACACTCCCAAGGCCACACAGGCAGTTGGAAGCCACACTGGGAATGTGAACGCAGACCTCTGCGGCTACTACGCCTGAAACCCTCCCATCTCTCATACGGTTAAGTCTCAAGTTTTGAATCTTATCCCCAGTCTTTGAGGCCTCACTAGGAATGGGAGAGCCACATGGTGGAGAGATGGAAATTCAGCTTGGAGAGGGATGGGATGAGGAGGAAACAAAGAAAGGGGCCCCTCTCTTTTGGTCTGAGATACAACTCTGGGTCCCTGAGTGTATCTAGCTTATGGCTAGACAATTAGGCCATTAAGAATTCTGAATATTCTTCCATTAGTGTGTTCCGACTGTTATATCTTATATGCTCATTTTTATTAAAATGATTCTGGGAGCTATTTTGTTTCATTGATCTACATTTGTGTGTGTTTTTTTTTCTTACCACACTTTTTTCATTATTGTCACTTTAGAATCTCTTCCACGGTCCACCATCATGCTAAGTTCCTTCCAACCTTTATTGCTCTGCGTTACTAAAATACTATGTGACATTCCCGAGTTTTTAGTGTCCTGTGTGTCCTACTAGGCTAGACTGGGGTCACTCCTCCTCGGCACTCCGGACACTTGGGCTGATCGTTCTGTGTCGTGGGGCATCCAGTGAGCTGCGATGTGGAGCCGCACCCCTGGCCCACTCACGAGATGCCAGTATCGCACTCCCCTCTCCAGTTATGACAACCAAACATGTCTCCAAACATTGCCCAATATCCCCTGGGGGGGCAGAACCGCCCCTTGCTGAGAATAAATTTCTAGATATAGTCTGTGTCCCTTTTCAATGAGGACCCCCTTTGTGTTTTCCACCAAAATTCTGTGCTTTTCATTGAGAAAAATCACATATCCTTGCTCTGCTTAACTCCCAAATTGTTCTTATTTTAATTGCTCTTGTTAGTGAGATCTCATCATAGTTCCCCACTGGTAAAGGTTAGCACGTGGGGATGTCACTGGTTTGGGTTATTCGTTCTGTACCAGCCGCTCTGCTACGCTCCGATGTTCTTAACGGCTTTGAGTTGCTGGCTTTAGACTTTCTCAGGACCCAATGACAGTGTAGAGCTGTGCTTCTCAAACTGTCATGTGTACTCAGATCACCTGAGGGTTGTGCTAAAATGCAGGTTATGATTAACAGGTCTAGGATGGGGCCCTGGAGTCTGCATTTCTAACTGGCACTCAGGTGATAACTGATGCCTTTTGAGATTTTGTTTTTTAAATCAAGGTTCCTTTCTCCTTAGAATCTTTCTAGATGCCTCCATGCTGAACCCCGCATAATGTATAGGTTTACACCAAGATCACAAGCCCTGAGTGTAATGGAGTCTGGAGCTGATCGAGCTCACTGCGTGGTTAGTACCTCAAAGTCTGAGCACTGTCACGTGAGAAGCGGCACTGTCTAATAGGTAGGTAATCATCTGTCCCAGGGGAGCTAAGACACAGTTCTTAGCAGGCCACGAACTCCTGATTCAAACTCTATAGACCAGGCTAGGGCGCACTCTACCAAATCCTTATGACCGTTTGTACGGGCACGGCACCTCTCCGTTTATGAAACACACTTATGTTTTCCTACCTCATTTGGTCTTCATGACAATGCTGTATGGTGGGCTATGGCAGGAAGAAGGGTTTGCCATCATCGCCTTCATCAATATCCAAGCCACCATTTGATAGATGAGGCTCAGTAGTCATGTGACATGCCCAAAGTGACACTAATAACAAAGCCTGGCCTGACAAAGGATCTAGATAGCTTGGGTGTCTCTGACGACCCAGCCCTAGGAGTCTGGTGGGGAGCTGACCATAGGGGTCAGTGAGTGACAAGTGGTGGGGACAGAGAAGAAAGGATGGTCTCAGGATACTTCACAGGCCAAATTGACAGGGCTTGGTGACCAACTGGCTATAGGAAATGAAGAAGGAATCCAGGGGATTCCCACATGGGGGAAGGACAGAGCTCTATCTTTTACTCCTCAAGGACTATGACAGTCTGGGCCTCAGCTGCCTCCTCTATAAAAATGAACCGATTTTATTTTATCTTTTTTGTCCTCATTTTTTTTTTATCAAGATAAAAGTCATATACCATTAAATTTACCATTTTAACTGTTTTAAATCATAAAATTCAGTGACATTTAGCACATTCACAATATTGTGTGACCATCACCACCACCTAATTCCAGAACATTTGCATCGCCCCTCACAAAAACCCCACACCCACTAGCAGTCACTCCTCGCCCTCCCCTCCCCCGGCCATAAGCAACGCTAATCTGCTTTCTGTCTCTGGATTTGCCTGTTCCGGACATTTCACACAGATGGAATCATACACTCTGTGATCTTTTGTGTCTGACTTCTTTCACTCAGCATGTTTTCAGGGTTCATTCACATTGTAGCGTGCTCAGTATTTCATTCCTTTTATGGCTGAATAATATTCCATTGTATAGATATGCCACAATCTATTCATCTAGTCATCTGTTGATGGACAGCTGGGATTTTTCCAAATTGGAGTGAGTTTATACATCCTTCATTAGCTGATCATGAGGATTAAATATGAACACCGTGAAATCCGCCTGGCTGGCCACGGTAGACTCTTCTCCCTGAAGCTGTAGCCACAGGGCGGAGCTGCCAGGTGGGTAGTGAGCACAGGAAATGAGGCTGCTGGGGCTGAGGAACTGAAATTCACTCAGCCACACGCGGCTGGTGCGGACGCAGCGTGGGGGTAAGTCGCCAAGCATTTCCCAGCATTCACAGCCGTGTCTGGGAAGCCAGTGCACTGTTTTGGGTAGTGTTGTTGGAGGAAAAGGAGAACCAGCACCAAAGTGTTTAATTAAATTGCAGCCTTGACCCGAGGGGAAGGCAGGGCCACACATCGGATGCCACGGCAACGCAAGCACAAAAAGGCAGTCTATGTCTCAGCAACCACTCCATTTCCCATTTCCACATGGCTCGGCCCAGACATGTGGGTTCTGTGATTGCATTTGGATCCCAACCACCCCATCAGCATCCAAAACCTTCATGTGGGAAAGTTGCACGCCACGTGTCCCAAGTACCAGCCCAGGACCTGGCATGAGATAGACGCACAAGAAGTAAGTCACACACACACACACACACACACCCCCACACACACCCACAAGGATATTGGGAACCTAGCCTTTATGGACCTTCCAGATCCGCAGGACAATGACATTTAAATGATCATGGCAGGCAAGGCTGTTTTCCTGGGTGGCTGTTTGCTGCTTAGCCGACAATGGTTTGCCAACAAGATTGCTGATGTTTTTGAAAATCCAAGAGTCACGTACGCTTACAAATGTTTGCTGCTCAAGATTTGGCCCAACATTGAAAAGTCAGCTAAATCTGAAATGAAAAACCTGCTGGTCTGAGCAACATTTTCGTAGCTGCCCACACAGACCTGAAGTCTCTCTCTCCCCCGCTCACCCTGAAGGAGGCTGTAAGGCTAATTTGACCTTAAACTGATCTGTGCAGGAGGAAGTTCTAGTCTTAGTTGCTCACTGAGCTGCCTTCCTGCTTCTGGACAAACTGGGCAGACTAAACACAAACACGCGGCCACAGCACGGCCTCATTCATCACTCTAGCACACAGGAAAATGTGGGTATATCAACTGAAAGGCATAGCTAAACATCATATATGTACATAGTATGCTTGTGCATGTGTGTATGGGGCTGCGTGTGCATACACATGTGTGTGTGTGCTAAGACGGCAAATCAGGCTGGGAGACAGTTGTCATCGCCCTCATGGTGCCGCTCAGTCCCCAATGGGGTGAGTGGTACATCTTTTCAGACTGAGGTTTAGGAGTTGAGGGTACAGCTCTGGATGACCCCATTGGGAGAAGCTGGGCCCAGACATTTGCACCAGAAGACACGCCGAGCTCCCTCTGTCAGAGGCCTCAGCACGGCTGTCTACAACTGCAGGTCCCTGCACTGTTAACCCTCAATCTTCTGCTCTAAGGCATCCGGGTTGAGTCCAAGGTTCCAGAGTCCATTAGAAACTCACCTCACTTTGTACCAGCTCTGTAACCTCAACCAGAGTCCTGAATGTCTCTTAGCCTCAGTTTCCTCATCTGCAAAATGGGTTACATACCTACTTCATAAGGTGGTTGTGAAGATTAAATGAAAAAAAAAATGAGACGTGAGGGGCTTGGCTGATGGGGGTGGTTGCTATTTTTCTATCCCCACCTCGCAGTGAAACCTCCCCCAGAGGTGGGTCACGGCCTCCTAACCGCCAAACCCAGAGGAAGGACTCCCAGCCGCGACCTTCCTCACTGGTCTTCTGTAGCCACCAAACTCACTACTCGGGGTTTCAAAGCTGGGCACTCCTGGACACACGTCATTTGGTCACTCATTCCATGAGTGTTCCTTGAGGGCCTACTAAGTGCCAAGCCCAATATTAAGGTCTAGGGGGTACAGATAAGACCAACGACGGTCCTGATGATAACAGAGGTCAATGTTCACTGAGCACTTACGATGTCTAGACACTGTTCTAAGCGCTTACATGAATTTGCGCATTTCTTCATCCCAACCTTTCTGTGAGGTCAGCATTGTTCACAGTCCCATTTTACAGGTGAAGACGCTGAGGCTTAGAGAGGTGAAGTGATAAGGAGCCAGACAACTCTTGCCCTGCCCACTGGAACTAGTTAAGCCTAAATCAGCAGTTCTCAAACCAGCAGCATCGGCATCACCCAGGAACACATTGGAATATAAATTCAGACACTCTGCGAACAGGGCCTGGAAACAGAGTTTAATAAGCTCCCAGGGTGATTCTGATGCCCCTGAACCTTGAGAACCACTGACTTAGGGAAAGAGGTGAGAAAAGGAATTGATGAGGTTTTTCGCAGAGAGAACCCACTCCACGCCTGACAGAGAAAGGGGGTGAGTGAAAAGTCCCGGGCAGGAAAGCTGAAGTGGCCGAAGTTCAACCGCCCGCATTCTTTCTCACCTGCACCCCTTTTAAGGAAGTGAGCGCGTAAAGGAGTTTCCTGTGTGGCCTGGCTTCTCGACATTATAATTGACAGAATTAGAGGTGTCTAAGTGTGGTTCCTAAGTAGCTCACCGTCAAAGACCATCAGGACTGTCTCCCCAGAGACTCTCCCTCCACCCAAATCCCACGGCTCAAGAATGAGCAGAGGCGTATTTAAAAAAGAGCTACTGAACCATGGCACTGGGTATGAGGGAGTTCTCTCTGTTACCCCTAGGTCACTTATTTGACATGAGCCATCATTAACAAGGGTTCCCAAATGCATCACAATATCGCACAGAGCCCCATCTCATGGAAGATGTCAACCAATGACAAAACAAGGTCAGGAGCCCTGTCCTCAAGGACCATCCATGTCACTTTGTGCTGACTTCTGGCCAGCGCCATGAGCTCAAAGGCCAGGCTGACTGCATGTCAGGTATCTCCAATTTGAGGCTGTGGAAATCCTCCGCTTCCTGCCCCATGAGAGTCTTGTTCACGAAAAGATGATCTTTACACAGAGTTAATGTAATATTTTCCAAAAAACTTTACCCCTTGGTTAGTCGGTGAAGTCTCATCACAGGAAATGACAGGTTATCAGCATGACAAAGCTCCTGGACCAGCCAATCCCACCAGCCTGAAGGATTCCTCGGGACCTAGAAAGCCTAAGCAGGGCCCTTCTGGTTCAGTTCTCCCGTCAAGGTTCCTTGCCTTCATTTACTAAGTTAACACACAGCATAAAGCTGTCTCACGTAAAGTTCTGGGACCCTGCCTGGCACAGAGGAAGTGCTCACGAACACTGCTGTCGTTGTGTTATCACCTCTGCAGTCTCTGCCTCCCTCTGGCTCTCTTCTAAATCATCCGGGACCCTGCGCTTCCCTTCTTTCTTTCCTGCCTTAGCACCCCGTCATCTGAGCCTTTTCTCCCCTCTCTTCCCTCCTCCCATATTCTCCATTTAGGACCAGAAAGGAGGGAAAGATTTACGAACAGAGACAAGGAAAGCGGGAGGACCAAGGAGGTGATGCTAAACAGGTATAGCAAGGGATAAAGGAGGAAATAATGACACAAACAGGGGAGATGACCACAAACAGGCGTGGGAAGAGGGGTAAGGAAACAACGGGGAGAGCTAAACGTCTCTGGAATTGCCAAGGCCACCAGGATGAGCTGCTCTAATATTTTTCCCAAAAACTACAAATGGCATAATCTACACCAATCTCAAGAACTTCCCCTGCTTCCCTCACCCAGACTTGACATCTTCCCAGGCCAAGGAAATCCCCAAAGGGCAGATTCTGCCCAATCTCACCAATAGTCGCACCAGGGTGACTCCAACACAGAATCCACATCGATTGAGGGCCCGTGCTTTCTCCCAAAAGGGACCCAGTCTTCCCCTCTGCCTGCCCCCAAAGCCAGCCCTGGCTGGTGAGGACAAAACCCAGAGGAGACTGAGGACCTACGATATGCCAAGCAGCGCACGAATTTCTCATACCTTTGCACATGCTTTGAATGAGTGTTTTCTGCTAAACACAGAACACATATTAGGTGCAGAATAATTAAAAGTACAAATAAGCAAAAATAAGGGTCTCACCACCTAAGTAACCCTTGTAAATGTCTTCATGCATGGCCTTTTGATCTTTTTAACTACTTTCATACTCATTGAGTTTCTGTTATATCCCACAGTGCCAAGATAAATAGTAGGTGCCCAACAGAAAGAAGGACTGAGAGAGAGAGAACTAATCATTTCATAATTTCCATCCAACACTGAATCTCAGAACAAGACAAGGAAAGGGGGAAGGAGAACATGGAGGAAATTGCCCCAGAATGCTACTAGATTACAGGTCACTCTAAAGCTGACCTGGCCTTATATAGACTCTCTAAGAAGTTATGCAAACAAAGTTCAGTAAGAAGAAAACAACCCACACACCAAAAAGCTGAGCTGTCAGCTTCCACTGAGAGAGCTCCCTGGAGTGGGTATGAAATATAATGGGAAAGAATTCTAACATCCTGCTGCTCAGGGCAAAGCGACAGCTGGACAGTAGCCACAGCAGCGCTTGCTTCACACAGGCTGCTGCTGTTGGGGGGAGCCCGGGCAGGGACAGGACTGTAGGATGAGGACTTGGGAAGCATGTCCTCTCTCGGACACAGGAGGCACAAGAGGGTGTGTTGGGTGACCTCCCCGCCCCACAGGGAACTAAGGCCTGAGACTGAAAGGAATGGGATTTGTCCCCAGAAAGGAGAGGTTTCATTATTGAAAAGCCCCATATCACCTGCTCTCTCTTTTTCAAAGTGACTTTCACATTGTTTGTCCTGATTGGTAAAACCAACAACAAAGAGCCCTCCTGTCCCACTCGAAAGTTTTTTTAGAAAATATTACATTAAATGCAGAATGACCCAGCTTTCCCAGTTTTAGAGAACACCAGAAAATAGAGTACAGGATAGCCAGAGGAAAAGAAAGATGATTGCTTCAGTAGGAACCCTCAGGGAATGGGCTGATCTGGATACCCAAATTATGAGGATAGCTAATGGTTTTCCCCCAATGACAAAGCACCAGAGTTTTTTTTTAATTGATGACTTTTACTTCCTTAAATGGAAGTCAGTGTGTTATAGCAAACCCCACCTTCTGACTTAAGAGATGAGTGGCTATAACAGCCCCAAAGGCTCTGAGTGCATCATTATGGCAACTACAATGAGACACTCCAGGGACACTGAAGAAGTCAGGGTCTGATTGCTTGAGCACTAAATGCCCCTGGTGCGCACTGTTCTGCATTCTTGTATCTGCTTTTTGTAACTTTTCTGTTTTTCCATTGCTGTCAGTTAGTCATTTGACAAACATTTATTAACATAACAGTCTGTGATCCAGGGACTTTGCTGAATAAGTCCCTACCCTCAAAAAAAATACACAATCTAGCATGGCAAACAAAACAAAGTATGTGAACACCATGTAGTACAGCAATGAGAGTTATCACAGGGTGAATAGGAACATCAAAGAAAGAAGAAAATTAACTCTGCCTGGGGGAGGTGTTGATCAGGGCAGGCTTCATAGAAGAGGTGATGTTTGATATAGGTCTTGAAGGATAACTTAGAGTTCATCCAGTTAACAGAGTGAGGCCAAAGGGGGAATCTTACCAACAACTTCATGAATAGACTCTAACAGAATTCCAGAAGAAAGCAGTAGTTTCTGTGGGCAAGTTCAAAATGCCTGCCTCCACCAACCCTTCTATTCCTGACTGGCCAGAGGCTAGCGGGGCATATAATTAGCATGTCATTACTGTGTGTGAAACAACAATTCAAAGGCTCAAAATGACTTTTCTGAGGGGCTCTTCTAGCTTGTTCACCCCTACTCCAGGAGGGCAGGAACCTTGTTCCCTGCAATATCTCAAGTGCCCACAATGGTGCCTGACACACTGGTCATGCTCAATAACGATTTCTGGATGAAATGAAGAGCATTTGCTTCATCTTCTGTAGCTGCTTTTCAGCCCCCAACTCTCAGCCTCATCCAGTTCAGTGGGAGATGCCATTTTATAAAAATAAAACCAATCTCCTTCCTGAATTTGAAAGGTATAGCTGCCACCCACAGAGAGCAGGAATGACTAGACCAGCAGCGATGATCAGATGTGGACAGACAGATAACAAATGACTGGTCTGGACAAATTTGCCCTTTAAAAAAAAGCATGAGGAAAGGGCAGACCAACAACATGATGTTGCTAGAATTAGCCACGCTTGCATATGCATAATGAAAGTCGAGGTTCTTCTCTGCCTTTCATGCTCACATCACCGGGTACGGCACCTAGAAGAACAAAGTAAACTCTAACCCTCAGCAGCCTTAGGGAACCAAGTAACCTGGATTCACATCCCGGTTCAGCCTCTTCCTGCTGTGTGGCCATGGCCCAATAGCTTTCCCTCTCTGATCTCCCGTTCTCTGGACTGGAGAATGGCTTTTCCATCTCTGCCTCAGATCGCCTGGGTGGTAGGGACAGACACACAGAAGGCTTTCCATCCCTATGGCTATTAATGACATTCCCAGCCCTTGAGTTTGCCCAGACATTTACAGCTGACTCATTTTACTCTTCTATTGATTCATGTATTTATTAACCCACATGAATATCCAAGACGGAACCCCTACTTATCTTTAAGTACTCATTTCCGATACAAAGGATTAAGGCAATAAAACATACCCTTGGCACCAGCTCCATGCAGGCTGGATCGGAAAGATGAAACCACAGCCAAGGGTACGGTGCTGTGTCTGAATGTCAGCTCCCGTCAGAAGCGGTTGATAGCATTAAGCCCTCACGACTGGGCCTGAGACTGAGCAGAGGGTAGAACACGGAAGACAATGATGACGAGGACAATGGTGACTGTTACGGAGTAAATGGAGGCGGCGGGGAAGATGAGGACACACGCGAGCAAGACCAAGTGAGCGTGTGGGGTGAGGGGGCTGGTGGGGCTGGAGAGTCACCGCGGGGAAAGGCAGGGCTGAACGGAGGGAAAAGTGACCGAGCTAAAAATGCTGACCTGGGAAATAGCCACGAAAAGGACCAAGCGAAACTCTAGAAGGTCACAGGACAAAAGAAGTAGGAATGAAATGCATGCTGCTCAGTAAAATCCAGAGTCCTCAGCGTGGCCTGCAAGGCCGGCCACGCTCTGGGCCCTGCCCACCTCCTTGTCCCCGCCTCCCGCACGCTTGCTGCCGTGGCCCACGTGGTTTCTGTCCTGCTTGTCCTTTCTCTTCTTGACATTTTAACAACTGAGATATCATTTATATACCATCGAATTCACCTTTTAAGTGTACAATTCATTGGTTTTGTATATGCACAGGTTGGGTTCCAGAACATTTCATCACCCCAAAAAGAAACCTCATACTCATTAGCTGTCACTTGTCATCGCCTGTCCCCACCCTTAATCTGCTTTCTATCTCCATGGATTTGCCTGTTCTGTTCTAAAAACTTCAAATAAATGAAAGTATACAATATGTGGCCTTTGGTGTCTGGCTTCTTTCGCGAGGCATAATGTTTTCAAGGTTCAGCCATGCCGTAGTGTGTGTCAGGGCTCCATCCCTTCTTACAGCTGAATTCGCTGTCATCGATAGATAATATTTTGTTGGTTGATAGACATCTGGGTGGTTTCCACTTTCCGGCTATCATGAATAATGCTGCTGTGGGCATATTCAAGTACAGGTTTTGGTATGGACACGTGACTTCCTTTCTCTTGAGTAGATACTGAGGAGTGGAATTGCTAGGCTTAACTGTTCCAGGAACCACCAAACTGTTTTCCACTGCGGCTGCACCATCTTCCTTCCCCACCAGCAGTGCATGAGGGTTCCGATTCTCTGCATCCTCACCAGCTGCTATTACGGCCTGCTAGTGAGTGCAGTGTGATATCTCACTGGGGATTGACTGGCATCTCCCTAACGACTCATATTGTTGACCATCTTTTCATGTGTTTATTGGCCACTCGTTGACCTTCTTTGTAGAAATATCCATTCAAATCCTTTGCCCATTTTTCAATTGGGTGGTTGTCTTGTTACTGTTGAGTTGTAAGAGCTCTTTATATATTCTGGACACCAGGCCATTATCAGATTCGAGGGCCTTCCCTTTTGCTGGGCACACTTTCTCATTCAGGTCTCTCCTCGGTGTCACTCCTCTTAGGGTCTCCTCAGACCACCCTGGCTAATGGTGGCTTCCCTGCAGTCTGCAGCCCATTGCTTCATTTTATTTTCTTTATGGCACTCATCTTTCTTGTTTTGAAGTGACCTCACTTGCTAGTTTGTCTATTGTCTGTCCCTGCACTCCCAACAGAAAGTAAACTCTGTGACTAGAGCACTCCACTTCTCCAGGATCCAAAGTACCTGGCATATAGTTAAGTCTTCATTTTAAATTTATTATTGAATTAATGAGTAACTACAAATCACCAAAGAAGAAAGTTACTCTCCCGGAATCAGACACATGGCAGCAGGTTTTGCCAAATCAAGAACAGAGCAAGTGGCATCCAGGTCAGGGCTGCAAGAGCTCACAGAGTGAACACAGGCCCTCCTCTGTTGGGCAGGGGGCCAGAGGGGATGGGACACCCTGGGCTCACACAGGGGCTGTCCAGAGCCTGGCTCTTCTCACTCTTCCCCAGAAGTCCCAGCATGACCCATAGGGGCCCAGGTCCTGTCTGAGGCAGTAGCTTTCTTCATTTGCAAGCCATGAACAATACACTCCATTCTGTAGACAGGGTAGAATTATAGCCAAAAAAGGGGAAGAAAACTACTTCCGGGTCAGATCAGATGACCTCTAAGAGATATCCTTTCAGACAAAAGAAGCAATGTCAGAATTTTACCCTGGGAAGGATAGAGGCATTTGAACTGCAGAATGTTGCTCCCCAGAGACCATCACAGGTTTTCTACTTCAACAAAAGTGGAAAAATTACCTCCGAGTTAAGTGTTCCCACAAATATAACACCAGCCAGAGGCACGGGCATTAGGGGCTATCCCTTAGCAGTCAAGAAAAGAGCTGTGGAAAGTTGTGAGGAGAATAGATCCTATGAGTTCTCATCGCAAGAGAAATTATTTTTCTTTTCTTTTTATTGTATCTATTTCAGATGAGGGATGTTAGCTGAACCTATTATGGTAATCATTTCACAATATATGTAAATCGAACCATCACGCTGTACACCTTAAACTTATATAGTGATGTATGTCAGTTACCTCTCAATAAAGAATGAGAAGAGAAAACAGCTTGCCTGTGGTCCTCCCTCCTTGTTTCAAAGGAATTTCAGCTGCAATTGTCAGGAAGCAGTGGGGAGTCAGGAGTGGCAGCCAGGAGCACAGCCACCAGGTTAGGAACACAGCTCGACCACCTTCTGTGCAACCCTGGGCCAGTGCCTTCACGTCTCTGAGCTTCGATTTTCCCATCTATGAAATGGGAACAACAGGGCCCGCCACACCGGGTCATGATGCAGATTAAGTGGCTGTATCTGGCAAAACAGTGGTCCCTAAAGACATCTGTGTCCTAATCTGCAGACCTGGCAAAGGGGACTCTGCAGCTGTGATTAAGTTAATGCTCTCAACATGGGGAGGTGATCCTAAATGATCCGATGGGACCAGTGTCATCACAAGCATCCTCACATGGGAAAGAGGGAGGCAGGAGAATCGGAATCAAAGAGATGGCATTGCTGGCCTGGAAGATGAAGGAACAGCCCATGAGCAAAGGGATGCGGGCCGCCTCTCGAAGCTGAAAAAGGCAAGGAAATGAATTCTCCCCTCAAGCCTCCAGGAGAAAAGAGCCCTGCTGACACCTTGATTTTAAGCCCAGTGAAACTAATTTTGAACTTCTGGGCTCCCGAACTATATAAAATGATTAAATTATGTTGTTTTAAGCCATTAAGTTTGTGAAAGTTTGTTATAGGAGCCATAGGAAACTCATACAATGACCTCAGCACAATGCCTGGCACAGTAAAGGTCCAGTGCTCACCATTATTTGTTAAAGTATTATTATTCTTTGTTATTGGCAAGGAAGCTTCCACAAATGCATAGAAGATAAAATGAGTGCATGAGAAAAAAGAAGACAGATGACCATAAACTAGGTCCAGAACTAAAACAAGATCAAAAGCAGGTTAATTTCGAAATGCACTGATGAAATAAAATACAAAGTGCTGAGGTAACAGCCCTGCCTTCAGTCACAGGCTCTGGGACCTGCCCCTGCTGAGGCCACTGAGCTGAATGTAAAAAGCCAAAAGCATAGCATAAAATCACATGGATAAGGAATGTAGGCATGCAGGGACTCCGAGCAGGAGACCTGGGCTACAGGCCAGTTGGGGCAGGGGCCACAGCCAGAGAGCCTGGGGGCCTGCAGACCCTCGCACAGATCACTCGGCTGTTATGTTGGCAGAAGGGACAGCAGGTCTTCCAGGGGTGAGCTCAGTTCCCAAACATCTCAGAGGAATGTCATTCATTCATCTATTCAGGCCATTATGGTAGAACAAAGACCCAAAACAGACCAGGATTCTGCGCCCCCAGGAGCTGCGATTCTAGCAGGAGAGTCCGATGACAAACAGATACACCTGCTCATGTGGCTATAACTTGGGAAACTGGTTCAGTCCTACAACCATGACCTTGGCCCACACAAGGAAGTGACACACCCACTAGGGAAAAAGAGATTGGGACTAGCTAACCATGAAGGATAGAGATTCTCCACTGAGGATACTGCCACCAGAGTGACAAAGCCCCTCTTTCCAGGACCTTGCTGTGGAACTGAAGAAATAGACAATCATTGCACAACGTAGTGGCATCATAAAGGCAAGGAACGCATCTGAGCAGAGGGGACATTTACACTGGGCCTTGACAGATATATACAAGTCCTCCAGGAAAGCCAAATGTATGAGGACGGAGCAGAAAGACTGTCCACAAGTCTTACGGAAGAGGGAGGGCAGAGCAGCACAGTGCAGGGGGAAAGCTGGGAGCCTCAGACACAGATCTGGGTTCAGAGTTCAGTTTTTCCACTTATTGTACCATCTCAAGTGAGCGATTTTTGACTCCCTGAGGAAACTGTAAGTAAAATGAGGATAATTCCTACTTACAGTTGTCACTGTACTCACTCCAGCCACATCCCTCACAGATGAGAAAAAATAGATGAGTTAGTACATGCAAAGCACCTACACAGTGCCTGGCATTTGGGCATCCATGAGGTCAGAATCTTATGTGCTGAGGACATGCATGGCAGTGTGGGTAGCCGGTGAGCATCTGCTGGAAAAATTTCCTGAGGTATACTAAAATCAATCTCCTGAAGAAGATGCAGCCAAGTGATTGAAAAAAGAGGCTGACAACTTCAGAATTAAATCAAAGAGTTTATTAAGGGAACTTATAGATAACTTGGAAGATGGCAGATCTCTGCACCAACATGGGATGGGGGCTTAATATTTATCATATTATACATATAGCCTCCAGGACACAGGCTTGTTAAGAGCTGCACATTCCAAAACCCACCCATCCTAGGATGATCTAGAAGTCACTGAGAGCAACTTGCTTCTTAAGATAGTGTTGTTCACACTAAGCAATTGAGACCTTTTTGCCTAATAGCACCCTGTCATAAAGAGCATCCATGTAATCTCTAAACATTTGGACCTCATGGCAAAAAGTGCAAAAGGTTCTTAAGGGGAAAGGAGTTGATGCAATTGGATGTGAAGTTTAGAAAGCCACCTCTGGCCTGGACTGCAAGTTCACTGGAGTCGGGGAAAGGGCCCAACGCAGCATTCGGCAAAGGACTTGGCACACAGTAGGTGTTCAACAAATGTCCTGGAGAAGGAAATACCATAATCAAGGGTGGGGCCCTAGAAAACACCCACACTTATGGAGCAGGAAGGAAAAAGAGAACCAAGAGAAGGAAGTGAGAACAAGAGATGAGAGAAATAGAGGGAGAACTAAGGAACCATTGCAAGGCAGAAGCAGAGGGAAGGGTATATTTTCAGTAAGTAGAGGTCGCTGACAAATGCTTCGGGGAGGTCAAGTGGAGTAAAGACAAAGAAATGGTCACCAAATTTGGCAACCAGAAGATAACCAAAGACCTGTGCATGGGATTCCATGCTCTGGGTATGGGGTGGGGGGCACCAGAATGTAACGAGGGGAGGTGAGCAGTTAGACGTAATAGCTACACAATCCATATGCAACACTTTCAAAAAGTTTGTATTAACTCCTAAGGATTTTCAAGGGGCAAAAACTCAATTCAATTCAACCTGTTGAACACTTTTTCTGAACAAGGGACACCCTACTTACCAGGAAGATGAACATCTAGCAACCTTCCCCATGGGAGATGTAGCCACAAACTCAAAGGCAAGCACAGATATTACCTATAGACAATCTGAAAAAGAGCTGTCACAAAACCCATGAGCCTTATGACAGAAGCCATGCAATGCAGCTCATGACCTCCCAGCAATAGGTATGTGGAAAAAGGATATCGAGTCTGAATGTTGCAGAAAACTATGCAGGCAGTGGCTCAATAGCCCTTTAGGGTGCCACTTACAAATCGTAACCCAACGTTGTTTCTTAAACAAAGCCAATGCTCAATCAGTGTTTGTTAAATGTATAACTGACACACTGTTAAGCACTTTACAATGTTCAAAGCACTGATTTAAAGCTTCCTTTTATCTTCATAGCTTCTTAGACCCATTAGATAATTTCTCTCCTTCCCTTCTCACTAGAATTTCTGAATCCACATGAGTATGTACAACTGGGGGTGGGAGGTGGGGGGGGAGGGACCCAAGGCAGAACAGCATGATACATAGACTGCCAATTGTACATGTGTTGTACTGCTACACACACAGAGCCATAGACAGCAAGTGTATTTGTCTCCTGCATTCCATCACCCTTCTTTGGTTATGGCAAAGATTCTCAACTTGACCACAAACTCTAGTTAGACTCTTCTGAGCTCTTTCTCAACTGGGTCTCAACTTGTGGACTTGTGTGTTCATCTCTGCATTATCTGATTTTAGCAACAATCCTGTTAAGTCATTTTAGCCAGAATCCCCCTTACTCCATATCTGATCACCCTTGATATACGAGCATGTTCCTCATCCTCCACCACCCTCCTGCGGTGATGTCTGAGCACTCTAGCCTGCCTTCAGCAAGAATACTGTTAGGTTGGTTTGGCCAGAATCCCCCTTACCCCTGATGTATCCTCTTGGTAATTTTCCATCCGCTCACTCTCAACCTGCTCTCTGACTATAAATTCCCACTTTGGCTTGTTGTATTCAGAGTTGAGACCAATTTTTCTTCCCTACTTTGCAATGGTCTCTATACTTATCACAACAGTCCCCTGAATAAAGTCTGTTCTACCATTCTTTAACAAATGTCAGAATAAATAATTTTTTCTTTAACAGTATACACACCCCCATTTTCCTTAGGAACCAACCCACTGCCGCTCTCAGTACCTGGTCAGGCGGACCCCATCCTAGAGGGGCATCGCCCAAGCCTATGTTAATATACTTTGCCATTCTTCCTGAGATAAAATAGACCAGAAAAGGGGGCTGTGAGAGGATTCATGGTTAACTATGGCCTCTTTCAATCCCTTTCTTAAACATCCATGCCAAGTGGTCGAGCAACCTCTTCTGACATAACTTTCATGATGAGAGTCTCATTACCTCCAGTGACAGCCCATTCTAGCTTGAGGACGGTTCTTCTTCATATGGACTCAAAACCTAGCCCTGAAACTTCTACTGTTTGGTGCTCTTCTATTACATGGGGTTGGGATGCGGGTAGCCACACTGAAGAAGCTCACATCCTCCACATGACAGCCCCTCAAACATCTGAGGACAACACTCGTGTCCCCCTGAGGTGTCACTCCTCCAGGTTCAACATGCCCAATTTTCTTAGTCATGAGAGGTTTTGAATTCCTTGCCCAACCTGGATTCTCCTCTATTATCCTGTTCCCAGCTGCCTACTCTAGAAAAATGCTTTAAAAAACAAAAACAAAACAAAACAAAAACAAAAAACAAAAAACTTACTCAAGCTGGCTTACGAAAAAATTTCAATTGGCTCAAAAAAATTCAAATGGCTGGATCCAAGAGTTTAAGCCATGTCATCTGGTCTCCAGTCTCCATCTTTGGCTCTGTTCCTGAGTTCTCAGGCAGCTTTCTCTCCAAATGGTAGATGGGTCCTATAAGCTCCAAGCCTTCATTATGCTTACAGGTCTTCAACCCAGATAAAGATAAAGGGATTCTTTCCCAACAACTCCATCCAAAGTCTCAGGGATCAATCTGAGTGGCTTGACTTGAGTTTCCTGGGCCCGACCCTCAACCAATCAGTTAACAGAGAAGATGACTTACTCTGATGGGCCAGGTCTGGGTAAGGGGCCCTCCCAGTGGGGAGGGGAAGAATCAGCCATGCTGGAACTACATTGGCTAAGAAGGATTATTATGAAATAGGAAGGATGAGAAGTTCTCCCAAAGGATGGAATGCCAGACAGACAAAAAGGTTAAAAACCACGTCTCTCTGTGAATAATGTTTTGATCTGAACACTCCAGGCTCACCAGAGAATCATGGGAATATCATCTGCACCCAGACTATCATCCAGCCACCATCACAGGGCATCTAGCCCAAATCAAGCTTCCTGTTGACATCGCCTTCCATGAATATACTTTTTCTGGTAACCAACCCACACATCAAGTTTATTTCAATCTCTCCACTAATGTGCAACACCTAAGAAGGTGCTACGTTAACAATATCCACATTTATTGAGCACTGACTCTATACCAGGCACTGCCCTACAAGCTTTATATGTTTCATGTCAGTTTATCTTCACAACAACCTGGGCGTTATGCGTAACCATTATCACCAAATTACAGATGAAGAAATAGAGAATCTGGGAGACTTGTCCATGGTCACACGGCACACCAGGGTGTCTCAGTGGAGCAAGACACCCTGGCTCCACCATTGATACTCATAACTGATCAGCTCTAAAAAATTAGCACCAACAGAAAACTAGATTCATTCCCAGATGCCTGGATTCTTTCCAAAATAAAACTCTTACAACAGAGTACCTTGGGGTCCATCAATAAAGGAATAGTTAAACAATGTTACATTTATATGAGAGAACATTAGGTAGCCACTTTAAAGGCTGAGCAATGAGATAAAACATCAGCTTCATGAGGACAGGGGCCTTCTCTGCTTCTGTGTTTAACTTCAGTGCCTAGTACAGTATCCTGCAGAGTAGCCAACTTATGTCCATTGAAGGAAGAAAGGAAGGAAGGAAGGAAGGAAGGAGGGAGGGAGGGAGGGAGGAAGGAGGGAGGGAGGAAGAGAGAGAGAGAGAGAGAAAAGAAAAGAAAAAAGAAAAGAAAAGAAAAGAAAAGAAAAGAAAAGAAAAGAAAAGAAAAGAAAAGAAAAGAAAAAGAAGGAAGGGAAGGAAGGAAGGAAATGAGAGGGGAGGAGAAGAAAGGAGGGGGAGGGGAAGGAGGACAAATGAATGAACAAATTTCTACAGGGTAAAACTATAACGGAACTATATCTGGTTTGTATTCTCTTCTTTTTTCTTAGTCTCAGTTTCTGAATATTCTACAAGAAACATGTTTTACTTGCAAGGTACAAAAACAGAAAGTGATTTCATAGATGGCCCAAGCCACCGCCTCGTCACATATAGGTGATCTATGAGCCCTTTATGCTTTGATCAGAGAGAGATCGTGTGTCCAGTCAGTCTGGCAAATAGCTCTTTCCCTGCTGTCTTTGCCAGCTGAGCCCCAGCTCCTCCTGACTCCCAATGGCTCTGTCAGGGGAACCAGAGACCCTTCAGCGCAGCTCAGCACCTGTTTCCTCTCCATCGCCTCTTTACCTTCCCATCTTCCTGATGCTCTCAGACTACATTCTCTACTTCCTCATTAATTAAATTCTACCAATGAGATTACACCGATGGTAATTAACATGTATGGAGCACTTGACTATATCCTAGATACCAAAGACTTGCTTCCTTTCTCTTCCTAATGACCACATTATAGCAGAAGGATGACCAAGGATGACCAGATGGGTGCTCCAGGTCACATGACTGGCAAGTATTGAAATCCAGGCCATCCGATGCAGCCCAAAGCTTTAACCAGTGCGCTAACCAACTCTTACCACATGCCGAGCACCTATGGCATGTGGACCTGGGCCAAAGTCTACTGCGTGCCCACACTGGGCCTGATGCCCACTGCATGCCAGCCTAGGGTCGAGTGCCTACTGTGAGCTAAGCCAGGGGTAAGCCTCGACAGTGTGCTGAGGTGTGGCATGCACTGAAGGCTTCGGAACAGACAGCGCAATGTCATAAGCACCATGAGAGTAAAAATAATGATATAAAGTGACAATAACAACAGCCACTGTGTATCAAGGGCCGATGCTCTCATTTTAAAGGAAATAGTTCAGTTACCCTCAGAGGTAGGCATTGTCAGGATCCCCATTTTACAGACCAGAAAACTGAGGGACAGAGGAAGGAATGTCCTCGCCCAAGGCTACACAGTAAGAGAGGGACAGAGCTGGGACGTGAATTTAGAGCTTTTCTGATTCCAAAGTATCCTGGCTGTTGAAATAAAGAAGGGATCGAACTAGGCTGAATACCAGAAGGGTTGAGATAATGAAGATGAATCCACTTGAAGGGAATATCCAAAGTCAAAGGCCCAAAGGCTGGGAGTATTACACAGTGTCAGGCTGCAGGTGCAGAGAAGGGTTTGGGAAGCTATTGGGCAGGAGATGTGGGTGGAGACAAGTTGAATGGAATGCCAGTCAGATGGCCTAGGCTTAATGCAGTGGGCAGAGGGCAGTCATGGAAGGTTAATGAACAGGAGAGTGACTTGATTAGAGATGTGCTTTAGAAAGTTACTAGAAAGATGTGGGGAGAATGGATATAAGATGAGAAAGAGAAAAGGCTGAAAAGCTGTTGCAATAAAGGGGTCACGGGTGAGAGGCAATGGGCCTGTTTTGTAGTTTGCCCCTCTCTGGAAGCAGCACGCACCAAACCCAACCCCCCAGCCCCGACTCTTCCTTTAGAGAGCCACCCTCCCCTACTCCAGGGTGGGGCACTGATGCAGGCTTAGTCAGCCAGAGTCCCAGGGAGTGGTTCAGGATGGACACACAAACCCAGCCAGGCCGAGGAGAGTCTGGAGACCCAAATCATTGGCAAAAGGACTCTCTCTTTCTCCACTGGGATGGCTCTGCCGATGGCCTGGAAGGAGGGGAAGCTGGTGGCCATGTGTATCACCACTCAGGGAGAATCTGCCCTCCGGCCCGCCTGTCCACAAGAAGGGCGATAAAGGAGGAAGGCAGAGCGAGGCAGGAGATGGAACAGAAAGGGTCTGAACTTGGGCAGTCTTGTGTGTAGCTAGCCAGCACTTCTCTCGGACTTTCCAACAATGGAAGTTACAGACCAACTTTTTGCATAAGCTAATCTGCATGGGGATTCTCTCACTGCGCCTGAAAGATCTCTGACTACCCATATGGACTGAAGTATGGGGTAGAAGCAAGAGCAGAGATGGAGATGATGACGGAGCGCTTAGTGCAGAAGGAGGGGCCAGATGAGTACAACGCCAGAAGAGCCAGTGCAGGGCCACACAGGTCTCCAAATCCTGCCAGCAGAAAGGAACAGGAAGATGACAGCCCAGCAACTTTCCAGATTGGCGACCTTCCAGAAAATAGCTGCGGCGGACAAGGAGAGGCCAGGCCTGGGGGCTGGGAGAGATGACAGTGGGAGGCTGGACAGACAGATTCCATTCTGGAAAACGCTGGGCAGGGACAGGGGAAGGAAGACAGTAGCCAGAGAGGAGAGGGGAGGGGAAGGAAGGTGTTTCAGAGAGATAATGACCCAGGAGGGACTGTCAGAGAGGAGAAAGAGCCCAGGAGGAGACACCCCACTCCCGACCCTACAGCCCAGAGCAATGGAGACAGAGACCAGGTGCAGTTCGAGGGCTTCCAACTCCTCTGTGCACCATGTGAGATGTTTGGAAACATGAAGCCTGTGCTAGAGGGGACCCTCAGGCCTGTCAGAACACCTGGCTAAAAATTAGGCCTATAAAGAGCCCTCCCTTCATCACACGAGTGGGCAAACATGTCTTTAATAAGCTGCAAACAATCCCACAAGCCCCAACCAGAACCTGCTATACCACTAAAGAAGTCTCATAGCTTGGAGAGGAGAATCTAAAGCACTTCTTAGAGGGAAAAGGACAAGAGCATGGGCCTTGGAGCAAGCCTGCCTGGGTTCAAGACCCAGCTCTGCAACGTCCTAGCAGTGTGATCTCGGGCAAGACATGGTTTACTCATCTGTAGAAGGGAAACAATCTCAGTAACAGAGACAAAGCATGTCAAGTGCAGGGACAGACATACTAAAAGTTACTAGTTAGTGTTCTGATTCCTTCGTCACTAGGTTGTAAGGACACAGCAGTGGGAAGCAACAAGCTTTTCAGAGAGGAACAAGAGCAGACACAGCACCCATAACTCGCCTATACATTTGTCTAACAGATGGCTGGGGAAGGAAGGCAGACTTCCAGCCAAAGCAGACTGAGCTTTCAGATCCTACAGTCCATTCATAAGATCAACAAGCAGCAGGGAAAGCATTTTTAGTTCCCCCGCCAGGCATGCCCCACTCCCATCCCTGTCCTTGGAGGAAGGGTCAGAGTAGAAAACCGCAAAGCCCAAGGGAGGAAGGAAGTGTTCTCTGACCCAAGCAAGCCCTTCCAGTTTAGCAGGCCCAATGGCCAGGAGCATCTGTTCAGAATCTATTGACAGGATGCTCTTTCTTCCCCGGGTCACCTTCTCCTACTTGATGAAGAGAACAATAATAGCTTCAGAGGCAGAACTCAGTCTGATGGTTGGGGCGGGGGGTGGGGAGGTGGTGGTGGAGTGGGTGATGGATGGCCAGGCAGCAGGAGGAAAGAAACTGGTAGTTTACTGTGCCCAGTTCAGGGAATAGGAAAGCTGGCCTGCGAAACAAAGCCTCAGAGCCAGCGAGGCAAAAAATACCGCTGAATCTCCTATTTGTGCACCAAATCGGGGGAAAGTCAAGAGTTTTTTGTTTATTCCACTTGCAAAAGCATTTGCCACGGTGGCGGAAGAATAGCAGTGGTTGAGAGGGCTCCTGAGTCAGGGGTCTGGGTCCCAATCCTGACCCCACCAACTCTCTACCCTGTGCATCTTAGGAAATCTGAGTTGTTATGATACTTTACAAGTTTGATATTTTGAACCGATCCTTTACAAAAGCAATGCGCGAAAGTCTGGAGGCAGCTCTCAGAAAGACATTTTAGTTGGAAGAACATTAAAAAGATAAAAACCTAGTACCACCAGCCCATAGCAGATACTTCATAAATATTCTGTGAATTAGATTAATGCAAAATGTCATTTGATTAAGAAAGTAATTAGAAAAAGGAGCAGTCACATGATCCTTAGCACAATTTTGTACTTCAGTTCACAAATGACCATGTAGTTTGTACAGGCATTGTCCTGAGCATATGACACACATTGACTCACTTATCTTCACAACAACCCTCCAAGGTTACAGGTGAGGAAAACCAAGGCCCCCAGAGGTAAAGTAACTTGCCCCAACCACAAAGCTAGAAAGCGACCACAACCCACTCCCGCAGGCTAGCTCAGAGCCCACGCCCTAACCTCCAGGCTGTGCTGCCTTTGTCTGAATGTGTTTCCAAGCTAGAGACCAAAGGCTAGGAGGAAGCCCACTCTCCGGTCTCAGCTTTAAAGGGACCTATTTACCAATGATGCCGAGCCTTTGACTCGATCGAGGGGTTTAGGGTTATGCACACTACATGTTCTTTCCTTTTAATGGTTCATAATACAGCAGGGAAGTGCACAAAGTTTACAAATCTTAAGTATTTGCTTAATGATTTCTTACGTGTGCACACACCTCTATAACCACCTCTAAGATCAAAATACAGGACATTTCCAGTGCACCCTCCCCCCAGCCTTCCTTGTGCTCCCTCCCTGTCAGTGGCTCTCTATCCCAAAATGTGACCACTATTTCGACTTTATACACCACAGATTAGTGTTGCCTTTTCTACAGTGTCACATAAATGCAATGAGGGGTGTATTCTTTCATATGTGGCTCTATATTAATCAAATAAAAAACATATAACCAGCACATTGACAATGACTGTGTTTGAAAGGAGGGTGCACCTGACAGTTCATTTCTCTTGCAATAAGCTCCAGTATTTTTATTTTGGCTCGCTGACCGATCAAAGGGGAAGGTGGGAGGGCTGAACACTGGAGTTTGGAACTGCAAGAGTTGGCTGTGGAAAAACCAGTGATCCGCAGGGGGCAAAGGAGCTGTCCCACCTGGAGAGGGTACTGCGGAGCAAGGAAGCCAGGCAGGCAGTCGCCTTTGGTTGCTCCGGATGTCCAGAAAGGAAGCTTTTGGAGGCTTTAAAACGCTCAAAGCTTCCAGCGCCAGAGGCGCCCAGAGTGGCCACAGGCTCTTCCCAGTTTGGCCTCTGCCACTGCTCCCCCAGACTTTAACAATTTCTCAAAAGATCAGGAATTCCCCCAAAAGGCGCATCTCCTACCTGTGCACAATTGGATGAAGTCCTGATATTCCGCTCCCTGCTCGCCGGGGACGATGGTGGAGCCCTCATATTTAAAAGTCACCCTTTGGATTGGGAGAAGAAAAAACATACACACGTCAGCGTTGGTAGCTGCATGGTGCCGAGCTTCCAGCAGGACAATCTAAAAGATGCTGTGGCTCGGGAGAAGCCAGTGCTGGCTTTCCACGCTGTCCTGGGTTAGGGCTGAGGAAGACAGCACGGGATGACCCTTAATCCGTCCCGCCTGGAAGACTGCTCAGTGCACCAGGCCCCTCGCGAGCTTGGGGAGCGGGGCCTGGAGAGCAATAGAAAGTTCCTCACCAGATGACTGCCGAGCCGTCGTCGCGCACCAGGTTGTACGCCTCCCGGCAAGCCTCTTTGTCGATCTTAGTGGCCATCGCCGCGGGACCACAGCGGAGACACTCTGCCCAAGAGCACCGAGCAAGCTCTGGGCCAGCCGCAGGGATCGGAGCGCGGCGGGGACGCGCCGAAGGCCGGCGAGCGAAAGCGGCGGGTGACTGCAGCGGAGACAGCTACGCAGGGATGCAAGATCCGTGCTTCGAGCGCGGCAGCAGCTACGAGTGCGTACTGAGCGCTTGCCTGGACCAAGGCCGCGTCGCCCCGCCCCCCAGGACGCCCCGCCCAGGCCCCTTCCAGCCATTGGCCTCCCAGGCCGCAGCCGCTCCGTCCCCGCTCATCATTGGTGGCCGAGCCGCGGGGGCGGGGTCTCTTTACTCGCAGGCGACCAATCTTAGTCCGGTGGGTTGCGCAACTCCGCAGTGAGGGCTAAAGGGGCTTTCCCCCCCTCCCTCTACCTCCTCTCTGTCTCTCCTCCTTCTTCCTCCTCCCTCCCTCTCTTCTTTTCCCTCCCTCTCTTCCCTCTTTCTCTCTTCTCCCTCCTCCCCTTCGCCTCCTCCCAACCCCCTTCTCGTCTCCTACTCCCCCAACTCCTCCCCTCCATCTCTTCCTCCCCAAACCCTCTCTCACCTCTCTCTACCCCTTCTCTGCTCTCTCTCCTCCTCCCTCCTTGTTTCTTCTTCTTCCATATTCCCTACCCCTCCTCTACTCTCCCCTCCTTGCTTCACCCATTACTCTAACCCCTTCTCCGCCTACCTATTCCCTCCCTCTCCCCTTTCCAACCGTTTACCTACCCTCCTCTTTCCTCTTCTTTCACCTCATTATCCCCACCCCCAACTCCTTCCTCCATATTCCCTCTTTCTCAAGCTCTCTTCCTCCACTTCCTCCCTTCTACCTTCCCTTCTTTCTCCCTCTTCCCTCCCCCACCTTGCATCTCCCTCCTCCTTAGTCCCCTTTCTTCTCCCCCCTCCCCAGGGCTGCAGAGCTCCCCAGATTCACAGGCTATCTCTAAGTGGGTGACTTAATGCATCAGACCAAAGAAGATTGCCCCCACCCCACCCCAGCGTTTGGCTCCGAGGTTTCTAGGTGGGGAGGAATTGGAAGGAACTAAGCATCTTAAACAGGAGGGGATACAAAGTGGACTGCTTCCAAAATACTGGTGGGATCACTGTTTACTTTGTTTTCTGGTTATTTGCATTCACATCTTATCTCTCCATTTGGGTTCCTCTGAGTGAAGAGCTGACTCATTCTGTCTTCATTTCCTCACTGACTCACTCATTCATTCCCTCATCCAGTCATTCCACAAAGACCAGTTACAGTGTCAAGACAGATAAAAGGGCCAAACCCTGGAGACCAGCCTGCTACTTTCTAACTGTGGGTCCTTGGACAAGCCTCAAAAGCTCGAAGACTACATTACTAAAATGGAATAATACTGATACTGACATCCTAGGTTTGGTTTGTGGTTTAACTGAAATGATACATGTAAACAAATATATTAGATATTCAATGAAAGGTCATCACTGTTGGTTATTAATTAAAATAAATCCTAAATAGAAATCCAAAAAGTCAGGGACAATGTCCAATTAATAATAAAATTTTTAGTGGCAAACAAAAAAGGTCAATCAATAAATTAACCAATGAGTAGATGGTACCACATTTCCAGGAAAGTGGGGGCAGATGTTGCTATTGCAAGGGAGGAACAAACTTTCCTCTGTCCTTAAGGTTCTTCTGGCTTGTGTAATAATCAAATAGACATGAGACAGGTTAACAAGAGAAAATAACAAAATTTAACACATACGTATGTATGGGAGCCCCACATACATGAGAGAGTCAGAGATCCACACGCAGGAGAGATTCAGAGACAGAAAAGGAACATGAGTAATAAGGCATCCTGAACTAGGGATGAAGTAAGTTTCCTTGGGGGCTTCAAAGGGTCATTGCAGAATAAGACGAGCAGATGCTTAGTAAATAGACATTTGTACTGCCCTATATATAGGTCAAAAAAGGTTATCTCTGACAATATCTTATTATGGGCAAAGGCCCTTAATTTAGGTTCTTCTAGGTAGTTAAAGAAGGGGCAGAAGTTTCCCTTGAGCCTGCTGCTAAAGGTGTCTTTGGCTCAGAACACTCTGTATACCATGGAGGCACATCTTGAGGTGACTCATTCTGAACCCTAACACTATAATAAAAAGGTAAAACAAAGAAATTCTGATATGATGCAGCCCAAGGCAGTTCCTACCTTACTCCCTGATAAAGGTAATGAGACAATTGACCATAGGAGAGAAAAACAAAAATGAATCCACACATCACACCATTGACCAGGGTAAATTCCAAAAAAAATCAAAGATATAAATGTAAATAATGGAAACCACAAAAGTTCCAGAAGAAAAAATGGGAGGCTTTCTTTATAAGTCTGAATGGTAAAAGTCTTTCTAACCATGATCAAAATCCAGAAGCCATAACAAAAGATGAATACATTCAAATATTTAAAAAGTCTTCAATAGAAAAAAACATGTTGCCTCATGCGAAGTGTAAAAACAAAAGACAAAGCAGTGAAAAGTATTTGTAGCTCAAATCACAAAGAATTAATCTTGCTGACTTTTGAGAAACCAATCTAAAAAAAAAGAAACGGGAAATGGGCACAGGATATGACCAGACAAATCAAGTGGCTAGAAAAGCAAATTAAAGCAGGACTGAGATGCCTTTTAAAAAAAATTAGCACGTTGGCAACAATTAAAGTTTGACAAGCCTGATTTAGTGGTGAGACTATGAAGATTCAGGCCCTCTCATACATAGTATCTTGGAGAACAAGTTGGCGCAATCCCCTTTGGAAGCCATTTGACAATATCTAGTAAATTTATAAATCTATATGCTCTTGACCCATCAATTTCCCCTCGAGGGTTAGTGGTGCCCAGTTAGATACTGGAATCACCAGAATGCCCTGGTTTCATACTCACAGATTCTGATAAAATTGATCCAAGGTATGGACCAGGTATTGGGATTTTTAAAGCTCCTCTAGGTGGTTTTCATGTGCTGTGAGGCTGACAGCCATTGCTATACATACATGTGTATGTGTGTGTGTTTGTGTGTGTGTGTGGTGTGTGAGCGCGTGCACACATGCAAACGATATTCAATGTTATTTACTGAGCTTTATTTCTAGTAGCAGAAGATTAAGAACAACCTGAATGCCTATCGGTAGTGGCCTGGATAAAGAGAAAATGATAAGAGCATGCCGTGGAGAACTATGCTGCTGTGAGAGAGGGAATGATGGAGAGAGAGAGGGAGAATGAGAGAGAGAAACTTTTCTCTATGTACTGATGATATGGAACGTTCTGCAAGACAAGCTGTGGACAAAGGGAAGCAAGGTACGGAACAGTATATTCAGAACATCTTTGGTGTACCTACCTTTTGGATAAAGGTGAGGAAGCTGTAAATAGATATTTATATTTGTTTGTATGTCCATAAAAACCTCAAAAGAAAAACAGCAGTTGTGCCTGTGGAGGAAGTTAGGTAGGAAGCCAGGCACAGGGGAGAGCGAGGTGGGAGAGAACGTTCACCATGTATCATTTTATTTTATTTTATTTTTTATTTTATTTTACTTTACTTTTTAACCATATGAATGCATTAATTAAGTAATAAATAAACAACAACAAAAAAAGTGGCTCCCGATATGACTTTTATTCCAAGGTTCAGCGCTACTGGAGGAAGACCCAGAAAATATTCCACCTAACCGCTGTTAGCCTTCTTTTTGTTGTTGCTGTCGCCCTCTGCTGGAATGAAAATGTAAAGGATTACTTTTTAAAAGAACCCGATTTTGAGCACTCTCAGGTCAATATGCCTAGCTAACGCAGAAAAATAAACTGCACACCAGAAATAAATACTATGTGTAAATATTTGTTTAAATTTGGATCCACACAATATAAGAAGAAATCTTATATAACAAGCAGTTCATGTTTCTTTAGAAGACAAATTAAATCAAAATATTTGACACTACGTACTATGTGGAGGATTGGGGGAGTAGTAAAATTTTGTGCATTCATTCATTCATTAATTCATTCATTCCTGGCACTGGGCCTATTATGTGTCCAAGGGGCTCACAAACACTTGCCTAGGGTGCAGGCACATAATGTAAATAAACCAAGAACACAACCGATAAGAAAATTTGTCTAGAGAAGGTGATCCTATGTGGTCTGCCCTCCTCTGAGTGTCAGTTTCATCTTCAGAATGGACATCTCAAGGGGGGTGCTGGTTCTCAGCTCCACCTTCGTTGCCGTGCAGGAATGTTAGCACGATGTGTCAAGCCTTCCAATTGCCTAAGAAATGCAAACAATCTGGATCTCTTTTTGGAATCTCTTGCTTCTTAAACTTGGGCAGTATAAATGTTACATAAATGAGCCACCTGCTTGTAAATGTAAACTAGACAAATACTCTTCCTTCCCTCCTGAGGCTTATAGTCTAGTGAGGGAGACAATAGTCACTTCAGTGTGGATACTACAGGTTGTAAACAAAAGAACATGCAGTTCAAATAGATTTAAACAATATTGGAGGGAAGTCATAGCTCAGTGACTGGAAAGGCCAGAGCTTAGTGGAATTCAGGCATCTTTTAATCAGGGTTTTGCCTCTATCGTTCTGTATGTTTCTATTTTGCCCTCCTTCGTGCATCCTTTAGGCAATTTCACCTTTAGACAAATTCTACCCTTCTGCTCAGCACACCGTACCCAAAATTCTATGTGGCTGACTTCTCATTCAGACCTCAAATGTCAACCCTCAGAGAGACCTTCTCTAACATCCCAATATAAAGTAGCCCTCTCTATAACCTCCACTGGTCACTATCACATAATCTTTTGTTTTTCATATCATTCATCCCTATCTGAAGTCATCTTTTATAATTATTTCTTTATTTGTATATTGTCTATCCACTCCCAGAAGGATGTCAGGTCAATGAGGACAGGAACAGTATCCATCTCATTTACAACTGTATGCCCAGCCCCAAGCACAGCACCAGTTCCTGACAGATACACAATTCATTGTTGTTGAATGAATGAACGTAGGGTGAGAGGGAGAGAAGAGTCAAGGCGGGTGATATTTGCACAAGGATAGACATGTGGAATACAATTGAGAGTCCAGAAATAAACTCTTACATTTATGGTCAATTGATTTTTGACAAGGGTGCCAGGATAACTGACAAGGGAAAGAATAGTCGTTTCAACAAATGGGTGCTGGAACAATTGTATAGCACATGCAAAAGAAGATGGATCCCTGCCTCATGCCACATATAAAAATTAACTCGAAATAGACCACAGACATAAACATAAAAGCTATTCTCAGAAGAAAGCAGGTATAAGTTTTTATACCTTGGATTAAGCGGTTATTTCGTAGATATGACACACACACACACACACACACACACACACAAAACAGAAGTGACAGAGGAAAAAAATTAGATAATTTGGACTCAAACAAAATTAAACATTTTTGTGACTTAAAGGTCACCAACAAGAAAGTAAGGAAACAACACGCATAATGGGAGAAAATATATACAAGTCATATATCTGATAAGGATCTAGAATCTAAAATATATTTTTTTAAAAATGATTACAACTCAACAATAAAGACAAGAAAGCCAATTTAAAAACAGGCAAAGGATTTAAATAGACATTTCGCCAAAGAAGATATACAAAGAGCCAATAAGTATGTGAAAAGATAGTCAACAAGATTAGTTTCTTAGAAAAATGCAGGTCGAAACCATGATGAGATATCACTTCAGACCCATTAAAATAGCTAAAATTCAAAAGATGGACAATAAATGTTGGTGAAGATGCAGAGAAATTGAAATTTTCATATACTGCTAGTGGTAATATTAAATGGTGTATCTGGTTTGGAAAGTAGTTTACAGCTCCTCAAAAGGTTAAACATACTGTTATCATATGACTCAGCAATTTCAATCTTATGAATATACCCAAGAAAAATGAAAACACACATCTACATAAAAACTTGTATGTGAATATTCATAGCAGTCTTATTCATAATAACCAAAAGTGAAAATCTAAATGTCTATCAACTGATGATGGATAAATAAAATTTGGTCTATCCATACAATGGAATGTTATATTATTTATCCACAAAAAGGAATGAGGTACCGATTCATTCTACAACATGGATGAACCATGACAAGACCATGCCAAGTGAAAGAAGCCAGTTGCAAAAGACCATATAGTGTAGGATTCCATTTATAAGAAAAGTCCAGATGAACAAATCCATAGTGACAGAAAGTAGACTAGTGGCTGCCAGGGGCTCGGAGAAGGGAGAAATAGGGAATGATTGATAACGAGGATGGAATTTCTTTTGGTAGTTGATGAAAATGTCCTGGAATAAGACAGTGACAATGGTTGCACAACTTTGTAAAAATATGAAAAATCACTGAACTCCACACTTAAACAAATGTTTAATGAAATTCTTTAAAAGCGTGAAGGAAGAAGTCTCCTGGGTTTGGGACCTGAGCATCTGAAGGAACATCTGAGTGAAGGAGATGAGTCCAGTTTGGGACAGGTGGCACTTGAGCTGCTCGTGGGTCATCAAAGTGGAGGCATCCAGCAGACAAAGTCTGGGTGGGAGATGCAGATCTGGAAGCCATGGTCTACAGATAGCGATCAGGCCAGGGGTGTTTGAGATGGCCCAGGGAGGATGCTTAGGTGGAAAAAGGCCTATGACCGAGCCCACGGACCACCAGCACATAAGGGAAAAGGAGCCTCAAAGTGGATTGATTGGGATTCTCCAGAAAGGGAAGAGAGATATGTCAGGAAAGGGGGAATGATCGGCATTGCACAAGCTAGGATCATCCCTGTAATATGAGCCAGGGGAGAAGAGAGGTGGTTAAGCAAGTGGAAAGGGGGCATAAACAGTACAGAACAAATGTTTAAATCTGTTATTGATGCGGGAATGGACGATGGACAGAGATCAGTGTGTGTGAGCACCTGAGCTCCCTCATATTTTGCCTCTTTTGAGCCCCACCACCACGTCAGGAGAGCAAGATATAGAATACATAAAGATGCATGATAATATTACATATTATTAGTAATAGTAATTAATGCCATATATATTATATGCTAACTAGATTATGCAGTATTAGTAAGAGTAACATCTTCCTGCGGGTTGTATTCTACGTGCTAGGCGCCACGCTCAGTGCTTTGCCACTGCTTTCTGGGTAATTCTCACATCAACTTGAGGAGATGCTGCCACTAACCACCCCCACCCCAGACACAGATGGGGAAACTGAGATTCCCAGAGGTGAAACTGTCTCCCAGGGTCACATAGCTAGAATGTAGCAGACATGCTATCTGAACCCAGGCAGTCTGACCTCAGGAGTCTGAGCCTCCCCACCAAGAAACAGAGTTTGGAGACCATGACATTGACCTGGGGTAGGTCAGCTACACATGCTCTAAGACAACTAGAAAAATTGGTGCTGGCTTTTTAAGACAATCTTTTTCGCATGGGCTCTATTTCTTTCATGGCGAAAATCTTACAGATTTTTTTGTCGGTTCCCTAGTTTCCACCTTTTTCTTCAGGCTACAAAGGAAAGAAGGAAGAAAGGGAGGGAGGGAGGGAGGGAGGGACGGAGGGAAGGAGGGAGAGAGAAAGAGGAGAGAGAGAGAGAGAGAGAGAGAGAGAGAGAGAGAGAGAGAAGAAGGAAGGAAGGAAGGAAGGAAGGAAGGAAGGAAGGAAGGAAGGAAGGAAGGAAGGAAGGAAGAAAGAAGGAAGGAAGGAAGGAAGGAAGGAGAGAGAGAGAAATCCCGCCTCAGCTGTAATTAGAGATGGGAATAAAACCTAACTCTGAAACTTGCTGTTCTCAGCAAGGTAGTTGTCATTCTGAAGCAGGTGCCTTATACGGAATGGATATTTATAGAAAATGATATTTATAGAACCAGTGCTGAGCTCACCAATTGTCAACTCTCTGAAAAGAGGCTCCCAGGAGTGTTTGAAAAATGAAGATGATGAGCCACTGACTGAGAAAGTGTAAAACAGAGCTCCTGAATGGTCTGTCTCAGGAATCCTGAATCACTGGGAGAGAACTCCACTTGGGTTCCAGAAATCCAGCTAGAAAACATTGGAGGGGCTAAGGTAACTTGGAGGTTTCACTACCAGTGAATAAGGGCAGCATGGGTCCAGGTCTATGAGCAGGGCAGTGTGGTCTAATATGTAAGGACTTAGACAGTTTACCTAAAACCTGGCTCTGCCATACCCTTTCTGAGCCCCAGTTTCCCCTTCCATGAAATGGGTACGATGATGGGAGCACATATGGAAAATGCATGTAAAAGAATTTAACGGCAACTAGTATTTCAATGACTAGCTCCCCAAATCTGTATGCATTACTAGAAATAGCACACTAGAGTCCACTGGAAAACAGAAACTATGTAAGGATGTGTGTGTGTGTGTGTGTGTGTGAGAGAGAGAGAGAGAGAGAGAGAGAGAGAGAGAGAGAGAGATGGACAGGGACAGAGACAGGGACAAGGACAGAGACAAAGAGAAAGAGAAAAAGGAGGAAAAGAAAGAGAAAGAGAAACAGACAGGGACAATATACAGAAGTTCTTTCCAATGGCGACAGAATGGGCTCTCCTGTGAGATAGCGAGTTCCCTGACACAGCACAGGAATCGTGAGAGTTCGTTCTTGATCCTGTGACTATTACATTCTGAACTAGTTTCTACTTTTGGCAAGGCAAAGCAGTTTCAGTAACACAGAGGATCTTGGATTGTCAGCTAAATTTTTCAACTTGCTTTGTAAAAACTGTTTTATTTCCCATTAACAGGCTAAAAGTTACTCACAGACAGGAGCGCGTTGGTAGATCTGCTTGACTTTAAGCAAACACAATATGAAAATCTTGGTTCTTGCTTTTACTATAAACCAACCAACCAAAAAAGAAAAATCTACCAGGCAAGTCCTTTAAACAGTAATTTTCCCCAGAATATTCAGAATATACATTCAGGTTCATATAAGATTTTTCCTGAGACATTTATTTCATGCTGGAAAAGAGAAACTATAATAGGAAGAAATTAATCTGGACAATATGCAAATTAACAGCCACAATTGTCTGCAGTATTTGTTAAAGTAAGCATCTCTTTGGCCTTAAGTGACCCATAACGGCAACATGCAGTGGGTAGAGCAATATTGTTTAAGTTAATTAACAGAGAATGTTCCACTTAATTCAATAAATATAATAAATTACAAATTAAATAGTAAGTTAAGTAATTCTAAAAATAGTTCTGTATTTGGACATTTAATAAACAGGGGGGAAAAAAGAAAGAAAAAATAGCAGAGAAAAGGAGAAGCTGGAAGAATAGGATAAAAGAGGAAACAGAGAACTTCAGAGAGATGAGAAAGCTTTCTGATCCTATAAAATCAGGACTTTAGTCAATCAGCTAATTATGAATCTAAGAAGTCAGTTATCACAGGGAGTCACTTTAAAGTCATCTGTACCACATGTAATTTACTTCACCTAATATGTATGAGTGTACGTTTGCTCTGTGAGCATGGGTGGCTGAAATATGCTTGTGTCCTTCTCACGTAGACCATATCTATAACCTTCCTGCTACAATTTCCCATTTCCTGTTCTTGACAGTGTTCTTGACAGTGTTCAAAGTAACCTATGTGCAGAATCATTCCCTGCACTGGGGTGGGAGGGGGGAAGGGGGGTGTCCCAAGTCTCTTCTACCTAGTCTTCCCCAGTTTCCAGCTAATTTCAATTCAGTTTCCTCAGTCACTTCAAGTCTTCTCAAGTTTCATCTTCGTTTTCATAGAGACGATAGTCCTTTTAATCCTCATGTTCCTACAATTTCTTTACTACTTAATTAAATCAATTAAAGATAATAAAAAGCACAACTGCCATCCAGTTTGGTAATAAACACAACTGATAGGGGAAGAAGTATCCAGGTGGGAGTTCAACAGAAGAAATGGGACAAGTCTGTTAATCTGATGAGTCAATTAAGTGGAAGCTGGTCAAGAGAGCATCTTAAAAAGTGAGTGTTTAAAAATGAAAATTAGACATTAGAAGTTAAAGGTGTTTTTTTGCATTAGCTCATTTTGTTCAGTCATCCATTTATTCTTCAATGCAATAAATATTCCTTCTGTGACCTCACAATAGTACAGTGCTTCCTGCAGTTGATCGGCAGGGTCAGTATTATTGTTCCCATTTTATTGATGGGGGTGGGGGGAGGGAGGCTGGAGCCCGGGCATTTGACCATTGTCATATATACAGAAAGTAAAAGTGCCAGGCCCCAAACCTAGATCTCCTAATGGTAGATCCTTGGGTGCTTTTTACTATGTAATGGTGTGAGTTCAGATTTATCTTCCCCTTAGACTAGAAGTTCAAGTTCTCCACATTGATAGTGTAAGTAGAAAGCGGACAACTCTAGAAGCCATTTTGGATAAATGACAGATAAGTAGATGTAAAGGAAAATTTTCCCAGTGTAAGGAGCCAGAGTGCTGTGAGCAAACAGAAGGCACATCAAGTGGAATTAAGAAGATAATTTAAATAAGAAACTATTTAGAGAATTGAGTTAGAAGAACCAGCAAGGCCTATGAGGCACCTGAGGGCTAGCAGGAATGTAGCTGTCACCACCCTAGGCCTGAAGAGGCAGAGGCAGGAAAGAGCGTTATTGTAGCTTGTGGGGCTGGAACTTGGCGGTGGGGGGGGGGGGGAGCGGGGGAGGGGAGGGCTGATGCAAACACTCCTCCTTAACCAAACTTTAGTCAGGCTCCTCTGAGCCCTCTTCTCCTCAAGGCCTCAACTGTGGCCCCATCCTATCTTTGGTCTGCCGAACCCAGTTTTAGCAAAGAATCATGCTAAGTTGATTTAGAGAGCATCCCCCTACCCTTGATATCCTTGGCCTGTTTTTAGCAAGAATCCTAATCCAGTTTAGCAACAACCTCCCTACTCTTAATATCTCTCCTTGGTAATTTCCTGTCTACTGACCCAGCTGTTTCTGCTATACTTAGAGATGAGCTCAGATTCTCTCCTCTATTGCAATAGTCTTGAATAATAAAGTCTTTCTTGCATCTTTAACAAGTGTCAGAATAATTTCTCTTTAACAGGATCTCCTGGCAAGCACTATGCCCATGGAAGGAAGCAGCCATTGACAGAATCTCAGCTCAAAGCAGGGAGTATAAGAAATGCCCCCCAGCCTCTTTCCTCTCACACTTCAATCTCTTGCTAGTGCCTCCCATTGGCTGAACCAAACAGGCCATTACAGGGGAGGGAGCCCAGGTAATGTCATCTATCAAGGTCAGACTTCCAGGACACAGAGAAGGTCGAGAATGAATCTAGGGAGTAAACAAAGAAGGAGTGGCTACCCGGCTTGCCAATGGGTGATATAATTGATAGGGTCAGAATCTCTTGACTCTCAGAAGGTGACACTGACACCAGAAAAGGGACTTGCAAGAAATTGAAGTTTAACAAGGCAGACAAGTGGTGTGGCAGAGGTGACTCTCCAGTTATCCTGATTCAAGCAAGTCCCGGTAAGGGTGAACTGTGGTCTTCAATCTGTGAGTTGAGAAATGATCACTTGGTGAAGTGCATGCCCTGCAGATCCTCTCTCCCCATTTCTTACTCTTGTTGCTGCAGGCCTTGGTAGTCTTGTGCAAAATAAAAGCATGGGGTCCTCCAACCAGAACCATCTGCATCTTGCTGTTAGCCCCCTGGACTTCTCAGACACAATGCATGCAGTACTACAGAGGCCTCTAGGGACTAACACAGGCACAACGCAAAAAGTGTCCATGGGTTAACTCCCATGGGTCATTCTTGACCAGTGGGAACCAACCAATAAACAAATGTCCACTTTCATCTTCTGGGTGGACAGTTCTGATATGTATTGCATGGGCTCTCCAGAAGGTCCCACAGGATGGACCACAGTCACCCCAGCATTGAACAACTTGATATATATCCCTGGCCCAGCAACCTCTGATTCTCTATTCCACATCCCTATCCTGCATTCCTACTTCCTGGAATTATATGTATTATGTAACTTGGAAAAGAAAAATATGAAGCTTTCCAGTTGAGCTCAGCCTTCCAGGAACCAACAGCATGCGAAAGGCCCGGCCTTAAGTATTTGGACTCATAGTTCGAGATTCTCAGTCAATAAATGTGTCTTCACCCCTGAAATGCTGCCATTTCTGAAACAGATGAGTTAAAATATGAATAGATTCTGCATTAGTTAGGACTCACTTGTTGCAAGTGAGAGAAAAAGAAATCACACCAGCTTAAGCAATAGCTTGGGTGAAAAAAGATGGAGAATTTACTGGCACATGTAACCACCCATAGAAAATAGAGGTACATTGGAACGAGGGTTCAATACCATAACTGTCATCCTCTCTCTCTCCTTTAACCTCTCTCATCTCTCAGTTCTGTTTGTTTGCATTTTGGCCACATTCATTCTATTGCAGATGAATTACTTCCATGCAGAGAATGTTGAGCTTAGCCAGTTAGTAAAAAAGAGAGAACTTCTCTCTCCTGGCAACTGTATAAAAATCCCAGGAAATGATTCTGATTGGCCCTGCTTGGATGACACATCATCCCTTGAGCCAATCACTGTAGCCAAGGAATTGGCTACAGTGATTGGCTAGACATGGGTCATATGCCCACACTAGTGGGTGGGGCTGTGTGGGGTTCTCAGATTGGCAGCTTTGACAGAAGCTTTTGGAAAGGATTTGAGGAAGAATAGTTCCCTAAAGGAAGGTACAGTGGATACTGGATGTTGGTGTTCCATCCATGTTCCTCAGGCCTTACTTCTTCAGCTGCCAGTATCTGCAGCTCTGGGACTGAGGGATTTGCCCCTAGTTTACGGAAGATATTTTGCCCACTGGCCCAACAGGTGGGAAGTGTGAGCTGATTAACACTGTGAACAGCCGTCAGCCAGAAATGATATGTTTGTACCCCATCTGCCCTACTCTTTGGGTGAGAAGACTCTAAGGGTTGTATTTCCCACTATTTCCCAGAGTTCCCTGTATGTAAATCTCCAGCCACCCTCAGAAGTGGCTGGCTTCATCTGTGCTGTTAAGACCCCTTCTCTATGACGTCTTCCTCCCCTCAGTCTGTTTCCTGCATTTTCCAAATCAACTTCTTGAACTTGAATAATAGTCTCAGAGTCTGTTTCTAGAGGAACCCAGATTCAGAGGGAAAAGATTGGTAGAGGCAGGGGTCACTGTTTTATGAGAAGGACAAAAACAAGTGTTGTCACCCACAGCCCTGCCCCTTCATTTACTTGTTCATCTGTGGTGTTTTAGGTCAGGTGTCCAAGAAGCAGCTCCTGAGACCTGGATTCTTGGGTTTATTGAAGAGAGCTCTCAGAAGAAATCTATAAGGAGCTGAGGAAGCAGAACAGGGTAGAAGAAACCCCCACTAAGGGTGAGCTCAGCTTAATCCCAGAAGGAGCTCTGGAGCATGAACAGAACCAATAAATTGTTTCCTCTACCTTGAGACAAGGGGGCCAGACCTCGATACGTTGGTATTGGTCAGCCCTTGGCAACAGGCTGCCCTCAGCCAGAGTGGGCTGAAATCATTCTGGCATTCCAGGGTAGGAGGCTCTGACATTTACAGAAGGTGGGATCTGGCCGGAGCATGGGCAGCTTATAGACTGCAGGTTATAGGAAAAAGGAACCTCAAAGCTGCTGAAACTTTTGACACAAACATCAAATACTATATGTATTGAGTATGACAGAATTAGAACAAATGAGCTTTGCCATCTCAAAATTCACGGTGCACTTGTGGAATTTAAAATTAAGATACCCTGTACCAGACACCCAGCTCAGGGCTGAAGGATTTCCGCCCTCATAGAGTCCATGGTCTCCCTCGTCAACCCCATTCCCCACTGTTCCCTGCAAGCAGCAAGCAACCGTGTTCCGGCCTCAGTCTGCTGCTCCGCCCTTCCAGGCCTTTGCATTCTCTGTTCCCTGTGCCTAGAATCTTCTTTCCTGTCTCACCTGCCTGCTGATCTCCCACTCACCCTTTCAAACACAGCTCAAGCACTCCCCCAATAGTTACATGTCATGAGCAGATAAGTCTTATCCCAAGGGTGCCAAGAAAGTTTATCACTTACAAAATATTGTAGTTCACAGGATACCATGCTGATACAGTAAAAGAGGAAAATCTCTGGGAATCCAGAGATGTGAGTGTGTATGTAGCTGACAGCAGCAGTGAGCCAATATCAGGCACTTGTGACAGCACCTCAGGCACCATGCTAAGCCCTCTCTGTGCAATAACTCACTAAATCCTCCCTGAGACGCTTGACCCTCATGGAGAGACCCTGTTGTAATCCACATTTCACAGAGGGGGAAAGCAAGGCACAGAGAGGCTTGGTAATTTGCCCAAGATCACACAGTAGAAGCAAGAATTAAACCCTTGACACCACGTGTCATTACTGCACGCTGTACGGAATGAATGATTGAATGAATGTGAGCAGCAAAACCAAAATGAAGCAAGAACCGGAGAGAGGACAGCCCTGCTGAGTCGGGTCAGGCCATCCAGGTCAGTCCCTGCAGTGGGGAAGAGAAGGGACTCCGACAGGCTGCCGATGGTGGAGAAGACAGTCCAGGACGGGCAACCCCTCCATGAAGCAGACTCCCAAGGACCCAGTGTTCCTTCCTCCCCTGGTTCCTCATAGCCAAAGATCGGCCTCCACCCTCCCCCTTATCTCACCATATTGCAATTGCCTGTTCACGTGTCTATCTCTCCCACTTTGGATGCGGGGCCAGGTTTCACTCCACCCTCTTTGACCAAGACTTGTTGCCCAGCCTTGAAACAATCCATTTTTCTTAAATAAAGGAGAGGGACAGGATTCAAGCCCCGAGGAGCCCTAATGAGAACACGGCCAAACCCCACTCCAGGAGGCATCGAAGCAAGAAGCCAGTTACTGGCACAAGTCAGAGCAGGACCAGCTGCTCCGCTAAGGTACTGACTTGCTCTTTCCCCTAAACTGGGGCAGACCTGAGCCTGGAGTGTTAGCTTCCGCCGGACCAAGGGATCCCAGCATCCAGGATTGGGGAGGCCAAGCAGTTCATAGGGGAACTCAGAGGTAACGAAGAGGGGTGATTGTGAGTTCTGAGGGAGCTTGCTGCCTATGCTCTGTTCCTAGACTCCCATAGGTACTTCTGAGCTCAGTGGGAAAGGATGCTGTCATCAATTAGCAATGTCTATCATAGGTACAAGGTGGGAAGAGGAGACATGCATATTATGTGTTTATCATCCCAAGTAGCTTCTCTTATCCCATGGTAGAAGGGAGTTGGGCAGATTACTAGTAATAATAGCAGCTAACATCTATTAAGCACTCAGAATGTTCCAGGCACCATGTTGAATGCTTTTCGTGCTCTATTTCATTTAATCTTTAGACTAACTCTAGGAGATAAGTGCTGTTTTTGCCCCTCCTTTAGAAGGTCAGCTGGATGGGGGCCTTGATTTTATTTATCTGTGTGGTTTGGTGCCATATACTTAGCATCTAAAAGAGTACTTGGCACATGGCGGGCACTCAATTATTTGCTGTTGAGTAGATTAACTCCCATTTTGCAAATGAGGAAACTGAGGCACAGAGAGGTAAGTAACTTGCTCAAAATCACACAGCTAGTAAGTGCTACTCTAAGACAGCATCTCTTCTAGAGTTTTCTGTGATGATGGAAATGTGCTATAACCTCCGCTGTTCAATATGGCAGCCGCTAGCACATATGGCTATGAAGGACTTGAAATATGGCTCAAGTGACTGAAAAACTGAATTTTTAATTTTATGTAATCTCGACTAATTGAAATCGAAATGGCCACATTGCTGGTGGTAACCATTTGGCACAACACGGTTCTAGAGCCTGAAGGCTTGACTGCCCTGGGCAGACATCAAATGCCAGATTCAGAGAACACACAGCCCAGGTTCTCCATAGATGCATACATATAGCCTGAGACATTTCCAGTTACAATCCCATTAGAGAGGGCAGAGGGTGTAACCAATGTGTGATTCTATAAGCAATTGCATTAATGCTCTTCCTGCCACAACTCTGGTAAGGCTTTTATCCATATCGTCTAGGTGGACACATGAGAAAGTGAAAGGTTCCAGAGGAGGACATGGCTCAATCAGGGATACCTGCTGGCCTTGGACCCCAGTGAGGTTTGCAACCCCGAAACCCCAAGCACTTCATTTTAATGGCTGACAAAAGGAGAAGCATGTGGTCAGCCTGGCATGCCATGGAGGAGTCAGGCTGTGGTTGATGCTAGCTTAGTTAGGGACCTTAGCAGTCAGGGACAAGCAGTTCGGACCCAACAGGCCCCAAGACAGAGTCAGCGCCAGATCAAACTGTGACATACAGGGAGCCTCTGTCCAACCTAGACCTGGTACCTGCGTCTCCTTCCTCCTTCTCTGTGCCTCTGTCAGGGCGCGCTAGCCCCCTGATACTAATTTCCGGAAGCTGATGAATGCTGAGCTGTAAACGTCTGATAGAAAAGTGTCCATTTCCAAATTATTTCTATTTTAACAGGAAATGAAGACTTAAGCCGAAGGTCAGCTCTCTAATTGGAATAGTATCAAGCAGTATCAGCAAAAGTTCATATTTGTGGAGCTTGATGTAGTAGTCACTGTCGGAAGTGGTTGTCATATAAATAACTGAGTCATTTAACTCTCAGTGAACACCATGAGAGAGGAAAAAATGCTACACCACTTCGAGATGGAGAAACTGAGGCATGATGAAGTTAAGTAGCTGGTCCAGTTCACACAGTTGGGGAGTAGCGAGGACAAGGGCTCAAATCCAGGAAGAGCTGGGGAGAATAATATTGGGGAGAAGAAGGAAGGAGGAAGCAGCAAATGCCAACCGAGGGAGGTGTTTTTTCTTTCACCTAAGATTAGGGACCCAAAGACTGGGTCCATACGCACACTGTGGCTCTGCCCATTGGCTTGTCTGATACTCCCAATACATTTTTTGCTTCTTGTCCTCTGCTCTAAACAGTTACAAACTTACAAGGAGTGAGCAGGCCAAGAATTCTACTTGCGGTCATGATACGAGTTGACCCCTAGGCCTGCTTGGTTTTTGCCAGGCTGCAATTTTTTGAGATTACTCAGCCTTTGGGAGGGAAGCTGGGCCAAGGACAACGTTTGGTGAGAACAGAGTGTTTAGAGAACAGTCCCCACCACTTCCTCCCTCCTTTCTCCCCTGAACACTTAGGATCTAAGAAACTCCCTGGAAGGAGAAGGAGGGGTGCAGCTGCGAGTAGCAGCTCTCATGATCCTAACCCTGCCAGGCCCTGCTGGTCACGGGAAGCCTAGCTGGCAGTTCACCGACACCTCTCCCCACCTCCCCTTAGTGCTAGCTGACACCAGGCAGGTCAGAGCCAACTCGGTGGTACAAAAGAAAAGCAGCTTGCAGCCCTTCTGGCGAACCTTCCAGTACGCTGGTTAACTGGTTACCTGTTTGGGCATATAATGGCCTGGGTTCCTCGTGTTGGTTACTGCACTTACAAGCTGTGTGATATTTGATACACAATCCAATCATTCAAAATCTCAGTTTCCTCATCTGTAAAATGGGGATAACAATAGCATGGCCCCATAACATTATGGTGAGGATTCCACAGGTGACTGAGAGAGTGTTTGCATAGGGCCCGTGCATTACCCAAGATTAACCTAGGCCTTGCTTGTCTAGGACCCCTCTCCCTCTCTTTTTGGCCATTCTGTGTTTCTGTGTGTCCAGATGACATGCTTCTTTACAAGGGCGTGATATTCGTTTTTGAACTGAGGTATTGAGAATGGAAATGAGCCTCATGTGTTCCTCTTTGGTGACAGTTCCAATTGCTCATTTAGGGCCAGCAGTTGCACAGGGCCACACACTCAGAAAGACCCCACACCTCGAGTTTAATGCTTTGAGACTGTTGATTTGAAATTCTTAATGATTCTATCTTTTGTATTTGTGTTATGTAAGTGAATGGGATGTAGGGCATATGCTGGGGGCTTGGAGCCTGGGTTCCTACGGGGTTCCCACCTCTCCTCACCCCTGGTATTCCCCAGGATGGTTCTTGGCCATATGCACCCTCATCCCTGTCCAGTGACACTGTCACCTAGAGGGGACCTGAGCACAGGTGCAGGAAGGCTGGAGGCTGGGCCTCTGGGCCTGCTCGACACAACACAGGGTAGGGCCCCAGGTGCCTGTGAGGGTGTGTGTGTGTCCCATGGGAGCACGGCATGAGACAGCAAATAAAAAGCAACATGACAGGCTGAGAGAGAATGCAGAAAAAAGAAAAAAAGCTTTTTTTCCTGCTTTATGAACAAGGAGCCCTCCATCTGCCTTTGTTACTAGACCTTGAAAATTATGTAGCTGGCCCTGGTTCCATCTAATGGTACCTGAATCTCAGAAGGGACAGGGTGCTGAGCCACTGTCAGGAGGCACCTACTAGTAGAAAGCCTTACAAATATGCATTCCTCTGACCCAGTAACTCTTCTTCAGCCATCAGATATGTGTGCAAAGGCATGTGTGTAAGAATATTCACCTGGTGTTATTTATAATGTGATACCAGCCGGATGCCCAACAATGAGGGTGGGTGAATTCATGACCCAAATCCAGGGATCAGATGAGCCATTAATATTGTAGAAGGGAACTTATTGACATTAGAAAAATTCATAATATTTGCAAAAGGGTAAAGGGCAGTTACCAAAAGGCCTGTACTGCATGACCTCATCGTCATAGATAAGTGGAGGATATACACAGGGAGAAAACAGTGAGACAATTTACACTTAAATACTGACAGCTGTTTTCCTTGGGTGGGTGATTTCTTCCCTTTTGTACTGGTCTGTGTTTTCCAAGTTCTCTGCATGGTGCGTGCACTCCTTTTATCATTTCTCAGAGGCATCTATCTATCTATCTATAACGGTGCAGAGGGCAAGGTTAGGACTGTAGACTACGAAGCCAACGACCTGGGTTCAAAGGCCAGGACTGCCCTTTACAAGCTCTGTGACCTCAAGCAAGTGATTTAATTTCTCTAGACCTCGGTTTCCCCATCTGTAAACAGGGAAAGTAATACTGCCTGTTTCAAAGGGTCGAGGAGGTTAAACGAGTTAATATATGTAGGGACCTTAGAGCCATCTAGCATCTAGTAAGCAGTATCTAAGTATTGCTATTACTGTAAAGAAATTATATAAGGGAAAATATGAAGAGATTACAATATTAACAATATTATTTTTAAATGGTACAGAAGTGAGTGGTTTATTTTTCCTTTTGGACTTTTCTGTATTTCCCAAGTCAAGCATGAATTACTTTATAATTTGAGAGGAAAATGTTAATTAAAGAAAAAAAGTGAAAGGATGGGTCACTAAGTAGTATGGGGAAAACAGCATGAAGTCAGGTTAGTTAAATCTACACGTTTTTTAGGTCAGGGATTTCTGAGCTTGTCTCAGGCTCTTACTGCAGGCCTCCCTCTCAGGTTGTGCATCTTCTCATTCAAAAAAAGTCCAACACCTGGGAGGCATCAATGCCAAGTTATAGGCTCTTAAAATATCTATACCTAAATCTAGATATAGATATACTGACATTTACATCTATCTATCTATCTATCTATCTATCTATCTATCTTTCTTTATCCCTATCCCTAGCTAGCTGGCTAGAGAGAGAAGCTTTAACTATAGCTATTAAAAAAAATACGTCCCACCCACAGCACTCTGAATATAACCCTAACACAGGACTGATTGTGATACAGTAATTGGTCATTTGCCTCTCTCCCTAAGATCCCTAAAATTGTCTTCTTTTTATCCCTGGCACCTACCACAGTGCCTGGCACATGGCAGGAATTCCCTAAAAGTCTGTTGAATGAACCAACAAATAAAAAAGTGTATGAATTGATATAATAGCAGAGATCCAAGTGTCAAGATACAGATGTAGAGCAAGATGTGGAGTTAGTTTTGTTTGGGGTGGAGAGAGGTCAAGGTAGGGTCAAAGATGAGCAAGTAAGGCTTCAGAATACAGACGATGCCTGAGTAAAGTACTGAAGGGTGAACCTGTATTTGTGCCACAGAAAAGGGGAGAGAGATGGGGGACAACAATCCAGGCAGGCAGTGACAACATCACTTAAAGGATCCCCTAGGTGGTTCCAGGGCTAGTTTTACCCTCGCTCCCTTGAATTAAAAGTTCCATAAATGCAGCACTTTTCAGAGAGATGCATGATGTGAATGGACAGTGGACTGAACTGGGAATGGGAAGGCCAGGGAGATCAGGGAACGCTGGCTCTGTCTTATTGACCCCATTCACAGATGAGAACGCTGAGGCTCAGAGGCAAAGCTCACACTTGGAAGAAAGCAATGGAACTTACCCCGTGTCAATATGCCCACATACCATAACATTCACCCTTTTAAATTGTAGAATTTAATGGTTTTTAGTATATTCACTGAGTCCTGGGATCCATACTTCAGAACGTTTTCATCTCCCCAAAAAGAAATCCCTTATCCTTTAACACACACACACACACACACACCCGTTTTCCCCCTTATCCCAGTCCTTGGTAACCACTACTCTACTGGATTTGCCTGTTCTGGACAGAAATGTCCACATATATAGACACATACAACCAATATGCGTCCTTTTATACCTGGCTTCTTTCACTTACCATAATGTTTTCAAGGCTCTTCAATGCCGTAGCATGAGATAAGTTTGCCAATTCATAGATTGACCAGTGAAGGTAAAATTCATTCATCCCACAAATATTTACTGAACGCCTACTGTGGGCCAGTAGTGGGGGCTTAGCGAGGGATAAAAGCGACAATAAACCCTGCCCTGAAGAGTTTCTACTAGGGGGAGAGACAATAAGCCAATGAATAAGAAAATGATTTAGAATATAAGACAAGAGGAGCTAAAGTCAGGTGTAAAGCTGAAGAAGCCTAAAGAGAGGATGTGACTTTAAATAGAGGGGACAGCGAAGGCCTCACCCTAGGGTGAACGCAGGGAACATTGGAGCTAAGACTAAAAGGAGGTGAGGGAGCAAAGATGCCTTCACAGTGCCCCATCCAGCACTCAGCTCCGGGACACCTATCAGCTCCCCAGGGCCAGAACCTCGCCTGTCCCGTGCACGCCGTGTCTCCGCCCCTGGCACAGTGGGTGACACCCGGCGGGCGTGTCGCGTGCTGTGACTGCGGCGGCCCCCCGCCCGCGGGCCGGGGGGCGTGGGCCTCGCGGCCCCGCGCGCGCCGCCCGCCCCGGGCGCAGGCCCCGCCTCGGCGCCGCCTGAGCCCACCTCCTCCCGGCCGCCGCCATTGGCCGCGCGCGCCTCCGCCCTCGGCCTCGCACTTCCTGGCGGAGCCATGGCTGCGCACCCGGCCCGCCCCGGGGCTTCGGCGCCCGTTCCCCGCCGCCCCGCGCGGCCGGCCCCGCCGCCGGGGGTCCCCGCGCCGCGGCCGTAGCGCGCCCGCCAGGTGGGCCTCCGCGCGCCCGCCTCCGCCCCGGACCGCCCGGGCGCCGCGCGCCGTCGGGGGGCTGGAGGCGGGCCTGCCTGCGGAGGGCCCCCCGGCCTGGCGAGCGCGACCCCCGCCCGGTCCACCCGCGGCTTCCCTTTGTGCTGGGGGTGGTGGCGCAGCGGCGCGGGGGAGGGGCGCCGCCGCCCCCGGAGCGGGGACAGGTGCGGCCTGCGCGGCGGCTCGCGCGGCCCAGGTGAGTGAGTGTCCCGGCGCCCCGCCGCGGGCGCCGGCCCCGGTCGCGTCCCCACTCCACCGCCTCCGCCTCCGCCTCCGCCTCCGCCTCCTCGCAGCTGGCTCGAGCCTGCCGGAGCGGCCGTTGTGCCGGCGGTTCCGCCAGGGGGTGCCGGGTCCGATCGAGCGAGCGACAGCGGCGTCCCGGGAGACCCAGCCGGCGAGACCCGGCGCGGGTGAGTGCCGACGCGTAGCCGTGTCCATCTCCACGACGTTGTGTTTCCCCGAGCACCGAGGTCGGGCACGTTGAGGGTCGAAACCCAAAGAAGGATCTTGGAGAGGAGGCTCCCTGGGGCCCGCCTGACCGGACGTGGCCTCTGTTCCCATGTTTAGGAAAAGACCATTTATGCGTAGCTGGGATCATCACTACCCATGTGGATGGCCTTGACCCCCTCGTCTGCTTTCAGAAAGCACGGAGGCAGCCAACACCCAACACTCGCATAGAAATCGGCTCCAAACCACTTGCCCGGAGACAAAAGGGAACCTACACAAGGGGAAACTCTCTCTAGAAATCTTGGCCTAGAAAAGAAAGCTTTTAGCACTCAGAGCAGGCGGAGCACTGGCTTCCTGCCTGGAGTGGTGTCAGGAGGGACCTGATGCTTTCTGTGGAGTGACCTTGGGTGGACCCCTCCACCACTCAGCCTGGATGTCAGTAATAATGATGGCACCTGCTTCAAAGGGTGAAGGTGAAACCAGGAAGTCACGGGTGTGTGGTTGGCACTGCATGAATGTGGTTTCCTCCCCTTCCCTCTCTGAGTCCCCCAGCAGCTGAGAGTCCGTGAGAAGGGACAGGAGTGGGTATAGCTGGTCATTGTCATGTAGTTGCTAATTTCTCAGGAGTCTGGTTGTCCTTTCCTTCCAGGAGGGAGCTGTACAAGATGGACAGCTGGAGCCTCCTTTGTGTATACCTGATTATCTTGAAACAGTGCTGATTTTTTGTTACATTGTTTTTGATTAGCAAAGGTGGTTTATTCAATAGGTAACAAATTGACTCTTCTCAGGGATGATTAGAAGGGGAAAAAATTCCTCCTTAAACCCTCAGTCCCAGTCTGTGACTTGTGCCCACATTGCTGGCTTAGTTCTTCTTCTGTGTTTCCCCATCCCCTGAGATCCCTCAAAGCCTGGCTCTGTGCCTCAGTGACTTACTTGACATTTCAAAGCTAGAAGAAACCTTAATATCACCTGGTATACCTGCCCATTTCATATTCGCCACCATGAGATCTAGAGAGGTTAACATACTTGTTCAAGTTTATCCTGCATGTCCTAGGCAGGGCATAAGCCCCAGAAAAAAGGTTTCCTGCTTGCGAGCTATTTAATTTAATTTAATTTTTATGGCGAACTAGCCTAGCAGTTAAGTGCATGGAAACCACCGTGGGTTGGAATCTCAACTCTGCTGGCTTCTTCCAAACTGTGTGAATCTGTCAAATTACTTCCCCTTGCTGCTATCAGTTTCCTTCTCCATAAACAAAATAATAATAATACTGGCCTCATGGGGTTGTTGTGGAGATTAAATCAGGAAAGCTCTTAAACCAGTGTCTGTGTCTAGAACATACTTTATGTGTGGTAGTCATCACTGCATCACATCCTTAACTTCATGATATTTTAGAAGTATGACACTCTCAAAGACTGGGTGACATTCAACAGAGCATCATGACGAAGGGCCCAGGTTTGGTTCCCAGCCATTTACTAGCTTTGTGACCTTGAACCCAATATCTCATCTGTAAAATGGGATCAGTGACATCAGCCTGGCCAAGTAGTTGTGGGGTTATATGAGACAGCATATGTAAATCCTGTAGCTTGGTTCCAGGGTCATTGGGCTCTGAAATGGTACCACGTTGTTAAAACCTTGATCTAGCCAAAAGGCCGAGCTGAGATCAAGCATCAAAAGAAAGGTATTTGTAGGAAGTGGGTTAAAAGACATGGTGTCAGATTTTAGATGATGAAAGAACAGTTGTTAAGTGTTCTGTCCGATTCTAACAATCTGATTTTTTCAACTCACAGCATAAAAGTTCTTCATAGTACATTGCTTTCTCTTCCTCTGTCCTCCATGTAACTGCTTTCACCTTCATTGCCATTGATATCATCCAGCAGAGCCTGCGATTAACAAATGACCTAGAGCTATTACTATTACTACGTGCTCAGAAATCCTGTTCATGTTGTAGGTGAGCGACCTCTTTCGTGATGGAGGGAAGCCGGCAGACCCGAGTGTCTCGGCCCTACAAGATCAGCGAATCTTCAAAGGTCTGTGAAAATTGCCTAAGAAGTGTGATGTTTTTCTGATGAGCTCATTCTCAATGTACAGACTGGTTTTCTGTTCTCAGTGGTGGTGTTAATCTTCTTACTGATGAGCAGAGGTAGCCTGGGCTAGGCGTGGAAGAATTATAAAATAGAGCTGGCAGCGCAAGGGTCATTAGAGACACAGCTCAACTCATTTATTCTGCACCTCAACCCTAAGAGCTGGGTGGGACAGGATAAAAGTCAAGTGACTGCCATCCACGCTTGGGGGCTCAAAAACTCGAAGGACGAGTCCATTGAGAAGCCGGCATCCAACTTTATGGTGGGGGCAGCACATTGCATACCTGGATGTTAAGGGCCCAGGGTCCTCCCCCATGACTTTCTGGGACCCTAGGAATGAGTGAGGTTGGTTTCCCATGGCTGGGCTACCAACCTGTGTCACACTAGCTGCATCAGAATCACCCTGGGAGAAAGTGAGGGGAAGGGTGTCCCATTAGAATTGCATATGCCTGGCCTCTCCCCAGACCTGCTCAATTAAATTCTGAGAGCAGGACCTGGGAATCTGTACCTTCAGCAAACGTCTCTGGGAACTCGGAGCAGCCCCTGTCCCCACAGCTGCTATAGATGAGAATTGGGGTACCAACTTGCTGGACTACCCCCACTTATACCTGCCTGTTTATACACATCAGTAACACCCCCTTTAAAAGTGATCCTTTTTGGATATTTAATTTTATGGTTACCTTAAATCAGCACTCTCAGTGAGGCAAATATTACCCCCACGGGGATAAAATTGGTTCTTGGGGTGTGGAAAGAATTTTTACTCTCTTTATGATTACAGCACCACTGTACATACAGTACATGCACAGATAAATAGAATACATGTGATATTAACATTTCGTGGATGCCGTTAGAAAAAATACCTTAAAGAACTTTGAAAAAAGGATGAGAAAATATTGAGAAAGACCATGTCAGCTAAAGGGAGTTGTGAGCAGCCTAGAGATTTGAGGGAAAAAGAAGGAGATTCTACAGATGTGCATCAAAGAAAAACGGGTGTAATTTTCAGGATAGGTTGGTTCTGAGAAACAGTCTCCTATTTCCATTTGCGTTTACTGAGAAGACTCATGCCAAGCCTGGCTTTATCTGCTGTGAAAACCCAGAAAGGTCTCGCAGCTTGACTCAAAGGGGCTTTGTTTCAGAGCTTGGCTGCGGAGACAGTGTGGCTTTCTAAGTTCGATAGCACTAGAAATCTTTGTCCCTTAAAGCCTGATTCTGAGTTTCTTTCTTCATCGAGGCTTTTAGGAATAGGGTTCTCTATCTGTTGGTTGATTGTATTTATGTTCCTAACTTTTAATATTTACAAAGTGCCCAAATTATAAGTGATTTTTCTAGACATTAACTCACCCCTGTAGCCTGCACCCAGATTAAAAAAAAAAAATTACCAAACCCTGCAGTCCCTACATTGCCAGTCTCCCAACTTCCAATGCTGCGATTTTGCCTGCCCTTGAACTCTATGTAAGTGTGCCCGGCTCCTTGCACTCAGGATGGTGCATCCGAGGTTCTCCGCAGTTGCAGCTTATAGTAGTAGATTGCTCCTTCTCGGTGCGATGGAGTCTTCCATTGAGTAACTACCACTGTTCATTTATCTACTCTAAAATGCATTCATCTATTTTGATGCTAAGTTCTTTTTTTAATATGAAATGCCCCATTTCTGCTGTATCCGCCCAGTATTAGCTCCTCAGTACCTGTGTTTCTTCACCCACTTTGCCTTTTTTTCTGATAAAGGGACTAGCATAGGACACAAAGGAAAGAACAGGCTCAATATCATCAGAGAACGTTGGGGGCTGGGGCTTTGAAATTGTATGAAGCGCTAAGACTCCGTTCCCATTATTCCTTTAAAATTGGGAAGTCACATTTGTCTGCTTTTTGAAGTGCCCGTCTCCGCAGCTACACTAAAATAATGAGAAACGGGCTGTCGTCAGGAACCAGGTACAGAATGAAACGCGCCGACTCAGCTTGGAGACCCAGTTTCAGAGGCGGCGCTGCCCTTTTTCCTGCTCTGGCTCACTGGAGCAGATGGTTCCCCTTGGCAGCTGTCGTCTGGGGCTTTCCCAAGTCCCCACTCCTCGGGGTTGTCTCTTTTTTTATCAAGCAGCTTGGAGTCATGTGTACCCCCATTTAAATGTGGCGCCCCCACATCCCCACCAGCTTGGAGACAACCAGGGGCCCCGGTTGGGCAGACAGCACACCCGATGGCCCCTCACTTGCTTCTCTCAGGACACTGAGCCGCTACTATTACGAGATATCCTGCTGCTATAGTGCTTTTTAATTTCCTTTCTTCAGTCTGCATTTGAGAGGGGCCCCAAGCTAGTGTGTGTTGGAGTCTGAGACCATTTCTGCTTAATTAGAAGCCAAAACCAGGCCAGCCAGGCTCGCTCTCTCTCCAAGTAACCAGAATAAATGAGCTATCTGTGTTTGGGACCTATGAGAAACCATCCTGCAATGTAAGAGCAGTAGAACCTGACTCTCTAGACTTGGATAGGAAGGAAGCTTTAGGCAGTATCTGTTTGGTGTCCTCATCAGAATGCGAGGCGGCTGCCCACACCTGTAATATAGACAGTGATTGATGTCAGAACTAGATAAGGACCAGAAGGAAAAGAAGCCCCCCCCCCCCCCGTTACAAATCCGTCAGAGTCAGGAAAGAGCAGATTTGGAGGGGAAGAAAGAAATGAAACTCACTACTCTTGGAAGTAACCTATAAGAATCTGGGGACCTGTCAGCCAATCACATAGCAGCTCACACCAACCAGCCCCTCAGTCCATCTTCCTTTCTACCGCCGTTTCCCTTCTTGAGGCTTAGTGCCCAGCCAGCCTCTTCTCAATCGCCCTCAAATAGATCAGCTGCCTAGTTGATATTCCTGAATGGCCTGTTTTCCCCTATATTGAATTTTCTTGTTGTTTTCATAGTCAATAAATAGGTGTGCAACATCCCAAAAGCCCCCAGCTTAGTCCTCCAAGGATTTGAAACTCTCGACAAGGTCTGACATATCTTCATAGCCTCGAAAGCACGTGGCAGGCATGTAGCACTCAGTAACCATCTACCAACCTAAATTTATGGAATTCATAGTCATTATTCATATTAAGTCATTTGTTAATTCTGGCACAGCATAGCGACTTCAGGTTTGGGCTCTGGAATCAAACCCAGGTTCAAATCTCAGCCCTGCCGTGCAGTCATTGTGGGGCTTTGGGCAAGTTTCTTCCTAGTCTCTGGAAAACAGAGATTACAGTAGACATATCCTTTGGAGAGTTTTCAAGATGTTTAAATGAGAGATTGCATGTCATGTGCACAGCACAGTGCAGGTACACATAAGCCCCCAGAAAAAAGACAGTGTATCTGAATTTTACGTATACGTCTCTTTTAACACTGGCAATGGCTGGTGAAGCCACATTTCCAGAAGTAGGATTCCCAGAGCACCTCAGTCCGGTACATCACTCAGCCTTTGTGACCCACCACATCCCTGCACAGATCAGTAGAAATGAGAGTCTCTATAGCAAGACCCTGTGCCTTTCTGAGAGGGCGAAAGCTGTCTTCCTCAGCACAGAGTGTTGGTGGGGATTGAAAATCATAGCAGCTTTCCTCAGGCCGCCTCTTTGCTGTGATCTGTCTCATTAAACGCCCCCTACCCTAGCCTGAGCAGTGAATACCCTCATCCTCACTTTTGAGACAAGCAAATGGAGTCTCATAGACTACTTGTGACTCACCCTAGATCACATAGCTGATAAGTGGCAGAGCTGGAGTCAAACCCCAATTCTGTCTTACTTTTGAGGCTACACTCTGAGCCACTTCTTCATCCTGACAGGACAGCATTTTTCAAACCTGATTGCTCATGACCTACAGTAAGAAAGGAAGAGAGGAGGGAGAGAAGGACGGAAAACAAATTTTATAAATCCTATTTATAAAGAAGGAAAAGAGGGAAAGAGAAAGGAAGGAAGGCTGATTTTAGGAGTTTAATTTATAAAGAAGGAGAAAATGGAAGGAAGGATATATACAACACACACACACACACACACACGCACACCCTTGTTCCTGCGATGCACTCTGGTGTTCTATTTCCCATTCTCCTTCATTCCACTGTATTTAAAATGCTAGTCATGTTGCACTAGATTGACTCCAGGCCCCTGCATCGGGGGGAGGGGGGGCGGGGGATGAGGCAGATTGGTTCACTTCCGCTCCGCAGACCTGGGTGCAAGTGGAGCCCTGACAGGTGATCTCCCACAGGTGTACCGCTGGGCGGAGCACTCGACCACAGTGCTGCAGCGGCTGAATGAGCAGCGTCTCCGTGGCCTCTTCTGCGACATCGTCCTAGTAGCCGATGAGCAGCGCCTGCCGGCCCACCGCAACCTGCTGGCTGTGTGCAGCGACTACTTCAACTCCATGTTCACACTGGGCATGCGCGAGGCCTTCCAGAAGGAGGTGGAGTTGATCGGTGCCTCCTACATCGGCCTCAAGGCCGTGGTGGACTTCCTGTACGGTGGGGAGCTGGCGCTGGACGGTGGCAACATCGACTACATCCTAGAGACGGCCCACCTGCTGCAGATCTGGACAGTGGTGGACTTCTGCTGTGAGTACCTGGAGCAGGAGGTGAGCGAGGACAACTACCTGTACCTGCAGGAGCTGGCCTCCATCTACAGCCTCAAGCGGCTGGACGCCTTCATCGACGGCTTCATCCTGAGCCACTTTGGCACACTGTCCTTCACGCCCGACTTCCTGCAGAACATCTCCATGCAGAAGCTGTGCGTGTACCTGAGCAGCAGCGAGGTGCAGCGGGAGTGTGAGCATGACCTGCTGCAGGCCGCCCTGCAGTGGCTGACGCAGCAGCCCGAGCGTGAGGCCCACGCCTACCAGGTGCTGGAGCACATCCACTTCCCGCTCATCCCCAAGAACGACCTGCTGCACCGCGTCAAGCCCGCCGTGTGCTCGCTGCTTCCCAGGGAGGCCAACTGCGAGGGCTTCATCGAGGAGGCCGTGCGCTACCACAACAGCCTGGCGGCCCAGCCGGTCATGCAGACCAAGCGCACGGCGCTGCGCACCAACGAGGAGCGCCTGCTGTTCGTGGGCGGCGAGGTCTCTGAGCGGTGTCTGGAGCTCAGTGACGACACCTGCTACCTGGACGCCAAGAGCGAGCAGTGGGTCAAGGAGACACCCCTGCCAGCCCGGCGGAGCCACCACTGTGTCGCCGTGTTGGGGGGTTTCATCTTCATCGCCGGCGGCAGCTTCTCGAGGGACAATGGAGGGGATGCAGCGTCCAATCTTCTTTATAGGTATGACCCCCGCTGTAAACAGTGGATCAAGGTGAGATTAAAGCCAGATTCTTTCTTTACTCTTGAGGACTTTTGATCTCTTTAACCTAGCCTGACCGCCCCTCCCATCTCTTGGGCCTTGACCAGCATCCTGCTTCTGAATGAGGTGTGACGATAAAGTGATGAGCCACCTAGTTCCCACCCTCCCCCATGCCCGCACCCTGGTTGCAGAGAGTGAGGGCTGACCGGCCGCCTTCTGCAGGGCCAGTCGTTTTCCAGGGCAGCAATGTCCAATAGAACTCTCCGCGCCGATAGAAACATTCCATGTCTGTGCTGTCTGATATAGTAGCCACCAGCCACGTGTGGCGATCAAGCACTTGAAATTGTGGACAGTGTGACTGAAGGACCGAATTTTCAATTTGATTTAAATGTGTGTAAATGGCCACACAAGGCCACTATCTACCGTATTGGATAGCACCAGTCTCAAGATTTGGCCCATAGTTTGAACACTTTTCCCCATGGCTCGGAGTCTCAGCCGAGCTCCTCTTTTGGAAACTTTTGGAGCTGGTTTAAGGAGACCACGAAGGCTCATCTGATAGATCCTATGGCCACTAATTCTGGGAAGAGCGTGGGTCTTGGCATCAGACCTGAGTTTACATCCCAACTTGGCTAAATTGTAGCTGGGAATTTCAGACTGGTCCCTTGTCCGCTCCAAATTTCAGCGTCTCCCTCTGGAAATAAGTGGGGGAGACATTGACTTTCCAGGGTTGGAGTTTGTAGCCAATGTTGACTGCCTCTCCAGACCACCATCCACAAAAGTCGGTCTCAGTCTTTATACTCACACCTCTGTGTTTTTACTTAACTCGGTGTTTTTCTGAGCTCAAAACTCAGAATGGACTCCGATGACCTTTTGATTTTATTCTCAAAAATCTAAAACCACCCACCAAGGTATAAGTCTTGCCACTAGAAAGAGGCTCCCAGCTTTGAGCCCATCTTCAAAAGCTTCATAGTGGTGGCAGCCTGAATGTATGGTCTCCTGCAGGACTGTGTTTACTTGTATGTTCTGCCTAGATTTTTCTTTTTTTCTTTTTTTTTTTAGTTAGGTCTTCTGCTTTTTAATTTCCTGTTGAGTGCCGCTTTCTGCCTTTTAAATTAATGGCAATCATCATTAATTTTTTTAAAAAAATTTCTGATGGGGGTGGCAAGAGAAAAGATTAATTTTTATTTCAGGAAATCACTAAATCAGCAATTGTGAACTGTGTGTCCTACAGAATTCAAGTGCACGAGGCTGGCCACATGGCCAAACAAGTTTGGGGAGCCATGTTCTTCATTTCCCTCTTGGGGATCCCCAATGTCTCAAGGGTCTTTGAGGACTCTGAGCAGCCCCTCCTTTCTTCAAATTTGACTCCCTTCCCCCAAACTCACTTGGTCACTGCCTCACCTTCCCAGGCTGTCTGTTCCATTAAACACCTTTGAGAACTGGTGATAGATGTTGACACTATCCAGGGTTTGGGGAAGGGAAGGTACAGGTGTCTCGCCTCCACAGGTAGCCTCCATGAACCAGCGCCGTGTGGATTTCTACCTTGCCTCCATTGAAGACATGCTGGTGGCTGTTGGTGGCCGGAATGAGAATGGAGCACTCTCTTCAGTCGAGACATACAGTCCCAAGACTGACTCCTGGTCCTACGTGGCCGGTTTGCCAAGGTGATTGGGGGTTTCATGGCAGACTCCTCAGACAAAACAGCTTTTAGGTTACAGTTCAGTCCACCTCACTTACTGGATATTTTGGCCTCCAGAAAAATCTCCTGGCTTGTACATAACAGACCGTGAGGGCAGAGGGTGTGGTGGTGACAAGTCAGGGCTCCTGTTCTTGGCATCCGAGTGCAAGTGTCAGCTCTACTAAGATAAACATTCCTCAGTTTCTGAGCCTGTTCACTTCCTGCGTTTTAATGAGTGAGTGCTGAGTTCAGATAGTGATGGATTTACCTGAAAATCTCTGAGTTTGGGCAGGGAGAATTCAAATTACTGGGGGGATATCTGTACTAGATCTGTAACACAAGATCTAGTACAGATCTTCATCCTCTTCGTTTCCCCATCTGTAAAGTGGGCATGAATATAATGCCCTGTAGCATTGTCCTAAGAACGAGACGAGATGCTCTTTGGGAGTCTCAGACACAGCACACAGCACATGGACAGTGCTCCAGGGCTCAGAGCGGCTATTCTCCCTGCATCAGGGTGTGCACTCACTATCGTCATGGGTTTGGCAAAAGGCTCATGCCACTTATTTTACCACTTCCCTGTAGTCTGACCTGCAGGTGCACTTCCTGAACGAGTCTTGCTGTGGAACGCCTCCATGTGTCTTGGGAACTTTGTCCTTGAGCATTAGAAGGGTGGTGCATGGGGTAAGCTTCTGAGTGTGAACCCCATCTCCTCCAGTCCTTAGTTATTACCAGCTTCTTGTAGAGTTCTAAGAAGGCAATAGAGTAACACCTGGACAGCTGTTAACTAAGGCGATTAGACAGTTGTGGTGGTAGTGACTGATTGCCCTATGCCAAATTTAGCCAAGTGCTTTCCGTGATAAGTCCTTTGCTGTCCACAATAACCTGATGGGGTGGAAATAGGCGCCCATACAATTTATCCTCCAAAGCAGGATGGGAGTGAATGAGGCAGGTCAGCAATACATAATGACCCTGCCATAAGCAAAGCAAGACCTGTGGTCTCTTGGCTTAGTTACTTTATCATCGCATTTTACAGATGGAGAAATGAGACTTGATAATAGCAATAAGAACATCTGCTGCTGTGACTCTCTGGGCCAGCGGGTGTGATTCACATACCGTAAATGCTACTATAACCCTATTATTATTTTTTCTTTCGAAATGGACCTTAGATGTACAAGTCGGAATAACTGTAATCCGTGATGCTGTCATCATTAGTGCCCGCGTGCCCCACATCGATTTCATTTACTTACTCATCTCTCTCTTTATTTACTGACTTGTGTGATGGGACTTCCACGAACCCACAGCCCCACCCCAGAGCCAAGATGTGGAACAGTAACTGCCATCTGCCCACAACAATATTGTCCCCTATACTTTTCTCTCCCATCCACCTGCCTCCCACTACGTAATCACTATTCCGAATCTCATAACATTGTTCTCTTTTGTTTCACCATTGTTTGTACTTTTTTTTTTTTAATTTTTGTCTTTATATAGACTTCATTTTTTTAGAGCAGGAAACTAGGTTTACAGAAATTTAAGCAGAAGAGAGAGTGAGTTCTCATACACCTCTCCCAACATTTTTATCGTCTCACAAGTGTGTGTTACGTCTGTTCCAACGGATGTACCAGTATGGATACGTTAGCATTAACGAAGGTCCACAGTTTCTATTAAGGTTCGCTCTTGGCATGGTACATTCTGTAGGCCTTGACAAATGTATGATGGCAGGTATCCATCATTACAGAACCAGACGGAGTAGTTTTTCTGCCCCGAGATCCTGTGTGCCCTCCTCCTTCATCCCTGCCCCTTCCTCTGAACCGCGGTCAACCGCTGCTGTTTTACTGTCCCTGTAGCCTTGACTTTTACCGAATGTCATATAGTTGGAATTATACTCTCTTCCCCATTTCATATGTAATTTGATCGGGTACACATGTGTGCCTCGATAGCATGTTGTTGCTATTTTCGGCCTTTATGAGAAGGATACCAGTCTTGTGATTATGCCTACTTCTCAGGGTAGGACATGGAGAGAGGGGCGGAGCTGGAATTCTTGCCCAGGCCGTCTGACTGCCAGCAGCCCATTTCCTCACCCTGTCTTGCACTTCCTTTCCAGCGACAGCTGCGGTCTGTAAAGTGTTCACGAGGTGCCTCTCCCTGCATTATCCCCTCAAATCCTCACGACCCCCTGAGAGGGCAGGTTGTCCCCATTTGCTGAGAAGACAGGCCCCGGCTCGTGGAGCCCAGGCCAGGGCAGCAGGGAGCTCCCTCCTTGTCTCTTTATCCATCTGTTCCTCTCTCCACAGGTTCACGTATGGCCACGCAGGCACCATCTACAAAGACTTCGTGTATATCTCGGGGGGCCATGACTACCAGATCGGCCCCTACCGCAAGAACCTGCTGTGCTACGACCACCGGACGGACGTGTGGGAGGAGCGGCGGCCCATGACCACGGCGCGGGGCTGGCACAGCATGTGCAGCCTGGAGGACCGCATCTACTCCATCGGGGGCAGCGATGACAGCGTGGAGTCCATGGAGCGCTTCGACGTGCTGAGCGTCGAGGCCTACAGCCCGCAGTGCAACCAGTGGACCCGCGTGGCCCCGCTGCTGCACGCCAACAGTGAGTCGGGCGTGGCCGTGTGGGAGGGCCGCATCTACATCCTGGGTGGCTACAGCTGGGAGAACACGGCCTTCTCCAAGACGGTCCAGGTGTACGACCTCGAGAAGGACAAGTGGAGCAAAGGCACCGACCTGCCCAAGGCCATCGCCGGCGTGTCTGCCTGCGTCTGTGCCCTGAAGCCGAGGCTGGAGGACAAGAAGAAAAAGGGCAAGGCCAAGAGGCACCAGGACCGGGACCAGTGACCCTGCCCTCGCCTGCTGGGACCCCATGCCCACCGCCACCTCCCAGAGTGTCTGTAGACCAGCAACAACTTCGTAGAACCCTGGAACCATTATGTACCACTTAGCAGCTTTTTTTACTTTTATGACTCTTGGTATTTCTATATCACAGTAAACGATTAAATATTCTATGTAACTTTACTTATTATCTTGCTTGAATAATTAAACCTGAGCCCAGGCAGGAAATATGCCCTTATGTCTGCGCAGAGCTTTTCACCACAGTACAAATCCTTGGGGGTGCCCCTTAACCGCATCCACGAGAGTATCTAGGGCAGGGGTTGTGCAAAAATTTTTGTAGTGAACAAACTAGAGGCTTCAGTGCAACATTTCAGATCGTCTTATCTTCCAAACATGGCTGAGCTTTAACAAAAAATAGATACCTTGGCCCCACCTCAGAATAATCGAATCAAAACTACCAGGAGTGGGGGTGGGAGTGGCTAGAAACTGTATTTAATCTGTTCCTGGAATGACTAAGCATCAGCCATGTTTGGGAATCACTGGCAAGGTCAAGTGCATTTGTTTCCATAGGTGGGGATGCAGACCCCGAGAGGATGAGTGACCAAAGGTCACCAACTGGCTGGACAGTCAGGTGAGACCCAGGACTTCTCACCAGGGAAGTGTTCCCACTGGGATTTTCTCATCAGGTGACTATTGTTTCTGAATAATCCCATTTTTCCTGGTTGGTAATCTTCCGAAATTCTAAAAGTACATAGGCAACCAGGGAAGAAAGAAAAAAAAAAAGCACGAAGCTCCTCATAAACACTATTTTGTAATTTATGCTTTTAAAAAATGTTTTCTTTTTTTCTGGAACCCACTTTCTTATATTATAGATGTACTGAGCTCCCACCCCACCGCCCAAATCTACATGTATTTCTCAGGAAAGAAAAAGGGAGCACCGTAGAATTTGCCATTGTTCTCTGTGACTCCAGCTCTGAGAAGCCTCTGAAAGCTTTTACACCAGTGAGCACATGTCGATCCCTAGAAAGGTGGTCGAGTGTCTCCCCCAAGTCTTGCGACAGACCCCAGCCCACCCAACCGCTGGCTGCTAAGTAGTTTTGTGCTGCTGGGCAAATTCTTTAACAAGTCTGGAGCTGTTTCCTTATTCATTAAGCAACGGGATTAGATGAAATAACCACCAGGCTCCTCCCAGGGGTTGAGCTTTTTCAGTTTATATAAGCTATGAAAACATATTCAGCACCTCCTTTTGAGATGTGCAACCACCCTGCACTGACTCCTGCAGTTATCAGAACATCAAGAGTGTGCGCCCTTTAAGGAGAGACTATCAGCCAAGTCATTGTGTAACACAAAGTATTGCTAGAGGACAGAAGTGTGATCTGTTTTAATCATGAACCAAAAGAGGCATTAATGAGCTATAACTGACAATGATCTGTTTGCAGAGATGAGAAAACTTCAAGATGTATTATTAACATTTAGAGTAATAATCTCAGTTAACTTTTATTTTATTTTTGTCTCTTTATTGCACTTCCTTTCTTACAAGGTTTACCATGATTTTGATTGGTCCTGTTTCTATAGTGACCAGGAGAGCTGAGAGTGACTTGGGCATCTAAAGCTTCAGTACTCAAATCATTGCCCTCTATTGCTAGTTGGGCTGCAGTCTGCATATTGAGCTAGTTCTTTGCATATGGGAGTTGCCAGGGGCTTACAAACTGTTGAGAAGTTCTGTAAGGCATACAAACAAACCAAAAAACTACATTCTTGTTGCTTCACAACCCTTCTGTATATATTAAAGGCTCTGAGAAGTCTGCATGAACTATTAACCTTCTATCAACCCAGCATCTCCAAATTTTGTTGAGCCTGAAACCCTTTTTTATCTCATACCTAGTCCCAGCCCTCCATGAAATACATTTTGTAGAACTTCTATCAACTTCGGGTTAGCTTAGCCTCTTCCTATTCCAGAAAAAGGTTCGTTACTTGACGACCCTTGACAAGGCACAGAACCCCGTGGTCTGTTTTCCCCAGCTCAGCCCAGGTCATGAAGAGGTGATCATTCAACCAGAATCCAGGGGCAGGTGGGGAAGATGGCTTTGACCTTGGGGAGAGGAGCCATCAGTTTTTAGCCTAAGCCAGCTATTTTGTTTTTGACTACCAAGATGTGTTCCAGGATGCAAACCCTTGGCCTCTATTCTGATTTCTTGTGCCTGTGGGTTACTTGCAATGTACTGGTCCCTAACATTTTGTCATATCTCACCCACCAGTATGCGGGCATTTTGTAACTTACATGGCTTAGGATCTAATATTATTGAGGTTGGGGGAGCTCGATAAGCAAATTTCCTCTTGTGAACCAACTTCAAAGAATTGGTGGTGCCTCCACTTAGACTAAAAGTTTTTCAAGCTCATTAGGGTCAAAAGAAAATAGCATCATGACCAATGAGCAGTGTCTACCTGGACATGGGAGAACAGAGTGGTGGGACCTGTGGCAGGTTTTTGCTGTTCACGTTTTAAGATGGAAATCACCAACTAAGATCAGAAGGACAGGTTTTTTAACTCAGATGGGCAGAGCATGGGGATGTGCTTAGGCAGGTGGCTATTTGAACTGCAAAATAATGATGGTGTAGTTTCAAACCAAAGGCCCAGAGTTTTGCAGGCTGCCTTCTTGAGATGAAAACAGCAATATTTGACATTATGTCATCAAATTGTCAGTGTTCTGGGCCAAACTTTGAGACTATCTGGATCATTTTTTTGATCTTTCAAAATAAGCATTGTGGGCTTTTTATTCAGGTTTTGTTTTTCTCACTTTCAAAGAACTAGAGTTTTAACTTCATTTTAGTTGTAGATTTTGAGTTTGATCCTCATCCAAGTCAGAGCCTTGTTTGCTTAAGACATAAATTTAATAATGGAAGGAGATAGAAAAGCTGGAGAAACTCTTGGTTCCTTAGGGTGGTCTTTCTGCTTGTATGGATGGCTCAATCAGTATTTTCAACATTCTGCCATTTTAGATAGACTACTGGGAAGGACTTGTAGATCTTGATCTGAGCAGAAAACTTTATGTGTGTATTCTGAATGACCCTCCCCTCCACCCTGACTAATAAAGCAACCTCATGGTGACTAAATAGAAATCCCAGAAGCCAACCCTAAGGGGTGTTTGATTTTAGGTGGGAACCCAAATCCCAAAGGGGGGTGGAGTCCCTCCCCTGAGGTTCAGGGTCCCAATCTTTGAGTTCAGATGAGTTCACCTGTGGTTCAAAGTACCTGGCCCCAAGGCCAAGAGTGACGTTTTGATGATTCGAGCAATGTGGGAAGTGAGAGGACCTCCACCCACACCCCCTTGTAGAGTTACCAGCCTTCATCTCCACCCTGGTCCTCCAAGGCATATGACTTGGCCAGGTCCAGCCTGAGCAGCACCTCACAGGCCTTTTAGCTCTCAGAGCTTTTGGCTAGAATGTCAGACCACTGGTCCCAAACCTGGAGGGGCAGTTTCAGCCATGACCTGGACATCTTCGCTGCTCTGCCAATTCTGAGTGTCTTCAGAGGGGAGGGGGCAATGTCCTGGCCTCCAGGACAAACCTTCTGGAGCATAGGGCGGTTCCACAGATACTTGGGAATCCTGCCTTATGCATCTGCCAAGCCTGGCAGTTTTTAAAGTTTTTTGAAATGTTTTGATACTTTTTGATACCATTTGCTAATAACCGTTTTGTAGGTTTCCTGCCGGGGTTTTCCATCTCACCCCCTACCCGCCCCCCCCCCCCTTTGAGATTGCACTAGATAGCAAATGTCTTGTGGTCAGTGCCAGGATCTCACCTGCCTCATGTAGCTTTGTCTTGGATCTTGCTCTCCTCTGTGGCTGTGATCTGATATAACTCGTGAATTGTATAAGGTCACACGGGCCCATGAGTATGACCATCTTAGGCCCCCCTACTGAGCAAAAGGGCACTGATTTGCCAAGAGGACCCTCTCACTTCCCTAAGATGTTCTATATTTCTTCTGAAGCTCCTACCTCAGCGATGTGCAGAGTTGAAAAGATACCTGAGGACTGATCCACAGATCACCTTTCTCATACGGGTCATTTCTCAACCCAGGGCATGGCTAGGGTTCTGTTCCACTCTCGTCCACCCCTTCTTTTAAAGAAATTTTAATATGAAATCCACAAAATCTGTTAACAGTGAACCATCTGCACTTTATAGAATTATTACCCTTAGCATTGAAGGGTGTTCATTTCTTTTGGGGTTTTTTTTTTTCTTTTTAACATGGATAAATTTTGTGACTTCTGAGGATGTTTTGGGGTCTCAAGAAATTGTCTTTTGGTTGCCTTAGTTAAAAGAATTGAAGGAATGTACAATTTGGGGGAGGGGGGCAGGGAGGATAAACCTTTCCATGGAGTTCCAAAAGGAACTCCACCCTTTCAAAGTTACTTGAAGCCGTCTTTCCAGGTTTCCTTGCAACTGAAGGGAAAAATAAAGTTCTTTGGATCAACTGAAGTTCATTACCGCCGGCTTTCTATCAAAATTAGTGAAATATTTAACGATTAAGTAATTCATTGGGTATGTTCTGGCTACTAATGTTACTGAAATCTGTAATCGCATGTGTTTGTTTTTTAATTTGTTGCTTTTGTATTTGTAACTTTATGACACTCGGAGCTTTTCTGTGTCATACTTCTTTTTAATTAATTTTCTGCATGTTGATTTTTTTCTTTGTTTTTAATTCCATACAGAGTATTCTATTCTTGAAACACATTAAAATGATTTGCCTGCTAGGGTATGGCTTATTTTATAATTACATTCCTAGTCTTGTGTGGTTATCGTAATGTTCTTCAGTCCTATTTTCTCTGCCTGAATAAAAAAAAAGAACCCCTTGCATGTTGAGCCCAAATATGATTTGGAAATTAACCAGACTGCCTTTTGGGTTTGCGCGATGCTAGGACATTTTGATTGTACTTTCGTTGTGCCTCTAATTACTATATTTTGCGAGGAATTTCATTCAGATCCTTGATTGCAGCACTAAGTCCTATGACCTGAAATGAAACTATTTGCTTAAATTTGCATCCGTTGGGGTATTTTCATTAGAAAAGAAAATTAGAAAGCAGGAGAAACATAGTTGATTACAAGCAATTTATTATCTTTATCAGAAAGATACAATAATATTTCTATAAGAACAGCTCCTACTTTATTTCCATTAGAGCCCAAAAAGAGAAAAATGGGGCCTCTGCTCTGCTGGGGTTTTGCAAGGTCACCAGCAACAAGCTCAGTCACAGTGGGCACCGTTAGCAACTAAGCATTGGGAGGATGGTTCAAGGTACCTACTGTGCCCATCACACCTAGAAACTGAATTAGAATTTGCTTCTGAGCCAATAAGCGGCCCCAAATGGGACACTGGCTTCCAGATGCTGAATTCACCATTAATGTTTCATTTCTACCTTGGAAGAATCTTAGGTTAAAAATGGTACTCTCCCCATTTTTCAGGATGAAGAATCCAGGGCTTGCATTAATCTAACCTGAGTTGAATGAGCTTACCTATCCAGCTGGTCAGTGTTGGTCTTGGTTTGGGTCCTCTTGAATGCAGAACCTTAGACAAGGACTTGAAGACAGGTGGTTTCTTTGGGGAGGTGGTCCCCAGGAAGCCAGAGTGAGACAAGGAAGAAGGAAAAGCTAATAGGAAGATGCTTTATCTAATGCTGAGTTATAAGACCCCCAAACAAAGGCTTAGACCCATAATAATTATTTTTGCTGACAAATCTGAGGGTTGACTGGGTCAGGTAAGCAGTTCTCACCTGGATCTCACATATAGTCAGGTGGTGACTCCTGGACACTCACTGCAAGGTGGGGCCTGAGTGGGGACTGAAAGAGCGGGGGTTCCTCAGCCACCCCATCTCTCTCCCTCACTCTCAATCTGTCTTCCTCTGTCTCTCCCTTCCACTTCCTTTCTCTCCTCCTCTAGCCCTTTTGTTCTCTCTCTCCAGTCTTTCCACATGGTAGCCTTACCCAGACTTCTTAGGTGACAGCCAAAGGCTCCCAGAGTGAGTGTCCCAAGTGTGCTTAACAGTGGCTGCATGGTTTTTTCTAACCCCTGATTCTTACCTGACCCAGTCAACCCTCAGATTTGTTAGCAAAAATAATTGATTCTGGTTCTAAGCCTCTGTTTGGGGGTCTTATAACTCAGCGTTAGATAAAGCACCTAGAAAGTCATGGAGAGTCCTTTCTGCATTCCATACCTTGAGGTCATCACAAAGGCTCCCCCACCCCTCAAGTTTAGGGTGGAGGAGAGAGAGATGGCACCTCAACACATTGGGGCAGCAGGTATGTTACTGGGTCATCCGCCTGGAGGAAGGGGAGTGGGAGCATCTACTAGCCTCTGCCCCCCTGGGTCAAGGCTGCTCCCAGAAGCCTGAATGCCGTCCATGCCTGAGCTGCTCTGTGCCCAGCTGGCTGCTTGGTGTCTGAGAGGCCTTGGGGAAGAAAGAAGCATGGTGTGTGAGAGCGGATGCTGTCAGCCTTCCCTCAATGGCCACTGTGGCTGTGGCTAGAATTAGAAGAGGACAGTGGGCCTGTGTCAGACACCAGAGGCCCCAGCATGGGGCTGGATTTTAACTCAAGTCTGCCAGCTTGGACCCTTCTCTATCAACCACTGGAAAACGACCATTTAAAGTCCCCATGTAGGGTATATTGCATCCCCAGAAGCCCCCTCCCCCACCCCCACCCCCAGGTTGCAAATATGTCCTGATGATTTAGCCAGGGGAGTCCTTGGCTTTCACTCAACCATCAGCCAAGATCGTTGTCCCCTAACTCAGCAGAGAGGCAACAGGTATGAGGAGGCATGTGAGATTGCAGGAAGCTGGGTACAGGACATCGTAAGGACACAAGGCTGTCTCTTCAGAGCCCCACAGAGACAAGGTCCTCACCACATGTCAGCTGAGGCCAGGGTTGATGCACAAGGACCTGCCTGCCCACATCCTTGAATTAAGACCGGCTGATTTTATCACCTTGTCTGTGGAGCCTGACAACTTTGTGTTCATGAAGGTGACATATATTTCCTAGGCGTCTGCTCTCTGCCAGGAAGCCACTGCTGTGGATGCTGGGGATCCAGTGGTGAACAAGACGTCTGCCCTGCTGGTTTATACCCTAGTGGGGAGAAACAGACCCACAAACACAGGGTGGGCAGGGAAAGGTGAAACGAGTGTACTAGAACACATTGAACTGTACACTTAAGATGAATACATTTTATATATGTGAATTGTATCTCAACAAAGCTTAAAAAAAAAATCTTTGTGGGGAGTATGCACGGCTTGTGAGAGGAACAAAAGGCATTGGGCAAAAGAGAAAGTGGTGAGAAATGAGAGCTGGGGACGAATCACAGAGGGTTTTGAGTAGAGGAGGGAAGGAACCTGATTCCTATCTGCTGCATGGAGGTAGAGGTGAGGGAAAAGGTAGAAGGAGGGAGAGCCTCTTGTCAGGAGGCATCCAGAAGCTTCTGCTGTCATCTGTGCCTGGAGGATGCTGGCCGGGGGCAGAGACTTCCCTGATAAATTCCTCTAGGGAACGCGCTGCAGCTGCACCAGTTACAAACTACACCTAGACTTGGTGTCTTAAGACAACAATTTAATTATATAGGTGGGGCCCGGCTAGGAAATTCTACTGCTTCAGCCAAGGTCTCTCAGCGGTATGGCTTCACTCAAATGTCTGCTTTGGCCGGGGTGGGGAGGTAGAAGATTGGCCTCAGTGGGGAGCGTTGACTAGAAACCTGGCCTAGTGGTCTCAGAGAAGTCTGCGGATTTCTCACCTGGCAGCTCAGGGCAACCCAAGAGAATGTTCCAAGAGACAGAAAATGGAAGCTGCGTATGTCCTTATTTTATTTTTTTTTTAAATTAACACACAATAAAATGTACTGTGTGTGTGTATAGTTCTATGAACTTTAACATAGCCAATTCATTATTTACTGCAAAAATAAAAGCCCAGCAAAGGGCAGAAAGGCAAGCAGCAAGAGAAGAAGGAAAGTAGATAGGGAGGCTATGCAAGGACTCGGCAGGTAGCACTACCTGGAGATAGAATATTTTATATAACATCAGTGTCCTCCAAATAAAAGCATAAATTTGACAATGCAAGATGAAAAAAATAAAAAACAAAAACAAAAGCCCAACAATGGGTGAATGGATGAATAAAATGTGGTTCAACCATACAATAAAATATTACTAAGCCGTAAACAGAAACAAAGCACTGACACATGCTACGACGTGATAGAATCTTGAAGACATTATGGTAAGTCAAAGAAGCCGGACAAAAAAGACCACATATTGTATGATTCCATTTATACGCAATGGCCAGAACAGGCAAATTTATAGAGACACAAAGTAGATTAGTGGTTGCTTAGGGCTGTGGTGGGATGAGATGGGCTGGGGAGCACTAGCTAAAGAACATGGGTTTTCTCTTCGTGGTGAGGAAAATTTCCTAAACTTGGCTGTGGTTATGGTTGCACATATCTGTGACTAAACAAAAAATCACAGAATCATATACTCTAAATGGGCGAATCGTATGTTATGTGAATTATATCTCGGTAAAGCTGTTTAAAATATTACATAATTCACCCCATTCTCTGAGTTCTGTGTTTTGGTCTCCCAGATAGCAACAGGCTGAGAGCCAGGATCTGCCTAAATTAGGGATGAGATGGTGAGAACAGAGGTAGCCTTCGTTTGGAGCCAGCTGGGAAAACAATTTTGCGTGGGCAGACCCCAGGGGATCCTTCGGAGGGTGCTCTAGATAAGTAGTTCTCAAAAGGTGGCCCCTGGACCCACAGCATCACAGGGAATTTGGTAGACATGCCAGTTCTCAGGCCCCACCCCAGATCTGTCAAATCTGCTGAATCATTCCCAAGCAATGTGTGTTTTCACAAGCCGTTCTGGTGAGTCTAAGGCGTGCTGTGCTCAATTGAGAACCACTGCTCTCTAGAGGGTTCTGTCTCCTTCCTCCATCTACAGGCCTTTCTAGGCTAGGAGTCCACCAAATTGCCAACAGCTGTGCCCAGTTCGTGCTGGCCAAAACCTGAACCACAGGGCTTTTCTCCAGCTAAGCACAACCCAGCCTAGGGGGAGGTGAGTCTTCCAGACTGAAAAGGCTAGAAAAAGTTCTGCAGCAAATCTCTGCAGAGGCCACACACCTGCTGCATCCCAGAGACAGTGAACCGTGTCCGTGGACTTCCTGTTGACAGAGCAGGAAACCCTGGGGCGTAGCCCAACCCCCTTTGAATGGTCTCCAGCTCTGCTCGCTGGGCAACTTCATGCTCCCCTCAATGGAACCATTGCACCAGGCATGCCACAATAGTGATTCATCCTCTGCAGGAGTCAAGGCTCCACCCCTTCAGCCATTTAAAGGTGCTAAAAATATATAACTCCTATATGCAGTTCCGAATTTCTAAGTATGCTGGTGCTGTGGGCCTTTTTGGTTGCAGGCTGAGATTCAACAGACCTGGATTCCAACTCAGTGTTCATAGCTAATTAGCCTTGACCAAGGTTTTGCTCAGTGTCTCCTGTTTTCAGAATTGGGACTAGATCACACTGTGGTAGTGTGGACAGAGCCTGGACTGTGAGTCAGAAACATGGATTTTGGCTTGGGCTCTGCTACATACTACCTGGGCAAGGAACCTTATCCCTTAAATCTCAGTTTCTTATGCTGTGGAATGAGATGGTTAGAGATGGTTTGGTGTCCCTCAGGATGTGACCTATAGAACCCTTGTCTTCTCAGCAGCTACCTAAAGAAGTTTGGGAAAGGTTTGGGGAAGTCTAGAGGCAATGTTTCTCCTCTTGGAAACACTCATGAGGGTACACACTTGCATGTGACAGTCTCTGAAAGTCCCATCAAACACATCTATCTAACTTTTCTTAAACCTGTGTTCCCCAAGCTTGTTTGGCCCTGGCCCCTCCCCCTTTTCCCTCTGTTAATAACTACAGAGAATGTGTGTTGTTGGCACAACACCATTTGGCAAATGAGAAACTGAAAGATTTCTGTGTCCCATTAACTCTGACACTCAAAGATTCAGTGATCATCCCATCACCCATAGGGAAAGATGCCAAGAAGATATCAAAGAAGATGGTCAGCTGACTTATTAAGATATATTTCCCATGAGGACAGTGACTTGATGTGGTTGCTGTGTTTTAAGGACTTGTTTCTAATTTTGCAGATCAAGAATCTTAATTTGGTTAATGCATCTGTAGTGGTTCATTTTATGTGTCAATTTGGCTGGACCATAGTGCCCAGACATTTGGTCAAACATTACCCTGGGTGTTGCTGTGAAAGTGTTTTTAACATTTAGATTGGTGGATGTTGAGTAAAGGAGGTTGCCCTCCATCAGGTGGCCGGGCTTCATGTCATCAGGTGAAGGCCTTAATAGAACAAAGACTCAACTTCCCTGAGCAGGAGGAGATTCTCCAGCAGACGGCCATCAGACTTAAACCACAACATTGGCTCTTCCCGGGGTTTCTGGCCCACCCTGCAAACTTTGGACTTGCCAGCCTCCATTATAGGAATTCCTTAAAATCAATTTCTTTCTCTCTCTGTCTCTCTGTCTCTCTCTCCCTCCTCCAGACACACACACACACACACACACACACACACACACACACATCCTATTGGTTCTGTTTCTCTATACAACCCTGAAAAATAGATCATCCACAAGAGAATAGAAAGAGAACTCACTACATGAGTCATATTCTGAAAGGCAGCAGTGAGGGGAACGCCTCCCAAGAGGTGGACTTTGGCTGATACAACTGGTCTTCCACTTTATGAATAAAGAGAAGTAGGCTGATATAAGAATATATATGAATTCATGGGCAATTGGCAACTGGCTTGACTGATTTGTCAGAGACCTGGAAGAAAAAGGTGATCAGAAGCAAAGGAGACTGGAGAGATGTACATGGGTGGGCATGAGCAAGTGGAACACGAAGTATGTAGGTCTTTGTATCACCCATAACATTTACTAGAGAGCATTCACCATGCAGGAAGCGTTAAGCAACTAAGTAAGCAGAATGACTTTCTAGTAGATGTCAGCCAGCCTGTCTCTGGCCACCCCAGTGCTGGCACATGGGTGCGTGAACAGAGTAGTCACAGTGGGAGGAACAGACACTGTTCGTGGGCTCCACTCACCAAAGCTCATCTAGCTGCTGCTACTGCCATTGACATGGACCAATGCTGAGCTCCCAATATGGCACCATCCCTCAAAGAGACCCGCCTACTACTTGGTAGCCAGTGATTACATTGAATTCCTTCTATCCTGGAAGGCTCAGCAATTCACCTTGATGGGAATCAGCAATATTCCAGGTATAAGTTTGCCTTTTCTTTCCACAGAGTCAGAATATATCTTCACCATATTGGTCTTATGCTCTTGGACTAGAACTTACATCACGGGCTCTCCTAGTTCGCAGGCTTTCAGACTTGGACTGGAACTATGCCATCAACTTTCCTGGGTCTCTAGCTTGCAGATGGCAGACAGCAGGACTTATCAGTCTCCATAATCATATGAGCCAATTTCTTATAATAGATCATTATATGTTTATATCTATCTATCTCCTATTAGCTCTGTTTATCTGGAGAACTCCGACTAATACAATGAGATGACATGTAGAGAAGATTTCATGCATGAAGATGTTCATTAATATTCATAATAGTAAATAATTAAAAACAATTTATATAAATGAAACATGCACAGAACAGAATTTTGTACAATCACTTAAAATAATGTTTACAAGTTTTTTAATAAAGTGGAAAAATACTTTTGTTACTGTCATGGGAAAAGCCAGAATACAAAAACCAGATATCCAATAATAATAATAACACTCTCATTTACTGAGCAGTAATTAAGTGCCAGGTACTGTCTTGGACATTTTACATGCATCATTGAACTAAATGAAATTCTCACTATTATGTTAAGAATATGTATATTTTTTAGTCTTGGAGGTTATACACCAAAAAGCCAGCAGTGTTTGTCTTGGAAGAGAAATGAGTTTTTTGTTCTTTCTTCTTTGCTTTTACCACAATGAGCTTGTATTGCCTTTATGATTAGAAAGAATGAAAACAAACTGGATTTTTAAAAGGAGGCTGGAGCCTCAGTCTCCTGCATCGGGGTCTTCATCCAATTTGAGATCGTGATACTAACAGGGTAGCCCATGACAGGTAGTTGGGGTGCCCCTCTCCTTCTCCTGGAAGGCTACCATCCCCAGAATCTGCCGATGATGTTAAATTAAAAAATATCATGTAACTAATGTATCAATAGTGCTAACAGCAGCAACATCATCTTATTTGCAAATCACTTTTATTTAATTGTAGCGCGCACACAGCATAGTAATTACCTAGCAAATGGTAATTACACTTTTATTAATTTTTAAACTTTCATTAAAAGGAAGCATCTTAAATTGGAAAGAAACAATCCATGTCACAGCCAGTTAGCCCAAAAAATGTTTGTCTGCTTGACAGTCTCAAAATAATTATCATCACAGTCAGTCACCCCTTATGAAACACTTGCCGTGAACTGGGCATTGTGCAAATCAAGCTCTTTGCATTTGATGTCTCAATATGTATTCCTCACTGCCACGCTGGAGATTAGTCTTGTCATCACAAGATTACAGATGAAGAAATAGAGACTGAGAAAAATTAAATTGCATATTGAGTGAGCAAAGCTAGAATTTAAGCCTAGGAGAGTTTAACTCAGACGCGAGGTGATGTAAGCCACCATGCTGCGTTGCTGGTGGAGGTGTGTTCTTAGCCTCTGCTGTGGCATTCTCAAAGGTGTGCTGATGGAAACAAAGGAAAAGACAATACTGAGCCCTGTCATTCCTTTGGATTGTGGTTCTTGCTCTCATGTTTAGAGCGACTAGAGAGGTTCTATGTGTAGATGGACACCTTCTCCTTTACTGTCCCATTTACCTGATCCAACAAATCAGAAACATGGCATTAAGATAACATTGCCTCTCTCACATCTTTCACATCAGGTGACAAATTTCATTACCTCAAAATCTTTCAGTTCTTTTCCCCTGCTAACTAGCTTCTCTGCAGCATCCTATTCAAGATGGCTTGACTGGGTGTGGGGAGAGTCTATGATTTTTTTTTTTTTTTTTTTGGTTTCAGGCATGGCTTTATCCAGGACTTCACAAACTCTCCAGCCTGGAATTCAGTTACAGGCTCTTAACTAGTGACAAGTCCTCCTGTCTCTCTGAGCTCCTCCAGCCTCACCACCTGCCCATCTCCATGCCCACATGCCAATGCATGTAATTATCCCGAACTAGGGACACCGAATGGCCTTCCATGTCATACCAGACTCCTATGGCATTACCCTCAAGTGTTCCTGAGGGCCATCTGACTCTCCAAGGCACCAGGAGCCCTTGAGGGGGTGTTATGAGGAAACCAAGGCTTCCAGCACTGGACTTGCCCAGGTTCACCTGCTGCTGAGTGGGGGAGCTGGGAGCTGATATCCACTGTGTAGATTCTGACTGCATCCATGTTAACAACACGCTTACTGGGAAAAATTCAAATGATCATTATGTTTGTGCCAGAATATTGGAGTCATGGATTATTTTGTTCTTTAAAGTCTCTTGATTTTTATTATAATAATCCAGTTAAGGTAGAAAAGATACTCATTTTTGTAGGCTAAAGGAGATTGAAAGATGCTTATTTCCCCTGAGCTGTCTGGTGAAAAAGAAAAACCTATGGTAAGTAAAAATCAATGAAAAATAAAAAATTCTTGGATGAATGGGAAAAGGAAGGGTTTGTAGGGGTGACAGGATCAAGAAAAATGAAAGGGCATTAAATAGTGATGTCACTACTTAAACTCATTAATAACATTAATGCATTGCAGTTAATGGATCATTTTATGTGTTTTAAACTGCTGTCACATTCATCATTCCAGTTAGTCTCAGTATCAGCCCTATCAGGCAGGTGGGACACATTGGGTTCTCCTCATTATATAAAAACTAAGTGACAGAAAATCAGTTAATCCTCCAAAGTCTTAGAGTAACTTGGAGTCAGAATGAAGAATGCAATCAAGACCAACGTTACTCCTCAAATTGCCAGTTATAAAAACAGACACAGAATGTAAAGTACAGCATAGGGAATATAGTCAATAATATTGTGATAACTATGTATGGTGTCAGATGGGTACTAGACTTATCAAAGTGATCACTTTGTGAGGTATGTAAATGTCTAATCTCTGTTGTACACCTGAAACTAATATAATATTGAATGCCAACTGTAATTGAAAAATAAAATTAAAAAAAAAGTTTTTAAAAAAGACCAATGATGCTTCTTAGACTTTCTTTACTCCCTTTCTTTAGCAATTTTTCCCCTGGCCAAGATCTGTTAGGATAGCAGTGTCTACATGCTGGTGTATTGTGTGGGGACAGTGCCAGACCCTGGGGAGGGCATAGACAAAGAAATAAGTACAACGTATAAGTGAGGAACTGAGTTATACGGATATTTTACTTAAGAAGAGACTTCAACTATATGAGTTCTGCCACCAAAAATAAAAGAGCAAGCAAGAGAACAAGAAGAAATAAAAGGGTGAGAAAATCCACTCGACATGCCATTCAGCGAGTAGATGGATCTCAGTGAGTGTGAGATGAGAGGCAACAATAAGCATTCCCTCTGTCGGCTTTCTTCCACCCTAGGGCAGATTGCTGGGCTGAGTTTGATGCTAATGTTCGTCAAATTTCAGATAACATGCCTACAGAGCGAGCCACAACTTAGGAGTTCAGTAGACAACCTGAGACTTGATTCAGCTCTAGATGAAAAATTCTCTGAGTTGTTATTACTATGTGACACAGAGACAGAGCCACACGGGGAAGAAGTTCACGTGACAATGGAAGCAGAAATCAGAGTGATGAAGATATATGCTGAGCAACGCCTTGGATTGCTAGTGAAACCAGCAGCTAGAGAGAGGCATGGAATAGGTTCTCCCGCAAAGCTTCCGGGGAAGGCAGAGGGTGGCGCCTTGATATCAGACCTCTGACCTCCAGAGCTGTGAGATAATAAATGTCTGTTATTTTAAGCCTCTCAATTTGTGGTCATTTGTTACAGCAGCCACAAGACACTCATATAGCTGTAGACAGGATCTTTCCTGAGAGATATGCAACTTCTCTGATGGGCAAATTTGGCTCAAGGACTCCCATATGGACATGCTGAAACTTCTAAAGACTGTGCTGTCGCTGAAGACTCTTCCTACCCAGCCCCACTTTTTTCCCCTTCATTTCCACAGGGGATAGCCCTACACCCCAGTATGATGGCTCTCTCACCTCCACCAGCTCCTTCCCAATCTCCCTTCCAAGCAGTTGGTTACCCTTGCTTCTCGGAGGACCTGAAATGAGACTCCCATATCTCAGATTCAATGATTATCAAGATCTTGCTACATTTGCCTAATCTTGTCCTTTTCCCTTCCTGTTTTTTCCCTCAAATATTTTAAAGTAAAAAAATTGAGGAAAAAGTACATACGGCATGTCATTCACCTTTACATATTTCAATATCTCATAAAACAAAGGGCAGTTATTTTCTAGAACAACCACAATGCCACACCTAACATATTCAATGGTAAATAATTCCTTGGTATCCTCCCAGATTGTCTCCAAAAAAATGTCTTTTTATAGTACTTGGTTTGACTCAATTTCCAAGTAAGACCCCAACTCTGCATTTAGCAAACCTATTTTTAAAATCCCAATCTGCCTTACTTAGAGGAAGTGCAATTTTAGGAAAGTTGAGATTTTAGGAGAGCTTCTTTCAGTTTCTCCAGATCTAAAATGGGGAGACTAACAGCCTCCACCTTACTGGAGTTGTGAGAATTCAATCGGTCATTCATTCGTTCAGTCAATCATTCAACAAATATTTACTGAGCTGCTGCCAAATGTCTGGAACTGTCATAAGTGCTGGAAAAACATCAGTGAATAAAACCAAGCATCTGGCTTCATGGAGCTTGGAATCTGGTAGAGCAGACAGGCAACGCATACATAAAATAACTATACCACAGACTCGGCTAGTGATATGTGCTTTGGAAAAAAATAAAGCAGGATACCAAGAGGGAATGTGCTGAGTGGTCATTATAGACAGAGTGGTCAGGGAAGTCCTTCCAAAGGAAGTGGATATCAGAGACCTAAGTAAGAGAGGGAATAGAAAGTTCCAGGTAGATGGAAGGGCACCTGCAGAATGAGGTGGGAGCCTACCTGGTGCCTGAGAGCTCTCACTCTCAAGCTACTTGGTCTCAGGTCTCTTAACATTCTTCAAAATTATTACTGACCCTCCAAAGCTTATGTTTTTGTGAGGTATTTATTGCTATTTACCAGTTAGAAAGGAAAACTGAGACATTTAAAATATGTATGACAATTTATTTATCATAAACTCATTGTACGCCAACACATAACGAAAGATAATTATTTCCCTCCCCCCCCAAAAAAAAAAATTTGGTGAGAAGAGTGGCTTTATTTATTTATTTATTTATTTATTTATTTATTTATTTATTTATGGTAAAGGACTTGAATGTCTGGCTTAACAGAAAAATAGCTGGTTTCTCCTATCTGCTACTGAATTTGGTCTGCTGCAATGTGTTGTTTTGATTGAAATAAGTGAAGAAAATCCTGTCTCACACAGATAACATAGTTGGGAAAGAGATAAATTAGTATTTTCCTAGAAAGTGCATTGCTCAAGAGTAATGGCCTTTTTATATAATTATGGACATTTTTATTTGTTGCTCTGCCAAAAGAAGACAAATTTCTTAAAGGAAAATTGCAAAGTGGAATGTGAAATCATATTAGTGAACTTTGAGTACCCTGTTTGATCAAAATCTATTGGACTATCTTGTACTTTGAACAAATCTTTTACCTATTTATGATTTTATAGCATCCCACATGAGTCATTTGAAAAATATTGATTCGTTGAGTTATGTAGATCTTCCAAATGTTGAAACATTGCGTTATTCATTATTACTTTTTAAGTCTCATTTGTTACTATCACCACCAATCTCACTAGAAGTCTTTAAGTGTTGGGGAGCTGCCCAGATCACAGTGGTGGAGAAGAGTTTCCCAAAATTCTAATTTTTGCTTGAAAGCTTGAATTTTATCATGGGCAATAAATCCTGCCAAATGCACTGAGTCCTTCCTGTGCAAATATTACCTTTCTTCCCTAGGAGTCTGGGAATATTACTGAGCTCTTGCTGTTTGCTGGACATCTTGCTAAGTGATTTGCATATGTTATTTTGCTGTCATATTCATTTACACTACATTTTTGCCAGGTATTATTTCTCCCATTTTACAAATGAGGAAACTGAGGTCCGGAGAGGTAGTGCCTTTTCTAGCTTCTGGAGGCCGCTTGCATTTCTTGGCTCATGGCCCCTCCCTCCATCTTCAAAGCATGTTCACATCTCTTTTCGTCTCTCTCCCATCCACTTCTGTTTTCATATCTTCTTATCTGATTGACTATCCTGTCACCCTCTTTTTATTTTTTTTGGAGATAAAGTGATTTTTTAAAATTTCTTTTTCGTTTTTTTTGGCATTCATTTATTTCTAATTTTTATTTTTTAATTAGATTTGACATTAATATTATTTTATATTAGTTTTAGGAGTACAGCATAGACGTCACGTTTATATAATTTATGAAGTGATCCCCCTGATTAGTCTAGTACTCATCTGATACCACACATAGTTGCTATCATATTATTGACTATATTCCCTGTGCTGTACTTCACATTCTCATGACTATTTTGTAACTACCAATTTGTACTTCTTAAGCCCTTCATCTTTTTCACTCAGCCCCCCAAATCCACTCCCATCTGGCAATCATCAGTTTGTTCTCTATATCTAAGAGTCTGTTTCTGATTTGTTTGTTCATTTATTTTGTTCCTTAGCTTCCACATATGAGATCATATGGTATTTGTCTTTCTCTGTCTGACCCTATAGATCCATCCAAGTTGTCACAAATGGTACGATTTTGTGTTTTTTTTTTTTATGGCCAAGTAATATTCCATTGTATATATGTACCACCTCTTCTTTATCTAATTGTGTATTGATGGACACTTAGCTCGCTTCCATATCCCGGCCATTGTACATAGTGCCGCAGTGAACACAGGGGTGCATATATCTTTTCAAATTAGTGTTTTGGTTTTCTTCAGATAAATATCCAGAAGTGGAATTGCTGAGTCATAAGGTAATTTTATGTATAATTTTTTGAGGAACCTCCAAACTGTTTTCCATAGTGGCTGCACCAATTTGCCATCCCACCAACAATGCATGAGGTTCCCTTTTCTCTACATTCTCACCAGCACTTGTTGTTTATGATTCATTGATGATAGCCATTCTGACAGGTGTGAGGTGATATCTCACTGTGGTTTTAATTTGCATTTCTCTGATGATAAATGACATCGAGCATTTTTTAATTAGATTTTTTTTTGATATTGAGTTGTATGAGTTCTTTATAAATTTTGGATATTAACCCTTTATCAGATGTATCATTGGTGAATATCTTCTCCCATTCAATAGGTTGTCTTTCCATTTTCTTGATGGTTTCCTTTGCTATGCGAAAACTTTTTAGTTTGATGTAGTCCCATTTGTTTATTTTTTCTTCTGTTTCCTTTGCCCAAGAAGATGTATCAGAAAAAAAATATTACTAAGAACAGTGTCAGAGAATTTACTGCCCACGTTTTCCTCCAGGAGTTTTATGGTTTTAGGTCTTATATTTAAGCCTTTAATCCATTTTGAGCTTATTGTTGTATGTGGTATAAGAAAGTGGTTCAGTTTCATTTTTTACATGTACCTATCTAGTTTTCCCAACATTATTTATTGAAGAAACTGTCTTTACCCCCATTATAAATTCTTGCCTTCTTTGTCATAGATTAAATGGCCATACAGGCATGGATTTATTTCTGGGCTGTCTATTCTGTTCCATCGATCTATGTGTCTGTTTTTATGCCAGTACTATGCTGCTTTGATTATTAGAGACTTGTAGTGTAGTTTGATATCAGGCAGCATGATACTGCCAACTTTGTTCTTCTTCTCAAGCTTGCCATGGCAATTAGGAATTTTCTATGGTTCTTGCCTCCTTCTATATAAGAACCTTATGCTTACATGGGGTCCGCTCAGATAAACCAAGATAATATTCCGATTTCCAGATCCTTAATTTAATCACACCTTCAAAGTCCTTTTTGTCATGTCAAATAACATAACATTTTCATATATTCCAGGAATTAGGTGGTGGGCATCTTTGGGATTGGGGGTAGTGCCATTATTCTACTTACCATACTTCCTCCTTTTATCGAAGATTCACAGGAAGATTAAATAACCTGCTGAAGTTCAAGTTCATGCAGCCAGTGAGTTGGGGGACGGGGGTCAGGATTTTGATTCAGGCCTCTACTGACTCTGGGTTCTACCACTACTCCTAGATCCTCTGTAAGTACCAGGGCCTGCTAAGCGCTGTAGGACCCACGGTCCCTGTTCATATCTTTCTTTTAATATTTATCTCTTTGTATTAAAATCATGCATTAATATTTCTGTGATTTGAAAATTATGACTGTCTTAATTATTTTTTGTTCAAGCACTATTATGATAAAAATCAGATATCAACCACCATAAGTCACCAATGGTTTTTCATGCCCCTCCAGTTTTTTTCTGTAGTTGTACCCATAGCATGGATACAATATTACATTCTGTTCCCCCAGCTTGTTATAAAAATTTCAAACATACAGAAAAGTTATAGTATCACTTAGATCCAACAATTGTTAATATTTTGCATTATTTGCTTTCTCTCTATGCACATTTGTTTATGATTTTAATTTTTGTTGAACTATTAAAAAAATAAATCATAGGCATTATGACATTCATCCCTAGATTCTACAGATGCATAGCCTGACAATAAGAACATTCTCTTACATGAGTACAATATCATTATTATACTGTGAAAATTACCAATAATTCACTAAAATCATCCATATCCCAGCCATATCCAAATTTCTCCAATAGTCAAAAAATATTTACCAGCTTAAAGAAAAAAAAACACCAGGATCTATTCAAGATTTATACATTGAATTTGATTATGCCTTTTTAGATAATTTATTTTAGCACTACCCCTCATGCCACTTAAATTTTAATGGGGTCCCATTTTTGAAAACACCAGGGCAGATAGATGTCTATGAAATGTAGGAATATATCTTTCTGTTGGTCTCTGCTGTACAGGGTCTGGCAAGAGTAGGCTCTCTGTACATGTTTGTTGATAATGGTTATGAATAATAATTGCAGTAGCTAATTTTCACTGAGGGCTGGTTTTCTTGGCTCGTATGCTCACATTTATCTAATTTGATCCTCACAGAAATATTATCAGACATTTCATTAGCCTCATTTATAGGCGAGGAAACCAAAGCAGGAAAGTGAAGTAGCTTGCCTGAAATCACTCATCTAGAACGGGGACCAAACCAGATGGTAAACTGCATGGTCAGGTAAGGGACTCACTGTTTCTTGAACCAATTACCCAAAAGCTGGTCTGTCTGGATACATGCAGTATGTTAATAGGAAACACTTATTAAATCTGCTTACTCTTTGCCAGGCCCCAATGCTAAGCGCTTCACAAGTGCATTTGATTGTTTTTAAATATTCTCTAGTGCCTAGCAAAAGGCACGGCACAGAGTACACGCTCAATGTTTGTGGAATGAATGAAGAGTGATTAAGTGAATGAATGGACGGAAATGTGATCTCTATAAACCAGGGGTCTCCTCCGGATTCTGTGCTCACTACCCAGACCCTGGCCTTAGGGAGACCCTGCTCGGATCTCAGGCCGCCGTTCCCGTTCCCCGGACGTCCCAAGTCTGCCCAGCAACTAAGAGGCTTCCCTGAAGGTGAGAGGCCGAGGCCTGCGGGGCGCTTTGGCGTTATCAGCTCCGTCCTTTGCCCTTTTCCTTTCCGACATCTCAGCTGGGGGCCAGAAACTCCTCGTCCGCGCCCCGCAGGCTCGCATCAGCCGGCATGGAACGGGTTCAGAGTCCACCCCAGACCGGCTCCCGCCACGCACGCCCACCTGTCGGCCGCGCATGCGCAGCGCGGGCCCGGCGCGTCTGGCCTCCCCGCGCCCCGCGGCGCGCGACCAGTGCGCAGGCGCGGCGGCCGATGCGAGTGTGTATGTGCGGGCGAGAAGATGGCGGCGGCGGGGGTAGCAGCGTGAGGAGTCAGACTAACGCCGACGCTCATTGAAACGGGCCGCCATGGCCCTCCGCGGCCCACAGGTAGCTGCCGGCCTGTACCCTCGGCAGGAAGGGGCCCAGAGCCGCGGGCGGGCGGGCGCCGGGGAGGGCGGCGGGCGAGCGCCCGCACCCTGGCCCGGAGCGAGCGTGTGGGAGTGGGGGAGGGCGCCGGGACACGCTGCCCGGGACTAGGCCCCGAGCCTCTTACGGCCTCCGCGCCTTGGCCGCTCGCAGCCTTGGTTCGACTCGCGCCACAGCTCGCCAGGCCCCTGCCTCGAGGAACCAGTAGAGAGGGGGCGCCTGGGCCCACTCGGAGAGGGCGTGGGGGGCGCGAAGGGGTTAACCTCCTGGCTGGACCGTGCCGTCTGTGGAAATGGGGCCCTTGTCGCCCCAAGAGGTAGCCAGGGTGCTTTAGGAGGTTCTCAGGGCTTTAGAGCCATCCACGCACTCCAGTCGTCTCTGTTCAGAGCTAGCCATCAAGATTTGGGGGTACCCCGTTTCCCCCACGCCTCCAGAGCTTGCTTTCTCAGCTTGCTTGACCACGGGGGACTTGCCGGTTTTCTGTTTTTTAGACTCAACTCACTGAGGAGCAGCCTTATGTTACTGTTGCAAAGAAAACTCGAAATAAGTCGGCAGGACCGTACTTTTACTTGCATTTGAGTGACATCTTTTGCACGAATCCGTCTTAGCCGGGCTGACACTAACGCACCCTGTCACCACAGTGTCTAAAGCTTAGAGGCCGTTTATAATAATCTCATAGTGGAAAGAAAGTAAACGCATCTTTCGCTTTCAGGGAGATGTATGTGTAGAGTTGAGCTCGTATCCCCTCCACGCCCATTACAATCACTCTGGATAAAAATCGGCATGTGGTATTATTTGTCAAGCTTGCCGTGTAGACCGCTGATTTGTTGACATGTAATCCCTAGAAATTATTGTATATTTTTATACTATCTCAGTATGCTTTTGTATTAAATATTGGAAAATGAAACAAAGTAGCTATTCGGAAAATTTGTGGCCGGTAAATCCTAATCCTGTATAAACTGTTAGTTTTTGTTGCCCTTTTGGAAATGAAGTCGGTTTTAATAACAATTGTAATTAATGTGTGTTGTGGAATTTAAACCGCAAAACCCTGTTTTTGAAAAATTAGATCTTGAAGCTGTAATTTAAATTTTTGATATTTTAGTTTGCTAGAAGTTTCCCTCTTTAACTTGTTCACATGTACATCTCCTTTTTAGTATTTAGTATAGTTCTTCATAGGAAAAAAAGGGACTTAGTCGTTGAATAATCTTTACAAATATGTAATTAAAAGATTTTAAGAGATTGGGTATTTGCCTTTTTCTCAACTTAAATATTAATGCAGATAATTTGTTAAAATAAGTATGGGCAGGTACAAGGTTCATTGTACACTAATTGTAATATAATACTCAGTGATTTTGAAAGCATGTTTAGGTATACTTTACTTCCATTATAAGCACCAATCAATGCAAAATGTAAAATTAATTGTAATTTTATTTGCATTCATTGTCCTAGTATTTGTGTTTCATACAACAATGTAGTCTATACACATCTTTAGAAAATTGGAGTGGCAAAAGTTAGCTGAACATAAATGTTAGCACTTTGGGTTTATTTTAAAGTATAATTTAAATGCTTTTAAGTTCTAGCACAAAGAGGATAACAAAGGAAATAGTATGATTTCTCATAATTTTTTAAAAGAATAGTTGTGAAAACACGTAATGAAATCATATGTGACAAGATTTAATGATTGGATCCTGCTTGAGTCAGGACGAACATTTTAATAACATTTGTTTTATTCATATACCTACTGTCCTAAAGGTCCTGCGGCCTTAATGGCCATTCATTCATTAATTCAGCAGATATTGATTGAGCACTTACCCTGTGCTAAACACCATGATATGCATATTGCTCGTTTCCTATTGGGAATGACAGCCACAAATTAACAGTAAGGATCATTTTAAAATTTGATTGTTAAAGTTACAATTTTAAAAATTTATATAGATTATATCTTATTTATATAGATTATATCTTATTACCGTTGATTGAATCCTGTTCCCTGGATTAACATGAAACAGTGTAAAACTTGGAAACATTTCTAGTGCCAGTAGCTTTCAACATTTTAACAAATACAAATGATGAACTTTGATAGTTGAAGTGTAAGTACGTTTCTAATTTATGAATATTTGTTGTCATGAAGGAACCGAAGAAATCAGAAGAAAATTTTGTGATTGCTGAGGTCATTTATAGTGAAATCCCCACAATAATGCTTCCTCCATCACCCTCTTTGGATATCATGTGGCTGCTTCTGTCCTGGTCCTCTGCAGCATGCTCACCCCAGTGTTTTCATTACTTCAAAATGGTACTCCCCCCCCCCCCCCCCCACACACATTATGGTATGGAATTTCTTGGATCCAGTTTACAGCATGTAGCAGAGTGTTTGAATAGCTTTATAACTGACAACTGTTTTAGTAACTCTCAAAAGATACATTTTTATTGGAGTCTGACATAGCAGCTGAAGTAAATAATATTTGAATACAGGATAGGTGGAAATATTAGTTTTCCTTTGTATACTGACAGCAAAATATCAAAGATGTCCTAAGACTAGATATGCTATTTAAAGTTTGTGAGTTGATGGTTGCCCCAATGGTTTCTACAGACCAGCAGTGCAGATGAGCTGTATGTATCCATGGCCTTGCTGCCCTCGTGCTCTGGACCACAGTGTACTGACATTACAGTGAATAATAAGTGAACTTTCCTCATTCTCAGTTCCTCTCAAGAGCAAAAGTTAAGACATATTCCAGGGCTCTTTTTTTTTTTTTTTTTTAAATGTGGAACTGACATGATTTAGTAAGGGTTCACATAGGAAAACTTAAAAGAAAAAATGATTACGAAACTTAATGATTATTTAATGCCAAGATTAGTGGCACATTTACTTTGTGCTCCGCTCAGAATATTCGGGTAATTGAGAAAAGTTGTATCATATCTGGTTGAGTTAGTTACATCACGGTTATTTTGTTTGTTTTTGTGTTTTTACAAATTTCAGACATGTAAGTACTTGCTATAAATGGATCTGGTTTTTCAAGTGGCACATTAAAGGTGGTTGCTGAGGATACTTCTTACTGATAATATACTAAAGTATGAAAAATAGTAGGAAGAACTTTCTTTTGAATTTATAACTAGGCTGTCACATTTCTATTTACTGCTACACATGCAAGAATCACTGTGGTACAGAACAGATAAATCTGTTTGCGATGGAATTTACTGGCCTTGGGCCATTGGATTACTATCATTTGTCACTTTAGTGCTACTTCAGCAGTGTAGATGTTCATTTTCAAAGACTTACATGTGCTTGGATTGCAGTTTTCCTGTTTATTGAAGTGACCTCCCAAAAAGTCTTTCTGTGACTATTTCTAGTTATAAAGTCTGGACTAGTGTGGGCAAAATAAAGGTCCAAGGTCTATGTTCATAGTGTTTGTTTCAAGGGTCAGAATTTGTAGAATCTCATAAAGCTAGATACGGAGTCTTCAGAATGTCGACTTTTCATGAGCTGGCTACTTTCTGACTATTTGGAAGCTCTATTTGAAAGCTCCTCAGAGGTGACCTTATTTTCAGCAGAAGACCTGAGAAACCAGAAACTATCAGCTACTAACTCCATTCTGTCCCCGGTCTTGAAACATGCTCTGCTTTGGTTGCCCTTTCCTGGGAGTAGATAGAGTAGGTGAAGTATAGTAGTAGAAGTGTGGTTTGGGGCTGGGAGATAATGATAATGTAGAGAGAATTAAAGCATATCTTCCTGCAGTTTTTTTTTTTTTTTTCTGTCTTGAGAATTGTTAGATAATATGCATGTAGGGTGTTAGCCCAGTGCCTGTCACCGAGTGTCAGCGTCCTCATTATGGCTACTCTTGTGATCCTCAGGTCTGCCCCATTTGAGCTTTGTCTGTAGCTTTTTTAGTTGTCATTCTTCAGATCAGTTCTCTATTTTTCTGGTAACAGCTCGAGGGCTATCTCCTCAGCTTACACTCTCATTCAAGAGTCTCACAACTAGTACATTAGAAATGAAAGTGCTTCCTAATAGGCTGGTGGCCCCACTCTGTGACTTCCTATATTTATATCTTTCTCTCCCATATCTGATGGTGGTAGATTTTTGTCTTTGTTTTATAAAATAATGCTCCTTTTCATCTATGTGTACTGGATGCAAGTTGGTATGCCCTTGCTCTTTTCTGGCAAATGAGTCTTAAAAGTATCAAAAGATTTATCAAAAGATTCATCGTGACAGCTCCAAACATATTCTCACTGGCGTTACTGTGGAAAAAAATATATGTTTAAATGTTAATTGAATAACATTAGATGTATCAGGTATGCCATGCTCTAAGAAACATTGTAGGAAAAAACACGCACTCATTAACCCTGCACAAAATGGGGGTTCATGTAACAGACTTGTTATCGTGGATGGCTGGCTGGGGTAGGAAGGGAGGAGTCCTGTGAATAGTGTAGCCTTCTCTCCCCCCAGCTATAGACCTTAGATGAGACCCACTAGTTGCACTGAAGTGGTGGGGATGGCTTTTTAGACCATTTCGCAACTTATTGTCCCTGTTGACAAAAATAGAAATTTACCATTATTGTGAATGCATGTCAGAAGTACTCATTTTTATGTTTTAATAGTTTGAATAAAACTGGATATCTCTATAAATTACATTTTGGAAGCCAAGGACCTTGTAAGCTAGAAGTGCCCAGGAAGGTTTAATATATGGTTCTGTGTAGAAATTTTGATTTGCCTTTTGATCTAACGAGTTACAGTCTGCATAAACATGGTAGTAGTGTCCTTTGTGCTGGATAAAAGCAGCACATTTTAATTTTATTATATTCATTTAAATTTAGTTGAGACCATTTAACTTGTGAATTTGATATTCTGAACTGTCAGGAAGATTTCTAATGTTCTTTTTTTTTTTTGCAATTCTATTTTAGACACTTTATAACTTTAGAGGAGTGAAACGATGCCTCTTGAGATGTTTGTCTTATTGCATTAAAATATATACTTTCCCTGTTTCTGAAAATATCAGTCTTTTTCCTTTTGATAGGGCATGTTGAGGCTTTGGAGTAAATAGAAGAGAATTTGAAAATGAAGTGTAATTCTAGAGTTTTTGGACATTCTTGCCTAATGTAATAAAAAAAAAACTTGATATTTTGAGTAGAAATTCCCATTAGATGGCTTCTAAGATGTATATATTTATTTGAGACCTGGGATAAGCCTTCTGGGTAGACTTAATTGGGCAAGGAAGAAAACATTTATTATAATAACATGAAGCACTGCAGTAATTGACGTGGAGAATGTTGTGCAACCTATGAACTGCATTGTTTAAAAGTGCCATGGCTTGTTTGACACTTAACAGCAACTCTGTGATATATCGTTATCACCATTTTATGCATGAGTAAAGTGAGACCCAGGGAGATTGTGAAGATTGTGACTGAAAGTCACATGGCTTTTAAGTGAGTGATCAGAGACTTAAAAAAATTAAAAGCAGGTCTTCGAACTTCTAAATTCTTTACCTTTTCTACTTTGCCAAACTGCTTTTTTAGAAGAGACTGATAAAGGCACAGCATTTTACATTATGATTTCCCTCACCTCAAAGTTTATGAAATGGACTAGTAATGAAATAAAGATTTTAATGTTTAAAGAATAATATGTTACTAATTGCTAAGTTTTACTAACATGTTACTAATTATTACTAAATTTTGTGTGGAGTGCATTTCAATAAAGTTCTTATTTTAAAATACAAAATAAAGACATGGTATTTCTAAAACATGCTAACAATACAGAAGTATTTGAAGGAAAAGTGTAAATCATTCTCTCCTCTGATCCTTAATCCTCAGTTTGATATATATTTCTATGCTTGTTTTTGGTTGTTTTCCATTAGATCGTAATACAGTTCTAACCAGAAAGGCACTGAGCTGTACTTTTGGAGCAACTCTAGTTTTTAAAATTACTAAAGTCGTCTATCTATTCAAACAAAGCAAGTTTTCTTATTTTCACCCAATTTTGCTAAGGAATGGAGCTGATACATGGAGGATAAAGTGGCTCATTGGGACTGTGGAAGTGCTGTAGAAATTTCTGAGTAATAAAATGTCCAAACAACTTTTTTTTTTTAAATGATATTTTGAAGACATTTAGCCCCTTAATTACAGTAGGAATGCTTTCCAGTTTTTCTATTGTAAAAGCATGTCTCATTCAAAGTGAGATTCGGTTAGTCACCTCTGCACTAGAAAAAATTATGAGGGAACAGACTTTTTGTTAGTCGAGAGGTTGGTAGGTCACCAGGACGAGTGAATAGTAGGGGAATTGGGTAATTAACCTGGATTTTCTCATATTTTCTCTAGAATGAGGTTTTTTCCCCTCGTTCCCCTTAGTTTTTTATGAAAATACTACAGTGGCAAAAAAAAAAAAAAAGAAAAAAAGTAAAAACACTGCTCACCTCAGGTTCGTCTCCCCAGAGACAATGACATTCAATCACTTTGATTAATAAAATGCAAAATCAGGTCTTCCAAAGGGTAGCATTCTATTTCGTTTGGAATTAATTTGTAGGACATCAGACACTTATTCAGAAGCACATATGAAAGACTTTCTATCTTTTGTAATTGTTCAGACAGGTTTCTGGTGGCTGGCATTAGCAATATAGAGCTGAAAAGAGCGTTCCTGTGCTTTAGAAGTACACAGAATAGTGGGGAGAAAAACAGGGTAATTGGTGAATCCTGTTTTAGCGTAGTAATTACTATTATAGAAGCGTGAACAGCATAGTCAAGGACTTTGATTAATTTATTCATTTATCAAATAGCTATTGGGTGGCTCCTATTTACCAGGCACTGAGGGTGGATGGAGCGATGAGCAAAAACAGGCATTGTCTCTCACCAGAGCTTGCTGTCCTGTGAGGGAGACTGTCGCTAATCAGATAATCACAGTAATGCACATGTCATTCCAAACAGAAATATGTCTGGAAGGAAGGGAACACAGTCCGTTGGCATAGCCTGGAAAAGTCAAGGAAAGGTTCCCTTGGAGTTAGTGCCTTAGCTGAGAGCATGAGACAGTGGGAACAGGATGTACAGTGGCTCTACGACTGAAGGGAGTTTGAAGCAGTTAAGGAACTCAGTGCTAGAGACAGAGGTAGACAAGGTCTATTCAACCTTACAGCCATTCTTAGAAGTTATTGTCTTTATCCTGAGAAAAATGTGGAAGAGGGCATGACACAGTGTTTGACCACAGAACCTCATAATCAGATTGTATTTTGGGCACACACTCTGACTGCCTTATGCAGAATAGACTGTAGCAGGGTCACAGTGACCATAAGGAAATCAGGTAGGAGGGTCCTTGAACTTTTGACTGGGGAGGGTGCAGTGGAGAGAAGTGGCACAATTTAAGAGACGTTTAGGTATAATATGAGTTGAAAAAAGTATGACAGTGTTGAGAAGCTGGGACAACATCTCTTCTAGAAAGGTGATATTTAGGCAGAAAAACACAAGGACAAAGGCATATAAGGGGAGAACATATAGCGGAGCAGTCTCAAAGCCTGTGGCATGTTTGGGAACCCGAGATAGATTTGTGGCTGATGGATGTGTAGGACGAAGTGGTGGGACAGGGGTCAGAGGAGAGGTGAAGGACCTTGATAGTCCTAGCCAGAGGCTACATTGATTTTGTAAGCAGGCGGGTGTCTGTGGGAAACCACAGGTTTTAAGAAGTGGGTAGTACCACTCTGTTAGCATTGCTAATTGAGATGATTATACAGGAGACCTTCATGGGTTGTCAAGGGTATCAGTCTTCAGGCTCTTCTTCAGATCTTGGAGTGTTCTCTCTGTTCAGCACCTCAAGCCTCTTAAACCCCAAAACTTTGAGGGGAAAAATGTAGGGAATGTCATTTGGGGGCAGATTAATGCAGGGCATTATTCCCTTTATTTTTTTTTTTAAGGAAAGCACCTTTGAAAACAAGCATTTGTTCCTTGATTATGCTCTTCGAAAATAAGAAAATGTGAAAAATGTATCACCCATGACATTCCACGACTCTGAGATAAACTGCTGTTAATATTTTTAAATGCTTTCCTTCAACACTTTTTGTCATAAATTTTAGATATTTGGGATCATTTTATCTCATAGCATTTAAGTTGCGATCCTTGGTCATGGTCTTCTCCCATCAGAATCACCTAGCACCCTGATCATCATCCAGATGTACTGAGTAGGGATCCCTGTGCCCAGGCCCCAAATCTGTGTTTTAGAAGACTCTCACAGGTTATCTCAACCGCACTCAAGTTTCAGATATTCCGCATGGTTTTGTTTACAGCTTTTCCCACTTAGCCTGTTGAGCACTTTCTTTTGACTAAGATTAGCTACATCACATTTTGGACAAAAAAATTTTAACCTCTCCAGTCTAAGTTAGGTGTGACCATCAACAACCAAAAATACAGGTTAGTACCACTCTGAGAGGTGACAATATCTGATTTTAGCACTGAGTGTAATAAATTGTGGAAACAAGCAGCTAAAAAACCCCAAAGTATTGCCACCTTGGAGATCCTCCACATTGGGTCTTCAGAATGAGATTTCAGTTAACTTTCTAATTCATCTTGAAGCTTGATTGTGATCAAAATCTTTTTGGGGATGGGATGTGTGCACACAGTCATAAGCCAATTTAACATCAGAAATTCTTACTGCCTTTTTCTGTTGCTGGTCATGGATTTATCAGTTTAGAAAATTCTTGTCTCCAGTTTTTCACAGACCAGTGGTAAAATAATTACTCTTGGTTCCATCTTGGTTCTTATTGAACTTTTGACTTTTCCATGCCACAACTACATAGTGTGAGTTAAGTGCTAGGATCATAAAGTTTTCATCTGTGACTAGAGTTCTCTTTTGTGAGGAAAGATATAAGATAGCTTAAAAAAAAAAAAAAGTATGCTCTTCAGTTTTGGCTGGAAGCTTAGCTGACTATAACGTGAACTCGACTCAGTGATAGTGTAGCAGTATCCTAGCAGTGACTAGTCCTAGACACAGAGTTACCAGAGCTGAGTTTGGAAAGAGTTTGCCTCTCATCCTGACACATTTTGAACAAATGAGTTTCTTTTTAAGGTGAAGAAAAAGTAAAGTACATTGCCATTTTGTTTCTTTGCCATTGACTTCTTGAATGGAAACAGATTTGAGTTAGCTTTGTTAATTAGTCCATCACTTCTCTATGAAAAAGGAAGCTCATGTACATGGTGAGCTTTGAGGGCGCTATGTACTTTGATTCTGTAGGTGCTCCATCTTTCCTCCTATGGTCAGTTGGCCATTCGAGGAGGCCTGCAGCCTGCCAGGCTTGTGTTGGCCTTATGCCCAGAGTGGCTCAAGGAAGACTTGGCCCTGTCTGGCGGAGGGAAACACCACACAGATGGTTGTCTAACTAGAGCTCTGGCAGGTGCTCTGAAGTAGGAGTTCAGGGGCCCTGGGAGTGATCTCATTGTCTCAGGAAGATTTTCTCAAGTATCATGTGGTCTGGTTCTCCTCCAGCATGCCCCCACTGCCTAGCACAGTGTCTTGCCTTTGCCGTGTGTTGAATGGATAAGTTGACAGGAGGGACCAGTTGAAGGAAATAAAGAGAATACCTAGTTGTCATTCAGTATGTTCAGGACTGAATATAGGTTTGCTTTTGGCAATGAAGAACAGGACCACAGCGTACAGAACCAGTGAACAGATTTGCATATACCTTTTTAGAATTAAGAGCTGATTAAAAAGCGATGGGCTGCTCATGAAGTATTCAGATTGATTATAATATCTATTAAGAATGCATGGGTGACCTTTAAGTTTCCTTTAAAGGTTTTTCATGGCTCTCTTTATCTCTTTTGTATGGTTTCTTGAATCCAGGTGACTGACCTATATATCAGATGATCTGTTTTGTTTATTCTTTGGGCTTTTCTCAACGAATGTAGTCCTGAGATCAGAGGATAGTTGCTGGTACAAATAAAATGCTTTCACCACAGCTTTCCCATGTCCAGTTAGTGGGCCATGGCAGTGATCATTTGTTGACTTGGTCAGAGAAAATGCCCTTATTCCCCAAACTCAAGAGCCATGGAGCTGTCAGCCTTTAGGTTGAGAGCCTGTGTGTCAGTGATGAGCTTGGAAGCTTTTCAGTTGGCTTCCTTCAGTTATTTTTTCTGTTTGCCACCTTTGTCGCCTTATGTCAGCCAATGTCATCATTCACCCACTAGTTATTTTTAGAGCTCGCCTATGTGCCAAGCACTGTGCATACAAAAATGAGTGGGAAGAAGGCGTCTCTATCTGAGACCCTCTGCTCTAGACGCACACACTCTCTGTCCATGCAACTTGCTCCTTGTCTTTTGCCGCTGTGTGGGTGACATTTTCTCAGGGAGGCCAGCTTTACAAATCGAACCTTCCGTCATCTTGCCACCTTCTTGCCTTGCACTCTTTCAAAGCACTTACCACCTTTTGATACTTTGTATAATTAATATTCTAACATAGTTATTTTGTCCATTTTCTGTCTCCCCTTACCATGATGTAAGTTTAATGTGGGTGAGGATTTGTATGTTCTCTTCATTGATACATTCCCAGTGCCTACGACATAAGTGCTTAATAAATATTTATTGACCAAATTAATGAAAGATACAACATAGTTCATATATTTGAGGAAGTCCATAGTCGAGTGTGGGAAAGGGCAAATCAGCTGTTAAAATCCAAAGTGAGTAACTCACCACATTTTTTAGGAAAATATTTTGCCAAGATGAGACTCTGGAACTGAGTGTGAGGAGCAGTTGGCCAGAGTGAAGGCATTTGATCCAAGAGATCCCACGTGCACAGTGGCGTGGAAGTGCGCAGAGAGCTGCAATGCCAGGCTGTTGGGGAACATGGTAGATGAATGTGAAAAGCTAGACAGGACCCAAGTTCTGAAGGCTATGATATGCTCTGCTTGAGCCTTTTATCCCGAAGGGTCTTGGGAGCCTCGAAAGGCTGTTCTAGGGACTGAAATAATTACATTCACATTTTAGAGACAGTCCTGTGGTGGCCGCATGTGGTTTGGAGGGTGAAGGGTGAGACCGAAAGCAGGAAGACCAGTTGGACACTTGCAGTGTGATCCAGTTGAGAAATGCTGAAGGCCTCAGCTCAGGCAGTGGCAGGGGGTAGAGGAAAGGAAGGCTTTGGGATGATCAGTCAGAATGGATGCAGAGAGAGCTAGGCAGCTTCATTGTAATGTATTTGTAATAATACAGTTTAGTTTTTAATAAACAAGATTATACCATGTGTTATTTAGTAAGGTGTTTTCTCCTTGCTTCTAGTATTGTGAATATTCTTTATCATTAAACATTTTTCTTTCATATTATTTTCAAGTTCTGCAGAGTATTCACAAACTAGGTTTTATGCATCCTGAAAGCAGTAATGTTTGGCATTTTTTGGATTCATTTTTTAGTTTCTGATTGTGAATTGATTCTCTTATTTCCCAGAATTAATTAAAACACAGCATTGTAAACTGAAAGGTGAACGTCTTTAATTCATTGATTATTTTGGGGAAGAGCGGGAGATACATTTTGCTAAGTAATATTAGAAAAATAATTACTGCGTATTTAAAACTGCTTGATTCTCAGTGGACATGGCAGATCCTTACCTATTCGCACCTCTCTTGCATTCTTTTATTTTCAGCAGATAGTAATTTTGCAGCTTTTACTGCTTCTACCAATTCTTCTGGGTAACTTTGGTTTTCATTAACAACCAAAACAGCTCATTAAAGGGAACATTTTATACTTCCTCCTTAAAATTGGAAGGAGAAATGTGTATATACTAGCTAACATAAATAATTCTCGTTAAGCAGCTCTAGATTTTCCACAGTATTTGAAGAAACCATTGGCAGTGGCCAGCAAATTAGAAGAAAATCATTTAAGTAGTCACACTTCTCTTTTTCGTATGTCTTTTAACATGAAGCTCTGGTTTAGTATGTACTTTCCTTTCTGACAGGTGGCCTTCAGTAGCCAAGCTTTTGTTGGTTTGGTTCCAGCATATTTCATTAAGTGTAAAATCCTGTAGAACAGATGCACTTACAAGTTTCTGCCTGTGTAGCACTCTGTTTAATGAAACGTTAGAGTCTTGATTCAGTGGTGTTGGCAGTAATTGTCAGTGTGTGTAGTGTCGGGTTTGAGTAGGAGGTCAGGGGATCTGGGCAGTTATACAGGCTGAGCCAGGTGCCAACAATCTGTGGTGGTGATTGAGTGATGACAGCATGGAGGCTCAAAGAAGGGTAGGCACCCTTACAATGATAACAAGGAGCAAAATAAAATATGTGCAGTAGTGGTGTTGTGTACTGCTAGTAAAAGTCGTTGGACCAGGGAACATGAAATCTTTAAAACAAAAAACAAAGAAACCCAAAGTGTGAATGTTTACAAATATACATTACTTAAGAATTCTACTTATGTAAATGAGAGGTTAATATTATGGTCCTTGGTCTCCAAGAGCTGTTTTTATAGTACAGCTGCCTCATCCTCCTTATTTGTAGATGGGTATCAATTTTGTGCATCAGTTTTTTTTTTTAAACCATATTGTGGTATAATTTAATACAATAAATGTACCCATTTTAAATTTGCAGTCAAGTGTTGACCAGTGTATCCATCAGGATAACTACTGCCACAGTCAAGTCATAGGATATTTCTATTGCCCAGGAAATTCTCTCATGCCCCTTTGCCAGGAATCCCCTCCAGTGCTCCGGCAGTTACTGGTCTGCTTTCTGTCACTGTAGACTGAGTTTCCATTTTCTAGAATTTTATTTATGTGGAATTACACAGAATACACCCTTCTATCTGTTTTTTTTTTGCACTTTGCATCACATTTTGACATTCATCCGTGTTGGGTATAAGAATTCCTTACTTTTCAGTGTTGAGTAGTAGTCCATTATAGGGCTGTACTACAGTTTGTTTATCCCTTCACCTCTTCTTGATGGACATTTGTTTTTCTAGTGTTTGACCACTGTGAATGAAGCTGTTGACTACATTCATAAACAAGTCTTTGTGTAGACACGTTTTTTCATTTCTCGGGTAAAATATCTAGAAGCGGAATTGTTGGGTCATATGGTAAGTGTGTATTTTACAAGAAACCGCCAGGCTTTTCCAAAGCGACTGTATTGTTTTACATCCTCAACAGCAGCAGTGCATGAGAAGCCCCCTTCTACATCCTCACTAACGCTTGGTATTGTCAGTCCTTTTTTATTGTGCATCAATTTAAAAGGAAATAATTTTTTATCTACAGGAACAGGAGTCCATGTCTCTGACAGAAAAGTGAATCTGACTGCAAATAGTTCTTAGTGGAAAAAAAAAAATTTTTTTTTTAAAGAAAGTTTAAGCAAAAAAGAGGGGGATAAGAAAAACTAGGAGAATGCCCTCTTCACGCTGGACACAGGTAACTCATTTGGTGGTCAGGGATAGTGGGGTGGGGAATAAAAATGGATTTTTAAAAGGTTGACCAGCTCTGATACTTTCTTATCATAACATGGTTTGTTTTCCCCTTTTTTTCTTTTTGATTTGAAAGTCAATTTTTCTTTAGTTTTGGAGACCACATGGTGGTAATTGTGAATAGTTTTTCTCTAGGTCAAAATAGGTATTCTTTTAAAGTTCACTGTAAAGCTTAATTCAGTTCTCATGTTTAAATGTTATATTTAAAAATTAAATGTTATATTTTGGTTATAGTGAAAAATGAAAATCATGCTCCTGGCTGGAATGTCTCTGTTGATAGTTACAAACAAAATAAAACCAGTTAGAGCAGTCTAGTTAAAATTTTGTCAGCCCCACTGATGTCTAGATGTTTAAAATATTGTGGAGTATACAGAGGTTATCATTCCCTATCACTAGAACTTTGTTGTGGTTTTTTCTTCCTGAAGTCATTTGTTCAACAAGATATTTTAAACATCTACTATATGCCAAGTACTGCATTAACTGCTGGTGATACAAAGATGAATTTAACTATATAAATTTTGATTCCCAAAAGCTTATGTTGTCCCTCGGTATACAGTCAGGCCTTCACATCTGTGGACTCAACAACCACAGATAGGAAACAATACAGGTATTTATTGAAAAAAAAAGTCCATATACAAGTAGACTTGTGCAGTTTAAACCTATGCTTAAGGGTCAACTGTACTGTTACAGTTACTTTTTTTTTGGCATTCTGCTTTTTTCATTCCCTTTTTTCCCACTTCCTTCCTAGGTTAGTGCCAAAGTATTTGTAATGGATAGGAAAACAGGTAGAACCTTGAATTTTTACTACGGCTATACCAGATAACAGCTCTGTTCTATGTGATAAAAATTCTCCATAGTAAATTAGTGTATATTGAGAGCTGTCTATTATCTTGCTGTTTAGTACTAGTTTAGAGTAAATAAAGCAAGCCAAAATTTAACTGCCATCATGTAATATAACTAATGCAGACATAAGACTAGAAAGTTGGTAAAAGTTTCTTTCAGTTAAATGAATCATGTTTTTTAATTTAGAGATTCAATTTGTTGAAATAAGTTTTAGCTCAGAATCTCCAAGAAAGCACTTAAAGTATACAGCCAACCTATTAAAATTCCTGCTTTGAAAGGTGGGAGGATATCTTTCGATAGGATTGTAATAGTATAAAATACAAAGACCACATGAAACTAGACACTAAGTCCTAGTACTTTGACATTTGATTTCTAAGGAGGGAAGCTGTCTGTGGGAGTAGCTTCATCACAGTTTGTTTATTTTGTTCTCTTCTCAGGGCCCCTCTGCCTCAGGGATTTAAAACAGAATTCTGCTACAACTCAGTTGAACAAGGCTTTCTCTGCCCCCCTCTTTCCTTTGTGTGTTTTTGCCATTTGTAACACTTGGTGTAACTTGCAGTCCACTTGCATTGTGACAAAACTGTAAATGTCACTATGTCCTCAACTCTCTGTTTGTCTTATTCAGAGTTCATTCTCATAGTCTAGCACAGTTCACTGTGGAGAGTTCTGCTCAATACATATTGTTAAATCAACGAAATTCCTGCTGTGCATTGACTGTTTAAACAATGTCATCCCCAGATGTCCCCCAAACAACCTACTCCACTTTCTAAAGTTGAAGGCAGTCTGTGACTGTTTAGTAGATGTCAGCATTCATCAAGTACTGCTCCGTGACCAATAAAATTTAGTAAAAAAATTAAAATGTTACTTTCTGTGCAATTACTGGCCTGATTTTTTTACTTCATTTATTTTATTGAGATAAATTCACATACCATAGAATTCACCCATTTAAATAAGTGTACATTTTAGTGGTTTTTAGTATATTCAGAGTTGTGTGACTATCAGTTTAATTTACAACATTTCATATCTCCCAAAACTGCATACCTATTAGCAGTGACCCTCCCCGCCCCCCCCCCCCCCCCCACCCTTCTACCCTTCCCTGCTCCAGCTCCTGGAAACCACATCTGCTTTAGAGATTTGCCTCTTTTGGACATTTCATATGAATTTACATGTGGCCATTTGAGCCTGGCTTCTTTCACTCAGCATCATGTTTTCAGGATTCGGCCATGTGGTAGCCTATATCAGTCTGAGAACATTTCCAAACCCTTATTTCTTAGTCCTTGTTAGACCCAGGAGATCCTTTTGGAATTGGGAAGCACTATGGAGGTTGTATAACCCATCCCATTTTAGAGCTGAAATTAAGGCTTTTATTACTTGAAAGTTTGTTAGTTCTTAATGTTTTCTCATAACTCCCAAATTCAGTTTCCTTGGGTTGGGAAACCAGGAAGGAGAAATCTTTGTATTTCTCCTCAGCTTCTTTTTAGCTGTGACTTGGTTCTGTCATTTCACCCTGCGAGGCTCGGCTTTGGGTCTGTACAAGGGAGTTTTTCCTGGAGCTGGGTGCATAGTTGTCCGACTTGCTTCAGAACCTGTGACGTACGATGCACACACGGCAAAGTGTGCATTGATCACTGCCTTTTATCTCAATTTTTACATCAGAGACTGATCTCCTATTTCCATGAGTCCTTTTGAAGGCAGAGAACATTGATTCGATGGCACCCTACATATTTGGGTTCATAGAGGTGAAGTTTTGGAAGCTTAACCGAAGGCTCATCATGCTGTGCTCCAGCGCCCCCTTGTGTCACGCTATAGTGATAGTCCTCCATTTCCACTTACTGCGAAGTGTTTCCTGTGTCCATTAAATCTGTGGAGACCTGTAGGTCATGCAGGGGAATGAGAAACATCTCTCCTCACTTTCCTTGGGCACCTTTGCTTTTCCTTTAGCACAAACACCGGTGTTTTCACTTTTACCCAGTCCCTTTGCCAGGGCTCACAGACTTAGGTAGGCCCTCTGACACTGGCCTTGGGTCTCTTCTGGAAGTTGAAACCCAGAGCAGCTGTGCCCAGGGTCTGTGCTTCAGTGAAGTGTCTTGTTTCCATCCTGTGTTGGTATGCCCCCTTTTTCCAGAAGTGTTACTTATATATATATTTTTCACATCCTCCCTAGAAAGGATCAGAAAATAACCAAACATAAGAACAGTGGGAGTTCTGGAAGCCTGAGCTGGGGTCAGTTGGAAATGTGGAGAAGCTGAGTCTTGTTCCTGGCAGTGGAAAAGAGCTACTCCATCTCCCAGACCCCCTTCCTTAAGGGAATGGAAAGGCTGCCAGGCCTTGTGGTGTGTCCCCCTGACTGCAGGCCTTTCCTGTGGGTATCGTAGCAGCTGGAAAAGGAGCACCTGCCGCAGCTTTCTTGACCATTATTCATCTAACTCTGATGGAGGTTGCTTAAAGCCTCAGGGGAATTTCTAGCTTGACTTACAGTATTTGATACAGCTATTAGAAGAGTAATTAGCAACAATATAAATGTTTGCACAAGGCAGTTTGGTTGACAGAGGGCCTTCAGGCACCTTCTGTTTTACCCTCACAGCGATGGTTTATTGAGCATCTGTATATACTAGGCCTGCATTAGTCGAATGCCATTGTTCCTACTGTTTGTTTAGTCTTCCATGCAAATTTAATTGTCCTAGTTTTATCTCACTCTGCTTCTTCCAGGACAAACTAGTTCAATGTGGTCAGTGGCATTTTCTTCCCTACTAGATTATAAATCCTATGCAGTCAGGCACAGGTCATTTTCATTTTTTTTCCCCAAGCACAATATTTTTTCCCCTAAAAATTGACTTTAAAAAATAGTAATCCTCCTGGGGAAGAGGACTATTTCATGCTTACATAAAGAGAAGGCTAAAGGCTTTCCTCACAATTGAGTGTTTTCAGCTTTAGCTTTTTTTAAAAAAAATATTTTGAAATAATTTCAAATTTACACAAGTTGCAAAAAAAAATAAGGAGCACCCCCACGCCCCAGTTCTCCCATGAGCACATGAGGAATACTCACTCTACAGGAGGTAGGAATCCTAACTAAAACCCCTCAGAGATCCTTGCAGAGATCCTCATAATTGTTGGTACCACCTTCGTAGCAATCTCCTGTGTTATCTCTTGGTCATAAAATTGAAATGACTTTTTTATATTGGTGAAGCATAGCTGCTCCCATTCAGAAATTTGTGCATTAAGGATTATCTGATGAAGGTAAGGGAATGTGATTCATGTGCATTTTGATAGAGTTGTTTATTGATAATATGTGAACCAGTTGAGTTGTTTATTGATAATATGTGAACCAGTTGAGTTGTTTATTGATAATATGTGAATCAGTTAAGGAAATTACATTGGAGTTCAAAACAGCTTTGGCTAGCCATTTAGCAAATGTTAAAATGATATTTTAACATTGCATATTTGGTAATTAGCAGTTGCTTATGGTGTCCTTTTTGGATTAAATTTTTTTTGCCAAGTCCTAACTTATTAGTGAGCTGTTGAAACTAATACAGGAACAAACTTACAACTTTTCTGCAAAATGGATGTATTTGAATAGTACAGTGATTTCTGTTTACATTTACTTTTTACAACTTTTTGACTAGAAAGGGTTTTATATAGTTCAGATCTAAAAACTCTGAAAATTCATATACACACTAAGAAACCCCACTGCCTGTTCCAGTGCCTTCTCTGTTTCCCCACAACTCCATATAGGTGATGGTTACAGTCCCTTCTTGGCTCCCTTTTCAGTATCTATGCATACACGAACAGATATCTCTATTTTCCTCACTTTTTTACCCAAATATATTTTCTTCATTTAAGAGTATCTTGGAGATTTCTCCCCATCCATACTGCAGCACATCCTCATTTTTCTCCCAGTGAATTTTTAATCAGATTAAAGGCGCATATCTGTGGAGAAATTATTGACATGAAGTAATAAAAGCATGTGTAAAATCCCTAGCAAACTTTTTCAAATAATACTTTAGAGGATTAAGTAAATATAGTAAAAATGAAAATAATAGAAAAAAAAGTCTTTTCCTGGAAGCTTTCTGAGCATTCTGACTGTTGGCCACGAGGTCGTTCTCAGAAACTAGTGCAGGATTGCTCTTTTAAAAGACTTAAGACTGTATATAAGAAATAAGGAAGTGCTTAGAATTGTGATTTAAATGAGCATTTTATTTTTATTTTTAGTTTTAGTTTTCCAGAAAGAAAATTTGCTTAAAGAAAGTAACCTAACAATCCTGCAGAACATTTCAGTTCTCATTCTTATATACTTCCCCACATTCTGAATTGAAATGCTCAGGGTTCTTATTCATGAGAGAAGATAAAATGGACATCTTTTACCACAATATTTCTACTAATTATATTAAATAAAATAACATGATTCCAGTTCAGTGATTCTTAGTTGAGGTTTTAAGTTTAGTAATTTAAATTTAATAATTTTATGATTTCTGTGAACACTTCTTGTTTATCTGTTAGAATCTCTTTAAGGGTATAGACTAGAATTTTTTAAAAATTCTCTTCTGTTTTCTGTGTTTACTCATTTCCCCCTCATTTTTAATAGTGATTCTTTGTTGCTGTTGATTTCTCCCTCGCTTGTCTTGTGATTCTTTGATGTCCATTCACATACAAGGACTGAAATCTTTAGTATTTTAATGGGTGTGTGTTTCCTTGGCAATTAGGAAGGTCACTGTTTCTCCCGCAGGCTTCCCCTGCGAATCCATCAACCCCTAAAGTTCCCTTGTGCCTTTTTGTAATCAGCCATACCTTGATAACCACTGATCTGTTTTCTGTCTATATAGTTTTGCCCTAAAATGGTAAGTAAGTGCAGTCATACAAGTTAGAGCCTTTTAAGTCTGGCTTCTTTCACTTAGCATGATGCTTTTGAGAGTCACTAAACAGTATTTCATTGTATAGATGTATCACATCCACCCCTTGGTGGACATTTGGGTTGTTTCTAGTTTTTGGTGATTATGAATAAAGCTTCTGTAAACATCAGCGTACAGGTAGTTTTTGTGTGTGTGTGTGTGTGTGTGGACAAAGGTCTGAATATCTTTGGGGTAAGAACCTACAAGTGGGATTGCTTGGGTCCTGTGGTAAGTAACTTTATAAGAAATTGCCGAACTCTTTTCCAGAGTGACTGTGCCACTCTGCATCTGTCTCAGCTATGTAGAGAATTCCAGTTGCTCCATATCCTTACCAGCATTTGGTATTGTCAGGAATATTTCCTCCCATTCTGTGGCTTATGTTTTCATTTTCTCCTGACTAAATTTTGAGGTATATATTGAGACTTAAAGATCCGTTTGCAGTGGGACTATAAAGGAATACCAGTCAGCAGTGTCATTTCTTTATATACATCCCACCTCTGCCTTTCTATGCTTCCTTTTCACTTAAAGATAGCTTGCTGTGTTATGCCTGAGTGAAATTAACATAAGCTTTTCTCCAGTGTGGAAGATGATAAGGTCAGAGCTCATTAAACTGAGAAAGTATTTCAGAAGACCATTTCTAAATTGTTTTGGGACTCTGCTTATTTTCACCATCATTTTCAATGCAGTTTTTTTGGTGGTCTTTTGCAAGTATATGTAAATATTACATATTTAACAAATATTGTGTTTTTAATATATATTTATACATCTATTTAATATATATTGGTAGCTGGTGCCAAAGAGCCTTCCAGAAATGTTTTCCCCCAAAATATGGGTGTATTCTTACCAAACGACTGTGAAAGTTAGTTGCTGTTTATTCACATTTACAATAATAATGGGTAATATTCATTCATATAATAGTTACTGGTTATTTTTGAATCACATACTTATAAGTTCTCCTACAAGTTACTAGACTGTCAGCTCTATTAAAGCAGAGGAACACAACTCTGCCTACCATTTTTATCCCCAGTACCGATCATTGTGCATAGCACTTAGTAGGCGCTAAATAATTATTGATTAAATGAAAATAATGAATGAGTGATTCTCTTTTGTAGAAATCTAGTCATACTGCTTTTTGTCAGTGACTTATTCTTGTAGTTCCAGGGAGAATAGGAAATGCTAGGCATTTGTCAAACTTGCTTCTATGCAGTTTAACCAGTTGTTCTTCCAGAAAGTCACACTCAGAATTCTATGAAATGAAGGTTCACAACTAGGTTTGTGTCTGTCGAATAAATATGTTTATCTGCATTATGTTTCAATGCAGTTTCAAGATAAAAAGTTACATATATATTTTTAAAGATCGTTCATCAAGATCATTAACATTTTCCTTTTTTGGATTTCCCTGTCTTCCTATTTGAACCACGTTTTCTGCTTTTCTTTAGTATGTATGGCAGAGAAAACTGAAATGGAGGTAGTGACATGAGTCAGCAGAAAGGTAAATGGAACAACTGGAAATGTTTCTGAATCAAAAAAATTCTCCTGCAAGCAGGACTCCGCTTATAAAGTTTGGTGTACAAAATTGGCCTTTAATAAGCTTTAACAACTTCAGAGTGTTCTTTGACAACTTATAGCAAAGGCTAAGTAGTGTCTTTTTGTTTGTAATTGGAAAATATCATACCTAGAAATGTCACATTGCAGACCTTTGATTTGTTTGAGAAAGGGTCTTGGGGATTCTGGCCTAAATATTTCATTGGATTGTTTTAATATATAGCATTTTTTTCCTGAAAGTATAAAATGTGTATTTTATGTGATCAGTGCTTTTTTTTTTTTCCAGTATATTTTTGGAGATTTTAGCCCTGATGAATTCAATCAATTCTTTGTGACTCCTCGTTCTTCAGTTGAGGTAAGATAAAACTTTTATTGCATATATGTGTAGATATAATTAATGGTCATGTTTTAGTTTTGAATTTTTAATTTAGGCTTTTTGATAAATTCCAATAAACAGTAAAGTACAGAGACTAATATGAGAAATTCTTGAACCTACCAACTAGATTTTACTAATATTAACATTTTGCTATATTTGTAAATAGCAGAACATTACAGATACAGTTGAATCTCCATCATACCCCTTTTCCATCTTATTCCCCTCCTTCCCTGGAAACAATGACTACTGAAATTGGTTCTGACTGTGGTGTTCACGTTTTACTACATACATGTGTGTCATACATTGTATTGTTTTATGTGGTTTAAAATGTCACATAAATGATCTCATATTCATCATTTTGTAGTTTATTTTAAGCTAACATGTTCTTTAGATTCATCTACACTGATGCATTTTGTTCTTCTTTGCTTTTAATTGCTAAATACAATTGATTTAACACATCACAATTTATTGACCTTTTTTCCTATTGAAGATCATTTAGGTCCTTAGTTCTACTGTTATAAAAATGTTGGAATTAACATATTCGTTATGTCTTCTCATGTTCCTCTGGATTTCTCCAGGATATATTCTAGGAATGGAACTGCCAGATTGTGCAAGGAATAAACATTTTTAGTTTTACTAGAGACTACCAATCTGCTTCCTAAGTGGTTTTAACCGTCTGCATTTCTATCAGCAGTGCATTAAATTTTTCTCTATCTCATTAAAAAAGAAACTTGCTATTTCTCAGTATACTTAAAATTTTTTGTTAATCTGATGGGTTATAGATTCCCATTGTTTTAATTTACATTTCCCAGATTACAAACAGTCGTTCACTTTTTCATTATTTTCATATGTCTGTGGGCAATACAGACTTCCAGTTCTGTGAATTACCCAATTTCTATACTTGCTGTATTTTTATCAAGTACCTATCTCTTTCTATTTATTTATAGGATTAATAATCTTTGGTTTTGCATATTATAGGTATATCTCTCTTCCTAGCATGAGGGCTTTCAAACTTTATATATGATGTACTTCATTTTTTACTGGGTAGGGAGAGTACATTCTTCACTTTAATGTCAAACGTATTGACTTTTTTCCTTATGGTTTGTGGAATTTTGTTTTTTTAAAAATATATCTTTAAGAAATTCTTCCCTTTCCTAAGGTGATAAAGACATTTGTTTTCTTCTAAAAGTCTTAAGGTTTTGTTCTCACTTTATTATATATGTAATGCAACTGAAAATGAGGCATTGATTTTTGTATATGTAGGAGGTAGGGATCTCAACCCCTTCATTATGGCAGAAGTTGTCCCAGCACCATTTACTGAGCACTTGGCCCTTAAGGGTAGCACCACCCTAGTGGGTAGCACATCCCCATATATGCTTGGTCGATTCTGGGTTCCCTGTTGTGGACTTGTAGCTTTATCTGTGTTAATACCATACGTTTTCATTGCTGCAACTTTATAATTAGTGTTCCAGCAGGGCACACACCTTCTTACACTTAAAAGTTATTTTGACTCGTCTTCATTCTTAACTTTTAGTAATTTATGACCAGCATGTCAAGTTCCATGAAAAATTCTGTTGAAATTTCACTTGAGATTGCATTAAAATTATGGATTAATTTGTAGAAGAATTAACATCTTTATGAAAGTTTTCCTAAATATGATTATGGCATATTTCTCCATTCAGGATTTTTATGTTCACTCTTTTTGTGATTATTGGTTTCTGTTTTAGTTTAATAAAAACTTACCTGGAACAGTTTTTCAGATTTATATTTTAAATGTGAATACCGTTGAAATTGCATTGAAAAGGGATAATGGGAGAAGCAGCATCCAGTATATCAAATACCATCTTGGTTACCTTTTAATAAAACCCAACTAGCCTTTTAGATCCCTTAATAAATATATACAGTTATACATTTGCAAATCGAATATGTATGGAGTTGTTTTACTTGGTGAAATGGGGCAGAAGGTAATTCCTTAGAATAGGAATCAAAAGGCCAGATTTGAGGTCTGACTGGGCCACTTCCATGTGACCTTGGGAAATCCTTTACTCTACCTTGGCTTCTTGGATTTCAAAAAGTTTTTAGAGTTATGGAGGTGGAATTAAATGAGAACATATTGAAAGCATTATTTAAGGTGTATAGATGTAAGAAAGATTTGTTACTTGTTTTCTTCTCTTTAGAAAAAAGAAAATAAAGGTTATTATCAGATTTTTAGAAAATGAATAAATTCAGTTTAGTGTCATCTCCATATCTTGTTAACAGTCTATGTTAACAGTTAGGATTTTAAAGAATCTAAGGATATGAGCCAGGACATAGTGAAAGCTATACATTGTATTGCCTAAGGCAGTACAATGTATCTATGCATTTTAGAATTCTGTAGAGTAATGATTGAAGTTTAGTGTTTTCTGGTAAGAAAACAGTTAATTAGGAAGAACATAATCAGATCCTACATTCCTCAAGTATTAATGTGAATTGAGGTTCTACTCTATATACCCTACTAATGATTCAATTTCTGTCTTTGAATCACAGTAAAATATGGTGGTACTTGCCAGACCAAAATCTAACAGTGCTCTTTGTGACTAGGTTTTAAGAAACGTTAAAGCTTAACTTCTCTATAACTCAGGTGTGTGCATATATGTGGGTTTGTGAGTGCCAGTTTGCAAGTAAGTGTCAGAATAAGAACTTGAATTTTTCTATGTTATGAAAGTGGAAAATGTACCATAATTCAAGTCTGAAGAGCTTGGTTTCTTCCTCACTTTGTCACTTAAACAGGCTCGGAGGCCTTAAGCAGTTTTCTCCATCTCATTGTGCTGTTGTTTTTGTTTTTAATTGAAAATGGAGAATGGTTATTTACCTCACAGTAATGTTGGGATATCATTAATATATAGTGTGATACCTAATGTGTAACAAATGTTAGTAGATATGAAGGATGCTGATGGTAAGGTTATGTCAGACTTTATTTGCAGAAGTAGTGGCTTGTCTCATCAAAATGCGTTAGAAATCTTATTGTGTCTGGGCCTATTTGGGCATGTGTTGAGTTTGGAGGAAGGGTATGACACGTGTTGCTCTCCAAATCCCATGCAAGTACCATACTCGCAAAAGGGAAATTCAGGCTAATTAACATGATTGGGCTGAGTTATCATTCTTGATATATAATTACTATAATTCTGAGGCCTGGATTATAATACTGTAATCATATAGGGCACTGACTATTTAATGGAGTGATACATGGTTGGATCAGTGGGTGTGAGAATGATGTTATCTCATTTCCACTGCATAATCATTTATTTGGCCTTCATCTTGAAGGTAAAATAATTACACCTCCTGCCCTCACTGTTCCTACCATGTGGCATAAATTAGAATCCAGCCCTATTCCTCATATACTTTTTGGCTATGAGGAGCTTAGTAAAGCATTTTTTTCTCTACTTGGGGCCAAGAAATTAAAAACCAAAATTTGAGAAATATAGAGTGTTAAAATGTAAAAGCATTATACAAAAACATAATTCCTCTCAGCTGAGAGTTTTTTGTCTCAGTGTGCTTGTTTGAAAGGGTGCCACTGGCAAGATAGAATGATCAGTAGTTTTAACAGAATCAGAAGAAACATATTCAGCTAGTGTGATCTTAAATGTTAAGATAGGCATACTTTAGAGAGATTGCAGGTTCGGTTCCAGACCACTGCAATAAATTGAATATTGTAGTAAAGTGAGTCACGAATTTTTTGGTTTCCCAGTGCATATAAAAGTTAGTTTAAGCTAGTCTGTTAAGTGTATAGTAGTATTATGTCAAAAAAAGTACATACATTAATTAAAAAATACTTTATTGCTAAAAAATGCTAACCATATCTGAACCTTCATTGAGTAGTAATTTTTTTGCTGGTGAAGGGTCTTGGCCTCAGTGTTGATGTATTTTCATAATATCTGTGAAACACAGTAAAGTGAAGTATAATAAAACAAGATGTGCCTATATAAACTTTTAAAGGTACTGCTATCTTTTCTAAAGCCGTGCTTCAGTTTAGAAGCTAGGGTGATTTAAAAATGCATATCTCCAACTGGAAAAAATACAGTCAACTTATGAATAACTACGTTTTGAACTCTAGTCATAATCACATTATTGGTGTTCAAAAATAGGGAGAGAATGCTAATCGTTCTTGAAACTTCCCAGATTCTCAACATTGGAGCAACACATATACCTCAACTAGCTAATGAATAACAAGCCCAGGATAGCATAGTGTAGGCTGTAGGTGCATGCACACTCATGTGTGGGGTGGTAGAGTTAAGATAGTTCCTAGTGGTTTGGTGCCTTAATGAGACTTCAGAGGAGAGATTCAGGATGTGCAAGGATCTCTTAGACTGAGCACAGCACAGATGAGGGCAGTACCAAAAAGATTATCATTACGTTATTGAAGGGCCCAAGTCTTGACACGACTGTTAGCAGTATTTCAGACTAAGGTGATTTTATTCTGACATAACTAGATTTCAGTTTTTTACACTGCTCGGTTTACGTTTGTATGTGAAATTTTATGTTTTTGCTTTGGTTTTAAAATTTTGTATTCTTACAAGTAGCTGTAGAAGGAAAGAACTTGGAACAATTCTTACCACTGATTCAGTTGTGTATTTATTATACCCAGATATCACAGACTGACGGGCATCTTGTGAGTGGTGGAGGTTTTGTTGAATTAAAAGTGCCATATGGTTCTAGAGTAAAAAGTAAATATATACACATACACACAAACATATTTCTTTTGGGCCAGAAGTCATTCCAATGTTTAGTAATTCCCATGATTATACTCTTACCAGATTAGTATATCAAAATAAGTGTTTTAAACAGAAATGGCAGTATTGCCCTGGAGTCTGCTGCGTGGTCTGTTTTCAGATCCTGCTTCTACCACTTACTAAATTTTGTGTAAATATCAGGAGATTTAAAACAACGACAAACTTTTAGTGCCTTAAAATTATATAAATTTCCATCACCAGGGCACCACAGTGTCATTGATAGTAAAAGAGAAGGCATTATGTGTGTGGGAGTTTGCTAAACTTCTTTTGTGACTGCAGAGGGACATGAACCTGATGTGTGACTTCCTCAGATGCACCTTTTTTGCATATGTTCGTGCCAGTAGTAAACGCAGGAGCATCTGTTGCGAGTCTTTGAACGGTGTGTGGAATGGTCTTTGCGCTTCAGGTGCAAGGCCAGGGTATTCCATCTCTGCACACAGAATGCTCTCCTTTTGTGTCAATGTGATAAATACTGGGGTGCCCCCGTGTGGAGGAAATATGTACAACTCTCAAGTCTTGACTGTTCAGTTCCTTTTGAATAGCGAGCGCTGCGTTTTCTTAGCTTCTTATTGGTCATTAATTCTCTGAGGGAGAGAACTTACTTGGTTTCTTGGAGCTATAAGCTTTTATCTCTGTGATTATAGTATTGACTTGCTAAGAGTTAATTGGAGATATCTGTTGAGGAAGCCACTTAAGCAGTAGTTATCAACAGTAGTCTGTCCATGAGAATCACATGGGTGCCTCTGAATAGTGCAGACCCCGGGACCTCATGCAGGCATTGGAGCCAAACGCCTGACTTTGAGAAATGTTGTGTGAGGATATAATTGTTTTGTTCTTTTGTTCTGCCCTCAGGTAACATTCATCCACTTACCTTACCTTCCTATCCTAACTTCCTTATCTCAAACATGTCCATTCTAAACATTTCCAACTCTTAGATATTATGGAATAGCTGGGAGGGAAGGCATATTCATAATACCTTCCTACTTTTTTACAAAGAGGTCAGACACTTGCCATTTTGCTTGTTTTCTTCCAAACAAGGAATGTGATTTCTAACCATTAATTCAGTTAAACCACCAGAGTTTTTCTTCCCATTGGGCTTTCTCTGATCTCCGCCTATGAGCCCACCCTGAGGGCCATGCCGACATGTGATACTCAACACAAAGTGCAGATTGTCACTAAGAGTCATCTGTACTAGTGAGCAAAGACAGGTGGCTGTGGTGTTTATGGACAGTCAATGACATCCTATGAAATGAAGAGTGTATTATAAACATTTTATTAGCTAATTTACATGTTCATTGGAGTCTGTTTTTATTTTTTGCCTCATTTTTGGATCTGTTCAATAACAAATATAAGCATTCCTATGGCATGTTTTCTTAAATGAAGGTGATTTAATTTTACTGACCATGTGTTAATTGGTAAAAATAATGAGAAGTTGCATGGATAAAGAGTTTTAATGAAACATTGCTTTAATGAAATAGCATGTATCAGGTTTTAACATTTTGTTGAATTAAAATTTGTTTTCCGATTAACCTTGCAGCTTCCTCCATACAATGGAACAGTTCTGTGTGGCGCACAGGCTACAGATGAACTAACCGATGGTAAGCTACTCCTTTATTTCCCTAAAGTGAATTTTGGCCATATGTGCTGGGTGGGCAGCCCTAGCTGGGAACAGTTTTATCCTGTTGGTTCATACTTTTTGAATAAACATTTTCTTACAGCTTGTTTTTGCTCTAAACTATAGCAAATTTAATCTCCAAACCACTTCGACTCTATGCTTCAGAGTGTCAGACATTCAAGGTTTAGTTAAAGAAATAGTTCAGTTCTGTTTTTTTCTTAACATTCTCAGTGGCACAGGTATGTTCTTCATAGTCAATACTTTTTGTCAGGTTTCTGAAGTGAACTTTCCATGTGGTTGCAGAGGCTGCTGGGCCCACAGCTGCTGTGTCTCTGAGCATGTGCTCTTGGCACAGCTTAGTGGCAGCTTGAATCTGTTGTTCCTGCAGTTTACTTTTATGTCCCTGTCTGTTGCTAATGGTCTTGGGAATTCAGGTAACCTCTTCACTTCTTGACCTATTATTTTTTTAGTCTCTGTAACATACTGAGGTAATTACTGAACATAGTGCTTTTTGAGATGCAGCAATTTTGTATTGTTTTTAAACATCTCCCAGTGTTTAAATAACAGCAGAGTCCTTTAATTATTGCACAGGTCAAATCTGACTAGACCATTTTTCAGTTTGGATCACATCGGAGGCCCTGGCTAGCCTTGGAGAAGCTGAAAGCTGGGCCTTTTCTTTGAGAGCCAGGAATCTGGTTCCCTGTTTCACCAGCATGGTCAGATCTGTGAAGGGAGTTTTAATTATAATTTAGGTTCAAATATAAACCTTGAAAAGACTATCCAAACTTTTTACCTATAGTAAAACCAGAAAGTGATTATATCTAAAATTATTCAGTTTTATCAGAAACAGTGATATAGGAGGTCATGAGAGAAAGAGCAGTTCTAATGATGGCTTAGGATGAGAATAAAATAAATGAAGCTAGAGGGATCCAAAGGCCCTTGCCCTGTTGCCCAGTCTCTGGAGCAGCTTTTTGATCTGAGTTAGTTGGATTTGTCTGTGTCCTTATACTTTGCACATAGTAATAAGCATGCTACAGATGTTTAGTCAATGCTTAAAAATGTTTCATTGTTTTCCCTTTTATATTACACATTTCTTTCTAGTTCAGTCAATGGCCTCATCATTCTCCCCATGGCATAGGCTAGAGACGAGAGGCTTCACCAACTCCCCTCAGTATCCAGCCCCTCAGGGTTCTGATTTCGCTCACCACTAATCCATTTTCTCTTTCCCTTTCTCACGCCACATACATTGTTTTCAGGCTTATATCCCTTTACAGCTACTGCTTCTTCAGTCTTTTTCTTCGTTCTTTTCTCTCTTCCTGCTTTTAGTATCATTTTTTTTTTTCTGCTGAAAACAGCTGGAATCTTGCCACCTGCTCACACTGTTACTGACAGTGTTACTGACACTGTTACTGACAGCTTAAATAAAGACTCCTTTTCTCTGAGACGTTTTCTGTTCTCCTGTGTTTCTGTTACTTTGTTTTCTTACAGTGCATATCCTACTGTGCAAAACACATCCTACAGGGGAGCAAAATTTGCCACCCCAAAATATGCCACTTTGGCATGTTGATTTTTTTAAATTAAAGTTACTTGAGAAAAGCCAGTGCTGGAAGGGCACTCTGATCCTCTTCTCTGTGTCCCTGAAAGCAGTAAATAAATCTCCCATGTGAAAGGGACCCTCCCTGCACCAGGAGGTAGAGAGATCCTTATTGGCATAGATAGAAATTTTGGTCTATGGCCATGCCATCCTGAATGTGCCAGATTTTGGCTGCTCTTGGAAACTAAACAAGGTTGGGGCCTGGTTAGTACTTGGATGAGAGAACACCTAGAAAGACCAGGTGCTGTAGGTGTGAAAGAAAAAATTCTGGGCCGAGATGGCTGTGTAAACAAACTGCTTAGTTTCTTCACTAATTAGTGAAGCAAAGTGTAAGAGCTACCCATTTTGGTCATTTCTTGAGATCTCTATACATAAGTAATTAAACTTGATTTGTCTCCTCTTAATCTTTCAATTTACTTCTTAAACCAGCCAGAAGAACCTAGGAGGGTAGAAGGAAAATTTTTTCCTCCGTGACACTCCTCTTTAGATGGAGTTCAACTGTAGGTGGCAGGGACCATAATTCTTCATTTCTGTGTGTTTAGCATCTCCAAGTATAGTATCTGGAATGTTATAAATGCTCAATACGTTTTTGGATTAATGACTTAGAATGATTTATTGCATCTCGCACCACAATCAGCTACAGCAAGCTCTTTCGCAGGGGCTCCTCATCACAGTGAGCCTTTTTATACCTCTGCCTTTCTAAGTCAGTCCCTAAAGCTTGAAATAGCTTATGTCCCCCCACTCCCCCGCCGATCTACCTATCTGTCCACTTACACTGAGCTCTGTGTAGCTTCTGATTAAATTGATTGCTTTGTTCTGTGTCTGGAAGCATTTTTTTGGTGAGCTGTTGATCCTTATCTTTCCCTCCCTCTGCATTGTCATCTTTGGTCCACAGTGTTTGTCTCCTTAGTAAATGGAAATCCCTGAGGCAGTGACCTTGCCTTACTACCTCTGTATACTACCCCCCACCCCAAGCACTTTGCACATAGCATTTAATCCACTGCTCAGTTAATTGGAGAAACCAGCTGAGGAAGAGACATAAGCAGTAGCTCTCAACAGTAATAGGCATGAGAATCTCCTGGGTATCTGTGAACTTTTCAGACTCTGGGACCTCACGCAGGCACAAGACCATTGTACTGTGAGTGCTGCAGTGAGCAGACTTTAAGAAATGCTGTATGAGGATATAGTTGTTTTATTTGAGCTGTTTTCCTTTTCCCAACAAACCCACTGCCTGTCTGACCTAAGCGTTGAGTACCCCATGTATTGATTAGGTTGTTTAAAGCAGGAGTCCCCAACCCCTGGGTTGTGGACTGGTAGTGGTCGGTGGTCTGTTAGGTACCACGCCACACAGCAGGAGGTAAGCGACTGGCTAGTGAGTGAACCTTCATCTGTATTTGCAGCTGCTCCCCAGCGCTAGTAGCATCACTGCCTCAGCTCCACCCCAGATCATCAGGTATTAGGTTCTCATAGGAGCACGGACCCCTGGTGCCAGAAAGGCTAGGGACTTCTGGTTTAAAGCATGAGTTTGTAGAACTTCCACCAGTGTTACCGCTTGACAGACTGGGCTTTGTCCTGACCTCTCTGCCTTGCAGTGCAGTGTGCATGTATGTTCATGATAGGTGTTCCTGTATGAGAAGAGGTACTGTCCTGGGTAGGAATCTGCCTTACAGTGATAATGATCAGATGCTGTACTGGGTAAATATTTTGATAATACCTGTAGCATATTGTAATGGTTCCATTTATGTCACATCACATTCTAGAATGTTTTATGATATAAGATTAAGAATTGTGATGTGGAAGACACTATATCTACTGGAAATAATCAAAATCTTGAGCAAGCTGCATGTGACAGTGCATACTCATTTTTAATGTGAATTCACAGTGTAGCCTCCATGTGCAGAGAAAGTGTTCTTCATTCACTTCTCGAGGTATTTTCATTTGAATCCACGTAGGAGCACTGCACCTTTAAAACATCGTGGAGTAGCTGATGCCTGGAAGCAAAGTGGACAGTTCACTTTTAGGTGTAATAGTAGAGAAATTAACTTCTCTTTGGTGATTATTTTCAAAATAAGGAAACAAAAGATTGGTGCTTGATGGCCAAAGGATTCAAGTTGTCGTATTGGTGGCCTTATATGTAAACTTGCTGTTAGGTGTAATTATTATCAGTTTTCCTTTTTCAGGAACCTTTGTTATTGTGCAGGTGTCTCTCACTACCTCCCCCAACTCCAAGGGGGTGTTTTTATCAAAAGAAATGAAAAAAATAGTAGACTAGGCCCCTGCCCATCCCTAACTTATATATAACTGATCTCTTTCTGGGGCTCTTTTTTCTTTCTATGGAAAGACTTCCAAGGTAAAATATATTCAGTTCTCTGTAATAGAAAATGATTGTTCTGGTATTATGATTTTTTTTCTTAAAATACATACCTTGAAAAAAGTTGTCTTCTTATGCTAGACTTGGAGAAATCTTCAGTTATGCACTAAAAATGAATTATAATACATGTGTTCTTTTCCTTCAAAATTTATAATTATTTTATCAGATGCAAGATAATATTTATGCTTGTGTCCCTTCAAAAGATAGTTGATTTTAAAATTCGATCTAATTTCAGAGATGTGAACTAAGAAAAAGTACATCAGAATGGATGCAATATGTCAATTGTTGTCACTTGAAAGAGGAAGTATTAAAATGTTCCAAAGAGATTTTTAAAAATTAGTGGTCTGGACTTCATCTTTTGGTATTTTGGGAAATACCTTTACCATCCATAGAGTTAATTTAGTAAGAATTCATATAGTGGACAGTTATGTGCAATTATGCAAGGCTATTTTCAGACTTCAGTTAAGGTTGTCAGTGGAATTCAGGAGATGGATAATTCAAAAAAGTACTTCTGAAGTATACTTTTATAGAGAGGATTAGTCCTTGGTGTAATTTATACTTTTTTGAGTTATTAAATTATACTAACTAGATAAGCAATATATATATATATACACACACACACACACACATACGTACATACATATACATATATATATATATATATATATACATGTATATATGTATATATATATAGCAATGAGTTTAAGTCCCTAAGGTTATTGTGATTTTCTTTTAATCATCTAAAAAACTTATACCCAATTCTCGGATATAGAGTAAGCTAGTAAAGTCTCTTTTAGCTACCATGAGAGTAGAAGATACAGGCCTCTGCTTTTCGTATTCTCAAATTAAATATAATTTTATAGTTATTATATGTTTTCAGCAACTTAGCACAGAAATGAAATGTCATAGCTTTGTTAATTAGGAGGAGACTTTAAGATTTTGGTTTTCAAAAATAATTATTATTGATACTTTTATATAACTGTGTTCTTAACTAATGGGATATTTACTGATTGTTTTCTTTCTAAACAGGACAAGAATATCAGAGAATCGAGTTTGGTGTTAATGAAGTAATTGAACCCAATGACACTTTGCAGAGAACTCCCAACTACAGTATTTCAAGCACATTGAATCCACAGGCCCCTGAATTTATTCTTAGTTGCACAGCTTCCAAAAAGTCCCCCGACGACATAGATAAAGAAGTGAACTACAGCTCTGTTGACTGCCAGTACCCAGGCCCTGACCTTGCTCTAGATGGCAGTTCTAACGCGGAGGTGGAGGTTTTGGAAAATGATGGTGTCTCGGGTGGTCTTGGACAAAGAGAGCGTAAAAAGAAGAAAAAACGTCCACCTGGATATTACAGTTACTTGAAAGATGGCAGCGAGGGTAGTATTTCCACGGAAGCCCTGGTCAATGGCCATGGCAACCCAGCAGTCATGAACAGTGTAGGCACCGAGGATGCAGAGTTGATGAGTGATGTACCCCTGCTGGGGATACCCAGGACTTGTAGCAGCAGCCCTCAGGACTCCACGGACTTCGTCAGTGATGCTCTTCATAGTGGTTCTTTCCCTGAAGTCCTGGACAGCAGTGCCAGGACTGCAGGGCAGCCTGAGGGTTGCCCGGGGCCTGACTTTGAACAGTCTTGCCTCCCTGCAGAGGCTGGCAGGGACAACCTGTTGAGGACAGCTGTGGCTCAGCCTTATGTTGGGACAGATACTACTGAAAACCTTGGAGTTGCTAATGGACAAATACTTGAATCCTCGGGTGAGGGCTCAGCTGCCAACGGGGTGGAGTTGCACGCTGTGGAAAGCACGGACTCTGACCCACCTAAAGCCGAGAACATGTCCCCTCCTGCCGACGCCCCAGCCTATGTGGCGGGTGCCGCGCCCGTCAGTCAACCTAAGTCATGGGCCAGTCTTTTCCATGATTCTAAGCCCTTTTCCTCCTCGCCCATGGCTTCTGTGGAAACTAAGTATTCCCCTCCTGCCACATCTCCCCTGGTCTCTGAAAAGCAGGCTGAAGTCAAGGAAGGGCTTGTTCCAGTTTCAGAGGATCCCGTAGCCATAAAGATTGCAGGTATAGTTCAAAAGATACAGGTGAAAAGTGAAGATGGGAGCAGATCTCATCACCTGTTGAGTGAGAAGTTTGAGACAGTCTGGGCTTATGAACTGTGGTGATATGATAGATTGTTACCCAGAGCAATAGTAGATTACCTTTGTTTTAATAGGAATATCTGAAGAATGCCTGTGCCTTAAATGTTACCTACAAGTAAAAATAATATATAAGCAAAACGGGAGGGGGTTGTCATAACTTTATGTTAAGTGAAAAATCTATGTCTGTTACCAGTCCTTTTCTATTGACAAACTACATTTTCATTCCTTGCCTTTTGATCAAGTAATTCTGCTCCATTGTGACTGTATAATGGACTTGTCCTATCTGTTGTTACAGCTGTTGTACACCTTTGGTATGATCATCCCTGATTTGGACTGACTTTGCACTGTTTCTTTTCTATATATCTTAAGATATCAGGAAGCATTTGGGGGTTTTCTTCTTAATGCCTGTTTTGGATTAGGTAAATGAATTTTACTCAGTTTTAGCACACCAAGGGCAGCTCTTGACATAGAAAAACTAACAGTTGGCCCTTAGTTAACATTTTATTTTGAGGTGTTAAGGCTCAAAACTAGAACCAATTTAAAATAAAAATATAAAGCTGTATAATTCGCACTTGTTTTTTAAGTTAAAGCAGGAAGTCAAATAGAGAGAAACGTATGTGTTTATATGTATCTAAGAAACCAAAGCTATTTCTTCAGGGTTTATCATACCAAGAATGATAACTCTCATATTTACCCCATCATCTGAGTTAAAATAAGCTGCCTCATTTAAGCATTCAATGATATTTTCTGATTTAACATTTGGAACACTTGACAGCATTACCAGGATGAAGATGAATGCAATAGCAATCTGCAAAATGTATACCCTTTCATGAATGGTCAGAATTCCATCAAATATGAAACACATTCTTTTGATGGCATTTAGATGACAGCAAGCAATGCTTTTTTTTTTTTTTTTTTTTTTTAAAGTGAGAATTTTATTCCTGAGAATTATTTTGAATACTCTTGATGTCTGGAGTTCTCTTAAAATGAGAAAATAATTGCTAGGCCAATCATCGTTTTGGGGTTCATATACATTTTTAAAAGCCAGCTGATTATTTTAACTTTTAGAATGTATTCATTGCAAGGAAATGCTGTTACAGGCAGCATAAAACTAAGCCTTTGTATAGATGATTAAGTTAGAAGTTTATTTTTAACGTATAATGAAAAATGCATGGTGGATGCTTTTAAAAGTGTGCATTCTAAATTGAAAGTCAAGAGGCATTGCAATTATACTTTTGTTCCTAAAAATTACTTCACAAAGGAAAACCTCTCATTCCTGGGAAATTTTCTCAATCTTAATTTACAATAAAAAAAAAATTTCATTTTATGTTTTAAAACATTCTAGTTATATGGCTTAAAATGTGGTTTGATATGTAGTTTGTTATGTTCTACATATGTTAAAATCTAATTAACCTACTAAAATCTAATGTTAGCATTAACCTGCTTTGTAAAATACTGTGAAATTAGAGGCTTTTAGTTACTTGTGTTAGTGTAGAGCATTGCTATAATCCAAGAAATTATTTTTGAAGAGATACAGTGTGTTTCTCCATGCCCCCCCAGCCCATTATTTTCTTAATCCTATTTTGATTAGGTCAGTTACAAAGATATTTTAATTAAGCAAAAGTTTAGTTCTTTTTAGAATATTTCATTATTCTTTTGAGCCTATTTATTGAACCTTAGAAATGTAGAATGTAGTTGCTGACAGTTTTCAGTATTACTTTCTGTAAAATAATGCAGTGATAATAGTCACACTAAAATAACACTTGGGATCACAAAAAGCTTAGGTAAAGTGTTGTTTGGATTTGTTTCTCTTTGTCATAGTCTCCAACTCAGAGATTTACTTTATAAAGATGATAAAAATATGTTCAGTTTGTTATGTCAGTTCCATTAACACAAACTTCTCTTTAACGGGCATGCTTATTTTAAGCATAGGCCCACTTATTTTAAACAACATTTAACTGTGAAATTCTAGCTCCATTAAAAGATCTGTTGATGTTGGTTATCATAGTATTTGACCTGCATTAGCATTTAACTGGTTCTACTGAGAGAATAATTTTTATGTTTATCATTATACTTAACTAACTTTGGGGAAAGAAAGAGAAGAGAACAGTTCAGACATTGTCAATTATTTTTTGAATTCTTAGAATAATATTAATAACCACAGCCAGTTTTGACCGTAGGTTCATTTATTTTGGATGTCCATCCTTCTGAATCATCTGTCCTGTCACTAAGGCTCTGTTTAATAAATGTCAACTAATATTTGTATAATTACAAGTGAGATACAAATTAGGAAGACAAATCAACTGCAAACCAAAAATAAGAATCACAGGACATTTTTAAGTCAAATACAACCAAGTCTTATAAACTGTTTATTCATCACCTCAATGGGTTCTGCTTTCAACTTCCTGGTGACAGGGCCAACTTCACAGTGTAGATTATATGTCAACATTTTGTTCTATTGACTGTTTCTTTGTAAGCAAAAACTCTGAGAAGGAGATGGAAGGAAAAGGTTCTTAAACTGAAACACTAAATGCTTTCCCCAGCCCCGTAGGAAGTTTGAACCTAAATAAAAGGCTTGCGGAAGCTTGGGGAGGCTTCTGTGTTTCTGTGAGTGGTTTATGTCCATCTTGAGAGGAGATATTTGCCAATTTTGATAGGAATAACTGTGCCAGGAGGCGAGAAAAAAACTTGAAAACTTAGCTTTTATTCGAAGGTGGTCGTAAAACATTAGACCTACCCATATTCAAGAGTGAGTATGACAGATACAAGCAATGTAGAGGTCATCTATGCTGCTGCTCCCTCCATTCGCTCACTAATGGAAAGGTAGCTAGCTATGCATGCGATATTTGAAATTAAACATATCCTTTTAATGAACACTTCTCCTGGGTTTTTAATAAGGAACATTTGTTATATCTCAAACCTAAATTGCATCAAATGCTTTCAAATCACAGAGCTATTTTGTATTTTATGTTTTGCTTTTTAAAATGTTTATCAGTGTATTTTGTTTTAAAGGAGTGTAAATATGGTGGGCAAGGAGAGAGACTAGACCAAGTGCCCAAATAAAATGGGTTAAAAGTCAGTGAAAGAGACTAGGTAAACTAATGTCTTGACAGAGCTAAAAAAAAATTCTATGAGGAAATGGAAGTATCTGGTAATATCATTTATCATGAATTTTAGTCAAAACCTGTTTAATAAATGATTTTGCATACTAGTTTTATACCTAAAAATTGTTGCTGTAGAGAGCAACAAAATCATTACAAGTTGGATCTGCTCAGGAAAATGAATTCCCGTGTCCATATTTATTTGAAATGTAAACAAAAATATAGCCTATTATTGGTCTTTGATTTGGTGGTTTACGAATCATGGTTATACTTCCCCTCCTTGGGAAATGATTTCTCACATATTTTGCATTTTTCTTCAAATTCTTCAAAGTCGCCATGGCGCAGCATGCCCTAAGCCTAAAAGAGGTATAGCACCTGTTTGTAGGAGTCTGTGTTTGTGGACTGAGAGTTCAGTCCATGTCTGATTTGATATGTATATATATATGTCCTTGCTGATATTCAGGTTATGTCTCTATTTTATACAACCAAACTGAGACCTTTCCACTTATAAAATATAAGTTGATCTATAGCCAGCGTATAGTGGTACATTTTGCTCACTTTGCTGTCTTCCACCTGATGAGGCAACCAAGATAGCACATGTTCTTCCGAAGTGATGTAATGAAGAAAAGAAAAACACTTGGAGAATGTTCTGGACAGTTAGGAGGATGACAGAAAAGCAGGTCCACATATCAGAATGTCACTTATGGGCCAGTTATTAAGCGTTAAGAATTAATGAAAGTTCTGTACCTTGTGTTTTCATGAATTTTAAATGGTAATATGACCTCTAAATCCTAATTTTAGGAAAACAAAAATCTGATATGTAAAGTATGTTTAGGAGTAATAGCTTATATTGATGTAAGTGTACAATGCTAATATTGCCACTGAGTTTATCAATCATTTCATTTGAGTGATTTGTGGCAACATGTGAGCTGTGTGTTTCTTAAAATACAGGAAAGGATATCAACCACTCAGTTTTTCTGTTTGTCAACAGATTTCATAAAGTCGAACTTTAATTCAACCAACCATTTAGTGTTTGAGCTGTTACAAAAGTGAAGACATCGATTTCAATTTCACATCTATTATTTGACATAGAGTCATTATAGCATTTTGTGCCGTTCCAACAACATAGTTTTGGGAAGACCCACCAACTCTTTTGTGAAAGGTGGATTGGGAAGGCTTTCTCCCTAAAGTTGGTGTATAATGGATCTGAATAGTAAAATTGTACCAACAGTGATGAATTGAGAAAAGCCATCAGGAGGACAAGTTTGTTATTACTAAAAGAGGTAGAATAGATAACCAACAGAGCTGACTTTGTACCACATATCGGATTTAAAGTTTCAACCTCAGGAAATACCCTGCCTTTTCTTTACAGCTGCCCTTTCCGGTTTTGATTCTTTTCACCCTCATACTTATAGCGCTTATTGGACTTTAGGCTAGGAATAAAATAGTAATGGAAATGGTATTGTTATAAAAGGAACTTAATTAAATAGAGCTGAGAGTTACACGAAGAAAGTAGTCTTCATACTGGCTTGTCTGCAAGTCATGAGTAATTGACTTCTGAATTATAGCAATAGGATTCATTCATTTTAACAAGATTCAGTAATAGTGACAGGTGACTACAGAATGGGCTTTGCACCTGTGCTGTTTTACTAGGAGAAGAGACGTGCACTGACAGAATTTATTAGGAGTTAATGTGTGGCTCATATACACAAAATGTTCGAAACTTAATTTTAAAGTAACATCTCTTGGAGTGCTGAAAATTATTGATTCTCTAAAACCTCTGTAAATTAATATTAGCTCTTTGTTTTCTAATAAGGATTATGGAGCATCTGTAATGAGCTGACATTCTGCTAGGTGTTTTCTATATGTGTGTTATCACATAGCCTCCCCATAGCCATTCATGGTGCAGTCTCTGGAACAGGCGAGGAGTGAAGTCATCTGCGCCAGGGTGCAAAATGAATGAAGTGGCAGAGCCAGGGTGTGAACCCAAGTGTCTGGTTTGTCTTCCTGGAGACTTGCCCTTGTCTGCTTCTGCACAGGGACGTGCCTGGAAGTTTTCTGAAGTATGTGATAGAATGACCTTTAAAGTCCACTGGGTCATTTCTAACAAACTGGAATGGAGTCAACCAGCAACCTTCATCTCCAGATGTTTAATTCATCCCATGTTACTGTTTAATATGTACTTAGAGTTTGCTATCCACTATCTAGGTCAGTGAGTAACCATTGGCCTCAACTTGAGGGTTGTCCGAGGAATAAGATAGGAAAGGAACAGATGGCAGCTCTTATTAGCAGAAAGAGAAGTAATCATTTACAGAGAAGTATGGAGGATGAGGTGAGGAGACTTGATGTAGCCAGTAGGGATGGCACTGTTAGGCTAGGGGCAGAGGGCGCCATGAAGTCCTCTTACCCTGGACGGAGACTCGGCTGAGCGTTAGCAGTGTGAGGGCATCATCTTTAAGGAGCATCCTATCTAGGGGAAAGAGCTACAGCTAATACAACGTAGACAGTCATGGTGTCTGTTGCCATGGAGATGCAGTGTACAACTCTCAGATGCCTTCAGGGAAGAGTTTCCAGTCAATTTTACCTTGAGAGTAGTGTTCAGGATCATCGGAAGATACAACAGAAATGATACTGTATTTTAGCTTACGGCAAACTTCTCACTGTAGAGAAATTTTTTAGAATAACAGAATAATCATTAAGGAAACTAGATTTGTTCAGTGTTTCTATTTTCTAAGTCTGCAAAGACTTGTTAATCTACCTTTATGAATATTGTACTGGAAGGCTTTTTCAAAGAATGTTAAAGAATTGAAGCTAGTTTTGTATATTCACTAATAAAGGTACTACGTGTCCTTTTGTTCCACATTATGTTTCAGAGTTTTTGCCTTTTTAATTTTGTAGGTATATGTCTACTTGGAATGTTCTGTTACTTGCAGTTATTGAATAAACCACTAGATGATGCTAAGAGACTTGAACTTAATACTGTGGAAGATCAACAGTGAAACTGCTTTTTACTTGCCTGCTCCATAAAATAAGCAAACCAACAGTAATGGCCAGAAGCTGGCATTGATTCGAGGGAAGAGTGATGTAGAAACTAAAGATTTCTACATCATGAACAAATACATGCTGTTTCCCAACCGAACGTTGGAAAGAGGTTACCTAATAGCCCTTTTTAAGTTGGATTTCTCTTGATTCCATAGGTTTTTAATGTTTTATCTTCTACGTGTGCAGACTATTCTGGGCAGTTAAGAATGTAAGAGAAGATGCTCTTTCCAGTGGAGCTTAGAGCAGTTCTTGATGTTTTTGTACTTCCTTTTGAGAGTAGAGTTAGCCTTGTCAAACATGGTTTTTTCCTGTGTTTAAGAAGATATTAAAGTACTTTTGACTATTTTTAAACATTTTTTTTGTCTGTTAAAACAGTTGACGTGGAAGGGAAGTTTCAGAGAGGTCTTGTGTGCCTGACCTTGGTCTTTTTTTTTTTCTTCCATTTTTTTCCAATGTCTGTTGAACAGAAGGTAATGACATCAAGCTCCTCCCTGCTTCCCCCTTGGGCCTTCACTCCACCCCCAACCCTAGAAGACTTTGCTTCCCATGCCCTTGAGGCCCTGGAACCTGCTTCTACCCGCATTACTAATTCAAACTGCCCTGTTTTTCTACATCACTGTTAACAGGTTCTTCTTGACCTGTCACTTAGACGTGGTGCTGCTTTGGGTTCTGCTGAACATTGTTCTTCCTCTGTGTATTATTGGAATGTACAGTTCTAGCCCTGAGCTGCAGGATCTGTGTTAAGCATAGATATGTTACTTGCTGGTCTGTGGGTATGAGTGTGCTATTTACTGGTGTCATCCGGGTACCTCTTATCAGCATCTCTGGAAGGTAAACTCATTGTCTCACCACCGCTGCACAGAACAAAAAATAACCCACTCATCCTGTTGTATTCTTTGTGTAGAAAGTGCCTTTACCCTGGCCAGAGACCTTCTTCTGGTGTCAGCTGCCATTTGTTGTCATCAGCCCCTGGCCACCCAGGGTTTCTCCAGTCCTTGGATTGGACTGGGCGTCCCCTTCACTGACCCCTTTCAGCTTTGCCCGCCCTGTGTTGTCCCTTCACTGCTTCCAAGCTCTTCTGCAGCAGGGCCACCTCTTAGTCATCTCTATGCCTCCAGGAGCTGGTTGGCGTCCAGGCAAAGTTCTGCAAATGGCAGCATGTCGTTTAATAGGGGTCCCTGTGTTAGGAAGGCAGTTGATTTTGAGTCCTATGGTTACGTAAAAGCTTAATTGTTTTTAAATATAAAATTGCTTTGGCAATGATTCACAGGTGTCATGCTGGAGTGTTCATTTTATTTGAAAATGCACAGGTTTTTAATAGAATAATTATACTAAATAATTGCCATTCTGTGGGACACATTGGAAATTATGGACTAGCATGATAATATGGCCCAAAGACAGATGTAAAAATCTGTTTTAAGTAGATCTTAAATTAAGCCTGTGAGGAAAAGACCCAGGTTCATGTGTCAGCTCAGTTACGTGACTTAAATGAATTACCTAACCCACCTGGACCTCAATTTTCTCACCTGTGAAATGGGGATGATATTGGTTTCTCTTTGACAGGGTTGTTAGAATGATTATGAGTAATACAGCTTACACTCCTAGCACAGTGTCTACCACATGACCGGTATCATCTGTGCTGAGTGTAATCACATGGAGGCTATGGTTCATTTCTGTAACTGACCTATTACTCATGCAAGCCCAGTACTGTACGCACCCTGTAGTAAGAGGCAAGGGGAGTTTCACAAATTTAGTCTAGTTGACAGATTCTGTTGCATTCTCTTGAGTCTGTAATGTTTTACTTTTTATAAATGGGATCATTATTTCCTGAGTTTCCTCAATTAGAAGAGGGCATTTACTCTTCTTACGTGTGTGTGTGTGTGTGTGTGTGTGTGTGTGTTGACATGAGAATTTTGCAAATTAATTCCTTGATGTAATGCGTAAGTCTGGGACTTACCAGTCAACTGTGTTTTAGAAAAGAGACATTCATTTGATGCCTTGGATGAATGCTAACATCAAATGCATCTTTCTTTCCTAGTACTCAATTTACAAGTAAAGGGAAGCTGTGTGGTTGGGCCACAGACGTGTTTCAGGCTCCGGCTGTGCTACCTTGTTACTGTGTAATCACAGGCAACTAGTTAACCTTTCTGACCTTCAATTTCCTTATTGGTAAAAGGAGGATAGTGGTGGGTACTCCTAGATTACAAAGAATTAAGTGTAGTCAATTAACATGAAAATTGTAAAGCACTTACAGAAATATAGAATGTGTCCACAAATTGTACCTGTCATTGTTACAAGTTTCATAATGGAATGGGGGAGACCTTGCATTGTTGTAAACTGTTTAAAACGTTTAATTTTTTAAATCAAAGATGGCATTTAGAGCTCTTTTAAGACTCTGAAGAAGAGTGATGTACAAGGATGAAATCTAAGGATAAGAAACTTGTTTGTTTCTAAATGGAATAAGAGAATTCCAGTGTACAAAACAGTCCCTAAACACAGCTTCTAATGCAAATAACAATTTAGTAGGAGGTAGTTGTTCCAAAAAGGAGTATCACTCACTCAACAGTCATCAAGCACCCACTGTGATATGTTGGGTACCGTAGTAGTTGCTGGGGATTCAGACATGAATGAGGCTCTGTACGTGATCACCTTTATAGCTAGGATCTCAGGAACCATGCTATTACCAAGGCATGCCTAGCTGTCAGTTTAAGGGAAAAAGCCTGTATCTTTTAAAACTATAATACTGATACATTGTTTTTTAAGCTTTTTCTGTTTCTTATTAAAATAGCCCTTGTGCTTCCAAGTTATATTCCCAAAGAAAGACAAATGTATCTGTTTTTTGGGGAAATATCTATAAACATTTTTAATCATTAAATAATGTGCATTATGTTGAATGGAATGAAGCTTTAACATTGTGTCTTTTCTTTGGATATGTGCGTTATCGAAGAGGTTTTAAACACTGTCCCAGAGTAGAGCATAAGAATTAACTTCAGTATTATTCACTAGATGTCATTAACTTCTTAAATATGCATCTTCACTCTTTCAGAGTTACTGGAGAATGTAACCCTAATACATAAACCAGTGTCATTGCAACCCCGTGGGCTGATCAATAAAGGAAACTGGTGCTACATTAATGCTGTATCCTTCTCAGATGCTGTCCCCAAGGCTGGCTAACTACTACAGTTTTCTCCTCCTCAGGCACATTTGACACTTAGTTAAGCTTCCACAGGGCAGCTAAACTTTGAATCCAGAAACTTGAGTCCTTAGTCTGCCTACCTTGCTTATAAACATTGTTATTCCTGATCCCCACCCCATCCCACCCCAAAAGATTTGTTGACCTGGTAATTACAGAATCAGGCAAGTTTTCTTCTCATTAGAGTGGTCCCAAATAATTGGGCAGAGTTACCATTTGCAAATGGCAATTTTCATTGATTTGATTACCTTGGTTGAATCAAGTTCCCTGTGTAAACTACTGATTGCAGAGTAAACCTTCATGTGGATGTCACAAGGCAGTTATCCCCATGGTTATTTGGTTTATTCCCTTTTGTGTTTCTATATCTAAGGCATTTAGTGACCTTGGCTTATTTAATCTTACATGCTCTTGTGCTTAATGTGCCTTTTGAAAATTTGAAGTATCTGTTTTATTTCCTTACGCTTCCTTTACTGCCAATATTTAGACACTGCAGGCACTGGTTGCTTGCCCCCCGATGTATCACCTGATGAAGTTCATTCCTCTGTATTCAAAAGTGCAAAGGCCTTGTACGTCAACACCCATGATAGACAGCTTGTAAGTAAGGTGCTTAAAAATGTGTTGGGGTGGGTTTTTCCCCTCTGATAATTGGAATTCAAATCGTTTAGCAAAGTTCTTGATATCCTGCAAATGAGTCCTATAATTCTTTTTCTTTTTAATTTACTGTTTATGAGTATATATGGAACTTAACCAGAAATGGAATTGGAACGTTGTTTATCTGTGTTCTTTAGATTCAGTTGAATATGTTTTAGTGTCACTTAAAATATACCGAAGACTTATATAGAAAAGATTTAAGAACTCACTAGCTATTAAAGCATTAGTTACCTAAAACTTGCTATCTTCATACCAATTAATATTCTACTTAGCCATTAAGGCTCTTTAGTAAAAGTATGTCTTGTTAAGAAATGCACTACTAAACTCTTTCCCCCCATGTTTAGTGTTCGGCTGATGAATGAGTTTACTAATATGCCAGTACCTCCAAAACCCAGACAAGGTGAGTAAAAATGAGGTCTTCTGATGTCATTACATATTGACAGTTAATGACATCAGGTGACTGAATTTAATAAAGTCAGTCTTGTTGGATAAACAATGTCCTTTTAGGTATAGGTTGCTAAACCTATGCTATTTCAGCGTTGGGTGAGGGCGGGAGGGGGTTTTTCTGATTTTGCTTTAAGACTCCATTTTAGTTGTGAAAATCTATGTTCTATTTCCTTTGCAGCTCTTGGGGATAAAATTGTGAGGGATATCCGCCCTGGAGCTGCCTTCGAACCCACATATATTTATAGACTCCTGACAGTCATCAAGTCGAGCCTGTCTGAAAAGGTTTGGGACTATTCTAATGTAGCCAGTATGAAGTGTTTCCCTTTGCTCCGTTTTATACCTTAACTATTCCTTATTCAGTGCTTTAAATGCTTTGATTTGGTGGGTGTGTTCATTAGATCTAGGCTTGTTATGGAGTCAGTTGCTTAGCTGAATTTAAAGAGTATGGTGATAATCATAATCAGAGACAACTCCTGTATCATTTACTGTGCACCAAGTACTGCTGTAAGTTCCTTCCACGTATTAACTTACTTAAATCTGTAAGTAAAGTATGATGATTTTCTTGTTACATTTGAGGAAAGTGAAGTCATTGTTCAAGGTCACACAGCTAGTAAATGGCAGATACTGGCTTTGGAGTCAGCTCCTTGAACCGTTGTACTATGCTGCCTTTCAGGTAGAGGCAGTGGCTGAGCCTGGGGAGATTGGGCAGCCTTTAGAGCAGTTTTGGTTGTCATTATAGTCACATGCCTTAGACCCCCTCGGGTCCTTGATGGATACATGCAGAGCTGCTAAATTCACAACTCCCAGTGTGAATGAGAACCCTGGGTTTGTGCAGCGAGGTGGCCTTAGACGGCTAGTTCATGGTCTTCTATTTTGTTTAAACAAAACAACTTTTAGATAACTTTTATTAATAAAGGTAATATATATTTTCTGTGTAAAATTTCAGAATTACAGAAAACATAATAAAATAAACATCCCCATTAGTGTTATCATGTAGAGCTAAGTGTTTTATCTTCCCCCCTTTTCGCCACGCCCCCATCTCACCTGTCTAAAGAAAAATTCACATGATTTTGGGGGGGAATACTTTACATTAAAATTTGTTGAAAATTTAAGAGAAGGCATAATTTGAATAGGTATTACATTCCCTGCAGGTCTCAGGTAGCAAGCAGTTAAGATTAACGTGATTATATTTGACCTTTTCAGGGTCGACAAGAAGATGCTGAAGAATACTTAGGGTTCATTCTAAATGGACTTCATGAGGAAATGTTAAACCTAAAGAAACTTCTCTCACCAAATAATGAAAGTAGGTCATGCTATATTTGCTACAAAAATGTCTGAGAACGTTTATTCAAGAATTATTTTAAAATAAATATTTATATGCTTATATATTAAGTTGCATTTCCCCCATCAGTAATTTGTTCTTCAAAAATTACTTATTTACTCATTAAGATTAGTTATTTTTATCTTGCCTATTATACATACCATTGAGATTGTTATACTTGGATAAATCAAAATAACTGCTGGATTCTTTAATGTTAACATGTTGTCATTTATTTTTCTACACACACACACAAAGCGTATGTACACAGTTTTCCCGAATGATTCAAAAATAAGTTGCAGATAACAGTTTAGTTTATCTTTAAATGCTAAAGCATGCATCTCCCGAGATAAGAATATTTTTCTACATGACCAGCCTACCTTATCAAATTAAGAAAACTATCTGTAACTAAACAAAAATATCTACTTTCCAGACTGTCTTCCAGTTTCTCTGATTATACCGAGAATGTCTTCTACAGCAGTGTATGCAAGCAGGGATCCAGCAGAGTCACACATGTCGTGTTTGTTCTTAATGTAGAGCACACCCTGATTTTGTTTTTAAAAAACTGTAATTGACAAATCTGAGTAGGCGATGCATGTAGAACTTAAAAAAATTTTTTTTTCTTTTTTTGCTGTTCTTGTAAATAGTAGCCTAAGCAGATTATCTACTTTTCAGAACTTACTATTTCCAATGGACCCAAAAACCACTCACTGAATGAGGAAGAGCAGGAAGAACCAAGCGAAGGAAGTGAGGACGAATGGGAGCAAGTGGGCCCCAGAAATAAGACTTCAGTCACTCGCCAGGCGGACTTCGTTCAGACCCCAATCACTGGCATTTTTGGTGGACACATCAGGTTAATGCTTTTCTGAAATAATTTAGTATTTGCCTTTTTTCAGGGCCTTGCCATTCTGCTAAAGGTATAAGACTTGTCCTAAGAAATCTGGACCTGATGGTATATGCCTTTACACTGCTGTGCCCTCTCTTTGCCTGGACTTCTAATGATTTTCTCGTCAGCCCCCACTGCTTTCACGGTACCCACTGTGACCTTTCTGCAGAGGGCACTGTCCCCTAGGGACTGCCATAGTGAGCTCCTTACTCCCCACCATCAACACTGCAATCCCTCAGTCCAGCTGCTCACAGCTAGGGAGGAAGAGAAAGACTGATTGATTGATTGACATACATGTTTTGTTAAGAGAAGAAATTTGTGTATCTGATTAGAAGAATTTTAGGCCCCGGGACCAAATGAATTAGAAGTTAAGGGAGTGTGGAGGAAGACCTAGGCTGGAGTACCACGGCACCTCCTTTGCCCCATTCCCCTTAAACCAGCTGCTTTTTGCTCATTCACCAAATCCTTTTAAAAGGTTTTATTTATTTACATTAGAGCCATTCAGTACCACCGCGATGTAGAATTCAATAAAACTCATACCATTTCCAGGGAGGTTTACTCACTCAGTCTGAAAGGACCTCATTATAGAACAATTTCCTCTCTGAAGGCCTCTCGGCAGAACCTACCACGGTGGTGTTTTAGTGAGACTCTTAGCCTTCCGTTGCCCCAAATGCTGTGTATCCAAAAGAAATAACACTCTTTAAAGGCACTGAGAGTTAGTTCAGTCTCTTTCTGCTCTAAAACAACTTATATTGAGTACCTTTCCAACAGGCTAATGAAAACTTCACAAGCTAGTCAGTAGTGCTGTAGGACTGGATTTAGAAGCCATTTATGCCACCATGTGACCTTGAACAAGTCATTTCTGTGCCCTTCACTGTGAGCTAGACTCTGAGGGACCCTTTCCATTCTGGAGACTCTTTGTGCCGGCCCGTGGTCATGCGTGCTCTGGGGAGTGCCCAGCCTCCAACCGCTGCTGCTATAACTAGTTTTTGCCAGATATGGTGTCTTGGTTTGGGCTGTGTTGGGAGAGGGAAATAGGGATCCAGGTCTGAGAACAGCAGTGAGAGGAGGCTGAATGTGACCATTAGTCCAGCAGTCTGATGTTAGCATTCTTGGGGTACTTGCTTAGGGATGGGTGAGAAGGATGAGGGAGTAGCCCAAGTGGATGTAAAGAGAGCACCATATTTGTGCATAAGTGGGGAATCAGAATTGCTTGGCCACTGATGGCCAGCATACTCAGAGATTTCACATTTGTCCAAGAATAACCAGTTGGAAAATCTAGAATCTACTTTGGAGAAATTCCTAGGTTAGCCTGAATGGCTCTGCCATAGTCCCTAGCGTCAGCCTCTCTGGGCCCTTTGTGTTGAAATTGGTTGTCATTATTTCTTTTTCAAAAATGGTAAAGGAAAGATGAGGAATTGCTTCTTATAATTTAGGAACATCTTTTTGTATAGCAGTCTTCATTAAGCATGATTCTTTATGCAGACCAGTTGAAAGTTTTCCTTCTAAAATTTACTTTCTTCAAGTGGTTTTCCAGTTTTCCCAGAAAGACCAGCATCTTTCTCTACCTTTTCCCCCTGTAACACTTTTTTTTTTTTTTTTTTTTTTTTTACCAACTTTACTTACTGGCTTTCCCACTATTCCTCTTCAGAACCAATGGCTGTCATCCTAAGCCTTGACGCTCAAAAGGAGCGTGAAGATACTTCCTAAGACCGTGTGGGGAAAGCAACATATGAAAATTAAACCCTAAGTAGAAAAACCTTTAGCTCGCTCTTCATGCATCTGCTCTGTAAAGTCTGGATACCTATCCACACCCGTTTTAGTCCATTTGTAAACTAGGTCACTCAGGCTACAGAAATAGAATTCCTTGTTGAACTCTTGGAATGTTTTCTTGCTGAGGCTAAGTGAGAGATGGGCCGCACACACAATTTTTATTCAGAAAAAAAAACTTAGAGAAAGAAAAATGAAATGAAAAACCAGCTAAGAAAACAAGGCTGCACTGGCACCCTTCTTCTCGAGGGTGGCAGCACTGCTTCCTGGAAGGTTAACTTGTTTTTTATTCTGCTCACCCTGCTCCTCTTCTTTGCAAGTCATTTTTATAGGGGAAAATGCCATTAAAATATTCTGTTTACCTTGAGGTTTCCTCTATTTTATTAGAACAGGCTATGATACTTGGAGAGAATGAAAAGTGTCAGCATTTTGAAGCCAGGTCAAGATAGTCACATTTATTAACTGGCGCATTTAAGTGTAGAGTGGAGGTGAAGGAATTTGGAAGATGAAATATATTTTCTTCCAGAGCACTTGAACTGGGAAAATTATCAACTGGCGGATTTAGTTGCTAGAAATACTTAGGAGGTGGTATTCAGCAGAATTATTTTTAAATTTAGTGTATTTTTGGCTTTTCTGTTCTCTCTGGTTTTCTGAAAGTGATATCGAATAATCTCATTTTCAATGTTTGTTCCTCTTCTCCTGTTGGATAATCTTAAGAGAAAGTGGGTAGGAGTGGTTTCTTAAATTTTTTGTTTTTGTTTTCAATTCTTAGGTCTGTGGTTTACCAGCAGAGTTCAAAAGAATCTGCCACTTTGCAGCCATTTTTCACATTGCAGTTGGATATCCAGTCTGACAAGATACGTACGGTCCAGGATGCACTGGAAAGCTTGGTGGCAAGAGAATCTGTCCAAGGTTATACCACAAAAACCAAACAAGAGGTATATTCATGGTCAATCTCAAACCTTTCTACTGAGGCGCCCTGGTGTGGTGGAAAGAACACAGTTGGGAATGAGGACAAGTGGATTTGAGTTCTGCCTCTTAAATCAGTTACTTAACTTTTTTGGACTGAAAGTTTCCACAGTTTTAGATGAAATGGTTGGAACAGATTAACCATGACAACCCCTTTTAGCTCTGAATCATGTAGCACCAGGTAATGGCTTTGTGGATTATTTATCCTGAGCCACATTTACTTTTCTGGCAATCTAATCATGATACCACAAAATCAATACTACCCCTAACGGAGGCTGAATCGCTAATTTCCATTCCTGATATCATAAAGCACAATTTCATGAGGTTAGTTAGGATCCAAAAGAGATTCATAGCACATCTGGTTTGCGTTTGATTGTAGATCTTCAAGGACGCTGAAATATAGCAAGTAATCGTTTGAGTGCCTGTCACTCTTTGCTTTGATATGAAAAAGACGAAGCCTTTGGGTCTTCCATTCTTCAGGAGTCAAGAGAAGCAGATTATAGCTTTGTGCAGTACGCTCGTCCCCTTAGTCAGGAGAGGTGGACGGTCTGTTCTCTGCGAGCTTATTAATTCCTCTCTGTCCAGATGCGTCAGTGTGTGCTCGTTTCCTGCCCTGCACCTGCTGACATCTTCTCCATTATACACCCTAGATTGCTGCACTGAGTAAAAATGTGTCGGGGAGAGGAATGCAGGCTAGTGATGGACAATGCTTTCTTGAACAGTTTATAGTATTCCTTGATTCAAATAATGTGTAGTGGCTGCAAGGTGAACAAAGAGGCATCCCGGCCTAGAAAATCTGTCAGCTCCTCGCATGGCTGAGCAGGCTCGCCCTCGCCTTGCAGCCTATGCCGCGAGTGAAGACCAGCAAAAGCTAGATGTGGGGACCTTCAGTTCATCTGGAATTTTCTGCTTTGGATTGGTCAGGCCTCCTGGAGGATTTGCAGAAGTTACGCCTAATCCCCCACATACTTTCTGATTGCTTCTTGTGGGCGGTTTTGTTTAAAAAATAAAAGTGGTAGGAGCCAGTGACAGAATCTTGGCAGTTGGCTTTGTGAATAAGCTAAAAAGTGGTGGTGGAACTTAATGGAAGAGAGAGATAATGGATACTTGTTTTAGGGAGGTGGATTTGTCTGGCCAGGTTGTGAACTTGGCTTTGGGGACTGTCCACTTGGCTCATTCTCTGGCAGCCATGAATCCAGAGGTGTACTCGCTGTTTTGGCCTCCGCGCCGCCCTTCCTCCTCTCGCCTCTGAGCCAGCCGCGCGGCCCTGCCCCCTCGTCCTGCCGCCGAGGCTTTCCCCAGGGCCACCAGGAAAGCTTCTTCGTGACGTGTGTGTCTTTCTCTCTTTGCTTCTGCTACAATGAAACTTAGAATTTAGGGAGGCAGTGGAGATGGGGTTGCTAATTGAGGTAGAGGTAGTTGGCCTGTTGTTGGAGAGTATTAAGGAAAGATTTATTCTAGATATTCACATTTGGAGGAAGGATTTAAGAAAGCAATGGCATTTTGGTAGAGCCTTGAGAAGCAAAAGAACAATACTGACTGTTCCAGCTCCGTGATCATGGTGATCATGGTGGTGTGTGGTTATCAGATAAGAATGAGAACGCTCGAAAAGCAGATATTTGAGGAAGGAAGATTTTAGACAGCTTGCGATATCTGTAAAGGGCAAATAACACGTTTTCTGGAATGTGATTTTTTTTTCTTAATTTACTTTTTAAAATACTGAGTTTAATTTTGTTACATTTCTAAGTCAGACTTTTTTTCTGTGGGAACACAGGATAGTCCTTGGGAAAATATGATAATACAAAATATTTACGATACAGAAAAGGTCTGGTTTTGTTGGGCGATAAGAAAGTGTGCCTCAGTTTGTCTAGAAACCCAAAACACATTTAAGAATTTCAGATTAGCCACTTCCTGAGCTGCTTGGATGTTTAAGGTCAGAATCATAGGTCACTAGCACTGAGAAGCACCCCAGAGACACTTTAGCCCAATTCTCTTGATTTATAAGTGAGGAAACTTTAGAGTCATCATCCCCAGTTTGAACTGTCAAGCCGTAGTCACATTTTTCATTCATTCCCGAATTCATTTTGAATATAGAGACACAATGGACATACAGAGAGGTGTGGGGAGGTTTCCACACCTGGGATCTTAGTCTGGGTGGGCGCACGGGCCTAGAGGGGTCTGGAAACGTAATGATCCCAAGCAGCGATGACCACCGAGCTTGCTTTCCAGAAGCCGGATACCCTTAGGATGCCTTTAACTGGATACATATATCGTCCTTCAAAAGCTTTCTTGGCATTTTACATACTACTGTCTTTTGGATTGTTACTTTAACAAATATTTCTACCAGAAGTATTCTCCATGTAAATTCAGGAAGCATCAGAGAGTTTATAAGTACAGAGAACAAGTAGAGGGATTAAGTATTGTTTGTGAAGTTGCATTTTAATTAAAAGCATTCATTAGACCTGTGAAAGGGCATATTTAACTGCTAAAACTGAAACTTATAAAAATAATGGTTAGAATAGTTTTAGGGTTATTTAAAACATCTAACTCAAGAAAAACATTGGCCTCAGTTTTATCAATACTATGAGAGTTATTAAAAAAAGTTAAGTATATGATTCAAGGTACTAAGTTAGGTTGTTATTGGCTGTGTGTGTGTGTGTGTGTGTGTGTGTGTGTGTGTGTTTTGTAGTTATGCAATTTGTCATTAATGCCACAGAGCAAAGCTTCTTAATTTGAGTTCACAGATGGACTCAGGGACCCAAGGGATCCTCTGCCGTGGCTTACAGGGGGTGTATGCATTTTTCTAAGAGAAATGTCGGTGGCTTTCTAAGGATTTCAAAAGATCCCATGACCCACGAAAGATTGAGAAACACCGCCACATATTTTAAGGAGTCAGCTCTCAGGGGAGGCCTCTGAGTGGAAAACTGAGATGGAGTCTGCTGTTTGAAGTAAGGTGGCCAGTGTGTCCTGCTGTGCTTTGTGTCTTAGGTTGAGATCAGCCGAAGAGTGACTCTGGAAAAACTTCCTCCTGTTCTCGTGCTGCACCTAAAACGCTTTGTTTATGAGAAGACTGGTGGATGTCAGAAGCTTATCAAAAATATTGAATATCCTGTGGACTTGGAAATTAGTAAAGGTAATAAATATATAAGTCGGAAACGTTTATTGTGACAGTACTTGTGGAAATCGATGAGCTTGACACATTAGCACGTTTGTAGAATGTCAAAAATGAAGGGGTTTTTCTTTCATGACTTTGTGTTTTAAATTTCTTGACTTTTAATAGACTTTATGTTAAAATTCTCATTAAAATGGCCTTTGAAAAATAAAGGCAAAAATGAATAAACCGCATACTCTTACTAGATTAGAAAAATAGGTTTTGTCTATCAGAATGAGTATCATTTTTCTATAAACATTTTACAGATTAATGGTACAAAATAATTTTCCTCATGCTACATGTTAACAATTGTGTGGACCAGCCTGGTTAAAAGGACTTTTTTTTAGTGAATTGAGAATGTGTCCCATAGGCCACTGGGGGTTCCTCTGACCTGGTTGCAATGACGCGAGCGTTAGATTTGTGGCACTCTGTCAGCCACAAGTCTCTGTCAGGTAACCAGGACTCAGCAGCGTCCGTACATTCTAGTGAAAGTACCAAGTTCAGGTTGTCTTGCTAAAAGCACAGGTTGAAGGAAAACTTTCCTCGAAAGCATCAGAATTTGTGAAAAATTCTGATTTTTGTGCCACCCTGAAGCTTGATCGGGAGCATAACAAACTAGAGTGATTCTCAAAATATCAGGGTGTCTGAAAAATGGAAAAGAGGACATGGAACGGCATTCCCAAGTCTTGCAGAGCCCCTGGGTCCCCGTCATCTTGCTCCTCCCTTCCCTCCCCACAGCACGGCACCCACACTCCATGCTTTCTGGGCCAGGCGCTCAGAAACTGGTGGGTGGCTGCCTTATGTTTATGGTCAGCTTCACCTACACCCCAGGATGTTCCATTTCCTTCAGCTTAAGATTCAGACTCTGGCTCTTCAGCCCCATTCTCAGGAGCTGCCGCCTTCAGCCGATAGGCTGACTCCCATGCTGGTTCGTGGTCCGTCCTGCCTCTCACAAGTCGAGCTGCTTCGTTCGTAGGCAGCTTGTTTTTCTGATCCCATTTGGGGACAAGAGCAGGGAAGAATCTCCCGCAGAGAATCATATACTGGGTCGTCCGTCCCTTTTTGCAAGGCTGTCGGGGAAGCATAGTGCACAAGCTGAGTCCACTAGGCATCCTTTGACTTCCCTCTTCCGTCTTTCCTCACCTCTAAATTAACCCCCTAGAAGGACCGACTTGTGTGGTTTTCTACACTGACTTAATTGTCATAACTTTTCTTGTTACATGTATTTTTGTATCTGCCACCTCAAATGCTTTCTAGAAAGAGAAATCACATAAATAAGGACCAGAGGACTTACTTAGGTTGTGGAGGTGGGGGGTAGAGAAGGAACCATTAACGGCTGCCAAGAGCAGTGCATCTCCGCACGGACCAGCTCTGCGGCGTCTCTGGTGCTTCTGCAGGGCGGAGGGTCTGCGAGCGCTAAGGACGAGAGGCTGATGCCTCTGGGAGAAATTCCGCTCACGTGATTGAAGTTTTGCTCTCTGACTCACAGATGAAACATGTTTTCCAGGGCTATTTCATTTTGTTTTGTTTTTTTTTCTTTTAAGTAGGTACCTCTCTCCCCCCACCTCCCACCCCCCATTTTGTAGGACATCTGCTTTTAGGACATTTCTAGCATGAGCTTAATAGGTTGAATATATTCCTCATGTTTCCTGAATGGCTTAGTTGCTGGTTATGTCTGTCACCGTGTATACTACACAGCTCATTTTCCTCATGGGTCATTTTTTATGCAAATAAAGAGATGGCGTTTCGTTTCATTTCCCTGGTCTGCCTGGTGTTGTACCTGAGTGGAGACCGTTGTCACCCATGTGTGTCTGTGCTGCTCCAAGCCTTTCTGTAAGCGCTTTTATAGACTAGAGCTGTTGATCTTTTGTTTTTCAGAACTGCTTTCTCCAGGGGTTAAAAATAAGAGTTTTAAATGCCACAGAACCTATAGACTGTTTGCAGGTAAGTCCACTTGTGCGTTATTTCCCTGTTAAAGTGGTGATGAAGAGGTCAGGCGCAGCTTCGCAGACCTGCCACCGAGCACGCAGGACAGACGTCACTGTTGGTGTCGCTGTGCACTGCGGAAGCAGGGAACTCGTTTGAAAATGTGTGTTTTAACTTAAATTTGGTCCTTGGAATTTGACTGACTCTCCCCTTGGCTCTAGGCGGAGCCTCACGTTAGACCTGGTGTGACATGGTTGTTTCCGTCTGAGTGAGATGAGTGAGTGCAGGCCGCCAGGCTAGCGGTTTGAGACTGCGACCTTCTCCCGTGGGGTAATGGAGCCTGGGAGAGGCCGTGGCATCCAGGCACCCAGCCGTGTGCCACCATCTCTTCTCCCTGCAGAGCTGTCACGTGTGCACGAGGTGGTGGCCCCCCAGTCACGGGACCCCCCGGGGGGGTAGGGGGCAGGGGCACACCCTCATCCCAGAGCCGGCAGCCCTCCGACCCCTGCTCTCTTGGCCTGGATGTTCCTGTAGAGCCAGCTCGTCTTCTGCGCTCTCTGTGCTTCCTTCCCTTCCTCCTCCTCTCATAGCCTGAGCCTTTTAATGCCTTTGAGGCTTTATGTCTTTTTTATGTTTTTCGATAGTTGTTTGCAACAATTTTTTTTGCTTTTCTGGCTGTTTTTATTAGAATCTAGCTTCTCCATCACCCTATCGTGTTGCCATTGGTGAGCCTGTTTGAAATTTAAAATACCACTACTGTGTACTGACCCTCACACATGTGTTGGCCTTTCTACTAGTTACCTTTTCTGTACTATCTCATTCATTCTTCACAACTGTCCTGAGAGGTAAGTGGTGGTATCCCCATTTTATAAAAGAATAAACAGAAACTCTTACCCGAGAGGAACAGTCACCACTCTGTGACCCGCGGAGCAGGGCTTTAGGCTCCTCTGCCCTCCGTCCGCTCCCAGGAGTTTAGGACGCTGGGTTGGGCCCTGGTCGGTGGTGAGGTCCTGTGCCACACCAGCAGGAGTCTGGCCCGGGCAGCTCTTTCTTCCCTCTGGGCTCCATTCCTTTTGACTTTCTTTCTCCCTCAAGGCAGCTGACCACGGCCCCCCCTCAGTCTGCTGGGACCCAGGCAAGGTGGCACTGGGCACCTTGCTGTTGGGAGTGTTGCCATCCTTTCCCTGCCCTGCCTTGCGAGGGAGGCTCTGAGGCCTCAGGTGGCACTCAGGCTCTGCAGCCTACCTCTGCGACCGGAGGAGTCCCCAGCGTCTAGCCTGGCTCCCTGGGCTTTGGCACCAGGGTCCCACTGGGTGATAAGATGTTTTTTGCCGTCTCCTTGCGGCTCTCTCCCTTGGGGCCCATGCAGGGGAAGGCTGATGGACAAGGGCAAAGCTTAGGCATTTCTAGTCTCCTGGTCAAGAGGCCCCAGTGGAAATGCACACTCCTCCCCACCCACCGTGGCCCAGGGTTTGTTACATTGCTGTCACCCGCAATACAGAATTAGGACCTTGTGTTGGTCCTGTTGCTGGTTTCCCACTTGACTGTCCTGTAGTCTTGCTTGTGACCAATCATATTTGTCACATGGCTGGCCAGGGCTATAGTGTCTTCTGAGCCCCCAGCATAGAGGTTTCTTTGAGTGGACGGAGTTCAGGAGTCTGTCCAGTGACTGAGGCCTTACGTGCCATCCTCTAACTAGCCAAGGTCACTGGCCCAGAGTAGGTTCAGACCTCCCTAGAAGTAACAGCCGCTGCTAGAACCCGTGGCATTCAGGCTTGTTTATTGGTGACATTCCTTAGCAGCTGACTGTCGTGCCTCTCCAAGTGGCTGTCCTTCGTGCCGTTGCTGGTAGTGCACGGCTCGCGCCACCTTTCCAGAAGTTCCGTAGAGACTAATTCTCTCACCCAGGCTCATGTCTCCTGTTGGCCAGGCCTCCCCTCAGCCCCTCGCCTTCATCACTGTCTTTAACATCTTCACTCATCTTTCAACAATTACATTTGCCTTTTACTAAGGCTTCTTGATTGAATTACAAGATTTTTAAAAGTAGTGATTAGTGGTATGTTTTTCTGTTAAAATGTAGAAAAATTGGAATTTTTTAAAAAAGAACAAAAGAGCGTAGTGAGTCATGTCTGCGGGGTCACTCCACAGCCACACACTCAGTCCGGCTAACAGTTCTGGCACCTGTTCCGGAGTGAGCACTGTCAGACGTCATAGAAGACAATTTACAGAAAACCTAGGATTCTGTGTGTGTGTGTGTGTGTGTGTGTGTGTAATATAAGCTTATGGCTACATCACAAACAATCCTATAGGGAAAAAATTATTTTTTGTATATACAGTTCACTAATCATTCCTTCTAGTGGGTATTTAGGTTTTTCTATTTTTTTCACTGTTATAAAATCTGAGTCTAAGATTCAGATATTCGCTTAGAACAGTCTAGAATGGACTTGTGTAGATCAAGGGCATGAACGTTTGTAGGGCTCTGGGTGTGCATTTCCAGAGGCCAGTTTGTCTGTCCTGCCGTCGGCTCATAGGAGTGTGTCTTTCACGTACTCGCCAGCATTCTCTCAAGTATTAAATATTAAAGTGGTTGCTAACCCTTGCCAAAAGGGCTGACCAGTAGGACGACCCTATTTAACAGGCATTTTTTTTCTTTTATTGTTTGAAGGGTATTGAACATTTTAAATATGTCATTGAGATGTATATAAGTTTTTATTATTAATTGTTTAAGGTTTTTGTGTTTAAATAACATTGCTTCATGTAATTACGTTTCCCCGTCCCGCCTACTTTGGTTAGGTGTTGCACCAGACAGACAGATTTTTGCAGGTAGCCGGGTGGGTGGGTGGCTTTAAGCTGTCGGCGCGCAGTGCTCCACTCACCAGGCCTCCTCCCGGGCGCTCTCTTCCAGTGGTCTACCATCACGGCAGCAGCGCGACGGGGGGCCATTACACCACAGACGTCTTCCAGATCGGTCTGAACGGCTGGTTGCGCATCGACGACCAGATGGTCAAGGTGATTAACCAGTACCAGGTGGTGAAGCCCACTGCTGACCGCACAGCCTACCTCCTGTATTACCGCCGAGTGGACCTGCTGTAACCGCCGTGCGCCCGCTGTGTGTGCTCGACACCCGCTTGTAGAACACCACCTCTCACCGACTTCCTTCCTCTCGTTAGTGGCTGTTAGAGAGAAACTCTTTCTCCCTTTTGCAAACATGGGCTCAAATGAAAAGGAGACGCCTTGGGGTTTGTGCACAACATAGTTTATGTTGACTTCTAACTTCCAAATCAAAATCATTTGGTGGAAATAGACTGTCGCTTGATTTAAGAAAATACGCAAAAACCCATAATTCTGAAATAATGCTGATTCCTGAGTAAGAAGGGGAAACTTGCGTTTGATTCCCATTCTAATTGCTTAGTAGAATAAATCCTGCACCAGCAACACTTGTAAATTTGTGAAAATGAATTTTATCTTTCCTTAAAAAATGAATTTTTTAATCCATCACACTCTCCTCCCCCCCACCCTTTAGTTTTTGATAAATGATAAAAACGAGCCAGTTATCAGAGAAGAAATAGTTCTTCAAAAGAAAAACAAAAAATAAGTTGCTGGTTCCTAACAGGAAATATACATTTTAATAATTGTGCGATGAGAAACTGCTTACATACACATTACAGATCAAATGTCTGGAGTTAAGACGTTAGTCACATAGATGGGTGATTGTAACTTTATTGCCATTAAAAGATTTCAAATTGCGTTCATGCTTCTGTGTACACATAATAAAAAATGGGCAAAATAATGAAGATTGATCTTTCCTTAAGTCTGCTCTGTTTAATTCTGCTGCCTGCTCTTCTCTAATGCTGCGTCTCTAATTGTACACAGTTTAGTGATACCTAGGAGTATAAAGTTGTCGCCCATCAATAAAAATCACAAAGTTGGTTTAATGCTGTGCGTGCTGTTTCTTTGACTGCGGGAGCCTTTTTCAGTCACGAAGTCAGGCAGACGCCACTGCACCTCAGTCAGCCTTTCGGCCAGCCCCCCATGTTTGCGAACGCCGTACCAGGACTCAGGGTGCACCTGTTTCCACGCATGTGGGTAAATAGTTTGTGGGGGTTTTGTTTCTGTTTGTTTGTTTGTTTGTTTTGAATCTTCGGATAGCAGAAAATGGTGGGATAAACTCTCCTTTCGTTGTTTCCATCCCCAGCAATTCCAGTATCACTAAAGTGGTGGGCTTAGATGATGGCCTAGCGTCTTTTAATTGTGTGTCACGGAGGGCATCATAGCAGCGCTGGACGCCGCGCTCTAGTTGTGAAAAGGAAGCCTCCCTAGACAGAAGACATGGAGAGGAGAGACAGCGGACACACGCAGGGCCGGGCACCCCCGGGGGCTCTCGTGCCTCTGGTGCCCCAGCTGCCGGCCCCATGCAGACAGGTCATGGTAATGTCCCGGGATCGCCAGAGAAGCGGTGGTCCACGGTTGGAGCCTGTTTCCGGAGCTCAGCCTCTTACCGTCCGTGCCCCTCCCGTGTAGAGAGTTTACTTTCCTTTCAAGTTACAGCCCTGCCGCTGACCACTCTGCCTACGCATCCTGTTTTAACCGTACTCTGATTCGTGTGGCTGACTGACAAGTGTTACAGTTAACTTCTCATTAAAATTACGTACAATTCTTATGGAAGATGTGATGTTTAGAAGCCAACTTAACTTCGGGGGGAAGCAACTCACACCAGCAATAATCCAGCCGAAGATGAATTAAAACCCAGTTCTGAAGCGCTCATTGAGTTCTGGGTTGTCATACTGTGAGCCGACTCATGTCCCTTCTGTAGGAATGGCTTATCTGTCCTGAGTGTACACCCAGCCTCTATAACTGGTATTGGTCATTCTCCCCCAGCAGGATGAAGTGGCTCATTATTATTTGAAGTTATTAAAATGTCCCCTGTGAGTCAGATTGAGCAGCCGCTCAAGAGCAAGGCTCTGATCTGGGAATGCTTTTCACAGGAATCTGGAACAAGAGGCTGGGAAAGAACGCTGTGGCTGGGACATCACCCTGCTTCCACATCTTTTAAACCGTCTGTGTGTGTAGACGAGAAGTTTTCCCCTCAACTATTAGGGGTTTCTAAATGACTAAGTTGCTAAAGTATATATTTCATCAAGCCCAGAATACGTTGTGTCTCTCTCAGAAGTGATGAGACAAATTAAATCCAGTGAGACATTCCGGTGTCTTGGTGTGTACGGTGTAGTGATACTACACGCACTTGAGTGGCTGTCCACTGTAGTACACCTGGGATTTTTAATTCAGCTGCGTGGTAGCCAGCAAAGGGCCCCGTTATTACCCTGCATGTGAGTATGCTGTATGTTCGAAAGGCGAAAGCTAGCATTGTTTGAAAGGGAACCAGCATAACTCCATACCAACTAACAACTCTGTGTTTATGACAGATATAGCCTCCCAATTTTGCTTAAGCTGATGAGTACACCCGGTTGCAGACAGAAGAGCGAAACTCAGGAAGGAACAGAATATGTAGCGAGTAGATGCCAGCCTGGAATTCAGAACTATCTGCATTAGGTCCCTGCAGTGAATAACGGGCTCGTGGATAGATCAGATCATTGAGTAAATCCAGCATTTTCTAGGATTCCAGGTGAATGGTGAGCTTATCCATGTTACCTGTTCTTGAGATTTTGAAGTCAACATTTAGTATTTTGTGCTGCAACGTTTGGTTTTTGGGTAAGTTTCATAGGCTGTTTCTCTGGCTTTAGGTCATTTACACCTATAACTTTGCCCACTAACCTCTGTTTTGGGAGTACAAGCTTAGTGATTCTCCTTCATTACCATTTGATATATTTTTTTTTTTATTACAATTGACGTTCAATATTATATCAGTTTCAGGTGGCACTTGATATGTCTTTATGGGTGATCCAAACTGATGTGAATGCCGAGGTGTTGTTAGAAGTATATTACGGGGTAATTTTTCTTTCTTGTGTCAATTAGTACTAACAGGACGTGGAAGTTCTGTCACAGGGAAGAATGTAGTGAGGTTTACGTGGCCGGTATGTTGTTTGTCCAAAAGCTGAGAGAGTGCAGCACCACCGTGGGTTCCATTCGGGATCAAAAACGGCCCTTTCATCGTCCTCTCCGTGTAGCCGTCGCCAGCTGCCTGAGTGGCTCAGAGCAGCGTCTGCTTCCATTTCTCAGGGCAGTCACGGCCTGATGTGTGTGTGGGTGATGTGAGCAGGAACTTCGTAATCAGCAAATACATCATTTTGGTCTTTTTCTTGGTGAGAAAGCTCACAGGCTGCTTGACTTGAGCCGGGCAACCAGACCAGTTACAAGGCTGAGATTGCCGTCAAAGTCAGGTGCTTTGAACTAACCGAATCCACGAGTGAGTTTGGTATTGTACGGCTATCAGCTAACTCACATGAATCAATGATAGTTAGTTGTGCCAGCGTGGCTATGTCCGTCTGAAGGTTTGTTCCGTCCGTTAGGGGAGACCGAAGACCCAAGGCTTTCCCGTCTCTTTCTGGCCCAAGAAAGAAAATGATCTTGTGGGCCGACCATTTCCATCTTATTCCTACCTTTTGGAGAAAAAAATTGTTTGAAAAATGAATTTTACCTCATAGCCTCGTTTCACCTTGTTGTGATGTTTGTTCTTTCAAGGAATGAACAAATGAACTAGTGAACAAACGCTTGGTCCCCTTTTTTGATCTTTTTCTCTTTTTCCTTACCTCCTGCCCCACAAGAAAGGAAAGGGTATGTTGTTTTAGTTAGTGAGTGGGAGTTTCTTTAATGGGATTTAAATTGTAAATTTCTCGGTCATTCTGCATTCCGTTTCAGACAGGGTCATGCCTCCCACTGTACACTGATCATGATTAGGGATAATTTGCTGGTCTTTCCTTGGAAACAACTGGAAGTAAGCTCTTAAATCATTGTATTTTCATTAAAGGAAATTACCCAATCCTGGCTGCTGTGGTATTTGTGAAGTATTTTGTTTTGACTCTCTGATTTCACGCTAATATCATCTAAGATATTTTCATCTTTTTATAAATATTTCTAGGAGACTCCCATTTAAGTGCTTGCTCTTAGTCTTATCATTTATTAGGAAATCATTTAATGTTTGTTTTCTAACAAGTAAAATATTACAATAGTTTTGTTTATTCTACTTGTCAAACCAATAAAATATGTGTTTGTGCATTTGAAGAGTTTCCACATAGACGTTTTGCCCATTTGGGAACCGGATAAACCTCGACCGTATATTTCTGTTTTGTTGTGTTTTTTTTTTTTTTTTTTTTTTTTACATAGAAGTTTTTGTTTTGTTTTGTTTCTTTAATTATCTAAACCTGTCCAGAGTGTGTTTTGGTTTATGTTATTGGCCATCTTCCTGGTTTTCTGTGTCGGAGGTCACCCGGGGATTAACGGACTGGGTCTGGTGAACCTGACCTTGGGTTTCCCACCTGTTCTTCAGAGAAAGCAAGTCTCTTCACATGTTTTCTGAGTATTTGGGGATTCTCTGTATGATTTAAGAAAAAATTACTGCTTCGCTTTAATAAAAAGATTGAAAGTCTTGTGAGTAAGATGTGGATTTACTTCCTTATCTGAGAATTGACACTCCGTGCCCTGTTTTCATCCGTGGGGCCTGGCTCTGGACTCGGGGTGCCATCGGTCTTTGTGTCTGTCTTTGCATGGGCAACCACCTTTTTATTGCTGCTTAAATCGCTTCTGAGATCTGAGGGGCCGGCTTTGTGCTCCTGCTCATTTTATCACTTGCAGCCTAAAGCAGTGAACTCCTGTGTTTCTTAACTCTCCAGCAGATACCTGCCCTTCACAGCCAAGGTCAGCAAGTGGGTCCTCCTAGGGGGTGATGCAGTGACATGAAATATGTTGTAGTTTTGAAAGGGTATAATGTAACTTTGCAACGAATCACATTCACTTTCCAGGAAGACAGTCCCTATTTTCTGTGGCTGAAAGTGCTCCCTGCTGCAGCCAGGCCAGTCCTCCCAGTGAGAGAAGCAGACTCCAGTGGAGCACGTGGTACCAGTGGTAGGCTCGTAACCTGGAGCGTATCCGTGGGTGTTGGGACCAGTGACTCAGCAGAATCCCCCGTGGCCGCCCTTGGGGTGCTCCCGCGGGCTGCTCACTTCAGCGCCTCCTCCGGCTTCCCCACGTCGCCTCTCCTCCCTCTCCCGGTCATTGTTTCTCCTTTGGCTTAGCCTTTGGCACGATTCCTTTTTAAGACGTTCATAGTAGCTAAGACATAGGGCTTGCTGGAGACCCGGCCCCCTTCTGAGCTCTTTACAGACACTTGGCACTCTGACAGCCCTTAAGTCCTTCCACTGTGCAGTGCAGCTAGAGAACTGGCACCGGCTTCAGAGTCTGCCCAGGGCCTCAACACTGTTGCATGCGGGTGCTCACCCTGTACCCCTACAGCCTGCCTGCTTGCCGAGCTCAGTCACTGGTACTTGGGCGTAAACTGGAATGGCAGACAGAGAGGATGGTGGATATTGTGGAGAAATAGAAGGGAAAAATCTGGATGAACTCTTAATCCTTGGAGCATTAAAACAAAAACAGCAAAGTGATGAAATGATTAAAAACTTGGGTACAGAAGCCACACAGCCTGTGTTTTTGTCTGGTTGGAGCCCACTAGTGTAGAGAGATGTGTGCTACTGGCTGAAGTTCCCCTAAAATATAGACGTGTCTGTCGAGGACTGCCACTGAGAGCGATCCCGAAGAGCTCAGTAGGAAAGCCATCACTCCCACCATGTCCTTGGATTTAGATGCATAACCAAGACTTGGCTGCACACATATACCTTGTATTTTTCTGTTAACTACTCTTCTTTACAGCTATAATGGGACTTTTATTAAAAGCTAAAAATCACCAGTGCCCAGGAAAAATAAACCAAAGACTGGTCCAACCTAAGATCTGGAGCAACCTAAAATTTGTTTTCAAAGAAATAAAAATGTAAAAGTTCACCCATATTTACAACTAAGAAGAAAGCATGCCCTTTGTTTAATAAATACAGCCAACAACTTAAAATATGCTTTAGTCCTCTACCATGACCAGTTAAGAGCACAGAGGGGTGAGGCTGTGGGAAGGTCAAGGAGATGGAGAAGCCGTGGGAGGCGGCACAGAGGGTCATAGCCCAGGGGGCCGCCTTGGTCTAGCCTGTAGCCCAGGGGTCTAGCCTGATTCTCCCGTGGAGGCCGTGCTAACGGTGATAGGGCGTCACCGTACCAGGTTATTCTCGGTCACTACCGGCCACCAAACAACTTTTTTAACACTAACCCCCTAATCTCTTCTGGAAACAAAGTTTACTTTGAAATTCTATAGGTCACGGTGACTTTAACATGGTTTGCATTCTAGAAATTCGTTTTGGAAATTGGGAGGTGTCTGTCTGCATGGCCTGGATGACACCCTCAGGTGGGCGGCTTGCCTCACTGCTCGAGACATCAGCTTGTTTAAGAGCCCGTGGTTGAAGGTTGCACTGTAAACCCACATTTACCCTGACTTGGGAGTCTCGTTCTCCTGAAACCAAATCTATTTCAGTGTCTTGGTCCCGTTAGTCCTAATGACGACAGTATATAATAAGAATCAAAGGAAAAATAAAATTCACTGGGGAAAAAAAAATAGCATAAATGGGCGGACAGTTCTTCCACATGTGGGCTCACTCTTCCAGCAGCCGTAGCCACAGCAAGATATCCTTGCAGGGCCTGGCCAGAGCGTCACTCGAGCGCAGGCCTGCCCTGGACCGGATGGAATGAAGTCGTGGCCCAGAACTTGGGCATAAGCCAGCAGTCCGGCTCCTCAGAGCTGACCTCCTGGCCCACTTAGCAGGTCACCCACTGGGTCTTTGAACACCCGCTGACGCCGATACCCCTGAGCAGGTTTGAGGCTGATTGAGCAAGAAGGGATGGGCCAGGCCCTTCCCCCTTTTCACGGAAATGATGAGCTCTCCGAGTCGGTGGTGCCAGAGCAATAAAACCTGGGGGGTGGGGGAGGGTGGGGGTGTAAGCTCTAGATGCTGTGTGTGCTCGCTGCGACGGCGGTGGTTTGGAAAATATTGTGAAAGAACGAAGTGGCTACCATGAGTCTGCACATTCATATGGTTCATATTTGACTTGGAATACCTCAAAACCAAACCCTTTAATTTCCTTCGAGTAAAAGTGCTACATTGAGTAAAATGTCCCATCCTACTGAAGTGGGAGCAGCGGCGAGGACGATGATGTCAAGGGTGGAAGCCGGAGCCAGGGCCGTGCTGGAGCTTGGGGCCGGGCGTGGGCTCAGAGGTGGACGTGTGACTTACACAAATTGTACATGTTCAGCTCTATGGGGTTTTGCATATTTACACATCCATGTCAATGCATAGAGCATTTCCAGCACCCCAGGGTTTCTGAACTCCCCTCCCTGTCACCTAAGGGTGACTGGTACCTGGCTTCTCTTATACATCAGTTTCTCACCCTTAGCACTGTGGACATCTGGGGCCAATAACTCTATGTGGTGGCGGTTGTCCTGTGCATTGTAGAATGTTAGCAGCATCCTGGCCTTGACCCACCGGATGCCAGTAGCACTCCCTGTCCAGATGTGACAACCGAAAATGACTCCATACAGTGCCAAATGTCCCCTGAGAGACAAAATCACCGCTGGTTGAGAACCACTGCTATAGATTGTTTTGACTCTGAAACTGTCTATAAAAGGCATCATACAATACGCAGTCTTCATGTCTTTCAGTATTATTTTTTCTGCAGTTCACTCACATGGTGGTTTGTCTCAGTACATCCTTTTTCATTTCTGAGTAATATTCCATTATATGAATTGATAACGGTATTGATGCCTTCTATTCCTAATGAACAGTCTGTCATTTCCAGTCGGGGCTGTTATGAATAAAACCATGAAGGTTCTGCTTGTCTTTTGGGGCATATGGACGCTTGTTTCTGTTGGGCGCACACACGGGAGGTGAAGGGCAGGTCCAAGGGTAGGCGTACGAGTAGCATCAGTAGACACTGTCACGCAGTTTTCCAAAGCAGCTGTACCAGCTTCCGCTCCCCCCAGCCAGTGGGGAGGATGCCGGTCATGGGGCTCCGGTCAGGATTTTAAATGTGCTGCAGGATGAATGTGGCCCTTTGGATGTTCCAGAAGTGGCTCTGTGTTGAAATTCACGGTGGGAGTATTCAAGCTCACAGAAGTAAATCCAGAGTTTGCCAGTTTTAATAATACAGTGTATCCGCTAATGAATTATTCTCAAAATGATAAACTCATAGTTTAGATACCTATAAAACACTTTTCTTCCTGGTTACCATTTATGGAATGCTCACCAAGTAATCAAATGCCAGACTAAACAGGTGACATTGAGTCTTTTCACAGCATCTTCCTATTCCTCACCAGAATCTTAGGAGAGGGGTGGGATTATAAAAGCTTAACTAGTGGTGGTTTGCATAGTCACCACGTTTTACCCACCATGACATAACTCCTCTCTCCCCTAATTACCTCTGTGAGATGGCCAGAAACTGCTGTCCACATTTTCTGGAGCAAGTTCGCCTGAGTGACAGATGCCTCAGTGCAGGAATCCTGATCCTAGTCTCCGGACCCCGCCCTATGGCTTGCCACCTCCTCACCCTCTGCCCACCAGGAGGGCCACCCAGCCCACCTTGCGTGGGGCCTAAAGCTTCACTGGAGGGGCTAACCGCTGATTTATCACCCAGCTCCCCCTTTCATTTCAGTCATGTGTTTGGGAAGCCCAGGGCAGAAAAACTGGAAAGCAAATACCCTCACTCACAGCATCGCTGGGGGTTGTCCCCGTAGATTTTATTTAATTATTTTCAATCTTCCTATCTGTGTATTCTAATTTTTCTACAATGGTAGAAATTTTCTACTTTCTAAATTTAGAAACATATTCTTCTTTCTCTCTCCCCATTGGGTATTGCCAGCCCAGGGTAGCGGCTGGAGCCCCTCTTGCCCCCCACCCAGGGTTCCGAGTTCTTTAGGGCCCACCGTTTGGCCTTGTTGCAACCCAAGGAAGGGGCTTATCTGGATTCCAGTAATCGGGGTACACATCTGCCAAGCCTAGTCCCTCTTGTAATTCAAGCGCTGGTGTGAGATTGAGAACAAATGTGAGATTTGGTTGCATACACCCCAAACGCAAGTATCTAGTTTAATTCCACTTTTAAAATGCAGAGAGCGCAGGCCACCCCAGCATTGTGCGCCATTCCATCGGGATGAGTTCAGCACAGACAGATTCTAAACCTAAGGATTAAATTCTACTTTAAATACGTATGGGATTTCAACTTCTGGGAAAATATGCCTGGGAAAAATGTCTGGGGTTTCATCAAACACTTGGAAAATAATCTGAAAACATTTTTCCAAACCCTGAATGATTCCAGCCTGAATCCTAATTGATACTTAATAACTATGTATTCAGGGACTTTCTCAGTTTCTTTTTATTCCTGTAAACGGCTAAGGAGACCTCTGCGCTGAGAGATTTTACCAGTGCAAGTGGGGATCACCAGTGATACTATCTGGCCAGTTTCTCCCCACCATTTCAAAACAGCCTTTTCTTACAGAAATACTTGCCCCAAGTCCACTATTAACCTTTCTCAGAATCAGATCTTGGGTCGATTTCAAACATATTTATTCATCATGAACCTGTTATTGAGTGAGCATCAGCTCAGGGCCAGGTTTTGCTTGTAGTTGCAGGGAGATCCATAACGAAAGGAGGTGAGAATTTTTACAACTGCAGTCGAGTTCACTGTAGTGGGAGAAAGCAGGACCCAGGTACAGGAATAATACGGTGAGTGCTTGAGTTACAGAACGTCCAAAATGAAACATACAAATCATGCGCAACTTTTGTTAGATTCATACCTGAGAATTTCACTTGGGGAGAACAATTGTAACAGGTATTATTTGTAAATTTTCAGTTATCGATTGTTAATTTCTAGTATCTAGAAACATGATTGATTTTTGTATGTTGACCTTGTATCCTGAGACCTTGCCAAACTCATTATTTCTGTAAGCTTCTTTTATAGATTCCTTAAGATTTTCTACATAGGCAATGATAGATGCAAACAGGGACAGTTCAATTTCTTCTTTTCCAATCCAAATGTCTATAATTTATTTCTCTCGCAACATTTCACTAGCTGGGTCTTCCAATAAAATGTGGCAGAGGAATGGTAAGAATGTATATACTTGCCTTGTTTCTGATCCTAAGGGAAAGTTTTTCACCATGAAATAAAATGCAGACTGTAGGCTTTTTATTGATGTTCTTTACCAAATTAAGGAACTTTTACTCTCAGGTTTTTGAGTTTTAACATGAATGGATGTTGACTTTTGACAAATGTTTTTCTGCAACAATTTATATGATCATGTTTTTTTTTCCTCTTTAGTCTATTAATATGATAGATTATGTTGACTGATTTTTTAAAATATTCCCCCAGCCTTGCATTCCTGGGAAAAACTCCATTAGTCATGGTACAGTATAGTTTTTATATATTGCTGTATTCAGTTTGTTGACACTGATTGACACTTTGGTGTCTGTGTTTATGATGTACACTGGTCTGTATGCATTTCTTGTACCATCTTCATGTGGTTTGGGTCTCAGAATAATACTGACCTCGTGAAATGAATGGTAAGTATCCCCTTATCTTTTATTTTCAGAGAAATGCTGTGTAGGATTGGTGTTATTTCTTCTTAAATGTGTGGGAGAATTCACCAGTAAAACCATTTTGGCCTGAGGTTTTTTTTTTTTTTTTTTTTTTTTTTTATGGTTAACTGTAAGTTCAATTTCTTTAGATAAAGAGCTGTAGGGTAATCTGTTTCATCTTGCATGAGTTTTAGTCATCTGTGGCTTTTTGAGAATAGTTCTGATTCATCTAAGTTGTTGAATTTATGTACATAGAGGTACTCAAAATGTTCTGTCTTTATCCTTTGAATGTCTGTGTGGGCTGTCTCTGGTGATAGCACCCTTTTATTCCGGATATCCTGTCAGTCTTGCTAGAGGTTTGTCAAATTTTGTCTTTTTAAAATACCAGCTTCATTGGTTTCATCTATTTTCTCCACTTTTCTATTTTCAGTGTCATTGATTTTTGCCTTTCCTCTTAATTATTCCCTTCCTTCTGCTTGCTTTGGGTTTATTTTGCTCTTATTTTTTCAGTTTCTTAAGGCGGGAGCTAAAATTGTGGCTTAAGATTTAATTGGGGAGACCTTTATTTTTTTCTATTTTTTTTTAAGTGCTATATAAATTTCCCTCGGAGCATGGCATTGGCTGTATCTCACCAAAGTTGGTACTTTGTATTTTCATGTTTTATTCAAAACATTTTCCAATATCTCTTGAGATTTTCTTGCATGTGCAGCCCAGAGGTGAGCCTAGGAGTTCACATGCCACTTCATGGGGCCACCTCCTTCAGCTTGTCCCCTTCCCCATCTCCCCTAACAGGGGATCTCCTTACCCCTTCAGCGGCTAGAGAGTAGGGTCTTGGTTCCCTGACCTGCCATGTACTTCCTGCCACTCTCAGCCTCCACGACCAAGTGGCAGAGGACAGAATGAGGGAAAAGCTACACAGGGACCTCTATATTCTTGGGACCACAGTTTTTCTGATCAGAGAGGAGCCTTCTCACCTTGGAGTTTCAGGTGCCTGCTGGACTACCTCCCTGCTGCCGGCTGCCTGGGGCCAGCACAGGAGGCCCTAGTGAAAAAAGAAAACAGAACAAAGGGAAAATAACCCAGGGCGTTTCCGACTTTCTCTCTGACTCTTCAGTCGAGGAACCTCCCTTTGGTTTGCTTGGTCCAGACACCGAGGGGGTTCCCTTGAAGCTCTCTCTGCCTGGATTGGTGCGCACGCTGTTCGTGCCGGCTCCCTGTGAGCTCCGGCCTGAAGGTACTGGCGGGCAGGAGACGCGTGGGCGGGCCCTCCTCACCTCCACACCCCTACCCCAGGGGTGCTTCGACTTCTGGTTCCTACCTGTCTGTCTGCCTCCATGTGCTTCTCAGAGGTCCAGAAGTTGCTCCCTGTGTGCTTTAGGGGTTGTAGCTGCGTTTAGTGGGAGAGCCAGGAAGGACAGTGCTCATCCATCTTGAGGACCCAAACCACCACGGTTTTATTTTTGACAACAGTAACCTGTGGGAGCCAGTGGCAGCTGAGGATGGTGTGGATCTCAGCTCATCCTGGCATCTCAGGGACCCAGGAAGTCAATCACATTTAAACCGAGAAAGGCATTTTCCTTTACAATAGTATAAGTTTTGACTTTGACTTCGGTTTTCCTGGGCACACACGTGTCCCTCAGCTCGACTCCACATTTTGCACATGGAGCTGAATTTTGCTCTGCTCTTCACCAGAAAGGTAGAGAAGGTCAGAGTGGAAAGGTCCTTAGGGCGCCTCCAAGTGCTGTCATGTTACAAATGGAGAAACTGAGTTTCAAGGAGGAAAAGTGTGGAAGAGCTGAGAGTCCCACACTCTCCTGCCTCCCAGGGCTGTGCTGTCTGGCACTAGGCAGCGCTGTGGGTGAACTCAGGCTGGCCTGGAGGACGCTGCAAGGGGTGCCTGGGGTCTCGGCCAATGGCTAACAGAGCGTGACTTATCTAGGGAGCGAATGTGGTTGGGTCAAGTGCACGTAGCCCAGAATCTACATTTTAAACGTGGGCACCATTTCTTAAACCCTGACCGTTATACACTTCCAGTTCCTAAGCTCTTCATAAATCTCTCATTTACCGCCGCAGCAGCCCTATCAGATAGGTCATGCGTACTGTCCTCATTTACAGGTGAAAAGAGTGAGGCCCAGAGGAGAGAGGTGACTTTTCCAAGGGCACACGGCAAGGAAGTGCTATGGTCAGGATTCGAACCCAGACCCGTCTTGATGGTGTGTCCTAGGCAGGATGAATTAAAAAATAAAATTCTGAAGACACATCTTCCAAGTGAACACAGTGGGGCTAGCTTACCTTTCAATGATGCACTTCCAGAATTTCAGTCTTCTGCTGATCACACTTTTCCAGTGAATAATGAGCAGATCAGCCACTGTGTCAGCAAACGCTCTTCACAGAGACCTCATTAACAGGCTAAGCAGTCAGTGCTCTCTCAGATGACTCTAATTCATTGGTGGGAAATGTTAGCAAAGAACACTTGAAAAGTTTGTACTTTTATGGTGTTGTGTTTTGATGAAGAATTCTGGGAAGCCAGAGACGTCTTTCTGCGTAGAGAGCTGCCATTTCCCTGCCAAAGTTGGCGCCTTCTGCAGATGGAGCAAGATCACGTCACTCCGAGGGACTTTATGACCTTGTCTTCCACTGACCCATCCCAGCCTCTGTCAGCAAGACTGAGTCAGAGGTCCGAATTCTCACTTCTTCCTTAGGGCTTGTGAGAAGATGGAATCTCCCCAACTCTCCATCATTTTGATTAATCTGAGAAACAGGCCACAGTGGGGCGGGGGTGGGGGGGTGGTTGGGCGGCGGAGGGCGGGGAGGGCTACCCCCGGAATCCCATTCAGGCCTGGGTGCGCACCAAAAGCACTTCATCTCTGTCTGTTGCTGGCACTCTTGCACAGCTGCAAGAGGTAGCTTTTGTGGCTATTCTTAGTTATTAAATAGGTAGCAGCGCACTTCTGACCGCCCTCAGTTCTCAATGAGAACAGACCATTCAGCTACTGGTGTAGACTGTATTACAGGTATGGACGGTCCTTCTGCTCCAAGTTCCCAGGATGCCTTGGTTTTTCAAGTCACCTGACAATGCCTTAGAGGTTGGGGGAAAGGTGCTGGCTTGCAAATGCTCAGGCGATCCCTCTCTCTGTCAAGTGTTTTTATTTCCCTCCCTCATGTCTCCCTCCCTTCTTTCTTTTTTTTCCCCCGCTCTTCCCTACTTCTCACGTTTTTTTCATTTTCCCATTTTGCACATTTCCCCCTTAAGTAGTACATGCTCTTTCTAAACATTTTTGTTAAGCATGGAACGGGGGGGGGGGGGGGGGGCGGGCCCGGAGTGCAGCGGTGGGGGGGACAAACCTCCATAATCTCATCATTCACGTTCGTGGATATTTCTTTTGGGCCTTTTTATGTTCCTTTTTTTCTTTACATATTTAAGATTGTACCCTTGATATAATGCTGTTTACCCTAGTTTTTACTTATATCTACAGGCCACGGAAAATAGCATCCCTTCTAGTGGTTGTTCTAAGGATTTTGATGTGAATTTTTTAACTTCCCAAACTACTTAGAGTTAATCATAAGTTCAGGAATATAAAGGACCCTTGCGACAATGTATTTCCATTTACTCCTCCCCATGCTTAATGGTATTATAAATATCATTTGTATGTAATTGTAAATCCAGCAACTTGGTGTTATAATATTTGCTTTAAACAATCCAATTTATCAATTTGTTCTTTTATGGAGTTTATTTTTCACATTGTATCTAAGAAATCATTGCCTGTCCAAGGTTACAAAGAGTTTCTCTTATCTTTTCTTCTTTAAGTTTTATATTTTACATTTAGGTCTATGATTTGATTGAGTCGATTTTTGTATTAGGTTCGAGATATAGATCAAAGTTGATTTTTTGCATATGAGTATCTAGTTCTTCCAGCACCTTTTGTTGAAGATACTGTCCTTTCTCTATCAAATTTGCTTTTGTACCTTGCAAAAACAATTGACCATATATGTGTCGGTATTTTTCTAGACTCTCTATTCTGTTTTATTCGTCTATTTTTTCCCTTTTGGTACAAACACCACACTGTCTTGCTTACTGTTTTATAATAACAATCTTGAACAGGAATGTAAACCTTTTAACTTTTTTTTTGAAGTTGTTTTGACTATTTTATATTTTTTGAGTTTCCATGTATATTTTAGGATCTGCTGATTAATTTCTACCAAAAAAAAAAAAAAGATTGCTGGGATTTTGATTGGAATTGCATTTAATATATAGATCAATTTGGAGAGATCCTCAAATTCTGGTCCACAAACACAGTGTATTTCTCCATTTACTTAGGTCTTTAATTTCTCTTAGCAACATTTGTAGTTTTCAATGCATAGGTCTTGCTCATCTTTCGTCAGATTTAAGCCTAAGTATTTCACATTTTGTATATTATTATAAATGATATTTTAAAAATATCACTTTGAATTTTTTTTAGTATATAGAAACACAATTGATTTTTGTATATTGATCTATCTTGCGATCTTGCTATGCTTAGTTATTAGTTCTAGGAACTTTTTTTCTTTTTGTTTTTGTTTTTTGTATATTCTGTAAGATTTTCTATATAGGTGATCATGTCTGCAAAGAGTTCTACTTCTCCCTTTCCAGTCTGGATGCCTTCTACTCCTTTTTCTTGCCTTACTGCACTAGCTAGCACCTGTATTACAAGTAGTTGTGGTGAAGTGGCTATGGTAATCTGGTTCCAGATATTAGGTGAAAGTATTCAGTCTGTCACCACTAATTATGATGTTAGATGTAAACCTTTTAAGATATATAAGTACTCTTTATTATGCAGTTTCCTTGTATTCCTATTTTGCTGAGAGTGTTTATCATGATTGGATGTTGAATTTTGTTAAATGTTGAATCCATTGAAATGATTATCTGGTTTTTCTTTTTTTAGTCTGTTGATATCATGAATTATGTCAATTTCAACAAACTCTTTAACTTGGAATGATTTTAGATTTCACAAAAAAAGTTGTGAAGATAGTACAAAGAGTTCTCATATACTCATTGGATTATAATCCAATGGGACATAACTTTTTTTGTTTATATTTTTCCTGCTTTGGTCATTGGAAGTCTTTCAAGTTTCTCCTGTGTCCCTTGGACTTGCCCCTATCCTTTAAAAAACATTTCCATGATGCTGCAATATGCTCTAAGCTCATCTTGTATTTTCCCTGTCCCAGCCATAGAACCAACCATCGCTCCAAGGAATGGTTCCTTTTATTGGTAGGTAGTATATGGAAACCAAGCTCTGGGTGCTAGAAGAGCTCTTTTTCTATATTGCTGGATTCGACTTGCTAATATTCGTTAAAGATTTTCACACCAATTCTTGTGAGAGATTATGATCTGTAGTATTTTTTTTTCTTGTAATGCCTGTGTCTGGTTTTGGTATCAAGGTAACGCTGGCTTCATAAATGAGTTGAAAAGTGTTCCTTTGTCTTGTATCTTCTGAAAGAGTTAGTATTAGAATTGATATTATACCAGTGAGCCACATGAGCCATGAGTTGTTTTGTTTCACTTTGTTTTGTTTTTATAGGAAGGGTTTTAACTACAAACTCAATCGCCTTAACAGCTATGAGACTGTTAAAGTTATTGGCTTCTTCTTAAGTGAGCTTAGGTAGTTTGGTCTTTCAAGGAATTCATCCATCTCATCTATGCAATTAAATTTATTGGCATAAAATTGTTCACATTATTCTCTTATTATCCATTTAATGTTTTCAGGATCTGTAGTAATATTCTGTCTGTCTTTCTTTATATTGATCTGTCTTTTTACTTCTTATCTTTATTAGTCTGGATAGAAATGTGTCAACTTTATTGAGATTTTTCAAAGAACTAGCTTTTAACTTTAGTGATTTTCTCTTTTATAATTTTGTTTTCAAGTTCATGAATTTCTGCTTTTATCTTTATTATTTTCTGTCTTTTTCCAATTCTAGATTTAACTTGCTCTTTTTCTGGTTTCATAAGGTAGAAACTTAGATAATTGATTAAGAGCTTTATTTTTTTAAATATAAGCATTTAATGCTATTAATTTCTAGGTGCTGCTTTGCTTATATCTCACAAATTTTGATATGTTATATTTTAATTTTCATGCAGTTAAAATACTTTGTATTTTTCTTTATCATTTTTTCATTGACCCGTGGATTATTTAGAAGTATGTTGTTTAATGTCCAAGTATTCAGAGATTTTTCTGATATTTTTCTTTTATTGATTTTTTTGTTTTTAGTTTAATTCCATTGTGGCCAGAGAATGTATTTTGTAAGATTTCAATATTTTAAAATCTGTCGAGAATACAGTCTTTGACTCAGATTATAATCTCTCTTAGTAAATATTTTATATACTTAGAATGTATATCTGCTGTGCTTGGGTGGATTGTTCTATAAATGTTGATTAGATTGGTTAGTTGGTAACTAAGCTGTCTATAACCTTACTGATTTTTTGTCTACTTGTTCCATTAACTAGTGAAAAAGGAGTACTGAAATTTCTAATCGTGATTTATATTTGCCTATTTTTTTTTCAGTTCTACAAGTTTTTGATTTATGTATTTTAAAGCTCTATTATTAGGCACACACATATTTAGGAATTTTACATATTCTTGATGAATTGGCCTTTTTATCATTATAAGTTCCTCTTTATCTTTGGAAATATTTCTTGTTCTCCAGTCTTACTTTTTTTGATACCGACGTCATCAATATAGCTTTCTTTTGATTAGTGTGTGTTGGATGGCATACATTTTTCCATTCCTTTATTTTTAACCTATCTATATCTTTGTATCTAAGATGGTTGGAGCTTGCTTTTTTATACAATCTGACAAGCTGTGCATTTTAATTGGAGTATTTAGACCATTTACGTTTAATATAAATATCAATATAGCTGGGTTAAAACCTACCATTTTGCTATTGGTTTTCAATTTTTCTTATTTCTTAGTTATTGTTTCCCATTTTTCTTGTCTTCTTTTAGATTAATTGCATATCTTGTCTCATTCCAATTTATCTTTACTATTTGCTTGCTGATATTTAAAAAGTAAATATTTCATTAAGGATGTATAGAAAGTAGAGGTTTTCCCTAAAATAATGAGAGCAATCATGAGACAATTGGTTAAGGAAAAAGTCAAGAATAAGAATGTATATTTGGATTTACCTCTAGTTAACGACAGGAAACAGATAGATAAACCTACACCAGAAACTGAGTGTATTTTATTCCCTAATTTCACAATTGTGTTATCTATGATTTAAATCATAAAGGAGTTAAATGGAGAGTTCTGGAAGTTTGGGGGAAATGAGATAATGGGCTAAAAGCTCAGCCATTGGGAATTTCCTGCTCACCTCCACTCCCCTTTCCTGCGGGTCTCCTTTCTTCTCTCATACTAAGCCTCTCTCTGTGGAGCTGCATATCCCATGCTCCAAAATTTCCCCAGCCAAAGTACACCTCCCTTTAGCTAATGTTGTCTGGTTAAGTACAGTTCTTGGGTCAGTTTGAATGTCTCTCCAATATATCGATTTTAGGTAGTAATTTGGGGGACCAACAATGTTCCAGGCACTACATTCAGAGCTTTCCCTCCACTAGTTCATTTACTCCTCTCAACAGCACTGGGAGGTTCACACTATTATTAGCCGCACTTTGCGGCTGATGAAGCTGAGGCTCAGGCTCTTAAGAAAGCTGCCGGAATTCAAGCCTGGGCTATCCAGGCCTCAGAAGCCATGCTCTTACCCCTGAAGCTGCCCCAGGGAGGGCCTGTCATGCCTGGATCTCCTATTTTTGTCTTTTTTTCCCCATGACTGAAATGAATAACATGTTATTTCACAGGGCCTCTGAAGCATCTTCCCCTTCAATGATCAGCCCTGTGCTGGTTCCTGGGAGAAAGAGGGAGGGAGATGTGGTCTCTGTCTTAAGATGCTTGTCATAAAAAGTGGCAATGGAACCATCATAACAGTTAGCTATTGCCACAGTGATACTGAGTAACAAACCTCCCATAACTGACTCCCATGTCTGCAGGTCAACTGGGGGTGGGGGTTGGAGGGGGGTCACCTGATCCGTGCCAGGTGCAGCTGGACTTGCCTCCAAGCTGCAGGTCAGATCTAATTCTGCTCCCCGCACTTTCATTCTGTGCTCAGTCCTCCAAGTATGACCTGGGGTATGTTCTCTTTGTGGCCATGACAGAAGCCCATTGGTCAAAGTAAGTCATATGGCAGAGTTCAAAGTCAGGAGGTGGGAGGTACTCTGACAACTGTGAGGCCATGGCAAGCACCAAGGCCATGGGGGCATATAGCAGTCTTCTAGCAGAGTAAAGAATTGGAATCAGTAATTCAAATTACTTCATTATAATTTGAACGAAAAGTGCAAAAACAGAAAGCAAAAGATGCCGCTAAGGAAGACAGAGACATAAGCAACTACAGCCTGCCAGCATGTCTTCCCAGAGGAGGCAGCATTTGTCTGGGTCTTAAAAGATGGGGTAGAGTTCCCCAGGTGGAGGAGGTGGAGCATGTGCAAAGGCCCAGAGGCACAAAAGGCCTCTGTGGGCTCAGAGGGCAGGAGGAAGTTCGGTGAGGCTGCTGCAGCATTCTGTGGGTGCAGGCAGGGAGTCAGGGGCAGTAGAGGGAGATGACCCCAGAAAGCAGCCAGTAATGAAGCTAATTGAGGTGTTTAATGGAGTGTCTTGGTCAGACTTGAGTTTTCAGATGATAATTCTGGCTGCAAAGTGGAGAATAGAGATGGCATAATAATAATGACTATTATTTATAGGTTTTTAAATATGTGCCTGGCAATTTATATACCTAATCGCATTTGAGCCTCATAACAACCTAACAAAATAGGTATTATTTTTTTAACATGCAAATCAATGCATTTTTATTTATTTAACAATTTTTTCCTTGTTGGCCAAGCTTGAGGAGCTGGAGGCTGGAATGCGTTCACCTGCAGGGAAGGGAAATGGTCAAGAGCAACTCTTGACCCATTTATGTGACATTCCCAAGCAGGCAGAGCGTGGGGTGGAAGAGGCGGATGGGAGGCTCATGAGGGGTGAGGGTTCACCAGGGAGGGACAGGAGATGGCAGAAACTTCTATATTGTGATTGTAATTACGTGGCTGTAGACATTTGTCAGAACTCGTGGGGCTGTGTGTACTTTATTGTATGTTAAGTCCATCTTCTATAAGGTTGATTTAAAAGCACCTCTGAGGCCTCCTGCTGGTGGGATTGGGTCAATGCGGGTGCCGTTAGGCAATGGGAAAGGATCGTATTTTAACAGCACTTAGATGTGCTTTCCTCTTTTGTGTTTTGGGTATGTGACCTCTTACCTTCTCAGCTGAGGCTCTGATGTGCTACAGCGGGACTAGGAATGCTTAGCAGGAGCTAAGCAAGAAAGATGTCAGAGATTAACTTTTAGAATTCTTATTGAGATGATAGTCCAAAAGACAAAGGAGTTTTATAAATTCCTTCAGTCCCCGCTTATGCAACAAGAATCAGGCCTTTTGACCTTGACCTCCAAGCTGATTATCAGCCAGAAGGGAAATAAAACCCAGTGCTTCATGAAAGAGGCGTCCTCTGCTACGCAAGAAGGTGGGAAACCGTTCTCCCCTAGCTCCAGCTAGGTAAGGGGGGACATGAAAAAGAGGTGAGGAGGGTGACATGTCCTGAGCTGCCCCTCTGTGTCTGAACCCTGGAGGTGAGGGAGGGAGGGGAAGGCTGAAAGCAGAAGGGCCGAGAGCCACCCTGCCATGCGATACAGAGGGGAGCTCCCCAAGCGTGGTGGTCCAGCTCCAAGCTGGGAAGCACAGAAGTTCAGTCTGCTGCGGTGGCCTGGTTAGGAGAGAATGGCCAGTGTGAGCCTGAGCTTGCTGTAGGGGGCTGGATGGAGGCCGCTAAAAAGATATGTCCAAGTGCTGACCCCCAGAACCTACGAATGTGACCTTGTCTGAAAAAACAGTCAGAAGATGTGATCAGGTAGCAACTCTCAAGATGAGATCGTCCTGGATTGCCTGGATGGGCCCTAAATGCAATGACAAGCATTCGTATAAGAAGAGAAGGCCGTGTGAGGACAGAGGCAGCGATTGGGGTGCTGTGTCCACAGGGAACTCCTGGAGCCACCAGGAGTTGGCAGAGGCAGGAAAGATTCTCCCCTTGGAGGGAGCGTGACCCTGCCTGACACCTTGATTTTGGACTTCAGGCCTCTAGAAGTAGGGGAAAGTAAATTCCTGTTGTCTTAAGGCCCCAGTGTGGTCATTTGGTACGGCAGCCTTAGGAAACTACTTTTGGCTCGTGTGTCTTATAAAAGGATCTGGGGGTCGGGGTGGGCTCCCCTCCTCCAGCAAAACCAGCAAGGCGGCATCTGGGGAAGGGGAGAACAGAGGAAGACACAGACGTGAGAGGCTCCAGGAGGCACATCTGTGGACTAGGGACCTGAGATGTTTCACATGAACAGAGAAGATGTCAAGCGAGAAACTGGGACTCTGCTTATTGCCAAGCGAAGCACTTCGCTCCATACCACCCCAACCTCCCTCTTATAGAAATCAAACATCGACACCCCTGAGAACATGCGGGTACCAGTAGCTGCCATCCATGGAGATGAGAAATGCCAGGAGGAGGAGGACAGCTCGGGGAGACACTACGGACACATTGGGCTCTGTGCCCAGGGCCTCGGCTACTCTTCGAGTGCAGCCTGGTTAGAGCTCCTGCAGGTGTCTCTGGGCTCTGCGGATGGAGGCAGGACAGCTGCCGCCCACCAGGACGCTGCAGACTCTGACGGTACCGGGGGTGCCAGAACGGCCGCCCAGGTGGAAGGACCCACCTGAAGGGCGTGTGTAGACCCCCGGACCACGCAGAGTCTGAGACTGGCCACTGTCCAATTTGTGCATCTGGAAAGTATTACTTGATTGCTAGAAAAATAATCAAGGCGAATGCAGGGCATTTCTGGTAAAGAGACGCTACAGAGGCGCCTCTTGGAGCCAGATGACTCAGGGCCGCGCCGAGCGCTGTGTGGTCTGCGAGCCCGCAGCTGCCTGGAAGCAGTTCACGCACTGCGTCTGATTCACAGCGGTTTCCCCTTTGAGCTCATGGCCCAGCTCTGCAGCCACCCTGATGCTTTTTTGCAGACACGAGTAGTCATAGGTGCTGTAACAAGTGACTGCAACCTTAGTGGCTTAACGTAAGTTTCTGGAGGTCAGAAGTCTGAAATGTGTCTCACTGGGCTGAAATCAAGGTGTGGGCGGGGCTGGTTCCCTCTGCAAGCTCCAGGAAAGAGTCCATCTCTTGGCCTTTTCCAGCTCCTAAAGCTCGCCCGCGGGGCTTGGCTCGTGGGCCCTTCCTGCGTCTTCAGAGCGCATCGGTCCAGCCTCTGCTCCTGTCACCACACCACCTCTGCCGCTGACTCCCCTGCCGATCTCTTATAAGGACCCTTGTGATCCCATCGAACTCACTGCACAATTCAAGATAATGTCCTCATTTCAAGATCCTTGCCTTAATCACATTGGCAAAGTCCCTTTTATAATGCAAAGTGGGTTAAATAGTGTGCCCCCAAAATTCATGTCCACTTGGATCCTCGGAATGTGACCTCGTTTGGAAATAGGGTCTTTGCCGATATAATCAAGTTGATGTCATACTGGATTAGGGCGGACCCTATTCTAGTCACTGGTATCTTTGTAAGAAGAGGGAAATTTAGGCCCGGACACTGGGGGTAGATGGCCTTGTGAAGACAAAGGCAGAGATGGGATTAATGTGGCCACAAGCCAAGGAGCAGCCACCGAGGTTTGTGAGAGAGGCCTGGGACAGAGGTTTTCCTGGAGCCTTTGGAGGGAGCGAGGCCCTAATTACTCCTTGATTTTGGACTTCTGGCCTTCGGAATGGTGAGAGCATAAGTTTCTGTTGTGTTAAGCCCCCCATTTGTGGTCTTTTGTCACAGCAGCCCTTGGAGACTAACATACCACACAAAGTAAACTTCACAGGGTCCAGGCATTAGGATATAGACATCTTTGGTGACACAAGGTTATGCAGCTGAGCACAGAGACTTAGAGGCGGAGAAACCTTCCTGCCGGGAGGAACTGGAATGCTGGCGGCTGCAGGTGGGGTTTGGAATCCAGGTCCACCGCTTAGCCGTGTGAACCCAGGGAGATTGAGCAGCCCCTCTGGGCCTTCACCAATGAGAGAGGGAGAGAAATAACACACACCCCTACAGGAAGCACGAGGAATGGCTGGAGATCTGCCTGGTCCTCACACATGGTTAAGTTCTTATTCAGTAAGCGTTGAGTGAACAGCAGGAGGGTCACGTGGCCTTGGGGCTGGAGGCCCATTTGGGCCCTTGGAGAAAGGAAACCATTCCGTCTCCCGAGATGACAAAATAAGGGTTGAGCTAAGGTCAGTGCAAATTTCCAATTTCGGGGTGTAGAGGAGACGGCTGCCCCCAGCCTGAGGAAATTGCCACAAAAGTACCACAGATGGGAAGGCCGGAACAACAGAGGTATATTTTCCTCACAGTTCTAGAGGTCGCAAGCCCAAGATCAAAGTGTTAGCAGGGTTGGCTCGTTTGAGGCCTTTCTCCTTGGTTTATAGACAGCCTTTTCGTCCCTGTGTCTTCCCTCTGTGCATGTCTGTGTCTCAATCTTCTCTTCTTATAAGGACACCAGTCAGATTGGATTAGAACCCTCTCCAATGACCTCATGCTACCTTAATCACCTTTTAAAGACCGATCTCCAAATACATTCAGGGGTGCTGGGGGTTAGGAATTAAACTGGAATTTTGAAGAGGAGGGACACAAGTCAGCCCATGATAGAAATACTAAGTATTCCCTGAGATTTTTTCACCAGATGGTGGCTGTTTGGAGGGGAATGTATGGCTTTCAGAACATTCTCTCCTTGACAAGGTCTGTTGTTACATCATGTGATCTGTTAGCCTTTGTTGCGTAACAAAGCATCCAAAATTATAGGGGCTTCAAACAATGATAACATATTGTTCTTGTGTTCACTGACATGGCAATCTGGTGGTACCTCTGTGATCTCGCTGGGGCTCACCTGTGCAGCTGAGGGTGGCTGACAGCCGGACCAGGGCGGAGGGGCCAAAGCTGCTTGCTCATAGCCAGCAGTTGGTGCTGGCTGTCAGCTCAGGTGCCATTGCTTGGCTCCATGCGTCTTCTTGTCCTCCAGCAGGCTGGAGCATCTTGTCTCTGAGTCTAAAAAAGCAAGAGCAGAAACTGCAGACCTCTTTAGTCCTAAGTTTGGCACAGGTGCCCCATCCCTTCTGTCATAGTCTGTTGGCCCAAAGCAAATCATATGGCCAACCCAGGTACAAGGGGCCAGATAAATACCTCTACCTCATCTATGGCCATGCCACCCTGAACAAGCCTGATCCTGTCTGATCTTGGCTGCTAAGCAGGGTCGGGCCTGGTAAGTACTTGGATGGGAGACCACCTAGGAAGACCAGGTGCTGTAGGCGTAAAAAATAAAAAAATAAGGGATTGTAAGCTGACAAGGTCCTTGCAACCTGTGAGGTCAACCAAAGGTTGTCTCACCTTAAAAAAAAAACAATAGACTCCACCTCTTGATGATGAGATGAGCAACAAAGTCATATTCCAAAAGGTGAGGACGCAGGGAGGCAGGACTTATTGGGGGCCATTGTAATGAGTTACCACGTGGTCATTACTTTTTTGAAGAGACATTTTCAGCTTTGGCTTGGATTGAAAGCAAGACCCAGTGAGCAACGGACCCCAGTCATTCAACGGATGACAATGATCCAGAATGCACGCACACAGACAAAATCATTCTTGCATTGCCTCCCGATCAAAGCACTCGCTAAGAGTGGCACATCTCTGGGTCTCATGAATTCACTTCCTCACCCAGCCAATGACACCAGAAGGATTGTCTTCCATCAGGGGCCAGTATTGCCTATTTAACAGGAACATGGAAGCTACCCCATCATTCGGAAATAAGCATCTCAATTTATCTTGGTTTACTCAAGAAGGAAGACAGAGCCCCGGAATGTTCTATGTAAAAGATCGCTGGGTATGGGTATTAATGACTTCAGTTGTTGCCATTGTTGAGCAGTTTCTTGGGCATTGGAGATAATCGTCCAGTCAGTGAACATTTGGTGAGCACCTGCTGTGTGCCCAGGGCTGTGCTGTGAAAGCAAGTAGCTGATTGACCCTTCCCGTTCCTGGTATCTGTTGTTGCACAAGAAACCAACCTGAAATTTAGAACGACAGCAGTGGTTTATTTTGCTCATGTATCAGCTGGATCTAGAGGACCCATTCTGGATGGCGCACTCTCCATCATAACTGCAAGTTGGTGCCGGCTGCTGGCTCCTGTCCACATGGCAGCTGGGGCTTTCTCACTGTGTGGTGGCAGGCTTCCCAGAGCAAGTGTCCCAAGAGGGAGAAGTAGAAGCTGCCAGTTTCTTAAGGCCCAGCACAGCATCACTTCTGCCACATTCTTCGTCATGTAGTTCAGACTCCAGGGAATAGTGTCCTTTCAAAATTCGTGTCCACCTGGAACCTCTCACTATGACCTTATTTGGAAACAGGGTCTTGCAGATGTAAGCAGTTGAGATGTCATACTGAATCAGGGTGGCTCCTAATCCAACATGACTGGTGTCCTTACAAGGAGAGGAAGTAGGCACAGATCAGAAGCTAGAAGAGGCAGCAAGTATCCTCTTCTACAGGCTCCAGAGGGAGCATGGCACTGTTGACACCTTGATTTCAGACTGTGAGAGAACAAATTTCCATTGTGTTAGCCCTGGCCCTGCCCTCTAGTCCATGGTCATTTGTTTGGGCAGCCCTGGGGCACTAACGCCCAGCTTTCCAAACTTTGACAAATTATATTTACTTGATTGTTTTCTGGGTGGGGCTGAGTAGGGAGCCTGTCCCCAGGCAGTAATTATCAGGACAGTATTTATAGAAACAGGAGAGGTAACAACCTGGAGAACCAAGATGGAAGGGATGAGACTAAGAATTCTCACTGTAAAGTGGGTCTGTTATTATTCTAGCTTTACAGATGAAAGGACTGAGGGGCGGAGAGGTCAAGGTACTTGTCTAAGGTCTCAAGCCAGAAGGCAATGGAGCTTGAGATTAAGGCCCAACAGGAGATCTGGAAGCTGAGTGCCGAGGAGACGTGCGAGGGCCCCGCTCCTTCAGGAGTGGAGTGGGTGCTGTGATGCCCTTGCTGGGGGACAAAGGGGAGACCAGTTTCCGTTCTATCTGTACCCCACCTCCCCTGGGCTGGCGTGGAGGGGTCCAGCTCACATAAGGACCCAGCACACACCCTGGGGAACACCGCCACCAGTGGCAGAGACTTGGTCTCCTCCCAGGCTGACAGAAAGGTTTAGAGTCTTCTGGAAATGCCACACCCTGGGTGTGAAATCCAGGGTTCAGCCTCCTCTGGAAAGGCCTGATTGTCACCCTGGAAGAAAACAATCACCGTGGCAGTGTTTTCCAGAAGAGCTGAATTTTCTGAGAAATTCCCAGCCATGGTCCTCGGCGTTCTCTGGCTTGAACATCAGAGGCAGCAGAAACCCTGGTAATGGCAGGAATCCAGGCGTATTTCAGACATGGGTTTGGACTGTTTGGGGTTAATGATTTTAAAGCAGCATGAGCAAAAGAGTTCCTCATGAAATTGTGAAATAGAGTCTCCCCACTTTTGTAAAGATAGAATCATATTTCTATTTTGTTGTTTACCCCGAGGATGAAGAGGTGCCAGATGGATGATTCAAAGGAGTGAAAACTAAGAAACAATAACAACAAAAAAATACCCTTGTTCTAACAGTAGATCTATTTTCATTTTTAAACTAAGGATGTTATCAGGATTAGCTACTAGAAGGAATAAAGACCACACGCCTTTTCTCCCCACCTAAATAGGGACATAAATTTATTTATCTTTTATGTAAAAGAAGTTTGATGTAGGTAGTGGGAGTGATATAGAGACCTACAGTGTCAAGCCACCATTTATGGCTTCGGTTCCCAAGGCACCTCATGGTCCAAGATGGCTGCTGCACTCCAGCCATCATACTCATATTCCAGGCAGGAAGGCAAACCTCCCCTTTCCTTTAGGGGTTAGTTCCTTGAAGCCATACACAACTATTTCGTTCACTTTTCTTTGGCTAAAATGTAGTTCTCTGAACAGGAGAAGCCACAAGGCAGGCTGAGAAGTATCATTTTTTAGCTGACGACAATCTATTCAATTAGAAATCAAGACTCTTCCTGATTTAAGGGAAAAAAAAAGAGATTAGGTATCAGGAGGCAAATTGAGCAATTGTTGCTACTGCTGGGGAATTATGTAGCACTGAGATGGAGAACTGGGAGGTTGATATTGTTGTCCCAAGGTGGCCACAAACCATGTCACCCCAGGTATTGAATATTTGGCAATCTCATCACGTTTTATAAACTTTCCCTTGTCTGAAGAGGAAGGATTTGTAAGCATTCTCGGATATTGATTCTATTTCAAATGCTTCATAAATGCTCCCTCTCAAGTTCTGTGACAGCCAGTTCCCTGAATGTTCTAGCACTTTCCAAACAGGAATTTAATAGGATGCCCCCCTTCTGACCAGCTCATTGCCTTGACAGGTCTCCCTCACTAGCCAAAGCTCACAATTGGAACTTAGGGCTTGAATAGATTCAGAAGGAGAAAATGAGAAAAAGGAGGGACCTGCATCAGACCTATTAGTGATTAATGAACACAGCACAGAAATGTTCAAATCTCAGGTTTTAGAGGGTTCACACTCTCTAAACCTCTTGCTGTGAGATCCTAGGCAATTTATTTATGCACATGAACCTGTTTTCTTCTTGGTTTAATGGGGATGCTACAGATCCCACTTCACAGCATTGGTGTGAGGATGGAATGCAGGATTCATGTCAAGTACTTGACATGGACTATAGATGATGAACTTGGAGTTTCTAGTTCCCTCCTGTGAGCTCGGTGCTCACCTAGGTTCGCAGAGGAAGGGAGATGTTCTGCACGCTATGGGTGACCATCCTTTTTGGTGCCAGAAGCTTCCCCTAAAACATTCATTCCAGCTCCCCACCCCAGGCCACCCTCCCCACAGATGCCTCATGATCTGCCCAAAATGAAAGTCTTTCCTTTTGGGGACTCCCAGTTCTCTCCCTCCAGGTTAAAGTCTGCATTGCTTATCAGGCTTCACCGTACCCCCTCACCTTCCCACTATGATCTCTGCCTGCACGCACCAAGATTCGTGCCTCCAGGCTTTGCACACACTGCCCTCTTCCCAGAGAATATCTGACTTGTCTCCTGTTCCTCCTTCTAGATCCATCTGTCTTGGCCATTTCCCTGCCAGCCCAGCCTCTCTTCCCTCGACTCTGATCACAGAGTCCTGCTGCCCTGGCCACTAGGTGAGCCAGGGCAGTTGATCCTGAGGTCCCATCCCCCAGACACAGGTGTCTTACTTTGGATTCCCCCTCCTCCCCAAAGAAAGTCTGAGATGGGATGTGAGCACAAGTAGTGTTTTGTGGGGAGAGGATCCCAGGAAATACCAAGAGAAAGTGAGACAGGGGCAGGAAGGAGCCAATAACCAGTGGCCGTTGCACCAGCTGCCACTGTGGCCTCTGGAGCACAATCCCCTGGGGTCTCTGGGAGCCTGGGTAGTCCCACCTAAGTGTGAGGGAGCTGGGGTATCTGTCCTCTAGTCCTTATTAAATTATTGGTGGATGCTGCTCTGAGGGATATAATTCCATGTTGACTTTGACCTGGCATAGCGTGCCGTACCCAGAAAAAGCTCTGAGGCAAAGGAGTGCATGTGTTGGCAGTGGGGAGTCAGACTGGCATACACGATGGCCATCGGGCTTGTGGCCTGACCCAGGCCAATCGTGTCTTTCCCTGGGATTTTATTTCTCAATTTTCAGGCAGGTGGGAGGTGTTGGCCTGTTGGGTCACAGAGCTGGGCAGGGTTGAATTGTAGCTGCCAGTGGCCACCTTCTCTGCCTTGTGGAGTAATAGGCAGGAGCCAGGCAGAGCCCAGAGAGGAAGGGGGAGGTCAGGGTAGGAGAAGGAGGGAGATATGACCATCTTGTTTGAGGTCCTGGACCCAGGCGTGCCTGAAACCAGTTCCTCTCCTGGACTTCCCACTTACTGGAGTTGATACATTGCCTCTCTTCCTTCAGTCCAACCTGGTTACATTTCTGTAATGTGCAGAAAAAGAGTCCTGGTTAATGCTGGTCCTGCAGCTTGTCTGTGACACCTCAGTCCAGGCACCCGCCCTTTCCTGGGCTCCTTGGAACCCTCTAGATGCCTCTGTTATTGCACTTAGCACAGAAGACTGTATTGATTATTCACCTGGGGTCCCTCCATTGAAAGCCTTGTCTTATGTCTGCCTTATTCGTCTCTTTTTTTCCAGAATGCCTCATCCAAAGAAAGTCCTCAATAAATGTCATCAAAGAATAAAAAATGAACTCCAGCATTCATTTATTTTTAAAAATCTATTTATATTTTCTGCTTGTATTACTTCTTGTGGGGGACCTCGAGTTAGATAAATTTGCTATTCAATGTTGAATTAAGAATTCCTTTAATTCATACTAAACTACTTCTCTCAAACTTTAAGGGGATGCCCATCATATTCTGGGATTTGGTGTTCACTTTTCCTACATGAGTCATAGTTTTATATAGTTAAATAATCCCACAGCTAAGCTTCGGCTTTCCAAACTCTCCTTGTAAAAAGCCCTACTCTCTTTGGCTGTTTAGACTTTGTCAGTTCTTTCCTATTTTTCTCCTGTGCTTGTCAGTGTACTCCGTGGCATGTAGCAGATGCTCAACAAATATTCAATGGATAGATGAACGAATGCACAGGTATCCCAGGAGAATAGAATGACTCCTGGGTCCCTCTCACCAAACTTAAGGGACCTTGTCTTAGTTTGGGTTCCCAGGAGCAGACAGAGCCTGAGCTGAGGGTTTGAGGGCAGGCAGTATATTGGAGAGCGGCAAGGAAAAGAGAAAAGAGGTGGGTTAGTGATACGGGTTGGGGTAGAGCCTGGTAAAATGTGCATCATTAAGCCAGCCACCAGGTGGCCAACTAGAGAATCCTTCTGGAAAACACCTGCATTGGAAACATCCCAGCTAAGAGCACAAAATCTGAGTTATTTATCCCCTCATCTCTGATAGCCATTGTTAGCTGACGGCCCAGGGCATGTTAAATCCTAAGCATTTGGGGGCCACCATGCTCGTGGGCTGAGTGAGTTCTGACAGCCTAGGAGCAGCCCTCCACAGATGCAGGTATGACTGTTAAAGTCAAGAGTCAGAGTGGTGTGCATGGAAATGGTTGGGGCTTCTACGGACATGAGTGGGACATTGATAGAGTCTGCTTTAGGTAGAGTTCTTACCCCAAGATGCTGTCTCACTGAATCCTGTTTTGTTTTGTTTTTTTCCTTGCTGTATCCAGAGACCCTTGCTGTATCATCCCCACCTGTCTGACCTCTGGGTGTGTCCATGCAGCTCACAGTGCCTCACTGTCACCTTGACGTTGCCTGGCGATGTCCTCTTGGTCTCGTTTGATTGACCAGCGTTAGACATCTGTTCCAAGAGGGCCAATTAGATTCTCTTGTTAAGAAGTTAGAACTGGGAGATGCCTGGGCACAGCCTGAGCTGGTTCCTGAAACAAGGGAGAGGTGAACCCCCATGCTTGTGGGATGGCCATGTCCACAGGTTATGATAGGTGAGGCCTGTCTGTGGAAGGAGAAGGAAGGGACCCCTATACCGAGAGGAGGTAAATACACAGGAAGTACCTCCAGGATGCCTGACACCCTTCCAGGACCAATTCTAGTTCTTTGAGGGTCTTGACTCCACAATAACCCAGTTTTCTATCGAGAAGCCCCCTTCTCTGCTTATACCAACTTGAGTGCATTTCTGTTACTCACAACTTCAGTCCGTCAGGATCTTGTCTCAGATCTTCCCTCCAGCAGGGCCTTCACTTCCCCCAAAGAGTTGCCTGTCAATAGAAGATGCGGGACTCACCCTTGTACACTTCCTCTCCTACAAGTCAAGCGAATCCATCCCACTGAGATGCTGGAGGACCATACGACTGGCACCTGTTAATGCAGAAGTGTCACTATAAATCCTGTCCTTTTGGTTCCTCTTTCTAAGCCATGCACATCACGAAATGGTGCCCCCCTGTCTCCCTGACTCAAACTGTTAGTAGTATTTGATGCTAAATAGAGGCTCCGTGACATTCTACAGCTGCTGGATGGGTGTGTCAGGAACAAACGAGAGGCTGGAACTCCCTGGCCTTGGCTCTTGATGTCTAGTTCGAGAGACTCCAATGAAAATAACTGGTGAAGATGTTGGTGTGAGTTCAAGACCCATCAATCCTACGGCAACCATGCTGAGATAGGAAAGAAAGACCTTGATCTTCGCTTCGAATGATTAAACCTTCATTACTGCCTGGTGTGACCCCACCGTTCTGCACTCACATGTGTGGTCCTCCCATCAGCCCACTTTGGTTCCAAGAGAGCGAGTGGGCAGAGGGGCGGAACGTATTCAGGAAGCCATGGCCAGGCCTGCCTGTTCCTTTTTCTAGGTTGGGCTTCATTATGGTTCTTCAGGAGGACCTTTTCCTTTGTCTCAAACTCTCCATGACTTAACTTCTTCCTGGGTAGCAAACAGGACAATTCACTGGGTTTTCCGAGGATATCAATGGTCAGTCCCCTCCCAGGAAGACTCTTGGGTGCATCTTGGTCTTTTTCCATCCAGGACCTGCCAGGAGCACAAGTTGCCTATGACGTATAGTCTTATTCAAAGTCAAAAGTTAATTTTTGGAAATCGAAGATTACACAATGATGGAAAACATATCAAAATTAAAATTTTCTGTCTCTCTTTTTACTTTGTTGGTTCTATTAACAATAATCTTAACTAGTACTTGCTATGATCCAGGACCTGTTCTAATTAATTTCCATATATTAACCATTTAACATTTTAATGATGGCCCTGAGGGGGAAAGATGCCGCTATTATCACCCTCATTTTACAGATGGGGAGCTGAACATAAGGCTATCAGCTTGGAAAGCTGGGAGCCAGGATTGGAACCCAGACCACTGGTTCCAGACAATGGCACCAAGAAGCAGACTGTGGACTCAGTCTGCCCCTAGGGTGATCCAGCCTGGGAGGCAATTCTAACTCAGACAGGTTGGATCACTTGAACAAAGACACGCAGCTGGTGCTTGGTGGAATTAGGACCACCATCCGTCTAGATGCAAAGATGGTGCTCATGCCACTGGACTAACTTAGCCCCCTGTGAAGGATAAATTGTCTTTACTGAGTGCTTGGTGCCAGACACTGAGCTATTTGTCTGCAAATTCCTTGACATTCACATGTTGAAAAGTGTGCTCCATATCTTCTCTCCTTGACCCTAGGCAGATTCCTTGATGCAACCAAGAGTATTGCAGAGTAATGCTCTATGACTTCCGATGCTAGTCATAAAGGTCATGTACCTTCCTCCTGGTTCTCTTGGGAGACTTGCTCCTGGGAAAGTAAAAAGTCTGGCTGCCCTGAGTCTGCCTTCCCAGAAAGGCCACCTAGAGGCACTTCAGTCGACAGCTCCAGCTGAGCTCCCCGTGTGTGAGTGAACCAGCCTGGATGTCTAGCCCCATTGAGCCTTTGGATGTCTGCAGCCCCTGCCAATACCTGACTACGACCACATGAGAGGCCCCCACGGAGGAACCATCTTGGATTCCTGACCTACAAAATTATGAGCAAAATAGAATGGTTGTTTGAATCCTCTACTTTGGGGATAATTTGTTACGCAGCAGTAGTAACCATAACATCTCATTTGAGAAACGTCAGCCCAAATGGGCTATTAAAGAGAAATGAAATAGTTCCGAAATCCCCGACAGGTTCACACTGCAGCAAACTCAAACTCCCTAATTTCTTCAGGTCACCTGGTTTAGAGGCCAAGGTCATGGGGTCTGGTCCCAGACTGCCCGAGTTGGAGTCCTAACCCCACTATTCAATAACCAAGTGACCCTGGGCAAGTGCTTGTTTCCCTATCTATAAAACAAGGACAACAATAGCCCCTCCTCTCATTCAGTTGGGAGAGATTCATAGGGTGATGCGGGTGAAGGCCTGGGCACAGCACATGACACATGTAAGTGCTTGTTGAAAGTCAGCAAGTAGGGGTGGCCATGGTCAGATGCCAGGCAAGGAAGGCTCAGCAGGGCAGATGAGAAGCAGGAGGGCAGATGAGATCACCAAGAAAGAGGAAAGGAGAAACCGAAGGAGAGGAGGGTGTAAGGGCTTTGAAGGTTCTGTGGTGTGCAGGGTGCTGGGACAGTGGCTGCCAGGTCAGACAGGAGTTGGGAGCTGGGTACCTGAGAGGCATCTGTTAACAATGCAGGTCTTTTCTCTCTTTTTTCTCCCTTTGGGTTTGCTGTTTATCAAAGTGAGGACTGTTGTTTTGGAACAATTCGGTTCACCGCGGAATACTCCAATGCTTAGAACAGAGCCTGGCACATAGTAGGTGCTTAATAAGTATTGAATGAATGAATTTTGAGCTGAGAATGATGCTTCAAAAACTGAGAGAAGCAAGAAAAGTAAAAAAAAAGAAAAAAGAAAAAAGATAGCAGAGAACATCTACATTATTCTTTATCTGCATTTGAGCTATACCAAAATCTTAGTCAAGAGTTTTCTGGCTTTCTGAATCCATGTCCCATGTACCCTTCAAGTCACAGAGGGGTCCTCTTTCTTCACTCAGTTGCTCTCCATCTTTGTTTCCCTGTATACTCTGACCTGTCTGGGTACCCCAGACTCTCAGATCCCTAAAGGAGTTTTATCCCTTAGGGAGTTTTTGCCTATTCATCTGCTGCATAGCACAGAGGCTGGTGCAGAGTGACTCAGTGGGAGTGTGTGGGAGGAGTGAGTGATAAATGAGCTGACTCCAGGGTCTTCATACAGTATAAGGACAGTTTCTTCCTATGTGTGTGGGCACACAGTGAGTCCATACTACGTGACTGAGTGGGGAACCCAGGGAGTCTATTTATCTCCTCCAGCCTCGATTTCTTCACCTTTCAATAAGGGCCTTGGGATTACATATTTCAAAGGCAATTTCTTCTGGCTCTAAATTGATTTGTATATATACCTGCACAGGTTAATTTGCTAAATGCCCACGGGCAAAATGTCTTAAGAGCAAAGTTTGAACCTGTGCTGCCTCTCACTAGCTATAGGACTTGGAACACTCTTCTCTAGGCCTCAGTTGCCCAATCTGTGAAATGGATCATTTCTACCTCACTGGACTCCTGTGAACACGTATTGAAATAATGAAGATAAAGGCACTTAGCCTGGACGGCAGTTTTACTGCCATCATCCAGTGTCATCTCTTAGTCTTCGTTTCTTCATCTGCAAATTGAGAGTAGTGTGTGTGTGTGTGTGTGTGTGTGTGTGTGTGTGTGTGTGTGTGTGTGTGTGTGTGTGTCAGGGTGGCATGAGTGGAGTTTTCTACCCTTGTGTAGACCATGGGAATAAATTTAGCTAGTGTGTATTCTACGCCACAGTTTATGGAGCCCACGCCCGTCCCAATCCCAGGAGGTCGCCTCCTTATTCCCATTTTCCAGCTGAGTCGCAGAGAGATGGGATTTGGTAAATTTGCAAACCCCTATTTGGAAAGTGCTTGGCACCACGCGGGGTGCATAGTAAGCGCTCAAAGGAACTGATATTTTTATGGTCACTGTAAGGAAACTGAGCACGTCCTCTTCTCAAACCTATTCTTAAGATGTGGGTCTTCCTGGCCCTCCTCGTGTTGCCCCCCCAGACACCAGGCGCCCCTGCGTCCCCCGGCTCGGGGCTCACAGGGCGGGACGGGGGCGGGGCCGGAGGGGCGGAGCAGGACCGTGGCCCGCGACTGCGCGGCCCTATCAGCGTTACCGGCCTCTGGGGGGCGTGGCCTCCGGGCTCATAAAGAGGCAGCGCGCTGGCCCGGGAGATCCACTGCTTCCCTCCACTGGAGCATAGTAGGTGCTTGATAAGTGTCCTGTGTTCCTCGACCTTCCCGCTGTGCACACAGCCGCGCTGCCACCACCACCACCACCGCCGCCGCGGGAGAGACGCCGACGACCTGGTGATTGGAGCCCTGCGGAGGTAAGTGTGCCTTGGATTTCTTTACTCTCTGTGAGTTGCAGTCCACTCACTTAATCTCTGAGGAGCTGAAGTAATCAGAGCGAATGCCGACTCTTATGATTTACTGTGGACACCAAGGTGAGCGCGCCTACTGCATCGCAGAGCCAGGCTCAGCTGCATGCAGTTTCACAGAAGGAGAAACTGAGGCTCAGCGAGGGCAAGTCGGTCGCTCAAGACCACAGCCAGGACGGGAGGCAGCCGGCATTCAAAGCTGGTCTGAATTGCAGATCCGCGTTCTTGGAGACCGGGTGCCCTTACCTTCCTTGTGCAATTCGCTAGCATCTGTTGCCTTTCTGTGTATACAGCGGGCATCAATAAATGGAAAGCTGTTGGTGTGGATGTGGCAGGAGTTCGAATGTGTCTACCCACGTGTGGATGGCCAGGTGTGATACTAACAGCCTGTGCATTCTGCTCGCAGTTTCTAGGACCACACCCCTTTATGTTTCATTTTCAACGAAGCTAACTGCAAGGTAGCCTACATCTTCCCGTATTTTAATGAAGACAGTGGGGGTTAGAGAGGTGAAGAGAGTTGTCCAGGCAGAGCTGGGGCTGGAACCCAAGTCTGCCTCTAAAGCTCCAGATGGCTGTGGATGTGTCCAGGTATGGGGCATGTTACAGTTCCTGCAGGTTCAGAAACACATTTCTGGGCACCTTCAGCCAGAGTGGGCATCTATATAAACTTCTTGTGTGGGAAGAATTGTGCTGGGAGCTGAGGGCTTGGCTCTGCAGTCCTGAGTAGATAGGCTTCCCTAGATGGACAGAGCCAGGGCCAGTCCCTTGCCGAGGGCTGGGCTGGTGGACAAGCCAGAAAGGGCTTAGCTGATGCCTGCTGATCAAAGTCTAACTTGAATTGGGCATCTTTTAGCCAAAAGATAAGTTGATACTCTGGTAGTGAGAAGCAGCTGGGGGACTGTGCAAATGCCTAGCTTGCTTTGCACCAAGAATGGGTTTGGTGAGTTTCCACTTTGAGCATTTGGACCCCTTGTTCTGGCAGAATAGGGTGAGCCTACCTTTCCCATCTGGGTCAGGTCATCTAGGATCCAGAGTCTGAAAAGTGAGAGACTAAGGTCTTGCAGAACAAGATGAGGGGCAGAACCCCTTCCCCAAATAGACTGAGAGGGGACCTCCCAGGACTCTTTGTGTTTTGTGCACTTGATTTTCTGCTTCTGCCTCTGATCTGGCTGTTTCCACATGGGGGAAGAGCAGAAGGTGTGGGAGCTGTGTTGCTGGTGTGGCAGATATGAGGTCCTGTGCTATGCACCTTGCTTGCATTATCATCCCTGCAACATACCCAGGCATCAGGCCTCTTAATCCCCATTTCACAGATGAGAAAACCAAGGCTCAAAGAGGTGAAGTGCATGCCCAAGGTGCCCTAACTGGTATGCTATGCTGTCAGCCCCAGGCCTGTCTGGCTGTAGACCCTACACTCTTAACCACTGGGTCCTGCCTCCCTAGACAGTTTTAAGACAGTTTTTAGTCCAACCACTAACTCTACGTCTGGGCCTGACCTTCACACAAGGTGTAGTTTTGTCTGAGAGGGGCTCCAGGTAAAACAGCTGTCAGCAGAGTTGAGCTCAAGCCCCAAGTCTCCAACAATGCTCCATAGGAGGAGAATGAAAAGGGTCATTTTGATTCTTATAGAGTCTCTTAAGATATAGAGATAGGAATGGCGATGATACCATTTGTAATCATACCAGCTGCTGATATTTATCCAGCATTTACTATGGGCCAACCCTGCCCAGTGGATGATCTCACTGACTTCTTTATGAGGTGGGCACTGGCCCGTCCTTTTTACAAGGAGGAAATTGAGACTTGGAATGATGAAGGCATGTATCCAGCATGACACAGCCAGGGCAGGGGGAGCTGCCATCCTGGCTGGGCCCTGCTGCAGAGTCTGGAAGAAGGTGCTCATCTAATGGCAAGCCTCATGACTGTCACAGCAGAGCATGCTGCTAGTCAAGGCTTCTCATACCACATGGGATCTAGGTGCCTGGCCTGCGTTAGGGGTAGGGCTAGAGAGTGGATGCACTGACGAGAGCGCTTGGGCTCCTTTTGCCAACAGGCACTGGTATCCGTGCAGAGAGCCCTGCCTCAGTACCCAGGTCAGTACTGGCTCCCTCGGTACCCAGGTCGGTACTGGCTCCCAAAGTCCCGCTTCTGGACTGGAGAGGAGAGCTGGGTGGATGGGGGAGGGCCTGGAACCTCCGCAGAAGAGCATGGGGCCTCCGAGAGCCCCACATTTCGTTTCTCCCTCAAAGACCCAGAAAAGCTATTTGGGCTTCAGTCAGTTTCGTTTGAAACTTTTCAAGGCAAGACCCCCAACACTGACCTCTTTAGCCTTGAGGGAGCCGAAACATTTCTTTCCTCTGTCACCAGTGTAATTTACTATGTATGGGAGGTGCCTCTGTGTCTGCTTGCTCCCAACCTAGGAGGCTTTTTTTTTTTTTTTTTTTTTTGCAAACTCACTGGTTTTTGATCAGTCCCATATGTGCAAACCCAGCATCATTCAAAGGGGCTGATGGCTTGTCAAGAAAGGAAATTACAACACAAGCATCATTTCATTTCAGCTTCAGTTCATTGTGCTGCATAGATTTTTAGACTTTCATGGAGTGGGGATCCGGAACCCCTCATAAAGTCCTAAAGGGAGCTCACTCTGTTCTGGGACCGGGCAGATCCAGGTGGTGTTTGGTAGGGCCAGCCATCATGCCCTTTTTTCTTTTCTTATTTCCTTGATTAAAAAAAAAAAAAAAAAAGGTTTCATTGTGGCAAAATATGCATACACATAAGATTTACCATTTTAACACCATTTTAAAGTACACAGGTCAGTGGCATTTAGTACATTCACATTGTCGTGCAAACATCACCACTCTCTAATTCCAGAGCATTTTTATCATCCCAAAAGGAGACCCCATAGCCATGATTTAGCAGTCACTCCCCTTTCTCTCCTCCTTAGCCTCTGGCAACTACTAATCTACCTTCTGTCTCTATAGATTTACTATTCTGGTTATTTCATATAAATTGAATCATATCGTATATGGCCTTCTGTGTCTGGCTTCTTTCGCTTAGCATGTTTTCAGGGTCCATGTTATAATGTGTATCTGTGCTTCATTCCTTTTTATGGCTGAGTCATATTCCACTGTACGGTTAGACCACATTTCATTTACCCATTTTTCCAGTGGTAGAAGTTTGTGATATTTCTGCATTTTGGCTATTGTGAACAATGCTGCTATTAACATTTGTGTGCACGTTTTTGTTTAAACACCTGTTTTCAATTGTTTTGAGTCTACACCCAGGAGTGGAATTGCCAGGTCACGTGGTAACTTTATGTTTAACTTATTGAAGAACTGTGTTCTCTTTTCTTGACTTCCTTCTTAAAGAAGCATCAACTCATGTCATCTCGTTCCTGAATGGGTCAAGGCCCTCTGGCACGGGTGTGGGGAAATTTGGCATTCGGGTGTTTTGGGGAGGTATGGACATTCTTCCCAGTGTCACAGCAGCAGCTGGCAGAGAATCCTGTCTGAGACGCTGCCCAGGGGAAACTCTGCTCTATACTTCAGGCTGTGCAATTGTGGGCACTCACAGACAGACACCCCCTCTTCAAGGCTGTCAGGACGGTTTTTTGCGGTCCAGCCCAAGGGAGATATTTCTTCTTTGATTGTCTCAAGTGCTACATCAGCTTAGGCAGAAATCACAGATTTAGCAAAAAAAGAAGAGGATTACACAACTTCTGGACCATCATTGAAAAAACATTATGAATTTTGAAATCCCACATGTTCAACCCAAATTTCTAGATGTGTCCCATTGTGAGTGCAGAATGGCAATATCCTAGCAGGAAAAGAATGGAGCTTCAATTTTGCTTACAGTCAAGTGGTTCTGGAATTGGCCCCACCCTGAAGTTCTTTTAGATTGGTAAAAACCCACCAAGATCTCTCTAGGAGTGGGAGCTGGCATCCAGCTGGCGTTGCTGAGACTGACTTGATAAGAGCCTGAGAGACTGTTCATGTGCAATGGCCAGGACCTGGGAAGCTGCCTGGCACCCTTGGAGAAAGGCAAGAAGTTCCTGTGGCTGGAGTTTAAGGGTCAGGTTCAAGGCAGCGAGTGTCTGCCCTTGGGTGGGGTGAGATGTACTGTTCGGATTCCCTGCTGTGGGCTGCAGGGCATAGTAGTGTAACAAGGTGGCATTTTCACTTGAGAACAGATCACTATGGAGTGAGCAATGTCCCGCAAAGTGTGGAGACTCCATCTTTACTGGTCCCCAAGGTGACTGAGCAGGTGCACGGACCCAGCCGCAAAGCCCACCAATCCAGGAGCTGTTCTTTCAACTCTCTGGCTGACTTCCTCCTGCTCATGGCAAGGTGAACATCTCAGGTGGTGCCTTCTGTCCCTAAGGTCCGCCCCCACCCCCATCTCCCTTTTACAACAAAGAGAGCGCTCTCTACAACAAAGCCTCTGACCGGTATCAGCCGGGAGGTCCTCACTTTGTTTTGTTTTCCTGGTATTTGATTTTGCTCCTGCTTCTCTTCAAGGCAGACTTGATCAGATTCTTCACAAATGGTGGTGGTAGAAAGTTACCTTTGATAAGTAAATTTGTTTGAACCCTCAAAGCAGGTCGACTTGAATAAAAATACAAAATATGTACAGGTAGATGATAGGAAGTTGGACAAGCTTGGGAAGGGGTATGCCAAAGTTTGGAGTTTGGGAAACACTGGATTAAGGTGGGACGTGAGGAGATTCAAGAGGCCATTATAATCTGGAGGAGCGGTTCTCAAAGTAGGGTCCCAGTCAAAATTAGGGGAACTACACCTGCACCTGGGGACTCGATAGAAATGCAGATTCTCAGGGCCTGCCCCAGCCCTTCTGAGTCAAAACCTCTAGGGTTTGGGCCAGCAATCTGTGTTTTAAGGAGACTTCCAGCACTTTCTGTTACAGGCTCAAAAGTGAGACCCCTGCCCTCGAAAGCTGGTGATGACTTGCCCTGGGGCCTGGCACAAACATGGTGGGGGGCTGGCTAGTGGAGGTAGATGTGGAGCTGTGTGGAAGGTTCTGTTTATGGGTCTAGTGTGACCAGAGAGTAGTCGTGTGGCAAGAATGGAGTGGCTTGGAACAAAAATGACCACCTCGGTCCGGAGTCAAGAGGCCCCATTAGAACACGTTGTGGCATATCTAGAAGCCTTTCTTCCGGAAGAATGCTCAGCTCGTTGGCACTCATTGCCCTGGAGCCTGAGCAAGTGTCCCGAGGAGTCCAGCATCTCCCTTCAGAACACATTTAGTGCCCCAGTAAGCCCAGGAGCTGGCAAAGGACATCTATTTATAAGCCTGAAACGTCCCCTCTGAAAGAATGAGTTGTTTCCATGACAACATTTAAAATATATCAGTATATATGTGTATTATCTGCTGCCATCACCACTCTCCCTTCCTGCCCCAAACCAGCTCCCAACACAGCCAGTCTGTTCTCATGGGGAGAAGCACCCGCTGCTGAAAACACTGTTTATTCCCGGGAACCTTCAAGGCCCAGGCTTTACTGGGACTGGAGATATTTTCAGCTTTGGCATCACTGGACAAAGTGCCCTCTCAGAGGTGGGATGAACTGGGCCCTGTCTGGGAGAGTTGCTGTCTGTTCCAAGTGGGAGGCCCCAGCCAGCCACAGGGCTTTATCTGGGCTCCGACTCGTAAGTTCACTTTGAAAAGCTGTCAGAGACCAGGCTCCAGACTTGTCTCAGCTCTGAGACTCCAGGAGGGGTAAGGGTGGGGAACCCTTGAGGATTTTTGCTTGTGTAATGGTGTTCCCCTTGCAGCCACGCATGCTTCTCTTGGTCCATTCTTGAAACAGAAGCCAGAGTGATTTCAAAATTTTGAAAAAATTTTTTAGTTAAGTTTAACATACTGGAGAGGACTGCACATTCATTTGTATACTGGCAGGTGAATTTTCACAAAGTACACATGTGCACGCTAGGGCCCCAGATCAAGCTGCACGGCGTGACCAGCCCCCCTGGGCCCCCTCCTCTTCCCCCTTTCCCCATGGATACTGTTCCTGCCGCCTGGAGTTCCCATTCCTTGAGATCTCGGTGGGACCCCATTGTCCACACCGACCAGAGTTGCCCCTGCTCCAGCCTCTGCTCGATTTCCCCATCCATTCCCGGGGCTGCTTTCCTCAAGCCTTTTGTCTTCATCTAGTTGCTGCTCTGTCTCCTCCCCTTCCCGAGGGTGGACTGTCTTGTTCCATTACATAGCCCAAGGACTCCGTGGCCACCCGAAGGTTTGCCCGGCGATTTTCATCTGCAAAGCAGTGTGGAGATTCCATAGCCTGGCGCTACAGAATTCTTGAGCTCATGTCTTTGAGCTTGGTTCAAAACCAGCAGCCGTGACTCATCCTGGCAAATACCACCCCGTACTGATGAATCGTGCATTTCAGGCAGGAGGCCGGTCCAGGTACTGCCAGCCCTGAAGCGTGGAGCAGAAATTGATCTGGGGTACCTGAATTCACGCAGGAGGACAAGGGGAAGAGACAGTCATTAAACACCTCTAGGTCCCAGGACTCTGCTACTGGGCCCTTTAGAACCAGTAGTTTTGTAACCTTCATGCCCTCACTCCTCCAGTCCTGGGAGAAATTCAGGGCTTCATTGTGCCCCTGGAGAACTGGAGACACTGAGAGGCTGAGGGACCTTTCGGGCAGCTCTACGTGGTGGAGTCACGATTTGAATCCAGGTCTGACCCAACATCCACGCTTTTCCACACCGCCTTCTGGCAGTTCGTGGTGTCTTGTCCTTCGGAGATGGCAATTTTCTGCTGTTTATTTAAGGCTTTGCTGAAAGCTTCGTTCCTAAGGGAACACCCACACATCTATGAGAAAAGAGAGGGAGGACCCCAGGAGTTATGTGCTGGGTATTTTAAGATCATATTAATTTATTATCCAGTCACTTCAGAGTGGCTTCTTTTATATTCTCTCTTGGCTTGCACTGAATGCACCTGGCTTATAGTGCTTTTTTCTGCACTAAGGAGATTGTTTGTTGACTGACTTTTCTTCTCTTTTTGCTTAGAATTTTATGTATTTTCTGTGTAGTATTCAAAAAGTCAAATGTGTTTTAAATATTATACTTGTTCAATTAAGCACCCAGACATATCATCCCATATATCCTATAAGGACAGGAGGAAAGAAGGTGCCTGTGGGGCGGGTGTTTCTCTTAAGCTGAGCGAACTACTGGCCTTCTATCCTTGGTTGTGGGGAACTGGGGTGCCTGTTTCCTCCCCATGCAGCCACAGTCCTGTGGAGAAGAGTTTAAGGATGACCAGTGAGATCCTTTGCCACTCCCACCCCGGGGTGTCTGGTAGTGACCCAGACACTCTTCCGAGAGGTCCTGCCCAGTCCTGGGACCTGCCCGAGACACGGCCTGCCGTGTGTCCTCCTTCCTCCCAGCCGCCACTTCATTCCTGGACTTTCTGGGTGATTTGTGGGTACGCCTCTGATCTGTGCTTGGCCTCACTCACACGTCAAGTTCTCCTTTGTGCTTCTGAGGAAGAACAGAGCCTGGGGCAGCCCGGCCTTTGGGGTTAGCTCCTGTCCTGTGGGCAGGATGTTTCACTGAATGAGTCTGGCTGACATGGGGCCAGAGGTCAGAACTGCCGTGACATTTTGGGGAGCCAGAATGAGCAAGCAGACGGAGTGTAACAGATGCATCGGCACCGTCCACAGGCTTTCGGTGTGACCTCAGACAAGTTGCTTATCTGCTTTGAGCCTCAGTCTCCTCATCTATACCATAGGTCTAATAATCGCAGTGACCCCATCAACCTGTGGAGAAGATGAATGTGAGATGCTGGGAGCAGAGACCCCGGCAGACTATCTGCTGCTTCATCTGTACTCACCACACGTTGGCCAGATTATTGGGGATGACTGTTGAGCAGTGAACCTGTGCTGGGGTTTGCAGTTGAACAAGGCCCAGTGCCAGCCCGTGGTGTGCTGGGGGCAGCTCGTACTGGCTCGTGAGAGCCAATAGTTGAAGTTTCAGAAAGGTTGTGAGCCAGTTAAACAGATCCATCACTAAATGTTAAATCATATAAGCTTACGATTAAGTAAGTCATTTAAAATGAAGGTAATAAATACTCAACACTTACCGCATCCTGATTTTTTACTACACCTTACTATTATCTCTGTTGTTGAGGTTACTGATGTCTGACATATCCATGCGATGGAAAGACCGCATAGTGGTGTGTTAGCTTGAGCCTTCCAGGAGCTCCACGTTCAGCACCGCATGTTGTTTGCTTGAAATTGATCGTGGCGGGAGTATTTATACCCGGGCAGTCGGCAAACACTACAGAAAAGGGTGGTTTTTTGTTTTTGTTTTGTTTTGTTTTGTTTTGTCGAGTGCCAGTTGCTAAACGTTTACCAGCACACCATTTGTTTCGGCCCTCAAGAAGCTCATAGTCCAGCCGACAAGGCAAATAGTATGAACAGGTGCAACACGGGTGGTAAGGTCTAGGACACCCAGGGGCCAGTTCACTCAGCTAAGACCGAGCCCTGGAAGGAGACGGAGTCCCGTGGTGGTCGCGGCACCTGAGCTGGGTCCTCGTCAGTAGCGTGAATCACCTCGTACATTTGTATGGACGGTCCCTGGGCAGATGGTCAGCATTCACGCTCCAGACCTGATTTATGACATCTTGGTATCTGCTTCTCCAGAAGGTGGGGAAAAGTGGCCGTGGCTCGAGGCACATGCTGAGTAAAGTGTGTTTCAAATTTAGGGGAGGGTTAAGCATTAGATATTAAATAGGGTTTTTTAAAAACTCGATTTTGTCTCATGCCTGAGATGGGGCTTTGAAACAATATGGTAAAGAGAGAAGAGTTTTCTTCACTGCATTCCCCATTATTGATGCCAGCTCTCTAAGAGTCCCTTCAGACACCACGTCTGTGGGACACGGAGCAGCGGCATCATTAATTATAATAGTTGACACTTGGTTGTACACTACACAGCTAACATGGTCATGTTATAATACTCACGTTCATTCTCTCCCTCGTTCCTTGCCCCATAGTTCACCCCTGGACGACAACCTGCCTGCCTCTGGCCTAGGCCAGGCACATTAATCTCTGCTCCTCCTGAAGACTCAGCCGAAAAGTCACTGTCCTTCAGAAGCCTCTTGGAGCTTAATCAAGCCCTCAGACCCACTGGTCTTGTTCGCTGGTGAATTGCCAATGTCTGACAAGCCCTATAATTCCCCTCTACCTTAAAGATGTGGACAATGGGGCCCGGAGAAACTACATGCCATGTCCAAGGCCACACAGCTAGTGAGGGGCAGTATCAGGAAGCGAACCCAGGTCTTTGGTCTCCAAGAGCCGAATCTACGTGCAATAACGAAGAAGCCAACATCATGTGAACATGTAAGCATAGTCCTTATATAGCTTTACTGATCTTGGGAGGAGGAGAAGAGCCGCCCATTCATTCCACAAATATTTATTGAACATCAACTTGGCAGACATTGGCTATTCAGCAGTGAATGGGTCCGACAGGTCTGCAGGCATGATTAAGCAGTTGAGTCTTAAGTGAGGAACAGGAATTAATCTGCCCAGCCTGGGCCAGGGGAGGGGGCAGGTTGGGGTCATGGGATGAGCTGTGGGAACAGTGTGTGCGAAAGCAGAGAGCTTGGCACAGCCTCAGAGCTGACGGCTGACAGACTCAGTCCTGAGATTCATCTTTTTGGCAGACTTTCCTAAACACAGGCAAAGGCAGCCGGGCGAGATGACGCATCGAATTTAAACCAAGTTCCCTTTCTCTCGCTTGCTCCTACGAGTTGAGTTTGGTGGTGGCATCGCCCAGGAGGTGACCATCAAGGAGACACCTTGCTAGATTGGGAACACGAGGACCCGCTGAACACCTAGGTGTAATACTCATATTCCCCCACAGAGCCGTGGCCAGGGCAGAGGGGGCTGATAATACAGCAGCGGAAGTTCCCCAAGCTTTCTGAAAGTTAGATTTCAAGTCTTGGTTCCACTAGCTGCACAGCCTCACAAATATCAGGCAGTGTCTCCTGGACTCAGTTTTATTTTCTGTAAAATGGGGCTGAAAGCAGCCATCTCCCTGGCAGAGCCCAAATGCCTCTGAAAGCCCTGGGCCACGCTGCAGGAATCTGACTCCCGTGACTTTCATTCACCAGACTCGGGTCTCCCTGTTGACCCCTGGGACCTGAAAGCCTTGTTGGTCCCTCCGTGTCTCCCCAGTGGCCTGCTGTCTGCTACGTTCCCATGAGACCTTGGCACCTCATGGGTTTGGTTTCACAGCTACAGCAAAGGAGAACCAGACCTTGCAGAGAGCTCTTCTGCTGTAACGTGGAGTTTCAGGCTGTTGGTAAGACGCCAGGGATGACAGAGAGCTGAGGGGGCACCTCTAGAAAATGCCTTCGGGGATACCTGGCCCTCAAACCACTTTGGGAACTGAAGAGAACCGGGTGGTGCAAAAGTGCAAAGGCAAATAGTATGGGCCTCACTCTCTGGGTACCGATGTATGAGCTCCTCCAGGACATGAGGAAGATAACCAGGACCCTGCAGCAGCTGGTGAGCGCTCTGCAGAGAGCAGTCATCCGTGCTAGGGGTCAGAGGTCAGCTGGTCACATCTGAGCCAAAGGCACACTGGCAGATGGAGACCGAGGGGGTGCCAAGCCCGATGACGGGGGCGCGCTTTGGTGAAATGTCGCCATGATGTAAAGGTTTCACTGCCCTTTGGGGTGACACATTGGTGCCTTCTCATCAACAGAGCCACTGTCTGACCCGGGAGGCTGTTACTTCAGCTCTGCCGAGCCCGGTAGTCTGCCCAGGAGACAGAGAAAGGTGACAGAACTGTAGAGGGAGATGAGGCTACTGGTGGGGGCCCCTCCCCTGCATGGGTGGTGACGGGAAGTCCATAAGGAAGCCCACTCCTGGGGAGGGCAGGGTGGCAGCCAGAAAGGGCTCTGAGGTCAGATGGAGCTGTGTTCCAACCCTGGGTTTTCTACTGGCCAGTCGTATGACCTTGGGTGGGTTCTTTAAACCCCAGAGGCCTCACTCTCCTCCTCTGTAAAATGGGGTAGTGGACCCCAAACCGCTGGGTCCTTGGGAGGTGAGCTGAGAAATGAAGTAACTGGCGCACGGAGCTCTCCCTCGGCGTAAGCCCTTCGCCAGCTCCACTGCGGGGAGCATGTGAGCGTCATTGTCTCATTTGAAAAAAAGAGTTGTTTTCAATTGTAAGTGGAAAAGGGACTTAAGTGCTTTGGCCCTGAGTTCTGATTGCGTTGTTTGGGCAGAGGCTGAATGGTCAGCACAGGCCGATGGTGTTGGCATTGAACGTGAAGTGGGCCTCAGCCGGCGGGCTTGTTGCTTTCGCAGTTAGCACCAACTGTCGCTGCCAGCTTCCAGCTGGATCCTTGCCTCGGCCTCCTAATTTGCCTCTGTTCCCTTCTTGCCTTCTTCTATATAGTAGCCAATGAGATATTTGGATCATGATCCTGTTTATCCACTTATCTGATGCACGTATCAGTTTGCTCGGGCTGCCATAACCAGGGACCACAGACTGAGTGGCTTAAAGAACAGACTATTGCCTCACAGTTCTGGAGGCTGGAAGCCTGAGGTCGAGGCGTCGGTAGGGCTGGTTTCTTCTGAGCCTCTCTCCTTGGCGTGTAGACAGACATCTTCTCCCTGTGTCTTCACATAGTCTTGCTTTATGCATGTCTATGTCCCAATCTCTTCTCGTAAGGACACCAGTTATATTGGATTAGAGCTCACTGATGACTTAATTTAACTTTAGCACATTTATGAAGGCCCAGTCTCCAAATACAGTCACATTCTGAGGTGCTAGGGGCTTCAACATGTGAATCTGTGAGGCACGCAACCTGGCCCAGAACCCCTTGCGCCAGCACTGGTCTGACCCTGGGAATGCAGACACGTGTGAGATGCCAGCCCTGTCACACCACAATTCTGCTTAAATCTTCAGTGTTCTCTTGCAACCCAAACTTAGCAGGAGCCTCGAGAGCTGGGCCTTGCCCCTCCAGAGCCCCTGAGCTCCTGGCCCGAATCACTTTCAGAACCACCAGTGTACTGGACATGCCGCCCAGCGTGGTGCCACAAATGGCCAGTGACTGGCGCAGAGCAGAGAAGGCACTTGGAGACACCCCTCCTCGCCTCTCTTTTTGCTGTGTTTCCTTCCAGTGAGAGGGTTCCAGGAAACTGCATGGTTCTCCTGACTCTGAGGCGCCACCGAGACTTTATCGGTTCTCTTTGCGACCTTGGAGGGGAGGACCAGCCTACAGGTCCTGGAGTGCCGGAGACCCTTTCCCGCTCGCTGCGAGGTGGCTTGTTGAGTCTCTTGGAGTAAGGCCACAGTCGTTCAGGGGAACGTGCCAGAAGGATGCTCTTGGAACCGCAGTTGTTTCTTCGCCTTCCACGCTTTGGCATTTTGCTTTGTGTTATTAATTAAGACATATTTTTAAAAAATAGACAAGTCCAGAGGATAGTATGCTTACCACCGAGGTCTGGCCCTGGTAGTGATTACCTCGAAGTTCCTGCCATTTCAGCCTGTTCACTTAAAGTGAGCAGAGGTTGCACTTCTGTATTTACTTGAGATTTTAAAGTAGAAATAACATATGAAAGATGAAATCCCTCACATTCTTCTTCCCAGTTCCGTTACCTTCACCCTGGAGTCAACCACCGCCATGAACTTGGTCTGATTCAGTCCTGGTTTTATAATACAAACACACACCCCATATACATATATGTACACGAACAATCAGACATGTGTATATATGTGTAAATATACTTCTATGTGTATTTTATATATATACATATAATAGACATATACATGTATATCAAAAACTATGATTTGTATGTTTTAGAATTTACATAGTGCAATTAGCAAAACATTCTACAACTTGCTTTTTTAACCTAACATGCTATTTGAATTTTATTTATGCTGACACTCACATACCTCTAGTGTATTCCTTTTACCTGCTATATAATATTCCACCCCTGACTACTCCACAGTTTAATTACTGGTAACCCCTACTGGTAGCCAATTGAATTGTGCCCATTGGAAACTTAAACCAAATCCAGGTTTTTAGTCTAGTTGAGTCATATTAGCAATTTACTTTCTGTGTCTTTGGGGGTGCCCTGTCCCTCAAGTTACTTAAGCGTAGAGTAAAGAAAATCGAGTATTGTCATGACACCGGAGTGGACACTTAATGATGTCAGTCCCCGTTCTCGTTTCGTCTCGCATCTCCATCCAGCGTCAGTGTGTTTTGGCATCTCTTTCGGCCTGGCCTTCTGCAGCTGGGAAATGTTCATATATGGTGGCGTGACTAACCTGAGAGAGAGGTCGGGGGCCCCGAGAGATTCCGCGTTACTGGTTTGATGCCCAGTGAGACGGGTGAGCACGCAGAAGTCCTCCTTGCTGTCCCTGGGGCTGTGCCCCAAAGGGAACTCCTTAGGAGAGAGGCCGCATGTGGCCCACGCCAAAGAGAGCCAGGCCTCCCCTCTGGATGGCGGTTATTTTTATCGGCAGCGTAGACTCGGTCAGCACTCTGGAGAGTTTCCAGAGCTGTAGATGGGAACCGCCACGTTCCCATAGCTCCACTGCTCCGCTCTGCCTCCTGGGATTCCCGGCCCGTCGCCTCCCTGTCCCACTCTGCGTCTTGCCCCTGAGGTTGTCCTCGTCTGCTGCTGTCTTTCAGTCCCCACCAGGCCACTGGTGAGCGCCTGGTTATTGTTAGAGTGGGCGAGGACCAGAGGAGCCTTGTTGAAAGGACTGAGCCTCTCGGGGTTCCGGCGGGTCAGCGTCCAGGCGTGACTGCCTCTGTCCCCGCCCAGGGAGTCCCTCCTCCAGCTCCCTGTGCTGTCTTAAGTCTGTTGGCCTGTGGCTGTGGCTTTCCTCGCCTGTCGCTCCAGCCTGACAGTGGAGCTCCTTAAGGCCAGGGAGAGAGTCCTCTTCATCTTCATGTCCCAGGGTCCAGCACAAAATAGGTGTCTGATAAAGGTCATTGGGTGACTGAACAACTCTCCTTTGAGAGTAAAGCAGAGTTGAAAGATGTAAATGAACACTCAGTCAAGCTTTGCCTTGTCTTCTTGGACCAGGCGACAGCCCAGAGAAGGACCATAGTCTGTGTGGCCCTTGAGTGGAGGTGACGCCCCTGGCCACCAGGGAGAGAGGAGCCAGGGCAGCGTGATAGAAAATTCTGGACTCTCAGAGTCATCACACCTGGGTTCGAACCTCAGCGTCTCCACTTCCAGTACGGTGGCCGTGGGCTCGTCACGCCACCACTCTAGGCCTCAGCCTCCTCATCTGTGAAATGGGAGTGGGTTGTGTCCTGGGGTTGAAAACAACGTGAATGAAGTGACTGGCCCACACGCATGTTCAGGAAGGGTTTCCAGAAGGAACAAACGGCACAGCAGAAACTCACCCAATAACACCGGACCTTGGAATTTTAAAGTTAGTTAGGTGTACTCCAAGACTAACACAGCTCTTCCGAAGGTGCGTGCCAGGGAAGGCAGTGTAGTAAGAGAATTATCTAGGGAAAGAGCTTGTAGCCCTGCAGGCGAAGAAGGACCATTGAGATCCATGAGTAGTAAAAGTGAGGATGCTTTCATAACTACACTTGGCACTGTAGACCTCTGAGAGAGCTGAATCCCAACTGATGTGTTAGCGTTAGGGTTCCAGGAACTCTTTTTGAGAAGCACAGTCCCAACATGGGGCCGCAAAGTTCACCCTCTTCTTCTGTGCCCTGGACTCTGCTGTTGGTTATATCAACCAACAACAGGTAACCATCCTATTGTGTTCATTGGGTACTAACTTCGCAGCAAAAAGAGTAACACCAGCAGTGGCGGGGTCTGTAACAGGCTCCTTGTCAGGCAGAAGCTGGCTGGGGGCGGGGCGGGTGGGGCGGGGGTGCAGGGGCCACATGCTTTGTTGTTTAGCAGATTTGCCAGGCAGGTTTGGTGATGAGAGTGGGGTACACAGGCACCCCTTGGAGGTCCTTCCTCTTTCCACCGTCACTTCCTCCAAGGATCAGATTGACAAGTGACTTGTTTCTCACACATCTGAGTCCCTGGCTGGGGCTGGGTGACTGTGTCACAGTGTGCGATGATTATGTGGGTGGTGCCGGTGGAAGGACCATGATGACGAGAGCCGACAATGACAGGGCTGGGGATGCCTGTCAACCACTTTTGGTAGACCGAGCCTTACTTCACAGGGACCACAGAGTCTGCTGCCGACTGTGGTTCAGGGGAAGTCCTTTGGTGGTGTGAAATGGCTTTATCAATCTCTTTCAGGAGCAGGAGACAACTTAACTTAGGCAGTAGACCCACCTGAGTCCTGAATGAGGCGAAACGCTACCTAGAAATTAGAAAAGATGGTGACAAGGGAACTTGAAGCCAGGAGAGATTGTGCCTGGACGTCCTCCATGAAGTCTGGGCAGCTTACCTTGCTGGAAACCCTTCACTTGAATCCTAGCTCTAGCACTTCCTGTCTGTGGGTCCTTGGTTATTTAGCTCCTGTGAACCTCAGTTTTCACATCTGCAAAGTGGGGAGAATCCTACCTGCTTTGTTCACTGCTCAAGCCAATGCTGTAGCTGGTTTAACACTGACTACTTCTTCCTCCTCTGCCCTCTGCTTCCTTTCAGAGCTCTCGAGCGCCCAGCTGTGCCCCAGGAGACCAGCCTTCCCTGTCACCCCAGTTTTTGCTGCTGGAGAGGAGCCATGAGCTGCATCCTGAACGGCATCATCCCCCTGGGGCTGGTGCTGCTGGCCTGTGGAGCCCAAAGCCTTTTTGTCATTCTGCCCAACATCACACACTTTGAGAAGCTGCTCAACACATACCAGCAGGACGAGTCTCACTTGCGGGCCCGGAGGGCCATCCCCAGGTCGGACAAGGAAGAGATCCTCATGCTTCACAATAAACTGCGGGGCCAGGTGTACCCCCCAGCCTCCAACATGGAGTACATGGTGAGAGCTGCCACTCCCACCCAGGATCGGAGGCCAAAGGTGCCATCTGTTTTGTCCCCAGTCACTGAGTGTATGGCAGGCTTGAGGTCCCCAGGCAACAAACAGCAGGTGCCCGTCCTCTGTTCTTGACTCTCCACCAAAACAGCACCCGGAGGCTGCCTAGTTGCCAGCTCCTCGTGCCACCCCTGGAGCTCAGCCCACAGACCTGCCCTGACTCTTCCCACCGGGCCCTCCGGAAGATGGACCGGGGAGGGTCTCAGGGTCGGGCCCTGCTGGCTTCAGTCCCAGCTCTGCCACCTCCTAGCCGTGTGCCCTGAACATCCGCCCAGGCCGAGCCTCAGTTTCCGCTTTGGGGAGCTCATCCGCTCACGGTTCCTGTGACAGCCGTGCACAGACCTCACACATGGGGCCGTGGTGTCACTGCTGGGCAGTGCCGGCTTCGTCTTCATGCAGCCAGCCCTGTAACTCACCTTCTATGTCTGAGAAGCGAGCAGGGCTAAGTCTGCGAGATGTGTTGTTTATCAGAAAAGAGAGCGGAGAGAAGGGACGGGGTCCGCCCTAAATCTTAGGAACAGAAAGGGTGACCGGCTCTCCCCCGTCCAGACCTCCTGCCCTGCCTCCATTCCTGCATCTCTGTCTGTGCCATTTCCCATTCCCCCAGTCCTGGGAAAGGGCTCATTTTAGAGATGAGGAAGCTGAGTCCCAAGGTCACACAGCCGGTAGTGGCAGAGCCAGATTCGAACCTGAGTCCAGCTGACTCCACAACCTGTGCCCTCGGCCAGCACTGTGTCCTCGTTTACGCCCGACATTTACCACGACCCTCTCCAGCGTTTTCCTCCTTCTCGTCCCAACCCGTTCCAGTCTCACTGTGATTAGTGGGACAGCCTCGGCCCCGAGGGGGTTTCGCCTCCCATCTTGTCCTCTTCCAGCCCATTCTGAATCCTGCCATCATTTATGCTTCTTAAATCTTCACTTTCTCCCAGCTGTCCTCCTTCTCAGGGGCCTCCAGGGCCCTCTGTGCCCGGGACAGAGCCCAGATGCTTCTTGCCTGGCATCCGAACTTCTAGCAGGAGCCCTGTCTGTCCCGATGACTTGTTTCCCTCCCTCCCCTTTGGCCAGAGAGGTCTGCTGGGTGTCCTCTGAAGATGCCGCATGTGTGACAGCCACCACCCTCCCTCCCCGGAGCACTTTCTCATTATCACTCTCTTCATCCAACTTTCATCCCAGGACACGCTCCCCTCCTTCCCCTGGACTCAGCTAACGCTTTCATGTTGCCTTGCGCCCTGACATCAGTAGTGCCCCTGGTCAGGGACCGTCCTATGTGCCTGCACAAGGTGGCCCGTCACCAGCGATAGGGCAGATGAATGGGTTTCCCATTCGGGCAGAACTACACCCCACCCCACCCTGCCCCCGCCCGACCCCGCGCCACCCCGCCCCGAGCAAGGCTGTCCTTTAGGAACTCCTTATGAAACATTTCTTTTTTCCCTCAAGAAAATCATCCAGGCATTTATTCCAAAGAGGCTGTGCTAATTTTAGGAGGAAGAGTGGGCACCCTTTCAAAATGCATGCATGGGGCAGCTCGTGCAGACCTTTTCGAGGTTAAAGATATAAAAAATTAGGGTAGATTTTTTGGGGGCTTTGAGTGTGGACCCTTCCCCCATCCTTCTCAGGACCTGGTCATGTGGCCTCAATCCCCATGGGGAAAAGACTCTCTGTACCTCTCTCTGGACAGATCATCCTGCATCATGTGGCCTTCCCACCCCAAGGGCTTTCATGGTACCCATGAGGGAGCTGGCATTTTCCTTGGCCTGAAGCTTACTGAGCCACAACCCCCTGGGATCCTGGCTGCCTCCTGCCTCTGTTGGAATAGGCTGAGTTTCTGCTGATCTTTTTCTGGTGGCACTATGATTGTCTAGTGGTTGTGTGGAAGATTTGGGGCAAGTGAAGGGAGCTTAGTATGTAGCGGGCAAGGTCGGGCTGCCTGGACAGCCTATAACGAGCCTGCTATGTTTTCTTCTTTGTTTATTTTGTGACGTTTCAGGGTTAGAGTTGGGATCTGGGTCCTTAGGTCTAAATAGCCCACTTTTTAGGCAAACTTAGTCTTCAGGTGCATTGTAGCATCTGCCCCCCAGCAGGGGTCAGGGGGTGGGAAAGGCAGTCAGGGCCCAGCCCCTCAACCCCAGCATCTGAGAGCCAGTGCTGCCCATCTGCTCCTGTTTCTACCCAAACAAGTGGTATTGATTTGAGAGTGTCTTAAAAATGTAGCTTCCTGCTCAGCCCTGCCTACTGGGGCTTCGAGCCACAGTCCTTTGAAACAGCCTCAGCACCAAAGGAAGGATTTAAAACTCCAGAGAATTAAGATACTTATTTTGAGGTTTTATAAGTGGACAGGCTGTGGAGCCAGGCTGCCTGAGTTTAGGTAGCTGCCACTTGTCAGTTGTGTGACTTCAGGCAGATTTACTTAGCCTCTCTGTGTTTATGATTCCTTATTGGCACAATGGCGGTAATAAAAGTACCTTTCTTGTACAGTTGTTTGGAGGAGTCAGTGAGATAATACGTCATAAGTACTAAATAAATGTTAACTATATTGTTGCTGTTATTATTTTAGTGGAGTGGGACCAGCACTTGGTGATAGCATGCAGACAGGATGACACCCCTTAGGAGCCAGATAAGGCTGGGTTGTTAAAGATCTAACTTCCCGCTATGTGGCTGTGTGGTCTTAGGCAAGTTACTTAACCTCTCTTAGCCTTGAGGGGTTTCGTTTGTTTGCTTATTTGTTTGTTTTGTCTGCAACAATGGAAAAATAAAATGTACCTCAAGGGCTCATTGTGGGTATTACATAAGAAAGGGATGCTGATGTTCTTTGGCAAGTGCCAGGTGTTCAGATGATAGTGGCTTCAGAGGTACAGGGTTTAGCACTGCCCCTGGCTCATGGCAGGTGCCTGAGAAAGCTGATATCTGTGCTGTTCCGAGGGCTACTTTGAACCTCACCTGGAGGCTTGATGCCTGCTCTCATTCCGCCTTCCCCCAAGTCCTAGTCCAGCAGGTGTCATTTAGCGATAGAGACACAAAGGCACGGAGAGTCGAAGCCACTTGCCTTAAGTCACAGAGCCAGCAAGGGACAGAGCCTGGCGTCATACACAAGTTCACCTGACATCACTGCCCTGTTCTCCCCTTCTCCTTCCTCTAGTCGTCCCTTTGCGGGATAAGAATGTCCGCCTATGCTTTTCCTTCAGAGTAGTTGGAGGGCAGGTGTCGAGCTGGGAAAGCACAGGCTGAGCGGTAGATGAGGGGGCAGGTCGGGGGTGGGGGACTGGAGGAGGTCAGCGAGGGCCGGCACGAGCCGGAGAGCTGGGCTTCATCGCGCATGCATTCACTCATGCGTGCATGTATTCTTCCGGGGGACAGTCAAGACTTAACACACCGTGGAAACAACACTGATCAATAGAGTGTGTGTTTGCTGTAAACAGCTCATCCCACAGCCAGACCCATGACTGCCAGCCCTGTACCTCTTTGTTTGGGGAACATTGTTTTGAGGACCTACTATGTGGCAGGCATATTTGCAGACAAAAAGAGGGTTGGAAGAGAAGGTGGGCCAGGATGAGGATGCGCAGCCTCGAATGGAGGGAAGGGAAAGCCGAGTTCTCATTTGGCTGTGTCCTACTGCAGACCAGATGTTATGTCTGCCCATCTCCAGCCAGAATTTCAAAAGCCTTTAACCCTCAGAGATCCCGCAGGCATGTCTTTCTCTCCCCGACTCGACCTTCGCCCTCCCTGCTCCCCTCCCCTCTGAGCTGTAGGAAGTTTGATGGACTCAGACCAATGGCAAGCACAGTTCACATTGTTTTTGCACCACGCAACAGAATAGTGAGCTTCTGAGGAGCCAGTGACCCTCGGGGTGGGGCCGGCGCCTGCCAGGTCTGCCTTGGCTCCCTGGATACCAGAAAGGGCCTCAGCTGGCCACTTCCAGTGGGATCTTGGTATATGTGCAAGCTGTCCCTGTCCCCACTGCCCACCTGCCTGGAGAGAAACTCACCGACTTAATGCAGGTGATCTGTTTGTGGGGTGATCCATGAGGCCAGAAGTCAGGAAGAAAGAAGTCTAATTTCGGGGTACACTATAGGGGTCTCACGGTAGGACTGGGATCTGCTGGCATCTGCCAGTGAAAGGAGCGGCAAGAGGCTCAACCTCCTAAAGACGGGAGGAGGTGCATTTAGCCACAGGCCTGTCCCCCGTTAGCTGAGGGTAGCCTCCAGGAATGCTATCCCTCCCCACCCCGTTTCAGGCTTCATTTGCACATTGGAGAAGGATCTCAGGTATGTGTCTCAGAGTGTGTGTGTGTGTTGGGGGTGGGGGGGTAGGCACTGAGAGTAGGGTGCTGTCAGCAAGACATGAGTCTGAGCGTACCCGGAATGTCCACTGCAGCTGCGATGACAGCGGATCAGGGTTGTGACCCGGATCCCCAGAGGCATCTGCATCTAGGCCAGGACTTGCTCCCGGATTTGAGGAGGCTCAGTTATCTTGGCAGGAAGGAGATGTCAGGACAGAAGGAGAGGGAAGCGGGGAGCTTCATGACACCCCATACTGGGGTCCCGCTGTTGGCTTAGCCAGCCCCCTATTCCTGGACATGTCCCAGAGCTCTTCCCAGACAGTCTTTCAGTGAGCACCTACTGTGTGCTGGGAGCCGGGGCTGCCCAGAACAGGGGACAGCCCCTGCCTGCCTGGGAGCTGAGCATCTGCCCGACGGCCCTGGGAGGAAGTGTCACAGCAACTGGCTCGCAGTCACCCCGAGGGTCGCTTGGCGTCTGTTCCGCCTCAGAAGAGAAACGATCCCTCTTGTTGCCATGTTCTTTCTTCAGGAGTTATGTGTGTCCCCTGGGCCAGCTGGGAGGCAGGATCAGCTGTAGACCTTGTCTTCAGATTCCTTGGCCTAGAGCCCTGCCCGAGCCTTGCTGATTCAAGGTGGGCCATGCTGGAGGTTGAGAGGGGCTGGGCAAGCCGAAGGCTTGCTACTATTTTCTTGCTGCTTTTTTCAACACAATGGTAAAATATACATAATATAAAATTTACCATCTTAATCATTTTTAAATGTACGGTTCAGTGGCATTAAGTACTTTAACACTGTTATACAGTCACCGGCACCATCTATTTCCAGGACTTATTCATCTTCCCATTGCACAGGTGAGAAGACTCAGGCCGGGAGGAGAAGGGACTTACCCAAGGTCACTGGCAAGTTAGAGGTGGAGCAGGGGCTCTGAGGACAGACAGCCTTGGGTCCAGGCTCCTCTGAATCCTTTGCTGACTTGCCACTTCCCACTAGCTGAGTGAGGAACCCAACCGAGATACGCTCAGAACCCAGTGTTACAGAAGCTAAAACCGGCCAGTGGGTTCAGCTGGGATGTTGCTCCATTTCTGGTTCTTATACCCACTCCTGACGCTGAAGATGCATGTTTCTCCTTACCCTGCAGACCTGGGATGAAGAGCTGGCGAAGTCGGCGGCCGCGTGGGCTCACGAGTGCATCTGGGAGCACGGGCCCACCAGTCTGCTGGTGTCCATTGGGCAGAACCTGGCCGTCCACTGGGGCAGGTAAGAGCCACAGAGTTGCCCCACCTCCTTACTTGTAAACTGGCCACCATGGCTGAGCGCCTACTGTATACCTAGCTTGGTGCTTACTGTCCATGATAGCATTTAGCCTTTGTGGTCACCTCCTAAGAGGGAGAAAGCACCAACCCATATCATTTACACATGGGGAAACTGAGGCTCAACACCAAGGGAGGGGCTGGAAAAAACTGCTGTGAGCCCGGTCGCTGACCCCAGACACTGATCGTCGGCCTCGGGGTTTCCGGAGCACGGGTTTTCCCTTCCATCCCCTCGAAAGGGTTCTTGAGGCTGGGCAAGCAGGGAAGATGGGGACGTTCGCTCCTTCAGTGGCGGGTCAGTACTGTCTTCCCTGCCCCAGTGTGTCTGGATTCCACCCACGTTTTAAGGCCCACCCAGGCTCCATCCACCTCAAGGGTATCGCTCGCTTCTCTTCCTCGTCAGGCCATGGAGAGGGCTCGTTCACGCCTCCGAACCTCGGAAGCCCCCTGGCCTGGCAGCACCTTTGTCCCCTGGCCCACAGCACTTGACAATGATCAGTCAAAGGTCATCCGCTGGTCTTGCCCAAAGTCAGCTGGGCCACATACCTGTTCACCCAGCCTGGCCGAAAGTCCCCTCCAGGCTGGGGCTGGTTTCATTAGAGGAAGTGGAGAAAATGTCTTTGGGCCAATTAAGGCTTCCTGATCAACAGTCAACGTGCCGTGCCCACATGTCCCCTGAATCTGGTGGCCAGGCTCTCATGGTTCACTTTCATTTTGCTCTATTCATCGAAAAATTGGACTGAATTTGAAATACTCCCTCAAAATACAGATCAGGGCTTGCATGACTTTAACACAGATATTTCCCAGCTCTTCAAGCTCTGGAGTTTAATTTGGCTGCGAGTGGCAACACTTTCCTTTAGGGCTGTGCCTGGGCAGGCGCCATGACGGACCCAGAGACACGGCTTCGTGGAAGCGAGTCAACGTGGTATTTTTTCCTCTGGTGAATTCTGCTTTTTATAAAATCAGTCTTAACGATAGCATTAAAAGAAAACGACTAGTCTACAGCCATGCCACCCTGAACAAGCCCGATCTCATCGGATCTTGGAAGCTGAGCAGGGTCGGGCCTGGTTAGTATTTGGATGGGAGACCACCTAGGAAGACCAGGTACTATAGGTGTTAAAATGGAAGGAAGGAAGGAAGGAAGGAAGGAAGGAAGGAAGGAAGGAAGGAAAGTAGGAAGGAAGGTTCCGGTCCTTTCATTTTCTGGGCTTCTGTGTAGCGTTTGACTGTAGGTCGGCATATATTTAGGTAGTTGTAACTATGGCCCAGACAGCTTTTAATTCTCTCTCGTTTTTTCCTTCTCATACAGTATCAATGTCACTATTACATAGCTGTCATGGTTGTCATCGAGTAAAGGCTGCCTATGGGCCATCAAGTTGACAGGCCAACATTTAGCCATTCCGTTCTTGCAGCTTGCTTTTTATGTCGTTGTTGACTCACTTGAATTATTTCATTGGGATAACTCTGAAGAGTAGGATAGATAGGTCGAAGAGCACAGAGCTTTTCCCCCTTCCGTGTAGATACTGCTAACTTGCTTTCCCAAAGAGTCCCTCCTTTGTGAGGCCCCAGGGCACCCTCCTGGCCTGAGGCTCTGGAGAAGTGGACAGGGCGGTGGGTGTCCTTCCGCTCCGTAGCTCGGAGGCTCTGTGTGTTTCTTTCCCCAAGCTGGCCCCAGGGAAGCAGGCCGTTTCTCGGGCCGTGTCACTGGCCGCCACCATTCGCTCTGGTTTCTGACAGTAATTGTTACAAGACCTCTAACTGCCCATCTCACCACAGCGCTCTTAGAAACGGCCAGTCGCCCTCGCCGCCTTTCTCTTCCTTGCAACCGCTTTGTTTACACTTGCTGGTGATGGTGACCGGGGATTCGCATCCAGTTTATTTTCTTTGCTGGTAAAAAAAAATAACTGGTGCCAGCCTGGCGGACGGGGCTGAAGCACGGGGCAGTGGCCACCAACGATGATGACCCCAGGCCCCCCTCATGGCTGGGGCAAGAGAGGTTCAGTAAGAAATCCTAAATAGGAAGTTTTCAAAAAGGTTTGCACACCTGACCGCAGAGGTCTATGTACCTGCGGGTTTCTATGCCCCGAACGAGTTTCCTGCTTTGTTTTTGAATCCTTGGGGCCCCCAGCAGCTGATGAACAAAGCTGGTCGTGACAATGATGGGGATCTTTTCTGCCTGGTCCCCCATAGCCAGCTACTTGCCAACTTTCAGACCCTCCCCTGCCGTGGCGGGTGTCCCATCTGTGCAGCACTTGTTCGATTATTGACTAAATATTTTTCTCTGCATTGACTTTAAATATATTCATATCTTAAATTAAATTTCATCTTAAGCAATAATATCTGTGAAACATGGAGTTCATGGGCTCCATGTATTTTCCCAAATGGACATGAAAATAAATACATGATCGTTAACATAAAAAATGATTCCCTGGGGCAAGTGAAAGTTTCCTGCACACACTGGTGGTATGTGGGCCACCCGAAAGACACTCCAGGAATCGAGAGGGACTCCGGGGACACCCAGGTGAGCTCCTTGCTGATTTGGATTTTAGGAACTTTTAACAGGCTCTGGGATTTGGAGCTATTGGCCCTGAGGGAGCCCCGCCTTCGGCCTGCCCATGGGCGGTGGTGCTGCCAGCTGTGGCCTCTGTCGTTCGGTGTGTGGTGGCCAGGACATAACAAGCTGATCTGTCTCTGCAGGTATCGCTCTCCTGGGTTCCACGTGCAGTCCTGGTACGACGAGGTGAAGGACTACACCTACCCCTATCCCCATGAGTGCAACCCCTGGTGTCCGGAGAGGTGCTCCGGGGCCATGTGTACCCACTACACACAGGTAAAACTGGAGGAACAGGCCATGACCTCAGCCTAGCGCCCAAATCTGGTCACTTACCTGGCCCTGCAGAATTGTTGCCCAGTTGGAAAACCTCTGCTGTCACTGCCTTTTTTTTTTTTTCTTTAATTTTGTGCTACTCAAAGTATAGCGGGAGGACTGAACAGTTTGTGACCAGTTCGCAAGTACAGAAATTGAGAGTAAGCACTAGAAACTTCTATGGCACTTTTACATGCTGGAGCATTTTCCTTGTGTGTGATTTGTTTGTTTTGTTTTACTTATTTTTAAACAAATGTATAGATCTTCAGTGGTCTAGGGGGGAAATCTGGTCCTTCACCCCTTCACCACATACTCCTTTAGTACCAGCACCCTATAGATCCAGGCCAGATTATGTCATCCTGCTATGCCTTGTCCCTTAAATTCTGATGCATGGTTGTCATCATTTCAGATAGTTTGGGCCACCACCAATAAGGTTGGCTGTGCCGTGAACACCTGCCGAAGGATGAACGTCTGGGGAGATGTTTGGGAGAATGCCGTCTACCTCGTCTGCAATTACTCTCCAAAGTAAGAACAAGTTGACATGGTTGTATGAGTTAAGATATGTTTGCCTGCTGCACAGGACCCAACTAAAATTGGTTTAAACAAGGAGTCTAGAGGTTGGTACTTCCAGGTTAGCTTAATAGCTCAGGAATATCAACCAGGACTCTTTCTGTCTTTCTGCTGTACTGTCTTCTCTTCATGGTCCCGAGATGGCTGCAAAGCACCAGGCATCTCATCTTCCCAAGCAGAAGGGAATCATAGAAAGGGCTCTCTTCTTTCTCACTCCTGGACTACTTTCTCCTTAGTTCATTGGCCAGAACTAGACCACTCACAGACAATGAGCGTCAACCAATGAGCTTGCCCTAACTGACTTCAACCAATGAAATTGCCCCAATTGACTTTGCAGATCTCCTCTGTGGACTGCCTGAAGAAGTCAGAAGCAGGAATAGCTTTTGGCTGGGCAATAGTAGGGTCTGCCATAGTGATCTTACTTTCATTTTTTCTCGAAAATATGCAACAGATCACACTCTAGGAAACAGGAATTCAGACTAGACCTAGTTTCTGCATTTTCCCTCCCAGGAGGGACTGTGTCAAGTCTTTATTTCATAACCCCTCTTTCTCCTTACACATCCTGATGTCATCAGTGTATCGTTTATCCTTTTACTCATTCACCTTCATTGCTCATCAGACGAATATGTGCTGGTTCTCAGAGAACTGTTTGCCACATTCACAGCCTGCGGTTTTCACGCTGGCTACTGAGCTGGCCGCTATCCTAGCACTGCCCTGCACACAGTGGGCCTGCGAGGACTATTTGCTCAGTGACTGAATAAAACGGGAATGACCTCATTTGTTTGGTTTGGGTTAGGAGTAGCTGTGAAAAGGTGGGATGAAGAGGGGCTCGCTGAGGTTGGTGGGAAAATAGAACTTTCCATCAAATATCTGGAATGCCTGTAGCAGCGGTGCCTCAGCGGCCCACAGGGATAAGGGCGGGGGAGTTATGACATTGATGAGGAGGGGCACAAGCCCATGGAAGAGCAATAAACCGGTCCACGGTAGTGGAATTCCTGGCAGAGAGGCAGATGGGTAATGAGGAATGATTCAATTTGGCTCTATATAAAAAAATACACTAGAAGACGCCATCAGGAATACATTCTTCCTTTCTTTAACCCCCCTCCTTTTCTTGAAAAAGAAATGATCTATGACAGTAAAATACACTCATCTGAAATGTGCAGCCTGATAACTTTTCACACATTTACACATATATTATTAGTCCGCTTGGGCTTCGGTAACAAAATACCAGGAACCGGGCGCCTACACAACAGACGTTTATTTCTCACAGTTTTGGAGGCTGGGAATCCCAGATCAAGGTCCAGTAGGGTCAGTTCCTGGTGAGGTCGCTCTCGTCTTATAGACTGCCGCCTTTTCCTTGTGTCCTTGCAGGTATGGTGTGTGCACGAGAGAGACAGACAGACAGACAGACATAGAGACAGAGACAAAGACAGACAGAGAGTATTCTCTGGTCTCTCTTCTTAGAAGGACACTAATCCCATCCAGGGCCCCACTCTTGTGACCTCATTTGACCTTAATTATGCCCTGGGAGGTCCCATCTCCACATATAGCCACACAGAGGAGGGACACACACAATTTGGTCCACACAGAACATATAATATGCCCGTGTAATTCCCACCCAGGTCCAGATAGAGAATATTCTCTGTGCCCAGGATGCTGCCCAGAGTGGCCACCATTCTGACATCTCTTCCCATGGGCCAGTCTGTCTGGCTTGGACCCTCATACGAAGGGACGTGGTAGATATGCCCTCTGTGCCCAACATCTTCCTCTCGACACCGTGTCTACAGGATTTGTCCATAGTGTTGTGTGCTCAGCAGGCCTTTCTTTCTGATTGCCGCATGGTGTTCCATGGTGTCCACAGCCTCTTCTGGCCTTGCAGCAGGAAGTGGCCCAGAGGGTACGCCCAGGGATGGTGTCTGGGCCCAGATCCCTTTGGGCAGAGGTGGGGGGGTCTTGTACCTTGACAGCCTTGTGCACAACGGGAGGATGCCTACCTCACAGGGGTGTTGGAAGAGTAAGGAGACTGTCTGCCTTCAGGACACTGGTACAGAGCCTGGTGCCCAGCCAGCTCTCCATGACCTGTAACCTGAGCATTATTACTCCTGAAGCATCAGAGGTGTAGTTTGCCTTTGAGGAAACATGAAACCCCAGCTTGGCCTTATCATCTGGGGGAGAAGGATGAACCCAGCCGGGGGCCCAAATAGTCCAAAAACACCTGCCGAGCCTCACCAGGCAACAGGACAAGGCTCTGAGGCCTTCTCGGTCCACTTGGCAATGGTCCATTTGGGAAAGTCATCCCTATGGCCCTGTGAGTCCCTTGCCGGCCTGCACATCCATGCAGAGGTGGCCAGCTGAGTGGGGTCTGTGGCGCGGTGTAGGACACTAGCATTTGCCATTCATGATGTGTGAGTGTCAAAGTAGTGAGCATGTTATAATGGGACCCCTGCCCTCCATCCCCAGGCCTGATGCCCATGTGGCCCTGGGTGATGCCATCCCACTATTCTGAGCCACTGGAGGTTAAACAGAGAGCATGTTTTCTGCAGTTTGTCTTCTGGCCAACCCTAGCATGGCCCCTCCCTGGCCTCCCTGGAAAGCCGTCAGAATCCTCACCCAGACGAGCTTGTTGGATTAGAAAATGCTCAAGAGCATGTAGCCTTCACCTTGAGCTGGACCCTGGTCTGAGGGCACCCACACAGTCACTTGCTTTATCCTCATGATGGCCTCCTGGCCATTACCCCCATTATGGAGAAGGAGATGGGTTCAGGGCTGGGGAAAGTTGGGGTTCAACCGAGGGCATCTGCTCTTTACTGCTCTGCTGGAGGACGCCGAGGCCAAGTGTGGCCTAGCAGTGGGCTTGGATCCCTTTCCCAAGGGAACAAATGGATGATGGGCAGCCATGAAGGAATTTTCTAGAACAAATCACAGTGACTGGTCCCTGGTCATTCACGGCTCGAGACTGTGTTGCCCAAGCCCCAGGCACTGTGAGAAGGGCTTGGGAACTCCACTCGCCACCTGCTCCCTGGCCCTTGGAGGAAGCTTACTGAGTGGCCTCCAGTTTTCCCACCCCGGGAACTTCAGAGGAAGGCGAGTGGTGCCCCAGATGCTCATGGGGGCCTTAGTCCCAGCCCCAGAGTGTGGTCGAAGGCTCTGAGCCCCTCAGCCTGGGTTCAGCTCTCATTATGTGACCTCAGACAAGTCGCTGAACTTCCCTGAGCCTCAGTTCCCTTGTGCAAAAGGGTTGAATTCTGGCACATCGCTCCTAGGGTGTGGGAAGGCTGGAGTGATCTGGGCTGCGTAATGGTAAGAACTCGGTAAACACAGCTATGCCTCAAACACTCTGACTTTTACTCATTTGAGAAATGGCTTAAAAGGGGCATCCCGGCAGCTTTCCCGTGCACAGGCATCGGGGCTGGGTGGGGGACGGACAGTGTTCAGAGTTGTGTGAGGGAAGCAACGGGGTTAGATGGGGACCCAGTGCAGTGTTGGCACACACGCTAATGTGATGTGTCGTAGCTCTGGGCTGGGTTTTTTGAGAGAATTCTGTAGACTCTCAGTGCATAGGAGGAGCCCAGGGCAGCTCGCTTTTCCCTTTACATGGTACACGCCTTCCTCCCTCCCTGACTGCGTTCGTTCGGCCCGAAGCGGGCCCAGGAAAGAAGAAAGGAGGTGTTCCCCGGGCCCTCATGTGGTGGCCCCTCCTGACGGTGTTTCTTGTCTGTCTTTAGGGGGAACTGGATTGGAGAGGCCCCCTACAGGACTGGCCGGCCCTGCTCTGAGTGTCCGCCCAGCTACGGAGGTGGCTGCAAGAACAACTTGTGTTACCGAGGTAGGAAATGCCTTCAAAACCGTGAGTCACAGAACAGCTTACGTAAAACGGGAGAAGTGAACAATAGAGTCCCAAACGCCCCCTCCCTGGCCATGTTGCAGTCACCCTCAGCACGCCCCTCATTTCTCTCTCCCTTTCTCTGCCTCGTGCATGTGAGCACTTGGGGTTTAGCCCCCAGCTCCCTGGGGACCCACGATGCCTTGGTGTGTCCGCACAGTGAGCAGATCACACGGCCAGACTCAGCCGACACATCCCTGCCCTGTTTGTTGGTGTTCACAGTTTGGTATAAAACAGACAACAAACGAGGAATTAAAAACGACCAACTAAACAAGCTCTAGGCTAGGAAGGGTGGTCCCTCAGGGATATCCTTCCTGTCCTTGTCCCCCTCCCGCTACCCACCCACGTTCCCATCTTGCTCATCCTTCACCGGATTTGTCATAAACGTTTGCATTTTCCTTCTTCTCACATCTCAGGCAAAACTAGAACTTTCAAAGGCTGTGTAATTTCCTGCTCTTCCACTATTTGTTTATTGTCACCACTCAATGTTTCTACTCACCTCGCTCCTAAAAATATTTTTAGTGCCTAACGCCTTTCTCATATTTTGGGATATTTTCTTCAGCTCTGTCCCAGAAGGGGCGTAGCTGGGCCAAAGGGGCTGACCGTGTTTTTGTGGTTAAGATCGTATTTTCCACGTGGCTCCATCCATAGGCCTCGTGATGGCTCAGAGGGTCCTTTCGGGGAGGGGGGGGGCTGGGTGCACAGGAGAGAGTGACCCTCTGTGCTGGGCCTTCCCTGCCAGAGCAGACATGGAGTCGGTCTGTGGGCTCTAGAGTGAAGAAACAGGTGGGCTAAGGCAGCGGTCCCAGACCTGCTCAGGGACCCGGGCACTCTGCTGTCCTGGTTAGCTGTTCACTGATAAATCTGCCCATTGGGGAAGGCAAGGAGGAGACAGGAGAAGCAAGGATCTGGACTTCTGACAAACCGGGTTTGAGACTGACACTCCAACCATTCATCACTCTACCCGTCAGCAAAATAGGTGTGGTAACACCAGTCTTTCGCACCGTGTCCCAAGCTCAGATGAGAGTCCATGCACTTGCTGTGTGCCAGAATGTTGCTGGGTGTTATCAGTGGGGCAACTATGGGGACCAGACAGTTATGGACCCGCCGTCATGAAACTGAGGTCCAGCGGGGTCACAGCCACAAGGAGTGGTGTGTGTAACTGGGTGCCACGGAGTTTATAGCAGGTACATCGGTTCTTGTCTAGCAGGGTTAGGGAGCGCTTCCCTAAGCAAGCGTCCTTGAGAAGGAAGACGTAGCCTAGTAAGGAGAGGAAGGAGAGGTGCTTCTGGCAGGGGGAACAGCATGTGCAGAGGCCTGGAGGCACGAGGCGGCATGGTCATGAGAGGGAGCCTGAAGCCCCTCGTGCATGTGCGGACCCCGCAGCGCCTGCCGTGCGGTAGGGCCTCCGTGAGTGTTTGTTAAACGGAATGTCTCCCCCTTCTCCGTTTCCTCTCAGGTCACACCTCTTCACTGTCTTCTAGGTGGGGCTCCTCACGCCTGTCTTTAGTGAATTGTTCCCCATAGTCCACCTGTGATTCCTGGATTTGAGGAACGGCATGGGTTTTGGAGGCGAGCACACCTGCTTCGAGAATAGCAACCCCACCACATTTCAGCTGTGGGACCCTGGGAGGGTCACTTCATCTCTCTGAGCCTCGGTCTTCCCACCTGAAAATGGATTGTGTCAACTCCTATGGGTGTGGGGGTGGGGCTAAGAAGAAGTAGGTCAAGGTTAAGCTCTTGTCCCCATTTTCCTATTTAGGCAGGTCCTGTGGCTGCTGTCCAGTCACCCAGAGGGGCCAAGTCCCCATCAGATTTGGGGACCTTGAGGGAAGGATGCCCATCGGGTTTCCTCTTGCATCTCCCATCGTGAGGGGTCTCTGTGTGTGTCGGGCCAGAACTGTCTAGATTAAGGACAGATGGAGCGGGGTTGTCTCCACCATTACTGGCTGTGTGTACTTAGGCATACCACTTGCCTTCTTTGAGCCTCAGTTTCCCCATTGGTAACAGTGATGACATGGTCTTTCTGTAGAAGATTTGCTGGGAAGATACAGCGAGGGGGATGTGAGTTTCTAGCACAGCCAGCCACACATAGTCAGTGCTTTAAAAACACAGTGTTTAGCTCTTTGGAGAAGTACGAGGTAGGGCTGCCCACATGGGGTCCTTTATCACCTGGCGGGCAATGTTGGCCTTCTCTCATCCATCTCTGGAACCTGGCAGATGCTTTCTCCTCCTTGGAAACACAGCTCTGGTATCACACCTCCTCCAGGAGCCTTTCCTGACTGCATAACACACCTGCCTTCCTGTTCTTACTGCACCCAGACTCTCCTTAAAGCTCGATCACCTATAGTTAAACTGCTGGTTCACTCCAGGGCCTCTAAGGTCATTGGAACAGGTGTGTTCTGCATGTTGTCTGAATACACATACCCCTCATACCCACAGAGGGTCATTTTCCAAGAGCAAATACACACAAAGATACCTTAGATGCTGGTTTACTCACCCAACGAAACCTCTGTACTTGTTTTTTTATTTTTGGTGGAAAATATCCAACTTCATTTGGTGGGCGTTCCAATTTTCTTAGCTAACCGTGCAGAAAATCTCCTGTAAAGTGGCTTACCTGCATAAGCTCCTTAATCAGCATTCACTGAGGATGCCTGGCAGGGCCTTGACCTATCATGGAGATGGAGCGGGGATAAGGATAGACCGGAAGAGAGGTTTCCATCCCTCAGGCCTTGCTAGATGTGGCAATAAAGGGCTTGGGCTTCCAGGAAAGGTGGTTTGACCATCAGCTATGTGAGCTATGGCAGGTCGCTTAGCCTCTCTGGGCTTCAGTCTGCCTGTCTGTGAAATGGGGCTTTATCATGCCTTCTAGGACAATGAGAAAATGTCATAAGAGCCAAGTGGCAGGCCAGTCCTATGGTCCACATTCGGTAAACATTAGCTGTGAATTTGTCACCACTTATGGAACCAGGTGAGAATCTGCAGACTGGCATAAGCAATGCTATGTGTCCCAAGACCCCTGGTCCAGGGCAGCACGGTGCTCACGGTAGCCTTGCTGTGAACTCGGCATGGAATTTCCCCAGGCCTGCACCGGTCCACACAGGGTCACTTAATTAGGATGTACTCAAATACAGCCGGTTTTCTGGGCAAGCATTCCACTTTTCATGTGTGTGTCTGAGGGCGAAAACTGTCTGCCCATTTTCTTAAATAGTGAGCCCTCAAATGCTTTAGACTGCTTTACCAAACTATATTCAGCTAAATAAAGCCACGATTATGAGGTATAAAAATCCTAAAGGCCAATGGAAGAAAACCCGGCTTATTCCAGAGACAGCTCCGGCTTTCAATGAAGGGCAAACCTGAGTGGTCACATTGACGGGAAAGCCAACCAAAGACGGCTGATTGTGCCAAACAGCATTGCAAACTCGGTGTCTTCGTAAAGATTTCACCTAATAGTTTTTGGCTACAAATGATTCTTTTAGAATTCCCTTCCTGAATGTCTTTAAACTTCAGTGGGAATATCTTTCATTCAAAGGAATTCGAAGACAGAGTTCTTTGAGGTTTCAATTATCCTTTTTTTAGCGAATTTTGTTGAGCAGCTACTATGTGCTGGGATTTGGGTGTCCAGTGGGCTGTGAAACAGGCCGGTTCCTGGCCTCAGGGATTTACAGTGGGTGGGAAAGGCAGGTGGTGGTGAAATCACAGCTGTGAGCGAGCTGCCCAGGAGCGGCCCTGCATGTCCATGAGCTCCAACAGAATGCACTTGGGGCTCAAGGTCGCAGTTCATCTCCCGGCTTAAATCCCGTCCGTTCTCCCCTCGGCACTGGGTTCACCTGGGGTGCTGGTTATATGGTAGGAAATTGGCTGGTAAAATAGATACAGAATACTCCAGCCTTGAAAAGCATTGGAGAACCACTTGTCTGTCCTTCATGTGGATGTTTGTCCGGTATAGACACGAAACCCTTCGTCCACCCTTCGGAGAAGGGAAGTCATCACTCTTAAGGAGAAGCGGGGCTGAGGCTGAGGGACCGACGAACACTTACTTGATCACTTGATGGGAACTGAAGTTTAATCCAGTGACACAAAGCCTGCGGGGTGCTTCCTTTCTCCTTGAAATCGTCCTTACCCAAACTCGTCTATGTATCTGTCTCTTTCATTGGGGGCGGGGCGCGGGGAGGCTCAGAGGGCAGGGGTTTCCAACTCTGATCCACATGAGGGGGAGGAGGATACAAGCTCTAAAGGTACAACAGGGCCCCCCAGCAGAGATGTGTATCAATTCATCTTTGAGAAGGCCACTCGAGCAGACGAAAATCACAATTCTTTGCTTTGCTTTGGCTGAAATTTACAGTCTGGTATCCTGGTGGCCTGATTACAGATTCTGGTCAACAGTTAATAGTTGTCTTTCAGGATGAAAATTGGAATATAAATAAACTGATGCTTAGAAGAAATGACTTTTATTTTCAGTTAATTAAAATGTCTTGAAACATGGGGATCATGAACCTGGTTAGAGAAATAATATTTGGGTAGGGAAAAATTGGGATCCAACCAACTAACTTTTTTTTTAAATCAGGAATTGGGTCTCTGGCTTGTTTTACATGATGGATCCAATGTTATTGGGCAGAGGAATCTCAGTGAGGAAAGGAGCCGTTTCATTAAGTGAACTCGACTCATGGGTAGATAAGGCTGTAAGATATGCTAGTGATGAGGAGGGCCATGGGGCCCAAGACCATCGACGTGGGTCTTTATATACCACGATGTGCTTGTAAATGAGGAAGACCCCTCCCCTAATGAAAACCTACAGCCAGAGGGACCTTAGGGGAAGCAGCTATGTTTTGGGGTCAGAGGATGTGCTTCCTTCAGCAAATGATGGTGCAGGAGGAGGTGGAACAAGAAACCTTTATTATAATCCAGGTGTGGGCGCTGGGGCCTTCTCACCTCTGGTCGGCCCAGCTTCTCTTGGTCCAAACCATACACAGCAAGCAGATTCTGTCCAACTCACCTTGGCAGGTAGAATTCCACGTGGCCAGGTCTGTTCTGAAATGCAACTTTCTCTTTGCCGCTGAAATGAATCTTTGTCAAATGAAACCTCAAACAAGTTGGGTTTCCAATTTTTTTTTTTCCTAAGTGCATTTTTGCTGAATCCTAGCATTTATTTTTTCCCTCTGTCTCCACTATGAAGAAGAGACTTACGACCAAAAACCTGAAACGGACGAGATGAACGAGGTAGAGACAGCTCCCGTTCCTGAAGAGAAGCACGTCTGGGTCCAGCCGAGGGTGATCAGACCCGCCAAGCCCAAGAAAACGTCCGCCTTGAATTACATGAGTGAGTCAGGCTCCCTCTCTGCCTTCTGTCACCCTGCGAGTCACCTGTGAAAGGGGGCAGTTTTCTTTAGGGTGGGTGGAGGAGGGGAGCCGGTGGGTTGAGAGGTCTCCAAGTCCGCAAACATCAGGAGCAGGATGGGGTGCAGCTTGCAAAAGCACGACCCTAAGACATTTCTAAAAAAATGATATTTTTAAGTCATTTCAAAAGTGAGCTTGATGGGAACTGTGCTTGAGTGGCGCTTCCCCGCCCCCCACCCCCAGGCAGATATTTGAAGGTTAGGCCTTGTCCTTTCAAAGGGGACCTGGGCAGAAATTGGGTTCATCTTGGGAATGCCGGTCCCCCTAAGGGAGAACGCAGAGCGTGCGGGGACGGGAGGCCAGCCCTGGGGGCTCCGATCGGTCCTTCTTCACCAGGTACTGGCTCTGTGGCTCAGACCTTCACGCCACTCTCTGAGACCTGATTTCCTCATCCATAGAATGAAGCAATGATGTCCATGTGGGTTGCCGTGAGGATTATCTGTGCTAACGTGGGTCCCCCATGTCAGCAGAGATCTCCCTGTATCTCGAGGTCATCATCAAGTTGCCTCCAACAGCCCCGTTGGGTGGGAGGTTGAATGTTTTCCCTGAGACTTCTGGAAATCCCCAGAATGCTCTTATGCTCACCTCTGCCTCGACTTCCCCTCCCCTGGACCCTAGTGCCCCTCACCTCCCCAGGCATCTTTCTGTCCTGTCTGCCTGGGCTAGAACTCAGCATTTTAACCGCTATGACACTGCTGTCGGGCACCTGGGTAGGTGGCGCCTTTGCTGAAAGTGTGGAGCCCTCGAAGGGCACTTTCTGACAGACAGGGCAGCAGGCACAGGCTGTCTTGCCCGCAGTTCTGATTCCTCTGATCTTAAGCCTCCAACAGCATAAAACCAGACTTGTCCCGAGTAGGACCCCACCTCGTGCCCATCTTTCTCAGAAACCCTCCCCCATCTTTGACTCTTCTCTCCCCCTTCTCCACCAGTCTCTCTGTCCTCTTGGGCCTTGAAGTGTCTTCTCCCCAGACTTTCTGCCCATTTAATCATCCCGAAGCATCGTTTACCAGGAAATAGGCTGATGCTCTTGTCTGTCCGGAAGTTTAAACTATTCTATTCTTTTTTTTTAAATAATGTAAAATTTAAAAATAACATATATCTTTTTATCCAGCTATAACTCTCTCTACTTCAAGATTCTAATCTGTCCCTTATAAAATAAACAAAAAAGAATGCTTGGCAAAGTCATCTTAGCTGTGAGGGAGACGACATGGGTGGGAATGGCTGGCTCCCCACCCGCCGGGCTGGGTAAGGGCTGTGAGTTCCACCCTCCAGAGCTCTGAAGGCGCTACAGGCTCTCTTCCAAGGCTGCCTTTCCTTTCTCATTTAACGCTCACAGAAACACTACCCACCATACTTATCCCCATGATTTACAAGTGGAAAATGAACCTCAGAGAGGGCAAGTGATGTCCAATGCTACATGACTACTATAAAGTGGTGGGTCTGAGATTCGAACCTTAACCATTGAAGCCTGCAGCCCTTGGGTAATGCTCCTACCGTCATTATAGCATAGATTCCAGAATGTTCCAGAAAGTTCCTCGGAGCAGGGGAGGTAGGGTCTTCTAACTCAGACTCGTTGTCTCGATTCTTGCTGTGATATACATTTCTGCATTTCTCTCCTAGCCCAAGTTGTGAGGTGTGACACCAAGCTGAAGGACAAGTGCAAAGGTTCTACCTGCAACAGGTAAAGTCTGGATCCCCTCTCACCGCTCGCTCCCTACAGCGCTTTGCAGCACCTGCTGTGGGTGATGGCTCGCATTATGATCAGTCAGTTGATGGCCATTCAAACCAAGTCGGGTGGAAACTCACAGAAAAATGACATTCTCCACTTTTAGCACCAAAGGTGTGCCACATTGAATAAAGCATAACTCAGCTTTGTGCCATGAATTAGAGTGACCGTGACATCCTAGAGTCCCCTCTGACTGCCACCATTCGTTAAGAGCTTGGCACACAAAGAGAAACCTAGACGCGAGTCTCTCAACCTTGGCACTGCTGACAGTTAGGGCCGGATAATCCTTGGTGGTGGAGGCTGTTCTGTGCACTGTCCGCTGTCAAGCAGCATCCTTGGCCTGGACCCACCAGGTGCCAGGAGCACCTCCTCTCCAGCTGTGATCACCAGAAATGTCTCCAGGAATTGCCAATTGTCCCCTGAGGGGTAAGATCACCCCTAGATGACAACCTTTGGCCTAGAGGGTTGGCCCAAGCTCTGGGTCTCCTCCTGCCTGGATGCATATTAGTAGGAAGGAGGCATCCAAACTACAGATGCTCTGGGTTATTAGTTCAAAAGTAATTTCCAAACTGTAGAAATGCCAGATGTGCATGTGGCAGATGTGCTATAAACATGAGACAATCTTGACTAATGCTTTTGTGCAGCTGTGGGCTCCATTCCACCTCTCTGTGTGAGGGGGTCGCAGGGTGGCCCAGAGTTCTGTTCAGGGCACATGTGAGCCAACGGTGCCTTGGCTGTTGACAGACCCAGCAGGCCTGCTGCACAATCTGAGTAGGCCTGCTTCCTGGGCCACTCCCGGAGGAGGAGCTGCCAGTGTAGCCTCAGGTAGTTGAATGAACTCATCTAGCTGTTGGAGTCATTGAGTATTGTCCGCTTGGATGTCGAAGAATGCCTGCCAAGAAGAATGAGTTTGGTTTTGGCAGTGCAGCTGCTGGGCTGCTCTTTCTGGCAGCGAATGGCCAACAGGTGCAGCAGCCTCATACAGAACCTCAAGTACATGGTTGGAAAACCATGTCATTGGTAGAGGGGTCCTTACTTATCTTCCTATAGACTCTGGTATTCATTCACCTAAAGCCGAATCACTTCATTTAAAGTATGCTAAACAGAGTAGGTAGCAGGTCCTCTTTTATACCATGGGAATTTGGGATTTGGCATGTCAGAACACTTGACTCAGCCTTTGGCAGGAGTGTTATGAAATAGACTTTGAGCAACACAGGATGAGGTCGTTCAAGAGGCTCATACATGGTCCCATGAGCAGCTGGCAACAGGCCAGCAAGTACTGCAAAAGTAAACAGTCCATTTGTCGGTGAGATGAACAAGATGTGGCAATGGTGGCTGATGCAATAACTGTTCCCGTGCACAGTGCTGGGGACATTTGCACATCTCTGTGTGTGCTAGTAAAACTGGGCAGAAAGAAGACAGCATCTGGAGGGGTATCCACTCCACAAACTCGTGGATCCAGGATTTGTGGAACGCTCCTGAGTTGTTTCTTTGTGATGGTGTGACTCTCTAGCCCGCAAGTTTTTTATGAGAGCATCACGCCTGAGTACTCAAAAGAAAAAAATTACAAGATTTGGAGAACATCTCTTGTTAGACAGCTTCGAAAGAGTTCCAGAGTCAGGGGCAGATGGGACCCTTCTCAGGTGGGGAGAAGGCAGGGGTCCGTCCACACGAAGACTGATAGAGGCTTCCTGTCAAGAAATATAACTCATTCTCGCTTGCAAACATGAGACCATCTACAATCTCTTGCCTAAACCCTTCCCACCACCTGGCACATCAGTTTTCTATACCCAGTACTTTTACAAAAATAATATTTCCTGGGCTTATTTTCTGACTTTAAAAGGTATTCTCGTTCATTGTAATTCAGAAAAACAACCATGACAAAAAAAAAAAAGTATAATGAAAAAAAAGTCCAGAATCTTCTCAATATCGGTAGCAATTTGCTGTCATCCCTCCCAAACTTTTTTTCTTTGCATTGATTAGGATACTGCTTATCTAATCTCTTGTGTTAGTTGTCACTTAAGATTTCCCAAAGTCCCTAAGCAGTCCTGAAAATGTAGTCCTATAACACTTTGACATGAGGCTACACAAAAATGTTCGACCATTCCTTTGACACCTGTTGGCTTACTTCCAGTTTTTCACAGTTGGAATAACCTGTGGGTCTGACTTTCTGGTTTTTATCTTGGGATACAGACTTATAAGGAAAGTTCAAGAATCAATGAATTTAAGGCTTTCCGGAAAGACTAACTTATACTTTCCATGAACAGGAACACCATCATTGAGCTGTATTCTATTTTTAAAAAACCTTGCAATTTGGCACTTGGAAAACCGCACTTCCTTTCAATTTGTACCTCTTTGATGACTGACGTTTGAGGATTTGTGCGTGTGTGTGTGTGCGCACACGCACACACCTTTTATGCCTCTTGTCTTTGTCTGTGAACTGCCCATGTAATCACAGCTCTGCCTTAAACACAAGTCTTATGCACATGAAAATAGTCCTTAAGAAGGTCAAATTGAATCTGTGATTGTGTCCATGCGACTATCATCTTCAGCCTGGGTAAATTGTGATTTGTTTGAAAAAGGACGGATTCTACATCACGGAATCTTTTCTATATGTAATAATAGAGCCACTGAAGAAAAAAGTAAGTGAGCTTTAATCAACATATTTACCTCTGAAAATCATTTTCTTTCTTCTCCATCAGGTACCAGTGCCCAGCAGGCTGCCTGAATAACAAGGCAAAGATTTTTGGAACTCTCTTCTATGAAAGTGTGAGTGTGGCCAATATTTCTTTAAATGGCTTGTGTTTCGAATGCTGTCATATGTTGTTCAAGAAGGGTGGTGGTTTTTATGTAAGATTTTCTTTTTCCTTCTTCATCCAACCTTGCATTTGTAGAGCTGATCCTCTGATCGGTGCGTATTTATGGGCTCACAAACTTGTGAAGCCACCTTTGGGTACTGGGGCCAACCCCCGTGAAGATCAGTCTCCATTTTAGACAGAGCGTTAACATGCTCCAGTGCATGGGGAGAAAGAGCCGTTTGTCGCTGTTCTTAGTTTGTTAAACACCTCGGATGAGTTTTTAAGATAAGCAACCCCAGGAACAAAGACATGTTCTAGAGAGAAGCAAGAGTCAGAGACGGCGAGAGCTTTGGCCCGACTTTTTGGCTTTTTGTGGGTTGAAGACAAGCATCTTGGGTATTTCTGACAAAGATTGCTGACAAAGATGACTTCAAATGTACTTATGGTCTTCCCCCCGCTTCTCCCCACAGTCATCCAGCATATGCAGGGCTGCCATTCACTATGGGATCCTAGATGACAGAGGAGGCCTGGTGGACATCACTAGGAACGGGAAGGTCCCTTTTTTCGTCAAGTCTGAGAGAAATGGTGTGGAGTCTTTGAGGTAACTATTCCATGATCAGTGTTCCTTATAACTTCTTTTCTGGTTATAAAAGTATTGTCAAAACTTCAAAAAGTAGTGAACAATATAAAGAATCAGTAAAAAAAAAAAAACAGAGATGACTTTAAACCCATAACTCAGAAATCACCTCATAGGCCATTTAACACCGTTCATTCCAGTGGGCGTGTGTGTGTGTGTGTGTGTGTGTGTGTGTGTGTGTGTGTTTAATGTGGTTGGGTTTTGACTCTTGCTTTTTCTTCCTTCCTAAGTCCCCAAGAACTCCTCAGGCACCTCACCATTAACAGTTGGTGTCTTTGCCTTCCTAAGCTAATTCTGGATTAGCACTTCTTACTTCCTAAAAATGAGGCTTTTCATTTTTAAACAATACTTACTTCTTTTGCAAAATAATGTTTTTCACGTAAGTTCTGAAAACGCTTTTGATGAGTCAGACCATCCTGACTTTTTGGGGAGCAGTGGGGAGGCAATGAGGAGCAGCAGGAAGTCACATCTTGATCTGTCTGTGGAATCAGAGGCTAAAGTGACCCCAGAGTGTGGAGCCTGACAGACATCATGGGGTCAAACAGACCTGGCTCTGCCTCATCCCCGTGCATGACCTCGGGCCTGTTTCTTCATCCCTTCTGGGTGGCAGCACCCTCACTTGTAAATGAGGGCCATAGTCGGCCCCAGGACTCATACCCAGCTAATCCACTGCAGGACAGCATGTCAGGGGTCCCCCATGTCAGGGCCCATTCCAAGGTCTGTGGCAAGCAAAGCGCTGAGCAAAGGCTTCCACGATTGTTCCAAGGCAGCATGTCCCATCTGAATTGTGAGGCCACTCAGAACATTTCAAAAACGACGTGAGTCAACCCCCTTTGAAAAGTCCGAGTCTTCAGGTGGTGTTGGAGTATCCCCCTTCTGTCTTAGTTAGGGACTTGGGGGTTATGTAAACAGCAACCGAAAAAAAGGGCAAGGAAGTCTAAATGAAAGCAAAGAAGATGCTCGCAGAGATGTCAGTTGGATGACCTCAGCACTGGCCGTGACAAAGCTCAGCTGTCAGGCTGGGCAAGGTTCAGGTCTTTTGTTGCCTGGGATACTTGTCCTGGAGCCATTTCTGGTCTAAAGTGGGTTCTTCACATTTTGGAATTCAGAGAGTCTGCAAACATCAATGCAAAGCAAATTAAAGTTTTATTTTCACTAACGTCTAATCGAAATGTCGCATTTCCTTCCGTTACGAATGTTGGCTCCAAACCAGAGCAGCATCAGCGGGTCTGGTGACTCTCTCCCTGGTAGAAATCCACTTGCTGCAGACATCTCTGGAACCTCAAATGACAGTAGTCAGAAGGCCCGCCTCTAGATTCTGTTTTTTAATGCATTAATAAAAAAGTGTAGCTATTACTCGAACACAAATTTGTTTTAATACTTTGTTAATGACATTAATAATAACTGACTTCCCTTTCATCTTTTAAACTTATCATATGCATTTTTAAATCGTTACTCTGAGAAGGGGTTCGTAGGCTTCATCAGGCTGCCAGAGGGATCCTTGGGACAAAGAAGTTAACGAGCCATGTTCTAGAAAGTTCTCATTCTAGATCGCACTCTAGAATGTTCTTAGGGCTTTCGGGCTGATGGAAAACAAGTTGGATAATGTAATGTTGAGCATGTAAATAAAATGAGCACAGGAGCAAGCATGCACTTACAGAAGCCGTTCTGTTCGCATTTACCTAATGTTTTCTTTTACAGCAAATACAAAGCTTCCAGCTCGTTCACAGTGTCAAAAGTAAAAGGTAAGCTGGCAGTCTTTTTTTAACCATAATACACAGGTTATTTGGGTTTCCCTGGAAATTTTATTCCACTTAGTTGTCGATTTAACGTATAGCATGCCTGTTAACATTGCTGTTCTCAGCACTGTAAAGGCTTTTAAAAGTGTTTCCTGAGGAGGTTGGTTCTTTAACTAGTTTCTAAACGTATCTGAACTTGGCATTGGCCCTAGAGTGCTGAACCAGAAACACTGGCCTAGGGTTCCAGCTGAATGTCACAGAAATAACAGCTCCTGGGTCTCGAGAGTAGCTAATAGGTTGCATAGGGGGTGTTGATTTCTACTGATTGATAGCGGCTTCCTGGAAATTGTGTTGAAAAGGAGTCTGAGGCCTCATTCTGGACTCAGCAGAATACAGAGCTTGATAGATTAGTAATGTCTTCCAGAGATATGAGAGGGAAACATGGCATATGTTTATGTGGCAGGGCGGGATGCATCCATGGGAGAACATGCTATAGTCACTACCTCCCTTATGCCAGGCCCTACCTATGGCTATTTTTGTAAATAAAGTTTTATTGGGACATAACCATGCCCATTCATTTATGCATCATCTGTGGCTGGTTTCTGCTACAAAAGGTATTGCATATATAGGAAGCTAGAAATATTTGCTCTCTGTTTCTTTAAGAAAAAGTTTGCCCAGCCCTGGATTAGCTGAGGGCATGCTGTCAGACACCACAGGTGGCCAGCATTAGAATCGTTTTCTTACATCTGTTGTTGAAACACAACATGTGACTTTGAAGGAAAATGTCACCAGTCCTCTTGGAAAGAGATGGGAAATAGAAACCTGTGTTCTCACCCATGCCCTGTGAGGTCTCAGCTTTTCTGAGCCTCAGTTTCCTCATTTGTATAATTAGAATAATACCTGCCGTGAGGATCCAAGGTGATAAGTCAGGGAAAGGCTTCAAATGGAACAGCACTATGCAAATGAAAAGTATTGTTGATCCATAAAGAAACTACTGCAGATGGTAATGCCCTTGACCAGTAAACACACTTGGGCCATAGGTTTTGTCTCGTCCCTTGAGTGGCCTTAGGTGAAGAGCCAGGAGCACTGGGACTTGACACCTGCTGGGTTCTCATCCCAGCTCTATTTGAGGACCAAGTGAACCCCTAGAACCCAAGTGTCTAGCGACTCATTTTATGAACCAGTAGCCTATAGCCCAGGCTTGCCGGTGACCTGACCCTTCTCCACTGTTGCTGTCCACAGTGCAGGACCTGGACTGCTACACCACTGTCGCTCAGCTCTGCCCATTCCAGAAGCCAGGGACCCACTGCCCAAGGTAAGGCGCCCTGGCATCTGGTTTACAAACACAGGGGCTGAGAGAAGAAGGTGCCGTGCTGGGCTAGGGGTCATCTGCTGCCAGCGAAGCACAGCGGAGTTCCAGCTGTGGCCCTTGGATGTGCACACGCAGGAAATCAGTCGATTCATGCTCAAAGTCAAGGGCCCACTGGACCTTCCCTGAGACCTCTGGTTCTCAACCCTGGCTGCACATTGGAGTAGCTTGAGGGGCATTAAGAGCACAAATTCCCAGGGCCCTTGCCCTGACCACTGAAATCTAAATCTCTGGGAGCGACCCCCGCAGGCCACTGGCCTCTCTAGGAGCTTCTGGTGAGCCCTGTGGGGAACCAGTCCCCAGGGCCCTGCTCTAGGGAACTTAACTGAGAAAACGACTGTGCCCCACGCAACGTTGCCTGCACTCACCAGGCAGAGTATTGACACTTGTAGAAATGACTTCATTTGCCACCCAGCTCTTCCCGAGCCCCCTCAGGCAGACCTTGAGATTTGTCATTTGGTCCCTTAGACCAGTCCAGAACACCGGAAGCTGGGAGCTGCTTATCCCCTTTAAATCAGCTCATTGATTTTCCTTCTTGATCTGCAGTATTTTCCATGGATCACTTTAGAAACAGCTCATTACAACCTAGCTCTTTGAGATATACTTTGCACACAATAAAATTCGCCCATTATGAGTATACAGTCCAACATATTTTGACAAATGAGCACAACCATGCAGCCACAGCCACAATCAAGATAGCATTTGCATCACCCCAGAAAAGTCCCTTGCAGTCAGTCTCTCTCCCGCCACCTCCTACCCACATCCCTGCCAACCACTGATCTACTCTCTGCCGTTCTAATTTTGCCTTTCCTAGAATTTCATATAAATGGAACTGGCAGAGTATGAAGACTTTTGTGTCGAGCTTCTTTCTCTCCGCATAATGCTTTTGAGATTCATCTGCATCGTTGAGCGTATAGGGTTTATTTTTTCCACGTTGCTGTGTGGTGTTCCATTCTGTAGATGTGCAACAATTTGTTTGTCGAAGGACTAGGTTTTACATGCGTCTGCCCAAGCCTTCACTGGCTGAGTTTTAGAGAATGAGGCATCATAACATAAAATAAAGAGTGTCCTCATAGTATTTGTCTCTGAAGTACCCATTAGGTCCTCTCAAAAGTTGGGTGATGTAGTATCCTGTGAACCCTCATCCTGGGCCTGGAAGCTTGTGGATTCTTGAAGGGAAAGATTGACCTAAAAACTAATCGGTGGAAACCCATGAAGTGTGAGCATTAAAAAGCCCTGGGAAGGTGCCAGTGACGGAGAGGAGACTGGACGGGGTCCCCGAGCCCCCCCTTTGCTACTTGCCTTCATCAGGAAGCTTTCTCACTGCTCCCACTGCCACTGCCACCACCACCATGCCGACCCCTCCTTGAATGTTCAAGTGGCGATAACGACCTTTTAGCAGATTCCCCCAAATACTAAAGAAAAGCAGAAGAAAAAATTTCAGCAAAAATAAACAAAAACTTGACATAGTATGAGTATCCAAAATATGGGTTTCTGACCTGCTATTCTAGAAGATGTGGGAAAGAACAGTGTTACCTACATTTCTTTTCTTTTCTTAAATCTAACACACACACACACACACACACATCTTTCTCTCCTCCCCTCTCCCGCCTCCTTCCCTCACAGGATCATTCCAACTTCTCAATCCCTTTGCCTGGCTCTCTTCCCTCCCAGAATCTTGCCTGTCTTGGGGCCAAATGGCTTCCGGGCACCATTTTGGTTTCTTGGTCCCTGGGCCACAGCCCAGGGTGTACTGTTCCAAATAAAGACAAAAGACCTTTTCTTAAGTGAAGTTCATGCTTTTTCCTGGTTTGCGTCTGTCAAACCACCTGAGGTCCACCCATTTCTAGTTCGAGGCGCTCTCCTCATCCTGTGTGCGGATGGCAAGGATGTGGTGACTGACACAGCAGTGATCTAACCCCCTTTCCGCCTCAGGTTATCAGCGCCCCCTCCCTGGAATATTCTGTGACTCACTGAGGTGAGGTCCCTCCGCCCTTTCCTCCTCACTCAGGGAAGTGGCCTTTTGAAAAGTCTATTGATTAAAATCTCTATAATGTACCCACAGTATGAACTGGCCAACACCCAAGATCGGGAGATACACCCTCTTACAGTCCCACGCTCGGTATCTATTCCCTTTCACCATGTTTGTGTGTGTCTTTTTTTTGTTTGGGGTTTTAAAAATCTATATGAACTGTTTAAGAAGAGGAAAAATATCTTCACCACTGTCAGGGTGGGAGAAGTATGTATTTTTTTTTTTTTTAAAGACTAAACAATATGGTTGTTTCCTTTCATCTAAGAACTTAAATCTTGAAATTCAAATAAAGAGGGCCAGCCGTTTCTCAAGAAGTTTTGTTTTCTGCTCATCATAAGCATCACACAAATGTCTCTTGGTTTCCAGAGTTCATTGTCCAGCACACTGCAAAGATGAGCCGTCCTACTGGGCTCCTGTGTTTGGGACCAACATCTACTCAGACGTGAGTATGCTGGCGTTTTCGGTGACTACCTCTCAAAGCCTCAGAAACCACTTTCCAAGGTCTGGATACTGGAAACCAGAGATCTCATTTCTGTGCCTGTAGCTAAATTTAGACCACTCATTTCTGCAGCCATTGCCCTAGTTTCCCATTTATAGAGATATTGGTACTTACGTCTGTGTGTGCTTATGGATACAGATGCAGGTGTCCCTCATCTTACACAAACATTTTCATAGTGCGGTCGATCGAATCCCGCTTCCTCGCCGATGTGCATTTTTAATGTGAAGACTTTCATGCATCACATGCTCCATTTCTCTAGATATCTAGTAATCTTTTCCAGCTCTCCTGATGTATTTATAGATACTGGCCCACTCTACTCACGATACTTCTTTTCGGCTATGTATGTATACACTTAACTAAAAGCACACAGAAGAAAATGCAAATCGTACTAATTTACTTCTTGTTAATAACCATTCTTATGACATCAGAGCCTGTCCGTCCACATTTCCCTCCTAACTTTAGCAAAAAAGCTTTAGCCTGATTTTTCTTAAATGAATCCTCTGGAACACAGTTGGGTTCCTCTAGCTGCCCAGGGTTTAGGGACACGGTGACTCAGAAGACGTGACTATGGTCACCGCTCTGCCCAACGAGCTGTGTGATCTTCTTGCCAAGCCATTGGCTTCACTGTCGAAGGAGCCAGCTGGGATTTTCTAGTCCAGGGACTCTTTTAGAGCTAAATTTCCACGATTGGAGCGGCGTCATCTATCCCCAGCTGGCATTTTTACTCTGCTTTTTCTCACTCTTACGGTTCTCTGTCACCCGCCACCATCACCTTTGCCTCCGTCTGCCTTCGTTTGTTCCAGATTATACCCTAGATGAGAGCACACTGAGTTCTGTGGAGTCAAGGCAGCCTCATGGCCAACCGTTTTTCCCCATCCTTTTTCTTTCTTCTGTAAATGAGTCTTTTTTGTTTCCTTCTCGAAAGTTGTTCAGCCAAAATTGAGTTCTAACAATTTAATGAAGGAGTAAAATAATGTATATCAATTGTTATACTAAACGTCTGAACCAAAGTCTGCTACTGAAAGACGGACTGTGTGAGAGCAGCAAGAGTGACAGGCCATAGAGGGCAGTGACCCCACGGGCACCTTGGGGAGACAGCTTTTTCTGATCTCCAAAGAAGCACTGGCAACCCATCTGAGAGACACACACACACACACACACACACACACACACACACAAAGAAGAGAGACAGAGATTTTGATTTTAAAATGATTTAAAAAATAGAGGGATGGCCCAAGTGATTCCAGCCAAATAGAAAGAAACAAACAAGCTAACTTGTACTGGCAATACAGTATTCTATCTGATAAAGTAGAATTTAAAGTTACACATACTGATTAGTATAACGCAATTAATTATGCAGTAACACAAAAAGTACAATCTATGAAGATATGCAAATCGAATCTATATGCACCAAGCAACATAACATCTAAACATATAAAACAAAACCAAAAAAAAAAAAAAAAGGTCAGAATGCAAGCAGAACTTGATGAAAATTCAGTAATAACATAAAGGTGACTTTTACTATGTTTTAGGTTCTTTAGAAACACCATCTCTAGGTTTTGTTATCCCCACCTTACAGAGGAGGAAAGTGAGGCTCCAAATAACCTGCCCCAAATCACACGAGCTAGTACATGACAAAGATGAGATGCTATGAAGGTGTGTCTTGCCTTAGGCTCTGTTCTTTCCCCACTCTATTCTGCTTTGCGTGAATGTACCTGTACTCATCATGACACTGATGTGAACAGGCAAGTGAGTGAAAACCTGTATTCGGTCTTTAACTAACTTGTTCTCTACAGTTTTGAGCTTTTGGAACCACGGCGCTCATGACAAGGCTTGGCACACAATGCATGTTCAATTAACATTTGTTGAAAGAAAAAATAAATGAAGATACTACAATATTCAATGCTTAAACAGTTTTTCAGAAAGTGAAAGAAGGAAGGAAGGGAGAACAAAGAAGAAAAGGAGAGGAGGAAACAGAGAAGGGAGGAGGGAAGAAAGACAGCTACCTCCGTTTCAGAGGCTCTTTTCTGGCCTCGGTTTCTAGGTCACTCTGTATTCTGGGAAATGATGATGCCTTTTGGAAAATGTCTGTTTAGCTAAGAGATTTATTTTGGGAGAGTTGTCTCCAGATCTTCGAAGGGCCTAATAGCGCTGCAGTGCCTGCCTGCTCACCCGAGTGCATTACTTGGCAGACCCCTCGCTTTGTGGTCAGCTGCAGGCCGAAGCATCAGGGTGTAGCCTCAAGAGCAAAGTCTGGGTCAGAAAATGCAAATTTAAGTCCCATCTGTGCCATTTACCCATTGTGAGATGGGGGGACAAGCCTCTTTACCACCCCCCTTCCCCCGGCCCTGAACCTCACTTTTCTTATCTGTCCTCCTTGTCTCTCTGGGTGGCTGGCTGACTTCTCATACTCTGGCATTCATTAGAATCCCCCAGAGGGCTTGTTCAAACAGATTTCTGGGCCCCAACCCCAGCATTTCTGACTCAGTGGATCTGGGGTAGAGGCAGAGAATCTGGATTTCTAACAAGTTCCCCAGTGATACTCATGCTGCTGGCCTGGGACTGTACTTCAAGTACCACTGGGCTAGAGATGACAGTCCCTTGAGAATTTCAAAAATGATGATAGTGACAGTGGTGATTATGGTGGTGATATCTGGTTTATTAACTAGCATCTATTGAGTGCTTACTGTGTGCAAGCCTGCAATCAGCCCTTGATCTTACTGAATCCTCATAATAGCCCTCTTAGGCTATTACTGTCCCCTACAGAACAGTGTACAGCTTGCTGGCTCTGAGTGGAGGTCCAGACTCTGCCGTTTGCCAGCTGAGTAAGTTTGGGCAGGCCGTGTGACCTCCCTGAACCTCAGCCTGCCATCTGTTAAAAGGGAACAAGAATAAAACCTACCTTGTAGGGTTATTGGAAGATACTATATCAATACGTATGAAACTTAGAACAAGGCCTGCCTTGGTAATGCTCAAAAATGTTAGCTACGATGCTCCCCACTTTATATTGAGAAATTAGAGATTCTGAGGATTTAAATCATTATCCAAGGCCACAAAGGCAACAAGTGGTGGAAACAAGATTGGTTTCTAGCTACAGCGAGACTAGATCTCGCTGCTAAAACTGTTAATAAATATTCAGATATTCCTGTCACGTGGGGCCCTGAGAAGAGAAAGTGGATGACCTGTATCTTTACGGAAATTCAATGAGAGGAGAGGCGTGGGAGGACGGAGGGGAGAAAAGGAAGGAAACGTGTTTGCAGGACATGGGGGGTTGGAGATGCGTGTATTGATAACAGACGGTACCAGGCCTATTGCGTGAGAAATATCTGGCCATGGGTGTGAGGTTTGCGTACTCCTGGTCCATGGATTGATGGTATCACAAAAAATTCCTATGCCACTGGTATCCAGAAATCCTCCAGGGATAGGAGGTAAAGGACTGTCACGGAGGGCGCAGAAGCAAAGGACACCGCCTCTTGGCAGCATTTAGTCAAGAGGATGCCACTCCCCAGTGAGGGCCTGCAGGAGGGCGAGTTTGGGACACAGAGGGATTAGTCCCTTCTGGAGCTCCAGCAGGAAATAGCCCCGGGCCTCACTTCTGGTAACTCCCTTAGCAGAGTGAGCAAGAGGCAGGAAAAAATGTCAGTTCTGCCAGCCAGTAAAAACAGTAGGGTGCTAGCGCTCACTGACAAAGCTCACCCCGCTAACGGTGAGAACTTAGAGGAATTCTAAAATGAGCATTCCACTTCAAAAGTCTCCCGCTTCTCTTTGGGATGACTGCACATTGATTGCTTCTTAATCTTTGGGGAGCATAACACTTTTTGAGGACCGGAAAGTTAGAGATCCCTTCTCCAGGAAAAAAAGAGGGGCTCCCTGGTGCATAAAGGGTGACCAACCATCCTAGTTTGCCACTGAGCAGTTTCTCTGGGCTAAGCGCTGAACACAGGAAGGTTCTTGCTGACCCTACTGTAACCCCTGGGTCTTGCAGACTCCCAGGAGGCCGCTTCGGGCTATGGAACCCTGTCCTCATTCATTTATATTAAAGAAGACAAGATGCGTTGATTTGGGGTTAAAAAAAAAAAACCCAACAGACAAATAAATAAACAAACAAAAAACTGGCCTTCAATTGCCCAGGGAAATCAGTCGTGGAAATCATGAAATCCAGTTCTCCAGTCTTCAGTATGAATGGATGTGTTGGCTCTGAGGCCCTCCGCCTTTCCAATGGCAATAGTAACAGGCGGGGAGGGGCCTTCTGCTGTGAAGCCATTTTCTTCTGATACAAAACCATCAGCTTCTCTGGAATGACCTGGGTTTTGAAGGAAACGGCAGTCACTGACATCTGAGGGGCGGATCCCTTGAGAGGGGGTGTTGCAGTTTCTGAGCGCTGCCCTTAGCTGGTCAGTTCACAAGCGCCCGCCCCGGTGATGGTTCAGATTTTCAAAGAGCCCATTTTAATTCATTCTCTCATGTCTGGTGTTAGGAACCTGCTAGATAGGTTGCTTGTCCCATTCAAAAGGCAGTTCAGGGGGACATCTTCCAAACGCAGATGGGCCAGGGACAGCGGCGAGGATGAGGGGACAAAAGAACTCGGGGACAGAGGCTGGGCTGAGCACCCTCCGGGTGCACAGACGACCTCTAGAAAACATTCTCCTTCGGGTCAGGGGATTAGTGTTCTCTCCCTTTCTCTTCCTCTCTCTTTATCTCTTTCTCTAATTGTGGTAAAATGTATACAACGTAAAAGTTTCCCTCTTAACCATGTTTAAATGTGCTGTTTAGTAGCGTTGAGTATATTCACGTTGTTGGGTAACAGATCTCCAGTTTTTCATCTTGCAAATCCGAAACCCAACAGCAACTGCTCATTCCCCTCCCCCAGCCCCTGGGAACTGCCATTCCGCTTTCTGTTTCTGTGAAGTTGACGCCTTTTTATACCTGTGTAAGTCGAATCATACAGGATTTGTATTCTTCATTTTCTTGCTCTTTTCATGAAAGGGATGCTGGCTTCTTTAACCAGTGGTTGGAAGCTTAGTCACTCCACAGGTGATGACTGGGTCCCAGGTACTGTGCAGGGGCGTAGCACGGAGAGAAAGCCCAGACCCACCGTCCTGCTGAGTGACCACCGCCTTGGCCGTGTTTAAGTTTTCAACTTAGGACATGATTAGAAGAGGTCGGTGTCCCCCACTTCTTGTACCACACAGGGATGGCATAAAGCACAACCAGACCCTGTCCACCCCTTCCACCCTTGATACACATGGAGTCCACAGGCTAAGCCCTCTGTGATGGCCACGGCCACAAGTCACTAGGTCATGGGTGAGGCAGGACTGCAGTTCGTCTTCCTGCCCTGTAGATACCGGGTCTGACTTTTTATCTTTAAGCTGGTTTAGTTGCCGAGCTGGACTGAGCAGTCGACTCCATCAGTCCGGTTGAACATGTCACCAGATGTCCCTGGGACCATTCTGTGGGTAACTCTATTTTCTATATATAGGTATCCCCCGCTTTCCAAAAGTTCACGTAACGTGGATATACTCTTCACTTTCTGCCATTTCAGCTATGGAAGTTTTCATAGGAACCCTCTACTTTCAGATAGACAGGGGAAACTTGTAATTGGAAGTCATCGAGCTCAAGGGACCTAATAAGTGGGACATTTTTGTTGTAAGACAGTGATTAGAAGCAGTATCAGTTGCTGTAAGGAATGACCACAAACTTAGTGGCCTAAAACAACACAAATTTATTCTCTGATGGTTCTGGAGGTCAGAAGTCCAACACAGGTCTCACTGGGCTAATGTCAAGGTATCAGCAGAGCTTTTTTCTGGAGGCTCCAGGGGAAAATCAATGTTCTTGTTTTTTCTTGCTTCTAGAGCTGCCCCTACTTTTTGACTTGTGGCCCCTCCCCAGCTCTGTAAAGCCAGTGCTGGCGGCCAGGTCCTTCTCATGCTGCCTCTCTCTGCCTCTCACCCTCCCGCCTCCCTCTTATAAGGCCCTTTGTGATTCCACTGGGGCCGCCCGGATCGTCCAGGACACTCCGCATCTCGAGGTCTCCTTAACTTAATCACAAATGCAAAAGTTTTGTTTGTTTGTTTGTTTTGTTTTGTTTCGTTTTGTTGTTTTTGTTTTTGTTTTTTTGCCACATGAGGTCACATAGTCACAGGTTTCTCAGACTTAGGACATGGGTGTTTTGGGGACCATTATTCTACTGATCATAGAAGCACAGACTTTACACTCAGCCAGACCTCAGTCAGTATCTCTACTAAACCATTAACTGTCTCTATGGCCTTTGCAAAATTGTTGAATCTTGCTAAACCCATGCTTTCTGACCTGTAAAGTGGGAATAACAGTAGTTGCTCATCTCACTGGAAGATTAAATAGCAAGCAAAAGGCCATCAGCCCGGGCCTGGTATTAACACGCTCAGTGTCAGCGTTGGCTCTGTTTACCATTAGGGAGGCCAGTCACGCCACAAACGGGTTAACTCAGCCCATCCGCGCAGCTCTTGCTGCACCTGACAATCTCCCGATGCGTGTTTAAAGTACTGAGACTTGGGCTTCACTCCACAGCAACTGAATCTGATGGGCGCGGGAGGGGTTGGGGATCTGGGCCTGTCATTGTGATAAGATGCTGTGGGTGGCTCTGAATTGCTGTGAAGACTGAGATCACTGCCAAGGCCATTGTCAGATTTTAGCACAGGCCAGATGAAAGGATCACAGAAGAGTTAGGAAGGTGTTACCTACCTGGTTCTTAACCTTGAGTGTGCGTCAGAATCACTAGGCCCTCGTCTGGGGAGATTCTGAATCTGTGGGTCAGGGTGACACCCAGGAGTTTGCATCTTTTAGCAAGTACCAGCCAGTCCACCCTGAATGAATTTGATTCCTTAGTCTCAGACGACCTGATCTGAGGACCATTTTTCTGTTGGATAAGTTAAGGCCCTAATGAAAGTTTAACTCAAGGATTTTATTATGCAGGGACTGGACTACGTGTTGCCTTTAGAAAACAACACACCCTGACCCTGCTTGAAACCCAGCAGCTCCCTTGGCACCTCGAGTAAACGCAGACTCCCACTGTGGTCCTCACGGGCCCACTCGATTGGCCCCTGCCCACCTCTCACCTCCCCCACCACATTTTGCCTGACTCACTATATTTCAGCCACTCAAGGCCTCTCTCTGTTCCTTGGACAGGACCCCAAAGCCTTAGCTCAGGCTGCTCCCTCTGCCTCGGATGCTGTGCCCAGAGAGATCCCCATGGCTATGGCCAGTTCCTTTTTGTCACTCAGATCTAAGCTCTAATGTCATATCAAGAGCAGTCTTCCCTGATTAACTGTTCTATAATTGTCCCCCTCCTGGTCATTTTATCTCATGATCTGGTTTTATTTTCTTCATCGCTTGAGTTACTTGCTTGGGTATTTGTTTACTTGTCTCCCTCTATTCTATGAAGGCAGGGTCTGTATTTTGTTTTCTGAGGAATCACCCTGCATTTAGGACAGAACCTGGCCATAGTAGATGCTCAGAAAATATTTGTCAAGCAAATGAACAAAGGAATGAATGAATGAGTGACGCCAGGTCTCTCTGGAAAGGCCACTGAAGAATCAAGGTGGTGACGGTCATTGCCTTGGGGTTGACATGGCCCACACTCCACTAAGCAGGCCGCCGAGCAATGGCTGATCCCCAGCAGGGCGTCACCCGTGAGCCCACCCTCCTGGATGCTGATCACTGTTCTTCCTGTGCTTTCAGACTTCGAGCATCTGTAAGACAGCCGTGCACGCAGGAGTCATCGGGAACGAAAGTGGGGGCTACGTGGACGTGATGCCTGTTGATAAAAAGAAGACATACGTGGGCTCGCTCAGGAATGGGGTCCAGTCTGAAAGGTAGGGCTGCATTCTCCGACTCTCAACACCCAAAGCCAGCGGGGGGAGCTCCCTGGGGGTCCTGGCAGGAGGGCCTAAGACAGTGCCCTTTAGAATAAAACTTGGGCAGACTTGCATTAGTTCTCACCAGAGCACCCAGGACAAGCCTGTTCCCTTCTCTTCCTTTCTTTTTTCAAAATAAGAACTTTTTTCTTTCTACTACCAAAGCATGATTTTGTAGAAAATTTAGAAACCTCAGATAAGCCCATAGAGAAAAAATTGTTCATAACCTGTCAACCGGGGGAGTTACTGTTAGATTTTTGGTGCATATCCTTCTGGTCATGTGTGTGTGCATCCTCCCTCCCCGCCCCCCACAAAACAATGGGATCAAATTATAATTACATAGTGGTTATATATGGCTGCATAATAACATAGTAACATATCATTATGTAAGTAAGAGCAGAGAGTCTGGAGTCCAAAAGACCCGCGCTCTGCATCTTACCAGCTTCATGACCTTGAGCTCACCGCCTAATTTCTTTGTCTCAGTTTTTTCACCTGTGATATGGGGATAACAGTAGTCTCTACTTCCTTGTTGGAAGGATTCACTGAGATGATGCCCAGCTCCTTCTGTAAGGATGTCAGCCATGTAGGATAGGAGCCCACCCTGAGGACCTCGTTTTAATTTAATTACCTTTTTCGAGGCCCAATCTCCAAGTACAGTCACATTCTGAGGCTACTGGGGGTTGGGACTTCAATCTGTGAATTTGGAGGGGATCACGGTTTAGCCCATAACAGAGAAGAATGCTAAAGACTTTAAATTTAAGGAGCCCTCTTTAGAAAAGATTTATAAAATCGAGAACACAAATGTGCCAAGGACCTTTGAAGCTTAAGCTTTCAGGGCTCCACAGAGCTTGGCACCTGGCCCCATCCTCCCATCCTCCTGGGGCGCTTTTGAGCCTCAGGATGGTGCTATGTGTGAAGACAATGTGAAATCAAGTCACGGTATCACACACAGTTCTCCCCAGGGGTCCCTGCACGGTCCCTGCCATCAGCCCCAAACAGCTAGAGTTAACAGCTTTTGCAATTTCTCCCTCAACATTTGCAACCTTTGTTTGGGAAAAGCTTAATGAAGGGAAATTCCACTGGTTTAATGGGAGGGAAATGAAGCAGCTGATGAGGTGGAATTTCCTGGCCGCGCTGGAAAGAAATCCCAAGACACCAATCCGTTGTGCTCTTTGGACCCCTTTAAGAGAAACAGTTGTTCCGGCAGGTCTGCCTTTGTTCTCTGCCTGTATTATCTTAGAGGACGTCACAGCAGTTCCCCGAGGGCTGCGACCAGGGCTTACTGTGCGGCCCCAAAAGTGGGAGTCAGGGGAGGGCAGGAGACCAACGAGGGGTCCCAGAATTGACACTTTCCCCTACTGTCATCCCCTTCACTCCTCCACTCTGGGGAGGCCCATCGTTCTTTCCCTCTTCCGAGGGACCCACCTGAATTGCCACTGTCATTACGAGTATCTTCCAGGCAGCCTTTCCCAGGCCCAAAGTATCTGACGCCCACTGCGCTATTACCCCCTGAGTGGTGGTACATGAGGCGCGGCGTCTCAGAGTGGGCTCCCTAGGAAAGCAGGCTCTCGGGCTCACCTCAGACCTGCTCAATCAGAAATTCTGGGAGTGGGCTCAGCAGGCTGTGTGTGTGACATGCCTCCCAGGAGTCCTGAAGCACACTGGAGGATGATGGCAATGGCTCCTGTAAGGATGATGGAAGGTGACCATGCCTCTGGCACGTGCAGTCAGCGCTGTACGTGATTCTGATATTTCGCCATTAAGAGTCATTCCCTTACTACGTACTCACAGTGCACCAGGACCTGCTGGGATCCAGGGCACCAAGATGACAGAGTCCACCTTGCACATACAGAGGGAAGAGGCTAGGCCTGGAGGGCATGTAGGGTCTGATGGCATTTGAGACCTTGCTGCACTGTGTGTCCTTGGGTGGGCAGTCTCCCTGAGCCTGAGTCCCTCCTCTGTCAGATGGCTGCCGGGAGGATGAAATGGACAGCGTGTGCCGAGCGCTTACTGGTGGTTCATAGTAAGTGTCTGATAAATCCTGTGGCCCTTGTAGCTGTGACATAACTTCTGAGGTCAAACCTCAGGACACTATGGCTCTTTTCACATAGGGTCGTAAAACTATAAGAAGTGGCCCACATGGATTATCTTTGAGAACAAAGGGGAGAGCCTCTCATAGGAATTCGTTCTTTCCTCCTTGTGTCTATCCTTCTGCCATGCTCTCACCTACCAGGTGTCTTACGCTTGGTGAGCCCTTCAGATGTCCCAGGCACTGGGACCCAGCAGGGAACACATGGCCTGTCCTCTGCCCTCGTGGGACTTGTCATCTCATAGGGGGGCAGATGATGCAGAAACAAGGACGTTAGTAGAAAAGCACAGGTGGTTGGTGTCTAGGGAGGGAGGTGCAGGGGGCTGAGCACAACAGGCAAGACACCTTCTTACTGTTCAGAGGCACCTCCTGGTGACATGGCTCCAGCAGATATATGGACATCTCTGGCGTGGCCACGTCCCGACCTCTCTTTGTTTAGATGGGACCTCGGCAACCCTCTACACAGAGCCCAGGGCTAAGAAATTTCCCCAGAGCCTGTTCCCATCAGGAATTGTGAGAATCAACCTCGGGCTGCAGGATAGCACTGTCCCCAACAGCTGCTGGGACCCTCGAGTGGTCACAGTTGGTCCCAAGGGAGATGTGGGCACTGGCCATACTGTAACTCGTTCACAGCAAAATATGTTCTAAATTTATGGAATCCTTCAGTCAATCAAACAAACCAGCACAACTCTTCTGAACGGAGCTCTCAGCACAGGGGCCGAAAGTTGGTTCTGCTTCAAAGTAGCCCTGGTTGAGCAATGACCTTTTTCTAGAAGAGGATTTCCTGAACGTTTTGAAAGGCGGCCATGCAGAATTGGGACAACATAAGAAGACAGGCACCTTCTCTCTCACACACATGCCACAAAGGAGAGGCGAGGAAGGAAAAGGTGTCAGGAGGAGCTTGTGATGTTGGGACCGGGGTTTGTCTGTGTATTCTCAGGAAGAAGCTGGACATCTGGATGAATATCAGTTCAGGATTTTTTCTTAGACCAAGACCATTTTTAAAAATCTATTTCACAAGAAGATTGGGAAATACACCCACAGTGACATCGACAATTCCTTGGTCCCTTCCAGGTCACCCTGCTCCTAGAACTGCCAGCTGTCCTTTTTTTTTAAATCCAGTCTGCGTCATGTGGTGCTAAATGGTGACCACTTCCTCCCTGAGTAATTCTCACTGGGACATAGTCCTATCTTTGCAGCTCCTCATGGCCCTGCAGGCACCTGCCTCCTGAGGGACTCCTAGCATTTGAGCCCTACCTTGCAATCTGGGGTTAGCCAATGTCATCTTTGAGGATGGCATGGCCACAGCCCATTCATTTAGGATAATGATTAGAAAGGGGTCCCAGAGTCTTGACAGACTTGGGTCCACATCCCAGCTATGACTGGAATAGGTGTTTCATTTGGGACAAATTGTATCGCTGCTCAGAGCCTCGGTTCCTTTCTGTAAGAGGGAAGAACCTGAGAGATGTCGTGGGGTTACTGCAAGGAATGGATGGGTAAGACGACGTCTTAAAAAACTGAGGCAGCGTCTGCCGCGTAGTATGTGCGTATGTTTGGCAGAGCTGCTGGCATAGAGCAGTGTCAGCCCCAGGGGCAGGGCGAGTGGCTGGGAATCCTTAAGCAGGACAGAGGTGGTGACATCATCTGAGATTACAGACATAACATATCCCAGAGCACCCTTATCACAGCTCATCAAGTCGATCAGTGGTTCCTCACGAACTGAGTCAGCTGAAGGGAACTTCCCAGAATCTTCTCAGACTAATTCGGGTTCTTCCCCAGTTCTACAGAGAAATTTTGCATTGGTTTTCCCTTCCTCCCTCCCTCCCTCCCTCCCTCCCTCCCTCCCTCCCTCCCTTCCTTCCTTCCTTCCATCCTTCCTTCCTTCCTTCCTTCCTTCCTTCCTTCCTTCCTTCCTTCCTTCTTCCCTCCCTCCCTCCCTCTCCTTTCCTCTCCTCTCCCCTCCTCTCTCTTTCTTCCTTTCTTTTTTCCCTTTTTTGAAAATAAGATTAGAGAAACTTGAAGAAATGGTGAAACCGATTTTAAGAAATTACTATCACTAAAATTTCACACCCAGATAGGACCACTATACACTATCTGATTCCCTCCAGATTTTTCCTGTTTACACACAAACACCTTATTTTTTATTTTTTTTTATGACAATGGGATCGTACTATCTGTATCATTCTATTAATCATCTCTTTTTGGTCAGCAACGGGTTGCAAGTGTTTTTCCCAGTCAGTCCGATGTAGCCGCACCATCATCTAGTGGCTGCACACCGTTCCCTTGTGTGGCTAGCCCATCATTTCTTTACCCAGTTGATGGACATCTGTGTTGTTTCCTTTTTTTCTTTTACTGTAATAAACAACACTGCAAAGAACATCTTTGCACAAGCCCGAGTACTCTCCTGACACCTTTTTTTGAGGTAACTTCCTCTTAGTAGAATAGCCGCAGCTGCCAAATCGATCTCCTTATGTAACGCACAGTATGACTCTCTCCTGTCTAAACCTTGCCCCCAGTGGCTTTCCGTTGCCACGAGAATAAGACTCCCTCACCTTACAGTGCGAGGTCACACCCGATCCAGCACTGCCCACTTTTCCATCCTCCCTTGGCACTGCTCATCCTCATCGTAGCATTTGACCTCACTAGCCTTCTCTGTGTTCCTTGAACATGCCAAGATCATTCTCACCTCAGGGCCTTTGCACCTACTTTAAATGACCCTGGACCCTCCCAGCTCCTATGTAGTCCTGTGGCTTGGTCCCCCTTGTCATTCAGACCTACACACAAATGCCACCTCTCTGAGGAAGCATTCTCCTACTGCCGAGTCTGCGGCTGCCCTCCTTCCCTTCCCAGACCTAGTCTGACCCTATGGCCCCGGATTTTATTTTCCTCCCAGGAACCGCCACTCTCTGAAATTATTGCTTAGACATATTTATCTGTTTATTTCCCACCCCCAGACTATAAGCTAAAGAAGGCAAGAACCCCATCGGTTTTGGTAACCGCATGTCCCTAACACCCAACCCAGTGCCTGGCACGTAGTAGATGCTCAGTAAACATAGGCTAAATGACAGATTGTTGAGTTCGGCAATTTGTTCAGAACTGGCTGAGGGATTTTTAAGACCCTTTATGAAAATTGCCCAGAAATGTTGTGCCAATTTCCACTCCCTTTGTATATGTATGGGAGTTACAAGCTAACCCAAAAACAGAATCAGAGGGCAAGACTTAGAAAAGTAGGTTATTTTCCAATTTACCAAATTCACACTCATTTTTCATCAAACATGCAGAGCTGTCAACTTAACGCAGTAGAACTGGTGCTTAGTAAATGCTCGGGGTATGAACAAATGGGGACCCACCGAAGGCTTTTTGAGCAGCCCAAACCTGGGACTGACATCTGGGGTTGGCGCATCCACCCCCTCAGAGTCATCAGCACACTGTCTGGTATGTTAAGAGGCACATACTGAGTCCAGTGGGCCTCCTCTTGCCTCCGAGGTGGACAAGTTGTTCAGTGGGGATGCTTGGTAGGTCCAGGCAAGGTGTCCAGGTACCTTGGGGTACCTATGTGGACAAAAGCCTGAACAGCCTCCTGTCCCTGGGAGAACCCACTGCCCCATCCATAGAATTTCCAGCAGTAAGTCAGAGGAGACATAAACCCTGGTAATTTTCCCCAGTGTGGCTTGCCCACCACATGGAAGAGCCAAGTGCCTTGTGGCTCTGGGTGGTTCTCCCAGACTATTCATTTGGGCAGAGAATCCAGGGAAACCTTGCAGCCCAGAGGCCTGAGGAAGGCTCTGGAATCGGAGCCTCCCGGAAACCAGCAGGGCAACCGAGGTAACCCCAGCCCTGCACGGCCACTTTCTTCCTCCATGCGGTCCAGTGGGGACAGCTGGCATGGAGGCCACCTCGGCTGAGCATGCTGCTCCGTCTGGGCTCTTGGCTTTTCCTCACAGCCCCATCTCGCCAAGGGCTCCTATGTGATCCATGTTTCAAAAGTTCGATCGCAGGGTAGCCAAAAGCATGTAGCTGTCATGGGAAAATAGGGGAAAAAATAGGAATTCCCAGCAGCCTGTTCTCTGAGGATTGCTAGCCTTACTAAGCAGTGTGAGAGGGCAAAGGCCATTTGTCTAGTCCAGCAGTTTTCAGTCTGGGTCCCTCTCGTCTGGAGGAGGAACTCTAAGGAGATCGCGCTTAAATCATGGCTGGGTTGTTCCTCTTATGCTTAAACTCATTCATAATGAGTGAAATGCATGTGAAAACTATATTTGGATGCCATTCCCTTGTTTAGATTGGCTGAGACATTAAGCTAAAAGACAAAAAGCCAAATGACATGCTGTGCTGGCAAGCATGAGGGTTAAATAGGCTGCTTCATGCACAGTTGATGGAGTTGTCAATTGGCACAACTTTTATGGAGGGCAATTTGGCAAGCTGGCCAAATTACAAATGCACACACATCCTTTGATCCAGCAATTCCGCCCCTAGGCGCTTGTCCACAGGCACTCTCATGCATATGCAAAAAGTTGGGGACAAGGTTGTTCTCTTTAGCAGCATAGTTTGCAAAAGCAAAAGATTAGAAACAACTAAATATCTATTTAAAAGGACCAGTTAGCTATATTATAATACTTTAATAAAAAGAACTACTATGCAGTTGCATAAAAAGCATACAAAAGCTCTCTATGTACAGAAAGCCACTAAAACAGACAATAAGAAATGTTGGTCCCACTGGGACCCCTCATGAATTGCTGGTGGGAATATAAAATGGTGTAGCCGCTGTGGAAAACATCATGGTGGTTTTTAAAAAAGTTGAACATGCAATTAACATACAACCCAGCAATTCTGCTCCTAGGTATTCATCCCAAAGAATTGAAAATGTATGTCTACACAAACACTTGTGCATAGATGTTCATGGCAGCGTTATTTACAATAGCCAAAGTGGAAAGACTCTAAATGTTCATCAACTGAGGAATGGATAAATAAAATGTGGTCCCTCCGAATATTACTGGCAATAAAAAGGAATGAAATATTGATTGATGCTACAACATGGATGAACCTTAAAAACAATATGCTAAGTGAAAGAAACCAGTCATAAAAGGCCACCTACATCGTTGATTCCATTTATATGAAATGTCCAGAATTGACCAATCCATAGAGACAGAAATTGCCAGAGCCTGGGAGAAGGGGGAATTGATTATAAATAGTCATGAAAGCACTTTTGGGTTGATTATAATGATCTGTGATTGGATTGTGGAGCCGATTGCACAATTCTATAAATAGGTAAAAATCACTGAATTGAACATTTAAAAAGGGTAAATTTCATGGCTCTTTCTACTTCAATAAAGCTGTTAAAAAAAGAACAACAGCACTCTTTGGTTAGCTGAAAGAATTAATTCCTATCATGAGAGGATAGTTTTTCCTAGCTGTATGACCTTGGGTAAGTCACTTAGTTTCTCCTTACCTCTGTTTCTTCACTTGCAAACTAGGGATACTAATGACACCTACCTGAGGAAGAAGGTAAAGAGTGTATATACAAAGTACTTTGCAGCGCTCAGTGCAAAATCTGAACACAATTGGTGTGCCATTTAAATAACATCAACACATGCTTTATTGTCATAATACCAGCCTATTAATCTGTCAACCAGATGGCTGCTATTTTGGTTGACAGGTGGCAGCAAAATCCAGGCAGAAGTCTCAGAGGGTGAGTTCAATTCAGACAGACTGGGGCCAATAAATCCCGGAGTTAAAAGAAAATAACTTAACAACCCTGACCTAGATTCAGACCCAGGCCCGTTTGCAAAGAGAATGGAATTTGCCAGCTGTACCTGGCTGGGGCAGACTGTTTCCAGCAGCTGTGGGGAAGTGTCTCTTGGCCATGGTTTTTCCACCACTGGGACACGAGGGGCACTCGGCTCCCCCTTCCCAGCTTGAGTCCCTGCAGAAAGTCTTCCCTCTATAGATAACATGCCTTCTCCCTTCTTTTTCAGCTTGAAGACCCCTCAAGATGGAAAGGCCTTCCGGATCTTCGCTGTCAGGCAGTGAACTTCTGGTGCTGGGGAGCAGGGGATCTTCTAGAAGGCTTTGGGTTCTTGCTTTTTATTTTTATTTTATCCTTTTGGGGTGGGTGGGGATATGGAGAGGCAGGAAACTTCCTTTGAGCGATTTTCAATGTCACATCCTTCATGCCTTTGTTTCAGCATCCTGGCAGGATGACTGACGGGTCCTGCTGAGGCCCGGGGGTCCATCTGGGTGCCCTCTCTATACAGGCAGTCACTCGAGATGGTTCTTCTCATGTGTTCTTTTGAGTGGGGCGGAGAGAGCACAGGATTTGGCGCTCACGGGGCGAGGCGTTCAGGGGCGTGGGAAGAGGCATTCTGAGCATGTGCAGGGGGAGTTTCAGGAATGGGGTAGAAGGTAGTTATTTAAAAAATTAAAAAACACTGTCCGTCCCTACCAATGGAGAAAAATGAGTTTAATGTTTGCTGGTCAGACAAATGGGCCGGAACAGGGGGCTGGGGAAGTGAGACTCAGGCTCTTCCCTGGCCACCCTCCTTGCTAGCATCCTGCTGCGAGCAGGCTGGTTCTCTATACAGCAGTGCTGGTTTATTTAGAGTTCACCAATAACTCCAGAGATTTATCTTGTTTTTGTCCTTTCCTTCGTCCACGTGGCCCGTCTGTTTGCTGCCGTGACCTTTGGTCTCATTGAAGACTAATGAACCAGGTTCCTTACTTCACCCCCTACCCACTGTGGCTCACGCGCCCGCCAGACTAGTTTACGTGTCGTATTCCACACCAGGGTCTTTGCTTTTGCAAGCAATTCTGTTCGAAGCCCACTTTAAAAAAAAAACAAAAAACAAAAAAACTCCTAGTCTCTGTTGGTTCCACTGAGATGTCTAAGAACAGCCAAAGAAGGGCTATTTGCCGCTTTTTAAAAAATGACCATTAAACATGCAGATTCCTCTTTCGTCGGATGACCTATTTTTTTTTTTTAGCAGTGGGAGGAACGGATTCCTTAGTACCTTCCTCGCCGAGGTTAGCAGCTCTGGGGAGAGGAACAGTCTGTGGTTATGAAACCGTCCTGCGGCATAGTAACAACAAGAGAGGGTAACACTCTAGAAGGATTTCTCTTCCTGTTTTTGTGGAACAGCGCTTGCCAAATGTTCCTGAGGCTCCGAGGAGTATGGTGCTCTCTGGCTTCCATCACTTTATAAAAGTTCTTCATAAGCCCAGACCAAAAACCCACAGTGAAATAAAATACCCTTTTGTAAATAGCGTTTCTTTACAGAAGGTAAAATTCCACCCTCCAGCACCGGGCTGGCCAATGCATCACTTTTGTGAATGCCAGTTACAAATCTGATTTCACTCTCCATCGAAATATTTCACAGGCAAAGGAATCAGCAGAAAAAGAAAAAGCGGTACATGGTTGAGTGCATTCCTAATTAATGCAAAAAAAAAACAAAAACAAAAAATAAAGGTAAATAGCTTCTGCTCTCCTCCCTTTAAGGAGTTTGTATAAACAATGAAGCTCTTAGCTGAAACTAGCAGGACTATGTTTTTTCTGTGTGCATTGTGGGCTTGTAGTAATTCATAGGTTCTGACTATTCAACCCCAAATGTCAGAGTGAAAGAACTTGGTCAGCCCGTCAGAAATTGTGTCTGGTTACCACCAAAGATCTGAGTACTTGGAAACTTCTGGATACTGCGAGTTGTGCTGCTGGACTTCGGCTTGTCACCAGCCTTTTGTGGCTGCGACTGTGGCTATGTCGAGCCTGCCAGGTTGGGGTTTTAGAACTAGCGACAGTCCAGGGGACTTTCAGTGGGTTTGCTTTTGAAGCCGCCTGCTCGAGGCAGAATCTGGAACTTTTGGAGTGAGTCGACCCCATCATTTTAAGTTACGGTCCCAGGTTCCTGAACACTTCATAAAGCGAACCCATCAAACAGCATAGAAAGTCCTCGCCCCCAGCCAGATCCTGTGCCTTTTTCATTCTCATGAACATTTTGAAACTGGAACCATTTTTCTTCTGAAAATGGAAACTAAGACTAGTAATTATTAGCCCTTGTAATCAGGGACCACCTCTAATTTTGTGTTTAACAGGGTCCATTGTGCCATTAGCACTTAACCCATAAAAAAAATGGTAAATCAGCCCAACGGTGTTTCTGGATCTACTGTCCCCAAAATGAAAAGTTTCGATTTCCTTCAGATTTTTGTCCCATCGTGTCCTGAGATTTCATATTGTCTGTAGGCTCACTCAGCCCGCAGCTTATGTGTGTGCTTTTTTTTCTATGAAAAATGATGTATTTACTACTTCCTATGTACAAACGTTTGCTGTAAAAAAATTTTATGCTTTGCATGAACAGGGACCACATTGCTGTTGTTTCAATAAAACTGGTTTGATTTCTAAAACGTTTCTATTACATATATTTTATGGACAAATCCGAACAGTTTGTGAAATAAACCATTTGAAAGCTCCTCTCAGGCTGTTTGCTATTTTGTTTACGCCAATTCTACGAGAATGGAGAATGGAACGTAGCACACAGGCACAGAGCTGCTAATTACTGTGGTATTTTCGGAGCCTTGAGGAGCCTCTACCTAATAAATAGGAAGTGATGTCACTTTAAAGTGTGCGAATCATGTTGGGGGGTGGCGGGCACCTTTCGAAATGCAGATTCAGGTCCAGCAACTCTGGGGCAGGGCCCGAGAGTCTACATTCCTCAGGAGCTCCCAGTGACACTGCTGGTCCCCACATCACAGTCTTTGAGTGGTGAGTGGTCACAGGCTCAACTTCGTTCTGTCACTGTCATAGTCAGCTAGAGCTGCCACAACAAATACTACAGACCCAGAGGCTTAAATGACAGAATTTTATTTCTCCCAGTTCCAGAGGCCGAAAGGCCAAGACCAAGGTGCCAGCACGGCGGGGACCCCTGAGGCCTCTCTCCTTGGCCTGTGGACGGCCACCTCCTCTCTGTGTCCTTTCCTCTGTGCTCCTGGTGTTTCTTCTTCCAAGGACACCAGTCCTAATGGATCGGGGCCCCACCCTTATGACCCCATTTAATCTTAATTACCTTTTGAACGGCCCCATCTGCAAATTCAGCCACATTAACAATTAGGGCCTCAATATAAGAATTTGGGGCAAGGAGACACAATCCAGTCCATAACAGTCATCCTCTTCCCAGACATCAGCCCCTTGTCATCTGAGTGCAGCCACGTGTCCGCATGAGGCCACAAGCGATTTCAGGGGCGCCCGGCTGGCGTTTTTCATCTCACCATCAATCCTTCTGCCTTTGCTTTCATTGCCCCTCTGTTTAAGACAAGTGCTGCTATTGTCCATTGAGAGTGGGGATAGCCTTCCTCTTTGATAAAAATGGCTAAGGAGTTTTAGATGGTAATCTTAAAATATTAAGGAAGCAATTGCGCAGATGGATTGCCAAAATCACGGAGACTGGATAATAATGACTGATGTTTGGGAAACACTGGTTTCTGACAAAAGCGTTGTCAGTCCATAGAAACGCCACACCCCTCCAGGGCACCGGGAAGCCGCCCTTCTAGGCCTTCCCACCTCAGAACCTGCAGCCTTCCTCGGCCTCTCCATGTTCTGATATCCCAGGATGCCGCCATCCTGTGCCCCAGCTTCTTGTCCCCAAACCTTCAGCATGTAAAATTTGTAGTGGCTGCTGGGGGAGGCTGTGGTGAGAAGAGGGCCTGGTGCTTCCTTTTTGCAGAATTCGTCTGAGATGAGCAAAGATCTGTGAGACTTGTGTAACTTCAGGTCGCGTGCTATGGTGTCTTGAGCCCAAGAGGCGTGGCTTGGGCTCCCTCTGACAGAAGGTGCTCCAACACGAGGGGACACAGGGACAGAGAGCGTGGACCTGGGAGTCCCCTTACCAGCTGCGGGACCTCGAACGAGTTGCTTTGCCTCTTCGAGCCCCAGGTGCTCATCTTTAAAATGGAATTTTATTACAACCACTTCATAACTGTGTAAAGATGAATTCCAGTGACCTATAGATAAAAAAAAAAAATGTTTTCAATGAGAGCGACCTGACCAGGTAATGGTAACTATTTGTACTGGTTGGAATACTTTTTGGCTGAAGATAACAGAAACCCCATCTAATGGCCCTAGGACCTGTTAGAAATGCAGATTCTCAGGCCCAAGCCCAGACTCACCCAGTCAGAATCTCTGGGGGTGGCCCAGCACCCTGGGTGCTAACAAGCCTCTGGTGGGATTCTAGCGCTTGTTTCAGTGGGAGAGTCGTCACTGTAAAGACATCCAGATGTCTCGGGGAAGAAGTCAGGGAGACATGATTCAGGGGTATCGGCTCAGTGATGTCAGGACACCTGGTCAACATGTCTACAAACCTCTCCCCCCTCTCTGTGGTCACAGTGGTGCCACACCACGAGCTGTCCCCACACTGAGTCTGGGACAGGAAGAAGGATGGGAGTGGAAGAACCTTCTTCCCACAGTGTTCTTTCTTTCATCAGGGAAAAAATCTTTTCTGGAGTCGCCCGGTGGGCCTGTTTTTAAGTTCCTTTTATCATAACCTGGCCACACGTCCATTCCCAGATCTATCACAAGCGATTGTTTAAAGAATAGCAAAGTTTAGAGTGCAGAGAGGAAGACCAGGGGCCATGAGCGCTATTTTTTAATACATAAAGATTTGTTCTCGTAGCAGGTGGCATGAAGTAAGGGTCAAGAGCTGGGACTCAGACATGCCTGAGTTTAAATCCCAGCTCAGTTCTTTATCAGCTGTGTGACGTTGGGCAAGTTGCTGCACCTCTCTGAGCACCAGCGGCCTCCTCCATACGTGGGTGATAATAATAGTGTCTACGCCACAGGGAGGTTATGTGGACTAAATGAGGTCAAACTCGAGACATGCTCAGCACTGGTATGCACACACGGCTGCCGCAGATAGTTATTCTCGTTGCTTTGCAGTGTGGAACTGATGCCAATGGGTGCATGTCACAGGAAGACAGATTTCTACCAGATACAATAAAGGACATTCTAATTGACAGAACTCTCCAGAGATGAAATGGTCCATGTGAAGAGAGAGTGAGCTCCCCATCTGTGGAAGAATACAAGCAGAAGGTGGAAGTCTCTTGGACAAGATCATCTTTAAGGCTTTCCCTCATCAGTCCTGCCCGGAAGAGCCTGGGAATCCAGGGAAGGGGTGGTGTGTAGCTATTCAATCCTGGATCCTCAAGGCATGGCAACTTCATTCTAAAAAAGAAAAAATAACGGAACCCCTGCAGCTATGTAGGTGGTCCCTTCCAACTTTTTAAAATCAAGCCAAAACCTGTCCTAGACTGCTCCTGGGGCTTAAAAAAACTCTTTTAGACCCTTAAAAAAATAAATTTGGTGCCGAAGCACAGGTTTTGAAAACCTCACGACATTCCTTTCACTCTTTCATCCTGGCCAGTTGAACTGGTAGCAACCTTCAGCCAAGAACCAGGGAGACGGGCCCTTAAACCGATTCCCTCTGTCAGCACCTGGCCTGGCTCCGAGGCGGGCAGGAGGCCTCCCAGTGTGCCCCAGCTGCCACCGCACTGGACGGGAATGGGCTGGCTTGCCAGCAGGCAGGCTCCCGGCTCACCTGCTTTCACCTTCTTTCACCAATCGTGGCTGCGGTCCCAAAGACGTTTCCTTTCCGTGCCATTGTCACCAGCCTAGACACGCTGCCCCCTCCCTCCTTGCCTGACACAGGAAGTTGGCAAAGAAATCCACCTGTGCCAAGTGCCTACTATGTGCCAGATTGAGCATCAAGCATATGCTATCTCATTTAATAAGCACATATCTCTTTCTAGGGTGTACTTGAAAGAGAGAATAATATTGGATTATATATAATGATATTTGATTACATTTGACGAATATAATTCAGGTGCTGCTTAATTTTTTTTTTTTCATTAAAGTGTCAGTTAGAAATGTATTTGGCTGCAGGTAACAGAGACTCAACCACCATAGAAGGTGGAAGGTCCAGGGGGACAGTGCTGGGGGAGACCCAACGACCAGGTCCCTTCCCACTTCTTGCTCTGCCATCCTCCACACGGCATGTGTCCTCGTGGTTAAAGATGACTGCGTCACCTCCAGCCTGTCACAGACGTTCTGAGAAAGAAGAGGGACGATGGCGAGAGAACTATGGCAACTGACTCTGCCCCTTCTAGTTTGGACAATTGTATTTTTCAATTCTAGAATGTCCATTTGGTTCTTTTTCTAATTCTCTACTTCTCTGCAGTTTCTCATTTTTTCGTTTATTTTGAAGATACTTTCCTTTATGACTTCAGCATAGATAGATATCACCTTATTTCTATGTCTGGATCATCGTGGGGTCAGTCACCATTGATTGTCTTTTCTCTTGAGTTGGCAAAATTTTTCCCCTCTCCACGTTGGAGTTGGGTCCAGAACCCCTTAGTGCCTTATCCTATTTCTCCTTTCAGTCCGTCACATTTCGAACCTTTGAAATCTTCCTAATGTGACACCGTTGAGGGGGCAGGAGAGGAACCTGGAGCCAGCTCTACCACTTATGATCTGGGAGACCCTGGACAGGTTCCTCCACCTTTTTGCGCCTCAGTTTCCTTATATATAAAATGGGCATAATCATAGCAGTTATTTATAGGGTTGTTATGAGGCTCGAACAAGTTAGTTTTTTAAAAAGCATTTGGAAGCCTGCCACATAATAAATACTATATATGTGGTAGTTGTTACAGCTACAAATACTGTTATTTAACAAACATGGTGTGCGTTCCTGGGATTTTTTTTTCCTCTAAAACCCTGCTCTGGGCTTTCGGCAGCAGCCTCGGGCTGTTGGGGCTTCTCCCCCAGAGCAAGGAGATCAGAACGGAACAGCAAGAACAAAGGGATCAGTGTCAGCTTTTGAGTTTCTAAACAGACTTTTTTGTTTGTTTTTTAACTTTTTATTCTGACATAATTTTAGACTTGCAGAAAAGTTGCAAGGTTAGTATAAAGAAATCCCACATATCCTTCCTTCAGATTCCCCGGACATCAACATTTCCTGCCTTTAGTGCGCATTTTCTTTCTCTTTTCTAAATCATTTAAGAGGAAGTCACAGTTATGAGACCCCCCTTTATCTCTAAATACTTTAGGGTACATTTTCCTAAGAACAAGGACATTCTCTTACTACGGAGACATTTTCTTACATAACCCGGGATAATTATCTAAATCAGGGAGCTAACATGGAAGCATTACATGATCTAAGCTACAGACCTTAATCAGATTTCACTGATTGTCCTAATAATGTCTGTTCCGGCAAAAGAAAATCTCAGATTATGAATCGCGTTCAGTTTTCATGTCTCTTTAGTGTCCTCGAATCTGGACGAGCTCCTCCCTTTATGTTCTTATTTTATGATGTTGGCATTTTAAAGAGATTACGGGACCAGTATTTTGTAGTGTGTCCCGCAAGTTGAGTTTGTCCAGTATGTCTTCATTAGTAGATTGGGGTTCCACGTTTTCGGCAGGAACCTCCCGGAAGTGGTCCTGTGCCCTCAGTTCACCGTAGCGGGAGGCACGTGTCTATTTGCCCTGTGGCTGTCAGTGTCAATTCTGACCGCTTGTTAAGGTGGCATCTGCCACATTTCTCTGCTGCGATGACATTCTTATTATTTTTTTTGCAATAAATAATTATCTTATGGAGAGATATGTTGAGACTAGGTAAATATCCCATACCCCACAAAATCTTCGCTCACAAGTTTTAGCAACTATTTACGATTCTTGCCAAGTGGTGACTTTTCTCACTGCACTATGACTCCCGCATTTATGAGTCACTGTCCTATAAGGAAAAGCTTTTCCTTCTCCCCATTCTTTTATTTATTCACACACACATGTGTTTTACTTTATGCTTTATAAATACATATTTATATATACTTCAGACATTATATTGCTTATATTACGTACATACATATATATCCACACATACATATTGGCGCGGGCTCGTTAATCCTCGTTTTATGCCGTGTATTACAATGCTTCCCTATCGTTTTTTAGTTTGAAGATCACATCACCCCAGGTTTGAACAGCGGGAGAGCTTTCTCCAGCTGCCTTCTGTGTGCTTTTGACACGGCCCCGCCAGTTTCGGCACGACCTGCCAGCACAACAAGATGTTCCCGGCTCATCTTGTACTTTCCTTGTCCCAGTCTTGGAATCAGCCATTTCTCCAAAGAGCCCTAGCTCCTTTTAATGGAAATTGTATCTAAATAGACATAATATTGTCTGGCGGAGAAAATAGGTTGAGGGAAAGGATGCCCGTATCTCAAAAACCAAATCTCATGGAACACAGAGCAGATTTTGGAAGAGTCTGGTTCTTCACTCTGCCCAGACTCTCTGGACGATAGGAGAGCAGGAGCCTAAAACCAGGTGCTGTCAACGCTCTGAGGAGCACCTCAGTGTCACGAGGTGGAGACCCCTCCTAGTGTAAAAGCTTGGAGTGTCTGACACTCGCTTTCCCAGACTCCTTTGCAGCTAGTGTGCATGCCTGTGACATGTTCCTATGATGTTAAATTGGGAGCCCCTGATGCAAGGAAGCTTATATCCAGAGGATTCTCTTGGAGGAGCAGCAGGGGCTTTAGAGCTAGCAAGTAGGGGTACCAGATTTAGACAAAATAGAATAATAACAATAAAATACAGTGTGGAACATACTTTTACTAAAATACTATTCATTGTTTATCTGCAATTCGAATCGAACTGGGTCTCCTGTGTTTTATCTGGCAACCCCAGGTGTGGGATAACCAGGAGGGTCCGGAGTCCCTCCCCAGCTTGCTGCATTGCCCAGGGCTCAGCTACCCAGCAGGTGGGTCCCACCAGACCATTCTGTGGTGTGATCTTGGGCGTCGTTTCTGGCTGCAGAACCTTCTTGCCTGGTCCTCCAGCCCTCCCTAGGATTCCGTGGGAACCTCAGTGTCCTTGTAATAAATCCTTTTTCTGATTAAATGAGCACAGGATGTTAGGAAGGGCTGCCTGTGTCTGCCTCTCATCCCTCTCATCAGGCTGAAGTCAGGCGGGGACAAAGGGAGAAAGCCCCCAGATAGGTTCTGGGAAAGTGGAGAGTAGAAGGGACTTATTTCCCACTTCCTTCCAGAACTTGCAGATCAAAGCCATCTTCCCATCTATCCATCCATCCGTCTGTCCTTCATCCATCCATCATCCATCTACCCATTCTTCATCCATTCATCCATCTTACATTAACTGAGCACCTACTGAAAAAAACAGACACAAACGTGTCTCCTCCCACGTGAAGCTTGCATTCATGTGGGGAGAAGTGCTCTTGAGAAGAAGAAACCAGAAAAAGGTTGTAAGTGCCAGAAGCTGAGGTTGCTGGTATTTTAAATTAGGTGGTCACAGAAAGTGAGGTGGGGGGTCGCTGAGAAGATAATGTTTGAAAAAGAGGAGATGGAGGTAAGGGAAGAGCCAGGTGGGTATCAGAGGGAGGGGAGTTCCAGGTGAAGGAAGCAGTGAGCTCTAAGGTGTGAGTAGTCCAAGGGACTCCAAGGAGGTCTGTGTGAAAGAGGGAGCAGGGGAGAGATGAGACCTGAGGGCAGAGTGCTGGCGATCAGTTCAGAGATGGCCATTGAGCTGTGGGAAGAACTTGGGCATTGACTCCGGAGAACTGGGGAGCGATGGGAGGATTCTGAGCCGAGGAGACTTTCATTTTTAAAGGAATGCCACCTCAAAGACGGGGAGATGGAGAGCCCACTGAATTAACTAATTTAAACTTGAAATGATAAAAACCAGGATGCTTTTTTTCCGAATGGCTACTTTTATTCTACCAAGTTCGTTAGAAATGGAGAAGAGGGCAGGAATTGAGATTTGAAGGTCAGGTTCATTATAGAAAAATAAAGATGCACCTTTTCTTGCACACCTGAGTGTGCGGCTTGAAAATTAACAGTGCCTCACATGCGTCCTCTTAATTTTCACTACAAGCCCACGAGGTAGGTGTTGATATCCTCATTTACAGATGAGAAACTGAGGTCCAATGAGGCCAAGCACCTCGCCCGGGTCCCCAGGCCTCTCTGACCACGAGCTGACTCCCAGATCTGCCTTCGCCACGGAGCACCCTCGCGGTCCAGCTTCCCTCCAGCTCCGGTCACCTCTGGCTTGCCTCTGCATTCTGTGGGACTTTGAAAATCAAGACGGAAATTACCAAAAGCCCAGCCGGCATTTCATCTGCCTGCACCACCCCACCCTCCCTGTTGGGGTTGGCCTGGATGGCCTGCCCTGGCCAAATGGGTCGATTGAGACGGAAGTATGTGCCGATGGGTATGGAAACATACGAATTGATTTTGCCCCTAAAATAAGATGGCTTTGTCATATAGGCGTGGGCGGGTATAGGCACAAGTTTGCAAGAACAGTTTAAATGTCCCAGAGAGGCCCCTGGGCAGGGTCTGCGAGGACTGTCTTTCTTCCCTGGCTGGCCTGGTGGCCTGTGCAGGTGTGGAGGGGGGCGTGATGTCCAAAACTACCTTCCTCAGCTCCCAAGGTCACTGGAGTGACATAGCCACTTCTGGAGGAGGCTGGCAGAGTCATGAGATGTCTAATCCCAAAGGGAAAATGGAAACCACGCTTCTCTGTCACCGCAGCCATTTGTCACTGGACGAGGATGCGTATAGACAGTTTAATTCGAACCGTACTGCCGCTCTTTCCCTCCGTTCTTTCCTGGGGCCTCCGCCAGCTTGTTTAGGAAGGTAACACACAACATCCAAGGTCAAAATGAAGGGCCCATGTGATACGGGACATCACCTGTAAAATTCTTAATCTTTTACTAGGAAACGATAAGGGACATCTCTTGCAGAGTTCTTAATCTTTATAGTAAACCTAGTTAAGTTTTATTCCCTCCTTTCTTTGGGGGAAAAAGGCCCTCTCCCTCAAATCCTGATAATTGCCCTGAAACTGGTGACTCAGATCCTTTGGCTATCGATAAGGGTCATCGGCCCTTTGTTAGCAGAAATGGTGTTAGGCCAGACAGGGCCCTTAGAGTCTGAGAGAGAAGGAGACTTTAGGCCAAAGGTCTTTTTTTTACTCTTTAAGAAATATATCAATCAAGCCCGTTTCCTTTTACCCACTTAACAGGCAAGTCAATAATAGAAATGAATAGATATATGATTTAAATAATAAGTTTATATCTTCTTTTCCTTGTCTAGGGACTGAGGTGGCACTTCAGCAGGAAACCCAAGAGCCCGCCCTAAGGCAGAAAGGGAAAGGGCTCCATGAAACCCCTATAGGCAGGGACTACGGTCATTCTCAGCAGGAAGCAGATACAGAAGAAGAGACCTCCCTTCCCTCACATCCATGTTAATAATAAGGGGGTTCATGGCTCTTAGAAAAGAGTGAGGCAGGAAAGTTAGTTACAGGGTTTCGGGTCTGCCTGCAAAGACACTGTTGTCATCCTATCCTAGAAGGGGTCCCCCCTAACCCACCCACAATTAAGCAAGCCAGAAGACATTTTTAGGCTAAAAGTAACTTCCACAACGAAACAAGTAAGCAGATAATTAGGTACCAGTTTAAACCAGTTACTTGCACCTATGCAATGAAGAACCCAACGACCTTCGACTCACCTGAGCCTCATTTTACCATTGTTATAATAGGATGCACGTGCCTAGTAGTTCATTAATGTCATTATAACAGATTGAATTCTGGCAACGAACATGCGCGGAAAGCAAATGATGAATCACTGAGTCCTGACAATCTTAATTGTCAATCAAGGAAGCCCACCCCTCTAAGAAGAGTAACCATCCACAGCACATAGAGATAAAACCCTCAAAGACTTTGTCACCTGGCCTTTTGAGCCATCCTTCTCTTGCTCAGGCCCGCTTCCACGTCTGGAAGTGGACTTTCCCTTCTAATAAAGCTTTTCTTTTCTACTGTATTTTGGTGTCTTGCTCAATTCTTTGTTCGAGACATCAAGAACCTGGACAACGCGCCAGGAGAGGACCCCACTCTCCGGTGACACATTTGCTACTCCTGATTGAGCTGAGCCTGCTAAAACAATGTGTCTTCTTTTCACAACAACCTCATAACATAACAATAATCATTGTGACCGTCTGTCAGATGAGGAAACTGAGGCTTGACCTAAAGTATTTGGCCTAGGTAATACAGACAAGAGGCAGAATGAAATCCTGGCCAAGGCTTCTCATAGACCCAGCTGCCTATTATGAACTTGGCAGTTATGCTGGGGACAAACAGCCGTAGCTTGCACAGCACCCAGATGCACAGCAAGAACCGGAAACCTGTGCTGTCGCCCAGCTTCACCCCTGACGTACTGAGTGTAGTCTGTCGTGAGTTCCCTCACTGAGCCACAAAGGAGGACCTACCTACCTCATTGACTTGTCACACGGCTGCTAGATGCCTGAGCTGGGCTTTCCTCCCGGACAGTGGTTGTCTCACAAATCTCCGCACTGCCGCCTTCCTAGCATGTCATGCCCCAGATCCTTAAGTTTCACCATCGGCCCCACCCTGGACTCTTTTTTTATTCCCAACATCGTCCCTGACGGCCCACAGGTTAGAATCCCACTCAGCATGGTCCCTTCTAGCTGTGTGACCTTAACCATTCTGTGCTTCCATTTCTTTATCTGTACAAGGGGAACAATTATAAATCATGCCTATCTCATGGAGTGGTTATGAGAAGAAGTCAATGAGATAGTGTGTGTAAGGGGCTTAAAATAGCACTCGGACCGCTAAATAAACCTAATTAATAATAACAAAGAAAGCACTGCAAATGTGTTGGCTAATATCACAATAATAGCCAAACGGTTATAAAAATAGCTGAGCGACAGCAACACGTGTACCAGTAGCATTCGGGTGAATGAATAAGCGAATGAACACGAGGCTGACTGGACTAACCCTGGAGACATGCGTGCGGAAGCGGCTCTCGTTTCCAGTGTTGGGGCCCTGGGTTGCAGACCAGGATGCGTGCGATTGTGCACCCAGGCCCGCACCGATGGGAGGGAGTGCGGTGTGATTTTTCCGGGGCAGAAAACCTGAGAGCCAGCGCGACGGGCAGCTTCCTGCTCTACGTTCTCAGCCCTGTGAGAAGAGGATTTATTTCTGCGACTTCCCTCTTCCACTCTGGCACCCCGTTGTTCAATGATGGGAGCTAAAATAGGGAAGGAAGTCAATGCGGGATCATTTTTCCCGGCGACGAAGTCCCTTACCTGGCATTCTGAGCTTAGGAAACCAGGGGAGAAAAGGAGCTCTTATGTTTCCGTGTGTGTGTGTGTGTGTGTGTGTGTGTGTGTGTGTGTGTGTGTAAAGGGAAAGGAACAGGGATTCGAGGTGGGAGAAACATGTGTACATTTTACATGACAAAGCCACTGTGTCAGAATTAGTGTGCTGCAAGTTGCAACTTAAGATTGTGCGATTGAAACCAGACGGCCACCGTACTCCAAAAACGCTTCCCATTTTACATTTGCCAGGCACTTTTCTCAGCTCTTTATAAATATTAACCTATTAATCCTCATAACAACCCCATTGGGTAGGTGCCATTATTATCCCATTTCACAGATGAGGCGATAGGCACAGAGAGGGTAAGCGACTTACCCAAGGTCACACAGGCTGGAAGGAACAGAGCCAGGTTTGAGCCTGAGCAGTCAGGTCAGACTGCACGCTCCTAACCACTAGCCCACGCTACCCTCAGAGGGAGTCCCCAATGTAGAAGAAAAGTGTGGGTCACAGCCACGTTTTGAGGCCACGTGACAGAATGCGATCACATGTGGGAGCACCCATTTCGTAACACATATAATTCTCTAAACTTGGCTCCGAGTGGCTTTCACAGTTCCCAACTTGTGGGTCAAAATAAGAAGCAGATTCTTCAAAAACAAGTCAAGAAAGACAAAGAAAGGCTGAGAAATCTTTCCAAATGAGAAGAGACGAAAGGGACATGGTAACTACACGTAGCTGATCCTGGACCTGGTGAACCCGCAGACGTGGGATGGGAATTAGGCGAGGAGGGCCTGAGGGAGAGAAGAAAGGTGCTAAGGGAACACACCTGGTCTGGGCAAGGTGGAAGGTGGGAAGGGAACCAGGTGGAAACAGTTTATGACAAGACCCGAAAAAAGAGGAGAAACCCTAGAGGAAGAGAAAAAGGGGCAAAATGGTTTCTGCGAATCTGTGAGTTAGATAGTATTAGCTCATTTTATAGGTGAGAAAACTAGGACTCCACATGTGTAATCAACTTCTCAGTCTTCTGCCTGCCGGAGCGGCCTGCCGTCCATGTGCAGATAAGGAATCTGGGTGTGGGTCAGGCCCCGCTCTGCTATTCAAGGGTCCGGTGACCTTCAGTCTAAACCTCCATATTCTTGTCTCTAAAACACAGACACAAATGGTGCCCAAGACATTGGCTTGATGCCGGACAAACTTTATAACGACTGCGGTGATGCTGATCAGAATGACGATCATTTTGAGGCTAAAACACTTTGTCATTCTCTCCGTTTGTGGCCCAGCTGCTAAGGAACTGGGTCCAAATCTTACTATTTGGCAAACTCCTTTCCTACCAGACTGTGGGTTTGTTTCTCCTCTTGTTGCTTTGCTAAAAGCAGGAGTGACAAACCCCACCACCTGCCCCACTGAGTAAAAGAATTACTATTTTAACCAAAAGGATACCGATTGTCTGTAGCAGGAAAGCCCGGAGGTGTCAGCAGTGATGGGTCTCTATCTGGGGTGACCTCAGACTCTTCACATTTTACCCCACAATGACCCCTTCCTGTGTCCTTTCTGCATTGGCCCCAGGAGCTTAGTGACCTAACCCTAAAGTACAGTCCAGGAGAGGGAGCTTAGAGGTTGGCACCGGGAAGATCCCAACAGCATCTTTGTTTGGGCTGCGCCTGTGGCCTCAGCTTACTGTGCAGCTGTCTTTCCAAATGGCCCCAGGAGGCTGACTTACTGACAACAGCAGGCAGTGTTTAGGGTAGTTATGTGGCAACTGCATCCCCAAACTTCAAGGAGCAAGGAGAGGGGGGACATCTGGAGTTGGGTCTTCCACTCCCAGGAGGCCAGGAGTACAGATAAGCCAACAGTATTTTCAGGGGAACGCTGTCTCCAATCTCCACTTTTTGCTGAGCAATTTTCCAGAAATTCTTTGGACTAAGAACTAGATCTTTTTCCCCTGAAAACAAAATTGTGGTGATCTTGCCACTGTCAGCATGAGGATGGTGGATGCCAGAATGTTGTGGGTATATAGACATGCATCGTACTGGGTGATCACACATCCTAAATTCCAACAAAAAGGCGAGGATTAAGAGAACAGTGGTGGCTCCACAATGTGAATTACACTGTGACTCTAATGCTATGTTTATGACTGTGCGGTGAGAGCGTTCTCATTCATTCATTCCATCCACAAATGCGGTTTCAGATTGCATCTCTCAGTTGAACACCTCGTAGAATGGTTCCCAGAGAGGCTGTGATTCAGGGGAGGACAGACAGTGGGCCCCTGAGCACCTGCGAGAACTGTGGGCAGTGGGATGTGGTGCCGTGAAGTGGGGGGTTCACGTGTGCAGTCAGGGAGGCTTCCTGGAGGAAGAATCTGGTCTTTAAGTGATGTAATCAGACTTGCATTTTGAAAAGTGTGAAAAGCAGTGTGAAAGGTGGACAGGAGGGGTCCAGAGTGGAAGCTGGAAACCAGGGCATCGTATCCCAATCCTGTGAGAGGCCAGAAGCCAATTATATCCCTAAAGCGCTTCCCTCTGCCTCTGAGCCGGTCTGCAGCTTGGGGTGGTGGCCATGGGAATGGAGAGGAGTAGGTGAACTGAGAGGTATTGAGGCAGCACCACTGACAGGATTTGGGGGTACATGGGTTTTGGGGAGAGGGAGAAGACAGGGTCAGAGTCGCCTCCAGGGTGACTGGCTGAGAGAAACTGGACTAGGTGGTGTTTGTCCGTCCAAGTAACTCTCGGTCATAGTGAGTTAAAAAATGTAAAATGTAACCTACAGTATGATATTATCCGTGTTTTAAAGTGCACAGAAAAAACCTAAAAGGAAATTCACTAAAGGCTAACAGAGGTTCTCTCTGAACACAGGATTTTCCTTCTTTTACTTTTTTCCATTTCCCAAATGTTCATTAATGATCGTGTACTAATATTACGGTTAGGGAAAACCGCACTTGAAAAAATACATACGTTTGATCAAATCCATGCCTCTTGTGGAGGTAATTTTTCAGTTTTTTTTTTCTTTTTTTTTTTTCGGAGAGTAATTCCAGCTGGTCAGAGCAGGGAGAGGGAACTCCTGGCACTGGGTCTCTGTGGCCCTTGGTTCAACCCCACCCGTTTCCACTCGATTCGCAAGCCAGGCTCAGCCCTCACCATCGGAAGCCACCTCTCTGAGGGAGATTTTTGCCCCATTTATTAAATCTGGGTTTGCAAATTACGTCTCAAATTCTAAAAGTTCACGATAAATTTCTTTCATAAAGTTCTACATTATATTTTCCTTCCTTTCTCCTAAAGAAACTTGCAGAGCAAACCACAGCTCGACGCGGTTGACATTTTCCTGCAGCACTCCGGCCTTTCAGAAAAGAAGAGGCATTGCCTTCCCTGGCTTCGAAAGCTGAGAGAGACGCTCTGTTTTGTTTTCCTTCCTGGCCCAGAGAAGATAGGATTTGGGTAGAGAAGAACTACTTTGAAGAAACCTCCACCGTAAATCCCGTCTGTTTGCTTGGGCAGGACAAAAGCTTGGCTGAGATCCTTTCAAAACGTGAGCCTGAGAGAATGGGCATGGCACGGTGGCCCCCTGACATGCTGGAACCCTCTAGGGGGAACTCAGCTGCATCCCACGGGAGATAAACATCGCCGCTCCCAGTGTGGGGCAGAGGAGCTGCAGCGAGCCGTCTGGGCTTTGCAGCTCCCAGCCCGGGGTTTCTGAAGGGCCTCCCTCTGCCTTGGAGCAGGGTCTGCAGCGCTGGGGGCAGGGAGGGCTCTGACCCCTGCGGGGTCGCAGCCCTGCAAAGTGTAGGACTTTTAGTTGGATTCCTGTTCCCCCAGCCCAGAATTTATTCAGCAGGCATGAGAGGTGACTGTCCCTCCTTGAAAAAACTTGGAGGACAAAGTCCTTCTGCCTTGACAAAATAGTAACGGTTGTAATAATGTAGTAGTAACACTAACAATAATAGTAATACTGATAGCAATTATAGTAATAGTAAAACAGCAATAGCAATAATAATAATATTAGTAGTAGTAGTAATAATAGTAGAAGTAATAATAGTAATAGCAGCAGTAAGCACAGTGATAATGGTGATAGTATTAACGGTGGTAATAACAGGAGCAATAGTAGCAGCACTGATAATCACAGTGATGATGGTAGTAACATTAATAGTAGTAGTAATAATAGTAGCAGTAGTAATCATAGCAGTAATGATAAAAGTGTTAGTAGTAATGGTAGTAATAGCACTAGTAACGATGGTGGCAATAGTGATAATGCTAGTGGTAGTAATAATCATAATAGTAATATTTGTCATGGTAGGAATGATACTAATAGTAATAGTGTATTACTACTACCAGTAACAGCAGCTCCCATTTATTATTCACTGTTTTACAAATTGTCATCGGCACTTTAGAGAAATGAACACGCGAATCCCCACGACATCTATAAGGCAGGTATTGTTATTACCACCTTTCGTTTGCAGATGAAGAAACTGAGGCACAGGGCTTTTAAGTGACTGTCCCAAAGTCACCCAGCTATTAAAAGACAGGCCCAGGATTTGAATGCAAACCCATGTCACCTCACATATCCTGTGTGCCCCTTTCATCGAAACCAGCGGTCCTCTATCCAGCTGCCCAAGAGAATCTCCAGAAACATCTAAATGCCTGCCCACCTGCAGGGACTCAGCTCCGTTCAGTCTGAAGTGAGCATGGGTTTGATTTGCTTTGGTCTTATGCTTTGGGCTCCAAGGCTGATTCAAACACACAGCCAGGGCTAAAGATCATGTACCACACAGGAGCCTGCGCATCTGAGGGGCACCAGAGCCTACAGCTCACCACCCACCCCAGAGTGTCTGATTCAGGAGGTCAGCTGGGGCCCACGAAGCTGCACTTCTGCCAGGTTCCCAGGTGATGCTGATGCTGCTGGTCCAAGGAGCCCAGGTTGAGCCTCCTGCTCTGTACAGACCCTTCCTCTGGGAAGAAACCCATTCGCCCATGAGTTCATTCGACAAACATCTACTGAGCACCTACTATGTGCTAAGACCTGGTCCGGGCACTGGGTAACAAAGCAAACAGACAGCCGTGTCCTCCTAGAGCTTATATTCCCCTCCTTTGCTCTTCCAGCCTTGACAACACTTTGGGCAATTCGGAGGGACGTGAGGAATAAGAGAAGGTCCTTGTTGCCAGGATTGGCCTGGAGGTGTCACCCAGGCCCCTCCCCACCCCCCACTCCCCGCCCTAGCCAGTGTGGAACTCTCAGTTTGTCCTTGGCCCCGAGCTAATCCATCGTCCAAACTTCCCCTCTAAAACAGTTACATAAGTGTTCCTTGAGGCCCGGAAACTTCCAGATGGCCCTGCGGCCCACCCCACCAGCTGTTCCTAGGATGTCAGCCCCAGCCACTTTCCTGGGCCCCGGAATTCCCGGAGCAGCCCAACACGGAGCAGCTGCTGGAAACTGCCGGAAAGCCAAGCGTGCAAGTACAAACGTCAGCCCAACAACAGGCTTTGTGTACTTCTGGCTCTCCCGCAGAGCAGCTGTGCCCGGGGCAGCGCTGGGTCCCTGTGACCCCAAACATCTGGCCCACAGCACAGACCAGGCCCGAGGAAGGCAAATTCAGGACCTCCCCTCAGCCTGCTCTGCGATGAGTCTGCTCCCGCCCTACCTCAGGCCATCCTCACGGTCATGTCCAGACACCGCTGGGGGTCCAGACCTCCGAGTCAGTCAGAATCATCTGAAAAGCAGGTTTTAAAATGCCTGTTCAGGGACCCCACCCAGAGTGTCAAAGCCCATAGTAGACCACAGGGTCTTTATTTTTGACAAGGTCCCCAGGCAGTTTCGATGCAGGGGTTCCTCGAACCACACTTTGAGAAACATGGAGACAGATGGTGTAGTCTCATTTTATATGACATATGATATGTACATAAGAGAAGATATCTGTTTTATATCTATATATGTTTGGACAGATGTCTTTACGTAGATAGATACACTGATATATAGTGTATGAGTTTTCTAAGGCTGCAACAAATTACCACAAACTAGGTGGCTTAAAACAACATGGGTGTATCCTCCCAAAGCGTGAAGGATCCTGACCGTCTAGCGCCTAGTGGCCCCAGGTGTTCCTTGGTTTGTGGCTGCATCACTCTACTCTCTGCCTCTGTTGTCACATGGCCTCTGTGTGTCTTCTCCTCGTCTGTCTCTTATAAGCAGATGTGTCCTTCAATTTAGGGCCCACCTGAATGATCCAGGGTGATCTCATCCAGAGATCCTTAACTTAATTACATCTGCATGTTATATATATATATATATATATATATATATATATATATATATATATATACATATATACATATATACCCTTGCAAATTGGCCTTCAAGCAAAAGCTCAGGGAAGGTACCTGAGTTCAATTCCACCCCAGGGATGAAGCCTTGGGCTATGTGTCCCTAGGCATCTCTTCAAAGCAGATAGTCTTTGCACTGCAGCCAGCAAAGTGGTTCATCAAATGGATTTTTCTTAGAAACCACATACTTCCAGTTGGCGTCTTCCTGTCAGCACCTACAGTCTGCATCCCTCAGTCTCCTTCCCTCCTGGTCTCTCCTCCTGGCTTCTTTCCTGTCCCCTCTGACAGCTGACTCTGAGTTTCCTTCCTCCTCATTAGACCCACCCTCCCTAGGAGAGCCCACACCATCCCTGGCTTTAAGTGCATCGACGTGCAGTAACCGCAGAAACCCATCTCCAGTTCTGGCCTCTTCTGAGTTCCAGGTTCATGGCCCAAATGTCCATTAGCCTCTCTGCTTGACATCTAGTCACTTCAGCTTACTGGCTGTGGAGGTAGTGAGCCTTTAGCCTGTCTGAGCCTATTGCCTTGTCTGTAAGATGAGGATAATGATAACTGTGACCCTGGAGGGCTGCTACAAGCGTGCAGGAAGCTATAGCACTAAAGCTTAGCACAGGGTAAGTGCTCAGAGTCAGAGGTGAGTGTCTTACGGTGGGCACGCACTGCACATCCCGCCCCTCCTGGTAGTGCACCCGGGGCCAGAAGCAGGCCCTTGGCCAGGTTCTCCCATATTCCAGGTCAGGGGAGACAGTTGCTCTCCAGGGCTCCTGGAAGGACACACAACCCCTTCTTCTCTGGCATATAAAACTTAAAGCCAAGGACAAAATCTTCCAACCCTTTAGTGACGAGCTTTGGGATTTAAGTGGAAATCTTCCTGCAGAGGAGAATCAAGGACTTGAACTTACTCTTGCTAAGATACAAATGACTGATAGCAGACTAGTTCCCAAGGCAAAATATGAAGAGCCTGGCCTTGGGATCTGGGGTTTAGTGCCCCCAACCTCAGGCGGCAATCAAGGGAAGCCCCTCCCAAAAGAGGTGGTGGAGAATTGCCCGCCACTAGGGGGCAGCAGAGCACCAGGGATCAACTTATAAATGGGGAGGGGGAGTCTAAATTTATACCTTGATGAAGTTTGTAAACTCCTCCCCTACCCCTCTAGGTAGCCCCTCTTCTTCCTTCCTATTGGATGCGTGCTCCATCTGTGCATCCTACATAGAATGCCAGGAGGAGGTCCCAAAAGGTCCCACGGGAAGCGGGAATCATTTCTTAGATGGTAGAGACTTAGATGGTAGCACTTCACATGTTATTTAGGAAGGGTCCTGTAGACCAGCCCCGATACTACACACTTCTTGGTGAACCTTGAGAACCTTACGCTGAGGAACACAAGCCAGTCGCAAAGACTTCACAGTGTAGGATTCCACGTATATGGAATACCCGGAAGAGTACGTCCATAGAGACAGGAAGCGGATTAGTGGTCATGGGGGCAGGGCTAAGGGTGCAGGCTTTCTGTGGAGGGCAATGAAATGTTCTAAAATTGATTGTATTGATGGCTGCATGATTCTGAATGTGCTTAAAAAAAAAAAAAAACATTGAATTGTGCACTTCAACGGGTTAATCGTATGATATGTGAATTGGACCTCAACAGAGCTGCTAAAAAAAGAGACATGTTTGCCCATGAGATGCTCTAAAGTTTTTTTTATTGTTAACGGGGGAAAAGGGATTACTGATGAGCATTTAAACTTTTCTGAAGTTGACCCTTAAGCAAAAAAGATCAGAAAAGATACTTGAGTTTAATTCCATCTCCAAGTTAGAGGCCCTGTGATAGGGTCCCATGTTCAAGGCCAGGTCTTTGTAACAGCAAAACAAAGCGGCCCATCAAATTGTGGTGCATTTTTTGTTTTGTTTTGTTTTGTTTTTTGTTTTGTTTTGTTTTGTGTGTGTGCGTGTGCGTGTGCATGCGTGTGCGTGTGCATGTGTATGTGTGTGCGTGTGTGTGTGTGTGTGTGTGTGTGTGTTTTAAGGCTGCAGAATTTCCAGTTGGATTTTGTTTGTAACACCACCTGAACTTTGAGGTGGGTTAAGCCCCTAAGACCTTCGGGAGCTTGGGGCTAACTTACTGTCAGAAATATTCCACCACCTCCTGCCCAGAGCCAGGCTCTGAATTCATAGCCACCTTCGAAGGTGGCAGCTGGGAGGCCTGCCCGGGCCTGATCTCCAGGAGGAGAGGTCCCCACTCTGCTCCAAATGTTTGCTCAGACAAAAAGGGCCCCGGCTAAGTTTCAAGGAGCCAGGCGGCCTCATGTCCCCAACCAGAAAGAAAGCTACAATCCCCTCTTTGGTGAAAGAGAGTCACTCAAGAATGAACTGGCTCATAGGCTTCCCAAGGGGCTGACAGATTCTACCTCCTCCGCGGCTCAGACCTCCCCACATCTTCTCATCATCTTCACATGGCCTTTGGGCTTGGGGGTGCAGGTAGGGGGGACCCCTGGCTACCTGTACAGACTCATCAGCCCTGCCACTTCTCCAAGTCCCTCACACCCCTGGGCCTTTGCACAGGCTGTCATTGGAAGATTCCACCAGGTCCTGGCTGCACGCCCTTGGGCAAGTCACTCCCCCCAGGGCCTGTAATCCTCACTTGCAGTTTAGGCGCCCTCTGGGCTGTTTGTGAGGCTCATGAGATAAAGCACCCCCAGACCAGAATCCCCGATCTGGAGTGAGCCAGTATTCCCCTTGACACCCACTCCCGGATCCCTCCTCCAGAACTAGCCTGCTAACCGCCCACTCATCCTTCCAGCTATAGCTCCTCTCCTGTCCTGCCCCGGGAACCTTCCAGAATGCCCAGGTACTCTAAGGATCCGGGGCTATGGTGGCCCGTTTGCTTCCTGGCCACACCAACGAGCCCAGGAGGATCAGGCTCACATTCCAGTCCCCTCTGCATGCCCATCCCCAGCCCGGCCTGTTGCAGGCTCTCTGCCAAAGTGTTTAATGGAGTGAGTTAGTTTCTAAAATGCTTTCTCTTCCATTATCTCATTGGAGGCAAGAAACGGTTATTGTTCCATTTTGTGGATGAGAAACAGCCTCAGAGGACCAGGCTCAAGGCTGGCCTCCTCTTCCTCAGCTTCCTGGGGTTTCTGAGATGGTGGGGCCCACTGGACAGGGGTGAAATACGGTGCTGTCCACGGCCCCTCAGTAGCCAGCACAACTCCTGGAAAGGATGCCATTTAAACAGAGCCTTCCGGTCTGGCCAGGACTAGAGTTCACATTTTTTTTGGCCGCAGAGAAACTGTCTCCTGGGCTCCAGCGGCCGTGCACTTGCTGATTCATCAGCCTTGGCCCCAGAGCTGGGCGGCCCTCCTGAGTGGGAAGAGCCTCTGGCCCAGCCTCAGACCCCCAGCTCTGGCTCCATTTTATCTTCTCAGGAAAAGAGGACATGGCACTTGGGGACCCTGAAGGCCGTCCTTCTGGAAGCATACATGGACAAGCTGTTCGGACTGTCGAGAGGACATGGTTCTTTGTAGCCAGTTCCTGCAACCACCCAGATGCAGGCAACGGAGCAGTCTAGAGACTGTGACCACGCCAGACCTGGGGTCACGCTCTGGCCCCTGCCTCCCAGCAAGGTGACCTTGGGGAAGCACCGAACCTCTCATAGGAGCCAGGGGTGCATAGCGCATCCCTATTCTGAAGAGGGGTCATGGAGTCTAAAGGTCACATGTGTCGGGAAGTGCCGAGCTCAGTGCGGGACACAGAAATCCTTAGTTAATGTTCCTTATTGATAAATAGATTCCTGATTTGTAGAATTCATCAGAGATTCTCAGAGGCAGAATGAGAGAAGAGTGCATTTTAGGAGTCAGGAGGATGGAGAGTCTCTCTGTGAGGGAGGAGGAGCTTCGGACAGGGCTGGGTGCTGCCGGCTGGGGGCATGGAGCCTGGCATGGGGGCAGGGAGAGAGGTTTTGGGGTCAGGGGTGTCAATAAGAAGAGCAGGAGGGAGAAAGGGATGAGTCACACTGTTGTGATGACCAACAGATTGGGTCCATGTCAAAAAGTTCAAAAGTTCTCCCAAATTTTCTTGGTAGTGGCAAGACAAAGACTGTGTTTCTTTGGGGACTGCGGCCTGCTGGGCCCCTCGGGCCCTGGCATTTATCTGGGTCACATGTTACTGTTATGAGCTGACCATAGGGAAAGCCAAGTCTGTTTGGTGAAGGGTGGCTCCCAAAAGAGGTGTTTTCAGACCACAGAAGGCCTAGTGGAAGTCAGGGCTCAGCCCCCACACTCAGAGCAGGACCCGGGGTGCCGTGAAGCTGCTTTCAAATGAGAAGAACCCAAATAAGCTCAATGGAGTGTTTATTCCTGAGCAGAGAAGTATTAGCTTCCCCTGGCTGCTGTAGCAAACGGTCACAAACTTAACAGTTTAAAACAACATAAATTCATTCTCTTACAGTTCCAGAGGCCAAAAGTCCAAAACGAATGTTACAGGCTAAAGTCAAGGTGCTGACAGGGCCGCGTTCCTCCCGGAGGCTCTCCGGGCGAAGCTGCTCCCTCGCCCGCTCCCATTTCCAGAGGCCACACCTGCTTTCCTTGGCCCGTGGCCCCGTCCTCTGTCTTCCGTTGAGCAGCACTCCGGCTCTGCTTCTGCCCTCACATCTCCTCTGACACCCTCCTGCGTCCTTTTAAGGACTCTCGTGACTCCATTGGGCCCACCCGGATAATCCAGAATAACCTCCCCATCTCAAGGTTTTGAACTGCGTGACATCTGCAAAGTCCCTTTTGTTAGGTAAGGTCACATAGTCACACGTTCTGGGGATTAGGACCGTGAGCACCTTTAGGGGCCATTATTTCACCTACCACATAGTCTATACCTACATACCTGTCTAATAAAGTTGTTGGAATATTATTCATACAAATTTAATTTTTAATTCTAGAGTTTTAATACAGGAACTTCTCTTCCTATAGATATCCATCCCCACTTCTTCCTTTAATGAGAGACTGCCTAGGTTTCATAGGGCATAAAACTCGTTTTCCAGCTTCCTTTGCAGCTGGAAATGACCTCACGGCTGTGTCTGGGCAATGAAGGATGTGCAGAAGCCACTGCTAGACTATGCTCTTTAAAAGAATGAGCATGAGTGCCCTTCGCCTTTTCTCCCTCCCACTATGTGGGATGTAGAACCCGATGGCAGGAGCTGTAGCAACCACTTTGAATCCAGAGACGAAAAGCATGTGTTGAAGTTAGCAAAGCTGTGTTACTGATAGTCACCTCCCTCTGGACTGTGAGAGAGATAAATGTCTATCTTGTTTAAGCCAGTACATTAGGGAGCCTCTTTGCCAGAGCAGCACACACAGTACCCCAACTCAGACACATAGACCTATGTATCTGAGAGGCTACCTCATCCCTCACACTGCTGGTGACCCCAAGGGCTTCTGCTTCTTCTCTCCTACATGTCACCACCACTGAACCTGTGAAAACTGCAGGCAGGATGATCAAATTCTTCCTGACTCAGGCAGAAAGGAAAGACCTTCCCAAATGCACGTGCTCAAAGCCCTGGCCACAGACCTTCGGGCATCACCTGGAGCTTGTTAGAAATGCAGAGGATCTGGCTCTAGTTCAAACCTTCGAGTTCAAACTCTGCATTTAACGAGCCCCGTGGCTGATTGGTGCACATGTTGCTGTTTGAGGAGCTCTGGTCTCAGCGATTCAGAGCTTCGTATCTGCCCCTATGCTAAGCTGCCTCTGAATCCCCAGGTTGCCCTTTGGGCCCTGAATGAGGGAAACAAGGAGCAGACAGGTCTAGACTCCCCACCCCTGCTTTAATGAAAGCAAAACCACATTTTTGGTTTTATTTTATGGGGCTCTGCATAGATTGATTTGTAAAGCAGAGAAGTCCTGGCCGTGGGCCATGTCTCCCCTAATGACGACTTGGGGGGTCGCAGGAGACCCCCAGGGCATGAAGCAGCAGAGGAGGCCACCAGAGGTAAGAGTCCGAAGGCCTGGCTCTCTCCCAGGTGTCCATATTTGATGATTCCCTGATTTCCTTTGGACAAAGCAATGTCCATATTCGGAAAATCCTGGAGTCTCATCTCCAGATGTGTTTGTGACCATCGTTTCTACTTACACGGTTTTAAGGTCGTTTCATCCATTTATTTAGTGGATGTTTACTGTGTTCCAGGGACTCTTCTGTGCGTTGGGAACGCTGCACTGATCATGCCCAACAAACTTCACTCACAAAGGTTACAGTTTACCATGGGCGTGTCTAGGGAAGAGAGTTCCGGGCAAGGCGAACAGCCAGTGCTAAGGCCCTGAGGTCGGAGGAGCCGGCAGGGAGTGTTTGTGGAGTGTCGTGGCTGGTGAATGAGAGGCGGCAGCAGGAACGCTACTGGGAACTGAGACAGTCACAAGTTTATGGGGGCGGCTGGGCTGGTGTGGCGGATGCTGCTGGATGCCCCTTGCCCATACCTCCTCTGAACTTGCCATTGTGGTTCATGTCAATGCATTGTCGCCTGCAGTGCCCTGTCCGAGAGTGTTCTCTGGCCACAGGAGCAAGCTCAGCATGTGTCAGGGGCCCTCAGGAGGACCAGAGAGCAGGGCGACTAACTCGTGCCAGTTTGCTCAGGACATTCCTGACTTTAGCACTGTAAGTCCCAGAGCCCAGAAAACCCCTCAGTGCCATGCAGACTGGGATGCTTGGTCACTCCGTGGAGGAGTCACATCTTGGGAGCACCCCCTTCAAAAACTATTTCAACCAAATCCTTATCTCAAGCTCTATGTCTGGAGAACCCAACCTAAAACACAAGGCAGACGAGCTAATGAATATTGGGGTGGGGGAGGGCAGGCAGTGGGGGAGGTGGGATTAAGCCACCCTTCTAAGCTGCCCCTGATTTTCTGGGAAGGTTCTTGGAATTTGAGGGGGTGTCCCCACCCTGAGGTTCCTCTGACCTGTGCTAAGCCTGGCCTTGAGTCAGAGCACGCATTAGAGCTGAGAAGCTGGAGCCATGGGGTGCCTCCCCAGACACTTAGATCATCCCAGCTGCTCTGCCATCACGGCCTCCCCCTCTACCCCTCCATCTGCCCCCTCTCTAATAGGACACAACCATGGTCATAGCCAAGGGTGAGCTGTCTGTGTCCTCAGGCAGCAGCCTGGGTCGCTGCTGGGAACCCCTAGGCTGGGAGGCAGCTCCCTGGCCTCTGCCAGGCTCTCCGAGGCCTGGTCAGCATCGCTGTGCTGACTCTGGCCTGCCTGCTCTGCCGTGGCTTGGTTGGGAGCCCAGGGCTGACACTGGCCTGCTGACCTGGCCTGCACTTGCTCCCTCTCTCCTTCGCTTGGCTCTGCCGATGCTGACCTCAAATCGCTTTCTTGGCCTCCAGCCGCTGGCCTCTCTCTTCCTATTGCCACGGGGTGCCCAGATGTGCTAATGAACTTACCAGGGCAGCAGCTACCCTCCCTTGTGCTCTGACCTGCAGGGGCCTTGACTGAGCTGGCAGATTTGGGCCAGTGGGGACTTATCAGGCCAGCCCGGTGGTCCCAGCTCCTCTGGGCTAAGGCGGGGGAGCTCTTCTTGCATCGGACCCCACAGAAATGGTGGCCACTGAAGCCCAGCTCCACTGAACACTGTCAACGAGCCATCTGGAGATGTACGAGCAGCAAGCAATCTGCCCTCCTGCACCGCCCCCCCCCCCCACTGGCCCCTATTCATGGCGAAACACAAGCCACCTTCCACTCCGCCCCAGACCCCGGCCTCCCTGCAAGAAAACCAGCCCTTTTCTAACTGACGAGCTTTCCAGAAACCCCTTTCCCAACACCTGAATTTCATCCTGCCTCAACATCAGCTCGTGGAATGTTCTTTTTTTCTCTAACTAGCTTCATAGAATTGGCTGGTAAAAAAAAAATTTTTTTTTTTTCTTTTGGCATGGCCATAAAAGAATGACTCGATTGTGAGGTTTGCAAATCTCTTCTTTCAGAAGGTCCCCCTTCTCGTTCAGGTGAAAACACTCTTTGATTTAAAAGACAACTTTGGTGCACTGTGAGCCCTTGAACAAACGGACCCTTCATGCATTCTTGAACCTCACTTGTGTCCTCTGTAATAAGTCACTTCCATGTCCCACACTTGGATCCAAGTGTTATCGGTTCTCTTTGGAGCCCTTGCAGGATGAACCGATGTATTAAGGAAAATGAGGGAGAGTCCTTTGTGCTTCAAAATGTTCCCGTTCCATAAGAATACTAACTACTGCCATCTTTTACACGTTCCCGAAATGCCGTGGCCAATCTCAGTTAATGCCCGCAAACTCCCTGCAAGGTGGCCCAACTTCTGTCACCGTTTTGAGATGAGGAAACAGAGGCTCAGAATGGGCAAGTAATTTGCCCAAGGACACACCCCAGGACGCAAGCCTAGCTCTCTCAGAGGCCCAGAGGTGCCCCGGGTGACTCATCCCGTAGTGTCTGAAGATTCCTCTGCAATCAGCATTTGTTTTACTCTTCTGTCTTCTTGTGGGTTTTGTTTTTCCAAATCAAACCCAATTGTTGTTGTTTTTGATTTCGCTGGGTCGTAGTCAGACCTCCCCAGAGCAGAAGATGGCTTTCCAGAATAAACGGGAACCATTTACACAACAGTCGTCAAATGCTTTAGCAAGAAATAAATCATATAGAGTAACACTTGAAAAGCTGAAATGAATCTGTGTGGGCAACTGGGTTTAACCCCAAAATTGATTCCAGCCTTTTAAAAACATTTCCCTCTTTTTCTTATTTGTTTGTTTCAACTTATTTTTTTTCTTGGTAAATGTTGCAAATCTGGCTCCCTGAGAGGCTGTTGATGATTCAAACCATTCTGTGTACCTAAATATTGAAAAGAGCCACCTCGCTTCTTAGTTTTCTTCATTTAGGCACAGTCACCAGAGTGGGGGGCTTGTCTCAATGTGTTGTAGTTCATTGGAGTACCCCACCCCAGAACTCTAGATTTGGGGATCCTCCCATAGAGAGGCCACAGGTCATTCCTTCAGCCTGAGCTTCTCCAAGTCCCCCTGCGTCCCCGTCAGGGGTCCCAACTCAGACCTCTGATTCAGCGGTGCCCAGGAATCTGCATTTTAATGCACACTTGACACCCCGCTCTCTTGAAGAAAACTTAGCCAGACCATCTTGTACCACAGTTCCTAGAGCACGAGTAGGAACTTGAGGCCTCAGCTTAAATTCACTCACCTGAGGAAAGAGTTCTTCAGAATGGTGCAGTATTCTAGCAACCACCGCCCAAGCCCGGCCCAGCGGGCAGCTATGCCCACCCCAGGGTGCAGACCTCTGAAGCTTTAAGAGTGACTGAAGAGCTGCAAAAAATGCCTCGCTGCCACTTGCATAGTTCCTTCAACTTCGACAAATAGCTTTTGCTTGTTTCTACTGGCTCTTTTCAATATTTAGGTAAACAGAATGGTTCCTTCAAAACATAGAAAATATATCTCAGGGAAGTTAGGAATTCTGTCATCCATGTGTTCCTAATGCATTTATAACAGGAGAAACAATTGGAGTTGAGAAAAACCTTTTATCTGCAGTTTCCAATGGTCCATCCGTTTATTCAATAATTTTTTTTCACTGAGTTTCCACCATGTACGAGGCACAGATGCAGCCGTGAGCCAGACAGACAGACACTCCCTGCCTGCCCTGGGCTGATAGCTGGGGAGACAGACCATGTGATTAATTATTTAATCAGGGGCTCCAAGAGCCCACAATGGGCTCAAACCCAGTTTTGGAAGACGGGAATGTTTTCATGAGAGCTGAGGGGGCAGGGGCCGTGGAGAGGAGAGGGGGCCGGGAGAGCGTTCCAGACAGAAGCAGCAGCCCGGGGAAGTCCCCACGGTGGGTAAGGGCTTGGCGTGTACTAGGAAATGAACCGTGTATTAGGAAATGAAATGAGGCCTTGTGCACCACACAGAAGGTTCCAGAAGCCATGTTTGGCTTCACGTGGAACAGAACCCAAGCAAGATTTCCCTCTCAGCTGTCCCTCTGGCCGTCAAATGTGACATTCCTGGGGTGCTCTGGTCCCTGTCGGCTAGCCCTGTAGGAAAGGCCTCTCCTCCAGACACTGGCCTGTTCCCCATCAGCCTGGGGCAGCGGTCCCACAACCCCGAGGGCAGTCGGAGAAGATTAGGAAACAGGGTAGTATTTTCCAGATGTCCATGGCAAATCCAGGCCTGATTTCTAAGAGGGACTGTTTGTCTGGCTTTCTGAGGTTTACAAACGGCAGGATAAGGTTCTCCCCCTGGCAAGGACATGTGCTTGAGGAGGCTGGGGATGCCCACCAGCCTCACCTGCTGTCCACGTGGCAGACCCCAGGGCTCTGACGTGGGCCCTTCCTGGCCTGTGCACACTGGCCTTTGAGGACACAGGGTTAGTTTGACAGCTGCCACCACTCATCTAAATCCACCTCTACCCTCTGCATCCTGGGGTCTGGCTATAGAGCCCAGCTGCCCTCAGGCCCTGGTACTGCCCTGACCGGCCCGGGAAGCAGCCTGCCCGCTTTCCCTGCCCACACCTGGGCACACAGATGATTCTCCATCCGTTATCCCAATGCAGCATGCCTGTGGCCTGCTCTGCCCGGTCCCCCCGTCCTGATACGTGGCTTTCCTGTGACCCTGGCAAGATTCCGAAGCAAACAGGTCTTATTTCACGGCCACCCTGGGTCCAGCCGGAGCCTGTGCGGTGAGCTGTGCTCAGCCGAGGCTTGGCTCTGTCGGTGTCCAAACCCTGGTGCCGTTTCAAGATGCGAACCTTCTAAACGTATTTTCAAATGGTACCTACATAGGTTCACAAAGTAAAGAAAAGTGTGTAGATTGTGAAATCAGGCAGATGCGACCCACCCCTCATTATGCCTGAACGAAATTTCTCTTTCTTTACCTAATAAAATGGGGAGAATTGTCATTACCCCAGATGTTTGTTGGGAGGGAGGGGGATTTGGTAAAGCTGGGTCCGACACCTCAGGCGCATCCCGATAATGTGAGCTCACTAGTAATCGCTGCTGTCACGCACACGGGACCCCGTGCGTCACAGGCAGGGACCGCTATTGCTTCCTCCCGTGGAAGAGGAAGTGGGAGCACAGAGGTCAGGCGCTCGCGAGTGGCACAGCTAGCCACGACCCCGAGTCCCTCTGAACCTTCGCCCAAGTTCACAACCCCGCAATATGCCCTGAAATGTGCCACCGTGATTACCACGGTGCCCTCGCCCACCTTCTTAAACAGGGGTTCGCATAATAATAAATGCCACTTGGGCTGGGAGCATCCTGGGAGCTCGGTGTTGAAAATGCCATCTGCTCTGATTCCCAACGTTCTCGCTAACTCCTGGATATCTCCCGGAGCAGGAATGTGCCCTGTCAGACACCCAAATGGCCAGATTCCAGCCCCCAAAAAGAAATGGACAGAGCCAAATTCAACAAACTCGAGGGAGGCGGCCCTTCAGTTCGAGCAAGCACAGAGGATTTGGAGGCATGCTTGTGACATGAGCATAGCTCTCCTCTACCCACGAGACCCCCACCCCCAATGGCCCTGCACCCCCGCACAAACACATTCACGAGTCTGCCGCCAGGCCAGGCTAAGGCGCCAGCCGCACTGACATTGGGGATCAGCCCCCGGAATGTGGCGGGAGGGATGGTTTCGGATGACAGGACACGTTGTCTGTTTTTCCAGATAGATGTTAGCATGCCCTCCCTCTGACTCACTTGGTGGAAGATGCTCACATGAACAGCCCCCAGGAGGCCCTCGGCACCGCAAACCCACAACACAAACAGCTTATCACTCTTCTTCCAGAAGCTGCTGGGGGCTTTTGTGCTCCAGATCCTGATGAGGCCCATCTTCCCCCCGGTCCTCCAAAAGCTGGTGTGTGTCTATCCTTTCCTCTCCTGCTGCCCCACCATTCACGCAGTTCCACCCATCCGAAGTCTCTCTGCACACCTGAAGCTCCTCTCTAGCCTCCTCCGTCCGCTTGCGTCTCTTCTCCTCTGGCTGACTTCAGCAGCTCCAACTGGTCTCTCAGAGTTCAGTGTCGCCCACTGTGGTATTTCTTTTTCCCTTTTTTCTTTTTAAATTATTAAAAATAAACATAAAATTAACCATTTTGAAGTCATTTAGTATATTCACGGTGCTGTTCAACCACCACCTCTGTCTGGCCCCCAAAACATTTCGATCACCTCAAAGTGAAATGGTACCCAGAAAACAGTTACTCCCTATTTCCACCTCCCCCAATCTGGGCAACCATCAACCTACTCTCTGTCTCTACGGATTTTTCTATTCTTGATATTTCAAGTAAATGAAGTCACACAATATGTGGCCTTTGGTGTTTGGTTTCTTTCACTTAGCACAAGGTTTTGCAGGTTAATCCGCGTGGTAGCACGTATCAGCGCTTCATTCCTTTTTATGAGCAAATAATATTCGGCTGTGTGCATGGACCGTATTTGCGTTATCCATTCATTGGTCGATGGACACCTGGGCCGTTTCCCCGTCTCGCTATTGTGTATGCCGCCATGCACATGCGTGCACAAGTGCTCGTTTGAGTCCCTGCTTTCAACTCTCTGGGTTGACACCTAGGAGGAGGATATCTGGGTTCTGAAGTGATTCTGTGTTTAACTTGCTGAGGAACTCACAAATGCCTGCACGTTCTTTGACCTCCTCCCCTTAAAACGTGGATGCTAATTCCTCCCCGCTTCAGCGTGGCCCAGGCTCATTAAGTCTCGCTCCTAATCAACAGAAGGCGGTAGAAGAGGTGGTGTGCGGCCTCCGAGGGCAGGCTCCGGGGAGGCCAGCCCTGGCCCGGGTCTCCCTCTCTAGGACCGCTCTCTCTGGGGGAGCCAGCTGCCGTGCTGCGAGGACACTCCAGCAGCCTGTGCAGAAGGACTAAGGCCAGCACCAACATGGCAGCCACGTGAGTAGACCTTTTATCTGAAATCAAGCCTTCAGGCCTGTGTTTTGACCCCAAGAAACTCCAAATTAGAACTGTCCCACGGAGCCATTCTCAAATGCCTGGTCCACAGAGACCATGAGAGATAATAAACATTTGCAAATAAGGATTGAGGTGATTTGTTACACAACAATAATCGACTAATACACCTACCACCCACCTCCATTCGCTCTCCCCACAGCAGCTGGAATGATCCTTTCATGGATGAAACACTCACGCCGTGCTGACGGAAATAAATGAACGAATAAATAAACAAATGAGAGAGAAGACAAAGCTCTCTTTGAAAGAAAGCTTCTCTCTGCCAACTATCTATCTGCCAACAAATCTATTTGCCAGCTAACAAATATGTTAGGAATGGCGGAGTTAGATCATCAATGGAGGCTGAAAACAAGTGAGTGATGAGTTTTGAAGAAACGGGATATCTATGGTCTCAACGTATTTCCTCACAAATTGTTTATCATGGACAAGGGAGAAAACAGTAACTTCTCAGTGATCAAAAGTAACATCGACAACTCCACAGCCATCCTCTTCAGCCCCTGCCACCTCCAGCATATATGGTCCAACCACCCCTCCACCCCGCAACAGTGACACCAGCTAGGTCTCCTCAGAGAGCTCGCCCAGCAAAGCAGGGGCGGCCCCCTGAGGAGGAGGACAATTGCCAGCATGGGCCAAGAAGCGCGGGCTGTGTGATGATTTCGGCAGGCCCTCGGGAGACATGGCCGTTCTACAAGAAGATTCACCTGGGCTCAAGGTGGACCTGTTCCAGCACTGGCCGCGAGTCTTCTGCTCATCGCATCTGTATTTCTGTTGCACATTTGGGGCAAGCGTGCTTGTTCATAGATGTGGCTACACCCATCCATCTGTCATCTGTAGAAGCAGGAAAAAATCCAACATATCTTGGACCGAAAGCATTGTGATTTTCTGTTCATGAGAGAGAAATTTTCTGTACATGTAATTACCATTTTACAGGGACCTTAACAAGAACCGATTTTGAGGAATCGATTTTTTCCCCTAGAGCTAAATAAACTTTTGAATTCGTTTTTAAAAACCATTAACATCATCCGTATTGGAACAAACCGACGTCACGTGTCTCCAGATAAGATGGAAAGACACAACATCACTTCTGTGCTGTTCCCTCCCCCAAAACAGAAACGAGGTATAACTGTGAGACAGACTCAGATGGAGGGGCAGTCTACAAAGTAAGTGACCTATATACCTCCTCAAAGATGTCAACGTCATGGAACAAAAAAGAAAAGAAAAAAAGGCAGCCACTCCAATGAATGGAGACAAAAGAGACATGACTAATGCAGTGTCCAGTCCTGGGTCAGATTTTTGATTAGGAAAAGACATTATTGGGTTCGTTGATGAAATCTGGATATGAACTAGATTAAATCGTAAACTAGCACTAGAATGGATTAGATCCTAAAATTGTATCGGTGTTAGTATCCTGAGTTTGCTCTTTTCACTGTGGTCATGTAAGAAAATATCCTTGTTCTCAGGATTTGTGCCCCACGGTATTTTTTCAGGTGAGATTAAGGTGTGATTGACATTCGAAACTGTACAAGTTTAATGTACACAGCTCGGTGAGTTCGAAGGTCTGCGCACATTCATGAAACCATCACCACAATCTATGCTACAAACGTATCCATCACTTCCAAAAGTTTTCTCCTGCTCTCTTTATTTCTCTTTTAATTTTTTGTGATAAGAACACCTAACCTAATATCTATCCTCTTAGCCAAATAAGTACGTAATGCAGCATTGTTAACCATAGGCATAGTAACTATATGCCCTTCGACTACTCTCTGCTTCTGAGTTTGACTGTCTGGGATCATCATGCAAGTGGCATGCAGCATTTGTCTTTCTGGATCTGGCTTATTTCACTTAGCATAATGTCCTTCGGGTTCATCCATGCTGTTGCAATTGCAAGATTTTCTTCTTTCTTTATTTTATTTTACTTCCTTCTTTCTTAAGGCTGAATAATAGTCCACTGTGTGGGTAGATAGACCACAGTTTCTGTATCCATTCGTCCATCCGTGGACGCTTAGGTTGCATCCATCACACCAAAGTACTCGTGGGTGAAGGGGTCTGGTGCTCTGACTCACTCTCAAACGGTGCAGAGAAGATGCTTGCATATAAATCTGCACAGAGAGAGAGAGACAACGCGGACGATGAAGTAAGCGCATGGGGCAAAAGCTGAACAACTGGCGAGTCTGTGTAAAGGATATCTTCTTTCAACTTTTCTGTGAGTTTGAAATTCTATCGAAATTTAAAGTGTCCAATGAAAAGAAAACATTCAGTGCTGGCTGAACCGAACGTTTAGTCCAGGTGGGCCCGCGAGCTACCAGTTTTCAATGTCTGGACTAGACTGTGACCTCCACAAGGTCAGACCCTGCATCAGTTTCCCCACCCAGGTTCCCAGCACGAAGCACAGAATCCATCCGGCATCAAGTGGATGCTTGTAACCCATCCTTGGTTCAGAGAGAGAGAACCTGCAAGCAGGTGAGACAAAGAAGAGGCTTCTGCAACAGCCCAGAAAAAGGAGTTGGGTAAGTTCGAGTCTCCTCAGCAGTCCTCGCACACGCCAGGCACAGTGCTGCCCCAGGCCCTTTGCTCCTCCTTCTTTCCGGGCAAGCCCTGCCCCAGCGGTTACTTCCTCGCAAACTGAACCATGAGTTCTGCAGTGCTTCCCCCCTTGCTTACTTATTCGTTCTCTTCTGTATATTTTAAAATTTATTTGTATTTATTTCGGTTATTGCCCATCTCTCCCATTCAAATGTAAGCTCTATAAGGAAAGATTTTGTTGTTATTGTTCTTTTTATTCACTGCTAAATCCACAGTGCCTAGCAGAGTATCTGGGACATAATAGACATTTAATAAATATTTAGCAAAAGGAAAAAAAAACAGCAAAAGAGGGAGGGAGGAAGAGAGAAGGAGAGAGGGGAAGGAAGGAAGGAAAGAAGGAAGGAAGGAAGGAAGGAAGGAAGGAAGGAAGGAAGGAAGGAAGGAAGGAAGGAAGGAAGGAAGGAAGGAAGGAATCACACAGCTCCTCCTAGGCCAAAGCTTCTTCAACCCTATTTGGAGGTGTTCAAGCCTCCCCGACTTCCTACTGCCACGTAGGAGACAGTCTCCGATTTGGGTCAGCTAGTGCAGAGCCCGAGGCTGTTGGCCTGGGAAAGACTTGGTTTCTCTCCAAGGAGTGAGTCGTCTTCTCAACGTCCATTAACATTTCCACTTAGAAAGACACTGTCCAGCCCGAAGAGCCCAGAGCAAGCTTCCTGCCTGATGCTTGCTCAGCTGTGGCCTGGGCTGGGCCAGCTCCGGCTTTTCATCCTACGTGAGCGTTTAAATGACCTCCTGCTCTGGCCCATTTTTAGCTGCTTTTGGCCCACCTTCCATCTGCAAGGCACTTCCTGCCTGCGGCCCGCCGCTCACCTCTCATTAACGAGAACCAGATAGATAGGGAGGCCAGGCTGTAAGGCAGATCCTCGGTGGGAACGGCAGGGCTGGGCGCAGTAGATGGGCTCTGCCAGAGGCTGGCACTTTGTCTCGATCATATTTTAGTCCCACCTTATCTTGGTCAGAAAAGAATGTGGTTAGCTTAACCAACTGGAAAGAAGCTGCATACCATGGCAGCCTCGGGTGCCAGGCAAGGACTGATGATAACGGCTAAAGATTTGCACGCACTCTTGTCCACTTGAGGCTCACGGCAGGCCTTGCGGGCCAGGCCACTGGGTCATCACACAGTCATAAAGGGGAAACTGAGGCTTCCAGGACTCTTGCCCGATACTAACGGATGCGGTCAGGTAATTCCCTTTCCCTTCTCCTTCCATATGCAGGACAAACTTGCTAAGATGGTTTTCCCACCCAAATCATTCATCTGTGTATCACATGTGTATCTTGCATGTAACAGATAACACAGGGGCAGGCCGAGGCTGGGACGGAGGCTGAAATCACACCCTCGCAGGCTTCACCCCATCCTGCCCCGCTCCCCCAGTCCAGGCCCGTGGCCCCAAGAGCACTTCTATATATTAATGCACACAAATCTTCACCTGGGGGTTCTCCTGGGGGCTCTGACCTAAGACACTGTTTTGAGGGGTTTCCCTCCAGCCTTTAGCATATGAGCACATGATTGATTTAGTGAATTATTCATTTATTGATTTATTAATTTACTAAATAGATATTTACTGAGTACCACCTGTGAGCCAGTCACTATTTTAGGTACTAGGAATGTCCATGCACATGTATCTATGTGTCTCTGTGTATCTGTGTGTCTGTGTGACTGTGTGTGTGTGTCTGTGTGTGTGTGACTGTGTGTGTGTGTGTCTGTGTGTGTGTGTGTCTGTGTGTGTGTGTGTGCACTTGATATGCTTCTGTGTGAGGAGCAGGTGGTGGGTCACATGGGTTGTAAGTGGCAGGACTGGGTTCTAAGCCTGGGTGGGCCTGACCCACTTTCCTCGCCACCAGGCAGCTAAAGCAAGGTGAGCTGTAGCCTGGGTGGACTGTGTCCCCAGATCGTCCCCCAGAACAAGCCGCTTCAAAGGGCAAGCCCTGCTCACAGCAGCCTCAACCCTGAAAGATGAATGGGTGTCAGAGTGCTGGGGCAAGCCAGAGAGTTGTCACTAAAACACACTCCAGAACAATGTGCTTTGTGCAAAGCGCAGCTGCCAGGAGCAGCCCCACACTTGGGAAGAGCCTAGGGAAGGCGGAGGATCTGTGAGACCGAATTCTCATGAATTTCGGGGTTGGGGTAGGGCTTGAGAGCAGGGACTGGGGGACAAGGAGGCTGTTTCCAGCTCCGCTCTGCTTTTCACTCACACAGGGGCCTGGGACACCTTCGAGAATCTTCTGAAGCCGCTGAGAAATGGAGATATTGTACTCGCAGCATTCAGACAGCGCTCTCAATACAGGTGAAGAACCATGTAAGTGTGGGACGCCCTCATGCCAGGGGCGTGGTCGGCCTGTGCCTTTGAGAAATCACAAATGCATCGTCCCTAGGACATGGTGCTTGCTTACTATTTAGTTTTTATTTGATATTTACCAAAAGAGTTCTTTTCGACTCATTTCCACATAGATTCTGATTGTATAACACTGGGGTGAACACACACAAAAAAAGAAGTTATAAGCGAAACAAACAGGTCCTGGAATATCCTAAATGTCTTCGCTTGCAGAGACCGGCTGTTCCAAATCCCTGCTGGTCTCAGTGTGATTGAGGTCTCTGTTTTTCCTGTGTCACCAAGAGCACAGGTGGCCAAAGCCATAGGTTCTTAAATCTGCTTCACCGTTACCGCATTTCATCAAATACGAGGGATCATTGCATGTAAGATGTACCCTGCCGTCAAAATGCGGAGGAGTTTGGGACACGTTTCTTAGTCTTGATGAAAAAAGAGAGAAAGAGGCCTACGTCACTTCTGACTCTTGCATCCGACTCATGGCTTCCTTCAGCCCCTCTGCAGAAGCGTTTGATTTTGTTCTCAGCTATTTGCACCTGTGCTAGGAGCTCTGATGCTGGCGCTTTGGATGTTTGCCCAGTACAGGCCATGACAACGATGTCACGACTGCCACCCGTGGTACAGTCATGTAAAATTTGCAAACCGATTCGTAGACACGCAGGAACCCCAGCTAAAGGAGCAGCTGCCATCTCAACGATTGCGAGGCACCATGCCCGAAGGTGTTCATGGGCAATTAAAGGCTCTAGCCTCACAGCTCATCTGCTGGCTGTGTGTAGGAGAAGGAATGCCATGTCCCCACCACCGGGGAGCAGAAAGCGCAATCCTACGGGTGCTTAGAGAGTGAGATCCAGAAATATTCGGTGACAGGCACTAACGTCTACAATAGGCAGCCTTCTAGTCGCAGTCAACGCAGTACGGGCATCGTGTGGGCCTGGGGAGTCAGCAGTGAACAAGGTAGACTCAGAGAGCACCGACTTGGGGAGTCAGCAGTGAACAAGGTAGGCCTGGGGAGTCAGCAGTGAACAAGGTAGACTCAGAGAGCACCGACGGTCTAGTTGAGGAGACAGACAGTGGACAAGCCATGCCGGTTAATGATTTAATTGCATCTGTGGCAAGCACTGCAAAGGAGATGTGCAGGGTGTCAAACGGGGTGACGTAACCTCATCAGGGGTGTTTTGAAGGCCTCCCTTTGACACTAGGCTAAGGTTTAAGACAAAACCTAAAGGATGACCAGCAGCTCTCTAGATAAATGAGTGATGAGTGGACCGGCCTTCTGAGGAGTGGCAGAGTGTTTCCGAAAGCCCTGTGGCCACAGGAAGTGCCATCTTTTCGAGGAACTGTGAAAAAACCATCATTGCTAGACAGAGAGCATGGTGAGTGAGACGAAGCTGGAAAGGTCAGGTCGTTCATGGCCTTGTAAGACGGGTTTATGACTCTGGCCCTTATCCTAAGCGCCAGTGGGAGCCATGGATGGTTTTCAGAATGGAGTGCTGATGTAATGTTGGACAGCGCCCTCTGGTGGCTGTGTGAGTAGCACCTTCATGTTGTGGGCAGGACAGGGCTGTAGAAACTGGCCAGGACCCATCCTGAGCTTGATTCTAAGCCTTCCTATACATACAGTCCTTCTGAGACTGCCTGCCCCACTGGTGCCGGAGGACACAGCTCTCAGGGACCAGCCTTCCAGTTGGCATACCACCAAGCCACACTCTCCAGGTGACAGCAGAGGACAAGCCAACGCTGCATGGAGCAGACCCAGAGAGCGAAAGGGCTAGCTGGCTTGAGTTTTCTCCAAGGGGTGCCCGGTTTCGGTCTGACTTCAGACATTGAGCATAGGGAGGGGAGAGATCCGATCGCCTTCCCTTAACCATGCTGGAGGGGCCTTTAATCTCAGACCTTAGATGAGCGTGTGGACAGTGTTATCCATCATTCAGACAGACAGACAGCCAACGAACAGAGATGGATGATGGCAACTCGAATTCTCCACGTTACTAATGGCAGATAAACCCCAAGCAGCCAGGAGAAAGGGCTCTGATAGTGGCTGCCGGGACCCTCCCTCACATGCCTGTGGCCTGTTTCTGCTTGAAACTGCAAATACTCATCACGAATCGCCTGTGAGGAATTAGCCATAACTTGGGTACTTCCTCAAAGTACAGCCTTGAGCAAGAGACTTTTATCATCTGTGTTTCTTCTTTATTTTCTTCTCCATTTCAGATAGGATGCAGAGCCAACTGAACTTTTTGGAAAGAGAGATGTTTTTCTCCTTTGTTTTCAGAAAGTAAGACACGTGCCAGTGCTGAACGGGTGGTCAGAGTCTCACATCTTCCTCTCTCTCCTGAACCCCCATTTTCCTTCCCAGTCACCAGTCTCCTTTTTTAACAAAAGTTTTGCTCCCATGAACATGCCATTCTTTGCCGGCTACTGGCTTTGCTTCTAGAGGGGAAGTAATTTCCTTTGGGGGTGCCCCCCACCAGCACCCCTTCTGCTATCACAACCAGGTCATGAAATGTGGCTTCATGTCAAGGGAGGAGAAAAACAGATACAAAAGGGTAAACACGCAGCTTTGAGGCTCGAAATAGCTCTTTGACATTTTTAAGTCCCTGGTGAGACAGTGGTCTTGAAAGCCAGGCTTTCGAGCGTGAGTAAACGCTCCTGGAATTCCCAGAGCTGGGCGTTCTCTCCTGAAGAGACACACATGGAGACTGACCTAGGCATGAATCAGAGAGAAGATCCAAGATGCAGCCGGAGAAGGAGAACAGCACATGGAGGCAGATGTCAGAAGTATGTTGGAGGGAGGGATCTCCCCGGATCTCTCTCCTTGAAATAACAATAAGCCAAGCATCTAAAACTCAAAAATAACACCTACCCTACACAAAGCATGTCTGAGTGAGTGAGCCGTGCCTAAGAAAATGGCACCCCAAGAGGAAGAGCTTCTGAGAGGGACAAGGGTGAGAGATGAGACCCTGGCTGCAGCCCTCTGGGTAGAGAGATAGAGACTTGCGTGGCCTTTCCCCACTCCCCAGAGTGGGCTTGAAAAGATGGCCCATGGCAGAGAACCTCACTGTGGGCCCATGTAGCAATCAGGTCTCTGTTTTTCCTGTGTCACACCCCTCTGAGCATTTCTACGAGGGATGAAGGCAGGAAATGGGTTATGCTGGTGACAGAATGGCTGAGAAGCCAAACAGAGCTGTGAAGTGACCTCGAGTTCGGTTGCCACAGGAAGCTGCCTCCAATTCTGGAACAGGAGGGACAGGAGGAAGCAGAGGGGCCGGGGTCGGGGAGGAAGCGAGAACACAGAGGCCTAGCCGGGGGAAGCGGGAGCCGTGGAGTAGACGGCAGCGCCACCTGAGAGGTGGCCGGAAGGGGAGGAGGGAGCACCCTCCTCTAGATGCAACAGGTTCCACACCTCCAATAATATAATGCAAGTGACAGGTGGCAATGTGGCTCTCAGAGTGAAAAGGCCCCGATGTGAAAGCCTGAACACAGTTTGGTTAGAATGATTTTGTGAAATGGCAGAGTAGAAATGAGCAGTATTTCTAAAGAAATTACGAATATGGTTTTAAGTATATATATATGTAAATTAATAAATTAAATATATATTTTTTAAAAAAAACAAGAGTAGAGAATGATTCTCTGCTCATTTTTGCACATCTTGAACCGAAGGACAAACAAGCCCCGGAACCTGGTGCTGCCTGCCTCATTCTGTCAAAGATGGACACAGGAGTTGGACTAAATAGAATGAGCATTTACTGAAGAATTGCAATTCCCTGAGATACAGTTGAGCTAGGCTCAAAGGCCTATCCCCTGCCCCCTAGTATCTCGGAAGCAAAGATTATACAGAGAAATATCATTCCTTATGGAAACTAAGGAAGTTGGTGTCTTGGGTGTTACTGACTGACGATTACAAGATGAGGTAATTGATCATTGTGTCAGGTTCTGGAATGAGCCATGGTGCCACACAGTCTGGTCCGTGACCTTGTTCCTTGGCTGGTAGGGCTATAGTTTTGCCTTGATGGGCCTGGACAGAAAAACATCTAAAGCCAAGATGTTATCCTTTGTCTAAAGTCCAACCAAAACCTATTGTCTTCATGATTATAGACTTGAGGCTCAGTTCGTCTTTTGTCCTAAGGCTTAATGATTAAAGGAGCAGGCAGATAGAGGATGAGGGTGGGGTGGGAGTGGGGGAGGTTTAAAGGCAAATGAGTCGCAATGCCATTTGGGCAAAACCAGCCTGAATCAGAGGGGGGAAAATACTGCATTAAAGAAATTAAGTTTGTGTGTGGTTACAAGCTATAGTGTAAGAAGAGGTAAGGCCAGGGACATTCTGAAGCTCATAATACAGGGGTCCTTGTATCAGATCCTTCTTCAGTCTGAGTCACTGTCTGTGATTTCTACAATCCCACTATTGATGCCATAGTTACACATTATTCAGTGGTCCCTTTGGCAGCTGTGTTTTTTCTGCAAACTCAGCATCCTCGTCATCATTCTTATATTTTAAGACTTTTTTTTGTGGGGAAGGAATTATTTCTTACTCAGAGTGAAGTTGAAACCTGATCCCCTAGTTTGCAGAAATATGGTGTACTAGTTAAGGGCATGCTAGCTGCTGTAACAAGCAAATCTCCACCTTTCAGTGACTTAACACAGTTGAAATTTGTTTTCCATACAATAATGCAAAACAGGTGTTAAATGAGTAGCTTTTCCAGTGAGCAATTTAGAGACCAGGCTCCTCCTATCTGTGGCTCTGCCAATCCCCAGGACCCTGTTAAGAGAAGCACAGAACTACCAGTCAGATTCCACTGGCCAGAATTCAATCACATGGCCACACTTAACTGCAAGGGATGCTGGGAAATGTAGTCCAGCTGTGTGCCTAGGCCGAAGAGGAAGTAGGGAGGGTGAACAGCCAGCCAATCTTCCCACAGCAAACCATAGGCAATAGCCTCTGTGACTCCATTAAACACCCCTCAGCAGATGGAGCTCTTTGAAAGCCTACCCATTAGAACTCAGTTCTGTGTGGGCTGCAAAGCAAATCTCACTTCAGTGCTCCCTGTACCTGGAGCAGGAGGACTGGCTTGGAAGCCCACTTATTCATTTACTTAGCAAACAACTGCAGTGATGCATAAGACATGCTTCCCATTCTCTGGGGGCTTTCTCTGTTTCTGGAGCTAGCAGACTCAGGAGGAGAACTGCTGAACAGGGGGATGACGCCAGAAGCCCACTCCAGGCACCTGTGGAGCAGGAGGTTGCCTCGGAGTTTCAGCTAAAGACCCACAGCTGAGATCAGCTCACAAAAAGCCTCTTCATGTTCTCAGCAGCGCACTCTGCCTTTTCTCTCCAGGGCTCACCGAGTAAAGGCCAGACCTCTGACCCCTACCACCTTTAACCCATCCCACTCCTCCAAGCAGCAGCCAGGCTCTGAGAGCTGGAGCTTATGCACAGGTGAGTTATTTCTGTTATTGATGCATGCGGCCATGAGCTATTAGCATACTGTAGGGTTTCTCAACCTCAGTCCTTTTGACCACCAGGGCTGGATAACGCCTTGCTGTGTGTGGCGGGGTTGGGGGCAGCCATCTGCACTGTAGGATACTTTGCAGCATCCTGACTTCTAACCACTAGATACTGTTAGTGTTGCAGGGAGTGACACCCGACAGAGGAGATTGGACACTCAGACAACTTTGTTAGAGGAAGGAGGATTTATTGGCCGGTGGAGTGCATGGGGTTAACGACACCATGCACGCTCTCCCCTTGGTTAGAGTTCTTACAGCTCACATACCCTTGCAGTGTCCACGCAAGGGACGCGTAATTCCTTTGAGGTTCCACATGTGCTTCATGACTCAGGATGGGAGGGGGAGCTTTGGGTGGGGGGCTGCAAGGGAGGAGGAATTTCCAGGCCGCTGGTCTTATCTATTTACAGGTCATTTTGCCTTGTAGAACCTGCAACCTTGGCGTTATCAGCACTGTTATAGAATTCTTGGAGAGACAGGACACCGAGTCTATAAGCAGAAAGTAGCACTTACTGATGCCGGCACTGGCTCAGCGGATTCCTATCCAAAGTCTGAGCCGGTAACATAGCAAGCAGTTTTACGCAGTCTTGTTATTCCTACACAGCTACAGAGATAAGGAGGGATATTAGTTGGAAAGCAAGCTATGAATCAACAGATGTGAACTGGAGAGTCCTGGAGGTGGGGGAGAAGCCAGGAATGGACTTTACCCGGCTGAGTCGGTCATTTCTGCAAGCCCTTTCCTTTCCACTTTTCACATGCCTCCTCTCCTCTCTCATTACCCCTTTGAGACTCCAGACATTCTATTTTTATGCTCACATTTTCCATCTAAACCATCCTGGGGGATCTCCTGAGAGTGGCAAGTAAAGTATATGTGGGCTGCAGCTTGCTACTGTACTATGGCTTCTACTATGCCTTTTAAGCTTTTTATCAGCAGAGGCAGCAGAGGCCCTATCAGGCAGATTCCTAGGAATAGTAAAACTGCGCCTATTAAGGTTTTAAACCCATCAAAGGCTGAAAACCATCCCCGCCAAAAGGCTACTGGGGTGTCCTACAATTTGATTCTATCTGACACTAACTACTCAGCACAGAGCCCACAAGTTAAGGGCTCCGTCCCACAAGACAACCCTCCGTTTAGATGCTAGTCACAATTAGTGGGTCCCCAGGTTACCCACACTTCTGTCTGATTTGGCTATAAATCTGAGGTTCCCACGACCCCTCCTCAGGTTCAATAATTTGCTATAACAGCTGACAGAACTCACGGAAACCGCTTCCTTACTTTACTGGCTCGTTATAAACTTTATGAAGGATACAAAAAAGCCAGATGAGAGGTACATAGGGTGAGGTCTAGAAGGATGCTGAGTACAGAAATTGCTGTCCCTGTAGAGTTTGGGGTGTGCCATCCTCCTGGTACGTGGCTATGTTCACTACAGAAGCTTTCAACTCCTCTACTTAGCTTTTTATGGAGGTCCCATTACATAGACATGATCGATTAGATCACTGACCATTTCCAGCTCCTCTTCCTTCCACCTGGAGGTCGAGGATGGGGCTGCCAGTTCTAACCCTCTGGTCGCATGGTTGGCTCCTCTGGCAATCAGTCCCCTTGCTGAAACTAAGGGTCCATCAAGTCACCTCATTAGCATAAATTCAGGTGTGGCTGAAAGGGGCATGTGAAGAATAACCAAAAATGCTCCTCTTACCCCTATCAGGAAATTGTAAGTTTTAGAAGCTCTTTTGCCAAGAAAAAAAACCCAAACATATATATTTCTTATTCTAGCACAACTTCACGGTAGAGAATGAGTGTGGCCACAGTAAACTGGAATGATTAAAGTCAGGAGACCCTGCTTCGAACCCCAGCCATGTCACGGTCGGCTGAGCGACCGTGACCAAGTCCCCTCGTCCCACCCTGTTTCCTCATCGGGAAAGTGGGACTGCTGCTATTGGTCAGAGAGTTCACGAGACGCCATCTGTCCTTGTAAAGCTGGTTGAAATCCAAAACAAATGCGCTTCTTGCACGCAAAAGCATCTGACACTGAGTCTGTTTGTGAACAGTGATTTTCTGGATGAATCAAATAAGGTCAAAAGATGCTGGGTGTTAGGTAAGTGGGCTTTATGTGCCTGCCTCAGGGCTGACACGACATATGCTCCCGGTAAATGCGCAGAGCCTGCCAAAGAGCTCGGTGCTACGTGGAGGCACCGAGGAGAGACCCCCGTGGGATTTAAATAAGGGCGGTGGCGTGACAGCTTAGGCCTCTTTAAGGATAAGTGTAAAATCCAGTCCTAAACCGATAATGGTGTCCTGAGCCAGGTTCACTTTGCCTACGTAACAGTACCCTAGTGCTATTTAGTTTTACAGGGAAAAACACACAAAAGAAAATAAACACCAAAACAACGACAAAAACCCCATTCTCGGGAGAGCGTGAAGCCCGACGGCCTTTCTGTGAGAAGCCCTGCTTGGTTTTGGAGTTCAAGCAGGTTTGTGAGGGAAGCAAAGGGCCTGGTCCCGTGGAAATTTCCTAGTAGGATTTATTTTGAAGCAAAGGTTTGGCAGCCCTGGCTCAGTCTCTTTGGCTAGACAGTGCCTCTTTGAAGAGAGTCAAAAACAGCAGAAGGATGGGAAATGGTCCTTGAATGAGCTGGTTTTAGCGGAACCCTCTTCTTCCAAAAACTGCCGAAAACCAGCCCAGGCATCCCTTGCTTTATGGAATTCAACTCGACTCACCTGTGGTCAGCAGGCTACCGTCCACCCCTCCCCGCAAGATGTCCTTGCTCTAATTCCCGGAACCTGTGCGTGTGTGACCTGACATGGCAAAAGGGAGTGTGAAGATGAGATTGAGTTAAGGACTTTGTGAGGTGGAGATGATCCTGGGTTATCCAGGTGGGCCCAGTGCCATTGCATGGGTCTTTAAAATCAGACCCTTTCCCAGCTGTGTGCAGAGAACGGCATGACGAGGGAAGAAGAGAGGCAAAGTTGCAGGCTTTGAAGATGGAGGACGGGGCCACGAGCCAAAGAATATGAGCCGCTAGTAGGAGCTGGAGAGGACAAGGAATAGGTCGTGCCCTGGAACCTCCGGAAGGAGGGCTGTCCTGCCAGTGCCTTGATTTAGCCCAGTGAGACACACGTTGGACTTCTGCCCTGCAGACTATAGGATAATGCGTGTTGTTTAAGCTGCAAAGTTTGTGGAAATTTATTACAGCAGCAATAGAAAACCAATACATAATCTTTCTCGAGCACCTACTATGTGCACATTCCTGGGGTAGAATCCCTAATCCTCATGACCACCTGTGATGCTGAGCTTGTGATCTCATGTTACAGATGAGGAAACTGAGGGTCAATGTGCTGGACTGACATCTGAGAGGCCCTGAGCAAGGACGGGTGACTCCAGGCTGCCCTGAGCCTCTGGCTGCTCACAGGTAAGATGGGTGTGTGACTACTCTGTGTGTCAGGTGAGGACTGGATGTGAGTGTGTGTGCAGTGCATGGCAGGTATTTAGTCAATAATACTTCGCTCACCCCTTTTCCCAAACGCCAGATATCCCAACAGGCCTGGCTGTTAAGCAGATGATATTTTCTTCCCAAATGTCACTACAAAATCATTACAAAATCACCTCTGGTTTCCTTTGGGCATAAACCTCCTCCAATGAATGTCATTTTGGTGAGGAAATGGCTACAAGGGTCTCATTGGCAGAACTGAGAGGCAGAGCCCCTGGATTCTTACCTGGGCCCTGTCGATTGCTATGTGACCTTGGGCTGTCACCCCACCTCTCTGCGAAGTGTGTTGTTTGGGTTCGCAGTGTTCTCAAGGCCCCCTACAGTGCCAGCCTTCAGGGAGCCCGTGCGCTGACCCTGTTCCCTATCCAGAGTACTGACCAGGCTGGCGGATGCTGTGGTATCTGTACACATGGCCTGAGAGGTCACACACAGGCTCTCACATCAAGGTCAAATGCATGTATCCAAAAGGCAAAGGAGAGGATGCCTCTCTGCTGTGACTCCTTGTTCTTTCTCACTGCTCCTCCTCGGCTTGGCCTGGTTCCTGGCCCAGGGCTGTGATGAGGGAACCCCGGGTCATGGTCCAGCCTTGGCCCAGCACTGGAGTCCTGTGTTCCGGCCTGGTTTTGCCAGGGGGCAGCTGGCTGACCTCAGGCTGGCTGTTCCTTAAAAGGAAGCATGTGAAACTTACAGCTGTGAGGGAAGATGGGATTGCCCAGGGGTCCCCAGTTCTTCCTGGAAGTCCCCTCCTTCCCCCGAAAAAAGCCAAAGGGAATCGTCCCTAGGCTCGGCCTTTCTCACATTTTGCTGTCGACATGGGAAGGATGGGGTGGGGGTGCTCCCATAATGCTGCTCACTCTACCCAGTTGAATCATGTCCCTCAGCAAGATAGATTCAAGGCCTAACCCCCCAAACCAGTGAATATGAGTGTTTGCAGCTGTAATTATGTGAGGTCACGCTGGATTAGGGTAGCCCTGCATTCAGCGACTGGGGCCCTTATAAGAAGAAAGGAATTTAGACACTGGCACACAGGGAGAAGGTCACATCGTGATGGAGGCAGATGCTGGAGTAATATGTCTACAATCCAAGGAATGCCAAAGATTGCTGGCAACGCCGGGAAGAAGCTGAGAGGGTAAGAGAGGATCCCGCCCGAGAGCCTTCAGAGAGAGCACAGCCCTGCTGACACCTTGAACTTAGACTTCTGGCCTCCAGAACCACAAGTTTCTACTGTTTGAAGACCCCCAGTTTGGTTACGGCAGCCCCAGGACCCTCACGCACTTGCTGGCTGCTGTCACACATTTCTCAGGAGTCAACGTTTTGAGGAAACACAAGAAAATCAGCAGATGTGCCTCCACGCTGAACATATCCAAGATCAAGGACTGGCCTTTATTCATGGCGTTTGTCTTTCCTTCATTGCTTGCGATTAAGCCATCCTTCTATAAAGGGATGGTGGTCAATGACGTTCCATTTTACAGATGGGAAAACCGGGACTGGGCTGTACACCTTGCCCAAGCGAGTCCTCGGCGATCACAGCCACATCTCCTGCCGCCAGGTCTAGCCAGTTCCGAGGAAGCAGAGCAGCCTCCTTTTCGCCCAGATGTTGGACCAAGTCCTTTGAATTCCCGGCAAGAGGGAGAGGTCCATGAGAAATTTCAGAGCTCAAATTAGGGCAGTTGACTGTGGCTCTGTGACCTGCTTTGTGGCAAGCCCGAGAAGTGACTGTGGTGCCGCAGGCTGGTGAGCCGTCCCGCCCGGGCCGCACAGCTCTTTTTCATGAGCATAAACGGTCCTCGGCCCTATTGAAACAAATGGGCTCCGGGCCCGAGGTTGTGGCTGCAGGAGTCTCCCCACCCAGTGACCTCTCCTGCACTGTGCAGACCCTGTTGTCTGCTGGCAGCACCCACAGCAGTGTCCCCTTCCGGGGAGGGGTCAGACTGGGCATGTCCAAACCACCCCTCCCTAGAACACCCCAGGCACACACCAGCTGCCGGGAAGGCCAGGGTCACCCGTGCACAGCCGCAGGGGCCCAGTGAGCACCCGCAAACAGCACCACCTTTGAGGCTGGAACCCAGTATTTCAGAAGAGGACACCGAGGCCCCGAGAGGAGTGACTTGTTTAAGTCCCAATATTTACAGCCTCCCATGTTGACAGAGAGGCAGGTGTGCCCTACGGGGTGTGAATGGAGTGTTGGGAGATGGCTTGGGGCGGAGAGGGTTGAGGCCGGGGTATAGAGGGCGTCCAGGACCATTCTAGGAGTTAGAACTTCTGGAAATATAAGAGGACTGTAGCTGGGGTGTGAGGGGGTCAGCTCACTATTTAGGTCCGAGTTACATTAGAGGATCAATTTCTCCATTGATCCTCTAGTCCAGGGGTCCCCAACCTGGGCTATGGACCGGTACCGGTCCGTGGCCTTGTTAGAAACTGGGCCACAGAGCAGGAGGTGAGTGGTGAGAGAGTGAGCGAAGCTCCATCTGTGTTTGCAGCCGCTCCCCAGGGCCAACATCACCGCCTCAGCTCCAGCTCAGATCGTCAGGCGTTATATTCTCACAGGAGCATCAGTCCCTGGTGTCAAAAAGGTTGGGGACCGCTGCTCTAGGGCACATCATGCTCGCTTTCTGAAAGTACGTCTGGTAACTAGCGGGCTCTCCCCACCGATGGCACCTCTGTCAGTCAGTTTCTTGGGCTCTCACATCCAAATGCTGGGTTGCCTGTTACTCCACCCTCAAAATGCAACACAAGTCCGGACACTTCTGCTACCCCACGGCCCTCACCTGGTCCAAGCTGCTGTCACCACTCTCCCAGACTGTGCAGTGGCCTTCCCACTATTGTCCCTGTGAGCCCACACTCACCCCTACGGTCTGTCCTAATGCAACAGGTTGAGGGACTCTCAGAAAATGACATCAGTTGGCTTCTGTGCTTCCTCTGCTCAGAAGCCTCTGAGGTCTTTCCATCTGTACTGAGACAAATAGTGCCCCCATATAGTCACATCCGTGCAGAACCTGTGTGACCTTATTTAGAAATAGGGTCTTTGCAGATGTAATCAAGTTAAAATGAGGTCATACTAGAGTAGGGTGGGCCCTAATCCAATCATATATAAGAGGGAAATTTGGACACAGTGCAATGTACAGATACAGAGGGACAATAAACACGTGAAGGCAGATAGAGGTTGGAGCGATACAGGAGCACCTGGGGCTTGAAGAAGCAGAGAGGGTCCTCCCCCGGAGCCTTCAGGTGGAGGACAGCCCTGCCACCGTCTTGATTTTGGACTTCTGGCCTCCCAAACTGTGCGAGACTAAATGTCTCTTGTTTTATGCTGCCCAGTTGGTGGTAATTCATTACAGCGACCCCACGACATGAATACCGTGGCAAAACATGGAGGGAAAGACTGCATCCTCTATCCACCTGTGAGACCTGCAATGCCCATCATATAGCAAAGGCTCTGAGAAGTCCTGCAAGGAAGAGCATGTTGCATTTTCTCAAGCTTATTCGATCATGAAAGCATTTGTTCCCACTACCCTTTAACATCCTATGGGATACACTTTGGGAAATGTTCAAAAGAAAAGCCCTAAGGTCCCCCTCAGATTGAAAATTCCATGGCTTTGGAGTTGGAAGCGAAACTATGAAACAAACAGAAATGTGTATGCATAATTGAATATTATTTTTAAAAATAGCCCAAATGCTCTTCCATGGGGGGAGACGAATCAGATCAGGGAGGAACAACAGCTCTAATTAATGAATCAATCAGCCGTGAGCTCTTTTGACCTCATGGGAACCTCCATCTGAAGCAGGTTGCTGTGTGAATGAGAACAATTGTGTTGTGCGGGATTATTTCCTTGGGCTATGTTCCTAGAGGTGGAGTTGCTAAAGCAAAGGCTTTGCATTTTTAAGACCTTTGACACATAGTGCCAAATTGCTCTCCAGAAAGTTGTTGTGCGGATTTAAACTTCCACTAATAGACTAGTGGTGCATGACCCCCATCCATGCCAACAACGGGCATTATCAAATATGACATCTGTAACTTGTCCTGTGTGTTTTGACCACAAAGGTAAATAAGGGTGTTGTTTTTTTTCCCCCCGAGTTATCTGAGTTTCCATTGAATCGTGCCCAGAGCAGCCTGCCCACTAGCCGGTCACCGCCAGCTCGGGACTCCGGCCAGTGGCCCGGCAGCAGTGCCCTGAGGTCAGGCCAAACTCCTCTGAGGAAATGGCAAACCTCGCTCAGATTTGGCCTGAAATATTAAACTCTGAAAAAGAGACGATTCAATGTCACAGGATCCTTCCGCGGGGGCAGAGCTGGATAGGGAGAAGAGGCTGGGGTTTGTAGACAGGAAAACACGGGGTTGTCCGGGCTTGGCCCCTTTCTAGCTCTGGGACCTTGGCAACTCACATGAGCTCTTCGTGCCTCAGTTTCCTCATCTTTAATGTGGGGTCGGGACTGCCCCACCCTCTCTGAGTCTTGCTGAGGATTAACTCGCTTCCTGGTCGTAAGATGTGCTCTGCTCATGGAATTCTGACATGAACCAGAGTTCCAAAGTCCAGTCGAGATGGTGTTGCCAAGAACTCTAGCCACCAGAAAGGGCAAGGAAGGAATTCGGCTTTTGACTTGCCTTTCTCTAAAACATTGAAAGGGATCCACTCTTTAACCCACGATTACATTTCTTAATATCCTCCTGCTCTCCTCCTAGCTTCGCTCTTTCCTGCTATGACTTCAGAACTCCCCAGGCATTCACCCCAGACCTCACCCCAAAATCCAGCTTTCATTTGTGCCTCTTGCCCCCTCCTCTCCCCAGTTTTGCTTGTAGTCTCATGGGCTCATCTAGAATCTAGATTCTCACAGTGAGGGGAGCATCCCCACTGGGGTTCTCCTGCCTCTGGAGGTCCTGTTCCCACTTACGTATTCCCCAACTCTGCCTAAACATGGAAGCAGTCTGGAGAAAACAGAACTCCTATTGTAAAGCAGACGCAGAGGAGGCTGAGCAGGCGAAGACAGAACATGCTTCAGTTGGTGGGGGCCCATTACCTAAGTGTATTCACACGTGTGGGTCGCCGTCTAGCCACCAGCTCTCCTTGCCTTCCAATGGCTTATCCTCTTCTAACTGAAGCCCCCCTAACACCTTTAGGAGTTCCCCCTTAGTAAATGTTTTCTTTTCTCCCTCCTACTCTCCCCAAAGATCAATGAGAGAGGACAAATTGTAACCCAAACTTTGTGGCCAGACCAACATGGCGGCCCCCAACCTTGGGAAGGGCAGGAGTAGGAGGTATTTGGGGGGGGGGGTTAGTCCCTGCTTTGGGAGGGTCGAGTCGGGGGTCTTCTTCAGCAGATGGCTCTTTCTTCAGCCTCTTTCCTCTCATTGTCAAAGGGCCTTGGCGGGTCCCCAGTCATGGTGCTTACACAGTGTGTGTTCAAGTAGAAGTCCACCAGAGGGTTGCTCTTTCTCCCCCCCTGGTCCTCACCCTCCAGGCTGGCATCCCTGAGAGCGGCAGGACAGGGAGCTGTTTCCCATCGCCTCAGCCTCACCCCTTCTCTCCCCCAGAGCCTTATCCCGCTCCCTAAGGGCTGCTCCTGCACTTCGGCCTCCAGCCCTGAGGGGAGGATGGGACCGAGGTTCTGGGTGGGGAAGAGCTGGAGCTATGGGGTCAGCCTGGGGTCAGCTGACCCCCCATGAGGCCTCGGGTAAGGTACTGAATCTCTCAGAGCCTCAGCTCCCTCCTCCGTAAAATGGGTGTGAGCACATCTACCTCCCCACCTTGCAAGGCTCTGTGGAATCTGAAACCATCAGGCGCACTTTAGATGTGGCGCTGGCGACGACAGTGATGAGGGTGGCTGTCCATCCTTTCCCCTGCTGTGAGCCGCTTGTCTGCTGTCCATTCACCACTCTGTGTTAGGTGTCCTGACAGCTCCGGGAGATACCAGCAGGAAGAGAGGCTGATGCGGTGGCTGCCAACTCTGCACCTGTCCGTCACAACCAGGGAGCTTAGTGCTGTGATGAGGTTACGAGGCCTATGGGCTCTGAGGAGGGGCCTAACCCCACCTAGGGTAAGCAGGGAAGGCTTCCTGGAGGAGATGTGTGACTGAGCCAGGCCTAAACAATGAGCGAAAAGTACCCATTCATTTTTTCATTCGTTTGATTAACAGGCATCTACTTCACATCTACAAAGTATAAATGCTGTGTCAGGTGTTAGAAAACAAAGGCACATAAAGTGTCGGCCCTGGGAGGTTTGAGTCCAGGGCAACGTAGAGGGCATCTTTGACCTTACTTTCTAGGCCAGCACAGGGCTCAGGGCTTGGCCAGGCTGGGTGTGGAAGTGCTGGCAGGGCCGCCCGTGCCTGAGGGTCACAGAGCCAAAGGGGCCCAGGGGCCTCACTCCATTAGGTATGTCACTACCACGTGGTGGAAGAGTACGCGGCAGGATGCAAGAAAAGCAGCGTCTCTCTATGTGCCGACGTGGAGTGATCTCTAAGATAAATGAAGTAAAAACAGCAAAGTGCCAAACAGCGTTACGCTGCAGATACATATGTGAGCATACATATTACGTGTGTGAATATATGTGCGTGGGTGGGCAGGAGCCGGCCAATAAATCACTCGGAAGCCCCTCATCTGAGACCATGCTCCTGGGGAGGATGTTTGCTGATAATCTGAGTGAGTGGCCCACAGGGTTGCAGAGAGCCAGCCAGGCCTGGTGGGGAAAGGAACAAGGCCCAGAAGGAGCAGACAAGGCCCACCCTGCCGCTGTGTGATACCGTGGTAGATGCACGCAATATATATATACAAACATGTGATGGAATGCTATTTAGTCGTGCAAAAGAATGGAGTTCTGATACATGCTACAACGTGGATAAACCTCGAAGACATGCCAGATAGAAGAGCCAGTCACATGTTGCATGATTCCATCCATGAGAAATGCCCAGAAGAGGCAAATTCCGAGAGACAGAAAGTAGCTGAGTGGCTTCCAGGCGCTGCAGGGAGGGTACGGGGAGTGACTACCAATGGGTGCAGGGCTTCTGGGGAGACGATAGAAATGTTTTGAAACTAGGTGGAGGTGGTGGTTGAACGACAAACACTGTGAACACTAAATGCCACTGGGTCACACAGCTGGGGGGTAGCAGGGAGAGGAGTTGTAGCCACATCTGTCTGTATTAAAATGGTTAGGTTTATGTTTTGTGAATCTCACATCAATAAATCATTTAAAAAGAGAAACAACTCAGATGCCATCCTAGGTGAACATACATCTAGGCAGTTTGATCCAGTAAGACCCGGGCCCCAGGGAGGTCGCGAATTTGCGTTTCTAGGTGAAGTCTCCTGACTTGTAGATGGGAGGGGCTGACTGTAGGTGTTTTGCCAACGCTGTGGGAGCCAGATCCAGGTCATGGCCACCAGCTCGCAGCCTCTGTCCAAGGTGGCCAGGGACAGAGTGTCCACCCTTGGTCCGAGCACCTGGACAGTCACCCCCACCTCCTTGGGCTTTTCTGGGGGAAAGTAGGACAGATGGAAAAGTACCTCCCAGCAGGAAGGAAGGGCCAGACAAACATGAAGATACCGGTGGTTTTCAAAGACACGAGCTCCGGCCTTTTAAAATTTCACAGGCCTCTCGCTGCGGATAAACGCTTTCTGAGGGCATTGCAAATGTTTGCCCTGGTGGGGCTTTGTTATAAATGGACTTAGTTTTGTTTAGTTGGTTACGTTGTTATTTGGTTTTTTAAAAAAAATCCTGCAAGACCGTCTTAACTGAGAACACCGTGTTAGTCCAGAAAAACCAAGAAAAGAACAAACAAGATGGATGAAGAATCTAACCACGCGCTGCATGTCGGGTCTGGCTTGAGGTCTTGCCTTGGCTGCAAAGTCCTTCCCCAGACTAGGCCGTAATAGTCACTACCATTTCTTGAGTGCCTGATATGTGCCAGGCATGCCGGTCAGTCCGTGATGGTTCAGAATCTTCCCGGCGGCTGTAAGAGGCTGGAGCTGTTCTTGTGTCATTTTTCAGATGAGGGAACTGAGGCACAGAGAGATGAAGGCACTTGCTCCAGGTCACACAGCTGGGAGGTAGCAGGGAGGGGAATCGTAGCCATGTCTGTCTGCCTCTTTCAACCATATCTCATGGCCACTCAGAGTGAGAGCCAAACCTGCCCACAGAGCAGCCCTCATGGAGGCCACCTGGTCACTGAGCTTTCTGGAGTACAAGCAGAACCCCTTGCCAGATGGCCTTCAAGGCTACCCAGCACGCAACTATCGCCTGGTGCCCAGATGGCTGGGCCTCACCTAGGCCGAGGCCAGGGAAAGGCCGTGCGTGGCAGATGCTGTGCCTCCTCTCACCGGCCTCAGTGCTCCTACCCCAGGACCCCTAACAACCCACTCAGAAGGGAAATGCCTTTGAAGTCACTGATCTTCAAAAGTCTGTCTGCTCTGCTCCTGGCCTTTGGAAGAGCCGGCTAGCCCCTTCTCTAAGAAATCTTCAGATGAGTCTCTGCCCCACCCTGAGAGAGAGAGAGAGAGAGAGAATGTGTGTGTGTGTGTGTGTGTGTGTGTGTGTGTGTGTGTGTGTGTGTGTGTGTGAGAGAGAGAGAGAGAGAGAGAGAGAGAGACAGAGAGAGAGAGAGAGAGAGAGAGAGAGAGAGAGAACCTTTCAGCACCTTCTCTGAACCTGGTAGCATGAGTCATGAACTAACCCCAGAATTCTCTGGTTTTAACCAGCTCCAAGTCAAAGGTGATGTTCAGTGCTGAAACTCACTGCCCATCTCCCAGCCCTTCTCTGCCCCAGGGCTTTTGCACAGCTCTTCCCTCCCCACCCCACCCCCTACCCTTCCCAGATTCTTCACTCTCAGTGCTGTCCACCCTATGGTTCCTTCTCTCTCCTCGCTGCTCTGTTCTTTTATAGCACATATCACAGTACAGAGTTATAATTTAATTTCTTGCATTTGTGTCTACTGAGGGCAGAGGCCTCACTAGCACACAGTAGGTGTTGAATAAATATTTGTGGACCTACCGGCTAGATGAGCCAACAGAGGAATTTGTTTTTGTGGCATGAACAAGTATGAGCATTTGCTGTCTTGTGGCGCCCTCTGGTGGACTCGGTGCAGATGCCAGGCTGAGGGCCTACCCCTTTCTCTCCCTGCAGCACTGGTAGCCCAGCCTCACGCCTCCTGGGACCTGGCTACCAAGGTGTGGCCACATCGGTGACATGTGCAAGTCCACGAAGTAGCAAAAATTGGTACTCCTGGAGTTCTGTGAGCTGCTTGTGGATGACCAGGTGAGTTGGAGGTCAGCTACCTCCTCACATTATTATTATTATTGTCATTATTATTAGTAACATTGCCATTAGAGTCATAGACTGGGTAATACAGCCATGTAATGGTTTAACAACCAGGATACGCTTCGAGAAATGTGCCATTAGGTGATTTGCTGTGCAAGCGTCACAGCGTGCAGGTACACACACCTAGGTGGTATAGCTTACTGCTGTGTCTGTGCTACTATTTTATACAACTGGCGGTGCAGTAGGTCTGTTTACAGCAGGATCACCACAAACATGTGAGTGATGTGTCCTTCTAGGACATTATGACAGCGGTGATGTCACTAGGCCATAGGAATCTTTCAGTTCCATTAGAGTCTCATGGGACCACCATCGTATATGTGGTCTACCGTTGACCAAAATATCATTCTGTGGCACGTGACTCTATTACTGAATAGCTAACGTTCATAATGCTAAACATTAAATGATCACTGTGTGCCACATATGGGTCCCTGAGCAACCTCCCCCGGGTCCCTCAGGGCCCAATTCCTCCCCTCCCTGCCAAGTGCCCTAAGCAGCTAGTTCTTCCAGGCTTTTGATGGAGACAGTGATGAGCAAACCCCAGTCAGCAACCCAGCTCAGCACACTGGGATTTGCATTAAAGCTCACGGGGAAAGGTTTATATTCTGAGCCAGGGAATGTTAAGCTACATTACAAAAAGCGTTTTTAGTCAGAATGTATACGTGGACTCCCTCCTCTTTCTCTACCTGTGGGAACCTGGGCACTTCATGTAACCTCCATAAACCTCAGTCTTTTGGTCTATAAAATGGGCACAGAAGGTCCTCAAATAATGTGTTTCGTTCGATATTTTGTTATAACACCAATTTAAAAAAGACTCCTGTCTAGGGACACCGTCTGTATGGAATCTGCTCATTCTCCCCTGTGGGTTTTCCCTGGGGACTCAGGTTTCCTCCCACATCCCAAAGAGGTGCATGTGAGGGGAATCAGTGTGTCTCCATCACCCCAGTCTGAGTGAGTGTGGGGGTGAGTGTGCCCTGTGATGGACGGGCGTCCTGTCCAGGGTGGGGTCCCATCTTGTGCCCTGAGCTGCTGGGATTGGCTCCAACCACCAGTGATCCTGAACTGGAAGTGGATTGGAAATTAACGATCTGACTTGTGTTTATTAATCTCTCTTACATATATGTATAGCTTACATTTGTTTCAATGTTTGATATTAGAAGCACTTTGGGTCCTTATTTAGAAATTTGGTGAAGTTTTTGTGACCAGAAATACGCCTTGGGAACTTAGCTCTTGTTTAGAGCAATCAGCCTGGTGTAAAGCTGGTTTTGTCGTGTGTCGTTTCACTCAAAGTCGCAGTTTCCGAGACCCTATTGGCGACGTTAGGTGAGGACTTGTTGTACATTGTTATCTGCTTCAAAATGTGACAGCGACGATATAATCGGATCAGGTATAGGAGGGCACTTTGGACACTGGAAATGTCCAAATGATGCCTGGTGATCATCGTTTTTAACCTTGCACTTGGAGCGGTTTTGTGAGAGGGCTGGTTGTTGCATAGTAGCCTCGGTTTACTCACACACGCGTGAATGTCTACCTGTGGCCAGATGGCATGTTGAGCTCAGCTATCCTGTGTCAGGCACCTGGCAGGAGAGAGAATTTTAGAGCAGGTGTGCTAGCTTGCAGGTCTTGCCCATGACACAGCAATGCCTAACGATAAAGTCAAGATGACACTGTGTCATTAATAAGCTAGAGCTTCTGCATCCAAAGAACCATGTCCCCCCCTTAGAAGGGGTCCCCCAGGAATCTCCCTGTTGATTTGATGATGCCTCTGGGGCTTAAAACACTCCTGCAACTTAAGGGACTTCATTGCTCAGTGACTTCCCTCTTCAGGATGGCTGGGGTTGGGGACATTCCATGACAGAATGCCCGCGAGAACAGAGCTATGACCAAATCTGAGAGCAGCTGGGTCACTGGATCTGGAGGAAAATGATTCTCACCCCCTAAATGACATCACTGGAGGAGACCACCCTCCACTGACTGAATTGTTTCCTGATTAAATGTAAGAGCTGCTTTTTCCCACAGCCACACTTCTTACAGGCTTTTCTTATTAAGCCATAAACAGTTCTCAAAATGAGTGAGATCTGAAACGTCCTTTTAGAGTAGATTGTAAACAGCTCAACTCAACAGCCTGCTTTCCGGAACATGTACTTCTTAAAAAGTGCTTATTCCACAAACATATGATGACTTTAAGAAGTGAAATTCTCCAAAAGGCTTGTCACCTTGATAAGTCCCAGTGCTTTCATTTTCCTGTTTTTCTTTTTTCTCTGACTTTATATAGACGTGCGTCTGTGTGCGTGTAACCTTGACAGAGGCGTGTGAGGATTCTCTCCTTCGCTTATACCAGTATGTTTCAATATTGACAAATGGTTGTTTAATACTTTGATTGCGTGGCCACCATAGGTTAATTAACTCTTCCCGCATCGGCTGGCATTTAGACTTTGTTACTCAAAGTGTGCTCCATGGGTCAGCAGCATCAGCGTCACCAGGAGTCCATTAAGGACATAGAATCTCGGACCATGCCCCAGACGTGCCGAATCAGAATCTAAATTTTACCAAGATGCCCCGGAACTTGTGTGTACATCACAGTTTAAGAGCACTAGTTCACGGTTTGTAAAACACTGGATGTATTTGAATGGGAGACCTCTGGATGACAAGGTGATGTCCTTACGAGAACAGGGCCTTGCGGGATAGTCACGTTTGTGGATTTCCACGTGTGGGAGTATGGTGCAGAAAAATCTGAGGGACTCTAGGTTCCTGAGTAAATGTAAGTGATGTTCTCATCTCATCTCCAGTCAACCTTCAAAGTCATGTTTCTTGGGAATGTTTCAGTACTAAAAAAAGAATCTATGCAGCAAAGCATCTACTGCCCGGCTCGATCCAGAGATAGATGGCCGCAAAGTGGGCCGGATACTTTTAAGAACTATGGGCTGATGGTCACAGGTAGGGAGATGGCATGTAACAGTGGCAGTATCAAATTTCCTCTTCCAGAATGAAAATGATGCCATCACTGGTTTGTGCAGTTGTTTTGTCTTACCTGGAGTTGCTGTGTTTGTGTTATTTGGTAAATGTGCAGCGACCAAGTTCGCTTCACTCCTGTGAGCATGCAAGCATTTTGGTAGTCTTTGTCTATAAAGCTCTGGGAGGTTCATCTGTCCTGTAGCAGGCTTGTGAACATGCCTGTTTCAGAGAACTTGTCCCCAAATGGTTCCCTTGATTCTGGACTGGGTAGAAGCTTGCATTTCTTCCTTCTTAGCATGTTCCACATGATGTTCTCAAGGATGACGATCATAACGAGGCAATGCAATAAGAGAGGAAGTAAATTAAACCCCAAACATTTCATTTTATTTAGATGTGGCTTATCAATTTGAGGTCGAGTCCCTCCTCCCCCCGCAAAAAAATCTTCCTCAACACAAAGTATATGCTACTAACTCTTACATTTTCATTCCCTAGGATATTAATGTAGAACTCTTTGCAAAACCCTCCCATAGCACTCATCTCAGTTGAGTTTTTCTTTTTCTTTTTAAGTGGTATGCTGTTTCTTCATGACTTTGTTGTGGTAGGTTTATGTTTCTAAGAATACATCCTCTTCATCTAGGTTATCAAGTTTGGTGTAATAGTTCATAGTCATCTTTTATGATTGTTTTTCTTTCTGAGGCATCAGTTGCAATGTTTCCTATTTCATTTCTGTTTTTATTAAGTCTTCACAGACTTACGCCTAATATGGAGATTAAATTGTAATCAACGACCTCCCAACCAAAAAATGCCCAGGACCAGATGGCTTCACTCATGAATTCTACCAAACATTTAAGGAAGAATTAATGCCAATCTTTCTCAAACTCTTCCAAAAAAACTGAAAAGGAGGAAACAGTTCCAAACTCATTTTATGAGGCTAACATTACCCTGATACCAAACCCAGACAAAAACACCACAACAAAACTATAGGCCAATATTCCTGATGAACATAGATATAAGAATTCTAAACAAAATACTAGCAAACTGAATCCAACAGCACATTAAAAGAATCCTACACCACGACCAAGAGATACTTATCCTTGGAATGCAAGGATAGTTCAATAAATGAAAATCAACGTGATACACGACATTAACCACGTAAAGGATAAAAATCATATGATCATCTCAATAGATGTAGAAAAAGTGTTGGACAAAATTCAACACCTTTCATGATAAAAACTCTCAACAAACTAGGAATAGAAAGAAAAGACCTCTGCCATTTGAGAGTGGGGGTTGTGGGGCTGGGTAAAAAAGGCGAAGGGATTAGGAAGTATAAACTGGCAGTTATAAAATAGTCATGAGGTTGTAAAGTACAGCATACGGAATATAGTCAATAATATTTTAATGACTATGTATGGTGTCAGTTGGGTACTAGATATATCAGGGGGATCACATCATAAGGTATATAAATGCCTAACCACTATGCTGTACACCTGAACCTAATAATATTCGATGTCAACTGTAATTGAAAAATAAAAAATATTTTAAAAGGAAAGAAAAGTAACTCAACATAATAAAGGCCACATATGAAAACCCCACAATTAACATCACATTCAACCTTTAAAAAACTGAAAGCTTTTCCCCTAACTTCAGAAACAAGGCAAGGATGACCACTCTTGTCACTTCTATTCAACAGAATAATACAAGTCCTACCCAGAGCAATAGGCAAGAAAAAGAAGTAAAAGGCACCCAAATTAAAAAGGAAGAAATAAAATTGTCCCCGTTTGCAGACAACATAATCTTATATCTTGAACTCTAAAGACTCCACCCTCCCCCCAAAAAAACCTGTTAAAACTGATAAATTCAGTAAAATTGCAGAATAGAATCAACATGCAAAAAAAAAAAAAAAAAAATCAGCTGCGCAAAAATAAATAAATAAATAAATTGCATTTCTATACACAAACAACAAACTATCTGGAAAGGAAATAAGGAAAGCAATCCCCTTTACATTAGCACCAAAAAGAACAAAATACTTAGGAATAAACTTGACTAGGGAGGTGAAAGACATATACCTCAAACTACAAATGATAGATTAAAGAAGACACAAATGTAAAGATATCTCATGTTCATGGACTGAAAGACTTAATATTGTTAAAATGTCCATACTACCCAAATCTGTCTACAGGTTCAATGCCATCCCTATCAAAATCCCAATGGCATTTACAAAAATAGAAAAAAAATTCTAAAATTTATATGAAACCACAAAAGACCACAGATTGTCAAATTAGTCTTTAGAAATATGAACGAAGCTAGAAATATCACCCTTCCTGATTTCAAAATATATTACAAAGCTACATTAATCAAAACAGTATGTTACTGGTATAAAGACAACAGACAAATGACAGCCCAGAAATAAACCCATGTAAGGATAAGTATCTCTTGGTCGTGGTGTAGGATTCTTTTAATGTGCTGTTGGATTCAGTTTGCTAGTATTTTGTTTAGAATTCTTATATCTATGTTCATCAGGAATATTGGCCTATAGTTTTGTTGTGGTGTTTTTGTCTGGGTTTGGTATCAGGGTAATGTTAGCCTCATAAAATGAGTTTGGAACTGTTTCCTCCTTTTCAGTTTTTTTGGAAGAGTAAGACAATAGACAGCCCAGAAATAAACCCATGCTTATATGGTTAACTGATATTCAAGAAGGGTGTCAAAAATACACAATGGGGATAGGATAGTCTTTTCAGTAAATGGTGCTGGGAAATGATATCCACATGCAAAAGAATGACACCACACAGAATCAACTCAAAATGGATTAAACTTAAATAGATCTGAAACCATAAAACTCCTAGCAGAATACATGGTAGTTGAAAACTTATGTCCACACAAAAATCCACGCACAGCAGCTTTATTCATAACTGCGAAAACTTAGATGCACCCAAGATGCCATTAAGTAGGTGAATGGATAAATAAACTGTGGTCCCTCCAGACAACGGAATAGCATTCTGCACTGAAAAGCAATGAGCTATCAAGCCATGATGAGACATGGAGAAAACTTAAAAGCTCAGTGAAAGAAGCCAGTCTGAAAAGGCTACAATACTGTGTGATTCCAACTCTATGACATTCTGGAAAAGGCAAAACTATGAAGACAGTAGAGAGGTCAGTGGTTGCCGGTGGAGGGGCAGGGACGAACAAGCGGAGCACAGAGGATTTTTAGGGCAGTGAAAATACTGTTTGATGCTGTAATGGTGGATGCATGCCACTCATTATACATGTCTCCAACCCATGGAACGTACACCAAAAATGAACCGTAGTGTCAACCGTGGGCTTCGAGTGGTTATGCTGTGTCCATGTAGGTCCATCAGTTGTAACTAAGGTACCGCTGTGGTGAGGACAGCGACAGTGGGGGAGGCTGTGCATATGTGAGGACAAAAGGTAAATGAGAAATCTCCGGACCTCCCAATTTTGCTGTGAACCTTAAACTGCTCTGAAAAAAAATTATCTTTTTTTTTGAAAAGGACAAAGGAACAATTAAAAGCTCTTGGAAATTAACGTTATTGTAGCCTGAATAAAATACCCAGTAGAAGAGCTAGAAGACTGAGTTAAGGATATGTTCCAGAAAACAGACGATAAGAGAAAAAAGGAGAGGTTTGGTTCAGGAAGTACAATGTTCAGTCTGTAAGAGTTAAAAAAAATAAGAAGGCGGAGGGCGAACTTCTCAAAGATGAAACAGCATATTTCCCAGAACCAAAAATCACATCTCTCAGGTAGAAAGGGGCCACCATCCATTACTACAGGGCACCAAGGCAGATCACTGTTAAACATGAGGAATTAAAGACTAAAAAGAAGATATTAAAGGCTTTCTGAAATTAAACAAACAAACAAATAAAACAAAAACTAGGTCACATAAATAGAAACCAGCACTTGGATCCTCTCAATGGCCACCCTGGGAGGTGGATGATGACCAGGAGTGGTGTCTCCAACATGCTGAATGAAAAATACTGAACAGAGAATCCAGTCACGCTAAACCATCAACCAAAGGTGAGGGTCGAATAAGGCATTTTTTGGACAGGCTGTTTTGAAAACTTTAGTAACAAGTCTCTTCTCAAGGTACTGAGGAATGTGTGTATTGTACCCATTGAAGAATGCAGAAGCCAGGAAGATCAGAAGCCAGGAAGCCAGAGACTGAGCACAGGAGTCTCATGAAGACAGCTGCACAGCACATTCTGAGAAGCCAGGGTGGCCAGGAGCAGGAGCAGAAAGCTGGGAGGCCGGGCAGGAACTACCCCATCACCAGAGAGGCTGTGGTGGTGGAGGAAGACCAAATGATGGGTATACAGGGCACACATGAGGCAGTTTTATCTCTGGGAAAAAGTGAAAAGCTATACATCATAGGACCCTACTTGGTTTAACAATAAAATATTTAGTCATCATAATTTAAACTGTATAATGAACAAACATGGGATGTAAATGCACTGGGTGAGTGGGGAGGGGAATCCCCACTCTGGGATTCCAGCAGCTCTGGGAAACCACGTGTTCTCTGGATTGAAAATGCATTGTGCATAGAACCTTCTTCTGTAATTTTCTCAATCTTTCCCTTGGGCCTGGAAGCCAAGCTTTTCTCTTATACATCAAAACTGGCTCAGCTTTCGGCTAACTGAACCAAGCTTTATCTTCTGTCGTCTTTGGGCTGTCTTTGTATAAATTGTCAGTTGGATGGATAAGGAACAATGTAGTTTTAAATCTGATCCTGTCAATACTGTAGGTAGTTTACCCTTTCATCGAAGCACCTGCACGCTACTTTGTAATCAACGTGGATTCTATGGGCTTCTCCTAGGCTATTTTTCAGGATATTTTTTTCTGCTTAAGCACCCAAACTGAAATTATATATAATAGAAGATTTAGCCACCTTCCTGTTTGGATAGCATTTTCATTTTCCATTTTAATGCAAATATCATACTTCTCTGTAATGAGCCTACATGACATCCTAATAGGAATACAAATATGTCGCAGCAAAATTCTGCAGAGCCACAAATACAAACCCAAGAGTTGCTGCTGGCCTGGTGTCCAGGCTCAGGGATGTCTCCATGTCTAGGATCCTTTGTTTCTGCACGTCTGAAAAGCCAGCAAGTGCCTCCTGGAACAGTGTGCATGCAGCATCTCTGTGGCATGCACAGTGAGTCATCCATTCATGCGGCTGCCCATCTTCCCTACCTCTCTCTCTTCACACATCTCTGGGTCCCTCAAGCAGAGATATCAGACAAACTTGCTGAAGCTTTAAGTAGTGGAGATTCTGGGTTGAAGAGATATTTTTTTAAAAAGATTACAGGAATGTTTAGCATAAAGCTAAGTAGGATGACGTGTGTCAATTTAAGAGTACGATGTTATGTGTGGACGGCAAGGTGGTGAGGGCTCTTACCTGCGGCTTTGGAAACAGTACAGGAGTGACTGTGGCAGCCTGGGTGCTGGTTAATGAGCTACGGAGAAGCCAGCCACTGAGCACACTGACAACCCACCAAGAACTATACCACGTAATAAATTGAGAACTGTCAATTGATGACTTTATTTCATATAAAAGTTACAATGAAAGAAGAGGTTGAAAAGTCAAGTATACTTGATTTGTACATACTTGCCAAGTCTCACAGGATTCAACCACTTCGATAATTTTTTTAAATTGATAAACAGGATATACATATTAAAAGCCTCACATCGAAGCCCAGTATACATGTCCAACCCAGACAACAAATGTGCAAATGAATATGCAAGACAATCTCTGGAAACTCAGTCTCCTGGATCACCCACTACACGTGTTTTGTCCCTCTGGCTGTGACACAGTCCATCCCCTAATAGCTCACACATTTCTGCAGTGACTTAGTCCATTTCAAGAACATCCTATAGCTTTGTTCACTTGGCTATGATTGTGTCTCAAGTAGGTCCCTTTGTGGTTTTGCATCAGCAGTGGTAGAAGCCCTGATTAGGATAGGGTACACATTAATTAAAAACAAAAACAAAACGGTTCACAGATGAACAGAAAGGAGTGAAGACCAGGAGGGAAACTCCAGCAGTTCTCGGCGTGGGAGGCAGGCTCAGAAGGGACCCTCGGACTGTCACAGATGGCTTCCTTGTGAGTCCCGCACGACATGGACAGACCAGGCAGGTTTAAGGCGAGTCCCCAAGGAGGGGAGCTATTTGCTTTCTGACATAATTTGAAGCTCTGCACCAATGGTCTTATTTTATCACTTGTGACATGGTTAGAGAAACATAAATGACACCCCCACCCCACCCCACCCCCAAAAAATCAAACAAGCTGTTGCCATCCTGAATATTCTCTGGACACAGAATCCAGGGCTCGTTGCCTTGCAGTCCCCTCACCTTCTCAGTGACGCCCAAAGGCCAACGCCCGTCTCTCTGTTTCGTTGCTGCCACGTCTGCCCCTCCTTCTTCACACCCACCAAGCCGCACGAGTGACAAGGCGCACAAGGTGAAGGCCGCCGCAAGACGCTGCTCTTCTCTCACTGAGGTGCCGTTCGCACACTGCCACTTTGGCTGGAACAAAAAAAGTCGGTTCCAAGGCCCCCACGCACTGAAGATTTTGAAGATAAAATGAAAACAGGAGGGCAACAGAGGACCGCACAGGAATGACTGTTCTTTGGATCAAGATATTCTCCAGGTTGCAATACATTCATAGTGAGGCCACGGGAGGAGGATCCCGGGCCACTCTCCCCGCTTCCCTGAAACGTCGGTTTCTAAAAAATAGCTTGTTTGCTGCACACAACCGTTAAACGATACATCGCCTACACAACACTGTCAATTTTAAAACACGCATGCACGCGCACACACACACACGCACACGTACACACAGACGCAGACGCACACGCGCAGACTTGCTGCAGGGTCAGAGAATGCCTCTTCTGGGCGGTGGAAGTGTACCTGAAGCCGCCTTCGCCTTTCAGTGCACAGATCCTTCGCAAATTCAGTGCAAAGTGTCAGAGCTAATGGAGACCAACATTGACTTCTGTGTAAACGCCCCTGCCCATCGAGGGAGAGCTCTGCTGCTCGGGGCCGGCAGGAACTCCCGAAAGCGCTTGTCGGAGAATTCTTGTTCACTGGATTGACTGTTTTTCTTCATGATTGAAAAAAGCAGCTCAGTACACAGGATTTTCATAACCTATGTAACAACCCACACAGCTTCTTAGAAAATGAAAGTACTCTTAACGAAAATCCTAACTGCGCAGGAGGAGAATGGCATTTGGCTTCTTCGTGCGGCCACATCCCTCGCATTAGTCGTACAGGTGAGAACTGATGAGAGCAGCATCCAGGTACTCGTTTGGAGAATCTGCAGTCGGTGACTAAATCTATAAAACCCTGCTTGCTGCAAGCAACTGGTTTGGGTCGGTTCCATTTGCCCTTGGTCACAGATGAGCTGTCGATACCCTTTCAGACCCCAGGTAAATAAAGTTGGTTCACCAGTTCTGGTGTGATGAGAGGGGCCTCAAACTGAGAACTCTGGGCTTCCTTTTCTAGGTCTCAGTTGTAGTCGCCTAAATCGGAAGCCGACGAAGGGATTCATCCAGAGGAGTGAGGGAGGCCCCCCAAAGACAGACTTCATCCCTTCCCATCGTAGCCTCCGCTCCCAGGTGGGCTTCTCACTTTTCAGTCTCTCGATCTCCTGGAAGCAGACAGATAAGCAAGTGGGTGGCAGTGCCAGGAAAACCCCCCAACACATCCAGTGGTTACGTCAGCGGAAAATAACAGCAAACTTTACGATTCCCCTGCACTTGAGGATGAGGCAGTCAGGTGAAGCGTGGGCTTTCCTTCCTGGCGCCGGCCCCCACGGCCTCCCTCAGCATAGCCAGGCTGGCCAGACCAACATCAGACAGCGGCCACCAGTTAAGTGGACAGCCCCGGCAGCCACAGTGGTGCAGGAGAGAGCTGGTCCTCAGGGCCAGGGGACAGCCCTTCATTCATTCATTACAAATATTTATCAAGTGCCTGCTCTAGAGCTACAATCAATTCCTTGCAACTCGCCCAGCTATTCCAGGGGGCTGAGTCTCCTAGAAAATGGGAATCTGCCCGGCTCTGTTGACTCTCAAATCACACTGATCCCTGAAATATGCACTGCGCATGATGACAGGATGAACAAACACAGCGAACCTGTCGGAGCTTATGAAGGCTGCCCAATTAATCTCCTGCGTTAATATACGTGCACCTGCTGTTGACATTACGATTTCCCATTTACTCAAGCTTTCACCAAATATTAAGCAAATACAGCCAAGAACAAAGCATACCGTTTCATCATTGCATATTGAGTGGATCTGGGTGCCAAACATAACTGCAGTGAAAGTGAAAAACAGGAGACCCTCAAGGCACAGGAAGATCAACAGGATGACAGTGATTGGAGGTGAAAAATCACTGCATTCTGTGAACAAGAGAAAGTGGGTTGACACTGGACATCAGAGCACAACGAATTCCTCAAACAGCAGGATATCAGCATGTTTCGCTCACAAAAGGATCCTCACAGTGCCAGCCCCTGGCCGACTTCCAGGAGGAAGTGCTCCTTTTGTAACAGGCACGTTCACTGTTCACCAAGGGGAAGAGGAGGTCAGCCCTTTCAAGCAAAAATTCACACCGCCATTTCCTGGTCACCAGTTTCTAAAGAGTCCATATTACCCGAAGTTTCCATTAAGACTATATTTGTGTATTAACGTGCTTATTAAAATGCAACTAAAGCCGGAGAAGAAGAGAGGCATGTGCACCTACACACGGGAAGTACACGCGGGCTGTTCTCGCCCACCCTGGGGAGGGGCGTCTGTCTGAGCCGCCTGCATGTCCAGAGCTGGGCACGTTAGGCCCGTCTGTACTGCACTCACATTCAGTCATGCAAGGCCACATGAGGCCTTGCTAGCTCATCAGAAAACACACGCCAGCTTTGGTGGAAATACTACTAACTTCCATAAAATCTCAATGTCTACACGATGTAAATGAAACTATTTAGCAGAAATTATTGACTACGGAAGAAAAGTTATATTTATGGCTTCATCGTACTAGCAGAAAGGCAATGTGAAAACTTATCATAAAAAAATCTCCTAAAATAATCGTGAGGATTTCTTTCAAAACTGGAAAATCAGTTCTTCCTTTAAAGTTTTCCCCTCTTCACCCAACAGCATGACTTCCAAGAAAGACACACACAGTGTGAGCTTACCAGTCCACTGCCCTCGGACGCAGGAAATGAACTGAAGTCCACAGAGAATCAGAGCGTGGACTGAAGACAGAGCTATGTACATCTGGAACGAGGGAGAAACTGGTTACGACTGGTGAACAATGACGTATTTCTAGAACCGAAGACCGCTTAATCTTGTGCTGACTCCTCCATTTCATTTGTCAGTAAAAATTAACAAGGGAAGGAATTGATTGCAGTAGATGACATCTGCAGTAAGGATGTTTTTTTTTGTTTTTTTGTTTTTTTTTTTAACACCTACAGCGCCTGGTCTTCCTAGGTGGTCTCCCATCCAAGTACTAACCAGGCCCGACCCTGCTTAGCTTCCGAAATCAGATGGGATCGGGCGTGCTCAGGGTGGCATGGCTGTAGACAAGAAGTAAGTTCTAATCCACTTCAGCAAGATGCTATTAAGAAATGACTCAGGGTATCAGAGAGAGAATTAAATGACAGTAAAACACCTAAATAATACCAGCAACATGTATTTATCTGATGGACTACCAATCTCAGCACAGTATTATAATTTGAATCTTGGAGAAAAGGTTGGAGAAACCGGTCTGATAGAATAAATTTACCTGCTCCAGGCAAGATTCTAGTTAAAGAATTTAAAACTTAATATGTCACTACATAAATATTTCTACTCACAGTGAAGAGCACAAAAAATCTCTGATTCTTTTCTCCTACACAATTGTTCACCCACGGGCAGTGATGATCCATTTTCCGAATACATCTTTTGCAAATACTGAAAGAGACAGGTTTGATTTTCAGTATTCCCTGCTCCGAGGGGACACAACCCCAGGACATGTGTCCAATACACGGAACTGTAATGCTGGTCAGAGGCTGCCGAGGGGTCCTCCTGCTCTAGGAAAGGGGGCCGTGGTACCTGTGATGGTGGGTGCTCGGTCCGGCCTCAGGGAGGGGCCATGGTACCTGCGGTGGTGGGCACTAGGGCCGGCCTCAGGGAGGGGCCGTGGTACCTGCAGTGGTGGGCACGCTCGGGCTTGATACAGCAGCACTTTGGGCACTTGTAGATCACTTCTCCCGGCTTCAGCTGCAAACTCTCCATGTATTCCTTAGTAGCATTTCCTTTGGGTACTGCCCCCTACAGTTTAATAAGAATGTGTTTTAGTTGGAGAGAAAGGAAGGTTAAAAATAGACGATATATAAATGTAGGAATTAGTGTTAGATTTTATGTATCATAAAATACTAATATTGCTGTAGATGCCACTTAAAGCATATTAATATGAAAAATGTCCATTAGGCAGGACCAGAAGTTTTTTTTCCATAAAAAATAACATGCATTAAAATGAACTAAAATCCTTATTATCCCTTCATAAACTTGTAAGTCACTTGTATTTTTTTCTAGCTAATGCAAGATACACCAGAGGCAAGGTTTGTTTATTAAGCAAAGGGCAGCTTAAGGACAGCTGATTGTCCCCAAGGGTGCCAGTCAGTTCGGTCACACTTTTCCTTATCACCCCATTCTCATGGGCTTGGCCTGATAACGCTGCCCACAGTTTCCTATCAGCTGCAGGAGGGGAACATTGAACAAAACAATCTCACGCAGGACTTTATCTCGTGTTTTTATATGTAATGCATCTGTATCTGTCAACCTAATCAAGAGCACTCACACTCAAACCTGGAAAGTGTGGCCTGAGTACCTGACCCAACTCCGAGCCTGGCCATGGGGTCAGGGGCTGTTAACAGCGCACTGCCCATGCCCCACGTGCTAGCGGAGCTGGAGAAAGATAAGCAATAGGGAAGCGACAGGAAGACGAGTTAGGGAAATGTGAACTGATGGCAAGAGGCCAAAAGCTGACGGCCAGGAGCCGTCCCCACAGAACCATGCAGGCTGGAGGCCAGACGCGTGGAAGCGAGGCCCGCGCAGTGGGCAGCGAGGGCCTGATCTTCGGGTAGTGGTGAGACGTAAGGAAAAACGTGTCTGGAACATGAGTCTGGGTGTGGTGGCAGGGTGGACTAAGACAAGCATTCTGACCAGAGTGGGTGGGGGTGTTTGAAATATCTAAATGCAGGAACTACGGTCTGAATCCCATTTCTTACCCCTCGGAGCCTGTACTTCATGCAGAAATGCACAATTCTAGAGAATAAGCCCCACTGAGCCACTGGGTCCAGCAGGCCAGGGGTGTGGTACTAAAGGGGCACGAGGAAAAGCAGCACAAGAAGATGGAAGGTTGGGCGCGAATGGCCCTGGGAAGCCTGAGGTGGAAGAGGGGAAGGGGACGGTTAGGGACTCCAGTGGAGTCCTACTGGTCAGCACCAGCAGGAGCGGCGCTGGCACTATTTAAAGCCTAGATGTGCGGGCTGGACAGATCCCAACCTCTGTGGGGGAGGGGCTGACACCCAAGTGAAAAAGCTCAGCAGGCTAGTGTGTCATCATCTGGAGACTGATGACCACCGGCTTCACGGCCCCTGGTGAGCCAGGCAGAGGGCCCCGCGCCCTGTCACCAGGAGGAAGTAAGGCCTCCAGGAGGTGCCCCGGGGACTTCGGGCACAATACGAGTGTTTCTTGCCAAACCCTTTACCATAGTTGACTTCCCTCCAAACAAGCATCAGTCAGTTTCATCATCCTAATGTGGGGAAGCTGTTTTGGTCAAATTCCTAGCATTTCTTAAAGGTAAGGGTTTAAACTCTTATTTTGAAATTTTGAAATTTTGAAATCAGAATGTTGGGCACAACATTTTACTTAATTTATAAACCACAATTTGGAGTCTTTCAAATTTCCTCCACCAATCCAGCCTTAACACTGTTACGATTTTATAAATATATACCACAACGTTGTAATCATGTTCCTGGTGACAGCGTCACACATTTGCTAACAAGAGAAAATGAATGAGCTTTAAAACACCACACACCTTAATTTTTATGAGACACGTGCGTAATTTTCCATAGTAAAAAACAAATGTGACCGAACACCCTCTGGTAGCAGAGCACTCCAACACTACCCATTTTTTTTTTTTTTTAGAAAACAGCTTATGCTGTACCCACAAAGGGGTAGCCAGATAATCGTTAGGTGATACTTAGCAACTAGAGACTGGAGTCTAAGGCATTTCCTGGTTCCAGGCGTTCATTTTTGCTGCTCGGGACCCTGGTCAGGCAATGAAGCTCCTCAAGGAATTCAAGATGATTCTCCCATAGCCCCATGACCTACGCCGTGATTCTGAGTCTTCTGAGGCGTGCTTTCGCAGGCCGGACACGCAGCAGGAGAGCCGGCCCCTGCGCTCGGCTCACACCAGCTGCCGGCTCCATCCACGGTCCACCTCCAGCACAGCGCCTGTTTCCTCCGCACCAGTGGGGACCACTCTTCATTCCATCAAAAGAACCTTCCAAACAGCTGAGGCACATTCCTCAAGCTCACATTTCTATTTTAACCACTTTCAGAGGATGTTTTCCTTGAAAATGCATTTTGCATGTTTCATACCCATCTCCCCAGGGCTGTGATCCCGGGACCAGGCCACAGCCATGTCTCTGGGCTGCTTCCTACCCTAAATGGTCCTACTGCTCCCCTTCTGCACAAAGCTCTCCGAACGGCTTTTTGATTTACTGCTGTCTCTTCTGGCACCTGACCTCACACCCTGCCCTCATCCACCTCTAACCCACCACACAGAAGGACAGCAGACACCCACACTTAGGAAAAGTCAAATGTCCAGGGAAGTTAGGCTTTGAAGAGCATACTTTTTTTTCCATATAGTTCCTTCTTGACCCCCAACTCCCTGTCATGCGTTCTGGATCCCTGGGACCTAACCAAAGGGGAGGTAAGCACGGGCTTTCCCCTGGATCTCCCTACTAATTTATGAGGAACACAGGATGAGGAACATGTTAAAATATGCTGAAAATTCCAGAGAAGGAGGAAAGCTAAGAGATAAAGACTATTTTTCAATTTAAAAATCTCAAGAAAAAAAAAGAGAAAAGGGACTACACGGATTAAAAGAGACACATTTGATGTGTCAACTCCAAGGTATAGACCTGATTTGGAGCCTTATTCAAACAACAGTGTAAAAGAACTGACAAACTCTGAACTCTAACTGCACAGTTGGTTAAGGAATTATTCGGTTGCTCCACATGAGCTACTGACATTGCAGCTAGGCTTTAATGAAGAAGAGCCCTTATTTTTTCAAGCTACACCCAAATATTTACAAATAAAATTTTATAGTGTCTGAGATTTACTTCCAGATATTCTAGGGCGGGGAAGAGAGGGAGTTAGGTAAGGGTATCGCTGACACCAGGCTGACCATGAAGTGCTAACTGGGGTTCACGACACTGTTTTCTCTCTACTTCCACGTATGTTTGAAATGTCTGTAAGAATTTAATAAAAAGCGGGGGCTTTGGAGACAGACAAATCTTTTTCGAATGCCGGCTTCATCTCTTACTAGCTGTGGGGTCTCGTTTTCAGCTGTGGATTTACCACCCAGCTCTTCCAGGTGCCGGCGGATTAATGACAGAATGCCTTTGGCAGGGCGCCTGGAACAGGACCTATGGCTCCCTCAAAGGAGCCCTTCGTCGGGCACTCGGCAAATGCCCACTGAGAAGGCTGATGCTCGTTAAAAAAAGGCTGGGGATTTAGGACGGCAGGCTCTGGGGGAGGGTCCGTGGGCTCTGGGGTAGGGAACGGCCCTTTTTTAATCATTCAATGTCCTCTCACAATTTTAAGTTCTCAGTGTGTTTCTGAATGTTAAGGCTGGTGAAAGTCTCATCTTCCAACAGCGGGGCTTTTTGCTCAATGACCAAACTCAATGACTTTTCTCAAATAACAAACAAAAGCCAATGCTAGCAAAGACTGACTTGTAGTTTAGTAAAATGACATGAAGTCCCAGTGGGGTATCTGCTCCACCCCAGGCTGGTGTGATGGTTCTAGCTGAGCCCACACTGGACCCGGGGATGGTAAAGCAAACTCCCCGATGAGAGGACAAAGAGTGAATACACCTGACCCCGCTGGGCCACGCAGTCTCTCCTTCAGGAATGCGGATTTGGAACTTAACAATTCTAACCCCGTCTGGTCCAGTCAGTGGGGCTGCGCTTCTTCACTAGGCAGCAGGCAGAGCCAGGATGCTGAGCAAGACAGGACGCCCAAGGAACAGAGAAAGCCTGAGGGGCCTGTCCAGCTCTCCCCTCGGTCTACCTCTCTAACAGCGTCCACATCCCAGTTCTGCAGCCTGCGGGGTTCTTGGCAGGATTCTTGCCTTGGGTTCCTCAGTTTTATTTATACTGACTCCCAGAAGTAACTTGCCATCATTGTCTTAATATGTAGCATGGCTGAAACAGTGACATCTAAATGGACAAAGGACTTGAATGGATGGCTGTCCAGAGACATCAGAATGGCCAAGCAGCACGAGAAAAGATGCTCGGCACCATTAGTCATTAGGGAAATGCAAATCAAAACCACAGTGAGATCCTGCTTCACACCCATTAGGATGGCTATGGTAAAAAAAAAAAAAGATGAACTATAACATGAGGAGATGGAGAAACTGGACCCTCGTGCTCTGCTCATGGGAACATAAACTGGTGCAGCCGCTGTGGAAAACAGTCCGGCAGTCCCTCGAAAAGTTCAATTCAGAGTTACATATAACCCAGCAATTCTACTCCTAGGTATCTACCTAAGAGAAATGAAACAGGTCCACACAAAAAACCTGCACACAAATGTTCATGGCAGCAATATCCTTAATAGCCTAAAGTGGAAACAACAAAAATGTCTATCAACTAATAATGTTTATAAAGAAAATGGGGTCTAGCCATGCAATGGAACATGATTCAGCCATAAAAAGGAATGAAGTACTGACACATGCTATCCATGGATGCACCCTGAAAGCCCTGTGCTGGGTAAAGGAGGCCAGACATAAAAGGCCACATATTACATGGTTCAGTTTCTGCGAACATTCTAAACAGGCAAATCCACAGATATAGAGAGATTAGTGGTTGCCTAGGACTAGGGGATTTGGGGTCTGGGTAGTGATGACTAAAGGGTACAGAGAAACAGCCTCACATCCAGTGTGGAGGCTCTGAATCGAGAGGCATTCAAGACATCAGGAAGTAAAGGCAGTTCGCTGTGCGGGACATGGCCCATCTTTATATTCATGGCCACTGCTCCGGAGATAAGCCCATTACTCCGCCCTTGTTTTCATATATCTCACTGTGCACTGGACCTGACCTCTACTTAGCAATTACTTCACCCAAAGTCACAACCCACACTTGACGGAACCAGTAATTGGTGAGCCCTTCCTCTGCTTTCCAGACAGGCTGAACTTTGACCTTTCACCGGCTAGAATGAGACAACTGCTTCAGATTTTAGCTGAGACTTAAAAATAAGAGAATTATAAAGTTAGAACTTAGATATAATAACTAACCTTTAGCTCAAAGAAGTTAAATTAGTTGCTTACAAAAGGCAATTAAAAGATTAGTACAGTGGTGAAATCTAGATCCCAGATCTCTCAGTTTTCACTTCATTTTTTAGAGTACAAAATATTTCAACTAAGATTTTAGAAGTTACTGAGTACAATCACTTCATTTGAATAAACAGCGCAATGGGAATATATCTCATAAACATACCATGATATCGCTTCTATGTGATGCTTATTCTCCAATTAAGACATAAAAAATGCTACAAGCTGATATCGAGGAATTAATAAAAACAGGTTACAGGAGCAAGAGGCCCTTCGCCACATGGTCTATGGTGTCACACTAGACCAGACGCAAGAGAAAAATCCAGTAAGACAGCGAGCACTTACGGGGTCGGTGAGCATGGTTCTCAGGTGAGAAGACAGGGCGAGCACCGCTAAGCAGTTAAAAATGACTCCGTTGACCACGGAGTACCAGAAGTCTTTGGAAGGCAGCAGCATGACAAACGTCACCACAAAGTCTGCATAGACAACCAGAAGCCACGTCATGACAGCACAGATCATGCCACAGCTGTCACGGATGAACCAGACTCTGTCTGCCACATCGGCCTCGGAAGAAGAGGAGGACGAAGAGTCATAATTGTCATTATCAGTCAGGAGGGGATGGTGTTCGACATCGCGGAGCCGGTGTCCTGATGACGGCATGATTTCCCCGACGCACCCTAGAAGGAGAATGGACACAGCTGATGAGGCTCACAGGGTACACTACATGCTGTCACCTAGCCAGCTACAGCCTGGACAGACAAAGGTAATGGGAAAAATAGAAAAAAAAGCCAGATGCAGAATCGCAGCACTCAAATTCCCAAGCCACAGTGGACAGAAAGCTTCACCACTGCTGCCGGCCCCCGCCTACGCCATCGAGCCCCGTGCGGCCTGCTCTGCCTGGGTGCGCGGTTCACCTTATAGCTCTTGCACAGACAGGCCTGCCAGCATGATGGACTGGTGACAAATGACTACATCTCTACTCATTTTCATGCTGGCCCACTACACATCGAGCTTATAGTTCTAACTTGGGTTTTCTCAATTTGATTTTCAGTTTACTTTCACTTCTCCATTTTAACTCGGATAACATGTGATCATGTTTTTGACGCAGGCTCCCATTTTTATCTCTATCTTCTTGAACTCTATACAGTTTCTAGAATGCCCTTCCTCTCTATTTTAATCTTTTAAAGTTTAGTTCATTTATCAGTCCATTCTTTTGACATCTTTCCTATATTTTCTAAAGTCCCAATACCTCAGAATACAATGGGATCCAATGAAACGAACAAACAACCTTGCACTTGTCCTAGTAACTTGTTTGGCTGCTTCTCTTATCAGTATTTGAAATGAGCAGTAATACTTATGATAAAGACGAGGGAAATAAAGTCAGAGTTCATCTGACGTTAGTGTTCAAGGGATAGAAAACCACCGATGGTTTTATCAAACGATCCAAGCGCTTTCTCAGTGCAGGCGTGCTGCTCATTTTGCAAACACACACAGGGCCGGAGACCCTCCCGAGGTGCGGGGGTGGGAGTGGTGAGCATGAATGCCGGAACCAGGTCTGCTGCAAGTGGTTACCAGTACCGTGTTTCGAATCTGCGTTCTTTTTTTCCTAAATGCAACTGAAACATCGTGATTACAAAAACATTTAGTGAATCGATGAATCTGACTCGAGTTCATATTTTGCAGAATTCCCTGTTGATATAAAAATACTGACTGATACAAGAGAGAACTGAAATTGTTCCTTATGGCCAGTAAAATAATTTTGCCCTTAGATCAGACAAAACAGCTTAAAAATTTTTTAAGTGAAATAGAAGAAACTTAAAGAATTTGGGCAGACCTTAGCCAGCCATGCTTTCAGCTAGCATTTACTGAATGCTACATCATCCAGATCCGTCTGCCCAACTCCCCTGCAAACACCTCTGCTGAGTCCATTCTCACCATACAACCCCACTCACCCTGTAGGGCCTAACTCTCTCTTCCAAGCAAGTCATCCCAGGAAGATAGTTCTCCTTCCTCTGAGGTGTGCTCTGAAAAGGGTCTCTGCACATCAGACATGACTACCTGGAGAGGATGGCGCAAACTGGTTCTGGCCACACACACTGCTGTAAAACCTGATTCCGTCAGGGGGCTGAGACGTATCTGGAAGCTTCTCTACTTCTGAACAGTCGGGGCACACTGATAAGTTCTACTTGCAGTGTACTTACCACCTCCTACCATGAGCGAGCTTCTGTCTTCCCTCCCTGACTGCCAGCCCCCCATATAGAGGGTCCAGGTCACTTCTCCCTGTGTTCCCTTTGGTGCCCGCATGCCATTGGTAAGTGCACGTTTGTTTACAGGCAAATGCAACAAAGAGAAACTGGTACCTCTCTCAGATTCAAACAGTTTCCTAGTGATTTCCTTAAGCATTTTAAGTGAACCATAACTGTACGTCAAAACTTTAAACTGAACATTTCCTCCAACCAGAATCCCTTTGCTTTATGGTAATTCCTCAGTAGGATACTTTCTACGAGAAATGGGTACTTGCTTCCTGGGAAGATAACCAGCGGCATAGCCACATGTCCATAGACAGACTAGCCTTTTGTCAGAGCACAACGCTTGTGTAGTCTGAGTTCTATCCTGAACATTTTCTAAAGGACCCTGAACATCTTCTAAAGGCACACGTGACCTTCCGGTCATGGTACTGGCGAGAACTGCCAGAGCGTGGCCCTGTGGTGGTACGCCTCTGCTGCGGCTACAGGCGGCAGGTCTGTTTGTGCAGGAAGAGCACCTAACACTGGCATGGCAGGATGCTCCTAGAAGTGCATATTAGGATGCAGGTGCATAATGCTCACGGGCTTTTGAGCCAAATTCGTAAAATCCACTAGAAGACAAAGGGAAACCATCTGATACCCAGAAGTCACTTTATTTTCAAGAAAGCCATCAATGGACACAGCAAGGTTAGGCTGGATGCATTCGGTTATCTGTCATAAAATGCACAAGCATTTCTCTGAGTCACTGTATTTACACTTCATTAATGCAACAGGAAGGGAGGGGAGGAAATGAAGAAACAATTCCTTTACATTGTGCTGATCTAAAAATACTAGAAACATGAGAGCAATGGCAAGGCGATTCGTGATGCAGTACTAAACTGAACACACTTGTTAGGGTGAGGCTGCAATCTTACGCTACACTAACACCAAAATTGCTATTGATTTAATACTCCTGAAGATCATTTCTGGGAGAAACCTGAAAGCACCACACATTGACTGATGGCCAAGCAGATGTCGCATCATCATTTTCCTACTTTAATGGTTGATTTAATGGGATTTTTGTCTACGCTCCTGAACCTAAGCTGTTTGTCCTTATGTTAAATAAAGCCCCGTTTCCCAGAATACTAAAAGCTACACTGCAGATCTCATTAAAAGGGACAACCACACAAGCAAAAACTTTCCATTTCCATTACACTTACACTTGAGCATTCACCTTATCTTGTAATACTTGCTAATGGCTTACCAGTCCACTTCCTGGCCTCCCCCTCCCGAGGTCCACTCCCCTTATTGGAGGGGTGGGTAAGTAAACCAGCGACAACAAGAGGGATGATTTCCATGTCACTGTCAACCGTTCATACTGCCTGTAGTGCCTTTTCAAGAGTATACCACTGGTGCCAGCTGTCAGAAAAAAACAGTGATTATACACCCAAAGAACCACACTCTTACCTCACAAATTATTTTGAAACATTACTTGAACATTTTGCGCCTTTTCCTCAGGATCTTAAGATGCATACTGTCCTATGTGATAGGATCTGAAAGCCAATAAAAGTCGATTAGACAAGTTACTTATTTTATGATACAAAAGCATGTAATTTCTTAGAGTATGATTAATTTTTGGAGCATATAAAGCCAAAATAACATTTTACACATAAAGTTGTTATTGAGAACTATCCTTAACTATGAATCATTACTCCTCTAAGTTTTCATTACTAGTAAACTGACTGACAGTCCTGAAATTTAAGGAATTTAAGTCTGTCCATTTTATCCTTCTGCTATTTTAGCCACAGTGTTAAATACAAATCTTTAAACCAAAATCCCTGGAGAAAGATCCCTGGGGGATAATCCAGACCAAATCCGACCAGCCTGCATTTCAACAGTCAACAACCATTTTACTAGCCACAGGAAAGGAATAACAGAGAAGAGGGAGAAGGGGAGGAGGAGGGGTGAGAGGTGCTAGACCGAGGGAGCAAGTTCCCTGCGGGAACGTGGTGGGAGGGAGGGCCACCCGCTGAACGAAGAAAGTCCCAGTCCGCATCTCCTACCTGGCTCGCTGGCAGGTGGGTGAAGAGACAGCCTCTCTAGAAGCGCTCATCTGGCCCGAGAGAAAAGATACCAAGATGTAGGGAAACCCCAACAAAGAGGTCAGATACACTGCGACATTTTCCTAAGACGAGGGCCACCAGAGGACACCCTACCATGGACACAGAGGCTCTGAGTGCTTGGCACATCTCATTCTTAAATATGAAAGAACAGCCAATACTCAGGTGTTCTGAAGAAAGCCCAAAACAGGTCCTATGAAGGACAAAGCCTCAAAAAGAAGTGGGGGGAGGGGGAAGAAATTCAGAGGAAGCACGATACACAGAGAACTTAAAAAGAAGTAAGAAATTGGGTCTGTGAAACAAAAAGAGGAACATTATGAAGACTTCCTAGTTACTGAAAAATAAAAATATGACAGTAGAATGTTGAAATCTTAAAAATAGGAATGGATGAGAGAGTGGGGAAATCTCCCAGAAAGGAGAACTGAAGGGCAGAAGAGAAAATAAAGCAAGATTAGAGGACCAGTCCGGGAGGTCCATCCTCCAAACAGGGAGGTCCATCCCCCAAACAAAAGGAGGTCTGGCGGAGGCAGCCTCTGAACAAACATACTTCCTGCTGAGCTTGGCTTCCATTCTGCTGCCTGGTGCCTGTCCATCCTGTTGTTATCCTATCTTTCCAATATAGATTATCTTTCTGCTTAAGCAAATTCTCAGTTGGTGTCTGTGTTTTCCTTTTTTTTTTCTTTTTTTAAAATTTATTGGGGTGACATTGCTTAATAACATAAGTTCAGGTGTACAATTCTATAACATATTATCTATATATTGCATTATGTACTCACCACCCAAAGTCTAGTCTCCTTCCATCACCATATATTCGACTCCTTTACCCTCTTCATTTTCCCCCAACTCTCTTCCCCTCTGATAACCAAACTATGAGTTTGTTTTATTTTTATTTTATTTTATATCTCACATATGAGTGAAATCATATGGTTTTTGTCCTTTTCTGACATTGCACCTTAGCATGATATTCTCAAGACCCATCATGTTGTTACAAATAGTCAATATTTCATCTTTTTATGGCTCAGTGATATTACATTGTGATATGTACTACATCTTTATCCAATTACCTGTCCAAGGACACTTAGGTGTGGCTATTATGATTAATGCTAGCTACAATGAACATACGGGTACATAGATCTTTACAAAAAAGTATTTTCAAAATTTTCAGGTGGATACCCAGGAGAGGGATTGCCAGGTCATATGATAGCTCTATTCTTAACTTTTTGAGAAACCTCCATACTGTTTTGCACAGTGGCCGCATGGCCACCAGCAGTGTATGAGGATTCCCCTTTCTTCACAACCTAACACCTGTTATTTCTTATCTTATTGAAACAGCCATTCTAATAGGTATGAAGTGGTATCTCCTTGTGGTTTTGATATGCATTTCCCTTACAGCTAGTGAAGCTGATCATCTTTTCATGTATCTGTTGGCCAGCTATATGTCTTCTTAGGAAAATATCTGTTCAGGTCCTCTGCCCATTCTTTCATTGGAAACAAACATCTGGTATCTGTTTTCTGAAACCAAGACCCTTGACTCAGACACCAGGAGGCCGGCGTGGAAGAGGGTGAAGGGATAGGGGGCAGGGGGACCAAGAGGCATGGAGGGTACATTTCCCTGGTCTCTGCCACCCAACAGATTCTGGTGTTCCTCTCGGTAACCCAGAGGTGCTCAGTGTTTCCTGTCTCAGGCTCGCTGCACCTCCGCCTAAGCCAGGCTCTGCTGTCGGCGTCTCCTGCCCACCCCACCACTGCAGGTCTCCTCGGGACTCGGCTCTCCCTCTGCACTTACCCGGACAGCCTCCCGCTCCATCCTCAGTACCACCCTAACATATTTCCAGCTCTGAGTCCCTTAATAACAAACGTGACCTTGAATGTCAAGCTGCTTAAACTAATAGTGGTGACTTTTTACATATGGTATTTATATATAGTAACTTTATTCAGATATCTATGCAATAGCCAACCACTTTAAATGCCATATGAGATTCTGAACTAATATTTAATTATGGCTTAATATCTTCAACATTTTATTCACATTCATTTTGAATATTTTGACTATTTTCAAATGAGGTTACGTTAGCAATATTTTAAAATAAAACTGGCCTTGCAAAGTACAGGACTGCCAGTTGCAGGTACTAGCTCTGCAGTGGAATCTCTATAATGCGACTAAATCCCAAATATGTTTATAAATTTTAAAAAGTACTCAACACAACAACCAGTTCAGAAGGCAGTCTGGTGCCTTCTCTCCAAGTTAAACAAACACCTATCCTATGACTCAGCAATTCTACTTCTAGGTATTTACACAAGAAAAATGAATATGAACACAACACAAGTATAAAACTGATCACGGAAGCTCTATTCATAATAGTCCCCAAACCAGAAACCCAAATATCCATCACCAGGAGATGAATAAACAAACTATGGTATATTCATACAATGGCACACTTCTCAGCAAAAAAATGGCAAAAAAAAAAAAAATTACCAATACATGCAATAACATAGATAAATCACAAAGATATGCTAAGCAACAGAAACCAGATGCAGAAGATGTGCAGTATGAATGCACGTATGTGGCACCCTAAACCAGGCAAAACTGTTTTCAAAGAAACAGAACAGGATTTTGAACACAAGGAGGAATAAGTGACAAGAGCCCAAGGTACTTTCTGAATTGATGGAAATGCCCTATATCCAGATGGGAAAGTGGGCTATACAGGCATATGTGCGTTTGTCAAAGCAAAGTTCAATGTGCTGTTTTTTTAAAAAAAAAAAAACAAAGCAATGAACTACACACTTAAAATTGTGCGCTTCATTGTATAATGAAGCCTCAACAACAACAACAAAATGAATCAGAGAAAAAATAACCAGCACAAGTCCGTGTGGCAGGTGTGAAAGCCTAAGCTGCTCAAACGGCTTCTTTCCTAGAGGAACTGCATTCAGGAGTCAAGGCCCTGCCTTCAATTTACTTTTAACTGTATCTTCGGTTAAGTGTCTTAATCTCTTCCCTTTACCTTTTCCTTGGCTATAAACAGAAAATGTATTTCTCACAAACTGAAAACAAGTAAGTAAACAAAAAGACGTCTGTATTCTCTCTTTGGTGAACAGTTACTACAAAAAAGAATCAAGATACAATTATTTCACTATGACAATGAAAAGAGAGTCTACCCTAGAGTCTGGTATTCGTGTTTATATTGAAGTACTGGTTAAACTCATCGTTGTTTTACTATTCACACACCCAGTGATGGCCTATAAAACACAGAAATCAGCAAATCTCTGCTTCAGGCACAGAGGCAGCATATGAAGCAAACACTAGCTGTGTGAGATCCATTTAATTCAAACATGGGGGCAAGGGCACTCCAAGCACCATACTCTGCAAGGCCCGAGGATGTGCGACCACAGACATGACCTTCTTCTCACAGGAGCTCACAAACAGGCAGAGTTGGGAATCAGCCTTGTAAATAATGTGCTAAGTGTCATCCCCAAATTAGGAGCAAAGTGTGATGACAGCGAGAGATGACAACAGCTAATTCTGTCTGGAGAGACCGGAAAGTGTCAGTAAAGAAGACAGCATGGTGGGCCCTGATGGACAAGCAAGATAAGGACAGGAGGAAACAGTGTGAGAAGGCACAGAGAAAGGAAAGGGAGTACAGTGTGCCCAAGGGCCTCACGCTCAGGGCAAAGGAGGGAAGGGAAATGTGTCCAAGGACAGACTGGAGTCCAAAGCAGAGCACTCTAAATGCCACGCTGAGGAGTCTGGAGTCTGCACGTCCACTCTGGTGGAATGGGGAGCATCAGAATTTAGGTAAACAGATGTTTTAAAAAGACGCAACAAAGTGAGAAGATGGAAGAAGGAAGACAGGCAACCAGCAGGCTGCTGCTGTGCCCCGGAGCAGGAATGATGGAGGCCAAGAGGGGAGCAGGGGCCTGAAGGCGGCTGTCTGAGAGACAGTCACAACAAGAAAAAGCATAGCAGGGACCAACAGGACGGAATGGACAGGGCACAGTACTGGAAAATAAAAGGGACTCGGAGGCATGACTGCCATGGCTGACCCGCCCTTGGAACAGGGAAGCGGCAGACTCGGGGAGAGAGCGCTGAGATTTGGGCTCAATGAATCTGAGGTGCCTGAAGGATGAGCCGGCAGAGCTGATCAGCAGACAATTAGTATCTGACCTCCAGCCCTCAACCTAGAGATACAGAATGAGACTCCAGCAGAGAAGAAACCAGTGAAGTGGGAATGGATGTGATCAGCCAAAAGGCCACAAAAGTATGAGGCTAAACCACGGGAACACGGGCATGAAAGGAGAGAAAGAGGTGAAAAGAGCCAGGAACGGAAGCCAGGAAGGAAGGCGGGAACGGTGAACACACCGGACGGGGTGCCAGGAGAGGCCAAGCAGATTCGGTTTCAGTGCAGAGCCAAGAGTTCAGAGAGAGGGTGGTGAGAAAATTAAAGAAGCAAAATTTTTTTAAAATGCAGTTAAGTGAAGGACATATGTAGCTAGAAGTAAAAGTGGAAGAATTTTTTTTTTTTAATTTCTCCTCTTACATATTATCTCACTTGAAGCTATGGTGATTTTAAAGAAGTACTTGGTTTCCCCATTTTACCTTGGACCCACAGGGTTTAAGTATCCACCCAAAGTCATAGTCCCTGGGACTCCGTGCTGCGTCTTGATCTGACCATGCTACACTTTAAAAAAGCCTAGAATAGCCCCCAAAACAACAGAATGTAAAGAGAATGAGGAATATATGCCTAGGAAAGCTGATTAGGCTATCTGACTAAGAAGAGAAAATAAGCTGAGAGGTCCTGCCATGTTTATTCTCATTTCTTTTTTATTTTTCATGTTGTACTATTTAAACTTTTCTTGCAACTATAAAAGCAATATAGGCCCCCCCTTTTTTTAAAGAATGGGGGTCCAAATTTGCAAACTCAAGGAGATGACAGCTGACAAAGCAGAATGACCCTTCTTCCCTAGAGGATGAGGGTAGGCTACAGAGAAAACGGACCGAAGCTAAAGAGGTTCACATTCCATAACGCTGTTTTCTGAACAAATAGGAAGGAGGTAGGCTTTGGGTATTAAAAACGAAAGGAAAAGAAAAAGGAAAAAAAAAGAAATGGTGAAAACTTAAGCATAGCTATTGAAACTGGAAAAAAGAAGCTGGGGACAAAAAAGGACTGAAACGCGACACTGTGAGTGCAGACAGTGCTGGAAACTTCCAGTTTCTGATCAAGTGATGGGAACGACGAACCCTTTTCTCAAAAGTCTGGCCCAGCACTACAAAGGCTTCTGTGGGGTCGGAGATTAGCAAAGAGGACGATAGAAAACCAGGGTATCAAAGGCAAGACTTGGGCTTAAATGATTAACCACGGAATGTAGGGTGAAGGCCTAATAAGCCAGGTAACAGAAAACATCAAGGAACTGGAGGTCCTGGCGATGCTGAGAATTAGGTTTGGAGGAAGTGACAAGGTAACCAGGGTGGGATGAGGCTGGGTCGGCAGAGTGAATTTTAAGAATTCAGAGGATCCCTTCTCCGCAGAAATACACACCTTCCACTCTCCTCTGCTATATGGGGAAAGGTGGTGTAGCCAGACTGGAGAGCAGATGGGCAATATTTATCAGATCGGATCAGCGCATATCCTGTGACGCAGCAACCTATAATGAATTCTCACAGAGGCCCATGATGGCCTTGCACCTCAGAGTGTGGTCCCAGGACCAGCGGTATAGGCTTCACTTGAGAGCTGCTTAGAAATGTAGAGTCTCAGGCCCTACTTCAGGCCTGCGGAACCAAAGCCTGTATTTTAACAAGCTCTTAGGTGATTAAAAAAATAAAGAATTCAGAGGTGGCACCATTCAGGATAAGGATAAGATCTCATATGCAGCCATGCAAACAGGTTACTACACAGAAGGGGATTGAAGGCAGAATTTCAAGCACTTATGCTCCAGGTATGCTGACAACTTGAATGATAAGTGAACCAGGATGGGGCCTGAGTTAGGGGAGGTTACACTACCAAGCAAGTCAGAATCCTCACTGAACCTGGTAAAAGAATGGAGCATTCAGGTAATCTACTACAATGTATTTACTGCAATCATGTTCTAAATGTTCTTTCCATCAGTTTACAACCATGAAATATGTAGTTTGTGCTTTCGAACCCTACTGAAACTTTTTTTCCTCAAATTACTGACTCTAAAGAACAGAACAAAAACAGAATATTAAGCTAACTAAAGACAGGTTTCAAAAATATGCTGGCACATTAACCTTACTGTGAACAGAAAAGTTCCTTAATCTTTCTAGAAAGATCTTTTATACCAAAATACTTAATCGCTCCAAAACAGCACTCAGACACTGCAGATCAAAAAGATGGCAAACTGGGAAACACACCAAGAAGCCACGGGCCTAGGAGACGAAAGTTGGGGGCGGGGTAGAGACAACACTGAGTTTTTCTCTTTTCTCATCAGCCACACTTTGGTCTCTTACTAGGTCCCTCCCCTCCGTAGACACTTAAATATTGAGAGTGCCCTGGCTCAGTCCTGGGTGTTCCCCTTTATCTATATCAGGGGCCCCCAACCCCTGGGCGGTGAACTGGTACCGGTCCACGGCCTGTCAGGAACCGGGTCATATAGGAGGTAAGCAGTAGGCAAGCAAAGCTTCATCTGTTTGCAGCTGCTCCCCAGCGCCAGCATCACCACCTCAGCTGCACCTCAGATCAGCTAGCCTTAGATTCTCATAGGAGCACCCATCCCTGGTGCCAAAGAGGCTGGGGACTGCTGCTCTAAATTGTCTCAGGATCTCAGTCCAATGTAGTTAAAAATGTTTATCTGGGAAAGTCTCAAACTAACAATGCATCACTGAATATATCCAACTGAATCCTCGACAACTCCACAGAAACATCCCCCCCAATACACACACACACACACACACACACACACACACACGCACCCCAAACTGTTATGACCCCATTTTTCCCATCTCAATAAATGGCACCATCATCTAGCTACCAAGGTTAAAACACAAGACTCATCCTTCATTTGACTCTTTCCGCCACCTCCACATCTAACCATCATCGAGTCTTGTAGGCTCTACCTCCAAAGCGACCCAAATCTGACCCTCTCTTCTACCTTCCCACTCAGCCAGATAAAGGCACACGAGCCCTCACCTGGGCAGACTCGGATCGCCTCCTAATCAATGCTGTTTCTACACTCATTGCCTCTACCATCCATCACCATTCAGCACCCAAAGTAAGTTTTTACAGATGGAAATCAGATGGAGTCAGTCCCTCACTTAAAACCATCCCATGGCTGCCTCTGCAAACCAGAGACCTCCCTGTGGCTTATAAAATCCTACCCATCCTGGAGCCTGGTGACCTCACCTCTTACCTTATTCCCCCTTGCTGGATGTCTTCTTCCTTTGTCACCACGTCAACGGAATGTTCCTCGTAATAGCCCCAGCACGCCCATGGCACACTCCACAGATATTTGTTCAGTGAATGAATGAGACAATCATGGAGCATGCTTGAGGAAGACAAGAAAAAGTAGAAATGAAGCTCATGGGAATATGAAAGGAATATGAAAAAGGATCCAAGTGGCAGATCTGGCATGGGGAGGAAGCTCACAAGGTGGGGGGCCTTGGAGACAAGGAGAAGGAGAGAAATGTGCAAAGGTTAAGGGGAGAGAGGGAGAAGGGAAGGAAGAGAAAAACCCATACTAGCAGGGGTTTTCCTGGGGCACGAAGGCTGGATGAGGCAGTCTCAAAGGCATGCTCACACACATACTGAAGGTTTCACCTTTATCACAAAACCAGAGCCACAGCCTGACTCTGAATGTCAAATGAAGCAGTGATTTTTAAAAATCCCAACATGGCAAGTAAACCCTCAAGAATTCTAAATCCAGAAATAAATAGCCCCAGAGTTCTAAACCTCTTTACACCTTCTATCCCAGGGAATAGCTGAACCTGAATAAGGTCGATGAATCCCAACCTCTTTCTGTGTTTTCCTAAACAGAGCTTCCTTGTTTAATATTAAGTGAATTTTTATAACATCAGACTCACCCAAATCCAAAATACCATGAACATTTGACATGCTAACAGTAGGTTTAACTCTCCGTTGCAAGTTAATGACAACGTAAGAAATTAGGCTAAAGGGACTGCCAGTACATTACTACTGAACATCTGCTGTGTGTCAGAAGCTTTATTATGTACCTTACCACATGTACCCCTGCCACCAGCCTAAAAGCTAGGTGCTATTATTAGCTCATTTTAGGGAAGAGGACATTAAGCCTTAGAACTGAAGTAACTTGCTCAAGTTCACAGCCAGTAAAGGGTGGAGGACCGTTCTGACTCCAAAGCCTATGTTCTTCCATTAAAATATACTGCCTCCTAGAGTACTTGGTTTTAGAAAATGCATTTCTGTAATGAAAAAATTAAATTTTGGAAACATGAAACTCTAAGAATTCAAAACATTTTACAGAAATGATACTGTAACAGCCTGTCTCAAGAGAAACTGGAAGCTTCTCTTCTAACTGCCCCTGCTTAGTGGGTGCAGCAAATAAATGATACCATTTCCCAGAATGAACCAAACCACCAACTTAACAGAGCTGGCCTCTCCTTCCTTTTACTGACAACACTCCTCACACAACCAGTGTTTATTAGACACCTTTTAATCTCTAGGCACACAACTCCTCCTCCTCCTTCATTCCTCCATGCTGATGACACTTTTCCCCGCCAACTGGTCCTTTCCTTCTCACCTTTCCCACAACCCAAGTTCAGGCACCCTCACTTCTGGTCTGAACCTCTAAAGTATCCTAACCTCAAAGGGTTGCCAGGTTCCGACCACCCTCTATGTGGCTGCAGGAATTACCATCAAAATCACAGCATAAGCCAGTCCAAAACCTCGGGGCCATGGCGTTCAATGCTCCCCTGACTCTGCTCTCCCTACCTTTCTGGGCTCAGTGCTCCTTCTGGCTCCCCTTGCCATGCCCTTTCGCACCCTGGTGCTTTTACTCCTGCTGTTCCCTCCAATTAGAAGACTCTCATTCTCTGCCTAGCCAATTATTCATTAATCTAACATTTACCGAGCACCCACCACATACCAGGCACTATAAGATAACATAAGTGTTTTCAAAACTATACTGTGCTGTACCAATATAAGGCAATATCTTGGCTCCATAAGGAGTCTGGGTTTTATAAGACAAGAGGATTCTACTGAAGGTTTTTCAAGAATGTAATGAAGTATAAGCAAAGCTAAGATTAGCCAGACAAGAACATGTTTGTAGAAAGAGGCAAAGAAGTCAGAGAAAAAGACAATCAAAGGGGCAAGTGAGAGTAAACGACGAAATGTCTGTCCATAACAGGTGCACTAAAGGACAGATAGGAGTTAACATTGGGAAAGAGGGATTCTCTCTTCCTCAGAGGCAAGTGAAAGAAAAAGACTAATAGATATTCAGAGATATTTTACCTAAGAAGGAATCACCTTTGAAAGAACTTTCTCGGTGGCCTTTGTCTCTTCCATGATCCAGAATGGAGTTATTTGTCAATGGTAAAGCAAAAGAAAAGTATATTTTGAAAGAAGAAACCATGAGAAAAGGAAGAATGCTATGTAGTAAAGAATTTAACTTTACACAGAAGGTCTGGCCTTTGTCCACAGGTGATAATGGCTTAGGGTAGGGGCTGGTCATACCAGAAAGACTGACAATACGATTCAGGGTGGATCTTTGGGTCATACCATATGAGCTGACCTGGAAACTGAGATCAATCACATGATCAATCAATCAATCAAGCCTATGTAATGAAACTCCAATAAAGACTCTGAACTCCAAGGTTCAGGTGAGCTAACCTGGTTGGCAATACCCCGTGCATACTGTTTCGATCAATGCTGGGAAAGTAACATGTTCCGACTCCATGGAAAGAGGACAATGGAAGACCCGCCTCTGATACTTCCCTGGACTCTGTCCTAAGAGCATCTTCCCTTCCCTGTAATAAACCATAACTGTGAGTATAATAGCTTTCAGTGAGAGCTATGAGTCCTTCTAGCTACTATCTGAACATTAGGTGGTTTGGGGAAACCCAAACATTGCAGCTGGATTCAGAAGTGAAGGTGGTCTTGTGTGGACCGTTCCCTCTAAACTTTGCAGTTGACTATCACAGTTGGCCTAAACTCTTCTGAGGCACTACAGCTAAAGGGTCACACAGTAAGTTAACACTGACCCTGGACACTGGCTTTGGGACAAGAAGGAGTAAGAATGACTGTTTTAGACTTTATGCTGTGCTCCAGTGTTCGAATTTTTTATAAAGCAAGCATGTACTATGTTTATCTGCAAAAAGCTGCTTCAAAAAAAAATCATAGAGCTGTTCAGCATGAACTGGAACAGGGAAGTTATAGAATCGTCAGGAAAAGTATTTCTTAATTTGTCCCAAATGTTAACTTCATATGTGAACTTATTTCTAGTCCCATTTCCTCAAATTGAAAAAGATTATATTACTTATATCACCAGAGTCCAAGACTACAGTAAGTTTTAGAAAGAATGTAAAAGTATGTCCACACTTTTTACTGAATCAAGCCTGTTCTTATATTAAGTTCCTTTGAGGACTCTCACTGAGAGGGCCATTCTATACATGCCAATATAGTCACATGCTACATAACGACATTTCAGTCAAAAATGGACCGCATATATAGATGGTCCTATAACATTAAAACGGAGCTGAAGAAGTCCTATTGCCTATGATGTCTTAGTGCAACTTAGCTTCTGGTGATGACGGTGTAAACAATCCTGCTGCACTGTCAGGCATGTAAATTATAACACATTTGATACTTGATAATGATAAACAACTGCTTTATGTATTTACTATAATTCTTGTCATTAGAGTGCATTCTTTCTACTTATAAAAAAAGTTTGCTTTAAAACAGTAAGCTGTGTTACATTGGCAGCAGCCTCATATAATCTCGTTTACCGTGTCTCTTGATTGCATTACTTTCTCTTGTGCTTTTAATCTTGTGTTGTTTTGTACAATAAACGTGGTCTACCGGCTTGTAGTCTAGAAGCAATAGCTATACCACATAGCCTAGGTGTGGAGTAGGTTGTACTATCTAGGTGTGCATAAGCACACTATATGATGTTCACACAATCGAATCGTCTAACAACACATTTTCAGAACATATCCCCACTGTTAAGCGGCTCATGACTACTTGTCCTCTAGAAGAGGATTTCTGCTTTCATAGTGCATTGATTAGGTTGGCTATAAAGTTCCAGTTCACTCATTGCAACCTGAGGCAGGCTCTGAGTCATTGGTAATAGAACACTTCTGTACACATTTATCCACTTTGCCTTGATATGAGACATTTGCACAAAGAGTTCCAATTATTGTATTATGAATTCCTTAGGAAATTACCTTTCGGATGGTCTTGTTCTCCATCTCTCAACTGAAGTCAATGTGAACCTACTAGTCTGACTCCAAAAAGTACATTATCCAAATAACTTCAAATCTAACCCTTCTATTTTCCAGTGTTCAAGAAATGAAGTTTATCACTTGTGTTTAAAATAACCCATTCACTTTAACCAAGCTGTAACTTCTTGACAAGCAAATTTAACAAGGTGACTTTGTAAAAGGTGACTTTAGATAAGTAAACGTTTTAAGACAATATCAAAAAAATTTAAATTCATCATCTGTGAGGTGAAGAATTTAAGAAGAAAAATATACTGAGCTAAATTTCTGAGACAGTAAGAGTAAAATAGATAAATATATGTGCATTAAGTACATACACTAAGCACATTGCAAATGTAACACTGTAGCATCACCTTGGAGAGCACCGTATACAATCTGGACAGCAAAAGAAGTTACAAGGCAGCTGCATCAACAGTTCTTAACACTCTAGTTTAACTAGCATAATAAACTGGTTGCCCTTAAGTGAAAGGCGTCCATCAATCAATCAAGCCTATGTAATGAAACTCCAATAAAGACTCTGAACTCCAAGGCTCAGGTGAGCTAAAAGAGACTCAGCAAAAAGAGACTCAGTTCCAGCAGCAATGACTCCTCAAGAGAGATGAGCCTTGGCTGCACTAAGAAAAGATACTGGCATTGACTGCCCTGAAGGCTGACCTGATTGTACCAAATGACTGTCAGGAAATCCCCCAAAGATCATTAACAGGGTTATGGGTCGATAATGAATGAGAAAGATGTGCAAAGAATAAAAGAGAAAAGTAAAAGACTTATAAGGGACGAACGAGAGCATTCAAGAAGCCAAGAACAATGTGGGAGAAAGCCTATTGTAATATATGCCTATAAACAACTTTACAGAAGGGTTTACAGCCACCCTCTCTTCTAGCCCTAACAACCACCCTGTTATTAGAGAAGAAAACAGTGGCTAGGAGAGCTGTCACGCCCAAGGTCAGGAAAAAAGCTAGGGCTACTATTCGGGCCCTATCCCTAAAGATCAACTAAGGAGTGACAAGAAGACACCTGGGAAAGTCAGGTGCAGGCACAGAAGTGCCCCCCAAGAAATTCGGGAAGGTCGCAGATACGCGGCAGTGTAGAGGAGAGAGAGCAGGGGGCAGGGAGTGGCCGGGAAACCTGGGAGTGAGAAGCCAGCCCGGCCCAACCAGCCCCACTCACCCGAGGCCCGGGCGGGGTCGCCCGGCGCTGCGGCTCCTCCTGACCGGCGGCGGCGGCGGCGGCGACTGCAGCGGCCGAGGCAGGAACGCATCATGCGGCTGCGCTCATGGCCGGGCCGGAGCGGGCCCCGTGGCTCGGCTCGGTCCCGCCGGGCCGATCGGAGGGAGGTGGATGCCGCGCACACACGGGAGCCCAGAGCCCTGCGTGGGGAACGGAGCGGTGCGACCCCCGGAAGTGAACCCCACAAGGTCAGCAGCGCTGCGCTTGCGCAGTTCCGGCCGCCCCCGCTGGCGGCGAGAGGAGCGCGTGAGGCAGTTTATAGGGACTTGTTGGCTAGGCTTCCTCTGGAACGCAGTCTCGTAAGGACTGACTGACTGTTCCTTGAGAAAGGCAGGTTCTAGTCACAAGCTCCCCTCGCCGAAGTAAAGGGATCCCTCCAAACTGAGATCCGGATGGGAAGAATAGGGGTAAGGGCTGCCGCGGGGTTCAAGCCGCGCCGTTTGGCTGTCACACCCGATGGAAGATTCTTACCTAGGTGATTGAGGCCGCGGCGACTTCTCAAGGAACTGTCCGCCTTAGCTGTGGCTTGTACGGTGTACGGGAATGAGAACTCAGAAAATGGGGAAATGGAAACGACGGGAGTGAAAACGGCGGAGGCAGAAGCACATGGGGAAAGGGGGAAGCGTACTGGACTGGAGATTGCAGTACTTATTCTTGGGGTCTGCTGAGCTTCCGATCTCCCTCTATGAGGGACCTGGATATCAGAGGATCCCAACGATTCCTTTCAGACGAGAAGTTCTGTATTTTTTTGGAAGGTAGACTTTTTTTGTTTGTTATTTGTGTTTCCTATAATACTCGGGACCACTTCCTCAGGGCTGGGAAGTAGGTGCTCACTGTTTTGTTGCTAAATTGGTGAGTAGTCACTAAATTTTAAGATTGATGAAAGCCGTAATTACAGCTACGGAATCCGTCAGACTCTCATCGTCTACAAGCCACTTTGTCACTATTTATCATTCTTGTTCCCAGAAACATTCCAGCTAAACTTTTGGAAGTAAGGTGTACATTGTATTAATCTTCAGAATTTCAGCTTTAATGGTTTTAAAAATTTTAGTAGTGTATTTTTGAAACCTGTACAGAATTTTTGAGTTTATTTGAGCTAAACTGATGGCAATGACCAGAAAGCAAAGTATCAACGGATTGAGAAAATGCTCCAGAGAATGGCGGTTTTGCAGCTTATTTTATACACTAGAATCAAAGTAGGAGACTGAAGGCGAGTTATGTGAAATCCATTGGTACTAGATTGAGAGAGTGGGAGAAAGCAAAGCGGAGAAATCTCTGGGATTGGATAAAAAAAAATAATGAGACATTTCTTTTACATTAGTGACTACAGGATAATTAATAATTAACATTTACAGCACAAAGAGATGGTCTGTGGGGAACAAGATAACAAAGAAGCATTCAGTAGTCTTGTGCTCTGCTGGGAGGTTGTGCCCTGAGGGGTCTGGAAAAGAAGATTACTCTGCCATTTAAAAATTTTATTATCTTAGATGCAAAAATACAAAAGTCTTATTTAAGACAAGATGGACCTTCGTCAAGGAAGCCACAGTCCTGGGACATGACTACCTGCCATGACCTGCTTTTAGTTAGGAATTTTTTATGTCCAGACCATTCCTTGTTATTTCAGTCTCTGAGTTTGTAGGGCCTACCATGCTGGCCTCCCCTGAGCTTTTCAGATTTAGTAAGTGGTCCTTGTTTTCATCCACAGTATCTTGTACCTCTGTGTTCATTGTACGCATTCAGTCACTCCTTACAGCCTCCTATCACCTGGCATCTTTGTTTCTGCAAAGAAGAAAAGTGAGGTAGGCTTCCAATTAATGGTCAATTCTTTACACATAGGCTGAAAGAAAGGATGGTTATCTTTTATAACACCAAGTGCCTGCTGTACTTGAGACAAACTACAAGCAATGTTAAAATAATTTTTTTTTAAAAAAAGGTTAAATCTTGACTTTCACACACATATAAATACATGTAAAAGATTCCATTTAGCTCACTAATTAATGAGGAAGTAGGTAAGATGACAAATATTTGAGAGATGAATCCAAAAGGCAGACGCATATATAGGCAGTTAGGAATGCGGAGATGAATTTGCTTAATAGATGCACTACTAGCTTTTTCTACAGTGAGGGAGAAAAGTCAGTTGAGCTTTTACAAGATTTATTCGTGAAAAAAAAAAAGATTCATTTGTATGTCTGGTATCTGTGGGTAAGATCACTTGCATTGCTATCAGTTCTCTACAACCCATAGAGTTATAAAATCTTAAAAGGAAAAACCTCATAGAACCAGATAACAGAAGGGCATACCAGACGACACCTAGTTGTTCATTGAAGACACCCAATAAGTTTTTCAACTCATTTCAAATCCTTTCACAAAAAATGCAGAGGGAGGGATTTTCACTCCGTGAGTCTCCTGACCCCCATAGTTGTTTATGTTGCCTGTTATTAATTACTAGTATAGATTGTTTATTGTAACTTTAAAATTGTACCCTTGCTAAAGGAAATAGCATAATAGTATCATGAAAATATTTAACAGGGATGGCAGCAGATTACAAAAACAATTCAACTCTTATCAAGGATTTTCATCTCTTAACAGCATTGATATGTGATCTGCAAGTCATTTCCCTCCTCCAAGCTTCAGCCTTTTTTTTTTTTTTTTTTTTTAATCTCTAAACCATGAGATTAGATTTCTAAGGTTTCTTCCTGTTTTAGGACTGTGGTTCAACACAGAACTTTTCTTCTCTCCCTAATTTTACAGAGGCCTTGGGAGCAGAAAACCTCCCAACATTTGTGGCCTTTGCAGGAGTGATAACATCTCATCTCCAGGGGTAGTTCTTTTTATTTCTCAGGAGCTAGTTTCCAGCTAACCAATACTCCCAGGAAACAGGACTTTTTAAAGTTGAGGCTCTATTCAAATATGTGAAAAGATGCTCAGCCTCATGCAAAGTAAAAGGAATGAATACAAATTTAAAGTACGAGGAGATCCCATTTTTCATCTAATAGATTGATAAAGATAAAAGCTTTTTAATACTCTGTTGGCAAGGCAGACCAAATTGATACAGCCATGAATTTGTTCAGCTCTTTGCAGAGCAAGATATCAATACAAATCACAAAAATTTAAGTGTACATACCCTTTGACGCAGCAATTCCCCTCTTAGGAATTTATCCTACAGATGGATTCACCTATGTGCACAAGGATGTTTGTACTCAAGTATTTACAAAAGCATGTGTGCAGAAGCAAAAACCTGGCATAACCTATGTGCCCATCAATATATTAAATAAAGTATGTTGTATACATAAATGGAATACTGTGCTATGTGATTATAAAAAGAGAATGAGGCAGATTTTTATTTGTTAATATGGATGGCCCTCCAGATATATTGTCTTTTGTGTAAAACAGTGTATTTGTATGAAAAAGAAGAGTAGAGAATATTTTTATGTACATAGAATATTCCTGGAAAAATATACAAGAAACAAGTCTGTAATTTGTTATATTTTTAACCACACATTCACTTTTAAATATACAAAAAGGTAATTAAAAGTAAATGAGACAACCCAATAGAACGATTGGCAGATCACTTGAACAAGTACTTCACAAAGAGACTTTCCAAAACATGAAAAAGTGCTCATTTTCATTAGTCATTAGGGAAATGCAAACTTAAACCACAAGGAAATACCCACCAGCATGGCTCACATGCAAAACACCAAGTGTTGGTAAGCATTGGAGCACCTAGAAGTTCCATACACTGCTGGTGGACTTGTCATCGTTAAACCACCTTGGGCAACTGCTAGGAGTATCTGTTGAAGCTGAGCATGCCATACCTAGGTTCACCAAAAGATGTGTGCTAGAATGTTCACACAGCACTATAACAGCCCCAAACTGGAAACAACCTGAAAGTCCATGAACCACAGGATGAGTAAATAAATTGTAGTATAGTCATACAATGAAATACTATACAGAAAGAAAGTATACAATACAACAATATAGATCAATCTCGCAAATATGGTGTTGAGTAAAAGAAGCAAGACACAAAAGGGAGCATGCTATATGCTCACATAAAAATAAGTTCAAAGTCAGGCAAACCTGATCTTTGGTATAGGAAGACAGGGCAGGGTAGTGGTTACCATTGAGGGAGGATGTTAGGGTACCAGTAATATTTCTTGATCTGAGTGCTGGTTCTATGGGTGCTCACTTGGGAAAAATTCATCCAGCCATGCACACTTACAATTTGTATGCTCTACTTCAAGTAAACAGTGGGAAAGAGAGAGAGTCACAAAGGTTGTACAGCAGAAAATCAGGTTTGTTCCAGAAGGGTGTTTTAGGTTCTTAGTTTTCCCTCTGAGTTTGTGGTTTTTAATGCAATGGCCATACTAGGGAAGCCAGAAGGCTGAAACTCCACTACCCCTGGTGTTGGACAAGACCCAAGAAATCTAAAGAACCCAGAGTGGTATGATATGTTCCTGAATTCCTTTTCACTGGGCCACCGCACTGCCAGCTGTGGGTAGAGCCTGCTGGTGGGAGGATGTATGGCTAGTGAGCATGAATGGAGCTAAGTGTCAGGTTCTGGGTTTGATGCTCTGTGTCTCTTGGATATTCCAAGCTCGTTCTCTAATACCTTTGGCACATGATTTGGAAGGCATCTTTCTCCCTGGAACCCCCCTCTAAAATTTCTCCCATCCATTCTTGCAGTATTTCACTTCCCCTTTCCCAGCTTTGCTCCTCCTTGTCACAGCTCAGCTAACTTCCTATATCTTTCACTTTGTTATCCCATTGTCTATCCCTCACTGCAGTGCAATTCTCACAAAAGACAGGAAGTTTTATTAGTCTTGTCTCCTATTGTCTCCCCAGTGCCTGTCAAAAAGTAGGCATTCAATAATAATGCCACTGAATGAATGATCACACTATGGTTGGTCTCTTTCATAGATGGAGAAATAAGCCCAGTGAGGTTAAGCAGTTTGCTCAAAGTCACTGGGAGTGGAGAGCCAGGATTCACACCCAGATGTCTTGCTTTTCGCTGCTGTCATATTGCCTCACAGACTCACTTCATCCTCACATTCGTATGATCTCTTTGTACAGCTGAGGAAACCGAGGCTCAGAGTTAAATGATTGCCCAGAAGAAGCGGAGAAGCGCAGCTCACCTGCAAACCTCCTGTCTGGCTGTGAAGATCCTGCTCTTTATACTGTACCACACTACCCCTCTGAGGAGCTGGAGGCTATGCTCTATACCAGTGCTGCTCTATACCAAGCTCTGAGGGCTGGACTGTGACATGGCTCCTCTATTCCTGCTACCACGACCTGATCCACCAAGTCTCCTCGAAGCAAGTTTCTAACCAATAACTCAGTGCTCTTGTCATCCTCCTCCCTCCCCCATCCTTGTCTTAGACTCATATTGGTTCATTCAACAAATATTTAATGATTTACTCTGTGCTTGGCACTATGCTAGGTGCTGTAGACACACGAGTAAGCAAAACCAGACAAAGTTCCTGCCTGTTAATTAGCTCAGAGACTAATCGAACAAATAAATAAGTGCAAAATAATAAACTGTGGGTTTCTATAAAAGAAAAAGACATTGTGTGGTGAGAGGGTATACCCAGGAATCTGTTAAAGTCTGGGGGTCACATGGAGGGATTCCTTTAGGATGTGACATGTAAAGGACCCGTGGGTATTTGATAAGCAATAGGTGCAGGGGGTAGAGGGAGAGGGTTCCAGGCAAAGCGGTAGGTGTGGAGGCCGTTTGGTAGAAAGCAGCATGGATTGAAGTTCTGTAAGGGGCCAGTGTGTAGAGGGCAAAAGGGGAGTGGCTTGAGCCCAGCCTGGAGAGCTTGGAAGGGGCCTCGTGCAGGGCCTTAACACCCAGGTGAGGGATTCTGGCAGAATATGAGGGGCAGTGGGAAGCCACTGGAGGATGTGATCACATTTGTGGGTTTTGAAGGTCATTCCAGCTGCTTTGCGGAGAACATATTGGAGAAGGGCAAGGATAAATGCAGGGAAAAGTCAACTAATAAATATCAGTGGAGCGATTGAATTAGAACACTCAACATTTTGCAACCACCATATTATTATCAATAATGGAGGCTGAACCACCTGGTGAAAGTTCATTAGAAAATAGGATATTAAGATAGTCTTAAAGTATCTTCCCCACAGATTACTAATTACTTACGAAGTAAAAAAAAAAAAAAAAAAAAAAAGGACCTTTTATAATGGAGAAATATATGACCATCTCAATCATTGGTCAAACACAGTATCAGCAATAATGAGACAAACTGATGTGTTGTGCCTCCAGATGCAATGCACTGAGGACACGCATCAGTTATATAGTACTCCTGTGTAAAATGTGTGGAAGCAATCAGAGAAATCTAAACAGAGACATTCTGCAAAACGACTGGCCCGTACTCTTAATATCTATTAGTGTCTTGAAAGACAAAGAAAAGCTGGGAACTATTCCAGATTAAACTATTTGAAAATGGAGGAAGAAGGGGCCTTGAGCCAAGGAATCAGGAGACCTCTAGAAGCTGGAAAAGGCAAGGATATGCTTCTTTCTCAGAGCCTCCAGAAAGAATCAACCCTGCTGATGCTTCAATTTTAGGACACAACCTCCAAAACTGTAAGATAATAAATACATATCATTTTAAGCCCCTAAGTTTGTGATAATATGTTATAAAGAGGGAGGAGAAAGTAAGCATAGCGGACAACCAAAAACAGAACTGATGCTAGATCACACCACCAGCTTTATCTTGTATAATTATTTTTTAGACTCATTCTCTAATCAAAGTATTTTTGAATATCAATTCAGTCATCAGTAAATTTATTATTTCTCCCTCCTTTTCTTCCTGCCCTTCAGACAGACAATATCATGAAATATCTTAGCAAATGCTTTGCCTAGATATCTGTTGCTTCCCCAGAATCTGTCTCCCTTCTGTTCACAAGAGCGCCTCAATTTTCTTTGGGGTCCCACCCTTCCCTTGCCCTCTACCCAAGTAGCTGGGTGGGGCCGATCCTCACTCCTATCCAGATGTGGCCAATCTATTTATCTCAACAACCTGGCCTCAGAGATTGGTTCAAGGGGGTGAGCACATGATATGTTGGTCCACTCAGACCAAATCCTGGGACTTTTGCTGGAAATGTTGAAAGCGAAAATACTTTTTTTCCACTGAGGATGCTAAGTTGAGAGAATATAAGCCTGTTGCTGCTAGAGACCATTCTACAGAAAGAACCTAATCTGAGTGTAAAATCACCTCAGAGGGAAGCAGTCAGGTAGGGGAAAGAGGCTAATTTCTGAAGACATCATTTGAGCCCCTAGATCCTGCTGGGCCAATCCTAGAACTTTTTAGTTATGGGAGCCAATATATTCCCTCTTGTTCAAAAACCAGTATGAATCAAGTTCTGTCATTTACAACTGAAAGAAGCCCAGTAAATACACCTTCCAGGTCCAGATATATTACTTCTACTATATTTCCTTGATTTACCAGTCTATACATTTCACAACAGAAATAAGGCTAACCTAGCATGACTTGATCTTTTCATTGGTGCTTCCTCTTCTGAGGTGCACAAATATTTTTTTGTGAGTAATCTGTTTTGAATATATTCCAGGCCCAATGTCAACTTCACTGATCTGTGGTTTGTAGAACTTGCTTTCTTCCCCTTTTTTTAAATGGCTATGTCATCTGCCTTTCTTCAACTCTCTGGCAAGGTAAGAACTCTTATGAGATAGGGAGAGACAGGTTCCATATGAATCTCTTGAAGAGAAATGACATTTTCCCAAATGGAATCTGACCCTGATTTGAGCTCATGCTTTTCGATTTCCCCGAATAGTTAGTATCACCAGAATTAGGTCAGGGGTGCATGAGGTGGGGTCTTATGCTAGTTTCATTCATTGAACCACAGGAAAACTTCCTCCAGTTGCAGATACAATTCTCTGTTCCCATCAACTATTCAAAATGGGCTCATATTCTGCTGGACACAGGGCAGAACCTTACAAGGACCAACAGCATGCCCACCTATCTGTAGTGTATACATGTGGGGATGAAGGCTGCCTTACACTCCTTCCCTTCTGAGTTCAAACCAAGCTTGAAAGACCCAAGAGATTCAGCTTCTCACACATGATGGTCACACTGAGCTGGTCAGGCAAATCTGAAGTAGCTATGGCACCGAAGGCTCCATAACTCTTATGAGACTGCAGATCCCAGCTTTTTTTCCTTCATGTTGTTCCCTTATACTTTTTCCAGCAAGTCTGAAGTTCAGTTGGTCATCTTCCTAGGGACCAACAGCTCCAGGCTTGGGGCATGGGAAAAATACTTGATCATCAATGCAGAATTCATTTTTTCTTCTAGGTGGCAGAACTCCAGTTCCTCCTGCAAAACTTGTAGAACTTCAGGGAATTCAATTTTTCTGATATTGACATTCAGACCTATTTCAGATCCCACTGCAACCACCAGAAGGAGCGCTATAGTTGTGCTGTGTAGCGGTGGAAATGTCTTTAGAGCTTGAGGTATCAGAGCCCACACTCTGGAATCGGATTATTTTGCTAGGCGCTGGAATCAAGTTTCATATAATTCCAAATGTATTGGGAAGGGGTGTCCGTTTATGTTTCTATATTTCCTTCCTCTAGAACTGTAAAAAGCTTCCATAGGAAACACTTCTATTTTTTACTTTTTTGTTCTTTTTAATTGAAGCGATGTGGAACAGGATGGCTTCGAAGTTGTGTAATATCATTGTATTTGCTAAAAAAGATGCAGCCTGGCCTAGAACTTTTGGAGCATGAGTTGGTATCTCATCAGCCTTTAAGATGACCCTTTTTAAAAAATAAATCGGCTTCAAAATGCCTTTCTATACCATGCATCCTTGCCTGGCTTATTTTAAAAGTATATTCGTTAATGCCCTGACTTAAAAGTACGTTGGTTAATGAGGGCAGGAAATAGCAAATGGCATCCCTCTTTTAAGGGTGGGGACACTCAGGGCGGGGAAGCAACCAGAACCAGGCCATAGTTCCAGGATCCCTGCCGGAGCTCCCCACCACCACCACTACTAAAATCACCAAATCGCCCACTTGTCTGGACGCAGAACGACCTGCCCCACCCAAATCTAACCGCCTCAGAGAACACCCTAGTTTTGAACAGGTCTAGGAACCGAGGATCCCGGGACCTTCCGTAATAGCGACCCATGGGAGGTCTCCGAACGTGCTCCCTGGAGCCGCGGACAACCTAAGCCCGGAGCGTCCCCGACCGAGCGGAGACCCTCGGGAGCGCCGGGCGATAGTAGCAGCTCCGCCGCGTCAAGTGACGCCTCTCGCGGGCCTCCCCGGCGCCTGCGCAGACCGGACCGGGGGCGGGCACGGCCGGCGCCTCGGAAGGACCCGGCTCTCCCGCCAGCCCAGGGGCCGCGCACGGTGGATCGCACCGGCGCCCACTCGCTACCCAGCCCTCCCCCCGGCCGGCGCCCGCCGCGGTGAGAGGGGCCCCGCTGGCGCCCGTGGGGGGAGGGCGAACCCCGGGGTCTCCAGGCGGCGCAGGTGCTCTCCGATGGGCGACAGCTGGAGCGCCTGAAGCGACGGCACCGGCTTCTCCGGGGGCCGGCGGAAAGGGCAGTGGGATGACGCGGGGCCGGGGGCCTCGGGCCTCGGGGGTTCCTGCAGGGTCCGCGCATGCTGGGCGGGCGGGCGGGTGGGGGGGGCGGTGAGGAAATAGGAAGGGGATCCCATGGTGTGGAGAACTGGACAAGGTGTCTCCAGTCCCGGTGGCAGATGGTGTCGCCAGGTGGCTTTGGGACGAAGCCGATTCATCACTCATGGGGGAAAGAAGAACCCCCAGACTCCTGGAAAGGCATGCTGAGGAGGGGGTTCTTGGGACCGCGATGGGAAAGACGTTTGCCAAGTCGTGCGAGTGTGTTTGGTTTTAAGTTTACTGCTTCTCTTCTCCTGGGGTGGCAGACGGCTGAGGTTTGGGGTCAAGGGAGAAAAGGCTCTGGACACGCACGGTTCCTGCCGTGTCAACTCTGCCGGTGTCTTCCCGGGGCTCCCCTCTCCTCCGGACGTGTCAGTAAGCAAGGAGGAGGTTTGCAGAGGCACAGCAGTAGAAACGCAGTGATAGACGCTCATTGTTGGACCGCTGTTTTGGGGTGGACTAAACCAGTGTCCAAGGTCTTTGAGAGGACAGGATGTGGTCCTGGAGCTGGGAGCGTTTCCCCCTTGTATAGAGTTCGTGCTTCCCTAGGTTGCACGTTAATTGGATTTCAGAGAGGGAAACCGGGAGGAGGAAAAAGACTTTGCAGTGGGCACTGGCCAACTCTTCCAACTCTGGTCAAGTGCTAGGTAGGGGTGCCGACCTGCAGAATGAGCAGGAACTTGCCTCTGAGCTGGCACAGGTGAGGCACCCTGACGTGGAGGTTGCCACTGTGGTGAGTCAGTATTCAAGGCAAGCTGACAGCTGTCAGGGACAAGGCTGCTTTAGCCAGGCTGCCATCCAGGCCCTTGTCACCTAATGCTAATGTTTCAGATTCATTTCATTAGAGGCACTCCCTCCCTAAAGCTAAGCCAGGGCAGCTAAGATGCTTAACACTGAATTAAAGAAAAAAAAGAGGTTTAGATTGTATTATGTGTGAGTGCTCCTTCCCATCTTTTCCTGTTTCTCTTTGGAAGTGTATGTTTTCCCATTGTTTAATCTTCCTTTCGGCGGTCACTCATTTTTATTTCCACTTTGTTCGGAAATAGGACTGCTTACGTATTTGAAGTGCAGGGTGATAGGCTATTGGGATCGGCTCACAATGAAAAAGTTGACTCATGAGGTTTTCTTTTTCCATTAAAGAAATGAAGACTGCTGAGGATGCACACAGAGGCACTCTTTTTTTTTTTTTTTTTGCAGTGTTTATCTTTTGTATGACATGTCAGTTAATGTAAAGATAGTTTGTATTATTTGAGAATGCAACAACTAAAGATAATGAAAAGCTGCTCAGTGACTTGAGTAAATCACCAACCTTTTAAACTTGCTACAGAATTCCAAAGTGGAGAATAACCACAGCAAGTAGACGTGGTTCTCTTTTCATGACAATAACTGCTTCTTCGGAAGTAAATTGCATTATAGTGACCCCAAATGGCTCTGAAGGGAGTTCTTTTAGGACACTATTGAGGAAAGGTTTAAGGCGAGACGAGTTATGCTGCATGCCTCTTCTCTTTCTCTCTCTCTCCTTTTCTCCTTTTAAACCTCTCTCTCCCACTCTCCCCACTCCCTCCAAAAAGAAAATAATCAGGTTAAAAGAAACATCAAAAGCAGTCTTGGAAGATTTTTTTTTTTTTTAAAGTCATGAAAAGTCAGCTGGCAGCAAGAAAGAGCTGCAAATGGGAGGAGTGAAAATCCTATCCCCGGTAATAACCCCTCACTTTTACATGACAGTACTTTACAAAGGACTTTCCTATGCAAAATCTTACTTGATCTTGACAATAAACTGGAGTGATAGGTGGTGTTCTCACATGCCAAAGATGAGGAAACTGAGGTTAAGTGACTTGCTCAAGGTCACATAAGTACTAGGGGTGGCGCAGAGTATTAAACCTAGCTCTCTGACACCAGATATGGAGTGGATGTAGGAAGGATCCAGGCAAATGATATGCACATGCTCGGGGGCCCAGGGCTTTCCCAGCATTCATTAGCAGAGCATCCTTCTCTCCCACTATTTGCCCTGCTGACTAACTTAGCTGAGCTTGCTGGTGTAGATGTGCCTTCACCACTTCCCCCTACCTCAAGCTTGAGATAGTCTGCATCTACTCAGATTTATTTGTAAGTCTTTAAGAAATCTAGTAGGAAGTATGATTTTCGGGAGTGCCTTTTGCTCAAGTGCTTAGTGTTTCCAAATAGTCTAGATGTCTTCAGTTGTGTGATGCAAGAGACCAAAGCAATTGTAAGGAAAATTGCCATAATAGTTTTCCCTGTTCTCCATCCGGAAAAGAAATGCACTGGTTGTGAAACCGCAGGAGTTAACCCCGTGGTTTTATTTTATTCAGTTTTTTAATACGTGTCATTGTTTGAGTAATGGTGTTTGTCATTGTTTGAGCTATGGCACAGCTGCTTGTATCAGGGAATAATGAGCTTTAATTCCTTTTTTTTAGATCTAAGCATCAAAAAAAAGGACTTCATCAGCAGGATATTGGAAATATATTTCAGCAGGTCAGTGGTACAAAACAGAATTGAAAGCCAAGACAATCTTGGGTACATCAATAGAAATATAGATCTGGAATGAGAAAGATGATAGTTCCAATCTGCTCCACACTTAGAATATTGTGTTCTTTTCTGGACATGACAGTTAATGAAGGACATAGAAAAAAAAATCAAGCATATTTATTGGAAATTGCTACAGCAGTGAATGATTTAGAGCTGGTAAGCCAGGAGGATCTGGGGAGTCAGGGTTACAGAGGTTCAGATCTGTCATTTATTAAACTTGTTCTGTAGGGACTCAAGATCCCAAGAACCAAAGGATATAAGTTATAGTGAGAAAGACTTCAGTTTTAAGAACTTTACTATGCCAGAGTGATCTTTTAAAAACTATGACTCAAATCATGTCTCTCCCCAGTATTCATGGGATCAAATTAAAGATTATTACCTTGGTCTACTGAGGTGTTTGTGAGTACTAACTGACCTTGCTTGTTTCTCCAGCTTTATCAGTGACCACTCACTCACCCACAGAGGTCCCACCTTCTTTCTGTACTTTGAGCATGCCTAGTTTTCTCTGCCTCGCGGCCTTTGCACTGGCTGTTCCTCCTGCCAGATTTCCTCATAGCTGGCTCCCTGTCATTTAAGTCACTGCTCTAATATCACATCCTTAGTGAGATCTTCACTAATAATCAAAATAATTTCTTCCTGGTTCGAACCCCATTCACTTTATCCTGTTACATTGCTTTATTTTCTTTATAATAATATCAGAAATGATCCTCTTTGAGAATGATTTTATTGCCTGCTCCCCATTTATCACTGTAGATCAACAGTGCCCCCAAACAGTACCTAGCGTATAGTAGGTGCTCAATAAATTTTTGTTGACTGACTGACATTTATAACATACCTTTTCATGGATGGGAAGGATTACTTCCTCGGTAGATACTGTGGTTTTTTGTTGTTTTATTTTTTTGTTTTATTAGAGACAGCCATACATAAGCTGGCTAGTTTCTTGGAGTTGCTCTAACAAAGTACCACAAACTGGGTGGCTTAAAACAATGGAAATTTATGCTCTTACAGTTAGGGTGAGCAGAAATCCATCTCCAGGGTGTCGGCAGAGTTTGTTCCTTCTTGGGGGCTCAGCGGGAGAAACTGCTCATGCCTCTCTCCCAGCCGCTCGGTTTCCAACGATCTTTGGTTTTCCTTGGCTGTCAGCTGCATTGCTTCTGTCTCTGCCACTGTGGTCACGTGACCTTCTCCTACACAGGCTCACGTTTGTGCCTTTACATTTCCTTCCCTCTGTATATATAAGGATTCCAGTCAAATTAGACTTAGGGGGTACCCTACTCCATTAGGACTTTGTCTTAATTTAACTAATTACACCTGCAAAGACCCTGTTTCCAAATGTCACATTCATAGGTTCCGGGAGTTAGGACTTCAATTACCTTTTTAGGTGGACACAACTCAATGTGTAACACCTTCCAGCTGCAGGATTGTCATTTTAAAAGAGAAAACTGGCAGGAGGTGCTGGGTTATTTTTAGGGATAATAACATGGATTTGGATATTTGCACATAAAGCATCCATGATCTTTACAACTTGCAAGGTAAGTGGTAAGTAGCTTGTAGGAGTCACGGACGAGGAAGGTGAAGGACAAGTGAGTGACTTGCCCAAGGTAGTGCAGGGATGTTGATTAAAAAGCCAGAGGCCTTCATACGCTTCCCCACCTGCTGGTGAGCTGGTCTTACTAGTGGCACAAGCCCAAGGTGGGATGTGGGGTTTCTTTTATGGCTCCACAGAGGTCCGGGGAGGGGGATTATTTCCTTTAATATTTCCTTATTTTGTCTGACCCTGCCTTTGTGGTAGAAGAATAGCTCATTGATGTCAAATGGTATAGCCGAACATGATGCTCCAGCGCTAGACCTCACACAGAGGCTTTGATGGAAGACGATATTAGAAGCTGCATTTTCCCTTGTGGAGCTTTTCCAGTGATTCCGAAGGGTTTTCTCATAAGCTTTTGAGGGTTCTGGGTTTCATCGTCTCTGATTTTTACCCCAAATAAGTATTACTGATATTTTAAGACTGAACCATCTAAGAGTTCACAGAGTAACTTTTCTCATTAGGAGATTGGGTGGGGGAAGGGTAGTAGGGGAGTGGATGAGAGCAAGGCGGCCGCCAGCAAAACGACTCGCACCTTCGCCATTAGAAACCTTTTTATTTCTGGCTCTATCTTACCCAGATACCCAATATGCCCCTCCCTTATTTAACTTGATTAATTTTTACTAGGTGATAATGTACATGCAGATGATACAAGAGTCAGATGATATAAAAACATGTCCAGGGAAAAGTCACTTCTGGCCCTGCCTTCCTTTCCCCTCCAGCTTCCCAGCTGTCTCTCCAGTGGCATGATCACTGCCATTCTCTAGTGTCTTCTTCCTGACGTCCTTTAATGCCACCCCCACCCCATGAAAGCTGTGCTTCCATCCCAATTTTCCATTCTTCCTCCTGCCTCTTCAAACTCCTTTCTGTGGCGACCTGACAGGCTGGTTTGTCCCTGCATGGCAAGAGCTGGTGACAGCGTCTCTGCCAAGAGTTTTATCTTTGGAAGGAAGGTGCTCAGAAAAAAATGCGTCTGTAATGGTAAGATCTGAGGCCTTGAGGCAAGACTGTGTGGAAGGAGCTTTTATTTGTGGGACGGTATTCAGGGTCAAGTTCCTTGAACTTCAGGGTTAGCCCTGACAAGGAGGCAAGCACAGAGCTCTCATGGAAGAAGGTGGGAAGGCAGTGGATGTTACGTTCTGGAGCGGATAAGGCTGTCGGGGGGTACTGTAGCTCACACTTCCTGGGTTTACTCTGCCACACCCGGCAATGTGCTATGTGCTCTATAGGTTGTCACTTGAACCCTCACAAAAACATTATGGGGAGGACAGTGTTACCATCCGCGTTTCACAGGTGAGAAAACTGAGGCATGGAGTAGCAGAGTAATTTGCTTTCTGTCACACAGCTGTTAAGGGCAGAGCTGGCACACGGACCTAGGCAGCTTGTCTTTCTGTTCCAGGATCCAGGCCGGGTACCACACTGCATTCACTTGTCATCTTCCCAGTCTCCTCTGGTCAGGGACAGTTTTTTCCCCCTGATTTGTGTATAGTTGGGTGGTCCCTGTGTAAAATCCTATCTTCATAGCTCTCAAAAGGAAGAGTGAGCCAAATGTAGCCTGTGCGTGAAGGTCCACGTCATACAATGGAGAAAGAACCTTATGTAAGAAGGCCTGCTTTCATCCTCAGGGGCTTCTGAGCTCATTCCAGAAACATGCTCCTGCTTCTGAAAAGTCCTAAACAAATGGCTAAGTCTCATTCCAGCATAGGACTAATCCCCAACAAATACCGAGAGAAATTGTAACTTTGGAGGAAAAAAAAGAAAAGGGGGTTATTTTTTTCCTCCTATTTACTGAATGCTTAGGTGCAGACCATATTCCTGTGTGACATCCTTTTGTAAACCAGGTGTGTTCTGAGGCATTTCCCTGGCCTTTGCCTCGCAGCCAAGCATGACTCAGAGCAAATGACTCACCAGTGGCAAAAATGACCGACGAGCTAGGGAGAAAATGAGAATCTAGAAACAGCAGAGCAAATGGTAAATGGAAAATGCTAGAATAAATGAGCTTAGAAGGCTGCTGTTCAGCTGACATACTTGAGTTAGGGGGGTTTGAGGGCGAACCCAGGAAGCTAAGATACAAAAATAGGGCCCAGTATGAAGGGGTGGAAACCTCGTGAGAGAAGAAAACCAAATTTTTGAGTTAATTGTAAATAGCAACATTGATGTAAAAGAATTAAATGAGGTCAAAACGACAAACCTATGACCGCTCCCCTTCATTTCTTTAACTTAGCGTGGTGATGGTGGAAGAAAGGAAATAGGAAACAGTTAGTAAAGGAAAGCTGGTTTAATACCCCGTCTGCTCTGAGGAGGCAGATTAAGCGGAACTTCAGGAAGCAGCAGGATCACTCTCAGAATCGCAGGCTTAATTTGGATAATAAATATTTCCTTTGTCTGCTCTTGTGAGGAAAGAGGCAGTCTGCACAATCAAAATTTGAATGTGAAGTGAATTAACAAGACTCAGGATCCTGCGGGAGAGAAGTGGTAGCATCCCTGACTTTGTCTCCTATGTCTTCTGAGGTCACCAGGAGTAGCCAAAAGCTGGGGGTTGTTGGGAGGTGTCCCGTGAGGTTGACGCCTCCTGTCCCGGGGCCCTGCTTCTGTGCTCGCATGCCAGTCCTCTCTCCACGTGGCGGCCAGTGTGCAACATCTTTGCAAAATCTAAATCAGATCATGGTGTTGCCCTGACGCATCCCTCCAGTGCTCTCCCGTTGCTCCTGGGATAGAATCCCGACTCCTAAACTTGGCCTCTAGAGCCCTGACAAATGCCTGGCCTGTGGCCTGCGGCCCTGCCAGCCTCAGCTCCTTCCCTGTCGTCATTCGCTTCCCTCACTGAGCCACAGTGCCTGTCGGTGGCTCCGAGCGGCCAGGGTCATTCCCGCAGCAGAGCCTGTGAATTTGCCGTTTCCTTGAGCTGGGATGCCAGGCTTCTGGATAGTGGAATGACCTTCTCTCGTGTTTCACGCTGAAGGAGCTCCTGCCTCCATCTGGTTCCTCTGACCAGCATTGGCCAGTAGTAAGCCACATGCGTCACCTTAAGTTTCTAGCGGCCACACTGAACAAGTAAAGGAAACAGGCACAATTTTTTTGATTGAAGAGTTTATTTAACCCAGTATATCCAAAATATTATCGTTTCCACATCTAATCAATATAAAAATTATTAAAGAGACATTTTATAATCTCTTTTTGCGCTGAGTCGGAAATTCGATGTGCTCACCATGTCTCAATCTGAACGCGTCCGTTTCATGGCTCATTTGCCGCAGGCAACTGACTGCTGTACTGGACTGTGAAGCTCTGAAGCTGTTTTTATTTTATTCACAGCGCTTAGGAAGGAATCTAATGATGCGTTGTTTACCTCTTTGTTCTCTAACTAGAACATAAACTTCCTGAGGGCTGGGCTTTTGCTTCTCTTGTTTACCTGGATCAACACCTGGCACACTCTAAATGCCCAAGAATGTTTGTTGAATGATAGAATGAACACATGAAGCGCACAACCATCCTCTTGCCACTCCAGAGGCAACTGAGTGCCCAGTGCCCAGTGCCATTTGGAGCAGAGGAATTTTTTAATCAGAGGAATTCAATGCACAAGTTTCCCTGCGACCAAAAATATTAACTATTTAAGGTAGGGACTTGTGCATTGTCAAAGGGCCATTGTGATTACTCTTTATTGGGTTAATTTTTGAGGTGACAATGATACTAAATGAAAGAAGAGTTTTCAATAGGAAGCAGTTAACAGGATTGAGATTCTTTAACGTGGTTGCTGGTCAGAGCTAATCTAGATCAGGGATTTCAACTGGAGACAACATCTAGAGACATTTTTGGTTGTCATGACTGGCGGAGGGGAGCATCCGTCATCTAGTGGGTAGGGGCCAGGAATGCTGCTAAGCATCTTACGACGCACACACAGGACAGCGACACTGCAAAGAGTTATCCAGCCTAAGTGTAGATCAGCGTGGCTTCCCATTTGTTGCGTTTCTGAATTGCCTCTGAAAACCTCAGCAAGGTTATTAGAATCCAGAAACTTGACAGGTTGTGTCCAGGCTCATCTTTTCATTTCTTTTTCTCTCTCTCAGCTTAAACCCTCCTACCTATCGTTTCTCTTCCTAAAACGATAGACCAAACCAGAGCTGCCTCCAGCTAAAGCATTTGAAATGAAAGAAAATTGGCTCCACTTTTAAACCATGAATTAGAATTCTGCAGAGAAGACATCTGGAGAAGACTGTGCCTGAGAACTGGATCGATACACTTTAGGCAGCCCCCTGATGCTACTTAGATTCTTTTAAAGCAAAGCAACAGCAGAAACCCATTTTTTCACACTTTTGTGCTAGTAAACATCTACCAACTGTGCCTTTAAAACACATGTTTATACTCCAAAGCAAGATTGGAGTGCAGAATTATGTGTATTTTAATTATTGCTATCTATCGAGACCCCCAAAATGAGAGAATTTATCATATTATTCTTCATTGTTATTTGTCATATAAGATTCTTTATCTTATTGTGGATAGAAAAGTGATCGATTATATATGTTTCAATCTTAAGATTATGGGGAATACTTTCAAATATAAACTGAGGTTTTGCTAGACTTGAGGGTGTTTTTTATCCTTCTGAACTCCAACTAGATCTGAATAAGTCTGAATTAGTGTGTGTGGGAGGGGATAGCAAACTATTTCACAGCTGAGACTTTGTGTTGTTTTCTCTGTCTGCAATATCTTTCCATATCTGATTGGCAGGCTTCTGCCAGATTCCACCCAAAGAAGACCACCTTTAAAGTCTCCTCATGCGGAACTGAGAACTCTTACTTCCTATCCTGGAATCATTAGCACTTGTCACATTGCTAAAATTGTTTACAGATATCTATCTCTCCCTAGATTGTATTTGGCAAAGAAGGCCCATATTTTATTCATTTTCGTATCCCCAGGGCTTATCATAGTTCCCAGTACATGGTCAGGGCTTAATAAATCTTTGTCAAACAAATGACCTGAGCTCTACAGAATAGCACCTTGTATCTGCCTACACTGGTGCTATCTCCATCAGAGAAGCAGCAGCGATTTTGTTTGGCCTCAGGTGGTAAAGTTCCAGAACTTCACACTGAGCGGAGACATGACAGACAATCTAGGGACAAGAGTGGCTTTGCAGTTTCCCTAGTTCTCTGTTTTAACCAGTTGGTGACAATGTGGACAGAAATCGTGGGTTCTAGACGCAGCTCTGTGTGGACTACCCTGTGACTTTGTTCACGTAATGTCATTCCTGTCACTTCACTTCTCTGCATCTCAATTTCCCATCTTGAAGCTATTTCCTTGAGTCTTTTGTCTTCCCCTTGAACTTCCACCCCTTTCTCCCAGTGTTATCTGTCTGCTAACCTCCCCCGCCCCACCATTTTCCAGAAATCTACGGTCTCTTCTGACCCTAGAATTTTATTTGAGTAAAATGAAGTCTAGAACTACTTAGTGCAAAGCTGTTTTGTTACCACTCCTTTGCAAGCATCTCTTTTATTTTTCATTATTATATTTAAATCATTCGGTGTTTTCTTTTAGGCACCAAGTAAAGTCTATGAAAACCTGGCATCTGTGAGTGAAAAGTGCTAAGCCTTCCTTGTTTACCAATCTTTACTAGATGGGAATTAGAAAACTTTTAAATACTTTGGAGTAAATATTAAATTGCCAAGTCAGGTGTTGCCTGCATCACTTGCAAATGGGAAGACCTATAAAAATGGAATCTTCTCCTGTAGAGATTGGTAAGGGAGTATTAATCCACACCAGTCTATACAACTCTTTGGAGTGTCTATCCACACCCTGAATTAGCAAGCAATTACCTGTTCGCATTATATCAAGGCTGTGGAGTCAGACTCTGGGTGTTTATCTAGACTCTTCCTTTTTCTAGAAGGCTTTAGACAGCTATCGCACCTAGCTAAGCCTTAAAGTTTCTTCAGCCATAAAATGAGGACAAGAAAAGACCCAGCTCTGATATGGCTAGAGAATTAAATCAGGTTATCAATATAGAGAGAGCATGAGCTCTGCCTGGTGTGCAGCGAACATACAATGAAAATTGTAATTATCATTCGATTATCAAAAAATATTAAATCATAGTAATAGTTACCATTGTGTAAAAGAGCTGCCCAATCGCTCGTGGCTTTCTCACACCATTGTCGGCCACGGAAGCAACAATCGGAAGCAGTGGCTTTGACCTTCTGCAGAGCGTGTTAACACCAGGGACCACAACAGCAGCCCGGTGTGACGGAACGTCACGTGTGACTGCTATGAGATGTCTGAAAATGCCATCCTTTTTTTCAAATATGAATTTGCAAGGAGGGAAAAAATTAGGAAAATGTGATCGTATATAATTTCTATAATGGGCGACATAAAAATCTTTAAAATGTTTGATAAAAAGACCTCATTTCACATCTCAGACCGCTTTGTAGAATCGATGATCCCTTGTCCAGCAACGAGTCGGTGCGTGTCTCTCTGTGTCTCTGTCTTTCTCTGTTTCCCTCTCTCTGTGTCTCTTTAGCAGTCACTGTCTCTCTCTGTCTCTTTGTCACTCTATCTCCTTCCATGTGCTTTCTCTAATGGGTAATGAGGTTGAGCATCTTTTTATGTACTTACTTCACCATTCATATCATTTTGGTGGTGTGTCTGTTCTTTTTCCAATTGTTAAGTTGGCTTTTTTGTAATTGTTATGTTTCAAGAGTTCTTTCCTTATTCTGGATACAAGTCCATTCTTGGATATCTGATATATATAACTTGTCATTTTATTCCCTTAATATTTTTCAAAGCAAAAGATTTTAGTTTTATTAAGTCCAGTATATCTTTTTCTTTTATAGGTAGTGCTTTTAATGCCATATCTAAGAATTCTTTGCCTTGTTTTAGTGTAAAAGTTATATAGTTTTATGTCTTACATTTGGTCTGATCCATTTGAGTTAATTTTTGTATAAGGTGTGATGGTTAGATCAAGGTTCTTTTTGTCTATTTTTTATTTGTCTGCAGATGTCCAGTTATTCCAACACCATCTGTTATTGAAATGACTATCATTGCTCCATTGAATTGCTTTTGGATATTTGTCAAAAATCAGTTGGCTAGACTTGTGTAGGGCTATTTCTGGACTCTGTCCTTTTTCATTGATCTGTGTGTCTGTCACCCACCAATATCATAGTATCTTGATTACCATAGCTAATATAGTAAGTCTTAAAATCAGAAAATATGACCCCCAACTCTGTTCTTCACTTTCACATTTGTTTTAGCTGTTCTAGTTTCTTTGTCTTTCCATATAAATTTTGGGACACACTTGTTTATATCTATTAAAACATTCTTCTAGGATAGGAATTACATAAAATCTGTAGATCAGTTTGGGGAGAATTGATGTCTTTGTTGTGTCGAGTCTTTTAATCTTCAAACACAGTGGTATGTAACTCGTTTATTAAGTCTTTTTGTTTGTTTCATAAATGTTTTCGAGTCGTCAGCATATAAATACTATGTATATTTTGTTAGATTTATACCTATACATACATATTTATACATATTCACTTTTTCAAGTTATTGTAAATGGCATTTAGTTTTTAACTTTAGTTTATAAATGTTCATTGCTGGTATATGGAAATATGGTTGAATTTTTTGTTAACCTTGTATCTTGCACTCTTGCTAAAGTCATCTATTAGTTCCAGGGATTTTTAAAAGAAGGTTCCTTGGGATTTTGCTATGACAATAAAATTCTGTGACTAGAAACAGGTTTATTTTCTTCTTTCTAATATATATTTAATGCCTATAACACCTGGTCTTCCTAGGTGGTCTCCCATCCAAGGCCTAACCCTGCTTAGCTTCTGAGATCAGAGGAGATTAGGCACATTCAAGGTGGGATGGCCGTGGACTGCCTTCCAATATTTTTTCCCAATGTTTTTTAATATCTTTCTCTTGCCTTATTGCACTAACTAAGACTTCCAATACTATGTTAAATAGGAGTAGTGAGAGAGGATATCCTTGCCTTCTCCCCAATCTTACAGGAAAAGTATTCAGTCTTTCATCATTAAGTGTGATGTTCGATATAGAGTTTTTGCAGATGCTCTTTATCAGACAGAGGAAGTTCCCTTCTATTGCTAGTTTGCTCTGCACTTTCATCCTTAATGGGAATTGAATTTTGCCACACGCTTTTTCATTGTTGTTGCATCAATTGATTTGATCATGTTTTTTCTTCTTTAGACTGTTGTTACAGTAGGTGACATTGTTTGTTTTTTGCTGTACACTCCCAGGATAAACTCCACATGTTCATGGTATATTATTCTTCTTCTGTGTTACTGTAGTTTATTTTCTAATATTTAAGATATTTGCACCTACGTTCATGAAGGATATTGGCTTGTAATTTTCTTGTACTGTCTTTGATTTGGTAGAGAGTAATACTGGCCTCATAAAACGAATTGGAAAATGTTATATCCTATCAAATTTTCAAGAAGAAATTTGTAGAATTAGTATTATTTCTTCTTTAAAGGTTTGATAGAATTTGCCCATGAATCCATCTAGGCCTGTAGACTTCCTTTTTGGAAGGTTTTAAACTATGAAGTTAATTTATTTAATAGTTATTATTTAGATTATCCATTTTGTGTTGGATGAGGTTAGGTAGTTTGTGATTTTCAAAAAAGTGGTCCATTTTATTTAACTTGTCGGCTTTATGTGTATGGAGTTGTCTGTAGTTTGTCCTCATCATCCTTTTAATGTCTACAGGATCTCTAGTGATATCCCCCTCTTTCTTCCTTATATTGAGTATTTGTATCGTCTTTTTTTCTTGATCTGTCTTGCTAGAGGTTTATCAAGTTTGATAGTCTTCTTGAAGAACGTTTTTGGTTTTATCAGTTTTCTTTATTGTTTCTGTTTTTCAATCTCATTGATTTCTGCTGCTTATTATTTCGTTCCTTCTTGTTTTGGGTTATTTTGCTCTTTTTTTCTAGTTTTTAAGGTGGAAGCTTAAATTATTAATTTAAGACCTTTGTTTTAATATAAGCATTTCTGTAGGCACTGGTTTAGTAGCATCTCACAAGATTTAATATGTTGTATTTTTAGTTTCATTCAGTTCAATATATTTTCTAATTTTCCTTGAGACTTCTTTTTTGACCATTAGGTTATTAAAAGTATTGGTTAGCGTTGTGTAAAAGAACAGCCCAAACCATCATGCTTTCCCATACCATTGTCATGAACAGAAGCAGCTGTAGGAAGCAATGACTTTGACCTTCTACACAGTGTGTAACACCAAGAACCATGGCAACACTCAGGTGTGACAGAATGTCTCCTGCGAGTATGTGAGAGGCAAGAACAGTGACTATTGTTTAATTTCCAAATGTTTGGAGATTTTCCAGATATACTTCTGTTATTGATTTCTAGTCTAATTCCATTATGGTCATAGAAGATACTTTTGTGATTTCAATTGTTCTAAATTTTCAAAGGTTTGTTTTACAAGCCATGATATGGATTGTCTTGGTGAATATTCCATATGCACTTAAAAAGAATATTCTTTGTTTTCTGTTTATTCACTCAATTTTTCTTTCCTCTGTGTCCCTTTTCCTGTATTCTTTAGGACTATTTAAATATGTTTTAGCATTCCATTTTAATTGATCTATTGAGTTTTTACTTTATGTGCAGTTTTTTTTGTTCTTGTTTTTGTTTTTAATGTTTGCTCTAGGGATTACAGTATGCACCCTTAACTTTTTACAGTTTACTTAGAGTCAGTATTTTGCTACAAATATTTTCTAGTGGAAAGTAGAAGCCTTACCACCTTACGGGTCCCTTTATTCTCTCTTCTTTATGTTGTAGTTTTCATATGTATCATATCTATTTACATTGAAAACCTCATCAGCCACTATTATGATTTTTGCTTTCAACTATCTAACATTTTAAAGGATTCAAGAAGAGGAGGATAGTTTATTATGTTTACCCAGATTTTTCTCTTTTTTTTTATACTTCATTTCATTCTCGATGTTTCATGTTTCTTTTTGGTATTATTTGCCTTCTGTATATAAAAAAATTTCTTTATAACTTCTTAAAGAGCAGGCCTACTAGCAACAAATTCTCTTGAGAATGTTTTTACCTTTCATTCCTGAAGGAATTTTTTTTGCTAGATATAAATTTTGAGACTATCAGTTCTTTTCTTTTGGCCCTTAAAAAATGTCATTTCACTTCCTTCTGTCGGCCACAAATGTTGAAAAATCTACAATCGTTGGATTTTTGTTTCCCTATGAGTAATGCATCATTTTCCTCTGGTTGCTTTCAAATTGTTGTCTTTTGTTTTCAGCAATTTTATTACAATGGGTGTGTGGGTGTGGATTTCTTTGGATCTATCCTTCTTTCATATTCACTGAGCTTTCAAATCTGTAGGTTTATATCCTTCCCCAACTTGAGCAGTTTCAGTCACAGGCCTCTAAGGCTCTGTTCATTTTTTTAAATCTTTTTTTCCCCCTCTATTATTTCGATTAGATTGTTTTTATTTATCACTTGTTGTTTTCATGTTCACTGACTTTTTCCTTTGTCATATTCATTTTGCTATTGAGCGTATGTAGTGATTGTTTTTTAGTTCTAAATTTTCCATTTGATTCTTCTTTCTATCTTCTTCTTTGTTGAGACTTTTAAAATCTTCCCCTTCATTTCAAGAATGTTTCCTCTTACTTCATGGAGGATTTTTTATAATAACCGCTCTGAAGTCTTAGCTAATTCCAATCGCGTGTCATCTTAGCCCCGGCATCTATTGAGTATCTTCTCCCGTGCAAGTTGAGGATTTTCCTGATTACGTGTGTACGTGTGTGTGTGTGTGTGTGTGTGTGTGTGTGTGTGGCGGGGGGGCGGGGGGGGCTAATCTTGGATTGCTTCTAAACATTTTGAATATTACGTTATGAGTTTGATCAATTTGAGTTTGGATTCTAAGTCCCTACCAGCCTCTGTGGTTTCAGTACCAGTTGCGTTTTCAGGGTCTTCACAGTGCTCTTCAGACATGCCCCTCGTGGGCCACTCCATAGCCATGCAGGTCCTGGGCACTGGTCTCTCCTGAACTTGAGAGCCTACAGTATGCTATTTAGGATTATATCTGCATATGCTCAGCTCAGGGATGAGCCCAGGAGCTCATAAACAGCTTAATGGGGTTGTTTTCTTGAGCTCTTCCCTTTTTGCAATCTCCAAAGTACTTTCCAGTTCATGGGGCCTCCTGTCTTTGGTACTTCAGCCAGAAAGCAGGAGCTTTATTCCTCGCCAGTGTTTGTTATCACTTGTCTTCTGGATAATAGCCATTCTAATAGATGTGAAGTGATATCTCATTGTGGTTTTGAAGAGGCATCTTTTAAACTCAGCCCACTGCTGAAGTCTGCCAAAATCTCTTTGGGTCCCAGTTGTGTCATTCTCTGAGTTAACTATCCCTCTGGCTTTGGGTATGCTCTGCTACACTCTTCCTTAGCTCACATCCATGACTAAGCAAGAAGGGGATTGAGAGAAAATCCAATGAGTTTTCACCCTCATCAGACCACAGTATCTCCAACTGCAAAGGAAAATTTCCTCCCTCAGAGTTTCGGGCGCCCGTGGATCCCTCTGCTGATGCAAAAGCACTGGGGACTGAGAATGAGAGAGCTGAGAAGACAGAGACCTAAAAAAAAAAAAGGAAAAAACCCTGGGATTTGGCCACTGTCTCTGAGAATTAGGCAACATCTTTCCTGCTCCACAAGCCAGGACTGGGTGCTTTTCTCAGTGCTCTGCTATCCACACTGATGCTCGCGTCTGGCATCAGGTTGTGTGTAGTCCAGGCTGGGGTCCTAGAGCGGGGAGATGGCAAATCACCGCCACTCTGTTAGTGCTTCAAGTTCTATTTGTCTTCCCTCACCTACCTGCTACTGTTTACTTTTCTGAGACCTTTAATAGCCGCTCTGTTTATTGTGTCCAGGTTTTATAGCCACATTCAATGGGTGGGACAGGGTGGAGTGTTCTCATTCCATCTTCCTCAGAGCCACAAGGAAGCCAGAAGACATGTGTTTCAGAGACATTCAATGAAGAAATGAGGAAGTCAGGATGTATCTGGCTCAGGAATATTGTGATTTGTGTAGGGAAAGAGGAAAATTAAAGTTGAAAAATTAGGTAGATGTTGATAGAAATACCTATTATGCAGGGTCACATAAAGCAGGGGTCCCCAACCTTTTTGGCACCAGGGACCGGTGCCCCTATGAGAATCTAATGCCTGATGATGATCTGAAGTGGAGCTGAGGCGGAGATGCTAGCACTGGGGAGCGTCTGCAAATACAGATGAAGCTTCACTCGCTTGCCCACCGCTCCCTTCCTACTGTGCGTCCCTGTTCCTAACTGGCCACGGACCAGGGTCCTAGGCTCGGGGGTTAAAGGATGTATGAAATCCTTTCCCTTGAAATTTCCTCGTCCTCATCTTTATTTACCTGCCCTTGCAGAGTGGGGAGTTCCTCAGCACCCACTCAGGCCACCGGGTTGAAGCGAATTATTTGACTGTAAGCAAATGAGCTTTATTTCTGTCTATCAGGAACATTAGGGAAAGTATACAGAGAGAAGTGGAGAAAGAGTCTCTGAGAATAGAGTCTTTAATCTAGGATATCTAGTATTTATATCCAGGTAGGCACAGATGTGTATAGCTTATGCTGCAGAATCTGATCTGGGCTTGATAAAGAAGTTAATCTCTTAGAGTAGATTTCTCTTTCTCTCTCTTACTCTCATTCACTCATTCACCTTTATTGCAGGAGTAACTCTTGCTTTGTTAAAAGACTTTCTGAATGAGTGAAACACTGATACCGCTATCTGTCATTGAATTTCCATCGACACATGTCGACAGGATGAGAACAAAGACTATCTAGACATCGTAAAGCAGAACGATTGAAGTGGCCACTTCCTCCAGGGCCCCTGATACTGATGTGATCTTTAAAGTCTCTCTTGCCCTGTTGATTCATGTACTGGACATTCTTCAGATGCCTACTGTGATTACTGTTTGGAATTTGTATACTACTTTAGCCATTTAACAGTTTTTTGTTGTTGTCGTCGTTTTTTGCTTTATCAGCTCATTTGATCCTTGTATCAACAGTGTAAGATACACGGGATAGCTGTGGCATTATCCTTTATTATTTTTACATTGTTGTAAATGTGGAAAGTATAATTTCCCATCTTGGTTTGTTCATTTTTTCATTTCATTTTCACTTAACATAAGCGTTTTCATGAAGCCATGTTATTATTGCTCTATAATATTTCAGTGAAGTGCCATAATTAATGTAACAGAATTTACATAATTTTCTTTTTGAGCATTTAGATTATTTTCAACTTTTGTTGTTATAAATAATGCTGCATATAGGTTTTTTTTTGGCCATGTTTTGGCTTATTTCTTTAAGGCAGGTTAAATAGACTTTGAAAATATTGTTAAACATGTTTTGGCATGAGGGGGGATTTCAAAAGACCACAAATAACCTATACAAAACACCAGGGTAACACAATCACAATTTTCAGATTTCTCCATGCTGAGCAGGCTTTGGATGTGCTAAGAGATTTAGTCAGAGGGAGGTACAGGTAGTGTGTACAGGGAAATGAAGAAAGCATTAGCAAAGGCAGAAAGAGAGAGAGCACCCGAGAGAGGGGAAACTAGCCTGATTAAAGCAGAAGTGCTGTATTGAAGAAACGACAACCAAATGCTTATGTAAGGTTGCTTTTGGATAGTGGCAGCATTCACCTCTGTGTGTGGCCCTTGGAGAGCTGCGTGGGCCGCCTCAAGCACCTCCAGATTGCAGAGCACCTTGACCACCAGCCAGAGATGACGGGTGTCATGACTAAACGGTGATGAACGCTGCCAGTTTTTAAGCAGAGTGCTTATTACAGGCTGCCAGGTGATCCCCACGTCCAGGAGGATTCGTCCAGAGCTTTTTCTCCCACAGAGACACAGATATCCAGGGCGCACAGCTCTTTGCTTTAGCCCTTTATTGGACCAACAGGAGCAAAGCACCAAGCTGGAAGAGGATAGACGTTCGTTGAGCCCCAAACCTACCTTCCATTGGATTCTTTGGCCAAGGACCAAGTCTCAGATCTTTAGGGAGCTTAATCCAATCCAATAATTGAGTATCACTATCTCCATGCCAGGGGTTGGGGCAATATGCACTTAGTTTACCAAATTACTCAAAAGAATGGAAGGCGAAAGGGGTCTATATCTAAACTGAACACAGCTGTCCCTGAATTGCTAGCTGTGTCCTTCTATTATTAAAGAGGTACAGCTGCTCACCAAAAGAGCAGGGCATGGCTGGTAGTAAATTCTAACATTTGCTTATAGGGGAACCAACTCGATAAGTTAATAACAAAAATTAATAAAACAAACGAAAATAACTGTCAGTAAATCCCTCCTTGTTGCTGTGAACTGGAGGGCCCACCAGTCTGCCTGAGGAATTTCCTAGGATGAGTTAAATATTAGTGAAGGGTAAAGCGTACATCCAGGTGCCTGTGGGATGTGGCTTTTGAGTTGGGACTTAGTACAACTTGGGAAGAACTGAGAAACCTCAAAGGCTTGGATTGTGGAGGAGCCGTTGGCATGTAATCAGAGATCATTTTTCCTTCTCTAATCCACTGGAGGCTGCCTGACCTTCCGGACTGTATGGTTTTTGGCACCGTGGTACATTGGGGTTTGTTCTGGAGCCTTCCACACTGTTGCTGAACCAAGGGAGGCAGGGTCACCAGACCGCATGCTCCGTGAGGCAGGGAGTTTGTCTCTTGCTCGGCCCTGTCCCAGCGTCTATTGACCCAGTGAAGTCATGGTGTTGTTAGGAAGTCTGTGGAGAATTATGCTGTCTTGTTGTCTCACTGTGTTGGGGAACCCGCAAATGGTCCATTATCTTTTTCCTGTGCACTGTGAACATTTTAGATGTTTCCTTCTTCCTGGAGGTCATAATATAGGAATTATTGTTGGGTATAACCATTATGACAGCTGCAGTGCAGAGAAGCCCTCATTGAGCACCGTAAGATGTTATCTCGGGGTGGACACCGCATGAAGCCCTAGAGGTCTGACAGCTTCTCCTGCTACTAACCTGCTAACAGCAAATGTCCACCTTCCACTTCCAGCTTCCCGGAAGAGGGGATTTGGGAGGGGCTGTGTGGTGCGTGGAGACTGCTGCCCTGCCAGGGCTCCGCCCTTAGGCTCGGTCCTCCCTCTGTCACGTGGCCGCTCCTTGCAAATTCAAAGACCACCGTCTTATGTCCCAAGTTGCTAACCCCCATGGTAAATGTCCTTGACTTTCTCACCGTTGCTCAGATGACACCATTATAATGTTGGCTTTTGCTTTTATGTTTATTTTATTGCATGCTTTTCAAATTCACAATTGCTCTCTCATTTTTCTTTTTTTTAAGTCTTACGATCATTTATTAAATTAAAATGCCTTCCCCCTTATTATTTTTTAATTTAATATTTATTATTTTTTCCAAAATGATACATCCCAATGGATTGCTTTGGACTTAACGGTTGAGGACGACAGTGCACGTGGGTTCTCACATGTGTTTACATGTCACAAGAGAGGCCGATCGTTCCTTTCACGGTGTGGATTGGACAGGATGTGCTAGGAGCAGCCTGACTGGCAGAAGCAGAGTTGAGTGACACCGTGGCTCCTGTTTTGGATCGGGAGCTTTTGTCAGTGCAGCTTAGAGTTTAGAGTCTTTTGTTGTTGTTCGCATCAAACGCATTGACTCAGAGCACATACTGTCAACTAATGAATTGCCTCTCGGTATTGGACTTGTATAATTTTAGGTCAAAATGTCAGACTCTCTCACTAATAATTTATGAGTTATTCGAAGGCAGAAACCATATTGTCATCACCTCTTTGCTCCCACAAATGCCCCGCACACAGAAGTCCCTCAACAAACGTCCCGTGAATAAATGAGTTTCCTATGAAGAGGTGCCTTTAATTTTTTCAGTTTTATGAGATAGTGATGTAGAACATTGTGTACATTTAAGGTGTACAACATAATGATTTGACATATGTATATTTTGTGAAATGATCACACAAGTTAACATCCATCTTACATAGTTACAAATCTTTTTGTTTTGAAATGAGAGCTTTTAAGATCTACTCTTTAGCAACTTTCGAATATACAACACGAAATTAGTCACTAGGCTGTGCATCTTCAGAACTTATTATTAATCTTATAGCTGGAAGTTTCTACCTTTTTACCGCTTTCACCCATTTACCCCACACCCTGCCTCTGGCAACCACAAATTCGATCTCTGTTTCTATGACTTTGGTTTTTTAGATTCCGCATATAATCATACGGTATTTGTTTTTCTCTATTTGATTTATTTCACTTAGTATAATGCCCTCAAGTTTTATCCATGTCACAAATGGCAGGATTTTTTTTATGGCCGAATAATGTTCCATTATGTATGTGTGTGGGTGTGTGCGCACACATGTGTGTGCGTACACGTGCCACATTTTCTTTATCCATTTATCAGTCAGTGGACACATAGGTTGTTTTCATGTCTTGGCTATTTTAAACAATGCTGCAGTGAACACGGGGTGAAGATAACCCTTCAAAATAGTGATTTCATTTCCTTTGGATAAATACCCAGAATTGGAATTGCTGGGTCATATGGTAGTTCTATTTTTAATCTTTTGAGAGACCTCCATACTGTTTTCCGTAGCGGCTGCACCAGTTTACATTCCCACCAACAGTGTACAGGGTTCCCTTTTCGGTATATCCTTGCCAATATTTGTTATCTCTTGTCTTCTCGATAATAGCCATGCTAATAGATGTGAAGTGATATCTCATTGTGGTTTTGAGGAGGCATCTTTTAGACTGAGCCCACCACTGAAGTCTGCCAAAATCTCTTTGGGTCCCAGCTGTATCAATCTCTGAGTTAACTATCCCTCTGGCTCTATGTCCCCCACGTTCTTCATTAACATGTTATTTGCATTGAGATCTGAGTAATTAATGAAGATGTAGGATAGAGCCTGGACTGGAGTCCTTCGCCCATTAGCGACAGAGATATCTTTCTAAGTCGATTGGATAAAGTGGCTCAATCACCACATTTCATCGAATTGAAGACCTCACCAGTTGTAAGATTGGCTATTATTTTATGCACTATGAAGAAAGATTAAAACACCGCCATTTAAACTATCACACAATGCTTTGTTTTCGCTTAGAATTTTTATTCTGTCCTTACTGAAAGAACTTCTTTAGAATTACTTAGACATAGATTATTATCAAGCATCAGCCTTGTCCATAATAAAGTATTAGCAAAATAAATCAGTTCAAGGATTTCTAAAACTTGTCCATGTTCAGAAGCCCGTTCTTTTGAAGTTGTCCCAGAGCCATGAAAGTCCATGGATTTCTATAAAATACCATCTGCTCTGCCATCAACATGCTCTTTATAGAGTGCTCCATCCATTTCCCTTTGGGGAGGAGGGGAGCACTAGGAGCTGGGCCCAGAGGGAGGGGCATGTTCTGCTCCCCGAGGTGGGAGGTGGTTCGTGGGAAAGTCACTTCAAGGGAATTCATTCAGCAATATAATTATGATTTATGTACTTTTGAACTCATTTTTTGATGGCTTTAAAAAGAAAATAGGGTCCACTCTTGTCTCCAGACAATGACTACTGTATCATAATGGGCCTGGCTAAAAACAATGATAAAACACATTTGATTTTAGAGATCTTAAAATGCAAAAAAAAAAAAAGCGGAGGGGGGAGGCGCGGGGTGGGGGTGGGGACACAGAAAAGTATACTATAGTATAAAGAAATCCAGTCTCTATAAATCTACCTAATTATACAACATGCAGGGCCAAATTTTTGTGTCTTGTCCTCAAAGCTGTAATGCATTTGTGGAGTACCGCGCTAACACCAGTGCATTCCTTCCACAGTGTCCCTTGATATATGAGTCTGTAAGAAACACACGGCAGAGCTAGAATATAGTTTGGCATCACGTTCTGACCTCAGTCCTCACCGCTACCTTCCGTGGTGCCCTCAGAGCCATCCTGCTAGTAACCTCTTTCTAGGGATTCCCTGACATGGCTATCTCCCTCAATCAACTGCACAGAGTCTGCTGTCTTCCTCTTTGAAATGAGGTTTACCCTTTCTCACTTCTCCCCACCTGTTATCTTCGCTTCCTCAGAGATGAGAGACAGTGATTCGGAGACTTCCCCTGTCAAAGCTGTGGGTCTTTCTTAATTCTCGATCGCTGCAGCAGCTCTGTGCTCAGTTCGTCTCTTTGACCGGCTGGGGCTCTCTGCCCTGTTCAAACCCCCAGCGCGGTGCCTGTGTGCAGGGATTTGGGGTGATCTGTGCTCACTCTCCTGAGAGCAGCTTCCCTGTAATTCCCACACTGACCTGTGTCCCTTCCTTGCTTCCCTAGCTCTCACTATTAACAGTGTAGTTTAACCCTTCTCTGCCCTCTAAGTGGTCCTGTGTTTAGCATATGCTTCTGGTTCATGATGTCCAAATCCGTGTTAACCTGGTCTATCTTGGGAGCTATGGCTAATTGGCTTCACCTGTCCACGTGCAAGTATGTCCCAGCAGGCACCTTGAACTCAGGGAGCTAGGGAATGTTGCGATGGATGGCATGAGGGTCCTGAATGTGGATCCTGAACTTCCACAGGCACCTGGTCCCGCCACCAACCTCCCATCCTGGGCTTCTTCTGGTCAGAGACACATTAGAAAAGCCCATTGCTGGGACCACTTCTCAACATTTTAAATGCTGTCAGAAATCTTTTTAAATGTCTCCCTGATTGGAGACAGAATAATAACGTTATCCCACGGCCACACTGCAGTGGTAGCTCATTACATTCCACAAACCAAAGTGAGATGCAGGCCGTTTCACAGCCCACCTTGTGGGAAATGTCCGGACTTTGTTGACACGGGCCACTCTCTGAGGGTGCCTCTCTTCCTTCCGGCCCTGACTTAGCAGGAATTGACCCAGCCTTCAGAGAGATGTAGCTCAGGCAGTCTTCCCTGACAATTTCCTTGCCTGTGGGTGTGATCTTGCATTTTCTGAGCCACCATCTCCTCCAGCACTGGTACCTTGTTTGCTGGTGCCCTCTGCCTGATCGCACAATTACTCACTTACTTGTCTTATTCTTCTTACTAGGTGTGCGCTTTTTAAAGATTGGATCTATAGTGCTTCGCAAAGCACCTGTGCCAAAAACAGGTTTGTGTTTCAGTCGAATTGTTGAACGATTTTTCTTTTTTTCTTGTGGGCTATATTGGGAGCCCATTTAGGTCAGGAATTGTGTGGTGGTTTCTCATGCAGCCTAGCAGAATGGCTTCGTGGCAGGGCTTATAACCTTCACGAACTGAAAGATCAAGAAGTGATCTTGTAGCTTTTTCTGTTTGGCTATAAATACATCGGCAGCATGGCATTTTCCTGACAGTCTTTCTTAAGCCGCTTTCTCCCTCTTGGAGTGAAAGAGCAGTGGGAGGAAGTGTGTGGTGGTGATTAGGCCAGGGCGGGCCAGCCACTTTACACACTAATGCTGGGTGGGGGAAGCAGCCTGTGGCCACGCAGATCACCTTTGAACCCTGAGCTGTGAGTGTTGAACAACAGGTAACTCTTATGTGCCTGGCACTGTTCCGACTGTGAGAATCCCATAGTGGAGGAAACAGGCAAGGCTACTGACTCCCAGGGAACTCCTGTTGGGGGAGCACAGTCCTAGGGTCATTAATCCTAGGCCATAAAGAGGTGCAACCAACTGGAGAGCAGCCCCGACACTTCGGAGTAGAGTCCTCCTGTCAGTCACCATTTCAGACGTGCTCCCTTGTAGAGGGTCACTCTGTCAAGCCAGCTGCCAGTAGGTAGGTCGTTCTGGGGGTCCCAGGTGTGCCTGCACAGGGCTGTGGAGGACTAGGGTGGAGCTGCCACTGTCCTCATCCTCACTGGGCAACACTCCCCACAAGAGTACCCCTGCAGCTGCCTCAGAGGCTGCTTCTGTCTGTATCCTGGGGAATAAGTCAGCCTCTTCAAGGTTCACAGCAGAATGGCAGTCCTTTCCTGCTGGGAACGTCTGCACATAGATCCTGTTTTGATTATTAAATCAGAATGTTGGCACTTCAGGCGCTCCTCAGAGAAATCAGCCACGAACAGTTTGTGCTCCAGTGCTTGCCAACAGCCCTTAGGGACATCTGGTATTTGAGGGAGAGAGACCCTCATGGGCATGTTAAATATGACGTCTCCAGGTGTGTGGCGCTCCATCCCTATATTACCAGGGAGATCTTATCTTCACCTAGCAGCACGTTCCAGCCAAATACCTGTAATGAATTAATTTAATGGATGCCTTCAGATTTTTGGAGAATTATTTTTAAAAATGTATGTTCCAACATCTCTGTATCTTTTATAGGACCTTGTTAGAGACTTTCATTATAATCATTAGTATCTTTTCATATCAGGACCTTATTGACAAGTTCATTTTTAAATTCAGTTTCTGGAAAAAGTTACCCTACAGATGAATTTGTCAGAATGAAAAGAATTTCATGACCCAGTATGATTCCCGTGTTTGCTCTGACTGCCAGCAGATGCCACCATATTTATCGCCCAATTGCAGTAATGGGTTTCTTTGATTCCGCTGGCCTGTAAGTAGCCCTAGATCCACACTGACTGCATATAAATCTATGTCTGAACAGCTAAAAAGACATCAGTGACAGTTCTTCTTATTTGACATGTATTCATTCATCGGAACAACTATGCCTGCATGGCCCCAACTGCCCAAAAGTCTCTTCAGATTCCAAGGCAAAGTCAGTCATTAGCCAGCCGGAAGATGATGAGCACATTTATTTGTCAAAAGCTTTAGGAGCTCTTCAGCCCCTGGCAGAGGCAGATGGAAGTCCTTGTGGTCTCAGAGTGTGCGAGGTTCTGAGCAACAGGAAGCGTGTTTTTACGAGGCCTCGCAGCTGCGGTCTGGCCGAGGTGCTGAAGAGGCCAGCTGTGCAGTGGGGATCTTGGGGCGCCCTCCCTATAGCCTGCCCAGGCCAGGCCACTGGAGCCCTCTGATTTGTGACTGCAAAGGGAGAGGGGCACCTGAGGGAGCAGCTGTGTTAAACAATTGCAGGCGGAGCTGCTGCCACTGTTGCTGAGGCCAGTTATTTGTAGCCTGCTGGCTGGGAGGGGAGGGAGGGGGCTGGGAAGGTGGAATGCTCATGCCCTGTGATTCGAGGCTGCGCCAGGGCAGAGACTGGTGCGCAGGGCAGCGGAGGAGGGTTCTGCGGTACCTCGACGATTTACGTTTTCATTGTGTTCACAGCAGTTTCCTGACCCCGTGATTTGCACGTAGCAGTGTGTTGAAAGTCTCTTCCTTCTTTTCCCTCTCCTCTCCTCCAGCTGTTTCAGTGAGGCATGATTTTCCTGAAAACCTTCATTATCATGTCACTTAATCGCTGAACAAAAGCAGATAACAGTAATCTAATAATGGATCAAGTTCACTTATCTCAAGACAGCCTCAGAGGCCAGAAATCTAAGCCAGGGGTCTGTCTCCCTTAATAACTACAGCCAAACCCAGTCTGACTGTAGACCAATATTAGGTCAGTTTGAAATATAATACTCTTCTGAGAACCAGAGAACACCATTTAGTGGGTCACCTGCATGTTTGTAGATGTCACAAGAGGAGTAGCCACTGGCTAGATGCAAAGCAAACACTCAGATTTCTCTTGGAATTGAAATGGTTAAAAAAAAGTTTGCCTCTTGGCAAAGACTAGAGGAATTACGGGATCAAGAGGTTTTTCCTCTTGTTTTCTATTTCTAAGCCTTCCTCTGATGACATGTTTATAATAAAAGGAAATAAAAACTAAATGATCTCCACAAGCTTGACTGAGTGCTGAGAAGAATCCGTTTGACATGAATCAATGTGAGAACCTACATCAGGTTGGATGCATAAGTGGCAGAGAAGAGACTTGTTGGCCATGGGCCCCGGACCTCCCTTCTAGGTCAGAGGTTCCCAAACTTTCACAGCACCTTAGTGTCTTGGTCATTTTTTCCTGGCATCCTAGGCTAAAACAAATACCTAATAGTCTGAACAACTTAAGAATTTATGTCCTAACAGCTTACTACTGTCTGTTTGTATTCATTTCCTGTGGCTCCTTTAACACATTACCATAAACTCAGTGGTTTAGAACATATTTACTGTCTTACAGTTCTGGAGGGCAGAAGTTCAAAATCAGTCTTACTGAGCTAAAGTCAGGGTGTCAGTAGGGCTGATTCCTTCTGAAGGCCCCAAGGGGAGAATCTCATCCCCTTGCCTTTTCCACCTTTTAGGGGCCACCCACATCCTTGGGCTGTGCCCCTCCCTCCACCTTCAAAGCATTGGCGCCGCCACCCCCACCCCCATTCTGATCCTCCTGCTTCCCTCTTCTAAGGACCCTTGTGATTATGTCAATCCACCTAGATGATCCAGGATCATCTCCCCATCTCAAGGAACTGAGCTTAATCATATCTGCAAAGTCCCTTTTGCCATGTAAAGTGACAGTCTTAGGACCTGGACATTTGTGAAGGGGTACTATTCAGCCTACCACACCATTTGAAAAAAATATTTTTAATTTCATTCCTAAACAGCCACAATTACTTACTAACAGAACATGCGCACCTGTTGGGTTCAGCACAACTTCTAATGCTTGGGATAAGATTGGACGTGACCACTCTCTTTTCATGTCCCACGTTGATGTTTGTGCATCACGGTAAACTGCTGAATATCTGGCTTCACAAAGATATGTCATTGACAGGAATATAGTGTGATCTAATGGAGAAACTGAACTACTTCAAATTAGTAGTTTGCTTTGTGTCCGGCAGGTATCAAATTATTCCTGTGTTTCGCTCAAAAATTGAAATATTCCACGGTATCCCTGTGACTTTGCTCAGGGGTCAGGGGTGCAAAGCATGCCCACTTAGCTCCTTGGGCCGGGCCATATTTGGTTAGAATTGGGCGTTCCCCCTTGGCCAGGCTGTCTCCTCTAGTCCTGAGCTGCATCCAGCTAAGATGTCAAGCTGAGAAGGTGTCATCAGACCTGAAGTCTGTTCCTGACTGAGCTCCGGCCCCATTCCTGGGTGGGCTAAGGCTCATCGGCCTCCTTAGCTAGTCGCACTGACCCTTCCCTTCCATCACAGGTCATGCAGAGTCGGTCTCTTCGGGACGCCCTCTGATCACAAGCACACAGGGTTCTTTGGGCATGTTTCCGGAAGGACATTTATTGAAAAGCTGTGGGAGGGCACTCAATCGACCAGTAACTACTTTAGTCCAAGAAAGCGACATGAATGAAGTAGGGTGCCCACATCTAGGGAGTAAGCCATCCTTCAAGGGTTAAATCCCAGTGTTAGCATAAGTCTGGTGACTGTTGGGGGGAAACTTATTAATACTGTTTCCTACCCAAGACTCTCACCTTCTCTCTGTTCAGACAAAACCTTTGCACGGGGCAGGCAGGGTTGACAGTCTTATGAACTGGGGTCTCAGAGTAGAGGGTCTTTTAGTATAATCTACATGCCATCCTGCTTCGTAGTTTTCACTGGCCCTCTACCACATTTAGGCAAAATAAGGTGGGTTTTCTATGGGGAGGTTAACTCACTGCTCTACTGAGGCTCCAGCAGATGACTTTCAAGTTGTGGTCAGAGAGAGGTCAAAATATTGTAGAAGCTCAGGCAGCATCTAAAGGGACCTTTGCCCGTTAGTCCCAAACAGTAGGTGGTCATGCTCTGCACCCACCTACCAGGTGACCCCCACATAGCCACACACCTCCCTCCTCCAGCTCCAGCCTTCTCACCTCCAAAGTGGAGGTAAAAACGCAATACTGCCCCAGCAGCTTGATGGACTGGTCAAGAATGAACCTCGATTTTTACATATTCTTGTGCCTTGCAAAGTATCAACTGCTCTGATAATATCATCCTTGATTTCTTTTCTCAGCTGTCTCTCGTTGTCCCAGGGGGTCTTCTTCAGCTTCCCCACCACGAGCCGAAAGGGGCCAGCACATCTCCCTGTGGTGCTGCTTCTAAGACGTGCTGTGCGTGATCTCATTTATCTTAGTAATAATCCAAATGATTAGGGCAGACAAATTCAAATTCATGTTTTCCAAAATAGGAAACTGATATGGATTGAAATGATGTTCCCTGGCTGACTGAGTGGAGCTGAATTTCAAGGAAAAAGAGGCTAGTTTTTCTTTGTTTGGACTGGTTATCAGGCAAAGTAATCACACCAGATCCCTTGGACAAAGGCTGGGGGTGAGAGGGTATTCTGGCCCCCCAGAGACACGGCAGGCCTCACAGATCCCAGTTCCTTCATCTGCAAACTGAACCTGCCCCTCCTTGTTCAGTGCCCTACACTTAAACTGAGAGCGAAACAAACAGATCAGAGTTCTGAATTTGAGGTTAGGTGGTGTTTTGACCTTACAGTTGAAACAAACTGTACAGATATAGAACCCACAAAGTATAGATCTCCACGGTACAGACTCTGGGGAAGGTAATTTGGCAATATCATCAAAGCCTTCATAGTGTGCAAAAACCTCTGACCCAGCAACTCCACTTCTAGTAATGTGTCCTCTGGGGAGCAAGAGGGAGGTGGCTGTAGGAACAGCATGGGCTTTGCAAGGTGACCTGCTTTCGCATTCTGTGATTCATCACCTCCCAGCTGAGTGCAGGGCGCCCTGCTGAACCTCTCCAATCCCAGGTTTACTGGTGTGAGATGACAGACGAGCTAGGTGGGCATGAACGTGAGCCATGCATGTTATGTGTGCTGGTCCAGCAAGGTTTTCCAGTCTCTTTTTGTGGGAGGAGAAACATGTCTAATAGTTTTTGGGGACAGTAAAAAAGAGAGAGCTGCCTGAGGTCTATGGCAAGGGGCAGAGTTACAGAAAGTTCCGGATTCTCCCCAGGGAACCTCGTCTAATTGCTCAATGTCAGCTTGCTAGCGAAGTCCTACCTCTGGTTGCTCTGGGGTGTTGGAGAAATCAGAGTTTGAGCAAAACCCGTGGGGATGTGGCTGAACAGCCACAGGAAGGCGATTGCCTTCCCCGTTCCTTCAGCAGCCAGGCTACTGTGGCGGGAAAAGGCTGGGGGGAAGGAGGTGGCTGCAGGAGGTCAGGAAACCTCCCACTAGAACATGACCACTGGCTCCTTTGCTCTCATCCTGTTCTCCAAGGCCACCTGCTCTCTTCCTGTGGCCGCCCAGCACGCCTAGAACACATTCCAGGCTCCAACCGTGGCCGACAAGCCCTCCCTGCACAACTGGCCCATCCCACGCAGCCAGCCCCATCTGGAGCAGCTGCTCTCCACTTTGTTAGCTTTCCCAGTTCCTGAACTTTCCAAAGTTATCATTGCTTAGGGCCTGTGTGCAGGCTGTTGCCTCGGCCCAGAGCATCATACTCTGCTCAGCAAACCCTCGAATCTTCCTTCTGTCTCAGCTGAGATGTCTGCCTCCCTGACCCCTGAGTCCAAAGAAGCCCCAACTCAGTGCTCAGATACGTCGCCTTGATACGTCTCTAGGTTTTCATTTTATGAACTGTCTCTTACTCTTCCGCTGCCATCCAACACACACACACACACGCACACGTGCGATCAGATGCTTTATACAGCCTTATTTATGGCTGTATCCCTAGCTCTTTGCATAGTACTTGATGCAAAGTAGCTGCTCAAAAATTATTTGCTGACTGACGTTGGAAGTTATAGGTTGACTTAGAATTTTAGCCTAATTTGATTAGTAGAAACTTCTACCATCGGTTTAGGAAATGAATTGTAGAAGTGCAATTGTGGGAAGGTTGCTCTGCTTTGGGTCTTTAGAAAAGCATTTTTAATATTCATGCTCTGTAGTTGCAAAAATTTTGCTGTGATTTAAAACCGCGAGTCTCGGAGTCTGGATCTACAGTGGGTCTGGGAGCCTCCTTGTGTGCAAAACAAAGCAAATGGATTGGGGCGCAGTCTACAGATATGTTTTCTTTGGCCCACAGTGTATTTTGAAATAAATTTATAGTTGCCAGTGTTCAAGAAACTGGAAGATTTTATGTTGCAGATTTCCGCATTCTTTGGAAAGCTCTTTAGACCTGATACTGCTGGGCCCAAGATCCTACATGGCAACACCTGGCTGGTCCTCAGCAGGAACAGTGAATTCAGTCCCTGCTGGGCCCACTTCATCTGTGTCCTCTGGCTGGCCCAACACAGGTAGCCACGTGAGGTGTGTGATCCTGGCGTGCTAGCCCTGACCTGCACAGAGGCCTGTAATTACATTTCTCCCAGGCCCCCAGCACAAACGGCTTCTTCACCTTGCTGTTTGTCCCATGAATTGGCTTGGCGCCCCGGCCTTCTCTCCTGAGAGACAAGATCCCTGGGCTGAGGCGGCCCCGAGGGTGGGATGTGGGACATGGGCAGTGGCATGAGATGACAGTGCACAGGTGCCCTGGGCCGCACACTGCAGCCCACACTGCACACTGCCCAGGGCTGGGCCTTTGCTTTGTACTTCTCCCTGTCACATTGTCCCCTCCTTCCTGAGTTTAGGGAGGAGGATTCTGGGAAGGGATGACTCATGTCCTCTCAGAATTTCCAGCCTCAGGCTAAACCAGAAATAGCCATAATAATTTGGTCTGATCTTGAACCTCCTGTGCTGTGGGGGTTCTGCTTTGGTAAATAGATATAGCCCTTCCAAACACTTGAAATGTTTCGAGATACTTGTTTCTTTTTCCCTCTGAATTTTTATTTAATACAAACTGCATTGTTATAGTAAAGAACAAAATTTAAAAGGAAATTACTTCAGTGCTAGCCCTATAATACACTTCTATTTTGTAGTCCTTTTTCAATATGTATACATAATCGTAATTATAATAAAATTAAAATTCATTAACTTTGGTATTCCCGGCACCCAGAACAGAGGATGGCATGCAGTAGGATTAGTAATTATTTGTTGGCCGTAGAATACTTTGTTTACTTAACTGTAAGTGAATATCATTCACTGATGTTCTAACTTTTCTAATTACATATACACTGATTATTATTGCATCAAATTGTTAGAATTTATTTGCCATTTTACTATATTTAGATATTCTTCCCAATTTATCAGGATTAGAAATACTATTGCAATAAGCATTTCTCTCCACATGACTGTTTTTGAGTGTTTTGAATTATTTTCTTAGGATGAATTCTAAGCATATAAATCCCTGGATCAGAGAGAGAAAAATAAGAATTGCAGAAATTGCTTTCTAATGTCTTATTTATCCCTATTATCAAGATTGTTTGAGAATATTAGTTTTACCATAACCTCATCAGCATTTGGATTATAATTTTTAAAGTTTTGCTAATTTAGTAGTATAAGATGGTACCTAATTGTTTTTAATTTGCCCATCTCTTTGTGTGGTTATTAGTATGGGTCAAAGAATTGTCTAAGCATTAAATAATGGCATTTCTTCTTGTGTGCCTTACCTATCTGAGTAGTTTGCATATCTATTAGAATATAGAGTTTTAAGTAGATTGGGTGAATTTATAATCTGAATTAACTGACTCAATTTTCCTATCATAGTGACTGCAAACATTTTTCTAGTATGTAATTTTCCATTTTACTGTCAGATTTGTTATTACAGGTGTGACGTTCTCTTCTTTGGGGAGTCTGAGAACATGATTGCCAGAAGGACCTTAGAGATCTAACCTGACCTTGATTTCTCAGACAGGGCGACCCCGGCCCAGAGAGCAGAAGCCACTGCTCACTGCCTCAGCCGGCGAGGGGGTGGCCAGGGCTGCCCCAGGCTGGCCCACCACTCCTTAAATTCGAGCCCTCTGAGTGGCAGTGTATAGCTGTCCCAGCCCCTGATGCTCTCCAGGCCTGGAAAGTTCTTTTGTGCCAAGGTTTATGCTTTTTTGGCCCAAGGCAAGCTTCGTAGGACTCCACTGGAGGTGTGCCGTTGCCGCTCCATTGACAAAGAGCCAGCCATTCCATATTTCTGACTTTGGGCACTTAAAAATAACCCTGGGAAGGAGAATTTGGAGGAACCCATCATCGATTCGTGAACATTAACCTCTTAACAGGCACTAGATACAGATTTGATATTGAATTACCCTTGGAAGATGCATAAGTTTATCGATATCGGCGGCCACAATGTGCCAGGTGTTGTCCTAGATATTTGGATCTATAACAGGGGAAGAGAGGGACATGGCTCAGGCTCTGGATGTGCTCCAGCCTGGAGGAGCCAAAGCGTCCAGAGGGCTTCTCCTTCCTGCTTCACTGTCTGCCACTCGTCCCTAAGAAGGAAGGGCCTCAGAACCGGCAGGTGACTCCTGAACTGGCTGACAGGAGACCTGGTTTAGAAATGAAGGTTCTGTTCCCAGCTCTGCTGCTGTGTACCCTGCATCGCCGACTCCCCGACTCTTAGGGCGCGTTCACGATCAGGTCCGTTTATCATTCAGTAAACATACAGTGCACACCTATTTAGTCAAGACTGTGCACTGGGCACCCGGATTGCTCCGAAGGTGGCTAAGGCATGGCCTAGCCTCCAGGGGTTATACTTTGGTAGGATAAACAGCAATACTAATATCTACCCTTCAAATAAGCAGAATTATAAGTGAGTGTAAATTAATACCAGGGGCCATGGAGGACTCGGTAAATTGTTTTGAATAGGAGTGGAGGGAAGTTTCTCAGGCCTGGTACTAAGCCAAGCCTTGAGGGATGGAGAGATTCCCAGGTGGGGACGAGCACAGATAGCACCGCCCAGCCTAAGGAGCAGAAGGAGCAGGCACCGGAATGCTGTCATCCGGGGCAGCTGTCGTCCAGGATGGAGAGGCTCGGTCCAAGCCGCCAGTGCTGCTTAGAAACCTTCAGAGGTTTTGGGAGGAACGGTGAGAAAGAACACATGTCTGAAGCCTGGGAAGGTTCTGGGTCTTGAGTGGAAAAATGTTAAAAAGAAGGAGCCTAAGAAGGAAGAGATGTGATCCCAGGAGGTGAGGGGCCTGTATGCTTAGCAGAAGCTGCTTTTCCTGAAACACCTCCTGACGCTCAACTTCCAAAGCTGTTGATCCCGACAGCATATGGCAGGTGTGTCTCTGGCGATTTTCCGATTCCAGCCTGCAGGCAGCCTTTTTACTTACTGGCCTCAGTCTGGTAGGCCAGAGTTGGGAGACGGCTGGCAGATGCCACCTTCTTGAAATCTATTTGCTTAGTTTGGAGGAATCCTGATTGTTGGTGTTTATTTGTTCTTTTACTCAACAAATATTTATCGAGTGCCCACCAGTACATACCAGGTGTCTTAACAGTACAGCGGAGAGGAGGAGAATGATGGCAGTGTAGAGATGTCCCAAACTCTGGAAGATTTGGAGACCTAATTCATTCTTTTAAGTCTGGATTCTTGGTGCTGAATTCCTTTTATACAAGGAGTTGCTCTCCTGCTGATCTGTTTATGTGCTTCTGTCCTAGATGCCTTAGGGCCACGTGAGCTGCCTCAGAGGATACACTCCTGGTGGCCAGCAGCTGCCAAGCAACTCACATGTGCTGGGTGGGCTCTCACTGACGCTCCTGGGAGCCCAGTCCACCAGCCTCCCCACCTGGCGTCCTCCTCGGCAGCCCGCCCAAGCCATGGAGGCCCCGGAGGTCCCCGTGGGCTCGCTGATTGACTTCGGGACCGAGCCATCTGCCTCCTCACCTCTGGAGACGCTGCCACCAAAGCTGCAGGATGGGGACAGCTCCCAGGGAGACGGTGCTTCGGAGAGTGAGACCACGGAGTCAGCAGACAGTGAGAACGACATGGGCGAGTCGCCCTCACACCCGTCCTGGAGCCAGTACCGCCGCTCCTCCTCCAACGAGTCCTTCTCCTCCAACCAGAGCACTGAGTCAGCCAAGGACGAGGAGGCCCTGGAGCTCAGGGAGTTCATGCGCAGCTACGTGGAGAAGATCTTCTCCGGGGGGTGAGCCCCTGGGCCCTGCTCTCAGCTCTGTCCCTGAGCAGGCTGTTCCAAGGCCAGGGCCTCCAGTCCCTCAGCAGCCAGCGATGGGCCTCCCTGGTGGCTTTCGACCCCATCCTGGGCTGCAGATAGGACCACTTGGGGAATTCCACCCCTTCGTCCCTCCCACCCAGTGCATCGACCACTGCACTGACACCCTGCCCTCCCCGTGGCAGAATCCAAGAGGACACTAGTTTTGCTTTCCCAGTATGTGAGCACTCTCAGGTTCGCTCCTCGCTGGCGTTCGATGTCAGGGCCATACTTCACTAGGGGGCCACAATTACCAGCTGACATTAAATTTAGGTGCAATATGAGACGAGGTTTCAGTGACCCATGCTCCTCGTGATTCTCACGGGAAGACGGGCCTTAAGCAGCTGCCAGGATGGGGACCCTTCCTCTCAGCTCTTCCTGTCTTTCTTTCACAGTTCTTGAAGGGGTAGGTAAGGAGCAGTTACAATTGGAGCAACAGGAAGCAGAAGTGGGTGTTAGAGTGTAGATAGAGAAGCAGGGAATCTGTGGACAGGCTTCTAGCTCTTCTGTCCTCATGTGTTAATATCTCAACAGGGGCAAGGGGAGGGGAGCAAACCCTAATTCCTGGGTGTAGCTGTTGACTGGTGGCCTTGCGTCATTCACAGCAGCACGTTCAGGTTGTAGGTCTTGCTGCTCAGACCATCGTCTGTGGGCCCGACACATCAGCATTACAGGGTGCTTGTTAGAAATACAGTCTTGGGCCCCATCCCGCCCCAGTGAGTCTGAATTTGTCTTTTAATAAGGCCTCTAGACTCTTTGCACACACGATCCGAGGCACTCTAGATGAAGGGGAAATGTTATAATTTCATTAAAGCAATAAGAATTTCTGACTTTTGTTACTTTGCACAGTACATTATTTTCTATCATGATTTAGGTCTCTCGTTTGTAAACTGGCAAGGTTAGTGTCTGCCTTTTTCAGGTGTGCCTCAATTTTCTATGAAGTTAAAAAAAGGATAAGTTCAATGATAAGCCAAATATTTGTCCAAAACATGTGTTTATGTTTGATTTTGAATGCATTCTGGGGGAGCAGTAGATGGAGCTTCCTACTTATTTTGTTTGACTAACACTGAAATTAGTCAGCTTTCTTTGAGCACACACAGTTAATGAAGAGGGGACAAAGCCCAGAAGCTTGCTAATTTGCCAGGAAGGCAGGTCCATATTTGCAGCAGACTGTTGGCAGTATGGAACACGGACAGCTGAATCGAATGCATTTCCAAGAGCATTCCAAAAAATCACTGTGAACGGCTGTCAAATTCTCATATTTCATCTGGTGTTGGTATTTGCAGATAAATGAAACCAACATGTTTTCTACAGAACATTAAATAAATGAAATATTGCATGAGCCAATCAATCTTAAGCGCCTTGCTCCATTTTTGTCATCATTGAATTTGGAGTAGAGTAGTGCCCCCCACGAAGAGTGATCAGAAGCGGTTTGAGACCAGTGAGCACTTTGTCCACCCTGGAGGTGGTGACCTTCTGGGGTCCCCCGTCTCTACCCCTCACACACACAGCGAGATTAGATGAGCAGACTGGATTTTCACAAACTCAGAGGAATAAGCAGCCATGCCCTCCTGATTAGTGGGAGGTGTCGCCAGAGCTGTGTGTCCAGCTGACTTGAATTCAGTGGGAAGATCCATGCTGCCTGCAGCAAGTGCAGATTAGTGAGAGTTGGACAACCGGGAGAACCAAACCCCCAGGGGTTTAGAGGGTTAGGTTTTGTCACTCTTACTAGTTCTGGAACTTCACTGGAGGCTGGAGGACAAAGGGGAAGGAACGTGGGCTCTGGAGCCAGGAAGTCTGGACTGAGTCCTCATTCGCAGCTCCCCAGCTGTATCTGCCCCTCTGAGCTTGTCTCCTTATCTACGAAATAGAAGTAATAACTGTTTCTTCATGGTGTTGTCGAGAGGGTGAGCTGAGCTGATGTAAGTCAGGCTCTGTACTTGGCTGGGGTACAATTCCTATTAGTTCTCCTCTTTCCTCTTCCCCCTACTGTAACCTTTTTAGTTGCAGAAGATTGAAAGTTGTTGTCTAACCCCCTTGTTCTTTCGTTCAGGGAGGACTTGGACCAGGAGGAGAAAGCCAAGTTTGGCGAGTATTGCAGCAGTGAGAGTGGCAAAGGCCGGGAGTGGTTTGCTCGATATGTGAGCGCCCAGGTAAGGGCAGGTGCTGGGAGAAATGCTCAGGTAAAGGGAGGTGATGGGGGAGTACCCAGGTAAGGGTGGATAGGCTTGCCCAGGTAACGGGGATGGGCTCGTGACAAGTTGCATCCTTTCTCCCTCTTTAATTACTCCACTCTGGAGAAAAAGTCAAGGGCAGTGACCCGGTAGAAAAAAAATAACACTTATCTAAAGATGTTCTGAAAAGGCCTACTTAGAATAGTGGGAAGTGGGAAGGAGTTTATTTGTATGCCCCACTGGAAAAGAATAAGTGAGCAAACTGGCCTGTCGATCACATGAAGTTCCAGAAAAGTTAGGTTTTTTTTAAAGGTGAACCTGTGGGCTATATCCATGCACATTTTTATTAAATAACCCACAATGTTCAGTTTTTGTAAAGATAATGTATTGAAGATGACAGCCATGTAAGTTCAGAAAAGAATTGTTTTATAAATATCCAGTTGATTTTTTTTTCTATAAAGTGGCTTAAATTCCTAGTTTTTAAAGTATTTTTGTCACAATTTATTCTTCAAGGAAAAATTAGAAAATGCAGATAGCAAAAATAGAAAAACTACTCATAAATCCACAATCCAGAAATAGCCAGTGTTGTCATCTTGGGGTTTTGTCCCTCCATACAGTTCCATGTGTGGGTGAGAGTGAGAAGTTCCTGGTTTTTAAAATCTCGAGACGCAGGAAAATGTCTGCCTGTGCTCTGCCAAGTGAGGGTTGTGTGCCAGGTGCCAGCACCCTGCTGGGGTCCTGGTTTCTGTAGAGCAGGGGAGGCTGCTACGGTCCTGAGCTCGCATCCCAGCTGTTGGGAGATGCTCGGCGTGGTAAGCCCACGGCCTCTCTGAGCCGCAGCATCCCTCTGCCACCTGGTTGCCCCGGTGACGTGTCTGCTCTCTTCCTGGACAGCGCTGCAATTCCAAGTGTGTCTCAGAGCCGACCTTCTACCGCCTGGTGCAGTCTTTTGCAGTGGTCCTGTTTGAGTAAGTAATGCTGTTGCTCAAAGCTTTCGTCCTGTGGAGCTTGTCTTCCCTCCCTCCCCTGCCCCACAATAACCTGGTTGTGAGTAACAGCCAGCACGAGTCATCAGCTCGCAGTTGCTGTGATACACCCGGCAGTAGCTAAAGGGAGAAGTCGTGACCAGCATCTCACGGAAGGGAGTTAGCAAGCGGTCCTTCCCGCGCCTAGCGATTAGAGGAACACAGCTGGGTGTGAGTAAATTCCTCCACTCAGGTTCCCGGGACAGGCTGTGATTATACACGGTCGGCCTTACCCTCCTCCAGCAGAGATCTGGAGTTGTCTTGATTTCCTGTTGTGAAGTACTTCAAACTAAGTAACCGCCCACTTAATGACATGATTGGATGGCGTAGCCTGCCCTGAGTACAAACTTGGCACTACTGGAGCCCTTCATCACACAGGCATTCACAGATAAAGTGGGGTGGTGGATGGGGCCCCTCTGCCCCGTGTGGCCGTGGGAGGCAGGCCATGGGAGTCATGGGGCTCTCCGCCAGACGCCCTGTGGCTGTAGGACTGCCAGACCCGCTTCAGACGTCTCTAGCTTGCATCAGAGTGGGTGACATGTCCTCCAGATATGAATCTAGGGGACACATCTTTGCTTGGGGGGAACCAAGCAGTGGCTTTAATGATCCAGGAGAGGGGGCAGATCGTGGGTGAGAAAAGAAGGTGCGGAGGGAAGCCCCGATCCGACCGTCACTGCGCCCCCCTTGCCCCACCTCCTCAGTGTAGCCTCAAAGCAGGCCCTCGTCCCATGGCGTATGCCATGGACGTGCCCACCGTCCCTGTGTCCGTTTTGTCCTTCCCCTTCTTATCCCAACAGAAATGTAGCTCTTCCCTTCAGTTTTAATGCCTCTGTGTCTCGGTGTCTCCTAACCTTTCTCAAGCCTGCCACGAACCTGGGGCACGTACTGGAGGAAAGTGACCAAAAGAACAGAAAATCAGTGTGTGCCCTGCACTCGCTCAGATTATCCCAAGTTCAGGATACACTCACAATGGGGGGATCTGGGTGTGCCCCCTCTGCCGGGAGCACTTCGGGAGCCCACGTAAAGCAGCCCCCAGGTTGTCTTACGCGCAAGACGCTCTCGGGCCCTGAAGTTCCTCCAGCTTCTGCGCAGCCACATCTGCAGGAATTTTCATCTGCGCAGGTCGTTTGTGTAGATCGCGCTTGTCCCCCGTGGTAATATAACTTATCTAATTCTCAATTTTTCTTTGATTTTTTTCCTTAGGTAAATAAAATTGGGAGAAAAATTAAATTCAAGTTTTGACCCTGCCAAAACACAAAATCTTCCCATTACTTTGTGAGCATACGTATTTTTGATGGCTCGCAAAAAAAGAAAACTTTGTAAATATTTTGAAAGTCATTAATTTTTAAAACATGAGTTTTATCATTTTTAGTTGATTAGTAATTTTAGCTTTTACTTTGATTTAGTCTTTTAGGGTTTTATTAATAGTTTAGTTCTTTAATGTATTAAATCATCTTTATTTTAAAAGGTAAACAAAAATGGCCCTAATCTACTATCTAGATCATGTCTGTTTGACTTTTGTCTTTAAGTAATGTTTGTCCAAGGTTAAAAACTAAATAGGAGAGAAAAATGCAAAAAGGGACAGGATGCAAAAGTACAGAAGCCTGAAACGAAAAGGAAAGCCTTTTTCACACACCCTTTTCTCTCACACTGGATCCATCTCCCAGTGAAAACTACTGTTAATGATGCACATATCAGCAAATATATATTTTTTTCAAAAAAAAATTACATTTACATACAATTCTGCATGTGTAATGGCTGTGTAGTATTCTGAAACATCCGTGTACCATAATTTATTTGACTCATGCCCTTTCGATGGCGTTTAGGTTATTGCCCTTCATTTTCTTCTCTAATTCATCGTGCTGCAGTAGATATCATTATAGCGTTTGTGTCTATAACAGTACAAATTCCTGGTGGCAGACAGGCCCTATTTTTGAAGTTTCCCCCTCTTTTTTTGTTAGCTAAGTTGAATGGATCTATGAGTGTCTCATAATCTTAATATCGAAAATATGATGTAAGATAGTCAGTATAATTCTTTACATTTCTAGAACTTTTTTTAGTGTATTAAAGGTTCTGGTATGCAATACTTTGATCTTCAGCAAGTGACATAGGGTAGGAAGGTCTACATATTCCTGGTGGTTTTTAGAGTACCATCCCTGGGCCAGGAGCATCCAAGCATTGGCTTCACAAGGGAGTTTGTTAGAAATGAACATTCTCAGGCCTACCAAACCACAGACCCTGGGGTGGGCCCAGCAATCCCCCTCTCACCATGCCCTCAAGGTGATTCTGATGCTGCTCAAGTCCAAGGACCACTGACTGGAGTGTAGCATCTAACTCATTAATTCCTGAGAAGTAGGGGCGAGAGGGCCACTGGCTTCGACCTAAGACACTCCTGTGCATAGGGTTGAGCATCTGAGGCCTGGGCTGTTCTACCTTAAAAGCGAAGGAGGCCAGACTGACGGACGTGAACTGCTTTCTGCCCAGAATGAGACCCAATCCTCGCCGTATGCTTGTGGGTCCCTCACCTAATTGAAACAAGGGGGATCACTTTTGTTGCTTCTCCTGCGTAGCATCTGGGGAGTGAGGTATTAATTTAGACATGTTCGTAAAGTATTTTGGTCTAGTTTCATGAACAGGCAGTGAGAAATTTGAGTGGAACCATTCTTTAGCCGATCGACCTTGCTTCTTATTTCAGGTGTCATCAGATGGATGACTTTGGGCCTGCCAAGAACCTCATGACCATGTGCTTCACTTACTACCACATTGGTAAGACAAGGGGCGGTGGTGGTGGTAGGGGGTGGGTGCCGCCTGTGGAAGGCAAACTTGAAAACTCAAGACTCGTCAACTTCTGACATGGCATCCAATGAGGATTTCCTCCCAATTAAAGGCAAAATTGTGAGGCTTCCAGGAAACAATGAAAACCGATGTTAGGGAGGGAATGAGCAAGGAGGGAGATTCCTAAAACAGGAGAAGGCACGGTACAGAGGAAGCCACCCAGCTGCCGGAAAGTAAGACGATAAGCGCATCCAGCAGGACGTTTCATAGACAGGAGCTGCTAGACGTGAGGACATCAGTTTGAGGTTTTAGCAGAACATGACACGGGGCTGGCTGCTGAAGGGAGGCGTGAGGAGCAGTGAGGTCTCAGGCGGGAGCGCGTTCCCGGGTATGGGCTGGAGAGGCTTCATGAGGAGTGCAGATTGTTCTCTATGCTGAGGCTCTGACAGCTCTTCTGGCTCATTCCAGTGGAACTTTCTGGTACATTGGAGCTTGAGGGCTCCCTGCGTTAAGCTGTTACAGCCATCCCCTTCGGGTATCCATGAGGAGAAGGCTGCTGGGGGCCTGCACATGGCCTTGAGCAGGGTCGGGGTGGGGCCCGCACTAGCCTCCCTGTCCACCCTTTCTGTGATCCACAGGTTTGCTCTTGGCGGTGTGTCCCCAGCCCTGCAACTCGGCTTTGGCCTCCCCTCACTCCCAGCAGCCCACCCTCTTCACACCCCTCAGTTCTCTTGGCAGTAGCTGTTTTGACGGCCTTAGCTTGGCCGGGCCACCACTGGGCAGGTCCTCAATGCCAGGCCACTCACTGGCTGCCTTTGGGTCAGCTGGGAACCCCTCGTCCAACCCGCAGCTCTGCCTTCTCAAAGAACAGCTCAGCGCTGCTCATCTGCGTCAGATGTGTGTGCAGAGCAGCTTAAATTAGTAGGAGACTCTCAGCACCTTCACCTATAGAGAGCCCTTCCACCTGTAGGGGGCATCTTGCCTGAGGAGGGCACCTTTGATCTGCAGCAGGTGCCTTGACCAATAAGGAGGTGACCTGACCTATAGAGAGCTCCTTGGCCTGTAGGAGTGTCTTGGCCTGAAGGTCTGTACGCTGCCCTTAGAAAGGTTCACCCCTTGCGCCGCCTCCGCTCACACTCCCCCTCCTCTCAGGGCGCCCTCTTCCTGCCATCCCCCGTGTCCAACATCCTGTGTTTCAGGTCCCGCCCAGGTGCCATCAAGCCTGTCTGGAATCCGCATGCCTCCCACAACCTGTCGTCCCCCAGCCCTTGGCCTCACCACCACGTTATTGCTTTCTTCTGTCTTATGCTCTTGCTCTGTGTGTATACACATTGCTCACCTCCTTTCTGGACTGTGTGCTTCTTTGGGGCTAGATCCTTGCCTGTTTCTTCTTTAGCCCCCCGTGACACCCGGCTGACTTCTTGCATACAATCAGTGCTTAGTGACTGCCTAGAGGGAGGAGGTGCCCAGGCCCCTGTCTTCTCCTGGGGACCTCTAAGCCTTTCACTTCTCACCGCCATGTCCAGCTATTGCAAAAGGAGATCTTCCCACGACCCCAGCAGCTCCAGGAGTTTAAAGGAGTTCCTTTCTGCCCTCTGTTGTTGCTACTACACAGTACGGCTCTTATTCCAGCTCTCTCTTCTCTCTGTCTGTAGGTAAACCACACCTGCTCCCCTCAGAATCCAAGGAGAAGCCCGCAGGGAGCATCGACTCCTACTTGAAGTCTGCCAACAGCTGGTTGGCGGAGAAGAAGGACATTGCCGAGCGGCTGCTGAAGAACACATCGGCCAAGACGGAGAACGTCAAGGGTTTCTTTGGGGGGCTGGAGACCAAGCTGAAGGGACCCATGGTCAAGAAAAATGAGTAAGTGTCATCTGGTGTGCATTCCTGTCTGACTGGGGAGGGCCAGGCACACAGGTATGACAAATGGCAGAGGCCACATTAAGCCTGGAATGACGAGGAGGCCTTTGCCTGGGAACAGAAGAATCTGTTCACCCCGGCGATCTTTGGGGCCCAAGAGCCGTTCCCAGAAAGCACAGCTGCCAGCGCAGCTTGACCCCATGCCCCCCAGAGTTTTCTAGGGTTTCCAAATGCCGTTCTGTTTGCTGAGGTGCGGGGATGTCCCCTGAGGGTCCATGTTTTCTAGGACAGAGGAAGAACATATGGAAGTTGTCAGTTAACAGGAGGGAAATTACAAACCCTCCCTTCTCCTTCCTCGCCTAACTGCGGCAAGAGTTTGTATTGAAGGCACGAAGTAGGCTCAGGAGACACCACTGGCCCCAGGATAGCAGTTCCCCCGCTGAAACTCGGGAACCTTGTAACAGGCGTGCAGAAGCTAAAACTTCTGCGAAGAGAGGGGACGTGTCAGCAAAGGAGCCCTGGGCCCAGTGCCAGTGCCAGCCATCCTGAGGTCACCTCCGATGGCTTGGTTACAACCAGCTGACTTGGCTTTATTCTTCTTCTGGTCCATATAGTTCAGAAGTAGAGAAAATGGCACAAAGAAGCCTTAATTTTCAAAGACCAGCAAGTGACAAATGTAGCGATTTAACACATTTTTTAGAGAAAGCCACATTAAATGTACACATTGCTTATGAGACCGAATCCCGTGTCAGCAGTGTAAAATGGTTTCTTTGAAAGAGTATGGGGGTCACATCGTCACTGCTGTGGTTTCTCTCCCCCAGGGAGGATGAGAGCAAGCCCAAGGACAAGCCGCAGAAGACTGGTGAGTGCCTCCCAGCTCTCCAGCCCTGGTGACCCAGGTCCTCGCGGGGAACTTAGACCAGCCCACCTTAACTAGCAGCACCAGCAAGCGGGTCAGGTCCCTAACCATCCTGGAGCCTCACAGCCTCTGTGGTACAAGGCACTGCCACAGATGACTCCCCAGTTGCTCTCAGCCCCAGGCTGTTCTCTACTGAGCTTCCTTCTCTTGGGGGAGGGCACAGGACCAAGCTCCTTATCCCAGAGAAGGTAATGGAAGTATTGCAGGGGTGTGGGATCCTCTCAGGGAACCCCCCCTTAGAAGAGGTCCTCATTGCCAGGTGTGAAGGGTGTCATTGTGAGCAGGACACGAGCTGTCATGCAATTTCAACTGTGAAGATATTTCTGTGGCCTCTGGGGAGATGCAGTGGCTGTCAGGAGCGTCGCCATGGGGTTTGCCCACACGTGGGTGTAACCAGAGCCACGCTCAGCCTCTCTCACCCTCCCACAGTGACCGTGTGCAGCCCAGAGGAGGAGAGGAAGGGGGAGAAGATCTACCTGTACACACACCTGAAGCAGCAGCCCATCTGGTAAGGCCACCCTCCTACCTGTGGGGCAGCAGTCGCTGCACCGTCATCTGCATCGGAGACAAAGGTCACTCACACCCACCAGGATAGCCAAAATAAAACAGATGAACGAGAGCAAGGGTTGTGTGGATGTGGGGAAATCGGAACCCTCACACACTGCTGGTGGGGTTGTCGAAGGGGGCAGCCACTTGGGAAAACAGTCTGGCTGTTCCTCAGAAAGTTAAACAGAGAGTTACTTATGACCCAGCAATTCTACTCCTACAAATGTACTCAGAACAATTGGAAATAGGTACTTGAGCAAAAGCTTGTGCATGTATGTTCATAATAGCATTATTCATCACAGCCAAAGGTAGAAACAACTCCAATATCCGTCTACATGGACATTGGACGTATGGACACACAATGCAATAGATCCATGCCATGGAATAGCATCCGTCACATACAGGAACGAGGCACCGAGACCCGTTGCGGCACGGGTGAGCCTGGAACATGTTTAACTCAGGGAAAGAAGCAGACCAAAGACCACCACACAGGGCGATTCCATGATTCCATATGAAACGTTCGGGATAGGCGAATCCCTGGTGACAAAATCAGTTAGTGGCTGCCAGGGGCTGGGGCGATGGGGAATGAGGGGTGACTGCCAGGGGGTATGGGGTGTCTCTATGGGGTGATAAGAGTGTTTTGGAAATAGTGGTAATAGTTGCACAACTCTGTGAATATACTAAAAACCACTGAATTGCATACTTTAAAAGAGTGAATTTTATGGTTATATGAATTATATCCCAGTAAACCATATTCTATATATGAAGGTCGTGGTTGAAGTGAGAGGCCAGTGGTCAGGGAAAGTCCCGCCCTCTGCCTTGCTCTGTGGCTGGCCGCATGTGCTGCTCTTAGGCCTCCAAGGCCTCTCCATCGCCACATTTTTTTCACTCACGGTCGGCAGTGTACCAGCACCTGGAACCCAAAAGGTGTCAAACTGTCCCTCTCTCCAGATTATGGTCTAGCCCTGGGGCGACTTGGCCACAACAGAACAATGCCCATGTGAGGAATGTGGTCAGAAGAGGCTGAACTGGAGCATTCAGAAGCCTCTGTGGGGAGGCCCCACCTGAGCTGGGGCAGGTCCAAGAGGAAAGAGCGAAGAGGGAAGCTGACCGGCCCTGGTCACACCTGTCCAGTGATATTCGCTCAGCCCCTCTGGGCCTCGACTTGGGGGCTGTCCTATCCTCTGCAACAGGGCAACAGCCCTTAAGGGCTGGGTGATGGATATTGTAGGTTTTGCAGGCAACTATTCGACTCTGCTATTAAACAATATGTAAGTGAATGGGCAGGGCTGTGTGCCCATAAACCTCGATGGACACAAACAGGCAGCTGCTGGATTTGGCCCACCCACCAAATCGGTACTTTGCAGACCCCTGGTCTTCTTCAAGTGTTTCTTACTGTGCGTCCCTGTAAACGTTTGCTCTCTGCACATGGCCTGTCCTTGCCACGCTCCCATTTATGTTACTAGCACCTATTCTAGAAAAGCACGTCTCCCCGAACCCCCCGCTTCCTCTCAGGAGCCTCAATGGGAAACGTGGGAAATGGCCTCCGTCTACATCCTGCCCTGCCGGCTTCAGCTTTGACCTGACAAATCCAGGGTTACCTGCTCCACCTCACCTTCCTGAATCTTAACCTGTGACGCTTTTTCACCTTGAGAGGAATGTTCAGATATGTTCATGATGCTTGGCCGGGAGCCCCAGGGAGACACCTGATTTAGGATAAAGGCATATTTATTGCATTTTCTCTTCCAAGCGTTACCTCCCTGAGACTTTCAGAAGCTCATCCAGAGGAGGCAGGAAACTCCGCTTCCTCGTTCTTGGAGTGGGCCGGGAGCCGCCTCCCCAGTCTCGCGTGGAGAGAGCTGATGCATGTCTCTGTCTCGCAGGCACACGCTGAGGTTCTGGAACGCAGCCTTTTTCGATGCTGTCCACTGTGAGAGGAGAAAGCGGTCCCCCACAACCAGGTAGGGGCAAAGTCTGGGCCTGCTCTCCTCGGGGAAGAGGACCTGGGAGCACTTTCTTTTCCCGTTTCTGAAGAGGAGTACAGAAGAATGGCTGAGTCCAGGCGTCTGTGTTCCTCCTTCAACCCTGTGTGGCTCAGTGCCCTGCAAGCTGCCTGAAGGGTCTGGGGTGCACAGCTTCATGGGTGGGCGGGGGTACTCGGCTTGCATGAGCGCTTCCTGTCCTGGGGCTCTGGCATGACTTGGTCTGACCCTCCTAAGAAATGCAGACTCCCACTGAATGAAACCGTCAGGCCCCCCTCAGAGCCACTCTGCCTATTGGCCGTACCGAGTCAGAATCCTGAGCACGAACCACTGGTGCAGGATCCTGGGGTGCAGGGTTGGCCGTCACGCCTAGACTTTGCTCTCACATCAGAGAAATGCAATTGCTGCTTTCAACTTACTCCTCTGGCTGCAGCCTGAACTTAGCTCTGCAGCTTCGCTGAGGGTGAACTTGCCACTTCCGAAGACCCCTTCGGTAAACCGTTCCACAGAGCACGTGGCGGCGAGCGGCTGGTGCTGATGCTGTGGGGCTGGTGCTCAGTTCTCTCTCTGGCCACAGCAGGCGAAGGTTGCTGCCCGCTGCCCTCAGCACTGGGCAGGACGAGGACAGCAGCCCTTCCAGTCCTGGGCCCCCCGCGCTGGCCCCACCAGTCCTGGGACTGTGAAGCCTCTGAACCTCTCCTCATTAACAAAACGAATCCCCTCTTCTCTAACACTGGAGAGACCCCTTAACCTTTGTCCCTGGCAGGACAGAGAGCAGATCCTGCTGTATAAGACTTCAGTCCACTAGCACGTGGGTGAATCTTAGGTGGAATCTTTCTATTGGGGGACAGCTAAACCCTAATGGGGACAAGATGGTCTGCCTGTACCCCGCAGCAGTCTACTGTGTCTGCGTTTCCTGGGGAGGCAGAGGGAGCACCTGGTGGGAGGGGACACTGACACTCTTCCCAAGGACTCTAGAGAGAGGACTCTATGCTCTGCCAGGAGACGAAACTGAGAAATGCTTAGATGCTCACAGGTGAATGGGTTCCTCTTGTTGCTTAGCGCTCAAACTCCTAGGAAACGGATTTTCCTCGAGTACCTGTCTCTCTCTGTCCTTCTCCATTTCTGCCTGTAATAACCCTCCTTCTTTCGCTTGTTCTCTTTTTCCATTCACATATCTTGCATGACTTTGACATGTTCCTCTGTTGACCTGTTTCTGCTGCCGCTCCAGAGGGGATGCTGGAGAGGAGGAGAAGAAGAGGTGTGTGTCCACGTGACTTTGTTCATGTTACAGTGCTGGGGGTCCCTTCCAGAGCCACCTCAGGGCGGGGGAGGGCCGAGCCCAGACACAGGTGCAACTCAGCACCAGTTGCTGGTGGCAAGGGCGTTCCTGGGAGGCAAGCCCAGCGCTGGGACAGGCCGGTGACGGGTGAGAGCTTGCCAAGGACAGAGTACCTCGAAATAGTTAGGCAGCAAATAAGACACCCTAAGACCTCTCAGAAGGCCCCGCAGGAGTTCAGAGAGGAGAGAGCAGCGAAGCCCAGAAAGTCGGCTTCGATTCTGAGCCAGTCGAGCTCTCCACTGGGGGCTCCAGTCCCCTCCAGGGAGACCTTGAAACCACACCTGCGGCTTCACTCGCGTCACGCTCGGAATCCCGGGTTAGAAGTCATGGGTGGGTCACCGGATCTGTCTGCCTGCGGTCACACACTCAGAGGTGCGCAGGGGTCTGCCAGACCCTCTCCCATTTCAGCAGATTTGAGGCGTTATAGAGAAGTGACGACTGCTCTCTCTTTCCCAGCCTGATGGGGGCCCTGTGGTGTGCGGAGGTCCCCTGAAGAGAAAGGCCTCGAATGAGGCTGTTTCCTTTGAGCCCACAGTGGGGTCTGATTCTAATTGTTTGAACTTTGTATTTGTTAGACATCTTTTGTGATATATTTTTAGAGTTAAAGCCCTGTCTATTCAACATATCAATTCTGATATGATTTTTTTCCCCCATGGAAATTTCCCAAAGCACGCTTCCTTTATTCAGTGATGTATTTTTAGTGCCTATTGTTTTATGAGAAATTTTGTTTCTTATGCAGCCTTATGATGGCTCTAAAAGGAGTATTTCGGCATAACCGCTATCTCCTTTAATAGAAAGCCCCGGAGTTCCCACAGTCTCTCTGGGTGAGTGTGATTACCCAGAATTCCTGGGGCAATGCTACTTAACACCACAGCCAAAGCCCAAGAGGGCGGGAGCATCGTGGCCTCCCAGCGGTCGGTGCCGAGCCCACGAGCAGAGGCCTTCCCACCAGAGCAGATGTGTTATGACCATGCACATCTTGGACCTGCCCCCTGGGACACCCAAACGTGCCCAGGCCTCACCCAGAAGGAGGAGCAGGTGTTGCTTTGAGATTCAGGGCAGGAGGGTTTGCTGTGAATAGGGGCGACCTCGTGCCGCCAACGTCATTTCTCCTCTTTGGTAAACTCTGCTGACAACGCCGTTAGCATCCTCTCTTCTCAGAGGCAGGCCTGGCTCCTTTGCAGAGGCCTCCCATTCTGCAGGCCGTAGGTCACATCCAGATTCCCGCCGCAGCAAGCCAGACGCACGTTCCACCCTTGGTGCAGTGTCAGATCTCACCTGGTACTGGGTGTTGGACTCAGTTTAAAGAAATCAGTTTCCTCTTAGGCATCACCTGATCTTCTGATTGCTAATGACCTTCAGCGTCTTTCTTCAGAGATCAGGTTAAAGGTCCCAGTTCTACTCCTAGCCAGGAGTCAGGAAGAGGGGAGGTCGGGGCTGCTGCGCTTCACGACTCTAAGGGAGCCGTTCCCACGTGATCCGGGGATGTGCGGAGTGCAGGCCTGGTGGTGGTGTGGGGACCTGCGTGCCCGGACAAGCCCGAGGGTGGCCGGTGGGAGGAGGAGGGAGGGAAGCACAGTGGGACGGGATCGACATAGCAGCTGGAAGCGTGTCCTGGGAGGCACTTCCCGGGTGTCCTGTCATCGGCACGAGGAGCCGGAGCCGCACTTCCCCTCGCCTCTGTCCGCCCCTGCGGACTGCGGCCTCCCACTGAGCTGCCGCAGCTGGGCCAGGAGGGTGGGGAGGCGAAATGTTGATGTCCTTGGTTCTGTTTCTCTTTCTCTGGCTTCTCCATTATCCCGACCCCTCGTCCCTCATACTGCCTCCTCTCGCCCTTTTCTTTGATCTTTCTCTTAACCTTGTTTTAGTCAGACTCATTATCCAGAGTTTAATTTTTAAGGGGAAATAGGCCAAAACGCGCTTATCCTCACCGTCTACACTTCTAGACAGACACTGTCTGCCCTTTACCCCCTGGGGGACACGTTGGGGTGGAAGAATGCGGGAGCGGGACGGTCCCCCCTCCCCTTGGGACAAGGGTGCTCTGCAGCGAGGGGAGGGCGAGATGGCTTCACACGGGGACAGAGAATCACTCGCCTCCCCAAGCCCTGTGCTCGCTACTGTTTCTCCACAAAGAACTGGCGGGCAGAGTCTTCAGTCCCACTTGTGAAGCCACACACAGACCGACGTCCTTTCTCATCGAGGTTTTGCATTTTGTGCTAGAGGCTCTGTACCACCTTCATGGTGGACACAGGTCACCATATGTCCTAAGGGGCCCAAGGGAAGAACTTGGGTCTGGTCCACATGCCCTGGGAGGGGCGCAGAGTCAGCATCGGCTCTGAGAAAGCCAAGGGGAAAAAACGACTTTTAGCAGAGACAAGGCTGCCTGACCAGACAGCGGGGGCAGCAGAGCCCTTCAGCCTCCCTGCTCCCCGGGCTTCCCCAGTGGCCCATGCCCTCACTGACAGAGTAGAGCCACCAAAGCTGGTGAGGTCTGGGGACGTAGCTCGAGTCCAAGAGCCTCCTGGCCGGGGTCGGGATGCTGGTGGGGTCCTTTCCTCTGCAGGTCTCTCTGCCCATGAATTGGGGCCGTTCTTGAACAGAGAGAGGACATGGGGGATGGCATTCTTGTCTCCTAGAGAATGTTCTAGGCAACCACCAGGCATGTGCCATCCCCGGTCAGTAGCACATGAGCTTTGGATCTCATCTTAGGAAGGACGATTTAAGTCAGTTTGTATTTGGGGCCCCCAGGCAGAGTGTCGGGACTCTGGCGGGCTCCGTGTGAAAGCAAAGCGAGCAGCTCCTCTGTCAGGGAGGCCGTGCTTGGGTGCCGCCGACACCTCTAGGTCCGGGCAGAGGAGGGGCGAGTGGCTGGGGGCGCAGCAGCACTCTGAACACCCTCTCCTGTCACCTCCTGTGCTTGCAGGGAGAAGTGGTGCCACATGACCCAGGAGGAGCGTGACGACAGCCTGCGATTCAACGAGAACATCACCTTCGGGCAGCTGGGGTAAGCGCGCTGGGGGCTGAAGCCCCCGCCACCGCTGACCTAGAGGGAGGGGCGAGTCAGGGGCCAGACCGGCGAGGAGGGGGCCCCCTGGGACACGTCAGCCTGGGGGGTCTGGAGGGGAGCGCCCCTCCTCACGGTGTCACACGCCCATGACACAATGTCAGTGCAACACCTCGGTCTTTAACAGCTCAAAAGCTTATGATTCATTAGGTTTGGCCTGGATTCCAGCTCCTAATCCATCCTGTCAGCACACCTGGTGGCGGGCAGCTTCGCAGCTTTGTTGGCTGGCTGACAAAGGAACGATTTATTTTTACTTTTGTCTGCCAATTCCAGGTGGCCTGGATGTTTGGCCTCCAGGAGAGAAGGGCCCAGGGCCCAGGGCCCTCTCCCCGGGGAGGCGGGAGGGGTGCTGGCTCATGGGTGTTTTTCCCTCCAGCACGTTCACCCACAACATGCTGGCATTTGGTCTGAACAAGAAGCTGTGCAATGACTTCCTGAAGAAGCAGGCGGTGATCGGCAACCTGGACGAAGGTGAGTCACGCCAGAGGCGGGACGGGCTGGAGTGTTAGGATCAGATGCTCTGCAGACGAGAATTTCCCACCGGGCTGGAAGGATGAGCCCCATTTTAATGAGAAGTACTTAAACTATCTGGTTGTCACCCCTCCTGTTTCTGTCTACCTAAATGGATGGGATGCTTCTCATTCCAGTTGGAAATCCCCTTCTGCTAGGCAGGGCTTGCTGGCAGCGGGGGAGGCCTGCCAGCTCCGTGTTCACAGTCAGGGCCAAAGGTGAAGCCGTAACGTGGTGCTCAGGGCTAGAGGATGGTCAAATGCTGGCCACGATCTGCCTCTCCTAAACGGCCACCGTGTGGCCTCCCTTCGTTTCTTGAAACTCACTGCCATGAGAGGTACGGGGGTGACAGGGTGGGTGGAGAGGGGGTCTGGAGGTTCTTTCAGAGGTTCCGGCTTCTTTAACAGAAGAAACTGAGTTGCCGCGTCCGCTCCCCTGATCGCTGGCCGGGCCCACCTTCCCGCGTTGCCCGCCTGCCGCACGCAGCTCTTCCTCACAGCCCCCGCCGCCCTCCACTTCAGTGTGTGTTTGGACTGACCAGTGTTCTTTTTTTAAAAACCTCATTCTGCTCCACATTAAAGGAGCCGCAGACGAGTGGCCTCGGGAGGGGAGAGAGAGTTAGAGGCGCCGCTAGATGATCTCACATGTGGTCACCAGCCCCACCACGCTAGCAAGGGCAGGGACGCTGTCCCCTCTCGCGCCCCGTGGCTCCTGTGCAGTCTCCAGGACCCGGGCTCTGCCAACCCTGTGCCTCGTGCGGTCTTCCCATAGGGCCTGCCTGCAGGGTCGGGACCCCCCGCCCCCTGCCCCGCCCGCAGAGCATCACTTCCTTGGGAAGAGGCTCCCCAGTTCTAAGGAGCCCACTTCTGGGTGCACATTTGTGCATGACACACAGCGTGCTGGTGGCCAAGGGCTCCGTGTCCTCATCACACACCGCAGCCGCTGGCCCTGATGAAGTCCTGACTTGTCATTGTCTCAGAGCAGGAGCTGCCGGTCCATGCCGCCACCTTTCTTCCCTGACCTAGCCTTGCTCTCTCTTCCAGAGCAATACAAGCTGCTGAGCGACCACATCGAGCAGATGGCCACTGAGTAGGCACGGGAGGGCGCCTGAGGCACCCCATGGAGGACCGAGGGTGCACGCAGCTCTCCTTCACCAGCGATTGGCCGCGACCCCACCCGATGACCCTGCATGACACCGGCAGCACCTAGAGCCTCTCCACGCTGCCTCAGAACTAGCAGTTAGAAGACTCCGGTTGCCTTTTCTCCCCATCTCCCCTCTGCCTGTGTCTGCTCCCCCATCCACATGCCAAAGTGTCCCTGGGATTACATGGCTAAAATGAGGTGACTGTCCATACCCCCAAGTATCAGGCCTGTGACATGGGACTGAAGGGAAAGGGGGAAGGAGGCCCCGGCCAGGGTGGGCTCAGGGCACCATCTGCCCACAGCCTCCCGCAGGAGAGAGAGGGCGGTGTGCTCATGAGAATGTAGATAAGGGCACACGTCGATGACACAGGCAGTCGCGGGTGATGATTTGGGGCCCTCTGCTTCAGGCTCGGGACGGGCAGACTCCCACAGTCGGGGCTCCTGCTGAGTGGCGGTGTGCAGAGGTGGCGGTGGCCCTCTCGGTGTTGGTCCACGGCTGGTGCTGGCTTTTTCCTGGCTCCCCACCTCCATGTGACAGGAACTGGAGTCACAGGAACCTTGAGGAGGAGAGATGCCTCCTATTTTAGGGAAGGAGACTGGCACAGAGGACATTCCTCCCTGGAGGCAGAAGGCCTGGCCGCAGTTGGGTGTGGCATGCCCTGAAGACATCTCTGTATTAGAGTCACATCGGGCACCGAGGTGTCTCTGTCAGACCCTCTGAAATGTTCCTAGTCAGCTGGAAGCTTCCTCCTGAAGCAGAAAAATTCCCACCACTCATTCCCTGGGAGTAGCATCGGGCTGGGTATCCCCGGAAGCAGCACAGAAAAGAAGTTTCTTCAGTAGCTGCAGGACAACCGTCCTTTTGCAAAGCAAACAGTGCTGCTCTTTATTTTGAAAAAGACAGAAAAATCTGTGCCGGTATTATAGACAGCTGGGCACAGGTGGCTTCTGGTGGCAGTTGTGCGAGGCTCTTTAGCGGAGTGGCTTTGGGCCTCCACCACCCAGCAGCCTCAGGATGACACCTTTACCTTCCACAGCCCAAGCCCTTTGAGCTCTTTACTGCAGACTCCACAGATACCCCCTTGTCTCTCATCCGGTGCCTGGGAGGCCTGGCTTTTCTCCCTGATTTGTTACCAGGGAGACCAGCCCCCAGGGCACTGAAGTCTGATCCCCAAGCATCCAGCATGCTGGCTCCTCTGGTATGAATATTTCACCTGGTTCCCTCTGCCTCCCGCCCATCGCCCATGCTCTTGGGCGCTGACCTTGAAATAGGCCCGTGGGGCTCTCTTCTTCCTTCATTCTCCCGCCCTGTTTCCCCTTCTCCAACTTGCAATCACATTACATTACTGTCTCCTCTTGAGCATAGCAAATACATGCCTGATAGTCACTTATCCAACCAGTGCTTGAAAGGGTTCCCTGGTGGACTGCCTCCCTGGAATGTTCCAGAGAAGAACAGGTGTTGGTTGAGCCACTGAGTGCCCATCTGAGCAGTCAAGGGAGGCGCCATGAAACGGTGCAGCCTCAGTGCACGGTGTGAACTGTTGTCAGCAGGAGAGCTGTGGAGCGGGGCTTCGGAAACCCTGTTCGTTTTTCGATGACAGTGAGAGAGTGTGTGTGTGTGTGTGTGTGTGTGAGAGAGAGAGAGAGAGAGAGAGAGAGAGAGAGACACGTCAGGCTATGTGGCGATGTCACAATAAACAAAGCACGGCTGTGTTGCCGGTCTGCTTGCCGCGTGCCAGGACCCGTCACACAGGCTGTAGTGTGCCCCCAACCCCATTGTTGAGCCCCAGTGAGGGTGCATGTCTCTCTACTGAGTGCATTTCAGAGAAACAATGTCAAATCAACGGGTCTTTGGGCACCCCCTTTTCCGATGCCTCCTTCAGATAATGCACCCCCTTAAACATTCAGCCACGCCCCCGGATGCGCTGGCTCCCTTTCCCCTTCTGTAGAATCGGCCACACCGAGTGGCTTGTCGGAGGCTCCCGCAGGGCTGCCGTGGAGGCCCTGCCTTTGCCTTGCCCTCGGCGGCTTCCTTAGTCATTTCTTAGTAGTTAGTTGAAATGCATTAAGACTTCAAGGTGCCCGAAAGATCTATCCTCGTATATATAAGATTTTTTGTGTAGAAGTTTTGGTTCGGTCTGATTCCTAGAGAAAGAAAAGTGGATTCAGAGACTTTCTGGGGGGCAGGAGCACACAGCCTTTGGAAGGAGATGCAGCTTCAACTTCTTTGGGCTTTTCCAAGCACTTTAACTTCACCAGTGACCTGGAGACTTTTTTTTTAATAGGCCTCGAGATAGCAGTTGGTGGAAGCGAGGGTCGCTTTGGTTTTTCCCCTCGCTCCTTGTTCTCATAGACCCAGCTCCTCAGAGTGGAGTAAGTCTGACCCCAGGGCGGCTGCCTGTCATGCTCAGCCCCACAAGGGGATCCTGGCAGAGACGAGCCCACCTTGCTGAGACTGGTGCCAAGGGGATCGGAGGCCACCCTGTCTCCTGTCGACAGCTGCCTTTGGCTGAGCATTTCACTTTAGAGTGCCTCTGGCCAGTGTCACCTGGAGGAGCATGGTGTCCCTGGAAGCTTGCCTCACTGATACTTCCTGTCTCCTCCCTGTGACGTAGCCTCTTCCCTCTGGGACGTGGCCAGAGCCGACGTGAGTGGGCTCTGGTGGTGGCAGACACAGAACGCACTCTCAGAGGTCCCAGCGTGTGGAGCTGTCTGACCCTGGCGGACACACAGGACACTGGGCAAAGAGAGCTCTGGTAGCCCTTCCTGTCAACTCAGGAATCTTAGACTCAGTGCAGGAAGTGACAGATCGTGTCCAAGAAGAGCGCTTCCAGTCCCAGCAGGTAGAGTGTTCCAAACCAGGAGCTTTGAAGGCCTGTCACTGGCAGTGGCATTTTAGACTTTATGTTGTCTGTCCCTCAGGGCTATGTGAATCATAGTGAGCCAAAAGACAGTTAATTCTCTCAAGTGAAAAAGTCTCCTGCTTAGAAAAACAGGATGATGCTGAGATGTGGCCTTGTATGATTTTCGCCTTCGTTGTAATTTTAGCAATATCGATGGATGTTTAAGAGGGGCCATGTTAGTATTCACACTGCATCTGCTATGTGTGTGTGCATGTGTGCATTCAACCAAAGGCAGGAGAACCAAATTCTGATATCGTGAGTTATTTGTACGGTGAGATGGAGTAGACTATGATCTTCCTATTGCCAAAAGAAAAGAGTGGGCCTATTAGGACTTATCGAAAGGAGGATTAGAACAAGAATCCACTTCCTGAATCCTGTACCCCAATGAAAACCTGGGGTGCTCGGGTTAACGCTGCGAGCCCACGGTGCTGGGTTTAGGACAGAGGCCAGGGCGATAAGCAGAGGCACCTGTGCCAGTGGATCCTGTTCTCACCTCTCCAGGCCCAGGGGGACAATGGGTTTATTGTCCTGGCAACAAGGCAACAGGCTGCGGTTTGCTCTTCCGCGGACTGTTGTGTGTGTGTGATCTCCCAGAGCGCCTGGTGTTCCAGCCTCCTGTCGTGAGAAGTTCAGCGTTCACTCTGCAGAGGAGTTTGTAAGAGCTTTTGACTAAGCCAGGCGACCATAACCAGAAGTCAGGGCCACAGGCTGCAAGCCTGGCCTTCTTGAGCGTGACAGCACCCTAACTTTTGGCTTTTTAATTAGGGAGAATCCTGGAAGACCCATGGTTAGGTCAGCTTGGTTGCCAAATTACCTAAAATTTCAGACAGCTGTACGACGGGGCTGAGTCCTGTGCCCAAAATGTGGGGGCTTGGAAAGGGGGGTGGGGGGAGAAGGCAGGAGGGCTCCAGCCCCAGCCCCAACCTCTGGAGAAGGGTGCAGTGAGCCCCCTCCCGCCATGCCCAGCCCGGCCTCAGGCTCGTGTCCTCTCGTCTTCCTCAACTGTCGAAGCCGCTGGGTGAGGGTCCCCTGAGCCCCTTCGCTCCGAGGGTTGCTCTTGCTCCCTCCCCACCCCCATTTTTTAAGTTCTTTTAGTTCTCCTAAATCATTGCTCTTACGACTCAACCATCTCGGCCTGCTTTCCTATAAATCATTTATTCCTTTTTATGATTCTTGGGGATGAGTTTTACTTGAAAAGTTTTCAGCCAAGTGTCACAGTAAAGGGAAATTGTATTGGCTGGAAGTGCCCCTGACTGACTAATGTGCAATGTTCAGACCCCGGACAGGACTAGGGCTTACTCAAGCCACATGGCCATACATCCCAGCCGTCCTTGTCACCACATGGCAGGAATAGGTTCTCCAGATAACAAATGGATAAAGCATTTCCAGATTGTTCACATCCAGTGAATATACTCAATGCTATGACCAAGGCAGGCTCTGGGGGGGCACCTCATTCTGGACCTGGGTCTCTCTTGCTATCCCTGGGCTCATGTGTCTTATGCCCCTGGGGAGGGATGGAGGGAACACCTCGAGGGCCAGCCTGCTTCATCCTCTGGGCACCTGGCATTAGGCTGTGTTCCCAAGTTGGCCAGTCTGAGCTCTGAGCAGTGAGATGAATGGAGAGCTGGGGAGTGGAACCCCAGCCCTAGCTAGGTCCCCAGGGTTCATCTGGGGCAGGGCTCCCAGTGCCTTGGTTACTGTTGGAAAGGGGGAGTCTCACCATTTCCAGGAGAGAGAGTCAGGATGGTCTGGATTTGCCCATCTTCTGGTTGCTTTCACACACAGCTCCCGCAGGACTTTGGTGCCACAAGGGAGAACCTGGATCCTGGCTTGACCTGCAGACTCCAGGCTTTGACAAAGCGAAGTCAGGCTGGAGCCCACTGCCATCTAGAGTTCCCTGAGCAGTGTTTGCACTTTAACTAGAAAGAGAACTCCTGCTGGCAAATCACCTTTGACCTATGGGTCAGTCCTCAAATGGGGGACTGTGCCTGTTCTCTCCTGGGGCCATGTGCTCCTGAAAAGAGAAGAGGGAAGCGCACATCAGACACCATCTCCACACGGAGTCCCGACCCGGTGGGGGCCCGATCTCTCCCAGGCTGGATGGAGACCGAGGCTTAGGGTGCCCCTGCCCGTGAGGTTGTAAACAAGCCTGGGGCTCTCACTTCCCATGGATGCCTTGAGAAAGACAAGCCAAACATTTGAACACTAGGAAAAATGCCAGAAATTCAAACAGACGTAGATCCCCTTAAAATACATGGAACATGGTCAGTCAGCTGCCTTTCTTTTTTAATGAACTGTGGCCCCTGTCAGGGTTTTCGGGGATGGTTTACTTGCGTGCATTCCGTTTCCCTTTCACCCCAGCTCATCTCAGACCTAAACTTGCCATCGCCACATCCAGACGTCACCTTTAGTAGCCCAAAAGTAGAGTTCAGTGGTGCAGGTCTTCTGTGTGTTACAGTTATGTAATTTTGTGTCCCACTAGGTGATATTCTACAAACTATATTTTAAGGTTGAGAAAGTTTCAAGGTTGAGGATCTCAGAACAGTGCTAAAATCAAGCTGTTTTCTGTGAAGAAAAACAAACGTCTGTATATCACACCTCAGATTGTCAGAAGGTGGAAACTGAAATAAATTATCTTTAAAGAAAAAAAGTCAGTCTCTTTGTTTTCACATATCTGTGAAAACTTTTTATGGAATTTGCCATCTTTTCGGTGACATCAGTGGCTTTTCAGAAGAAAATTTTCTGGGGTCAAATAGACGTTTTTGCCATTTAGGGTGAGTGTTTGGGTCTTGTCCAGGGTGTGTGCGTGTGTGTGTGTGTCTGTCTGTCTTGGGAAATGCTAAGAAAGGGAGCATTCCTCTGAATGGTAAGGAGTCGGGAGCCCAGAACTGTTGGTTTTGGCACTGGGAAGTACGTCTTAGTGAATGGAGTGGTCCCCACCCAGGACTGGATTTCAGCCCTGGCCTCCAGGACGCCTTGAACCACTTCCAGCTGGAATCCTGATCCTACTTTTCCTCTGAACCCAAGCTGCTCACTTCTTGCATTTGGGGGTATGGGAGTGAGGTGGAAATTGATTACAGCTTCTACCTAATACAAACAGGATGCCTTTATCAGTCCTTTCCAACTTGGTTCGACAGACGCATTTTATAAAATGTTTAGGCTTTCTCTTTTCCTGATTATAAGTCAGTAGCCACATTCTAATACTGTGGCCTAAACAGATCTGGAAGGTGAAGCTGAGGAGCAGTGAAGGGCCTGGAAAAAGAGTCCTCAGGCCCCGAGCAGCAGGCGGGAAGGAAGATGCATGCAGGGTACCACCCGCCTCCCACCCCCGCTGCCTGAGATGGGCTGATCCACACTCTGTGCTCAGTGGGGTGGGGGCCCGACCTCCAAGTCTCCAGCTTTCCCACCTAGTTTGAGGACCCAAACAAGGAAGGGCGCCCCCAGCTCTGGGACGTCACATCTGGACAGTTTCTCTGGTGCTAGGAGGATCTCACTAGCAGCCCAGGACTAGATTCAGAGGCAACTCAAGGAAGAGGGGAGGACCCCTCCGATGGGCAGTGAAACATTGCGGTGCAGGGGGTTCTGCCTCCCTCATCACTGACTGTATGTATGCCTTTCACCAAATCATGTTCTGAGCCTCAGTTTTTTCATCTGTAAAATGGGAAGGAAATCATCCCCTACCCTAGATGGCTCCTGTGAGAATCAAATACAATATATGCAGACGGACTTTGCAAATGGCAGAGATGTGCTTATCACTGTCCATTCTCTCATTTTCCAGATGAGGAATAAACTCAGAGACATGTACCCATAGGAAGGGTCCTACCCATTAAAGAAAAAAGAGAAAGAACCTAAGTTTTCCTTTTAAATTTTACAGGAACAAATTTTAAATATTATTTGAAATTCACTCAATATAAAAGAAATTTAAATAAGCTTTTAAATGGCGTTTCTCTGCAAGTTGTACAACCTCTTCTGGCCTCATCAAAGCTTAAAATTGCACGAATACTTCTGGAATACCCTGAGTGACGATTTTTCCCCTTAAATTTGCTGCACACTCCTGTCTGTAACGTGCCACTAGGCGCTCTCCTGCCACAGTGCCAGAAATGCCCTGATCCCCTAAAGCATCTCACCTCTTCTCATATTTGGGACAAGGGTCTTCTTACTCGTTAAGCCATTTTTTTAACATCACGAGAAGGGACTGTGACGCTCTCTTTTCTCCCGTATTTAGGTATCTGCACAGATTGCTCGGGGAGCAGTGGGGTGAGTTCGCCCTCAGGAACTATGAGGGCAAAAGCAAGGGATGCACAGGGAGGAAGACCATCAATCCAATGGCTCAGAGAGACTGAAAGTCATGCTCCCTCCATCCCTGCCTACCCCACCTCCTGCCCGGGGGCCGAAAAGAGAGAAGTTAGAAACTTCGTTACCACTTTTCAAGTGACCGCCCACTCCCACCCCTCCCCCCTCCCCAAGGAGAGAGTGATAAAGAAGGCTCTTGGCCAACTGTCCAACTCTGTACCTAGGAACAATTGGTCTCTGGGTACACTGGGGCCAGAAGAGAAAGGGAGTCAACTTACATTTGCAGTTAACTTACATTTAATGAGCACCTACTATGTGCCAGGCATCAGCATGCTCCAGGACCACCAGAAGAATAAGGTCATTTTCCTTTAGGAACTAGCAATGGGGTTGGGATATAGCTGAGGTTTTAAAAAAGTAGTACATTGTGTGTGTGTGTGCACGCACGCGTGTGCACATATACCTATATATGCCTACAGTTTAAAGTATAAGAAAATAGTTTAAAATGTGACTAATATATAAGGCGATTTATGAATATGTTCCTTTATGTTATTATGTTATTATTACGGAAAATATAGAATGTTTTAGTTATTTTTGGAGTGTCCTCCCAGGTGGAATCAGGGTGGGCTTGCCTGAGGAGGTGCCATGGAGCTGGATTTGGGGTAATAAAAATCACTGTGGTGAGGACATTAATCCTACCATGGTCCCATGAGGAAAGTTTTGTGTTCTTCACTTTGCTGTTCAGAAAATGATGTACCCACCCTTTCCTTCACCTGCATCACCCCTTCACCTCCCTGGATGTCTATAATGTGTCCCTGTTCCCAAGGTCATCCCTGAATATCATGTGTTATGGTGTGAATCATGCCCCTCTGCCAGACTTATATGTTGAAGTCCTAACTCCCAGGGCCTTAGAACGTGGCTTTATTTAGAAATAGAGTCTTTGCAAATGTAATCAGTTAGGATGGGTTGTACTGGATAGGGTAGATCCCAACACCAACGGGGCTGATGTCCTAATGAAAAGAGAGAATTTGGATACTGACATGCACACGGGGTTTAAACACCTGAGTGTCACAGGTAGGAAGTGAGAGCCAGCGCAAGTCAAGTTGGGGTACAGCCCCATGTTTATTGAGCACCGATTATGTACCAGACACCGTTGTAGGCACGTTGATCCCCAGAGGAACCTGGGAGGTGAGTGATATAGTCCCTGTTGTACAGGTGAGAAAACTGAGGCTCAAAGGACATGTGATTTCTGGGGATACACAGCGGAGACCCCTGAGTGTATAAGGTCGGCTCCTATTTTTCTGACTGGGCAGTTCTCATCCTATTGCTGGAGTCCCTGCCCTGTCTCCTGAGGTCCTCCACGGGGTCCTCTTCAGCAGAATCGTCCTCACTCGCCTCCTCTTCTTTCCTCTGGCTCCGTATGGTGCTCTGAGCACTCTAAATAATCATTATCATCATTATTATCATCATCATCATAGCAACGATATCAGTGATAATAATAACAGCCATAAGTATTGAGCATTTTCTAAGTGTTTCGTGTAGATCTGTTCACCTAATACTCACCACAACCCCATGAGGGGGGTACTGTTACTAACCCCGCTTTGCAGGTGAGGAATCTAAGGCACAGAGAGATTAAGGAATTTTCCCAAGGTCACCCAGCTTGGGAGCAGTGGGTTTGGACTCAGGCAGCCTGGCTGGGGGGGTCATACTTCCTCTGCTGCCTTTAGAGAGAATTATTCAGAAAGCTAAGAGACACTCCCTGCCCCCTTCACACACTGTGGGGCAAGGTCCCCCCTTTCCCACCCCCAATGGCTGACGTACCCATCCTATTGACATGAGACTGCTTAGAATCTTTATTTATGCTACTTGATTAAATACTCAGAGTTTTCCCTGCGGAAATATAAATGTGCCTGATCACAGGCCTCGCTGGGCTCATGAGGTCACATGTAGTATAAAGACCGTATTATTTTCCTAAAGTCAGGAATGTTGACTTCTGAAACCCACTGGAAGAGGGCTGGAAGGCAGGAGAGCGAGGGGCAGAGCCCTGGCTTCTCTAGTGGACATACTGCAGGATTCCTCTAGGGGGCGCTCGGGACACACGGCGGCCGCACCGCTGCGTTCCGAGGTTTACTGAACGCTCTTCCGGGAGAGTCCAGGTCAGACTCGCCAGCAGCCCTCCACACTCCCCTGGCAGCGCCGCCTTCTCAGCGTCTCCTCTCAAAGCCATGCTCTTGATGCCCTCCCCCGGGCTCACTTCACTTTGCCACAGATTTGGAGGCCCCACTCCCAGTGCTCACCTGGTAGGGGAGAGACCATGGGAGAGCCGTGGAGGGGGTGGTATCAGTGAGGGGCCGAGCCTCGTAATGCCCATAAACTCCACGCATCTTGGCTCTAAAATCCTGACGAAAAGAGATTCAGGTGGGTTAGAGTCAATCGGGAAACAAAACTAGGAGTGGGAAGGGAAGATGGAGGGACAAGCAGGCCCGTGTTGAGCTCACACTGCCGGAGCCTCCACCTGCACCGACCTACCTGGGAGGCTCCTGTTCTTTTTAACAGCACAGTAAGTAGGCATTATCGTCCTGTTTACAGATAGGGAAACTGAGGCCCAATGAGGCAAGGTAACACGTCTATAGTTACACAGGAAAATTAGAGACCACTCTTAACCCTAAAGGAATATCACAAAGATGAGTGAATGCCCAGGAGCCCATCCCATCTGCCTCTAACGCTGTATGGTAGCTTTAAAGTTTATCTACAAATTCTTTGACACTTTTCTCATCAGGAGCTGGAATATACTCCTCCCCTTGAGTGTAGCCTTAGTGTACATTCCATAGAATGCAGTAGAAGCAATGACACTGAGTTACTTCTAAGGTTAGGTCAGAAAAGGTGATACCGTTTCTGCCTGGCTCTGTCTCAGATGCTCCCTCTCGGACCAGCAGACATTCTGTGAGGCGGCCCATGCCACACAGAGAGGCCACGGGTAGGTATTTGGGCTGCCGACTCCACCGAGGGTGGGCTTTGTGGGCGTGTGTCTCTTCCTGCAGTTGTCCAGGGCTCCGAGTTCAAAAGGAACCCTCTGTCGCTGTCGTGAAATTCTTGATAACTGCTGAACAGTGGGCCCTCATTTTCACTTTACACTGAGCTCTGCAGATCGCATGGCCTGTGCTGTACCTAAATGACAGCCATCATCTGCAAAAGTGAGGAAGCCAGCCCCAGCTACTGGCTCACCGAAAACCAATCAAAGACCCGAGGGAGGACCATGCAGCTGATCCTATCAACTCCAGAGCCACAAAAGGTAATTGGGACAAGTTACTGGTGTATTGCACCACTAGGTGTGGCACTGTGTTAGAGGTCACTCGATGCACGCTAGAATTTCATCAGCTCAGATGGCGTAACAAGCACCTGGTCTACAACCAAACAGTAGCAAACATCAGCCTGGGGAGGCCTGTTGTGGTTGTTGATTCATTTGTTTGTTTTTAAACACCAGAGTGATCATAGACACAGAGATAGTGTTCAGAAATTCCCCAGCTCTGGGTTAGGCACCCAGGGACAGATGTTTAAAATGGCGCATCGGAATGAGACTTCAACATTATAAAAATTGCAAAATGTTGCCAACAAAAACTGCTTCTATCAAGACAGAACCTTAATCGAATTCGGCCCCACGTCAGCACCAAACAGAAGAAGGGGCGTTTGTGACCTACCTCCAGGTCTCCTTCCAGGTCGTAGTTCTCCAGGGTCTGGAAGGCACTAGAATACACCTCCACTGCTTTGGCGTGGAAGACCATCTCAATGGTTACAAAGTCCGAAAAAATTTTCTGTATGGAGAGAAGCCCGAAGCACATAACACTGTCAGAAGGAGAGTCCTGGGGTCACCTCCCATGAGGACAAATTAGGGGGCCGGGTGAGAGGCTCAGCTGTCCTTATGGGGACAGGTCCTAGGTCAATATCTTATTTTTAATTTATATCTATTTGAACAGATAATACATTTCCATTCAAAAGCTGTTTTGCCCAGGGATTGTTCCAGAAACGCAGATTTGTTTTTCAGCAAGGACTTTCTCATCCACGCAGCCTTCACTTCTTTCATTTGGAGGAATGTCTGCAGGTGTTTGCAGGTTGATGGCTACAAACCTTCAGCCTCTGTCACCCACGGGCTGTGAGTGACTCTTCTGAGAGAGGGAGGGGTTGCCGTTGGTGGACATCGCTCTGCTGAGAGGCCCTGCATCCTGATGAGTTAGCTTGTCAAAACGTAATTAGTGACAGAGATGTTGGCTTCTATTGATCAGATGTTTAGGCTTGGCTCATAAAGCTGCATGTTCGGCCCCAGTGGGGGCTCCTACTGTGTGTGTGTGGGAGGGGGGTGGCTAGCACAAGCTACTACTGTGTGCAGAGGTGTGGTACTACACAGGCTCAGTTTCGGGGGAGGAGCTTGCAGTTTGAAAACACACTACTTCAGGTAAATGAGAAGCACCTGGGGGAGGTGGGCCACAGGCAGCCTGGGAGAAGAAAGAGGAGAATGGCCCAAGACTGAAGGAACACTGGCCTTCAGCCTCCCCCTCTGCTGCGCCTGGGGGGCAGGGCCGGTGAGAGCAGCTGTGAGTCCGGAGGTGGGGTCAAAGGCCTCATCCTGCCATTACTGGCACAGGGCCTGAGGAATGACTTATCGTCTTCAGCCTCAATTTATTCATCTGCACCAGAGGGACAGGTGGCCCCAGTTCAGAGCCCCACAAGATTCAGTTAGCTCTCGGTCTGTGCTCCCTGCATCAGCACCAGCCCCACCCAGGAGCTTGTCAGAAATGCCAATTCTCCAGCCCACCCAGACCTGCCAAATGGGAATCCAGGGCAGGCCCATCAATCTGCATGTTAAAGAGCCCTCCAGGGTGACTTCTGATGCAAGCTCAGCTGGGTGAACCCCGGTATAAAAGCATTATTTGCATTCTTTTATGGAACTATTTTGGAAATACGATCATTTTATTAGAAGTGTGACCTAAAACCAATATGGTGGTAATCATTATTTTAAGTTATGGTTTTTATCGCTTAAAATTCGAAGGGCTTTTTAGGGATGGTTTGGATAAGTGTCTCTTACAGAGTTAACCCCAGAAGTTGAAAAGATGCCCACTTTAAACGGCGTGCTTCTGCTGGACCCTGACCATGGAGAGGCTGAAAATCTCGCATGCTCTTTCTTGCTGGCACCCCACAGAGCCCTGCATTCCGGCCTCATAAGCGTCAGGTGCTTAATAAAAGTCACCTGGTGGTTGTGGATCCTGCCTGCAGCACAGATGCTCGCGTACTGATTACCACTGTCTCGCTCACTGGTGCATTTCTTCAGTTATTTGTGCATTTCCCAAATATTTACTGAGTTCGTTAAGTGCCAGGCCCTGGACCTGGTGCCCAGGACCTAGCAGGGGACATGACAGGCAGGGTGCCTGCCCTGTGGACGTGCAGTGTGGGAGGCAACCATGGAACAGCGAGCTCCTCATGCCCTGACAAATGGCGGACAGCATGGCAGGGGCCTGTGGCAGCTCCTTGAGGGGTCAACTCCTTGATAGGGAGCTTGCCTTGCGGGCTGTGATGTTCTCGGCCTCAGGCATAGCTCCTGGCACATAGTAGGTGTATAGTCAACATTTGTTAGATTAACAAGTGAGTTAAAGATACAACTGCCCCCAGAGGGAAGAGAGAAGATTGTATCAACAATGGGGCTTGACCGGTCTGGGGGTCCACGTGAGGGATGAAGGGTGTTAACGCAATATAAAGTAAGGGCAGAGCCTTCCTGGCAGAAGGCACAGCCTGTGCAAAGGCCCGGAGGTACCAAGGAGCCTTCCTGGCAGAAGGCACAGCCTGTGCAAAGGCCCGGAGGTACCAAGGAGCCTTCCTGGCAGAAGGCACAGCCTGTGCAAAGGCCCGGAGGTACCAAGGGGCACTTGAGCTTGGAGTGGCACGTCCACAATGAGGCTGGAGGGCTGATCTGGAGTTTTGGGAGGCTTGAGGAGGACTTTGGCCTTTATCCTTGGTACTAAAGCCATGGGAGTGTGCGAAACTCAGGAGTGACATATTGGAGCCGCCTTTTATGAGATCCTTGGGGCTATAATTTGGAAAGTGGACTAGATGGGGGATCGTGTGGGTGTAGGGGTCTGTGAGATCAGCTTGTTTTTCAAGACCCCAATGCGCTGAGGCCCTCTCTTAAGAGCTGGGCTCTGGGCCCAGGGCCCTGGGCTGTGTTGGGGTGGTGTCTGGCTAGAAGGTGGGAGGGGCCCGTGCATTTGGAGCTTCATGGAGGAGGGAGGACGTGGGAAGTCAGGGCAAGTCCTGTGGGTTCCTTGTGTGGAAAGGAAGGGGGCTGGGGAAACAAACTGCCAAGTTCTCCTGGTGGGGAGCTGGGCCTGGGTGTTGAGAGGGCAGGGCCGCCGAGTGCTAGATTCGCAGGACGCCAGCTGAGCGGGCAGCTGCCCCGAGCAGCCGGCCTCTTACCCCCGTGGCCAGGGTTAGGCCGGGATTAACTGTGCCAGGAGCGGAGAAGGTACAAGCTCAGATGCACAGTCACATGCACACGCACACACCCTCATGCAGGAGGCACACATGCACTCACACACAAGTGCACACACACACAGGCATGTACGAGGTGGCCCCCAGTACCTCTCACACAGGGCCCACCGCCCCTACCTGCAGGTCCTTTAGCTTCTGCTTCTGGAAGGCGTCGACTGTCTCCTCTAGCTGCTGGGTGGTGTGGCTGGCGTCCACCGAGGCCCTCTGCACGCTGGTCTCTGCCTGCCCCGGAGATAGAAAGTGTCAGGAGTGCATCCATTCTGGATCATTCTCTGTCTCCTCGCCCTGCCTGTGGGCCAGTTCTCCTTACTCTTGGGTTTCTTTTGCCAATTTGGACATCAAAGGAATGGCCAATTGGACCATGGCTAAAGGGGCAGGTGCTGCTTAGACAGACTTGCTTGCTAGCTGTGTGACTAGGAGCAAATCACTTAACCTCTCTGAGCCTCAACTTCCCTGACTGTAAACAGGGGACAATAATAAGACCTGCTTTATAGGGTTGTAACAATTAAACAATGGGCACCTGCTGAGCTATTATTATAACAGGTGCTCTACATTAGACAATAATTCATTCCAGCATGTGGAATGTTCTTAGGTAATTAATTTCTTCGTTCCTTTGATCGACATCAGTATGACCCGACTTTACACAGGCACACTGAAACCTGACTTTTAGAGTCGGATGACCTCGGCTGAGTTCCAGGTTTGCCCTGTTAACTCCCTGTGTGGCCTTGGGCAAGTCACCTTCCTTAGCCTGGGTTTCCTTATCTAGAAGTGCCTACCTGGTGTGATGTTACATAGGTAACCTGAGAAGGAGTGGAGGTGAATGCTGACCTGTCAAATAGTGTCAATGGTGGAACAGAACCCAGGGTTCCTGGCCCCCAACGGAGGTCATTCATTACCTGCATGCAATTCTACCTTCCCCAGACAGACATGTGGCCCTCACCTGGGACTGAGGTGCTGTTAAGGAGTCAAGTAAACTAGCCCCCCCCCACCAGAGGGTGCCCGTGACAAAGGGCCACCCTGGTTCAGCAGCCTTAGGCCCAGCTTCGAGGAAGGATACAATCATTTGCCTATCCAAAGGCGACTTCTGCCTCATTTTCTCCAGCTTTTCCAGTTGTTTGATCTCGTTATTCCGGACACGTTTGAATTTCTTGATCTCGGCCTAAAGGAAGCAGGGGGCCGTTTCCTGGGGATCCAGCGCGGCCGGCCGCAGACACGGCCCACCGCGCCACACCGCACAGCACGCCCACTCACCCGCGTCTGCTTTATCTGCGTCCCATAGAGCTTCAGAGGGTTGATGACCTTGGTCTCCAGCCTCTCAACCTGGGGGAGCACAGACACACAGAGAATCAGAGTGGACACAGCCCGGGAGATGCCTGGAGCCCGCAGAGCTGGACGGCAGGAGTCTGCAGAGGCTGGGCGGGGGGCCCCGAACACCCTCCCTCACCCCTTAGGGTAGACAGTGCCAGCCGAGCTCAGGGCTCTGCCTCCTAGCGGCTTGGGCAATAGGTTTCATCTTGATGAGCCTTGTTTTCTCACCTGTAAAATGCCTGTGCCCACCCAGGGATCATGACAGGTCCATGGGATGCATCACTATTTCGGTTCTCCAGACTGCCTTAGGATCTCACTGGGAGGCTAGATAGACCCGCTTAGAGCATGGAACAGCCTGGGATTCGCAGCAGGGGGTGAAGGGGACACCTCACACCCCTGAGACAGTGCCTACGCGCCAAGCCTAATACTAGACACTCCAATAAACAATGCCAGTAATAGTAATAACAATCACAATTAAAGCTAACATTGAGCGAGTGCTTACCCCTCACCCAGCACTATTCAGAACGTGTCACATGAGAGGAGGCGTTGGGGTGCCGCCCAAGAGCTCCTGAAAACCCTGATTGTGGGGGTGCCACCCGAGAGGTTGTAACTCAGCAGGTCCGAGGTATGGCCCCCAAATTTGCATTTCTAACAAGTTCCCAGGTGAGGCTCATGCCTGGAGGATGGGCCCCCCGAAATCTGACTCACCAGACGGGCCAGGGGAGCCGCACACCCCACCTGGCCAGTCCTTTCTCCTTCCTCAAGGCTTATGACCCTTGAAAGGTGAACATAGATCTAAAAATAGTTCATTTTCCCAGGCGCCAGAAGGGAAAGGGACCTTTCCCTCCCTCCCTTAAAGCATTTCTTTTAGAAAACTTGCCACTGTGTGTCTATCTATTCTCTAGATGCATCGAAACCTTTTTAAAAGCTAAAGAAACCTCTTGCCAGTTTTACGACCCAGGAATGGCACTCGTGTTTTTGAAAGGTAAAGATCAAGGTAACGGTGTCTCCGGAGCTTCACCCCGGCGCCTGGCTCCAAGCTATAACCACCTGCTTGTCACAGAGATGTGAGAAATTTTACTTTTCCTTTGGATAAAGATGATTAGCTAATATAGGTGGCTGCCAAGTCCAGCGTGACAGACGGTGCTGTCTCCTTACTTAAGGACAAGTTACCACCCGTCTGGAGAACGTGCATGTGGGGGGTTCTCTCGGCCTGGCTGTTTAGGGAGTGAGGTTTCTGTCTGTCTTTGCCATCACTAATCAGATCACCTGCAACACGCATGATGGTCTGGTTTAATGTTCATTCAGCAGAAAAGCCGCTTGGCTCTTTTCCACAGTCATTGAGAGGTTTCTGGGCTGGCAGGAGATTTTAATTTTTAACTATTTCCTAACATGCTGCAGCCTCCTAAGATGTCTGTCCCTTCTACAGGTCCTCTGAACCCTGGGAATGTGCCCCCTGCCGGGGCCGTGGGGAGCCCACAGGAGCAGCCCTCAGGACTGGCTTTCTGGGTCTCCTTGCCTTGCCCACCCCTCCAACTCTGCAAACCCTTCTGGCTTTCAGTCCTGTAAATGGAGGTATGACCCCACCCCCCAACACACACACCCAGGGAGGGAGTGTGTAAGTATCCAGCCTCGGGGGGGGGGGCACCTGGGAGGAGATGTCCATTGGCCGTGGCCCCTGTGGGCAGCTCCAGCCCTCGGATCCGCCCCCGGCGATGGGCCTGAGGCCCCGGCAGCCCCACGCACCTGGGCCTGCCGGTAATCCTGTACTTTGGCCAGGTCCTCAGCGAAGTTCCTCATGGCAGCCCGCATCTCGGGGTTCTCGGTGTTGGCAAAGTCGATGAGCTGCTTGACCAGCTGGTCAGCCTTGTCCCGTAGCCGGGCCGTCTTGCGGGTGTAGGCAGCCAGCAGCGAGCAGAACTGGCCGAAGTACTTCTCGGCATTGGTCACCGTGGTCTCCATCACCCTCACCCGGCTGTCCCTGGGGAGGTGGGGGCCTCAGGGGTTGTCCAGACAGTGACATGGGGCTCACCTGCCCACTGCCGTCCTCCTAGGCGGCAAGCACCATGCTGGGCATCTGGCCCCTAAGACCAAACTCAAGGTTGGGTGTCAGCCCATCAGAGCAGGTGCGGGAGACCAGCCAGGTCACAGAGCTGGCCGGTGGCCAGGCCAGAATGCCAGCAGGGGTGTGGCCCCAAAGCCGGCCTTCTCCCCGCTGGAGCCCTTCCAAGGGGCATTTGTCTCCCTGGCAGTTAGTTATTCTTCATTCTCTCACTGCTGTGGCCTCTTTGACATTCCCCTGATTCTAGCTTTTCCCCGGACTGTCAAAATTCCCTCCCTTGTCCGAACCCTGAAGCTTCCCCCCTCAGCTTTTTTTCAAATTAACGAACTTTCTGGGGGCCAGTTTTAGGTTTACAGAAAACTGAGTGTGCTGTGCAGAGAGAGAGTGCCCACGTGCCCCTCCCTGAGCACACACTGCCCGGCGAGTAACACCTTGCATTCCCTGGGGACATTTGTGACAAAAGATGGGCCAATACCGAGGGTTTCACTTGGTGCTGCACATGCTGCGAGTTTCGACAAAAGCCTGGTGCCCCGTACCCCCTGCCACAGGGTCATACGGAGCAGTTTCACTGCCCCCCAAATCCTGCGCTCCGCCCATTCATCCCTCCTCCCAACCCCGAAGTTCCAGTTTGTCCTCCTTGCATGGATGGCCCTCATCACTTCCTGTCGCCCTCCGCGTCCTGGAGTGAGAGCGTCTTCCTTCACCTTTCTGTGCGGCCAGCCTGTGCTGGTCCAGTGCGGAGGGAGAGGAGGACCTGCTGGATTTAGTCTGCCCTCAACAGCCTCGGGCGCTCACCCCCTCCGGGGCCCTCTCTGCACCGGCTCCTGCCTCCCTCCCTGCGTTTCTCCATTTGCAAAGTCCCCTATATGACCCTCCAGTCACATCCCTAAAGCTCTGAGGAGGGTGCTTTGTCCAGTTCGCAAAATATTCCACATTTATTGCCTGGTAAGTAAGACTCTGTTCCTCTCACCATTTTAAAACAAGTAAACAGGACCAGAGAAGGGAAGCATCTTGCTCAAGGTCACGCAGCCACCTGTAGTATCAGTTCCTCCAGGTGGGGGTCTTAGGATTTCCCCCCAGAAGAATCACTTGCAGCACAAGTTAAGCATGCAATTTCCCGGGCCCCCGGCCCAGACGTGTGACCCAGAATCCCGGTGAGCCAGGCCCAGGGGCTGCAGAGACACCCTTGAGTTTGCCACCCTCAGAGGAACCAGGCTTAGAAAGAGCCCGGTGAGGGCCTAGCCCAGCGAGTTGCGGGAGAGCAGTCCTAGAAAGAGCCTGGAGGCAGTGCGGTCAGGACGATCCCGCAGCAGGGGTGACGCCAGCTGGGGCTCTGACGCGTGAAGAGGGGTTTTCTATGTAGAAGCGAGTGAGGGAAATTAAAAGTGGACCTCGGTAATTTGGCTACGCCAGAGCTGTGGGCGATAATGCTGGAGAAGCAGAGGCCGGATTCTGGAAGCCTCTGTGGTCCTGAGGCCCGTCTTCTTTTGACCGTAAGTGGGTGCATTATGGGAGGGAGCTCACCCTCATCACTCCAACCCCCACCCAGCAGGTGCGGCTGCCCCTGTCTTGGTGCATCAGGCCCTGAGAACCTGGCTCGCCCCTCCCTCCCAGCCTCGGGCACTCACCTGAAGAGAACAATGTTCATTGTGACCAGAGATACCAGCTACCCTGGTCTTAAGGAATAAGGACAGGGCCCCAGGGGTCCTGCAGGCCCAGCAGAAGCCACACAGGGCTGGGCGCAGCTGCCTGGTCCTGGCTCAAGGGACGCTGCCACCTGGTTGCCCGGCAACATGCCACCCACAGCCACCCTGGGAGGAGCCTCAGCTGGTTGCCTGGCAACCTCTCCCCAGGCCAGCCTCTCCCAGAGGGTTAGGAGGGCCTGTCCAGCCTTGCATTAGCTCTGGAGAATCCCAGAGAGGCTCCCACTCTCCTCTTGAAAGTGGAGGTTCTTGTGGAACGGGGTAATGTTGTAGTTCCCCAGGATGTAACAGGGATTGGATTTAGAGCAACTTGACCGGGGCCCAGCTGTATTTGTGAGTTGTGTGTGTGCTGGGGTCTCTCCTCCTGCGGGCAGGCCACCAGGCCTTCCCCAGGGGTCTGGGGCAGGCTAGCAGGGTCCTAGGAGACCTGGTTACTTAGGAGAGTTGTGTGAAAAAGCATAGAGTGCTTATTTGGGAGGTCTGGAAGCCTTATAGCTGAATGGAGGGGACAGAGCACCAGCCCAAAGGACCATCTTAAACATTTAAATCATCATTTTAATGTTTTTTCCTCCTTGTTATAAAAACACCTGCTCATTGTTAGAAAAGTAAGAAAATAATAACAAAAAACAAAAACTGTAACACATATAAAACTGTATAAGTTTTACTAATTGCAAGATTTATGCATTTCTGTGTATCTACATTTTACTTAAAGAAATAAGAAACTAATAACCGCAACAATGATAGGAGATTGAGGGAGGAGGGGCTGGGTGGGGGAGACAAGAAGAGCAGGAAGGTAGTGACCGTTGCTGCGTGGGACTCTACGCTTCTGTTCACTCCGCGTATGTCTGGAGGTTTTTATAATGAAGAGCCTCTTATTTTAAGCATATAGAAAAGCAAAGACTTTAGAGTCAGATAAACACGGGTTCGAATCCCAGACCTTAGCCCTGCTGTGTGACCTTGGGTAAGTCACTTGGCCTCTCTGGGCATTAGTCTTCTCCTATAAATGGCATCATGGCAATATCTACTTGCCTTGTTGTTAGGAGAAATAAGTCCCTGGTGTGAGGGTAAAAGGACAGGGCAGGGGCCAGACGGCACTGCTATTCCCTGCACGTGGACCCAGGGTGGGGGTGGCGGCTCCCCAGTGGCTGGTCCCAGGTGCTTCACCGTCCTGTGCTGGTTGCCGGTCCCCATCCCCACAGTTCTCTGCACCTGGTGCTCCCCACAGGCACTGAATAATGTATAGACATAACTCAGCTTCTTCCTGCTGCCGTGGCTTTGTTTGGGGCATGCCACCTCCCCTGCCTTCCCACAGGGTGGCCCTGATCAGCCCCGGCCCCCTGAGGGTCTGCCGGTCATTCCGCGGCTCTTCCCGTGTCACGGGGAGAGGCTCCTGTGCCCTGTTCTGTGCAGCGCCCTGTTCCTGCCTCCAGTCAAACCCTTCTCATGTTCTCGGCTGTATCCCCCAAATACATGTCCACCTCAGAAAGCTACCTAATTTGGAAATGGGGTCTTTGTAGATGTGATTAGCTGAGCTGAGTCATATGGGAGTAGGAAGAGCGCTAGTCCAATGGGGCCCTTACGGAGGAGGACGCAGACACATGGAGGATGGCCATGTGATGACAAGGGCAGAGGCTGGAGGGATGTGGCCACAAGCCAAGGGACACCTGGATCCCCTAGGAGTTGGAGGAGGCAGGAAGCATCTTCCCCTAGAGCCCTCAGAGGGAACACGACTCTGCCCACACCTGGATTTTAAATTGCTGTCCTCCAGAACTGGGAGAGGAGAAGTCTCTGCTGTTTTAAAACTCCAGTTCGTGGCAATTTGTTGTGGCAGCCCCAGGACACCCACGCAGGGCTCAAAGGGAGCAGACTGCCCACGCTCCATGATGTTCTCCCTGCACTTTGTACTCTCCCCGCGGGGGGCCGCCCCGCCCTCCTCCTCCCAGCCCTCAGACTGCCCACCCACGCCCTCTCCTCTCCCGCTCTCCTCCAATGCCTCAGCTTCCCGCACCCCATCCCTCCCCTGTGCCCACTTACCAGAAACACTCCGCCGGGCTTCCCTTGTCCTTCCTCGAGGGTGGTGTTCTAATTTCCCGATTCAAAGGCTAGCTCCTGGAGAGAAAGGATTGTGCCTTATACTGCTGATTACCCCGTTGGTTGAATAATTCCTCATGCGCAAGCCTCGCCGAGTCTCCTCCAATAACAAGGAGGTGCCCTGCCGCTTGGGGCGGGGGTTCCGGATCTCACCCCTGGCACCATCTCAGGTCCTTGCTCCAACAAATATCTCTGCTAGGTCTCTTCGTTCCTACCCGCTCCTCACGGCAGATTCAACATAAGCAACCTCCCAGGGAGAAATTCTCCCCCCAAATTCCCTCATCCCTCCTCCTCTCTACGCCCCTTCCCCAAAGTTCCAACAAGAACTTTGCAAATGTGGGCCCTTTGCTCTCCTCGCTCTCTCTTCCCTCCCATTTGCTTTTCCATCCACTGCCTCTAGAGTCACCACGCCATCTCCAGGGGCTAAATCCACGCCCCTTCTCAGTCCTGCTCCCTCCCCACCCCAGCATCTAGGCCAGTCACACCTTCTTGAGCCCTCTCTTCCCCGTCCTACAGGGGGTAGAGGTGCTGCCCTCTCCCAGATCACAGTTCCCCGGGCCTCTCTGCAAATGCTCACTGCCTGCCGGACAGGCCACCAGGACCCTCGCAGGCCTGAAAACCAGAAGTGGAATTTAGCATCAGCAAGGGGCCCCGAACACGCTCGGCTCCATTTCCCCTCGCCTCACCGTTACATCCCTGCTCACGCCAGAGCTTAAACAGCGGTCCTCATACGTTGTGTTCCTCGCTTCCTGCCTATTTGGAGAAAAGCAATAATGTGACCCCCAGCCTCGATTCTATCCCGAATGTACATGTACGGCTCTCCCTCCCTCCCCCTGTTTCTCCCTTTCTCCAACTTCATTAACAACTCGCACAGTAATTTCCATTATAATGACAATAATTACTAACATCTACGGGGCCAGGCTCCCGACAGCCCTGTGACAGCCCCATGAGAGCCTTGCTTGTCTGTGTCCTCCTTCACTCCTCACACTCAGGAGCGACGACAGGCTCCTTTTTTTAGCAAAGATTTTTTTTTTTTTAAAGCAGGAGTTGGAAATCAGCAGAAAAGCATAACTGGATCCATGAAATTCCCCTCTAAAATGTCATCTTTTCAGTTAACCGACTGCGATGATCAGTTTTCCGTGTCGACTCTGCTATGTTATAGCACCCGATCAGTTCATCCGACACGAATCTGAGTCTCCGTGAAGGCATCTGGCAGGCGTGGTCACACCTACAATCAGTAGTTGGCTTTAAGAGGAGGTGACCCTTGATAATGGGGTGGGCCTCACCTAATCAGTAGACAGTCTTAAAAGCAAAACTGAGGTTTTCTAGAGAGGAAGAAATTGTAGGTCAGCGAGGTTCCAGCCCACTCTATGGATTTCAAACTTACCAGCCCCCCAAAACATATGAGCCTATTTCTTAAAATAAATCTCGTGTATCTGATTGGTTCTGTTTCTCCAGAGACCCCAACTCTTCTAGGACAAGGAGAAGCTGCAAAGCCTTTTCAGGTTTCTGCCACTCAGGGAGGGTGGTGGTCCCTGTTATAGGCAATGGCCACCAGAGGGCAGCAGAGACCTCCTAATGAGGGATTCCGGGGTGGAGGGGAAAGGTGGAATGGACGAGCCCCCAGGAAACAATCATACCCGAGGAAGCACATGTGAGGAAAATCTGTCTCCACACAGGATGTAAGAAGAGCAGCAAGTCAGAGAGAAAGGGCAACAGTTTAATTCACATCTTATCAACTGTAAGGAACTCAAACAAATGAAAACTGCCTTCTGGTAGGGCCCCATAGAGACATCTTGTGGCCAGACAGAGAAAGCAACAGAACCGGAGGATGCAGAGGCTGGGGGTGGGGAGAGGGAGGCCCCTTCCCAGCCGCCTCGCCCACCTCAGACCCCTTCACCACCCCTGGCTGCAGGGGCGAGCAGGTCCGTGTCCTTGAGAAAAACTGCCTGAGTTTCTGTGTACTCCGCGATTAGAGTACAGGGGCTTTCTCATTCTCTCTTTCCTATAAATGTATTTTTGCCGAATCACTTGAGAGAGGGTTGCAGACATCCTGACCTTTTGCCCAGAATCTAGTGTGCACCTCAGAAGAGCAAGGACATTCTCCTGCAAGGCCTAATGTGACCGTCGCGCTCAGAAACTTAACGCAGATGCAGATGCCCTTCCTCTCTCCCAAATCACGTTTCCCCGGCTGTCCCACTAATGTCACTGACAGCTGGTCAGTTGTCGGGATGCATTGTGTCAATGGATCCTTGAACTGGGAACTGCTCCCCAGCTTTTTTTCCCCCAGCACATTGACTTTCCTTTCTATGTAACTTTTTATTTTGAAAGAATCTCAGTTGTATGGAAATAAGACAAGAACTCCTTCACTCAAATTCCCCAATTGTTAATATAGTCCTCTTTATCATTCTCTCTTTCTTTCTGTCTGTGTAGTTTATCTTCTGAGCAGTCGGGGAGCCCGTGCACTTTTACCCAAATATTTCATTCATTTCCTTAGAGCAGGACCCATCTCTTACATTGCCACAGTACAAATATCAAATCAGACAATGAACACTGGTATATATTTGTGTATTCTATTACCTAATCTACAGATTTTATTCAGATTTTCAGACTTCACTCTTGCCCCACTAATGTCATTTTAGTAAATGAACAGTTTTCTCCTGGTCCAGCATCCTGTCCAGGGTCATCTGCTGCCTTCAGCTGGCACACGGCTGATGTTTTTGTGGACTCTGGGCCAGTTGCATTGGAGAATATCCCTCCATTTAGGTTTGCTGTTTCCTAGAACATTGATTCAGGTTTAACACTTAGGCAGGAGCACTCAGAGGTGGTCCTGGGTCCTGCACCTGTTTTAAGACTGTCTTCCTCCCAGGTTAAGCAACCCCCTACCCTCGCCATTTCCAGCCCTGTCTCTACCTGCCCCCTCTGAAGAATGTCTGGGCTCAGTCCATTCTCCACCTACCATGAGATGTTTGCTGAGCGTCTCCTCCACCCCGGTCCTGGGCTGCTGGGGGACACGGCCCTCTGCGGGCTGGCAGGTCCCTGCTGCCTGGAGTTTTCTGCTCAGGAGGCTGAGTCCAGCTCCCGCCCCCAGCTGGGCCCTGGGCAAGCCAGGACTCCTCTGAGTCTCGGTTTCCTCATCTGTGGTGGGAACAGTGATTGTCTACACTTATGGAGTCACCTCAGGAAGGAAATGTGATGGTGCTGGGAAGGGCCCCCTCGGTGTCCGGCTACAGTGCCTCTGGGTGGGATGGGGCTGAAAGGGCCAACGGGCGGAGGGCCTACCAGTGCCCAGTCCCACGTGGGTCTCACAATGCCGGGCTTGGGAGCTCTTCCCGCCCAGTATCCAGCTCCTGACCTTTTGAATGCAGCCAAATTTGAAGTTAGGTTTGCTTTTACCAGCAGATCACACTGCGCTGGCAGGCCAGTACATGAACTCAGGCAGGGGCTCGACTCAGCCATGCTACAGACCCCACAATCAGCCCTGGTCTTTTTTCTGATTCCGAGTCCAGCTTGGGGGACATGCTGAGAGGACCCAATGGAACTGGGGTCACACAGAGCTCCTAGCTGGGTCTGTGAAAGCAGCGGGGAGGTCTGGCCCCAGGAATGGCTTTGTCCTCGTCCTCAGTGAGCTGCACTGGGGAGCATTAGGCCAGCCAGGGGAGGGGTGTAGCTGGAGGGGCGGGGGACGTGAGCAAGTGAATAGGGTGCTTCCCTACCCCTGGGCCTCACATTGTCAAAGTGTCCCCACTCCACACAGTGGGCAGCCCCAGAAGGCAAGGGTCTCCTCCTGCCTGCCCCTTCCCCCCTCAGACTGCCTCCTGATCTGACTTCTGTGCCCCAGGACATGAGGTAATAAATGTGTGTTGTTTTAAGCCACTAAGTTTGGGTTCATTTGCTGTAGAAGCCACAGGAAACTCCTTTTTAATTCAAAGCTGGGCCATTCATCCCCTCTCTGGGGCTGGCCGCAGAGGACACAGAAGTAATTCGAACCCTGGGGGCCCAGTGGGCTGCTTCACTGGGGCACCCCCACCTCCCTCGCGGGCCTCTCTCACTCTGGGCATGGACCTGAGCTCCAGACTCCCCTGGTGTGCTCTTGGCAGCCTTTGCTCCCGCCCTTCCCATTGCCTGAGCTACAGTCCTCAGCCTGCAGATGCTCAGGAAGGGCCATGGTGGAGCCGGAGCACAGAGTGCAAATCCGGTTCTGCAGGGTGGCTGGGGGTGGCTTGGTTTTCTCACCCTTACAGGGAGATGGAATGTGTTTGCTCTACTGGGGTCAGTATGTGAAGCATTATGTGCAATAATGTCCAAGAAGCTCTCTGTCACAGCGCCTAATGATGTCACCGCTTAGCCAGTCTAGTCTGGTTCCCACCTGTAGGGCCATGTTCAAATGCCCCCTCCACCTGGGCTCTTCCCTCTGACCCTGGACAGCCTTCGTAATCCACACACCAAGGTACGAGGCTTCAGCACCCATACAGTTGTCCACAGGGGAATGTTCCAAGCCCCCCAGTGGATGGATGCCTGAAACCGTGGATAGTGCTGAACCCCATATATGCTGTATCTTAAACTATGGTAAAGCTTACAGCTTCTCTTTGGTGTATCTGAGTTGTCAGCATCATTATTCTTGTGCTTTCGGGTCATTTTTAAGTAAAATAAGGATTCCTCGAACATTAAGCACTGTGGTACTGCGACAGTCAATCTGATAACCCAGTAGGCTACTAAGCGACTAGAGGGCAGGTGGTGTACACAGTGTGGATGCGCTGGACAGAGAGGCGACTCGCACCCCGGGGGGGTGTGGCAGATGGCGTGAGATGTCACCACGCTGCTCAGAACTGCGCACAGTTTAAGACTTACGAATTGTTTACTTCTGGACTTTCCCGCTTACTGTTTTTGGGCCGAGGTCGACCGCGGGTGACTGAAGCCACGCAACGCGGACCGCAGGTGAGCGGGAGCCACTGTGGCGTTTGCTGGGCTCTCACTCGGCACCAGGCCCTGGGCTCAGCGCTGTGCACAAACACACTGATAAATCTCGCAGTTATTATTATGGCTAATAACCACCCGTTCTGTCTCAGAGCTTGCCCCAGCCTCTCACGCATAGCGGGTCCCCGAGAGCCCCGCTGGAAATGACTGCAACTTCACACCCAAAACTGAAAGATCGCGTGTTACTTAGGAATACTATTGGCCACAAGTAAAGGGAAACCCCAGATAACCATGGCTTTAAGAAGATGCAAATCTATTTTTGACCTGCGTGATGTCAGGGCCATGGTTTCTTCCCATCTTTTCCCACGGGCTTCTATTCCTAGAGTTACCTCATGGCCCAAAACGGCTGCTGGAACTCCAGCCATCACATCTATCGTGTAGTCAGTAAGAAGAAGGGAGAAGCTAAGAAAGGAATGCCCCCTTCTTAAGTTGAATACAGCACTTTGTGCTCACACCCGTTGACCAGAACTTAGTCACACAGCCACACCTGCAACTTCACAGCCGCAAAGGAGCTTAGAAAGTGCAGCCTGGGCTGCAGGGCCTGACTTCCGGCAGGGCCCACATCCAGCATCTCCCCATGGACTCAGCGCTCATAGTAGCTAAAGCCTCCACCAAGGGCAGCTCCCTGTAGACGCCCTCGGTCTCTCCCTATAGGGGCCCAGCGTCGTGGATCTGGGGAAGGTGGCAAACACCCCGCGTTCCTGTGGGCGTCTGTGCTGAGCAAGCACCAGCGACGGGTCTGATGTCCCATCTTTCTCGAGGCCAGTAGTGGCCTCGGGTTCCCTGGACTCAGGATTGTGTTTGCGGCATGTCTCACTGTCTGTAGTCTTAACCGAACGATTGGAAAGGGCTCTTGGATTTCCTCAGATGAGCAGACAAAAAAAGAAAGAAAAACCAAAACATATTTTCCTTGGAAAACTCAGGGATGATCTCAAAACCCGGTGATGCCGGAAGTCAGGAAAGGGTTGGAGTAGTTGCTATTCGGGTTCACCAGAGGGAAAAATCCAGGAGCCCAGTGGGGAGGAGGCCCTGGAGAACGGAGAGGCCGGCCCTGAAGCACAGGGCTCAGCAGGCTTGGGGTCAAGTCCCTCCCTGGCCACAGCCTTTTGTGTGACCTTGGGCAGGTCACTTTTCCTCTTTGAATCTCATGTTCTTTTCTGTTTCATGAGAGGGTGGGACCAAGTGTCCTCCGTCTCCGCTGCTCTGGGGGGGGGGGGGGGTCTCTCTCACATCCCGGGGCGCCCTGTGCTCTAAACCCTGTGTCGCTTTTTGTTGAGCAGAGAGGCCTCAGCTCACGGCTGGGTGCTGTCCCGGGAGCCCCGGGCTCCTGCAAGCCCGGCCCCAGTTCCACGTGAAGGGGCCTCTCTCCTCTCTTTTCTCTCCTGCTAGATTTGTGGCAGCACAAACATTTCCACGGGACAGGAAAGCCTTGATCTGTCCTAGGCAAAGAGAGGGCAATTTAGGAACAATTAGCAGCTCCCCGGGAGAAGAGAGAAAGGGAAGGAAAATGGGGAAACTGAAACCCTAAGACGCATCTGACTCATATTTTTTCCTGACAGCTCTTCTTCTTCTACAGAAAATCCAGGAACATAAGTAGAAAGTACAGAATGAAAAGCCCATAATCTACGTCCAGAGATATCCATGAGTAGCATTTGAGTACATTTCTTTACGATCTCTTTGGTAAACAATTTTTACGGTTTTATAATTTCCATATATCACAGGCATCCTCATGTTGTTTCTTATAAACTCTGGTATAATCTCCACTATTTTTTTCCACTTTTTCATTAAGAAAGATTTCAAACATATAGAACAATGGGAAAAAAAAAACAGGAAATACAATTTGTATACCCACCACCTAAGTCCAACTATTGTAAATTAACTTTATTTTTAATGCTTGTGTAATAGTCCATGAGAGTCCATGTACTTGGACTTGGTACATGTCCAATTACAAAACAAGTATTCTTCAAGAGTCTACTCTGTGCCTCGAAGCCTCCTGGGCACGGGGGGGGGGGGGCATGTCCAGGAGCAAACAGCTCTATGCTTGCCCTGTGGGCATCTAGTGCAGGACCCTCGGAAATGCAAGGAGCTAATGGCCAGCGGGCGAAGCTAAATTTTCATCACTGCAAAAGCCATGCCTGGGAGCTCAAGGGTGCCTTTGGGATAAAGGAGAGGTGTCTACGAGGACTTTTACCCATCAGTTCGGGGCCCAGTTCCTCAGTGAGATGGACTCTTCAGGACAGCCCCCAGCCAGCGGGAAACCAGCAGAGCGCGGTCCCAGGCTTTCTCTTGCCATGTCTCCTCAGCGGCCACTGGCCGTGAGGAGGATGCCACCACAGGGGAGTCCAGCCCAGCAGTCCCCAAATGTGGGCCTGGCTGACATTTCTACAGTCCAAAGGGAGCACACAAAGAGGAACATGGGAAATGGAAAAATGTTCTCACAAAGCAAGGCTCATCCCATTTTTCAAAAATCCCAAGACTGTTGATTGACTTCCTTTGCTTTTGGTGGTCACGTGTGTCTTGTTTGGTGCAAAATGGCAGAAGTTGTAAGTGGTGTTTTAAGAACTGTCCTTGGCAAGATGAAAAGTTGGTAACCTTATGTTGGTCCCTAAAATTGAGAAAAAAGGAGAATTAATAACCTATGACATCTAAAAGCTGGGAACCACCATCTGGTTCATCTCATGCACGCACAGAGGACGAAACTGGCCAAGGTCTGCGTTATGTCCTGGTGACTCCCTCCTGCCATCCAATCTGAAGTTTGAGTTTCTTACCGTCTGGCCTGTTTTATTGTCCAGGGGCCCCAGGTCTCAAGGGGGAGGGGCAGGTTCACCTGGGAGACAGGTGAGCCCTCAAGATCAGCACAGGAAATGAGAAAGCAGTGCTCAGGGTGTCCAGGGATACAGTCCCCTGGGACATGGCACCTTTATCCCAGTTCTCCAAATAAGAAAACTGAGGCACCAAATGGTTTGTGTTCTATGCCAGAGAAGATTAGAGCTGAGTAAGAAAGCCGAGGACTTCTCTCCACGCCTCATCCTGATTTCATCTGTCAAGAAAATTTGAAAATAGTAACCTGGGAGAAACTGATACAGGCTTAACAACTTTTTATTTGGCCAAGCCAGAAACATTTTTTAAATGCCCCTAAACTGAAGTCTCTCTATCACAGCATTTATTGAAAGAAAGAATTCTGTAACACAAAAGAGAGAGAGAGAGAGAGAGAGAGAGAGAGAGAGAGAGAGAGAGAGAGAGATGACCACAGAACAGAGGTTAGCTGCCACTCCCTCAGATTGATATATTCTAAATGCTCAGAGTCCTTATTTTGCTCCTGTTTTGAACTCCTGACAACACTGACCTAGGTCCTCACCGACCCCTAGCCCACCTGCTTGAATCTTAGCTCCTTCACCTCGCAGCTGTGCAACTGTGGACCAGTTTTGACCTGCTGTAAGCCTCAGCGTCCTCATCCGTGAAATGGAAATAGTAAGACAGCCTCTTTCCTCATGGGAATAAACAAGAACACAGTGCTTTGACAGGGTCTGACGCATAATAAGGGTTCCGTAGGTGATGGCTGTTCTATTTCTATTCCTGGTCTTAGAGCAGGAGGACTGGCTGGCCTTGGTGCAGGAGCTCTCTGGCAGAGAGGGGAGGATGGGGAGCATGAGCAAGGAAAGTGGGAAGGCACCCAAGATCAACTCTGCTGACTTCAGGGTTCTGCTGAAGCCCGGCCGTCGTCCAAGCCGCCTCTGTCAGAGGGAACAAAGGCTCCCTGGCTCCCTGATTCCACAAGGACACCTCACGGCATCATCCTCGAGACTGTGCAGGACTTTTTTCTTTAAACAATAAGCGCCGAGCGCTCGTGTTTCCTCTCAGAGGGCCGCATCGGCACATCCGCTCCGATGAGTTGACAGCCTGCCACTTTTGGCTGACATGACCACCTCAGAGGCCAAGACGTGGGGGTTGGGCCCGACCAGGCCAGGGCACCATCCAGAAGGGAAACTACAGCCCTGGGGCCTGCTAAGTCACCCCCTCCCCCAGACAGAGCCCCTCCCAGGCCTAAAGTGACGACGAGTTGCCTGAGAAAAATTTAATGAGAATTTGGAAATTGCCACAGAATGCCAATTTGGGTATGGTTCCTTGGACTGCTAAACGATAAAAAAATAATCTGTAGAACTCAAAGCAATATGAGGTCAGGATTCGTGTTCTCATGCTGATGCTTTAGGATTGTCATAAAGCCATTGAGTCATTCATTCAGTACAATCTTTATTGAGCAATGGCTCCGGGCTGAGCCCTAGGGGACCACGGTGGACAAGATAGGTGGGCACCCTGCCGTCCTCGAGTCTCGATCTAGAGGGAGCCCCCAATTAAGCAAGAGCACGTTAGTTCCATGAGCGGGAAGGGCTATGTCCAGAAGACCTGGTAGAAGAGGGAGAGTTAGGAGTAGAGAGAAGCTGTGTCACCCGCACCACGATGGCAAGAACCAAACAATGGACAAGAACGAGCATTGGCCAGAGACATCAGGACCTTCGTGCGCTGCTGGTGGGACTGGAAAACGGGGCGGCCGCTGTGGGAAACAGCTTGGCAGCTCCTCAAAAGGTTAAAGATAGAGTCACCACGTGACTCAGTCATTCCACTCCTAACTATCCACCCGAGAGAAACGAAAACATCCACACAAAAACTTGTACGCGAACGTTCATAGCAGCATTATTCACGAGAGCCAAAAAGTGGAAACGACCCAGATGTCCATCTACTGATGAATGGAAAAACAAATTGTGCTCTAGCCACACAGTGGGATGTTGTCGAGCTGTAAGAAGGAACGAGAACAGCGATTCAGGTTATGACATGAGTGAGCACTGAGAACATGCTAGACGAAAGAAACCAATCCCGAAGACCCACGTGGTGTGCGATTCCATGTATAGGAAACGTCAAGAAGAGGAACATTCACAGAGACGGAAAGGAAATTAGTGGTTGCCAGGAGCTAAGGGAAGAAGAATGGGGGCGGCACAGGGTTTCTTTTTGGGGATGATGAGAATGTTCTGGAGTTACATACTGGTGATTGTTGTGCGCCTTTGCGGATATATTAGAAACTGATGAATTGTGCACTTTAAAACTGTGGAGTTTATGGTGTGTGAATCCTATCTCAACATTTTTTAAGAAGCAGAGAGAAGGGCTAGGAAATGAGGCCTTTCACTCTTTCAGGGATCTCTTCACTGAAAGTTCTGGAAAGTATATGCAATGCTCATTCCTTTAAAACTTCCTCTGCTTTCGAAGCCAATAACTGTAGCCTCCTCGTCAAGATCTTCTTGCTGGGGGGTTATTTCCGTAGCCTGGGCTGTCCGGGGAAGGTGCTGGTGCATTTTGAGCACAGTAAATGCTCACCAAAGACAGGCATGTTGGAATCAGCAGGGAGGTCTGAGATGGCCACCTTTTTGTTGCTCCAAATGCCATCCAAATCCTTCATCCCTTTAGACCAGCCCTTGCTAGACCCTCTCAGTTTAAGTGTATAGCCTCTTAATGAAAGAGAGCGGAGAGGACACCGCCAGGTACTGTTGGGTAGGTTGTTCACTGCGCAAGCAACACTTAATTGAATATTTACTATACGCCCAAAACTTTACCTATGATGAACTTTGTTTACCTCGCACTCAACTTTTGGTGACAGTTATCCTCAGTTTGAGCCTTGGGACGTTTCATGCTTCCCCCAACTCACGCTCCTTTTATAGTTGCATTGGGAAAGGTGTAACTCTGGCAGGAGCAGGGCTTCCTGCAAAGCAGACCCTGCCCGACCACTGGGAGGAGCTGGGAGTTCTCCATCCCAGGTCGCCCCTCGCCTGGGGCCGGCAGCCTGTCTGCAGTTGATCTTAGCTTTCAGAAGCGCAGTGGATAGCCACTCAGGCTGGGGAGCAGCAGGACCTGCTTTCCGCCTTGCTGGCTCTGTTCTTGTGTACGCTGTCATGTCTCTAGGCCCTGATTTTCTCATCTGTAAGATGGGCAGTAACAATATCCTGCTAGAGTTGCTGCAGGGATTAACACATGCGAAAGTGCTTAACACGTGCACAGAAACCCTAGTTCCTGTCAGCGTTCAGAACCGCATGTTGGCTGTTTTTCCGCATCAGCCTATGAGGGCGGGGGGCTCAGCTCTCGTCCACAGCAGCGGCACATAGAAAGCACGCATTCATAATTTTTGAACCAATGAATGAGTCCTACTTAGTGACAAGGACTGGGCTGAAACTGCAGGATGGGCCCCTGGAAGTCACCAGACCCCTTGTAGAAGAGGCCACAGCCCCCGCGTGCCCCATCCTGGGCAGAGGTCAGGGTCTCGTGGGTGGTCTTGCACTGGTGTTGATCAGCACAAAGCCCAGAAAACTCTGCCGGGCAGGGGCGGGGGCGGGGGGTGCGGGGGCATGTCCTGGCCTCTCCTGTTTCTGCCTTGCCAGCATCGTGACCTCTCCACCTGGCCTTGTCTGTCTTGCCGGCTGCGGGCCGCCCGGCTTGCCTTTCACATGGAGAGGGCACCTTCTCCATCTGCACAGCCTCGCCGAGACGTTCCAGCTCTCACATTACATTCCATTCACAAAAAAAAAAAAATCTAGATCTTAAGACGTGTGAGCACATTATAAGGAAAAAAGTGAGTTGGAAAAACGTGGTCAGAATGAGCAAGCTGGGATTGGGGCACAGGAAATGGCTACGCCCGCCCCCTCTCCCCCCCACCCCCACACATGCCAGCTGGGGAGCCTTTCCATCTGCTGCGTGGGCTTCCAGTCACAGGGCTGCCCGCTCTGCGGAGGGGCTGGGGGAGCTGAGCCACAGAAGCAAAGACATGCAGAGGAAGAGACTGATTACCAACCACGCCATTCTTTTCTCCCAATCAGGGCTGCTGGGTGCTGTCGGGCGGGTTGTCCACTCTGTGAGATCACCTGGCTCTGTCCAACAAACAAGCCATGTGCCCCGGCACTGGGCTTCATCGCCCAACCGGGGCATTTTTCGTCACGCATTTTTTTGTCACACAATGGCATTGCATGGGGAGGTGTCTGGCTCCTGTGTCTTTACCGCTATTATGCCTAACGCAGAACTTTGCTGAGTGTGACTCCCCCACTCTGAGACTTCCATGGCTCCCATTGATCAACAGGATGATGATGATGATGATAATAATAATAATAATAATAATAATAATAATAATAGCACTCACATTTTCTAACCAGTCACCGTGCCCAGCCCAGACTGTGCTAAGGGATTTCGTGTGCGATGCTTCTTTCCCCATCACACGCAATATTTTATGAAGCAAACGTGTATACAGAAAACTGCATAAAATATATATGTGATGTCTGACAAATCACAAACACTTTTAACCCTCACAGAAGCCCCGTGCAGCAGCACTCTTACCATCCCATTTTCCAGATGAGGAAACTGAGATGTGGGGAAGGGAAGTTGCAGGCCTGAGACCACGCAGTGGGTGCCAGAGGCAGGTTTTGAACCCAGGCCTCTGGCTGCATAAACCTACGGGGACCCTGTGCTGCCTCATCTCGGGGGGCCCGCACAGCAGAGCTGCTAGGGGTTTCTCTCGTCTCCATTTTCCGGATGGGACACCGAGGGCAGAGGGATCAACCACTTGTCCAGGGCTCCAGGTGGAGGAGGTCTCACACTGCGCACTGTGCCTGTGCACGTAGTAGGTGCTGAATACGTGCCTGTCTGAGGGTTGTGGGTGCGTAAAGCTCGCCAGTGACCCTGCCCCTCTCCAAGCAGTTTTGGGAGAGGCAGCTGGGACACCACTCCTGGTGAGGAGTGGTCAGACCCTCAGCCTGACCGGGAGACCCTCACTCCCTCCATTGCTTCCCCCAACTTTCCTTGTGAGAGAGGAATCCCAAGGCTGCCAGCCTTAGCTCCCACTGTAGGGTGGCCACTTGTAGGAAGGGGAGGCTCAGTGTAGTAGTTTCTGCAGCTGGAAGGGCCAGTGTTCAGACCCCACTCCCTGGCCTTGCCACCTTGAAAAAATCACCTCGATATCCTCATCTGAAAAAATGGTAACATCTCGCCCTCAGGTGTGTTGTGTGGCTTCAACTGCCTACTCTTTGTAACATGCTTGGAGCGTGTTGGCACACAGTAGGTGCTCAGTAATTGCTCTTTTTCCCTGTCCTCACGCTGGCAGTGGCAGAGCTGGGGCACAGACAGGTCTGGCAGTTTAAACAAAACCGGGGACTGCTTTTCACATTGATTCCTTATCCACGTGGCCCCACAGTCTTATTCCTGGTCTGGGATTTTTTTTTTTTTTTCTCCTGTTGCATCTGTCAGTATCATAAATACTTGCAAGGGGAAGAAAAAAAATTCCCCCAGACTTGACGTCAACACAAACAGCCCTAATTGGTCCTGGAGCCTCATAATTCTCAGATTGTCTTGACCATGTGTATCTAGGAAATTCACAGCAGCAAAGGTGAAGGGTGTTTTCATTCGTAAATTGAAGTGGAGGCTTTGTCTTCAACTGAAATTGGGCTCCAACCCTTCGCCTTGGGGCATTTTTTCTGTGTGTACAGAAATCTGACTTATCACTTTTTTAGGAGAAGGAGAAAATGCATGAATATTTAATTATTCTGCTGCCAAGAGGGGAGGGTTTGGAGCTAAATGAATAAAGAGCTGGATTTTTCTTTTCAAAGGCCAAGGCAGGATCTGATCTAGCCCTTAGGATTTCCCCCTGTCCTCCCTCCCTTCATCATGCTGGGGCCACAAATGCATGTTCCTGCCACCCCGGAGACTTTAGTCTAGAAAACCATCAGCTGTAGGCAAATTTGGATAATTTCCAGTCAGTTCTTCTGGGCTCCTTGGCATATTTTGTTTCCCTTGCAACAAACATATAAGAATGGATGGCAGTGGGGGAGATGGGAGGTAAGGTCCAAGCACGTCTTTGGCCAAAGAATTGCAGGCCGAGAGGAAAGGGGTGGGGGCGTGGCTGACAGGCTAGGACATTCTACAACGTGGAAGCCAAAAAATTCCAAAAGAAACATTCTGTAGCTTCCAGCCTGTAAGAGGAGGAAGAGGATTTCCTCTTCGGGCAGCTTCTGGGGGCTCTAGGGAGGGCCTCCATCAATGACAGCCAGCACCGAGGGGGCAGTGTTGAGGGCGGGGGACAGGAAACAGGGTCGAGAGTCTGGGCAAGACCAAATTTGGAGAAACTCAGAGGTGGGAAGTTCAGCCCCGGCGGAACAGAACTCTGCAAAGGCAGAGCAGTCTCTTTCGTCAGTCATTTTGGGGGAGGGCTGCTTCTGTTTCTCAGTGGGTAAATTGAGGCACCATGGTGCCTTCGCTGTACAGGGCAAGTCTCCAGAAGAGCTGCGTGTCGGAGGGAATAACCACAAGGACCACTTGCCGAGCACCCACGGTGCACCACAGACTTCTAATTCATTCCCTGCATCCTCAGCTCACCCTGCAAGGCACGGGCCATTAGGCCCACGAGACAGATGGCTGATTCTCAGTCAGACAGTCTGCCCAGGCTCCTTAGAAACAGCTGCCTCTTTCCCCGATAAATATTTTAGAGTTATACTCTTATTAATTTCTCAACAACAACAGTATACCGATTGTCAAGGTATTCTGTATAAACTATTGAACACAAAATGAGGATTTCAAAAATTTAATAATAGCCATGAGGAATAATTGAGACAATTGCATTACACTGATTTTGTAAGACCGAGCCACTTTGTAGCCATCTGACAGAAAGTTGACATAATTGATGTACAAACGGCCCATCTTTAGCATCAATAAAGCTATAATAAAAGTACGAAAATGTTTTTTAAATAATGAAGACGTCCACAGTGTGATTGGCATCCCCTGGGATGTGGCGTCTTGTGCAGTATGCAACCTAAACAACTGAACACAGCGGCCCTGATGACTAAGCAGGTTTGAACTTGGGCTGCCTTTCCAGGGCCTGGGTACCACCCAGGTGTATCTCATGGCTTAACTGGCTTGGGATTTGGTCCCCCCCACCCACCCTCGACTCCAGCTTCTAACCACTGATGACAAAGGACAGTGATGGGTCAAAAAGGAAGGACTAGAGGAGGCCAAGCGTATATGGAGTTGGTATCACTCTCTCCCCAGTGCTAGCACAGGGCCTGGCACAAAGTGGGCCTTCGTTAATTCAGATCGAATGAATGATTGTATGAATGAAAGCTAAGTCCACACTCCCCTCCCCTCACTCCTTCTTGTCTATATCTGGCAGTGCTGAGCTCAAGGATGGTGGCAGATGGAGGGGCCACAATCTGAAACCCCGCTAAGCCCAGGAAGCAGGAGCCAGTTCCCACAGGCCTCAGGACACAATGAACCGTGTGAAAGCCACTGGCTAGAACCTCCTGTAATCAGGGACAATGCTTGGCCCTCAGTCCTGAAGGACATCCCGGGGTCTCCGGAGGCTGGACGAGACCTGCCAAGTGCCCTGGCCTTCTGCCTGCCTGGCTTTGCTCGCAGAGGGTGGGGCCCACCTGGCGACTCCTTCCTTCCAGCTGCTGGCTCCAGGGGTTCCGGCCACACCTTTCCTGTGGCCACCCCTTCTCTTCCCGGCCCCCACCCTGCTGGCAGGGCTGCTCCATTTTGTGCCCGCCACCACCCCCGGCCTCTCAGGGACATGGGGCTGGAGGCCTCGGCCCCCAAGGAGGTGACAGAACAGGGAGGCAGATGTCTCTGAGCATCTGACTCAGTTGTCACACTCGGGGGGTGGGGAGTAATAGCCAGTATGCACATGCTCTCCACATCCACTCACTCAGGCTGTGCTCGGCAGTCCTCGGACAGACAAGTCCTTGTCCCCACATCACAGATGGGGAAACTGAGGCTCTGAGAGGTCGAGTAACTTGATGAGGTCGCACAACTAAATTAACCAGGGGCAGGAGGGCTGGGGACAAAATCTGCCTCCAAAGAGGAAAGGTCCAAGCGTTCTAACACCCTGCGGACGGAAGTGCTGTAAACCCCGGGATTCGGCGAGTTTCACCCTCCCGCTCAGGCTGCCTCCGTGAATCTCCCGCCTGGTAGAGGTGCCCGCGACCATGTTCGAATTGGAGAGAACATTCCCCACCACCCCCGCCTCCCAACCCTGCCAACTCCTGGTTCCAGCAACATCCAAAAAATACCCAGAATGGACCAGAAAGTCAAGTGGACTTGGCCCAAATGGCAGTTCTTACGAGGGAGACCAGAAACAGTTGTGTTGCTTCCTTCTAAAGTTTCTCCAGAATAGACCCTGGTGTGTGTGTATATGTGTGTGAATGTGTGTGTGAGTGTGTGTGTAGGGGACCATTTATGTCTGGTGGATAGATGGCTCTGCAGAGCCTGGCTGTGGGCAGGAGGGCGCAGAAGGAGAAGGGTGAAGGGAGGCAGAGACCACGGTCAAGCCATGAGATGGGGGGTGGGGCGAGTTTATGAGTTACACAAGTGAAGGGCAAAGGGAGGGAAGGAATGGCTCCTTGGGGGTCCACAGGGCTTGGAGGTGGGTCACTTCCACCCACCCCCAGCAAAGCCCTATCGGTAGGAGCTACTGTGCTGCCAAGGAACGAGCCCTTGCCTGGGGGCCGGGAGAGTGGGATCTCAGCCTCGGCCCTGCCAATTATTAGCAGTTGTGTTCCTGGGAAGATACATTACCACTCTGACCCTCAGTTTCCTCATCCAGAAAGTGAGTGACACATGGTTTCTACCTCACAGGGCTGTTGCAAGGAGTGGATAAGCTATCATTCTGAAATCGAGTGCTTTTTGGTGTTCATACATATCTTTAAAAAAGGAAAAAGATTCAGGCCATCCCAAAAGGTCAGTTTGAGGATTGAGGGAAAGAATCCTCCATTTCCTCCAGGGTCTGGCCAGAGTTTGGCCCCACTTCCTGTCCCAAACTGGCTGCTCAGGACTACCCGCATTTAACCCCTCTGCTGCCCAGTCACTTTAGCCACTTTGCCAGGACCTGAGTTGGCTGGGTTGGCTACGTTTTCAAGTAAAAGCAGTCCTCCTCCTGCAGGACCCCATGGGATAGTCCCTCTCCTCACCCCTGCACATAGCTGAAGCCGCCCACACACCTCCTTCCATTTTTGCTGCAATTTTATGGTGCTCTAACATTCAAGGTCAGTGGGTCACCCACTCAGTATGGTTCTTCCATTCCTCTACCCAAATGCTGTCTAAGGAGCCAACGTGGGGGCCACCAAGAGGGACTAGAAGCATCACTGCTGAGAGCCCTCTGGAGCCCTTCCTGCCCTACCACCAACTTGCTGTGTGAGCTCTGGACTCCCAATCTCCTTGTCTGTGCAGTAGTTTAGGTGACCAGGAACATATTACCAGTGTTGTTTCTCACAAGTTCTGACACCCAGAGAGGCACTTTCTTCTACCTCCGTGAAGCTAGAAAAATCTCAGGGAAGGATTTTGATTGGTCCACCATGTTAGGCCACATAAGCACCCCCACACCACTCACAGTTGCTAGGAGAACGGCAAATCGTGATTGGCTAGAACTGGGTCACATGATCTCCTGTTGCCAAGGGGCAAGGGCAAAATACTGTGATTGGCACCTGCCTCCAAAACCTCAGATTCTGGCTGGGGCATTCTGGGCTGAGAGAAGCCCATCCCCCACGATCAGAGAGGCATGCGGTTCCATGGGGCAGGGAGTTGGGGGTGCAGGGCAAAACCCAAGGCCATATGTCCACACTCGGGGTAAGTCCAAGATGGGGTGGGAACAGGGTGGGAGTGAGCCATGTGAGCAGAGCCCCATAAGTGGAATGCACAGGGACTCCTACCCCCGTCTGTTCTGTGTCCAAGGAGAAGGGGGTACAGTGACACCCCCATGCAGTCCCTGTGCTGCAGGCCAGGCTGTCCTGGTACCCCAGGCCTCCCTTCCCTGCCGCCAGAGCACACATTGCAAACATCTGCACAGGGCTGCTGGGGGTCGCCCTCCTGGAGTTTCCTGCTGCTGACAGGAACCAGTTTGCCTTTTTATTACCCGCAGCGCACATCTGGGAACACTCTCGGATCAGTCTGGCCGAGCCAGTAGGCTGAAGAGCTGACTCCCAGCCAAGCTAACGGGTGGGGGGGCGGGCAGTGGTGGCGACAGCCTGGGTCTGGGAAGCGCCTCCCTCCCCCACCCCTCCCTCTAAGCTGCCCCATGTGACCGCAGCTCCTGGATGGCGTCCACAGAGGCGGTTGTGTAACCAGCCTTGGCCAGGAGGGAGGGGCAGCCTGGGCCAAGGGTGGGGTCCCACCAGCAAGCCTGGCCTGCCAGTTCCAGAGAGGGGCCTGGGGTTGTGGCTTTGGGACAGGAGGGACACTGGGGCTTCTCTGATTAGGGGCTGAGCATGTTAATCACCCTTCTTCCTTCCTTTTTCTTCTCTTTTTTCACTGTCTTTTCTCTTCCTCTCTTTTTTCTCTTTCTTCCTTTCTCCTTTTTTCCCTTTTTTTTCTTATCTTCTCTCCTTTTATACTTTCTTCCATTCTTTCCCCCTTTTTCCTTCCTTTCTCTTTCCTCACCTCCTCTCCTTCCTTCCTTCCTTCCTTCCTTCCTTCCTTCCTTCCTTCCTTCCTTGCTTCCTTGCTTCCTTGCTTCCCTCTCCTCTCTCCAATCCTTCCCACTTTTTCAACTTTCCACTTAAGAGCACATCCTTAAGATCCACCTTGGAAACTGAGCAGGAAGCAAGAGACTGAACAAATAACATTATTTTTGGCAAATCCAGTCTTTCTGCTTAAAGATAATGGGGTGAGGATGAGGGGCTCTGGTTGTGTTCTTACCTGTCCCCTCCAGTACGTGTTTCCTTCCCTTCCCTTCCCTGAACGCCTTTCAAAAAAAGAAAAATGACGCCTCAGCCTTCAGTTACAGGCCCGGAGCTTTCCTGATGCTTAGGGATTCTGGCTACCGGCTTCTAAGAGGGACACGGGTGCAGAAAGAGCTCTTACGTATCTGGCAGAACTGGGAACTGGCTGCGGTCCTAAGAAGCCCTTCTAGCCACAGGCGCACATCCACTAGCCTGGCTGGTCGGGCACTGGACATTTCCTCACTGGCTTGGCCCTATCTGTCGGTTCATCCTTCTGTCTATCACTTTGTGGTTCCCTCTAACAGACACCTGCTTAAACTTCCAGGCCACTTCATGACACATTTATTTTATTTAAAACTGTCAATTTTTCTGCAAGTGAAAAACTTCACCAAGGGAGGCTCAGTGGCCTTAGGATGGAGGGGGACAAGAGGTGCTGGTCCCTGTTCTCCCTAAAACCTCAAGGAACAGAGAAGCCCTGAGGTATCACCAAAGATCTCAGCATCTCCAAGGCTTGGCCGGGAACATTTCCTGCATGTTTACTCATTTGTATCACAGACCGTGACTAAATTCTTCTTGGGGTCAAGGTGTGTGCCAGTATCTGGATTGTAACAGTGGGTAAAACAGATTATCCCTGGCCTCCTTCATTTTAGAGGAATGTTAGGAATAAAACAAAATTAAGTAAATTCAAGTAATTATAATTGGGGTGGGGGTATAAATAAAGTAAACCAGAACCCATAAGTCCAAGGTCAACCTGCTCCAGAGGGGGCACTTTTTCAAGCTGGGCTAGGTGGGAAGAAAGTGTCCAAGCTTGCGGAGTGGAAAGGGTGCTCCAGACATAGGGAGCAGCAAGTGCAAAAGCCCCGAGGCAGGAGCAACTTGATGAGTTCTAGACTCTTAAAGGAAGCTGGTAGGCCTTGAATGGAGGGAGCAAAAAGGGGAGCGGGACAAGGGAAAGGTAGGGGGGATGGGGCCTGAAAACAGGGGTTCTCTGAACCCGTAGCCAGGACTGTGAGCTTTGTCCTAAGAGCAAGGAGGAAGTCACTCTAAGGGCTTAAGCAGGGGAGCATCATGGTCTGGATCACGTTTCAGGAAGACCACTCACCAGGTGGTAGGAATGCATGAGGGGAGGCAGATAGTGAGAGAGCTGGGAAGAGTCAGGGGCCTAGTTAGCAAGGGGAACAATTAAACAAGTATTTACAATACAGACCGAAAAAATAGAAACTATAGGGTCAGCTCTGGGAGCGACAGAGGTCGCTAATGAAGGGCACCCAACCCAGTCTTGGAATAATCAGGAGGGCTTCCTAGAGGAGGAGATGTTTAAGCTGAATATGGAAAGGTGAGTAAGAGCCAGGAGAAAAGGAGCTGGGGTGGTATGCCGTGTTCTAGGCAGTGGGAACAACCTGTGCAAAATGACAAGCAAAAACAGGTACATTTGAGGACAGAAGGTCATGTTCCCGGGTGCAGAGGTGAGGAGGGGAGGCTGGGGAGCCTGACAGGGCCAGATTGTGACAGCCTGGGGTCACAGAGGGTGGAGGACTTTGTTCTGAAGGCCCCAGGGGCCACTGGAGGGTTTAAGCCTCAGTCATCATTGTCAAATTTGTGATTTTGAGAGATCCCTGTGGCTGCTGGTAGCACTGGTGTTGGGGAGACATGTCTAGAAGGGGGTGGTTCTAACTTGACCACTTCTCCCTGAGCACCCCTGAGAAGAGTTAGCCACAGTGTCCTCGCCTGGAAGGTGGAGGGTGGTGACGTGCAGCCTGAGCTCTGGCGTAAGATCTGAGTTCAGAGTCCAGCTCTGTTCCTGTCCGGCTATGTGACAGAGAGCTGGGGCTGACAGAGGTGAGATGAGGCTCCAAGAAAGATATTTTCTTCTTGGTTGTCTGGAGCCCTGACTGCTAAATTTCTCCTCCTGCTTCTGGGGTTTTGTGGTGGCCTGGGGCCAGCCGATCTGCATCTGACTCACCTGGCCTTACCTCTGACTTCTGGAAGGAATGTCACTGAGATCTGGGCTTTGGTAACTTTTTCTCATTTGGGTATACTAGGAACAAAGATTTTTTAAAAAATAAGAGAGTATATAATGCTTTTGACCATTAAAGCTATTGTATGAATGAGGTAGCTTAAATAAAAACTTTGAAGTGTTTAAAACAAATCCCTCGCTATGAGCAGCTTTGGGAGTGGCAGTTGAGGTGGGTCGGTGCCACGGCCCCTCGGTCGTAAAAAGCAGTGTCCAGAGAAGCGGATGACAGAGAAGGAGAAACACAGGTTGTGGGAATTAGGTCCATCCATAGTTCCGGGGCTCATTGTTGTCACCCCGTAATGATAATGTCAGCATTAATGAGTCCATTGGACTCAGCATCAGCCTGTCCCCCACTGCGGGCCTTTTCCCGGGAAAGCAAGTTCTACACAGGAGCATTTGAGGAACAAAGATGTGCACTGTCTAGTTCTGTTCTGCATACACACACACACACACACGCGCGCGCGGGCGTGCACACACGCTCACACACGGTTTATTTGAATCAGAATTCAAATAAAGTCCACACTGTTATATATTAATTTATTATATAAATGTAACATAGAGGTTTCATCTCCATTCCTTCCTCTCTCTCTCTCAGTCTCTCTCTCTCTCTCTGCCTCTCTTTCCCCGTCTCTGTTTTCCTCCTTCTCCGCGACCCCATGCCTCACTCTGCCTGTCTCTGTTCTCTGACTCCCTCCCCCTCCCCCTCCCTGTCTCTCTTCTTCCTCTCTGTTTCGTCACTATGTATTTATTGAAGAAGCAGGGTTGTTTGTCTTGGAGAGATTCCCACAGACCTGGGAGTCTGTTTTAACATGGTCCCTAAGTAACTATACATTTATATATATGTTAAACATATATAAACATATATATATGTTTAAAAAACACTGTACTGTGTCAAGGCTTTGGACACTTGAGGTCGAATACTTCTTCATGGTGGGACCATCCTGTATACTGTAGGACCCAACCCCCAGGCCGTGGACCTGTACAGGTCTGTGGCCTGTTAGGAACTGGGCCACACAGCAGGAGGTGAGCGGCAGGTGAATGAGTGAAGCTTCATCTGTGTTTGCAGCCGCTCCCCAGCACCAGCATCGCCGCCTCAGCTCCACCTCAGATCATCAGCCATTAGATTCTCATAGGAGCACCAGTCCTTGGTGCCAAAAAGGTTGGGGACCACTGCTGTAGGACATTGAGCAGCATCCCTGACTTCCACTCACTAGAAAAAGGAGCACCTCCAGGGAGCCAGTTCTGGGAGGGGGCTGACATGCAGCCAGTCATTTGTTGGGGGTGCCCTGGAATCGGCACCATGGGAATAAGGAACAGGATGGGCAGGTGGCATCAAGTTGCTATGCAGCCTTGGCCAGATCCCTGGGAACTGTGGAGCTGGGTGACCCTCAGAATTGTCCTCAGCTGGGCCGAGATGGCTGAGCCTTCATGCACCAGCATCAGTGGGTCAGTGAGTGCAGGACACCTAGCAAGGGCCTGAACTTGGCTGAGGCTGACCTAGAGGGGTGACACCTGAGCCATCTGCTGACAGCACCACCTGTGGTCAGGACATGTCCCCATCGCTGTTGTCTGGGCAGCCCTACGGTGTCACCAGAATTTTTTTAAGAACATGCATGGGAATGATGGAGCTGTGTCTGAAGTGCCAGGCAGGCTGCCTGGGGAAGGCGCATGGGGAGGAGAAGGCCCCATCTTCCTTTTCTGAGCACCTACAGCACTGCAGGCCTGGCCCAGAGGCGTCGGGTGTTTGCAGAGGTGATGCGGCACGGTGACTGAGCATGTGGCTGTGGGAGCAGTGCAGGAACAAGGGGCATTGTCTGTAGGAAACTGATAATAAAACCAGCTAAAAGTCAGTCTGCTTTTTCATGTGTAATAATCTCACTAAGGCATAATTCACATGCCATACAATTCACCCCTGTAAAATGTACAATTTAGTGGTTTTTAGTATATTGACAGATTGTGCAGCTACCACTCCTACCTAATTTCAGAACATCTTCATCAGCCAGAAAAGAAACTCCATACTCCATTCCTGAAATCACTCCCCATTTGCCCTAAACTACCACGAATCATTTTTTTGTCTTTAGGGATTCACCTGTTCTGGGTATTCCATAGAGAGGGAATCACACAGTATGTGGTCTTTCTGGCTTCTTTTGCTTAGCATGATGTTGTTAAGGTCCATCCATGTTGTACTTCACTCCTTTTTATGGCTGAAGGATATTCCTGTGTATGGAGAGACCATATTGGTTGATCCATTCATTCATAGATGGACAATTGAGTTGTTTCACTTAGGACTATTCCGAATAATGCTGCTATGAACATTTGTGTACAAGATTTTGTGTGGATTTCAGTTCTCTTGGGCATATATCCAGGAGCAGAATTGCTGGGTCACATAGTAAGTCTATAGTTAGCCTTTTGAGGAACTGCCAGACTGTTCTCCAAAGCAGCTTCCCCATTTTACATTCCCTTCAGCAGCGCATGAGGGTTCTAATTTCTTTACACGCTCACCAACACTTGTTACTATCTTTCTGATTCTAGTCATCCTAGTGCGTATGAAATGGTATCTCACTGTGTTTTTGATTTGCATTTCTCTAATGACTAATGATGTTGAACATTTTCTGTGTGCTCGTTGGCCATGTGTATATCTTATTTGGAGAAATATCTAGTCATATACCCTTTGCCCATTTTTAATTAGGTTATGTCTGCTCATTGTTGAGTTGTAAGTATTCTTTCCGTGTTCTGGATACAAGTCCCTAACTAGATGTATGATTTGCACATATTTTTTCTCATTCTGTGAGTTGTCTTTTCACTTCCTCGATGGTCTCCTGTGGAGTGCAAACATTTTTAATTTCGACAAAGTCCAATTTCCCTGTTTTTTCTTTTGTTGCCATTTTAGTGTCATTTCTAAGAACCAGTGCCTAATCCCAAGTTATGAAGATTTCCCCCCTATGTTTTCTTCCAAGAGTTTTATAGTTTTAGCTCTTAAACGTAGGCCTTCGATCCATTTTAAGTATATGGCGTGAGATAAGCGTCCAACTTCATTCTTTTGCATGTGGATGTCTGGTTGTCCCAGCCTTGTTTGTTAAAAAGACCATTCTTTCCCCGTGGAATGATTTTGGCCCCCTTGCTGGAATTCAGTGGACTGTAAATGCGAAGGTTTATTTCTGGACTCTCCAGTCCCTTCCATTGGTCTACACGTACTAGAACAACACCGTCTTGTTGACTATAGGCTTGTAGGAAGATTTGAAATCAAGAAAATGTCGGCCCTCCAACTTTGCTCTTCTTTTTCGGCATCATTTTGGAATTTTTTGTATGAATTTAGCATTTCCCTATGAACTTGGGATCAGTTTGTCCATTTCCAGGCTGCTTTTTATTCTAAACAATATCAATGATAGAATCCTCCATCTCTCATCACCATGCCTGCCTAGGGTACCTCTGTGGAATGTGGACTGAAGAGCCGCAGTGCTTGGGTTGAAGCCCTGGCCCCACTGCTTACTAGCTGTGTGACCTTGAGCAAGTTACTGGACATGCATCGCCCATCTCAGGTGCAAAACGTGGGTGATGAATGTACCTCCCCACATCATGGGGTTGCCGTGAGGATGAAATAAGCAAATACAGGTGAAGGTCTTCATGGCTTATAACAAGCACTCGGTAAATATTAGCTACCATGAGTCTCATGTTATTTCTTTTAAGCCTTGCAACAGCCCCAGAAGGTAGCTGCTCTCAGCTCTGCCAGCACATGAGATACTCTAAGGAAGCTTTAAAACATATCCTTACCAGGGCCCCACCCTGAGAAATTTTGATTTGATAAGTTCAGGCTACATCCTGGGAAACTCCTTTTTTGTTTTAACTCCCCAGGTAATTTTTTTTTTTTTTTACACCTACAGCATCTGGTCTTCCTAGGTGGTCTCCCATTTAAGAACTAACCAGGCACGACCCTGCTTAGCTTCCAAGTTCAGATGGGATCAGGCTTGTTCGGGGTGGCATGGCTGTATACACTCCCCAGGTAATTTTTAAGGGAAGTGGGCTAACGACACAATCATCTCTACTAAGTGGGTGACGTACGTGATTTCCCCCCAACCCCTACCCTCATGGCCACTTTCATGGATCCAGAGAGAACACGTCCCCAAGTTGGCAGCTCGGCTTGCAAGCAAAGAGATATGCCCATGAAGAAGTATTGTTAAGTGACAAGTTATCAGCACAACACAAGATGTGATGATGTGAAATGAAATACAAATAGCCTGATCAGTAAAAGTTCAGGAAAAAAGCAAGACCCAGGGGTTGGACAGTACACTGAGACTGCCAGGTTTGGAGTCCTATTACATGAGCGGCTGTAAAATGGGAATCCTCAGGCCTCCTTCACAGGATGGCTCTGAGGGCTTCATGACATCATCAATGTGGATATGACTTTGTTAGTTTCTTAGGGCTGCTATGACAAATTGCCACACATTCTGTGGCTTAGAACAACTCAAGATTTATTATCTTGCAGTTGCAGAGGTCAGAAGCCCTCAAATAAAGTCATGGCAGAGCTCTAGAGGACCGTGTTTCTGGAGGCTCTAGAGGAGACTGTTTCTCTGCCTTTCCAACTTTCTAGAGATCACCCCCATTCCTTGCCTTGTGGCTATTTCCTCCATCTTCAAAGGCAGAAATGTAGCCTCTCCCCCCATCCCCACCTCTCTTTCTCTCTCTCTCTCTCTGCTTCCGTCCTCTCATCTCTGACTCTGACTCTTCTGTGTCTCTCTTATAAGGGCCCTTGTGATGACACTTGGCCCCTAGGATAATCCAAGAGAACCTCCCCATCTCAAGACCTCACTTTGATTATACCTGCAAAGTCCCTTTGCCATGTGGTCACATACGGGTTTCAGGGACTAAGGCATGAGTGTTTTGGGAGCTGTTGTGCCGACCACAGTGAAGACGGTTGGCGTTCACTGATCTCGTCTGGCCCACCAGGCACTGTGCTCTCTGTATCAGGCCACCCGGCCACTCCTGGAGAGGTAGTGTCCCCATTTCATCAGTGGGGCACCAGAGGCCCTTAGGTCCTGATGGCAGAGGTGGGACCAGGACTGAGCTGGGTCTGGCTGTCTTGACCACACTGTGCACATCTTCCTTGTGGGAGCAGCTGGAGCTGTATCTGGGGACCCAGGAGGTGTCAATCAACATTAGATTTGGAGGTTGAACATTTGGAGCTGTTAGAATCAATCACAATTAGCACTAAATAAACTGAACCGCCAGGAGTTGAGATAGTGAGAGGAGTAATGGTCTTCCAAGAGGCAGGATGGCAAAGGCAGAAGCCTCAGTCAGGACTGGAATGTTTGGAGTTGGAGAGGGGCTGGCTGGGGCGAAGGCTCCCACTGATGTAAAGGACTGAGAGCCTTGAATGCTGACTTTTGGTATCTAGACTTTATCCCTTAGGCAATGGGGAGCCACAGAAGGTGTGTGAGCAGAAAAGTAAGATGGATTTAGGAACTCTGTCCCTCACAGGCTCAGATGCCCATCGCCCTTACCCAAAGCAGCCTTTCCGTCTCCCTGCTCATGGCCCAGGGCATTCTTGGGGACTACCTGACTCAGTCTCTTTGGAAAGCACCGGAGCACCTCTTTCCTGTGCCCAGGGACCCCTTGGTGGCAGGAAGCAATGTATTGTAATGTTGGCCTCCAGGACTTCCTGTAGCGACCCAGGAGCTAGACAGGTCTTTGTGAAAACCCTCCGCAGAGAGCCCTGTGCTGCCTGGCCGTGGTGAGGCTTAGGATGCAGCAGGAGGGGTGTTTATTCACAGCAAATGCGGCCTCAGGGAGAGGGCCTTGCAGGCAGTGGATGTTCTTTGCTTATTGGGCCATGGGGCCTCTGGAGCCCCATCCACTAGCCCCCTCCTCCTGGATCTAGCTGAGAGGCACCTCCCAGCACCCTCTGCAGTGAGTGGATGCTGAGCTGGGCTCTGACTTGGGGGCGGGCCTCCATCTCCTGATTCCAGCTGGCCGTTGGCTCCTTTGCTCTTTACATCTAGCAGAAGTGACATCTGGGACATCAGGGACCTTAATGGGGACCGTGTCCTCCTCATCATCAGAAGGGCCCCTTCGCCTCCCATGCCCACCTCTCACAAGCTGGCGGCACAACCGCAGCACTGAGGGGGTTGGGGGTGAACTGCGAAAGGTTGTCTTAACTACAGTGCCTCGGCCCTCTCCCGTGACAGCCAGATCTTGTCACTCCCCACCTCAGAACAGCTTTTGGCTGAAGTAGAGATACACGCGGGCCAAAATGGAATTTTATTTGTATAAATAGTATCCACCCCATGCCTGGCAGACAGAGGGACCTCAGTGAGTGGATGTCAGAGGACCGGGGAAGACAGTGCCGGAGGGAAGACATCGTGCTGCCCCCCTCTCCGCCACCCGTGACCTGCCATCTCCCTGAAAGGCTCTGTGGCTTCAGGCCACAATACCCCAGGGTCACAGCCTGCCCTGCTTTGGCCTCCAAAACCCAGCCAAGGCCACACAGCGTTTCCTACAACCAAACATCCAAGGTCAGTCCGTGCTCCGAGGCCTGGATCCAGATGGGAATCCAGTTGTTCTGATAAGAAACTCACCAGGGGTCCGGGTGGTGACCAGAGCTGGGGCGGGAGTCGGGGACCTCATTTCTGCCCCAGGATGACCGGAGGGAAGTCCTCTGAACCCCGCTTTGGTCCCTCTGTCCTACCACCTAGAACACCATGTCCCTTTTCCTTCCCATCCGCACCTGGCCGGCTGGGGCGCCTGTGACACGAGCTGCTGGTAGAATTCTCATTACTGCAAAACCCTGGAAACACTTGGACGTTTCCATCCACCTGCAAAATGCCTCTGAGCTCTGTTCAGGTTCCTATGGACCACAGCAAAACTGGGGGGGGGGGTCGAATACATGGAGCAGGTTGGAAGTCTTGCCCTGTGACCTTGAGAGAGGGGTGTGTCCCCTCTGAGCTCCATGGCCTCACCTGGAAAGTGTCCCTGCCCCCACCCAGACGTGATGCCAGACAGCTGTGGGTCTCCCCTCACCCTCGGTTCAGCCGTGAGGAGAATAGGGCATCTGTGGGCTGTGCTTTCCGGTGCCAAGAAAATCAACCACCTCCCTGGCCTGTGGATCAGGGGTCACCTTGGTGACCATCAGACAGTTGAGGAAAATGAGAGCTGCTGGTAACCGAGCACTTGCTGTGTGTGGACTTGTGCCAGGCCACCATACTGGGAGTTTTATTTGGCCCTCACCATCCTGGGAGGCAGGTGCTGTTATTGCCACATCACAGATGAAACACTCAGACTCCAGGAAGGGTCAAGGCTCACCCAAGGTCACCCAGCTGGGACTGGGCTGGAAGCAGGGACATCTGTTTCCACCTTCTTTGAGGGCTCTGAGGATCTCCCTCCTCAGTGCAGGCACAGCTACCCTCGAAAAGTTTTGAGAAAAGAAAGCAAAACAATAAATGAAATGATTTCCGGTTGCAGGTGAGCCACGCGGAGGACCTCTGATGGGCCATCAGGGAGCACTTCTCGGAAGAGGTAACGTTCTCATTAACCCTACGCCCGAGCCCTGAGAACAAGACAGAGATGTGTATTGAGAGAGGACAAGTACTTCAGGAGCTGCTGGGGCACAGGTTCTGCCAAAAGCCTTCCACGGCCCGCCCACTTTGCAGCGAGTGCAGCAGGGGAGCGCAAACCCCGGGGCCTCCAGGTCGGGACCGCCAAGTGTGCTCCGTCTGAGCCCACCCCGTGCAGGGTGCTCTGGGAGAGACAAAGACGCCTAAATCAAGTTTCCTGCCTTTGAGGAAATTCCAATTAGATGTGAGGTGAGATGCAGAGGCATGATAAGGTGACTAACAATGGCAGGCAGGGGAAGAAAGTGAGCAGGACCAGACGGTGAGGGCATAGAAGTCCAGAGGTGGGCGAGGCCCTGCTCGGACTAGGGACGGCCAAGGCCGCTTTCAGGTCTCCGGTCTGGGCATGGTGGGGCTGAGGAAGTGAGGGGAAGCATGGCCAGGACGCTGACAACAGGAAGGGTATATCCAGGCTGTTGTACGTCTTTCCTATGGCCGCTGTAACAAATGGCCGCAGATATGGTGGCTTAAAATATCACAAATTCATTCTGCAGCTCAGGAGTCTGGCTTGGGTCTATCTGGGCCAACATCAAGGTATTAGCAGGGCTGTGTTCCTTCTGGAGGCTTTAGGGGAGAATCCTTATTCTTACCTTTTCCAGCTTCTAGAGGTTGCCCACATTCCTTGGCTTATGGCCCCTTCTGTCTTCAGAGCCAGCAGCATAGCAACTTCAGATCTCTTTCTCTTGTCCCGACTCTCCTGCCTCCTTCTTCTAAGGACCTTGTGATTACACTGGGGACACCCAGATAACCCAAGACAATTTTCCCATCTCAAGATCCTTCTCTTAATCCACCTACAAAGTCCCCTTAGTCACATAAAGTTACATATTCACAAGTTCAGGGATTAGAACCTGGATATTTTGGGGGCTCGTGATTCAGCTCACCACAGGCTGATGTCAAGGTCGGTCTTTCCAGGGGTTGGGAATCCAGGACCCCAAGGTCAAGGTGAGTGACAGGAAAAGCCGCTGCCCACAGGAACTGGGGCGGAGGGAGGTGGTGCTGAGGAGCCACAGAGGACCACCATAGGATGTGACCAATACATGCAGCCAACACAGACGGATGTGGTGTGGCGGGACCACGGACGCCTGAGACTTTGGAATGAGAAAACCTGGTGTGGCTTCTCATCAGCTGTGTGACTACGGAGAGGTTATTCTACCTCTCTGAGTTTTACTCTTTCACTCTCTTCAGGTGCGGGGTGGAGGCATAGGAGGTCCACCTTTGGAGGGCTTTGGGGGAATCAGTGGATCACATTATAAATTGTACGTCTCAGTGTCCAGCACATAGTAGATGCCCAGTCTATGGTGGCAACTGACCATGGGGGCACCCTAAACTGGGCCTTGGGAGATGATGCCACCAGGGTTGAAACAACCCACTCCAATATCATCTCAAAAGGTAAGAAAATAATGCGTGTCCCAACACGAATAGCTCCAGTGACAGCAAAGAGACAAGAGAACACACCGTGGCACATACTGGGTGTGTGATGAATGTGTGTCAAATGAATGAGCAAAGGAAGCGGGGGGAGCCAGTGGGAGGACCTGGGTCCTGCACAGAGGAAGGGGCCCTGGCTATGGACAGATCCGCCAGCCAGCGCTGCGGAGGGGAGCAGAAGCTTGGACCTCAGCCTGAGGCCCCTGCTTTCCCAGAGGCCCCCCTTTCACTGTGAAGGTCCTTTAGTCTGATGTATGGCAGAGAAATGGCTGTGAACCGGCCTGAGGATGCTCGAGGGAGGGACCGCCGCAGAGCCCGCAGGTCGGGGTGGCGACCACTGAATGAATGGGGGGCCTCCTGCCGGGAAGCTGCTGTCCAGGGGGAAAGCCCAAGTGTGAATCAGCTGCCATTCCTTCCAGATGGCCACAACTCCAGGGCCACAAAGTCCTCTGAACCACCAGGAGCCATGTGACTAAGCTCAAGAGAGTAGATGCAGAAAGAGATGATAAGCAGAAATGGGGTTGCCCTTCTGCTCAAGGCCCTTAGGGCCCCTCACAGTGCAGCCCCCACAGGAAGACCCACCAGCCACCCAGATTGGCCACAGACCTGATTCTTGCCACAATCAACCGTGTGCCTGGACAAACCACAACTCACACCTAAGGGATGTTTGTGTTTACTGAGCCCTTACCGTGCGCCAGGCCTGTGCTAAGGCTGGAAAGAGTCAATCAATGTAGCCTGGGCATTTAGACCACACGCCGAGAGCCGCAATGCAATGTCTGGGTGTGAGTCCTGCCTCTGCCATCTCTGTCATGTGCTAGCTATGTGACCCTTGACCTCTCTGTGCCTCAGTTTCCCCATCAGTCAAGTGGGATTAGAGTATTTCAGTGTTGTGATGATGACTAAATGCGTTAACCCATGAATAAAGCCCTTCGAGGGGTCCCTTGCCCTGGGCCTGGCAAGCTTTCTATAAGCATTAGCTGTTCTTATTTCATAGGCGTGATTTGACAGGCCCCACTGTCACAAGACTTAGAGTGCCGACTGCTTGTGCTGACTGGGACCTCCTGATAGAGGAGCCAGAGAGCCATGCCCTCGCTGGCGGAGGCTATGGTACGTGTGCCAAGTCTCGCCCCCTCCCAGCTTGCTGCCTTGGCACAGTGCAATCCCCCCTGCACCTGTTAAGTCAGGGTGCCTAGAATTGGTGATGAGAGAGAGGCAGACGAGGAAGACGTGGCCCGCAGCCTCGGTTTGGCTGGAGAGAGGGGACTGCCATATAGGGAACAGTCAAAATCGAGAATAGATTGGGATCTAGTTCCCAAAATGGTGGCATTCGAAAATTCGGTCCAGGACAAACTGTTTCAGCATCCGGGAGCTTGATGGAAATGCCATGTCTCAGACCCACCCCAGACGCTCTGGGCCTGACTCTGCCTCTCAGCAAGGCCTCCATGCTTGTCTGAGAAGCTCCGGTGGAGACACAGATGCAGGAGGCAAAGTTGGGTGGCCCAGTTGGCCAGGGTATCCGGGGAGACCTCCGGAAGAGGGTGTCTGTGGAGCTGAGCTGTATAAGATGATCCAGCTCTGGAGAAGCAGACAGCAGGAGGCTGACATCATGATGACGGGGACAGCTGTTCTCAGGGCTGCGCCAGGAGCGGCCAGATGGGGGCTGTGCATGTTGGCCGGGTGGATCCAGGACACCAGGGCCTGGGCCAGACAGAGGAGATGGACCGCCTCTGTCCTCGAAATTTGTAATACTCAGAACGAACGACCAGCTGGCACCGTTCTGAACACTTTCCACATATCACCTTGTTTACTGTGCCAATGACTGGGTGCAGGAGGCGTGATCGTGACTCCGTTTTACGGATGGAGAGAGGGAGAAGCAGCAAGGTGGAGTGACTTGCCCGAGGTCACTCAATTTCTAAAAGGTTGAGCCAGGTTTTAAACCGGATATCCCGGCTATGGAGCCCTGGCTTTTGGCGGGTCTCCAGCCTGCTGCTCTGGGGGCACTAGGGAACCACGGACGGTTTGAAGGCAGAAGTGTGATATGAGCAAAATGGAGTTTTGAAAGCTGAAGGTGGCAGCAGCATGCTGATAGGTTGGCTGGGGGAACATGTGTTTGTGTTGGGGGTGGAGTGGGAGATGGGGGTGGAAAGGTTAGAGGGGGAGGCTTCTAGGGAAAACTGTCCCCATCATCCAGGCAGGAAGTGGTGTGTTGGCCTGCGGGAGGGGTCAGCGAGGCTGAGATGCAGCCAAGGAGCAAGGTCTCAGGAGAGTTGTAAAAAGGGAGATGTGGTGTGCCCAGGGCCACCGGGGCCTAGGAACAAGAGGCCAAGGGCTGGGGCCTCAGAAGAGGGACGGAGGCCTGCCTAAAGCTGGGAGTGGGGTTTCCCTGGCTTGTTTTTGCCATTTTTCTCATCTCCTCTTTCCCTGTGGATCAAAGCAGACTTGGAGTTCCTGGGAACTCCCTGCTGACTCGGCCTCTGTGAGGGCCAAGCCAGGAGGATGGGGACCCCCCGCTAGCCCACATCCGGCCCTTCCATGGGAGCCTCGGCTCTCAAAGCAGGCTCACGGGGACACCACTTGGCTTCCCTTCCCCTCAGATCTATTAAAATCCAGCCCAAGAATCAGGGAGAAGCCCTCACTCTGCAAAGAAGGCTGAGGACATGTCTGCTCGTGACACGTGTCCAAGAGGCGCCAGCCAGCGCTCACCTAGCCCCATGGGCTCAGAAGTTGGCCAGCCTGGGCTGGTGCCTGACCTTGGGCGGGCTTCTTAACCTCTCTTGGTTTCCTTCTCTGTAAACACAGGGAGATTAATAGTAAATGTTAAAAGATTCCCATCTGATGGGATTGTTTTGAAGATTTCTTGAAGATAATGAATGTGAAGGTCAGAGTAGCTACAAACAGGCTCATTACCATGTTTCCTGGCAGGGATTTGCCTAAGGCATGGGGGGGGGGAACCATAACCACAATCATAAAGCTAGCCAACCAGGGATTAACACATGTTTGTTGAGCACCTACTGTATTCCAGGCAGTGTTCCCAGCGAGAAGAGAGAGCTACCCCTGGGAATAAGCAGACAGAACCCCCAAACATCTCCAACTTCCCTTGTGGAGATCGCGTCCCCAGCTCTGCGCTAAGTGCTCCCATGTCTCATCACATTTAACCTTCACGGAAATCCTGGAAAGAGGGCGCTGTTATTATGGGATTATCCCTCCACCCTTTTTAAAATTGAGGCAAAATTCACATCACATAACGGGCATCATTTTAACCATTTTAAAGTGTACAATTCAGTGGCGTTTAGTACATTTACAAGGTCATGCCACCATCACCTCAATCTAACCCCAGCACATCTCATCACCCCAAAAGGAGACCCACCACTAGCAGTCACTCCAGATTCCTGCTCCCCCAGCCCCTGGCAACCATTACTCTCCTGTCTGTCTCCATGGATGTGCCATTTCATGTAATGAAAGCCTGCACACTGTGGCCTTTTGTGTCTGGCTTCTCTTGCTTAGCAGGGTGTTTTCACGGTTTACCCATGCTGCAGCGTGCATCGCGACTTTGCTCCTTCTTAGGGCCAGATAATGCTCCATTGTATGGATACACTCCGTTTCGTTTGTTCATGCTGTTGATGGACATCTGGGTTATTTCCACTTTTTCAACCCCGTTTTGAAGACAAGTAAACTGGGGCCAAATCAGCTACTGGCCCAAGGTCAACACCTGCCTACAACCCAGCAATTCCACTCTGGGCATTTACCCAAGAGAAATGAGAATACACGTCCACACTAACAGATGTACACGAATGTCCATAGTGGCTTTATTCCTAATGACTCCACACTGGAAGCAACCCAGATATCCATCAACACGGGACAGATAAATACACTGTGGTGTCATCATAGAATGGAATACTACTCATCAATAAAAAGGAAGGAATGACCGATTCATACAGCAACTTGGAAGAATCTCAAAAACCTGTTGAATGAGAGAAGTCAGACACTGTGCATACTGCGTGACTCCATTTGTATAAAATTTTAGAAAAGGCCAGATCAATGGTTTTCAGGGCAGGACTGGGGGCTCAGCTGGGTTAAGGCATGAGGAAAAATTTTGGGGGTGATGGCAGTATTGATTATTTTGATGAGAGGTGGCTACATGAGTGTATATATGTGTCAAACTTACTTAAAACGGTTGTATTTTGCTGTGTAAATTATGCCTCCGTAAAGTCGATTTAAGAAAGGAAATTATCCCAGCCTCACACACCCACGGTCTTTTCCCATGCCTACTGTCTGGTCCCCGTTCTCTGAACCATGAAGCCTGGGGCCCTTTACTCTGCCTGGTCCCTGAGTTTGAAGCAGCTATGAGCCCCTCGTGCTCAGCACGTTGTAGACCTGCTGGAAAACTGGTTGGTTGGCTGAATGAGGACCCTGGACTGAGGACAGAGCGCAGGTCTGGGAGGACTTCATTTAGAACTCAAGCCCAAAGCCATGCGACTAATTACTGCCCCACAGGCACTGGAAGCCCGGTTTCCATCTGGACGCCACAGGCTGGCCACTGGCTCTCTTCGCCCTGGTGGTGTAGACATGTCTATGCAGCGGGACAGTCAGCGTGGGGGCACCTTCAAAGGCTCATCATTTTTCTCCTGCAGTCCTGCAGCCACCCTGCGAGTTGGCCTCTTTCTCTCTCTACCTCACAGCCGAGGAAACGTAGGCTCAGAGAGGTGATATCCCATGACTCAGTCTCACAACTGGCCGGTGAAGGACCCAGGACTCAAACGTAGGCCGCAGGTGGCTGGCTCAAGTACGTGTCCACCACGTGGGCTTCCTCACTGAGCAATGCATTGGCTCTGAGCAAATCTGGGTCAAAACCTAACACATGGATTTTGGGACGTGCGTCCATGTGGCTGAAGGGCCTGGAGGGCAGCAGGCCGGCAGGGCCTTCAAGGGCCTCGGGGGCTCTCTGTGGGGAGATGCTGGGTATCACTGTGCACCGCGTGTCTTCATGTGTGTGAGATCTCGTGTCTCTGTGTGTGTGCATCTTTTGTGTGTCTCTGTATATCTGCTTGTCTCTCTCTGTCTCTCTGCATCTATCTCTGTGTCTCTGCCTCTCTGTCTCTCTCTGGGTGTCTCTGTATCTCTGTCTCTCAGTCTGTCTTTTTCCATCTCTCCGTATTTCTGTCTGTCTCTCAGTCTCTGTTTTTGCGCTTCCATCTCTGTCTCTGCACGATCAGAATCATCACGTCTCCTTCTTGCCTCTGGCTCCTGCGTGAAGAAAACCTTTGTCAGGGTTGGGGCTCGAATGAGGGGGATAGGCCCTCCCTGACCTGGCACGGTTCCTTCCCAGGCCGGCTCTGGCGCCTCTCAGCCGGCGGAAAGAGGCATTCAGCCCAGGAAGGCCTGGGCCTGGTAGGCAGGCCTTTCCTGGGACAGGACTGCCTGCTCTGCGTCCCCTGCAGCTGGCTGGCTTTTTCTCTTTAACGTCTTTGGGATAAACTCTTCCTGGGTTTCCAGAATCCTGCCCCCGATCAAGCATCCTCTGAGCCCTGGGAGAGGAGAGCTGTCAAGGGCTGGGTCCCCCCTTGGTGCTGCCTCTGTCCTCCCAAGATTGACCTGGCTACCTCCCACCCCACTGTCTGTACTCGTTGGCCCTTGTTTGGATGAGCTGCTAGCGAGGGTGGAGGTTAGAGCCCCCAGGACAAGGCTGGCCTGAGCTGGACTCCAGGCCTGCCCAGATGGGTCATCTATAAGAGTCTGTCAAAAAGACAGGCAGCCCAAGGCCAGGTGCGGCCTTGGAGTCCACCAATCCCGTCTCCCAGCCCAGGCACCCCATGTCAGTTACTGCACGTCTCCACGTTCAAGGTCATCATCTTCACGTGGAGGGGAGAGATCTGACCCTACAGGGTAGCCAGGGAGGCTGAAACCAGAGACAGGGCCCAGGGCCGTATGAACGTCTTCAATAAATGCCAGCTCATCATTACCCACCACCCGCCCCGACTAGCAAAGTTGCTGCTCTGCCAGGAACATCAGCCGCTTAATGTGAAGACAAGCCTGCGCTTAAGGTTTTCCAGTGGTTCCTCACAAAATGTTCTTCCAATTGATACCTGTAAAAACCAGCGTGTATTGACGAGCTGCTGTGCGTCCCAGGCTCCCGAGATGCCGTCGAGGGCAGGTAGTTCCCATTCCAGAACTGCATGGAGACGACTCTCCACTCGTTTGCTTAGGGGAAGATACTTGGCCTAACAGAAGGAAAGGTGGCAGGCAGGGCTGGCTGCCTGGAGGAGAAGGCCTATTAGGGGGCGTGAGGTGGTAGCACAGGATGGAGCACACTGTAACCGCGGTTCCTGCCCAGCCCACTTGGCCCCCTCCCCATCTCTGATGTGTCAGAAGCCGTAAGTGTGTCCTCGGCTGGGCCTGCAGGCTGGCACCGGATGCTGCACACCAGGGTCCTAGCAGCTGGGAAGGTGACAGCTGGGCCTTGCCCTGGGGACAGGTTGCAACACGTTCCCTTCCAGGGTGGAGGCAGTCAGTGCAGAGGGAGGAGGGGGCCCTGGGGCAGGGCCTGGGGGCAGCTGGGGTTCCAACTGTCATTGGTCCGAGTCCAGGCTTGTCCTGGGTGTGCTGGCGCATGAATGGACATGTCCCTTCCCTTATCTGCAAAAGGCCGATGATCTTGACTGTACAAGTTTCTTTTGAGTATAAAAGTATCCGATGCTGAATGAAGGTGAATGAAAGGATTTTTCCCTTAGCATGTGGTTCAATGACCTTTCACATGTCAGTTCGAAGAGGTCAGCACTGTTGTTATAATCATTCCCATTTTACAGATGAGGAAGTGAGTCCAGAGAAATTCTCTCCGGTCATCAGTGGCTGGGCTGGGACACTCTTGCATTAAGTTTTGGCGTCTATATGGCTGGCCTTCTTGCTGGATTTATAGGCTCCCTGAGGCCTTATTTCTGCATCTGGCAGGGAGCCCACTTGATAAACAGGGAATTGATAAATGAATCATGAATCAATGAATGTTAAGCTGTGTGACCCAGGTAAGCTTCTTTACCTCTCTGGGCTTGCATTTTGATACCTGTGAGGTGGAAGGTGGGTGCACTCATTTCTAAAAAGGCCAAATTCTAGGAACCTAGTGAAGAGAAATGCAGGTCGGGGCCTGAGCACAGGGACTTTCCAAATCCCCTGGTCATTTTTAGCCTTGCTCCCAGAGGACAAGTGACCCTTGCTCTGTCCTCGGCTCGGCCCAGTCTTGGCGAGTTCTTTTTCTGGCTGTATGAACTCAGTCCACGTGCACAGCTGAAGTTAAACTCAAGAGGGCTGGACACGTGGCTGGGGCTGGGAGCCGGAGCAGATGGCAGGCCACCTGTTGAAGGGGTGGCTGTGAATCAGCTCCCACCCAGCAGCCCCTGTGCCGCCCACTCCCCTCCTCCGGCCTGCCTTCGAGTTCACTCTCCTGGTTCCTTGCTGGGCCCCCACGGTATGCACAGTGGAGGCTCTGGGCCTGGGCATATCACAGAGAAAGGAACCACCTGAGGCTGGTGGGGAGACAAATATTCTCTTTAGAGCCTGGTTCTTGAAGGCCAGGGGGTGGCAGGGGGAAGGGGAGCCCCTAAGCAGATGAAGGCAGGGGGACTTTGTCCACCCCATAGAGACGCCCTCGAGTGGGGCCATGGGAGGCGCTGCCCCCCCTGAGTTTTCCAACAGCCCTGGCCCACAACTGCTCCCCGAAGTCGCTGAGAATGTAAAAATTTTGAAATTCCTATTGTTATATAAAAAAAAAAAATCACAAAGCAATATATATTCATGGTTCAAGGTAGAAGTCTTTGAAAATACCCATCAGCAGAAAGGAGAACACCCCCACCTGCAGTAGGGCCGGCAGGTGTACCTCCTGCCAGGCTTCCAGTGTTTTCCCCATGGACGTGTATGTAATTGCTTTACCCTCCTTCCACTTTCACAACATAGATCTCCTTCTACATCAATACCCAGCGACGACGGCATGATTTTTCCCCATAGCATTGTTTTGGACTCTCATCTCTTTATACAAGGCTTAGTCCCTTACCTGCAGTTCCAAACCCGCAAAAGCTCAAAACAACAAATTTGTGTATAACTCATTGGGCTGCAAAGATCTGCCCTAAACTGACATGAGATTATTTATAGCCTCCACTTCCCCCTTCATCAGGTAGATTCATATATTTTGCTACAGAGGTATCAATGAGTTTGGGTAAGTGTGCAGCCCCAGACCACACTGAGGTGCGAGGTAATACTGGGCATGGGTCACATTCTATACTGCTAAAATGCACAGAATTCAGGATTCTGGAGTGCCTCTGGTGTCACGGAGGTATGTTTGGAGTTTACATTTCTGGATGTAACACTTTCTGCTGGTGTTTTGCATTTGTAGTCATGCCAACACCGACAGCAGGCGTTGCAGCTGGCTCACAGTTGGAGGTTTGGAGGCTCTGGGGTTCCACTTGTGACGGGTCAGGATCAAACCCAGATCCTTGGTTGCCAAGTTCAAGCACACATTGCCTTCCTCTCTGCTCTTTCCTGATACAGTTTGAGATGGCACCCACATCTGTGTTTTTCAAACAGTGGTCCAAGGACTGCCTGTATCAGAGTGAGTCCCTGGATGCTCATTAAAACAATGCAGATTGCCAGGCCCTGCTCTGGCCTCCTGACCCAGATCTCTGGGAGTGCCACAAGCATCGGTTTGCCAAACAGGCTCATGGCGATTCTGGCACTCATCCAGTTTGAGACCATCTGCCCTGGGCCCCGGGGACTGGGGTAAAGGGAAATGCTGTCTGATTGCTACTGGACATATGCTTGAGGTTTTAGTTTTTGCCTCTGCTCCCTGCCACCAGAGGCATGTCAACCCTAACTTCCAACTCAGGAGCCCTGGGTCTCTGGGGCAGCCCAAGGGATACTGAACACATCCCGTTGGTCCCAAAGCCATGGCTGGGAATGGGCTCTTCAAACCAAAGTCATTAATCTTGGTTAACACAAGGGAATTGCAACTCAGTTCAGAAACAACCTTCCCTGTCTGCTCCCGTCTCAGAGTCTGACCTTCTTGCTTATTTCAGGGACACAGCACAAAGTTCCCATGTGAGCGCTGCCATTCCCCAACCCTCTGCTTCTTCTCAACAGAATAATTGTTTCTTTTATCTTAATTCAGCCTGCCTGTCTTCCCTCCTGCCTTCCCGTTTGTCAGGAGCAAATCCTTCCTTCCTCCTGCCCATCCACTCATCCATCCATCCATTCTCCTTTCCTTCCATCCATCATCCGTCCATCCGTCCATCTGCCCGTCCATCCACCTGTCCATCCATCCATCCATCCATCCATCCATCCATCCATCCAACCATCTACCTACCCACCCATGCACCCATCTATCCATTCATTCTGGCACCCAGTAGGTGCTCTATAAATTGTGGTTGAATGAACGCATGATGAATTTCTCCAAGAGCAATTTATCTAGTGACCTTATGAAAAAGGAGAAAAAGATCCACCTAGAATAAGTGGTTCTAACTGAATGAGTTCCTCACACCTCTCCTCATTCATCCATCTGTTTATTTATTGGTTCATTAGTCAGCAAATCTTTGAGTGCCCCCTAACAGCCAGGCATTATACTAGGTTCTGGTGCTGGAGATGCAGAGTTGAGCAAAAACAGATGTCTGGCCCTTACCCTCATGGAACTTGCAAATTTGGGAGGAGACAGATGTTAATCGAATAACCACACTCAGGAATTCATAATTGCAAACAGCAATAAGTGACCAGAAGGAAAAGAAATCACCCAGCGTATCTCAGAGGTTTCTGAGCCAGGCTGGGGGGTCAGGGAGGGGTCCTGTGAGGTCTGAACCCTCATGCAGGAACCAAAGGATGAGCCAATTGCCATCAGGAAAAGGGCACCTGTGTCAGGTGGCACACTGGTAATAAAAGTGATAGCTTAGCTGCAAGAGCCAACAGGTGAGATTAGGAATTCCAGGAAGCTGCTGTCACCCTGGACTGGAGACACAGAGACAGAGACAGAGAGTTACTGGAGCTGCTGGAGCCACAGCGGAAATATGGCCATATCTAGAGACACCGCCCAAAGGCGGGAGAGGAGGTGGTGAGGATGGAGAAGGGGCAAGATGGAGAGGGGGAGAGGGAAAGTAGGGGAGAGAGAGAGATGGAGAGAGGAAGAAATACCCTGGCATCTCCCTCCACCTGCCCTTTGGTCTCTCCCCAGTGTCTCCATTAGCTGAAACTACTGGGAAGCCAGGAGGCAAGGGAAACTGGGAAATGCCGTTTGCAGGATCTGCCTGCAGAGCAGAAGGCTGAGGAGTGGTTATGCCTGGCACAGGCAGGAATGAAATAGGCACCAAGGGGAGGGAATCAAGTTCCAGGCAATTGAAATGGGATGTGCAAAGGCCCTGTGACGGTGCCTCTTAGGAAGGAACAAGGAGCCCAGAGGTCCTAGGGTCTCCTGGAGACATGAGCAGGGGCCAGCAAATAGGGAGTTTGATCTTTAATCTGAGAGGTATGAAACCTAAGAAAAATTTTAAGGAGGAAGGCCATAACCAGATTTAGAGTTTTGACAAGATCACACTGTCTCCTAGGTAAAGAGCAAATGTGAGGTGCCCCCAGAGGGGAAGCCGGCAGGAGGCCATTGCAGCCTTGCCAAACTCATTCCCCAGCTCCCAGCCTCCACCCCAGGCCAGGGACCCTCTGATTTCTCCCTGTTCCCATCCTCACATACCCACAGCAGGAGGAGACCTCCAGCTTCTTATAATGAGGTGTCCACTTGGTAATTTGCTTCCTTCCTTTGAGATCTTTGCCTCCCAAAAGAGGCCCCATGCTCATCTACCCCCTAACCTTTGACTAAGCCCCCCTGGCTGTCCACAGCCTGGGCTGCGGTGCCAGCCACCACGGCACCTGTTCACGGCTGTTTTTCACTTCTCCAGTGGCTCAACTTTCAGGTCTTATAAATATTAATGGCCAAGCAGGGTCGCGGGGAGCCCTACTGGGAGATAGTCTTTCTGGAAGGCGCGTCAGGGTGCCCAGCCAGAGTCGAAATGGGACACCAGGCCTGACTCCTAGTCCCCTTGGCCACCCCCACCCCACCCCACTGTGGGGGCAAGCCTGGAGCCCCAGGAGACCACCAGAGCAACACACTTAATCTGGATTTCTCTTAAAACCAGAGCTGCCATCCTGTGAACTAAGGTTTGGGCCCCAAGAAAGAGATGGAGTCAGGAAGAATGACTGGGTGAGGGTACCATGGCTTCAAAACCACAAACCCCCATTTGCCAAGGCAGGGAGAGAGCTTTAGGCAGAGAATTCTCCTCAAGATGCTACATGTGACCTTGGACAAGTTAGGGCTTCCCTGGTCCTTGGATCTCCACCTGTTAAATACAAGGGTGGCCTGGAGAAGGTCCAAAGCCTTAAGTCTCTCCAAAAATATATACTTTAGAAGGCACACTCTCTTCTTGAAGGCAGGAACCATTTCAGGGAGCTGCAGCGGTCAGAACAGGCCTTTTGTGCAGCTCGGGCTGTGTTCACGGCACTTCCGCGTTTCAGTGGCCTCTGATCTCCCCACGGCAACAGGGGAGGTAGGCATGGTTTTTCTCCACACACATACGGACTAAGGAAATGTGGCTCAGAAGTTCAGCCACTTTCCCAGGGCCACACAGAAAAGAAATGCCAGGGCTGGGATTTCTATCCAGATGTTCAGAGGCAATGGGGGGCAGTACTTAAGAGGGGGACACTGGGTTCAAATTCCAGCTCTGTCACTTAGAAGCAATGTGACCTTGGGCAAGTAGCTTAGCACCTCTGGGCTTTAGTCTTCTCATCTATAAAGTGGAAATAATACTTGTGCCCTACCTAATCTAGTCATTGAAAGGATTAAATGGATGATGGATGGAGATTTAGAAGGGAGCTTGGCTAGCTGACATTCCAGGGTCTCCTCACTCTAAGACGCATGCACATCCCACTGTACCGTCCTGCTGGCCGTTTGTGTGGACCCCGTGCAGCATCTAACCCAGCCCTCTAGATGGGTAGGCATGCAAGAAATATGCTTTGAACCCAGGAAGGGGTGGAGTCAGGACCCAAAGTGGGAACCAGGGACTGTAAGTCACTGTTCCTGGTGAGCACTGTCCTCTCGACAGCTGGAATGTTCTAAATCCTTCTAAGACCTGGACAGATTGGAATTTTGAAATGTGTTTCCCCTTTTAGAGTGAGCCATGCCTAAGTATTTCTGGCCTGTGAAAAGAACATAGTTTCAGAGCCAGGGCAGAGAAACCACGCATGCTTGCACAGCCCAAGGAAAACACCAGGCACCAAGCCCTTTTCCTTTGCAGCCCATGTGGGCTTCCTGGGGGTCGCTCAGGCAGGCAGGGATGGCTGCCCTGCAGAGAGATGGCCCGTGGGCTCAGGCTGGTGGGTGGGCAGCTAAAAGGAGGGGTGGGGAACTAGGGAACCCTGGGAATCCCACAAGCCACCACAAATGTGGTTTCAACGTCTCAGTGTGCACTGAGGCAGAACATACGCCTGTCCCCTGACCAGCAATTCCACTCCCAGTTAGCTGCCCAACAGAAATACCTCATGTCTTTTCAAGAAAAGGCATGAATTAGAATGTTCGGAGAAATAGTATAAATGCCCAAAGTACCCAAAAGCCCATCAACAGTGGAATGGGTGAATAAATTATGGTATATTTATCGATGGAATATTATACAACAATTGAAAAGCACTGAGTATTCCTACAGGGAAGAATTTCACAGACCTAATGTAGAGCCAAAGGTCAGACTCAAAGAGCACATATGATATATTTCTATTTAGATAAAGTACAAAGACAGTCTGTACTGATACACGCTACGGCATGGATGAACCTTCATGAAAACATCATGCTGAGTAAAAGAAGCCAGTCAAGTCACAAAAGGACACATAAGTATGATTCCATTTATATGAAATGCCCAGAATGGGCAAATCCATGGAGACAGAAAATAGATTAGTGGTTGCCAGGAGCTGAGGGATCGAGGGGTGACAGCTAAAAGGAATGGTGTTTCTTTTGGGGGTGATGAAAATGTTTTAACATTGACCGTGATGTTGGTTATTCAACTCTCAATATACTACAAGCCATTGAATTATATATATCATTGAATTGGTGGATTGTGTGGTATGTGAATAATATCTCAATAAAGCTGCTAAAAATAAAAAAAAAATTTAGTGTTAGAAGTCAGGACTTGGGAGTTCTGGGTGTGAGTCCGTTAGCCTCAGTGGGGGGTAATGCCTGGAAGGAGACATGGTGGTGGGAGAGGGGGGGCCTTCTGGGAGGCTGGACAGGCCTCATTTCTGGGTGCTGGCGACACAGATGTGCTTAATTTATGCAAATTCCACAAGCTGTACCCATACAATGACGCACACTTTTCTGTGTGGAGGTCACACTTCAACAAAAGATTTTTAAGAAACAACACCCGTCTAGCGTTGGATACATGCTTCAGACCCGGTTTACATCCCCATCAGCGAGTCCAGCATTAACTAACCACAGAAATAAAAGACCGGGCAGGCGGGCTGGTGGTCAGGCTTTGGAACATCCTGCAGTGACTCAGAGCAACAGCTGGAAAGAATCTGTTGCTGCTGACTTCCCAGCACCCCCACCCCCGTCTCGTTAGCCAGCACTGAGGACCAACGGCAGCCTCCCGACTATTCCTGGACCTGAGAGCTTGGCTGACGAGGGTCAGGCAAGCCTGGGCTGGGGTGGGGCCACTGGTGGACTCAAAGGCATCCAGCAAACCCTGATGATTAGCTTCCCTGGCAGGACCCAGCCAAGGACAAGGATGCCTTTATTGCGAAGGATCAGGGAAGACTGGCCTGGCAGGCCGGGAGCTGGGCACATGGCAGTGCACGTTAGAGCAAGGCTCTTGGGCCACACTGCCTGGGTTAGAGTCCAACTTCACCACTTCCCAGATCTGTGACCTTGGGATGTGTGTTCAGTGTTCCAAGCCTCAGTGTCCCCATCAGTAAAACTGGGTAACAATCACGCCTATTTCTCAAGTCGTCATGAGATCTAAGCTAGATGATGTAAGCTCCGAACATAGCATTTGGCATGTAGTCAGCAACTAGTAAACAGTAACTGCTAGCATTACATGCTGAGGGACACAAACTGATTTGTATTGAGCACCTACTGCATGACAGGCACCATTAAGGCAGTTCGAAGTCCTTCCCTGGCTTCCAGTTTCATTCCACCCCTCCCCCACCCACCTATGCCCTACCTTCTCCCTGGCTCAGAAGCCTGGGAACTAACCACATGAATGATTGCTGTGGATTTTGTGTTGCAAATCAGGGGTCTGTTGAGAAGTCAGCAGCAAGGGAGTCTTTGAGTGCACTCAAGATTTATGTGGAGTGTTTGTCCCATCATCCCCAGTGGCAGGTCCACGCTGACCATCATTTATCAAAGGAGTTTTATGAGGCCCTGAAGTTCAAGGCAATAGCCTGGGATTTTGAGATGGAGGAGGTTGGGGGAATGCTGTCTCCTGGAGGAGGAGGCTGGGCTGTTTGCTTCTGGATTCTTTTTCCAGGTTAACGGGAGCCAGGCAAAGTTTTAGGGGCTCCTAATTCTGCTCCTCGAATCTGTACCCTGTGCTCTGATCCTTACTTGTATAATGCAAGCAGTGATTTTCTTTTTTATTTAACAAGACACTTTGCAGTTTACAAAATGCCCCTGCCTAGGTCGTCTTAGGTTCTAGAGATGGAAAGTGGGCTCCTACTTCCACTCTATGAGGTTATTGTATTTGAAAAAAGAAGGGATGCTAAGAAAGGGTTACCAAACATGTACGTTTTTTAATGTTTACAATGAAAAAATTAGCACAGTTTACACATACAAAAGGCTAGGAGATTTCAACAGTCCTGGCAGCTGAGAACTTACCTTGGTCCCAGGAACTGTGCCCTTGACCCCCAGTTTCCCCGTCTCCCAAATGGAGATGGTGATTCCTGCTTTACTATGTCATATGACATAACAGATGTGAAATGGTTCATAAACCCAAGGCCTCCATAAATCTCAGAGTTGTTGTGTTTTATTTTTTTATTTTTTATTGTTAACAGTTGCATTCCTTCCTCTGAGAAGGACATACTTTTGCTGATGGCTTTCTATGTTTGAAGTTCTTCCTGAGGATAGCAGAGAAGTGCTTGCTTCATTCTTAGGTGAAAAGAGAAAGAAAAGAAAAAAGAAAAGAAAAGAAAAGAGAAAAGAAAAGAAAAAAAGAAAAGAAAGAAGGAAGGAAGGAAAGAAGGAAGGAAGGAAGGAAGGAAGGAAGGAAGGAAGGAAGGAAGGAAGGGAAGGGAAGGAAAGGAAAGGAAAGGAAAGGAAGAAAGACAGAAAGAAAAAAAGAAAGAAAGAAAGAAAGAAAGAAAATAGGGCAGTCAGATGATAAATTTTGTTTTTCTGGTCCCCAGTGAGCTATAGGCCAAACACACAGCATATGTAGCCTCTAAAAGAGGAAGGATGGACCAGTCTAGGAAGGTAAATAGGTCCTGGGAGGGATGCCAGAGACACACGCGCCGTGTTGAGGGAGGAGGGAACAAGCAAAGGCCCAGTGAGAAGGGAAGTAGGGTTATGAGTCTGGAGAAGCTGGGGGGACTTGGGGGGCTTTGATCTGAATCGCTGGCACTGGGGATGAATGAGAGACTAGAAGACAGAATAGGGGAAGGCAGCAGGAAGGGCTGGGTTTCTGGAACTCGGAAAGCACTGTGGGGTTTGGGATACAGTCTGGCATCCTAGGTTCAAGCACAGATTGGACCCAAACTGTGTTCCTGGCCTTGTGACATTGTGGTACAGGACAAGGGAAATCACCCAGGCTCTGCCCTGGCGGGAAAGGCAGGCCCAGATACAGATACATAAAATCACCTGTGCTACGTGCTTGGAGCCTGGAAACTCTCCTGACAGGTGAGGGTAGATTCTTGTGGCTTCTGAGCCAGGACGACCCTGCAGGAAGCTGCAAAGACGTGCCCGGATGCTCCGTGCTGATGGCCTCTGGTCTCCTGCAGAACTGAGGGTGGTGGTGGGGGGGGGGGGGGTTCTCCCTGTTCCCTATGATGGGTCTGTCTGTGAGCATCTGTCATAGCTCTTCAAGTCCACTACACTCACATCCTAGGAATAGAGGTGGAGAGAGCTGGGGTGACATTGCTTGGTCTGGAAGGAGCTGCAGGAGGGTGGTGAGGCTCAGAGGGAGGCAAGAAGATGGCTCCACTGGGGTCAGGAGGCTGTGGCTCTGGGATGTTTGGGTGGCTCATTCCTGACTGAGCCTTAAAACATTTCCCCCTCAGAAACAGGTACTTTGAGTCTTCTTTGGTACGTGACGTTAATAGAAATGAACCTTGACATTTCTTCTCATTCTCTAGCACATACTCGGCCTGTTTTGTGTCCAGACAGGAAATTATAAGTTTTTCAGTTTCCTTACCTGTGAAATTGGGGACACATATGAGTAGAGAGAGGATAAAACTCTGTAGACTCCTCCTGCCCTAACAAGCTGGCATCTCAGACTTAGGACAAAGCTAATTTTAGTGGCTAACAAAGCCAGAGAGTTATAGAGACACACTGCCTGGGTCCAGCCACCAAGCTGTGTGAACTTGGCCCTTTACTTTCCTTCTCTGTGCCTCTATTCCTCACCTGTAAACAAGGAATGTAACAGAACCGACCTCATGGGCTTGGTGCAAAGATTTGACAAGTTTGCATCTGTATGGCACAGGCCCCTGTGTGCGATGGGCATTTTACCGATGTGCCAGCACCACCACACAGGTCCAGAGGATGTGCTCTGCCTGGATTATCTCACCTCGTCGTCCTCCTAGCCCTATGGGGTACATCATTTTGTTATTGCTGCTTTACAGATGGGGAAACTGAGACTCAGAGAGGTTAAGTAGCAGCCCAAGCCCACAAATATAGTAAATGGCAGAGCTGTGCTGTCAATCTGGTGTGTCAAGCTGCGCCAGAGGCCCTATCCTGATGTCATCCACCCACAGATGACCAACCACTGTCACCTGCCTTCCTCCTCCCCCGATCTGTGCCTGACTGCTTCCTGGCTCCCGAGATGTGTGCCAGGGGACTTTCCTGAGTCACTGGGTCATCGAGGGAAACAAAAAGATCCAGCTGGATGCCTCTCTCCTCCCACTCCTGGCTCGTTTTATATGTACACACAGGCACATGCACGGACACAGGTGTACATATGCACACACGTACACATGTATACCAACACATGCAAACATACACACACTAGCACATGCACATACAAACACAAATATATGCACACACTAATTCATGCATACACACACATACACACACTTTCACATATGTGGTACATACTCAGGAAGTTCTGGATGATTTCAGCTTAGTCAAGAAAACTCCACATCCCTCTTTTTATCTCGTTGATCCCTGTGGCCCTCCTCTCTCAGACTCTGTGACCTCATCACAGTGCACCCCTCACCTCAGAGTGCAGACAGGCAGTGGCAGAACCTCCTTAACCGCCAGATAGAGCCAGAAAGGGTCAGCGCGCGTGCGTGCACACACACCGAGCCACCTACAGCATGCCAGAACATCATGCTCATGTGCTCTGCACAAAAAAAAAATCTGGTGAGGATCATGATCCCATTGTGTGGAGCAGGAAACCGAGGCTTAGGGAGCTAGCAGGCTTACCAAGGGCTCGCTCAGGTAGAGAGAGATGGGACAGGCCCTGGATGTACATAGTGAATAAGATAGACCTAGTTCCTTCCCCAGGGAAGGGAGCACCCAGCTCCTGAGGAGCCAGACAGGGAACAGATAGAAAAATAAAATCAACAGCAAATTCCTGTGCAAATGAGCGGAGGCAGAGGATAACGGAGAGGGCCTACTTGAGATGGAGAAGGCAGGGAAGTCTCTTGGGAAAGACACTACAACCGAGACTATAAAGATAACAGGAGGAGTTGGTTTGGAAAAAAGCTAGGAAAAGCATTTTAAGCAGAAGGAACAGCATGTGCCAAGCCTTGTGGAAGTCATAAGCATTATCTTAGCTGGCATTGCTTTACCAGCAACCTCTTGCTCTGTGTGGGGCTTGATAGCTGTCCTAGGACACAATTAAATAGACCTCACCCTTTAAAGTTCTCCTAACCAGTCCCCCTCCTCTCACTAGGTATTAAAAATGCCGGGAGTGGGGAAACTCTCGGCCCTGCCCCCAACATGCCTTTGGGACAGTTTTGCTGACACAGCTTTTTTTCTGGGTCTGGGTGAGGGTCTGAGTTTCACATTTCTGGTGATGATGATGATTTTCCTGTTCAACCCTGGACTGTGACCCCTGGAATATCCACCAGGGTTTCCAAACGAGGTGGCCCTTTCCTCTTGTTCCATTTATTTATAATGCATGGCCCTCCTTCCGGCCAAAGGAAGCCTAGTTTTATTTACATGTCAGTGCCCCAGAGGGCAGAGGGGCCCACCTGGCACCTTTGTTCCCAGGCTCACTCTGGGCTCCAGCTGGCAGATCAGGACAGCTGTCACCTGCTTGGAAATCAGACTCATAGAATTTTGAAGCTGGACAGGATGGCATTTCACAGATGGGAAATGTGAGGCCCAGAAAGGCCTGGATTTGCAAAGGCCTCCCAGCCCGAGTCAGAGCAGTGGGGAGGACCAAGGAGTCCTGGCTGTGTCCCCTCCATAGACTGTCCTCATCGGCAGAAGGGTGATGGAGACCAGCTGTTTTGCCTAGAGAGGCTGCACAGGGCTGAATCCCAGCTCCGCTACTTCTGAAAAGGAACCTAACCCTCAGTGCCTCCTCTTTCTCATCCCTAAAATGGGCTTTTCACCCGACTTAAGCAGTTATTGTGAGGAGTAACTGTGCTGATGTATGTGAAGTGCTTAGAAAAGCACCTTGGCACATACTAAGGTTTTTCTCTGTGTGTTAAATAATGAGTATCTATCTATTCACATATACAATAACTTTGTGGAAACGGTTAACCCCCCTCCAGAGCTCCTGTTTAACAAGAGGAAAAAAGGCCCCAGAGTTGTTGAGTCACTTGCCCTGGGACACACAGCCCTGGACACAGGACCTTCCTTGTCCCTGGCCAGCGGTGGGGAGGGTTGTGGCAGGCTGAGGACTCTGTCGTGTTCCAGGAGACAGCTCTTCTCCTGCCTCCAAATTTAGAACAGGGCCCTGGAAGGTGCCCCCAACTCTGGACTGCTGAGGGCTGTAAAGCCCTCATTGGGTCTCCCCTCTAGAAAGGGGAGGGGGGCAATGCATCCTGAGTGAAGTCTGCTCCTGTGCTGAGGCTGCCCCTCCTGAGAGTTCCTCGGCAGGCTCCACGGTCTCGGGGGACGCCAGCCACGTCCTTACCTGGCTCCTCCCGCGTCCTGCTTGACCTTTACTTAAAGACCAGCTGTAGCCGCTGATGGGTTTCTGCGGGTCCCCGAGGAGACCCTTCAGATGGCTCGAGCCGGGAGCGCTGGAGAGAGCCCCTAATTGGGGCAATGAATCATCGTTCTCGGCTCCCGGCTGGACACAAAATAGATAGAGGAGCCGGCGCGCTATTGTGCGCAGTTTGGGACGCGGGGGGAGTAAGAGGGGGAGGGGGGGAAGGGGGAAGAGGAGGGAGGGATTCCCCGCCCGCCAGCTCCCGCCCTCCCTCCTCCTCCCTCCTCCTCCTCCTCCTCCTCCTCCTCCTCCCTCCTCCTCCCTTCGCGCCGCCCGCTGCCCCGCCTCCCTCCTCCCCAATTAAATGACCCAACGCTTTGGCAGGCGCCGAGCTCGCACATGCGGCTGCCGCTCCAGCCGCCCGGGGCCCGCCGCCGCCGCCGCTGCGTTCCGGGCGCGCTGGGCGCGGCGCCGCCGGGGGCTGGGCGGGCCGGGGGCGGGGGGGGCGCCCCTGCGAGCGGCCGAGCTCCCGCGCCCGCGCCGGCCGCCCGCCGCCAAACTTTGCGGCGCGCACACATGCTTCAAGTTGGGCGCGGCGGCGGCGCGGGCGGGCTCTGAGGGCGGCGCGGGGCGGCCATGAGCGGGCGGCCGGTCTCCCGCAAGCAGCGGCTCATGGCCGCCGTGGGCGAGCGAGCGGCGGGCGGCGGCGGCGGCGGCGGCGCGCCGCTCTCCTGCTTCATCTGCGGCGGCGGCATCGGGCGCGGCAAGGAGCTCAAGCTGCAGGTGAAGCAGCCGGCGGCAGCGGCGGGCGCGGGGGCCCCGGCGCAGCCCTTCTTCCCGTTCCTGCAGCAGCAGGAGCCGGCGCCCGGCGCGCGCGAGCTGTCCGCGGCCGACGGCTGCGTGCTGGTGTGCGCCGTGTGCCGCTGCTTCCTGGGCGAGCAGTGGGCCGCCTTCGAGCGCGCCCGCACGCCCGTGGACAAGCGCATGTACTGGCTCAAGCGGCCCCATCAGTGCGACGCGGGCGCGGCGGGGCGCCGCGGGGGCGCCGGGGCCCCCCGCGAGTGGAACGTCGCCTACGCGCTGGGCGGCGCGGCCGGCGACGACGACGACGACGACGACGGCGGCGGCGGCGGCGGCCCCGAGCCCCGCGCGGCCGAGGAGGAGCCTCGAGACTCGGAGCTGTCGGAGCTGTCGGACACCGACCCCCTCTCAGAGCCCGACCCGGCTGCGCGAGACACCGCCAGTCCCCGCCAGGACGGGGCGCCAGCAGCGCGGGCCACCCCGGGGCCAGGGCCTCGCGAGGGTCGCTGTCAGGAGTGGAGGCCGGCGCCGGGACCCCCTCCAGGACAGGGCGCCGAGACCCCAGCGCAGCAGCACGTGGAGGAGGAGGGAGTGTCCTCGAAACTCCACCTGGACGGGGAGCCCAAGACTGGCATTAGGCGCAGGAGAAAGGGCACTGGGAAGCACTGGGTCCCTGAGCCCCGGGCCAGTGTCCTGAGGGGCATTCAGGACCCTTGGCAAGGCCCTCCAGTCCAGGTGGCCCCTGCAGATGTCATGAAAGGGGCCCCTTCAGTCCGGGCCGCCAAGACTCTGGAGAGCAGGCCGCTGGGGGAATCCTGTGGGGGCTACTGCCTGTCTGAGGACAGTGACATCAACATCACCAGTGAGGAAGAGGATCGCAAGGAGCAGCCTCTTCCTTGTCCCTGTGGCCCCAAAGAGAAGGAAAACGGTGGCCGTGTCCCCTGGGCTCTCCCGGAGAGCCAGGCTGCACCACCAGAGGGCCTTTGCTGCTACATCTGTGGGTCAGCATTGTCCCTGGCCTCGCAGCACCAGATTCATGTGCAGAAGCAGGAGAAGCTGGCCCAGGCTCCCTTCTTTCCTTTCCTGTGGCTGCATAGCCCTCCCCCAGGGGCACAGCCCATCAGCGAGAGCGGAAGCACCCTGGTGTGCCCCTGCTGCTTCTCCTCCCTCATGCAGCAGTGGCAAAGCTTTGAGCTGGCCAGCGTGCCAGTCCTGCAGCGGCTGTACGTGGTGCCCCTGAACAGCCACGCCCCCGGCATGGCCTCCAAGGGCAGGAGGCTCCAACGGGAAGAGGGCCCACCTGTGGGGACCCTGCCAGAGGCCTGTTACCTCTGTGGGGAGGACTGCACCCAGGATGCCCGGGCAGTGGCCTCCAGGATCCTCAATGGCAATGCCAGGGGCACCATGCATTTCCCTTTTCTCAGCCTCTTGCCCTGCCCCCCCAACGCCCGAGGCCCCAACAAGCGCTGTGAGGTCCGAAGCTGCCCCAAGTGCTTCAGCATCCTGGAGGATGTCTGGGCCCTGTACCGGGCCTGTCAGAATGAGGAGCTCATCACCTCAGTGCAGGGCTTCCTGGGCAGGTACCACCAGGCCTTCCCTGCCTCAGACCCTGCTCTCTCCGAGCCACTGGCGTCGGCCCAGGGCAGCTCGGCATCCATCTGCTACATCTGCGGTGCTGAGCTGGGCCCAGGGAAGGAGTTCCAGCTCAACGTGAACCCCTCTAGCCGCTTGGGCGAAAAAGAACCCTTCTTCCCCTTCCTCACCGTTTATCCACCTGCCCCACGTGCCAGGCCTGCCGACTCCACCGGCCTGGTGGCCACATGTGTGCTCTGCTACCATGACCTGCTGGGCCAGTGGCTACAGCATGAGGCCCGCAGCACCCACCACACCGTCAGCGCCTGGTCTCGGCAGTACCAAGTGGACACATTTGTGTGCTTCTTCTGCCAGCAGGAGAGAAAGCGGTGTCTCGGGCTGAAGGCTGTGCGGGTAGCCCGGTTGCCCTTGTTTCTCTATACTCTGCGAGCGAGCCACAGCCTGCTGGTGGACGACGGGCGGCAGCTGATCATCGGTGCCTGCGTGGACTGTGGGACCCTGGTATGTGCTGGCCAAGGGCTCAGTCGTCAGGGACCCATTGGCTGGAGCTCCCCAGTGGCAGCAGCAATAAAGGTAAGTGGTTCTCATCTAAAATTCACACAGGGGAAGAAGAGATGTTTCGTATTCTTCTGCCAGGAGGAGTTTGCACTAATTCTGTGTGGTATGTTCCAGCAGGAGGTGCCCTCCCTGGGTCACCAGGCTGGCACTTGTTGGGTGTGTTGGCCTGGCCGGGCTCGGAGGCAGGTAGCGGGTCAGAGGAGTTGGGGGCCAGCAGTGGTCTTGTGGAAGAATAGGGTACTGCTGAAAACAGCAGGCATGGGCCTGAACTTGAGCATGTTTGCAGCAGAATCTATCAAACAGAGGAAGTTCGGGGCATGTCTGTCATCCGCCTGATAACATTGGTAATTAGTCCAGCCACGCAGGTCACAGAGAGGTCTCTGCACTTACCCGGTTTGAAACAGATCAGAGGTGGAAGTTCCTCTCCACTCTAGTTCCCTGGCAGCTTCGCTTTTCCAGAGTTTTCCACCCGAGTTCACACTTTTCCTTTGAGACTCTGGTTGCCTAATAGCAGATAGAAACGGATTTCCCCACTTGGGGGTTTGGGAGCCGGGGGGACAGTGGCCTGAACAGACTTCTCCTCGTGGTGGGAAGAGTGTCTTTCTTCTCTGCCAGTCAGCTGTGCAGGAGGAGACGGCGGCGGGAGGCCTGGCGCTCACCCTGTTTATAAGGTGCCTTCACGCTGCCTGCCCTGAAGGAGCCAGTTGGGGCTCAGTTCATTTCGGATCTGGCTTTGTGAAGGGCCAAAGCAGGGGCTTTCTCAGTGGGATGGGAAGTAGACCTCCATGAGCTGTGATCACCATGGGGCCATGAATCCTGATTCCCACCAAAGACAGACCGGCTTGTTTTAATCAGATGCCTGTAGCGGTAGCCGTTGGCGAGTGGCCCACAGAGGGACGTGGGAATGGGGAAGGCTGTCCTCGGCCTGTTCAGGAATGTTTGTCCCTCTGTTTGAAAATTTCCTGGTCTTGCCGCCCATGTGTCCATGCGTGTGTATGTGTGCAGTGGTGGCATCTGTGAAGTGGACCCTGCCCCAAATCCGCTTGCCTTCCCTCGCGTGGGTGGCCCCATGCCGCCGTTCTCTGCCCAGGCAGGATTCCTTCTCCGCTGATGTCACTTCTGACTTTAGAGCTGCCTTTGGAGGCTTTGGTGCCATGGCCTCTCATTTTAAATAGACAAGCATATCGCCTCTCATTTGTGGCAGGTGGCAAATCTGTGCGCTGCCTGCTGCTGGGAATCTGAAGAATTGCAGGTCCCAGAAGGGCCAGCACTGGGAGGAGAGCCCGGCTTTGGAGCAGGACAGACCTGGGTTCCACTCTTGTCTCCACAACGGAGTACCTGCGAGTCTGTTTTTTTATCCTCGCCAAGCTCATTTTCCTTGGCTGAGGAGTGGAACTATATATCGCTCGCCTTGTAGGGACATTGTGAGAACTCAATGAATTGCAGGATTTAAATGCTCCCAGAAAGTCAAGTGCTTGGCATATAGTGGGACTCTCATGTCTGCCTGATGACATGTTGGGGCAGTTTTTTCTGGGATGCAGGTGGATCCTCCTCCACAAGGCTTCCAAGTTTGTAGGTTGGGTGTGGATTTTAGGCTTGGCGACAGTGCGTCATGGAATGATCAGAGTGCCGTCTGTGGGGCTTCTCAGTCTGTGTTTTCTGCAGAACATCCAAATTGTGCTGAGTTTTCTCGTGATGATTTGCTCACTCATCGGGATTGATGAGATGCCAACTGTGGACCTCAACTGATGGCTCGAGGGAACAAAAGAAGCTGTAGTTTCCAGTCCAGCTGGGGAGGGGGGACTCAAGGGTAGCCTGGTGTGGATGAACATGCACACTGGTGTCTGTCCAGAAGGGGTCAGCATGAGTTTGGGAAGGCTGAAGGTCAGACTAACTTTTGCACTATTTCTAAAGCATGTGTTCGTCACCATGGCCTAAGGAGGCCTTGCAATTCCCGTTTTACAGTGAGTAAGTCGAGACTCAGAAGTCAGATGACCATGGTGACTGTCACACAGCCAGTAGCTAGCTGTGGGGGGGGGGGTGTCTGAAACCCAGGTCTTTTGACACCTAAGCCCTATTCCATTGCATGGAGTGGGGCAAAGCAGAGGAAAAGGCATAGAGGCACGAGGGGCCACGCAGCCTCCGCTAGGCAGGAGTGCCAATGGCGAGGACGAAGGAGAAACAGGCTGGAGAGACCAGAAGCCTTGAAATCAGGAAAAGGGGGTTGGGTGTAGGGGAGCAATAAAAAGTTCTTAAGAAAATCCTCGGAACTGGCCAGGAAGAGATCCACCCAGGGCCAAGCCGGTGGCAGCAATCTAGGTGGGTAGTGAGGTCATCAGCCCTGTGAGTGGTGTGGGCAGCAGAGCTGATCTCAGGTTCCGTTAGACAGAGGGAAAGAGCAGCGCAGACACCACCTGTGTCTCTGAGCACCTGGTTGAGGTGCAGTAGGTGACAGAAATCCAGCCTCTGCCTTTCCCCCACCCCCGCTACGCGGTCCCCATCCCTCCCATTCATTCAGCAAATATTTATGGAGCACCTACTCTGAGCCAGGCCCTGTTCCAGACCCTGGGAATCCTGAAGGCACAGAGCCTTTAGTGTCAGGGGGAGGGGAACGAAGACTCCACAAAGAGCACGGCTTCCTACAGAGCTGTAAACAAAGCGGGAGGAGGGTGGACACAGCGCCAGGCTGGGCACAGGGAGTACGAGTGCAGGGTCACAGGAGCCGAAAGCAACATGAAGAGCCTGCTGGCAGAAACCGTCAGGGCAAAGAAGTGGCCCGGCTGCCCGGGAAGGCGCAGAGGCCCCCACACTCGCTTCCTGTGCCAGCTCCTGAGTCCTTGGTTCTCACGTATATATTCCGCGTCTCTCTTTAGTGCGTCCTTTGAGAATCTGGGTACGAGTGGAAGATGGGTACAGGGAAACCACTTAGGGGGACAGCATGCTCCAGAACCTCGTTTATACTGTCTCTTAAAACTGCCTCAATTGTTTCCTGTTAAGTGTTCGTTCATTAGTGAATCAACTTTAAACGGTCTGAAAGAAAATGTGGAAGGAAAGGAGAAATGGGGGGGGGGGGAAGAGTGAGTGTCACCTGTGCTGTCTGTTTAGATTGTGTTTATGGCTTTTCTCCCCTGCTGGCCTCCTTGCCCCCTGGAGAGCACTGTATTCTGTAGCTACCAAATCTCTCTGAGCTGGCTTTTGGGTAAGACTGGGTCACGGCTGGGCTGGAGAGGCTGGCTGCAGCTCACCCTTTCAGGGGCCCGGCACGGGCTCCTTCAGACAGACCTGGCTTCAGTCTTCATTTTGCTGAGAGCTGACTGTGTGACCTTGGGTAAGACTCTTGCCCTCACTGAGCCTCAGTTGCTGCACCTGAGCTGTGGAGATGATCGCCCTCTGGATGGTTTGCGATGTCAGAGCAGCTGGCGTGCAGCGGGGGTACGGGATGCAGCCATTCCCAAGGTACACCACGGTGACTCAGTGTTGGGCCTCTTCTTGTCTCCCCAGGCTCTGATGTCACAGCTCCTGGCCCCTGCCTTTGTGCTGGGGGTGGAGAATGGTCGCTCCTCTCTTCGGACCTGGGAGGCACAGCCGGCCAGTTTGCCGGAGACGGCACTGGGTACATAATGATGTGGATACCTGTATCGGAGGCTGTCCGTGCTCCAGGCTGTGCCGCGTGCTTCGCCTGTATTCACACTTACTGAATCTTCCCCACATCCCTGTTTAGGGAGGTGTCACTATCCCCATGTCACAGAGGAAATCCAGAGAGTTCGAGTAATTTGCCCAAGGTCACTCAGCTAGTAACAACAGGGCCAGCATTCTCTTTTTTTTAAATTACTATTATTATTATTTATTACTATTTACGCCTACAGCACCAGGTCTTCCTAGGTGGTTTCCCATCCAAGTACTAACCAGGCCCGATCCCGCTTGTCTCCTGAGATCAGACATCGGACTTGTTCAGGGTGGCATGGCCGTAGACCACGGACTGTGGCTCCACTGGGACGCGAACCCAGGACCTTCTGTGTGTAAAGCAGACGTGCTAACCGCTACACTATGGAACCACATCCAGGGGCCAGCGTTCGACCCAGGAATCCGGTTCTAGAGTCTGTGCCCCAACCTCTACCCTGTTCTACCTTTCTGTCTCCTTTGGAGCTCCAGCTGTGAAGGAGGCAGTGTACTGGAGGTTAGCGGGTCACTATTTTCCATGCCTGTGTCTGCCCCCACCCAAGAGAAGCTGAGAGGCAGGAGTCACCTGCATGCACCAGAGGCCTCAAGAATCCCCCACTGGCAGGCTCTTCGCCCCCCTCCGCCCTGCACCCTATAGACAAGTAGCGCCCTTTGTCTTTGCTCCCCCCAGCATTGCTCAGGTGTTCAGATTTCCACCAGGACCTCCTTCTGTTGCTGAGGGAGGCCTGCTCCAAGATTGGTTGGCTGCATGATTGATTTGCTTTCCTTGCAAGCCAGTTGGCGGGCAGGCCACCCTTCCCTCTTCCAGCACTGTCCGGGGAGTGTTCTGGGTAATGGAGCGTGCAGCTGTTTACCTAACCGCACCCTGGCTCCTCACTGTGGGGACGCCTGGCCGAGCCCCGCAGAGCAGCCTCCTAGCCCAGAACAGGTGTTGCTGCCACGGCGCCTTTCTTTTCTGGGCTCTGACATCTGAGGCCTGCGGAGAGCGTCTGTCATCACTCGTCTGTCAGGCCCCGCATGCACATCTGTTTCCCGCGTTTCTTGGCTATCTGCGCCCACACGGCTCCCTGCTTGAAGAGAGGGCCTGGCAGCCCCCCTGTCTAGGCCCAGGCTTGTGGGGCACCTAGGCAAGGCAACTGATCAGATGGGGGACCCTTCTGGGAAGTGCTGAAGAAGGCTGCCCTGTGGAGCTGACACTGGCACGTTCTCCCTGGTAGCAGCTGGGAAATGACTGGGTTTTGGGCCTTTCTCAGGCTCCAGCCACCTCCTCCGAGGGGTGGCCTGTGCTTTGCTTGGTGGGTTGGGAACCATCTGCTCAGAGGAGTTAACTTTCCAGATGCCTTGTCCTAAACCTGGAGGTGATTGGAGACAACTGGGAAAGAGGAAGTAGAGACAAAAGGTCTTCAAAACTCAGCCTTCCCTGGAAGCAGGGGAGGGAAGGGGCCAGGCTGGAGGCGTGGCTGTCTTTGAGGCCCAGAGTCAGCAAAGCTTTCTGGCCCCTTCTCAGCTTAGATCTCCCTGGATCTCACCCTTGAGAGATTAATTTGGCTATGGGTGTTTTTGGAGGGTTTATAGGTTCTAGACAAGTTTGCCTTGTTTGTGCATTTTCTCGGCGGAGGAAGAAAGAGCCCGTGTCTGGAATTCAGGTCCATCTTTTGCCCAAGGTCCATATTTCAGTGGGGACAGTGGAAAGGGATGGTACTTCTGCCCATCAAGAAAAGTATTTCAGAACTCGGCTTCCCAAGTGGGAGCTCGTGGGACAGTTGTGGAAAGAGCTTCTACTTACAGGGTGGCTCTGGCTCAGTTTCCCCGTCTGTCAAAATGGAAGGTCTGGTCTTTAGGGGTCATAGGTGGTTTGCATTACCCATGTGAAGCCTAAGGGACTGGTGGCACTGTGTTGAGAAGGATGCTAAGGTTGCGTCTGGACTTGCTGGGAAAATATATAGTGATTTATTGGTGGTCTTTTCTATGGAGTTCAGGATGAAAATGAGTTCTTGCGGTCTAAGTTTTTAAATTTTATTTTTCCCCATCTTTATTGAGATGTAACTGGCACATAACATTGTATAAGTTTAAGGTGTACAGTTTGTTCAACATTTATATGTTACAAAACCATTACCATGGTGTGTTTATCATTGTATAGCTAATTACGGTACTATTAGCTATAATCACCATGCTGTAACTTAGGTCCCCAAACTTGTTAATCTTATAACCGGAAGTTTGTATGCTATGACCAATGTCTCCCCATTTCACGAGGTCTAGGTTTTAAATTCCATATATGATGCCGGGGCCCCGAACCACCATGATATTCTGTCCTGTGGAGGATGATAACATGTTAGGGTCAGAAAAGCCACATGGATCATCGTTTTTCAGAGAGCACTGTACTAGGAGGACCAACAAGCCCACAACCTAATGTGGCTTTTGCTGGTTTATTTTTTCAATAACAGCCGCTAATTATATGTATAAGCTTTGAAAGAAATTCTGGCAGTGCCGCGCCGGGGACGCAGCTGCAGTTCTGCCTTCTATCTCTGCTCAAGTTTCTCCCGTCGTCTGGGGCTGCCCTGGAGAAACGTGAGCACACATTCTGCCCATTGGCTCCACAAACATTTGTGTGCGTGCCTACTGTGCACCAGGTGCTCCGTGAGCACCCGGCACTCCAAGGACTCCAAGGACATGGTGTAATCAGTCAGCCTCCGCTCTTGGGTGCTGGCAGGGGACCCGGAGTGAAGGGACCTGGCTATAGCCATGCAGCGTGTTGAGTTCTTTGCTGGGGTCTGCTAGGGGCCCACAGGAGGGTGGGAAACAGGTATGTTCAGGGAGGGCTTCCTGGAGGGGGTGACATCTTAGTTGAGTTCTGAAGACTGAAAAGGTCCACATGAGAGTCACGTGCTCCTGGCAGAGGAGCATGTGCAAAGGCCTGGACTGGCCTGGATGTGGAGAGTGTAACTGCCAAAAAACCGTAAATGGTCATGCTTGCTGTGGGGAGAAGGGATGGGGCAGGAGGGCTTGGCAGGGTTCAGGATCCCTAGACGTGCATTTGATTCAGCTTGAATCCATCTGAATTTAAAAAATACCAAGACTGGACCCTACCCCAGCCTGTTAAATCAAAATCAGTCAGGGGTGGCCCTGGTGGCACTGGGATTTTAAAGCTGCCAGAAGATTCCAGCACTGGGGTGAGAATTGCTGGTAGAGGAAGGCACAGCCCAAGAGTCTGGGACTTTTCATGGCTGTCACTAAAAGGATTCTGTTCGTGTGTTCAGTCTGCCTTTGTCAAATACCTACTTTGTGCCAGCCACTGTTCTGGGCATCCGGATCCAGCACTGAGCAAAGCAGACGGGGCGCAGGGAGGGGCTGTGACGGGTCACGGAGTGGCTGGGAGGGGTGGGTGGGGCGAGGGCTACCACGCGGGCAGTGAGGAGGATCCGGGCAGGGGCCTGAGGTGGGACCGCGGGACCGCGGGACCGCGGGGAAGCTGAGGTGCCAGAGGGTGGGGAGGGTTCATCTCAGAGAGAAGTGTGGTGGCGGGGGGTGGGGGGGAGGTTGTCCTTGGCAGGAGTGAGGACTATGGCCTGACCCTGGGAAGACACTATTTTTCTTTTTAAATTGAAACAGAATTCATGCAGCATAAAATTCATCCTTTTAAAGTATATAATTCAGTGGTTTTAGTTTATTCACAGAGTTGTGTAACCATCACCATTATCTGGTTCCGGGACATTTCCATCACCCCCAAAAGAAACCTTGTACCCATTAGTAATCACTGCCGTTCCCCCTTCCCCAGCCCCTGACAACCAATAATCTCCTTTCCACCTCTATGGATTTGCCTGTTCTGGATGTTTCGTGTAAATGGACTCAGATGATACGGGTCTTTGGTGTCTGGCTGCTTTCACCTAATGTTTTTGAGATTCAGCCATGTTGTAGCATGTGTCAGTATTTTATCCCTTTTTCTGGCTGAATAATATTTCACTGTATGGATAGACTACATGTTGTTTATCCATTTTGCAGTTAGCGGACATCCAGGTTGTTTCCACCTTTTGGCTATTGTGAATAATGCTGCTCTGAACGTGCGTGTGCAGGTGTCTACGTGGACATGTGTTTTTATTTCTTCCGGGTCACCTGTTAACTCTCTGTGTACCCCTTTGAGTTTTCCTTTCCCATAGGGGGTTTTAAGCAGGCAAACAACACGAGATAGGTTTAAAAAGTCCCATGTGTGACTCCTTGAAGCCTCGTTTCGTCATCTCACAGACCACAGTCATGCCTCCTATTTCAGGTCTTGAGGCATCAGATTTGTGTCTGAAGGTGGGAGTTAGCTGGCTCCTCCTGAGCTGCATTAAGACTTGAGGACAGGTTGCACTCACTCTTGAGACTTTGACTTGCTCCAGCCACGGCCCCAGGAATTGGAAACCTTGGATTCTGGCCCCAGCACTCACAGTGGCCTTGGGTGAAACCCTCCACCTGGCCGGGTCCTATTTTCCCCTCTGTAAAATGGGAGGAGATGACGGACTAGTAGCTGAGCCCCTTGTCTTCCACGCTGTTGTCAAGTTCCAGCAATCTCATCTTTCTGCACCTGTTGGCAGGGGTGGGAAGGGGTGTGGAGAGACACCTGAGGTCAGGGGCCGGCTTGGCTCTTTGAGGCCCGCGGCTCTCAGGTTCCCTGCCCCGGCGCTGGCCACCCCAGCCACTTACTTTTGTTTTCTGCTGCCTGACCTGTTTGCTGTGGAACCCAGGATGAAATCAGTTGCTGGACTGGGTTTCTTTCCAGAGGTGCCAGCAACCTCGAATGAATGACGCAAAGGTCCTGGTGGGTATTTGGCCGAGTGGAGCCAGGGGAGGCATGCCGGGAACCTGGGCGGGAGCAGCCTCCTCTGAGGACTACTGTTTCCTCCTGGCAGGTTGCAGGGTGAGAGTAAAGTGGGGGAGGAAGCGTCCAAGGTCCAAGACCCCTCAAAGATCCGAGCCTACTGCGGCCATGTTGTCCTGCCCACCAATTTGTGGGGCATAGCTGGTGACAAGGAAGGGCATTTAGGTTCGAGCACCTGGTTCTGACGAAGACACACTGAGGCCTAAGGAGACGATGATGATGAAGATGGCGGCAATAGCGGACAGTGCTGGTAGCCTTCCCTCTGTGCCAGCCACTATCCCAAGAGCCTTGCCTGTTTCACCTCATTTCACTTCTACCGGCCCGATGAGGTAGGTTTTCCTAGTTTATGGCTATGGAAATTGAGGGACAGAGAGGGAAAGTCACCTGCCTGAAGTCACACAGCTAGAAAGTAGTAGAGCTGGGATACTAACCAGGCTCCACACTCCTTCCAGATGTGATGCAGGGATGTAGCTGCATGGGAGATCAAAGTTGGCTCTGTGGACAGCAGACCGTGGCATACGTGGTTCAGTGTGGGAGACGGCTGAGGGCCCAGCCAGGACCTGGCCTAGGGTAGCCGGCAGCCGATGTTTGGTGGCCTGCAGGGGGTTGGGGTCAGGGAAGGCTAACTGATGGGGGTCCTACAAATGGATAGGATTTAAGTGAGTGATAATTATGGAAAAGTTTTCTCCTTCCAGAATTAATAGGCCAGTAATGCCGTTTTAAAGATGTTCTTATTTTATTCTCTAGATGTATTGCTTGGATGTTGCCTGTCAATTGATTATACTATAGGAACCATTTCAGTGTTGTAAAGGTATTTTTAGATTGTATTACATCTTTGCATTTAAAACCAGTATGTGCCTCATGATTTAAAAACTTAACAGCAGGTGAGAGATGTCCCATGTGTCAAGTTTAGCTCACTTCTGCCCTGTAGACCTTGTCACTGGCTCCACTCTTCCATCAGTTAACTAGGTGACCTTGCGTAAGATGCCAACCCTCCTGGCTGCCCATTCCTCCTCTGACCACGGAGAGTGGTGTGAGCTGCCCTGTGGCTAGATGGCATCAGTCCCACTTTTCTGATGAGGAGGCCAAGGCTCATGAACCTAAGAGTTGTGGATTGAGTTACTAACAGTAAATGGCAGAGCCGGGATGTGTGAGAACAGGGTGGTCTAATACCAGGGCCTGGCTGTCCCCCTGCCTGAGGTTAAGTGGCACTTGTGGGAGATGATGCGGGGGGGGGGGCTGGCAGGGGCCTGGCTTCATCCAGCTCCACCAGTTTAGCCACACAAGGAGGCTGCTTTGGTCCCCTGCACCAACTTCCAGAAAGGGGCTCCTAGGAGGGCGGGTCAGAGCATGACACACTGCAGTAGTGTTTTATAAGCCTTCCCAGACCCGTAAACCCCCGTCTCCTGGCTTCCAGACGAGGGGGTTTGCAGACAGGGATTAAGAGGCTTGTGTGGGTTCTGACGCCGTGGCGGCATGGAGGCAGGTGGGAGGCAGGCGTGGCCTTCCAGATGCCGAGACACAGTGGGACAGGGGCTTGGAGGGGTCCTGGTGTCCACACCACAGTGGCCGGTCCAAGTTCAGGGAGGGCAGAGGAGCCCCAGAGCCTGGCCTCCAATCCTGAATCCTCTGAGCAGCTGGGTCCCCTTTTCCTTTCCAGACGGTCCTTCTCACAGCCGCATGCTATACTTTCTTTTGTGCAGTTGTGTGATGTCCAGGGGGCTGCTGGACAGGGGAGCCCGGAATGTGCATAATGCAGCTTTGTGCTGCTTTTGCAGGGCTGTGGGCTCCTGGGCTGTCTGCACTGAGGGCCAAGAGCCAGGGACACCACGGGTCGCCCTGGCCTGCAGAAAGCAGCTGGGCCCAGGGGCCCGTCCACTGAGAACAGGGCACATGGTGCCCCTGTAGAGGTCCAGGCCTGGGTCTTGCTGGGATTGGGGTGGTGGGCGATGCCATTCTGGAAACAAAGCCCACATTTTTCCCTCTGGCGCAGGAGCTGAGGATTTGCCAGTGGACCTGCACATCCCTAGGCAAGAATGAAAAATGGCTACTTGACTCACTGCCCTCAGCCCTGCCCGGGGCTGGGGTGGCAGAGTGCTGGCCATCCCCCAGGGGGCTCTCTTCCTGCCTCTGGAGCGGGAAGCTTGGTTGATGGCCTGCCTGATCTTTCTCACCCCTCACCTTACTTCTCTTTCTGAAAGTCTGCATTTTCTTTCCTTTTCAAAAATATGTAGGGGGGTGGGGGGCCTGGTTTTATGAGCTTCCGTGAGGTGTGATTGCTGATTCCTTCCCATTAACGATTGAAACTTGGACCGTGCTCACCTGTTACCTGTCACTCGCCAAGTGACAGGGATGAATGGGGCCTTTCTGTGGGGCTTCAGGGCCCGTCCCAAGGAAGCCACACGGAGGATGAGGTGTTGCTGGAGGCTGAATGGCAGGGAGAGCAGGTTGCTGGGAGCCCTTCCCCCGCATCGCCCCCTCCAACTTGTGCACAGACATCCATCCCCCCGACACCCTCAGACACTCACCTCTCACACAGCATGTTCACACACCTTCACTCTTACGTCCCACTCCCTCTCACTGCACACACACTCACACACTCACGCATGTGCATACTCTTACACGCACATACTCACATAAAACTGCACCACGTTCTCTGAGGGACAGCGTTAAAATCTACCACACTTGAATGTCTTTTTATCCCTTTTCATTTTGTCAGTTTTTGCTTCATACATTTGGGGAATCCCGTCCCTTTATCATTGTTTTGTCTTTCTGATGGATGGGCCCTGTCATCGCAATGATGTATCTTTCTGTTTCTGGTGATATCTTGAAGTCTATTTTAACTGAACTATCCCCATCCGAAAATACAGGCCTTGAAGGTTCAGAGAGGGAAAGTGACTGGCCCAAGGCCACACAGCTCTCAGTGTCGGGAGCAGAAGTCATGCTTCTCCTGTGGCTCCACCCTGCCAGCTGCTTTGGGGTGATGGGTCTGAGAGAAGCCCCTTCCTGGCAAGTTTCTGTGTGCCTGCATTTTGATGTCATGATTGTCGGGTGGCCAGAGCTGTGTCCTGGCCCGCCCTTGGAAGAGAGGACCCCCCAGGAGCCCAGCATCTGGCCTGCAGCCTGCAGGAGCCCAGCTGAACGGGCCTGGAACACCCTCTGGAAACTTCTCTTCAGGCTCTGCTCTGGCACTGCGGGCACTCCCCACCCTATTTGGTGAGATCGTTCTGAGCATGTTGGGCGGACCTTCCTAGGTTTCACATGTAGAAAGAATTTCTCCAGGTGGCAGGAGAAATGTCGCCCTTGCTGGCTTCCCTGGTGTGTACGGGCCTTTTGGAGCTTGTGCCAAATCCACTTCCTGGTGGCTTCACCCCAGCCGGGCCCACAGCCTGGAGCTCCTGGGGGCTCCGCACTGGCGCGGGCTGCCTGCCAGTGGTCAGAGTCATCCTGGCCAGCTCCCCGGTCCTGGAGGAGAGCTGCCTCTGTCCCCCTGGGGCATTCTGGGAAATCTGGGGCCCTGCAGGGGAGTGGCATTGCCTAGGAGACATTCGTTGGGGGAATTGACAGAGAGGGGGCTTCTTTGTCATGCGCTGTTCGTAGGGGCCACAAGCAAAGAGGGTGGGTTGGTCCATAAAGCAGAGGTTCACTAAGCCCCTGCTACGTGCTAGATGCTACAGAACAAGGGAGGAGAGTGACACACAGAGTTAAGGGCCATGATCGTGCCAGGTAGAGGGTGTGTATGTCATTATTTATCTACTCCTAGACACCATCCATTGTAAAGCATATTGGTTTGCAAATACTAGGCAAGAAAAAAGGCCGCCCGCGAAACCGGCACTCCATCCATTGTAAGATTTATCCTGGTTTCAGAGAGGTTAAGCGTAACCTCTGGGTCTTCAAATCAGTGAAATGTACTAAATGCAGTGAAACCAGTGGTGATGATAAGGAAGTAGCAGTGCCCGCGGCTGCATAGTCACGGCTTGCCGGACATTATTTTGCCCCCTGAATAACACTCTGACAGGCAAACAAGGGAAGTTGGCACCTGTTCTTCCCACTGGGCTGCTTGGGGTGACTTTGCAGTGACTCATCGAAGTGGGTCCTGCCGAGCTTGAACCAGGCCATGGTCGGAGTTGATGCAGCCACACTCGGTGCTGTTGGGGAGCAGTCACCTTTGAAATGCCTCTTGCCTCTGTCACCTTTAGGTCCAGTGCAGGGCAGCGGGGGGCAGCTCATCTGACAGGCTGGCTCTGTGGCATCCTGGTGCCAACGACTCTGGGCCCCAAGGGATGCGACGGGGTCCCTCGTGATTCCAGCTGTGGTGGCTCTGGGGCCTCGGTCAGGCAGAACACGGGTCAGCAGGAGCTGGCAGCTGCATGGCTCAGGGGCCCTGGTTGGTTGGGTGACATGAGCAGGGCCAAGCAGTAATCCCCGACTTCTCACCATGCTGAGGGGCGCTTCAGCCTGGAGCCAGGTTCAGGGTGCCCGCCGCTGGGCTGAGAGCCCTGCAAGCATAGGAGGCTTTCTGCTCTGGGAGAGAGAAACGAGGACATCAAAACCTTGCTTCCCAGAGTTCTCCCATTACGAAGCGCCTCTCCACTCAGCTTCATCTGACTGTCCTAACCATCTGTACGAAAGGAGTGATGTAAGCACTGTGTCACCCCTTTGGTACGGACAGAGACACCAAGGCTCCCGGGGAGGTCGTGACATCTGCTCTCAATGGGCAGATGGTGTGGTTTGGCTTACGGCATTCTGAAGTCAGACCTCACCAACCACTCCTGTCACCCGTGTGGTCCTCAACATGTCACTTCACCCCTCTGAGCCTCGGGCTTCTCACCCAAACCCAGGGACAATCTCAGGACCTCCCATATAGGAGCATAAAGCAGCCAGAGCCCCTAGTGAAGGGCTTGGCAAGCAACAAAGACTCCAAAAGTGATGGCTCTGGTTGTTGGGGGCGGAGGAAGGTGGGAGAGTGTGCGGTGTCTCCGGCCATGCTCTCGGCCTGGCCTCAAAGGCCCCGGAATGAATGTGCCCTGTGCCCCGCACCTTCAGGGAGCCCCACCCACAAGCCCCCCATCAGGGCCATCTGTGCCACATAGCAGGAGCTCCCAGTTAATCTCTCATGAGCCTTGGCTAGGCCAACAGGATGCATCGTGGGAAATGGGAAGTAGCCTGAGGCACCTGGGATCTGTGCTCCCATCATCCCTTCTCCAGGCTTCCATGCCTATCTGAGAGATGAAGGGGGCATTCATGCAGATGGTCCCTTGTGGGACTGCTGGCCCCGAGAAAAGCCACGTTGTCATTTGGTGACAGTCAGTGGTAACATGCCACCTGACTGCTTATCTGTCTGCCTGTGGGTCCCGTTTCCGCATCTGTATGTTAGAATTCCTGTACTGTGTGTATCGCAGTACGCAGTATATACTCAATAAATATTGACTCTTGCTGTTTTTGTTATTTGTCATTTAGTCTCCTCTCCAGTCTTCAGCATCTGGAGAACTGACCTATAGAACCTCAAGAACACGGGGGTTCAGATCCCGTTAGTGGGATGAGATGAACCAGGAAGGGCCCCCTTTGGAGTCAGGTCCTGAGGAAGAGGGACACTCTAGAGTCAGGAGGCAGGGGAGTTTATAAAGACCTACCATTCTCTGTGCGGTACTCTCATTCTCACATATGTATATTCTAACCTCAAAACTCAATGCAGGATCTGGTGCATGTATGCATTTTCTGGGGAGGAAATGCATAGCTTTTATCAGACTCCCCAAGGGGCTGTGTGGCCCCCAAAAGGTAAGGAGCCATTGTTATAGATGCGTCCACACTCAGCACTATGCACGTGAGCCGACTCCTGACAATTCCTTGAAAGCACCGTGCTTGTTCCTGCCATCATGTCTTAGCAGGTGCTTGCTCTTACACTTCTCTGCCTATCTTCCCACTCCAGGAAGCCTTCTCTGCTCCCTCCTGCCAGCTGAAGTCTCTCCCCTCTCCTAGTTGTCCTAGGCATTTAATCTATGTGCAACTTTTCTGCACTTGATAATAATTTATCGCTTTATTATATGTGGTCTCATGTTGTCTTCTGATTGTTTCACATATGTAAGTCCTGTCTCTCCAACTAGAAAAAAAAATTGCTAAAATCGGAATGTCTGTCCTTTGACCCTCTACCAGTTTTTCTTTTGTGCATCGTACACAGGGATTCCTTGCCAGCCATGAGAGTGGCATTCCTGAAGGGCACCGTTGTTGGGAAAGCCACAGTTGGCAAGATCAAAGTCTCAGACAAAGTAGGAGGTTAGGAAAAAGAAAACAATAAGGACGGCATTAAGCATATGTCTTTAAAAACCACCGTAAATAAAACTGCTAGGAGACATCATCGTCAACACATATCAGCTTTGTCCACATTTAAAAACCTGCTCCAGTCGGTAAACTTTTCCTGAATTAACTTCTTCAGTGGACGGGAAACTTGGCTGTCATCTTGATGTGCTGAGAGAGCGTTTCTCCCGTTTATTTCTTCTTGAGTTCGTTTTGCTAATTTATGTTTTTCAAGGAATTTAACTGTTTCATCTACTTAGTCAAGTTAATTGACATAATTTCTTTGTAATATTCCCTTATTAGCCTTCTAACGTCTGTAGGTTCTGTAGTGATGTTCCCTCTTCCATTCATGATATTGGTAATTGGTGTCTTCTCTTTTTTTTCCTTGATCAGTCTAGGTAGAATTTTATTTTATTGATTTGAGGTGTGAAATGTAATATCTTTGGCACTTGTAGCCTCTCTGGCTTTATTTTTACAAGTGCAGATGAAATATTTGTGAAACCACTAGGCTTTTTTCAAGTTACACTTATGGACACATTTCCCATGCCCAATCTTCTGTCTCTGTGTTGAGTCAGTGGAGGTTAAAAGGATTTCTCTCTATCAACCAGCCCTTGTGACCTCTATGAGTGAAGTCAAGATAGTGTGTCCTTTTGCTTGGGAGGACTTTGTCAAATTCTGCATAAGTAAGAAAGATCTTAGACATATTTTTAAATGCAGAAGAGAAAACTTCATTATCTCAGAACCACAGATTGTGAAGGATTACTGGCTCTGTTCTTGGGAACACACACATTCAATAGTGTTTCACTTCGTGTTATACCAAGTACTCACTGTTTAAAATATTTGTGTCCTCATATGCTTTTGCTACATAGTATATTTTATCTGTAAACCTTGATCAAAACTTCTGTTTCTCTTGTCGTTGCATTTATGACAAATTCCCAAGTGTCTCTTTAGAATCATAGCACTGAGAGGACACTGAGGGGTCCTCGAGTCCAGCCACCCTCACTCTATTAAAGAAAACTCCAAGCCCCAGGGAGGGGAAGGGACTCTCCCATGAACATAGCGTGTTCGAGACTGAGGCAGGGACATTTCTACTTCATCAGCCAAGGCTCTCGCTCTGGTGACAGATAGCTTGATATTTTTGTGTTAGCAATTTGATGGGCCATGGAAAGCCAGCCCCACCTGCTAAGCCCATGTGGGATCCCTGGCTTCAGGCACGAAGTGGAGGCTCATGAGGGTGAGGCTGGGTGGTGAATAGGGTCCTTCTGTGAATCCACTGCCCCCTCCATCTCCAGGGCCACCTTGTATCCTCAGAGCCATGGAAAGTTTCTTCTGTGTGAGTTGCATTCTTTTCTAAAAAATAAAAAAAAAATTACCAGTAGCTTTGTTGAGAGATAATTTGCATACCTTAACATTTACCCCTTTAAAGTGTACAAATCAGTGGTTTTTAGTATATTCATAAAATCGTGCAATCATCACCACTTTCTAATTATAAAACATTTTATCACCCCTAAAAGAAGCCCTATCCTCCCCTCCCCCCCAGTCCCTGGAAACCTAATCTACTTTCTGTTGTTATGGATTGGCAAGTTCTAGACATTTTATGTAAACAGAATCATAGTATGTGGCCTTTTGTGTCTGGCTTCTTTGTTATGAAGGTTCATCCTTGGATAGTGCTTCATTTCTTTTTATGGCTGAATAATATTCCATTGTATGTATATGCTACATTTTGTTTATCCATTTATCCATCAGTAGATATTTGGGTTGTTTCCACCTTTTGGCTGTTGCGAATAATGCCACTATGAATATTCATATACTGGTTTTTGTGTGAGTATATATTTTTCCTCCTGTGTAGATACCTAGGAACAGAATTGCTAGAACATATCATAACTCTAGGTTTAAGGAACTGTCAGATTGTTTTCAAAGAGCCCGCACAGGTTTTCATTCCCAGCAACAGTGCCTGGTCATTCCTATGTATGATATGCTTTTATTTTTAACCTATTGCTATTTTTGCTGCAACAATATTACTATTATTTATTTTGCTACAAAGTATTCTAAAGTCATGTGTAAACTTCAAATCATTACTGAGTATCCACTGTTTGTTTTGCCTTATACTTTCTACTCACTTCCTAAGTGACTTAGGTAAATTTTCCCCCCCGCTCCCTTTAATGATGTCATGTCATACATCTATAATACAGCCTTTTGAAAAACTTTTAAAAATGAGTTTATACCTCCTTCACTCATTTCTCCCATCCCCCACCAAAAGCTAATGTGATTTGCTTTCAAATGAAGAGCAAAGCAAGTGGGCGTTATGTTTATTTATGTAACTACATCAGTAGTAACTACATTCAATAAATATTAAAGTTCTTTTCTTTGAGCCTTCATATCAAGAGACGCTTTTCATACTTTCTTTTTAAAAGATAACAAATCCTAAGTCCCACATTTATTGTACAGTCTTGGGCAAGTAACTTACCCTCTCTGTGCCTCAGTTTCTTCATCTGTAAAACAGTTGTGATTGTATCTGCCTGAGAGAGGGGTAGATACTGTAAGGCAGTGCATGTTAGGTGCTTAGCATACTCTCTGGCAGTTAGTAAGCCCCATATAGGTGCTAGCTGTTATTTTTATTATGATTACATCATTGTTGTGGGGATTTGGGGATGTATACAAAGGGACAAGGGAGCAATACACACCCGGCCCAGTCTCACAGCTCAGAGGCAGCTACTCTTAACATTGTCATGTTTCCTTCTGGGCATTTTCAGTGCATTCTTTTTTACCGAGCTGAAATGAAACTCTATGTACAGTTGCTCATCTTGCTCTATTCATTTCATTCAGCATAAACATTACTCAGTGTTGCTGTAAACATAATTTTAATGTCAGTGCAATAGACCCCCATATAGAAGAGCCTTAACTTTACCCACCCCCCCCCCCCCCGCGAGAGTGACCATTTAGGTAGACTACAGCTGTTTCTGCTGCTGTGAATGTATTGTGGGAAATGCTACATAAGTTTCTTGGCTTGAGATTTCTCTGACCTCGTGACAGACAGGCCTCGGGGTGGGTATTGTGTGGTGGCTGAAGGACTCAGGCCCCCAGTGAGGTTTCTATAGTTCGTGCTCATGGGTGGGGACATGCAGAGGGGGCTGCCTGAAAGAGGAAGGGATGTGGCACCAAGGGATCAAGGGCAGCTTGCTTAACGGTTTCGAATCTTTTCCTGAAGTCTGACATGTTCCATGTTGAACATTTAGACAATAGAGATAAAAAGGAAGTAATAAAAATTACCCATAATTCCACAACTCAGAGCTTCCAGCCTTTTTTAAAACCTAAGTGTGTGCTTGCATGTACACACACTATTATAGGAGGGAGCAGACTATTTGTTATTTTAACTATCTTTCCCCCCTAGGATATCATGAATATCTTTTAGAGGGGCTAAGCCTGTGGACTGTGGATCAAGATGCTTGGATTCAAATCTGGGCTCCACCCCTTATGAGCTGTATGTTCTTGTACTAGTTACTTCACCTCTCTGTGCTATAATTTTCCATCAATAAAGTGGGGATAATAGGAGTATTTATATCATAAGGTTGTCTTCAGATTACACAAATTAGTGTGTTAGAGCAGTGTACCAGTTTTTATCCTATTGTTCTCATGTCCCTTAGCATCCTTCAAAAGAGGAACTTTATTGGCTATGTTGTGACCCTGGTCATCTGTTGTTGGGTTTTCACAGATGTGAATGGCTCTGCAATAAGCCTTGAACCTCAGCTGCCCCTTGGCTGCCTCTACCCTGGGCCTGTCCCTGCACTTTGGTTCTTATTGGGTGATTTCATGGGCTGCCCTAGGCTTGCCTCGTCTGGCAGTGGGGAGCTTGGGGCCCTCCTAGCCTCCTCCCTAGCCATGCAGAAAGTGGCCAGAGGGGTGTGAGACCAGGAGGGGGGATTTTCTTTGGGGGCCTCTGAGTGACTTCCCTGGACCACTGTAGGAAGGGACTTGGGCAGGATTGGAGCAGGCGCAGAGGTGAGTGGGGCCTGTCTCATACCTGGGCCTTTGCTGGAAGCCACCTCAGCCCTTTTGGGAAAGAGGTGGGATTTGAATAAATGCCTTCATAAAGAAGAGCGAACCCTGTTCTTGGTTCTGCTGGCAGTGGCAATGTGCCTTCTCCCTACCTGGCTCAGGTGGACTGGGGCACAGAGGCTGCAGGGGCGGGCAGGGAGTCTGCCAGAAGGCTGGCCTGGCCTTCTGCTCCCTGGGCAGCTAGCAAGTCATGACAATGCCTCTGATGCTGGGGTACCATAGAGAGCCCTCTGGTCACAGCATACCCGGCAATTGGGCTTCAAATACATTCACTTTTCTGGTCTATTAAGACCATATCTAAAGAATAAGGAACAACATTGACCTACTCCGTATTCTCTATATTCCTCAATTCATTCAGTTCTTCGGTGTCTTGTTCGTTGAAGAACCACTGTGTGGTTAGGCATCAGGGAAGGAATGATAAATACATCATCTTGTTGAATACTTGCCATGTCCCCATGGTAGAGGTGTTAGCCTGCTTCATTTAAAAACAAAACAAAACAAAACAAAACAAACCTTTTTAGTTTGAGATAAACTTGTAAGAAATAACACAGGATTCCATGTACCCTTCACCAAACTTTCCCCGGTGGTAACATCTTGTGTAACTATAGTACAATGTCACAACTAGGGTATTGACACTGACATAATCCACCGATCTACTTCCGTTTTCACCAGTTATATCTGCTTTTGTGTGTGTGCGTCTCTGCGTACGTCTGTTTGGGTCTCTGTCTCCATATGTCTATGTGTGTTGTCTCTCTCTATACGTTTGTGTCTGTTCATCTGTGCGGCCTATTTCATTTTGCAGGGAGAAGGAGAAGCTAAGGGTCACCTAGGACCAGGCGGCCAGGGTGCAGCAGGTCTGGGCTTCAGTCTGGGCATTCTGACCGCACATCCCTGAATTACTCCAGGAAAACCATCTCATTGACTCTTCGCTGCTGTTCTTAGATGTGGTAACCTCCCTGGTCTCTGCTGCAGCTGTGAGCTGAGACCCTCCCTTGACAGATTAGAATCCTAAGATGTTGGTGCTGAGCTCCTCCATTTCACACAGGAGAAAACTGAGGCTCAGAAAGTTAATATGTTTGCCTAATGTCACCCAGCTAGTCAGGGACTGTTTCTGCCAGGTCTGTGTGTGACAGTGAGCTTCTTTTTTCCAAAGAAGGACAGAGGACACTGTTAATCACAAACGACAGGCTCGGGATTCAGTTTGGTTACCGGGGAGATAGTTGGGGGCTTTCGGGAAGGTTTCTGAGCAAGAGGTGACTCTGGAAATACGCAAGGTGACCTTGGACACTTAGCATGCCCCCAAGTGTGTGCCAAGGGACACTAATGACTCAGGTGTAGGAGAGTTTTTTTTTCTTGCTCACGTATGTTCAGGAAGTAGTAGATTAAATAAAGCTATACAGGATTGTGTGCTGCAGGACTTATCAGTGCCTTTAATGCACTGATATGCACTGTGACCCTCTAGATGGGGGACAGACTTCTGTTCTGTAGTGTTTTTGGGAAATGTTTAACAAGACACTCCCCAGCATGAGATTCTGAGGTTCTGCTGCTGGGGCTGAGGTGGGCAGAAGTGCCCAGGGAGCAGGAGGGGAAGAGGTATGTTCATATATTTTTGAGAGGAGGCTGATATGGCTGCAAGTGAGCATTCAGAGTGTCTATAGCTCCTATGGGGCCAGTTGTGGGGCCAGCAGCTCTCAGATAAACATGAAGTCTCCTTCCCCACACAGGAAACACTTAGGAGATAAGGCGAAGTGTGGAAAGTGGGATGGGTCTGTCCGCTACCGCGGCCATAGCCATGTGCCTTTGTGTGTGGATGTGTGTGGACCAGAAGTTGAAAAACACGGATGAAGTCCGCTGTCTTAGGTTGACAGATTTCCAGGCGATTTATTGTTTTTCATATAAGACTTTTTCTTAACCCAGCAGAGGAGGTTGGGCTTCATTCTCTGGGCCAGTAAAAGGCCATTGTGTGTTTGGAGCAAGAAAGGATTGAGGGAGACACAACAAAAGTGGTTTTAAAAGAAGGATTTTCCTTTGTCACGTTGGGCCGCGAGTTAGAAGAGAGAAAGAGGGAAATAGGCAGAAACCACTTGGGAGGCGGCTGTCCCGACCTCGGCAGGGGTGGATGCTGAGAAGGGAGAGCTAGAAACAGCCTCATGGCTTCCCATTTTCCTGAGGCCCAGAGAGGTTAAGTCACTTGCCCCGAGTCACACAGCTGCTAGTCTGCAGCCCCGCGCCTGGGATTCAGCTCTCTGATTTCAGTCGTAGAACATCGCCACATGGCACATGGTGTCTTCATCTGCGTTGTATTTCCGCCACCATTTGGGGTACACGCTGCTAATCTACCCAGAAGGCGCAGGGCGTCCTAAGCGCTGCACTACCATGCCTGTCGTGGAAACGTTTGAAAGAACGGGTGCTCTGCCCTGGTGCAAAAGTCAGCAGCTGCTATTCGTGCCACTTCTGGTCCCCAGGCCCTTTCTGGATGTCTTTGGGGCCAGAAACTATTCCAAACTTTGCAGCCTCTCAGGCAGATTCTTCACAGCCGATGCCGTATTTTACATCACACCCCCAGGGGCAGCACCCTATCATCAAACCCGTCATATTTCTGCACAAGACATGTGAATATTCACACCCAGTAGCGGGGAAAACTGAGACTATAAATAGCCTCTGGGCAGGCAGGTTTTGCTGACAAATGAGTTTGAGACACTTGGTTTCCAAAACTTTTGAATTTGGGGGTTGCGGGTAGGGGTTTGGGGATCAGCATGGTGACTGCCTCGACCGGAGTGACGCCCATGAGTCCCGGTGTAGAAGAATCTCAGTTTAGGTGATGGGGAGAGAAGGCCCCTCTCCTGGCTGGATTTTTGTGTTTACTGGGAGACAAAGGAAGGTGGGGTAGGAGCCGCCTCCAGCTGTAAACATCGGCTCCCACAGAGTTGGAAACCGGTCGACTGTTCGTTCATGGTTTGACTGATTGTGAAGAGCACGCGTTACTTTTAAAGTTTTAGGGATAAAGGAGAAAACGGCCCCCAGCGTGCCTGGTATTTCCCTTGTGCCAGGGCGTGCTGGAGATTTTTCTCGATCCGATCTGAGGCTTTTTGGTAGGTGTCGTTCCCTCCACGAGCGGAACACAAACTGCTCTTCCCCTGCTGCTGGCAGCCAGGCCAGCCTGCGCCTCGAGCAGCTCCGTAAATGCATCCAGCGACGTTATCATTCTGCACAAATGCTCCTGGCGGCCCTGGGAGGGAGTCCCAGAGGCTGCGTGTTTAGACGGGGCGGGACCAGCTGGCATTTGCGTTCCCTCATTCAGAAGCTAAATGGATCTTTTATTAAGATCAGCAAAATCCATTTTTAACTGACTTTGAAGGTCACCCTGTGCTTAGGTTTCCTCAGAGGCATATTGGCTTCGCTGTCACCCGGGTCAGGAAACCGGGTCCTGGTGTTCTTACTCTCTCACCTTGAAGCAAGCCCCTTAACCGAGTGCCTCTGCCTTCTGGTTGGAAGCATGGGAACATTCTAAGAGCTCCTGGGGCGGAAGCCCTGCACCCTCACAACAGCTCAGAACCTGAGGCCCAGAGGGAAAGGGTGCACCCAGCGGCTTCGAAGCTGGACCTAGGCTGGTCTGACCAGGGCAAAAGTCAGCATGATTATTTAAAGTATGTTTTTTTTCTCCGTTTGATGCGTAGTGTGTATATAGAGCCATTTCTAGATGCAATCAATGGCAAAGTTTTTCTCCAAGGAAGCAACAGTCCTTATTTCCTGCTAACAGTACCTTTGTGATCGTGGACTCCTCTTGTGGTATAGGAAAGGTGTCCTTAGGGTCCTCGCTCCTTGGGCAGTGGGCTTTTTGGAGGTGGGAGGAGATAAGGAAGATCAGAAACCCTGGCCGCTTCCTGACACTCAGCCTCCAGCCATCCTGTAAGCCTGTGGGGGACCCTCAGGGTCATGGAACAGGTCATTCCAGCCCCAGCCATCAGAGATGGGCTCCCCGAAAAAGGAGCTCCCATGTCTCCAGCTATGAAGGGGATAGCGAGCATCCTCTGCGGCCGGACGAAGGGGTGCACGAGGGGCTGCCCAGGGCATGCAGTGTGTCCACTCAGCAAACGTTTCCTAAGCACCAGCTGTGGGCCGGGCACTGTCCCGGGTCAGGGCTGGGAGGCACAGAGCCATGAGCAATACAGACAAGGGTCCCTGCCCTCCAACAGCTGACCTTGTCGCCAAGGAGACGGGCAATAAAGAAGCGAGCAAGCAGAGTATTCCGCATATCCCGTGGTGGCCTGGTGGAAGAGGTGATGGCAGTTGGGAGGGATGGGAAGGAGGTGTTCTTGAGTCCTGCTGGCCAGAGGCTTGGCCTAGGGAGCTGTGCTGACTGCTCCCTCCGGGGGAGGCCCTAGCGGCTTTAATGATGCTTCAGATTGTCCCCAGGCTACCCTGGATGCCACCATTTGATTCTGATGAACACCTGAGACACCCCCCGACCCTAGCCCTGACACCCACTACACACACACCACGCCTCCCCCCCCCACACACACCCAGCTCCTCGAGCCCCAGGCTTGGGGTTGCTAGCGCTGCCCTCCTGGCCAGGCCTCCCCTCTGTTGGCAGAGTATGAGCTGAGGCGTGGGGCTCCTTCTGTCCACTGGTGTGGCTCGAGGAGCAAAGCTCAGACACCAGTTCTTTTGACCAAAAGCCTCAAGGGAGGGAGATGTATTTATTCCAAACTGTAAACACTCTCTCCGAGAATACAAAACAGAGAGCCCCACTGTGTTTATTTTATCAGAGGCATATTGGCTTAGCTGTGAAAAGAGACAAGTTGGTTCACCAAGACTCCCCTCCTTTATCTCCGTGTAAATATGCAGGTTTTTCCTGTCTGTCAAAAAGTGTTTTGGGTGGGAACTCAGAGTTTGCACCTCTGCCCCCGCCTCTTTTATTCTCCGAAATCTAAATTTGGTAGCTCAGGATCCAAAGGGATTAAATGGGGACATTCCGTTCAGAGGGCTCACTTTGCCCACACAGCCACGGGCAGCAGGGAAGCTTCTGGAGCATGGGTGTAATGCGACCAGAGACAAAGCTGACCCCCATGCGGAAGCCCAGGGGACGTCCAGAGGCTGATGGCCAGGAGAGCAAGGAAGAGGCTACTGCAATGGTCTGAGCATAGATGGGGCAGCGTGGATGGCCACTGTGGAGGGAACAAGCCAGGCCTGGAGACAGACTTCTAGGCCTGAAGACATGACCTGCGCTTTGTCTGACTTTGCCCTGCTCTGTTTTCCCCTCAGTAAAAATAGCTGGGACTGTCACCCTTCCCTCTGCCATCTGAGGACAGTCCCACCTGCTCCCTGACACCTTGTCATTCTTTCCTCCCCTTTCCTTCCACCTTCAGATTTACTTGGGTCTCATTTTTGTCACTAACAGCCCTTGCGGGCCAATTTTATCTTTCCGCTGGGGCTCCAAGTTCCCTTGGAGCAAGGACTTCTTATGAAAGAATTCTTGGGCATTTTCCATATTTCTAGTCTCAGGCAGCCAGGCCGCCATCACTGCTATCTACTGTAGTCACGTACAGAAGGGGTAATTAGTATTTGCGGAGTTTTTTCCTGAGGCCTTTGGTCTCATTGTCTTAGCGGCTGCCCACACTCTCCATTTTGGGGGCAGGGAAAGGGGGAAACTTTGCTCAGAGAGGTCATTCGACGTCCCCACATCACACAGCTGTACAAAGTGGAGGCCGCCTCTGAACTCAGGGCCCTGGTCTCTGGATCCCAAGCCCTCTCCCCAGTGCCAGCATTTCCTAGGGGTGGGCTGGCCCTCTCACACAGGATGACTTCTTTTAGGGGACCTGCAGATGTGGCCTTAACTGACAGTGAATCATGGAGAGAAGGTACTTTTTGACTCCCCTTCTAATCTTATTCTAAGGAGACACCTCAGGGCTAGCGTCTCTTTAAAACCTCAATATTTTGTGTGTGTGTGTGTGTGTGTGTGTGTGTGTGTGTGTGTGTGTGTGTTAAAATAGAACATAAAAGTTGCCACAAACCTATTAAATTTGTAGTTTCTAAAGACATTTGGATTTTAGAATTTTGGATGAAGAAGGTAGAGCTTTAAAATAAAATCCCTAGATATATTTTAGTTATAATCCGTGGATGTTGAATGATACTGATTTTTAAAAACTTTAAAAGGTTTTTAGAAAGTTAGTGGATGAAAATGAAACTTCAGGTAAATTGTCATCCTGGTGGGTGGTGTGGGGCCTTAACCAGGCTCAGAGAAGGTGGCTGGGGTGACCCCCCCACCCCAGGCCTTTCATGCATGAGGATCGCAGTGGGGTGTGGAAAGGCTGGGTTCCAGAGCTCACCCCACCTGCCCAGCAGCTGTTAGCAGCTGGGTGGTAAGGGGCTGGGTGGGCTGTCCTCCTCCAAGAAGCTCTCCTCCCCTGCTGCCTGCTGGAATCCTGCACCTTCTAATAAAGGGGCCTGACTGCCAGGGTCTCAGGGGACTCAGCGCAGGTCACGCCTCACACTGAAGCCCCAGTAATGCTCCATGACATGGCTGGGGTGTTGGCACTAGGGTCTCTTGGTGGCTCAGCCTGGCTTCTGGGGGGTGGGAGGGGCAGGAAACAGCTGCCTGGCTGTTATGGAACTGGGGGCCCACAGAGCAGGGCCCCAGGTGGGAGGTGCTGATGGGGGAATGTGGTTCTAGAGAACGTGGCGGGCTCCAGACCAGACTGTGGGTCCCCATGGGTCAGAGCCCCTGCCTGGGAGCATTTGTAAATATGGTCCTCAGGACAGACCCACAGGAGGACTCATCCCCTGAACGCCAGTGGTGCCCTTGCTGGAGCAGCCCCTGGGAAAGGCACCCTGGTCCCGGAGGCTGGACTTGGGGGAGATGACTTTGCCTGCTGGTTGCGTGGGAGCCTCTGTCTGCAGCCTGACCAAAATCATACCTAGTCCCCTTTGTCTCTGTCTGGGCGCCTCCTCAGAGCCCACGTGTGGTCTGTCTTCCATGGGCCCAGAGTGGAGCCAGGCCTGGCCTGGGAGGTGGGAGGCCAGGGGTCAGGCCTTGTCCTGCCGCCGCCCTGGCGACAGGCTGCAGGCATCCTGGCTGCGCCCCAGCTCCTTTGGGAGGCCGGTCTCTCCCCATCCTGCCAATTTCCGCCCCCGCCCCCCCCCTTCTCCACCTCTTCTGCCAGAACATTTGTATGCTCGGGTAATGTGGCTCCCAGCCTGCCCCAGAGAGGCTTTTTCCCTTGGTGCTGGCTCCTGTGCCCCCACCCCCACCCCTGGTCCTCTCCGTGGGGAGTGGGTCTGCAGGGGCTCCTGAGCTCAGTCCCGGCCTGGCTCTGGGGCCTCGCCCTGGTCCCCCGCCCTGGTCCCTGCCTGCCTCCTAGGGCCCCCGCCCTTTGCCATCTCCCCTCCAGCTGTTCTCAGTTCATGGCGGCCACCCAGCCAGAGCCCCTCGGCCATTCTGGCCTTGGCAGCTCCTCAGCGGGGAAGAATCTGGCCTGCTCAGATGGTCTGCTGCTGGTGGGGGACACACTTGTGTGCACAGACGAGGAAAGTTTAGTGAAGGGTCCGTGTGCCCAGGTATGGACCGGTGACTATGGGGGAGGGCAGGAGCGGTGAGGCCTGAGGGCAGGAGGAGGGAGGTATCAGAGAGCCGGGGAGGTTTGCGTGCAGGGCTGTGCACAGGGCACAGGACATAGCTGGTTCACGCAGTCCTGCGGTGGGGTGGGGGTGGGGGGCCTGGGTGGTGGGCCCAGTCAATACCTTGTTCTTCTTGCCTCCTGCTGACCCTTCTCACGAGAAGCCAGCAGCCCAGGCGGCCACCGATAATGCATCACACAGACCTGCCTGGCAGGACAAGAAAGAGGGGGCAGGACGAGCCGAGGGTCAACCCGGACCCCATTTTGCAAAAGAACTAAGGCCAGGGAGTGGGGTTTTTTTTTTTTCATAACAACTATGTTGAGATTTAATTCACAACCCGTATGATTTGCCCAGCTAACATGTTCAATTCAGTGGCGGTTAGTGTATTCACAGAGTGTGCAACCATCACCAACATCTATTTTAGATTATTTCTATTGTCTTAAAAGGAAATCAGCTTCTTCAGCCATTAGCAGTCACTTCCCACTCCCCTTTTCCCAGTCCCTGATGACCGCTACCCTCCTTTCTGTCGCTATAGAGTTGCCTGTTCTGGACATTGCACATATATATAAATATATATATATGTATATGCCCCCTTCTCCCCCACACAGTGTAGGATTTCATATATAAATATATATAAATACATACATATATATATAAATACATATATATATATATATATATATGAAATCCTACACTGTGTGGTCTTTTGTGACCAGCTTCTTTCACTTATATTTTCAAGGTTCATCTATGTTGTAACACGTGTCAGGACTTTGTTCCTTTTTATGGCCGAGTAATATTCCAGTGTATGGACATATCACAGTCTGCTTACCCGTTCATCGGCTGATGGACATTCGAGTTGTTTCCACCTTTTGGCTCCTATGAATAATGCTGCTCTGAACATTCATGTATAAGTTTTTACATAAATATACGTTTTCATTCTCTTGGATAGATACCTAGGAGTGAATTGCTAGGTCATACGGTAACTGCAAGCCTGTTCTTCATGGTGGCTGTACCATTGTACATTCCTGCCTGCAGTGTTTGAGGGTTCCAATTTTCCCACATGCCCATCAACACTTTCTATCATTCATATTTTTTATTTTGGCTGTTGTAGTGAGTGCGAAGCCGTATCTCATTATATTTAAGGAGTGGGATTTGAACTATGGTTCTCCGCCCCCAGAGGCTGTGCCTTCTCCCCCACGGTAGCTAACTCCGAATGGGACTGTCCTCCCCGGGATACTCTCCTTCAGTGTCCCCAGCATCAGGCTGAGCTCCTGGAGGGTAGGTCGTGCGGCCCCGAATCCACTGTGATGCCAAGTCTGCCCCCTTCTCCCCCACACTTGGCCAGCCAGGGGTACTGTGTGCTTACAGCATCTTACAGGGTCCTTGCGCTAGGACCTACGTCAGGGCAGGCCACCGGCTCAGAGTTCTGGAGTCCAGACAGCTGAAGCCCCTGGCTAGGGTATTCCAGGGAAGGGCCCCTGAGACCCCCAGAATGTTCCAGACAGATGGCTAGCCCAAAGCACGAATCATGAAATCTCTCATTTGTTGGACACATGCGCATGTCTTAGCTCACTTGATGCTCCCCATGGCGCTTGACGAGGTGAATGCTGTGATCCTTGTCTCCTTTTTGTGGATGAGGAAACTGAAGCCCAGAGAGGTCAGAGCACCGGCTCAAGGCTACACAGTAGAGCTGAGACTTGCACCAGTGTTTGGCTGACCAATCCGTTCTCAGGCCATGGTCTGCATAGCCTTACTTTTTCTCCTTTCCTTTGGTTTCCTCCGAGCCCCTTCATCCCCACAGTCCTGGCGCTCTCCAGTGGGGGTGAGAAGCAGCACCGAAGGCCCCTGCTTGCCTGCCCCTCCTGCTTGGGCAGCTCGCAGTGTCTGCTTGTCATCAGTAAGTTGGCACCCCTCTGGGCCAGGAACTTTGAGGGACAGGGAGCCACCGAAGGCCTCACAGACTGGGCGGGGAGTTGAACTGAGCCCTGATGACCTTTCTAAGTGATGCAGCTATCCAGATCATTCCTTCGCTCACTGACTTATTCATTCAACAACTATTTATTGAGTGTGATTATGTGCCTGGCAATTAAACAATGGTAATGTGCAAAATCAGACACAGCCCCTCCCTCACAGGGCTGCCAGTCTCGTGAGAGAGACGGATGCTAGCCACCAAATCATACAAACAGATGTCAGCTTGCAGCTGGGATAGGGCTTCGAAGGAGAGAAAAGTAGGTAATGGGACCTTTAACTTCATGAAAGGGAGAGGAGTGTGCGAGGCTTCCTGGAGGAGGTTACTCTTGACCCAGGGAGGATCCGAGGGGATAAGGGGAAGTAGACCAGGCATGAGAGGGGAAGAACGAGCATTCCAGGTAGAGGGGACGGCATGTGCAAAGGCTCTGAGGCAGGAGACAGACACATGGTGAAGAGACTGTGTCCGGACAGGGAGCTGAGTAGTCAGGCAGGGCTGGAAGCATGGGCAGGAGGCCTCCAGGGCACTGGCCGTGTTGCGAAGGGCAGGGGGCCCCTGTTGAAGGCTTTCACCTGGGAGTGGCATGGCTGGATTTGCCTTTTGAGAAACCTCGTGGTTCTGGAGGGCAGAACCAAAAAGAAGGCAGCAGGTTTCGAGCCCAAACCAGTGACAGGTGGGTATTACCCTGGGGCAGAGTAAGGGTTGACTACTCCTCCAGGCTGCTCTGAGAGGTTTTTTTGGATAGCTGAATGGGACCTCAACAGGACCTGTGCACCCAATGCCCAAGGATACCCCTTTTATCCTCAAGATGCAGCTGGAAGCCCCAGATGGGGCTTGGGGTGCTATGGAAAGCATTTGCCTCCCTGGCCCAAGGCCAAGGGCCCTAGAGAAGGGCCTCCCCTCTCCCCTGCCCCTCCTGCCTACGGCCAGCACCTCTGCCTGAGCTGGGCCTCCCAGCGTCCTCACCATGCCCCATTCATTCACAATCCCCCACTGCCTCCTCAAGAAAGGGGGAAACTTCCAGGCCACAAGGATGGAGGCGCTGGCTCAGGGCCAGCCCAGCTTCCCTGCCCACCGCCCCCACCCCGAAGGCCCCCACCCTGGCCTGCCCTTTCTTTATGGCAGGCAAAGTGCTAATTCCCAGTGCAGAGAGGTGGGCCAGAGTCTGTGGCCAAGAGAGGAGAGACTGTTTACAGCCTCTGGCGGTTCTTGGCTCCAGCGGTCCGGCGGGCTGGCCTTGCAGTGACATGTTTATTCTCCAGGCCCAAGCTGGCCCCCGCTGTTGGCAGGGCTGGCGGAGGGTTCTTGGTGATGGGGACAGGCTGGCGGCTGGGGGGCTGTTTGTGTCCATGCTCGCCTGCTCTCTCCCTCCCTCCTGTTTTCATATTCACAGAGGCAAAGTGTGGAGCCGAGGCCAGGAAGCCCACCGCCCATCTGAGGCACTGGTCCCCACCCCACCCCCGCCCCCATCCCACACATATAACCCCTCCGTTGCCCCTTCAGCCAGAAGACCCTCTGCGGGCCAGGGTTCCAGACTCCCACTGGAAACATCTTCGGAGCCCAGCAGTCTGCTCTGTGGCACTGAGGATCTTTTAGAGGCTCCCCTCCTTACACAACAATAAAACATCGTCCCATGCACAGGTCTGCCATTAGGCCTGAGGCTGGCTGGAGTGAGGGAGCTGGGCTTTGGAGCTGGAGAGTGCTGGGTCAGATCCCAGGTCTGCTGCTGACCAGCAGGGTGGCTGCGGATGAGGCCCTGAACTCCCCTCAGCCTCTGCTTTCTCATCTTTAAAATGGGAAAAGGAGTGTTGCCACTTTACAGGTGACCTCATGGGACCCATGACTTATTCATTCAGATGTCCACTCAGGGTCGCCACGTGCCGTGCTCTTGCTGAGCGTGCCCTGATGAATGGAGACAGGAGTGGCTTTTAGGAGCGGCACAGCAAGGGGGGTGATATGTGAAATGGGGTTAGGTTTCCAGGGAGACCAGGATGGGGAAGGACTGACATGATTCTGTGGGGTGTGACTGGGGACAAGTTCATATCCCTGGGTCCCCATCCTAGGGTATCACTCAAAGGGCATCTTGTCCAAGCCAGGACGGCCCCATGAGAGGGGTCCCATGAGGGTCTCTGGAAACAAGGAAGTTTAGGAGGGCCCCAGAGCCCATGTGCAGACCAGAGCGTCTGCTGGGGAGTCAGGCTGCCTGAGTTCTTCTCCTTGGCAGGCTGGTCTCTGTGGATGCGCCATGTTCTCTTGCCTGGCCTCAGTTTCCCCAGGTCCAGCCCTGCAGCATCCCAGCATTCCCTCTAGGTCCAGTTCTTGAGCTCTTTTGGAGAGGGATCATGCGACGTGTCTGCGCCTGGTCTTGAGGTCTCAGCAGGCGCTCCTGTCCACAGCACAGGGGTAGGCAGCATCCTCAGGCAGTGTACCCCGAGGGAGATGTGGGCAGGTTCCTGCTTCTGGGACAGGCGCGTTCTCTGACCACGCAGGTCCTTCGTGAGGACAGACTTCTTGTTTTCTCTCCTAACTCCTATAGGTCCTCACATCCCCTGCTCTACCTGTCCTCTTTCAAATGATTCCATGGGAAACTCCAGGGCCTCTAGACCAGGGATCAACAAACTTTTCCTTAAAGGACAAGATGGCAAATATTTTAGGCTTCGTGGGCTGGTCTCTGGGTCTCTGTCCCATATTCTTTGTTATTTGTTTGTTTGTTTCAATCTTTAAAAATGCAAAGGATCTTAACTCGCTGTCCAGTGGGCCACAGTTTGCTGTGGCCTGCTCTGGACTTGCAGGGTGGGACGTGGGCTTCCTCTGTGTGTCAACCAGTATTCAAAGGTTGCGTTTTCTGAGCTCTGAGCCCTGGGCCTGCTGAGCTGCATGCATCGTGGCTCCATTAACTCTGACAATCCTGTGATAGTCAGTATGATACCATTTTAGAGATGAGAACCTCAGGCATAGGGAGATTGGAGGACCGTCCCATGGGGTCGTAGCTGTTTAGGGCAGACAGCATTGGGATTTGAACCCAGACCACAAGTGTCCTCATTGTTAATTGCAGTTTCTTGCCACATGGCTGTTGGCACATGGCTTCTCTGCCTCCTGCCCCCACCCCAATTATTTTGAAGGTCCAAGAAGCCTAGATTCTATTCCTAGCTTTTTTTTTGCTTCTCTCTTAGCCCCCAGTGGCATGCACACCCCTTGATATTTACCGCTTCCTGTTCTCATCCTCTTCTCGCCTTCACCTGCCCCAAACTGGGGAGACATCCCTGGAGCAGCTCGGAGTTCCAGCAGTGGCTTTAGCAGCACCTGCTTCTCCATGGCCAGCATGTGGGTCATGCAAGGCAAAGCCGCATCCCTTCAACTGTGTGGCCCACATTCTGCAACCTTATATCTAAGACACGTGACCCCACACAGGGAGTGGGAGCCCCAGGTGGTCAGCCAGACATTGCCTACCGGGCCTGCCCTGACAGTCGTGCCAGCCGAGGCTGAGAAAGCCACTGGGAGAGGCTGTTCCCTGCCATTAATCAGGTGCCAAACACAGAAAGTGACCGATTGGTGATCTGAAACTATCAGCCACCAGAGGCTGGTTTTTAACTTCTGGCCCCAGGCTTGCTATAGAAAAGACAGGGAGTTTGGACAGATAGTTCAAATGAAAGAAAACACAAATGATAAATATATGGGAAAATATTTGCATGAAAACTATTAAAAAACCAGAAAAATGATAAGTCTTGGTGCTGGTAAAGTTGCAAGAATGTAGCTTGCTCATATTGCTATGGAAGCACAAGTATGTATCATATTGTCTTTTCACCAAACCATTAGTCAATACATATCAGGGGCTTTAAAAGCACTTTCTACTTTGACCCAATAGTCCCATTTCTGGAAATGCATCCTAAAGAAGTAACCTGCAAGGATGAAAGTGATAAGGTGCACAAAGATGTTCTTTGCAGTATTATTTATTACAGGGAAAATTCTAAACTTTTCAACAGTAAGATATGGTTAGGAAAACTGCCATGTATCCTTGAGTAAAGTATTATGTAGCATTAAAATGACAGCTATGAAGCCCATTTCATCACAGAGAGATGCTGATGATCTAATGCTAAGTAAAAATAAGTAGAACCCATGTGTCTCGGGTACGGCCTTAAAGAAGTATGTCCACGTAAGTCCAGGCTGCAAGAGAACTTGGACAGCTGATGTGGCTGTTCAGAAGGTGATGGGGGGACCCCCTCTGCCATTGGAACATACTTTGATGTCACTGTGTTATGTTAGCATTAAATGCGAGGGAGGTACGTCTGCCACTTCTGTGCGTCGTGATCTTGGACAAGCTACTGTCTGTGTCTGAGCCTTGCTTCCATCATCTGTGAAGTGGGGCGGCACCTTTGCAGCCTCCCGTGGGGCCGTAGGATCGGGAGGGCCCTGTTTTGTAAGTCCTTTATGGGTGACGACTTTGCAAGTGCTTTATGGAGCCTGGCGAGACCAGAGGTGGAATGGGGTCGTGAGGAGGAGGGATGCAGACCAGGCCACCACCCTGCCAGGCGCTCCAGGACCTAGGAGGAAGGCGTGGGGTGGCTTGTCCAAGGCCACACAGCTCTTGAGACTTGGAGCTGGGAACTGACCCGGGCCCTTTCCCTAACTTCAGCACTGCCACTTGGGGTAGAGTGTTTTGGCAGGCTTTCTTCCTGACAGCCAACGACACCTTTGAATTCTCAGGTCTCATGGCAATAGGGGGCTGAAAGCTGCTGTATCACGTTGGTGCCAGCCTCACTTGAAATATGGCCTGTGAATGGCCTCTTTTTGAAGAAGGACTTTTGTCATAGGTTGAATTGTGTCCCCCCAAATTCCTATGCTGAAGTTCTAACCCCCAGCACCTCAGAATGTGACTGTACTTGGAGATAGGGCCTTTAAAACGGTGATTGGGGTAAGCCCTGATTCAATGTGACTAGTGATGTCCTTATAAGAAGAGGGCACGGATAGGCACAGAGGGAAGTTCGTGCGAGGACGTGGGGAGAAGACAGTCGTCTGCAAGCCTAGGAGAGAGGCCTCAGGAGAAAGCAACCCCACCGACACCTGGATCCCCAACTTCCAGCCTCCAGAACTGTGAGAAAAACATATCTATAGTGCTTGGTTATGACAGCCTGAGCAAACTAATACAATGCCCCACAGACTTCCATGACAGGGTGTCCACCCACTCACAGGGTGACTGACAGCTGAGAGAGCTCAGCAGAGTGTGCATACTTTGCCATTTTTATTCTTGTTGGGTACATTTCCTGAAGGCCGTGGGGGCTACACATAGCTCTACAGCCTCCCTGAGTTCAATTAGTCAGCAAGGCCGGTCCTGCCGTGTGAGGAAAATGTCCCCAGCCCTGGGGAGCCCAGAGCCTGGGTCACACCATTTGGAGTGCCCTTGGGAGGAGGACATGACCTTGAAGATAATTTTCTGGGCTCAGACTCAGAGCTGGAATTCTCATAGGAGCAGACAGCATGGAGGAACTCCTTGGCCCGGGATGCGAAGGAAGGTGTCTACAGGTGGCCCAGCCTTGCCGGCCCCAAGAATGGAGGTCAGAGGGCTGTTCGCAGCGGCACTGAGTCACTTGCATGGGAACGGAGGCCTTGGTTTTCCCCACAAAGATTTTCTGTGGCTGGTTCTGTGAGAGGCAGAGGGAGGGAGGGGGTTGGGGGGAGAGAGGGGGCTGTTACGTGACACGAAGGGCATCCCAGGGCATCTCTTGCCAGGCTGGGAGCTGGCACTGGTGCCCTTCCTCTGGGTACATAGTATCCCATAATAGGGTTTGGCTGTTTGGAGTCCAGAGACAGAAAAAGATTGACATCATGCAAGTATTGGGTTCAGCGAGTGGAATGCCTGCTGGCCCCTTCTCCACGTTAGCGGCTTCTGTCACCCGGCAGTGGCCGCTCTGGTGGCAGCAACTCAGGGAAGGTGACTATACCGGGAAGAACAGTGTCCCCCAGATTCACGTCCACTGGAACCAGCGAATGTGACCTTATTTGGAAATAAGGTCTTTGCAGATGCGATCAAGTTAAGATGAGGTCAGACTGGATATTAGGGTGGGCCTAAATCCACTGCCTGGTGTCCTCACGAGAAGAGGGGAATTTGGACCCTGGCGGAGAGAATGGAATGTGGAGACAGACGCACAGAGACAGGCCGCGCGTGAAGACGGAGGCAGAGAGGGGAGGGGCGCAGCTGCGAACCCAGGAACGCCGAGGACTGCTGGCAGCCAGTAGAAGCTGGAAAAGGCAGGAAGGATTCTCCTCCAGAGCGTTCTGAAGGAGCTTGGCCCCGCCGACACCTTGATTTCAGACTCCTCTGAACTGTGAGAGCACATTTATGTCATTTTACATTAGCCGGTGTGTGGTACTCTGTTACGGCAGTGCTGGGACACCCGTACACCCCCCCACCCCCGTGGCCCTTCCCTGTTCTCTCCCTTAGGGGCCCTGCCACGTTTCCTCTTACAGGCTATGTGTATCACAGGAGATGAGAGCATCTTTTACAGGCCTTATATCTCAGGCAGGGCTTGCAGTGGGCTGACACACAGTAGGTGCGCAGTAAATGTTTGCTCAGTGGGTGAGAGGGACATCGGGGGCCATGGCAGGAGGACAGGTGGGGCAGGGGTGGGGCGGGAGGTGACGACCCTCCGAACAGACCCTCTGGCTACAGAGGAGCAGCCCCTCCCCTTCCCGAGTCTGCCCTCCCCTCCTCACCCAGTCTCGGCCTCTGGGGCAGGAGCAGGCAGGGCACTGTGCGAGGCCCGGGCCAGAGTGCTTGCTGATCACATCCCTTTCATGCCTTTTGCTATCTGTCTGTCTAGCTTTGGGCAACTTATTGGACCTTAGGTTCCCCAACTGTAAAATGGGCCTGCAGCACCCCTTCTTTAGGTCATCTTAGGGAGTAAGCGAGGTAGTCCATGGAAGGCAGTGTGCCTGACCTTTGTGTGGCTGATTGAAGGCTGATTTGGTTAATGGCCCTTGGAGAAGGGAGGAGGGCTCACTGGATGGCAATGTGGCATTAGATGGGGGTTAGATCTGATCTGGGGACTTGGTCATACCATTCCTATCCTGGGATGACCTTGGGCGACTAACTGCCCCTCTCTGCCTCAGTTTCTCCATGTGGTAAATGGAGAGGATGAATGTTTCAACCTCTCAGGTGCCTGGGAGGGTGTGAAGTGTAACACAGACCCTCACACAGGCTCTCAACAAAGCTTGCACCTCGAGGCCATGGGGAGAAAGAGTGGGAGTGGGGAAAGGGAGCTTGACAAGGACAGGACGTGCTGTGTCCTTTGAAATGGGCTTGTCTTCATTTCGGGACTGCATTTGGGGCTCAGGAGCGAGGCACTGGCAGGGCAAACCAGAGGAAACTTCCAGGTACAGAAGCCTTTGCATCCGAAGGTCAGCCATTCCTTGAAAGGGCCCTGCATGTGTGACAGGATCTGAGCTGGAAGGTCCCAGAGCCATCTGCTCCTCCACCTTCCACATTTGACCCTGGAATCATAGGCTCAGAGGGAATGCGACTTACCCAAAGCCGCACAGCATGTGAGAGGTGGCACCGGTCCAGACCTGTGAGCTCTGCGTCCTGGACTGCCCTGGTTTGTGCGTTCAGGGGTTTGCATAAGACTGGAGTCCCTCTGCGCCCACACCTCTTCCTGATGGGACCGGGTCCATGCGTTGGGCAACGTCTGGCAGGGGTCAGAGGGCAATCTGCACCACAGAACCGAGGCATCTCAGATTGGAGACCCAGTCTGTGGAGCTGGGAGCCAGGCCTGTTTCATCATCACGTACCCCTCAGGGTTGGGGTAGGCAGCTCCCCGAGAGGCAGCTTTCCTGCGGTCATTTCTTTTCTTCCTATATTCTCCGGAATTGCATATGAAGCCCTTATATATCAGCTGCAGTCCCAAGACCATGGGACCCCACCCTTGCTTCCCCAGGACCCTGGAGAGGGCCTTTTATGCCCATTGTACAGATGGACCACCTAGGCCGGCCAGGCTGGTGTTTCTCTTTCTCTGTTTCTGGCCTTGGTCAAGGAAGGCAGGCTCCCCTGGACACTTGGCCCTGGGGGTGACAGGAGTTTCCTTGGGACAGGTGGGTAGCATTTCCCTGGGTGACCCTAGCCTGAGGGAGGGGCATCCCTGCTGCTATTTTCGGCTGCTCCAGGTGGGGCTGCTGCCACCCCAGGGGCCACAGCTGCCCAGACTTGGTGGCCTGCTAGATCTCACATGATGTCAGGTATACTCCTGGCCCAGGGGGCCAACACCCCACACTGAGCCCCGAGCCCCTTTCTCAGGAGGCAAGGGGGAATCCCAAGGCACCTCCCCCACCCTCTGTGCCCAGAGCAACTCGGCATAACCCCATGCCTGGGTTTTCGAAGCACTTTTTGGTCCCCCAATTCCAGTGGGTGGCTGTAAAAATAGCACTTGGTTTGAGTTAGGAGCTGGGGGTGGCAGGGGTCCGGTTTCCCTGCTCCTGGAGGAATTACCGGCCCACATGTTGCCAGGAGCCTTGGCTGGGAGAGGCAAGCGAGGCTCCAAGCCGGCGAGCGGGCGGCGGTGCAGATGGAAACTCGATCACCCCCGGCTCAGCAGACTGTTTGATTTATTTTAAAATCAAGCAGATGGCTGCTGCAGGGGTTTGTTTAAGTTCAGCTCAGAGCCGGGCCCGTGGCCAGGAGCCTCAGGGCAGCTGTGCCAAAAATTTTTCAATGACTTTGGTCGTCAAACCACCTCTTCCCCTCCCTTTTGAACTTCAGCCCCACCACACACATGGCGGCCTTCTCGCGCCTCTCCCAGCGCCCGCTGCTTCTGCACCTCTTCTCCACTTCTGTCTTTGTCTCTCCGTCTCGCCGCCGGAATCTCCGTGCTTGTCTTTCAGCCTCTCCCTCCCTCTCTGTACACGTCTCTGTCTCTGTCTCCGTTTCTCTTACTGCTCCTTCTCTCTCCACTACACCCTTTCTCAAGAAACCTTCCCAGATGTCCTCCCTGCTCCCTGACTTCTTCAAGCTCCCTCCTGCACCACCCCCACCAGCCTGTCCCCAGACAACAGCCCCCCCCCTTCCCTGTCCTTGGCCCAGCAAGGCACATGGGAGAACAGCCAAGCCTTTGTGGCCATCAGCGTCCCCTGGGCCGTCCCCTTTCTGAGACACCATGGCTGGGAAAACCAGGCCCAGACCATAAAATCCTGGAGAAGACCAGCCCTTCAGGTCAGGGAGACCAGGGGCAGCCTTTTGCTATCCTTGCTAGTGGGGCGGGTGGCCAGGTCACCCATGAAGAGCCCACTGTGTGGCTGGTTGCCTGGGGATGTCATCGAACGCTGCTGGCCTGGTTCATTCTCTCCCGACACACATGCACATGCACATGCACATACACTGCTTGTGAACAGGGAGAGTCACATCCCCCGTATACCCAAAGGGATTAATTGGTCCCCTGTTCAAATGACAGCAGGCTCTTCAGCCCAGATTGCCCACTGACCTCAGGCCCCAGCCAGGGCTGCTCCCTCCCCTCCATCTCCTTAGGTCCCAGCCCCAGCTTCCTAAATAAGAGAGACTTTAAAATAGCAGCCAGCTCTATAAATAACCCCAGGTCCAGAGAGGATGCTCTCCATGTGGGTGGGGCACGGCCCCCAGGCACAGCAGCTGGGCCAGGCCCCATGGCTGGCCCCTGGGTGTTTTTCTGTCTTTGGGTAGAGAGGCCAGGTCTCTGGTTGATCTGGTAAGATCTGACTCAGCCGCCCATCCCTGTCCCCCAGGGTCAGGGAGAGTCCTACACCACCCTGGCCACATGGCAGCCAAGGATCTGCTGTGGAGATCTGAGGGAGAAGACAAAATGTTGTTCCACATCTCTCTTGTTCTTGGCTAAGTCCATGCTAGCAGAGGACCTGTTCTGGCCCCCATTGCCCCTCCATCCTCGCTGGGGTCCTCAATGGAATGACCTCATACGCTTCCTCTTTCAGATTCTGCCTGAGCTGGCCCCACTGAGACCTAGGGACAGATTTGTCCAGAACGTCAGTGGGGGAGCCCAGCCCCACACTGGGGGCCAGAGCAGGACTCTGCAGCTCCACTGTCCCTTGATGACCAGTGCAAAGTGGTTGCAGGACCACAGGTTGGGCTGGAAGCAGAGCCCTCTGTCGCAGGACATATGGCCTCCACAGTTCCCCTTGTAGATATTGTCACATCTGGTGCAATTGCATTAGTTCTCCAAGACGTCATTGGTGGTTGAAACTTGCCCACCAGCAGCTTTAGATCTTATAAAAACACAGCCGAGGATTTATATCTGTTTTTCAAAACAGCTGATTCTCACCTCCCATAGCCATGCACCAGCATCCCTGTTGGTTCGAACAGTTTGGAAATTGTAATGAACTGTAGCGCCTCCTTGAACACAAATGAAGCCTGGGAAACCGAAAACATGGCCCGATTAAAAATGTATCTGAGGCAGAGCAGGGATAGTTCTCTCTGAAAATGCTCTCTTGGAGGTTGGGGAGCTTTGGCTTATTTATTTTCTATCTCATTGGTGTCTGGCCTGGTGACAGCCTCTCGCATCTGAAGTCTGGATCTATGGCAGAGTGTCGTTCAGATACTGACTCTCCTCTTTCTTACTATGTTAACTACATGTACAAAAGAGGCAAGTAAAAACTTTTAAACTGTATACTGTAGATCCAAAAAAATGTTTTTGTGCATTCTTTTTGAAATTTTATATTCTGAGTGGCTTTACCAGATTGATTTTTTTTCTAATTAATTGCATGATTAATTACTGGTTAGTTTTCTGATTGGTTGATTTATTGGGCAGGCAGGAATCAAAGCTCTCACACCCATTTGTTCTATCTGAGGAAAACAGAAACATGTTATAAACCTACCATTATTATAAATAATAAATTCTTCAAACTCCTGAACTTGGTAATGCCAAGTGGGCCAGCACCATTTTTTTTACACTTTTTTTATTTGTAAAAGACACAAAGCGAAATTTACCATTATAACCATTTTAAAAGGTACAATCCAGTGGCATTAAGTACATTCATACTGTCGTGCAACCATCACTTCCATCTAGTTCCTGAACTTTCTCATCCTCCCAAGCGGAAGCTTGTACCCATCACCAGCACCATTTTAAAGATGTCCTAGAGGCAGAGACACTTCTTCCCTTAGCTTCTTGGGACGGCACATGGCATATCTCAAAGGCCCACAGAGGAGGAATTACACAGAGGATTCCTGTGTGAGGGATGACACCCTATGACACTGGAGAGAAAAAGAAGTAGAGAACCGTGATAGAAATATCTGTGCTTGGTGACATGAGTGACTATGGAGAGAGAGCTAGAAGGGGAGAAGCAAGGCAACAGGAGGGTTAGGAACACAGAGGAGAGATTGCTGGAGCCAAACTCATTATAAAAAATCCTCGGTCTGGCAGCCGAGAACCGTTTTTATATTTGGGTTTTGCTCGAGGCTCTACAAATTAGCGTGGTCTGTTCCAGTTCGAGTTTATAGCTTAGTTCAGTTCAAGTCTGACTCCCTGGTTTCCTGGAGGCTGAGCCCTTGGCAAGATCCAGAAGCTCCTCATTTCACAGCAGTTTGTTGAGTACCTACTATGTGTGGAACACTGTTCCAAGGAAGAAAGATGCAGCGCTGAATGAGAAAGATCGGCATCTGCCCCTATGGACAGTGAAGAGATAAGGGGATGACTATGTAACATAGTGTCACGTAAGTGTGCAACATAGTATCGAATAAATATGCAACATGGTATCAAATAAATATGCAACATGGTATCACATGGAGATCAGGGAGGGTTGGAGGGAGTCAGGGAGCAGGTGCTCTGTGGGGATCGACTAACAGATACTGTGTCAGGGGGCTTCTGAGCAAAGCCCTGAGTGGAGGGAGGCACAGGCCTCGTGGGGAGTGGTCTCAGTAGAAGGAACAGAAAAACAATGCAGAGGCCCCGAGGTGGGAATGAGCTTGAAGTTTTGTAGGGAAAGCAGGAGATCAGCATGGCTGGTGTGGATGAGCAGGGAGGAGGGAGAGCAAGGGGGATGTCCAGGAGGTCATTAGCGACCGGAGGACATAGAATGTTGGGAGTCTACTCTAAGTATGAAGAAGATCCATTGGGGGAGTATTCCGGGGTCATGGGACCTGACCCATGTAATAATCCCCATCCCTCCAGCTGCTGGCTGGAGAGCAGACTGGAAGGGGAAAGCATGAACCCAGAATCAGAGAATACATCGAGCCCCATCAAGGTCCATTTATTCCTCTTTCAGTTGTCCTTTGATCATTCTGACCACTTCATGGAGAGTCTCAGTTTGGAATTGCTGTTTAATACCTATCTAGCACTTGCTGTATGAGTTATCTATTGCCGTTTAAGAAAATACACCAAACTGTTGCAACTTAAAATAGCAAATACTTATTATCTCACAGCTTCTGTGGGGCAGAAATTCTGGAGTGGCCCAGCTGAGTGGTTCTGGCTCTAGGTCTCTGATGAGGATGTGATCAGGATGTTGGTCGGGGCTGCCGTCTCATCTGAAAGTTTGACTGGGACTGGAGGAACACCTGCCAAGATGGTGCCTCATATGGCTGTTGGCTGGAGGGCTTGGTTCCTTGCTCGCTAATGGCAGGAGGGCTCAGTCCCTTTCCGTGTGGGTCTCCATAGAGCAGCTGGCTTTGCCCTGAGTGAGTGATCCAAGAGAAAACAAGGAAGAAGCTACTGTGCCTCTAATGAGCTGATCTCAGAAGCCACACACTGTCCCTTCTGCCCATTCAGTTCATTAGAAGCAAATCACTAAGTCTGATCCATACTCAAGGGCTCTGCCTGTTTGATTGAGCACCTGTGGACATAGTTTTAAACCACCACACCTGCTGATCTCGCTATTTAATAGAGAGAATAGGTCTTGGGCTCAGAGCCATGGTCAGGAATAGTATCTGGTTAAAGTTGAACAACATTACTTTGTTTTCATGGTATGCATTTTCAGGGTTTCTTTCTATTTATATTGCTTAATATTGGTTTTCCCTTTGTGGTAGTCATGTGCCTTTTGAATTTATTTAAGATTAAAAAATGAGTCGATTTAAAAAAAATTACGAAGTAAGAAATACTAAGGAGGATTACGGCGAAGGACAAAGGGAGTGAAAATGTTACAGAGTGAGGAGGTGAAGCACGACAGCCACGTCCCGGGCTTGCTAGCAGCAGGGCGGCTGAGAGCGAGGGCCCTGGAGCCAGACCGCCTGGGTCCGGGGCCTTGCTCAGCCAGCTATGGCTGTGTTGCCACGAGCAAACAGCTAATCTCCTTGGGCCTGTTTCCCCCTTGACTGAGTGAGAGAGCCGCCTATGGCCTCGTGCTGTTGTGGAGCCTCCGCAGAAGTGCTTAGCACAGGGCCTGGTACATGTTCAGGGCCCGATGAGTGTCGCCTGCTAGGAGATGGCACTGTGCTTTCAGCCCCGCCACACTGTCTGTGGGGCTGCTCCTGATGACCTCAGTGGGTGGTGTGTGTGCGGTGCGTGTGTGTGTGTGCGTGCGTGTGTGCACACGTGCGCATGCTTGGAGGAGGGCTAAGGAGGTACACCAATTCCCCTCCGTTGGTGAAGGTAGGGAAGACACCTTTCTGGGTTCTTCATCTGGTCAGAACACTAAGGTTACCCCGTGAAGGAATAAGTAACTCCAGCAGTGGTCACTGTCCACACCCAGTTTCCTATCTGCCCATCTATCCCAAGCAGGCATGCATGGCACCCACTCATCCATCTGTTTATCCACTCAGTCATCTTTCCTTTCAGCCTTCCTTTACCCATTCATCTGTCTTCCTTCCTTCTTACATCTGTTTGCCCATCCTTTCAAATATCTATCTGTCTTACCTGATCCCTTCTTTCCATTCATTCACCTATCCATTCATCTTTTTTTTTTTTCCTTCTGGGCATCCCTCAACCAATCTATCTATCTATCCTTCCATTCATCAATCCATTTTTTCTTCCTTTCATTCATTCATCCATCTTCCCATTCGTCTATTAGTCCATTCATTCATCCAACAGGCATTGGATTTTGCACTGAGGACATAACAATGAACAGAACAGCTCCCACCATCAGAGAGCACCAGCCCGTTTGGGGGAGGACCGTGTATATTGTGCAGGAAATGAGAGGAGATGGTTGGTTACCCTGGCGTAGTGAGCACCTGCTGTGTGCAGGCATTGTGTCCAGTGAAGGCAAGCGCATGCAGACCTCTTCTCATGAACCTCACAGTAGGTGTGTCCACAGGACAGAGGGTGTCAAAAGGGAGCATGATCAGCTGCCTTGCAAGGGAGGCAGTATTTGAAGGGGCTCTTGAGGGATGCACAGGAGTCGAGCAGGTGGGTGAAGGAGAAAGAGTGATTCAGGTAGCAGGAATTGTATAGGCAGATTTGAGGACGTCTGTGAAGTTGAGGCATGTCTGGGGGAGTAATGAGGGAGGATCTTGGAGGTTGAGGCTAGAGTGGGGCTATGTGAGTGAAACCTCGAAATTTGGGGAGGATAAGAATAGGCAGAGAGGAAATGGGAGGGGAGGCTCATTTCTGGCCAGCGAGTGCTCCAGATATATCCTGGCTCTGTGCCGAGCCCCTGGAGATGGAGATTCATTCATTCACTCACTCACTTATTCACTCAACATTTCCTAAATGCCAGCTATGTGCTGGCATGGGGCATGTAGCAGTAAACGAGACAGGCGAGGCCCTGCGCTCATAGGCTCGCATTCTGAGTGGAGGCATCAAACATTAAACAGATAAGTCTATGCCAAGAGAATGTCACGCTGGGAAGTGAAAAGATCGATGGAGAAAATATTGTAGCATTTGTAGCATAGAGGTGCGGTGGGGAGCCCTGCCTCAGGGAGGGCCAGGACAGCCCCTCTGAGGAGGGGAGCAGAGTGGCTTCCAGGGGGAGGGAACAGTATGTACAAAGGCCCTGAGGCAGGTGCCGCGCCTGGCCTGCGGGAGGAGGTAGCAGGCAGCCCAGGCTCTCCAGGAGCCCTGTCACCTGGTTCGTAGTAAAAAATAAGCGGATTACAGGGACGATGTCAGGAATTAGGGATAGGGAGGGCTTTGCCAAGGATTTGATTTATTTATTTATTTTTTCTTTTGGGTGCTAGTGAGCCATTGGGGTTTGTTGAGCAGGAGAGGTTTATAAACACTGTTCTTGGGCAGCAATGTGCAAGATGGCCAGGAGGGGGAGGGCAAAGTTCTGGGGGCGGAAGCTGCTGGGAATGCGGAGTCAGTGCACTTAACGCCCCGGCTTTAAAGCCTGGGTTTGAATTCCTGCCTTTCCGTGGACCAGCTGTGTGGCCTACGTGAGGGACTCACTCCCTGAGCTGCAGTGTCCTCACCTGTAAAATGGGAATAACGGTAGTGCCAACTCTGGGGTCGTCATGGAGATGCCAGGAGACGTACTGTCTACAGTACGTGCTTACAGTATGTGCCGAGCATTAATCCTAGCTATTTCCCAGGCCCCGTGAGAACCCCATGGATTATGGGTAGCAGGCACAGACAGGCAGGAGGGCAGATCAGTCCTATCTGATTAGGTTTGGGGAAGGGGGTCAGCAGGAATATTTTCTCAAGCCCAGAAGACCAGTTAGCGGAAAGAATCTACTCAGAAGAGGAGATGGTAGAGACAGATTCAGGCCTTCTTCTGCCTCAGTTTACCCTGCTGCAAAGGACCCGAGGGCCCCTGGGCCTGGGGCCTTTGGCCCTCACCAAGAGGAGAACACACCCGAAAGAGTTATGCGACACCCCCACCGCCCAGCAGTCTGTTCCGAGCTGTGCTGGGCCTGGGCATCGGACACGCCAAACAACTGTTTTTGACTCACTCTTGCGAGGCTGCCAAGTGAAATTGCTTCCACACACTCGGCTCCCGCAGGAGGGGTGGGGAGACACCGCCTTCTCCACCTAAGGTGAAATGAACTTGTTAAGAGTCAAAGAGGTGGCCTGCAGAGTGGTGGGGGCACATCTCTGGACCTGGGGCTGAGGGCCCCGCAGACCAACGGGACGCCCGCTTTGTGGTCTCCCAGGTGGCAAGGGTGTCGGAGGGGAGGCGGGTGGGCTGCGTCATGGGGCGCCTTTCCCTGCAGTCATCGGCAGGCTGGAGCCAGCTGCTCTGGCCTTGGCAGGGTGAACACAGAGCAAGTCAGCACAGCCTCCACCATGCCAAGGCCGGGAGCAGGCTCTCGGCTTCTGTTCAGCTTCTATGGGCCTGGGCCTCTGTGCCTTCTCAGCTTGCCCCAGCCCCGGCCTGCCCCACCCCCACCCCCACTTTCTCTGCCTGTGATGGCTAAGTAAAGCTAATGTGCCAAGCACTGTGCTAAATGTCTTTATTTGTACTAAATTATTTTAATACTCACAAATCTCATTCCTTTTTTTATAGAGCCAGTAACAGAGGCACAGTGAGGTTAAGTAACTTGCCTAAGGTCACACAGCCAGCAAGTAGCAGAACTGAGATTTGAACCCAGGAAGACTGGCTCCAAAATCCATGCTCTTAACTGCTTTACAAAACCACCTCCCACAACCAAGAGTGAGAGTGTAAACCACAGGCTCAAGTGTACAAGAGATGACCTTTTCCTTGAAGTAAATCCAAGTGTGATTCTCTTGGCCCTTTCCTCATAGTTGCAAACTGGCTGCCACAGCTCCAAGCATCATGTTCTCACATGAGAGCATCCAAAAAATAGGATGGGAGGGAAAGGCAGTGGGTTCCCTTGCTTCTTTCTCTTTAGGGGAAGAATATTCCCCAGTTCTCTTGCAGACTTGCAGCCACTTGTCCAGGGCTGGGTCACATGCCATCTGTAACTGCAGGGGTGCTGGGGACATGAGTCTCTGACCTTCTCAGACTTTATAGGGACAGGTTGTGCCGTCCAGAAAAGAAGGGGTTAGGAATGGCTGTTGGTTGAGCAGCCCTGATGGCCTGCTTCCTCCTGGCATTGTAGGGGGTGCTGCCCCCATTTTATAGATAGAGAAACTGAGACTTAGTGATAGGGGCCTTGTCTGGTCTCTTTTGATTCCATACTGCCATTGAGCGTCTGGGCTGTATGGCTTTCCTCACTGTGTTTTAGAACTCCTGCTCCAACCAGAGGGTCAGCCTCTGGCATGCAAGGGCAGGGCTTATTTGGTCTTTGGGTGTCCATGTCTGACTCAGGCATCTAGAAAGTTCTAAATCACCTTGTCCTGTATTAGAAGGGCTTGTGTTACCCATGACCTTTCTATTTGCAAGTGACACAAACCCAGCTGCAAGTCCCTCTAGCAAAAGAAGGGTTTATTGCATGTATGAAGGTAATGATGGCGGCTTCAGAAACTCTTGGATCCACGGCTCATTAACTCTCTCTAGGCCTCTTCCTTTCTCCATCCTCAGCACTGCTTTCTCCTGTGTGGGAATCATTCTTTGGCAGGTTCTCCCCATGTTGCTGTCAGAGATGGCTACCAACAGTTATAGGCTGACATCTAGTGACACCAGAGAATGTCCCAGGGAAGAGTCTGATCTTCTCAGCCTGGGGGACATGCCTACCACTCTAAAGGGAAAAGGAATGTGTTGATTGATAGCCCCACTGGGTGGGGGGGGGAGGGGGACAGATGCCGGTTAGGTCAAATGAAAATGTTGTATACTACAGATGAGTGAGTAGAAGGACAGAATGATGGAAAGATGAAGGATGGATGGATAATATATAGATAGATTGATGACTGGGCTGATGGTAGCATGGAAGAATGGAATGGTAATGAATAGATGGATGGATGTTTAGATGGATGGATGGATGGATGGATGGATGGATGGAGGGTAGGTAGGTGGGTGGATGGATGGATGATAGAAGGATGGATTGTTGGATAGATGGAAAGATGGACAGATGAATGGATGGGGGATGGTCGCATGTGTAAATGACTAGACAGACTGATGCATAAATGGTTGGATAGATGGGTCAATAGTTGGATGCAGGGATGGAAGAGAGGGGTTGCTGGCTGGGTGTAGCCCCTCTGCCTGCCTTCCATAGGGGCTCTCTGGGCAGAGCTACCTGTGCGAGCAGTACCGTGGTTCCCTGGGTCTTCCTCTCAGGCAGCTACTTGCCTAAACCCCAAAGCCAACCCAAACATTCACAGTTTTCACTTCTGTGTCAAGGTAGTTTCCGTTCATTCCTCCTGTGAGAGTCAATTATAACACTGTTCCTGCAGCACAAAATGATGCCTGGTCATCTTAGAAAACTTAGAAGATACAGAAAACTTGGAAAAGCACATGGAGAGTCATCCTGGTGCCAGGTCTCCAAGTACCCCCAATGCTGACTGCTTGTGGGTGTCATTCTGTGGCTCTTCTCGGACAGCTGCAAGTGCCAGTGCTTGGCAGCCCCTCTGCCCCTGGTCTAGGGAGTACCAGACTCATGTACCAGCCAGAGTTGCTTCCCCACAGTTGGGGGTGGAGAGATAAAGCGGCGAGGCTTTTTGTCAGGCAGACCAGAACTAAAGTGTCCACCCTTGGGACATACCTTAGGAGGTGCGTGTTTGTTGCCATGAGGCCACACACACCAAGCCAGGTGTTTTTACGACTGCTTTCTTGGGAGCTGCCTTCTAAACCCAAAAGAACAAGCAAACCCTGATGAGAAGTCCTGGCCACAGGTGCTTTCCGGAGGCACAGTGGGAAAAGGCTGGCCTTCATGTCTGAATGTAAACATTCTGCCCCTTTGAGCACTAGTCTGCTCCCCTCGGGTTTCAAGCTTTGCACAGAAAGGGTGCAGGGCTCAGACTACTCTGTCAGACACCCTCAGATAGGCAGGTGGATGGAGGCTCAGGTTGTAGACAGGCTCTGAGTATCCAGAGCAAAGAGGGACAGGATTGTTCCCTGCTGCCTTGTCCCACTCGGGATGTGGGTGCGGAGCAAACGGACAAATCTTCAGGCCAGGTCTGCTGCCACGAGTGCCTTAAGGAAGCCCAGCTGAGTTACTGCGTGGGGATTCAGGTGACAGAGAAGGTGGTCTTCTCCCATCAGCCTCACTTGGTTTTCCTTCCAAGGCTCAGGGGTAGGAAGGATTCTGCCGAAACAGCAGCCCCCTGCCCTCTGATACTACACTGTACCTGCCCTTCTGCCCAGAAGACCAGCTCCCTTTCATTGAACGTATCACCTCCTCCCAGAGGCCACCCTGACTACTCCAGTTGACGAAAGCGTCTCTCCACCCTGGTTACATCTTCAGAATCTCAGCCCTGTGTTTGTGTCTTTTCTGATGTGAACAGATGGACAAATGAATGAATGGCTCCAGGGCATGACACACCAGGCTGGGCTTCCTGGGGCGTGGCTGTGGGTCAGAGAGGGTTGCTGGCGGGCAGCAGCTAGGAGACCTCACTCTGGTCCCAGGGGCCTCTTGAAGCTGCTGGCTCTGGATGGGTCCCCCACCCAGGCCTTGTTCTCATCAGTGAAATGCATGGGAAAGTACAGTCCCAAGAATCCACATGGTTACCTCCCTCCATGCTTGCAAAAGGAGGTGTCTGCCAAACCCCATTTATCAGCCAATCATTAATTCATTTCCTAATTTTTTTAAAATCACTGCCAACCAGCCAGAGCTTCTGATGGAGATGGAAAGCCCTGGGGAGACATGGGTTGAGAGAATTAGCACCCCAAGCAAAGGAACAGGGAGCTGGAACCTAGCGGGGCCCTCAGTGGAGGCTGCAGGGTAGTTTGGCCTTTTGGGATATTTAAAACAGCTTCACGAGCCCCATTTGTCTCCTCTCATCGGGATAGGAACTACTCTGACAGCTGTGTGAGCATACATACATGTCTGTGGGTCTGCGTGTGTGTTCCTGTGCACGTGCGTGTATGCGCATGTGTGTGAACATGTGGTCTGAGCACAGTATGTGTGGTGTATGTGTGTGTGGTATGTGTGGGTGTGTGATGAGTGTCCATACGGAGCCTGTGTGCACAGTGTGTGTTCTTGGACGTGTGGTTGCACATGCGGGGGGCATGGCGTGCGTCTGGGTGCATGCAGTGTCTGTGTGTGTTCATGCGTGCGTGCTGTGTGTATCCGTGCATGTGGTGCACGTGGGGGTGTGTGCATGGGTGGGGAACAGATGGACTGACGGGAGTTTCTCTGGATGATTAATGGCTTTTGGAAGGAGGCACTGCGTCCATCAGACACTCCTGGCAGGTTCTGAGCTTGGCACCCTGCCCGCCTTCTGGCTGGACCAGCCCAGGTGAGGCTGTGTTCCCAGCCTGGGTGGCCCAGGGCTGGAATGCTGGGCCCCAGAGGGGACAGAGAGCTCCCTTTGGAACTGTATCACGCTCCCCCCCCCGCCCCCCATACACACACGGTACAACAGCCTGGAATGCAGCCCCTCAGCCACCACTCCTCCACACACATACCTTGTAATAAATGCAGAGTCCAGGGACTCCCCCCACGGACTCTAGTTTGGTAGGGCCAGACCAGGGTTTAGGAGTTTTTAACAAGTATCACAGGGGTCTGATTCTGGGGGGCTTCAGACTAAATTTAGAAGAGCCTACCTGATGCTTGTATGTGCCTACAAGCACTTTGAAGGTACCCTCCTCTTCTCCCTCCTGGATTCACCCCCGAGGCATCCATTCTCTCTGCTTCTCATTTGCTGTGTGATATTAGGCAAGTCTCTTTACCTCTCTGGGCTGCTTCCTCATTTTTGATAATCTGTATCTTACTAGCCTTGGGGCCTTTCTGGGCCTCGGCTTCTTTGTGCACTGGGGTCAATACTAGCACCAGCCTCTGTGGGTTCTCAGGTTCCTGGAAGGAGTGAACGAGTCATGCCTTAGGTACCTGTGGGTACCTAAGTCACTGTCACCACTGTTCTATGCTCTGGAGATGGGATGTATGGTTAGCTCATAGTGGGTGGTCAGGGAGGTGAGCGTCATTGCAGGTCCTAACAGTATCTGAGCTTACTGAGCTCGCTGCAACCTGTGGGCCAGGTCCTCATCATTCTTAATTTATAGACGAGAAAACCAAGGCTTAGAGAAGTCACAAGACTTCCCCAAGGTCATTGGGCACAGGAAGGCAAGATCCTAAAGCTCTGCCCTTGGCCCTCAGGGTGAGAGGGATGAAGTTGAAGGGAACCAGGCAGCAGGGAGGGCAGGGCCTGAGAGGTTGAGAGGCGCTGGAGCTACAGCGGCCTGCAAATCCAGCCCAGCTGGGGGATTAGACTGCATCTGGCTCGGTTTACACCACAGAAACAAAGGCTGCTGGCGATGCCTTTATCTGGGAAAGAGGGGGCAGGAGGTGGGGGGACTCTCCTCCGCCCTGTCCAGGACCTGGATGGAAGGAAGGAGGAGGTGAATCTGGGCCTACTCCCCCACCCCAGGGATGTGACCTCACATCTCTGGGTGGAGGACAGGGTGTTCCCGGAGTGGGGTGAGGTGTAGGGGATAGATAGGCTGGGGACGGGGACAGGAAAGGTCCCTCGTGAGTGAGCAGGGAATCCTGGAAGCCCCAGGCTGCTGGCAGCTATGCTTCCCAGGCAGCTGGCCCAGCTCACAGTGGGGAGCCCACGTGGACTGCATGCCCTTTCCCCTCAGGCCAAGGCCCCAAACTTAGCACTAGGTCTCTCCTCTTGATCTCTAAAGAGAAATAGCCAATAAAACAGAGCATGCCCCGCACCCGCACCCCCACCCCACCCCCCTTCCAATTGCAAGGTGGGGCGACGTTCTGGAGTCCCCCGGTTACAGGGAAGTGTTGGCTGGGCGCGGGTGTTTCAGGCCCCAACCTCGTCCCCAGGGGGTTCTGATCTCTCCTCCCTGGACCACAGGGTGGGGAGGTGTTCTGACCCCTCCCCCAGACTGTGGGCGGAGGGCGTGTTCCGGCCCCTCCTCCAGGCCGCCCTGGGAAGCGCGGTGGCGGGTGCCGGGCGGGCGGAGGCGGCTGTGAGCGCGCGGCTCGCCGGAGCCAGGAGCTGACCTTATTAGCCGGGGGCAGCTGTTCGCGGTGCACATCTGGCAGCGGGCTGCGGCCGTGCCCCCGCCCCCCGCTCAGCCTGCGTTACCTTCCAGGAATGCTGGCAGCGCCTCGCGCATCTGGAGCGTGTTTCTGGGGGCAGCCGGCGCCCCCTCCGGCGCCTGGCCCCGGCTCGGGGCGGCGGGGTGGGGGTGGGGGGCGCCCCGCCCGGATTTCCTGGCTCCTCCCGCTCGTGGCTGCCCTCAGCGGCTCCCGGGCAGACCTGCGGCTGGGCCACGGGACCGGAAAGGGCAGCAGGACTTGGCTTGCTCTCTGTGGTGCTGGGGGACCTCAGGGACCAGCTGATTGGCCTCCATTGCAGATAGAGGGAAACTGAGGCCTGGAGGAGTCTAGCATCTTGTTCAAGGTCTTGTGGAGTCCCCCTGTGGCCAAGCGAGTTGAGCAGGAGATGCCGATTTCAGTGTTAAAATCACATGATAAAGCCAGAGAGGTTCATTTCACACCCCTGTGTGGCATCGTTCTGGGTGAGTCTTTATCCCTGGCTGGCTGGGCTAGAAGCCAGAGCCCTGGAGCCTGGCAGAGGACGGTAGGGAATGAGAAGCATCGTGGCATGGTGTGGCTAGTGCCGGGGACAGTTGAAGCTGTGTAAGAGACTCTGTATTTTGCCTGGTTCCCAGCCCAGCCTCATCACTGCCCAGCTGTATGACCTGGCCATGTGACTTAACCTCTCTGTGCCTTAGGCTGATCTGTGGAATGGGCTTGTGTGAGTATCTGTTTAAAAGGAGTGAGATGCCACGGGTGACGCCAGTGGCTCAGGGCCTGAGAACAGGGAGAGTCGGGGTTCAGTCTGCTTGGGATGCAAGTGAGGGGCTCCCTGAGAGGCCGAGCAGGGCTAAGTAAGCACTAATCGGATGTAGAAAAGAGGGGAGGGTGTTTTGGAGAGACAACAGCAGGTCTGTGCATATAGGGGTGATGGAGCTTGGGGGCGCAGTAGAGGTGGGGGCAGGGTTGGAGCCAGCATGAATGCCCGTTCTTAGGCGCCAACACCCAGCTTCTCCTGGACTTTGTGGCTGAACCATGGGGAGCCCTTGAAGATTCGTGAGGAGAAGAGTGGCCTGTGGACCCGCACGCATGAGTTCCCTCTCGGGCACCGGGTGGAGCAGCCCACGGACTGTTAGGTGCCAACTGCTGCCTGTAAGGCCTCAAAACCACACCCTTCCTGCTCTCACTGGGCCCCCCTGCAACCTCTGCCCGGCCGCCCCTGCCGCCGCTTCCTCAAGCCCCACACCTCCCTCCTGCAAGACTTCTACGAATCATACACCCCGAGAGCCCTTGTCACCTTGACCTCACGCTAGGCATCTGCAGTTTAAAACTAGTATCCCATGGAGGGGATGAGGCAGACCTCCTGAAAGAAGAGCGGAAGTGGGCCGTGGGCGGAGGGGACAGCACAGGGCACCCGGTGACGTACTGAACGGCGTGGGCAGAGGGTCCGAGGAGGGCGCGAGCGTGAGCATGGCGCACACTTGGGGTGGCCTGTTCAGATGACTGGAAAGCTGGGGTGGCACCGGAATCTAGAAGGGAGTTCAGACTAGGAGTGGATGGCTTAGAGAGCATGCTTGGGGGGTTGCCTCGTCCTGAAGGTACTAGGGAGCCAGTAAAGGTGAATGAATGGAAGGTCCATGGAGCAAAATAGGTCTCTCTGCTGCTCCAGCCCCGACACCTGGGATGTCTTAGAAGCTCCCTGATCCTGAGCTGAATGAACAATTAAACGGGGCTTTGGGAGGAAGGCCAAGGGCTTGACCACAGGCAGGGCAGTGGGAAAGAGTGGATGGTAGGGAGCCGAGGCCTGGGGTCCTGGCTTGGGCCACCCAGCCAACTCTGTTGTCAGACCCGAGACAAGGGGGAGTGTTGGCTGTGCGTGCAGGGGGACTCCTGGGTTGTGGCATCCTGCCAGGGACACTTTCTCTGCCTAGGTTCCCTGCCAGGTCCAGCCGGAAGAGCCTGGGGTCCCGACCCTGGCCTGGCGCCATAGGGCACCCGGGGGGCCACCCTCCAGCCTAGCCACCCGCCAGCCTGCCCTGACCTCCCCCAGACGCTGTGTCTCGCCTGCCAGCATCTGCTGCCTGCTTCCTCCCTCCCCCAGCCTGTGTTTGTTTTTCTTCTAGAACCATCGCCTCCCACAAAGGCAGTCATCCAAGAGAGGTGGTGTTCTGGAGACATCCCTCTGCCCTCCGCAGCCCCATCATGCCTCGCAGCCCTGGAGGGATGGTGTGGGAGGCTGGGGCCCCGGCAGGCAGGCGGCATCCTCCGGCGGCCAGAGTGTCGTCAGCCGTTGGCTCCTGGTTCTGCTGGTGGAATCCGGAGCAGGCGTGAGAGCAGCCCTCGCCTCAGCATCCCGGGAAGGGGCTCTGGAAGGCTCTCTGCTTGTCTTGGCCCCTCTCCCTGTTCCCTTCCTCGCCGCTCAGAGGAGTCAGGCAGGATTTGGGTCAGAGCCCCGGCAGGGGAGGCCTCCAGGCCCCTGGCTGCAGGGCTGTCCTTGGTGTCCCAGGACCCTGGGCCTCGCTGGGGTCGCCCTCGGCTCAGGCTTGGTCAGAGCAGAGGCATTTGCAGGGTGCTGATGCTCTTCCTCTCCTCCCCACCCTTCCCTTCCCATTTTCTACTTTCATTTAGTAAATTCATCCAACAGATATCTATTGAACACCTATGTGCGTGGCTGGCAAGACCCACCCTGCAGGGCCCTGTGCTGGGGAAGGCAGCGGCCCTTGTGTCAACATGGAGGGGTGCCATTGGAGGGCAGCAAGGACGGTGTCATGCCCAGAGCTGGGCTTGTAACAGACCACCGTGACTGATGTGGAGAAAGGAGGCAAGGTGGCTCCTCCTTGGGGACAGATGCCATATTGAGCAAGGCAAGGAGTGTGAGTAAAGCAGGCAGAAATGCTTCCCGGAGCAGCCTGGACAACGGGGTGCCACGGGGGTGGAGAGGAGGGCGTACTGGAAGAGCCATGAGAAGGGACATGGATTTTCTCCTGGATGGACTGCTCTGAGAACCGCGCCCCGCGCCCCCCCCCTTCGCTCCCCGCTGCCCCAGCCGGCCTTCCCACCCCTTGAGCCTCTCCCTGGAGTTGGAGTTGAGGCTCAGGCTCAGAGCCTCCCAGTGGCCATTATTCCTTCAGGGCTAGATACCTTGTCATTGAACCCTGGCTGCAGCCCTCCATGGAGGCTGTGGTGGCTGCAGCAGGAGAAGGAGCTGAGGCCAAGAGAGGTAGGAGGGGCAGAGCTGGGAGGGCTCCTTCTGGGTAACTCCATGCCCCTCAGAACAGAGTTGGGATCACCCAGAGTCTGTGACTTTGCAGTTTTTTGTGGTTCAACAGAAACCTGTCTCTACCATAGGCACCCCAGTACTGGATCCTGAAATCCCACCCTGGAACCCTGAGCATCCCAGACTGAGGGGTCTGCAGGCTGGCAGGGGGTGGAATCAAGAATCTGTGCACCAAAATCTGCTCCGTGGGATCCCAGGACAGGCAAATCAGCCCCATCTGGTCAGTGATTAAGACCTGTTAGCTGGGGAGGGACACTGGCAGCCCCAGAGAGCTGGAGATGTCCTATGTCTTGATCGGCTGGTTTCGGAATACATCCACCTGTACCTAAACACCAGCCAGACATTGAACTGTGTGCACTTAACCGTTTGTAAAAATCTGTCGCCTGGTGAGGAAAACTTTTCGGATGGTCTCGAGAAAGGAGACCTTCAGCACGACTAGTCAGCCGCCTGGCTTTATTCAAGTCACCTAAGCTCTCTGAGCCTCAGCTTCCTCACCTGTGAAGTGAGACACTGGTGCCGCCTTCACAGGGCTCTCGTGACGACGAGACAGGTCAACACAAATGCAGTGCTCGGCTGTCGCCACTGTTCGGATCAAACCCGCCTGTGCCGTGGCGTTCGTTGTGCAGTAATTGGCCTAGCCAGTGGCTTCCCTATCAGGAATTTCACATCCTTCCTATGGGTGACAGGCCGAGTCCTTCCCCCATCCCTACAGAAGGCAGATGAGATGTCCCAACCCTACTTTTTGACTTATTAATAAAAAGCTACCCCCGGAGGTCCCGAGGTCCAGTCTAAGCCTTCCTTTCTCCCTTTGGAGACAGACAGACGTGGGTTTAAACCTGCCTCTGATACTTCCTGGCTGTGTACCTTGGGCTCATTGCCTCTTCTTTCTGAGCCTCAGTTTTTGCATCAGTGAAACAGGGCTGCTGGGGGATGGGGGTGGGGTGGAGGGGTCAACACAGGAGCTCCCAGCCCAGCACCTGGCACTTAGCAGATGCCCATGGCTTGTGTACCCTTGTGTTCCCTTGGGCACTCCCGGTCTGTACTGGGGCTGAACTGTGCACACCCTTTCTCAACTCCGCCTTGAGTGATATGCCATTGGTAGCTCAAAATCAACTGTGGTGGGAGTATTTACACCATAGAAATTGGGAGATGCTACAAATCAGAGTTGTTGTTTTCCAGAAGGCTGGTTGTTAAACATTTACCACATTCCACTGGGGAGGGGGTGTCAGTGAGTCTCTGAAGGAACTATGTCTTTGACCCAGTGTGCCCACCTCCCCTCCTCCCTCTTGCCATGATTTAGAAATATGTCACACAGCTTAGTAAGTGACAGAACAAGATTCAGAGTCAGGTCTGCAGGAATCCAGAACCCTTTGCTTTAAGCCCTCAGCCCAGCAGAGATGGTCAGGCGGTACTTCCTGGAGGCAGTGGGGCTCCCACTCACGCTTCAAAGGGTTCTCTCCCCCAGCGCTACACACCACCCTTGCTTTAGGACTAAGTATGGACCAGACACCCCTTAGGGCATCCTCCTCAAGCTCCCCCTTGCCCAGAACTGAGCAGGCAGCCTGTCTGTCCTCTGCGGTGGCTGCCAGGGCGGGATCCAGCCCCTGGAAGGCAGCTCATCCCTCCTGGTTGCTCGCCGCACCCCATCAGCCAGGTCCCCTTCCACTCCCCACCACTCCCAGCACCACCCCCGTCATGGCCAGCCTGGTCTGCCACTGTCCTGAGGTTCCTGTGCCCGCCCCGCAGCCCACATCCTCAGAGCTGTGCGGGTCTTAGGGTCCACGTGACTCCCTGGCACTGAGGAAGAGTTCAGTGCCTTCCTCTTCACATGCCCATATGTGCGCCTACCCTCTCCCCTGGAGCCACTCCTGTCCATCTCCCCGCTCCAGCATCCTGCAGTCCTTAGTGGTTTCCCCTGCTGGACGCAGTTCTGCACAGAGGCCTTGGCCCAGTGCATGTCCTACTGCGGGTGGGGTCCCGTAGGTGCCATTGGGAGGAACTAGTGGGGCTGCCATGTGGGGCCGGGCAGTCAGGCCTTCCACAGTGGTGCCCTGCGCACGTCGGGCGTGTGCCCACCAGTGGCCTCTGCGGCTGGGAGGTGGGAGCGCGTGGGGCCCGGGGGTGAGCACTGAGCTGCCCGAGGCCCCCAGGCTCAGCAGGGATCAGGGCTGGATGTGGCCAGGTCCAGGTCTGCTCTGGGACATGGTAACTGCCATCTGAGAGCCCCATGTCATCTTTCTGCAGTGAAGGTGACAGCCGGCCGAGCTCAGCACCACTGCCTGAGTGGCGAACACAACTTCTAAGCATATGTCACGTGCCCCGTGGGGCAGGCCCTGTGCCAGCCTCTTTGCACACATCATCTTATTTTAAACCTGTAGCAGCCTAGTGAGGAGGATACTGTCATGGGCATTAAGGTTCAGAGGAGACAGAAGCACCCTCCCAGGAGTGACGGGCAGGCGAGGCCTGCGGCAGCAGGATGGATGTCCAGTCTGGGAGAAGACTTGTGCCCATGGCCCATGCTGGGGCAGCTGGGGTGGGGGGTGGGAGACCGAAGGGCAGGAGGTTTAGGGCAGCATCCCCTACCCTGGTTGCTCCTTAGAAAAATCCAGATGCCAGCAGTACCTGGGGATTCCATTTTGACTAGTTGGGGTGAGGCCTGGGCATTTTTGTAAAGTTCCCCAAGTGAATCTCATGTCAGTGAGGGGACACAAATGTGTCAGTTTCCTGTGGTCGCAAGTGAGTGCAAACATAGTGGCAGAAAACAACACATATTAGTAGTATTTGTATGATTCATAATCATCGTGACTGGATAATATCTGAAGAGTAATATCTGGAGGCTAGAAGTCCGAAAGCGTCTTACCGGGCTCAAATCAGGGTGTTGGTAGGGCTGTTTTTTTTCTGGAAGCTGCAGAGAAGAATCTGTTCATTTCCTTTTCTAGCTTCTAGAGGCCGTCCTAGGAGAGAGACATTGAGGACACAGCGATTATACCAAATAGGATGAACATCCCTTTGACGTAACAGTTTTGCTGCCGGGACTGTGTCCCCTGTTGTCACCTTTGCCCCAGAGGGGCCCTTGGGGGCGGACACTATGTCCCAGACACATGTTGAAGAAGGTGGGGGGCACCCAGATGACCGCAGTGGTATTGCGCGCACAACGGGGCTCCAGGCCAGTCTGTCCTGCTGGAAAGTAGGGGTGTGAAATTAACCAAGGGAGCCAGGCACTGGCCTCTGTGCAGCAGGCGGCTGGGAGGGAATGCTCCCAGAGATATTTCTGGTGGAAAAGCAAGGAGCAAATCCCTGTGTTTGATGTGCTCTGGTTTGTGTCTTAACACATGAGAATATGCACACACACACACACACGCACGCATGCACACACGCACAGCAGATGTTGGAAAGATGAACAGAAAAGTGCAGAGAGTGACCACTCCTGGAAGTCCAAGGGACCCTCACTTTTTACTGTGCAGCATTCTGCACTGTTTGACTTTTTAAAACCATGCACACTATTTAACATTTTTAAAAAGCCTTTGATGTAAAAAAGAAATGTTGCCAGGGGCCAGGGGACTATTACTGACTCAGGGGCCAGAAAGATGGGGTGACTCATTGAGGGTAGCTTTCTCTGGTTAGATTTCTCCTGGGGGGGGGGGCGTGTACATTTGTCTCTTGCTGGTTGAGGGGAGAGGGCCTCAGGAATCTTGGGTGGCAAGAGCATGCACATTGCTGAGCCCTCGAGATGTGTGGAGATGATGAGGCTGCCCCCTGTGCTGGTCCTGTTGCTGCAGGGTCACCTGTTGGCCAGACATCCTTGTAAGGAGGGTCTGTGGGGTGTCCAGCCTGGAGAGAGAAAAGCTAAAGGGTCAGGTGTGTGAGGGGCTGCAGTTAGGAAAACCCCCTGCATGGGGAGCCGTGGGAGAAGCGAGTGCTCCTGGCGGCAACCCGAAGGGTGTACCTCCCAGACCCCAGTGAGCTGCCTAGAATAGGAGCAGATCAAGATGAGGGTGGGGAGACAGTTTCATGTCACAGTTTAGAGCGTGGACTTTGGAGAACACAGTCCTGGTTCGGACATCCGGCTCTGCCCCCGAGTGGAGTGACTTAGGCCATCGATGGACCTTCCAGGGCCATAGTTTCCTCCAAAAAGATGGGTACATTAGGTCGTTCCCTCCTAGGGTGCTTGTGAGAAAATCTCCAACACCATCTTTTGCTCAGCATATTCACATTCACCTGATACTCATACTAATATTCACTTCAGAATTTAAGATCTCAGTTTTCTTCAGCAAATTCATTTTGAAAGGAAGCGTCACATCGTAGCTGTGGTAGGCGACACCAGCCAATAGCCACCCTGTTGTTATTGCTGTTGTTGTCGTCAGTGGAGAAGAAACTCCTGACTGACTATGACAAAAACCTCCCCATTTTTGGCCTTTTTGGTTGGATGTATTGAGATAATGTTATATGCCTTAATCTTAATTTGAAAGCAGGTAAGTTAAAATTTTTAAATATTTGATTCTTAAAATACTTCTCAGTATTCCCTTCCACTGCCAGTTAATTTCGTGCTTTTTATATGGATTGTTACAAATTAGGGCCTTTAATAGAAAGCAGTTTCCTCCCTTGGCTGGAGGGGGGAGGTGGGGTCTGGGAGCGCTGCTTTCCGGTGGGCTGGTGCCTAGTCCTGCAGTACCAGGAGATGGACCCTAGGTGGTGCCCAAACCCCAAGCCCCAAACCTGCAGTTTCCCATTTCTTACCTGCAGGATACTGTGTGCAAGTGTGTGTGTGTCAGGGCAGGATTGGTATATGAATGTGTGCGAGTGTGTCTGTGAGGTCTGTGTGGAGGGGTCTGTGTGTGTCTTTGTGTATGTCTGTGAGTGTATGGATGTCTGTGTGTGAGTTGTGGGGAAACTGGATATGTTGTCAGTAGTGGGTGAAAGTGTGTGAGTGTGTGTGTGTGTGTGTGAGTGTGTCTGTGTGTGGGTGAGAACTTTGGGGAACCTGGAACCCCACACTCTCCACCAGCACCCCACACCCTTGATGGAAGCATGGCTGATGTGGGGTGCTGTGGACCCCCTGAAGGATGCCCCAGCTGCAGGAACCCTGCACCCGCCCCTGCCTCACTCATCCTCAGGAGATGTGATTAGCAGATGTACAGAGCCAGGCTGTGATTTATGTTCCCTGCCACCTAATTATTCCCAGCCTTGGAGGAGGAGAAATCAAATGCTTTACAGGGCCAGGAGCCTGAAATCCTGGCAGGGGCTCCGGGGCGCCAGGGCGGCCCCATTCCCACCCTCAAAGGCCCTAGGGCCCTGAGGCCTGGAGAGGGGGCCGGGAAGCTGAAGGTACCGCACCTGGAAGTGATGAAAGCTGGGGGCCGTCTGTCACTTCCTGTGAGCACTGAGGGGGTCAGAGGCTCAGGCCGATGCGGTCAGCTTCCCCCTCAAGGAGGTTTATAGCCGGTGCGTCCCCCGCACCCAGCCCAAGGCAGCGTCGTAGAGGGGCCAGATCCGTCACCCTCTGCTTAGGTCCTAAGGTGGCTTCCCTAATGCTCTTAGAAGGAAATTCCAAATCCTCAAGGCTCAAGGGGTGTCTCCTTAGTGTCTGACTTTATCTTGTCGCACCCCCTCCCCAACCCCACATGCCCCCAAGCACTGCTGGCTTCTCCCTACTTCTCAGAAATGCTAAATTAGTTCCCACCTCACTTTTACACCTTCTGTTCCCTTTGCCTGGAATGCTGTTCCCCATATTCTCAGGGGTGCTGCTCTGCCTTCACGGTCACCAAGGCCTTTCTTGACCATGTGTCCTTTGGCACTCGTCTCTGACCTCAGGTATCCTCAGCTCCATGCAGGTGGGGTCTATGTCTGCTTGTCCACGCTGTCCCCAGTGCACAGAAATGTGCCTGGTGGGTAGGGAGGGCTCAGTAAACATTTATGGTTTGGTTGGAGGGACAGACGGAGAACAGATGGTAAGCCTGCAACCGAGCCGAGAGGCCAAGGCTCGGGGAAGATAGGACCTCAGAGCTCAGGAGCAGTGGGGTCCCTGGGACAGGAAGAGGTGGCTGTGAAGACTGCCCAGGCCCTGAGAGGCATCCTGCAGGGGGGTGATGCATGCTCGTTGGGGAGGGGAGTCCTGGTCTTCATGACCACACAAGGGCTTCTCTGTCCTTCCTCCCCTCGGAGCCTGGCTTAAGCCCTCGTGGGAAAGCGGGGCAGCAGGGGAGGGGGGCGGTGCATCTTATTCCTAAGCCTCCAGCAGGGGACTTGATGCTCTCGGAAGCAGAGCACCAGGACCCAGAAGCATGGCCTTGACCTTGGGTCACTGGCCTTGAACACCAGTGTGCGGGCTGCCCAGCTGGGTGGCCTCAGGGAGGCCCGCCACTCAGCCTTTATGCTCCCCTTCTCCTTATCTCCACACAGGCCCCATCACTGTTGCTCCAGAGGCTGTTCCAAGGACTCAGGGTGCAGGGAGGGGTGGGAACCTGGAAGACCTGCCAGGGGGCTGGTCTGTAATTACCGGTGGAATTCCTCACCTCTGCTTTCTCTTCTAAACAGCGTTGGGCACCCACTGTGTGCTTGGCAGCCAGGCTGGACATGCACCTGAAGGCCTTCCCACAGAAAGACCTGGGGCTCCTCGCAGTGGTGGCTCTTATCTCCCCAGTTTTGGCTATAGGAATTCCTGCAAATAAATAGCCCAGCATGTGGGGGCAGCCCTGGCCTTAGAAGGGCTTTCTTGGGGCCTGCTTGGTGCCCACCAGCCTTGCCCACCTGCCTGCAGGCCAGGGACACCATGGGGCAAGCACAGCTGCAGGGGCAGCAGACAGGAGCGGGCGGAGCATCCAAAGCGGAACCCTGAGGGCAGGCGGGCCTGGGGTCCCTCAGAGCCTAACAGCCGCCTTCTCCCTGGCTTCGCTCCTCCTCAGCTCCCTCCTGCCTCTCTGGGGTCTCTCCCAGTCTTTCCTCCAAACGTCTGTGTTTCTCACTCCTCTGTCTCGCTCCGATCTCTTGACTCTCTCTCTCTCTCTCTCTCTCTCTCTCTCTCTCTCTCTCTCTCTCTCTCTCTCTGTCTGTCTCTGTCATCTTTACTGTCTCTTTTTCTCCCTTTGTCTCTTTCTTTTTCTATTTTCTTTTCTCTCGCCTCTCTTCCTTTCTCTCCCCCCTCCTCTCTCTTTCTCATTCTCTCTCTCCCCACCCTACTCCCTCTCTGTTTCCCTCTCCCTCTCTCCCTCTCTTTCTCCCTCTCTCCCCAAGCAGCTGTTACCTAATAGGCTGTTAATGATGATACAGTAAGTGGAAGGCATGGTCCTAGGGGAGCCGCCATGATCTGTGTAATTGGTCTCAAAGGAGACAGAAGTATCTAATATTTACACACCAGCATTAGTCCTTTGGGAGTCTTATCTTGGCTAGAACCAAGCAGGGAGAGGTGGCTCTAGCTGGTGCCATCTTCCCCAACTGATACCCGCTCAGAAGGTCTTCGGTCATTGGGACCTGCTCCCTTGGGTGAGGATGCCACGGGCCAAGCTGAAGGTCCCAGGAGGTGCAGGCTCAGTGCTGGGGGTAGTTTCTTTGGACTCACTTGGGTAGGTACTGGGTACTCAGCACCCCCTCCAGAGGGCATGACATGGATAAAGTTCTCCAACACTAAGATCTTGGGGCTGGAGGGAGGAGGAGGAGAGACAAAGTCAGAGGCAGCTCCCGGGGGATCTTTGAGTCTCTGAATCTGTGCAGGCCTGAAGTCCTTCTGACCCAAGGTCAGGGCCATGCTCCTGAGTCCTGGTGCTCTGCCTCCGAGAGCATCAGGTCCTCTGCTGGAGGCTTAGGAATAAGATGCACCCCCTCCCACCCCTTTCCCACGAGGGCTTGAGTCCGTCTTTTGCTCAGTCAGCTGGAGACACAGCTAAGAAAGCTGCTACCTCCAGGCGCAAAAAATATTTAAGTGGCAGCAGTGCTCATTCAGATTACATTGCACCCAGTAGCCCAATATACCCACCCAGCAGGCACGGAGCTGCTTCAGGGGCGGGTGCTGGGCCCGGGTCCACCCCGCTGGGCCCCTTCCCTGCAGCCCAAGGGGAAGGAGGAACCCCAGCTGCAGACCCTCCCCCGGCCTCACAGGAGGAGGCGTGGAGCCCAGCAAGGGGTGCCCACAGGAAGGACCACAGCAGCTCCTGTGGGTGGAGCACTTGCCGGGCCTGCCTGGGTTCCAGTGTTTAAAGGGTTTCGCCTAGTTAACATCTCCCCAGGGAGGAGGACGTTAGCCCACTTTAGAGACTGGGAAACTGAGAGGCAGAGCTGAGTGCAAACCAGGCCTCCCAGTTCCGGCGCAAGGACTCTAAGGATTCCCTCAGCCCCCGGCACGAGGGACCTCACACAACGGAAGCCACTCAGTAGAAACGTCAGCTCTTCGGAGCAGCGCCCTGGGCTTTCTGCCACAGTGTGGGACAGGCGGGCGTCCAGGCCAGCTCTTGGGCCAGGGACCAGTCTGGGGTCTGGCTGCCCAGATGCCCACCCAGCAGGATGCTGCAGGTCTTCCATGTGGCTGTCCCTGAGTTGTAGCCTTTACAATAAATCGGTACCAGTAAGTCTGTTTCCCTGAGTTCTGTGTGCTGTTCTAGCAAATTATCGAACATGAGGAGGGGGTCATGAGAACCCCCGATTTATAGCTGGGTGGTCAGAAGTACAGAGACCCGGGACTGGTGATTGGTGTCTGAAGTAGGGAGCAGTCTCACGGGACTGAGCCCTTGACCTGTGGGCTCTGTGCTAACTCTGGTAATAGTGTCAGGACTAAATCAAATTGTAGGACGCCATCTGTGCCCCCTGTCTGAGAGCTGCAGAGTGGGTTGTTGGTGTAGAAAAGCCACACAGTTACCGTCAGCAGTGTCCCGTGGACAGAAGTGAATCTTAGTCGTAGGGAGGGTGGTTCTGCTGGCCTGCAGGCCTGGCTGTGTGTGGGGCCAGCTTCTCACAGCTCTGGGCCGAAGAAGCAAATGGCAGGAGGGCAGACAGAAGGCCCCCCACAGCCCGACACCCCGACACCCTCTGCGAGGATGGCCAGTGTCACCGGTACACCAGCTGCCCATGCCGTAGGGCCAAGAGCTATGGAGCTGGGTACCACTCCATGCCTCAGTTTCCTCATCTGTGCAACGGGGATGGTACCAGTTCCTGCTCTCTTGTGGGGTTCACGGGGTTGGGGGGGGGAGTAAGGCTTGTGGAACAGCACCTGCCAGGCACCTCCTCCTACGTGTGGTGTCTATTATCATGTTGGTCGCGGCCTCGGGCAGCTTCTTGCCAATCCTTTTCCAGTTTCTTCCCCTATCGTGAGGCTAGGCTAAGCCTTTGGCCATGCCCTCAAGAGAGTCCTCACCTCCTGCCCACTGCAGAGGGAGAAGACGGGTCCCTGTCAAGGGTGGCGTGGTGGCCACCCATACACCACATGGTCCCTGGCAGAAGCCCCCGGGAGCCCCCGCCCAGCACCAGATATGAGCCCTGGCCCCACAGGACCCACCGACAGTTTACAGACAGAGCAGTCTCCAGGGTGTCTGTTCTCAGTCACCCCTGTGCCAGCTGGCTATCTCAAGACTTCTGGCAAGCTGGGCTGGCGGGAACGGGGTGGCCGCCTCTCCTTCGCTGCAGGCCTTGCTGACTCCTGGGGAATTCCGGCAAGGCCTCCCCTCCCTGAGCCTCCACGGCCCCGTCCCCCAAACCCCCTCGCCCTTGCCGTGCAAGCACCCCTCACTTCTCTGGTCATAAAACACTATGGGCTCATTACTTTTAATTTTTATAATTTCAGAAACACCCTGACACATGAAAAATGACATTTTGCAAGTGCTATTTTAAGTGCAGGTTTTTTAAAATAACAATTTTGTAACAGTTTACCTAAGTGTAGAGTTCAGCATATTCTGAAATAGTCCACATATATGTAACCACTATGTACTTCTAGAACATTCCATCCCCTAAAAAGAAACCCCTTACCCTTAGCAATTCCTCTGTGTTCCTCCTTCTCCCAGCTCCTGGCAACCACTGATCTACTTTCCGTCTCTGTGGATTTGCCTGTTCTGGATGTTTCATATAAATGGCATCATATAATATGTGCCCTTTCGTATCTAACGTCTTTTACCTAGAAGAATAATTTCAAGGTTCATCCATGCCGTAGCATGTATCAGTGCCTCATTCCTTTGTATGGCTGAACAATATTCCATGGACGGATATGCCACATTTGGTTCATCTGGTCGCCATCCATGGACACGTGAGCTGTTTGCATTCGGGACTGTTATGAATGGTACTGCTCTGAATTTGCGTGGCCGGTTTTGTGGGGATGTAGGTTTGCGTTTCTCTTGGGTACACACCACGGAGTGGAATTGCTGGGTTAAAGTGGCTTCAGTTGTCAGTCACTTTCACAACAGAATCTCTTCCAGCTGTTCAGGCCCTGCCTCTCCATGACTCTGGTCCTCTCATGGACACCCCCGAAGGCAGTGTAGCCTGTCCCCAAGGGGAAGGACTTGGGTCCTGTTTGCCACCGTGTTCCCGTCCTGAGCACAGTGGTGGCACAGAATAGGTGCTCAGTAAACCCTGGGTGGCTGGCTGAGCCCTGCAGCCTGGCGCCTCTGCCCGCTTCCTTGGCCTTGTGCACAGAGGGAGATTAGCTTCCCTCTGTTGCCTTGCTCAGGGCCTGGAACTTGTCAGCTGGCTCAAACAGAGGCAGAAACTGCTGTTCTCCCTGTTTCACTGGGCTCAGCAGGTGACCAGGCCCAAAGTCATTGTCCCTGATCGGCCTGACTCAGAAGCCAGACAAGACTAGAGCAACCCTGGTGGAGGCCTGGGGCCTACCTGCCTGTCTCGATGCCCACTGGGCTTTGCTGGGCCACCTGAGCCCGCCTGCTGTGGGTGGGACCTCAGCTTCCAGGGGTGCAGCGAGGCTCTTTCTAAACACAGAAACCTTTCCCCTTTCTTATGTAATTCTATGTCCAGAGACCTGAGTAATATAGTGGCTGCCCAGTGGCCTGGCACCCAGCTCTTCCCTGAGCCCCACACTGATCCCCTCTCCATCAGTCAGCTAACTCCCTGCCTCCCATCTGCATTCAGGCCTTGCCTTCACACTGCTGATCTTCTGGGTAACGAGGCCCCCAGTGTGCCCAGACCCTGAGATGCTCTGTGTTCCCCAGTTACACCTCCCTAACCAGGCCAGCCAGTTTCAGAACAGAGCTGGCCTGGCTGTGGGCATCACCTTGTTTGTGACGTGGGCATGGTCACCTGCCTGGCACAGAGCAGTATCAGTGCTCGTTTGCTCGATGGGATCATAGCAGTCTGTTGGAGCTTTCTGCCCATTCCCGCCTCGCACCTTTCTATACCAGCATGAGACTGCTACATTAATTGCAGTAAGTGAAAGTAACAGCAGTGCTGGGCTCCTTGGACCCTATCCTGGGCTGAGGTATCTCCCCTCCTCTGGCCACACCCTTCACTGGCCACGCCCTCCTCTACCCACCCCCCATTGGTTGGGCCACACCCTCCTCCCCATCTCTGAGGTTGGTACCTAGGTACCTGGAAGACCAAAGAGGCTGGTATGGTGGCCGGGCGGGCTAGAAGCCTCCATGAATGGGCTTCCCCTCCAGGGCATTGGGTGGGACCCATAGGGGAAGATGCCTACCGTTGCTGTGACAGGTGGCTGGGAGAGCTTAGGCCTGTGTAATGCCCAGGTGGTAGACATGACAAAATTGGATCTGATCCGAGCCCTACATTACAAGGCTGATTCCAGGCAGACAGTTTACTATTCTGAACCGTGGTATTACCCAGAGGAGTGGGCCTAAGCCTCCCATCTCAGATGTGTGGTGAGGATCAATAAACTCACGTGCACTGAGGGCTTCTGTATGCCTAGCGCTGCTCTAATTCCTGGAAATGTGTGTAGTGGCTTAGATAGTGTACCCCCAAATGCTTGTCCACCTGTGACCTCAGTGAGTGACATTAGGAAGGAGAGTCTGTGCAGATGTAATTAGTTAAAATGAGGTCATACTGGATTAGGGTGGCCCAGTGACAGGTGGCCTTATGAGAAGAAGGGGATTTGGTCACTGACAGAATGGCATATGAAGACAGGGACATGGAGGGAAGGCCATGTGAAGGTGAAGGCAGAGACTGGAATTACGTTGCCTTAAGCCAAGCCAAAAATCGCCACCAGAAGCAGGAAAGGGAAGGAAGGAGGCTTTAGAAGGAGCACAGCCCTGCCGGCACCTTGACTCCAGACTTAAATGCTCCAAACCTGTGAGAGAATACATTCCTGTTGTTTTAAGCTCCTCAGTTTGCAGTAATTTGTTACATGCCTTAGGAAAGTAAAACAGTCTATTAACTCACTTAATTCTCACTGGCATCCGTAGGCAGGAGCTATTATTAGCTCCATTTTAGAGATGAAAAAACTGAGGCACAGGGAGATGGAGTCTCTCAGCTACTCTGACAAAACGAGTGGTGGAGGAAGGATTTGAACTCAGAGATCCTGATTCCTGAGCCTGGGTTTAATCCCTGTACCATGGAGCTCAGCGAGTGTGCCTGGCACTAAGTAGATGCTCAGAAAACGTTTGTTGCCTAGGAAACCACTCCATGGGGTCACCTCAGCTTGGCTCCTCAGGGGAACTTGGGGGACATTAGGAGGCTAGGCCTGCTGCTATTATGTACTCAGTGTTCCCTCCTGCATGGTGCAAAACTCCAGAATCTTCTTCCCCTTGCTCTGTCACTTAGGCCTTGTGTGCCCTGTGCCTACTATAGAAATCAACTTTAGACACTTTTTGGTTTAAGGGGACAAGCCCTTTCTCCCTCAGTTTCCCCCCTCAGCTCCCTGGGCAGACCCTAAGCTCATCTGCAGAACGCCAGAGCTGAGGAACCCAGTTTGAAAAGCACAAGTCACTTTCAGGCTTCAGGCCCAGGGTGCCCTGAAGACTCCACTGCTGGGTTTGTGGGAACAGGAGGAAACCAGTGAGACCATGGTCTGCAGGGCTGGAGGAGATGGAGGAGGGTACTCTGGCCGGTGGTGGTGCATGAGCTTTGAACGCACCGAGCCTGCAGGCATCACAGAGTTCTGCAGGCACTGCCCACCCAGCCCCTCTCAGGTTACAGATGCACAATCAGAGGCTCCGGGTGACAGGACTGGTCTGCCCTTGTAAGCTGTGTGGCCTCAAGCAAGACACAGCCTCTCTGAGCCTCAGTTTGGCTGTGTACGATACGGGATTATAGGCCACCTCCCTCACAGGCGCCTGGCACTCAGAGCAACTCCGAGCAGTTTGCTCGATGTAGCAGTTGGGGTGCGCTCCAGCTCCAAGATACCCCGCCCCCGCCAGCAGGCTGCTTGCAGGCCCGCCGAGGATGCTGTGACAGGGAGAGCATATGGCCGGCATATGCCACGCGGGAACATGGCAGCCCACGGGAGGAGGCAGGAGTTCTAGAGAGGGAGCTAAACCCTGCATCGCCGCCAGCAATGCACTGTGCCTGCCTCGCATTCTCTGCACCCCTCTGCCCCCCTCCTCCCCGGGAAGGTGAGCCTTTGCTTGCCTGGGGACTTGGGGTGCCCTGGGGTGACCTCCTGTGGCGATGGGCAATGTGTCTGCTGCCCACTAGATGTCACTGTCCCCTGCAAGATCAGGCAGAGCCACTGCCTAAGGAGCCCCTAAAAATGAGGTGGGGTCTTTCATGGAGCTGCCTGGGCAACCTCCTCTGTGTCTCCACCTGGGACACCCAACCCAGCCTCTTTCTCGTAACAGGCGGGTCCTCCTTCCCCTCCACCTGTAGGAAAACTACGAATTAGCCAAGCGGCGAGAGAGGGTGGGCAGGGGTGTTCCCAGTGAAGGGACCTGTGTGCGCAAAGGCCAGGAGGTGGCACCAGGGCTAGTGCTGTGGGCTTGGGGGCAACAAAGGAGATTCTGGGTGGCCGGAGCATGGCGTGAGCATGGGAAGGTGCGGAATGGAGCTGGAGCTGGACCTCATCATCCCCCTACTGCCCAGCCGGTATCGAGCGCTTCCAGGTGCCAGGCATTACCTTTTCCCATCCAGAAAGGAGGACTGTCCTACCCCTAGTGTACTTGGTGCTCAGAGAGGCAAAGTAACTGGCCTGAGGTCACACAGAAAGTGGCAGAGCTGGTATAGAGCCTTCTCACGGGATATCATCAGAAGTGGGGGAGCAGAAGGAGGTCCTGGGATGCCCATTGAGCCCTCCTCATCCCTCAGGACTCAGCTCTTCTCCCTGGGGGCCCTGCCGACCCCCTGCCCTAGCCATGCCCCCTTTCGTCCAGGTGCCCCATGGGCATTGTTCTCTTGGCTGCCCAGGCTGGGACCTGAGCTGACTCTTAGAGGTCGTCCCTTCGTCTCTCCCACAGTGCCCCACACACCAGCGGGCATCCAGTACACACTCTGCTGTTAAGTGGCCCCTCGTATGACTCCACCATGGGGAGAGGGTCCCTTGAGCCCTTAGGAGGTCTGGTAACGACCGTCACAAATTGAGACAGATGGCTCTGGCCTTCAGCCTCCAGGGGCTTTGCCGCCAGCCGGGAAGTCTCAGAGGCCAGCGGTCCACATGCGTGCGGCTCCCCAACTTGCTTACTCTGAGTCCACACACCAGGGGATAAAGATAAGTGTTTCTGGGATAGCAGAGGACATTTGCAGTGGGAGGGTTGTGGACCCTAGGCCAGTCAGAAAACCTACAGAGAGAAGGAAGTAGGAAGGGGATCTCAGTTAGGGGCAGGAGCTCATTCAGAGCCCATGGCCACATCAGTGGCTTGTGCTATGCCCATTTACATGCATGACAGCGAGGCTCAGGGTGGGGAGGGGCATCTGGGCCTGCCATGCCCACTACACCATGCCCCCTGAGAGCCTCCAGGCCCAGGAGAAGAGGAGAGTCGGGGGGCAGCTCCCCTGGGGCAGCAGCGGGCAGTCTAGGCAAGGACCTGCCACCCACCCGGATCCCATGGGGGAGCAGATGGGCAGGGAGAGGGGAGGCGGCGGCAACAGTTGGTGCTGCCAGCTTCTGGCTCCCCCGCGGCGGCGGGTGTGAGAAGCAGGGGTGGGAGAGAGCGGCAGAGCCCAGCCTGCTGTCGGCGTCTCCCTCTCAACCTGCCTCCTTAGCCCTTCCAGAGGCTCCCCCCCCTGCCCCCGCCGCTGAACCCCCCGCCTGGAGCCTTCCTGGGAAGCCCAAGAGCCCAGTGGTCAGGAGGCCCGCAGGCCTAGCTGCCAGCCCAGCTCAGCCATGTCCTGGCTGTGCGGCCACGGACCCCTGAGAACGCCCCCTCCCAGCCTCAGTTTTCCCAGCTGTAGAGTGGGGTGATTTCTGTGCCTGCTTTTGAATTCTGGCCCTACTGCGTGGAGCCGAGTGATCCTGGGTATGTCCCTTACCCACTCTGTGCCTTGGTTTCCCCATCTGTAAAATGGGAAGAGTTATATTAATACCTGACTTATAGCTTTGGGGGGGGGGGTCCTGAAAGGAGTTTATTTTGATAAAAGCATGTGGGGGGAGGGGATGCCAGGAAGCATGGGCCGTGGGCTCTGTCCTTGCCAGGGAGACTCAGATGGCCCTGGAGGGGAGGCTTCAGGTAGGGAGGACAACTGCCCCCAAACATAGCCCACATTTATAGCATGTGCTCTAGAACCAGTCATGTTCTATGCGCTTCGCACGTGTGAACTCATTAAACCATACAGCGCCCTTAGGTTTAGTACCGTTATTGTTGCAGTTTTACGGAGGGGAAACCGAGGCATGGGGTGATGGCGTGCTTGCTTAGGGCTACTGCTCCGCATCCCTTTGCGAAGCCCTCCTTTCGTCCAGCCTGACTTCCGGCACTTGGTGTGGCCTCTCAGCATCGGCTCACTCAGTGCTTCCAGCCCGGTTCCCGGGTCCCATTGTCCCTCCTTCCTCCTCCTGCTCAGGTCCACCAGCTCAGACCACCTGTGCGTCCCAGTCCCAGGGGCCGGACTGCCCCGCCGTGCTGTCAGCCCCAGGTCTCTCCTCTTCTTCGCCTACCCTCTGACCTCAGGACGTGCTTGCACTAACCAACGAAGGTTTTATTCTAGTGCTGCAGTGTCTGGTGAGGTGGCCAGCATCCACATGTGGCCATGTAGTGAAATGCAGTTAGAAATTCAATTCCTCGGTTGCACTAGCCACCTAACGAGTACTCAATAAGCGCATGTGACTGGTGGTGGTTGTATCGGATAGTACAGATCTAGAACATTCCCTTATCACAGACCATTCTATTGGAGAGTATTGTCATTCGTTTGTATTTCGGGTACGGGAAGGAGGACCGGGGAGGCCGGAGAGGTGAAGCGAAGGTGACACTTGCTGTCCGGGCCTAAGAGGCAGGCAGGAACAGACTGGAGCCACTCTGCATTTGATGCTGTATTTCCCCCAGGCACTTGCTCTGTTCTGTTTTACCAAACCTCAGATTGGAGCCCATGTCTGAGCAGGGGTAGCGGTGCTCACATATTTGTAAATTGAAGAGATATGAGAATGAAATCGCATTTGCTTAAGCATTTTACACATTACCTTCATTGAAAAGAAAAAGGAACTAAAATTGAGTCTTCCAGTCTCCTAGCTTGGAGGTCGCAGGCGTCTGGGTATGGTGGTGGGGAGCACAGGGCCTGGACTCAGTATACCTTGCTTTGCTCAGTGACCTCGGGCAACGTGGCTCACTTTCGGGACCTCGGTTTCATCATCTATAGCAGGGGTCCTCAGCCCCCAGGCTATAGAGTGGTACTGGTCCATGGCCTTTCAGGAACCAGGGTGCACAGCAGGGGGTGAGCAGTGGGCTAGCGAGCCAAGCTTCGTTAGTATTTGCAGCCACTCCCCAGCGCTAGCATCACCGCCTCAGCTCCACCTCGGATCATCAGGCATTAGGTTCTCATAGGAGCACTGGTCTCTGGTACCAAAAAGGTTGGGGACCGCTGCGGTATAGAATGAGCAGAATAACCTTTGCTGAGTTGAGGATCTTGGTGCAGAGGTTGCATGTACAGCACCTGGGGAAGGCCTGGTGGGAGCAGGGGCCTCCTCGTCCACTCTGAGAAAGGACAGAAGGGACAGAGCTGGGATAAGATGGCCTTCTGCCTCCCTACACAATGCAAAACACTGCACAGGTCCAGCCTGATTTAGGGCATTTTACCGCAGGCCCGCCACATAGCCCAGAATAGCCCAGCTCCCTGGGAGAGACTGACTTGCCTTTCCTGTCATGACGGGGCGAGGAAAAAGACATCCGAGGAGCTCCCTGAGAATGCATATTTTCTAGGCATCCTGTCCTTGGAGCAGACTCTGGGATCTTCTAGGGTACAAATGAGAACGAAAAGAGCCCGGAAGACCATAGGTACTGCCTCCTGCATTCACAGGGCAGAGGAAGAAGGAAGCGACAGTTTAATCTCAGAGATGCTTTGTCCCAGCCCCGCACGCAGCAGCCTCCTCCAAGCCTCAGACACAGAGAGTCATGAACATGCCTGTTTGTTGGTTGTGTTTGGCGTGTTTTCACTGAGTACCAGGTACATGCTGCAGAAACAGCAATGCAGCCTAGCAGCCCTTCCCGGCTGGGAGAGAGGAGGCGAGGCAGGGTTTGCCTTTGACTCAGACGGCGTCAGAGAATTCTAATAAGAGCTCCCCACTCTCACCTCCATGTGTGAGGAGGAAGGAGGTGGGTTTCCCAGATGTCCAGCTCTACCAGGTGACTACCTGTGAAAGGCCACCATGCTCTCCTCAGAGAGGACACAGCCCCATCGTGTGGGCGCTTGTGGGGTCGCCACCCCACCCCACATGGCCTTTGCCCCCCAGGTCAACCCAGCCCTGGTGGGAGGCCAGGCCTGTGGCTCTGCCAGACTCATTCCTGCCAGCTGGCCCGGCCTTGCACGGTTGCCATGGCAATCCTTCACTATGTCAGTGGGGCCTGCTGTTCCCCCATCATCATCTCTTTCTGGGGCTAGAGCCACTTCAGGGAGGCCCTGGGAGCTACCAGACAGAGGGGAGGTTCCCAGAGGCCCGGCAGGGTCCTGGGCCCAGGCCAGGCATTGACTCCTGCTGAGGGGTGGTGGCGGGGGGCAGGGAGGTGGGGGGAGGCTGTGGTGCATACTCCAGGCAAAGAAGGAGAGTTCTATGTGGTATTCAGGGAAATGGAAGGAAGTTGGACGGCTGAGCGAAATAAAGTAGAATAACCTGGAATGGGTGCATGGGTGATCTCCAAGGGCCTGGCTGATTCCTCTCAGCACCACTGCCCTGCTGTGCACAGCACCCCTACCCACTGTGTACCCCACCCTAACCCCCCCCCACACTGTGTGCCCCAATACCCCACTGTGTGCCCCAATACCCCACTGTGTGCCAGGCACCAGAAGACTCTTCCCTGTGTGAGGAGTCTGAGGGTCTAAACACAGCCCTGCAGGGGTGTCCTAGAGAGACTGCAGTCACAGCCTTGGGGGAGATTGGAGACCCTCTCCGAGGCACAGAGAGGATCAGCAACTGGCGCCAAGCTGCACAGAGTTGGGATGAGGGTGTCGCTCAGGTTGTAGCTAGAGCTCCCTCTGAGGAGCTGTTCTCACTATGGAAATATCAGTGAAATTGGGTCTGGGCGACCCACGGAAAAGGAAGATCTGCAGGAGGAGATGCACAAGCAGAAGGGGGTCCAGTCCATCGTGGAGGGCTCTGCTGGTGGGAGCCCTGGAGCATCTCGGAGGCAGTAGGGGCCCCTGATCCTGGCTTTCTGGAGGGGGCAGCCCCACACAGGGTGTTAGTCTGGCTGGAGCTGAAGGGTTGAAAATGAGGCTGAAGAGAAGGGGGCTGGGAAAGGTGGGGGGTGTAGTAAGGAATGAGGCAAGTTCATACCCCTCCAAGCCCAAGCTTCTGAAAGGACCCTGGATGGTGGTCCCAGGCTGGGGCAGCCTATGAGAGGGGCCCTATGGCATCCCACCTGCCCTCTCAGTAGCACCAAGGGGGTAGCTGTAGCCCCTCCCCGTCCAGCAAGCCCTCCCGGCCCCCCACCCCTGCTGTCACCACTGGTCTCTGAGGTCACACCGTGGCTTTATTTTCAGTGACCTTGATGCTGGTCAGGTCAAATATTTCAATTTAGTGGATTCATCCAGCAGGAGTGGGTTTCCATGGCAACAGGGCTGACACATAGCACCCTCCTGGGCCCCCTGGAGGGGGCTCTCCTCCCTCCGGGAAGCCACTCTGTGCTCCTGCCTGCATGCCCACCATCATAGCGCTTCCCATGGTGATTGTGACTGCTCCGTGCTTGCCCCTCGCCCTCTGGACTGTGCTGCGAAGGCCGGGATCATGTCAAGTGGAGCCCCCACCGCTGGCCCCGACCTCCTGTAATATGAGCACAGGGGCCGTTGTCCATGAGGACACAGGGAATCCATGTGCAGTCTCTGTCGTCAGCATCCAGATGGGCTCTTGTTTTTTCCTGGGGACATCTGTTGACCCGCCCAGCCCTGCTGCGGAGAGAAAGGGAGCCATGTGGAAAAGACGTGAGGCCTACTCGGCATTTTGTGAGTGGGGGGATTCAACTGAGACAGGCTGGGACACCCAGTTTCACAGAGGCTCTGTCCGAAAGGGTCTCCTTTCTCCCAGGAGTTCAGGTCACCCGGGAAGAGGCCTGGCACCTGAGAATTGGTGCTGAGCCAGCGTTTTAAGCTCCCAGCCCTCATGGTCTGCCTTCCTCTCCCCCTCTTCTCTGCAGGGCCTGGAGGGCCGAGGCCTCCCCCATGACCCGTATGCTCTCCTCCTGCCCTGGGGCACTCTGTCTCTGCTCGTGTCCTGCAGCCTGGACACAGAGCCAGGGCGGTTCAGCTGATAGCACCCCTGCTGCGGCCCCAGCGCCAACCAGCATTTATTGGGTGCTCGCTGTGTGCCAGGCACACTTGAAACCCTTTACGTGCATGATTTAGTCCTTGCCGTACCCCAAAAGGGCTCTTAGTGGTGCAGGATTCCTGGCACCACCACTCACTAGTGTGTGACTTTTGGGAAATAACTTGGCCTCTTGGAGCCTCAGTGCCCCCGTCTGTACGATGGGCTGTTGCCAGAATTCAATAAGAGAATTCACATAGAGTTTAGAACTGTGCCGATCTTGTGATTAGTGCATAGCAAAGGTCAGCTGTTGGGGTGCTTCTCCTTATTCTGTGGAGAAGGGGGCCATTCACACCTCCAGGGTGGCACAGCTGGTTCTGACCACCAGCGAGCACTTCCAGCAGGCTCCATGGGGGCCGCATGGGAGAGGCAAGAGCAAGCTCAGGGTGAGAGACTGACTGGGCCCTGCCTGCCCAAGCGCCAGCAGACAGCAGGACAGGGCTCAGCATTTATTGGTCCCCCTTATCCTGAAGCCATCCACCTTCCACTGTGTTCCACAGGGCTCAGCAAGATAGCAAACATCTACTCAGGCATGTTCTGAGCGCATGGAGAAATTGATCGAGGTTAAGAATTTGACCATATGCCCACGATGCTAAGTACTTAAAATGCATTCATCTCATAGGATCGCCCCCAAACCTTATGATGTAAGGACTTTCATCACCCCCACTTTATATTTGGGCAAACTGAGGCACAGGAGTGCGGAACCTGATCATACAGGGAGTGAGAGGCAGAGTCTGTTTTGAATCCAGAGCCCAGGCCCTCCACCCCTTTGCCGGCACCTCCAAGTGACACTCAGAACGCCCTGCTCTTCAAGAATAACTTCTCTCTGAAACCTGACGATGACAAATTATTATTTTTAATGGTTTTAATTTATCCCCCTTTCCTTGGAGAGTGTCAGAGGCAATCTGCTTCTCTCCGTGTCTGTGAGCCTCCCCGTCTCTTGTTAGTGGCTCAGCTTTGAACATATTTCCTTTTATCGTGCGGTGACACGCGGTGACAGAGGGCGATTCCGGGAGAGATTGTCAGGGAGGGGCCGGGCTAGAGTGCGCATCGCTCCTGACAGCTAATTAGCTGTGTGTCTGCACTGGGGGCCTCTCATATGTCAGGCACCATCCTCATGGCCTTGAGGCTGCACGCCGAGGCCTTGTCCTCCATCCCCAGGTTAGAGATTTCCAGGGTAAAGGTTTCCATTTTGGCAGTGCCCTTGGACTCTGGGGCCCGCTCGTGGCAGGGGTGGGAGGGCGAGGCCAGAATGGCTGATCCCTGGGCACCGAATTTACCAACAAGTATCGGGGCTCTGGATTAGGACCCAGACCAGAGCAGGAATCCAAGGTGCCAGTGACCTCGAACAAGTCTGCCCTTCCCCAAGGCTGTTTCCTCATCTGCAAATTGTGTATCGGAGCACTCACTATGCATCTGGTAGGAGAATGTGTTGTAATCGGAGCTAAAGGAACTAAGCATCCAGGTTCCTTCATTCATCAGTTCAGTATGTATTGAGCACCTACTGTGTGCCGGGCCCTGCTCTAGGCACTAGGGTAGAGATGTGAACAAAACGGCTGCTGACCTTCTAGTAGGGAAGGAGATAGTAAGGAGCTAAAATGCAGCATGTGTGATCCTGGCGATTGCGGGGAGGGGGCCAGGCTGGCTTGCATGCTCCTGACAGCTCATTAGAGGTGATTAGAGGTATGGCGGGATATGAAGCGTGGTGGGTGGGAGAGTGCGGGAGGGGAGAAGGTTGCCCTTCCCAGTAGCGCGGTCAGGGAAGGCCTCGCTAACAGTATCATTATTGATTGTTATTATTATCGTGTTTGTTTACAAAGATAAATAACAAAGATCATCAAGGCTTTTGTGGGGGCTTGTTGGAAAAACACAATGTGTTTGTCCTTTTTAGGGAAGGGGTTCTCACACTCCAGCAACATCGGGGTCCCCTGGAGAGCTTGTTAAACAGATAGCTTGGCATCCTCAGAATTTCTCATCCAGAATCTGCATTTGACAAGTTCCCAGGTGATGTTAGTGATTCCTGTCATAAACACTTCAGAGGCACCTACGATCAGATCAAACTATATGAAATCGTCACTTTTTCCATTGCATACAGTTTAGCTTCATATATGCTATGTGTAAACAGTTGTCCTGAGCTCACGGAGCTGCTGGTCAGCAGGGAAGACAAAAGAAGACGTACAGACAATGGAGTTCCAGAATAGAGTTCAGCCCAGGGTGGGCCCCTAGCAAGCCTGGGCATCAAGGAAGACTTCCAGGAAGAGGTGACACCTGAGTGATATTTCCACAGACTCTCAGGGCCACCAGGTAGGGAAGGTGGGATGTGTATTCCAGGTGGAAGGGACATCTCCCATGGAGGTTAGGAGTGCGTGCTCCCACTGGGGAGGAGTGAGGGTGAGGTTAGATTGAGGAGAGGGTCCCTCTGCAAACGTCTCAGATACCCTGCCAAGGACATTTCATCCTGGGGTTTCTTTCAGGGGCAGAGGGGGCCCCTGACAGATGGGGAGTAACATCTTTGTATGGGCACGTGTCCTGGACACAGAGTGTGATGTCTGCTTCCCTCCCAGATCCTTTCTGGAACACAAGGAAACCCCACAGGGGCGCCATCCCAGACTGGCCCTGTGCAGCCAGGCGAACCAGCCTCCCAACACTGGTCATCCCAACATTATGCATGAAGTCAGGGGAGAAGGCTGTGAAATTGGTCCCTCCCTTTGTTGAGAACTCCTGATGTAGGACGCGTCTGGAGCATAGAAGCAGCAGGGCAAAGGGAGGTGAGATCAGACTCCGGGTTGCTGTGTGATGCCAGGCTGGCGACTTGGCCTCTTGTGCCTCAGCTTTTGCCTCTGAGAAATGGAACAGTAACAGCGCAAAGGCAATGTCGGGCTGTGGTGCAGAGTAAGCATGCTGGCACCCCCGGAGTGCTTGGAGGGTGTCTGGAGTGTTGTAAATGCATAATAAACATTCGCTGTCATTACTGTGCCGCTCACAGGGATGGGGAGCAGGTGCCGCTTGCCCTGTATGGCCATAGCGGGAGTGATGGGAGGGAAATGAATATCATTTTGTTGTTCTTAAGAGCAAGCGAGCAATGGGATTAAACTAACAAGGGCCTGCGGGTGGAAGCAGGGAATATAAATAGGGGGACAGGACGGGGGGCTGAAATTAGCTTATTTGAAGCAGGAAAAACTTGTCACCAGTCTCAGCCGCCTGTTTCATAAGAAAAGCAGAAATGAGCTTGCAGGCCACGCTCCGGTGGGGGAGGCAGCCCTGACTGCTCCTGATGGGATCCGACTGCTCAGAACTGCCATTCCCCTCATGCTAAGTCTGACATCCCGGGGCCCAGTCTCTCTCCTCGGGACCCCACATACACCGTCTCCAAGCTCAGGCCCACTTTGGCCTCCTGCTGAGTGTGCCTGGCCTGCCTCTTGTAACTGGGATCCCCCTACTGGTCCTTTGTTCTCGGACCATACCCTCGAGAACCCCTGCCCCCAGAGTGTGGGGAGCTGCCCCAGGAGACAAGATCCTGCAGTGATGGTCTCTGCCTGGGCACAGCGTGGCCGTGGTGCAGACCCTGAGCTGCCATCTGGCTCTGGAGGCCACCGTTGCCCAGCCGCTGCTGGGGGCAGGCACTGAAAGGACACCTCAGGGCAGGCTGATTGTCGGGCTGATTGTCATGAGGGAAGAATGTTCTGATTGGGCCGTGGGGGGCTATCTGCTCCGTGCAGGAAATGGGGTGCAAGACCCCATTTACACCCAGGTGTACAAGGCTCACGTGACCTAGAGGCACATTTGTCCAGGGAGCATCCCAGGGTTGGGAGGTAAGGGCTCATGGCCCCAGTCAGAGGCAGGTGTGGGCCCAGGTGTCTGCACTCAGCCTTGACGTGCTCTGGGCGCCCTGTGCCCTGTGCTGCCGGGGGCGGTTGCCGCACTCCCCGTGAGAGTAGCCTGGCAGCCGGCAGAGCCCTAGACAGGCGACAGGAAATGATGGATTCCAGGCCTTGGCGCCAGCTCGGGAGGGAGGAAGGGAATCGCTCATGCTGTCAGGGGAAGGCCGTTCCAAGGAGCCCAAGGCTCCCCAGGGAAGTGGAGCAGCCTCCTCCCCAGGCCGTGGGCTCCTTGGGGGCCGAAGTGACCCGTTCCTGCCCAGGCGAGGCAGTGGGAGTGCGTCTTCCCTTTCAGGGACCTTTTGCAGTCAGGAAGGAGTGATTTGAAAGATGGGGCGGGGATGACCTTGCTCATTGCTCTGTTAGGGAAACTGAGGTCCGAGGAGCGAGTTAGTGCTTGTCAGGGCCCATCAGGGAGGCCTTTGCCCTTCACTTCTGCTTTCGCTCAGCCAAATTGGGCATCGCTGCCTGCAAGCTCTCCAGCCCCGCCCAAGGTGTCCCTCTAGCTGGGCAGGGGTGACAGCGTTTACCAGGAGAGGGACCCGGTGGCGGAGCTGAGCTCCTGCTTCCAGCACTTAGCGAGGGCTCCTGCAGCCACTCCATCCCTGCCCAAGGAGCCAGGCGGCCTGTGCCCTGCGGACCTATTTTGTCCCAACTTTAGGTAGCTCCTGTTGTCGTGCCCACCTCACAGATGGCAAGGCCGAAGCTGACCGGTCAATGCTGTGACTGTCACAAAGCAGACAGGGGATGGAGCCGGGTGCCCAAGCCTGGCTGCTGGCTCCTAGACCAACCCTCCTAACTGCCTTGCCCCGGCCTCTCGAGGAAGAGAAAGGGGTGGTTTGGGGTCTTGAAGAAAGAGTGAGAGCAGTGGAGAGGGGTGAACATTTTCTGGGAGGTGAGGAGACAAGGATCCCATTGACATGGGTCCTGGTCACTTTGAGTCCTATGCGATTTCATCCTCAAAAAACCCCATGTGACCCACATCTTTCAGTGGCCCAAGGGACTGACATCTGACTTGATTTCACACAGACAGCAGGTGGGGGAGTGGAGATTTGAAACACCCTTGACCCGCATCCTACCCCTTCCCCCCTTGTCTCCCCACTGCCCAACATCGCATGCCCCCCAAGCTGGGAGGAGCAGAAGGGAGTCTGCGGGGGTGGCTCTGCCCTCAGCCACAGACCCGTAGGCCGTGGAGCCGCAGCTCCTTCCTGCCTCAGAGCAGGGGATGCATCTCCCGCTCAGCTAATTATGTGGAAAATTGGAAGAAATTGCATGAGTCTCAGTGGGAAATGAGGTCAGGGCTGAAGGTTATCAGAGCAGCAGCAGTGGCCGCCAGCCGGCCTCCTTCGAGACTCCTGGCCCCTCCTCGGAGGCGAAGCCACATCTGAGGTCCCCTCCCCAGCCCAGAGCCAGGAAGCAGGGGCAGCAGCTCTCTCCCAGGTGTTGCCCTGTCCATAAAAACTAGAAGTGAACTGGACCAGCTTCCCCGCCCCTTGCCGCCTGAGTCCCCTCTCTTCTCAGCCACCCCCCTTGGAGACTCCCCAAGGATGCTGGACATGGAAGGGGGTGCTGGGCAGCAGCAGGCTTACCATGGGATCAATCGGGGGCCCTGCTGGGAGCAGGCAGGAGGTGAGGGCAATGACTGTGTGTGCACGGGGGACGGAGGTGCTTGTGTGCACACACATGTGTGTGCAGGATAAAGCTAAACCTTTTAGTCTCCATCTCACTGCCTCCAGCACCTCATTCAACAAATAGTTAATGAGCACCTGCTACCTGCCAGGCATATACTTTCTCTCTAGCTATACTCACTCATCTGCATTCTCTTGAGCATATCCACACTTTCCCTGACCCCTGAGCCGTTTCCTCTGCTGGCCAGCTCCTATTTACCCCTCAGAACCCTCTGCAGGTGGCCCCTCCTCAGACAGCCTATGCACTGCAGTGATTCACTCTGCCGTGTAAGAGGCAGCAGTGTGCTGGTTAAACATGGACGATGGAGTCAGATGCCTGGTCCAAACCCTGCTCTGCCACAAACTCACTGGTGACTTTGGCCTCACCAGTTGCCTCTCTGAGCCTGTTTCCTTATCTGTAAAATGGGGATAACAGAAGTGCTCGTGTCAAGATTAAATGAGTAACACATGTAAGGAGCTTCCTTCACTACCTGTCACAGCCCTGGGGCTGTGTCAGGGTTTGTCCCGGTTGGTGAGGAGGGGCTGGCTTTCTCAGCCGCCCCGGCCCCTCAGGAGCCTCCTCTTCTCCTCTGTGTCCACGCAGCACTGTCTGTCTTGCCACCCCAGTGGGTCGTCCGGGCCTGGACCTTGGCAACGGTCACCTCTCATCTGCTGTTGAGCTTCGGTGCCAGTGTAGGCCTGGGCAGGCGGGGGCCCCGGAAAGCTTGGCACAGAGGCATCATTTAACACAGAGCCTCTCTTGGCTCTGATGCTGCAGCAGCTGCACCCCCAGGTCTTCCTAATAGTAATGATGATGATATTAATACTACAGGCGACCACCATCACACCACACAGGGGCTGCATGTGAGCCCCCTTTGCTCACTCTGCACTTTGTGCGTGGCCCTCACCTCTCCTCCCTTTCCCCACTGGCTCCCTCCCCACACATGGGTCCTCAGTGGAGAGCAGTGGGCTCAGTGGGTGTCAGCATCCTCGGGTGGGGGTTTTAAGTCAGGGGAGCCAGCTTTGGGCTGCAAACTGCGTAGGACAAAGGGTAGCCTTTGTGAGCATCCAGGTGTCTGATTGAACTGTGTCCAGTTGCCAAGAACAGGAGAGAAGCCTGAGAGGTTGGCCTGCTGCTGTTATGATCTCAGGGCGCAGCTGTCCCCAGAGCCTGAACAGCTCACCCATCAGTGCTCACTCAGCTGGAGGGGTCCCAACCATCCCACTCTGCATCCTTTAGGGGGGACCAGCAGGTGTTCCCCTTCCAGAGGAGCATTGATTTTGCTTGTGGCTGCAGTCCTGGGTGACAGCTCATGAGCCACCACCCCTTGAGGTGGACTTTGGGGGTCTTCTCGCTCCACTCAAAGCTGCCACACACAGGGTCTAAAGGAGGAGACCCCTTTCTGCTCTGGGTGGTGGGCCAGCTTTTCCCACCTCTGGCACGTCTGATTTAAATTAAGGTCCAGGGAGGTTCCGGGAGAGGGAGGCTGACCATGACCCCCTGGGAGCCAAGGGCTTTCTACGTGGTGGCTCTGGGTGGGCAGGGGACCCCCTTTTATAGAGGGGGGAACCGAGGGCAGGGCTGTTCAGAAACTTGCTCGAGGCCACACTGGAGCCACACCAGTTTTCTTCTTCTTCTTCTTCTTCTTCTTTTTTTTTATTGTCAAGCTGTTTAATAAGGAAGTTGAGGGATGAAAATAAATGAGCTGCCCCCACCTCCAATTTCCTTCTGATTGACAGTTGGCAGCCTCCCGAGGGCTGGCCGGCCCCTCCTGGGGGATCTTCCCACGTCCTTCCTCGGTGTCCCGCTACGGCGAGATGGCTGCCCCCAGCGGCATCAGAGGCTGGCTGGGAGGTGGGCGTAATTGACTTGTAACATACAGACCGTGACAGGCTGTCATCTGTGTCAGGCTCGGGTGGGAGTGCACCTGTTAGTGCGTGTGCGTGCTGTGTGTGTGCGTGCATGCATGCTCCCTCCCTCAGGTTTCGTGGAGATAACAATCTCTTCTGTTTAGGGAGAGACACAAACATAACGCAGGTGGCAGACAGGGCTGGGAACCGGGACAGAACGAGGGACTGCCAACACCCCAGAGCTCCCGCCCGCGCCGTGCCTGCCCGGCCCCTCCTCCGGCTCCTGAGAAGCCTCTCTCTCCAGCCTCCACGGCCACCTTTCAACCCAAGCCATGGGGAAAGGGCTCCAGTGCTCCCGAAAAACAGCCCAAGTCGCCCTTCGCCCTCTGCTCGGCAGCAGGGTCTCGCCCGGTAGGCGGGGTTTCTGGGCTTCACACACACGCCGCTGACCACCCAGCATCCGGGCAGTGCGGCCCGTTGCTGCTTTCCATGGATGCTGTTGAGCATTTTGGAGTTTTCAGTAGCCAGGCCATTTTGCAAGAGTGAAAATCGAGGCCCAGAGAAGGTGAGTGACTTGCCCGAGGCAGTACAGCTGGGAGAGCTGGGATCCAAAGTCAAGGCCACTGGGCTCCACCTCCGAGCTCTCCCTGCAGCGTTGCCTGCCGCATTGCCCGCTACTCGCGGCCTGGGGTGGCTCCACTCCTCTAGAGTCGCTCTGGCCAGAAGGGCCTAGGCAGGTACTCGGCGGTGACCTCCCTGGGCCACCAGCTCCCTGAGCAGACCCCTGGAGTTTCGGCCCTTCGCCCCGCCTGCCACCACACTGCTCCTTGGTCTGTAAGGAATGAGAGGGCGCTGCCCCTGCAGGGACAGAACGAGGGACTGCCAACACCCCAGAGCTCCCGCCTGGGGGCCAGCTCAGTGAGGGCGATGACCGTGGTGTGGTGACCAGCTGTTCCGCTGGCATCATTCAGGAGCCCTGTCTGGTGTCCTTCTCCAGGGCCATTTGTCTCGGTGATATAAGAGTTTCGCTCCCTCTTACCAGGTGACTCTCTGAGGACACAGCCCACGTGGACATTAGACCCAGCGAGCTCCAGATGCTGAGGTAGCCAGAGGTGGATTTTTCCATTTGCATCCTCTTTTTCAAACATTTTCAGAATCTGGAAACAATTAAAGCAGCCCAGTGGGGGCCGATTTTATTAAATCAAAGCGCACCGGCTGTTGTGTTTGCTGGGCTGACGCTGCCTTGGGCTGCCTGCTTTGTTGCTGCTCGATCCTGCGTGCGGCCTTAAAGGAAACGCACACCAGAAGGAGGAAAGAGCCATTTAATAAACCTCGGAAGGCCTGCTCCCCAGAGCCGCGGAGAACGTCGCCCCGGGTGTTTCCGGGGTGGGAGAGGTTCTGGATGAGGTCTTGCCATTTGCTCTGGAAAGAGCAGTTTCTAAATGGGCCTGTCTACTGCCTCCGACAGCCCATCCATCCCGGGCCGGACGGAGGCAGGAAGGAATGGAAAGCAGGCAAACTGTGTGGGCTTCAAATGTCTGCCTCGTCTCATAGTGGCTCCGCTGGCTTTAGTTTCTTTATTTCTTAATGGGAACCAATCCCCCGCCTCCCCGGCTAGTGGCTTGTTTGGAGGCACCGCGGATACTGTGAGGCCCCACCATACCCCTTACCGCTTCATCCTGCAGCCCAGTCTCCAATTGCCCACCTATGAATGGATCTCTTTTCCAGGTGTTTTCCGGGCCTCAAGAGCATACCCAGTCTGTCGCAGGGCAGGCCAGATGTTCTAGAAGTTAGTGCCCTTTACCCATGGCTGGAGCATTGGTGTACGGATACCCAGCTCCCTCCCGTTAGCAGGACCACTTAATTGTGTCTTTACAGCAGTCCCCAGAGCACCAGCAGGCAGGATCGAGGACTGAGGGTTGGGTGAGCCGCTCAGCATGGCTCTCTCTGCTGACATTCTTCCCTTCCATGCCTTTCTCTCCCTCCTATCTGCCTCTCCTCCGCTTACTTTTGAGTCTTTGCCTCCTTCTGCGTCTGGGGTTCAGTGGGATGCAGAATCTGGCTTGGAGACACAAGGTGTTGCGAGCTGGTAGCCAAGTGTCATTGTGATTATTGCATCAGCAGTCTTTTGGGGTGAATGGAGAGGCATCCTCAAAGCCTAAACTCTCTTCCAGGGTGAGGGAGAAAGTTCATAAACTGTTTACCTGTCAGCATTCCATCGTTACCCCTGTCCTCATTCAGGGCTGTGCGAGCCAGTCCCAGCTTACAGATGGAAATGGAGGCTCAGAGAGGCCAAGGTGCCTTCGGGGTCACAGGCCAGTGATGGGTCTTCTGACCTTGTACTCCCCTTTCCACCGTCTTCGGCGCCTGGGGCAGAGATCCAGCTGGGATGGCAGCATCTCCTAGAGGGACAGGTGAGGGCAGGGATGGCACTTTCTGGGTCACATTCTGGTAAAGATATCTTCATTTTGGGGAAGCAGCCAGAGGCCCCAGGGCTGGGGTGGGGGGCAGGGACCTTGGGTGTATCTGTGGGGCCTTTGTGGCCAGGCCAGTGTCTGCAGGATGCCTTCTCAAAAGGACTCGGTTTCTGCAAACACCCTCTCACCTAACGCATCTCTCTGTGGACGTCACTTCCTGAGCACCCCAGAAGGACAGCCTGATGTGTGCACAATCCTGCCGACAGCCTAGGCACAGGTGCGAGTGTGTCCCAGGCCCACTGCTAGCTCAGGGACAGGCATCCCCAGACTCTGCTTTTCCTACACAGTCCTCAGGTTTTTGGTGTGCATGCTCGCTCTAGCCGGGCCCGCGCTTTGGAACGGCTTCGAGCGTGGGAACGATCCGTTCCTCCAAGTTTGAAGGGACCACGTCTGGTCTTCCCCCAGCCTTGCAGTTAATCCTTTGACAACTTTCTGTTTCTTCCCGGGTTTGGGGTCTGTTCATGTTTCTGCTTCTTCTCGGATGAATTTTGCTTTCTGGAAAACTGTCTGGTTATGGCGAGCCCTGCCTGCGGGCCGCGTTCAGCTGCACACGGTGTTCCACGTCAGCTCTCCGGCGCCCCCCCGGATCGGCACCCAGCACCCCCTTCCTGCCCGACCTTCCCCGGCCCCGGGCACCTGGCGCTTTGCTCGAGAAGCTGCAGGTCTGCCTCCCCCTACAGACGGTCCCCTCCTGGCTGTGCTGGGGACCTGGCTTAGGGACACGAGGAGGAGCAGAAGAGAACCCCGCAGCGCCGCCTGTGCCAAGGCGCCCCTGTTCTTCTCAGGCAGGACGGGAAGCCAGGGACTTGGCACGTTGGCAGCCTGGAGGCGAACAGTGTCGGCTTCAGGGCCGCACGGGCCTGCTCAGACCCCAGCTTCACCCTCAGGATCAGGGGACCCAAAACAACTGCGCAGCCTCTCCAGGCCCGGTGTCCTCATCTCTGATGTGGGGCGACCGTCACCCCACGTCCTCATCTCTAACATGAGGTGATGTGACACCCTGCATGAAGGGGTGCAAGAGTCGAAAGGGAAGGCGTGGGAACAGCAAAGCTAAGCGAAGTATCTACTCGAGAAGGGGAGGTTTTCCTGTATCACGCACACCTCAGTAAACCTGGCATTAAAACAGTTTAGAGGAACTTAAACGCGAATGTTCACAGCAGCGTTATTCACAGCAGTCGAAAGGTGGAAACAGCCCAAACGTCCATCAGCAGATGACAAACAAGAGTGGTCCCTCCGTAAAATGGAACATCGCTCAGCCATGAAAAGGAATGACACACTGACACACGCTGCAGCACGGATGGACCCTGGAAACATCATGAGCAGAAGAAGCCGGTCACAAAGGGCCACATGTGTACGATGCCACCTATATGAAATGTCCAGAATAGAAAAATCCATGGGGACAGAAAGCAGGTCAGTGGTCGCCAGGGGCCAGGGGAGGGGCATGGGGGGTGACAGCCAGTGGGACAGGGTTTCTCTTTGGGGCGAGGGGGGTGTTCTGGAGCTGGATCACGGTGGTGGTTGCACAGCATGGCGACTGCACTTAATGCCCGCGGACGGTTTACTCACAGTGGTTAAACATTCAGGTTTATCTTACGCACGTTTTACCAATCACCACAATGGGGAGTGAAAGAAAGGGAAGAGGTTTATCCTTGCCACATCAGCAGTTGCGTCAGGGCTCTCCCACGGCCTGGCCTCCCTGGGGACCCAGCACTCTACGCTCTGCTCCCTGCGGGATTTAGGGGATTCGTCAGGACCACGGAGAGTGTGCCTGCTCTCTGCAAGCCAGGCGAGGACGGCTTAGTCTCAGTGGCGCTGACGGGCCGGGCGCCCATTCCTTTTCTGCCAGAGGAAGGGACTGAACCCAGGGCTCTGGTTCAAGCTGGTCTAGTCACTGGCACCTCCCCCCAGGAGCAGGTCACCTGCCACCTGCTTGGTGCAGAAAGCCGAGCCCTGGACCCTGCAGGCCCCTCAGGGCCTTGGCCCTGCACCTTCTGCAGTTCAGGGGGGAGATGAGGCGTTTTCTGCAGTTTCTCCTTCAGCAGCTCTGAGAAAATGTTCCTAATTATAGATCATCGGCAGCCCGTGGCCAGCACCGTGAGGTCGTCAGGCACATGTGGTTCTGCTGTGGCCGGCCATGGAGTGTGGCGTGGAAAGGTCGGCTCGCACAGGCGCTGACCTGGGCCTGTTGTGCGCCACCCCCCAAATTCATAGGTGGAGAAAGAGCACACAGCCTCAGGAATTTCGGGGAGCGTGGGCGGTTCCGTGCCGGGACAGCCGGGTAGAGCTTCTCAACAGCGAAGGAAAGCCCAGAAGTGAAAGCTGCGTAGAAGGCAGGCAGGGGAAAGGGTGCGGGAGGGACGCCCAGACCGAGGGCCCCCCGAGAGCAAAGGCCCGGGCGTGAGTGGGCGTGACCTCGGGACTCCGAGGGCTGTGTCCCTGGCGCTGGCAGGAGCATCTTGACGGAAGGGCCTGGATCTTACACAGGGAAGCGCCTTGGCATGAGTCTTGGTCTGCCTCCCCAGACTCATAAATATCTACAGCATGAGAGCCACACCAAGGAAAGGAGAGAAGGTTCTGGAGTCAGCACCCAGCATGACCACCCCCAGATCCATGAGAGTCAAGGTCGAATACTGGGGGGTCTGACTTGGGGGTGGGGAGGCAGTCAGCGCACAGTGATCCTGGAAGTTCAACATGGGAACATTAAGGTCATGCCTCTCTAACTCCAGGCCCCAGACCCAGGTGGGAGCTGAGCAAAAGGGTGTGAGGGTGCTAAGCCCCATGCTCCCAGCAGATGGCGCCCTTGTCCCAGGAAGGGAAGAGACTTACCTGGGAAGAGGCAGATGGCCAAGCAGCTCTGTTTGCATGCTGCCTTTTGGCCCAGGTTTATTTCTGCACTTGTGGGTGCAAGACTTCACACAGGCCCCCCTCAGCTCCAGCGGAACTGTGGGCAAAGCTGGAGTGGGTGCTTCCTAAGTCCCTGGGCCTTGGAGTCCCCATATCTAAATAATGGACATATTTCTTGCCTCGGAGAGTGGGGAGCTGATAGGTGATTGAGCCACGTGATAGACGGCACCTGGTAGGTAGCCAGGGCCTCAGAGAAGGTACTCCTGTTTGATTGCATCAGTGGGGTTCCAATCCCCACTTTTCAGATGAGGAAACTCAGGCCCAGAGAGGTCGAGTCACTTGTCCAAAGTCACACAGCTGGGAGGACTAGACCAGGCCAGTGTCTCCACCTTATAGGGCAGCTGGAAGACCCTTCTGGTGGCTGGTAACTTTTACTGTGCACTTGCTATATGCACTGATTGAACACCTTACATAAACCTTCTTACTTAATCCAAAGGGGTAATCTGAAGCGGGGGGACCCTAAGGAACTTGGCCCAGGAGCCTCAGTGCCATCTTTACATATAGAGGGGAAGTCGGTTCCCCCAGGGGCCAGTCTTTGCACACAGAGGGTACATTGGATCCCCGTGGCTATCTCTGCATACAGAGGGGACTTGGGCAGTAAGACAGGCAGCCTCAGAGGCTTTCCTGGTTCAGTTCAGAGGAGGCACAATGCCAGCCACACCTACTCTATATCAATGCCAATTAAAGCTTACAGCGGCCCCGTAAGAAAGGTCAAAACCAAGGAGATAGGTTCCCAGTTGTCCGGGCCAAAGTGCAGGATTTGGTCCCATGTGGACAAATGGCTGCCCTGGACTCACCCGCCGTGGGCAGAGGGACACTCTCCACTGACCCAGGCTCCGCAGGTCTCGGCCTGAGGTCACCTGTCTTCTTGCTGCAGAGCCATGGGTCCGAGATGGCGAGAGCAGTAGAGGCCCTTATCCGCTACTTGGGGCAGGTGGCTCTGCGCCCCATTACTCAGCGACACTTTGCTTTCCAATTTTCTTTGCTTGTTTTCTTTTTTATTCATTCATTCATTCACTTATTTTTATTTTTTTGAGAAAGGTGGTATTACACTTAATAATGTAGGTTGGTTTGTTTGGTCTTTTTTAAATCTCTTGACCCTGGACTGACTTGTGTTTCCCCTATGAGCACAAATTTATGAAGTTGTTGTTTATAGCTTTTTTTTTTTAACCTCAAATATTTGGGGGTTATATTATTACCTAAAATTAAAAAAAATGTGAATAGCGTGATTTCATGTGGTGTAGAGAGACAGACAGGCTTTCGGGGCCTGGTTCTCTTCTCTCGCGTAGGTGCTGAGCACTGTGGCTCATGCGTGGGGTATGAGCAAGTCCTGGGAGGGCAGTGGGAAGCTTGTGGTCTGAAGGGCTTGGGGGCCTGTGTTTTCCTGTTCCTAATCCTGAATTCCTCTCCCCAGCCAACTTGCCATTCATCTCACTTAAAGTAGCTCCTGGGCTTGGAGCCTCAGTTTCCTCACCTGTAACGGGGGTCCCTGGCAGCCATCCCTGCCTGCTTCTCAAGGTTGTTAGGGAGTCAATGAGCCCTGTGAATGAATGTCTGTGAGTCCGCCAGGAGCTATGCCAGTATTGGAGGTAGTTGTTTTGTGAAGCCCAACTTCTCCAATCTTCACTGTCTCTACCCTGCCCAAGTTAATATCAGAATCTCCAGAAAAGTGCTCTTCTTAATGGAAAGAACAGCATCTCAGAGCAAATGAGGGCTTTGATCTGGTGGGACTGTTCATCAGGGAGACCCCATTCATTGAGTTAAAATGTGTGACTCCGGGAGTTATCAGTGGAATTATTTCATTCTTTGCACCCACAGAGTTGGCAGGGAGATTGAGCCCTGCCCAGGCCCCAGAAAGCGCTCCCTTCACCCAAGGGTTGCTGAAGTCAGCACTTGGCTTGGCAGCTTTCCCAGAGCTGGAAGGTCTGCGGCTTTGTTCCACTATCCAGGTAATTTTGGAGCAAACGGAACTGGCCCCTGGAGACCGCTCTTCCCTGCAGGTGGAGCCTGAGGTGTGGTGGGAGGCACACAGGGCTAGGCGTCTCAAGGGCTTGGGGAACATGCATCTAGGTCCAGCTTGTCTGCCCAGTGACCTTGAGCAAGTTCCTTCACCTGTCCAGGCTGAGGATTCTGTGCCCAAGACTCCTTCCAGCACCAAGGTCTCTCATTACACCAGTGAGGGGTCATCTCCTGGGCTGAGGTGACTAGGGCCCATGATCTCTTTTATTTGTGGATTTCCTCCCACAATATTCCTGCAAACTCTTATCATTAGTTTACAAAATGTCACCCCTGCTTCCTAGTATTTGCATAAATGCCTTTCCATTTTCAAAGTCCTCTGATGACATTGTCTTGTGCACCTGTGTCTGCCTTCTTATAAAACCAGTGGAGGGAGAAGCAGAGGGAGCCAGGGACAAGGAGAGGGTCTCCTGGGCCAAGCTGCCTCCCCAGGACTGAATTATCACCAAGTTCTGGTTGCCTGCGCAGGTCATCCTGGCTGAGTTTGCTCCAGCAACAGGGCCAGGTGAGAGCTCACCTGGGAAGGGCCAAGCCAGCAAGGGTCAGGTGCCCTTGCGCTGCCCATGTCTTTGGTCAGATGTGGGGAAGTCTGGGAAGATTGGCTCTCCCTGCTTTAAGTTATTGAAGGAGAGACCCAGAAAATAAACCCAGATGAAAACGGCCTCTCTTTCAACAGAAGCACCATTAAGCTTTAGAACTGCAAGGCATCTTACAGGTCATCAGTTCTGAACCTTATGGGGGTGGGGCAGGAGGACATCCAAGGCCTGGAGAAGCCAGGTGACTTCTCTGAGGTCATGAATTCTTGACAGCAGGCAAGTGATGGCTTCTTCCTGGAACAGCACGTGGTCGTGATGTTCACACCCCCCAAACCAGCCATGGAGCAGCTCAAAGCAGCCCCAGCCACAAGTTAATTAACCCTCCCAGCACCTCTCCAAAGGAGATAATTATTACTCACATCCCCTCTGTAGGTGGTTAAACCAAGGCCCACAGGGGTTGAGCCAGTGTATTAAATGCCAAATGGAGAAGTTACTCTGCATGGCAGCCTAATCTAACCTGCCTCTTAATTAGTCGGGGCTATTAGTCTCCAAGTACTTTCAAAGACTCCATTTTTGTTGTTTTCTTCTGAAAACCATATGCAATACTCCAGAAAAAGGAAACCCCAGAGGAGCATAAAGCTCAAACTCCGTCCAGCCTGATTTCCATGGGCAGAAAGAACCAAGGCGAGTGGCCATGGCTGGGGAGAGGGGGTTTAATCCTGAGGCTCGACTGTCCTTTTCATGAATCAGCCCACTTCCCGGGTTATGGGTGACATCTTTATGGGGTAGGAGCATGGAGAAGTGGGAAGCAGGATATCAGGGCTCCTTCCGAGCCTCATCACCACTGTCTTGCATTCAAGAGGTTATAGAAGCAACGCTGAATAGATCCACCTTGTCTGAGCAGGGCGCGACCACCATGGCATGTGCAGCATCATTTAGCCAGAAATCACGTGTCCCCGGGTTCCGCCACCCCACGTGCAGAGCCCTCGCTCCCATTGCATGTAGCCGGGGGGGACCCCAGAGGCGCTCGTTTTTTCCTAGAATTTTTATCATGAATTACGACTTCCCCTCTTTCTATCCATAATTTTGTATGTTTTCTATATTAGGGTTATTTAAGTCCAAATTCACCTTTCTCACCTATTATAAAGCTTTGTTTCCTAACTAATTTGTATAATTCAGTGCTGTGTTAATACCTAATGTGGCATACCAATCACCCCCCTGCCCCCAAACTTACAGGTTTAAAATGATAGTAATCATTGACTATCTCTCACAGTTTCTGTGGGTCAGGACTTCGGGAGTGGCTCAGCCGGGCAGTTCAGGCTCAAGGTTTCGCAAGACGTGGGCTGGATCCGGAATTGTCTGCAGGCTGGCCCAGGGCGGGAGGGTTTGCTTCCATGGTGGGCAAGTTGGGTCCCAGCTACATAAAGGGTCTCTCTCCACGGGGCTACTTGAGTGACCTCATAACATGGCGCTGGCTTCCCAGAGCCAGCAATGCGAGAAAGCACGTGGAAGGGGTCACACCTGGATGACCGCGCCTCAGAAGTCATAAACTACCCTTCACCAGCAACACAAGTCATCCTGGTCCTGTTCCCTGCTCTTGTTCACTGGCCTCCAACACCCCCGCCTGGCTGTGTCCTAACCAAGTGCTGAATTGGCAGAAGCTGAAAACACCCTGCTGGGGGGCCCTGTAGAAGCTGGGGGTGAGTGGGTGCCGGCGCCCCGAGCTTCTTAGCTCCACCTCCAGCCAGGTCTCTCCCTTCAGCTTCTGAGGCTGCAGCTGGGGACGAGCCATACACACTCTTATTCGGAAGCGCAGAAGGAGCTCAAGACACTCCCAGCCCTGATGCGTGCTCCTGCTTGGGCAGAGTGGGCGGCTGAGGACTCCAGAGGGACCCTGGTATCTGCCCACTGCCTCCAATGAGTGGGACTGGGCCAGCACTAAGACCTCGGATACCCTCCCTGGGGGTAAACCACAGAGTTCCAGCAGGCAGTTTCATTGCACGGAGCAGCCATATCAGGCCCATGGACCCGAGGAAGCGCACCGAACCGAGAGTGAAAAGAATATTGGCAGTCGTTGGTGCAGCTGGGTCCTGTTCTGAATGCTTCCTAAGAGCATTAGCTCATTTAATCCTCAGACAACCCCTAGAAGTGGAGACTGTCATTATCCCCGTTTTGTAGATGAGGAAACGGAGGCCCAGAGAAGTTAAGTCACTTGCTTAAGGCCACACAGCTAGGAAATGGTGGAGCTGGGATTTGAACCCAGGCAGTCTGGCTCCAGAGTTGCTCCTCTTATCCATTCTACTGTGTATTCCTCATGCCTGGGTGGCTTTGGGTCCATCTCTTTGTCCCTCTGGGCCTCGTGCAAGTTCAGTAGAGGGAGAGAAGGGAGGCGGGGCTGCACCGTCTGTCCTCCCTCTCAGCCGTGTAGGGCGTGCGGACCCACAGCTGCCTGCCAGCCTTCAGAAGCACACCGTTCTGCTTTCGAGATGCCCCCAGCCCGGGAGATGGCCCCTCGGGTCAGGAGGCCGGGAGAATTGAGAATATGCCTGATGGGTTGTGCTTTAGCTGTCGCTGCAGGATGACTCTTGGCGTGTAATCACAGCGTGCGGCACGGGGACAAAGAACATGACAGCAGAGAAGGATCAGACAGCTCAGAGGAGGCAGGGGAGGGCAGAGCAGGCGGGGCCGGGCCCTTGAGCCTCCGCTTACATCCACTCGGTGAGAACCAGGGGAAGTGGCTGGGAGACCTGCCCCCATGCCCTCCTCTCTAGTCCTGCCCCAGACACCTGATCTTCAAGCAGCACAGTGTCACATGGCCCCCAGGACTCCGTGATGACAGTGCGCAGCGTGGGTTTTCCACGTCCACCGATTAAGGGGTTTGCTGGGTTGACGGTTCTTGGGAACTCTGTGTCGATGTCGTATACAAGCCGGTGTTGGGGGGTGGGTGAGGATCCGCTAACTGGGTGTTAAACGCCTGCTGCTGGAGGAGTCGTCCACAGCCGTGGCCATTCGGGATGGCGGGAACACTGAGAAAACAGCGGTCCACGGGGTAACACAGGGTGGGCGGCCCACGTCAGGCGAGGGCCGGCACGCAGACTCCGCCACGCAACGCAGGTCACCTTCTCGGCGGTTCCGTGCGGACTTTCACTAGCAGACAAGAAACGGGTGTTGCTCCGATTTCAGCTCAAGGGTGTGTCTGGCCTCTTTTTCTATTTTTTATTATTTTTTTATTAGATCTATAATAACAGACCCAAATTCGAATTTTAAAAAATTAGTGAATGCAGAGAGAATAATGGAAATACAAAGTAACCGTTTGCAAACAGCACGGTAACCATTGTTTCAGGCAAGAATCATCAGTGGTTGCTGGAATCAGGGGGTGACAGATGATGGTATAATGTTCCAAAGTATTTCTCCACGAGATCCTCACTGATTTCAAAGGGGAAAGTGGTCACTTTCAACCAGGAAGGTGCCACATACATCACGTGATCAATGTTACTAAGAGAAGGGCGGGACAAATGACATCATGGGCCTTCTGATATCATACACCGAGAAGGACACAGTGTCACTGCTGGGGTACTCCTGCTGAAAATGGCCTGTTTGGCTAAACTGAGACAAGTGTATGCTTCTTGGCCTACCCGATTCTGCACTAGGTAGGGTTTGGGCCAGCCCCTTACTACCCAGCAACCTCCTCCCTAGAGCTCATAAGAAATGCAGAGTCTCAGGCTGGGTCCCCACCCGAGGACAGAACCTGCACTGTGACAGGACCCTGGGGCTTCATATGCACAGGATGGGCTGCAGACACCTCTCTCGAGAATTCTTCAGTGCCTTCCGAGTCCAAGGGTGTATGGTTTTGATCTGATTAGTTTCGGCATCACAAGGAGCCATGCAGAAAAACAGAACTTTGCGGTGTGACCCTGGCAGATGAGAGGAAGCAAATGGGGAAGTGGATGGCCATTGGGGTGAGGCTGGTTACCTGGGAGACAGGGTGGGTCCCCGGATTATTAGTGCGGAAAAGGCGGAATGTCCTGACCTATGACAGAACATCTGTTCCTCTCTTCCCTCCTCGCCCTGAGCTGCTGAGTTTACAACCCAGGGCACATGTGTGCATCTCGCTCAACCAGGAGGAGGTAAGCAGACCCCGCCATGGAAAACAAGCACAGGCAGAGGGCCCGCTCTCCCGAGCTCGTTAGCCGGGGAGCACAATGGCCACTTGGTATTTTCTGAGGAAGGGTTCAGGCGGGTCACCCACGTGTTGGCAGAAGCGCTGGGTATTCTCGCCAAGTGACTGATTCGAAATGGGAACATTTGTTTGAGGGAATGCGTGACAATAATGCAGCTCCGGAAAAGAAAACGGGGTGTCATATCCTCATGCCCGGCCGGTCTCCCCTAAAATCGATGCTGTCATCCACCTCACTGAACTCAGGACTTGGCGTGCCGGGGTGTCTGTTCACAGGAGGAGGCTTGCAAATGTTCATCCTCCTAGCAAACCTACCTCCCAACCGTAGATCGTCGAGGGGCGCCTGGCCTGGCCTGGCCGGGGAGCTGGGCTGTGACCGTCATGAAGAACAGGCGCATCTGAGCTGTGGCCATCACGAGGCGCTCTCGGGCTTGCCAGTGCTTATTTGGCGCTGTGGTTTACACTTCTATTGATCCAAAAGCCCAACAGCTTCAGATGGATTGGGATTTTTTTGGAAAGATGAAGGATTGGGGGGCTATTTGAACATCTGTTCCAGTATCACTTGGGAAGTTTCGAATCAGGCGAGTCTGTGTTACTAGCCAGAGTGGGATGATTTATTCCCTGTGTGGGGACTTAACAAAGAAGAACGTGAAAATAACAAGTGAGTTTTTGCCTTGCCCTGTGGCGCGGGGCTAGGGTCTGGGGCGCCACGGGAAGCAGCTTTGCTTAAAGAGAAGCTGTTGCAAAATGGGCTCGCCACCCCCCCCCCCCCCAGAAAGGGCCAGGGGCTGCAGGCTCCAGGGGTCACTTTACCTGCCCCAGAGATGCTGCCACCTGGGCCCTGCTGCATGCCCCAGCTCTCAGCGCCTCTGGTTCATCTTGAGGGACGGGGACCTCAGACGAGTGCTCTGCGGTGTCACTGAGAACTCTGGCTCATGCAAGGGACCAGCTGGAGGCAAGCGCTGGGGTCTGTTCGAGACAGATGGCTCTGTCAGATTTGGCTCCCGGAAATTGTGCAAGACATGCGACACTTGGCGGGACTGCAGGGGCCTGGGCTTCCAGGGTGGCCTCAGGGGCTGACTTGGTGGGGCCCACAGCAAACAGGAGAGTGTGGAGGGGGGGTTGCCACCTGTCCACCCCCTGTCCCACCCACGCCAGGGTTTTGTGGGAAGACCTCTTAAAGGACCTCGTAGCTTAACAACCACTCCCATGCTTGCAGGGACCCATAAGGCCTTTTACGATCTGTCCACACCTCACCTCTGGCCTCTTCTCATTCTACTCCAGTCCCCACGGCCTCGCTGTTCCTCGAGCACGCCAACCATGTCACTACCCCAGGGCCTTTGCACTTGCTGCTCTTGCTGCCTGGAATGCTCTTCCTCTTGCTATCTACATGTCTGGCTCCCTCACTTCCTTCTGGGTCTTTCCTCTATTGTTACGTTCTCCATGACACCTTTCCTAACCACCTTATGCAGAATTCCAGCTCCCAATCTGACAATTCCTTTCTCGCCTCCCAAGCGTTATTTTCTTCCTTCACATGTGTTGTTAACATGCTGTTTTACTTGTTCTCTGTCTCCCCTAATCCCACCGAAACCCAGGTTCACTCACTCCATTAGCCCTGGTTGGCCCCGTTTGTTTGTGGCTGAGTGCGCAGTGCCGAGAACAGTGCCTGGCACCCAGTAGGTGCTTAATAAATATTTGTGGAAGGAAGAAATGAAGATCAGTGAGAAGTAAGCCCTACCAACACCCTGCCACATTTCGACATTAAAAAAAATAAACTTATTGAAGAATGTCAGAGCCTGGGGGGAGCCTCACAAGCAACAGAACCACCAGGCAAATGGTCAGAGACCTGGAACACAGAAGCCATCTGCCCAAGGCGACACCGAGCACCTCTGCACCTGCCTCGCCCACCCCGCAGACTGAACTGACAGATGAGGATGGTGGGTGGCCTCAGAAACCGCAACATGCTAGGCACCAGCTGGGCATCTTAAGAAGGTTCATAGGTTTCTGGTCCTAAGGAGCCCTGTGTTTGGGGGCACAACACTCTGGTACCACTTAGAATAGCAGAAGTCAGGGGTGCAGTCTGATCCGTAGAGGAGGGACCAGAACTGATGTGGGGTTTAAACAGGCTTCTTGGAGGAGGTGGCGTTTGTGCTTGGGTCAGTGGAATCTGTGGCGGGAGGTGTTTCAGCTCCAGCAAAGCAAAGAAGCAGGAGGCCAGTCTGCCAGCGTTCACGCAAGGCACCCACGTTGGGGAGGGGGCGCGTGGGAGCCGACATCCAGTTTCCTGCTACCAGTGAGCCAGGAGCCCTGGCCTGGCGAGACTTGGTGTGGGCGGCACTAGGGATGCTGTGGGGAGAGGAAGTTGGTGAGAGAGCAGTGGGGTCGGGACATCCTTTTTACCTCCTGCCTGGGGAGTCAGTGCGGCAGCAGCCCTCACCTGCCCTCACCATCACTGAACAGACAGACCCTGTTCTCACGGTGGATTTTATTTTTCGAACAACTTCAGCAAAGCCCACCAAGGCATTGCTCTGACACCTCTTGATTCCTAAACATGCAAAGCACTTGCTTCCACAATCAGATGCAAATGCAGCACCCAGGTGAGGCCCAGTGCCCTTCCCCCACAACGCTGGAGGCTGCTCCATGAGTTCATTTTGATCCTATAGCCTTCCCCAAAATGATAGAGTCATAAACGTGCCTTAAATCTGCTCGTTTAGCATTCTGTTAATTATTCTTGGGCTCCCATGTGCAATTGTGGAAGTTTCACACCACACTCCAGACTACGTGTCCTGGAGCAAGGGGGCACCTTTTTCTAACTCGCACCTCTAACTTACACCTTGCTCCTCTTTTGTAATATTAGCCAACTCTGCATAAAGCCTTTGTAGGGGACCGAGACAGACACAAGGAAGATAGGGTGTGGCCCCCTCACACGCTGTCCTTTAGTTTCTGAGTTACTTTTTGTTGTATGGCACTGACCAGATGACTGGCAAGATCATGTCCTATACTTCCTGCAGCCGCTACCAGCTTGCACAGTCCCCTGAGGAGTGCATGGGCCAAGGTGGGAGCCTCTGCCCGGCCTCCCCGAGAATTGGCAGCCCATCAGTGTCTGCTCAGTATCTGGGGGGTGAGGGGGAAGCAGGGAGCTTTTCTCCACTCTCAGAGCCTGAGCAGCTAAACTCAGAGCAGGGGCCGCTGGCCCTGAAGAATAGCAGTAATAATGGCAAACCCTTACGTGGCACTTCCTGTCCACACATGTGACATCTGATATCTCTTTGAATTCTCATGACAGTTCTATGAAGTAGTTACTGTCATAATCTCCATTTTACAGATGAGGAAACTGAGGCACCAAGTGAGTATGTCACTCCCCCAAGGTCATCCAGCAGAGTCAGAGTCCAGACTGGGCCACCTGGCTGCAGAATCCATGCTGCTGAGGCCTCTTGAACCCCTGAGCCTGGTCTGGAAATCAAGTAAGAGGCAGGGGGTCTGGGAGCCAAGGCCACTGTCCCTCTCGCTCTTCACCACCCCTGGGGGTGGAGAAGCCAAGCGCAGCACCCACTTTGTGGAAGAGCGCCTTTGTGCCTGTCTGGCCTTCGCTATGTTTTCTTTCCCTCCTGCAGCAATCAAGCAGCAGTTTCTGGATTCTTCCCTTCTAAGAGACCTGCTGCCACCCTTGGAGAGGACACTGCGCTTCCCTGCCTCCTCCCCACCCCATGTGCTGAATGGAGGGCTGTCCACCCTCATGGAGCAGACGTGCCCACAGGGCTCAGGGCCATGGCGTGGGCACAGTGTGTGGCCTCTGCCCGGCAGGCAGGCTGGCCCGCATCCCAGCCCCTCTTTGCCCTGCCAACCCCAGCTGCTGACCAGGCCTCTGGCCCCCAGGAGACCCTCCCCACGTTGTCCTCACACTGCAGGAGGCTAGGGATGAAGGTCAGGGCCAGCACGGTCGTTCAGTGGTGAGAGGCCACCCCACAAGCCTCTCTGTGGGGTCGTTGAACTCCTGGCCCAGCTCTGCCCTCCTCCCTCTGTAGTACAGAACACTGCCCTTGTCACTCCTACGACAAAGGGCCCTTATTTCCCTTCATCTTTTATTAGAGTTGGCTTTGGGTTGACTGGGTCAGGCTCTGAGGACTTAGACAAAAATAAGGCAGCCCTGCTCCTGACCCTCAGAGCCCAGTAAGGAGGCAGAGGTAAACAAAATAACCACCCTCAGCCTGGAGGGTTCCATCATCCCATACCCACAGTTGCCTGCTCTGCATCTTTGGGCAAATTACTTAACCTCTCTGGGCTTGGATTTCTCTCTCATCTGTAAGATGGGGATAATAATAGATGTTACTTCTCTTATAATGGGTAATTATTTGTGTGTTCATATGCAGATTAAATTGTTTCATTTTTTGATCAGCTTTATTGAAGTATAATTTACATATAATAAAACCCGTGAATTTTAAGTGTCTAATTCAATGAATTTTGACAAATATATCCAGTCATGTAATCACTACCGCAATCATCACACAGACCATCTTCATCACTCCGGGAAGTTCCGCTGCGCCCCTTCGCGGCGACCCTGCTCCCTCCGTGGCCCCTGGCCACCGTGGATCTGTTTTCTTTCACTATGGCTGTGCCTGATCTATCAGCTATTGGGCAGGTTATAGAAATATATTGGTTTCCTGTGGCTATAGTAGTTTCCAGTTAGTTTCCAAATGACCACAAACTTGGTGGCTGAAAACAACAAAAATTTATTCTCTCAAGTTCCAGAGGCCAGATCTGAAATCAAGGTTTCGGCAGGATTGTTTCCTTCTGGAGGCTCAGAGGGAGAGTCTGTTCACGCCTCGCGCCCAGCTCCTGGTGGCTGCCAGCAATCCTTGGCATTCCTCGGTTCGTAGCCGCGCCCCTCCCTTCTCTGCCTCCATCTTCACGGGGCTCGTCTCCGTGTGCATCTGTCTCCGCATTCCATTCTCTCTGCTGGGGTCCCAAGTCCCCTCTTCTCATGAGGACACCAGGCGTGGATTGAGGGCCACCTTGATCCAATATGAGCTCATCTTAACATTGATTATATCTGCAAAGACCCTATTTCCAAAGAAAATCACATTCTGAGTTTCTGGGTGGACGTGGATTTTAGGGAGCAGTATCCAACCCAGCACAGCACCTCCGTATGCTTCAGTCCACCCATCCGTGCAGTGAGGGCACAATGAGATGACATAGGCAGAAACCCCAGAGCACGGCCTGGCTCCCCTCATCAGCCGGATCAGATGGCCTGTTCTTGTTGGCATCACTCTAGCAGTGGTAGTGACCTCTGGTCCCCTCCACAATTCATCTCCTTTCCCTCCACCTCAACTTCGATATTTCAGACTCCATGCACATGGCTGTGGCTAGAGATCACCTCCAGTTTTGTTTGGCCTGCTTTGAAACTCTGGGTGAATGTTCTCCTGGAGCACATGTCCTCTAGCACCTACCTGCCTTTAGGGCTTGAGGTTTACTCTGAGTGATTTGTGTAGGACCAGTCCGTCCCTTTTACCAGCTGCGTAGTATTCCCTGAACACCATTTATTCACTCATGTTTCATTTATGGAGAGTTGTTCCTGGCCTTCTCCTATTAAAGATGCTGCCTATACCCACTTTTCTGCCTGGCGCTCATATGTGAGAGTTTCTCAAGGGTTTGTACAAACTAGCTGAATTTCAGGGTGACAGGCCGAAGTCATCTCCTTTTCTGGATCTTGCCAGCATGCTTCTCCCAAACCAGGGGGGTCAGGAGGCTGCACTTCCTGCCTTCTCCCTCTAGAGGTGCCATTGTGATCAGCAGGAGCATCTGCAAATCATCCTGAGCAACCAGAAAGTGAACATGGGAAATGGGCTTATGGGCCACAGGCATCTGCCAAGCCCACCAACTGAGTGCCTTGCTGAGGGGTACATGGCACCACCCTTTCCTGGCAAACTTTAGAGATAGGGAGGAACATTCGGAGCAAGAGGAGAAAGGCATTTATAAATTCCTTGGATTTTCATCTACGCTGGGCTGATGTTTAAGTTTTCATTTAAGAATCACTACTTATATATGTTCTTCAGCCTCTCTAGTTGTGCTAATAATACGAGCCCAGTGCAGGCCCCCGTCACCACAAGAGTCATGGGTTGCCTAGTCATGAGTGCTTGGCAATCATCTTTTGAGTTTTCTATTCCCATTTCCTCTGTTTCTGGCATGCTGGGGTTTCGTCCTCACCCGCAGGGCTCATTTTCAGGTACCCTGTGACTTGTAGTTAAATTGCTCCACCCCATCTAGAAATGCGGGGACAAAAGTAGGAAACAGGCCTGGTTATTTCAAGCCCGGTTTAAGGATTGCCGTCTGCAAAGACACGTTGGGACAGGTCACTGAGACCAAATTGTAAAAGGCTTGAGTCTCCCTTCTCCAAAGAGGTGAGGTCACCCTGCGCTTCTCAAACTGTAATATGATGCGTGTCACCCAGGATGTTGTTTAGAAAAGCGGATTCTGATTCTCCAAGTCTCAGTGGGGCTTGAGACTCCCCAGGTCAGGGGCGATCCAGGCCAGGTGTTGGTGGTTTATGCAGGACTTTCTGAGATCAAGAGCCTAGACTCCTCCACCCAGGCGCCCCCTCTCCAGATGTCCCCAAGAGGCAAACCCAACATGTCCAAGGAGAAACTTAGCCTCCATCCCTCCCCAAACCAGTGGTCTTCCAGCTCAGCATGGGTGGCACTCCTGCCCAGTGGCCCCACCCCTGCCCAGTGGCTCTCACTGGGAGCCACATCCAGCCCATTATCAGTCTGCTGAGGTGATTCTAGAATGTTCTTGAGTCTGTCCTCATCTCACTTCCTTTGGTTCTGACTCTTCCTGCTGAGGGACTCGTAAGACACAGCCATATCTTGACCAGAACACTTGCCCGCCGATGTCCCCCTAGATGGTTTGCTATTCATGGCCAGCCAAGAGCACCCCCGCCCCAAAGAGACAGTCTTCCAGGGGGTGGGGCATGAGCAGCAGCAGCCCCGGAGTCCTCTGCTCAGGGCCCTGGGCACACTATCGGGCTACAGGTGGGCAGGCCGGCCAGGGAAGGTCTGGCGGGCAGAGCGGCCCCCTGCATTTTTACTCAGTTGTTGTCAGAAGGAGGGGAGTGGGTGGGAGGGTAGTTCTGCCTTCCTGAGCCCTTGAGAGGTGAGTAGGGCCTAGCTCTGCCATCCGTGGAGGTGATGTCCCTGCAGGTCCCAGGCAGGGCCTCTCGGTGCCTGGTGGGGTCCTCCCAGTCCCCCCTCTGCGTGGACATGGAAAGAGATGAAGAGACCCCGGGGTCCCCCCTGTAGAAGAATGACAGGCTCATTTGTTAATCCAGGGACAGCAGAAATCCCATCTCTGCCCTGAGGCTGCCACCCTCGTTTTCTCTCTTAATGAGTTTCACGCCTGGCTTTTCACTCCCATTGATTCTCAGAAGTCTGAGAAGAAAGGGCTCCCTGCCCCGGAGGAGTTTTATGATCTGACTGGGAAGTCGGGATGCAAACACATGTGTTGTTACTAAGTCTAAGTCGGTCCTCAGCTGTTTACCCAGCATCTGCCATGTGGGTCCACGCTCTCGTGAGCACTGGAGACAGGATGGAAGTTCTCAGTGCACCAAAGGGCTTGGCCTACTAGGTGCCGAGAGGGTGGGCTCCAGCGCGTGGGAAGGACCGGAGGTGGGATATAGTCCGGGTGGTTCTAGGAGGCAATGCTGGGGGCGGGCGGGGGTGGGGGTGGGGCTTCAGTTAAACCACAAGGTTTGGTTTGGGTGGGACTTGGGTGAGTGGACTCGCAGTGGGCCCAGGGCACAGGGAGGAAGATGGTGAGATTTCAGTAACAGGTCCTTCTGGGGGAGCAGGAGAATGGGTGGGTCGAGGCTGCCTATCAGAAGCATTCTGGTAGAGTCAATTCTGTGGGTGACAGGGCAGCATTGAAGGTTTTTGACAGTCAGGCAACTGATACCATCTATGGGAGTTCTTCCTGTAGACATCTGTCGGTTGCCTGTTAGAGGGCCTGCACTGGGTGTTTAACAAGCAGCCTCCACTTGCAGACCTCATGGAAATACAGGTGAAGGAGCTCAAACTGGCTGAGAAGCTGGGGAGTGGCAGAGCCTGGCCCAGGACAGCCCCTCAGGGAAGCCACTGGGGAAGAGAGTTCTCAAAGGACCCACCCTGAGCTCAGCCAACCAGCAACCCCATCCTATCTCACCAGCTCAAGGCAGGCTCACAGCCTGGCCACTGGCTTTCTGTGGCTGCTTAACAAATTACTATAAACTCGGTGGCTAAAATGACACAAATGGGTTCTCCTGTAGTTTTGAAGTCAGAAGTATAACAAGGGTCTCACTGGGCTAATATCAGGGTGTCAGCAGGGCTGGTTCCTTGCCCTTTTCAGCTTCTGCAGGTTGCCCACAATCCCTGGCGTGGGGCCCCTTCCATCTTCAAAGCCAGCAGTGCTGCGTCTCTCTGCCCTATACATCCATAGTCACGTCTCACACTCACCACAGCCGGGAAACCATTCAGGAAGCCAGGATCATCTCCCCGTCTCAAGAGCCTCAACTCAATCACAGCTGCAAAGTCTCCTTTTCCAGATAAGGTCACATATCCACAAGTTCTAGAGATCAGGGCAGACTCATTTGGGGGGTCATTCTGCCTGCCACATTTTGGAGGACCAGTTGGCGGGCAGGTGGAGACCAATAAGAAGGGGCAGGAGAGAATCCCAAAGGCCAGGGATGCAGGGGGCCACCAAGGGGCAGGGAACATGGACCAGGGATGGCCTGGAGTGGGGAAGGAGGGGCAAGATGATGAGGCAGAAACCTGACCTCAAGTGAGGATTTTTCCATTTCTCAAGATCGATCATCCCAAAGAGAGTCTCTGTTTGCAGCACTCCACAGCCAGCTTGGGCAGTGGGACCCCTCTGTGGATGAAGGAGCCCAAAGTTCTAGGAAGGTGCTTTATGAAGATGCTTCTTTCTCGTGTTACCCTTGGGGTCTGGAGCACCCTCTTCGGCTGGTTGTTGCTCTTGGTCTATGAGAAATAGCCTCTGGGAGGAGCATTTCTTTGTCTGGCCCTGACAAAAGAGACATCATATATTTTAGAACAAACAGATTCAAGCCCTGTTGATGTCATGAGTAGGGCGTGGACACCTGGCTGTGGATAGGGCAGAACTTTCAGGAGTGGGCTCAAAGGAGTCTTGGTATTTATGTACATGGTGTTGGACAATTTTCCTTCTCAGCTGGCATAGCCGGTCCTCCCCAATCACCTGTCGTTGAAGACCCCACCCCCTCCCTATCCGTGTGTGCATCCTCCTGACATTTCGTGGCTGTATTTTCCAGGTGTAGGGCATAGCCTCTGGTCAGCGAATTTATTTAGTGAACATGTGTCATGGTGGAAAGCAATCAAACTTCATGCAGTTATGTGTGTACCGTCTCATATTTAGGGACAAAAATTGTATTTGGGGTTGCCCTGGCAAGTCTAGGAAACATGATGGGCCAAACAGTACCTTGGTTGTTAATGGGTTTGGTCCTGCATATCCAGGGCACTGAGTCTGGCACGGCAGAATTCATGTGTCTTCAGGGCAGCAAGCTGATGGGGGCAGGACCCAGGCTTCTGTCCCTGGCTGCCTTTTTTGTCCCATTTGGCCTTCCTGTGTGCCACCAGCTAGCCAGCCCTCACCTGGCCTCAGGGAAAGCTCAGGCAGTCTCCATGCCCACTTCTACCTTAGAGACAGGTGAGGCCAAGTGATGTGCCTAAGGTCGCAGGGAGCATCCTAGAGTGGGCTCGCCTCTGAGGGACCAGCAAGCTTGCTGCTGCTTTTAGAGTACAAGGGCAGCATGTTCTTTCTGAGGCCTCTGCCCTACCCCTTGCTCTGCAGAAATTAAAATGGTTTTAACCGTAGGTTTAATTACATTTTTATTATGTTAAAATATATGTCATGTAAAACTTGCCACTTTAACCATTAAGTATACAATTCACTGGCATCAATTACATTCACCGTGTTGTACAACCATCACTGCCATCCATCTCTAGAACTTTCTCTTTCCAAACAGAAATTCTGTCCTCATTCAATAATAATTCCCCATCTCCCTCCGGCCAGCTCCTGGTAATCTCAAATCTACTTTCTGTCTCTATGAATTTGCCTGTCCCGGACATGTCATAAATAGAATCATGTAATAGTTGTCCATTTGTGCCTGGCATCTTTCACTCAGCATGATGTTTTCCAGGTTCATCCATGTTGTAGCTTATGTCAGAACTTCATTCCTTTTCATGGCTGAGTAATATTCCACTGTATGTATGGGCTATGTTTTGTTTATCTATTCATCTGTTAAGGATTAGTTTTTTTGAGCAGTCACTATGCACCTGCCTTAGTTCTCACAACGGTCCTTTGATTTAGATACAGCCTCGCTCCATGTCCTAGATAAGAAAACCGAGGATTTACGAAGTTAAGCAACCTGGTCCTGCCCACCCATCTAGTGTGCCACTGAGCTGGGACACACCCAGGTAGTTGCACTCTACACTCCATGCCTTAAGCCCCCCAGCAGCCTGCCTCCTATTTCTTTGGGGGGTGTGGTGGGGTTGGAAGAGGAGGAGACACAGGCAGAGGACTTGCAGCCAGGCGGCTGGTCCCCATGAGCTGGTACTGGAGGATTGTCACCTCCCTGGCCTTCGGGAGTGTGGGATGGGAGAGTGAGAGGGTCCAGAGTTGGCTCTTCCCCAGGGGCTACCTTCACCCCGTTCTCGACATCCTCCCCCTGCACAGACTCCCCACACAGTTCTAGCTGCCGGCCCTCTGAAGTGGCACACAACCTTCCCAGACCCATAGGACTTGGCCAGGACCCCCTTCCCCTCACCTCACATGGCGCCTTGGCGTCGGCGTCAGGGAGGTTGCCAAGCCTGCTGCAGGAATGTTTATGGTTAAACCTCCCAAGTCGAGACCGTGTTGCATTTAACGAGCCCAGCAGAGTGGTGCCCTCCACAAATGTTTGCTAATAACCCAGGCAGCTGGCAGAAGCAGCCTGCATGGTTGGGGGGCGGGGTGCATGGAATTCCTGGGGGCAGTTGAAGAGTCCCCTGGAATGGGGGAGGTGTCCCTGGGAGGTGGGTTCTGGGAGTAATGAGCGGTTTCCAGAAAATGCAATCTCCTCCCAAAAGTCTGCCACTGAGCACAGACTGTTTCTGCCCTCACCTGCACAAGCCACCCTTTAGATAAAATGGGACAAGCGGGGCCTGGTGGTAGGAGTGATTAGGGTTATCCCAGGCCACCCCAAGTGGGCAACAGAAAGGAAACCCACCAAACTAGCGCTGTCAGGACTAAGCTAGGGCTCCTCTCTGATCTGTGATGTAGAGGTTGGGACAGTGCCATCTGACCACCATCTGTCCCTCCAGCTCTGTTGCTGTCTGTGTGTCATCTCTCTGTGCCCCTGAAGCCATGCCCTGTCTCCCTGGGTCTCCAGGGCAGGGCAGAGCGGTCTCCCCACAGGCGGCAGCATCAGCCTGGGTGTGAGGCCCTGATGTTTGTCTCGTGAAATGAGCACAGCCAGGAGCCCACAGCCTTGCTCCAGCCCTGCCGGTCCACCTCCGGGATCCAGTAGTCAAGACCTGCCTGGGAATCCAGGTGCATACCAGCCTGAGCAGGCTACAATGGGGAGAGGGAGGAACAAGCCGATCTGGGTTCTGCGACTCAGGCAGATGGCTCTGCCTGGTGGGTCAGAACACAAAACCCAGAACTCTTGAGGCGGGGACCCTCCCAGACCTCCCTGCCAGCTCAGCTGCAGGCGGCCCTCTGAACAGCTGTTAATGGCTGCCCCAGATCTCCAAATCTTCCACTTCCAATTTCCCCTCTTAGAATGTCACCTGGGGGAGGAGATGCAGCTCAAGAAGGAGAGAGGAAATAAAAGGGAGAGAGAGCGAGCTCGAACGCACACTCTAATCTTCGCTCGGCGGCTCAGCTTTCAGGAGCCCCAATTAATCATTATTAATTTAATCCAGGATGACTCAGAGTCGTCCTGACAAGAGATCAGCCACGATTTATCCCACCTGCTCAGGGACGACCTTATCAGAATTCAATGAATTCGTCATTGCGTTAAGCGAGGACCCTAATGACTCTCTTGTCTGCCCAGTTTACTGAATGACCATCAGCCACAAATGACTCACAAGCTCCCCACACCCACGGCGTACTGCTGTCAAGGCTTTTCATGGACAGAACACGGTGGGGGCGAGGCTCAGGCAGGAAGACCTTTCTCCAGCATCAAATGAGAGGACATAATTTCCTGCTCTAATGCCAGCAGTTCTCGAATGCACTTATGCATCAGAATCACCAGCCGTGCTGGTTTACAATGTAGGTTACCCGGCCTCGCCCTCAGAGCTGCTGATTCAAAAGGCACGGGTTGGGGCCCAGTAAGCTGCATTTTTCACAAGGGTCCCATGTAATTCTGAAGAGGGGGCCCATATATCTCAGCCTGAGAGCACTGTTTGCTCCCTGAGGTAAGTTCTGAGTCTTACCCGTTGTTGTGGCTCGGTGTATTAGGCAGGGAACATCATGGCCCCCTGGCAGGACGGGCTAGGGCACGCATGACCTCACCGGGAACAAGGCAACCACAAGGTGACTGAACGTCCCCTTGTCCACTAGTGTCCCTGGCTGTTCCTCCTTAGCCAGTACAACTATAGCTCCTAGAAAAAAATTAAGGTTCCCCCATCACCAAACAGAGCCTGCTTTAGGACAGCCCAGAGCGGGCCCACTTCCCTAAAGCCGGCTTAAGGCCATGTTGCCCAGCCCAGTCCTGTTACAGCTGCCCCTTCACCTGAGGCCCAGCGCCGCTCCCCTTATGGGACACACTGTGCTTCCTGGGCACATGCCTCTTGCTGCAGACAGTGAGATAAACCTACCTGGCATCCTGGTGGGTTGCTGGTGGGCCCTGCCCAGGCCAGGCTGCTCCCAGGGAGGGGCCGTTTCCAGAGTCTCCCCACTTATAAGGGACTGAGGAACAGTGGTTCTAGACTCCAGCTGCATGTGACAACCACCTAGGGAGCTTTTCACAAAATACTGATGCCTTGGCCCCACCCAGACCAACTGAACTGCAACCTCTGACCCCGGACCTCAGGCATCAGTGTTGTGTAAAGTTCCCCAGTGGTTCTGGTATGCAGCCGGGGTTAGGAACTGCTGTGCTAAAACAGAGAGAGAACCTTCCTGCGATAGTTTATTGGCCAGCAGTGTCTCCCAAACACCTTCCAGCTCTGGCCGCGTTCCTACCCAGCTACGTTTCCTAATCCTCCCTGCTCGGGACAGGACAGGAGGGCAGGTGAGCTTGCCATGGATCACTGACCCGAAAAACAGATCTGGGGAAAGAGGTCAGGCAGGACGCTGAGTGCCAGAGGCCACTGGAGAAAGCTAAGGGGGCTGCAGAAGCGCAGTCACAGGAGGCACGGCGGCTGTTGCTACTCCGTGAGCACGTTGTGCAGAGAGTAAGTAGATCTATTCTGGGTGGAGCCCAGGGCTACCTCAGACTGAGGGTGGGGTTCCTGGAGGAAGACTTTGACTCAGTAGGGAAGGAACTTTCTAGCAATTTGAGGCCAACCAGAGAGTAGGCTAGGCAAAGCCACACAGAGGCAGATTGGAGGGCATGGTGGGGTGGATGGCGTGGCTTTTAGGCCGAGCATTTTCCACCAAGAGCGGCCCTGCAGAAAGCCAGTTCACAGAGGGAGAGGGGTGACGCTCAGCCTGGGTGTTCTGGTTTCCAGTGCTCCTTCCTGCCTCGCCCTGGGGCACAGGCTCTGCTCTGGGAGAGAAGGGGCCCGGTGTCCAGACGCAGCTCATGCCATGAGTGCCGGGGTGGGGCCCCAGCACCTGGCAGGTGAGGGCGGGTGAAGGAGTTCTGCAGTGTGGACCCAGCAGCAGAGTTCGGGCAGGGTTTGTGCTCAGTCCACGCAGACAGGCTGCAGCATGCTGCCTCCCCAGCATGGGGGAAGCTCAGACATGGCTCACCTGCTGATGTATGGCTTCTAAGGGACTTCAAATGGCATGCAGGGTGGGAGCAGGCAACCTCCCCATCAGATCTGGCAGCTTTTTTCCAGGGACCACACCTTTCTTTTGTTTATTCTCTATGCTCTCTCTGGTTTAGCCATCTATAAGGTCTGGAGCCATCCACAAGACTTCCCTCACCTCTCCCATCCGTGCAGAGCTGGGGCTTCCCCAGGACTACTCTCAGTTCCGATAATTGGCTAGAAGGACTCAGAACTCAAAGCTGAGAGCTGTGATACCCATGGTTATGGCCTATGACAGCAAAAGGATCCGAACCAAAAACAGCCAAGTGCAGAGGCACGTGGGGCAAGCCCAGGAGGAGTCAAGGCATACAGCTCCCAAGTGTCCTCTCCCAGTGGAGTCAGGGCAGCGTTAAGTCCTCATACCAATGATGATGACATACACACAAAGTGTCACACCTAGGGACGCTCATAAGGCCCTTGGCATCCAGAGATTTTATTGAGGCTCGGTTACAAAGACATGGCGGACCACTCACGTGGGTGACCTTAGCCTTTAGCCCTTTGGAGGTGGCCAAGACCCCCACCATAAATCACATTGAAGTATAGACTATATGGCATGGCTCAAGGCCTCAGGTAAACAGAGAGGCTCTTATCCAGCTGGCCACCCCAAGGCCCTGGCTGTCACCTCTTGGAGCCAAGGGCAGAGGCCAGACCTCTCTGGTTCTCTGGGCGGTTCATTCTTTGCAGCTCACCATTACCTGGGAGTCTGAGAATTTGGGATTCAGCTCTGTTGAAGTGGATAGCGGGTTCTTGGCAAAGATGTGGTTACTTCCTCCTCAGCCCTGTGCTAGCAACACTGATGGCCTCCTCCAAGGCAGGAGGGAGGCACAAGGGGGATTTAGCCACGAACTTTGGGGAGACCCCGAATAAGTGTCAGAGTCTCGATTTCCTCATTTTTGAACTAGAATTTAGAGCTGCTACCTCTGTAAATTCAAAGGAGACATCTGAAGGAACTCTGAAGACCTCAATGCATGTAACTGATGGCTCGGTGGCCAGAGCCAAGGGGCTCACTGCCCCCATGATGCCATGGGCCCCTGGATCCTGAAGGAACCTTTGGGTCAGCCGGGAAAGAGGACACATCCTACTTCTTAAGACACTAGATCAAGTGTCAAAACAGACAGCCTCTCGACTTCCCAGGCCTGTGATGCCATCCTCAAATATCAGCACCCCTTTTAAGCCACAAAGTGCAGGGTTAATGACAGACAAGAATACAGGCGCTTGTTTTAAACTCCTGGAGAAAACAGACTCTGCAAGAACTTTGAAAGCAACTGTCAACCTACCTGCTACAGTCAGTCCTTAATGAGAACTCTTTCTTATCTGTTTTTTATCTTTCTTATCTAGTAAAACCAAAGATCTTCAAGAACCAAGCCTGGCTTGACATTGCCGTATATATCCAAAAAAAAAAAAAAGAAGAAGAAAAGAAAAGAAATATATGCATTTTAAACTCTTTGCCTGTGGAAGACTCTTAAAGCCAGGCCGAATTCATTTAGTCTAAATTTGAGAGTTTTTGACCAGAAGTTCTCTGTAGAAACCAGGGCAAGTTCAGCTTTCTAAGATCATATTTTCTGCTACCATAACCCACAAGGGAAACTTCCCCAACTGGAGACTGTGCTGCCTCGAATAGAGGCATTTCCGCTGATCTGGGGTTTTGCAAGAGCTCAGATGAACACGTGGCAGTGAGGGAGGCCCGATTCCCTTTGGTGACAGGTCATAAGTACAGTGGTCGTGGGGTTCCAGGGCTGTCCTGGGAGTTGGGATTTGATCCTATAGGCCTGGATGGGGCCCTGAAATCTGCATTTCTAAGAAGCAACCAGGGGATGCCGATGCTGTGGGTCTGGACTACTCTGATTAGCGTAGCACTAGATTCGGGCTGCCCAATAGAAGTAGGACACCAGCCGTCTAAGTAATGTCAAATCGCCGAGTAACCACATTTTAAACGTAAGAAGAAAAGGCTGAGATTCATTTTAAGCATATATTTTATTTAACTGGGAATATCCAAAATAGCATCATTGCAGCATGTGATCAAAGGGGCCGGGCAGGCGGCAGTAACCCTTCTTTGTCCCTCCAGGGATCAGGCAGGGAGCAGCATCCCCAGCTGCCAGGGCCTGCCCGCCCGCTGCCCCCTTCTCTGCAGGCTCCATTTGGGGCTAATGATCCATTTTCAGCTGCTGCTCGGCGAGCTGGCACTCAGGAGCGGCGCTCTGCTGCAGAGCTGGGCGGCAGGCTGAGTCCTGTGTGCTGGGCCGGCTGGCGGCCTGGGGTTGGGGCTTCGGGGCGAGGGGTGGACGCGGCCGAGAAGCATCCATTGTGCCCACAGCAGTTGATGTGGTTACAGCTGGCGAAGAGGCGGGCGCCCCCCTCCTTCGCCCAGGCTCAGGAACAAACATCTCTTCTTACAAAAAAAGAAAAAAGGAGAAGTGACAGGGGTCGTGGCTGTGCTTTCCACATGACCTGCCCGGGAACAGAACGCGTCTTTGTTAATCCAGCCGTCTGTCAGTTGGCCTCTGCACGGAGCATAAGCCACTTAGCGCCGCCTCACCCCTGACCCACCACCGGGTGCTCAGCTGGGCTGGACTGGGGGGGAGGGGGGCACCCTCGGCCTTGGGCTGCGCCTCCTGCCAGCTCCCCCAGCAGCTGCCTCCTGCCGGGTGGCCCACGCGGAGCCGTGCTGGCAGGAACAGGAGAGGACTCGAGGAGGACTCAAGAATTGGGAGCCCCGTTAATTCTGAGCAGCACCCTCAGTTTTGGTGCCTATAACTGCGGTGGGCCTCGGTTTGATCATCAGGGAAATGGGAAGAAGAGGCATGGCTACCCCCGTTGGATGGCTGTGTGTTAATATGTGTAAACCAGCCAGCGGTATTTGAGAAATAGCTATTTTTATGAAACCATCATTCTCATTAATATTATCATTACCCACCCTTCATTTTATGTCTGGGGTTAGTCTTCCTCTCTTCCACCTTCTCTCCTCTTTTTGTCCCCCCTTTTCCCCCATACCCTGCTCCTCCCCCTGCTCCCCAGAACCTGGGCCTCATTTGTCAGCCATCCCAGGCCCAGGCTGACCAGTGGCATTGGGGACTGCCAAGGCTCAAAGGGTTGAGATGGGGGAAGCTGGGCCATGCCAGTCTGGGAAGGGGGTTCCAGCCCCATCCGGAAAAGGCACGTGCCAGTCAGGACACCCAGGGAGGGTGCTCAGGCTGGCGGTGGCCTGTGTTCCTCTCCTGGCTCTAACCGAGGGCTGCCGTCTTCCCGGCCCACCCACTCTGCTTGGCACTCAAGGCAGGGCTCCAGGTCATGCAGCCAGGTGGACTGTCCACCCCCGCAACTAGCAGTACCCCCTGCAACTATAAGAGCTCCCACACAATTCACAGTCAAAGCCCTGAGTCCCAGTCTGATCAGAGGATTGGGCTCCGCCTGGGGCACACACAGAGGGGCTTCAGTACCCTCAAACTTCGGAACCTCCCTGGCAGGAGTAATTTGAGATAAATATAGCCCTGGCCTGCCTTTCCCTGCAGCGGCAGATCTGTCAGGAAGGGTTAGCCGGCCTCCCAGCGTTCTGACTGCGAGGAGCGCGGCCGGGAGGGAGGAACAGCCTGCTCCTTGTTACCAGTCGCAGATTTCAAGGCCCAACAAACACCCCGTTTCTCGGGCTCTCCTCTGCGATAGATGGCTGAGGCCTAAATCCCACTGATGCTGACATAAGAGGAGGTGCCTCCTCCCCTCTGCCAGGCAGTGGGCTCCCTGCCAGGGCATCTGGGGTCTCCAGGTTTTCCTTGGCTTGTGGCCACATCCCTCCAACCTCTGCCTCCTTCATCACATGGTTTCTCCTCTCTCTCTCTGTGTCCCCAAATCTCCCTCTGCCTTTCTCTTAAAAAGACATCTGTCATTGGACTCAGGGCCCACCTCAATCCAGGCTGACTTCATCTTAACTCAATTCCATCTATAAAGACCTTCTTTCTGAATCAGGTCACAGTCACAGGTTCTGGGAGGACGCGGCAAGGTGGTGGGGTCACTCTTCACCCCAGTGCAAGCAGGAGGGGGAGGAGAAGGTCTCATCCATTTATATTGAAGCTGGCCTCAGAGAAAGGACACCTGAGGCCCCTTCTCCCCTTGTGGCCCAAACCTGGCTGGGCTGGAGCTGAGCCACCGAGCAAGTGAAGGGGCATCAGGGCCACACACAGTCCACTGATGCTCAGAGAGGCCCTGAGGACTGATACGGCCATGGGGCGGAGCTGCTCCACCATCCTGACAGGAAGGAAGCCCGTGGTGCCTTAGAGGGGGAGGGACAGGCACAGCAGTGGCCTCTTGTCTCTGAGACCACAGCTGGGCGTTCACGCCGCCCGGTACGCTCTGAGTTCAAAGTCCCTGCTCTGTGCCTTCTTGGCCATGCTTGTCTCTCCCTCCGGGAGCAGCACATGAGGGCTGTTAGTCCTCGATGTTTTCCCAGTAGCACCTCCGCGCCACCCTGCTTCTCAGGCCGGTCCCCTATGGCTGTGCCTCTCCTCTTCAAAGCCTCCGAGACACCTTGCTTGACCCTTGTCCCATGTGGTTCTATGTTTGGGGGCCGCCCCGCCTGAAGACCACCCTGGTGGACGTCCTAGGATGGCCTGCCTGGTTGGGCCGGGGCCAGGCCGTCTTGGACTTCTCTCTCTCGTGGACAACAGCCCCTTTCATGCCAGCTCTGAGGAAGCCAAGCAGAATAATCCCACCCTTGCCCCCAGTTTTCCTTCCTGCCTTCCCCCGTCCTTTGCTTGTTGTGAGAGGGTTTTCTGCCCTGCTGGTCACCCCGGGACAGCTGGAGGGGCATTGGGCCAGGGGAACAAGGCTTTAGCCTAAAGCAAGACTCTGGAGCCAGCTCAGGCGGGCACCGAGGGCTGGAGCGGAGCTGTCCCCAAGGCCTGGACTGTTGGACAGTTATGGGGAAGGGATGCAGGAGCTGCTAAGCTGCTCTCGTGGCCAAGTCCTGACCTCTACCACCCTCCAGCCTGGGCTCAGCTGGCAATGCCCACTCTGAGCCTGCTGGGCCTCCCTACCTGCTCACTTGGCTGGAGTCTGGAGGACCAAAGAGATGTGAGCAGGTCCTGGGGTGATGTGATACTGCACTGGTCCCAGCTGTGTGAGACAGAGAGAGAGGTATAGCCTGGCTCAGAGAGGGGGACCCTCCTGTCCACATGCCTTCTTCCTTGGAAGTACCTCATGGAACTGAGAGAAGAAAGAGAAAAGGAAAAGAAGTTATTCTGTTAACAAATGCCACAAAAGCAGCCCAGACCCGGAGTCCCGTTACACATGCTTCACCAAAATCGGGGGCATGAATGCCGCCGCCTTCCAGGAACCCTTTGGAAAGTTCTTTACTCTGCTCTAGGTATTCATATTTTTTTCTCGGTATTCATTTTTAAGCTCACAACTCATGGGTGGAAAGTGGAGGTGAAGCGCACATAGCACGCTGTGACCTGTCCCAGCACTGGGCGAAGGACAGCTGGGGGCCCGATGGAGGTTGGTAGGCACAGTGAGGCTTAGGGAGGATACAGGCCTTGGAGGCAGCCAGGCTGGCTGCCCCACTGTCCCGTACGCACGTGCATGTACATGTTCGCATGCACGCGCGTGCACGCAGACACACATATACAGGTACACGCTGGCTCCCTCAGCCTTTTCCCGCCTCCTCTCGCGTGCTCCCGGGTGGCGCCACCAGCCTAGGCCACCGCTCTTTAGGAAACCCAGTGCTGAGCTGTCTCTACTCCATCACTCAACCCTCAGCTCTCCCCAGCTTGCCTTTTCCTCCTGCTGTTTCTGGAGTCTTATCTCTCCGACAAGATCCCTCGAGGGCAGGCACCAGTGTGGTTTCTGTTTCTTGCGTATCTTCCAGGGCATCTGGTAGGAGAGACGGAGCAGTGCGGGGGCCCCTGCTTCCCAGCTAAGAGTTCGGAGCCTTCATATCTTGATCGAGATGCAAACTGGCGCAGCCCCTGCATTTGCTGTTTGCTGACCTAGTGGAACTTCCAGGATAGTTTGGTTTGGAAAGTGTTTCAAATCAGAGACAGCTCAGAAAATCTGCTGTGTGTGTTCAGGACAAAGCAAGGGGCCAGCTAATGCCCAGGCACCCAGTGCTGCCCACTCTGGACAGAAGCAGCCCAGGTGCCCAGGGACCTCTGGCTATCTTTAGCATCTTCTTCCAAGAACTTCCAAGGGCACCTCTGCAGAGTTTGCTTTCGACAACTGAGAAGGGGACAAAGGGGCAGGTTGACAGCGAGGGGACAGGAAGCTGGTGGCCACACTTATCATTGCTCGGCCCTGAGGGTCAAACAGCCCAGGCCCATCTTTAATCCAAGACCCAGCGCAGGAGCGTGGTGGCAGCAGCAGCAGACGGGGCCCGCTCTCTGGGCGTCTCGCAGTCTCAGTTCTGCTGAGACGTCTCCTGGGCACATTTTGTATTTAGACGCTGTTTGCAACAAACACATTTATGTGGAGTGAGGAGGCCATCCTGAGTATGTCAGGTAGTGTGCAGGGGTCAGAAGGGGTCTTAGGTCCACTGTTGTCTTCCTAGAGGAGACGCTGGTTTCCCTCATTTATTTGACAGTTAGACCCTCAGTGCAGACTGTGCCTGACGGAACTGAACATCAGGGGTATAAAAGTGACCAAAACCCAAGCCCCTGTCCTTAGGGAGCTTCCGTCCTGGCGCGGGGAGACTCGAGATGATATGCAAGACAAGAGAGGAACACAGAACCAAGAGTGGTGGGGTTGCCTGGTGAAATGTCAGAAGCCCAATTAAATTGGCATTTTGGATCAACAGTGGACAAATTTTTAGCATAAATATGTCCCAAATATTGCAAGGAACATACTTATACTAAAATAATATTGGAGTCAAGGCCAGAAAGGAGCAGGTGCATGCTGTGGGCCTGTGGGCTTTACTCTGGCTGCTTCCAAGTCAATGTGAGAGCCACTAAGTGTCCTAGATGGTTGCCAGAGGCCACCTGGTCTGTCTGCTGGTTTCCAAACGGTCATGTGACTTACCAGAAACTCCACAGCAGCCAGTTTGCATCTGGAGCAGCGCCGCTATCCTGTAGAAATACAATACCAGCCACATACGTAATTTCAAACTTCCTTTTAGCCGCATTAAGAAAAAGGAAAGACATTCTCATCACAAGAAAAAAAAAAAACATTTGTAACTGTGTGAGGTGCTAGATATTAACTAAACTTAGTGTGGTAATCATTTTACAATATATACAAATATCAAATCACTATGTTGTTGTATACTTTAACACAATGTTACGTAGCAATTATAGCTCAATAAAACTGGGAGAAAGAGTAAAAACAGGTGAAATTAACTTTAATATATTTTCTTTAACTCGACATATACAAAATACTATCATTTCAATATATAATCAATATAGTGAATTATTAGTGAGACATCCTCTTTTTCATAGCATGTCTTCAAAACTCGTTGTGTCCATTTACACATCTCAGTTCTCATGGGGTGCATTTTGAGGGCTCCATAGCCACATGTAGCCCTTGACCACTGTTTTGGGTGAGCAGGTCTGGGACCTGCACCTCGAAGGGATGTACTCATGGCCAGCAGCCAGTAGGGGGCAGTCGTAGGTCAGTGCCCAGGGTCTTTCCATGGACCAGGCCACCTGCGAGGATAGCCGTGTCCTGAGCAAAGGGGGCGGTGGGGGGGCGGGCTACGGATCTAGCCAGTGGTCTTTGCAGCATGTTGAGGTTGGGAACCCCTGATGTGCCACTCCCCATCCTGAGCCTGAGGGACTTTCCAGGTGTCACTGGCCATAATGGTTTTGTGCCTTGTTTCCCTGCGTGTCTTGAGAGCTGGGAGGTAGCATCCTCTTGGCAGGAATATTCGTTCTCTCATCTGGAACGTGGGGCGTGCAGAGTTGAACCTGGGCAGGTGTGAACGCCTGTTGTGCTCAGGTAACCCAATCCGGCTTGGCTGCAGCCCAGCAGGGCACAGGGGAAGGGCTTCACAGTGTCTAAATATTGAATGAGCTGCCACTTGAGTCAATGGTAATCACAGCAGAAGCCCCAGAAATGGCGACCTGATGCTCGTGTCTGGAGCCTGCTTTCACAGGACGCGGAGCAGGCCCTGCGGGGCACGCTGCAGTCTCCTGCCCACCAGGGGCTTTCAGTCTCCACTGGAGCCTAAGGCAGAGGCTACATTTATCCCCTAACCATGTGGAAAGGTCTCTCACTTCATCTGCTATGTGTTTACTTAACCATGAGCATTTACTGAGCACCTACTGTGTGCTGTGCAAGTATCGCGCTCCGAGGACAGCACAGGAACATGACTGGGCCTTTGTCTGGTGGGAGCATTTATGAAGTCGGGGCTGGCATGCCACTGGCAGGTGCTGCCGGGCCCTCCTGCTGCTCACAGCGGGCCTCTGGTCCGGTTGGTCAGCACCTGTAAGCGGTGACACCCCACACTCGGTCCACATGGTTTTTCAGCTTGCCCGCACTTTTTACCCTGAGGTTACTCTCTGCGTTCTCTGGCCAGTGGCACCATGGAGCAGTGTCCCCGGAGCAGCTCTCAGCCAGCAGCCAACAAGAGGTGCTGGGCAAGTCCTCCCACTTCCTCCCACTCAGGTGGGACGACCTGATCTACACAGCCACCAACCCCCTCAAGCGGGATTGAGCCCCAGTCGCCCACAGTATAGCCTAATGAGCTCTTTTGCTTCTTGTCCCACCCCCCACCCATGCATCTGGGTCCCTCCCAGATCAATGATTTTCACTGCAGTCCTCATCTCAGGGTCTGCTTCTGGGGACCCCAAACTAAGACAAGTTGTGAAGTGTTTGAATATCATCCTAGAGCTGGGGTTCCCAGGAAAGATGGGGCCTAAGCAGGCCCTCATCTCAGAAGAACTGGGAAGGTTCTAGAAAGCTGGGAAAGAGCGAGGCTGGCATGCCAGGCAGGGAGAGCAGCATCTGCAAAGGGCTGGCAGTGAGACAAAGCAAGGTTTGAGTAGGGCAATCGAGTAGCGGCACGAGGCCCTCTCAGGTTTGGGGGTGGGGGCGTGGGGACCTGCATCTGGTGGGCAGGGTGCCTTGGCATGGGGCACCCACCTCCAGGCCCCTTAGGAGAGACAGCCCTTTGTAAGCAGGAAGAATGGGGCCCTTTTAGGGGCATCTCTCACTGGTGTTTGGCTGCCCCCAGAAGACAAGTCATTGAGCCGTCTTGTGACTCAGTTTTCTCATCTACAGAATGGGGGTGACTATGGCGATTGAGTGGTGTCTGAAAGCACTCAGAGCAGTGGCAGGCACGGGGCACACACACGGAGCAGGGGCTGCCTTCGAGGTCGCTGTTGGTGGTGGTGCCGGTGCAGCCACGCCAAGATCACCAGGCAGGCTCTGTAGCAACCCGCCAGTGAGGAGGTAGCTTCTTAGCTCCTCCCTCCCCACAACCACCCCGCAAAGCTGGTGCCAAGAGACACATTGGGGAGAGGGATTTTCTGCCAGGACTGTAAGTTCTTGGGCTCCCTTAGCTTTTGAAACACTCAGCCATGATGTTGATCTGTCATTCAGTGACCTTGGGCCTTAATGTTCTTACCTCTGAAATGGCCCAGCAACCTCACAGCATCCCTAAGCACTGTGGCTGATGAGTTGGGCAGCGTTCTTAAGGAGCCAGCAAGGCCAAGGGGACCCGGGGGCTCAGATGACCCTGTCCTGTGTCCTCTCCCTTCCCTGGATCCGGCTGGGGTAGGGCGAGGTGGGGTGTTGCATGTTGGACCAATGAGCTAACTATAGGATAAGTTGTCCGGCCACATCCCATTTGAGCTTGGTCTTGGGCAAGATCTTGGGCAGCCATTATCATAAGCATTTCACAGATGAGCAAGCTGAGGGGCCTTGAATGTCAGATCCAATGTTATTTCACTGTGTTTCCTTTAAACTTCACTGTGACCTCTTAGAGGCCTATCTTGGGGGTATTTGTGCTTTCTGCCTTGTACCCAATTATTCCAGGTAGGCTTCGGATCTTACTCTTTTTTCACCTTCCTTGAAGGCCTTTTCACAGATTGTGTACATTTAGCAAAATAGTGTCGAACAGAATTGAAGCTGCACCTAGCAAAGTGCCTGGCAAACATAAGGTGCTTAATAAGTGCTTGTCGAGTCAGTGGATGGCCTTCCCTCCATCCCTGTCTCTATTTACCTCATCCCCAGGCGAAACGTGTAGCTAATGCTACCCAACTGACTCATTTCTCCTTCTGGGCTGCGTTCTTTTAAAAAAAAATTACAGGTTCTCAGATGGATAATGACAGGCTTCAACTTTTCAGAGGAGGAATTCTGTCTGGGAAACTTTAAATAAGGCAACAGGGAGAACTAGTCAGGGCCGGGAAACCCATTTTGCTGCTCATTCCTGGTGTCAGTGCCCTCTGGAGGGGCCCGGGTGGAGAGTGGGGTAGGACGCTATAGCCCCACCCAGGTGGGGCCCTGGTCACCCTCCCACGGAGGAAGCTGGCTTGTGAGATGTGGGCGGCTTAGCAGACATGTGTCACTAGAGGGCTCTTGGGTGACCATAGCCAGTAAGCAGTTTCTCTTTTTCTTCCCCAGAATGCTGCTCCCATTATCTTCCTCTGAGGCCAGGAGCCTGGTATGGCACCGTGACGCAGCACAGCCCTTTAAAATGTCAATCAGATCATGCCATGCCCAAGCTCAAAGTCCGTGTTGGCCCCTATCTCACCTCGAATAAAACCGAAGTGCTTCCCTGGGCGTCCGAGGTCCCGGGAACTGCTGTAACAAATGACCACAAACTCGGGCTTAGACGACAGGAACCGATCCTCTCACTGTCCTGGGAGCCGGAGTCCAAAACCAAGGTGTCGGCCGGGCTCTGCTCCCTCTGAAAGCTCTAGGGGAGCATGAGAGGATCCTTTCTGCCTCTTCCAGCTCCTGGTGACTGTGCTGTTCCTTGGCTTGTGGCCGCATCCCTCCAACCTCTACCTCTGTCTTCACCTGGCCTCTCCTCTGTCTGTCCTCTCCTCTTCTGGAAAAGATACTTTCATAGGATATAATCCACTGATTACATCTGCAAAGACTTTATTTCCAAATAAGGGGATATCCTGAGGTTCTAGGGGGGCATGAGTGTGGGGGGATGCTATTCGACTGAGTACACTTAGCCTGCCAAGGTGTGATTGGACCCTTAGCTCCATCTCCTGCCCCCTTTCTTCTCTCTCTCCTTGGCTGCCTTTGCCACATACTCCTTGCCACTCCTCCAAAGCACCTCAGGGCCTTTGTACCTGCTGCTCCCCCTGCCTGGAAGGCACGCAAAACTCCCTCAAGAGTCTCCTCAAATGGCTCTCCCAGAAATTACACACTCCATCACTCGATCTTTACATGGCTTTAGTTTCCTTCGTGCCGCTTACCCCTGCAGTTCATGTTTCGTATTGTATATATCTTATCATACTTCATAGAGATCTTGCTGTCTTTGGGAGTCTGGAAGCCTAGGGACCCTGTCTATCTTGTTCACAGCAATATCTCAGCTCTTGGAACAGTTCCTGGCACATAGCAGGTACTCAACTAGTCTGCAGTCTAAATGAATTCTCATGTAACTCAAGTGTTCACGCTTTACAGAATACCACAGTGTCCTTGAAATAACGACTTACATAGCAGAGGAGCCTCGTCCTGTGTCCAGGACAGGGAGGACCAGGAGCGAGGAAGCAAAGAGGTCAGCTTCATACTCCCCCACCCCTTATGCCCGAGCGGTTGTGCTTTTCTCTATTTCTTGTGTGAAGTGGGGGGAGAGAATTCTACTACCCACACTAACAACCGCGTTTTACAGATGAAGCCACTGCAGCTCTGGGAAGGGTCAAGGACATGCCCAAGGTCCCTGAACCAGTTGGGTAGGGCCAAATCCGGAATCCGGCTCTCTGGCACCAGGGCTGTGTCCCCACACCAAGCTTGACCACAGCTCCTCCCTTCCCGGGCAGCCTCAGTGACCGTTGCTCAGGGCTGGCACTAGGATTGTGTGGAAAGACGCCCAGGGCTCTGCACCCAGCAACGTGCAGGTCAGAAGGGCAGGTCGGGTGGACCCTCCCAGCCTCCGGAGCAGTGTCAGTTTCCAAGTTCAACATTACCATCTGCCAAAGGCCAGCTCAGTGTCACGTGGCACACGTTTCAGGAAACAGAGCATCCTCTGCCATCCCTGGCAGCCATTCCGGGTCTGATAGCGCCTGATAAGTCAGCACCTCAAAGCCAAGGGCGCAGGGGCAGGAGGGGGCAGCCCACCCAGAGTGGCTGAGAACTCCCTGAGCTTTCTGGAAATGTAACTGGCAGCCACACAGTTTGCACTTCCAAACCCTATTGCAAAGAAAAGAAAAATAAATACATAAACCCAATCAGACTTGAATTTGCCACATGCAGTGACCAGTGGACTGTTTATATTGCAGTTGCGCCAACAGCTAACATTTGTGGGGGTCTGCTGGGTCCAGGCACTGAGCTATGGTGCTCTCGGGACATTGCCCAGCCCCTGGACAGCTCTGCACAGGAAGGGCTCTGTCTCCATTTTACATTTGAGGAAATTGAGGCTCAGACGATGCCGAGGTCACTGCTGGTGGGGGACCCTGGAGTGACAAGCCCCAGGTCGGTCTGAGGTGAAAGCTCACGCTTGTTTCCACTGTGTCTCCAGCCTCCTGAAAAGCTGTCGAAAGGGAAGACAGAACAGGGCTCCACTGTCTGTTGCCTGTAAGCATTTGTGGTTCATGGCAGAGACGGAACCTTGGAGAACGGCTTGGGGGCCAGTGTCAGGTAGGCCTGGGACACCAGAGACCACGGTCTCATGGTCCAAAAACGGAGCCACATGGTCCGACGCATTTTTGTGCCAGAAAGCAAAGCGAGTGACAAAGGCGCGGCATTTCTGGAACCTTCTGATGATTGCCAGAGACCATGGGATAGTGGGACTGGGCCCCCTGTGTACTTCAGCTGCCCTTAGGGTGAAAGGTTAGAGATCAGGGGGCACTGGCAGGCCAGAGCTTGTGCGAATTTTGATTCCAAAGAGGCTGTCAAGATGTACCAGGTTCTGAGTCTTCTGAGTTGTACACTTGAAAGGAGCGGATTTTACAACGTAGGAATTATGTCTCAGGTGTTTAAGAAGTCTCCGGGCGAGGGCGTTGCGGGAGGCCTGGGATGCACACTTTATATCTTTATGTCCCACGCTGACTTCTGGGGCTCGTTATTGTCCTTCCAAGTTCCCTATCACCGACCATGGTTTTCAAACCAAAACCTGGGTCCTGTGATCCTCTAAAGGATATTTTAAACTTGATTTTAAAATACATTCACATGGGGACAGAAAAATAGCCTGAAAGTTTGCACTTGACAACATTTTTTTCTTTGGAAAGAATGCATTTTTCTGGAGTCAGCGCCCTTCCGGCTTTTTTAGGACATGGTACGGTCGCAACCACTGGGGAAAGGGCAGGAAAGCCTAAAGGTTAAAGACGAGGACTCTGGAGCCACTCTCTGAGTTTGAATGCCAGTTCTACCACTTTCTGGCTGTGTGACCTCAGCGAGTTACTTAACCTCTCTGTGCTCGATGTACTCGTCTGTAAAAGGAGAATGAACATCTTGAGGATGCGTTTGAGTTCAATACTTACAACAGTGCCTGGCACTTAAGAGCCACGTACTGTGTGAACTTTAGCTCATTTTTTGAGCCGATCATTAGCAAGCATTTGTGGACGCCTGGTATGTGCTAGTACCGTGTGACCAACCACCCTAAACTCAGCAGCAAGCGGGAAGCAGCAGCAAGCATTGCTTTTGCTCACAAATACAATTTGGGTGAGGTGGGCAGGCTCCGCACTTGACTAGAGCTGGAGGGCCTACCTCCAGGATGACACACTGGCATGGCCGGCAGGTTGGGGCAAGCTGTCAGCTGGGAGCTTGGCCGCCTTGGCTCCTCCACAGCACAGTGGCTGGGTCCCAAACCAAATATCCGGAGAGAAAGAGCCAAGCCGAAGTATATCACCTTTATGACCAAGCCTCCTTAGGCACCTAGCACCTGCCGCTTTCGCCATCCTCCGTGAGTGGAGGCCATCACAAAGCCCTTGTCCCTGCCCAGGTTCAAGGAAAGGGACGAAATGGGAAGGTCGTAGAAGATCGTGTGGGATAGGAAGTGACGATGTGGCCATTTTGGAAAATATTGCTGATTCTTGCAACATAAAGGGTCGGAGTTAGATGTGTTTAGATGAGTTGCCTGCCCACCCCCACAAACCCATTTTACAGATGGGGAAGACTTAGGTCCTGAGAATAAAATGATTTTTCAAGGTCACAGATTCTCCTGGAGAGGAGGGGCTGAGTCATCTTTATCGTCTTGAGCCATCCCTACCACCACCCAAATGCCTGGCACAGATCCCTGGCCGCTTCTGAATCCAGTTGGCCCCTAGGCCAAGTCCCAGAAGGCCACTCAGATCGTCAGCATCTCCCTCCCATGTTGACCCTACAGTGCTGCATGCAGTAAATGCTCAATCAGTGCTCAACCTCTGCCTTTGCCTGACCAATGCCAGGTAGCTTGGGTCCTGCCAGACCAGGGGACATGGCACGGCAGAGTACTTGGGGTGGCGAGGGTTGACAGACCCCTCCTCTTCCAAACAGAGTCCCTGCGGGAGTGGACGGGCCTGCAGGCTGACCTAGATGAGCCCTAAGTCCCAGGAGGGACAGAGGCCTGGAGGACTGGCCTCCTGAGTCCCCCCTGGAGGTGTCTCAGTGGCTGCAGGAAGAGCGGCTGAGCCACATAAAGGCCCAGCGGGGGCTTTTACCAACAAAGGAAGCCAGCAGAGGCCTTTTCTCTCCCGCCCAAACACTCCAAACGCCTTTCAAGCTCCCCTGGCAGACTGGCAGGCTATTCAGATGCGAGGGGGGGAGGTAACTACAGCACAAAATGAGGTAGGAGGCGCTTCTGCCTTCCTCCAGCAACCCAGAGGCAGATCCATTTATTTCAAAAGAAAACAAACAAAAAAAAACCCATGTTCTAGAATATTCCTTCTCAGTGTGCAGGCCCCTTTTTGGGCCCTGCAGGGTGTGCATTGGGGAGGGAATTAGAGATGATGGGCCTGGGTCCCCGTGACCATCCCCTCCTCCTCCCCCTCCTTGAGTTCTTGCGGGCTCTGCCTGTCCTGTGATTTAGGAGGCCTGCCACACAGCCCTGCAGCTGGCTGTCCCAGCTCCACCCCAGGCCTCCTGCAGCTAATTGGATGAATAGGGACAGAGAAGGCCATCCAGACCTCCTGCTACATCCTGTAGCCCCCTGCCCCCCAGCCTCGCAGTAGGAGACCTCTGGATCTGCTGGAGGGTGACTGATGTCCCTCAGAGATTGGACCCCCACCCCCAGTGGGGCTAAAGTTCAGTGGTAGGCTAAGGGGAGTCATTGCCTCAACCCCCAGGCTCAGGGGACACCACCGATTTACCATTTGAACTCTGCCTCCTGCCCCGACTCCTCTCCCAGCTCCCTGGGTTCTGTGGAATTTAACCGACCCTATTTGGGGTCCCAGCACCACTCTTTAGTTTCCAGCAAAGTCTTCTGCTTTTCTGCACCTCGGTTTTCTCATCTGTAAAATGGCAGTTAACACTGCCTGCCTCTCAGGGCTCTTGCGTATGAAATTAATCCAGGTTCCTACCTGCAAAGTGCCCAAGTCCCTGTTTATACAGGTCTCAACTCCCCCGATCTCCCCCTGGGGGCGACATGGGGATGGCAGTAGCGTTGGAGTAAGGATGCCAGCCCCTTGGACGGGTGAAGCCTTAGAACAGCCTGAGACAAAAAGGGACTCCCAGTGGGTGCTGGTAAATGCTAGCCGGGGTGCCCTGCTGGCAGAGGGGACACCATTCAATCCTGGCACACGTTGGTATCGGCTGGGCTGCTGGGGTGTCTCCTGGCAGGGCTGAAGCTGCTCAGTAACGAGCCCCTGGGGCTCTGTGGGGCGCCTGAGAGAGGGCAGGAGAAGGTTCGCTTGTGCCAAGGCTCATTAAGCACTGCCGTTCAGATGGGGATTAGGAGGGAGCCAGCCCGCCATTCCTTGGGCTCGGTTATTAAAGGCTCCATGCAAGGTAAACACCAGGCGCTTCCTTTCAAAGCCGCACCTGCTAATTAGAGGGCAAAGAACTCATTAAAACAGTAACTCGGGGGGCTGCCTGGGAAGGAGGGCTGGAGGCAGGGAGGTGGGGGTGCCAGGAGAACCAGGGCCAGGCATCCCTCCCGGGCAGAGCAGACAAACCCCCTACCCCATTGTGGGCAAGTCTTGGGGGCTCGAGTGGCAGGTGCAAGACCCCTTTCTCCAACAGGCTTTCCCTGGTGCCCTGAGCCTGGTCCTCTGGCTCCTTAGCTGTTACCCCTCCTAGTCCGCCGCCACCCGCAGGTGCTCTGTGTCTCCTTGGTGGGCTCATGGGGTGCGCATGTTCTTCCTGTGTCAGAAAGAAGTGGGAAATACCAATGCAAAGACATGTTTATTAAATGCCTGCTGTGCCAGGCTGAATACTGGTCCCCGAGATGTCCATGTTCTAATCCACAGGACCTGTGCCTGTGTGACCTTAGGTGGCAAAAGGAACATTTGTAGATGTAATTAAGTTAAGGACCTGGAGATGGGGAGATGATTCTGCATTGTCAGCGTAAGACCAATGCCGCCACAGGATCCTTCTGAGAAGGAACTAGAGGGGGATGCTACAGAAAAGGAAGTAAGACGCGATGGCAGAAGAAAGAAGCTGGAGTGATGTGAAGAAGGGCCAACGAGCCAAGGAATGCAGGCACCTGTGGAAGCTGGAAAAGATAAGGAAAATGAGTTCTTCCCTAGAGCTCCAGAAGGAACCAGCCCTGCCCACACCTCGATTTTAACCCAGTGAGACCTGTGCCAGACTTCTGCCCTCAAGAGCAGTAAGAGAATGAATGGAAGTTGTTTAAAGGCACTCAGTTTGTGGTCACTTGAAACTGATGCCACAGGAAACCGATGCCCAGGCCAAGTAGCAGGCGCCTTGCATGGGTCACTCCTCAAGGCCCTGAGGGAGGCCTGGGCCAGTCCCATGGACAGGGAAACCGTTGGGGCGCTCAGAGCTCTCAGGCAGGGATGCTGGCTGCACAGCTGTGTTCGTTTCTATGAGATCCAGGGCAGGAGACACGTGAGCAAGAGGTGGGCACCCGTGTGCTTGCTACGTCATTTTCCGTATACTTGAAATAGTTTATAATTTAAAATGCTTTAAAATGACATCTGTCTGGTCTCAAATTTTGCACCCTCTCTCAGATTCCCTGTGTCTATCTTTGGCAAATATCAGACCTTCAGCTGGCTTGGTTGGGAAGTCTGAGGGGTTGCAATAAGTGGTAAAAGTCATTCTGTCTCTGCATAGATAGTCCAAGGCACAGTGGAACTGTTAATGGCTCAGTTTCCCAGTCTGGCTATGGGGCAAGCCTTAATCCAACTAAACTGATTGGGAGTTAAAGAGACCAAGTTTATACCCTGCTGTGTGACCTCGGGCAAGATACCTAACCTTTCTGAGCTCAGCCTTTGCATGTGGAAAACAGGGTAATACTTATGATCTTTGCAGCTTGCTTGACAATGTAAGGCCCAGACCAAGACTTGGCACAGGAAGTGTAGTCACAGGATCTCCTCCTCAGGTGGATGCCTGAGACATTTAATGAGCGCGTATGTCATGCCCTGGGACCTCTGGATTAAAGGGCTGTGTACACCTGAGTCACCTTTATGATGATGCCGTGCCGGCTGGGTGCTTCCTGCCTTGATGTGGAGACTTGAGGTGCCAGACCAGTTTGGTTGTACCTGAGTGTGTCAGCTGCGCTGTTCAGGGCTCTGGACATCTGGCAAGGGCTACAGGGCCCCTCTCCTGGACAGGCGGCCCCAGGGGCAGCCTTTGGCACAGGATGAGGGACCCAGATTCTCAGTCACATCCAGCCAGTGGGGCAGCTACCAAACAAGATTCATACCTAGAGATGGAAAAACGCAACACTGGTATGCGCTGTCTTCTAGGGCAGGGGTCCCCAACCCAGGCCACTGACTGGGACTGTCTGTGGCCCCTTAGGAACCAAGCCGCACAGCAGGAGGTGAGCGGCAGGCGAGTGAAGCTTCTTCATCTGGATTTGCAGCCGCTCCCCAGCACTAGCATCACTGCCTCAGCTCCACCTCAGATCATCAGATCTTAGATTCTCATAGAAACACTGTCCCTGATGCCAGAAAGCTTGGGGACCACTGTTTTAGGGCCATGTCGCTGTCAACCATGAGATGGGGCTGCTGCATCAAATCTGGGTGTGTGTGCCTTGATTTCTGAGTTTATAGACTCCTCGGTATAATTTCTCCTTCTACCCCTTCCAAATAATGATAAAACCAACCAGTGAAGCATATGGAGAGCACACTCCAGATACCTTACACTTCTTAACTCATGTAGTCCTCCAGCGGTCCTGCCAAATAAGGAGCACGGTTGGCTCCGCTTTCCACATGCGGGCAGCAGAGGCTCGAGAAGTGAAGTGACTTGCCCAAGGTCGCTCTGTGGGCTTCACAGCCAGCTCTGTTGGATTCCAAAGCCTGAGCCCTCGACTGATGCGATTAAAGCCTCCTCCCCTGTTTGTATCTTCTCTCCCCTCGCCCGTCTCCCCCTTCCTTTCCCTCCCCTCTACTTCTTCAGTCTGGCAGCAATGAAGAAACCAGGGCCAAAGCGTGTTCTGACGTTGAACACATTTCCTCTCCCCTCTTCTTAATCTGAGTGGCAGGGAGGGGAAGGTGTGCTCCCCCCACCCCCACACTGTATTCAGTCGTGTTTTCCTTACCTGGAAACCCCTGACGATGCCTCCTCCTGTCTGCGCCTGTCCGGATGCTCCCAGCCTCGGAAGCTTCCTTGCCCCGTCGTTTCCCCTTCCCTTCCCTTCCCAGCTAATGTCTTTGCCTGCTGGTGAGAGTTTCGATCACAGTAACGGGCACCCTCCTGGGCTGGGTGCAAGGGCTCACTGGATTAGTGTGAGATGAGCATTTAGAGCTCTGTGGGTGGGCACATCTGAGCGCTCAGGGACAGTCGTCTCTGTCCTCTGCACCCCCGTCTCCAGCTGCTTCCTGCGGATCTCTTCCTGGATATCCTGTAGGTCGGGGGACCTCAACCCCTGGTACCAGTCTGTGGCCTGTTAGGAACCAGGCTGCACAGCAGGAGGTGAGCGCAGGTGAGCCAGCAAAGCTTCACCTGTATTTGCAGCCGGTCCCCAGCGCTGGCATCACCGCCTCGGCTCCCCCTCAGATGGTCAGGCATTAGATTCTCCTAGGAGCACTGGCCCCTGGTGCCAGGAAGGTTGGGGACCGCTGCTGTAGGTACCACCTCCCTCAAGTCCAGGGGTTCTCTAGGCTCTTGCTCATCACGTTTCTGCGTGCCCCCACCTTTTCTTCACTTGCTCTTCTCCGGGCTGAGGGTACCCCCCACCCTGGTTTCCCAGCCTTGGTACTACTGACGTTTTGAGGGAAGGGTGCTGTCCTGTGCATTGCCCTCTAGATGCCAGTGGCACCCCCAGATGTGACAACCAAAAATGTCTCCAGATAAGGCCAGAAGTCACCTCTGTTGACAATCCGTGCACCTCACCCCCACCCCGAGGGTGGTGAGGTTAGGGTTGGATACCATCTTTTTTCCCCCCAGGTTGTGGGCACCGAGCCTCTTCATTGCCCAGAATCAAGTCCCTTCTCTGTTCTGCTTCCTCGTCGCTTTTGCTGGGCCTTTCCCATTGGTGACCAAGCCGTTTCCTTAATCTCCAGGTCTCTCCTTGCCCACACATGTGACCTGGCCCTGCTCTGTGCCCTCCCTTGGCCCCCCACTGTCAACAGGTTCAGAGGCCTTCTGGGAATCTAGCAGGGGATCAAGAGCATGAATTCTGAGCTGGAGCAGCTGTCCTCCAGCTGGGCAGTGTTCGGCCACATAGCCTTGGCTTTACCATCTAGAACATGGGAGTTATCTACACTGAGGAGCAGGGCTTGGATGTAGGGGCAGAGCCACGTACAGGCCCCTGTCTCCCTGCCCTGTTGCCCACGGCCCCTCCCGAGGGCTGTTTCTGGCTGCATTCACCGTCGCTGGCCTTCCACACCGGGTTGCGTGGCTCTCCCTGGTGAGCTCTCGCCTTCTCGACTTCCCTTCCTCTTGTCTCTGTCCTTTGGAGTCCTGTTCATCCTTAGAGGCAGCAGCCTCACTTGGCATCCCGACTGGAGACTGAGCTCTGAGGTACAGGAGCAGTGTGTTGGCCTCCGGGGGCTCTCGGTGTGGGTGGGCCTCTCATACCGGAACTCTTAATTGGGGCTGTGGGACCCCTCACTGGAGATCCCAGTGCTCCTCGCCCTACCTGAGTCCAGCCAGCCCCACACCACTGGTGAGGTACCAGGTGCCGATGAGCCCGTCCCTGAGCTGACCCGCCGCCAGTCCACGGGGAGGGATTGGTCCAGGCTGGCTCTGCATAGCCAGGTCGGGCAGAGGGCAGGGCTCAGAGACAGGGCTGGACTGTCTAAACATTGTTTCTGAAGGAGTCAAACAGGCAAGTTCCATCTGCTTTTTAATAAACAAGACCTTTGATCTTGCAAAAATGAGTCATTAGCCAGGAGCCAGTGAGTTGGCACCTTGGCAGGCTCCTAGCCTGGCTGAGCCCACGCCCTGCCTGGGCCTCTTGAGCTACAGGAGTGGAGGTGGAGGCTACACTGCGCAGGTCAGGCTCCTGAAGATGCCGGGCAGCTGTTTTTTGGAGTGCAGAGGGGCGTTACCAGGAACAGGGAGGCACACGGCCCAGGCTTGGTGCCTAGATCCTCTGCCCCCCACTCCTCCACTGGGGAACCTCGGTGGCCACCTTCCTCTCAAGCTCAGCTTCCCTGTCTGTACATTGGAGCTGTTACCATTGCTCACAGGGCTGGTGTGACATGAACAGAGCAGCAGGACACACATTCCTGCTGGGCTCACTTGCTCAGGACATTTACCAAGGGCCCCCTCCAGGCACCCCCTCTTAGGAAACGTCAGTGCCAAGGGGAGGCTTTAGGGTGCTTTAGTCCCCCTGAATCTCGATCGGCCCCACCAGGCATCTAAGTCTAAATCGGGTGTTTGTTAGGCCGACCCGCCCTCCAGGCAGCGCCCCTCTCTCTGCAGGGTTCCCCTGGAGCCCCCGCCACCGATGCCGGTGCCAGGTGGCGGACTTAGGCTTTGCACCAACAACAGTAACAGTAATAATAACAGCTGATGCGAGAGAGAGAGGGAAAGGAGGAAGGGATAAGAAAGGAAAGGCATGCCCGTTTTAGAGTGGGAACCCTGAGGCCCGAGGAAAGCACACACCTTGCATGAGGCCTCTGAGGAAGCAGCTGTCTAGGAATAGGTCTGGCCTGCCTTCGCCCTCATGTCCAGTAAATGTTTGTGTAAAGTTTCCTGCTCACCTCAGGGCTCCCTTGAGAGCCTCCATCTTGTGTACTGGCTGGCCCAGGGGTAGGTTCCAGCAGTAGCGGCAGCGAGGATCACCTCTCCTCCTGCACTAGGACAGGGCTAATGGGACCTGGACAAAGGAGGATCCAGGCATTCCTGGGACCGCAGTGCCTTGGGGCTGTGACAGATGGGCATGGGGCTGGCCCTGGCTGGAGTGCGGGTGGGGGTCTTTTTGGAAGTCTCCGGGGTGTGTCTTAGGCTTTCGTGATCACCAGGTTATTTGACAGCGTCCATTAACCCTTCTGCTATGTGTGACTGAGTGGTGTTTCGGCTGCGGATTTTTTAGCCTTTGTTTCTTCTATTAATTATTCATTCAACAAACGTTATGAAGGCTGGCTCCGGGCCAGGGATTGGCAAGGGTTTGCTCAAGGAGCTCCCCGTCTGCTCAGCAGACTTTGAAAGCAGAGTTTCACAGGTGCCGCCATTAAGGAAACTCCTGCGGGGAGGGAAGGGCAGAGGTCCCACGGAATCAGACCACCCACCCCCTTGGCGAAGGGCGTAGACCTGACAGTTCCCTCCACCCTGCTGGACTGTGAGCTACTGAACAGGGGCAGAGACGCACAACCCAGCATCACACACACACACACACACACACACACACACACACGTGCCCACATGCATTCACACATCCACATGCTCACTCACAAGCCACATGCCTGTAGGGTGTGTACATACACGGGGCTGTACACATGTGCCGGCACATGCCCACACAAGGCACACACACATATTCACACATGCCATCCACACGCAACAAATGCACATGTTCCACACACACACACACGTACACACACCCAGGTTTGCCTGAGCATCTGAAGGGTTGGGGCACGGGATGAATGGAGACTTGTGCCATTTCTCTTCCCTTCTTGCCTGGCCGCCGTGTTCCTCGTCACACAGGCTTCACTCATGTGGACGCCCAGCCCACTCGCCCACACTCCCGCAGTACTGCCCTCGGCCGCCTTTCGGATGGGCTCTCCCAACAAGCAGCCCCCTCAGGAGGGCATAATGGAGGAAGGACCTGGACTCGGGCATGACAGCAGGGAGACCCGGTCCTAGAACCAGGACATGACCTGAGAGCAGGGGTGGGCTGCGGGATTACCCCTTGGCCCCACAGACTCCTTGCCCTCTGTGACGGCTGGGAGGGCCAGAGCTGGGAGGGCTTCTAAATACAGGGCCTGGGGCAGGAGTCCTGAGTGCGTGGGTCTGAGGTGATGCTGACAGTGCCTTTGGTACCTGAAACAGAAGTTTCACAAAATGGTATTTTTACTACATGTGATGCACTCCAGTATTTTTTTATTCTATTCCGTTTCCCTTTTTAAAAATTGCTCTCATGTGGGACACATCCCAGAGTTTGAGAAACATGAGACAGACGACATTTCAGGTTCTTCCCACCTCTGAGGTTTGGGGGTGATGGAACCCTCCCTCAGCTCTCATTCATCTCTGCAAGGAGACGGAACACACAAACAAAGCCAGCGCCTCCACCCCTCTCAGCCCCGTCCGCATCCACGCGGCGCCAGCCCCTGCTCGCAGCTCTTCAGGTGTAAGTGGTGGTTTTTCTTTCTCATAGTGATCAAAAGAAACCCAGTATCAGAATAAAGATCTGGAAAATGGATGCAGGACAGAGGGAGGGCCCCTCCCTCCTCTTGGAGCCTCCAGCTTCTAGGCTCAGCACTCTCCCTCCCCCTCCCTCCCCGACTCTCCTATGCCCCTCCCTCCTCCCCATCCCTCCTCCCTCCCTCCTCCCCCTTCTATCCCCCCTCCTGCCCTCCCTCCCCCATCCCTCCTCCCCCCTTCTATCCCCCCTCCTGCCCTCCCTCCCCCATCCCTCCTCCCCCCTTCTATCCCCCCTCCTGCCCTCCCTCCCCCCTCTCTCCTACGCCCCCTCCCTCCTCCCCCATCCCTCCTCCCTCCTTCCCCTCTTTCTCCTATCCCCCCTCCCTCCGTCCTCCCCCTTCCCTCCTTTCCCCTCTCCCTCCCTCCATCTCTCTCTCTTCTGGGAAAGGGCTGACTCACCCACCCTTATCTCCCCCTCCCCATTTATTGCTCACTTTATTCTCCTTTCTGATCCCCTTACTGTTAGGTCTTTACCCTTCCCAGTCTCTAGTCTTGCCTCCACCTGGATCTTGCTTCACCTCTAACCAGCTGTGTATATTAAGCTGCTTAACCTTTGTACAACGGAGTACCCTAAGCCCCCTTGCAGCTTCCCAGGCTGTTCTAGGGGACAATTTTGCGTGAAGGTTAATAGTGCAGGCTGAGGATGACAGCATGACAGCACCTGGGGCAGCTGACTTACCTCCTCTGCGCCTCAATCTCCTCATCCATAAAATGGGTGTGTAATAGGAGACCCTACCTCATAGGCATGTTAGGAGGATCAAGCAAGGTAAGATTTGTAAAGCGTTTGAACAGAGCTTGGCACATAAATGACATTAAATAATTACCTTACGGGGTTGCCGGAAGAAGAAATAAAACCAGCTAGGCTCTTTCAAGCAGATCCTAAGGGCCCAGGTATTCTAAGATCTTTTTTTTTTCTGTGAGTTGGGTACTGCCATTATGACCATTTTGCAGACGAGGAAGCTGGGGCCCAGAGAGGTTTAGTAACTTCCCCGTGGCCACGCAGCCCATGGTGAAGGAGTCAGCGACTGAAACTGGGCAGGCTTTAATAGATGCCGACCTCCTGTTACTGACATCGTTGCTTGAGAATGAACTGACATGATGGTGCAGAGCTCGCGCTGGCACGTGATAAGCCAAATCACATAGCAGCTTATCCTGTTAGCATTCTCGGGTTTGAGAGTCGGGCAGGTGTGTTCATGAGGTCGCAGCTGTCACCTGTGACCCCAGGTGCTCTGGGCCTGGCCCAGCTGGCTGTCGCGGGCAGAGTCAATGCAGGGCAGGATCACGTGGTCCCCTCGCTCCTGCTCCCCTCTCTGGGAGCACCAGCCACTCTCATGCTGCAGGGACTTCGCTGGCTCTGGGGTCATTTCCCGCTCCCGCAGCCAGGCCAGTAGCCACGTAGTAATTCTTATGCTCTTTTATGTGGTTGTGATTGATTTGCTCCCCGATGACGTTTTAGATTCTCCCTCGGTATTGATGCCGAGCTGGCGGGCCTGTCATTTCCATCCTGGAACATCTTTTTCCTCTCGGGAAAAGGGCACACGTGTCTTCACCCGGCCCCGAGATCTGCTTGTGTCTCCTGTGATTTCTCTGAACAAATGCCCAGCAGAACTGGCCAGGCTCTGGCAGGACTTGCCTGCGTGCTGTGCCCTTTCTAGAAGCTCATGCCTTTACTTCCCGCTCTTACTCTTCCCTTTCCACCTCAATGGGGACTCAACACCAATTATTCCTTTCAGATCTTTTCACAAAGGACGGCAGTGAAAAGCCACGAAAATCACTGTCGTCTCAGTTTCTCCCATGATTAGATTTCTTCCCCTGGATATGTGTGTGTGTGTGTGTGTGTGTGTGTGTGTGTGTGTGTGTGTGTGTGTGTAGAAAGAGAGAGAAAATGAGAGAGTCTTTCTAGTCTTTCCTTTTATTCTTCTTTCTTAAGATTAAATTTAAAATCCTTTGCTGGTCAAATTCTTAGTGTCTTGAATTGTCTCTTTACACCATGAGCTCATGTTTGAATTTCCATTTCTGATGACTTTCATGTTTCCTGTGGACCCAGAATGAGTGCATGTGCTACTACTGCCTGTCTTCCTCCAACTGAAACGTCAAGGGCAGGAGGCCTGGAACTTTCCCTGTCTTGCTCACTGTTGAATCTCCAGCACCTCGAACAGTGCCTGGCACAGGGCAGGGGCCTGACAAATATTCTAAAATTAATTCCTAGGTCTGCTTTGTTCTCCGACACGCCCCCTGCCCCCATGCACACCCAGCACAGCTTTGTGCTCGGAAAGGGGGCTTTATGAAGTTTAGGTGAAATGTCAATTCAATAGGTAAGGGTGGAGCCAAACTGGATGTAAACTGTACAGGTCATTTAGAAAGAGGTGCAGGTGTGCAGGCCCCACCCTGGTGCAGCAGCGCGCACGGCGTGTTCTGGGTTTGGACTTGGCAGCAAGCAGGGTACTTGCTGCATGTCGGCAGGTGAGAGACTCATCCCTTAGCTGGGCTGAAAGGCACTCAGCAGGGCGGCTGGGAGGCCTTTTAGCTGGCTCAGCTCCTGGCTCTGCCCTCAATTGTCCCCCCCAGACAGGTTACACAACCTCTCTAGCCCTCCAGATGTGTTTCTGTATCTGGGAAATGAAGACGATAATGACAGTGTCTACCTCACAAGTTGCTGCGAGGACTAAGTGAATTAAAATATGCGGAAAGTACTTACAACAGAGCAGATCACAGAGCAGATGCTATCCTGTGTTTATTACCGTTATTGCCGTTATATTTGTTATTCTTTCATATGCTGAATTGAAACCTCTTTGGCCGCTGAAAGATGATTCGCCGCTGTGTGCCAGACATCGGAATCTTGCTAAATTTTCCGGGACCTCTGCTATTAACGCGTTTTAATGTACAAGTTTAAAGTCAGCATCTGGCTTTAGAATGCAAGGCCTGGTGATGGCGGCAGGCGGCGGGGGCAGTAGCTCGGCTTGTGAAGGGTCCAACGACCTTTGCCTCTGGGCCTGGACGACACCCAAGATATACCCACACTCTCCGGTGTGGAGTCGAGAAGGGCCCGCAGCGCCTTCCTGTCCCCCCGCCCCCCATCCCTCTGCGGGGAATCGGTGAGCAGGCAAGGTTGTATCTGCAGGCCCGTGGCCACCAGCCTCCAGCCTGTGCCTGTCACCTCCCCTGACACTGCCAGGCCCAGCCAAGCAGCAACCAAGCAGATGTGACGCCCCGTGAGGCTGTTTGCTATGGCTGTCATCGTGTTTCTATGATCCTGTGACAGAAACTCTGCCCCGGCATTAATTTACATTATAGCCATTGCACCCCGACGTGTGTTTTTAAAGGGTATAATTTCTATCAACTTCAATTAGAGCTATTTTTATTTTTGTCACCCTGAAGAATTTCCCTGCGGTTAAGCTGCCATTTTTCACTGTAATACCCCTGGCAAGGGCTGGGGAAAAAAATTAATAGTCTAGTGATCACTTAGCTAATGCACTGTCAGCGCTTGATAAACTGACTGCCCTGGGTGAGACGGCGCAGTTCCTTCCACAGTAATTATGTCATGTTCACCTGCGGTGGGCAAGCCCCCTTTGGTGGAGGCGCGGGGTTGAGCTGAGCCCCCACAGAGCCCAGGGCAAAGCCTCCCCGCCCCCCGGCTCTTACTTTGTCCTCAGAATCTATCTTTGTGATAATTTCAGCTCACTAGGGTAGGCTTCTGCCCATCTTCCAGATGTGTAACGTTTGGCAGGTTGCTAAACCTCTCTGATCCACCTTTGGACAGGGAGCATGAGAGGAGGGTTACTGTCAATAAGCCACGTGACCTCCCCAGCTCGAGCCATCAGAAGTGATGCCACGAAGCGTCATGACAGGTAAGCAGGACGACAGTTCATACATGGAGGGTGCAGGCCCTGACTGAAGAGCTCTCAGGTGAAGCCAAGTGCAGACTCTGAAGACACAAGGAAGGAGCAGGGGCGGGCCTTGCTGGGGTGTGAGTCTCAGGCAGTGGCAAAGGAAGCAGCTGAACTCGCTGGGAAGGCTTCCCTCCACCCAAATCAGGCGAACGGGCCGCCAGGCTGTGGCGCAGCCACGCCGTGGACTACTGCTGCTCCACAGGAGAAAGGAACAAACTCACCAATATCCCCAGGAATCTGCGCAAAGCCCCAGGGAAGTGTGCCGAGTGGACGTGGCCAGTCCCAAAGGGTTACATGCTGTGTGATGGCAGTTACATAACATGCTCGAAATGTCAAAGCTAGAGAAATGGAGAACTGAAAACCAGGGGCTGCCCGGCGTGGGGTCAGGGGCAGGAGGGAGGCTTGTCAAAGAGTGTCACAGGCTTGCTGGTGATGGAACTTTCTGTGCCGCAACTGTGGCAGTGGATATAGGAACCTACGCCAGCGATAACGCTGTGGAGGACGAAATACACACATGGACAGGACTAGTCAAACTGGAGAAATCGTCAGAAGGCAGATGAGTCATCAGTGCCAGTGTTCTGCTGGTGACATTGCGCTGTGGTTTGGTAAGATTCCTCCACTGGGGGAACTGAGTAAAGGGCACGTGGGATCTGTCAGTAGTATTTCTTACCACTGCATGTGAATGAATTTATAAGCATCTCAACATAAAAAGTTAAAATGAAAACAAAAACAAAAATCAGATCTCGTTTCTCATCAGCTCAGACCATCCTGGGCTCCCATCTCATTCCCAATGAGAGGCAGAGTCCTTACTGAGGTCCATAGGTCCCGCCGAAATGTGACCCCATTGCTTCCCTTGCTCCTCTCCAGCCACACAGGCTCCCTTGCAGTTCCTCCAATACACCAGGCACACTCTTGTCTCAGGGCCTTTGCATGGACTGTTCGCCATGCCAGAAACACTGTTCCTCCAGCCCTCCACATGGTTTTTTCCATAATTCAGGTATCTGCTGTATTGGGGACACTGTGTCAGGGCTAAGGTTACATGGTGGCATCTGGTGGTGCGGTGACAGTCTGAGGGCCAGAAGTGTGGGCCCTAAATCTGTGGCACTAGGGTACGGGCACTGATGAAGGTGAGCTGGGGGAATGTCCAGCTCTGCCAGGGGAGGGGAGCTGGGGACAGAGCCCAGAGGAGGCAGACAAATCCTGACTGAGGAGGAGGCAGAGAACTGGGGAGTGACATTTCAGGCAGGGGAGAAGCAGAGTGCATCGAGAGTCGGAAGGGGGCCTTGTGAGCACTGACAGCAGCTCATGAGCATACCCTCATGTTGCTTCTACCCAGAGCACTGAACCAAGCCTCAGCCCTGCCCTAGGAGCCCTCGCCATTTTACAGACTGGAAAGCCAAGGCCCAGAGAGGTAAACTCACTTGCCCGAAGGCACACAGCTCATAGGCTTAGGGCTGGGATTTGAACCAGGCAAGCCGGTTTCTGCGTCTGCCTTAGCCCCTCCGGGATGCCCGGAGGGGAGAAGGGAAGGGAATGAGCCTAGCGGTGCAGGTGCACATGTGGGCATGATGCCACACGTCCTTCTGCAGTCCCTCACAGTGCATCAGTCGGAGCCGGTAAACCAGCGGGTGCCTCTGCAGCAGCTCCCCATCCATCATCTCTCCCAGCCTCGCCTCCGTTCTGAGTCAAGGCTTGCTCCCCTTCTCCCTCAGACACCCCTCTGGCCACATAGGCCTCCTGGCTGCTTCTAAAACAGGATCAGCAAACTGCAGCCTGTAGGCCACATCCCACCCACAGCCTGTGCTTGTACCATCCATGAACTAAGAAAGGTTTTTACATTTTTAAATGGTTACCAAAAAAAAAAAAAAAAAAAAAAAAAAATCAAAGGAAGAATGATATTTCACAGAGTGAAAATTATTTGAAATTCCAATTGTTATGTTCATAAAGTTTTATTAGAACAGCTGCACATTTTTCGTTTTCATGTTGTCTAAGGTGCTTTAGTGCTATGATGGCAAAGCTGGGTCGACAGAGACCGTTTTGTCCACAAATCTGAAAATACTTACTACTTGGCCTTTTCAAAAAAGTTTGCAAACGTGTTCCTGCCTCAGGGCCATCACGCTTGGTGTTCCCTCTACCTTGGAATACCCTTCCCCCAAAATATCTATGTCCACGGCTCGCTTCCTTGTTTCCTTCAAGTCTTTGAACAAATGTCCCTTTCACAATGGGGCCGACCTATGGAAAATTCCCCACCCGCCCTCCTTCTTTCTCTTTCTGTTTGTCTTTCTGGCACTTCCTACCAGCTGGTATGTGAATGTGTATTTCTTTACTATCTCTCTCCCGGAACCAGAATATCAGCTCTTTAAGAGGCAGAAATTTTTAACTGTTTTGTTTGCTACTGTATCCAAGGCATAGTGTCAGGTACATAATAGATGCTTAATAAATGTTTATTAGTCGGATGGGCAGATGGATGGACAGACAGACGGATGGATGGATGGATGGATGGGTAGATGGATACATGCACAGATGAATGGACAGATGGATGGATGGACATATGAACAGATGGACAGACACACAGGTGGCTGGCTGGGTGGGTAGATGATGGTTTGTTGTATAGGCGGGTGGATGGATGTGAGGTATGACAGATGTGTGAAAACCTACGCTGGGCCAAATCACATGACTCTTGGATGCCACGTGGAGGGGTCAGAACCTTGGTAAAGGATTTTACACAGGGGGTCGGCAGGTTGAGTACAGTGTTTTGGAAAGATCATTGGGCCCAGGCGTGGCTAGGGGTGCAGCACGCAGGGCTGTGTGCCCAGAGTCTGGCAGGAGGCTCCCTCCCTGGAAAGCAGGAAGAGGTCAGTAGGCACAGCAGGTACCAGCAGGGATGGAAGAGGGGGACCCCAGGAGAGGCTGGCAGTAGTTGGTCAGAGCTCAGTCTAGCTCCCCCAGGAGGTGGCCCTGAGGGCTAGTGTCAAGGACTTACACGGCCTTCATGTCTTGGAAGGCTCTCTTCCCCAACCCTGGGCCTCAGCTGGATTCCCCAGCAGCACCTGCACGCTGCTGCCTGACAGCCATGGGGAGGCACTCTTGCCTCTGGAAATAGCAAACTCCTCGATTGCGTAACCCTGCTCCGTCCCAGACCTTGCAAGGGACAGTTGGCTGCCATAGTGGCTTCCCTTAGGGAGGGGGCCTAGGTCATGCCTTCTAGAATATTCCCTTCAGCCACAAAAGCAGCAGAAACTGGGCATGCTTGCCTTTGTACAGCTTCCGATGGCTTGCCTGCTGTTGAATATCCTGCCAGCCTCCTCGTGGCCCCACCCTTCTTGGCCACCCTACTCAGGTGTGTCTCCTGAGGCTCTGAGTGCTATTAGCTGCAAACTCCCACTTTCCAATAGGGATCTCAGAGGCATCGCGCCCTACCTGCCCATCCCACACAGTGGGCCAAACACTGCGAGTGACTTGCCCTTTCTGTGCTTCAGTTGCCTCATATATATAATGAGGTCTAACAGTTCCTGGTCCCCAGGGCTGTCTAAGGCTTAATGGGCTGGCACCTGCAGAGATTGGCCTTGGACTTAGCACATATTACGTGTTATTCTCAATAGCTGCAGCCATTGAAAGCCCCGACTATTTTTGCCCCAAGCTTCCTGCTTTAAGCTCATGACCCTTACACTAAAGCCTGTACAGACCCCCCAATTTCAGCTGAACCCAGAGATTCTTCAGCCCTGGCAGCCTCCCCGTCTTGAACTAGAACTTTCTGGTTCACCGAGGTGGATGGGGCCGGGCTCCCCCTCTTTCTCTCTTTAACAGGTGAATTCACAGGCATCCTGTATCAGGCCTGTGCTGGGCTGCACGAATCCTAACCCGGGCATCCTCCCAACCACCCTGCACTGTGGGCATAACTCTCAGCACCCCCTTTTTCAGAGGGGACGCTAAGACCCAAAGACATTAAAAAGTGTGCCCAGGACCATGTTCTTTCTCTTTCTCATTGGCCACATAACTGCACCTGGGCCCATTTACTCCACTGGGCTTGGCTGCCACCCTTCTGAGAAACACCAGCCCTTCCTCTTGCCCAGACACCCGGGGTAATGTACGCTGTGCCTCCTGGAAGGGTAACAAGGCTGAGCAGTCTTTGTCTATTTCCTGTCCTCTTAGCCTCAGTTTCTCCATCTATAAAGTGGGTTGATCATACTCTCCACCCGGCCTACCTGACAAAATCATTGCAAATCTCCAGGAGGCGGTTCTGCGCACACACTTTGCAGATCATCCAAGTGGGCAGTGATGACTGTCTCCGTCCTCTTGGTGGCTGCAGTGAATCTATACAGACTTGAAGCCAGGGGCAAAGCCATTTTATTTTCCTAAGTCCTGGCCCCCATGTCCACTCAGGCTTCTGTTATCCTCAGGGCTCCATGAGCCTGGTCCCTCCCTACCTCCCTTCAGCCCCTGAGAGGTGGGAGCACCTGAGGGGACTCCAGTGGGGATGAGTCGGATTGACTGGAGCTGGTGGCTGCCACCCTCCCCGCCCCCCGACCAAGCGCTGCAGCCGGAGCACCCCTAATTGCTGTCACAGATGTGGCAGCCACCAGCCTCTCTAGCATGATCTGCTGTGTTGCACAAGCTTAATTAGTCCCTGATTACTCATTTACTGGGTGCTGTGTGTATTCCATATCTAATAACTTCCCAATTACGCCTAGGCTGTGCCGCACATTTAATAACCCTTAGTTGTCTGCTTATCGGGGACTCTGCATTCGGCAGCTTCATCTCCCCCTGACCCAGAGCCTTATCGGTCCCTTTATTGCAGTATTTAGAGTTCTCTGCTTGTCATTACAGAGCTGTTACAAGGAATTAAGGGGCGTAAAATACTGTTTTTCGACCTCTGACGCACCAGTTTGCGGCTCAGAACAGGAAATCCTACCAGAGCAGGCTGAGCACAGTGTCTTCGTGGGTGGACTCTGATGGGAACCAGGAAAGTGGGAGGAGGGATCCCCGTGACAAGGCCAGCCTGTGTCCCCTTACTTCCCTTCAGGGCAAGTGGTACCAGTCCTGTGACTTGCATGTCCCTTGCAGGTGACAGAGGTCTCCGACCAGCCCGGGAGGTACTCCTCGGTCATGTCCACCCAGCCTTCTAAGCCAAGGCATGCACCCGGCACGGCCATCGCTGTCTGTAGGGAGGCTGCATTTCTCCTTGAACTTGGTTTCCTGTCTGTGCCTGATTTTTCCTCAGTGCGAAAGGAAGGCAATGCTGCATCTTTTGTGCCATCCGGGTACTGGCATCTCTTCTGTCTTCTAGAATCTGTTCCCTGTCACGGTCACGCTGTGGAGGAGTCTAGATCCTTGACAGGGGACGCAACACTGGCCTGGATTCTCAGCTCTGACTTTGACTGGCTGGGCGGCCTTAGGCCACTGACTTGACTTCTCTGTGCTTCAGTTTCCTCCTCTACAAAGTGGCAGTTAAGGTAGGGTTGTAGGGAGGATTATATGGGCTACTAGCATGAGATGCTCAGTGGGCACCTGGCACACAGTAGGTGCTCAATAAATCTAGGGTAGGCATTACTGGGCCATTTCCCAGAGGCATAAACTGAGGTCAGAGCAGTTGTGACTTCCCTGTTATTTCTAGTTATGCCAGCAGCAACTCAAGGACTCAGTCCCAGATCTGCTCTACTCAGGACTGTCACAGCCAGCTTCCTGGAGTGCATCTTGAGCTAACTTGGAATCAAAGAGAAGATTCAGGGTGATCAGGAAAAGCAGGGGAGCACATGCCCCAGATCCTTCCCCGCTGACTGCAGGGATCCCTGGACTGCCTTGGGGCTCCAGGCCAGCAGCTGGCAAGAGGACCAGAAGGCAGCTCTGCCAGCAGGGGCTGAAACCACGCAAGGCCAAGGCCATGAAGCCTTTCCCAACACACACACACCCACCCCTTTCGAGGTCTCCAGCCACTGTGCCCCTCTGACTCTTGTTCCAGATACTTAGGCTGTCAGATCATGAGATCAGCTGCTATTTGTCGAGCACTTACCATGTGCCAAGTGCTGTAACAGAAACAACTCATTTAATTCATCTAATTCCCTCCGCCATCCCTCCGAGAGGTAGGCAGTCACTGTGTTATCACTCTCATTTTCCAGAAGGGGAAACTGAGTCTGGGAGCGGTTAAGTCACTTTGCTGAGCTCTCCCAGCTGGGGAAAGGAGCGAGGACCCTGCTGCAAGGAGGCTGACAGAGGGAGTCTGGCTGGGAACCTGGGAGGGAGAGGGAAGCAGGCTCTGGGAACAGCTTCCAGTTTCTGTCAGAGAGGCTGCTGGAGAGAGAAATCCTGGGCGCTCTGTCCAGCGGCCTCTAGGCTTGTGAGCCCTCAAACTGGAACGTCCCTTGTTTTTAAAAATATATGATTTGCACGTTATAACATGGATGAGCCTGGGAGACATGATGCTGAGGGGGAAGAAGCCAGACACAAAGGGCCATGTATTGTAAGATTCCATTGATGCGAAATATCCAGAACAGGCAAACAGAGCTAGAAAGGAGATTGTGGTTTCCAGGGGCTGGAGGAGGGGGAGTGGAGAGTGACGGCTAATGGGTATGAGGTTTCTTCCTAGGGTGATAAAAACGTTCTAAAATGGATTTTGGTAATGGTTACACAACTCCACGAACATATCAGAAGCCATTGAGTTTGTACGCTTTCATTGGGTGAATTGTACGGTATGTGAGTCATATCCAATAAATCTTTAAAAAACAATACGGCAGAGGTCCTCCGATGTTGGGATCTCTTGGACGAATACAGTTAATAAAACCAAACAGGGCACTAATACCACAGCGTGGTGGTCCCCTTTGGAGCAGGGTGCGGTGTCTGCCTTCTCCTCCATTCCACCCCCGCCCCCTCCCCACATCTATTCTGAGTCTGTGCTCAGAGACCACTTATTCCCTGGAGAAAGTGTAACGCTGCGAGAGCTCGTTGGGATGTCCAGTGGTGGGATGCAACCCCCTTTTACGTTAAAGCACCCTGGGCATCCCCTCCCTGCTTCGGCCTTTCCTTATTAAATGCAGTGGCCCCAGTCCAGAGAAAGAAAGGGAATAATTGTGTTTATCCCGCTCTGGCTTCGAGGGACTCCCTGAGCTCTGAGATGCTTCCACCCTCTGGGAGGGAGGGGTGATGGGGAATATAAGTCCCAGGCCAGGCCCTAATAGTACTTTAAATTAAGACCGACCCTGAGCCTGGAACTCGTAGCTCTGGTAGAGAGAAGGCACAATGAATGTGTTGGATCAAGGGCCTGCTTTTTGTTAGAGAGGAATTGTAAATTTGGCTTTGAAGGGCGAGGAAAGGTATCTCTCTGCCTCCGTCTGATGGTCTGTCAGAGAACTTTTGCTTCCACCTAAGAGGAGGTTTGCATGAGGTAATCCATATTCACAGCACTGCATGTGTCTGGCAGTCTCGCCCATCCAATAATATTGACTATCGATGGAGCCCCCTGCCCCAGGGAGTCCTGGGCACTGCTGACAAGTGCAGGAGAAGGAATGTGAAATATTTTTACTTCCAGAGAGAATCAAAGTGGTGGGAAGAGCTAGACCAGAGAAGAGACCAGCATCCATCCCCTTGTGTTTCCGGCACATGGCTTGGTACACAATGGTGCTAGTGAACATTTATATCTGGGCTGGGTACTATTCTAGAGCTTTACAGATTGTATCGGTTATCCACTGCCGTGTAACAAACGACTACAAATTTAGCAGCTTGCAACACATTTATCATCACATGGCTCAGCTGGGTCCTCTGCTGAGGGTCTCGCAGGCTGCAGGTCAAGGTGTCATCCTGGTTGTGTGGAAACGTGGCAGCTGGACGAGGGAGGGACCCAAGGGACCCACCCGCAAGTTCGTTAAGGTTGTAGGCAGAATTCATTCGTCTGTGTGACTGAGCACTGCTGTGAACGTTCACCGACAAGTTTTTGTGTGGACACACGTTTTTGGTTCTTTTGCATATCTACCTGAAAGTGGAATTCTGGGGTCACATGATAACTCTATCTTTGACCTTTTGAGGAACCTCCAAGCCATGTTCCGCCACAGTGGCTGCACCATTTACCTTACACTCGCCCCCACCAGCGTGTGGGAGGGGTCCCACGATGCTCCAACATGTTTTTAATTAGTTGCCAGCACTTAATAATCATGAGAGTGCGGCTTTTAAAAATGAATTCCCAGCTGCCTCTTGAAAAATCAGATTGGGCAAGCTGGGGTTCAGGTACCTCCGTGCAAGCCCTGTTGGTGCCGAGCGGGGCTGCTCACCCACCCCCGGTGCCTGGCCTGGTTTCTGGTTTACACTCCAGGCCCCCACCGGGATGTGTGTTCAAATCTCTTGTCCCTCCTTTTCCTCCTGTCCTCCCTCCTCCCTTCCAAAACCTGCTCCCCTTGACGGCCTAGTTCAAATTCTGTCTGCTCCAGGAAGCCTGCCTCTAGGAAGACTTTGGGGACTTCTCCCATTAAACTCCTTCAGTGCTTGTCGCTGTGCCCCTTCTTGCCCCATAGTATTCTCTTTTTTCATCCATCTGCTGTATTTTACGTAAAAGCCGCGTTAGGCCCCACCCGTGGTTGCTTTGTAACAGCCAAGTTTTCCCTATCTGCTTGGGTTCAGATCCCCATATTCCCTGCGGCTGGCCGGATGGGTCATCCTGTGACTAATGGCAGACACAGCAGTCCCATGCCTGGCAGAATTTTCTGAGATAATTAGGGCAAAGTTGTAAGAACAGCTGAAAACTGCCGGGGTGGGATCTGCATGGGGCTCCAGGGTCCCTGCCATGCTGATGGCCCCCTGGAGTCCTGAGCAAGCCAGCGAGTGAATGAATGGCGTGTGCTAGAGCGAGGTGCCGCCTTCTCCTGGCTCCAGCCAAAGCCACCAGCATGCCTGTGGGATTCGTTGGGGGCTGTGGTCTGGGCAGTGTCACCATATGGATCCCATAAATTAAAGCGTTCCCGGAAACAAATAGTAAATTTATCCGTCTCTGGCACGTAGGGCTGGTGGAGCCTGTGCTCGCCCAAGGAATTTGGAGGCATCCATCTCTCTTAGGCACTTTGGTTTTATAGCACTAACCCCTTAAAAAAAACTGGATCAACATGAAGTTGCTTTTCTACAGCCATCCTGGCCCTGGAGCTCATAATCAGGAAGTGGGGGTCTCCAGTTCCTGGGACTAGCCCCCAAGGAGCCACAACTGGTTATTCAGGCCCTGAAACCCACACAGGGGCTTAGCTCACCCTCTCACTTGCCACAGGGTCCTGGCTTCCTGCCCAGGCCTTGAGATCGGAGGAGAGAGCCCAGGATCTGAAGCCCGGCTGACCCGGCTGGGCTCACCCTGCCTCGCGTCCTCAGACTCCTGTCGCCCTTCACTGAGCCTCAGTTTCCCCAGATGTGAAAAAGGGATGGGACGGCCAGAATGGTCAAAGTCATAGAGACAGAAAGTAGAACAGTGGTCACCAGGGGCCGAGGGAGGAGGAATGGGGAGTTAATGTTTCATGGTACAGAGTTTCCACTTGGGATAAAGAGAAAAGTTCTGGAAATGGATAGTGATGGTTGTACAACATTGTGACTGGACTTAATGCCACTGGATTGTACACTTAAAAATGGTCAAGATGGTATGTTTTATGTTATGTATATGTTACTGCAATTAAAAGTTACCATAAAAGGGGGGGGGTGGTTGGGGTGGCGATAGGATGACTATCAGGCAGGGCGAACTGAAGGTCGGCTGGGTTAACCTTTATAGTTATAACTTACTAGTAGGCAGTTCTTATCAACTTTCATGCAGAGCTGAGGGGGCTCAGGTGGCGATGGGGCCTGTGGGTAGAGCCCCAGCACCCAGCGACCAGCCTGGTATCCCTGGGCAAGGTTTACGGAGAAGGAAGTCGCTCATACTGGCCATGCCACACTGAGTCCCTGACCACAAAGGCCAGGCTATGGTGGGGGACAGGCACCCCCATTGGGCACCTTCAGGCAGGCATGGTCAAGACTCACTATGTCTCCTCTCCTGTCATTCCAGGTCACCTCTGCATCTCTCGAGGCACCATCAGCCGTCCACCCTCCTGCCCGGGAGCCTGAGCCCCGGCTGGGCACACCAGCAGAGAGCCTGCTCAAAGGCTCCAAGACCACCCAGGAGCTGGGGCCAGGCCGGTGTCAGAAGAACAGCCTGGATGGGGCCGGACCAGACCTCACAGGCGCAGGTAGATGCCAGCTCTTTTGTATCTCTGGAAACTGAAGTAGATTGTGCAACCACTGGCAGCAAGGGGGCCCCCAAAGCCAGTTCAGGCTCAGAGTTCCACCCCACGGGTGCCATATGCTGAGGGAGATCCTGGAGGCTGAGTCTCCTGCTTCTTGACACCTGCTCATCCTTGACTCACAGACATCCTTTGTTTGCTGTGCTGTATCTATTTATCTCTATGTTCTACTGTATGCACTCATTCATTTTTAAAGAGTAATGTAATGGATACCCATGACCCCACTACCCAACCCAGGCGCTAGACGGTCTACCAACCTGGCTACTTCTGCGTCCTTGTCTCCCCGGACGGAACCAGCATCTTGCGTTTGCTTTTCCCGTCGCACCTGTGTTTGTCTGAACATCCTAGGGTCTAGCTTTCCGGGTGATTCGAACTCCGTGCCCTGGACTTGGCCCCCCTCACTCAGCGTTGCAAAGCGCATATGTATTATCGCAAGCTGCCACGGCACGCTCCTTTGCTCCGCCGCGTGCATGCAGTGTTGTTGTGGTCCTGCCCAACCCCACCTGTGCCTGCTCTCCCACCCGTGGCACAGGGGTGGTTTCCAGGTTTTTCAGTTGTGAATGCGCCACGTGCCAGCACGTGTCTTTCTCAGGTGTTAACCTCAGCTGGGCCAGCACGGAGGAGGGCGTTTGGCGGCGGGGAAGGCACTGCCCACCCTTTGCCGGTGTGGCTGTCTCACTCCAACCCCACCAGTCAAGGAGACCCCATCTGCCCATCTCGGCACCCTCAGATGTCCTCACTTTCCCGATGACAGAGAGGCTGGCCCCCTCTTCGGCTGATGGGTCTGGAGTGTGGATCCTGGGGCGTTTCTTGTGGGGTCTCTGGGCCCTAAGCTGGGGGCAGTGGGTGGATCCTAGGCTGGGCCCTTTGGCTGGACTTTGGCACGTGATGGACACCTGCCTGTGTTCTTACCTGGGAGGGTCCTGGAGTAGCTCCTTGGGCTATATTTCTGTCAGCGAGACCCCTCGGAGTAGGTTCCTAAGTATGTCCTGCCCCATCACTAACCCCCTGAGAGGACTGAGTCCTGAGACCCCAGCCCACCTGCCCCTGTGCCGGTCCACTGTGTGGGTAGCTGTCTGAAAGCTCTGCTTGTTTGAGAGATGGGCGGAGCTGGGAGGGCCAGGCCGGCAGGTGGGGGGTGTTGAGGAAGCTGGCCCGCCCTGCCCTCAGGTCTGGGGCTTCCATCTAGGACATCCATCTCCAGGGCAACCCTAGTCCCCACCTCTTTCTCTCTATGACGTGGACTTGGCAAGGGAAGGAGCTGGGCTTTGGGCCAGGGACGGACTCTGCTGGCCAGGAGCTTATGGGCCATGCAGCTCTCTGAGCAGCTTCCAGACCCTGGCAGATGGGGATAAATGGTCAGGCAGCAAAGGGGTGGTGGGCAGGGTTGCTTTGTGGGGAGCCATTTCCCCCAATCCCCCCAGCACACTCAGAGCCTTGGACAAGTGTCTTCTCCTGCACCATGCTTCACTTTCCTCATCTGAGAAATGGGAATGAAGGCTAATGGGACTGCCCGGCTCACAGGGCAGGGATGAGAATTAAATTAACTAGGACATGACGAGCACTCAGTGTAGATCCTGGCACCCTGAGTCCTGTAAGTGCTGGCTGGTGTCCGTGCCATTGTTATTTGTAATTCCTAGTCACCCAGCTGGCACCTCCTCCAGGCAGCATGAAGCATCCCTGAGGCTGTTTCCCTGACCTGTCTCCACCCCAGCTGCCCACCCCAGCTCTGGATAATATCCTGCCAAACCATGACCTTCAGGGACCCTCCCCAACCCCTCCCTGGACTGGCACACACTCACACAAGGCCCGGCCCCCTGCCCTGGGGCTGCCTGGGGCAGGGCAGGGGCATAAGGCCCACATCTACCAGCTGCTCCCTGTCAGGCTGCGGTCCTGCCTGGAGGTTGGGGGTGCAGCTTCACAGCCGGAGACCTGCCAGGAGCCCCATCCCACTGTCAGGCACCTCCCAGGGAGGCTGCTGCTGCTCAGAAACATGACAGTGACTAATGGTTTATTACACACCTGCCACCTCTCATCGGGTGGGTGGGCACAGCCCCCGGGCCGGCTGTGTACTGCCGGCTGGACGGCGGGGCGGGCACAGGGGACGAGCATGTTCAGACACGCGGACACACACGGACACACACAGGCGCAGGGACACACAGGACAGACATGCACCTGGCAAGGACACAACGCACAAGGGTACGCACGTAGATACATGTATACACACACAACCAGAATCACATGCACACACAAGCACCAGGACGCTCTCTCTCTCTCTCTCTCTCACACATACACGCACACGCACACACACACACACAGAACCCCGTCATTCCCTCTCACTGGAGCTCTGAACCCCTCTCAATCTCCCCGCTGCCCGTCCCGCCCCCCTGCAATGACGGCTTCCGCGCCAGTGCTGGCAAGGGCAGGGCCTCTTCCAGATGGACAGGGGCTTGTCGGGGGACACATCTATTTATTTGGGGCATAACTACCCAACAGTCCATTTCTGACCCCCTGTTCCCCACAAATGTTTTATATATGGTAACAGCAGTCTTTTGCCAGGGAAAGGAAGCTGTCACACTAGGAGCCCTTGTGCTAGGCCAGGTGGCTGGGCTGAGTGCTCCCAGGGACACACATGGCCATCCTGCAACACGGAGGCTTTGTGGTTCCCAGGTGCAGCACTCAGTGTCTGCCTGGGGTGTGGTCTTTTGCTGGCAATTGCCGGCTGCAGAGAGTACAGCTTTGGAGCTGTGGGGGAACTGGGGACCTTCAGGCCTGGGATTCTTCTGGCAGGCAATGCGCGAACCTTGGTCGATACAGGTCGGCCTCCAGCTGGTGGGACACGGGTGCAACCAGAACTTTGCCATGAGCTGGCCTTCCCTTGTAGGGGGGCAGGGCCCCCGCTCAGCTCTTTCCGATATTCTTAAGCCCTTAGTCAGAGGAAGATCCATTTCTCATGTGTCACTCGCGTGCGGTATAAAATCCAATGAGAGGACACTCCTAATTTATCACAAACGATGGGGACAGGCGTTCCTGAACAATTGTCTTTGTGCTGTCGCAGCCTCTTTGGGAGACCAGCAGCACCGCCTGGGGATACACGAGGGCGTGGCTCGGTGTCCGAGGCCCAAGTCGCAGCGTTGCCGGTTCCCAGCCACAGAGCCTGCGCAAGGTCAGAACGTTCCCCAGGCTTCGCTGCTCCCACTGCCAGGCGGGCGTGGGACAAGGGAAGTCCTCCTTGTATCGTGACACCAGCGACGCGGGGTGAACACCGGGGAGGCGGCTGGGGCTGCCGTGCGAGGTCGCGCGGGGTGCCCGCCGCCCCGCGACGGGGGTGCCCTTCCCGTCCTGGTCTCTGCGAATGCGCGCCCTGCATGGCCGGCAGCGCTGCCGCGCTGCGCAACTGAGTGGTGGCTCCACGTCGTGCCGCATGGGCCCTAGATGTTGTTTCTGAGCTACGGAATGTCGTCTGTCGTGGTTAATGACATCTTTATTAACCAGAGATAGTGGAAGCCGGAAACCGATGGGGTTGGGGTCGGGGCACAGAAACAGACCGAGATCGAGTCTCCAGTCACAGCCATGTTCCTGGGGGCCGGAAGCTGAACGTTTATAGGAGCCGACATCCAGCCTGGGCCGACTCCATTTTCCTTCTTCCCTTCTAGCTGTGTGTTGAAATGAGCATTTGCTGGGCGTGATTAGGGTCTAGACGTCTTCAAGATCCAGATTCGTGCTCCCTTAAGTTCAAACCCTGCCTCTGCTCCTTCTGAGCTTTTGTTACGAGGCAGATGCCCTCTCTGTGCCTCGGTTCCCCCTGGTTGCTGTGAGGATCTGAGAGCCAATCCCGGTCCGGTGCTTAGCACAGTGTCTGGCACGTGGTAACAGCGGTGCGGGCGAGCAGGTCACCACCTGAAGTCTTGGCCCCGCGAAGGCTTTTGTCTCTTTGTTGGGCAAACGGGCTTCAGGCTGGCCGGGGTTGGGCCTCTTCAGCCAGGAAGGCAGGGCCTCCGCTTGGGTACTTGGCTCCAGCCCTGAGAAGTCCTTGGCAGGATGTACTTGGAGCGGGTGCTGGTGCTGAGTGCTTTGATGGAGGCGCTGGAGGACTCCTGCCCCCGCTGCCAGGTGGCAGCTGCTTGGAGGGCACAGGCGGCCGGGTTTGGCTGCAGCTTCTCCAGCCCTGCGTGCGAGCCCCCCTCTTCCCAGTTTTGATGGAAAGGCGCCTTATGCAGCGCGAGTGCCTCCCTGTTCCCTTCACTCCCCTCTCTTCCCTTGTACGTCTCCAGCTGAGCTGGGATCCAAAGTCTGTTTTCTCTCCAACTAGTGCTATGTTTATCTTCTTGGGAACTTCTTGTAACACTGGGGAGCTCGGAGCTTACAAGTCAGGGCAGGAGGTTTAGAAGCTCGGGCAGCCTGAGAGGCTCTTTACTTGTAAGTCGATCTCTCCCCAGAAGCCTCTTTGAATGTTTAGCAGAGACTTACCACGTAGGGCCCCTTCCATGCTGGGCCTGAAGACCCTTTATGCCTCTGTTTATTACAGCTCCTGCTTGCCCAGATCTGGTTGCGTATGGCTGGTCTCTTGGCTAGCGTGTGACTCTGTGTGTCTGTCTGACTGATTCAGATTTCCATAAAATAAAAAAGAATTTAACTTGGGCAATTTAATAAACTGATAAACTGAGCGTTGACTTAAATGCAGTTCATAATGGCACGAAGATAAAAGCAGCTCTTTATACCTGGCAAAATTGCTATTAAGAGGGTCTGTTTGCCTTGAAGTCTAATTTCTTTCCAAATAAGTTCACGATCATGATTTCAAGTGGAAAAGAAGGAGTCAGCTGAGCCGCAGACACGACTGTTCCGAGGCTCCGGGTAGGGCAGCCCAGGGTTGGTGGTGAGCCCCGTAACTGGTCACGAACCACCCTCCAAGGGTTATCGCACTTGTGGCCCACCTGTTCACCATCCCAGCCCTGGTCTCTACCTACCCACTGCCCTGCTTTCCCCATCGATGGGCTTCAAGCTGATGGATTGGCACTCAGGGACCTGAGCGCTCACGGTTTGGCACCATGTGAGTTTAATTGTCTTGAAGAGCATCATTTGTAAGACTCTAGCTGTGTCCACAGCAACTTTCATGCATGACCTTCGAGTTGAGAGCAGAAACCACTTGAAAATTGGGCATCTCTCCCAGCAGCCCTTTGCTTATATCGTCGCCATGATTCTAATCCCATGAAGTTATGATCGCCCATTCGTACGCCTGTCTCCGCCTCTATACTGCCGTGTGTGTGTGTGTTTCCTCACAAATATCTAGCACCTATGATGTGTCAAAGACTGTATTAGACACTGGAGGGCACATTGGTACACAAAACAGACACAAACTCCTGCCCCCAAGAACTTTTGTTTAAGAGGAAGGCAACTAACTCACAAATAAGCAGGTAAATGTGTGATGCCAGATGGTGACAGGTGCTATGAAGAAAAGTAGGGTAGGAGACATGGAGAGGGAGGGCTGCGACTTTAGACAGGTGGTCACAGAAGGCCTTGCTGAGGAGGTGCTTGGATGGAGAGGTCCAAGCCAAGGGACAAGTAAGTGCAAAGGCCCTGAGGTAGCCCATGCTCAGCACACTTGCCATCTACATGAAGGCAGGGACCGTATCTTTCTGTCTTCTTAATCTCTCCAGGGCCTGGCACAGTACGCATAATAGCTGCTCAATAAATGCTGTTGAGTAAATGCAAATTTTTAAGTCAGGTGGTACCGAAGGACAGGATGGCAGGAAGAAGTTAAGAGGAAATGAGATTTTTATAAGTAACGGGGGCATGTGTCTTCCTGAACTTCCTGGGCCGAGGGCTGATGTTCTTAGCAGGTCCTTGCTCCATATTCCGTTCCAGAACCTTTCTTTCCTCTCCAAGACTCTGCTTTAAAATATAAAATTCTAGTGACTACAGGCCACCCGCTTTTCTCCAAGGTTTCGGTGTGGTCATACTGGGGTCAAGGATGATTGATCCTTTCTCTCCCTCCATCTCCCCATCTCCAGACTTGGGTGACTCTGGGGAGGGGCTGTGAACTCCCTAGATCGCACACACGGCAAAGAGCGTTTATTGAGCAACTCCTGTATGCCAGGTCCTGTGAGTCAGGGAACAATTTTTTTCTTAGTTGTATTAGTTTTCTGTGGGTACAGTGACAAATCACCCTGAACTTGGTGGCTTAAAGCAACACAGGTTCATTACTTTATAGTCTGGAAGTCAGAAGTCTAATACAGGTCTCACTTGGCTAAAATTAAGGTGTAGGTTGGGCTGTGTTCCTTCCATAGGCTCCAGGGAAGAATCCATTTTCTTTCCCATCTTCCAGAGGCCACCTGCATTCCTTGGCTCATGGCCCCACATCTCTACGACCTCTTACTTCTGTCATCGCACCTCCTACTATCTAAGCCCTCCCACATCCTGCTAATAAGGACCCTTGGGGTCGCGTTGGACCCACCTGGATAATGCAGAACAATCTCTCATCTCAAGGTCCATATCTTCATCACAGCTGCAAAGTCCCTTTTGCCATATAAAACGATACATTCACAGGTTACAGGAATTAGGATGTGGACATCTTTGGGAGGCCATTATTTGACCTGCCACATCAGTTATTCTGCTGGGCTGAGCTGGCCGTGTGCAGCTCGTGCGGTGTCCAGGCTCCTGACCGAAGAGCAGGCCGGTTGCTGAGGACTGCACTGGGAGATGGGAATTTACTGAGGGCTGGCTCTGCATCAGCCACAGTTGTGGGCGCTTTGCCAGGACCGGCCCCTCATGCCTTACAGCTGTGCTGCCAGGAAGGACCTGATTTTCCCAGTTCAGCCCCAGCAGGCACTCTCTGGGCCTCTCTGGGCCAGCTCACACCTCTGGAATGTGGGGATCGCAGAACCTTTCTCATGGGGCTGTTGCCTTGAGGATGACCTCAGTTACTAACCACCGCATTCAGAATTGGAATGGGGGTCCCTACACCGCCCTAACTTGGGGTGTCCTAGGAGGGGCTGGATTCTCACCCACTCCCGGAGGTCCTAGGTGTAGTTTGGCGTTTGCCCAGCAGGTGGTGCAACGAAGTGCTGAGAACAAGGCTTGAGCCACAGCCCTTGGGCTGCCCATACCCCAGTCTCCCTGCCATGCTGCCCACCCCGGCTCTGGGGAAGGACATTCACCCCAGAGACCTAGATAAGGCTCTCTCCTAGCCTTTCACCATCGCACCCCAGGAAGCAGCCTGTGGGCCCACCTTCTGTCACACTGGCTGTGCCTTAAGGCAGCTGAGACTTGGTCCCCACCCCCAGGGAATGCCCAGCCCTTCTATCCCCAAATATGCCAAAATGGGATCTCATAAGGGGCAACATGGCAGAAAGGGTGCAGTGCAGCTGGGAGGGCTCCAGAGAGGCGGCATCACTTGAACTGGGTATCTGGACCCTTGTAGGGCAGAGAGGGAACCCCTCAGGGAGGAGGCTGGAGAGAGAGCTAAGACCTTGACGACAGCTAGGCTTCTCCCCTCCCCAACTTACCTTCCTTCCCCTCTCTGTGTCTATAGGGCACTAGAGATCGCAGCCCCGGGGTGCGCCCCTCCTGGAATTCCCCCAGAGCCCGTGACCTCACCCTGCCTCTGCCCGTTCAGCAGGCCGATCCCCTCTGATAGGGCTTGACCCTTCCTCAGTTCCAGCAACCTCTCTGCCTCTTCTTCCCCCGTCACAGTGCCCCCTTTGTCCAGGGCACGAAGCCTGTGCCCTCCCCTTCTGCCTGAGCTGAGCCGTCCTTGGCCCTTTCTCTCCGGCATTTGCCCTTGGCGTTGCTGACCTCCAGGAATGCCCACGTGGAGGGCTCTCGTGGCTCGGAGCGTGTTACAGCGCCTGGTGCCCGGTGCATAGCAGGTGCTCAGAACAGACTGTTGAATGATTATGTGGATGAACGAGGGTGCCTTTTGTTGGGGAGTCATGCTGTGAGATCCCCCTTGGGATCTGGGGTCCTCTCTGCTCCCCAGGACACAGCAGTTCTCCTTTGGGCAGTGAACACCTCAGGCCACTGGGTCCTGCTGGGAGAAGTACAGGCCAGAGTTTGCAGGGAAAGCAGGAAGTGGCCATGCCCCTCCCAGATGCCCCCACCCTCCGGAGTCCGCGGGCTTCTGTCTGAAGCTCGGGGGTGTGTGCCAGCGGGTGGAGGCTGGGGGGCAAGAGGAGGGCCTGCCACCCACCCGCTTGGTTGTGCTGTGGCTTGCTCTCTCTCGCACACACGCTCTCTCTCTTTCTCTCTCTCTCTCTCTCTCTCTCTCTCTGAACTGACTTCTCAGGAGTTTGCTCCTGAACCTGAACTGCAGACCTGAGAGAGAGTCTTTCTCTGCTCCTGCAGCCACTGCACTGCCTTCCTCATCCCTCCCCAGGCCGAAGGGAACTGCCCTAAGGTGGCCAGGCCAGGCCAGGGGGCCAGGGACTTGGGACAGTCAGTTCTCATGGACCAGAAGAGCCCTAAGTGGGAAGTGCTCCTGCCGGGTGAGTCCCCCAGGATGGCCCCATGCAGGGCCATGGAGGGGGGTTGTGGGTCCTGGGATGGTGCCCAGACTTCCAGAAGACAGAGATGGCAGAATGCTGAGCGGTGGCTCGGCGAGGGGTGTGTGCACTGGCCGCAGGGGTACCACGGTGTGTGTGCGTAGCATATGAGCATGGCCCAGGGGACAGAGGTAATGTCCCCAGGCACCCCGGTCTGAGCCCAGAGGAATCCTAAGGGGGCGTGGCAGAGCATTCAGGCATGGCGACAAGCATGCAGCCCCTGGGGGCCCTCCCTGGGCATGTCCCCAGTGCCTCTGCCATTGGCAGCTCCTTCTTTCCGCTGAGTCATTACGGAACACAGGCTGACACGGGGCCTGGTGCTGGGCACCTGCGGGTGAGCACAGGTGAGTCTGTTGTCCTCTCAGGCGCCAAGAGCAAAGGTCAGGTGTAACTCCCTGGGAGCCCGCAGAGGTCACTAAGTCCACCCTCCCTTCCTCCATAGGAGGAAACTGAGGTGCAGAGGAGGGAGCGCCCCTGCCAAGGGTTGCCCAGTCACCAGGGGCAGAGGCTCTAGAACCTGGATGTCCTGTCTCCCAAGCCACCTCCCACTTCCGGAAGTGGGAGGAATGTGCCTAAAGGGCCAGGAGAGGAGCCAGGTAGATCTGGGAGCTCAGGAGCAGGTAGAGAAGGCCAAAGACACATGTAGTGGGGCCCAGACACCGAGGAGACCCTGGGAGGACACAGGTGTTCATGGCTCGGGTGACACTGATGCCCTGGAGCTCCTCGTTCCCGTGCCAGGCGGGCCACGAGGGCTTCTCCACCTCCACAGGCGACGTGCAGGGCCCTGGGCTGGGAGGTGGGAGGCTCGACCCTGGTCCTGCCCCTCCACTCCTTAGCCTGGATTCAATCTGATTAAGAAGGGATGCACTAACAATGGGAGCACGCTGCCCTGCCCATCCGGGAGCCGGCCGGCTGTGAGGTAGTGAGCTTTCCTTCACCAATAGTACTCAAGCAGGATCTGCCAAATCCTTTGGAGAGTTGTGGAGGGGCAGAGGTCGGATGGAACAATCTTTCTTCTGCGTCTCAGATTCCGGTTCCCTCTTCCTCTGTGTACCTCATTTGTACAGCAAGAAGGACCATAGCAGCATGCATTTAGTAAGCACCCACTGTATACCAAGGCTCTGCCACACTTGGCAGGTGCCAGTTCACTGAATCCTCACAACACTCTGTGAGGTAGGTGCTTTTCTCCCTCCATGTTCCCGGTAAGAGGACCGAGGCACAGAGGGGTCAGGTAATGTGCCAGTGGTCACCAGGCTGGTCAGTCGAATGGCAGAACTGGGGTGCAGCATGTGGCACAGAGCTTGCATCCTGAACCACCATGCAGGCTGAGATGTGTCTTCAGTGACAGGAAGTCCAGTTCCACTTAGGCAAACGTTTCCTGAACTTCGAGAATTCCAGAAGGTTCTCCGGAATAGCTGCAGGGCTTTGGCTGGAAAGACAGTGGGCCGTGGCCTTCCAGGCCCCAGGTCCTCTGCCAGGGCAAGGGCAGCCCCAGACCTGCCAGGACAGGCAGGTGCCATGCAATAAGGCACCTGTGGGGATGGGAGGCGGGGCACCTTGTCTGCCCAGGGGGATCTGGGGGAGCACTGCTGGGCCCCGCCTGCCTCGTGGGTGCTGGAATGGCAGCCAGGGGCTGTCGGAGTCTCTCTGTTCCCATCACGTGGGCACAGCTCCAGCTCTGGCCCCTTCCTCGCTCCCCTGGCTGGTCAGGCTGGCCCCACCTGCTTGCCTGCATGGCTGGCGGCAGGCTTGCCCCAGGTAGCCCTTGGCCCCATTCCCTAAACTGCCCAATACCCGTGCCTGCACCTTCTGGTATCCAGACCATCTTAAACAGAGGAACAAAGCTGAGCACTCGCCTGGGTTGGTGGCCAGTGTCTCCTTTCTTCCAAGTGCAGCTCAGCCCCACCTCTTCCAGGAAGCCTTCAGTGATTGCTCCATCCTCAGGATTTCCTTTTTTTTTTTTCTTCTCTCAATAATGTCTTTTCCTCAACTCCAGAGTGGGAAGGGAGCTTACTTGGTTTCTACCAGCTCTAGACCAGGGCACATTTAAGAGTATAGGAGGCGCTCTTATTTACCCTGTGGGGGTGTTAGTGAGCACTGGAATGCCCTCAGCAAGCCGACACAATCATTGGCTATTTGAGTGTTGCCTTCTCTGATGGTTTCTCTTTCTTGTCAAACAAAACAGACAAGAATGGAACAGGGGAAAGAGGGAAAGAGAAAGGGAAAGGGAAAGGAAAATTAAAAGCACAGTCTCGGTTTCCTCATCTGTAAAGTGGGAGTCTGGGGGCAGCTGCCACAGTCATTGTGAGGGCCGGAAGAGGTAATGTGCATGGCGAATGTTCACTCATAGCATTGTTGTTGCTAGTAAGTGTCTTGCCCTCACTTGCATCCTTCCAGCACCAAACTAATGTCAGGCAGGCCTCTGATGTGCTGATTGCTGCCTAGAAGAAGGTCTGCACACAGTGGTGCTCAGTAAACATGTCCAGAATGGGCGGGTGGATGAATAGTGGAGGATGGATGGATGGACGGTAGATGGATGGACGGGTGGGTGGTTAGAGGCTTGACTAACGTATGGATGCGTGCTGGGTCTCCTCTCTGCCCAGGCAGGCCTGGAGCCCCTGGCCCCCTGGTAACAGGCAGCTGGCTGGGGGTGGGGGCAGGACTACGCCCTGGCTGCCGGCCGGGCCTCTCTCTTGCCTTCCCTCCTGGCACCTCGGGACAGACAGGTCAAGTGGGTTTCCACATCAGCAGGTCCTTACCCCATCCCTCTGGGGACCGTGTGTGTGCGTCTCTCTTTGCATGCTTGTACGTGCGTCTGTGTCTCTGTGCGTGCATGAGTACGTGTCGTATGTGTCACTCTGCGTGTGCGGTTCTGAGTTCGTCTATGTGTGGTTCTGCGTGCGTGTCAGTGTGCGCGTCCAACAGGCCCGGCAGGCGAGGTGGCCCCTGTGGCTTTGAGCCGAGGGAATTAGTAAGCAGACAGTGGCTTTGGCAGCCGGCCAGGCCCACCATCCCCGAGAGTGGGAGGGATGCAGACACGACACATTTGATCTGCTGGTTCAGTGGGGGCTGTGGAAGAAGAGGCCCCTGAGGCTGGCTTTCGGGACCCCGAATACCGCTGCCACCCTGAGGCCAGAAGGCGGCCCCTGTCCTCTGTAGGGTGAGGGCAGATGAATGGACAAGGGCCAGTCTCCCTGCCCCTTCACCTCAGTGACCACAGTACCACACCCTCCCTTATAGGGGCTGGGAGACTATCCCAGACACCCCTTGCTCCCCAGATACGGCATGAAAAGTGCTGTGGACAGGGCTGGCTGGAATCCCAGCACTGCCATTGAGAGCTGTGTGACCTGGACAAGCTGCCTAACCTCTCCGGGCCACTTCCTGACATAAGCTTCGCTGGCAGGGGCTGTAAGGATGGAGTAGGTCAGGACGTAAAGCCCTCAGTACGACCCAACTTGGCCGTGTGAGCTTTCAGCACTCTGGTTGTCACTGTCCCCACCATCATTGCTGTTCTTGTCTGGGAGCATTTGAGTCCCAGTGTCACCTCCTGGAGCACCCACAGCCCACCTTCTTCAGGCGGGGAGAAACATAGGAATCGCAGGACCTTGACTGGGCCGGGGAGTCCCACATTTGATCCCTCCTGGGCCCGAGGTGGGAGGCAGGCCTCCAAGGTGAGACAGCTGCCTTATCTGGAATGGTGTAGGTGCTCGGAACTCTCCAGAAAATGCCATCCTGGGGGCAGCACCTGGCCATCCTTTCTCACCCCTCAGCATCCTGGCCTCTGCCCCTCTCTCCTCCATACCCAACGGGGTACAGAAAGGGAAGGAACATTTATTAAGCACCTGCTGCATGCCAGCTGTTATTTTATGGTTAAGGAAACTGAGTCTCAAGAAAGTAAGGGGGCCTTTCGCAGACATACTTGCAATTCTGAAGCAGGAATCTCTATCAGGAACCAAACTCTGCACTCTGAGCTGGCCTCTCTCCCACCCCCTTGGGCCTGAGCAACTTCCCTTGAGCTCTCGAGGTCCCCAGGTGTCCCTCCCCTACCACAGAGCCCATGTCCTCTCCCCAGGTTGGCTTCTCGCCCCCACCCCCAGGAAGCAGACCTGCAGCACAGTCTCAGGCGCCAGGCCGTGAAGACAGTTCTGCGCACCCTCTCTGAGCCTCAGTTTCCCCATCTGTAGAATGGGGTGACTGAGAGTCCCCATCTTCTCTAGTGCTGAGAAGATGTTAGGAGAGCTGCTGCTGCGGTGGCCCTGCCCTTCGGCCACCATCCCTGGCCTCCATCCGCGGGGACCGCCCCAACCCCCAGGGGCTGGTCTGGGGTGAATTCGGTGGCTGGGTGGGCTGGTCTGGCCGCCTCTCGTCTCCCTAATGGCAGGTTTGGGCACAGACAGAGCCTGTGGCCTGGCGGTGTGGGGTGGTGGCTCTGCTCCCACCCGCCCGACTTGTGGTCCCAGCGGGGACACGTGAACACAGCCTGGCTCTGTTCTCGGAGCTGTGGGAGGCAGGCTGTCACCGCGGGAGCCAGGAGCTGGAGGTGAGCCCAGGCGTGGGGGAGGGGCAGCGGATGTCTGCGCCTTCCCTTCTCAGCGCCAGGCCCTGCCAAGCCACAGGTGCCCCCCACCCACAGCACAAGGTGCGAGTGGGGGTCCTTCCGGGTGGAGGGCTGGGCTGGGTGAGAGGCGTGCTGTGAAGTGGAGTACAGGGTGACAAGGAGGGGTCTTTTCGGGGGAGAGCTGCCCCGCTCTATTCTGGGGAAAGAGGTTGTGTCCAAGGCGGTAGACGCCCCCCACGTGGTCACCGTCACCTGGGCCGAGGGTCTCTCTGGGTTTCCTGACGCCCCTGCCGTCATGCAGGCCTTGCACTGCACAGTCTCAGGGGGCCATTCGGGCATTGCTTTCCAGCGGCCCAGGGCCCCCTTCCCATCTTTTTCACGAAATGCATTTTGATTTCCGGTTCTAGAATTCTGGTCACCTTTGATCATAAGCCTGGAAAGTTGGTGGGGGTGACATGTGTGAGTAATTGTGGATGATGGGGCACCCTCGGTGGGCCACACATGGAGTGGGAAGCCACGTGCATCCCTGAGAGGTCAGAGGGACATCTGCGCGTCTCCGAACATCCCGTGCATCCCGTTCTGCACAGGCATCCGTGTAGCATCGGAACCGCGTGGGCACCGTGCCTCCCCGCCCTCACCCCAGTCCCTCCTTTGCCTCCTGGCCCTCCGTGCCAAGATATAATATCTAAACTCAAGGGCTCACATGTGGGTTGCTGGCCAGACAGAACCTGGGAGGAGAGACGCCCATCGAAACCTTTCCCCGATGTGTGACCTTGGGCAAGTTACCTCACCTTTCTGTGCTTTAGTTTCCTCATCTGGAAAGTGGAGGTAATACTAGACTACGCTGTAGGGTTGTGGGTGGATGAAGTGAAGTAACGATGGAAAGCGCTCGGAGCAGGCCCGGCACGCAGCACATGCCAGTTGCTTCTCACTCCAGAGGTCCTGGGCGGAAACCGCCGGCTTCCTTCTTTCTCTAACACTTGGAGGTCCTGGCAGGCAGGGAGCCGGGGCTCGCCTCCCTTGTCCCCTAGGGGTGGCAGGACAGCAGGGGTGAGCCCTGGATTAATAAATACCTGCAGGGTTGCAGGGGGTGGCCTCCGTCTCTCACTCTCAGGGAGCTTGGGGGGAGGTGTGGGCCCCCCATTGTCCAGACCCCCGCCCCCGTGGAGATTGTGCTGGAACTTCTCTGCTGGCGCAGAGGAAGCTGTAGGCTCTGCGGGCGCCGCTCAGCCTTATCTCCAGCCCTCTGCAGACAGCTCTGTCCCCAGGAAAGGGCTTATCAGCCTGGTCATCTGCGCCCCAGCGGGCCTGGGAACACATGTGGTTCAGTGGATTTCCCTGGGAACAGCAGCCCATCTCCTGGAGGTCAGGCAGGCCAGGGCAGGGAGCTCAGACTGGGGGGAGGGGAGGGGCTAGCGGGGGCTGGGGGCCTGTCCAACTGGTGCTGATGTGGCCCCCTCCTCTGTGGCAGGCTCTGGGTGGGTAAGGAAGGTGCAAGATCCAGACACCCTTTTCAAACTCTGTGAGGTTTCCTGACCCGGGAACTTGGTGCTCCCTACCCGGCTGCCCGTCCACTCAGGCCGTCTTTGGGCTGGCCTTCTCGGGAGCAGTCAGAGCCCTTGCCTGCATCAGGAGGGTGGGCATGCATGTGAGGGTTGAAGCTAGGAAGCCCATTTCAGGGCTGGAAGCGTGGGAAGGCTGCCCAGCCTCCCTTATTCCCTCCTAAGTGCCAAGGGAGACCCCAGCTCTCCCCAATTATAAGAACAGCTCACGTGTGTTGTGTTGAGTGTTTACCGAACAGGGAGGCTCTGCTCTCCACGCTTTGTGTAGATTCACTCTTTAAATCCTCCCCAGGCCTCTACGGCGGCAGGCGTACTTACTAACCCGTCCTAGAGACCAGGAGACTGAGGCCTAGACAAACCTTGGTGCCTGTGTCTTTGTGCACTCCCTGGGTCTCTGGGTGTGCTGGGCAGGCAACGTGGGAATGGAAAACGGCCACCCATCCCCTTTTGCCCCTTTGGTCCCTGGCCATCAGGCTACCTTAGTGCTAATCTGCCATCTCCCCTTGGGGAGCAGTTCTGCCAAACCAGTGGCGGGGGGAGCAGAATCGGACCTCCTCAACAGGGTAAAACATCCAGAGAGGACTAGGAAATTAGAATAATCCAGTTTCCGATCCCAGCTCTGGCCCTTACGGGCTGGCAAACCTGGATAAGCCGCCTAGCCCTCCAAGCCGTGCGAGGGGCCATACACCGCTTCCATGCTCCGGGCTCACACACCAGGGCCCCACCCTGCTGCTGGCTGTTCCCCAGGGAGCCGCAGGCCCGCCCTCACTTCCCTTAGATCTGTAGGCCAAGTCACGCTCTCCGTAGCTTCCCTGACCATCTAATGTCTACCTCTTCCGTGTCACACCCCTATCCTTTCTTCGAGCTGTCCTGGGCATGCATCATCATCTAGTAATGTATTTCACAGATTTTCCTTGCTTATGGCCTGCTGTCCTCACTGGCTGAGCAGCTCCAAGACAGCGAGAATGTTCATCTGTTTCTGTTCCTCTCCGTCTCCCAGCACCTAGGACAGTGCCCAGCGCAGAGTAGGCTCTTCCGATATTTGTTGATTGAATGAATGGACAAACAGATGAGCAAAATAAGAACACTAAGAGCTTCTTCTCTCCTTTCCTCTTGTTGGTCACTGAATGTTACCTGCACCTCGCTCCTGAAGAGACCGGATAGGTACCCACGGCACGTGGTCGGTGCTTCCGAGCATGGATTTCTTTCCCCATGCCCTGAGCCACTGGCTCTCCTGGATCAGCCCAGGTCTCACCAAAATGAGCGACCCCATTCCTGGGGGGCATTTCCTGCCACCCCTTCCCTGCAGGTGCCAGCTCAGGCTGCTGCGCCTGGCCCCTGCTCCCCGGTGGGCTGCCAGACCACTGGCAGAGCCGTGAGGGGGCCCAGAGTCCCTACACACAGGCACATGCTCCCTCTGCTGCCTGACCCCCACCTACCTGGCCGGAGCTCCATGGCCATGGCCCAGGATGTGAGGAAAGTGGGCTGCTATGATTGTCCTCCTGCTCCTGCTCCCTGGAGATAAGACCTTTGCAGGGCCCAGGGCATGGCACTTGATAGGGGGCCAGCCCATTAGCCTTCCTGCTGCATCTACACCTACTGAGTGCCCTGATTCTGCCAGGCATTGTGGGGAAGGGGCTTATTTTCCAAATCCAAAGATGGAATCTGAGGCATTTAGCCTTGGGAAGTCAGAGCATTGTCATTTCCAGAACATTCCAATGGATTATAAGAAGGACAGGACTGGGAAGGAAGTTCTAACATGGACAATCATCACAGCCCTGAACAACAGCAGGAGATCAGAGGTCTTAAAGGCTATTGGGTACCCCGAGGGTTAAGGGCGCCCAGCCAAGGCAGTCAAGAGGGCTTCCTGGAGGAGAGAGGCGCTGTGACTTGAAGGATTTCAAAATGCAAAGGAGAGTGGTCGAGGTCCTCTTAGAGAGAGATGTTTCCAGGAGCAGGGAAGGGGTAGTGCCCCAGGACTTCATCTGAACAGTGGGGATGCTGAACCCTCACTCCCATCTCTTCCCTGAGCCCCTGGATCAACCCCCATGGTTCTAAAGCCAAGGGAGCTGCTTGGTCAAGGTCAAAAGCAAGATAAAGGCAGGGATGAGGTGCGGCGAAGAACCCCCCGCTCCCCACTGCCCACGTGCCTCCACCTGGCCACTCCATTCTGGGGGCTGTTCCCCATCTCCACAGCTCCCCATCATGATTGGGTTAAGTGCTGGCTCTCGGACATTGGGTCTGTGCTCTGCATTAGATGGTAGTAGTTTGAAATCCTGACATAAACACAGTTAACAAATTGGCTCCATTTGCTGTGACCCCAGATCTAATTAGATCCAATTAATACTCACTGAGGGGAGGGGTCTGCGTCGTCAGCCCCTGATCCATCATTCAGCTTGACTACTGGCCCTTCACTCCTCCTCCAGATGGAGAAGCGCCATCCTGCCCAGGTGAGAGATGCTCTCCCAATTTTTTGCATTTTATTTGGGGACCTGTGAATTTCCAGGTGGGTGTGGGAACCTGCTTTGCTGGTTGTGTCGTAAAAGTCCTTGCAGTGCATGTGCATTTAATTTTTTCATTGAGTTAAAATTCACATAACATATAACTAGCCATTTTGAAGCAAACCATTCAGTGGCATTTAGGACATTCAAAATGTCGTGCAGCCGCCAAGGACTATCCAGTTCAAAAATGTTTTCCTCACCCCAGAAGGAAACCACCCCCCATACCCGTTAGTGGTCACTCCCCATTTCCCCTCCCCTCACTCCTGGCGACCACTAATCTACTGTCTGTCTCCATGGATTTGCCTTTTTCTGGACACTTCATATAAATGGAACCGTACTCTATGTGGTCTTTAGGACCTGGCTTCTTTCACGCGGCATGATGTCTTCAGTGTCCTAGCGTGAATCAGTGCTACCTTCCTCTTCGTGACTGACTGATATTCCGTTGTGCGAATAGACCCCATTTTATGTATTTTTTCTTCCACTCATGGGCATTTGGGCCATGCCCACCTTTTAGCTCTTGTGAATAATGCTGCTGTGAACATTCATGCACAAGTTTGACTTCAAACCCCTGTCTTCAGTTCTTTTGGGTATATGTCTGGGAGTGGAATCTGCTAGGTCAGACTATTTTATTTTGCTTAATGAGGATGCATAGAGCTCTTACGAGGTACTAGTTTATAGTATCCTTAAAAGGTCGATGCCATTAGCCCATTTTACAGATGAGGACGTTGAGGCTAGGCAGTTAGACAGCCAGTACTTGAACGATACGGCCAGATCATGGCAGCTCTCACCAATGCCAACCTGAAGCTGGCAACTCTGAGGCCACTTCTCAGGGCCTCAGGGTTCAGAACACTGACCAAGCCCAGGAGGACCCGCTTGTGCTAACCAGCCTTCAAGAGGCTGCTGGGTGAACGTGAGGCCAACGTGCCTGTTTTAAGAGAGAACTGTCACTGCAGAGCAAGCTGGAGGTGGGTACCTCTCCGTGTCAGGCCCCTCGGCCTGACAGCAGCCTGGAAGCACCTGGCTGGCCTATGGGCAAGGCCACGTGCACGCTTACCTGGGGTGCCCAAGAGAGTCCCGCCCAAGGCCCAAGAACAGATGCGAGCAGGGCAAGCTCACAGCCAGCTCCCCTCTCGAGGTCTCCTGGGCTTTCACAGAGCCCCCGCTTTCCACCGATCCCCTGTCCTGTGGGCAGGAGGCTTGTCCACCATGCATCAATCACGCAGTCCTGGGCCCCGACCAGGGGCCACCCCCTAAATTGTGGTTATCTCCTGGCCACACGCTGCCGCAGGGCCTGGGGGCCACTGGCAGCTCCTGTGGCTTATCTCTACTGCCTGTTGCTCGACTGCCCTCCCCGGTCACTCCAAGTGCCGCCTTATCTTAGCGTTCAGGGCCCTTCCTTTACCCACAAGCCCTAGCTGGGATGGGGGCCCCTTTGTGGCCCCAGACCCTGGCGAACAGGGTTTTCTCCCCTCCCAAGGGTCTTCAGCCATGAGACTCCGGCAGTGAGCACTTGTGTCTGAGATGACATGCAGTGACCACTAAATCTTCTAGACATGCAGACCCCATGGGCCAGGGAGCCTTCCCCTGGACTCTGGGTGAGCGGGAAGGATAGGCCACGGGGTTGTCCACGGGGACGCAGAGCAGGTCGAAGCATTTTCTAATAAGAGCAGAAATCCTAGAAGCCCGTCTCCTCCACAGAGACCCATCTGGGAGCAGGGACGGACCCTCCACCACCACCCTCCAGCCTGGGCTTGTCAGTGGGCCTGGTATGGGCACACAGAGCTCCCTGCATGAGTGTATGCACACGTGCACACACCCGCATGTGCGTACACACGCACACACATATAGAGCTCCCAACACAGGCACACATAGTCCTCAGTACACAAGTACACACATGTACCCATATACATACACACTCATAGACACACACAATTTGTCTCACCCTCAAGCACACACATCGTGTGTAAACACACACACACACACACACACACATACACATTCATCTCCCCTCTCGCTCCGACACACTCCTCCCTCAACTAGCCAGGATGACGGCAAGTTTCCTTAGTAGTTGCCCACAGTTGACTATTCATGCTTCCCTCTAATTGCTTTGTGGGTGTCTGTCTGCTGGGATGGGGAGCAGAGGCCAGAAGACATCAGCAGGGTCTTGAGGGCGGGGCTGAGGTAAGAGATATCTGCCATTAAAGGGACCCTCCACCCCAAGAGCAGAAACTCATTTAGCTATGGGTGAGAGGACCCCACGTGCCTCTTAACTGCAGAGGCCGGGGTCAGAATAGACCACCGGTTCCTAGACGATTGGTATGTGGCCCAAAGAATTGTGTCCACAGCCCAGAGGCTATTGTCATCAATCCTTGGCCACTCCCTGCAGGGCTTGACAGCCACCACCAGCTTTGGTTCAGATCCTGGTTGGTTGTCCCCTCAGAATCAATTAACGCCAACAATCCCTCCACTCCGGGCAGCCTTCCTTTCCAAAGCAGCTTCCCGGAGCACCCAGCTCTGAACTCTGCTCTGCTCTGGTCAGTATCATCACCTGCCTTAGTGGATGGGGACAGGCTCAGGGAAGGGTAAGGATATGCCCCTAGGGACTGCCTAGCCCAGGCCTCCTGTTGGGGGCCCAGAGACCCCCTTTGAGAAAAGGATGAATGTATCTCACACAGGCCGAGACCCCGCCGCCCACACACACACCCCATGAGGACGAGTGAGGTTCAGGCCTTTGTCCTTGAAGGCTGGCTCAGCTTGGTGAACCTCTCCCTGGCTCCAGAACGTAGCCAACAGGTGCAGGGGTGCTGGCTCCCCTCCCTGCTTGCCGTTTACTTGCTGTGCGTCCTCAGACCATCCTCTCAACCTCTTCGAAGTTTCATTTCTGCACCTATAAACTAGAACCAACGATAGCGCCAATCCTGCAACTTCACGAGGAGGCTCACATGAACTGCTAGAGGCTCAGCCTGGGCGTCTAGAATAGATATTGAACGAGTGGTCTCAAATATTACCATGAGAAGAGATTTTGTTTCCCTGTCCCCTTGCCCCGTGGGTCTCACTTTTGCTTCACACATAAACTGGAACCTGTGCAGGCAGCAGCTTAGATCACAGAGGCATGTGGGTGGAACATTCTAGATGCCCTGCAGCCTTCATCTACCATGACCTTGATGAGCTCCAGCTAATTAAGGCTAGGCCCTCCTGACGGGACTCACACATGCTTGGAGGAAGAGTAGAGTGACTTGAAACTGGTCCCACAAGGGTAGGACCCAGGAAGGGGGCACAGAACAGTCCTGTCTAAAGCTCACTGGCCTCTTCTGTGTCCCAGGGGCTCTTTGACAAGTGGCATGGGTAGGGTGGCAGATAGGCCTTTGGAGAGGGCCTGCTGTGTCCCTGGCAGCTCAGAGCCTCCGCTAAGCCAGGTTAGTTGCTGGGCACCTGTCCCCACCCCACCCCACCCGCCTTCCAGAACTGCTTCCTCTTGTAAAGATCTTGCTGGCTCCCTGTCACCTGCCCCGGGCCCTAGATCGCTCTGCCAGCTAGGAGGCAAGCCCATTCTCGCCAAGTAGGCCCTTTGTCACAGGCCGGGCCCGGCGAGTCAGGGCAGCCCTGGCAGGTGTTTTGGGGTGGGTGCTGCCAGCCAGTAGCTGCTTGTCTGGGGCCAGGGGCTAGGGCTGAGGGGGTGGTGTGTCTCCTGTGTGTCACAGTGTGGCCCCCACTATCAGAGCCCACCACCCAGATGTCTGGCCAGAGACAGCAGCACAGAGTCAGGGCCCAGTGGGAGACGCTTGCTTCCTGCCCCCAGCCCTGGCTGTGAGCTCCTTCGCAGGGTTCCTGTGGAACGAGGCAGCAGGCAAAGCTGAGAGCCATGGCTCAGGTGGACCCAGCAGAGGAGGGGGGTGTCCGCAGCCCCCTCGCCTGGCAAGCGGCCGCCTCCCCTCCTGGGCTGGGCCGGCTGCTGATGGATGATAATGAGACCCAGGGAGTCTGATGAAGTTCATTTGTCACCTGCATGTGTTTTCGCCTCCCCGCTCTCGCAAGGCAGCCGGTCATCCATCCTGGAGCCTTCAGAGGCCTCGGCGGTAATGGGGTCATAGATCACTCTCTCGTGGAGACAGCGCTGGACAGAGGAGTGGAGCCATTAAGAATGACCACTGGTGACCCCCCTGGCTGGGATGGCTCCAGCTCCAGCTTGGGCCTGCCATGATCCTGAACTTGGGCGAGGGTGGGCGAGGGCCATGGGAGGTTTTCAGGGTTGGCTCACGCCCTGTGGTAGGGAGGTGCCAGGGGAGGACAGTTCTTCCTGAAAGGGTAAATTCCTGTGCCCCGAGGGCTCCTAGAATGAGCATCACTGTGCAGGCCTGTCTGGGGCTCCCCATGGCTGTGTGACAGCTGCCTCCTTGGTCAAAGCCTCTCTGTGGCAGTTCAGGTTGACAAGACACTGGCTCGGAGACCACCCCCACCTCCCACCCTGCTCAAACTTGGGTGGCTGTGGGTGGAATTCTTCACATGCCCCCTTGCCCCTGTTCAGCTCAGCAATGTGGCCCCTGAAATTGCCGCAGACACCTCAGGCCCCTGACATTTACAGCCCCCTTGCCCTGAAAGCAGCAGCTGATTCTCAGGTGGGGCAGAAGCCCCATCTTGCCTGGTTCAGACTCCAGCCCCACCACCTCATTTGATGTGCAAATGGGCAGATCCCTTACCCTCTCTCACCTCAGTTTTCTCCTCTGTGAAATGGGATAATGACTAATGAAGTTCTGTGATGATAAAAACAAGTTGTAAAGGTGGCACGCTTTTGACAATGTTGGGCATCTAGCGCTACGTAAGTGAGACCTATTATTGGAGTCGGCAGCGGCGGCCCCGATCCCAGCTGTGTGACTCTCCAGGAGATGCGCACTCTCTCTGGGCCTCAGTTTTTCGACCCGTAGAATGGCAGTGAGAAGATGGAACAGGATTATTTATGAAAAGCCTTAGAAAGGAGCCTTCACAGAGTCAGTGTTCTGTGTAACTAGGGCTGGAAACAGCTCCCCCAACCCAATACTGTTCTCTTGGGAGCTCTTTCCAGAACCTTCTCTGTGGGGTGATGGGGAAAGGGAAGGGGGCCAGAGCGACATTTCTGCAATCCCTTTGGGCAGCACCAACTGCCGACTTCGGTCAGTGGACTTTGGGAAGGGCCACGGCTCCTACCGTGGTCGCTCCTACCAGCCGGGTTTACAGAAATGGGCTCACGAGAATGGAATGACCGGCCTCTCCTCTTTCATCTTTCCAAGCCCGGCTGGCTGGGCACCCCCTGCCTCCTCCCCAACTGCAGGGGCCCAAGGAGCCACCCTCTGGGGGCGAGCCCGAGGGACCCCTTCTCCCGGCCCTCCCTGGGTGGTGCTCTTGGCCTCCGCCACGGCCCGTTAGCATTGTGGCAGTCATGCTGGGTGAGTGTTTGTGTCGAGCAGGAGGGAGAAAGCAGGAGTTCCCCACTAGGAGGCCTGGACAGTGGCACTCTGGGCCAGATCAGTTCACAGGAGCCAAATACTCCTCTCAGCCCTGCAGTGATAGGGTGTCCATGAGGGGAAACCAAAGCACAGAGGTTCCGGGCCCGCCAGGGCCACATGACATGCTAGCTCCCCCACGTCCTTGGCAGTTTGAGTGTGGGGCCTCTGGAACCACTCGACAGCCACGGGGAGCATCGCTGGGGTATTCCCACTGACCGTCTGACAGCTGTGGCCTCTCGAAACATCTTTGCTGGTCCAGGGTTCTGCAGGTTCTCTATGCAAACTGACTGGGTCCCTCACCACAGACACTGGGCCCAGGGAGGCTGTGAGCACCCCCAGCACCTGACACTCCCGCCTCCAGGCCCTGCCAAGTCCCACAGCCGCCAGTTTCCCAGAATCATCCCTTCCCAGGCGTCCAGCCTTCTGCCCACCCTGCCCCTTACCCGCCGCACTCGAGCCTCACCACCTGTGGTCCCGTCTCTCGTGGTCCTGCCCAGGGGCCTTGCACTTGCTGTTCCTTCTGCCTAGGATGCCCCTTCCCGAGGGCTTTGTATGATTGGATCCTCCTGCCCTTTAGGCCTCAGCTCAAACATCACCTCCTCTGCGAGGTCTTTCTGGATCCCCTGATCTGATCACCTCCCCCCACGGAATCACTCTCACATCTCCTTGATTTGCTTTCTTCCTCATACTTGGCGCTAATTATCCAAAATCGTCTTGTTCATTGATTTCCGTTTTGTGTGTTGTTTTAATCTCCCTTGGCTAGAACATATGCGTCATAAGAGCTTGTCTGTCTCTTTAATTCACTAAGGTGTCCCCAGAACATGGGGCAGTACCTACTGCTCAATAAATATTTATTGGCTGCACGAATGGGTGACTGGAAGGATGGACAGGTGGAGAGAAAGAAGAAGGAAGGATGGGCGGGTTGGTGGGTGGGTGGGTGGGTGGATGGGTAGAAAGAAGGAAGAAAAAGTGAAAGGAAGGCAGGCAACATCTGGGCTGCTTTGTTTTCCCTGAGCCAGTTCCTGAGCACTGATGAGAGTCAGCAGGAGGCGGCTGGTGGCCCCCTGTTGGTGACTGGGTTATGACGAGGTGGGTGAGAATATGGGTCAGACGAAGCACCTCCAGGCAAGGTTACAGGTGTGTCTTGAGTTCTAAAAGGTAGAGAAAAGTTTTGTGACATCAAGAGCCCTCTCTGAACCTTAGAATGGCCTTCACTGATCAGGAAAGGGGGCCTCCCAGCTGCCCGGCATACCAGTCAGCCCTTGCCTCGCCTCATCTGAAGCTGTCTGGTCGAGCTGAACCTCGCTAAGAAGCCGTAGGGGCCATACCAGAATGTGTGGTGCATGGTGGGGATTCGGGGGGGTCAGGTGGATTTGCATCGGATTTGCATGCAAGTGGTGTCAGACCTGCCTGTTCAGAGCTGCTTCCAGTGACCATGTCTCTGCTTTTCTTCCTGCACCCCATCCACTGTTCGTCACTGTCCTGGAGACCCTAAAATAGGGAAGGGGTGGCCTACTCTGTGGCTGAAGCTCCAGGGTCCCCTCTTCTGTGTAAATGAGAATAATCCTGACCCGTCATGGACCCTTCCTTCTGATGACTCCACCTGTGTTAACCACTGATTCTTCATGATCCTGCAGAGTACCTGCTGCTGCTGCCCATTTTACAGAGGAGCACACTGGAGCCCAGAGAGGGGCGCCACTCGCAAGCATCCATGTGGGGGGCGGGCCCAAGCCGAGTGCTCTGTGAGGATCAGAGCGCCAAAGTCTCACAAAGACCCCGCGGAGTCAGGCTCTTTGCCTCTTTTACCCAGAGGAGACTGACGCACTGCAGAAGCCTGAGCAGGGACAGAGAGGCCGTGACACCAGGAGCTGTGCGCGAGGGGTGCGCCGAGATTCATCCTGGGAAGTTCGTGCTCCTACATGCACTTCTTTGTCCCTGGAATCAGACCATTGCTGGCACATAGTAGGTGCTCAGTAGAGACTTAGCGCCGGTAGCTTTGTGAGGCCACAGACGCAGCTCTGCTAACATGGGCAGGAGGACACCATTCGAGTGGCCAAGGGGAGGTGCCCCACAACATGGGGACAGGGGGTCCTTTGCTCTCAAGGAGCAAATTCAGGATCAGGTTCCCTCCGAGTGGGGGGGACCTGCATCCAGGCCGGCAGGCAGGGCCGCAGCCAGGCGAGGGCGGCGAGCCCCCTTTGAGCCCTAATTCCAAGAGCCAGTGTTGCGTCCTGCCGTATAACAATATGATAGGTTAGGGTCAAGCTGTGGTCCCATAACTTATTGGAAGACATTTCAGAACAATAAAGGTGTCTGGCTTTATATCTGCTCATATTTTATCCTGGCTTCAGCCTCTCCCGCTTACTTGCCTTGGATTTACTGTGCGTATATTTTAAACGGGTTGAGGTTTGAAGCCAGCAGTCTCTGGTGGTGCCGGTTCCCTCCCGCCCACCTCGGGGCGCCTGGCCCTGCCGAGCCCCCGCGCTGGCCTCAGCCTGCTGAAATATTTACCTCCAGGCTCCCGTGACAGCCGGAGCTGTCTCCCGAAGCAAAGGTTATTGGACTGCGAATGTTATGACATTACATTTTGTGTCTGCACTCTCGAGATGCGCGACGCTGGCAGAATGCTAAGCTCTGGGCTGGGCCAGGCGGAGGGCCGAGCCCCACAGGGAATTGATAGCAGTCCACTTTATCACGGCGCCTTCACAGCCTGGCCGCTGGCGCCCCGGGAGTTGACAGAACAAGGGCGTCAGCCTCCCCGGCTGGGGCTGCTTAAATGGTTTGCTGCTGTCAGCTCTCCAGGCCCCCACGGCTGTCAGCCCAACACACTCCAGAAGGAGCTGGGACAGAACGAGCAGACCCGCAATAGCAGCGGTGATCACGGCCAACGTCGTACAGGATTTAGTACACTCTGGGCACTGCGCTGCACAAGTTGAGGTTTATAAATGCGCTTTACGTACAGCCGCCCTCTGAGATAGGCATTTTTATCTCTTTTTTCAGTTGAAGAAACTGAGGCAGGGAGATAATGTAACTTGCTGTAGGAGTGTCCCGTGGCAGCCATAAGGAAAGACCAAAAACCGAGGAGCTTAAAACAACAGAAATTTGTCTTCTCACAGTCGTAGAGGCCAGAGTTCCAAGATCGAAGTGCCAGCAGGACCGTGCTCCCTCTGAAGGCTCCAGGGGAGGGTTCCTCCTGCCTCTGCCAGCTTCTGCTGGGTCACTCCTTGGCGTTCCTTGGCTTTGGGCTGCATCCCTCCAATCTCCGCCTCTGCTTTCACGTGGCCGTCTTCCCTGTGTGTGTGTGTGTGTGTCCGAATTCTCCTCTTCTTATAATGAAACCAGGCATTAGGTTTGGGCTCCCCTGGAAGCAGAGCAGGAGACCAGGATTTGGGAGGGGCTTCCGGGAGTTGGAAGTTGAGGGAGTGAGCAGTGAGCCTGGGCAGGGAGGAAAGCCAACGAGGGGGCCACAGTGAGTAGTCCTGTGGGGACCCTGGGAGAGAAGTGTCCCTGGGAAGGACAACGAGGATGGGGTCTTTGTCCAGCAGCAGCTTTTCCTCTTGGGTAGGGTTTGCTCCCGGGGATATCAACCTCCTGTCTGGTGTCAGGGGACAGCCAGGTAGCACTGAAGCACTGAGATCCAGAAGCTAGGGGGCGGGTCTGTGGAATTCTCTGAACTCTGGGACAGGCGGAGGAGATACTGGCAGCACCCCAGCAGCATCTACTACACGGCCATAGGGCGAGCGCACTGGGGTGAATGGTGTTCCCCCAGATTCATGTCTACCTAGAACCCACGAATGTGACTTCATGTAGAAATAGGGTCTTTGCAGATGTAATCAAATTAAAATGAGTCATACTGGAACCCAAATTAAGACAATGCAAACAATAAAAGTAATAATAACAAAACGGCCAACGCACATAGCATTGACTCAGTGTGAGGCAGCTAATTCGTTTGTGCCTACATCAGGACTGAGGAGTAGGGCCAGATTTAGAAAGAAAAACAAAAAGCTCAATTAAATTTCAACTTCGGATAAACAACAAATACATTTTTGTACAAATACGATCCATGCACTATTTGGAATATACTTAACGCTAAAAGAGCGTTCATTGCCTAGGGCCGAGGAGGGGAAGGATGGAAGTGACTGCTAGTGGGTGCAGGGTGACTTTGTGGAGTGATGAGTGTTTTCTAAAGTTGATTGTGGTGACAGTCGCCCAACTCCATGAACATACTAAAAACCATTGAATTGTATACTTCAAACGGGTGACTTATTTGGTATGTGAATGAAATCTTAATAAAACTATTATCTATAAAAATTTATCCATTGTTAATCTGAAATTTAAATTTCACGAGGCACCCCGTATTTTATCTAGCCAGCCTTATTAGGGTATAGGTTCTCCCACTTCACAGATGAGGAAACTGAGTCCCAGCCAGACAGCACCGCCGGGAAGAGGTAGAAGGGCCTGGAACCCAAGCAGGTGTCCTCCTTAACTGCGAGGGAGCTTTGCCTCTGGGAAGACAGCATGTCTCCTGGGGACAGAGCCTGAGGCCAGAAGTGGTGACTGGGTCCAGGCTGGCTGACCCTTGCTGGGCTGGGCGCCCCTCCTGCCGGTGTCTTTCCATTTAACCAAAGGGGAGCGTGTGTCTCTCGGAGCAGCTGAATCCTGGTGTGGCTGGCAGAGTCTGGGCTTCTCTCCTACCCTCCCTGCCTCTTTGGATTCTGCCTCCTCCTTTTGACAGAACTGAAGTCTGGTCAGAGGGTGGAGGGTCAGCTCAAGGGTCCAGTCAGATTCTGGGGCTGCAGGCTGCGGGCACAGGGCCTGCGGTCATGTCTTCTGACAGGCCCAGCTGAAGCGCTGCAGCTGCCTCCCAGAGAACAAAAGTCCAAGGCCCTTCGTCCAGAAAGGGAGTGAATATATGAGCTTCAGCTGTGTCTGAGGGCCTCTGGCTGCAAAGGGTGGAGGGGAGGCACTGGTCTACATCCTCCAGTGGGGCTCCAGGCCAAATGGCCTGATGTCTGTGATTGACACATCACCTGCCTTGAATCCTGCTAGCAGTTGTCTAATGTCATTACATCTGATGTCATAGTACCTGGCACACAGTAGGTGTTTAATAAGTGCTGCTGGCATTGACTCATTCCATCTTAGAGCTAAAGAGCCGCCGAGGCAGCTGGGAGTGTTTTGTTAACATCATTTTGCAGAGATGACTCCTGAGGCCCAAAGGGCCATCTGTCGTTGGCTGAGACAGGTCCAGAATCTTCTGGAAGTCTTTCTTCAGGCTGCTGTGTGAATTGCAGTCCCACAGAGGCCTTGGGACTCACACCCATGAGATAGCAATCCACTCCAGGGCTCTGATCATTTTGGGGCTTCTGGTCCAGAGCCGGGCCATCCCCCAGCCTGGTGGCTGCACCTGAGCCCAGGAGTTTTCAGTCCCCACCCCAGAAGGTGGACCTCATTGCCGCCAGGGGGCAGCAGGGGCTCGGCCACCAGCCCTGGGGCCTGCAGTCCTGACTAAGACCCCCTGGGACAGTGCTGGGGAGTTTGAGTCTTAAAGGGGGGGCCACTTGCTGCAGGCAGCAGTGAAATGTGCCTCCCCGACAGGGACCCTCCTGATACTTCTGCTAATCTACCTGGGAGCAAATGAATTAATGAAATGCCAGCGCCCCTTGCATCAGGCTGACAATCCTGTTTGCTGGCCGCTGGCTCTGGGGTTGATGGTTGAGTTTTGTTTTTCTCCTAGGAGAATGAGTATTTAGTTAGTCGCCAGCACGGGGGAACCAGCCGTCAGGTGGTCCAGGAAGGCTCCCACCCTACCTGCTGCCCACAACATCTGTGAGGGTGGGAGCCAGCGAGGGGTGGCAGGAGAGGGCAGGAAAGAGGTCAAGGCCTGAGAAATTAAATGTTCATAAATGTAGGCCCGGTGCTTGCAAAGTAGGGCAAAGCCATTAGCGCTCATTAAAGTTTAATACCTGTCGGGGCTCCTGTGGGCCCCGTCGGACACTGCTCTAATTTGATGGGTGTAGAGGGGATTCTCAAATCCCCGCAGAGGGTGGGGACTTGTATTCCTCATGTTAACGTCGAAGAGGACAGTTGGGTTTTGAGCTTCACCTTTAAGCCAACGATCTGGTGGTCCTCGGGTTAGCATGTTTCGGGGGTCTGCCCTCGTAACTGTCCCCTGTGCCCTCTTTCTGGGGTTGCTGGGTTAGTCTTGGAAATCTCCTCCCTTCCCCTTCCCTCCCCGCTGAGGGTTCCCTCAAAGTCCCAGGCACTGCTGGGAGCCAGGAGTGTTCTTCCCGGGGATTCAATATTAGCTCATTTGTCTTAGTTGGAGCGGAAGCCCCCCTCCATCCCCACCTCGTCCTGTCCCCAGAGCGTCTCTTCTCCTACAGCAAAATTAACCTTTCATGTCCTGTTTCCCCTCTGCCTCCAGAGAGCCGGCCTTCTCCATGCTCCTAGAAGGCCCTTCGTGCCGGCCCCAGGTCACGTTCACTGGTTTCTGGGCTCAGCGTGGGCCCAGGCCTCGTGCTCTGGAAGCCCAGCGAGGGGCAGGCCAGGAGCATCCGGAAGGCTCCCTAGATGAGGTGGAGCTCAAGTCAGGGCTCAAAGGACACGTGCGGGAATTAGGCAGTGGAGCAGAGCAGCTGGGCATTCTCAAGTCGGGGAGTGTGAGCTTGGGCATCCTGAAAAGGGGAGGCTGGACGTTCTGGCCACGATGAGGTAGGAGAGGAGCAGGGAGGGGCGGCTGGGGCAAACTGGGGCAGGCCCCAAATGCCAGGCTACGGAAGGAAAGGAAGGAACTAAGATTATCACGTCCCTACTGCGCACCAGCTTCTTCCATGTGAGAAGGGTGGCATGAGTCTCCCCATTTCACAGGTGGGCAAACCAAGGCCAGAGAGTGGGCCCGTCTGCCCAAGGGTGGAATAGGAATACAAAAAGGTATCTCGGAGCCCGTAGGCCCGGCCGAGCTGGACATAGGCTGGCATGCGTGCCGGCCGGAGACATCCTCCCAGTGGCCAGTGCCCAGTTCTGCGGCTCCAGCTTTGGGCCGGGCACCATGCCCAGCCCTCACCACAGCGGCTCCAGGCCTCCCTTCTCACCAGGGCTTCTAAGAAAACCCTTTACATCTTTCGACTCACCCTTAATAAATGTTCCTTCCATCTGTCACCCCCACCCGCCCCTATCCAGGGGCCTGCCCAGAACAGCACCTAAATCATCCACCTCTTGCCTCCTCTGACTTCCTCCTGGTCACTCACCGCCGCCCCCCGCCCCCAAGGCCTCAGCCCCTTTCCCAGCCTGGCCAAGAGCGGAGCAAGCCCAGAATAGATCTGGAGAGAAAGGAAAACCACAGACGCCCAGGCCCTGCAGAAGGGGTGTCTTGGGGTAGTCATGTGGGACTTGGGGTTACCCTAGATGAGAACCAACACCCTGTGCCCGGGGCCTGGAGGGCTGGCAGCACTGTCTGTGGAACTATGAGGTACTCTGGAGTTTTTCTTCCTTTTGCCCCTGGGCTTTCTTCCCCTAGAATGTTCTCTCATGTATTAAAAGGGCCATTGAGAGCATCCTCTCCAAGCCAGGTGGCCATTCCCAGCCTCGGTCTGTGCTGTTTACCCACAGTTCACATTCCATGGTGGAAAACCCACTCGGATCCCCTGAGAAGAGGTAGGAAGTAAGCACATCCACCCCTCCTGCTCCCCAACACCGCCCCCACCCAAGCCTGGGGGCCCAGAGAAAAAGCACAGCCTCTTCTGGGCCAGCTCAGGCACTTTGGGTGGGGGGACCTGGGAATGGGCAGGTGTAGCTTGTGTTGAGGAGGCAAGAAGGCCCTCATGCAGACAGGCCCTGGCTTGAGCTCCAGAACAAGGCAGATTTGCTGTAATGGTGATGCCAAAACACTTCCCGATTATTTTTCCTCTTCCTTCCCCGCCCCACTTTCAGTTTGATGTGGGAGGAGCCACCCCGCCCTCACTCTCCACCCCTGCAGTCTGCCAGCGCCTTCTATGCAGGGCTGCTGCCAGAGGCGCCGTCCACCAACGGGCACTGGCTGAGGAAATCAGCTGGCACTGTGCCCAGCCAGCTCTCTCCTCTCCTGGGCTTGGAAAGGGACGCTGTGTGCAGTTCAGGGCATCGAGGCCACTTCCAAGCTCTCCAAAGGGTTCAGAATGAATGTCCAGGGACCGCCCAAATGGAACGGGCACCCTTGGAGGTCACAGGCCCAGTGGAGACTGGAACCAGTGGTGGCTTCAGAAGAAGCCACATCTGGAACACTTGAACACTTGGTTGCACAAGTGACAGCCGTGGGCTGCTGCTGCCTGGCAGCAGCCTGTGACCCTACAAGGCTTGGGAACATCAGAGAGAGAGAGAGAGAGAGAGAGAGAGAGAGAGAGAGAGAGAGAGAGACGAGGCAAAGAGAGTAAAGAGAGAGAGACAAAGAGGGACAGAGCAGAAAGTAGATAGAGGGGGTGCTTCCTCCAGCTGGCTGAGGGATGGGGGAGAGGATGCAGGCGAGGTATGGAGTGGATGGACCCCGCAGGCTCCCTGTCTCCCTGCGAAGTCCTGTGGGAGGAGAAGGGGGAGGCTTGCTTTCTCATGCACTAGGTCAGGGTTTCAAATGTTTTCTCTCAGCTCATGCCAAAGTGGAGGTTTTTCTCCCCTTTCCCAGGCAGGGAAGTAAATATCGGCTCAGAGAGGTGGGGTACTGGACCCGGGGCCACACAGCAAGGCTCGCAGGCCCTGGACCCCCGCACCTCCCCACGCGCTCGCTCTCACACCCACAGTTGCGTTCGCCCCTCAGGCTGGTGCATGGCGTTTGTACCTCCTCGCACTGCCAGGAACACGATCTCCAGTGGTCGGGGCTTGTGGAGGGGCTAATTCTGGAGACAGAGCGCTCCTCTAGGCTTCTGGAACTGTCACATCCAAACTCACGAGGTTCCAAAGTCACCTTCCGGGCAGGGAGCCTAAGGTTCTGACTCAGCCCCCCCCCCCCCGGGGGGCCCCTGGAGCTTCTGGCAATGTGGGCGGCACCACCTGCTGGCCAAGCAGCTGTCTGACCCCGCTCAAGGACTCCGTCAGCTTCCCACCGTGGTCATCTTCTCACCTGCTTCTCTGGGGACCTGCTGGTCTTAGGCTGTGGGACTGAAATGACAGGGAAGGGACCCCTTCGGCAAGTCTGACTTTAATTCAGGCGTTTGCCCTGGGGTCGTCCCCTGGAGCCTTCACAGAAGGAGACGACCCCCAGCGAGCTGGGTCGCCCCTTAGAATCGCCTTTAGAGATCTCCTGGCCTGGGCTCCACCCCACAGACCAGGTTTTCAGAATGTCAGCATGGAAGGTTCCAGGCATTGGTCAATTTTCAAGCTTCCGGGTGATTCCGCGTGCGCCCTGGCGGAAGCCCCATGTAGGCGCAGCTGGGCGCCCTGGAGTGCAGCAGAACCAGCACCCCGAGAAGTGGCGTCGCCTCTATACCTCGGCGTCCTCATCTGCACAGTGGGCACGATGGTGCTCCTGACTCCCGCGAGTGGTCCTGAGGATTAAACGAGTTACTGCACGTGAATAAGTGGGGCGCCTGCCGGGGACGTGGGGCAGTTGTCAGTAACATCGTTCTGTTCTTCGTGGCGGAGGGACCCAGGCGGAGACATGGGAACGCGGTCCCTACCAGGTCAGGCGGGGGAGCGCGGAGGCGGCCGGGCGGGTCCGATTCTGGCTCCACTGCTCGCTGTCTTTGGGGAACATAGCTGCACCCCCGTTCGTGTCTCCGAGTGGGGACATACCTGCCACCTACGTCTGTGGCAAGACTAGATGAAGGTGACGTGTGAGAGCTGCCAGGACACTGGCAGTGAACGGAGAGCAGCTCCCATCCTCTTAGGCACATTGCTGCGCCACCCTGCACCTCAGGGTTCCCAGCATTAAAATGGGCGAGATAGCTTAGGGGCCTAATTCAGATCCTCTGCAAGCTGTCAGAGCTGAGAGGAAGAACCAAGCCTCGGCTTAAAGCCATGTCTTTCTAGTCACTTGTTCCTGCTCAGAGGAACATGTGTGCATGTTCATGTAAGTATGTGTAGGTCTGTGAGCGTGTGTGTATGGATGTGTGGACATGTGTGTGGTACAGGCATGTGGAGGTACGTGTGGAATGTGTGTGATTTGTAGTGTGCGTGTGTGTGCACGTGCCTGCACACATGTGTCACGGCATGTGGCATGGGCACTGTATCATGTGTGTAGGTGTGTGCCCTCATGCACGTGTGTGCTATGTGTGCTGCATCACTGCGCATGTTTGTGTGTACCATCTACATGCAGGTGCATGTGTGCAGGTGGCCGTGCACATGTGCGGGGTGTACATGCACGTGTGCGCACATGTGTCAGGTACGGTTAGAAGCCCTGCACAGCTGCATCGGCCTGAGCTCCTGGTCCCAGGACCCACAGAGACTGCCGCGTCTGAAGGCCCTGCAGGGTCCCCCCACTCTGAGTCCTCTCCAGCTGCCCCGACCCCAAGCAGGGCCCCGTGCACTCTGGAAGGATGTGCTTCCAAAAGGGGCTCAGTCCACAGGGCCTGCAGGGTCTTTACAGTGTCTCACTGTGGATGTTTGATGCATTTAGAAAAGTGTAAGGAACAAGGCAGCCACTCCCACATCCCCACTCAGCTTCAGGAAGAAAGCGTTGCCAATACAGTGGTACCCCACTCTGAGTTTCCTCTCCGCCCAGACCCTGTGGGCTTCGTAAAGCCCCTGACGGCCCCTAGATAAACCTTGCCAGTTTCTCAGCTCTCCTGCCTCGGTGTCCTTACCTGTAAAGTGGGGGTAATTGCGGTACCAAACTTTGTCAGTCAAGGCATATTTACTGAGCACCTACTGTGTGCCCGGTGCTGCCTTGGGCACAGGGGACACAGCAGTCAGTGAAACAGACAAAGCCCCCCGCCCTTATGCGGTGCACGAGTCCAGTGTGTTTGGGGGAAGATCAGAAAAGGAATATGTGTGTAAAGCTCCTAGAATGGCCCTGCTGGTGGCACGCGCTCCCCGACCCCTGTTGCGGGGAGAGGAACCTGGCCCACCGACCCAGCACACTGAGCCGCCGACTGTGGACAGCTGCACCCACCCTCATAACCAAGTTAGCACCTTGAATAATTAATGCTAATTCTTCAAAAGTCGAGAAACAATATGGAATGATCCACCAAAGGTTCTGCCAGCCCTCTCTACTCTGCTGAGGTTTCGATCATCAAAGATACGAGAAAACAAGGTGTGGGGGTGGCAGGTGTGTAAGTCTGTGCGGTTCTGTATCATGTCTGTGTGTGGTTGCGTGGGCGTGATCATGTGTGTCTGTGTGTGTGTTTATGTGGCTATGTGTCTTATGTGGTAGTGTATGTTGTTACGTGTTTGTGTGTGATTGTATATGTCTATGTATGTCTGTGTGGTTGTGTCTGTGTGTGTCCGTGTTTCTGTACACATGTATCTCTGTGTACCTGTGTGTGTAATTGTGTATATCTCTGTGTCTCTGTGTATATTTATGTGGTTATGTATTTTGTGTGGATGTGTGCATGATCAGGGATCTATGTGTGATCGTGTATGTCCATGTGTCTGTGTGGTTGTGTATCTCGTGTGGTTGTGTATCTTGTCTGTGTGTGGCCCTGTGTGTCTGGTTGTATCTATGTGTGTGCGCATGTGGCTCTCTAGTTGTTTATATTTGTGTGTGTCTGTTTATGTGGCTATATATTTTATGCAATTGTGTGTGAAGCTGTGTATTTGTGTGTGATGGTGGATGTGTGTGTGTCTGTGTGTGTGTCGCTGTGTGTGGTTGTGTGTATCGGTGTGTGTCTGTGTGTGTGTGCTTGGAAGGAGGCACTGAGACTTGGTTTTGACCATGCAAATATCTGTTTGCAAGAGGAGGGCCTGAGGCCTGGTTTGAATAGCCAAATCAGTGAGGGTGCAAATGCAGAGACCCTGCACCCCGAGTGACCCCACAGACACCTGCTCCCCACTCTCCAAGATCTATCTCCATGTGAACTTCAAACCTTGATCGTCTGAATGGAGAGGAGGAGGCGCCCGGCACCCGGGAGCTTCGGTTTTCTGAGACCCAGTTGGGTGGGCACTGTCACTGGGAGGGGCCAGTGGGCCCCACACCCTGGCAGGAGAAGGAGAGAGACGGGTGTCATGCATTATTCAGCAGCTCCTGATTTCACATTATTCTCCCTGATACTTTTACAACCTGTCAGTAAATAAAAAGATTCTGCATTATTTATAGAAATGGAGCAGAATTGGCCTCAAGGATTTAGTATTGCTATTATTAGGGTGTCCTCGGAACCATCGGATTGGGGTGGGGTGGGTGGAGCACTGGGTGGGGAAAATGAAGGACGCAGCTGCCCCAGCGGGGCGGGGGCTCTGTTTGGTTTGTTGACCCCAAGGGGGTACATGGTTGTCCTGGAAGTTGGGAGCCGAGTGAAGGAGTTGGCCCAGAGGCAGGCAGGCTCTGCCTGGGCTCCTGGGTGGGAGGCTATAGCCGGTCCTGAAAGTGGCGCCCTTCCCACAGGCGGACGGCCAAGGTGCTGCTCGCCTAGGCCTGGCGCTGGGCGGCCGTGACTGTGACCACAAGGTGGTGGGAAGGGACCGCCCAATTAGAATGAAAGAAGGCGTGATGGGGGCACGCAGAGGCTGAGTGCTGAATGAGGTGCTAGGGACCATGCCAGAGGCTCTAATCACTGAGGAGTGTTTATCAAGCACCGACTGTATGCACAAGGCACTGCTGGCAGGGTCGAGGAGCAGGGCATGCCTCCCAGGTGTTCATTGTGTTTGGCCTGCCCCTTTGTCATCAAATTGTCAGGCTGTGAGTCCATATGGGGTCTGGAAATGGCAGCTGCAGATGGTTCAGGCCTCCTGAACATACCCTGGTCCGGATGTCCCACACCTCCCCGTCCCATTTGCAGACGCCAAGTCCTGCTCGAGTGCTTAACTTTGTTAAGGCGAGTCCTTAACTTTCAGGGCTTTGGCAGGTAGCACGTGTCGCTGGGTCTGATGGATGCCCGCAGGCTATCAGTCAGAGCAGCGCTTCTCGGTCTGCGTTCCACGCTGCTCTACCAGGACTTTTGCACTTCATGATCTCCATGTTTATGGCCATCTACATGGAAACAATATGAGCATATTCTGTTTCCGGAACACCACTTTTTCAACGCGCGTTTCCGGGGATTCAGAGCCTGTGTCTGTGTGTGGTCGCAGAGGCACAGAACTCGCCTCTGGAGACAGCGGTGAGTGCTGCATGCTGGGTTTCTCAAAACGAGCCCAGACACGTTGAGGATGCGAACATCTTCTTGACAGCCCCCCAGTCCCCAAATCTGAGAACATCAGCCTAGAGAGGGCAAGAATCCGGTGCCATTTACCTGTAAGCCCAGCTTCCAACACATAGTAGGTGCCCTACAGTGTCTGGCATTGAGTTGGGTACGAAGAACTCTCCGTCCTTAGGAAACTTGCTACCTGGTGGGGAGGTGAAGTGGGCCAGTGGACACTGAGACCGGGAAGTGGCCTGTCATCAGGGCCATGACATTTTCTGAACTGAACCCAGAGATACTGAGGAGCCTAGGGGAGACATCGGTGGGGTGGAGCTGATCAGAGAAGCTGGTCATAAAGGGGACAAGTGGCTCTAGTTGCAGAGGTGAGAGGCCAGTCTCACAGTTGAGAACGCCACCTGGGACCATCACGATTGGCTGAGGGCAGGGGCCAGGCCAAGCCTCCGAGAGCTGAGGTTGGAGGTGAGAGTGTGGGTGAGGAGCTGGGGTCCTGTAAACTAAACTGAGCATGGCCTGTGACACCACAAGACAGTGCTTCCCAAAGAAGGCGTCACTGGGAATGTCTGGCTGGGTGTAATAGCTATCGATCGCTGCGTAACAAATTATACCAAGAGTCATTGGCTCCAAACAGCACTTACTTTCTCACAGTTTCTCTGGGTCAGGAATCTGAGTATAGCTCAGCCGGGTCTCCTGTTTCAGGAGCCCTCACAGGCCATGGTCCAGGTGTTGCCGGGGCCGCAGTCTCACCTGGACACTCACCGGGGAAGGGCCACTTCCCAGCTCACTCGCACAGTCGTTGGCAGGATTCAGTTGGACCGAGGTCCTCAGTCCCCTCCCGGATGTTGGCTAGAGGCCACCCTCGGTTCCTTGCCACGTGGCCCTCTCCCACATGGCAGCTCACAGCATGGCAACCTACTTTATGGAAGTAAGCAGGCCAAGAAAGCAAGAGAACTCGTGCCAGAAAGAGAGGACGTGCAAGGTGGAAGTCACAGTCTTTGTAAACTAATCTCAGAATTCCATCACTTTTGCCGTTTTCTGTTCATTAGAGGCCACTCCCTAGGTCCAGCGCACACTGAAGGGGCATGAACACAAGGAGGGGGAGGCGGGGGCCCTGTCTAAGCTGCCCCGACACTGAGCATTATGAGAAAGGAGAGTTCCTTGGTCAGTTCACTTTGTAGTGTTAACACATGTGCCTTCTGAGTCTTCAAGGGAGGGATAAAATTATCAGTGTTTCCACAGAAAGGCCACCCTGGGAGTCATCAGAGATTGGGGGGACTGCTATAAAACAACAGCGACAGTGTCTGAGCACCAAGTAAAGTTAAGATGCTTCCGCTTGACTTCCGTAGGGAGGGGTAATGAGGAACTGGCTGCACTAAGTGCAGTGCAGAGCAGGGAAGGGGACTTCCTAATTCTCGAAATTGTGACCCCAGCTCTCTGCTCAGGCTGCAGTCAGGACATGAAGAATTGCTGGGCAGGCCCCCTTCTGCCTCTGCAGGCCCAGCCTAGGGCACAGTGCCGGGACACACCCAAGAAAGCTACCCAGACACCTCCCCATTGGCTCACCTGGAACTCTGGTTGTCAGTCTCAGCTCCATCTTTTGTGGGTTCCCAGTGCAAGATGAATGTAAGTCTTACCCTCCCGGGGGCCTGCCACCCCAAGTCATGGTGGAAGGCCATGCCTGAGGGATCATAGTCTCCACCCCAGGGTGTGCTGTGTGCCCAGGTTGGGGTGGGTTGGAGGGTACCAGGGGTGGTAACAGAACACGATCCTCCCCACCCCTCACATACCATCATCAAAGCGGCCTGGTTGCTGCTCTGGGAGGAGGGCAATGGGGGGTAGGGGACCCGGGGGACCGCAAAGAGGCAGTGTGAGACAGGACCACTGCTGATCTGAGGCTTCAAGCCCCCAGTGAGTCCTGTCGTCCCATTGGACCTCACTTACAAGACACAAATCCAAAGCAGAAATGGTTAAGAATTTAAAGGCGTCGACCACAGTGCATTAAATTCCAAGCACAAGATAGACCCTTTGGAACATGATGCCCTGTATGAATGTCCTGCAGCTGCTGTGACAAATAACCACAAACTCGGTGGCTTAAAACAACAGACATATATTTTCTTGTAATTCTGGAGGCCAGCACCCAGAATCGGTGTCAGTGGGCTGAGATCAACGTGTGGACAGGACCGCCTTCCCTCCGAGGCTCTGGGGAGAGGCATTCCGGCCGCTTCCAGCATCTGGGGCGCTAGCGTTCCTTGGCTTGTGGCCGCACCGCTCCCGTCTTTAAGGCCAGCGTCTTCACGCCTCTCTCTGCCCCTTCACGTGGCCTCTCCTGTGTATGTGAGAGCTCCCTCTCCCTTTCTCTTCTAAGGATGCTTATAATTGCATTTAGGACCCACCTGGATAATGCAGGCTAATTCCCCTAACTCAGACCCTTAACTTCATCACACCTACAAAAACTCCTTTTTTATTTTTATTTTTTAGCCATATAAGGTAATGTATTTACCAGTTCTGGGGTTAAGACAGGGACGTCTTTAGGGGCCATTATTTAGCCTACCACAGACCCAGTGCCACAAGCCCATGAAGACAGCCCTTGTGTTTGTTCAGGTATAAGTTACAAAGCTGAACCTTTGAACTGCATGAATCAATTCAGGATTCTGTTTATGGAAGGCCTGGCTTCTAGAAGGTTCCATGCTGCTACTGCTGCCAGAAATCTACGGTGGACACCTCTCCGAGCCCCGACCATTCTGCTCGCCTCATGGCTGACCCGTGGGGTCAGAGTGCCTGTTCCTGGTTCAAAGCCCATGTGTTTCCACATTCCCTGCCAACCCAGTGTGACATTTAGTGTCTGTCACGTTTCAGTGGGTAGCTCGATCCCTGGCCCCAGACCCGGGAGCACAGGGCCAGGCCTGGGAATCTGCATCGTAACAAACACCACAGGGATGCCGCCCCACCCTGGGCAGGAGCCCCTACTTTCTGAGCATCCCAGACAGTGAGGTTGAAGCAGTGAGAGTGGGGACTCCTGTGTCCCAAAAGAGTATGCTCGTGGTGGCCGGGGTGTGGGAAACAAGGCCTCCGTCGGGGGTTGGGAAAATGGGGAGATGAGTGGCTTCAAGGGCTTCCACCTGGGAGGAAAGCAGAGGTGTCCCAGCCCACTCTCCCCGCTGAGCCTGGAGTGCCATCTCCAATTCTCAGTGTCAGTGACGCCGGATGCTAGGGCGACGGCACACCCAGGGTCCCAGAGGTCTCTCACTTTTCAAACTTCCTTGAGGTCATGCCAAGAAATCATTTTCAGTACATGTTTCCCAGAACATATATGTTTGCATGTTACATACATCCACATGTATGCCAATTACATACATGTACCACTTCCTGACAGGGCTACGTACCCTCTAAAACTTCCACACACCGAGAAAGCTAGTATTTCAGAACCCACATTAATTGCCAAATGACTCGTATAGTCAAGTGTTTCTCAAAGTTGTATGTAAACAACCCAGAATTTTACATTTTACATCATGGCCCAGGCCCCACACACAGGTGACGCCCTTGAAACAACATTTGAGCGACTCTATTTTTTATTCCGTTTTGAGCCATGGAAAAAAAAGGATTCTTGCCCCATCCACAAGATGATTTCACAACCCTTTCATGGGTCTCAACTCGCAATTTGAACAAGAAAGGTGTGAAGGTTGTGCCACAGGGCTTCTGGAAGGGAGAGATCACTGTCAGTTAGATACGCATAGATATTAGCACAACTTAATTTTTATTCTTGGAAACCTTGTCTTCTCAACGGATGGGTCTTCGTAAGGAGATGCCGGGAATATAGAAAATGCTAAATAAAATATTAACAATAAGTGGATGAACAAAAGAATGATGACATCATGACCTCATTCTGGAACCAGCACGTTCCAGGTGCCAAAGGTGTCTTGGTACTACATCCTACTCACATCCTAGAGCTAGGGCCAGCAAACCTGACAGAAAGTGACCGGGTCCCCACATCTGGCTCCCTGGCCCTGCTCCTACGAGGCAGACAGCCAGCTGCCCCATCCTGTCTCCCCACCAGCCAACGTTTCTTCAGCAGTGGCTTCTATTGACCCCTGCCTTCGGGACCTGCTGTTTCGAAGAACTTTTTATTGCCTTTGTAGTTGACAGAGCCGCAGAAGAGCCAGGGAGGGTGGGAGGCACAGCCTCCTTGGCCCCTGGAACTGAGTGGCTCGGTCCCCTGTCCTGAAGGTGCTTGCTGCCAGCCTGACAGTGACAGGTTTATTGGCAGGCGGGCCTGCTAGAAGGATTGTAGGCTATTTACAGTGTTGAGGCCATGGCTTTGCGAAGAGACAGTTAACATAAATTCACATGATGGATCCGTTATCACTTCATTGAACTTGTGGCGGACCCATCGAAGGCCAAGCAATAACACACTGTTTCCTGGGTTTGCACAGCTCTGGGATACATTAAATACACTTTATTTATGGCTCGCCATTGCTGCACTGTGGGCAGGAGAATGCAGCTTTTGCAACTATCGTCTAATTTTATGATGAGCATTAAAGCCGGGCCTATAATTTGCACCTTTTTATTCATTAGACAGTGGTGCAGCCATAAGTCAAAAAGGCCCAGGGATTTAGATGCAGATCTAGAAGATAAACTATTGACAAGCCAGATGTATTTTTACATTAGAGCGCCTTTACAATAGTTTATGTTGAGAGTGGAATATAAATTGCATTATTAAATATGAACTGCTCTTGGAACCAGTGCTCGCCAGCAGAAAAGCGGGAGGGGGCTTGGAGACCAGAGCGGGGAGGGGCCGCCTAATTTCTCAAGGTTGGATGTGTGATTCTGCTCCGCGGGTTCTCTGTTCAGAGTCCCAAGCCGGAGCAAGTGGCGTGATGGGTGGGGGCAGCAGGTTCAAGCTGACCCACCTCTGAGCCAGTGGGAAGTCAGGGCTACCCTTTCAGCTGCCAGACCAGGAGGGCATATGCCCACTCTCTGTCTGGAGGGATTCCCCTGCTGATGGTGGCGATGCGTGACCTGCTGGATGCCCATCAGACTCTTGCAGGACAGTTCAGCAGCTACATGGGTCTCCTTGCTAAGAGTTGGGCAGGAATTTGACTCCTGGCACAGACACTTCTATGGGATCACTGCTTTCCTAATCCTGGACTGGCTTGGAGGCCCAGGAACCCGCAATAGCCCAAGGCTGCTCAACCTGGTGCTGGAACATTTGGGCTGGATCATTCTTTGGGGCTCAGCGGGGGGGCGGGGGTCGTGCACACTGTAGGATGCTGGGCTGCATCCCTGACCTCAACCCACTGGATGCCTTTAGCACCCATTCTCTCTGCCGTGACAACTAAAAGTGTCTCCAGACGTTGTTATCTGTCCCCTGGGGGTGATATGGCCCCAGTGGAACCACTGAAATAGCCCTTGTCAGGCTGCTCAACTAAGCATCAGGGACCTGAGTGCAAACTCCAGCTCAGCCACTTGCCACTTTGCGGTTGTGGCTTTCCTGACCCCCGTGTTCTTGCCTACAAAGCGTTTTCTGATGGTCTTGGCTCTAACCTCCTGTGGTTCTAGAAGCGTTGGTAAGAGTGTGTAATACCCAATATTACACATTCAACCTTGAGAAATTAGATGGCCCCTTCCAGCTCCCTGCTGGCTCGGAGTGTCTCTTTGAGTGGGTTTGTCAGCTCTGTCCTCCTTGGGTGGCCCAGGCTGCTCCAGCATTTGTACACTTAGTAAGGCTGACTCCCAAGTCTAGTAGGAATGGACGGAGCTCTGGGTCCTCTATATTCACAAGGTTCTAGCAAAACTACATCAGGGGTTCTTAAACTCCAGCATCGTCAGCACCCCCTGGCGAGTGAGTCGATATCCTGATTGCTGGCTTTTTGACTGACTCTGGGTCTGGGTGGAGCCAGAGACTCTGCATTTCTTTCAGGGGAAGCCAGGGTAGGGCAGGGCTGCTGGAAATGGGCTGAACAGGAGTCTTTGGGCTACAATGAAAAAACCTAAGTGCAAAGTCACAGAAGGGGAGCTGACAGGTTCTGGGCTGCAAGGCAGGGGGCCCCAGGACTCCCGGCCTTTGATGACTGGCCTTCTCAGAAGGAGACCATGTCGCTCGCTCACTGCCTTTCTCAGCACACTGCTCCTCAACTCCCGTTCTTTGCCCATGGTGGACTGCCCATCTCCCTCCTGGCTCCTCATCCAGATCAACACTTAGCACAAAGCCCCACTTCGTCCAGGAAGCCCTCTCTGACTGCTGCAGCCTCCCGGCACAGAGAAGCCACTGCTGCCTGTGAGATGTTGGAAAGGGGATGTGGTCCAGAGCTAAGAGGATAGAAAGCCCCAGTGTCATCTCTTCCAGGTTACTGACCCAGGACACCGGGGGCACTGTGTGGGGAACAGACTAAGGTGGCAAGGACAGAGCAGGGGCCCGTTAGGAAACTGTTGCAATAATCAGGGCAAGACATAGTGGTTTCTGGGACCAGGGCCGTAGCTTTGGAGGGAATGAGGGAATTCATGGCACATTTAGAATGTAGAGTTGTCAGGATTTGCTCGTGGATCGGAGATGGAGTATGAAAGAGAACTAAAGCAATCTCCAAGTTTTTTGACTCAAGCGACTGGAAGAATAGCGTTGCGAGGAGGAAGGGTGTGGGGAGGGGGAAGAGCTCCATTCTGGCCAAGATAAGAGATGCCGTTAGACACCCAAGTGGAGATCCAATTGGCAGTTGGTATTTGAGTCTGGAGCTATGAATGTGGGCGTCTTCGGCGCACAGATGGTATGTGAAGCTGGGGGAGACACCTTAGGAGTGAGCGGTGGTTGAGGAGCAGTGGGTCCTGGGGTGTGCTGACAGTCGGGGATGCTGGCATGGATGCAGGATTAGACCTTAGCGGACAGTTTACACCGGAGCGGGTGCTGTGGACACACCCGGAGACCCTATCTTGAGTGGGGGTCAGAATTTAAGAATCCTCCAGCTTTCCTTTGCCTGTGGTACGGGGTTTCTCAGCCTTGAATGCTTGTTTAAATGACTCCAGGAACTCTAAACTACTTCTGATTTCTAAGTCCCAGCCCCAGAGGTCCCGAGGAAAGGGCGAGTGGGGCCTCGTCAGGGGAGCTTTGAAAGCTTCCAGGTGATTGTAATGTGTAGTCCAGGCTGAGAGCTGCTGCTCAGGAAGGGCCAGCATCGTGGGTGCTGGGCTAGCAGGAAAGAGAGCAGGCAGGGACAACATCTTAGCTGGGAAGCGCCCTCTGAGACCCAGCTGGTACTATTCAGTCGTTCCTCCTGCAGGCACTTACCGAGGGTCAGTAAAGTACCCTGGCTGGCATTAGGGGCTGGGAAGCTGACCCCAACAAGATGAGTCCCCTGCCCTCCTGGTGTCCGGAGGAGTCTGACAGTTACATTGGCAGACATAAAACCAGTGTGTGTGCTTGTCGCAGTGGCTGGATTAAGCACTGAAAGCAGGGAGCCCAGGGGGTGGCAAATCCAACCTGAAATCAGGGAGGGCTTCCTGAGGGTGGTGATACTTGAGCTGCACTTTGAAGGCAGAAGAAATTCTCTATATGGAAAACTAGAGAAGAGCATTCCAGGCAGAGGGAATGGCATGGGTAAAGGCTCAGAGACTGAAATAATATGATTATGGGGACTTGGGGGGGGCAGCATGCAGATCTCCGTGTGGCTGGGACAGGGGATAAAGTACCAGTGGCAAGACACAGACAACATTGCAGGGAACACAGGGACCGGATCAGGCAAGGGCTTGGGTACTGAGTGGGGATCACTAGATAGGACCCGAGTCATTACCGTATGTGCTGGGTGGGATAGTGTCCCCCCAAAATGCATGTCTGCCTGGAACCTCAGAGTGAGGCCTTACATGGAAATAAGGGCTCTGCAGGCGTAGTTAGTTAAGACAAGGTTATACTGAGTTAGGGCGGGCCTTACATCCAAGGCTGGGGTCCGTGTGAGAAGGCGGTGCGAAGGGCCCAGGATCTGGAAGTGGCCGGAAGGATCCTCCCCTAGAGCCTCAGAGGATGCAGCCCTGCCCACACCTTGATCTTGAACTTCGGGCTTTCAGGCTATGAGAAAATAAATTCCTGGCTTTGTAATCACCTGGTTTATGGTACTTTGTTACAACAGTCACAGGAAACTCATACAGAGCCAGGCAGGTTTTGAGTCTCACCTTCTTTCATCCTTCCCCTCAGTTTACCTCAAAGGACATCAGGGAGAAGACGTGTCTCATTGCTGCCCAAAGTGCCAGGTGGATCCAGGGCCGAGACTGCCCCGTGCCCTCTGGTCCTAGCTAGGCCTGCGTGCCCTCTGCATCCTACCCAGTCAGGCCTCATTCTGCTGACCGATTGGACCCCTGGGTGATGGAAGCAAATGAGCCCCTGCTCACCTGTGACACCCACCCACCGCCCTGAGTGGCATGGTTAGGGTCCCCCACCAGACCTTCCAGAGAAGTGAGAGTGCCCAGGCTCCAGCCCTGGAGCCGCAGTGTCACAACCTTCCACAAGGGGGCGCCACTGGGATGTGGCCTGCCCTGCAGGGGGCGTTCTACTGTCCTGCACTAGGTGTCCCAGCCCAGCACCTGTGGCCTCCTGCCTGAGCCATGGCCCTGTCACCTGATCTTCTGGGCCTCAGTTTCCTCCTCCATTAAGTAAGAATAAGAACAGCTCCTACTTCAGGGGTCATTGGGAGGATTAGCATTCATATCTGCGGAGTGTTTGGAACAGCACCAGTAGGCAGTGAGTGCTATAGAAGTGTTTGTGAAATAAAAAAAATCTGGAAGGGAAACTGGGACGTCTTGGTGTAGGTAAAGGCTCTGGTCTCTCCTGGACAAGGTCCCCCAGCTATCTGGGCCCAGGATGGAGGTGTCTGGGGGTCCCTCTGGCCCCGGCCCCAGATCTGGGGAGGATGGAGGCCCAGAGCATCCTCCTAGGTGCTCGCTTTCCTCAGGGTCACCTGACTCCCTCTGTCTCATCCAGCCTTGAGAGATGCACCCCATAAAAGAGCACAGCAAACAAGGCATCGGCTCCATCCCCCTCATTCGAGGAGCAAGCTGAGGCACAGAGAGGGGCAGGGCTTGGCCCGAGGATGCAGGCTGAGAGTCTGACCCTCCCAGCCCTGTGATGTTCTCTCTGTAGTATCTCACTTAATCCTCGACTGCTGCAGCCTGTGACATGGGATATGGATCTCCCTGGTGCACAGCGGGTGACCCTGAGCCTAAGGAGGCTCATAGGCCCAGATCTCAGATATAGTAGGATATAGAGCCGGGACGCAAACAGGGGCCCCCAGCTAGTTCGTCGTTTATTCACTCAACAAACAGTTGGCTACTCTGACCAGGCAGAGAGGAGAAGGCAGGTTTCCTGAACTATGTGCTGCTCTTTCTATAGATCTGCTCTGTGTGTGTGTGTGTGTGTGTGTGTGTCCACGTGCCTATGTGCCTGTGTGACTATGTGTGCATGCTACAACGCATCACTTTATATCCTACCTGCTTCACCAGAGGTGGAGGGAGAGGAGTTAGCTGTATTTCCATCCTTACTATTTCCTTGGAGAATTGCCTCCTGGGGGCCTGACCCAAGGGCTTTATTTTCCAAAAGAACCAATAATGGATAGCATTCCGGAAGGTTCCTCTGGGCCAGGCCCTGCTCTCTTTCCCCACATGGCTCACTCAGCCTCCATGGCGCCCCCACGAGGCAGGCGTTTTCATTATCATCCAGTGGCCTCCTGCTGAACACCCCTGGGAGGCTTCCTCCTCTCGTGGTCTTGGGAAATGCTCAGGACTGACCCTTCCTTTTTATGAGGTTAACCAGCATGAGGACGCTGGGCTTAGAACCCAGGCAGCCCATCTGGGGACCCGTGCACCCAGCTGTGCCTCAGGGTGCATCTGAGGCCCAGGTCACCCCACCTCGACCCACACCTCCCCCATCCTGAGCTGTGATGCAGCCCCAGCTTCTTCTAATGGGTTAAGTGACTTTGCTCCAGACACAATCCGTTTACATTATCGGCATGAATAAAAGATGAATTCTGCTGGGGTGGCTGTCAGGATCCTCCCGCACACACAGAGGCTCCCCTCCCAGCAAGACTGACAGTAAGAGGCTCTGAGGGGAAGGAGCTGGGGGGCACCCCCACTGAGCCACTAAATGAGGGATGTTGGCTTCCTCCCCAGGAGGCCTGGTGGTTGGGGGAGGCTCGGGGGAGCAGTGCAGGGAGGTGGAGGTGGCACTGAGGAAGGAGAGGCAGGAGGAGCACCGGGCTGGGAGTTCAGGCCCATGGCACAGATGTCTATCGAGCAGCCACCCTGTGCCTGGCACTGTTCTGGCCAAGAAAAAGAAAGAAAAAGGCAGACAAGGACCCTACCCTCGTGGAGAAGCATGGATAGAAAATAAATGTGTATTCAAATTAATATGCAATGTCAGGTGGGATGTGAGGAAATCTCACTGGAAACCGCAAAGCTGGGGGAGGGGAGGGACAGACGGCACAGGTGGGAGCTGTGGCTACAGGAGGTGACATTCAGGCCTGAAGTGGGTAAGGAGGAAGAGGGTCCAGGCAGAGGGCATGGCAGATGCAAAGGCCCTGAGGCCAGAGCCGGGGAGTGAGGGGAGACGGTGAGGAGGCTGTGGAGGAGCAGGCAGGTCATGCAGGTCCTCAGAGGCCTTGGGCTTCTTTCTTGAGTGGGGCAGGAAAAGAACCTTTCAGGGTCCCCCGTGGCTGGAGCACCACGGCCCTAGAGTGGACTTGGTGGACTCTGGCAAGCAGACTTTGGAGGAGGGGCAGCTGCTGGCTGCTCATTAACTAGGCCCGGCCACTCTGGGCTCCAGCAGGGTGGGGCAGGGCACCCAGCTCACCACCCAGCAGCTTTATCTTGGCAGCAGATGGCACAAACCCCGGAGCTAATATTGAACTTGCCTGGATTTTAAATAGCAGCTGTGAACGCTACTGCTCCCAGCCCCTGGCCCTCTGATCCTTGCCTGAGGGGGCCATTCGGGTGCGGCTGGCCCCAGGTGCCTCCTGCGCAAACACTGCAGGGTAGACTGCTTCCCTCAGGTGAATCTGAATCACCTGACCTGCCCCTGAGAAGTCATGTCCCTTTTGCTCACCCTTTTGGCTGGAAATGGCCAAAAGGGACCCTTTTCTACAGGGAGGGGACAAATGGCTTAGCCAGGCTGAGAAGTCATTTCCGACACTACATGGACATCTTAGAGCAAAAGCAAAACCAGGCTTTTGCCCTCCCCTGCTTCCCAGTCCCATAGGCCAAGCACAGGGGTCAGGCCCCTCTGGGGACATCCACTAGGTCCCCACCATGGCCCAGGGACTCTAGGCCTGGCTGCTGCTCCTGGAGTGTGGTCACCTTCTACTGAGCCTTCGACCCCAGGGAACACTTCTGAAATCACCCCCGGGCACCAGCGGGGGTTTCCATCCAATCAGTCTGGGGCAGGTGGGGCCCTGGCACAGCTTCTGGGGCAGAGCTGCTATGCTCTGAACACTACATGCCCCGAACTGTGACTTCTGTGGCATGCCAGGGGGTGAGAAGGGCTGTGGACGAAAGAAAAACGGGATCAGGGCAGGGATCAGGGTGCCGGGAGGCGTAGGGCAGCATCCCTCCTTCTCCAAGATGACTGAACTGTGGTGAGTGTGTGCATCTGTCTGTCTGTCTGTCTGTCCTCCACCCACCATTGTCCCAGCTCTTCCTTCTGCCTGCACAGCTTCCTCTAGGTGCCTGCTTCCCGGCCCAGCTCACAGGGCGGGGTCCCTGCAGCCGCAGCACTGTTGGATTTCCCGAGGGGAGTCCCCTTGCGCCCCTGGTGGGGGTATCAGCCCTGGCACTTGCTCCTGCCTTGGGGGCCTGATCTGAGGACACTGTCAGAGGCTCCGGTAGCTGTCTAGGCTGCACCTTGGTGAGACAGGGCCCCTCTCGCCAGCGGCCCCCAGCACGGGCACCGGCAGGCTGTTCAGAGCTGTTGCTCGTTCAGAGGAAGAAAATCCTAGGGTCTCTGGAAGGAGTCAGTAAGGCGGCTCTTGTCTCCCATTCATTCGCCCATTCACTCATTCATTCATTCGTTCGAGGATGCCTGTAGCATCTCTGTGTTCTCAGCATTGGGCTAGGGCGGGGGACCGCAGCTCTGCCCTCCCCGCGCCGGCTCCACATGTTCTTGCTCGGAAGTGGAGGCCTGAGCTGCGACATCAGGGTCGATGGTCAAGGTATTTCATCCATTCTGCCCATAGCTCCTGCCTTTCCTTACGATCATGGGGAGGCTGAGGGTGTCCTGGCGAGGGGCTAGGCCTTTCCGAAGCAGCTTGCTGGGGCCTGTGGCTGCGGGAGGGAAATACGTCAGTATTTTAACAGTCGGCCCTGCTGGACTAGTTGCTACAAGCCGCACGTCGACCCATGAGTGATGGGACTCACCTGTCATGTGGTCCGGCCCGTGCTCACCTCTGCAAATCTGGGAGGCTGGCCTGTGGGGGAGCTGGCCCGCCTCCCAGCCTCCACCCCTCTGTGTTCTCTCCCAGCCCTCCAGGATCTTGCTTAAATACTTTAAAATAATCTAAAAGTAATTATCACGAACAGGCTGCTTGGGAACACCTGCTCCATCCGTCCCTCGGAATCGCTAATGTGCCCGCGCTGAGCGCTGACAGGCGCTGGGCTCCTTGAGCGTCCCGAGTCACCAGATGCTCCCGCGCCGCGGTGCCCCCCTCGCCACCCCGCCGCGTGGCACGGCGAGGGCCGCCCCAGCCTGTGTTTCCAGCGCTCCCCGCACAGCTGTCACTTACAGCGATCAGTAGGAAAATCATCACCCCACGAAGTCATACATATGGAACATCATATTTGCAGAATATTTATTTTAACACGTGTCAGGGCCTCCTCGGGTTGCAGGCGGAGCCTTTGCCTCATGTACAAGCAGCTGGAGTGGGGCTTGCGTCCCAGAGGGCAGCAGGGCAGCAGAGGGCCAGGTGGGCAGCATGCGCAAGGGGGGCTGGCCTGGGCCGGGGGACCCCGGCCATGCCCAGGGTTTTAGTCAGCCCTCTCTTCATGCTTTGGTGTGGGGGCTCAGCAATGCCCCGTGTCCCTGGCTGCTCCTGCCTCGTCACAGCTGTTAAACAGCTGCCTGTTCCATGTTGTCTCAGTCAGAAGCCAGCCAGAAAAATGGAAACTCCATGAGGTATTTCAACAGAGAGAATTTAATACAGGGCATTGGTGAAACAGGTGTTGGAGGACTATAAAGATAAAAGGGGGTTATTCAGGTAACCAGGAGAACCCGAGGGAAGCAGTATACCCCAGGGCCGGGGAGGAGAGGTTGCTAGAAGCCCAAAGCTTGGCAGAGGAGAGACTCATGGAGCTGGGAGCCAGGCCTAGGAAGAGGAGGGTGTTGCTGGGCTGGTGCTGGGAGTGTGGGGAGAAAGCAGAGGCTGGAAACAGCTGCCCCTGTCGGGGGAGAGGAACCGACAGGACAATGCTCAAGAGAGAAAGCAAATCTCTTGGTGGCGAAGGGGCATAGATTCTTCCTGCTAGGAACTTGGGCGTAGAGAGGCATTGCCGCATACCGCAGGAGATACTGAGCTGCAAGGACCACCCATCACCCTACACTGTCACCCCCACCCCACCCTCTGAGGCTAGCCAGGCCAGCCTGCCCTTCCCGCCTTCCTAAAATCACTCAGCATCCATTTATCAAGCTGTGCTGGGCAATCTTATCTCCCTGGCTTCTTAATGCTAGGAAGGAGCAATTTTGTTCCCAAATTACAACTGGGGAGGTTGAGGCAGAGAAGCGAAGTAACTTTTATCTGAGCCAAGAATCCACAGCAAGTAAGAGGCGAGTCGGAATCTGAACTTTCTATACTGCAACCCGCTCAAGATAATAGCTTATTGATATGTCCTTTCTTATAGACAGGGAAACCGAGGCATGGAGAGGTGATGTTACCTGCCCACAGCTGCTCAGCTAGTCAGTGGCATAGCCGAGATTCGAACTTTAGCCAGTTCCTGCTCCAGAATCTACACTTTAGCCACCACTCTCCAAAGAATTTGTGGGAAATGGATGGATGGATGAGTGAGTGAATGATGATGCGTGCGTGCGTGGATGCGTGGATGGGGGCATGGCTATATTCCTGGATCCGTGGATGAAAAAATAAACGAGAAAAGTATTCCCTTGGCCCTGGGCATTTGTATTCACTGGAAGCGTGCTGAAGTAACCCTGCTTGAGCCCACTTCTGGTGGACCAAAGATCGTCTTCCTTTCTGGTGAGAAGTGCTTGAAGAAGAGTCTGGGGCGGGCGGGACAGAACATGAGCTATAGTATGTCCCACAGACTTTGGTTTAAATCCTGATACCCTCCTTACTGTTGAATGACCTTGGAGCCTCAGTTTGCTCACCTGGGAAGTGGAGCAGTGAGGCTGTGACATCTCATCCCCACCTATGAGCAGAAACCTCATGGCAATGTGGCAGTCGATGGCAGGCATCTTAAGTGTGCAGTTCAAGGAGTTTCGACATACGCGTACATCTATATGACCTCCACGCAGGTCCAGGTCTAGAATAGCGGTTCTCAAACCTGACCGCATCAGAATCCCCCGGAAGGCTCCTTCGGACACAGATTGCTGCTCCAGTCCTGGGTCTCTGACTCAGCAGTCTGAGGCAGAGCCTGAGAACCTGCATTTCCAATAAGCTCCCCAGAAATGCTGCTGCTGCTCAGAGATCCCACTGTGAGAACCTCTGACACAGAACACCCAAGCCCCCCCCCACGCCCCCCTCCACCCCCAGAGAGCAGTGGGCATGAGGATTTTTTAAAAGCCCCTCTCAGATGATTGTCTGGTGCAGCTAAAGCTGAAAACCCCTGCCTGGAGCAGATTTCTTATGTCCAGTATTCAAACCCTGAAGCTTGGCTCAGAATTGCACAGTGGCCCCAGGGCTGCTGATGTGCAGAAGCCTCTCCATCTAGCCTGGCTGGGGTGCCCTAGTGAAGAAGACGCAGGACCCAGAGGAGGACGAAAGCCACCTGGGTGTGCATAGAGGGGTCTTTAGCAAAATCCAGCATCCCGCCCCATCGCTGCGGGAGCGGGGCAGCTTGCTCAGACACAGCCGATCTTTGAGGCACGGTGGCGTATGGCAAAATCTTTGTGTTTTTCAAGAGAAGCCAGAAGTCCAGATTTTTCTGTCAAATCTGATTTTTAAATGTTGGCAACTAATGCGAATATACAATTCTTATGTTACCACGGGGCGAAAAACACACAAAACCCCAACCATGTTTGCAGGCCACATTGTCAGAGCTTGCTTCTGTGGTCCAAGTGCCTGCTGGCCCCATGTCTGACTCTTTGGGGGATCAGGACTGAAAATTGGCTTCCGGGTGGCGTGGAGTCCTCCTCCTGGCTCCCCTCTGACACATGGCCGTAACTGTGGAACCTGCCTGCCGCCATTCCAGAGCGGCCTGCCTTCTCGCCCCGCTCTGAGCCTACCTGGCAGGAGCGGGTCACCTGGCACCATAAGCACCCAGAGCCCAGAGGGCGCCTGGGCCCCCTCCACCCCTCAGCCACCCACGCACCCTCTCCTGACAGCTTTATCAAGCCTCCAGCCCTCCCAATCCCATTGTTCCTGACATCTGTTTCAGTAAGTGATTAATTGCAATTAGCGAGCGGTTTGAAAGCCCTGGAAGTATACTCAGCAGAAAACTCATCAAGATTAATGATGGTGGGGTTGTCAGGAGGGCGCATCACAGACACGCTGCCGCAGAGGGACCTGGTAGAGCTGTTGTGGCCTGGGCAGGTGCTGAGAAGCGAATTGGAGGTGACACCCCTGCTTCACGCCCCCCAACTCGCCCTGCAAACCTCCTCGCCCATAAACTACCACTAGATGATTTCTCATCAGAACGTAGGAATTACCCCCTAATGGGCTATTAATAAAGCCCTCAGAGTGTCATAAGATCAGTTTCTGCGCTTGCAGAATGGATTGCAGTGCTTCCGGAACACTCTACCCTTGGCCAACACAGGCACACCTAGGTTTGGGAGCGAGGAGTATGGCAGTCTGTCCATGGCCGTCCCCTCCATCAGGTGGTTTTAGGGGACAGAGGATGCCCCTGAAATCAAAAGTCAAGTCCATATTGAAGTGAAGCTTGCTCCCTTGAGGTAGGAATTCTTGGTGGCATCAGCCCCACAGACAGGTAGAGACCAGGCGGGAGAAAGGGAAGGAGCAGCTTGAAATTTGGACCCAGTCTTGGCTTCCTGCCTGTGCTTTGCTGCTGCCTTCCAGGCGCCCGAGCACCAGAGTTGCTCGTCTCAGAACACGGCACCTCCACACAGTTGTTTTCATGTTCCCTTCGAGGCCTTGCCCGTACAGACGTATGTTGTCCCCGCGTGCATGTCGTGCGTGTGTTTTCTATATCAGGTACATTGTTGTGCATTGTGTAGGTATCATTTGTGGGCCATTTTGCACACCACGTTTGCTATTATAAATGTACCTTAATGCATTTCCAGCATTTACCAGCATCCCTTCTCAGCCTGCATTTCTTATGAAAACAGGCATTTATCAAGGGACAATCATGTGTTGGGTGTTTTATGGTCATTCCCTGCAATGCTTCTAATGAGACTGAAATGCCTCTAGCTGATGGATGAGGAAACCGAGTCTGGGACCATGTAAGCAGCGTGCCCGAGGCGCACGGTTGGTGACAGAGCGGGAATCTGCACCCTGGTCTGTCCAACCAGTGCAGAGTGAGCCTAGTATCCCGGGGTCTAGAGCAGTCACACTGTGTGGGTGGAAAATCCCTGTTTTTATCTTGTGCTTTTTTCCGAAACCCTGATAAATCCCTCTGAGACTCTTCTGGGGAAACTAGAAGGGGACTTGGATGTTTTGGGGAACTCAAGGCACCAACCTAGGCTCGTGCCGTTATTGACAGTGGGCTGTGAGATGTGAGCAAATACCCCAACCCACTTTGGGTAAGATCCATCCTTTGGCTCGAATTATATTATCATTTTTTTTTTTCATTTCATATGCACAAAATCCTAATCAGGCAGCGCTTATGCCTGTTTTACACACAAATAAACTGAGGCTTAGGAAGGTGAAGTCACCCGGTCCGCTTACCAGACATAAAGGAAGAACTGTGATGTTAAGTTTGTCTTACTTCAGTCCTCAAATCCTTTTTTTGTTCTGACCCCCAAGGCACTTGCCTTGCCCTCCGCCAGCCTCAGAGAGAGAAACCAAGTGTATACCACTGGCCATGATCACTGGCCACCCCCAGGGTCCTCTGCTGCCCATTCACTGTACCTTCCTGACAGGTTTTGGGGCCCATCTGCTTGGCACTGATATCTGTCTCTCTGACAAGATGAAAGGTGGTTGGGTGGGTGGATGTGAAGATGGACAGATGTGGAATGGATGGATGGATGAATAGATGATTGGGTGGATATTGGATGAGTGGATACTTGCATGGAATTGGATGAATGAATCGATTAATAGATGATTGGATGTGTATGTATGTAGTGGATGTTGGACACTGGATGGGTGAATGGTTGGATGGATCAATGGATTTTGGATGGATGGAAGTGGGTTGGATGGATAGAAGTTAAATGGATGAATGGATGTTGGATGAATGGATGGATGGAAGTTGGATTGACAGATGAATGTTAAATGGATGGATGGATGGATGGAAGTTAAATGGATGAATGGATGTTGGGTGAATGGATAGATGATGGATGGATGTTGGACAATGAATGGACGGACAGATGGATGGAAGTGGGTTGGATGGATGGCAGTTAGATGGATGAATGGATGTTGGATGGATGGATGGATGGATGGATGGATGGATGGATGGATGGAGGACAATGGAAGGTTTGGATGGATCAATGGATTTTGGACTGATGGAAGATGGATAGATGGATAGATGTCTGTTAGGTGACTAAATAGAGGGAAAGAAGTCTCTGGCTCTGTGAAGGGAAGGAAGAGCCATAATTCCTCATATCTCTAGTGAAAGGGGATTTCTGCCCAAGCAGGAATTCTATAGTGTTAGTTTGAAAGACTGTGGCCCAGCCCTTACTGTACCAAGGAAAAAGCTGAGACTCAGAGATGGGAAAGGATTTGTCTCAGTCAGATTTTTAGAGGCAGAGTTGGGAACCCTGGCCTCATTCCTATAACATAATATGGCTCCAAAAGAACACCCATGGTCCCCTGTAGTCCATGAGCATATCTGGAGCAGGGGTCTCCAACCCTCGGGCTGTGGACCAGTACTGGTCCATGGCCAGTTAGGAACCAGGCCACAGAGCAGGAGGTGAGTGATGAGAGAGCAAGCAAAGCTTCATCTATATTTGCAGCCGCTCCCCAGCATTAGCGCCACCGCCTCAGCTCCACCTCAGATCATCAGGCATTAGGTTCTCATAGGAGCACAGGTCCCTGGTTTCAAAAAGGTTGGGGACCACTGATCTAGGTGTGATCTAGGTCACTAGGGTGGGGCCAATAAAAATAATAGCAAATGTTATAATAATAAAAATAACACCCACATAGTGTTTACTCTATGCCAGCTTTTTACACGTGTATGTGACTCCTTTAATTTCCCCCAACGATCTGGGGGAAGAAGGAGCTATTATTATCTGCATTTTACAGATGAGGATACTGAGGCACAGAGAAGGTGAGTCATTTGCCCAAGGCAACACAGACAGGAAATACCAGAGGCAGAGTGTTAGACTGCCTGGCGGCTGTGCTTGCCTGTCTCTGCCTGTCTTGTCGGGTAAGCCTGTGCAGTTGGGCCCTTCCCATTTCCCTTCCTCCCTGACCCCACAGCAGGGATCTTCACAGACCTGTGACCTGTATAGTTGCATGGGTACCCATGCTTGGTTTCACATTCAGGTGTTGCCTTCTTGATACTCAATACTTTTTAAACAAGAGGCTCTGCATTTTTATTTTACACGGGGCCCCAAAATTCTGTGGCCAGTTCACCTCACAGTCCCCATCCCCTGTCCAAGTCAGGCAGGGGACCAGAAGCAGCTGAGAAGCTGGCAGTGGGCGGCAGAGGGTGGGCAGGGAGAGAGCTGGGATGCTTAGAGGTGAAAGGCATACACTACCCATCAGCCTCCCAAGGGTGGGCCTGGTCTGGGTCCTTCCTCTGTACAGCCCGGGAAATCCTGACCTGTGACCCCTCACCTCCTACTCATCTCCCCCCACCTCTTCCGCTGCCCTGGAAATTCCACAAGCCCTGCGTGTGCCAGGCCGCATCCTTAGATCTGTCAAAGCCCCCAAAGCAGGTGCCCAGCACCTGACTTCTGGGGTGGGAGGGTCTAGAGCTAAGGGAGGCTGAGGCCAGCTTGCTTTCTCTCTGCAGCAGCCCCCAACCCCTCCCCCTTCTTGGGGAAGGGCTTGATGGAGTATCTGAGAGGAGGGTGGGGGAGAGAGACTGTACGGGCTAGTCCAATAATGAGGGGATCCCTGAAACTTCCTCTCCTGGATTCCCCACTGTCCCTGCATGCCTCAGATTCCTCATCTAGGCAGTGAGGCCTGGCTGAGGTTTGACTAGGGACTGTACACCTAACGGGGCTTCTCACTGCAAAGAAATGGGCAGTGCTATGGGCCCCATTTCTTGCACACAGGAAGACGAGACTGGGGAAGGGAAGATCAGGTGTGTGTATACATGTGTGTGTGTGTGTGTGTGTTCAAAGGTCAGCCAGAGGGATGGGGCCACCCATATTCTGACCCCAGGCTGTGGGCTCACAAGCCCTTGGTGTCCCCCAGCTGCCCCATAAGGCAGGCAGGGTCTGGGGCTCCGGAGTCCTGAATCTCAGGGACATGCTTTGGAAATTGATTTAAGCTTTGAGACTGGTGGAGGGATCAGGTGTGTGTATATGTGTGTGCGGCCTTCCAGGGAGGGGCAGGGAAGCTGGGTGAAAGGCTGCTGGGGCCCTCGGCTGGCCCTGGGTTAATGGGGGTTGTTCGAACTTCCATGCCCTCTCTACTCTTTAACTTCTCTCCCAGCATTCCATGAGGTTATCAGCATAAATCAGTTCTGCAAGGTAGTTTTTCTCATCCTGATTTTGCAGATAGGGAAACTACCCAGAGAGCTCCAGACACTGGCCTCAGGCGCACAACCAATAACTGGCTCAGCTCAATCCTAGCCATGAGTTCTGGCTTCAGCACCAGCTCAGTCATTAACACTCTAGTGCGATTTTGGCAGCCTGTCTTCTCCCTTAAGTATTTATAGGTCTAGCTTGCTGTGGAATGGTGGTATCAAAGCGGGCTGCTGGGGCGGGGTCGGAGGGGCTAACTTCTCATGTTACTGGAGCAATTCCTTGTCTGGAGTGGGGAGCCACTGTGTCCCAGCCAGGAACCCTGTTAGAGGGGGCGTCCCTTCTTTGATGGGGCAAAAAAATGAAATTCTGGGCCCAGAGGGTTAAGGCATGGACCTGGGCAACCCGGAGGGGTAAGAAATTGACCTCCCGGGGAGTCCCCAGGAGCCAGCTTCAGCCCCAGGCCTGGCCAGCTGGACGTGACCCAAACCCCGGAGGGCCCATGGTTGCTGCAACGCCTCCCCCCCCCCCCCCGCAACCCCCGTTCTCCGTATCGTGGGGGCGGGACGGCTGCCTGGCAGTGGCCCTGCTGGCCAGGCGCCTGGGTCCCGGGCCGGGACCCCACGCTGCGAACCCCACGCGGCGGCCTTCCGGGGGCTGGAGAAAGCCCGCTGGCTTCGAACTACGCTGGGCTTGGTTCCCCGCCCCCTCCCTCTTCAGCTCTCCGCAATGGGCGGCCTGGGTAGGTGGGGCCGGGCTGGAGCGAACCTTGAGCTCATCAATAGGAGACATCTGCTTAAAAAAAGGGGGGTGGGGGTGGGGGTGGGAGTGGGAGGGGAGGTTAACGCTGAGGTCGGCGCAGCGGAGCCCGCAGCAGCGCCCTCCACCCCCAACTTTCCCCGGCGACTTTTGGCTTCGGAGCAGATGGCGGGGTCGGTGGGGGGACGGGGCGCGGGCGCAGCCGGCCCGACCCACGTGTTACCACACCCATGAAATTTCCCATTGTGGAGGGGGTGCGCAATGCAGGCTTCCCCTCCCCCGCAGCCCCAACCCCTTCACGGCCATCTGATCTTACCCCTTCACCCCTCCGCTGGCGCCTCCACTCGGCTCCCCGAGGAGGCGCCTGGGGTCACAGAGGCCCCCTGTGCGCCCTTCAAACAATTCTCCGCCCCCAAAGGAAGTGGGGGCGGGGCGGAGAGCGCCGAAGAGTCCTTTTTACATGTAAATACGAGAACTGGCCTCCTGGAAAGGCTTTTTTTCCCTCCTTATTTTTATTTCTAGAAAGCTTGATGTTGCCAGGGTCTGGGGCCTCCTGCTGGACCAGGAGGCCGCCGTATGGTGCTAAAGTGGAGAAAGAGAAATAATGTCATCTAGGGAGTAGGCACCCACAGCCCCTGGGAGGAGAAAGCTACATGTTTGCACGGCCAGTTGGGCTGTACCCAGCAAGGGGCCTGGAGAGCAGCAGCAAGGTGTCCAGGATCAGAGCCCATGAAGAGATCTGGGTTCCAGTCCCAGAGCTGCCACTAACTGCTTGTCCTGTCAGGCTGTCCCTTGCCCTCTCCTGGCTTCAGTTTTCCCGCCTGTAAAGTGTGCTCTGGGCTTCTCTTCCAGGTGTTGGGGAGTCAAGGAATTGGGGGAGATGTCAGTAAGGCTTTACACCACCCCTAATGCCAGCGGGATGTTTGATCAGCAGCTGGCGGGTCTCTGGGTTCAAATCTTCCGCTGACCCATTAGCTGTGTGGTCTTGAGGAAGTTGCTGAACTTCTCAAAGCCTCTAGTTTCCTAGATCATAATAGTACCTGCCTCACATCATAGGCTCCTGTGACGTTAAGGAAGTTATGGGTGTAAAATGCTGGAACATAGTGAGCATGCAATAAATAATAGCTACTCTTAGTACTTTTATTAGCATTCATGACTTGAAGCTGCCCCAGGCTTGGGGGTAGGGGTGAGGGGGACATCTGGTCTCTGCATCTTCAGAGCTGCCCACCTCTCTCTGTGTTTATCTGCCTGAGTGGGAGCCTGTGTTTTTGCCTCTCACTCCTCATCAGACTGTGAGTCCCCGCTTGACATCCCTTCATTTCTTCATCTCCGCAAGGCACCTGACGCGTAGCGGGCACTCTGTAAAATTTGTAGAAAGAATGCGTGAGTGAGTGAATGAATCGACATGCCTAACATGAGGGGTTTTGCGCCTAGCCCGAGGGCCCCCGAAGGGCCACGTGTTTGTATTCTTTCTAAATCCTTGCTCCTCCTTCCCTGATGAAGTGGGAAAGTGGGGAGCAGTGTTTTCCAAGGTGGCAGAAGAGAGAGGGGTATGCCTTTGCCCTGTCCTATTGGCACCCGCAGGGCCTGCTCCAGGTCCGAATGGGTAGGTCATAACAGCTGCTGTCCACTGAGGCCCTGCTGAGTGACACCCCTATCTCAAGCGCTGCCCCATTTAATTCTCGTGAGAACCTAGGAGGAGGGGCTGTCATCTCCTTTTACAGATGGGGAATCTGAGGCCTGGAGTAGTCGAGTCACTTGCCCAAGCTCTTGCAGCTAGGAAGATTTCAAACCAAGCCTTTGGTTCCAGAGCTTGCATGTCCAGCCACAGCCTCTGAGTGACTGATTACTACTGCCAGAATTCTCAGGGTCTCTTGTAAAAAGTCGTTGTGAAAACACAAGACCTGAAGTCACTGAGGTGTGCCCAGGTCAGCAAGTACTGCCTGTGCTGCCCAGTGTACAGGGAGGCAGACCTGGGAATCAGCCAGTGTAGGCAGCTGCCAAGGGCCACCCAGTGCAGCCGCCTGCCTGCCATCCCAGTGGGCCACCTGGGCAGGTATTAGCTTGAGCCTCTGACCCAGGGCCCTGTGATCAGAGGTGCCCTCCCTCTGAGGTGGGGTTGACCCAGAGGCCCAGGGTACTACCGGACCCTCCTGACCTCCCCGCTGGCCCCTGAAGGCCCTTTGCCAGGGCTGTCAGGGGTCATTGGCAGCCACTCTGTCTGTGGGCCCCCAGGGGCTGTGCCCTCCCCAGCCCTGCTCCCTCACCCAGGCCTGACCTGGATGGTGATTTATGGAGTGGCAGCAAAAGGCCACTGGCCCTGGGGCCCAGGGACAGGGGTCATGACAGCTAGGAGGCGCCAAGGATGAGGGTGGTAGCCTGCCCTGTGACCCAGGTGGCTAAGGGGAGTCAGGGGAGGGGCAACAGCCCCCCAGCATGGCCTCCCTTGGGCAAGATAAGGCCTTGATTCCTGCCATCTGGCTCTCTCAGCCTGGGAGGTGGGGGTGCCCCCCACTGGCTCCAATGGCTAAGCTGAGGGCAGGGAGACAGATGGCGGTGGGCCTGAGAGATAGAGGGTGGACTTTGTTCAGAGGTACTCGCAGTGGGGACAACACACAGTCTCTCTCTTTCCTGCTTTCTCTCCCTCACCCTACACCTCCCACACCCACAGACACGCACACACCAGGTACTGTGTGTGCCGAGGCACTCTGTAATTCCCGGCCTATATCAGTGGGGGAGGGGGCTCCGAAGAGCCTTCAGGTTCAGACTTTCCTGGTGAAGGCTCTCCAGCCGCAAGCACAGACATGTATGCATACACATGCATGCATAGAGATCCATAGACACACATATACAGAGAAACAGACATGCACGTTTTCACAAGACACTCATACACGCAGCTATGCACAGGCGTGCACACACACACACACACACACACACAACACACTCGCTCGCCCACAGATGTCTCTGCCCTTCAAGGGGCACCCGCCTGCTGAGGGTAGATCCCTCCTTCCAAGATCCAGAGCTGATTCTCTCTCCTCCTGGTCAATTGTCTCCCACCCTGCCCTCTCTTCCCTAGCAAAATCTGTTCCCAGAAAACTAGCCTCTCTCCCCATCCTACCCCTTTACTTTACCAAATTTATCTGTTAATGTCTCATTATCTGTCTTCCTCCTTAGAATGTAATCCCCGAGCAAACAGTCTTCCCACATCTTGTTCATCAACGTGTCCTTGATGCCTGACACAGGAAATGTTTGTTGAATAAGTGAATGAATGAATGAATGAATGAATGAGTGAATGAATGAATGTCTTGGGACAAGTCTGGGCTGGAGAGATACCCAAGGCCATTAGGACTTAGTTAAACGTCTTTTGGGCTGCGGTCTGGAATAAAATCCCAACTCCAGATGATGGCTTAAAGGCCGCGTGTGCTCTGGCCCCAGCAGCTCTCTCCAGCTGCGTCCCGCCTTCCCTGTGGAGCGCCGCCGGGAGCCGCCCTGACCGCCTTGCAGCCTCTCCAACATGCACATCTCATTCCTGCCTTAGGGCTTCCGCACGTGCTGGTCCAGTGGCTCGGCACTTTTATACCAGCTGTGTGCAGTACTCAGTCCTTTCCTTGTTTCAAGCCTCAGCTCAAATATCACCGCCCAGAGACGCCTCTGCTGACCACCCCTCAAAACAGCCATGCCGTGTGTGGCCTTCTCTGCTGGCTTTGTTTCTCTATGGCAGTCTTCGGTCACTGTTTACCATCTGCCTCCCCATCTTAACATCAGCCCCACGCCGGCAGGAACTTAATCATGTTCGCTGCTGCTTCCCCAGCACCTGAAAGAGTGCAGGGTGCTTAGTAGGTGGTCGATGAATGTTTGTCGAATGACTGCACCAAGGGTGGTGTGATCAGCCTGTAGGCTAAGTCAGAGTAGCTGATGTGTTGGGAAGCAGGAGATTGAACCCAACTGCAGAGATAAAGTGAGGCTGGCAGTGTGCAGTATCTGGTGTCAACGGGTCATCCAGGAGTTTTTGGTCAGGAGAGGAATGTGACATGCATGCATATTTTTCCAGATTTCTTACCCACCTTGAACCCAAATGGTACCCAGGAGGAGTCCCAGTCAGGCAGCTCATCATGTGAGAATGTCCACAGCACTCTGCCCCCTTCCTGGGCAGGGGCCACCCTAACAATGCCCTGAATTAGTATCCTGGGACTGCCATAACACATTATTACAAACCTGGTGGCTTAAAACAACAGAAATGGCTTCTCTCTCAGTTCTGGAGGCCAGAAGTCCAAAATCAAGGTGTTGGCAGCATTGGTCCATTCTCCACGCTCTAGGGGAGGACCCTTCCTGCCTCTTCCAGTCATTGGATTTAAGGCCCACCCTAAATTCAGGATGATCTCATCTCGAGATCCTGAACTAATTACACTGTTACAGTGCTAGCTTGCAAAGAGACCCTATTTCCTAGTAAGTTTCCTTTCTGAGGTTCCAGGTGGATGTTAACTTGGGAGGCACAGTGTTCAGCCCTGTGTAGCCCATTCTCAGCATGCTGCTCCCTGCCACAGGTGGGCTCTTGGCACCACCACCCTGCCCACTGAGAAAATCTGACACCTCCACAGATAGTTCCCTATCTGAAGGGAGGAGGGAGTATAGCTTCTGTCTCCGGGGGACCAAGGGCAAATCTCCTGGTGTGGTCTCCAACAGGCTGGGCACCTTAAATGAACTCTCAGGTGACCAATGGCTTGATATTACCTGCCTCCCCTCCACCTGGAAATCTCAGGTCCCACTGTCCCCACAAAGGCAGTCTAAGCAGCCGTAACCAGACTGTACTGGCAACAGGTTTGGGAGGAGCCTCAAGCATGGTCAAGAGCATGGCCTGGGCATGTGCTGGTTCCAGCTGTGTGACCTGGGGCCAGGTTCTTTATCTCTCTTTGCTGCTCCCCCATCTGTGAAATAAAGATAGTGATAATATCTTCCTTTTAGTATTGTTGAGGGGATGGAATGAAGAAATGTGCATAAAGTGCCTTGATCTGGCCCACAGTAATATTTATATAAGTGCCAGTTCTTATTATTATGGGCAAAATCTTTGGTATTATTACAAAAAGTACAAACTCTACAGGCAAATATCCAGGACAGGTGTGGATTATACTTATAATCTAGCTTGGAAGATAAGGCACTGCGCATAGACAGACACACACACACACTTTCCTCCTCATAGGGGTGTCTGGGACCGTAGCGGCCCTAGCATTTGGAAGACAGTGGGACAGTGTCATGCTGGATGACTTTGCCCAGGTTCCCTGACCTCTCTGAGCTTCCGCTTCCTCTGCAGAGGGAGTGATGGTGCCGTGCCCACTTACAGCACCTTGCAACGACCAGACATAACCTTTTTAGAAGGCCTGAAGCTCCTACAATGAAATGAAGCTTTGAAGGGTGACAGATGGGTTCTAGAGGCTGGGAGGGACAGCTGGGGCAACCGAAAGGGCACAAGTCCCAGGAACTGGAAGGGCTTCATCTGGGATGACCGGAGCCTCGAATCCTGTAGGGGAGACCAGAGGGGTGGCAGGAAGGATGCTCGATGTGCTTTCCAGATTAGCCCCTCATCCAGCTGGCTCTTCGAGGTGTACAATGCAGAGGCTGTTTGTTTTCACAGCTGCCCAGTCTGGTTTATTTGAAGACAGGACCAGAACAGCTAGGAAACCTGGGTGGGGGAGGGAGGTGTTCTATTTCCTGGGCTATGACCCAGAGGGCTAAAGTCTTGGCTTGGTTTGCAATGCCCTGGTCCCCCGTGTGCCCCAGCCCTCTGCAGCCTGGGAGGGGTGACTCAGCCCCTACACACACACACACACACACACACACACACACACACACACACGTGTGCGTGCACACATATGCTACAGCTGGGGTTCTGTGTTGCTAGAAAAGCTGCCTCCTCTGGACTCAAACCTGTGGCAGCTGGGAGGGGCTGGAAGCAGCCCCCGGCCTCAGGCCTGACCTCCTCGGCACTGAGCTGGGGACTCCCTCACCCTCCCTCTAACCCCAACCTTCACATAGGTGTCGAAGCTCTCATTTCAGATGTGGAAATGGAGGCTCAGAGGAGTCCAGTGCCACCCCCTCCTGTGTCCTGCCTACACCCCTCCTCTGTTTTCTCTCTTCGACCTCTTCCGGGGGTGGAGGTGGGAGGGCAGCTGGGTGTCTTGCTTCCCAGCAGCGAGTCTCGGCCTCCAGTGATCTCGAGGCAGCTTTAATTCTTCGGGCCTCCCCCCACCGCCCGCTCGCCGGGAGGCTGCATGGTTGCTGTCTTTTCTGCAAGTCTCGCCCTTGATCTTCTCAGCCTTTATCTTCCAGCCTGAATCAGCAGCGGGGCCCCATGGGGTCCCTTTTTCTGAACCTCCTGGCACTGAGCGTGGGGTGCCACGTCCACTGACAGCCTCCCGCTGCCCTCTCCACTTCCCAGAGCGTCTCCTCAATGCTGTCTGTTCCCTCCCAGGAGCACCTGCCACACGGGTAATTAGGGGCTTGACACCAGGCGCGGCTAGCCCTGCTGCTGGCACGGCAGAGGAGGGAGCGTGCTACCTGCTCTCAGCCACCAGCTCTGCACACAGAGAGGGAAATGTGAGCACAGAAGGGGCAGACAGGGGACCCTACGTGCCGGTGGCCGCCTTGCACGGCCCCTCACAGGTGCAGGCCCAGATTCTGTTGAGCTAAGCTTTGCATGGCGGGCGGCTGGCAGCGAGCTGCTGAGCCTTCCAAAGGTAGCAGCCATCTGCACTGTGATAAAAAGCCCCAAGGATGATAAATAGACAAGTCGCACTTTTATTGGATTGCAGTTCGGGAGCAGCCACTTTGGGTTTGGCACTGTGTTAACGACAGATTTCTGCTTCCCTTGCAAGGCCTGGCCTCTCGGGGAGAGCGCCAGCAGCAGTCTCTCCTAGCGGGAGGGAGAGCTCTCCCTACCCCCTGCCCAGGGTGCCGGCCTGCTCCCCCTCCCTCCCACCCATGCTTCCCCTGTGGGGTTTCTGCTGGGGGCCCATCTCACCGCCCCTTGGGGTTGGGTCGAAGGGTGCGCATCCCAGCTCTGACACCTAATGTCTGTGAGCCTCAGGCCACCTATCCTCTGTGCTGCGGGCACCCCATCTGTGAAATGGGCAAATGATGTTGTTTGCTGTACCGATTGGAGAGGTTCCGTGAACATGCAGCATTTGGAACCATGCCTGGCGTACATACGGTGAGCGTCATGTAAATATTAGCTGCTGATATCCGCTCCACCATCATCATCATTATTGCTAGCATTATTGCTTCCAGAGAGCATCGCCTGGCCCCAGCATCCCGCTGGGCAGGGACCTATGTAAGGTCAGATCAGGGAAGAGGGGCCCCATATCCGGGAGGACCTGGGCTTCCCCAGGATGCCAAGACCCTTGTTTATTCCTACACTCGTTGTGTAAAGGTGGGCGCTCTGGAGCCAGCTGTCCTGGCTCTGCACTAATCAACTGTGAGACTCATGGGCAGCGGCTACAACGCTCTGTGTCTTGGTTTCCCCAGCTGTCAAGGGGGGGATAATAACAGAACTTACCTCACAGCGTTGTTGAGAGGCTTAATTAAATGAGAGGACCCACTTTTAAGATCCTGGACCCTCACCTGCCCCTTGTATGCATAAGTAAACATCAGCTCTTGTTGGGGTTAGTGCATCCTCCTTTGGACACTGAAATGAGGAGTCCCAAGACAGGGGCTGGGGCGTGAAGAGCAGAAGGGACGGCCAGGGCAGGGCTTGGGCCTCTGTAGACATCCATCCCAAAGTCAGTTCTCAGCACATTTAGTAGCGGGACATACTGTGTGCCCAGCCCGAGAAACGTGAACAAGGAAGGAAGGAAGGTGTCACAGGAGGTGGCGGCCCAGCTCTGTCCTGCTCAGCTTCCTGTGCACTGTTGTGCGGGTTAGCTAATCTCTTTGAGCTTGGGTTTCCTCATCTGTGTGCCCCCAAGGACCCTCCAGGCCTGGCCTCTGCTGTTCCCACCTGACCTTTTTCTCTCTGCTGGAGCCTGGCTTCCTTTGTTATTTACTCTCCCTCCTTCCTCCTCTCCCTCCCCGTGCCTGCAGCCCCTTCCAGCCCATTCCTCCGCCTCCTCCTACCTCTGTGCAGACTGCCTGTGCTGTGAGCCCACAACTGGGCCTTTCTGTTTTCAGCTCTGACATAGACCTATCTCCCCAGGCACAGACCCTTCATGGCCTCTCACCCTGGGCTCCCAAGCCAGGCTTGACTGGCCTGCTCTGTTTCCCGGACATCGGTGGAGGGTGCAGGTGGGAACGTACAGCCCTCTTCACTCCCTTGGTGGTCCAGGGACCTACGAGAGTCCCTGTTCCCCCTACAAGGATCTTTCCTTCACCAGCCATCGGCTCCAGCCATACTAGGGTCCCAGTGGCCCTGGTGGGAGAGTACAGGATGAGAGAAGGCCCCAGAAGGAGACCAAGAGTTTGGGCTCACAAGTTCAGGGTTCACATCCCAGCCGCATCATTTGATCCTGAGCAAGTGACCTCTACAGACCTCAGCTTTCTCATCTGGAAAATGGGGCTGCTAACAACAACAACAACAGCCACACAGTTATGCTTTGAGGACTCAGGACACCAAGTAGAGGGCTCAGGACATACGAGCTTCACCATCGTTGGCCAGGCGCTTGCCATTTCACTTCTGCAATGATCCACATGAGGTTGGTCCATCTTCTCACTTCCCAGGTGTGGTGACCAAGGCTTTGCAGGGCTCAGAGCTCTTTTTAGCATCACACTGGTATCAAGGGGCAGAGACGGAATCGAAGCCCCATTTTCCTCCCGACCACAAAGAACTCAGGAGATGCATGGAAGAAATGAGACAAGATTTTAGGTGTGAGGTCCCTTCTTGGGCACAGCTGTAAGGTTATCCGTGCCCGGCCAGTACCCAGCCTTGTTGGCAAAGACATAGAGAAGTTAAGCGAGTGACCTGGTACCACACAGCTCTCCCTGCCTGGCCAACGTGCTCTCTCGTCATGGGGGGACTCAGTGGGCAGCTTCTCATTCCTTGGGGCCTGCTGTCTCAGTGTGGGGGACATAAGTGCAAATCTTAATGTCGGAGGGAGAAGCGCAGCTGGCAGGGAAGGGCAGGGCACCCTGATGGCTGGCACGGGTGACGGGAGCGTGGCTCTCCCTTCTGCAGCCAGCTCTGGGCTGCTTCACTCGTCCCTCGCCCATCACCTGCCTTGGAAAAGAGTGTGCAGACATCGGGGGCCAGATAAAAATAATCCAAGGCTGAGCGTTTCAGCCTCACTGTGCATTATACCGTGGCCCAGCCTCAGGGATGCTGCAGCAGGCTTCCAGTTCTTTCCACAAGCTCTCCAGGTGATTCTAATGTGCAGCCAGGGGGGAGAAACCCTGGTGCCTGTGCTCTTTAAATAACCGTCATGTATTGAATGGTGGCATTTCAAAGGCATAGAAAGGCCACCTGCGAGGGAAGAAGGAAGGGAGCATTTATTGAGTACCTACTGTGTACCAGTGACGCTCCAGACACCAACAGATGTGTGGATATTAGCCCAGTGAAGTGGACATGAGACCCAGAGAAATGAGGTGGGACCCCCAAGGGGCAGATGTGCCCCTTCCCTTCTAAAGGGAGTGAGGCCCCGCCCTGTGGCCTCTTTCCTTTTCCTCTTGCTCACTTATCGGGCACTTCTTCCTCCCTCCATCCACTGAGTTCATGCAGACTGGCAGGGGGCAGGTGGGGGAGGGCTTGGGGGGCACCGTTGGCAGCCTGCCCTGTGCCGCCCACACCCTGCCCCTGCAACTCCGGGCAGGAAACCACCAACGTGCTTATGAAGGAGGCAGGCGCAGCTGCTGTTAACAGGTGAGCACTTCCCTAGCTGCGCCTCTCCCAGGGCCTCCTGGAGAAATCCGTAATGAAGTGCAGCTGTGAACTCCGGTTTTGGGTCAGGAAGGCAATTTCTCATCTCTTCCCGCAGCAATTGAGTCGAAAATCCGGGAGCTGTTTGCCTCTCCGATGCCGCCACCCCTCAGCTCTCACCCGCCAGAGCAGAGGCTTAGGAGGCGGGCAGCAATATTGCTGCTGTCAGAGGCAGGTGGCCCGGGCAGGAGGGAGCAGGCTGCAAACCAAGCCCCGAGGGGCCCCATGGGGCCTGCGAGGTGGGAGCGGGGAGCAGCTGGCCGGGGTGCTCTGGGAGATCGGAAGGCTGTTTTTTCCCTCGTTTTAATTGGTCTTTGTGACTCTAATGGCAGGCCCGATTCACCTAGTGGCAGCGTGTTGGCTCGGGGCTCCTGCCGTGCACCACATCTGAGGCATTCAGAAGGCGCCAGGCAGCTGTTCCCAGCCTAACCGACTTTTCTGGATGGTGCTAGGCCTAGAAGGGCCTGGAGAAACAAAGCCAGGGGTGGCTGGGAAACCCGAGGGCCCTCACTGGGACAGCAGCCTGTGACAAGGCAGCAGCCTGGGCGTGGGGGGAGCCCTAGGTTCCAGATCAGGCCCTGTCAAGTCACCTTTGGCCTCAGAGTCACCTGAGAAGCCAGTTTCCGTAAAGTCCAGATGACAGGAGGAATGTTTGCCAAGGAAGATTGATTGGAAATGTGAGCCCAGTGGTGACTCCTCTTCTGTCTTCGGGGAGCAAGGCTCATGAAACCCAATTGCCTTGTTTTCTGTCTGGCAAAGATCCTCTCAGTGACTGGCGAGTGCCTTTGCGGAGGCAGCAAAGCGTAGTGTCTGTGGGTGAGGGGCTTGCGGGGCTGGCATACCCAGCTTCGCATCGCTGCTGTGTGACCTTGGAGAGATGGCTTAACTTCTCTGATCCTGCCTCCTGTGACATGTAGGAGTTGGATTTGAAGAGCCACTTTGAGAATTTGATGATGAAAACAACACTAACAATAATAATGCTTTGGAAATACAAAAACCCACGTCACCTCTGGCAGACCAATAGCCCCTTTCTGGCCACCCTACTCACCAAGGCTCCCAGCGTGGCCCACTGAGGGACAGCAGGGTCTCAGCCCTAGTGGCTTTCTCCCTCTAGTCCCTTAACTGCACAGCTGTACCTAGCCACTCTGTCACAGGTTCACTTTGTAGCCAACTCTATGATAGGCTCCTTAAGACTTTAAAAGTCAGGTTTATCAAGACATAACTTACATGCAATAACTTTCGCCCTTTTTAAGTGTACTGTTTGGTTAGTTTTCACTACCGCCACAATCGAGATATAAAACTTTCCCCCCAACTCGGAAAATTCCATCGTCTCTCTTTGCAGTCATTCCCCTCCCCGTGCCCCTGGCTCCTGTAACCACAGATCTGTTTTCTGTCCCCGTAGCAGCTTTGCTAGAATGTCATAGAGGTGGAAGCATTCGGTGTGAAGACTTCCGTGTCTGGCTTCCCTCTCTGAGCACACTGCTGTTGAGATCTATCCAGTCGGTGTTCGTATGTCGGGTGCCGAGCAATGTCTTATCTTGTAGATGTGTTACAATTGGTTTGTCCATTTGCCCGTCAGTGGACACTGGGGCGTTTACTTTGTGTGTTCTAATTCTTCCACAACTGGCTCAGGCTGCTGTAACAAAATACCATAGACCGGGGGGCTTAAAACAACAGATTTTTATTTCTCCCAGTTCTGGAGGCTGGAAGTATGAGATCGGGTGCCGGCAGATTTGGTGTCTGGTGAGGGCCTGCTTCCTGGTTCGCAGATGGCCGCCTTTTCGCTGTATCCTCACGTGACTTCGTGCACAGGCAGAGGGAGCATTCTCGTGTCTCTTTCGCTCCGAAGAATACTGATCCCATCATAGGGAACTCACCCTCATGACCTCATCTAACCCAAATTACCTCCCAAAGTCCCCACCTCCAAATACCATTGCATTAGGGGTTAGGGCTTCAACAGATGAATTTAGGAGGCACACAACTGTGGTTCAGTCAACAACAGCAACACAACACTGTCCTGAAGTCTGCGGCATCATTATCTCCTCTGACCGATGCCCAGAGCCATGCCGCCAGCCTCCTCCCCACAGGCCTCGAAGCCCGAGAAGCCCTCCTTAGCTGCCCTCCTCCCCTTTCCGGTTCCCAGAGAGACCAGGGGCCATGTGCCTGCAGTAAGAAGTGTCCTCGCCCCAGGGACCTGTCTCCCAGCGTCAGGTCCAGCCTTGGCTGGAGAGGCCTCTTTGTCCCTGCTGGAGACCCGTGGCCAGTGCGAATAATTGGATTTTAATAAAACGGATGGGAGTGCGGAAGCAGTCCGCCACTGTGGCCTGCGCTGAGGCCCTGCAATTAAACCGATTATGTCTTGAGAGTCAAGCTGTCTGACTCTGCATCCCTAATTTGGAGGTGCTTGCCGGCCCTGCCAGCATGGTTGTTTATTTATTTACCCAATTTTCATGAGCTGGGACACGCTGGGGGCCGGGTAATTAATGTGGGGTGGCGAGCCCACTCCAGCCCCCACCTCTCCCTCCCTTCCTGAGCTCAGGGAGTCACAGGGAGACTTTGCAAATGCTGACATCAGGCTGCCCCTTCCCCCAGGGTTCTGATGTAGTTGATTTGGGACGGTGGCCAGGCCACTGGGATTTTTTGAAGCTCCTCCAGGGTGAATGTGACTGGCAGCCCCTGACCTAAAGGAAAAGGATTTTTCTGGAAGCCCAAATTGGGTGCTGCCTTCTTCCCTGGACTCATCTGGGCTCTTGGGGGCACGGGCTGTTCCGCATGGAGGCCCGAGGTCATGTCCCCCTCCTCACGGGTCTGTGGAATCCTCAAGAAGCCTCTGAGCCCAGGGACCCTCCATGTAGACGTTGCCGGAGAGAAATATCTGGTGGGCGGGACTCTGGGTGTCTTTTCGGGACAGCGTGTTACGTTTTCTCTCCCCTCATTTATTTTAACAAACATTTATTGAGCGCCTCCTTTTTGCCAGGCATCCTGCTGGTACCGGTTGGGTGCCTCCACCCCCACCGTGTGGGTACCAGGGGTCTTGGCCGAAGAGCTTGGCCTTCTCTGGGAGTGTGTTTTGGCAACAGTTACACCGCCTTGTCTGTGTGTTTGGGGCTTCAAGTCCCCCAAGAGGTGCTCCAGTGCTGTGGCTCACCGCCGGGCCGACTAGCTGGGACGCAGACCTCCTGAGCCTGGGTTCCCCTCTGTTAGATGGAGGTCACAGGTGACCATCGAAAAAGCAGCCCTTCCGGTTCTTGAATTGGTTGAAGGTTCTGAGTTTTGGCATCAGCACAGCCAATGATGATGTGAAGGGAAGCAGTTTGGGGGAGCTCTGCAGTAAAATCACCCAGGGGCTTGGGGACCCTGGGCAACTTGCCCAGCCCTCTGCACCCCTTCCTTTTCTGCGGCCCCTCTCAGAGGCTGCGCAGACCACTCCGTGAGCAAACACACGCATGAAGGCTCAGCCCTGAGTGCACAGTACATAAGTGCCAGGTGTTTGATAATGATGATTAATTGAGAAAGGGGCGGTTGCAAGTAGGCTGGGAGCCAGCTTTGTAGCTTCAGGGGCTTTGGGACTGTTTGGTGAGGACTGTGCCCCAAGCTCAGGTGTGGTGGAGACCCCTTTAATTAGGGTGAAGTCGATGCATGGAGGTAGGGCAGGTCCTGTCAGGTGGTGACCCTGGGGCTAAGGGTGGCTCCCGGATCCCCAGATGCTGAAGGCTGCAGTTGGCTTGTGTCCCTCACCGCCAGGACATAGGCCCCCAAGGCTGGGCTCACAGGGGGCCACACCTGGCCTGGGATTCAGAGCCTGGGGGTGCAGAAAAGGGGTAGCCCTTGCCTTTCGTGTGAATGGCCCAGCCTAGTCCTTTTCCTGCTCCATGCCTCATTTCCTCATCTGCAAAACAAAGTTGTACCCCACCCCCCAATGTGGGAAGAAGCCCCCAGCCGCACGTCTGACTGAGGAAAGCCCTAGCGCTGGCCCTGCCTGCTTGTGCCTCTCAGAGCCTCTCTGTAGCTGCCTCAGTCCCGCAGACACTCCTGGCCCCTCGTCCTGAGCCTGGAAGCCCTCATGTCAGCTAGTGCCTGTTTTCCATCCCAGGCCGACATGGCCTTTCCCCCCAGGCCCGGCATGTGCACGCAGACCGCCATGGGTCATGCACCTTGCAAACATGCATGAACTCATGTCATCCTCACTGTAACCCATCCAAGAGGCGTTCAAAGTGTTCCCACTTTCCAGTTGAGGAAACTGAGGCTCAGGGAGGCTCATAACTTGCCTGAGGCTACACGGTTGTTATGTAACAGAGCTGGGATTTGAACCTCGGCCCACCCTAGCCTAGTCCAGAATAGACTGGCATGTGTCTCATTGAGTTAACACAGTCCTAGCTGAGAAGAGGGTCCCCAAAGGGCAGGCAGTACTTTGGTAGATCTTTGTGCCAGACCTGTGGTGTAGCGGGCGTGAGGGGCAGTGTCTGCCATCAGCATTCTCTCTGTCTGGTTTTAGGGACTGATGGAGCTGAGGCACCAGGCCTGGATGAGGTGGAGTCAGAGAGAGAGGGAGGGGCTGCGAGAGGACAGGCTTGGAGGTGAGGCCTACTGATCCTGCTCGTTCTGGAGCAGTGCCTCTCAGTTTATGCTCCAGACTTCTTGTACCTCCAGTGGCTCACAGACCACCATTTTGGCCCACCTCACAAAGTAAAGGTCAGTGTGGTAGCGACCGGGACCCACTGCGGGACCTTATGGACAGAGGAGACCGTTTTTCTGCCTTGTATGTGTGTATGAAAAGACTCCAGGCAGCTAAGTGGTATTTAAAGAAGATGAATCTAGCATCTCAGGTGGGGAAAATCACAGCAGAGTGAGCACCTGCTAGGAGGCTGTTGTAGGAACACAGGCCCCAAGGGGAGACCTGGCCCTTCCCCAGGGGTGACCATGCCATTCCACAGTTCACCACGTGAGGACAGAAACAGGCCTTTCTTTGCTGAATCACAATGAACCACTTCCGGGGAGGTGGTGCCCAAAGCAGCTGACTGGCCAGGGGTGTCTGCAGCTTCCTCACCAGAAGACTTTGCTAGTTGGGCTCGAAGATGTCTTCTGATAAATGAGCCTCAGAAGTCCATGTCCTAGGCTGGCCGCCAGCCCAGGATGGCTGAGTTGATGAGCCTGCCGGCTCCTGCTTCCCTTGCTTTTCTCTGACCCCAAAAGAAAGGGCAGCCGAATTTGCCCCTGGGCCACTTGGATTGCGTAGCCAACGGCCAGATAGGGATGGGGAGAGGAGAAGGAGAGAGGCCCTGTCAGGCTTGTCTGGAAAAGGTCAGGACCTCAGAGCAGGCAGGACAAGGGATGGGAGGAAGAGAGGAGAGAGCGTGCATCTCCATTGGGAGCCAGGAAGCTAGGGGCAGACGGCCTCCCCTGGGAAGCCTGGACTATAGCTGCTAGCCTGGCCACAAATCCCAGGAATTTGGCGGCTGCTGCATAAAGGCCGCCTCTGACCTCAACGAGGATACAGGTCATCTTGGGTTTCTCTCTTGTCTGTTAGAGGGTCAGCACAACAGACCTCGCTGTCTCCTTCACAGCGATGAAATGTGTCATCGTCCCAGGACCTGCCGGTTGCTATGCTCTTGGCATGTGGGGAGCAGGATGAGGGGTGGGCTCCTTTCTAGGACCCCAGGCCACCTGCATGTGGGCTGCTCTACTGTCTGGAGTGAGCAGGCCACCGAGGTCCTCAGGCCCCAGGAATGAGGCTGAGTGATTCCGTCTCAGCCCCAGGCATTCAGCTTCAGCACTGCTGGGCGGAGGGACAGATATGGGGCCCAGGGAGCTTCCAGGAGCTCTTGAGCCTGGAGAACATGATCCAAGGCTTGGTGCTGCCCCCTGGTTTCCCAAGAACAACAACAATAGCAACTAACGTTAATGAAGTAGGAGGCCCTGGTCTGAGCTCTCACGAAGCATCGCCCCATTCCTCCCATGACAGAGGGCTGTACTATTGACCCCATTGTACAGATGAGTAGACTGAAGCCACGCGCTCTGCCTCCTGTCTCCAGAGCCTGGTGGTGACCATTTTTAGTTTTTGTTCTCAGGCCCTGAGGGACTCTGGAAAGTTCCATTTCAATGCTGTTATGTGACACCATGGCTTTCTGCTAGCTTGGTGGGTTCTGATGGTACCTGCACTCATTCAACCTTAAAGTGTAAAGATTATCCCAGGCAGCTGTTCACTGGGACCACCTGTATTCTAGAAGAGATTTGAAACTAGGAGAGCGGGATTTGGGAAGCAGCGGGCTTTCCCTAGCAGAGCCACCAGAGGCCCATACAGGAGTCTCATGCAAATTAGAAGGCGCCTTTTACTCCAGGCAGATATAACCTATGCCCAGGCGTGTGTCGATGAGCAGAGTGAGGGCTGGGTTTCAGCTCCCATTTAACATTTCATCCAGGTGCTCTTGTGCAGTGGACGACTTAGACGACTGTACTTGGCAGTCCTGCTTCCAGGGCGCCTGTTGGCTCCCATCGCAACCACCCCCAGTTGGTTGCTAGGGGCTCAGAGCACAAACCCAACACCACTCAGATGTCCTTTCACCCTGGGAAGACCAGGATGCTTATCTCCACTGCCCTGCTTGATGTCTGTTGCTCATGTGCTTAGTGGGGCTTGACTGAGATCTGTTAACTCATGCCAGGGGGAGGTTTAGAGGTGGAGGACTCTAAGAGATCATTTAGCCCAGTGCCCATTGTATAGATGAGAAAACTAAGGCTCTGCAAGTTAGCGTGGCTTGAGCAAGTCATTGTGAAGACTTTGTTTCTCCTTTCTGGCTCCTTTCTCTTTTGTCGTGAGCCTTTGCCGTGTGCAGGGCTGAACAAGTAATTCACCCCTTTCTTTACGGCTGAGGGTGCCGAAGCCCAGGGCAGCTGGCCACTTCACCCAAGCTCACACAGCGAGTTAGCAGCCCTCCTTAGGCCTAGCTTCCTCCATCTGTTCCCACCAGCCACAGACCCCAGAGTGCCCTGGGATCCGCTCTCTTCCTGTGGGATAAAGAAGAGGGTACCCCAAGACCCCACAGGACACATCTTCCTGGCCTTGTGGCCGGCTTTCCTCATGTCTGCTCTGCATGGGATAATCAAGTCACCCCTCTTGCCATCAGGAAGAAGATGGAGGGTTGCTGCTGGGAGTTCTGCCCAACCTGGGGGAAGAACCAGGCCACACTCTGCCTCCCTCCCAGCCCATGTCCCTGGACCAGATAAATTATTCCCCCCGCCCCCCAGTTACTCTAGCCTGAAATACCAAGTATGTTGAAGGTCAAAGGGCCTGGCCTGGGGAGACCATGTATCCCTAAGCCTTATAGTAGCTGTGCTCAGCTCCAGCTGTTCACTGGGACCACCTGTATTCTAGAAATACTGTATTCTAGTTATGCTGATGCTTGGGCCCCATTGCCAGAGATTTGGATATGACTGGTCTGGGGTTGGGGCCCCTGGGGAGTTTTCAAACTCCCCAGGTGATTGGCATGTCCAGCAGAGATGAGAATCATTTTCACACCCATACCAATGCCCATGGGAGGGACACCTGATGATCTGGATGTGGAACCGGGTCGTTTGATAATCTGCTGGATAATGGGCAAAGAAAACTCTTGGTAAAATGCAGTGTAGTTTATATGAAGTCTAGCCCTTAATTTCAAAAAGCAAACTGACAGAAGATGGGTACTTGACTTGGCAGGAAGTGAAGGAGGCCTTGGCTGCTCCAAGACTGGCAGGAGCCAGCAGTGACCTCTCCCGAGGCATTAAGAGATGGGAGGGAGGCAGGTAAAGATGCAGTGAACACACATGTGCAGGCATGGTCCTGCGGCCGGGACTTTAATAAGGATGTTGACAAACCGAGGCACATTCCAGAACCTGGGACTGATGGAGAATGACCTGAGGAATTCAAGGGTGGGCATGGGGTGAGATTCTGCTGGAGCAGAGCAGACTCCAGGGACTGTGAAAGTGGGCTGCAAGTATCCGGGCTCTGATTACAGATGGGGAGGGGCTTGGCCCAGGGGGTAGAAGATTTCAGCTCAACACAAGGAGAAAATTCTATCCCAGCAGTCCCAGCCCAGTGCTAACCTCCAGAGTGGGAGGGAGACCCAGCAAGTCCCAGGGAGCATGTTTGGGGCAAGCAGTGAGCTAGGCTCCCATCGAATAGTATTTCCAGCCACCTCTGCCTGAGCCTGGGACTGATGGAGAATGAGACTGGCTTAGTCTAGGTCCTTCCACCTGGGCACTACTGACATTTAGAGCTGGATGGTTCCTGTGGTGGGGCCTTCCTGTGCATTGCAGGGTATTGAGCAGCATCCCTGGCCTCCACACACTTGACGATAGTAGCGCTCCCCCTCATTATGACAATCAGAAGTATCTGTAGATCTTGCCAAATCTGTCCTGGGGAACAGAACTGCCCCCCTGCCCCACTGAGAACCACTTCCTTGGAACAATGGCCCTCTACTCTGGCTGCACAGAGGGAGCCCCTGGCTGCTTTAGAAAATACTGATGCTGCCTGGGTCTGCGCCCAGAAGTGTGATATCATTGCTCTGGGTGAGGCCCAGACAACCTGGGGTTAAACTGCCCCAGGTGATTCTAATATGCTGCTCGGTTGAGCCCCCCCTGGGGAGGACTATTTCTCAAACTTGAGGTATCATAAGAATCACCTGGGTGGTGGCTCTAACCCGTCTTGATTTAATTAGAATCACCTGGAATTCTCAGGCTTGGGCAAGTGTGGGAAAGGCCGCTGCGTTTCCATAAGCCCCTTGCAGAGAGTGAGGCTCCAGGGTTCTGAGCTGAGAGGCCTGGCTAGCCAGTCTGGCTGGGACCTCAAGTACCTCCTGCTGAGTTTCCTCCCCCTCTGCCCTCCCTTCCAGCTCTCTGCATCCCAGGGTTGGGCCTCTCCTCACCTCCCCCACCTTCTCCTCCCCTGTGACTTTATCCCAGCCCCCGCCCTCCGCCAGCTCCTGTGAGCCCGCCAGCAGCCGGGCCCCTCCTTCTCTTTTCCTCCCAGCCGGTGGCTCTCAGCGCCGGCTTGATTTAGTAGGCGTTGGAGGAGAAAGGCAGCTTGAAGAGTCACTAAGAGCCTCGAGCTAGCCAGCACTTATCTGGATAGGAGAGGCCGGCAGCCCCGGGAGGGAGCCGGGGTGTAAGGAGAGACACACCTCTCCAACGGAGAGAGAAGGGGCTTGGCAAACCTGCCATCATCACAGCCCTCTGCAGGGTTATTGGTACCGTGAGCTACCAGCAACCTCCACCCCTAGCACACAGCGTCCGGGCTGCGTCTCCCTGCCACACCCGGATGAGGCAGGGAAGAGGGGGCGAGAGGAGAAGGGGGTACCCCTACAGTCGCCTCCTGCGGGTGGGGTACAGAGACCCCTGGGTTAAGACACGTCAGGTGGGCTCCTTGGGAGGTGCCCTATGGCCCCTGTGTGGCTATTGGGGGCGCAGGGAAAGGGTCCCCACCTGGCTTCTCTACTCCCCCCACCCCAGCCTTTTGGTTGTTTGCCTATCCTCCTCTCCTGGTACCCGTCTCCCTCCTTCTCCCTAATGAAAAATACAAAAGAAAAATGCGCCAGTGCCCAGGTCTGGGGAGCCCCAACCCGCAGGATGGAGAAATGAAAAGCGGCCCCAATTAGAGGCTTTGGTTCTGCAAACTTGATGCTCGGCACTTGAACTGTCAACGGTGGAGCCTTAATTAGCAGCGGCGGGGGAGAGGTCAGGAACAACTCAGCAGTCTTGACAAGCGCGTTATCAAGTGCAGGGGAGCGGGGGCTGCCCGGGCCGCGGGCGGGGCGCGGGGGAGCGGAGAGGAGGGCGACGGCGGGGGCGCCGCGCGCGCGGGGGGTGGCGGGGAGGAGGTGCGCGGCCCCGCCGAGCGGGAAGGGAATAAGATGGTTGCTGCGAGGCGACTGCGCAGCCACGGCTGGCGGTGCGTGAAGCCTCCAGCGAGGGCGCGGGCGAAGGGGCGCGGGGCGCTCCTGGGGGCGGCGTGAGAGGCTGCTCCGGCTTCCCAGGCCCCCAGCACCTCCCCTGAGTCCTTGCAGCTGGCAGGCGGGGGCGCAGCGGGCAGGGCGCACAGCGCGCAACTGGGCGGACGACCACAGCGGCTCCTGACCTCCCGCAGGACTCCGGGGACACCACTCCCTGGTTCTCCGGCTGTCCCGTGACCCCCTCGGCCCCCCTTGGCGCCTCCCTGTGTTCCCAGCCCCAGGCGGCAGCGGCAGGAGGAGCGCGTGGTGGCTTGGAAGCCCCGCTGCTCCGCGATCCCCGCGCCCACGTTGCCGGCTATGCCGGGAAGCCCCTTCTAGAGTCCCCCGGGTCCTTGTGGCCTGGCGGGGGCAGCACAGCATGCTCGGCATGAAGACCTGGTCGTCCCTGCTCCTGAACCTCAGTAAGTGCGGGGCTCGCCGCCCGCGGAGAGGGAGAGGGGGGGGGCAGGGATGGAACTTTCCGGGGACGCCGCCCACCACGCCTGGCACACCGACCCCGGATTACCTCCAGGTCATGCACGTGGTACCCCCGGGGCGCTGCGGGGCCGCCTCTTCATCCTGTCAACTCAGAAAAGAAGCCAATCGATTTATTTTTTAAAGTAGAAAAGCTCCATCTGCCTGCCTGTCTGGCAGCGCCTGGGGCACGTCCAGGGGTCTAGGGGGCTGGCGGATGAGAAGTATGGAGAATCACCTTCAGATTTCATGCAGGCGACGTGTCCGGCCTGCATAGGCCTTGCCGCTGTCCAGGGGCCGGTATTATGACTAGTTAGCAAGCTGTGGTGGGAGTGTCAACCCCATCTGGCCCCTTTGTGTCCAGGGGACCAGGATCCAGGAGCAAAAAATGGGGGAGACGTTTTCTCTCCCTGTTTATATGCGCACAAGTGCGGAAGAGGGGCGGGATATGTGGCGTAAACTGTTTTGCCAGGACTTGCTCCCTTCCCAACATGTGCTGGCACCTCACCTGGGCCGATGCTAGCTAGCCCTCTGCGTGGGGGAACTTTCTCACCGTGTCAAGGTGATGACCTCCCAGTTGCTGGTGCATTTGTTAAGGGGCAAGAAAGGAAGACATAAGCCAGCTGTGGGCAGTACTGCGTCAGCCCCTGTCTGAGATGGGTTAGCAGGACTCTGAGGCCCAGGGACACCCCTACAAGCAGAGAGTGTGAATGTGGCATTGGGCAGGGCAGGGAACCTGAAGTCCTTGGCTGGAGGGGCAAGTGGAGAGAGTGATGGAGAGAGGGCAGCAGTGAACGGTAGCTCAGGTTCTCAAGGTTCCTTCAGGGTGATTCTAGTCACAGAGGATGGATGGGATGATGGCTTCAGCATGGTCCCTCTTCTGTGAAAGGTTGGACATCCTGACCTCCAAATGCCTCTCCTGCTGGCCTTTCTTCCAGGTGGGCCAGTTTTGGGGGAGGGGAGTGACTGGTGGAACCCACCTGGGCCCAGGTAGCCCCCTCTTGCTCCCCTCCCCCTCACCCAAAGCTGCCGGGGTCCCCCAATCCCCCTCCTCCATGCTTCCCCTCCCTTACAGCCCTGCATCTCTCCGTGTATACCTCTCTGCCTGTTTGAACTGCAGCTTTTAAAGCTTTTTGCCTTTTGAAAACTCGGGGGGGAACAGTTGCTTGTGGAGAGGTCGTGAACAGTTGACGATTATAGTCCAGTGTGTAGAAAGAGCTTAAAACAAATCCCCATCCATCAGATGTCAGCTTAGGCGGTTTCCAGCGCTCTCCTGTGGGGGCCAGGGTGGGGGCGGCAGCATAGAGGAAGGGAGGGCTTCATTTCTTTCCACTAAATGAACCTACAAAACTGCCTCTCTTATTCAGGTGTCTGATCTTCACTCCCCTCTGCTGGCTCTTTCTGATCTCCCTTCCTCCAGGAGCTGGCAGAGGTGAGGACGGGGCGGGGGGGGGGGGGGTCCTGCCTCTTGGGACCTTGGCAGCCCCAAAAGATTCCTCACCATCTGTGTAGGCTTGGCCAAGTCACATGGCATCTGGGAACCTTAGTTTCCCAGAGCATACCGAGAGGACAGTCACGAGAGTGTGCACCTCCATCTGCCCAGGGGACGATGTCCTTAGCCCCACGTGTTCAGTGGTGAAATCTGAGGCTTCTCCCTGGCCCGTGGAATATCACCTCTCTGGAGGCGGAAGAGCCTCACTTTGTTCTCAGAGACCATTGAAAGAGGCTGAAGGGGCCTGTGTGAAGAGCTGGATCAGCGGCTCAGGGTCTCCAAGGAGCCCCTTGAAAGCACAAATGAGGGTTCGCTTCGTGCAGGCAGCATCCTTTGCCTGTAGTCGCATGTCAGGCTGCATGGCACCTTCAGGAGGGAGGTGCTAGCTTTGCTCCTTCTGGATTTTGCAGGTGAGGAAACTGAGGCTCAGAGGGTCACACAGCTGCTGAGGTGGTGAGGGTGCCTGGGCCGTCCCACTCCAAGGCCATGTCCCTGGTCAGCCATATTTGGCCCCCGAGTGCCTCTTCCTCTAGCTCCAAAGAGATCTATCTGGTCACTTCAGTCCGTAGCAGTCTTAGACTGCTCCTCTCTGCCCGCAAGACGAAGCTATTGAGTGAGAAGTCTAACCTCCTCTGTGAACTGCTTCCTGCCTGCCATTCAGAGTCCTGCCTTCTCCAGCCCTCCAGCCAGCTGACTCCCATACCTTGTCCTCTTGTTCTTGCCATGGCCTGGCTATTCCTGTCTCTGCTTAGTGCCCTGGCCACTAGGGAGGCACAGAGAAGAACAGCGAGGAGTGCCAGACCTGTAAACTCCTATCTTCCTACCTTCTCGTTGCTGTGTGACTTGAGGCAGGTGACCTATGTACATGGGGATTGTGGTTCTGTCTTCCTAAGAATAAGTGCATCAGTCAAGTTAATAATAGTGCCTGCATGCTGTGAGGTTAATAAATGTCAACCGCTACTACCTTTTCTTCCTTCCCGAAAGCCCTTCCAGCTTCTGTCTGCAGTCTCTCTGTACCTCAAGGCCTAGCTTGAATGCCATCTCCTCTGAGAAGCCTTCCAGATTCTGCCCAGCCGTAAGCTATCTCTCCTGCTGCCTCCTGTCCTCATGGCCAGTATTTCTTTTCTAGGTGAAATCCATACCTCTGTACCTAGTTTCTCTCTCCTGTCAGACAAAAATTCCATGAGGAAAAATCTTTTTCATTCTGATCTCAGAATCTCCCAAGGTGTTGAGTATGTGATAAATGCTTGGATGACTAGAGGGAGACCATTTTTCTGGCTATACCAGTGTTTGGTCTCACTTCCTCCATGTTCAGTAGGTGCTTGGCTCAGACAGATATTGGAATAAAATCCAGAGTCCATGTGGACCCTTAGGGATGCCTTCAGATCATTTCTAAGTCCCCTAAGTGGCGAAGCCCCAGCCCCGAGGGCCCCTTCCTTCGATCCAGAAGAGCAGGCTCACCTCTGGACAGCTGGCCACCTGTGGGGGAATGTTAGAACAGGGCACTCTGTGGACCACGTGGTCAGTTGTTGGAAGGACATGGGGTGGATTGCCCCTAATGCCAGGTTGGGGAAACCCAGCTGCTAGCCACTCTGCAAGGGGCAGGGTGCTGTCATTGTGTGTTGGGGCGAGAGGCCGGAGCAGCCTGGACACAGCCTTGGTTGTTGGATTATTTCCAAAACAGCGTCCTTGGGAACCCCCAGAGGGTTACAGGGGCTGTCTGAACCCTGTGGCCCAGACCAGGCTCCTCCTCTGACATTCCACGGCCTCAAAGGGTCCTGATGGTGGATCCTGGCAGCCGAGAGAGGTGGGGATGGCATTTATAAGCCCTTTGGGGAGGGGCAAGGGGCAACACCACTGCCAGTGAGAAGACTCCCTGGGGGAGGCAGTGGGGGTGACATCATTTGTGCTTGTGTAAACCAGATAAGCCACTTCCAGGTATGGAAATGTTTTGCTTTATTTGGGGGAAGAAATTTCTAGAGGTCCTCAGCCAGGAAAAAAGAGGCTCAGCAGCCAGGTAGTCATGCTGGGTCCTTGCTAGTTAGTGTAGGGCAGGGGTCCCCAACCATAACTGGTCCATAAACTGTTAGGAACTAGCTGCACAGCAGAAGGTGAGCAGCAGTTAAGCAAGTGAAGTTTCATCTGTATTCGCAGCCGCTCCCCAGCGCTAGCATCACTGCCTCAGCTCCACCTCAGATCATCAGGCATTAGGTTCTGTTAGGAGCATCAGTCCCTGGTGCCACAAAGGTTGGGAACCGCTGGTGTAGGGCACCTGCATCTCCACTATTACCTGGTCTAAAGATGAGGAGCGCTGGCCTGGAGCCAGATGACTTAGGTTCAGATCCTTGATCTGCTCTTATTTGCTGTGTGTCTTTGGGCAAAACATTTAGCTTCTCTGTGCCTCAGTTTTTCACCTGTAAAAGGAGAAATAATAGCACCTATCTTGTTCCCAGTAGCTGTTGCTGCGTAATAAACCACCCCAACACAGTAGCTTAAAACAATAGCAAGCATTTAGTTTACTCATGAACCTAGGGGTTCAGTTTATAGTTCTCGGGGTCTCATGGGGTTGCAGTCAGTTGGAGGCTGCTGGGTCTCTTCCATCCCCTCCACCACCTTTCCTGAGCCAGCCTCAGAGGTCACATAGAGTCACTTCAAGGCAGCCACCAGAGTCACCTCAGGCTCAAGGCGGGGAGACAAAGACTTCATCTCCAGATGAGAAGAAGGTCAAAGAATTTGTGGACATGTGTTAGAACCCCTGCATACCTTCTAGAGGTGTTGGACTGAGTGGTTAATACATGTAAACAATACTTCTTTGTTTACTAGGTAACCTCTGTTACCTAGTAAACATTAGATGTCCTCAGAGCTGAGTTCCCAAGAAATTCTTTACATCTAAAAGACAAGGGGTCATGCAGAGGAGAGCATGTGGACTGGGCCATGGGTTGTCATAGATACTGCTCCTGAGTTAAGAGGCCCTCTCTGCCCACCCCCTTGTTTGGTTTTCAGAGTGACTCTTGACCTTTAAAGTCTGTTCTCCCCCTTTCTGCCTGTCTCCCTGGCCTTTGGAATGTCATCGTCCCTGGAAATCCTTGACAGACGTTTAACGGGGGGGGTGCCTCTCTACTGTGGGGTCTCTGATATGTTTATGTTCAGAGATCCTTGGACCACAAGCCTAGGGGAATGCACTGGAGCACCAAAGAAGATTCCAGAAGCAAACGCATGACCTGGGCAATCCCTTTCCCTTCTTGGGGCCTCTGTTCCCTAACTCCGCGAGAAAGAGATTGATGTCTAGGAGGAATATGAGCTCTGGAAGAGAAATGAGGTAATGCTCATATTGGCATGCCGGTGACATTGTAGATCTTCTGGGGTGAATAGTGTCCCCCAAAATTCTTGTCTACCCAGAACCTCAAATGTGACCTCATGTGGAACTATGCAATGGGTTAAGGATCTGGAGATACCAACCTGCATTAGGGCGGGCCCTAAACACAGTGACTGATGTCTTTATGAAAGGAGAACACACACACACAGGCCGTGTGACGACGGGGGCAGGGCTGGAGGGACGCGGCCACAAGCCAAGGAACGCCCGGCTGTGGGGACGTGCGCCACCTTCACCTTTCTGCCTTTGGATTTTCTTTGATGCCTCTTGTGGGGGAGCTAAACTCATCACACCGGTTACCCTACTGGACAGAGCTGAGTCCCTTGGGCAGAAAAACAGTTATGGAGGTCTGTGTGGGTGCCCCGGGGTAGACCTGGGTGAACTGGCAGAGCCCACGGCCATGGGCTTCCCTGGGGAGAACCAGCCTCTTTGCCCCCAGACACCAGAATGGAGAAACCCTGGTGACCCAGTCAATGTTTCTTTTAATTACAGACAATTAAAACAATGTAATGCGTATCAGTGTCAGTTTGGAGGAAGCAGAGAGCCCAAACAGAACCAAAAAATAAAATAAAACCCGGTGGATTTTTAAGAGTGATTATCTCCTGACACATAGTGTGTTGCCATCTGGCAGACGCGCAAGCCCACCGAAGCTTGATGCTGGGGGGAGAGGGGCGGCAGAGGCTTCCTGCAGGCAGCCCAGAGCCAGGCACTCCCTCCCTGGGCTGACCCCAGAGCAGGTCTGAGGTCCTCCCCTGCCTGCTCTGGGCTTTCTCAGCTTGGTCCCCTTATTTCACAGAGCCCCGCAGGGCAGCACACCCCATGCCAGCCTTCCTGAATGAGGAGGCGGGGCTCAGCATTTCTGGCAGAGCAATTTCCCAGGTGCAGTGGCTGCTGAGTGCACAGTTCGACAGGTGCCAAAGGTCACCACGTTTCAGCGGTGGGCATCTGAAGATGTTCTAGCTTCAGTATCCGTGGCCACAGTTTAAAAATGAAGAACACAGCATTCGTTAACTTTGTACCACATGCCAGTCTCTCAGCCCACGTTTTTTAGGCTTCCACTTGCGGTTAGATTCCCTACCTACTGTGGGCCTTGATGGCCAGGGATGAAAGATTTGAGAGGGAAATCTTGGATACTGTTGATGTTTGGGGTGGGTACCATGTGGTGGGCCGTCCTGTGCATTGCAGGATGTTGAGCAGCATTCTTGGCCTCTACTCACTCAATGCCAGTAACATCCTCCCTGTTGTGACAGTCAGAAATGTCTCCAGACATTACTCAGTGTCCCTTGGGGGAAAAATGGGTCAATGGGCTTAATGTAAATGTATAAGTTTCCTGTGGCCGCCTTAATAAATTATTACCACAAACCGGGGGCTTAAAACAACAGAAATTTACCTTCACAGATTCTGGAGGCCAGAAGTCTGAAATAAGGTGTCAGCCGGGTCTCGCTCCCCACAGCGGTTGGAGGGGAAGAGCCTTCAGCTTCTTCTGGCTTCTGGTGGCTCCCTGTGTGGCAGGATCACTGCAGTATCTGCTTCTGTCTTCGTGTGGCCTCTCTGTGTGTCCCTCTCTTCACATGTCATTCCCTCTCTCTATGCCCAGATTACCCTCTTCTTGTAAAGACACCAATTCGGATTGAGGGCCACCCTAAACTAGTATGACCTCATCTTCTTATGTCTGCAAAATCCCTATTTCCTAATAAGGTCACATTCTGAGGTCGTGGGTGGATGTAAATTTCGGGGACACTGGAACCCAGTACAGTAGAGGCTGGTTGATGGATGAGCTACATGTAGCACAGAGAAGGGAGGCCCAGTTAGCCTGGGGGAGGGCAGACGGAGTCCATGGAGGTAGTAGCTGTGCACTGAGGTCCAAGACCTTGCCTCACCTGGAGAAAAGATGTTAGGAGAGCCTCCGTGTGGCCAGCTCTCCGCTTGCCCATCTGGAGAGGCGGGTCTCAGCAAACTCAGTTCACAGACCTGGAACCTGAGTCATGGGCCTGGGGCCCTCCCTGAGGCCGCCCACCCACATCAGTATTTCCAGAAGTTGGAGGGCACACGTGCCGCGCCTCCCCCCACCTGCGGTGGCCTCGGCTGTAGGAGTTGGGTTACAGACAGCGGTCAAGGCTGGCCCTGTCGCTCGATATTTGGTTGCCACCTGTTGTGGCTTGAATTGTGTCCACCAAATATATTCAAGTCCTGGAACCTTACTGTACCTTATGAATGTGACCTTATTTGGAAATAACGTTAAGACGAGGTCATATTGGGTACAATGGACAGAGTCCTGTGACTGGGGTCGGACACACAGGGACAAACACGTGCAGAGAGAGTGCATGTGAGCATGAGAGCAGCCTGGCTGGTGGGGGTGGAGGCGAGGGGGGAGGAGAGAGGAAAGCTGGGCTTCCGCCATGAGGGGCTGAGGAGAGGGGTCAATGGATCCTTTGGGGATGTTATTACAAGTCACAGCTTATCATCCCTGGGCACATTAGCTGTGGCATGGGGACGTGGGGTCAGTCGACTGAATCAGGAGATAAAGTAGAATTGTCTAGAGAACAGAGCCAAGCGGGAGACACCAAGGTTCAAGCCTTGAATCGGTCAGCGCCACAGGGTATGTCCAGTAAATTAGAGGAAGAGACAATTGAAGATGAAGGATGAAAAGCAACATTCATTTTGGAAAGTAGCACAGGAGTTGTACAGATCCTGCTCCCTCAGCCCTCCCAGGGGCCCTGGAGGCTCAGCTTCCAGGCAGAGGGCAAAGGAAGAAGGTAGGGAAGAAGGAGAGAGGGGCATAAGCAGAGGGTGATGAGGGGGCAGGAGGAGGGGCCCAGCCAGGAAAGGGGGTGGGGAGTGGGGGGAGATGGTGATGAGGGGTCTAGAGGGAGGGGTGGGTCTCGGGGGAGGGAAGCGCTCTCCCCTTTCCCGGAGGCCAGGTTAAGCCATCAACACAAGGCACTCAGGTTTAATTGTCAGAAATGCGGCAGAGAGAAATGAACGGGACTCCCTGCCCGAGCTGGCACAGCCCCTCTGGCATCACCCGCCTGGGGTCCCCCACCGGCCTCCCTCTCTGCACCTCCAGCTGTTCTTCCTGCTCCCAGAAACCGCTGCTGCCAAAGTGGCAGGGTAGGGAGGAGGGTGGAGGCAGGAGATGGGGCGGGATGTTGGGGAAGAAGACAAGACAATCAGAAATCTATTAGAGAAGAGGCCGCCCTGGGTAGGAGGAAGCTCTGAGATGCCTGCTCTTTTCCTGATGAGAGCCCAGACCTATGGCTTCTTGTCCCCTTCGCCTGGCCTGGCCCCAGCACCTATCACCTGGACTGGTACAATAGCCAGCTTGCTCGTCCTCCTGCTCTGCCCCACCCACCCCACCCCATGCTCCATCCTCTGTGGCACCAGAAGACCCCATGAGAAAGGAGGTCTCACCATGTCTCCCCTCTGCCCAAAACTCCCCAGGGCTCCTACTTCACTCCCAGTGAAGGCCACGTTCCCAGCACGATGGCACACACGCCGTTCCTCCCTCCAACCCGCTGCCCCCACTCTCTCTTTCCTGGCTGTTTCTTGAATACTTCAGACATGCTCCCAGCTCAGGACTCTGCCTCAGATGCTCTCCTGCCTGGTGCTCTCTCCTCCAGGTACCAGCTCGACCAGGTCATTTCTCTTAGAGGTCTTCACTGACACACCTGTCAAGGGCTACATGGTGGCCCCCAAAAGATGTGTCCATGACCTAACCCTCGGAACCTGTGAATATGACCTTATTCAGGAAAAGGGTTTTTACAGACATAAATAAGGAGCTTGAAAGAAGAGCCTTCTGAATTACCCAGGTGGGCCCTAAATCCAATAATGAGTGTCCTGCTAAGAGAAGGAGAAGACAAACAGAGGAGCCGGCCCTGTGAAAACTGAGCAGAAAGCTGAGCCCAGAAGCCAAGGAAGGCCAGCAGCCGCCCGAAGCCGGAAGAGGCCCAGTAGGATTCTTCCCTGGAGCCCCCCGTGGGAGCACAGCCTTTGGAATCTGACTTCTAGCCTTAGGAGCTGAGAGAATAAATGTTTTGTGTAGGCCCCTAGTTTGTGGCTTTGTTACAGCAGCACCAGGATTGCTAATAATCCTCCAACTTTATCCAGCAGTGCACCGCCAGCCCCTTGCCTTGCCGCAAGCTGCTTCCCACGGCACCTGTACGTTTAGACAACGCCACAGTTTAGCAACACGCTACTTTTATCGTTTCTTGCCTAGAACTCAAGCTCCCGACCCAGAACTGCTCGAGACCCTCACCTGCGGCCATGGCGGGGGGGTGTGGTGGAAGGTGTCCGTGGTCCTGGCTGGGAGCCCTTTCCCAGTACACCGGGCACACTGAGTCACCAGAGGGACATGAGGCGGGCAGGGGCTGCAGAGCCCAAGACAGGCAGGCAGCGTTCCCTTCGCCTCGGTTCCGGTCTGAAGGTTGCCAAAGTCATCTCACCTGAGTCGTGAGATAGATGATAGCTTTGAGGACCTTGTCCTTTGCCTCTGGCTACCTTACCCTTTGCCTTAGGGCGATTTCAGAGGCCTGGAGAGGCTCTGCTCCAAGGAAGAGTTCAGAGGTTTCTTGGGCAGGTGAATTCTCAGCAATCTCTCTCTCCTTTTCAAGCCTGGCATGGCAGCCTGGCCACCCCCTGAACCATGAGCCCATAGGAGGACGCCGGGGGCTGCCAGCGCTGCCATGTGGCCCGACCCTCCCTGTCCAGCGTGAATACTGCCACGCATCCCCCACCATCTCAGACTCCAGCTGCACACACGTGCCATGTTCCCGAAAGGATGACCTTCCGCCTTCCCTTTGGTTTGGCCTTCCCAGAAAGGCGCAGAAAAAGAAACCGCTCAACCAAAGTAGCCAAAGAAAATGAAAAAGTCCATGGTTCTGCTCTTGGAAAGTGGCATATTAGTGTCCTGGGGCAGACGTAACAATTCCCACACACTGGGGGCTTAACCAACGGTTAGTCATCCTCTTACAGCGCTGGAGGCTGGAAGTCTGAAATCAGGGTGTGCAGGGGGCCACACTCCCTCCGAAGGCACTAGGGGAGGGTCAGTTCCAGGCCTCTCTCCCAGCTTCTGGTGTTGCCAGCAGCCCTGGGCATTCCTTGGCTTGTAGATGTCACCCAGAGCCTATTAATGGGTGCCTGGGCCTGTGATCCCAGCATCCTGGACAGGAGGCTGTCTCAGGAGGGAAATGGGGCATCTTGCCTCTGGCGGGAAGAAAGAGAAGGTAGGAGCCCAGTGGGAAATACCTCTTCTTGAGGCCTGTGAGGGCCCCTGTCTAAGAACGTGACTGGCTCCCAGAAGGCCTGAGGTGTATAGAGGGGGTTCCTTGGCAGTTTGGTGGGGCCCATCAAGATTCAGATGACTTCAGAGAATTGCAAATAGGTGATGCTGGGGTCTTCTTGCACCTACTAAGTTTTCACTCTCACACTTGCATCCGATGGTCCCAGATAAGGTGAACAGTGTGCAAATCTGGAACAGCACTTCGTGCTTTAAACCCCACATTGTCATGGCCTGGTGGGGCCCTGCGTCTAGGTCCAAGGGCCTCGGGGTGCTTAGGATGGCGCGGCTATGGGCGCCACTTCTCTCCTGTCTGTCTCCTGTGTCGCGGGCCCGCTCTGAGCACTCTGTGGAGATCCCTGTGCTCTCACAGCACCCTGATGAAGGGTGCACGGATGCTCTTCCCTATGACAGATAACGAAACGGAGGCACAGAAAGGCCAGGTTACCGGCCATGGTCATTGGCCGTAAGAATCAGGGCAGTCTGGCTTCAGAGTCTATCGCCTGAACCCGATGTTCTGCTGCATAGGTAAGAGGCAGATGTTTAGATGGGGATGGAGGGAAATTGGGGGCCCCACGGGGTAAGGCAAGACTTGTTCTTCTAGAGCCTTCTGTATCTCAGCTTCTTACTGAAGCAAGTCTATGACCTCCATAAGCCTCCGTCCCCATGCCCCGGCCTTGCCTGCCGGTGGGTCCTTGGGGAGGCTCACTGCTGCTCGCTCTTATTCCTGAACCTACCTTCTTGGGCTTTGCCGCCCCTAGAAGGCCCAGCGGTGCCCCCTCCAATCACCAGCTACCCCGAGAAGACGAGCGGCCCGTCGGCCCGTTCCTGCTCTGCATGCGGTATCCGATCGCCCTCCCAAGAGACAGAGCAGGGACCGTTCCCCAAGGCGTGTCATTTTCATAGCAGGTGCGGCAGCTAGTGGGGGCAGCCAAGCCTCCTCAGGAAGAGTGGGGGCCAGATTGGATGGCCGGCGCCATCGGAGGCCCCAAGGTCCCCCAGTGTGATTTTTCTGTTTGACACCCCAGCACCCCCTCCCTGAGGTTTCAGCTCGAGGCCCAGAGCCCTCCCCGCCTCCCTCTGCTCCTGAAATAATAATCGCCCCGAGCAGCTGGGTTCCGCGCTGAGCCAGCGCTGGCGGGTCCCCCAGGGAGCAGCGTGCACAGAAACCACAGGTCTCTGCCACCACCCCCCGCTTCCCGGGACGGCGTGTTCTGCCTTCGCTCAGATTTCAGTTTCATTTGTTAGTTTGCCCTTGCTCCCTCCCTGGGCCGGGTAGCCTCCTACCTGCAGTTTTGGCGTTTCTGCCCTTGCTATTCCGCAAATTCCAGCCAGTCCTGACACCGACTCGGCCTGAAACAGCCAGGCCTCCCTGAGGCTGGAGCCAGACTTCCCGGATTCGAGTCCAGGCTCTACTGCTGGCCAGCTGTGCGGCCTCAGCACATAGCTCAACTGCTCTGTGCCTCAGTTTCCTTATCTGTAAAATGGAGATAAATGGCACCTTCCTTTTTGAAGGATGAGCAGAGATAAACCACATGAAGTGCTTAGCGCAATGTCTGGCTCGCGGTTGGTGGTTTTTGAGCCGTGTGCATCAGGATTGGTGAACCTGGTGGGGGGCGGGGGCGCAGAGGGCTGTGATATAGGAGAGGGGTTTTGAAGGGCGTGTAGTTTTCCAAATGGATGAGAAAGGTATAAAAGGGCATCCCAGGTGAAAGGAACCCCGATCAAGAAACGGAAGTTAGTCTTCTGTAGAAAGAGTCCTCCTCTTTCCAAGTGGGGAGTGACTCGAGATGTTTTAGCTGAGTGGAGATCCTCTGTTCTTTACATGGGCCAGAGCTTCGATAATCAATCACTGTTTGCTGGGAGTACTTGGTGTGGTCAGTTTCCAGGAGCTGAGATGAGCTGTTGCAGACAGGGCCTGGCAACTTCTTTTTACCTGACACCCCGATTCTGCTGCTAGAGCAAGTCGTGCGTTGCATAGGACAAGCACTGTGTCTGGCACTTTGGGAGATGTGGTTAGAAGCCAGGAAGAGGTACAGTAAGGATGGCCCTGTGCCACCCCTGTCCTTTTGCCTTATTTCTTATTCTCATAGCAGCTGGGATGAAAAGACACTTTTTACATTTTACAGATGAGGAAACTGAGGCTCAGAGTCATTACTCGCAACCTCTCGAGGTGAACAGGTGGGAAGTGACAGAGCTGGGGTGTAACCCAGCCCTCCTCCCCTGTTCACAGCCTCGGCCACCATGCTTAGTGACCTCTACAGGACATGTCGGCCCCTGGGGTGGTATCTGGAGACCCGGCCCCTGACTGTGCCCCTTGAAGGCCAGTGACCGGGCCTGAGTCATCTCACCTCTGGGTTTCACATCCTCACCTGTAAAACAGCTGCTGTTGCAGACAACCTTCCAGTTGTCATGTTCATTCGGGGGCACAGATGGTCGCAAAAGACCTTTGTAAGCTACGTGCCCTCCTCCTGCTGGCTGTCGTCGTTACCTGGAGAAGAACAGATGTATGAGATGTGAGTGGTCCAGTGCCAGAACCCACCAGAATCTGCCAGAACATTCCAGAGCCGTCTATCAGCTGCGTTTAATCTGGGGTGGTGCTTAGTTCTGCCAGGCAAGAGAGCACACGAGTACACGCATGCGCCTTCTGGAGAAGGGGACAGACTCCGAGCTGGGCCTGGCAAGGTAATGAGTGTGTGGACGTCCAGAAGCGCTGGTCCCCAGCTCAGAGAGGAGGAACCAGGGCCAGGCAGCCTGGGTTCAAATCCCCACCCCAGCACTTACCTCGTGTGCGACCTTGAGTGAGTCACTCAACCATTCCGTGCCTTAGTTTCCCCTCTATGAAATGTGGATGATAATGGTTTTTACCTGTGGGGTTGATATGAAAACAGTGCATTACATGGATGGCAAGCATCTTGTCAAGGTCAGGCTGTTCTAAATGCCATGTAGTGGCGGCTGTTGTTACTGCCTAGGTGGGTAATGGGAGAGCAAAAGTAGGAGTGTGCATGTGGAGGGGGGTGTCTGGAGTTAAACCCCCCTTTCTGTGACCTTTACCCCTTGTTCTGTGCTTCAGCTTTCCCATCTGTAAATTAGAGTTGTAAGAGACTGATTGTGAGGGCTAGAAGAACCCTTTTGGGGCCTGTGGGTCCATTCCAGGCCTGGCGCCCAGTAGGTGCCCCGTGAACAGTACTTTCTGTGCCCTTTCTCTTCCACCAGCCACTGCCCAACCCCGGGCTGCTGTCCCCGCCCACTTGGCAGGCCCTGTGGGATCGAGTGTCCCAGAGGCGGTGGGCTGAGACCAGTGAGCCTCACAGCTGCACACCTGAGAACCTGCTGGCAAAGTGTTTGCTTAATTAATTGACTTTGTGAGTGGGAGTCTGTCCCTGCGTAAATCTACCAGCAGGCTCTGGTGCTCGCCGCCGGATGCAGCGAATGCAAGACTAGACTTTAAATAAGGGTGCGGTTATTGTTTGAATAATTGAAGAACGTCGGGGAGACAGCAGGCCTTGGTGCAGCGTCCTCCCCTTCCGTGGCCAGCTGGCTTCTGGGCCCATCCCTGTGGGCACGGACTCTGCTTCTGGCAGCCCCTTGGCCCACGGACCTGTGTGCTGGTTGAAACCCCCCAGTAATCTTCAGGAGAGGGATAGATGGAGTGCCCCAAAGTTCAGATTGGGAAACTGAGGCTGGGGCAGTTCAGAGGCAGACTGTGTGCCTGGAATCCAGCAATCTGGGCTTGGTGAAGCTGGTGAGGAGAGGAGGTGGTCCCACTTCCAAAGACCCTCAGGGAATGTGATGTTTCACCTACAGAGGCCTGTGGATCTGCAGTAGGTGCGGTTTCATGGGGCACAAGTTATGTCCTATGGGAACATAACCTCGAGTGAAACCCAAGTGCAGTGTCCCCATTCCTCTGATCTTACCGACCCTGCAGTGAGAGTGGCCATCCGGGGCCCGGGCCCGTGCACCTGTTCCAGCTTTTGCTTGTTCTCTTTGAACAAGGGAGCAGGTGCCGGGCTCAGAATCTGGGAGGATTTGGGCTGGGGTGCCGCATTGTCATTTCCGCTGGTGATGACGGCTTCTTTCTGGTTGTAAATTGGTTTTTTAAAAAGTTAGTGGATGTAAATTATCCCTCCAGAAACAAAAACAACTGGTTGATTGGAAGGAGTACTAAGTAAATAATATGGGAGTGCAGCTATGGTAAAAGTCACAAAGTGGCCCTCAAGTGACAGAAGCCAGGGAACGGCTATAACTCAGATGACAATGGCTGACATGGCCACTTGCGAGGACCAGGCCTGTTGGAGATGGCTTCATGCACATCATTCACCTTCCTCATAGCCCTCAGAGAGGGCTGTTACATCCCCCAGGTTTAAGATGGGGAAATGGAGACACGGAGAGGCTGTCACACAGCAGAGCTGGGACTTGGACTCAGGCAGCCGTATCCCCAACCCCTTCTTTTCTCTGTAGCCAGCTCCCCTGCTGTCCCTTGTCTCTCTGGGCAGCCCTTCCAGCTCGTGGTCTTTGCCCTGCCGTGACAGCATGATGGAGGTGCCATCTACCCTATGCCTGCCCCTGGGGTCTAGGGTACCCGCAGCTGCCCTGGGCACAGCTGCATCTGAGCTGAGCCTGAGGCATCTACCTGTTTAGTCCACATTCAGCTTTGATTCCTCAGCACCTGTCCTTGGCCTTGGGCCAGGTCACCCAACTGTCCAGATGGTATGGTAGGGCTACTTTTGCCACCATCGACAAAGGCAGGATTCATAGCTGTCAGAAAACTATCGGGAACATTCCGGGTAGCATTCATGCCACCACACTTCCCCAGACAAGTGGAGAGACAGCCTGAGCCAGCCCAGAGACAGGCACTTTAAGGCCACTCACGCATGGTTTCCTGTGCCCTGAAGGCATTCATTCCAGCCCCTGCTTCTTCCCAGATGATAGCATAGGCCCAGAGGGGGAAGGCCGTTTGCCTGCAGTCACACAGCAGGGTGCAGCCACGTACCAGAGCCAGCCTCTGCACAGCCAGTTCTCAAATCAGGAGGAAGCAGGATTCTGTCCTCTCTTTCCCCGTGCTTTCACCCTTGCCTGCCTTTCATTTTTCCGAGCAGGGAAGGAGGAAGTGGGGCGCGGCCCCGCGGAGTGCCATGCCTGCCTGCTGTCCCTGGGAGGGCATCCTTCATCCTGCAGCCCCGTACCAGCGCGGCACCGCATTAAGGACAGATGGATTACAGCTAATGAGCCTGCTTGCACCATTAACACTCGAGAGCCTTCCCGGGATTAAAGCCCCACGCAGCCCGCCGGGCCGGCTTGTCACTCTTGAGGTGGCGCCGAGGCGGCTGGCCGTGCATCAGTGCGCCTAATTGTTCCTGTAATTGGGAGCCTGATGCCATCCTCCCTGGGGATTACAGGCTGGCAGGAGCTGCCCTCCATTCCTTACCCCTGCCCAGCCTGTCCCAAGGGCCAGGGGTCCTAGGAGCTGCTGCTTGCGTCTCCTCCGGCCCCTCAAACACCTGTCAGAAAGGAGAACAGCCCTTTTGTTCAGCACCCACTGTGGGCCTGGACCGGGAGTGGGTGGACGTCTCACCTTGACAGAGCCCTTGTTCTCATGCTAAAGCCCACTAGGGGTGTCGTGGCCCCATTCTACAGATGGGGAAATAATCAGAGCGGGGGGGCGGCACTGCCTGAGCTTGGGCGGCACCCTGCCTGGGTTTACCAGCACCTGGACCCACGGTGCAGCCTCCCGGCCTTGCACACGCACTCCCACTTTCTCCCATTTTCACACACGTGTACTCGCATACTCACAATACACAAAACTCTACATAACACACAGGGCTTTTACACACCCATGCACACTGGTACATTCTCACACTCGTGCATACACAGTCACTCTCACGCACGTGCTCACACATTCACTCGCACTCCCCTGTACTGTCTTACACACATGCATCCTTGTACATGCACCCACACACACTCACTCATACTCACGCTCACTCATTGCTACTCTCACATTCACACACTCAGCCAACACACACATTCTCACAGTTTACACCTACACTGTCTCATACGTGTGTACTCAGAAACATGTACATATATGTACTCCCACATGCTCATACGTGCCCACACGCCTCACTCTCTCACGTCACCCACACTCATGCATAAGAGTCCTGGGAAGCCCCCCAAGAGCAAAATTCACCCCCCATTTGCCTCGGTGTCCGTGTTGTGTAATCACAGTTGCCCTCAAATGCTGGTGGCTCAGTTCAGGAGGATGGCATTTCTCCCATCTTAGAATCTCAGAGTTCCGAACCGACCTGACTTCCCTCTGTGAGAAACCTTCTGCGGCTCCCTGTGGCCAGCTGGCATTGGTATGGAGCTCCTCCTCGGTATTTTCAGGGAGCCCCTCACCCACCTATTTAGCCTCATCTTCCCCTCTGCCCCCATACTCAAACCCCTCTCTGGACCCCCTCCTGGACCCGTCCCCACACTGTGCAGGGCCCAGCTGTCCCCTCCACCAGGAGCACGATGTCTGTCATGTCCAAGTGATGCCCTCTCTCCATACCACCTCCTTCAAGAGCCCCTTCTTCACCACCCCTTCCAACTGGGGGTGCATCCTAGGTCCCCTACTAGAGAGGGAGGTCTCGTGCTCCCCTCCCTGCCATCTTTGCTCCTGGCTACCCAGCGAGCATTTGTTGGAATGAGTTTAGATGTTGCTAGATACGGGCTGCACAGAATTAAAGCTAACCTCGAATTTTCTACCAGTTTCTCACGTGGTTGCTTCGTGCTTAGTCTGCCATAGTCTACCTCGATGGAGAGGCAAAGACCTCAGTTCCACTTAGCGTAAGTGCCCCAGGGACCCAAGGCTGTCCTCCTGGTGCTGAATATGCCCCCAGGGGATTCCAACTCAGGGATCCGTGAACCTCCCCTGGAGGAACAGGGTCACAAACCCCGGAAGGTTCTAGCTGCTGCCTAGAAAGCAGAGAGAGCGGCGCAAGTCACATTCTACTTGAACTTGGCCGGTAAGAGTTCATTCACATCGCCACCTCCACCACCCCGGGAAGGTTCTGTGTTAACTCAGAAATCCTTTTCAACCCAGAAAGGCTGAGTTGACCTTGCCTGCTAAGCTTTCCCTTCCTGCTGTTTCCTGGAGAGCCGAGGCCCACATGGATGCAGATACGTTTTTTAAATACTGTCTCTGCTGACTTGAGTTCTGGGGACTGTCAAATCTGTCCCAGCTGTGGCGGGTCGTGTCTGAGATGCCTGACAGTCCTTGTGCTGTCTGTATTTGTAGCCTGGACAAGCTGATTTAATAAACACTGAGGGCTCGCTGGGAGCCAAGAAAACAGGAGTTCATTTAAATTTCACGGCAACCACACGATGCCTTCCATCCTTATGTCTGTGTGACAGAACGGAAACTGAGGCACAGAGCAGTGAGGCAGTTTGCCCAGATCACAGCTGGGAATGGCAGGCCAGGATCTGAACACGGGCAGGCTGGCCCCGAGTCCTTGTGGGAACCCCTAGCCATGTGGCCTTGAACAGGACAGCAACAGGGGCTGGGTCCGCAGAAGCCAGGGCCATGTCCTTCGGAGAGGAGGCAAGTGTGAAATGATAAGGGATATATATTTGATCTCTGCCATTGGTTCCTGACACAAAACTCCTAAAACACTTGTAATTCCCCGGGTGATACGCATACCCTTGTTCTAATGAGGTGACTCTGGGCGGGCTCCTAGATGGCTTCAGGATGGGGGCCCATCACCAGAAAGACCCAGCCATGATTAGAAGCTTAGAACTTTAAGCCCCACATCCCTGTCCTCCAGAGTGAGAAGACTGAGACAGTGATCGACTGTGCCTACGCACTGAATCCTCGATAAAGATCCCTAAACTGTGTACGTCTGAGAGTGTCCAGGTTGGTTCACGTTGAAGGTGAAGTGCGAGGAGGAGGCCACGTCTGGAGAGGGTAGGGATGCTCAGCGCCCCCATACCTCACCTTTGGCATCTCTTCCATACGGCTGTTCCTGAATTGTAGTCTTTATAATACGCCAGTAAATCTAAGTAAAGTGTTTCCCAAGTTCTGTGAGCCTTTCTAGCAGATTATTGAACCTGCAGAGGGGATTATGGGAACCCCTGATTTATAGCTGGTTGGCCAGAAGTACAGAGACTTGGGATCAGCGTATGAAGTGGGGCAGTCTCTTGGGACTGAGCCCTTGACCTGTAGGGTCTAGGCCAGTTCCAGGCGGTGAGTGTCAGAGATACCAGGTGAGTTGGTTGTTATAGAAAGCCCCACACATGTGGTGTCAGAAGTGTCGTGAGGAAAGAAACAGATTCCCTTAGGAGTTAGGAAGAATCCCAAGGCTGTGGTTTCTGGCTTCACGAAGGGCTGCTCAGGCCACGGTGACTCATCATGATGTCCCTCTGTATCACACAGCACTCCTTAGGGCTGTCTGGCAGCGTCAGCAGCAATGAGGGGTCAAGAGACAGAAGCAGCCCTGGCCATAGAGACTTTTAGCAAGAGCAGGCAAGGGGAGCCTGGGAGAATGGCCTTAAATCATCCAGGGAGCCAGTACCCAGCTTCACGTGACCTTGCAGGTGGCTACCCTGCCATCTGCGGCCAGGAAAGAAGCAGTGGAAGAACAGAGAAACTGAGCGGGTGCACTGCCGGGGCTTCTGCCCTCCCGGAGGACGCAGGCCCCGCCCACCTCATTGCCTTAATCGTCTTTGCAGCTATTGTTTCGAGAATATCCTTGTCCTCTTGCAACCTTTTCCCCACTTAATTCAGCTTGTCTCTCCCCCTCCAGCTATTAAGCCCCTACTGTGTGCTTACACGTGTGTTCAGAGTATGGCGGGAGTTAAAAACCTGACCCCTGGTCTCTGTCACTCATTTATTCATGCAGCTGACAGCTATCATGTTTTACAGGGCTCTGGGCACATGTTAAAGCTTTATAGTTGAGAGAGAATTCTGGCTTATTCTGACAGCGCCTCCAGAATACCTGCTCCCTGCCGGTATTAGACTGACTAGTTTGGTTGCAAAATGCTCACAGCCAAGTAGGGAAGGCCAGATGAATAAGTGACTCAAGTTCATGGTGGAAAATGCCACAAGAGCTGGAAATACAGGATGATGTAGGACCAGGCTTCCGTTAGGCCATGAAGTTAGAGCGGGGTTTTGAAGGATGCCTAGGCGTTGGTGAGGTAGAGGACAGAGGACGGAGCGTTTGAGACTGTGGAGGAGGGCCTTGTGGGGCCTCCGGGAGAAGTTTGAGTGGACCAGAGAATTAGGCAAGGGCAAGAATTAGGTGAGAGTGGGCAGGGGTGGTGGGCAGCCTCTCAGAGCTGAGACAGGGGCCGGACCCTGGGGAATGTACTGTTTGGTCAGCGATGGTGGAGAGGTCAGTCAATAGAAGACTCCTGACTCAGAAAGCCCCTTGGGTGTCAAATTTGGTGTGAAAAGAAATCAACAGTCCTGTATACTTATTTTTTTTTTAATAATTAGTTTTTTTCTTTCACAATAATTGTTTTTTTCCTGTGAAAAATGAAAAATGAGTCTAGAGCGGCCATCCAGTAGAATTTTCTGCAATCGTGAAAAGTGTTCTATATCTGTACCGTCCCATGTGGTAGCCACTAGCTACACGTGGCTTGTGCGACTGAGGAATGCAATTTTAAATTTTATTTAATTTTAATTAGTTTAACTTTGAATTTAAATCACCTCCTGTGGCTAGCGGCTACTGTACCAGGCAGCACAGCTCTGGAATGGAAACGAAGCTCGCTCCCTGCCACCCCCCTCCCCGCTGCTCCTCCCCTGTCTAGAGGTTTTGAGCAGGACTGATAGGATTGTGCCGAACAAGAACCCTGCCCGGAGGATGCCTGAGGTCCTGTTCCCCTACTCCCCTCGCTTCTCTGCAGGCTCTGTGGGCCTAACCCAGCCACGGGAGGAGCCTGCGAGGCAGCCGGGTGGCTCATAGCTGGAGCGCCCATCCTACCTCTGCAGGTGCTCGGAACAGGCTGCAGAACCCCCTGGGAAGAGACAGGGGTGACACAAGGAGCAGAGGCTGTGCAGCCCATGGACCCAGGCCTGAGCCCAGCTCCCTGCCACAAGCCTTGCCTTTCCGGCTCCGTTACTGAATGATCTGCGCCTCCTTTACAAAAGGATGGGCCCGTCACAGGTGGCTCAGATTCCATCTGTACTAGGGTGAATAAATTCTCCCCATAATTCACAGCTACTCAGAATCTTAGAATGTGATCTTCTTTGGAAATAAGGTCTTTGAAGATGTAATCAAGTTAAGATAAGGTCATGCTGGAGTAAGGGTGGGCCCTACATCCAATGACTGGGGTCCTTGTAAGAACAGAGACACCCAGACAAGGGGAGAGTTCATGTGAAGATGGAGGCCGAGATTGGAATGATGCGGCCACAGCCAAGGAATGCTGGGAGCCACCAGGAGCTGGAAGAGGCAGGAAGGATCCTTCCCCAGAGCCTCCAGAGGGAGCACCGCCCTGCTGACCCCTCGATTTCAGACTTTTAGCTTCCAGAATGTGAAAGAATGAATATCTATTGTTTGAAGCCCCTAGTCTGTGGCCCAGACAGCGCACAGAGGGTGCGGTGGCACTGACCTGTCCTCGGCCTGCTGGATGTTCCCTGGTGTCCCCTGTGCTGGGCATCAGGCTATGCCCCCTAGCTCCGTACTGAGCGCTGCCATGGGCTGGGGCTTCCAGGAACACCCCACATTTTTTGTGTTGGCTGGAGAAGACCGCGTCCTGGAAATCGCGGCAGCCATTAGATGTTCACTTGGGGTCACAAGGCTCTGATGGAAGAACTGGGCGGCCTGGGACCCAGGAGACCCGGAGTCTCCTCCACCTGTGACCGGTCTGTTTGAGATTCTGTTTACCAACTCACATCCCTTTGCCTGAGTTTCCTCATCTGAGAAAAGGGGCCACAGGGTAAGGCTGATAAGGTCTACAGAAGCATCCATTCCTGCACCGTCCTTGGAGACCTAGATTTCGAGCTTGACCTCCCAGGCTCAGGACTAGTCCCCTGAGGTGTCCAGAGGCGGGCATAGTGGACAAGAGGCTGTCGCCATGGAGATGCCAATCTGCTCCCGGGCATGCCTACCTCACCCACCAGCCCTTGCCGCCGTCTCAAGTGTGCCAGGCCAGCCTGGCTGCCACAGAGGGGCACCCTGAGTGGAGGTGAACACGTGACCAGCAGATCGTGGCCACCCCGACTTTGGGCGGGAGCGTATTGCTGACACCCCAGCTCTAGCTCGAAGCACTGTATCCATCAATATAAGAGGAGGCTCTGTGCAGTAATAGCGTGGGGCCTGCCGGGCAATTGATTTAAATCATTTTATAGAGAACCTATGTAAAATAAAAAGCCTTTAATCACATTTGTATCCATTTCCAGGCTCAGTAAATCAATTTGAATTGAGCTGGGTGCCACGGTTACAGCTGATTAGCGTGTGTATATATGGTCAAATTAATGCTGGCCAAGTCTGCTGGATGGGGCACAGCCATTAGCTCCTGCCTGAGCCTGCCCATGCTCTCATGAGGGGGGCAAGGGCCACACGCTGGACCCCAACCACAGGGCAGGCTTCTTTCCTCCTCCTTCCAGCTGCCTGGATACTCCCAGCCCTGCTCCAGGTGCTTCCTATGGGTGCCAGGAGGAGGGGGTGCAGCTGGGTTCCACATGCCCCCATCATCCCAGAGGCAGAATTTGTGCAGCTGAAAAGAGCTTTTTTAGCTACTTCTGCTGCATCTCCCCCGCCCCCTCCCTGCTGGCGGCCTTGGGTGGGCTGCCCTGGCTGTGTGCACGTGGACAGTGGGTATCGATTGAGGCCTCCTCTCTGTGAGACCCTGGGGCCAGGAGAAGGGACCCAGGATCCATTTTCTCCTTATCCAGTATTCGTGAAGAACTGAGGACCCCTGGAAGCATGCAGATAGCAATCGGTGCCTTCAGGGACAGACCATAAACCAGTATAGCAACAGAAGAGGTGGGGTGTTGGCAGACGCAGGTGTTCTAGGGAGAAGTAGGGTTGAGTTGGGCTGGGTTGCAATTTTGGAAAAGAGTTGGTTAGGGAGGTGGCATTTGATCGACAGTTTGCAAGAGGCCAGGGAGTGAGTCCAGAAGCAGCTGCCTGTGGGAGGATGCTCTGGCAGAGGGCATGGCGAGAGCAGAGGCTGAAAGGGGAGGGGGCCGATGTGGCAACGCGGAGCAGGCGAGGGCACAGGCTGGGCTGGGTCGCAGGCGTGATGAGGAGCCAGACGGGCATCCCTGACGGGTTTGAGCAGGGCCAGTCATGACCCCTCTGGCTGTCGTGTGAGGGGAGGAAGCGGGGGGACCTAGTGAGGGAGGTGAGAAAAAGACAGAGTGGGATCTCCTCCTCTAGGCCAGAGAATCCGAGGGTGCGGGAGGCACATCGGACCTGGCCGCATGCAGCCCAGGCAGCGTCCGTTACTTGGGGGATGTGGCCCCCGACTGTGTCTCCCAGCTCAGTGGTGCTGTGACTTGTGGCCCACGTGGACAAGCGGTGCCATCTGTCACCCTGCCCTTGTCCCACCTGAGTCTCGGGGACTGCTTGCTAAGCACCACCGAGACACTGGGGAGCTGACCCCTGGGCAGACGGCCAGGCCTGCAGAACTAGCTACCACTGGCCTCCCAGCACCACGCCCGCCGCTCAGAGGCCACTGGAGCCAGATGGGCTTGGGGATTCCGGGATCCTGATGGCAAGTATGTTTGATCCATAATTCAACTCAGCCTGACTCTTCAACAAGCTTGCTCTCCCTGGGACCGCCCAGACAGGCCTGGGGCGGGGGGATCCCTTCGACCCTGTCTCCAGCACCTCACCCACTGAACCTAGTAGGTTCCTCCCATTCAAGTCCTGCCTCTCAGAGCCATCCTCCCCCTACCTCACCTCACTGATCTCTCCCAGGAATTTCCTCAACAGGGACAGCATCAGTAATGCACACCTGGTGCTTAGGAGGTGCCATCCCTGTTCCTAGGGCCTCACCTCTGTTAACTCATATAATATTCACGACAAGGCAGACGCTTTGTATCCTTATTCTACAGATGGGGCTGAGAAAGGTTTAGCAACTCGCCTGAGGTTGCACAGCTCAAAAGTGGCAGAGCTGGATTCGAACCCAGGTAATTTCCTGATGCCACGCCCCTAACTCTCTGCCAGGCCGCCTCACGGAGAGAAGGCTCATCCAGGCACCTTCCTTTCTAGAAGACTCTATCCCTGAAGAATTATGACCTGTGACCTCACAGTGCCTTTCCAGAGGTTGCCTGGCTTGGTGCTGGGCCTAGATCATGCATGTTCATCCTGTAAGTGTTTGTTGAACACCTGCCATGTGTTAGGCTATGTGTGTGGAGCTGGGAACAAAGCAAGGATCGAGGTAGACACCAACCCTGGAGGAGCTTATGTTGTCTGTCTGCGTATGTGTGTGTGTGTGTGTCTATAAACACTGATGAGAGGTGATTGATCCAGTAGTGATACGCATTGAAAAGAAAAATACAGCCAGGGCAAGAGATAGTCAGGGGCTGATGTCGGTGGGCTGGGCAGGGGAGGCCTGTGTGGAAGTGACTTTGAGCAGAGGCCTGAAACAAGTGACCCTGTGATATCTGGGAGAGTGCTCCGTTGAGCTGTGGTAGCGTGCGAAAAAGCCCTGAGGCAGGCCCCAAGCTCGGCGGCGTATTCCCAGCAAACTGGGTTTGAGGTTTTAGACTCTGTTGGTTTTACATGGCTGCCACAGCGAATTACCCCCAACTGTGTGTCCTACAACAGCACAAGTGCGTTCTCTGTGTTCTGGTGGCCATTGGTGATCCTTGGTGTTTCTTGGCTTGCATCGCTCCAATCTCTGCTTCTGTCACGTGGCTGTCTCCTTTTAAGGACACCAGGCATATTGGATTAAGGGCCTACCGTAATCTAGCGTGACCTTATCTTAATTGATTACATCTACAAAGACCCTATTTCCAAATAAGGTCACATTCCGAGGTTCTGGGTGGACATAAATTTGCGAGGGGGGCAGGGGTGCGGGACACTCTTTACCCCACTACAGACTCAAATTGTCGGAAGGGGCTTTAGGGCTCACCAAGCAAGACCTTCTCATCTGATGATTAGGGAATAGCCCTGGTGGACGAGGTGCCTCAGCGACATCCTCACAGAGGAGTATGTGGCAAGCCCAGCCCCTACCCTCACCTGTGTAGGCTCTCTGCATCGCTCTGCCTGAAAACAGGAGTCAACAGTACACTGGTAACTGCCTGGCTAGCCAGCAGAACCTCGGCCTGGCCTGGCTCAGCCCGCCTCAGAAGTGTCTAGGTCAGGCCAGCAGCCTTCCTTCAGGCTCTGATCACTCTGGACGCCTCGTGCTGCATTATTTAGAATGTGGCCATTCTGGTGTTCTGTGACCCTCTTGCAGGGAGGAGAGAAATGGAGTGGAAGACCCAGGATAGTGATGGCCTGTTCCCCAAAAGCGGCTGAGCCATCATCCGGCTAATTAGAGAGACCCTCCCCCCACCTGTTCTGAGGCAGAGGGGCACCGCAGGCCGAGGAGAGAGCTCTAGAGCCAGACCCCTGTCCTCGTCCTGGCCATGTGACCCTTGGCAAGTTGCTCACATCCTCAGGGCTTCTGGAGCCTTTGCTCTTGGATGACTGATAAAAGACAGTCCTGTCTCACTGGGTTTTGAGACTCACATGAAAACATGTTTTGAAATCTTTAAATTGGTGGTAGGATGTTAAGACCTAATCAAGATCTCTGGAAGGCTGGGGGAGGGGAGGCTGAATTTTTGACACAATAGGGGAAGTTTGTCTTGCTGGAAAGGATCCGGGAGCCCAGAGACCTGGGGTAATTCGTCCAAGGTCCCCGAGTCTCAGATTCCTCATTTGTCAAGAGCCACAGACAGTCCTCGCTTCAGAGCATCGTCGGGCGGCCCCAGTGAATCGATCGTTCTGGAGGCCGGAGCTGGATTCCCCGTGCAGTATAGGTTTGAAGCTTGTGTCTGGGGGGGTGGGGGGGGGCAAGGCCTGGAGCAGGGGTCTGCTGCTTCATTTCCCTGGGGCCTGGGCCCACGATGACAGTGACTTGACCCAGCTCCCCGGAGGTGAAAGGTCCCCACTTTGCAGCCAGTGCTAATTCCTGGAACCATCCATCTCCCGCCGCCCGGAGCCTCCGAGTGCCATCGCGGGGATGAGTGATGGGGGCCTCTTGAGAGCCCAGGCTGGGAATTGTTACAACAGGTTTATGCCGTGTGAGTGATGGTGTTTGCACCGCTGACGCCAGGCGCCACAGGGACCGACGGTGCCAGGGATGAGACTTCACAGAAAGCAGAACAATAAATACCGCGGGCAGCTTCCAGAGAGAGCGAGCTGTTACCATGCTGCGAGACCACCAAAGGGCACTGGGGGGTCGCTGAGTCGGGATGGCCGGGCCCTGGGCTGTGTGCAGATAAGCGGCTACGAGTTGGGGAGGTGCATGACGGACGCGCTGGGTGATTTGCACAGGTTGAGGGCAAAATGGATTTGGGGAGAAATTGACTTATTTGGAGGAGAGCCAGGACCATACTGTCATGGCAAATAGCAGCCCAGAGTGTTTGAAAGACTCAGAACCTATAATTCGAGGCCAGGTTCCCTGGAGGGCGTGTGAGCGGCGGGCCGCACGAGGCGGAGGTCAGGAGCAGAGAGAAGCTGATGTTCACAGACAGGACAGCGTAGCTAGGGAAATGCCCCCCGTCCTTGTTGTCACCTGGCCGACTGGGGCTTCAGGAATAGCTCTTGTGTTTTTTTCACAGCCTACCTTGTGTCTGGACCTTCCTAGTCCCACTAAAGCTGTCACTTATAGTGGCCTAAGGGCCTTGCCTCGGGGACCCGCCTGGGCCTGCTGAGCATGTGTGCTGTGAGTGTGGTTCTGGCCTTAAATCCCCTCCTCCCTCTACCTCCTGTGGTTCACATCTGGAACGTGCTGCAGCGGGGATTCTGGGATCCCCGTGTTGCTGAAGCTGCATAACCTGAGCTAGACACCTCAGTTTCCTCATCTCTAAAATAGGGCTGTGGAGCTACCCAGGGGGGGACATGAATGATTGGAACAAACGAGATCGTGTACGTGACTTATTCAGTCCACTGCCTGGCACAGGGTCCAAGTTCCTGGATAGCATTTTGCTGATATTTTTAGTTAATATTTCTAATTTAAACATATTTTTATCCTAACGTGATCGTGCGAGAACGTGCTAGCTGTGCCTGGCCTCACGCTTCTGGGTGGTAGGGTGGTGTGGTGGATAATACCTCTGCTTCTTAATTACATCTTAATCACAGCTACTAAGATCCAGTCAGCACGTAAGTTTCCAGTCACGAGTTCTGGGCGTTGGCACGTGGACGCAGCCCATGGCCAGTGCTTTGCTCAAGGCTGCAGGGCAGGGGAGCCCGGGATAGCATGTCGTCATTCTCCGGAGCTTGCCCGGTGCCGGCATGGTTACAGCACCAGCGTGGCAACATTTTTAGTCCTTGCAGCCTCCCTGTGAGAGTGATGCTCTCTGGTTATCCCCATTTTGCAGACTGGGAAACTGAGGCCCAGGGAGCTAATGTCAGTTTTGCCGGAAGGCTCACAGCTGGGAGGCTGGGGAGCTGGGTGACCTAGGCTCTGGGACTCACACCTCTGACTGCCACACTTTAGTAAGGGGGCAAAGCACGAGTACCTGGGCCCAGAAACCAAGGGATATAAAGACAAGCGGGGCTGTGCCAGGTGATGGAGGAGGGACAGAGCTCTTTGGTAGCTTGGCAGGGGTGGAGGTCACAGTACCCACCCATCCCCACTGCCCTGCAGGCAGAGAGTCTCCTCCCATCCCTTACACAGCACTGACCTCACTTCTACAGCACCAACCTATTGGGCTATTGTCTGCATTTTTCATCCCCACCCTCCAGCAGGCACATGCAAATGCACACGCACACACACATGCACATATATACACATGCAGACGTGCACGTACATACACAGCAGGCACACAATTACACACATGTGCGTGCACACAATCACACACAGAGGTGAGCCCAAGGGGCAGGAACATGAGTTCACTGGGTGGTTTCACCCTCACCAGCTCTTACACCTAGTGATGATGATAAGGAAGATGCCTCACCCAGCTGTGGCAAGGGAGGCCGCGCAGCTGGGTGAGGTGCTCCGTGGGACGCTTCCATCCTCAGGCTGTAAGAAGCCCCGTTGTACTTTCAACCTAGCTGTTCCTGCTGAGAGCCGCCAGGTATTACAGAAAGAGTATCAGGAGCCTCACAGCGGTGATAGCGGTAGCAGAAGTCAGATTCCCGGCAGGGCCGGGAGTTTGGCCCTTTGGTTTGGGGCTGCCAAGGAGGGAGAGACCATGCAGCTGGCTGGGGCTGCAGGAGGGTCATGCCTCATTTCAGTTCTAGCTGAAGGAACAGCTGTCTGGTCCAGCCACCTGTGTGGCACAGGGTCAGTGTGGTCAGCACACACACCTTGCTTGGGTGACAGAGTGGGAAGTGGTAGGTATTATAAGGTCAGGAAGAGAAAACAGTGGCTTGAGCAATTGAAAGCTCGATGTCAGGGTGCAAATGGAAAGGGTCTGGCAAGCCTGGTGTGACCTGCATTTGGTGGAGGAGGGCAGGGAGCTTTTCTAGCAGGAGTTGAGACCTAATGGGATATGTGGGGGGAGGCACTTCAGGGTTTTGAGCAAGGAAGGAAGTCCCCTCTCCAAACCCCCTATATGTGTGGGCCTGGGACATGTTAGGCTGTAGCCCCTGTGAGGTAAGCCCGGGCAGGTGAGGTGGGCATGGTGAAGGTAGGGTAAGCCAAATGTAGGGCACTCAGTGAGAGCATGCCAGCCAGCAGTCACAGGTGGGAAAAGGATGTTTTAAAAATGCAATTTAATGTCACTGTACTTAATACCACTGAACTGTACACTTAAAAATGGTTAAGGTCATAAATTTTATGTTAAATGTATTTTGCCACAATTAAAAATAATTTTTTAAAAGTTTATCTAAACATGCACTAAAAGCCATCCTCAGTGTAATTTTTTACTTGCAAAGTCAGTCCCCCAAATGTAAAGCGATAATATGCTTTGCTGACACAGTTATAGTGAAATGGACAGATGCCTGGAGCCTGGCAGCAGCAGGCTCTTCATGGGAAGAGCCCCTTTTAGAAAAGCAAATGGTGGGTGGTAGCCAGACTAGTGGAGTTTCGGATTCCAGAAATCCTATGCGAGGGTACATTCTAAGGAAGTAAGCCACTAATAAACAAACAAACAAAAAAAAAAAAAAACAGTAGATAAGAGAATGTGTGTTGCTGCAGTGAAAAGCTGGAGCAAGGCAGAATATCCGGGTGTTAAGACAATAATCTCAGAGACTGTGGGAATCAGAAAGTAAGAGGTTGCCAAGTGCACAGAGAGGTCCCTACAGCCTGGGAAAGGTTTGTTCTTTTTTTCTCCTCCTGTCCTTCTGGTGAAGGGAAAAACAAACGCAAATGTGTTTTGTAGTTCACGTGGGTTCCCTGAAAACCTCCAGAGAAGTGATAAACAGATCTTTGCATCCTAGTGCTGGCTAATTTGTTTTCAATAGGTTTCAATCAATTATGTAGGGTCCTAGGGAAGGGGAAGTGCACAAGTAATTGGCTAAAATAAATCACTCGGCACTTCAAAAGCAGCTCTCCGCTGAGATGCGAACAGCCCAGCCTTCGATTCTTAATAAACAGGCGTGCTTGTCCCCACCCCCTGGGTCCATGAGCTCCATGGGAACCGCACACACCGAGGGTCCAGGAAGAGGGGCACGGCATGGCAGTGATGGATTTGGCCACCCCGCAGAGGTCACCTGAGTCTAACATGCCAGCCACGCCACTCTGCCTGTCCTTCTCCCCCGTCTCTCTGGGGCTGCATAACAAAGTGTCAGACCCTAGCAGCTTGAACAACAGAAATCTATTCTCACACAGTTCTGGAAGTCTGAAGTCTGAGACCAAGGAGTCTGCAGGGCCGTGCTTCCTCTGAAGCCTCTAGGAGGAGGACCCTTCCTGCCTCGTCCAGCTCCCGGTGGTGGCCAGGCGTCCTTGGCGTTTCTTGGTTTGTGGCCGCATCCCTCCAGTCTCTATTCTCTAGTCACGTGGCCTCCTCCCTGTGTGTCTGGCTCTGAGTCTCTTCTCTCGTCTTAGGACTCTGTCACGTGGAAGTAAGAGCATACCTCTTCTCAGCTCGCATCTTAGTCACGTCTGAGAAAGCCCTGTTTCCAAACAAGGCCACATTCAGAGGTACTGGAATTCAGGCTCTGGCATATTTGCGGGGACACACTGAGCCCACCGCACCCGCTTTGGGATGAGGGCCTCGGAGGGGGTGCTACCTGCTGACAGATGCCGCCCCCTCTCCACGTGGGTGGGAATGTGACCCGGTCCCCTGCCCCGGGTGCTTCAGGTGCTGCGCGTGGCCCTGCCTCCTCCCCTCCTTCTCCTTTCTTTGGAGATTAAGTGCCTTCAGATGAGTAGTTTTATTTCTGAATTCCATCAGGCTCTATCAAAGCTCTCCCTTAATGGCTGCTTGACCCAGGGGTGGGGTGGGGATTGGGCAGCGGAGGCCAGGGAGGGTGACATTCAGCAGTGGGGGAGCACCTGGCCCAGGCCCCATTCAGTGTTCATAAAAACTCATGAGCTGAGCAAATGGCACACTCATTACAGGAAGCTCAGTGGGGTCTTCTCTCTGGCAGGAAGATCCCAGGAGGTGAGGAGGGGGTGGAAGTGCGGGGCAGCTCAGTGGGGGCAGTAGGAAGGGGCTGTGTACCGCAGTGGGAAGGCAGTGTATACTGCAGGCATTGAGCCTGAGGGAAGGCAGCGCCAAGCAGGGTAAACTGAGACCCTGCCTCTAGCCTAGGGCAGCCAGAGAGGCAGACAAGCATGCTGGCTTGGGGGGCTAAGGGATGGGGTTCAAAAGAGCCCCCCTGGAGCCTCATGCCTTGTAGTTACGAGGACCTGGACATGCGTCATCGGCTTCTATCCTGGCAGCTGCCCGGAGGTCAGCCTGACCCCTCCTGACTTCACGGGGTGAGGAAACTAGAAGTGTCATCCCGTCCCCGTTTCCTAAGCACTTCACGTGTTTCAGCTCATCTGCTCCTACAAAGCGCCCCCCTGTGAAGTAGGAAATAGGAGTATTCTCATTTCACAGAAAGGAAAACCAAGGCTCTGTAGGATGATGGCACTTGACATCCAGTCAGTTAGTGGTCTGGCCCCACAGTACCCACTGTTAACTCTTGCACCCGTGGACAGAGAGAGAGGGTCCGAGGGAAACTGCCCTTCTCCCAAGTCGGTCAGCACTGGGGCCGGCCAGAGCCGAGGTCTCTGGGTGGCGGTCCCAGTTCTCAGCCTGTCTGCTGTCCAGACTGTGGGTCCTCCCTCCTCGAGGTCATGTGCAAGCCTCAAACACTAAAAGAAGTTGGAGAACAAGTGCTAAACCATCAGATGTGAGGCCACTCCTGACCCACAGACGAGGTCACGTACCTTGGGTGTTCATGGAGCAGGGAAGGGCCACATCCGGCCTAACTGTCCATGGGGCCCTCCCTAAACTTTGAACAAGATCAGCCTGGGACAGAGACAGGCTGGGGCCCTGGGGGACTGAGACCAGGAAGTGGCGTGATAAATGGCCACTCATTCCAAGATAGGCCAGGCCTGAGTCCTCATGGAAGATGCAACTCAAGCTAGGACATACACTAGAATGTGGTAGTGAGGGTCATCAGAGGGAAAAGGCAAGATGCAGGGATGGGGCGATGGAGTAAGGAGGTTGGGGAAAGTCCCCTCCGAGGTGGACACTGAGCTGCCACCTGAACAGAGAGTGAGGAGGAAGCCATGTTGGCCTCTGGGGATAGTACTGGAGCGGCGGAGCAGCGCGTGCAGAGGCCCTGTGTTCTCACTGGCCTGGCCTGTGCGCAGAACAGCGAGGCGTGGAAACCACTGACCAGGGAGCCAGAGATTTCTGCAGTCAGGACTCTTTCTCTGGCATCCAGAGGTCCCTTGTTTTTGTCACCACACTGCCTGCCAGCGTGGCCCTGAGGAGGCAGCCCCCAGCCGGGAAGGGCAAGGGCAGGTTCGGTCCCCGCCGACTGGCCTCCGTGGCCTCCAGGTCCCCCTGCACTGGCTCGCGCGCCTCTCCTGCTCACCCGTCTTGGTGGCTGCCCAACAGAATACCCTGCGCCTTGAAGGAACTCCAGGGCCCCAGCTCCGAGCCAGGTCAGAGCCCCCGCGAAATTACAGCTGTAAGACACGGCGAGGGGGAGCGGGCCTCTCACCCTGCCTGTAATTACGACCCACCGAGTGCAGATTGCCGCAGTCCAATTAATTAAACACGGCAGCGACCCAAATTATGATCCTTTGCCTCGTACCGAGCAGTATTTTTAACCTTAACTGTCGCAGCTGAGCTTAAATTTCCTATCTGGACAGAAGTGTCACCCGCGGGAGAAGGAGTGGTGTTGAACCAAACCTCGCCGGTGACAGACCCTGTAATTAGAAACTGTAGTGTCCCCGAGACTGGTCTTTAAAACTGTCAGGAGCCAAATGGTCGTCATTTGATACAAGACTATCATTACCCACGAACCTATTAGCTGCAGGTAAATAACATATTATGCCAGGGACAGAAAGCAGGCAGGTTGGGGAATTCACTGACACTTATTAGGGCCAGCACCGAGGAAGATGGATGGTCACCTCCTCAGTTCCTTCATTAGGAGGGAGGGTCAGGTGTGGCAGTGGTCATGAAAGGGAGCCCAGGCTGCTGACCCTGCAGAAAGCCCTGCCTGCTTGTCCACCTCAGCCCCAGGGCTGAAGGGAGGGTGCACAGAGCAGACACTCAGCTTGGCGGAGAGCGTCTCGGTGTTGGGGGGGCCTAGACCTTCCCGGGGGGCGCCATCTGCAAAGCCTGGGCTCTGGGAGGGTGGGTGGTAGAACAGCATCTGACAGCTTATAAAGCCTGTTTGGCTGAGTACATCCAAGCTGCCTGATACCCTTCTTCCCCTTTCCTCATACCATTATGAAGCTGGATCTAGTAGGGCCTTCCGAGGCCCTGGAGGCCAGGTTTCCCAAAGCGAAAGGTGAAGACTAACCCCAACCAAAAAGTGACGGATGGTACACGGATGCCCATCAAATTTACGGGTGGTGTGACTGCTGTTCTAGGTGCATCTGGAGAACATAACACACAAAGCCCACACATGGGGTCTTGGGCATCTGGGCTCAGGGTGAGTGCCTTAAGTAGTGAGTGAGGCCCTTTAGACAAATGTATAGTAAATCCACCTTCCCGGTACCTAGGGCTGCAGGTAACAGAAAGCCTCAACCCAAACTGGCTTAACCAATCAGAGATTTTCGTGCCCTGGGTGCAGAGGTATGTCAGATAAGCTCTGGGCCAGCAGGCCTCAGCCTGAGTCTGCCCCTCTGTGAGCATCGTCCTGGGGCATGTTTGTTAGATAAATGAATTTAGGAAGATGAAGGTCTGAAAGGAAGTTAAAGCTATAAAATCGCTGGGTGGAGAATTCCTTCTGTACCCAACCATCCCCTCACCAGTACACACACACCCACACCCACACACATACACACACACGCACGCACGAGTCCTGTGCACACACCTGCACCCCTACGCGCACACACGAAATGGCCCACTTGCAATACACACTTGTACACACATCCACACACGTGCACATGTTTACACACATACCCACATGCACTCATACACACGAACAACATAGGGTCTCCCTTCCCCTCGTTCTCCAGATGGGATCCTGGTTTTTAAACTGTTTGCCCTGTACCCCCTCGTGTCTACAGGTAGACGGGCCCACTGGGCTCGCTTGCTCACAGAGTCCAGGCCTGCCGCTGAGCGTGGTGAGCTATGCATGACGCGCTGTGAGAGGCACCCAGAGGGAAGGGTGAGTCTGGGTGCTGGAGTGCCAGAGAGCGGGGGTGATGCAGGTGCGTGGAGGAAGGGCTTCTCCACCTCCGCAAGTTACCATCACCTGGGCCTTTCTGTCACCTCGCAGGACCTGCATGTGGCCCATGTGACCTAAGGCCACTCTCAGCCCTGACCTCCCATGCATCTGAGAACCCCGTTTGGGTCCGCCCCACCCCAGGCCACCTATTCGCACGCCTTCACGGCAAATACACCCGAGGCCTGTGAGTGCCCAGGACTCTACCTGGGGGGCTAGCCGTCACGGTGTCTCCTCCTGCAAAGAAGGTGATTTGCAGAATCAAGGCCAGGCCCGAGACGAGTGATTTTAAGGGCACCGCTTTGGAGAAATACCCGCCCGTTTCAAAACCAGCTCTGCCACATGCATAGGCCTCTCAGCTGTCAGCGTAAAATGAGGAGACGGCTTCTTCCTTGCAGGGAGTGACCAAGGTGACATGGGAGAAACACTTGCTCAGGGTCTGGCACATAGACTCACATAATCATTATCATGAGATTTTTCCAGAAACTCTGCCTTCCCAGAATGAGACAGCAAAAGATAAACGAGGTGGGGCCAGGGCATCCCTGAAGTTCTCCAATTCGGTGTGTGAGTTTTGATCACTTCCTGTATGCCAGGCTCCTTGAGGGGTTTCATGATGAATCAAACAGGGTACCAACCACCTCCAAGGAGCGAACACCCGCTGTCCTGGGCGGTCCTGAAGCGAGACATGCTGTGGCGGCACTGTCTCGTAGACCTTTCTGCAGGAAGGGAGGATTTCCCCTGTCTGCATGGTCTGACATGTTGGCCTCTACCCACCTGTGGCTCCTAAGCACTTGAAATGTGGCCAGTGCTACCCAGGAACTGCATTTTTCATTTCATTTCATTTTAGTATTTTAATGTAAATAGCCAGATGCAGCTGCCTTATGGGATGGCACAGCTCCACCGTGAGGACATGGGAGAAGCAGCCCCTTCCGTGTGGGCGTGGAGAGAGGGCTTTGCAGATGGCTGGGGTCTGCACTCAGCCCAGAGGGATAAGGTGGGACCCGCCAGAGGAATGAGGGAAGGAGATTCCAAGACAAGGGGACGAGACCAGCAAAGGAAGGAGTGGGAAGAGCAGAGCTTGCTGGGCATCGGGGAGACCCCTGGAGTGGCTGGCGTGGAGTGAGGATGGAAGAATGGCACAGGAGGCTGGCCCAGGTGGGAAAAGCCTGGAGCACCGTTCTCAGGGGCTGTTTTCGTGTAGGTGGTGATAATGATGTCAGTGCAATTTTGAACCTGGGGAGGTGGCGGGGTGTAGTAATACTGATAATGACAGCTAATGTTTATTAGCCATGTTCCTGGAACTGTGCTAAGCACGGCAGGCATTGTGCCATTCATTCATTCACTTATTCATTCATTCATCAGCTATTTTGGGAGCTTCTGGTACTTGCTGAGAGAGGCAGCTACAGACATCTTTGCCGTCCTGAGTCTGAGAGCTCAGTGAAGGGGAACAATGAAACCTCCACACCCACACCCTCTCCTGTTCCCCGCCTTCCCCATGTGCCCAAGTTTCCCGGGCCAATGCCCTTTTTCCTCTCACACACAGACCAGATCTGCACGCACACTGTCCCTAAACTTGGAATCACAGCCCTGCTGGGCTGGGGGCCTCTTCTTCCTTTCAAAAGGTACATGCGTGGGGGCTGCAGCTTTGTGAAAGCATGTCGTGGTGACGTATTTGGTTGGCTTGGCCGTCTGGCTGGCAAGATCCATCAGCCAGCGTCCTCGACGCTCGCGAGCCCGAACCACGTTTTAATTTGCCAGTCTGTGGGTTTCCCATACACGTATTCATCTATATTTGTGTCAGACGAGATTGCTTTTGTCTTCCTCTGCCTGCTAATAAATCCCTCTGTAGATCTCTGGTCTCCACATTCCACTTACTTGGTATCCAGTTTAGAAATTGAGTTGGGGGCTGTGGTGACCCCAAAGGAAAACAACCCAAGAAGCTAAACCCTGGCCGTCTCTACCCCCCGCCCCGGTCCTGAGGCTGCTGGACCGAGGGTGTGAGGGCAGCTGGGCATGGCCGGGCTTCCCAGGCAGGGTCACAGGGCTTCTCCTGTTCACCAGATGGCTGCTGTACACTTCACCAGGGCTGAGTAGCTTAAACCACAGAGACTTATTTTCTCGCAGCTCTGGAGGCTGGGAGTCTGAGATCAAGGGTTGGTTTCTCCTAAGGCCTCTCTCCTGGGCGCGCGGACAGCCGCCTGCTCGCCGTGTCCTCACATGGTCTTCCTTCTGCGTGTGTCTGTGTCCTGAGCCCTTCTTCTTATAGGACAGTGGTCAGATTGAAGTAGGGCCCATTCTGATGACCTCGTTTAACGTAATCACCTCTTTAAAGGCCCCATCTCCAAACACAGTCACGTTCTGAGGTGTCCTGCGGGTTAGGGCCTCAACATATGAATTTTAGGGGAGCATAATTTAGCTCATAACAGGTACTATTTTTTCGAATTGTCTTTGAAGTATGGTAGTCATCAGAAAACTGTGTATAAGTGTACCCCTCGTGTATGTACAAGCTGAACTCACTATTTAACAACCCAAATAAAAGCAGTCTGGTTAGCTCTCAGAAGCCCCTTTGGGCCCCTGGTCAGCCACTGTCCTAGAGTAGCCACTGCCCTGACTTCTAAGCCCATGACATAATTTTTCAGAACTGGTGGCATTCCAAAATGACATATTCTGGGTGGCTTCCACCTAGCCACTGCTCCATTTCAGCACCACCAGGGGCGAGATGGGGAGAAACAGACAGATCAGGGCGGGACAAGCCGTCCGGGGGCTTCGTAGGCAGGCTGCCTGTGAGGGAAGTGGTCCAGCTGTCCCGTGACGGTGCCCTGGGTGTGCCTCAGGGTGGGGCTGGCCTCCGAGTCGTCCGGCACTGCTTCACAGACACATGGCAACAGTTACCCAGAAACACAGGCCTGAAGCGAAGAGGTCACCCTATAAACTTGATGTGCTGAAGGAAGTTAATTTCTTGGTTTGTGTTTATCTCCAGAGCGAAATTCACAGGAACCTAATAGTGCTTTTTGTCTTTTACTTGCACCTGGTGCCCCTGAACTTGACATTCAGAAGAACGGTTCATAGACATCTGCGTGCCTGGCCTTGTGTCACGTTCTTTGGAGAGTATCGTGGGCCTGTCGGGTCTGTGACCTCAGGGAACTGACACTTGGAGTGTGTAGATGTGACAGGCACACACGAGTGCTGGCTGGTTGGAATGCATTAGATCTGATAGTAGGGATTGGAGTTTGGGGAGATGGCCACAGCAGGGGACAGGGACAGGGACTTGAGCCAGGACCTGAAGGAAAGCGGGGATTGGGATGATCTCAGTAGAGGAGAGAAGGCTTGCTTGGGGAGGGGCACAATATGGACGAAGACTGGAAGGCTGGACCCAGCAGGGCTTTCCATGCAGCGGGGGAAGTAGCCCACCGGTGCGATGGCAGCCAAGGTTTGCGTGGGCATGTGTGGAAATGAAGCCGGCTAGCAGGGTTGGATCTGTGCTGTGGGCAAATTTGAGAGCCGACTTTAGGACAAGATATGGAGTGTTCTGGTCTTGGGGAAGTCATGTTGGTGGGGGCTTTGACGGCTCTGAGCCTTGCTTCTTGGCCAGCTCCTTGGGGTTCCCTGGGCCTCACTCAAAACAGTAGGGCAGTGGCTGATGAGGTGAATCCATACCATGTTCATCTCAGGTGCCCAGAGCTCCAGAGGTAGAGCCCAATGCCCTGAATCATGGCACACGGAGGGAAGCCCATGTCACCAAGAGTGAGGCCAGGGGCCTCTCCAGGCCGTGGTAAGCCCTATAGCCCTCCTGGCTGGCTCCTACGCAGGAAGGGGATACCTTCCTAGGTTGCCCAACTGTTGAGGGAGGCGGTAGACCTCGGCTCAATCCCAGGCTGCTCCCAGACTCCAAGTCCTGCATCCCTGGGTGTGAGTTCCACTTGACTGGCTTTGCCTAGGCCTTCTTCTTCATCAGTACCTGGCGTTGAGTGGGTGCCTAATAATTTTAGAATTCTACAGAACTAAGAAATGAGAAGGCTTCATCTAAGGTAGAACAGTGGTAGACTTGCCAGGCCGTGGGGGTGTGGGGACACGTCTGCCACCTGCCTGTCCCCCCAACAGTGCATGATGAGCCTCATTCGCGAGGACTTGTTTTGTGCATGCCAGTTCCCCCCTCCCCCAACTCCAGGCTACTGGAGGCTTTGAGGTGTTAAAATTCGAGCTCCTCCAGCCCCCACATCCTGATTGCCCCTCCTGATCCCTCTGTCCCCTGCAGACGGTCTCTCTGACAGAACCTGACAAGAGCCATTTCCAAGATGGATTGATTCAATTTAGCACAAATTTTTGCTGGATTTGGTGACGTATGGCTCCCTGTTGGAACTGCATCGAATGTGACTCCAAAGAGAGAGGGTTTATTAGGCCAGGCAGCACCGAGCAGGTGGGGCCCGAGGGGCTGAGTGCCTCCAACGGGGCCACCATCTTGTGTGTGTGTGCCTGGGTCCCCTGGGTCCCCCCACCTGCCCCCCAGCTCCCTCGTCATTAAGGGGCCCACTCAGCCTGGCTCAGAGGGAAGTGCCTGTGAGCCGGCTCTTCATTATACTCCAGGGCCTGAATTTCCATTTTATTCCCAGAAGCAAAGTTTTGCTTTTGCAGAGGACCCCACCACAGGAGACCCAGAGCTAAAGACTTCTTCCCTCCGGGCTGATAAATTCTTAATGGGGCTGCAGCTCCAGCAGGCACAGCACTTGCCCAGGCTCACTCCAGCCTGGACCAGCGTGTGTGTGTGTGTGTGTGTGTGTGTGTGTGTGTGTGTGTGTGACTCCGTGCAGCCTGCACAGCCCACCTAGGCTGAGGCGCACACACCACGGCTGCTGGCCTTGCTTGGCACCTGCAGCTAGATACTCAGCAAGGGCCCGGGGCTGCTTCCGATGGTTACTGCTGGAACAAAACACTAGAAGGGAGGGGGAAAGCCCAGCCTTGGTCAGGGAAGCAGGCCCCCAAGTGTGGGTGCCCTTCCACAGCTCTCACTCCACAGGAGCAGAAGTCGAAGTGATGACTATAACTACAAAGCCCTTTGTAACCCCACGCAAAGCCTCGAGCTCCTTCCTTCTACTTCTGCCTCGGCCCCTACCCAACCCCCTGAGCTGCCTCACTCCAGCCGCGCCGGCCTCCTGCTGTTCTGTGCACACACCAGGCACACTCCAGCCTCCGGTCCTGTGCACCTGCCCTTCCCTCTGTCTGGAATGTTCTCCCATGATCTCCACACTGCTCAGGCTCCTGGCTCCTTCAGACCTTTATCCAAAAGTCAACTTTCGTGAGGGCTACCCTGTGGATATTTAACACCGAATTCCTCTCCTGGCTTTATTTGTTTCCCTTTGTATTGATAGCTCCTTACATATATGGGTGAGCTCCTTGAAGACAAAGATCACTTTGTGCTCTTGACTGCTGTGTCCCCAATGCCCAGAACAGTCTCTGCCACTCATGAAGTGTCAGACACATGAAAGAGTTGCTGGGTGAGTAACTGGCTTCCATTGAGCCATTGAGCTGGACATAAAGCAACAGGAACCTGGCTTGATTTTACTTTCATATGGCTGGTAGGCTGAAAAGTGACCCTCCAAAAACATCCATGTCCTAATGCCTGGATCCCGTGAATGTAACCTGATTTGGAAAAGGGGTTTTGGCGAGTGTGACTAAGGGTTGTGAGATGGAGATTATCCTGGATTATGCAGGTTGGTCCTAAATGCAAATCGCAAGTGTCCTTACAAGAGAGAGGTGGACAGAGATCTAAGACAGAAATGGAGATGGCCACATGACCACAGAAGCAGAGACTGGAGGGATGTGGCCACGAGCCAAGGAGCACCTGGTGCCCCCAGGAGCTGGAGAAACCAAGGAAGGTCCTCCCCAGAGCCTCCATAGTGATCACAGCCCTGACAGCACCTTGATTTCAGGCCAGCGACACTGATTTTCAATTTCTTGACTCCAGAACCATGAAAGAATAAGTTCGTGTTGTTTTAACCCACCAAGTCCAGGATCATTTGCTGTAGCAACTAGAGGCAGTTAATGCGGTATCTGGCCCTATTTAATACAACCTCTAGATAAGCTCCAACAGCAGGGGGCGGGGGCCAGAGAGGCAGCTGAGAGGTCACTCTCTCTAGAGACCAACAGGCCAGCCTCTCCCAGTGGCCGAGGCTGGGTCTCTTTGGGTACTGGAAGCTGTGGATTAGGGTGGTTTTCGGGTGGTTTTGAGGGTGAGCATGCGGTGTGGGTGGGAGGGGAGGGGAAGAGAATGGACCACGGTGTGAGGCATTTATAGGAAGCATTGTCCCACGTGTCCCAAACTTCAGCCTTGAAGCAGGGTTGCAGGGACATCTCACTCAGCCCTGGAGTCACACTGGGGCTCAGAAGGGCCCCCTCAAAACCAAGCCTAGGCCTCAAGCCACATTCATGTGGCCCCGAGGGAACAGAATGGGTGGCCAGAGCAAGTGACAGGGCCGAGAGGCCGAAGGAAGGCATCGTCCAGGGGAACCAGACCCGCCCCATTCCGGAGGCCTCAGGCAGCCCGGTCATGATATCCTCACGTCCTTGCAAGTGCCATTTGTGTGGTTGGAGCCCCAAGCTTCAAAGTGCCGACATGGTAATCCAGCCCCTTCCCAGAATTTCTTCCAGGGGGTTGCGTTTGATATGTGTGGTGTTTTCTCCCTCTCTTTTGAGGCAAATGGCTGATTGATTGCTTTTCATCTCCTACTTTGAGTAGCTGTAAGAGCTACTTTATATAAACATCAATTACCAGCACGTAATAAATTAGGGTTCCTTACACTGCACGCATTGGAGTCCAGCCTGATATCAAAGTGTTCCCATCACCCGGGAATGAGAGGGTGGGGGCCGATTAGCTGTGTGACACCGGTGGAGACTGAATGCTAATTGCAAATCTGCATTAGGGTGGAGGACAGAGGGACCCCAATTTTACTCTCTTGTCCCCAGCGAGCATGGGGACAGTTGGGCAGGTCACTGGCCAGGGCCTTTGGAAAGTCCATCCCACACCTAAGCCTGCACCTCAGCATCAGGCATTTGGGTCACCTTGGGGACCTCTGGAAGCCTTCGAAACACCTCTGTACCCCGGCCTGTCCGCTTCGTCAGGACTCAGCAGCTCCACAGCTCTGCAGCCATTCTCCCTTCTCCTCCCTCCGCTGCTCCTCTGCCTGAACTCACCCCGAGGCGTCCCCACGCCTCCCTTCAGCGGGCATCCCCTTCCCTTATCTGCCCAGCTTCTAGAAGGACCTGGGGCACCTGCTGCCTCAGGCCTCCCCCTCGCCTCTCCTCCAGGAAGAGGAAGGCCCTTCCCTGCGTGGACTCCCACAGCTGTCTCACCCGGCCCTCCTCTCCCCTCCTGAGAGCAAAATGCTCCTGGAGGCCCCAGCCCTACCCTGCCTACCCCAGGCAGAGGGGGACGGCAGTCCTACCCTCCACTGAGCTCAGAACCCCCACCCTGCATGGATGGCTTGGTAAAACACTGGTCTGGGGGAGGGCCCGGAATCTGCGTTTCTGCTCCCAGGGGATGTTGCTGGTATGTTGGGACCCCACTTTGAGAATTAATACACATTAGAATCCCTGGGGCTCCTAAAAAAAAACAAAGACCCTCAAGCTCCCAAGGTGATTCCAGCGGCAGCCAGGGCGCCAAGAGCCCTGGAGAGCTGTGCTCGAAGAAAGGAGTGGGTCCCCTTGGGTGCTGAGGTCAAGACCGTAGCTCCTGACACCTCCCCTGGAGGGCCCTCCGCCCAGCTCTTTTCCTCTCCTCATCTTCCCCTTCCCCGCCCTCTTCTCTCTCCCCTCCTCCTGCCTTCCCACTCGCCACCCTGCCCCCCTCTCCTTTTCCCTCCTCCCCCTCCTCCTCCTCCCTCTCCTCCTTCTCCTCCTCCTCCTCTGTCTTCCCCGTCCTCCTCCCCGTCTCTTTCCTCTCCCCGGTCCCTTCCCCCGCCCCCGCCTCCTTCCCCGTCACTCTTCCTCCCCTCTCTCCCTATTTCCAGCTTGGTCTCAGAGAAGACCAGGGACCCAGGCCACCACCCCAGCCAGTGGCCTTCAGGGCTTCTTTGGAAAGAGACCCAACTGCTGCCCCACTCCTTCCTTCCTTCATGGGAGCCCCCTTCCCTCCCCTGGGCCCCGTGTGAGTCCTGCCCCTATTATAACCCCTGCCCTTGAGCCTGTGCCCCTTAGGGCAGCTCCTGGAAGAGGGAAGAAGGCGACCAAGCCTGGGGAGGGACGGGCAGGCCTGGCATTGCAGCCCCTTGGCCTGGTTCCGCTAGGAGCAGCGAACCCACTGGAGGTTTGGCACAGCCCCCTGCGAGGTTGCCAAGCTTTGTTTCTCACACACACTGTGCCCTCAACTTGCCCGAACTCCTCACACACAGGCACCCGCAGAGCTCGGAGACTCCAGCCCACTGTTTCCAGGAAGGGCCCTACTGCCAGCATCTGTTACAGGATGGAGATTTCTCAAGTCCAGACCACAGGCCTGGCGATGAGCGCCCACTCTCCTCCTGAGGTTCCGGAGCCCCCCACCCCCACCCCGCACCACCACCTGGGTCTGCCCTGGAACCTACAGGGATCGTGGGAGCAAGGTCAGGGTTGGTGAGTCAGAGGCTTGGCACGGATATGTGTGCATGTGCACACACATGTGTTTGGGGGAGGCATGTGTACACCTGTTTACATGCACGTTTGTCTTATGTGCATGTGTACATGTTTATGAATGAGTGCATGTGTATGTGTGTGAGCATGGGTGTGTGTGTCTGAGTGCATACGCGCGTGCGTGTGCGTGTGTGTATCTGTGCGTGTGTATTCGTGTGTGTGCACACGCACATGTGTGCTTATATGTGTACACGCTCCTCCCTCGTGCTCCTAGGGTGCCTCCCACTGACAAATGAGCATCGATGTTCCCCAAGCAACATTCCAGCTTCCTGAAGTCATAGTTTCCATCTGCAGGCGCCGCCCGCCTCTGCCCTGTCCCCAGGGTCCTGCACTCCAGACTGGGGGATGCCCAGGGAGCCAGGGGCCGCCTGGTTTCAGACCACACTCACTCCTGCGGTCCCTCGTGCAGGCCTCCTGTAGACTCCTGCTTGACGGGGTTAAGTAGCAGCGAGGTGGCGTGGCAGGGAAGAAACACGACTGCTCCTGTTAGCTCATGGCCCGGGGTCACCCAAGAGTCTGCTGATGAGCTCTGGCAGCGGGCAGGCAGGGTGGGGGTGTCGGAGGAGAGCAGCAGCCTCAGAGAGAAGGACCAGAGGCTGCTCCCAGCTCGTGCCTGCCTTTTCTTGGGGCTCTGGGCGGTATTTTCTGTGTGGGGGGAGATTACCAGAGCAGGCAGGGGCCACAGGTGTTCTCCCAGAGTGCCCTGTGGCTGGCTGTGCAGAGCCGAGGTCTGAAGATCTAGGCAGTTAAGGCAGGGGACCCACTGGAACCTACAGCAACACTCTCTTGATGGGCCCCATGGGGGCAGGGCCTTCTGGGTACCCCAAAAACATTGGGGGAGGGCTCATTGTCTCCCATCTCTTCTGCTAAGACCTTAAACCAGCTGGCCACCCTACTGGTTCTAATGGCTAGTGGGTACTCGCCACCCAGCCCCCAGGACTCCGCTCCTGGCCCAGCTTTCTCACCACTGGATGGGGGCAAGTGGGGCCTGGATGTAGAGAAGAAAGGGGAGGAGGAATGAAATGCCCAGCACCTGTCGGCAAGTGCAGGGTGGAAAGGGGGACTGTGAGACTTTGGGCCAAGGGTGCCAACCCCGCGAGCAGTGGGCATCGCATGTCTGCACTCAGGCCCCTCCCTCTTGCCAGAACATGCTCAGCAAAATCTGTGGTCCCTGCCTGAAAGCGGAGCATCGAACATGAGCCTCACCGGTGCAGGCCCCGTCATATGCTCAGTCCTGGGAGGCCGGAGGAAGCAGGGACCTTTGAGGAAGGGAAATGGGACCGGGTTTAGTGCCTCGGCCGCTTAACTTCCTGTGCCATGGTTTACTAATCTGTGAAACAGGGCCGTAGGGCTCGCAGTGGCTGAAAGAGTTTACATGCATAAAATCGTCCTGAAGATTCCTGGGTGCAGAATGGAAGCCCAGTACACGTTAGCATCGGCACTGTCTGTCTTGTACCTGGGTGCAGACATCCTCACATTGGGCGGCAGGTCAGAAGCTCCCTCTCCCCTTCAGGCCTCGCGCTGGAGCCATTTGCCTGAAGAAAGGAAATGGCCAATACACCCCCTCAAAAAAAATCCTGTGCTCCCCCCGCCAGCCCTCCTCCTAAGCTGGCTCTTGCCTCCAGTCCTGGGCAGCTTTTATTCTTTCTTTTCTTTTTCTTTTTTTTTTTTTATCTTGCCAGCAGAGCATCTTCCAGTCGGTCATTCCATTTCATTTCTGGTCTTCGGAGAGTGACATTTACATATTAATATTTTCCGAGGGAGCCCCGCGCAGGCGGGAGCAAGTGTCTGCCTCGTGGCCTCACATCATGTGCGGGAGATAAAGCGCCAGCTCCTCCATGAATAACGGCGGGTGAAGGCTGCGTGGCCGTGAAAGGCCGCACATTTGCCCTGTCAGCATGTGGTACATCAGCTCAACAACTGATTTAGCGCTCCTTTCTCCTCCCAAGGTTTATCTCCACTTACAGAGGACGCGCTCTTTGTGAGGGCCTGTCTCTCCGCTCTGCCTCGCTGTCACTTCCCGCCGCCGTCCCCGAGCCGGGCGCCAGGGATGGGGCTTCTGGCCTGCAGTGCTCTTTGGGGCGCTATTAGCTGGAGCCTGGCACAGCTTGCATGCCAGCCGGGTTATCTCTCCCCTGCAGAGGCCGCCGGCAATGGCCCCGCCGTCCCTGGCCACCTGGGCATTTGTGCGTCCTGGTCCAGGGTGACCCTGCGGCAGCTTCCCTGGGCATGCGCAGGAGGGCTTGGAGTGACTGATGGTGTCCGTTTTCTTAGGGTGTGAGGGTCTGGGAGAGAGCATGAGGGGATCTCCGGGTGGCAAGGGCACTCGCCGTGGATGGAACAGGGCCAGTCATGGCCGTGGGTCATGGAAGGAACTACCACAGAAAATTGGCCACAGTGCACTGCATAGCCAGTACTGTGCTGTGTCCTTTGTCCACATCATCTCATTCGCTGTGTGGCAGGGACATGACCATCAGCATTTTACACAGGGGGAACTGAGGAACAGAGAGGGGAAGTGGCTTGGCCAAGGTCACATGGCTGGGAGCCAACACCAGGCTGCCTGGCAAAACTCCGGAGGGGCCATGGTCGGATTCCAGTCCCAGCTCTGCCTCAGGCCAGCTGTTGCCCTCCGAGACTCAGTGTCCCGTGCTGTAAAGTCAGGGTAACACGCCATACAGGGGTAAGGTCCAAAGTGGTCATAAAGCCAGTGCTTGGTCTGTACGGCCTTGTCTTCAATTGCTCGGTGTGCAGGGAACACTCGTGTGGGGTTGGGGAGACAAATCAGTTGGGGCGTGTTTAGGGCCCATGTGGTGTAAAAGGGACTTGTCGTCATTAAACAAAAATCTCAGCCCATCCGCTTGAGCTGCTCACCCAGGAAGCACCAGTCTTATCTTCCCACTCTCGGGAGGGACTCTGTCACCCCATCTGTCTGTGTCAGGTCAGTCAGTTTCAGGTGCTCTTTAACTTGTGTAGTGAAGGGCACACCTGGCGCTCTCGTATGCCTGACCATGTGAGAACAGAGAACCTGGTCTCCGCACCAGGACGGGTCACGCGGGCCCCAGGAAGCGCTGGTTCCTGTTCCCAGCCAGAGGCCAGGACGGGGGGAGGCTGGAACCTCATGGAAGAGCCCTCAGACCAGCTCCATCCAGAGGTCCTGTCTGTGATGATGCAGATGTTCTAGATCTGCACTGTGCAATACAACAGCCACCAGCCACGTGTGGTTATTGATCACTTAAAACGTGGCTCGTGTGACTGAGGACCTGAACCTGGGATGTCATTCAATGCTAATCTATTGAAACGGGAGCGTCCTCACGTGGCTTATGGCTATTGTGTGAGGCAGTGGCACTCTGGGGGCTGCTCTCCCTGCCACGGGACCAGCCCACCTGAGCGTAGGCCCCAGCCCCTCCCCCACCCTGTGTGACTATAGACCATTTCCCTTTGTGAGCCTCAGTTTTCCCTCTGAGCAATTGAGATAATGAAGCAAGTACCTCATAGGGTTGTGAGGGCTCCATTGAGACCCATGTCAAGTATCCACGGCGAGGTGGGCTCTAGGCTTTCAGTAGATGTTTCCAGCTTGGACTTTCTCATCATCGTCATCTTTGTCATCGTCATTCATGACTGACATGTCCCAAATGCTTCCCATCCTCCCTGGGACTGGTGGTCTGGGCTTCTAGAAGCCTGGTCGTGGATGAGAAGTAGGGAAGGGTTTGTCCCTGGTACACTCTGGACTCGGGGGGAGGCTCCCTGGTGACCCATATGTTTTGTGCTCTGGCCTTTCTAGTGCCCAGGGAAACTGGCCCCCAAGGGAAGATGCGGAGGGGCTCGGAAGATCCTCCTTTCTCTGAAGAGTCTTCTGTATTTTCCCAACCTTTCAGAGGCCAAGAGCACCCGTTTCTGTTCTTCTCACTTTATGCTGGGGAATAAGGCTCTCTGGGTAACATAGGGAGGGGTTCTGGGAGAGGATGAGGAACAAGGCATCTCTGCTGCAGGGCACAAGAACAGAGGGGAGCCTGGCCTCTGCGGGCCTGTGGCCAGCTGGCCAGCACCTCTGAGCAGTGGCTGACAGAGAGAGTGGCCACAGGTCTTTGCTCCAGGCTCTGGGAGGCTTGGGGAATGGGTCTGAGGTCTCCAGGGAAGCCTCCAGGATTAACATGGTTGCAGCGGAACCTCTGACCATGGGGCTACCCCTCTGCCTTGACTGTTGCCAGGAGGTGTCTGCCCCTCTGACTGTTGGTGGCAGTCCAGTGATGCTTACTTGGGTCTCAGGGTACTGGGCGCAGGCCCGGGAGCTGGTTTTCTGTCTAGACTTAGAGATGTAAACCTGAAGAATGACTTGCACCCACACTTCGCCCTGTGCTCACCTTGAAAGAACTGGAGCCCAAAGTGAGTTTATGACACAGCCAGGATTGGGTCCTAAGCCTCCTGCCTCTGGGTCCTGCACTGTCCTCCCAGCCCAGCCTCCCTGCACACCCTGGGCCTGCCTTCCCGCCTGCTGCAGAATCCTGCCCAGGGCTGCTAGGCCCGTGGGCGTTGAGAGGCCTGGCTTCCAGGCCCAGCTTCACCTGCTGCAAACTAGCTCTGGACATGTTTGGAACCTCCACAGACCTCAGTTTCTTCTCTGCAGTTGCGTCCCCACAACCTCCTTCCTACTTGGGCATTGTTCCATTGCATTCTAGAACATGTGATTGCAGCCTCCCTGTTTCTCAGCATCCCATCGGTCGGGAAAGGGTTTCCAGCCCCACCCCCGCAGGAGAAGGAAGGATTTGCATTGGGGGCAGGGACCTGGCTGTGGGCTAGAGCCGCCAGCCCCAGAGAGGCCAGCCTCTCTGTCTCAGTGTTCTCACCCTGTAAAATCCATAAAATCCGGAGCATGCTGGCACTCAGCCCAGGGGGTCTTGAAGGGTTTCCACATACTGTTTTAAGATGCTCTGCTAATGAGGGCCCTGGCAATGCCAAGTGTTCTCGTGCTTGTGCGTGCCAACGAGAAACCGGGCACGGCTCACAGAAGCGAGTGACATCTTCCAGCCAGCGAAGGTGGCAGAGGAGCGGGCCCTCGGCCCCCTGCCTGTGGAGCCTCTCCAAGGCCTCCTAGAATTTCCAAGAGCCCTTGTGGGAAGAGGGTGTTTGGAAGCCAGGCCGGGCAGGCATTGCCAGCCGGGCAGCCTAGCCCTCTCTGAGGCTGAGTTACCCCATGTGACAGAGGGTACCTCAACATGACTGGGAGGGTGGCAGCTGTAAGGATCTCATTAGGTAATTGTCAGTCCTTCCCCCCACACCTCCGGCCTTGGTAGATGCCTTAGGAAGGAGCGTCTCCTCCCCCCACCTCCCACAGGCCCCCGGTGAATTGTGGGATTTGCTAGGAAGTGGCTCATCCGTTAATCCTCTCTTCTCTCCCACCTTAAGGTCAGCCACAAAAGAGAAAAATGAAGGGCTGGCCTTCCCCACCAGCAGTGTCCTTTATGACACCTACCCCAGGTCTGCGGTCAGGACGGGTCAGGGGTGCCAACGGGTATAAAAGATGAGCACGGCCCCAGGGCCACCTCATTCCAACACCCAGAGAGTGCACCCCTCCCTCCCTGCCCATCTTCCTTCCTGGGTGAGTGTGACTCCCTCGCCCGCATAAGGAGGGCTTCCCTGGCTGCCTCGATCCGATCCGTAAGGCTCACTGTCACCCTCAAGGCCCCTACATCGTGTGTCCAGGCAGTAAGTGGAGGCCGTGGAGGTCCTGGGGCCCTGGCTCTGGGCAGGCACCGTCCTGAACCCTGTCCAGGCGTCATGTGTGAGCTCACCTACTGCTCACCCTGGGGAGGGTGATTATTCCCACCCTACAGTTGAGGAACTGAGACAAACAGCGGTAAGAGTGAGAAGGAAGGATTTGAACCAGTGAGGGCCAGAGTCGCGCGCATGCGCGCACGCGTGTGTGTATTTGTGTGTCCTCTCTAGCATAGTTCTGTCTTCTGCTTTTGTGAAAACCCCATCTCTGCCCTGTGCACACTCAAGAAGGTACTGAGTAAATATTTGTTGACCGACTGTCTGATGAAATAGCTTCTGGGTTGGGGCAAGTTGGTGGGGGAAGAGTCTCCGGGGACTGATTAAAGAGTCAAAGTGGGGGCCAGAGAAGGAAGCAGGGCTGGGGAGACCCCAGGAGCTTCCTCCCACACCCTTGTCAGCCCCCAACCCTGGGGGCTGGAGCTGATGCAATTCCGAGAGGAAGCAGTAAGGCGAGGGTTGGGGCCCCGTGCTCTTGGCTGCCCACACCCAACTATCTTGCACGGGTTCTAGATGTCACCCCACACAGGCTCCTGAACACTAAGAGAACGGAGTACTCCAAATGTCCACCACCTCAGTGTCATTCTACCCTCAGAGGAGAGGCTTGTCCCCTTCCCACCAAGCTATTTGCAGCCAGGAAGAGGATAGCACAGTAAACAGTGGGCGGGCCTCGGGGACCAGATGCCGGGTGTAAACAGCCTCAGACAGAGTCTGGGGTTGGGGCTGCAGAGGCACTGCCCGCCAAGGGCAGGGGGCCGGGTTGGTGACTTGGTTTCCCTACTCAGTGACAAGGGCCCTGGAGCTTTTCAGGGTGACACAGTTTCTTTCATACCTGAGTTTCCCGGGATGAGGCACCCACATTTCCAAGCCTCCTGGCCCTCTGACACCAATAATAGACTGCACATGGCCTGCCTTCTCTGGCCAGTGGGCCAGTGGGTCTTTGCCCTTGGTCAGCAGAGAAGGTGACAGGGAGGGAGGGCATGGTTAGTGCTCAGGCTTGAGACCAGCTATACCTGAGAACCGATCCCAGTAGTTCCTCTTGCTGGCTGTGTGGGTTCAGGAAAGGAACTTAGCCTCTCTGGGCCTCTGTTTGGTCATCTAGAAATGGGGGCTGCTTGTGAAGCGCAGAAAGAGATGACTCGTATTTGAAAATGCTTCTAGCACGTTGGAGGCACTCTAAAATGCTAGCATGGCCATGATGAATGTAAGGCTAACAAATGAGGCCCAGGAGGATGCACCAGGGGTGCTGAGGCCACCTGGGGCACCTGTTTGAGGCAGACTTGCACCCTAGGTGGGAGGGGCTGAAGGTTGGGGGTGTACCTCTGTGCGGCTGTTGCTCGCGGTCTGTGGCAGAGACCCAGGCAGGGCAGGTAGGGCAGGGCTGTGCCATGCGGCTCACTCGCATGGGCCAAGATACCAGATATGTTCTTATGGTTCCGACCTGTTCACATTCCTGGGCTGGGAAGCCTCCGGCCAGGCCTGTAATTACAAGGTGGGGAGGGCAGAGGGGCCATCCAGCTTCCCCCATGGGGGTCTGATGGCCTCAGGACATCTTGCGTGTGGGGGAGGTGGGGGCAGGGTGTTCACACACCGAAGAAACCGAGGCAGCCAGCCCTCACCACAGGGCTTGTCCAGGCCAGCTAGAGCTTCGTCTGTGCATTCGAAGTCTCTCCCACAGCCCCCTGAGGCTTCAGAGGCTACCATTAGTGAATCCGCCTCAGGATCAAAGCTAATGAGGAAACCACCCCTCCTACTCCCCTACCCCGCACAAACAACCGCTCCCCTGGGTGATCTGGCTGCTCTCTCTGCAACCAGCCCTGCAGGTTGCGTCACCAATGCCTACTGGCCCTCAGAGTTTCACAGCCTCCCAGCCTCTGCAGGGAGCCGTGGGCCAGTGGGCTGGGGGCAACAGCCTTTGGGCAGCTCTGTAGCCTCTGCATCCTGGGGGAGCCATTGGTGGCACACCACACCCCTGCCTACAGCCGGACCCCTCTGTCTCCACCCCAGGCTCATGGGGTGACCGCCCCTCCACTGGGATTAGTTCCCCTCTCCCACAGAGGCCCCAAAGAGTCAGAGGGCAGAGTGGTGGCCAGCTTAGATAGAGAGCAGGACACCTTTGTAGGAGAGCGCAACGGTCGGCCTTGCCCATCGGCCTGTCGGCCTGCCGGTAGTCCGTGGGATCCTGCGGGCCAAGAAGGAAGGAGATGGCCAGGCCTTAGATCAGACTTCCTGTTTCATGGTTCTTCCCCTCCTGCACGATGTAGGATGCGTATGACAGGTCAGCAAGCTTTTCTGTGGGGTTCAGCTCCTCATGATGTGTGTGGGGTGCACTGCCCACATGCCCGGAGGTCAGTTAGAGCCCCACATGGAGCCCAGCCCCAGTAACACAACTCTGGGGGTTCTATTTGTTCTTTGGGGGGCTGCGTGGTTTGTGGTTAGACTGGGGTTTCTGCCCCTAGAAGGTCTGGATGCAAATCTCATCTCCCGGTTGTTACCTGTGTGACCCTGGGCAAGCTACTTAACCTCTCTGGGCTCAGTTTCTTCCCATAAAATGAGGTTAAGAATAGTCTCTACCCACACAGGGTTGCCGTGAGGCTTAAATGCCTAAGTACCCGCAAAGTGCAGAGAGCGGAGCAGAGTGGAATGCGTGCTGGCTGCCTTGGTCATCCCATCGCTGATAAACCTCACATTTAGAGAGCCTGGAGCCCAGGGGCTGGCATGTGGCAGGACACAAACACTCCCAAGCTCTTGCCCTTCTTTAAGATACCCACTGGAGACCTCAGATTTCCTTGGTTGACTCTGCTGGGTGTGAGAAGGGTGGTGTGACTTGTCAGACATCTCCACCCAGTGCCTGGCTCCAGCGTGTGGACAGTCCTGGACAGTCCCAACCTAGTAGAACCTCTCTTTCTCCCCTTGGTCAGAGCAGTCGATAACCTGACTTCCAATTTGCCTGCTGGACTTTTCTGCATCCCACCCTGTGTCCACCATCAAGCTAGGAGCCATACTGATACCTGCTCCATGTATCGAGCACCTACTCTGTGCCTGGGCCTATTCCAGTCACTCCCCAGGGGTTAGCTTAGTGATCCCTCACCCAGACCCACGAGATAGGGACTCGCTAGGCAGCCTGGGCCCAGCCTCCGCCATGCCACTTCCCTCCAGCCCTCAGGGAGCTGCAGAAGTACAGACTGCCGACCTCATGCTCAGACTGCTCAGGGTGAAAAGAATGGACAAACACGGACGGGTCATGGCCCAAGACAGACTGACGAAGCCCTAGTCAAGCGGTGCGCGTGGCCAGGGCTATGGGGTGGGAAAGGTGAGCACAGGAATGGCAGCAGCCCCCCTGGAGAGGTGGTGAGTGGGGAGGGGCTGGGAGCCTACCCCTCATCCAGGCCTAGGTAGGTATGGGGCCTGCCAGCCCTGGCTGCCCTCTGTGTGGGAAGGAAGGAACTTGGTGGCCTTTCTGCTCACTTCCGATGATGGATAAAGACGTCTGCTCTCTCTCGCACAGGCGACCAGAGCCCATAATTAGCTTTTAACCTGTCCCCGCCGTTAACTCAGAAAGGCCACCATTTGTTCCAGGGAGCTGCTGGTGTATAAAGAACTAAACATGGCCAATTTTGTTCAGGATGAATTAAGACTTGTAAATGTAAAATGAGTTCATCTATTTAATTAAGTAGCAGCAATATGGATGTTAAATTAAGTTCACAGCAGACGTGCCAAAAGTGTTATAAAAATATTATCGGGCAGTGCAGGGATTTGGGGAGGGATGTGAGTGGGGTATGGGGAGAGGTGTGACCCTCTCCCTGATGAATCCAGGTGAGGCCCTCACCTCCTCAGCATCCCTGAGCAGCTGGAGGCCCTTCAAGACAGGTGAGTTGTAGCCAGGACCGATGCCCAGGTTCCCAATGGCTCCTCGCGTCCCCCTGCCCCACCCCCTCCCCCCGTGCACTGTGTGCGTGTGGGGGGGGGGGTCGTTTATCCTCTTGGCGAATGACTTATAGGAAAGGTGCTGCCCCTGCTATGGGAGGGGGAAGCAGAAAGGACAAAACCGAAGAGGGAGATTTACTACGAGAGAGGGCGGAGGAAGGAGCTGGCCCAGGGTGAGCAGGCGGGATGTGTTTAGAAGGAGGGCAGCGTGCCTGGAGCTGGGACCAGCAGCTGGCCTCCTGACTCTTCCTCCTGCCAGCACTGGCATCTCAGAGAAGGGGGTCACCCAACGCTAGAGAGCTTGGAGACCCTCCAGAAGGCATTTGCTTTCCTTCTCCCTTCCCAGCCCCTCCCCCCACGCCCCAAATCAAGCTGCCCTGGAGAGCAATAGAGAGCTTAGTTTGATAACAGAGGGCTGACCACAAAGCACAGGCACACAGAATCTGGAGAACACAGCAGACTGGCCCTTGAAGACGGACGCAGAGACTGTGAATGCCGGCATGCGCACAGAAAGGAGTGAGAAGGGAAGGAGGGATTAACTAGTTGAGAGTGGGGACACAGTCGGGAAATGTTTCCTGAATAAGGGATTTCCTCGCTGGGTTTTAAAGGTTGAGTAGGAGTCTGCCTGGTAGATGAGGAGAGGAGGGGCATTCTGGGAGAAGAGAATATGGGGCCTAAAATTATGCTGAGCACACTGCAAGTGGTTTATCGTGGGGGGAGAATCAGGCATATAGCTGGAGAGATGGGTAGAGATGTGAGGGGCCTTGAATGTCATGTTAAACAGCTTTCAGGGACCCTGAAGGCAATGGGGAGGTGTTCATTCATTTCATGCTCTTGTGATCCGGGCACACAGCAATCAGTGAGCCAAACAGACAAAATCCTCTGCCTTCATGGAGTGTATGGTCTAATCAAGGCAATAGATAAGAAACAGATAAATAAGCAGTAGGCTCGATGGTGAAAAGTATATAAAGAAAATGTAACAGGTTGAGGGAGATTGGGCCAGCGGAGTAGGGATCGCTGCTTTTTTATGGGGTAGGCAGAGAAGACCTTTCTGATATTCTTTAGCAGAATAAGGAAGAAAAGAAAGGTGACAAGGACATCCTGTTTGCCAGGAGTGGTCCCAATTTATGCCTCTTGTTCCGGTGTGATTGTAAACAGAGCCCCTTCGTGGTCACGTGGATGTCTGGCAGAGGAGATGACATAGGTTACAACAAGGGAAAGGCAAGTGCAAAGGCCCCGAGGCCAGCGAGGGGGAGAGGAGGTAGACAGAGGGCAGATAGTACAAGATCCCAAAGAGGATTGTAAGGGCTTGGCTTTTGCTCAGAATGAGATGGGAGCCGCGGAGGGTCCTGTGTAGAGGCACCAGCATCTGCCTGGTCTGTAACTGGCCTTCTCTGGCTGTCGTACCAAGAATAGACTGCAGGGGGCACGGGCGGCAGCAGGGGACCAGGGAAAAGGTACTGCAGTAGTCCAGGCAATTAAGGACCGGATGAGACGGAGTGGAATTCCAGACCTGTTTTGAAGGAGGAGCTGACAGGCAGGTGGATTGTGTTGGGAGTATGAGAGAAAAGGGGGTCAGGCTACTGAGAGATTTTTGGCAGAGATGGGCAGAACATCTGGGGCAAAGAGCAGAGCCTCCGGGTTGGGGCTGGTGGAAGACCTGGGACAGCTCAACACCAGGCCTTCAGCTCTGTTTTATTCGATCCCCACACAGTATTTTAAATTATTTTTTAAAAATTTCTTGCCAGTATTTAAAAACTAGTAGATAGTCTTTTAAACCTCAGACTTTCAGCTTCTCTTTTAAAAAGTCTGAGGCTCTGTTTACGCAGCATCTATATTCTCCCTGGGCACCTGTTGATGGGAGCCGAGCAGCCCCCGCTTGTGTTGGGAGGGACATACGTCCTCTTGTTTGCTCCAGGCTCCGGTGTCATGAGTGCAGGATCCACGAGGCTTCAATTCAGCCAGCTAGTCCCTTTGGCCCAGCCCCTTGCGCAGTGCATGACCTGCCCACATGCACCCCGCCTCCCTGCCCCAATTGGAACCAGCTCTTGAAGTCTGGTAGGAAATGGGAGGACTGTCAGGAAATCCCTGCGGGTTGTGCTTGCCCTCCTGTCACCTCTGGCCCCCCAGTTTCCAGCTCAGCCGTCTGCCTTGGCTCCTGGAAGCCTGTGGAACCATTTAAAAGGCTCCTAATGATATTGATCAATCTCTCTAAAATGGATTATCCCGTTTGCCTCCCAGCCTGACTGGATGCCCTGGGTAAGATCAGAAAGGAATTATGTTAGCCGGAGGCAGAGGGAGCAAGGGCGAGAATGTATCTCCTCCCCAGTGATGCAATCTTATCAGAGCTGAACTTTCCTCTCCATCTTGGGATATAGGATACTTTGAGGATGTCGGAAAGAAATAATAATCTATGACTCGCAGCCTGCTTGACACTGAGCCAGTAGGGAGGGTGGTGGGGGCCGGTGGCTGCGACAGCAAGGACCACTTTTCGTCAGAGCTATTCCCTGGAGAAATCAGGCCCTGGTAGAAATCCCCTTGGAGCCCCAGCTTTGGGTGGCACACTGACGACCCGCTCTGTGAGGATTACAGCCCCACGTTCTGGGCCCAGGGGACTGACACGTTCATTAAAATTTGAAACACAAATGGAAAATTGCTACCTGAAGCCTCAGCAAGCAGCCAGCCTGTGGATCTGAGTTCCCGTTAATGGATCGAATACAGAGGAAACAATTACAGCCACCACCACGGCAAGCAATGCTGTGGAATAGTGGAAATAGTGGAATCGGAGGAGAGGCAGCCGAAGAAAACGCAAACCCCTGAGAGGCAGCCGAAAGCAGTGAGGTCCAAGCAGCGAGGATTCTGTCCCTGTCCTCTGCTCCAGGCCTGAGCCCCAGCCGCTCCTGTAGGCCACTGTGCCCATCTGGCTCTCCCCCATTGCCTAGAGGGCATGAACTGTCATTGAGCCCATGCGGTTTGTCACCCAGATGACCCCGACGCCACTGGCTGGGTTGGGGTGCCAGGAGTCAGGACCTGGGGGTCAAGGGTTTTATTTGGGAGCTGATCCCAGCAGATACCATTAAGCTGGGTGCAGGCAGCTGGAATTCGGCCTTGCTGGGGACCCCTGAGAGATCATAAGGGATGCTCTTCCATTGTACCCACAGTCCTGGGGACAGGAGAGCATCAGGTGCACCATAGGCCACCTTGGTACAGGGGCCAATTGTCCAGGGGCTGCTGGCAGGGAGCTTGGGCAGGGGACAGCCCTTACTTGGCACAGGCCCTCATTCTCATGGCTGGATGAGCACAGACTATCTGGTCTGTAGATGATCAGAGACGAGTGGTCAGTGTGGGCAGGGACTGTGGAGGCCTTTGTGTGGTTTTGGGTAGAAGAGAGAGAAAGGAGGGTTCGGGGAGGGCCTCTGCTAAAAGACCTATTTATTACAGATAGGCTCCAAGTCCCAGGAACACAAGGGCTGGTGGGGGGGGCGCCCCTAGACCCGATGGTCCCCGTGGCAACTTAAGCAGAATGCCCTGGGAGCTGTGCCCCTGCCAGCCCCTTCTGCGCCATGGCTTTCCCTACTGCTAAGGCCATGCTGGGTGTCTTTTGTATGAGGTTGTGTTTATTCGGCCAAGGGCTGGGTCAGGGACTTGAAGTCCAGGCGCAGCCAGTTGTAAGGAAATGGGGGTGGGGGGCTCCTTTGCGCTCCCCCAAGACAGACCGGATGGCCCTGGGTCCTGAGACAATGGGCCCAGGGAGGAGCCAGGTGCTGGGCCCAGGGCAGGAAAAGGATGACTTGAGGATAAACACAGACCCGCCTGTGTACTTGAACTTGGGCTGCAGTAAGGTTGGCTAAGACTCTAGACCCTCCTGGGTGCCCCACAGAGCTTGGGGGAGAAAGGATTGGAGTGGAGGTAGACAGAGGTAGGAGATGGTGGCCAGAGAGAGAATGACAGCAAGTACCCATGAACACATGGTTCGCTGTAAGGGCTTTGTGTGTTAGCTTTTCATTCTTGAAACCACCCCACAAAGGAGTATCATCGTCCCCACTTTCTATGTAGGGAAACTGAGGCATGGAGGGCCATGCCCAAGGCCACACAGCTAAACAGTGGTGGACTGGGTTTCGAACTGGGTTCTCTTGCTCCAGACCCTCACTCTTATCGCTGCCCCGTCCTGCCTCTTAAAGCATAGCTCCCCCACAGCGTCCCCCCACCCACCCCCATCTGTGATTGGCCCCCTCCCCAGCATTTTTTATAGCTGCAACCCCGGGCAGAGGCTGAGCAGCACCCACTCCTCGGGTTTGGCACTCTGGACTCTTTCTGGCATACCTGCCCACATGGCTGTTTTGGGGAGGGGTTCACATCTGTTCTGTGGGGCATTTCCAACAGAATGTCTTCAAAAGTGACCCCTATCTTCTTTCCAAGTGGTGGACAGAGCATTCCATTAACATAGGAAGCCCATGCTGGAACTCTATTTTTCTAATATTTAAAAATAAATCTCTTTTTGCATATATTTCCTAATGGAAAGAGTGTGAATATGTAGTACCTAAGAACAATTTGTAAATAAATATAAATATATTGAGAGATGACTGTTTAAAGTTTTTTTTATTTACTTTCAAAACCAACTTTATTGAGGTATAGTTTATGTTCAATTAAATGCCGACATTTTAAGAGTTCTGTTCACTGGCTTTTGACACAGAGGTCCATGCGTGTAACCACCACCCCAATCCAGGTATAGAACATTGCTATCACTCCAGAAAGTTCCTTCCCAGGTGTACCTTCCCATTCTCTCTCCACCCCAGCAGGTGACCACCGATCTGCTTTCTGTCATTCTAGGTTAATTATTTCTCACTCTCCTCCTCCTCCTCCAATAATGGTAACCCTTTTGAAATGTACAGTTTAGCGGTATTAAACACATTCACACTGTTGTGCAACCACCCACCGCCACCAGCTCCCCATCCCCCCACCCCCAGCCCCTGGCAACCACCATTCTACTTCCTGTCTCTATGGATTTGACTACTCTAGGGACCTCATGCGAGTGTAATTTTACAGTATTTGTCTTTTTGCGACTGGTTTATTTCACCAACACGATATCCTCAAGGTTCGTCCACGTTGTAGCATGTGTCTGTGCTCTGTCCCTTTTTAAAGCTAAATAATTTTCCGTTGTGTGTGTAGACCATGTTTTGTTTACTCATTAATGTGTCGACGGACACTTGGGTTGCTTCTTCTTTTGGCTGATGTGAATAATGCTGCTATGAACACGGCACATATCTATTCGAGTCCCTGCTGTCGGTTCTTTTGGATACGCACTGGGGGGGGGGTTTACCCGCTCTGTCTGGAACTTCGTGTAAATGGCATTACACAGTGTGTGCTCTTCTGTCTAGCTGTCTTTGCTTGACGGTCTGTCTGTGACATTCATCCAGGTGGCCACGTGTGCCCACAGCTCATTCCTTGTCATTGCCAAGCGATGTTCTTTAGTGAGATTCAGCATGGTTGCGGATTCTTTTGCTGATGGACAGACAGCTGGGGCTGTTCTGTGAATGAAGAGTTATGGAGCGTGACCTAGAGAGCCAGGTGTGTGCGGCATTGCTTAGGGCAGACAGTACAGCAGCGGTCCCCAACCTTTTTGGCATCAGGGACCGGTGCTCCTATGAGAATCTAATGCCTGATGATCTGAGGTGGAGCTGAGGTGGTGATGCTAGCGCTGGGGAGCGGCTGCAAATCCAGATGAAGCTTCGTTCTATCACCTTTGCGACCTGATTCCTAAAGGCCATGGACCGTACAGGTCCATGCCCTGGGGGTTGAGGACCCCTGCAGTACAGGACCCCGACTTCTGCATACAGCCTACACCCCTCTGAGAATCTCCCTGGACCAGACCTCCCCTTGCACTAGATACTGACAGAGTGAGATTGGTCCTGCCCAGAGGGCTCAGGTCATGGAGATAAGGAACAGAGCCTGGGGAAAGTCACAGCAAGACTTGCCCTCTGTGCTTCTGGCAGACTCCATGGTTCCTGCTTGATGGTGCCAAGATGATAAGCCAGCAAGCAAGCTAGTCGCACAAACAGGGCTTCTTTGGAGGCCCACCAGCTGCTAGGCCTGGCTTCCAGCGGGAGCACCAGCCCCTCCATGCAGGGGCTCCAGCAAGGCCTTGAGGGTGGGGGAGTCCCCTGAACGGGCAACTGGCCCTCCCTCAGGGCTTCCTTCTCCACTCACCCAGGCTGGAGTCCATCCCTCTGTTAATGGGATGCTTTTCCAGACCACCCCTGGGAAGCAGCAGAGGGTAAAGGTTGGCCTCCTTATCAGGGCTCCCTGGAGGGAAGGATAAACACAAACAAACCCTCTGGGTGGGACAGTTTGCTGATAAGAGGAAGGCTGGCTGGGTGGTGTGGGTGAAAGCAGAAGTGGGTGGGACCCTTCATAATATGGAGCTGCACAGGTCCAGGTCCAGATCCTAGCCCCAAGATGGCGGGGGGGAGGGGGGGCGGCGCGGCGGTGGAGGCTGAGAGGCCAACACAATTCAGCCCTAGCCTGGAGTCCCTTGGGAACCATTTTTTTCACCCCCTCATGCCCCCACTGGGCTTGTTTATAACTCTGTTACTACGAGGTCTAAAGGGTCTTCCCTCAGATGTGGGCCTCAAGGGGGCAGCCCTGCCTCTGTCTCATGTAGTCTCTGGTGTGCATTCATTGAGTGCCTGCTGTGTACAAGGCAAGCATTCACAGAGCACCTGCTGTATACCAGGCCCTAGGCCTGAGCTTTGGGAGTCAAAGATGGAAGACACAGTAAGGGCTGGGTCATCAGGACAGTGGCTGTGGGAAGGGTCATGACAACACAGATGCCAAGGGCCATGGGAAAGACTCGGGGGATCTCAGAGGGGATGTCTAAGGGGGAAGTGTCCCAAGAAGGGAGGCCCAGCAACTTGCAAAGGATTAGTAGGATTGGCCAGGTCACCAGCCAAGCTTCTGCGGGTTTGGCTGAAGGCCAGGAAAGTTCTGAGTTCTCAGTGGGGCCCCACTGGCTTGTTTCCTTTAGGGAAGTGGGGCTGACATGAAAGTTTAGATCAGGGATCCTTCAAAAAAGGAGAAGCAGGACCCTTTCTTGGTTTACTGCTGGCAGAGTAGGCTACATGGGAGACAAGCAAGCCCCTTCCTGGAGCCCAGGGGCTGAGCTACCCTCATTCCCAGGGAGGGTGGGGAGTCTCCAAGGTATCTGCCACTTGCCAAAGTAAAAGCATGCTTCATTGGTCCCCTTCCGGTACTGACCTCCAGCAGGGGCCTGTCTGTGACATAGGGACATTCGCCATACTTCACAGATAATGAAACGTGGGAGCCTCGTTGGAGGCCCAGAATGTTCAACATTTTCCAGGTGGCCTCTCCGTCATCCACACTCCATGCTGGGAGGAATCTGAGGTACAGAGAGGTCACGAGGCACCAAGTGGTACAGGTGGGTTTGAACGCAGGCCATCTGGCCCTAGGCCCCTACCCCCACCTCCTCGTCCCAGGAGGCTGTCTGGCCTGTAATGGTGATCTCACTTATTTCCCGCGTCTAAGAAGTGACTTGACACTATCTTGCAGGGACTGGGGAAAGCAGGGTGTGGAGCTTTGGGGCCTCCAAGGAGAAGCAGGCACGCAGGCAAGGGGAGGGCCACTGTTAAGGCTGCTCATTTGTCACCACAGGCGAAGCCTCCGGAAACTCAAGACCTGGCATGGTGGGGAGCCAGTGAGGGATGAACTGTGCCGTGTGCAGAGGGCACCTGCTCCAGGGGTTTGGAGAAGCGAGTGACGAGGGAGGGCTGAAGCAGTTGGTGTGCCTCCAGCCAACAGGACTCGTTCCAACAAGTAGGGTGGGACAGGCCCTTTGCCCATCACCTGGCCAAGGAAGGCCCCATTAAAGCAGAGGACAGGGAAGTAAGGAGGGGCCGAAACTCAAGCCTGTTTGTCTGGAGGCTCAGCAGCAACTCCAGGCAACATTTGATTAGGTGACACGGGGCCCAAAACTGGGGCTTCAGGTTATCTGTGCACCATAGTGGTCCCCACTCCCATTGTCCCCGTAACAACAGATCACCAGGGTTTGACCACTGTGAAGTTTCCGATCTTGGTTTTGGTTTTCACGGGCCTCTGCTCAGAGCAGGGCCACAGGGAGATGGTCAGACACAGGAGTGAGGCTCTCTTCCTGGGAGCTCAGTGATTCTTGGCACCAAGTCAAGCTTTAAAAATTCAAAGCCTAAGTGAGGAGTCACAGGCTGCCCTGCCAGACACACCTGTGATCGATCACCTTGGATGCCCAGGGTAACCTGGGGTCTGAAAGCTGGGGGAGGGCTGCAGCCAGGGACACCTCCCAATTCCCGCTGCTATGGAGCAGGGACCCCACTCCTCAGAAGCTTCCAGAACCACATTCCCAGATTGGATCATAGCCCAGTCCCCCTTCTGAGGCAGTACCCTGGTTGCTTTGTATCCAACCTGGACATCGTTCATTCATTCTCGTCAGCACCAAGTCCTCACCGTGGGCCAATCACCACAGAGGCGCTGCTGCCTCAGCGTGGAGAAGCCTAACGAAGCCCCAAAGACGAACCAGATGACAAATGTCAAGTGTAAATTCAGGAATGAAGTTCTACAGAAATCCCGCAATCGCGAGAGGAGATATGGCAACTGGGGAGGGCTGCGTGAAGCGCCTCTTGACCCGGCAGTCTGGGGTGGGTCTTCCTGAGGAGGTGATGTTTGAGCACACACCTGAATGGAGGGAGCTGTGTGGACAGACGGAGGAAGAGAGTCGTAGGCAAAGGGCACAGCCAGTGCGAAGGCCCTAAGGCAGGGAGAGGCTGAGTGAGGCCGGCGCAGCTGGAATAGAGGTGAGGCAGAGATGTGGGGCCGGAGCCAGGTCTTACAGGGACCATGAAGCCAGAATCTCAGGACTGAGCCTGATTCTTCTCGAGGCAGAATTTTCCAGAAGTCACCTACCTGCCTCCCAGGTCTCTCACCGCCTTCAACAGTAGCCAGAAGTGGAGAGAAGGCAGACAGGCCATTCCAAACCATTGCTGGTCCACCCTGGAGCCACCTGTGGCCACCCGGCTGGCCTGTCAGCAATGGGTTTTTAATTATCTAAATATTGCCTTTGCCCTTTACTTCCCACCGGGACTGCTGAGCTCTGCAAAAGGCAAGTAGCTTTCAGCGGCTCGACTGGGAGGTGCAGAGAGGGAGCAGCTTTTCTCCCTCGCCTGATTACCGCAACCACCATCTACTGGGTTTTATTGTTGAGAAACAATACAGCAGCGTGGCAGGGACTTTAGAAAGTATACATTGGGGGTGGGAGCCAGGCAGAGATACAGGAATTACACTTTATCCCTACTGGCACTTACCCCCTGCTATATACTGGCCTCATCCCTGGCCTCATGTGTCTTTTATTTATTTTTAACTGCGTGTCCATGTGGCATGGGTACAGTTTGCAGCTGGGGAAGCTTGGCAGGGGCCTGGGTCTCAGCTGAATGCGCCTAGAGGGATCCAACCTTGAAGCTGGTAGGTGGTTTGATGTTGGATTTTGCCGCCCTCCCAGGTCCCGGGGGGCAGGCAGGTGGTGGTGGTAAAAGAGAACAAAGCAGATGTGGCTACTTTCAGGAAAGATGTCATATGCCAGGCCAAGCCAGCTTGTGGAAAAGGACAAAGGAGGCAGGCTCTGTCCTATAGTGCCAACTCGTGGATACAGGATTTAAGCCACCTTTATTGCCTTTGCTAACACAACCTCCCTCTCGCCTTGAGGTGGAGGTGTCTGGGGACCCCATCCCATCCCCCAGTCCTCCTCCAGCTCCCAAGTCTACCGCTGCATGCGCACCAGTATCCCTGGGCTGAAGTGGCTAACAGCCCACCCTGGTGGATCTGGGCCTCCCACCTGGCTCCGCCATCTTGGCCAAAATTGTGTCCCCAGCATGGCCTGGCCCCCAGGGCCATTGCTCTCTTTCTCTCTTCTCACAGCCTTGCCCACTCTTGTAAGTGGCTTAATTAAGGAACTGTGTGGTTTATTTATGTATGGACCTAGCCTAATTGGCGTGTTTGTCTTTTCTCATTATTCCCAGCTGGACAGAACCGTTTGAACAACAAATGCAAAAAGGCTGGATTTCTCCAACACAGTGTCTATTTTTGAAAGCATGCTCGGTGCCCCCGCTATTAGCTGCGTGCACATGTTTGCCGGCTCCAGCCACATGCCCGTAAGCACTTAATTGTGGGTGCAGTTAGTCAAGGCGGGCGGCTCTCTGCAGATTTCAGGGGTGAGGGAACCTAATTACACCTGCAATTGAGTGCTTTTGCAGGGACAAAAGATGCCTGTTCAGCTAATTGCAGGCACCAAAATTGCCCCCACAGAAAGAATCCCTGGTAGAGGCTTTGAGAGCCAAGGCCATGAGTTGTAATAAAGAATGGATAACTCAAAATTATAGCGGTGGGGGGGTGCTTGTTTTGGCCTAAAGGATTCAGCTTTCTGCAGTAGTCATTACACCTCTGGGTTGTTTTTTTCCACTGTGGAGGCCGTTCTGTGGCTGGGTTTGTTTGTTCATTAGTGCCTGCCTTCATACAGAGAAATGTCACATTGAAGGGAAATTCGGGGTTAATCACCTCCTCTCACCTATCTGCTGGCTGAGTAGAATGAGTCACCAGGCTCACCTGGAACAGACTGATTGCTGCATGCTCACCTTCCAGAAGGTCTCAAGTCCACTGTGTTTGTTTAATGAGTCCACAAATATGCACTGAGCTCCTACTGTGGGCTAGGTGTGGTTCTAGGGGACGCATTGGTGAACAGGCAGAGCCCTCGTGGAAATTACATTCTGGTGAGATATTAGATTGTGTTCTTGTTATTGTTTCCTCTTCTCTGTGGAGCCCATCAGGCTTGTCTTTCATTTCTTTCTCTAAGCTGGCAGAAATGTCAAGGCTTCAGTAATTCCCACCTCTGGAGTCATTGCAGATCTGCTTATGTCGGCTGTTGTTACTGCTGACTCTCAACCAGGAAGTGTGGATGTCTCGTGTGCCTGGTTCTCTTCAACTGTGTGCTGGCCATTAAATTTGGAAAGAAAAATTTGCAGGCATAGTTCAAAGACCAGGACGAAGGTGCTTTCCTTCAGGAGGACTTGTAATTTGTTCCTGGCAGGTGCCTAGAGACACTACCACTTTGAAACCTTCTTAATCCAGTTCAGGACTTGATGTTCCTAGGGCAGTATGGAGACTCTAACCCAGCTGTGCTTCTGCACAAAGACTGGCCGGCGCTCCCACTCTCACCCTGAGCGGGTAGTTCTCTGGGGTCCCAGCTTATTATGGGGAGGGTCTCCTATTAGACCGCCAACTTGGACAGAGGTCTCAGGCTTTGCTTTCTGTCCCTCTTGACCTTCAAGGCCATAAAAACGAAGCCCAAATTTTACAGGATCCACAGATGCCCTCAGGGTCAATGTGACCTCCGTGTCAGGTCAGCTCTGGGAGTTCCAGTTTCCCTTTTCCTTTTGGTGATTCCTCATGGTCTGGTCAGCTCTTGATGCTTTTAAGATGCTCGGGGATATTTTTATTCAGCCTTTTGGGTTGATTTTTACACTATTATAAGAAACAGGAAGTCCAGGCCACTTCTTCAAGCAGGGTGGTGTAGGGCGAACCATGGAGTGGGGGGAGGGGACAGAGCATGAGAAGGATGTCCATGTTTGGAATGGAGAGTGACAAGGAGTTCCTGTGTACAGTGGTCAGGGCATGAGGAGGTAGCCAAGTTTAACGTCCAGGAAAGAGTAGCAGTCGACCCCACAAGGGCCACCAGCAGCAAGAGGGCAGCTTGAGGTGGGGGGGGGGGGAGGGGTCTACTGAGATTCAGCCAACATGGAACACCAGATCCTGGGCCAGGGGCTTCCCTAGGTTCTTCTTCTGTGGGGCCCAGCCAGAGGCAGAACCTGGGCAGTTGGAGGAAGCCACAGAGCGGCCCATCCAGACCCCTGGCTGCCTCAGGCATCACCAGTCTGACCATGCCCCTGCTACCTTGGTTTAGCTCTTGGGCAAAGTTAAAACCACTTCTGGAGATTGGCTGCGTCTCACCTGGCTCAGAATGTCTCTCCCACCCTCTTGGCCTGGCCTCAAGTGCCCACAGTTATAAGTGCCACTTGGTGGACACAGCAGGGCCAGAAGCATGGCATGTAGGTCCAAGTTCTATGTCTGGCAGCACCTTTTGTTAGAGATGAGGCCCCTTTGGACAGTGAAGGGTCATCTGTAGGACAGAACCGGAGGGGGTCATATTGATGAGCAGTGCCGTGAGAACTTGCCCCATGTGGCACAGAACACTTGACACGCACTACTCTGCCGAGGGTGACATCCCTGCCTCCCTGCTTATCATTTGTGTGACCTTGGGCCTGACCCTTCACTTCTGAAGCTCAGTTTCCCCATCTGTAAAGAGGCAGTGATTCTCACTTCTCAGCACTGAGGAGGATCTGGACAAGTGGGAAAGACGAGTCAGCACGAACTGAGTTATGAAGTGTGGAGACGTGTTATCAGATGCATGCCTCATCCCCCACCCCCAGCTGGAGAAGGCATTATGAAGGGTCCGTTCGTTGAGAGTTTTACTAGATCATCAGCTAGCTTTCCCCGTTTTTGACCTTTGGTGGGTGGGAGGGAGATAGCACTGTGTGTGATTGTGTGTGTGTGCATATCAAGATTTTTTTCAAGTCAGGGCTGGGATGTGGGGAGAGTGTGAACCCACCCTCGATCAGCAGGCGAAGGAGGCGATGAGAGCTACACGGGGCAGCTTTCTCTTCGGAAACCTGTTCTGTTTCTTAAATGTCAGAGTGAGCAGATGGTGTGTCTGAGTTTTATTAATCATGGGCTTGCGGAGCTGGAAGGCCTGGGGGATCATTTAGTTCAAGCATCCTACCGAGGAGGAGACTGAAGGCCAGAGAAGGCCACAGATACGCTGCACCTGTGATGTGGGTGGAACTGTGCTGGGACCCAGCATCCTCTCCCAAACCCACATGCCTCCCACTCTACTGAACTAAACAGGTGTATGCTCCCGCTGCCCCAGGAACAGTCATCCTACTTCCCAATTAAAAGCTGAAGCAGAGCTGATTCTAGGATAATCCACCTCCACAAACAACCGGATATCCTGTCTTCGGGACATATGGGTCAGGATTATAGTTGCCAAATGAGAATGTTACAGTTATGGTGCTCTGTTCAGCTCAACATAAGCTGGTGTTTGCCAGGTGCCATTAGGGGACTAATCATTGTGAAGCTGGGGGAGCTGTCTACTCAGCACCTGGTTTGCTGGTGGCCCTACTAAACCCACCGCTTTATCACAATTCATCTGAGCCACATAACTCCTCCCAACTCTAGCTCTTGACTGTTGCCGTTCTCTCCCCCGTGGCAGCTGTTGAGACAGACTGTTAACACAGGGCACCCGGAAGTTCATCTCATCACATGATGTTATGAAATTGAAACCACCGTTTTAGCCCAAGTGGGCAGAATGGCTCTTTTGTCCTGTCTTTCCCAAATGCATCCTATAGCTATTCTAGTTAGCCATGAAATGGCTCCAACTGTGGTCACAGCCTCAGTTCTATGAAGATAGTAGAGGTGAGGCTAAATCACACTAGAGTGTGAATGACTGATAGTAGATGTTCTTTTTTTCAGAGCAGGTTTTGTTTAGGTTGGAGAGAAAGAATACTGCGGAGAAAATGGAGAAACACTGAGAGGCCCAAAGCACCAGGTTGCCCACCTAACACGTTGGTCCCTCCCCCCTTTTTTCCATATGAACACTGCAATATCACTGGATTCTTTCCCTTCTGATGCTCCTTCCTGAATGATGAGCTCATCCGCACTTTAGAACCATTGGTTCTCAGCAGCACCAGAGAATCAGAGACAGCTGGAAGACCACAGCACCCTATTCATCCCATCTAATTTTTCCTATGGTAAAATTGGGGCCAAGAGAGGGCCATTTTGCCCAAGGCTCGTAGTAGAACTAGGTCTAAAACTCAGTCGCTCAGTGTAATGGCTGGATTCTTTATGCTATAGCAGTGGCTCTTAACCAGAGTGATTTTGTCTCCTCCTCCCCTGTCGGGGGAAGTTTGGCCATGTCTGGAGATATTTGCATTGTCACAACTGGGGTGTGCTACTGGCATCCAGTGATTCAAGGCCAGGGATGCTGCTAAAGCTCTTACAGTGCACAGGACAGCCCCACAGCAAAGAATTATCTGGCCCTAAGTGGCTATCATGCTGAGGGTGAGAAACCCATGCCACATCCATGCTTTGAAAACAACCCAACAGACGAGGTATTCTGCGGGGAGAATATCTCACACCGGGGACATGTCAGGAATCCCTTCAGCTCAGGCATGACCCATCGGAGGTAAATTAAGGGCAGCTCGAGCCATGTGGGACAGCAGCAGGAGAGTGTGCAAGGGAGATGCAGAAGGAAAGGAAGTGGCAGGGCTGTTTGCAAGGTAAAGGCAGAGAAGGATAAAAAGGTGCCCTAGGCTCTTTCACGCTGAAACCCAGTGCCCAGCGAGAGGGGGAAAGCAGGCATGAAGCTGCCTTGTAAGAACCACATCTTGTCGGCCAGAGAGCTACACAAACCTGAAACAGGCCCAGGGGTAGACAGGGAGATCTGTGCGTCATCCACAAATGGGTAATGACGTTCCTGCAGTAACTTCTTCCCCAGCCAACACCAGCAGCCGGCAGCAGGAAGAGCTGTTCACAAATGCCTTGTTCCCTTGAACAGGCCATAGCCTAGTCCCTGTGTGCAGGCACAGGTGGGGAGAAGAAAGCCTTGTCGGCTTGCCCCCAGGCAGCAGAGCAGGACAGTGGCCCGGAGCAGGATCTTAGTAGGCAGGCCACACAAGAGCTGTTGCTGTGTCCACAAAAGGTACCCCAAGCCTGTCCGGGTATTGGGAGCCACATTGATGCCCATATTTAACTTCCCCCAGGAGACTTCTTCAGTGCTTTTTGACAGCCATGTGCCAGGCCTGTTTCGCCTCTGCACAAAGCAGAACCTTAACAGTGAGAGCCGAGAGCTGTCTGTGATTTTGAATAGACTGCCTCCAGCAGTGACCGCCTGCATCCCGGGAGGCGTGTGAGGACAGGCGCAGGGGCTCGTTCCAGGGACAAGCTGTGAGGCCCCGGCAGTCCCACGTGCAGTCTCTGATTTCTCTGACATTCGCGCAGCCCACGGAAAGGAAACCCTTTGACCATATCACGCTTATGTCTTGTAAAACCATTATTTTGAAGAGTTCCCAAATCCTGAGCTTTGCCAGGAGCCCACTCCAGTGGCAGGCCCAAACTGAAGGTCAGATATAGTTCCCTCCGTAGACTGCGACATGTAATGTGCTTGCCCTTCCTGGGTTTTTTGTTTGTTTTGCTTTTAATTAAAAAGGATTTCTGGGATAAAGCCTCTTTGCCAGTTCATACTAGAGGGAGATGAGGGTTTAAAATAGAGGGTCTGGGTTTAAATCTGTTTATTTTTATCTTACTTTGCGATCTTGAGCAAGTCATTTTACTTCTTTGGACCTCAGTTTGCTCATCTGAAAAGTGGGGATAATGGTTGACTTATTTTTGTTGTAAGCATGAATAAAGATAATGTACTTAAAGCATCTAATGCAGTTCTAGGCATTAAATGCATATCTGCAAAGGGACCTATTGGTAGGTGTGTTAAATTAACACTAGCTGCTGTAACGAAGTTACACTTTATACACGCTCACAATAGAACTTACACAGTAGATAGTTATTTCTCAATCATGTGCCCACATAATACACAATAGTGGGGGCTGGAGCAGGGGACTCTGTTCTCAACATTTAGGGGGTTGATGGAGGTGCTGGAACTTCTATATACAGACTCAAGGTCATCCTGGGAGCTGACATCTAGTGGGCAGATCTGGAAGGAGAAAATGGAGGCTCACACAAGAGAGTTTTCTGGGCCAGGCCTGGAAATGGCAGCTTATTACATCCACCACAATCTCCTGGCCAGCACTTGGTCATTTGGTCCCACGATCTGCCTGGGAGGCTGAGAAATGTAGTCTAGGAAAGGGAAGCAGATTTGGCGAAAAGCCGGCCATCAGGCCTTTGAGTCGTTTGTTGCGGTTGCCCCAGATTCATGGGGCCTGACATAGAAGGCCAACAGAGTCCTCAGTTCATAGGTCGATCCAGCAAGGCCGGCCATTCCCCCAGGCAGAGCACTCCCAGTGATCTCCTGTGGTTCAGGCTGCTGCCCAGACCGGAGGCAGGGGGCTGGTGAAAATGAGAAAGGTGGTCAGATCCCTAGAAAGCCCCGCATCCCAGTGGGCTCATGGAGGAAAGGCGGCCTGAACACATAGCTGTCCAGGGACCCTGGGCACTTCATCTTCAACCACACCCTTGCTATAGACCTAAAGGAGAGATGGACCCAGCTGGCCCGAGGCCCATGGCATCCAGCCTTGGGCAATGCCCAGGGCCTCCCTGGGTTGGTAGGATAGAAGACGCTCCATTTTTATAGAAATAACAGGATGTGTTAGTTTCCTGTGGCTGCTGTAACAAATTACTACAATCTGAGTGGCTTAAAGCATCAAAAATTTATTTACTTTCTCACAGCTCTGGAGGCCAGAAATCTGAAATAAGGTGTTAGTTGAGCCACCATGCTCTCTCTGAAGGCTCTAGCGGAAATCCTCCTGCCTCTTCTAGCTCCTGGTAGCTCCCGAAGGCTCAAGGCATCCTTTGGCTTACGGCAGCATCGCTCTAACCTCCATTTCTATATTCACACGGCCTGTTTCCCTGTATGTCTTCTCTTTTTATAAGGATACTTATCAGTGGGTTTAGGGCCCACCCCAATAATCCAGGATGACCTCATCTCAAGGTCTTTAACTTAATTACATCTGCACAGACTTCTTTTCCAAATAAGGTCACATTCACAGGTTCTAGGTAGACATCTGTTTTGACAAGCCACCATTCAACCCACTACTCAGGGGCAGATGGATGGAGAACACAGAGGCCCAGGTAGACCCCTGAGACAGGACAACTCTCCCTGGGTGGGGTGTACCTTGGAGCCACTGAGCAAGAGGAAAGTAAACTTACAATGCAAAGATGGGGACAAAACCAGGGTACACAGACCTCACTGTGAAGTGTGACTAGACAAAGGTTCCCCTCTCTTCTAACTTCAGACTTCCTTGTCCTAAGACTTTGAACATTGCACGTGGTCCAGTCGCCTAAGGACTGGAGCTGGACGGTGGTGGGAGTTTGAGAACAGGTGTGTCCTCTTCCCGTGTGCCCTTGGGTCAGTGACTTCTCTTCTTAGGGCCTCAGTGTCCTCATGTGTAAAACGGGGGATGGTCATATAGGTCTGCCTTGGGGTGGGGGCAAATTCTGGATAAGATGAAGGAGGGAGCATGGAACAGTAGTGTACTGAGTCCACATCCATTGTAGCTGCTATTACTGCTAGTATCGTCAGTATTCAAAACACAGGAGTAATTACAGTTCTTTTTATGGAGTCCTTACTCTGTGTCAGACACTGGAGGGGTTACACACCCAAGTCTTTCTGGAAGGCAGGGGTGATTTCATCCCATTTTCCAGGTCAGGAAACTGAGCATCAAAATGGTGATGTCACTGCCTGAGGCCACACAGAGGGTGGAGAGTCCCAACTGGATTTGAACTCTGGTCTATCTGATTCTGAGGTGATAGTTATGAACATGGACTGGAACCAGATTCAAAACCCAGCTCTGTCACCTACTGGCTGTGTGTCCTTGGGCAAGGTGCTTAACCTCTCTGTGCCTCTTCTAGAAACTAAAACTCTTAATGGTGACCTTGAACAGGACTGTCATGAGGATCCAAAGAGTTGTCTGTGAAAAGTGCTTAGAACAGCAACTGGCACAGACTGAGCGCCTAGGAAATATCAGCTGGCATAATTATCCTAAAGAGGGAAATGGAGGGGCCGACCCAAAGGGGCAGTGCAGATTAGTCATTTGGCCTCTCAGCCTCCCCTCTCCTCCCTTTCCTGGAATCCTTGGGGAGCAAACAGCACCCCTCTCTAGAAGGTGAAGTCTTGGCCTGGCCTGGACGGCCACCAGAGGGTCAGTGGGCACATAGAGGCTGGAGCCGGGCGCCCCACTGCTGCACACCCCAGACCTGCCTGCAGCCTCAGTGTTCTTGGCACGTGCTGGGAAGCTATTTTTATTGCGTTCAGCTGACACTCTTGGCTGGCTAGGCTGTCTCTGTGCTGTGGCAACGGCAGCCCCACTAGAGGGAGTCTGGGGCCCCTCCATTTTGAAGGAGCAGCTGCGGAGGGGTGAGAGGGAGGGGACCCCTTTCACTTTCAGTGTGAGGATCTGGTGGCCTCCATGCTGCTTCCCGGGAAGCAGCCAGTTTGTTTTCCCATTGAGGGATGAAGCATTTTCTTTTCTTTCCACTCTGCCCAGGCCTTGGCCCCGAGCTTCGCTCTGGGTTGGTGAGCAGCGAAGACAGGAGTCTCGCAGGGAAATTGTTGGGGGTGAGTTTGCCCTATGGTGGCCCCAACCTTAAAAAGGGGCACTGGGGACTCAGCCTGCCATTTGCTGTCTCTTTCCTCTAAATGCCCGCCTCCTCCTCGCCAGAGGTGAGCTGAGAGAAGGAGGAGAGGGTATTTTTTGACCGGGCTCTGAGAGAGAAGAGAGAGTGGAGAGAGACATGCTGCTCTTGCAAAGAATCCTGCTGGGGCAAACGCCCCAGAAGAGCACTGTCCTTTTCACCTGGGCACCTGGCATCTCGTCTGGGTGTGGCCCAGACTGGCTGCCCTTCCCACCCCCAGCCATGCCATAGGTACCCTCAGAGGAGGGGTGGCCCCCAGGGAATGAATGGCCCTAGTGATAGGTTCCAAAAACTACAGCCAAGCCACAAGGGCCAGTGGGAAAGGGAAAATCCTTCCAGCTCCCTGTTCAGCCACATTATGGCAAACAACCTAGCCATTCAGTGGAGAGTCGGCCGTTAAGCAGGCTACTTGGCATGGCTGGGGTGGCTTTATATTTTTCAGCTGTTTTGGCATCAGGTTGGGAGCTGCAGTACAGCCACCCTCCCATAGTGGATCTCATATTTTCCTTCCTTACAAACATCCCTGTCACCAAGAAATGTCACTAACCTACTTTGAGCCTCCCAGACCCAGGGCCAAAGGAGGGTTAGGTATCACTAGAATCTTACAGCTCACCTCCTTCCGAAGGGCGTGGCTAAAAGCGATTAGGGCTTGGCCCCAGCACTTTGAGATAATTTGATGCAAGCATTCAAATACTTATGGGGGAGATGTTTGCATTTCACAGCATAGCAGAGATAAGCCGGTGCTGGCCCACAAGGGTGGGGTCCCCTCTTCTCGGCCTCACACTCTTCTTACCACCAGAAAGCCGGGCCAGTGAGCTAAGGCTGTGGCTGCCTCTCCCCCCACAATATCAGTTATGGCTGGCCCAGGAGTGGCTGTTTCCTGGGGGTCTTGCATAGAAACTAGGCCAATTGGAACTCAAGACTAGAGACCTCCTTTGCCATTCCCCCCAGCTGAGCATTCCCTACAGGTGGCTCCCAGAAGGCAGGCTCCTTTTGGCACCATCTTCCCCACTTTAGCAGGGGAGGGGGCACCCAGCAGATTGGGGAGTACCCTCCCTCTGTACCCTGCCTGTGATTGGCCCATAATTACAGGCTTATTGCCTGTACAGCTATTGTGTAATGACATGTTTGCAAATTAATTTTTATGGCTCCTGCCATTAGCATATACAGTAGAGGAAGGTTTAGTATTAATTACTACTGTTGTTCCTGTAATCCCGGAGAATTAAAAACCAATAAAAGAATGACAACAGAAACTGATAGTTTAGGGTCTTTTAAAAATAGTTTCATTTTTTTTTCCCCAAGAAGGAACAGAGGTTTTCCAAGCTCCTGAGGGGTTGCGGGTGGGGGCAGCTCACACTGGCCGTCTGCTGCGTGCCTTGGTGCCCCCCACTGTTGGAGGAGCGCAGATTATCAAATAAGTGGGTGACAAGAGTGAGAGGCAAATGCGGAGGTTGAAGCAGAGGCCGGCCACGGCGGGGATGGGGAGCGGGCAGGTGCTGGACACAGACCCCACCGCACCAACCGCTAGAATCCCTATCAAGGCCGGCGGCGACGGCGGGTGCAGGGGGAGGTGCGGAGAGCTCTGAGCGCGCCGCCACGCAGCCCCGGAAACAAAGGGCCGCCGCCGTCAAGGGCCGGGAGCGACCTCCGAGGGTCAGAGCGGGGCGGAGCGGCCAGATGCTGACGGCGGGCGAGGGCGGCCCCGAGCGGCCTGTTTCCTCCCGGTCAGCAGCCCCGGGGCCCTCCTGGGTGCCCGCGCGCGCTCCGCCGCCCGCGGGGAGGGGGCGCTGGGCGGGGCGCAGCAGGTGCTGAGGGGGATTAAAAGACGCTTCTTGCACCCCGCCAGCGGCCTAGCCGGCAGAGAAGGCAACTGCCTGAGCGCTGCACCCACCCAAGGGTTGGTGGCGGCGGGGAGGAGCGCCACCCCTCCCTTGGCTCCGAGCGCTCTGCCCAGCCCATTTAAGATTTTTCGGGGATGCGTAGATGGCGTGGAGGGGTCAGAAGGCACGCCGACTCCCCCTCCAATTTGCCCTTTGGGTCTCTCCTCTAGAGTATATTCCGAGAGTTCAATTGTGATCTGAAGCCGCCGCGTTTAGCAGGGACCCCGGGCTGCCGCTGGGGACCCCTGATTTACGCAGTGGCTGAGAAGTGTTGGCAGGAACCCAAGCCTGGCGTGACTGCGGTGCCCCGCTGTGCGTACCTGGGGCCACAGGCCTGTTCCTCAAACTACGATAATTGTATCTGGGGTCAAAAGGTGATCCGTTAGTATCACCAAATCTCCATTCCTGCTGGTTGTGCCACCCAGGGGCCCTTCAGAAGGTAAAAGGGCTTGAAAATAAATTGTCACATCAAGAGGCAGCTTTGCAGTGAGCGTTTATGTGTGTGCGCGCGCGCCGAGCGTGGGTAAATGGATTCTGTCTCTTTAAAATCGCGGGGCTGGACAATGAGCGCACAGGATGTGGTTTGGCGGCAGGGTTTTTTCCCCTTCGATTTGGGGAATTATCACATGGGGCCTTCTTGAGCTGGTGTGAAAGAGAGGCAGTGTGGGGAGGAGAGATACAGGCTCTACAGTCACTCACACACACTCTGTGCAGTTGATCGTTTTCTTAGACCAAATTAGCCAGGGCTTTCGTTACTATGGTGCAGCCGGGGCTTGCAGAATCCCAGTAATAGCATTTATTAGGTCTATTTGCCTGGAAGCATGCCTTCTCGGATCAGATAATGCACCAGTGCAGGGAGAGTGTGGGAGATGGTATCAAGCATTTGATTACATTTGCAACAGGGATTTTTAAGGTGTGGGGTGTGGAGTGAGGGGCGAGAGGAAAAGGAGAGAAGCCGCTGGCCTTAGGACTCACTCCTCTCGCCAGCCGGTGTGTGCGTTTCCGCAACCCCGTGTGGGTTTCACAAAAGGCGGGCCAGAGCCCCCGGCGCGGTTTGGGGATCCTCCTCCCAGGCCCCGGCGGCGAGTGAACTCCCCGTCCCCGCAGCTGACAGACGTGGGTGGGGAGGGAGGGAAGACTGGTGGGCGGGCGGCCAGAGCGCGCAGAGTTGGGCAGCGGGAGGGGGGACCGGCGGCGCCCGCAGCCACCCACTGTTTGCAAACGGCCCCCGCTTTGGGGCAGAGAGCAGCACCCCGCCGCCAGCAGTAGCACTCTCCCCGAGCTTGGAGAGGGGAGCCTGGCTCTCTGCGCGCCCGATCCCAGTCCGCATGGATCTGCTGCCTGGCTGGGCGACCGCGCGGGGGGAAGCTCGCAAGTGAAACTATTATTATCGCCCTGCGAAGCATGGAGCTCTTGGAAGATGCCGCGTAGAGACGGAAGAAGCTGTCGCCGTCGCCGCCTGCAGCCGCTCGCCGCTGCGCCCCTACCCTTTCGCTTTCATTAGGGGAGACAAATCTGCTGTCAGGCAGCCAGCTTTCCAATTTACCGATAATGATTCTTGCATGAAAATTGATCGAGGGGCTCTCCACCGCGGTGCGCTCTTGCCTCCCTGCTCTCCTTCTGCTCCTTCTGCCCGGGCCCCCGCGAGTTCTTTTCTCCTCCTTCCCCCACCCCTGCTCTGAGTCAGTGGTGGGACGCAGGGCCAGGGAGATAACCAAAAAAAAAAAAAAAAAAAAAAAAGTGGGGGGTGGCGAGAGGGGGAAGGGAGCTGGCTCCTAGGCCTGCTTTCTCCTGCCCGAGACTTGTTTGCGATCGCTGCCTCTTTTATTTACGAGGAGAAATCTCCCCCTCAGTACTTCTTGGCTGTTTGGGTATTAATTTTCTCCTCTCCCCTCTCCCGCTTGCCCCCTCCTCCTCTTTCCCCCCTACCCTGCCCCTCCTCACCTAGTAGCTAAGGGGAAACGAAAACAAAGCCGATTTCGCCTTGGCAACAAGAGATACCCCCTCCCGCCGCCCCCCCTTCCTTTTTCCTTCTGGTTCTGAACGTGAAACCCTGTTGGAAACAGGTCCCTTGACCCTCGCCCTTGACATTCAAATGGCTGAATGGAGGAGAGATTGCTACTCGCACGTCTTGGGGGCTGCTTTTCTCTCCCTCTTTTTTCTTTCAAATGAGTAATCCCTGAAGATCTTAACCCCCCAATTTCATCACCCTCACCTCCCCCCTTTATTTTTCTCGCGCTCCTCTCGGCTCTCCCGCCTGCTTCCCTCCGCTGTGCGCCCCCCTCCTTTTTTTTTTTTTTTTTTATTTTCATCTCAAGTCCAAAAGGCAGAAAATACACACGCGGCGAAGACACCGGGCAGCCGTGGAGGCTCTGGCCCGTCCTTGGTCGTCAATTACCTCATTGTGGATCTGCCAGGGCCAAGGTGGCCGAAACTGCTCGGGCGCTGGCCGAAGAGAGAACCTTTTGATCATCTTAAGGAGGAAAAAAAAGACTGATTTTTTTTTTTTTCGTCGCTGTCGGGATCACTCTTCTGCCTTTATTTTATTGTTTTGGACATTTTTGAGCGCCGTGGCTTGGACGGCGATTTTTGTCTCGTTGCTGGGTTTTAAGATTTTTTTTTCTTCTTCATCCCTTTCTGGCCACTATGGAATTCTAATTTGAATCATGTTTGGATTGAAACCGCCTCTATATTACTTACCAGGTAAGAGAGTCTGTGCGCCTCCCTGGGTCCCGCGCGGCGCCGGCATGCCCCGGGCCCCCACCCCACCCGACCCCCCCAGCCTGAGTCGGCGTGGTGGGTCCGCCGAGCCTCTTGCAGGCGGGCGCGCGCGGCCCCGGCTGCTCCCGCTGCGGTCCAGCGGGCGCTGTGTGTGCTACGTGCGGCGGGGAGCGCCCACCCGTCGCCGCCCCCACCGCGCCGCCGCCGGGGGTTGCGCGTCTCGCTCCTTTTGTCTGCCCGGAGCTGGCTCCGCGGCGGCGGCGCAGCGAGCGGTCAGAGCACTCAAGCCTTCCGAGGTGAATTAAGCACCGGGTGTGAAGTTACTTTCCTGCAGGCCGACGCGATCGGGTGGCATGCAACCTCCCCCGCCCCCAGTCTCGGGGCTTATTTTCCTCTCCCTCCAGCCAGCCCAGTGAGCGGTCTCTGCGCGAGCGTGGCGCGCTCCCCCGCTCCCCCCCTTTCTGCCCGGGATTCCCTGGAAGGTTCTGTGCCTGCCGAGGTCGGAGGAGGGGGCCGGGGAAGCTCAGGAGGGTGGTTGGCGTGGCTTCCTGTTTTCCTAACCTTGCGCGCTGACAGCAGTCTGCCCTGTAACTTTCTGTTTCGGGGCAAGTCGCGCTTGCTGCCCAAAGGGGAGTGGAGAGGGTGACAGCAGGGAGTTTGGGGGAGCCTCTCTTGAGTTCACCTTATTTGGACTTTGAAACCTTAAAAATAATGACATGTGGGCTAAAAGGAAGCTGTGGAGCCAGGGTTTCCTGGCGAGGGAGGTGGGAGCCTTGGTGATTCTTGGGGCCCTCCCCTCCGCCGCTCTGTCACCCCCCCTTCAGGCCCCCCCCCCCCGCCGGGTCCGCAGTAACTCACCAGGCCTTCCCCCGTGGGGCCACGTGACCTGTAGGTCAGGAAGGCAGGTCTGCGTGCGACCTTGTTCTAGGAATGAGCTGTGTTTTTATTTTCCCTTCCTTCCTTTGAGAGTTTCATCTTCCCTGGGCGATGACAGAGTTCCTATGAAAGTTAGGTCGTTAATGGGTCTGAGGGTGGTGAGACGTTGAAGTGCTGTAGGGAGAAGAGCCTTTCCTGGGCTTCTCATATTGGGGCTTTTAAAATTCTGCAGAAGGGACTGCCCATGGAGGTTTGTTTCTGAACTGTTTTGCTGGAGAAGGTGCACGTGGCTGGGTGTTGGGTTTTTTTTTTTTTTTTCCCATCTGTGTTCAGAAGCCCCTGTGACTTTGATTGAGGCACCCACAGTCCCTAGGGTTCCTGGGAGGAGCATAGCGGAAGGAATGGGCCTAGGCAAGATCCAGCTCTGCTGCGTCTGGCCCTGGCTGCCCTAAACCAGGGTGAATGTTTTCCCCAAGTTGAGAGGGCAAGGGGTGGGGGGCGGGATAGGAATGACTTCTCTCTGTTCTGTATAAAATCTGTACATTTACTCTTTTCGAGTTTCTTTGTGGCTGTTTTAGGTCTCCTACCTTTCCCAGGAACTGACAAGGTCTGTGTTTCTTGCTTGGTGTCTATACCACTTTTATAGGAAGAATATTTTTCAGGGTCTCCACTTTGTTGAGATCTTTTTCCTTCACTGCCTGAAATGCAAATCTGGCACCTTCCCTTTGCACTGCCCTTAACAGATCCCATCCAAATTAGAACCGGAATCCCCAGTTGACAGAAGGGATGTATTCTAACACTGGGCCAAGTCATCTGGGGCTCAGAGCCCAATGGGTGGGAACTGGTGCCTGGTGAAATGCACCAGGGCCCTTTGAACCTAAGGTGTAGCTAGCTAACCATTCCTACCCCCACACCCACTGTGAGCTGCCTAGAAAGCAGGGACAATTCTTCCTCTTAAGGGTCTGCAGCAACTAGTGCCCCCTCCACCCCCCACTGTGCCTTGCCTTGAAGACACTCTACAGGTTTTTGGCAAAAATGAATATTCTTAAGCACAGGACATCTTAAAGCACAGGTGCTTGTAATCTATACCCCACTTCACCTGCCTTTGGGTGGCTGCTGGCATATATTTATTCGTCAGGTGACCAATTTTCTATTTACACTGGGAGCCTCAGAAAGAAAAGGAGGAAGTGTCAGGCTAGGAAATTCAAAGCAATAAAGGGAAATCAGAACTGACTGGGATAAAGCCCTCAGAGGCAAGACTGGACGTCAGGAGAAGTCAGGAGTGTGGAAGGTCAGGGCCTAAGTCAGTCCTGCCTGTGGAGGGAGGCTTGTACCCCACTAGAGTTGTTTTTTTTTTTAAATCCTACTGGAGTTTTGTATTTTATAATTTTGGCATAATAATGTAGGAGCTTAACTGGGAAGAGCTACAGTCAAGTGCTCTTGCTTCTCTGGACTTCAGTCAGCTCATCTCAGAGTAGTAACTCCAATTGTAAAACAAGTGACCTGCTTCTCTTGACCACTGTTACCCCACAGCCCCTCTTGCAAGGGCTTCATGGGAATCTCACCTGTGAATTTCGCTCTTGCCATCTGAGATATGTGCTGGCATCTACCCATTTCACAGAGGAGGAAAGTGAGGCTCAGATGAGCTCAGACATTTGCCCAGCTTGCAAGCAGCTAACTAAAACATGAAGTCCGCTACTGCCTCCACGCTGGCCTGGGAAGGTGGGGCTTGCACTTGGCTAGCCTGGATACTCTGGCTCTGCAGCCTTAGGTACTCTTGAACTTCTGGGACCTGGTTCTGCCCTGGAAGCCAGGTCCTGTCACAGTGTCTGTAATTGTAAGGAATGAGGGCCCAGAAGTTGTCCATCTAGCCATTACCCTGGGCGCTGTTCACAGTCAGACTGGCACCAGGCACTTCTGTTTGACAGATGACAGGAGGAAGGCTGATCAGTGGAGGTTTAGAGTTCAGCTCTGCCTCTTCTAAGACATGACCTTGAATGGGTGACTTGGGCCCTGTGGGCTTCAATTTTCCCATGTGTGAAGTGGGGTCCATAACTGTATTGACCTCAGTAGCAGTGTAGGGCAGGGGTTGGTAATCTATGGCCTGCTGCCTATTTTTGTAAATAAGGTTTTATTGGCACACAGCCACGCTTTTTTTTTTATGCATTGTCTGTGGCAGCCTTCCTGCTGCAATAGTAAAGTTGAGCTTACAACAAGGCCTGCCAAGCCTTAAATATTTATTGTCTGACCCTTGACAGGGAAAGTTTGCCTACCTCTAGTTAAGAGATTAAATGAGTTAATCCTTGCAAGGCACTGAGGATGGTACCTAAAAGGAAATTAACGCTTAGTAAATGATAGTTACAATAATTATTATTAAGGCAGAATTATTTGCAAATAGTTACAGGGCTTCTTAGTAGTTGAGCTGGGACTTGAACTTGGGTCTTTAGACTGGGCTCCTGACTGCCATAACACAGTATCTGGTCTCACTGGAATGTAGGGGGTTGGTATCCAGCAGAGGGACACTTCTTATGTCAGGAGAAGGAGGCATGGGCGTTTGTGAAAGAAGCCGGAGGACCAGTGGGTGAATGGGTGGGGTCTCTAATCTCAAACTTCTGAGTACACAAGCCTAGTTACCCCCTTTCCTGAATTCCCACCAGACTTCAGGCTCCAGGCAGGTGTGTTTCCTTTATTCCCGGCTCAGTGCCAGACCAATAATAACACTATTGAAAATAAAAATAATGGTGCCCATTCCGTACCAGGCATGCTGTTAATTTAATCCCACTTGCCAGATAAAGAAACTGAGACACAGATTGAGATCATACAGCCGGGCTTTAACCCCCAGGCAGTCTGGCTCCAGAGTCCCTGCTTAATAAATATTTGTTGAATGAGTGAGGGAGGGAATTGGCCATTGGTGTTGGCGGTGGCGCCCTGCCGGTCCCCTTATCTTGTTCCTGGAGTTCTGAGGGAAGACTCCTCTGCTGTCAGCTGACCCCACTCCGGCCCCATGCTGAACTCTGGGTGACCCTGGCTTCCCCAAGGGATTGACTGTCCACTGCCACTGCGGGGAAGGATGCTCCAGAATCTCTAGTGAGGAAACAGGCTCAGAGAAGGCTGGGCTTGGCCCAAAGGCACACAGCCTGCTGACGATTGCTCTTGGAGAATCTGGGTCTCCATAGAACATTTTCCCTGTCCCCAGCTGTCTCCCGAGGGTCAGCCTGGCTTGGGCCCCTCTCTACACAGCCTTTGACCTGCTTTCGAGAGACCTAGGCCTCCCCTGCCTGGAGCTGGGGGTGCCATGGAGAAGTGAACCTAGGCCCAGGTGGCTTGTGGGGAGCTGCCTAAATTTTATTTTCCATCCCCCAGACTACTTCCAGAAAGTCTCAGTGTGAGGCTGGGTATATGTCTCTGCTCAGGCCCACCTGGATTGGGGGAGACCGCTGGAGGTGAGGATGGGCCAGAACTACATACGAACCTTCAGCTACTGGCGTCACCTCAGGAGCTAAACTAGGAGAGGGTGTCTGCAATCGCCAGCTATGACTGAGCTCATGCCTAGCTCTGGCTTGCCCTGGGAAGCTGCGCAGTTATAAGAAACCTGTAGTTTTGGGGCTGGCTCTGGAACCACCCAGGCCTGCTCTGGGGGCAGGTTGGGCCTAACGGGATCTGACTCAGATAAAAGGAAAGCATTGCTATTTCAGTTGTGATTGAGAAGGCTGCTTATTTACAGCTCAGAAACTCAGCGGGGACAAGCATTTCAGCTCCCATCTAGCACTTTCCAGGCAGTCACTAATTAATCTTCTGATACCCCCGAGAAATGAGGAGGGGCCGTCACATTTCCATCTGTCGACTGGGAAAGCCAGGGGCCCTTTTGTCCCAGCTGCGGCCCAGCCCTTCTCCAAGGGGCCTGGTCTGGTTCCCACCCTCCTGCTCAATTTGGTTCTCATTAAGATTTTTTTTCTTGCTTGAATGTGTTGTTCTTACTCCATGGGTGGGAATCTTATATCACCCCATTGGAAACTCTCCTGCTCCTTATCTTCTTGACTTTCGGAGTCAAGAGAAGTTTCTTTTAAGCTCCTGGACCAAACAGTCATTATGATACCTGGATTCCTGCCCTAGAATGAGGCAAGGATAATTCTCTTCCTTCTGTGCAGGAAGAAGTCGGGAGTTGGAAGGGCAGCTAGCTAGGGCCACCCAGCTCCCAGAGACAGAGGCAGTGATGGGAAGTGTCTGGCCTTGGGCTTCTGTTCCAAGTCCAGTGCTCCATGTCACTTGTCCATCTTCTCCCAGACGTGGACATGTGTGAATGGAGCAGCCCCACCGTGCTTCCTTCTCTCCCATGTCAAGTGCAAATGGGTCCTTCCAGTCATCTAGTCATCTAGACCTTGCCAGACCTGTTGACTTCTAATTCTTCTCCTTAGATTTTTGGCGAGATCGGGTTGATAGATGTGGCCTCTTCATCCACTAGAGTATATCCTATCATACTCTACTTTTCAGGGAAAAAAAATCAGTCTTTCATAACCCCTTAAGCAGCCTTTTCCAAAGGTCAGTGGACTCACCCCTTATGGGTCCTCAGCAAAGCAGTTTCTCATCTACATTTGGAACTGTCTCTCCTTGGTGGTCTAGCTAAACAATCAAATTTTGAAGCCATGGAGCGGGGGCAGGGGGAGTATATTAGAAGGGAAGAGGGAATTTGGGGGGTGAGGAAATAAAAATAGATGCGGTGCTTTTTTTTTTTAAAGAGCTCCATATAGATTTAAAGTCCTTTTGTTAATTTAGGAACATAAAACCGTGTGATGTATAGCTTGGTTTGCTCGTAAAATTACTAAGTGTGGCGTATTTAGAGCTGTGAAAGCTTGGGGTAAAAGGGAAAAAAATCAGTGAGAATTTTTTTACAAGTCTTCAGGGGAAAATGCATTTTTTCCGGCTTTTTCCGGCTTTTTCCCACTGATGCCAGGCCCTCCACAGCTCCGACTAGGGTCAATAGTTGCCCTGAGCCTGGATTCCAGAGCTATGCTGGAAGCCGAAGTGGGTACTGGGGCGGAGAGGGGAGTGGGGAACGGGCCAGGTTCGAGTTAAGCCGAGCTCAGGTCTCACCCCTAGAGCCTGAACGCCCCCAGTCCCGTAGGCCGGGTCCCGCCGGAAGCCATGGCCTCGAAGGGTCAGTGCTGCCCTGTTTTCCTCTTGCTCCCTCTCGCAGAGAGAGGAAGCGCCCTCTGACCAGGTCTGGACCATTGCCCAGTGGGCATTTGGCCACTTGCTTAATGGTCTGCAGGGTTGGGAAGTCACAGAACATTGGACTTGGAAGGGACTCAGAAGTCAGATGGCCCAACCCCTCCCTTCTTTCGATTCAGTGATCTCTTAGGGGTCCCCGACTTGACAGATCTGCCACATCACTGTGGGTTGTTAGAATGCTACTTTTCACACAGAGCATGCGTGTGTATTTGACCTAGGTCCGTCCCCCCAGGACACAGGACGTGTCTGTTCCCTCCTAGGTATCAGCACCCAGCTGGGCAACACCTGCCCTATGGGATGCCAGGCCCTGCCCTATGGCAACTGGGCAGGAGCAGTGCAGGAGGCCTATGTCTTATCTTCAGGTTGCTTCAGGGCAAACAGGGCATGAGATGAACATGGACACAGTGCTCTGGATTCTCCCAGGAGCACCATGGTAGAGGAAATCTGAGAAGGCTTTATGGAGGAGGTAGCATCCGAGGTGGGCCTTGGAAGTGAGGAGCACAGAGGGGGGTGAGGCTGGGTAGAAGGAGGCCCGTAAGCAAGGAGGGATGAACAAGAATAGGGAAGCCACTTCGAAAATATTCAGCAGGTTAAGTTCACATGAGGCGTGCTGAGAGCTAGGCACTGGGCCTCTCTGCCGTGATGGTGGTAGAGAGTACAGATTGAGTAATACAGGGTGACAAATGCTGGTGTTTAGGGGCCTGTGTAGAAATTTTTTCTCATAGTGCTGAGGAGGCTGTGTCCGAGAGGCCACAGAGAGGAAGTGATATTGGAGCTGGCCTTTCTACTCTGGGGGCCACTTGAGATGCAAAGCCATTGGCTTCTAACCTGATTCTCAGCAGTGGCCTCTAGTGGCAGGGCTCTGAAGCCTGTGCATCCTTTAAAGAGGCTGTGGGGTGTCCAGACTGCAGGGCCCCTTCCAGTCACCAAGGGGTCCTGGACCTAAGGCCCTGGAAGGAGAGAGTGAGCAGGCAAGATGGTGCCTCAAGCAGAAGGGGCCTCACTTGCCACCAGCAGCTATGGGGTCTTGGGTCTTTCTGCCACTCTGTGCCAGGCCCTAGAAGCCAGATAGATGCATCAGGACCAGTCCTCAGAGTTCAGGCAGGGCAGACACGGCCCAGCTGGTGGGAAACAGAGCTAACCCAGGCAGGGAGCTGGGCCAGGCCCTCCCCGCCCCGGGAAATGGTGGCCTTTGCACCTGGCCTTCTAGGAGGGGCAGGGAGGATAGTTTTAGAGGAGAAGGGAGAGCTCGGTGAGGGTGGGAAATGAATCCTGTGGGTGGGTCGCAATCACATTCTGGAGGGTCTTGAATGTGATAAGGCCAATGACATGTGAATTCGATTCTGTTGTAAGTGGGTGGAAATCCAGAGTTTTAAAGCAGCCAAGTTCGTCTGACTATTCAACACGTGTTTATGACATAGAAGCACTGGCCCGGGCACACAGAAGTATGGCCCAGAAGCCCCCAAGGGCTGTGTCCCTGTGCAGCACCTCTTCCAGCAAGGAGCATGTTGCGCTGTGTCCCATGATGCAAGCTCTTGGAGAATAGGAGAGCGGGGAGAGTGATGGGGGTAGATGAAGTGTGGGCAGAGGCTGTTTTATCTGGGGTGGCCAAAGACTGGAAGAAAAAGGGGTGCTAGCCCTGAAGAGGTCTGAAGGAAAGTGCCCAGGCATAGGGTCGAGCATGTACAAAGGCCCTGAGACCCTGAGGATGTCCCTCTGGTGGCCACAGGGGTGTGAGCTATGGGGAGAAGGGTAGGACATGAGGTGGCGGAGCTGGGAGCAGAGGAGGGGGTGATATGACTTGCATTTCAGTGGGCCCCATCCGGCTATAGGGCTGAGATATAATCCATGGGGGCAGCAGGGAGAGCAGCATAAGGCTACTGCCATCGCCCCAGATTGAGAGGTGAGTGGCAGGCCAGGCTGGACTGGCAGCATAGAGAGGGGTGGCGTGTGTCTGCGAGTGGAGATGGGTCAGATGTCTGAGCACCTTGTCCTGTCTGTTTTAGGATTCTCAGCAGAGGAGGGCTGGGGCAGAGGGCCTCTGGTATGGGCTCTGTGAGGAAGAGCATGAGTGCTTGGCTCAGGTGGTGACCCAGGGGTCAGTGAGTTGAGGTAAAGGTAGAGAGAGAGGAGGCTGAGTGTGGGCTAACACCTTGGCGGTTCCGGGCCAGCAGCACCTGCAGCAGCTGCAACTACTGTTTGAGGTACTGATTCGCAGGAGGCCGCCGAGGTGCTGAGGGAGAAACCGTGGAGGGTTCCAGCAGTCTGTGTGTTTGCAAGCCCTTCAGGGGATTCTCATGCTTGCTCAAGTGTGACAACTGGTCTAACACTTTGACCTGACTATGGAAACTGACCTGGGATGACCGATCCCGTAGAGAGTTTGAGAATGGGGTTGTAATATCCAGGGGAATCCTTGGTGAGTGAAAGATCAGGGATGTGAGATGCCCATGAGGCCTTAGTCTGAGAAGGAGAGGTGGAGAAGAATCAGGAAAATCCCCCAGAGAGAAAGTGGTGTGCAGGGTTTCAGGGCCCCCATTCCAGGAAGAGGTGAGTAATGGGCCCAAGCTGCAGTTCCTGAGGTGTCCTGGCAGGGTATACCTGGCAGGCCTTGCCAGGTCAAGGTCAACCAACTTCTCAGACGCTGCGGTGCTGGTTAAGAAAGAATGAGGACTCTAGAGTAAGAGCACTGTGTTTGACCCTGCTTCCTCTCCTGACTGGCTGTGTGGCTCTGGGCAGGTTTCTTATACCTTCTCTGAGCCCCAGTTTCCTCATCTGTTCAGTGGGGCCAGTGGTAGTGCCTCCCTTCTGAGGTTGTGAGCATTTGAGGAGTTAATCTGCAGAAGCCTGGGCCAAGTTCTGAAGAACTATTAGCCACGGTTACCGTTTGGATTAATAGTTCCCAGCTGTGGGCGTCAGGCTGCCCATGTCCTGGATTCTGAACTGGTGTCAGAGGAAGGGGCCCTTCCCAAGGGATCCAGCTGAATCATTCTTGACAGGGGTGGTGGCCTAGGCAGGCGGGCATTGACCATGTGCCCCATGGGGTTGGGAGGCCAGTGAAGAGTTCAGGGTCACTTTGCTCAGACTCCTGAAACAGCTGTCAGCCAGCGGGGCTGGGCACAGCGCCCTGGTCACAAGATGGCAAGTTCTAAATAAGTAAAGAAGAAATGGAATCACCTTGATTAGATCATCCTGGCCCCTTTCCCATTGTTCCCCATATCAGAAAAGCTGAATGGGGAAGAACCCCTGCCCCTGAGTCTTCATGGATGGCGGGTGTGGTTATCCTACCATCTTCAGTGGAGAGTTTCATTTTAATGAATTCCTTCTTTGATCTTCCCACCCCCAAAGAACTCCGGTGTCACCCTCAAGCTAAGCTAGGGACAGACCCCACTGCCAGAGCCCTGAGGCAGACAGCACCTTGTCTTTACTGCTGGGGCCTCCTTTGAAGCTGCCCGCCATTGGTCCCCACCCCCTTGTCACTCTTGTCCTATAATTCATTTAGGATTAGCTTTCAGACCTCCTTGTCAGTCCTAACTTCTGTTGTCTTGGTAACTGTGTCAACCGTTTGCTGGTTTCCCGTGATTATCTGACAAGAGAAAGGGGGGCACACAGGGAACATAAAGGAAGGGGAGGAGGAGATAATGCCTGGGTCTTAATTGAACTCACTGGAGGAGCCCAGCGGGGTGGGGCTGCCTGCTGGCGAGCAGTTGGAGAAAGGCCTGGGTGAGGTGAGGCAGGGCCAGCAGCTGCAGGGGAGGGGGGCAGCGCGCACAGGCTTCTCACCCTCTCTGGGAATGAGTGTCAAGAGTATCATCAGCCTTTATCTTGGATCTTAAGAGCCCAGGGACTAAGGTGTCACACCCCTCCTCTTCATTTCCCTTTTGGGAAGTTTTGCTCACAGGTAGATTTCAACCCATCTTTACTTCAGCACTGACCATGGGCGGGCAGGCCAGACGAGCATCTGGGGGGCTCGTGGATGGGTGTGCCGGGAACCAGGACACCCTGGGATAGAGGGAGACTTCATAACCATGGGTGGTTACAAAACATTGCCATTTAATTATGCTCACAGATGCCATGGGTTGAGAATTCAGGAAGGGCATGGTGGAGTATGCCCGGTCTCTATGCCATGATTCCTGGGAAGATTGGAAGTCTGGAGGTAGTTTGGTAACCAGAGTGTCTGGCAATTGAAGCTGGGCTGTCTGTCCAAGTTTGGACTCTCCATGTGGCGTGGGTTTCCTGTCAACATGGTAGCCTCAGGGAAGCTGTACTTCCTACATGGTGGCCCAGGGCTCCAGAGGCAAGGTGTCCCTGCTCACCAGGGGAAAGCTGCATGACCTTTTAGGACCCAGCCTCAGAAGTCACATGGTGTTAATTATGCCACAATCTGTTCATTACAAGAGAAGAGCAAGCCCTCCCAGGTTCACTTATACAGGAGTTAAGCTCCATTTTTTGATGGGGGGTAGCAAGGTACTAGAAGAGCATGTCGGAGGGGGGTGGTGTTGATGTCCCCGCTTTGAAAAATACAGTCTGTGACACACACGCCACTCACCTGCTGTGTCCATTTCCAGGTAGATAGTGGCCTTGCCTTTGCCAGGGGAAAAGATTATTCCATCCTTTTCTAGGGACAGCTTCTAAAGTGTCCTGAAGATGCATGTGGCGGTCTTCAAGCAGAGGCTTGGCGCTCTGGTAGGGCATCCGGGAGGCTCACACCCAGGTAGCCTCCCACGGCAGTACAGGGTTCACCAGCCCTGTACAAATAGGGGTCGTCTCTGAAAATAAGGGCATTGTTACTTGTCACTGAAGAAAGACCAGCCCCTTACCGGGATCAGCGAGAAGACTAGAGTGCCTTTTGGGGAGTTGCTAATGAGCTATATCTGATTTTTATGAAACTCTATGGTAAATTATTAATTTGTGCCAGAAATGAAAGTGTAGAACTGGATAGGATCATGAATATTCATCCTGGACTTCAGCACACAGAGGTTGATCAGTGGCTAGAGCAGCCAACTAGACTCATGACCCAGATACGGGTGAGTTACCTGGGAGGAGGCTCTTGGAAACCCGTCAGCCTTCTCCCTCAGTTTTTCGGTTCCGAGATGGAACTGATAACTCACAAATCATTAGCACACTTGCAGCTAGCCCAGGTCTAGGACCAACTTGAGAGAGAGTTCCTGAGCCCCAAGTTTCACAACAGACCATTGGCATTGTGGCGTTACTGACGATGGTAACACTTGCACAGAAAGAACCAGAAACCCCTGCCCCCTCTCCTCTCTGAACATCTCCTGGGACTCAGTACTGGGGTATGGGGAGAGTCCCATTGGATGGACACCCTTTGGTTCTGGAATGTGATCATGTTTAATATTATTGAGGTTACCTCCAAGGAGGAATGTAATAGGCTCTCCCCCATATTTGAACCTACTTTACATATTAAGTTAGCATTTCCAGGATAGTTCTGCTGGAATCCGCTCCTCCTTGACAGAGCCCAATTTCTTAGCATGGTAGGCAAAGCTTTTGAAGTCGACGCTCTGCTCATCCATCTAGCCTGACCTTCTCTGCCTCCCCCTCCACACCTGGTCCTAGCCGTTTCCACTGCCTAGAATGCCAAGCTCAGAAGCCTAAAAGCCTTTGTGGGGTCGCCCCCTTTGACTGGTTATTTGTTCCTCTGTGATCTCAGGTTATAATAATCAGGAGCGACCTTCCATCGTAGTTCTTTATTTAAAGGGGAGCATAGCATGGTAGTCGAGCTCCTGGACTCAGAAGCCTGGTGGCCAGGGTTCGAATCCTGGCTGTGCCCTTTACTTCTTGGGAGGTCTTGGGCAGGTTACTAAAATGCTCTGCACTTCAATTTACTCATGTGTAAAATGTGGAAGATTATATTTCCTAAGATCGCCGTGAGAATTGAAAGGGTTTGTACATTTAAAGTGCTTAGTAGTCGGTAGTAGGCTCTCCGTAAGTGTTTACCTGCTATTGAGATTATGGTTGGTGTGATTGTCATCATTGTCTTATTTCCCAATGGGATCAGAGCTCTGAGGCAGGCCTCCCAGGCACAAGGGACGTTTGCTGGCAACTGCAGTCTTGTGTTAATGTGTGTTTTCTCTGCTTCTTGGGAAGTGATGACTTCAGTTCCTGCTGTTGACAGATATGCCATGGGGAAGGCCTTGGAGCTGTGTCAGGCTTGTGTAGGTTTTGATGGTTCTCTCTGGGGGTTTATCACCTGCCCTCAGCCCGGACAGGCCCATTTGTATTGCAGCCCTTGGAGACTGCCTGTGTGTGGAGCTGAGGCCACTTCCTGCCTGAGCCCCAGGGGTGGAGGCAGGGGTTTCGATCCCCCGCCTAGCAGAGGAGGACATAGAAAAGCAAGGTTTCTGGCAGCTTCCGGGGTTAGAGCCAAGATATGAACTGTGGCCTCAGGTTCTCAGGAGGAACTGACTGCTCTTTGCAGTGAGCCTGTCAGAGAAATAGCTCTGAGAGGCAGGCCGAGTGGCCAGATGGGATTAAATGTCGCCTGTCCAAGGCCCAGACACACAGGCAGATTCTGGGGGCCTCCACCAGGGTGGAGGAGTACTTGGCACTTGGTCAGTGTCAGCCTTCGAGGCCTTGGCGTCAGGGGAGAGCCTCAGAGCCCAGAGCTCGTGGGAGGCTGCCAAGTGTGTGGTTGGAGAAGGACCGTGCTGGGGGAGGAGAGGCCTCACCCTTGACCCACCTCTGCCAACGAGGCTTAGGGGCCGTCGGGGTCCTGCAGATGTGACGTCGGTGGGCTCTTCAAGAACTGACACCTGCTGTGTGACGAAGCTGTGGCACTTGATCCCAGCCTACAGAGAGGTTCATGAAAAGCACGTGAGGTTTTATTTGGCTTTTTGAAACCAATAACTTCGCCCGCCTGCTTTTCATCCTGGCTTTTCATGCCTTTGACTCAGGGCTCTGTCACCTTCCAGGTGCTCGGGCTCAGAGAGAGGCAGCCAGCGTGTCAGACCGGTGGGGCAAGCTGACTGGAAGCAACAATAAAGCAAATAGCCTGCAACCAACTTTGTTCTCCTTGCCCTGGTTTGGAAAGAGAAGTTAGCTTCTTGCAACTGCAACTGCTGGGGCAGTTCCCAAGCACCTGCTAGGTGCCAGGCCTGGGAGGGGCTGAGAGGAGGATCGAAAGTAAGTCACAGGTCGTGCCTTCGAGGCTCTTCTAGCCAACTGAGGAGGAGAGGGGCTCAGCCATGAGTGGACTATAAGCTCTGGGCCTTGGAAGGATATAGATGGCTCCAGGGGCTCAGAGGATGGAAAGTTCCCATTTGGCCAGAGCAATCCATGAGGGCTTCCTGCAGGAGGTGGTAGCTGATCCTGAAGAGTTGGTGTGTTTTGAAAGGAGAAGATGGGGAAAGTGTAAAGGGAGGAGACACAAACTGTACTGTGCACGCAAATGGCTTGGTATTTTAAGTGACAGGTTCTGATTCAAGTGGGTCTGGGTGGGGCCTGACAAGCCACATGGGGACTTTCCCTCCCTTAGGCCCCTGAGGACCTCAGCACCCTCCCCAGGCCCAGGTGGCCCCAATGTGGCTGATCCATAGGCCACACTTTGAGTAGCAAGGGGTTAGACCTAGCCACATGTGACCATTGAAATGTAAAAATTAAATCAATTAAAAATGAAACATGATTAGAATTTCGTTCCTCATTCACACTACCCCCATTTCGAGTGCTTGATCATTGTGTGCGGCTCGTGGCCACGATATTGTGTTCGGGGCCATAGGGAACCCCTGGAGTAGGGGCTTGACCCACCTGGAACATTAAATACAGGAAGGACCGAAGCAGCGGGACAGTTCAGAGGTGACAAGGGCCTAAACAGGAGTGGTGGGGCCAGAGCCGTTACGGAGGTCAGGCTAGCAGCGTCATGTATGGAAGTGAGGGACACGTGGAAGCTGGAGAGATGGTGTCAGTGGCCATCGATGAAATGGGGAAGTGGGTCAGAATAGGGGCGGGGGACAGAAACCACCAAGTGACGGTTTGATGAAGAGAAGAGTAGTTTCCACTGTCAGGACCAGGTGGATGCTGGAGAATAAGTGCAGTGATTTATCGTGTGTGTGTGTGCGTGTGCGCGCGCGTGCGTACGTGTATGTATGTGCACACACATGTAACCACCTAAAGAATGGTGTCTCTTTAGAGGGTCTCCAAACTGATTCTCTCTCTCGTGCACACACATACTTCAGTTCACCCTCACAACACTCCTGGGAGGCCTAGAAGGACAGAGAGGTTAAATGACTTGCCCAAGGTCACCCAGTTTGTAAGTGGTAGAGCCAGGGTTTGAACCTCAACATCTCAATTTCAGAGGCAGTAATGACTGTGCTGTTTTCCAGCCTCTCAGTTACCCCGCACCCCCAATGAGGACCATGGCACAATGCGCATGTAATGTAGGGGCAGGGGTACCAGGGTCCAGCCCTGTGTGTGGAGCCCCCCAGCTGTTCGACCTTGCATGGGTCCTTTCGCCTCTCTGAATCTCTGTTGGGTTTTTAAAAAATTATTGAGACACAATTCACATACAATAAAAGTCAGCCGTCAACGTGAAACTTAATGGTTTTTAATACATTCGCAAAGTTGTGCAGCCATCACCACTATCTAGTTCCAGGACAAATTTTTTTGTGCCCCAGATGAAACCCTGTACCCCATAGCAGTCACTTCCCATTTCACCCCATGATCCAAGCCCTGGACAACCACTAATGTACTTTCTATTTCCATCAATTTGCTTGTTCTGCACAGTTCGTCTAAGTGGTATAATCTGATACATGGTCTTTTGTGTCTGGCTTCTTTTACTTAGTGGAGTGTCTTTGAGGTTCAGCCCATGTTGTAGCATGGATCAGGACTTCATTCCTTTTTATGGCCAAGTAATATTCCATTGTATGGATGGACCACATTTTGTTTATCCATTCTTCACCGATGGACATTTGAGCGGTTTCCACTTTTTGTCTCTTGCGAGTAATGCTATTGTGAACATTTGCGTACAGTGTTTGTGTGTGGACGTATGTTTATATTTCTCGAGTGTGCACCCGGAGTGGAATTGCTGGATGAGATGGTAACTCTATGTTTGATCTTCTGAGGCGCTGCCAGACTGTTTTCCTGTGCCTCAGTTTTCACTGCTGTAAAGTGGAGCCTTATTCCGGGGACCTGCTGTTTCTTCCTTGGAAACTAAGGAGCTAAGCAGTGACCGCTGCTGCTGCTGTTAATAGCAACACCAGGGCCATCCCCGCAGGGGAGACCAGAGCAGCGACCAGCAGCACCCTTCTGTGCCCGTCTCTACCTGGGAAGCGTTTTTTCCTCTTCTGGCTTCAGTGCTCAGAATGGACTCGTTGCGAGTATCATCCTTCATGTGGTTCTGGGGAATTTTTGGGAATTCGAGGGGAATTTTTGGGAATTCGAGGGAAATTTCTCCAGAATCGAGTTTCATAGAAAAAGAGATGAAGGCTGGGACATATGAGTGAACCCTGCTACCCTCCTCTGGCAGGGGTGGGGTGGGTGGCGTGGGGATTTTTCCAGAGAACTCGAGCAGAACAGGGCCACGTCGCCCCAGGAGCTTGGCTTCTGGAGGACTGATTTCAGGGAGGCCTGGTCTACATGCGGGGAGGGGGTACCCCAGCCTCCCGTCCGGTTCTGACAAGCAGGCCTGGAGCCTGAGTTTTTCTTGGAGGGTGTCCAACTAGTACAGAGCTGGCTTGGCTCCGGCGCTCTTGTGGGAGAGAAAGGAAGCTATTGAGGGCCAGCCGTGGAAGTTGTAAATGGGATAAATGACCCTCCAGAATGCTTTTCCTCAGCTCTGTGCGGTGAGAATCCAGCCTGGGAAAATCTCGGTGTCTGTTCTTCAGCTGCGGCTCAGAGAGAGAGAGTGATTTGCCCAAGGTCACACAGCAAGTTTGAACCTAGCGAGGAGGGCTCTTTCCTGACACCACTCTGCTCTTTTTTAAGCAGCTCCAAAACCCTCTCCCGTGCTCTGACATAGCCTCTTTTATCTTATTAAAACCCGAGGCTTAATCCCTGCAGGTCAGCTGTGGCCAAACACCATGAAGCTGCCCCTTGTTCCACTTGACAAGGCTAGGGGTGAGTAAGCCACCGAGTAACCTTACAGAAGAAATGCTGAACCTGTGCAGTTCCTTTCCAGGCATCTCTGTCTCACCTCTTAAGGGCTCTCTGTCCACGATGCCAAGAGCCCGTGAGGGAGCAGGTTTGGGAATGTGGCAGTTATTCTTCCGGAAAGTGCTTTCCAGCTCTGCCGACATTTGGGGGGGGGGGTTCTTTTGTGCTTCCTAGAAGGCAGGCCCCCTAAGGGTCTCCTCCTCATCTATGTGCAACCAGGGTGGGAGGCAGCCTGGCATTTATCCCTGCCCCCTGGAGACTTGGGGGCCCCCGGGGGCACTGCACGCAGTTATCAGGATCTGCTGTCCCTAGGAAGGATGTCACCTCCAGCCTCCCCTTTAGATTTATCAAGCTCGTCTGCACTCCCTCCTGAGGAGGCCACGGCCCCCTTGCCCCGACAGCCAGCGCCAGCCAGCGGCTTGCTTAAAAGGTTAATCCCCTCCTTCTGTGGCTGCTCCTTGCGTCCCCTCTCCCCCCATCTCCAGCTTTTTGCGCTCCAGTTAATTAAATGTGGCTGCCTATTGTCAGAAGACAAAGTTGGATATTTATTACACCTTGGCGCTCCCGAATGTCAAAGGCACACGCAGTTGGAAAAAATACTGGCAGGAATAAGCAGAGCATATGTCTGCAGGGTCCAGGGCAGGCGAGCGAGTTGCTCCCACCTCGGTGACCTGCAGTCCTTCCAGATATGGCTGCAGCTCATCGCTCTCCACCACCAGGAACCTGACGCAGTTTACCTGGGGAGCTCTGGGAGAGCTGCAGGGAGATCCATTATCCGCATAAACATCCTGGTTCCGAAGACTGTTTCCCTGGAAGGAATCCAAGATGCCATTAAAATATATACAAACCCTCCTTATGTCTCCTGGTGTGGCCGGCCAGCACACGTGGCTGAGTGCCCCGGGCAAGCCCCAGTTAAGGAGATGTGCCCTCGCCCTGTCCCCTTTTCCGAGCCCCTACTTGGGCCTTGGCACTCTATTTTCACCTTTTTACTTGAGCACTGCAAAGCAGCATGGCTGATGGTGATTTTTTTTTTCATGGAGGGGGGAATATGGATGTGTTCATTTTATAGGTTTTTTTTCCCCCTTAATAATAATGCTTTAAAGATGTTTGACATCTGTAACTAACAGCTGGCATCCTGTTATGGAAGAATGTCCTTTTATTTCAAAGCAGGTTGAACTGTCATTAATAGTATAATTAGGTGATTATCACTATATAGCAGAAAACTGCTTAATTGCAGAGATCGCTTTCCTAGGATTCCAGTCTTTTTATGGTTATATTTGTTTTAGCTGTTTGAATTTTCATGATATTTTGGCATTTGGTACGTTGCCTCGTTTGTGTGTGTGTGTGTGTGTGTGGTTTTTTTTTCTTCCTGTTTTTTAATGTGTCTGACAGCTGTCTTGGGAGCATTTGGTCCCGAGGAATCTCCTGATATTAAAGCAGCAATGGGGGAGGTTACCTGGAAGAGGTTTCTTACCCCAGGCCGTGTTTAACTCGCTCTGTGCCAGGCTGGAGTCCTGCGGGAGCAGGTCTGGGTCCCAAATGCCCTTTGATTTATCTTTTCTGGCTGTGGATCACAGTATAAAATTAGACATTTAACCCTAGAGCCAAGGTTGTCTGTTAAGGGGCCCCTTTTACAATGCAATTTATTTTTTATGGTGCGTCCTTAATACACAATATTACCAAGTGCTCTGAGTCACGTGGATTCCAAAGAGAAGGGCACATCTGAAGGGATGTGGTCTCAGGTGTAGCTGGAATTTGCAAACAAATAGGTTTACAGAATCCAAAAGGAAAGAGTTTATCTTTCTAAAAAGGCCTTCTAATAAAAATGAGTTGCAGAGGTGAGGTTGCCGTTTAAGCTGAAGCCAGGCTCTGATGCTCTCTGCCTGTACACCCGCAGCCCTGGGTTCCCCCAGCGCTGGGGGCTGGACATGCCTGACCCCACTCCCAGAGGGAAGTTCCCCAGACCATTCCTCAAACTCACCTCTCCCCAAAGCAGGGATTTGGGAGGGGTATGATGGCAATTTTGATGCCCAGTGTAGACTTTAAAAGCCCCTCCTTGTTCCTTAGAGGTAGGAGGAGATCTGGGGTTGCATTTTGGGTTCCCAGCTTGCCTCAGCCGTGCCTGGTGTGACCTTTGGAACCTTGTGCTTCTGCCCTGCTTGGCCACTGCAAACCCCGAGGGGCTTGCAGAAGGGCCCCTGCGTTGTCACCGGCTACTACAGCAGCTCCCACCCCCTTCAGGTGATGCTGCTTGCTTTTAAGAGCAAGTAGGCCCCTCCCTGATGGCAGGCCCTGCGTGGGGGCTTTATGTCACCCTGGCCCCATGTTTAGAAAAAGTCAGAGGTCCGGGAGATGGGACGGCCAAGCTAGGTGTAGATGCAGGTCCCCTGCTGAGGTGCTTTATGTCATGCATGGCGGGAAAGTGGAGATGCCGCCCCACCCAGCAATGAGTCCCTTAGGACGGGGATGGCAGGACCGTGGCAAAGCTGAGAAGTAGGCTCTGCAGCTGGGGACTTCTGAGCACCTACTGTGTGCTCCATGCCCAGTGGTACCTGTGTTAGCTCATTTAGTCCTCTCGTCACCCCAGGATTATCCCCATTTCACAGAGAAGGAAGCTGAGCCCAGAGAGGAGAAATCACTTGTCCAGAGTGTGACAGCGGCATGGAGGTCTAGGGTCAATTGGAAGGTCCAGATCACCCAGCTCACAAAGAGCAGCACCCTTCAAAAGGCAGCGTCAGGTGGCAGGCGCTACCTTTGAGACAGAATTGATGTTTCTTTTCACCTCTGCCCAACAGTTTTGGGGAAAGAAGTCATAGTCTCCCACCGCCCCCAGCAGAATGTCAAGGCCCAGATTCAGGGTTGTCCCTAGCCCATCCCACAGTCCCCTGGGATCTCCAATACTTCATTTTCTCAGCCAAGCTTTGCAAGTTGGTCAGAAACCCAGTGGACCCAACTGATAATGGCGGGAAGTCCAGTTTGCCCTCTGCTTGGTCCCTTTAGCAGGGATCAGCAGCCATGATGCATGTCAGATCCCTGGTGTTGTGCTGTGTGGCTCTAGGCAAGTCCCTTCCCCTCTCTGAGCCTCTCTTTCTTAACTGTCAGCCACCTGGCGTTGGGAGCCTGCCAGTCTTTGTTCTCCCTAGGGGGCTGGTGAAAGCCCCCATGGTTCCTCAGATAAGTGCGGGCTCCTCCCAGCCTTCCTCCCGCTGGCACCTAGCAGACTGCTGGGGACTGGCAGGAGCCTCTCCCAGGACTGCCGGAGCAGCCCCAGCTACCGCGCGTTGACACCTGGGAGGGCAGCTGGAACAGCTGCTCCTGTACAGCTGCCCCTGGGTTTTATGGCCAGAGGATAAATAATCCTAATCAGTTTTTTCGCCTTAATGCCATTGATGACATCGGCAGCGTGGCTGCTGGGCCCCAGGGTAGACCAGCAGCGATGTCCCTCAGGGCCACAACCAAACACGTCTGCTCCCAGATGACAGCCAAAGGCGGACACAGCTCACCCGGCCTTTGGTCCTTCTGCACCAGATGGACACTGGTTAGGGCTGGTGCCCATTTTACAGACAGGGCAACTGAGGCTTGGAGAGCTTCCTCCCACTGCCTCTCGTGTGCCCACCCTGTTGCTTACATTTTCGCTCTTCTTCTTCGCAGCAAGTATGTGCTCACTGTAACCGTTTTTATGTTGCAGAGAGGAACAGAGCCTTAAAAGGGCGTAAAGGACTAACTGACCTGCCCAAAGTCCTGTGCCTGGAAGTGGCACAGGGGGACTATGAACTCCACCCTGCCATTCCCCACGCAGCAGGCTGAGCCATCCCGTTCCGAACAAAACAGTCCATAGAAAACGTCTTAGTGACGACACTGTGCTTTGCCCCATGCCCCTCCTCACGCCTGGGCCCATTCCGGGGCCTTTGCACATAACAGCTCCTGCCTACCCTAGATGTGCTCTTCACACACCTGACATGCGTTTTTTTGTGTGGATTTCACCGTCTGTCTCCCCAGTGCGACTATAAGCTCTTCCTGAGCAAAGAGATCTGGTTTGTCTTGTTCATGAAGCATCCTAGTGTTAACACATTGCCCGGCGTGCAGTAGCTGCTCAGTAAACGCCTACTAGTTGGAGGCTATGCCTCACTGTAGGTCACAGCCAGTACGTGGCTCCAGATTTGTAGTTCTCTCTAGCCTTAAGCATCTGAAGCACAGAGGATTAATTGTGAGAAAGGGTGATGCCAGCTCAGAGCTTTCTGGGCTTGGGGCAATCGGAGAGGGCCTGGGGTGGGGCTAGAGGGGCAGGAGGACACTCTCCTCAGGATGGGACTTTGAGAACTGGAGGGCCCTCCCCTGGGCAGGGCTTCTGCCTTGGGGGTGGAGTGGGGTTTTTGTAAAATCCAACCCACCCATTGCCTTTGAAATTCTGGTGCCCCCCCACCCCCCCACCTCCCCCCCACCCCCGCCTCTGGGGTTGGGGGAAGCAGTCACAGACACTGCAGCCTTTGTATCTTTGGAATCTTTCTGAAGCCAACTTGCTGGGAAGGGTGCTTTGTATTGTAAATTTCCACAGAGTAATTATGTCTTAATATATGATAATCTGGCCTGGCCCTGTTGCCTGGCAGCCTGTGTCAGCTGTGAGCCTGGGTCGGCTGTGGGCAGGGCAGCTGGGGTCAAAGTGACATGTCCTGGAAATCTGGGGACAGCTGGGGGGGGGGGGGACGGTCTGGCAGAGTCCTGCTGTGTCAGGACCTGGGGCTGGAGTTTGGGGGCTTTCCCCAGACGTAGGGTGGGAACGCCACCAAGGACTGGTTTCCAGCATAGCCTCTGTCCCCCGTCCAGGTACAGAGGACCCCAAGGAGCCCCATCTCAGCTCCCCACCCAGGTTTCCTGTGCCAGGTTCATCTGTGGTCTGGGCCAGGAAGAAAGTCATAGAACTACTAACTGTTAGGTCAGAACCAGCCGTGAAAGATCATCCAGGCTCGGCTTGAATACCTGCGTGGACGGGGAACTCATTCCATTTAGTCAGCAGACATTTGTTGAGCATTTACTACACGCGGGGCACTGGGAATCCAGGACTGAACTAGCAGACAAAAATTCCTGACCTGGACTTGACATAGGGGGGAAGATAGACCATAGACTAGATAAATAAGACACGAGGCAGATGGGGTTACAGGGAAGAGATACGACAGGGAAAGGAGGAGGGTCTGAGTGCCTGGAGGTTTTGGCAGAACAGCCAGGGGAAGTCTTTTTAAGTAGGATCTTTGGTGAGGGTGAGGGTGCTGCCCAGGAGGTTTCCGGGGGAAGAGCAGGTCTTGTAAAGGGAATGTGGGAAGCCCTGTGGCTGGAACTTGGCCTAGCTCCTAGATGAAGTTGCCACGTCCCCCGGCTCTAAATGTCCCCTCTGTAGATGTTTGTGGAGCTCCTACAAGCACAGGGAAGCAAAGACAAACAGGAGGCAGTGTGGGGTCACACAGGTAATCCAGCCCTGCAGGGGAAAAATTTGTGGTTGAAAGGGACAAAGAGATGAGCTCAGGGAGAGTGAGCGAGGAGTGTGTGCAGGAGCTGAGGGGGGCCGCTTCCTCAAGATGCAAGAAGGCTTTGGGGCGCAGGTGGTGAACCCTGGAAGCAGGGCAGAGGCTGAACCCCAGGAAGGGAAGACAGTGTCTGCCTCCCTATTGAACCTGGGTCCTCGTGCCATTCTGCCTCCTTGTGGACCTGGCAAACGTCCCCTGGTCCCTCCGTCCTCACTCAGGGGAACATATTTGGCCCCATTTGACACATGTTGCAGCCAATGCCCAGAGGTTCAAGTGTCCTGGTGGACCACACAGCCTGGCACTGGTGGCTGACGCATGTCAGGAGCGAATGTTTATGTTTTGCCCCTAAATTCATTTATTAAAGCCCTAACCTCTAGTGTAGCTGTATTAGGAGGTGGGACCTCTGAGGAAGTAATTATGGTTAAATGAGGCCATAAGGATGAGGCTCTGATCCCATAGGATTAGTGTCTTTACGAGAAGAGAGACCAGAAAGTTTGTTCTCTCTCCCCGTCATATGAGGACACGGCGGGAAGGTGGTCGTCTGCATCCGAAGGGGCAGACCCTCACTGCTCACCAACCCTGCCGGCACCTTGACCTGGGACGTCCAGCCTCCATGCTGTGAGAAAACAACACGAATATCTGTTCTTTAAGCCCCCTGGTCCGTGGTATTAGGTTATGGCAGCCCCCACTGACCAAGATAGGCACTGAGGCCTGGTATGACATTCGCATTACGGTTTCATCCTGCCAGGTGGTGTCTGTGTGTGGTGAGTCGGGGCGTGTGGCTGACTTTGCCTCTGTGCAGGCCAGGCCCTGGGGAACAGTTGTAATAAGGACTCGGTGAAACACCTATGGTCTGTTTAGGGGTCCGGGGGCCTCCCCTACTCCCCCCTAGCCACCCTTTCTCCCCACTTAGGAGCTAGAGTGGGGGGCAGATGGAGGAAGCTCTCTGAGGGCGGCGTGGGGTGGGGGAGGCTCTTATGTGGAAGACGAAGCCTCCTGGCTGCTTCCCTTTGTGCTGAGAATTAGGCGAGAGGCAGTTTGAAGCAGAGGAGGAGGCAGGGAGGACAGACTTCAGAGTCACAGCACTGATGGCAGGTTGCTGGGGTCCAGATGTCCAGAGTGTACGGTGACGAAGACTGCCAGAAATGGACATGAGTGCTGCCTCAGTCAGGCCTTGGCCGGTGCCACCTGGGGCCGGCGTCCTGGGAGCCCACGGAGTCTAGGACTGGGCCCAGAGGCCCGGGAGCTGGGGAAGCCCCAGCTCTCTGCTGAATCTTGGTGGGACAGCAGTCATGGAGGCCAGGGAAAACCTTGGGGTATGCCTTTTGGGATTAGGATTTGGGGGAGATCGGGAACGGTGTTGATGGGCTTTCTCCTGTTTCTGAGCCACAGTTGTGGGAAAGGCGTGTCACTGGAGAGCCTGGTCCTACAAGGTCTTTGCTCTGTGACTTCACAGAAGTGTGTGTGCATGTGCACGTACACATGTGTGCAAGCGTGTGTGTGTGTGTGTGTGTGTGTGCGCGTGCATGTAGGGGGCAGGGACAGGCCATCCATTGGGGACTGTGCTTTGCTTTCCCTCCTGTCTCTGATCCCAAGGACTAAATGCAGTGAGTCTGGTGGTACCTCACTTGCAGGTGCCCAGATCTTTCCACATTCCACGCCGTGTGACTTCGGCTGACCTCTTGCTTTCATTTAGCTTGCCCTTCTCACAAGCAGAGGGGATGGAATCCGGCCCCCCCTGCCCCCCTCCCCCCAGTGCCAAAGGAGTCACCGGCTGAGATTCCCAGCCCCAGCTGGTTGCGCCCAAATCTCACAGGGTTTAAAAGATGAAGGCCCCCTACCACCTAGCAAATCTGATTCAGGGATCCTGGGCTAGGGCCCAGGGGTCTGCATTTTTCAAATCTCCCAAACGCCCCAACTGGATGATCAGTCAGATTTAGGAAGTGGATACCGCCAGTGTGGGGCCGCCTAGGGTGGGATGGGGGGTTTTGCTCAGAATTTCTGAACCGGCCCTGTCTTCTGATGCCCATCTCCTCGCCTCTGCTAGCAGGCTGCTGGTGTGGGTCCTGACGGGAGGGGTGGGAGCAGACATGCTCCGCCCCGGTGTCATCTCACTTAGAACTCTGCACCTGGCAGATGGAAGAGGATGCACTTAGCACCCCAAACAGTGCTCCGCAAACACGGCCCCTCTTCCCGCGAGGTGTCAGCACCCCCGGGTTAACGTGTCCCAGCAAGAAGGGAATGCGCCAGGATTCCGTGTGACCTCGGATCCTTAGCACCTCCGGGTGGAACTCCACTGTTAGACGCTGGCCAGGGTTCAGGGGGGTCAGGAGGCACCCACGTGCGGGGCTGCCTGAGGTGCCAAGTGTGGGAAGGAAGATGGTGTTCTTCAGGCCTCTTTGGGGGCTGGCCAGCACCCTGTCACTTGGGGAGGGCCAAGCTTCCTTGGCCAGAAACCAACAAGGAGGATGTCCTTGGTCAGGGGATGGGTCCGTCCTGGCTTGCTATGGGACCCTCTGGAGCATAGGCCCCTCCACGTACCCACCCAGGGGTGCCCTAGGCTCAGGCCTTCCCGTGCAGGTAAATTGAGCTTCCATTCTGCATGGTTCTGGCGCCGGGGGTGGGGACAGGCCGTCCTGCACAGCCCCTCCTCGCTTCTTAATGCCTCTTTCCCCCGGAGCCCGTCTGCAGAGCCTGCGGTTGGTAGGCCGCCTTGTCATTTAGCTGTTCCAAGCCAGCGATCGGGAGGCAGCACAAACTGTGGCATTTGCTGAGCGTAAAAATTCAATTAATTCCAGAAGGCAGATTAAATATAAGTGAGTTTTAATAATTTGCTGTAAAGTCGGAGGATTACTGCAGGCAGGAGGAGGGAAGCCACACATGCGTGTGTGAGCAGGTTGGCACAGTCACCAGGATGCCAGCTTGGGATGCTTCCTGGAGCCCCTAATTCCTCCCAAGTCAGGCATACCCCACTGCCCTGTGGCCACCTTCGGAGGGTGGTGTCGCGGGGTCTCCAGTTGGAATTACAGAGGATAGCAGGGGTGGCTGTCCCAGCCTTCCAACACCCCTGCTCCACGGGCCCGTGCAGGGGCAGCAGGCGGCGTTCCTCAGCTGGGGTTTCCTTCCAGAATCCCCGCGAGCGACAGTGTGTGCCCAGCAGGAGCAGCTCTGGCCACATGTGCCCTGCAATTTGCAGGTGTGCCAGCAGCAGCCCCCTTTCTTCCAGTGTGACTTTTTTTGCTTAACCTCCAGGGTCCTCCAGTCCTCGGCCTGGGGCCGGTTTTGTTGTAACTTTTTAGGAAGCAAAGAGTGAGAAGGGGCCTGCGAACACCTCACATTGCAAAGCTTTCGGCCCCCCGGGGTTCCCCCACATGCATGCACACACATTCACACATCTCACGCTCACACATGCACAACCATTACACACGTTCACATGCATTCATTTGTACATGCACACACATGCACGCCCAGTCACACATGGATGCATGCACAGAGGTACAGTCCTGTCCAGCAAAGCCAGTAAGTTAGTCACCTTCCCAAGTTCAGATGCATCTGGGAGAAAACGTGCTTTTTATGCCTGCCTTTTGTCTTTTCCCACCGCCAAAACACACCAAAAAAGGCCTAACCCCCTCCCCATTTTCCTTCTTGTTGTGCCACCAGAAATGAGGCCTGACCCAGAAAAGGCAATTGGTGGAAGGGACTGTCTGGAGCCTGCCTCCTGGCCAGCCGCCTCTGCCCCAGGGGAAGGAGCGAGAGAAAGGAGGCAGGCAGCTTTTATGTAAAGACAGTGATGGTCCAGTGAGTACAAAATGCTATTTCAAAGCCAGCGTTCATCACTCCCACTTCCCACTGTGATCTCCATAGATTTCTTTGTCTCCTTCAATTGGCCCTAATTATGGAACTGGAGGCTGCCTGATCAGTTTCATTCTTGTCATGAAATCCTGAGGGCACGCATGGGGATGGGGACACAGGCTCGCCAGCTGCACAGCCCACAGACTAGTCTCGGGTCTTTGTGTGCGTGCCTGTGTGTGTGCACGCCTCTGTGTGTGAGCGCGTGTGTGCTCGCATGTGTGCTTAGAGACCTGCTCTTCTGTACCCCGCTTCCCACCCTGCTCATCCCCCAAGATGCCTGGCTGGTCTGGGCCCCTGGCTTCCTCTTTTCGGGCAGGAGGGAGTTCCCAGTGGACCTCCCAGCTGAGAACTGGCTAGCCAGGATGTGCATATGGTAAGCAGGCTGGGAAGCTGGCTGCCACCGAGATGAACACCTGCAAAGATGAAAGCCACAGCCAAGCGTGGCATACCCTGCCTTCCCTCCACGCTCCCTCTAATGCCCTAATTATGCCGTGTTTGTTTCAGTAATTTACACTCTCCGGGTACTGATCCATCAATAATGAATGTATTACCTGTCTCTGGGTAAGGTTTGGGAGATCCAGGATGCTGCTTTGAAAATGTCTGTGAAGCAGGATGATCGGGGAGGCAGAACAATTCCCCCCCGCAGCTTTTTTCTCTCCAAATGCTCGTTCTTTCTCAGATGGCAGCATATTTGGCAAAAACCATCTGAGGCTGGTACTTGGTACTGTTTTTCCGTTCTCCCTTCGTTTTATGCCTTTTTAATATTTAAAGCCATCATCGGGCTGAGCGATAAAATTCTTTCAAATCAAATTTTATCCTTCCATCTCGTGCTCTGGCTTCCCTCTGGCTGGAAAAGTTGGTAGGGGCATTGCTGGCTGAGCAGGGGTGTGTGTGGGGGGGCGGGGCGGGTTCTGTTTGAATGGAGCGCATGCCAAGGTGGAATCTGCCTCATCGCTCCCCTCCCCCCAACTCCCTAATCCAACATCCATCCAAAACCCTTCATGGAAATAAAGAGTGGGGGCCATAAGCAATCTGGCTGTCACCACTGATGGACCCTCCTAAGATGGACCAGGGGAAGTTTGGTGGACCGAGAAATGTTCCAGAGCCAATCCTGGTGTGTGGGGCTGCAGCCTCTCTCCTCTGTTTTGCTGATGGGAAAGAAACGTTCCCGGCGCTTTTCATTTGATGGGAAAGGCTGGAGAGCCGTGGGCCTCCACCTGCAGCATGTTGTCTCAGGAGGACAGTAATGTGTGTGCAGCCTCCGGGCGCCAGCCTTCACGGCTCTGCCAAGCCCATGTGGCATCGGCATCTTGGGATCCAAAAGTGTCTACCCATTGGTCCCCAAGGTCCACAGAGACCAGCGGCCTCTCCGGGATGCTCTGCGCTCTGCCCTGCTGCACTGGCTCCCAAAAGGGCCTGGTCTGCCTTGGGCTTTCCTTCTCCCCTTCCACATTTTGGTGGCCCTCCTGCATGGGAAGATGAGGTGGCATTTTCAGGATACTCAGGGATGGAGCCCAGAGCCAGGGCCGGCCCATGCCAGGAGACACATACAGGGACACCAAGGACAACAGGATTCTTACTGTGTTGACAGCGGTTTCTCTAGCACATCATTAGTTTGGGGATGTTTTTCTGCCCAGCTGTATTTTGGGGGGGGGGGGGTAGGGATGGAAGGCAAGTTTCCCACTCCGTTCCATCAGGAGAACCTGCCCTGGTTCTGATGTTGCCTCCCCTGTGGCTTTGGGCAAGTCACCTCCCCTTTCTGGGCCTCAGGTGCCTCATTTGTGAGGCTGGAGGTGATGACATTAGCAGCAGCCCTTTTGAGCACTTCTTACTTAGCCAGGCACTGAGCCAAGTCCCTGAGCTACAGCTCTTCTGGCTCAGGGGTTCGACGTGGTGCTGCAGTGAGGTGCACAGACTGAGAGCCAGCCTGCCTGGGGTCACTTCTGGCTCTGCCACTTACCAGCTGTGTGGTCTTGGACAAGTTACTTAGCCTCTCTGTGCCTCGGTTCCTTCGCCTATAAAATGGGAGTGACAGAAGAACTTACCTTATGGTGGGAATTGGAGCTTTGGAGAGATTAAATGTAAAGTGCCTAGAACAGCAGATAGCCATTACTATCAATGAAAAAATGTGCATTCATTACCTATAAGGTAAAACAGTAATAATCCCCTTTGTACAGATGAAGAAACCAAGGCTTACCAAGGTGGTAACTTGTTCCAAATCAGATGTCCAAGAAAGGGCTGGTCAGTTGTCTTAGTTTCTGGGGGCTGCCTTAACAAAGTACCACAAATGTGTGGCTTAAACAACAAATGTAACGTGTCATAATTCTGCAAGACAAGAGTCCAAAATCAAGGTGGCTTTCAGCAGGGTTGGTGCCTCCCGAGGGCTATGAGGGGCGCATCTGCTCCAGGTCTCTCCTTCCTTGCAGGCAGCTGCCGCCTTCTCTCTCTCTCTCTCTCTCTCTCTCTCTCTCTCTCTCTCTCTCTCTCTCTCTCTCTCTCTCTCCACATCTGCTTATCTGTCTCTGTGCCTAATTTTTTAAAATAAGGACCCAGTCACACTGAATTAGAGCTCACCCTACTCCAGCATAACCTCATCTGAACTAATTAATTACATCTGCAAGGATCCTATTCCCAAATGAGGTCACATTCATTCTGAGGTCCTGGAGGTTAGGGCTTCAACACATGAATGGGGAAACCCAATTCAACCCCTTGCCTCAAGCCAAGAGGTCCTTCCAGCTCTAGCACGTGAAGATGCCCTGAGCTTGGTGAGTTCTGGCCAACGACAGTTTTTGAATGCTGAGAGAGGGGAGACTTGCTCTCCTCCCAGGCCCTTCTTCTGCCCGCTCCATTCTCTGATCTTGCCTCTGTGTAGGCCCTCCACCAGCTGGCCCTGGGGTGTGTGTTCTTCTAGGGGCTTCCTAGAAGGATGGATTCCCTCCTTTTAGGAGCCAGGCCACACCAGCTGTCCCACTGCCAGGCTGTGTGGCCAACAATCACAGCTGCTCCCAAAAAGTGCTCACAGGTCCCCCTGGGATCTGTCTTTGGGCCCACTGCCCTGATCCATGGCCTCACATATGCAGAGCGTCTCCGCTGCTCACCTTTGACATCAGTGTGCACAAAACCCTGGCCGCACACCTGCAGAGGGCTGTGTCGCACGGAGTCCTCAGCTGCTTCCCCCTCTCCTCTGCAGAGGAGTCATCCGTGTCCCGAGCCCCTGCTGCAGCTCCCAGCCCCTCAGCCCCGCATCACTCTCCCGCCCAGGGTGGGGCAGAGCACAGTAGCTAACTTTTTAATTTTATGTAATTCCAGTAAACAGTAAGGGAAAAACAAGTGCCCAGAGCTGCCAGGGGTCTGGATCTAGCGGGTTTTAATTGAGCTGCCTCAGTTCAGATTGTGGGTTGGTTAAAGTCTTTCTCATTGGGCTTGTGTCACCTCTCCGAGGCACAGAAGAGGGCGGGGGCGGGGGACACTTCCATTGCTTACAGCCTGGAAAAGACAGAAATAGGGTGGCCCTTGGCCTGGTCACAGCTTGGATGCTCTGATGGGATGACTAAACCCCACTCCCATGGGTGGCTGGAGGGCCCGGCTGCAGAAAATGAAAAAAATAAAACTCAAAAAAGAGCGGGCTGGAGAAATAAAGGGGAAAATAGCGATGTGGAGCCCCAATTGCTAGCAGATGGTGCTGGTATTAGGAAAATGAAAATACATGCAGTAAATTTGCTATTTGCCAGTGTTAATTTCTTATCCCAAGGTAGAACCTTCCCCCTGGCCCTAGCCATGCCATCTGCATGTTCATAAAATACATTACAGCGGAATTGATCGAGCGGCAGTGTGCATGTGGGGCTCCGGGTGGTCGGGCTCCAAGAAGGGAGGGCTGGGGATGCACCTGCCCAGGTCCTGGGGACAGGCCCGTGTGCTTCCCAACTTCTCACGCACCCGGGCCCAGTGGGGCTTCTCAGGTCAGGCCCTTTGTTGGTTTTGCCCCATCGCTGAGCAGAGGCCTGTGGGGGGCACCGTTGGAACCCCAGGTAGGTCTTCCATGTGATAACCAACTCCCGCCACGGTTTGTCCGCAGGGAACCAGTACAGGCTGGTGATACTTAGTTTGGGTTGGTGGTCCCCATTGCCCCCAAGCCAAACCTTCCTGGACTCTCCTTTGGGCCTCCTGCCCAAGACCCTCCCATGTCTGGCAAGTAAAGAGTTAAGGCTTTGCCAGACTGTTAGCCCTTGGATCCAGCTTTGGCCTCTATCCTCCCTGGACTGGTTGTTCAATATTTTAATGTCACCCCTATAACTGCCCCTCTATAACCTGTCACCTGTGGCCCTCCTGGCTCTGCAGAGGAGGCGGTCGCTCTTCTCTCTCCATTCAACACTTTCCAGTCGCCAAGAGGTTAACTGGTGAGTCCAGTCCTTGGGTGGCTGGACAGCGTCCTTACCAGCTGTCTTTCACCTGAGCGACCCCCCCGCCCCCACCAGGAGTGCAGTCAGGAGGGCAGAACCGCAGATCGCACCCACGGCAGCTGCCAGGGGAGAAAGGCGCCTTCTCTACCCGCTTTTCAGGACCTAGTGTCCCCTATGGAGCATTGGGTCCTCAGTCTGGCTGCATTGAGAGGGGCCTTTGAGTCCCTCGGTCCCCTGGATTGGAGGGGACACACACAGCACATGTCCAGTGGATGACCAGTGTCCCCCCCCCCATCATCCCAGCTCTCCCCACTTCCTACCTCATGCTTTGGGGGCCAGTGCCCCAGCCTGGGCCGCTCTGTCTGCTAATTACCAGTGTGGGAACGGCTTTATGGTCCTCCGGGGCCCTGAGAGAGCCCCCCACATCTGGTCAATTAATGCTGAATCTGTAATTCGGATGACATACAACCCCAGCCAGCTCTCCAAATGAGGCGATTAAAAGGCTCTTCCCCTCCTTCGCTGAAGAACAAGCAAAATGGGCCCTTCTTTATTCCTCGGGATTGATGGGCCCTGCCCATGACCTTTGCTAGGACAAGAAGTATTATCAGGAATACTTCTGTATTTCCCGACTTTGCAGGCTGCATAAATCTCCTATCAACTCACAGGCGGGGAAATCTGCTCGCTGTTATTAATATGAGCGCTTTCCTGGAGGAAGGCAGGCCTTTGTTAGGTGGGGCCCTGGGAGCTGGAAGGGCCAGGGGCTGCAGGAGCTGTGGGGCCAGCACCCCTCCGCCACCCTACCCACCCACGTTCACCCAGGAAGGGGCACAACTGTCCTGACCTCCTGGCCCACTGGCCCCCTTCCCCCGTACTCCCTGTGAGCCTCACGCCCCCTCTCTCCCCTCCTCCTCCCTTCCCACCATCCTCAGCAGAGCTAAAAGAGCAGTTCGCCCCAGATTTCTCATCTCAGGGTTGGGGGTTTTAGGATGCTGCTGGTGCCTACGCTGAGGGCAGAAGACCCAAGAGGCACCTCTACCTGCTGGGCGTGGCTTCTAGGTCAGGCAGGGCTGTTTCTCTGTGCCAGGGCTGGATGGGCCGGGCCCGCGTCTGCCCCCACTGAACTGCAGACCCACTTGTGAGGCTGAATTGGAAGCAAGTGGAGGGGGCTGTGGGCCTGATGCCTGGCACTGGGGGGTGGACGCCAGCTGGGTGGCGCCCGGGTCATCCTGGAAGAACTCTAGAGGAGCCTTGGCCAGGACCTGGGGTGTCCGAGTTTCCGTGGCATCTCTGGAAAGGGCGGGTCCCTGCTATTTGTTTACCAATTCTATAGGGGAGAAACGCTTATGAAGCATCCTGCGTGAGTGTGAGTGTGAGCAACAGTGTGTGAGAGTGTGTGACTGAGCAAGCGAGATGTGAGACCCTGAATGTGTGAATATAAGAGATAGTATGTGAGTGACAGTGCGTGGGTGTGAGAATATGTAGGCATGTGTGTGAGCGTGAGTGTGTGCGGCTCTGAGTGTGGGAGTGTGTATGAGGTGGGCAGCATGTGGAGGACACAGAGGACAAACACTAAAGTGTGGCTGTTCCTTGGTGGAAGGAAGCGGACCTGAGGCTTAGGCCAGGCGCACGCCCTCACCCCGCCTTTCCTGCTCTGTGGCCCTCAGCAGCTCACTTCCTCTTGGACCCTGTTTTCCAGCTGTAAAAAGGGGACACTACTGTCCCCAGGGGTCCACAGGGGGATAAATGGGATGATCTTCCACACGCTGCATGGCTTGGCCGTGAGAGGACGTAGGACAGCATTCTCGGGAGGCAGGACAAGGTCACACAGCGGGACGGGGGTGACACCAAGTTAGGTGCCCTTCTGAGAACAGCGAGGGGCTTTAGCCAAGAGTATGGAACAGACTCTTTGTCTTGGCGTTTGAGGCTGGAGCTGGGTCACAGCCTGTGTCACGAGGGCCACCTGAGACCTGGCTGGAGAAGGGGCCCCAGCCACCTGCTCCTTCTGCCATGTTCTCCCCAGTGTGTAAAGACGCATTAGGGTCACCGACCCCTGACATTGATAGCCCAGCTGGGGTTACCCTGACGGTCTTTGAGCAGAAGCCACAGTGCTTTCATTACATCCTCAGGAGAGCACCTGCCCCTGCTGCAGGGTCCTGAGCTGGTTTATTCCAGGGTTCCCGGGGATACCCCATGAAGTTAATGGTTCACTCAGAGTTTTCCGTGAACTTGCTAAGCCCCTACTCCTACCCACACATGCGCAGACATTGGAACTGAGAGCCCCGACTTGGAAAGGGACAAGGTGAAGGTGGGCAGTTTAGACGGTGAGAAAAGTCATGGAGCTCCAGGATGTCCCTCACTTCTCCCTGGCTCCCAGAGGCTGCAGAGTCATGGTAGGAAATTGGCTTCTTCATAAAGGGAACCATCCGTCTCCTTGTGGCCTTGCTGGGGAGGGGTGCTGGGGAGGTTCCTGGGGAAGACTGCCTGGGCCTTCCCGTGGCTTGGGGTGTGGGCTGTCAGAGATGGGAAGGGCCTCCCCACTGGACCAGACAGGAATCGCGCTCCCAGGGCCCCCGGCCTGAGGTGGCCCTGGGCATTGGGATGGGGCCCTGTGCTGGCCTCAGCAGGCTCAGTCCAGTGATGCCGGTGGACTCCCAGTGGTTAGCAGCTGTGCAGTCAGCATTCAGACTTCACCACGACAGCTCTGCTCCTTCCCATGGCACACTTTGTTCTTCTTAGCTGAGGCCTTTCATTCATCCATTCCTTCCCTAAGTGAACAGCTCGGTGCTGCCCTCGGTGGGGTCCCCCTGAGCAACACAGACAAAAATCCTGCCCTCCTAAAGCTTATCTTCTGGGGCGGCGTGGTCCAGTGGAATGGTTTGTGATGATGGGATGTTTTAGATCTGTGATGCCCAAACTGGTGATTGAAATGTGACTAGTGACTGAGGAACTGAAGTTTTCATTTCATTTATTTCAATTTAAATGTGTAGCACCTGTGGCCGGGGGCCACGCAGATTTATTAGGAAGAACAGTCGTGGTAGAAGCAGGTAGTTCACGTGGATTTCCTTTTCTGACCCCTTTCCTGTGTCACAGGGACCTATACGTGTGTCTGTGGGACGGTTTTGCCCCAGATACCTATAGGGGTGGGATAGGAAGACTATTTCTGACCAATGATAGCTCCTTCCTCTGCTTAAACACAGCAGATGCAAAAATGTCACTTTTGAGGCTGAGACCTTCTCTTATGTTGGTTTTTATGTTTAACTTTCAGCCCAGAGCTTGGCATTTCAGGGGCTGCTCGCAACAGCACCGCTTCACAGGGCTGCTCAGGGGCTCGTGGGGTAGGACTCCCAAAGCCTTGGGAGCGTTGGCACAGGCGTTCTGCTGTTTTTGCTTTTTTTAGTAAGCGGGGGAACCAGCTCTGAATGGTGGTTCTAGACGATTCCACAGACACCTCTCTCTCCCTAGGTCTCTTAGCTTAGCTGTTTCAGGGAGCCCTGGATCACCTGTGGAGATTAATGAGCGTCACCTCCACTTTTAGAGCTATAAGGAAATGGAGGAGTCATCATTTCTAGTTCTTTTGTTTGGGAACAGCCCAGAGACCACAAGTGACCTGCTGGGGTCACACAGCTGCTTGGTCAGTTACGCAGTTGGGATGATCCTGGGTGTCCCAAGTCCTGGTCTAATGGGTCATTGTTGGTGGCTGTCACCTACCTGAACAGACCTGTCCTCACTGGGCAGCTCTGTCGACGGCCACCGGCCAAGTACTTGCTCTCCCTGGGGTAATAGGCTCCAGGAGAGCCAGAAACACCCCACCCGCCCTGCCCTCTCCAGCAAGGAAACTGCCGTGGCAGGCCGGGGACTCTGCTGCTCTGGAGGCTGACCCGGCCTGGGCACATCTGGCCCTGCAGCCTCTTAGTAAGGACAAGTAACTTAACCTCACTAAGCCTCAGTTTCCTAATCCATAAAGTGGGATTACCGGTGCCAGTGAATGAGTGAAACACTTCACTGCAGTGTGCTGAGACCGGGGCTAGTGCCCCAGAGGACCCGAGGAAAGTCACGAGTATTAGAGGCGATTTTGAATGGAGTCATCAAGTCCTCTCCTCTCCCCCGCAGACTCCCTGGCCATCACTCACGCACGGTCCTGGAGTGTGGCTGCCCATGGCCTTGGTACTTGGAGCCACAGCGTCCATATCCAGCCTGCCTTCCCAAGTCACCCTAGGGGTGCCTCCCTGATGGCCCAGTGATGCCTGGTTCTCTGCGGCCCCTGTCAGGCCAGCCGCCTTGATTTCCCTTCTCCTGGGGGCCTCGTGTCCTCACATAGGGGCAGCTTGGCAGCCCGAGGGGGGCGGTGCATTCCCACAGCCAGATTTCCTCTCTTAGCCCCTCCCTCTCTCCCCCCAACTCCCTCATTCCCCTCCATTCTCTCTCTCCTTCCTGCTCCCATCCTTCCTCCCCCCTCCCAGCCCCAGGCCCCTTAGCCTCCCCTCCCCCAGGTCCCTCCACTCCCCCCTCCTTCCCTGGGCTGCCCTGTGCCAGCTCCTGCCTGTGTGAATGTCTAATCTCCAATTTTATTTGCTGGGCTCCAGCCCATTTGCATAATCCACATAGTCACCCTGGTTTTAATTGCCCACAACTCTGTAGAAAGATCATGTGGTTAAGTGGTAAATCATAATTAGATAAATAATTGGTTTGGCCACAGCAAGCTGCTTTTGTTACACCTGCCATCTGCTGGACCCGTTTTTTCTTCTGGCCAGAACAATGCAGTTCTGATGACAGGGCATGCTGCTTCTCTCTTATGGGGGGCTGGTGGGGGGGGAGCTGGAGGAGGGGCTGGGCGAAGGGGGGTTGAATGGAGGGGCTCGGAAGCAGAGCCTGGAAGATTGCCCGGTTGCTGGGGTGTGCGCCTGGCCTGCGTGTCTCTCCCCCAACCCCCCCAGCGGGTGTGCCACATACTCGCCATTCATTACCCACCTTGGTTAATGCATCAGAGTGGCAAATTTGACTTCTTTGCAGAAAAGGGAGGGAGCAGAGGGCCCTGGGGAGAGAAAGGGAACGGCATGCGCTGCCCAAGAACTGGCCTGCCTGGGGTTTCTCCAGTGGCCCTGACAGCCAGGGCAGGAGGCCCGTTGTGGAGGGCCTGGGTCCGATCCCATGGGGCTGGCGGGGGGCAGGTGGGCAGAGGTTAGAATCCTCAGATCTCCCTGCCCACCGTGGTCAGCTTCTCCATCTGCTCTTTGCTGGAGGCGCCTTCATTTTCCATATTCCAAGCCCCATCTGTGAGCCCAGGAATCTCCAGGGAACCAGGGGACCCTGGGCTGATCAGGTCGCCTGGCCGAGACCTACCGCAGGAGCCTCCCGCCTTTCACACTTCTCTTCCATAGAGCCTCAGTCCCCTAGACCATCGGGAGCTGCTTCAGATTATCCTTTGTTCACCCGCTCATGCATGCATTCATTCATTCATTCAGCAAATGGGCGATGAGCACCTTCCTACATGTGAGTGTAAGTTCTAGAATTCATCCCCTTGAGTCAGACCTTGCTGTGTGACTTGAGCAGGTTTTGTGACCTCTCAGCCTGTTACTTCACCTGTAAAACAGGGACCATAATCATTCCTGCCTTGTGGGCTTGTTGGAGCATCAAAGGATATGTTATGGAGAATGTCCATCCAGCCATCCTGCGTCAAATAGATGCTTAGTACCTGTGCTCGTTGGGTGCCTGACTTCTAATTATGACCGCTCATTATGGGGATGTGGCCATGCTGCCCTCCCTGGGTGTTAATGGAGGCCTACGAGGCTGTGCTGAGTACACTAATGGAAGAGGCATCCAGTGGGGCGGGAGGGAGCCTGAGCAAGGAATCCCGGTGGTGCGGAGAGGAAAAGCAGGGGCCATCCAGACAGGGCATGCTTGCATCCAGGGCACCTGTGTTCCTGCTCAGGCCAGGCTGTGGGCCCTCCCCAGACAGCGCTCTCCCTGAAAGGCCTTCCACAAGCCTTGCAAGCTGGCCCCAAGCTGGCCTTGTTCATCTAGTCTTCTGGGTTTGCATCTGCAGAAACCCAGGAGGTGTCCTTTCTCTTTGGGGGCTCAGCCTGACAGAAGGCAGCCTGGGAGCTCAAGTCCCATTTCCCAAGACCTAGACAGAAATCTAGCTGGGGGGGAGGGGAGGGGACGGCCCGCCCTGCCTCCCCGCCTCCCCCCCCCCCCCCCCGCCGCCCCTGTCCACGGCGAAGAGCCCCTCCAGGCAGATTGCTGACCTTAGCAACCAGAAAACACTGTATCTTCCTTCTTGAAAACCCACTGGTACCTGTTGGAGAAACTCTGAACACCGTCCCTGTGGCTGAGACTTTGAAATGTCAGATATTTTGTTTTTTTAATCAATCCATCTATCCCTTATCTGTCTTCCTTTTTTTCCATCTACTCATCATCTATCGTTTTACCCATTCATCCATTATCCACCCTCCTTCCTTCTTTCCTTTACCCACTCATGCCTCCTGCATCCGTCTACTCGTACTACCTGTAGGGATCTAAAGGCAGTCTCTTTTCTCTGGCCGATTCGGCTACATCACACCTCCCAGAAAAGATGCATTTGCTCTCCTGACACCATCATGACAGTCCCCCTAAAGGGAGTGGGGGAACCTCCGCTGCTGACCTGACACTAACTTGGGAAATGAGGCCTCAGAACGATTCCCTGGGGAGATCTGGGGAGGAGCGTTCTCGGATATCCTGATGTTTTCTAGACTGCAGCTTACCAGACCCCCTTGAGGGCACGCGGGGGTCTCACTCACTGTAGTCACAGCTCTGGATTCTTCAAGAAACCCCAGTTTCCGCTCTTCTGCCTTGTTTTCTCCATGAGCCCACGTATACCTCAGACTGAATAGCTCAACCTCTGGCTCAGAAAATGTGGTCACTTTTATATTCAAAGTGTGTGCTGTCCAATACAGTAACCACTGCCTACATGTGGCTATTTCAATTTCAATTTTCAATTTTCAATTAATTCAAATTAAAGAAAATTTAAAATTCAGTTCCTTGGTCACATTGATAATGTCTGAAATACTCAGTAGCCACAGTGTCTGGTGACGACTGTATGTATGGGACAGCTCAGATAGAGGACGTTTTGGTCATCATGGAGAGTTCTTTGCAGGGGTCCCCAGACCCCGGGCTGTGGACCAGTACCGGTCTGTGGCCTGTTAGGAACTGGACCGCACAGCAGTAGATGAGCGGCAGGCAAGTGAGCGAAGCTCCATCTGTATCTGCAGTCGCTCCTCAGCGCCAGCATCACCGCCTCAGCTCCACCTCAGATCATCAGACATCAGATTCTCATAGGAGCGCCAGTCCATGGTGCCAGAAAGGTTGGGGACCGCTGTTCAATTGGACAGCGCTGTTCTAAGCAGGTATTTATGCAGAATCTTAAATAACTAAAAGATGGGCCATCCTCAGTTATTACTGCTCTCAGGTTAGATCTTTCTGGAGTCTCCTAGTAGGGGAGGGAGGACTGAGCCGGGAATTAGATTTGAATTTTCTTCTTGTCTGTTGTACTGTATGACTTGAGTTCAATCACTTACCCTCTCTGGTCTGTAGAGCTCAGATTTGGGGGTGTTTGGGAGAGGAGGTATCCTGTCTTTCAGAATGGTAGAAAGGAAAGTGTGACATGGGCCAAAATAGATTTGTAGCATTCCTGAGGCTTGGAGACACCATACTTGTTAAAAATATAAAACATAAAAATGGCTTTTGCATTTAGAAATGTGGTTCCTTGGACCTAGACTCAAGGAGGAAGTTTACCCTTTCTGCTAAAAACAGTTTTGCAAGGAAGGATACTTCTCTCTCTCCCTCTCTCTCTTTCTCTGTCTCTCTGTCTCTGTCTCTCTGTCTCTCTCCCCCACCGCCCCCACCTCTCTCGGCATGTGGCCTTTCTCCTGTTTCTGCACACCATCGCCCGGAAGGGTTTGTACACTGCATTCCTGCCCTCAGGGTCCTGTGTGCTGCATCTTGCGTTTGTCAGCACCCGGCCTGGGCCAGTCACTGCCGACTCCACAGGGTAGCTCAGGCGGGCTGCCCCCACCCTGCCTCTCATTGTGTCCTCTTCACTGTTAGTGATGGCCCTACTAACCATTACGCGACTGGCCTGGGCTACTCCTGCCAGCCTTGTCACCCCCATCGGCCCGCATCAGTTTTCAACAGGAGGACCCACAGCCCCTGTTAGCGGGGCCTGGCTTTCCCAACTCTGTGTCCTACATCCAGATGATGCACATTAAAAGCCAACTCTGATCTTTCAGGAATTGCCAGTGAAATTTACAATGTGCATAAGAATGCTCCAGCACTCCAAAGAGCTGAGCGGGCACACCTAACCCCATTGCGTGGGCCCCGGCCCCTTCATCCACCTCAGAGAACCCCTGCAAAGCCTGGGGGCGGGGTGTCCCAAGCATCAGGCTGGGAAGGGGCTCCTGAGAGGTGTCCTCACTAGGGCACTTTGTGCTGGGGCAGCTCTCCGCCAATAGTGAACCTCAGGGAGGGGTGGTTTGGCTGGTCCCACTTTGGAAATCTGTTCTCCCCAAAAGTTCCCTCGAGGTGGCCCCTCTGTACATGCTGTGTCCGAGTGAGCCATGCCAGCGCGGCGACCTGTACCTTGATCAGTGACAAAGCCATGATGCCAACTGGGGTAACTGGGCAGTGGGTGGCACCTCCGGGGCCCTTTCTACTCCTCCTTTCTCCTACTCCCCTAATTATTTTTCTTGGATGTTGTGAATTAAATCTTACAGTAACCACAGGAGACATCTCTGGGTGAGGCCCCGCTCACATCTCCGTGTGCCGATAGAAGTTGTTAAATGAATAATGTTGACTTACGCTGGGGACCCAATTCTCTCTGAATATAATTCCCCTTCGAGTTACCCGGAGCTTCCTGGAGAAACCGTAAAAATAATAAACACGTCTCCATCAGAGGTTGGTAATGCTGCCTCGAATTCTTTGGGGGAGAGAGGCGGGTAAGAAATAAATTAAAATTAATTTTTAAAAGAGGATCAAGGCACAAGTCAGATGACAAAGCACGCTGGTATAATGAGGCAGATCTCAATGGGCGAGCCTCAGGCACCCCCTCAGAATGGGGGTGGGGCCACCTGTTGTAAATGTAGAATCTCAGGCTCATTCCAGACCTCCCTCCAAGTTAGAGCAGGGTCGTGGACCGTAGGGGATGACACCTGACAATCTGCTTTAACCAGGTGCTTCTTGTGGAAGTGGAAGTTTGGGACTCTTGGGTTAATAGAGCAATGAGGTGAGTCTTGAGAGCTGGCCTCCTGTTCGTGATCTTTTCTGGCCAACTGTGGCAACAGGCTCTAGCATTTCAGCTCTCTAGCCGGATCTCCATCTAAAAAATTGCCAGAATTAGGTGGAGGCAGCTGGAGGGGTTGGAGAAATGCTGATAGCACAGGCCCCTCCCGCCCTCTTCCTTCTTTCCTCTAAGATCCCAGCCAGCTCTGACTGTGATGCTCACAGGCTTGTTACCTCTGAGACAGGTGAACTTGTCATCCCAGCCTTGGGGGCAGGGATCTGAGGCTCCCCTCTCTGTAAAATGGGAGGGTGGCAGTCCTCCCCTCTGTGACAGTGGTCCAGCTGTGCTGGGCAAGGTCGCCCCTCAGGAGCATCTGGAGCTGTGACCACCCCCTCACTCCCTGTGTTCCAGGAAGGGTATGTCCTCACAGCTCTGTGCAGCCCACCAGAGACACAGAGTCACCGCAACAAAAACAATGAGGCCTCCAGCAGGGCCTGCTGTTAAAGCCACCTCAGGTTATTAATGGTAGCACTCACAGATGGGGTCAGGTGGCATGGGGACTTTCCCAAGGTCACGAAGCAATTTGCTGGCTGAGCCAGGAATAGAACTCCTGAGCTGGGCTGTGCTAACCCTGGGCTCAAATTGCTAGCCAGGCAGGTCTGTGCTGGGAGGGGAGGGAGCATGGAGTCCTATACTATGTGGGCCAAGGGGAGGGGCGGGCGCTGTCACCCCACTGCACTGATGGTGAAGGCCAGCCCAGAGCTTTCTCCAGAGTCACTGTCCTTCCTGGGAGAGGAGACTGTTTTGAACTCTGGGCGAGAGGTTAGTATTGAGTGGGGATGGCTGAGCTTGGAGCTGGCAGGGCTCTATTGGTGCGCCCGTCTGTGTGTTTAAGACCATCGGGAAGTGGTAAAACAAAATAAAACAGAAACCCAGCATTTGTTTTCCTGGTGACTCTTTGCAGAATACTCTAGCTGCTCTTAGGGGGCAGGGATTGGTGTGGCATCACAGATGTAGGACTCTGGAAGAGCTGATAGGGAAAAAAAATCCACCCCGGAAAGGTGCTTAGTGTTCTAGAAAGAGGACTCGATGCATATATTCCGGAAGGTGTCCTCGTACTGTTCTTGGCGGGGTTTATTTTGGGAGCAGGGGGGTTACGGGTGGCATTTGTTGCTGATGAGGGCTTGTGTTCTCCTAGGGGCTTCTTAATTGCATTTAGATCAATTCAGAAAACCTTCATCTAAGGGCTTCTGAAAGTCCAGAAATAAGTAAGGCTATTTCCTCTCCACCAATAGCTGGGCCTCTGGTGAGTGCAGGGCAGAACGTAAAGAATGCTAAAGTCACCCCTTGCCATAGGAGGGGGAAGTTTAACTTCCAATAGCGAGGTTAAAGCCATAGAGCCACATCCATGAAGGCTACCTGGAGGAGGTGTACTTTAAGCCAGGGCCTGAGGGAGGAGCAAACAAACAAGATTTAGGAAGGGCTGGGGAGAGTGCACCTGGCGGCTGGTACCTCCTGAGCAGAGGTAAGGAGGGAGGCTCTTGATCTAAATTAACCTGTTCGGGGAGGGTGGGGGGACACAGCAGAGACCCAGAAGTGTGGCGGGGGCCCCGTGTGGGTAAAGAGATGACCAGATACTTCTAGAATGGCCTGTGGGAAGGTTAAAAATGTGGGCTGGCTGGTGCATGCGTTTGCAAGTCGTGAGGAAAGACGGCAGCAGGAGGATTTGAGGTGGCGACTGCGGAGACTTAGGAAAGGAGCCCTGTCCCCAAGGAGGGGGGTAGGGGTGTGGGAGGGGAACAGCCCCACAGGAGAAAGCAGGGCAGCGTTGCTGTGCTGAGAAGTAGATTGAAATGAAGAGACAAGGCGACGTGGAAGACACCGGGGAGCTTTGAGGATGCTGTCACAGTGGGACCAGCCCAACCCCAGGTCGTAGAGAATGGGGGGGATGGCAGCAGAGGTTGGGTGGGCAGAGAGGCCTTTGGTGGCAGCTGGGAGGCCGGAGCTTGGAGGCGCTCACTGGACACCCCGTGGGAAGGTGTCTCCAGATGGGGGCTCCAAAGACTGAGGTTGGAAGGGCCATGCAGGAGAGAAAACAAAGGCCCCTCTTGAAGCAAACAGGTAGACAGTGGGGAGGGGACATACCGTACTGCAACAGCGCCTCCATTCTGACCTTCGATTTGGGGTCCTACAGACACCCGGAGGATCTAAGGTAGCTGGCCAAAACCTCGACACCAAGAATATCCAACAGTGAAAATGATACTTTTAATGTAATCCTTTCTCCTTGATTATTTCCATTTGCGAGACCTAGTTGTAAGGACTTAAATACAGCAAGAGCCAGAGTGAGTGGTTCCCCGCAGCTGCCGTGGGGCAGGCCAGTGGAGGCCAGGCCCTGGCACTGACCTCCTGGTCCAGGGCCCCCTGGCCTGGCGTTGGGGCCGAGGCCAGGTGAGGGCCAGTGCTCTGCTCATATCAGGGCTTGCTTGTCTGTGTGCATTGTTTGTCCGGTCGGCAGGCCATAAGGCAACTGGGATTGGATTGTCCAAGTGATCATTTGAGATTTTAATGACAGGCAGTAGTTACTTAATCCGGAAATTTGTCAGGTGCACACGCATCCTGAGGGGACAGGAGAGGACAGTGCAGTTCTGGGATGAGAGCTCCCGGGTTCAAATGGCTGGCACACAGTAGGCGCTCAGCAGCCCCCAGCTGCTGCCAGGGCTGGATTAGTGGTACGTGGCTCCAAGGGGGTGGGAGCATCATGCAAATGTGTGTGCAAATTCACAGACCTATGTGTATGTGGGTGTCTTGACTCTTTGACACTTACAGAACTTTGAAGGCTTTTAAAGGTACAAAGAAAATTGGGGAATGGGGGCCCCCAGACAAGTTTCCAGGGATCCCTTTGAGTTGGTGTGGATGTGAATGAAGACCCACAGGCCCTGGCCAGCCTGCAGTTCTAGAACATTTTCTAATCTCTTGTTGCTTAGCAGCAAGCATCCTGTGACTTTGACCCGGCCAGTCCCCACCCAGATCTGTCCTGGACCTTGGGGTGACTTGCTGTCCTAAGCCTCTCACCAGGGTGCCCTCCTGGGCATGTGGCCCGTCTGTGCTGGTGCGGGTAGGGGTGTGGGTGCGTGTTCTCTGAACTAACAGACTGGAAAGAGAGAGGAGAGCCTCTCACCCAGCATGACAATGGCTGGTTAATTTTTATAAAAGAGGTTTGTTCCCGAGAAGCTGCTGAGGGACAGACTCATGTGTCCATGGGGCGTCCGGGCTCAGAAGGCAGACATGTACCCACTGCAGCAGTATATGCGGCATAGGGTTAAGGAGGTGCTCTTGCCTTTCCCCCTAAGGGGCCACACTGGCCTCAGGTCAGGGGCGCAGGGTGGGGGGGGGGGGCTCCCCTGCTTCCTTTGACCTCTGGTAGACCTAGCTTCCTCGTGCCACCCCCTGCTCCCTCCCTGTGCACCAGGCCTGCCTAGGTCACAGCTGGCCTCTTTCCAGCCCAGTGACCAGGTGGCAGGACCCAGCCCTGCTCAGAGACAGGTGTGTGGTGTCACGACCTCCAGCTGCTCAGTGCTCACAGGGGCAAGTCCTGCCCTGCCCCCTGGAGCCAGAGAACTGTTAATGAGGGCAAAAAAGGCCTGCAGCTTTGGGGGGTGGGGACACTGCACCTCTCACCTAGAGGGCTCAGAAGTCGGGTCTAGGGAGACAGAGTGTGTCTATGTGTGTGAGGGGGTGGGAGGCCTACGTGGAAAAATGGCCAGGAAGCAAAATACACTTGAAAGTGACTAGTTTCTCTTCAAATGCCCTAGAGTTGCAAATGCAACTTGAAAGGGGGTTTCCAGGGGACGCTGTCTTCAGGGGCAGCTGCTTGGGGCTCTTGGGAAACTGTAAACCTTGGCCTACCCCCCCCCCCAGGACAAGCAGGGGCCTTCAGATCAGATCTTTTTTTTTTTTTTTAAATTGGGGCCGAAATTCACATAACATAAAATTAACCTTTTTAAAACGAACAATTTAGTGGTGTTCAATACCTTCATGAAATTGTATAACCACACCTTTATCCTGGTCTAAAACATTTTTCTCACCCCAAAGAAACCCCATACCCATTAGCAGTCACTCCCCATTCCTTCCTCTCCACAGCCATTAGCAACCCCGTCTCTTTGCATTTACCTATTCTGGACTTTTCTATGGATGCAATCATACATATGTGGCCTTTTGTGTCTGGCTTCTTTCATTCACCATATAGTTCTCAAGGTTCATCCATTCTGCAGCATAATCAGTGTTTCATTCCTTTTTATGGCTGAATAATATTCCATCGCATGGGTTGACTACAGGTTTTTTTTTAATTCATTGTCAGGTGATGGACATTTAGGTTGTTTCCAGTTCAGGCTATTATGAATAATGCTGCCATGAACATTCATGTGCAGAGTTTTGTGTGGACTTATGTTTTCAGGTCTCGTTGTTCATCCATGTTGGACTATGTATCTGGACTTTACCCTTTTTCACGACTGAATAATATTCCACTGTATGCATAGACTTAGATTTGTTTATCTGTTCATCCATGGGAGGGACATTTGGGTTGCTTGAATGACATTTAAGACATATCTCTGAGAAGGCAGTCCTGACTAGATTCTGTCAACATTAAAAGACAAAACCAAGAGACTTCGGTAGCCTGCCAGGTCCCACCCTTCGCACTGGCTCTCCTCCCCTCCATCTGGCTCACAGACCTGCAGGTGACCAGCCAGTAGGACTGATCCTGAAGCCAGCACAGGCTGGGCTCAGGTAAGTTCTGGCATGATTCTTTGAATATATGTGATTCCTGAAGTCCTCTACCTGTGTGTGGGGAAGCGAAGGACATTCCTGCCAGGACATGTGAGAGAGAGCAAACTAGTCCAACACTGTGTCACCCCAGGACCTGATACCCTGGTGCTGACATGGTCTCCTAACTGGCCTCCCTGCCCATCTGGCCTGGTGCTGACAAGCGCTTCCTCGTATAAAACTTTTTATTTGCTGCCACCGTTCCGTTCATTTCCTCTTCACACTAAGTAGAAGTAATTCTGTTGAGCTCCAACTGTGTTCCAGGCACTGTGCAAGGCTCTTTGAGGCCTATTATCTTGTAGGTCTCACTAAAATGGGGAAAGGGGTGTGTTGCTTGTACCTCGACAGCTGGTAAAATTGGTGCGCGGTGAGGTGGTGATTTGCACGACCAGGGGGTGGCCATGCAAGCTCAGCCCAGGTGCCTGTCCTCAGGCCCTCCTCTCTCCATGCTCACGTTCCTCGCAAATGCAGTGTGTGCTCTCAGAAGCCATGTTTTAAAATTGCTTTTTGGATAGTCATTGAATGAAGGGGACACACAGATGTCTGGGCAGAGACAGTGAGAAAGCTGGCCGAGGGTATGGCAGTGGCTAGAGATGGGGGGTGCTACAGGGAGAAGACTGAGATGAACTGAGTTTTATAGCCGACTGGGGCCTTGAATGCCAAGCCAGGACATTAAGCCCCAGGACTCGAGACCGCGCTGCCGGGACTGGAAGCTTTTTCCTGATGGAAACGGAGCTCGTGAGAAGGAGAGAATGCTCTGCTCTGAAACAGCTGTAACTGGGAGAGAGGGGTCGTTTCTGGCGTGGTTTTTGCTTAACTGACATTGTTGAAAGTTATGTGTGCGCCTTTGATTTTGGCCACTATTCTCTACCGCCACCCCCACCCCGGAAGTTTCTGCTCCTACCCCAGAATACAGAGCCTGGGAGTCTGTACCCCGCATCCCACTTAGTGCAAGCCTGCCGGGGTAATGCAGATCCCAGGTAGAAGGGATTTGAGCTGAGGATTGTGAGTGCGCTGCGATTTCATAAAAGCCTGCTAAAATAAGACCACTCAGGGACATATTCTCTGCCGGCTTTACATCACAAATCTTGACAGTAGGGAAATTTGGCCAGGTTTCTCTCAGATATGAAAAGTGGAGACTAGACATGTGAGGAAATGAAAACCCAGCGCCCCCACGCCAGACAGCAGTGTGGCGGAGGAGGCGTCCTGGGAGACCTGGGAAGCGGCAGACTTCTCTGAGCCTCCATTTCTTCATCTGGGCAATGGGGCGGCAGTGAATACTGAAGGAGTCCAGGGACGAGGTCAAGGGAGCGGGAATGGGGGCAAGGTGCTGGGTCACCGGAGGCCGGCTCCTTGCAAACTGTCTCCTTGCCAGAAGCTTGGATTCACTTCTCTCCCACAGCCAGTGGCCAGGGGGATGGACAGGTGGAGCGGGGCCTGCGGCTCTGCCCGGCCAACAGGGGAATGGGCAGCTGCTCAGCCAGGCCCACCCTTAGGGTATGGGACCCTGGTCCTCATGCTTGGTTTGGAAAGATCTCAGAAATTCTACTGAATGCCAGCGCTCGCAAGTGCCTCTGGAGCTAGGAGGGTTTGTGCTTCGCCCATGGCAAGGCCACCAGGCCAGCACTGGCTGGCTTGAATCCTACAGATAGTTGCAGGGGCATGGGTCGGGGTCACTGGCAGCAGAAATGTCCAGAACTACTAGCCTCAGGGCCTCTGTAGACCCCCAGCAACCTGTGTGGCCTCCCCCAAGAATCGCTGTCCCCTTCGAGGGTCAGAGCACCCCCTCCCTTCACCCTCCCCCTGCTTTGGCCTGGCCCTGCTTTTAAAGTTTAAAGGTTTTAAATGCAAATATTTCTCTTTTATAGATGCCAGCTGTCTCCAGAGAGCACGTTTCCTCGCTGCTCAACTTTATTGTCCAATTAGCTTCCCATATCTGGGTACTGGAGAGCCTGGGGGGCTGGGAAGGAGGGGGCCGGAGGAGGGAGGGAGGGCCGAGGGGGGAGGGGAGCATCCTGCAGCGGTTCCGGAGCTGGAAGCTGTCCTCCAGGGTACTGCGTCTAGGGCAGGCTGGGGGGCTAAGGTCAAAGGGGAAAGGGCGTGGCTTCCTTCCCAAGGTTGGGGGCACCTTTCAGATTCCTGGCTCCAGTAGGAGAGACCGGAGCTGGGGTGGGGGCAGTTAATGGCAGGGATATTCTTTCCTTATTTAAAAAAAGTAAAAGCAGCCGGCCTGGCGCACACTGGCTTCCTTTTAGTCCCTCTCGAGTGTCCCCCCTCCCCTCCTGCTTTCTAGTCGCGCAGCGGCTTCCCCATTCACCGGGGCTCGGCGGCGCTCACAAAGCGAGGCAATTAGAATTGAAAATCTATGCAAAACAGCTGTTAACTGATTGTAAAGGAGTGCAGCTGTGAGCTGGGTGCAGCTTGGGAGCCGGCGCTGAAAGGGCAGGAAGTGTTGGGGCAGCCCGGGGTTAAGAGGCAAACGCCTGTGCCCTTGTCCAAGGGATCGCCCGGCCTGAACCCTGCCTGCACCCCTGGAGGTGACCTTGGCTACTGAAGAGCTGCTGAGGTTGCCGGGATGAGGGGCGGATGGGGGCTTTCCCGGGCCAGGCATGGACATGGCCCCCAGCCTGCTGGAGGATCCGGCTCCTCCCTAAGAAAAGCAGGTCTGGTGAGGCTCCGCCGAGGTCCTTTCCTCCATTTATCCAGTCGACAGGTCTGCGTGAAATGTGAACACGAAGAACTTGCCTGGTGGTTGGGGCTATGTCACAATAGCGAGACTAGAGTCCCTTTCCCCTCTGGGCACCCACTGTCTTGTGTGGGTGGGTGGAGCCTGGGGTTCCAGCAATCACAGTGAAGCCTGGACATCCTTGCCTCCAGCTTGTTAAAGATGTCCCTTCCTGTCCCTGACCCTGGGCAAGTAGCTCAGTAGGGTGGCCTGGAAGTCTTTCACGTGCGTGTGTGTGCGCTGTGCACACATACACACAAACACACACCCCATTATCTGAGACCTGTGTGATTCTCTGCACTGTGATCACTATCTAAGAGTGGGGACACAGTGCCTGGAGAGATGAATTCCGGAGGCAAGGAGGCGGGGATGGGAAAAGCCTTCTTGGAAAAGATAAGATTTAAGCCTGACTTTGAAGAATGGAGAGGATTTCTGGGCCAGTGATAGCGGCTGGAAAGAGAAAGAGGACGAGAGGACCGGGGAGTCTAAGTGGTGGGGGTTTGGCTGCAGGACAAGGCTGGGCAGAAGTGCCTGGGGAAGGTGGTGGAGCTGGGCAGACCCCCTGCCACTCAGCCCTTGGGACCCCAGTAGTGCCCTCTATGGATGTAGCACTCCTGGGTGGGGCTGGTAGCCTTGGGGGGAGGGCACTCATGCAGAAGAGTTTGCAAATCCTGGGGTGCCAGGCTCTGGGTGGTGGGTCCCCACAACCCCTCAGAAGGGAGAATGGTTTTTGGGCAGTGGGGACAACTGCCAGAGATGTTTTCAAACGAGGGCTTTAGACCTGAAAGTATTTTGGGACCTGTAACATCCTCTACCAGGTGTATCTGCAGCTGGTAGTTACAGAAAAGCTGCCAGGTATAGGCAGACCGCTGGGGTCTGGGCTCAGCTCGAATTTGTGTGCCCTAGGCAAGTTAATTAACCTCAGGTCTCCTCACCGGGATTTGTAATGGAGGTCATGCTGGCTGCCTAGCGGGGCCCATGGGGATTAAATGACATGAGTTGAGCAGCCTTGGCACATGTTAGGTGTATGGTAAATGGCAGACGCGATCTTCCCACTCACACTGAAGTCCAGGTCTCTGACGCTTCTTTGCACATCCAGGTGCTGAATGAGGTGGCTGGGTTAATGTAAATGTGATGGTAACATGCAGCCCTTACGTGCTAGGAACAGCTAGTGAGGGTGGAGGACACTGTTAGATTGAGTTCTGCTGATTCCAAAAGGACGCAGAATGATAAAGAGCAAGACTGCAGGATTCCTTTCTGTGGTGTCAAGGGCTCATCAGAGACAAGGGGTGGTACCTGGTCCAGTTAGGTACCCAGGTAGTGGTGGTGATGGGTTAAGTTGTCAGCCCTCCCTCCTGTCTTTCTTGCTGTCTCTAAGTATCACTCCTTTCAGCACCTCTCACCTGTATCTGTTGCCCATTCTTTCTGAGCAGCTGAGGCCGGCCTGGCATTTTCAGTTCTGTAACTGGGAAAGCTGCTGCCAACAGAGCCAGTGCTTGGTGTGTTTGTTGAGTGACTAAATGCCCACCGTCTTCGTTGGAGGCATCCCTAATTGGATCCCTTCTGGACTTCCATATTAGAGACCCCTTTCTTCATTCCCAACCTCAGGGGGTAGGTGTAAGGGGGCTCCTGGGGCTTATCCTGAGGGCTTTCTCATTCTTTTGGCCTTGTAGTTTTCACAGGTCCTAGGGCTCATGAAAGCAGGGCTGGGTTTTGCAAGGATCCATCTGAATAGGTGCTCAGAGCCAGGTGAGGGCCTTTGGTCTCTGCTTCCTGCTCCAGGAGGCACAGTTCTGCTTGGCGGGGGTCTGGGGGTGTGGGCAAGCATGCACCAGCACTCTGTTGCCCCTGGCACAGAGGAAGCAGGACCCTAGTGAGCAGTGTCATGTAGGGTAGGGGTCCCTACTCTGGGAGGTATCCCCACACACCTCTCTATAAGATTGGCCCTGGCGCCTTACTCTTCATCCAGAACCTTCTTCCTCTGCCAGGTTTCAGGAAGGGAATGAGTGTTTTGCCCAGAAAGGGCCCACGGCTGGCTGCAGGGTGGGAGCCGCCTAGGATAGAGGAGAAGGGACACACCTAAAGGGAAATGGAGGGCTGCCAGCCTGAGCCTTGAGTGGCAGGAAATTAGAGTCAAGCTACAAACCTCGTTAGCAGGAGTGTGCAGGCTGCAGGGGAACAGTTCCCACCCTTAAACTCAGAGGCCGTGCTCCTGGATTACTAATTTCCTTGGGCTGGGCCCACTGACAGTGAGTGTCATCCATCTCCCCGTGCCAGCCAGCCTGGTGGCCGCCAGCTTTTTTCTGGCCAAGGCGCACACAGCCAACTCGCTGCTGCCCCCCGGCGGTCACTGGGGTTTCCTGCAGCTCCCCGCTGCCTGGGGCGGCTGTGCTGGAAAGGGGAGACTCCAGGTGTGTGTAGCTCCAAGCACAGCTCCCTGGGTACCCGTGCGCATGTGACCTGGAGCCACTCTCGGCCTCAACTTCCTCTTCTGTGAAACGGGATCCGACCACCCGTTTCGCAATCCAGTGGAACCAGATATCTACAAGGGAGGGATCTGCCAACAGCAAAAATTAGTTAAATGATAAGACGAAGCGGCTACCGCACAAATTTTTTATGTTTCGCCCTTGTGGTCCTCCTCAGACAGGTGGAAGATCTGACCCCTCTCCCCACCAGGGCCTCCTCCGAGATGAAAGGAAATAAGCAGGAGCATCCTGTCCAAATGAGAGGGATTTGGAGGTTGGGCCTGGGTGTCCTAACCAGAGGACAAGGCTGGGAGGAGCCGCCTGGCCAGGTGCGACTTTTTCATTTGCATGATACTTCGTCCCCCCGCAGCTTGTAATCCTGGTGGGAAAGGTTGGAACCGCCCCCAGAAGGTTTTAATTTTGTTTTTAAGGCCCTAGGCCAGTTGTTGAATTCTCTCCTAACGCTTCCTTTCCCTCCCCCCATCCCCGCCGCGACTCCTGGAGGAGATGGAGGCACCCCGCCCCCGCGCCCTGGCCGCTGTGAATCTGCCGGCCATTGCTGGGTATAAATTACCCGGGGCCGCGCTGCGGAGACACTGGGTGGTGCGTAAATTAAAGTATCAGGCGAAGGCCGAGGCCCACAGGAACGAGGCGGGTGGTGAAAGGGAAGCGCCCCTTCCGCACGGTGCCAGGGCCGGCAGGCGCCCGCAGGTAGGAGCCAGTAACCGCCCCCATCCCGGCCTCGTAGGTCCATTTCCCTTTTCGTTTGTGGTCGGCCAGGAGCCTTGTGCAAGGCGGGGAGCCGATCCGCGTGCGCCCCCACTCCCTGTGCCCCAGCGTGCGCTCGGTTGAAAGTGGACTTGGGGAGGGGGTGGCTTGGGGGCGCCCGTCGGAGCCCTGCTTCTCGCCCCCCAGCGAGCACAGGCGGGCTCTGCGGCCCGCTGGCGCGGGCCTCGAATGCTCCAGGCCCGCTAGCGTCATCAGGAACAGATGGATGGGGGGTGGCAGGAGCCCAGCGTTCCCTCCCAGCGCAATCCAGGCTGGCGCGGGGAGGGAGGGTAAGGGAGGGAGGAAGGCGGGGGAGTCTGGGCCCGCGGGGACGGCAGCGTGCGTGCGTGCTTGCCAAGCGCGGCGCGGGCATGTCCCGGGGCAGGTTTGGGGCTGGCAGAAGCGCGGGCTGGCACTGGGCGCGGAAAATTGAAACCCGCAGCGCAGCGCTGGGACTGCTGCTTGAGGGGTGGGGAGGTGTACTGATTTGCCTCCCGGCTCAAAAGTAGGAAAGCTGTAGATTAGAGGGTTTTCAAAAGATGCTGTTCAGGGAGAGACCCCGGGGCGTTGGAGCAAAGCTGTGAGCTTTGGACGCACGCGGGGTCAGAGCCTGGGGCGCCGGAATGCGCTGGGGTAGTGGGCGCCAGGCGAGGCCTGTTCCATTAACCCGGCGCTTCCTGGAGACGCGGGCGGCGCGGGGGGTGGGCTCCAGGCTCGTCTGCAACGACCGCTGGTGGGGGCAGGGCGGAGCCCGGGGGGTGGGGAAGCTGGGGCCCGCAGTCCTGCGCTGTGCCGCCTGTGGGTGCCCAGGAATTTCAGGACGCTCCCTGAGTCATTCCAGTCTGTCAAGTGCCTGGGTGAGGTAGGGTGGGGTGGGGGGGTGCCAGGAATGGGGAGGTGCTACAGTGGGGCCCGAGGCCCAGTGGGTCGTGCCAGTTTCTGGAGGCGGGCGGTCTCGCCTCTGACCGCAACCCTAGCTACTTAATGATCTCCCTGGCTGAGCGGCGCCTCTGTGGACTCTCCAGCCGCGGGGACGTGGGTTCTTTAAAGAACTATCCCTGCCTCCCGCATTGTGGTCTTCCCAAAAGTCACTTAGAACGGGAGGGGGTAGTTCCTGGAATTTGGGGAGGAAGACACAGAGGCCCAAGTTCTTAACATTCAACCTTTTCAAGGTGGCGTAATAAGGTCACACATTTTGGAGGGGGCAGAGTAAATGCACACAGCCAATCTTTTGTGTCCCCTCCCCAACACTCACACCAGCTCCTAGAAAGTTGTCCTCCAGAATATATGAGTTTATCCGTTCGTTCATTGGGCCTACTCTCACAGACACTGTCCTAGGCGCCGGGGAAACGGTCATGAGATGCACAAGGGCTCTGCTGCGAGCTTGCTGGAAGCGACGACTCCCTACTTCTGCAATCAAGTGTCTGGTCTTGGGCACCAGTGTATCCGAGACCCCTGACCCAGTGTATCCGAGACACGCCCCCGAGAACCTGAGGATGGCACTTCCCCTACCTGCTGGTGTCCTCGGCTCACCTGGCCAGCTTAGCTGGGGAGGGGCGTGTGCCTGCGCGGGTGTACCCGGCGCCTGTCGGTGCGCGCGCGTGTGTGTTTGCGGCTGAAACCCGACACCTCCCGCTGGCTGAGGTCAGGGAGCCGGGACGAGCCAGTGGCCCGGGAGTGGGCGGCGTTGCGCTTGGGTGTGTCCTCGCGGCCGCGACAGCAGCAGGTGTTTCTTGGCCGGGGCCCCGGAAGCTCCACCTCCCCAGCGGGCCCGAGCCGCAGCCGCGGAGCAGCCCCGGGTGAGATAAGCAGTTTAGACAAACACTGGGCGACGGTGGCTCCAGCATGTGTCAGCCGAGGCGGAGCTGTGGAGCCCTGGCATGAAAGGTGAGCGCCGCGCGCTGGGCAGGGGACCAGGGACGGGGTGTGGGGGGGGGCGTCTCCGCGTCCCCCCTCAAGCCCGCCTGTCTCTCCTCCAAGTTCGTGGGTTCTGCGGGGGCGGCCGCCAACGGCTCCCGGGCAACTTCCCCCGGAGTGTGAGCGGCGATAAGAGCCGAGCGGGCGGGCAGGCGACCAAAGGCCCCCGCCCGCCGCGTGTCGTAGCCTGGGCGGCCTGGCTTCAGGCAGGGCACGGGCTCGGTGGCTACATTCAGCAAGGAGCGCGTAAGTGTGGGGAGCCGGGCAGCTGTGGGGCTCCGGGTGAGCTGCCGACGCTCCGGAGCCGAAGTGAAAACTTTGCGGCGGCGGCGAGGGAGGGATCAAGGGGGGTGGCCGTGCGCCCCCGCGGCAGGTGCTGGTGGTGGCTGGGGGGTGGGGGGAGGCGCTCGCCGGCTGGGGCCTTGCGGTTCGAGTTTTTGTCTTGTTCCCCTCCCCCTCCCCTCGGAGCAGGGAGACGGCCGCGAGGGCGGGACTGCAGCCTCCCGGGTCTCCGACCCCCACGCCCTGCTTCCCAAGGGCGCGCCCCGGGCCCGGCGCTTCTCTCCTTTCTACTCCCCGCCTCGTTGGAGCGGTTCCCTGCCCCTCCCCCTGCCGAAGATGGCTGCCCCGGCCTCGGAGGTGGGAGGGTGATTGCATCCGCCGCCCCCTACTCGCGCTGCCCTTTTTTCCTTCCCTGGCCCTTCCTGCTCCGCCTGGATGCACCTCCCCGCCCCCAGCCCTCCCGGGCGGGCGGCAGCGCTGATGGGCGGCGAGTGGCCCGACCGAGTGGAGCCGATTCAATTATATTGCAGCACCAGAGACACCTCGTCCGCCCGCCTGCCCGCCCGCCTCTCCAGCAGGCTAATTAAATTCCCTTCATGGAGGCGGAGCGGGCGTTGGGTTCGCACTCCTACCTCCCCTTTACTGCGCCCCCTCCAGAGCTCCGGGTGGGACCGGGAGACCACTTAGAAGTGTGCAGTGGAAGCTCGAGGCTCAGGTCATGGGGGGAGAAGAGAGTTCCGGGATTGGTGGGAGACCGGAACACCCCCACTTAATGGAGCTGCCTGGCTCCCTTCCACGTGATGGGCTGGGGCCCCTTGCTGGAGCACTACGCCTTAAGTTTTAAGGACTGTGTGCATGCGGGGCAGCACCTGCCGGGTTCTTAGCTAAGTGGTGGAGACGAGCCGGTGTTGAGTCTATTTGTCTCTTGTTTGTAAACTAGCCTTTGTCTCCAAAGTGCGTCTAAAATACATCCAAATCTTCATTGTTACCCCTGCAGCGCCTTATCTGGGGCCCACACAGGTTGGGGTTTGGAAACAAAAAGCAGGACCACCAGATGAAAAAAGGCCCCTTTTGTGTAAGGAGCTCAAACAAAAGGCCCAGCGGACCCCCGGTGGGATTTCCAGGAGGTGGGGATGGAGGACAGAAGGTCTTGGTGGGGTGCTTTGAAATAATGTTCCCGGGTTGGCTGACTAGGTCCTCTCCCCTGGGGTTCTGAAGGAGTGGGGGGGGGGCAGGTGAGCAGCCTGCCTCTGGGCCTTTGTCCATGTTACTTAAGCTTGGGGCATGTAAGTGTTGGTCACCCTGTGTTTACAGGCCGCCTCCACCCGCAGGGATGGCGGAACCTGAGGCACAGGCTGCTGTCTGACTCAGCTGGCCACGCCACAGGTGAGGGGGCCCAGGGCGGGGGCTCTCACTGGGACTGGCAGCTGTGTGTCATCCCAGCTGCCCGCCTTGCAGGGGAGTCACCGCCCTGCTCAAGCAGTCTAGGAAGCTCCCAGCAGGTTGGCTCTGCTAAAGCAGCTACACTGATACTTCACAACTGCCTGTCAGCCCTGACCCCCGGGGGAAGGGGGTGCAGAGGCCCTGATGGCCGGTGCAGGACTGGCTTTTGTCACTTTGTCTGAAAACAGTAGGCTTGCAGCAAGGAGGGGAAGCAGGCAACTGGAGCCAGCCTGAGTTTTGACACTTGGTGTTTTCTTTCTGTGAGCCTGGGGGTGGTAAACAGCCAGAGTGGAATCTGGGGTCAGTCCCGCCTTGAGAGGCTTGTCCTGGTTCCAGCCATGGTTATGTCTGTGGGGCCAGTCTCTGAACAAGGCAACAGGCTGTCTTCTAAGGTACAGGTCCTGACCTGTTGGGGACAGCTTATAGAATCCTGGCTTGTCATAGTTGAAAAGGTTTTATAGATCCCCCAGCTTAGCTTGGTTTTCTAAAACTGCTGGTGGTCACATCTACTCAAACCTAGTTAAGTCACAACCTTTGGTTTCCTGGCCCCAGTCTGGGGGAGTGTAGTGAGGGAGGTTCTTACAGTTCCCCAGGTAATTCTAATGCACACACAGGCCGAGAACAAGTCCCCTGACAAGTGAGCAAACTGAGGCCCAGAAGGGTGCGAAGGACAGCACCAGAGCTCACAGCAAGAAGCAGACCCCTTTGGAAGCTTTGATGGCTTTTGCAAAACTGTCCCTTCAGGTAGTCCTATAGCTGCCAGTAACTTCCCTGTCTCTGGGGGAAGTTCAGGGACTACAGATCTGAGAGAGCTTTGTGGTTTCTGAGCAGAAGCCACCTGCCCCTGGGCTCAGCCCGTCAGGCCAGAGGAACCGGAGCAAATTTTATATACAGCGCCGCTCTGTGGCCAACCTTCATCCTGCATCTCCAAGCTAGAGACCTCCTTAGCTCTCCGTTGGCCCATGGTGTCGACCTTCCCCTGCTCTGAAGAAGGAGGTGCCTCTGGGCCCTGAGCCCCTACCTGAGGGGTGGGTGCTGGCAGCTCCAACCTACTTTGCCAGAAGAACGCAGGTGAGCAAGACCTGGCTGCTGCCTTGCTCCTTGCCCCAGGAACTCGCAGGGGCTTGTGGAGTCAGCCAGCAAGGCCGGTTTTTCCTGGCCCCATCTGAAGGCTTGGAATTCCCAGCCTGGGTTACTCGAAGTCCAGACCAGGCTGGGGTTGGGTGGTAGCAATCTAATTACCTCTGTTATGGCAACCCAGCGGCCTCCAAGCCACAGGGCTCCATGAGGCCACCTGCCCCCTCCGCAGGTACCAGAAGACCTGTGTTTTTAACCTGGAGGGAACCATGCTTCGGGTGACATTGCTGCTTGGCCACTGCGCTGAGGACCACCCTTCTGGCTTTAATTTCTCCCTTCTTGTGGAGAGCAGCGTGGGCCACCAAGCTGCTGGCTTCACTTCCCCATGCTGGCCTTTCTCCCCCTGCTGAGGCCACAGGTGGGAGGTAATGTTGCAGAGTGTTCCTGTCAATGAGAATTTATCGAGTGCCTCTGAACCCAGTCTGCATTGGATGCTGGGAGGTATACAGAGAGATAACACAGGAGCGCATCTGCCAAAACTGCGCTGGGGGCCTTTTAATCTCCTGCAGTTTCTGCCCCCACTAGCCTCTTCACTTGCACCTGCTGGACAAAACCACAGGCGTTCATCCGCCTGGTCCTATCCTTGCCTTTTCTCAGGCTGCCCCTCTGCCTAGTATTCTCCAGTCAGCTCCAAATCCCAGGGATCCTTAAGGACAGCCTCTTCCCCTCCCTTCCTGATGCTTTGTGCAGGTTTGCAAGTTCACAGGGGAAGCTTCTGCAGAGGAAGTAAGAGCAGCTTCAGGGAGTGCGGGATGGAGATGAGGGGAGGGGCCAAGAGTTTGCAAGCATCTCTGAAAAAGAGGGCATCTGGCTGAACTGAGGCTTTGTGGAGTTACATTGGAATTTGGGGGTTTCTAAAGGGTGATTTTTAACTGAAGGAGTTGGGGGAGAGCAGGAAGCATCAAGTCCAAGGTGTTTGTCCTTGGCCACACTTCAAAATCACCTGGGAAAACCCAGGCCGGACTTTTGACCAGTTAAGCCCAAATCTCTAGGGGGCGGGGCACAGCTATCTGTTTTATAAACCTCCCCTCCAGGTGACTGCAATATGTAGTCAGAGGTAGAAGGGCCTTCTGCTGGGCAGAGTGTGTAAGCAATTCCTCTCCCTAGCAAAGGTGAGTGGTACCTCTTAAGGACTGGGGTCCCACTCAGGAAGCTGGAATCTGCCTTGTTTGCCCCAGAACTGGTTGGGGCAATCCAGCGAGCCAGAACAAACATCTTCTTGGGACCAGGCACCCTTCCCTTAGCTGAGGGTGGTGGAGGAGAAACAGAGTGAGCGTGGAGGCCTCTGACTGCCAGCGACCCTTTCACCGGGTCACTGGATGGCTTTGGGCTTTATATGAACCTGGGGTGTAATCCTGAGGATAATTATCCTTACCCAGTCTAGGTAAGCTTGAAGTCCTTCTCCTGAAGGACCTTCAAGTGCAGAGTTGTATTTGGATGGGTGGCTTCTATGTCTGTCTGGAGCACTGGCCAAGCCTTCAAATTCTGGAACCGGTTCCTCCAGCTGGAGGAGAACTTGACGTGTGTGAGGAGTTGCGTGTGTGAGGAGTTGCGTGTGTGAGGAGTTGCACGTTGTAGTGGCTTTAGGGCTGCCGGAGCTGGGTGGGGGCATCCCAAAGGGGCAAATGATGACAGATCCTCCCACTGTAATAATCCCCTGAGCTGTGTCTCATCTGTAAGATGGGGATGTAGAGGCCTCTGCACCTGTAAGTTCAATTCTACCAATATGTAGGGCCAACGCTAACGGCACTTGTGTCCTCAGGTTGCTGAGGCTTCAGTGCTTTCTTACAAAGTTCTCAGCAGCACCTGGCACGGGGGCGGAGGGTTTGTTAAGGGTTTGTCAGATCACCCTGTCCATCTCGAATCTAGTATCTTGGGATTTTAACTTATGAGACCCAGAAGGTTCTGTGCCCCAACCCCTTGCAGTGTTTGAGGTGGAGAGGAATCGCTGCCACTTTTCCCATGAAGGCCCAAAGGCTCAGGGTGCCAAATTAGCCCCTGCTGACCCTCTCTGCTGGGGCTGCAGGACCCAAATGTGTCCCTGCCCCACCCCAGGGTCTCAGCACTGTACAGGAACGCTCACGCACACACACCCCTTTTTAGCCAACCTGTTGCTCCCCCTTGGTGACCGTGATTGTACCCTGCATCTGGGAGCGGGGAGGTGCTTTTTCACAAGGCTGCCCCTCCCCCAGCCCTGCCCTTCCTGTTCTCAGCCGTAGGTCTGTGGCCACAGGCAGCAATAAAAGGAATCGATCTTCGAGCTTTGGTCAGGGCGGTATTGATGTTGGACAGGTTAAGCTGTCCCGAAGGAAAATCTATGTGTCAAGCTGAGGAGGACCAGACCTGCTGGTAGAGGCAGGAAGGAACTTCCGTTGTGCTAACTCCAGGCTTGTGAGATTGCAGTGTGTGCCACAGCAGGTCTCTATCTGGGCTAACGAGTTGTCTCCAGGATATAGTGACCGGTGGGAGTGTCCCTCTCTCTACCTACAGGTGCCGGGGTGTTCCTTGTTGATTCCATTACTAGCCTGTTGTGTGTACACCTGGTGTGGAGGTGGTGGTCTCACTTCGCTGTTCCGTTCTTGCTTGCAGTGGGTCTGATTTTCAAGGATCATGATCATCCCTGTGAGCATTAGCTAGGAAATGGAGTAGGCCCTGTGGGGCTCCTCTACCTGCCCAAGTCATACAGCTGGTAACTAGTAGAAAAGGAAAGGAAAACCAAGGATGTGAGTGGATTCAGCCTCCTGAATTCCCTGTGCACTTTGTTTTTTGCTTTTGATATGTGGCTTTTTATTGTTCAGTTAAATATGAGTATTCACTAGACAATGGCTGCTGCTGTGCTTGGTGTAGAAGGTACGAACTTGAAAATGGGTAAAACTAAAATTTTTAATCAGATGAGAAGACCAGAGGGATCCAGAGTGTGTGTGATCATCCCTTGCCACCTTGCCAGTGGGCAGGGGAGGTTACATAGTGCCCATTTAACAGATGAGAAAACTGAGGCTCAGAATCAGCCCCTTGGAGTACTGGTGCCCCACTCTGCCCTCTGGGCCCTCGGGGCCAAGTTCAGATGGTCTCTTGAAAAAGATTTCTCATGAACCCTGCTGGGGCTCAGGGGTGGCCAAGATGTGGGCTGAGGTGGTATGTTTCAAACAGATTGACATCTAGGCCTCTTCTTTTTTTGAGCATATAGGTGAAAACAGCCAATTGCAAAACGATAAGCCCTAAATATGTGTCTTACAAAACTGTAAGACTGAGGAGAGGGCTTCCTTAGTAGGATGCCAGACCCTGGACCGTGTCACGTAGGCACGGGAAGTGCATTTGAACTAAATGGCTGGTTCCTGCGTTGGAACTGGTAGACTGGTCAGACTGTGCTGCTGTGTTCCTACGCGTGGCTGTGCTACGTCTTGACGGGGTGTCAGTGGGGTGCTGGGGTTTCTGTAGCCAGGGCCCTCAGCGGACTTCGGCGTTTCATGCCAGTTACAAGCAGCGTCCATGCCATGCACATCGAGCCCACAGGTGGGTTCACACCTGGGACTGTTGAATAGATTTCTGAGAAGGGAAACAGGTGCGAAGGCGTGCGATTCTTAAAGATGCTGCTGGTCACTCCAGGAGGAGGAGTAGGGATGCACTGTCTGCCCCATTCTCGTTAATTGGGATCTCTGTGCACCTGAACCTTTGGCCTCCAAGGACATTCACCTACCCCAAGAGGGGGAAGAAACCCCTATATTCAGTAAGTACTTGTGCTTGAGGCCTCATTGCATCCGCGGCAGGCCTGAGGGTGGACTGAGCCACTTCCCAAGGTGCAATCTGAGAGAACTTGGTTATACTCCCTGGAGGGAGAAGCCTGACACCTGCGAAAGCCAGTTCTAAACCTCAGCATCTGCCTGGGTTACAGCAGCCTTACAAGCTCCCAGTTGGAGCTGTGTTTGTTGTTGGTGGGGGGTTTTGTTGTTATTTTGAGCAGAGTAAAGAAATATTTATACATAGGCAGTCACCTTCTCAGCAGTTGATGGGGGTGGGGGCAGTTATGGCCAGAAGAAGGTGATCAGCCTGCTGAGGCCTGTGGCAGTGTTTGGGACTAAGGAGTTCACAGCTCACCTTTTGTGACTGTTAAGCGAGCTTTACCTTGGTGGCTCTGTTCTGAGGTCCATTTTGGCTGGAGAGTAGTTGATGTCTTTTCCAGTGGGGCATTTACTGATGTAGGGTACACAGGCCTTGAAGATGGTAGGTGAACCTGAGTGAGAAAACCCATGAGAACTCAGGCATGTAAAAAATTCTGTGCTTTAGGAATCTATAGTCCGAGTTCACAGATGCTACACGTCTCGCATATCCATGGGGTTTTTAGGTGGGCTTCAGTGAACTTGGTAAAACTACATGCAGAATTAATTCTGTGGGTGTATTTTTCTGATGAGAGGATCTGTCTAGTCTGCAACTTTGAACCATCGTGAGAATGGACCTTTTTGCAAAAACAAAAACCGTTTTATAATTTGAGGTCAGTCCTAGCGTGAGTGAACTGGCTTTGATTCAAGCAAGACCCACCTGCTGCTGACACGACACGCGCCAGGCTCATGGCCTTCTGCCTGGTGGGCCCTCACCCCCCGAGGTTGAGGGTGGAGAGGTTGACCTCTTCCTGCTGAATCTGGATCGAATTAAGATGTTGACAACATCTGAGCTGAGGGTCCTGGCTGCTGCGCATTTATTAAGCTCCAGACGTTGTTCATTGCCTGAGCCCACATATGGTTTTAGAGCCGGAGAGACCCCCTGGCACTGAGCAAGCAGACCAGCCTGAGATGACAGGGAGTGGCAGAGACTCTGGCACGCTAGAGGCTTGGGGACAGACTGAGGGACAACTGCCACTGTCGGGATCATGCTTCTGTGGCTTCTTATTTTTCAAGAGAAACTGGAAATCTTCGTTTTCTGTCTTAAAATATCCAGTGATTTGCATTTAAACAACATGATGTCAGACCAAGTAAAAACAAGTCGATGGGTAAAAGGCTTGCTTAGCCTCAGCCTCCTCCAAACTCGTCTCCCCTCCGCTGGAGTACTGACAGGAAAACTGAGGCTTGGGCCTTGTCGTGACCTGGCAGGGCCCCACTGAAAGACTGAGTGGGAGCCAGACTGGGAACTGGTCTTCTGGCTGGTTTTCCAACCAGTCCCCTGACTCACCCCCCGCCCCCATGCCCCGTGGTGCCTGCCAGATGGGATTCCAAAGCTCCCAGCCTGCCCGAACAGAGGTGCAGGTGGCACCCTTCTCTGTGTTGTGTGGTCACCTTTGGGGATGTGGTTGATGTACATTGTAGTCCCCGTTCTGCCGCCAAGGACCTACTGAGTGCTCTTAGCGGCTAAGGAGGTAGGTGGAGGATACCCGTCTTAGACGGTTTTTGTCAACCTCCATTCAGTATCAAAGGGACAAATGGTCTTATATTCTCTATCTCTCTCTCTCTCTCTTCTAGAGTAACTTCTCGCCAGAGGGGTAAGGTAGGAGCTGTTGGAACACTCAGATTCCTGGGTCTCAACCTCTTTTCTGCAGGGAAGGAGCAAGAAGTAGGGCCCAGGGGGTGGCCAGGCAGCAGCCTCTGCTTCCTCTTCCCCAGATCGGGTTATATCCATTCTAAAGACCTGGGCTTGACTCCTGCCCTCCTGGTCTTTTCCCTACCTGCCGGCCCCTGCCTGCCGCTCCATGGAAACGTGGAGGCCTTTACTATTTACCTCCTGGTCAGGTTGGGTTCCTCTCCCGCAGGACCTCTCATTGGCATTGGACACCTTTGACCCCTACCCCCTTCCTGCACCCCATGTCTTCCAGCTCACTGAAACGGCTCCTTTTTGAGCGAGGCTCTACTGGGAGGTGGCCGGGTTAGCTCAGGTGCCATGGGCTCACGAAGGAGTTGCCCCCAGGTTGTCTTCTAGGCCTAGGTGGCTCTAGCGTGGATGCCCTGCAGCCTAGTTCTGCAGGAATGCGGAAGTCAAGGTTGGGGACGGTCTCAAGGTCAGGTCTTTGTTTTTACTCCTGGCTTTGTGTCATCTTTGATCCTTGCTGCTGCCATCTGTAAAGTGAGTAGGGTACATAGGTGGTGGGCACTGTCACAGCGACCAGTAGTTTACAGCACTGGGGTCGGTGAAACGGGAGGTGATTCCAGGTGAAGGGGGTTCCTTCCCAGAGCCTTCTCATATTTAAAGGGAAATTGCCGGTGCAGCAGCAAGGAAAACTGGGTTCCCATCCCAGCTCCTCAGCCTTTCAGCATGCAGCCTTAGACAAAGGCACAACTCTCTCCCAGCCTCGGCTTACCCATCTATAGAGAAGGGGATAAGAGGCGAGCCATATGGGATAAACTTGTGGGGGTGCTCCTTGACCCTGGGACCACGGAGCCCACCGTAAAGGTGATGGGGCGGTGAGGGGGGTGGGGAGGTGGGAATCAGGCCAGCTAGGGTAGGTCCTTGGCTGTGTCTTGGCTCAGCAGCGTGACTCTGAGCAGCCTGCCTGACTTCCCTGTCTACTGGGGTGTGTTCGTAGAGTTATTGCGAAAGGCAGCTGATGCTCTGGGCAAAGCAATTAGTGTGTGCTGGCCCCTAGAAAGTGCTCTAGGACGAGCTCATGGAAACGTTTGCTCCTGTTATTACCGTTGTTGTTTGGGAAAGCTCCTAGGGTCCCAGATGCTGAGCTGCAACCTTGACGTGACTCTCTAAGCCTTTTCTTGTCTTAATTGTCCACTTTCCAGTGGCTTTTGGGCCCTTCCAGTCCCCGTGTCCCCACGGCTGCCAGTTTCTCTTCCCACTCCCCGCCCCTCCCAGAGGGCCCCATCTCCCCCTTAGCTGCTCTCAGCCCTTCATCTGTCCAGTCCAGGCTTCTCCAGACACAGCAGCTTAGAGTAATCGCTGTCAAATGTCGCTGCCATCTGTCGCCTGACTTCCGTCCTTCGTCTCCACCGGAACCTCAGAGACTGCTGGTGGTCTGTGGCCTTGAACCTCAACCCCTAGACTGTCCTTGGAGGCCTCGTCCACAGGCTGCCCTGGGTGCCAGCCCTGTGCCCATTGCTGTCCTTGTTACTTTGTGGCTCCTACCCAGGAGACCCCCCCCACCCCCCACATACACACCAGCCAATAGCCTCAGCCCTGTGAGGTCTGCCCTGCCAGACCCGTCCCTTGGCATGGTACACTTGCACTGACTGACACGTGTGTAGGGGTTTCTCTTGAAGGCTCTTTGTCAGTTTTCCTAGAACCCAGATTCAGCCTCCTGAGGGCCCCCTACCCCAAGTTACTAAGATGGCGATGGGTGTGCAAGGCTGGGGAGAACCCTAAATATTGCCCCCCATCAACCTCCATTCGGTGCAGCTGTGGGGGCATCCTGGGGCCTGGGCTGAACCCACTTGCAGCAGCTGCCAGGTGACCCCAGAATTAGCTTTGCAAACATCTCACCCTTTGGTATGCACCCCTGAGGGTAGGCTCCCATTCTCATTGATTAGGGTTCTGGCAGACACTTTCCACTCATAAGCTCCTGCTTTCAGCATTCTGTAGTGACTTAATAAATGCTGCTGAGTGACAGGTCTTCACAGGGGAGGATGGCAGCCTTGTGGTAAAATGAGCGGCCTCGTTACTTATCTCACTTCTGGACCAGGATCTCCTGCAGGCATTCAGGCTGGCCTCCCCTCCCTTTCTCTCTTCTCCCTCTCCCTTTTTTCTCTCTTTACCCTCTGTCCTGTCTTCTCTTCCTTTCCCTCCTCCTCCCTTTTTTACTTCCCCCGTTGCCTTCTCTTGGCCCTCCTCTGGTTCGGCCTGCCTCTGGTTCCGGATCAGGATCCAGGCCGTCTGCTGGGGCCTTCCCCCGCTCCAGCAATTAGCCAGGGCTTTGGCTCAGCCTGCCAGCTACTCAGCATTAGCTTTGGGGAGTAATTCCAGTTTGGGGACTCCGCAAGAAAAAAGCTCCAATCCCCTTAGAAGCCCACAGCCTGAGAAGGTGTCCTTAGAAGAAAGAGAACCTTAAGGCTTCAGCAGCCCACCTCGTGTACCTGGAAGCAAGAAGACCTTCCCCACTCTCCCAGCTCTCTCCCCTGCTCCCACCCCCAAGAAAAATTGCTTCGTGCGTGTGAGCTCAGAACACCCGAAGGCAAATATAATAATGAATTTATTATGAAGCCGCTCAGGCTCCTGGGATCACGTGGTGCTGCACAGCCTCCCGCCTGGGTCTCTGCACAGGGTGACCTGGCCTTGTTAAGGCTGCAAAGCATCGCCCCTTTGGGGGTGGGCGGTGGACTCAGGGATCACAGGGGCGGGGGCGTAGGGGCCCCAACCAGGGGGACGCCCTTTATTTGTTCACAAACATTTCTTTCTGTGGTAATGAAAAATTACCAAGAGGGGTGATTAGAGAATGCAAGTCCAGATTGTGCACACGGGGCCTGAAAGTGAAGCCCTGCTGGGCCTGGCCTTGTGGGGTGTAATTACCCCAGGGGGGGCCGTCAGGGGAAAGAGGCGGATTGGTGCTTGAACCGGGAGCCAGCAGAAAATTCATCTCAGCTATTAGCTTGTAATTACAGAGCATGGAGGGAGCAGGCCTGAGGTCTGGAGCCTGGAAGAGCAGGGATGAAAGGAAGCTGTAATTATGGGGTCCACAGGAGGCCGGGAGGGAGTCCCAGTGCTGATTAATAAGGCCCCTCTATCGGGGAGCAGAGGAGGGAGCAGGAGCTGGGACCACATTTAATGGAGGGGTGGGGGCCTCCCCCGCTTTTTAAACCCTGCTGTTGGGAGCCTTTGGACAGCAGGCACTGCATGGGGTCTGTTCTGAAGAACACAGAGCGAGGTGGGTTCCGAAAAACATCCCAGCGCTCCAGCCAGGCCCGCTCTTCACACTTGGATCTTTCTTTCTTGCCTTTATTTTTTTTTAGAGCTTTGTGCTGCTTCCGGTCCTGTAAGAAATCCAGGCAGAGAAGAGAAAAAAGTATTGATCAGACTATATACTTTAGTAGAAGGACAGAGAAGGTGAGGGATTCACCCAGCTTCTGGGACAGGTCGGGCAACCTCCGCTTCTCCAGACCCTTGTCATTCAGGTCACTTTATGGGTGGCTTTTCCTCTCTGCCTGCCCTCAGCCTCTAACAAAGCACACAGGCTGTGGGCTCTGTCAGGCCAGCCCTGGAAGGGTCCAGGAGGTGGAAATCTGGGGATCCGAGGGGTCCTGGCCCCTTGGCTTGAGGGGGCCCAGGAGCCTATTGGACCTCACCTCTGGGGGGTCTGGCTATGCTGGTTCTTTTCTCCCAGGGGTGGAGGGAACAGCCAACAGGGACAGGAGGCCCTGTCCAGAGGACAGCAGCCTATGATGCAAATGAGAGTGCCAGGAGGCCGCAGGACTCCGGCTTATTCTCCTGCTGAGTCAAACATGTCAGGAGCGCTTGTACAACTGCAGAGAGGGAGCCAGCCCTGCCTCCCGCTGCCGCCCCCAGCCCCTAGACCTCATCCATCACTGGCCTTCACGCGGTGGAGCTTATTCCCAGCTGTTAGGATAATGAATTTACATGAGCTGATAATGTAGACAGGAATTCAGTCAATGGCCAGGAGCGCAGAAGTTAATAAATACCTCTCTAATGAGGGCAGGGGGAGCAGGCGCCCTGGGGCCTCCTGAGGGTGCAGCCGCCCCCAGGCTCCCTACCACCCTCCCCTGGGCCTCAGGATCACAGTGCCATGGTCTCAGCCAGAGAACTCCGGTGCATAGGAGGAGCTCCAGGTCGGGGGGAGCAAGAGCAGCAAGTGGCCCTGAGTGGCCCCCAGCCTGTGACTAAGGGGCAAGGCAGGGGTAAGAGTGTTCTCAGAGGCTATATCATCCATAGCAGGTCCAGGGCGACCCTTTCCAGGATCTCTGGGTCCCCCAAGTTTGGCCTTTGTCCTTCTGTCCTAGGTGTGAGAAGCTGCCACCCTGGACTGCGGTGTCCCACGGCCCCCTTGCTGCCCCTCCCCCATTGGGCCTTTCCCGATGCACACATGCTGAGGAGGAATGCTAATTTTAGACTCCCCTAATGAAGCTGCTCATTTGGAATTCTATTTTAAGTGACCTGACATCAGAGCAGCTTTCCTGGCTCTTAGGTCCTGGAGCCCGTGGCTGACACCATGGCAGGGACACTGGCTTTTGGGGACCCCTAGAAACTCCAGTGGGGCTGTACATGGCTCTGCAGGCTGCTGGCAGGGTTTGGGAAGCTAGGTTCCAGGCTTTTTCTGAGGAAGGGAAGGACAGGCTTAGTGGGGGCGAGGAGTAGTGTCACTCTCTGGATGGCAGCAGGAGCCCGATGATGGCATTCAGGTGGTGGCTCACCCAGGGGAAGAAGTGGGAGGCAGAGGGTGGACCTGTCCACAAGGAACCTGGTCCCCAGGGAGAGGCCATGTGTGAGGATTTGAGTTTGGGTTCCAGCAGGGGCACCCCAGTTCCCTTGGCTTCTGCACCTAGCTGGTAGGAGGCCCTAGTCTTGGGGGACACCCCCATGTTTCTCTTGGCTGTGCCAACTTCACGCAGGCAAGTCTGTTTCTCTTTGAGGGCCCTCCGGTTTTGAAAACCTGGTTCTCTGCAGAAATACTAGAACACAGTTAAAAAGGATTTGAAGAGATATGTTCTTCTTGTTACTGCCTGAAGACACCCACCACTGGCCTTGAGGCATGTGACATTTCGGGGTTGTCCTGTGGCCGTCGTCCGCCTATGCAGCACCTCTGTGCCATCCTGCCCAGCGCTGGCAGCTGGCGGTCACAGCATGCTCACCCGGGTCGCCAGCTGGCCAGCCTGTCACATGGACCCTGGGCAGTGACCTCATATCTGTTCCCTGAGCCTCAGGGACCGGTCACTGGGAGGTGCAAAAATCACATCACTCATGTTCACTTTCTTGCTCCTCTTCCCTGGAGCATGTGGTGTGGGCTGTGGGGGAGGGTGGATCCGGTCCCCCTCCCGTAGCCCCAGAATGGGTCTGGATCTGGGCCCTGACCAGCTTTATGTAAACGGGATGTAGGTATTGTGTTCAAATAACTTGATCTTGCTGTTGACCATCTGCTGGCTTTGGGATTCCCCATCTGTAGAATGGGCACAAAGACACCTTTGTTGTAGAGTTTTGGGGATTTAAAGAGAGGCGTCCAGCTCTCTGAGGAATGGGGAAGAGGAGGGGCTGTTGACGCTATCAGAGGGTCCCATATTGGGGACTCTGTCGGAAAAGGCACAGAGTGCTGCTTTGCAGATGGTTGAACTTCTTGAGCTTCAAGAAGGAAGGGAGATAAGGTGAGAGATTGAGAGGGCAGGTCTTGATCAGTTGAGCTTGTGGTGACACTCGCTGTATCAGCTATCTGGCACTGCATAACTAGCCCAAACTTAACAGTCAAGGATTCAGGAGCAGCCCAGCTATGTGTTTCTGGCTCAGAATCTCCAAAGAGGTTGTAATTGTGCTGTTGCTCAGGGCTGCTGTCTCATCTGAAGGTTCAACTGGGGCTGGAGGAGCAGCTGCCAAGATGGTGTCTTCACACGGCTGTTGACAGGAGGCCTCAGTTCCCTGAAACATGGGATTCTCCACAGGCCACTTGAGCATCTTCACAGCAGCATTTGATAAGGTTATCCCAGAGAAGGAGGTAGCATGGTTCTTTTGATGACCGTGCCCCAGAAGTCACACCCTCACTTCTGTTGTATTCTGTTCATTAGACGTGAGTCAATAAGTTTGGCCCACATTCAAGGAAAGAAAATCTCCCTACCTCTTTAAGGGATGAGTGACAAAGACTTTAGATATGCATTTTAAACCACTGTACAGTACCCCGCCTATTTATCTATAGGGGATATGTTCCAAGACCCTAAGTAGATGCCTTGAAAGCACAGGTAGTACTGAACCCTACATATACCATGCTTTTTCCTTTATGTACACACTCTTTACAGCTTTTCTTTGGCAAATCCGAATGGCCAGGGTCACTACTTATACACTTTGGGTCACCGTTAAGTAAAATGAGGGTTACTTGAACACAAGTAGATACCATGACAGTCGATGTGATCATCGAGATGGCTAGTACGGGAATGACAGGTGGAGAGGGTCACAGCGTGGATACAGGACAAAGGGATGATTCACGTCCCAGGCAGGACAGAGCGGGACAGCACGAGGTTTTCATCATGCTGCTCAGAATGACGCACGATTTAAAACTTAAAAATTGTTTGTTTCTGGAATTGTCTGTTTCATGTTTAGAGACCATGGTTGACCTCAGGTAACTGAAACTTCAGAGGACAAAATGCGTTATTGGGGAGTACCGTATTCCAATATGTTTTAGTTCTCTGTGTGTGCACGTGTGTGTTTACTTTTTTCCTTAGGGTTCGTGGTTCGGTGTTGGACTGGACAGGTGGTGGTGCAATGAGCAGTAAGAACACTGTATCTGGGCCTGGGAAATGGGGTTCAGGTACTAGATGTGCTGCTAAACCGTGGCCTTGAACCATCTGTATGACCTTGACTGGCCTCCTAACAGCTTCGGTTTCCCCTCCGCACTCTGCCGGCCTCCCAGGATTGTCTGAGCCCGTGAGAGTGGGCACAGAGTGGGGGTGGTAAGTCGTGGCTCTGCCGCTGTAGCCTCTCCCCGGCTGTCTTGAAAGGCGACTTGACAATCAATATGACTTCTGAGGACTGTTTAGATGTCCCCTGGGTGAGAGAGTCTTGGAGGCCCCTCCTCACAAATCTCACCCCCATGCAAAAGAAACATCGACCCATTTTGTTGATGAACAGGACCCTGAGGACTTGTGGACTGTTCACATCAGCTCCTGTGTGTGGGGACATGTCCTCAGGTGTCCCCCGTGAACAGCAGGACAAAAGCTCTGGATGCCTCTGTCCTGGGGTGTCCTATGTGTCAACCTTCACCAGCTGCCACTGCTGCCTACTCAGGGACATAGAGTTGGCTCTCTGCCTGAGGCATGTACACCAGGTCTGGGAAGGGCAGCAATTGAGTAGGTTCCCACGTGGGGTGTCGGGGTGCTCACCCCAAGCAGGGCTCAGACTTCTGACACCGAGTCACCTCTTCCCCCTACAGCCCCAGGGAGCAAGCAACTCAGATCTCAGCAGCTCGTGTCCCAGTTTGCTGAGCCTGACCTGTGTGGCCTTGGCCAGGACACTCGCCCTTCCAAACCTGGGTTTTGGCCCCAGTCGACTGACTGTATGATAACAAGCGACCCTTGGTGTGTCCCATCCATGCTCGGAGGCCCCATGCATAAATTAGCCCCTTGAATCCTCATGGGGTTAACCTCATGAGATTGACTTTCTCCTTATCTTTATTTTACAGACAAAGAGACCAAGGCTTAAAGAGGTGAGATGACTTGCCTAAGGTCACACAGCTAAAGGCTGCAGAGCAGAATTAAAGCCCCAGGCGCCTGGCAGCCGAGTCAGGGCTGAGCCCTGACCTCCAGGCCCCTGCTTTTCCTGCTCACTCCTGGCCTCAGCCACACCTCCCACCCTCACTGTCCTTGCTGTCACGGATGGCGGAGAGGGCGCTGACGGCAGCCTGGGGCCGCGCTTCTGGAGCATTGTGTTCATTGTGCTCAATGATCCTCAAGTGGCTGGCCAGGTGCCAAGTTGGCTGAGAAAGGACTCTTGTCAGAAACCTGCGTTTTCTGCCATTCTGGCTGCTGGGGCAGAGTCCCCCCTGTGCCCCTGGTTCTTGGTTTCTTTGCTAGGCTTGAGGTGGCTAGGGACGTGTGGCTCCCTCCCTCCCTCCCCTGCCCTCTCCGCCCTTCCAGAAACAGGAGGACACCAGGGGTCAGCCTCCGGTCGGTGCCTCTGCTGCTCAGTGGGGCTGTTGCCGGCACTGCTGCCCACGTGACCCGCCGGCAGCTGGGAGGCCAGCCTGCCGGCCGTGGGCGCAGGGGCTCTTGTGGGGGTCCTTTGTTTCCGAGGTACAAGCCCTCTCCCGAGAGAATGGTGTGCCCTCGAGTTCGCGCCTGCCTCAATATTGTCTTTGATGCACCAGGCCCCCCCACACACACTCCCACCGCTGAGCACTCAGCCCTTGTCCCCCAGATTTCTTTTCCTGCCTAGCCAGGAGGACAATGGCACCAGCGTAGCGTGGCTCTCTGGGACTTGGGGTCTGGGATGTGCATTCGGTACTCGCGGCGGCTTCTCGTTAGTTCTGGGGGCAGCAGGTGGGCAGGCAGGTCTCAGTCCTGAACCTGCTGGGCCCTGGGGACAGGTGTGGAAACAGGTTCCAATCAGACCAGTTTGGAATGGACACAGAAGCCCACAGAGGTGAGGTGGGTTCTGGGGGCTGCTGAGAGCCTCTTGGGGAAGGGCCCACAGCCTGGGGTGGGGGTGGGGGCCTTGCTCCCTCCTTGTGGGAAGCTCATGTTCCTGCTGTGTTATGTTCTTAGATGTTCTGTGACTGTGCCCCTCCCCATGATTCTCAGGACCCCTCCCCAGGTGACTGTGGCTTTCCCAGGTCTCTTTATGGGGGTTTGGAAGTTAATTTCCTCCTTGCACATGACCTGTCACCGCTGCCAGCTACGAGGCCATCGGCCTTGATTTACTCCCTTCCATTGCACCATGGCGAGGGAGCAGGGACCAGGACCTGGCAGGTGGCCCCGAGAGGGCATGAAATGTTAATGGAAAACTTATTTATGGCACTGCTTGCCCAAGACGAGAGCTGGGCCTTTATTGATCAGGCACGTGCATTGGGGGAGGTTCAGCATCCTCGCTAACACTTAGATGGGACTTTAAAGGCGGCGTGGCGGGGGGGCGTGCTCCAGGGAAGGTGGCCACGTCTCCCCCCATGGCATTCGATATCACTCTGCTGGGAGGCAGCTCCTTCCAGCTAGACCTGACCCTGGCCCCTAGCGGGAAGGGGGTTTTTCCCTGCCAATGGCAGTTAGATCTGCAGTTCTGTGTCTTTAGCCTCTCAGGGCGGGGTCTGCACCTGGTGAGGGCCCACTGCGGGGTCTGCGCTGCTGTGTCTGTCCATCACTTCTCCCTCAACTGCCAACGAGGCGCATCCTCCTCAGGCTGTCCTCTGAGGCACCTCCCCAGCTGGAGACCAGCCTGGGTCCCTGGGTGTTTTGGGACTCAAGAGGGTGTGGTGGTGGCAGGCGAGGGCTCCAGGCCAGCCTGTTTGGATCAGATTCTGGATCTGCCCTGCTGGCCGTGGTACGAGCCTCCGTTTCCTTTTTTCTAAAACGGGGACAGCAGCGCCAGCTTCACCAGTGTGTCGTGCTGGAGGCCTGGCAGAAGCCTGTGTTAACCGTGAGCGGCTGCCCTGCGTGTCTTCGTTATCGTTTTTGGCCTTTTTTGTTCCTGCTGGCATTCTTCTCTTTGTCGTGAGAATGCTGGCCTGGTGCCCTGCGCCTCAGTCTCCCTTCCCCTGGCCCGGCAGGGGATGCTTTCAGAGCCTCCCTCGCCTGCTCAGCGGCCCTGGAGAGGTTGCAGGATTATGTGGGCCGAGCCATTGGGTATCTGGAATCGCTGGGGTCCTGAGCACGCCTGGTTCTTTAATTACGGATCCAAGAGGGTGGGGGGTGCTGCTGGACCCTCAGGAGCGCTGTCTGGACTCTGGGTTCATGGCCCGTTCTCTCTGCAGTGCTGGCTCTGTCTGCTTTCCCTGCCTGTCCCGTGGAGCCTCCTGGGCTGCTCCTGCTCCCTGCATGCTGCCTGCTGCCCGGGGCCCTGGACCCCGCTCTGGTGCTGGCCTCCTGCTCTCTGGGTGACCTCTGGTTCTTCTCTTCCTGTTTCAGGCATGAGCCATGAGCCCAAGTCCCCTTCACTAGGAATGCTTTCCACCGCGACCAGGACCACCGCCACCGTCAACCCCCTCACCCCCTCGCCGCTCAATGGCGCCCTGGTGCCCAGCGGCAGCCCCGCCAGCAGCAGCGCGCTGTCAGCCCAGGCCGCGCCGTCCTCCAGCTTTGCCGCTGCGCTGCGCAAGCTCGCCAAACAGGCGGAGGAGCCCCGAGGTAAGAGGTGCCCACCAGGCCCTGGCCAAGGGAGGGGGAGGAGCCCCTGCCCTCCTGCCAGACCTGCAGGCTCCAGAAAGGAGCAGGGGTGGCCTGGGAAGCAGCTGGTTCCCACGAGCAGGAGCCGGGGTCAGAGAGCCCCGCCCGCAGGCTTGCACACACTTTCATCTCTCGGTTTTCTCGTGCGGGTTCTGTCTGGCAGGGGCAGCACAGTCTGAGCTTTGGGCCCTCCCGGACCCCTGTCTGGCCAGCGAGCCCACCCAGCCCTGGCACCTCTGCTTGGCTTCTGCTTCCGCTCTGTCCCCCGCCTCTGTCCTTTCTCGGCTCCAGGAGCCACCATGGGGGTATTGGTAGTGGGGACATGTACCCAGCAGCCCATGGGTGAGGAAGGTGGACTTGCTGGGCCGTGGGGGCCCTGAGCAGCCACAGAGGGAGCACTGCACCCTGATCCCTCTCTGGGGCTGTGCCCAGGGAGTCCATTCCCCAGGTAGCTTGTTTCCTGAAGAGCCCAGTGGCTCTAGGCTCTGAGACCCACTCCAGGCATGGTGGAGAACAGTCTCGAAACTCAAATGATCTTGGAGCAGGCGTCTCTGGGGCAGCTCAGCCCACCACTGCCTAACTCCCTGAGGCAGGAATTACTGGGTGGCATGGACAGAGATGGGTGTCCCCCAGAGGTTCAGAGTCCTGACTCCTGGTGTCACTTGGGTAGTGACATGCTCTGTGACTTTGCGCAAACACTGACCCTCTCTGAGCTTCAGTCTTATTAGTATATGAGGATCTCTACGCCTCTGGCTTTGGGCACTTCTCGGGTTGACCCAAGTTAGTCCTGGTCAAGGGCTGCTGGTTGGACGATTAGGGGTGGGGGTCAGTTTGCGGCCAAAGCTCCTGGGAGACCTGGGTCCACACAAATTCTGCAGGCCTCCCAGATACCCTCTGGACTTGCTGCTGGGAAGTGGGGGGAGGGGCAGGGAGGGGTTGACCTCTGGGGCAGAGGAAGCAGGTACACAGAGTGATTCTGCCCACCATCTGCCTCACCCCAGAGGTCCAAGTCTTGGCGTCTGAGTTCCAGGGCCTTTGGGGACACCCAGGGAACACATACGGGAAGGAGGCGTGTCCACTTTCTGTGACCTCAGCTTAGTGGAACAGACACTTGCCCTGACTGGGATGGGCTGGGGATCTTCTGATTTCAGAATCTCAGCTCTTTCCAGGCCCTTTCTGCTACCTGGCGGTTGGATGGAGGGGGCGGTGTGAGGGGAATGAGCTTAGAATCGATGGGCAGGGAGACAGTGGCTGAGGAGGAAGGACCACTGGGGCCTGGTTCTGTGTCCGCCCGCCCTGGGCTGCTCTGTTCACCCAGGCAGAGCGGCTGCCAGCAGACCTCTCACGGCCTTGCACGTGTGCCCCTCCACATCCACCTGGGGACTCCTGGCTGAGCGACAGGCTGTAGGAGCCCCGCTGGTGTCAGGAGGCCCTGCTGCTCAGGGCTACAGTGCATCGTGCATCTGGAGAACAGATGCCCAGAAGGCAGCGAGCTCTACGCCCGGCCCCATTGAGGCCCCAGACCAGACAGCCCACGCCGGCTACAGAGCCCCCTGGGAGGAGCACACACAGAGGGAGCCCAAGCTGGAGTTGGGGCTTGGGGGTCTCCCAGGGCCAGCGAGAAGCCCCTGGGGCAGAATCTGCCCCGCAGCTCCCTGCTTTGTCTGTCTCCTCTCTCAGCATTCCAGAAAGCAGAGAAACAGAGCTGGCGCTGCTTTCAAAGCGCCTGTCGGACGTCTGTCAGCATGTGGGAGGATGCTGTTTCCGCCTGAGTTGAGTCACCCCAAGTGTCAGGGCCTCATCAAGCAGCTGTGTCCACTCCCGGCCCACTAGGCTCGAGTCCTGGGTTGACACCCCACATCTGCAGAGGACGTGGCAATGGAAGGGCATGTGCCCCTCCTTGCTGAGGCGGGCGGTGGAGAGGTCTGCAGACATGCCTTGGTGGCCCTTTGTCTCCTCTCCGATGCCTCAGGCTGGCCCAGCATCTGGCTCGAGGGACGGGCCAGTGGGCAGCCAGTGTGCTAGAGGCTGCCGGGCCTTGCTAGCCAGGAACAAAGTGTGCTGCTGGCAGACGGGGAACAGACCCTGTGGCTGCGACCAGGGTGCTTTGAGTGATGCCCTGGAAAGGGTTGGGAGAAGGAGGAGGGGGCCGAGCGTCGCTGGCCTGAGCTCATACCGTTGTTGAACCCTGACATTCGCTGCTGGCCTAACTGAGGTTATCCCCCTCATTCCTATGAGAAAACGGGTTGGGGGCTTTGGCGTGGCGAGCCGTGGGTGTACGTGGATCTGGGGCGCCCTGATCCTCCGGTTCTGCTGTGCGTGTGCCTGGGCCTCGTCAGCTTGTGTCTTGGCTACAGCGGCCACGCGTAAAATGTGAAAGTTTGAAGCCATGGCAGTGAGCTCAGTTTTTGATTATCTGCTCAGCCCTAGTCGGGCCTTGATTTGAAGAATTGAGATGTTCAGTTTCTCTCTGGAGCATCCTTGGGCTGTACTCCACATTGGTCCCAGTTTTTCCCAGTGAGTCACACCAACTCTGATCTTGCCATCTCCACTGTCTGTAGAATTGGCTGGCAGCCCAGGTTGTACAGATAGAGAAGTTCAGAGAGGTCAAGGCATAACCTTGAGGTCATACAGCAGGTGATGTGCCCTCTGACCCTTGCTGCTGCTGCTTATGCCTTTCTAAGTGGACTTGGAGAGCCGAAGTTAGGTCGACAAGCCTGAGAATGGTCCTGGCAGGGGAGGAGGCCCCCTTGACCCTACCCCCCACCATAGCGGTGTAGGGAGCACTGGGTACTCTGTGCCTCCCTGGGGAGCATGGGAGAGATGTAGGCTGTCCGCTCCCAGAAGCCTGGGGACAGCTAGGCAAGAAGAGAGAGGCAGCAAGCCCTGCCCTGCCTCGCCACCCCAACCAGAGAGCGCAGGATGGGGGGCCTTCGGTGGGCTTGGCAGTGCAGGAAGGGGTTAGACTTTTACTTGTTAATTTTTAAAGACATAACTCACATGCCACAAAATTCACCTTTTAAATTCAGTGGATTTTAGCGTATTCAGAGTTGTACAGCCATCACCGCCAATTCCAGAACATTTTTATCCCTAAAAGAATCCCAGGCCCATCAGCAGTCACTTCGCACCCCGTCCCGCAGCCCCAGCAGCCGTGCTCTGCCGCCTCCCTCCGGGTTCGCCGTCCCGGACGTCCTGACCTCTCTGGGGTCACACGGCATGTGTGACTGGCTTCCTGTGCTCAGCCTGACGTTTCCAGGTCCGTCCACAGTGCAGCGTGCCAGGAATGTGTTCCTTCTCGTGACTGAACAACCTGGTGGCCGGATGGCACCACACGCCTGCCCCCAGGCGTGCGAGTGAGGCGGACCCAGCAGGGGCTCTTCCCGCCTTCATCACGGTGGTGACCGTGTATCGAGGACCTGCCGTGTGCCGGGCAGTCTCCCGCCACATTCTCAGCACGGCCCCGGCCTCTGTTCTCCGTGTTTTGCTGGTAGACAGACCCAAGCTTCCAGCTTGCCGGCGTCCCACATTATAAGCAGGGGGGAGGGTGTCAACTCCACAAACTCGTGTCCCAGGACACTTCGGCCTTCTGCCTCTGCCTGGCACCCATGTCATCCTCCCTGTAGCAGGGGAGCCAGGGCCTCTACTGAAGCCTGCACTCCCATGAGGGCCAGGTCTCCGGTCTCTGCAGGGTGTCCCCAGGACGACGGGGTAAAGGGACCTTATACCCCCAGAGGTGCTGGCATCTCAGCATCTGGGGCCTGAGGTGGCCCAGGACCCCATGGCCAACTCCCAACAACCTCACCCCCACGGGCAGAAGTCCTGGCGGGCAGAAGTCCTGGCGGGCAGAAGTCCTGGCGGGAGCCAGAGCAGCTTCCAGACCTGCACGGGAAGGTGGTGGGAGGGGCCGGCTGCAGCCCCTCCCCCCCAGCAGGCCCCGCGGAAAACCGGACTGATGGCCGGAGCAGGGCTTTGGCTTTGTCAGCCACTTGCTGCCTGTCCTTGCCTGGGGCACATATCTGGCTCACCTTTGACCCTATCCACCCCACCCCTAAACCCCTCCCCCGCTGTGGAAATGGCAGTTTATTTGAGCCCTAGACTGCGCTGTCCCCTCTGCTCCTCAGGCTATTGTCTTTCCTCACTTTGTGTCCCGAGGGTGCAGTTTAAAAATTCAATCCAGAGGCACTAATCTGTATGCCGTATCGCCTGCTTTACCCTGGAGAAAGGCTGCGGAGAGTAGAGAAGTCGGCCTCAGTGGGGAATTTTATCTTTCTGAGGCTCCAAGATTGTGTTCTTTTCATTGTAGCCAAACCACCCCGCTCAGTCCTGTGTGTCCAGTGCGGCTGGGCATCTGCCCCTGAGGGCCTGGTGGGCTGGAGGCGCCCGGTTGTGCCTGGACGGACTGTGTGCGCCACAGAGGCGCCGGGACCGCTTGACCCTTTGCCCAGCCTGGGGTGCGTGCCCAACGGGCTAGACACTTGGGCGTTAGCAGGTTCTGGTTCACGTCCTGGCTGTGTGTCCCGGGCATGTCGCGTTACCTCTCTGAGCTTCCGTCTTTTCTCAGGATGAGGATAATGTCTCCATCTCATAGATTTCTGTGATTCGGCGAGAACATGCTAGTGCCAGACACAGCTGTTGTATGCCATTCACGAGGGCCACCAAGCCATCACCCTCTCTCTGCCCTAACTACGGCCACCGCCGCCCTTTCCCCCACCCAGCACTAACATCTGCCCCCTCCCATCTCCACCCCTCAGCAGCGCAGCTAGGGGCTCGAGGGCCCTCACTGGGAGGGGCTTGGGAAGGAGAGTGCAGGGAGGGGGGGGGCGGGGAGTGCTCCCAGACACTGGCAGCCGCACGCTGGGTCTTATGCTGACAGAACTGGACCTACCTTTGGGAGAGAACCCAGCCCGTGTGGCCTGCGGGTCAGCCAGTGCCACCGCAGCTGCTGCCGTCTGTCCCAGCGGTGTCGGGGGTGCATCCAGGCCCAGGACAGCCTCTCTCCATCACTGAGTCCCTCGTCTTTACTCCTTGGGAGAAAAGGAGGTTCAGGGAGTGACCGAGCCCACCCCAAACGTTCTAGAAGGAGCCTTGGGCTGCCAGTTTGAGTCTAACCTCAAGTTGGTCCTGGTGTACCCTTGAGACCCTTCCTCGGTGACAGACCAGGGGGCCCTACCTTGAACTGAGGCATCGCACAGTGCCCCTGCTGGAGCCCTCCGCCATTACCCTGGCCACCAAAATGATGTCCCCCTAGGCCACTCGGCCTCCCCTCTGCCTCAGAAGTCGCTAGGCCAGCTCCAGCCTCTGCCTGGCCTCTCCTTCCTGCCAGTCCCCCCCCACCACAACCTCTTCTGGAGAGAGACTCCTCCCAGCCTAGGAATCCTGAGACCTGCTGTCCTGGGGTCGATTGTGACCCCTCCGAGCCTCCCAGCCTCCTCCAGAGCTCGCAGGACATATCGGGTATCTCAGGGCTTGGAGGTGCTCGTTGAATGACCGAGAAAGGGTGTGAGACGGTGCAGTTCACACTTCATGCCCGCCTGGCCCCTGCTGGGGTCTGACGGCTGCTCGACTTGCCCTGGGAAACACCCTAGCCCGACCGTTCTCCTCTGCCCCCCACAGAGGGCAAGTCTGGGAGCCCGTGTCCCCGCCACCCCCGAGCATGATGGAGCAGGGGCTGCTGCCAGGCGTCGGCTCTCACAAGCTGTGTGGCAATCTGCTCGCCTCCTCGGTGCAGCAGGCGCCTCCCGTGGGGCCGCAGCGCCCGTCTGCCAAGGCGCGGGGGCCGCCGCACGGGGGCCCCAACGTGGCCTCAGCCGCTCGGGGAAGGTGCTCGAGACACCCTGGGCTTGAGCAGTCCCCCATCCCCGGGGACACATCGGGCCTGTCCTGATTGTGATCCACTTTTGTCTCTGCATGTCCCGCCTGCCTCCTTCTGGTGGTGACTTCACATGCTTCCCCACCCCACTGAGGGTGCCGGGGTGCCTGGGAGCCCGGTGGGGTCTTCTCAGGTAGCTGTGGCCGGGGGGCCTTCTCTGTGGCCAGGGTGCTAGACCGAATGGAAGGAGTAGGGTGGGCTCTGACGCCATGTGGGCCCATTCAGACCCCACATCCTCCCCTCCTGGCGGAGCGTGCGAGGCACATGACATTGCCACCCAAGCCCTGCGGGGCAGCCGAGCAGCCTCACCAAGCTGGCACAGAGCACAGGCACCATCTTCGTCACCTGTGAGAGAAACGAGCAAGCTGTCCTAGCTTTACTTGGACCAGACACAAGGGGGTTGACAAGGGTGGTGATGGTGGCAGCTGGGCTTGAATTACCAGCTCTCGTCCAGGTCCAGAGCCCCAAACACTGGGTCCCCGCCCAGCCTCCTTCCCCGCGTCTGTTTGGCTGCCCTCCTCATCTTGTCACCGGCTTTGCAGGTGGGTCTGGTTACCTTCAGGCCCCTTGAGCCTCCTGGAACCAAAGTCCCATCCCTGAGTTTCAGGAAGGGTGAGGATCATTCCTTCCACCGTCGAGGCTGAAGGTGTGTCTGCCTACCAGCATGGCTGTCACACAGCCGGCCCGAGTGGGGCTGGGGCTCTGCTCCTCTGCTGCCGCCCGGAATCTGCCTCTTTCAAAGGCAGCAGCGAAACAAATGAGAGGAGAAAAGATCCCACATGGCACACTCACTGCGTGTGTCAGCCGTGCTGCTGGTTGGGCTCGGCAAGGTGGCGTCTCGCCGTGCGTTTCTGCAGCCCCATCTGTCTCTGCACAGGTGTGAGCTCAGGCAGGGGCACTCTGCATGCCTCTCCCTCTGTCTGCCAGGCCGGGACTCTGGAGGCAGGTGGGCAAGGGAGGCTGGAGCTGGGGGAGAGCGAGGCCCCAGGAAGGGGTGGCAGGCATGCCTAGGAGTTGACATGCCCTCAGCACCGGGTGAGATGGGAGAGAAGGCTGGGTGGGCACTGTGGATGTGCCCGGAGCAGTGGAAATTGGGTGGTACCTAGCCGTGGATGTTTAGAGCATGGGGCCTCCCCTGGCCATGCTGATGCAGCAGTGACTTTCCCTGTCAGCCCCCAAAGCCCCTCTGCCTCCCCTCTCTTCCTCCTTGCCTCCACTTCCCCCACCTCCCTCAGTGACCCCTGTCCCAGCTCTTGGTGCACCCTAACACAGCAGCATTGCCCCTCAGAAGTGAGAGCCGGCCATTCTCCCTGGCCCCGCTCATCAACACGTCATCAATCCTGGAAATGCATTTGGTAATAGAGACCGGAATCTCACCTTTGCCGTTAGTAACAGTCAAGTGACAGTAAATCAAGCTCAGGAGCACATTGGTACCCTGATGCCAAGGGGTGGGGCCTACAGCTGTTCCCCCTGCGGAGAAGCTCTAGCTGGAGGGGGAGTCCCCTACCCCCAGGAGCTCTAGCTGGAGGGAGAGCCCCCACGGCTCTTTTTCAGTGGATCCTTCCTGAACTTGAGCCAGGCAGAGGGCAGCCCTATGAGTGTCCAGCTGTCCCACCTGGGCCAGGCCCACAGGGAGACCAGAGGGGTTCCCCAGCCAGTTCCCATAGCCATGTGGTTGCGGTGGAGACGTCACCTCCATGACCCCCAGGCTCCCATTCCCACCAGGCACAGGTTGAACTTTCAGGATTCTGTACCTATTCTCTTGGGGACCTTTCAGGAAAAGGAGGGAGGACCAAAACGGGGACAGGTCAATGGCCAGGTTCCTTTCTGGGTCTAAGTGGCACCAGTTCACGGGCCTGAGTTCCCACATCTTGATTGGAAGCGGGGAGGGTGGAGGAGCAGCCTAGAGATGCTGGGCATTGGGAGGCTGTCCCTCCCAGAGGGAACACTGCCCACACCGGGCCAAGGACTCACTCACTGCAGGGTCCACTGACGCCAGCCAGAGCCGTCGTGTCCCCAAAGTCGCAGTGGCCTTACAAAGTTCCCACTGCATGTGGTTGGCTCAGAGACCAATTCAGAATGACCAGGGATAGAACAAACGCGGAAAAAGAGTGGAGGAGCCCGTGCGGCGGCACGCAGGATCCTCTGGGCTCCTGCCCGCTGTAGTCAGTAGCCGTGGGTCCCAGGGCACTGCCCACACTGGGGCAAAGCTCTGCTGGGAAGGGACCCCTCCTGCTGCATCGCTCCCTTGCAAACCTTTCACAACTGCCCCCCACTGGCACTGGCGCGACTCTGTGGTTCAGCCACCCTGTGAAGCTCTGGGCAGACCCAGCCGCATAAGCAGGCATCTCAGGAAGACATTCGTTTTAGAGAAACGCATCAGATGATCACCGTGTTTTTCTCCGCTCTCTCCCCGACTCGGTGCAGCATTGGGCCGGGGGTGGACAAGGGCTGTTTGGTGTGACCTCACCCGGTCCGTGCCTTCCGCCCTCTGCAGTGTCCCAAGCTGGAGAGGTCCCGTAGGGGGTCAGGTTTTTGGTGAGGGCGGTGCGGTTTGTGCCTAGCTGTGTGCGCGGCCGGGGGGTGCACGTCTGAGAGCTGACGGGGCCGCCGCAGTGTCGTTTTCGGGCCTCACTCCCCTCCCCTTGCAGCAACTTTGGGGTCTCAGCTGTTAATTACATGTGCCCGGGCGGCCTCGGGCGTTAATCCGCGAGGTCAGACAACAGAGGTGACACTGAGCACTCTGCCTCTTGTCATCTCCAATCCACACGCGTCCACTGACTCCTGCCGCATGCCTCCAGTTAATTACAATGATCACAGCCCTTCCGCTGCAGCCGCCATGAGAATGAGGGTCGGGCAGCCGCTTGCTAATTGGTGGGTACGTGGTCAGGGATCGATCGAGTGCGCTAGCCGGCGAGTGACAGCCCAGCCCCAAGGGATTAGACTGCTAATTGTGGATGGCCTCCCCCGCGCAGGCCCACCTGGGGCTCCCAAGCTCCCTCGTTCTTGTGCACCCCCCGGCATTGAGGAAGGAAGCTAATCCAGAGACTAATGATGTGGGGCAGGGTGGAGGGAGGAGAGCAGCGGCGGGAGCCGAGTGGCCCCGAGTCTCTGCAGGCGGTGGCACAACCCCTTGGGTTGTCAGGTGCTCCTGTTCATGAGGCATCTCTCTGTGAGGCCCAGAGGCTAGTGCAGGATGGGGCTCGCGGCGTCTGCTCCCAACCTCCCCGCCCTCCTGGAGGACCAGAGCCCACCTGGCCTTTGACCCCCAACTGTCCTCTAGGCAGGTGCAGCCTCTGCCTTGAGCAATGGGGACTCTGGGTCTGTTTGTTTTATTTCTTTACTTTTTTGGATCCAAAGCACGAATATCCCGCCTCCCTCCACCCACAGGCAGAATTTGGACAGGGCCACCCAGGGTGCCGGCCAGGCACACAGCAGGTCCTCCAGGCAACCAAGTGCCTGAGGCTGAGTGAGATGAGCTTTAAGAGCAGTGGTCACAGTTGCACTGTTTACAGTAGCCACAAGGCGACACACCCAAACATCTATCAGTGGATGATGGGTAAACAGATTGGGGCGGGGGAGTCCTCCACACAGTAGAATATTACTCAGTCATGAAAAGGAATGGAGTTCTGACACGTGTTATCACAGAGATGAACTGTAAAAACATCATGCTGAATGGAAAAAGCCAGTCACAAAAGGCTGTATAGTATATGATTCTATTTACATGAAATGTCTAGACTAGGTAAACCTGTGGAGACAAAGCAGATTGGTTGCAGAGGCTGCCGGGAGGAGAGTGACTGCTAATGGGTTTCTTTTTGGGGTAAAGAGAATGTTCTAGCATCGATTGTGATGATGGTTGCACAGTCGTGAATGTACTAAAAACCATTGAATCGCACACTTGGTACGGGTGAGTTCTGTGGTGTGGGAATCACATCTCAATAAAGTTGCCACAACCAAAAAAAGGGAGCTTGGCAGAGATTCCACGGAAATTCCTTTTTTAAAAAGAAAGGTCTCTTGCCTAGTTTTTTCCCCCAAAATTTAAAATGAGCTTTTTATGAAAAAGCTAAATTCTTACAGAAAAGTACAGGCTGTAAGTAAGTATGCAGGGGGATGGATTTGCGGAGTGAACCCACAGATCCGGAGCAGCGAGACCCCCCCTCGTTCTGCCCTCACTCTGCCACCCCTGGGAGGTATCGCTGCTGGGATTCTGACCCTTTCAGCGCCTTTTCGTCTCCCTTTGCTCGCTTGGTGTTGCTTTGCCTCGCCGTGGGCCCAAGGCTCTGGTCGCTGTCTGCCCTGCCGGGGACGCTCCATCCTGAGAGCACACTGGCTCTCCTTTCAGCCGCTGGTGGGGCTGGAGGTGGTTTCCCGTTGGTGGCTGCCGGGACCCCTGGCTCTGACTTTGGTGGATGCCAGCCCCACCTTGCCGGGCCAGGCTGTGGGTGGATACAGTACCTGAGAAGATGCAGCCAGTTACCCGAAATTGCACAAACGTGGGTGAGGGTTTAGGGTACCGGGCCTTTTCCAGCTTGCCACCAGGATTTCCCTCCGTTGGCTCGTCAGGGCTGACGGCAGCCCAGCGGTCCTCAGTGGCCCCAAGGTCCGTCCTAGCCAGGGCCACCCCGCAGCAGTCCTGGAACTGGCTTCCCGCCTGGGTCTCACTGCTCGGCCAGCCCCAGCTTGTTTTGGAACCTCAGAGGCATCCCACTGGGAAAGGAAGGCGGCCCGCGTCCTCCCCTGTTCGCTGTCCCCTGGCAGTAATGACATCTGACCGGAAGACCGGGAGCTTGCGCTTACTGGTGGGTGGCAGAGCTGGGATACAGAACCAGTGCTCTGGTGCACCTGGAGAATTGGGCCATTGGCGCTCGGGCAACTACTCACTGCCCACCTGGCCAGGCACTGACAGGTGAGAGCTGGGAGGGGGGGATGCCAGGCCTCGGCATTGTTCCCAGGGTTGCTGAGCAGAAAGTGCTGCTGAGCAGTTCTTGGGGCATAGCCTGGGGGTTTCCCCAGGGGGCTGCCCTGTGCAGTCGGGCAGGCTGTGCACAAGCTTAGGGAGCCACATGGAAGAGGCCTGGCCGGGAGCATCTCGCTCCGGGCAGAGCTCTGCCACTATCCGTGGTGCCTTGGTGTCCAGCCACTCTGCCTCCTGGTCACTCCACTGAGGCCAAGCTTGACTGGTTGGGACCTCTGGGTCAGAGTGCGGCACAGTTATTGATTTCATCAGTGTCACGGCAGCTCAGAGCATCTCAGCGCCCATGACCGTAGGCCGCCTTGCCTCCCCTTTAAGCAAAGGTTTTCCTTGGTAATCTGAGTGTGGCCCCTTGAGATGGTGTGGAGACGTGGCAAGGGTCTCTGGGACTGAGACAAGTTCTGAACAGAATTCAGGGAGCATGCTGGAAAGCTGACGGAATTCTTCCAGAAGTGGGGGTCTGCGCTGATGCCTGCTTTCCCCACCTCCCCAGGATTGCAGGTGCCCCAAGTGGGGCTCTCAGAGACAGGAGGTGCCCAGTTGAACCCCCTTGGAGGGGTCAGTGTTTGCCCCTCAAGTCCAAAGGTGAGATGGGGTGTCTCTCAGCCACTACTTGGGACTGTCAGCAGCAACCTCCAGGCCAAATGTGCTCAGACCAAGACTGGCACCCCGAGTGCGTAATGAGAAGCGTTCAGGTGCCCGCTCCACCTTCTCCAGCCAGCAGAACGCACGGCCGCTGAGGTCATGCAGCACCCTGGGAGCACAGTGCCATGTGTGGGGCAAGGGTGTGCCCCTCGCCTCCCTAGTGCATGGCACTAGCCGAAGCTCTGCTGTGATGTAATTTGGGGATCACCTGTTTGGCCCGCAGTGGACACAGGTCCTTGGGGCTGTCATGACTCTCAGATGAAGTGGTATCTGCCTTAGTCCTGTGTCATGGGTCTCTGTAATGGGGGCTGCAGACTGTGAGCCAAACACTGAGTGGTCTCTGAGTCCACAGCCATGTAGAAATGTGACAGATCAATGTGGCCCCTGCTGAGGTTCTGTGTCCTTTTCTTGCAGGGTCTTCACTGAGCAGTGAGTCATCCCCCGTGTCCTCTCCAGCCACCAACCACAGCTCTCCTGCCAGCACACCCAAGCGTGTGCCCATGGGTCCCATCATCGTCCCCCCTGGGGGCCACAGTGTCCCCAGCACACCCCCTGTGGTGACCATTGCCCCGACCAAGACCGTCAATGGCGTTTGGAGGAGCGAGAGCCGGCAAGTGAGTGCATGGGATGCAGGGTGGAGCCGGGGGTGGCCACAGGCTGTACATGTGGGGGGGGGGGGTTGGAAGGTGGCCTTCGAAAGGGAGGACCAGATTTCAGGGTTCAAACCTCTAACTCCCAGACTTGCACTCTCCTGAGCCCCTGTCTCATCTGCGAAACGAGGTGCCAGCAGCTCGTACCAGGAAGGTCCCTGCAGAGTCGTCTCCAGCTGCCACCCCCAAACCCCACAGGCTGGGGCTTACACAGCACATTTCCTTACAGTTTTGGAGGCTGGAAGCCTGAGATCAAGGCATCGGCAGGGCTGGTTCCTTCTGAGGCCTCTCTTCTTGGTCTGTAGACCAGTGGTCCCCCACTTTTTTGGCGCCAGGGACCGGTGCTCCTATGAGAATCTTAATGCCCGATGATCTGAGCGAGAGCTGAGGCGGTGATGCTGGCGCTGGGGAGCGGCTGCAGATACAGACGAAGTTTCATTTACTCGCCCACCGCTCATCTCCTGCTGTGCGGCCCGGTTCCTAACAGGCCACGGAGCAGTACCAGTCCGTGGCCCAAGGGTTGGGGATCCCTGCTGTTGACGATGTCTTCTCCCCACGTCCTCACATGGTCTTCTCTCCGTGTGTCTGCGTCCTAATCTCCATTGCTTATAAGACAAGTCATAGTGGATTAGAGCCCGCTCCGGTTACCTCATTTAACTTAATCACCTCTTTAAAGCCTTATCTCTAAATACAGTCACATTCTGAGCTACTGGAGGTTTGGGCTTCAACATGCAAATTTGGGGAGGATGTACTTCAGCCCATAACCTCATATAAAGTGCTTAAAATGGTGTTTGCACATCACAAGCACTTGATAACAGCTGTTATTACCTGTTGCTCAAACATGGTATTGAAATAGGAGAGCCAGCCATGTTTTCATGTGTCATGTTTTCATGTTTCTGTCTTGTCTGTTGATGCCCATAGTGGGGGCACGTCCCCACATTTGGGGTTTCCTGGGTGTGGCCACTGCCAGGTGACCTGCCTGCACAGGAGGAGCTGGTGGCCCTGGGAGCCACTCCTCTGCACCTGCCCAGGGCCGACCGCCTGCCACCTCCACTCCTCCCACACCTGGTCCTCCCAGCCCGGAGGAATCTTTCCTCATTAAGAACGCTGTTCCTGTGCTTTTCTCCTGAATCTTTTCTGCTGAGTTCCCCGAGGGATGGCACCGCTTGGAAATACTAATTAAACCACAAAGAAATCAGAGGGGGAGGGGGAGCTCCCTTCTCACACCCTCCCATCTCCACCCTGTTGAGTGGGGAGGATGGGCATTATGGTCATTGCTCAGGGTTTGTCTTTTCCCTGGCCCTGGAGGTGGGGGGCGGGGTGTCGGTCTGACTAACGGCAGGGGTCCCAAGGAGCCCAGTGGGGGGGGTCTTTGGATCCCTGGAAATAGCTATGGCCTGGGACCCACCTGAGTATGGCCCTAACTTGACCCCCACATCTGAGATGACAAACCCTCCTGGATTGTCACCTGGCCAGGGCCCCCTGTGTCTGCCTACAAGCTGCTGCCTGGACGTCATTCTCTCTACAATGGGTGTGGTTTGGAGGTAGGAGGTTCAGGGCAGGGCCCAGCAGGTGGCCTGAACTGCTCCCTGGTCTTGTTTTGAGGCAGGACAAGGAGTCTTCACCAGACTCTTCTGCCACCAGAGGGGGGCCCATTGCCCCTTGTCAGCCACCTGGTGGTCAGCCTTGACCCTGGGGCCCACCCACATGCCTCAAACAGCCTCGGCTCCTTGCCTCTTACCCGACTCACTCAGGTCCATGTGGTTTCTGACTCCTGTCACGTCCCTGGTTGGTGATGGTCACCACAGCCTGAATTATCCTTTGCTCCCACCTGAGAGGGGGTTTCTTCCCTACCTGGCCGCCCAGACCCAGGACCCAAAAAGCCTTGTAAACAGTCACCTTCTTCCACAGGCCTCCTCCCCGGCTTCTTGCCCTCCTCAAGAGGGTCCTTGTGGCCCCAAAAACATGTGCTGACCCCACAGAGAGGGCTAGGCCCTAGCTCTTCGCCAGCCATTGGCAGTTAATGAAACACTAATGCCACCAGGGAGGGCGGGAGGAAGGGAGTTGGATTAGCAGTTGATGTATGGCTCATCAACTCAGCACAAAGACTCAGTGGAGAATTTAATCCTTCTGGGGAGGAGAGCCTGGGGAGAGGCGAGAGGGGAACCACTCCCTAACACGGGAATCATAGAGGGGGTCTCCTGCGTGGTGGGGAGGTGTAGGAGGGCTTTGGGGGCCCCTTTACCAGGGTCACCGAGATTTCCTAGGTAGTCGGAGTTTCAAAAGGGCAGATGAAATGAAAAATAGTCTATTTTAAAGCTAACGGGGCATGTCCTGTCTGACTGGAAACCTCTCTAATCACCAGAGAATGAAGGATTTTCCTCCCTCCCTTCCTCCCCCGTCTTTCTTTCATTGCTACAGCTGCGCCTGCAGCCACGGTGCAGAAATAAAAAGCTGCCCCACAGATGCTCCTCAGTGCATGCCGGCCTGCCGGGGACAGCAGTGGGAGCCCAGCCGGTGTTGTTGGGGTGCCTTAGGGTGGCCGGCTGAGCCTCTTGGGTCTGGCCTGGGTTGGGGGTTGCTGCCCAGGCCCACCCCACCCTGAGCAGCCCCTGCATGCCCCCCAGGCCAGGCTGACCTCATTCCCAGGTGCCTGTGACAAGCTTGGCAGGGCGCCAGCCAAACGGAAGGAGACACATGGGTCTGGCCCGCTGAACCCCCTGGCTGCTGCACCCCCACCCCACCCCCACCTCTCCAACTCTGTTCGTCTCAGCCAGGCCAGGACGAGGTGCCATCTGGCCCAGCTGCCTTCCAGCAGGGCTTTGTCCTGCCGAGGGGAGAAGGGGGTTCTACCCAGTGGTGGCCCCAGTGAGGAGCAGACTCCTCAGGCCGGTTGGTATAAAGCCCTGGCGCTTCCTCATGACAGACGCTCGCACTTGGGCTGACCTGGCCCTGCGCCTGGCGGGGTGAGCGTGTGAGGGAGAGCCAGCAAGCCCTGACCTGGAAATAAGCAGCCCTCGGCCGATGGTGTAGATGAGAATTTGAGGAGGGACGGCTTCAGGCTTGGTGGTACATTTCTGTATTTTAAGCCTCCCCCCATCCCGTGCTTCACCCCATTTTTCATCTATACCTGTGTACTGCCCCCATTGTTCTGTGAACTGGTACTGCAATTGGCACGTTTGACAGATGGGGAAACTGAGGCACAGGACAGTAATAGAAGGGGGTCATCTAGCATCTCCAGGACTTGACAGAGCCACCTCCTAAGGCAAGCCGGGAGCCCAGCCTGCTGTCTGCACAAGCAGCTGGAGGACCCCGAAGCCAGGTGTCAGCCCTGTGTAGAAGTCTCTGGAAAAGTGGGAGGTGAGAGTTCTGTGCTCCCTGTTCTGACCAAGGTGCTGGTGCACACGTGTGTCCCACCGTTGACGCCCGCCATGCAAACCCCCCTTCTGGGAAGGGCAAATCACGGTTTCTGAATCCGCGAGGCCCTCTCGGTGAGTGGAGGGGCCCTGCCGGCACGTGGGGAGGGAACAGATGTTGCTGCTCATTAGAAATTCTAATCAGCGGCCTGTCTCCTTCAATTAATTACTGCTGATCTGTCTTCTGGAGGACCGAGGTAGCACGGTGGCTGCCTGGCCAGGGCGTTTGGTGAATGCGTCTGACGGGTGCACGGGCCCTCTGTGGGCCTCAGCCACCCCACCAGCAGCCCGCTCCTCGATGTCGCCGTCAGCCAGTGTGACTGTGGGTGGGCCGCTGGAGGGGGCGGCCAAGGGGATCCATCCTTCACCACCTACAGGGGAGTTAGATAAACCAGGAGCTCTGCTGCCCCCGCCTCCCAACTCCGATGAAGACAGTTGGCAGAGCAGGGAGCGCAGGGGCTGGAGGAACGGTGGCCAAGCATCTCAGGCCTCAGCACGGCACCTGCCCCTCAGGGCCGTGTGCACCATCACGTGTCCAGCGGTCGTCACTGGACGTCCTCCTCAACCTACCAGTTTAACAAGACAGAGGGTCGTGGTCCCTTTGTTTTCGGGGTGTTTGGCATTTCGTGGCATGGTAAAAACACTGGATTTGGGGCAGATGGACCAGGGTTTGTTCCTTGGAAGTGCCTCCTGCTTCCTCTGAGCCCTGTTTGCCCACCGTCTGATCAGTGGCAGCCAAACGTGACGTGTGGATCTGACCCAGAGAAGGAAAGCCTGGCTGTGAATCTCGGCTCGGGAGTGTGTGGCTGTGGCCCATTGCAGGTCTGAACCATAGGCTGGGAGGGGCCGTCACAGTGATGGAACCCCCTAGAATGGCAGCTACTCCAGAGTGAGAGCTCCCTGGCTGCCCTTAATGCTTTCTAAGCCTTGCTACATGGCTGCCTTTCAGCCACGTAAATGACAAAAACAGTCAGAACCTTCCAGTGGTCTGATTTCGGGGTTCCAGATACTTCCTTGAACAGGTGTGCAGAACATCCCTCAGTGTGGCAGGCGTGGCACACCTGCTCTCGGTCCTGGCAGGGGCCTCCTTCTCTCCCATCATGCCTGGAGCCAGCCCCTTCTCTGGGTCCCTGGGCTCTGCCTCCCTGGCCAGGCCCCAACTGCTCTATTTAGGAGTCTGGGGCAGGTGGGGCTGCAACCTGTAGCCATCTCCCCCCTCAATGTGTACAAAAGTGTTCCAAGACAGGTCTGTCTGCTCTGGCTGTGGTGCCAGGGCCACCCCAGGAGTGGCTGGGGGCAGACCTGCACGTCAAATCCCAGGGCACTATACCACCTTCTTGAGTCCAAATCACTGGGCACGAGGGATCAAGGTATCTTGTGATGCAGGCTCAAAGCTGTCAGCACAGTTGACTCCTTCTCCCCTGGGGGGTGCCCATGTGTGACTGGAGATCAGTGGGTGGGGACCCCAGATGGTTCTGTTACTCCCTGATGTAGCACAGAACTCACTTCCTGGGTGGAGGGGAAGTGTGCTGGAAACATTGTCATCTAACTCCCTGAGTTCAGGTTCAGAGCTGGTGTGACCCTGTGGGAAGTCCAGGCTGGGAGGGTGCGGGTGTTTGTGCAACATGGGGAGCCCCTGTTCTCTACTGTGCCCTTCGTGAGCACTGGGCACTTGTCTTGGTGACCCCAACAATCCTGGAAGGAGGTTCTGTTCTCCATTGCACTGAGGAGGGAACTGTCCCTAGGTAGGTTTCAGTTTGGACCTGTCCCTCTTTGGGACTCTGTTCTCACCATTCTCCTTCCCACACCACGTGTATTGCAGTTTTGGGTAGAAACCTTAAGGAAAAGGTATTTCTAGAACGGGCACTTAACCTGGGTGCCTTTCTGTGAACCTGGAGGAAAACCTGGCCCCTTCCTTGTTGTCAGCCCTCACCCATCCCTCCTCACTCCCCTGACGCACTGCTGTCTGTCCTCCAGCAGGACGCCAGCTCTCGGGGCAGCAGCAGCGGTCGGGAACGCCTCATCGTGGAGCCCCCACTGCCCCAGGAGAAGGCGGGGGGCCCGGCCATCCCCTCCCACCTGCTCAGCACCCCCTATCCCTTCGGCATCTCCCCCAGCTCAGTCGTGCAGGACTCCCGATTCCCACCACTCAAGTAAGTCTGCGGGTTGTGGGCTTGGCAGGGACAGACGTGCGTGCTCGGGGTCTGAGTCCCCGAGGCCGGGCCAGTCGCCTGGAGTCTGTACCAGCTGAGGCTCTCCAGATGGTGACTCAGCCTTGGGCCCACAGTTCCGTCTATGCCTTCTGTCCATTTCCACGCTGAGATGAGGGCTGGCTCTTCCATCCTGCCTAATCCATCCTGGTTCCTGAGGCCAGGGGTTCCGCCCGGCTGCAGGTAGCGGGCCTGTCCCTGCTGGCATGGACGGCGAGGGGCTAGGCAGGCAAGGAACAGCGGCTAACCCCTCTGTGTCCTGGGCCTCTTGCCAGCCCTGGCATCGCGTTAGAGCCAGGACCTGTCGCCAAAGACTTGTCCTTACGAGGGAGGCAGGAGAAGGGGAACTCTGGGAGGCTGACCCATTTCCCAGCCTGGAGCAGGCGCTCTGCTCACCTCCCTCTTCATCCTCACCTGTAGCCTCCAGCGGCCTGTGCACCATGTGGTGCCCCCCAGCACGGTGACTGAGGACTACCTGAGGAGCTTCCGGCCCTACCACACCACTGAGGACCTCCGCATGTCCTCCCTACCTCCCCTTGGCCTGGACCCGGCCACTGCCGCTGCCTACTACCATCCCAGCTACCTGGCCCCCCACCCCTTCCCCCACCCGGCCTTCAGGTGAGTTGTCCGAGACCCCCTTCAGAGTCCCCATCGAGTCACCAGAGCTGTTACCCTATACACCCTTGTGTCTAGGCACTAGTCATTAGTCTGCTCATGGCAGAATGGAACCTGGCCAGAAACGTGTATCTCATGTCCTGGGGGCCAGGTTCCCGGTGTGAGCCTGAGCAGCTCCCAAACCTTCCAAATGAGCCATTAGAGGTTTGCCCTGCTAGAAATTCCCTTGTCTGAGCTGTTGTCTCCATACTTCTCCCCTTGTCATTGTCTCCACCAGCAGTACAGAACTGTTAATAAACAGAGCACTGGGTGTTATGTAGAAGAGAGGGACTCCGCTGTGTAACCACCCCAGCAGAGGTGTGTGTGGTCACTGCTCTGTGAAGAAGCTTCCTAAACCTGAGCCTGACAGGGCTGTAGTTATGCCGTGGACTGCCGGTCAGACCCAGAAGGGTCCTGGCTTGGCCGAGCCTCAGAGTAGCAGGAGGCAGGGCCTTGGAGCTCCGAGCTTTTTGCATCTAGGGGCCTCTGCCAGCAAGGAACTTCAGGGCTGGCCTTGGATGTGGCTTCTACAGATCCTTTGTGGAGACAGACTGTAGGGCCAGGCCCTGCCTTTTTCCTTTAACTTTGGTGCTTACTGGCCCGTTTTCTTGGCACAGGATGGATGACTCTTACTGCCTGTCTGCCCTGCGGTCCCCCTTCTACCCCATCCCCACCCCCAGCTCCCTGCCTCCGCTGCACCCGTCAGCCATGCATCTCCACCTCTCTGGGGTCCGCTACCCCCCCGAGCTGTCCCACTCGTCCCTCGCAGCACTACACACGGAGCGGATGTCCAGTCTCAGCGCCGAGAGGTAAGCCACGTCCCAGGCCAGCGCCCTCTGCTTCCCCAGCCCTGATGGCAGAGCAGAGGGGAGCCCAGCTGGAGCCCTGCTTGGCACTGGGTGGCTGGGTGGCTCCTCAGTCTGGTCACCTGTAAATAGGTCGGTGGCAGGCTTGGTGCCTCTGTTGGAATCACCACCTCCTGGCATCAGCTTTCAGGGAGGCGTACTTAGGGAGCTAATATCTTGCAGACAGCCTGTATCTTACAGACTGAGTTTCTAACGCCCACGACTATTCAGGTTAGAATGCTGGAGTTTTCCACGAAAACCGTGGTCTTGATTGTCGGTCTTGCTTCTGGGAGTTTTGTCGGTGGGCTGCCCCCGGTTCCCGCGCGGTGGGGCTCAGGCTTCCTTTCTGCCCCCCACAGGCTGCAGATGGATGAGGAGCTGCGACGGGAGCGCGAGCGGGAGCGGGAGCGCGAGGCTGACCGTGAGCGGGAGAAGGAGCGTGAGCGTGAGCGCGAGCGGGAGAAGGAGCGTGAGCGGGAGAAGGAGCTGGAGCGCGAGCGGGAGAAGGAGCGCGAGCGGGAGCTGGAGCGGCAGCGGGAGCAGCGGGCCCGGGAGAAGGAGCTGCTGGCCGCCAAGGCGCTGAAGCCGGCCTTCCTGCCAGTGGCCGAGCTGCACGGGCTGCGGGCCCATGCCGCGGAGGAGCGGGTGAAGCCCTCGGAGCAGCTGACCCCAACCCGAGCAGGTATCCCGGGCAGACGAGCCAGAGGGACGGGCCTGGGCCACCCAGGGGCAGGCTGGCTGCAGTGGCTGGCAGGCATCCGACAGCCTGCCCTCCGAGGGCAAGGCCTGATTCCGTAGCGTCTGCCGCCTTCCGTGGCGTAGACTCCCACCGGGGCCAGTTTCCAGCTGCAGACCTGAGGTGCTCAGTGGCACACAGTACAGATATAGTGGACACAGATGACCTCAAGACTGCACAACAGTGAAATGTAGTGAAAGGATTAGGAAGTAATAAGCTTTAAGTATATTTTACATTTGTTTTTAACATTTTATTTCATCATAAGAATAGATAATTAACTTTAATAAGGGGCTGTTTAACAACCGCTTGCATGATTCCTAAAAATCTTACAACCTGCTCTTCTGAGCCCAGCTCAAGCCTGCCCAGCACCCGCTGCAGGTCCACCGTCCCTGGGCCTGGCGGGAGCAGCGCCTGCCAATGGCCACATTTCCCTCGAGACAAGGCGCGTGCTTCCTGGAAGCGTCCATGAGGCCCCTTGTAGTTGTCCTGGTCATGGGCTGAACCCTTCCAAAGGGTGGCATGCTCCCCCGGGTAGCTGGGGCAGGAGCCAGCTGGGCCTGGTGCTGGGATCCTGCTGTGATGTGATGTTCTTTCTCCCCCCACAGAGAAGCTGAAGGACGTGGGCCTGCAGGCACCCAAGCCTGTGCAGCACCCTTTGCACCCAGCGCCCGCCCCCCACCACAATGTGCCCAGCCTCCTCTCCAACCACGGCATCTTCTCTCTGCCGGGCAGCAGCGCCGCCACGGCCCTGCTCATCCAGCGCACCAACGAGGAAGAGAAGTGGTTGGCGCGGCAGCGGCGGCTGCGGCAGGAGAAGGAGGACCGGCAGTCGCAGGTGTCAGAGTTCCGGCAGCAGGTGCTAGAGCAGCACCTGGACATGGGCCGGCCCCCGGTGCCCACAGAGCCCGAGCACAGGCCCGAGAGCGCCAGGTGGGGCCCGCCGGGTTGGGTGCGGGAGGGCATTCATTGCACTGCTTTGTTTGTAGTCAGCCAACGTGTATCGAGCACCTGTGGTGTGCCCAGCAGCATCCTGGTGCACGTTTTCTCTCACTGCATTCATCTTTGTGTTCTAACCCGCCTGCCCACGAGGAAGCAGAGACTGAGAAGGGAGAGCAGGTGGTCAAAGGCGCCCCATCCCTGAGGAGCAGTGCTCACCAAGCCAGTGTCCAGAGCCGGGGCCCTGCTCACACAGCCCTGCTTTATCCCCAAGGGGACACGCGTGGCAGGTGAAGAGCACAGGGAAAAGCTTTAATTGATCATTATAATCTGCTTTTTTATTCTTCCTCTGTTGTCAAGCCCAAACTTTAATGAGAAGAGGACTGCTTTTAAGTTTTATTTAAGTAAAAAATTAACTTTGTTGCTTTTATAATAAAACATATACCCGTCTTTCCATCCCCATTATAAAAGAATTCCCCGAGAGGCACTTGAGCCTGCCTCTGGATTCCCCGGCCGTTGACACTTGCTTGTGAGCTTGGCCCCAGTGCTCCGTGGGCCTCCCTGCTTCCTCCTGTTGGTCTGGCTGTCACCTGGTGCCCACCCCCCGCCCCCACCTTACTCCAGGGCTTGTTCTGAAGGGTCTGGCTGAGATCTCAGCCAGAGTTGGTGGATAGTCTGGCCAGACCTCTGGAGCTCTTATCTGGGCCTGGCTTGGGGACTCGGGGACACTGAACACTGCTTCCCTTCTCTGGGTCTCAGTTTCTTCAGCAGTGCACAAAGGAGATTAGCTGGGAAGATTTCTGAGCATTTCCTTAGCTCTTAATGCCCATTGTGCTGTCAAGGAATAAGAAGCACTTGGATGTCTAGGTAGAAGCATTTTAAATACCCACTTGCTCTTTCCTTCCCTTTCCTCCAGCTTTTGGCTGACTGATAGGTTGTCATGCTCTGTCATGGGCTCCGCTGCCCAACCAGCAGCCCTGCCTCAGCATCCATTGTTGAGTAGTGCAGTGAGGGGATTCACCTGTTTAATGAGGTGTTACTGGGAGTGAACTGTAGCCAGGCCCCCAGGCTGGGTCTTTCTGCACCCCCGGCCCTCTCTCTGCTGCACACTCTTCCCCTGCATCTCTGGGCTCATCCCAAGGCCGCATAGATGCTCAGTCTTGTCTGCTTGTGAGCCGCCCTCTGCTCCTCTAATTCCCTACACGCCCAGGGGACCGGGATTGCAGACAGCGCACGTCCACATCGCCCGATAAAATCTGGTGCTCTGACTCCCTCGGGCATCTTCTTAGTTCATGTATCTTCCTCAGCTCAGGGCCCCAGCATCTTGGTGCAGCTGTCAGGGCCTGTGGGCTGCTGCCTACAGGCAGGGGTGGCCTCTACCTCAGGGCATAAGTGCCCTGTGCAGGCCTGGGGTGTTTTCACCTGGTTTTGGTGGTCCCCACAGCAGCGGGCAGCATGCTCAGCCTCACAGCAGCGTGAACTTGACATTCAGATGAGCCTTTGTGCTTTGAGCTAGAAAACCGTTCCTTGCTTGGCTCAGGTGCTTGAAATATTTATTCTGCTAAGGGGCTTTATTCCTTTGTTATTTACTTAAGGACGTGCAGGTTCTTGCTATGGTTCCCTTTTGTACTTTGTTGATCAGAAGTGCAGCGGCATCAGAGTTATCTCGCAGCCTGAGTCAGAGAATAACAAAGAAGAGCCTTGGTGGCTGTGGTTAAATGTCTCTCCCTCCTTGGCCAGGCAGGGAATGTCCTGAGAGCCTGATCACATGCCCGCAGTGGCCTCTGACCCTTCCCCTTCCATCCCCTCAGACCTTGCCTTGGGTCATCTGGGCAGCACAGAGCGTCTCTTAACAAAATAGCCTTTTGTCGAATCCTGTTTTAAATGCATTAAGGAAAGTCATTTAGTACGACTGCATGGCAAAGCTGCGGGTCTGATGGAAGGTCTCCTCCAGTTCTCTCCCTACCTGCATATGTGAGGGGCACCTTGCTCCCTGGTCAGGCCCCCAGTCCAGCTGCTGCTTTGGGGCCACATGGAGCTGCTGTAGTTCTGATGGGGACCACTGGAGGTCAGCAGCGGTGCAGGCCCATCCTGGCTGTCAGGGTCTCCCCAACCTCACTGGGCTGGGCAGGCACCGGAAGCTGGTCTCTCGCTGCTGCCTGTGAGGACAGTGGGGAGCGAGGAGTCGTGGCCCCTTTGTAGGCAGCCAGCTCGCCCTCCATTATCTGCCCAGTCTTGGCATATCTGGAGGGGGGTGCCCTTTGGCAACAGGACCCTATCTTTATTTTCTGTGTGACAGGTCTCCTATAGAAACAAAAACGAGTGTCTTTATGGGACTTACAGGGATTTAGGAATTGGTAGAACAGCAGGAACTATTGCAAGGTCTCAGGTGAGAAACCAGATAGAAACGGGTTCTGGTCTGGGCCTGACAATGTCTCTGTGCCCTCAGCAAGCAGTGTCCACCTTCCCAGCCTCCGGTCCTCTCAGAGCAGGTCTACACATACCTGCCTCAGGTTGTTTGAAGAGGAAGTGGAGGCTTGTGAAATGGCCTGCACTCAGGTGAGGCGTGGAAACTGTTCTTCCCTTCAGCTCCTGGTCAGATGGCTTAGAGAAGGAGGCCGTCACGCACCTCCAGCACTGGCTTTTGGAAGGGGCTCCCATCTGGGCCATTTTAGAAGCTGCTGCTTGCACCTGGGCCCTGGCAGGCAGCTAGGAGACCCATGGGTGGGTGGCTGGCATGCTCATTCTCATGACTAATGGCGTGGTCTGCTCACTCTCTAGGCCGGGACCAAACCGTCATGAGCCGGGAAGCCGAGACCCCCCGCAGCACTTTGGCGGGCCCCCGCCCCTCATCTCACCCAAGCCCCAGCACCATTCCATGCCCACGGCCCTCTGGAACCCAGTGTCCCTGATGGACAGTACCTTGGAGACACGGCGGGCCCCGGAGAGCCACCCTCTGCACAACCACCCCACCCCATTTGAACCCAGCCGCCAGGCAGCTGTCCCACTAGTGAAGGTGGAACGGGTCTACTGCCCAGAAAAGATGGAGGAGGGACCCCGGAAACGCGAGGCCACACCCTTGGACAAGTACCAGCCACCACCACGGGAGGCAGGGAGCCTAGAGCACCAGGCCTTTCCTCACGGGCCTGGGCCCTTCCTGGCTGAGCTCGAGAAGTCCACCCAGACCATCCTGGGCCAGCAGCGGGCCTCTCTCACCCAGCCAACCTCCTTTGGGGAGCTCACTGGACCCCTGAAGCCAGGTTCGCCCTACCGGCCCCCAGCACCACGATGTCCCGACCCTGCCTACATCTATGATGAGTTCCTGCAGCAGCGCCGGAGGCTGGTCAGCAAGCTGGACCTGGAGGAGCGCAGGCGGCGAGAGGCCCAAGAGAAAGGTCTGGTCTCCCTGGGCATCCCATGACCTCGGACTAGGGAACAGTAATGCCAGCCACTCGGCCCCTCCTCCTCCCACCCACTGCCTCCCGCAGCTCCAGGAGGCAAGGTCGCTGGCTTCTGTGTAGCTACCTGACACCTCTGCTGGGAAGACAGACCGGGGGCTCCTTGCTCATCCTGCCAAAATGCAAATTGAACCAAAAAGCCAAATCAAAGCTTGCCTATAAAGGGGGTTCTATAGAAATGCATGATTAATAAATGATGAACAGAGACTAATAAGACAGTTTTAAACATTAATAGTACAGCACAATAGAGGAGGAGACTTGAGAGACCAGGCCTGGTCTCAGCAGGGGCTCTGCATATGGAGCTGCCATCGTAAATTGCAGTCAGGCGAGCCTGGCGAGGGCGAGGGCAGGAGGTCTGGCTGCCTCCTTCCTGCTCCTGTGGAGTGGGCAGACTCAGCTAGCAACTCCCTGGGTTCCTCAAAGAGCCAAGGAGAACAGTGAGCAGGCCCACAGTGACCGTGGCTATCCCCACCTGCAACCCCATCTGACCAGGAGGGATGAGGAGCCCCAGACCAGTTTCTTTTCCCCTACTGGACACTGGGGTCCTGTGCAGTGTTGAATTCAGCCTCTTAGGCAGAAGCTGGGGCCAAAGCCAAGTGTTCCTGGGTTGTTGGTCTTGGCTGGATTCATAGCCCAAGAAGGATTTTCTCCTCTCTTTACCTTAGAAAGGAAGAGAAGGGAGCACCCTGGTGCTCTTGGGTCCAGGGATTCTACTGTTGTTCTCTGAATATTGAGTTTGCATGCGTGCTCTGAGACAATGGGGACCTGAGTGTGCCTGTTCCCTCCTGGGTGATGGACCCAGATGGCCACAGCAGGAGTGAGCGGATATGCACAAACAGCCTTAGGTTGCCGTGGACACGGCCCCAGGCCTGTGTGATGAATGGTCCCCTGCTGGGGATCAGTGTCAGCCCTGGGACCGCCTGGCCACTTAAAGGCTGTGAGTCCAAGCCAAGCCTGGTGCCTGCCTTCTGCCCCGACCCGCTGTTCCTAAAAAGCCCTAGGACTAGGGGTTAATGCACGTTTCCACCTAGGTTGGAAAGAATCTGGGTTTTGGGGTGCACAAAGGGGCCAGCAGGGCCTGGCCTGATGGGGGAGTCTGCATACACATCACAGGCGTGCCCCCATGTGCACCAGCTGGGGACCCGGGGCTTCTTGCCCAGCTGAATACATCTGTTTCTGCCACCAGGATACTACTACGACCTAGATGACTCTTACGATGAGAGTGACGAAGAGGAGGTCAGGGCCCACCTCCGCTGCGTGGCTGAGCAGCCACCCCTCAAACTGGACACATCCTCCGAGGTATCTGGGGTCTCGTTCCTGCTGTATCAGGCTGTGGGCTGGGCTTTTGGTACCTACACTGGTACCTGCCTCTTGGCTTTCCCACTGTCCCACTTGACCCCACATTTGCTGGGGTCCCCCTGTGCTCCTCCAGTCCCTACTAACCACAGGTGTCTGGGCATGCTGTCGGGGTCCTCCTCTGAGGCCCGGCAGCGTCAGACACGGCACGTGGGCTCCGAGGACACCAGGAAGGGCCCTGGGACAGTGGAATCGCGCCACTGCTGGTGGTTTCAAACTCATTTGTTTTCTTTCCCAATCTAGAAGCTAGAGTTTTTGCAACTTTTTGGCTTGACCACCCAACAGCAGAAGGAGGAATTGCTGACCCAGAAGCGGAGGAAGCGACGGCGGATGCTGAGAGAGAGAAGCCCGTCGCCCCCAACGATTCAGAACAAGCGGCAGACGCCTTCCCCAAGACTGGCCCTGTTCACCCGCTATAGTCCTGATGAGATGAACAACAGCCCCAACTTCGAAGAGAAAAAGAAGTTCCTGACCATCTTCAACCTGACGCATATCAGCGCTGAGAAGAGAAAAGGTAGGGAGGGCCTCACCTGGGCCTTGGGGGATGTGGCCCATAGACTCCTGGGGATTTCCTGGACCCACGTTCCAGGCAGAATCTGAAAACACTTCAGTCCTAGGCCTCTTACTCCCTTGGTACCCCCAAGGAAACAACCCCTCTGCTCTCACAGACCTGCCTCAGTATCTCTTCTTTCTCTCCATCTGAAACTCAAATTGCCCCATTCAAAGCCCATTTTCTCTTACTTCATCTTGGACGGAAAAAAAAGACTTGCTGCGTTTGTTCTGTAAATCTGCTCTTGTCACCTGTAACATCTAGCACCTGAAGGTGGGTTTGGTGACCCCCTGGGCACAAGGCACAGGTGCGCCCTCCTATGGCAGAGCACTCCAGGCTCCACAGTAGCTGGCGTTCCCTCTTGCTGGGCCACCGACATGGCCCACTGGCCTCTGTGTCCTGATGACAGGAGACTGGGTGGTCTGTGGCTGCCAGGCAGAGCCAGTGCACGTCATGAGTGGATGGCTTGTCCTGAAAGATGCTTCCAGATTGGCCACATTGGGGCTGACTCTGCGCTGGAATCCGTAGTGTAAAGACGTGGTATGGTCTGCACACTCCCTGAGAGTGTCCACTTCCGTGGTTTGCCTCACATGCTCACTTAGTGCCGGAATATTAGTTCATGTGAGAATTGGGCCTCTCTGGGGTGCTCATTTGCATACTTCTCAATCACCCTTGCTGACGTCTGGTCACCTCTCTCTGGATGGAAGTCAAAATGAAAGGAAGCAGAGTGCTATTGGTCATTTGGTTGCTTCCACTTCGTTATTGGAGTGTAATGGTTTAGTTTTTGTCTTTAACCCATAAACTGGGATTCTTGCTTTTCCTTAGATGGGGGGGCAGTGCTGAGTACCAATTCTGGGGAAAATGCATAGTTCTGTTTGTAAAAAGCATCTTTTCACCTGACTTAATTCCTAAAAGAAGCCACTGGTGACGTGGCCATTTAAGTCTCCACAAGAAGTGCCACTGCAGCAGGAATTTGTGTCATCGAACATCACAAGGGTCCGTTCCTTTTCAGTAAATACCAGCATCGTGGGAATCGCACTCGCGAGCCGGAAGGCGCGGGGAAGAGTACGCCTGGAAGCAGCCTGTGCTTCCAGAGGTGCTGTGCGGATCCTCAGGTTGTTTTCTTGTGTTCGGGCCAACTTTTTTGTCTTTTAAATGAGACTGCATCCTCAGAAGTCACCTTGGAAGAGCATAGGTACCCATTATTTCATATAGCTGTCATCGCCTGTACACACAGCTATTTTTGGAATACATCCGAAATGTTATGTAGTAAAAGGTGAGAGGAATTTGGGCTCACTCCTAACATGAAGCTTTCTTCCTTTAAGCACCACCTGTCGCCGTGGCGCTTGCTTTCTGTTTTTCTTGGTTTAAAGGACTTGCACCTGCCAGTCACAGCCTGGGCTTAGAATTCTGCTCCCCTTCCCTCTCAGAAGTGATGCAACTGTCTTGTTAATCTCAGGCTGCTTTTCTCATAGACAAAGAGAAACTTGTCGAAATGCTCCATGCCATGAAGCAGAAGGCACTGTCAGCAGCAGTGGCAGACTCACTCAGAAACTCTCCGAGGGACAGTCCTGCTGTCTCCCTGAGCGGTAAGGCCCAGGGCGGGAAGGACAGCCCTATCTGCCACCGCCCAGGACTGTCATGTGGGCTGCGCAGGGTCAGAAGCAGCTGCTCAAGGTCTTCATCTTGAATCTTTCCTCCTGGAGACAGAACATGCTTCTCTCCATCTCTCTCGCACAAGCTTCCTACACGATTGTGGAGGACCGCCTCGGGATGGAGCATGAGAGTTGGACGTCAGGGCACGGAGAGTTAAGGGGGAGGCTCCTGGCTTCCGCAGGACTCTGTCTGGTGGTCAGTCTAGTTGTAGCCATCGTCCGTCGGCCCAGTGGTGGCCTGAGCCACCGAAGCCCGGTGTCGCAGGTCTCAGTACCACTGCTTCGGCTCTGCTGCTCCCGTCTGCCCTTCGTTGGCACTCTTCTCCCATGTCTGTCTTGCTCATTCTGCCTTCCAGGCCTCTGCAACACCTGCTTTCATACTCTCTCTCCTTGGCTTTGATTATACATCGCTGCACTGCTGAATGGAACAGGAAATCTTTATGGTCTGGCCCTGTTTTCACCTCCTCACGTGGTCTTTCTTATCGGCTTGGGCTATATAACTTCCTACTTTTTGGATAACCTGAAGCAAGTTGTTTCTTCCTTCAGATTCTTTTTCTTCCCAGATGCCTTCCTAGAGTACCTTTCAAGGATGGACTTGCTGCTACCACACTCCTTCTTAAGACCACATAATGCACACTGACATTTAATGGCCTGAGTCTTAGTCCTTTGTACTAGGTCTTTGTTAAAAGTAAGCTCTAGAGGTCAGGGTCCACCTGGTCACCTGCAGCTCTTAACATTTTCCTCGCTTTCTTTCTCTAAAAGAACCAGCCACGCAGCCAGCCTCTCTGGATATGGAGAAGCCTGTGGGTATTGCTGCTTCCCTGTCTGACGTCCCAAAGGCCACGGAGCCTGGGAGACTGGAACAGCTCCGGCCTCAGGAGCTATCTCGACTCCAGGAGCCGGTTCCTGCCAGTGGCGAGAAGGCCAGACTGAGTGAGGCCCCTGGGGGCAAGAAGAGCCTGAGCATGCTGCATTACATCAGGGGCCCCACACCCAAGGACATTCCCGTGCCATTGTCCCACAGCATCAACGGGAAGAGCAAGCCATGGGAGCCCTTTATGGCGGAAGAGTTTGCACATCAGTTCCACGAGTCCGTGCTGCAGTCCACCCAGAAGGCCCTGCAGAAGCACAAAGGTAAGGAGGCTGCCCATCCCTGCTCTGGTCCTGAGTTATTGTAGCTGTTGTTCCAGGTTAACGTTCCTAGGGCACCAGCAGTCACTCAGCGCCCGCCATGGGCTTGCCCCTCTGGGACTTCAGTGTGCACAAGGCACCTGGGGAGGTCATTAGAGTCAGATTCTGCCTTACCAGGTCTGGGGTGAGGCCCAGGAGTCTCCATTTCTAGCAGGTACTCAGGTGATGCTGATGCTGCCTTTCTGTGGACCACACTTGGAGAAAATTTAGCAAGTGATGGCATCTGAGTTTAGTAGAAGCACTTCCTTTTAGTAAGGCCAGGTAAGGTGCCTTTCCAGCAAAAATAGGATCCATGTGTCTTACAGCTGAGTGATTTCCCAGTGTCCCTGAAACAGATTCACCTAGAAATCTCCCCATCCTTTCGTAACTAAATTCAGTGAGTGTTCCACCAGGTTTGGCAAGTATTTTGTGACCTAATGGTTGCTCTAGCCCCATGCGCGAGCCCCTAGATTCACTTCTTTCAGACTTTTTGGTGAAAGTCGCTGATGGTTGGAAAACAGAAGTTTATACATTTTATTTCCACTGACTCAAAGCTTGAAATTGATTAGAAAGGAATCCTCAATGATTAAATAATGACTGAGTATTAAATAAGTTTTCATATGCATCAGTAGCCAGAAGAAAATAATTTGGTTATGCCAAAAAAAATTTTTAAATCTTTATACTACAAGTTTTAAAAGCTGAATAAATACTAACATTGTGCCAGTATCATTCAGGTAAGTTAATGCTGTCAACAGAGATGAAATGATACCCAGAAAGCAAAGGGCAGTGGTTTCTGCAGCAATTAAAAATGACTCCTCAAAAATCAGGAGGAGTGCTTTATTGGATGTTTGTCATGAATTTCACTGAAAGAATATTCTTCAAGAAGGAAATGTTTTGACTTCATGACTAGGGTAAAATATCTCTGGGCTCCTTCCAAGACACCTTATGGGGCTTTCATGTGGCCCCAGGGCACGTTTTTCCTGCCTTGTTTTATTTCAGCCCATTAGTGACATGACACTTGACTGTTTCCTCAGGATTTTAGTCATCCAGCCAATGCCCAGTTGAACAGTACAAGTCCAGTGGTTGAGCAGGTCTTGTGCTCTACGAGGCTGCCGTCTGCACGGGGAGGCAGCGTGCTCCCGTTGGAACACCACCAGCAGGGCCATGCCCCGAGACAGCAGACCTAGTCTCCATAGGTCCCCACATCAGTTAGTTAGCCAACTCCTACTTGGCAGAACACCACATACGCTCAGGGACTGAAATACCTAGGTTTCACCAGAGGAAGGGAACTGATCACTGCTGAGGGCCAATTATAAACCAAGCTCAAATCCACCATCTCACCACTCGGAGATGAACTTAGCTGAGATTGTACACATACTACGACTGATTGGAATCCAGGTGTGCCATCGCCTTTATGGCTCTAACCATTCCTTCAGGTGCTGTCTTCTATCTCTGAAGGGCACAGGCCTCTCCATACTTCATCTTCTAGTCTGCTGTGAGGCCTGCAGTCACGCTGACTCTTGCCCAAGGCAGAGTAACCCACCCCTTCTCCACCGTACCCTGTTCCTCCCCTGGCACAGGGTCCCCACAGGCTGTGACGAGTCTCTCTCTCCTCCCCAGGGAGCGTAGCTGTGCTGTCTGCAGAGCAGAACCACAAGGTTGACACGTCGGTCCACTACAACATTCCGGAGCTACAGTCCTCGAGCCGGCTCCCTCTGCCCCAGCACAACGGGCAGCAGGAGCCCCCAGCTGTGAGGAAGGGCCCCCTCATACAGGAGATGGACCAGGACTCAGAAGAGGAGGAGGATGAAGATGGAGAAGAGGATGACGAGGAACCCCGCAGGCGCAAGTGGCAAGGGATTGAGGCAATTTTTGAAGCTTACCAGGAACACATAGAAGGTACAAAGGGGTTGGGGAGAGTGCATCGAGGGCCTGGTAAAGAAGATTGAAGCAGCTTAATAGACCAGTCAGTGCAGGATTTCACTGTCACCATTAGGGACTGTTTCTAAGTGATAGTGCTGGCATTCAGATTTTCTGGGGGCACAACTAGATACAAATACTAGAAGGTAAATTTTCCTCAGCCGTTTTACCTGTTTTGAGAACTGTCCCTCAGGCTTATGCAAGTACCCAGGCTTACTTATCATGATAATTGCTCATGGACAAACCTGAGGCCATTCTCACTGGAGAAATTTAAGTATCAGGTAACCTGCCACCAATCATTGTGACAGCCCAGGGGCCTTGCTCTCTGTGCTGTCTTCCATTGTGCTTCTAAATCTTCTATCAGGCCTGACACTGATAGCTACATACAAGGGTCCTTCCTGGAAAATGAAAACTTTATCAACTTAGCTGAGCCCCAAATAGCCAGGCCTGCACTTTCTGAGCCTGTCTCGTATTTGAAGCGTCTCAATGCTGGTGGCGGTTTCCTTCACAGGCTCTGTCCTCCTCCCGGACTAGCACCGTGTGCAGGGAGGCAAGCCCATTGGCCACCAGAAAGTTTTATTCACAACTTCGAGTGCCCACGCCAGCCCTGCCTAGTGAAACCCTCCCTGGGAGGGAACTGGGTACGCCCCTCCCACACAGGTCTAGTGCACCCGGTGGTGGGTCACGAGGCTCGGGTGCTGGTGGAGTTCTGGCACGACCATTGTGCTTCTGCAGCACACCACCCCCTTTCTCTGCATCTCACTTTCCTTAAGAGGCCTGCAAAGGCCCCTTCGAGCTCAGACGGAGGCTGGGGCGCTATGAATTTGACGTAGGGAGCTGCCCCGTCTCCCTCCCTAGTGAAACAGGCAGGTAGACGACTTGGGAAGAAGCTCTGTGGAGCGGAGCAGGGACAGGCGCTCAGAGCTCCTGGCTCGTCGTCTCTCCGACGGGTGAGCTGTGGCCCCTCTGCATTCACCATCCTCGCTGCACTGGCAGTGCCGTCAGATTGACAGGACTTGGGAAGTGCCAGCCATAACTGGCAAAACCCAGGCTGCCACCTCCTAATTAATTACCATATTATCATAGAAGAATTTTACCAAGTATTACTATGTTGTAAATATTAAGTATAAACACTTAATTATGAATATCATAATCATTTTAAATCCTTTGAAATCAGCATTTTCAAAGCAGAGACTGGACTCACTAAAGGGGTGCTCATGTAGCCAACAAACAGTGTGTCAAGTTCAACAGTTTGCTTCCTTTCCTCCTTCAAATGGAGTCTTTTTCATTTATCCGTCTCTGCTTACATGGTATTCTTTAAATACATTCGTATATATCCAGAAGCAATGTATAGCATTATTTTTTATTAAATGGAGAGAAATATATCCCATGTTTTCTGGGTTGATGTTTGTTGGTGTCTTATTTGGGAATTCCTTCCCTACCCCCAAGAACATATTAATATCATCCTGCAGTTCCTTTTAACAGCCTTCAAATTCTGCTTCTCTTAGGCATAGAATTCATTTTTGTTACAAAATAAGGTAAAAATCTAACTTCATCTTTCCCGCCCGGACAGCCAGTTATCCTGGCAGCCGATTGGGTGCTCTCTTCCCCCAGGGGACGTGCCTGTCATGCAGCACCCTCACCAGTGCCCAGGCCCGTCTCTAGTGCTGTTCTGCTCCGTCCGGCAGTCTCCTGGCCTGTCCCTGTGTCATGCCGAATCTTTGCAGCTCTCTGTTATCTGGAGGCAGCTCACCTGACTTGTTTTTTAACTTGTTCTTGGCCCTTGGCCCCAGTGAATTTTAGGATCACCTTGTTTGTTCCACCCAAAAGATTCCTGTTAGAAGTTCAGTTGCATTGAATTTACAGATCTGGGAAGCATCGACATCTCTGATAGTTACGTCACTCCATCTATGAATATGGTAGTAAACTGTAGTAAATAATTTTTGCTGACTTTCTTCATGAGTTCGCTTTCATTAGATTTAGTTAGCACTTTATTATCATAGATTCTTAGTTTTTGTTATCCCTATTCCTTAGATAATCACAAATGATCAGATCTTCTGCAGATTAAAAGTTTAGTTCTTTTAACATCTTCACTTTTTCTTATACTGCATTGCCCGAGACCTCTAGGCCGTTGAATAGCGGTGCCAGGGGGGCTTTTGTGCTGCGAAGCGTTAGAAGCATCATCCCATTTGTTGAACTTAGGCTGTACAGTTGTTGAAGGTCAACTAATGTATTTTCTATGCACATTGAGATGACGACCTGATTTTTGTTTTCTGATGTCGCTTCCTCCTTGAATTTGACTTGTTAGTTAGTATTTTTAAGATTTTAAATCTGTTCTGAAGTAGTATTATATGTGAATTTTATTGTACTTTATTTCACTATTGCGACTATTCTAGCTTCTGTAAAATCAGTCAGGTGGCCTTCCCTGGTTTTTGTTCTCTGAAACGCTTCATATAAAGCAGGGATTTATTCTTGTAGGTTTGAAGTCACTCTTCTGTTAAAATCAATTTCTAAGTTTATTCTGGCCTTTTCTAGCAGCTTAAAAACTTTCAAACCTAACCCCTTTTTTAATCTATCTTTTTGAAGCAAAATGCATTTTAAGGCCATAAGTTTATCCTTAATTGCTTCCTAATCTGTATCCATTAAATTTCCCTTCAGTGATCTATCCTTTATTGCGCCGGGCTGGATTTAGTAATACCGATGTTTTCACAAGCGCAGTTCAAAAAGCTGGGAGCACCGGGATCCAAAGGAGAGGACTATGCCAGCTGCACTAGGCAGGAGAAACCCTCGCCAGGGCCTGTGGCCCCTGTATACAGAAAACGTATCAACGTCGCTTGTCTTTTCAGAGCAAAATCTGGAGCGGCAGGTGTTGCAGACGCAGTGCAGACGGCTGGAGGCGCAGCACTACAGCCTCAGCCTCACGGCGGAACAGCTCTCTCACAGCATGGCGGTGAGTCTTGGGCCGCCGCACGTGGGGAAGAGAACGAAAGCTGGCTCCTGGGGGGTTTTTGTAACACAACTATGCTTTTTCTTGGTTTAAACTGTCAAGTTTGGGTTCAAGAGCACCCATACAGACAAGATTTGAGAGGAAATCCTCTTAAGAGTTTAAAATTTAGAGGAGTAATTCAAGGGTCAGTTGATTACCCTAGCCAAGGAGGGAGGTATTGTTAATTTGCAGAATGCTGATCCTGGGAGGGTGAAGGTGGTATTTCTATGTATCCCTTTTGGGTAATTATGCATTGCCTGTGTCAGTCTCCCTTGCTGTGATTTGTGAAGGGGAGGATTTTACTAGAGCAAAGTTACTGAGGCAAAACAGACCACCTCCTTAGCTCTACAAGTCTTCCAGCTGTGACAGACCCCACAGGCTTCTTCTCAGTGCAGAGAACTGGGGCTTGTCTCAGATGAGGTTTGCACATCTTGGCCACTCCTAAAGCAGGAAAATTGTTATAGTATCAGGGCTTACTAAAATCTCAAGATTTGAAGCTGAGACAACAGTGGGGCACTGGTTCTATGAGAATAGGTATTGTGAGAGTCCAAGATGTTGGAAAAACCAGTTTGGACTGTCCCCAGAGGCCACTGTCAGAACACTGAGCTGGGAAGAGGATGTTTTCAAAGTGCTGAAGGTTTGCTTTCCCACATGGCCTCCAGCACATTTCTGCATCAGTTTCCTCACAATGTGAAACAATTTTGTTTGACGTGGATTTCCCCTCCCCCCACCCAGGAGTTGAGGAGCCAGAAGCAGAAGATTGTCTCAGAAAGGGATCGACTCCAGATGGAACTGGATCACTTACGGAAGTGCCTTGCGTTGCCTGCAATGCATTGGCCTAGGGGTTACTTTAAGGGATATCCTAGGTGACGGTTTCCCTTGCACTAGGCCGAACCTATAGTATAGAAATATTATCTATTTTATTACCTTGAATATTTAATATTTTTCACTGGGAGGTTTGAAGCTTAAAGAAAAATAAGAATGTGCCATGCATGAAGCAAAGGATTCCAGGCTCCAGAAAAAGAACGAACTCGCCTTGACTTCAATGCAATTGAATCACCTTTGTAATTCAGCGAGCAACCAATGTAGGACGAGGCCCATAATTTTTTTTTAAGGCAGTTTTATTCTTTGTTCCCCTGTCACTATCTTTTAATCTGAAAACGAAAGCTCCATCACCAACACTAAAACTTTGTCATTTATAGCCCCTGGGTGCATAAGATCGGATCAAACCGCTTGAGTTCTAGTTCTTGTGTTGCCATAGTACTATGCCTCAAGACCCAAGTTTGCTTTGGCTGCAGCGTGGGGTCGGTCTCCTTCCTCTCCGGGACTGAGACCTGCTTCAGTTGAATGAAAGCGGGGTGCATTTTACATAAAGGGCTTATTTCAGTTACTTTTCTGCAAAATTTTCTTCAAAGCAACAGGTCCTAGGAGCACACAAAGCAACAGTACTGAAGCCTCACCCACAAGCTTTTCCCTGGAAAAGCTCTTACCTAAAAGATAAAGTGAATTGACAGACTGAAGGTACCTTTTTATTACTCTGTGGGGGAAATGTACAGAGCTCTATGTATACATATATTCACACCCACCAAATTCTTGCTGCAGTGGGGGTGTTTTCATACAAACAAATTTTGAGAGAAAAGTCAAAGGTGCTTCAGCCTTGTACTGTGTATATATATTAAAAAACAAAGTTTTGTATGTTTTTATTACTTTAATTATTGTTATAAAAAGCCTGCCATTTTTAATATGTGGTTTGGGGGGATTTTTGTTTGTTTGTTTTCCTGTTTGGGGGTTTCGTTTGTTTTTTTGTTTTTGTTTTCTGGGCAAAAAAAAAAAAAACTTGCTTTTAGTGTTTGTACTGCTGCTGGTCAGGACATTAAAATATTGAAGTGTTTTTAAAAATTAAAGAAGAAGAAAAGTAAAAGAGCTTACCACTGGCGCCTATGCGATCACTTCATTTTTGAGTTGCACCAGAAAATGATGTAGAAAGCCATGAGTCACTTCTTACCTCCTCCTCTGCCCCTACCCCCCGGCTCTGGACAGCAAATAGCAGTTATACCCAGTTGCTATTGAGGAGGGGCTAGTCTGTGGTGGACAAGACAGATACTGTGGGTGCGCCTATGCGTGCACATACAGACATGGGGCTTTTGTAAAAGAACCTTCAGGAATTGAGCAGTTTCTGTGATAGAATTCTAAGGTCTTACAGCAGTCTGAGAACAGGTGCAAAGTAGAAACTTTAGAGGCTTTATTTAGATGCAAAGCTTTGTAAAAGCCGAAAAGTAGGGTAAACAATGTCTGAGCTGAACTTCTCCTTCTTTTGAACTGACTGTGACAAGCACAGGAGCAGCTAGAAACTGGGATAATCAGATCAATGCAAAGCAGTGGGGGAAATTTTCTTTCTTGTCCCAGTTACTGCTCATTCAGGCAGGGTTTAATCTAGATAAGAAAGTATCTCTTGCCCAAATGGGCTTGAACCAGAGGCCAAAGCAGCCTAGCCAGTGGTTGGTCTGCCAGGGGCAAGGGGAGGAGGCCTGAGCATCACACCTCCCCTTTGCCCAGGGGAAGGGCTGGCTGACCTTCGTGATGGCTACTCACTGTGATCAGTGGCCGCACCCTCAGCCCCAGACCTTAGCTGTGCAGAACAGCTTGCTGGCAGATGGCATTGTGTCGCTTTATCTGTTCCCACACAGTTTGCTTTGTATGTCTGCCAAGAATCTTCCAGTTATTAGCAAACTCAGACAAAAAGTGCCGCCAGTATTATCAGCAGTCAACAAGCGCCTTCCTCTCCACAGAAAGACTTGACGAGACTAAGGGCTGTTCTGTGGGCCTCCTCCCCTGCAAAGACATTGAGAGATCAACATGGTCCACAGGTGGGGACAGGTGTTTAGAGGGAGCTCTATTGCCAACAATCAGGGCAGAATATCACTTTCTCTATTTAAAATCTGCTTGCTGTTTCTGGTCTGAAAGCTTAAGAGTTACACCTTAGCACTTCACTCTCAGTCCTTCTCCATCACAGAAAATGTCTGGATACTTTAATCAGCCTTGTTAATGGCCTTGGCTAAAGTAAAAAATGTAAATCTAATAAATCGATGGGAACGAAAAGCACAGCCCATCCCTTCAGCCGAGGGGCGCTCCCTTGGCTGGGTTCGTGGTGTTACGGGAGGAGGTCGGCACGTGGGGTAGGGGACTGTGCCATTGCAGGGGAGGCCTCTGCCCAGGGTGGAAGCCGTGCCACTGAGCTAGTACTGCTTTTCCTCCTCCTGACTGATTGAAAACACCTTTACCTTGCCTTTGAGCTTCCCTGTCCCTCTGCCATACCATACTCTCACCCATCTCTGGAGATCTCTGAATATTCTTGGGCTCAAGAAGTAAATATGACAATCAGAAAATATAAATATAAACCAGAAAGACAGCATTAAACTAAGAAAAAGGTAAGAAAGTGTCTTCTGAAAACAAAAGTGCACCACTGAGACACAGTACCCAATAATAGTTTTTCCATCCAATAATTTTGTCTGAAAATACTTATTTTCAAATGATTTTGAAAGAACACAATAGCATCTAAGTTTCTTTTAATTTGGGCTTAACAAAAATTGACAGGTATGCACTCTCTGAAGTTTTAAAGTATACCAGATTTGCTCTAGAACTGATTTTGCAACCTCTGTGTCAGTATTTTCGTGAGGACCTCAGTCCTTCATGACCTCGTGTGCTTCCTGCAGCACCTGGAGGAGACAGCTGCCATCTGTCTTCTGAAGGGGATTTCACTAAACTCATGAGGGACACCTTCCAAAGCTGAATGATGTGGTTCCACATTTACTCAGATCTTTAGAAACAAACCAGAGCTTTCCTCTAAAACTTGGCACTATACAACCTGATCATTTGAAAATGGGTTGTTTTTCTGTTTCATATAATCAGAGCCAAACTGATGTGAAAAAAATTGCTATGATTTTAATCCACTGTCTCAGATAACCAAGATAGGATTTTCAACAGTTTAGTCTGTATTCTAAAGGAAATAAAACAATTGGCATTAATATTCTAATAGTAATTACACCCTTAACAAAATTCAAAGAATATTCAAAGGAGCCCACACTTCAGCAGCAGAGAATAACAGGAAATCTTAAACTTGTACATGGAATGGCTGTTTCCTCAAGTAGCTCACGATGCTGCCAAATCTCAAAAATTAAATCAGATATTCCCTTTCCCTCTGAGCCATGTGTTTTAAAGTGTAGAAAATTCCAAGGATCCACCACAAGATGGAGATGGTCAGCACAGGCCAATTCTGTTACTCTTAAATAAGTGTATATTAGCCACTTAGCAACAATCCCTATACTCTTTCAAGTAACCACACTATTGACTTCTTTACTACTTGCAGTAGCCTGTCCCCAACTTTCTGATCCAGCGCTTAACTTAAACTCCTTAACTCTGCCTTGACCTGAGGAAGACCATGCTAATTGGTTGTGTTACTTTGTATGTACCCTGTGCTTAATTGCTAGAACAGTAAACCAGTACATGGGAGGGAGGAGGAACGGTGCCTCGGTCACTCTGGGGGCAGTTTAGATGCTGTGAAATTAAACCTGTTCTAAGTGTACTTGTTTGAATTAACTGTATTGTAATATTATTTGTTGAATGTAGTAATTAGGTATTTATGAATATATTGCTGTAATTTCTGACAACATCCAAAAAAATAAAATCTTCCTAAATCATGTTAAGAGGAAAATCTTTTTTGTTATAATGAAACAAAGCCAAAAAGTAAAATGTGAAGACAGATTCAACTGTATCTCAGGTTTTAAGGGATAGGTATTCAGGGGTGAGATCTGAGATACACCCTCTACAAATACTATGAGGTTTCATTCCCCAGATTAAATGTGAAAGACTGAGTAAGAATGCAATGAAAAGGCACATCCTGCCATCTGAAAGCAACCCTCTAAACTATCACCTCAAGTAATAGAAACCAGGTCTCTATCCCTGTGTCCTAATCCTTCTGTGTTTAGCCCTTCAATGTTCAAATAACCATCAGCTGCTTGTTAGAGGGAAATCTAGATGGCAATTTGGAATGGAGAAAACAATGCTCAAGGAACTTCAAGTTTGGACTTTATACATTGAAGGGCAAATATTCTCCAGGCTGTCGATCATGCAAAAACCCCTCAAAGATAGCATGCTACTACTTTTGACCAACAATGCTACAGTTGAAACCCAGCTGGTTTCAGAAACTTCCACTCACTGTATGACTCTTTAGACAATCTTCTTTTCCCCTCTCAAGGTAATGTAATTTCTATAAGGAAGTTATTTAGCACTTCCAAATGTTCTAATTGAAAATTTTTTCTCTTAAAGAATTTACCCTATTTGAGCCACTGCTACCTATAACAAGTCTTTCCCCAAAATCCATCAAGAGCAGCATTATAGGTCCAACTTTTCTTCCAAGCATTGTGTCTTCAGCTTCACTTAATAACATGGTATTAGTTTTTGCCTCACTTTCCCCTTGATAAGAAAGAAACCCTTTAAACCTTAACCAGAAGTAGCCAAGAGAACGAAAGACACCGAGTATTTGTTTATTTTAGCTATGTGGCTTGCTCCTTCTACTTGGTAGCAGAGGGAGAAAAAACCAACAGAGAGATTGGGTTGGTTCCATCTTTATTGTGTGTCAGGACTTAACATGAGCAACACCACTCAACATCACTAGCCACTCATCTGCCATCCTCTGTGCGACCAGCCTCTAGAATCTATTTAGCCCAAGACATCAGGATCAAGAAAGAAAAAAGTCCTAGGCTACATCACCACTCTTGTATCTTTTAAAAGTAACACCTAACATCACTTAACATTCATCCACACATAACAGTTCCTTCCGTACAGAGACCTGAGGCTCTGCTAAGGAGAATCGCTGGTTTGCCAAAACTTTTCCTCCCCCTGCAAAAGAACAGCTGGCTTCTAGAGACAGATGTGGAATTAAAGGATATCTCATGGGGTAAGCACAAACCTGTTGCTTTCCAGCTATATTATGAATCCATTCCTTGCTTCATTACATTTTTCTTACATTCAAAAATGGTTCTAGAACTCCAGAAGTATGAGTACCTCTGTCATGTCCTGAGCACTCGCACATGGCCCGGCAAGCCAACTGCCAGCAGACAGGAGGCCTTGACAAATCAAAGTTCTTCCTCTAGAAGTCCTGAGACTGAGCACTGTCAGAAGGCTGAAGGTTTGTGCGGAGTTTGTACATGTGATTGAGCGCTTGTGTGAGGAAAGCCCCGCTGGTATTGATCTCCATCAAGGTCAAGTTATCCAGCTAAAACACAAGAGAAAACAGACAGTTGGTTGAAGAGTTTCTAATTTGGGGAAAAGGTAAAACCTACTGAGTAAAAATAAGAAACCGATGAATAATAATTTTAAAAAGCACAACTAGCAATCCCTGCTTGTGACAGCTCAAGCAGATAGTGCCACAGGAAATCCCTCCACAGCATCAGGCCCTCCCCGACCCCAAGGGGAGGCAGCTGCCAGAGCACAGGCCAGGCACACACTTACCTCGGCATGCACCTCCTGCTGCCTCACGAATCTGTCAGCGGACACGCGGAGTTTGGCTATGCGAGTGTCCCACACATCCTTGATCAGGGTCCGGATCTCATCTGCTTTTGGGATATTGTCTGAAGCACTAAAGGAAGCAAAAGGTGAAATGAAACGCATAAGGAAGTGCTTGGTAAACTAAAGCAGTATCAAACTGGAAGTGGCTTTTTAAGAAATATGCTTGGATTCAGACAAAATATACAAGCCGTTCTAGGCTAAAAAAATTGTTTTAATTTTTTTTTTATTATTATTATTTATGCCTATAGCATCTGGTCTTCTTAGGTGGTCTCCCATCCAAGTACTAACCAGGCCCGATCCTGCTTAGCTTCTGAGATCAGACATCGGGCTTGTTCAGGGTGGCATGACCGTAGACCATGGACTGTGGCTGTACTGGGGCGTGAACCCAGGACCTTCTGCGTGTAAAGCAGATGTGCTAACCGCTACACTATGGAACCACGTCCTCAAAATTTGGCTGTGTTTCCAATTTTAAAATGTTAAGGATTTCTAACAGTTAGGTTTGGTTCCAAGAAAATTTAGCCATGATCCACACAGGTACCTGTGCCCATGTTTCCTGTCCCATGGCAGGCTACTGCACAAGGACTTGTTTCCTAAAATAATTAAGTATCTGAGAATAAGCTCTGAGTTAGACATCCTCTGTCTCAGGATAACTGAGTGTTCTGTGCTGTAGAAGTTCCATGTAAGAGGAATTTGTTTCAAGGCTGGTTCAGAGGTCATGACTTCTGTCACTCCTATTCCATCAGTTATCCAAGGGTTAACAACCCACCAGGGCAAGAAGCTCACAGCTCTATACTAGGCACTGTGTGTGGCACTACACAGTATTTCTGTCCTCACAAAAGTCCTGAGGGGTAGGTAGGTGTTGTCCTACTCTACAGAGAAAACAAAAATGTTTATAAAAATCACAGAATTGCATATTTGAGCACACCAATACATAGTGAATTCTGGGTAAAAGTTTGAACTGGAGTCAACAAGGGCGATCACAGCCTTCCTATGTAAGATTTTCTTAAAACTAACCTTTGAAGGAAAAGACAGACTAGAAGATAAAAGCAGAAGCCAACATCATTTATCACCAGGCATTCTTGGATAAGCTGGAGATGATCTCTCCACATGCTAAAATTAGCTTGTGATTAGTAGATAGAGAACAAGTGGTATAAAATTCATGTAGTGGATTTTACTTAAAGCCCAAACATTTGGATCCTTTGCTCTGAACAGCAGGTCAAAGAACAAAGGACCCCAGCTCTTTGCTAACTGAACTGCAGAACAAAGGTACAATTAGGTCCTTTAGCCTAGTTCTAAAGAATTCTAAGAGAAGGATTTCAATAGGAACTGCATACATAAATATACTGAACTTCAGAAACTAAAGATGAACAAGTCCCTCACCTCTGCTTCCAGGTTCTCCCTTCTGAGTCACTCCCACCGCCACAGCAGGCTTCCTCAGAACCACTGGGTGGCACGCCCCCTTCCTGAACACCAAGGGGCCCTCCACTCACAGAAGAAAAGCCTCAGCTCTCCCACCCCCACATACTCTATGCGTGCTCTAATAGCTCTGCTTCCCAAACACACCGTGTCCTTTTGCACTTCTGTGCCTTCTCCCCTAGTAAATTTTCCCTCATCCTTCCAGCCTGGGATCCTTCTCTGGCACCACCAGGCATTAAGGTTGCATCCCAACATATTCCAAGCAGCATTTATCACACTGCAGTGTGACTACTGGGTAACAAAAGACCCCATTTTTCCCACTAAACCAGGAACTCAAGCCTACATGACTATCTCCACTACCTAGTGGAACGCTTAGTTGTGAACTGCAGCCTCGTATCAACTAAAGGACAATTCATGTTTTATACCCAGAGTGCCATTCAGTGGGCCCCTGGCCCTTGCTGCTCTACGCAGGCAGTAGGGAGCTCCCCAAGTTTTGTTCTAGTTCTGCTCTTGAATCCATCAATTAAAAGATGTCAAAAGCTTGACATTTTACTAATTACACTCTAAGTATATCCCAAGCAAAACTCCACACTCGCCTGCCCCCTCCACTGATCTCATTCATTCACTCATTCATTCAACAAACATTAAGCACTAGGCACTGTTAGTACACACAAGGCACATACCCTGCCCATTAGAACTGGGGGCAGGGGAGCATAGTCTGAGAAGCGATTGGAAAATTATAACTGACAAATGCAATGGAGGTGTACAGAGATGCCAAGAGGACAAGTAGGGCAGGAAGGGAGTACCTATTATGCTAAACCAAAAAAGGGAGCAGGGAACAGATGGACTTAGTGGCAGAGGGTATATAGTTTATGCAAAGCCCTGAGGACCGTGCTATGTATAAAGAAGTAAAAGAGGCCAGCGTGAGCCTGGAACCTAGAGATTCAGAGGGAAGAACTGTGAGAGAGTTGTGAGAGAAGGAAGAAGGAAGCCAAGCTATGCAATGCTTTGAATATCACAGTCGGAACTTTATAGACGAAAACCTGGAAAGGCTCTGAAGAGAAGGGGAGTCACGTGGCAGCTTTATCTTTAAAGGACCACTCTGGCTGCAACGTGGAGAACGACAAGCCGATGGGGAGCCAGAACTAGATGTAGGAAAATGATTTACTACAGCACATTTTTGCCACTAGTGGACTTTTCTTATAGCTCAGGGTCAGAGGCAAATGTGAGTCCTCTGGCCCTTCATGTAACAGACATGCAAGAACTCAAACACACATACCCAAAGAAAGAAAAGGGGGTAAAGCTTCACTAATAAGACATTTATAGTTAAGAAAATCTACTGCTGGAGATGATGATGGAGGCTCATACTGGCATCCAATGTCAAGTGATAATTAGGAGGTAGAATGAAAAGAACCAAGGGATTTACTGGGAGGAGGGCGGTAGAAAAAAGGAAAAATGACAAAGGGAAAGAGTCCAAGCAAGTGTGCACACGTGCACAGATGACTCCCAGGTTCCTGATCTAAGGAACCGGGTGGCAGGGATACCACCTATCTCAGTAATGAGCCTGGAACAGGAAAGGAAGGGCAGGGGTTAAGGGATGAGAATCGTGAGTTCAATCTTACATGTGGACTCTAAGAAGTGAGATTACTTACTGATTTAACAGAAGTTTGGTAAGTTCCATGTAGTAAGGGCTAGGCATAAGGGTGAACGTCTCTTCCTTTCGCTCATGATCCCTGATTTTCTCCAACTTTTCTGAAATTTAGAAGTGAATACATTCTATCATCACTATAACCAAAAGATTTTTTTTAACCTTCCAAATGTACCAAGTGCCTATATTTCCTAGTCAATCAACTAACAAATACATAAAAAATATTTTTTGGAATATCACTAACCAGTTGATTTAGGGCCTAGTTCTTTGAAAATCTACCCCTGAGAAGGTATAAATTATTGCTGTTACTTTGGTCTGCAGAATATATTACTGAAAAGAATACGTCACCCAGAAGTTCTTTTCTTAGAGAAAAAGCAAAGTATTCTACCTTTGATGCAAGAAGTGATCAAAGTAACCAGTGACTAAAGAAATTTATTTATACTAAGCTTTGTTCAGAAGAACAAGTCAACTTACAACTACAGCTACTTCAGCCTGGGGGGTTGAAAGCCCAGCATCTGGAGTCAAACAGCCAAGTCCAGTTCCATCCAGCAGTAACACTCCTCTGCACATGCCACAATGGTCTTCCCCTCTCTCCCCGACTTAGCAGCCTGAGAAACCTCCTGTCCTGAATCAATCTGGACAGCCCACCGTTGCTACAGGACACACGCACAGACACAACTATGCTGTGGGATCTTACGTTAAAGGACTGACCATCTCCAGGGAGCCCTTGTACTCTCCTGCAATCCTTTGAAACTTCCCCAGTCCACGCGCCCTCTCACTTCTGATCGTGCCCACCCTCTTCGTGCCTTCTCTCATCTTGCCCCAGCTCTCAGGTGCTGCCTTGCTGAGTGCCCGCAGGCTCCTGCCACCACATCTCCCAACTCCTCCGCGTCGGTGCCCATACACAAGGGCCAGCCTTCCAGGTATGCACTGGACCCTTCTCTCTCACTTGCACGGAACACCACCCAGCAAGTAACTATCTCTCTCTTGAATGATCATTATTTCCCTCATTATTTGACCATTCCATCACACAGGCTGCAAAATCTCCCATCTAAAAAGTAAACCCTCCCCTGACACCAAATCTTTCTCCAGCTACCAATCCATTTCTCATGCCCTTTACAATAAAAACTTCAAGAGTTACCTCTCCTCGACCACTCAGATGGGTGTCTATCCTACCCCTCCATCAACACAGTTCACGAAGGCCCACGGCCCCCACTCGGCCAAACCCAATGGTTCCGTTTATCTCCACATCTGACGTGGGTCAGTACTCCTCTGTGGACTGTATTTATCAGGCAGCTTCTGGCGCACCACTCTGAGTTCTCATCTGATTCCTCCTGGCCCTCCTGACATCTCAACACTGGAGTACAGAGCTCAGTTCTCTGACCCCTCTCCACCACCTTAACCTACATCCCGTGATCTCAATCCTGCCTCATCTAAATACCGACTATGTGTTCATGATGACTTCCAAAATTAGATCAGCCCCTCCCTGCAATTCCTGACTCGAAATACCCCACTGCCCACATTATTTCTACATGGATATCTCACAGGCGCCTCCAGAGTGACACGTTCAAACCTCCACCCCTGGCACCCACTCCAGCCCACGACCTGCTCCTGCAGTCGTCCCGCTTTCAGGAAAGGGCAATTCCACCTCCTTCTGGACCTCAAGCCCACAACCCTGGCACTCATCCTTAACTCTTCCCTCTCATACCCACAGCCAGTCCATCAGCAAATCCTGCTGATTCTTCCTTCGAAATACACTTAAGACTCCCACCATGACTACTGCCCTTTATCAGCTGATCAAGTCACCCTCAGCTCCTGCCTGGGTAACTCTCAACTGCCCTCTCCCACACACATCTTCTCTGCACAGCAGGCACTTTTTACTTTTCAGCATCTAAATCAGAGTATGAGGCACCTCTGTTCAAACCCTGCAATGGATCGAAAAGACTGACAACACCCACTGCTTGGCCAGGACGTGGAACACTGGGAACCCTAGGACATTTCTGGAAGGATTATAATAATGGCTCAACCACTCTGGAGGACTCATTGCCCATTGCTTATAAAGTTAAGCAGTCTGCCCTACAACCCTACAATTCCACCACTCTAGGTTTACCCAAGAGAACACATCCACTAAAAGACTTGGACAAGAATGTTCACAGTCTTATTCGCAATAGCCAAAAATGGGAAATAACCTGAATATCCACCAAAAGAAGAATGAGTAACAAATTGTGGCATAGTCACAATAGGGGTAAATCTCAAAAATGTTATGTTGAATAAAGTCAGAGACCAAAATTCACATACTGGATGATTCCATTTATATGACGTCCAAGAAGAAGAACCAATGTATGCTGACAGGATCAGAAGGCAGTTGGTTCTTGGGCAGGGTCAACTCACTAGTGATGTTTCACTGCTTCTCACCACTTGTGTGGCCCAGGCCGATGAAGAAGCCCAGGCAAATTCTCTTCACACCTAACTCTGGCCTGCAATGAGGCAGGCTCTTGCCCTGTAACATCTAGGGTTTGCATGGACCAAACATTCCAGAAGCCGATCTAGAATAAGGGGACTTATGGGGAAGCAGCCCTAATAGAGCCAGGCCTGGTGAGACTTAAAAAGCCCTTTAAAGCAGAAGTAATTGGAGTTTCCCATTATGTTTCAGGACCACCAGGGCCACTCACCCCTTTAGGACAAGAAGTAAAGAGGACATACCCAAACACCCTTTCTTAAACTGCATTTGAGAGTACCTGGTGGAAAGTGTCCTTGCTTCTAAGAGGCAGGTATCTCCAGATTTCCAATAGGGAGGGGGCAATCAAAATCGGGGCTTTTCAAATTCTACATGCATGCCCGTTACACCCCGCCCCACCCCCCAAATTAAAATTCTTTGCTATAATGAGCCATTCACATCTCTGAGGTGGAAAAAGATCACAAAGAACAAAGTCTGTCTGCATTTTTAAACTATTATTTTCTTTGCTTTTTCTAACAGCTTTATTGAGGCATAAACATACCATACAATTCACCCATTTAAAGTACACAATTCAATGGTTGTTAGTATTTTTGTCACCCCGAAAAGGACCCGCACCATCTCTCCATCACTCCCAAATCCTCTTCCCTAGGCAACCACTAATTTGTCTCTGTGGATCTGCCTGTTCTGGACAGTTCAGATAAATGGAATGATATGTACTCTCTGTGTCTGTTTCCTTCTACTGAGAATAAGGTTTTCATCCATATTCTCGCATTTGTGTCTGTCTTCCTTCGCTTAGCATAAGGTTCATCCACATTGTAGCATTCCTTTATATGGCTAAATAATATTCCCTTATGTGGATGATGCAGTATTTTCTTGCATTCTCTATAATGTAAGATATGACTGCTCCTCAACATGTTAGTCTATGTGCTTATTCTTTAAAAATTAAAACGAATGCTTCTTTAAGGTCATATAATACTTTTAATCTTAAAGCAAGTTGAAATAACTTAGAAACAAAACCTGAACTAAAATTGATTTACACAACCCAAACTAACACAACATCAGTAATAGTGGTCAGCTGACTCGAAGGAGAGACTCTAGAATCATTAATTTCTTTCTGCTGATCAGTGGATCATGGAGGCCTCCCAGGCGTCCGCCCACATCCTTACCCACATCCATCCACTCCGGAGGAAGCAACCGACACTTCTGTCTTTGTTTCAGGTTAATCGCCAGCCACAGAGGCACTTCCACTGGTAAGCCAGGGTTAAAGGGTCCCAGGTCCCCCTGCCAGAGGAAAAACAAACCCACGTGAGACAAAGCAGAGCCAAAGTATTACTGGACCTCGCTGCTGTCAAATAAGAGAAAAGGCACCGTGTAACTTGAGTCCAAACACAAGCCCCAGTGGTCACGGAGCCGCGGGAGGCAGCCCCAGGTCTCTTCTCGAGCAGTAGGGCACCCGACAGCCCACCTGTGTCCGGTTCGGTAGGGCACCTGACAGCCCACCTGTGTCCGGTTTCCCGAGGCGCTGGGGGGAGGCACGGGATACCGCCGGGGGTCCCCCCACGTCCTCCGGCTCCGAAATTGGCTCCTGCTCCCCGCCCCCCGCCCACGTAGGCCTCCGCGGGTTGGGCACGCCGAGCCCTCCTCCCAGCTTCCCATCCGAGACGTGGAAAGGGAGGAGGGCGCGCTGACGTCCGCAGAAGCCCTGGCGGCCCCTCCTCTCCCAGGCGCGGGCTTCACCCGCCGGGGCCTAGGCAAATGCCCGGGCCGCGCCCTTACCCCGATGAGGTATATCTTGTCCAGACTGAAGTTCGGGATAATGGTCACCAGCTCCTTCTCAGCGAGAAACTCCACCTCGGCGGCGTCCATGCTGGTGCCAGCGGCCCGCCAGACTCGCCGCCGCCTCCGGCCTCTCAGCGTCCCCAAGGAGGTGCCGTGACCGCCGCTTTCCCGCCACCACGTGGGGCCCGCCCCCTTGGCCGGAAGAACCCTCTGCTGGCCTATAGCAACGCGGCACTCTTTGCAAGGCGGCGGGAGGCGGGGAGCGAGGCTGCTACGAGCCCATGGATTGGCGAGCTTGAACGAGGCTGAGCTCTGACCCCGCCCCCACCGCAGCCTGACCCTAGCCCCGCTCCCTCCTGTGAGCCCAGCACCTGGTGCTGCCTACTTTCCTGCACCTGGCAACTCGTTTCCGTGTCCCTTTACCTGCCGTGGGCGCCTACCTGCCAACACTCTGAATCAACACCCCTTGTTCCTGGGGCCAGGAGCAAATGCATTTATTGAGTCACAGCATTACCTGGCTAGACAGACACACCCCGACCCCACGGAAGCAAGGGAAGGCGTTTTCTTACATTTCACAATCTTCTGCCTTCTCTATACACATTGGTTGAAAATCTGTAAAAATGTAGATTGTTCCACCCTACCCACATCTTCCTATTCTGACACTTGGGGAAAGGCTCAGAATTTGTACTGGCAAGCACCCCAGGTGAGGCTTATCAAGGGGCAAGTTTGCAGACTACAGCAAATATTTATTGCTGAACTCATCCGTTCATTGGACAGGTGTGCTCTAAACAGTGCGTTTGTGTGAAACATAATAGCAGTGGTTCTCAGTCTCCCCACTGTTAGAAACCCCTAGAAGATTCTGAGTTTAATATGTACAGTCCTGGAGAATTGTGGTTCAGGGGTCTGGGAGAGGGATAGAAAGCTGAATTTTAACAAAAGCCAGGGAGACTGATGGGGTGCCAAGAGGTCAGGAAAGCTTCCTGGGAAGTGAGGCAGCCAGAGGAGGACTGGTGGGTCAGGCAGTGAGCTGTACTTAAATTTGAAACCCTGTTCATCAAGCCCTTAAAAAAGGCATAAGGGACAGGAGGATTCCAGGATTCTGTATCTCAGCAGAAAAGCTGCCCCACCCCAGATAGCCCCATGCTTTCCCCTCTAACCCCCGCTGAAACTTGCTCCATGTAGGGTTGTTGGGAAGATGAAAAAAGAATATAATTAAGTTTTCCCCACTCAGATGGCATGGAAAGCTATGTCTGTTATTTATCTGCATTGGAAATTGTCATTTGCAGATTACTGGAGATTACTTTCATTGTGTGTCATTTATTAAGATAAATACTTTCAATGAAAATAAAAGTCCCTCTGGGTGCTATGTGACTGAGGGCAAGTGACCACTCTGAACCTCACTCTCTTCATTTGCAAAAGAGGTAGGAAGAGAAGGAGCCCAGGGTATTTAGGGAGGAGGGGAAGCTGCAGGCCACCTGGTCCCTTCTGAAATAGAAGCTCCCTCAGGCATCTGCAGAGAGTGTGTGCCAACTTGTCTGGGTTTTGATTGATGGGAGAATGTTTTCTTCACTGGCAAATATTTGTGTTCCAAAGTTGGCGAAGCTTCCCTCCCGGCTTTTCGCAGCCTGTAAAAGAGCAAAGGAAAAGAGCTGGTGGGAAAGCTGAGGTCCAGCAAGACCATGGCAGGTGGGTAGGAAGTCAGCTGAGTCCTGGTGTCCTTGTCTGTTAAGTGGGGACAGTGTTGCTGCTGACCTCACTGTACTGTTGGGAGAATAAGAAGAGACAGCATTCAGTGTTGCATACTGCAAAATAGTAGCATCTTGGAGTTTCAAAGTTGAATGTACATGAGGGTCGCTGGAAGGCCTTGTTAAATGTCTTTCCTTTCACAGTAGCACAATTTAAAATAGCCAAAAGGTAGAAATGACCCAAATGTCCATCAACTGTGGAATGGATAAACAAATGCGCCCTATACATATTATGGAGTATTATTTGGTAATAAACAGGAATGAAGCATTGATATCTGCTACAAGGTAGGTGAACCTTGAAAACATTATGCTGCATGAAAGAAGCCGGTCACAAAACCATGTATGATTTCATCCATATGAACCTCTAGAATAGATAAATCTGTAGAGACAGGAAGGAAGGAAGTTGTTGCCAGGCTAGAGGAGAGAGAAATGGGGTGTGACTGTTAATAGAGATGGCATTTCTTTTAGAGCGATGGAAATGTTCTGGAATTAGCAATGGTGGTTCCACACTCTGTAAATATACTAAAAACCACTGAATTGTACACTTTAAGAGGGTGAATTTTATAATATGTGAATTATTCCTCAATAAAGCTATTATTTTAAATGCTTTTTCCCAAGCTCCAGGCTCAGACTTTCTGACTCAGAAACCACACACTTAACATGCTCCCCAGGAGGTTTTCATAATTGGGAAAACTGGGGAGGGAAGTGATTTGTCCCAATCCAGTTCAGCTCTAGTTCTGGATTCCATCCAGAATAAATGGAATCATATCCAGACTCCCAGGACCCCAAGAGGACTTCCAGCCTCCTGCCTGGCCTCTCAAAGTGGGGGGAACAAGACTACTGTCAAAAGAAAACTATAGACAAAACTAAAGGGGCGGGGAGGGGAGTTGGGAATGTTGGAGGTGGAGGTGCTGCTTGAGATGGGAGGGGCAGGCCCTCACGCTGTTATTTTGTATTGTAAGAAATGCCTCTGCTAAAAGGCTTGAATGCCCCTTGAATGCCCCGTGTGGCAATATATTAACAGTTAGAGATAAAATAAATGGGGTTAAAGAGACAAATCCCCTGTGCAGAAGAATTCCAAATGATATGTATAGAGGCCCCACCCTCATGAAGGTGGCACATAACTCCCTGTGCCTAAAGTGTGGGCTGCCCAGGGCAACTTCCTTCCAAAGAGAACAGGGTGGAAAAAAAACAGAGTAACTTGACAGTGGAGAAATCTGACCAACACGACCTCAGCCAGGCGATCAAGGTCAACATCAGCAGTGATGAGCCATGACGATGGCATGTACCCCTGATGTAATGGATGAGAAGGGCACTTTACTTCCCAAATCTACAACCTCAGTTCAATCATGAGAAAAACATCAGACAAATCCCAGTAAAGGGACACTCTACAAAACACCTGACCAGCGCTCCTCAAAACTGTCAAGATCCTCAAAAACAGGGACTCTAAAAAACTCACAACCCAGAGGAGCCTAAGGATTCATGATGACTAAATGTCATGTGGGATCCTGGGTGGGAGCCCAGAACAAAAAAAAAGACACTAGCGAAAAACTAAAAAAAAAAAAAAAAAAAAAAAAAGTGTGACTACAGGATGGACTTAGTTAATAACAATGTATCAAAATCAGGTCCCTAACTGTGACAAATGTACCAAAGTAACATAAGATGAAGCACAGGGGAAACTGAGTGGGCAGCATACATGAACCCTCAGTACTATTGTCTTTGTGACTTTTTTAGGTATATCCAAAGCTATTCTTACCGAGAAAAAGTTTATTTTAAAAAAGCCTCCCTTAGTCTCACCTGGGAAACCTAAAACATCCCCAAATCTGTGAACCTATCGCTCCCTTCAGGGTAGTCAGCCCTGCAATACCTTTTTGTCACAGAATTTAGGCTGGCAAAACAATGCACTAAAACAAATCAGCAACGTGGACCTCTGATCGGAAGGCAGTGGAGCTTTCTGCAATGATGGAAATGTCCCCTAGCCACACTGGCCAGTACGGTGGCCACATATAGACAATGAGTGCTTACAATATGAGTGACTGACTAGGGACCGGTGTCCTCTGAAGGGTCATTCACTTGTGTGTCTGATGCTGGGCCAGCAGCCGGCCGATGTATGCCCACAGGCGATCCTTGGGTTGAACACGTTTGGGGACGACCTGTGGTCCACTGTGCAGAGTGTGTTCATTCAGTCCTAGATTAGTTCAAATCTCTGCCATGTGGGAGCAGCTTTCTTACAGTGAGGAGACCAGTGGCCTAGGAAAACGATAAATTACAGTGAAGAACCAAGGAGGTGGGTGAGAGGTTTAAAGGACTGTCAGTCCTACCTGTGCATGAGACTCACCTGCCTGACGCCCAGGCCAGACCTGGACCAAAGGAGCCAGAACCTCTGCAGCAGAGCCCAGGCCTGGGCCAAGGCTACGAGTCACTGCTCTGATAAACTGAGTGCAGCCGCTCTCCTGCTGTCTCCGGGGAAGAAATGACCTGCAGCTGGCGGTGGCACCCATCTAAGGGAGGGCTAGAATTTCAGTCATGACAGCAGAAGAGAAATGCAAAATGCAAGACACCTCCTCCAGGGTGACTTCCTTGCCTTGCCTCAGCAAAACAACCTCATGGTGTGGTTCAGGGCAGGGGACACTAGTGCTTCCCTAACTGGACCCCCACTGGGCTCCAGGAGCCAGAAAGCCACAGCCCCTGCCTGTACCTTGTCTCTAAGGTAGAGGGGATAATATAACACCTACAGGACTACGCCACTCGGTTGCAGCTGTACCTGTTCTGAATGTCACCATCTTCTGGGGCTGGTAAGGTTCTTTGCTGTGTCCAACAGGAATGTGCTCGACAGACAGTGGCTCCTACTCTTAGCGGGAGTGGTGTCTTTTTCTCGTGACAGCCCCATAAGGCATTATTGTCCCCGTTGAGTGTGGTGAGAAATGAAGCAAAAAAGACATGCAGCGAAGTAAAACAATAAAAAGGAAGACACGCAGCGACTAGCTCTCCAGGGCCTGCCGTAAGCCACTTCTGAGAACATGATCCCAAGTGCAATGCGAGGGATCAGGTCAGGGAGTGACATAAGCAGATTTGCATTGTGGAAACACACTCTGGGGATGGAGTGGGGGCGAGATATGGTCCAGAGGCAGCAGACTCATCTGGAGGCTGCGAGCAGAGGTCCAGGTGAGCAGTGGCAATGGCCCAACCTAGGCACTGGGACCAGAAGGAGGGACTGTCCGAAACCAGAGCCCATTCACCACCTGCCTGTGAAAAGCCACTCTCTCCAGGTGGCCACAGGTATTTCCCCACCTACCTGTGGCCCCACACAGCCTGGCAGTGCGCCCCGTGCTCCCTGGAGGGCCTGCAGAGTCCTCCCCGCAGTTCACCGGCCTCCCGGGTTTGGTGGGGGCGCCTTCATGCCGGCTACACGGCACACATCGCGGCTGAGCCGGCGCTCTCAAATGGCTCCAACATGGTGCGAACACACTCTTGTGTCTTTTTGCCATCTGCTGCTGTCATTAAAAAATTACATTTCCATCTGTTTTCACACTTTTGTCCCCTCCCAGCCTCCCCTCCTGGAAGCATATAGCATGAATCCCAAAGCTTGGACAGGACATTCCTGGCCTCCTGGAACCTAGGTACTTCTCAGGGACACACAAGGGTTAGGGGTATCGGGCATTGCCAGCTGTCCACTTCCTCTTTAGTCTCCATTTACTGTGGCCCCTGCTCCACTCCTCACCCCCACACACATACCTTGGGGGGAGCCATTTACAAAGCTTTTTTTTATTGTTGGTTTTAATCAGTATGTGCAGTTTTGGCATTAAAAATAAATGAAAAATAAACTGCAGACATTAGTAACCATCCCCCAGGATGTATTTAAATGGAGGAACAGACTCAGGAAATAAGAATCAAGGAGCCATGTTATGGGTTCAAAATTAATTGTCATTCTACAGCCCCAAAGAGGCACCCTCCCCACCTAGACAGCACCCCCCACATTTAATGAAGTGTCAAGTCCATGTAGAACTCAACAACCCCACAGGCCGTGACGGCTGCAGTGGGCCTGGCGGATCTCCTCAAGCACAGCATTGCAAACACCAGCATTACCGCCAACGTTGTAGAGGCATCATTCTAGGTTGTGTATGTGTGCTCATTCATTTAATCTTCACAGCAATCTAGTTATTGTTCTCATTTGGAGACTGAGGAAACCAAGGCTCAGAGAAGCAAAGTAACTCACTCAAGGTCACCCACATGATAAATGGAGTGGAGGGAAGGACCTTGTCTTCCTCTGGGAAGCCAGCCCTGAGAAAGGCTTCTAGTAGATGCGGGTTATTTGGAAGGCAATCCCAGGGAACACCATGAAGGGGAACCCCAAAGGAGCCAAACGAGGGTAAAGAACAGGTTTCTACTTCCAAAACCTGGCTCAGACCCCCTGGGAACCTCTGGGCTGCTAGGAACCCTCCAAACACAAAGTGTGGTTCATGGACCAGCAGCAGCTGAGGCCCTGGGAGCTGGTTAGAAAGGCACTCGCAATTGCAGACCCCAATCAGAATCTGAACTAGGACCTCCCCAAACGGAATCTACATTTGAACTAGACCTCTACTGAGAGCATGTTCAAGTTTGAAAAGCATTGGTTAGACTAGAATATTCTTCCAAGCTACCTCACTTCCACCAGGAAGGCAGGGAAGGAGGCAGCATGATCTAACTCTTATCCATAAGGGGTGGGGTGGGGGAGTCCCAGAGAAGTTGACTCCCAGGTATCCCCAGCCTCTACCCCACCTGCTCCTGCACCAGAGAAAGCCTTGGAAAAGAAAGTGCAGGTGCTTGCAGTAGAATACCGTCATTACATAAATGGGGCGCCAACAGCAGCCACTGCAGATACAATCCCAGGGGGTCTGCTCCAGGCCCGCATTCTTACCACCCATCCCACATTCATACCCCCAATTTCACATAATCCTCAGAGTCCCGTGGCATTGTTCCCATTCCCCAAATGGGCATACTGAGGCTCAGAGGGGTTGGTGACCTGCTTGATCATGATGGCTATCATTTATTGACTGTTTGCTCTGTGCCAGGAACCATGTGGGGGTTTTATATAGATTATTTTACTTAATCCTCATTTGCTTCCCATGCAATCGGTCCTATTATTATCCTCACTTTGTAGGTGAAGGAAAGGTTCAGAGAGGTTCAGTGAATTTTCAAGGTCACACAGCACAATGCACGTCTGGCTGACACCAAAGCCCTTGGTTGTAGCCACTCCCTCTATTCTTTCTCACAGCTCCTAAGAGGGCTGCTGGGGCTGCAGTGGGGTGCCCTGCCCCTTTCTCATGCCTTCCTTGAGCGAGAGCTTGTACTGGGTAGGCTCCCTCTACCTCACCCTTCCTTTGTAGGGGTGACAGAACCTGTCTGAAGACAGACTTAGGGACAGGTCCTGGGCAGTAAGTAGTGTCATGGGGTTTACTGCAGCTCAGGTTGCAGATGTCACCAGAAAAGGTCTGTCTCCACTTACTCGGCAGGCACCATTCTGGGGTCACACCCTCCTCAGTGCCGGCTTCACCCGGGATGAGCCTTCCAGGACTGGTGAGATTTGAGCCCCAGGACCTTTTCCCAGAAGAGCAAGGAAACTCACCCTGGCCCAAGAGAAAGCCAAGTCCAGTGTCATGGGGCTGCAAAGCCTCTGGCTGGCCCTCCTGCCTGGTCTCCAGCTCCAGACCTCTTCCTGTTGCCATGGGCACTAAAAGCCTGAACAAAGCGGTGATTAGCCGCGGCAGGTTGCTGAGTGTGCTGGAGGTCTCTGAGCAGTGCTCAGACGTGGGGCTCCCCCTGTCTGTGGCTGGAGCCAGCTATCAGGGTGAGCACCCAGCCCCAGTCCTGAGCCCCAGCGCCCCTTTGGGGTCCAGAGAGAACAGAAATGGGCCCACGACTGTGACTGCGCTTGCCTGGCCTGGCTTACGCTCTGTGCTTCTGCCATCCTCCCCGAGCACGTACTCTGGTAGCTGCTGGCCACAAAACGGGGTGACATCTGAACAAAACTGCAGCCTGACAAGGCCCGACTCCTGGTAGCCACTTAGCCAAACCAAAGACCAGTGAGAGCTCAATGCTTGTTGTTCTAAGCCATGAGTTTGGGGGGTGAGGGTGTCCTAGTCCACTGGGCTGGCTGTAACAGAATACCATAGACTGGGTGGCTTATAAACAGCAGAAATTTTTTGCTCACAGCTGGAGGCCGGAAGTCCAAGATCAGGGCACCGGCAGATTCCATGTCTCGTGAGGGCCCACTTCCTGGTACATAGTTGGCCATATCTTCACAGGAATGTCTCTGCAGTCTCTTTTATATGGGTACTAACCCCATTCAGAGGGCTCCATCCCCATGATCTAATCACTCCCAAAAGCCCCAGCTCTAATACCAGCACATTGGGGCAGTTAGGTTTCAGTGTATGAATCTGGGGCCATGAAAACATTCACTCTATAGCAGGAGTTGTTATACAGAAAAAAAACAAAACAAAAAAAACTAATATACTCTCTCAGAGTTTCCACGAGTATCATCTGAGTGAAAATATGCATAAAGTGCTTACGACAGTCCTGGCACACGGCAAGCAGTCAGGGCTCTCGAGGACCTGTTATGTATGAGGCCTGGGAACACACTGGTATGTGAAGCCAATTCCTCGACTCAGAAGTTTTATTTTCTAAGGGTCGTGTGTGAGGGTGCCCGAGGGTTGAGTGCGGATAAACCAGCCTTAGGTCCCGGAGGCCTGGCTGATGGGCACGCCCCTTCCTCTGATGATTTATTTGCACATTAGAATTACGAAACAGTGAAAGGGCGTCCTGCCCCAGGAGACGAATGGAGCGAACAGGGTGCTGTGGGAGCCCAGAGGACAGAAAAGACTTTCAGCTGCAGGGCCCAGCATGGAGAAGCATCAGGCAGTAACGGACGTGGGCCTCGCCAAGGGGCTGAGTGAGAAAAGGGAGCAAAGGCACTGTGGGGACGGGGACTTGTGTGAACGGAGCGGCAGACTGTGGTTCCAAAAATGGCCACAACAATGTCTCCCATCCCACGACGTATTCTTACTATGTGCCTGTGACATTGCTCCTATCGAGAGGTGGGGTCTATGTAAGGTGCCCCACGGCGTGCATGCTGGAAGCTGGATCTACTGAATCACTGGCAGGGCCCAGTGCAAAATGAACACGTGGGCCTTTGTTCAACAAGAATTAAGAATTTCTGGGCAGAGACAGCAGAGCTTTAATCCAGCGCAGGTCCTTCCGAGGGTGTGCCCTGTTGGGATGCACAGGCTGCAAGCCCACAGAACCGGCCCTGACTGTAGAGTGCAGGTCTACCACACAGCCAGGCACTCAGCAGTGCTGTGTGGCTAGGTCGGAGAGGGGACTGGCTCCAGACCCCTTTAACGGCTCCTTCCCTTCCTGGCCTCGCTTCTCATACCTGTCAAGAATGAACTGTGTCCAAAGGTCTAGCCTCTTCCCTCGGCTCCTAGTAGGTGACCTCTAAACCTTGGAATTTCCTGCCTGATAGGAGTGTCTTTGTTTACCTGGGCCTTGGGGCACATGAGACAGTCTACACTGTGATTTATGATGGGGCCTGGGTCATGTGGTATCAGCCTGACCTCTGGAGGGCTGGAGACTGAGGGCACTCTGTGGACAGTCAGCCATATCTACATGACCAACCCCCAGTGAAAACTCTGGACACCAAAACTCAGGGGAATGCCCCTGGCTGGCAGCGCTCTGTGCGTGCCACCATCACTACGGGGATAATTAGCTATTGTCTGCATGACATTCCTGGACACTCATGCCTGGTCTCTCTTGGACCCCACTCTTTGGGCTTCTTCCCTTTGCCAATTTTGCTCTGCGTCCTTTGCTGTTAATACACCGTGACCGTGATTATGGTGGGGTTTCTGAGTTCTGTGAATCCTTCTAGCGAATTAGTGAACCGGACAGTGGCCTTGGGGACCCCGGAACTGCAGCTCCCTCTCCTCTACCCGTGTATCTCAGAATCACTTCCCAGATAAGATGCATTGCTTGCAAAGCCAGGGCCAGGCTCTGCTTCTGGGAGAACCCAACGAAGACAGTGGGCAAACCGAAGTCAGAAGCCACACAGTCTAATCTGATAGAAGCCAAAGAAAACAAACAGAAACATACATGTCACGATGAGGACCGTCTATGGGGAGAGTGGGCACCAACAATTTCATTGACATTCTTTAAAGAAATACAAGAACCGTTGCATTCCATACCTAGAAATATATTATTACCAGGATCCCACAGCCGGCAGGGGTGGAGCTAGATCTCAAATGAGGTCCGTGTGACTTCAGAGCCCGTGCCTTGGTCATATCCAGGCCTACACTGTGTCCTGCAAATCGAGGAGCCGGAGACCATGCAAAGGCTCATCACCAGCAGACATCTGTGATAAGCAATTCTCTTAACCCATCTCTGTATCCTGGTGTGCTCCATCTCTTCTGCCCAGCCCAAGAAGCAGGGTTCACCATTCATTACAGAGGATCTTTATTTATAATGCAAAAAAGAAATTATAAATCATTTTTTGAACTGTTTTGATATCTGTAAAACAACTTGTAAAAAACGGAGCCACTCCTTTGCAAGAAGTTCCTGTGTGTGTTGCCCTCCTGGGTACCGTCTGCATGGCCCAGGGTGCCAGGACTGTGTCTGTCCAGAAGAAAGCCTCTCCCTGGTACTCTGATGGCCGTCGGCATGGCCCTGGAGTCAGCAAGAATGTGTAGGCATTAGAGGTACGGTCCACTCAGTGGGGCCAGGGAAACAGTGTTCTGGAAGCATGCTGGGCTGACTCCTTGCTCATCCTGCCACACCTCTTCTGGTCAAGTGCCGGAATCACTCTGTGTTCCCATCCCACATACTCAGCACATCATCCGCTCCAGGCAGCTACATCCCCCTGGGGACACATAGAAGGAGGGGTGGCCAGAGCAGGCGCTGGTGCAGACAAATCTCCGACTTGCGCTTCCTCCTCAGGCTTCAGGGTCTATTTCTCCATCCTCTGGACACGACCCCGTCTCATCCAGCCAGACTAGGAGACAGAGGGGAGACCATCATCTGGATGGACCCCCGCCCCATCCAGGCTCCCTTTCCCCAAGAGCTCCAGGGCTGGTGCCTCTAGGCTCCTTGCTTTGCACCACGTCCCTGAGCTTCCCACCCCACATACAGGCAATGGTGTCAACAGATGCTGCGAGGGGACCCTAATGATGCTGGGGTCTCCCAAGATTTCCCATACACCCCCAGCCCCCACTCAATGCCGAGCTTTCTGGGTCCTGGCTGAGACCCCTGGGATTGTGGCCCCCACTAGGCCCACCTGGGTTCAGCCTCCTCAAGCCCAGGGCTGGGCGATTCTAGAGATGGGAAACTGAGGCTCAGAGGGGGGAGACCTGCTCCAAGTCATCGGAGTGGCTGGGCAGGACTGGGGTTCTCGTTCAATTCCTCACTGCCTAGGGAAGCCCCGGGTATCTGATCATCACTCAGAGCCCTCAGGCCTGGAGGAAGTGCCGCCCGGGTCTGGTGGTCTTTCCCCCTGCCCTAAATTCCACTGGTGAGAATATCGACAACACACTGTGAGAAATCAGCCTTTGACCTTCCTCATCTCAAATCCTTCACAACCTCTCTATTATTGTCTCCATTTTACAGATGGAGAAACCGAGGCTCAGAGAGGTGGAGCTTCCTGCTCAAAGTCACATGCTGATGCGTAGCAGAGCCAGGATCTACATTCAGGGCTATCAGACTCTACGCTTGTGCCCTCTCTCCTCTGCTTCTGTTCTTCCAATGGGGAAATCAGAGGGTCGGGTCTGAGCTGTGCCTCCAGATAACAGGAGGGGGCCCATGCGCTCCTTCCTCTGTACAAACCCTCCCTAAAGCTGCTTAAGCTTAAAAGAAACCTCTCTTAGGAAGGGACCCTCTAGGAAGGGACCCCAGGGCCTCTAGGCTCTCACCCCACAGACTTTGTAGAGCAGCGGTCCCCAACCCTCGGGCTGCGGCCTGGTACCGGCCCTGGCCTGTTAGAAACTGGGCTGCACAGCAGGAGGTGAGTGGCGGGCCAGCAAGCAAAGCTCCATCTGGATTTGCAGCCGCTCCCCAGCACCAGCATCACCGCCTCAGCTCCACCTCAGATCATCAGGCATTAGATTCTCATAGGGGCACCAGTCCCTGGTGCCAAAAATGTTGGGGACCACTGCTGTAGAGTAGCCGTTGAGTCTCTCCTATGCTCACACGGCCCTGGGAGAAAGGAAGGCCGTTAGGATACCATTTCACAGATGGGGAAACTGAGGCTCAGAAAGGGAAGAGAGCATAATGGCAGAGCCAAGGACCTGGGCCTCCGCTGCCAGCAATGTCTCCGATCAGACGCTGGAGCAGGAGGCCAGCTTCTTTTCCCAGCTTGCCGTGTGCATTCTGGATGGGTCACTCTCTCTCTCTCTCTCTCTCTCTCTCTCTCTCTCTCTCTCTCTGGACTTGTTTCTTCAGCTGGAAACTAGGGATAAAGGCGATACTTACAGCCCATAGGGTTGGAATGAGAATTAAATAAGATTTGTGAAAAGTATTTTGCCTGGTGCCTGGCACTTGGGAAGGTAAAATAGGAATGAGACCAATTACAACCCCTGTTAGCATGACCCGGCCCCAGTAACTGCATAGGCCTGGCCCAGAGTCCAACATCTTTCTCCAGGTCACATGCTCTGGTGGGCAAGCTGAGATCCAAACTCAGCCTATCTGGAAAAGTCTGCCTAAGCACCCCCCAGCAGACTCCCAGGAGCTCCACATCAGCCTTGTCAGCCTGCGTCCCTCACGTGAGCCGGGGAAGAGTCACATCTCGATGGCTGCTTGGCTGCCTGACGCTGCCACCAGGAGGGCATCTAGGCTAGGGGTCCACAAGGTAAACTCCAGATCATGCAGCCTGGTCTGAACCCCAGCTCTGCCAATCATCCGCTGTACGGCAAGTGTCTCGGCCGCTCTGAATCTGCTTACTCATCCATAAAATGGGGATGAAAATGGGACCTTAACTCAGAGATACTGTGAGGAATCAATTCTTGCTATCAGAATCATTACTTACTATTGTTAATTATTATCGTTCACAATAGCAGCCTCAGAATCCAGCACAGGTCTGGCTCAATACATCTGCTCAATGAATAAATGAACAGTTTGTCTCACCAGCTCCAACAGTATCTGTGGAGGGGCATACGGGGGCACCAGTGTCGGCCTCCCCCTCTCACCCTCTCTCTGGGAACGATTCTGCCTTCTCTCCCTCCCCTGCAGCAAGCTGCATCCAGAAGGCCCAGAGATCGGCCCCAGCCCGGCGCGGGTGCGCTCCCAAGCCTGCCCTGTCCAGCGGAACCACTGCAGCCAGCACGACGGCACACCAGTCGCCCGGCTGGCAGGGGAAGGCACGTCCATCGGTTACCTTGGTGAGCCTGCCCGGCCCCATCCATCACTCGCTCAGCTGCCGGCAGGGGCTGTCTAGCTAATTACTTAACATGCCACATCTTGCTGAGGCTGGCCACGGCGAGGGGCCCACGCTGGAGAGTAATATCCAAGGGCAAATTTTTAATAAACCCAGGGGAAGTGGGGACTTGAGCAAAGACCCGCAGCACAGAAGGGGGACCCTGTTAGCTGTCCCCAGCCAGAACCCTCAGACCTGACCTGACCTGGTAGCAGGGCAGGGTGGCCTCACCTGTCCGCCTGGAGTCCCTTGACAGCATCATGCCAGTGGGTGTTGGGGGGGTGATGATGATGTTGGGCACATCCAGGTGCTTGTCGCTCAGGACGGGGGCCTCATCGTGGCTGCTGCTGCTGCTGACACACATTTTAAAGCCTGAGAGGGCAGGCCGTGGAACACACACGTACACACATGAGAGAGACAAGCATCAGTGGCCGCTGGGGAACTGCCCGCCGCTGGCTGCCTGCCCTTCCCCTCCCTCCCCTCCCCTGACCACCACCGTGAGTCCTGACAACTCTCAGGAAAGACGGCATTGCTGTCCCCACTTCACAGATGAGGAAGCTGAGGCTCAGGACTGTTACATGACCTGCCTGACCTTGCATAACTCAGCAAAGACAGTGAGTTTTGTCTGCTTTGTTCACTAATGTAACTTCGGTGGCTAGAATAGTATCCGACACAGTAGGTACTCAAGGCGTGACTCAGAACGGATGAAAGCAACAGAGCTCGAACTGGAACCCAGGCCTGTCTGAGTGGGAGCCGTGCATGATTTTCTGAAGCAGTTTGTGTAAGATCGACGTCGTTTCTTCTTTACATGTTAGACTGAATTCACCAGAGAAACGGGGCCTGGAATTTTCTTCGTGCGAAGACTTTTGATTACAGATTTGGTTTCTTTAATAGATATGGGGCTAGTCAGCTTTTCTGTGTCCATCTTGTGACAGTTTGGGTAAGTTGTGTTTTTCAAGGAATTTGTCCACGTCTGCTAAGGTGTTGAAATCGTTGTCCAACTTCTCCCATTAATTAAGTACAGGCAATTCGGCCAAGCTCGTTATAGATTTATAACTAAGTACCAGCACCATTCACACCACAAAGCCCTTTCCTCCATTCTTCCTGTCTGAGTCGATGGCATCACAGTTCACCAGGAACCAGAGCGCCGGCCACAGTTCCCGTTCCTCCTCACCCTTTGACTTCCAGCCAACTTAATCAACCGCCGAGCCCGCAGATGACACCCCCTTAATATCCGACACCCTTCCTTCTCCCTCCTCAGGCTCCTAACTAGTCCCTTCGCCTCCTGCCTTCTCCCTCTGTAGTCTGTCCTCCAAACAGCAGCCAGACACTGCAAATTTGATCATACACATACCTACTTAGAATACTTGCTAGTTCTTGACAATTATCTACAAGCAGCATTTCCCAACTCTGGCCTCCTGAGGTTCTCTCAGGAAAGGTATTCCATGATCAAATGAGTTTGAGAATCCCACACATTTGAATGTTGACTGAATTCCATCTCTTCTATCCCTCTCTTGGAGATTCCTGTGCTTGTTAGAGAATTAAAAGCTCTGAGAATTGAGAAGTCCTGCAGTAAGAAAGCTGCATTAACTGTGCTTAACCTTGGACTTCCTGAACTTAAATAACCTTAGAGGCTGTTAACATCTCACAGAACCATGAGCCGTACGTAACGTACATATTGGGGTACGCTGATCATAAATTAAAGTCAGCCTCTTAGCCCAGCTTTCAGCCTTCACAATCTGGCCCGAACTACCTGCAGCCTCATTTCCTGCCATCTGTCTACACCCCTCAAGCTGCTCACAGTTCCCCACATACACTGGGCTTCCCAGCCTCTGCATGCCTTTGCATAGGCTATTCCCCCTGCCCGGAATGTTCTTCTTCCTTTGCCAGGATGAGCTCCTACTCATCCCTCAAAGCCCAATAGAAGCAGCTCTTCTTGGGGGAAAAATGTCCCAGCAAATCTGATTCCTCCCTCCCTTGTCCACCTACCCTCATTCATTCATCCATCAACTTTCCAGCACTGATCACACTGTATTGAAATGATTCGTTCTTAATTCGGTCTCCCTTTACTGTGAGCAGCTGGAGGGTGGACACTATCTCACTCCATTTGTTTCCCTTGAGCCTAGGACAGTTCCTGGGACACAGCAAGTAGGAGTGCTTTAAATGTAAACTGAAAAACAACTTCGGGCACCACTGAATTGGCTGTTAAAATCCTCGTGTCTATGTTCCTTCCCACCCCCCCAGCCCCCAAACAGCCCCAGACTGGGACTGCATTAGTTCAAGTGTCTGAGCCCCTGGCCAACAGCAGGAGCCGAGTGATGTGGTGATTATTATTCCTGCTGCTCCTCAGGCTAATCCTGAGCACCAAGGGGACAGTGCTCCCGAATGACCTTTGGTGGGCCAGGGTGGTAGTTCTCAACTAGGTCCCTGAGAGACAGAGTCTAACTCCCCCTTCAGTGTGGGAAGGACATAGGATGAATTATAATGAATAGAAAAAGATTGAAAGGATGGAGTATGGCGTCTAAGGAGAGGTCATAAAGACACAACTTCCTCCTTACTCTCCTGTTTGGCGGAAGCCAGCTGCCATGCAAGCAGCCTGTGGAGACCACGTGGTGAGGAACTGAGGCCTCCAGCCAACAGCTGTGAGAGGGAGCCACCTGGGAAGGGGGGTCCTCCAGCCTAGCCATGCCTTAAGATGAGACTATGTAACTCCATAGTCAGAGCCAGAACCTCCCAGCTGTCATTCCTGAATTTATAGAAAGTATGATAATAAATGTTTAAGCCACTAAGTTTTGGGGTACTTTGTTACACAGCAATAGATAACTGGCAGCATAGTTTGCCTGTTCTCAGAACCCCAATCCTGCTTCCTCCCTGGGGAGCCCCTATGACTCCCTGAATCTACCAGGCTGGTCGGTTCTAGATGAAGAAGCTCCATCAAACTATGAGTCCTTCAAGAGCACCCACCAAGGCCAAAACCAACTTGGTTTAAAGCAATGAGTTTGAAAACTCCTTTATATAGCAGAGGCATTCTAATATAGGGAGGAGGGAAGAGAATTAAAAATGTTAATCAAACTACATTCAGAGACTGCAATATGCTGATCAGTCCTGCAGCCAGGCCAGGAGGACACCTTCAGATCAAAGATCTCTTCTAGGATTGCTAGCAACCCATTCCCCACACCTTGAAGGGAAAGAGGTACCGACAATCATTCCCTATGGCTAAAACCGTGGGGTACCTATGGATTAAAGACTGGGAACTGCAGGCAGGCCTTTCACTCTAGTATTCTTACTTTTACACACTACATACTCTTCCCCTCCTCACTGTATGTCCATATCAAAGGAAATGGCTTAACAAACTCTCTTAAACTATAATTCACAGGAACTAAAGAATGTTACATAAACTGAATTCCCCAACACTCAGGGTCCCTCTCACTGTCCCTCCCTCTCTCTGCCTCTGAGAGACCACACTGTCTGTGGAGTATTATCCCTTTTCTAATAAACTTTCCTTTTGATTTTAACTTTGCTGTGTGTTGAATTCTTTCTACACTCTCCACCAAAGGGCCCTCCTCTTCTCTCTGCGCAGGGCTTGGTCTCTCCCCCTGCCCCTCATAGAGGAAATTTGCCCTGTCCTGTATCAACTCTTCCTGCGAACTTATGCAGACGCCCAAAATGTAAAACAAATAAGTCACTTGGAGGAGGCCCTCTCAATATCACCAGTACTAGTCGGCATTTACCGACCATTTGCCATGTGCCAGGCACGGCACAGAGTACCCAACGAGCACTTTCTCCTTCGGTTTCATGGCTACTCCGTGAGGTGTGATGTGTAATCGGCCCCATTTCACAGATGTGGGGACTGAGGACCAGACAGAGTAAGAATTTACAGAGTTGAATAGCAGTGTCTAGGGGAGCCAGGATCTGAACCCAAACACAAGCATGTCTGACTCCATCAGCTGGGGCTTTTTATAACCACGATTCTACATAACGGAGCTGGCAACCTTTCTGAAAAGAGCCACACAGTAAACATTTTTTACTTTGGGGGCTATACAGTCTCTATTACAACTACTCAACTTTGCCATCGTCACTGGAAAGCAGCCACAGATATGTAAATGAATGAGCATGTCTGAGTTCCAATAAAACTTTATTTATAAAAACAGGTGGCAAGCCAGATTTGGCCCCTAGGGCTGTAGTTTGCCAATCCTGCCCTAGAACATCCGTGAATTTGGATCAGGGATATGCCTGGTGTCATAATACACAATAAAAGAACCTCGAGAACCTGAGGCTCTTGAATGCCAAAAGCAAAAACAAAACCCCAAACCTGGCTGCTATTGGGCAGTGACAGCAACAGCTTTTGATGAAGGGCAAACGGGCTCCACGGAATGAATAAAATGAAGCACTTTGCCCAGCCAGTGTGGCCCAGGGGGTGCTCAATCCCTGTTAGAGTCTCTGTAATCATCCATAAAAAGCGTCTCATGGAGGGCGTGCAACAAAAGGAAGCTCTGATTATCGTTATCTGTGACAGGAGGGAGCCTCCTGCTCAGTCTCTGAGGCCCCTTCCTCGGTGAATATTCCAAAGTTCTAAAATAAAATGCTAATGAGGAAAAACCACACTCCTCCCAGGGCCTCAGATTTGCATTTTAACATGTTCTGGGAGCTTGGTGACAAAGCCACATTCTTAATCGGGAAGCATCAGGTCACTCAATGGGCCCTCCAGAGATGCTGAAGGCAGAGAGGAGGGGGGAGGGAGGAGGCAGAGAGGGAGGGGAGAGAAGGGGAGGAGGGTGGGACTCCAGCTCCTCTCCAATGCCCAGGCTGTGCAGCCTCCAGCGGAGGTGGCTGAGCAGGAGGGAAAAGCTCTCAGGAGATAAAGCCCACTTTGGGGATTAACAACAAATGCCAGCTCTGCCCCAGACAAGGAGCTCATTTGTGCTAACGCCAGAATTGTTATTTGTTAATTATGTGCCTGCCTCGGGCCATTAAGAGCCCATTTCCTGAGAAGGGCTGGGCTGGGGTTCCAGGGGGCAAGGCCCCAAGGAGGGAGAGGGCAGAGAGGAATGGCAGTGCCTCAAAGCCCTGACTGAGCCCTGCAGACAGAGGAAGCCAGACCACCGAAACCCCAACCTCCCCAGACTCCCCAGACTGCAATGGGAGATGCTGTGACAGGTCAGACTGGACGTCTGCACCCTGACTCTGCTCCTTCCCAGCTCAGGGCAGTGGCGTGCTGTGTTGGCTGCCCAATGATACTCGCTTGGGAAGTTAAAAAATACTGATTCGGGACCCCACTCCCAGGGGGAAACTGATGTCACTGCTCTACCATCAGGACTTTTAAAAGTTCCCAGGGGAGTGTGGCAGCCAGGGCTGGGAACCCCCAAACTAGGGTGACTAGGAACATGTGCCTTTACTCTATGAGCCTGTTTCCTCAAGATACGAATCTTGTAGGAATGAAATACCTGGTGTGGAGCGTGTGGTTGACAAGTGTGGGAGAAATGACCGATGTAAGCCACCTGGCCAGGGCCTGGGAAATTCTGGGGGTGGGGAGTGAGGACTGTAGCCTCCTGCCACTGAAACCAGCCACCCCTTCTCAAGTTTCCCTGTGCCAGGCTCTGGGCTGAGCCCATTCTCACTACTGCATTAATCCTCATGCCATCCCTCAGAGTGGATACTAGGATCATGGCCATTCTCTAGATGAAAAATAAAAAAAAAAACAATGCTTGGAGAAGCGAGGACCCAAAATAAGTGGAGACCAGGTGGCTCCAGGCCCTAGTGCCCCACCTTACCCCTTCTGGTATCAGCTCCCACTTCTCATCTTTCAGAAGCCCTGATCCATGGAAAGCTATCCTCTATTCAGGATGCCCCAGGTCCCCGGGGACAGGGCACCATTCCCTATGCCATCTCTCAGCCAACCCCAGACCACCGCCCAGAGGCTACAGTGGCTGGCGCCAAGAGCAGATGCTCCCCTTCGGCAGGCATCACAGATCGAGGGCGCCCTCTGCTGGTTCTTTATAAAATAGCGCTCAGGCTGGCACCCTGGTGCTAGCTCTGAGATGCTGCCTGGGACCCTGCCCGTCCTTAGGACGGCATCCACTCTTCCCAAGACACTGCCGCACATACAGTGGCCCTGCTAGACCCACAATGAAGCAGGAGGCCGGAACGTACACCTGGGCTTCAATGCGCGTGGGCAGTGGCTCCGCCTCTTTGGACCTCCTTTCCTCACTTCCAGTGGACACTGAAAGGATTAAGAACCACACTCAAGTCCTCGCTCCTGCCGTGCCGGGACCATCACTGTGTGTATTTTGCAGGGAAGAAAACCACAGAGCTGGACTTGTAGCACACACTAGACCAACATAAGCTGCCAGTCACGGCATGAGGTTCCAGCTTTAGCACTTGATTCGGCCAATACTGAGCACCTCCTGGGTGCCACCACCTGAGCACAGGTTGGGGACCTTGTCCTGTCCTTGCGGTGGCACGGCTAGAATGGGGGCTAAATGTTGTTTGTGGAGTGAATGATAAAATATTCCTGGTTCCAACTTGACACTCCACTTTTCCTTATTGGATTGGAATGGCCATGGGATCAGGAAGGAGGAAAAACGGAGTCTGATTTTCAGTTCTCCCGCTTCCCAGCGGTGACTCTGCCTCGCTGGGCCCTGGCTTTCTCACGTATAGTGAGGCTGCTGCTCCCTTCCCCCTAGCACAGAGCCTGGCTTGGGGGGGTGCTCAGTCAACAGGCATTTCTTGTGCACCTACTATGTGCTAAGTATTATTCCTGGGAACACAGCAGGGGATAAAAGTATCAATAGATGTTTCTCTCCTCCCCCCCCCCCCACTTTGCTTTCTCCCACCTCTAGGTCTCAGCTGCAGAATTAGGGCCCTAAAGATTTAAGGGTGCCCAGGCTACTGAGCTGTAATAACGGTGCTCCCAGGAGGCCAGGGCTGTGTGAGCACCTCGTGGGAATTCGCCGTTCTTCCTCCCAATGAGGCTGACAGCGTGAGAAGCCCACCTTCCAGGAAGAGGCACAGAGAAGTCAGGGACCAGGCCCAGGGTCACAGGGGATTTGATGCTGACTGAGCCTGGCTCGGTGAGAGGAGCAAGGAGAGGATGATCGGTGCGAGCAGCAGGATGGCAGGAGACGTGGAATCAGAAAAGGCCTTCCGGGAGGGGCCAATCGACGGTGGCAAGAGAGATGGAGGAGAGGGCACTGGGTTGGCCACAGCATGCACAAAGGCCCTGGGGCAAAGACACAGGACACTGGGGCCAGCACTAATTCCTTAGAGATGACCGGATGTCTGGATTTGGTGCAGGTCTTTCAAAAAACAAACCGACAAATGCCTCTGAGGGTTTCAGATGCACTTAATCTTTTTTTTTTTTTAATTCCAATTAAGGGGAAAGCCTTGCATTATTATGGTTGAGTCCAGGGCAGGGCAGCGGTTTTACCTTCTCGAGGCAGCTGAGCCCAATGGAGATGGCAGTGGATGTTTTAAATCTCTTTTTAATTAAGGAAAAAGCTCCGGCTTGCGTCAGGGATGAGCTGCTGGAGAGAAAACCTGGCAGGAGCCAGAGAGGCTCCGGCGCAGCAAGGTGGGGGAACGTGCGCACCTCCCCGGCTGCCAGGCATCGGCCTTCCCGCTGGGTGGGAACTCTGGCCTTCGCTCCCTCCCACCACCTGTTCCCGGGTCCGGATGACAGCCCCTACTCTCCTCTGAGCCTCAGTGCTTCCGGGAAGGCTTCCTGGGGTCTCAGCTACAGAGGGGGAGAGCAGTGTGGTGGGCTCGGATCAGACAGCAGTGCGGTAGTCACGGGTAAGTGGCCTCTCCTCCTGGCCCTCAGGCTACTCATCTCTAAAAGGGACACACGAGGATCACTGTGAGAACTGAAGTCAAAGAAAACAAGCAAAGTGCTTGGCACCCACCTGGCCCATGGGAAATGCTTGATGCAGCTCAGAGTTCCTCTCTGCTGATGTTTGGGGCTAGAGCATTGTGGTGGGGGCGTCCTGTGCATTGTAGGGTGTTTAGAAGCATCTCTGGTCTCTAGATGCTGTAATGACTTCCAGTTGTGACAACAAAAAAATGTCTACAGACACTGTGAGTGTGCCCTGGGGGTAGGGTTGTCAGATAAAATTCAGGACAATTTTTTTTTTTTTTAGTATACTAAAAAGTGTGTGCCAGGCAATATCTAGGACATACTTATACTGGACAATTATTTCTTGTTTATCTGAAATTCCAATGTAATTGGGCATCCTATTTCATGGTTTTTTTCCTTCCTAAATCTGTCGACTCCACTGGTTGGGGGGTACCCAGTCATAGCCGTTGCTAATCTCGACGAGTGCTCAGCATTTCAGAGTGCTGCCCCAGGGCGGCTGCACCTGCTGTCCTGGGGTGGCCCCACCGCACACCGGCTTGGCGGGAGCTAAGCGAAGGGGCTGCAGAATGGCCTGAGCCGGAGGGGCTGGAATTCCCAGCCCGCCCTTCGCCAGCTGTGTGGACTGAGTTTTTCATTCCCTCTGAGCCTATTTCCTTAGCCACAAAGGGGCTAAGTTATAGGGGGCTACACTTGGTTGGCCCCTTGCCAGAATATCTGAACTTTTGCCCTGGATCATGACTTATAACCCGCAAAGTTCTCATAAGGACACATGACATCAAGCGGACGTGTCTGGGGCAGCCCGGCCCTTAGCGGGTGCTCAGAGGAGCCACATCATTAGGACTGTTATTATTACTGTTAAAGGGGCAATTAGCCAAAGACATGCCAGGGCCAGGCACGTGCCTCACTCCTCCTGCCCTAGTCTTGCCCCTGCCCAAGGCCATGCCCCCTCTGGGGACAGCCCTTCTGCCCCTGTCTGGGACAACTCTGCAGGGGTTGTCCCACTGAGGGCTCGTGGGACAGCGGAGGCCTACCTGCAATGCTTGGAAGCCCAACTCACCCTTGGCGCCTGGCTTCCCACCGCCCATGTTAGGCGTGGAGGCCACGGGTCCATCCTGTCACCTGGGACAGGTCAAGGACAGTTATCAGTTTGGGTGCTGGACTCCTGACCAAATCAGTAACCTCTCAGGGCAGGTACCAGGATCACATCTGGTCTGCCATGGGAGGCCTAGCCATACTCATCAATCAAATTTCAAAGACGCTTGGGAAGGGCAGAGAGAGTAAGGGCACATTGTAGCAACAACGATGGCCATAACAGTGGCGATTTCTGCGAACCCATCAATTTCCAGGCCCCATTCTCAGCTCCTGATGTGCCTACCTCGTTCCATCCCAACAAGAGCCCCGCCCCAGGCACAGGCTCACCAGGCCCATTTTATAGTTAAAAACAAAAAGCACCAATTCAGGGAGTTGAAGAGCTTCGGCCAAGTCACAAGAGGTTTGGGCCTGCTGGATGGGGCAGGGCGGGGAGGAGGTCAGAGGTGGACATGGGCGCAGGGCTTGCGGCACTGGCTGAGAGTCACGTCTGTACCCCTTCCCCGGTGTCTGAAGCCTCCCTGGGCCCAGGAGAACCGGGCTGCTTAGCCTCCCAGCCAGTCGACTACTGGGTTAGCAGAACCCGTACTTGGGAGCAGCACGAAGTGAGGGAGGCCCCGCCATGGGCAGCCAGAACCAGACGAGTCCCAGCACCCGCCTCCCCAGAGGCTCACCCTTCATCCTTCATTCATTCCACAAATACCTCCAGAGCACTTTGTCCATGCCAGGCTCAGAGGAACTTGCCAGGCAAGAAGAGGTAGGGGCGGGCGCAGGGCACGCGTCTGGGAGGCCAGTCCCATTCCCGAGGTTCTTGGGGCCCCAACTTGGCCACATTCCAGCTGTGTGATCTTGGGCAGGAAGTTTTACAGCCTGATGACTCAGTTTCCTCATCTGTACGCCAGAGATGACGAGCAAGTCGTCATATGGGAGGGCGGAGTGACACCTGACTGGTGAGCACTGACCTCCCTCCTGGGCTGAGAGTGACAGCACGGCTGCCCCAGCCAGCCAGAGACAGGCCCTGGGAGGGTCCCCACACCTGGGTTAGACAACAGACTGTTCTGCAAACGTCGATTGTGTCCCTACTGTGTGCAGACCCAAGGCTGGGTATAGGCTTCAGGAATGAGCAGGGCGGCCACAGCTCCTGACCCGATAGCACTGTGAGAGCAAGGGGCAGGCGAATGTGACTGGAACTGTCCCAAGGGGAGGCGAAGGTGACTGGAACTGTCCCCTGTGTGATTACTGCTGCGAACTAGCACTGGGTCCCACTCAGGCGTGGCTACGGACGGCATCTCCTCCCACTCGCTGTGACATTTGACTTCCACACTCGAGGCCCTCTCTCCATCCCTTCCTCCCTCTGGCAGATAGCAGGTGCTGGAGGTTTAGCATAAGAAGGAGGGCTAAGTCCCTGCTGTGAGCCAGGAGGCTGCGTGCTGGGTGTGGGGAGCAAATTAAGCACCATCTGCTTCTGCGTTTTAAGACAGGTTTGGATTATCCACTCCTCCTCCAGGCAGGCTGGGGGTCTCCCAGTACCTCGACCATCGTCCCCTGGGCAGAGATCAGAAGTTTCCAGAAAAAGCCCTGAATTAAAGCCTGCATACCCGGGTTCCCAGCCAAGCTACCTTGTCCCTTGTCACCTTGGACAGTCAGTCTGTACCCCAGGCCCATCTGAAAAGCAAGGACACTGGACTCAGACAGTGGTTCTCACCCTGGGCTGCATGAAGCTTCATAAACACATCAGGGCCCCGGACCCGCCCACACCAAACAGATTCCCCAGACCGGGCTAGGCCCGTGCCTTTTTGAAAGCCTCAAAAGTGACCCTGATGTTCAAAAGATGAGACCCTCATCTGAAATGATTGTGGTGCTTCCTACGACTTTGAAAAAAAAAAATTCTTGCTACCGCACCTCGGCGTCCACAGCCCCGCCTGCCCGTGACCCCACGGCCTCCTGCTTGGCATCCCCATCCCTGCCACACTTGCTTCCTCAATGCACATCCACTCGCCAAACTCATTCCTGCCTCAGGGCCTTTGCATCTGCTGTTCCCGCTGCCTGGAACACTGTTCCCTGCATGCACGAAGCCGGCTCCGTGACAGAGAGGACCTTGCCCACTTCATGCCCTTCTATTGTACGACTTTGTTTCTCTTCACAGCTTTCATCAGAAAAATCTACCAATCTGGGTTATGTATTCACGCATTCATTTCTGTCTCTCCCACGGAGCTTCGTGATGTTCACGGCCACGTCCCTGGTCCTTGCGCAGTGCCAGGCATGCAGCAGGTGCTTAAAAACTGTTTGCCAAACAACTGTTTGCTGGAATACAGCACTGTTTGGGCGCCATGTTCCCATGGGAAGGGAACACCTGCCATGTGCCAGGCTCTTCTAGTGTGCACGGCGGGCAGAGCAGACAGACGGCCCTGGCAGTGATACTGCCAGAGAGGTTAGCGACCTCCCCCAGGACCCCCAGGGACAGGAAGTCGCAGCCCATTTCACAGATGGAATCTCTAAAGCTCAGTATGTTAAGAGATCGACCTTGGCCATTTTCCACCATGTGACTGTCCCTTCAAACACATCAAGCCCTCACTCATTCGGAAAACTGTTCAAAGTGTATTAGCCAAATAAATGCCTTTTATCTTCTCCCTTTCTGTGGCGCTCCCAACCCCATTGGTATAAATCCTGAACTCCCTACGTACCCCACTGGGCTGCTGGCTGCAGGTCTCTCCTTGCCCACCTGCTGCCCTTTCTATTCCTCCAAGACACACACACGCTGACACACACGAGGCTCCCGATGCACTTCCCGCTGCCCGGGAGCCCGTCTGCCTCCACACACTTCCCCGGACCAGCTCTTTCAGGCTTGGCTGCTGTTTCAGAGGCAGAATCCCAGGCCGGCTTCCGCCCCCGCATGCAGCAGTTAGTAGGGACACAATGAACATCAGTGCTATGAACCATCCTGACCAACTCTGGACGGCAGCTATGGAAAAGCTAGAACTAAGCGTTCGTCCTAGCAAGGGGCAATACGGTGGGGCTGGTTTTCAGTGTGACCTGGGGCTGGTCTTGGGCCAAGAAAAGTGGGCATCATAGCTGCCGGCCCCCGACCACCCCTCGCCTGGGTCACAGGCAGAGTGGGAGAGGCTCTGAGCCTCTAGGCAGACAGCCAGGAGAAATGCCTGGGCAGTCAGGGGTCCCAACGCCCAGGTGGCCTGGGGGAGGGACCATATGTGTCCTTCTCAGTCCCCACCATCACCGTTATCACACACTCAATAAGAGACTTTAAAAACCCACCAACATCAGCCAAATCCCAACAGTGGGGCATCTTTCCAAACGCCTGACCAGTCCTTCTCAAAATGGTATCACAGAGACACAAAAAATGTCATAAAGACAAGGAACTTCTGAGAAACCATCTCAGCCCAGAGGAGTCTAGGGAGATGTGACAACGAAATGCAAAGTGGGACCCTGGGACAGAACAAGGGCATTCAGTAAAAACAAAGGAAATCTGAAGAGACTATGGACTCGAGTTCAAATGACACACCTGTGCCGATTCAGGAATTGTGATGAACGCCCCACGTGAATGTACGATGTTAACTAGGGGAAAGCGGCTGGGGTATATGGGAGCTCTGCACGACCCGCATTTTTTCAATAAAAAATAAAGTCTATAAACAAATTAACCAACCACCAACCTAGGACAAGGTCTCTATCTTCTAGCTCTTTCCTGTTTGTCCCCAGGCCACCCAGAAGGCCGGCTGGCTGAGGCCAGCCCTGCCTCAGGAGCTGGCGTCCTCCAGGGAGCCCCAGAGACCACACCATCCCCTGGAGATGGCCCCGGCGGGGAATCTGCACCTCCAGTTTAGCTTTCTCCTGCACAGGTCCCCACACACCTGGAGCTGCCACCAGCGCAGAGAGGTGCAAGGGCCAGGGTAGACGGGAAACCCTGCTCATTAGACACCAGCATTCGCGCTCATCTCAGACGTCCCTAGAAACCTGGCCCAGGAGATGTTCCCACTCATCACTCCATTTTACAGGTGGGGAAACTGAGGCTTGGACGGGTGAAGTGATCTGCATGAGGTTGCAGTTAGTCAGGGGCAGACTGGGACTTGACCTTGGATCTCTCTGACCTCAGGGCCACTTCACCAGTCAGAGGTCCCAAAGCCCAGATGGGTCTCAAGCTTGAGCCTGTACCGGAACCAGCCTATGATTTGTTAACAACCCCCAGAGCTTCTGACTTGCAGGTTCGGGTGGGCCCTGAGAATTCACACGCCTGCCTTCTTCCCAGGTGATGCTCAGGGTGCAAGTCTGGGGACCACACTAAGAACCACTAGGCTCCACCATGCTGTTTCTTGAGAAGGCCCACCTTGCTGCTGACCGTGAGAAAACGGTTCTTACAAACCAGGGAAACCACCCCCCCTCCTGACCAGCTGTTGACCTTGTGCCATCAAGAGCTCCTCTGTGCCTCAGTCTCCTCGTCTGTAAAGTTACCTTCGCCGTCCAGCTGTAGTGAGGATGAAATGAGCGAATGGAGGGCAAACATTTAGGGGGCAGCGCCATGCTCACAGGGACGCCCTCCCAGCATGTGGCAGCCCGTAAACAAAAGGGCATGAGGGAGGGAGGTGCTCCTGGACAGTGGGACGTTCCCACATGTCACAGCTGCTATGGCCAGGCCCTGGAGCAGAAAGACCCCGCTTCAAGCACGTTGTTGTGCCCAGTCTCCTTTGCGACCAGAAACAAAAAGGATTTCGGCATAGCTCTGTTTCTCCCTCACGACCTTGGGCCCAGTCTGCAGTGCCAGTCAGGAGAAGCACATTCCTGTCCCTCACACAGGAGGCTCAGAGGTGAAGTGACTTGCACAGGGTTGAACGAGTTCCCACCAAATTCAAAGTTCATGTCTACCCAGAACCTCAGCACGTGGCCTTATTTGGAAATAAGGTCTTTGCAGATGCAAACAGCTAAGGATCCCGTGGTGAGATCATCTTGGATGTAAGGCTGGTTCTAAGTCCAAAGACTGGTGTCTTTATAAGAGGAAGGACACGGAGACACAGGGAGAATACCATGTAAAGACGGAGAAGACACTGGGCTGATGGGGCCACAAGCCAAGAAACGCCTGGAGCCCCCAGGAGCCAGAAGAGGCAGGATGGATCCTCTCCAAGTGACTTCAGAGGGAGCATGGCCCTGTGACACTTCGATCTAGAACTTCTGGTCTCCAGAACTGAGAGAGAACACATTTCTGTTGTTTTAAGCCTCCCCTCGCACAGTGCCCAAGTTTCTGTTATTTGTTACAGCGGCCCTAGGACACTAAATATCATCTTAGAACGTTAATGTAAAGCTTTAAGAGCTCATGTGGATAAAGTTGCTGGGTACAATGGCTACTTTAAATGCTGAATTAAAATATTTTCCTCTGAAGAGGCTGCAGGGGTGGTGGCTGAAGCCAGACCTCAGGGACCAGCCTGCCTGGGTTCAGATTACTTAAGGGAACCAGCCCTGTGGCTCTGGCTCCAGGCAAACTGCAGGGCCCCTCGGTGCCTCGGCTTCCTCACCTGGAAACTGGGAATTACAATAGCATCCACCTCGAGGCGGGAGGAGGGACAGATGAGTCACTCACATCCGATGCAGAGAAGGGCCTTGCCCAGGCTAAGATCCCAATAAGAACCCACCATTTATCCTAATTATTTGACCTGGATTCCGATTGCTAGAATTTATCCCAAAGAAATAATAATTTATAAAATCAGAAAGCAAAGATATCCAAAATGGCATTATCTACAAAATCAACAAGTTGGAAACAACCCAAAGACCAGCTCTTGACAGACTCTGACACAGGCAGTGAAGACCTATGAAAATGATACTGCCTTGAGAAAGACACCAAACAGACCCAAACATTGACTAAGAAAGAAAGAAAAGCACACAGAACTACACGTGCCAGCACTGACAATCATGTAAAACCACGCCTGCTAGGAGCCAGGTAAGAGAAGACACATGGACAGCTGTGAGGGCTGCAGGGCTACGGGGCAGGTACCCAGTGTGCTGAGGTTTCCTCAAATGTGACATATCCCTTACGGAGAAAGTGAAAATAAGGCTCGCAGATGAAGGTCTGGGGAGTTGGGGCATCGGGACTGGCAGGCCTGGGCTATCTTGGTTAAGTACAGAGAGAGGGGTTCTGTGCCCTGTCCCCCCCCTCACCCCAAGTCACATTCAAGTCTGTTTTGGCCAAAGTGGAGGGGAGGGCTGGCAGCCCTGGGCTAGTGGGCTGGCCCCAGAGAGCCAGCAATGAAAAATGTATGAGCAAACCTTGGTCCTGCAGGTTCCCATCCAGCACTTAGCTCCTCCGGGGCTAGGCCTGGAAGAAGGCCCTTTTAGAAGCTCTCAACCCTAGGAGCACTCAGCCGGCTGCCTGGGCTTTCGGCCCTGGGTGGGTGTGTGTGGGTAACCTCCCAGGAACTTGCAGCATATGCCGTTCCTGGGTCTCTTCCTAGGCTGACCAGCCCAGCCTTGGGCTGAAAGATAGATAGGTGGCCCCAGAGGTTCCTCCAGGGACTTGATTTATTTCTCAAAGATGTCTTGACACAAGAGCCAAAATGTGGAAGCAATACAAGTGTTGATCAACAGATGAACAAACAAAATGTGGTCTACATACATGATGGAATGTTATTCAGCTTTAAAAAGGAGTAAAGCGTTCACGCCCCAGTGGAGCCATGGTCCATGGTCTCTGGCCACGCCACCCTGAACAAGCCCAATGTCTGAGCTCGGAAGCTAAGCAGGGTCGGGCCTGGTTAGTACTTGGATGGGAGACCACCTATGAAGACCAGGTGCTGTAGGCACAAACAAACAAACAAACAAACAAATAAAATATAAAGGAATAAAGCACTGACACATGCTACGACATGGGTGGGCCTTGAGGACATCGTGCTGAGTGAAATCAACTAGCCGCAAAAAGACAAATACTGTATGATTCCACTTATGAGAGGTCCCTAGAGTGGTCAACTCCACAGAGACAGAAAGTAGAATGGTGGCTGCCAGGGGCTCGGGGAGGGGAATGAGGCGTTAGAACTGAATGGGGACAGTTTCAGTTTGGGAAGATGAGGGAGCCCTGGGAATGGATGGTGGTGATGACTGCACAACAATGGTAAATGTCTTTAATGCCGCAGAACTGTACACTTAAATAGAGTTAATGGTAAATCTCGTTATGCATATTTGTTATGTCTTACAGTTTACCACAAAAAAAAAAAAAAAAAAAAAAAAAGCTTGTCCTGACCACCTACTCTGTGTAGGGCACAGGGAAAGCTGTCCGCGAAGGCTAAGGGTGAGGGTCCTGGAGCTCTAAGGTTCCATCTTGGGAGCCAACCTCGAGACCTCCACAAACACCTCCAGCTCCTGTGCGGGGTCAGCCTGGAGCCTCGGAGAGACCTGGACCCGGAAGGATGTGGATTGTGCACGATCCTCCAATCCTCCATCCCTATTCTGCAATGGACACCCTGATATTCTCCAGGGAAACCACTGCTCCCAATATGCATGTGGTCCTGGACAAGCTGTCCATCAAGATGCTCCACCCCCTTATGCCCCAGTGAGGAGCAGGCGTAAGCCTTGAGCTGTACCAACCAGATGCTCTGCTGGGCTCACTCACCCCAGCTGTGGGACCTGAAGAGTGGTCCTTCAGTCTGGCCCGAACTTCCTATGCCTCCTGACTTCCTGTGGCAGAGGGATGGAGCCAGGGACATGCCTCAAGCATCCAGGAGAAGAGCCAGGGCCATCCAGGGCAACTCTCAAATTTCAGGCTGGGGAGATGTGGGGTGGGAGCATTCGTCACGAAATAATGGGCCTTGAGGGGAGGTCTCCGTGTAGGCCATATTGATCTGGGTGACCTTGAGGCACTGGCCGATGCTGGACAGAAAGGTCTAGAGCACGGGACAGAGGTCTGGGCTGCCGCTGCCAACACTTGCAACACCCCTCAGTGATTCTATGTCCTAGAACTTTCTCCCTGCTGGCCATTCCTCTCTCCCAGCCCGCCTTCCCCAGGCCCGCCAGGCTGGACCTCCTATCTTGGTGATAAGAGGCCGGCGGGGCAGAGAGCAAACACCCCGAGCGTGCCTGGCACCTATGTCCAGGGCCTCTTACTCCCTTACCCCCCACAGTCCAGGATTAATCCTTCTGAGGGGGAAACTGAGGCCCAAGCGGTGCTGCGACTTTCCTATGTCACTCAACAAAGGAAAGGGAAGGCCAGGAGGAGCCCTCAGAGCCAGAGTAAGCATTTATAGGGCGCCTACTGTGTACAAGTGCTGCCTAAGTGGGGTTGGCCCTCCCTCTCCAGGGCAGCAACACCAGGGTCTCCGGGTCTACCCTCACACCCGCTCCTGCCTCGTTCCTTCCCTCCCCCGTCCCCCCCTCTGTCTCAGTCCCCACCCCGCACCCACCCACAGAAGAGCTGGTGGGGGAGAGCCGCCCACCTTACCTTTCAGACAGGACAGCTTAAGCCCCATGTCGGCGCCTCTGTGGCCTGCGGAGAAAGGAGAGGCTTGTTTGTATTGGCCACGTGTGGCCAGGCCCCCACCCCCGGGGCCCTGATGGGTGCACAACAGGAAGCAGCGGAGAGAGAAACCACGGCCTCCAGGTCGCGGCGCCTGCTGACTACATCTGGGCTGAATTTGCTCAAAGCTGAGTCTGTGCTGGCGGAAAAAACTTTCAGGCGCCTCAAAGCTAAATATACTGGAGGCTGGCTGCGGTCAGGTCAGCGGGTAAAGCTGAAGGTGAGGGCATGGTCGGGGGCTGACAATGTGGCACCCACACCACCTGGCCTTCCTGTGGCAGAGGGATGGAGCCAGGGACATGACTTCAAGATGTGAAGACCCTCAGGCTAGGCTAAGAGGGTGCCCCAAAGCCCACCGTGATGAGCGCCCTTTTAAAAATGCTGGTTCTTTGGAGATCTAGCAGATTAAGCCATAAGGGGTTCCTAGTCCCCAGTTCACGGGCATTAAAATAGTCTCGACCAGGGTTCCCACGATCTTCCTGCAACGTGATGCAGCCTTAGGCCTATCAATGAACGAAAGACAGGCAGCAGCTGACAGTGCTCAAGCACCTGCGTGCTCCTGACACTCAGTCCTCCGCAGCAACCCTAGGGGAAGCTATTACTGTCCCCATTTTACAGACGTGGAAGTCAAGGCTCCGAGAGGCAGCAGTGCCTACCCGAGGCTACCCAGCTTACCGTGAGAGTGGAGCTGAGGTTTGAATCCGGGACTGCCCTGGCCCCCAGCTGGAGCCCACCCCACAGGGGCCTTCATGGCTCTGCAGGCCTTCCTGGGAAGGAGAGGCTCTGGTTTCCGCTTTGGAGGGCTCCCTAAGGCTTTGAGAGGCTGATGGCGGGGGGCTTACCCTCTTTATCCACAGGGAGCCCCCTGTGTGCCATGCTGATAAGGGGGAGAGGTGGAGGGTGGCCACGAGAAGCGCCCCTCCGATCTCTGACATGGGTGTCACAGGGCCCCAGAGCTCTGCAACCCATGGTCTGCTTCTCCAGCACGGAGGCTAGGATCTAAGGCAGGTGACACTAACGGGGAAGCTCTGGCTTGCCAACCGTTCTTGGATGTTCCCCGCCCTCCCTGCCTCCCTCATCCCCTGGGGTCAGACCTCCCAACCTCCCAGCCCCATCCCCCCCACATTCCTCATCCTGGCATCTGATGTCAAAGAGGATCCCACACAGGTGGACACAAGGCCAAACAGGGCACCACACCTGTGTTGTTCAGACTAGTGGGAGAGAAGGACAAGCCAACCAGCCCCGACAGAGGCATGGTGAGCCCAGGGGAAGCAGACTGAAGTCGGCAAGACGAAGGAGGGTTCCTGCCCCAGCCATGTCCCTAAAAACAGGCAGGAGAGGGCCAAGCAGGGAACAGCCTTTGAGGCCCTGGAAACAGAATGTGCAAAGTTCCAGAGGAAGAGAAGGGCGTGGTCCACAGGAGGAACCAGAGGGTGGGAAGTCGTGGCAGGATAGGATGTAGAGAGGCAAAGATGAGCTAAGCCTTGGGGGCTTCAGGGTTTGGAGGTCATTCTCAGGTACCGTGCAGCAAGTCTGCATCCTATGAGGCTGTGCAGGCCTGGGGCCAGCTAGGAAACACCAGGGTCTACCAGGCCTTTCCTACACGGGACGTGCCGGACCCCTGGGAGCTTGTTAGCAATGCAGCATCTCGGGCCCACCCAGATGCATTAAGCCAGAATCGGTATTTTAACAAGGTCCCCTGGGATCCGTGAGCTGGTTAAGGTCAGAGAAGCTCTGCTCTGGGCCAGAAATTGTGAAGCCTGAACTTCAAAGACAGTGGGAGGAAGCAGCAGCTGGAAGTCTGGGTGACACACAGGCTTGGGAGATGGAGGGACCCGGGATGGGCCAGTTTGGATTTGTGGGGTGGACTGGAGACATGCACTAGGAGATGGACTGCGGAGGGGAGAGAGGAGAGAGGAGACAGAAAGATACTGAGAGAGGGTGGGCGAGAGAGACAGACACTGATGAGCACAGACTCAGGATAGCCACGTAGAAAAGGAAGCGTTTCCCGCTTAGGAGCAGGCCCTGGAACAGTAGCTCTCCAGTCCGGGGCAAGAGCCAGGTGACAGCAGGCAGGTTCCTTAACCATCCCAGACTCTACTTTCCTCATCTTTAAAATGGGAGTGATGTACTCACAGGCTCATCAAGTAGCAGGGAGGACTGAACGCTGGGAGGTGATGGCTGTCAAAGGGCTTCGCTTTATGCCGGGCACAGAGCATAAGGCCAAGAAGTGTCAGCTGCTATTATTACGTAGGATGGCGATGGAGAGAAGGGAGGCTAAGCGGTCTCCAGTGGGGCCTTTTCTCCAGGGCCCCGCTCCTCAGGGTGAGGCCTGGACCAGCAGCATGGATACCACCGGGGGCTTGTGAGAGATGCAGACGCTCAGGCCCCACCCCACCTGCAGGTTCAGGAGCTGCATTTAGAAAAGACTCAGGGGATGCTCGTTACCAATGGAGCAGCACTAAGCACCACATCTTCCCTGCACATCAGAATTGCCTAAACGCTTTTTAAAAATACCAATGCCTGGGGCCCACTCCAGAGATTCTGGGGTAATTGGCCTGGGGTGTGGCCCAGCACAGGGATTTTTAAAAGCTCCCTAAAGGATTCTAATGTGCAGGAAAGTGTATCCTTCCTGAGGGGAAGAGGAGGGGCTTGGGCTGGAGGAAGAGAAAGCCCAAGACTTGGCCTGTGGGAACAGCGGGCACCCTTCTTGAGCATTCGCTGTGTGCTCGACACTGGGCAGAGCCCCTCGACAGAGATTCACGATCAGTTAATCCTCACAACGGCCCCATAAGGTTGGGACTGTTCCTATCCCCACTTCACAGATGAGGAAACTGAGGCACAGAGAGGTTAGTTAACTTGTACAAGGTCCCACGGATGGCCAGTGGCAGGGCCAGGGTTCAAGCCCAGCACTTTGGACTCTACACTTTCAAACAGGGAGCTTCAAGGTGGGTGGTGGCACCGACCTTACCTCCATCTCTCTCCCCAGTCCGCCTCGTCTCTCTCCCTCTCCTGCCCAGGGGTCCTGTGGCCCTGATCATCAACAAATAAAAAACCCAGGACCCACCATGGCCACTGTAATGAAGGCCTAACATCACCGCCATTCACACGTGCTGTGCACGGCCTACCGCGGTTTTATAGTCCATCCTCTCCTCTCTAAGTGCTGGTCACAGCCCACCCAAGAGATTTTTACAACACGTGCCATCCCAGGGTTTGAATTCTGAAGTCCTCGCAGATGAAGCGATGTCAGGACTTTGCTGTAAAATACTCCAGTAAAACAACGGCGGCAGGGGTACAGGGCGCAAGGCAGATCTACAGTGAGACAGGCGGATGCCGTCTGCTGCTGAACCCGGGAAACGGGGAGTTCATCGCCCATTTTTGTGTCTGAAAGATTCAATCGGTCAAAGGAAAGATAACCGTCTATCAGGTGACAGCATGGGGCCAATGTTCCGGTACCTGATTTGATCCCTGTACTGTGTTCTGTAAGAGGGTCCTTGCTTTTAGGAAACACACATTGAAGTGTTTGGGGTCAAGGTCATCGTCTCTGTAACTTCACTCAAACAGTTCAGTTGGAAAATCATAACATGCACAGGTATGTACAGAGGGAGCCGATAAAGCAGATGTGGCTAAATGCTTGTGTCTGGTGCAAAATACACGGGGCTCTCTGCGTTCGTGCAACTTTTCTGTAAGCTTCAAACTATGTTGAGAGAAGCTGACGAAGGAAAGAGAAGCAGACAGAGACAGAGCACTCGATAGGTGACGTCTCCTCCGTGCCCAACGCCACTGCCTCCGGGCAGCCGCACACAGGGTGCGGTTTTGTGCATCAGATCCAGTTTTCCTAGAACATCTCTGATATGGCTGAAAGTACATTCCAGAGACCAGGGCCCTGGCCTGGGCAAAGCTCTGTGTTATGCTGTGCCAGGAGCACCATGTCCCAGAAGGGCTGTCCTGAATTGATAGGTTTTGTCCCCAAAGCTGTCTTGTAACTTTAAAAATATCTCTTTCAAAACACTCAGAGAAGGGAGGACGAAAGGAAGAAAACAAAAAAATGAGGACCCAGGAGTGGCCCCAGTTGGATTCTGGGAAAACTGGGGGATAAGAAGCTATACCGGGGTCAGGCAAACATGACATCGTGGGGTCATGCCTATGTGTAGCAATTCCATTTCAGATTTCTGACATCCCCAAGTGGAGAGTTGACACAACCCAACTTTTCCCCCAATGCACATTGCTCGCTTTGCTGTAACTCTCATCTCGGTGCTTCTGCTCCCCACAAGGACACAACAAAGGCAGTGGGCCCGGGAGTGGCCGAGAGGAATAAGGAAGAACCAGGCATGTGGAGAAGCTGTGTGACCTTAGGCGAGGCATATCCCTCCCTTTCTACATCTGAGGTGCTGAAGTTCTGTCCCCCGGGCTCAGCGTCCTCATCTGTAGAACAGGCATCCTTCCCCCAGCTTCCAGGACAGGACCTGGGACAGTTGTCCCTGTCGTCATCACTGTCACTATTGTAATATTACTGCTAAATACTCCTATGAGGGCAGTGCATCAAAAGACCCCTAGGAGCCACCTCACAATATGGTCCCCAAGGCGATCTGTGGTGTGGCCTGTCACATAAGGAGAAAGCACTACGCTCCCAGGGGTGATTTACTTGGGAGTGTGGAAGGGCCTTACTCACTCCCTTTGTGATCAGGGCCGCCAGGCGGAGGGCCAGCACCCAGCGAAGGCTACAGATGCTTTTAATGGAGAGGGCCCTTCCTGTAAATGGCGGGGCTACTCTTACCTTAAACTTCACAGTCATCATGACAATAACAGCTGACAGATACCAAGCTAATGCTTTCAAGAGGCCAAGTGCTGGGCAGAGTTCATTATAGAAATGACTTTACTGAACACTAACAACACCCTAAGAGAGAAACATCATCTCAGTCCCCATTTTACGGATGAGGGAATGGAGCTCTGAGGGGTCAAGTGCTAGCAAGCTCAAAAGCCATTCTCGCTGCACATTTCAGTATTATATCATTCTGTATGCTACGGTTCTTCATTGTTTGAATTTGTTACAAAGATACACGGTTCTGAAATTAGAAAATAAATATTTAATGGGTGGGGCCCTTAACTTGGCAAGATGGTACTAGAGCAGTCAGGTCCATGAGAACTGTTAGTTTAAGTATAAATGTTCCCTCTCACGCATTTGCAGGAGTGTGAAAAACCTCCCTTTCATATTGAATTGGGCTGTTTATGCTCCCTTCAAAATATCAGATTGTTAATTATTTGCACAACAGCTTGAAGTAGAACAGGTTCTTTCTTGCACCCGGGCATAAAAATCTCTCTACCGACAAATGGCGATGACAGGATCCTCTCTGGTGACAGAGACAGAAAATGACAAAAACTTAACTTCCTCCTGCAGGGGTCTGCCCCTCCTCTGAGCTGTGGTGAGATAGATGAATATCTGCTGCTTTGGACACCACAGAGCCCTCTCTAAAACCATGAACATCTCCAGGGGGAAGGACACACTTGGCCATGTTGTCTGTTATTATTTTTACAGCAGCCTTGAAGATAGGAGCCATAAACTACCAGCCCACAGCAGTAAGTACTTGCCAGCTCACTGCCTACGGGTTTTCAGTGCAAAGAGAAAAATACACTAATGTGTTCTTTGCACAACGTAAAAAGTGATTAAGATGTAGCACTGCCTGCTAAAGACACAAGAACCACTGGAAGGACCCTGTCCTTAGAATTCTAGCCTTAAGGTCTGCCGGTTCCCTTCAGTTACTACTTTTGTGGATCATAAATGTTGGTGCCTAGAGTGTGACATAAACTTTCCTGGGGCGAATCACAAAATCTAGAGCTGGAAGTGGCTGTAGATAAAAGATTGTCAGATAAAATACAGGACGCCCAATTATTGCATGGAACATACTCATACCGAAAGTTAGTCATCATTTATCTGCAATTCAAACTCAAATGAGCATCCTGTATTTTTATTTGCTAAATCTGGCAACTCTACACAGAGGTTATCTTATTTCTAACACCTGGGTTTCCCAGATGAGGCCATGGGGGCCCGAGAGGGAAAGTGAGTGAAAGGCAGGGTCGGACTAGAAGTCTGATCTTTGTTTCTGTACAGCCACCTCCCTGATGAAATCAGAGCAACCCCTTGGAGGTCATTACTCACCATGGCGACTCATCTTACCTCCCTAACAAAGACCTCACTTGAGGACCAAGGACAGGGCAGGAATGAAAACTCCGGAGCTGAGGAATGTGATAGTTTACCTAGGTGGGTGGACCCACCAGACTAGATGGAACCAGGTTTCAATCCCTGCTGGGGGAGTTGGGCAAGTTCTCAGAGCCCCGTTTCCTTACTGCAAACACAAGGAAGAAGGCACTAATTGGCTGGCCATGCTCTCAGTATGCACATGGGAAATCTTGGTTTCCCTCCTTCTTTAGGAAATTTTCTTCTTGCCACAGGATTAGAATTCCAGCCACAGGGACTTTGCTGGGAACAGATGCTACAAGCGCTAACATGCCTCCTATCCTGGTACACAGAGTGCAAACGTGAGCATCTCCCTGGCTTTAGCCCACAGACCTGCAGGATGCTGTGAGCTCCTCTCAGGAGGCAGGGCAGCTGAGGGGCTCACAGGGATTCACCAACAGGAAGTGAAAGAGAATGGGGGCAAAGATAGGGGCAGAGTACCCGCCGAAATCCCCAACTGCTTCTCTGTCACCAGGCATGGTCTTAGGCCACCTGGGGTCCAGCCCTGGCCTCCCACCGATTGGCTGTGTAACTTTAAGCAAAATACTCGCCCGCTGCTCCTCTGGGTGTTGATCAAGCTCAAGCAGCTTAAGATTTGTGCACCTTTCCATTATGTGTCAATAAATGCTCATTTAAAAATAAGGGGTATGCTATTAGAAGTCAGGTTATGGTTAATTAACCACGGGGTTAATTTAAAAGCATGTAATTGTTTTTACAGTAGTGTTGAAGACAGGAGTCACAAATTACCAGCCCACAGCAGAGTATTTGCCAGCTTACTCCCTACAGCTTTTTGTACAAAGATAAAAATAAATTAATGTTTTTGCACCAAATAAAAAGTAACTACAATGTGGCATTGTCTGTGGAAGGCACTGCCAACAGGAACTACCCACTGGCTCCAAGGGAGATGTGGCTGGGAGCAGCAAGACCCAGGGAAATCCTGTTTCTTGATCTAGGTGTATACTTCTGATGTGTACATATTACTGTGTGTATATTGTACCTGCATAATCTTTTAATCTGTAGTTGGTGGCCCAGGGGTTCAAGGCCTGACCCTGCCATTTGCTCACCTGTGACCTTAAGTCATTTTACCTCTACAAGCCTCCACATCCTCATCTGTAAAATGGGGATATACCAATATTTGGTAGGAGGATGAAAAGAGAAAATGTGGGTGATGAGTACCAGCACTTAATGCACAGTCTGGCACAGGATAAGTGTTTGATAAACATGAAACATCACCACTCTCTTGTCCACAGAGAGGAGTTTCCTTTTCAAGTCTCCGGAGGTGATCTAAACCTGGGGCTCAGGGTCCCCGGTCCTTAACCCGCCGCCACCGCACCCCCCCCCCCCCCGCCCCCGGCCCCCATCCCTCAACAAGGGAAGGGATTTCAGGCAGAGATTAGGCATCAGAGCATTCAGCCTCCTTGGAGTTGAGGATTAAGTCTTTCCATAAATACACTGCCTCCCTCCCAACCAGAGGAAGAAGTACCCAAGGTTGGGGACACAGAACACAAGGCAGGTGTGGCCTGGACAGGTAAGGGATGAGATTAGGTAAGGGAGTGCTTTCTAAAATTAATCCAGCCCAAAACAGCATCCTACCTAGCATCTTTGGGAGCTAGGTAGGAAATCCCGGAGCCTGTCAATCCAGGAGTGTCTCTTTGAGCCTCAGTCTCCTCATCTGTGAGCTGGGATGTTGGTTCCACAAGTCTGCACTACCTCCTAAGTGGCTTTCCCTGGCTACCTTTCCATTCGTCTTCCTCAGTGAGTCAGGGTTGCTCAGCCTACACAGACTTTTCTCTCCATTCTTTCAGGCCTAACAGCCAGGAGCAGTCTGAGAGAAGACTCTACCGCCCAGGTCCCCGCCCACCACACGGCCCAGCGGAGCTACGGGTCCCCCTTTGTAAAGAGGGCCTCCCCCCACCCAGTTCCGCTGAGCTCAGCGGGCCAGAAGAAGTCGCGCGCGCGTCCATACTGATCGCCCTTTGCGGTTGCAAACCTGCTTTGATGCCCTGGGAGCGAAGGGGGCCCCTAAGTGAGGCGGTTCATAAATAATATATTTTAAAATACTCGATAGAGGGGAAATGGTTCCTCTCGAGGCCTCCTGCCCCCACCCTGGCCGGGCTCCTTTCCAGCTTTGAGGAATGGCGGTCTGGTCCCTTCCCAAGGAACTCGTGACAGCGCGGGGTGTCAGGTGGAGAGTGGGGGGCTAGAGCTTCCACGCGCGAGGACACACCCCTACCCGCCCGGTGCAAGTTGCAACACAGCCAGAGGGGGCCCAACTTTCCCCAAACCCGCGTCTCCTCAGAGAAGTCAGTGAGAAGGGGATACTCCCAGCCCCGCGAGGGTCCCCACCGCCCCAAGGGCCCCTGTCCTCCCCGGGGCGCGCCCCTCCCGCCTCCGGAGCTTGCGGGGCGTGGACACCGCCCAGTGGGGCTGCGGTTCTCGAAAAGAACGGCGTCTTCTGGAAGGGGTGGAGTGGGGTGTGCTGGGCAGCGCGGTCCAGGCACCCGGGCGCGCACGGAGCGGGGTACTCACCACTTCCTGGTGGGCTCACTGCGGAGCCGCGCCCGGGGCGCACGGGGCCCGCCCGGGCGCTGGCGGAGGAGGCGGCAGCCGGGCTCTGGGGGCCGCGGCGACGAGCCTGCAAGAGAGAGCACCGGGAGTCACATCCCGGGCCGGGCAGTCCGCCCCGGCCGGCGCTCCGGGCCCGGCCGCGCGCGCACGCCTCCCACCGCCCCCTCCCCGGCCCCTCGGGGCGGTGCTGGCCGCAGCCCCGCCCTGCCCGCGGGCGCAGGATCGCACCGGCCCGAAGCTGGGGCGGTACGGGGGCGGAGCGGGACCCGCCCGTCGCCTCCCTGGGGAGAGTGCCTGGGGCGCCCGCGCCTTCGGCCTACCCCTGGTCACCCTAGTCTCCACTTCCCTGGCCCGGGGGGAACCCGGGGGAAGTTTGGGTCACGGTGGTGGGGGAGTGTTCCCCATGTGCGCCTCTCCCTGAGTCTGGGTGCTTGCTGTGTATCTCAGCCATGGGTGGTGGAAAGGGGCGCCACTTCCCCCATTCGGGACGGCCAAGTTTGAGTGCGCCCCACCGCCTGGCTGCAGAGTGCAGTGACAAGAAGTCCCCCATCCAGCCATCCCCAGCCCCATACTCCTGCGCTGGGCTCTGGGATTACTTAAGCAGTGTGCCCCTTTCCGCATCTTGTCGCTGGAGCTGTAGGGCTTCAAATGGCCCTAGCAATCAAAGGGCCGCTTCCCCGTGTTAGCGTCTGGCCCCTCGCTGTCTCCGCGCGCTATCACACACCCCATTTCAGGGGTGCGGTCCAAGTTGGGGTATTAGGATTTGCTTCTAGGCCATTGGGCGTTCTTCAGAGTTTTGATGACTCCCAACTGGGAGTGATTTTCCAGTCCCCTAGGTGTGGGTGCAGGGCCTTTTATCCGTCTAGGTTTCTCAGGAGGCTCTCGCTGTGAGGCTGCCTCTGCAGGCACTACCCAGCTTGCTGGGAGGAACAAAAGCGATCTTTTACCCGTGTTTTTCCTGTCATGGTCACAAGCCTTTGTGCCAGCTCCATCTTACCAGCCCCAGGTCTCCACACCCTGTGTTCTGTGTCCTTCTGGAGAATACTGAAGGGACCTTGAGTCACAGAGCAGGACAGTGACACTCCTTTGGTGAATGCAAGAAAGAACCGAGTTGCAGGAAGTAGAGTCAGCATCCTCGCTGTGTGTTCTCCCCTTGAGTCATTCCTAAAGATGTTACAATTTTTTCGGTTCCCCAGACAGTATCAGTCTGGAGTTCCAGGCAGAAAATGTTCATGTCCCCACCAAACAGAAGGACCGAATGGGCAGGGTAAGGGGCTGGGTGTTCCTTCCGCCCATTTTTTACAACTCACCCTGGAGGGGGCTGCCAAGGGTTGTGTCCTCTAGTCTCCTCTAACAGAGGTGTGGGGAAACCCCTGGGGATGGCAGGCGCAGCCCTACATTTTTGTTCTGGAAGGGTGGAGAGGGGCCCTTTCTGAGGGCCGAGAAGCTTTGAGCAGGTTGAATGCTGGGCACTAGTTGTGAGAGCTCCCTGTCTCTGCACCCCTGTATCCACAGGGAGAAACGGGGATTCATTTCTACAAACACTTTTGAGCATCTATCTGTGCTGGCAACCGGGGTACCACAGTGAACGGGATACCTGTATACGCTCCCCGATGTCACTATTTACTCAGAACAGCCCTCTGAGGGACACACAGATTATTTTTCCTCCATTTCCTAGGTGTGGGACTTGCAGCACAGGGAGGTCACAGGTCACCCAGCCCATTAGTGCTGCATTTTGACCTGTGCCATCCTCTTCTACACCAAACTAAGAAAGGAGCTGCCCCTCTCAGGGGAGTTTGGCCCCACTCTAACCTGGGGGAGGAGATGGGGTGCTGGAGGAGGGGACAGGGCACTAATGAGAGGAGGCCCAGCAGGATTCCTTTTGTCAGCTAGTGCTTGAGAGAAGGAATGGAAAGAATCCTGTTTAATTTGCCCCTCCCCCCACTCCCCAAGGCCTCCACCCCTTGAGAACAGCGGGATTTGTGCTTCAGTATCAGAATTTCTCAATGTTGGCACTTTGACATTTGGGGCCGGATCATTCTCTGTCCTGGGCGCTGTAGGATGTTGAGCAGCATCCCCGGCCTCAACTCACTTGACACTGGTAGCATCAGCCATCTACCCAAGTTAGGACAACCGAAAATATCTCCAGATATTGACACCTGTTTCCTCAGGGACACAATCGCTCCTGCCGGTTGAGAATCCCTGAGTATGTTCCAGTGGTTCCTAGCCCTGGCAGCATGCCAGGATCACTGGAGGAGCTAAACACATAAATAAATAAAAATGAATAAAGCAAACACCCAGCTCCCCCCAGGGATTCTGACCTAATTGGTCCAGGTAAGGCCCAGGCATGGCCGTTTTGTAAAAACTTCCAGGTAATGTTAATAGCTGGCTACCACTGAGAACCTCGAAGGTAGTCAGAGCCCACTTGGCAAGAGTAACAACTGAAGAGACAAATCAAGCAAATGCAGTGTGTGAAACCTATATGGGTCTTGATCTGGACAAACCAACTATGAAAAAGTATTTGTGAGATAATAGCAGAAAATTGAACACAGCCTGGGTATTAGATAATTATTTTAAAGTATTACTAATTTTAATAGATGCGATAGCGGTATAACTGTCTTTAAAGCCCTTAGTGATAGATATAGAAAAGTATTTATGATGAATTAGTATGAAGATTAGTTTTGCTTTAAAAAACTCCAGGAAAATAAAAGACTGGAAAAATAAGGATGGAGGGGTGGTGGAGAGAGATTGAAAAAAAGCTTGATAAGTGTTGAAATTGAGGGATGGGTACGTGGAGGTTTATTATAGGATTCTCTCTACTTTTATATGAGTCTGAAATTTTTGTGTAAAAAGGGAGAGCCTACTTGGACACTGCGTTCCTGGTAGCCAAGTGAGGGGCCCTGTCCCAGGAAGAATTTGGCCTTGAGTGGGAAGGTAGTGGGGAGCTGGTGGTGGAAACCCCCTGGGCTCTGGGATGAGAGTCAAGCTCAGTGGGCTCACCTTGTACCACCTACTTGGAAGCAGCTCAAGCGATTGGAGAGGAGGGGGGCAGTCTTGAACCCATGGACCTAGGAGACTAAGCCAGGGCAGCTGCCCCACACTTGACTGTGATCAGAATTACCTGGAGCTTTGAGACAGGCAGGTGCAGGAGGTGGGAATTCCGTGTGTGTGTGTGTGTGTGTGTGTGTGTGTGTGTGTGTGTGTTAGGGCCCCTAACACCTGTCCCCCAAGGCCTTCCTTTCTCAGCAGGAGACCCCTTGGCCTACAGAGGAAGTAGTAGCCAAGTAGTTAGAGCAATTCTGTCCCTTCCCTCCCCTCGGGGATTAAGTTTGGAGATTAACTTTCTGTGCATGATTCAACCAGTTTTCCAGCGTTGACAGACCGCCCACCATGTGCCGTAGGCATGGTTCTAGGCACTAAGAATTGTCTAAACCCCTTGTCCCTCATGGATGTTAGAGTCTGCGTGCCCAGGAGGAAAAATAAAATATAAAAATAAAGTAAGAGGCTGTAAGGGGTGGGGAGCTAACATTTTAGACAACGCGGACAAGGAGAGACTTTGAGAAGGTGGCCTTTGAGGAAGCCGCTGCAGGGCACAGGGAAGCCAGAAGAACTCTTGCTGTGGGGGTTCTGGGTTCAGGGTATAAGCCCAAAGGAGGCAGAAAGGGACCAGGGTTGTAGGATGGTTCCTTCCTCCTGAAATGTTCTTCCTTTCCCCAAACCTTGTCCAGTTAACTCTTTCATAGCCCTGAGCAAGTGTCATCAGTTCAATTCCTGAAGGGCTGTTTCTCCACTAGCAGGTGAACCCCAGGAAGGCAGGGACCAGGTCTGCACTGCTGGCCATTGTCTCCTCAGTACGGAGCACAGAGCCCCCACAGTGCAGACACTCCGCACATCCTTGCAGAAGGAATGGGAGTTTGAATGAGCAAATGAAAAACTGCAAGTTCTCAGAAGGTTTCTAGGATCCAGGGGACCAGATACATTCCAGGAAAAGAAGCAGGTGCCACAGCCCATTCCTAGAGGAAGCCATCTGCCAAGATGCCAAACCAGCGAAAATGCCCGAGGGAGCTGCAGGGGAGAGATCCTCTCTGTGAGGCTGTTCTGCTCAGAAACAGGAGGAGGCCGGTTCTCTCTGCGTGGCCTCACTTGCTCGTGCACCTTCTCAGTTGCCAAAAAGTGGTAGCATGGAGGACGCGAGGGGCGGTGTCTACACTAAGGCCACACCAGGAAAAGGACTAGAGGGAATAAAAGGAGGGGCAGGGCCGAGACAACACCAGCTGGCACGTTTGGTTGTCCTCGGACCCTTTATGAGCCCTGAAGGACATCGGGACAGGCCTGAGGCTCAGTGGGGACCAAGGGCCAACTGAAAATTGTCCTGGCTCGGGATAGCCTTGAACAGGAGGGCTTAGGAGCCCCCGGCCATGGCAGCAGGGTGGGAGAGTGGGGGGTCTTTGCAAACTGACTTCCTAGCAGACTCTGCATTGGGTCTGAGAGGCCTTGGACCTTCCTGGTCACCATGGCATGACTTCTCCACGCTCTGGGAGCACCACCCAGTCACACGTGGCTTTGGAGGTATTTAGGCCTGAGGAGATCCATGAAGTGTCATAGAGGGTGGGAGTGGGGCCAGGAGGGGCGAGTTCTTTCCATTCACAGCTCCCCAAGCCCTACCAGCAGTTAATTCCTCATTTGAGGTGTATCTCTGAAATTCAGTTCCTAATTCGACACTTATTGAGCACAGTGTGGGGTTAAAGGTAGTTGCAAATTCTTGGTTCCTCTCCCCATTGAGAAGTTAGGCTTATTTCCCCTCCTTGAATGTGTGGCCTGCAACTGCACAATCAACCGAATACAATGAATACCATGGGCAGCTAAGCCTTAAGGAGCCCTGGTGGCTTCTGCTTCCGCCATCCTGGAACACTTGTTCTCCGGAGGGCTCCCTCTTAGAAACCGATTACTGTGCAGAGAGCCACCCAAGCCATGAGGAGAGTCCAGGTGTAGACTGCCTGGCAGAGCCCCACCTGAGCTCCCGTCCAATGCCCGGTGCCACCCACCCACTATGTGTGTAAGTCAGGTTGGCCATCCAGCCCAGGAAAGCCCCCATCAGGTGCCAGCAGCCCCAGCTAGTGTCATGAACTATCCAAGAACCACCCGGCAGAGCCCAGACAACCCACAGAATTGGGAGAAAATATAAAATGGTGCTTGTTTTAAGCCGCTAAGTTTCGGGGTGTTTTGTTACACAGCGAGATATAAAACGAGGCCTACTACATGCCAAGCATAGACATGTTCTGAGTTGTTGCTTTTTTTAAAGCTTTGTTTTAATTTGCTGCAATTAGGTTTATGACCTAATCCAAATATCCAAAAAAAGCAAAAAAAAAAAAAAAAAAAAAAAAAAAGGTATACCTACATATTTGCCACCCTGCTGTAAGAAACAAACCACTTGCTATATTTGCTTGAGATGTGTTTTTCCGTCAGAGATCTGTTACAGATATTCAAAGGTCTGGCGTGCCCCTCCCCAGCCCCATTCTTCTCCCCTTCTCCCCATGCAGACACTAGGGATGCCCCTCCTGCTGTGTTTTCTTGTTTTGCTGAGTATCTGCGCACCCAGAGCGGTCTCGGTTAATCTCCACAGCTAGCCTGCCAGCAGCAGGCCTTGGTGTCCCATTTTACCAGTAAGGTAGTTGGGGCTCAGAGAGGTGAAAAGGCTCGGACCAAGGACGAGTGGCTGGAAAAGGGCAGGGCTGGTCTCTTCCACCAGGACCCACCAATATGGAGTTGGTGGCAGGTGGTTCCTTGCTTCTGGGTAATTTTTGTGCACATATGTGTGCCCATACTTGTACTGCGGGATTTTGGAAATGGGGGCCACAGGAAGGAAATGATGTGATTCTTGGAATTTATTCATTGGGTGGGAGAATAGATGAGAATGGCCCTGCAATGGCTCTTGCTAGACCTGGGCGATGGGTACATGAGAATTGGTTGTGGTCTTCTCTCTCCACATATATATTTGAAAACGCCCTAAATAAAAGTTAAAAGAAACACAGGCTTTGGGGAAATAGACCCCAGGAGCATGGGGTGGGGGGGATGGCGTGTAGGACTTCTTGGTTATTGTGGGCCTGTCTGCCTGAGAGGGTCACCTGAGAGCCACACATTTGCCTTACAGCTCCAGTGGCTCTCAGAAGGGGTAGGGTGCCTTCACCCCACCCTCGGGGAGGCTGAGAGCCCCCTCCTCACACCCCAGGCTGGGTCTGGTCCCTGTTCCCTGCTCAGTGCTCTCCAAACACTTGGGCACCGCTCCACCTCCCCAACCTCACGTAGATAGATATGTTGTAGCAGTTCCATTTCCCCGGGGGTGGAGGGCTCTGCTTGGAGCAGCAATGATACATCTCTCCTCACTTCGTCCCCTGCCCTGCCCCAGTGCCCAGGTTAATGTGTAGTGTGGACACAGGGCCCTGGGAGTCGGGCACAAGTTCTGCCTGAGCTGGCTGGGTCGTGAACATCTCGCTTTGCCCTCTGGGAGCAGCCGTTGGGTTGGAGTTCCTCAACCTAGGTTGACACTTCAGCAATATCCCTGGCAGGAGACCGTAAGCAAGACGCTCAGCCTTTCTGAGTCTGATTTTCACCCCTAAAATGGGGTGAGGAGCACCAGCTCTGAGGGCTGTAGTAAGAGTCAAAAATGAGATTCATGTGAATCCATCTTAACTTTGAAAGAATCAGTCTATGGCCATACCACCCTGAACACGCCTGATCTTGTCTTATCTTGGAAGCTAAGCAGGGTCGGGCCTGGTTAGTACCTGGATGAGAGACCACCTAGAAATACCAGGTGCTGTGGGCTTAAAAAAACAAACAAAAAACCAAAAAACCCAATTAAAGAACCAGACAAATCATAGGTAACATTTGACTTAAATGAGAACTATAAACGGGCAGAGGGTTCTGAGCTGAGTAGGTACTAGACACTGCATTTGTTTGTTTGTTTGTTTGTTTATTTTAGGCAAGGCAACCCTTGGTTGACCTCACAGATTGCAAGGACCTTGTCAGTTTACAATCCCTTATTTTTTATTTTTTATACCTATGGCACCTGGTCTTGCTAGGTGGCCTCTTATCCAAGTACTAACCAGGCCCGATCCTGCTTAGCTTCCGAGATCAGACAGGATCCGGCTTGTTCCGGGTAGCATAGCCATAGACTAGACAATGTTTTAAGTACTAACTTTGCATGGTCTTCTGAGGTGGGTACTGTTGTTACCCTCTATTATAGACAAGGTGACCGAGGTTAGAGAGGTGCCGTCATTTGCCCCTGGTCTTGGGCTAGTGGGTGACAGAGCCAGGTTTCTGCACAATGTTACTCTTCAATGTACGCTGTTTATGAGAGTCAGTGTAATAATATAGCAATCTCTCACACATAGTGAAGATCAGGAGCTGCCCACATGTGAAACAGACAGCAAAAAACAGCCCCGAGAAAGCTCAGACCGCTGCACCCAGCAGACAAAACAGCATCTGCCAACAGATGGAAAGTCACAAGAATCGATGGCCACTTCATCAAAATTAAAAACTTCAAAAGACACCATTAAGAAAATGAATAGCCAAGCCACAGACTGGGAGAACACATTTGTAAATCATATGTCTGATAAGGGACTGAATGCCTGAAGTTCTCTTAGAACTCAATAATAAGAAGGCAAAGAACCCAATTAAAAATTTAAATTTAAATTAAAAAAAAAAGATTAGAAAAAACATATCACCAAAGAAGATATACAAATGGTCAAGAAACACACGGGGAGAAGAAGCTCAGCATCATTAGTCTTTGGGGAAATGCAAATCAAAACCACAGTGATACCACTTTTAACGCACAAAGACTGCTAGAATAGAAAAAGGAAAATAACGAATATCGGTGAGGATGTGAAACAACTCTTATATGACTGCTGGGAATAGAAAATGAAGCTACATTAGAAACCAGCTTGAGTCCACAGTCATGTCACCCTGAACGTGCCGGATCTCCTCTGATCTCAGAAGCTAAACAGGGTTGGGCCTGTCTAGTACTTGGATGGGAGACCACCTAGGAATACCAGGTGCTGTAGGCAGTAAAAAAGAAAGAAAGAAAGAAAGAAAGAAAGAAAGAAAGAAAGAAAGAAAGAAGAAAGAAAGAAAACAGCTCGATAGATTCTTTAAAAAGTCAAACATGTATTTACCAGACATTCTAGCGATTCCACATCTAAGTACCTACCCAAGAGAAATACAAAGACTTGTATACAAATGTTCATAGCGGCTTTATTTACAGTAGCCAAAAGGTGGAAACAACCAAATGTCCATCAAAATGTCCATCAACCCATGAATGGAGAAACGAATTGTGGTCTAGCCATACTGTGACATTAGAAGGAAGGAAGCGCCGATACACACTACGACATGGATGTACTTTAAAACCATTACGCTCAGTGCAAGAAGCCAGACTCAAAAAGACATACTGCATGATTCCACTTATGTGAAATGTCCAGAACAGGCGAATCCATACAGACAGAAAGTACATTGGTGGTCACCAGGTGCTGAGAATGAGAAGGGCCTGTAATTGGGCAGAAGGATCTCTAAATTTACTAAAAATCACGGAATTACACACTTAAAACAGTTGAACTTTATGGTATATAAATTACACTTCATTAGAGCTGTGTAACAACAACAATGGCTACCATGGGAGCATCTCCAAGGAGTGAGGAGTGGCCACAAGAGGGAGGAAGAGGCACCGCCCCCAGGGACTTGCTGGGCCCTGGAATGACCAGATGACCCAAAGATGCTGGAACGGCATCCACTGCCGGGCAGAGGCTTCTCCGGCTCTGGGGCGTTTGGGAAGAGCAGGGGCTGGGTCTAGAGCAGAAAGAGAAGCCCGGGACCCTCGTGGAGAGAGCCAGACTACCTGCAGAGAGCAAGTGTGAAGGTAAAGGGCAGGTCCTAAAAAAGAGCGGGGCAGGAAAGGGGCGGAGAGGGGAAGTCAAAAGCAGAAGCAACCTGAGAACGGAAGGCAACAGAAGTGGAGAAACGCAGGCAAAGGAGGGTGATGAAGACGAAAAAGTTGCCTCGGATGACACCCCCTGATGACACAGATGAGGGAAGTCACACAGGCAGAGTGGGCAGCCCAGGGTCCTGTGACTTAGGGGCGCGTGGGATTAGGAGTCAAGTCACATGTTTCCCAGCCTGCACTTGTGGCTGTGAAGACTGGAGCAGTCATTCCTCCCTCCTTCCCTCACTTCCTTCCTCTGTTCCTTCCTTCCTTCCTTCCTTCCTTCCTTCCTTCCTTCCTTCCTTCCTTCCTTCCTTCCTTCCTTCCCTCCTTCTTTCCTTCCTTCCTGAGCATCTGCACTGTCAGGTGCTGGCAGTTTGGGGAACAGACAAGCAAGACTCTGCCTCGCGGAGTCTGCAGGCCAGCGGGGCGGAGAGCCCTGACATATGTGATAGCAAGCATGATGGAGGTTGTGGAAGCAAATTTCAGGGCTGGAGGGGCAGACGACGGGGTTCAGGAACAAGGCAAGAAGGTGTCCCTGAGGGAAGATGGCAGGATGAGAGTGACAGCAGGGCAGCTCTGCCTCGAAGGCCCACAAGAAGCCCAGTAGAGGATCGGAGAGGGCACCATGGCCAGAGGTCAGAGGCAACCAGACCAGTGGGCCCCTGGGGTCATGTTTAGGAGTCTGGACTCTGTGACTACGGCTACAGCTGGTCACTGAGGCATTTTCAGTGGGGAAGTGGCCAGAGCAGAGAAGTGTGCTGGAAAGTTGGTTCCACACTGCTTAGGGGACAGGGTGCCAGCACCGGGAGGTGGGTGGTGCCTGACCCTGTGGGCTTTCAATGAGCCTATAAAATTGTTTCAGAGCTGGAAAAAAGAAAACAACAAACAAAAACAAAAAAGATTGCTCTGTAGCCATAAAAAAGAAAGACAAAGCTCTTTATGTCCTGATATGGAAGGATCTCCAAGTGAAAAAAAAGCAAGGTACAGAGACCATACAAATGTTCAATCCTTTTATTAAAAGGGGAGAAGAACGTGACTGCATTTGCTCATGTGTATGCATAACGCGTCTCTGCAGGGCTCACCGGGCACCAGTACCACTGGCTGCCTGTCGGGGCTGGGGCGGAGGCCCTGGGGGACTTTACTCATCATTTTTGTCCCTTTTGAACTTGAATCAGGAGACTGAATTACCCACTCCAAAAGTTAAATTAAAACAAAAAACAAAAAACCCCATGGGTTCTAAAATCTAGAGAAAAGTGCAAGATAGAAGTTAATAAAAGTTTACGCAAGACATTGGAATGTTACTTGTCATTAAATTTAGTCTTCACAAAAGTTCTAGTACCTTTGCAAACACAGGGGTTTGGTTTCCTAAGGATTCCTAAGTAGGCATGATTGCTGAGCACTCAAAGCCAATGTTAAATTTAATAAGTTACTTACTCGCCAAATAATTTCAAATGCAAAATTATAAGAATAATTTTTTTAAATGTTTCAAAAGCAGCGGTGTGTGACAGTGAGTGTGAGTGAGATTTTTTTCATGTCCTCTGGGCTCTGGGGTGGGATCTCTGGAGCTAGGAATTTGGAGGCCCCTGGCCTGGGCTAGGGTTGAGGTGAGGGGTAAGGAGAGACGTGGGAGCTCCTGAAAGGTGGGGGAGGGGGCAGTGGGATGTGGTGGGGGCAGGAGCAATCAAGGTCGGCTCCCAGTCTTGCACCCTGTTCAGCTCACGGGTGAGTTTGCTTTGCTGAAGTACTTTTGATCTTGCCAAATTCAGGGAAATAAAAGACCTTAGAACCATCTTGAAGATAAAAAGATTGGTCCTTTGTGATCTGCAGGGATTTTTTTTGCTTTTAATAGGCATTCTTGTTCATATACCAATGTTCTTATAAGGGCAGTAATGCCATTTACTCAAGGGCATGTTTGGGGACCTCACGTGTCCATACCTCAATGCCCGGTGCCAAAGACCACACAGGGGCAGAGGTAAGACCTGGTCCAAACCTTTGCCCTTATTTTATATCAACTTGAATAAGCTTGGCTTTTCTGGCTCAGCCTGGTAGAGTCATTTAAAGATAATCTGGGTGGGCCTGGGGGACGTGAGGTCAGGAAGGACGGCAGGGTGGGTGGCTGCTCTGATATAGCCAGAAGTGCTAGCTGCTGAAGAATCTGGTACCAGAACAGAAGGAAGACCTGCGGAAAGCAGACTGAAGACCCAGAACGTGTGGCCCCAGGGGACAGTGGTGGAGGGACAGTCCCCAGCTCAAGGGTGCCCGAGGGCATGTCACTCAATGGTCCTGCCTCTTATCTAATGGTAACCATTTGACAGAGAGAAAAGGATAAATGCCATTGTTAAACATTTCCCACATAAAGCCATTAAAATACATTGAAGGGTTGTGCCTGAAAGGGTAAGTTTCTCAGTTACCGAAACCTTAAGTGAGATATATTTCTTCCCAGAGATTCCAAATGAGTAAGGTTTTCACACATCTTTGGAAAGAGAGGGGAATTCCCAGATAATTGAGACCATCTGCTCAGGGGTCACTCTGCAGGATGCTGCAGGCCAGAGGCCTCAGAGCTCTTTTTTCAAACCCTGCCTGGCTCAGCTGCCTGAATGGCAGCTTCAAAGTTAACCTTTTGCAAGGCATCAAAGGGGGAGCCTTCAGGCTCCATGGTTTGCAGCCAGGGGCTGAGTACCTTTGGCATTCTTCTTGCTTGAAGCCTTGGACAGACAGAGTGGCTAGCTTGCAACCCTCTGCGGTGTGGCCCTGGCCTCCCATGGGCTTTGAATGAACATACAGGGACCGTGCCTGCAGGGTGGGAGGGTCACACGCATTGGCTGGGAGGGGGCCAAGGGTTCTCACTTGACCCCAAAGGGGCCTGAGCTGTTCATAAGGACATTGTTTCCCTGGTGGGAAGGAAGGCTTCCCATGAGGCCCTGCTCAGGGGCAGGCAGCCTGGCCGATGCCCAGTCCTCCCTCCACGGGTACTGGCTCCCAAGGTCGACTCCTTCTCTCCCTCAGAGGCAGAAGGAGAGGGAAGGGAAGGGAAGGCTGTCAGGCCTGTCATGCAAGTGACCAGCCTCTGCACAGTCTGAGAAGGCCAGGGGTGGAGCCAGAGGGGACTCAGATACACCGTGGTTCTCCTGTTCTCAAGTCTCTGGTCTCTCATTCATTCGTTCATTCCACTTTCCCTGGGCTCCCGTCACAAGGCACCAGCCCGGCAAAATCTGGGGCTGCAAGGTCCCTTTGAAATCTGATCAGAGCCACAGGCACCACTTACGATTTCCTAGTGGCCTTGGTAAAAAAGTAAAAAGAAACAAGTGAAATGCATTTGAATAACTTTTTGTGCAACCCAACTTATCTGGAAGTTATTTCGACATGTAATCAATATAAAAATTGTTAATAAGATCAGTTACACTCTTTCTTTTCATTCTCAGTCTTCTAAAGCCAGTGTGAACTTTACACTTAGAGTACATCTCAATTTGGCTTTCTCCTCTCAGTTTATTTAATTTTTCACATTCACTTAACTTTTATTACAGTATCTTATAATAATTGTTCTATTTTATTATCATTGTTAATTGCTTACTGTGCCTAGTTTATTGGTATTATTTTTAAAAATTCTTTAATGTTATCACATAATTGACCCTTTTTACCCCATCTTCCTCCCCGCACCCCCCCGCCCCCCATCAATTGCACCAGCCACGTTTTAAGTCCTCGGGAGCCACATGTGGCTGTCAGCTGCCATATCAGATGACACAGAGCTAGAGATACAAGCAATAGCAACACCCAGACCCTTTATTAGAGGGGATCTCTGCCTCGCCTGGTGTGTGTGGGGGGGAGGGGAGACAATGTAAACAGTCTATTATGAAAATCAGAGCTCCGTAAGTGCCACAGGGTGCCGGGGGCAGAGATGGTCTGTCTCTAGTCTCCTACTTGGGCTCTGGAGACTGGGATTCTGGGTCCTGCTTTGTCACTTGGTAACTGTGTGCGACGCCTGGCAGGCTGCAGACGCTGGCAACCATTTAATGCATTAACTACCAGGAGTTTCCCATCAGATTGAAAATTTTAAAGCGCTGGTCCTGGCAGGAGAGCTGAGAACTCTGTCCTGCTCATGGGGTGGAAGTGGGCAATTCTTGGAGGACAACTTGTAACGTCTGGGAAAGCTCGTCTTCTGCCATCAGTCCCTCCACTGAAGGGTCTGTGTCCCCCAGAAACCCATGCACATGTGACCACAATGGGATGGCATGAGGATGGCCACAGTAGCATTGCAGATAAAAATTCAAACTTGGAAATGCTCTGTTCATCAAAAGAACAAATAGACAGTCTATGGCGTATTACGACCGACTCGTTCAATGGAAGATCACACAGCAGCCAATATAAAGGAACTAGATCCACGTGCAACCACATGGGGAATACTCAAAAGCTTATTGAGTGAGAGAAAAGCAAAACTGTATGGTATGCCATCAATCAGAATGTTTTGAAAAAGTCAAAGCAATTTATAAATGTACATCAAACACTTTAGGACTATTGGAGAGGGTTGCCCACTGGCTTCAGATGAATGGTTGATTCTGGGAAGAAGAGAGAAAAAGGTGGGATTGGAGAGGAGGACCGAGGGGGTCTAATATCAATATTTTATTTCTTAAAAACTTCCTCAACTGTGGCAAAAGGCTAATCTATGTTAAGTACCCGAATACATGTTAAGGTATTTTCTCCACTTTTCTATACTTGAAATATTTCACAATGAAAAATTAAAACCCCTCTGAATTAAAAACAACAACAACAACAATGAATTAATGAATGGCCTTGAGAAAGTTAGCTACCTTTTCTTTGCTTTAATTTCCACACCTGAAAGATGGAAAAATGTGGCCATTTTTTTTATGGCCAGGGTCTGGTAATAGACGCCCTTAATCAATAATCATTGTGAACATTTAGTGAGCGCTTACCATGTGCCAGACATAAATAAACTGACTTAATGACAAGTACAAAAAGAAGGCATTCTTATGCCTGTTTTACAGATGAGGACACTGAGGCAGAGAAGTCTCCCAGTGTTACCAGAAAGTTAATGGTGGACCGGGATTTGCACTCCGCCAGCCAGGTTCACGATCGGTATTTTGAGCCCCTTCTGTATACTGCCTCTATTCAGTGCTTGTTCTCTTGCCTATTCTGGAAATTAAAAATCATTTTTCAAGTCTGCAGGTGCCAAATCTCCCTCCAGTGCTCACGGCCCAGGATAATCCCAGGAGAGGCAAGTGGCGGCTGCTCTAGTTGCAGATGGCTCTGATCTGGGTCCTCTCCTTGGGGTGGACAAGTCCTTTTGGAAGACCACGGTGCCACTCATTAACTTTAGGGGGCCCCCACGCACTCCTAGTTCATTAGCTTATTAAATTTTGCTGAGGACTTGCCACCGGCAGCCCCATTTTTATATCTCCCAGCAACATAAATATATAACGGGGTGAGGGGGCAACACCGAGGGGGGAGTTCTGAATCCTAGCTCCACCTTCAAGGTGCCCCGGGACTCCAGAGACAGCTCACCTCCCTGGAAGGCCTGGCAGCCTCCACTGGGGCGTGAGGCGGGGCACGGCTCCCCTGCAGCCTAAAGACAATACCCCAATGCACAGAAATTCTCTCCTTGGCAGCGGGCTCCACTCTCTGAGCAAATGAATTGTGCAACAGACAAACACTATCTTTCCCCCAGGCACTGGCAGCCAGCAGTGAGAAGAAAATGAACTTACTTTTTTACATGCCATTTAATTTCAATATCTCATTTAATTTAAATGGGAACGACTCACACCAAACCATGGTTTGGCGAGGGTGGGGGTGGGAGAAGGAAGCTCCGATACTTCTTTCTGTAATCTTTACATTAAAAAAAAAATAATAATAACCCAGGAGTATATATGACCTGCTATAAGAAAATAAAGATACGGTTTTAAAAACTCAGGAGAAGAGGAACAGGAACGTGCTTGCCACATTGCTGGGCACACAGATGTTAAATATTGACAAAAGGTCGAATAGTGAGGACAAAAAGAGAGGGCTCCTCCCCAAGCCTTGGAGAGGTCTGGAGCAGCGGGGGGACCAGGATGCTTTCCCTCTGAGCCCTGAGCCGAAGCCCCTGCAAGGCTCCTAGCGGCCCCTCTTACCTCTAGGAGAAGGTATCAGTGGCCGTTTTGCATCTCAGGCCAGGGACGGTCACTCGCTCTTCTGGGGTGGCCATCTGGGCTGTGGCTGCTCTCTGTCCCCTGCTGGCCTGACTCTTTTCCGACTCTGCCCATTTGGACTAAATGCCTGGCCTTTACAGAGAAGGGAAATTATCTTTAAGCTCAGGCCTTCCAATGGTCCCCATGGCTTTTGAAGCTTACTCTGTGCCATTAATCCCTGGCTCATATCCCCAGTTCTGACCTCGAGGATAGAGGGATGGACCAACTGGAGCCCACACAGAGGACGGAAACCCACATGGCAGAGAGAATCGAAACGACAGGGAGGAAGAAGGAGATGGTGGATGTGATCGTTTCCAAAAGGCTCTCCCGGGACTCTTGGGGGACTCTAGTGAGGGAGTTTCAGAAATTGGTTTCTATGTAGCAGAGGAGGAAATTTCTGGCAATCAGGACGGGGGTGAGCTGCCTCAAGGTCCATGAATTTCCCGAGACTGGGTCTGTCAGGCATGGCGATCGCACCGGTTTATTGGGATGGTCGACCTGATGGCCCTGAGAGCCTGGCAGGGAGGGTTTTCAGGCTCGAATGTCATTTTGCACAGACTCCCCTTGTGAGCAGGCTGCCTGTGGCCTCGGCTCTCTGTGGGGAGAGGGGTGAAAAACAGACTGCAGTCCCCCGCAGCAGGACGAGGTGCCCCCACAACAGTAGTGGGACAAGATCTTATGCTCCAGCGATGCCCCGTGGAATGGCAGACAAGCAGCCCCAGAGCAGGAGAGCAGCCCAGGTCCTGGTGTGAAGGCTTCAAACTGAAATAGGACAAACGAGCAGCCGCGGGGGAGTGTGTGGACACCGTTTGGGCAGAGAGCCGCAAGGTCTTCGAACATGACCAAGAGCTGTGGTGGGTGGTAAGACTGGCCAGACAGAGAGATGAGGATTTCCAGCAAGCTGGTGAGAATCGGGTCAGCCATGGCAAAGATGTCTGCTCAGGCCTGTGGAACCCGCCGAATCCACTCAAGGGCACTGGTTCCGGAAGGGAAGATGAGGCGCGCCCAGGCAGAGAGCAGACGGGCCTCTTTTCCCAGCACACTCCCCAGCTGCCACTGAGCTCTAGAGCCTTTTGGGGTTCACATAAAAGTATCACTAAAATGCTCAACTCTTACCCCCTCGGAAGTAAAGAATGTCCGTGGGATTAAAGCTGGCATGGACCCTCGGAAGCACAGGAAGTGGGGTCGGCCACAGGGGTTGCAGGCTGGCCCGGAGCCCTAACCCCTACTCCTATGCAGAGAAATAACCACCCCTGAGAGGGAGAAGCGGAGGCCTTGGCCTTTGTAGCATGTATCAGATCAGGGTGGAGGGGCAGCAAACTTGGGGTCCCTGCTCTCCACGGAGAGCCTCTGTTCGAGAACCCCGTGTTCAGTCCAACACAGGCCCTGAGGGTGTGCTCTTGACATTGCTGTGGGACAACCTTTCCAGATCCGCAACTCTGAAAATGGATGTAATTAAATGCTGTCGATGGCTGGACTTGGCCTCTGCCCAATTTTTACTGCCTGGCCAGTGCAGGCCGCCACACTTGTGTTCTAACAGAGCTGTTCTAAATGACAGGAGCTGGGGCAGCGGGGAACCCCAGGCTCCTGCCTTAGGGAGGGAGGCCCGGCAGCTGGAAGCCGGGAGGGAAATGGTCCTGGTGGCAGTTTTCCCAGACTCATCCTGACTTCTAGAATCGTTGTTGCCACACGCATCAGAGTAATGTAGGGAGGAAGCAAAAGAATGAAAATGTTAATCAAGCGACATTCAGAGACTGCAATGTGCCGATCAGCCCTGCAGCCAGGCCAGGAGGACCCCTTCAGAACAAAGATCTCTACTACCATTGCTCACAGCACATTCCCCACACCTGCGAAGGCGAACCAGCAACCCAGAGATTCCCCATGGCTAAAACCCTGGGGAAGCTAAGGCTGAAAGGCTGGGAAGTGCCAGCCAGCCGGCTTTTAGTGCTACATACTCTTCCCCTTCCCCTTCCTCACTGCGTGTCCCTAGCAAAGGATACGGGAACTAAAGAATGACATATACACTGAATTCCCCGAACACTCAGCCCCCTCTGTCTCTCTCTTACTGCCTCTCCGTGCCTCTCTCGATTGTCTCGCTGTCCCTCTCACTGTCCCTCTCACGGTCTGCCTCTGAGAGGAGACCACACTCTGTGGAGTGTTATCCCTTTTCTAATAGACTTTCTTTTTGACTCTAACTTTGTTGTGTGTTGAATTCTTTCTACACTCCCACCGAAGGACCCTCTTCTCTCGGTACAGGGCTTGGTCTCCACCCTCGTCACCCTTCCACCCTGACTCAGGGAAATTTGTCCTGTCCTGTATCAAAAGTGCCCAGGACATTCTCAGTGCCAGTCCAGCACAGCTTCTGTTATCGGCCCTCTGCTAAGGGTGGAAAGGGTGCAGGTGAAGGCGGGCTGTCACATGGATCAGGTAAGGCCTGAAAGAACCATCCTGCTCTAACCTCAGCCTCTTCAGTCGTCAGCTGGGAGTTAAGTCCTTGCCTCAGGAGCCCTGGGCCAGCAGCTTGGGGCTAAGCATTGAGCACCACCATAAGCCGGGCTAACCCCGGCCCAACTTGCTGACTGCTGATTGTGTGTCCATCTCTGGTGCTCCGAAGGAGACGACCATGCGGTATGGAGGATTCGTATCCTGCCAGAGCTTGGGTTGTTAGGTGGCCAGTTCTGCCCAGTGGGTGGGGCAGGTCTCAGGACAAAGCCCTGTTCCTTCACCTCTTCTCCTTTAGTTGTTTGGGGAGGCTTTGCCTACCCTGGGGCTATGGAATTTCTGGCCAAGGAAAGCTAAGTGCACTCCAACAAAACCATAATTCTCCTGGCCCTGGGAGGGGTGGGGGTTGGGAGGAAAGTAGATGGTAAATCTTGTCCCTCTGAGGGATGGAGAGGTGAGCTGTGATGTGGTGGGACCCGCCCCACTGTCAGCCTGTGGTTCTCTTTCCTCGGTGACTCAGCAAACTGGAGAGTCACAGCTAAACTGTCTGGGGTGCTGGGGAGGTCTTGCCCCAGCTGACAGCTCCCTGTGGAGCAGGAACAATAAATGATAAGATTTATTCAGCTCCAGGCTTAGCCAGTGACCCTCACTCTTCTACCCAAATCAACCCAGGAACAATGAGGCAGACAGCCAGGCTCTGCCAGAGGGAGGGGTTTTTCCAGAGATGCACATTCCCAAGTTCTTTCCCTGCAGCTTGTTTCGGGGGTCTGGGGTGGGGCAGGGTGTCTGTTTGTGACAGGTGTTTCACTAAGCTGGAACTGGCAAAGTTGGTATCACGGAAGATACTGGGCAAGGTGGGAGTGGGTCGGGGAGGGGGGCGGAGTATGCTCTCAAATCCCACGTGTTCCCTTATCACGGGGAGCTTCTTGGTTATTGGCACAGAGGAGGGAGATCTGTGTGAACAAAGGACCACTTCCTTCTGATGCACTGGAATTCTCTTTCCCTCCCTAAATGCCCTCAGCCTCTACCCTGTGGAGCCTGTGCCAGCAACACCCAGCTCTCTCCATGCTGGACATGGGGGGCTCTGCCAGGTCTGGATGTCTAGGTATGTATGAGACATCAGAGGTAAGAATGGAAATGAGATCAATCTGCTGTAACCCTTGCCCCTAGACCCTGTCTCCTGGGCCAATGGTTCCTGTACCCACTGCCAGGCTCGTCCACCACCCAGTTCTGAGTCCCACTTGGACAGAGGGAGCAGAGCTGCAAGGAACTGGCTCCAGCATAGGAGAAGCAGTGGCCAGAGGTAGGAAATGCTTCAGATGTCTCAACCTGCCTCTCCTCACCCCACCCACCTTCCCCACCCAACCTCCTTGGGGCTGGTCAGTCCCTACCACCTGCATCCTGGCTTGGACCATCTCCCCGACTGCTTGGGTGGAAGTCCCACCAGGACGCTTCTCTCTGCCAGGTGCTTCTGTCTCCTCCAGGGAACCTCCCATGGGCATTTTGGCCAGAGGGACAGCCCTCGCCTGAGAACTCAAGCTCCATTTGTCTGCGTACCTGTTCTGGCATTTCATTATACTAAGAGCCTGTCAGCTGGGCCAGCAGGTCACTCTTCCCTGTGCCTTCTACTGCCCCAAACACAGCATCCAAAGGGCTGAGTAATGGAAGAGCAGTGAGTCAGCTGCGTTGGAGTTGCAGAGATGGGGGGGTGGGGGTGGGGGGGGGGGGGGGAGCTTGCAGTTTCCAGCTCTCACTCCCGATCTTCCTGCAGGTCCAGGGAATGAATAGGGTCCACAGAAGAGTGACCTAGGCTGTGCCCACATAGGGCTTGTCTCAATGCTGGTTTGCTTGGGAAACACATATGGGAAAAAAAACAAGAAGCCCCTTGCTGAAAACTGAAAAATACTCAGCAGAATCCAAACTTCTTTGGGTCCTGGGCTTCTCCCCATCTGTTTTGCTCTCCCAACCAAAACACACTCCCCTCTTCTCTCCTGCCGGCCTGCCCCACTCGCCCACACTTAGTCCTGCCTCCATTTCCCTCTGCCCAGATGTGAGTGGCAGCCCAGCTCATGGCTGCATTTGCAGATGCATCAGCCCACAAGGATAACCACACTCCCCTAACGAGGGAGAACACCATCCCTCCCAGATAATCCCATAATGCTTGGATGAATAATGCCTTCCTCCCCAGGTTCCAGCTGAGCAGGCTGCTCAAAAAGGCACCCTGGATCTCTATCTGAGTTTTGAGAACAGCCTCTTAGCCCAGAAGTAATTTGGCAGAGAGCTTACCTGACCTTGGGGCAGCCATTTTATCAGCAGGATCTACAAATGGCTTTGAGCTCCTCAGAAGGCAGGGCTGAGTAAATTCCAGGAATTATAGGTGATTAGCAGAACAATTCTGCTCTGGAAGATCTAGCTCTGCGCTGCAGGGCAGGACCAGGTGGGAGGCCAGGATGATAGAAGCAGCAGGCCACATCCACAGCAGTCTTCCTTAAAATCTCGCAGAGGGAAACGTCCTAAGTAGGCTGGGAGACACCTACAGCTGAGATCCTCAAACACAGAATTGTTACTCTCTATTTGCCTAGGCCAGGTATTAAAGCTGAGAGTTTTAGGAATACCTGCCCCATAACGAAGAAGCTAAGGAAGCTATTTCTTTGGATGCATTCTGACACTGAGTCACAGTGTGTGAAATTGTCCTGGGGCATCCAGGACATTCGGAATGTGCTCCTGTGGAGGACGCAGCTTTTTGACATTTTCTTCCCATTAAGAAATGCACTTTCATGTTTTCAGTTTGCTTTTCCTTGACGACGCTGGTTGAGCACATTTTCATAGGCTTATGGGCCATTTGGGTATCTTCTTTTGGGAAGTGTCTGACTGACTGGATTGTCTTTTTATTTTTTTTAATCCACCTGTAATTTTTATATATTTGGGTAAATATATTGGATAGAATTCTTTTGTTGGGTAATTGAATTATGAATATCTTCTTTCTCTCTGTGACTTCTCTTTTCATCATCCTAATTGTTTTAATGAACAAAAGTTCGTGATTTTAATGCAGTACGATTTACCATTTCTTTATGTGTCCTGTTTAAAAACCTTTGCCAAGCCCAAGGTCATGAACATACTCCCATTTTTTTCTGGAAGCTGAGTCATTTTACTTTTCATATTTAGACTAATAATCCTTAAGATACCACTACACACCACCAAAATGTCTAAAATTTAAAAAGACTGAAAGTACAAAGTGTTAGGTAGATATGGATAAACTGGAGCTCTCACATGTTATGGGTATAATGTTCAACTTGTTCAACTTGCAATGAATGTATCCTAAAAAGTTGAATATATACCCCGCAACAGGTCCACTTCTACATATAATCCTAAAAGAACTATATACATACGTGCACAAAAAGGCACATACAAGAATGTCAACTGCAGCAATATTGGTATCAATCCTGCCAACCAAGCATGAGTCAGGAGGCTTTGGTTAGAAATAAATGGCAAAGATTTATTCAAGTCTTAGGGTTTACAAACTGGAAACACAACTAGGCAATACCCAGAGTGTTCTGAAGAAAAACCGAGTGTTCTAACAGTAAAAAAAAAAAAAAAAATTCTTAAGAAGAATCAGTCCTGCATTCTTAGCTCCTGGATTGGTCTGAGATGGTGATCCTCTTCAGTGGTCTCCAACCTTTTTGGTACCAGAGACCAGTGCTCCTATGAGAACCTAATGCTAATGTCTGATGATCTGAGGTGGAGCTGAGGCGGTGATGCTGGCGCTGGGGAGCGGCTGCAAATACAGATGAGGCTTCGCTCACTTGCCCGCTGCTCACCTCCTGCTTTGTGGTCCAGTTCCTAACAGGCTGCAGACTGGTACTGGTCCACGACCCAGGGGTTAGGGACCCCTGCTCTAGATGACTGGTGATCTGGACATGTGACCATTCTTTCTTAAGTCCTTCAGGGGATAGTCAGAAGGTTATCTATAGTATTTATATATCTATGTATCTATCTATATCTGTATCTATCTCCAGGCATAACTGGAGAATTCAAAAGTTTAAGTTCCCAGGCCGGTTAAAGCAAGAGTACATTGTTTCCTCGTGCCTTGGCCTACGTGATTTTAGCAATTTAGCAGCTTAACTATAATGATTCTACTGTATTTTTTCACTCGTTGACATTGCAGGTGGTTAGGAAGGCAATGCAAACAAAAGTGATAAAGATATGTAAACTACTGTTACCTTTTGAGAACAAACTTTTTATTCACTCATTCATACAAAAGACGTTCACTGAATGTTTACTAGAATAAGTGCTTAGTTTGTTCCTAGCAAAAGGACTAAGAAGTCGTCCTGTACCTCGGGGTTAGTCTGGCCAATAGTATGTTCTAAAATTGTTGAAGTATTAGCGGTGAAGAACTTTCTTCAATATAGCCCTAATAGATTCTAACTACTAGCACACGTATTATTCTCTCTGGTCTTTATGGCGTCGCTAGAAGTAGGTGTTATCACCCTCATTTTTTAGACAAGACATGAAGGATAACTTGCCCATGGCCACAGAAGAAAAGTGGCAAAGCTGAAATCCACACCTGGCACTCAGCTCATCACTACCACACACTTCCTCCTATTGGCTGATACTAGACAGGGCTACAGCATTTGGAGTTACCAAGGAAGAAGAATGAGGCACTGCTGGGGGCGACAGGAAGAGTCTCTATTTTGAGAACATCCAATCCTGAGAAACGATCAACTCTTCCTTCGTAGTGAGGTAAACAGGGAAGAAGAGGACCTAGAGGGCACTGAACCTAGTCCATCTTAGGCTTCACTTAATTCCTAGGGACCAGGGCGCCTCATGGCCCTTGGCGACTTCAGTGAGTGTCCTGCCTTGGGGCAGACTCCCCAACCACTGTGGACTCTGCCAGGGGAGTAGCCTTGCTTATAGAATTTATAGAATTCTGAAATATAATTATTTACAGATTTATTGATAGTATCTGGGACGTGTTTCAGACAGCACTAAATATAGGATGCTATTCTGCTTTACGGGGCAACACAACTTCAAGCCAAAGGTTTCTTCCAGCCAAATTCCAGTGGATGCTATGCTGGTACTTGTCGCACTATTTTGAAAGCAAAAGACCAGGAGAACACACTTCTTGACATTTCAAAAACTGGACTAGACCTCACATTTTGAAGAAAAATTTTCAGATCACTGCAAAAAAAATATCCACCCCAGTAAGTTAATCCTAAGAAAAGGCTTCTTAGAAGAATGACTATTTATTTCTAAGAAATGCCAAACCTGATCAGATTTTGTATCCCATTCAAGGATATCTTAAAACATTTTAAGGAGTAGCAATCAACATTATGAGGATAAACACGTTTAAGTTATCTCCTGCATTCTGAGGTATATGGAGATAAAGTTAGATCAACACATCACCTGCCTAAGAGTTAGCAAGGGGAACACTAACATTTGTGCCAGGCTTTCTATTGAACTGAAGGAAAAAAATCCAATGCTTAAGAGTCACTGAGTTGATGGAAAGCCTCAAGATATGTCAATTAGTAAGCGGAAGTCTATTTTTAAATTCAGCTCTCATCACTAAAATTGCTAAAAATGTCCACAGGGTCTGGAGATTAATGCCCATGGCTATTTTCTACTCACCATGATGTAATAAAGTAGCTACGGTGTTAAGACAGATATAATACTAAAAAGGAGTTTTAGAAGCAAATATTTTTCTTTTGAAGGCAAAACAAAAAAGATGAGAATTACTACATGCAGGAACAATAGTTTTTCCAAGTACATCAATCAGAAAAAGAAGCTATTAAATCTAAGCTAATTATACAAGAACTTTTACTGATGAGGTTTAAAAATGCCAGATCTCTGAGAAATTAACTTGAATATTTAATTCACTCAAGATTTCTAAGTTGTTTTCTATTTTATATCAACCTAATTTCATTAGAATTAGCAAAATCAATTTTTCCTTAGTAAGCATAATGCTTTTTGTTACTTATGAAGTTACTGCCTACTGTTCCATGTTTAATATCTTCAGTTCTTAAATGCAACCGTGATTAGAATTGGAAAATGACATTCTTATATAAATTAATAATTAATTTGTCCTACTCACCTCTTAATGGATGTTATGTAAGAGATAAAAATGATTTTAAGCATATGGATGGCTCTAAGGGGGCTATCTCCACACAAACACGTACCTTCTCTCCTTTCTAAGACCTTTAGATTTAAGAAAGAATTATTTAGGAACATTTTGATGTACGAGGATTTTTCTCAATGTACAAATATACTTTGTGTTGCTCCTTGAATTCTTTTCTATAAAAATGCAGAGTATGAATACATTTCAGGCAGCTATTAGACAGGCTTTATCCTGGGTTGGGAAAAAGCTTAAGCCTGTTCTTAGGGCCAGGGAGCTCAGCACAGCGGCTAGAGGTTCAGCGGAGGCTTTTGAACTTTTTACAAGGATATAGGAGCAGGTATCTGCATCTTGGAAGTGTGTGTGTGTGTGTGTGTGTGTGTGTGTGTGTGTTTTGCAAATATGTTCTTTCCTTCCAAACACTGTTTTCTTGTGACAATGTAAGCCTTACTCAGCCATAGGAATCCTGGTTCTAAGCTGAAAGCCACACCAAAGGATGGCATACATTCTTGGGGAGCTGGTGGGAGAATCAAGTACAAGAATTCTACAAAGAAGTGAAAGTGAGGAAAAACAACCCTACAGGTTTTTTTTTTTTTTTTGTCGTTGGAGGGGGGCAGGAATTTATTTGGAATTTATTTGGTAAGGGAGAATGGACATCTTTGTGATACCAATTATTTTTTATAAAGAACAATGGTATATCTTGATTTATGCCTTTTTCTTTCAAGTTTTATTATTTTCTCCTTTAAAAGTTTGCATATGTTTTGCAAAATTTACTAATATTTTGCTATTGTAAATTATATGTTTTTAAAAAACATGCACAGTATACATTTAAAAAGACTTTTAATGTTTATCCAGTAATTCAGTTACTATGGGTATGGTTTTTCATATCTGTAGCCACTTTATCTACCCTTAAACTTTATTTCAATTGCATTGATTTTGTCATATCATCTCTACTATGTCTGATAGAGGGTTCAAATTTGAATATGTCTCCTAAAACAGCTTCATAACTGCTGACAACTTTCCTGAGAACCAACCCAACACAGCTTTTGTCATTTTGAGAACATCAGAACACAGGGAGAGGAAAAGCTAAGTGAGTGGAGGGAAGATAGAGGCATTCATGATTTCTATTTAACATGGATTTATTAAAAACTAGGCCTAGAAAACAAAAATGGCAAAATATTGACAATGGTGAACGTAAAGAATTTACAGGACTTTTTGTATGATTTTTGCAACTTTCTAAGTGTAAAATAATTTTCAAATGAAAAGTTAACTAGAAGCCTTCAGGAACAACTAAAATCATGAACACAAATATACTAGAGCTACTGCCACACTTTCTTCTGAAGCAGGGGTCTCAACCTCTGGGCCACTGACTGGTATCATAGGTGGCCTGTTAGGAACCAGGCTGCACAGCAGGAAGTAAGCAGCCAGTGAGGCAAGTAAAGTTTCATCTGTATTTGCAGCCCTCCCCTGCGCTAGCATCACCGCCTGAGCGCCACCTCAGATCATCAATAAATTCATTAAATTCTCACAGAAGCACTGGTCCCTGGTGCCAAAAAGGTTGGGGACTGCTGTAATCTCAAGCATCCTTTCCTGTTCATGACCCTCCCAAGAGGCAATGAACATGTCACATCTTTCAATATTTCTCAGCCACAGTTGAAGGGACAACCTAAGGAAGTTAATCCATTGGTTAGCCCACAAATTATGCCCAACAGACTAGATATAAAGGTGAACTGGGCTGATTAGGTGCTTTTCTATGGAATTTGAAAAGTGAAAAACTGAACTGGTTAGCAACAGAAGTTGGCATTGAAAGGTGGTAACATAGAAGGGACAAGAAGCTGTCCTGGACCCTGAGCAAGTGTTCAGAGGAATCAAACCATGAAAAAGAGGAAGTGAGCCAGTGCTGAGACACAAAGTCACTTGGAGCCGTCACATTCATGGTCATACACTAGGGTGAGAAGTCAAGCATTTCTGCAGCTGAGGTTTTCTAGAGCTGACCCAAATCTGAAAACCTCCTCCAGACTCTAGACTCCATGAGGTCAGGCCCTGGGTTGGCTCGATTTCATTTCGAGGCCCGCATTGCTCCCCAGGAATCCTTGTGAGTCTTCATTCGTTACAATCAAAAGAACCCAACTAAATCCTCTAAGCAATAATTTTCCCTGTAGTTGAAAAATATGAGGCTTTTAGATTTCATAAACACCAGCCTAAAGTCAAATACAAGCCTCAAGTATTTTGTAAATACAAGCCTAAAGCTCTGCCATGAAATACTATGTTATATTCATTGTATAAAATTACATCCCTAACCAACCAAAAATTTAAAAACCACTCTTCAATTTAAAGCCATCCTGTCCTAGTGCGCTCAGGCTGCTATAACAAAATACCACAAACTGGGTGGCTCATCAGCAGAAACCTGTTTTTTATGGTTCTGGAGGCTGGAAGTCTATTGCCAGCAAGGTCAGGTTCTGGTGAATGCCCTCCTCTGGGTTGCGGACTGCTGACTTCCCCGTGTCCTCATACAGGGAAGTGAGAGCGCTCCATGGGGTTTCTTTTATAGGAACATTAACCCATTCATGAGGGCTTGACCCTCATGACTTAACCACCTTCCACAGGCTCCACCTCCTAATACCACTTAATACTATCCCATATGAACTTGGGGGGCATGGAAACATCCGACTGGATGTTATTAAATCCCTCATTTTCACTTTCTAGCTTTCTTTCTTTACAGAGCCAATTTTTCATATAGAACCTATGTGAACACAGAGGCAAATGCTAGAGTTGCTTACTAGCCTTCTTGCCTCCAGACATGATTCAAACCCATGTCGGCCAAATGACAAGTGACCATGTTACATCTAAGACACACAAGTGACCTGAACTGCTGACCTTCCCATGCACCCGGCCAGTTATGTTTGCTACTCTTGCAGCCTAACTTGTGTGACCCTGAAGGGTTTTAAGACTATCTTTAAAATGCCTCCCAAACTAGCCTTAGCCACATCTTGATTCCAAGTAGCTCTGACCTTGAAATGAAGGTAGCACACACTCCTTTGAATTGCAGGAAAAGACAGCCTTTTCTGTGGTAAATGCTACCAGGTGATTCTTCTTCTTTTTTTGAAACAAACACAAACCCATTCGGACAAGATTGCTTACATACTCCATTTGAGATGGTCCTGGTTTGTAAGGTGAGGACAGTGAGAAAGATGGAATCCACCACTTCTCTGTTTCCCATACGAAATAATGTTGGCCTCAAAAGTTAAGGGTAAGAGTAGTCTAAAGAGAGGGGAAGAGAGAATTTGGTGGATTAATGAAAGCACATCTATTGTAGGCACTGTCTGAAATTATTTCTTTCTACCTGTCAAGAGAAAATAATGAATGCTGTGTCACAAACCCTTTCAATAGATCATGCCAATTGTTACAAATTTCCTTTGTGTGGTCAAAGAAAGACTGCAGAAAAGATACAATTCTCTTAACTCCACGCAAAATAATCCATATAAAAAAGAAAAAATTCCATGGCACCATCAAATTTCTCTATCAATTTCCTATGACTAGGTTAAAAAGCTTGACCATAATAAGTTCCACATAAAACTTTATAGACTGCTCTGTAATCTTGGGGAGTCTAAGTTTTGTTTTGTTCCTGTTGCTTCAAATACAAAAGAAATAATTATTTTGAATACATAAATTCTAACCATTGGATAATCATGCAAATGAGTTAGGACTGATTCTTGCCTTTTAAAAATAATCTTGGCACTGTTTCATTTTTCCTGATTTGATTCCACAGGTTACAAGCTTTCTGGCTTAAGCAGCATTACACTGGGCTCCCGTTACCAACGATGTTTGTTTTCACCCTTAATGATGGTTTCTCAGGCAACAGTGGCATTATTCCCACTGTGTAGAGCTGCGGTGGCTACGTGAGCTCGACACCATGTGGAGCAGTGCTGTTTGTGGCTGTGGCCTCCCGACCAATGAACACTCACACACAGGTTCTCAGACACGGGCACTGGCACACCATGCGCTTGCCCAATCCCGGGACGGGACGACATGAACTCAAACGGGATGAAAACTCACAACTGCTCTCATGTGGGCATAACACATGGTTTTTGGCTTAAAAAGTATCCTCTCCAGATTATAAAAGGTTAGTTAAAATCATTTAATAGGAACAATCTTGGACAAGCAGAAACAGCTTTGATAGGGAGGATTACGGTAACGCAACTGGGAAGGACTCCACAGTCAGACTGGATAGTCCGTACCGCTTCTAAAGACTCTGCATTAAAAAGACGACTGATGGGACATTCCGCCCTCCTTCAAGGCACATGCCAAGGCTGAAAACTGTCAGTTTTCCACACAGGCTATGCGATATTTTATCTATATTTAAAAATAGCTTTTCTTCTTCAGCATAGTGGAAATGCCCAGAGACCAGTCACTGAAGTCCCTCCCTAACACAGGTGCAAAACAGCTTTATTGATCTCTGGGTTTGTCCAGTCATTCCGAATGTCATCCAGGTGGTTATCGAAATCCACGAGCGTTTCATAGGACCGGCTATCCAAGAGTGATGCTGAGATCCTCTGGGCCTCTGGCCAGTCTTCACAGTAATCACTATGGGGTGAAATAGGAGAAATAGGAGGAATCAACCTCTTAACGAAAAGGTGGCTTTTTAATAAACAAAAAAACAGCCACATGAAGAGTGGTATAAAGGAAGACAATAATGAGTATTAGCAAACACGTACATTTTAAACACATAAAGACGTTCGTAATTGATATAAAACATGGTTAAGGTATGAAAGACATTCTCCAAATGAAATGCTGCAAGAGCTGAAGGTAGATGACCGATGTTTTCAGAGTTATTACAAATAAACCAAGCCAAATGCCTGGGAAGAGGCTCTGGCTTGCAGAGTGGTGCGCTGGGGCTGGGGACAGGAAGACCCTTGAGTAACACTTAGGTTCTCTCTACTGTTCAGAAACTCTGTTGGCCTTAGTCCCCAGCAGCTGAAGAACATGCATGATTTCTGTATGAGGGCCGTGCATTCCCTCATAAAACACAGGAGGTTGGGATCAATTTTCCAGGGGAAGCTGAGTGCTCGGGAACAGCCCTCAGCGTACTCTGCACACAGGTTACCCCAAGAACACGGCACTCACTAGTGTGGGTCTCTGCACCGCCATTTGTTTTCGTGGTGTTCATACACATGGATCGTAGGTACCATGCAGTCCATCGTAAACTTAGTGTTGTCTACCTGCACGCAAGACAAAGGACACACCTGTAAGGAGTGTTAACAAACGGCCAACAGCCAGCACCTTTCTGGAGGTCCTTAGGCACCTCCTTGTGGCCCACAGCAGAATTCTGCCTTACTGTGTGCAGACACTATGAGCGTGGCCTATGGTAAACTGTATGTTATGCAGGATAAACAATACGTATTTCATTATTTTTTCATGAAAGTGGAGCTTCGAAACATTACTTCTTCCCTCTCCATTAGGATTCTGTCTGAATTGAGATTGTTTAACAAGGCTCTTACGTTAGCTACATATCTTCCTGATTCCTTCCTTCCTTCTTCTTCTACAGGGTTCTCACATTTAAGTGTGCATCAGAATCATCTGGAAGCTTATAAAAATACAGATTGCTGGGCCCTGTGAAATTGCATTTCTAACAAGTTCACTGCTTGTGCTATACTGCTGGCACGGGGACCCCACAGAAAACCACCAAATTTGAATGATTCCCCTCTTTTGGAGATCCATGTGCTGTGACTGCAAAAGGTGGCAATGGTCTGATGAAATATCTGCAGAAAGGAAGACCTCTTCTACAGCAAAGCTCCATGTTAGCAAGAGAATGCTCAGTAGCCACACTGTAAACAGAAAACACAAGAGGCAATCAAGAAAGACTTACCATGATAAGAGCAGTATCGCTGAAGCCCTCCGCAATTCTGGAGGCCACCTTTTCTGCAACCTGGTTTGGACTGCAGAAGAAGAACCAGTGAGTTTGCCGCATTCTAGTTAATGCCACCCAACATGTCTACCTACAGCACAGTTAATAAACAATGATAAAAGGGCTAACAGCGGTCCAGCTGCAATGATTTATGCCGAGGATGGGGAATGCTGTAAGGGCAATGGGGAGCACAGTACAAAGCAGGTCCTGTCTCATTTCACTGGGAAACACTTGCAGAGGGGATCCTGCGAAGGCATCTTCTAAATAGAAAGCCTCCCTGGAATCCAGTGGAGAGTGAAGCTAGGCACTTTGATGAACTGCTGCTGACTGCGCCTGCCTGCGTAAGCTCCAGGCTGGAAGCCTCCCTATGCCTGCCTTTTCCATTTCTAAGTTCCCAAAGTGACTCTGTCTACCTCTTAGCTCCTGACAATTGAGTCTTTGCTTTTCCTTTTAAAAAAAATTTCTAAAATTCCTAAGCCATACCAAAGCTTCTCCATGCTCGTGGGCCTTCAATTGCTGGCTCTGGCCCTGCCCCATCCCAACCCTGATAAATGACAACTTTCAACCTTAAGTCAATAAAATGAATTAGAGTGGCTCCCACATCACCCCTGGCTACCCCTCTAACACAAAGTTATCCTTCTATCCGCTTTCAGGAAGAGGCTTCCTCCCACCCCTAGGCCCATCCACTCTGATCTCCTCCTCCAGATCTTAATTTATATTCTCTCTTCCCCAGCTCTGCTGTCAAATCTGAGTAAGTGTTTTCTTTTTTTAGGAAAAAAAAATTACTTAACTGTTTCCCTCAAGCCACTGTCTAATCTCTTTCCTCCCTTTCGACCAGATTTCTTAAGCTTAGTAAGTCTTCAGTCATGTCCCTCTTGCTCCATGTTCTCACACGACCGTGCAATCCGGCAATCTGTGCCCTCTGTGCGGCAGCACCCTTGAAACCTACCAGCCACCTGCCTCCCTTCCAAGGCCTTCTAGCTGGAATCCACCGTGTCCAGGCAGGCCGGCCTATTTCCAGTTTCTCTAATTGAGGTTACCTTTCCTACTTTTCTTCACTTACTCACCAGGCACTATAGATTCTCTCCTTGCGTCTGCCTTCTTAATTCTCCCTATCACCCATTTCGTTCAGGTTATCACCACAGCCACGGGTTTCTAAAATTGCTTCCTAACTGGTCTCAACTTCTAGTCTCTTATCTAATGTATCCTGAAAACTCTTTAGATCAATTTTCCTAAAAATAAAACTTCCACCCTCCTCTCCCCCCATCTGCCACTCACCACTGCTTCTAAGACAAAAGCTCACTTTCCTCAGTCTGACAAGTCCAGGCCTTTCTCACCATGGACCTAGCCACCATGCCTACCCACAGGAACAAAGCTGTGTGTGTCTTTAAATTTTCAGTAAATCATTTGCCTATTCAATGAAACGGCCTATATATCACCTCCCTCACTCACACTGTTCCCTGTTTGGAATGTCCTTCCATGCCAATCTCTGCTTGCAGAATTCATTTCCCATCTTTAAAGCCCGGAAAATGTCACCCTCTCTGGGAGGTCTTGCCAAGCTGCCCCAGATGAGGTCCATTTGTCCCTTCTCTAAACTGAGTGTTTGCTTCAAAAAGCTTTGACACTTAATCCTTGGCATGCAGTTGTCTTTTTGTGCATCTTATTTTCCCTGCACAATTGGAATCTCAGCTTTTTGAAGAAGGGACTGAAATATATATTTTAATAGGCATAAAAAAATTTGAGTTTATTTAAAGAAACACTATAAAATTACCTTTTACTCATGATTGAGCTGAAAAAAGTAGACACTTTATAAAAAATTTTTATTTAATTATTCTATTTTCACTTTCAAAGTTGAGAATATATAGTGACATGCTGATTAATCAAGACTGCAGTATTATGAAACAACAAAACAGTTTGAAAGAGAAAGGGCTCCAGGGATTCTTGTCCCTCAGGTCAGTACAGAAAGCTCTTAAAGTGAAGGGAGTGCTTCACTGTATTTACCAGGAGTCGACAAGTGCCAAGTCCCACAGCTCAGATGGGAAATGGCGAGGCACAGGAACATGGCTGCCTATTCAACCACCAAATGTGGAAAAGGCACACCTCGACTGTTCTGCAATGTTACCGGTCCCGACCCACTTACACCTCAGGTGCAAAGGGAAAGGAAGTTGGCATTTGCTAAACATATGATCTTCCAGGGACTAGGAAACATGAAGAAACTTACAAAACTGTTATCCAAACATTTATGATTATCATAGTAGTTGGTGACTTTTATTGGAAAGGGGGCCAAGAAACATTCATTAAAAATAAGAACAACCATTTCAAATGCCCAAGAACTCAAATTTAAAATTTATTCTTTTTAAAGAGAATAAAAAACATATAGTTAATGAATTGCCGATTTTACTTTTTTTGTGTTATGCACTTAGTCTCAAATCCTGACCTACTTCATTCCTAATGTAAGACTGTTGCATTATATTAAAGTCATTACTGTGTTTCCTACCAGTCTGTATCAACTTCTGTTCTTGTGAAGAGTTGGCTGCCAAATAAAACTGCAGGCACCAGAGATAGAGACCACTTTGCTAACCACCCCCTTTCCAACCAGCACACAGCTAGGCATTTACTCGTAACTGAGATCTTACATTTTGTATCTAAAAGCTTTTTGTTAAGTATCTACCTGAGGCCAAGCACTGTTCCTGGAAATGAAATTTACCCATATGAAATGCTAATTATAAAGCAAAACACTAGCAATTATGACATAATAAAATCATGCAATAACCTCAAGTTTTGGAAATGAGTTATGCAGTTACAAACACCTTACATTTCTTTTTATAATATTAAAACACTGAATGTTTTTTTTTTGAAAAAAGTAATTACAAGACTAGCCTCTACTTTGAACCAAGCACAGAGCTAACCATGCTGTGTGTTGCTTCGCTCTATCCTCATGACGACTTGCTCAGGTTATAAGCTCTTAGCTCCATTTTACAGATAGGACCACTGAGGCCCAAGTCACCTAGGATTTGAATCCACGTCTACCTGGTTCCAAAGCTTATGCTTTGAGACACTGTTAATCAGCTGATATTTCTGAAAGAAAAGCAGATTTTTAGCTAGTCTGGCTGAAGAGAGAAGGGAAGATCTTTCATGTAGAGGCAAAAAGTACTGAAGAAGGAAGCTGGTACAAGCCCAGCTCCTGAGCTTCTAAGCTGTGTGTGACCTTTGTGCAGGTATCTATCTGGAGTTTCTTCACCTGAGTTCTTGTGAGGATTAGACAGGATGATGTCAGTAAAGCCCCAGGCCAGATACGGTGTAAGGGACTCCAGGTTTACTCCTAACATAGCACCAGCACATTGGAGGGGTAGATGAAATCCTGAAGTACAACAGAAACTCATCAGATGGAACTAAAGGGTTATGGGGCACCCTCTCCTCCAAGTTTAATCTTATGGATCTGACAAATGGCTGGTTAGTAGGTACTTAAACACTGACATCAATGGAGGAATGTAAACCCTCCAGAAGCACAGAGTGGGTGACAGAATGGGAAAATCTAGAAAACATGAATAGCACGAAAATGGTGACTGAGTAAGATAATTGTAGGCTGGGATGGCATGAGGTCTGAATAGAGGCAGGAAGATGGAGAGGCCATGAGCCAAATAAGACATGCAGACACAGAGCCCGTGCAGGTCCACCTGGAAAGACTATGTAAGGCACAGATTTAGGGGTGGGGTGGAGCATAAAGCAAAGGGAGATGTCTAAGCTCACTTGACAAGCCAGTGCCCTTACCTCTTGTCTAGTTTCCTCTCCTTTAAGAGTGGCTGTGGGAAAGGACTGCTCGGTTCAGGAAAACCCTCCTTCCAAGGACGGCTCCCCACTGCTTACAAAATGAATTCAAAATAACTTAGAGCCCTGGGCGTGGCCTCGCCCTACCTTTCCAGCCTTACTTCCTAGCACCTCTTCTGTGTGCACACTCCATGCCCCACACCCATTCCTACCTGGTGTCTTCCTCATGCCATCCCCCCTTGGAATGCTCTTCCTTCCTGGCCTTCCCACCCGAACTTGACAAGACCCTGGCCATGCTCCAGAGCCAGTTCAAATGGCAGTCCTTCCTGAGAGCGTCTCTCGCTATGCTCCTGCTGTCACAGCCCTCTGCCTTACCCTCATGGCACCTGGCCTACTGTCTCGTGTTAGTCCTGTGTTGGCAATATCTTTCATATTCAAGCCAGCAGCCTGCAAGCAAGGGTCAAGAGTCTTTAATTTTGCTCAGTGCAGAGCTTGGCTGCCTGTGGCAGACAATCATGCCCAAACACCAAGTCTGACATGGGCCCCATGGGAATGGAGAACTGAGTCAATACATTGCGGGGTGGGAGCATGGGTGGAATGGAATGGAGAGGAGGTTCCAGAAGGAGTGAGGTTATTAGTAAGAGATGTACCCAAGGAGGAGAAACGAATGGTGCTTCTGGGCTCAGGGAAAGAACAGTCAGAGAGGTAGTGGGAACAGCTGAAAAACTGCGGCTCAGAGAGAGCCCATGCACTGTTATCCCAGCAGAGGCTTCAACGGGGATCATTTTGAACCTGGCATTTCGCTTGTTATCCTGCCTCCCTCAGAGTCCCAACTGGACCTTGTTCTCTAAGGGTAAGAGAGTTTAAGTCCCTGAAGTGTATTTGTGCCTTATCAATGACAGTAATACTTGCTCGCCAGTTCATTGTATTATTTCTAAAAATGCTATTGAGTCCAACCTCTCACCTAGCTGGGCAAGTGGACATAACTCCAGGAGTTTAGGTCTGGGGTCCTTCACTATATCCCTTAACTGCCTGGATACTGGAGTTGGTCAGCCCTGACAACGTGAGGAAAGCGTGTTAGTGCCTCCCGTTATATACCACGCAGGAGACTTCACATCCTCCCCAACTCCTGGTGGGAGGAACTCAGATGAAGGTCAGGGCACCAACTCCTTTGGGCTTTCCTTGTAAGGTCACACCAGACTGGCTGCCGGCTATGTCCCTTGACCAAAGGGCACAGCTCCTCTTGAGGAAGACTTTTTTTCTTAAAAAAATTTTTTTCTGTTACTGTTGTCATACAGTATTATATTAGATTCAGGTGTACAACATAGTTTTTAGACATTTTTATACTTTTACAAAGTGATCACCCCAGTAAGTCTAGTATCCATCTGATACCATACATTATTATAATAGTATTGCTACATTCCCTATACTGTAATTTATATCTGTGACTTTTTATAACTGGCAATGTGTACATCTTAATCCCTTCCCAAGGTGGACTTCTTTACTCAACTCTTTCCTTCCCATCCTGTCGGGCCCAGGGATGGTACTGGCTTTTGTCACCAGTGTTGGGTTACTGCACTACTCACGAGTTCTCTTACATACTGTCTACACCTTTGGAAAGTACCTTCTTATTAAGCCATCCTCAAATTATCCTAACTTCAGTGTGTCATCTTTTTCTGTTGAGGCCAAGACTGAGGCAGAAATAAAGCAGAGCTCTCTACTTTTCTCATTAGTGAGAAAGAAACCAGGAGCATGAAAGCAGCAGCAAATATGAAGGAAGCAGCAAACGCCACATTTTCATCACAGTATTATACTCTCAGAGCACCAAGCCTAAAAGTTTATTTACCCTAAAAGAGAGCAAGCAGTATTCTTTCCTAATGCTCTGCTCTATCTCATTCCTAGTTTGGGAATGGGAAGCAAGGCAAAGCTGACTGGGGACTGAAATTGAAGGCTCATGACTATTACTTTCACCATATGAATTGTCTTCAAGCAAAATAAAAAAGATACAGAACAGAATCCTGAAGTTAATATAACTGTTTAGTCTTTCTATTGTTTGGAATTATCCATACCACAGCTCCCCTCAAATACTATAAACAAGCACAGAGGGCACAGAGGGATTTTGTTGTCACAGACTTCACATCTTGAGCCTATAGGAGGTCAAAAAGCACATCGGAGATTGTCTGTCATGTGATTGTTCCTTCAGACCACAGAGGGCTTTTGCATGGACATACCTGGCATCCTTTACTCGTTCATTAGCTTGATAATAACCAGCAATCACATAGCTATTATCTTTGCACCATGAATCAATCTGAAAGAGGAACAAAAATTGGGAAAAGATAAATGATTTTCCCTTAAATATCAAGTCTCAGTAAACACAACAGACCTCCCCTCACCCAATGCAGAGATGAGATGCCTATAAACCTATCCTTCTCCACAGAAGAAGGGCTACGAGAATAAAACAGATATTCACAGAAAAACACGTGAGGCCAGAGAAAGCACAGAAGTAGCATGGGCCTCTCATCTCCTTTTCACTGAGGTGGGGTGTCTTCCCACAAATGAGGACCCTATAATGCCCAGGAGTACGGCTGGATATGAGAAATGACTTCCTTGCCCAGTCCCTGCAGAAAGCCTCAATGTCAAAACATATTAAAACAGGTGAGGTAATATGGGGAGGTGGGAGACGAGGCTTGAAAAATTCTTAAGATCATTTAAATGAATCCTTCACAGATAAACAAACTAAAGCTCAGAGTTTCCAAGTTTGCATAGCCAGCAGCAGAGCCTGAATGGGAATCTAAGTCTCTTTTGAAATCAACTCTTTTTATACTATATTTTGGTATTCCTACCAACATACCAAGAAAAACCCTTCATACTGGGATGTGGAGTAAACAGGCACATGCGTGCAGGCGGGTAGATACAGGTTGGGACACACGTGCGTGCGCGTGCACACACTCAATTCCCTGTGACATGGTTTTAAATGGGAGCATGTTGGTCGACTTTGAAAGTTTTTTTTGTACATTTTATAATGCCACTCTTCTGTCATCAGATTTAGTTTTCTACAGGCCTAATGTCATTATTAAAAACAACAAAAGGTCATCCCAATTGTTTTGCCATAATGGAATTTTAATAATACATTGCAATAAATTCTATTCTCAATTTGCAGAAGAGGAAAAAAATTGATCCTTGCTTTTTTCACAGTGAATTAACTGGTTAAAAATGTTTTTCCTTCTTTTCCTTTTTTTTAAAAAACATAACCCTATTGCTCTTTTTCTTGAAATCTGGATTGGACCTCAGTCTCCTTCATGACTAAAAGCAGACATTAGAAAACGGTTACAGTCCAAGGTTCCCTGGCTCACACAAGGATTAGAATAATAATTCTGGCCTCCTAAGAGCTCACGAATTACCATATTGGGTCAAAACCAAGGCTCATTGAACCAATTAGATGTTTTGGTCATCCACCCAAAAGATTAAGGCTACATCTCCAAAATATTTATAATGGCTTTTTCACTGTAACTTTGCTGCAAATAACTCCAAAATTACTTATATTTTGTTTCTATCATCTCTTAAAAGAATGAGTTCCAGAAATTTTCTATTGCTGCTTACAGCAGCTATTTCTTTTCTTTTCTTTTCTTTTCTTTTCTTTTCTTTTTTCTTTTTCTCAACTTATCTCTATGTAGCACCAAAGGGCACAGCCTAGTTGTAAAATGTGGCATTTGGCCCCATTCCCTGAACTTAGACCCACTAACTTAGCCTCTCCTTTAGTGTAGCCCTCCCAGTCTTCGTTTCTAATCAAAGATTGGCCTCTAAGTGTGTCCTCAGAGGGTTGTCCTTGTACGTTGAGTTAGAACTAGAGATGGGTCCCAAGTTTGGCTGTCTTAGTTTCCAAATTACGCAAACTCAGTGGCTTAATGCAACACAGACTATCTTATAGGTCAGAAGTCTATAATGGGTAAGCAGGGCCAACTCCTTCTGGAGGCTCAAGGAGAGAATCTGCTTCTTGCCTTTTCTAGCATCCAGAGGTCACCACATTTCTTAGCTAGTGGCTGCATCACTCTGACCTCTGCTTCTGTCATCACATCTTTGACTCTAAGTGAACTTCTGCTTCTCTCTTATAAGGATCCTTACACTGGGTCCATCAGATAATATAGGATAATCTCCCCGTCTCAAAACCCTTATCTCATCCGCCAAGTCCCTTTTGCCGTGTAAGGTTTACATATTCACGGGGTCTGGGGATTAGAACATGGACATTTTGGGGGGCTATTTTTTGGCTGATAACAGCTTGTTTAATATAAGGATAAGATAAATTATTTGTTACTGGTAGTAACTGACTTTCCCTAGCAGTAGTTTTCAGTGAGCAGCCTAAGGTGCTCCTAGATTCCTTTCCGGGGCTGAAGGCAAGGGTGCAGGGCCACTGAGCAAACACACTGCACACCTCTACTTACACTTCACCTGATGAAGGGCAAATTCTTGTATTAAAAACTTCAAGGGCCTAACCAAATTCCAGCAGGAAAATAATGCCATTACCTTTAACTTCTAGCAAAACTCTCTGAAGAGGCTACTCTAAAAGTGAACTATGTTACAAAAGCTCTAGCTTAGTTTTAGAAACTTTTGAATGATTCAAACAAGAATACCCAGGTTAATTGTATGGATGCCTATGATGGCATCCCCACCCCAACCCCTGTCCACAGCTGTCCAGATATAGACACAAGTGGCCACCAGGTGAAGAATGGAGAACTGACTAAGGCCTCCCTACCAGCCATCAGAGTCCATAGAGACAGGGAAACAAATAAGAGGGGAAGAGTTTTCTTTGATAGTCTTGAAAATGGTACCAGATATTATCAAGTAAGAGTGACCTGGTGTGGAGTAAAAGTCAGTGTGGAAGATGAGCAGTGTGGACAGGGGTTGGAGTAGGGATGGGGCAGGCAGGTCCTGAGGGCCTTCAGATTCCTGCAGCAAGCCCAATGGGTTGTTAATGAAAATCCTAGTGGATTTAAGCGATAGCTTGCTCAGTAAAGGCAATTCACTCCCTCCTGAAAGGGGCTGGGCAAGGCGAAAGAACTGAGAAGCCGTTTGACCTCTGTTCTCAGTGAATCCATTTCTATTTTCCTTGCCTCGCTGCTATGATTCCTTACTCTTGTCATATATCCTGTGAACAATCAAAATGAAAATCAAAGTTCAGGGTAACACCTTGAAATCTAATGTCAACTTAATAAAACTGAGTACAGGGTCCAAATTCTGCATTTACTCATGAAGTTTCTTTTACTTTTCAGAAAGAAAGGACACTCTTACTTTGGCATTAAGCCCATCACCCTCTGTTCAATGCAATTTTTGACTCATTCCATTCCAGACACCAAAACTACAAAAGGCCTTGGGTTCAACTCATTCATTCCCAATTAGGCTCAGCACAAAGACAGTAGCTTTTCTTAGTAAACTTGTGAACTTTTGCAAATGTGAGGCACCTTACAATTTTTAAGGCACTATTACCCACTTCACAAGACTATTACAACAGCCATAAAGTAGGCAAAGCAGGGCACTGATAAAAAAGCCACTCTGAGGAGGGCTTGCCACTTACAAGTTGAGATTGTCTGTGAGTCTTCCTATCTGTAGCAACAAGCAGGCCTTGGAGGCTAAAAGTAAAGGGGCTGTTAGTTTCACTGAGAAGAAAAGCTCTTTCACAATTGGGATGCTGAGTTTTCTGTGGAAGAGAAAGCAGCTGAATAAATGAAAAAAGAGCTCTGGAGGTAGATGGGACGGGGACAGAAGGAGAAGCCAAGGGGAAGAACTAAAAGGAGGACCCAGGGTAGCCATCTCCTCCCAGGCTAGCCTATGAATGTTCTGGAGACAAACAAGGAGCAGAAGGAGGTAGGTGGCTTAGGAAAAGGCCAGAGAACAGCAGCCATGCAAATGAGCACAGAGAAGGTGTACACTGATGTAGTAGAAAGAATTCTGGACCAAAATCATGGTGATTAGGCCAACTGGCAAATAAGAAAGTCATCTGAGCAGCATGTAATCAAAAGCTGCTCCATAGTGCTAGGAAATCAAAGAGAGGGGAAAGGACAAAAAGGGCTTAGAGAAACAGCAGGTTTATGCTAATTTTCCTACTAATATTTTATGGGTTTTTGCTATTAGAAATAATTCTGTCACTACCTACGTCAAAGGGTTCTAAGGATAAATAATAAGCGTTAAGTACTTTAAAAAAATAAAAAGCACCCAGAAATGCAAGGATTTTTTTTTTAATGGAAAATTATAGTGAAAAACCTTTCAAAGGAATCTGATGTTGCCTTTTGATGGGCTACATATCAAGTCAGCCTCTCCCACTTACCGAAAATAATTACAATATGAAATTCCCTAAATAGAAAAAAGCCATGCGAATAAGGCTTTGTTTATAGTTTTATGGATTTAGATGCTTTTCTAAAATTACATCTTCCATAGCAGATAACACTGATAAACTATGGCTCCATGCACTGAGATTTTTCATTGCCTTTAGGTTATAAAGTTGCTAAGTCAAAACTGAATAATATAAACTTAAACACCTTAACAAAATTTTTGGATGGACTCATATTGTAAATTTTCCTTTATTAGTTTACTGTGAAAGTTATTTAATTGATTGGCATCTTTTTCACATTCGTCAAATGCTGAGGCTATGATTCAAAATTTTGGTCAGTGACAGCATAAACCACTATTGTTTGGCAAGGACAGTTTGTTTTTACTGTTGAAAATATAACTTTGCTGGACGGGAGACTCAAACAAGGAAGGGCCAGTTTGGGAGAAGTGCTTGAAGCTGAGAGTCTGGAGTGTACAGTGTTATGACCTAGAGGGAGCAAGATCAGAACAGGGCCTCATGGCCGCTGCACCAAATACGGTACTGTGGCCGCTGCAGTTTTTGTGAGGTGAGAGGGGAATGGCCTGATTGGCTACCAGATTATGAGCATGTAGAAGATGAAACTTTGCCAAATCCTTTTCTACCACCAGCTTTTCCAGAGAGAGATGAAGGAGCTGAACCTGATGAAGAGCCAGGAAGAGGAGCACACCTACTCCTGTACCTCCAAAGAGAATAGTTAAAAGGAATATGCTCAAGCTGGATGCTCAGAAATTAATTTCAGAGAGAGGGCTTCCCGCATTAGGCATGTTTGATAAGGTAAAATTCCCTATTTTGCATGAAGATTTTATTAGCAATGATGAAAGGGAAAAATAATGGCCACGATGTACCTGCTACTGAATTAGATTCCTTTTTGACAAACTCATCTGAAAGTGAGAACTTTGCTTGTGAGTCAAGTAGAAGCCTAACTTCAGAACAAAAACAAAGAATTGAGGAAAATAAACAACTGGCCTTGGAAACAAGGCAGGCAAAGCTACTGAGTAATAGTAATAGTCCCTAGATAATGATTTGTTAATGAACAGACCCAGAGCACAGATAGCCGAAGATATTAACATGGGTGGGGATCAAAGAGAGGAGGAGTCAGGTGGATTTAACAAAGACATTCTAGACAATCCACATAATGATGCTGCCACCAACACTGTAAATGAAGAGGAGGAATTAAAAATAGAGAAAGCACAACTGGACCAGTCCTTTGAGGTTGGACAGGCCTCGACTAAGAGGAAATCTGTTAACTTGGTGTCCTCCGAGTTTGAGATTACTATATATTTTGTCTACTTTGAAATCCTTTGTAGTATAACCTTTACAGATTCCTGTTTAAAATCTGGTTATTATTTATAATTATACTTGTTTCTTATTAACTTAAAAAAAAAAAAAAAAGAACAAGGCTTCAAATGCAGTGCCCTTTCCCTCTCAACAAGCTGGAGGCAGTGGGCCCATCTTAAGAGTCCAGGCCTCCTCTGGGCATTCTTCCTCCACAGGTAAGTGGTTTGGGAAACAGCCCTGTTCCTAGGGGAAAATTCATGTAAAGGTGATTCGAATGCAGTTGTTTATAGTTAGTATATTTAATTACCTCAAGTATTACACTCACATCTTATAATGGGAACATAACCTTTTAACTCTGTAAAGGTTACTTAAGAATGAGAATAATTAGTAATATTTTGACATTTCCGAGGGCAGTTCAAGTTTGTCTTTAAGATGCTCTTAGGTATTTGATAGCATTTTATATGGACTTAAAATCAACAGATCTTTTCCTCCCACCCCTCTGGCCACTTGGTTACCCTGTGATGACTCTTCCACCCACTCCAGAAAAGCTACAGTTCCTCAGGCTTCTGTCCATGGCTCTCTCCTCATTCCAAACACTGTACTAGTCAATTTGATCTGCTCGCACAGCTTCAAGTCAATGAGAAGCTACTGGTTCCCTATCTATATCTCTAGTCTATCCATCTTCTGAGCTCCAGATGCACTTTTCAACAGTAGGTTATCTTTGTTTTTCCCACAGTGAAAGGCACCATTGTCCTCTCAATGCGTAAGTGAGAGAAAGGTGTCACCACCCTTGCTTCCCCCTTTACCTATATCCACATATGATTAGTCATTGAGTCCTGTGGTTTCTCCTTTCTGGTTCTCTCCCAGTTTAGGACATCTCTCTTTCTCTAGTCCCACACATACTCCTGTCTCCAACACCCTCTTTGCTGCAGGTTAGAATAATCGCTCCAAGACACAAGTCTGAGCATGCAACTCTCCTCCAGTGGTTTCCTTCTGTCCTCATGACAGAAGGTGCCCTAACTCCTTTGTGTGATCTGCAAGGTTCTCTATGAAATCTGTCCACTGCTCAACTCTCTCTACCCTAGGTCCCTTTACACTCTAGCTTGCTCCCTCCCCCACCTCATTTTCTCCTGGTCTTAGCACATGCTAGTCCTCTGTTTTGAATATTCTCTCCCCAACCCCTGGGTTACTATGGCTGCTCCAAATAATACTACTTGTATATCCTCTTCTCTGGGAAGCCTGCCTTCCCTAACTCTGCAACCCTGGGTTAGCTGACGTTTCTCTCAGACCTCTCACCACATTCTGCTTAACCTTACACATGACATCTATTCTTCAGTATTGTACTTGTCTGCCTGAAACAAGTTCAACTGCTAAGCAAGTACTGTGTTTGATTTGCACCATATCCCTCTTGCATCACAGGCATGGCACTTTTGGAGAAACAATCTTGCATTAATACGACTGGCAAACCTAGTTCCCTGCAAGTGAATGCACTACATATATGCAATTAGTCTGCAATTCCCTTGATAACAGAATTAAGACAGCTGGTTGAAAAGACTTGTGTTAAAACATATACATGCACAATACAGTGATTTTTTGGTACCAACAGCACATTCAGGAGCTAAAATGGTTGATTTTATGTCATCTATTTCTTATCTATCTCCTGCCTAGAGATAAGAAGAAATCCAAACAATGATGATTTAATAGGCACTCAAAGATGTGCCCAGTAACCTTGGGCCATGACTGTTTGCCCAAATATACTTCCTGCTTACCAAGAATTTACATGGGTGTCATAATCAGGTAAATTATGAAATGGATTCATTTTACTTGGTGGGAGATATAGAGACAGGATTTCTACCTACACCATCTCAAATTTAAGTACCTTTTGCATGAATTAACTAGCATGTTTTTAGTATCAGTTTATATTTACATGAAAAAACAAACAAACAACAATCAGTGGCTCAGCTCAGGTACTGAGGCGGGTCTGAGGCTAGCTGATCTCTCCCTAAGGTTTTAACAACTCACTGGTATTTACAAGTGGTCTTTTTTCCTTTATTGAGCGTCACACCGCAAACACTATTGCCTAGAATTTCACTACCGGTCACTTTATCTGTCTTTTCCCCATTGTGCCTCATTGCAAGTAGACACATAAACGTGTGATGGGTAGAAGGAACGAATGCTCCAGCTTTTTGATTTCAGAAAGTCTTTAGAGCTTTTAAAACCATGAGAGCATTCTAGATAAGTCACTAACGGGACCAAATTCTCCTTATTCAGCGCTCACACATTCAAGGGGAGCAGCCCCTGTGATGTCAACGTTCTCTCCAAACGTGTCTCAACTCTGGGACTCTGGAACCCCAACATCAAAAGAACCACAGCGTTTACACTCATGTCAGATGAGGAACCGGTTCTGTGAAGGTGCTCGAGAAGTAAATTCTAGCGTTTAGATGCCAACGCATCGAAACTTCTCGCGACTTAAAACTCCACATGTAAACGCTTGTTAACGATGGCTTGTTTCTATGAAGGTTATTGGTTTGAGGAAATTAACATCTTATTTGTTGCCTAAAGCACCTCTTAAAACACCCACAACAGTTAAGGTGGCTTCTTGGGCTGCCGCTACTATGGGCTGCCACCCGAGGAGCGCTTCCCAAGAGCCGGGCAAAGGTCTACGCGCTCTCGTGGGTCATCGCGTTCATCTTCACGGCGACCTCAGGGGTTGGGTTCTAGACTCCCGCCGGGCACCTGTCAGCTTCCAGCTGGGGCTGAGTGGAAGCCGACCGCGAGCCAATCTCCGAGGAGCGGCCAGGCGCCCTTCGCATGCTTACCAGGGTGAGGGCCACCTCCAGCATGGGAGCGAGGGCCAGGGTGCCGTGGAAGAGGGGAATACAGTCCACGAAGAGGGTGTGGTGGGCGCCCGGGCCGCTCAGGGGCAGGTGCTCCTTGCGCGGCTTCTGCTTCTCGGCCACCAGGAGTCCATTGACGGCGCAGTGGGGGTACTTGGCGCCATGCAGCACCATTTTACAGTAGGCCTGGGTGGTTAGCTTCACCCCGGGCATGCTGAGCCCGGGAGGGCTCCGGAGGCCCTAGGCGCTAGGCGCTGGCTGAGGCCTGGATCCGCTGCCTAGCCGCGCGGCGCCTCGCTGGAGAAGCGGGATGAGGGGGCGGCTGCGTGGCGCGACCTCGCGCCTGACGGAGGCCCCCACAGGCTCAGTCCCGCTTCGAACTGGGGTCCTCGGACACCAGCTCCGGCCGGAGGAAGGCGAAGCGCCCGCCTCAGACTCTGCTCGCGCTTCTCGCCCGGCGCCGCCGGAAAGGAGCCCGGCCCCGCGTTTTACGACGTTCGCGTCGTTCCCCTCCTTCCGCTCCAGTGACCTCCGGCGCGGCCCGGCGCAGGGGCGGAGTCCTCCTAGATCCCGTGGTGCCCCGCGGCGCAGCCTCGCTCTCTTCCGGTCGCGAGGAGCCGGGGTGTAGAGGGAGGTCGTGGCGGGCATATCGAGCGAGGCTGCGGCGCCGGCGGGGGCGGAAGGTAAGGCGGTCGGCCCCTGGCCCGCGCCCCTGGGAGGCCCGGGAGGTTGGGGGCCCGGGTGATATCCTCAGTGCCGGCGGCCCGGCGCCTGCAAGAAGGGGCGGTGGGGCCTCAGACCCTGGTGACATTGAGGGCGGCTCTTGGGGGCTTCAGACTCGGGAGCCGCCGGGTAGCGGTTTGTGTGCCGCCCAGAAGCGTCCCGCCAGGCTCCACCTGCCCTGATGTGACCGCGGTCTGGTTTCGGGTTCTGACCTTGGAGCGCCCGCTGGTGAAGGGCGTTGGCTCAAGAGGCAGGTCGTCTTGCTAGCCTTCGAGGAGGCAGCACCGGGGCCTACGCTGCAGCCTCGCCCCTGACCCTTTCAAAGGGTGATGCGCGACCGCCCCGGGTTTAACGGGCTCTGGGAGAGGCGTTCTGCTTCCTCGCCAGCGGGCCAGGCTTGGGGAGAAAAGCGAGACGAAGCGAGTTTAGCTCTGACGTCATGCATCTGTTTATGCTGCACTAATTGGGGTATTTTCTGAATGTGTTGGGGAACCTATTCATCGTCCACAGTCCTGAACGGTCCAATTAAGAAGAGAGGATGGGCCTGAATCTGGAAGGGTCCGGGGAAGTCGTGGGTCATCCAGGTCATGCATTGTTCGCAGGGATTGTAATTGGATCAGGACCATAATTTCAGCCTTTTCCCCTGATTAATTTCCCCTTCCAATGCTATGCACACATATTAGATTTTTAACCAAATAACTCAATTGAATGCAGTGCATGCTACAGTTCCTGTGAGCTGTTATCTTTTCCCTCCAAACATTGGAGCCTATCATGGCAGCACAGTGTTTTACCTTTCTACATTTTTCAGTCTCTATTAAAAAATTTTCCCCTTGTTTTTTAAGAAAGCCCATTTCCTACTAATCGAAGTATGTATAAAGTGTGGTATTTGTTTTATAATGAATTTTCATAAAGTCGGGCTTACTGCAAAGAAAATCTTCATCCTAGATTATTTTGTGAATTCAGAGTCAATAGTGAAGAATGGGTCACTTATTTTGGGGAGAAGAAAATAAAAGAATTGCACTGACTTCTAGAATTCACTGGGGCAAAAAGGATCATTCCTGATAGGTATTTGCCCTCATTCGTAAAGGTGTGTGTTTTTATCTTTCAGAATGTTGGCTACCAGAGTATTTAACCTAATTGGCAAGCGAGCAATTTCCACCTCGGCGTGTGTACGAGCACACGGTAAGTGTAACTTTTCTTTTAAGTAGGCTGAGCTAATTTCATTTTGCTCCCACTTTGTGTAAGGCCCTGTGCTGGAGTTTCAAACACAGATGTCTAAGATCTTGATTCTGCTGTTGAAGGACTTTAGGGAAGGGATAAATATTTTAATGGGTTGTAGTTCTAGAGTAAAGATTATTTATGAATCATATTAAATACTAGTCTAGATCTTTACTTGTACTGATATTTTCTTCCTTTCCCATTTTTTCAAGTTCGTTTCATCCTTTTCAAGAGATATTCTCCATTATACTTGACTTTAATGATCTCTCTCCCCTCCCCCACAAAAAAACAAAGTCCCAACCCACTTATCTTGAATACCATTTACACTATTAGGGCAATGGAAGAGAATGTGCTTCGACTTCCTAGCCTGAGCTGGGTTTAATCTCCTTTCTGTCATGTACTAGTTATTTAAATTTAAGAATCTGTTTTCTAACTTAAAATATACATGTAAAGAGCTTAGTTCAGTGCTTGGCACATAGCAAGTTTAGTTCTGCGTTTATCAAGCATCTTCTCTGTGTTAGACACTGTCAGGCACTGAGAATAAAAACAGTATGAGATAGGGAATCTTTCCACAAGAACGTGTGTAATTTGGGGAGGGACAGATACATGAAAACAGTGGTTCAGTAATAGATGGCTCCTGAGGAGAAGCATTTAGCCTGGCCTAGAGTCGAGGGGAGGGTTCTGGAGGAAAGGCTTTGCTTTGCTAAAGGACTAGTAAGTTTTAACCTCATGTTCAAGAGAGGATTGGCATTCTAGACAGAGGGAAAGTAAACAAAAGTTAAAAATGCAAATCAGCATGGCAGGGTGTGTTATTGAGGGGTCAAGTGCAAAGCTTGAGTGATGGATGATGAACTTGGAGAGCAAGCTTTATGTATCTAGGGGCTCAGTAACCAGTGACCACTATTACCTAAACAGCTTTATGTGTGAATTTTCCTTTGAAATTGGTGTCCTTTAATTGGTGGTACTGTTTTAAATTTCTCTATAATCCATTGTCCAGGATAACACTGTGGACATAGACTCTAAGACATCATTTTAGTGAAAGTATCGAAATACCTGTTATTTAAATGAATATGTAATAAATTGTTTAATATGGGAAAACAACACTTCCTCGTTAAAAGCCTACAGAGTCACTTACAGGATTCCATTTTATTTCCGTTTTGGCTTTGCTAATAGTTTTACTTAGCTTTTTGTTAGTTTGAGGTACAATTTACGGAAAGTAAAAGTTATCTTTTCTAGGTGTAACGTTCTTTGGATTTTGGTAAGCTTGGTGTATAACAATGAATGTAGTCAGAACATACAATGTTTCCATCACCCCCAAAGATCCTTCATGTTCCTTTGGTCATTTTGCTCTTTTATAGGAAGCTAGCTTCTGTTGCTTATAGTAGTATTGACCATGACTTGCTCTTAGATATTGTTTTTGGCAGAGAAAGTAAGAGCAGGTCCTTTCTTAAAACCCTCCAGTGGCTTCTCATGTCTAGAGTAAGAATTGCAGTTGGTCTTTCTGATCTCTTCACATCATACTCAAAAAGCATACAACCCAACTAGCCCTCCCTGTTTGCTCACAGTCCCAGAAACCAGTGGTACAGTATTTTATTCCTTAACATATATCAGTTACGGTAGAATAGCTTTTTCTGACCTCCTGTGCTGAAGATGCTCCATCCTACATCATCACCCTGCCCTGTTGTTTCTTAGAGCACTAACGTACTGTTGGTTTTGTGTCTGTGTTTGAATATTGTCTGTCTCTGCCTCTAGAGTGCAGGCTTTTTGAGGCCAGGGACCTCTCCTGTCTTATTCATGGCTGCATCTCCAGCACATAATAGGCAGATGGAGAAAACCTCAGTTTCTTAGACAAGTCTTGTTCTTTAATTTTTAACTTTTAATTATACAAGCGATACATGAATACACGAACCTGTCCTTCACATAAAATGGTAACACTATGGAGTGCCATTGGTAGCTGCCACTGTTACTTTGGATATTTATGAGGTGACACATCTGACTGTGAGGGGAGCTCAAATTCACCACATGTCCTCAACAGAGGCTCAGCCAAAAATCCATCTAGGTTGAGGATAGAAACAATAAAACATTCACTAGAATGCAAAATCTTTGCTTTTTCTCTCTTTTTCAAAGGAAAGTTTGGTATGTTGACCTTGCTCTCCCACCCGCATTTGCTGGGGGACCAAGCCTAATGTGCTAAAGAACCCCTGGGAGCTCTGAGATCATGAATTAGTTGTTGTTCTAGAAGATACAGTGTTATGCCTAAGAGTGTTCCGAGGTTACAAGCATTTATAGTCATGTGCCACTTAACAACTGGGATACATTCTGGCAAAGGTGTCATTGGCCAATTTTGTCATAGAGTGTACTTCCACAAAGCTGGATACTATAGCCTACTACACCCCTAGGCTCTGTGGTGTAGCGTTTTGCTCCTAGGCTACAAGCCTGTATACCATATTGCTACACAAAACGAGATTAAATGAAGTACAAGAGTAAATGCAATCAAGAGACTGAGTAAGCATGGGATGCGTGAGGCTGCTGCTGGTATAGCATGGCACACTGTTCTTACAGCAAACTTTTTTTGTAGGTAGAAAGAGTACTTTCTAAAATAATGACAAAAGTATAGTAAATACATAAATTAATCACAGTCATTTATTAAGTATTGTGTACGGCACATAATTCCATTTACTGAACTTTCATATGACTAGCAGTGCAGTGGGTTTGTGTACACCAACATCACCACAAACGTGAACAATTGCTATAGTGTTTAATGGCTCTGACATCACTAGGTATTAGAAATTTTTCATTTCCACTATAATTTTATGGGACCACTGTTAGAAATGTGGTTCATCGTTGACTGAAACATTGTACATTGTAATGTGGTGCATGACTATACATCTTTATAATAAGTTTTGTTGAGATGAAATTCACATAACACATTCACCTTTTTAAAGTGTACACTTCAGTGGTTTTTTAGTATAGTCTTTGAGTTGTACCATAATAATCACAATCAATTTTAGAACATTCTCATCACCCCAATTTACATCTATTTTTGATGATTCATGTGTAAGCTGTGTGCCAATGTATAACCATTATTTTTAGTTTACTTATTATAATAGAATTGTAGAATTTAAAATTGGAAAATAATTCTAGCCATTTTCACCTCAAATCTTTTTGGGTTAAGGTCGAGTATAGATATCTAAGTGTTCCAGTCATTTGCATGGCAAAGATAAGTATCTAGAGAATTGATACGACTTTGCTTGAGGCTGAATGTTTTATTTCACTAGTAACATGATTTGGTAGATTTTAATCATTGGGACCAAACTAATAGAGGTGAAGCATTTTTGCAGGACGTCATACCTCTGTACCAGTTTGGATCATAAAGTTTTTTTGCAGTTGCTGGATGGAAATTGAAAAAACAGCTTTTATCAGTGGGAAGCCTTAATTAAAAATTAAATTATTTCTTTTTTTTCCTGTTGTCTGAACCTTTTTCCTATTTACATTTACTGGAGTAATATATGGGTATGCATTTTAAGGAACTAAAATTTCTACTTGAGCAGAAATCCCCATTTCATCCTCTTGTTTTTCCTTGATAACAACTCAAGTTTAATTTGCCTAGAGTTTTGTGTCTTTAGTTATATGTACATGTGAGTATATACACATGATTTACATTTTTTTTTAAAAAAAACAACCTCGATATTTTGTGACTTGATAAGTACATGATTGTTTTTCCATTTTGAGCACACGGGTCTACCTCTTTCTCTGTACTGTTTTAATGTGTTTTCCTGCCTTATGTGTACCCCTATTCCCTTTTACTGTTCTTTTTTTCCAGAAGCTCATTTCTTAACATACTGTAATTTATACATCTGCGATGTTTGTTTGTTTCCTAGTGCTAGCATGTAGTCACCGGTAGGTAGGAATCTGCTTTGTTCACTAATTATCCCAGATGTCTAGAACCATGCTTAGCATATAGCAGGTAAACATTTGTTGAACAGACGGAACAAATGGCTCTATAGTACATGTTTCTAAGGAGCTAGCTAACTTCATCCTCTCTTGGACATAGGTCGTTGTTGTTATTGTTGTCATTATTATTGCTATGATAAACAGATATAGTAACCATCTTTTCATATGACTTTGTTTCTGAGCTTTGAACTTATTTCTTTTATGAGTTTTATATTGTTTTTGTTCTTCCTTATTAGTTCAAGTCACTTGCAGAAGGGCCTTCATTTAGTTCAGTCTCGGTCCAGGGCAGGAAACCCCTAGAGCCCTTGTCTGACCTCTGCGTGAATAGTGTTAGTAGCGGGAATTGCTGCCTCTGTGAGCAGTTGCTCCTGGCAGGTTTCTGTTTGGCAGTGATGAAAAGTGCTGCTGTTAGCTGTCTACCTACCATCCTCATTCTGCTGTCTGGGCCACACAGGACAAGCCCACTCCCTGTTCCACATGACAGTCTTTCAGCTGTTTGAACAGTGTCTGCATGACCGAGCTTTTCAGGGGGTGCAAACATGTGCGTATTTCGGTTTTTAGAAGTACTACTTTGTTTTGAAACTCCGAACCTATGTGAATTTTCTGACATTTAGCCAATGTGTTTTTTAGGGAGTGTCGTGAAGAGTGAAGACTATGCTCTCCCAAGTTATGTTGACCGGCGTGACTATCCCTTGCCTGATGTGGCCCATGTCAAGAATCTTTCCGCCAGCCAGAAGGCCTTGAAAGAGAAGGAGAAGAGCCCCTGGAGCAGCCTCTCTATTGATGAAAAAGTTGAATGTGGGTATTGAAGGAAAATCAGGCACACCGTGTGAAAGCATGTTTACTGTGAGTGCTGGGGTGCTGCCTAGAGACCAGAGTGCATGGGAGGGTCAGTGTATTGTGTTTCTGTGGGGCTGCTCTAGGGCCCACTTTCTTTGCTCAGTTGGTGGACTTCTGCCCAGGCCCTTTTGTGTTTATGGGGCATTGGCCCCTGGGAAGGAACAGGAACCTGGACGCAGAGCAGCTGAGTGTGGGTCAGTCGAGTGTGTAGCGTGTGGATGCAGCTTCTGAGTGCCTCTGCTGGGTGAGACTGAGTTTACTGTAAATTATTGATAGGAGATCAGCAAAACATTGTCACGTATGAAGGAGGTATGAAAATATGTGATTAAATTGACCCTTACACTGTGATTTAGAGAAGAAAGAATTCCATTTTTAAAATTTAAAAACTTTTTTTTGCTCAAAACAACCTCCATTATCTCCTTCATTCCTATGTGCATGTATGAGAATGTGTGCACCCGCGAGCATGTGCGTGAGCATTTTACTGCTGCAGGCCTCTATTGTATTCTCAATGCCGTGTTCATGCCTCTGTGGTGTTGTGGTGAGAAATGATGGAGCGCTACGGACGAGGGAGTGGTTGGTCCCTGTGGTTGTTATTCCTGCAAACAGCTGTTCTTTCTGCTTCCAGTGTATCGCATTAAGTTCAATGAGAGCTTTGCTGAAATGAACAGGAGCACGAATGAGTGGAAGACGATTGTGGGCACTGCCATGTTCTTCATTGGCTTCACCGCTCTCATTCTGATCTGGGAGAAGCACTATGGTGAGTAGAGAGGCGAGAAGGGACCATGTGCCTGGAGTGACTCTCAGGTAAAAAGCCCTCAATCACATAACACCTGGCTTTAGCCAGCACAGCTCCATCTTTGAGTGCCCAGGAGTGGGCTGTGGGGTGGCTTTCATAGGACAGGGACTCTATTCTGGGATCTAGCCAGGATTGTTGACCAGGTGTGTGAAATTGGCTTGTGTGAACTCAAGTTGTACAAGCCAGAATCATTTATTCATGGTGGGCCATAGCTGCTTAGTAATGAGCTACTTACCAGTTTGCACAGCATACATTTTCAGTAGACGTTTGTCTGCTCACTAGGCAGTTATCAGAAGAAGATGTAGTGAAGATTTGATCAAAGAGAAGAGAACTCTTACTCGTTGAAGGGCTATTTCAGCTGTTTAAAATTCTGGTTTATCTCAACCAGAATTCTGGGTCTTCAGAATTAACAGTTTCCCCTTAGTGCTGGGGTTGCCTGCCCACTCTAACATCAGTTCCCTAACACATTCTAGCTACCTCTCCTGGGTTCTGTCTTTCCAGGCAGAATAGATATCTTCCCATTCTGAGTAGGTGTAATTTGTTGTGGTTTGACTATAGACAACAGTTAATAGGCCTATGCCCATGTCTTTGACTCTCTGCTCATTGCTAACCTATAGGTCCTATTTATATCCTATAGAGAAGACATTCTGATTTTAGCTTAAGTATATTTATACTTGCTAACTTATAAATAAAGGAATAGTTGAATTATCAGGAGTTCTCAGTGCCCAGAATTCAAAACCAGTGCATTTGCGTGGGTGTTGAGTGACAGGTGACTTCACTGACCTGGTTGCCAGTGTGTTGGGGAAGACCTAACCCATAGAGCACATTGGCTTAGAAATGACTAGTCAGGACAGTGTTGTCTCATGAGATTGTTTTGGACTGTAGTGTATGGCCCCATCCCGCACACCTTTGAAGAGGAGTGGGTGGCCAAGCAGACCAAGAGGATGCTCGACATGAAGGTCAGCCCGATCCAGGGCTTCTCTGCCAAGTGGGACTACGACAAGAATGAGTGGAAGAAATAAGGACCCACCGTTCACGCATCCGAACCTCATCTTGTTCTGTCATTTCCTTGCAGTTCATCATATTTACTGGAAGCCATTATTTTGCAGTTGGAATGCTAATAAATAAGCAATTTACGTGACATCCTTGTGGTTGATTCCTTCTTGATCTAATGAAAGTGTCTGTTACTTTTAACATAATAGGTTTCTCCCAAGTGTCTGATGTAAATATATTTTGGGTATGAATGAAATGACAAAAATACATTGTATATGGGGACATCATATGACATGTTTTAGGTTATGACAAGAGTTTTGTGATTAAAATTCCTTCATAGTGTCCAGACTGACAGAAGTCACTATGGCCACCTTTCTTCTGGGATTGGCCCTCCCCCTAGAAATTGTCAGTGTGTTGATTGGAGTGGGTAGACCATGAGCCTGGAAAGGGCAGGAGATCTCAGTGACGGACTCATTTCCCTGGGTCTGCTCAGTTCCCTGGCTACTCTCAGCCTTTGATCTGAAAAGCTACAACAAAGCCAATACCAGGTAAGGCAGTGATTTAAGGAGCATTATCCTGGCCCCTAGTAAGTTCCCTATAGGGCTGTCATCCTACTGTCCTGTTCTCTGACCCGCTCCAACATTCCTTTATGGAGAAGCAGAACAAATCCTAGAGTATAAGCTGCAAGAGATGCTGGTGTAAAGGAGTCTCCCAGCAGCGTTGGCATAGGAATGAGGCGAGGGTGGGAGGTAGCCCTGAAGTCCAGCCCTAAGCAGGATGAGAAGTTGGTCCCAGAAGCCTGACCAGGGGTCTGTTGCAGGAGGGCCTTAAGTAGTAGAGCAGGTTAAATATAGCTCCTGATTGTAGTATCTTCCCAGGGCTTTAGAAAGCCCTTGATCCCTTGTTCTCAAAGGGCCAGCTGACTTCCCAGGGAGGCTCTCACTGCTTGGTAGGGAAGGGGAAATGCCAGGACCTGTGGGGCATGGGAGTCTGGCTGCGGGGACTAGAGTGGCTTTGGATGGCTTCAGCTACAAAGCTCAGGTCTCCTGCTGGGTGATGCCATTTTCAGCTCTGTCCTAGGGTGGACCACTGTGGTGGGGCTGAGGTGCCTGACCTGGGCCAAGGTCACCCCCAGCCCATTACCTGGTGCTTAAATGGCCATTGGTGTACTTACCCTGGGTCAGGCACTCCAATACCGTGGTCTCAGAACAACCCTGAGAGGACAGGGCTATTACCCGGGTTAGATGTTGGAACTGAATGGGCTGGAATCAGAGTGTTCTATCTGATTGAAAGTGAGTGAGTGGTGGAGATGGTGTTTGAAAGTCTCTTCGATCCCCAAACTCTGCTTCTATCCTGTAATAGCTCCAAATGGAGTCTCCCTGAGCCTAGGACTTTCCCATGGAGTGATCAGGCTCGCCAGGGCCGCCTTACCACGTAGGAACCTCTAAGAAGCTTCCTCTTGCTAAGAGAATTGCCACTTGTACATCAGTTTCTGGTTCCAAAATGCGGCTTGTCCTCTTCAGTTCTCTTTGTCCTTGTGGGTTTAGGCCTTAAAAAATCCCTTTACTGTCATTTTAGTGGGGATTTGGGAGGGAGCAGACAGTCAATGCTAGATTCACCCACCATCCTTCAGCTGGGAGTCTACTTGACCGTAGATAGTCTACATGTCATGGGGATGTAATAGTGAACATGACCCTTGGGCGGCTCACCCTCACAGAGGACAAGTAGAAGATTAATGGGGGAAATAATGAGAAGAATGAACAGTGCTCCTCAGAGCTGATGGGTGTTTGGGTGGGCATGTATTTTTAGGTTGGATGGGGGAGGCCTCATTGAGGAGGAAACGTACATATGAGCTGAGACTTTCCTGAGAAGGGACCATCCATGCCAAGGCTTAAGTAGAGGGGTGGGGAGTGGTGGGTGGAGACAGCTTCAGACTTGAAGGACAGCAAATAAAGGCCCTGGGCAGGACAGTGCTTGTTCAGGAAATTAAAGACTTCAGTAGGGGCTTGGGGCCTGATCCGGAGCACTGTGAGGGGTAGAAGGATGTGGGGGTGAGGGTGGAGAGCGCACGTGCGGAGTATAGGGGCCTCACAGGCCACTGGAAGGAGGGTGGGCTGAGCTCTTCGGAGGAGATGGAGGGGTGGGGAGGTGGGAGTGGGTGTTGTATGCTCATTTAGCCCCTAAACTGCTTCCTCTCGGTATTCAGGGAGAATATTGTGGCTCTTTTTGTGGCATGAAGTTGGGGCAGGATTTTGAGAAACACCAAGAAGACCATTGGAATAGCCTCTTGGCTTAGCTCCCTGGAGGCCAGAGGGGCCCTTGTGCCCACAGGAGTGGGGCTCAGGTGGGGATTCCTCAGAGTGAGAGTTCCTGCTACTACATCTCCATGTGGGGCCATTGCAGGACCCGTGTCTGGCTGCTGCTCATACCTAATGCTTGTTGACCTCCTTGCCATTTAAAATGCCTTTGTCCTTTTTTGCTATTCTTATTTTTGCCTCTCAGTGCTCACCTTGTTACCAGCTGGCAAAAAATTTTACACTGTAGAATTTAAAAATCATTATCTACAAAGGGACAGATAACAACAGACTTATGAAATTCTACTCTAGAAGCCAGAAGGCCATGGAACAATAGTTTCATCTAGAATGATATAATCAGCTAAGCTATAAACTGAGAGCGGGGGTGGAGGGAAGATACTTACAGGTGAAGCCTATAAACATTTATTACTAACAGGTTCTTACTGAGAGAAGTACTGAAGAAGAAAATTGAACTCGAAAGGAGTGAGATGGAAGGATGAGCAAGGGAATTGGGAGCCATGAAGGCAAATCCACTCAAACACCAGTTGAATACAACAGCGAAAATGATGATGACCAGTTGGGGGCGGGGGAGCAGTTAAAAGCAAGGGGAAAGGGATTTTGGAAATACGAATGCTGTGGCGGCATACATTTTGAATTTCTGTGAATCCCCACATAAAAACTAGTTAGATGGCAAAACTAAAAACCCTATAGACTATCAGATATTCAGTTGAGATATTTCTACACGATCCCCAAAGGACAAAGGGGTGAGGACAAATCAATCAGAGCTACAAGCCATACACAGTAGCTGCTTCAGTGCCAGAGGAAGCAGAGGGAAGCAGGGCTCAGCTGATGGACCTGAGAACTGAGACCCCATGGTAGCCAAGGTTTTCTCCGGAAAGGAAGCCCAGTGGGACCATCTGGTGAGGCTGCGAGAGCTGCTCGTTTCAACAGCAGGTGAATGCAGGGGCCCTTGGTAAGGTCCACAGGGGCTGGAGCATTCTCAGTCTTGACACCCTCTTGGGCTGACCTCTGAGATGGGCCCATACTGCAGAAGTTCAGGAAAGTGAATCTGAGCTCAGTAAGGATACTCACTGTAATGTATTAACATCCATCCAACACATTTAAATCTCTGAGTTATGAGACATAGAAACAGGAAAGTGTGAGCAATGCTCAGGAACAAAAGCAGTCAATGAAAATTAGGTGCTTGGCCGGGCTCTCCCCTTGGCACCTCGGTGTTTGTTCAAGGAATCTGTGGGCTAAACTGCTATGGTGCCAGGGATGGAGGCCACACATGGGCCCCACACATTGGCTTCCTTTCCCAAAGGCTGACCTGGTCGCCAATGATGTCAATGCCTAATCTGCCAACAACCAAGATCAATGTTGAGCCCCAACATGGCACTGTATGGGTTTGTTCATGTGGCAGGGGGCTCACGCCCATGGACCTCACTGGTTTTTACCACATACCACTTTCGCCTGGACGCAGCCGGCCTAATGGAAGGGGCCTTCCAAACGCTCAGTGCGGGGGGCAGTTGGGTGATAATGCTCTTGAGATAGGATCCCATCTTACAGGATGCAGTATATGCTTTTTTCATATCAAAAAAATTTTTGTGGTAGAGTATACATGATACAAAATTTATAATTTTAACTATTTTTAAATGTACGACTCAGTAGGATTAAGTATATTCACTCTATACAACTATCATTGCTATCCATGTCCACTACTTTCTGTTCATCTCGAGCTGAAACTACCTATAAACAATAACTTCCCATTCCCCACTGCCCTCGGCCCCTGGAAATGTTCTACTCTCTGTCTCTGAATTCGATCACTCTACCTACATCATATTAGTGGAATCATATATATGACCGTTTGTGTATGACTTATTTCACTCAGCATAATGATCTCAAGGTTCATTCATGTAGCATGTGTCAGAATTTCCTTTTTTAAGACTGAATAATACTCCATTTTATGCATACACCCCATTTTGTGTGTCCATTCATCCACTGACAGACATTTGAGTTGTTGACACCTTTGGCTGTTGTGAATAATGCTGCCATGAACACAGGTTTACAAATCTCTGTTTGAGTCCCAACTTTCAGTTCTTTTGGATGTATGACCAGAAGTGGAAAAAGCCACGGAGGAGGTCATGAGGCCTAAGGGCCTCTTCTACTCTTGTCAAGGAGAGTGCTAACTTTCTTAACTGGCATACAAACAAACGTATGCTTTGTAAAAAATTAACTTCTGGCAGGTAACATTTGTTAATAACAAATTTCAAATGCACAGTTCTATAGTACGTCACCTGTATATTGCATTGTGTGCTCACCACCTAAGATCTAATATCTTTCTGTCACCATATGTTTGACCCCCTTTACCCTCTTCATCCCCCCCTTCTTCCCCTTTCCCTCTGGTGACCACCATACTGTTGTCTATGTCTGAGTTTGTTTGTTTTGTTTGCTTTCTGTTTTATATCCCACATACGGATGAAATCATGGTTCCTGTCCTTTTCTGTCTGACTTACTTCACTTAGCATGATATTCTCAAGTTCCATTTATGTTGTTGCAAATGGTAATATGTCATCATTTTTATGGCTTAGTAGTATTTCATTGCGTGTGTGTCGTGTGTGTGTGTGTGTGTGTGTGTGTGTGTATCACATTTTCTTTACCCAATCATCTGTTGAAGGTCACTTAGGTTGTTTCCATGTCTTGGCTATTGTGAATAACGCTGCAATGAATGTAGGGGTGCATATATCTTTATGGATAAATATTTTCAATTTTGGGGGCATATACCAGAAGAGAGATTGCTGGGTCATATGGTAGCTCTATTCATTTGAGGAACCTCTATACTAAAACTGTGCTTTTAATTAGAGACTGATATGTGATTTTCTCTTTCCCTTAGGCTGAACACATGGGTCAGGGATCAAGGAGCAGATCGGGGAGTGGCTCCTTTCACTGTCAGACCTAATAAATAACATACTGGCAGGATTCTTGTTCCCCATTTCTGAACATTCTCTCTTCTGGCTTGGAGTTCTGATTCCAGAGGGAATTAATGATTCCACTGGGAAATACAATGGTGGTTCTAACAAACTGGAAATTAAGACTGCCACAACTGTATGATATCTCATGCCACTGAGCCAACAGGAGGAGAGGGGATTACTCTGCTCCGTAGGATGAGTTATCCTGATTGCTGGGGGGAAATTGGGTTTGGGCTACATAGTGGAGTGAGGAAAGCTATGTCTATATTCTTTAAGGTATCTCTTAGAACCTCCGAGTCCAATAGTAAAAGTTAATGTGAAAAAATAGTTTACAATAACAACAAAAAGGTAGGCCCACTGAGATTCAGACCCTACATGAATGACGATTTGGGCCCCCCCAAGAGGCGAAGAGCCTTGACCAGCTGAGGCCTGGGTGTGGGCAAAGGAGAAACAGAATGGGGAGAGGAAGAAGGAATTTACGGATATCAACTATGGCTTCATGACTAGTCTCAGAAATGAGGACCGCAGCACCTATACATCTTTTCTTCCTTGCTTGTTGTGCGTGCGTGTGTACCTGTGTATGTATTAACTGTTTTTTTCTTTTTGGCCTCCTTTCCCCTTATTATTTTATACAAGTTTGCTGGAAAGTTATTTTATAATTTAGTCCTTAGGTAACAGGGTATTCAGATGGGAATGTGCTTGAATTTGAGTAGCAATTCACATAGCCCAGGGATATCTACTATGAGTGTGGGTCTTGGTCCTCATTTTAGGGTGAGGGTAAGAACATCTTCCTTTGTATGAATGAGATTTGCATCTTATTTGGTGGGGACGTAGACTCGTTTTATGTTGTATTGAGGTTCATAATGTGTAGAGCAATGTGTATGGTCGTTGAGTAGCCTGAGTTACTGCCAGGTAAGTTATTGTATCTCAGCTTCAAACCTGCCTTTCCATACTGGCTGATGGATGCTGGCACCTGAATGGTGCAAACTGTATTTCATCTTGGCCAGCTGGCTTGGCCTCTCTCACTAAGGGCCCTTAAGGAGCTTGGAAAACTGGAGGAGAAAGGAGCTCTTTCTGTCTACTTCCTGTGTCCTGTTTCCATTTCCTGTCTGCTTCCTATCTGTGTCCTGGTTACTTCCTCTGCGAGTCATCCCAGCAGGCTCCTTCACCCCAGCAGTGGCAGTTCATTCCACAGCAGCAGCCACGTCAGTTTTTACACTTGCAGGATCAGCCTAAGCATAATTCTTTGAGAAGCCCAGACATAGGTGGAGAGTAGCAGGTAGCAGGTTGAAGGGTGTCTGTGTGACCTCCTCAGAGGCTGTCAGGTGGGGCTTTGAGAAGCCCAAGGTATCCCAGGTCCCATGGGGTGTTACAGAGTGCTCTCCGAAAAGGAGGGTCACCATGGGTGGCATGGTTATTATCATTAATTTTTAAAAAGAACAGTGGTATAAATGGAACACTTATTTTAATTTACCTTTGACATTGCTATTAAAGGGGGAACAGCTGTTATTAGGTTAGGGGGAGTAGATAGTGCTGTCTTTTGAGTTTCTGTGAAGTCTTCTGTGTGCTTTGAAAGGTTTCAGAGCTTGATGTCAATATTATCTTATTGTATCTAATTTCACTTCAAAATTTCAGTTTTTCCCTAGGCGTAAGGAGTTATCAGCACTGTTCCTACGACTCTCAGACACGTTTGATACTGACTTGATCCACAAATTGGCTATGGCATCTGGATCATATGGTAGTTCTATTTTTGACTTTTTTAGGATCCTCTGTACTGTTTGCCCTTGTGGCTGTACCAATTTGCATTCCTACCAGTAGTGCACAAGGGCTTCCTTTTCTCCACATCCCCACCATTTGTTATCTCGTCTTTTTGATAATAGCCATTCTAACAGGCATGAGGTGCTAGCTCATTGTGCTTTTAACTTGCGTTTCCTTAATGACTGGTGACGTCGAGCGTCTTTTCGTATACCTGTTAGTTAGCCTTTGGTATATCTTCCTTCTTTGGAAAGATGTCTATTCAGGTCCTTTGCCCATTTGAGGTATGGTTAATATGTGCTCGTGTTCTTATCACCTCTCAGTCACAGTTTCCGCCCCAGAGCAGAGCTCAGATGCCTTTTAAAGGATTCGTTGCAGCTTGCAGGCATCTGAAATAGTGCAATTGGATCTGCATCTTGTTAGATTTAGACTTGGTATTTCAGTGGGTTGCATTCTCAGTTCTGGACAGCAGAGGGTGCGCTGAGACCTAACCCATCCTTCTCGTAGGGTAGGGAGGGCAATCAGAAAAGGTACCGGGAGGGCAGACTGAGCGGGGGGCCGTTCTGGAATTTCCCCCAGCCCAGAGGGTGAGGCAGGGACCGCACATTTGTTCACGCATCCTCCTCTCACATGTTTCTACTCATAGTAGCGTTTCACCCACAGGCAGGGGGGTTGCAGGGCGGCTCTGGCCAAATCCTTTGCTCACCAGGCATTTGCTGTGATTTCCTCTTCAGCTGCCCTTTCTCTGTCCTCTTCCAGAACCCTCTGGCCCACAGGGACATCCTGCTGCAGGTGCCAGCTCTGCAGGCTGGAAACTTTATTTCACCACCAGGGATGATTTGCATGGACTTTGACTTGGCACAGATGCTTAAAGAAAAACATAATGTACAAGGGTGTGATGTAGGCTTACAACGCTGGAAAAAATGTGCCTGAGAGCCAGTTGCAGGTAGCTTCCGGTACCACTGCACCCTAAGTCAAAGTGCACAGGACTTTATTTCTGAGGTAGGCTGGCAAAGGGTTGAGTGGACTGTCACCACCTCAGGCTGCCTGGGTCCCAATCCTGGCTTACTGCCCTGCATGCATTATTTCCTTATTATAGCTGTGAGGTTATTCTCCTCATTTTACAGATTAAGGGATAAGAACACAGAAATGACTTGTCCAGGGTCCGTACAGCCAGTAATGGCAGAGCTGGGATTCAAATCCCAATTGGCCTGTGCCAGAACCTAATCAACGCCTACCATGTTGCTGTTTTTGCTTGAGCATCTTGTACAACTCCTGGCACATAGTAGGTGCTCAGTAAATGTCTATTGACTAAATACACATGTCCAAATTCTGGAAACGAGTCAACCTTGAAGGGGGTTTTTATCTTTTGCACTATAACAGTCCCTCTCTCTGTCCCAAACCAAACCAAAAGTCAAGAACAAAACCAGCTAAACTCAGATGCCCACTGCTCTCCCACTGAGCAGTTACTTCCCGAGCCGTTCCTTCCTGCCCTACCTTGCAGGCAGCACCTTGTCTTTCAAAGGGTAATAGACACTCCATTTCCTCCATACAAGGTAGCTGTATGGTATGAGTACCAGATTCAGCCCAGTGTGCCACCAGAGCCTGCTTTGTGGAGAAATGTGGAAAGCAAGACTGTCATCCTTGGGGAAGTGATTACAGATGCCTTTAAGGACTTGATAGATGCTGCTGCTCTCAAAGATGCACCCTTGGAGGCCCAGCTCCAATTATTGCTCGTCTGAGGCAGGTCTGAGGCTAAGGGTGACCAATTTTCTTGGTTTTCCTGAACATTTCCAGTTTTAGCACTAAAGCCCAGCATCTCTAGTGTCACTTAGCTGATTAATTCTGCCAGTTTTTATAGTAGAAATAGCTGAGGTATTTTTGCAATTTTTTGAAAGAAGCCAAAAACAGGACATGTAGGGTTTCCTGACAAAGCCCTCACAGGAGTAGAACAAAATCACCAAGCCCAGAACATATCTGTGTAGCAACTTACATATCTCGGAACATCTTGGTCCCAGGATGCCAGAAGGGTTGCTTAACCGACCAAGAAGCCATATGAAGAGCTGGGCATCTCTCCCAGAGACACTGACATTTTATTAGGAATTTCAGGATGACACAAAGCGTCATTCCAGTATGTCTCAGCCCAGGCCACACATTAGGGTCACCTGGGCAACTAAAGGCACTGAAGCATGGGCCTTACCCTAGGTGCATCTGTAAGGTTTAAAATCTGCTTCAGGCAATTCAAGTGCAGGTTCAAACCATTGTGTTCATTCCCAGGTTGCCTGGGAAACTGGTGGAAAGCACAGACCTCTCTGCACCGATCCAGGGCTCATCAATCAGAATCTCTAGGGAGTGAATTTGGGGTAACAAGCCCACAGGTACTCTTGAGGCCACAAGGGGGCGAGGCTCCACCTCAGCCAAATGAACTCATTAAGCTAAGGGGATCCCAGCTGCTGAAATGGGCAGGTGGGGGTGGGTAGGGGAGGGTGGGGAGGTCCTCTCTAGGATGCCCACCTTGGAATCTGACACATTCACAAAGGTGGCGTGGACCTGGCTGTCATATCTCCCGTGAACACGAGGTGGCATCCAGGCTCCATGCTTGCCCTAGCGCCCCCAGAGGCTGTCTCTGCATTAATTTTTTTTTTTTTTCCTCTTGTCCTACTGAAAAGTACAAAGGAGAGTTTGTGCAATCTGGATTATGGGGCAATGACGTTAATTGTCCTGCTATGTGCGTGACTTTCCTTTAAAAGTCTTGTGTTTGATTGTGAAAATCCATGGGAATTTTGTGTTTGGCTCCATGACACTACTATATTTGTTTTAATATAGGAATTATTATTTCTACAAATTACTAGTACGACTGATCCCTCAAGGAAGATGCTTTTGTTGGCTTCTAAGTGCCACACACCTCAGAGGTAAATGCACCTTCTCTGGCTTGAGAAACTCAGAGCTACATGATTGAGCCACAGATCTACATCCTGGCACATGCAGGAGTAGAAATGAGACTGACTGTCCCCCTTCATTCATTTCCTCATCAATGCTAAACTTTTGCTGTGGGAAGGACAGGTCCCCCTCCTCAGGGATCAGGTGAGAGGCATTTTCATTTGCTCAGTAAGTTCCAATTTACTTCTAAACATGAACTGTTATTAAATTATCCACGATTATGTATTAACTGCTTTCCATTTCCACGGTTCTGAGGATGAATGTTATGTAACAGAGCTGGAAACCATCTGAGAGCATGCATGTTAAAGACTCACTTTGGAGATGGGGAAGTAGAAACTCAGTGAGCAGGGCTGCTCAGAGGGGAGCTGGGAGGAGGGCAGGGCGGCGTGAGGTGGGGGATACCAGGGTCTGAATCAAGTCGGCGGTGGCCTGGCTGAGTGCCCTGCCCTTTTCCTGCTTGTTTTCACTGTCTGTCACTGAAGAGCTGGCAAGAAAATTGAGCAAATCTATGACTCTGGCCAGATGTAGTCATAGCTCCCTAAATGCCCACCGTTGGCATGCTCACGGACTCCCAGAACTGAAGCTGCTGCTTCGCAATCCAGGGTCTGTCCAGGGTGATGAAGTGGCCCTCGCGTTGACAACACTAGGTTTTAAGAGGGAAACAAAGTTTCCAGAGACCTCTTCAGGGCCTTCTTGTTTTGACTCTGGCCCTCAGCATAAAGTTGCAGACTCCAGGCTCAGCCTCCTTGTCTTCCGGCACAGACTGGTGCTCGAGCTGCCTTCAGATGCTGTCGTCCTTTCTGCTCCCACAGCTCAGGCACCACCAAGTGAGAGTTGTTTTCTCCACGGTGTTTAACAGCCTGGGTTCGTGCTACTGGTCCTGAGCTCTCTGGATCTCCAGATGTCCAGAGAGCACAGCGTGGCCTGGTGTGGGGGTTTGGGGCTGGGGTGTGTGTGTGTGTGTGTGTGTGTGTGCACGCGCTTAGTTTCTCAAAAGCCACAGGAGGGCATGTTTTCTTGGGGCATCATTTTTACTCAGTTTTGGGAAAAAATTTTTGTTGTTTGTAAGTAAAACGATCAGGGATATACCATAGAATGGAATGAAAAGCTCAAGTCCATTTTAAAGATAAAACATATGACTTCAAAAGGATTTGGATGGGGGCCAATTTGAGCTGTCCTTGGAGGGTTTCTTCTCTGCTTAAAGCAACTTGAAGAATAAGTCCACCAACAACGCACATTTCTTGAGTAAGAACTATGTGCAAGGCACTGCGCTATGCAAGGAAGCAGGACATTGGAGATACACCTCCTGCTCATGAAGATCTCATGGTCTAGAGAGGATTCTTAGCTTCATTTTCATCACTACCATCATATCTTCATCCTCATCATCATCACCACTATCACCATTATCACCGTCATCACGATCATCTCCAACCATTATCTTCATCCTCATCACCAGCGTCATCACTGTCATCACCGTATTCATCTTCATAAGCTCCAAAACACCCGTGTCTGTTTTCTTCTCCACTGTAACCCTAGCTTCTATGATATTGCCTGGCACACATTAGGTACTCAATAAGTATGAGTGCCTCATCATCACGTAATCATGCTAACATCTTTGTTGTACATTATCTCAATTTCTGCTTATTTTAGTCCTAAGAGGTAGGAAGTAATAGTATCTGTTCCAGACGGGGACACTGAGAGAGGTTCAATGACTTACGAAGGCTGTGAGCCAAATAGATGGTAGAGTCAGGATCTAAACCCCAGTCTGTGCAAATGCAGAGCCTGGGCATTCCACCCTAAGCCACGGTGGCCTCAGGCTCCTGGCACAGCTATCAGGTAGGACTTGAATTCAGAGGGCATGAGCCCTTGAGGCTGGCTTGGTCGGGGATGGCTTTGATTTAGCTTCTCTATTGGATCCTGTGGCAATCCAGTGTCCAGATACAAGAGAGCACCAGCTAGAGTTGAAAACGTGTGTCTAGAAGGTGCGACCGGCAAGAGAGTTAGACAGCAATTTCATGTTTGGGGCTTTTTGGCTGGTGGCTACATTCATTCCTGGTGCTGCCAGGTGTTTCTGAACAGGCTGTGGCTGTGCTGGGTGAGACGGGGACATATGGGGTTTCCCTTTATATCTGTAGCCTGCTGGGGTCAGCTGCAAAGCAGAGTCACCTGCAAAGCAGAGTCACAAGGCTGCCCTGGAGGACTTTCCCGGCCATTAGGGCCACCACTTCCTCAAACAGGAAACACTGGAAAACACCAGGTGGGGATCCTCATGAATCTGGGAGAGCCACCATTCTGAGGCTGCAGAGTATCCATGTCAGGTACCCATGTCGGGTACCCATGTCAGGTGCTTGGCTTTCCTGTTAGGTCACAGCTGAATGTCAGGGTTGGATGGTGTCTGAGTGTCCTGTGTGTATCTCAACAAATTACCCTAAACTGTAATTTAAGGTGGGGGGCTTAAAACAACAGGAATTTATTCTCTTTCCATTCTGGAGGCCAGAAGTCCAAAGTCAAGGTGTGGATAGGGCCATGTTCTTTTGGAGGTTCTAGAGGAGGATCCTTCCTGCTTCTTCCAGTGGCTACAGGCATTCTTGGGCTTGTGGCCACATTACTCCAATCTGTCTCTGTCTTCATAGGGTCTTCCCTGTGTCTGTCTAATCTCCCTCGCCATTCTGTTAAGGACACCCAGCATTGGATTTAGGGCCACCCTACTCCAGCATGACCTCATCTTAACTAATTACATCTGCAAAGACCTTATCTCCAAATAAGGCCACATACAGGGGGATAACAGTTCAACAGTTTTAACAATGTTTTAGGAGGACGCAGTTCAACCTAAGAAGACAGCACTGCTACCCTCAGGCCATCTCTACATTTGGCACAAGACTTGTCAGGTATCACCCATGACTGGTCACAATAAACAACCAGAGTGCCTGAGTTTGAACTTGCCTAAGAAGCTAGCCTTCTTCAGAGTACAGGGGACGTTTGTTGCCCTTACCTCACCTCTATAACCTTGAGCACCCTGGAGCATCCCAGTCCTCTGCCAGCAGATGGGCACATGACCTACCTTGGTTCACTGGATTCAGGGACTGGGGGAATTGCTCCTTTCTGCTGCACGTGGAGCACTGAGGGCGTGAGTCTGAACCCACTTGGGACCTGGGTGAAGTGAGCACCTGATGACGAGGCCAACAGAGGAAAGTGGAGACAGATGGAGAGAGACTCAGGCGCTCTGTGATGTGAGCCCCTAGATTCAGACTTACCTGAGCCTAGATACTCCTGGACCTTTTCCCTGGGTGAGCTGATAAATTCCTTTTTTTTTTCCTTTTATTTGCTCAAGTCGGTTTAAGTTTTTTATTGGTGGTGGGGAGTGTGTGGTCATTCTTAACAGAAAGAACCCCACTGAAACACACAGGTTCAAAGACTTAGAGTCACCCCAGAGGTATACACCAGCACGCAGACTTCGGCATGCCATCAAGCTCATAGGCTCAGTGGATCTCTTTCATGGACCTTCTAGGGACCAAGAATCTCAGGCTGAAATTGATTTGGAAAAAAAAATGCTAGAAAGTTCTTGAAGCCTACACAGGAGCCTTTCCAGATTCTGAGATCAGATGAGACAGAGCTATGTATAGGTGTCTGTCTTTTCAGACTCAACAAAGCATGTGGCAACGTGGAATATCCATGCCTTTATCTCCTGCTCCAATCAGGGTTCCTTTCTCTCTTATATCATGAGTCATTGTAGAATTTCCTTCCTGCCTCATTGGTACAGGAGAAAATGTCCCCAAACGCTGCTGGGAGAGGAGTAGATTAGTGGGACCACACTGGGGAGAGGTCTGCTGCACTGGGCACAGCTGAGTGCAAGGATCTCTATAGCTTCTGAAGATACGCATTGTGGCATTGTTTAAAATAGAAAAGAACTGGAAACAACCTGAATATTTATTAAGAGAGGAATGCAGAAATGGCCACACCATGGAATCACATCCCACAGTTAACGTGGTCTCAGCAGATCTACGTGTATCAATGGGGAAGATCTTGGAACCATACGGTGGAGTGAGAGGAGCAAAGTGCTGAGGACATGAACTGTCTGAAACCACAAGGGACAAATGTTAGGATGGGCAGTGATGTGCAGTTCTCGTGGATGCCTTTCCCTATGGAAAAGGATACGACTGTGGGTGTGTGGGAATGTGCAACTTGAGGAAAGGAGATGCCCCTGGGGAGAGGGAGGGTGGGATCTGGAGGAGAACAGAGGGCTCCTCTTTCTCTGCGGTGTTTTAATTCTTGACCAGACTCTGGAGCAGACTTGGAAAAACTCCAGCTCCACTCCACTCCAGGGTCTGCTTTGGGAGGCACCACGAATTCTCTGTGAGGCCCGGGCTCACCTGCTCAGGCACACATGCATGCATGTACAGACAACACAATGCCTATGCACATGCACACGGGACTGTGTACATGTACATATACATGTGCACACACATGCCTATGTATACACATGCACATACATGCACTGAATACTGAGAGCTTTAAGTTCTAGACCCCCTCACGCTGGATCTACCCCCAGGACTGCTCAATTATGTGGGTCTATAAATTCCTTTTCCCTTCGCTTAGGATGGGTGGGCTTCCCTTACTAGTGGTTGAAGACCCCTGACTTCAAAACCCTTCATGGGGTCTATGTGGGGACCTTGGACCCCTGGGGAACCTTTTTTTAAAAAAAAATTTTTATTTTATTAGTTTCAAGTATACAGTACACTGGTTAGACATTTACATAGTTTATAAAACGATCCCCCTAATTGCTCTTTCTCTCTTCTGGCTCTCCACCTGGCCAACACATTAATGCTGACTGCATTCCCTATGTGCTCCCCATCCCTGTGACCATCTATCAACTACGAATTTGTACCTCTTTAACCCTTCACTCCATTCTCCCAGTCCCCCAACCCCACTCCCCTCTGTCCGTCACCAGATTGTTTTCTATACTTGTGAGTCTGTTTCTGATTAGTTTGTTCTTTTTGCCCTGGGGAACCTTTTAACTATGGATGTAGTCCACCTGTCCCCAAGATAGGTGAAAAACTCAGGTTCAGAGAGATGAAGTGTACAAGTGTCAGCAATAGCCTGCTACCCGATCCAAAAAAAAAAAAAAAAAAAAGTGTTTGCAGCTTGAAGCAATACCAGCAAATAAAACCTTGGGATGCACCCCTCACCCCAACACCACTGGCACAAAAGGGAGCCAGTGGGCGGGTGTTGGGATGTGGCCCGCGGGGACCTGTCTTTGCCCCGAGTCCCAGCTCTCCCCACAATTACCACACACAGCCTGTCATTGCCAGACTTCTGCTCATGGAGACCAAACGTTGGTCACTGGCCATGAAACCCTCCATGAGGTTTTTGAAATAATAATATACGACCAGGATCTGGAGCACTTGAATGTTGAGCTATTTACCTTATGAGTGACTTATGTAGTTTTATTTTGTTCAGAGAACGGATCTTTCGGATGTTTACATAATAAAGATCCCCGTAGGTCTCGGAATCAGAAAAGCCAGTGTTTGTTTCAGATGTCTGAACAGCCTGAATTTTTCTTTCCTTGGGCTTGAAAAACATAGGCAGTTCCTCTGAGTTGGGGTTATCGTTGATAGTCTCCTGGGAGCTCTTATTAAGGAGGAGGATGATGTGCATGTTCATGGCCGGCCTGGGCAGACCTGTCTGCAGGAGGCTGGGTTAGGTGGCCCTCAGAGCCAGAGGGGGTTGTGGAATTCCATAGTCTGGGGGCCTGGCTTTGCTTTCAGATTGTCTCCTGGCTGCTTGAATCCTGAGGTTGTCTTGGGATACATAGGGGGAGCTCAGTGTCTTCAAACAAAGCCCACCAGAATATTGGCCAGTATTCTTCAAAGTATTTACTCAGTGTTAGAGGTCTGTGCAGTATTTTAAAAAATTATTATGCAATATTTAAGACATACAAAATTGTATACAGGATAATACAATGAACACTGTGGACCTGCCATCCGGTGTTAGAAACAAAACGTTAACTGGGACCCCTTCTCAATCACCCCTTCAATTCTCAATCTTTGAAAGAAGTGACTCCTCCACACAGGTGTTTTGCCTGCCCCTCATAACTTCCTTCCAAAAGGGGTGACCTCGGGAGTGCTTTTTCACTTTTCTAAAGGACCCCTGAGCCTCCTGTTCCTGGGACAGTGAGTGGTCTAGTCCTGGTTCTGGTTGGTCTCCACTTGCCTGACCCTGCTCAACTGTGTCACCTTCCTGAGCTGCTGCAGTTTCCTCATCTAAACCCCTGGGGTCGCAGCAAGGGGGGGCCACTTGGGAGGGCTTTTGGGAAGGTGGGATGGGTTCACTTCCCTCTCCAGTGGGCAGGAAGCCTCGATCAACATGAGCAGTTATTTCTATCATGTAATATCCAGACAATTGGGCACCATTTCACAGGGAGATGGAGGAGAGGGAGCTGCTTCTACTTTGTTCTTGGGCTTATCCTGCCCCCTTGGCTGGACTATCATAGCCTCTTCACGAACAGACATCATTGGACTCCTTCCCCCAAAGAAAAAAAGCAAAAGAAAAGGGTTTCTTCATAAGCTATTTAGCAACCCGGGGAGGGAAAAAAAAATCAGAGACCTGGAAAGAGCTCTGGGGGGGCTGGCTGTGCAGGAGCCGGCGCTTCCCTGCGGTGAGCCCACAGAGCCCCAGCCAATGCTGCAGAGGCTGTGTGCTCCGAAAAGGGGAACAGGAAGGGCATGGCGGATTGAGCAACTTGGAGCCCAGATTGGGGCCGAGCAACCACAAGGCTGGGACGCCACAGCCGCCTGGTGTTGGCACAGGAAGCGCCCCCCGTCGGGACATGCAGGCCCCTTCATGCAGAGTGGGCACCTTAGAGTCTGGTGTTGGCTGCTTTCATCCTGCATGTGGCCAGGGGCTGTGGCCCATTGCATACCACCGAGGAGGCCGAGGGGTGGGAGGCCTGCCTTTAAACCCAAGGGTCAGATAGGCAGAGCACACGGACTCCCTGCTCTAGGCTCATGGTTCTCCTGCAAACCTTCTCCCAGAAAGCCCCTGGAACTCTCCAGAAGAATACTACCTTGTCACTCAGCACCTTTCTCATACATTGCTTCTTAACATTCACTATCCTATGACTGCCTTGGAGCATGTGTAATTTATTTCTAAAAACTATATAAGTAACTCGATTAGAGAAAGTTTAGAAAAAGAAAAAAAACTTACCCACCGTCCGACCATTCAAACACTATAGCTTTTTGGTACATTTCTTTCTATGCTTTTCCCCCTAATGCATATTTTTGCATATGATTTAATCATAATTAGAGAGCCAGCTTTTTACCCAGTATAACCTTATGCGCATTTTCCCATGCTGCTGTGGTTTTCATATTTAGTCTCGTCAGCCCTGGGTGTTTGGACTGTTGTTTTAGTTGTAAGTTTTTAAGGCAGCGCTTTAGTGTGGAAGAATTTCAGATATACATAAAAGTAGAGTGAATAGTAAAAGCAATCTCCATATTCTCATCATCCAGTTTTGACAATTATCAGCATGGGGCTCACCCACCCTGAGCTTTTTAAAAAAATTGTGGTAGATTATATATAACATAAAACCATTTTAGGCATTTTTAAGTACTCGGTTCAGCGGCATTAAGTACATTCACATTGTTCTGCGATCCTCACCATCATTATTATCTCCAGAAACTTTTCGTCATCCCGAAATGAAACTGTGCCTGTTAAACACTAACTCTCCTCCCTTCTCCCTCCAGCATCTGGTAACCTCTATTCTAATCTCTGTCTCCATGAATTTGATTAGCTGAGATGTCTCATAGAAGTGAAATAATAATATTTGACCTTTCATGTCTGGCTTCATTCACTTATCATAATGTTTTCAAGATTCGTCCATGTTGTAGCATGTGTTAGAATTTCTTTTTTTTGTGGCTGACTAATATTTCGTTATGTGTATAAACCACATATTGTTAATTGATTAATTTGTTGAGAGACATTTGAGTTATTTGACCCTGGGATTTTAAAGCAAATTCCAGAGATCATCTTTTTCCAACCATGAACATGTCTAAATGCCCTTAGAGATGAAGACTTGAAAAAACATTTCATAACAATACCATGATTCCATTGAGACAATAATTCCTTTATACCATCTCATGTCCAGACAGTGTTCAGATTTCTCTAATTTTCTCGTGAACTCTGCCTCTAGTTGGTTTGCTTGAAGCAGGGTACAAAACGTTGATTTGTCTCTAGCGTCTCCTTTACCTTATTCTTTCTCTCTTGCCGTTTATTTGTTGCAGAAACTGGCTTGCGTTCCTGTCGAGTGTCTCACATGCTGACTTGGGTGGTGTGTCTCAGCACGTTTTTTTTTTTAACATGTCCTCTGTCCCCTGGGGCTGGACCTGACTCGGGCTCAGTTTTTAGCAAGAATGCTTCAGAGGGAGCCTCGTCCTTCCTACGCCTCATGCCAGGAGGCGCTAAAGTCAGCTCCACAGCTTTTTGTTTTGCTTGCTTTTGTTTTTTCTCCTTTACATTTATTTTTCCTGTTCATTTAAAACTATTTTAAATACACAGAAACATAAGAACATTTCAAAGAATTCCTGTGTACTCTTCACCCAGAGATCCCATTCAAGTTTCCTAATAGTTGGACCCATCATTCTAGTTCCACGCTCTCTAAGGCATGACCCAATCCAGGATCATGTGTTGATCAGTCTTTACTCTGGATCACTTCTGGGGTCTTTCCATCTGGGTTGGTTCTAGGGTCTTTCCTTGGCATTCATAGCCTTGATGTGTCAGAATATTAGGCATTTCATCAAATGCCTCTCAATTTAGATTTGTCTGATATTTCCTCCCAATAGGAGGAAAATCACAAAAATGATGCTGAGTTCTACTCAATGCATCCCACTGGTGTTGGGGTGTGTGTGGGGCGCATGTTGGAGATTTTTCCAATTTGTTGGCATTAACTTTGATTGCTTTATTCAGATGGCGTCTGCTAGGTTTTTCTGTTGTGAAGTTACTTTCTGTTTTTGTATTTAATATGTTTTTTGGTGAGAGATACTTTGAGACTGTAAAATTCTGTTTCTCACCCCTCATTCACTAGTTTTAGTATCCATGAATATTTTTGTTTTAATTAATGATTGCTAGTAGAATTGTCAAATGATTTTTAAAATTCCATTGTTTAATATAGTGGTCGGAACTCTATTATAAGAGCTTTCTTTTCTCTTCAAATATTTATTTGCTTATATCAATAAGCATTAATGGATTCCTATTTTATTCAAAGAAAAACTCTGCTACTATCATTATTTATTTTTATCCTCAACTACAATGCATTTCTGCAAGTTGCTTTGTCACTCAACCATCAATGACAGAGCTTGTCCCACAGCAGGACCCACAGACAGCTCGCTGTTTCTAAACACAGCCTTGTTCTGTAATATGACAGTTCTGTTGATGGTTCCTTAATCGGCCTCCAATTTCCCCCAACAACACTGCAATGAATATCCTTGTGCAGGGACCCTCTTCCCTCATGGGAAGCTTCTATTTTAGAAAGCTTGAATCGCTAGAAATTTCTTCCTTCTTTGGAGCCCAAATCCACCTACTTATAGCCTCTATCCACCTACCCAGTTCTATGCAAAGGAACCACGGAGCTCTAAAGCCACGTGCTTGCACATCCGGAAGGTCAGAACTGGTGAAGATGGCTCTCGGGTCTCTGTATAGCTTCCCCTTTCCAGGTGCTGGCTGTGGTCCTTCCAGCTTCCTGCCCTGCCTCTGGGCCCCCTGCAGCCCCCTCACTCTGATCACAGCCTGGTTTGCACGTGCAATGCCTGGAGTGAACACAAGCCGCTCCCTTCTTTGGGACCCCAGGTCCTACTGCCAGATGCCGCTAGCTGCATTTGGCAGCCCTGGGCCACCTCTGGCCCAGCTGAATTTACAGTCAGCAAAATGCCTTTTCTCCTACCTCCTTCTGTAAATTCATGTCTGTAGTGCAGGTGACTAACGGTTGAAGCTTTTTCCTATCCATCAACTTAATTTTCACCACAACCCTGGAAATAAGGGATACTATTCATATTTACAAATGACACTGAGCTCTGTGAGGTTTTGTCAGAGGTCTCCACGCAGAGATAGTCCTCTCAAATTAGGACAGTTCAAGGATCTTTTGTTCACAAGAGACCATTTCAAAGGATGTGATGCTAAGCAGAACCCAAGGGAAGAGTTCAGGATCCCAGACTGGTAGCAGAGGAGCTGTTCCTACCCAGGGCCGGAAGGGGTGAGGGAAAGAGAAATTTCTGGAATTGGAAGGACAGAGTTATTTCAAACAGATTGCCCTAAGGGGAACAAGAATCTTTCATCAAGGGACACAGCCAATTGTAGACAGGGAGGGTCTGGGGGGTAGATGTCCAACAGCCCTCTCCTTCCTCCCTCTAGTCTCCCACTGTGCTCCCCATTAGCCAAACCTATGAGTCAGGGGAGTCCTGCTCATGGATCACATGGGTCAGCCTACCAGGAGTGAGAAGGAGAGGATGGGAGGGAGGCAGATGGAAGATTCTGGCCCAGAGGTTTAGTGAATAGAATTGGGAGTGGTGGCTATCTGTCAAAGAGTTCTAGACAAGAGGTCTCAGCTCATTTTCCCTTTTTCCTGCCTTTTCCCTGCCAACCACTTGCTCTCTTTAAATCAGAGATGCACACAGCTCTATGCATGGCAGGCTAATCCCCTTTACCCCAGGTCTCTCACTGCTCCCTCACTGTAAGTGTGAGTCAGTGAATAAGGAAATCACTCTGTGCTGAGCCTTCTGGAGCAAGTGCCAGAGAGGTCGGCACAAAGCCAAGGGTCCTGGGCTGTCCTCCAGACCTGCCTGGGGAAGGTCTCCACCCCCAGAGCTGGTCTCTGCTCCTCCTCAGCACACAGCTTGTCTGGAAAGAGCCGACTCTTCTGACGGATGGTGTTTTTCTGCAGAGCAGGTGGTGGGATGGCTCCACTCAGTTTATTCTCCTGCTTGATCTGCTTTACTGGTGAAATGGAACAATGCCAGGCTGAGTATCAAGTTTAAATTAAGTCTGGGTGCAAAAAAGGAAAGGAGAAAGAAGAGAGGAAAGAAAAGGGAAAGAGGAAAGAAGGGAGAGAAAAACGGGGGGAAGGAAGAAAGAACAGAGAAAGCAATGAGGGAGAAAAAGTTTTTTCACCAGATCATTTTTCTCCCATATATTAATAAAAGAAACCTCCAAAGGTAACAGCTCTAGGCTGGTATGGCTACTGCACAGTCTTCAGGACATTAAGCTTCTCATATTGCACTGTTCTGTCATTCCTAGCGCAGTGCCTCATGATCTAAAATGGCTGCTCAAGCTCCAGCCGTCATGTCTGCATTCCAACGAGCAAGAAAGAGGAAAGGGAGACAGACTCGTCCTTAATGCTTTGAGTAGAATGCATGGAAGGAAAATAACCACACTTGAGGTTACATCTCATTTGTTTAAAAAAATAGCTTCTCTCTCTGAGAAACACCTCGACAAGAACACATACCAGCTCTTAATGGAGCACACCTCTGGGGATTGGGATGGGGTGGTGCTCCTGATTTTTGCCTGATGGTAAACTCTACATGCTTACCAGGAGACGGATCAGCAAGGAAGCAGCCAGAGTCCAAGCTAGTGAGCAATGAGGAGTGGTGCGAGGCAAGGAGAATGGGAGGTGTTCATCCTAAGAAAGGCAGTTCTGTGGGGGATACGTGTGGGCCTACACCGTGCAGAGGAATTAGGAATTAAAATGGTGTGAGGCCCTGGGTGGAATGTCCAGGGGGCAGATTTCAACTCTACATGATAAAGCTCTTTTACAATGATAGCTTCCAGTGAAGTGACACAATGAATTTTCCTCAGCCGTTTGGGTCGGGGGATGACCTCCTATGCTTCAGTGGACTTCCAAGAATAGAGAGCTGAGAATCTGCTGGTCCACCGAGGAATTCCTCGAAAGATTGAAAGGGAGAGGAAAAATTTGCTCTCAGAGAAAAGCCCCGCACCCTGCATTTGGTAATCATTAATCTTTCTGTTGTGTGAGCTCTCCGTGCCAGATGCTGTCCCAAGAGCCCTGGTGCCAGGTGTTGTTCCAAGAGCCCTCCTGGTGTCATCTTGTGCAATGCTTCAAGCTTCTGCACTCCACAGCTGAGCAAACAGAGGCGGGCGGCAGTCTGTGACCCAACCCGCGTCCACAGCTGGCAAGTGGCAGAGCTAGGATTAGAACCTGGGCAGCCTTGACCTGGACCGGCACGTCCATTTGGAATGTTGGACTGAAGCAGAGATGCATAGGCAGAGAGTCAGATGTGGTTTCCACACCCACACAGACTGACAGGGCCCCATGAAGGGCGTAGCATAGCAGAAGGAAGACTGGCTTCCACGGTGGAGCGAGGCTGTGGATGCTTGGAGATCGTTCCTCCAGGCGGTGCCCGGGGAGAGGGTGTCAACTCTGCCTCAAATGTTCCACCTGCTGTGGACGCCCGTCCATCACAGGATGGATGACCCAGACCTCTTAGCTGGAGCTGTTGAGCATCTGCTTCATGCAGCCCCTGCTGTCTGGCCCGGAGCCTGCCAAGACACTGCCTGTTTATGATTTGACTTCCCATGCAGCTCCGTCTGGAAGAAAAGACTATACAGGTAATGCTGACAAGTGTGTTCCGGGTCCCTGACATGCAGAATTTTCAGAGCTGATCAATGTGGCGGCACTCTAGTTTCCCGGGCACGTCTAGCGAGTTGGGGTCTGCCCTCATTCTGCATCTTTGAGGCTGGCAGATCTGAAAAGAGCAAGATTAATGGGACAAGGGGACGAATGCCACCCCTCAAGGCTTTCTGGAGATGGCCACTTGGCTTTCAGCCACCCCCCGACTCCACCAGTCTACATTCTAGATCCTTCACTATAGTGGCAGGTGCTGCTTGGAGGGGTATCAGTATGGGGTTTGGGATTCTGGATGCAGAAACTCCTTGCCAGCATCACCCCAACATTTCTGGAAAGTGGGGTGTTCCTTATAAATAATGAACAGAAGATAAAATACTTAGCCAGCAAAACCATTGCAGGCCAAGTCCCGCGGTCCCATTGTGTCTGTCAAACAGCCCCGCAGACATTAAGCAGCTCTTAGCTCCTGAAACATGGGGCTGCTGAGAAGAAGGAGGGCAGGGCAGCAGCTCCGGACTTCTGGGCCCTTCCTCTGAGCCCCCTTTTGCCTCGCTGGGAAGAATATTGATCCAGAAGCCACAAGGAGTCTTGGCACTCATCTAATCCCATTTCTCGTGGGAGTGGTGAGCAGAACACGGCCCAGTGCTTGCGCCAGGCTCCTTCCTCCAGTGGTGCGCTGGTTCATGTTAGCAACCAGCTGGCTGGGGGAAGCCCTGATGTCCTAGTGCTTGCTCATCACCGTGGTGTAAATGCTTCTAGGATGGTCAATCGCAAGCTACCGATGTGGCGTTCCTGAACGTGGAGTTGGAAAGAGATGTGCCCTGCCCCTCACTGTTCCTGTTGGTCTGGGAACCTGATGCACTGGGCTGCAGGCCACTTGTCCTCTCACTTCCCTCTACCTGAGGAAAGCCATAAGCAAAAGGGTCCTTAGGGACGCTTCAAAGGTGTCTATTAAGGCCAACAAATTCTGCCATGCCCAAAGATACTTGGCATACAGGAGACTGAGGTCAGGGCAGCACGTGGCTTTGGGTGACAGCTCGGGATCGTTCATGGCCCCCATTCTGTGCTCTGGGAGTCTAGTTGCATTGTTGAGACTTTTTTTTTTTTTTCAGTGGGAATATTTTTTTTTTTTTAATTTTAATCGGTTTCAAGTACACAGTACATTGGTTAGACATCTATATAGTTCATAAAATGATCTCTCTAACTGCTTCTCCTTTTCCTGACCCTCCACCTAGTTTTAATGCGAACTGCATTCCCTATGCCGTGCTCTTCATTCCCGTGACCATCCATCAGCTACTATTTTGTACTTCTTTAACCCTTCACCCTATTCTCCCAGCCCCCCAAACTCCCCTCCCCCTCTGTCCACCACCAAATTGTTCACTATATTTGTGAGGCTGTTTTTGTTTAGTTTGTTCTTTTTATTCCTTAGATTCCGTATATAAGTGAAATCATATAGTGCTTATCTTTGTCTGACTTAAATACTTTCTAGGTCCATCAAAGCAATATCTTTTTCCATCTCCTTACTTTTCATATGTAGGGATCTTATTTTCTTATCCTTTCAGCCACTCTATCTTTTGGTTGGAGCACTTAATTCTTTTCCATTTCAGGTACTTATTCATGGGAATGTAGTTGTTACCATTCTTTATTTCTGTTTTTTGATACATGTTTTTTTTTCTTAAAAAAGTCCCTCCAATATTTCTTGTAATACTGGCTTGGTGGTGATAAATTCCTTTAGCTTATTTTTGTCTTGGAAGCTTTTGATCTGTATTTCAGCTCTAAATGATAGTTTTGCCAGATAAATTATTCTTGGTTGTAGATCCTGGGTTGTCATCTTGTCAAATATTTTTTGTCAAGCCCTTCTGTCCTGCATAGTTTCTTTTGAGAAATTGGCTGCCAGCCTTATAGAGTTTCCCTCATAAGTAACTATCTGCTTTTCTCTTGCTGCTTTTAATATTCTTTCTTTGTATTTAACCTTTGGCATTTTAATTATGATGTGTCTTAGTGTGGGCCTCTTTGGATCCCTCAATTCTGGAATTTTCTGAGCTTCCTGGGGTTTTATGTCCATTTCCTTCACTAGGTTAGGGAAGTTTTCCATCATTATTTCTTCAAACAGCTGTTCAACATCTTGATTTTCTTCAGATACACCGATCAGACAGATATTTGGATCTTTAATAGTGACCCATATTGTTCTTAAATTATTTTTATAGTCTTGACATCTTTTTTCTTGACATTCTGATTGTGTGTCCTTGGCTTTTCCATCCTCTAGATAAGGCATTTGATCCTCTCCTTTATTCACTTTGTTTATTCTTTTATTTATTCCATTTAATATACTTCTCGTCTCAGATAATGTGTTCTTCATTTCAGACTGGTTCCCTTTTATAATTTCCATTTCCATTTTTATGTTTTTTATCTCTTTGTTGAAGTTCTCTACACTTCTCAAAAGTTCATTGAGCATCTTTATGATCAGTGTTTTGAACTCTACATCTGTTAGATTACTTGACTCCATGATCTCTGGATCTCTGTTCTGTTCTCTCATATGGTTTCTGCTTCTTTGTCTTCCCATTTTGGCTGCCTTTCCGTTTCTGTTTCCATGTATGAAGCAAAGCTCCTAAGTCTCCTGGTCTTATTAGTGTGGATTTGTGAAGTGGGTGTCCAGTGGCACTGTCCTGAGAAGGATTCAGCTGCAAGCCAAATTTATCCCAAACCTCTGCCCCTCCAGAGCCACCTGTTAAGATTCAGCAAGGAATCCACAGATGCTGTGCTTATAGTTGCCTCAAAAGGTCACACCAGAAACCAAGGCCAGCTGCCTCCACCAGTATGAGTCTCAGCAAGGAACACCTGACTTGTTGAGGATATACCTGGATATGGCTTAGGTAGAGCCGAGAGTTGGGGGAGGTGGGGTTTTAGGGAATCCTCTGGGCGGAGCAAACTCTGTTATCCAGTTTGATGACCTCTCAGCTATGGGGCCACTGTGTTTGGCGCACTGGCAGTGGGGAGGGCTCAACGGGGAACAATGGATACCGCTGGCACTTCTGTACAGAGTGAGTCTCACCTTGGCTCTCACTCCGACAATGTCTCCTTGTAAGTCCCTGGTCCCCCCTGAGCGCAGACAAATTGGCACTGATGCTCAGAGCAAGTAGGCCCATCACCACGAAAATCTGCTTGTGGTCGTGGTCCCTTTAAGAGGCGTTTGCTGCTGCCGCTGCCACAACCTCCGTCTCACTCAGCTGCTCGGGACCCGGTCGCCCCATGTCCTCACCCGTCCTAAATTCTGCTGTTGCAGGGTGATTTCTTGGATTTCTCTGTAGTTGTATGACTTGTTCCTCTATATCTAAGGTGGTTTTTCCTTGCTGCTGCTCCTTGTTTCCATTACAACTTTGATTTGGTCGCCAGAGTGATGAACAGAGCCTCTATCAACTACGCCATCTTTTTTTCTCTCTCTCTTTGCATCGTTGCAACTTTTGATTGTAGTGTTGAATCATGTTTTCCAGTGAGCTATAGAAGGCTTGAATATAAAAAAGTGGGTCTCACAGAATAGAGAACCATTGGTCTATAGAACGAGAGGTTGTCTAAATGACAAAATGACACTTTGTTGTCAAAACCAGTGGCTTTAGAACCGACATCAGCAGCCTGTGTTGGGGAGTGAAAAAGGCTAATGATGTCAGCTCAGTCCCTCAGGCATGTGCTGCAAGTCCAGCTGGGGAGGGTTTGAAAGAAGTCTTTAACTTTTAGAAGTGGAAGTGCTTCAGAGTCCTCAGCCAGTCCTCAGTCTCAGATGAGGAAATGGCTCACGGTAGTTATGAAAGTTAGAATAATAAACCTTAGAGCTCAGAGACTCGGGAGACCTTCAGTTCAACTCCTTGCTTACCCTGGCGGTAAGGACTTGGTCCTCTAGCTTCACAGCTCAGTCTCTGAGTGCCGCAGGGGTGACTAACCTGGGTGACAATGAACAAATAACAGGTTGGAAACAGGTGTTCAGTTTCTAACACGGCCTGGGTTCTTTCCCAGAGGGGTGATGGGCAGGCTTTCCTGCCCCTTGACGGTCAAAGGCCACTGAGCTGTGTTCACACGTGCCTTTCCAGGCATGGAATTGGGGTGATTCCTTGGAGAAAAGAAGTCAAAATAAATTAAACCCAATACCATGTGGGGCAGGCAAAGTCATCGTCTGCACTGGAAACAGGACTTAATCTGCTTTTCACGAAGAAGGCTGGACTCATTTCCACCCCATCCTTTTCAGTGAGGAATGTCACAAATGTGTGGAGAACATTAGAAAGCAGTTGGCGTGGTGTCAAGTGTACCACTGAGAACCAAGCGCAAGGGACCTCCTTAATTATTAAGTGAGGAGTTGGTGTTGATGAAAGTCCCAGAAGAGAATGACGAAATGTTATTCGATGAACATCTCAGGCCTGGGGCCCACTAAAGGGCAGCCAGGCGAGGCCGGGCGGGTGTGGGTGACGGCGCATGTGGGAGTAAAGTCAGGGTCTCCTGAGGCGGGGCCCCTGTGCCCAGCACTCAGGGCATCCGTGTGAGACTCAGAGGGTGCAGAGGGAGTGAGATCTCTGGACCCGTCCCATGCACGGTTCCCAGACAGGCCCCAGATGTCCCTGTGTTCTTCTGCCCTCTTCTGGCGATGGGTCCCGCCAGTGGGCTCAGTCTCCATCTCAGGACCAGCAAACCGCAGCTCCTGTTGGCCAGACTCTGTGCAAAACCTGGGGCCAGGCAGGTGGGTGCACCTCCAGACACCTTGTAGCATAGAGACCATGAAGATGGTAGTCCGGAAATAATCGATGAATAAAACATAAACACCTGTGTGGTTTCAACCTTGACCCCAGGCTGAGTCAGTGAGAACTGGCTCCTCATCCAGCTGGGTCAGGCTGCTGTTTTTCAGTTCCCCATTGGCCCTCCGTTCCCAGGGCTGCTGCTGTCTCCAACCCAGCTGGAAGCCTGGCCATGGGCTGTGGTCCCTCTCCTGCGGCTGGCTCAGCAGCTGAGAGCGAGGCTGTTGCGTGCCAGTGCCTGAACTAGCATGATAAGGACATGGGTGGGGGCCAGTCTAGTCAGTGAGTGTTGGCTCTCGGAGGACTGTGTGATGCAGGGGATGGCAGGGGTCTGAGGTCTGCTTGGCCTGAGCTGGGTGCTGTTGTCATCGGACAAGTCACCAACCCCTTAGCCTGGGCCTCCTCTGTAAAGTCAGCTGGTAAGCTCTATGGTAGAAGATGGCTGGGAAGGTCACATGGGACAAAATGCATAAATTCCTCCACGTTAATTGGTACTTAAACACTGACTCGATTCACCTTCTCTTTGAAACCCCTCTTAACCCCTTTCCCTCTCCTGACTCACCGTTTTCCTTCCCCATGAGGGATATCTCACTACAGTCTGCCTGCCGCATGGAGGCGTCCTGATGCAGAGTCCCAGTCGGAGAGGTGACCGTGGGAGGAGGAGGCACCTTTCAGCAGTCTTTCTGTGCCCTCCGGTCCTGGCCTGCAAAAGGCCAGCCACAGCCGCACAGCCCACTTCTAAAACTTGGAGTGACCATGGGACAATCAAAGTCAAGGGAAGTCAAACCCGAAAGCTCTATGCACCTGTGACTCTTACCGATAAGTTAGAAGCAGGAAACAGTCCTAAGTCGCAGGGACAAGAGTTCTTTGCAATCCTCCTCAAGGCATTCTGTGTCTAAATCCATTTCTAGATGTTCCCCAGCCTGGGCAGGCATGTGCACCTCCAGACACCTTGTAGCATAGAGACCATGAATGTTCACAAGCTAGCAGAGCCCTGGACTCGATTTCATGTCCAGATCCCATAGGATCTCCAGGAAGAGAGGGCAGACAACCTCTATTTCACTCTCTTTGGGGTGCAGGCACTTACCAGGAGCCTTGGTGGTCCTGCAGTGCTTCCTGAATCCTTACAGGGTCCAGGAGGTAAAGGCTAATACATGGATAATACCCGGATATAGATCCAGAAGCATCCTCTGCCTGTTGGATAATCCAGAGCCACTGGGGAGAACTGGTGTGGCCTCCAGGTTCTGAATTTTTCCCCATGGAAACAGTTAGGGTGAACCCTAGTCTGAATGGCCATCACGCATGCCCCCAAATCAAGTTGTGAATCATCCATCCGCTTGTCAACGTCCACATCCACGTGTCCACATCTCCAACCTGCCCCGGCCAGGGACCCTGGTGTGTGATTTTCGGTACTCCTGGGCATGTATAGTGCTTAAAATCCACTCTGTGGTGTTAAGATTCCAAAGTCTGCCGTTGAACTTTTAATCGCCCTGGCTTTGGGGATGAAGACAATTTTTCTTTCAATTCTAACACACGGAGTTTTAAAGCACTTCCCCCACGTGTGAACAGCCCCTTTCAAAGGTTAGTGCTGTGTGGTTATTCCCTCCTGACGATCGGAAACCTGAGTATTTATAGTTTCCCTTCTCCACGCCATGCCTCTGATGAATGAGAACAAACTCACCTTTCAGGGAAGGTGTCTTGTCACCAGCTATTCTGACTTGACTTGAGTCAACCTGCCTTTGTGACGCTCCTCTCCAGAGTAGAAGTGACTAATCAATAGACTGGATGCTCACTTGATCGATTTTAAAACTGTGAATCGTGGCAGTTTACCAAAGTCAATTGAAAAGTTTCACATGAGCCTCCTGGAGACACCTCCAGTGTGGATAAAGCTTTCGATCTTACATTGCATGATGTGAGATGCATTCCACTTACACACTCGACACACCAGCTTGAGTTGGCATATGAGCTCCCTAGGGCTGTAGTGACAGACTACCGCAAACCGGATAGCTTAAACAGCAATGTATTTTCTCACAATTCTGGAGCCAGAAGTCTGAAAGTAAGGGCAGGGCTTTGCTACCTCTGGAGGCTCTAGGGAAGGACCCTTCCTCGCCTTTCCTTGCCTTCTCTTTTCTTCCGGTGGTTGCTGCAATCCTCAGCGTTCCTTGTAGATGCATCGCTGCAATCTCTGTCTCTACCATGTGGCTTTCTCCTTGTGTCTGTGCCCAAATTTCCTTCTCCTTCTCAGGGCACCAGTCATTGGATTTAGGGCCACACTAACCCAGTCTGACCTAATTTTAACTTGATGACATCTGCAAAGACCGTATTTCCAAATAAGACCACAGTCACAGGTGCCAGGGGTGAGGACTACACCTTATCTTTTCAGGAGACACAATTCAACCCATAACAAAGAGGGAAACTGAGTTGTGATTTTTTTTTTGTGTGTGTGTAATAAATAGAACTTACACTTGGAACACATTAATTTTGGAAGTCCCATCAAAAAACATAGCATGACTTGTTGTTACCTATTTGACTTTAACTATTCCCATGGTAACTCATGACCCACTTCAGGTCTTCTTAGTTGTCATTCACTTGTATGTGGCCTCTAATTGGCCCATGCATGCCTGGATTTTCAAAAGCACTCTTCCCTTCTTCGCTGTCCTCACCTAGATGCCCTTCCTCCACCTTCCCAGGGTGTTGTTGGTGGGTAAAGTGTGAGGTTGACCTGGGTTCCAAGTCTGGCTTTGCCACTGCAAAGGAAACAGGCTTGTGGGGTGAAGTCTGGGGGAACCAGGCACCAGCTCCCAGAGTTTTCTCCCAGTGGGATCACACAGGACACACGTAATTCTTCCATCGACAAGTTAGGAAGGGATGTGCGAAGTGTCGTCCACCAGGGAAGCTCGTTAGAGACTCGGAGCCCCGGGCTTTTACTGGGGGCTGGCTGTGTAGGCATTCTCTGCCTGGTAGGCGTTCATCACTGTTTGTGCAGTTTAGCCACAGGCAGCCACTCTGAGCAGTTCTGGAGTAGTGAGGACCCTCCCGAAGCCCAAGTTCCCAGATGCCAGCTGAGGGCCAGCCTTGGCAGAAGGGCCTTTCTGGGACCGAAGTCTCAGGTCTGCTGTGATAACTCTCTTCTACACGGTGACATTGTCCTGAGTCCCTCCACTGTCCCCTTTGGCTCCTCGAGACCACACTGTTTCAGAGTTTTGGCATTTGGAAATTCTCAAACATCTCCCCCAAATCCCGGCACCTTCCTATTACCCTCCCTATGCTTTACATTTGCCCCCCAAAGTCTTTATAGAAGAGATGTCCATGCGTTACCCCAGCATCTCGGTGGCCGGTTTCATATGTCTCCACATTCAATTTGAATTTTTATCACTCTTTTCTTGAATATGTCAAACACTCTGCAATATATCTTCACACTCAAATCCCCAAGTGCAAAGATTGATTCCATTATTGGTATTAGTGCTTCAATTTTGGGCTTTTAAAAATTGACATAATTTCAGATCTTTTATAAATCAGTTGATTTCTCTGCTGGATTTTAGTGCTTCAGGCTGTAGGCCTGTCCATTCCCTATTCTTAGGCTGTTGCCAACTGTGCAGTAAGACATCCTGGTGTTTGCTTGGTGGGTGTGTTCATGAAATGCTGTTGCGTCCGGGTCTCTGCTTGTCTGCTGCTGAGTATTATTATTTTGGCCCCTTAATTATACTCTTTCCCTATATGTTTCTGGAGCCAGGAGCACTTTTGCACTAATAAAATAGCACAAATTAGCTGTCACAAGGAACCTGGGCTGAGACTTAGTGACTGACGTGCTCTACTTAAGCGACTCGGCCACTTCCCTCTCTGAGGTTCTCAGACACTCTCCCCTTCAGGGCGGTGTCTCAGGGCTGTGTGTTATCTCACACTGTTTACGCACCTGTGGGTTTCTGAAGGTCAAATGGAGTTTAACTCATAAGTCGTGCAGGGGAGATTGATGGTCATGCTGCGGCTCTGGGTTGCTTAGCAAGCTCATGTCTAGCTACTGACCTTGTCTGACAGGTTTAACAATTCCCTGTTTGGTGCAGCTTCCAGAAAGTTCCCACGTCTTAATTTCAAAGTGCTGACAGAAGAATTTGGGGCTAGGTCTCAATTCGTGGAAAAGGTTTACCCTGAAAATGAATCCTGCACATCCTTCAATGCTCTTTGTTGGTCAAGAAAGGTCCATGGTCGGCGATCGAAAATAACTGAGTCGAGGGCACCACACTCGTTTATCGGAGACTTTGCTCACACATTGCTGATTTATGAGGAAGCATGGATTTCCTCTCCTGGCTCAGCCAAGTTCTCGCACATTTTTTGGACAGATTTAACACAGCACGTCACTTTCCAACCTGAAGGAGGCCTTATGTGCCAAGGTCATCATCACTGAACTTGTGCCTTTAAGCAATTTGTCCAAATCGCAATTTTCACTGAAGCTCTAAGGCCCATTTTTCTTCTTCCTTGAGGCCTTATCCTCAGACAGGCTATCAAGAAAAAAATAGTGTATCATCTTGGAACGCTCGTATTTATACATTGGCAAGATAAACAATATCTCTCCTCGCTCTCCCTGTCCTCGCCTTCCTCTCCTTCTGCAAATATTTATGGAAACCCTTCTATGGGCAAGACACACTGGCCCACACACTGTTGGGATCACAAAAACAATCAGATATAAATTGTTTCCTCACCGAGCTTCAGATATGTCAGCAGAAGTAATACACATTCAAAATGATCCCAAACCCAAGGTCTCAGGAAGACTCGGAAGCTAATTCTGGAATGATTTAGGGTGCTAAAATAGAAACTTCGACTCATGCCCATGACTTGAATTGCCTGGACCCTAGAGTTTCCATCTGGGTTTTTGCAGGGCAGGACTTCGAGAATCCAACGTGGATTTGAGGATTCTACCAAGTGATTTGAAACGCCTTGCGTGTTGAGTGCCGCTCTGAGTGTACTAAGCAGACTGGGCTTCTTCAGATGGTTGCCTGTGCCACAGAGCAGGGTCCTCTGAAAAAGATGGCAGGGAGACCGCCTTTAGAGTCGGCGGTCACAGACAGCCTGATTATTTAAGCTGGGCCCCAGCTGGCCAGCTTGAGAGCAGAGTAGGGGGAATGTTTCGGATCACAGGAGTGACACATGAGAAGGCTTGAGCTGGAGTGAATGATCTCTAAGATATGTTTAAGCTCTGAAAACCATGATTCTACTGCAAAAAAAAAAAAAAAAAAAAGATTTGGAGACTTTACAGATGGCCGAAGGGAACCTGGAAATCTGATATTCCAGAAAACTAGTGTGAAGGAAAAAGAAAAGCCATCAGCAAATATTGGTTGGGGGCCTAGATTGTGCATTTAGGGCAGAAAAGAGGCCTGACTCCAAGGCTTGAAGGGAAGCCAGGTGGCAGAGATTGGATGTTTAGCTCTGGACACAGAGGAGTACAGGAGGGACACTTATGTCCCTGGGAGGCGAACTGGCAGGTGCCTGCTGTGATGGGGTGAAGCCGGGGCCTGTGGAAGTGCTCTGTGTGCTGACCAGACATGCTGGCACAAGCCTTCCCGGTTTGCCCAGCAGCAGTCGCCTGACTTTTAATGACACTCCCTTTCACTCTTAAAGGCGTGTCAGTTGGTGCCAAAATGGACAGAGCACATCATTCCTAATAGTCAAAAACTGGAAACAGCCCAGGTCTCCATCAGGGGGAGAATGGATAAATAAACTGTGTACTGTGTTTGGTACAATGGAGTGTTCCTCAGCAATAAAACGGAATAGACTATTGCCACTCCGAGCAGTGTGGATGAATCTCAACTTGATGCTGAGTTGGAGCCCTGCCCAGGAGCGTACTCACTGTGGGATTCTGTTTACTTGGAGTTCTAGAACTGGCAAGTCTACTCTGTGGTAGAAAGTCCAGGTCTCTGTGTGTGGGGGCAGGAACTGAATAGGAAAAGGCATGAAGGAACTTTCTGGGTAATGTCTACATCTTGATAGGGGTTTGGGTTATACGAGTATATGCATTTGTCAAAACCCAGCAGGTATAGAAGTAAAATTTATGCATTTCATCATTTTTAAATTGTACACACAAAAAAACTATAAAGATAGTTGACAACAAGTTAACAATATTAGTACTAAGGCATTAGGACAAGGGTACTGATTTCTGCAGCCTGTTTTGTAATGTGTCAAAAGCTAAGGTGGTTAAATGAATGAATGAGAGAGGATCGATGGACAGCTAGTTGATCAAGCAAGGAGAATGAAAGGTTTGCGGGGGTATCCAGGTAGCGAGGATGTGTCCCCAATTGGGACAATAAATGTGTCATCACCTCATACATAAAATCCGCTGTCTCTTTGGGACACTGCTTCTGCACCCCCAGCAAGACTCAGGGATGGAGAGGGCACACGATGTATTTTGATATATCGTGAAAGAACATTTCAGACCTCTGTCTGTAAATCCTCAGCCTAGGTCTGGTGCTAGCCCTTGTCCTGTGGTTTTTCTTAAAGGTTAAAAAACACGATGTTGTGAAGAACGCTTGGGCAGACACAGAGCTGGCTCCGTCACTTCCTAGCTGTGGTTTTTTGATCTCGGGCAAGTTACTTCATGTCTCTTAGCTTTAGTTTCTATTGTCTATAAAATGGGTCACTCTAACCCACCTCACAGGGATGCTGTGAGAAAGAAATGTATGAAAAGTTTTGGCAGTTTTAAGAAAATGCCCCACCTTCGTTTGCTCAGCTCCCAGAACGGTGCTTGGTGTGCAGTACGCTCTCCGCAGACATTTGCAGTGGAGTCATTTACGCCCTGGGTTTCCACTCCAGATGCGTGTGTCCTTGTATGTCTCTCCTTTCCACTCCCAGAGAACAGATCCTGGCTGCACCTCAATAGCCCCCTCCGCCCTTCCTCCTGTCTTTGCGCTTTCAGCCAGTCCCTTATTTTCGAGCATCTTTAATTTCTTCCTTTCTGCAGACAGTTTCTTCCAATGAAGTGGTGTAATATAATGAAAATGGTGCTTGAATTGGAGTAAAACAGTAGGGCTCAGATCTATAAAAACTTTAACAAAGTCTCTGACACATGTAAAATGCTCGATAGATATAAAACATAATTTTTATGCAAATGTTGGCTCTTGTGTTTTAATAATAATAGCAGTAATAATAATAGCTAACACCACTGAGCAAGTAACAGGTGCCTGTGAGGTTGCCAAAATGCTACCCCGTTTTAGGATGGAAAACCGAGGCGGGGAAGTCACAGAGCCAGGTTAAAAGCGAGGTCCGCCTGATCCTGAAGCCTTACTATCTTTGGGGACTTGTGTGTCAGTTGGGACCTTTGATTCTTTAATTATATGAGGGAGGAAGGACAGCAGTCCTGAGCACCAGACTCTTGAGAAAGAAGAGAGCACTGTGTGTGAAGTGCCTTCTTATAGCACTGGGTGACGTATGTTCTTGTCATTCACACGGGTGTAGTTCTCATCTGTGAGATCAACTGTTCCATCCCTTTCATACTCAGCATCATGCTCTCATGCCTTTAAGTTCTCGGAAGGTGTGGTCTACACCTGCTACCCGCATTTCCTCCCCTTTCATGTGGGATCCTTTGCCCCTTCTCTACTCCTCAGCCCTGCGATATGGAATCATCTCGATGAGAGTGGTTTCTTGGAAAGCAAAGTGGGATTTGGCCACAGGAGACATGAGCGCAATTTCTAGTTACGTCTTCCACTGGTTATGGTCTTGGGCAAGTCACTCAGCCTCTCTGAGTGCCACCATCTTTGTCTGCAGAACAGGGACGTTAATAATTCCCACCTCAAAGGACTGTGATGAGGCCAGAGGGAGACGGCCATTGGTTCCCTACTCTGCCTTCACTTCGACTGCCCATGTGTGCTCCGAAACGTTACAGTTTAGTTTTGTTTGTTTCCAGATTGATATTTTTATTTTTGGGGTGAGTGGGACTGGTTCTTTTTCATTTAACACTTTATTGAAGATTCATCCATGTTGTATGTCGTTGTATGCTGTTCCTCTTCCTTGCTGTTTATTAGTACTTGCCATGAATGTAGCACAATTGGTTTATCCATTCCAATCTTGTTAGACACTTGTTTTTTCCCCCTTAGACTTTGGAAATTAATTACAAACAATACTGCCACTATATATGTATGTGTGCTGATATCTATACCTGTACTATGTAATATATATTTAATTATGTAAATTATATGTATTCTGGTGTTTGTGTTGCTATCAGGTGTATAGTAGATGAAGAATTGCGGGTCATAGGGTTATAATGGTACTCATTATGGTTTTAATTTGTATTTCTCTGATTACTAAGGAGGTTGAGCATGTTTTCTCATGTTATTGGCCACCTGGATTTCTTGTGAAAGTGTCCTCAAATTTTTCAGTTATATCGTCTGTCATTTTCTTATTGATTGAAGGAGCTCTTTATATTCTGGATAAGAACCTGTTGTTTGGTGCAGGTGTTTTTAGAAAGCTCTTCTCTTACTCTGTGGGTTGCCTTTTTGCCTTTTTAACGGCGTCTTTTGATACATAGAAGTTTTAAATTTTAGTGGAGCTCAATTTATCAACCTTTCCCTTTATTGTTAATGACTTGTTTTTGTCTTAAGAAAACTTACTTTACCCAAAGGTCATTAAAAAAGACTCTCCTACTTTTATTCTTAAGATTTTATAGTGTTGCCTTTACATGTAGGTCTCTAATTTGCATAAAATTGAATTTTGTACATGATGTGACGAGGGGTCCAATCTTAGTTTTTTTGCTGCATGTGAGTGGCCAATTATCCCAGCATACTTATTAAAGCAGAAACCGATAGCATGATATTTCAAAGAGATGAGCAAAAATGACTGTCACATTAGAATCTAAACCCAACTAAACTATCACTTAAGAGTAATTGTGAAACAAAGACATTTCAGATGAAGACTAAGAGAGGTTTTTACTGCTTACGCTCTGCACTGAGAAACTTTTTAAGTAATCGAATACAAATGGAAGATCTACCCAAATCTTGGCTCGGGCCCCATTCCATTCCATTTTTTTGAGGTCATGAGAAGTGTTCAAATGGAACCTGATGGACAGACCGTGAGTGTAGCCAGTGTTGAGTTTTGGGGTTTGGTCTGATCAACCTCCAATGTTATTTTACACACAGGCTGGTCAGAGGGCTGCTGGTTTAGGCATAAAAGCCTTGCTGAGGCGAGGTTTTCTTTACCTTCATAAATTTAGGAAACCAAGGGTAATCTGCTTGTTCACGACCTCCCTAAGTGGAAGGGAGAAGCTTTTACAAGAAATAACTTTTTCAGCAAATCCAGTGTATTTTTTTAACCTCCCATTTTCCCCCTGCAATTGTGACATGTCTGCATGAAACTGGCCACAGGAAGGAAGCCCCGTTCAAGAAGCTATTTTCCGAACATCCCTCTACGCTCTGGATTTCACAATATGCATACATTTAGGCAGAGAGACCGAGACTTCATGCTCTTGATGGCAGCCACAATTTGGGAGTCAAATGCTATTAGGAAGTACTTGTAGCTTCTGTGTATCCCCTCACATAGACATAAAAAGTAAGAATCAAATGGGATAAGTAAATATTTACTTTAAAGAAAGAGACTTTCAGAATGAAGACTCCAAACACTTCTGAAAATGAGCCTGATGTCAGAGGTCAACTCAATGAGATTCTACAAGAGGGAAGTTAAGAGTTTAGAGAAGGACTAGGAAAAAATAGAATGACCCCAGCACTGCAACATAAAGTGACCCAGGACTGCCACTCTTAAAAGTACCCATTTGCTTAGATGGGAAGCTCAGGCTTATTGGTTTATGCCCCGAGGAATGTGAGGCCAAAATTGGCATCTTGCATTGCTGCTTACTACAGTGTTTACACTTGTTCATATATTGCAAGGGAAAGTTCCCCTCCAATTTCCCCATCTATCTTGCCTCAGGCCCTTCTGCACTTAAAAGTATTAACTATTTAATTTATTTAAATTAATTACTTAAATCGTAGCCATGATAAGAAATCACCTGTCTTCTTGTCCTCTGCTTCCCGTCATCATTTTTTCTCCTTCCTGTTGGAGGTGGTCATCTCCATGCACCTCTGCGTTGATGTCTACAGATTGTCACTGCCATTTCCAGTGACTATTAGGCTCCAGTTGCTTCACATACTCATTTAATCTTCAAAACAGTTCCTTGAGGTGGTTATTTCTATTTATGTTTTGCAAAGGAAGACGCAGGCTCGGGGTGGTCAAAGGGACTTCTGAGTAAGGGCATACAGTTGGTATGGGGGAGGCAGGACATGAGCACAGATCTGTAGGACTGTCCTCCTCTCAGTGGCTGAGCTCACCTATCTGGTGCTACACCCCATGCTTCCATGAGTGCAGCTGGCGCCGACTCACTGCCCTTCTTATTGCATCTTTGGAATGAAAAAACTTCAGCCACAAGGAGGCGCTGCTCATTCTCGAGTCCTACTCTTTCTGGCCTGGCTTCTTTACCATTGCTTTATTTACTACTGCAGCTTCAGAGTATTAGGGGCTTAGAGACCATCTAATTGAAACTCAGGTTTTAGATGTGGAAACAGATGCACAGAAGAGGAATAAACAGTCTAGAGTGATGTGTAAGTCAGCTTTGCTGCATAACAAACTTACCCCTGCTCCCTACTCAGTGACTTAAAACAGCAATGACTTGTTATTCCTCATAGTTCCGTGGGCGGACTGGATGATTCTTTACCTGGTGTCATCTGGGCTTACTGGTGTGGCAGTACCCAGCTGAAAAGGCTTTCATTCTGGGCATCTTCGAAAGATAGTGAGAGTGTCCCAAGAGGACCAAAATAGGAGAACCGCCCCTCCTGGGAAGTTGCCAGTCATTTCTGCTCCATTCTATTGGTTATATAGCATGTCATAAGGCCCTCCTAGAGGTAAGGAGTGAAAAATAGACTACAGTGCTTGATGAGAGGAGCAGCAAAGCCACATGGCAATAGAAGAAGCATGCTTTTGGGAGGGGGCGGGTCATTATTCTAACAATCTACCCAGATGATGTGGCCAATGGCTGGCAGAGGCAGAACTTGAGACCAGGACTCCTGATTTTGTTCTTTTTTTTTTTTTTTTTAAATGACAGCGTGCTGTTCTAACATCACATGGATTTTCCAGGAGTCTCCCTAATTTACCAACAGGCTTCTGGGTCTGAGGAACATCGAGTAGAGACCGTTCACTTCTCCACCCATGACTGCACTGAGCGGTGTCCTTTCCCCAGTGATCCCACGGTGCTGACACTGACCCATCTCCTTTCTGCAGCGTGTCTTCAGATAGGAGGATTATGAGTTATATTACCCCAGGGGGCTCAGGTGGTCCAGCAAGGGCAGGGAAGAAAATATTAGAACTCCATTTATATTTTCATTTGCCTCAAAAGGAAGTTAACTTTACTAATGTTTAGAAGTGGAGAGATAACGGTGTCCTTCCTTGGTTGTAATGTCGGAAGTCCTGAGTCCTATATGGATGGAGAAGAACCTGATGGAGGAGGGGACACCCCACAACTCAGGGTGGTGGCACATTGAGCTGTATGGCTCCTCATGTGTCTGAGTTAGTGGATCAAGGATTATGTTATCTTAATACTTTACAATAATTTTCAGTGAGATAGAGCGTGACCGTGGTACTATTTTGTATGGCACAGACATTCATTGGTCATGTTCTTTAAAGAGTTGCCCGATTTAAGGATGACATATACTTTTCCATCAAGGCACAAGTTCCCAATTTACTGATCTCGTTTATGATCACAAGAAGTGGCTACTTGTAGATTGGTATAATTTCTCTCTTTATAATATGTATGTGTTATTTTTCTTGTAAATATAGCTTGAAATAAGCACACTTAATTCATCTCTTTGAGGTGGAAAACATTCAGACTATAAAGGGAAAATTTTGAAAATGTTTAGATTTTTTCCATTGTTAATGAGATTTCTGAGATTGAAAGTGAAGTATGCAAACCATAAAATATTTTTATTTGTTAATCTAAAACTTCGGAAGCAACACTTTATACGTACATTGTAGAATTTTATTAATTTTAATCTGGACTATGAATGTTTTACAAGCACCCGCTGTCTTTTTCATCTTTGTGTTTTAAGACCTGTTTAGGGCCTGGATCATAGTTTGTAGGAATGCAAAACCTTTTGTTGTTAAATCGAGTTGTTTCCTAATTGTTTGTATGTATAGAGCTCCTCATGGTGAATGTCCTATAGAATCTATGATAAAATATTCCTGGAGGCATGAATTGGAACTCCTTTTAAGCCTGGGACAATTATACACAGGCACTTAACTGATCCTCAGTCTTTCTCTCTCTCTCTTTTTTTTTTTTTTTTTTTTGGAGGCCAGGAGAGCCTTTGTTCAAGATTGTTCTGGTCAACAGTCTGGGAAGTGTCTTGCTGAACCCCTCTTCTCAACTGTCATGTGCTCACTATTTGCACATTTGGTTTGTTACCTAGTATATGTTGTCTTGCTGCCTTGTAATATTACCTCAGTTATTTTTTTATTTTTTGCCGTTCAAGGAACGGACTGAAGCAGAACACGCTTAAGGTTCTGTACTAGGGTCTTACTGCTGCTGTAACAAATTACCATAAACTTAGTGAATTACAGTGACACGCATTTATTACCTTACAGTTTTGGAGTTCACAAATCTGACATGAATCTTACTGGGTTAAAATCAAGGTGTTGGCAGGGATGGTTCCTTCTAGAGGCTCCAGGGGCTTCCAGCTTCAAGAGGCCACTGCATTCCTTGGCTTATGGCCTCTTCCTCCATCTTCAAAGCCAGTAGTGTGACATCTTCACCTCTCTCTTTCCTTTCTGCTTGTCATCACATTTCCTCTCTGACTCTGACCCTCCTGCCTTCCTCTTGTAAGGACCCTTGTGGACCCACATAGATAAAAGCCATAACTGAATCTCTTTTCTGCCTGTCTCTCTCAATCTCTCTTTTCTCTCTCTCACCCTCTCCTTCCTTCCTTTTTGTTTCTCTCCCTGACAGGACCTACACAGTTCGCAATCCTGTATGTATGTATTTCAGTCCTATCTCTCCCACTGTTCTAGAAGTTCTGTCTTCTTCTTTACAGCTATTCTCGAGACCTAGGAAGGAATGTTAATTGAATTATCCTCAAGTTGAAGATTTCTCTCCTTTATATCCATTCATATCTATTCACGGGCCATGCATTCGTCCAATAAGAGAGGAAGAAATACTGACACCATACCAGGGGCTTTCCATCCAGTCTTGGGGTAATATACTTAGGTAAGCATTGTGGCCTCCTTTCGTGACATTGTGTTGTGGGCAGTGCCAGGCCTGGTGATCTGGGTGCCAGGGTACCTTGGGGCTAGGAAGTAAAGTTTGCATGAAGACCCCGCCTGTAACAAACCTCAGCTTCCCTCTCAGAGGCCGTGCTCCTTCTCTTCTGGTTGTTTCTATTTTCTTAGTGAAATAGGAACAATATCAAGGGGTGCTGGATGCGTGAGGGAATGACTAAGATTGTTGTTGAGGAGAAAGGAAAAGGACAGAGAAATGGGTATGGTCCCTGGACAGCAGGAAGGCTGCGGGGTCAAGGACACGATGGAGAGGAAGGTCGGCCAGCATGGCTGTGTGTTCCCCTCCGGCCATGTTCAGCTGCTGGGCACAGGCATGGAGAAAGCTGAGGGTGCTGTTTAGTCAGGCTTGGTGTTTGCCGAATGGGTACCACTGCGGCAACAGGTTCCCCTTCCTCTTCTGTGGGGTAGGGGGAACCTCCCATTGTGGATTAAGGTTGGCTGAGTCAGAGGTGGGAGCGCAGGAGCTTATATACAGCCCAACATCAGGAACATTCTCACCAGAACCCAGGTAAACCGCCATGTACCTTCCTTTAAGGCTGCCCTGAATTTTAATATGACCTCACCAGATATGTGGCAAGAAGTGAGTGGTAGGTAGGGGTGGGAGAGAACATTGAGTGCTCCAAGGCTCTCTGTCCCAGACCCAATCCCCCCACTAGAGACTGTTGTCTGAAGAGAACTTACCACTCATAGTCTTTATGGCGAAGGCAGAGTTCTGCCATCATCATCACATTCATGCTATGGCATCGGCGTCTACCATGTGCCCAACTAATGGGGTTCATGGAAGTCTAAGTCCTCAAGAAACTTACATTCTGGTTGTGATAGATTAACTGAGACAGGAACACAGCAATATAGGATATTTAACTAGCTCAGAAGTTATTTCTCATTCAAACCTAAGATCATGAGCAAGCCTGGTTTGTCTTTGCCCCTGAAGACAGGTAATGGGAAAAAACCAGGGGCCAAGAAGTTTGAAGATCAAGTTTCTGGCTGTGCTATGGTTGCTCCTGACAGGTATATTCTCAGTGCCTTTTATGGGCCACATGTATGACTCAGACAGCCTGAGGGACTCCCCCAGTCTCCTGCTGTGGTAGGTCCCGCTGAAGAAAAGTGGCCTCTAGTAATTCAGTTTCCTTTTATATCAGTTTCTTTTAAACACTGCTACTCTGATTATTAAAGATGGGCCAGGAAAAGCCCTTACTAGGAATTTCTGTGCTCTGGGCTTTTGTCCCTCAGACCTTCTGGAGAGTCTAGGCAATGACAGGCAAAGAGTGGGCATCCTCGAGCCAGAAGGTCCCCAACTGGACCAGAGGAAATTTGGGTGATGCCTGGCAGGCAGATCTAGGCTGCTCCCTGATGGACTGGAGCCCACCCAGGGATAATAGCACTTGTCTCCTCGGGACCCTGCACTGGGGGTGGTCCCGTGTGGGAGAGCTCTGGCCTCTGCCATTGTCGAAACCTCTTCCCCTCTGGATCCCTGTAGAGGGTCTGTGGGCTCCAGAGCAGTGCCAATGGTGCAGTCATGGTTTGGGGAGTGGAGAGCTGGGGAGCAGAGAGGAAGAGTTCTAAAAGAAACTGAAGCAAAAGGAAGAAACAACTTAGTGGTTCTCAAATGGGGGCGATTCTGCTTCCCCAAGGGACATTGGGCAATGTCTAGAGACATTTTTGGTCGCAGCTGGGGGAAGGGGTACTATTGGAATCCAGTGGGTTGAGGCCAGAGGTGCTGCTCAACATCCTACAATACATACAGGACGTCCCTGGCAGAGAGAATGATCCAGCCCCAAAAGTCAACAGAGCCCTGATGTAGCTCAAAGGATTGGCTGAGGTGGGGATGACGAGAAGCAGATTTATCCAAGGGAAAAAGCTCCTCGTTTTTTCTCTTGAGCTCAAGAGAAACTAGTGTCCATGACGTGGCAAAGTAAAAATGGAGAAGATATGTTAGGATCTGGGCTCTGGTTTTGATCTTTTCATATGAGACATCCTTTTGAATTACCCCTTATCCAAACAGGAGAGGGTGTCATCAGCCATTGACCCTTTCAGACAAATTTACATCCATACCACCTCCCTTAGGACAATTACCATCAGACCTTTTATCTAACGGCAGTGACATGGCAGCTTTTGCTGACTTTGGGAAATGCTAGGAACCTGGGCGTGGTGGGGTAGCGCTGTTGATGAGGGGCTCCCTGGTCACTACTCACAGCACCCTGGCTTTGCTGAGGACATTTCCTACTAATTCAGCTCTCATCTTCGAGTATAGCATCTTGCTGGCCAGATGTTATCCTGTAAGAGCTCAGTCCCGTGTAGGCTGACTTCTAGCTTTGCACTGGCTGTTGTGGGGGGAGGGCACAGAGAAACTGGATGGGTTTCTCTGCCTCGTCCAATTTAGGCCTTTCTATGTGGAATCTGAGGATCCGGCCACTACATTAGTGAGGAGAGAAAGTTGGAGCAGGGGTGATCAGTAAGGGGAGTGTGGTCTAGGCCTTCTAGGAAGCACATGGATCAGGACTTGCAAGGTGTGGGCATTTGTGGGGAAGAGCAGAGAAGCCCTGACACTCCTCAATGAGGCTGTTGCAGTGGAGTGACAGCAACAACAGTCTACTGGTAGACCGGGTAACAGGGGAAGTGCTATTCATTGGCAATGCGCAGCCAAGCCAGTCTTGAGGTGCACCAAGCTGTTTCCGGGGGTGAGATTACTTCTTGGAAACTGAGATTTGACATCTGCACCTGGCAATGGGATTCCATTCTCACTTCCACATGTGTCATCACATGAAGGGTCCATGGAGGACCCTTCTCCCTTTGAGACTGTCCTTGATGTAAATTTTGGCCAGGTGTCACCTGAACACGAAGGATGAGGGTCTGTTTGAGCATACACAGATTACCAAGGCTATAAGTCTCGGGTGCCCTTTGGAGAATGCAGCTTGGAAAGTACATGCTGACTGGCAGTTGTAAACCAAAACCCCTTTGAGCATGTGATCAAATCCCTCTAATAAGAAGAGAAACCGAGAGTCTCAGGCCACGTGCTGGGAGAGCTGCCATGGTCAGAGTGTAAGCCTGGAGGTGGGGAGAGGCACCAGGAAAGCTATGAAAATTCTGCACAGTGTTTTGCTTTCACTCACCTAGATTTAGAAGAATCCTCTGGTAAAATGAAACTGAAATCTTGCTTCCCACTAATAGTCTCCTAGTGACTGCAGGGTATGATTTTGCCCTTGACTACAGGCTCTGGTGCTTTTCAGAGGTCAGCTCCGTTAATGTGTAATTCATGTGCAATAAAATTCACCAATGTTAAGTGTGTGATTTGAAGAGTTTTAACAAATGTGTACAGTCATGTCACCACTGCAATCATGACATAAATTGTTTCTATCATCCCCAAAGTTCCCTTATCTCTCTTTGTAGTTAATCTCTACCTTCCTTTACCTGCAGTAACCGGGGGGCAATCGCCCATCTCTTTCTATCACTGTGGTTTAGCCTTAAAAAAAAAAATTGCATATACACAGAACTTTAGAATATGTAGTTTTTCATGTCTGGCTTTTTCAACTTAACTTAATGCATTTTCAATTTGTACTGGTACTTTGTTCCTTTTATAGAAAAATACTATTTCATGGTGTGGAGATACCACAATTTGTTTATCCATTCACCAGCTAATGGACATTTAGGTTGTTTGCAGTTACTTGAGCCTCTAAATAAAGCCGCTATAAACATTCATTTACAGATATTAATGTGGGCATATATTTTCTGTATTTGTGGCAAAATGTTTATAAATGGAATTGCTGGATCACATGATAATTTTATGTTTAACTTTTTTAAGGAACTGCTGAACTGTTTTCCTAAGTGGCTGCACCATTTTTTATTCCCGCCAGCAGAGTGTGAGAGTTCCAGTTGCTCCGCATCCTTGTCAGCACTTGGTATTGTCAGTCTCTTAATTGCAACCATTCTAACGACCATATGGAGGTATTGCTTTGTGGTTTCAATTATAGTTCCCTAATTGCCAATGATGTTTTCATGTGCTTATTTGCCACCTATATATCTTCTTTGATGAAATGTCCGTTCAGATCATTTGAGTATTTTTAAAAGCTGGGTTGTTTGTTTTCTTATTATCTAGTTGCGAGAGTTCTTTATATAGTCTCAATGTAAGTCTTTGTCAAATATATGTTTTGTAACTATTTTTGGTTGCTTGGCTTTTCATTTGAAGAGCAAAATTTTAAAAATTTTGATGAAGTTCAGTTTATCAAATATTCTTTTTATAGTGTGTGTTATTTGGTGTCCTATTTAGGAAATCTTTGCCAAATCTGAGGTCACTTAAATTTTCTCCTATGTTTTCTTCTAGAAGTTTTATAGTTCTTGCTCTTAAATTTATGTCTTAGACCTATTTTGAGTTCATTTTTGTATGTGATAAGAGTCATGGTTTATCCCTCCCCATATGTATGCTCAATTATTTAATTGTTGGGATTACCATTAGATGAAAAGATCATTCTTTCCTCATTGAATCGCCTTGACACCTTCACAGAAAACCAACTGGCCATGTCTATGTGAATCTATTTCTAGATTCTATTCTGTTGTGATTTTACAAGAAAAAGTAAGATTACTTGAGATCACAAAAGCACATACTTTACCAAATAATGTATTTATCTGGAATGCCAATTAAAATACTTCTGTTCCCTCTAAAGACTAGAGTCTCTCCTTATGCAAGTATTAGTGTGCTTTGGCCAAAAGCATTAATAGCTGGACATAATTTAAATATTGTAATTTATGGAAACAAATGGTTAAAATGGTTTGATGACTTTTGAGAATGAGAAACAACAACCTGAAATATCTACCTTGCCCCTGTTTCTGCATTTCTTTGTCTTACACAACTTCTAGGTCAATGAGTAACCAAGAAAACCTCTGATTCAAACCTAAGAAGAGAGATGTTGGTTTCAAATACAGGTTTCCACGTCTTTGCACCTGAGTAACATTTTCAAATTTCCAGCAGTTTCTTAAATTTTCTGTGGTTATTCAAATGTTAGGCATGAGTCTACCCAGGTTAATTTCTGTTCCTTTGCATGTAATGAATACAAAAGTTTATCGGTTACAGATAATCTCATGTTCATTCCCACATCTCACAGAGCTGGACGTATACCACACAGTGTATAAGGGGAAAATGGTAAAAAAAAAAAAAAAAAAAAAAATTAAAAAAAAGCACTTACATTCCTTCTATCATAAAACTTTATTTTCATATTCTCATTTATTCTTTATCATGTGCTTAGAAACATAGATGCTCTCATCTTGCATTCTACCTTTATATATGATAAATTTTATCATGTAAGGTGTTGTCTAGGGCTTCTTTCTCTTCTGTGTTTCAAACACCGGTGGAAAAAAACTGTCAGGAAATTGATACTTTAACTTTATAATAAGTTCATTTAAAAAAATCAGCTATCACATAGTAGTGTCATTATTCACAAAAGATAAGATGTTTTAGCTCCAAATTATTAAGACTATCTCAGACTGACTCTGTCCTTGAACTGCCATTGGAGAACTGCCCTTTAGACTCACGGAAATGACAGAGAGCTGGAATCAGTCTCAGGATAAAAATGAGGTCTGTCACTTTCTTCATTAGACTATGTGCTCTCTATCTCATCTGATGAGTTTTAGCCACATCCTGCTTTTAAACCAAAGCTGCTTACAAATTTGAAATGACCAGTTTCTCAACTTTGGCCCATCGGTGTTTTAAAAAAGTCTCAGCATCAGTTCAGTCTGATATCCACACCCAGAGAGCATATGCTTTGGATGCTTTCCTTTGTGACTCAATCCAGCTCACGCCCTCTCCTGGAAATGAAGGTGCCCCAGAGGGGAGTGGAGACCAGTGGTCAGTCAGTTCTCCTCTGTCTGTCCCTTCCTGGCCTAGAGAGGAAGATGAATACGTTGGTCTCCCCAATTCTCCCCCATCTTTCTTTTTTCTCCCCTCTTTTACTTCTCTTTCCCAAGTGCATACTTTTAAACTCTTTCTTTATTTCTTTCAAATCTTGCCCATTTATCTGGACAAAAATCAGCCTCTTTTTCATTCTATTTATGAATAGAAGCCCTTCACTATATTCTTTATCAGACTGATAAACTAAGAGAGGGTAGGGGGTCACAATAAAGCAGAGGGCAGTCACCGCATTGATGTGAGACCTTAGATATAAGCATTAACCAGTGACAATGACCACGGGCATTCTTGAAAGTTCCCAGTAATCCAATGAAATCGTGACAAAGTGAATATGTACTTGCTTATCTTCCTCCGATTTTATCTTTTTCTCAAGTATTAGCAATTGGATAAGTATTTGTCGTAGGCAGGCCAATGGCCCTCAAAGATGTCTGCTCCATAAGACCTTCAAATATGTTAGGTTAAATGGAAAGGAGAATTAAGGTCACAGATGGTATTAAGGGGGAGAACATTCTGGATTATCCGGGTGGGCCCAATGTAATCAGAGTGTTCTTACAAGTGGAGGAAGGAGGCAGGAGAGGGTCAGAGAAACTGTTACTATGGAAGCGAGTTTTGAGAGATGCCAGGGTGCTGGCTTTGAAGATGGGGGCTATGAATCAAGGAATGTGAGCTGTAAGCTGGAGAGATGAGAAACTGGATCATCCTCTAGACTTTCTAGAAAGGAATGCAGCCCTGCTGACACCTTGACTTTAGACCAGTGAGACCTGTGTTGGGCTTTTGACCTCCAGAAACGTGAGATAATAAATTTGTGTTGTTTTAAGCCACCGAATTATTGGTAATTTGTTATAGCAGCAATTGAAAACAAATGCAATATTTAACCTTTCCTTGTTCATTTTTCTCTCTGTTTTGTTAAATAGGATGCCAACCAAATTACATTGCAAATTTACTTATATTTTCTTTTGGACTAGAGTGAGAATGTACCCATTATCTTTTCTTTTTTTGAAAAAATCAAAGTATTTTTATTTCACTTCTTTTTTCCCTTTACCATCTTAAAGATGTTTTAAAAGTATTTATTTATTTAATCTTTTTTTCCTTCTTTAATTCCCCCTCCCCTACTTCTACCTCTGACCTATGGATGTTGCTGTTTCCCTTTGAAAACTGGATTTCTGAAGGCGGTCTGTCTCCTCCCATATGCTTGTCTGTCTCCTCCCATGCTTGTAGCATGTCCCTCCTGGAGCCTGGCACCCCCGGGGCACTGGGGGGTGGGGGTCTGGTGTACCCAGGGTATGGTCCGTGGCTCCACCTGGGGTGTGAACCCAGGACCTTCTGTGTGTAAAGCAGATGTGCTAACCGCTACACTATGGAGCCATCCCCTTAAAAGACTTTTTTTTTTTTTTTTTTTTTTTTTATTAGAAAAATACTGCAGTTGAACTTGGGAACTTAACTGTGACTATGTCCTCCCACTTATTAGAAGAATTTCTATAGAATAGATTTTCTTTATATAAATCCATGTGATAATCTGCTATGTTATAATATGTTCAAGAAATTCTTTAGAAACATTACTAAAATTCACCTAATACCGATGAATTCACTGAATGTGAGTGAAAGGATGCTGGAGAGGAAGGCCGTATCTGTGCTATTAGAAAGGACGGCCTCACTTCAGTTTCTCAGTGCTGTATCAGAAATAATTTTCCTTCAATTTAAGAGTTTTCTAAACATTAAACTGTTAAAACACAAAGTGCTTTATGAGATAGCAAATTTCTTACTTCTGGAATAATTCAAAGAGGCCTTCAAGGGCGTTGCAGGGGGGATTCCTGCGCAGGGTGGGAAGTTACGTTAGGTCACCTCTGCTGTCCTTTCCAATGCACAAAGCAGATGATTTCATCATCTGGAATAACTTGGAATTGCTTCTCAGTCGTCTTGTTCTGTTGGCCCAACCCCCATCTCAGTTGTCCAGTTTTCCTGAAAAAACAGATATGTGACATTAGAGTTGGAAGTACCCTTAGAAATTCAATCTGCCCTTTTTACTCAGGGCAGTTGATTTGTCCGAGGTCAATGAGAGAGACAGAACTGGGAACAGCTCTCCTGGGCTTTCTAGCTGCTCAATTATCTGGCCCAGTCTCCACAGCTCTGCCACGCTTGCAGATTACACTTGTTATTCGAAACCTTGCTGGCTTTGCCATCTTTTGGGGAGTGTGAGGGAAAATGGGGTCAGTTACCACGACCAGGGCCTTTTCATGCCTTTCATACTGTCTTGATCCTTAGAGGAGCTTGTCACTCTGATCCCTGCCTGTTACCAATTCTTTTAACTCCCATTTCTGTTGGAGAGATGGGAATGTGCTCGGTGACAGTCTGGGTCTAGGAAACTGTCACATTCAGGAAGTGTTTTTAACTTTTGAACTGACATTTCCTACGTTAAGATGACAACTGAGTAAAAGTGACACAGGGTAAGCACAGAAAGGGAGCGGGAGAGAGTGGTGACGACAGTTGGTTTGTTGGAGCAGTAGAATGGAGAATGATTTGCCTTCTTTTACAGTGTTCAAAGTTGCCGAGTCATTACTTTTTCATTAAGGGCGAGTCGTGAGAAATATAGACCTAGGTGTGTATAGGTTCTGCTCTTTATCTTTTAGTTCAGAAAAACGGTGTGTGTGAGCGAAAGGCCGATCCGCTGTTTCATCTACATGGGAGTGAAACTTAGAAAATAAAAGTGGAATTACTTAACACTGTTTTGAAGCATTAGTCATCGTAATTAAAAAAAGGAAGTCATGCCTATAACTGGTGGAAAGAGCAGTCACTGTTCGTGAATGATGTAAGCGTATGTGTCATATTAATTAATAGCTGATATTGATACCAATAGTGGAGGTCGATGAAGTGGCCGGTTAAAAAACAAATATTCAGAAATCCGTATTTTCTTTTGAAATCAATAGCGATCATTTAAAAATTATAGTGGAAAAAATATTTCATTTACAATAACAAAATGCATTAAATAACTTAAAAAATTTTCACAAAAATATGTGCGGGACCCAAAGTGAAGACTCTATAAAGATCATAAAAGATAACTTGTTTTTGGACAGAAAGACTTACCATTGAAAATATGTCAGCTCTCCATAAATAATCTCATTAAGTCGGTGCAGTTCCAAGCAAATAACTCATGAGCTTTTTCTTTTTCTTAAAAAAAAAAAAGTTCTAAAATTTTTTTATAAGACTATGTGTGGCAAGATGGCTAGAAAATACGTGTGTGTATTGTGTGTTTTGCTAGCTTCTGCAAAATTTATTATAAAATTTACATACGGTAAACACTTCTTTGGTGTACAGGTCTTTACATTTGGATAAATGCATGGAGTTGTGTAACCACCACCACATCAGAAAAAAGTTCCGCCCGGCCCCCCCCAATGCCCTGTGCTGCTCCTTCGTTGTCAGACCCTCCCTCCACCCTAATCCAAGGCAACCACAAATCTCTTCTCTCTTTCTCTAGATTTTTTCCATTTCAAGAACATAATATAAATGGAATCATACAGAATGCATATGTATCTTCTTTCACTTAATGTATTTGAGATTCATCCACATTATGTGTAATCAATGGTTTGTTTCTTTTCACTGCTGAGTAGCATTGCCTTGCATGGAAATATACCATATGCCATATACTGTAGCATTGTGTGGAAACAAACATACCACAGTTCATTTATCTAGTAATCTACTGAAGGACACCTACATTGTTTCTGTTTTTTAGCAATTACCAGCAGGTTTTTAGGAGGACATGCTTGCTTTATCCTGCTTTTGGGGGAAAACATTCAATTTTTCAACATTAAGTATAATGTTGGCTGTAGGGTTTTTGTAGATGTCCTTAATCAGGTTAGGGAAGTTCCTTTATATTCCTAATTTGCTGAGAGGTTTTTTTTTCTTTCTTTCTTATAAATGGATGTTAGATTTAGTCAAATGCATTTTCTACATCTGTTGAGACAATAATGTGGTTTTTATTCTTTAGTTTGTTAGTATAATGAATTAATACATTGGTTGATTTTCTAATGTTGATCCAATCTAGCATTCCAGGGGTAAACTCTACTTGGTGATGGTGTATTTCCCCTATTGCTAATATTTTGAGGAGATCTTCATCTATGATCGTGAAGAATATTGATCTGTAGTTTTTCTTTTCTTGGCTAGTATTTCTCTGGTTTTTGTATCAGGGTAATTTTGGCTCCATAGAATGATTTGGGAAGTTTTCTCATCTTTTATTTTCTGTAAGTGACTATAGAGTTTGTATTATTCCTTAATTAAATGTTTAGCGACATCATCTGGGCTTGAGGTTTCTTTCCCGGAGGTTTTTCTTTTTCTTTTTTTTTTTTCCTAAAAAACTTCGAATTCACTTTAATAGATATGAGAATATTTAAGTTATCTATTTCTTTTTGAGTGAATTTTGGTAGTCTGTGTCATTGAAAGAATTAGTCAATTTCACCTGAGTTCTCAAATTTATCAGAGAGATGTTTGTAATATCACTTTGTTCTCTTTTTACTGTGTCTAAGATCTGTATGATAGTTCTTATTTTGATAATTTATGCCCTTCCTCTTTTATTCTTGGTCAGTCTGGCTAGAGATACATCAATTTTCTTGATATTTTCAAATAACCAGCTTTTGGTTTTATTGATTTTTATCTATTGTTTTTTTTTATTTAATTTGTACTTGTTGCTAATTGTATTATTTTTTTTCTTTTGTTTGCTTTGGGTTTAATTTGCTCTTCTTTATTTCTAGTTTCTTGGGTGGAAGCTTAGACTATTAATTTGAAAACTATCTTCTTTTCCAGTATAAGCATTTAACTTCTCTCAAGTTTCCCTCTAAGCAGTCCTTTACTGGCATCCAACACATTTTGTTAAGTTGTATTTTCATTTTCATTCCATTCAAAATATTTCATAATTTTCCTCGTGACTTACTTTTTGACCGAGGGATTGTTTAGATGTATGTTGTTTAATTCCCAAACATTTGGGGGGTTTTCTAAATATCTTTCTGTCGTTAATTTGTAGTTTAATTCCATTATGGTCAGAGAACATACTTGATATGATTTCAAACCTTGTTAAGGTTTGTTATGTGACTCAGAGTATCGTCTTTCATGAGGAAACTCCATGTGTACTTGGAAGGAAACGATTCTGTTGTTGGAGAGTTCTATAAATGTTAATTGGGTAAATTAGTTGCTAGTGTTGTTCAGGTCGTTTTTATTCTCAGTGATTTTCTGTCTACTTGTTCTATTAATTACTAAGAGAAAAGTGTTAAAGTCTCCAAGTATCTTTTAGAATTTATCTGTTTCTCCTTTCATTTCTATCATTTATTTCTCCATGTATTTTGATTCTCCATTGTTAAGTGCATATGCAATTAGGATTATTATATCTTTTGATGAATTGATGACTTTTACAACTGTGCATTATTCCTTTTTACTTTTGGTAATTTTATTTGTTCTAAAGTTATTTTGTATGATATTAATATTGTCACTAACTTTTTTAAATAAACAACTTTATTGCACTACAGTGCACCTACTACAAAATTTATTTAAAGTATACAGTTTAATACTTTTTACTATATTCACAGGGTGTGAAAACATCACCTTAATCAGTTTTGTAACAGTTTTGTACCCCCAAAAGAAATTCTGTATCCATTAACAACTAATACTCTTCCCCATTCCCCTCCTTCCTACCTTTAAGCTGTAACCAACACTATTCTACTTTCTGTCTCTATAAATTTATTAGTATTTCATTCCATTATATGGCTGAATAATATTCTATTGTATGGACATAGCATATTTTATTTATCAGTTGGTCAGTTGATGTATACATGCAAGTTGTTACCACTTTTTTGGCTATTCTGAATAACTCTGCTATGAACATTCATGTACAATTTTTTTGTGAGGACATAGGTTTTAATTTCTTTTTGTTGTATATCTAGGAATAAAATTGCTGGGTCGTATTATAATCCTGTGCTTAAATGTTATGAGTAGCTTTTTCTAAATTAATGTTTTTATGATGTATTTTTCTATTCTTTTAACCTCTATAACTTTTAACCTACTTATATCATTATATTTGAAGTGGTTTTTTTTTCGTGGATAGAATATAGTTATATAGTTTAAAAATTCAATCTAGCAATCTGTCTTTTAATTCATGTGTTTGACTATTTACATTTAATGTAAATTACTTTAAGGTAATTATTGATCTGGCTAAATTTAGTTCTACCAGTTTATTATTTTTTTGTTTATTTCTCTGTTTTTTCATTTCTATTTCTTCTTTCCTGCTTTCTTTTAGATTATTTGAATATTTCTTTTAGTATTTCATGTTAATTTGTTTATCAGCTTTAAAATTATATTTCTTTGTATTATTTATAAGTGGTTGCTCTAGGGATTATAATATGAATACCTACTTAGAGTTTTCCACAGTCTGCTTTAGGTTAATATTTTACCAGTTCAGGTAAAATGTAGAAACCTCATAGTCATAGGTATTCCTGTAATTCCCCCCTTATGTAGTACTTCTCGTAAGTATTATACGTATATCAAAAATACGATCAGAAAATGTTATATTTTTCCCTTCAATAGACACTCATAGTTTAAAGAACTTAAGAAGAATAGTTGATAATATTTAACATTTCTGTTGTTCCTTCTTTATTCCAAGTTTATCTTTGTTACCACTTTCTTCTACCTGAATAAAATTTTTAGCATTTCTTTTATAGAATGTCTACTGGCAATAAAACCTAGTGTCGCTTCATTTGACTATGTCTTTATTTCACTTTTATCTGAAGTGTATTTTTACAGGATTATGGATTATAGTTATTTTATATTCAGCACTAAGAAAATGTTGTTCTACTGTCTTCTGGCTTCCAATGTTTCTGGTGAGAAATCTCTAATCTTTAAGATCATTGTTCCCCTATGTGTAATGTATACTTTTTCTCTGGTTGCTTCCAATATTTTTTCCTTTATCTTTGATTTTCAGCACTATGACTATGATATGTCAGGGTGTGATTTCCTTGGGTTTATTTTTTAAAGAATTTATTGCACTTCTCGAATCCATAAATTTGTCTTTCATCAAATTTTGGAAATTTTCAACCATTTCTTTGAAGAATTTTTCTGCATTGTTTTTTAGGATTTAAATGGCATGAATGTTAGACTTTTTGATACTATCCCATAGGCCTCTGAGGCTCTGGTCATTTTTAAAAATATTTTTTCTCTTGAGATTTCTGGTCAAGATAGTGGAGAAGGTAAATGCTGTGCTTGCCTCCCCTCACGACTACATCAAAATTACAACTAAACTACAGAACAATTATTACTGAGAATTACTTGAAGTCTAGCTGAACAGAAGTCCTAAAACTAAGGACATATAGGAAAATCCATCTCAAGACTGGTAGGAAGGGTGGAGATGTGGAACTGGCTGGTGCCACACCCATGTGTGATGGTTAAAAATCAGGAGGGCTATCTCAGCAGCGGAGGTTCCCCTGGAGAATGAGGGGTCCTAGCCCACAATGGGCTCCCCATCCCAAGGTTCTAGTGCCAGGAAGAGAAGTCCCCACAACTTCTGGCTGTGAAAACTAGTGGAGGTGTGGATGAGTGAGATATGAGGCTGCTGGAGTTCAGGCATTCCTCTTATAGGGTTCTTGTATGATCTGACTGGCTGATGGATTCGTGTGCTCTGAATTCCAGTACTAGGACAGCAGTTCAGGGAGCACCAGGGATATATGGGAAGGAATCGAATTGCCTGGCTTCAGGGCTAGGGCTTGAGGGGCAGCTTTTTCCCAGAGAGAAGTGCTGGAAGAATTCATTGCTCCTTTGTTGATCCCTCACCACTCCTGGCATGCAGATGCCAGGAGGCACCATATCTAAGTCTCTATCAACCTGGCTAACACTGATCACTTTGCACTGGTAATTTCCTGAGACTTCATCCCACCCTTGTAGGCCCACCTAAGCTGCTTCCAGTGGCTTTTCTATACAAATGGCCTGTCTTAGCTTACGATGTGGACTTTCCTGAAATCTCTCAAAGGTTCACAAAACCCAAACAAATAGCATCTGGCCTCTTGCTGAGCAGCCCCAAGCCCAGCACTAGTGGCAGCTGGCCTTGATTAGTGGCGTGGTCTCTTGAGTTACCTCCAAGCCCAGCGCAAGTGGTAGCCTTCTGTAGATTGCATGGTGGCTCATGCCAGGTGGCCCTGGAAAGAGCACAGGCTGTGGCTGAACTTGGCCTGTGGTAGGGCCCTTCCCAGGAGGACCCTGGGCCATATCCAAGGACTACACACCCAAAGAGCAGACTAGGCAGGCATTAGAACCCTGCTAAAGTGATTCCTGCTCTGTAGGGTCAGCCCTTGCACAACAGCTCCTCCACTATAGTCTCTGGCCAATCCTCACAATAAATTAGCCCTAGGGTCAATCCTTCCTATTGATGTTCAAAAGGCAACCAAGACTCAGCTACAATAGGAAGGCATATACGACCCATACAAAAGACACACCTGGAGCACCCAGCTTAGGTGACCAGGGAGACTGTGCCATTAGGCCCCAAAGGACTCCTACTACATAAGGTCACTCTACTAAGACAGGGAAACATACCAGCCCTACCTAATATATAAGAACAAAGGGAGACAGCCAAAGTGGGGAGTCAAACATGTCCTATATGAAAGAACAGAACCAATAACTAAACAAAATGGAGACAAGCAATTTCTTAGATGCAGAGTTCAAACCATTGGTTATAAGGATGCTCAATGAACTTAGAGGAAAATTAGATGAACTCAGTGAAAACTTTATTAAAGAGATAGAAAACATAAAATGGAGATAGAAAACATAAAAAAGAACAAGTCGGAAATGAAGAATACGATAACTGAAATGAAGACTACATTAGAGGGAATCAACAGTAGATTAGATGAAACAGAGGATCGAGTCCATTATTTAGAAGATTCAGAACAGCAACAGAAAAATGAATTTAAAACAAAAAGGATAGTTTAAAGGGCCTCTTGGACAGCATCAAGTGTACCAACATGCTCATCATAGGTGTACCATGAGAAGAGAGAGAGAAAGGAACTGAAAATCTTTTTGAAGAAACAATGATAGAAAACTTCCCTAACTTGGTGAAAGAAACAGACACACAAGCCCGGGAAGCACAGGGAGTCCCAAACAAGATGAATGCAAGAGGCCCACACCAAGACATCATAATTAAAATGCTAAAGGTTAAAGACAAAGTGACAATCTTAAAAACAGCAAGAGCAAAGCAGTTTCCTATAAGGGAGCTCCCAAGGGAGCTCCCGTAAGACTGTCAGCTGGTTTCTCAACAGAAACTTTGTAGGCCAGAAGGAATTGGCATGAAATTTTCAAAGTGATGAAAAGCAAGGACCTACAACCAAGATTACTCTATATGATAGCAAAGCTATCATATAGAATTGGAGGACAGATAAAGAGCTTGCCAGACAATCAAAAGATAGAAGAGTTTATCACCACCACCAGTATTGCAAAAAATGTTAGAGAGACTTCTTTAAGAAAAAGAAAAAGAAGAAGAAAGAAAGATAAACAAATATGAATAACAAAATGACAATAACTATATATCTATCAACCATTACTTTAAATGTAAACAGAGTAAATGTTCCACAACTTCTGGCTATCTACAAGAGACTCACTTCAGACCCAAAGACACACACAGACTGAAAGTAAAGTGATAGAAAAAGATATTTCATGAAAATGGAAACAAACATAAAAGCTGGGGCAGCAATACTTATATTAGACAAAACAGACTTTAAAACAAAGGCTATAATAAGAGACAAAGAAGGACCCAGCAATCCCACTTCCGTGTATTTATATGAAGAGACCTAAAATGCTACTTTGAAGCGACATGTGAATTCATATGTTCATTGAAACATTATTTACAATAGCCAAGATGTGGAGGTGACCTGGGTGTCCATCAATGGATCAATGGATAAAGAAGAGGTGGTACTTATATACAATGGAATCTTACTAAGCCACGAAAAAGAAAGAAATCTTGCTATCTGTAACACGGTTAGATCTAGAGGGTTTTGCGCTGAGTGGAATAAGTCAGAAGGAGAAAGACAAATGCCATATGATTTCACTTACATGTGGAATCTAAATAACAAAATAAGCAAACTCATAGATACAGAGAACATCGTGATGGTTGCCAGATGGGAGGGGGTTGAGGGGTAGGTGAAAAAGGGGAAAGGATTAAAAAGTACAAATTAGTAGTTACAAAATAGTTGTGGTGCTATAAAGTGTAGAATAAGAAATATATTTAGTAATATTGTGATAACTATGTATGGTGTCAGATTAGTAATAGACTTATGGATTGATCACTCCATAATTTATATAAATGTCTAATCACTATGCTGTACACCTGAAACTAATATATTATACACCAACTGTAATAGAAAAATAAAAAAAATGTTTAAAAAAATCTTTCTTCTCTCTGTTGTTCAGATCAGATCCTTCCTATTGATTTATTTTAAAGCTCACTGATTCTTCTGTCATCTATTTTGCTATTGAGCTATGAATTTCTTACTTATGTTATTAAAATTTCAATTTAAAAATTTTTATATGAATCTTTTTTATGGCTTTTATTTCTTTGCTGAGAATTTCTGTCTTTACTTTATTCTGAGCATTCACCCTTATTTCATGGAACATGGTTTTAATGGCTACTTTAAAGGCTATGATAATTTCAATACCTGAAGCATCTTGAGTTTGAGAGTTGTGGAGATTTTCTTAATTCTTTGTATGTCAAGTAATTTTGGATTGTATCCTGGACATTGCAAATACTATGTTATGAATCTCTGGTTTCTGCTAAATTCTTCCAGAGAATTTTTCTGTTTTAGCAGGGTATCTGTGGGAGGCTATGGTTCCAAAATTTGTTTAGTTTCTAAGGCCTCTGTGGTATTAATCTGGTCACTCCACATGCACACCACCCAGCAGCCAGTCTGGGACAGCGGTGGTGGGCTATACTGTAGCTCAGTGCTCAAAGCCTTTGCAGTGTGCCTCTGGTTCAATTATACACACGTGCAACTTTGAGGTGAACCCAGGAATTGATCCACAGATTTAAAAGATCCCTTTTTCTAGCTCCTGCTTCTCCTGAGGGCACCTTTCCCAGGTGTTCTGCCTAGAAAGACTGGATTTTAGCCTTTGTGCGCTATCATGCAATTCTTGCAACTGGATCTGCCTCAGGGTGAAGCAACAAGAGAAAAGAGAGAAAAAGAGTGAGGATTCCCCACTATTGGGCCACCAGGCTCCCCTTTCCTAGTTCCTCTGTATGGAAAGAAGGGGTTTTCTCTCAGTTTTGGTTTTCTGTGATCTCTCATGCCACTGTCACCACTGTGGGAGTGCAGATCTGTGATGCGGCTTCCTTTGGAGCAGGGCCAGGAGACTGAAGAGAAAAAAGAAGAGGGGATTTCCCCCACTCTCTGTCCCCCTTTCCTCTGGCTGGAAAGAGAGGTTCTCTGGAGGTGTTTTCTGTTCATACATGCTGTGTTGTTCCAGGATTCAGGTTTCCCTGGAGTTCAGTCCAGAAATAAGGTGGAAAAAAATTCAGGAAGCTTATCACTCTAACAGTTCTTCAAATTTTTATTTCCTTCCCTAATCCACCTGCTTTTGTTGACTTTTCAGAGTCCTCACATGATTGCTTCAGGTATCTGCATCGGTTGTAGTCAAGGGGAGAGAGGATGGAGTGTGTGCTTAAACCATCGGGCTGGATCCAAAGTCCCAGGAAATGTGTCCAAAGCCACAGTAATCCAAATTGTGTTGATAACAAGGAAGGAATAGACAGAATAGCTAAGGAGAAAGAAAGAAATGCAGAAATAACCTTACGTATCACAGGAGAATCTTTGGAGGAAGCATTTTGAGTCAGTGGTGGGAGAACTAAGATGTCGAGACAGCTGGCTGGTCATTTGGGATGGAAGGTGGGATCCATACCCTGCTTCTTATACCAGAGTAAATTTAGGAAATAATGAAATATTTATATGTAAAAAAATTATGAAACTATTTGAGGAAAATTTTGGTGACTGTTTCATAATCTGAGGGTGGAAGAGTCTTAAAAAAATGACATAAAGTTTAGAAGGACTAAAGAAAAGACTGATTTGAGTCTCTAAAAATCAAAAGGTTCTGAACAGCAAAACAAAACAAAATACCATTAACCAAAGGACAAACCGAGAAAGCATGTTTGCAGCATATGACAGACAAGGAATAAAGGTATATCTTAAAAACCTATAAATTAATAAAGAAAAAGATAAACAATCTAATAGTGAGCAAAGGACATAAGTAGGAAATTTGAATTAAAAAAATAAAATGGCCTGTAATTATGGTGTAAAAAAAATTCTCAACCTCACAAGATGCCTTTCGTTTATTAGATTAGCAAGCAGGAGAGCAGCACGATGGTGCTTGTGTTGGTGAGAGTGCAGAATAACGGGTACTTTCACGGAAGTCGCGGAGAGCGGAACATTTCCACAACCTTTCCAGAGGGCAATTTGGGAAAATTTTCAAAAACTTCAAGCACGTGTTCTTTGACACGGTAATCCTAGACCTAAAAATTTATCCTAGGGCATAGCTGGACAAGTTCACAAAGTTAGAGGGGCAAGGATAATAATCACAACATTATTTAGTATAGGAAAAATTTGGAAACAATTAAAACGATTAAAATTAAGAATTTGGAAGCAATATTAGGGGGTGGTTAAATAAACTGCTTTATCCACATATGGGATATTAATCAGCCTTTAAAAAAGGTAATCTCTCTCTCTCTTTCATCCAGCTATCTATTTATCTATCTATCTATCTATCTATCTATCTATCTATCCATCCATCTGTCTATCTATCTATCATCTATCATTCATCTATCTATCTATCTATCTATCTATCTATCAATCATCTTTCTATCTATCTATCATCTATCTATCTATCATCTATCTATTATTTATCTATCTATCATCTATCATCTATCTATCTATTATCATTTATCTATCTCTTTAGTCTACCTATCTATATCCATTATGATAGCAAGGGGTTTGGAAAATGTTAACCAAATGTTGATGGTGTTTATACTGGATGGTTGAATTTCGGGGAAATTTTATTTTTTGTCCTTATGCTTTTCTACATTGTGGAGATTTCCTGCAAGTATCTTTTATCTTTATAAAAAGTAAAATCAATTTTAATAGAGGGCTACCCTAAAATAAATAAAGAGTGAAGAGAAGGGAAACAAAGGAATGGGTAAATGAAGACAGGCAATCAATGGAATTACAAGAATTACATGGAAATTGATCTTCATAGTTTCTCGCGACTCTTCAAAAAAAATTTTTTTACAGAAAATGCTAACCTTTAATTCTCCAACAGAACTGAGATATATTTACATACAAATTTCTTTCTTTATTTCTGCACAAGTCCCCCCGTCCTTGGTTAGCTGCTGATTTGACATTTCAGAATTGGAAAGTATTTATTTTAATAAGCTTAACATTTACCATTTAAAGAGTATATCTAACCTATTTTTTCCTGTTGCCGAAAATATTTTTAAATTTTTTCTTGTGATAAAATATACATAACATAAAATTTACCTTTATAACTGTTTTAAATGCACAGTGTAGTGTTATTAAGTACATTGTCATTGTTGTGTAGCTCTCACCACCATCCATCCCCTTAGACACTAACTCCCCATTCTCCCCTCCCTCCCAACCCTGGTAACCACTATTCTGCTTTCTGTTTCAACGAATTCGACTCTTCTAGGGGCCTCAGGTAAGTGGAGTCATACAGTATTTGTACTTCATTTAACGTAATATCCTCATGGTTTGTCCATATTGTAGCATGTGTCAGAATTTCCTTCCTTTTTAAGGCTGAATAATAGTCCATTGTATAGACCACATTTTTTTTTTTTTTCACCCATTCATCCATTGACAGATATTTGGGTTGTTTCCACTTTTGGGGTACTGTGAAAAATGCTGCAATGAACATGCATGTACACACCTGACAAGCAGTCTGTAAAAGGCATAAATCCAAGAAAGATGCAACATATGGAGGGGTGGAGAAGGCAAAAGTGGGGCCAGGGGATTCAAGAACCCCTTTTCTAATTCTAAGCAGGGGAATGGCTCAGGCATGTGTACCCAAAGTTAGTCATATGAGATTCTGGCAGGGAAGAAAACTTTAATAAAACTTAAAATATACAAAGGCTTCATGGCAGATCCATCACTTTTATAAACAAAGAATATTTGTCCATCTCCAGTGTAAGAAAAATTGTAACCTGTTTGTCAAGATCCTGGGAACTTGAGTAGAGCACTTTGTCTTTTCACGACCCATAGTAACCCATGTTTTGTCGTGTGACTCAGAAGGAAGCACATTCTCCTGGGTCACGCTCGGCCTATCCTGGGATTTGCAGGAAGAAGGCTAGTTCCTTGCTGGAACCACAGTCCATGTCAGCGTGGTCAGCATCTTTGGAGCAATATTTTTTGAGAAGTAACAAAGAATGTCACATGTTATTACCCACAACCAATATAGAACAGATTTCAAAACATGACCCTGGAGATTGCCCCAACAACACTGTTCGTCCTCTCCCTGCCTCCAACCCCAAGGACAATCTCAGTGGACTTCTGGGAGGCAGCGTGCTTGGCAGATCTTTGCATTTTTGGTGATAAGCATGGCAATTGTAACAGCTTCTCTAAGGGAGGAATATGGAGACAGCATCCTCAACACGATTATCACTGAATTACGAATACATTAAAATTTTCGAAGAGGGAGTGAAAATTGAACATAAGTTGAAAAGGGACAATAAAAGAGTATAAAATATGACAGATTGTCTTGGGCTTAGTAGGTAGAGCGAAACAAATGAACAGAAAGTGATTATTAGGGACTGGACCATACCCTTAAATATCTACAAATATCTCTCAGTTTCTACTGGTGTTGAGAATGACTCCTGGCCCCAACCCCTTGAGGGGCTGGCCTGCAGGGCAGTCAGAGAGACTGTGTCCTGCTGCTTGCCTACACTTTGCTGGAGCACAGGCCCCCAGCCCTCTTTGTTCCCAGACTGCGTCCACAGTGGAACAGAGACGCAGCACGGGTCCCTGAGGAGCAGACTCCACTGTGATTTTGTTTTGGGTGATTGGAAGGATTTGGGTGGAACGTACATAAAGTAACCAGCATGCTTCACTTCTTTATGAATAATTCAAATGCTTGGGGCTTATAAAAAACATTTATAAAAAATAATCATGTTGGATGGATTGTAAACTTTCTGTTCTTACAGCATGTCCTTTAGATATCATGGAGAAGGAGAACAAGAATCCCCAAATTTCTCTAGTGATTGCTTTATCACTCACTGAAAAGATTCAGTTTCCTGGGATTATCAGAGGTAGTTCCTAGAGTATAACTAGAAGGGCAATGAATGGTCTCTCACTACCTTAAAATACTTCCCTAAATTGATCAGTTTGTGGTCTTGTCCCCATCTGTAGCCATTTGTTTGTTTTAAGACATCAGAGGCCACTGCTGAAAATACAAACTTTTGTTATTGTTTGGGAGCATAACCCACTAGGCAATAAGAGAATGAACTTTGGGCTCTGGTGACCCTGGGTTCTCATCCCGGCTCTGCTACTTCCTCATTGTGCGATGCTGAACAATTTACTTTTCTCTGCAAAGTCTCAGTTTTTGTATCTGAAATGCAGGGTAGCACCTACCTCACGGGGTTGCTGTGAGGATTAGATGAGATAATACATAGATCAGCACCATCCAGTTGAAATACAATGTGATTCATGGGCCTGATTTTAAATTTTCTAGAAGCCATATTAAAAAAGTAAAAAATAAACAGATGAAATTAATTTCAATAATATATTTTATTTACCCAAATGGATTTATTATCAATTCAACAGGTAATAAATATAAAAATTATTAAATATTTTACATTCTTTTTTCTCACATTAATTCTAAAATTTGTGGCAAATTTTACGCTTACAGAGCATCTCAGTTCATACCAGCTGCATGTTCAGTGGCCACATGTGGCCAGTAGCTGCCATATTGGATGAAGCAAGAGTCAAACAGGGCCTAGCATGAAGGGAGCACTTCCTCCGTATGTAAGCAGCCGGCCAAGCAGCTGGCACTCTCCCAACAGAATGTTACTCGTGGCAGTTTTCTATTACCGTGTCACAAGTTGCCGCACACTTAATGGCTTCAAACAACACCCATCTGTCATCTCATAGTTTTGTAGCTCAGAAGTCCGTGTGGACTCAACTGGGCTCTCTGCTCAAGGTCTCATGGGATGCAGTAAAGGCATCGATGGGCTACATTCCCATTTGGAGGCTCGACTAGGGAACCCATCTTCTAAGCCCACTCATGTTGTTGGCAGAATTCAGGTCCTTGTAGTTGTAGGACTGAGGTTCCCCATTTCCTTGCTGGATGTCACTCAAGGACCAGTCTTTGTTCTTAGAGGCCACTCATTTTTTTCTCGTGCTTTCCATGTGGTCCTATCATGCTTTGATTCTCCGACTTCCCCATTTGCTTTCAAAGGGCTCATATGATTAGATTAGATGCATCCAGATAATCTTTTTCAAACTCAACTGATGAGTGACCTCAATTATACCTGCAAAATCCCATCTGTCATGTAACATAACATAATCAGGGCATGATATCTCATCACCTTCACAGACTCAGAAATTGAGGTGGGAAATCTTGGGGGCCATTTTTGAATTCTATCCACTTTATTACTTCAAGTAGAGGTGGATGGAGGCGTAAGGCTCAGTCTTGGCAGGCTCTCCTGCCTACCTGATCTGGGTGTCACTGTAATGTTTATAGGATGGTTGAGGCCATGGCTCTCTGGAAGTAGAGGAAAGGAAAGTGCTGATTGAGCAAAGGTGTCTGCAGGGCCCATACTTCCATTTGGTTTAGCTCTGGTTCTGGTGGTTGCTTCTGGGAATTCTCTCGTTTTCTCTGAACTAATGTATTTCCAATACATTAGTTTGACCAAGATCAGCTGGTGCTGGGTCCTTCTTCTAAGCACAGAGATCGGGGGACACCGTGAGCTGATGCTGACACTTTTGGTCCTTTTGGGTTTCTTAGGTTGGATGCAGTAGCAATTTTAGGGCAAGATTACCTCGAATGTTTTGGAAGCAAAAACAATATTTGTTGAAAGGCTGGTCATCACAACCTTTTTCCCCCTGGTCATGAGGATTAGATCCCATTTCCTGGAAGGGAACACTGTTCCGCAGCAGGCAGTGCAGGCACAGCTAGAACGAGCAGATCCTGTGTTGGAGGACCACCTGAGCCTCTTGAAGAGCCTGGTGTTACTGAGCCTATTCCTTGAAATATATGTCATGAGATACTTTTGCGTCTTTTATACACAAGTTAAATAGATGTTTATCAGAAATGTTTTTTATTCCTCTATCCCTATTAAATGTCAGAAATCTTTTAAAAGTTTGGGGCTTTACATTTCATGTTAGTTACTTGGCACTGAAGCTAGGCATTGCATTATAGTCTGAATTTCCTAGGGAAGAAGCCTCAGGACACTACTGTGTCTGTGGCAGAATGCACAAATAGCCGTGAGTGACAGACGGCCCCTTCCTGGCCAGTGGCTACCTACATGGAAGTCACTAAATTAGCGGGATTCCTGGGATATCTTCTGTCACCAGATAGGGACAAGCACCAAGAAACCCTCCAGCGGGAGCCCTAGAAGTTTCTCCTGACTCTTCATTGGGGCCCATGGGGTCCAGGGAGGGAAAGGCACTTCAATACCATTGGTTTCCTTTTTAATCCTATACATTCCATTATATGCTTTTTAAAAACATTATTATTAGTCATAACTTACATACAATAGATATGCATACATTCAGAAAGTACAGTTCAGCCAGCTTTGATCAAGGTATACATCCGCATGACCACCACCATAACCAAGAAACAGAACATTTCCTTCACCCCCAAATGTTCCTTTTCAATCAGTTCCCACCTTCTCCATTCTAGCCCAAGGCAAACGATGATCTGCTTCCATCCGCTATTCTCTCTTCTAGAAATATATACAAGTGAAATCAAACAGCATATTCTCACGTGTCTGCCTTCTTTTGCTCAGCGTGATAGATTTAAGGTTCCTCCAAATTGTTTTGTCCATCATAAGCATGTTACAATGGAATACTGACTCAGTAATAAAAAATAAGGGATAAACATTGTTTATTCATCTACCAGCTGATAGACAGAGGGCCGTTTCCAGGAGTGTTTACTATGAGTAAAGCTGCTATCAACATTCATGTGAAAAAAAAACCCAACATTTTTTTTTTTTTTTTTGGTCAAGGGCCCCACTAGACTCACCAGATTGCCAAAGGAGATTCCTGTGGCTGCTGTCACAAAGTGCCACAAACTGGGGCCTTAAAATAATGGAAATTGATCTCTCACAGTTCCGGAGGCCAGAAGTTTGGAATCCAGGTGTCGGCAGGCTCTGAAGGGGAATCCATTCCATGCGTCTCTCCTTGCTTCCGGAAGCTGCTGACAACCCCGGGTGTTCCTAGGCTTGGGGCCGCCTCACTTCCATCTCCGCCTCCGTCTGCACGTGGCCTTTTCCTTGGGTGTCTACATCCTCTTCTTAGAACAGCACCTTATATCCAGGATGATCTCATCCTGAGATCTTTAATTACAACTGCAAATACCTCTTTTCCAAACAAGGCCACATTCACAGGTCCTGGGGTTTAGGACATGGACATAGCTCTTGGAAGGGGTCACCATTCAACCTACCACAGAGCCTACAATACAAAAAAAGTAGAGCCCCTGTGAGCTTCCTAGAGGATTACTGATCTTTTCTGTCAAAATCTCATTTTTTTCATCATTTTTGCTGCTGTAACTTGCTTGCATTCCTGACTTGCAGATTGAAAAAATAATGATGCATTCCTCCCTCCCCTTTAAAAAAACTTCTGAACAGGATTAAGTTTTGGTGAAGAATGACAAGTGCTTTTTTTTTTTTTTTAAGTTCTCAAAAATCAGTTAATCGGAAAACCACCTTTGTCATTCTGCAGGTGACACTTACTAAATACTTTCTGGCAGGAGGAAACTCCCAAAGTGTTTTGGGGTGATGCTTCTCAGTTTTGGGTTCATCTGTTTCGCGTAATTCAGTCTCAAGGTTGACACCCCTTGCCTCTGCCTCCCGCCACTTCTCCTAAGACACTGGAAGCCACTTCTGGGTCACAGCTGGCTGGAGCTTTGCGGCCGACAGACCACTTTCACCCACATGACTTCGTGTGGCCGACATGCTTGTTCCTTTCCACTCACATGGTCAGTTTCTCTGCTCTTCAGGCCTTGACTTAAATGTCATCTACCCAAAGCTGTCTAACCATAGTTTCTGTCCTGAGGTCCCTCAAGTTTTCTCTTCTTTTCCCCCCATCTTTGTCTTTCACTGATGTTATCTACACAGCGAAGAGACAAGCAACCTCAATGTCTTTGGATGACATAATTTTTACATTTTCTCCCGTCAAAACCAGAAGAGAGAAGTGGTAAACCTTGGGCGAAGCCGTGTCATTCAATAGCTTAGGATAAGTGTCAAGTAAAATTTTGGTGATTTTAGTTGGAATAGTCAATTATAATTTTTGTGAAATAGGAGCTAAACATTGACCATTTAGTGAGCGTGGAATATTTTTATTCCCAGATCCTCTATTGCTATTTTGTGCTTGTTTTACTTCATTGCTTTTAATTGAGTTAGAATTCACGTGCTGTAAAATGCAGCATTTAAAGTGTATAATTCAGTGACTTTTAGTACATTCGCAAGGTGGACCCAAATGCTATTTGGGTTGCTTGGCTACTGAAGAAGCAAAGAGTTTAAAAATTTTTTCAGTATGGATTTGTGTAGTGTCTATTAAGGTACCCGGTATTGAAACCACATTAAAAAAAAATTGAGGATATGAAAAATTAATATTTTCTTTATAGAGTCTGTTATGAGTCTGCATAGTCTCGAATTCAGAGATCTATGTGTGAGGGATAAGGTGGTGGATGAGACGCTGCCCAACTGTTCGGTGGGAGGAAGCCGCGAGCCAGGGAAGGACAACTTCTTCTCTGGAAATCCCCAGGTTCATGGTTAGGAATACCAGCCACCCACGGAAAACTTTTCTGAATGACATAATGCATTCTTTTATCTTGTTGCCAGCCTGAGATACAGATGCCTACGGGGGCTCCCTGCCCCACTATCTTCCTAAGGGACACTATAATCTGTGTCCCAGCCCCGCTCAGGAGGATGCCGAGCACATCGTCCAGTTCTGGTGCAGAACTATTGTAATCTTAGTTTCTACATGTGTCTGGTAGGGGTACTGGGGTTTGGCCTGTCCACCTGCCAGTCTATTGAGAAGCGCCAGTAAGCAACCTATGGGTAAGAGCTTCACAGGCTTTACGAAAGTGTGATGCATGATGTCTTGTAACCTTTCCCTCTGGGTTCCTGCTCAGGTCCTTCTAACCAAATAGTCTACCCTGAGTGACAGTGATTTGTGCACCCGTCCATCTACTCTACTAGAGAGGTTCCAGGCTCCTGAGAGAGGAGATATGGCTCCTCTCTTTTATTTCTCCTGGTCATTCGCCGTATACTGCATGTGTACATTTTCTAAACAGTTAGGTTGAGAAACCAGTCCTAGCTCAAGCACCAATGTGGAGTTCTTTCCTTGTCCTAGATGAGCCCGTTTCGATATTTGTCTTGTCTCTGTGTTTCCCTGTGAGCACAGTGATTCTCACCTGAGTCTCTCTCTTTTCTACCTGGTTCCCATCTCTGGGTTCGTCCTTCATCTGATCTTTGCTTTTAGTTGTAGCTATTCTGGCTGCTGGCTCTTGTCTCAGACATGGTCCTACGTGTACTTTATGTGCCCTGGGGTCTGCCTGCTGGGGCGCCCTGGTTCTAGGCTATCTGTATACACCAGTTCTGAATTCTCAATCCTGCCCCCGACACCCCACTGCCCTCTAAACCCTTGGTCTTGGCAGCCAGGCTTCAAGTTGGCCGATCCTTCTGGACGTTGCCTCAAGGAGCTTACCTACTAACTTCCATGTTTATTACATGTGTGTGTCCATGTGAACATTTCAGGGTAGCAATATATACTAATGCTTTTTCTGATAAGTTGTTAAATTTTGAAGAATGTAGAAAAGAAGAGAATAACTCAGTGAACATCCACCTCTAGTTTTTTCAATTTTAACATGACGAGATATTCGCTTTGGATTGTTTTTATTATATAAAGTGTAACAGATGCAGCCAAAGCTTTTGGATTTTTCTCATAGGTCTCATTTCACTTCCTCCTCACAGATAACAGCTACAGTGAACTTAGAATATATCTTTCCTGTGCACATTTTAATTTTATTTCGATGTGTGCGATTCCATAAACAACACAATTCTGTTGTGAATGTTTTCAAACTTTATTTAGTTGATGTGATATCGCATGTATTGAGTCTGCAACTTGCGGTTTTGATTCGAAATTATATTTTGAAGGTTTATCATTTGAACCACGATATAGTATTCTATTTTGTTCATATACCACAGTTTATCCATTTACCTGGTGATGTACATCTACGTTGCTTCCACATCTTCTCCATAACAGACTGCCCATGTACGTATTTTTGCTGTGTCTTATTGAGCAAATGAGTGAGAGTTTCTCCAGAGTCTTTGCCTAGAAGTGGAATTCTTGACCGATAGAATATGAGAACTTCATACTTTTTAGATATCCTCACAGAGTTTTTTCGATGTGGTGATATTGACTTCACTCCACCAGCATGTTTGATGCTCCTCATTTCTCTAGTTTCTTGGCCCACCTTGGTACTGTTAGACTTTGGGATTTTTGCAGATATGATGAGTATGAAATTCGACGTCAGTTTTTCCTCATTACTATTTCCTCATTACTATTGTAGCATCTTTCTACACGCTTACTGGCTTTTTGGATCTTTCTTTTCTATGAGTTATCCATTTAGGTAAAAGTACTTCAAAATGGTTTTATTGAGATACAATTCACACACCATACAATTCACTGATTTAAAGTGTATATTTCAATGGCTTTTATTATATTCACAGAATTGTGTAACCATCACCACAGTCAATTTTAGAGCACCAATAAAAGAAAACCCTTTCCTCTAAACTCCTCAGCTCCATGTAGTCACTAATATACTTTCTGTCTTTATAGATTTGTCTATTTTGGATATTTCATATTAATGAAATCATACAACATGTGGTTTTTGTGACTGACTTATTTCACCTAACATGATGTTTTCAAGGGTCATCCATTTTGTAGCATGTGTTAGTACTTAATCCTTTTTTATGGCTGACTAATATTCCATTGTATGGATGTGCCGTATTTGTTTATCCATTAATCAGGTAATGGACATTTAGATCTTTTCCACTTTTTGGCTATTGTGAATAATACTGATATGAACAGTGGTGTAAAGTTTTTGTGTGGGTGTATGTTTTTATTTCTTTTAGGTATATTCCCAGGAGTAGAATTGCTAGTTTATATGGTAACTCCATATTTTATTATATATTGTGCATATTTTTCTTCTAGTTGTTTGCTTGTCATTTTGCTGTTTCATAGGAATTCTTATACTTTCTGAGTAACAGTCTGTCTGTACTCTTAGATGAAAAAATCTTCCAGGTGCTCATCTTGTATACATATCCTTTTTTCATGGTATAGATAATTTCCTGTATGGTTTATGATTTTTTTATGTCTTGTCTAAAAAACCCTTTCCTATTTCCTAATGAGGTTATTTCCCTATATTTTCTTTTAAGGAGTTTTTCCCATTGCCTATTATAATTAGACCTGTAATCTATTGTAATTTTGTTGTGTGTTTGTTCTCTAACATGGAATTAATCTTTTATTTTTTATATGGATAGTCACTCAGTCCCTACCATTCATCAACTAGCCTTTATTGATTTCTAATACCTTTTCTATTATACATCAAGTTTTCATGTATATGGAGAGACAGCTTATGGGCTGATCCTGCTGTTCCATTAGTTTCAGCCTCTAACCTGTGTTGCTATCACATTCTCTTAGTTCCAATAGATTTACGACGAGACTGGACACCAATGGTTGAGTCCTTTATATCATTCTTCAAAATTGTCATGGCTCTTCTCTATGATATTGTATTTTCCAATCCATGATCATGATGTAGTCTCTATTCAGCTGTGTTTTCTTTTGTAACTCCCAATAATAGGGCACTTTCTGTTTCCTCGATGGTACCTTTCACTGTAACCTCACATGATAGAAGGGGTCAAGGGTCTCTCTGGAACCTGTTTTATAAGGGGTAATCCCATTCATGAGGGCTTTGTCCTCATGGCCTAAGCACTTCCTGAAGGCTCCACCTCCAAACACCATTGCTGTGGCCTTAGACTTCAACATAAGAATTTTGGCGGGATATCAGGATTCAGTCGGTAGCATCATTCAAGGAAATTCATGTGTCGAAGCAGTAAATAGCCTAATCTGAGTAACAAGTTAAGAGATAAAAATATAAGAATAGTCTTTAGAGAAAAGAAAAGGACATACATAGCTTGAAAGGGTAACCCCATCTATTAATATGGAGGAGTTTCAGCAGTGCTAAACAGCATATACCATTTCTCCAGAATCCTACATCCTGAATGAAACAACCCAGTTTTCTATTTACTGAAATCTGAAGAAGAGTTCCTGGAAATTATTTTACAAAGAGATAACCCTAAATCCTTGGGGCCTCCAAGAGCAAACCAAAAAACTGGAGCCAAGTGAGGAAAGAGAATTTATGCAACTCTCAGGCTTGGTGTGAACTAACATGACCCTTGCACAACTGTAACTTTAATACACATTCTAGGAGCAGAATGTGAAACAGGTGTTGTTTGCATATATCCCTAGCTTGACTCTCAAGTGATGATGCATTTAAATGGGTGACAGGGTTAAAAACAAAGAGCTCAGAACAGGAAGAAGGCTGTCAGGAAGGAAGCAACTAACTTGCAGAGAAAATCCAGCCATTTGTGTCCTCTCTCCAGCACCTTCCCCACTAAGTTCTCAGTTGACTTTTTTTTATTTTTTTAATTTTTTTAGAACACCTCTGCTTGGAGAAATTAGGCATTTATTTATATCTGGAAGAAACTCCAGTGCCTAACTAGTTTGACCCATTAATTTTCCGGAAGAGGAAATATAGGTGTGAATTATAGCCCTCTGCTCTGGGCTGATCTCCATCTCCTGAGCAAAGTGACATGGAGGAATGGAAAGAATCTTGGACTTGAAGTCGAGAGCCTTCAGTCTCTTTGAGCCTCAGTTGTCATACCTGTCAAATGCGGACAGTCATACCTTTCTCACCTGACAGATTGTTTTAAGAGCCAAATGAGAAGATTTAAGAGCAAGTGTTTTGTAAAAGAGAAAGCAAATTGCAGATGGAAGTCGTTATCGCTGGTCTCACTCAGGACCACACAGCGAATTAGTTCTTTCCCTTCATTCTCTGTTGAGTTCCTTAACACAGTACGGAGAATCCAAGGATCTTGCTTTATGTTTTGGCCTTTGGAATCAACTCTGCCATGTGTCCCTTCTTTGCATTCCTCCCTTATAGGTACTTATGTGGCACATCACAACCAACTGTGTGATTACAGCAAAATAAATGATGCCCAGGTATGAGTTTAACTACCTTAGTTCAAGAAATACATACTGAAGACCCCTTAGGTGACAGAAAAGTTGAACTGGACTCATGAAATCTTAAAATTGGAAGGAACTCAAATGTTCTGGATTAAGTAGAGCACTCTCTCTGGTGACACAGGGAGACTTTTTGCAAACATCTTTTGCAGGTGATCAAGCTCCTGTTCCTCTCATGCTTCCAGAGAGAGGCAGCTCCCACCTCACCAGACACCTCATCCTATTTTACACTATTGAGTGGACCGAAGTAAACATGGGAGCAAATTCTGCCCATTGACACACAACTACCATATGCCACAAAAGTCCTAAGTGAAGATTCTTTGCAAATAAAGACTATTTAAAACTCTCCAGTCTTGTCTCTTAGAACCAGTGAAAAGGTGGAGTTCTAGCATACCATTTTAAATCTCTGAAAATCCTCAAAAGTTGCGATTCTATTTAGAGGTAAATAATTATTGTTGAGCTCGTTTTTTTTTCTGGACTTAAGCCATATCTTTGTCAGAGATCTATTTGTTGCATGTCTGCAGAGGTCACCAGGAGATGGATATGGGAACTTATTTGGTATTATTTGGCTTTGTTGTCAAGTGTGCAGACTTCTGGATCCCACCCCAAAAGCACTGAATAAGGGTCCTGAGTTACTTATGCACATTAAAATTGAAAACCACTCATCTATGCTACATGTTAGAGTTTATATTTTTGGTAAATCAATATCTCCTAGCAATAGCCCCAAATATTATAGATATTTGTGATCTATGCTTAAAATTCTTTAACTCCAAGGGGTGTTCTTTTTCAGAACTGTCTCAAGCTCTTCCCCTAGTAATAAAGATGAATAAAATTTACATTTTAAAGGCAAAAAAAATTGTTTAACGCTTAATGCAATTCCTTATCTTTCCATTAAAGTTAATATGCGTGGATCCTCTTTGGAGGATGATTATGAGTTAGATACATAGTACATTGCAAGAATTGAAATGAATGAACAATGCATTTTAAAGCCAATACAAAAGCACACCTGGGAGTGCTTTGTGATATTTAGGATATAAACAAACATATCTCAGATTTTCATTTACCTTTCTAGAGTAAAGGAATAGATTGGGGCAAAATTAATGAGTAAAATCATCTAAATCTACCTTGAACACCTAGAGCAATTGATTCCATAAAAGAGTAACTACACTTACGGAAATAGAGTGAAAGTTTACATTTTCAGAAGAGGTGGGTTTTACCCAGTTTCTGAATATTTCCCTTCCCAACACACTTGAGTCAGTCTCAGTTCACTACCTAGAAAAAAATCTCACTGTTATTGTAAGATAGCCTCTCATATGAAGAAATTGATCACTTGCGTGTGTGCGAGCATGCGCGCGCACACAGACACACACATACACGCACTCGCACAGACACACACCCTATGTGTTTAACTGCCTGATAAGCTATAGTCATTTGTTCTGTGTTAAGCAAACTAATCAATGAAACTTTTCCTTATCTGCCAGGATAAACTGCCAACTTTCAAGTATAAATTTGTTTCCCCAGGTGAATCATACACCTTTCTGCACCTGTGAGCCCGGGGCTGCCCATGCGTGTAATTGAGTCTTAGTTCCTGACTTGGAGAAGGCATGTTAGAAGTCTTCGTATGGCCTAACATCTTTGTTAGTTGTCACCTGCCGTTGTATTCATTTTTTGCACAAACCTTAAGTGTTCAGCAGGATGAATTTTCCACATGCACACACTATGTATGACACCCCCCAGATCAAGACGTGGACCATTCCAGCCAATTCCACCAGCTCCCTGGTGGCTCATCCCAGTCAATTCCTGCTCATCTTACTCTCCCGTGACCTCTATCTGGATCTCTATCACCTTAATTTTGCCTGATCTTGAACTTTGTGTAAATGAAGTCAGAGTCCTAGGTTTGATTTTTGTGTTGACTTTTTTCACTCAACATGATATCCGTGAACTTCTTTCTTGTGGAAGAATGTAATGATGATGTTCTTTCTATTGTTAGGTAGTATTTTTTTTTTTTTTTTTTTTTTTTTGGATATACTGCAGTTTGGTTTACCTGGTCCAGATGATTGATATTTGGGCCATTTCCAGTCCAACATTTGGGGTTATTATGAATAAAGCCGCAATTCAATTTCTTGAATGTGTATTTTAGTGGACTCTATGCACTCATTTTTCTTGGGGATGCAAAAAGTTCTAAATTATCCCCAACTTTTTCAATACATGATATTGTCAGTCTTTTTAATTTTAGCCATTCTGGTGGGTGTGTAGTGATATTGTATATGTTATCTTTTTTTATTGAAGTATATAGTTGGCATGCAATATTGTATTAGCTCCAGGTGTTGTTGGGGTTTTTAATTGGCATTTCCCTGACTAATGATTTTGATCACCTTTTCATATTCTTTTTGGCTATTTGATTAGTGCAGTGGCTGTTCAATATTTTTCTTTTCTTTTTTTCTTTAAGCATCACAATTTTTATTGATAGACACAAGTATATGAAACAGGGCATGAACACGACTTATTAAATTAAGCAGATTTAATTTCAATACTCTTATAAGAGGGACCAATTCAAATTTCGCATTTGTTTTGCATCCACAAAAAACACTTGAAAGACTTTAACCATCTCTCAAAATTGATCGGCCTTGTGTAAGTAAATTATGCTTCTTTAAAAAAGCCTGAGGACCTTACCAGGCTCAAAAATATCAAAACCCGGCTTATAAAGATAGCGCAAGAGATTTGTTGATTTGCCCATTTCTGGTAACAGCCACCAATTACAGTTGAGAATTTTTGTGAACGACCAAGTGGATCATTAAATATTGCAACAAGTCAAATACTATGAGCAAAGTACATTTCTATAGTAGTCACTGACCATGCTGCATTCTAACTTAAAATGGCCTGTGCTATCTGGTAGCCAAGAAGAGCTGTGTACTAAACTGCCTCTGCTTGAATTTAGGGTGGAATCTTTTTATCGAGTCATAGGATTTCTTTTATTTATTTGTTTATTTGGCGAGGCAACCCTTGGTTGACCTCACTGATTACAAGGACCTTGTCAGTTACAATCCCTTATTTTTTATTTTTTACGCCTGCAGCACCTGGTCTTCCTAGGCGGTCTCCCCTCCAAGTACTAACCAGGCCTGACCCTGCTTAGCTTCCGAGATCAGACAGGATCGGGCATGTTCAGGGTGGCATGACCATAGACCAGGATTTCTTTTTATGTTCTGGATATAAGTCCTTTCTTGAAAATATGTGCTGTGAATATCTTCTCCTAGTCTTGGCTTGCCTCTGCACTCTTAATGCTGTCTTTTAATGAGCATAATCTCTTAATTTTAACAAAGTGCAATTTAATCTGTCCTTTATGGTTAGTGCTCGCTTTGTCCTATTTAAGAAATCTTCGACTTACTGTGTTTTTGATTGTTATATTATTTCTTAACAAATTTCCCATTTTGTCTGCTCTGTATTTCTGACCTCTCGCCTGCTGGGATCCCATCACGATCTGTATTCTTCAAAGCCTTTCATATCTCTCCAGGTCAATGATCTACTGACTGATAGATCTCTTATTAGCTTATTAGTTCCTGTTTCTTGGGTCTGCCTATGCAGTTTTTTTCTGGCTTGCCCATTCACAGTTTTCCCATTAGTACCATTTCTTACAACTAACTATCCTTTCTCTGATTTGGTGTCACCATTCTCAGAGGAAGACGATGTCATTGTCTTGATGTGGTCTTAAGCAGAGCTCTGTGGAAATACACAATCAGGAAAAATTTACACGTGTCCTTGGTCCTGAGTTGGAGGGCACAGGGGTCAAACTTGGGAAGAGGATAAGATCAGAGAAGCAGTTGGGATCCACACAATTGACAGAGCTGGGAGCCAGCAGGCACGACAGAGTGTGGACAATCCAGAGAGCAGGTTAAATTGAGAACTTTAAAGTTGAAAGAGTAAAAAGAGCTCCATTCTCCTACTGTTTCGGTTATCCGATTAAGGCAGCATGAGCGCTACGGCTGGGAAGAGCTGGGGTTTTCAGGTGGAGCGATCGCTATGGAGAGGCCGGCAGCACCTCCCTGGAAGACTGCATCTTTCCTGCCTTCTTCACTTCTGCCATCTTCTCAATGGTGGCATGTAGTGGCTTTGTCCTTAAGCATGAGCCCTCAGCACCAGCGAAGCCGAGGAAACTCAACCTACCCTAGTAATGACAGGCAAACACAGGTAGCTAGCTATCGGCAGGTAAATATAACCACTGGCACTTTTGGAACGAGTATAGCAGGTTTTACCTGTTAAAGTGCCCCTCAGAATTAAGAGCATGTGCAGAAAAAGGTTACATAGCAAGCCTGAGATGGTGGTCCTCAGATAGGCCTGCTTCCAGGATTGGCCCTTGGCTGACGTCTGGGAACTTGGATCTCAGGAGGGTCCCCACCGTTCTTAGAACTGATCAGAGTGGCTCCCTGTGCTTGACTGTACAAACAGCGTGGATGAGCTGAACACCTGATTTTCCCATGGGAATTTAGGATTTTGGTACGTGGCAGGCAGAGGATGCTCATGTGGCTGGCCCCCAATAAAAAACTCCTGTGCACTGAGTCTCCCTGGTAGACAACACTTCATCCATGTCATCACAACTCATTGCTGGGGCAATTCAGTGTGTCCTGTGTGACTCCACTGGGAGAGGACTCTGGCAGCTGGCTGGTGGCTGGTTACTCCAGACTTCACCCCACATGCCTGTTCCTCTTGCTGCTCTCATTCTGTATCCTCTCACAGTAGTAACTCACAGCCATGAGTGGAGCTATATGCTGAGTCCATGAGTCCTCCTAGTGGATTACCAACCCGGGCTGTTCTCAGAGACCTCCAACTCAGAGAAGTATAAAAACAACACACCTCTTGGAGCACAGAGAGGGTAGGTGACTTTGGGTTTCTCAAGAGTGAGTCGATATCTGTCCTCTCAGCACAAACATTTCAGAATTCTCTTGAACCCCCCTCATGAAGCTAGGGCTTGGAAAGTGCGAAGCTAGAGAGGCAGGGACTCAAAAATGGAAAAGCGCTCCCCCCAGAAATCTCCTCACCAATTCCCTTACCTAATCTCTAACCTCCCTAAACAATCTCATTCCATCCTCATTTATCCTAAGAGGAAGGAATGATTAAGTTGAACCATATGAAACCACCCTTCCTGTAGATGAAAAACAGTCGAATATTGGCAATTTTACATAATATTACCACCAACACCATTATACAGATGAGGAAACTGAGGTTTAGGAAGATTAAGTCATTTGCTCAAGGCCATACATTTAGTGAATCGTGGAGCCTGGATCTGATATGGGGCTTGACTCCATAACCTATCATTCTAACTGCAGTGACAGGCTGCTATCCGTGGAAATAGGGGTTCCTGTTGGGTGATGGTAAGAGATAAAGTGGAAAAGTACGGCTTTTCCGGCTGCGGTAGCCATGGGGACATCATTGTAGATAAAAAGGCTTCAAGTGAGGGAGCAAAGAGTAGGATAAACAGGGACATGATATGAAGGCAGGAAGGTGAGTAGGCTGCTGTAGAAATCAGATGACACCAGGATTAGGAGATGCTGGCAGGTAACCGGAGAGGAAGGAATGATCAGAGAGACACTTTGTGTCTTTGGTCTCCTCTTCTTGGCACGTAGAAGTGGCTCAATAAATGCTCATTAAATAAGAACAGAACTAAATATTCAAGGTTAGAATTTGCTTCTAGGTGGTGAGGAATCACCACGTGGAAAATATAGGGTTTCAGGAGCAGTTTAAATGCAAGCCGGTGCACTGTGAATGATTCCTGTAATGTATATAGTGACACCTACTGCCAATAAAATATGCTGTGACCCATCCACTGCTGGCTTCTCTGTGTGCTTTGCTCCTACCTTTACCTAAGTGGAGTGGCTAGTGGAAACTTGAACACACATCTTTATGCAGGGACAGCTGTCAGTAAGCTGTGAGCTTAAGAAGCACATTTGTGAAAAGATATGAGTATAAACATACACAGCAGGCTGTTTTAAGAACTTCTTATGTCCTAGGTACTCTGAGTTCTGGAAGCTCGTTGCACATCATAATAAACATATTAAAATACCCCCACATTATCTAAATGCTCTTAAAGACTTTGACCTTTAAAAAACAGTTTTCATTTAAAATTATTTGGTGACAGGGAACTGAGTTAATTTATGATTGCTGTGACTTCTCAGCAATCATGGTACTAGGAAATTCTTACTAAGTGATTTTTAACTTACACATAGTTTTCAAATATAATGAAATGTTTATCAATAAATAAATTACGATTATGAAGTTGACATGTTATGTTATGGAGATCATTCTTTGACCATTTATGAATTTTAAATTCGCAGAGTACTTATTGCATTTGGGGACCAATAAAATTTCTTTTTCAGTCTCAAACATTTTCATAAGTCTTTGAAAAACCTAATGAATAAAATGGCCCTGTAACTATCGCTGCTTGTGTATGACTGGCTAACTAGGCAATAAAAGTCGGTGAAGACTCTCTTTTGCCTCTATTCTAAGTGTACCTCAGAATAGAACATGGGAAAACTTGTCTTTCCCTTCTGTTTCCAGGACTTTGTCCTCATTTCTTTTACAAGTGTTGTTCCCTCACTCCACTCTCATATGTACAATAAATGCCAGCTAACATCGAGGAGAGGCTGGACACTGAAGACATAGACACACAGGGACCCTTCCTCAACACAACTGCTGTTTTCTGGGGAAAAGGTTTATGATGATAATTTCCTTAATTGGACATTCTAGCGCTAACATGCTAGACACTCCTATTTTAGTTCTGATCTTCAGAGGGCAGTGGTTTCAGACACGTTTGTTTTGTTTTTAGCTGGGCATTTTTCTTCTGCCACTCTGGGTCAAGTGTAGACGAATGGTCATCTAGGACTCGGTCTGTAAGTGACTGGTCCTTTCCGCATCTCAGGTGGACTGTTTGCGACTATCTAGGGGCTTCATTTTGACTGGGGAGGTCTTCCACGTATCTCTGGAACTTCGGCCACACTTGATGAGATAACAGGCTGGGTGGGTAGAGGGGGTCACTCCGCGGGGACTGTCTGCAGCATTGACCTCTGGGTCCCCACCATTTCAGCCTTGACCTCTGCTATCTGACCTCCACCTCGGACCCTATCTCCGCCGTCTGGCACCCACCATCCAACCCACAGCCCTGACCTCCCTCATCTGGCCTCCGGCTGGGCCCTAACAGCCAGGCATCGCCTTGACCACCGCCATCTGACACCCATTATCCTCCCTGATCTTGACCTGAGCCGGCGGACGCCCCCGCGGCCCCGCGGGAATTCCAGCGGGCAACCCCGTCCCGCGTCTCCCCCGGGACCCCCGGCGCGGACTCCGGAAGACGCCGGGACCTTCAGCCTTCGCAGTCTCAGCCCAAATTGATTTCTCGGAAAGCCGAGCTCTTCAAAGAAGGCGGGCCGGGTGGGCCGCGCCCATTGGGAGGTCTCCCGCACCCATTGGCCAGCGCGGCTGTCGCTCGGAGCGCCGGGCCCTCCTCGCTCTTAGACCCTTGCGGGCGCCAGAGTTTGCGGCCGCATCTCCCCAGCCTGTCGGCGAGCGTGGGAACGCGGGCGGCTGCGAGCAAGGCGGGCGGCGGGGCGTCAGCGCACAGGGGCAGGTAGGTGGCCTGGACGGGCAGACGCGGGCTGGGCGGCGCAGCCAGGTCCGGGCGGGCTCAGATGGCGGGACCGCGCGAGTGCAGCTGCCTCTCGGTCCCAGGGCTGGCGGATCGCCGTCCCCTGTCTCTGTTTTCTCATATCCTTCTCTTTCTTTCGAATCCAAATCAAAGGGTCAACCTGTTGATCATTGTGTGGCTGCTCCCAAGGATTGGCTGAGGCTTAAAAAAAAAATCTCACTTTTCTTAAAATCTGGTTTGCATGGACAACTTTAGAATGGCTCACCTAATGAAGGGAAATATTGACCCTTTATTCTAAGACTTTCTTCGTCCCACTCAAATCCTACTACATGGAATAATGCTTGTCGGGTCATAACCGTGAAACTGCCCAATAACTTTCTCCTGTGAGTTAGATCGTGAAGGGGCACGCACACTGGATTTTAAAATTTTGATTGATGACATGATTTCTCAGTGGAGTTTGAGGTCCTTTGCTTTCATCATAGCCCAATCGTCTTTGGCAAGAAAGTCTGTAAAGGGTCACAGCTAACAGGAACATTTGGTGTAAAATGACCCCAAAGCAGAGGGCAGGCTCTCTAAGTTGAGAGGTTACTTACCCAGAGCTTTGAAGTGCTCTGTGAATGGAAACTAGAGACCAAATTTTCCAGGATTTTAAACTATTCCCCTGACAGATTCAGGGATATAACACAATTTTAAAAACCTAGATTAGAAGCTTTTCCTTAAATAAGAGTTCTCAGCAGGTCCTTTGGATTATGTCAGGTTTCCCCATGAAAAGAATGGGAGGGTGGGGGGTAGTTGAGTCATTTCAGCAAGACTGGGGCCAGAGAGAGAAATGGCTGTGATGTATGTTGGTCTCGTGGGGATGGAGGTTTGTGGTGGCCCTGAGAAGTGTGAGAGAAGATGAGTCCTGCGCCACCTCTCAGATATATCTTGAAATCCGTTGGTTGGGCCCAGGGCAGCATCTTATCACCTGCCACCTGGGAAGCCTGACCCCCGGACCCATTTATAGGGTGCAGATTAGCTCCAGATTGGACTTGGGCCATAACAAGAATTATTACCTAAAAATCAGGGAAGAGGAAGTTATAAACATGTGACTAGGCTTATAAATATATCCTGGCTTGGCATTTGGTGGAATTCATTTGTTAGTGTTCAGTGGATCATAATGGATCATTATGATATATGTATCATTCATCATATTAGAATCCTAGGCTTCTTATGCTGCTTAAAATAATGGAGCCGATTTCGTGAAAATTCACATGGGGCTGCCCATGTGCTGAGATCCCATAACTTAACCATGGCTTTTCTCTGCAGAGTGAGTAAAATGAGAACCCCCTACTAGGGTGTCTGGGGGTCAGGGTGCCTCTCTGGGCCTCAGTTTTTCCTCTTTCGAATAAAGAGAGGCCGGATTAGATGATTTCTAAAATATTTTCCAGCTCTCATATTCTATGACTCACTCTTCCTCTTAATACCACTTCTCTTACTTTCTTTTCTCTTTTCTTTTTCTTATAAATCACCAAAACAGTTGTCCTTAACAGTTTTAGGGTTATAAATCCATTAGCAATTCTGGTGAGAAGGTGTTGACCCACTTTCTAGAAAAACGCCCATACAAACCAAATTTTGCTTTTCATTTCAGGAGGCTCCTGGAACTTGGACTCTAGTTTTATGAACCTTGTACCAAGGGGGTGAGCAAAATGCTAATGAGTGGGCACATCTCCTTTAATTGACAGATCCACAGACCCTGATCCTTCTGTTGTATTCTGGCCCCGTCTCGCTCTCCTCCACGCTGTTCCTTCCTGAAGCAAGGGAAAGTCTCCTGCCTTTCCTCCAGGAAAGATCTGTAGGAATCTGTACCCTGTCAAGTTCTTTGCTGGAGGGAGCTTAGCGGTGACATTTCATTTCTCTCACTAGATACTCCTCTCAAATCTGTCTCTTATAAACACAAGGGACTATTTTAGAATTCTGGAACACTTGAGATCCCAGGGATTTGCAGGTGAGGAGAGCCTCAGAGAGAGGTGTAGTGACTTTCTCGAGGTCTAGTTAGAGAAAAGCCTTTGTTAAAGTTTACAGTTTCCAAATCGAAGTCCCATTCCTATTTCATATACTTCACCCCTTTTAAATCTACAACTGGGCAGCTGGAGTTATTGGATGACAAAGTTACATTTGATGCTCATGGGAACTCACCGCCTCCTCCCTGGCACCTGGACCCCCTCCCCAACCCCATGGTCACCTGCAGGATGGCAGGAGTTTCCAAAATGTGCACTTATTGCTTTAGGGACCAGTGTCGCTCTGGATGTCACCATATTCTTGGGGATATTATGTCTTGTCACTGCTGATTGTTTCAAACTTGTTTGCCCAAAGAAGTCACATTTTAATCAGAAGAATAGAAATGCTATTTTTTTTTTCCCTTTGGGTGGGTGTCTGTCCAACTGCCTAGGGGATTTCCACCTCTGTTCTTGTAAATGTGGGCTGTGAGTTGATATGGTGTGATTGTTCTCTCTCTTTCTCTGTGCTATTGGGACAGCTGCCTGCTCTGGCAAGAATGTTCTTCCAAAGGATGTCTTTGGGTGTCCTGGGATGGTGAGGTTTCCTGATTCTGGTACCTTCTCGTACAGTCTAGCCCAGAAAACTTCGTAGCCACAGTCGATTTCCTCATTTCTACCCACTATCTCCAAGATGGTCATTAGAGTTCCTAAAGAAGAAAGATGGGATAATAATAACAACATCCGTTATTTAGAGAGAGTTTTTGAAGCTCCAGGGACTCTCTCAGGTCCTTTGTATGCCTGTTGGAGCCCTCACTGCAATGACACCAAGTAGACCCAACGTTTCAGCCAGTGCAGCTGACATTTTGATGTTAAATGATGCTCCCGGGTCACCCAGCTGGAACTCGAATAGGACCCAAGCTCTGTCCTTCTTAAACTTATGCTTTTATCATTAAACCAACTGTCAAGGAACAATCTGGAGGATAGCCTGAGGATCTCCTCTTTCTCAGAGATCACAAATGTCATATTTGCTCATGAACGCTGGTCAAACTGGGCATCAGGTAATGGAACTAACTGGCTTTTAGAGTGACGGACTGCTCATTGAAGGGACCTGAAAATGTAGGAGTGATTTTTCCTTATCTTGTGCTAAGAATGGAATGATGCCAATAGATGTTTTTGAAAGGGAACATGGGGGTGAGAGCTGGACAGAGCACAGCCAGAACCGTAGGTGTGGCCAACATTTGGCTAAAGGGTAGCTAAAGATTTCCCAGGGAGTTTTCAGTTTTCATTCAAGGGTCTGAGGTCCTAGAGGCAGGAATTATCTTCTCACGGCAGGTGGTCCAGACCCCCTGGATCTATGCTCCCCCCTCCCCCAGCCCCCGCATTCCCCCCAACACTTGTGTTGTGGTCCTTTGATTTTTCTGTTAGCAATTTTGACAGTTAAGTACATGGGGTACTGTGATTAATGAGACAATATTTGTAATGTCAGAATATATATTTTTTCTTTCCAAGGATGTGTGACCGGAACGGGGGCCGGCGGCTTCGGCAGTGGCTGATTGAGCAAATTGACAGCAACATGTACCCAGGGCTGATTTGGGAAAATGATGAGAAGAGCATGTTCCGGATCCCTTGGAAACATGCTGGCAAACAAGATTATAATCAGGAAGTGGACGCCTCTATTTTCAAGGTAAAGACTGGACCTCACTTCCCCCACTGTGAGTGCAGTTTCTGTTTTCCATCATGGGCCAGAGGAGGTGTTGAGTGACATCTTTCTTATTTTCTGAAAATAAATCCAATTTTTAAAAACAAACATTGATTGAGGGCTGAATGTATCTAAAAAAAAAAAAATCCCCACATATAATTTAATCACTCTGAGGTCAGTTGTATATTGGTGGCATTTTTCCGATGAGAAAACTGAGGACACTTTCTCCACCTATAGACCATTTCTTTCCCATGAAGACTAGTAAACTGAGGTGGCAAAGGGAGAAAATACTTCTCGGAGGCCCTGAGACTAAGACCTTTACCCCCCTGGCTACCATCTAAATTTCATTTGGAATTTTAGAAAAGGTTTAAGGCTTCATTCTTGCAAAGTTATTACTTCTGTTTGGCAATGTAGGGTCAGTTCAAAGGAGAGAGACACCATCTGTCATTACTTCTTGGCTAGTCATGTGGGATGTCCTGAACTTGCGGCAGATGTCTAGAAATAGTCTGGCTTCCCTTGAGAATAGTGAGTACTCCAAGCATGGAGGGACTTGCCATTTGGTTCTGCCATTTGCATCGTGACAGCCAATGCTGATTGAGAATTTGTTCTGTACCAGGCTTAGCCTCACAAATTTTGTGTTCTCCTCTCACACAGTCTTATGCAGGAGGTGCTGCCCTTGTCCTTGTGCTATAGAGGCACTGGGAGGAGAAATGACTTGTCTAAAATCTCACAATTCTTGGATGATGAGGCCAGCATTTGAGCCTAGGAAGCCCAACCCTGAGCCCATGCTCCCAGCCCCTAGTAGTACTGATAAACAGAGCTTTCTTTTTTTAGTATATGTGCTACCGAAGTGAATACAAAAAGAGGTTTCTTGCCATTACATCTAGGCAGAGGAGTCAGGAGCCAAGGCAGCACAACTCTGTAGTCCAGTGGGGTCATCAGAGTCCTCCGTGGGCTCCTCTAAGGCTCCAGAAGTGGCTCTAGGGTAAGCGAGCCCAGGCTTCCATTTTTGCAAATGGAAACGCCCTAGGTGGTCTGACTCAGAGCCTACTTTGCAAACTGCTGCCGTGTGGGCTTGTTCTGTGGGCCTTTGGGAGCCAGGGGCAGGGAGGGGAGAGTGAGTGAGCATGCGGGAGGAGTGAGGAGGCTAAGTTATGGAGGGCCAGAATCAGACTTGAGACCTTTGATGAATGAGGGGAGCAAAGCCCTGTGCGACCCCAGTGCAGCACCAGACTCTTAGCCAGGGATGACGGTTTTTTGACACAAAAAACCAAAATGACAAAAGATTATACCTTGGCCCCAGAGGGGAGCATAAATGGGTCAAAGTTGGCTTATGAGGCATTTCGGCCCTTCGAGTCTCTGTCTGATGTTTGCAGTGGGGCTGTGCATTTAGCAATTCTGTTAAATCTGTCACGTGGGTCTCAGACCTCTTTGAGAATCTGGTGCCAGTTATCGGCCCTCTCCAAGAAAAGTGGGCACGTGTGGGTGTTTTGCACTCACCTTCAAGGGGACCCATGTGGCCTGAATGTCCAGAAGATTTCTTTCCATCAATGACCCTAAATCAGGAGCCTGCACACTGCCAGGTTTTCGAGCCGCTAGTAGTGCCTCCGCTCTCGTTCGTGGAGCTTTTCCTGTCTCGTAGAGGTTTTTCTCCTTTAGCATCATGGTGAACTTCTCTTGGGAATGACTCTGGCTAAATTTAAATGGTGCCCAAGATCCATTCAGTCAGCTGGGAATTCTAGATTATAGATGGCTAAAAAACAGAGCTCCTCAGCCTCAGCACTGCTGATAGCTAGTACCAGGTAGTTCCTTGTTGTAGGGCTGTGCACAATAGGATGGTCATCGATGTCCCTGACCTCGACACACTAGATGCCAGTTGGCACCCTTTCCCCCAGTGTGACAACCACAAATGCTTCTGATATTACCAGATGCCGCCTCCTCCACAGACAATCCCACTAGGAGCTGACCATGGCCAGGATGAACAGATTTAAGCAGAGTTGTGGGTGCTGAGGGCACAGTTGAAGGCTGGCCATTGCCAAAGCCTCTTCAGGAAAAGATTAGAGGGGGCTGGAGGAGACCCAAGGCCTCTCCCTTCACAGTACTCCCTGCTTCGACTTATGCTCTGGGGGGTACTGAAATAAAGCCCCAGATTTATACATCTTATGCAATGTTCTTCATGGCCGTTTCAACAGTGTTGAGAAAAATGTGCAAGATTCCCAATGTTTCCGTTGATTACGCAGTCCCTCGATGTGGCAATCTGAAATGAGTGTACAATCTCAGCAGGAATGGGGGCGGGAGGGAAGCACAGGTGCCCACCCAGAGCTGGGTGACCACTGGGAGGGCGATAGACTGGGCCAGTGAAATACAGATGGGGAGAACCCATCTGGTGCATCCCTGAGTTGTGCTCACTCACTCCATCCTCCGAGGGGCATATCTCTGCACTGCCTACCAAACATGTTTTTGCCATTGGAAGAAGTCAATAGGTAGGCCTTGGTTAGATATCTCTTTTTCTGTCTTAATAAATGGATTATAAGAAGCCACTTATACCAGAGAATCCTTCATTGTTTGCAGGAGTCATTCTGAGGTCAGCTTCATGGTGTAGACCAGGGATAGGTGGGGGATTGTACCATTAGCTCATTTTGTACCACCTCCGAGGATACTGACGAGGCCCTGACATCAGCTCATCTTTATATTTTTTAAAAGTATTTTGCCTCCTTTTCATAAGGTGGGGAGAGAAAATCGAGTTAACAGAGGGTTGTAATTCATTGGTTGCTCTCTCATTGACCAGACATTGCGATAGGCCTAAATGAATTAGAACTTACTTAGTAGCACAGATATTTCAAATTCAGTAGGTCTTCGAGGAAAAAAAAAATAGCATTTGATTTTTAAAACACAAGATGAGACAATAATGTTAAATTAGGAAGAGTTCACGGACCCGATGCCAGCCTAGGGCATTTCCAGCCCACTGGCCCTGCTTTGCTTTATGATGTCCTGGCTTTCTTCGTGGGGTGAGTATGAGGCTTGAAGAAACCGGTAACTATGACGGTAGGCTGGGCAGTTCCGGGTTAATACCATCTGGTCCTAGCATTGCCCGCAGATCCATGCTCTTCAAAGTCACCTTGGAAAATGGATTAACCCAGCGGTTCTCAAACAGATGTGTGTATGTAGCACGATTTTACCTCCTTGGGGGACACTTGGCAATCTCTGGAGAGACGTTTTTGATTGTCACAGTGGGGGTAGGGGTGCTACGGGCATTTAGTGGGTGGAGGCCAGGGTTGTGGCTAGATATCCAACCACACACAGGATGATCCAACCCCAAATGTCAATAGTAACGAGGCGGAGACACTTTTATTTATTTATTTATTTGTTTGTTTATTTATTTTTAGACACTTCGGTTTAATGTAATAAAAAATTTTAACTACTGTTCAGTGTGTATGCGGTTTGCACTCACATTTCTCTGAAAAAAATAAATTTATGCATGGTCTATGATGCAGTTAATAAATGATTGAAAAAATATTGAAAAGGATTGAGAACCATTCACTTTGAAACATAAGGGGAGTTTTGCATAGATGCCGGAAAAGGAAATGACTGCTCAAGCTCATTAACAGGAGTTTTCTAAAAGTTTCTTTACTTCAGACAGAAATGCTAAATCTGAGCTCTGGGCAATAAAAGAGGAGAGAGCTGGAAGTGAGCTGTGAGGTCTTGTATTTTAAGGGGAAAATACCCCAAAACTACTTTAAATGGAGCTGTGACAAACAGGGGAGTTTTGGAGTTTCTAGAAGTGTGGCCTCCTAAGTCATAATCACTGGGGTGCTGGCTAAAGATGCAGGCTCACAGACCTAACACGCACCGATGATGAGAATTTAGAGGGGCAGGCCCAGGAATCTGCATTTCACGTGCTTTCCAGAGGATTGACATTAAGCTCGGGAACACTTGCCTTGGTGGAAATCCACCATGTTAGAAGTTGGAACAGTCGGCGTTTAATCCCAGACCGGGTCATGTTGGGAAAGTTATCTCTTGGAATTGCGTTTTTCTGAGTGGGGCTTGAGAATTCCCTGTAGATCTGGTATGATTTTAGGTTGGAAGATGTGTCTGATTTTGCCTAATGCCAAAGGTTATTTTCACCTGATAATAGTGACCTCCTAATTGATGTGTCCTGTATTCCAATTTTGAACTTAAAACTATGCCGGTTCACATGTTTAACTTCTAAAAATATCTCCATGGCTATTTTGTAACTATCAATTTGTACTTCTTAATCCCCTCCTCCATTTTTAAAAAATACTGCCCCATTCTACATTTTGACTTTAAGTTATGAGTTTTGAGTCTCTGGTCCTAGTTTAGAGTCTAAGGTTTGGAGAGGTCAGAAAACAGAGCCATGAAAAAAACAACAGAGAGGGAAAACATTTCATTGCATTGTAAGCGGTGCCCAGGGGAGGTGGGGGGCAGGTTAGAATAAATGCCAAAATGCAAAACAAAATTTCTATTAAAAGTAGCAAGGGAGTAGATGGCCACACTCTGAATGTTTAGCTAAATTTTTATGTTAGGGGTTGATTAAAAAAAAATTGTTCTTTGTTTTGAACATTCTAGTGAAACCATGTGAGACTTCCTCTTTGTATTACTTGACCTCAGGCTCCTCCTGGCTCTCTGGTCCTGGGAAGGATTTGTGTGGGGGAGGAGCTTTGGGCTTGGGTTCCAATTTCAGCTCAACTGGGTGATCTTGGGGGACCCCTTCCTGGCCTTTTCAAATCTGTCTAAGAAAATGGTCTGATTGAGGTGTCTGAGCTTTAAAAGTTTCTTGAATGAGAGTTGATGACCAAAAATGACTTTTAGGATGGCAAGAATGTGCTGGTCCTGGCCTGGGCTGTGGGAGTCCACTGTTGAGGGGCCAGCTGTGTGTTTCATGTGCTCCTTTCTCTTTCTTTAGGCCTGGGCAGTTTTTAAAGGGAAATTTAAGGAAGGCGACAAAGCTGAACCAGCCACGTGGAAAACAAGGCTACGCTGTGCTTTGAACAAGAGTCCGGATTTTGAGGAAGTAACAGACCGGTCCCAGCTGGACATTTCTGAGCCATACAAAGTTTACCGCATCGTCCCCGAGGAAGAGCAAAAATGTAACTATCCTTGATGGCTTTTCAGCCTGATAGGGGCTGCCCGGCTTGCAGCTTCCTGTAGGAGAGCCTGGGCCTGGGGTCGAAGCCGCCGCCCACAGGATCTGGGTCGGGTGGTTTTAGCTAAACAAAATAGTTCTCTCCTTTGTATAAGCAGATATGGAGCTCTCTTTCCGCTGACCTCACCCGCCATCTGCTGCTGACCAAGTGGCAGCTTCCAGATGAGTGAGACGCAGCCCTGATGGGAGGAAAGGGCGGGGAGATTGGGCGGCAGCCTGCTCTGCTGCTCACCGTCAGACCAGGAACGTGTTGTAGGACCTCACTGGGGCTCAGTGATGAGATTAGATAGGAGCAGGGATCCTCTGACAGTGTGGAAGGAATTCCTCTTGTTTTCTGGCTACTCTCAGAGGAGGCTGGGGAAAATCAGGTAGACAAAAGGGATGGCTGACTAAAGTAGAGGGTAAGGTTCTTGAATGAATTTGTGGATGATCGCACTGTTGGTTTCATTACTGGAGATAGGATATGACTCAATATATTGTTAGATCGCGCCCATTGTGTGGGAATGCAGGATGTGATAATTCCTGAAGTCTCTTCCAGCTCTAAAATCCTAGGAAAGCATTTGTGAAGAGTTTAAGGCAGGGATCGCAATGGAGTGCTGCACGGGCCCCAGGCTCAATTCCTGTGCTCTGGTCAGACATCACTAATCAATCAGGATATGTGGCACTCAGATCTGGCCTCAGAATCTTTTCAAAGTGGTGTGCTGTGCAGCTGCTCTGAATCAGAGCTGTCCCATAAGAGAAAATCTAATTGCCATCTCTGGTTTAAAACATTTTTTTAACACATCGATTTTCTTAGCCATTCGATATGGCAATTAGAATATTGGTCCGACATCCTTATCTTCTTAAAGGTCCATTAGTTGCCTGTAAGAAATAGAACCCCCCAAAACCGCTTAGGGTTGTGCAGAAATTCTGAGTTTGAGCTTTCCACTGTGGGAAGGTTGAAAATATTGATGTATAATTTTTAAAAAGTAAAAATTGTGACCCTAGCAAATATATAATGAGCCTGAGTCAGAGATTTATTTGACTCATCGACTAGGGAACTAGGGGGATGACAAAGGTTGTTTGACAAAACATGACACTGGTATACGTGGTCAGTGAAGGACAGAAGGCTGAGCTGAACTGACGAGTGTCCGATCTGGCAATATGACAGTAGTTTGGGGGTTATCATTTCTACTGGTCATTTGTAGCTTAATCGCCTATAAATTAACACCTGCCGTTACTGAGTCTGAAGCCTATTTGATAGTCAATACTAAGTAAAAAAAAAAACCTGACCTTGCCTTGGAGAATCAGATGATCCTTAGGGGAGACCTTTGAGAATTCAGCGGTCCTCAACCTTTTTGGCACTAGGGACCAGTGCTCCTATGAGAATGTAAGGCCTGATGATCTGAGGTGGAGCTGAGGTGGTGATGCTAGCGCTGGGGAGCGGCTGCAAATACAGATGAAGCTTTGCTTGCTCACTGGCCATTCACCTCCTGCTGTGTGTCCTCGTTCCTAACAGGCCACGGACTGGTACCAGTCCATGGCCCGGGGGTTGGGGATCCATGTCTTAGATGATCCTCTGGAATGATTTTCAGAGACCAGTTATCTTTCTGCTTTATTTCCCAGTTTTGAATACTTTTTTTGTCATTATAAATTGTGATTTGAAGGAATAGAGTTTTTCTTAGTCCCCCACCCCCAGGATTAGCCAAGCTTGAACTGACAGGTGACCCTAACTTGTTTATAGCATGGGGCACAGCCAGCATCACCTGCAAGGGTAGGTTCTCAGGGGGCATAGAAATGTTACATTTGCATAATGCCTACATGGACCATTCTCCTCTGTACTTCAGTGATTTGCAAGCTACATTGGGGGTGCCCCACCTGCCCCCTACTTCCCCCATCAACAGCTTCTAAGTGAATTCTTGAATCTATCAAAATAGAATCAAAATTCAGTGAGGATGACATAATAGGTCAATTCTATAGATCGCTGGGACTAATGAAGTCCAACAAACAGGTATTTGTTGTTTATAATACGTCTCATGCTGATAAACTTAATCGGGTGAGTTTCTGGCTGGCAAAGAGGCATAAGAGTGGAGAAGAAACTAGGCTGGTCCGGAGTGCTTGTTGTGGAATCGCTCAAGCACGTGTAGTGGTTCCCGATGAAGATGGGTTCAAACTGGGCCTGGGCGAGTCTTTGTGGTGTGCCGTGTGTGTGCATGGTGTGTGTGTGTACAGATGCGTGCGTGTAAATTTGGAAAGGCCAAAAAGAGATTTCCTGCCAATTGTCTTAAAAAAAAAAAAAAAAGACTTCAACCTGCAAACACATTTTGCCAGGAAATCTTTGAGTGTCTTCACATACCCCACCTTGTAAATTTAACCTCTGTTGGGTGGTAAATGCCTGGTGTAAAAGATATCTGACATGAATTCATTTGAGATCTCAGCACACAGAAGGAAGAGACCACAGTGTCCTCCAAGTGTTAGAAAGAACCACCACCTTCTCTCTTTTGACTTTACTGATCAGATGACTGAAGAAGCATGGGAAAAAATCTCTAGGCTTTTCCCAAGCTTATTGACTATTATTTCCCTCAACTCAGCACTTAAAAAAAAGAAAACATACAGGTTATGGCCTCGATGATGGTTGTGATGCCTCATGGTCTTGTTTTGTCATGTTTGTCTGATTTTCCGTAGGCAAATTAGGCATGGTGACTCCTGGCTGTGTGAATGAAGTCACAGACATGGAGTGTGGGCGCTCCGAAATTGATGAGCTGATCAAGGAAGTAAGTGGGGGCAGCATTTCCAGGGGTCTAGCCCTGACCGCAGAAGCCTCATGTGTTTTGGTGAGCATGTCTCCCAGCAAAAGTCACCTCCACCCTGACAGAGATGGAACACAAGGTCTGGGCCAATTAGAAGCCTTGGGAGGCTTGCCTCTGCTACCTGGTTAGCTCCTTCATCCTGAGGGCTGGGGCAGAGCTGTGTGCTCAGTGTCAGTGACATTCCCTCAAGCTCTAGACTTCAGATTTAGACATTCTGAATGGCAGTCTTTTATAATGCAGCCTTCTTAGCAGGCTGCAGTGAACAGAATGTAAACTCTCCTTTCTGCTTGGGGTTGTACCTATGGCATGATTATTGTGCAAGTTCTTGTGGCTGGTGGGCTGCCTGTTTTCTTCCAATATGCAGCTTTTCATCTTTGTTGGGTTAGAAAGCCATGTAACCAAGCTTGTTTGAATTGTATGTAGAGTCATAGTTAATAGGCTATAAGTAAAGGATTAACCAAGTTTTAGGCAATGGGTTTTTGAATACCAATTTTAGCTATTTGGATGCCATTTCTTCTACCTTTAGCCTCTTATTTATTTTATTTTATTTTTCATGGCTCTTACAAGGCGTAGCTAAAGTAATCACATAGCTCTTGCAGATGGTGGTGTGGGGGGCTATAGAAATTCTTCTCAATACTCACGCAGCAATGCTAGTCTCCTTAGGAGTAGCTCGGTGGTCCAACAATATGGCTAGCAAAATGTAACCTCCTCTAAGCTGCCCGGCTTTTCTGTACATAGCAGCTGTTACGTTTCTGGGTGGTCTTTGGCGGCAGACTGAGTGAATTCCTGGCTCCATGTCTATCCAGCAATGTCCTGTTCTCCGTACGAAGCTTTTCTGCTGACTCAGCTAAGGGAGTGAGATTGTTGGATTGGCACACCAGGATCACAGGAAAAGCAGATCTTCAAAAACGTTTCCTTAACTGAATTTATCGACCTTGTTTAAGGAATAGGGCAGAGAGGGAAAATCTAGACATGGCACATTGAGTGAGATTCGCTAAAGCATGGCGGAGTTTGTTCGGCGTCACTGTTCAGTGATGTCCCAGAATTTTCAACAGGCAGTTCCACGTAAAAGCCAATAAACTTATTAGGGGCTGTGAAGGCGCTAATAATTCGGTCATGTGGTTTGATCACTAATTCCGCTGGACTGTCTTGGATTTTTCAAGATGCAAAGTAAAACTTCCCTTTTGTTTCACGAGATAAAGATGATGATGTGGTTTCAGTTAGGCATTAGCTCTTCATCTTTACAACACTGGGGTCCTGCTTCGGAAGCTCAGTGACTGCACTGCTCTTCTCTCTCGCCCCTAATCGCACAGCCTCCTGTGGACGATTACATGGGGATGGTCAAAAGGAGCCCTTCCCCACCTGAGGCCTGCAGGAGTCAGCTCCTCCCCGACTGGTGGATGCAGCAGCCCAGTGCAGGTGAGGATGGGAGCCCAGAGCTGCCCCAAGTGGTGCCGGGGCTGGATTCGTTTGAATGGGTTCAGCCTTACAGCATTTGGGGTCGGGGCTGGGTGAGGGCGGAAGTACTGCTCTGATCCCTGTTTTACTGAAGGTAACAGCCCAGGGAGATGGATGGCCCTTGAGGGCAGAGCCCAGCCGTGCCCTTAGCCTCATTCGCACGGCCTCCCAGAAAGGTGCACGTGTCCACCCTCCCCTGTACTCCGCGGAAGGTCGGATCGGAGGGACGGTGGGAGCTTCCCCAAGATCAGGGAGGATGCGCCGCTCCGGGTCATGTTACGTCTGTTAGGTCCACCATCTGGTTCCTTAAGACATTAGGGACCCCTCTGAGCCCTTCATAACCCAAAGCGTCTGGGGAGCACGAGTACTCAGGCCTGGATCTGAACCCCCTGTCGGGAAGTTGAGCATCTTATATGAGGCTCAGTTTACTCATCTAAAAGGCAGAGACACTGGTACCTGCCCCATGGGGTCATGAGGCTAAACGAAGCATTCACCTGCTTATTAGTTTCTGATGACTCTGTGCTTGAAATGACCCTCCCTCCATAAGCGTGAATGCCTTTGCTTCCTTCCCTGGCTTCTCTCCCACTGTCCCCTATAGGAGGCTGGGACCTGACAGCAGGCCTGGCGGGCCTCCAAGGTTGCCAGGGCGTGGGGTGGTGCCAGTCAGGGGCTCTCCGAGAGCGTCATCTCTCTGTGCGCAGCAGCACCTCTGGGAGAGCTAGCCTGGGCCTGGGCTCCCCTCTCAGACAAGGTCTGGATGATGGTCACACAGTCCAGCGATATTTCGGGAGCAGGCCCTCGGGAGGGAAGGAAATGTGGCCCCACAGTGTCACACTGACAAATGGTCAGAAATCCCACAGCACAGAGGAAGTCTCCCCCCCGTTCCATGCTGGTTGGGTTGAGGTCTGGTTTTTTGCATTTATGAAACATGGGTCGCCACACTGAGAGGGAAAAACATCAAATTCAGCGGAAGCCTGTGGCAGGGCCTCAGGAACACGCCATATGCGGCTTTTTAAGAAACTTTTGGAGAGGGGGAGAATTTGGCCTGGTTCTCCGCACACAACTGGGTCCGGCTGTGTCTGAATCTGCTTTTCTTTCTCCGGCAGGCTTGCCGCTCGTGACAGGGTACACGGCCTACGACACACACCATTCAGGTACGAGGTGCCCTGGGCTGGGCAGGGGACGGGGAGGGCACTCTTTGAAGACAAAGCTCAAAGGACCTGTGTGGGTTCTCGAGGGTCCGCGGACGAGCCGCAGTTTGGTGTCAGAATTTGGACACCCAATGCCTCCTTTTCAGTCTGGTTTGGCAGTGAATAAGTGGCTGGCCTTTTTGAGTCTCTTCTTGGACTGGACCAACAAATAGATCCAAAGAGCTCTTTACAGATGTGATTATGTGGGAGAAATCGCGTGAGGACAGACACACTCAAGGCCTCGCTCTGCCCCTCTCATGTGACCCCAGGCAAAATAATTGGACCACTCAGAGAACCTCAGACCCCTTGTCTGTAATAGGAATAATAATAGCAACTACCTTGTGGGAGTGTTCTGGGGATTAAACATAGTGTTATTACAACTTTCTGGTAGGGACATACTGGTCAAGGAATGTCACCAGTGTCATTTCTTTTACTCTCTTCCAGATCCATGTTTATAACAATAATGATACTAATAATGATCATGGTAGTGACAGTGGTGGTGATGGTGATGATGGTGATGGTAGTGGTTATTATGGTGGTGATAGTGATGGTGATAATAGTGACGATGACAGTGGTGGCTCACATTAGTAAATGCTACTGGGCCCAGGGTCATCACTAGGACGGACGTACATGGCCTCATCTCATTACCCTTTTCTACCACCTCTAAGTGGGTGCCATTATTCCCATTGTACTGGCTTGGAAACCCCTGATCTCACAGTCTGTAGGCTGCAGAGCTGGAGTGTGGCCCCAGGCTGTCCTACCCATGCTCCTGCCCCCTGTGGACAGGAGACGCCTGTGGGGCCATCTCACTGGGGACTTGGACCATGCTCCTTCCAGTGGCCTCTGAAACTTACATTCAGGCTCATTGATGGCATCTTCGGAGCAAAGGAAGTCAGTGTCTTCTCCAACAGCTGCTGGGTTCTATGAGAAGGGAACAGCCTGACTCATCAAGATGGACCACAGAACGTTAGGGCTGGGGATCTGAGGCCTCCTGGTATAGAGGAGGAAACAGGGCTCAGAGAGAAGCGTCTTGACCAAGGCCCTCAAGGGACGGGTGTTTTTTGGGGTAGCGGAGGCAGGTTCTCACCCAGGCAAGAAAATTATAAAGCTCTTATCATTGCACAGCAGCCCTTGGGGACTGTTATAACTCTGGCTTCACAGATGAGGAAACAGCCTTAGAAGTTAAATTGCTCATCCAAGGTCACACTGCTGGTAAGCAGAGTTGCCAGGTTCAAACCCAGCCACCTGGCTTCAAGCCTGTTTTCAGATTTACATTGGGAAGCAGCCATGCTCACCAGAGGCCCAGCTCCCAGAGGCCCTGGGTCATGGGACTGGGCCTTTGACCTGGTTAGCTCTGGGCTGCAGCCCAGGGAGTCTGCTGACCAGTGCTTTCTGGGGACAAGAGAGTAGTCAGGCACTGGGCTGTGGCATCTGGGTGAGAAGACACGGTCTGAGGAGGAAGCTTTCTCAAGTTATTCCAAAGCTGTCTCAGCACGCAGCAAATAGAGCAACTTTCTGCCCTAGCCTCGTGCAAAGGAAATACTACAACTTTCCTTTAGAAGTGGTGGACTTTGGTACCTCTGTTCAGTTCACCTCCCACTGCGTGTAAATAAGTGGATGTCAAGGGTCCCCAGTTCTTCACCCTGCAGGCGTGAGGTCATGTAGTGAGTGAAATGGCAGGTGCAAGACAACAGGGAGTGGCAAAGTGGAGGGGCCGCGCCTCTCAGGTTCGCTTGTGATGGTTAGTGCCTTGTGGACTTGCAGACCCAGCCAGGCTTAGTTTTCCCATTTCTTTCTAGAGAAACCGGAGGTCTGGATTTTTAGGGGAAATCTTCCCATATAAAAAGGTAGCAGCAAGTCTGCATTAATAACAGCCCACTGTGCTGGTGGATCCAAGTGTGCCTGTGGCTGCTCACTTGTGCTCTCCACTGTTTGTGTTTGAAATGATTGGGGTGAAAGGTAATGTTTGATTGGTGCTTAAGAACACAGATTTGGAGCTGCCTTCTGGGGAAGGAATTAGCAATAGTGCCATTGAGGGCAAGTGCCTTAACCTGTCTTTGTCTCAGTTTCCTCACTTGGAAAATTTTTAATATTTTTTTATTTTTAATTATAGTTGGCCTGCAATGTATTAGTTTCAGGTGTACCACACAGTGATTAGATATTTATATAACTTACAAAGTGATTACCCTGATAAATCTAATGCCCACCTGACACAGCACATAGTTATTACAATATTATTGACTATATTCTTTGTTATACTTTATATCCCCATAACTATTTGGTAACTACCAATTGTGCTTCTTAATCCCTTCCCCTTTTCACTCATCTCTCCCCCTCCTCCCATCTTGTAGCTATCAAAATGTTCTCTGTATCTATGAGTTTGTTTCTGTTTTGCTGGTTTGCTTATTTTGTTATTTAGATTGCATATGTAAGTGAAATCATACGGCATTTGTTTTTCTCTGTCTGACTTCCTTCTCTCAGTATAATACCCTCTAGGTCCATCCATATTTTTGCAGATGGCAAGATTTTATTCTTTTTCATGGCCGAGTAATATTCCATTGTAGATACATATCATCCCTTCTTTATTCATTCATCTATTTATGGACACCCAGGTGGCCTCCATATCTTAGCTATTGTAAATAATGCTGCAATGAATATATGGATTCACAAGTCCCTTTAAAGTAGTGTTTCGGGTTTCTTTGTATAAATATCCAGAAGTGGGATAACTGAGTCCTTCTTTGTCTCTTGTCATAACCTTCGTTTTAAAGTCTGTTTTGTCTGGCATAAGAATTGCTAACCAGTTTTTTTGTTTGTTTCTATTTTCATGAAATGTATTTTTCATCAAGTGTCTTTTTCATCCCTTTACTTTCAGTCTACGTGTGTCTTTTGATCTGAAGTGAGTCTCTTGTAGGCAGAAAATGTAAAGGTCTTGTTTTCTTATCCATTCAGCTAGCCTATCTTTTGATTGGAGCATTTAATCCATTTATATTTAAAATAATGGTCGATAGAGATGTAATTATTGCTATTTTGTTATTCATATTTTCGATCTTTTTCTTTTTTCTTTTTCTTCTTAAAGAAGTCCCTCCAACATTTCCTGTACTATTGGCTTGATGATGATGAACTCCTTCAGCTTTTTCTTGTCTGGGAAGCTCTTTATCTATCCTCTAATTCTAAATGATAGCTTTGCTTGTAGAGGAATCTTGGTTGTAGGTCCTTGCTTTTCATCACTTTGAATATTTCTTGCCAATTGAAAATGAGTATAATTATTAACAGTCTCTATCTCATATGGTCATTGTGAGGATAAAATGTGCTAATAGGCCATAAGCACTTGACGACAGCATTTGGGACATTCTCCGTAGTCCAGGGACTATGGCTTATAATTTCAGGAGTCTCATCTATGTAGTTGATCTATGTAGTCTCGCCTTTTGTCCTATTACTCCAATTAATTTGATAACTGCTGACATGGTGCTGGCATATGCCGAGCGCAAATACAAACTCACGCAACCCTCACGGCCACTCAGTCAAGTGGGTGTATTATTATCTCCACTTTGCTGATGGAGAAACCGAGGCAGAGCGGGAAGCTGCTTGCCCCAGATCACACACAAGGATTACACATCATGTAGGGGACTCCGGAGCCTGCTCTGCTGTCACTGTGGTCAGACTGTCCACTAGCAGGATGCCCTCGGTGGGTGTGGATGTAACAGGAGCAAGACAGGATTGTAGTGGGCCTCTTAGAATTGCAGAAGGGCTGGGCCGAGGACCTGGCAGCCCTGGAATGGCTTCTGCTCAGTGGGTCTCCGCTGCTTACGTGTAGAAGTGGCGAGTCACGTCTCAGGCCCTTCCAGCTCAAACCTTCTTGGAGCCTAAGCTGTCCCATGGCATTGGGGTCACTAGGACAACCCTGCCTGGGCACCTCTGGAACACCTTGTCTGCTGCTCCCTCTGAACCAGTCAGTTCACACGGTCAAGAGGCGCTAGTATGAGATAAGGCTGCAGTAATGACAGGGCAAAGGGGCAGAGTGGTGACAGAGTCATCTGGGGTGTTTCATTCATTTGGGACAAAGTTCAGAGTTGTTCCTGTGTGAAGGAAGTAGAATGTGTCAAGTCATCAGGAAGTGAGGATGTTGCAGACGAGGCGGTGGGAGATGGTGAACTGAGGGTAACGAGATATCGAGTTGGATGCTGGTGCTGCTGCTTACCTGCTGGACGATCCCACCAGGGCCTCAGTTTCCCCAAACATCAAATAAATGAGTTGGACTAGAACACCCGCAGCTCTCACTCCTGACCCTACATGATTCTAGAATGCTGTTTAACTCCAGTGTGGGAGAAAATGAAGCCTGTCAACAGTAGTGGAGAGTCTTAATATTTGACTGAGCAAATGTTTCTTGAACAGAGAGAGAGAGGCCAGTGGGAAGGTCCAGAGAATTGTGAGTGTACAGCGCTGTTAACCAGGCGGGGTAGGTGGCCACCCACTGGGCCGCTCCAGACAGTTGTGCAGGTCTGGAGCTTGGCGGCTCACAGCCTGTGTGGCTCCAGGGGACAGCCCTGGACTAGTCGGGGACCCTTGGAAGGTGCCCCAGACTCACCAAGCGCATTGAGAATGCATGTAATTCTTACAGTTTAAGGCTTTTAAAATGCAGATTCTTCAGGTAATATCCCCAAATCTAACTGTTGTCTTCATTCTTACCTTAGTTTAGAGGTTCCCAAACTTTAGTCACGTAAGCTCCACCTTCACAATCAATTTTTATATCTGGGTACCACCTGGACTGTTATTAACATCCTATTTTTCTCCCAATCTTACTTTTTCAAACTTAAGTTTATTTTGAATGAGGGTCATCTAATCATGGCCTGTAAAAGGAGATCCACTGTCACTTTCTGTAAGTAGGAAGTCAGAGGTCAAAGCAAATTCAGTGAAAACCAGATATATGGTTTAGAAATTCTGGCCAGATATTACCACCTGCTCAAGGCTTGGAGCCCCAAATCCTGTCCTTTGTGAAAAGAGAGGTGTCAGGATTTGGTGTTAAAAATCCATCGACACCAAACCGGGGCTTTCTTTTTGAGGTGATCAGAGACTGAGAGAATATTGAAAATGGAATAATCTTTATTTATTTAATGCCGTATCACCCCCACCCCCGATCATCTTATATGCAGCATATTTTGGGAAATGTTGCCTTGATTTAAACGTTTTTCATACTCTTTCCTGAGAATGGGTTTGGATGACAGGTTTCGGAGGGATTCTCAATTAGAAATCCAAGGAATCTCAAGGAAACTGTGACTTTGTCAAGAAAAATATTATGTCTTTATTTTCACTAACCTCGAATTCAAATCTAGCATTTCCTTCTGCTGTGAATGTAGGCAACAGGCCACACGCTGTTCTACAGTATATATGGCTATATATCTAGATAACATTGTATAATATATATTATAGAGTATAATGGATAATACATGTATATTATAACATTGTATAATATATAGTATAAGATCGTGTAGCAGTGTTACAGCAGTGCCTATGAGATGGAGCTATTTTCCTAAGAAATTAAGTTGTCAAAACCTCTCTACCCTCCAGGTGACTGGTAAATTGCAGATGTCAGGCCTTCCCCACTAGTACAGACAGCACTACAGTAGTTTTTAATATTCAGAATCATTAGTTTTCTCAGTAATCCTGTGCATTTATTTATGTTTATAAAAATCGTTATTTCTAGAAGGGGTGTGTGAACTTCCCAGAATGCCATAGAGGTCCTAGACACACAGAAAGTTAAGCTCCCCAGTTTGGGAGAAAGAAAGGTTCTGGGCATTTGCACGAGAAGGACCAGGGAGTCCCATTTCTATCAGTCCTGATGTTGTCCCCTTGTTCCCCACAGCCTTCTCCCAGATGGTCATCAGCTTCTACTACGGGGGCAAGCTGGTGGGCCAGACCACCACCACCTGCCCCGAGGGCTGCCGCCTGTCCCTGAGCCAGCCAGGTCTGCCCAGTGCCAAGATGTACGGGCCCGAGGGCCTGGAGCTGGTGCGCTTCCCGCCGGCCGACACCATTCCCAGCGAGCGGCAGAGGCAGGTGACTCGGAAGCTGTTTGGGCACCTGGAGCGTGGCGTGCTGCTGCACAGCAGCCGGCAGGGCGTGCTGGTCAAGCGGCTGTGCCAGGGCCGCGTGTTCTGCAGTGGCAACGCTGTGCTGTGCAAGGACAGGCCCAACAAGCTGGAGCGTGACGAGGTGGTCAAGGTCTTCGACACCAGCCAGTTTTTCCGAGGTCTGTACCACCATCACATGCTGCCCTAATCCTAACAATCACTCCTTCTTCCTGTGGGCCATTCGCCACCCGCAGTCCCTGTGGGGACATGGAGGGGCCAGGGGCACGGGTGCAGCAGGAGCACCCCCTACATTTGAATCCTGCTCCTCGCTTTCCTAACGAGCCACCCTGGGGAACCTCTCTGTGCCTTGCCATCCCTGTGTGTAGAATGGGAGAGCAGCAGCTGCGTACCTTTCTGGCATGGCTGTTGGGAGGATAAAGGAGCTTAGCACCTTGCAGCTCAGTTGCGGGCTGTCTTCAGGCACTGGGAGCTGGTTAGAAATGCAGAGTCTCAGGCCTCACTCTAGCTCTCTGGGTCAGAATCTGCATCTTTGTTTTTTTTTTTTAAATGTCTATAGCACCTGGTCTTCCTAGGTGGTCTCCCATCCAAGTACTAACCAGGCCCGACCCTGCTTAGCTTTCGAAACCAGATGAGATCGGGCACATTCAGGGTGGCATGGCCGTAGACCAGAATCTGCATCTTGACCAGGTCCTTGGGGATTGATGTGTGCTGGCCTTGCACGCGCTGAGTCCGCAGGACAGCACTCACGCATAGAAGTGCTGGGCATCAGCTGTTGTTATTCTGTGAGGGGGAGATTTAGGATCCCGCCCCTCATGTTCCCCCTAGAAGGTCAGGGTGTCTGAAGCCAATCTGGCCACCTGTAGTGGTGCGCACGACCCCCTTCTCAGTGCTCCCCAAACTCCCTGCTCCTCTTCCTATAACAGCCCCGGCTAGGAGCTAGTGTGACTCCTCTTCTGCCAGCCAGTGTAAGAACTCCCGGAGGCCTCCTGGAGAAGGGGCCCTGGAAAGGCAGGCGAGGTGGCATGTGTGAGCTGAGGTGTGCGAGCACAGAGGAGCCCACCAGGTGAAGAGGGTGACGAGGCCCCAAGTCGCCAACCTCCCCTCCCCCACCCCGTGTCTCTCCAGAGCTGCAGCAGTTCTATGGCAACCAGAGCCGGCTGCCGGACAGCAGGGTCATGCTGTGCTTTGGAGAAGAGTTCCCAGACATGACCCCCTTGCGCTCCAAACTCATTCTTGTGCAGGTAAGAACGGGCAGCTTCAGGGCTTGCGGCCAGGTCTCCTGGCCCACATGTCAGGATCCAGTGTCTACGTGGGCTGCAGGACAGGCAGCGAGGACAGGGGCAGGGGTACTCCCCCTGTGTGCAGAGGCAGGCCCAAGCGCAGCCTTCGAGTGGGGGAAGTGGGTTCTCGTCGCCTCTGCACCATCTTCTCGTGTTCCAGGCCTCTCAAGACCCACGTGTCCCCCCAACTTTTTTTTGTTTGTTTGGTTAGTTTTCTAAGTCAAAACCCCCTTCCCAGGAAGATTCTACCTTGCCTTAAGGTCTAAGTGACAGATGAGGGCTTTGCAAGCCCTTATTTAACTCTAGTCACAGGAATGAAACTAATGGTGGAATTCTGGACACTGGCCAGCCAGGTTGGGACAATATTGGGAAAGCATGTACAAGAGTCTTCGTAGGGATACCGCTTGCCCTTTCTTTGTATCTGCCTATTCTGGGTTCATTCATTTGGGACGCGAGTGGAGGTTCTGAATGACAGCTTCGGACTGGGGCGATCCTACTTCCATCTCTTGCCTTGTGCACCGTCCCTCTAGATTGAGCAGCTCTACGTCCGGCAGCTGGTGGAAGAAGCTGGGAAGAGCTGTGGTGCTGGGACCATGATGCAGGCCCCCGAGGAGCCTCAGCCGGACCAAGTCTTCCGGATGTTTCCAGATATTTGTGCCTCCCACCAGAGATCCTTTTTCAGAGAAAACCAACAAATCACAGTTTAAATCTCTCTTTCTCTCAGGCACCCCACCCTGCCCACATCTCGAATTTCATTATTACAATTACTGTCGTAATTATTTAAGGATGCGGGTCCCTCTGACCTGGGGTGGGATGCTTCACTCTGCTCTTAATTTAGTAAGGGCATTCTCTGAGGACTTGACATTGAAAGGCAAGTTGTATCACAGTTCTATTGTTCAGATGTAAACACTGAAACTCACACCAAATGGTCTGGATGCTGTAACTAGAACTGTGATTAAAACATTTATTTCCTGCATTTTTTCCTAATTATCATTAGTCGCTATGATTGTTTCAGCATTTTGGGATAACCAATATTTCCAAAGAATTGGCATTCAGTTTGGCTAGCACATAGCTGCTTCCAGTAAAGAAATTTGGAGAAGATCAACTTGTGAGAACAAGGCTGCTTTTCGTCTTTATCTTTTGTTAGAGCTATAAATTTATGATTTCATGTTCTTGATTTGCTGTGAAGTGTCTTTTTTACTTTTAAGCATGTTAATAAAACTTTAAAATACTTAGATACTAGCTTCCCTTTAATAAGAGAAAGCAAAACTTTTGGCTTGTTAGGAGAATGTATATTCTTCCGAGCATTTGGTGCTAGGACAGCATTTTCATCACCAGGGAAACCGGTGAGTGTGTTTTATCTTCAGACAATGAAAAATTTCCCTTTGGTCCTTTGTTACCAGGATGGTTAGAGCTAAATTTATTTTTTCATTTTTATAATTAAACCACCCCAGATACCTCTCTCTTTTCTTCTTTGTAAATGGTTTCGACCCATTTAAAAAATATTGGTACTTTTAATTTTCCTATTTTGTACGTCTTATTATAAATTGCCTTGAAGCTTTTCTTCTTTTTCTTTTTCTCTCTTTCTTTTTTTTATAAAGTGGGCAGGACATAAACCACAAGCTCAAAAAATAATTGTGACTTGGACCAGCATTTTGATTGTGCCTTCGATTCAGGAAACCCGTTCGTTCACCAGCCAGTGGTGTTTGGTGTGTGGGCACGGCTAGAGTGGATTGGGGCATGTGGATGACTCGCGCCTGTCACCACTGCACTGGTCATGGGGTAGACTGTGGCCGGGAGAAAGCCTTCCCCCATCCTCACCACCCGTGAGGATCAAAATGGCCCCACTCCATACCAAATTCTACTCTTCAACAGTCATCTCGTGGGATTTCAATGGAGAAGTTCCAGTTTTAGCCTTAGAAGAACTTACCCTATTTACTAGCAAATAAGATGCATTTATTACTCAAGAATGTGTCAAAATGTTTATCCTAAATCATGATACTAATCAAAAGCCAGGGGCAGAGGACAAAACAATGTCTTGGCTTGATGGCGAGGGCGGCTCACGCCATCTCACTAACATTCCGGTATGCAGTATAGCCCATCTCCACAACCACTTTCAAACCACTTTCAGGATTAAAAAGCACTTGAACATTTTTTTTCTAAAAAAATGTTATATTTTGCTAGATTTAGGTGCCTTTTATTTGTCTGTGTGTCCTGTGTGGTGCACTGGCACTACTAGAGATAGGCACCCACGGTGTGTGTCGAGTGCCTGCCCCATTTCTTGCAAGTGCAGAGTTAGTTGGTCAGTCACTCTGTGAGCATAGATGTCAGGCAGGTTTGGGGGGATAGGGAGGGTCCTTTTGCCTCCCTTTTAGTGTTTTAAAGGTGTGGAAAAGAACCTTCTTTATTCTTTTCCCTTTATCATTCAGCCGGGGTCACCACCACCCCTGACTCAGACTTTCACAATGAAAGGGCAAGAAGAAGCCTTGTCTGTCAACACTCATTTTGAGAAATGGGATTAGAGGTTGGAGTTTCAGGGACAAATTAGCCCAGCTCAGCCAATCCTGGAAGCCTTGTGACCACAAAAGTCTCTGATTAAAAATCTGAAAAGCCAAAGAATGCCTACTTATCTTCCCATTGTTAATGCTATGAGGATGTTGGTGTAGGACTAGTCAGACCTAATGATTATAGGGCCTTTAGATGTGTCTGAAGTCACATAAAAATATAAGAAAACTCCAGTAAGAGTGGCTTTTCTCCTTTGGCCAACAAAGTGAGCATTATTACATGTTTTAAGGATAATGGACCTGTCTCCTGCAATTTTGTATGATAGCAATAGGCTTTAGTCCTTAGCTCAAATGAATGTTAAAGCACATGTCTTTAATATAGCAAATGAATATTTATTTTTGTATGCATTCAAAAAGTATATTGATCTTTTCTATTCTTTATTAAAATAAAGTGCTCTTTTTTAAAGCTGATGTGTGCGCTGTTTTTTTAAGTCACTACCAAATATTTTATCATTTTCACCAAGTTCTAGGTTCTTTAAAGGGGGAATTAAAAAATAATACTGCACTGTGATTTTTAAGGATTTTTTGCTTATTTGTTTTTAACTCATTCCCAGAATGATAGCAAAAAGGTATGGAGACTTGCAGATCATACAGAATTTCCTGGAGCAGATACAGGCTCACCATGTTTTTATTAAAATTCGAGGGCCTGTTTGGGTTTCTGTGACCTGACTGATGAATGTGCAGAGGGTGTGGAAAAGTAGAGTTTGGCATTGAAAGCACAATCCCAGAAGCTGCTGGAAATGATTTGGAGGAGGGCCACCCAGGTTAGGTCTTCACATGCGATGGGGTATGCATCCTTACATTCATACACATGCTCACTGTGCTAGGCCCTAGGGGTCAACCGGGGACACGAGAGGCCCAGTTTGGGCCTCTGGATGTTTACCCCGGTTGAAAAACCCAGGACAAATCAAATCAATCAATATCAGGGAGGCACAGACTCTGGCGAAGCCAGGTGAAGAGATGTTACTCAACACACTCTGTCTTACACGGCCATGAGTATTCTTTCTCCAGCCTCAGATAAACCCAGTGTGACTAGGGCTGTTCTTATTCTCAGCTTATAGATGAGGAAACCGAGGTACAGGTCCGTGCTTGACTGACTGTGGGCCATTTGTGTCCTGGGGAGACAGCTCATCTGAGAGCCTTTCTGACATCTCGCCGCTGTGCTTTAAGGGTGCTAACACCACGCTAAAAAAGGTAGCAGCTGGGCAAATCTCTGATTTTCTTAGAAATCTTTGCAGTGAGTCATGTTAATTCCCGAATGTTGCAAGTAAGAATTTTGTTTATAAGCAAGCCCTTATTGTCCTGTGGATTCAGGGCCAAATGCAGAATCTTGATAAAGTCTGCTTCTCTCCAGAGTTGGATGTCCTCGTGCAGACAGTGGACGGACCTTCTCATTCAGCTTCTTGCAGCAGCCTTGGAGGGTGAAGAGGGAATTCAGAGGCAAGATGCTTCAGGAATAACTAGGGGCTCTAGAAAATGTTACGACTGCAGACGTGAACTAGCTTTTGAGAAGTTGACCTTTCTCCGAGACCTGAAGGGCAACGAGCAGGAGTGGGCTGATGAGACATTCTGGAAAGCAAGCAGCCTTCACTCTTTGCATTTAAAAAACATTTAAAGAAATGAAAGATATTTCAACAGTTGCTTTCCGAGTGCCACTTAGTGCACTAACTCTGACAAATTCCATCTGTGATATGAAATTTTTGTGTTTTTTTTTTTGTTTTAATAATGTCTAGATAGATTGAGATGATGACCCCTGGGGTAAACATCCACAGGCTCTGCTGGGCCCTGGGAATCCTGGGAGAATCCTCCCGAAGGGGCCGACTGGGCAGGCATCACCGTGTGCTATAGGGACAATTCTCTCCATAAAGAAGCAATTGTGGGAACTTATCTGTGTGAGTGATTCAGACTCTCCATAATAGAATGTTTTGCAATCCAACCACTTAGAAATATTTAGAAATTCTTTCTAAAGAATGATCTATAGCTAATGACTAACAGCCCAGTGTGCTGAGAGTGGGGGAGGGGTGGCTTCTCAGTGGAAAGTCTGGCCACTTTAAGTAAAAGTAGGAGGGAAGCAGCAAACGTCTCAACCCACTCATAATCTATACCTCCCTCTTGGACATGCACACCGTACACTGGCATATTAAAAGGTCTCACTTACGGTAAGGAACTCATTTAATCCAGTGTTTCCCAAATTTATTTGCTCTGACATTATGCCCTTGCAATGTGTCTATGGGTGAGTGATGCCTAATCCAAACTGAACAACCTTAGGTGTTGAGAGGAAAGTGTGCATATTTTTTTCCCTGCCCTCGGCCTGTCTTTCTGTCTAGATGGTGTCTGCCAGGGTGGGGATGGCTTTACTCATCTCTTTCTGTGTAACAAACTAACCCCAACCTCAGTGGCATAAGAACATTTTATTTTGCTCATGGATTTTGTGGGTCAGAATTTAAATAGGGTACAATGATGTTGGCTTTTCTCCATTCCATAATGTCTGGGGTCTTATCTGGGAAATTTCAAACAGTTGAGAGTGACTTGAGGGTCTAGGGGTAGAAGCACTTGAAGGCTTTTTCAACCACATATCTGGTGCCTGGGTCAGGAAAACTGGAAGGCTGGCCACAGCTGGAATGTCTACACGTGGTCTCTCTATGTAGTTTGGGCTTCTGTAGCCTCAGGGCAGATCAGTGGACGAAGGAGAAGCCGAATGGCTACTTATGACCTGGACCTAAATGCCATTTAACATCATTTCTGCCACACTCTATTGGTCGAAGCAGTCACAAGGCTGCCCAGATTCAGAACAAGCAGAGACCCCCACCTTCTGATGATAAGAATGTCAAAGAATTTGCAGCCATGTTTTAAAACTGCCGTGGGGGCCCAGAAGCATCTTCTCCTTTGCTACTCATCCCACCTACCTTTTTAGAAGTCTTTTGCTCTCACCCCACAAGTCCTGGCTGCTTTCTGACCAACTACTTGAGTACCAGGCAGGTAGACCTTTCCCCACTCCAATACAGAAGCATGGCAGTGGACACTTACTTTCTTCAGAATGTAGCCCTTGTGAATATTGGCCTCCTCTCGAGGCATGACTGATATGTTACTGGGTGAAGATGGAGGTATATGGGGAACTTTCCAGTTAGGGTTAATCTTGGTTGCTATGGCTAGAGTACTGTCTGGAGACCCTTTTCCTTCCATCCATCTGCTCATCATTCCTCATGGTTAGAGAGGGCCCTTCCCTATCCCTAACCTTATGGCTCTGCCAAAATTTCAAAAGATCATGCAGGTGGTTATGGTTTTAGTGGGGCCCAGGTTGAACTTTCAACTCTACCAACTGTAGCTGAGTGAAAGAGGGCAGGTTAGTAAAATCCTCCATGCCTCAGTTTCATTATCCATAGGCTTGTGAGAATAAAGTGAGTTAACATATCAAAGCAGCTTAGAACAGTGCTTGGCAAAGAATCAGCAGTGTATTAACATGAGCTTCGATTACTGAGAAGCCATGTGGAATCCTGGTTTGGATTCCCCCAGAAGTAGAGCCAAGAACAAGGATTTGAGTGTAAGTCTGTGTGGGAGGTCATCTTAGGAAAGGCTGGTCCAGGAAGGGGACGAGCCTGTGGAGCATCACTGTCAAGTTGGTGATGCTGTGGCTGCTGGAGCGTGATCCTGCTGGGACTCTGAGCAGTGACGAGGCACGGCCTGGAAGACGTAGCCCCCAGATGAGGGGTATCAGGATATTTACGCACCTACCTCCATCAGTTGTTGGAGACATTAACTACTTCGTACTTCTGGCTTGCCTTGTGTGCGGGAGGAGTGGGCTCTGGCGGCTGGAACAGCCTCAGCCAGGTGCTGGCAGCTGGAAGTCATCTGCTCCATAAAGCATCATCACCGTTATCAAGAGGGAGAATGTGTAACATGCCAGAGTGCAGCCTCCAGACTCCAGTTGCCCATGGTCCGAGTTTCAGCTCAGTGCTTATTAGCTGTGTGCCCTTGAGACTGTCACTTAAACTTCGTGTTCCTCGGTTCTCCTATCTGTAAAATGGGGATAATAACACTACTTACTGTGAGGATTAAACGACTTAATAAATATAAAGAGATTAAAACAGTGCTTGACACATAGTAAGTACTAAAAAAAAGTATACAGTATATATATTTATCATTAATGTAACTAAATGACTTTACATTTAAATATTGATGTCTTACAAGTAATTCAATAATTATAATTATTTATAATTAAACAGTTATATGTAATTATGGAATAATTCCTAATTAAATGCTTGATATGATAAATTATTTAGACTTTTCTACCTATTTGATTATCTTTTATTGTAGTTACTTAACTTTATAATTATATTAATCATTACATTAATATATTATTATTAAAGAACTGTATTATAATTATGTAAATAATTAAATGCTGTAGTTCCCCTTTATCAGGCACCCCAGTGGATGCCTGAAATCATAAATAGCACTGAGCCCTATATATGTTATGTTTCTTCCTACACATATGTACCCACGATAAAGTTTAATTTACCAATTAGACACAGTAGGAGGTTAACAACAATAACTAATAATAAAATAGAACAATTATAATAATATACGGTAAGTAAAGTTCTGCGCATGTCCTCTCTATGTGTGATCACTGAGACGGCTTCTGAGTGATTATCAGGTGGGCGGCATAGGCAGGGTGGATACACTGGCGCAGGGGTGATCCGTGTCTTGGGTGGGGCGGAGTTGCATGGCGTGAGCAACTGACACTTATGAATTGCTTATTTCTGAAATTGTCCTCTTCGTATTTTCAGACCATGGTCGACTGCAGGTAGCGGGAAGTACGAAAAACAAAACTGCTGTAATTGTAATGCGATAATTAAATGACTATAACGTGATTTCTTATTTGCTATCTGCTCTCGTGCAAGGGCAAGGACCATCGGCCCTGTCACCACCCTGACTCCAGCACCTGAACCGGTGCCAGCGTACCATGGGGCTCGGTTAACGTTTGTGGAGTGGGTGACCGGTGGGTGTATGTGGGTCAGGGCTCTGGCGGTGAAAGCAGCGGTCAGTGGGAGAGGCCACCGCAGAACGTGAACGTGAAAATGCAGGGCGCTGTTAGAGGACGAAAAGGCCATAGGAAGCATGGTCAAAGCTGCCTGGCACACAGTAGGAGCTCAAGGCATGTTCCCTTTCTATCCCTTCTCCCCATGAAAAGTGAAGAAATGAGAGTGATTTCACAGGGTCCCTGCGAGCTTAAATGAACCCACAGAAGTCTTGTGGCAGAGAGGACTGTGAATGAGTTTCCAGATCTCTGTCTTCCTTCCAGTCTCCCAATGAGAAAGCTCTAGTTGTAAGCTCGTTCTTTGCCTTTTCCTCCCTTCCTAGATGGACTGTTTCTTGCTAGAGAGAGACTAGGATGATCTATAGGATAAAGAAAGGGAGTCAGGTAAGAAAAGGAAAGAAAGCAGGACCCTTGAGTGCTGACGGAGCTTTGGCATATCAGTGATAGTGGTGCATAGGAGAGAAAAAGGCTTTTTACAAATGCTGTGATGGGTTATCTGTGTGATCTACATCCTTGGTTCTCAAAACTTGAAAAGAGGGAATTGGGGCTAATTTGAAAGTACAGCTGGTTACAGAGCTTTGTTTTGTCAAGAGAGACATTTCTGAGGCTGAGCCCCACGGCTCTTGGCTTTATCAAGTGCCTGGTACCTAGTAGTCGTCTTCTTTTTCACCTTTTAAAAAAATACAAACACCAGAGAAGAGTTAGAAAGGATACAGAATCCCGAAACTAAAAATCTCTCAGAGAAACATAAGAGGGAGGGACCCTGGCTGTTCTTTTGAAGATCTTTCGTGGGGGGGAAAAATCACAGTGCACTTAGCAGACTCAGATGTTATCTCTCCGGCCAGCATTTCCCTTCCTGCAGCATCCACGGAAGCCCTTCTTCTGCCTTCCTCCCTGCTCCCTCCGTCTGAAACAGGCATTGAGCAATCCAGCCAGTTAGAAATCCTGAGCCCAGAAATAAAGTGACTGTTGCTTTGGCGTCCTTGCACATTTGCTCTGGGTCCTGGCAGAGGCAGAAAGCAATGTTTGGAGGAAGCAGATGGCCTGGTCTACTGTACATTTCAGAATATTTCAACTGCAAGGCTGACTAGGGCTGTTGCATCACTGGTTCAAACAAGGCCACAGGACAGTGGCGAGGACCCCGGGTGGCAGGCTCGGTGGTCTGAAGGCAGGTCTAGAAGGGAGGCGAGGGTGTTGTTTGGAGAGGAGAAGGGGAAAGGGGGAATTTCAGCTACAGGCTGGGGAAAGTGCCTGAATTCTTACCTCTGTCCAGCATAGGCTGATGCAAAGGCACATATATGAGCTGAGAAGTCAGTGAGACCAGAGTTCAAATCCTGACTTGGTCACTGATTAGCTTCGAGACACTGGGGAAATGACTTCCCTTTCTGAATTTCTGTATCCTAGGCTATAAATTAGCCATCATTCCTACTTCATACGGATACTGTGAAGATTAATTGCCCTGACCTCCTGGATAGGTAAGAGGATTAAAGGAGGGAATCTGTGTCCAGTGCTTAGATGATCGCCCAGCACGTAGTGCTGGAGAAATGTTAGCTGTTGGGATGATTCTAATGACATCATTATAATGACAGTGACGATGGGAGAACGCAGCTCAGCATCTGAGGTCGAGTGTTTGGGTCAGCCTCTCTTTGTGGGCAGGTGATGTGGGTAGCAACTGGGGGCACTGCTTAGTGGGCGTGGAATTGAACAGAGGGAGCTAAGAGATTTTCAGAAAAGGCCTGTCCATGGAAGTAGTTTAATACTCTTTGAATAACTACCTGAGCAGACACTGTTTTAAGCTCGTCATGCTGGATGACTTCTGCTGTCCCCAGGAACCACCCTGCTTCCTCCCAGGGAGGCTGACCTCTACGGACAACTAACAGGCTTCCCTGCCCTCCAGCATCCGGGAGAGCTCAGAAAGTGGGTGCCCCTGTAGAAGATCAGAGGGAGGGAGGAGAGAGAGGTCAGGGTTGCTTACAACCCAGCTTTCTCCCATAGTCTCCCTGAGTCGTCTGTGTCCCTCCCAAGGCAGTGGACTCTATGTGACTTCCGGGGCTCCACTTTGGGCACTACCACTTTTAGGTGGTGACAGCTCTGCTGTTGCCAGTCCCTGTTCCTGTGCTGTCTTTTCTGATTCCTTAGACCAGGTGCCAGAAAAAGCTGGCAAATCTGGCTCGCCACCTGTTATTGTCAATAAAGTTTTATCGAAACACAACCACGCTCACTTATTTACATATTATTTTTTTTTGTATTTGCTTTTGTGCTATAATGACAGAGCTGAGTAGTTGGAACAGAGACTGAATGGCCCCCAAAGCCTAAAAATTTATTACCCGGTCCTCTACAGCTTTTTATACATCTTCATGAAAGGAAGGAGAATGTCTATCTTGCTTACTATTAAATTTCCACATTTAGTATGTGCTTTAAAAATAGTTCCTGATGAATAAACAAATGCTTACTGCCCAGAAGGAACCTGGCTGATCCTGCTTTCTAAGGTGCTGTCTGATCCATGTGGCAGGGCATGACAAGGACACTGGGACCCCAGGGACGGAGACAGAAGGCGCGGGGTAGGGGTGAGCAGACCCCTGATGGAGGAGGAGGGAGGGAGCCAGTGGGAAGGCATCTTGGACTGGGGCCTGGAGACTGGGCTTGGTGCGAGTGGGAGATGGGGTGAGTGTCTCCCAGGGTACAGATGGTCTTCAGAGGCAACCAGGGCCTTTGTACACAGGTTGCTCTTGTGCAGCTACACGGAAAACAACGGGTTCCGAACAGCTGCACTTGTCTGGCCCAGCCAAAGCTCCAAGGCTTCCAGCTAAGAAGGACTTATACTCAAGACGAGCCTGCTTTCCGGAAGTCTCAGTGAAGGTGCGGGACTCAGGCAGTTCTGAAACTCAAGGTAATTCCTGCAAGTGCGCCTTTCGTTTCCTGAGCCTGACAGGAGCTGAGAGCACTTCCCTTTCTCTAAGCGCGAAAACTTGTGGGAACCAGAGGTCAGCAGCAACAGTCTCCTCGGCCCCTGCCCACAGCCTGGGCCGGGAAAGGCTGGGGATGGACGGCTCTGCCCAGCGCTGCACATTCGTGATAGTGCGGCTTCTCTGACCCCCAGTTTCCTCACCTGGCAGATGGGTGAGAAGCCACAGAGAGATTATGTTTCTTTTTAATTAAAATTTTTTCAATTTCCATTGACATACGATATTATATTAGTTTCAGGTGTACGGCATGGTGATTAGATATTTATATAACTTACGAAGTGATCGACCTGAGAAGGCTAGTACTCATCTGACACCATACATCGTTATTACAGTACTATCTTAATCCCTCCCCCTTTATCACCCACCCCCGCAACTCCCCTCTCATCTGGCGTTATGTTTTGTGAAAGGACCTTGGCAGCTGCAGAGTAAGCCTGGGGTCAACACACCCTCCTCTCCTTGGGCTTGCTGGCCTCTGGTGCTGGAGTCTGTGCTTGGTTATTGCTTTCCTCTCCCTCACCAAGGGGGAAGGTGTTGGTTGGGAGGACAACAGTCTCTTGACACTTAGGGTAACTACCTCCCTCCTTTTCTTTACGCTTTTACTACCAAGTAGCAGCCCCTAAACACACACTTGCCGTTTGGGATGGTACACAGATAGGCTTATATAGAAAGTGTTTCTTTGCTTGTGACTTCCTCGCTCACCATCATGTGGCAAGCATCACCCCTGCTGGTCGTGTGCATCGGGGGTCAAACATTAACTTCCCAGACTGTATCGCGTGCCGTGGTGTGACTACATCGTGATTGTCCTCTTCCTCTGTGGATGGGTGCTTGGTTCGTTTCCAGTTTTTGTCTGGCACCGATGGTCCTGCATGAATGTCCTGGTACACACACACACCTTTCAGATTTCTGAGCCACCAGTGTGCGTACGTGCAGCTTGGCTACATGGCGTCGCACAGTCTCCTACATCCCTGACGGAGGGTGAGCATTCCTGATGCTTCATTGCCTTACCAGCACTCGATACTTTCAGTCATTTATATTGTAGCCATGCTGGTGGGCGTCACGATATCTCATTTTGGTTTTACTTGGCATTTCTCTGTTGGCTAATGGAGCTGGGCTCCTTGTTGTATATCAGACAAGATCTTTACTGAAGTGTTGTTAGTCTTAGCTTTCGCCCACTCTCTCATTGAGCTATCTCTCTTTTTCACAGCTTGTGGGTATTCTCATGGTTTTTGCCTCTGACCTATGATAATTCAACCAAGTAAGTGTGATTCCCGCCTCTGACACCAGGGTGGCTGCATATCCACATGGTCAAGGGCTCAGGCTCTGGGAAGACATGATTCAATTTTTAAATTTTCTGTTCACTTCCATGTGAATGTGGACAGGTCAGGTACCACTCTCTACCCCAAGCCTGTCTATTTTCCTCTGAGGTCAGAAGATGGGGATGGGACCTAACCTGTGGGGATGCAGGTGGATTAGCTCGGACACTGTGTAAAGGAGGAAGGACCGCTTCAATGAACATCAGCTCCCATTGGGACTGATAATGAGTTTCACAGAAGACTCATCCCTCTTACCTAGACTCTTAGAAAGATCACGAGGGAAGGAACTATGAGATAGGATGATGGCTCCCAAGATGTCCATATCCGAATGCCCAGAGAAAACGTGACCTTCATGGCAAAAGGAATTTTGCAGATGTGAATAAGTTCAAGACTTTGAGATGGGACATTATCCTGTACTTTCTAGGGATCCCCGTGTCATCACAAGGACCCTAATAAGGAGAAGGCAGGAGAGTCAGAGTTAGAAAGAGACTGAAAGGTGCTCCCTGCAGAGTATGAAGATGGAGGAAGAGACCATGAGCCAAGAAACGCGGTGGCCTCTAGAAGCTGGAAAAGACAAGGAAACAGAATCTTCCCCGGGAGCCTCCAGAAGGAACTGGCCCTGCTGACACCTTAGTTTTAGCCCAGTGAGACCCATGTCAGATTCTGACCTCCAGACTGTAAGAGAATAACTGGGTGTTGTTTTAAGCCACTAAGTCTGTGGTCACGTGTTACAGCAGCAAGAGGAAACTCAGGCAGAACCTTAGCGAGACGATGAGGAAATTGAGGCCCAGAGAGTGAGCCTCATGTGGCCAAGGTTCCACAGAGGGGACACACTGTCACAAGCGCCCTTCTCTCTCTTTCTCAGACTTACTTTCTTTTCAATTCTTTTTGGTGAATCCAGGGCCTTGACGGTGTCATGTGGGACCTACACTGCCCGAAGTACTTTGGGGGCATGGGGTAAAAACCCCAAGGGTGAAAATAGCTGCGTGTGTGTCCTGTGTAGTTGAGTTTCTGCTTCTCAGCCTGCTGTGAGGTCGACGACTCACAAAGCCACTTCCTGACTCGCTTCTGCCAGCCGCGTCTTCACTGGCATTTTCCTTTTCTCCATTCCCACCCATCGCCAGTCCTCCGTGTGCCAAGCTCTCTGCCATCCCAGGGTCAGCCTTGAAGTATCTCTCCTTGGAAAAATACCTGACACGTTCCTGGGCCAGGCTGTGACTAGCGACTAGAGGTTTCAAGTTTAGAACATTAATTCTTGTGTGCGTGCGTGCGTGCGTGCGTGTGTGTGAGAGAGAGATTATTACGGCCTTCCTTGTTTTGAGGTTAAAGTCAGTGCTTCCTTTCTCTGGTGTAAAATTCAACCATGATGCTGTCACAGTTAAGAAGATAGTTTCACTCAAAACCACTGTTAGTGCAGTGAATTAAGAAATTTTCCTTAGCTTCCATTGAGTTCTTGGGCTTGACCTAAAGGCCATTTGCTGGAAAATCTGAACAACATCATCAGACTCATTGTCTTGGTTGTGTGGGAGGAAAGAAATTATTTTTTCAATGAGGCTTACAATTTCTGTTTCATTTCAGGTAGGAGTGCTTCAAAATGCCAAAGATGTTTTAAAAAACCCCCAAAACAGTGCTAACCATAGAGACTCAACTTAATAGTTGCCTGCTAGGTGTCCAGCTTACTCCCTGGCACATGGTAGGAGCTCAAGGGATGCCAGGGATGTTTGTCAAATGAACAACCAAATGAATGAACTGGTGAGTGAGTGAGCTATGAATTCTGAAGCAACCGTAATGTTCTAGAACTGACCTCTATGCTCTTCCTCTAATGTGGATCGTGTGCTCCCTCACTATTATCAGGTGACAGTTAATTATCTCAAGTCTTCTGGTGGCCATAACACTGACTAGTTGGGGACCAATGTGCATTTCACTGTAGCCCAAACTTCCCGAGCCAGACACCCAGGCTGGAGCAAACTTTTCTGAGTCTGGAGGAAACAGCAAGGCTTTGACTCATTAGGTATGCCGATGATCGCAAAGGCCCTGTGGGGGATTTAGTGTGTAGGGGAAATAAATGCGTATCATACTGACAGTAGGGTGTCTTTCCAAGTTCCAGGAAATACACCTTTTTTTCTTTCTTTCTTTGTCTTATAGCTAATTACACCATGTGCAACTACAGAATGCTCCTTGTTTTATCTTACAGATATTTGATAATTATTAACCAGTCCCATGCATGTGGCTAAATTTCCGTGTGCCAAGCCAATGGGTCAGAACACAGGGTGCATGCCATCGCCGTGACTTCTCACCGCTGGTGTTGCCTTCGTTCACTTCGCTGAAGTTGGATTTGTCAGGCTTCTTTGCTGTTCGGTTTCTCTTTTCTCCCTTTCTAGCCCATGCTCTGGAAGAAAACTGAGGCCCGGGTGCTCGATGGGACTTTGCCAAGGTAACAGCGACAGGAAGTGGCGGACAGGCTCAGGCCCTGGCCTGTCTGCTTGGGGACCTGTTGTCTTATCTGCACAGGAGAGCAGTGGCTTGCGGCTTTTCCAGCACTGGCTGTTCAGGGGTTTTGACACGGACAAGATGCCTTTAACTTAGCAGCTGTTCAAATTCTTATTAGAAAGTTGATCTGGGCAACTTTTTTCGGAAGCCAAGGAGCATGGTTCTCCATAAATTCCTCCCATGGCTTTCCATTCCTCTCAGGATAAAGACCAAAACTTTTTGTGTGGTCCGTAAAGCTCTGAGTGCTCTGGCTCCATCAACCCCTTGAGCCTCCATGCTCACCCTTGCCGACCAGCCTGCAGTTACCCCGGACTTATCCCGCATGTCCCAGACTCTCCATCAACCCCAGGGCCTTTCCACAGGCCATTTCTTCTGTCTGGAATCTGTTTCCTTTCTTCCTGGACTGGTTAACTCCTGCTTCCTTCAGATCCTGTCTTAAATATCATTTCCTTAGGAAAACATTTTCTCACCAGATTAGGGCTGTTCCCCCGTCACACGTTCACAGAGAATACCATGTCAGTTAGCACTTATACACTCTAGTGTGAGGTTTTTCTTCTTCGTTAGCATGTCTCCTCTACAAGATATTAAGTTCAAGGAGAGTGGGATTATGTCTGTTTGTGTTTACTGCTGTATCCCCAGAGCCTGTATCACTGGGCAACTGGCGTACAGCAGGTACTCAGCTCAGTAAGTATCCATTGGGTGAAATGAGTGAATAAGGAAGACTTGGGCATTAGACGTCTCGAACACCACAGAACGACTAGAGTTCCCAGTAGCCTTTTCCCCCCTCCATTTCTTTTCCTTCCCTTGCGGGGCACTTAAGAGTATGTTTCAAATGGGATGAAATAAAATTTTTGAGTCAACTAATTTGGGATTTCCCATCTCTGGTCTATGCCTCAGCCTGCTTAGTCTGGATTTTATCAAACCAAAGTGGGAGTGAGATTCAAAGAGCCTGACCCTTGTTGGTCTTGCAGCCATACAACACAGGTTTGCGGTGCCCCATGAACCACATAGGCCATTTCTTCTTTGCTAAAATTCCCCTCCATGGTATTTCTGACAGCTGGTATACCAGTTCTCCACTACTACAAAATACCCTGCCCCAGGCTCGGCGGTATTAAACAATGACCACTTTATTCTGACTCATAACTACGTGAGTCAGCAGCTCAGGCAGGGCTCAGCTGGCTGGTTCTTTTGCTCCATGTGACATGGAGCAGGGTCTCTCAGTGGGACTCAGTTGGCCGATGGGCTACTCTGGAGGGCCCCAGGTGGCTTCACTCACTTGCCTGCTTCACTGATGGGGATACAGGAAGGCTGGCCCAGCTGGGCTCTGTCGGTCTCCTTGGAGTCTCAGGGTCTCTCCATAGGGTCTCCCCCGGAGGGTAGATAGACTTCTTGTGTGATAGCTCTAGAACACTAAGAGTGTTCTGAGAGACAGGAAGAGGAAGCTGCCAGATTCTTAGGGCTTAGTCCTGGAAGCGAACACAGTGTCATCTTTCTATTCTACTGGCCGAAGAAAGCACAATGCTTACTAGATTGACGAAGAGGCCATAGACCCCAACGCTTGATGAAATGGGTGTCAGAGAATCTGTGGTCATCTTGAATCTACCACGGTTGGCCATTCATGGTCTTGAGTACTTGAAGTAATGGAGAGCTTACTATTTTATATAGAGCTGCCTGTTCCATTGCAGGAAGACTTGGATGTTGAAGTTTGTCTTTTCTATTGAGTGGATTCCTCCCTACTGTTCAGCAAATTTGTCTGGGTCTGTCCTCCTGAACTTCACAGCAGCTGCTTCCTCTCTTGCAGGATAGTTCTTTGGAATCCTGCCTCACCTGATAACTCTCTTTTGGGTGGTTACAATCTCTACATGTCTTAAATCCCACTTTGGGCCCCTGTGCTCTCAGATTGTATGCCTTATCTCAGGCAAGAAGTGCCAGAATTAGCAATTCCATTCTGTGGGTGAGGGAGTAGGGGCTCATTAGGCTGAGCCCTTTCCTAAGGTCACCCTGCCAGCTAGGGGAGAGTGAGGCCTGCCCATGTTTAGGTCTGAGTCTGTGTGAGTCCCAAATCTGAAATTATAAGCATCTGGCTACATTTTTTTTTTTCAGATTTGTTCTGCTAGCTATCAAGTGATGGGGTTTTCAGAACACAGTGTTTCATCCACGCATTCATTAAACCACCCATCGAGCAACTCACTCACCCATCTACTCATCATCCAATCATCCATCATCCATCAACCATTCAGCCAGCCATCCGTCCATCCATCCATCCATCCATCCATCCATCCGTCTGTCTGTCTGTCCATCCATTATCCATCCATCCATCCATCCATCCATCCATCCATCCATCCATCCACACATCATCCATCTACCCATCCATTCATTATCCACCTACACATTCACTCACCCACCCATCCAGCCTTCGATTAAGCTAAGCATGGTTCCAGGCTCAGCACACAGGGTCAAAGATGTTGCTTCTGCCCTAAAGTAGCCAACAGCTTTGCTGACCTCAAACAATTCTAGCCAACTCCTGTTTGGAGCTTCTGAGGCTTTAGGATGTGGTTATTTCTTTCTTTGGACTGGGTACATAAGATGGGTTCAAGCTTGGACCATCACATTTGCATTTTTTTACCATTTTGGTCTTAGTTTTGCAGAGGAAACTTTTTGGAAGTCTTAAAAAAACTGAAGAAAAAAAACACAGGAAACTGTGTCTTGTGTTCTTTGTAGCGCGTCTTGAACCAAGACTAATTTTGAACCAAGCTTTATTTTTCTTTATTTTTAAACCCCAAGTCTAGAGTGTGAAGAGAGACGCTTCCTCTAGTGAAGTGTCAACCCCAGCCAGCCCTGGACCTGAAGTTGGAGGTGGGGATGAGAGGAACCCTTGCAGTGGGGCAGCAAGGATGAAAACCGTGCAGAGAGCCTGGGGCAGGCTCCAGAAGCCACAGCTCGACACTTACAGCCATTACTATCCTGACAGCCAAATGTCCAGGCAGGCGAATAATGCAGGCCTTTTGCTGGTGTCATTATTGAGGTGTGACTATGAGGAGGCAGAACATGCTGGCAGTGAGTGCTGCTCAGTGACAGGCATCTTGGTTGGAATCTTGTCTCTGTCACCTACCAGCTGTGTGACCTTGGGCAAGGGGCTACATCCTTCTGTGCTCCAGCTTCCTGTTTGTAAACTAGGGGTGCATCAAAAGCATCTACTTCTAAGGCGATTGTGATGGTAAGAAGGGTGACTGCATATACACGTGAAGTTCCTGGGGGGCCTGGGTTCCCTGGCACTTCTCATCTCGGCAGCAAAGCAGATGCAAATGGCTGGAGAAATCCTTCAGGTGAAGAAATACAGGGCATCCAGCTGCCACCGAAGGGTTAAGAGTGAGGATTATGGGAGTCTGCAGTGACTGCTATGTGGGTATCTGGGATAGAGCCCCCAAGGTCAAGAGAAACTTCCCTTCTTGGTGCTCAAACATTTCTCAGGTGCGTTGGTGCCATTGCCAGGTGGGAACTGTTACTTCGTCTGCCATCTCTCAGGATCTTTTCATGTGACCAAATCTCCTCCTGTGACTCAGCCACCACCGTTGGCTGATGGCTTCTAAATCCATGTCTTTAGCACCAATGTGATAGAATCCAGGAGAGTCTAAGTGAGGTACACGCCTTTCACCTCTCTGCCAAGATGGCCATAAGGAACTTGGCTCAAAATGTCTTAACCTAAGTTTTTTATTCCAACCGTTTCCCTCACCCCCAAAGCTGGCTCCCTCTCCCGGCTTTTGTAAACTGAATATCACCTTTGCCACCTTGCTCCCCTCAGGCAACCATCATTTCTTGCCTGGATTACTGCCATAGTGTGCTAACTATTTTTCCTGCAAACCTTCAGCCACGTTTCTAATATGTTCTCATCACAGCAGACAGAGTCGTCATTTAGCTACAAAAATCTGACCATGTCACAACTCCCTCCCCTAAACCCTATAATGACTTAGCACCGTGCTGTTCAATATGGAGGCCAATAGGCCTACGTGGCTATTTAATTTTGAATTAATTAAAATGAAGTCTTGACAGTCTCCCAGCTGGTCTCCAGGCTGTCTGCTTTGCTCCATCATCTGCACAAGATCCAGAGAGAATGTTCTAGAATCATTCTCTTGTGAGGCCAGTGTCCAACTCTCACGTTTTGCTTAACCATCAATGGCTGCCGCACTCTGTGGCTCCCATTCCTGGCTGCTCCTCATTAGCCCGTCTGACTCCTTCTCCCTTCCCCCCTCCCATGTTTCTCCTACCTGCTCCTGCCTTCCTATTTCCTTGGCACCTCCACACTTCATGCCTTTCCTTCACCATCCTCTCTACTTCCTCACTCCTCTTGCAGGACCCTAGGTGACATATTTGCTGGCCACCCAAGGAACATGAAGTGCTTTGTCCTCTGCATGCACTCAGTGCTTGTGGCCCTCCGGAGGAGGCCCATGGAGGAGGGGGTGGGCCAGGCTCTGGCATGGCCTGGCCCTGTACCGTAGGGCTCCGGAAGCTTAAGCTCTGGTGTTCCTTTCTCGCACTGCTCCTTTACTGAGATGGGCGCTGAACTTTGTACTCTTTCTTAAAGAGGGACCCTAAGTTGTCTAAGTAGCAGGCCACAGACTTAGATTCACTCTGCACAGGCCACTTGGCCCTAATAACCTCAGTTTTCTCATCTTTAAAGTAGGAGTAATAAGACCTACCTCACTGGCTTGCTATAATGATCAAATAAGGAAATTCCCAGAGCATGATAGGGTTGGAATTCCTAAGTGTTGGATTATGTTGTTTGATTGATAGAATAAATAGATGCTCAATAAATCATCGTCACTATTAGAATTAATAGTACCACTATATGGGCAGGGCAACTGATTCGAACCTCTATAATCTGGTGGGGTGGGTATTATTGTTGCCACATTTTATGGATGGGAAAACTGAGGCTCAGCAAGAGAACTGGTTTCGTGTGTCAGGCAGCCACTGCAGGTACAGCCAGACCTGTGTGGCTTAGGAGCCGGGTCCACTTCTGGCATGGTGCTGTTCTCCAGGGAGGACCCTGAGGTGCGTTTTGCTTGCAAAAAGCCCCCACCCCATGCAGAGACCCCTCCAAGAAGGACAGCTTCGGCTTCTGGAGCCATGTGACCAGCTTCTGTCCTGACTCTTCTCGTTTCTATTTCAGCTCTTCTCATTCTGAATTTCGTTTCGTCTCAGGCTCCTACCTTGACAGACACATGAGAGAAATGGGCGAAGTTTCAGGGACCATGAACATCAAGGTAGTTCCACAGTGATGAGGTGCCCAGCTCACGAGATTAGTCATACACCTTTCTGATAAGAAAAGCGAAAAGGCGAAGTTGAAATCTGGACTTCCTGAATCCAGCTCTCCATGTCCTGCCCTAAGGAACAAGCGACTCCCAAAGAGGAATCATTAGTGGAAGTCCCACGTTTCGCTGGCAGTGGAAGGGGAACTGGTCAGGGAGGTTTGGTTTTGGGATCTCACCTCACTGCCGGTGTGGGGTCAGCGAGGGCTCCCCCCTCCCCACCGTGGGAGGGTCTTGCTGACCTGGGCTCCGAGGCCAAGGCCAGGGTCCATGCTGCGCTTTGCTGGGGTGGCCTGTCTCTGTCTCAGGAACCTGTATCAGGCAGCCAGAGGCTGCGTCTTCCTGAGCAGCTGCCAGCTTTGCCGTGTGGCAGGGCCATATTGTTGCAACATGAGCTGCTGAGGTTTCTGTGGCCCTCCAGTCAGTAGGCAGCCCAGGTGCTGTGGGCAAGACATATGTGAGAGACTGAATTAGACCCCCTTAAAAAAAAAACACCGCCCCGCCTATTTTTTCTGCAGGGTTCGTTCATCTCTGGACTCATACCCCATAACTGACATCAGCGCCTAAAGCTGGCACTGGGTCTGGTCAGTTCAATAGCGAGTGGGAGTCTAGACTCTTTGGTCGGGCTTCCTGGGTTTGGTCCTGCCTCCTTCCCGTACGTGCTAGGTTGTCTTGGAAAGCTGCTCAAGTACTTGGTGCCCTCAGTGCCTCAGTCTTCTCATCTGTACAGTGGATAAATTCATAGGACCTGCCTCAGCGGGAGGCTGCTAGGATTGAGCATATTAATGCACATAAAGTGCTTGTTATAGTGACAAGTGTGGCACAGAATAAACGCGAAGAAAATGCTTATTGAATGAGGGAGAGTAGGCAGAATTCTTAAAATTCTGTTCACCTGAGAGAGAGGGATCTGATACAATCATTTAAAAAACTTATTAGGAAATAATTTTAAATGCACAATTTATGGTAATAGCGTGAAAACACTTTCCTACTTTTTACCTAGACTGGCCTATTTTTCTGTCATGACTTGACTGAAATAGAAATCACGTAACATACAACGCAGTCATCGAATGTGTACGTTCTGTGGCCTTCAGTATAATCACAGACCTGTGGAGCCGTAACCACAGTCGATCTGGGGACATTTTCATTACTCCCTTCCCCAAAAGCCCCACGCTCCTTGGCGGGCATCCACTCACCCATTGTTAATATTGTTAACATCCTCCCCTCCCCCCCTTTTCTTTTTACTGTTAATACTTTTATGCATTAATAGTAACTACTTTCGAACTATAGTTTCCAATGTTTTTGACTCTTGGGGACTCTTTTAAATATTAAAATTCTCTGCGAGACCTCACATTCATTTATTCACTCGACACATGTTTACTGAGTGCCTGCGTGTGCCCAGGTCAGTACTCAGAGCTGGGGCTGCAGCAGAGCGAACACAGACATGGCTCTGTCTGCAGAGGTGGGAACAGAATCAGAGGCCAAGAGGGGCCCATGTAAATCACAGTGTGGAAAATGCTAGACAAGAAGCTAGGAAAGACCCACCAGAGAAGGCAGCAGGGGACCTTCCCTTGCCTGGGGAGTGAGGGCAGGTGTCCGTGGGCGAGCAGAGACAGGAGGGACCCTGATGGAGAGGAAAGTCTATGGGAAGGCTGTGCTGGGAGGAGCGTGCGCTATTCAGGATGGTAGTGAATGGGGCAAAGAGGGGCAAGTGGAGGCCATAGGACAGTTAGGGGTGAGACCAGACCAGGTATGGGTTCACTTAGCAAATCCCACTCGCATTCTTGTCTCCATGCATCGGAGACCTCCAGAATTATCAGACGCCGTGCTGAACTCTCTTACACGCTTCAGCTAACAGATTTATCCCTAATTAATCATAGCAGCTTCTTGTCCATCTGAAAAGTAGCTACCTACTCATATGCGAGAGAGTGTTTGTGATGGGGGCTAATTGTGAGGGCTCCTTGGGCTCCTTGGAAATCTATGCCTTATTAGTTGGACAGCATTGTTTTAGCCTTCCCTTTATGTCAGCATTTTATAAATTCTGTCCTATAGGACACTGCCTCCCTCTCCAAAAAATCCCCCTCAAACCCAAAGGTTTTGTAGTTAAACAAGTTTGGAAAGTACCCAATAGTCTGGGGGAACACTTTTATTCCATTACTCCCAGCAAACTCATGAAACTAGTGTTATGTGGCGAATGCTTTGAAAAACACGGCTTAATTCTGCAAATGGGCCAGTGAAGGTATGGGGTGGGGAAAGGTCTGAGATACCTAGCCGGAGCCTGCCTGGAGGGAGGGCCCATGCGAACAGCAGGAACTGTAGAATATTGTAAAAAAGGTTCATTCACTCTTATTATTCTTGCAAGAAGGCCCCTGACACCTGGGCACCGTCCTGCCTCCCGGCAGGCCTGGGCTGGTCTCCCCTTGGGCATAAACACCCACCTCATACAAGCCATAGCCCAAAACGTAGTATGTATTGAATGATGCAAAGATATGGTTTCTTCTCTTCTCCTCAAGTCTGAACTTAAACCCGGTCTCCCGAAACAGGAGGGGAGCTTCTTTCATTGCACCCGCATCTGCCATCGGGCCACCAGAGAAACCGAAGGGATGGCCGCGGCCTGCAGCTTTGTGCGGGATTGACACACTCTTGGCTAAGGAGCAAGGCGTGCACATCTTATGGTTTCAAACCTGGGCTCCATCCCTGGATAACCGAGTAACTGTGGGTGAGTTTCTCCACGTTCCCGAACCTCGGCGTTCTCATCTGGAAAGTGCAGGTGCTCCCCCATGACTCACGGTCAAGGGCTGTGTGAACAGCAGACTAAAAGCGTTTAGTCCAGGGCCCCCATCAGCAAACGGCGACTACCATTTTTGTTGTCATTGTTATTATCTAAATAACAAAAGTGAGTGGGGTAGATCTTTGGTCGACATTCTTTCTAGATTTGATTAAGTTCTCAGCCCTGGCTGCCCATGGGAACCACCTGGGGGAAATACTGATGCCTGCTGCCCCTCAAGGTTAGAAATAAGTTGGCGCTGCCAGGGGTTGAGAGCAGCTGTTCTAGATCTGGTGCTAAGAAAAGCAGGGCGTGGTTTCCCTCCCACTTGAGTCCGTACAGCTCCGATGAATGAGCCAGAATGGCTGGTTCTGATGGTTTGTTCACGGCCCGGTTTTGCACCACGCAGGGCCACCTTTACAAGGTGCACCCCACTGGCTGCTCCCAGGGCTGCTGCAAGCCTGGGAACGGGCATCTCGGGGAAGCGGGCGGCACCAAACCTCAAAGCACTCTTATGTGTGATGGAAATCGCTCACGTTCCTTGAAGGCTTCCAGTGTGCCGAGTGCTGCACATGCATGCGTCCGTTTAATACCCACAACCCTTCGAGGTACGTGAATTAGTTTCCAGCTGCTGCTGTAACATTAGCACCAACTTGGTGGCTTAGAACAGCACACATGCGTTCACTCTCAGGTCCGGAGATCAGAACCAGGTCGATTCTGGAGGTGGTTCTCACTGGGCTAAACTTAAGGTGTTGGCAGAGCTGTGTTCCTTCTGAAGGTTCTAGGGGACAGCCCACTTTCCTGCCTTTTCCTTGGCTCAGGGAATGCAAGTGGCCTCTAGAAGTCGGAAAAGCCGGCAATGGCCGGTCGAATCCTTCCTATATCACACACTCAGACTCTCTCTCTTCTGCCTCCCCGTTCCACTTTTAAGGACACTTGTGATTATTACATTGGACCCACTCAGATAATCCAGGATAATTTATTTTAAAGTCAGCTGATTAGCAAGGTTTCTTCTGTTTTTAACAGTAACTCCCCTTTGCCACGCGGCCTAACATAGCCACAGGTTCTGAGGATTAGGATGTGGATGTCTTTGGGGAGACCACTGCCTTCCACTCTACATCCCACCTCTCATTGCATAGATGAAGAAGCTGAGGCTGAGCGTGGCTAAGTGGACTAAGACCACACGGCGATCGAGGACCCTGGTGAGATCCCTGGACCCTTCGTGTGGAGGTCAGGGGACCACCCTCCTCTGTCTTCAGCCCCTGCAGGCCTGACTAGGGCTATGTACTTCCACATTTCATGCTCCACGACAAAGAGGCTCATCCCATCCCTGTAGCCTGAGCAGATGCAGAAACCACACACGGCGCGGGGGAGGGGACCCACTCGCTCCCCACCCCATTCCTAGCCCCCTCGCTTCACAGATGGGCTTCAACCAAATACCTCACCACACCCTTTCCAAGCCAGTTTCTGTTCATTTAATTGGACCTATTGCGTGTTGAGTCGAGACCAGCTGGGAACATAGAGAGAGGCAAAAATAAGAAACCGTTGCGACTCCAGAACCCAACCGAAACGGTTCTCCAGGTCTCGTATTTCTAATTTTGGAGATCCACTCATTAGAAGACCTCGCCTCTTTGGCGATGGTTTTCCACCTGTGGGTCCATTTGGGGTGGGCTTGGGAGTAAAATCTATGGAGTCAATATTTACTCAGCATTTTGGGCGAGAGAGAAGATCTGGAAGGAGCAAGCTGAAATTACAGAACAAAATCTTCAGCGAGGTGGTATTTGTATTGAGGATGAAGTATATTTGTACTATCTCAATATCTAAGGAATCAGGAAAATCATAATCGAGGTGGAATCTCAGGGCTGGAAGGCCTTGTAGAGACAGACAGTGGAGCTCACCTGCCTTAGTGTGTTGGCAAAGACACAGACCCCGGGGGCCTTGCCCAGCCCAGGCCATGTAGAGACGGAGTGATGCATTGAGATCTCAACCGAGACCACGTCAGGGCACTGGACAGGCTTGTGACCTATTGCAGAAGGTTCGTCCTTCCATCTCCCTGTTGCTGTCTCTCATGGAATCCTCTCCCTGAAGCCATCCTTCCCTTACAAAGATTCTGGCAGGAGTCTGAAAGCGAACATTGGATGGCGGAGACACTCAGGGAACGTGCACCTGGGAGCCCATGAGTGAGGCCCAGCCCCACCTCCCGGACCCACAGCATCAGTGGCTCTGAAGTCCTGACTCTATCGTCGGCAGTGGGGCTGAGACACGTGCTTAAAAAGCTCCCCTGGTGATTTGGATGTGCAGCCGTGGCTGCGAATCCCCCTTTAAAGTTCTCTCTAAAATTTCCAGATCCTTCTGAGGGTGGGTGTAGGAATGAGTACAATTTTGGGTTTCATCTTCATATTTTTTCCCTGTGTATTCTGAATTAATTTTTACAATGAACTTTTTTTTTTTTTTTTAAATAACAGGTGGACGCAATTTATATACTATTTTCATTTTGAAAAAAAATGAAAAGCCAAGACTCTTGTCACACGGAAGGCTGTGTGTGAAGGCTGGTCCAGGAGACCCAGTCTTCTGTGTAGTTGCCTGGACCTGGGGCTGCGGTTCAGCCTGGCCTTACACTGGATTGAATACGGGGCATGAGGGAGAGGTAGTTCTCTCCATTAGAGGTTAGGAGGAAACCCTTGGTGACCAAAATGGGCCACAAATGGTGGGATTTCAGGCAGAAGCCAGGGTAGCTTCTGGTGGGGAGGTTTTTTCAGCTGTCCTATAGGAACACGTTCCACCCCGCCACCCTCACCCCGCCACATTCTGGAAATCTAGTTATGCTTTGGACAAGATGGCTACTCAGGGGCAGGATTCGCACATTCCTAAGGCTCTGCGTGGCCCTCTGGGGCTGGGCGCCAGTTCCCTGGGCTGGCCAGATTCCAGAAGGTGGTGGTGAGAAACCAGAAACGTCGGTGGGGGCGTTTAGTATCATGAGGAAGGGAAACCAACCTGTTTTGTTGCCCTCCCCTCGCTCTGCCATTGGTTTGGTCTGAACACATTTTCCCCCTTAAATTTTTTTTTTTTAAATTATAAAAATAATGCAGCAACTGCATTATATAAAATTTGAAAAAGGAAAAAAAAGAACCGTTTCCCTCCACACTAACCCAACAGCTCTTGGTCTTCGTTCTGGCGGTAGACTATATTTTGAACTTATTATATCACACATGTGTTCCTTATTGCCGCGAACCCTTCGCCACTGCCTTTGGAGAGTTGAGTAGCACAAACAGAGCTGGTGTGCCCTCCTCTATTAAACCATCCTGTGCAGGTAGTCAGTCATTTCGGCCATATGGAAATTTCTGATCCGTGGAGACAATTCTACAAATGCCTGTGTGTGTGTGTGTATTTCACTTCTGTTTAATTGCTCTCTTAAAATAACTGGGTGGCCAATATGATCTAGTCCTGGTTATTTCTTCAATTCACCCCCCTGTATCCTCACTCCACTGCAGCCACCTGGGGCTCCTTGCTGTCCTCAAATGTGTTCATCATGGTCCTACCTCAGGGCCTTTGCACTGCTGCTCCCTCCTCTCAGAACACTCTGTCATTCATGTGGCTTTTCTTTTACTTCGTCCAGGAGTCTGCTCGGATACCACCTTCTCAGAGACGGCAGTTCTCAGTCTCTCTATAGCTGTCCAGCTTTATTTTTCTCGTGGGTACTTGTCACCATGTGACATTGATGCAATAGGTGGCTTCCTGCTGGGTAGTAAGTGCCACGAGGACTATGTCTTGTGCACTGGTGCATCTCCAGCTTCCTGCAGGTGCCTGGCACACGGAGGTGCTCAACAACACTTGCCGAATAAACTTTCGAACACATGGAGAGTTACCAGCATTTTCAGGTCTGTTGACATGGACGACCATGTTCTTTACGGAAGGTGTGGCCATTTCCTGGCATTCGTCAATGGCTGGCTCCTACGGAGGAGCTTGGGGACGGGGCAGTTTCAGTTGGGGATTTTCCCTGGTGAGTGGTTCCGACACCTTCATGCCTCTAAAAACACCTAAACAAACATGTTTGGGTGTTAATTTGGTAGCAGCAGAGTGGGTCCAGGGTGGAAGAATAGGTCCCAGACCTTAGAAGTGACATTTTAGGCATCATTTGACTGCTTGAGTCCTGGAGATTTTATGCTATGGTTACGGAAGGAGGAAGCCAAATTAAGACATCGTGAGAGTCCACACACTCACCAGGGCAAGAAGAACCAACTTTAGAAGCCAGAACCCACATGGTCCAGGTGCTGATGACCTGTCTCCAGAGTGGTCTGAATAAATGGATCCAGGCCCAGACTCCACTGTCTCAGCTCTGGGACTTTGACCCTGACTCTGATACAGATGAGAAAGTCAAGAAGTGGATCAGTTCATGCTGCCCTGAGTGAGGACAGCTTCCCTGGAAAGGAGCTCGCCTCCTCGCTCGCCCCCTCACCTCCTGGCCTCCTCGCCGCCTCGGTTGGGCTTGGCTCCTGTTGCAGGAATGTGGTTGGATGGATCCTCTGGGCAGTGTGACCCAGGGACCGAGAGAGGAACGTACAAGCCTATATTCCAAGATGGAGTCTGACACCAACTTGCTGCGTGACCTTTACATGTCCTTCACCCTCCTGGAGTCTCGGCATCCCCCATGTAGACTTTCCGGGGAGGAAGAAGGTTGGAACAGAGCTCACTGTGGTGGTGGTGGGGAGCAGCGGGACGTATGTGAAAGTCTTAATGCCTGGGCACCACTTCAGCCTCCCTCTGTTTCCCCCTGCCTCCCCCACCTCGCAACTGACAACCTCCGTTAAGTATGACAACCCATGTAAACCCTCGCACACAGTGGGCCCTCGATCTTGGAAGATGCTTGTTTCCTTAAGAAACAGTGTTGGGGTTTATTTCGACAAGTCTGTCAACTCAGTCCCCTAGTACCTAGGAGGCAAACCACCATAGGGCAATGGGCAGGGCTTGCCCTGGCTGCCAGTCCTGGTTCAACTCTTTCCAATCTGGGCGGCCTTGGGTACATGGCTTACATCTCTGAGATGCGTGTTCTCACCTCTGCAGTGGGCATGATGGGAGTTCCTCTCTCCGAGGGCCATTGTGGTTACAGAGAAAGGTGAATGGAAAGCCTGAGTTAGTGCCTGGCACATGGGAAGACCCTCAGCAGAAGCAACCAGCGAAGATTAATGTTATTCATATCGGAAAGGCCCCTTTAAGAGGGTGATGGAAGGTGCCTCTCACTGCATCTTAGTTTACGTGGGAGACAGCTGGGTGGGGTTAAGGGTTCACATGTCCTGGGTTACTCTCAGCCCACTCAGAAAAGGGAGCTGGTTATTCCTGCCAGATATTGGTCTAGTCTCTGAAAGACCTCAGGCCCCTGTACCACCTCTGTGTACAGAGATCTAATGCTGGTTTGAGACTCAAAGGAGGAGTCGAATATGGAAAGTCAGGGGACCCCACAAGTGCAAGGAGGTGAGGTGTTTCCAAGAGCATCCCATCTTCTGAGGGCTCGCAGCCTGTCTAGTTTAATTCTCTCAGCAACCCTAGGGGTAGAGAACACCATCTCCATTTACAGCTGAGGATACCCAAGGCTCAAAAAAGTGGATGATTACACAGTAAATGATAGAGAGGGGATTGGGCCCCCAGGGCTGTCTGCACTTTTACCATGAGTTGAGATGGACAGCCCCCCATGTCCCTACACTCCTGCTGCTCTCAGGACAGCCCCACCCACCATCTGGACCGCTGGGCTGTGGGCTGGTCCACTGCAAGCAGAGATCTTGACAAGGCTTTTTTATTCCTGGGCCTTGTCTGCAGCAGGTCTGGTGCTGAAGGTCTCACTAGGGCCCAAGGACCTGCATTTACATAAACTCAGCAGACGGTCATGATGCAGGTGGCTACAGACACTTGGAGAAACCACTGCTCCGGAAGAATCGAGCCTCATCTTGGCTCGTCTTCCCCAGGCGCTGACCGCATGAGAAGACACCTGACAGTGTGTGGCCGGCACCTGCAAGAGCCACAGTGCTTTCCCCCACAACCAGTGCAAGGACATCCTATTTTCACTGGTGCTAATTAAAGAAAAGAGAAAAACCCTGTGGACTCTTAGATCTGGAAGGACACCTGGAAATCATGCAATGTGATTTCTGTTTTTAAAATTTTGATTTTTTTAAAAAAAATGGGCTTTATTTTTAGAACAGTTCTAGGTTCATAGCAAGATTGAGTAGAAAGTACAGAGAGTTCCTTTATGGCCCCTGTCCCCAGTCTCCCCACCATCTCCCCAACTATCAATAACCCTCACCAGAGTGTTGCATACATTACAATGGATGAACCTATACTGATATATCATCATCATCCAAGGGCCGTAGTTTACATTAGGTTTGCTCTTGGTGTGCATTCTGTGGGTCTAGACAAATGTATACTGGCGTGTGTCTGCCATGATCGTATCTCACAGAGTAATTTCACTGTTCTAAGAATCCTCTGTGCCCCACTTATTCATCCCTCCCTCCCCAATGCTCTTCTTTTTTTTTTTTTTTAAATTGAAAAATCCCATGTGAGCGGATGTTCCAAGCTCCAGGCTAAACATGACAGCCTTCTCTGAGAGTTCATTTTAATGAATGACTTGGTAGGAGGGAATAAAGTAGAAAAACTGGCCATTACAAAGATTTTCTTAAAATCAAAAATAATGTTTTGTGAAGTAAATTGCAAAGCATACGGGAATGTTAAAGGCAAGACTAGGTCCTTCAAAGAAATTCGAGCCTGTTAAGATGGTATGCTGATAGAAATTTAACAACTGGTTCTCCAGGGGGAAAAAAAAAGCCTTAGCCAATTTCCATGGCGTAAACACCTCTGCTAGGGCTGATTCGGGCTACCAACGTGCTGTCATTGAACGCGGAGCAGGAAGAAATGTGTACCGTTGGCCCCAGCACATCGCTGGCCTTGTAAACCTATGGGTGGAATGCATTAAGCTTTCTCCGTAGAATATCCAACAGATTTCTCTGTTGGATCTAATGAGTCTGGAGACATGGAAACATTGATTATATGTCTCTCAGGGAACTAAAGGCACAACCCACACTAGAACCCAGTTCCCACTCTGCAGGCAAGTGAGTTGTGTCCACACATTGAGTCCTAAGTTCTAGGTGGTGACTGAAGAACTTACCCGTCCCACGTAAATAAAGATCGTTGTAAGTAAAATGGCATCATAGGTTCTAGACTCACGCAGATCATGCAGCGAACAAGCAGCTCTCTGTGTTCCGGTGTTAGTCCCTCATCCGCACACTCTTTCACTCATTCCTGAGCTAGGTAAGAAAATGCTGACACCGACTTCATGCCTGGCATTATTTTAGGCACTGGCAATGCAGAAATGAGTGAGCAAGGCAGCCACTGGTACTCCCTGGGTGGGGCTCGGATGTGCTCACGGGCAAGAGGGGATAGGATACACGGGGAAGCTGAAACGGGAAACAAGACCTGATGGAGCTTTCTGGGCTTTTCTTGGGCTCTTATCATGCTGGTTTGCAGTTGTCTGACGACTTGCAGCACTGCTCACTGGGCGGTGAGCTTCCCAGGGCAGGGCTGGGTCTCGTTTCCTCGTAACTGCACACCCAGTCCAGGACCCACACAGGACAGGTGTGCAGTGAGTGTTCAGGGAACACATGGGCCCTGGGTTTGCAGAGGTCCTCCCTGTGGGGTTTTCTGACCGTCATTTCCACTCTTGGATGTGGTCTTCCTCATATCGCCCACATGGGGAAGGTCTGGTCTCTGACGAAGAACCCCACCTGGCTGCGGAAGGATTACTGGAAGGCACCTAACCAACATGGGTTAAAGTCCCATCGCTACTGCTCACTCTCAGTGTGGCCTGCCTTCTCTGAGCCTCAGTTTCCCCATCTGTACAATCAGGATAAAAAGGCCTACCTGCCACGGTTTGCTGTGAGGCTTAGAATAATGTACTAAAAGTACCTAGCCTATGTCTGGCATAGAGGGGTCCCACGGCAAGTATTAAAAACCTAACTAAGGCAATGGACCTCAGTTTAAGCAGCAAGTCTCAGCATGTTGAACAAAGGGACCCTGGAGATGATCTAGCTTTTGACTCATCAGATGAAGAAACTGGGAACAGAGAGGGGAAGTCACCCAGCCAGTTAATGTCAACATGGAGACTCAGCCTGGGGCCGACTGTCAGCCTTCCAGGGAGTTGTGTTAGGAGCCGATGATTTTAGAGGCAGCTGGAAAGTAGAAGGGAGGTGGCAGGGGGAGCGGGGCCAGGAATTTCTGCTTCAGGATGAGTCTGAGCTGCCTATTAAGACAGAGCAATAGTTCTTTTGGGTGACAAGATAACAACCATGAAAAGTGCTTTGCAAACTATAAAGGGCTGTGAATTCTTACCAATAATTAGACACATTTACTGATGCTTAGTACGCACTGGGGAGCACATTAAGTGCTTTTTGTGCATTACATCCTGCCAAAAGAAAGCCCCAGAGGAAGTTACTGTCGACAGCCCCATTTTGTAGACAGGAAAATAGGACCAGAGAGGTGAAGTTACTTGCTGATGGTCATACAGGTGGGAACAGGCATGGCTGATACTTGAACTTGTATACAACTGACTCCACTTTGATCCCCACATAGCTGCTTCTTTAAGGTGTCCTGGCTCCTGGATCTGGGAGAAGGTCAGCAAATGTTTGTGGCTGGAGAAGGCGACTGGTAAATGTGCTCACTGTGGCAGCGGGATTTTCCTTGCTGCCACCACTGCCTGGGTCCATATCTGGATCTTCCAGAAGCCTGGGCAGGGCTCTCCAGGGTCCAGTGTGTCCCAGCAGTAGAATTCACCCCATGTCAGAAGAGGATGCCGACGCTGTCTCCTTTTCGGATGAGAAACAGAAGTCAAGGGCCTGGCTACCTCTTGCATGGAGCACCACGGGTCAAGACCAAAATACTCTCCTGGGCCTTGAACTGCATCCTGCCACACATCTCCTGGGCCCCACCAGTGTCCCCTCACTTCCCAGTGAGGCTCAATGACCTGGGAAGTGAGGAGACATTGGTGGGGCCCAGGGGATATGGGGCAGCATGGAGTTCAAGAGCCAGAGTCCAGTGGGAGGCCAACAGGGCAGAAGCTTCAGTCCACTTTGGAAACATCTGGCTCCTGAGGATGTTTTGTGGGAAACTCGTATCCCCCCACCTTTGGGTCCTCAGCTGAGCCAAGAGCAGGCGGAGTTCTCAGAAACTGTGAGCCAACCACCCTGATTACCCCCGCCCACCACTGACTTGGGTTGGGAGAGGGGAGGCAGAAGGAAGGGCAGGGACAGAGGTCCTCATGCGACAGCCGCATCTCTGGGATTTCCATCAAGGGGTGCTCAGGGGTCACTCTGGTTGTAAAGGAAGTGGGGTGGGGGTTGAAGTTGGACTTTAATAGCACTTTGAATAAGAATCAAGGAAATGTAAATTATTCAAAAGAAAGTATACATGGAGGGCTGTTTGAGTTGGAGGGTGGGGGCTACACCCACCCCTTGGCACCACCTGGAACCTCTCAAATCCACAGTTATCCAGAAACTAAGAGAGTGTACCAGCCTGGTGGGCGGGGTCTGGAGGTTTTGCCAGATGATCTTTATGACCACTGTGCGGGATGTTCGCTGGGTGGGGATTCCTGGAATTGGCGGCAAGTTGGGGTTGAAAGCCAGCTGCATCCTGCTCTCTAAGCTGGGTATCCTCCTGGAAGAAGGGACATCTTTCTAAACTCAGGCAAAGGCGTCATTATCAGCCAGCACTGGTTTAGCTTCCTGGTCTCTTATCAGGAACAAAGTGAAACCCAATAGTCTTACAGAGTAAGTCCACTTATTATTTCACATAACAGGAAGCTACGAGCCAGCTTCAGGGCTGGCTGGTCCCACAGCTCACAGTTGTCCTCAAGGACCCAGGTCCTTGCAATCTTCCTGTTCTGCTAATCTTGATGTTGGCTTTGACCTTGGGCTGGTTATAAGATGGTGGCAGTGATATCTATCAAGGTATCCCATTCATGTGACAGGACCCAGAGGAAGAAGTGAGACCATCTTTTCCACGGTACTTGCTTGGAAGTGAGGATATTTGTTCAGGCCAGCTCCCTCCCTCCCCCCATGTTATCTTACATTTCATTGGCCAGAACTGGGTCACATGCCCATTCCTGAACCAATCACTCTGAAGGAGTGGGGTTGGTGATTGGATTGGACTAATTATAGGGGGTGGAAGGGAGGCTCAGGGCGGTCAACCTTAATGTCCACTGCAGCCTGAAAGTCTACGAGTCCTGTGGAGTTCTTGCCTCTGGAAATCCAGGCCTCTTAATTTTTCTGTATTAAAATAGACAGTCAGGGTAGTGTCCCCAAACATAGCGGACTCAGAACAGCTGCGTTGAAACTCCAAGTCTCAGGAGCCAGTCCCCACTACCCGCCCTTGCTACCGATCAGCCTGTATCATACTCCTTGGCTGACGGCTGATCGAGCCGCACATGCGCAGTTTCCCACCGCTCCTTGTGTGTCCGTGGTAGTTCTGCTAACGTCCTGGTGCCCAGAAAGTGCCTCAACCACGGCTTCTCTCCCTTCCCATTCTTCTTCTTTGTTCCTGCAGCCTCTAGTCTCCAAGACTTTCCTTTCATCCTCACCCCCTGCCCTTGGAGTTGAGGCCTAGAAAAATAATCACCAGAACTTTCTGGTTCACTTATTCATCTTTCCTTTCTCTTCGCAACTTCTTATTAGGAAAACTTTTCAAACGTACAGAGAAGTTAAGAGTGATAGACACCAATATAGACCCACTATCCACATTCCACAGCTGTTACACTTTGCCGTATTTGCTTTATACATCTGTGTTTATAGACTTGTCGATCCATTTGAAAGTAAGTTGCAGGCATGTTGACAGACCATACACAAATATTTTCACGGGGTCTACTAAGAATAAAGAATTTCTCCCTCAGAATCCCAATGCTATGATCACACCAAAGAAATTTAATATCATCTTTAATATGCAGCCCTTCTTAATAAATTTCCCAGTGATGGATCTATTATTGGGATTCATTTGAATCTGAAAAGAAAGTAAATTTTTTCCAGTCTCCGAGAGGTCAATGAGGTTGTTCTAAAATGACCAAAAATACATTGAAAAACACATGCAATTTTCCCAGCTCAGAAGTCTTCCTTATTCTTTTCTCTGCCCCCACTTATATCTCACAAAGTGATTTTTTTTTTTTTTTAGGTCACGCACAGGGCAGAAGCCAGATGGTTTTTTAATCTGCAACTCAAATACATGGTTCTGGGAAGGCACTGGGTCTTGGCCTGAGATGCTGCATTTCTGGCATCCAGTAGCTGGATTAGAAGTGGGTTCTGCTTCTCCTTCTAGCATTTGTTGGTTCACATTCTCTCGACTTGTAATAATACCGCAATGACTGGTAGCCTTCTGCTTTGTCGGTACTCCAATGCTGAAGCAGTAATTCCTCCAAATTCGGTTTTTCAGTAAGGTGTGTTGACTGAGCCTTTTCAGGAAAGTGGCCACAGAGTGTGTGGCCACAAAAAAGTGAAGGGCCTTTGCTAAACAGCAGATATGTCTATTTTCCAAACAAACGTGTGAGATAGTGATGATTCCGTTTTCTAGACTCACAGAATGAACAACAGTTTCTTTTTTCTTCTCGTATGCTCACAGGCACCTCCAGGACAATGTTGAGTAATTGTTATTATCGAGACAGATAATATTCATGGAGCAGTTGCTATGTACCAGGCATGACTTAACCTGCCTCCGTGGGGTAATGGGGTAGAATGAATAACTGCCCTCCCACAGGTATCCATATCTTACTCCTTGGAACCTACAAATATCACCTTATGACAAAAAAAGGATTCTTATTACATTGAGAATTTCGAGTTGGGGAGATATGTTGAATTATCTAGATGGGTCCTAAATGCAACCACAAGTGTCCTTATGGGCGGGAACGAGAGGGAGATTTTACACAGAGAAGAGATAAAAGCCTTGTGACCACAGAGGCAGAGATGGAGTGCTGAGACCACCAGCCAAGAAAAGACAGCAGCCATCAGAAGCTGAAAGAAGCAAGGAGGATACATGGTCCTGCTACACCTTAATTTTGGCCCAGCAAAATGGATTTCAGATTTTTGGCTTCCAGAACTATCAGAAAATGAATTTCTGCTGTTGTAAGCCACCAAATTTGTGGTCATTTGTTATAGTAGCCACAGGAAACTAACATAGGAGGGTAGAAAGAATATCATCATCCCCATCTTATAGATAAGGAAACCATCTAAGCAGTGATTTTGACCTATAAGGAGGTGTGATGATGGGTTCGTTCAGTTTGGCTGTGGCCTGTCTATCCAACTGCCACAGAAGACTAGAGCCCAAGTGCTCTGGACTTTAAGCACCATGAGGGCAGGGACCATCTTTCATGCTTCTCTGTAGACCCTGGTTCTAGGAATATTGGTAAACTTTCTAGATATCCCTTTGAGTTGATTGAGTAATTTCTACTCTATGTGTGTTGGACTTTCAGAATTGAGGTAGTTCAATTGATCTATCTATCTATCTATCATCTATCTAATCTATTTTCTGTTCATCCATCTACCCTCCACTGCATCTGTCCAACCATTCATTTATCCATCTATTCATTCACTTGTCTGTCTATCCCTCTTCTGCTCTTTCTTCACTCTTTTAACCATCTATCCATTCATTCAGCCATTCAACCACCATTCATCCATCTGTCTTCTCATTCAGCAAAAAACATTTGTTGAGCTTAAGTATGGGATACTTAAGAATGGGGCACTAAGTATGGGTTTGAGGGGTCAGGGCAAGGGAACACAGACACAGCTGCAATGCTGGGGAGCAGAGGGAAACCCAGGTTAGAAGGCCGATGTCTGTGCAGGGAAGGTCATCACAGGCCAAAGTGGTCAGTCAAGGGGCAATCAAGAGAGTCTTGACAGAGCAAAGCTGAAAGGGCATTTGGAACAGGAGACACTTGAATGTCCAAGCAGGCAGCTCTGCTCAGCATAGGAAACTCTGTGAGCAGGAGGTAGGGTTCTAGGACTTCAGGGAACAGCTGTACTGACATGTGATTTGGGAGCCTTGGAATAGTTAAGAAGAAGAAATTAGGGTCCCGGACAAGGAGATCAGATGTAACAAGCAAACAAATAACTCCAACCACTGTTAATTGGAACTCGAGGTGAAAAGAAAAGGCTCAGAAACAAGGCCAAAGAAACACAGGTGCCCAAGGTCAGTCAGCCTAATGACCAAGGTCAGAGCTGGTGCTCAATGTCAGCCTAATGAGTAGTCCAAGCACTAATGCTGAGACTCCAAAGTCCTGGGCTGGCGTGCCTGCCCTGGGTGAAGCAGGTTGGGCCGGCCCTGCTAAGGGGGTTCAGGGGTGCCAGCTGTGGGCAGACAAGAGCGAAACTAGTCCCTACTATGCTGGGCAAATTTTGAAGAATTACCGTGGATTGGTTCCAGCTGTGTACAATTAACCTTGTCTGTTTGATTCCATACATATTTTATGAGACCTTATTAGGTGCTGGGCACTTGGAACACACTGCAAATAAGATACAGCTCCTGACCTCTGGGAGGTTGCAGCCTGTGGGAAAGACCAATGAATAGGAAACCTGACTAAGTGGCTAAGAGCTGGGTGCTGTGGGACATCACTGGGGGTGTCTGACCTGGTGAGGGTGGATGGATAAGATTTTTACGCAGTGCTCTTTGCCTCTCATCCTCAAGTGCTTCCGACATGTGGTATCAGCGGAGGCTGGTAGAGTTGGGTGTCCGCCCTCTCCCGGGGCGGTGGGCACCCAAGATCAGGCATAGTATCTTATGTGTTGTATCATCCCTGGGAAATAGGCAGGCACTGTGAGAAATGCCAGAGTTAAAAAAAATAATGCCGTATAGAATATACAGATGTCAAATTATAATGTACACCTGAAAATTACATAATTGTATTAACCAATGTTACCCCGATAAACTTAATTTTAAAAAAATTAAAAAATTAAAAAAAATACTGTTGTACAAATGAATAAATGAACTGCAATGTAAAGTGGTGGTCCTGGGGGCTAAAGTGCAGGTTCTGATCAGTAGGTCTGGGCTGGGCCTGAGAATGTGCATTTCTAACCAGCTCCCAGGAGACCCAATGGTGCTGGTTGCAGTTTGAGTGGCAAGGGTGCAAAAATAGTCTTATTACCACTTGATGGGGAATTATGTTGGAAGTTTTGAGTGGGTCTTAAAAAAAGAGTTCCTGTGATTGGCTGGTCCTCATGATGCGTGAAAGATAGAAAGCAAATACTTAAGTGGAGAAAAAAAAAAACAGTAGGGTGACAGGCAGGTGGCCCCAGGGGTCCTAAATAGGACAAAAGATTCATTTCACCTCCCACTCACTCTGCCAAGGAGCAGCGTTGGCTCTCACTTGCTCAGTCAGCTCTGAACATAAGAATAAGATTTAAGAACAGCACAGTTCTTTTATAATCATGTCGTGTTCCTCTTACATATTCAACAATATTCCATTGGGGAGGTTACGTTTCAAAAATGATTTCCAATAGACTCAGAATAAAGTATTGAAATGTTTTGTTTTGTTTTCAGAATGAATGAGCAAGGTTTGATGGAATTTTACAAAAGAGACCCCAGGAAGGGCATTTGGCGTTAAGTATACAGTAATAATTATTTGAGGAGGAGGCAGAGAAAGTTGGGGGAGAGAAAGTGGGGCGAGGGGAGGGAGGGAGGTAAGAGGAGTGAGCGAGAAAGAGAAAGAGAGATAGAGAAAGAGAGAGAGAGAGAGAGAGAGAGAACAAGGTTAGGGGACAGGAACTAAACAGGAGGGTGTGAGAAGAGAGACCTCACACCTCTTGTAGAAAGGGGATTACCCATAATTAGTTTTGCTCTTTTAAGAAATTACCTGAAATATGAAAGTTTCTGCTGTCTCAAGGCAGCTTTTCCTGGCTAGACTATTTCGTTACTTTTTTTTTTTTTTTCATTTATATATTTGCCTTTGTGGCTAGAATCTGGTGCCCTGGCAGGCTGAAAATTGCCCTCAGAACGGACTTTTTTCATGGTACTATCAACCCATTTCTACCTCACTTTGAAAGTCTTGCTCAGGGCTTTCCTGTGAATTTAGGTGGTGGATCCCTTGCTGGAGGGGCTCTTTCTGAGTGTCCTGTGGGTCCTTTAACTTGTGTAGGGCAGGCGTTCGCTCTAAGTTACTCTGACTGGTCCTGGCTTCCGGCACCTGCTTCCATTCTCTTATTAGGGCTCATATGTCGCTATTCCAACACTGTGACTCTGGAAAGTCAGATGCCCCCAAATTATAACCATCCAGAAAGTAGCCTGCAACAATCAAAATGAGGGCAAAAAGGCTCAGAGCTGCACATAAGCCTCAGGTGCACATACGTGATCTAAAGACCAAGGGTTCAAGTCCTCGACCTCTGGTCAGGATGGAGGTTTTCCAATTTTTGCCCAGAACCTATCAATCTCAGTTTGAATATAGTTCTAACTTTCTTGATGTAAGAGTTCTCAGGCCATAGCAGCTTGCCGTGCTGCCGGAGATGGGCCAGCTTGGAGTTATTGAGGAATGACGGCCACGCACATTCAAGAGAGAGAGAAAAACAGAAACATATGTGTGGGCGGTTCATGCCGATGCAAAGATTCGATACCCTTTGACAGGCCTGTGTCCTCCGCCAACTGAGTCTCCAAATTCGACCGAGGCAAACGCACAGAAGGGGGAATTTTTACTTCTTTATGTAATTGCACGAGTGGTGAGATTAGTGATGATGTTTTGTCATGTATATTTTTTTCAATATTCCCCAAAAAAATTTCTTATGGAAAACGCTTTCCTCTCCAGAACAATAACGGAATGGGGCCTTTGCTTCCTTCCTCATCACCTTTCTGCCCTTGAAAGTGCCCGGCTTCTTCCTGCCCCAGGGCATTTGCACGCGCTGTTACTACCGTGGCTCCTATTTCTAGCACTGTTGTTTGTTGCCACACAACTGCTTTTAGTGCTGCGATGCTCACTACCAATCAGATGATCACTCGTGTGGTCACCACTCTCACCACCGTGAGCTACTACGGCATTGGTTACCACCGTTGCTGCTGGCGTTATTTCTCCCGCTCCGTTACTTGCAGGTGGAGGGAGGGAGGCTCATCCAGCTTCCTGACTGAGTTCATCCCAAAGAGATGGTTTTACATCATCATGTGAGCTCAGACTTGCCACACATGTTTCCTTACCTCGTCTTGGGTACCTCTCCTTTCCTGTGGACCCACAGTTTGACCTTGGTCAGGCATGAGCTAATTGCCGACTCCTTGGTCATAGAAACTTCGCGTTGTGTTTCTGTTCAGCGATAATTTATAGAGTTATTCAGGTTGGTAGTGTTTGTTATACAGTACAAGCCTCTTTATTCCTCTTAATACCCAATATTTGACACATTTTACGGGTAAAATATTCCTTTAAAGTGATGTCTCTGTGTCCTTAAGAGTGCGGGACTGGAGCCAGATGGTCCTGGCTGTGTGAGCTCAGCTAAATGGCTTTCCCTCTCTGAGCCTCCATTTCTCCTATGTAATGAGGGTCAAAACGGCACCTACTTCTGGGGATTAATATTGAAGTTTAATGTGATAATGCAGCCAAAAGTGCTTGTCAAACTGCCTGATGCAGAAAGTTGCATAAATATTCCTTATTTTTATACTAGACAACTTTAGAAATGAGAGCTCCCTGAGAGTGGAGATAATGCCATTTCCCTCTTTGCGGCCTTGGCTGGGTGACCAGCACACAGCAGGGGCCGGTGCCTGTTGGTGGAATGGAGCGAAGACATTCAGGGCTGAGCTCGCAGGGCTGGTGCTGGCTGAACAGTGAGGCAGGTGCCTGTGGTTTTTTCTCTCTGCCTCTCATCCTGCTCCCCCAGCTCTGCTCCCCTCTGTGACGCCCCCACCCGGCCCCACCTTCCTCAGCTGGGACTGATGTGGTGTCTCCTCTTCCTCTGTCACACCTTGCTCTTATTTATACCTCGATATGACTTAAATCAACACAGCATTGCTTTTAGAGAAACTACAGGGCCACCTCTCCTTGATTTTAGGACGAACCAGTTCTTGATGCAAGAGTTTCAGGTGAGCGGGTGTGGGGGGCTGTTTCATTAAAACTGTGATGGTTGAAGGTAACCAGCCTGGCTCCTGCAGAGTCATTCTGACCTGCCATGGTCCTATACGAATGTAAGACTGCAGGTGTGGCTTTGGAGGGAATCTCAGATTGGAGTCGCCATCCATTTTTGTTAATGTTTAACAGAGGGCTCATGGCCAAGCTCAAGGGGAGAGGCTCATGAAAGTTCCACATTCACTGAAAACTGAACTCATAAAAGTGCCTCATTTTTTTCCCCTTTTCTTTTAAATCAGACCACACCTTGAGCTTCTCTTCCTCCTTCTGACCTTGACATAGAGGCTCATCAAAGCCCGCCTTGCTCCTCTCCTCTCTCCGTCGGCTCTTCCAGCCTGGAGCCATCACCAGCCAACCTAGATGACTCTCTTAAGTGAACGGGGAAAAGGCACCACTACTGGGAAGATGGACTAGAAAAAGGTGCCTCTCTGGGCGAATTTAGCCCGGCTCACGGCCATGGCTCTTGTGTAAAGTGGAGCCCCTTGCTTCAGACAGGGCAGCACACAGCTCGTAGTTTTAACTCTACTTGTGCAGTGCACAAACTGCACCACTGTACGTGGGAACCCGGCTTCAAACACCCGATCCATTGGCCTTGAAAACTCAGTGGTGTACTATTTTGCCATCCATGCAGTTATGTTTCTCAAAAATACCCTGGTTGCTACACACTACAGTTGGGGAAAAAGTCACGGAGAAAACGAATGACATGGAATTAAATGCCCTCGAACCGGATTTCTAGCTGGCATCTGCTTCCCCACAAACCGAAATTTCTAAGCGTTAAAAACCTGCTCCCGTAAGTGAACCTCCTTCTGATTCACTTTCTCCGAACAGCTCAGGGACCGTCGCTGCTGTGTTGCCATCTTTTGAGTCCATGAGGTCTTTGTCATGCAAACTGTACTTTAAGACCTTCTTTCCAACACCCACTAGCGTGAGATTTGATATCCTGGGGGTTCTGGGTGTGTGGCTTCATCACAGATTATCGAGGGGCTCAAAGGAACTCCTTGAGCCTCATCTGTTGGATATACCCGTATTGTTAGGGTGATGTGTAAACAGATGTACAACAAGAGTGGTTTTTAAAAAAATTGGGGTATGTCATAATAAAACAGAATCTCAAAAGTGTAGCTGCAGAGAGGTGCCTCTGGGTGAGCACCGGAACTCACCCCTTCACCCAAATGTATCTCCAGGCCTTGATCAAGTAGGCATTTGCCTGGTTCACCCTGGCTCTGGCCTCGCACCTTGCCACACCTAAGATCTCCCAACCGCTGCCCAGCCCCAAACCCCTTCTCACTCATCTTGCCTCTCTGCGTCGCTCAGTCATAGTGTTTAGATTGGAGGCTCCTGAGGTCAAAACCGGCCACCAGCCTCTGTTGTTGACGCTGATGACGTTGGATGAATGGCTTAACTTTGAGCCTCACAGTCATTCCTCACCCGCAAAATGGCAAGAATGATAGTAACCACTTCAAAGAGCTGTTTAAGGATCATGTGTGCAAAGTGTTATAAAAGTGCTGGGCCATAGAAAACCCTCAATTAAGCAGTAATTACTGCTTTTATTACCACTTCTCATTTTTGTATGACATTTGACTTCCAATTTAGTGTCATGCGTGTGGTAGGTGCACAATCATATTTTTCCTTTATTTTTTTTTTAAGGGAAAACACCCATAAATGTAAGAAGCACACACAAGAAATGTATATGTATTGCCAACAAATTTAAACGATAGAGAAAAATGTAGAAAGTGAAAAAGCTTCTCCCTTCTTCAAATTTCCAAGCCAGAGGTAACTGACGCTGGTGGTTTTCCTAGCATCCTTTCCAGACGTGTGTGTATGTATTCGTTTTTACAAAAATAGGATTACGCTGAATGCATTGCCCTGTGCCTCGAAGTGTCTGGATTTTGCATGTGGAGGAATGTTTACAGGTTCAAAGCGGCTGCTTTTTTCACAGTGACTGGCTTTGGATGAGCCCTGTGTCTGGGATTCTTGCCTGTGGGATATCAATACGATGCCTTATTTTCTTGGTTGCTTTTCCTATTATAGGGGAGAAAACGAGGAGGGAGTCTCTCTCTATGGAGCCCTCAGCATGAAGACCCTGAGGCAGAGGAGGGGACTTTTACTATTTTGAGCTCCATCTCCAGCGTGGTGCCTGGGTTTGATAGGGGAATTGTGTCCTTGGTCTCAGCTTTCTGTTTAGTGCTGTATACAAGAGCAATTCTGGCCGAGAATAATTCTGAGAGCAAGAGCTTCTGAATCAGTATAAAAACAGTTATTTTGCAAAAGGGCAAAACTGCCAAAAAAAAAAAAAGTTTAAAGGAGCATTACAGTTATAGAAATGTGTCGCCTAAAATACTTTGTAACGGTTTGTGGGAATGCTGTGAGCCACATTATGAAAGAAGGGCTCTGGCGAGAGTTTTCGAGGGTAGTCTAACAAACCAACCCTGAACCCCACGAGTGCGCCCGACCCATCCTGCAGATGTCACAACCTCCAGCTCTCAGGGCCACCCCGATGCCTGCGACCCACGGGGACGCAGCAGTGGCCTTCTTAGCCTCGTGTGAGGAGGGATGAGCGAAGGCTTCATCTCGGAGCGGTCGACACTTCTGCCTGCCCCCTCGGGCCCCAGCACACTGTCTCAAAAGCTAGAACCTTAAAGTTTTGCACTTTGATTAAGAAGAAAAATAAGTCTACCCATACTTCCTCAATTGTCATGGCTCTTTCACCACTGGAATGATGAAGATTAGGTAAAAATAGACACAGACATGATTTGTTACTTAGCAAGGAATACAAGGGCCATGCTCAAGCTGAGATTAAAGCTCTGAATTTAGAGTCTATCCCTCAGCTGTCTCAAGCTTGTCTTAGAGGTCCTAGCCCCCCACTCTTTTGTATGGGCCCATCTGCCTTTTGCATCTCTCCAGCCCAGATCCTGCTCAACTCTGCTCCTTGGTTGGTCATCTCCCCCACCTCTCTAGCTTGGAAAGATTGAGATTGAGATGCAAATTCCTAATGTCAGTGGGGTGCATTGCTGGGGGACAGAGGAAACTTGATAAATTTTGGGACCTTAGCAGTGGCTCTGCAATGGGGACTCCTAACACACGCTCCTTCCTGACCTTGTAGAAACACTGATGATTACTCTGCTAATGGGGTGTCCGAAGAGGATGGAAGCTTTCTCTGCCACACTGAGGTGGGGTTGGCCCCTCCCCATCAAGACTGGAGTGAGAGGCAGACTAAAGACTAGGGAGCCTGGTCATAGGCCTGCTCTGTGACCTGGCCGGTTAGAGTAACCTCTCTGGGATTTAGTTTCTGCACCTTTAAAAGAGGGGATAGGAATCTTAGCCCTCCCTAACTCACAGGGTTGACATGGGGCTCCCATGAGGTGCCTGCATTCAGTGCTGCTAACGGCGGCTCACCGTGTCTGAGAATGGCTCCAACCAGCAGGTGCCTCGGCATGTCCTAAAGATCTGTGAATTTCTCTCTCTCTCTATGCATGTTTCATCCTGAGGGGTGCAGTCCATAGCACGCTGCCATGGGAGGGCCCGGTAAGGCTTTGCTGACTTCAGATGGATGGCTGGATGCCCGGGGCTTCCACGCTCATTTACCACCAAGTGCCAAGAGGGCTTATTAACTGCCAGGTGTGGCGCTGGGCATGGGGCAAACAAAGACACACACGCGGCCAACATTCTGGACGACCAGCAACCAAATGAAAGAACGTGGAATGACAACCTGAAAGAAAACAGGGTGCCCTCTGGAGCAGTGGGAGGCCTGCTGCAGCTGGGCACGCGGGGAGTCCATCGAGGCTGCATCCTAGGGCACGAGAAGAAAGCAGCCGGGAAGGCAAAGGGCTGGCGTTGAAGGTGGGCAAAGGGCTGTCCAGGGAGACAGGACAGCCTGGGAACTGAGGGTGCTTGGTGTATGCAAGGGGATGAGGAGGCCATGTGCTGGGAGGACGTGAGGGATGGACCGGGCTGCTTGCTCCCCTCCTGATTACGGCCTTTTCTAAACCAGGGTGAGGAGAGCCCTGTTCATAACCTGTCCGGTCCTTCACGGGAGACTGAGCTGTTTTAATGCAATTGGTGCGAATGCCGGTTTTCATCACAGGATCATGAAGAATCATCATGTTCTAGACCAAGTCAGTTACCCAGCGGGGAAACGGCTAAAGCTATGTGCAGAAACTTCCTTGCAGTAAAGGCCCCCTTCCCTTATGTATCGCTGACAAACTCACATATGTAGCATGTATTATGTTCTTGGTGTGATGGTATGAGCTGTAAATATGAATTGATTTAATCCTCCCAACAGCCCCATAGGAGTAAGCACCAGCGTCATCATTATCAACATCTGCATCATCACCACCGTCACCATCACCGTTATCATCTTTTTACAGATGAGCAAGAGATGCCCAGCGAGTTGCCTAAGGTTAGTGCGGTTGGCAGAATAACGAGAATGACAATCTCCCCTCCACCCTGCAAAGATGTCCCCACTCTAATCTCCAGAACCTACGGATATGTGACCTTACATGGCAAAAAGGACTTTGCAGGTATGATTAAGGATCTTGAGGTGAGGGGATGATTCTAAATCATCCAGGTGTAACCACAGGAGTCCTTATAAGGGAGGTGTGTGGGTCGGAGTCCGAGAAAGATGTGAGGACAGAAGCAGAGTCAGGGAGGTCGGAACATACCGCTCCGTTGGCTTCGAAGATGAAGGAAAGGGCCACGAGACGAGGAACGTGGGCGGCCTCTAGAATTTGAAAAAGTCAAAGGAATGGTTCTTTCCTGGGGCCTCCAGAAGGAGTACGACCCTTCCCACACCTTGATTTTGGCCCAGGGAGACCCCGTGTCAGACTTCTAACTTCCAGAATTGTGAGATAATACATTCGCATTATTTCAACCTGCTGAATTCGTGGTCATATGATTCATGGTAGCAGCGAGAGCTGAATGGACAGTCTTGAAGAACGGATAAGAGAGTGACTTTACAAACTGAATCTCCTGCTTTGTAACCTGGTGTCCCTCTCGGAGCAGGGAATGTCTCACTGTGAGGCCATAGTCGCCCAGTGTCCAAACGCACCACAGGTCGACCCTTAAACCCACGGCACCCACCGTGGGAAGGACTGGAAGAGGGGTGTGTTCCAGGGGCACTCTGCACTGTGGGTGGCTCTGTTCTCAGCCAGTGTGGGAGCTGATTTTTTAATTACAACCTAGTGGGATATTGGAAAAATGACTCTTGCCTATGTCTGAGCAAACAAAACTAAGGGAAACGCCCCAGTAGGCTTTGAATGCAGCCTACCAACCAGCTGCCAGAGAAGGAGGCACGCTTTTGCTCACAAAGGGATGAAATGAACGTGTGCCTTGCCTCACTGGCTGGTCAGACCTGGATATTTCCCATAAAAAAGGGCAGAGAGGACAAAAAGAAAATGAGAAGCTGGAGGTTAGAAGGTGGAGAGAGACACAATGCCTCCCAGATGCACCTGGTCTGAGCTGGAAGAACACGGGGCGCAGGGTGGCCTGGGTGTCACCCTGGCTGGCCAGGCACCCTGTGTGGGGTCAGAGGGTGACTCTGTAGCTGTGGTGCCCTCTGTGAGTCTACAAATCCCCCGGAGGAGCTGATGGGTCTGCGAACGGCAGGGCCAAGGACCCTGGTGGGTGGGAACTCACCAGCTCCAGGAAGAATCTGAGGCAGAGGAACTTGGCAGAAACTCAACTTCTCTAAATGTATTATAAGCCGTGGGCCACAGAGGCCGGATTGCGAGGCCCCCGCGGGCTCTGACAGCCGGGTCCCTAACCGTTGAGACCCAGCGCAGTCCTGGCATTGAGCAATAGGGCTCTGCCTCAGCACCTACTCACTGACTGCCCCGCCCTGCCCGCTCTTTTGGAAAAAGAGGAGAGGAGAGGCGAGGGGAGGGGAGGGGAGGGGTGGGGAGGGGAGGGGAGGGGAGGGGAGGGGGAGAGGAGAGGAGAGACAGCCACTGGTGTGACTGCGTGTGTCTGTGGGTGCATGTGTGTGCATGCGTGGCCTCATGTGCCAGTGTGTAGGCCAGTGAGTGGCTCCCACAGTCCTCCTCGAGGCCAGGTCCCTGGCTGCCCCTTGGGTGGCCTCTTCTTCAAGAACAGTCAGAAAAGCTCTCGACTGGGCCCCAGCATTCTGGGCTGCTGTGGTCTGGGAGGGACAGACAATAATAACGGAATAACTAGTGCATTGAACTCTCACTGTGTGCCAGACACTGTTCATAGCGCCAACCCATGACCTGGTGAGATAAGCATTACTTTTAGCCCCATTGATTGGAGCAGAACTGAGGTCCAAAGAGGTGAAGTCATTTTCCTGAGGCCGCACAGTAATGCAGCAAGGAGCGGGGAAGCTTGGACCCAGGGCTCATGCCCTGATACTATATTCCTCATGGGACAGTGACAGCCAGAGCCACCAGGCTGGACAGGCTGCTCTGTAGGGGAGCCACTTCCTCTTGCCCACGTTTGGCCTGCAAGGTGGGCATCTTGGCCTTCTTGCGGCTCCTAACCCCTTGGCAGCTGCAGGGAGCCCTACATGGGCCTGACTTAGGGCTGGTGAGCCACGGGGCTGCGGGTGAGGCTCCAAGGCCCCCAGCTAAGAATTGCTTGAGTGAGGTTGAAACATTTCTCCATTTGTCCACTTGTCTCTAAAGTCTTGTCCCTTCTGGTATGTTCCACGGAGATACAGCTTGAGTCTGCTGCATCTTGCTGACGACTTCAACTCGAGAAGCTCAAAATCCGTACGTGGGACAGTCTGAATGTGGCTTGAAGACTTACAGAAGCTGCCTGCTCGTCCAGCCTCCTGCTCCTCTCGGCAGAAGGGCAGCCAGGCGAGCTCTGTTTCCTTCCTGGGCGAGCTCTGTTTCCTTCCTGGGTGAGCTCTGTTTCCTTCCTGGGTGAGCTCTGTTTTCCTTCCTGGGTGAGCTCTGTTTTCCTTTCTGATGTCCAGCTGTGCAGCTGTTCAGTTTCCTCTCTGCAGCCCTATCTTGGTTTCCTCCCGTGCAGAATGGAGAGCATCAGTGTACCGGCCTCCAGGTGGGAATGTGAGCCTGTCACCATTCCTGCCGGGGCTGTTGGCAGTGGCCACATGCATGATGAGTGAATAACACAGGTGGCCCCAGTTCCTGGGTGGCAACAGTAGCACTGGCTTTAAGAGGTCCGTGGTATGGCGCCCCAAGCCCAGATCCTAGAGCCCTACTGTGGGGCCCTCTTCCAGCCACCCCCAACCTTCTAGCTACGGTACCTGCCAAATCTCTCGGTGCCTGATTTCTGCATCAGGGACATGGGGATACGAACAGCCTCTACTGCCCTGGATAGCTGTGAGGACTAATGACTTACGCGTGTGACATCTTGGCACTGAGCTGGCACATAGTACGTGCTCCCTGCATGTATCTGTGATTGTCACCTTCTCAAAGGATGGGGGGCGAGCCCTGCCTCGGCCGGGGCTTGGTGTCTACTGGCAGTTCTAGCATCCCATTTTGCAGACGGGGAAATCGAGGTTCATGCATTCAGACCCGAGGAGGGGCCAGGATCCTGCCCCTACCGAGCCCTCTTTATCTTCTTCTACCCTCTCGAATGTCACGGAAGCCGGTTTCCCCCCAGTATTTCCCCTGTAGAAAATCAAGTGCAGGCTGTCGCACAAACACCACATTCTGCCCTGGGACGAGCAGGCGGTGCTGTGAGAAAGTCCGAACTCACACAGGAATGTCCTGGGAGTTGCTTCTTTCTGACCATTGAGATGAAGATTGGAGAACAACGTGGAGCCAGCAGGACTTCTAGAATCTTCCTGAATCGGATGGTGTGAAGATAAGGTCCTGGGGTCTGTCTGGTGTCAGAAGCTCTTGGTTCAAATCCTGGCTTTGCTCATAGTCACCACGTCCCCCTGGTAGATGGCTTAACCACACCCTGCCTCAGTTTACCTATCTGTGTAGCGCTCTTGTGAGGATTTAGTGAGCTCGCCCTGGTAGATAAGCAACCCTTAATAACCCTTAATAAGGAAATGCAAGTTTTATCACTATCTCGATTGACCTTTCACTCTGGAGAGAGAAAGTGACTTGGCTGAGCACTGTCTGCTCCTTGCAGCAATGTGACTGACAGAGCCGAGGCAGCGCCTGATTCCTTTACGTGATGGGAGTGCTCCTTCAGGGTCCACTTCTCAGCAGTCAGAGAGCTGGGCGAAGGCAGCTCACATGCTTGCTAACAGGCTCTTGGAGAAAATGGGTGGTAGGCTTCTACAGTCACTCATGGTCCACTCCGCTCCTGGTCCTGGCAAGGGAGAGCCACAGCTGTGTGGCCTTGGGAACTGTACCTAACCACTCTGGGTTTCAATTTCCTCATCTGCAATACCACCACCGAGGGCCCCCTATGGTCCCCTGGTACATCAGAGCTGATTATGTTTTCATGCTGAAATAGAGGGATATTTTAAAAGAATTTCCTTTGAGGCCTCATCTACCTAGAAAATATGCAGAGAAAATTTCATAACTGAATGATATTAACCACTTAATTACTCCCCCAGTTTCTTTTTTTCTTGACCTATGGGTTAGAGACGGCAAGCATTTATTTAGCTACTAATAGAAAGTAGCTTTTCTTCTAATTCCAAACATAACATGGGCTCAATGCAGAAAACCTGGAAAGCACAGGAAAACACAAAGTCGGGGTGAGGGGAAGAAAAAACAGGGCAGGAAGTTAAGCAAACATTTATAACCCAGGTATGGAGCCGTCGTAAAACCTCCATCATTCCTGGAAAAGCTTGCGTGCCCCGGTTTTGAAGAGCTATAAAATCTCAGGGCGTTGCCCTCCCAGGAGCCATTTTGGAGCCTGTTGGAAGAAATCTTCATTTTCTAGAACCTTCTCCCGCACCCCAGAGGCCAGTTTATCTATCCATGAGGTGATTAGTGCGGATGGCGGCCCCGGTCTGGCCCCTCTGATATGTGGCATGTCCTGCAGTAGAGCTCCGAGGCTACAGGGTGTCCCGGAGCCAGACTGCCTGGGCTGGACCCCCTTTCAGCATGAATTTTCTAGGTGGCCTTGAAAGAGTTTCCTGACTTCTCTGTGCCTCAACTTCCTCACCTGTGAAACGGGGATTCTGATAAGTCGATCCATGTGCTAAGACAGAGGCGCACGCTCATGGTGGCTGCCGTCGTGATTCTGGACCTACCCCAAGGATTTATTGAATAAAAGCAGTTGCTTTAAGAACACAGCGTGGGAGAGAAGCAGCCCATCGTGTCTGAGGAAGATCGAGGAGCCATTCCTTCTGGGGGCTTCCGGGTCTTGTCCAGGGACTGTCAGAAGCTGAACAGGGTGTGGGCCACTTCCAGTTGGTTGATACTATTGGTTTATTTTTTAAAAATGAAGAGGTTCCAAAGCAGCGCTCCGAAAGCAAACAGAAGCTTAGCACTCCGTGGCGTATGTCTTCCTTTAACATCCATGACCGTGTGTACGGAAGCCTCTAGAAGTCTAAACCTGAGACTCTCGGTGAATGGGGGCTCAGGCCTGCCCCACTGTCCAAGGCTCTGGACTTGTCACTCGATCTCCTGCCCAACACATAGTAGGTGCCCAGTAAACGCTGAGTGAAAAAAAAAAATGAATGAATGGGACTCAGTCATCACAGGAGAAGGTGCAAAGACAAGAATATTTTCTGGTCTCTAAGCTTAGGGCTGTCATCAAGGCTGGAGATTAGTGCTCAAGGTTCAAATGATATCAGCACTTACCATATTGGATAAGGGGACACCTGTCCCCCAGACCATGGACTCTTCTGTCAATATTTATTCAACTTTCTTTTTCATTTTTACTTTCTTTTTTACCCTTTTAATCCAAGTCCAAGTGTCAAACAGGGCAGGGCCACAGAACAGGGACATGCCTCAGTAAAATTCTTGGAGGCTGCTGGCTGCGAGCTTGGGTTTTGGTGGTGGTGGGGGCTCTGATCCCTCATCCCTCATGGACCCTAAGGGTCTCTCGCTGCCTTCGGCTTTCTTTTTTCCTGATGGTCAAGTGATGGCAGAGGCAGACGTCTAGGTGTATGGAGGTTCAAGGACCACTTCCTGCCCAGCATACTCTTGTAACTCCCCCAGCCCCACCAATGGACGCCTTGGGGGGCTCAGGCCAGCTCCTGATGGCGTCTGGGGTCGCTGAGAAGGGTAGCTGGAATAGCAGCCTATCTAGCAAATGGCCTTTCCAACCTCTTGGGACCCTTGGCCTTGAGGATCCCAAGGGAAATAGCACCCCCTGCTGGCTGGTCATGGCAATCCCTCCCTCCACCCACCCCCGACCCTTTCCAATTCTCCTTGCCCTGAAACTATAGGATGTTTGCTCACCACTTAGTCCATACACTCACTGCCTTTGGGGCCACTGGATACACTACAGGATATCAGCACAGTGAATGTTTGTAAAAACGTGGCCTCCCAAGAATACATATGTGACCCCACCATTCTACTCCTGCACATATATCTCCAGGAAATTCCCACCTGGGGTCCTTCAGGGGACACGAATGAAGATGTTCAGCACGGTGTTACATATGCAAGGCAGTGTGGGAGCACCTGACGCGGGGCGTGGGGGCGACGTGGTGGGCGCGCCCCGGGCAGGGCTGTGCAGGCGTTCGCACTGGTGCACAGGCAGCAGCGGACATGAATAAAAACAAAACACCAAGTCGTAACAAAAAGGACCAGAATAAGAATACAACGCAATCCCATCTGTTTACCAGAAATGAAATTCCTTGATAAATACCAGCTGGAATCATATAAAATTGCCAATTGTTTTACTGTGTTTTTTTTTTTAAACCTTATAAAACATGACAAAAATAGTGTCATATTGTGTAACCTTACAAATCGTGGCGTAGTTACAGAATAGAGAATAGAGAGCTGAGAAAAAGCGACCTACAACTACACAGAGCAATGCCGATGATTTCCTGAACATAATATTCAGTAAAATAAGCCAGAAATAAAACAGTCCACAGTCTGATTCCATTTATACAGAACTCAAAACCAGGCAAAATGGACCCACGGTATTGGAGACTATGGTTGGGATTACCCTGGGGCAGTGGGCAGTGGCTGGGAGGGGACACCAGGGGGTTCTGGGGAGCTACCAAGGTGCCATATCTTCACCCAGGACTGTTACATGGGTGCTCAGTGTGTGAAAATCCACTGAGTCCTGTGTGCTTACAGTCTGTGCATGCTTCTGTACCTATGTCCCACTTTGATAAAGGTTTGGGATAAAGGTGCCTCTAAAGCAGCAGTGGGTGCTCACAAAACGCTGAGAACAGCAGGGTGTACGTCCAATACGGAGAACGGTGAAGAAGCCACCAGAGGGGAAAAGGCCTAGGACAGTTTTTCTGCCTCCTGGGCAGCCCAGGTGATGTGCTGTGGTCCAGCGACAACAGAGTCTTCCACAAGCTCGCCCCTGCACTCCCGCATGGCTGGGGGCCCAGCACTGGCTGGCAGAACAGGAGGAAAGTCCCCACTGGTTTCTTTTTTTTGCCACCAAAGGGGCTGCAGGTATTCGTTCCTGAAACTCATGGCTGAGCTAATTTTACACTGCGAGTGAGAGAGACGCTGCAGAGAGAAATGAAACGGGTGGCTCCGGGGTGGGTCTGATCTGAGCTGGATGGGAACTCTGACCCGACGGCTGGGAGCCATGCTGGGGAGCTGAGAGAGGGGGCCACTCTGCTGGCTATGAGGCGGGCGGGAGCATCGTCTGTCATACCTGGATATTAATTTATACCCGCAGACTGGGGATTAAGAACTACGGGGTCTCTTTTCGTCTCTGTCACTCATGGGGTTTTATGGGCCTCGGTTTCCCTATTTCTAAGGGGAGGGAGTAGAGGCCTAAGGATCCCAGTGTGCACAGCGCTGTGTCCTATCTTCCTTGGTCTTTCTCTCTCGTTTTATGGGGTCGGTCATGTCTCCACAGCAGAAAAAGTTGCATTGAGTTGGGCTTTAGGAAAACTAAAACAAACGAACATTAAAACAGTGCATCCTGCAGTGGGCACAGGCAGGCGGGATGCCTCTCTACACCGTGGGCACAAGTGGAGACTGTCCAGCTTTGAGGACAGGACACACTGAGGGAGGGCCTGGTGAGCTCACCGCCCAACCCTTTACATCGAATGACACCATCTAAATATAATCTATTTTCACTCCAGCTATTTTGTAACTTATATAATCACCCCAAATGCTTCAAAAGGTCTTAGAACAACCATAAGACAGAAGAGATCTTTAAAACGTCTGTAAGCAAAGCAAGCAATTACATTTGTTCGCACTAGAATTCTTCTTTCTCCCAGTGGCATAAACGAATGTGAAAGGTGAAAGGGAAATAACAAATTTTCTCTGAAACTTCTCTGTGGCCTTTAGTCTTGCTGGCCCACACTGTGCTACTCGGAAGCTGCTGACCGTTCTTTAAGGAGAAAATGTTATTTCTGCTCTAATTATTTCTCCAGAGAAAAGGGAGCCCCATGTGGTCCACCCCCCTCCCCGACAATAGTTAAATTAGAAAATTTACTAGGGTTAACAGAAGCACGTCTTACAGCCCTACACAAAGGGAATCATCTCCAGTGCCTCGCGATGCAGGGGAGTTCAAAGCATTGTCAAGATTGTGACTGAAGTTGTAAATCAAGGAACCTCAGATGGGTAAGGAAGGGAGGAAAGCGGAGAGTGTGGATGGGAGAGAAATAAAGGGCTTAGTAGACTGGTGGCCCCAGCGAGGCCAAGGAGCAGGTGTTGTGCAAGCATTTGAATATACAAGCAAGGAGAAACTGTGATCTGAAGTCTGAGGACATATGAATTCAGGATTCTGTGGAAGAGAGAAGGCCTGTGCATTATCAAACCAGGATAGAGAAGAAGGGCAGTGAGTTGAAGAAGTTAAAAACACTGAGCACAAAACTCAGCTCTGAGCTTCCTGGCAGCCACAGCAAAAAGGGAGCACAATACACTCTTGTCTAAGGAAAAGAAGACAGGCCATCTCTATAGGTATGGAATTCACCTTGAATGATAGATGCAACTGGGGAGTGAAAAAGCTTGTGAGCTGGGCATCTAAACATTCGTCAAATGAGGGAAAGCAAGATCTGAAAGGTCAGCAGCTTGCATAACCTTAAGGCTAATGGGTGGGAAACCTCACGGAAAATCTGTTGCTATCACTGCAGACCGAGTAGATCGCAGCAGGCATTTTGCAGTCCCCATGTCTACGCCATTGGGGAGAATCATCGGGAGATAGAACTTGCCATGCTGGTGTGAGCAACAGATTGGGGGTATTAGAGATGATACCCAATTGTCCCTCTACCCCCAAATGCAGCCAGTTCTGGTCTTGGCTGATGACAGGCTGGGCAAGCGGAGAGTGTCTGAAAATTACCTAGTGGTCAGCCAGCTGGACTCAAGGAGAGTCAGTAGCGAGGCTGATGAGGGGTCTAGAGGACTTGGAGCTGGGTGTTGATGATGATCAAAATAATTGGCATTTATTGAGGACTTGCCATGTGCCAAGAGCTTGATTTTGTTATCTCTTAAATGCCCGTTTTAATGAAGCACTATCATTATCTCCATTCTATAGCCGAGGAAACAGAGGCCCCGAGGGATCGAATGTGTGGCCTGCGGTCCCACGTCCTGGGAGTGGCTGGGCTGGGATTTGACTATGGATCCATAGGATGCCGGAGCCTGCACTTTTTCCTGTTTCCTTCTAGGGCTTGCAAAGGGCTTGAGCTAGGCAGCTGCATGGTGGGGACAGAGCTGCTACGTCTGGTGTCTTGGGGGGCTCAGTGCAGCTAGGCCGGGTGTGGGGAGGGGGAAGTTGCACTCAGAATCCCTGGGCTTTTCCTAAAGCCAACCCCTCACTTGCTGAGTTTACACCAGGGAGAGCATGACTTAAAAATGCTGTGCCCTCGGCACTGATCATGAGATGATAAAGGAAATGGCCATTGGTGAACTGGTGTCCGTAGTCCCAATTTGCACGGGGCAGTCCCTATTATGGCTGATGCTTTGCTATAATTGTAAATGGTGCCCCCTTTCACACTCAACGATGTCTCGGTCTGGATACTAAGTTATATATAGTCGTACTGCATATGTGCCGATTACTCCCCTTTGTCTGTCCATCTGTCCTCTGTCCTCCCTTGGTGGACCTGCTTTAAAGTGCCACTGTTATGCTCTCTGATGTCACTGATATCAAAACCCCTGATAGATGTCTCCTGGAGTGAAGTCCAAGAGAGAAGTGAGTTCCCCTGCTGAATTACGGTATCTCTTTTTATCAGCCAGGACTTGTCATTGTCCCTTTCTGCTCTGCCTGTCAGGAAGCTCAGATGCAGTGGCTTTCATTAGCCAAAGTTTTCTGGACCTTTCTCTTTTCATTGAAGGCTGGGTTATGTACCATTTCTTGAATGACTCTTGGCCTTTGATGGATGCTTGGGGGTTTTAGCCATTTAAGCATGTAAGTTGCTCTTTCAGAGGAAGATAGCTTCCAGGCCTTCCTGCAGGTGGGTTGTTGTAAGTGAACAATGAGTGGGGGTGGGGAGAATGGGGCCACTTCTTAAGGCTTAAGCACACATGCCGGGAGCAGCTAGCTGTTCGGAGTGAGGAGCATCAAAGGGTCAGAACCCCGGTTCCAGCACCAGGCACTCCGTTAGAACGTTACCTCTTGTCTCTTTCACTTCCACCAAATCCTATGTGATGGGCGCTATTGTTGTCACCACTTTACAGAGGAGGAAAATAACAGTTTGGTTTGAGAGGAACACCCACTATGGTCAGCAAACGGAAGAACCAAGCTTTGTGCCAGGACTGCTGGTGTCAGAGGCCACGTCCCTAATGACTGCTCCCCGCTGCATGTGATGCTCACAGCTACTCTGTGGGTGGTGATAACTATCACTATCTCTGTATCACACGTGGAGACATTGAACTTGGAGATATGCACCTGTCTGAGGTCCAGTGCATAGTAAGTGGCAAAGCTCAGACTGGGACTGGACTTGGAGAGACCTTGTCACGTGCTCGCAGTCACAGAGGATGCAGGTGGTAAGGCTGGATTTCAGGCCAGGTCTGTCTGGATCTGGTACCATGAATTCACGGATGACCGACCCATAACGAACTCTCTCGGTGGTGTTCTGGGCACGTTTTTTGGAATTGTGTCACAGAATGAAGATATCATCCCTGGTCAAAAAAGGTCCCTTGTCATTGCTGTCAGAAGCCATAAATGCCTCTGGTATCAGTTTGGCAGGTTCTTTCTTTTGTTCTTCAATTATCTGCAATAGCCATCGGACAGTTCATGGACATTCCTCCCAGGCAGGGAAGTGCAATGCTCTGTTGACCCCGACAGGTACGCTTATGGACAGCAGGACCATGTGTAATCAAACAGGCCACATGCCAGCTGCAAAGAGGGGTGTCGCTTTCCATATGTGGCCCTCTGGCCTCTTGCATTCTTTGTTGCTCACACAGCTGACCTGGGGTCCTGGGAACCAGCAATCCCTTCTCTGCTAGGCTAAGTCAGAGGCTTGCTCTAGATAAAGCAGAAATTACATCAGGTCTTTGCTGGGAATGGAGCAACCATTCTCATCAAGCAGAGGGTCAAACTGAAATACCAACTCAGGCTGGAGAGCGCTCAGATGCTCCAGTTTCGTAGTGGGCCATCAGTTTGAGAAGACTGGAGGGTCAGTTCCAGCTTGCCTTGAGGGACTGACGTTTTACCATGTTGTTTCTACCTGTGGCTTATTGAACACACGTGCGCGCGCGCACACACATGTGCCTTTGTGTTTCATTCCTTCTGGGATTCGGCAAGTGGAAGCGGTGGACCTCTGGTCTGTGTATTCACTCAACAAACATTTAAGGGGACGGACTGCATGCTAGATAAGTATCTAGGGTACAGAGGCAAAAAAAAAAAAGAAAAAAAAAGAAAAAAGAAAGCCTGCAGTTCAGCCATGTGCATTTCAGGATATGCTCAATAGCCAGAGGGCCTGGAGCAGGGGCCAGGCGGGAGGAACTAGGTTGGTGCCCACCCACTCCTGAGACCAGGCTGAGCCGGGAGCTGGAGCACCATCCTGCAGGGCGGAGCTTTGGAGATGCCGACTGTTTTCCCAGGGTGGGGAGTGGTGGTCAACCATGGGTGCAGCTTCCGCAGGGTCACCGCTGGCAGAATGCACGCATGCGCACCTTTCATTCTCTGGAGGCCGAAGGGGGAAGGGCCGGCATTTGGACTGATGAACTAGCTCACACGACCTCCACATGACCCTGGCCCTGGGAAATGAAAATCGAGCACCTGTGTTTGGTTTCCTGCCCAGGAGATGGCATAACCACCCCCTAAACACCTTCGTTTAGAAGTTGGAAAAATAGAGGGTGGGGTGAGAGCCGGAAAAACAGCACGTGGCTTGAGAGTCAGGAGACAGATTGTTCCGTAGGACCGTGCTCATCGGAATGCCCAAATCCTGTAAGAGGTTCCTTAGGAAGGGGTTCTTTCTGCTTTTTCTCTCTTGTAATTAATACTGAGTTCCTCTCTAAGGCTGCAAGTCTCTGGACGGCGGTTTCTGGGGTATTCACTTCCCTTTGTCCATGCGTGCCCCGGGCCCACCACTTAGTATGAGGTGATGACAGCCACCACCTGAGAACCCTGCTGAGTGCTCTTCATTGAATCCTGTGTTAGCAGGGGCATATGGGGAGACTGAGGCACAGAGAGATGAAGTGACTTGCCAAGGCTGTGAAACCAGGAGTGGTGAAGCCTGGACGTGGAACCCTTGCAGTCTTTTAAAATATACCATTATTGTGAATGTGCAAAACCCATCGAATTGCACTTGAAATGGTGAATTTTATGTCATGTGAATTATAGCTGTTTTAAAATGCAGTGAAAAAGAGGGTCCTGGTGCCTCCGGCGTGGGCCTCCTGCCCAAGAGAACAGAGACAGCTGTCTTTTTACCACTGCCATGAATGCCCGCGTAAATGTGTAGTACATATCTCAAGGAAGGAAGGAGATAGGAGGAAAAAGGAACGGATGGGCGAGGGAGAGAGAAGGAGGGAGGAAGGGAAAAAGTAAAGAGCGGTAATTAATTCAAGTCCCAGCACAGCCGCCCAATACCTGCAAGGTCTTGACACACCACTTCTCCTCTCTGAGCCCCAATTTCCTCATTTCTAAAGTTCTTTCCACCCTGATTTTAAATCTCAGCTCCACCTCTAACATATTTAGTCACCTAACTGTCTCACCCCCTCCCGCCCAGGGCAAACCTACTGGGCCTTCGCCTTCGGGAGTAAAAGTGATTCCTGGCTTCATCCCCTTAGAACTGCCATCCAGGCAGCCTCCCTCCCCTTCTGCTGGTGATCCCAAGAGGTGGGGCTCCCCACTCCTCCCTGGGGGCCTTCTGCAGGCCTCCCTCTCCGATCCAGGGTGCTGTGCCCCCCGCAGTTCTGGGTTTGGAGATGTGATACATTTCCAGAGGAAACTGGCTGAGCCCCATCAATCTCATTTCAAGTCACAGGCCACCGCAGCCTCCCACGTGAAGCCACAGCAGCCTCCAAGCCACCACCTCTCAGCTCTCACCCTGCTGTGGTCAGTAGGTAGAAACTAGGATGAGGACAGCGTCTTTTATGAAACCAACTTGCACTGTCTTCAAAGAAACCAGATGAAAACCAGAAAGTCATTAATGGGTGTAGGGCGAGGCAGTGGGGAAGCCAGTGTGGTGTTCGCATCCCGGCGCCGGGAGGCGGTGGTCGGCGGGCGTGGGCCGGTGGGCCGGGGAGAGCCCGCTCTGAGCCTCATTCCCAGCTCCACCTTCTGCGGCGTCGTGGTGCAGCAGGACCAGCCGCGGTGGCCATGCTCCCTCCATGGGCACGGGAGAACACGACACACCAGGGCTCTGTTTTTCAGAGCTGGTCATTGCACATCAGGCACCACAAATGTCAAGGTTTCTGCTTGTGACCTTTGGGCTCGGCGGCTCTTTCTAGCCTGACCTCTCCTCTGGCTGCCTACGGTTTCCACTGCTTGCTGGAAAGTTCCACCTGCGTGATCTTCTGGCCGCATAAATTAAAAAATCCCCCAACTGAAGTCACCATCCCCTTCCTCCCCGTTGCTCCCCGGGTCTTCGCTATTCTTGTGAATGGCGCCAACTCATCCCGCTGTTCCCGAATCTCCTAGCCTCAAAGTCGCTGTCAACTTCTCCTTCTCCCTCTCTCCCTAACCCGATTGAAAGTTATGCATTCATGACTATTTCACTTTCACACTAATTTTGCTTTCGATTCTTTCTTTCACCTGAAGAGTCTCTGTTCGGACCCTGTCACTTCCCTGGCTCTATCTTCTGCAAACTCCAGAAGAGCCCAGAGAGCCAGGAGTTTGAGCCTGGTGATCTCCAAAGCACAGCTTTGACCATATAAGGTCCTTGAGTGCTCAAAACCCTGTAGCCATCAGGATAATGTTCTATTCAGTAGCAATGTATACAGTGCCTGCTGAGAGAGTGTTCAGAATGCGTCCCCCCCCCCCTTTACTCCACTCTCCAGCGCTCAGATTAGGTAATTCATAGGCCAGCTGTGGTCGACTGATGGTTATGTTTTCTGGAACACCCTGTGACCATGAAGGTTTGTGAGGCCACTGCAAGAATGCTGCAATTGATTAGCAATGTCTGCTCTGGGCGAGGGAGTGTGGGCTATGACATGTAATTGCCGACCTGTTTTTCACCAAACTGGGCTTCTCTCTACAGCTCATTGCAACACTCCTTCTCCACATCTGTGCTTTTCCTCCAGTCCTATCCCTCTCTCTGTGTGTTTTAATCCTAGCAAGTCCTTAACGACCCCCCTGAATACTATCTCCATAAGGTATTACTAGGTTGCGGCTGAGGTTAAGGCAGGAGCAGGTGCATGGACGATGCGGCCAGAGAAGGACGGGGTGAAGACTGGAGTAGCCGCGGATGGTGTGTTCCAGCAGAGGTTCCCAAGTGCAGGTGCTGGCCAGCTGAATCCGAATCACAGGGTGGATGCCGGTCTCTGAAGTCAAAGACCCCAGCCTGGGGCTCAGCCTGAAGTGCTTCATTCGTATGCACGGTCTGGGAGGCGGGCCACTGTGTAGAAAGCCCAACAGCAAAATTCTGCCACCCTATCGCAGAGCTGTTCTTCTCAGACCAGTTGTAGGGAAGGGCCGGTTATTAACAATGCTTGGCGTAAAGTGAACTAAAATAGAAATTAAAAATGTTAGTGGCCATTTTGCAACATTTAAGAGAATGGTACTTTATCTAGAGGAACGCTGAATTTTTTATCTTTGAAATATCATGAACTGTCTATTGCTCTGAACTCAGGTAAGCATGCCAGCAGTTAATTTGTTCATGTCCGAGGTGAAATGCTTTACTTTTTACCGGAGATGACGAAAACAGGATGGTTGTCATACGACTGTTTTATGCAGGTGATGAAAATACACCGTGCTCTGTTCAGAGGCAAATTCATATTGATAAATATTTTACCTTTTTTTTTTTTCCTCCACTAAATATACACAGTAATCACTTGCCTGGAAGGTGAGTCTTCATTCTGTTTTTAAGGAGACGCACTTTCCAATTAAAAGTGATCGATACAGGAAAATGTTTGTATTATATACAGACGTCGTATATTTAACTTCAGGTTATAAAGTTTAAAAAAATGATGGTTTATTTCTAATTAATGTGTTTGCAGCGGATGCATAAGAAAAACTACGAAATTGTCTTTGAAATGAACAATACTTTCTAATCCATTGCACACTGATACTCTTCCAAAATACAGGAAAGTGCATTACCGGAGAAATAAAATGAAAGACATACACAAACGATAAGCCCTGACTTTATCGGTAAGAGACATAAACGTGCTCTGTCATTGCTGTCGAAGCTTCCGAACTCTCAGTTTCATCACGCCTTATGCACCGGAAGCAAGCAGTGTGTGGACGGGCCCGCGCGCCGCGTTTGGGAGAGCGCCGGGTGGACGCCTGTCCCGAGCAGGTGTTGCAGTTGTCTCACCAAAAGGAATTCTTTGCAATAAATAATTTGAAGCGGCACACGTCCCTCTCAGGTAAGGGTCACCCAAAGCCTTGCATTTATTTTAAATAATTTTCTCTCTCTCTCTTTTTTTTTTTTGGTATCTAGAATTTATATATTTTTTAATTAAAAAGTTTTTTTCCGTTACAGTTGACATACAATATTATATTATTTTCGGGTGTGCAATCTAGTCATTAGACATTTATATAATTTATGAAGTGATCCCTCCATAGGTCTAGTACCCACCTGACACCATCTGTAGTTATTACAATATTAATAACTATATTCCCTGTGCTGTACTTTACATCTCTGTGGCTGTTTTTATAACTACCGATTTCTACTTCCTAATCCCTTCATCTTTTTCACCCATCCCCCCAACCCCCTCCCATCTGGCAACCATCAATTTGATCTCTGTTTCTATGAATTTCTTTCTGTTTTATGTTTGTTTGTTTTTTAGATTCCACACGTTAGTGAGATCATATGGTATTTGCCTTTCTCTGTCTGACTTATTTTACTTAACATAATACCCTCTAGTTCCATCCATGTTGCAAGACTTGAATTTTTACTGTGTGTGTTCTAGGCTGGTGGTTAGGTAGGTGGGTAAGTAGACAAGAAAAAGAGGATATGATTCCCCAAAGTTTCTTTTCTTCTCGGTAATTACCTCTCAAGTTTCTCTCCTCTATTATTACATTCAGACATCCTTTATACCCTTCTGCTCCCTTTAACAAAAATCACTTAATAAACTACGTGGCAACATCTTAAAAAGTTGAGAGGGGAATGACTGCATGAGATATTTCCCTGATTCTTGAAAATCTTCCCCTTACTTCTAGACTCAGCTAGGCATCCATCGGCTTGCAGGTGGGGCACCTGTGCACGGAGGCTATGCAGCACACTCCTGGCCAAACCTCGTGTGGAAATCTTAAGGCTTCAGGACAACTTGAATCCAATTCTACTTTAAAAAAAGAGTCCTGATCATGGAGTTCGAGCCTAGAAGATCTTACCTCTTTCAACGACAAATAAAAACACCTAATTTTGGCTGTGACCTTGAGCCTCAAACTGTGAAAAGACAAGATATGCAAAATGCCTATCTTCACCTTGTTAAAAATACATCTGGGTGCTAGATCTGGCTTCCTCTGTTGACCAGAGAGAGGCCTTGATCCCAGGGTGGGTGGCCTGGCCACTATTTGCATAAACTATCAACTTCAATGTTCTAAGAAATGTAGTAGCCAGTGAGTGTGCCAAAGAGGTAGCTCTCAAGGGGACAGATTCAGATCTGGCAGTAGCTGTGTGACCTCAGTTAAGTCTCTCTCCCTCTCTAATTCCATTTCCGTGTCCCTCGAATCAGGGAGCTAGACCTAATAGTGACGTTTGCTTTTATGGAGTGTTCACTACATCCTGGGCCCTTGCGAAGCCTGCTGCATGTATTAATCTAATTTCATGCTCACAATCCAATGAGCTCAACATGATGACTGGGACCATTTTACAGATGAAGAAATGAAGCTCAAGACATCATCGCTTGCCTGAGTTCACAAAGCTCAGATACACTGGAGGTCTGGCTCCAAATCCCAGACTCTTTCTTGCTAATTGTTTTTTAGGAAACTGTCGAGCTTTTCAAGAAATTGAAAGAACAGTATGGTGATCACCTATGTTGCCATCGTCCAGTTTAACAATTTAACATTTGTCATATTGATATTTTTTCTCTCTTATTGCGAAGTATGTATCCCACTGTAGAGAACTGCCTTTTAATACCAGTATTGAGGTACAACTGACGTGCAATGAACCACACATATTTAAAGTGTACAATCTGACAAGCTTTGACATAGGTACACACTCATAAAGCCGCCACCACCCTCAAGGTAATGACTATACCCATCACCCCAAAAGTTGGCTCAGGTCCTTTTGTAATGCCGGCTCTTCCTTTTATGTACCCCACCCCTGGTTCCCACCAACCACTGATTTGCTTCCTGTCACCACAGATTCATTTGCATTTTCTGAGATATTATACAAACGGAATTGCATAGTTTGTACTGCTTTTGGGGAAGGGGGTCTGGCTCCTCTCATAGAGCATAATTATTTTAAGGTCCATTTATGCCGTAGCATGTTTAATAGTTCATTCTGCTGTTTGCCTAAATTAGTTTCTCCACTCCCAGATTGGTGTTTCCAGTTTTAGTAGTTGCATATAAAATCGGTGTGAAGGTTTGTGGCCAGATGTTTACATAAACCTCTGCTGTGGTAGGCAGAATGGGCTCTGCCCCAAAATGTCCTTACCCTCACCCCTAGAGCTGTAAATATGTTACATTACATGGCCAAGGGGATTTCTGCAGATATGATTACAGTGATGGACCTTAAGTGGGGAGGTCATCCTGGGTTACTTGGTGGGCCCAATCCCTGGCGACCACTGATCTTTTCACTGTCTCCATGTTTCTGCCTTTTCCAGAATGTTGTAGAGTTGGGATCACACACTATGAAACCTCTCTGAAACCTCTCTCTCTCTCTCTCTCTCTCTCTCTCTCTCTCTCTCTTTATTTATTTATTTTATGATACCTTTTTAGATTGGCTTCTTTCATTTGGTAATATGTATTTAAACTTCCTCCAGGTCTTTTCAGGGCTTGATAGCTCCTTACTTTTCAGCACCGATAACATTCCATTGTCTGGACGTATACAGTTTATCTATCCATTCACCTAACTGAAGGACATTTTGGTTGCTTCCAAGTTTTGACAGCTCTGAATAGAACTGCTATAAACATCCATGGGCAGGTATTTGTGTGGACATATGTTTTTAGCTCCTTCGTGTAAATATCAAGGAGAGTGATTGCTGAATTGTACGGTTAAGAGTATGTTTAGTTTTGTGAGAAATCGCGACTGTCCTCCAGCAATGCGTGAGAGTTCCTTTTGCTCCCCATCCTCACCAGCACTTGGCGTCACCAGCGTTCCAGATTTTGGCCGTTCTAACAGGTGCATGTCGGCATCTCATGGTTGTTTTAATTTGTATTTCCTTGATTATATGTGATGTGGAATATCTTTTCACATGCTTATATTCCATAAATTAATTAATTAATTAATTTATTTATTTATTGAGTTTCAAGCTTCTTAGATCTGCGGATTTAGAGTTTTCAGCCATTATTTCTCTAAGCATTTTTTTCTGTTTCCACTCTTTCTTATCCTCCACATATACAAATATGAAGCTACACATATATCAGGCTGTTTGTTGTCTCACACCTCACAAAGGCTCTGTTCATTATTTTTCAATCTTTATTCTCTCTGTGGGTCATTTTGTTTGGATGCCAGACATTGTAAATTTTACCTTACTGGATGTGAGACATTTTTGTTGTTTTGTCGTTTTCTTGAGCTATGGTCTGAGGCTCATCGATGCTTGTTGGAAAACAGAGGTTTCTTCCTGCCCCCAAAGCACAGATAGCGAGTCTTCCTCTGTTCTGTAAAAGGCTATCAAGCCTGCCAGACAATGTTGAGCACGTATTTTCTGAACGTACTTCCGAAATGTCAAATCGGATTACAGGACTTCGGTGTGCTTCCTCCACAAAGTGCCTGTTGGAACAGTGGCTGCAGATGTGTTGGGAAGGGGACACCACCCACGGAGTGCCCCCCAGGCTGTGCCAGCGGAGTGATGTGCATCCAGGACCTCCAGGAGGCAGACTCCAAGACAGGACGTACATAGAGGCTTCCCATCGATAATATGCCACAGTGCTAGTTGCTACGCAAAGTAAGAGATCACACTTTCTCCTCCACTTGGGAGTCACACTGGTTGGGAAGTCGGGTCTCTTTTTCTGAACGTCACTGTGCAATGTCCCTGACTCAATTTTATCACCGCCAAAGTTCCCCCCAGAGGGCTGTATGCTAAAGTGATGTAGGGCAGCACATCATGCGATGTCTACTGAGAAAATGGAAACAAAGCCTGTTAATCTAATGCCAGAAATGACGCCACGGCTTTCTCTCCCTTAAGCCTGTGCAATTAGACTCTTCTAGTGCCAGAGTTAGTCCCTGTTCAAAGGGTGGGGTCTTTAGAAGTCTCATCGATCTTTCAGTGTCCTTAAAACTGGGAACCAATGAATGGATTCATGTAACATGTGTCCGTGGAGCAGCTGTGGGTCAACCCTTCTTAGGCACGGGGGTCAGCAGGGGATTAGACACAGGGCCCACCTTCCCGGAGCTTCCATCTAACTGAAAAGACAGCTGCTGTACCCCAAATGGTGGAAAAAGTAAAGCAGCAAGGGGGTGATTGGGAGGGTCACCGACAGTCCCCAAAGACCTGAAAGGGGTTCTGTCGAGAAAAGCCACCAGGAGGGATGTCCAAGCCAAGAGAACAGAGTGGCCGCTGCCCAGAGGTGATGATTCTGGGACACTTGTAAATTTCTGTCCTCTGTTTGACTGTCTTTGGAGGTTCCTGGAGACATTCTCTGGTTTCTTTGGTCTTATCTGTGCTCCTGAGCACTGTGCTGGGTAAGGTACGGATTTTGGACAAGGAGGCCCTAGTCCTAGCCGCTGCCCTAGGAGTGTGGCTGGAGAGGTGAGGATGGATGACTGAGAAGTTACCCCTGTGAATGGATCCAGCCCCATGAGGGGTGAGGACCCTGGAGTCCCAGCCTGGAGGTTGTTCAGCCTCTGGGGTGCTGAAACCAGCGGGCTTGCTCTCTGCTGCCCCTCTCCCCCACACTTTTGGGGTTAGTCTCCAGATGGGATGTGGGAGCCAAGAACCACCTGGAGCTGGTGTGGGAGGAAAGGGGCACCAGGCTGTGGCCAGGACACCTGGGTTTGGGTCTTATTTGCCACTTAGCAGCTGTGGGTCTGGGCTAGTTCCTTCATCTCTCTGAATTCTCAGTTTCTTCATCTGTAAAGTGGGGATTGCCCTTCTTGCCACGTAAGTGCAATATGGTAGCCACTAGTTACTTGAAATGTGTGAATCTCAATTGAGATGTGTCCTAAGTGTAAAATGCTCAACAGATTTCAAAGACTTGGTACAGAAAATAAATATAAAATATCTCACTAATAATTTTTCAGTATTGGAATCGCATGTTAAAATGATAACATTTTGGATATATTGGGCTAAATGAAATATCTTACTGAAATTAATTTCTCTTGCCTCCTTTTACTTCTATTAATGTGACTAATTAAAACCTTTAAGTGTTATTGGCTCACGTTACATTTCTAGAGAGTGGCATGTAGAACACGGGCTGCACACATCGGAACCACGAGCCCATCCCTAGAGGTTCCGATTCCATCCTCCTGAGGCACGGGCCCGGTTTACAGTTTGGTAACTACAGTCATACCTAGTTTTATGCACTTCTATTTATTGTACTCCACAGGTGCTCCTTTTTTTATGAACTGAAGGTAAGGCCCTCCACCAGCCAAAGGATCACGACTTGCTTTACCGCAGTGGTCTGCAACCACACCCGCAGCGTCTCCAAGGTATGCCCTGCTGCTATAGAGTGACCTGCAAGTTCCATGGTAGGTGTCTTTGCAACCCCAAGGACAAATACGACTTCGTAAGATTCTGCGTGCGGCAGGACCAGGGCAAGAAAACCTCGAGGACTCCTGTTAGATGCACCTGTCTCAGCAGTTTGTGTCTAGCATCTTATGTAATTGTCACACTAACCCCCTAAGATCGGACTGTGCTACCCCCATTTTTCTGATGAAGAATCTGAGATGGGAAGTCACCTTCCAGAGTCACATGAACAGGAAGCAACAAGACTACGATGAAATCCGTGCTTTCCCCATTGTACATCCCCGCAGGGAATACTGTGAGTCCAAACTCATAGAGGCAACCACAGTTTAGGACTTCATGCTCCTCAGAGCCTGAAGATGAAGATTTCAGGGAGAGCGAGAAGAGTAAATGAGATATCTGGGGCACACCACCCAGGGGCTGGCACGTTATAAGTACCAGTAAGGGTAATGATTATGATTTATATTATTGACCTAACCACCATCATCAACACCAACATCACCATCACCATCATAGTTCCCGTCATCACCATCATCGTCACTCTCACTGCCACCATTAACACCATCATCACCATCACCATCACCATCATTATCATCATCACTGTCATCATCGTCATCATCATCACCATCATCATCACTACCATCACCACCACCATGATCATGATCATGATCATGATCATCATCATTGTCATTGCCATCATCATCATCATCACTGCATAGGCAGAGACTTGGTCAGCATTTCTTGCTCTCTTTCCAATTTACCCGAGTACAGTCTTAAATGAGTTGATGGTGACCACTGGGAAGAGGTGATGCAGTAGGAAAAGTGATCAAGTTTCTGAGGAGCTATGATATTTAGAGGATGGGTGAGGTCATCTTTTGGATTCTAACCCCTACCGTTGATTATAGTTAGATCAGTAGGTAGCAGTAGAGGGCCTCTGACCATATTCATGATTGCCCTTCAATTCCGCTCAGGGAGAGCAAAGCCGTTATTTCGGGGGAAATCTGATTACGGTTTTGCAATAAGATAATTGCCCTTTTGGGGAGCCTTGGTCTTGACATCTTCAGAAATAGCCCCAGAGTCATGGAATAACTGGGTCTTGTTTTCAGAAACAAGCATAGTTGTCCCCTGGGTTCTAATGCTCTTTCTACTTCATCCATGGGAAAGGCAGCAATTGCAAAACTCTGAGCCTTCCTTTAAAGAAGTATTAGTTTCAAAATATGCCTCGTTGATTTGATGAGGCAATTGTCACTAATGCCTTCAGCTGGTTCAACCCGGAAGAGAGGCAGTGTAAGTCAGGAAATTAGCATAAAACATAATTCCTGGGGATCAGGGTTCGACCCCTTGCTTTGCTGCTTCTGGCTGTGCATTCATGGGCAAGGGGGCAAGGTGCTCTGTGAGCCTCGGGTTCCTCATTAAAAATGAGAATAATAATACATTGATCCAAATTTGACAGGAATTTTACGAGGATAGACAGGATGGATAAGAACTACTGAACTTAAAGCACTATAGTTAATTAGTCATCCTCATTAAAAATTTTTTTTTTTTTCAAAAAAGCTCTAAGGCAGTGCCGTCTGATAGAATTTACTCCGATGACGGAAATATTCTGTATCTGTGCTGCAGATCACACTCGACCATGGTGCTGGGAGTGCAGCCATCAGTGTAGGAGTTATGGTGGCTCCACGTGGAACCTCATGGTTGGAGGGAGGAGGTGGTGTAATTCGCAGAAGGGGAGGGTTTCCATTTCAGACAGGCAAACCACGGCCTGTGTGGATTAAGCAAACTTCTCTGATGTACGGAAAGAAGTGATAGGATTGGTGATGGGGTGACAAAGCATCCTCTGCCATCACGGTGTGGAAACTTACCTCCAGGATAGTCTCCCTGGTGCCCTGCACTTTGACCTGCTGTGAATTCTGGGATCCTAGAGGACTTATTGCCTCACCGTCGATTCTTTCCTAGTGACCCTTGGCTTGCTATCAATTTCTTAGGCCCCTTTGCCTTGGTTCTCCAACCTCCCTTCCCAAGGCAGGGCCTTGTCTTCCAAGGACTCCCGTTTTCAGGCACAGTACCTAGTCTGTTGCTCATAGTGGCTGCTGGCACGAGAAAGTCACTTTTCTTAGCTAGCAGCAGACAATCAGCTAACGTGGCAAGACGAGCAACACAGATGGAATGCCTTCAGCTGTAAGCAACAACCCCTGTTGGAGAAAGCTCCGAAGGGACTAATTCGCTTACACCATGAGGAGTTCCAAAGTAGGGAAGCTTCAGGCTAATGCACTAGGTCAGCGGCATTGGGAAGACCCCAGGTCTGATCACTTTTAGCACTGCCGTCCTCAGCGCGTTCTCCTCGGATATCTTCCCTCACGGGCCTAGGATGGCTGCCACAGTTCCAGATTTCACATGCAGTCTCATTACCTGGGTAGAAAGCATGTGATTCATGGAAATATAACATAAAACGCATGAAATCATAGCGGAATCACCCGAAAGGAACCTATGAGCATACACGTTGGCAGCATTGCTTTCTGTTTCCAAATGATGTACAGACATTAATGGATGTCTTGTGAAATACCAAGGCTGGGACTGGGGACTCCAAAGCCATTTGGGTCAACATCCCTGCATTACAGACGAGGAAACTGAAGCTCAGAGACGTGAGGTGCTCTGCTGAGGCCGCACAGTGAATCTGTGACAGTCATGGGTGCTGAGGGTGGAGGTGGACAGGGTGATATTAGAGCTCAGGTTTCTTGCCTCTCATGTTAACAAAAGGGCTCCCCTTTCTGATATGACCCGAGAATCTCACTCGAATGGCCGGCAACCAGGTGAAAACCACTGAGAAACCACTGTCATGGAGGCTGGAAGGCTTTGTCTCTGGGGTGCTGGCTCCCTCTAGTGAATAAATCAAAGAATTGCACTGTGTTCCTTCAGGCTTCACGGCAATTCCAACTGACCCTAAGAAACACAAGAAAGGCTCGCCAAAACACAGGTTCTAGGGCCTCATCCTCAGGGATTCAGATTCGGCAGGTCTGAGGAGGGAAATTTAAATTTTCATGAGAGTCCAGGGTGGCGTAGATACCGCTGGTTCACCGACCACACTTTGCGGAGTCTGAAGACCTGGTTGCTAGCCTTGCTGTGTGACCTTGAACAAGTCACGCTCCCTTTCTGGCCCTCTGGATTGGAGTAGAGCAGGAGCAACAAGATTTGGAATTACTAGTTACATCTGTCTTGCTGGGCCCCTTAAAAATGGGTGCAACAAAACTTGCTTTGTGGACTCTTAGGGCAGAAGTGCTTCCGACCTCTCATGCACATACCAGTCACCCAGGCTCTTGATAAAATGCAGATTCTGACTGAGTGGTTCTGGGCTGGGGCCTGAGACTGCATTTTAACCAGCTGCCAATGCTGCTGGTGCACAGATCAGGAGGGTTTAAAAAACCCAAGGAGACAGCACATGGAAGGTGTTTAGTAAATTTTAAGGTTTTATCCTTATATAACTGTATTTCTTGGTCAAAGAACTTGGGAAATGCTCTTGGACATTCACAGTGCAGATTAGCATATTAAAGCGCGTTAAATTAGCATTTTACAAACAACGTCCTCACTGCCCGGTAGGTTTCCTCCATGCACCACGCTCTCTCTTAGCGCATGCTGCTCCCTCTGCTTGGAACATACTTCCTGATGCTCCTGTCTCACTCCTCCTCAACTTGCAGGTGTCAGCTCCCTCCGTGAAGCCTTCTGTCTTCTTGAAACTGGATCACATGGCTCCTCTGTATTCCCTCAGTGTCCCCCGAATGTCCCCATTGCAGCATTTTTCACACTGCACTGCATTTGCCTTGTCACTTGTCTGTCTTCTCTTGCCGGACTGTTTGTTCTGAGGGTAAGGCAGTTCCGGCTAAGTAAATAAATGTTGGGCCAGTGAATGAATGAGTGAATGAAGGGACCAGCCCCGTGGCCCTCAAACCCCTCAGGCAGAAGATGATTCCTGACTGCGCTGCTTTGACTCAGTGTAGAGACCTGGTATGAAACTAGGCAATGAGGACACACATATGCGCATACATATGTGCGCATGTGCATACGCACACATGTGAACACACGCACAGACACCATAAGAGCACTTAAAAATGTCCATCAAGAGACTTAAAAATCATGCATCTTTGGAAAGACTTTTTTGGGTATCTAATCCTGGAAAAATATAATTTTCCAATTAGCACATTCTGAGTCCAAAGAGAGACAAACATGAAGGAGACTGGGAAAGAACCTCTTAGCTCCCATCACCACATCTCACAGGTTAATAACCCACTGCTCTTTCTCAGGGCAGTGCCTGCCTCGCTCTGACTTTTAGGGATGGTTTAATTGGACGAGTCTTTCTTATGAGGAAACCGAACTGGTGCCTTTTGCACAGCAGAAAGAGTGACAGGACTGTAGTGCTGGCTCCAGGCTCCTGCCAGAGCCCCTGCTTCTGGGGTCCTGGGGATGGCCTGTCACTTTGGCCTTGGTATTCCCAACTGCAAAATGAACGAGATGGGAAAGTGGTTAAAAAGAAAAACAGACAATTCTAAGTGCTGACAAGGATGTGGAACAACTCAAACTCTCATACCATTTGGGGGAGTAAAATTTTCTCTAAGCATTTTGGTAATTTCTTGGCAGTAGCTGCCAGATTCATCCCTATGACTCAGCATCTCTGCTCCTGGGTATACACCCTACAGAAATGTAAGCATACGTTCATCCAAAAACACCGACAAGAGTGCCCACAGAGGCATTGCTCATTTTAGACAAAAACTGGGAACTTCCCCAATGCCCATCGATAGCACATTGAGAAGTAAACTGTAGGACATTCACACAACGGGCTATGCCAACAGCAGTGAGAATGAGGCAGCGGGTTATAGCATGTTAGCTTCTACCAACGACGTGTTGAAAACATAGTCCAGGCTCCAAAGAGTGGCCACTATATGATTCCGCTCATATGAAGTTCAATAACAGCAGAAGTCTCTGCTGTTAGCATCAGTAGAGTGGCTACCTCTCTGAGCATAGGGGAAGGGGAGGGACCACGGGGAGATCCAAAGGGTGCTTCTGGTGGGCTGATGATGTTTGTTTCTTGTTTCAGGGTGCTAGTTACTGGGTGTTCAGTTTGTGAGCTTCGCTGAGCAGTATGCTTAGGACTTGTGCACTTTGTGTATGTATTTGATGAAAAGTTTATGTAGATAAAACAGGGGAGGGCTAGGCTGGTATGGTGTCTAGGGGCCATTCTGGCTCCGTGGTCCTGGCTCTCTCAGTCGGGACCTGCTTCCTCCTTTCAGCTGTGCTCAGCCCCCAGGGAAAGGTCCTGGCGCGAGGGGAGGGGGTGGGGGGGGCTCCTCGCTTGGGGTTTGGCAGAGTTTTCTGAGGTCACGCCAAGAGGCGGCTGGGGATGGAGAGACGAGTAAGGGCTGAGTTTCCCTGCGGAGAACACAGGCTCTAACTTTGGGCTCAACAGTGGTTTCCCTGGCAACCAGCTGTTGTCAGGAAAACAGAACCATGTGAGAACTCAGCAGGGTCAGGCAAGGAAAGACCCTTGGGGGAACTCACGCACACAGAAGAATAAGAGGAAGTGGTCAGAGTTAACGCTGGGCAACTATCCCCAAAGGGCAGGCCCACTTCTCTGTCCACCCCTAGAATTTCTGTGTTAATCAAATACCTGCCTCCCAATCAAATACCCTTTCTCATTGATAGATATTATGATCCCAGGGAGGTGTTTCCCAAAACGCAGTTGTGGGGGCTATGGAATATAACTGGTCTGGCCAGCTTTCCCCAGTTTGGAGGTCAACTATGGTCACGTTTTATTAAAAGTAATCACTTACGTTCGACTTGTCCTTATTTGCCCCATGTTTGGTATCACCTGTTGAAGATCTCCACCCTCCTCATTGTCCAAGAACTTTAGGAATGTTCTCTGTGCAAAGCGGTCAGGCTGCCTGTAGACTCTGAGTGGAGGGGGTGGTAGGTACTTGATTGACATGCCTAACTGCCTCCCCCAACCCCGCCCAGGTGAGAGCTGCTGTTCTGATAGTGGCCACATGATGTCACTGTTGAACACCGGGTTTGCACAGCCTGAGGGACCCTGGCCTTCTGCTGAAGTGGGACCCAGGGATGTCCCGAGGTTAGAGCTCTTGTAATTCATGCTTACATGCTGAGCTTTCCTTCTCCTGAATGCAACACAGCACCAGAGTAACTATGTCCAGAGGCGCCACTAGTCTCCCCAGAGAGGGGACAGAACTTCCCAATGTCACACAGCCAAAAGGACCAGGCTCCTCACACATGCATGCGCGCACGCGCGCACACACACACACGCAAACACACACACACACTGTGCATCATGGCTAATTTGGAATTGTGAAGAAAAATTAATTCTAAGGTCCTTTAGGGGTGACATTACTCCAGCTAAAGATTCCTGCAAAATCCCCTCTCCACCGTGAAAACACAAATGGGGTCCATATGGAGTAGTAGAAAAAGTGGGCTTCGGAGTTAGATATTTTTGTAATCAAAGCCTAGTTCCGCCAGATACTCTCCGTGGATTTTAAACGAGTGACTGGGACACCATCCCAGGGGCAGGGCTGCTGAGAGAAGGCAGGGAAATACTGTACACAGCGCACTCTGTGCGTGCACTTCCTCCAGGGGCCTCAGCTCGTGAGGAACTCGTCCTGTACCCACCCGCCCGAGGCTGGCCCCCCCCCCCCAGGGCTAGTCCTGGGCTTATCTTGACTGTCCCCGCCCAGCCTGGAATCAGCCATTTCTCCAAGGAATTCGGGTTCTGGCATTCATCTTTGTAAAGATCTCGCAGGTAATTATAACGGGAGCCAGGGCCGGAAGCCACGGGGCCAGGTGGGCTCCGCTGTTCCTTCCGTTATCTTCATTACTGCATTTAGTGAACATTTACTTTGTGCTGGTGCTGTTCATATAGCAACTGATTTGACCCTTACAACAACTCAAAGAGATAAACTGCTAACCAGTTTTGTACATGAAAAGTCCGAGGCCCCTAGAAGTAGGTACCTTGAGCAGGGCCACGTAATTAGTGGAGGACAGAAGCAGGATTTGAACCCAGGTCTCCCTGACTCCAGATCCCCTTTGCCTCCCTTCTCGGCCTCTAATTCCTGGTTTCCTAGTTCTAAGAGTGAGGAAAATCGGTCTTCCCTACACGCCAAGCTTTCTTTTCATCCCGTCTCATCCAACAGTGTTCCTCCAGAGACAGAGAGTTTGTTCTCGCATTCATTCATTCATTCACTCACTCATTCATAAACCAGGGGAAGATGAAGCCAAAATCACATTTCCACATGTAACCAGACTGACATCAACCAGGCAGCTGGCACACAGGGCTGTGGGGCTGGCGGCACTGCCCCGAGAAGCTCGGTCTCAGGGCACAGGGACAGCTGGGGAACAGCTGGGGGACAGACGCCACAGGCACAGTGTGGGGGAGCTGCTGGTCACGTGAGGCGGCAAGGCTGCGATCACCTGAAGTAACTCTGCACAGCGGCAGGAGTTTAGACCAACTGTAGATGTGTAGAAGGGCCGGCAGGAGGGGCGGCGTGGCCCACGGGACTCAGCGTTCCTCCAAGCAGCGGAGCCAGGAGGGCTGGCCACCTCGCCGTGGTCCCGGCTGCGTGGGATGTCTCTCAGAGAGCTTATTAGGGTTAGAGTCTTCATTTCTAAAGGGAATACAGGTTCGTTAATAAGGCTCTGGAAAATACGTGAATGAAATAACAAAGCTTCAGTTGCGCTCTCAGACTCCGCCGCTATTGACATTTTAGTGTATTTCCTTCCAGACTCCACTCGCCCCTATGTCCCGTCACTTAAATTTTCATTGTGCATTACATCGCAACCATTTTCTAATAATAATCCAACCCCGGGCACGTGCAGGCACTGTTATTATCATCTTTACGTCGCTAGCTCAGGTGGTCCGCCAATGACACTTTTGCTCAACCTTATTGTACAGATAAAGTCACAGAGCCAGAGCCAGAATTCGAACCCTGGCAGCAGGAACGAAATGGACCGTGCAGAGAGCGTCCGGTTTTCCCAACAATCATAGCGACCGAGTTTCTTCCATCTCAAGGTTCTGTGTGAAGCATCCAGGATGCTGACGTGATCAGAATGACATCCCTGACAGCTCTGCGAATTCCTTCAGGGGTCCCCTAAGGCTGGGGCTGTAGGTAGCCCTCCTGGAGTCTCATAACCCGCGGGTATTGGGTGGGCCTTTCTCCTGGGAGTCTAAGAGTACGGAGGGTGACAGAACGACACTGTCCCTCGTCTCCCCCCACCAAAGACTCCTGAATCAAAATCGCGTGAGTGGGTGGATCTGTTAATTGCCGCCAGAATTTCAGCTCAGGGCTCTCTGGGTTGTGAAAGCCATTTGGGGCTCCAGCCGTCTGCACTGCAGCTGAGTGACTGCCGGGGAAACGGGGCCCGGCCGCCAGCCCGGCCCTCCCTATCAGCATGGCCTCTTCACCCCGCCTGCCTGCTGACACCTCTGTCCCCTTCTTCCCTTCAGAGGGAGATAAGCATCTTTCCTGAGGAGGCAACAGTCACCTTCTGGCCCAAATTAAACTGTGCCGAGGCTCCTGGTGAGGTGGCTGGAGGACTCTGGGCTCCATATAACAGCAAGGGGGCTGGCTGCCTGGGCCCTTGGATCCTGTGGGCTCATCCATCAGCTGGGCGGCTTTGATTGTGATAACGGTTTGATCTCCAATGACAGGAGGGGTGGGAGGAGGTTTATGGCTCCACTTCCCCCAGGTCTTGAATCTCGCTCAGTGGCTCCATAGGGGACCTTATCCAATCAGGAGGTGGCCTGTATTTAGCCCAGGAGGCTGCTGGCCTGGAGGCCCATGTTTGAGACAAAGCAAAGGAAGACAAGAACCCCGGCCTTGGAGAACTGACATGAAAATAGCTCCTTAAAACAGTCTCACTTGGGCCTACCTTTCTATTGCATTTTCAATACGTGTCTCTTTAGTTACAATCGCTTGATATTAGCATGTTGCTTTTCAGAAGAGGAGACCAGGGCTCAGAGAGGGTGAGAAAGTTGTCTAAGGATACCCGGCGAGAAGGCAGAGCTGGGGTTTGGACAGATCCGTCTAACACTATAGCTCAGTGTCTTCTAGTTCCCCGACGTTCTCCAAATGTCAGGGCAGGCAGGGCTGGAGCTGGGCCCTAAAAAACACCAGCTCACACTCGGGGAGAAAAGGCTGCACTCGGGCCTCTGATCAAGGAAAAAGTCTGAGTGGTACCAACAGGTCTTTGACACTCTGTAACATTTGCTCATCTCTCCTGAGGGTTTATTATAATCGTTCATTTCAGATACAAATTTATAATTTAAATTTTTTAAAATAAATTTTCACATATTAAACATATAGAAATAATCTCAAACTTACAGAACAGCTGTCAGCGTAAAGCAACTGAGCCTGTTGAGTATAAGACGCCAACCTGACATCCCATCACTGTGACTACCTGAGTGTAAGTGTCCTGCGCGCAGGACGGTCTCCTACAGAGTTAGGAAAAAAGCTGGAAAATCGGAAGCTCGCACCGATACATCACTGCCATCTGTTCCTCAGACCCTGCTCAGGTCTCGCCTGTTGTCCCACGGATTCTTTTTCCAGGAAAAGGCTCCCGTTTAGGACCCCACATTGCACTGAGCCGCCATGTCGCAGAGCAGATGGCGGCTCAGCTGTTCGGTGACTCTCCACCCTCGACACTTTTGCAGAGTGCGGGCCGGTTATGTTGTAGAACGTCCCTCAGTTTGGGCTCGTCTCATGCATCTTCACTTTTCGACTTGAGTTCCGTGTGTTTGGCAGGAAGATCGCAGTTCTCAGAGCAGCTTGGCGGGCAGCGCACCAGCAGAGCTCCTCGGTGCTGACTCCCGTGATTCTCAAGACAACCCCGCGATATAAACCATTATCCTTCTCTTTAGATGAGGAAACAAAGGCACAGCGCGGTTAACCCACCTGCCCCGGGTCACAGAGCCAGTCAGTGGTGGAGTGGGGATTTGAACCCCAGCTGCCCAGCTCCAGACCACCATGCTCTACTTCTCTTTCTTTCTTTCTTTCTTTCTTTCTTTCTTTCTTTTTTTACTCTCTCTCTCTCTCTCTCTCTCTCTCTCTCTCTCTCTTTCTTTCTTTCTTTCTATTTATACACCTACAGCACCTGGTCTTCCTAGGTGGTCTCCCATCCAAGTACTAACCAGGCCCGACCCTGCTTAGCTTCCGAGATCAGACATAGGGTTTGTTCACAGTGGCATGGCTGTAGACCATGGACCGTGGCTCCACTGAGGCGTGAACCCAGACCTTCTGCGTGTAAAGCAGATGTGCTAACCACTACATTATGGAACCACATCCACCTACATCTCTTAAGGCAGATGTGGTGACATGGCAAAACCCGTGAGAGTGGACCGCACGGCCGGAAGTTTGGGTAACCGTCGGCTCAGCCATGTCTGTCTCCAGACCCCTCTGCTGTGAGGGTCTTTGCACCCCTGGTGAAGACGAGGAATAAGAGGCGTTTCTGTTTGCTGTTTTGGAATATTCCAGAAGTGGCAGTCACACACCAGCTTGTTGTGCCCTTGTGGCCGCAAGGCCGCCGAGCACAGCGGGAGCGGCCTCCACGTCCGCCACCTTGCTGTGCCCCCAGCGTGAGCCCGTGCCCCTTCTTCCCAGGCTCCTCCGGGCTGCCCCGGTCGCTCTCTGTTGGCTCCTCCGACCGTCTCTCACTGCCTCCCTTTCTCCGTTGCTGCCTCTCTCTCTGTCTTCTCACTTGGACTCGCAGCTCTCGGCCCTTTCCCCCGCTGGTCTTCTCTCAGGAGGCCAGGCCTGAGAGCTGTGCCGAGCCCTCTTCCGAGCAGACACGACCGGTTATACACCCAGCCAAGAGGAGACCTGGGTTCTTTGTAGCCTCTGCCTGTCCCTTCAGGAGTTTCAGGATTTGGGATGTGGATGAAGGCCACTATCTGGAAGAAAGGCGAGCAGGTTTGGGAGCTGTCTACATTTTAAAAACTCAGGTCTTGCCTAGGCATCATTTATCTCCAGGAGAGCGGAGCGGGTCCCTCCACACATTCCAGGGTAGCTTAAGAATGCTGCTCCCGGAGCCCCAGCCTGGGGGAAGTCTGGTGGGCGAGAGGCCCCTGATAGGATGCAAACCCCAGGTAGGAGGCTCCCCCACCCCATGCGGAAGATGGGGGAGAAGAGCTCAGCTGCCTTCTGCTTCTCGCCTTCCTGCAAATCCCCGCAGAAGCCTCCCATCCAGAGCCTGCTCCTGCCTCCTGGCCCCTTCCTGGTCCCGAGGGCCACAAAAGACCAGGTTCCAAAGTGCATCAGTTGTTGGACTTACTAGAGGATTGTCCTGGAATGTCTATGTGAAAGGATGGTGGAGAGAGGGAGGGGCAAAGGGGAGAGAGAGAGAGAGAGAGAGAGAGAGAGAGAGAGAGAGAGAGAGAACGAACATGAGAAAGACACAACGCAGACAGTAGAGCTGGAGGTGATCGGGAGCAGGTGGAGAGACAGCTGCACTCACAGAGGTGCGAAGACACTGCAGACGGTGTCAGAGAGAGACCTAGACAGAGGGAGAAGGAGAGAAACAGAGGGAGACAGAGACTGACAGCCGGCCTCCGGGAGCACCAGGACGGGGCAGCCCTGAAGGAGGGGAGGGGGCTCCCTGTCTGAAGGTTAAGCAGCCCATCTGAGACTGTCCCCTGACCCTCCCAGGACTCTTATTCTGCCCTGCCTGGGGTAGCTGGTGGGAACCTGTGTTGTGGGTGCACAGTGAATGTGTGTGTGAGTGTGCTCGGTCCCATCTGGGGGCTGTGTACACAGGAGTGTGCATTCCTTAGGGGAGCCCTTTCTCTCATCCTGAGAACCATCCCTTCATCCTGGAAGCCTCTTCTCAGGGTCCCACCCGAGCAAGTCCTGGGCGGCAGCAAGGCTCGGGGGCTGCGATGGCTCGGGTCTGCAGCCTCAGCTCAAGCAGAGGGCTGGTGTCTGAGATGGCCCCGATGGCCTTAGGTGACCTCCACCTCCATGGGTTACAAAGGACTCTGATTCCAGACTGTGTGATGCTTGTCACAGGGTATCGGGGGCGGAGCCCTTGGGATAGTCACTTCCCTCTCTCTAGTCCTCAGTTTCCTTGTCTGTTAGGGATGCCAGGACTCTCCATGAATACCTTCCCTGCTTTCTTGTATTTGAACCATGTTATCCATGAAAGTAAACAGATAAGCGAGCAAATTCCAGGTGCAGACCTTGGGACGAAATGGGCTTGTCCAAACCCGGCCTCATCACTTGCTAGGTACAGCACTGTCCCAAACCTTGTTTATCTTACTGTAAAACGGGGACAGCAGAGGTCCCTACCTGGGGGAGGGGGAAACTGAGGATGGCTGAGAGCAGGCCGGGCAGTGCTCGGCATACCTGGAGCACACCTGGCCTGCACACCTGGCTGACAAGCCCACGCTCAGTACATGACAGCCCTGCCGCCTAGTGGTGTGAGTTTCGTAGTGCGAGGTCCCTGGTGCAGCTGACAGAAGTTCCCAGGCCTGGAGGCGGCTCGCCCAGTGGCCCCGGCTCCTCTCCCCTCTCTAATCCTCTCGCCTTCCAGGCTGCACCCTGGAGACTTTGTTCTGCATGTGGTTTCTGGGGCACTTCAGCAGCGTTGACAAAACCAGGAAATGCCAGCACGGTTCCCAGAAGCGCCTGGCTCCACGCTGCCCTGGTCCCATCAGCGGAGGCCTGAGACCAAAGCTGCCTGACGCTTCTGACGTCTGACAGCGGGGCTGAGTCCACAGCGGCAGGGACCAGGCCAGCTTTCCCGCTGTCCTTGTCCCCTGGGAGCCCAGCTGGCTCTGGGCTCCCTTTGAAGCTACTGGGAACTCTGTGCCCAGAGCCTCTCTCAGAGCTCTCAGACAGGATGAAGCTCTCGTCCCAAGAGCACACTCCGGGGGCAACTGGGACTTCCTGAGTCGATGCTTGGCCAGGAACGCAGGGATCAATCCAAGGCCATTCAACAGGTCCAGCCTGCCATCATTCATTCATTTACTCATTCATTCATTCATTCATTCATTCGTCCAGGCATAAATGGAGTATTTTCTCTCTCTCAGAGATGGCTTTGCTGTCTGTAAAATGGGGGTGATGATGATGCTTATTTCATGGGTTGCTATGAAGATCAAATGAGCTATTTCATGTAAAGTGTCTAGATATGGCAAATGCACACATTAGTATGACATGAGAAGTGGCTACGCATTCCAACTGGGGCCATGGGCCTCTGGAGGCTCCACCACCTACTGCCTCTGTGACATCAGGCAAGTTCTTAACCTCTCTGAGCCTTGGTTTTCTCCCTTGTAAATGGGTATCGCCACAGTACCCACTTCGTAGAGTTGTTAATGATACACAAGTTCATATTTGCAAAGCACATAGAACAGAGCCTAGCGCTGAGTAAGTACAATGTCAATGCTTATGAAAAATACACCTATGGGTTCCAGAAAGAGCCAGCACCCAGAAGCCCTGGTCCTTGGTGCAATCTCTCCTTGCTTGAGTGTCTGAGGACATCCATTCTCCTCGTGACGATCAGCTGTGGCTGGGTGGAGTGAGGGCCCAGGGAGGCAGTGCGAAAAGAGAAGTAATGCCTGACGCCCCATTCAGAAGACTTCCAGTAACCGCATTTTATGTCCGAAGAAACCGAGACTCAGGTTGGTGATGTGACTTGCCCAAGGCACCATGGTGAGGAAGTGCTGGGGCTGGGATTCGAACCCTGGCTGTGTTTCCAAGACATGTGGATTCCAGGACCAGGAAGCAAGGCGACTTTGAGTGGCCGAGTTAGAGAGGTGGGAACCATGGGCTGAGCCCAATTGTTTTGACTGACACAAGAAATGATTGACTGCATGTAAGGAATGTTCTGGAGATGGGGCGGGCATCGGTGTTGGTTTGTTTAGCACTCTATGGTATCATTAAGGACCTGGTTTCTTTCCTTCTGGTGTGTTAGCTCATTCTCAGGTCGGTTTCCTTCTAGGTTCCAAAAGGGCTCCAGGAGTTCCAGGTGTCACCTCCACACACTACCCCATTTATAAGGAGAGACAGTTGGTCCCTAGGAGAGGCCTCTTCTTTCTCAGAAGCCTCCAGCAGGCTCCCCATCACATCTCATTGGCCCCAGATGAATCGCTTGCCTATTCCTGGTCCAATCTCTCTGGCCGAAGGAATAACGTATTCTGGTTGGTTTAGGTCTGACTTAGCTGGGCTGATCTCTTTGATAAGAATTCATACTTGAACCTTGGGGTTGGATCAGGCCTTCCTTCATACCTACGTGTAAATCACAAAGAGGCAGATGGAAAGGATATCAGGAATACCTCTGCAATGCTCACCACGAGCTCTTGCCACGTGCCAGGCTTTGTGCCAGGCTCTCGAGGGTCGTGGCGAATCAGACGTCAACCTGCACCCTCACGAAGCTCATGCGTGGTGGGAGAGACAGACCAGAAGGCAGACACATGCAGTGTGGTGTGATAGGGCCTGGAGAAGAAACAGCTGACGCAGCTTGGCAATGGCCAGGAGAGGAGCTTTGGAAGAAAATTTAAACCGAGGCATAGCCAGGGGAAGAGAGGGGAAGGGCGCTTCAGTCAGAGAGAGCATCATCATGCTGGAAGGAAAGTGGATTGGAGGGAGCCGGTGTGCTCTGCGATTGATTAGCAATGCCTGCTGCAGTGAAGTAAGGGCATGCAAGCCCCGTACTGAAAAAGCGAATTTGCTTAAAATAGACTGACATTTCAGAGCAAATTGGACCTTTATCTTTAAAAAAAAATTATGAATAAGCTCATTAAAAGATATTCTGTTAACACATTGCAATAAACAGGTGATATATTATTGCATTATACACTTGAAACCTATATAATTGTATTAACCAAGGTACCCCAATAAATTTAATAAAAATATGATGTTTAATAAAATTTGATATAATTGCAGCTCTCAGCTAATTCTTACACCAATGTGTATAGTTGCTGTGCATAACTTTATAACGCTTTAGCATAGTGTGGGGCACCGCACTTCCAATGACTGATCAATGCAGGGGTTTAAAGGCCCGGAACTCTTGCTCTAGCAGGGGACTTTCTGAAGGGTCATAACCCAAGGTGCAGCTGAGGCTTCTCCTAAGATGATAGCCCAACCCAGCTTCTCCCACCGCCAGGCCTGCCTCCTTCCCTTCCTTTGCCTTCCCAAGAGGCCTTCCTGCAAGCCTCCTGCAAGCCAGGAGTCGGCCTCCTGGGGTGGCCAACTGGACAATTTCTGAAGTCCCTTGATGGAAGGTGAGTTTTTCTCTTCTCATGGAGGTGGCGGGGGAGGAGAGGAAGTGAATGCTTCTCAGAGGCAACCAAATCAATCCCGCCATGTTTTCCAAACCCAGACTGGATAGTCTCAGGCCGAGTCCTACAGGCTATAATCTGTTAATTTAGGGAAACCTAGCACCTTGTGAAAGGTGTCCAACCCACCCCTCCCCTTTCTCTGTCTCTCTCCATCTCTCTGTCTCTCCACTATATTTCCTACCAAAGCCAAATTCTTTCCACCTCCACCCTGACCTGGCCAGGCCAGCTTTTCCTTAATGCTCAATTTCACCTGCCAATTTGGGAGACAAGAGCCCCCTATCCTGTGGGAGGAAAACACTGCCTTTGGGAGGCCGGCGAGGCCCCGCCTTCCCCCAGAGTGCCCACACTGCACACAGGCTCTTCTCAGGGGCTGTTTGGAGAAGGCGCCTGGGATTTCTGAGCCCCACTCCCATACAGGCAGGAAGAGCCTTCCTTTTTCCTCACTCCGACATTTTCTAAGAGGCTTTTCTTATGGGAGTAATTGGAGCAGGCCTCATTTCTCCAGGAATGAGAGCAGGGCCATTTAGCCAGGCTTTATTAGGTCAAACAGAAAATGCCAGGCTTGTCTGGTGTTCTGGAGGCACAGCGCTCCCCTAATGAGAGGCAGGAAAATGGCCGCGCTCCAGCGGGCACGGGAGCTGCGATCCAAGCCTGACCTCCCCAAGCCCAGGCTGTGGGTGCATTCAGAGGAGGCTTCCACCCGCTGTCTCTTGAGGAGAGCTTTCAGGTTGCTGAGGAACCGTCCAGGGCCTCCGGCTTCTCTGGGGGCAGTCTGCCTCTGCTCTGACCTCTCTGCCTGGAGGATGGGACCTGGCAGCAGAGTCACTCCTGATGGCCCTGTGTCCCCACGGCCCACCTGGCCAGTTGCAAGGAGGGATCCTGTGGACATTTGCAAAGGCCTTCCTGCCTCTTCATCTTCCCTCATGGGTGCAGTGACCATGTGGCTTCCTATGTGCCTGCTCTGGGCTCAAAGGACTCGCTGAGTGCGGTTTTGTTCTTCTGGGGTAATTTCTACACCTGCCTCTCTTTGTCGCTTGGCAGAGGGCTGAGTTGTGTGTGGATCAGGTAGGTGCTGTAAGCTGAGACTGGGGGAAGGGGCGTCAGAAGGTGGGGGCGTGCCCTCGGCAGAGGAAGGACAGCTGTCCCTGGCCTTCCTCTCATTAGCTAATTAGGGGGAATCTCATTTCACATGATGCATCTGGAGTTTTCCATATCATGTCCTATGTTGGCTGAGGTTGGAAGGAGTAGATAAACATCTACTTTTCCAGAATCTTGGTCAATTCTGTGGAAAAGCACTCGTAATCCATCAGAACTGTGAATCTGGATCATTGAACAGGGGAGGTTTGAACCAGAACCTCTGTTTTATGGATCATCCTATGAGACAAGTGTCCTAGTTTCTGAGCTGGAAGAGCCTGAGAGAGTCCCAGGAAGTCCCAGGAAGTGCCAGAGCAAGCGGGCTCTAGGCAAGGACTAGCTTTGAGTCCTGGGACTGTCATTGACAAGCTGGGTCCCCAGTGCCCTAGGTCTTCGTTTCCTGTCTGTGAAATAGGAATCCCAGGGGCAGTAACATCCCAGGGTGGACTGAAGTTCAATGGATAGATGACTGTAAAGTGCTACCGTGGCTTGGGTCCACTGCTCTTCCCACTCCCCCCCAAAAAGATATGTTCAAATCCTAACCCCCAGTACCTGTGAATGAGACCTTTTTGGTAACTGGGGTTTTTATAGACGTCATGAAGTTAGGATGAGCTTGGACTGGAGTGGAGAGTCTCCTAAATCCGATCTGACCGGTGTTCTTCCAAGAAGAGGGACAGTTGGACATGGACACACAGGGAAAGGCCATGTAAAGACAGAGGCAGAGCTTGGAGTGGTGTGTCTACAAGCCCGGGAACGCCGAGGATAGCCAGCAACCCCAGAAGCTGGAAGAGGCAGAAAAGTTTCTCCCTCGGAGCCTCTGAAAAGGCATCAAACCTACCTCCGTGCTCATCTCAAACTCATGCCCTCCAGAACTGTGAGAGAATACAGTTTTGTTGTTTTAAGCCCCTCAGTTTGTGGTACTTGTGTGGCAGCCCTAGAAAACGAACCCAGCGGGTGACCTGGAGCCCCATCCTTCGAGTGGGCCATAATTGCATCCAGACTCCATGGCCATGCGGCCTATTGACCTTCAGGTCTCAAGGCGCTGGCTATGCTCAAAAGCCATGTGTTCCCCCTACAGTCTTCCATACACAGACAACCGTCCAGGACCTGTCCAGGTTGTCCCCAGGCACTGATGGCCACCTGGGCCTGTTCTTGTGGAAGATTCAGGCCGCCTTCCTTGTGGGAGTCTGGGGAACGACACAACGCTGCCATTTGTCAGACAAGAGTCCTGGGAACCCAGAGGCACAACCGCAGAAAAATAAGAATAATGAGCAGTCTCAGTGCCTCTGTTATTTTCCCAGTACGATTGTTACTTTCTCAAACGGGCCTGGGGAAGAAGTAATTCTCACAGATTTTCCCTGTAATGAAGGGTCCCAGGGGTCATTGTCGATTTGGCCCAAGTTCCAGAGCCGCACTGCTCCGCACGGCCTCTACGAGCCAAGTGCGGTCGCGGGGCACTTGAAATGTGGCCCGTGCGACCCGGGGACTGCATTTTTAATCTTATTTCACTTTAATTAATGTTAACTTGAAAACGAATACTCAAGTCAGCTATTAAGGAAACTCTAAAGCATGTTTTTTCCAATTTAGTAGGTAAATCGACCTTTTCAACTGTACATTTTATGAACGCGGAATACAGATCGAGTAGTTCCAGTGAAAATTTAGCATCCACATTATGATGTGTGAGGGTAAAATACACACCAGATTTTAAAAACTTAGCGTGAAATAAAATATGTAATACATGTCATGTTGATATTTCGGGTATATTGGGTAAAAACATATTATTAAAATTAATGCCCATTGCCTCGTTATATTTTTTATTTCTTACTTTTAAAAAACATGGCAACTAGAAAGTTTAAAATTACACACATGGCTCACGTAATATATATATTTGGCAGCACTAGTCTAGATGGCTAAACTGAAGTTTGAAGCTGATCTGCTGTTCTAATCTTGACAAATAAAAGGGCCCCGTGACCTTGGGAAAGTCCCACCAGCTCCATCTGTAACCTTAGGTTCCCAATCCCAAATTGAGGAGTTTGAACTGGACCAGTGAATTTGGGGTATCGGAGAGAGGAAGAGGAGGTGGGGATTTCAAAACCATCAGACTAGATGACCTCAATTCCTTTCCACTGTGATTCTGTGATTGGGTCTGGGGCTAGCTCAAGACATTTCCACTTCAAAGGTGAGCAGATGATGGAATTTACAAGAGTGGCTGGGCACAGTTGTGCAGGCTGTTGACTACACAAGAGAACCATTCCTGATTTGCATGAAATTGAATGTCAAGATTACTCAGCGAGAATAGAATCATACATGCACAGCAGTTTTCACTTTAAAAAGCCCTTGCCTATAATCTAGATGTTACTACAGTAAGAGCTCACTGTTTCCTGAGGCCACCGGAGAATCTGGGAGGCGTTTCTGCAGGGCAAGGAGTAAGTTCTCAGATAAGGAGGTCGTTGTTGGATGTAATGGGCTGAAGAGAGTATTCTCCTTCAGTTTACACTTCACAGAGACATGAGTCTTTGAAATTGCAGTCTCGGGACCTCAAAGTTGCAAGCTGCTCCTCCAAAGTCCTTGAGACACTCATCTGGATGAGTTCACAGCAGTATTGCTGCTGACTGAGTGTTGTGTTCAGCTGAGTCCTATGGCACTCATGGTTGGCTCATGATACGGTACTCTCCTTCCTGGGCAGAGGAGGATGGCACGCCTCAGCTCCCACATCTAGGTGGGACTAGGTGTTTTGTTCTTGCCAAAGGAATGAAAGCAGAAGTGACGTGAGCCTTTCTAGGCCTGGTGGTTAAAAAGGTGTACCTTTTCCACCTTCTCTCCCTTCTCTGTTCGCTGGTTGGACAGAGAGAATCTGAGAGAAGAGATTGGACACCCTGGAGGCACAGAAGGACCCTAGGTCCCTAAGTGAGTGTGCGGAGCAGGGCTCCTGCTGACTAGCCCCTGGATTATGTCCAGAGTGAAAAGTGAACTTTGTGTGATGCCACTGAAATTTCAGAGCCTATTTGTTACAGCAGCTGGCACACTGACTAATACAGTCCTGGGGGAGGGACCGACTGATCCACCTCTGCCCTAAAGTGCTGCACTCCCAGGTCATGGGAACCTAGTGAGTGTTGCCTCTGTGAAAACGTCCAGGCCTCTCCCAACTGGCCTGACATCCCCCGCAGAGCTTTCTCATGGCCCGGAAAGGAGGAAAGTTCCTGGGCTTCCTGTTCCTGCTCCCCATGATTCAGCACCCCCTTCTTGTCTCCAGCCGGCCCTTCTTCTCCACTTGTGGGTAAATAGAAGCTGCTGGTCAGAGGCTGGCCAGGAGCCGAGGCGTTTTCTCTACATGGGAAAAAAAGAAAATAAGGTTATAAGTTCCGAGTTGTGGAAACCACCTAGAACTCCGAAGCCGTTTTTGCTCAGCATTGTCCTTATGGAGTCTCAGAGGGACTGCTGGCCGCCAAATGCCATGATGACCATCTTCCCTCGGCCTTGAGGCATTTCTCTCCCTCGGGGTCCTCGTTTGGCACAAGAAAGGATGGAGGATGCTGGAGGCTTCTGGACTTCCCAGTATGCAGGAGTCTGGAGGGAGCTGGGGGGTGGTGTGTGGTGGGGAAGAACTGGGCAGGGCCAGAGCAAGATTCCTAAAGGATCATCATTCCGTGGCAAGGGGCTTTGTGTGTGGGGGGGTCTCTCCCTCCAGCCAGCATTTCAGCTTCCAGTGGGAGCATAAGTGTAACTGACGTAGATGCAATAAAACTGTCAGTGTTGTACAAAAGCAGTCACATCAATTGTGGCGCACGCGTCAAAGTTGGGAAGGACACTCTGCGGGCCCAGCGACTCACCCTGCCCCACATCCTTAGTAGATGATGGAATTGGGATCTTTGGATTCTATAACCCATGCTGCAAAGAAAACAGATATGCAAATGCCTTCTTCTTCAATTAGAAAAGAAGCACATGTTTGCACAAATTCAGCCAACACTAAAGCTTATAAAATATGGCACGTTTAGAACATGACCGCCACCTTCTTTCATTCTCCTCTGGCTGTCAGGTGGGATCTATGTCTCCACCTCTTGCGTCCATGATCACTTGGCCAAGAGAGTTAGCGGAAACGAGTCAGCATGACTTCTGAAGTGAGGACAGAAGAGCTAGCAGCTTCTACCTGGCTCTATCAGGATGCTCAATTTGGGGGAAGCCAGTCATCATATAAGATGTCCAGCGGAAGTGACATGAGCCCTTCTAGGCCTGGTGGTTAAAACAGTGTGCCTTTTCCACCTTCTCTCCCAAGGCTGTCCTGCTGGAAAGGCTACCTTGGGTGCCCCCACCCACAGCCCCGCTGAACTCCCAGATGACTGCCAGCATCACTACTCGCCATGTAAGAGGGCCAGCTGGGACATCCAGGCCAGTTGACATCTGAATCTGGAATTTTATAGGAGCCTAAGTCTTTCCCCCATCCCCTGTGTTTGTGGAGTGTTTGAGTGTTCATCTATTCACTTATAACTTTGTTTTTACAATGAATGTTTTTTTCAGTACCTTCTCTTAGCCAAAATTTTGTGCCAGATGTATTTTTAAATCCATATTTCTTTTGGATTTTAGGAAAGCAATATGGTGTTTATATGGTGATTTATTTGACATCTTTAGTGGGTTCTATTCTTTTATATCTCTGTTTTTTTCAGTGAAACATGATTTTTCATGCTAAGTGGAATAAATAGCCCTATTAGCCTCCAGTCAGATCAGGTCAGGTCTGCCATCAAATGAATTTGCACCAAATTTACAAAACAAAAGAAAGCAAAAAACGACAAAAAAAAAAAACCCATGTTCTTTTCAGAGCTTCTGAGCTTTGAAATTCTGGACAGGGATGGAGCACTGTGTTGATTTTTATGGCTTCCTTCCAATTGTGGAAAGTGAGACTGATTTTTCCTTTATCTTGGTGACATGCAGCTTCCCTTCTTAATTCAATTTTAAGTTACAAAAAGTTGATTGAAAGAAACATATTAAGTAAGCAAAAGATACAAGTGGCATGCAGAACCAGTACAAGTAATGACAGTTTTACTCGAATGACCTAAATTTGGGCACACAGATCTAGCCCAGTGACCACTCTGATGTGGAGGGAGAAATGCCCCCATATTGCCTTTCTATAATCCATTCCATTTTGTAGGAAATCATAGTTCATACTTATAAAGTACTAATTTTATGTGGGCATTCTTCTTTAAATATACTAACTTATTCAATTCTCACAATAACTCTGTGAGGAAGGTGCTTTGTTATTATCTCTTCTTGGTAGGTGAGGACCCTGATAATTCTAACCTGTCTAGAATTATTACCTAATAAGTAGTAGGAGGAAATGTGGGTACTTCACCACCACACTCTATCTAGCGCCCCTCAGATGCGGGAAAAGAAACATCTCTGTCAGGGTTTAACTAGAGAAGCAGAAGCAGAAGGAACTACAGATATAGTTATAAATATACATACACATATAGGTACAGATAGACAGACGGATAGTTATATAGATGGATGGATGAATAGAGAGATAGATAGATGGATAAATCCATCCCAAGGCACTGTCCAATGACTGTAGGGTAGGCAGTCAGGACTGGCGATGACAAGCCGGCCAGTGCCGGTGGCCTGGGTGAAGCTTGTGCCCAGGTGGCGGACATGAAGGAAGGAGGATCCAGAGATAATGGAGAGCAACCAAAGATCCTGCAACTGTTTGAAGTCTCTCCTTCAGGGAAGATCTACATTCTTTTATAAAGACCTTCCTACTGATTAAGCCAGACCAACTCGAGATAATCTCCCTTTAGATTAATTTAATACAAACTGATAGGGACTTAAATCACATCTGCAAAATCTCTCGCCAGCAGCACCCAGACGAGCATTTGAAGAGTACCCGTGAGAATGTGGATGCCACAAAATGGTCACAGCCTCCCTTCTATCCTCAAGGCTCAAACAAGACTCTCTGGGACAGTTGCTTCTGGGTCCCGACTCTGGGCCCCCGTGGCCTGCAGCAAAACCAGCCTCCTCCCTCAGCGCCCGACACAGGTTTCACACAGCGCTCTGCTCAGAGGCATTCCCTCTCTGAGCCGGCATTCACGGATCTGCTCCGGCCTGTGGCCCTGGGCCCAGGGCTGGTGTGAGAAGCCGGAGACACCGCCACTGCAGTTCTGCGCACATTGTCTGGTGTGAGCCTGGGCACGTCAGCTCTCGCCTTCCAAGGGGTTCTTTAGGTTCAGGAAGATCTAACTTTTCATTCAAGGTTTAGTCAGGCCACATTTTTAAAAAACGTGCTTTAAACTTAGTTTTGTATCAGAATACAGTGCACATACAGAAAAACACCACATCATAAGTGCAACACTCAGTGATTATCACCAAGTGTGCACACCTGTGATATCAGCTCCCAGGCAAAGGGATGAAACATGACCCCATCCTCAAAGTCCCTGCCGTGCCTCAGTCCCACAATGATCCTTTCCCAGGAGCCACTATGCTAACCGCCATCACCACAGAGCAGTTTGGTTTGATTTGGGGCTTTATGGCCATGGAGCTGGATAGCGTGTATATGTCTTTGTCCAGCTTCTTTTGATCATAATTACGTTTGTGAGCATGTGACTGTCAGTATTTCATGTTCATCGCTGTATAGTATTCCACGGTGAGACTATATTCAGATTGACTTCTCTATTTCACCATCGATGGGTGTTGGGGTAGGGCAAGCACAAATGTTCTCGCATGTGTCTTTTGGTGAGCACACATCCCTCTTGTGGTTAGGGAAATACCCAGAAATAGCATTGCTGGGTCCAGGTCAGGGTATTTGATCAGTTTCAGTCAGTTCTGTGGACTGTCAACTTTAAAAGGCTCTTCTAAAGCCTTGCCATCCTCATCGCTTTGAAAACCTGCCTGCCTCTTGCTACAAATAGGCAGTTTTAAAAGGATTTTTCTTCACAGCTTTTAATAGCCATGAAATTCTTGGCGACGTAAAATATTCTCCGAAGGGGATAAAAAGAGGAGCGTGCGAGTTCTTGTTCAAATAAATAGCCTGTCTTCGGGTTGAAAGGGAAGTCTGTTCCACGCACCTTGAGCTTTGTTCTGTTGAGCCTTATTTTAATGCTTATTTCTCAGCCCTTAAGTAAAACTGGGGGACGCTGTCAACTAATATAACGTTTCTTTCATTTTTATTCCTTTTGGCGGGTGCTGGCTTCCACGGGCTTCCGACGAAGTTTCCATGGGGCAGCGGGACATGCACAGTACAGTTTCTTTTTTCAGCATCTTGATCGCCCGCTTGGCAGAGACGGAGTGCGCCTCTTTCGTTTTACAGGCAGGGAGGAGAGGGGCGGAGCTCAAAGTTGTTTGCCAAGGGATAGATTCCAGGCGTAAGCCCAGGGTTTTCTGATGCCCAGGACCCTCCCTTTGAAAAAACAAACCTCCAACTGCAGCGTAATGTACACGTGGGAAAATGCACAGAGATAAGGGACGCCTCCGTGGTGTTTCGCAAACTGAAAACAGTTCAGTAACCAGAGCCTGGTCAGAGTACAGAACTTGACCCCCCACCTGCAGCCCCCTTCTGCCCCCTTCTGCTTCCTGCACCCCAGGGGCAATCCCTCTCTTGACCTCTAACAGCACAGCCTCATTTACCTGTTTTTTGAAATCAACACAAATAAAGCCGTGAAGCACCTACTCTTCTTTGTCTGGCTTCTTTCTCTCAGCATTGTGTTTGTGAGATTCATTTGTGTTGTTGTGTGTAGCAGTGGTATGTTCATTTTCATTGTTCTAGAGCATTCCATTGCATGAATGCACCTCAATTTATTTACTGATCCTGCTGCGGACTGGTATTTGGGTGGTTTCCAGTTTGGGGCTATTAATATTAGTACTACTATGAACATTCTAGAATGTTCCTTTGGTGAATATATGGGTGCATTTCTGTGGGTTATACATAGAAGAGTGGAATTGCCATGTGCAGGGAACAGCACTTATGCTCAGCTGTGGTAGACACTGTCATTCACTGTTTTTCAAAGTCATTGGACCCATATGAACTCCCACCTCCAACACAGGAGATTTCAGGATTTCTTGCAATGTCCTTCCTTTTAGGTTTTCAGACACCTGGGTGAGTTCTTTCCCTTTGAGTCTTCTAAACCAGGGATTTCTAGTCCAGCCAGGATCCCGGGATGTGAGGATCTGGCAGAGTCCACATGCTCAATGACTTAGGGTTTCAAGTGACCCAATAATCTCCCCACAGTTATCTCTCTGCTCACTCACCCCATGACCCAATTATCTCCACAACCCAAATTCCTGACTCTTAAGTGGAGCTGGGTCTTTGATCTTCCCTCCAGGGAAGATCTGAGCTCCCAGGGAAGCCCTGGTGTCTGGCCCAGGCTGAGAGATGACTAGAGTCCTATGTCTTCTGCAAAGTGGACTCCCTGGGGAAACTGTCAGGGGCGGTTATCACGGGGCAGCTGGAAGTCCTCTCTGCAGTCTCGCCTTCAGAGCCTGGGAGCTCCATCAAAGGGCTTCTTCTTTTCTTATCTGAGTGGCAAGGCGGGAGGCAGTGAGGGGCACCTGGGTCTTGAAGGGCGAACCTAATAACTCTGTCAAGTCACATATCCGGGGACCCGCCACGAGGGGCCGGGGCTGTGCCGGGGGCTGGATACAGTGACAAGAGAGACCTCCTGACTGTGTGAAGTTTGCAGGGCTGAGGCTAAAAGATTGGAGCCCAAGCAAATGTTTCACAGAGAGCTGAGGACCTTGGAGCAGGCAAAGTTTTCTCCAACACGATCCAAACGACACTACCATAAAAGATAAAGGTGGTACAATGGAATTCATCAGAATTTAAAACTTCTGTTCATCAAAAGTCATCATTAAGAAACTGAAAAGACAATCTACAGACTGGGAGAAAAATATTCAGAATATGTGTGTCTGACAAAGGAAGCAAATCCAGAATATACAAATAAATCAATAAAAATAGGAAACAGACAAACAACTGGGTTAAAAACTGGGCAAAAGCTTAGAACTGGCACTTCCATGAAAGATACGGAATGTCTCAAAAGCATATAAAATATTACCAAACATCATTACTCACCGGAGAAACGTGAATCAAAATCGCAGAGGTACAGTTCATACCCGCCAGGGTATCAAGGGTTGGAAGTGGGGCAGAGCCGCTGGGACTTTCATATGTGGCCCGTGGGCCACATATAAAATAATATCAGGACATGGAGAAATGGATTCAGTAATTCCCCTCCTAGAAAGATGGCCAAGAGAAATGAGTGCACAGGTCACCAAAAGACTCATATGAAAATGTGCACAGTGGCTCTATTGATAATAGCCCCATGCTGGAAATAACCCAAGTATCCATCGATAGTGAATGGGTAAACCAACTGTGGTTATCCTGACAATGGAATACTGCTCAGCAACAGAAAAGATTGCAGTAACAATACAGGTAACAGCATAGGAGAATCTCAAAAATCTATGTGCCCATAGCAATGAGCACTGGGCCATGGCAATGACCATTGGGCCCATGGCAATGACCACTGGGTGACCTGGCCAGGTGGGCAGCACTGTTGGCCCCCAACCCTGTAGCCCACTGAGATGGCCTGTGCTGGCTCTGACGGAAGAGCGATTTGTTCTGCCCAGGCCTGGCCACAGGTGGATTTGGGACACCATGTTTGTGAGCTTGTCAGACCTCGAGCTGCATGTCGGCACCCTGGTTATGGGAAAAGAAATGATGACTCTATGACAGGGGTCCCCAGCTCCCTGACTGTGGATTGGTACCGGTCTGCGGCCTGTTAGGAACCGGGCCACACAGCAGGAGGCGAACGGTGGGTGAGTGAGCGAAGCTTCATCTGTACGTGCAGCCGCTCCCCAGCGCTAGCATCACCGCCTCAGCTCCACCTCAGATCATCAGGCATTAGATTCTCTTGGGAGTCCCTGGTACCAAAAAGGTTCGGGACTGCTCCTCGGGGAGGTAGGTCTGTTCTTATCCCCACCATCCCCATGAGGAAGTGGAGATTAGGAAACCAGCCCATCCACCTCCCAAGCCCATGCTCTGGGTCTCTGTGTTACCTTGACCTTTGGCCTATTCCAGGGAGGACAGAGGGTGGATATCCGGCCCAACTCCGTGTGGGAAGAGGCCTTGGACCCTGGGGGTGGGGGATGGTCTTGAGTTCCCACGGGGGGGAGGCAGGGAGGGCTGCCCTGTGGACTTGGCAGGGTGAGCACGCTCAGGTGGAGCAGGCTGGCCACAGCAAGGGCTTGGCCTGGAGCACAGACCACCAGCCTGAGCGTCTGACCGCAATGCCTGTCTTACTCTTGGTCAGCCTTGAGAAAGACATCCCCCTTGCCCCATAATTCCTGAGCCTTAGTGACAATTGTAATGATGATAGTGATGGTGACATTCATCACGACCAGGCACCATGGTCCTCATACTCTGTTCATGTACCTCACTTCCGGGCCACCGGCAAGTACTCACTGAGTACAAACGACCTCAGTTACTGTGTGGTTTCCTACCTAAGGGTGTTTGCTATCAGCTTCGGTGCTTGTCAGCTGTGTGGCTTTTCAGCTGTAAGACATGTAACCTCTGTGCCTTCGCGCCTTCGCGTCTTCATCCGTACAATGGGGATTATGAGAGCAAAAAATGCTCCAATACATTCAAGTGCACAGGCAGTGCCCGAAGGGGCTGGAGCTCATTGAGGAGAGTGATTCTGACGAAGGTTCCTCATCCCTATGTGCCAGGCCTGGTGTTGGGGAGCCCCCTCCCTGAGCTTTTGGGGGGCCACAGAGCACAGCATGAGGGATGCTGCCTCCAATCCCTCAGAGCGTCTGGACCTCATAGGTTCTGTTGTCTGTCTGTGAAAAGAAGCAACAACAGGGGTGACCTGAGAGGCTGAAATGAGATCTGTGAGCTTAGCCCAGAGCCCGGCTGTGGGAACAGCTTCATGGATGTTTCTTGCCGTGTGCCTAGCCATCATTAAACATCATCCATCGTAGCAGTTAAACAGGGGGAGAACATAGCAGCAAAAATTCAACCAACAAATATTTGTTTGCGAGAAGGTCAGTCCCTGGGGCCAGCACACGCCCCAGCTATAGGGAGGGAGCTTCTCCTCCTGCCAGTTAATCTCTGTTGATGGTTCACACTCCTCTCCCACCTTCTGTGTGGGCACATTTCTCAAAACCCTCAGGCCCTGCTGGGTCTCCGAAGGTCAGATAAAAAAGCTCCGAGCTCTCCCTTTGGATAAAAAGGTGCTGATTCTTCACATAGCTTTGCAGAAAAAGCTGGTCTTTTTAAGGTGTGTTTATGGGATGGTTCCAGAACCTGTCTAATGGGCAAAGCAGCAGCTTGGCCTCAGGCATATTCTTTGAGCATCATTTCTGTGTCAGGCACAGAGCCAAGCATGCGGGACGTGCAGCAATGAAGACGTCCCGGCCCCATTCTTGAGTGTTTGCCATGGGACCTCCCAGACTTCCGTGGGGCCCACCAACACAAGACACAGGGCACAAAGTGAGACAGTAGAAGGGGGCTGAAAAAAGATACTACCAAACTCTGTTTATGCAACACCTGGATTCACCCACATTCCCATTTTTGGCCACATGAAATCAGATTTCTCCTTTTTGGGATTTACACCTGCTCTGAGAAAATTGCAAGGCTTGTTCTAAGGCCAATGGGGAGACACTTGGGTAGGGTAGCCCTTGATGCATTCTCTGGGCACATGCCAAGTCCTCTGAGGTCAGACGGCTGTAAGAACATTGAGGGTGGGTGGTTTGTCCTGGGGTCTTCCGCAGTGATAGCACTGCGGTTGGATGTGCATGTGCATGCATGATCCATCTTGCACACCATCCTCCAACACATCTTTCCAAACCACTGTTATGTCCTTCGAGCATGCATCTCTGACCTGTGAGCCTGCGGCTCCAGGACCAAGTTAAAGTCCTTTAGCTTGGCATCTCGAAGCTGATGCCTTCCATTTTAGCAGGGTTGACCTGTAGCCCCCTTTCATTGATTTTTGTACCTCTCCAATAGCAAGGAAGACCCTTTTCCTCCTGGCCTGCTCCTTCAAGGCTTAATGCAAAACATCTGTTGGCTGGGACTTCCCTTAACCATTGTTTCAGCATCTTTTCCTCTAAATTCCTGTAGCGCCTCACATATCTTTCCTGGTGACATTCCTATTTGCGTATGTGCCTGTATTCTCCTGCTTGGACCGTTGCTCTCCCTGCCTCCACCTCACCAACAGAGTGGTTTTCTTTCCTTTTTTTCTTTTTTTTTTAATGCCTACAGCACCTAGTCTTCCTAGGTGGTCTCCCATCCAAGTACGGACAAAGCCCGACCCTGCTTAGCTTCCGAGATCAGACGAGATCAGACTCGTTCAGGGAGGTATGGCTGTAGACCAGAGTGGTTTTCAATAGTAAGCCTTATCATTTCACTCCCTTGCTTAATAACCTCCCGTGGCTCCCCACAGTCTCCAGGATAGAGTCCAAATGTCTTAATGAGATATCCCAGGCTCTCCCAGTCTAACCTAAGCTTCGCTTTCCAGTTTCGTATCTTGCCATTGCCCCTGATCATACAGCCTACCTTTTAGCCCCACCTTAAACCTGCCTATATTTAGATTATTCCTTCCAGCTGGACAGCTCTTTCTTTATTCTCTACTTAGAAAAAGTTCCGCTTTTCCCTCTAAGCCAGTGGTTCTCAACTAAGGTTAATTTTGCTCCTCAGGGACATTTGGCAATATCTGGAGACATTTCTGTTTGTCACAAATTGGCGGTGTGTGCGTTAGTAGTCAAAGCCAGGGATGGTGCCGACATCCTACAAGCACAGGACAATCCCCATGACAAGAAGTATTTGGCCTTTAATGATGACCATGCTGAGGCTGAAGAACCCTGTGCCAAGCCCATCAAATACCATGTCTCCTTGGTGAAGCCCCGTCAGGCCCACCAGGCCGCAGCATCCCCTACTCCCTGCTCTGGCCTGAGAAGCCAGATCTTAGGCGATGGGACTGAGATCTCCTGCTGCTCGGGCAGCAGTCAGGTGGGGATGGGTCTAGCCCCCTCCCTGGCCAAGGGCCCCCCGAAGACAGGGACTGTGTTCTCATCAGTGTCACCATGGGTTAACTTGGGGCCTGGGGCACCAGGAAGCTTAGAAAATACTGGTTGACTGGAAACTGAGGTTTCCACTTACTGTACTAATTAGAACTCGGATTCTGGCCTGAGACCCAGGCAGGAGGGTGAGGGAAAGGCGAACTCTCGAATTTTCACACAGTGGAGTGGTCAAGAATGTTCCTCTCCTGTACATGGCGATGGAGATAGAACTGCCCCCTTGGGTGGTTGTGGGGACTCGGGCGGGACCCACGGGAGAGGCTCACCAGCCTCACCAGCCTCACCAGCCTCCGCTCTTGCTGTTTGCATTTCCTCTGCACAGGGAGAGGCTGATGAGATTAGCTCCTTTCATTTGTAGGAAACTCATCTGCAACTGGTTCTAATAAAACCAGGGCAGCTGGGCCAGGAAGGGCAGGAAGTGTGCAAGACCCAGGGCTCCTCCCGTGGGCCCAGGAGCCCGGGTCACACCAGGGTCCTCTGAGTCCCCTCCCTAGGACTTGGAGACCAGAAGTCTTCCTGGCCTAAGGTGGTCAGCAGCGGCCTCGGGCCAGGGTCCCTGGGGCATGGGCGCACATGCGCAGTCCCGCCGCCCTCTTCCGTGTGCTCCCCCCTTTCTTCCTCTCCTGAGCCAGCTGCTGACATTGTGAGGAATTGCTCCCCAAGGCAGTTTGGAAATACAGAAGGACATGCTTCAGCAGCAATAAATCACGCTTTATGTCCTTAATCCTGCCGAGGATGCCACGGGTTATAATGTTTTTGGGGGATTAAGTGAATTTGATGACAGGCAAGCTGTGCTGATGGGACTTCGATGATCATGGCCCTGCAGAGGCACCTTTCTTCGCAGGGCTGCGGAGGATCTGGGAATATCGACATCGGAAGTGGCTTAAAGCATCAAGGTGTCTCTCTGCCTCTGAATTACCCTGAAAGTGTGGTTGACTGGAAACTGTGAGCGTTTCAGCAAATCAGCGTTAGGACACCTGCTCCTGTCCACCGTGTGAGTGTTTCACGAGGTCCCCTTTGAATTAATGGTGGACATCGAGGGCATTGTAAAGCAGCAGGAGACAGCCCAAGCTTTTTGATCACAGATTATGGACAAAAATGCATCTCGAACGTTATCTCACACCATTTACACAATTAAATTGGAATGGATCATAGACCTAAATATAAAAGCCCAAAGTATAACGTTTCGAGAAGAAAAATAAGAGAAAATTGTTATAGCCTTGGAATAGTCAAAGATTTCTTAGAAGAAACACAAAAGCATAAACCACAGAAAGAAAAAATTGATAATTGAACTTAATCAAAATTTTACACTTACGTTCTTCAAAAGACACCATTAAGAAAATGAAAAGCCCCTTCCAGTCACTGACTGGGAGAAAATATCCACCAGGCATATATTGATGGAGAACTTGTATCCAGTGTATTAAAACAAAACAAAACAAAACAAAAACCCCAAATCTGTTACACTCAATAATAAAAAGCCAACAAAGTCATAAAAGATGGGAAAAACATTAGAAGACATTGCACGCAAAAAGATATATGAATGGTCAATATCTTTAAAGATGTTCGTCTGGCACTAGTCATCAGGGAAATGCAAATCAAAACCACGAGACAAACACCCGTTAGAATAGCTAAAAAGACTGCCGATACCAACAGAATTGAGAGGACTGGAGCAGCTGGAACTTCTGTGGCTGGTAGGGAGGTACAGTTACGTCATCACTTTGTAAAACGGTTTCACAGTTACTTATAGAACCAAACATACGCATTTACCAGATGACCCAGCAATTCCACTCCTACCCATTTCCCCAAGAGAAACATAACACACCCACAGAAAAATTTGAACATGAAAGCTCCTAACAATTTTGTCATTATAACCCCCAAACTAGAAACAATCCAGATGCCCATCCATCGAGAGGCGAGTGGATAATAAATTGTGGCATATTTATACAGGGGAATACCGCTCGACTATAAAAAGGAAAATAAAATTACCGATACATATAATATGGGTGAATCTCAAAAACATTATGCTGAGTGAAAGAAGGCAGACACAGAAGAGAACTTACAGTATTATTCCACTTACATGGAACTCCAGAATAGACAACTCTAATTTAGTAACAGAAAACAGATCAATGGCTGTTTGGGGTTTGGATTGGGGGAGGGGCCAGGGGTTACCCGAAAAGGGCCCAAAGGGACTTCTCAGGGGTGATGGGATGTTCTATATCTTGTTTGTGGTGGTATTTACATGGGTGGTATATTTTTATCAAAAATTGTCTGTGCACTTGTCAATATACACGTAAAGTGAGTACATTTTATTATATGCAAACTATACCTTAAAAAAGCTAATTTAAGAATAGTTATCATTTTACAAAAAAATTAGAATTTACAGATTAACAGAAATAACAAAAAAGTCACCTGTGTGTAATCTTACTCCTTGGAAATAATTCTGTAAATATTTTGGAGTACAGCCAAAATGATGCTGCAGATATTTTCTTCGTACGTATTCGTGTACATGTGAGGTTTTACAAAAACAGAGTCATGTTACATTTACTGTTTTGGAATTTCCTTTTGCCGTTTAACAGCATCTTGAAAACATATTTCCACATTCACAAAAGCACTGCCATACCCACACGTTTAATGACTGCGTAAGTATTGTGTCCTAGGGCTTTATCCTCATTCACATTGCCCGGCCCTGCCTGTGAGATAGTTAGGCTGTTTCTCAGTATCTGCTATCATAACCACGATGAACTAAACGTTCTCAGAATCACATTTTTTTGCTCATCAAATGGCTTCCTTGGTTGAATTCTGAGCAGCGATGTGGCCGGATCAGATCAAAGACATGGTCACAGTTAAGGCTGCTCAGGACCAGGTCATTGTTGGGTCTGGATTTCCATCAGTAGTGTGTGAGATGCCCCTGAGAACACTTTCCAAGAGCCAGTTGGACATTTTCCTGCTGGCCCCCCACCTTTGGGTGTTTCTTTGCTTCCTCATTTTTATCAGAGACAAAGACCTGATGAAAACTCGTGCCTCGGTTATTCTTGAGGGCTTGTGGGTGGAGGTGCACTGGGGAGGGACCTGGCACCTGTGGGGAGAAATATTTGAGCTGCTGGGAGCATTTCTCTCCCTCTGGTGCTCAGGGAGGCCTGCGGTGGGAGATCTTCTGCCGGCCAGGGCCGGGAGGCGTGCCAGGCTGGGAGCCATATTCCGTGAGCAAACACCAGCATTAGCTGGGGCACTGCCCTGCCCAAGGATTCCACCTGGGGCCAGCACGGGGGAAGGCAGAGCTGTGGCCAAGGGCCAGAGCATGGCCCGAATTAGACACTTCCTCATCTTTTCCAAGTGGTGTCTGAGAGCCGGTTGCCGTGGTCAGCACAAAAGGTAACGATTTCATGAGTCATGCATTTACTGTGTCTCCACAGCAGAACAAAAGATGCAAAACTGGCCCCTTTCGAGCTCATTCCAGTGCCTTCCTGCAGCACGATCGTGCAGAACACACACAATGCCTGCTATGGGATAAGGTTTGGGTGAAATGAAAATTTGCCTAAAAGTTTCCAAGAGGCCACCTTAGGCCATCCTCTTTCTACACCTATCTCCTCCCACCCCTCTCTGTCTCCCTTGGGGGCACAGACAACTATTTCATGGTCTCCGCCCTCCAGGGGCTCATATTGTTTAAGTTTTTCCATTTTTGAAAATATTTCGAAGAAGTAATAATAATGTAGGGTCATGCCGATTTCGAACAGTGAAAAAGAGGACAAAAAGGAACTCTCCCCTCCATCCTTGACTCCTAGTCGCCTGGCAGTGTCCCCCACATTCCCTCCCCAGGGACGATGAGTCGTAATGGTTCCCCGGCAGATTCGAGCAGAGACGCACAGATGTTATGGAGAACACTCCACATCAGGGTCTACGGCACTCCCTCCATCTCCTCAGGGTCACGGCACTTAAATAGGTGCCCCGAAAGACTCTGGAGTCTTCTGAGTTCACGGAAATACTTCTGGGCTCATGAAAACACTTCTTGGGTCATAGAAGCACTTCTAGGCTAAGGGCTAACAGTCAAGACTGGTCCTCGGATTTACCGTGCACTTTCGGGCACACTGCTATATTTCTCCGATACCCAAGTGTGCTCACCTATATAACCAGGATAATAATGGTGCCCCTGGGGCAGTACTGTTGTAAGGACTTGAGAGGATGACCACAAAGCTCCTGGCATGAAGGATGCCTTCAGTAATGTTGGCTTCTTTTGACCAGGGATAAGGGGTCAGAATGGGATAAACCACAGAGAAAGGGTGAAGAAAGTGAAAGGAGGAAGGTCAATCGTATTCAGGTGTCTCTCTGGCCATAACCAACCTTGCTATGTGGAATTGGTTCCAAAGCCCAGTGGAAGAAGGGGGAGGGAGGCCAGTTTCATTTCATTATGTGGATATATTTCATCAGCCTTGTAGAAGAATGAGCTCCCCACTCCTAGATGCACACGGGCAGGATGGCAGCTTCTTGGTGACTCAAGCGTTGGATGAGGCGTGGAGTTAGACTAGAATCTAGCCAGCGGATGGATATGAAGGAAGGATATATAAATGTACAACACAGTGCCTGGCCCAGTAAGTCCTTCATCCTAATTGGTTATAGTTCTTATTTTACTGACTTCATTATGGGTGGCTTATTTCCTCTGTTCAGCTCTAGGTGTTTGTCCACTGAGCAGGCATTAGTGGTGCAATCGGATGGTCATGTAAAAAATCATGACTAGTGTGGGTGGTGGCTGCCATGTCGGGAGGGATAGACGGCTATGTTATTGGTAGGTGAAGCTCATACTTTCATTTCAAAGGAGACCCTTCTGCCAGGCCTGGCTGCCCTCATCTGTTCCTGTCTGCTGAGTGGGTGAAATCCAGGTGGGCTGCCTGGTAGGCACAGTGGGAATGTGTGGCTGAAGGCAGCCCATTCATTAGTGGAGGATGGGTGGGGATTGACAGGGGCAAAGGGCAGGCAGGAAACCAGCAGCCCACCCAAGTCTCCGCCTGTGCAGGCTGCGGTGGGCAGAAACTGCTTCCTCTCTTGCCCGGCATTGGGGAGAAAGGAACTCAACTCAGTTCCTGAATTGGAAAGGAGAGGAAAAGGCGAAGGTTGTGAACTATTGAAAGCATTGCACTTTCCCCAGCTCTGGGAGCGATGTGCCTGGGAACCCACGAGGCGGAAGAGATATTTTAGCAGCTGCTTTCCAAAGTTGATGAACAGCAGAAGACATGAGAGTTAAGACAACAGATCCAGATTTCCGGTCCTCAAGAACTCTACCCAGAAAAGCAGCAACGCTGTGTATGGCACCTGGGAGCCTCCATCCCAAATGGGATGGGCACGACGGGCAGGTCCCGAGGCGTTCCACGTCACCCCTGCTGGCTGTGTGACCTGGGCAGGTTACCCATCTCTGCTGTCTGTACCTGGGTGTCCTTGTCGGGTGACGTCATCCCTCACAGGGCTTATCTGTGGATTTAATTGACATTATGTATAAAAGTAACAAAAAAAAAGTAAACAGTAAAGTAGCTCCTACTTGTGATTTCGGGTCTCTGGATCCTTGAAATGAATCAGACCTTTCTAAATGGCCTCTAAGCGGTGTGACATATTTAATTACTCTAATGATAAGCAAATCAGTAAGGACTTGAAGCAGCTTCTGGTGAAATAACAACAATAATAGTATCGGCATCGATACCATGCTTACTTGCGCCGGGCACTGAGCTAAGCACTTTATATGGATTATTATAATCAGTCTCCATGAGAATCCTGCCAGGATGGTATCACTATTATACCCATCTTGCAGCAAGGAAATTAGCTGAGAGAGGGAGACAGTGCTCAAGGTCACTCGACTTGGAAGTGGGTGGCTGAGATCCAAACATAGGCTGGGTGTTGCCTGTCACCCTCCTCTGGACACACACACACACACACACACTAAGGTGGCAGGTGTCTCAAAGAGCGATGTGCAGATGTTCTGTATGCAAATTTATGGAAATGCGAATTAGTTCTCCCTGAGGCAGCTGCATTGATTTTATAAGATTTCTGAAAGGCTAACTGGGAAGGTAACTAGTTGTATTAGATTGGGTTTCCTAGAGACAGACCTGAAGCAGGATTCGTGTGGAAATAAATAAGAATGCTCCGGGAGAAACAGGTCGAGGTGAAGAAGGAGAAGGAAAGAGAAGATGCCAGGCCTGCAGCAGTTTTCAGAGTCCAGCCTGAGCCTGACCCCGCCAGAGGCTCGGGAGGGCTAGTCCCGCAGCAGAGCCAGGTTTCATAGTCCCCGGGGGCTACGAGCTGCCCTGCGGGGTGGGCTCAGCAGTTCTAGTAGCCCTTGGACAGCTCTCAGAAGAGAGTCTCAGGTATGTACCCGTAAAAGCCGAAACGCAGAGACGTGGGGGGAGACCGCGCTAAAACCCTAACAGTGAGGACGTCCTCCGGACGGAGCACCGACAGTGGCGTCCAGTGTCCGCTCTCTGTCTGTGGATTAATCACTATAGAGGGGACATTCTGGGCGGGGGGAGTGGGGCTGATTCGCATTTACCTCGGAGCCGCCACGAGCCAGGCACACTTTGCAGCACTTTGCTGGTGACTTTGGGCCACTTTCTTCTCCTCTGATCTTCTGCTACCCGTCGGCGGGGACACACGGGACTTCTAAATTCTCCGTTTCTTCCCTCTGTACCTCGGCGACTCCCTTCCCGCCAGGCCTGTTTGCAGGTCTGCCTCTCAGTTTCCCCTTCCTCGCGAGCCTGCAGACTGCTCCAGGCCTCTGCCATGTGTCCCGGGACAGGTGTCCTGGCAGTGTGCCGCCTCGGCTTGTCAGGGAAGATGAGAGAAGGAAGAGAGAGAGAGAGAGGGCTAGAGTGAAGAGAGAGGCAGGGAGAAAGAGAAGGGGAGGGGGAAACAGGAGCAGAGGGAAGAGAGGGGAGACGCTGGGTTCCAGGAGAACCGCCAGAGGGAGGCAGCCACCCAGGGGCGGCCAGCACATTTCTAGTGCTTGAGTTCCATACGGGGTCTCGTTCTCTCTTTGTCCTCCGGGTAGTTGCCCCTTTGTTCCATGTTGAGCTTCTGACAAGTCATCCCATATTTATTGAGCACCTACTACATGCAGGTGCTGGGCCGCTTGCTGGGGACCCAGCAGTGCCTGGCAGGAGACACACAGGCAGAAGACCTTCCCACAGCCCCCTCAGTGACGTTCAAGTTGTGTACTGTGCCATTCCTGGGGGAGTGATCTGGCCCCTGCCTACCTCTCAGTCTTGCCTATTGACATTGTCCTTGCTCTGGAACTTTCTAAGTGCATCTGCATTGAATCCCAGCTCTCACTCCAATCTCTGCTGTCCCTCTAAACCAGCAATTCCTTGCCTTGTAGGAGTTAAACTAACAAAGTAACATTTAATTGGTCCGCACATGGTGCCCTGGCTGCATGCATACGGTTAAATCAGGATCTCCGGGCTGGCGCCTGGCGATTTTCTGTGCCCAGGGGCAGAGAACGGCCCCGTAGACCCTTGCACACTGTTTTCTCTGTTCATCCCCCTCCTGTCTGCACTGGGCTGTCTCCGACACCTTTCAAGTTTGTGTAGGTGTCAGGCCCCTGGTGGGGGAGGGGGTGCTTCTCTGCCCAGCTGGTGCTCATACATCCCAGCACCCACGACGGCCTTTCCCCACCTTCCTCCTCGCCCACCTCGCCTCCTGCCCAGAGCTCAGGTGTGTCCGCCGTCTCCATCACATGCGATCTGGGGCAGTCGTAACCGCCTGGGGCTTCGGTTTCCTCACCTGTGAAATGGGGGTAGCAACGTGCTCAGGACTGTGCGTGGCTCGTTGCCTAACAAGCGTATCAGCTATCTTGGTCATTGTCATTGTTCATGTCTGCTCCCTCCCTCAATCTCCAAAGGGTTTTAAGCATCTACTAAGGGCCGGTCCTGGGCTTGGCTCTGCAGAAACAGTGGTGGGGCAGTGAAGCCCATCCCTCGGGGTTCACCGTGTGGGAGACAGGATGGGGTCTGGGAGAGGGGGGCTCTTTGAGGGAATGACGGTGAACGCCTGACTTCGATATTGGCAGAGAACTGGGAGGGAGCCTGGTGCCCAGAGGAGCCCTCGAATATCCAGGCAGGGACAAATGGACAGACAAGCACATATGAACACGCTACTGGCCGATGTTTCCTTCTGCCCCTTCAGCGCCCAGGCCTCTCACTAGCTCTCCACAGCAGAGCCGGGGCGCACCTGCCCAGCCCACCCCAGGCCTCTGCACAAACCAAAGCTGCAGTGGAGCTTTGGCAGCTCCGACTGATATCCCTTGGGGAAACTTTGTCCCACTTTGTCTGTGGCTCTGTCCATGCACGTCCTGGTCCCGCGTCTGCGGATACTGCATTGCTGGGGCCCCGTGCTGCTGGAAAGGACAGGCGTGGGTGCAGATGCTGAGAATTACTGCTAATTTTGCCAGGCGAGCTGATAGCATTGTGATCTCATGGGGGAATGTCTTTCTGATTTAGAGATGTCTGCTACAATATTTAGGGTGGAAGTGTCTGCATGGCTGTAGGATACTTTATAATAGTTTGACGACATCCATCTACCGAGCAGAACATTTGGCAAAAAGGTAATAATGACCGAGTCTAAGTTGTGGATGTATGGTAATCATTTGCTTTTATTATTAATTTCCTCTCTATTTAAAAACTGTCAATGAAATTTTAAAAACTTGGTCAAGGGTAGACAACCCCTGTGGCAAGTGTCTACACATGCTAACTGCTCGGCCAGTGGAAGCCGGTCCCACCTGAGCCGCTGGCCGACCACAGACCTTCCGGTGCCCGTCTCAGCTGGCCAGGCTGTCCTCCTGCCCAGAAGTCCCAGCCCCAACCTCCGGGGGCCCTGAATCCAACGTATGACTTCAAACATGTCCCTCACCTACCCCAGTTCTCGGCCACCCCTGTTCCCACCGCCCTGCCGCTGACCAGCAGGTCTTCACTCTCAGCCGTCCCCGGAGCTGCTCCAGACCTGGGGCAGTGGAGCCGAGTTGTCCCAGAGCAGTGGCTCCTCTTCCTCCCCGTGCATTCACATGTCAGCGTTTGAGGAGTGCTTTCCTCTCCTGGGGGGGCCTGCTGGAAAGTGCTGATGGGTGCGAGTTAATTTTGGCTCTGCTGCTGCCTGGGGGTTGGGCAGGGTCAAGGGCTCGTTGGGAGCTGCAGGTCTGCAGAGAAGGCCACGGTGCAGCGAGGTGACAGGGAGGGCAGGAGAAGGACACTGGAGTTTCGTGGCTCTGGTGAGGTTGGGTGGAGGCTGTCCGGGAGGTGCACCCTGGGGTGGGTGCCCAGCATCAGCCCAGGTCTGGCCTCCCTGCCCTGTGTGGGGAGGCTGCTGGCAGAAAGAGAAAGGGAGGCTTCCCTCTGTATGACAATGCCAGCAGTGGGCAGCAGCCTGGCAGGGCACAGAGTTGTCCTTTCCCAGCTTTAAGGTCAGGTCTCCCCTGCCATGCGCATCAGGGCCCCGGTGAGCTGGGTGTGTTAATGCAGAGCCTGATTCAGTGAGGGTGGGTGGCACTGAGCTCTGCATCTCTCTGTTCCTGGTGATGCTGATGCAGCAGCCGAGGCCACACTTCCCTCTGCTTTAAAGGCAAGGCGGCTTCCAGGGAGACTAATAATGGGGTGGTCCCTGCTCTGCCTTCCCTCTCCTCAGAGGGGCCAACGTGCTGAATGCATATGGCCCAGTCGGTCTCCGGGCCTGAGCCCCATGGATGCTGCCTGGCCGTGGTGCATGCTGGTGGCCTATGACCCTGGGCCAGGGGTCAGCTGTCCTCTGTTTGTTCATCATGACTTAAGCCATAAGGAGGCAGGGCCCCTTCCTGAGAGGAAACTAAGTGGGGGCAGTCGTGGCCTTGGACACGGACGCCCTTGCCCAGCACTACAGGCCCAGTCTAGCTGGACTGGAGGGTGTGAGGGGGGTGCCTGTGCACACTGTACTCTAGAGAGGCCGAGCTCTACCTGCGAGTACCCAGAAACTTCTGGAGGGCTGTGCACTCTCCTTTGTAGCTTTCCACAAGAGTCCCCTCCACATGGGGTGGCAGGAAACAGGCAAGCTCAGGCCCCTGAGCCAGTACAAAGAGCTTAGAATAGGGTTGGTTTGCCCACACATGAGTGGTGATCGCCATCACAGTGGGCGAGGCTGGATTTCCGGCAATGTTTTCCCAGGTTCCTCTCATTCCCGGGAAGCGCTGGCGTTCTCAGCCTGAGGTAGATGTGTGTAGTTCCGCAGACCCCCGCCCCCTTGCCCCGCACCCGCCCGGTCCAGTCTTCAGGAGCCCTTCCATCCAAAACCGAGGCCTGCGGAGCGGTTCTCTCACGTGTTCGTTTGCACGCAGCTGGGACTCAAATATCGAGGGAGGGGCTTCGGGGACGCCCCCTTTGACGCATCTCCTGCTGCTTCTCCCACATCCCTTTCTCCCAGCTACACCTGCCCCCTTGACACCCAGTTCTCTTGGCCTTTGCCCTGGCTGTTGCCTCTGCTAGGAGCAACGTGCGACTCTACTTCTCACTGCGTATAGGTCTGTGCTTAGACCGTCTGCCCCTTATCTGCCTTAGTGATTTATTTTCACAGCATTTACAACCACTTGGCTTTTTTGTTACTCTGCTTTGTCTGTCAGTTTAATAATTTGCTTGTTGTCTGTGGCTCTGACTGAAACGGGTTCACTATGTAGAGCAGGGTTTTCTCTGTCCTGACCCAGGACGGTGCTCAGCAGATAGTAGGTGCCCCATAAAGATTTTTGGCGGGGTGAATGAGTGAATAAAACAGGCTACACTTTAAATGCATTTCTGATCCTGAGTAGCTGTTAGTTATGAGGAAAATGCAAACCTAGCTATGAAAAGCACAACTACTATCATGTGGGATCCAGAACTTGGCGATTGAAAAGGGGGCTTTGATATTTTGTTAAAACCTTCCACAACCCAAATCCATAAAGTGGCGGTGTCCTCCTTGTCCAGCAGAGGGCAGCCAATTCCCAGCAACTTGGAATTCTTGCAGTGATCAGAGGGCTCATTTTATTTCCTCTTTGAACTTATTTTTGAAAATTAATGGGAAAATATATATTTTTAAAATCCCACAGTGACAGAAGAGGAAAAAATAGCTTGATCTTATGCAAAGGCAATTAGGAAATTATTTCCTTCTGAGTTTTAAAGCAACTTTTCTCTTTTCAGGACTTTGAGAGACTTGTAGCATGATCTTTAGATTTTCCTAGTTCAGGAATGGAGCTTGGTATCTTTAAGATTTTTAAAAGCCTGACAAATTGCTACAGTCATTACTGCCAGCCTGCCTGCTAGCATTCCTGTCACAGGGCTCTGTCTTTGGAGCAAATCTCCTCTGAAGATGTCTGCAGTTAAGTCCAGAAACCCTCAGCTGTGCGTCTGGTCTGGTACTAATTAGCTGTGTGACCTTGGGAAAGTCACTTAACCTCTCTGGTCTGTTTACGCTTCTGTTAAATGGGGTGCCAGATTAACTTATCCTGAAGTTCCTTTGAGCACAAATGTAGGCGAGGAGGGGAGCGGAGGGCTGCAAACTCCGAGCAGTGGCTGGGATAGAGCAGGCCTTGGAGTAGTACTTAGTAAGTGCCAATGAACTGTGTGGGCAAAGGGGTGGACCTAGGTAGATCTGCAGTCAGTGTTTATCTCTGGTTTTGAAGTGGAGCTGAGGCTGACACTAGGCCCTGCCACCAACCGGATGCTTCCTCTCTGGCAGCTTGTTTCTCTGAGCCTCAGTTTACTGTAGTATCTGCAGGCTGGGGACATGGTGCATTTTTGCAGGTGTGTTGTGAGTTCAATGTGATAACAAATGAGTATGCGAGAATGTGTAAGAGTGTGTGCATGTGAGTGTGTATGTATGAGAGTTGCGATGGGAGACAGTGGAGAAAAAATCTAATATGCAATATTTTTTAAATATTAGAGTGAAATTCACATAACATACAACTAACCATTATAAAGTATATGATTGGTGACTAATCTTTTAAAAAGAGCTTAAAAATAACAGGAAAGCAATGGCGAGAACCCACCGTGAGCGATTACCAAACGTGTTACCCATGTGTCATTCTATCCTCACAACCGGATGAGGAAGGGACTTGTCAAATGAGGAAATGGAAGCTCAGAGAGGTTGAGCAACTTTCCCTAGAGCACTCAGAGTAGGATTCAACCCCAGGGCTCCTGGTCCAGGCTCAGGAGGCGAGGAGCGGGCCACATAGCTGCTTGGCCATTCCTCTGACCCAACTCAGGAGCCTGGGGAAAGGCCTCCAGCAGGCACGGGTGGGGGCCTGGGATGATGGGCAGGGCAGCAGGAGCTGAGTGAAGTCACTTGACCTCGTCATCCCTTCATTTCCTGCACTGCCAAAGAGGAAATGTTTACACAGCGTCCCCACACAGACGCTCCGCAGGCCCGTACTTACAGTAATTAGCTGAACAATGAGGGTCCAGCAGCTATTGAGTGGCCCAGGCACTGGCCTGGGGGTCAAGCGACCGGGGCCTGGTTTCTCACTGACAAACTTGCCTGTGACCCTGGGTGTGTCCCTACACCGCCCTGGGCCTCTTTCTTGGGTGGGAAAGGCAGAGACTGTCTAGCTGGCCTCCAAGACCCCTCTAAGGCTCCATAAGTAGATGATGCATCTAGTAATGATATATAGGAAGGAAAGTAGGGGATCCTACGGAAGTGCATGTCAGCAGAGAACTCTTTCTTAGATTCATATTTCAATCTGTTCAGTCATGAGGGTTCCATAGTCAGCTCAACATTTCAACCACCATTTATGAAATCTCTTTTCCAAGTGGTTTGTTTGTTCATTCATTAGTATTGACATTGATTAATAAATCAAACAAATATTTATTAAGCACCAATGGCTAACTGCTCTCCAAAAGCTGTGCTCTCTTTTTTTTATGTAGAACGGTATTTAGGGAGTGGCCGCCTGGCCAGGGACTACATTTCCCAGATGTCTTTGCATCCAGGTAAGGTCATGTGAATAGTTCCCACCAATAAGAGTGAGCAGTGAAGATGGCTGCTGTTTCTCTCCAAGGTATTCAGAAAGTGGGTTTGGTTCTCCATACTGTCTGTCAGCCCCCTTCTCCTAGCTGAATGCCAAAGAACCAGAAACCTCAGGAACAGCAAGGCCACAAAATGAGGGAGCCTGGACTCCTGAATCACCATCTAGCAAGGTGAATTGCTGATCAAGAGCATCCACAATTTGCACTGTCACATACATGAGACATAAACTTCTGCAGTGGACATTCTCCTAAAACATATAGTTACCCTGTGCTAGCCCTGGAAATGCAGCGGTAAATGAGACAGAGAAGATCCCTGCCCTGAATAGGGATGGAGAGAAGGGAATGCATTCAGGTCTTCGGCAGTAGGATCGTCAAACTTTGTGACCATTGTCACAAACTGGGAGGGAGGGAGTATAAAACAACAGAAATATATTCTTTCCCAGTTCCAGAGGCCTGAAGTTTAAAATCAACGTGTTGACAGAGAAATACTCTCTCCGATGGCTCTGGGGAGGCCCCTTCCTCGCCTCGCTCCCAGCTTCTGGTGGTTTCCAGTGATCTTGGTGTTTCCTGTCTGCCTCCATGGCCTTCTTCCTTCTGTGTGTCTTCATGTGGCCTTCCTATAAAGACAGCCGTCACTGCTTTTAGGGCCCACTGTAATCCAGTATTATCGTGTCTTAACTCCATCTGCAAAGACCCTATTTCTAAATAAGGCCACACTCACAGGTTCTGAATAGACCTGCATTTCGAGGGGGCACTGTTCAACCCAGTACACTATGAAGCTCCCAGGCACAGAAATGCTGGCCCTGGCAGTTGGAAATTTTAGGCACTGAAAAGGATAGTCTCTGGGGCGGGCCCTGCCAGCACCCTTCATGCTGACAGTCAAACCACAGGGTTTTATTTGAGGACTCAGTGGTCAGAGAACTTGATCCTGGTGTCAGGATCTTCTGGAATAATTTCTGCTTTGAGCAAACAACTTCTCCTGTGGATGACCACATTCCTTGTTCTCTCGGATTAATGCCATTGATTAGGGTCCATTGGTTGTAGGTCTAGAAGACACACTACACATGTACAGCTCTATCCCTCTGCGTGTTGAAGGGGTTTTAGCATCTTATAGATCAGATGGTGAATCCAGGCTCCACCACTCACTGGCTGTGTGTCCTTGGGCAAATTACTTAACCTCTCTGGCCCTCTGCTTCTTCATCTATAAAATGGGAATGATGCACAGTACCTACTTTGTAGGGTTACTATAAAGATTGTATGAGATAATACACATAAAAGGTTCTGTTGAACAAATGATAGTTCTTGTTTTATGACTGTGTGTGGATTCAGTGTTTGGGCTCCCCAAGTTCCTTGTGGACAGAGCTGCAGGATCAGCTCAGAATTTTTGCCCCTCATCCTGGGCTGGCTGGAGAGAAGGTCCTCTCTGACAGACTGCCCCTGTGATGCCAGGCAAGGATGGTCTCTGTCCTGTCCACCATTTTCCTCTGTTCCGTTTCTCTGCCACATTCCCGAGGTGAGAGGACGTCCTCTTTCTTTTTTCTATCCCACCTCCTGCAGGCCCAGGACTAGGATGCAAAGGTCGGGGAGCAAAATGGGAAACAAGCATCCACCCTGTGCAGCGTGGTCCACCAGTGTTCTTTCCCAAGAGTGACTCAGAGCACAGGAATCACCCACATTTGGTTTCCAAAACCAGGCTGGGCCTTCGCAGAGTTCGTGTCCCCTAATAGGTAACAGAACAGTTGGGCTCTGGCTTTAGCTCGGACAGAATCTGCAGATGTTGGCCTCTCTGGGGTCCAGGTCACACTGTCCCTGTGTCTTCCCAAGCTTCAGAGCCTGGCCAGCGGCCCACCCTCCCTTCCCAGAGCAGGGCGGCAGTTGCCCTGTACCATCATGCTTCTGACCTCTCAAGGACCTTTGCTTCAGAGACTCATGTCCACATGCTGCATTGTCGGGACTACTGGATGCCAAGATGTGATGCTCTAGTTGAGCAATTTGGTGCGGGCCTCAAATGAGACATGCTCTGATTTTCAAGATAAAGTCCAGACTTGGCAGAGCTGTGGCCAATCTGATTCTGCTTCTCCCTGAAACACAGCCTTGGCTTCTTTTGCATCATCCCAGGCATTGAATTACCAGTGCTTGTTTTCTGTGCAATCATTTGAAGTCGCTCTTCAAAAAGCCCCGTTTGCATCTTGCAGAGGGACTCACTCTTAACATAATGATATAACATGGATGGTGTTGGTAGAATGACAGTGCCTCACAGCCACCATTGCCTGAAAGCATACTCTGTTTTAAATGTATTCCTTCATCAAACTTCCTAATGGCTCAGAAAGTGGGCAAGACTGATTCTCAGTTCCTAGAACGGGGTCCACTGTATTGGTTATTTATGCCGGGCCCTGCTCGAAATGGTTGATGCCTGCTCGGAATGGTTGATGCCTGCTCGATATGAGTTGTTAGAGATGAGTATCGCTCCTGAAGGTGGGTGAATATTATTATTCCAGTTTTCAGATAGAAAAATGGAGGCTTAGAGAAAGGATGTGACATGCCCAGTTTCACTTAGCTAGGAAGTGGAAGAACTGGGATTTGAACCTGGACAGCCAGACTCCACTCCCAAGTCCAGGTGTTTAGGGAAAAATCTTTCCCTCTCACAGCAGTGACCCCCATTTGCTGCAGCCTCCCCACCTCTTCCCAGTGGGGTATCTGTTCTGTTTCAAATACGTCAGTAGCTTGGAGTTCCCAGCTGATATTATCTTATTTGAGGCCTTTCTTTTAGGGGGACAGTCTATTAGGGCAACATTGAGACAAAATCTGATATTCCTGCAGCCAGCCAGCTAAAACTTAAGAGCTGCTGGGAATGCTGGCTGATTGGTGGGCATGTTGAGATCTGAGTGGGTATCACAGCAGTGTGAAGTCAAATTCCATATAGATGTCTCCCACCTGGGATTCCACAAGTGTAGGACTAGGGACCTGTAAGCACTGAGTGGTGGTGTGCATTATCTCAGGGGTGGGTTTGAGTTCCTCAGAAGCAGAGCCTGAGAAAAGGATTTGGGTGCAAGCAGTTTACTGGGGAGAGTGATCCAGAGAACCACAGGGTCAGTAAGATAATGGCTCCCAAAGATGTTCATGTCCTAATCCTTGGGATCTGTGAATATGTGACTGGACAAAGCAAAAAAGGTTTTGTAGGTATGATTGAGTCAAACATTTCAAAATGGGAATATTATTTTGGATTATCTGAGTAGTAATTACAAGGATCCTTAAAAGTTGGAAGAGGGAGAGAGATTTGAAGATGTTACGCTGCTGACTTTGAAGATAGAAAAGGGGGTCATGATCCAAGGAATGCGGGTGCTTCTGGAAGCTGAACAAGGCGAGGGAAAAGATTATCCTCAGAGCTCCCAGAAGGAACAGCCCAGCTGACTTCTCATGCCCAGCTGACATGTTGAGTTGAAGACTTCTGATTTACCTGACTGTTAGGTCATCAGTCTATATCGTTCTATGTCATGAAGTTTGTGGTAACATTGCAGTGGTAACAGGAGACTAACACAGAGCCCAAGAGAGTCACGGGGGAAGTCAGACAAGGAAAGGAGGAAGGCAAAGGGTTAATTAATAAAGATTAGTAAGTGCAAGGCTTCTGCCTGGGCAGCTGGTGCTCAGCCCTGCGGAGACCCTCTGAGGAACCACAGAGACTATGCCTCAGAGTTGTCCCCGAAGGACAGGAAGCCAATGTGTTCGTCTTCAGGATACCCATCATATACCTCTGGAAGGTTCCCAGCACTCCTAGGCTTCCTTCTGCAGGACTGAGCGGTTCCCTGGCACAGGCTTTGGGGACTCCAGTGGCGGAGGGCTATGTGGAGGCTGTGGGGAGGAAGCCCGTGATATAACTTACGACTTAACTCCATCTGTCCCTGCCATGTTTTTGTCCCCCTGCCTCACCCCCCAGTACTATTTTACTAATATTTTTCTTTACATGGATGTGCTATAGAAGACATTTACATATATACAAGGAAATTCGGTCCCAGTAATACTTCTTGAAAAATGATGGGTTCGATACTTAATTCTGCATTTTTTTCCTACTAAACATGAAAATAAGTACATTTATCATTGAAATAAAAAGTTTGCCTGTTGACCACCTGAAATGGTTGACATTCGGATGGCTGAGCTCAGGAGGGATCAAGACATGCAGCCCCGAATCATCCCAAATTTAGCTGGGACATGGGAGGGGAAGGGAGCTCGTGTCTGCATGTGGGAACCCAGTCCCCACGCAGCCCAGACGCTCACTGCCTCATGGGTGCTTCCTCCCCACGGGCAGTGTTTTAGGATTAATTAGAATGTACCAACATAAAACAGGCAAGCTCCCACCATGGGTCTGGCCCAATCCTGACCACCAGGAAGTGAGGAATTTCTATCTAAAGAGGGGGCTTGTCAAGACCAGGTTATCGCAGCTGGCCAGCGATGGCCTCGGGCTGCTGATGGACATAAGTAGTTGTTCAAATATATAATGACGTGTCACCTGATGAGCCACAGGTGTCCAAGGAGGCAGGGCAGGGGGGTGTGGCCAGAGACGGGGACCTGGTCGGAAAGAAGCTGTCCATGTCCCCCTTCCCGTAACACTGCAGAGCTGACTCTTCTGGGGAGAAATTCTGGGTCAACGGTTCTTGTGTCTTTTGAAAGATTTAGTTACTTTCATTGCTCTTTTCTCATTAAAAGGATATTACTTAAAATTTAGAAAAATGTAGATAAGGGAAAGGAGTGGAGACAGTGAGAGGTGCAGGTGCAGACACCGGGGCTCTCAAGCCTGAGCGGCCCGGGCCACATCCCCCACGGTACTCAAGGCTCCTGAATGAGCTGCTGGCTTCCTGCCCCATGACCTGAGAATCTCTGCCCTAGGCTTTAGAGGACACCCACCCGCGGGGCACACCAGAAAGGGCAAGAACGAAGCCTCCCTCCCGCCTCTCCCTCCCACCTCGGAGGGACACCTCAGCATGAGTTCTCCCCGCAGAAAACGCCCAGGGGGCTCAGCCTCAGTTGCCCGCTCAGTGTCCTGGGCTGTAAGCACTGAACTAGGTAGGGCTGCCTTCCCCTTCTCCAACCCGTGCGGGTGCTCTGGTCACCCTCTCCACCCAACACCAAATTAACTACTTGCTCTCAGATCCTGTTTCAGGGTCTAAACCTCTCTGTATGTTGTCTGGACCTCTTGGCACACGCCCGAGACTCTAGAGCCTGGCACACTAGGGGAGAGACCCAGCTCGCCGCTAATGAGCTGTGCGACTCGAACTTGTGGCTTCCCTGAGGTTCAGTTTCCTCTGGGGAAATAAATCTCCTGCCAGAGGCAGCGTTTTGTTCGAGGAGCAAAACTGTGCCTGGTCTGTGGGAACTGGGCCTGGTCTGTGGTCCACACACTTGATGGCTGGTCTCAGCATCACCCTCGTGGCTTTCTTTGGGTTGGGGCTGTTGGTGTCCAGATCAGATTCTCTGCAGGCAAGGACCAGCCTTTGAAATGAAAGAAGTTTCAAAAACTTTAATTGTAGTTTTTTCTTTCTACTGGTGACACATTATATGGTCCTATGATTGCCAAGTACACAAAAGGGTGTGTAGTTAATGGTGACGAGCATGATATTCTTTTCGGTTGACTACAATCTATTCTGTCTCATGTAATCTCTTTTTCTTGCATTTAGTTATTTAAAAACTTATCTCATTTCAAGAGCAAAGAAAAATACAAATAAGGATAATGGTGCCAATTGCTGTTACTCTTTGAGAAGCGGCTTTCTCCTAATAGCCTTAATGGAGGTCATTCTCCTTCCATATTACAGATGAGGAAACTGAGGCTTGGAGAAGTGAAGTGTCTAGCAGAGGAAGCACAGAGGGGGGTGCGGGGCAGCGAGCCAGGATTTGCACACAGGCAGCCCAAGCCTAATGCCCATATGGCAATAACATTCTTTTGAATCCAAATCTCTTGGAATCCAAGACCTGTCTGAGGGGCGGCTCCACATTGCTATGTAGAAGATGCTTTATTGTGAGATCATCTTGCGCTGCATTTACACTGAACTTCACCTAGCCTGAAAAGACAGGGGCTACGTGTAGAACCAGGCTGATGTCACGGCGCCCAGCAACCTGGGTTCCAAGGCCCTCCTGTGCCACCCGAGTCACCTGGGCATGTCAATTCATGCCTCTGTACTTGACTTCCTTACTGGGGAATGCGGATATAATAGTACCTACCTCTTGGGAATATTGCCCATCATCGTGGGTTAATGATGCACACGAAAGGACTGGCATCGTGCCAGGCCCATGGAGTAGAATCTGTCCCTACTGGGCCATCTCACTCCACCAGGCACTGCTGGGTGAGGCCAGAGAGCAGAGCTTGCTGCCCGAGTGTGGGCAGCCACGGCTCTCTAGGGGGACATTCATTCTCCTTTATCGTAATCCCTTGAGACGGTGAAAAAAAATGACCAATGTGGAAAGGCCTCTTCGGGTGTTTCCTACCTTGGAGCAGCCACATTCCTGAGAACGCTCTACCTACATTTCCCATCTCCTCCTGGGAGGCCCTGATGACATACGTCAGCTCACCTGTGCCCCCCACTGCCTACCCTGCCCCCCAATGACCACACTGCTGGTTTGATGAGATTCTGAGTTGGCACAGAGAAAATGTGCCCCCTTCTTGCCACTGCTTATTTGGTGGTATTGCTGCAGGGGTAAAGCTGTTGGGTTTAAGAAGCTGTGTGCTTTGGAGCAATTTACTTCACCTCTCTGAACCTCAGTGTCATCACCTATGAAATGGAGGTAATGAGCATGATGGGCAATATCCTCTAGAGGTAGGTACTATTATATCCACATTCCCCAGTAAGGAAGTCAAGTACAGAGGCATGAATTGACATGCCCAGGTGATTCAGGTGGCACAGGAAGGCCTTGGAACCCAGGATGCTGGGCACCGTGACATCGGCCTGGTTCTACACGCAGCCCCTGTCTTTTCAGGCTAGGTGAAGTTCAATGTAAATGCAGTACTTATCTGCTAGGAATGCGGCTGAGACTGCTCATTACCTCCCAATATCTATCTTCTCTTCCTCTACATAACAACACCCTTAACTTCAAGCAAGCGAAGTGACTCCCCAAAACAAAGACTCCATTTCCCAGCCTCTCTTGCAGCTGGATGTGGCCATGTGACCGGGTGCTGGCCGATGGGCGGTGATGTGATTCTGGATCTACCTGGCATCCTTTATCCCTCCCCTGGAGGAGCAGTGTGCATAGATGGTGGGCTGCTCTGAGCCATGTGGATGAGGACAGCCCTTAGGGATGGGGAAATAGTACGATGGAGAGCAGAACTTAGACATCAATGAGCGAGAGAAATGGACTTTTGTTTGTTGGGGTCTCTGTTAGACACAGGTCAACCTATCTACTCTCTGATGCAGATTTATGAGGTTAAGAGTCTTATGTACATCATTTCATTCGCTTTTCATGACCATCCTTTTTTTGGAGGTGGGCCCCGTTATTATCTCCATTTCGCAAATGAGAAAACCCAGACAGAGAAGAGCAAAATCGTTTGCCTGCAGTCATATAGCTAAGAAAAAGTTAGAACCCTTACTCAAAACACAAGATCTGAAATCCTCCCAAAAGCTAGTCTTCTGAAAATCCATGAGGCGTTTTCGTGGTTCACAAAAGCAACCAGCTTTTCTCTTGGGGATTGGTGAGTTTTAACCAATAGCACTTTGCACAGGGTGGGGTTTCAATAAACACTGGCTTTTTCTTTCTGGATTGATATCTCGAGAAATTTGGTTCTTATTAAGATGTGAGCGTGGTGACAGGGACATTGCCTAAGAGCCTGATTCTCTTGGGAAGTCACATGCTTCATGATTCCTCGTTGCTAAAAGGTCAGTGTCTTTTATAAGGAGCATTGTCCGTTCAGAGAACCTCTCTCTTTAGAGAAACTCGCCTCTAAATGAACAAGAGCATTCGAGCTGGAATAAAATAAAAGATCTGCTCCTGGAGAGGATTTTTACCAATAACCCTCACAAGAGAGCTCCTGCGTGTCCATCTAGAATGTCCATTGCCCCCATATTGGTGTTTTTACGGCTGAAGTAAGCCAGGATTTGGCTCGCGCAACTTGGTGGGCAGAGGGATAAGGTCAACAAGAGGACCAGGTTGGGGAGCGGAGGCGAGGTGCCTTCCTGCAGCATCCAGGCAGAAAGCGGAGGGAAGGGCCGAATCTGCCCCGTCCGTCTCCCGGGGCGGCTGTGCCCAGCCCTATCCTTCCGATACGCACTGCCACTATTGTGTAGCTTCCCTGGCACCCGGGCAGCCTCGCTGGGCCACCATGTTCTGAAAAGGCGTTCTCACATTTTTCTTCCAGGACGTTCTCAAACATAAACAGTGCTGGACGGTGGGCATCCGGGCTCCGGGGTCCCCTCGGTTCTATCCGGTGTTTGTCATTTACCCGGAGACGGCCTGGATGAGGGTGGGGTTTGAGACGGGCATGGATGTGTCCGAGGAGAGGTCAGGACAAATGGAGAGCCTGCTGCTTTTCCGATTTGTCATGTGACACTTCCACATTCATTTCATAACTGGAGCACGTGAAGCTAACTCTGTTTTGCTTCACAGGAAGTTTATGGCTTGAAGGCGGAGTGTTTGGCGTAAGGCTTTGTAATGACTCTACTGTTTCCAACTGCCTTCGAGAATTTTGGGGGAACTATTAACCAACTTCTCCCAGGAAATAGAGGGATTAGAGTCATCTGGCATTTCTTGGGACAGGGCAGTCAGCTTGCCTCCTCATCCAAAATTGCTCTGTTTGCATCTTGGCTTCTTTAAAGCCTGAGTGTGGCCCCCATAAAGATTTGCAAGGGTTAGTAATGAGGTAAATGTGAGGCTGTGTGATCTCAGGCAAGTTCCTGGATGCTGGGCTTGCTGATTTCGGAGCTTTAAAAGTTAGCTCTCTAGAGGTGGTTGTGTGTGTGTGTGTGTGTGTGTGTGTGTGTGAGAGAGAGAGAGAGAGAGAGAGAGAGAGAAAGAGAGAGAGAGAGAGAGAGAGAGAGAGAGAGAGAGAGAGAGAGAGAGAGAGAGAGAGAAGGCATAGGTGTATGTAAAAGTGTGTGAAGCCCCAATCTGGGGTGCTCACTTTTCACCCCTGAGAGAACCTGTCTTAAAGATTAGCCAGCAGGCTCCGGAAAGCCCCCTGAAGGTCAGCATCGGGGGTGGGGCGGGAGGCTTCCCAAGGCCATCCGTCACTTGGTGAGCTGACGGGGTGTTAGCACGGCCTCAACAAGAGATAGCAGAGGAAAAATGGCCTGGACAGGCGATGCGTTTATCTGGCTTGGAGCCTGCAAACCCTGTCGAAGTGGGGGCCCATCCATTAGTCAAACCAGCTGTGGCTGCCCTCAGCTCGGGCCTCCAGATGCCCTCGCCCCTCTGCCTGGCCCCTTGTTCCACGGCTGTCTGGTCACCTCCAGCTCTTGGTGAGTCTTTGTTGTCCAGAAGAATCACGGGGCTCATCTGTGGGGAGGCAGGACAGGCGATGTGGATGTTCTTTGTACGGTTTCCAATTTTTCTATGGACTTGGATGAGGTACATGATTAAATAAAACAAAGCAATACAGTTTGTGAAGCTAAGTGTTGTTGGCAGATTGGCTCCTTCATTAGGTAATGGACAAGATTATCCTCATAATTACCGTAAGACTTCTGTCACGTCCAAATGATTTTTTGTATCTTAAATAATGTTGAGATGGGCAATGGTGAACACACGACCTTAATTCTTGGTGGAAGAATTTCCAAGAACAAATTGTTAGGTGTTGAGTTATTAGGTCACGAATTTGACTTATCTTAAAAGACAGGTGGAATTCCTGAGCACCAATGTCCCAGGCAGAGGGAAGATGGGGTGGTTGGGCGAGAGGGTGATTTATAATGTGCCAGTGGCCAAGGGATCCAGCACCCTCTGCTCACTCATCAACTAAGTGTCTTTGAGCATCTCCTGGTGCCTGGCGGTGGCCAGCTGAAGGCGGGGTGAGGGGAAGTGGGAATGGGGGAGGGTAAGGCTGACAGCTCCTGCACAGAGGGCACCCCGTGGGGTCTCCCGGCCCTCTGTGGGTGAGCTCCATCCCTGAGGGGTCTCTGGGTTATCTGCAGCCCGGGGGGCTGGCCTCTGGCTGATGACACATCTGCTCTCATAGAGGCTGCGACTGAGATGTCCAGCCCAGATGGTCTATGTTGAACTTTATCTCATAGGTAGAGGGTGGCAGCCAGGGGCCCAGACCTCCACAGCTGTCCTGTGGGTGACCTCCACCTGCCTCCAGGAGGTGAACCTCCTCGGTCAGGTGGATGATGATAATAATAAAAATTAAAAAAAAAAACAAAACCAAGTAATAGTGGCAATACTTGCTATGTGCAGAACCTTTACAAACACCATTCTTCACTCTCACCCGGTAAGGGTGGTTGTCATTGAGCCCACATAACAGTTGAGGGAGCCAGGGCTCCGAGTAGGCAAAGATGTCCCAGCGCCCAGGGCCAGCTGCCAGGACCTGTGGGGGGGGGGGGGTCACAAGTCCTGGGCTGCAAGTTTTCCCACTTCAGCTCATTTAATTCATCTTCACAGCCACCTGGGAGCTGGGCCTATGATGATGCCCATTTTGCAGGTGAGGAAACTGAAGTTCAGAGAAGCTCCAGAGATGCAGCTACCAGGAGGTGGAGATGGGATCAGAACCCTGGACTACGTCCTCCTTGATCAGGATGGGGGTCCCCAAATGGAGGGGAGCTCTGGCCACAGAGAGTACTGGCCACAGGGAGGGAGGGACTGCCCAGAATGGGGGTCCTTGGTCACAATGACAGAGTGGGTGCCCAGCAAAGTGAGGACAGACGTTTTCTTTTGCAATGACTTTATGTTGGATGTTGGTATAACTGCATCTAAACAATCATATAGGGAATATCACAACTTTGATTTACTTTCTTATACTTGCCATGTTTGAATGAATGGGAGGGGGAAAATGGGGCCAATAACGTCAGCATTGTGGTTCCTGCCAGGTAGCAGTGACTGGAGGGGGCAGAGGGGCCTTTAGGGACCAACGAGTCACCTTCCATGTTCTGGTCTGGGCGCTGGCTACATAGGTGTGTTCACTTTGTTCACTGATCCTATCTATGCATTCATGATTAATGAAGCTTTCTGCATGTATTTTATATTTCAATAAAGCATTATAAGAAAACAAAGATAAATAAATATGTGGCTTCTGAAAAATAACATTGCTATTTCGCATTTTTGACAATAACTGCTCACAGGTTGAATTGCTAGAAAACAGAATTATTAAAAGAAATCTTGTGAAAACCAGATTTGTAAATATGTATTTCTCTACATATATACTTAAATATATGTACTTATATATATATATATACTTAAATATACATATTTTGCTGTCGTTAAATATATGTAAAAGAAGAAACCCCAACACGTTACAAGGACAACAGCAGCTCTGTGGGACTAGGGCCCCCTGACTTTCCCGTTCTCAGCAGTCAACTGATGTGTCAACATCCAGGGAGGGTCGCTGGCCCCACCCCCAGAATCGCAGCCTCAGTGGGTCTGGGTAGGGCCCAAGAATCTGCATTTCTCAAAAGCTCTCAGAGGGTGCTGCAGCTGCTGGTTTTGGGGCAACGCTTTGGCTTGAAACGACTTACTCCAGACTGGTGAAGTGGGTTCAAAAAATTAAAAATAGTGCCTTTCCCTTTCATTCGGAATCAGAGTGAGCCAGGCGGGGAGGCCTCTGTCCACCTCCTGCAGCTTGCGTTTCTGAAGTGAAGGCTGCATCGTGTGTGGTTTTCTGCATTCATAGCACTTTGATTTCCACGCTCTCACGTCCCTTTCCTTCTTTCGTCTCATGCTTTTCCCATCTCCGAGGGCACCAGGTGCCAGGCAGGCGATGGGCTCCGAAGACACAAACAGCCAGCGTGCCAGTTCAGGTGTTTTGTAAGACAGGTAGGCAGGCGATGGGCTCCGAAGACACAAACAGCCAGCGTGCCAGTTCAGGTGTTTTGTAAGACAGGTAGGCAGTCTCCGCGGGGCTCCCCGCCTCCTCCTGCAGCCTCACCGGCAGCTTCTTAACACCCACATTTCCATCAGCCGTCAGTTCGTCAGTTCGAGAACGTCTCAGCTTTTCCTATTGTGCTTCTCAACTGTTCTCCCGGAGTCTATCCACTATCCAGTTCCAAAGCCACTTTTACGTTTTCGGGTGTTTTTTACAGCACTTCCCATGTCTAGGTAGCCAAGACATGACTCTGGTTCTCAACAGCCCGGGCCCGGGGTGAACTCCCCGGGGTGAACTCCCTCCATCCGCAGCGGCCCATAGGTGGGCCGGCATCCTCCAGCTGTGTCTGCACCGGGCTCGGAGACCCCCCTGGTGTGCCGCCACCTTGTCCGCAGAAACTCCGTGGCTCTGCGTCATGCCTGGGGGACGTGCTCTTTTCTCTCCAGATCTGAGTTTCCCAGAAAGGGCAGGAGGGGGTCACGTGTGGGGTCATCTCAGGATGGGAGAGTCTCAGAGCCCGTGCAAGGCGACCCCTGTTTATAGGAGAAACTGTCCCCGGATGGGGGGAGTCAGGGCAGGGCTGGGAGCAGAGACCTCGTTTTACAGCACCAGGAACACGAGGCCTGGGGGGCGGAGGGGGGTGGAGGACTGGGATTCACGCATCTCGCCCTGACTCGCCTTTCCAGTGAGGACGCAGCAGTGTAACTCAACGCTGAGGCCAGGAAGAGTGGGAGATGTTACCGATTGAACCGTTACTACCGGTTAGTTACTGCTAGTTACTAGAAGCTTCTCGAATCCCTACCATAGCCCTGTTCTCGCCCCCATTCTACAGATGAGAAATTGAGGCCAAGAGAGGACATGCGACTTGCCCAAAGTCAGAAGTGGCGGAGCTGGGACTTGGACTCAGGCCCGGCAGTTTCCAGGCTTCTCTAGAGCGGGGTTCAGCTCCCACCGGGGAACAAGGTCTGCACTCACAGGTCACCCGACAGGTGAGCTCCGGAGTCCCCACGATGTGGCTGGCACCCACCTCCATGCAGAAGAGCAGCAGAGCCTTATGACCTCCCGGGTCCATTTTCACAACTTGTAGCTTGAACGACCAAATGAGGCGAGCACCGCGGTTGTTTCTCCTCAGCCACAGCACGAGGCGGGGGGCTTACTGGCAGCACGATAGACTCCTTTCGGGGCGGGTTTGGCTGTTGTCTGCCAGGATGGAGTCTCTCAGTCCGTGCACAGCCCTCTGTTATTCCCTCCGGGTTTCCAGGGCAAAGGCATTTCAGAGAACAGTGGTGTCTGTTTTGAGGGACCCGGCGACGTGGGGTTTTTTTTTGTTTTTAATAGGCGGCGAGGGCTGTCAGCCATGCTCTGCTAACTTGACCCTAGAATGGACGGTGTTATCGGCCCATCTCTGCAGCCTGCGAGAGACCAGTTGAATTATGTCGGGGAGGTTGTCCGGGAGGTTATCGGGGACAGACGGTAGTTCTCCGCTGGGGCAGCCGGGGCCTGGGGTTAATGGGCAAGGTCAGGGCCTACCCTGGTTCCATGTGGGATGGATTAAGTCACCGCCGGGCGCGGTGGCAGGCGGCCCTCAGGAGGACTCAGCCACTCTGGGCCAGCTCCCAGCGAAGTCACCTTCCCATGATCACAGGGCTCAGATCCTGGAGGGTCAACTCAATTTTCCTCTGAGAGGAAGAAGCTGGTGCACTCTCCGCCTGGAGCCAGGGTGTCCTTAATTCGAGCAGATTGCTGGTGTCCACCTTGCAGACTTCATGATTTAATGCAGGTGATAACTAGAGTAATAGCTACATTTTGTTATCCAACGTGCAGGCACTGTGCATGCAAAGTGCTCCCAAAAAGCTCATTTTACAGACCAGGAAACTGCAGCTCGGGAGGCGGAGTCACTGGCCTGGGAGGTGGAGTCACTGGCTTGGGAGGCGGAGTCACTGGCCCGCCCCCGTAGCCTGGCTCCAGTTGCGTTCAGGGATTCAGGGCCTGCAGTGAGAACAGTAATGGAGCCGGTCTCCTCTCTGTTCTGGTTTCCACACTAATGAGGTGTTGGTGCGAACTCAAAGGCCTCAGGTTCCCTGAGCTGTCTAGTCTGAAGGGGCAGCTTGACCTCCTAACTTGGAAGCTCAAAGCCTCAGAATTCTCCATTGGCCCTGGGGCCCAGGTTTACCAGGCTGGGAACCCACCCAGAGATTTCAGATATGCTCTGACCGCTGGCGGTGTGTGTAAACAGGGCTCGTGCTTCCTGGGGCCTTTGTGTTGGGAACTGAGGGACTGTCCCCAAATCCCGGGTTGGAGGAGCCCGCCATCCGTGCCGAGGCCTCAGGATTGGGGCAAAAGAGGCACCCAGAAAGAGGGGCGTAGGGCTTCGGCACCCCCTCCACACTGTGCTGGTGTGGGGTTAGTTTGTTGTTTTAGAAACAGTCGTGAGGGTGTTCATTAAAAAGGCTCAAGGATGAGAATATTATACTGTGCACTTATTAGTGATAATGTTGCTGATGGTCAGTGGTGTGTCCCCAGCGCCAAACCCAGGGGCCTGTGGCAGGTGCTGGAGATGCACCTGCTGCACGAAGAACAGTTGCCGTTTACTGAGCATGAACCAGGTGCCAGGAACTGGGCCATCCTCATTTTCTACGGCTGCTGTAACAAAGCCAGGGGCTTATGACAACAGAAATGTATTCTTTCAGTTCTGGAGGGCAGGAGTCTGAAAGCCAGGTGTTGGAAGGGCCTTGCTCCCTTCCAAGGCTCCAGGGGAGGATTCTTCCTGCCTCTTCCAGCTCCTGGTGGTTCCAGGTGCTCCTCGGCTTGTGGCCACATCCCTCCAGTGTCTGCCGCCATCCTCGCATGACCTCTCTCCTCTGTGTCTGTGTCCCAAATCTCCCTCTGACCTCCTCTTATAAGGAGACCTGTCATTGGATTTAGGGCCCACCCAGAATGATCTTATCTTGAGATCCTTAACTTAATCACATTTACAAAGATGCTTTTTCAAATAAAGTTACACCCAGGGTTTCCAGGGTTAGGACTTGGGGGGTGGGGACCGTCATTTTGGGGCGATCACCTGCTACATGAACTAACCTTTCTTTGTCCAAACTTTTAACCCTCACCACAACCCTCACGCTCCATTGTGAGCAAAGGGAAAACTGAGTCTGTGGGCATTTCAGCTGCTGTCTGGGTCAAGCCGCAGCAGGTGGGTGGAGCTGGATTCCTGGGAAGGCTGACAGCTCATCTGTGAGATGCCTTCCCCAGGGTGTCCTCCTCAGCACCCATGGGCTTCTCCTGAATTCTTCCTCCGCCACATGGCACAGGTGTGCAACAGTCCAGAGGCAGCAGCAATGCAGCAGAGAGGCCAGGGACTGATGGACAATGTGGGAGGCCAAGTGAGTAGCTTATCTTCGGGGGGTCTCAGGGTCCTCATTTGATATTGGAGGTTCAGTGAGGGAGTGCTCAAGAAAGTATCCAGCACTGTGCCCAGCACATGTGTACAGTGTGGGCTGGATATGTTATTCTTATGATGTTATAATTATTACAATAGTCATTATCAAAGCAGTAATAATTGCTACCCTGATCAAGAGTAGAGTAATTCTGAGCCCTGTTTTCCTCAAAAAGCTGTGTATATATGACCTCATTTGTCTTCATAATAACCGTCTGAGGTGAGGACCACCCTTGGCTCTGTTTTACCCTCCGAGACCCTGGAGCAAATACAGGTCAGGATACTCGTGGACATAACAAACAGAGACCCAGCCATAGTCTGGATGCTGGTCTCTGACTCCGAACCTGCCCATCGACCCCAGCCTTTCATCAGCCCCCAGGGAGACTGGAGCCCCGGGGATGCTGGCAGGAGTGGTACCCCTGGCCATTCTGCTGGAGTACCTGGCTCTGACTCAGTTTCTCAAAAAGGCCTCCACCAAGTTTGACATCAGGCTGGCTTCCCAGAGTGTACAGCTCCTCAGGACCTCTAGGCTCTGGGTACTGGCATCTGGGAAGTGGGGTGCTTGGGGCCTGGGTGGCACTCAGGCCTGGGGATATGAGTCTTCTACAGGAGAGAGTCTGAAAGCATCAGGGGATGGGGGTGACCCGGCTCAGAGGCTCCTGGGACTGGGAAGCTGAGGGCAGGAGCGGATCTGGGTGGTTGGAAGCTCCTTCCAGGGCTGGAATGCACACTCCAAAATGTGGGTGGGCTATGGAACCCCAATACCTGGGTCAGTATCTGCTCCTGTTTACTCACTCGTGGCCTTAAGCAAACAAAGACTCTTAACTTCTCCAGGTCTCGATTTTCTCACCTGCAAAACGGGATGGATAACAAGATCCCTTTAGAGGGTGGCTGGAGAGCTCGCTGAGGATGCACGTGAGGAGGCCAGAGAGGAGGCCTTCAATCCCGTAGCGGGCTTTGTGGAAAACGCCGGTTTGCGTTTGCGGTTAGGCAACTTTGAGCAAACTGCATTCTTTATTCTCCTCTCCCCCCTGGAGAGCGCTGTCTGCTCAGCACAGCAGGTGTCTGAGAAGCCCCCGTGTCAAGGAACACTGGAGGCCACCACCTTTGCTGTGGAAACACTGTATGAGTGCAATCCAGTATTTTTAAAATACGTGGTTAGTAAGCAGCCTGTGGAGGATGGAGAGAGGACCAACCAGGAATCAGAAAGCCAACACTTGCATCCTCTGTGACAACGGGCAAGTCCCTTCACTTCTCTGGGCATCTCAGTTCCTCCTCTGTAAATGGGAAGATTTAGATTTGTCCTCATTTCACTATTCTGTGCCCCGAACGACCAAACCTAGTTGCCACTAGGATGAGAACAAGGGAGAGAAGACCTGTGAAAACTCACTGAAAACTGAAATGAATAAATGGATGTAGAAGTTGAAAAATGAAAAGAATGACTGACAAAACTCACTGGCTTAAAAAAAGGAAACTTTTAATCTTGGAGCAACTTTCTATTTATAGGACAGTTACAAATATAATACAGAGTTCCTTTAGACCTTTCACTCAGTTATCTTCCAGAGCCATGGGACATTCATCGAAACTAAGGAATTAATATTGGTACATTACTATTAATTAAACTACAGACTTTGTTTAGATTTCACCCATTTTTCCTTTAGCGTCTTTTACTGGATCCATCACCCGGTGCTCTACAGAACAGTTCTAAGTACCCTCAGAATTGCCATGCGCGTCCCCTTTGTAATTACTTACTCTCTCCTTCCTCAGTTCCTGGCAACTACTTATCTACTTTTCATCCTACTGTTTTTCCTTTTCCAGACTGTAATATAAGTGGAATATATAATGTGTAGTTTATTGAATCTGATTTCATTAACTTAGCAAAATGTACTTAAGATGAATTCATGTCATTGCACGAATCAATAGCATGTTCCTTTTTATTGCCGAGCAGTATTCCACTGTATAGATGTGCTACAGTTTATTCACTCATCTATTGAAAGACATCTTCGTTGCTTCCAGGTTTTGGTAAATAAAGCTGCTATGAACATTCACATAAACAATTTTGTGTGAACATGAGTTCTTAATTCATTTGAGTAAATACCTAGGAGTAGGATTGCCAGTTTGTACAGTAAGTGTATGTTTAGCTTTATAATAAACTATCAAACTGTTTTCGAGGTGACGCTAATGTTTTGTGGACCCAGCAAAGCATGGGAATTCCTGCCAGGTTTTTGGATTCTAGACATTTTAATGGGCATGTAGTAATATCTCATTGTGGTTTTAATTTTCATTTCCCTAGTGACAAATGATGTTGAACATTTTTTCATATGCTTGTTTGCCATCCATATATCTTCTTTGGTGAAGTGTCTGTTTAGATCTGCTGCCCATTTTTAAATTTGTTTGTTTGTGTTCTTCTTGTTGAATTTTGAGAGTTCTTTATATATTCTAGATACAAGTCCTTTTTTCAGATGTATAATTTCAAGTATTTTCTTCAAGTAGGTTGCTTATTTTTTTATTCTTTTAACATTTTCTTTCACAAAGTAAATGTTTTCAATTTTGATAAAGTAAAATTTATTAAATTTTTTCTTTTAGTTTGTGCTTTTGGTGACATGTAAACACTCATTGGCAAACACAGAAGATGTAGATTTTATCATACTTTCTTACCTATTAACTTTATAGTTTTACATCTTGCAGTTAGGTTAAGATTCATTTTGAGTTTTCTTTTTTTGGATAAAGTGTGAGATATGTGTCAAATTGTTGAGTTTTAAGAGTTCTTTCTATATCTTGACCTATGTCTTGTGACCTTGCTAAATTCATTTATTTATTCTAGTAGTTTTTTTTTTTTAATGATTTTTGGGGATTTTCTAAATAGATAATCATGTAGACTGCAAATAAGACAGTTTTATTTCTGCCTTTCCAATCTGTATGCCCCTTCTTTCTTTTTTTCCCCTTGCCTTATTGCATTGGCTGGGACTTCCAGGATAATGTAAGGAATAGCATTCAGTTTCCTCCATTAAGTCTGATGTTAAATGTAGGTTTGTTGTGGGTCCCATTATTAAATTAAGGAAGTGTTCTTGTATTCCTTGTTTTCTGAGAGTTTCTTCTTGATTGTGAATGGATGTTGAATTTTGTCAAGTGCTTTTTCAGCATCTACTAAGATTATCATATGGTTTTTCTTACTTAATCTACTAATGTGGTAAATTATACTCATTGACTTTCAAATGAATTGGATTTTTAATGAACAAAATGATATTTTAAAATGCTTTACATACCCATTAATACTAATGGCTTCTAGGCCTTTCTTGGTTAAGTGACTTTGGATAAGTCATTTAATGCCTTTGGGCCTCAGGCTGGCCCCTCCCAGCACTGGGAGTTGGGCTTGATGGTTGATCCCAGAAGGCCCTTGCAGTTTTGGTGATGGGGATGATGAGAGTGTTGACAAGAACATGCTTTTCTGTGGCTTTGCCTTTATGCTAACAGCTAACCTCAGAGTTTACACTGACTAAATATCTGTTGTTTGCCAAACTCCAGGCTAGATGTTTAATTAATTAATTAATTAATTTTAATTAATTAATTAATTTTAATTAATTAATTAATTAAAATGAATTCAGGCTAGACTTTTAAGCATTTTCTTATGTAATTCTCACCAACATTATGAGATATGCATTATAATTTTCACTTGACAGATGAGGAAACTAGAACTTACAGAGGTTAATTGATCATGGTCAGGTATGTAACGAGTGGAGCATGCCACTTTGTAAAAAATAAAAGTGGGAAGTAAAGTGGGGTAGGACTCACACTACCCAATACAGTGGCCCCTAGTCACACACGGCCACTGAGCATCTGAAACATGACTGATTGGAACTTAGATGTGCTGTAAGTGTTAAGAAAGCCTGGACTTTGAAGACTGCAAACCCTCGAATGTAAAATATCTCACTGGTAATTTTTTTATATTGTGTTTCACACTGAAGTAATATTTTGTATATGTTATATTAAATAAAATTTATTCTGAACATTAGTTTTACCTATTTCTTTTTACTTTTTCTGATGTGACTAGCAGAAAATGTTAAATTAGATATATGGCTCAGACTTTATTTTTATTGTACAACACTGCTATAGACTAGGGGTCAGCAAAATAATGACTGTGGGTGAAATGTGGCCCAATACCTGTTTTGTTTTTGTTTTTGTAAATAAAGTTTTATTGGTACACAGCCTATCCATTCCTTAACATAGTGTCTATGGCTGTTTCACACTATAGCAGCTGAGTTCAGTAGTTGCAAAAGAGACGGTATGACCCACAAAACCCGAAATATTTATTCTTTGGCCTTTTACAGAAAAAGTTTGCCGACCTCTGCTCTAGATGAAAGTCTGGAAGCTGGTTCCCAGAATGTTAACCAACTCTGCAAAGAGATTTTAGGTGATTTTGCATTTTCTTCTTCTTATGTTTCTGTCCTTTCTAACATTTCAGAAATGAAAACATTACTTTTCTCCATTAGAAAGAAGAATCATCAATGATTTTTTATTACAAAACAATAAATTATGAGATAGGGGAACAAAAGGTGCCATTGGGCTGACCCTGAAAATGAGTAATCTCTGTTCAGCTGCTGAGCTTGCTTCCAGGGAAGGTCTGGGAGCACCCCAGGAAGCTTCTTGCATGGGCAGCAATCCAAACACGCTTTCCTTTTGGAGGGGCTGTTTACATGGGAATGATGAGGGAGGGGTGCAGGGGCCAAGGAAGCCAGTCAGCCAAAGGCAGACCCAAGGAGGCTGGGCCGTACAGCGTGGGGGGCTCGGGAAGCGAGGCCCATCTGGTTTGTGTTAGGTTTATAAGGTTGATAGCAAATAAGGGTATTAGAGCTAATTCACTTATTTAGAGAAAGACGACTCAATCCCAGAAACTGTGATTGGGACGGAGCAGTCTCCTTCTTCCCGGCCTGCGGAGATGCCCCCTGGGAGGAGGGGCCTACCTTGCGGAGGCCCTTGTGCAAAGATTGGTATCTTTTTAAAAATAGCCCTGCAATCATGTGTGGCCTGGGGGCTGGGCTGCGGGACTTGCCAGCTCCCTCCTCCTGCCTCCTCATAGGGGGCGCAGGGGGTGGGGGGTGAGGTGGGGGGATGTGTGGGAGGACACATTCCCACGAGGGGAATCTTGGTTCTATCCTCCAGCCTCTTGGATTTTGGTTCCCACAGCAGTCCTGGAATGCAGGTAGCCTACAGGTGAGAATAAGGAGCGACAGCTCGGCAGCATCTCCGTGCCCGAGTGATGTTGTGGAGACTTCTTGGTGGGGGCCCTTCACACCGAGATCCACCCTCAGACTAAGAGCTTTGGCTTCTGGAACTTGGGCTCTGTGCTAAGGCAGGGCTCCCTTTGGCTTGGTAGGAAACTGGGCTTCACAGTTCAAATCCTAGCTTTGTTGACTGTCACCTTGGGGAGTTTCATCTTCCTCATCTGTGAGATGCTGAAAGTAATACCTATGACATAAGTGAATGGGGAGGATTACACAAGAGGATAGAGTATGGTTATTATAGGACTGGTACAAAGTTAGAAAAAGTGGCAGCCGCATGGGTGAAGAAAGGCATGAGGGTGTGGATGTTGGAGTGGGCGGCTGGGTGGGGGAGCATTTCAACTAAGCAATCAGCTTGTATCTGTATATCAAATTGAGATCTGTATATCAAAATGTATTTATTTAGCTAAATTCTTTCCCCTCCTCTTTTAAAATTTTTTTAAAAATTTCAGTTACAGTTGACATGCAATATTATATTAGTTTCAGGTATAAACACAGTGATTAGACACTTATATAACTTATAAAGCGATCACCCTTATAAGTGTAATACCTATGTGACACTATACACAGTTATTACAATATTATTGACTAAATGTCCTATGCTATACTTCACATTCCTATGACTATTTTTATAACTGGCAATTTGTACTTCTTAGTTCCTTCTTCTTTTTTTACACCGAGCTCCCCAATCCCCTCCCATCTGGCAACCATCAATTTGTCTTCTGTATCTATGAGTTTGTTTCTGTTTTGTTTGTTAATTTCTTTTCTTTTTTTTAGATTCCACATGTAAGTGAAATCATCGGATATTTGTCCGTCTCTGTCTGACTTATTTTACTTAGTATAATACCCTCATTCTTTTTTATGACTGAGTAATATTCCATTGGATGTATGCACCACGTTTTTTTTTATCCAATTTTCTATCGATAGACACTTAGGTTGCTTCCATACCATGGCTATTATAAATAATGCTGCAACAAACATAAAGGTGCACATATCTTTTCAAGTTCAACTTAAAAACACAGCTGGGGATGCTCTGGAATCAACTCCTTTCCTCTCTTTCTCCTTCCCTCCCTCCCTTCCTTCCTTCCTTCCTTCCTTCCTTCCTTCCTTCCTTCCTTCCTTCCTTCCAGCCTGTCTGCCTTCCTTCCTTTCTCTTTCATTGCATTTCCTATGAAGGGCTTCAGTATGACTGATTTACCCACTTTATTCTTAGATTTATCCACCTCGTAATTCTATTCTAGATTTATGAGATTGAATATTCCTTCTTCAGACTCTATAATTTCAGTGGTCCCATTAGACCCAGTACAAGCATTCCTCAGAGATATTGGAGATTTGGTTCTACACCACCACAATAAAGTGAATATTAAAATAAAGTGAGTTGTGATCCTTTTGCTGGTGGAGGGTGTTGACTTCAATTTGTAAGAAAAAAACGATACCTGTGAAGAGCAATAAAGCAGGTACAATAAAACAAGGTATGCCTGTAGTTCTTATTACATCAATATGAGGACTGCCATGTCACTCATCAGAGGAATAAGTCAGTTAACAAGTAACGATTAAATGTCTGCCATCAAGCTCCATCTTAGGAGCTGAGGTTATAGCCGTGAACAATTATAGCTAATTTATACCAAATTAATAAATAAAAAGGAAAAAAGATATAAGAAACAAGAGGTAAAGGCAATAGAAATCTAATTATTTAGAAAAGTCTAGCAGTTTTTCAACTCTAGCTGCATTTTTGAATCACTTGAGCTTTTAAAAAAAAATATCCACATTGCTCCCCACCCCAAGCCAACTATCTAGAGGGTGGCGGTGGGAGATCAGGTCACGTTATTTTGTAGATTCTCAGGTGATTTGAATGCAGCTAATGTTGAGAACCACTAATCAACCTTACTCACTGAGTAACTAATTCTCTGTTCTTCTTGCATTAATCCAGTGATTCTCAAGGTGGGATCCTTGACCAGTAGCATCCACATCCCCTGAGAACTTGTTAGAGGTGCTGGTTCTTAGTTCCCACCCAGACTTGCTGAATCAGTAACCCTGTTACAAGCTTTCCAGGTGATTCTGATGCAGGATCCAGGCTGAGCGCCTCTGCCCTGATCTCTGACACAGGCCTACTGGCTTTTGGCTTTGGTGCTTCCAGCCTCATCCCAGCTGAGCACTTGGTCCTCAAGTCTGATGTTTTGGGAGCCATACAGGCCAACTCAACCCCCTGGGTGGTTTTCTGACAAGCTGTGGCGAAGCTTTGCCTGGGCTCAGTGGGAGGAGTACAGTGATCAATTAGTGATGTCTGCATGGAATATTGGCTAGAGAACACCAGAGCTCCTGGCTCCTGGTCCGCAATCTAGATTTAGGTAAAATGTTTCCTTCCATATCAGAAGGATTTGTCATTGGAAAACTAATAATCTTAGTTGGGGGGAGGGGAAATATTGGGGGGAAGGACTTGTCTATTTCTGTCTCCCAGGCTGCAGTGGGATTTAGCAGCCTATTTTCTTTATAGTCTTAGCAAGAAAACCTCACGTCCGCTGCCATTTCAGATAAAGTACAATGGACTGAAATTCCAAAGGACAATGGAACGCCAACAGTTTAGCGCTCCTCATGAGGAAAATCCCCTCCACCTTGGTTCTATTAAGTCAGCGGCCAACTTCTTTTCTCCTGCCAACTTTGAAGTCCAGGTTACTTCTGTTTTTAATTCCTCCTTTCCTTTAAAATAAAATTCATTTTCAGTCTGATTAGAGAAGGAATATATATTTTCATGATAGAAAATTGGTCAAGTGCTAAGCAAAAAGACATAAGGACTTAAATTAAAGTCATCTGAAATCCTGTTTCCCAGAAAGAATTCACCGTCAACACTGGTTATACCCTTCCAGGCCTCTCCTCCTCCCCCCCTGCCATCAGCAGCACCAGCCCCTTTCAGGCACACATTTCTCTCCTTGACCTTGGGAAAGGAAGACGACCTATGCGCAGTACATTTTCTAATTTCACTCATTTAAAAATGTAATGACAAACTCATAGTTTTATTGAGAAAATGAAAGGCCCTGGGGTTGTGAAGCCTCAGCAGAGAGTGGCATAGTCACTGTGGGGACCAGAGCGGGTCAGGTCCCAGGGGCAAGTCCTCCTTCCCTTCACTCAGTTTCACATCCAGGGCTGCAGGTGAGCTTTGCGCAGGTCTTTACAGCAGCTCCCTGAGTTCTCCAGTGAAACTGTGCAGTGTTTTTATTGTTATTTTTACCCACCCGTTATAGGTGAGGAAATGGAGAGAGGTGAGAGAGGGCACTGCCTTGCCCAGGGCCACGCAGCTACTAGAAAGCAGCATCTCTCGATGCCCCTGGAAAGGGGTTTTGCACCTACCTGGGAGAGGAGCGGATGGAGTCAGGAAACTTTCGTGGAGGAAGTGATGTCAGGACTTTAATCTCTACCTGGTGTTCTTCTGGGTTGGTTCTCTGTGTGGTCCTGTTATAGTAGTCAAGATTATTTCAGTTTTAAGTGACAAAGACTCATTTTGCATTAAAAAAAAAAGGCTTTGTGACTCCTTAAGGCAAAGACCCCATCTCAGGAGTTCAGGCACAGTTGGATCAAGGTGCTTGAACAATGTGGTAGGAGTCTGCCTCTCTCCTTTCCTTTGGTTCTGCTTTGCTCTATGTTGGTTTCATTTTCAGGGAGTCTTTTTTCATGTACTGGTCTCTGGAAATTCTGGACACATACCCCACAAGTTTAGTGATGTCAATGTGAAGAGCATGCTTCATTCCCAGCTGTTCCAGCAATGCCCTTGGGTTGACTCTTATCAGCCCGGTCATGTGACATCTCTGAACCAGTCACTATGACTTGGGTTGTCTAGGCCTGAGTCCTGTGTCCAACCTTGAAGCTATGGGATGGTGTTATCCATACCTGAATCATGGGAAGTAGGAGTAGAGAAGGGACATTTTCCGAAAGGAACCTAAAATGCTGATCTCTGAAGCAGGAGTAATGGAGGTGGGTTGTCAAAAAAACGGCTGCCCAGTACAGTGCTTGAAATGCTGCCATGCTCAAGACCTCAGAAGAACACAGCTCATCCTTGTGTCTTAACTTTCTGCTACTCTAACGGAGTGATCATCATTAGCATATTAACAGGGATTGGGTTAACTGTTTAAATTATTAACACCCATTGTCATATAGCACAAGTAGGGACCTGAGGTCCTGGAGCAGGGGACAAATGAACTAAAAGGGAGAGAGAATTTTGGAGCTCAGGAAGTCTGAGTGGGAGGCTCTGGCATTCAGAAGATTGCGTGAGAGTCCCTGGTGTGGGTGCTGGAACTTTCCAAATAGAGAGAGAGATTTGTGGACAATCTGCATGATTTCACAATTTTGTTCCTGGGTCAGCCCTGTCACGGCAGAACTTTGGAGTAAAAAGTTCTCAGCCACTTCAGGCCGAACTCTGGCTTCCATGTGCAAGGACAGTTCATTCCAGGTGGAGCCAGTTCCACTGACCAACAGATGTGTCTCTGTTTACGCTCCTTGGCTCACTCCCACTCATCCTCTAAGGTTCATCTTTCATGTTGATCTCTTTTTGTAGACTGAAATTTCCAAGAGTATGAGGAGCATGTGTGGTTTGTTCACAGTTCCAATGCTTAGCACACAGCTAGTGCTCAATAAGTGGTGTTTGGATTGATGATAGATGGTTGGTTGGGTAGATGTTTTGTCCAATGGTTCAGGGAATAGATGGATGGATGGATGGGTAGATGGCTGGGTGGATAGATGGCTGGGTGGAAGAATAGTTGAGTGGACTAGTGACTGGATGGTTGGGTAGATGGATGGGTAGATGGGTGGCTGAGTAGGTTGGCTGGCTGACGGGAAGGACGATGGAGTGGATAGATGGATGGATGGACGTTTAACTGGAAGCAGAATCATGTGACTGTTAAGAGCAAGATCTTTGAAGCCAGACTGCCTGAGTTCAAATCCCACCCCTACCATTTACTAGTTTGCTGACCTCAAGTAAATCTTTAGCCTCCTTGGGACTCCATTTTCTTAGAAGTAAAATGTGGGTACTACCAGCACTTACCTGGTAGATTATATGATGGTATGGAAAAATTATATGAGATGTTGTATACAAAAGCACTTTGCATGGTACCTGATATACACCAAGGGCTCAATAACTGTGACCGCCCTTGTCCTTTTTCATTTGTTTTATAGCAAATATTTATTGATCACCAGGTGCTATATCACTCAGCGGAGAATAATAAAGCATCTCTGCCCACCGAGAGCTAATGTTTTCATGGAACGCATTTTTTCTCTTTTGTGTTTTATAGCAATTAAGATTTACATGCATTTCTTATTCCTGTTTTTATTTTTTTAAAGAGTTCCCTCCTTCACTGGGCTGTACAGTCTGCAAGGCAAGGGCCTTTATTCTTTTGTTCACAGCTGGATAGGAACAAAAGAATAAATGATTACTCTCTTTCCAGTTGCTCAGGCCAATGCCCTGGGGTCCACCTAGTGCCTCTTTCTCTTTCACCTGCCACATTCAGTCTTTTGTGGTTCCTGTTGGCTCTGCGCTCAAAATATATCCAGAGTCAGTCTCCTCTCCCACTTCCCCTGTTATCTCTTGTGGTCCTCATTCTTCACCCAAATAATTGCTAACTGGTCTCCCTGCTTCTGCCCTTGTCCGCTGTGGCCTCGTCCCAGCACTGGCCAGAGCGCTCAGATTAAGTCAGAACATGCTGATCCTTGATTCAGATGCTCTGAGTGTTTCCTGACTCACCTGAAGTAAAGCCAACAAGCTTACTATGCCTTTCGGGTCCCCGCGTGACCAGCTCCCACCCACCCTGCCCATTATACCTGGACACCTTTTCTAAATATCTCTCTGTTGCCCCTTCTGCTCTAGTCACATGGCTTTGCTGATCTTCCAGTGTGCTAGGTGGGTCGGTGTTAGGGTCTGGGCCCTGGCCGTGGTTGTACCAGAGGTGCTGGGAATGAGAAGAGCCCAGGGGACAGAGTATCTATCCTTAAGGAAAACCAAGGATATGGGCAGGGGCTTTGCAGACACAGGTTCAAATCTCATCTTCTTTTCTTCCTAGCAGTGTGACCATGGGCATGTGTTCACCGCCACGAGGCACAAATTCCTCATCAGTAAGTGGGCATGATGATATGTCATAGGCTTTTTGTGAATATTGAGATACTGTGGGTGAAATACTCTCTAATGCAAGGATCCCCAACCCCTGAGCCATGAACTGGTCCATGGTCTATTAGGAACTGGGCCACAGAGCAGGAGGCGAGCAGTGGCCGAGTGAGTGAAGCTTCATCTATATTTGCAGCCACTCCCCAGCGCTAGCATCACCACCTCAGCCCTACCTCAGGTCATCAGGCACTAGATTCTCGAAGAAGCATTGGTCCCTGGTGCCAAAAATGTTTAGGGACCACTGCTCTAAGGGATTACAGTGGACTAGTTACTGGGTACGTGTCCAGTCCCTAAGGCCAGCCAGCCCGGGTCCAAATCCTGGCCCTGCCACTGCTCAGCTGGTGACTCTGGGAAAGGTACTTAACTTCCTCATGCCTCAGTTTCCCCATACATAGAAGGGAGTTTAGAAGGCAGTTGTAAAGATTAAGGGTGTTAACACATCTAAGGCACTGATAAAAATGCCCAGAGCGTTGTGAGTACTCAGAAGGTATTATATTTATCGTGAAATGTAGAAACTAATGAGAAAGAAGAGGAAACCAAGTGTGAGTGTCAAGGTGAAGGAGAAAATAAGGGAGATGAGTCCAAGATTCAGGAGGAATATGGGAAGAGCAGACATCCGAGACCAGGGTACTTGGGGTAAGGCAGATGTGGGTGAAACTGAAGTCCTCTTAACCTAGACTGGAGACTTGCTGGTGGGGGTCCAGCTGGTTGAAAGGAACAGGTTTGGCGCCAGCAGTCCTGTAAGACAGTGGCAAGACCCCACTCCATGTCATTTCGGGTATATCTTGGAGGTGGGCAGGCTACGGAATGGCCCCCCAGCTCTGGCTGATTTGGAGGGGCTCCTTTGGTTATGTCTATCTGAGAGAGTTTAAATAGATTTCATCTCATTCCAGAAGGACTTGCTGAGCAAGCCGAGGGGTGTGAGGCATGGTTTTGGCCACAGGGGATGGGAAGGTTAACCGGGGAGCTTCACGTGGTGGAAAACACGCAGCTATCCACAAAGCCAGGTAGCTCTGCACACATATACATGTATATTTTTCTTTGTATATCGATTTTATTGAGAAATAATTTACCTATAATACAACGTACCCATTTTAAGTGTGCAGATTAATGAATTGTGACTAATGTATACACCCATCTATCCCCCTGACCCATGAAGACATACAGCATTTCCATCACCCTAGAAATCCACCCCCCATGTGCAGGCCACCCCTCTCCCCACCCTGGCCTCAGGCGACCACAGTCTACTTTCTGCCACTTGAAAGTGGTTTTGCCCATGCTAGAATTTCATATAATGGAATCATATGAATGTGCTCATTGGTTTCTGGTTTCTTTCACTCAGTATGATGTTTCTGAGATTCATCTATGTGTCGAATGCATTGGTCCTTCATTCATTTTGATTGTGGAGTAGTATTCCACTGTGTGGACAAACCCCCATCTGTTCATCCTTTCACCTGTAGGTGAACATTGGGTTGTCGCTAGTTTGAGGCTCTTAGGAATAAGGCTGTTGTGAACATTTTGTGAGAAGTCTTTTATGAAAACGTTTTCATTTATTTTGGGTAAATATACCTAGGAGTGGAATCCACCTGACATTATTTTCAGTTCAGTCTTACTAGATATGGTGGAGACTGGTTAGATCACAATGCATTTTCTTTTCTTTTCTGGGTTCAAGTTAGACCACATTTCCCAGCGGCCCTTGCAGTCGGGGGAGGCCATCGGCAGGTTGAATCAATGGAACATGAGCAGAAGCGATGGGTGCCACTTCCAGGCCGGGCCTCCCCACTGTCATCCACACTCTTTGCCCTCCTGCTGACCTGGCTGAGATGCCTGTGTCGACCATAGAGGCCAGTATTTGGAGAGACAGAGCCATAAGACAGAGGCAGAGCCATAAGACAAAGGTCACCAGACCAATCGAGATCATCTATCTTGGACTCTCTGAGAACAAGAAGTGACCATCTCCAGAGCTGGGCCAGGGTCCATTATGGGTTTCCAGTTAGGCCTTAGCATGACTTTGCTTCTCCGCATTTTCACTCCTAGAAGACACTCTCCTGAGACCAAGTCAAGGTGGGACAAAGCCGAGGCCATAGAGCCCCTAAGGAGGCCACAGGTCTTCATAGAAACAGCATCAGTTTGAAGTCAGGTGGTGCTTGACTAGGAATGACCCCAAGTGGGTCCTTGAGCTTTCTGAATCTTAGCTTCTTCATCTGCAAAATGGGATCGATGAGGCCACCCAGAGCAAGCGACACTGTGATGAACCCCAGGGAATCCCCGGGGCCTCATAGGAGCCTCCTGACTGCTTGGCTTCCTTCTGTCCTCAGTGCTACTTATCTACCCAGTTAGGGAAGGAGATGACAGGTGAGGCCACCCCAAAGTCCGCCCTTTCCTAATTTCTAGGATAGAGGGTAGGCCATAGAACATAGAAGCCTTGTCAGATGATTTCTACGTGCAGTGAAGTTGGGGACCCCATGTTAGTCTAGAACCGAGGCTCTCAGAGTGGGGTCCCTGGACTGGCAGCATCAGCATCACCTGGGAACTTGCTAGAAATACAGATTCTTAGGCCACAGCCCAGACTTTCTTATTCAGAAACACTGGGGGTAGGGCCCTGGCACTCTGCCTAGTCATGTGCCCTTTAGGTGATTGTGATAACACTATGGTTTGAGAACTACAGATCTTGAAGTTTCTGGGGAACAGGGAAACAGATACCCTTTTCTTCTGGAGCAAACCCTAGGGGAGGGGACATGCCCTTCGGAGGTCAGAGCATGGCTGTGAAATCTAATGGAGCATCCTCTCTGCCCAGTGGTTTCCAGAGAACCCGGCTGGGCCCAGGAGTCGGTCCTCTGGGAGGTTTCAGAGACAGTGGAATTGATGGGCGAGGATAAAGGGCTGCTGGGGAAAGGCCCTGCCCTGTGGAGTGGGGAGGGAGGAGGCATCCCTGTCTGAGGCTCCCACAGATCCTCCCACCGGCCCTCCCACGGGAGCTCTAGCACACAGTTGTTTTCAGCTATGCCCCTTCTCACACAGCAGGTGCTCCTGTACCCTCCCCTTGTGGCTTCCACACACAACAGTTGTTGTCAGGGACAGTGGGACAGGGAGGCTCCGAGCACGCCCACGCCCTGTGCCCTCCTTCCCGAACAGACGGGCCCCTCCTGGGACATCAGGAGGGCTCAAGTGCGGCCAGGCCCAGGCCCTCCTACCGACTGACTAATTAGGCCACATCTGGATCTAATTAGCTGGGAGTCTCCACAACCAGAGAGCTGCCTTTATCATCCACATGGCAGAACCGAGACAGGAGAAAAATGGCTTCGATATGCTCTGCTTCCTGGTGAGCTGTGTAAAGGAGGCAGCTGAGATTGGGAGGGGGGTGGGTGGCGAGAGTGTGTGGAGCTGGGGGGAGGAATAAGAGATAGTTCAGTGTAGGAGGGAGAATCTGCCCACTCTCCCACAGCGGGATGGACTCCGAGGGTTGAGGGGCATCAAGGCTCATGCCCTGCAGGAACTGCAGTTTGCAATGAATTCCTGTTCTTCAGGTCTTTACACGGCAGAAGGAGTTATCGGTTTTCATCAATGCCTTGTGATTCATGACGCACAGTGTGAAAGAACCCTCAGAGCTTCTGATTCAGAAGGCCTGGGGCCCAGGAATCTGCATTTCTAGCCAGCAGCCAGATGATACTGATGCTGCGGGTCTGAGGACCCCACTCTGAGAACCTCTGGTGGAGATTAACACGGGTTCCCCAGCCTGGCTGCACGATGAAATAATCTGCGTGCTTTACCGTCTCCTGCTGTCTGGATCCCAGCCCCGAGGTTCTGGCTAATTGGTGTCTATTTGGCCGGGACATCAGGAGTCTTAAAGGTCACTGGTGATTCTAATGTGCGTCCGAGTGTGAGACCCATGGAAGAATCGTTTATTGTACAGATATTTCTTGACATGCCAGGAATTGTGGTGTGTTATCAGCTGCAGGCACTCCAGGGCTGTTATCAAGGACTGATTCACACGTCACCCAAACCGAATATTAATAATAAAATGATAGGTCACGATTATTGGGTACTTACTGTGTCCTGGCACTGTTTTAAGTATTTTACTTGGATTAACTCATTCACCTCTCTCAGCATTCCGATGCGGCAGAGGTATTTTTATTTCCACTTTAGAGATGGGAACACGGAGGTAGGAAAGCGAGGAAGTAACTTGCTCCGGGTCACGCAGCAATTGAGATCTGGAGCCCAGATTAGCCTCGCTGGCCAGGCTGCCCTACTCCAGGTATGGGTGAGGGGTTCCCTGAACAGTACAAATCAGCCCTTAGAGTTAGAGCAGGATGTCCAGCACACGACTGGGCTTCAGGACTGTGGTCACAGTGATGCCCTCTCTCCTTGGTGCTGAGGCCTGGGCAGCCAGTGGTTCGAGTAGGGCAGGACAGATTTTTCCGAGACCAGGAGACGATTTTCACCGTGCATGCATTCCTATCACTGCCATTTGTCTAGTAAAGTTTCCAGTTAATCCAACAAAACCTATCTATAAATCAGAATACAGCAGTAAGAAAGCCACACCCTAGGAGCCAGGACCTTCTCCTCCAGAATCCAGGCATCTAGAAGCACATTTTATAAGCTTTGGAGCCATCGCAAGGGGTTACAAGCCAAACCTCGGCCATTTACGAAGCTAACTGCGTTCCCACCTCTGGCGGCCTTCTCACCTTTCAGCTTCTGACAGGCACTGACACTGATTGCCAGGTAAGCAGTGCGTTTGCCTGGTGTGCAAAGTGCTACAACAGCCTTGGGTGTGGCCCTGTGGGCGAGCGGGAGGGCTTCAGCAGACCGGACTTGGCGCTACTGTTTTTAGTTGCTCAGAAATTCCCATTTAAGGGTGACAACGGTAGGAGAAAAAAAATATTAGCAGAAATAATCAATGAGCCCATCAGAGGAATAGCAGGCAGGGACAATTTCGTACGGAGGCGGAGACCCCGACCCTTCAGGAACGCGGCTGTCCCTTTGCCGTCTTCTCGTCTCATCCGCGGGTCAGGGGTGTCCTCCTAACGCCAGGGCTGCATGATTTGCGTTTCCCATTGGCTTTCTCTTCGAGAATGTCACTGTTCCTGTGGGCAGGGATTTTGTCTGTTTTGTTTCCCAACAAGTCCCCAGCACCCACGGCAGCTCCGGCACGTGGTGGGTGCTCGTGGTGAAAGAAGCGAACAAAGGAGCCTCGTTGCGAGTGCAACCTCGGAAGCCAGCCCACTAAGCCAGAGTCACCGCGGTGGCCTGAGGCATCCAGAGAAATCCGAAATATGTCTCCAACCCTCTGAGAAATGTGCAAGTCATTTTGGGAAAAAATTTCCGTAAAAATGGTTGCAATAAAAAAAAAAGTTTTGTTGATGAAAGCGGCACAAATAATGTGGGGAACCTGATTAAGCGGCCGCTTAGCTACAGTGTGGTCGGGACAGTTTTGTTGCCTAGGAAACCAACCACCAGGCCTGGTGGCCCAGGTTACACTTTGTTCGTAAGTTAGATGCTTAACCTGGCATATGTTTTCGATAAGAAAAAAGTGAAACACCCTTATTTTTATTTTTATTTTTTTTCTCTCTTTAATTCCCACCCCACACTTTTACCCCTGACCTACAGAAGTTGCCGTTTCCCCTTAAGAACTGGATCTCTGAAGTTGGGACGTCTCCTCCCACATGCTTGTGGTGTGCACCTGGGGTGTGATGCCCCCGGTACACTCGGGGGACCTGGTGACCCGCGCCTGGGGCCTGGCGCACTTGGGGGTATGGTCCGTGGCTCCACCTGGGGTGTGAACCCAGGACCTTCTGGGTGTAAAGCAGATGTGCTAACAACTACACTATGGGGCCACCCCCAAAACACCCTTATTTTTAAAGTTGGAATTTAACAATATACTCAGCTACTCTCTCTGTCTCTCTGTCTCTCTGTCTCTGTCTCTGTCTCTGTCTCTCCCTCCCTCCCTTGAGATGGCTCTGTAGCTCTTCTAAAGCAAAAGGTGCATCTGGCTTGATTTATGGCGGTGAGGCCACATTCACACTTCGAGCATCTCACCCAGAACAACTAATACCATCTAGGACCCTTTCCTAAGGTTAAAAGCAAAATGTCAAGGCGGCATTGTTTTTTGCTAGAAGTCACACACCAGATTTTGGTGAGGGGAAAGAGTAATAATATCGCCTACCCAGCAGCATCAGACTGAGAAGTTCTTCTCTGTGTATTTAAAAACATATTGTGAAGTTGTGACCCTCCTCGGGGTTCATAATTTTCTTTGCCAGGGTATATGTGTACGTACAACTGCGTTTGAAATGAAGACCGGAGATCCCAGGGCTGCTTTCTCACAGGGCTTAAACCAACTTCCTTTCCCTGCCCCCTCTCCTTCTTCTTCTCCCTATTCCTCCCCATTTCCCCAGCTCCACATCTCCCTTTCTCCTCCTCCCGCTCCTCCCCTGCTGCTGGCCAGGCTGATGCTAAAAACGTCTTTTGGTGACTAAATGGCAATGATAAAATTAGCATTAAATGAGCAGGAGATGTGTGTCTGCGTGACTCACCTAAGCCTCTAGGAGCTGGTGCTTTTATTATCCTAATTTTGCAAAGAAGGAAAATGAGACTCATGATTTCAAGAAGTCACGCAGCTGGGATGTGACCTCACACTCTGGAACTGGAGCTCCCAGGGCAGATGGGGGAGGCAAGTGTCCTTCAGAGCTGGCAGTGTCCTGCCTCATGTCTGACCACCTCCTGTGACAGGCGACAAGACTGATATCCTTGCTTCCCTCCCAGGGAGACAGGGTCCTCCGAGCAGGAAAGAGGGGTCTGCGACGAGCAGGGACAGAGAGTTTTTTCCCAGGTGGGTCAAGCCTGTAACATGCTGCTACTGAGAGAGCTGGGGAAACTTCCCTTCCCTCTCACCCGCACCCCTCATGAGTTCATGAGACAAACTGCTCCTCTGTGTAGACGCTGTGCCAGGTTCAGAATGGGACACGTGATCCATGGGAAAGATCCTATCTGGCATACGGGATGTATGGAACATGAGGGAGTGGGTACCACCTGCTGAGGAAGCAAACAGGTGTTCTATGTACTCCTTCAATCAGCAGTCCCCAACCTTTTTGGCACCAGGAACTGGTGCTCCTGTGAGCATCTAATGCCTGACGATCTCAGGTGATGCTGAGGCGGTGATGCTAGCGCTGGGGAGTAGCTGCAAACACAGATGAAGCTTTGCTCGCTTGCCCAATGCTCGCCTCCTGCTGTGCGGCCCAGTTGTTAACAGGCCGCAGACTGGTACGGGTCCGTGGCCCGGGAGTTGGGGACCTTTGCCTTAAATGATTTGGCATGCCTCTAGAGGCAGATATTTCACTCTTTGGGAAATTCTGGGACCAAGAAGGAGCACTTGGGTTGGAATCCACTTTACCTTTGAATTCTGGCCTCCAGGTCTCAGCATCTGTAAATGCAGATGCTACAAACTTCAGAGACAGGCAGAGCTGGGGGGATAAATGGAAGAAACACAGCAGCGCTCAAAAAGGCTGGTTTCCCAGCAGAGCCCATGTCAACTACAGCTGTGTGTCCGTGAGCATTTTAACTGGGGCGTCCCGCAGAGACAAGGCAGTTGCCAAGTAGGGTGTAGAATTAGTCTATATGTAGGGCCAAAGGTGACCTAAAAGAATTTTGTGCAAACGTACCCTTCTCTCCTCCGTGTAATCTCAAAGGCAATAAACTTTGGTTGCAGATCAAGGGTTCTCAATGTTTTTATGACCCAAACACCCACTAACGTGCTTCCGCAGCTCCCACACCACTGCTGAGCTCCTAGGTAGAGTCTCAGTCTGTCCGACAGCTGCACTTATCAATCTATAATCAATTAGTGCATCCCCGAAGTCAGCGTAGATGTTTATCTAGTAAAAAAAAATAAAGTAAGATAGTAAAGAAAAGCAAAGTAAAATAAAACAGAATAAGATGTCTGTGGAAACAAATTAGATTCACATCTAATTGCGGAAGGCAAAATTAAAACTCTAAGAGGAGACCATCTTCCTGGCATTAGAGGGAGGACAGCTTCCTTACACGACACACAAATATCACAGACCTTAAAGGAGTTTGGTAAATTGGACTGTATTAAAATTAAAACCCAAATTCTCTTGTCCCTGACAAATACACCAAGAATCAAATGGGAAGTGGAGAAGCCACAGACTGGAAGGTGCTTTCATCTTAAATGACCGCTCCCTTCCTCCTGGCCTCAAGTTCTACCAGAGCTCTTGCACATACTCAGCTCCCGCCTTCTTCTCCCATTTCCTCATCTGTAAATTCCTGTTATAGCTGATGTGCTTAGAACAGGACCGAAAGCATCATCGGCACTTGCGTTCGTCAGTAGTATAAATATCCAAGTTGGTAAAGTATTTTAAAAGAAATCAGTAAATAGTAAAAGACAACCTAACAGAAAAGTATGCAAGGATATGACTAGGCAATTCGCAGAAGACGAAGCCAAATGTTAATATATCACTGAAAAGGTAAGAGGCACATATCCTCACCCATAACTGGGAAAATGATGATTTAAACAAAACAGTTAGATAAGTTCAGACTCATTGCATTGACAAAACCGAGACGTGTGGCAACACCTAACTTCATAAGCACCTTGAGCCCTGGAAAGCCTGTCGGCGTGGTGAGACTGGACCTCCGAGCATGCGCCTCAGTACCTGGCAGTTTGGCAGCAGCCAGCAAAACTGAGGACAAGCAGCCCCAAGACGCATTTTCCATTCCTGGAGAAATCGTCGCACATGCTCATTTCATATGCATGAGTGTGAGTGGGAGAATGTCCACGGCGAGAACCTGCAGCCAACACTGCCGACCACCTGGTCATCGCAGGGGGCGCGAGCAGCTCATCCGCAGAAGACTCTGCGTGCACATCCACAAACTCTGCGAGCAGACTTTGGAGCGAATCGAAACAGCTTTAAAGGGCAGTGTCGACATGATGCTTTTGAATCCTTCTTAAAAATACAAAATAAACTGTAGGTTGTTCTTGGATACAGGAGAGAGTGATGGTAAAGAGTAAGAAAGGAAAAAAAGCAAAAGAACACTTAGGAATGGTGTGTTAGTGGGAGTTTGGGGAGGAAGGGCTCAAGGGGGGGAGCCCCAGAGCCTTCGGATCCATCGTAATGCTCTATTTCTTAAAATGAAAAGAACCTGAAGCTACTGAGGGCAAATTGTAGAATTTACACATTACCGACTCTCACCTCCCCAGCTGTTGCTGGGCCCGACATCCACAGACAAGACCTTCCGCATCTCCCCTCCAATATTGGTGCTGCAGGATGAGTTTTTCCGTTTGATGAGCTGGTGAACCCAACTCCACCCCCCCCCCCCCAGCCAACCCTTTGGGCCCACACCAGTGGAGGGGCGGCCCCTCCTTGCTCAGACCTGCGCTGGTGGTCAAGGTGGGCTCGGGTGGCCAGGCCACCAACCTGGAAAGGGGCCTTGTTCTCCCAGAAATGGTCTCCAATGGAGCGTAAATGGCCAAATATTAGCCTTCCACATAACAGGGGATGAGAAAATGTCGGTCTGTTTCTTGTATTTGATGCAGAAAAGCTATTTAAATCTATGAAACTTGAAAAAAAAAAAAAAGGGCCGTGTGTGTCGGTGGGGCAGGAAGGGGGCGCCGAGTTTCGCGGAGGGCGCATGGGTCCGACGGCGAGACTTCTGTGCGCGGCGTTATTGTGGTTGCTTGAATTCTTTCCAAATGGGCCTTTCTTTCCTTTTTTCTCCCCACCCCCCTGCATGGCAAAGGGCCCCCTTTTCATATTTTACATGTTGTGATTTCACTGAGCCCTTCCAATTGGTCGTCAACAGTTCATTTGTGCCAGGACCTTCTGTAAACTCTGCACGCGGGTCCCCCGGCCTGACCACCCACCGAAACAGGCTGTCTAAACAGCATGTCTGGGCCTCAGACACAGCAAGTGAGTTAAAGATGGATCCCGTCCAAGGATTTTTTTTCTCCAAGCTGAGGTGGGGGTTGGGTGAGAGACCCCGGTAGCACCAGGCTCGAATTCGGCCTTTTGAAGTTGGAGGGAAATGGCCCCTGTCTTTTGTCATTTTTCTCCACAGTTGTCCTTGAGCTTAGAAGGATCTGTCTCACCCTCTCTGATTTGAGAAGTGTTGTCTATCTCTGCCAAGAACAAACATGTGAACAGGGACTAAGACTTTTTTAACCTCATCCCTGAAACCTTATGGCTAGGGTTTGACACTCCCTCCACCCCAGCTTTTGATTTTCCAGGTTATGCCCCCCTGGGGTGTGGCTCTTGCTGGGTCCTGAGTGGTCCTTGGCACGTGGCTGGCAATATCAGGAGTCATCCGATGACATTGAGGCGGCGCCAGCATGTGCCGAAGCCCTGTGGTCAGTGCCCACACTCGATCGCTTTTAACCCTCACAGCAGCCCTTGGAGCTGTTAGCACTGATTTTTCAAAGGGGGAAAAGTACAAAGTGGAGAAGCAGAGACACTCATCTGGGTGGGCATGACTCATCCGTGGCGGAAGCGATGAGGATCCCGGCGTGTCTGACTCAGGGGCTGTGCCCTGTACTTGTTCTCCAGGCTGCTCGAGAGACAGAGAAGGTGGTTCACCAACATTTCCAATGCGATTGCTGTGTGTGTCTATCTTCATTAAGGTGTAATTCACGTATCATATAATTCATTCAATTAAGATGTATAATTCAATGGTTTTTAGTATGTTCACAAAAGTCTACAACCATAACTACAATTCATTCTAGAATATTTTCATCACCTCAAAAAAAAAAAAAAAAAAAAACTCCATACCCATTAGCAGTCACTCCTCCTTTCTCCTTTCTCCCTCTCCTGGGTAACCACTGATCTATTTTCTGTCTTCGTGGATTTGCTATTCTGGACATTTCATATAATGGAATCATACATTATATAATCTTTGGTGTTAGGTTTCTTTCATGGAGCATAATTTTTTCCAGGTTCACCTACTTTGTAGCACGTGCCAGAACTTCATTGCTTTTTATGGCTGAGCAATATTCCATTGTGTGGATAGACCTAATTTGGTTGATCCATTCATCAGTTGATAGATATTTGGATTGTTTCCGTCTTTTGGCTGTTATAAATAATGCTGCTATGAACATTTGTGAACAAGTGTTTGTGCGAACATGTGTTTTCATTTCTCTTGGGTGTCTGTACTTAGGAGTAGAGTAGCTAGGTCAGAGGCTAACTCTATATTTAACTTTTGAGGAGCTGCCAGACTGTTTTCCAACATGCTGTACCATTTCACATTCCCACCAGAAAGGTTCCGATTTCTCCCCTTCTTCTTCACTTATTCTTATCTGTTTTTTTTTTTTTTTTTTTTTTTTTTAATTCTAGCCATTCTTATGGGTATCAAGTGTTACCTTGTTGTGGTTTCAATGTGCATTTCCCTGATGACTAATAATGTTGAGCATCTTTTTTTATGCTTCTTGGCCATTTGTATCTTCTCTGAAGAAATGTCTCTTCAGATCATTCTCCCAGTTTTCAGTTGGGTTGTCTGTCTTTGTGGCTTTCTGTTGATGTCTTTTCCCTGCTGCTCGCTTAGGAGATCCTCGAGGCCTGAGGTTGAATCCTTGCTTGTCCACTTGCTCATTCCTTCACTCACTCCCATGCACGCATTTGCTGACCCAGTGGGTCTGGGAGAAGCGAAGAATTTGCATTTCTAATAACTCATCAGGTGATACTGTTGCTGCTGGTTTGAGGTCCACTTTGAGAACCACTTCCTACAGAAAGTTCCCTAAATGTGTACAAGGAAACTAGTTTAAAAATGTTCCTAGTAGGACAATTTGTAATAGCAAACAAATGTTCACAACCTACACGCCCCTCAAAGGAAGAAAAAATAAATCGTCATATGTTCACATAATAGAATATTGCATAGCAGTGAAAAGTGAATGAATTTTAGCTACACACGTCAATGCAGGTGAGTTTCCATAATATAATATTAAGTGAAAAGAGCCAGAGCAGATGGAGACACCCAGTGAGGTACTATTTATACAAAGCTGAGAATCATGTCAGTCTCAACTATATGTTATTAATAGACATGAATACATACTAATGTAGTAAAAGTATAAAGACAGGCATTAGACTATTTAGTACAATCCAAGAGAGAGGCCCGCCCAATTGTGTCTACAATTGTGTCTGCCAAATTTTACTTCTTGAGCTGAGGGGTGTGCTCTGTTGGAAGAACCATTCCATCATGGGCCCCCAGGCTCACTGATGTCCTAGTGAACATCAGGCTAAGATGTTAGCCTACCCTAGCCCTCTTCCAACATTTCCGTGACTAGTCATGTAAACAGTTAAAAGGTCAAGATGACCTCACCTTGTTTACTGCTTGTTATAAAAGGTGCTGAGCCCTTGGTCCTGGGTCTCTCAGCTGGGGTACAGCGCACTGCACAAGTAGTCACTGTCTGGGCTCAGCACATCACCCTGTGGGACTTGGCTCAAGAGAAATGATATGACCATGCTGACACTCTTGTTGTTTGCTGTGAGTAAGGAACCATCTTGTGCAGACCTATTGAATCTCATCTGTTTTGGTACCTGGGAATTAGCCACATGTATTAAATTATTATCTGAATTATTGTGTAATTAAAATGAGATGATGGCACAAGAAGCAATTTTTTCCCCGAAGAGCTGTTTAATTTCTGTTTAGCAATGGGATACTTTTTTATGTCAAATTTGGGGCATAAAATCGATCATAAAAACTAGTCACATCCCTGTTTGTAGATTTTCCTAACTTGTTTCTGAAAAAGAAAGTTTCTTAACTCTGAAGGTCCCGGACAAGATTGAATTACTTTCCAAAGGAAAGATGGTGACCAGGATTCAGAGCTCTGAAGAAGAATCAATACTAGTGGAGGAGGCAAAGGCATGGCTTTGACGCTTCCAAAGGCAAAAGCCTGGCTGCTTGTGGGAGGGGGCTCAGGATAAAGATCACCAGGGCAAGCTCTAGTAGGAGAAGACTCTGTGTGTGTGTGTGTGTGTGTGTGTGTGTGTGTGTGTGTGTGTGTTTTCCACACAGAGCTCTGCGTTAACCCATTCGGTGGACTCATCTCATTGAATAGCAAGCACCAGCCCAGGTGCTGTAAATCAAACTCATCGGGTGGGTTGCCAGTAGTGGGAGCTGAGAACTTAGGCCTGAATCATAAGGCTATGAATCTAGCCATCAGGAATTGGAAATTTAAAAATCTAGATTCGGGGGATCATTGGATGTTACGGCCACATCAAATTGCTATAAAAGTTTTTAAGCAAACCAGCATTGGTCTTCTGAACATACTTTACATAGCCTTTGTCTAGAGAAGTTAAAAGAACTATGCAAAGTCACTCGTGGGTTAAATCGTGTCCTTTTAAATGTTATGTTCAGGTCTTAACCTCCTGCTGCCTGAGGGTGTTAGCAGATACAATTAAGTTAGGGGAAGGTCATACTGAATTTGGGTGAGCCCTAAGCCAATCACTGGTGTTCTTATAAGAAGAGGGAAATTTGGACATGGAGACAAAATAGCCATACAAAGATGGCGGCCGATTAGAATTAATCAGTTACAAGCCAAGGAATGCCAAGGAATGCCCAGGATTACTGGCAACATTGGAAACGAGAAGAGGCAAGGAAGGAGTCCTCCCCAGAGTCTTTGGAGGGAATGGGGCCGTACTGACACCTTGATTTTGAACTTGATGACTCTAGAAGAGTGAGAGAACGAATTTCTGTTCTTTCAATCCACCCAGTTTTGGGTACTTTGTTATAGAGGCTCTAGGAAATCAACTAGTTAATGACAGGCCAGGGACTTGAACCCAGATCTCACTAAGTCCTGAGTCTCTTCTCTCACAGCATCATTCAGGCATGAGGTACCCCGGGACAGTGAGGAAAGATGGCTTATGGGGTGGGTGGGCTTTGCCACAGCCTTCAGACCCCTTTTTGAAGGTTCCACATGGGCCTGGCACTTGGATCATTCTCCTTTTGCTTCGAGCTCTGTGGGTTCAAAGCCAAAACCATAAGCAGTTTAATCAGTGTCTGTCCTGGAATTACCCTAACCAACCAAGCGAGGATTGTACAGGTCATCTAGCTCACTAACTCTTTGTTCTTCCTGCAAGCCTCCTCTTAAATGTGGTCATAGGGGGGTTTAGTGTTATCCCAGGAGGCATGATGGTTGCCCTCCTTGCTACCCGGGCACCGATCACATGAGGCTGATATTCCTGAAAGTCCTTGTGGCATCCTTTGCAGAATTATGTTTTCTGATGTAGACTGTCCCCTGCCCTCTAACTGTGCACATCTGCAAGGGCCCTGTGAGCAATGGCAGGCCTGGGTACATCCATCAGAGCAGGGCTCGGTGGGGGCAGCTTGTGGAATTCTCCATAGCTCTGGAATTAAAGTGGTAAGGGTCCCCTCATAAACAAAGAGTGCCAAAGGTGGACAGTGGGTCTGAGAGGAGAGCAGGTGATGCTTTGAATAAAGCTGAGATGTGCCAGAAGCCGGAGATCAGAGCTGATAGAGCCTTCAAAGTCATGGCCAAAAGGAAGGAGAATGGCAGGCTTGGGTCCAAATCCTGGCTATGTCAGTTACAAGTTCAGTGACTCTGGGCAAAATACGTAATTTCTTTTACTTTCTTCATCTATGGAATGGGAACAACAATAGTACCTTTTATATAGAATTAGTGAGAAGGTCAAGAACGTAATGCCTGTAAAGAGCGTAGCACAGCAGCTGGTGTATGTCAATAGCTGGTAATGACTATTACTTTGAAGCAGGTACTGTTGACACCATCTTCCACAGTTCATCTCGAAGTCCATCTCCAGCTGTGCTCGGTGGTTCCCACACACCCTGACTGCTTCCCATCTCAGTCTCTGCATCTCTACTCGCCTCTGCCCAACAGCTTTCTCCAGCTTTGGGGGTGTTTTATCAGCTCACATATCGGGCAGCCCGGCAATGTCATGATCCAGTGCCTCCAGGAGTAACTGTCAATCAATGGAACAATTTTGAAGTGTATTCTGCATGGTTCATTAGCGGATCCCTGCGGCACTGAATCCCTGTTACATACAGTGGTTGCTCTCTCATCAGTGCACCTTTTATTGGCTTGACTTCCTACCCTAACTCACTCCCCAATCACTCACTTGTGCTTCCGGAAGTCACCTCCCAAAGAGACTACGGGCACTCAAGTCCTCGTCTCAGAGTCTGCCTTCAGGGGATCCACACTGAGACAGCCTTTATATGGAGGCAGTGGAGCAAATATTGGGCAATAACAAGTAAGGTACAGGAAAGTGTGGGAGGCCAAATATTAAAAACAAACTAATGACAACAAAGAAAACACAAATTCATGGACTAGGAAGTTGGCCTGAGAGGTAAAGGGCCAGACTTCCAATATTTCAGGACAGCAATTTTGAGCCGAACCACAGAGCCAGAGAGAGGCGATGAAGATGCATTGTTACCTTTTTTCCTGCTAAGAGCTTCTCTCTGTTTCTGGAGAAGGCAGGAACTTCTCTCCAAACTCAATTATGCTGAACGGAACTTGTAGACGTATATGTCTGAGAGAATTCCCAATATAGGTCCTTGGGAGGTAGGTGCTCTGGAAGGGTCCTAAGACTCATTTCATAGTTTTACAAAATCCTATGGAAACTATCCATCTTTGCGATTATTCACCTGTGCTAATTAAATCTCTCAATAGACTACTATTTCATGTCTTTGAGCCCATTTCATTTCTAGTTATATATGACTTTGAGTCTCTTATTTGTATTTATCAATTATAATTTAACAAAGTAAGTTACTAGTAAGGTGAAAATATTGGAACCCATTGATTCACTCTGACATTTGGACAACACAATGCATATGCAAACATATTTCAGAATAGATTTTAAAGAAAAGAAGGTTATACAGTGGCATGCAAGAATAAGTATTTATTCTTTGCTCATGCATCTGCTGAGGTCTGGCTGGTCTAGAGCGGGCTCAGCTATGCTGGGCTCTGAGCTGTGGGTCAGGCTAGCCAAGATGTATTGTTCTCATGGTCGAAGAAAGAATTGCAAGAGGGAAAACCAAACAGTGTGAGCTCATGTCAAGACTTTGTTAGTGTGATGTTTGCTTAGTATCTTAGCCAAAGCAAGCCACAGGGCAGAACCTAAAGTCAAGCAGTGGAGAAATGCATTCCTTCCATGGAGGCTGGGGTTGGGGAGAGAGTGAGAATTCGAACGGTGATCTGATCTACCACAGGTGCTGAATCTCATGAATAGAGAGACAGCATGTGAGGCACACACTTTCCTTGAATAGAGCCTTGCAGAGGTGGCATGGTCTTTCAGCTGGAGGCTTAACCATGGTGTCCTAATTCAGCTGGGCTTCCTTTTTGATCAGCTTCATGCAGCCACTGTGGCTGCCTTTCCTGACGAGAAGTCTATGAGTATTCCTATGTTTAGTCCTCTGAATTCAATGTGTCTTTTTTCCCTCTGGCTTTTGAATTTTACTCTTTATCACTGTTTTTCAGCAATTCCATCATTATGTGCTTTGGTGTAGTTTTCTTTGTGTTTATCTTGCGTGAGTTTTATTGATCTTCTTGGATAAGTAGGTTTATAGTTTCACGAAATTTGAAAAAAATTTCTGACTTGTTTATTCAATTATTTTCCCGCTTCTTTCTCTTTCTCTAGTTCCTCCTTCTGGGACTCCAGTTACATGCATATTAGACTGTTCAACATTGTCCCATGAAGCTGTGTTTTGCTTTATGTGGTTTACACTGCTGTGCCTGCAAGTTCACTGATCTCTTCTTCTGAATGATTCATCTTCTGTAAAGCCACCCAGTGAGATTCTCTTTTTAGATATAGTATTTTCAGCTCTAAATATCCCATTTGGTTCCTTTTAATATCTTCCAATTCTTTCTCCATTACGTTCATGTTTTTCTTTAAATCTTTGAGCATTCTATAAAAGCCGTTTAAAGTCTTTCCAAACTGATTCTAACATTACTGTCACTTTTGGCTCTGTTTCTTTTGGCTGATTTTTATCCCTAGTTATAGGTCACATTTTACTGCTTTTCACATCTAGCAATTTTTGCTTGGATGCCAAACATTACGAATGCTTGTTATTGAGTTGTTGGATTTGGTTGTCTTCTGCTAAACAGGGTTGAAATTTATTTTGGCAGGAGGTTAAGTTACTTGAAAATCAGCTTGATACTTTTGAGTCTTGTTTTTAATCTTTGTTAGGGAAGGTCTAGAATAGCTTTTACTCTAAGGATTTTTTTCACCCTTAGTGCTAAGGCATGAGCCTTCTGGAGTCTCTACTGAGTCTTCTGCTTTATCTATGGTTCTAGGAAAGCATTCCAGAGTTAAAGAGAGCTGAGTTCTGATTTGGATCTGCCTTCAGATCTGCCCTGTTATGTTACCCAAATGACTGAACATCACTTGGCTTTACTTTCTCATATGCCAGGTGTAAAATTTGGTTTTGATTGGTGACTTTCAGCCCTTGGGGTTGCATGGAGGTGCATGAGCAGACACCATTGGGTGTGAAGGGAGGTGGAATAACTGTTTCAACCAGAACCCCTTACCCAATTTTTATCAAAACAGCTTCCTGTTTATCTGTTTCACAGATTGAAATTCTACATATGACTTTATAGGAAGATTTTCCGTTAAATTAAAAATTTTAGAAAAGATTATATGCCAGCTCTATGTGATATTCAGCAAAATCAGCGTGTTGAGCATTACTAGTAAATGACTTTGGGGGTTCATGCTTCCCTTTAGAACTTTTTTTAATATCATAAAATGTGAGGATAATAATTTATATTATGAGCTAAATTGATCCTTTGATCAAGAGGAATGTTATGTGATTTGAAAATGTAAAATAATCTGTAAATATCTATAAAAAGAAATGGTAGTGTAACGCCATTCTATTCCACCAGATAAAAGAGTTTAAATGATTTTTTTTATCTACCCCTTCACAAGTACCCTCACCCTCAGATTTGTAATATCTTTATTAGTAACATTAGTGGATTCCATCTCTATTCTAGGTTAGATTGTTCATTCTTAGAGAAGAAATTGTATTAGGTCATTACTATTCTAGGAGATACAAGGCTATTCTACATAGTCATTCTTAAAAACTAGTCTCTACAGCTCTCTTATACACTAGAGAGTTAATTTATTGGAGGGTCAAATTTATTTTGGCATAAACTTCTTTTGAATCTGGATATAGCTTAGATATCCCCAACAGAATTTGGCTGAAGCCACTTTAAGGGTAACATTAGCTTTTGGGGTTGGAGGATTTGCAACGTGGCATGTGAAAAATCTATCCAAATAAATATGAGTCCCCTATGAGAAACCAGGAGCTTTCATGGACATTAATCTGAGTTGATAAGTCATGAACAGTAACTAAAGCCTGCTTTGGAGAGAGAACTCTAGGCCAAACAAACCAGTTTTCACGTCTGATAGGTGAGGCAGTGGAGTGACAGTTAAGACCACCTACATGTAGGTTTCATTTCCATTCTTTTCTACTTCAGTGACCTTAGTCTTTCTGGTTATCCATACCCCTCACTCTTGCTAGTCTGGTTTCCAACTGCCCACTCCTGTGTTTCTTTGTCCAAGGGCTTAGTCTAGTTATAAGGACTGGCTCTACCTATGCATACAGTGGGCCAACAGTGTCAGGGAAATAATGCCACCAAGCCAGTGTCCCCCAGCCAAGGAGGAAGGGATTCCTGCTTCGGCCCCTTCCCTTCCCTGTGTGCTGGGATTGCCTCTTACATCATCTGCTTGTGTGAGAATCCTTGTCTCAGGCTCTGCTTGGGAGACCTCCAACATGAGACAGGATAAACTGACCCGACATAAGTGAGTCTCTGACACACAGCCCATGTTCCAAACACATGTGTGATTTTTCTCTTCTATCTCTGGGTAGATCCAAGAGCCTGGGACATGCTCGGTTTGTGGGGGACAAAAAAGTAGCCCCAGATCCGGGGCAAGAATAAATATGAAGGCGGAGAGTTAGAAAATCTTCAGAGCTCTGCCTTGGTTTTACACATCCATATCCCTATCAGCCAGCTCATCTTCAATTCCCTAAAGGTGGCGATGTGTACAGTTCAGGCCGCTAGAGATGTGAGCTATGATGGCAGAGGGCCTGACAGCAGGGAGGGTGGGTGCAACCTCTGGGAGGCAGCTGGTATGTGATAAAATGTTGCAACGGCAGCAGGAAGACACAAAGCCAAATTCCAACATTTTCGCTCAGGTAGAGGATTTGGGGAGTGGAGGAGTGCGCTCTGTAAATGAACTATCGCCGACTCTATCTCTTTTATCTGTCACCCGAAATGGTGTTATTTCCTCCCTTGAAAATGTCTTCAAGCAGCGTAGATAAAATGTGAGTGTTATTTATTATATTACATTCCTTTCTTACTATCATGCCAGCTTGGGCTACCGAGATTCCTTATCAATTAATGCTCTGTTTGCACAGACTCCCCCTCCTCCCGGTCCACTCTCATGGACCAAAGCCTTGAGATCCTGCCAGAGCTCAGGCTGGGCTGGCCCACAGGGAGCCATATTATATACATGTGGACACAGACACTTAAAAATAAAACCACCGGCCGGCCTTGGAGCGCCTCCTTGGCTGACGCGAGTAGTGCTAGGTTGGGTGCTGACCTGGGCCTCTTGCTGCCTGGTCCTCAAGTTCTCAAGGCCTTCCCTGTCATGCTGGGAGGTTCGACTGGAGACCCGAGGAATGAGGAACGCCGGGGAGTGGACAAGCTTCTCAGAGGAGGCCCCATCCTGCTCGGGGCCTGGTGGATTAGAGGAATACGTAGAATTTCCAAATTTAGCATTCAGGAATTGCTTCGTATAAACAAGGGCTGCTTTCGCTGCTGAGATGTGAAGGAGATAATGCCAAAAAAGTCCCCCTTTGCGACTGAATCCTGTGATTCTGCAGCCAACCTCTAAGTTGACTGTGGGTGCAAATGAAGGGCCGCTTCCTGCCTGTCCCTCTGCATGGGTGGTCGGACTTAAAATGAAATATCCAGGCTGACAAATGCTTTTACAAAGGCCAGATTATAAACTGTAAACCTACTGTCAGCTGGGCAGAAGAGAAATCTAAATGCCTCTCTACCATTTACAGATTTAGTTTGGCCACAAGACGAAAGCGCTGCCTGAGTGAGCCGACTGTCCTGGCGTTTATAAATTGTTGTCGGAGCTGCAGTGGAGCGGGGCTGAGGGGATCGATCAGCCAGGAAGCAAACAGCCTTCCCCATATCTCAGGAGATCTGGGTATTGTTACATAGGCAAACGCTCCGAAGCGAAGGAAAGCAAAACAGAATTTCTAGAGGGGACAAAGTCTGGGCTGCATCTATATTTTTGGGAGATTTCAGATTCACAAAGAGTTTAAAAGTGAATTATTTCTAGGGAAAAACTAAGCTAACCTGTAGACCAGGAAACACATAGAACGATGGGGTTGGCCCAGGAGGAGAAAATGAATTCTTGTTCCCCTACGCCGTGCATATTTGTGGGAATCAAAACCCCTGGCTGCAGTAGAGCCAGCCTCCTATCCCAGGCGTGTGGAAGGTGAGTAGGGAGCAAAGAGCTGGAAGGTTCTGCGATGACATGCATTCGCCACCCTAGCGTCTCCACTCACTGCGGAAGGGCAGCAGAGTCCAGGAAGTGTGGGCAAGGGGAAAGGTGGGTGAGGGGATTTGCGGGGACTCAGCCACCAAAGGGGGTTCTACCCCTCCAGGCTGCACCCCTCCAACTGGCCAGCGTATTGACCAGGTTCAACCACGAAGTCATCTGTGTGAGTCACCTAAAGCCAGGATGCTTACGAATGGGTGGCTTGCTCTTTCTGTCCAAAGCTTTCCATCTGCTTGGATGTGGGAGAATTAGGGAATTGTGATCCTTTGAGCCAAAAGAGTCAGGAGAGGTTGCACGTGGCACATGAGTGATCAGATCATCCCTTTCCACAAGTAAAACCAGAGCAGGAGTTATTGCTTAATTTTTTTATTCAACAAATATTTGCTAAGCACCTGCTATGTGCCAAGCTCTATTCTAGAAGCTTGGGAAGGATGAATGTATGAGCTGTAATATTCCAGAAGGAGGAGACAGACGGTGAGTGGGAACTGTAATTAACGAGGAAATTGCACAAAAGGAAGAGCTGATGCAAAGGCCCTGGGGCGGGACTGTGCCAGGAGAGGCAAAAGAGCAGCAAGGAGTCCCATATGGCTGGAGCAGAGGGAATGGGATTGGGAAGGAGTGCGGGGAAGGAAGATGGTCTGGGGCTGCACAGAGCGATTTGGGAGCCCCTGGTTACATGTGGCTCTTGGCATTTACATTTACATTAATTAAAATAAAATCAAGCTAGAAATCGACTCCTCAGCCACACTCACCACATTTCAAGTGCTCAATAGCCACATGTAGCTGATGGCTACTTTATTGACTAGCACAGATCTAGAACATTCCATCACTATAGAAAGTTCTACAGGGCAACACTGCTCTAGGGCCTCAAAAGGATTTGTAAAGATCATCTGGGAACAGCGGCTTCCACTCTGACAGACGTGGAAACTGTCAGAGGTTTTTGACAAGAGGACTGTTGTTTTCAAAGGATCACTCTGGCTGCTGTGCTGAGAAACAGTTCTGGAGAGAAAAGGGAGAGATCAACGGATGTGGTCCAGAGAGAAAAAGTGACCTGCTCAGGGTCACTCTACCCATTACTGTCAGAGCCAGGTCTACAATCAGGTCTCTTGCCTCTCAGTCTGGGACCCTGCCCATTGGAAAGGGCTTTCATTCTTTATGCATTAAATTATATATGTGCACATATATGTGTGTATATGTAATCACATATGTATGTGTTCATGTGTATATAGATAGGTACATGTGTGCATATATGTAGGCACATATGTATGTGTGTATGTGTATACATGAATACGTACCTATAAATGTGCATCCATATAATATACACATATGTATGTATATCTATATGCCTATATATGTATGTGTACATATAATTTTTCCAATAAATGTTTTTAACAGCTTTATTAAAGTATAATTTACATACCATAATGTCCACTCAGTTTGAGTGAACAATCCATTGATCTTTAGTAAACTAGACAAGTTGTGCAACTGCCAACCCAATCCAGCCCCGCGTGTCCTTTGGAGCAGGATCCAGAATGAAAGTGACTGCTAAGATTTTTGGGTCTGTGAAGGGTGCCTCCATCCTGGCTAAGGTCTGCCCAAGCAGCTGCTCCAGCTGGAAACTGTCCTCTCCTTGGGATCACGGAGGTGTAAGTGGCTTGTCAATGAGAATTGCTCACACGTAAGACAGGCAAATCCTCGGACAGAGCCCATCCAGAAGAGATGTATCACATCTGTTCTTGCCCTTCTGACATTCCCTCTTCCTTCCTGTGGCAGGCAATTTCTCCCCATCTTTTCTCAGAATCTCTAAGCATCTTGCTTTAGTCCTGATTTTTCCAGCCTTCTGGCCAAAAGTATACACAGAGAAAATATACAGAGAGGTTAGGCTTCTTTTCCCACAGAGCTAATATTTAAAGGAAAGAGGATTAAACAGATAGGCCAGGGCTGGCTTGTATTACTATGTTAACCTTTAAAAAGTAAAGGGTTTAGCCGAAAAAAAAAATCCAACTAAAAGGGAAAAAGTTAAAATCTCTTTAAAAGAAAAGGTCATGATTTATGGACAAGTCGTAGAATAGAATTAATTGAACACCTACTATGTTCAGGACATTGGTATTATAGAGATGAGCAAGGTCAAGTCTCTGCCTTCTAGGTGTTTCTAGTTGGCAAAACAAAGTCATTCATTCACTCACTCAATCATTCATTCATCAAATATTAATTGGCCCAGCACATGCCAGACCTGCTCCATAGAGATGAATCGGAGTTGGTTCTTGTCTTGCCCATAGCCTGGCAGAGGACAGGATGTTTTGCTTAGAATTTTCATTAACATTCTGAGTCCTGTCGTCCAGCGCGTCACTTGGAAAACTAGAATAGAGGCCATAGCCAAAGGTGAAATGTGAGCTACCACGTCTGAAGGTCTCTCAGGAAGGGGAGAATGGGGCAGGGGATCCTGATAGATTGGTAATCCCCTCAAATAGAGTGAGAATTTTGGGGAGACAGTTGTGCGACCTTTGTGGAAGCTTAGAGCTGCTGGTAAATACATTATTACATTGCTAGTTTCACTGCGACTATTAAAAATTTGAGGCTTAAAAAAATTAGAGAATGTTTAATTTAATGGAATATTGTATGGTAATAAAAAGAAAATGAAGTCCTGATTCAGGCCATGACATGGATGAAGCTTGAAAACATTTTGCTAAGTGAAAGAAGCCAGACACAAAAGGCCACACAGTGTATAATTCCATCGATACAAAATATCTAGAATAGGGAAATCCATAGAAACAGGAAGTAGATTTTTGGTTGCTTAGGGTTATGGGGAAATTGGTAGTGACGCTAAGGGCCACTTTTTTGTGAGGTGATGAAAATGTTTTAAAATTGACTGCAGCGATGGCTGCACATATCACTGTATATAGCAAAAGCTATTGAATCGCACACTGTAGTGGGTGAATTGTGTGGTATGTGAATTACATCTCAATAAAGTTGTTAAAAAAGAAATCTGGTTTTTCATACCACCTGTTCTTGCTGTATGTTCATTTCAGAAAAATTAAAAACTGCGGACAATCAAAAGAAAGAAAACAGAAAACACCATCGCCCACTTAAAAATAAGCCCTATGAGCACCTTGGTACATATAATCCTAAGCACTGCTGTTTTGTTTTTGTTGTTTTGTGTTTTTTGGTTTGTTTTTGTCATTGATTTGTTGTTGTTTTTGTTTTTGTTTTTTTTAGCAAGTGAGGAACCACCATGTAGAAAGTGTTTTGTGTCCTGACAAGTCTTTGAAATATCTGTTTTCTGGGAGAACAGATCAAATTAGACTGTGGAGATCCAGTCAACTCTGCAATTACAACCACATAGCAGTAAAATTGTTGCTGAGAAAGACACTTGTCTAGAAATCTGGGAAGTTTCCGCTGGGCGGCTGCTGCATTCAGGTTTCGTAAACAGGAGAGTCGCCAGGATCGTTTCCAGAGCTGAGTGTTTGTTCTGGCCAGGGAGCCTCCGGCCAGGCCGAGAACAAGCTCTGGTGGGAGACCAGTGGGTGATGGTTCAAATCAACCCCGGCAGGGAGGGGAGCTTTCGAAACAGAAAGTTTCATCCCTTAAGTCTTTAAACCCCACTTACTATTCATTTATTTGTCAAGCTTGTTAAATCAAAAGAAGTGATTTATGCACAAGGCCACAAAAACCAACATGTACAAAGAAGAGCAGATAGCGGATGAAATTATTCCTCTTCTCCTAGACTATATGTCTCCACCTGGAGCCACCAGCATTGCCAGTTCCTCGAGCAATGTGACGATAGGCCGTGCAAAGGCAAGCATGCATCCCACATGCTTGCCTCTCCCCTCCTGCCCGACCACACGCATGGAAATGCACCGATTGCTGTGCTATTCCTCTGGTTCTTTAATTCATAAATATGTATATTTTAAAGATTGTTCTATGTCAGTACGCACAGATATGGTTTATTCTTTTTGATGGCTGTATAGTATTGCACTGTATGGACATACCATTACTGATTAAACCATCCCCCACCCCATCGATGGACACTGGTTATTTTCAGCATTTTGCTGTTACAAACGATGCCGCAATAACCATTTAAAAAACATATATCTTTGCTTCTTATGTGAACATAGCCATTGAATAAATTCTTAGAAATTTGATTGCTAGATCGAATAATTTATACATTTAAAATTTTGACAGCTTTTTCCAAATTGTATAGTTTGTTGCAAACTATGACCCTCCAATAGTATACAAGATTATCTGTCACAATCTAATTTTCGAGCATTTTTTTGGTGACTCCTAAAAGGGGTCCTTCTTCCCTTTCCCAGAACCAGAGAGAGGTGAGTTCAAGATCACAGTGTGCGTTTCCCATTGCCACTCAGCAAGCTTATCCACAGCTGCCCTGTGTTTAGTGTCTCCACAAAAACATGCTGTTGGGTGTAGGCCTGGTGTAGTGTCTGCTATAGATGATGCTAACTGCCCCTTGGTATCCCTCTTTCCCTCTTCTTTTATGAACGAAGCCACTTGTGTTTTAATCAGGCCCATGGCCACCCATCTACAGCATCCCTTGAAGCTAAATGAGGCCATGTGACCAAGTTCGTACCTTGAGGAAATAAATGTAAATAGCCATGCAGCTTCTGCACTTCTTCTTCTAAGGAAATTGCTTTCCTTCCATTTCTTCTCTTTCCCCAGCAACCAGGAGGCAGGGGCCACGTGCTGGTGACCCAACAAGATGGATAGAACCTGGGTTCCTGGAGGACAAAGGAGGCTGGAAGAAGAAGCCTCCTCGTTTTGCACAGAGGACAGCACAGTGAAAACTCACCACCTGTCAAGCGTGGCTCAGCTTTGGGAGTACCAGGAGACAGACCTTGACAAGGAGGTTGGCGCCTGAGAGAACAGAGAGGCCTAATGGGCAAGGCCATGTGAGGCATCCCTGCAGACTCCCAGAAAGGACCTAAGATCTCGGGATGTGGGTGAGCTGAGGTCTTTAGACTGCAAATGACTCCAAAAACCTGTGAGCCTGGGTGTTCACGCTAAGGAGACTGCCACTGCTCTTGGGGACATTAAGGTTTTGCAGCGATTACCCAACTTGCAGGCCATGTAATTTCTTGGTAATTGCAAAGCAGGTTGCAAAGCAGGTTGGAATTCTGAGGCCTCGCTGCCTAGTTCCAGCTGTTCCAGGAACAAAATTGCCAACCAACAGCTGGAACAAACACTCATAAAAAGTCACCCAGCTTCTGCCCTCCGTCTGCTTCCTGGAAAATGTTCACAGCACGCCCCTCCGCCCACACAGAACAGCACAGATCCGATCTTTCCCATCACGCTCCTCAGTGGCAGAGCCTTGGAGTTCCTGAGACTCACTAAATCATTCTAGCTATTGGCTTTGAAGGTTTCTGGAACCCAACTAAAGTAAAGGGAGCTGAATGCTGTGAAAGCAACTTAGTTCTTTCCTTGCTCTTGTTTCCCACATGCACTTGAGAGGACGGAACTTGTCAAGGCATTTAAGTAAACGAACAGACCATTGAGTAAAAAGAAATCACAATTAGAAGGGCTGAAAGGACGACACCTACAAAAAGTGGGCTCCGGCCGTCTATTCATCACTTAGAATGCGGATGATAGACATTTGTCCAAAGCTTCTGTTTGCAGGGTGCTGTGCAAGTAGCTAAGGGCACAGACTAAAGATAGTCCAGCTTCCCTCCCAGGGAAGTGAGACAAATGGGAACTGCAATAAAAGGCGTGAGTGGCAGGGTGAATAGTGTCCTCCCCAAATTCATGTCTATCCAGAACCTCAAAAGGTGACTTATTTGGAAATGGGATCTTTGCAAGTATGTTTAAGGTAAGGATTGAGGTACGAGTATACTGGATTAGGGTAGGCTCTAATTTCCTTGAGAATTTTTTTTATAAGAGACAGAAGAAGACACAGAGACAGAGACAGACACAGAGAAGAAGGACTTGGCACATGGCAGCAGAGATTGATGTACATACAAGCCAAGGACTGCCGAGGATTGCCAGCCACTCTAGAAATTAACAGAAAGCCATGGAACAAAGTATCACCTTGAGGCTTCAGGGAGAGGGGCCCTGCTGACACCTTGATCTCAGATTTCCTCTTCTGGCCTCTTGAACCACAAGAAAATAAGTTTCTCTCGTTTAAAGCCACCCAGTTTGGGGCAATTTGTTAAGGTGACCACAGGAAACAAATATAGGTGCATGAAGACCTGTAGGTGCCTGAAGGAGGAGTGGCCTCTCATCTGAAAGGGTCAGAGAGAGCTTCGCTGGGCAGGGTAGGGGAGAGAGATTGACTACCAGCAATGGGAACAGCGTGTAAAAACACACAGATGCGCCAATGATCATGGCTTTTTTGGAAAATGATGAGCACTTTGGTATCGAGGGAATGTGGGGGATGCGAATAGCAAAGGGGAGCTGCAAAGAGCCTTTGGGCCTTGCTGAAGAAAGTGGCCCTTCTCCTGAAGGTGATGGGAGCCACCGAACATGGTGGAAAAGAGAAGAAACATTATTTATTATTTTTGATTGAAGAATGACATACATAAAATGAAGTGACCACTTCTGAAGTGTATGGCTCAGTAAATTTTGATATACATACACCTCTGTCAAGCTACAGAACATATCTAGCACCCAGAAGCGGCTCCCTGGGTTCCCTCTTTAGCGGATGCTCAACTGGAGGAGGATACCATTATTCTGACTTTCATCAAAATCGTAGATTAGTTTTGTCTGTTCTTGAACTTCATATGCATTGAATCATACAATACATATGATTCTCGTGTGCCTGGCTTCTTTCACTCAACATTCAGCCATGTTATTGTGAACATTAGTAATTTATTCTTTTTGTTCCCAGCATACTGTTGTATGAACATACTGCAGTTTATTTATCTATTCTCCTGTTGATGGAAGTTTCCAGTTTGGGTTATCATGAACAAAGATGCTAAGAACATTCTTGTACATGTCTTTAGGTGAACATATGCATTCATTTCTCTGAGCGTGTACCTAGGAGTGGAAGTGTTGGGTCCTAGGAGAGTATATTTACTTTCAGTAAGTATCGTGAAGGCATTTTTAAGTGACATTATCAGGGCTGGACTGATGGCTTATGTTCTGATTGGTGCTGCATCATTTTGATGGGTCTAACTCATGCCATACTGGAAGTTACACATTTTCATCGTCACCTTCTGAACTTGATCATGGTGGAAGAAGGGTTCGAGGAGGTGATTAGAGAAAGGAGAACGGTTAGGGGAGACTTGCTGGGGGATGGGAACCTTGGAGATGCAATGAACTGGGCAGGTATTTAGGTGGGAGTTCTTGGTGACCAGTTAGATATGGGGATTGAGGGAGAAAGAGTTGAGATCAGCTCCAAGTTTTTTGTCTTGATGGAAGATTAGATGAAATTACAAGACACAGTGAAAGACAGAAGGAAAAATAGATTTGGGATGGACAAAAACGATTCCGCCAAACATCCTTTTATCCCCAGGTAAAGCTTTGGGAAACAGATTCCTTTTAGGGTGGTTAATGGTTTATAATACCCCTTCTCTAGAGAAACCCCCTGGTACCCATGGCTGGGCTTCAGCAGCCCTTTTGGACCTGCAAGACCCTGATGATCTTTTTTCATAATTGATTGTCCAAAAAAGGTCAGCTGGCTCAGGCTTAGCCAATCAAAACCTCTTACCTGGAACTTGAAATTTTGAACTGAGAAAAGCATGATTTGAGAAGAGCTACATTAATGGAACATTCCAAAGAGTGAATTCATGAACTTCTGTGGCTCAGGTCCTCAGACATGTCCTCATTCCCACCTTCCTGATTTTTGGTTGCTTCAACAACTGGATTCCTTTAAATCAATGCCCCCTGCTGTGTATATTAGTCAGAGCTGACCAAGTGCTATAACCAGAGGTCCCCTTTGGCACTAGGGACCGGGGCTCCTATGAGAATCTAATGCCTGATGATCTGAGGTGGAGCTGAGGTGGTGATGCTAGCGCTGGGGAGCGGCTGCAAATCCAGATGAAGCTTCACTCACTTGTCAGCTGTTCACCTCTTGCTGTATATCCCAGTTCCTAACAGGTCACGGGCCAGTACTGGTCCACAGCCCGGGAGTGGGGGACCCCTGCTATAACCAACAACCCCAGCATCTCAGGGTGCTCTGCTCATGCCAATGTTTAAGGGGCAGGATCTCTGCATCTTATGGCTCTGGGTTCTCTGGGTCCCTGCAGGGACAGTGTCGATAAGCCAGGTGTGGATAGGGAGCATATCACTTCTATTCGTATGCAATTAATGGTGCTTAACTGCAAGAAATTCTAGAAAATGTGGTCTAGCCTTGTGCTCAGGTGCAAGGAGAGAAAGCAGACATTGTCGCTCACACTGCCCCATCTAATCTATCCAGATTGCTTCTGATACTTGAAACTAAAACCTTCTCAACGAGCACAGAACTCAGCTACCTGAGGCTTAGGCTCTGAGCTAAGTAGCATTGACTGTTTCTATTCATTTTAAGACCATTTGCTTTTGTATATAGCCAAGCCCCATGTGTCAGGCCTGTTAACCAGATTCCTGGAAATTCCTCAAACAATAAAATAAAGTGGTTTTGGGAAGGATCTGAGGGAGGAAAAACTTTTCTCAATGCCACAGGCAGCTCCTGCTTTACATGTCCACCTTCCCTTCTCTCTTAATGAAGAGGGACCCCTCGGCTGAACACAGTACTTTGTCTCTTTCTCTGTCATTCCTGCACCTTCTGTGTCATTGAATCTCTGCTGGAGGGATGAATAAGAGGGATGTGCATTGTGCTGCTTCGCAGCTGTGTTCAGAATAAATGTATCCTGCAGGAACCTGAGTCAGAAATTCACTCTCTAGAATCAACATTCAGCAAGGGGGCAGCTTATCTGAAATGCCCACCAGAATCCAGTCTGGTCAAGGTAAGAGGGCTACGCTACCTCGAAGTTTTATAAAGATTGCCTAATGAATTAGGAAAGACTGACAGAGAAACTGATGGAGTGTCCTCCGCAGCCTTGGGGCAATGACTTTCCCGCTTCTCAGGAAAAGTTTCTGTTAATACACAGCTGTGGCCTCACGAAGGGAGGGGACCTGCCCAACAAGGCCAGGAGCAGTCATAGAGGAGGTGGACACCTGGGGAATAGTCTCTTTTAATGTCCTAAGATGCTTTGTGATCCATTAGGCCCACTTCCTGTTTTACAAAAGCACAAACTCACTTGTAAAGCTGAAGTGACTTGCCAAGTGCATAAGGGAGTGTAAACACCATAATATATTTCCTATAAAGTTATCATAATTATAATTGAAGATCACCATTATCAATGCTACTTGGTGGGCTTGCATGTCCAGCTACTTGTGGCTGAAGAACTGAGACAGACCTCGGCCGGGATGATGCCCTTCTTATCTGGCCTAGAGGATTCCTCTCCAGCTGGGTTCAAAGATGGTTTTCTGGGGTCCCCCCCCAAAAAACTTCTCTCTCTCACACTTGGATAAATTATTATCCTCTTGAGGACTCAGTTTCTTCATCTGTAAAATGGTTATAAATTTTTTCTTCTCAGGATGGTTGTGAATATTAAATGCAGAAAATAGCGTAAAATGTTTAGACCATGGTAAGTCCACAGTCATCATAACTGTTGGGGGGTGATGATGATTGATCTTCTATTTCAAATTTTCATATTTTGTTTATCATGGAATGTTTGCATTGATTTTTATTTTTTTTAAAAGTATGGCATTAAGACATTTCTTTTTAAATTTTGATTGCAGGGTTTTTCAGTGGCCCCTTAAATGTTGCCGGCAGGGTGAGTGCCTCAATAGCCTCGCCCAGATCTAGGCCGTAACCTCTGATGGGGACACTGACTTTTCATGTCATTGGAAGAAGGATTCCATGTCTTTGTGCTCTACCTGCCACTTGACACTAATCCTGGAACTCTGGCCCTGTTTTCTCATGGCTGGATTTGGCGCCTTTGTGTTTTCTGACCTTGCATAGCAAAAGGAGTTTGTTTTAAATACTTTAGGACTAAGACTGGGACTTCGAACTGGGATCTGATTTCTGACAAAAGTGCTCCCCACTGAGTCTGAAAAATGGATTCCCTGCACTTCCTGTGTAACACAAATAAACTTCCCTACACAGTGCCAGCTGCAAAGTTCCAGTGGCATTTCTGATGAAACTATTCTTTGCCTGCTGTCTTGCAGACTAAAGCACTGTTGATTGAATCTTTCCCTTTGCTCTCTGAGAGAAACGGACCCTGGGCAACCCCATGGCTGCTGAGAGCACCAGGGGAAGTCAACAGCTGGCTGAATTTCCCAACTGTAGCCGAGTTTGGCCCATGGTTCCAAAACCAGACACGATATAGGGCGGAAACTAGATTTCATCAAGCAGATAGATAGATTTGTAAGGAAATTTATGATCCAGATAATGCTCCAGATGTTGACTATTCTCATATGACTTCAGGAGTTTAGTTCTATAAACAATCTTGGAAACTGTCTAGTCTCCAGCAGTTCCTAAACTGTGCTCAGCAGAACACTAGGGTTCCAGGACCTGGAAGGGCTTCCAGGGGCTGTAAGGGGTCTCAGGGGTTGGTTCCAGGGCTGGAAAGACACGATGGGAGAGGCTGAGTGGGCAGAACTTGGGGGCCCTCTCTGGCTTCAAACAGAACAAACAACTGCATGCGTATTTGTTCTATGCACAGTACCTCTAGTGTGGCTTTTATTTAAAAAACATTTTTTTTTTTTATTAAATATAGTTTTAAAACCATGCACGCAATTCAGGGGTTCTCAATTCTGGCTGCACACTGAGAATCACTTAAGGAATTTTTAAAAATTCCAAGGACCAGACCCTGTACCCAGTAATTCAAATTTAATGGGTCTGTAGTGGGTGTGGGCATCAGCATTTAAAAACATCTTCCCAGACAACTCTGATGTGCCACCAAGGTTGAGACCTGCTAATCCGGGCCAACATTCATTTTTCCACACATGGAATATTGGGGCTCAGGGTGGTCAAGTGACTTGCATAAAGCTCGTCTCCAGGCTGGACCAGAATCCTGATCCTCTGGTTGTTAGTCACTGCCTCTTGGGCTCTACAACACACGCACATTGGAAAAGATAACCCAGTGATTCTATATGCATGTGACTGTCTATGGTTTCGTTTTCACATCTGAACAACTATTTTTGGTCCAACACTTGAGTTTCAGAGGGAGAAAAGCCTAAAGCAGGAAAGGACATTGATATTTATACTTCTGCTGGGAAACAGAGGCATTGAGGTCACAGATGAGTGGCCCCCAGGACCACACAGATCCACAGCGGAGAAGAGGCCCCAGTGCTGGCTCCCAGGCTCACGGTTTAGCTTAACCACTTCATCCACTCAATGTCGCATTCCCTCGGGAACGCCATTCCAGTGCTAACTGGTTGATAGAGACAAATTGTCAATACTGGTGAAGTGTTCTGTGTTTTCAAGGTCAAGCTGAGTTTTTTTTTTTTTTTTAAATTCAAGAATTAAAGAGAGAAAAAGAAGAGAAATTCACATATGGAATTTGTCACTAAATTGGTCTAGTAGGGTACAGAGCCTACACAATTACCAGTTTTAAGAGGCATATCAATAGTAGTGGTCGGAGGGGGTAAGATCCAGGCTGAAGGCAAAACAGAGAGCCTGGGGACAATGACTTCTTGCAGTTGGAAGTGACCGCTCCAGACAACACCTACCGAAACCTCACAGCTGAGGGGAGACTCTGCTGAGCAAAAGCTGGGATGGTGGGTCATGGGAGGGAAAGACTATAGACTTTTCGAGATAAAAAAATACTTGGGGATCTTATGGGGAAATAGTGGTTTTGTGAATTCCTTGACCCATACACTGTGGTAGAAGTGCCACCATGTAACTCCTGAGGCTGAGTCTTAAGACATCTGAAGCTTCTGCTTTCACACGTGGGACGCTCCCTCTTGGAAGCCTGCTGCCATGCAGTGAGAAGCCCAAGCCATTTTCCAGAAGGAAAACCAAGCCACCATTTCCCCATGGGACCACCCCCAACCATTTTTAACTCTCAAAATCCATAGCATAGCCTTCATCTCACACGTCCAAATCATCCCACTCTTGTTATGCAGATTCCCTCCTTTTGGCTATGAGGTTTTAGTCAGGTGTTACCTGGACTGGTCATTTTCCACTGTGAGAAGAGACAGGTGTGGATGAATTCAAGGAAAGATACCTGGCGTCTTCATAACTGCACCTTTCCAACAACTGAGTATTGTCACAGGGTCACAACATCCTGCTTTCTCTTCCTGAAGGATGAGTCCTCTCCCAGAGGTGTCTCAATCACCTGAAAGGAGATTTGCTCAGCTCTCTCACAGATACGTCTGACACCCAGCAGTGTCCAGAGTTTGGATTCGAATGGAAGTCACATTACTAAAAAGCTAAGCAAGAGAAATGAATTTCTTCAGTGTATTAGGCAAGTTGTGCTGAAATAACAAGTAGCCCCCTATTAGTGGCTTAGCACAACCAAGGTTTGTTTCTCACTCAGGCAGTCTGCTGGGGGTCCTTTCCTTCATGTGGGGAGTCTCCACATTTTTGTGACTCTTCACCTCATTATGAAGGCTTCGTAGACACAGAGGTGGGGGAAGGGACATGTGGAGGGTCATATGCTGCTCTTCTGAGCCTTACACTGGAAGCGATGGGCCACTTTCACCAATCACAGTAGTTATCACTTGGATCTGCCCAAATGTAATGAGGCTGGAAAATGAGAAGGCCAATAGAACATTTGGTGGACACCACTATCCCTTAAATCTTTCTGCCAGAGACTTTTTGAACCATCAGGCAACTACTAGTATTTGCTTGCCAGCAAAGGACACAGTGATCTTTAAAGGCAAACCTCAGAGTGAATGACTGTGCCAGGCAGATGGCTCTCTGTGTGTGTGTTTATAATTTTATGTCACTAAAAGCTAATAGAGTGTTATCTCTTGGTAAAATTATTTGTGCTTTATGTGGTGTTCCAGAAGCAATCCCAAGATTCTGAAAAGTCACTCATGAGAGTCCATTTGATATGTTTCTCTGTGGAGGAATGAGACAGATTAAGTAGAAGCCTATTTAAAATGGAACATAGCCATCAAATCATTTTCTAGGGTGTCTCCTTAAATCATGGACTTATTTCTCTAGGATAGGAAGTAGAGATTTGTCCCATGGTCCCCCATCCCGCTTTGAGAGTGGCCTCTTCATGATCTCATTCTAGAAACCCTAGGCCCAGAAAAGGGCTCACAAATTGGGCTCATTTCAGTTGGTGGTTCCTGGTGGGAAGCAGTGTCATGATTGATCAGTAATGTCTGCATTGGAGTGAGTAATGGGAGAGTAGTCATGTGCCTAGAAATTTTGCTATTCTAAGATGTACATTTTCCCACTTTCTAACATCTCTGCAATCAGAGTGCATTGTACAATTGATGGCATCTTATAAATTATTTTGCAAAGTACTTTTGTGGTTCACAAAATAATGGTGCATTGGATAATTAATAAAACAGATAACATTTGGTATTTGCCATTTTGGGTTTGTTTAGAGGGCTGGTATAAGGATTGAATGGGTTCAGATTTGGAATGCTGCAACCTGGAAGGGCTCAGTGGGTCTCTTTCTCCCCTACCTCACCTTTCTCTCTCTCTCTCTCCTCCGCCCCAACTCGCTCTGGCTCTGCCTCCTTCCTTTCTATCTCCTTTTCATTTGCCTCTGTGAGGTTTGGTTCTCCCACCTCTGCACAGCCCCACGGCCCTTGTTCTTTCTGCTCAGCCAGCTCATCTCACAGCATCTGTTGCATGGCCCATGCCAGTCCCCTAGACTTCTCCATGGCTGACCACTGACTCCTCCACATCACCCCTTCTCCATGTCAGCTCCACTTCCACTAGCAAATCCCTTTCATGTTTTTAAGTTCAAATTCTCTAGATCTTGAGTGAATCAAATAACCTTTGGAGCATTTTTGAGGTTAGAGGTTGCTGGCCAGCCTGTGAATTATTCTCCTATGGGTTAAGTGTTAAGCCCTTACTTAGTCAGCTGCGGCCAGAGTAAGTATGTGGGTGGGGGATGTGGGATCCTGAGGTACAACATGTCCTCCTAAGGAGTGGGGGCGTGCTACAGTTTACATAGCTATACCTGTATCTAACCCTATATCTATAGGGATAAATATCTAGGGATAAATAACCATAGCTATATCTATGGCTATGGCTATTTATCCCTAACCCTACATCCATATACATCTTTCCTCTTCCCTCTCATCCTTTTTCTCTTCTTCCCTCTTTTCTCCCTTGCTCGAACCTCATGTGGAGAATCTTGCATTTTCCTACTGTGCAAAACACTAACTTGTTGGTTTGCTGTGACTCCCTTAAGTCCTCCACCCCCTCCCATTCTCTGCTGACAATCGCTCTGATATATTCAATGTAAACATTTCTGTTATTCCGTAGAGCTAATAAGCTGGACTTTCTGGTTTTGAATCTCAGACCTAATATTAATTAACTGTGTGACTTAGAGCCTCAGTTGATATAATAATGGTATTTTAATAATAACAATTAATATTTTAATAATAATGTACATAATAACCTATATACTTTACAGGGTTGCTGTGATAATGGAGTGAATGAATGCGTGAACTTACAGTGCATTCAGGGTACTTAGAACACTACCTTGCACATAGTAAATGCTACAGAAGTGTTAGTTATCAAGTGCATTCTTGCAAAAGGTGTACTTTGTTCTTTGTACATGTGTACTTAGATGATGTAATATCCAGTTATATATATCTCATTCTATTACTAGTTTCACTCAGCATGTTTTATTTATAGATATGAATTATCATGAATTTTTCTTAGCATTACCTATTCTTCACAAATATGCTTCTGAATGACTGTACACTCTTTTTTCCCATAATTTTAACTGTTTCATATTGTGAATATCTAGGATGTTCCCAGTGCTTTGCTATGAAAGTAATGCTTCATTGTGCATCCATATGCATGCGTTCGTGTAATCTCCAACCTTTCCTTAGATGACATCATTGAAGGTGGACTCGTTGGGCCAATGTGTGCACACATCATGAGAGACCAGGCTGCATTTCATCAACTTGCCTTCCAGAATGATTGCTCTAATTTGTAATCCCTGAAGCCAAATAGAAAACACTTGTTTCTTCTTTTCCCTGCACCATGCTCAGTAATATGCATTTTCATTGTAAAATATACAGTTTTTTGCCCTGGGATCTTGACTCTCTGTTGCAATCCCACCGAAGGCAGAATGAACCTCATCAGAAGGGCAAAAATTAGCATCAGATAAGAGGAAAATGCCTAGCGAAAGAGACTTCTCTTACACCAGGAGGCAGGAGAACAACACAAAAGGGAAAAGAGACGTTAGGTCTCTGATGTCATAGGGGACCTCTGCTGAGCATAGAACCAAAAGCTGGTGATAAAAGGAGGCTGGCAGGGCAGGATGGGGGATGGGGCGGGCTCTGCCGGCTGTTCCTGGAAGTGAGCTGCCTCCTGGTTACATATTCGTTCATTTTGATTGTAAGTACAGGTTTGCCCTTCCTAATGGCAGGGTTGGATAATGATGTGGTGATGGGAGGCATGTGTTACCAGGAGAATCTGGGCTGCAGATTCCCAATTCGGCTGGAAAGCTCGGCTGTTTGATTTTCATCTCCCGTCATTTGATTGTATTTATTGAGCTGGGAATGTGGGGAAGCTAACTCTCTCTGATTTTTTTTTTTGTTTTGTTTTTGTTAATTTGGGCATGTGGCTAGAGAACAGACAGTGGCTATTATTCCCCCTGGATAAAGATCCTTTGACAATGCATGAGTTGGAATTTGCTGTGGGATATTGCAGGGGAGAGGCAAAGTATATTGGGTGGCTTGCCTGAGATGAACTGGGGAGAAAGTTCAGAAGTTGGGTAACGGGGACCATGACTATAGGATAAAGAGTTGGATCGTCTCCCTGGACAAGCATTAAAGGGATTGGGTGTGATAAAGGTGGTTTGTGGCTTAAACTGTGTATCGGTTAGGAATGCTGTCAGCTAAAAGTAACTCATTCATGACTAATGCAAGGTAAGCCTGGGAGGTAACTTTTCTCACAGATCAAGAAGGATGGAAGTAACAGTCGCCTAATCAACATCAGTGCTCTGAGACAGCATCTTGGAGATTTTCCTAGCCTCCATCCCAAGATGTTGCAACAGCTCCATGCATCCGTTTTCACATTCCCTGCCCTCCCCAATTTCTTTTATTAAACATCCTTTTTTCCTTTATTAAAAAAAATACCATGATCCCTGTTTTAGAGAAATATATGATAATTTCAAGGTGGAGAATTGGTTTCAAGTTGAGGGTTCCTGGGGTGGATGGCCATGAACACAGATGAGGTCCCCATTGCATGTCTCATTGTTCATCCCTGCCTCACTCGCAAGATATTGAGACAGGCAAGGGAAGACACCCAACTGTCTTCATTCTGATTCCATATGTAGTCCTGCCACAGATTACTATTGGATAGGCAACCTGGAAAAGTGCACATGGACAGCCTCAGAGGATCAAATCTGAGTACAAACCTTAGACTCACCACTCGTAGTTTGCGTGATCTTGGGCAAGTCTGAGTATGCCTTTGAGCCTCAGCTTCTCCATACGTCAATGGGGGATGAGAATTCGTGATCAAGAATTGTTGTTAGGATTACAGAGAAAGTATGAAGTGTCCCCAGTACAGTCTTGACACAGCAGGGCCCAGTAAACGGTCACCTCTTATCATGATTCCTACCAGGGGAGGGGGAAGGGGAGAGGAGCCAAAGCAAAGTCAAAATGATAGAAATTGTCTTAGCCTTTGCTTCTACTCTGGGTTATAAGGGGATTTAATATCCAAGTGTGTAAGCTGTAGATTTGTAGGGCAGCTTCCCATATGCCATCAGGTGCTCAAGAATAAACCCCTGCAGATGTAAAAGCTCATTGTGGGCATTGCAGGAAATTGCACTGGTTGAGATCTATAATCTGAAAAGAGGATTCTTCTTTTCTGCAATGTGCATGATGATGAACAGATGTGCTGGAATGAAGGTAAATATAGGTACAGCCTCCTCTGACAATTACTTGCCAACCCACCAAAATTCCTGCCTTCCCATTGCAGGACAAGGGTACTAGGAATCTGGCATCATGGAGAAACCACCAGATGCTGTAGATACTCTGCATCTGGAAACCACTGCCCCTGGAACCCTGGGGCAGTCAAAATGACTGGCTCCAGTTGTCATTCATGGTATGCTTATATGGTATGAGCTTCTGGGACAATTGCAGGGTCGCTAACAGTGGTGGAAAGTAAATGGATAAATGAGGGAGGGCCAATTTCAAAACAAAGCCACATCCGAGCATCTGGATTCAATTTGACAAAGTGTTGGCAGTGGAAGGACTCTTAGATTCCACCTGATTCGAACTCTTTATGTGACAAAAGAGGAGGAAGTGACTTGCCTAAGGTCAAGAAGAAAGTTGGTGGTGGTGCCATTTCACCCACCCACCATCCATCCATCCATCCATCTATCCATCTATCATTCCATTATTTAATCAATCAATGATATATGCAGAACATTCCCAATACACCAGACACCATACTAGGTGATGAGCATAGGGCGCCTACAAACAGATCTGATCCATAACCTCAAGGAGCTTGCATTTCAGTGGAGGATGTGGATTACAGCAAATCATATACTTAGTTTCAATTGGGATCATTGCTTTGAGGAAAACTTTAGGTGCTAAGGCAGAGTCTGAGGTAGCTGAAGGGACCTGTTCAGGGAATAATCTGTAAACTGAGAGCTGAAGAATGAGTAGGACCAGCCAGACAAAGCAAAGTGTGGAGGTAGTGATGGAGGATTTCAGGCAGAAGGATGGCTTGAACAAGGGAAGAAGCAAGCAACACTGAGAAAATAAGAAAGCCTAGAGATGCTGGGGAGGCTGGAAGCCTGAGAATCAAAACTTTTAACTTTCAGGATGGGAGTTCTCTCCACTACATTCTTCAGGTTCCATCCCATGACTCTGCACCTTATAGAATCAGTCTCTCTTCTGATTCTCATATTTGAAGAGAATTGGTGATGAAAAGACCTCATTGATTTGCTTTAGAGAAGGTCCATTTTAAGTTAGACTGGGGTTTAAGGCTTGGAGGAGAAGTCTACATGGTTCACGAGTAATCAAATACAAACTAATGTAGTATGCATAATAAAGAAAGTATCTCCCATAATGAGAAGTTGAAGTTTCTGCATCCCATGATGGAATGTGTTTTCTGGTGATGTTCAGCATCTCTGAAGTTCTCTGGGCATTTCCAGCATAATCACAATGAAGCAGGTGTCTCTTTAAGCATCACATCCTTATATGGCTGTCTCCAAAGGCGAGTAGATGGAGAAGTGACCTCCCTCCTTTCATCAGGGAGAAAAACTCTTTTCCAGGAAACTTATAGCATACTTTCTCTCATGGCTCATTGGTCAAAACTGGGTTATGTGCTCACTGCTATCTGTAAAAGAGGCCGGAAAAGTGATTATATGAGAAGGTCAGGAAGAAGGATTCACAACTGACTGCTGGGCCACCAGTGGACACTGTTTGTTAAAGACCTGTAGCTGTTAAGGCAATAAACCCACCAAAAAGAATGAGTTCTTTTCCCATTCTCAATTATGTAGTTTTGGTCATTATTGTCAATCTATTTCTGCAGTTCATTTTGTTAATATTTCACTGTGTGATGTGGTGCGGTAAAAGCATTTGACAAAATTCAACACAGCCGATAAGAACTAAAAGGGAACTTCCTCAATCTGGTAGGAGTAGTTAGATAGTCATATGCGAAAAACATGGACCCCAAGCTCTACCTTGTTCCATATACAAAAATTAATTTAAGATGTCTCAAAGATCTAAATGCAAGGGGTAAAACAATGCAACTTCTAGAAAGAAACTGAAGAAATATATCTTTACAAACTTGGGACAGGCAAAGATTTCTGAAATGTGATTTAAAAATGCACTAATAAAAAATTGATAAGTTGAAATTCAAAATGTATAACTTTGCTCTTAAAAAAATTAATAAAAATGTAAGAGCAAGTCTCAGATTGCAAGAACTATTGACAATACATATATCTGGAAAATGGCTTGGACCCAGAATACATAAAGAACTCTAACGATTTAATTTTATATTTGATAGAACCCAATATTATAAATGATCAAGACCCTTCACAGAGAAGAGATATAAATGTCCAACATCATTAGTCATCAGGAAATACTCAACATCATCAGTCATTAGGAAACACAAATTAAAACTACAGTGTGGCAACAGTGCGCACTTACCAGAATGGCTGAAATTAAAAAGACCGAAACTGCCAAATGTTGACAAGGATGAGAAACAACTGGAACTTTTATGTGCTGTTGGCGGGGGGTGTAAAATGACACAACCGCTTTGAGAAGCAGTTTGGGAATTTCTTATAAAGTTGAATATACATTTTCCGAATGACCTAGCAATTCTGCTCCTGGTATTCTTCCCAAGATAAATTAAGATACGTGTTAACAAAAAGACTAGTATGCAAATGATCAGAGGCATTTTATTTGCAGTAGTCAAAAGTTGCGTACAACCCAAATATCCATCCACAGGTTCATTGGTAAACAAACCGTGGCAATCTATCTGATAGAACACTACTTGGCAATATGAAACAACATTGATTAAGCCTAAAAACAAAAAAGTACGTACTATGTAATTTCATTTAAATGAAGGTCTAGAATGGAGTGAACTAATCTATCTACAGCTGTCGACGTCAGATGAGTGGATGGCTAAGGGGTAGAAGGATTGATTGGGAAGGAGTACTGAGTGTTTTTGTAGTGATACAAATGAACTAAATAAAATGTATGTTCATTGAGGTTATGGTTGCACGGTACATATGTTTGTCAAAATTTGAAATGGGCACATGTTATTGTAAGTAAATTTTACCTCAATGAGATTGAGTTTAAAAATCTAGACAAAAGCAGAAAAATGTGGATATGTATTGTCCTTAGGGTGATGGAAATGTCTAGTTCTACTGGGCTCTTAAAATAAGGACCATGTTTTAATCTTTGGGGGTGGGGGTCAAGATCTTTCCAGGGGCGACTGCAGCATTAGGTTGGATGTTAGGCAAGAGGTTTGAATGTGGTTATTACTGGGAAAATATGTCTGCATAATGCAATCAGGGCTTGCCGGGGCCTCAAACTCATTATGGGCTTTACTAAAGCAAGAGTTGGGTCATCTTCTGGTTAAACACACACACACACACACACACACACACACACACACACACATCTCCTTGCCCCCCAAATACAGAATGCAGTGGTTTATCTGTTCTTTGTATAAATGAAGAAATTGGAGAGCTGGGCTCCTGGAGATGAAATATGAGATCTGTCACTATCATCAATCATTATCATCATTTAAGTAAAGGCTGCCATGTAATGAGCATCTCCTTTGTGGCAAGCACTACACTATTTGTTTTAGTTACATTTAAGCCTCTCACCAGTGACATGAAATAGAGACCTGTCCTCCAATCACAGATGATCTCTGATAAGGTCACACACCTCAGGTGGTAGATTGCATTGACGATGCCAATTCTTCCCCCTCCCCCATCCTTGCTTTTGCTGATTAACTGTGAAGAGCTCCTCCATTGCAGCCAGGGAGCATGACTGGCTTCAGCTGTGTGATTTGCTTTGGCCAATGGATGTTAGTCACCAAGATGGAAATAGGAGCTTCATATGGATTGAGGCACGCTCTCTTGTGTCTTAGCCACGGCCATGAGGACATGTCACAGTTGGCCTGCTACAGGTGAGAAACAAGCACAGCTGAGGCAATTTTCCACTTGTCCTAGCTACAGCCAGCCTAGATCAGCCACAGCCGTTCAATCCCAGATGTAAGCAAGATCAGCAGAGCTGTCCAGCTGACCCTTAGCTCACCCCAGATACATGAGCAACAGACACTCACTGTTCTGACACTGAGGTTTTGTGGTTGGTTGTTATGCAGCACTATTATGTCAAAAGATAACCAATACACTTAGTAAATATGAAATTCAGAATTTGTGCCCAAATCGTTAGCTTCTAACCATGTCCTTGCCACTCTGACACTCTGTTTTTACTGTGTTTCTCATATTTATTAACACTCTCAGCAAAGCCTAAGATTTAACATTTTCAAGAATACAGGTGCTGATGTTCGACCAGGGGGCCTTATCTTTTGTGGTTGTTGAAGGGAGTGGGAGAGGTGTGATTTGGAAAGTTTGTGGAACTCAGAATACAATCTATGTCATGTGGTTGAAGTCTGGCCAGTTATTGCTCCTGATTTTCTTCTCGTCTTGTTTTATCAAGACCCTCAACGAACCCTTTTCCTTTCTGATCAGTCACAGCCACATGTCTAGCGAAAGCCTTCTCTAATTTGCCCCATCGCCATAGGAAATAATACCAGTACTAATGCTAATACTGAAGCTAAAATGCACTGAGCACCTACTATGTCCCAGTTATCATATGGAGTCCTACATGTATCATTCCATCTAATCTTCCCAACAAACCAAGGGGCCTTATTTTACCTATTTTATACATGAGAAAACTGAAGACCAATCGAAGTGTCCCCACTATTGGTTTCTGGAAAAACTGCAAACTGGGGAATAATGTTTCGCAACCCAGAATCTGAGAATATTGTTGCTAGAATTGCCAAGGATATAGACATTAATTACATTTCAGTTACTATAAAGCAACTCAGTGTAACAGTTATTCCTGAGGCCATGTAATGACATAGTTAAACTTTGAGATGTAGGAAACAAAAACCAATAGAGTATACTGGAGAAATAATTACAGTTGGAGAGTTCGGTACTCCTCTCTCAAGAATAGATAAAACAAGCAGACAAAATCAATCATGACAGATATAGAAGACTTGAACTCTATAAACCACCTTGACCTAGTCAACACTGATAGAACCCAACAACCCCCAAATACATTCTTTTCCTATGCAAGTGGAATATTAACCAAGGCAGACCGTATTTTAGGTCACTATCACTCATGGCCTGCTTTTGTATGGCCCATGATCTAGAAGTGGTTTTTACATTTTTAAAGGGTTGCAGAAGTAAAACTAAACAAAACAAATAAGAATATGCAACAGAGACATTATGTGGCCTGCAAACCCTAAAATGTTTGCAGTCTGGCCCTCAACAGAAGAATCTTCCCTTTCTAGGCCAAGTCTCAATAAATTTAAAATGATTAAAATCATACAAAGTATATTCTTTAATCACAATGGAATGTTTAGTTTCACTAAGTAATTGTTAACACACAAGTATATTTTAAAATCTCCAAATATCTGGACGTGAAACAAATAGACCAATGGAACAGAATGGAGAGGCAGGATTAGATGCATGTATACTTGAACATTTCATACATGATGAAGATACTTCAATACATTGTGAAAGGATCAACCATCAGTAAATAAGTGTTGAGACAAGTGGCAAAAGTGCAAAAGTAAAAAAAATAAACTACAAGAACGTTAGGAATAAATTTAGAAGACTATGCTTACAACTCCAAGGAGAGAGAACATTTTCTTAAAAATATGAATGCAAAAGCAAAAAGGAAACAAATGACGCATTTGACTAAGTCAAAAAATAATCTATGCAACAAAGGACACCTTAAACAAAGTGAAAATTCAAGTGACCAACTGGGAAAAAATACTCGAAACATATAAAACATAGAAATGACTAATAGCCAAAATATTTAAAGCACTCTTTAAAATCAGTTTTAAAAGATATAAATACACACATACACATATAAACAGAAAAATGTTCAAAGGGTGAGGAGAGGCAACCATTGAAATGAAATTCAATTGCCTGATATGAAAAGATACACAAACACATCAGTAAACAGAAAAATGCCAATTAAAATAACAGAATGTGCTTTTCTTCCATAACATTACTAATAATTAAAAGACTGATCATGGCCAACACTGGGGACAAGACAGGAAGTAGGTTTCCCTCTTGGAAGTCTATAAATTGATACATCGTTTTTAGAAGCAGTTTGACAGAGTCTATTTAAATTGAAAACCCATAAACCCTACAACCCAGACATCGCACTTTTAAAAATCAGTTATGGGAAGAAACACCCACATGTGCTCCCAAAGAGGTAGATTTGAGGATGTTCACTGAAAACATTTTTATTATAGTTACGATACTGAAAGTAATCAAAACGACTATCAACACAGAAATGGTATCTCTGTGTTGAAAACAGAGCACTGGCTTAAAAAATAAGATTGATAAATATTGTGGACAGGGAAAGATCTCTAGGACATTGTTGGGAGAACAGACGAGTTTCTGAATGTGTTCAGCATTATGCCATTTATGTTTGAGAACAGCACAAGGTGGTACCTATTATATGCATACTACTTTCAACATGCGCAAATCACTGGAAAAAGTCTTGAAGGATACACAGCAAGTGGTTAGTAGTTGCCTCTCTATAAAGAGAATACAGATGATTTTTATTGTTTCTTTGCGCTTTTGTCTCTTTTTCGAGATAGTATTTTTGAAACGTTTAAAAAAGTAAAAACGTGGGAGGCGATAGGACTTTTACAGCCGGTTCTCCTCCCCGCCCCCCCGCCCCCCCCCCCCCAAGGGAAAGCAGTCGTCAGGCTGTTCCAGTCCGGGAAGTTCAATACGCGTTTCACTTTCCAACGCTGTATACATTTCTAATTTCATTTTATCCTCATAAATCCATCCTGAGCTATGGGAGATAACCGTCCTTCTCGTGAGGATGTCTGAAGATGTTTTAAACATTTTAATTTTATTCTCAACTGTGATTGTAAGAGGGAAGAGCTGGTCTTTTTCCATGACATCTGATACTTCCTTCTCAGTACTGCGTTGCCCATGAGCAAGCAGCCTTGCCCCAGAGAGCCCCCTGACTCAGAAGGCACTGACGGGGGCCCGTAGCGATGAGGACACCAGCAAGAGGAAAGACCTTCACGAGGTCACAGGGTAAGTGAATCAAATGGCTGCGTCAGGCCACCACCCACGCAGCCGCGGCTTCTACTCTTTAGGACTGTTGGCAAAACCTACAGAGTGCGGCGCTTAAATCCTTAAGTCCTAATTTACGACAAACCTTGTGCAACCACATTGACTGGGAATCCTTCATCTTTCTGAGCACACTGAGGACCTACAAAGGTGTAGGAGGGCAGTTGGAGGACAAGGACTTGGAACAACATTCCCTCCTTGGTCTGAAGTCTTGGACGCTGTCCAGGGGAGGCATCTCCCAAGGGAAGAGTTGTAGGCAAACATCAATTTCTTCTCACGAAAGAGCCTCCTGAAGCCTCAAGAATCCTGGCTCCATATTCCAATGTCGGTGGATCAAACCCTGAGTCATCTAGCATGGAAGAGTGGCAAGTCCATTTAGAGAGTTGCAACCAAATTATAAAAAAAAATAACTTTGAAAAATGAAATAGATGAGACCAGAGCTTCTCGAACTTTAATATGCAGCATCTCACTGCTTGAGGACCTTGTTAAAATGCAGATGGTCACTGTGCAGGCTCCTGATTCTGTATTTCTGACTCTCAGATGATGCCACGTGCTGCTGGTCTAGGGACCACACTCTGAAAAGTAAAGGACAAGATATCCAGCTAGATTGGAATAGACAAAACATACCAGCGTGCAATGCATATCGTAAGGTTACATCTAGTTATGGGAATGTTTATTTCAATATGTTTTCTTGAGTACATGCGAGTACACGCATGCTGTGTTGGGACATGTACTCTTGGAATGGGATCCAGGAAAGTGAAAAACACTGGACTAGAACTAGAAGTAGGACTGGAGTCAAAAGAGCAACATTCAGGTGGATTTTGGCTATGGATCATTTTGACTATATTTTAAACATTAAAATGTCCCTGTAAGGGACCTACTTCTTATCTAGTCCCACGTTGCTTCCATTACGAGAATTTGAACTTGTGCCATTTCCTGTGGCGAGGGCTTACACAGAGGGTTGAGAAGGGCATATCTATTTTGGATTCTCATTTCAAAACCTCCCAATATCATTGAAATCAACTGGCACAAACAGAGCGTTTGGGAGTCTCTTTCATAGAAACGGCCAAGTGCGTCTATCAATGAAGCACATACACCCGGGGCGGAAGAACCCACCAATGGCCGCTCCATCAACTTTGGCAGATGTGTACATTACGCCTTTTGATCTCTAAGGATGCTGTATTTAGATGACATAATGCGGCTTTTGGTTATCTTTCTCTAAGGTAGAAGGGACGTAAGCAGATACCCACTTTTGCAAGATAAAATTAGCACCTCTTTGCTGGAAGATAAACATTTTCAGCAGGAAAGCCCTGATTAAAGTACAAAGCAGCTGAGGAGTATTAGGCTGCACCCCTTTGAGTGAAATTCCTATTTATAATAAAAGGAAATAGCATTGGTATGACCAGGGCAATGAGGAGAAGCTGCTGTTCCCGCCTTAAATAAATGGCTTCATTAGTATGGTTGTCTTGCAGAGTACCCGCCATGGTTTCGCTTCATGAAGGCCAAAACAAGGGTTCAGGGGGTTTAGAGGAAGAAAGGGTAGAAGGGAGCTCTGTGCAGGATCCTAACTCAGAGCGAAAGCTCCGTCGGTCCTGATGTTTTCTGTTCCCATGTCCCAGGGTGGCTGTGAGTGGCGGAGATTGGCCAAGGAGGCGAGTGGGGCTGGCATTGCCACCCACGGGCGGCTGAGCAAGCCATCCATCTGGCACAGGGCTGGGTCTGCCCAGAGTGGGGCGCCGTCTCCATAATTCTCACAAAGGTGAACGTGGGTTAGCCATGGCGACCTCGTCTATTACCCAGATGCTTGTTGCTGCTTCCCATCCCTGCCCTCAGCCCACAGAGGCCTCCACTCTATGGAATGTCTTTCCTTTTGTACACTTGCCTTGTTAGGAGCAAGTCGTGGAACTATAAATGGAAAAGAGTCCTGTCCCTGCTTGTGGCTGGGAAAGTCGGCTAGTAGTGCACATTGTTCTAGACTTTTCACTTTTCTCCACTGGATGGCCAGCTTTCAAAGTCAGAAAATGTTAGTGCCAGAAAGCCAGAAAACCACGAACTGCATTTGTTTGCTGAAACTTGCTGAGACTCCCAGCAGACTTGTACCTACCACATTTTTATTTTCTTTAGGAGGCACCTACAAAGTTCCATCATTCATTCAACAAGTGTTTGTGATTGTCTACTGCATGGCAGGCACTGCCGATCGTGAAGACGCATGGTGGAGAGTCAGTTGGCGCCCTGTCCTCACCACCTAGCAGATATGACAGACCACAGTATAATGGGAGTCGCAGGAAGGGGACAGCACAGTAGAACAGCCCGAGCCACTCTTGGTCTCAGGAACCAGAGGAGGAGCCTGTACGTGCAGTGTCTTGGACACAAGGTAAGCCGAGGGAAGGCCGAGGTGGCTGGACAATGGAACTAGGAGAAGGCTGGCTTGTGGCCAAGACCCGACACTCGGAGCCCTATAAAGAACATGGAAGGTTCTGGGCTGCATTCCATGGGCGATGGGTGGCCGGCCACATGTCCCATTTGCTTGCCTCAAGTTGTGGCTGTCGTTCTCCTGTAATTATTCACGGCCCCGTTACTCTCGAAATGTGCAGGTCGAATAGTAAATGAGACAGCCCTTCCATGAAGGATCGTAAGCAGGAAGATGACATTTTGGCACCTGTGGAGTGAAAGACCACTCTGGCTGCCATGAGAGAATGGCTTGGCGGGGGCGAGGTGGCGGGGGGAGAGCCACCGTGGTGCCAGGGTGACTGCAGGGTGGCCGCATTGGGCAAAGGAAAGTCTTCAGAGCGACTGAGGGGTTCCTGGACGCTGCCTGAACTGACACTAATTCCGGGAGGCCCAAAATGTCACTGGGGCCACAGTGTGAGTAGGAACCTATAGAAGTCAGAAGATCCACGGAATCTCAGCTTAGGTCTGAACCCACACGGTTACTTCCTATGGTTATTTCCCTAGTTCCGGAAGGCGCAATTGGAGGAGACATTCTCAGCAGCTGAGAGGTGCAATGGGGGAGAGGAAAGCGCACGTCTCAGAGGATTGCTGTGCTGCTGGCCGGGCCGTCGCTCCCAGTTTATTGCAGTTTCCGTTCCCGTGAAGGTGCTCGTTTTTGCTGTCCTGCGTGACCCAGGAGTAAACGCCGTCTGGAGGAGGGGTTGCCTCCCACCTTCAGGATTTGCCTCTCAGGTCCCGGCTCATGCTCCAACCTTCACAGGACTTTTTGTTAACAGTTCGCTTCTCTGTTTTGGTTGCGATGGACTTGGGAGCCACACGCGGTCTTCTGATACTCCCTCAACATCCAGCTAAAAGGAACTCCAAAATTGTAACGATGTATCCATTCACTGGCATCTTCTATGATAATTATGAGAACAATTGTTGACCCAGAGTATACTCTGTGTTTGTTTTAAGGGCAGCACATTCACAGTGGGCAATGATTTGGCCTGGCCCCTCTCTTCCTGCTTTGGAGGGTCCTCTTCCTCCCCACTCCCCACTCTCCTTCAGTTGCCCAAAGCTCTTCACCAACCTTAGCTTTGGAAAGGGCCTGCAGGTAGTCATTTACACCTTGGTATGAATTTCTGTCCCTGCTTTTCCATCTTTCTTGGGCGGGGCTGGGTGCATTTTATAAATCACGTTTCATTGCGAATGAAAGGAAGATGTGGTCCCTGGGAGAAACACTTCAGTGAGAACGCACAGAGTCAGAAGAGGCTTTCCGGGGGCGCCTGTGGGAACAGATGGACTGACCTTGCTGCCCTTCTCCAAGGAACATCAAGTTCTTGGCCCTCTGCTCTCCAGGCGGCTGTCGCCCCTGTAGCTGCACCTGCTTCTCCAGGGAGGCTTCCCAGAGAAATACCTTCTCACACCTAACATCTCACTTTCATTCCAAGTCTCTTTCCGATTACAGACACAACCGCTGGGGTGTGGCTCTGTGCAGATAAACATGTCAGAGCTCCCCCACTTCTCTAAAACCAGTTTCCCTGCTCAGCTTCCCCATCGTCACCTGTATGCCGCTTCCCGATGCAACCTGTGTTTAGCTCACCTGGAAAAACAGGCCCTCCCTACGTCCTTTCCTCCTAAAATAGAAGTAGTTTTATAATATTTATTCATTCATTCATTCATTCATTCATTCATTTTAAAGCCTACAGCACCTGGTATTCCTGGGTGGTCTCCCATCCAAGTGCTAATTGGGCCTGACCCTGCTTAGCTTCTGAGATCAGAAGAGATCAGGCACACTCAGGGTATAGACCTTTTTTTTTTTTTTTTTTTTTTTTTTAATGGGTTTATACATCAAAGAGAAGAGGAAAAGCTTCCATGTAATTTCAACTTTACAGTTTAGTATTGATTTTCTTTTCAGTTAGATTTTTGGAAACCTCATTTAGGGCTTTGACTATATCTAACCCTGGCTAGTTCACGGAGTCTCCTTGATTAAAACCTCTGGGAGCTCGCGTCCTTAGAAGAAAAATTCTCTCCGAGTCCTCAAGTCTCACCTGATCAGTCTCAATGTTTAATCCAGCCCAGAACAGAGTTAGACGAACCCCGAAAAGATCATGGTGGTGTCCCCGCGCCTGTATAAAATGTAACATAAAGCAATATTAAACCACACAAAAAGTAAGGAAATCCAGCAAACCGATGAAGGTTACAATTATATTTTACATTAAGCATATTTAATGTGATTTGCTTTATTGATTCGCCTCCTGTTAATTGCCCCTTTGATTTCTTCTCATTTATTTGTCATAGATTTCCCAGTTTTCCCTTCTATCAGGTTGTTTGTCATTTGCTTGTTAATCTGTAGAGGTTCTCACTGTTTCTGGATTTCTATCCTCTAACACCCATCTTAATTTTTACATAGGTTCATCTTTCTTGGCTTTCATTTTTTTTTTTTAAGTTTAATTTATATTCAGGAAAGTATATCAAGTGCACAAATCTTAAATGTATAGCATAATGAGTTTTACATATGTGTGTGTACAACTAGACAGGGATATACAAAATTCCCAGCACCGATTAGCCTTGCCCCTTCTCAGTCTATACTTCCCCCAGAGAAGATCTCTATTGTGACTTCGACCCTCAGTGCATTTGGAATGATATTAACTTTCTCAATCATGTTCTTGATTTGGATGTCCAGACGTGCTGGGATCTGTTAACTCTGCCCTTTGGGCAATCTACCATGGCCTGAACTTTTCTTTGCAAATTTCCAGAATCCCAAAGAGTGGGGCCCACTTGAATGTACCCCATTCCCTAGCCTGTCTAGACACAGTTCTGTCTATTGGGTTAAATTCAAGGCATTGCACAATCTCTCATGGCCTCCTCCTCACTCAGCCTCGAACCCCACCACTGCTGAGCCAAAAGATCAATGCCAGACCCCTGCCTAACTGTCCTTGGCCAAAACATCCAATAGGAGCTTGAAAAATTTGAACTGAAAGGAATGCTTAAGATGAGGACCTTCGTCTATGTTTCTCAGCCTTGAAGAGAAAGTAACCATTGAAGACCTAGTTTCTAATCCTAATTCCACTTCCGTTGAGATCTTAGGTGAGTCCCTTGCCCTCTGTAAACGTAGCTCAGTGAAGGCAAATTCGTGGTATGCTGCCACCACACCTCTATCTTGGCAGACATCACTAATTGATTTGTCTGCCCTGATGAAGGAAGCATTGAAATCAGTCGTTCTCGGCATCAGCTGCACATTGGAGGACCTGGGAGCTTTGCAAATGCCCCGATGCTCGGGCCCTACCCCCAAATGTTCTGATTTAATTAGTCTGAAGGGCAGCCTAGACACCGAGGTTTTTAAAAACCTCCTCTGGTAATTCTAAAGTGTAGTCCAAATCCATAACTCTTGTTCCAAATCAAGGAGCTTGGGAAGCCACACCCCCAACACAGGTGAAATCAATGGTCATTCAGCTCCGGCCACTCTGAGTGGTTCTTGGGTGCCGGTTAAAGATGGACTATCTCAGTCCCACCCAGATGTGCCAAATCTGAACCTGTACTTTAGCCAGACCCCCAGGAATTCATGTGCATGATGCATGGAAGGGCCCTGGATAGGATGATTTTGATGCACCTTACAGTCCTGGCCCCTGTGATTTGGCCCCACCCACCATCTTCCACTACTTAATGGATGTGGATTTTAAGAGCTGATGTGGTTCAGGAACTGTCTATTCTCACATCGGTATGACAATTTATGATTTTTCTTTTTTTTTTATATTTTTTAAGATACGTTCTTAATTACAAATGTTTGCACCATAGTCTGTGTAAATAATTCTCTTGATACTAATCTTACCCATTAAGCTATTTACCCCCAAAGAACGCATAACAAGGGGAAAAAAAAATGTCTTCCCCACCAAGTCAACTTCCTGGTAAAAGTCTGAGTTCATGCAGGTTCTTTCATATGAGAAGCAAAGACCTGGGCCTGTTTCCACTGGCCTTGGACCCGTGCAGGCTGCTGGGGAGTAGGTGCTTTGTGTCCCCTTGCGGGGACTCCTTAGATGCCATTAAAATGTATCAAGGGTCATCATATAGCCTTTGACTCTGTTTTGATATTACTATTACTCTATCCCAAAGAAATAAACCAAAGTATGGTTAAAAGCTTTGCAGGTAAAATGTTCCTGTTACAGTGATAAACATGTGATATGAACGTGAAGTGATGAAAATGCACAACAATGGGGAGAAGTGTAGTTCCTCATTAGAATACTGTTCATACAATTTAGGATCCGTGCAGGGAGCTAGCTGTAGAGCCGTGTGGAGCATACGGCCGCGTCTGTGATTATGACTGCATGTATATAAAAAGAACTTCGTAGAAAAAGTCAGAGAGAAAAGATATAAGACATTAATCAAAGGTATATATAGCAGAAAAGAAAAAAAAATCACTCACAGTCTCATCAGTCTATATGTCAAGGTTTTTCTATTTGCAAAATGGCATCCTTTTAATTGTGTGTATGTGTGGTTGTGTGTGTGTGTGTGTGTGAGGGGGTGGGTTGTGCTTTAACAGCATGTTTATATTGAGGTGTTTTATTTGTTTGTTTGTTTGTTTGTTTGGTGGTGGGAGATTTTATTTGCTAATTAAAGGAGGAAGGTAGGAAGAACATTGGGCATGATTATTTGCAGATGAGGAAACAGGCCCAGAGATGTTAGGCAACATGCCCAGGGTCACACAGCAGGAAAGTGGCCACAAACCAAATCGAACTGAACCCGGCTTCCAGACGGCAGAGTTTTCCCACATATATACCACCCACTACGTAACTTCTAGCTCTTCTTATGATGGGTGCACCCCATTTTTAAAAATGAGTTATTGCTCTCAACACATTCAGGTCTTTCCCATTTATAGGTGAATTAAATAGCAACGCAAGAGTTGATATTTATTACAAACCAGCACTTTGCCCATTATAGCTGCCCTTTTACACCGTCTCTGGGGTCCAGAGAGGGCAAGCTACTTGCCTGAGCAAACATAGCTCACGGGAGGCAGAAGCAGGATTGGCACAAAGTCCACGGGACGCCCAAACCCCCACAGCCATGCTGCCTGGCCTCTGTCAAGAAGGCCTCTGATGCCTTCAGAGGAGCAGCCTCAAGATGCTGGGCTGTTTACTGTTCCTGGGGCTCTTTGAGCAACCATTAACGGGTGTTTGAAGGACAAGGGCTGTGAACTCTGAAGAGAGTAGAGAAGGAAGGCTCCTTGAGGGGTTTGTTGTCCAAACATGCAACAGAAACCAGGGAGCAGCCAGGGTGGCTGAAAGGCTGGTGGGTGGTCTGCAAGCCTGCGGGGTCTCCTGTGCCTTCATGCAATGACAAATCATGTGACTTCCATGGCAAGGCCTGGGTCTTCCAAATTTCCCTCCCTGAAAGGGCTGAGACATGGGGTGTTGTGTCCATCCTCCCTGCAGGCACCCCAGGGCATCTGCTGCCAGCCGGGGCTTCCGTGGGGCAGACGCTGGTGGGATTGGCTAGGTCCTTTCTGTTGGAGGATCACACTGTATGCCCCCAAAAGCTTTAGGTTCTTGGTGTTTGAGAATGCGGCCCAGGTTCCCGGATGGATTCCTGGAGCAAAACTTGCCGTCAATGACCTCCTCTGTGAGAGGAGAACGGGCTTTGGGCAATGCAGGCTGAGGTCACAGACCCCACACTTTTGATATGATATGTCAGTTACTTTCAATGTGACATACACTTTTCATGCTCTATTTTATGCAATCCTGAAGCAATTCCATGAGGTGAGGACCATTATTATCCCCACTGACAGGTGAGCAAATTGAGGCTCAGGATGATGAAGTAACTTGCCCAGGTGACAGGCTGGGGTTTAGTCTTGGGCAGTGCAATCTGGACTTTAACTGCTTATATTGGACCTCTGACATCACAGCACAGAGGCTACAATCTGGGCTCTGCCAGGAGACGTCCTGGCTCTGGCTATTGACACTATCACCTGGTCACTTTCTAGCAGTCTGGTCTTCAGAGATTGCCTGACCTCTCTTTGCCTCAGTTTCCTCATCTATAAAACGAAGGCAAGAATGCCTGCCTCATGGGGTTGTGGTGAGGGTCAGATCAGCTTTTTCCCTTAAGCTAATATAACAGCACGAATATCCTGGCCCCTAGCAACGCCTCCATGAAGCCTACCTGTTATTAATCCAATTATTATTAGGTAGAGCTGAGCTTCTTCTGTCATCTTCTCTCTGCAAAATTGAGCTGGTCTTCTTTTCCTTCCGTTTCCTCGTGTTAAGCGTGGACGATGACAGTCAATTCAAGGTCATCGAGAAAATGGGAGACGATGCAGATAGAGCGGCCGTTTCAAATATCGAGTGTCTGCAGGAACCTCTGGACCAGCATATTTTTATTTCAAATATTCACTCTGTCTTCAGATGGGCTTTCGGGTCCTTGCCTAGAGCACGATTCCCTCTGACAATAATCGTGTAACCAACATAAAATTTAATATATTAAATACGGCAATCACCCAGGAGAGGGCTGGCCTTTGTAAGTGCTGGTATTTGGTAAGAAAATGGGGGAAGAAACTAGGTGAAGCTTGGTGGACCTCTTATTACAAAAGAAAAGGAAATTGCCTTCCATTTGGGTCGATGCAAACTTCTGAAAAAGAAGAGAAGGGAGAGGCTTAATAAGAAGTTATTTTTTAAAATCATGTTTGCTTAGGAGCTATTACATTCAATTAGTGACTTAAGAACAAAGGAAATTAAAACTCGCATTTAGCTGAGTTTAAGTTGGTGTCAGCTGGCTCCAACAGCGCCTGAGGGGCAGTGGTTTTTGTGACTGTCCCCTTGGCCTCTGAGTCCACATGCCATTGTGAAGGAGCAGGAGGGGGTGGGAACAGAAAGTCCAGATGACTGTTTCTGCCACCGCCCAAATGGGCTTTTCTCATTAACCCGCGGTCACACTCGTCCGATAAGTCAAAGAAAAGTGAAGATGGGAACTGAACCCACGCATGCCAGCGCGGGAAGGATGGAAACCCCTTGGCTTTGCTAATTGGGGTTCTCCTCTCATCTCAGCTGGGTTCTGCTCTTTGTCTGAGCAGACAAGATAAGAAGGAAACAGGTTTTCTAACAAGGCCGCCTGGCAGGGTTGGCCTGCCAGGACACTTCTAAGTGTCACCGACCGGCAAGAGTCCTTGTCTGTGGGGCAGTCGGCTCGGTCTCCTCAGAAAGCATCAGTGTGGTGTCGCCGGAGGTTACTCGCAGCCACTCGGAAACCTAGCTGCAGACGAGCCGGGATGTCGCTTGACCCTTCCCTGGGAAAGTGTTTCCTTCTGAGCTGCTGACCTGTTCGCTCATCAGAATTAAGAAAGTTCTGGCCAGCCGGTCACACTCCAAAACCACCATTGCTTTCAGAAAACAAAAGAATCATTGGTTTTATAAAGGCCAGTTTTGCTGCATGCTTAGAAATTATGAAAATCAAATCAAACAACATAAAATTGTGTCCTCTATTGTGTCTTCTCATCGGAAGGGCTTGAAAAAAATAAATATTGATATATCAGAATTTTTTTTACGTGGAAATAATATATATATAAAAAAAAAACTCAAGAAATTTGTAAATTAAAGCAAGGAGATGCTGATATAAAAAATTTAAAGTCCCCACATATCTAACAGGCCAAACTCAAAATAACGTGTAGCACTGATAATGGATGTTTTCTTCTATCTGAATATAAAAAAGCATTATATGTTATATTGACATTCAGGCTAAATCTTTCCCTTATAAGGTGTTTGACATAAATAGCTTTTATTATGTAACTGTTAAATAGAAGGAATACACACGTTTCTTAAAGGTCCCAGCTGCTATTGTTATCATTTGAGACGTAAAATTGGAATCCTAACGTCCAATATCAAATTTTAGCACAAACCGTATAAAATATATCTTGTCAGAATGTGTCAGAAACGCTAAGCTCTCTCCAGCCGAACGCATTGCAGCTGGTGCTTCATCTCAAGGTTGAGAATCGACTCTGGGAGTCGTCCGGGCTTAGGCGGCAGCTTGGTTTTCACCCTGCTGCAGGGCTGGCTGGGGAAGGCGTGGGTTCAGATTAGCCGTGTCCTACACTGCTTGACGGGAGGGACAGGAGTCTGCGGGGCCGAGCCCGAGGCCTGGAGATAGGAGCGGCCAGCAAGAATGCCCGGAATGTTTGCCTTCCTTCGGACTCTGTGGAGGCACACAGACCATGGGGGTTCTGTCTGCGGTGACAGCCTTAACATTTGCCAGAGCCCTGGACGCCGCTGTAGAAATGGCATTGCCCACCCTGAAAGTGAGAAGGTAACGTTTATTTTTGTATTTTTTTCTCTCTCTCCCGTATACAGACTGTAGAAAGACCACCAAGCGTGGGCCATTTTTTTTCACCGTGATGTACAATTCACATTTGTTAATCAAAAAAAAGTGCCCGAGGTCATCCACCTAGACTTTTTTTTCCCTTCTTAAACAGGAAACGGGTTTCAGATGTTTATATGTTAAAAAGTAGGGCTACTAATCTGTTTAGCCATTTACCAGACCCTGGCTAACTCTCTTTTTACATTTTAACGTTCAAACCTCATAGCATGACATTCATTTTTATACTCCTTGTTATTTAGAATTAAAAAAAAAAAATCTTTCAATAGTCACCTGTTTTGGGGGGCAGTTCCAGCAGAGGTTAAAATAAATGAATTCGGCAGTTTAGTGAAAACTGTACCCCAACAGCACTGGCGCTGTGTCGTGTTTGAGATTCCAATGCCCTTAGCCAGTTCTCTAAAACAGACCGTGGTTCCAAGTATTTTCATGTATTTGTATTCACAAACAAATGTCCGTTTGAGCATTTTATTTACATTCAGAATAGAGATTCACAAAGGTCTATAGCAAAGGCAAAAAAATATTTCTTTTAAATATTGCTTTTTTTTTTTTTTTTTTGATCAGGGTGATATTTTCCATGGTTCTTCTCGGAAAGAGGCTGTGAGCAGTAACGGAGAGCAACCATCTTCCTGGGGAGCCCACCATCACTTGAGAGGGCTTCAACCTGATTTTTGGAAATAAAGGTTTTTGTTTTATTGCTGGAATTTTTTCTTCGCCTTGGGACTGTTAATTTTAAACAGTCACTGCTGGCAAAAATATCTCCCTGTTTAGTATGGCAAATCGATAATTTTTTTTTTTTTTATGTTGGGGAGGTTTACATGTTTATAATCTGGGAGGAAGGAGAGCAAACAGGGAGATTTGAATGTTTTTTAAGTGAATTGTTTAGCATTTGAATCACTGGCTAAAAAGATTATGTTAACCATAGAAGTCCAAGCAGAAGGAATTTATCATTTGCTAAATCTGGCTCTGATGGCCCCTACTGTTTACCCGCCTGCTTTTGACCGAATGCTTTCTGTCTGCAGATCGTGTGAGGAGGCAAAATGATGGGTTTTGTAGACGTTTCATCAAGGAGAGAGAAACGGCTAAATTGAAATGAGCTCTTAAAATCAGCCCAGTATTCTCCGGCTTGGTGAAAAATGTATTATAAAGATGACAAAGAATCATTCTCAATTTCTCTGCAAACATCTCGCTTCCCCCAATGCTTGTGTGTGTGTGTGTGTGCATTTCTATGAGGCAAATACATTTGTGTTTTTTTTCATCAGAGTTATCAGAAGTGGTTGTCGAAAAGATTAGTACAAATGTAAAAATGATATGTAATAAATGTCCAAACTCCTTTAAATAGGGTGGAATGGGTACGATAAAACAAAATTTAAAGTTGGCATTTTTTGACACACAAAAAAACCATTTTGATTTCTTGAAGCATGTTCTAACTCGGTATTCAGATGACGCAAGGCTGCCGGAGTGTAGGTGTGAGGGACTCCCAGCAGTGGACCCAGCAATAAAACAGTGACAATAATACCGTAACCTGCAGTGACATGTGAACAAAAATAACAGAATGCAGTTCTATTTGCGAAAGGAGTTCCTACGAAGCGTATCCCTCAGAATGTCAGCGCCCAGCAGAGGCTGCCCCACGCGGCGCGAATGCCTCCATCCCAGGTTTGTTCTGGGGAATGTGTCTGTGTTACCTGAGAAGCCCGCATGAGGAAAGGATCTGCTGGGCAGGACCCTTTGGCAAGCACCAGGGTGCTGAAGCAGCAGCGAGGACGCCTGGAGGAGACCCGACCCAGCTACCGAAAGGCCGAAGAACAAACTGACAGAAGAAATTAGTGTGACGAGAGGTCAGGGGACAGCCACAGTTTCAGTGATGGTGAAGTCCCCTCATCTGGACGGGACACGGGGTGTTGGGCTAAGAGGTTCCTCAGCCCTCCTATGCGAAAATCACTGGAGATGAACCACTTTGGGTCATTTTTTTTCCTTTTTTTTTTTTTTAATACCTATTTGGCTCCCAAACACTATGAACAACAACAACAACAAAAAGATGAAGTCTGCAAATCGAGGGCAATCACCGTGTCAGCTTCGGAGCTGAGATGTTTCCCGAATGCACACCTGGACGATGTAAATCACCCCAGCGGTAAACACTTCAGGCCTGGCCGAAGGCTGCAGGCGGGGCGGGCGGCATCCTCCCCAGCCAGGTCCATAAACCCGGCGGGCCTGCACCCATAAATGCCCCCTTCACCAGGAAAGACCCCCTCCCGCTCTGGAGTAGAGGCCCTTCCAGAGGTCGCTCAGATGATGAACAGAGGTACTCAGACCCGCTCCACCGGCTGACTGGCTGGCCCGGGGCTGAGATCAGGGAGTGAAGCTGACAGTGGTTTATGTCATTATGAATGGCTTTACGATATCTAAAGGGGGCACCAGGGCCACAAGTTTCAAGGTGGCTGTTTTTGAAGGCAGCATGCAAAGAGAAAACCTACAAAAAGATTTGCTTTTTGATATCTTGCTAGTCAAAATCATAACAATAGTAACAACAATAGCAGAAAGATCTATATGAAATACCCCAAAGTTAGTAGAAATCAAAGTGGCATTCCTTCTTTTTATGACATATTGAATTAAAATATTAAAACAGCTTTTCTCCCCTCTGTCTTAAAATCCTTGACTCCTAATGAATGACCATCCACTTGGTATATAAAAGTCCCTGACTGGGGGAAAGCAGATGGCAGAATACATTTTGAAAAGAACACCTCCTTGGGAATTTCTTTACATTTTGGTGCTCTACGAAAGAAAGAAAGAAAGAAGAAAGAAAGAAAGAAAGAAAGAAAGAAAGAAAGAAAGAAAGAAAGAAAGAAAGAAAGAAAGAAAGAAAGAAAGAAAGACTTCTTATAATTATCTGGTTAGGGGGAGTCTTTTCAATGATATCGTCTGTCTTCAGCCAGACAGACGTGAGGACATGCAAAGTAAACATTATAAAAGCAGCCTTCAGTGCAGCTTTTTATGGCTCTATTCCTTTCCACCCACAGCAAAGCGTAGAGAAATGCGGAGAACTCGAGAGCAGTGACTCTGCCTCCAGGATCAACCTTGCACCAAAGAAAAATAACCCAGAGAAATGATTCTGCCGCCCGAAATGAAGCCAGGATCAAATAGTTGCTGATCAGAGCAAATATTTAAATTGGATAAGTCAAATTGAGCATTATTAAATAAAGCTCATTTAATATGTCTCGAACAGAAAACATCGTTTGATGAGCATTTTAAACTCGATATTAGAAATCTGGCTGATGGTATGTCTTGGGTCTTAATTGGTGAGCACAGGAATTTGTGCTCTTATGACAAAAAGTGTGATGTTCTCCCTTTGCAAATTATTTTTTTTTCCCCATGTATAAAATGAAAGCAGAAAGCTTTGTAGGTAGCTATGGAAAACTGTTAATGCAATGTAACAAACATGAGACAACTGACCCATGTTTTAATGTTTATTCATCAGATAAAGTGCAGCCTGGCCACCTCGGTGACGTGGGTGACGTGCGCGCTATGAGCCGGGAACACCCGCGTGTGGGGTGCAGTGGGGTAGCAGCTGACCCGTGCTCTCACCAAACCTAAAACCACTCTCTAATGGCTTTTACAATATTTACGTTTTCAATTTTATTTATAGGACACCAGATGTCTACATTCAAAAGAAAAAAAAAGTCACTCGGAGCATAAAATCCCTCCCTTCGCCACGGTTGCTGCAGCCTCGTAGGTATGTGTGCTTCCTCATTTCCCAGTGCCGCGCATCCGCGTGTGCAGCCAGATCAGAGCTGGGGTCCCCTCAGAGGTTAGGGAGGTGGGAGATGGGGCATTGTTTCCTTTCCTGCTAGACCACGGGCACGTCCTTATTTCTGGGCTGCATTTTCTCCTTTTGTAAAAAGGGAGGTGGCTGATAACATGCCAAGGCTCGTCCCAATGATGAGATTCTCTGCCCCTCTCGATAACCACCCCTCGCTCATTAAAATTCTGATACATGGGAACAGAGCGTTTGAGAATCAGCTCTAAGCCAGACCTGAGAGGGCTGGTTAAGTCCTTCCCAGGCCACAGCGTGAGTGTGAGCTTGGGTACGTGAATTACTCAATGTTTTTCTTCTTTCATCTTTAAAAGTTGCCTTAGAATAGTTGGCCCATATCAGGGGTAATCTAAGGTACTTTGAAAGTACAGGTTGATATTTTTATTCGTTGTATTATTTTTGTTGTCAATGGACTTGGCACATGGACCCGACAGGAATCCACGACGGACAGACCCACCCTGACTCATCTGCCTGGAATTTAGTCATGTCTTCTCTCTAAGCAGTGCAAGACCCTGCAGATTCCCTCCACGAAACCTCCTCTTCCTGGGGCCCTTGCTTGCGAGATTTTCTTCCCTTCCCCCAACACAGAGGAACAGTTTGCTGTTTAGCTCAGACCCTGGTTCCTTCCTGTGAAGTCACACAGGACAGCAGTAGGAGCAGCAGAGGAAAGTGTCCTGCGAACGTGTTGGTGACGCCTCGCTGAGAGGTGGATCCGGAGTGATGGCCCCTGGAGCCCTGCAGGGAGGGCCGGGTGCTACTCTAGGCACATTCCGCGCATCACCTCTCGCTCCTGGAGAGGTGTCACTGGCCCCTTCTTAGCAGAACTCCTACCCACTGTGCACACCGCTGGAGGGACAGTGGCTTGGTGAAGGACATTGGGCAGCACAGCGGGACAGCAGGCAGCCTAACAATTCCTTCTCGGCTTAACTTTTCAGACCCTTGCCATCCAAAAGGGAAAGGTAGAGCTGACGACGCCGTACGAGGGAGGTTCTCCAAGGGCGGCCTGGGGCTCTGGGTGGGGTGGACAAGCTGCTTCAGGAAAGCCCAACGTCCTGCTTCGATTCGTCATGAAGACCAACAAGGGAGCCTGGTTTCCAGTCCCAACTGCGGCTGCACAGCCTTACACCTCGTGAGCATCAAAGCACGAGAGACCGAAGGCCCGGAAGGAGGAGGTGTCTGTAGCACTGGATGTGTGGCCTGCCTGGGACACAGGGAGGAGAAACTAGAAGGGCCAGGGGACGGGGTCACAGATGGACTGGCAAAGAAGAAGGCTTCAGTGTTTGGGACCCTGGCGAGGGAGAGGGGGCTGAGCAGAGAAGACCGGGTCTGGTGGGGGTGGGGTGCGGCCGGCTGGGAAGAAGGGGGAGATGAAGAAAGCCTGGCGGGAAGGGCTCGCAGGGGAGCGGAAGGAAGTGGGGGGCAGCTGGGATCTCGGCTTATTCTCTCCTTCACCATTTGGCTGCCCACGTCTGCCAGAGACACCTGGTCTCCTGCTGTTTCCATCCCAAGCTTCCCGTCCCCCGTCTCGTGGCCCGTAGCCCTGGCTGTCCCTCATGACTCCCTAGACAGCACTGCCAGGTGCTGCCCCAGAGATCTGGGAAATGCGGGGCTGGGCATGGGACCCGGCTCCAGTAGTTTTTACCAGCTCGTGGTCAGCAACCGAGACCCACTGCCTGGAGCCTAAACTTCGACATTCAGATTTCTTATGTGAGCTTCCGCTTGACTAACCAGCGACTTCGGCGGTTTTGTTTGTTTTTAATTCACACACTCCGAAGACGCGCCGTCTGGGTGGTGGGCTTGCCTTGCTCCAGAGGCCACGGCATCTATAAAGAAGCATCGTCTCCATCATACCAGACTTAGAGGAAGCGGTTTACCCCAGCAAGAGTGTTTGGGGTTGGGTCTGGGTGAAGCAGAAACGCTCTCAGTGTGGGAAATATCTCCAAGGTGGCTGAGTCTGCTCGGTCCCCTTTGCTGGTGGGGTCTGCATGATGGAGCCCCTCTTTAACTTGTGCACCCCATCCCAAGCCAGAGCTTCGCCGTCCAAACGGAGAGAACGAACAGGACCAGCCCAAACAGGTTCTGAGCTGAGAATGTGACTTCCACGAGGCCGCCTCATGTCAGCACACGGTTTTCTCTTTCTTGGTAAATGTATTGAGACAAAACAAAGAAAATTTAAAAATCTGCCGGAAAAAATTCAAACCTGGATGAGTTGAAACATACATCCCAGTTATCTGCTCTAAGTAATGATGATCTTCCATTAGCCCACTTGCTTCCTTGTAACTCGCAATCCTCATTAAAGAGAGTTGACGCACATACATAGAGTATCGAAACCCAGCACTGTTTTGGGAGCCTCCCATGCCTTAATTCATTACACAGTGGCAATGACCCTCTGGGGCAGGTATTGTATCCATCTCCCAGCTGAGGTAAGTGAGGCACAAATGACTTGCTCCGAGCACACAGAGTGGGTACCCGAGGTCCGATGGGAGCCCAGGAGGTCTGGCTCCACGGGTCAGCAGCACCAGGAAGAGAGGATGGCACCGAACTGGAAAACGTCACTGGTGTGAAGGCAGATTTCTTAGGCGGTGTCAGGGCAGCAGCCCCAGCCAGCTCCACTGCTCCCTGTGAGTCGCTCTTCCTTTCGGAGGCCTCAGTTCCTTCTTTTCATAAAGTGGGATTAGCAAGGCCGACAGCTCAGTGGTACCGAAGGTGCCCCCGCCCCTGCCTGGAGCCCCCACCCTCCACAGGCAGGGACATCGATTCCCTCCTCCATCCTTGGGCATACAGATTGTGACCAGCTGGGGTCTGTTTGTTCTCAGGGAAGAGAAGAACCCTTTCTGAAAACATCAAACCGGTCCTTGCTGGGATAAATCTTCAGCCTTGAGACAGAAAGCAAATCACAACAGGGTTTAAAAGAGGCAGGGCGGGCGGGCGTGGCAGATCCTTGGCCGTTCTGACTCTGGGAGCAGGAGGACTTTCGGTTCCAGTTTGTCTACAAGGTGGTGGGAGGACACATGGGCTTCTCACTTTGGAGAGATCTGGGAAATTTCTAAATCCCATCATGCTCAGAGGACGAAATATCTCAGCATTTCTTCACAGGGGCTCTGGTTTCTGCAAAGCCAGGGCCCCCAAAGCCGAACTTCCCACAGTCTTGGAGTCCAAGGGCTGGGTCCCAACTCCCCAGGGGTGCACAGGGCCAAGCATGCGGCAACCCGGGTCCAGAATACCTTCCTCATGAAGAGGTGCAATTTAACCTCTGCTTCGGGAGCTGTAAGATGGGCCGAATCCTGCCTGTGTCTGAAATGTGGCTGTGAAGCCTCCATGTTTGTCAAAGGCCAGCTCAGAGCCTTCTGGAGTCTTCCACAGAGTTATAACAATAATAAACAAACAGCACAGGTAGGGCACTTGCCCATGAACCCAATCCTTATACCAAGCAGAGGAGGAAGGTACCACTCTGAACCCTTTTTCAGATGTGAATACCGAGGCACAGAGCAGTCATGAAATTTGAACAAGGTCCCATGTGGAGCTGAGACCTGAACCTAGGCCCTCTGGCTGAGGCGCTGTTAACCATCAGCTTTTCTAGTCTCTCCAGGCACTCAACCAACGAGAGTTTTTGTTTTTGTTATTTTGTCAAAGATGATTTTCAAATTTTTGAGAACTTTTCATTTTGAGGTCTTTGGAGAGTCAAATTCGGTTTTAAGGAATAATGCATAGAGATTCTTATACCTACCTGTCACCCAGTTTCCCCCAGTGGCGACATCTTCCTCCCCAATAGTGACACTTTGCTATAACTATAGTACAATTTCACATCCAGGAGATGACACAGGTACAATCCACCTGTGTTATTCACCCAAAATGGCCAAAAGGGATCTGAGGGGGCTTGATGGAGCACAGACAATGCCTGCTCAGCCTCCACCTTTAACCCTCACTTCCTTCCTTCCTTCCTTTTACTCAGCACTACCTGACATCTGAATATCTGATGTTTACACCTCCCCAGAGAGTGTAAGTTCCATGAGGTTGAAGATTTTTGTCTGTTGGGTTCTCCAGTGTATCCCCAAGTGCCTAGAACTGTGTGCAATGCATATGGCTTTAGCATGTATTTTTAAATGTGTGTATAGATGAATGGTGCCTTCTCATAAAATTACAGAACCTTTCTGAGCTCCCTTTAAAAATCTGTAAAATTGATAGAACGCTCCACACCTGCAGGGCGCGGTGAGGAGCAGGCGAAGTAAGGTGTGTCAAGCGTCCGGCATGTGGTGTCCAGTGGGACCACAGCACGGTGGGCTGAGCTACGCGCCCTCCCCAGATACCCAGGGAAACTCCCTCTGCGTGCCCAGCCTGTGAGGTCGACCATGCTGGAAGCCCCACTGCTGCTCTCCGGGGTCTCTCAGCTTTGTCTGGCCCCTGAATGGGCTGTGCTCTTTCAACATTTTAAGAGTATCACTACTCAGAGAGTTGAGGACAATTTGTATCACTTGAAGGAGGCTAGTACCACGCATAAAGTCTCTGCTAATTCTGCTGACTTGAAACAACAAACAGCTTAACACCCTCCATTGTTTGGGGGCTTAATGCGAACCAAGCGGCCTCAACCCCAGAACCCTGCCGGGAGTGGACCCCTTCACAGGGTCAGGCTCTTCGTGGCTCATTTCTATAAGGAGCGGGGCAGATTTCATTATGTGCCGGAATGTCATTTCTCCTTCATGTCGCTTTCCAGCTTCCAGATTACAGCAAAAAGAAAGTGTCCCTTCGCGGCTATGCCGTCTTACACCTCTGTAGCGCGGGCCTTGGGAGCAGAAATTCATCAGGCTCTGGTGTCACCAGAATTCAGTAACGTCATTTCGTTGTCACTGAGTTTGTTTGTACGGTTATGTTGTGGGTGATCCTTTTCCGCTTATGAGAGCAATAGAAAGTTGCCTTTTAAAATATTTAAGTACAAGAATTAAAGTGAGTAGATTTAAAGAGAGATAATGAAGTCGATAAGCAAGCAGATATAGCAAAATCCCGAATGACGAGGTTTTGGAAATGTTGCCCTAGCAACCCCCTCACCGTGAAGGAATGAGGCCCAGGGAAGGGCAGGCCACAAGGTGCCAGCATCCGGCAAGTCAGCGTCAGGGCTGAGGCTTGTGCAGGAGCGGGAGCAAGGACGAGGAGCCCTTCTCAGGCCCTCACCGAGTCCCCACCAGCTGAAGCTGGGCCCGGCAGGGCTGCAGAGGGCCGAGCAGGGACAGGACAAGTAGACAGGTTCCATCCAGAAGAGAGGGACCACCCTCAGGACGTCAGTGTCCCTCCCCATTGTGCCCAGCACTTGGGGCCCCTTCCTGGAGCCTGGGACAAGACCACAGCGGCTACCCGCAGGGGACTCCCAACCAGGCGGGGTGGTTTTATTTCTACTTCATGGGCGAGGCCCCAAGAAGTTTTGGCAAACAGGCAAGGGCTACCTAGCACCACGTCTGGAACTCGCTCTCTACCCCACAAAACCAGGGTGTTTTCCACAACCCACACCTGCCTCCTGGGATGACAAGTCTCCACGTGAGAACTTTTAACTTAAAAAATGTGATGTGCTGTACTCCAGCAGGAATACGCCCCTCCTGCACACTCCTTTCGTCATTTTAGTTCGCAGTGGGCAGCGATCTGAACACACACACGATCATTTCTGTTGTGAAATAAGTCCCACGGCATGTTTATTACAGAACGAAACATTCATTACAAAAAGTTTATTAAAAAATGGAAACATTTAAAGAAGAATGTATTCATCCATCATAATCCTGCCACCCTCGGATGAACTGCTTTATGTATTTCACTGTATATATTTTAAATATATATAATACATATATTTTAGAATTGAAAAGTCTTATCCTGTTGTGGGAGGTAAAGAAGGCAGAGTCCAGAGAGAGAAGCTGATTCTGCCGGTGGACAGGAAAGCCAGAAAAAACGCATCAGGGACTTAATGTTAATATCTACCTGGTAATTGCTCGTATATTTATTTAACCCGTTCTCTACTGGCGGGCACATAATTTGTTCTTGAATAGTCACTGTTATAAATAATGTTGCGAGCGTAAATCCTTTGACATAATCCGCATGAACCTGCCTGTTTATTTCCTTCAATAAGTTTCCAATAGGGAAGTCACAGATCACAGGGTGTGGACACTTCTAAGCTCCTGGTATACTAACAAATCGCCCCATAGAAAGGTTGTAAATTCATTTGCCCATCTCTTAGCAGCATAGCAAACGCCTGTCTCTGCCTTTGTCAACAGAGTATTAGACCTTTAACTTTTTTTTTTTCTTTCTTTCTTTTTTTTTTTTAACCAATTTAAGAAGCAAGGATTTTGAGTCATCAATTTGGTTCTGAAATACCTGACTTCACTTTCTAACTAACACCTTTGTTCTGAACTCAGTCTCTGAAGAAAGCTCTAAACCCCCATCTGTGAAAAGGCCCTGAGAGAGAACTACTGGGTGTTATGAAATGCAGAGCCTGGTGCTCTTTCTGTAAAGGCATCTAATTCCCTTTGCAGAGCTCAGGCGGTGGGGGCTGGGACGGGCTCTCTGAGCAGTTATTAATCTTGACTGCCTGTGGGGAATTTGCTAAGAGGCCTGGTGGGGAGCAGGGGGAAGCGGCATCGAGAGGTCTGATGAGACTCGTAGGTGGGAAAATGGCTCGCAAGCTCTCCTACTGTGGTTGAAGGAAACTTGAGATAAGGAGCCTGCCCCTGGTAAAGAATAACCGGTCCTAGACAAGAAACTTCTGGAGCCTAGAGAATTAGCCTGCAGTGTCCACGCAGTCTGTGGTGGGGCCGCGGCTTCAGCAGAATGGATGTCTGTGAGGCTGGCGGTGGCTGGCCCTCGCCAGAGCCCCAGTGCCTGGCCACTTGCCTGTTACTCAGTATTTTTTTTTCTCCAGCTGACATGAGGCATCAAGAAGAAGGGACACGGCCTTGCCCTAAGGAACCAGAGAACAACACAGGAGTGTCTGGTGGGCGGTCCGGAGCCCTCCTGCTACATATCTCATAGAAAATCTGCAATTCAAGAGTTAATTATGTAACACGCGGCCCTTGTTGTCCAGCTTTCTGCTCACCTTGGCTTATTTTGATCCTTTTTTCAAAAAAAATTATTGAGGTGGAATTAACATACCATAAACGAACCATCTAAAGTGTACAAATCAGTGGCATTTAGTACGTTCACCATATTGTGCAATCAACAACCTCTATCTAATTCCCAAAAGGAAATGCCCAACCCATTAGCTGTCGCTCCCCATTCCTCCTTTCCCCCAACCTCTGGCAACCACTAATCTACTTTCTATCTCTATAGATTTATAGATTTGTCTATTCTAGATATTTTGTATCGGTGGAATTACACAATATATAATCCTTTTGTGTCTGGCTCCTTTCCCTTAGTATAATCTTTTCAAGGTTTGACCCCGTTGTAGTAGATATCAGCACTTCCTTCCTTTTTATGGCTAAATGACATCCCACTGTATGGATCAATCACTCATCTGTTAATTGACACTTGGGTGGTTTCTAGCTTTTGGCGATTATGAATAATGCTGCTCTGAATTCATGAACAAGATTCTGCTTCAATGCCTGTTTCCGACATTCTGGGTGTGCACCCAGAGTGCAGTTGCGGGTCACGGGGTGACTTATGTTTAACTTTTTAAGGAGCTGCCAGGTGGTTTCCACAGCAGCCGCACCATTTTGCATTCTCACCAGCAATACGGGAGAGTTCCCATGTCTGTAGTTCAGGCTTATTTTAATAGCATCTTTCCAGAGACAAAGTCCTGCCATCTTCATCTACGTAATAATCCCAGAGTGGGGACAGTGGGGTCTCCTGCGGTGTTCCGGAGCTGGCACCGCGTAAGGCCCTTGACATGGCCTGCTCACCACCCAAAGTCTAGTCTCCTTCCACTTATTCGAATCCCTTTACCCTTAACCCTCTTCATACAAAATATATATTATAGAGTTGTATACCTGAAATTTATGTAATTTTATTAACTAACGTTACCCCCGATAAATTTAATTTAAAAAATAGTCATGGGGATGAAAAGCGCAGCACAGGAGATATAGTCAATAATACTGTAATAACTATGTACGGCGCCAGACTTATCATGGCGATCACTTCATAAGGTATATAAATGTCTAATCACTATGTGGCACACCTGAAACGAATATAATACTGTATACCAACTATAACTGAAAAGGCTCGACAGGCGGTGGTCCCCTTCACCATTTCCTGGCTATTACGCCACCACTCCTATGTCTGTTTACTCCTTTAGAAAATAGGGTCACCAAATCCTAATCGGAGGCTATTCCCAGGGCTGGGCACAGAGGGGCGCTTTGTAAAGAACGGCTGTGAGCTCCTGCCCAGGAAGTATGTGGGGAGCCATAAGAGGCATCCAGATGTGGAAACCCCCAAGCCTGTGTTCTTTTCACTGCACCGTGCTGCTATAAATAACATAAACGTACTATTAGAACCATGAAAAAGAATAACAAAATGCGCTTCTAGTGCGTAAAGGAATGCCAAAGGTAGGGTGTTTGAACCAGGCTGGATCTGAGGTCACCTCTGGTGTAGAGAGCGGTGTGTCTAGGGGTAGCCCCCATTCGGAACTGATGGCTGTCTAGGAGGGACTAGATGTGGCCACCTCCTTGGCCTGGGAGGCCCTGTATACAACTCTTCAAGGGCTACATAAATGCAGTAATTTACTGAGAAAGGCCTTTCAGGGCCACCTCTGGCATCAAGGTCTGAGAACTTATGGGACATAACCAGTATCCATCTCCTTCTGTGACATGTTCCTGTCAACAATCACCCTAATGGAGAAAGGACTCAGCAGGACAATGTGGCAGAGCTCCCTTTGACAGTGAAGGGGAGGGGTGGGCAGGGCAGGGTTGCAGGGTGGGCTGCAGGGCAGGGTTGCAGGGTGGCAGGGAGGGAAGGGAAGGGTACTACTTTCTTCGCAGCCAGAGGTCCCCTGGAAGCGCAGGCTCCTGAAAGGACTCCGAGTCTGGGCACGCTGCAAGGCTTTGGCAGGCCCAGGCTTGGATGCGTGGAGCCCCAGATGGGGAGACTGGGCTGGGGCGGGGGGGTGGGCCCTTCAAGGAAGATAGGGACACACTCTGACTGTGGGGGGAGGTCTGGTTCTAGGTTGGACTCTTCCCAACACGCTGAGATCCCCTATGTCTCCAAGGAGTTCATATTTGTCTGTAAAATGAAGATAAATAATTTTCACCTTACATGGCTGAGAGATCAAATGAAGCGAGGGAAACACACAAGGCTCCTTGAAAAAAATAAATTATTTTGTGTATATGAAAAGGGAAGTGTTTAGGGCACCGTTGTTCAATAAAAATATGATTAAAGCCACATATGTAATTTAAATTTTTCTAGCGACCATGATACCAAAGAAATAAAAGAAAATAGGTAGAATTAATTTAAAAAACATTTTAACCCAAAATCTACCATCCTATAATTAACCTAAGAATTATTGAGATATTTTAAATGTTTATACTAATTATTCAAAATACAGCAGGCACTTCACACTCAGAGTACATCTCAGTTAAGATTAACCATGTTTTAGTGCTCAGTAACCACACGTGGCTGGGAGCTGCTATTATGGACGATGCAGGTCAAGGTATTCCATTTTCAGGCCAAGGAAAGTTCCATCTCCAGGACTGTCAGCCATCCCCAGTTCATTTGTACTGGGCTGGGGGTTTACCAGGTGGATCATGGACTCTATCCTCTACACCACGTGGACCATGGGCTCCTTCCTCTACACCACGTGGACCATGGGCTCCTTCCTCTACACCACATGGACCATGGGCTCCTTCCTCTATACCACGTGGACCATGGGCTCCTTCCTCTACACCATGTGGACCATGGGCTCCTTCCTCTATACCACGTGGACCTCGCTCCTTCCTCTACATCACATTGCTGGCTCCTTGCAGGATGAACTCCACCCATATCTCTGACTTTCCTGTTCCTCCTCACGTGTTCTAGCGTGATAGGCAACCACGAAATACCCCATGGGCGCCCAGTGTTGGACTGCCCCTCCGCCCTACCGATTGGCCTGCCACGTGAAGACCAGGCGTGTGCCTTCAGTGCTGTGCTTAGGGCTCTGAACGGAATTAGACAAGTCTTAGGATCAGGACTGGAGGAACCATAAAAGGAGAAGTGTGAAGGGCAAAGAAAATAAACACACACGTGTGCTGGGGCTGCAGCAGTGTGTGCATTTACACGGGGTGGAGGGTGGGAGATGAGCTGTTTAATTTAGGAAAGGTTCATGTTGATTCTTGCTGTGAGCAGAAGACCCAAATGAGGAGCCAGTGAGGACCCCAGGATGCCGCAAACTTTGGACTTCTCTCTTCTTTCATTCATTCTTGTACTCAGGTCTCATTGATTTATAAGCATTTGCAGAACCCCTGTGATGCGCAGGTGCCGTGCTAGCCCCGGGGGTTTGTGAGGGGAGCCTGGTTAAACATAATGGTGAGGACAGCTAACAGCGATAGGGCCTACCAGGATCCGGGGAGCCCCTGAAGAAATTCGCCTATAATCCTCCCACTAATTCTATCCACTTCCGGCCCTTGTTCTCCCATTTCACAGATGAGGACTCGGGATGCAGAGGTTCACGGCGGGCTCCACCTCCACATGCAGAGTGGCTGGGGAACGTTTCCATGTCCTGCTAGCTCAGCTCACTGCTTGCCCTAAGACTTCGCTACTCAGGTGAGGTTCCTATACCTGCAGCCCAGCGTCTCTCAGGAGTCTTTTGGAAGGGCCATGCGCTAGCTTTAATACCCAGCTGTCACCATCTTGAAATTCATAATTATTGAACAAGAGACCTCATGGTTTCATTTATCCCTGCCCCCTTCCCCAATTATGCAGCCAGCCCCACGTGGAAGAGTTCTTCTTCCTACAGCCCTGCCTGCTGACTCGGTCCCCGGAGCCGACTTGGGCTTTCTGGATGTTGTAAAATACAGACTGCGGCTTGTAGTCACTCAGGTTATAGAACACGAGGTAATCAATCCGAACGAGTAAACACAGAGCAGACAATCAAAACCAGCCACAGCGTGAAACCTGGCCGGCGGCAGCACCACAGCCCAGGATGTGAGAGATGAGGGGCAGGACCGGACCCCACGGGGAGCCCCAGGAGCATCCTCTCAGGCCTCATTATACTCATCGCCCTCGATAGCGCGATACTTCGGAGGACTGGCGGCTGTGTGTTGCCCCTGGTGCCTTCGAGGCGCTCCCTCAGGCTTCTCCTCGCCTCTCCCTACCCAGACGTTCCCTCTCACTCTTCTGTCCTGTCAGGCTCCCCATTACATGTAACCATCTGTTGGGGGGTGGGCAGAAAGGTGTGTCCCAAAGATATGTCCACATCCTAGGCCCCAGAACCTGTGAATGTGACCTAATTTGGGGACAGGGTCTTTGCACATGCAATGAGGGTTAGAATCATGAGGTGAGCTCATCCTGGAGTACCTGGGCAGCTCTAAATCCAATACCGGAGATCCTTATAGAGCAGAAGAGGAGAGGAAAGAAGAGACGGCCATGTGCAGACAAGGACGGAGACTGGAGTGATGTCACCACAAGCTCAGGAACACCTGGGGCCACCAGAATTGGAAAAGGCAGGAAGGCTCCTCCTCTGGAGCCTTCAGAGAGAGGTGGCCCTACTGATGCCTTGACTTCAGGCTTCTGGTCTGCAGAACTGGGAGAGAAGAAATGTCTGTTGTTTTAATCCACCGTGTTTGTGGTAATTGTTTATGGCAGCCCCAGGAAACTAATGCACCATCCACCTTTCTCTCTATTTTACTTTTCGAAAGCTTATCCGTGGGCTGCCCCCACCTTGACTATGAGGAGGACAAGGATTTGTGTGTTGATCACAGGTGTAGCTACAGTGCCTAAAACAGAGAAAACTCTAGCCCCAGCACCAGGGAGAGAGGAATACCTGCTCTTCAGGTTCTCTGGGCCCCAAGTCTTTGGGGCAGCAGCTTACAGAGCCCAGGCCCCACCTAACCGGGAGCCAGCCCTTGGGCTGTGCTGAAGCTGGAAATTAAAATTGCTCCAACGTCCACTATCCTGGGTGCAGGAGACCTTCACAAGGCTCCCTGTGGTTAACGAAGCTCTGAGAAATGAGGAGAGGGTTGCTGGTCCTTCTCCCTGGTGCTCCCAGTCATTGCCGTGAGTCCTGTCCCCTGCCCCCGATGTCACAGGGCCCTAGCTGGGGGACGTCCCAAGGCCTCACCTTCCCTGTGGTTCAGCACGCTCGCCCTCGGTGGTGCACCAGGCAGGACGGGGTGAACGGTGAAGAAGGCAGATGTTTGTGTCCTCGACTTTGTCCTAACTTAGCTCTCTCTGACGCATGGTTTCTCTGTTGATCGTCTTCTTGCCCCTCCAAGACTCACTCCTGCCTTCTCCACCTTCTCTCTGGTCCTAAGGGCTGACTTGAGGGGCCCATCTCATACTACCCCATGCCTCTGCTTCTGGCTGGAGCTGTCAACGGAGGCTCAGCAGGCCCTAAGACAGTGAGGGCGGGAAGGCCTGGGGTTCTCGGCTCCCCACTCCCCTCTGGGCCACCTGGTATATGAGTCCTTCTACTTAGGGGCGCAGCTCCTGTTGGGGCCCTCTCCAAAGGCCTATCCTGCTTCCTGTTAACTCACTGTCCCTGTCCCTACAGCTCCACTGCTGCCTGCCCCTGTCCGGAGCCATCCCTCGTCCAGTCCATGAACCATGCCCACACCATGCCAACATCGCCTTTATTAAGCCCTCTTCAATGTAAAATCCAGTGTGAGCGGCCATCCATATATTTCCAGTCCAGCAGGCCCCTGAAAGTCCTGTGTTCCTAATCATGACTATTACTGTGGCCCACTGCCCAACTGGGCCAGGGAGGCCTAACAGGAGGCAGGGGCTCCCTGGACATCACCTCACTTCTCAGCGTCCAGCATGGCGGTTTCCCACCAGAACATGAGTTCTAGGAGGCCAGGGTTTGGTTGTTTTGTTTTAATGAAAATTTGTATTGAGATCATTGTAGACCAAATGTAGTCGTAAGAAATAATCCAGAGAGATCAATGCACACTTCGTCCAGCTTCCCCCTTCATTCAGGTCTGGGGTGTGTGTGTGTGTGTGTGTGTGTGTGTGTGTGTGTGTGTGTGTGTGTGTGTTTCTGTGCCACTTTATTACACATGCAGGTTCACACATCCACCGCAGTCATAGTACAGAACACTTCCATCTCCACAGGGATGTTTTTCACCTGATTCCTTCAGGAGTTTTATTTTTTTTTTTAATCTGATTTTTTTCCAAGAGTTTTTTTAAAATCTGATTTCCTCATCACTTGATTCCCAGTACCCAGAATCATGCCTAGCACATGGCAGAAGCTCAAAATGTATTTCCTGGCTGAACATTGGGTACATTTCATCATCACAACACCCCCTTCTGCAGACGAGGGTGTCGGGGCTCAAGAGACAGCAACGTGTGCCCAGGCCAAGTGCAGATGCGGATTCTCCCAGCTCCGCAGGGCTGCAGTCCAGGCCCTGTTGGCGCTGCCTGTTGCTCTCCGTGGGCTGGCACTGTGGGACTCTACATGCAGGAGGTCCTGTGCACCTTTGTTCCATTTCGGCTTCTTTCCCCATCCGTCTGCTGCAGCCTGAACACATCCTTTCCCTTCTGACCATACGGTCCAGCATGCTCGTTCTCCCTGCAGCTGTGCTGGCCAGGCGTCCTCTGAGCTCATCCAACGCTGATAAAAGTGCTGGGCAGGACGCAGCGGAGCCTGGAGCCTGGTCGCCTGATAATTCGCTTTGCTTTGATGTTTCTCAAGTTCAGAACGGACTCAGGCCCCCTTGGCCAGTGTTGCACACTTGTTTATTTTTGTCCCCGCGTAGGCTTTTGTGATTTCCCCTTCCCAAGTGGGGCAGCCATCACTACTGCTGTCATTACCCTATTGGAAATGTTGCTGAAAGAGCTCTCCCGCTCTACCAGACCCCTCCCTCCAAGCGATGGAGGAAGACCACCCACGACGTCAGATTTTCCCTCCATTTAATTTGAGTCTCAGGATGTAAGTTTGCAATTTCACCACTATTTAAAAAACAATAACAACAACAACAACAACAGTAATGAGGTTGGCCTTTCCTATCCCAGACCTGTGGCCCATCCCTTCCTGATGGGGCTGGTGGGGGAGCTGCCTGAGTGTCCCCAAGAACTACAAGTTTTCCAAGTGGGGGAGGGCTACAGAATGGTTTCGCAAGAAAACACAGCACAGTCCTAAGTTACGTTCCAAATGAATTAGATCAGGAAAAGACAGCTAAGCCGTGTTCTTCTCATAAATACCAGTAAATTACTCAGAGGGCACTGGGACAACCACGTGATTTCCTCTCTGAGGACGCGACCGTGCACTGAATCCGAATGTTCTAGATATTAAGGACAGACCTGCAAAGACCCTCACAAGCATTATAAGATCCCTTCGCCGCATCTCCTCTCAGGTCGCTTTTCTGTACATAATGCTCGTGTTTTCTTTTCTTTCTCTTCTTTTTTTTTTCTGGATTTTTTTTTTAAGTCCAAGTCTAAAACACACGCGTAATATGTGTGCACACACGTGCACACGCTCAAGCACGTGCTGCCTGTATATTCTCCCCTGCTCCTCCCAGCATTTTTCCTTTCTTGGTCTTATGGAAAATGTTGCAACAGTGTTAGACCATAATGAGATTCAAGTGGGCGATTTGGCGGTTTCCATGACCCCGCTTGAGCTTCTTCTTTCTCCCTCATGCTCTCCCTCCCTCCTTTTATTGTTGTTTTCCTCCTTCGGGGTAATAATAAATGTTTTTTTCAGTGAATATTTTTTTCTCTAATCTACGTTCAATAAGAACATTGGAAGAGAGGAATAAGCCTGTGTCTACCCCTTATAGCTATAATTTGGGGAGAAAAAAAGGTCTAGGCAAAGGAATGTCAGTAGAAATTAATGTAAATCTATAAAATTATGCTCTATCTTATCTCTATTGAAGGAAATATAAATTCCAATCGCAGGTGGACAAGTGTACCGATATCTCAAGGTTGCTATGTGTGATCACACATGCTGGGTGCAGCACAACCTCACGGGGCACCTTTCGCATGGACGGCAGCACTGTGTCATGGACGGGATTAGCAGAGATTGACATGTATGCTGGAGCGGGTGTGGGGTTCAGGTACTCCCGCATTTGGAAAGGGGGTGGGCCTCAGTACCACCCCTGGGGAAAGGCATTTGATACTTAATATCAAAATTAAAAATGCATTTTCTCTTGGACTTTGCTATTCCACTTTTGGGAATTTGTCGCATGGTTATAGTACACATGTACTCTCAGAAATATGCACTGGTTTACTTATTTATTGAAACATTGTTTCCATAGCAAAAGTTTGGAGACAAACTAAACACTTGTTCATAGGGGATGAGTCTAATTATGATATATCCATGAAATGGAAAGTGATGTAGCCATTGAAAGTAAAGAGGCAGATTCAAAGCACACAAACGTGACAATCCCTGCACACATCGGTGAGAACCTCTGAGCTGTGGAAGGGTATACGTACTATCTACTCCTCCAATGGGTTGAGTGATGTTGGGAGTTATTTAATCTCTCTGGGCTTCACTTTCCCCATCTTTAAAATGAGAGTAATAATAGCACTTATCCTATCGAAGAAATGTCATGAATCAATATATTTTTAAACATTTAGAACAGTACTTGGCATATAGCAAGTGCTGTATCATAATTAGTTATTATTATTCTCATCGCGCCATCGTCATTATGGAAAAGAAAACACAGATGTGTGGATAAGGGCATAGGAAATCCCTGTAAAGATACCTCAGAACTACCAGTGCCTGGGAGTGGTGTTGCTAGGGAAACTGGAAGACTAAAGGATGAAGTGGAGGAAGGCTCACTTTTAACTTGTGTCTTTTGAATTTCTATCAAGTATCTGTATTTTCTATTTTTTCAATACTTTAACAAAAATTTGCAAACATGTAGAAAGGTTAAAGAATTAAACAGTGAACATCTATGTACCTACCATCCCAGCTCTGTAATTTGCATATTGTTCTACTTGGTTCAGCACCCATTCGTTCATCCATCTATCCATCCATCCATCCATCCATCCATCCATCCATCCATCCATCCATCCTTCTGTCTATTCATCAACCTCTTTTTTTTTTTGATGCATTTCAAAGTAAACTGCAGCTAACAGTGCACTTCCCCTAAAATCTTTTGCATGTGTATCATTAGCAAGAGCTCGCTATTTGTTTATGAGGTTTATTTTTTTTAGAAAAAAATTCACAAAGAGTCAAATACATAGATCTGAATTGTCTTTTTGATGGTTTTGATAATGCATTAACCTATTTCAAAGAGAAATTTTCTACTAATAAAGTGTGTGTGTGTGTGTGTGTGTGTGTGTGTGTGTGTGTGTAGGGGGCAGGGGGAGAGAGAGAGAGAGAGAAAGAGAGGGAGAGAGAGAGAGAGAGAAACTGAGACAAATCAAAATAGCATTTTGAACTCACAGAGAGTAAAAAAGTCATCATGAAATCAACATGATAACCTATCTAGTGGAGAGGGATTTACAAATGATAAAGATTTTTACAGATGGGTCTCGGTGATGAACTATTTCTTTTTCCAGAAAGCATGTCTCCTTTTGGAAACTTCATAGCTAGATTCTCTGGCAGAAAGTATAATAAAGTTGGGGTGCTGACATCGGTCTGCTGGAGTTCAATTCTCGGTCCCTCTGCTGGTTAGCTATGCCATTTTGGAGAAGTTGTTTAGCTTCTCTGGACCTCAGCTTCCTCATCTGGGAAGATGCTACTTCCTGCTTTCTGGGTTTGTAGGGAGAATTCTGTGAGTTCAAACATAGGTGTTCAGATGAGTATCTGGTGTTTGGTAGGCATTCCTTAGCTGTTGTCTCTCGCTATAAATCACACATCTCTCTATCTTTGCTTTCTATTTTTATTTTGAAATTGGATTGGAAAGAACCAAACAATGCAAGGTTAAATTTTTCATCCTTCGGGGGAAACGTCATCTCTCCCTACAGTTTTGTTGCCCTCCCCATCCTCTGCAAAAATCCAGGGAAATGAATCAGCCTGCAGCCTTCGCTCTTTCTAATTCTTTGATTACTACATGATTGCAGCATCCACTCAGTCCGGGCTAAAAATCGAAAGAAAACAAAAAATTCTTGAGTCATTTCCAGATACTGAATCTGACACCACTATTCCTCTCTCAGTTTTGGCAAAACCTACAAAATGAGTGACCAAGAAGGGTAAACAAGTTTAGGTAAACACTCTATATATACTGATTCATGATTTAAGTACATCAGTTAACATTTAGCTTCATTTACCACAGTGTTTTAATGTCATTAAGAGAGTAACTTCTTAGGAAAACTAAGAAAGTCTGTTTTTAGCCCAGACATGCAATTAAGGGAATTAGTAACGTGATACATCATCCTCAGGAACTCTGATATAGTAAGAAATCTCGTGCAACCCTTTATAAAGACATTCTTACAACCCACGCCAGAGTTCATCTAGCTTCAATCCGAGGGCAGCAGGGGCGGGGGTGGGGGTGGGGGCGGGTAGAGAAAAGGAAATCACTGCCCCAGTGCTGAACAACAGTAAGAAAGGATTTGCAATCGTGTGCAGATATTAAATTGTCATAAAATCAAGGTCCATTCTGGGAAATTAAGTTGCTTTCCTGTCTGGAGTACAGTCACTCTCAAGTACTCACTCCAGATTTGCCAGGAGTCATGTGTATGAGACTGGGGAGTGCGTTTTCTGAGGCTGGAATTAGGAAAATGGAGAAAAAGAATTTTTTTTTTCTTTTTAGCAATTCTGACAGAGAATTTCATTCCTGAGACGTTTTGGGGTTTAGTTAGTTTCTGGGAGCTTGAGACCCATTAGATCAAAGCTTCTCCGCCATGGCACTGTTGACCTTTGTGGCTGGATGGTCCTTTGGGGCGGGGCCCTCCTGTGCATCTAGAGGTGTTGGGCAGCACAGCCTCCCTGGTTTCTGCCCACTAGATGCTGTGACAACCATTGTGACAACCCAAAGTGCCTCCAGACGCTGTCAAATGCCCCGGGGGCAAAAGCACCTTTGAGTGGGAACCACTTCTATCAATGAACCCACTGGTTTTGCAGATGGGGAAACTGAGGCCTAGAGAGGTAAACTAGAGTCAGGCTCAGGAACACGGCTACCAGTGTGGGAGGCGGCAGACGGCAGTGGTGAATCAGGCTTCGGGGATCAAAGCTCAGACCCGCCACTCGACTGCTGTATTCTCAGAGGCGAGATTCTCAACCTCCCCGAGGATCCTCTCCTTATGGATCCAACAGGGACCATCACAGCCCCTGCCCTGGAGTCATTCACTGGAGCCATTCCTAGAGATGGCTGTGAACATGGAGCCATGGGGAGCAGCAGCCAAGGGCACCAATTCCAGAGTCCAACATCTGGGTTCAAGAAATAACTCAGGTCTAGCTGGGGTGAGTCTGGGCAAACTTTTCAATCACTTTGCACCTATGTTTCTTACCTACACAATTGGGTATCACCCTCCCTCAATTTTTTCACTTAGCATAATCAAATAAAATGATGTACATAGAACTCTTAGCTCAATGCCCTGCACATACTCAGGGGCAGATCTATTTAGCTATTATTACTACTGTTGAGGTTGTCAGTGCTGAGTGGTATTAGATGGGAAGACGGGGAGGAGAGGGGAATGGAGGTCTGATCCCAGTGGTCAGTTGTATCTGAGGGTGGCTAGCTGCTGGCCTAGCTGAGAGGTGCTTTCTCTCACCCTCTCTGTTCTTCAGAGCCCATGACCCACCCACGACCCACCGCCTACTGCCCACCTGACTCTGTCCCCCTTAAAGCCTTTGCTGGGTCTTCTAGCCTTCACATCCCTTCTCCCTCCAAATTGCAAGTGGTTAGATCCGTCCGCACAGTTGCATGCCTTCTTCTCTTACCTTATTCTTCTAAGCACTGGTACCTCAGAGCCTCAGATAGGGCAGACCCTGGCCTCCCGAGGCAGCTGCGAGAGTAACCTTGACCGAATCTTTCAAATTCTCTTGTCTCAGTTTCCCTATCTGTGCAGGGGCCTGATAAGGAGAACTTTCCCTGAGACCTTGCCTGAGATGAGAGGGTTCTTACCCTCTGGGCAAGGCTTACCTACCACCTTATTTCTTTGTAACCTAGACCCTAGGGACCCAGCATGATGCTGAGCACATGGTAAGTGCCCAATCAAATTTGGACACAAAAGGATGTAAGAATGAGAGTCTAGGTCTGTACCCATGGGTGGGTGGGCTCCTTCAGAAAGGAAAAGTGAAAGAGAAAGATAAGGATTGTTGTTTGAGTTTTATATTGACAGAGCAAAGATTATCTTCCTGAAGGGTAAAGGTCATCCACTCATCCATCCACCTGTCTGTCTATTCATCTATTGATTCAACGGTCCACCATCTATTCAACCACCTATCCAAATATCCATTTATCTATTTATCCATCCATCCATTCATCTGTCCATCCATCCATCCATTCATCCATCCTTCAGAAATGTATTTCTACCAAGTGCCAGGCACTGGTGGTCAGGGCTTTGAGGATGCAGAGGTAATTCAGCACCCATTACCTCAAAGGAAAGACTGATCTAGAGGAGATGCCACATCATGTTTGTTGGCCGAATGAATAACTGTTTGAATAAATAAGTAAACGGATGGGTGAAAAAATGAATGGCATCAAGGTAAACTAGTTCCAGGAATCCTAACCAATAGTTGCCTCAGGCCTTTTGACTCGGTCTGCGGGTCCCAAGCTCCCCCAAGCAGAGGGTCAGCAGTGGTTGTAGTGGAGTGGAACAGCATCTTCCCAGACAAGAAGAGCTCTTTTAGGGCATGTAGTGCTAGTCAGTGACAGGGGAACATGCTCTTTATACACTCATGGACCCTTCCCAAAAAGATCCTGAACTCATGTTGAATCGCTTTCTCTTCTCCAGCTGAGCCAATTAGTTATCAACCCATGTTCCAGGCATCAGCACAAAGCAGGACTTTGGGGAGCTGGGGTACCCATCTAGTAGGTTCCACTCCCTTCTCTATTGAGCTCAAAATCTCTGCTCTTTTCCCGGAAAATAAAGAAGAAACGCTGACCATGTGGTAATGCTTGTTGGCATAAAGACACACAGCTGCGCTTGACATTCTAGGGAAAGGTGAGGAGAGGTGAGGAAGAGTCTTGTCAATCTGTCTCTGGCCTGTGACCTGGTGAGCGCATCAAAACGAGAAGTTTACTTTATGTAAACAGATGGTTATCGATGTCACTTCCCATGTCACATTAAATGCTAAGTTTGAATGGAACAGGAAGGGCCCGAGCAGGATCAGTGGTGTGTGTGGTTCTTCTCATCCCCATCTGCCCTGAGGTGTGGCAAGGATGGGGGAGGGGCAAGCTAATCAAGGCCTTTCCAGGTGAGGTCAGGAGGCCTATCAGCGGGTGGCTCAGCCTCCGGCCTCACCTTGCTCATCACTCTTTGAGGAAGGTGAAGAGCCCAGAGATTCCCAGCTCTTCTACCTGGTAGCTACAAGCAGGTGAGACCCAGGATCTGGGAGAAGAGGTTATAACCCCTCAGAACTGTGCTTGCTTGATACTTATGGGAACATTTGTTGAGCAGTTGCTTTGGTCCAGCACCACACGAAGCGTTTCGTATGGTAGGCTCGCTTGCTCCCCACAAGACCCCAGGGTGTGTATCATCATGCTGCCATATTGTACATAATTAGCAAGATTCAAGCAACTGAACAGACCGCTCAGCAGGGCCGGGACTGGACCCCAGTCTGAGCACCTCCAGAGGTCCGTGTTGGGTCAGGGTAGGGCCAGGGGCTGTAGGACTGAGGCTGATCAGCTCCTGAAGGGCTGCAGCCCCCACGAGGCGAGATGCTGAGTCAACTGCCTGATCTGCAGAGGCGGAGCCTGGGGCACATGCCTGGGCAGGGAAGCTTGGAGCCTGGGGCATCGGCATGGGCAGGGAAGCTCAGCCAGGCCCCGTGACCCATGCTTCCAACAAGCAGGCTGCCACCGTGTGCATCCACAAAACTTTCCAGGGACTGGGCTAGAAGGCCAACTGAGAAAATGTCTTTCCTCAAAGAGAAAACAGGAGGGCAAGGGAGACCAGCCTTGGGAGATCTGAAATGCAGTTCTGTCGTCTCGCTAGGATTCCACAGTATGTTTATGATGCTCTGAATAGGGGTCCACATTTGGGTGTACCCTGACTCTTAGCCCTTTGAGAATGTGTCCCAACATGTGTGGCAGGACAGAACAGAGACTTTCTAAGGTATGGCAGGAAGACCAGCCTCGTTCCCTGAAAGGGAAGCCCAGCCCCTAATATCAGAATCCAAGGGACACCTTTAAAAGGAGAGATGAAAGAACTCCGTCAATTCAATACTTTTTTTTTTTTTTTTTTTTTTTGTATCACTACATATCAACCCCAGGATGGAAGATCACTTCAAATCTCATTTTATAGCGTGGAATTTTCTTCTTGTTGTTTCTTAGCAGAGACGAATTTGGGATGAATAACTTGTGACCACAGAAACACGACACCAAAGGCAACAGCACTGGGTGGCAAATTTCTCCGTTACCACAAACATCCTTTCTCCTCGAGGACCAGCCTGGAAGCGTTCGGGGCTGTTGGTGCTGCTCGTCCTCCATCAGACGGAGGCGGGGCAGCCCCGGTAGCAGCAACATGCCGTCTCTGCGTTTCTATTTCCTAGTGCTGTCGGCCTGTCACCAGATTTGCATTTTCCATTTTGTTACACTTTTCCAAATTGCCGACAGATTCTTTAGTCCCGGATGTGACTCGCCTCCTTGTGTGGAGGAAGCCGACATCCCGGGATTCCTTCTGATTGCCCGGCTCTGTGCGTTGTGGGGTATGAGGGTGATTCACCAGGGCCCCTTGTCTCCATTCTCTAGTCCCAAGTTTGCCCTGGCATTTGTAGCCTTTGATGCCCGCCCTGTTGAAATTTGGATCCACTTTGGAAGTAAAAGGGGACCGCATTGCACAACTCTGGGGGCGCTGCACTCCAGTAGTTGCATGATGATAATGTTTTCGTGAATATTGAATGGGTGCTCTTCCTCCATGGGAAGATGTGGCTGCTCCCAGCCCCCACCCCAGCAGAGTAGTGCAAAGTGCAAAGAAGTACAGAAACTTGGTTTTGGTGAGAATTGTGTACATCCTCTAGCCTCTGATCCTTTTTATTTTCCAAACATGGTAGTAGAAAAATTTCAAACATACAAAGAAGGCATCCATAGCAAATACCCATATATTCATCACCAAGATTCTGCAATTTTCAGCATTCTGTGATTCTTGCTTTATCACTTTTCCTCCCTTCCTTCCGCTTTCCCTCCCTCCTTCCTTCCCTTCCTTCCTTCCTTCCTTCCTTCCTTCCTTCCTTCCTTCCTTCCTTCCTTTCTTTCTTCCTTCCTTCCTTCCTTCCTTCTTTCCTTCCTTGTTTCCTCCCTCCTTCCCATCCATTCATCCATCCATCCATCCATCCATCCAATCAGTCATCTTATTCTTTTTGATAGATTATTTTTTAGAACGGTTTTAGATTTACAGTTTTCTTTATTGTTAGTGTCTTTCATTAATGTAGTGCACTAGTACAATTAATGAATCAATATTGATGTTTTTATTACATTGTTATTAATTAAAGTTCATACTTCGTTCACACGTCCCTAGTTTTATGTTATGTCTTATTTCTGCTTCAGGCTCCCACATGATATTTAGTCATCATGTCTCCTTAATCTCCTCTTGGCTGGGGCAGTTTCTGACTTTTCTTGTTTTTGATAAGCTTAACAGTTTTGGGGAACATTGGTCAGGTATTTTCTAGAATGACCCTCTAGTGGGATTTGTCTGGTGTATACTCATGGTTTAGATTGAGGTTCATGTTCATGTTAATGAATGTCCTGGTCAGTGCATGAGCTTCTTTTGTCAAGTGGAAAATGAAGAAAATGGTCCCGTATTTATCAGGTTAATGTGGAGTAATGGTGGGGAGTGGTACAGGAACTTCCTGTACCAGCTCCAGCATTCACTCATGGCAACTGTGGTCAAGACACTTACTTTCCTTAAGCCTCTGTTTCTCTTCTGTAAAAATGGGTGTAAACAAACCTTCACTCAGAAGGTGTCGAAAGGGTTCCATGCGATGCTGAGCACACGGAGCATCCGCCCGACATTGCCTATTTTTCATGATGCTACCAGTGCCCAGCAGAGAGAACTGCCATAGGCCCGTGGGGTTTTTTTGGGTCCTTTTGAACAGTAGGACAGTTGGGGTCGATGGGACCCCATTCTCTGATCCAGCCCACGTCCAAATGGGGCAAAGGCTGTGGCTGGCGAGCTGAGTGATGCTGATGCTCGTCAGGACAGCTGGCCTGGGTCTGACCAGCAGACCGAACTACCCACAAAAGGCCGGCCTGCTGGGTGTCCGTCTGTCCCGGAGGCATCCCTTTTTCTCCTGCCAGCTCCACATCTCCAGCCAAGAGCTGCCTAATCCTGGCTCACTCCTCTGTCAGACAAACGTTCTCCTAATATCGAAGGGAGGAACACAGTTAATTTGTGGGCCTATTTTATGATTTCTGCAAATATTTCTTTTTTATTGGCATGAAAGGAGATAAGCGAGGGCGGAGGAAGAGCCAGGGCTGCCCGGGGAAGCGCATCCTTCGTGGCCCCACGGGAATCCCAGGCATGTGGCAGCATTTCCCAACTGCACCAAGCCGACTGCAAGGGAGGCTCCAAACAGTCGTCTGGCCGAAGACTGATGGCTACAAAGCCAGAGCCAGGCAGCCGAGGGCACGTGGGCCATCCAGTGGTTTCTGGGCTGGAGCGGGTGTCCTTCTGGAAACTTCTCTGCACGCAGGAGGCCCATGACGCCATTACTGGACATCTCCTGTGACATCTCACTTGCAATCTGAGCTCGGGTTCCAGAGAGTGCAAGCGCCAAAACCACGTCCGTCCAAAGGAAACCTGACTCTGACGGGGAGGACACATGCTGACTCGTGTTACGCAGCTCAGCTCAGGGCAGAATTCTTCGTAGATAATAGATTCTGGAATTTCAGAGCTGGAAGGAGGCTTCCAGGCCACCTCAGAACAGCCACGGATGTTTACAGCATTCTTACTGTGGGTTGGCTGTGCTCCGGGGTCCCTTATTTCTGCAAATCCTCCCATTCTCTCCAGAACCTCTATTATTCCCATTTTAAAGACAATGAAACAGAGACCCAAACATCGAACGCCTCACCCGAGAACCAACTAGAAGGTAACAGAGCCTGGATTCAGGCTGTCAGGCTCTGGAGCCTACTTCTTAACCCTGGCACCCCACTGTCACCCCAGGCAGAGGGCCTCAGCCTGGGACCTGTGGACCCCTTAGGGAGTCACTGGGAGGACTTCGGGGAGATCCAAAATCCTCCAGAATTTGCGTACAAAGCATTGTACATTTTTCTGGGCAAGGGCCCCATAACATTTTAGAAGGGTCCGTGCTCTCCCAGAGGTGAAGACCTTATGTGCCTCTCATTTTTCAGAGGAAGAAGCAGAGAGGCACACCTGTTGCTTTGCCATGGCTAACCAGCACGTTGGATATGGATCTGGCCTCAGGCCTTTACAGCCATCCCATTGCTTTCTCTATTACCATCTGGTGCATGAATATGTTTTCAGATAATTTTTATCAAATTTTTTTATTCTGTATGAAATATACACAGAAAAGCATCAGGTCATGCGTGTGGAGCTCAGTGCATTATCATCACATGCCAAACACACCTGTGTAACCCACACCCACATCAAGAAGTAAAATGGTGCCAGCACCCCAAAAACCCCTGGGAACCCTCCCCACCACATACTCCACTTCTCTGAAGGCAGCTGCTCTCCCGGCTCCTGATGTCCTGGGCCACTTCCGCCTGTTTAGAACATTCCATGAATGGAAGCATGCGGTGCACACTCACGTGGTTTCTTCACGCCACGTGAGATCCGTCTGTTGCATTGCACTGGTCCATCCTCATGGCTGGGCGGTCTTCCGTTGGATAACTCCGCCAGTGCTCATATGTCTATCCTCCCGCTGAGGGACCGTTGGCTGGTGTCCAGTTTGGGGCTTGGGAATAGGGCGGGTCCGCATGGTGCTGGGTGCACATTTGTTTTGCTTCCCGTTGTGTGCGTACCTAGGAGAGGAGGTGCTGGGCCAGCAGCAGGCGAGGTGTGCGGCACCTGCAGACGCTGCCGAGCCCTTCTCAACGACGGGAGAATTCGCACTCCCGGGAGCAGCTGCTCACATCCTTGCCGGCGTTTAATTTTAGCTGTGCTGGTGGGCGAGGGTATAATGTTTATTTTAAAAGATTAAACAGCAACTTCCCTGCTCATTTGTTTTCTCCTTCATCGAAAGCATTTTTTCTTATTTACTCTCATTCCCTGACCCCACGACACACTCACAAAGCCAGAGGTTAGACGTAGGCTGATGCTGTAGCCCAGGGACATGGCAAGGGGGACCCATGAGCCTTGGTCCTCATGGGGATGTCCAAGGAAGAGGGGGCACCCACCTGAGAAGGAGCCCAAGACCTCTGCCTCCTTCCTCTCTCTTCTGAGGCTGTGTGTATGTGTGTGGCGGGGGGGGGGGGGGCAGGGAGGGGGTCTTGGGGCTGGTCATGTGCTCATTTTGATCACTTAAATCTTGGGTGGGAGGGGCTGTTAAACCAAGCCTGCTTGCCCGGACAGTTGGTTTGGATGAGGCCCTGGGTGGCAGGTAGCCCCTAACTGTTCTAAGATACCTTAATTGGCTTAGCTTTTATACCACGTACTTCTGTCTGTAATGACCGAGTGACCAGGGCTGGTGGTATGTCTGGTTAGAGGTCCCACACCACTGCCCATGGCTGCATTGAGCTGGGGTTCCCAAGAGTGAATGGGAACATGGCAGTGGCTGTGGTGGCCGATAGATGTCCCGCGCTGGGAATTTGATCGGACCTCAACCTTGCACGTGATCCCTACCAGTCTTGTGTCCATTAAGAACAGAAAGATGGCTTGCTCTAGGCACAGCTCTCTCCTTGGGTGGCCTGGGAATCCTGCTGCGCAGACTCCCCCCCCCCCTCGCCTCACCCCCCCTCCCCGCCCTGCCCCAGGCCACCCACATCTGGGGGAAGGTGGGGCAACGGGATGCAGTGGGCAGAGTTGCCTGAGGATTGGTACCTGGCCACAGTCGCTCAGAGACAGCCAGCCAGGCCCCCAGCTCCTGCTGCTGCCCACGTGCCAGCTTCCCGACTCAGGACTGTCTGCATCCCTGTCCCCCCACCCCCGCCCAGCCGCATGGCAGGGAAAAAATGTCCCTGGCCCGAATCAGAGGTTCTCTGCCATCCCCACCCCCTCCACCAGACCCTCATTCCATACTTTTGGACTTAGTAAGTTATTCCTCTGGGTTGCTTCTATGTGGGGCTGAACTCCAAGAATGCACTGTTCCTACTTATTCAAGATGCTTCTTGCCTTCCCTCTGTATCCTGTGTTTGAAATGTGCAGCCAAATCTAAGCTGCATTTGTCAGAAGCCTCGCCCAGAAGTCAGGTGAAGAGACATTTTTACTCTCTTTGCTGAAAATTAAGCACTCAATGTTTTAAAACTTGAAAGGGTTTAGACTTTTCTGTCATTGCTTCTCCCTTTCCTTTTTTTTCCTGCTCCCCTGGTTTGCGCCACCTCACCTCGACACCTCACTTCTCCCAAGGCTCCCCTGCCCCGCCCCCCCCCCATACACACACGCACAATTTGCAGGAAGTTCCAGTCAGCAGCAGAATGCAGGCTGTGCAATTCTCTGTAAGAACGCAAGCATCCTGTGGACACATTTCAACTAGCTCTTGCCTGAGAGTACGTGGAGGGGGTTGGTTTCATTTGCCTGAGATTATGAACAAATACACACACAAATATAGCCACCTACATATCCTACTTACCACATGTCAATAGAGAACGTGTATTTATACAGTTATTTGCATGTAGGTGACCATTCAACTTACCATCTAAGTCGGGACACTTTTGAGAGTGAAAGGGTGTCGTTAGTAACGCAAGATATAACCTGTGTATGACAGGTGGTGGCATGTGGGGACGCAACCCAGGGGAGCCAGCAGGCCTCGGGCATATCTCAATTCAACTTTGCCTGTGCTAGGGCTGGAGAAAGGCCAGGCTTAGTCTGTCAGCTCGCCCCTTCCACGAAGCCACAGTCAGAGGTGCCCCAACTGCTCATCAGCTTGTTTGAGGCAGGGTCATGAGACTATGGAGAGGGACATTGGTATAACTGTAAGCATTTCTTGACACAATGCAGAAATGTTTCTAATTGCATCTGTGACACCAGAAATCCTAATTACAAGCATAAAAATTAGGTTAGTCACAATACACACTTTCTGCCTGAGGCAGACTTTGAAAACTGATGTCGAGACATCCTGTAGTCCACTGAATTTCTCCCTTTTTCATAGGATTTTCTGATTTCGGCCCACGTGGAGGGATGCAGTGTTTGCGTCGTGCAAACAGCCCGTCATTCGGTCGTTCGCACTGACGGGAACCTGGCAAGGCAGTGGGTCCCCTCCTCGTCCACTGAGCAGCACTCTTCCAGTGGGTGGCTCTGGACTGAAGGGCATGTGGCTGGGGACAGCTCAGCAGCCCCCAGGAATAGCGTCCTCACTGGAAGACAGACTGCTATAATTTATTAGAGGGGCCGTTTGAAATTCTTGCTGTTTTGAGGGAGAATGAAGTGTTCTTTGTGATCAATTAATACTCCCCCCATGTTTTTTTCATGTGTTTTAAATGATGTGAAGGAGAGCTGCATACTGTACATGTTTTTATTTAATGAATCAATTGTCCCTTCCCCAAAAATAGAGGATGCTTTATGCGTAAGACCCTGATGAGGATGTCGTCACTAACTGCACTGAAATTAGTTACTAAGTTTGAGCTATTAGGAAAATTCTTTTCACTGCTTTTGGTTGGAGCTATGTCTATATCCATAGCGAACCTAATAACATGTATTTCGGTGAGTATGATCTATAGCAAAAATTTGGCGCCCACTTAAAATGACTTCATGCATTTAATATACATAAATACATAAATAGATGATATAGTTCTGAGTGACACTTACATTTAAAAAAGTTTTTCAGAACAATCTTGCCTAACAAAAGTTTGCTTTTAGAATTACATTTTTTTCGTGAATTGGTTTTTTCCTTTAATAGTTGCCATTGAAAGCAAAATCACACAGAGGGGCTAATAGGGCCTGGAAAGAGACAAGATGGGCTTTCTACAGCGCTCCTCGGCTACATGAGAATTTGCAGCAGAGGAGGTAGATTGTGGAAACTGCTTCATGCAACTCAGAAACGTTTGCTCCCTTGTGAGACACACGCATACAAAACAAGTGCTTGAGAGAAATTGATGGATGTTTGTTATTTATGAGGAAAAAAATGTCCCGATTTCTTTCTGAATCTTTTAATAGAAATCAGGCATGGAGGCAAACATATTTCCGTTAGCTTTAAAATTTGCATTCTTAATGGAAGGAACAAGACACGCCTTTAGAAAAGATAGATGACATTTCACCGAAACACAAACATGTGCTTCTTACCTGGGCAAACAAGTTTTAAGTATGTTTACGTATGAGAAGTATGAAGTCTTTGGAAATGTTGTGGAGATAATATTTTTCCTGAAGTTTTCTTTTTTGTCTCATTTAGCTGTCTCTCTCCTCTCTCTCTCTCTCTCTCTCTCTCTCTCTCTCTTTCTCTCTCTCTCTGTGTGTGTGTGTGAGTGTGTAAGAGAGAGACAGAGATTTAAGAACTTTAGAACTGAAGGTTGAAAACCCCCCAGACAAATTGTCCCAAGTCTTTGTAGCTTCTATTTCTTTGAAAACGCCCCAGAAAATACTTTCTTCCTTTTTGCAAGATGTAGGGTTCTCTTCGGCTTCCCCTCAAATCCTAAAATTCCTTTGTTTAAAACAAAACAAAACAAGACAAAACTTGTGGCTTTTCTCAAAATGACAACCTAAACAGGCAGAATCTGAATCCCTAGGACGCGACCTGAACCGTAAACCTTCTGACTCAACGAGCGGATTTTATGGAGACCCCAGTAAAGCCGAAAGGATGACAATAAATAGATAGCTGGCTGCCTCTCCTTTACAGCTGTGTCTTTGGAACCCCAAATATCTGAAGGCGAAGGAAAGACCCAGTGTGTCACAAAGTTTTGGTGACACACAGACAAACCATCCGAATGTCTGAGCTGCCCAGACTTCCAGATGGAATGACGCTAAGAGGTGAAGTTAGCGAATGTTCATTCCAAAGCATTTTTTTCCAAATGGCCACCTCAAACAAGTATGTAAATATTGAGAATAAACGATGGAAGAAATAATACAATCAAGCAGCTGGCAAAGATGGCACCTAGTGAAATTAAAAGGCTGATAATGCTAAGGATATTAATGCTAAGGGAGAGGAATTTGACTTTTCAGAGCTTCATGATGCACCGATGAGCACTTAATAAAATAAAATATTTTTGTAACTCATTGCTGGGTCTCCAAGGAGTTTCCATGTGGAGTAGCTTATCCCAAGGGTCTTATCCAAACAGTCATTTTCATTCACTGTGACATTAGACGAGTCCCTTTACTTCATCAAACTTTAAATTCTGCATCAAAAATGGGGATAATTTTCCTCTTTCTGCCTACTCTCTGGAAATCTTATGAAGATGCGATGAGACGAAAAACAGAAAAGAGAGAAAAAAAAACAGTCTGTTTGGTACTTAAATAAAAGAGTTTTATGAGCTCTCTAAATCTAAAAGGAAAGGCAATGTGCTCCTCCTCAGAGGTCACTCCCAGCACAGCCCCACCTTCTCCTGGAGGACCTGGTGGCCAGCAGACCATCATCTCTGCCATCAGCTCCTCCCCAGTTCTCCTCAGGGAACTGTTTTCTTCCCTCTGACAGGAAGCAGCTTCCTTCTAGAAGGGCCCTGACATTGCTCTTCGTGATCCAGTAACTCCCTGGCTAACCGATCGCATGCCCAGAGGGAGAGGCACTTGGTCCCGGGAGCCCACCAAGCAAATCTGCATTTAGGACCTTCTCCAAGGTGCCCTGGCCTCTAGACTCTCTCGCACATGCACACACTCGTGCACATACTTGTACGCTCTTGTGCACACCCTCACACAGACACCCCCACACTCTTGTACAGTTGCTCCCATGACACTCACACATTCACTCACCCGCACTTCTGCACACACTTACCCACATGCATACACACACACACTCAGACACTCACTTACACTCTCTCACACACTAGCACACACTCTTTGACATACGCAGTTTTATATGCACGCTTTTGCACAAATACTCAGATAGCTACTCAAATGTCTCAAACGTACACATTCATGTACATTCTTGCACACAGAGACACTCACACAACTCTCGTGCATGCATGTGCACACACACACACACACACACTTTTCTGCAATTTGCACAGACAGCAAACCATCCTCAGTGGCTCCCATGCGATCTGGGGCCATCTTCCGCCTCCCCCGCCCACAGCCCCTTGAGTTGGTGAGCCTTAGGTGTGTGTGTTCAGCAGCTGTTTGTGCACACGTGTGCAGGAGAGAGAAGTGACAGTAGCATCCCAGCAAGGAATCGGATGGCGCCAGCACAGGAACAGCCTCCTGGCCCCCTCTCCCCTGCAGGTTTGTGTAAATTGCCCTCTTCTGGTCTGATCTGCCTCCATCAAGCCCCAGAATAGGGCCCCTCAAAGCAGCGCCTCCAGCCATTTCCTGGATGAAACTTCTCCTTACAACCAGGAGTCTGGAATCTGCCACGCTCCCCCACGAAGCCTGGCATGGCACGGGGCACACGAAGTCATTCATCAGTGCTGCAGGGTACGCGGTGCAGCTGGAGTCCATTGGGAGAAACATAAGGGGAAGATAATTTCTGAAAATCCATGTCGTGGTTTGGGGTTCAGCACCCAACTGTCCTGTCGATCACCCTTTTCTGACCTATAATAGGTTCCATCCCTAGGGTGGTCATGGGAGGGGCTCGGCAGGAAGCCCTGGATTCCCAGGCCGCCACCTCCCCTTTGTCAGCGTCCCTCTGCCCGCACCCGCTTATCTGGGCCTCAGACGCCTCATTGGCACAATGCGGTTTGGGATGCTCACAGTCAGGACTTCTCCATCCTAACACTTGCCATGGTTTGGGACCTTACATTTATGGCATTATCTTATCAATGCCTGTCTCTCCCTCTGGAAGACAAGCTCCCGAGACGAGGGGCGGGGCCCACTGCTCTCCCCTGCCAGGCACAGAGTGAGCAAAGTCTGTGGCGTGAATTCAGGCTGAGTGGCAGCCTCGAGGGTGCTGTCCTGGCTTGTTGATTGTGGGGTATCTGTACAGGTCTGAATGGGAGATGCTGTGGGAGTTCAAGAAAGAAGCGAAATATACAAATATCAGTTGACAGCGGTATTATTATTATTACCGAGGGAGGCCCCTGTCTCCAGAAGAGGAGAGACAGATTTGTAACCCCAGTGCCGCCCTGAGATGCGATGTGTGTGCAGATACACTTCAGGCTGTGACCTTTCTCCACCGTGTGAGGTTCCTTACTGTGAGTGTCACACCCACACGGCTTGTTTTTCAAGTTCCCGCTAACGCTTTTTGAACAATGTGCTTGAGCAAGTGGGATTTTCTGCCTTCCCTGGTCCCAGTAAAGCCTGGGTGCCTGGGAAGCATAGGCTGGCATCTTGTCTAAGTTCTCAGGGCACTTAGCAAGAAGGACTTTGTCCCATACTGTGAGTGCCATGGGACCACGGCTTCTCCTGACACCTCTGCCCTGGCCAGCTGTGGCCACAGGGCGGATGCCTGGTCTTCCTGTGGTGTTTGTGATTCTCCTCTTTCTTGATGAGGCCATGAAAGTGCCATTAAAAGGGGTTTTTCCTGCTCAGTGTGAGCCTTGTACACCCAGTGCTGAACAGCCAGCCAGGCTGTGCCCTCTGAATTTTTTTATAGACTTTCTAATTCCGCTGCCTGGCAGGCAGACTTCTGTCAAGTCGCTGGCACCAGTCCTGCAAGATATGAGTCTCTCCATCCCCTGGGACAGCCTGGCTGGAAGCTGGGTCTCTTTATCACCAGGAGGCTCCAGGCAGCCAGGCGGGAAGAACGCTGGAGGAGCCGGAGTCAGGAGCTCAGTGACAATTATCTTGTCACTGCCGGAGCCACAGACTTATGAATGGCCCCTTTCCTGAAGCAGAGCTGGCTGCTCGTGTTGTTTCCGAGGCACCCTCTGCTGAGAGGTTTGCAGCCGGTTGCAAAACAAATCACTCCCTCAGCCGGCTCCTGGAGGACCGGAACCCCCACATCGGCAGTTGTTTTATGTGCTGATTCCTTGGAGTACAGATGCTCCAAGTATCCACCCATGGGGTCACCATAGTTGTGAGCCCCTTGTGTGGATGGAGCACTGTATCCTGCACTGAGGACCCCAGCCCGCAGGGGAAGGGATGAGGAAGGGGTTCCAATGGGTAGAGAGGGAGGCAATGACCACAGCCAGGAGGCGAGAAGTCATGGGGTGGGACTCCACCCATTGCTCACTGGGCGACTTCGAAACAACCTGCAAATATTAGTTGAGCACCTACTATGAGCCAAGGAGTGACTCAAACACTAGTGCTATGGCGGCAAATAGGACAAGCTCACAGTCTGATTGGGGGTGGGGGACAGGAAATGAACAAACATGTGAACCAGGAAATGTCAGGTTGAGGTAAGAGCCAGGATGAAAAAAAGGAGATGTGAGGTGGGCAGGAGCAGCCTCTCAGAGGAGGGACCACTGAAGTTGAGAAGGAAACTTGGGGGAGACCATTCCAGAAAGAGGAACAAATGGGTTATTGCAAAGCGGAAGGGAACTTGAAGTGCTGGGGGAGTGGACAGGAGGCCGGTGTGGTCGGAGTCGTGAGCATGAGAGGAGGAGTAGGAGGCTCGGTCAGAGGGGCCGGCGAGGGACTCAGGGAAAAGGCTTGAATTTCCTGGGGTCACCCCAGCTGACAAATCTTGCTTTTTAATACAAAACTACACATCTCCAGCAATACGGTTTTGCCTTTTATTAACATGGCATGAGCATTTTCTCATTGTATTAAAAGTCATCCAAAGTTGAAAAAAAAAAAGTCCTTAAGTGTTATGACAAATGTAAGCCTGTACGGCTGTTGCATGGGGTGGAGAAAGTGCGTAGGTGGTGACTGGCAGGGTGGCCTAAGTGCTCCCAGGACACACCAGACCCAGAGCCTGTCACCTCCCCGCCCCCCCCCCCCGCCCCCAGCGTCAAAAAGACGCCTGCCTCCCTCGGCTAACAACGGCACACCTAAGCCTGGTGGTTCCGACACAGGACCCAGATTTTAAGACATTTCCAAGAACAAAGCACACAGACTTTGACTATACACTTACATGTGCCAACACTGTTTCTGATTTGGGAAACACTGAGCCCAAATCCCTTCCTCCATGGAGCTCAGGGTCAAGAAACCCTACCTTCTAGAACTTTCTAGTAAGCAGTGAACCAGGTGTTTGCACTTTGGAGTTAATACTTCAGGAAATTTGACAATATTTTTTTCACTTTCATCTGGATATTCTCATCTGTGGGGAGGCAACAAAAACTCCTTCGAAAATGAAATTTTTGGAGGTAAACGTTTTAAAAATAGTGGGGATGGTTGCATGACGTTGTGAAAGTGATTCACGCTGCTGAAATCTACATTTGAAATGGTTAAAACTGAAAGTTTTACGTTATATGTATTTTTCCGCAATTTTTTAGAAAAGTTAATAATGCCATATAACAAAACTCATCGAATTATACACTTTAAATGAGTGTATTCTATGATATCTGAATTTATATCTCAATCTGCCTAAAAGTAAATTAAAGTAAATAAACTTTTAAAAGGATACCTTTAAAAAATATTATAACCCAGAATGTTTAGATCAAACTCTATCCATCATCATGGACATCTCAAGAATGAATATTACACTCTTAACTACTAATTTTTTTTTTATTAACCAAGCCTTGGCTCGAAAGAAAATCAAAGATACACCGGAGAACAAGCCAAAAACAGAGTCTTGCCAGAGAAACTTCTGGCCGATTGATTCACAATCAATTTTCTCACCACCGACATGCAAGAAGGTTAGACAGGTTCTAGAAATCAACTGTTCTCAGAAGTAACTCAATATCCCACTGACTCAGTCGCTCTGTTCTCCCCTCTTGTTATGCCAGTTATTATAATTTGATTTTTTAAAATCATCCTGGGGCTTACAATTGCATCTGTGAAGGTGAAAATCCCCATAGCACAGACGTTTAGTGCCGCAGAGAAAAATGATCCAGTTTGCCCATTAAATGCGAATATCCGCATGGGCTGCTGCTTCAACCAGCTACTCAAAGAAATCAAACCTGGATCCAACAAAGGTAAATTGTACAGAAATCAAAACGTGCACTGGGTGGGATCAGCCCTGACACCACGGGGAGGAAATGGAGATGGGAAAGGGGCCGGGGTCAATTCCCCCAATAGGAGCCATGTGGTCTCGGTTTGGTTTCAATTAACTTTAGGAACAACTTTTTTTTTTTCTTCTGCGAGCCTGTGCGAAGGTAGAATTGCCCTGGCAACTGGCATTTCGTGTAATTGGCACTGATGGTCACCAAACCCACAGGGCTGAGATCGACACCCTGCGTGCTGCTGATTTAGGTGAAATTGAACAGCTCGGAAGCGACCGCAAACCCAGCTGAAACGCGAATGCCCCAGAATGGGCTGCTTTGTAGCTCCAGAAGAATAGAGGTTTCGCTGTGCTCCAAGTCAGGACCCAATCCGAGCCTCATCTCTGGGGGTCCCGCTGCTGCCGACGGAGGCCCTGGGAGAGCGATTCGGAGCTGAGGACCCTCCCCCTTCACGCACTGCTCCCGGCCACTTCCTCGCCTCGCGGTCTCCAGCCATCACTCAGCCGACGAGTCACCCTGTAGTCATTCACCCAGTACACTTAGGGCTCCGGGGGTAAAGGTTGCAGGATCATGCCAACAGGGAAAAACTGCTGAAGGACAGTGCATTTTCGGAAACCAGAAAAATTCTTAGTGAGCCGAGCTGAGCCTGGCAAATGCCCTCTGCAAATGCCTACCTGGCACCAGACCCAGGCAATGTTTAAATACCTGACTCCTAGTTGGCACCCGATGAGTGTTGATTATCATAACAGCATCATTATTGAAGGACCTGATACTGCAGATGCTGTTAGTTCGACCAAGTCTTATTTTTTCCCCTGGCATTTGGGGAAGAGAAGCCTCTCTCTCATGTCCCTACCTTGAATGTCCACGTTTACCTGAAAACACATGGCTACTACGCAAACGTCATTTATGTGAGATCATTGGTTGTGCGGGAATAAGATTTATTGGGAGCTCAGGGGAAGGAAGCTCGATACAGCCTTGGGGAGGCTTCCTGGAGGAGGTGGCTTTAGTACTAAAGGAGGCTCTATCTTGAAAGAGGCATAGGGACCCTGTAAAATCAGGGGAAAGGATTTCAGCCAGAAGGAGTTGTGCTTAGGCACAAAGGAGGGAAATCACCAGGAGCTTCCTAGGAATTTCTGATTCCTAGGAGTGGTGTCTGCTCAAGTGGGCAGAAGGTGGGGGGAAGCGGGAGGGGGAAGAGAGAGTGGGGAGCCGGAGGAGGCTCTGGGGCCAGCCGTGGAGATGGGACTGTCCTGCAGCCAGTGGGGTCTGGCAGGGTGGAGGGGGGCGGGATCCAATGGGCTAGTGGCACGATTAGGTGCGGGTGTTAGAAATCTGGATGGCTTGGCCTCTGGAAGATGGATTAGAAGGGAGCAAGGCTGAAGGAGGGGGCCGAGTTTGGAAACTGTGGCAGTAAACCAGGCAAGAGATCAGGCAGATGATGGTGGACGGCAGGGGAGAAGTGGAGTGTGGACTTAGGAAGAATTTAGGAAAATTTGGGATATTTCCTGCTACGGCCCCTCCAGACCCTCTCTCTGTCTCATGAACCTATGATGAGCATTCTTGGGGTTCCCCTGCCCTTTGCTTCCAGGAGAGCTCATCTGATGGGGAGCACTCCACGAGACTAGTGGGAGGAGGAGGAGTTATCCTGGGAAGTTCCTCCCTGGAAGGTCACCTAGGATTGATGGATTGACATGTCCCTCAATTCAAGGCCACTGTTGCTCTTATGTGGTCACTTCTACACAGCTCTCTCTCCTGAGTCCTGCTACTGCTCTTTCACCTTGTCCCCTAGGACCCAGGGGTGACAATGGCTTCGCCGTTATGGGCTACCTAATCGTCCCCGCAGGCACCACACACACACACACATGCACACACACGCGCACACACACACACACACACACACACACACCAACCCCACCTGTATTAAAAAAAAAAAAAAACCCTTTGTAAACAGATCCTCCTGAAATTTTCCTAATTCGAGTGGTCCATCTGCTTCTCATCGGGACCCTGGCTGAGGCACAAACTGTACATTCACTTCTCAGAAGTCTTGAGTCACTTCACAGATATTTGCTGTTCCCAGCTGTGTGTGCCTGGCACAGTGCAGAGGACAACTCAGGTGGAGTCTCTGTTCTCCAGGACATTATAGCCCAGGACCTCATGAGGTGGGGGCCCTTGGTAAACATGCAGATTCCTGGGCCCCGCCCCAGGCTTAGGGAACCCGAACTTGGGGGGAGGGAGAGTGGAGTCTGAAATGTAACAAGATTCTCAGGGGCCAAGTACCATGCTCAAAGCTCCGGAAGTATTGCTCATTGTCCTCTGTAACACCTTACTCGAAGCAGGACTGTGTCCCATCTGGCGTCAGGGCCAGGGCCCTCCTAACTGGACAGCAATCATGTGAATGAATGGCCAGTACCCAGGCCATCTGTACCAGCAGCTTGGAAAGATTTGGAAAGTTACCCATGAATTCTTAAGCAAAGAACTTGCTGATGTGTTTAAATTTTTTCCATTTGTAGTTTTGCAAAGTATCTCCAATCCCAGAAAATGACAACGGCAGCAGCAAGAGCAATATAACAATAATAATAATTTAAAACTAGGAATTCGTTATGTATATAACAACTTATAACGCTTGTGCTATAATTTATAATGCTTACCCTCTCTCTCTCTCTCTAACATATTAGCTCTAGAAAGTCCTACTTTATGAAAGTCCATATTATTTTTTTAAAAGAGAAGTTGTTGGCAATTAGTCATTTTATTTGAAAGTCGCACATTTAAAAGCATTTTCAGCGAACAAGAAAAGCACGTGGCTTGTGAGGGATTCGCTGTGTTTTGACACGAAGCAGAGCTGCGTGCCCCTTCAGTGGACCCCTGAATCTGTCCCTGGGGCATTCCATCCGTCCAAGATTTGCTGGAGACCCATACGCCCTGTGTGTTGACTCTCATGCCTCTTTACCCTTCACGAATCTATACATGTTTTTCGCCCTAGGTTTTGAGGTGTTTCAAAACAAGACAAAACAAAATGGGTCCTTTCTTTATCTGGCTTATTGAATGCAGCATTCAATACATTGCTACAGGTAAAATGTCACCACCTACGACCAAGAATTCCATCGCACAAAATAAAAGCCTTCATTTGCTTTCCCTTTGGATTGGATTTCCAAACGGGTCAAACATTTACAGAAATGGCCCAAACTGTACAAATAAACCATAGGTCTAGTGAAGAAGGCAGTTTACATTACTCTGGGTCAGATGAATATGGAAGCCACAGCCCAGCCCTTTGAAAACCACTTTGCACTGTGTACGTAAGCTCTGTGCCTGTCTGGGATCCCTCAGTCCTCTCAAAAAGCTTCTGGAGAGGCATCTCAATCCCATAAATCCATGGATCCATTCACACCGCAGCTGGGCAGCATTCATCCCCTCAGGTCAAATCGAACCCGGATTTTAGTGCAGGAATCCCAGTGGCCCACGCACTGAGGCCTTCAGGCCTTCATGTGATCCCTTCCCTACCTCGCAGTCGTCTGCTGGTTCTGGGCTGCCACCGTTCACCTTAAGCACCTCAAGAGCAGGACATGGGTCTTACAATCTTGTGTTCAATACATGTGACACCGAGCCCTGCACAAAGTTGGTCTTTACTTGTTTGCTAATGTAACACACCCCTCCATTTTACAGATGAGTAAACTGAGTCTCTGAAAGATTCCTGTGACTCGTGTGGGCAGAAGCAGGCCTATATTCCCTGATTCTCAGAACAACACCTGGGCTGGTTGTTAGACTATTGTCTCTCAGCTCCAAATCCACCTGCTGCAGGTCGAGTTGTATAGTGTGTCTGTGACTTAGGGTGGACCCTAACTCAGTGTAATTGGTGGACATATCAGTAGAGGAAAATTTAGACACAGACACAGAGGACAAGGCCATGTGAAGACGGAGGCAAAGACAGTAGTGATGTGGCCACAGCCAAGGAACACCTGGAGCCACCAGGGGCTGGAAGAGGCAGGAAGTAACCTTCCCTAGAGTCTTCAGAGGGAGGTGGCCCTGATGACACCTTGATTTTGGACTTACAGCTTCCAGAAGTTGAGAGAATACAGCCTCTGTTGTTTCACACCCCCACCCCGACCCAGTTTGTAGCACTTTGTTACGGCTGGACGCCCCGCTCGAGCACAGCCCTTCTGTTCTCCGCACACAGTGATGAGACTGAAGCCAGGGCTCTCCAATGCACTCTTCCCCCTCCCTAGCTGCTCCTTATTTGGTTCTGATAATACAGGGTCCTAAGAGGGAGGCTTCTGCAAGGCAGGGAAAGGCAGGAGAGGTGTGCTCCTTCCTGTCTGCTTCCTGACTGGTCAGCATAACGGCAGTCGTGGTCCTCAGCCGCTGCAGGGGCAGCGGGTTCCACCCGCCACGTTTGTCCCCATTGTAGCAGAACCGGCCTCTTCACATTCAATCCCAGAGCTCAGCCTTGTTCCCTCGGGGGCCTGGTCCTCAGCTCCACAGAACCTCTCCTCTAAGCTCCCAAGTTCTCAACCCCACCTCTTCCCTTTGTCCCTGCAGCCCTGGAGGTGGTAGCTGTGCCCATCTATTACTTCCCACCTCGGTGATGTCTCACATCGCCTTTTTAACTGTTCAGTTGTCCAATACCTGACTTAAAAATTCTTTATATTAAATTCCCTCTGTTAAAATAACTGATGTGCTTAATGAATGCCAAGTTACAGTTTGGGATGATGGCAAAATTCTGGAGATGGGTGGTGGTGATGGTTACACAACAATGTGGATATACTTAGTGGCATCAAATCACACACTTAAAAATGGTTAAAATGGTAAGATTTATGTTATGCGCGCGCGCGTGCGCGCACACACACACACACACACACACACACACACACACCCACGATTACAGGGTTTCTGTTTTCCTGACTGATACATATTATTTAAATGGTCGCAATGAGATACGCATTATTTGAGATGACGATGAGCTATTATTTATTGATTTACCATGTGCTAATCTGTACTCGATATTTAATCTTCACAGTATTTTATAAAGTGTTTGTTGTCTCCATTTCAGAGATGGAGAAACTGAGGTTCAAAGAGGTTATGTTGCTTGTCAATAGAGATGGCAAATGGCAGAGGAAAGATGTTGTAGATTGACCCTTTTATCATTACATAACGTTCCTTTCTGTCCTTGGTAGTTGTCTTTGTCCTAAAGTCTACTTTACCTGATATTAACATAGCTAATTTCTTTTTTTTGAAATTCACATTTTCATGATGTATCTTTTTCCATCCTTTTATTTCCAACTTACCTATGTCATTCTATTTGGGGTAAATTTCTTGTAGACAGTATGTAGTTCAGAGTGTTTTTTTCGACGCACTCTGCCCATCTCTATGTTTAATTATGGTATGTAGACCATTTATAGTTAAAGTAATTCTAGATAAGTCTGCCTGTTTATTATTTATTTTCTGTTTGTTATCTGTTTCTTATTCATCTGCTTCTCTTTCACTGCCTTCTTGTAGGATATTTGCACATTTTTCAGATTCCATTTTGATGTTCTCATGATGTTTTGGGGTATATGGCTGCTACAGCTTTCTTTGGAGCTACTTTAGCTATTACAATATACCCATACAACTCATCACAATCTACCGATATCAGGCTTTTCCCACATGGGGTTGATTTTAGCAAATCTACTTCCATTTAGGGCCCTGTATCCTCCCTACTTTAAAAATATACTTGTTTTAGGGTTTTCCTCTGTACACAATGAGCACCATTTCAGATGGTGTTAGGATTTTTGCTTCAACTAAAAAATACCATTTAAGAAACTGACAAGGGGCAGTCGAGCCTATTATGCTTACTCTATTTTTCTTTCCTTTCTGAACTTCCTCAGAAAACTTCTGTTAGCCATTCTTTAAGGGGAGTCTGCTAGAGATGGATTCTCTTAGTTTTTCTTTACCAGAGAATCTCTATATTTCCCCTTCAATCCTGAAGGATGCTTTTGCTGGGTATAGTATTTGTGGTTGGCAGTTCTCTTCTCTCATCTCTTGAAAAGTGTTGTGTTTCTTCTTTCTGTCCAGCATGATTTCAGATGAGGAATTCACTCAATTTCATTTGCCGTTTCCCTTTAGATAATTTGACATTTCTCTCTAGCATCTTTCAAGATATTTAACTTGTTTTTAGTTTTCACAAGTTTAATTATGATGTATCTTAGTGTTGGTTTATTTGGGTTTCTCTGTTTGGATTTTACTAAGCTTTATGATTCTGTTAGATTTACACTTTGTACTAAATTTTGGAAATTTTCTTCTGTTATTTCCTCAAACATTTTCCACACTCTTTCTCTTCTTTGCACTCTGATTATCATAAATATCCAAGGCTCGCTTTCTTTCTTTCTTTCTCTTTCTTTCTTTCTTTCTCTTTCTTTCGTATTTAGTTTCGGAGGTTTTCGGTTTTCGGTCTTTATTTTTCTTCGAGGGTGGCTGAGGTTTGTCGTTGTCTGTCGGCGTTGGGGAGGGGGGGGAGGGTAGGGAGGGAGGGAGGAGGGTTCAGTTCTTTCTTCTCTCTCTCTTTCTCATTCTCCCTCTCCCCCCTCTCTCTTCTTCCTTCCTTCCTTCCTTCCTTCCTTCCTTCCTTCCTTCCTTCCTTCCTTCCTTCCTTCCATGTATCCATCCATCCATCCATCCATCCATCCATCCATCCATCTACCTATCTATTCTTTACTATTCTTTTCTCATTCAAATTGGATAATTTCTATTGTTCTACCTTCATATCCATTCTGCTATTGACCCATAGTGTCTTTATTTTGGTGACTGTAATTTTCAGTTCTATAATTTCTTTTTGATTCTTTCATATATCTTCTATTTCTTTGCTGACTTTGTATTTTATTGTTTGTTTCAAGTATATTCATGATTGCTATTTATAATCCTTTTCATATCTTTCTATATCATTTCATTTTTTATGTCTGCCAGTTGTCTCTTCTCATTCAAGTTGTGGTTATCTTGGTGCTTGGAATGATGACCAAATTTTGTATGTATCTGGACACTTGAGGGATTATGTCATGAGAGTCTGGATCCTGTTTGATCTTCGTTGTTAGCAAGCAGTCACCTTGTTTGGGTGGGAGTGGATGTTCAGCTCACTGCTGTGCCCCAGTGATACCAGGGAGGGGAAACAAAGCTCTAGCTAGCCCTGCCTCACTTGTCTTCACACAATCTCATTGATGGGATAGAGGCTCAGCACCATTCCTTGCTCATACTGGCGGGGGAAGGTGGTAGAGGACCAAAGTGCCAACTAGCCCTGCCCCACACTACTTCATTTAGTCTCCCGGATGCTGGATGGGATGGAGGCTCAGCTCCCTACTTGGGAATTATAGCAGGGGGATTAAAGTGCCATTTGCTTCTACCAAACTATGCTAATAATGCTGGGTGAGGGGTTAAATTGGATTGGATTCAATTTTGGAAGACAACAAAGTTCCATGGCATTATAGGAATGGAACAAGAGGATTAACGCTCGACTCAGCCCCTTTTAAACTGGAGGGGGAGAGGGAGTCTTTCCATTGGTGTTGGTCGGCTGGAGAAGGGTGTGTATAGTCATAAAGGTTTTCTGTTCTTAGTTCATTCTTTTTCTAATGCATCGTTCTAGGGAAAACAAGCTTTTCTTGGAGCATATTCTTGTTTGAACTCGTTGATGGTTCCAGATTCTCAGCTTCTCCAGTGCTTCATCTGGGATATTTGGGAGGCAATAGTGAAACATGGGAACTCAACTGCTGAGTCATTCCTCGAGTCCTGAGTTTCCCTAAGCAGCCTGTCTTATTCATCCTACCTTTCATAGTCTTTGAATGTTTGTTCGTTGCATTACATTTAAGGTTTTTAGTTGTAAAATGGAGGACCTAAAGGATGGAGCTCCTCCATCTTGGTAGAAATCAGAAGTCTCCCCAGAGGGAAAATCTGAACCCAAGTCTGTCTGCTTTCAGAGCCCCAGTTTTTCACTTTGTTTATCCACCAAGCTGTCTTCATCACTCATGCTGCAAGGACATTTATCTCAGTGCCAAATTCATAGCTCACCTGAGGCTCTCCTAATTAGAGCACCACCCTCTCAGCCTTCTTCAGTTAATCACGGTTGAGGATACTCACTGGCTGACCGGGGCATTGTTTGACGTTGTTCTTCCAGGACATACCCTCCATGCCTGTTCTCAGTTGGAGGTTGACTCAAAGCGTGGGCTCTGACCACTTCCTCAAGAGGCCTTGGCAACTGTCTGACCTAAGGTTTCTTCACCCGGCACACCACATTCTTTTTCCATCGTTTAGTCCACTCCTGAAGAGACACTCAGGAGAGAGGCATTTTAATCTTTCTTTGGTCTATGACTTCTTGGGTGGCCCAAGGAAGACCCATCAGCACATACTAAAAACCCTTAATCTTCTCATCATGGATGAGGAGAGTAAACATATGGAAGAGAATAGGCCCACCGAGGTCTCCGGAGGCCAGGACAAAGCAGGAAAGGTACAAAGAGCCAAACGTTAAGGTCACTGCCTTGGTGACTTGCTTTTTGTGATAAGTTACAGAAACAGAATGTAACAGGGACAACACATCTCTTTCTGCCCATTTTTTAAAATGTAAAAGCTATGAGTTCCTTACAGAAGTTCCTTCCTTACCTCAATCAATCAATCAATGAGGCCAATTTAAAATAAACAAGAGCTTCCCATGTCCCCATCTGTAATTCGGACACAATAATAGCGTCTAGCTCACAGCACTGTTATTACTGGATGGGATCACATGTAGGAATTAACGAGCACAGTACCTGGCTAATTAGGAAGGGCTGTATAATAATAACAATTATTTTATAATTATTAATTGTTTCTTTAGCCTTTTATTGCACCCATTTTCCTTTTGGTCTTTCATTAATGCTATGATAGAACCAAATTTTTCAAATAATTGAGAGTCCTTTTTATATTTTCTTTCAGTTCTAAAGCCTTATTACTTCAAATTAATTTTTCCGCATTAACTTTGGGAAAAGGGGTAGAATGTGGAAAGTCCCATAGAAGAGACAAAAAACTGGAAGTTATAAAATCCCGAGCTATGACATCAGGATGCGGCGGCATTGTTTACACAGAGGAGGTCTCTTCCAGTAACTGAGGCCTCCCAGTCATCAACAATAGAGGCCAAAGGAGGTAACGTTGTAGAAATCTGGAAACCGACACTTATTTTTCTCATACTTAGGGTTTGCAATTTGGACTTAAGAGATTGGTGCAGCAAGGGAAATATTCTGAGCATCTTTCGGCTCACCCCAAAGGCAGTTTTGGGCCTTGTCTGAGAATAGGCTGGTGTAGGAAGGGAAGATAATGCCTGGACTTAACGAAAAAGGTTGGGGATTTTTAAGGATGAAACTGTGCATCTCCTGGTTGTATGGTTTTCATGAGGACCTCTCCCAAGGGGGAGTGCTGGTTTCATCCCTTTCAGTAATTACTCACGAAGAAAAACATTTGCCTATTCATGCTCCTTATCCACCTTGGCCGTTTCTGAGTCGTTATCTTCCATCTTGACCATCTCTTGGAAATCTTGTTACTATTGGAGATCTCCACCATGAATGGATTCCACAGTCTTTGCTCTATCAACTAGAGGGATTTTTAACTCTGGTCCATTTTCCTCCTCTTCATCCCATCTCTAGCACCCACTGACGAACCTTCCAACTTTCTGGCCTCCGATGACCTGACCTCTTCAATTCTGACACCTTTTACCTAGTGGTTAAGTTCAAGTTGGATTGCTTGTGTCTAACATAAGAAAGAAATAAATGTTTTTACCTTTGGATCCCTGTTATATAATCTGAGCCTTCTTCCTAGATTATGCAAACAAGAGTCTGTCCCTTGCTTATAAGCAGTAAGACCCAGAGAGGAAATGGCTGTGAACTGACCATGGCAGGCACGGCAATAGATGGCTAAGCAGAATTCCAGTGGCCCCGAGCTTGGTGTGAAAACACCCACCACACCTAAAGGAACGAATGTAGAGGAAAGGGCTATCTCAGTGGTGACCTACACGGACGTTAATATTAAGGGCAGGTGTGTCCCCTCTAACAATAACATTATGTGAGCCCCACAGCTCTTAGATATTGCCCTGGCCAAGCTGAGTGGGAGACTCAATGATTGACTGAGATTCATATTTGGGGTTAGGTTGAATTATAGAGAATTATATATATATATATAATTATATATATATTACTCGTACAGCTAAGGTTTGGGCTCAGAAGGTACCGCTTGGTGACAATATCCTCTTCCCCCTCATTCTCTATTCTCCCTCTGCAACCGCAGCTGATTTGGTGCCATTTTCCCTACAGTAGAGCACTGAGTAGTGGTAAGACAGAATTTGGTATAATTTACTTTTTCAAAGTGGTACTCTATCTAGGGCTTAAATTAAGATATGCCTGAACTTGACCCTAAGGGCCATGAAATCTACAAAGTTACTGTGTCACTTTCATTTGCAAAGAGGCACTCAAACACTGAATATGTACTGAAGACAGAGAAAGAAACGTCAGCAAACCCTCAGTGTACCTGGCTGTGCACCAGGTGTCGTGCTAAGCCTGTGCGTTAACCAACACAGTCCCACAACAACCCCAGGAGGCAGGTGTTATTATTTATCTCATTTTATGGATTAGAAAATGAGGCCCAGAGAGGTTGAGTCACTTGACCAAGGTCACACAGTATTAAGCGACAAAGTCGGGATTCACACCAAGGCTGAGACTGATTTTAGAAAGGAAGAAAGTCCATCCAGACATTGAATACAATGAAACCTGGGAGATGTTACTAAGGGAATCACCCACAAAAATAACCACGAACCCCTCTTAGAGACATCACGAGTGACTCTTCCTACCTTTGAAAGGATGAACTCTGTGGCCTTAGAAGTTCCTTCTGGCCCAAAGATCTGATGATGGAGAACATCGGCATGGATGTTCTAAGGTGCCAGGAGAGGACTGCCCAGAGAGGTACCACTCTGTGCCTGAGAGAGTGGTAGCACTGGGCCACCAAAGTTGGCCTTGCCCTCAAAGCCACTGATAGAAGACAAGAGAGAGCAGAGACTGCCCTGAGGTTCCTGGTGCCAGGAAGGAAGTGTGGGAGATGGAGGAACATGGCTCATTGCCAAGGAACACAAGTGGCCTTAGCTTGCTGGTGCTGAAAGGTGGGCGGCAGTGGGCTTTTGGGACTGGCCAAAGAACTGTGAGGAGTGTGGCTCTGTCCTCACTTAATAATGAAGAAGGTGCAGGCATTGCCCTGACAAGAAAGAACTCTTGGGGAAAGTCTCTGAATTGGGGCTGAACACTGTCCTTCTGAGTAGAAACCCTACCTTGTGACTAAGGGACAGCAGGAGCCCCGGGGCTGGGTCTGATAACCCATGTGACTCTGGTGAGCCGTAGGTTTCCTGTCTGACCTCAGTTTCCTCATCTATCTATAATGGGAGTAAAACAATCCCGACCGATAGGGTATCATGACAATTCGTGAGGTATGCTTGGCACGGGTCCTGGCACACAGCAATGTATTCTTAAAACACGTTGCCACAGTGTTTTTAGAATTTTCTAGAAGAAAATAATGTGCACACACAGACACACATGCATGATCTCCAGTGGGGAAATTGTTAATATTTCATGAGGTTGTGGTTAAGCCAAGAATTGAATTCTCGGCCAAGAAAATCAAATTAACAAACCCCAGGGGGAGTCAATTCTAGGCACTGAGAAGCCACTCTAATACCCTCTCTGAAGCTGGGTCTGTGCAGCGACACCGGAACGCTTTTTGCTTTAAGTGCTTTTCATTCAGTGTTCGAGCCTTTGCTCGCACCATGGCACAAGTACCTTAGTGTCATCAGCTGTCCCCTTTCTTGACAGGACTCAACTGGGAACAATCCAGTCTTGATGCACCTACCGAGAGGGAGCAGCTTGGGGGATGGGGAGGCAGCTCAAAATGGAGAATAAAAGTCGCTCTGGTGGTGGGAAGATCTTTGGGGGAAGAGAAAGCCGTTTGGTCCCCAGGGGTTTCTGCTTCTCTGTTCTGCACTTCGATTTTACACAGCTTCACCGCTAATCGAAAATATAACGGCTAGAAACACCTCTTGCTCACTAACTGTGATTGTCTCCACTTTACAGAGGGGAAACTAAGGCCAGAAGGGTAAACCACCTTGCCAGGATGGTGCAGCTAGCTAGATGCAGTGTCAAGACTCAAAATTCACTCCGGAACGTTGTCTGTGGACGGCTAGCAGAGCCCTCACTCCCTCTGGCTCAGGGGCCAAAAGCAAACAGCTAGATTGAAGCCCACCCCAAAACTGGTGCCAAACAGCCCCAGCACCCACCTATCCCCAAGTCCCCAAAGGTTCCAGAGACAGTGAGCAGTGAAGTTGTCCCAATGGGAAAACAAACAAACACTAGACATTTACTTGAAATGATTTGGTGCTTACATTTGGGTTTGGTAGCGTGCTGTGTTCTGCATTCATGAAGCAGGCCATGGGGCCACGTCTGGCTGTCACACCTTCCCAGGGCTGCAGGACATAACTGCTAGGTCTCCTGGGGTGTAAAAGTAAACAGGGACGTGTCTTCTTTGTAAAGTACCTCACTTAATTACACCAATAAGAACTTGAAAGCAAGCCTTTCCATGGAGAATGGCTAATGCAGATTTAATCTAAATACAGAAACTTGAAGGTCTCCAGCAGCTCACTCTATTTAAGATCCCCAGGCAACAGCATCTCAGTAACTCTGCCACACCTGCATAATGAGGGCTGTTGTGGTAACTAGTTACCCAAAGCAGCTTTAAATGTAGGAATTCAAGTGTTAACCAGGGTATGGCAGATTTTATTATAATTTCACTTGGTTCTTATCACCTGGCCCCAGAAAGAGAAAATAGGTTGGTACAAGGGTCTCTATTTATTATTTATCCTTAACCTATTCATTATTGTCGTTGACATGTCAGCAAAAGCTATCAAAAGACTTCCAAAAAATATATTAAAAGAGTTGAGTTAGCTGAAGAGGTTGCCTTTTGTCTTCTTCCTCCCATCACTGTCATTTTTTTTTCTTCTGGATGGTGGATGCAATGGTTGGAGCTCCAGCAGCTATATGGGACCATGAGATCTCAAAAAAGCTTGCAAAATTGATAAGAATGACTTCTGAAGACTTTCATGAAACAAATAGCCAGAGCCCTCATTTTCTGGACTTTTATTTTAATGGAAAAAGCAATAATATTCTGAAATCAAAGTACTTGAGTTAAATCCTAACCCTTCTGCATCTTACTTTGACAGCAAGTCATTTTAAACTCTCTTACGCCTTGTCTACAATACAGAGATAATAATAATACTGACTTCACAGGATTGTTAGGAAGATTAAACACACATACATATATAATTAATGGCAAAAACTATGCATATATATGTCAAAAAATAATACATGAAACATGAACCCCCAGCAGTGGTGACCTGCCAAGATCGTCAAATAGTTCCTGTTCCTTACTCTGGCACCTCTCTGTTTTTGTTTGTTTGTTTGTTTTTCTGAACTTGGTTTTCCATCTTTATGGTTGTTATTGAGCTCTGCAATATAGTAAATTAAGTTCCCTCACCCTAAGTTGACCATGAACACAGAATCCTACCAAAATGGTCCTCAACCTGCTCCTTGCTCTATGCTGGTGCAGACAGTCAGGGCAGCCGAGACTAACTGTATGAATCCCACCCCTGCCATCATCGGGATGGCACCATCCGTTTGTCCATATGTCCTGCAACGGTGCCCAGACTCAGAGACTTGCTCATGAATGTCCAAAAGATCTAGATGCCCAGCCTGGCCGAGCAGGCCTGTCATCACTCCCCAGGACCAGGTGAGTGCTCCCCGAGACAAACTGCTACGTTGTATGCAGGGTCATTCCTATCAAGACTCCTCTCGAACTGCTGCCTAACGTTACTTCTTCCAAATCCCCACCTTCTGGTTTCAATGGCAGTTGGGGGAGGGGTCTCATTTGGCTAAAAACTAAACCCTCCAAATGGCTCAAGGACCTGCAGATGGACAATGTCCAGGGTAGTGGTTTCTAGAGTGTTTCCTGAGTCTAGCATGAGGAGGTCTTAATTGAGCAAGTCACCATGAGTCTGCAGTCCTTCACTTCTGTTTACTTCTCAAGAGCATCTTACACAGAGGGCTGGTCTAGGGAAGCCTTCATGCTTGAGAGAGGCAGCAAGATTCCTTGGGGACTGATTAAATTTGGCTTCCCTCCCAAGAGATGCAGAGATATGGATTCAAGCGAAGAAGTTTGTTTAACTGATGATCCCAGGAAACATCAGTAGATGAGTGGGGAAGGGAAATGGGAGCAGAGGGCAGCTGATAGAGGGTAGGACATTGGGCCATTTAGTTAGCACTGGTGGGCCACTGACATCAACCCTGCTGGGGAAAAATCTAAGAGCCACAGCAAACCAATGCTCAGAGTTATCCCAGCAGAAGTTGAGGTATTTAATCCCGATGAGGAGCACTGGACCTCCAAGGAACACCTGGCTAACACAGCGCCATCACCTCTGTAAATGACTGCATAAGCAAGCACACAGCTCTGCTCACCAATACCATACTTCAGCCAAGGGTGACCAGCTGTCTGCCTGGCCCTTGTCAAGATGGATCCAAGTGACCTATGCTCACAGGGAAGGGGTTGTTGGACTGTACCTGATGCTGCTGAACACATTTGGCTGATGGCCAAGTTTGTAACACAGCCACCCGAGCCACTGGGCCATGGCGTAAGAGTTCCTGGCTGGCTGTGAAGCTGACCCCTCCCCGTTCCGTAGAGGCCAAACCTTTCGAAGACCCGAGTTCTGGCCTCCATCCATCACCACAGGTAAACTTAGAGAAAACGAGACCCAGAAAGGTAAATGACCTGCATGTCAGCATTGCTAGCTCCCCCCAATCATCTTCACCCTTCTTCTTTTCTAGCATCACCTCAGTATGGCCAGCTGAGCACACCAATGGCCCCAGATTCCTCTCCAGTTACAGGTAACTCTGTGATACACTTCTGGCCGATGAGGCAACAACCAAGGGTATCTGAGAAACCCCCTCTCTCTACCCTTCACCACGCCTGAAGTGCTGTTAGGCAGAGGTGCGGAGTGTGGCGGTTGACTCCAGTTGTCTGGAGCCAGACTCTTGGGTTCCATACTCAGCACTGCTGTCTATCAGTCCTATGACTTTGGCTTCAGAGTGACTTAACCTCCTTGGGTGTCAATGCCCTTGTTATAAAATAGTTCCTTCCTCATAGGTTGTTGTGGGGATTAAACGAGTTAATATATGCAGAGCTCTTGGAACAGCACCTGGCAAATAGGAAGGCTGTAAGGATGTTGGCCATTAGGATGTTTCTGGAGGTGAAGCAGCCCTTTTGCAACCATGAGGCCAAACATGAGGATGGACATAGCAGAGCAAAAAGACAGAAAGGCCCAGGGTCCTGACAGTATGGCTGAACAATTTCACCCTCTGTGACTCTTCTACCTTCACATTCTTGCAGTGGGAGACAAAATGCTCTAAGTTAGTTGGAACTTATATGAATAGTATTCATTTGTTTTAGATAAACATGCAGAAGGCAGATTTGTCCTTGCCACGCAGGAGATTGTACAAAGAAAACTGGTTGCTTTTAGAAACCTACAAAGGATTCCACAGAAAAACCAACCTGGAAGGCAGCTGCCAAATTCCTGCTGTGTTTGTATGACAGGTCACAGAGCTCACTTCTGACCTTCATAATTAGTAAGCTCTGACATTTTGCTCACTTCCTTAGTAATCACAGTCCAAATGCTGTAGCTATATTTAGTACAGCAGTTGGGACCAGGGCTTCTGCAGCCCAAGAGTTTGGGTCCAACCCTGGCTCCACATCTTGCTGACTGCATGACCTTGGTCAAGTTATTAAACCTTTTTTTGTGTCTCAGTTTTCTCATCAGGAAATGGGGGTGATAACGATTGTACCTCATCCACCGTTGTTAGGATTAAATGGGTTAACCCATGAGAACACTTGGAAGGTGGGCACATAGTAGGTGCTCAATCTCAGCTTTTTAATAAGTGTTACTGTATGTTGCCAGAGGTCTGTTCAGTGATGTGCCCAAGGCCACCTTTAATCATGCTGGCTTACCTAAAATTTAATTGTCTATCATATTATTACCTATTAATGGATTTTTATATTTAAAAAAAATGGCTAAGTTCTCTTGGAAATGGCTTTATTGCCTACAGTTTTAGTCTATATTTTCCAAAGGAAGTCATTTATTTATTTATTTTTCTATTTGGATTCAAACTTAAATTGAACTGGGTGAACTTGGCCCGTGTCCCCCCTTCCCGGCAGCCACCGACGCCGGAGACCCTGCTTGCATCCGCTCACCTCAGTTTGGACTCAGGGCTGCTGCTGCTGACTCTACCTCTATCGAGGTTTGCAGCTTCCATCAAACATTTAGCCCTGCCTGAGACGCAATAAACTCATCTAGAAATGGATCAAATAATTCCCAACGTTGTTCCAAACGCCAGATTTCTATGATTTCTAATGCTGTGGATGCTTAGAAAGATTCTCTAAGATAAGTCTGCAGTTTTCCAACCAGAGGTGCGATAGGTTACATCTTCCTAAGGTGGCCACGACAGCGTCTCCCATCCGCTGTGTTTCTCCACCAGAGAGAGGTCAGGTCTATATCCCCTCCCTTTGTATCTGGTGGCTTCGTGACCACTTTATTTAATGGAGTACAGTACAAGTGCTGCTGTGTGACTCCCAAGGCTGGACCATAACATACCAGGCAGCTCCTGCTTGTTCCTCTTGGGATGCTGGCTCTGGGGGAAGCTGGCTGTCACATAAGACATCCAACAACACTGAGACCACCATGCTGGAGGGGCCATGTTGGGTGCTCTAATCCACAGCCCGGCAAAGCTCTTGGATGGCAATGAACATTGACTGGCTGCTATAAAAGTGTATCATCTTGAATGTCCAACCCAATATCTGACCACAACGAAATAAGATACCCCAGTGAGACCCACCCAACTGAGCCCGTTAAGCATTCCTGACCCCCAAAATTGCCTGCGGAATAATATGGTTGGTTTAGCCACTAAATTTTGGGTAATTCATTACATAACGAGAATATCCAGAACAGAAGAAATACCCCCACATCACTCGGTATGTTATAGATGAAAATATTTTGTGCTCACTTAGGATATTCCATTAGCCCAGGCTGATGATGATTATGCCACATCTTCAAGAAGTACTCAGCACTGAATTCTCACGTCTGTCTTTTTCCAAGCAAAGATGTGGTGTACCTCCTCTACTTCTCAAGGGAAATGCCCATGACTGCATTCGTTTCTTCAGAATGTCCTTGGGAATCTCTGGGCAGTTCTGTGCAGAGTTCTGTGCAAACCTCAGCCCAGATTCCAGCCAAGGTAAGGGAAGTCCCGAGAAGCCAGATTTCTGTCCCGCTAGAGAGCAAAAGGTCCTGCTTCGGGCACTGGCCATGAATCTCACAGAATCTAAAGTGTCAGCCCTATTGGGACAGGCCAGTGGGAATTCAGAATCTGAAGTCCCCCTTAAACTGCATGATGTCATGAACTTGAAATGTTTTTGTGTTGGATTCTTCCCAAGATGCTTGGATTTGGCCAAGAGCTAATTAACACACATTAGCTAATTTGACCTCCTAGGGTCACTAGGTGTTATTTAAAAACTGCTATTCCACTCCATCAGCCAGGGTGAACAGAAGGCAAACTCATCTCCCTCAAGCCCATTTTTAAAGGGCCAGCTACACTGCCTCACAGGAGATTAAGGAGCAAGGCCTGGAGGCCCTAAGTGCAGAAGCACTGGGGTATGGCAAGGGTCCCCAGGGAGATGGGACTAACCCTGAGACATAGACGACAGAGGCCTGCTGACTTCAGCATTTCATGGAAGCTGCCCAAGTAGAACTCAGTCCATACGCCTTGTCTCACCCCGTCAGAGAAGGGAAGATTGAGCAAGATCAGAAAAAGAGGCACTTGTACAGATGCTCAAAGAATCAGCCCAGGAACATCCTCCAGGTGGAGCCTCCGTTTCCCTTTCTGCAAAATGGGGAGACTAATAGTACTAATAGTACTTTCTAAAATCTAATAAGATAAAAATGAGGGACGCTGAACGCAGTCTTGGCATTTAGGGGGTGTCTGTTGCAATGCACTTTGTTGTTTTAATGTGAGCCTGGCATCCTGTGGTGACAGCGTCCAGCTCCTGGCTTATTCCTTCCAACTCACAACCTTGAAGGAGTCAGGCCTTGGCTCCCTGTTCAAGCACTTCGGGCCTCAGTTTTTCCATTTATGAACTGGGAGTCCTCTGCCCTTGCCCTGTGAGAACTGATTGAGGTGATGTGGAAAGAGGGTCCAGAATTGATTAGTAGTTCAGGATCACACTGCTGAGCCCAACTGTTAAGCTCCTGGGAACCTGGAGGATGCACACGCTTGCCTTGGCGTCACTTCCCCGAGTTCTTGGGATCTGGGTTTCAGGGTTTAAAGAGCTGTGTCTGAGGCCGGACATCCGGGCCACTGGCTAGGGTCTGACAAGGTGGGCAGGATCTGCTTCCAGCAGGATTGCTCTCTAATCCATCACCTCTCCCCTTCTGGATCCTCCCCCCTTCTTGTGATTTAGTGTATGAATATCCCTCTCCTGTTCCCATCTTTCTCCGTGCTGCCTTCTCCTCTTCCCCACCCACTCAGCCTCTTACATTTTTAGTTCTCTGCAGCTTCTGGGGCATCTTCCTGAAGCCCCAGATCCCTGGTGCTCCATACTCCTGGCTTTCACCAGTTCCCCTCTGCTACAGCGACTGCCATGCCCCGGCCTGCCCCGGCCTGTCCCAGCAGAAACCCCGCAGGCACTCAGTCTCAGCGACCCCTTTTGGGGTGCATAGGCCCCCCCTTCTGGGCCCATGAGGCCCAGGACCACTTCCTTGTGCAGGATGCAGGTGCCATGGAGCAAGTTGGGAGCCAGGCTCACCAGCATGGAACCTGGAGCAAGTGACACCTGGTGGTGCCTCCCCATGGGGACTGGAACGTAAAATGGACACAAAGACCCTAATAAGTTCACTCGTGGTAGCTGCTGTTATTATCATTACTGGTTTGTCCCAAAGCACTTAGTGCTGGGCAGCGGAAAGCCCCTGGGGAAGACTGGTCCGCTCGGCTGTAACAGGATGTTGAAGCCCCAATGGGCCCATCGCCACCCCCAGTCTCTCCAGGGCTCCATAACTTCCCTCTCAGCTGCTTAGACAGGGATGTAATTCATGTCTGCTAACTGGAGTGGGACCCTGCTGAACCGGCTTCTACCCACCTCTGGGTGCCAACCCAGAGTTCAGGGTGGGGCACTGAGTATCACTCCAAGGCACAGACGGCACTGGAGATGCAGATTCATGGGCTGCTCTGCTGGAGGTTCCGATATAATAGGTCCAGATTTGGGAGCCCTGGATTCTGTATTTATTAAACATCAGGGTGATTCTAAGATTTGTTCTGGTTGGGACGCCTGAGCTGGCCCCAGGTGTCAAGGCCCGCTCACGTGTTACAGGTGAGCTCACCCCATTGACCAGGAGCCTGGGGCCTTGCAGTCACCTGCTCCGATGCTCAGGTCGTAACCACCACCCCTCCACTCCCGCGCCCCGGCTTCTTCTGTCTAAATCCCGTCGCTGGTAAGACGCGCCCGGAGCCCCCCGCGACCGCGCGGTGTGTTTTGTGGGTGTGTGTGTGCGGGGGGCGCTGAGTTGTCGGGCTCAGCCCGCAGAGCACGGGGTGGGGAGGGGCGGCGCACACTCCGACAGGGGGGCCGTGGTCCTTCTCTCCAGGCTCGCAGGCCCGCGAGGTGAAACCGCGAAGGTGCGCGGAGCATGGAGAGCCCTGTGCGCCGCGCCAGCCGCCGGGGCTCTCGGAGGCAGCGCCGCGCGGAGCGGGGCGGGGCGGGGTCGCAGCCTTGCGAAGGATTTCGGCGCGAGCGGCCAGACCCGGGCGGCGAGGGGGACGCCGGAGCGACAGGCCCGAGAGTGTTCCAAGCACCTCCGCCTTCGCGAGAGGCGCGCGCATCGCCGCCGCCGTCCCCGCTCAGCGCGCGTGTCCCTGCTCTTCTTTTCCTCCCCTCTTCTCCTCTCAGCGTTTCTGCCTCCCTCCCTCTCCCCATCGTCCCCCACTCCCACCCCCAAATGCTCGCCTTTGCTCCGCTCTGGGACCCCGCTCCCGGAGCTCCCCTCCACCCGCCATGCCCCCTCCTCGGAACTTCTCACCGCTCCGCTCGCAGTTCTTACCCTTCAACGTCTCCTCCCTCCTCGGGCTCCCTCCAGCCACCCCTGCACTTCTCCGTCGTGGGGTCCCCGACTCATTCTGCTCTCCGCGCCTCTCTCGGTTCCCCGCTCCTCGCCGCGCAGCCCCGCAGCTCCCGCCGGGACCTGGGGGCTCGGGCGTTCCCTCCCCGCGCCGCGGTTGTTCGGCGGAGTCCGGGTCCCGGCGGGAATCCGACCCCGCAGGTGGAGGGGAAGATGGGGCGCCTCGGCCCCGTGCAGCTCGGCCCAATGAGCACGAGGAGACGCGTCCCCAGTGCATTTCCACGGGACAGGGAGCTCCCGGGCCACCACTGTCGCGACTGCCCTCGTTAGACCCACCTCGTCCCCTGCACAATCGTTGCTCATTTCTCTTTCGAATAAAAAGAAATACGCTTTGCGTGTGGGGGTGCGGCTGGGGTTCATATTGAACCTTGACCCAATTCCCGATCTGCGCGTGAGATATTAAAACTGTTTTGAAGGCAGAAGAAAGTCCTAAGAAGATAAAGACTTAAAATTCCAGATAATCCTATTTGTCCCAGTGTTGTCATTGGAAAGGGATGAAGATAAAAAAAAAAAAAAAAGCAGCGGCTTACTAAGCGGAGGACCACCGCTTGGGGTTTGTTCACCCTGAAGATCAACTTGCAGCCAAGACAGTTCTCAAAACTGTCTTGAAGACGCAGGGGCAGCATCGGTATGGCTAGCGATCGTCAGTCTGTGGACCTGCTGGGTCTGATTCCTGGTGCCGCTGTGAGCGTCTAGCTGTTCCTGGAGTCCCCACTGACAGAACTCCAGAGGGGTCAGAGCTGAGACCACCGAGCCAGATCGAACATCACAGGAAAACAGAAACAGGGCACGAACTTCTCCATTGAATGTCGTCTGTCCTCCATCAGATTCACTAAAATCCATTTGCAATCAGAGATTGGCCCATAGGCCAGAGAAAATACTGAGTGTGAGAAAGGCCAATCCCTGGGTGGACAGTGTAAAACCGCCCCACTTCTGTTAAAGAAATCGTAATTCTGACTTGTTATCTCCTTGAAAAGAAGTTCCCTGGGTCACTGGCAATGGTTATTTTTTTCTGGGTCCATGTGGGACCTTCATTCTAAGTCATTTCTCTCTGTGATGCTTGAAACTTGGGTGACAGACATTCACCATTTATGTTGTAATAGGACAAAGGAGTAATATGGCAAAATACGATTTTTTTAAAAAAGTAAAATAAAAAAGATGGGTCACTGGGGATGGGGAGGAATTATGGCAACATGAGACGGTAGCGAGCTCGTACAGCCCATTTCTAGTCACTCTCTGCTGCTGCAAAGAGCTGCTGATGTCCCCACCTCAAACGTGGTTGTAAAATTGAATGAGTTCAAGTGAGAGCATGTAGAACCTCGCCTGGCTCACAGTGTTAAGCGTTAGTGTTAAAGTTGTTAAAATATTCACCATTTGATCCGCAGTGCACACACGCACTGAAATTCGATTTCCACATCTTTGTTGCATTTGGTCTGCAGCCTCTGCCGCCTTTGCATTGCCCACGAGGCTTGGCAGGAAGTGCTGCCTGCTCTCCTGGAATTCAGCGCTCCTGGCCTGTGTCTGCAACAATGCGACAGTCCAGTCTGATTTGGAAGGGGAAGGCGCCTCCTAAACGTCTTCGCTCTTCCCTCTCGATTTGAGCTGCAAAATGGGCAGCTCCCCGTCCTAGTTGCTTTGCTAGGTCCTTCTTTCCCCTGGGAGGCATCTGTGCAGGACACACACAATCTTGGAATAAAGAGCCACGTTCAGGAAATTGCATATATTTATGTAGACTTTGCCAAAATATCTCATCCCAGCCGCCTCCCCAAAGCCCATGTGGGAGGCCCTGAAGTGCCTGGACGCCAGTACCTCCACCCGGCTCTTCCTGGGAAGGCTGAGCTGCACAGAGGCACTAGCTGCCCTGATTCTCTATGGCGAGGAAAAGGGAAATTGGGGACAGTTGAGACTTTTAAAGCGGCGTTCTAGTCTACAGCCATAAAGAAATATACTGTAGAAAAATATCAAAGAGCTGGAGAGATGTGCAAGCAAGTAAAGAAAGAAAGTAATTTGCAAGGACGGCACTTGCATAATTTGAGCCTGTTTTTATAAGGATGAAGAGAATAAATAACAGTAATAATAATAGCTAACACTTACTTGGTGCCCACTCAATGCCAGGCATTGTTCCTCAGTACTGTGTGTGTGTGTGTGTGTGTGTGTGTGTAATTTGCCCAGGAAAACACCAAAATGTGAAAAGTGTTTCTCTCTTGATGGTGGTATTTTCGTGTATTTTTTCCCGCTTTGTGCCGTTGTGTACTTTCCAAATAGTCTACAATAAACATGTTACTTCTGTAAACTATTTCTACAAAATTTTCTTAAGAAACATGAAAAGTCATAGTTAGCGGCTTCTTCTTTTATTTCTCTCTCTCTTTTTTTTTTTCCACACCTACAGCACCTGGGCTTCCTAGGTGGTCTCCCCTCCAAGTACTAATCAAGCCCAACCCTGCTTAGCTTCCAAGATCACAAGGGCATATTCAGGGTGGCATGGCTCTGCACCCAGCTACCACTCCCTCTCTCGGGACCACTGGAATCCCCGCTGTCATCTCACAAGACTGGATGGACAGAGTTTTAGGATTTTCCGTAGCAGCTTAGCAGAGGCCTTTGCATATACTGGATGATCAATACTTGATATTAAATAATACTCTTCCAAAAGAATGTGTCGCTACATCAAGTTCCAACAAAAACCTTTCTCAAGCAGGCAGTTTTTCCTGACCCCCGAGATGACTTTGCCTCTTCGCACAGTATCTGTTCTAATCTGAGGAGTGGGGGTGAGAAGGAGAAGGGCAGAAAGAACATTGAATACCTTGGTGCCAGGACCTGAGCCAAATGCACTGCACATTTCATCCCATCTGATAGGAGCCTTCTGGAAGGAGAGTATGAGATCCCCACATTCCGGATGAGGAGGCCAAGGCTCAGAGAACCTCAAGCCAGCCCCCAAAACCTTGTGACCCCTTCTTGTCACTGTTACTGCTTCTTTCCCCAGTCGTCATAATGGCAGATAAGTTCAGGTCAAAACACTGTTCAATTCCACCGAGAAATTGCACTGTTGTTGTTTTTTAAACTGAATTGGTCAATCAGTTTAATTAAAGCCTGCGGGCTGATAGCCCTGTGGCAGGAGCACTGATGTCCTGTTCATGCTGCAAGCCTGTATCTTAGCAAAACAGAGCTCTGCCTTGGGGAGGAGGGTGGTGAGCTTCTGCTTAAGAATGTTATCATTTCATTTAAAAAAAAAAAAAAACAGGCAGAACTATTTGGTCAACAGTGAAATCAACTTACAAATGACCCTTTCCATGTTTCCTATAAACTCTCCCTCCTCTGGATTCTGAGGATCTGGGTTTAGGGAACATTTTGTATTTTTTTTTTTTTAAATCAAACATTAAGGAAAAAGAGGAAAATGTTTTGTCATCAACGTCGTGATGGATGTATAGCGAAGTGCATATTTCACATAAAATTCGTGATTCTTCTCCGTAAAACTCTGTTGACATATAAGTCTCCAATGGAATCATTGCTACTGGCCCGGCAACAATCCCCGGCACTGATAGCAATGCGAGGCCAGGGGCTTTTCAGTGCATCGCTAACCTCAAACAGCTAATTGAGCCTTGTGCTGGCCCTTGGAGGTCGGGCTGGTGTGCGGGGAATTGAACAGAAAGAGTAAAACCAGCGTCCGTGTGCCGGCACCTTGGGTGCTGGTGGGTGCCTTAGCACCGCTCATTCCCGTCGTCTCTTCGTTGGCTTTCCTGAGAAACACGAGGTGCCCTGGCAGATCGATACTGATATAACAGAGATTCAGAGGTCCTGCTGACAGTCACAATTCTGGGCCAACGGTTTAATGGCAAAGCTCTGGCAGCCAGGAGCCCTGGGTTCGCACTCCGACTCTGCCAGAGATGACCTTGGACGAGATATGTCAGCAGGGCCAGGACTACGTGAGGCACTTACCTCCGGCACAGCACTGAAGGGGGCACCACGAAACTCAGTCATCAAGATACACAGTATTTTAATGCAATATTTAAATAAACCAAAGTGAATGCAAAAGATCCAGGATTAACAAAATATCAGAACTTTAAATAAAGACAGGATCCAACCCTCAGCATGCCTCACCCTGATCCTGACCCTGTCTCCTGGCTTTATTTAAACACTTGATATTTTGCTTCTCATGGATTTACTTTTGTGTTATTTTAGGTCTTTTTTCTTGATGACTGAGTTTTTCGGAGTCCCCTTCAATTTTTTGCCTAAGGCCAGTGTCTCGCTCCTTCCCTTCCTCCCCCTCTTCCTCCCTGCCCTGTGAATAATCTCAGCCCTCTGAACTTTAGTGTCCTTAGAAACCCAAATGGGAGGGGCCTTCCCAAAGCCCGAGCCAGCGGGGGTTTACAGCCGAAGAGCTGAAGTTTGACTTCTAGTCAGTCATTCTCCCCTCGCCACCCACCACTCCGAGCTCATTCACATGCAAACCACTAGGGCCGAGTCCTAAGAGCTCCCTAAACATCAGAGCTTACAGTGTGTAGCTGGGGAGACTGAAGTATGCAGTAAAAGTAAAATCACAGGATGGGAAGGCAGAGGAGGTGTGAATGAGCGCTGTGAGTGGTCGGAAGAAAGCATAGCAAGGATTCACTCTGGAAGAGCCGGGGTGGCCCCAGGAGGGCTTCCTGGAGGACCAGAGACTCTATCTGGGCCTCAGATACCTGAGAAACCTTGATGAAATGATTGGCTTTAAGAAAATCTTCACGTGCAGCAACGAACCTCACTAACGCGAAATGCTGAGTTGAGTTACAAGGCTCTAAAGAGGGTTGGGAAAACTGACATACCGATGCCTCCCTTTAAGGGGAATTCCTCTTCTTTCTGGCTGATACACACAAATACAAACATACACACACACATTCACACACCAGCCGGCATCTCCCGGCCAGCACCCCAGAAGTGATACCAGCCTTCCTGCTTTCCCCCACATCCCCAGCACTGCTCACCTCCAGAAGAGCCACGAAGCCCACAACAGGGCTTGCTCTGCGCCAGGCATAAGTGGCCAGCCCTCCTTAGGTGGACTTGCTGGCAGGTCTGTCCTTGGGCAACTCTTTATGGAGATTTGTCACGTCTTCTTACGTCTGCTCCTTACCCACAAAGGCACACCGAGCAGGTGTGTCTGCATGTCACTCAGGTCTCCTTTGTGGTGTCGGTAAGTCCTGAATTCTTCCATAGAATTCTTAAATCCTCCCTCAATCCCTCCCGCCTGTGAGCAAGCTCTCTAAATCCAATCAATTAACACAGCCCAGAAAGTCAATCCGTTTGAATGAAAGCTAGATGCTTATACCTAATCACCCATCCCTAGGGGCTGGTTAAACCACTCACTGTACTGTCTGCAGGAAGGAGCCCTGGGCAGACACAAAAGATCAGGGAGAACTGTGTAGGCTGACGTGAAAATATGTCTCTCACATATAATGCTGGGTTAAAAAAAATCAGGTTGCAAACTAGCAGTCTAATATAATTCCACTAGTTTTTCGAAGGGTGTGTTGCGTGAGCGTTTACACAAAGAGATGTCTGGGGCGGGGAGGCCTGGGGGCCACCGAATGTTCCCTGGGGTTACTTAGGGTAAGAAATTGGGAGGGGGCATTTTTAGGAATGTCTTTATGGTTTTTGTAATGATTAAATTTTCTACATGCGTCTGTATTATCTTTGAATACAAAAAAAAAAAAACACCTCAACTAAGCTATTTTTACTTAGCACTTTTGATAGATAAGAAGTACTCGATATTTTAGGTACATCCACAGAGACGGAAAGCAGACGCTGGGGCTGGGGGAGAGGGCACGAGGAGAAAGCCCTTAATGGGGGCAGGGTTTCTTTTGGGGTGATAAAAAAGTGTTGGAATTAGGTAGAGCTGGCGGTCGCCCAACGTTGTAAATGTCCTAGATGCTACTGAATGGTTTGCTTTAAAGTGCTTAATTTTGTTATGTGAATTTGACCTCGATTTAAAAATAAGTGCCTGATTCCCTCTTGTAAAACAAGCCACCTAACTGAGTTATCTGTTTATCTTCAAGTTATGTATCGGATAATTTACCTGGTTTGGAGAACAGTGAGGTCGCTCAGAGAACTGGGTGGTCTGAGGCACAGAGACCCAATTTCTGACTCTGCTTTTGTATAATCCTGAGGAAAGGGCTAAAAGTGAATGAGACTCAGCGAAATAATCTCCAACGTTCATTTCGGTTCAAAAAATAGAGTTCTGAAGAATGAAACTCTCCCATTCGTTCTCTTATGTACCATGCACATCTTAACTTCTCAACACAAAGTCCTAGTCTGACATCATTGAAACCAGACCTTCCAGAATCTTCATGCCAGTGACAAAGACAAAAAAAAAACAAAAACAAACAAACAAAAATCCTTTCTCTGTTTCTCTTCTTTCCATCCCTCTTCATTACATACAACATTGAGATAATTATAGCAAATAAATATTTAAAAGGAGTAAAATGATCAATGAAAAATGTAAAATGGGGGGAAATATAAACTAGAGCCGAATATCAAGATTTCAAGCGGGGAAATCATTAGAACATCCGTTGAAGCTATGAAATCCTGCACAGCTGGTCGTAAATTCAAGTCCACAATATATTTACATCGTATGTTTACCTCCAGAGGACGCTTACTCTTACTCGACTCACCCTCATGCGACTCTGGAGAGGTTAATAGAGGCCAGAGATCTCTGCATGGGATGGACTTGACACTGCGGGCCTGCAGACCCCTGCGACACTCGCTCACACCTCCAAACCCACCACCAGCCTCTCCTTCACCCCGACGGCTGCAGAACACACACGCGCACACCGTGGAAACTGGCTCATTGCACGCGTGCACACACACGTCCAGGCCAGGCAAGCATAGTTTTATGTCAGGGGTTGGGAACATGAGCAACGCTTCGGCCACACTCAACAGGGGTGATTCATGACCCTGATCTGTCTGAGCAATGTATGGTGGGGGTGGGTAGGGTGAGGGTGCGAGGCTCACGGAGGGAGGTTGGGAGGAGCTGGAGAAAGGATGGAGGTGCAATGGCCTGTAAATGGATGTCTTGATTTATCCGGAACCCCAGTGACAGCTTATCCGTTGTAGAGCTTCACTCGCTCGTACATCATTTTCCTTTCCTTCTCTCCTTTTTTTTTTTTCCAGATTCTCTTCTCTTCTCTCTCTCTTCCTCCCTCCCCCCTCTTCCTCTCTCATCTCCCTCCCTTTCTCTCTCCCTTTCTCCCCCTCCCCCTGAGGAGGTCCAGCTGGAAGGAGACAGCGCTCGGAGTTTAGTTGGTGCAGACAGGACTAAAGTAAACAGACGGGTCCCTGGGCAGGCAGTTAGCAGCCTTCGGACAGATGATCAGCGTTGGGCTGGTGGCGGACCACACACACGAAGCCCCCTCGGACCACACAGGCATCTGCCTGTCCTGCCTGCCTACGCCACACGCACGCACAGGCTGCCCTCGCCTCACTGAGCCTTTCCTCTGTACCACAGGCGGTTTGGAGAAGTATCTAGAAGCACCGCGTGTTGTAGACCCTAGGCTGGCCCTGCTGCTTCCAGGCGCCCAGCTAGAGTCTCTCAAACCAGCTCATGAGTGTCTCCCCTGGAAGGGCTGGAAGAGGCAGAGGGGTAGGACCGTGGGGTCACAAGCTTTGTGGCCACTAGAGGCTGTCATGTCGCCCCTTGAGGCCTCAGGTTCCCACCTATGAGCTGGGATGCGAACAGCAGCTGATGCGTGGGCTGTATGGATGCGTGCCTCCCAGGGCCCATGGCTCGACCGCCCCCTAGACTCTTCTGTAATTGTTATTCACCATCTCCCCTACCCTGGAAATGTTCTGCACCCCTTCTGAGGCCTGGGGTGAGCCGTGAGGGCCTCTCTGCACCCAGACTGGTGCCCCCAATGCTGGCCACACCCTCCTGCACAGCTCCTGATCTCTTCCTTTGAAAGGCCTTTAAATCAAGGGGTCCCCTAGGACACTTGAAGCTGTGTCCTGAAAGCCTCACCACATAGGAAAGCTCTTGCTCATAACTGCCCCCCAGCATATGCAGAGAGAGCTACTCCCTCTTTCAGTGAAGCCCTCCCTGCCCTCCTTCCCGATGACACAAGGTGGGTGGGGAGCCGAGGAAGGTATTTAGGGTTCTGCTGCTCCTCACTGTTCAAACACTCCCAGGGCGAAGTTTTCACCCCCTCCCCTCCGCCCCCACCCACCGCCACCTCCATCTGTTCCCCTCTCTAAGAGGGCTCCCACGTCTTGGACACCTCCCTAATGAGGAGTTAGCCAAATAAAAGCCCTGCCCGCTGTCCATGGGGCCTGGCGATGGCTTTGGCCCAGGGTGCATGCCTGGGACAGCCTGCTCATCAGACTCACCAGGCTTATCCAATAGGGACAGTGCTCCCTGGGGCGATGGAGGAGGTGCAGGCTGAGCAGACAAGTCTCCATCCCTGTGACACCTTGGACCACTGCTCCAGGTGGAGTGTGTGGCCTCAGGTCGCCCACGGCACCATCTGCAGGCTTTGCTCTGCTCCCAGCGTGGCCGGCGGCTGACCAGGGCCATCTGTCTTCATTATGCGGGTTTATTTGGGGAGGTGAGCCATGGGAGGCTGTCATGGCTGAGAGAAGGTTTGATCTATTGGCAGACATGCTTTGAAGGTCTCCTCAAGTTTGCACTTCTGCAGATCAGAGTGAGGCGAATGGCAGCCTCTGGTTGTCCCCATATCATGAGGGGCTCGGGGAGCAGCCCCCCTGGGAGGAGTAGGTGTGAGCTGAGCCTTTGAACTTTGCACTAGTGCGCACTCAGTCCCCTTCCACCATCCAGTCCGTTTTTTTTGTTTTGTTTTGTTTTGTTTTTTGAGTGCCTGTGTTACCGGCCTAGCCTCCGAGGGCACGATGATGGCTGCCAAGGGCAGCAGTCTTGTAATCTGGAGGGAGAAGCAGAGGAGGAAAGGAGAAGGAAATCAGATTCTCGGAGAGTGAGGAGCAACTGAGAACAACTAAGACGGGATAGAGACGCTGGGAAGCTGGGCGGACGACTCCACAGCCAATGGTCAGAGCAGCCCACATCCGGGGCTCCCGTTGAATTTTCACCTCAGAAACTTTTTGGAACGCCATCAAGTGAAAATTGGTTCGTCTGTTACTCTGAGTCGTCCTTTGAGATCCAGCTCTCTGGCCCCTGCGGTCCCCGCCTGGCACACTAACCCTCAGTTTCTTCATCTGGAAAATGGGCATCGATGAATATACCTAACTCCTAGAGTTGCTCTGAGGATTGAACGGGGTCACACACGCAAAGCCCGAGCGATACCTGGAGAAATGGTAGCTGTGGTGACTGTTACTGTGGGAGAATCTCCACGCGTAATCCACGGGCGGTGATAAACCGATGAGGGAGAAGCTCCGCCATCTTGGAATGGGAAAGACATGGTCCCACCCCTCAAGTTCCCTTCTACCACTTCACCCCATCCTCGGGACAGTATTAAGTTATTAATGAATAATTGTAAATGGAAGAAAGGTTTTCCACAGAAGCATCCTGATATCATTTGCTTCTTGCTAAAACAGGCATTGCCATGCCTTGCAAAGTCCTAGAGAAGGGAAGAAACCAATATTAATTAACATGACAGAGAAATGACCTGTTGAGAAGAGTAAAGAATTCACTGGACTCCCTTTAAGAAATGTGAGATGGTTACTTTTTCCATTTCAGTGCCTCCACTCACTAGACCCTCTGGGCTGGAATCTTTACCCCACATGAGAGTGTGATCAAGGCAAGTCACCTAATCTCCCTGAACCTCAATGTACTTATCCATGAAATAGGCCTATTAACCCCACCCCAAGGATTGTGAAGACCAAACTTTAAAAGGCAAAGCGCGGGCCCCAGACATCACCGGTGAGGAGTAAATCTGCCTTCCATTTTCCCTTCCCTTCTCCTGTGTCTCATGCCCCCTCCCCCACCATCTTTTTTTTTTTTTTTTTAACCATCAAAGTATACCACAGAGTCACTTAAAAACTGGAGCAATACCAGGGAGGACACTGAACACAACCACTGCAAGTTGAGTATCAGAGCTTGTCCCCTCTGCCTGGGGAAGCAGATTAAGGTCAAGACCGGAAGCCTGATGTGTAGGCTCTGAGCGCTGCCGTCTTCTGTGCGGGACTTTTGTGTACCTCTCCTGCGTGGCTGCCCAAAGCAGGACCCGAGGTGAAAGAGGAAATACCAGCTCCCAGACAGTAAAGCCCCTGTGTCTTTGGGATCAAGGGGGCAGTGACACTTGACTTACTCTGTGCCAGGCGACTTGAGGTTCATATGCTTCAGTTCAAGGAACCCTCTCATCAATAGGAGTCATGCCCCCTCCTTCACTGCAGCGGAAACTGAGGCACAGAGAAGCCACGAAGCCCCGGGCTGCCCAAACCCTGGAAGAATCGGCATGAGACTTTTCCATCTTCCACCAGATGTTGGCCGCTGAACAGACAGAGTGAAACGCACCAGGCTATAAAACAAATCCCAGCGCCCCTCCAGCGTGCACAGGAATTACATTTGCCTGTCAGGGCCCAGTGCAAGCATAACACAGACCCTCCTCTCCCCTCCCCAGCATGGGAGGCGTTTTGACTCCCGCTGAGAAACATGAAGGTCATGCCCTGCCGGCTTCCCCATCTGCCCTTTCCTCACCAGGGGGAAATCTGACAACAGACTTGTTATTTATGCAGCTTAATGCAATCCAGAGGCTATTGGCACACTGCAGGGAGAGGGAGAAAAGAGTCTGGCCCCACAGAAACCAGTTTCACTAGCTGCATTTGAAGTATGACATCCATAAGTGGGACGAGGAGGAGGCTTTCTGCAGTGGGGAAACTTTCCAGGCGGTACTGGGGGGACGGCAAAGTTCCAGGGTCTGCTGGGTCCAAGGCGCATGTTCTCAGTGTAGCTTAGTAGGCATTCAGTAAACAGTTCTGATTAATTCTCTCCCGGGAATTGTGCAGACAAGGGAAGAGGCTCCCTGGAGCCGGCATCTCTGTGGGCTGAAGATGCTCAGTGAGTCCTAGCACGCCACAGTATTTTAATGTGCAGTCACTAAAACTCATTCTTCCTGTGAGAAAAGCTAAGTTGGTTTTCTTTTTTTAAGGTACATTTTTTTTCTCCCTAAAGGTTTATCCTTTCTAAGGACTCAAAGACTCAGAGAATCAACATTTAACAATTATTTAACACAGAGATGATATTTTGTTTTTCTGTGTTTCATTGAATGGAGATGATGAGCAGTCATGCAAAGGCACAGCCACTATGTCACGCAGACCCGGGCCCCCACACTCACTGGGTCTGTGATTTTGGGTGGGTCGCTTAATGTGCCTTCATTAGTAAAATGTGGATGGCGCTGGAACTTAGCCCCTAAATTATGGGCTAATTAGAGGTGAGAATGCAGATGACTCAGCAGAGCCTGACAGGGAGCAGTCTTCAAGTACTGGTGACTCTTGTCATCCATCCTCTTCTCTCTCATATAGTAAAGGGATTACACACACAAATGATGGAGCCCTAGGTTCAAATCCCAGCCCTGCGCGTTGGCAGCTGTGTGACCTTGGGCAAGCTACTTAACCTCTCTGTGTGCTTCAGTTGGTTTCCTCGTTTGTGAAATAGGGATAATAATGGTTGTGAAGATCAAGTGAGTTAGTAAATGCAAAGCACTGGGAAGAGTCCGTGGCTCATAGTTAGCTGGCTTTTATAATTACCATTATAGGGAGAATTGATATTTTCAAACTTTTGATTTAAATCACTTTAAAATATTTATTACATGAACAGTAGCATGGCAAAAATTATGCTAATAAAGAGGGAAAAGCCTTCAAAACTTCTATTCTGGTGAATCCTATTTTTAAGAAATTTTTGTAGCATGGAGATTTTTCATGTCTTTTGTCACAAAACAGCCCCCACAACTGCTCGTCTTGGACGGAGACAAGCATACCAAGCATGCCGCATGGGCGAACTGTCCGCTTTTCAGTTAGGATCCCTTGTAGGTGCCGATCCTCCAGAAAGATCGGGGTCTGTGTGTGTGCATGTGTGTGTATGTGTGTGTGTGTGTTTGCGCATGTGCGTGTGCACATGTGTGTGTTGTTTGGATTCAGAAGCTTTACATTGGGGAGTCAGTTCCAGGCCTTGAGGTTTTAGCTTCATGTTTTCACAAACATTCATTATATCATCTGTCTTGGAAAAATGACCATCTGTAGTAGCCATTCGTGCAGTATTGATTATTCCTGTAATCACTGGCTACCGTGGCTTTGTGGGGCCCCATCTTTTACAAACTTCCCATTAACGGTTGTTGTTTCCTGTGGAAAATACACCCCGTGGAGGCAGGATTTGGGTCTTTTGTTTACTGTGCTATCCTCCAGGACAGAACAGAACAGGAGCATAGGAAGAGCTCAGTAATGGATTGCAAATAAGTGAACAAATGGATGAAAGAAATGTATCCTACAAGTAGGATACTTTTGTGAGTTATTTTAGAACATTTTTTTAACAGATAATTTCTGTGAAATTTTTTTTCATCTAACTCAAGGTAACCCAGGATTCAGTTTAATTTACTCAAAGTAAATCTGGAATATAAACTTGATGCCGTGTATTGGTGCACCATATTAGTAAATTTTAAAATGATTTTCACCCATGTTCTCTTTCAATTGCCTTTGAAACTCCATGTGGTAAGTAGAAAAATGGGATTCTGTTTCCCAGTGTCCAGCCTGAGCCCAGCCAGGTGGACCCCGGGAGAGCCGAGGCCTTCTCTCTAAGTGTAGGGTGGGTGAGCGTCATCGATTGGTGTGGCAATGAGTGCTCGTGACCGGCACCCACACCTTGAGGGGAGTAACTCAGCAGTTCTCAGGGTTTTCATCTTTTTATATCCCCATTCCTATCCTGAGAAAGGACTCTGCAATAAAATAGATCTGTCATCTGTTTCTCCCTGTATCAATCTCTGTCCTTCTTGGTCCTTCTGTCTGACTGGCTCATCGCAACCCTCTTGAGGGGATCTCAGGAGACCAGTTCACAACTCACGCCCCCACAGTGGCCAGCGTCCATGCCCACCGCCTGTTTCCTGGGAATGTCTGTGTGGAGCGAGGGGCCAGGTCCTCTCTGCTCTCAGCTGGGAAGGCCAGTCCTCCGCCAGCTCCCAGTGCTGGCTCTGCTTCCTGTTTACTTCTGGGGCAGGCTGGGGACTGCTGGATCTGTAGCCAGCCCTGTGGTCCCAAGCTAGCCAGGCCACATTAGGGGTTATCACCCCATCGGCCCAGATAGGTCGCAGGCTCTGCCATCCGTCAACTGTCTTCCTTCGTCATTGAAAGTTCCCTGTCCTGGAATGTCATCTTATTAGGTGGCTCAGGCCTTGATGTAATAGCTTAGAGACTTTCGACAGGGCTCGGCCAGTTATTTTATTTTTATTGTTAAAATTAGGACATACATACTCTTTTGAAAGTTTAATAAAAATTTTCATTAAAAACTTCAAAAAATTATCAAAATATAAAGGTAAAAGGAATAATTACCCAAACCTTATCACCTAGAAATAGTATTTTGGTAAGATTTTTATTAAACATCTGTCCATGCTAATTATACCCATAATGATGCAAATGTACTATTTTACAAAAATGGAATCATGTCCTACGTGTTGCTGCTGACCTGCTTTTCCTTTTAGCTGAACGGTGCGGCGTGGATATATTTACAGGTCAACAAAGATGGATCTACACCATCTATACATAGCTGTATAGTATTCCACGGCCTCTGGTGTGGCATTTAGACTTTTTTCAAGTTTGCTCTTATATATTATAAGCAATAACACAATGACATCTGTTGCACATTTACCTAAGTATTGCCTTGGGATGGAGCCTTAGAAATAGGATAACTGGACTATAAGGCAGTCACACGTAAAATGTCGATGTGTCTGAGCAAACCGGCGACAAGCAAGGAATTAGCAATTGTCCTTCCTGGTTTAGCCACGCCTGGGTCCCAGTTCCCACTCCTGCATCACACTGGACATCGTACAACCCTTACGGTGTGCCAATACTATAGGTAGAAAGTGGCATCTCATTGTCGTTCTTTTTTCTTTAACAAAATTACTTTGCACATATGTGTCAGTCATTTATGCGCTGGGGACCGGTGCAGCTATTTAGACGTAGATCTTCATGATACAGAGGTCTTTCAGGTTCCACCGGCCCAACCCCAGCCCCGACCCCTCCATCCAGTCATCAAACACTTGAATCAGCTGAATCAGCTCAAGCGTTTCTCTCAAAAGAGATTGTCCTGTCTCTAGTGTTGAACACTCCTCCCCATAGATGGGGCACTTACCACTGGCTGAGATGGCCCACTGCCTTCCCAGCTCTGCCTTGTTAACCCTTAAAAGACAGTACATAAAGAATAACCACACTGTGCCAGGAACTGTGCCAAGCCCTCCACAAACGGTCTCAGCCCACCAACAATGCTGGAAGCACATATTACTATGTCCATCTTTGTTCTAGTCAGTCAAGGTCACTGAAACACAAAAGGTTAAATAACTAGCCGAAGGTCACACAGCTATAAAGCAGCAGAGCGAGTAGTTAAATCGTGTTGCCTCTCAAACACTTGGAAACTGAACCAATTAAAAAGCCCACAAAGGGAACATTAAGCTGATGAGAGATATAACTTAGAAAATACTATCTCAAATTATAGATAACTTTACAGTCTTATCCTACAAACAGTCTTCAGCTGCCCACAGAAACTAGAGGCATTGTCAGACCCCCACTGAGTGTGGGCTTTGTGCCCAGAGCCCTGCTGGCTCCTTGGGCTGCTGAGAAGTAGAAGCCTGGCCCAGCCTCAGAGGTGTCCCTGTTGATTCAGGGTGTCACTGGTCTATTAGCTTTTGGCTCACAGTTTTCATAAGGCAAAATATCTAGACAATAATCTAATTGATATAGACCCCAAAGTAGTCCAAAGCTCTCATCCCTATTTTTTTCCCACTGGGAGCTATTTTTAGAAATTAAATTTTCCACCACCTGCAGAAATTCCCTTGAGCAAAACACGGTACACTTTGCAGCTACCTCTTGTTCTCTCTCTGGCCCTGCCTTTCTGCTTATCTGCACTTGATCCCCAGCTACTCACCTAGTCTCATGTTTTTCTTCAAAATCTTCACTGTCAATGTGTCCGGTGCTCAGGTGTCTGAGGAAAAGACTAGCACCAGTCAGTCACACTTAAGTATGAATTAGCCCTACAACTTAAACAGTTGTACTCTACTAGGAACAAATGCATTTTTTAAAAGGAGGACATATTTATCCACCAGATCAATGTCTATAATTTGGACAGTGAGAAAGACACAATTAGTTGGATACAACAATTCTAAGCTTTATTGAAATTATTGTTTGTTTGTTTGTTTTTAACTTGACCACTTCTTTGTCGTCAGGTAACAGATAACTTGTTACATACAAGTAACAGGTTAAGTTATAGACTGCTTTTAGTATGAGGAAGATTGGTCCATATAAAATCTTTCATTTGTTTCAAACCAAACCAAACCAAGCTCAATCTAAATAAAGACATACATACATACATACATACATACATACATACATACATACATACATGACATACACTGCAATTCCTTTTAACATATAGATTTTGACCTGGGCTCAAAACAATCTTTTAGTCTAGCGTGTAAAGAGAAGATAGGGTGTTGCTGAAGGTTTCCTTTGGGGAATAGTGCCTGCTAGCTGGGAGCCACCATGGCTTGCAAACTAAATTTAAAAGCTTGTATCCCAAGACCCCTGAGCAAAGGTTACTTGAGGTCTATTCCGGGTTCAGGCAGAAAAAAAAAAAAGAAGCTTTATTTGGCAAGGAAATGCCTTGCGAGAAGGCGCTTCGCTGACCAGGGGCATGGAGGAAAGCTGTGACTCAGTGCATTTTTCTTTTGGCATTTACAGCCCTGAAAAATGATTGCAGCTTCCTCTGGCTGCTGGAGCCAGAGCCTGAAGAAGTGACCTTTAAGGAGAGTCTGTTTACTCCATCCTCAGGCAGAGGGCCCTTGCGTGAGCTCTGCAAAGCTGCGCCCCGCCTTGGCGCTGACCTCAGGGCCTGCATCCAGATTCACCAGATTGGGAGAAATAGGAGGGAAAGGACCCTTGCCCAGGAGAGGGAGGTCAGGGTCACCTTCCAGCTAGGCGCCCCGTGCTTGCCTTTGTCCTGGAACGTCCTGCAGAGTGGGTCTGTGGTGACCTGCCATTTCATACTTCATACATTCTGGAAACTCTCTCCCAAAGCCAACATCAACCTCTCTTGCTTTTTAGATGAAACAAGAAGCAATTAGCCTGGATGGGGTACTCCTCTCTCTTTGTGGGCCACACCACAAATTGGATTTGAATCTTGATCCCCTAGACTTTTACACCAAGGTACACAGAGGGGGCAGTGGAAAAAAGATCAAACTGGAAAGTGTTCAGACCTCTCCATATAACTCTCCGAAACTAAACCATCCACATGTTTTATAGCGGATATTGAAACTAGAATCTGATTTCTTCACCACTTCATTGCTTAAATGCGGAATAAATAATCATATGTAACGAGATCTGCTATTTTTCAAAAGTATGAACAAAACTTGAAGGCTTGGATTTAAGTTTCTAAGGATCTTTCTGAAACCGTCCTACTTATAACATGATCGCTACGAATTTTCTCTTTGTATCCTGATTCAGCAATCTTTTCTTTTAGAGAGACAGTGTTTTATTAATAATCCTCTGGTTTCTGTTATAAATATAATACTCTTCCTTTGGAGAAAATTTAGGAGAGTATAAAAAGGAAAATTAAAGTGACATAGATTTCACCACTCAGAAATAACTGCTATTAACATGGTAGTAAATTTCTTTTCAATCTTTTTTTTTTTTTTTACGTTCATATGTGTGTGTATGTGTGTGTCTTGGAACACATCCTCTAAAAAAGCCAGCGTCAGGAATTTAATATCGTGCTGTGCTCACCTGTCAATAATATCTCATAAGCACTTTCCCAAGTCATTAACGTCCCTTATAAACATCATTTTAATGGTTGCTTAATAAGCCATCTTTTGGATGTGCTATAATTTATTTTACTATTCCTCTATGGTAGAAAAAAAAAGTTTTAAAGTGTGCAAACTTCCTTTCCCAGTGGAAAAAAATAGAATAGCAGCTCTGGCATGGTTATTTGTGATTTCCTGAAATTAGGTCAGAAATACTAGACATTTTTTGTTAACCCAAGTACCTACTTCCTGATGGATTCCAAATATTGACCGGACAGTGACCAGAGGAAGGAGAGTGGCCAGCCCCTTTCCTTGGGAGGCGTGAGATGGGGTCCCGCAATGACTCTAGAGAGCTTGCTGTGGGGTGGTGCCGGCGAGTGGTATTGTCCCTGCTCTCGGTGTCTGTGAGTCATGAGCTACGCTGAGAACAAGATGAAGGAAAGCACAGGGCCTATGCCAGGGCCCACGCACAATTTCAGGCGTCCCCAACCCCTGGGCCCTTAGTGCATCCCTTAGGAATTCCCGAGCCCCACAGCTTGGTTAATGAGATCCCCTGTGACCCAGCTCCAAAATTGTCTTCAAATCCCTTTAATCCATAACTCTAAGAATAGAAAATTTTTTCGTTGTTCTTTTGAGCTCCCACTCACTATTGACATTTGACAGGAAAAACTTTTGTTTCTGCAAAAATTGAGAAACTATGAAACTCTCTCTGAAACTCAAGATATCACAAAGGAAAGAGTTACCAAAAAAGTGAAACTTTTAGATAATTTTATGAGTTGTGTGAATCCACAACACACATTATTTCACACACTTAAAAGAATTACAAAACGAGCACTGCTTTAGTCAGTGGAGAACGAAACAGTCCCGCACGTTTATCCTACGTAGTTTTATGTATTATAAGATATTTGATGGAATTAGGAATGACACAGTTCCTTTTTCCTCCAGGAAACATTAGTGCAACATGTTCTTCTCTGATATTTATGGTCTTTGGTTCTTAATTTCATTCTTTTATATCGTAACGTCACACTCGAGCATTCAGGAGCCAAGAACACACCGGGGAAGTTCACTGAACTCCGGAAAGCCTCAGTTTCTTCATCTATAAAATGGCACACCTGGCCTACAGAACTGCTGGGAATGTTGCAAGAAATTAGGTATGGAAACTACTTGGCACACGTTAGCACATGGGGCACATTCTCCACATTACTTCTGAGGAAGGATTTTGTTAGTTCTCATTTAAAATCCTGAGATGTACACAGAATATTAAAATAAAGATCGGTGGCTGGAGGCTTCAAGGAGAATAGATGCAGTAAATACAACTGGATTTTTGTTACTAAAAGTTTGGGAATAATTTATGCTACACCTTCACGTGATAAATCGAATCACTCTCCATGCATCTGAGACAGCCAACAAATCTTGGGGATGTAAATGATCTGCAAGGAACCTTCTCAAATAAAGGTCCATTTTATACCTTCATCGACAAGGTCCGAGGGTTCCAATTTTTGATCAAATATCTGGCATAAAAGGTATTCTTGTCGATTGATTGAATAATAATACTAGTAGTAAATCTCATGCTTATCTGACAATTGCTACGTGTCAAGGGATATGCTGAGTACTTGTGTGGAGCGACTTGTTTAATCCTCACGACAGTCCTAATGTGTAGGTGTGCTGTCATCCCTGCTCCGCAGATGAAGAGACAGTCACAGAAAGATTCAGAGCTTGTCTCAGGTGACCGGGCTTATGAACAGTGGACCCAGGGGTCAAACCCAGAAGTTCGGCCCTAGGACCTATGCCTGCAATACGTCAGGAGGAGGACCCTCTACCTCAGGTCATCCTGGATCACAGAGCCATGATGAGTTGATGGCTGGATGTGAGAAGCAGAGAGTGTTGATGGTTGGGGAAAACTAATATTTTTGGACCGCAGTTGACCACAGTTATCTGAAACCGCAAAAAGAGAAACTGTAGGTAATGGGAGACTACTATATTTGTTCAAAGTTTTTTATTTTGTGCTTTCTTCACAAAAAGGGATTGTCATATACATATTGTTCTTTAACTTGTTTTTTCACCTACTAATTTACCATGGATAACTCTTAAAGTCTGTATGAAAAAGTTATTCTTTTCTGATCAGAGTATTGGATTAATTCACTAAACCAACCAGTCAACGCAATTTCTTAAAGTCAGTCTTTTTCTTTGAGCAATGAGAATCACATAACCCAACTCCTTTTACCTTTTCCTTTGGCCACCAGGAAGCTCAAGCTAAATTTCATTACTAGCTGAAGTCATTATTCCTTCCCCTGTGCTCTCCTAATATCACGTAGGTAACACTTCCTGCCACCTTCCTTCCATGTTGTAACATCAGAGTTGTTTCGTACATGGGTCTACTACCTACTCTAGATTATAAGCTTCTTATAAGCAGGAGACATGCAATGATGCCTAATGATGCTTGGTAATGCCCGGCAATGCCCAGGAATGTCTGATGGTGGCTGGAGCGCCCAAAGATGCCCCCTGAGGTCCAGTAATGCTCAGTGAGAAGAACCATTCCACAGCCCAATGTAAGTCCACTCTGAGTATACAACACCTGCCACATAGCCAAGAAGGCTCCTAATCCCATCCTGTCTCATGTCCCTCAGATCTTCTCTTCTTGAGTGTCACAGACCTTCCTCTTATGCTCCCCTGTTTGGATCTGCTCATACTGGTGGACAGTTGTCATTACTCCAAGCCATCATGTTTAGCTCGTGTAAAGCCTTTCTGACAAATTCTTTCAACTCATTCCTTAATCATCCCTGTTGCAATTCTCTAAACAACCTCCGATTTGTTGACATCTCCAGGACGTGCAGCCAAGGGCTGTACACAGGACCCAGGTGCAGTTTTAACAGCCTCAGATAAGGAGGGGCAGTGGGGACAGTGCCCTTCCTGAGCAAGGGGTTTCTCAATCGAGTCCACATCGTTGAAGCTGAGAAGGAGGAGGCCAACTTCCACAGTAATCTTTACTCTTGCAGATGGCAGTGTGGATGACGCTGGCCAGGAAGATGCCAGCTGTCCTGAGTGTTCTGATAATTTTATTGAGCTCTTACTTATTGTTCAGTCAACAAATGTTCATTGTAAAAAAATGAGAGAGTGTATATATGCAGAAAGAAAAAGGAAGGAAATGCCAGCCCCCGGACACAGCCGGTGCTGGCACAGAGCCTCTGTGTAGTCCAGGGCAGGTGAGTACTCAGATTCTGGAATTAACCACCCGGGATCCAAGTCTTTGCATCTTTCTCAACCCGTTTCCTTGCTCCAGACAGGATGCTAATGATAGGACCCCTGCTGTGAAGGTACATGGGTTCATAACACAGACAGGGCAAGATAACCCTAACATAACATAACAGGATAAACAGTGTCCAAAGACTCCTGGGTCAACAAACTTTTCTCTTTTCAGGGGGCGTTCTCTGTGCATTTGTCATTTTAAAAATTGTGTTATACCATTTATAATGTCTTGTTCAACCTGCTTTTTAAAAGCCTTACAGTATATTGTGGACTTTTTATTTTAATAAAGACTCTTTCTCAAGGTACATTTAATAGTATTTAATATCCCAGAGGATGAAAGTAGCATATTATTTAACACTTCTTTATTGTTGAACTTTTAGTCTGGATCTCCCTTTTTTAGCCATTACAGAAGGTTTGGTGGTCATCACTGTAGCCTAATTAGGCCCACGCCTTAACTGGGTCCTGAAGATCTGTACCCTGAAATACGCATGTATGAATGAACATATTGCTGAACAACCCTTCTGGAAGGTTCTACCCACCTGTACATCCCAGCAGTGCAGGGGTATGTGTCTCAGTGACGGATTTTTTAAAACTCAATTTCCCCAGATCATAGGCCCTCACTCTTGGCTGCACATTAGAACCACATGGAGAAATTTTATGTCTGTCTGTCTGTCTGTCTATCTATTTATCTATCTATCTTATCTACAAAAAAATTCTATATGGGGAGATTTAAAAAAGAAAAGCATTTTTGAAATAACTCCCAGGTGATTATAGTAGGCAGTCAGGTCTGAAAACCACCCCCAAGCTGACTTGCTTGCTCATGCATTCTTTTGTCTGTATAGCCTGCATCTGTTTACTGAGCACCTACGATGAGCCAGACTCTCTTCTGGGTACTGGGGATACAACAGAAAAAGGCCCTGTGCTCACGATGTGTACATTATTGACTTAGAAATGGGCAGCAAACTAATAAGCATGCACCATGCTGAGGAGAGAGAATTTCTGCTGTTTGCAGAACTAACTTGAGTGAGCACTTTCGCTGGCATTTTGCATTTTTTCCCCTGGTTCCTAGCAGAACCAACACTTGTCAAAGTTCCCTTAGCTGGTCAGAGGCAGAGCTGGGCTAGAGCTCTGGCCCAGCACAGTGCTGCGCACATAGTAGGTGCTTAATAAACATTTGTTGGTTGTTGAGTAGAGTGAATCAACACATATCATTTGGGCCCTGAATATTTGTGGAACCTTGTCCACCTGCCAGAAACCAGGCTCAGGCTAGGGAGCCGTAGATGAACAGAAGGCGTGGTGACATGGTGTGAAGTGAGGAGGAGAACACAGATCTTAGTTAGGACCACAGCTGTGCAGAGACCTTGGGCTTTGGCAGCATGACACGAAGATTTTGCAGCATCGATATTAGCAAATACTTAATTGTTCTCACGTGGAGAATCCAAGACACAGTGGTGTTATGATCTTCCTAGGACTCTAGTTACTTCAGGAACCTGGAGGAGCACAGCCACTTTCAAATAATTTGCCTCAAGTAAAGTTTTCCCTGAGAAAGACGGCAGCCCAGCTCAGAGGGAAGTCGGGCCCTTTCTTAAAACAGAGATGGGTTTCTTAAACTGCAATGTGCGTTCAGAATTGCAGGGAGCATATAAACAAGGAGAGAGCTGGGCCTTGGGTTCAGAGACCCTGCCCAGGAGCTGGGCCACAGGCCCTGGAAATCGCAGACTCTGATGCCAGCATTCAAGGGGTCACAGTCTGAGAGACACTTTGGTGGGGCCTCAGAATGTTATTTATATATTAGGATTCTTTGGAGTCTTATCTGGGAGGAGATGACCAAGAGTGTTAGACATCTCTAACACTTGGCCATTCTTTGCAGATGGGTAAAAGTGATGCTGAAGATACATGGTTGTTGATTCGTTGAATGCAAACCCAGCATCTAGGGGAAAACCAAGGACGTAATCGTGGGCAGCTGCCCTGAGTCATGCCCGCGCTGTCACCTTCTCCCAGAAGTTTCCAATGTTCAGTCACAAGGATGCTAAATTAGAACGGGCATCAGATGTCCCAAGAAGGCTTGGAAGGCTGGTTCAGCCAGAAAATTGAGTTTAGGTACAAACGGGGGACATTCAGCATGAATGGGGAGAGATGCTTAGAAGGGAGAGGAGAGGGATGGAAAAGAGACAGAAAGAAGAGAGGGCAGCAGAAGGAGGAAGGAAAGGAGAGGCCCGTGGCGGGCGGCGGGGAGGACAAGGACATGCGGAGGAGGGAGGAGGGCACGGAACCTGACACCCAGCCTGTGGAAGCATCCCTACCCCGTTTTCCCTGGAATCGCCCAGAAGCTTACAGCTAGGTGCCCCCATAGGTATGAACAACTCCACAAATTTTCGTTAAATCTGTGAAATAGAGGAGTGAGATTTGGTTCGCCCTACCTCCCTCCCAGCTCTGATGTTCTGGAATTCCATGAAATCATCACCATGTTGGGTCACAAACAGGGCTAGCCACACAGATCGTATCGTGCCCTGTGTGCGCACTGCGCTTGCAGTAGATGAATATGATTTCATTATAGGAACAAATCATCATTATCGTTAAATGGAGGGCAAACGGGGCCCAAGTATTATTAAAACCATGCTCCCGAGGGCTATCAGCTCCTGTAGGAAGACATTGATCTCTCCTCTCAGGCAGCAAAGCCCGGAGAAATCCGCTTTTAATTACCTATCGGCATTGACTTAATGTGCCATAGCTGTCTTATCACATTGAAAGTACATGTCTACTTAAGATATTTAATTTAAAGCGATATTCTTAATTTCCTCATGGTTTCCAGCGTTTATGTTAACTTTAACCTGCTAGTTTGCAAATAAAGGCATTCTCTCTCTGATTACTTTGAGTCAGATCCCAACTTTTGTCTCGTTACTTCGGGGGTAACACCCTAGCCTGGGTTTGTCATCACGCCATGTCCTCATCGAACGCAAATGGTAGCGGTGCTTTGCATTTGTGTAGCATTCTTTGATTTAGATCAGGCTTTCAAACACATGATAGTTATGACGCTGGCCAGCCCTGATTGAGCACTTGCTGTGTCCAGGCATGGGAAGTGCTCTAAATGCATCGCCTCCTGGCATTGACCCAACAGCCTAGTAGGCAGGTGCCTTTATATGCCTATTTGCAGAGGAGGAGAGTGAGGCCTGCCTGTGCAGCTTGTGGGCAACGGAACCAGGAGCCCACCCTACTACGTCTGTCTGCCTCCTGAAGCAGCTCTTTTAAACATGGCGCCCATCTGGACAGACATCATGCTACGGACATAGGGGGGAATAGAATGATAGCAAGCATTTGGGGTGGATGGGAGAATACCACGTACCACCAAAGCATTACCCTCATTCTGAGTCTCTGCAGTGGCCAGAGCAGGCCTCGTTAGGCTCCTGCTCTGCAGATGGGCACGCCCACGCCCAGGATGAGTGACTTGACCAAGGTCACTGTGTCAGTAGGTGATGGTCCCCATGGGAACTACTGACACCGAGACCTGAGCCCTCCCTCCGTGCCCGTCTCCCTAGAGGATGACAGGTGTAGTGCCAATGGGTACTACTATTCAGCCTGGTCTGCAGGGGATGAAAAGGGGCTTAGGAGTTTGCTGTGGTGGAACAGGCCCGAAGAAGCAGAACCAGGTTCGACCTGCGCTTCTTCTCATCACGTAGGCACCGAATCATCTTGCATCATCACAAGAAGGGCAAGTACAGTGCAATAGGATATTTCGAGAGATAGAGGCCGCATTCACATAGCTTTCATGATAGCATGTTGTTATAATTGTTCTATTTTATTATTATTCATTGTCGCTAATCTCTTACTTAATTTATAAATTAAACTTTATAATAGGTATGCACGTGTATGAAAAAACATAGTATATATAGGTTTGGTGCTATCCTTGGTTTCAGGGATTCACCAGAGGGTCTTGGAATGTATCCCCCATGGATAAGAAGGGACAATTGTGTAGGAAAATTCTGAATAATATTCCCCAGGCTACCAGCAGTGGTTTTTATTCACAGGGTGTGGAATCAGGAGAGGGAAAAGTGTACTTTTAATTTGTATTTGTGTATATTGGTTGAATTTGTTAAAACAAGCATTTATTCCTTTCCTAATTAAAAAAAAAAAAATGGGAGGGAAACCGGAATACATATAAAAGGAAGATAGCGTCCCTCAGGAAATTTCTCGAAGTAGAGCCTGGAATAGGCATCAGTGGCCTTCCCGAGAAGAGCTTCGGGCTCGCCACAGCCAGGCTCACATCACCCCCTGCCAACTGCGGGCTCCTCCTGCCACTTCCAGACTGTAAAACGCTGAGGAACAGGAGGCTCTGGGAGGACCATCTCCACCTTCCTCCACGCCAACACTGCCCATGTGCGCTCCCGTGAGTCAAACAGTAGGCTCTTATGACAATTTAAAAAATAAATAAATAAATAAAAGACCAAAACCAAACAGATGAATGGAAGAGACACTAAGTGGCCACGGCTTGTCTCCTTAAGATCTTGGGCAGATCTGGTCTCCTCTGTCCCTGAGTCTTGAGGCACAAATCAAGATCTCCAGCTGCGGTCACGCGGAGTAGCAGAGGTTTAAGCTAACGGCAATTAAGGAGGGTTTCCTGCGATAAACTCCTCAATCTTCCTTGAAATCTGCATGCTCCCAGCTTTATGGCCCACTCATGCTGGATGGAACTCTGCAGACCAGACCATGTCAGAGGTCACGATGTCACTTTTTAAAGATCTGGTCAGAGATGAGGGTCTGTCGCTATCAGATGTACCCGGCGGCCCCAGCAGGACGGAGCTGGTGGGACAATCTGTTGATCTACGCCAAAAGATGGCCACTGGCCAGCTGCCCGGCACTGGTGGTGCCGTCGGCAAATGACTTCCTGGGCCTCCAACTCCTCGTGCATAAAAGGGACAATAATCTCTGCTGGGGGAGGGCACTGCGATGCAAGAAAAAGGGTGAAATGATTAGGAAAAAAATATAACACACTGAGTAATAAACGAATAGTTAAGAGCTTGGACGCTGGTGTCAGGCAAATCCAGATTTAAATCTGAATTTCGCCACCCTCCAGATGGCCTTAGGGTAGCTATTCAACTAATTGCTGAGACTCAGTTTCCTCACCTATAAAGTGGGCGCAAGTAGTAATAGCCACCTGAAGTCACGTGGAAGGCAGCCCGGCAGTGATCTCCTGGCCCCCTATTTACAACTGCAGCTACCCCTCCCTGGTCCCATTAACTTCTTCCTATTCTCCAAAACACCTATCACCATCTGGTACCTTTTTTATTCGTTTCATTGTCTCCTCCCATCCCCTCTCCCCCATGAAATCAAATGCGGGCATAGATTTTTATTTATTTTATCCTTTATTCTATCCCCAGCACCCAGTATGGTGTCTAGCACACAGTATGTGCTCAACAAATGTGTGCCAGATACACAAAATACTGGTTAATGTTGTTGCATTTGTTGATGCGCAGGTCGCATACTTAAGAAATCGATTTGCAGTAAGTCAAATTCATATGTCTAATGTGCTTTATTTGAAAAGAATTTTACTTTAAAGTCCTCTTCCCCTTTTCTGAAGATTTTTAACTTTTGGGTATAAAATTCTGACCTAGATGTAGGGAAAGAGGGATGGTGAGGACATGTATGGGAATGTGGTTAACATTCCCACATTTGGGGCCAATTTAAATCTGTCTCCCACCGAAGCCCTCCTTCCCACACGCTCCCCACCCCAGGCTTTGACCGGTTTTGGCTATAGGCAGCTTCAACTGTAATCATAGCCCACAGGTCGAGTTTTTCTCTGTGTTTTCAAACGGAACTGAGCTCCTCAGGTGAGGCTCCCCCTCCCAGGTCTCAGGAAACGCCCTCCCCTCCCATGAGAATCCCTTTCTGAGATGCTGGGGATCTGAGCAGAACATCTGCTGTACAAAGCAGCTGGCCTGGAACTTTCCTCTGGCGAAGACCTGCGTTCAGATCTTTGGGGACAATCTCTGTCTGCACCGGGATAGAAACCAGAAATCCAGGAGACACGAGGAAGGGCCAGGATGGGAGCTGCCAAGAACCAGCCCAGCGTGTTTTAAGTTGGAAGAGAGAAACGCAGCCTTGGCTGGATGCTGGGAAGGATTCTGATTCGTTCGAACCACTCCTGCCCTCCCATGGCTAATGTTCCTTTCGAAAAGAGGGGAAAATCCAGGGAAGGGCCAGTCATTTAAATATGGACGGTTTGGGACAACCCCAGACAGCAGAACATCTGCTAAATCCGACTTCGGGCACGCTGCCTCCCTCCCCACCCAGACATGCGAGCATCTGGTACGACTTTCTTGCTTATCTGAATGATCCCAATTGCAACACCATCTTGTCTGTGGTTTCACTGTTCATTATAAAATCATGTTTTACTTTGAAAATGCAATAATGGTGGAACCAACCTAATTAGGCACCAAAACCAAAATCTCACAGAAAAGAGGGTTTTCTTTTTTACCCACTACAAGAGAGTTGAAATCAGACTATTGCTAAATCTGATTTGCAATAGGTTAAGAGTGAGGGACCAGCTTAAGCATTTTAATTGGTTTCAGTGACTTTGTACCGGAAACACAAAACTTTTGAGGAAATAATACTAACAGAGAAGATGGTTATGATTCAGTGGAATGAGAGACCAGGAACTTTACGACGTAGCTTCTTGGCTTCACGCTCAGCACACATTACTGGCTTTCTCGATTTCCTCAGCTTTAAAATGGGAACAGAAATATCCTAAAATTCCAAAGACTTGGGGAAGAATGTAACACTCATGTAACATGCAAAGAACCGAAATCAATATGTAGAGCTTGGCTGAGAAGTAGTAATATTTCTTCACTCACCCTGCAAAGTCTGATTTCCTAGTGCTAGGTCAAGCAAAATCTAGGACCTACAAATTCTAAGGTAAGCTGTTCCTTTCATATCTTTAGCTTAAAAATTGGCTCGGGGGCCTAGCCCCAGCTGATTTCTTTTTCTCTGCAAATGATGCTCTTTTCCCAGAGTCAGCTTGTCCTTCTAAGGCATCCGCCATAATTCCTCTGGTCTTACTGCCCATACACTCACACTGCACGCAGGGCCACCAGCTGGCCCAGCACATTTCGGCTCTTTGCGGCTCATATCTACCCTGCTCAGCTCACAGAGGCTCTCATTATTGGATGTTTCTTGTTAGGCTGAACTGCACGAAACTGCCATTTTTTGTAGATCAAAAGCAGTTGCATGTTGGCATATCAAATGGTTCCGACGAACATGTACCAGAAACAGAAAGACGCACGTCTGGGTTCCCACACAGCAGGTTGGTAAAAATCTCCACAGAGACCAACGGGCTGACAGAGCAGATGACAAGCCCCTGGCCAGGGAGGCCTGGCACCGTTTAGGCGCCTGTGATGATGTGGTTTGGTGCCTGCCTTCGCAAGCTACTCTGTGGCCCTCACCTCTAGCGTCTCTGTGCCTCAGTTTCCTCACCCATAGAATGGCCGTAACAGTAGCACTGACGTCACGGGGGGGGGAGGTAATGAGTAACTGAACAGGTGCATTACGCAGGCTAGCAAGTGGCAGCTGTGATCCCCTCTCTTGAGCCCCAGGACAAGCCCCAGATAAGGGGGTACTGCTCATGACTTGCCCAGTGTCTCCCAGCTCCTGGCGGCCGAGGCAGACATCTGGTCTGGGTCCTCCCCAGGCCCAGCTGCCCCTCATCTCTGGCTCCAGATAAGTCCAAAAGCAAAGATTGCAGGTACTTTCAGAGGTGGTTTTTTTTTCACAAGGATTAAAGGCGAGTTTCTGGAAAGAAGCTAATTCGATTGCCAGTTATAAAAATAATCTTGCGTCTTTGCATGACAGAAATATTTCCTCAGGTGAATGATATGCAGTAAGATAAAACCAAAATAACTCCTCCCCAGGGACTGAGGGACTGACTTGTCCCTTAGAGTCCAAGGGGCTTTTGAGGGCACACTAGAACCTTCTCCACAAACAAACAAACAAACAAACAAACAAACAAAGAGATCAGGGCTCCTTCCGCTCTCTGTCCAACAAAGGCGCCTAAACGGTGCCAGGCCTCCCTGGCCAGGGGCTTGTCATCTGCTCTGTCAGCCCGTTGGTGTCTGTGGAGATTTCGCCTGGTCGATGGGGGGCAGGCAGCCAAATGAGTTTGACAAGAGTCTCATGTGTTCCTCATCTCTTTCTGGCACCTCTGGGTGCCCCGCATGCCATGACAGGATGTCCTGCATGCCTTCCCTCCTCTCGGCACTCCCCTCTGACCCCTGTACCTGAAGTCACTCCAGTGTTGCTTCTTAAAAAGTGACATGACACGCAGGAAAGAGATAGAAGCTTTTAAAAATATGTATTTTTAATCCTTCTGTTCCAAGAACCAGGAAGTTGCATTTGTCTAAGAACAAATTAACTGACACCCACCCCTCCCTGCCCCTGCCCCTGCCCCGCCCTCCCACAACCTCCACCAGACTCCATGAATTTAGATGCAGAATCTGCCAGATTTGGGTGGAGACCGGCTCTGGCCTGGCGCCTGCTGCCTCCTGGCGCTGTGAGGCCAAAGGGGACGGAATGTTGGGATGGTCATTTTTCCTGAGTGACCAGGCCAGAGGAAGCCTTTCTCTCAAGGACAGAACCCTTCCACCTCTGCCCCCTCCCCAGCTGAATCCACCTTTTAAAGCAAGAACAGCTAGGTAAGAAAGAGGAGAAAATAGTGAGGAATTTTACAAGGTGGTCACCTAAGGCAAGAAGGAACAAGTTTTGTCCTGTGAAGGCTTTTCATAAGCACTTTTGATCCTGCCATTGAACCCTGCGTCATGAGCCCTGCCTTCATTCCCACTTCACAGATGGGAAAACTGAGTCCCAGGGAGCTGGAGACTTCCCACTGACACCCACTGACACCTGTCAGACCCTAGAGTCGTGAGCCCTCTGCCTTACTCGTGGTGAGTCCTCGGTGGCTTTAAGAGCAGGAGCCCAAGCAGGAGCCCTTTCCTCCCCTCCCCCACCACATGAATGGAGGCAGCAGGTGAGGAAGGGGCTGGTGACTGACTGAAGGGGCTGCTCCCAGTTTCCTGTTGTCTGGCCTGAGATGCCCAATACCGGTTGCAAAGGAACCATTCCAACTTTCCAGGTGTTTGAAGGTATTTGCTGAGCATCTTTCCTTCTCGGAGACCCGCTGCAGGTACAAGGGGAAGTGGCAGGAGGCAAAGGCTCAAGGGGACAGTGCCGGCTTTGTCATCTGAATGGAAACCAGTCTCCACTGTCTTTACACAGGAGGAAGGAGAGGGAGATGGGCTGGGGAGGGATGGGAAGGAGAGGAGGAGGAAGGAAGGGGAGGGAGAGACCTGCAGCCAGCACCCACATGTTTTTTATAGTCTCCCGTTGCCTGTTCCATGAGAGCGTCCCAGGCCCAAGCCCAGGCTCCTGCCTGCCCTTCTCACCCCTCGGGCCTGAGGGACCCTCAGAAAATCCTCCCAGGGAGGGAGCAGTGAAAAGGCTGAGAAACAGCCAAATCATCTGCTTTGGGTTAAATTAAACAAAATCAGATTTATAAGGGAAAAAAAGAAGAAAGAGATAAGCTGAGGACTCGGTGCAGGGCGGGAGGAGGCTCTGACCCATTGTCTGGTGGATTACTGAGTCCCATTTCCCTGATCTCACACTGACATGACCACTGGGGTCGCATTAGCTGAAATCCACGGCCACTGTGGTGTCTCAGCTCCTGGGCTCTTGTCAAGAGTCTGGTCCTACACGTAGGGGCTGGAGGCTGGATCTTGTGAGCCTGGTGTCAGCCTCCCGGAAATCAAGCTCTTAGGCTTTTAAACCCAGTCTCTGAAAAATCAGGGAGGTGACAGGCAGCGGGATCTGGTGGAACCACAGTGGCCAGGGTTGGTTTATTGTACAAACATCACCCGACTTGGTCACCAGGCTGGTAACAGGAGACGGTTGGCCTCCTAGTTTGACCTTTCACCCCTCTTTACTAAATAGGCCTAATTATTGCATTTGTCTGTCATTTGAGCCACAAATGATCCATTCAGGTCATGGGGGGGTGAGGGGGGGAGGCAGGGAGGCCACACTTTTCAGCCCCTGTCTGGATTGCTCCACTAATTGTATCCTTCAGAGGAAGTTTGGCAGGAGGCTGCTTTGGTCCTGTGTTTCCGGGGAGGAGACTCTTTCTGCTCTAGTGGAAGGGATGTCACCAACCAGAGAATATCATCCCAGAGGAGCCTGGGCTTCTGGTTCTCAGCTGCTGAGTCTTCCTTCTTGGTCCCTGGGTTTAAATTCCAGTTCCACATGGGTGAGCGACTTCCTTCTCTGCAGCCTGGCCAGCTGCACATTGTCTACCCAATGGTCAGGGTGCTTCCTGGGGCCCACACGTCCCTCTTCCTTCTGCATGTGCAGAGACTACATTTCCCAGCCTCCTGCATTCAGGTGGCTATGTGACCGAGTTCTGGCTAATGGCATGTGAATAGGGGTGGTGTGTACCCCATCAGCCCATAAAAATCTCCTGCGTCCCATCCTCATTGTCTTTCCCCACCTGCTACCTCTAAGCTCTTAGAAAAAGGAGGAGCCACAAGACAAAAGGAGTCTGGGTCTCGAGCAGACATCCACAGCACCCCATCCCGCCCCTCAGTGTTATACTGTGATGTGAGTGCAAAATAACATTATTTTATCATGTCTCTGAGGTTTGGAGATTGTTTATTTCAGCAGTTGGCTTATCCTGCCTAATGCACTTAATGACAGAACCCCATGTTTATTCCAGGAGGTAACATGCTTGATAAAGAGACTCTAATTTTCCTGCCTCCCTTGCAGCTAAGATTGGCTCATGAAATGTCCATGGATGTTATTGGGTAAGGCATCTGAGAAAGCTTTTTGAGATATAAACAGACAGTAGTGTATTTCCTTTTCCTCTCCTGATGCCTGGAATGCAAACCTGATAGCTGTAGCTTCAGCAACTATATTGAGCCATGAGGTCCTAAGGATGGCAGAGCAAAACATAAAAGCAATGAGTCCCTGATGACTATGGAGACACTATTGATCCTTTTTTTTTTTTTTTTTACAAAAACTGGACTCCCTTTTTTAAAACTTGTTTTACAAAAGAGAAAAATAAGCTCTTAATGTTACAATCACCATTAATTTGGATTTTCTGTTAAATACATCTGCCCCTAGTCCTAACACCTACATTTCTTGCCTATAACAATGTAGGAATCCTGTAAAGGTTAAGCGAGGTAATATCACACGTATAAAGAACTCATTCTTTCACGGCAAGAGTAAACACGACCTATGCAATCTGGACAGAGATTTGTCACATGACTTCATCGTAGTAGAATCATTTGTTTATAACAGGAAGTTGCTTCACTTCTCGGTTTCTTCTGTGAAGTGAAGATAAAAATGCCAACACGAGACGTGCGTGAGACACAAGGGCCGCGTCCTGCGTGGTCTCCCACACCTGCCTCTTCTTCCTCCTCCTCTCCATGCTTTCTCACAGCCTGCCTCTGCCCTCTGAGATGTCCTACCATGTTCTCAGATGTTCATGGCATGCAATTGGAATGACCTTGATTCCATGTTATAGCTGATCAGTTCTGGCTAATGGCATGTAAATAGGGGTGGTGTGTACCCCATCAGCCCATAGGGGTGGTGTGTACCCCATCAGCTCTGGCCTTGAGAAATGACAGGGGCTCCAGAAACGCTACCTTCTTCCATGGACGAACCTCCCCAGGCTGATTTCAGATTGAGCCTTGCTTTCCTGTCCTGCCATCAGCTCAGAGATATAAATAAAGCAAAAGTGCCAATAAGAGGTCTTTTAAAAACCTAGTTTCTCCTTAGCGAGGGTTGAGCCTGCTCGAGTGATGGCAATTCATGAAAGCAAGGATTTCAAGGAGTTGATGTTTGTACACGCCAATTACTGATTTTTAACCATGTAATTGCCTTTTTAAATTCTTGGTAGACTGGTAGTAGAATTCCTCATGAGAGGCAGTAAGAAAACATCCAAAACTCTCTTGGACTCTGGGCCACTGGGTACAGTTGTGCAGGTTGTTCACTGCATCAGGCACCTAGCCAAAGGTGCAAGTGGCTACCCCACGCTGCATTCACAGCCTCGTACATGGCTCAGGACTATATTTACCAAGGGGAAAAAAGACACCTCTTCCTAAGTTGCACAAAGATACTATACGGGCCAGTGGCAGGCAGCTTAGATCACTGACTGGTACCCCCCTGTCTCTGTGTGGTTTCTACCTCTTTTTGCTCATCAAGACTTCCAAATGCAAAACAAAGTATTATAAGATTTGAGAGTGCTCCCTGGAGATGAAGCATTCTTACCCTAGTGCATTATCCTGACTTAGGTTTGCAATCACTTCATGTTTGAGCAGAGTTGTTTTAACCTCCATTGTCCAAGTTAAATAACTGTCTTACAATAGTAAGAGTGTCCATCAGCTGGGCTTTACTTGCAGGGGCTTGGGGCAAAATTGGAGGCCGGTAATAGGTGAGGCTAAAAAGTGACCCCTGTGTAATTAAAATGTCCCTCAGACCAAAACGTGGTTTATCTGCACGGATCCAAGAAGCCACTTTATGCTTTCATCCTCCCAATTTCTTGTCCTCTAATGTTATCTTTCCTGAGAGGAGCCCTTCCATCTTATGCCCAAGCAGATGCATGAAAACAAAATAGTATCTGGGTACGAGCCAGTTGGTTTTAATGGAAATACCTGGGAAAAAGGAAGTGAAATCTGCAGAGGGAGAATGGCTCATTCTAAGATGGGGCAGAGAACATTCAAGATGAACCTGGACGTCTTGTTGTGACAGACGTAAGGAAGTGCTCAAAGAATAATGGGATCATGTCAAAGTACATGTAAAGGGGCTCCCGCTGACCACATCTAGGACAATTGAAGCAACACCATAAATGCTTGTAATAATGGGTTATTAACCAAAAAATTAAATAAGTATTCATGAATACATATTGACATACTAAATAAATGAGGAAGAAAGATAAGTTCTCTCTTAAAATAGAATCGCAATTAAAACTTTAGCAAGTATGATGGGATAAGAAATAAATCGCCATTTGGGATAAGAAAAAAATCACCACGTAATTCATACTTTCAGGCAAAAATTAGCAATGTGTTAAAACTAATAGGAAAAAGTATAGTAAGTAGAAGGATTTTGCATAGTCTCAAGATACCTCTCTACAAGATATTCACCTGTTACAAAAGGGGAAACAGTAGCCTGGCAGAGGAGAGGCGCCAAGTGATTCTTACCAGGAATGGGACGAATGACATCACATGCCCCTGAAATGAAGCACTGGCAAGGGCACACATCGCCTCTGGGGAATTCCTGTGAAAAATTCATACGCTGAATTTAACCATGAGGAAACCTCAGACCAACCCAAACGAGAGCCGTTCAACAAAATAATGGGCCGCCCCTCTTCATAAACGTCACGGTCAAGAAAGACTAGAGCAGACCGAGAACGTTTCAGAATAAAAGAGACTGAAGAGACAGGACAACTGAATGAGATCTGTGATCCTGGAAAGAATCTTGAATGAGAAAAGTGTGTGCGTGTGTGTGTGTGGGGGGGGGGGTGTCCACCCCTTTAGCTATAAAGGGCTCATGGGACTATAGGCAACATTTGAATAAACTCTCTAAAATAGATGAAAGTATTATATCAGGGATGAATTCCTCATTTTTCTAACACCGTGGTTATGTAAGAAAGTGCCCCTGTTTCTAGAAAATATTCACTGGAATATTTAGAGGTAAAGGAATGTCACGTCTGCCAGATGTGACAAATATGGCAAGATACTAGCACTTGAAAAAATAAGGTACATAAGAATTTTCTGTACATCTTTGTAACTTTTCCAAAGGTCTGATGTTATTTCAAAATAAAAAAAACTAATAAGTTATTTTGCATAATACACACATGTGCACACACACGCCCATGTCCCCCAGGAGGCCTCCCCAGCCGGCCCCATCTCAGATCTCTGTGACACCTTCACTCACCCTAACACTTTTGGTGATCTCGTCCACATCTACATGCCTTGCCCCTGGCCCCACTAGTCTGGGACAGCTCGAGGGGGTGATCCAGGACCTACACATTTTGATGCATGCTCAGGGAGTCGACAGACATTCATTCCTCGACTAAAAAGGTTCCTGCCATCAGCGTGGTGGACCAGTTATCTTGAACTTTAACAAGTGTGTGTCCACAGCGAGGGTAAGGCAGCAACAAGAAATGTGTGTGCTAGATGGTGGACTTCAGAACCAGCACCCTTGGGGGAACCCCGGCCCCTTTCCTAGCTATTGGGCTCTGAGTTAATGAACACAAAGCTTCTCTGTTTCTTTTTGGGTAGTGGGGCGGGGCGGGAGGAGTTACGCCCATTTGGAAGGGTGCCATGAAGATCACATGGGAGGCTTGGTGGAAAGCTCTTTGTCCAGTGTTCATCGTGAGGTGCTGCGAGCACCTACAGGTACCACTATTACAACTCAAGTGAAACAAAAGCAAAAGGTTCCCCTCAAAACCAAAATACAAGAGAGTGGTGGGTAAAGGGGGTAGGAAGTCCTCAGAAACCTGTCTGGTTTAACCAGCTTCCTCCGAATGTGTTCACAGTGTTTAATCCAATTCTTTTCTCCAAACAACCACCCTGGGTCACTGACAACAGAAGCCAACCAAGTTGGTCTAATGATTCATAAACCAAAAATTGTCGATATAATAGCCCTAGGGCCATGCTGGATGGCTATGTTACCGTAATTCTCTTAAGAGCCATTGACAAAGTAAGGACTTGGAAAACCCCAGACCCGGAGTTATTAACTTACTCAGGCAGTTACTGAGGCCCCAGAGCTATGGACTGCGTAGCGTGCTGACGGGACTGCTTCCAGCAACAAATCATTTGAATAGTCAACCGGGGACATGTCCAAAGCCGCTGATGATCTCAGGTAATTGGATTTGAAGGACGACTGGCCTGCCTTGGCGTGGAGGACAGTCCCGGAGTTTTCCCTGGGGACCGAATTCCTGGCATAGTCAGGCAGCCATGAAATGTCGATGGCACAAACCTCATTCCTGCATCACGCTGCGAAGAAGATGCTGTAATGTTTTGGGGGAAAGAACAGATCATACGGCATTTGGCTCCCTTCCTAGCATCTGTTTTCTTTTTGGCTGGTTGGGAAGATGGAAATGAACACGTGAAGTATCTTTGCTGGGCGACGTGTTGCTGAGACAAAGAAATGGGGGATTTTCGCAGATAGCGGCTATCTTTAATTGGTATGACAGCTCCGTTCCAGGATCAGAAACCAAAGTGTCTCCAGTCCCGGCACCTATTGAATGCCGACGATGTGCCATCTCAGCCCTGTAGGTGAGAGCGGCAGATGCTTGACTATTTAAATTAATGACTTGCCAGGGCCCCACAGCCCGTGAGGATTGTGGGATCTAATCCCAGTTCTCTCTGAAGCCAGAATGTGGTCCCCCCTTTTCTAGAGAAACCCCCATCTTAGTGAGAGTCAACCTTCCCATCCCCCATACCCACCTCTGGAGCCCTTATTATCTGAGAACTCCAAAATAAGGACCAAAACATGGTTGACCATCCCCTACAGTTGGTGGATCATCCCATATGAACTCTGACCCCCAAGTGAGTCACTGTGCCCAAGTCTCAGTGACTCAGCTGAACCTGGAGCAAGGACACAGCAGAGAAAGCTGTGTTGCCATGGAAACCGCTCTTCCTTCAGAACGGACCTTCCAAAGTGTTTCAAGAACACTGAATAAGCAACAAAAGTTTTCCAGACAGATGAACCTCATTTCGAACCGAGTCAGAACATCCTTGAGGTAGTGAGTGGTGCTTTCTCCACTTCGAGGAGGTTTGTCAGGAAAGTCAGGTGGCAGTCTGCCTTCCTTCCCTGGGTGCACAGACATTTCTGGGGTGGGCGCTCTGTGCTGGCGCGGGGTACAGCAGGGGGCACAGCGGGGGACGGAGCCGCACAGCTTCTACCCCCAGGCGGCTTCAGGCATCAGGAAACGTGGACCTCCAGACCCCAGGGCCAGCTCTGCCTATGCAGAAAAGTTCCCGGAAGGAGCTAAAGTGAGAACATTTTCAGCTGAAGTGTTTTGGTTTTACCGATGCGGTGTTTGCCTGCCTGGTGAGGCGTGTGTTTGTATTTGTATTACTCTTTGCAATCAAGTTCTATAGTGTGACGTAGAATCTTAGTTTCCCATAATTTTCCCTAGTAGATAAGGATTTCATTTAGCAAGTTTTGACTCTGTAAGTCCATTAGGTTATAAGCCATCGGAGGCAAGTTCTCTTGGTTAACCTACCCCACCTTAGCTCCACCATGACCCCATCGGGGTCCGGCTGGCTGTGTCCCAGCTCCGGCTAGGCAGCCCCTTCTCTCCGGGCTCCAGCAACAACCCCTGCCCTGGCGCCAGCATTCTCTGAGGCAGTCACATCCCCCGGTGCCGCCCCCAGATACCACACTGTCCATGACAGTGCCTACACCTTGTCCTCAACTTTATAAACAGTCCTTCTGTCCAATTCTCCTCGAATTTCCCAATTTGACTCCCCCAGCATCCCGTTTGCTCCCATAAGCCTGACAACACAGCCCCCTCACCTTGCTAATTGGGGAATATTTCAAAAATCACATCTCCAACGACATGATCAGATTTGCAGTAGAGGTGACAAAAACTGAAATCTCTTTGAAGTTGGCCTCATTTCAGAATATTCCTGCCTGAGTCAGGTGACCTGGATGGAGGGCCGGGCAGGGTGGGGGGCTTTACCATATTTAAAGTTTTAAAGGAGAAGGCATTCAGCCTCTTAAAACAAGCAATTGCCTGAAAACTGGAAGACTAGGGAAGCATCTATTGTACTCCGTGACCTTGGGCAAATCCCTTGATCTCTTGCATTTTAATTTCCTTTGAAAAATCTGAGGTGGTTTGGAGTCCTCACGAGGGAGCACAAATGGAGAGTCGTTTGCCAAAGCAAGTTCAATATCCATTCTCGGTGCTTTTTTTCGAAGGTTATTTTTGTGTGTCGACGCATGGATGTGGCCATGTTTGATAAGGCATTTCCTGGAGGTATTTGTGAGAGTCCGTGCAAGCCGGGGGCACTGGGAGTTAGGAGCTGACCCCGTCGTCCTCCAGCAGAGTGCTGTGGGGGAAAAGAGAATTCCATGTGGACCCTATTTTTGTACTGTTTTCCCTGAAATAGAATGGCACGATTCTGTCCCGTTCGTGTCCCGGTAGCTTTACCTCCTGGAGCGCTCCCGTCTCTGAAGGAAGGACTTCCCTTGCCTCCTGTTTCCTTAGCAGGTTTCCTCAGACCCCTGCTCAGGGGAATGCCGGCTTGGCAGGAAGACACACTCAGCCAAGGCCTTACGGAGCCTTCGCAGTCTGGCCATGGGGTCCCACTTCGGTCCTCTCATTCCTCTTGACCAGACAGACTCGGCACCATATGCTCACCAGAGGTTGCACAATCCCGGGCGATGCTCAGCAGAGGCGTCCTTCGAGCCTGCTTTCTCAGAGCACGGGGGACCTGCTCGGAGATGGCGCATCCTGCCTGCAGTGCTCAGGGACCTGGGATGATGCGTTGGGCTCATTTCTGTCGCTTCAGGGAGCAGCGGTGGGCACTGGGGTGGAAGGAGTAGAGGGCCTTGGGAATTACACAGGTCTGCTATCAAGCCTCAGGTCTGCCCCTGACTACCTGTGAATACGGGGCACACTTTGCCATCTGGAGAAAGATGGATGGTGTATATAGGGTTGCCTGATTAAATACAAGACACCCAGGTAAACTCGAATTTCAACTAAACAATCAATGCTTTTTTTTTTTTTTTTTTTTTTTTTTTTTTTTTAAGCAGAGCACAGCACATACTTGTATGAAAACGGTTTGTTGTTTATGTGAAATTTAAATTTATCTGGGCATTCCGTATTTTTACTGGCTATATCTGGCAACCTTAACTGGATACCAAGCAGTTGCCTCACCAAAGACTTTCAGCCAAGAGTTTCCTTCACTGTATTTATTCATTTAGCAAATATTCACTGTGAATCTACTATGAACCAGGCCCTGGGGACACAGCAGAGATCAAGACAATATCCGTTTCCTGTTGCTGCTGTAACAAATACCATGTACGCGGGGGCTTAAATGACACACGTGTGTTCTGCAGTTCTGGAAGTCAGAAGTTTGACATGGGTCTCCCTGGGCTAAAGTCAAGGTGTCAGCAGGGCTGGTTCCTTTTGGAAGCCCCAGGAGGTAATCCGCTGCCTTGCATTTTCCACCTTGTAGAGGCCACTTGCCTTCCTCGGCTTGTGGTCCCTTCCTCCAGCTTTAAAGTCTTACTCATGCTGCCATCTTTCGTTCTCTCTCCTCCCTCTCTCTTCTCCATTTAAGGACCTTGTGATTACATTGGGCACACCTAGATAGCTGAGGATGCTTTCCCCGTCTAATGGTCATCTGATCGGCAACCTTAAGCCCATCTGCAACCTTAATTTCCTATTGCCATGTAAAGTAACATACTCACAGGTTCTGGGGATTAGGACCCGGACATCTTTTTTTTTGCAGGGAAGGGTGCATTATTCTGCTAACAGTCTCTGATCTCATGGAGCTCACAGTCTGGGGCGAGAGAGAGGCAGGTGATAAATAAGGAAACAAAAAATAAATGTGTTTACATATAACTCAGGGTCTCTTAGTCCTCTTATCTGGCACAAGCCTGGCTTGTAAGTAACTGACAAAATCTGAATTCAAGACACAAACCAAATAAAGACAAGAAACACTAAAAATAATAAAGTGGTGCAAAACACTTTAGGAAACTGGCTTTACTTACTGACCCTGAATCTAAGCCTAGCCTATGACCCAGAGATGTCACGCTGAGATATATACCCCCAAAAAATATGTTGGTAGGTAAACCCAAAGACAGGCACCAGAATATTCAAGCAGTACTATTTGTAATAGCCAATGAATAGAAACTATTTAAATGCCTTTCCACAGTAGATTCAATAAATAAATTATGGGATAGTTATACGATCCCATATTATGCAAAAATGAGAACAAATAACTCTTGCAACATACACCACGGTTGAATGTTGCTAACATAATTCCGAGTAAAAGAAGCCAGCACAGACACCTGTTCAAACGGGCGCCTTGGATCTGTGCTTGTGCGGGTGTCAGGCTGTGCTGGCCTGCCACTTTTCACTGCAGGGTCCCAGGTCGGGGTTTGCAGAAAAAGGGATGTACCCTTCATCTGGAGGGTGGAAGTGGAGCAGTGTGCATCGCCCTCCAAAGTCCTGGCAGCTGCCGTAGTGAGAGATGGCAAAGAGCTTGTTCTTGCTTTCTCTCTGTCCTTCCTCCCTGCCAGCCTGCCGACCACGAGTGACTCCTGGACCACCAGTCTCGAAAACAGCTGTCCATAGGCTCCACCTGCCTCGCTGCCAGGTTCCAACCTGTCAACCCATGTGGGAGTCTGCTTTCCAGATTTCCCTGCAGGAGGCACTTGTCCATAGCACCAGTTCTTCTGGAAGGCTGGGGCGGGACTTGTCTCTGACCCTCTCCAGCTCCTCCTGCAATCGAGTCTAATTCCCATGATAAATCCGTTCTCCCACATACCCATAGTAGTCTGCCTTCCTGGCATGATAAGCCTCATCAGGAGGTAGGAGAGTGGGAGTTACAGCTGGAAGGGGTACAGGAAGGCTCTGGGGACTGCAGGGGCTGATTCCAGGGCAATGTTTATTTCATATAAATTCATCAAGCTACATGTTTATGATTCGCACACTTTTCTGGATAATTCAATATGCACTTTTTTCAAGGTTTTATTTTATTTTTTTAATTTTTTTTTTTCTTAAAGTTTTGCTACCATGTTTTTTTTTCTATCATGATACTTATCAAGTTCTCAAAGTAGGTCTGCCAGGGACCTGGGTCAGAAGAATGGGCAGAACATGCCTTATCCTCTTTGTGATTTCCCAGAGCCTGGCAGGCCTGGCCCAGAGAGGGGACTCAGTGAAGGGAAACTCTGCCAGTAATGGGTGCAAGGTCTCTGGGAACAGACCAGAAATCGGGGTAGAAGTTGAGGAAGGCTCCCTTCTCTTCCGGAGCTGTATTTTGCAGAGGGAGAGGAGATCCGAGTGAGTCCTTTACATGTTAATGGTCTCTTATCTGGAGCCATTGCCCAGAGGAACTAACCACCTCATAAACCTCCTGAGGGGCATTTTATGTGTTTTTCCCACCAGCTCTTACAGGGACCCTGAGAAAGACCCCCTCACACTGAGATTAGGTGGGCGGGGTGAGGGACATTCCTGACCCAACTCAAGGGGTCAACCTGGGTCGCAGAGGACAGAATTTAGCCACTGGGGTTCAACTTCTCTACTAAGAAATGGCTTTATGCAGTCAGCGTTTACAAACAGAGGTCTGGCTGAGTATGAGGGGCTGAACAAAAAGTCAGGCACATCCCTGTCCTCGTGAGGCCACTGTCTAGGCGTGTACGTACGTGTATTTTTGTGTAATATATTATAGAAAACAATTATACTCTATAAAATGTTATTTATAATTTATAGAACATGTAGTTTGCATATTACATAATAAATATATGTCATATGCCATATAATTATATAAATTATATATTACACAAATATATTATAGTATAATTATAATTTATAAATATAATGTTGTTTAATTTTATTCACATAAACTTATATTCAGAAAATATAAATATATAATTTATTAATATATTTATATTATAATTAATTACATAATATAATTTGTATGTGATATGTAATTTATGATATGTATAATGTATAAATAAGTGGCTTTGTATAGAAATATATTTAAATACAATATGTATATTTCGGTAGCCATCTGGGTCTGCAGTGTATGTTCTTTTGCAAAGGCAAATTTCCCTTGGTCGAAGCCAAAGGATACACATGCAGCTTCATGTAATGCTACAGGAAGAATGAAGCCAGTCCTTTATCTTAATTGAACCTGTACCCGGTTGCTGTATTTCCCACAAGACTGAGGGGTGAACAACAAAAATGTGGGCTCTGTAACCACAGAACCCGCTCAAAACGGTCCTATCCTATTTCACCAGATACCGAGCTGCTTTTCAGAGACGACAGGCAGGAAGGCTGGTTGTACAATGGGGCATGAGCAGAGGAGAGAACTTTGACCTCCAGTTGCACCCGGAACCAAAGTCTCACCCCTCCCAGACACACACACACGGAACCAAAGGACTGGGACAGAACAGGAACTTGAACACTGGCACCTCTTCAGAGAAGCCAAGAGTCCATTGTCCAGGAAGATCCCATGTTGACGTCCCTTATCATAAATGGCCAAGTCACAGGTCTCCCAATTCAAACTTGTCCCACCAGCACTTCTACATACCTGCCCTCTCAACCCCTTAAAACTCCTTAACCTAGTCCAGTGAACGAGATGGATTTGAAGCACTATTAGGTTTCATATCTTCTTGATTGGTGCCTTCTGGATCAATTAACCTTTCTTTACCTAAAAAAAAAAAAAAAAAAAAAAATGCTACAGGAAGAAACATAAAATCCTTTTGACGACAGTGCTGCAGGCTGGGAACAAGTGACCCAGGCAGCAGGAAGATGGGCGTTGAGGGTCCAGGGGGCTCAAGTCCCAGGCTCCCTCTTTTCCTCTCTTGCAATCTAAGGTCCTTAAAATGTCCCAGGACCCCATGATCTGTCCCCATGCATTCCCCTCCTTGCTGCTCCTCTGCCCCTTGATCACCGCAGCCACTCAGCCATCTCTGAGCTCACTGTCCTCTCTGCTAGGAGTGTGGAGACTTAGAAATCCACGTCACAGTCACCCCTCCCTTCCTTCAGGCCCCCACATTAATGTCACTTGTTAGGAGAGGCTGCCCTACTTAAGTAGAACCATCCATACTTCCCGTCCTGCTTGTGCTGCTTGGTTTCTTTCCTAGAACTCAACACTTGCAGGCACAGGATGCATTTTCTCCTTAGTTTCTTTATTGTCTGTCTTCTTGCGCTGGAGCTATAAGCTTCCTGAGGACGGGGTAACTAACTATTGGCACCTCCAGCGGAGGGAGCAGGGTCTGGGACACCAGAGGTACTCATAAATACCTGTCGAACGAATGAATCAATGAATAAATGAACCATGCTCATCCTGCCTCTCCCTCCCTGCAGTCTGGGATCATCACTGCCATTTCCCATGAACGTGAATAGATGTTCTCCTGGGAAATAAGTGTATTTTGATGTCAGATTTCCAAACGCTGATGTCCCAAGGCGAAAGGTCCTTGTCACCCACTTGCAATTGCTTCCAACACTCAGCTTTGTACACACGAGAATAGTACATGCTCCTGGAATCCAAGTCTTCATGGGATTCAGAACACACACCTCTATGGAGAGCCCGGGCCCCGAAAGGCCACCTCACGAGCAGGGAAGGACCACAGATGCGAGTCTGGCTAGCAGGCTGTTGTTCTGTGGATTCCTTCCTGAGTTTGCCATGCTGGGTTTTGGGTGAGAATTCATTCATTCATTCATTCACTCATTCATTTATGAATAGTAACATTCTTTCCTATTGTGAGCAGAATGAAAATATTGAGCTTAGGACAAACAAATAAAACCATATAAACACAAAATGGCTCCTCTGGGGAACGAGACAGGGCATGGGTTGGAGTAAAGCAGATTGCCAGTGCTTTCCATTCAAAGGTTCTCAAGATCATTTGCTCTTTCTTAGCCACGTGCATTTATTACAACAGGGAAAACAAAAATACAAGTTGGATTATGTCGTTCCCCTGATGAAAGCCCTCCCAGGACTGCAGCCCTTCCCATGGGCTCGGGGCAGTGCTGGGCTGGCCCTGCCTCCTTCTCCGGCATCTGCTCCAGCCACACTCAACACCGGGGAGCCTTTCCCGCCCAAGGGCCTTTGCTCTTGCTGTTCCCTCTTTCTAGTGCTCTTTTCCTGTCACTGTAGAGTCAGATTAAACTTAACCAGAGCTTCTGAATCTAATTATTTATTTGTGTGGTTATCGGACTACATTCTCTTCTCTGATAGTTCCTGAAGGGCGGGGGCCATGTGTGTTCACGCACCAACATACACCAGTCCCTGGCGCTGGACATAATAAAGTGGCGGCAGTTCACACCTCAAGATAAAACACACAGATGTCTCTCTCTCATGCTCTGCTGCCCAGTGCCAACATCTTCCCATTTGCTGAAATGTAGAGAAAATCATGTCCCGTTCATCAGGCGTCTCCACTCAGTGGCAGGGGATCCGGGAACTTGACCTAAGCATAGAACTGAACAGACATGACTATGAGGAAGAAAAGGTCTCCAGCAAACCACCTTCTTAATGTCTGGCCCCAGCAGCTAAAATTCCATTGTAAAAACCATTCGTCTAGACTCAGGAAAGGCACATCTGAAAATAAGAAAGAGATCAAATGAGATGATGCCCATGGCTATAAATTGTGGTACAGGATGAAAACGTAAGGGATGCAATGTTTCTGCACAGGGTGGTGGTTTCACCCGCCCCCAACGGACGTCAGCCTAGACTTGGCTTCTGTTGACATCCACCTGCCCCTGAGCACTCACTCAACCCAGGGACCGCTGGGTGTGTTTCATCCTTGCCACCAGGGGGCGCAGGGAAGTCCTGTCTCGGCACCTGAGTCTCAGGTTGGGGCTGCACTTCTTGTTCTAACTTGGGTTTCAAACCAAACACCTGAAAAACTTACGTAAAAAATATTCTAAACCTGCAGATTCTTCAACCCCAGCCCAGGAAAGCCTAATATACAGTGGGCCATGGGAGTTTAGGTTGTTTTTGTTTGTTCGTTTGTTTTTGTTTTTAATGAAGTGCCTTAGTTGATTACGATGTAGCCAGGTCCTTGGACCACTGGTCTGTGTCAGCCACAAATGAACTTAGCACTAAAAAGCCACAAAGAAAATGAGTCCCACCCGTTATCAGTCGTGAGGAGGATGAGAAGAACAAAGGAGAGAGAAGCCCTGATGATTCATTTCTTTTCTCTCTCTTTACCTTTGAGCGTTCCCCGGCTCTGTGCACACGTTGGGGTAGGGGGAGGGAGAAGGTGCGTGACAAGCATCCAGTGCTGATGAGAACAGGCCCCCAGGAAGTTACAGAAGGTGCAGCGGCTGCTGGAGAAAAGAGTCATTTCACTTGTCTGGGGAGGCCCAGAGCCAACATTTTCTTTTTTATTTTTTCGCTTTTAATGTGTTTACATATTATAGAGTCTTTAGTTGAACGTAGGTGCAGAGGGCTGAGTTCGTCACAGCCATCAGTTGCGGCGGCATCATTTTCCTCTCTGGTCCCAGTGAGTTCCTCCCTTATTTAATTTCTCTGATCCTTTTTTTTTTGGGTTCCAACTTCTTTCCCCTCTTTTTACATAAGCAACTTTTCTGATGTGTCCCTGTGTTTCTGTGTGTCCCTATGCAAGGTTTTGTGTGCAAACAACTTGCAGAAGTGGTCTTGTGTTAAACACCTCATTCTCCTTTTCTTTTTCCTCCTTGGCACAGTATTAAGATCCATCCAGTGTTGGGTGGTCCCAATCTATCGTCCGTCACTGGTGCCTTGCAGTCGGTCTATGGTGGGAACTTCCCACTGCACTGTCCATTGTCCCAGTGATGGGCACCTAAGTTCTCACCACCATAAACAACACTTCAGTGGACATCTTTGGACACATCCCGTGTGGACCTGTGTGAGAATTCTGCAGGATAACTTACCCAGGATGGATGTGCCTGGGTCCTAGGGTATACAGACACTTATTTTGACTACCAACTAGTCATAGTTTTATGCCTCAAGCATAAGGGAGGAAAATAACTAATTTAATAAATGTAAGTATCCCATGATGCAAATGCTGTCAGGCCTCAAACTGCAGGAAAGTAACTTGAACACGAGTACACTGTGGGTTGTTACTCCGAGTGCATGTAAGAAAAAGATGATACTATTTTCGTTTTTTACATTCTTAGCTTTCTCCAAAAGTTTCTGAAATCAAAAATGAAGAGACCTTCTGGTTAGCAAATGCAGAATAAGATTCAAGAATACTCAAAGTATGATCCAGGACCAGCAATATCAACATTACCTGGAGAGTGTTGGAAATGCAGAACTCAGACCCTGCCCCAACCTCAGAATCAGAGACTGTGGGGGTAGAAATTTGTGTTTGAATGAGATCTCTAGGGGCTTTTCTGACAGAGTAAAGTTTGGGAACAAGTGAAGATAAATCCAAGGGGGGGAGGGGGAGAGAGAGAGAGAGAACAAGAGAGAAAGAGGATAGCTAGCTAGCTAGATGATAAATAGATGCATGCATACATGCAAACATACATGCATGCATGCATACACACATACATACATACATACATACACGTACAGAGAGCATGAAAGAGAAGAGACAAAGAAGATAGATAGATGGATAATAGATACAGAGAGGGAGAGAGACTTGAGGACAACGGCAGGGGACCCTCAGCAGATGGGGCCAAGTTGCCAATTGTCCGCCTCAAACAGATCTCAACATTTAGTCATTTTATAAATGCCACATCCTGGGAAGTTTTCTATAGAAAATAAGATCCCAGGATGAGACGAAGTTGAAAACTCCTGACTAGTTCAATCTCCTCCCATTTCACAGACACAGAAACTGAAGCTCAGAAGGGTGACGTGCTTCCCCCCAAATCACACAGGTACTCAGTGGCAGAGCCAGGCTTAGTTCCTATCCATCTAGGACTTCTCGTGTGACATGCTCAGCTCTAGGTGTGGAAAAGAAGGTTCTGGAAGTGCTCACAGAGCTGTTGGGGCAAGTTCGAGAGGGTCTGCCGTGATTCCGGCAGCCTGATTTTACAGACGAAGAAGGAGGTGAGGCAGATGAGTCTCTGAAGACATGCAGGGCACTTGCTGGGGCTCGCTTGGCCCTCCCCCCACCCCCCGAAACTCAGCAATCCAAACCCGCACATAGCTGGCAGCTTCAGTTTCCCGGCCAAGTTCGTTTTGACATTACAAGACAAAAAGCACAAACGTGTTCCGATGGGACAGGCCGTTACTGTGGTGCCATTCAATAGGGTTTACGATTTTCCTGGAGCCTCTCCGCCGGGTGATGCCAGAGAACGAGCCAGAAAAAGAAAATTCTTAGGTGACGTAAATGCAGCCAAGACACTTGCGAGTGGCATGCACTTTTCCTGCCCCGGGAAGGGGTGGGGTGTGGGGAATGGAGCCATTTTAGAGCCGAAGGGAGAAAGAGAAAACGAACAAACGCCCGAGCCTGCGGTCTCGTTTCACCGCACAAGGGCCTTAAACATCCGTGTCTTTACTTTTGAGCCAAATGCCTTTGACTTAATAAATGCTCCGAGTAATTAGCAGACGGAGGACACCCATTAAATCATTAGAGCTGAGATCACCCGAGAGGACATTAGAGAGTCAAGGCATTAATTGCATTATTTTATTTCCAGATAAAAGTTATTTTGGTGGAGCCAGTCTTGCCAGAGAAGAAGGTGATAAGATCAGATGCCGTCGTTAACTGCCAGATATCCTATTAGGGGTCCAGCAGACAGGGGCTCCGATGACAGTACAGACTAGAATGGGCTGTAGGGATTTGTTTCCAGCCAGGGGAAAAGCTCAAGATGCCTAAAGACTGACCTGTGAAGGAGCGTAACCAGCTCATTCCAGTTTGCCTGGGGGCTACCCCAGTTTTAACACCCAAAGTCCTGCATCCCATTGAACCCCCTTAAACCTTGGAGAAGCAAGTTGGCCTTTGCAGGTTATTAGGGGAGTTAGGTAAAGTGGGTACATTTCTGATGGCCCAGTCACCGTGATAATTTTCACATGAAAGAAAACAAACAAAGCAAAAAAGAAAAAGAAAAAGAAAAAAGAAAATGAAAAAAAAAGAAAGAAAAAGAAAGAAAAAGAAAAAGAAAGAAAGAAAGAAAAAGTGTGCTTTTTCTCTTCCAAGAGAGGATTCTTGGCTCCCTAGGAAACGCGGAAGTTGGAGTCGGTGCCCAGCCTTGGGTCTTTCTCTTGGCAGCCGCCCAAAACATTCTTCCAGGCAAAAGGAAAGGGAAGGGGAGAGGGAAAGGGAGAGGTGGGCAGAGATGGTCTAAGGAGTTCCCTGGGGAAGTGCGTCTAGTTCCAGGGGGAAATGAGTCCCTAAGAAGAAGTGTCTAGGAATTTTACTCATCAACCATGACACTGGCACTGTCATTAGAGGGAGAGACATCTGAAGGGCAAAGCCATTCTCTCTCTCTCCTTCCCCATGCTTGTGCCGTGCCAGCCACAATTCGCAGCCCTTTATGAAAAACACCTGGCCATTAAGAGACTCGCCCCATGTGAGATAGAAACCTGGACGGTAGGTGGTTTCTCCTTTTGGACCAGAGCGTCCTAGATGGGGACAGCCCTGGCGAGGCGAGGACCCGGCTGCCTCTGTCTCCTTGTCCATGAATGGCTCCTGCCTTGTTCCACACAGTGTCATGGAGAGGATGGGAGAGGAAGGGAAGTTCAAGAGTGTTTGGAAGATGGTCTAGCAGGTTTGAAATATAAGAGGTGACACATAGGGAGGTCTTATGCCCTGGGTTTTAATGGGCAACACATGGCCTGGTGGATCATAAGTTTAGGCTATAGGGAATGTACCAGATGCTGCACAAAAAACTTAAGGAGTTGTGATTGCTGGGATGGGACTGAGCTAAGACTACCTGATACTCTCTAACTCAAAGAACCGGTTCATCAATTCAATACTATAAATGGAATCGTGTGGATGATCTTTCTACTTAAAACGACTCTAGATACATCCTACTATAGATCAATTATAGACTTCTCTCTTCCTCGCTCTCTCTCTTTTCTTCCCCCTCTCTCCCTCATAAAGCATTTCGCAAGCATTTGTGGGGCACCAGTAATAATGATAATAATGATTTTGAGTGTCTGCTGTTTGCCAACCAAACCTCAATTGTTTGGTTGCATCATTTCATCTCAACTTTATACCTGTTTTATACTGCTTTTCTTTTATTGGTGTCAAGTATACATAAAATTTATTTTAGCCGTTTTAAAATATACTTCAGCAGCATCAAGTACATCCACACTGTTGTGCAACCATCGCCACCATCCATCTCCAGAAGTGGTTGCATCTTCCTAAATTGAAACTCTGTCTCCGTTAAACACTAACTCCCCTTTCCCCTTCCCCAGCCCCTGGTGACCACCGTTCTACTTTCTGCCTACTCTAGGGACCTCATATAAGTGGATTCATACAGTATTTGTCTCTGTGTGACTAGATTATTTCACTCAGCATAATGTCTTCAAGGTCCATCCACATTGTAGCGTGTGTCAGGGTTTTCTTCCCTCTTAAGGTTGAATAATAATATTCTATCGTATGTATGTGCCACATTTTGTTTCCCCCTTCATCTGTTTTTGTTGTTGTTGTTGCCATTTTACCACAAACGTGGGAGAGGTCATGGCTTCTGGAATTCCAGGCAGATTTCTCATACCGGTGAGTCTCATTTTCACAGAAGACCCGACCTTTCTTGGGTTCGTGAGGCTAGGAAGTTCTCGGGTTTCTCTGAGGCCAACATGGGAGTCAGGTCCCTGTCCCGATCCCACTTTCCTCAGCCAACCAGGAAGCTCAGAATTTCGTAACCACCCCCACCCCCTTCCCAGTAGTCATGGAAAATGCCAGAATCCATCTCTGATGTGTCCCAGCTAGATTCTTCTTAGAGGAAGGAGATCCATGGATCCCAGATCCTGCTCCTTTCCACCTGGAAGGATCTTCGTTTCTCAGACACTCTGTTATCAACGAGCCACCTCCCCCCGCCACCCCTGCCCCCAGGAAAACTCTTCCCATCTCCCTGTTCTGTGCCGGGAATGCTTTGGTGGGCTTTGCTCTCCCTGACCATTCCCAGATTGTCGGCATTTAGAAGTTTCTCTAAAGATTTTCATTCATAAACCATCAGCAGAAGCCCATCCAAAGCCAGGAACAGTCTCTCCCTCTGCCCGGCTCCTGTGCGCTGCTGTTACAACCTCCTCCTCAGCATAAACAGAGCTGATCACTTTATACCCTTTGTATATTGTTTCTTAATATGAATGAAGTGAAACAGCTAACCGGTAGTCATTCAAATTATTGCCTAACGTAAACTGACAACGCGCGTTGAAGTGTTTAGCTTCAGAAACTGTGAAAATGGTCACAGCTTAGTAATTAACTCACATTTACTTAACCCCGACATTCACTTTGTTATTATTAGTATTTTTCATCAAGGAAACGAGGCTCCTTCTGCTGGATAAGGATTTGATCTGATTTGTGCCCATGTACTTTGAGCTGACCTGACCCGTGGCCTCGCCCCCAATGTCCCCGCAATCAACCTCCCCAGGACAAACTGGAAATCAAGGCCACGGGCTCCAACACAAACAGCATCTCCGCCACCGGGCTCCGAGGCCGCAGCGGGCAGGGCTCGGCCGAGACCAGGGCATGCGTTCAAAAGAAACAGAGAGTTTTTACCTTTTTGCCAACAATTCTGTAGGCAACATTTGTTTTCTATCTTCCTTTTTTTTTTTTCATTAAATCACTTTTATAAACTTCTCGAAAGTTTCAGTTTATTCAGTGACAATTAGTTTACGGCATTTCTGAAGTGGATTTAGATTCGAGTGATAAAATTACAAGCCAAAATTGCAACCATAATGGAAAATCCTGGTTCATGTTTGGCCTTCGAGACCACAACTGAAAGATTACGGGCTGACGCCAACGACCAGAAGAAGTAGCAATCATAGAACATTCTTGTCCACATGCAGCGGGATCCCAGACTCTGCCATAGGGACAAGTCACGCCCTGGGCTGGAGGCCCCTCGCTTCCGGCTGTTAATGGCAGGACAGGAGAAGAAAGAAAGTGGATTTGGCCTTGCCCAACAGGTGGAAGGGAAAAAAGGGGTCGGTTGGCAGATTCGCCTCCTCTCGCCCTGAAACGTGTTCTTTCTTTCTTAAACTCCAGAGCCAGCACTTTCCTGAATTCCAGCCTGGCTGATTGCATCTCAGTTTCTTGGTGTTTAATGGAGACCTTCCTGAGCTATTTCCTGATAGCAGCTGGGAGCCTTTTGAACAGTCAGCAGCGGGATTCTGAACAATCTAAACTGGTAATGGCAGTTCCAGGGGCAAAGCTGACTTTGAACTCCAGCAGGAAGTGCAACACACGGCCAGCTAGCCCACTTTAAAGTCTTCTTCCTTTGCATGGTTTAGACCCCGACAATCCCCACCAAGTTCTGTTCTCCACGAGGAGAAGAGACCTGTGGTGGGAACTAAGCTTTATGGAACATCCACTACATCCCGGCTCTGGGGAATAAAGCTGTAAACTAGCGATGCCGGGTCCTTGCCCTCCCCAGTGGGGGACAGATCATAGAAGAGGAAACAAAATAGAGATCGGGGGAGGGGGGGGGTCAGATGGCAGTGACGGCCATCCTCTTCTTATTCCACAAGCCCTCCAGCCACCTTCAATCCTCAAGCCTGAGCACCAGCAGGGAATGAACTCTCCTCCTGGATGAGCCGTCCTCCAACGGGACAGTCTGCACTTGGCAGTCAACAAAATGAGCCCCGGGGGCAAGTGGCCCTTGTGGCCCTCACCTTCCACCTACAGGGTTACCCCACTCCTTCTGTTCAGGGCTCAGGCCTGCCTCTTGGACACCCCAAGCACTCTGATGTAGAAGCTGGAGGGCTTGATAACTTTGAGAAAAAATCCCAAGAAACCATTGTTTACATTTTGGTACGTGTCCTACCAAATATCAATTTAATTCTTTTTCTCTTTGATAGTGATAGGTAGGTAGGTAGGTAGGTAGATAGATAGATAGATAGATAGATAGATAGATGGATGATAGATTGATAGATAGGATAGATGGACATAGAAAGGTGATATAGACTAATAGATTGATAAAGATAGATACACAGATATATGCATATAGATAGAGAGGTATAATCATACATACAGATACATGCACATGCATGCATATACACACATACATATATTTACGTATAGACACGTACACAGAATGATATAAATATTGAATGTATTCTGCAGACGTTTTACATTAACTTTATAAACTTAATACTAATTTGATACCACAAACCCTATCATTAGTTCTTATAGCATCACTGGCATTTTTTTGTTGACTTTTACATTACAAGGGCAACACGTATGCGCTGTAACAACCCAACAATGCAGAAGTGAGGCAAGTAAAGAGAGCGCCTCCCTGCGTTCCCCGTCCTCACGGCGGTACCTGGCTGGATGAAAGGCATGCACGCCTCCTGCAGTGCGTGCTTTTTCTATTCAGGTAGAAACATACCCACATGTCATTTACGAGAACAGAAACGGTGTCACACCATGTGCAGTTTTCCTGAAACGTCCCTTTCCTCTTGATGAATCCCACTTGGCCATCTTTTCTCTCGGTCCATATTCACCTCCCCCCACCAAAGGCTGCCTGCTGGGAACTCGGCACCTCTCTGCCTGAGCCTGCCTTTTTGGGGGACACACTTGTCCACACAAAGGGCAAGCAGCAGTGCTGGAGTGGTGACCCTCGCCAAAAAAAAAATAGCCCTCAACACTGAGGAAGAGGGGTTTTGTGGGTGAGAACCACCCTACCCCCCACCCCGCCTCAGGAGTGGGAGAACACTGGGCGTGGTCGACATTTTCTCCGAGGGCCCCGGTGCATTGAACCTCAGGGCTTGCAGTGGTGACATTCTAGATAATGCTCCTTATTGAACCACCTCCCTTCCCTATCGCACTGCTCCATCTCCCACTGGTGTTTCCTGGGGTCGCCTCCCAAATAAACTTGTACTCAAATCCTTATGTTGTGGGATGCTTCTGGGGGAACCTAGACCCAGACAGCCCCAGAACATGGGCTGGGTGACTCCCTGTGGGTGACATTAAGTTGCTCCTACTCCATTATTTTTGGTGTTTCGCTAATATTATGTCCAAAACTGGAGTCAGCATCCTATTGCCTGTGGGCCAAATCTACCCCACCACCTGTAACTGTAAATAAAGTTTTATTGACACATAGACATCCCGTTTGCTTAATGTGTGGTCTATGGCTGATTTCCCACAATGACAGGGAAGTTAAACAGTTAGCTAACAACTATATGGTCCAAAAATCTTAAAATATTTACTATCTGGTCCTTTACAGAAAACATTTCCCAACCTTTGGCCTAAAAGAGAAAGCAACCCCACATTTAATCAGTCTTCTATTTTAGACATTCTCACCCAAGTTAGAAATTTTGTTTTGTCGTAATCTGTAAGGTTTTGTTTTATGTTTTTTGAATGTGTATAAAATCAAACTGCATTCAACTTTCTTGTAGTTAAACCTTTGCACATATATGTCATTATCGTCTTTAGAAGAATGCCTCAGAAAGAACTATTGGATAAAAGCTAGCTGCATTTTTAGGCTTTTGTGTCTGTAATTATATTTCTTTCTAGAAAGGCTGTCATAACTGACCCTTCCATTGGCAGGGTTTTTAAATGCCTATGTGAGGGTCAGAAATCATTTATTTCCAAGTGTCAGTTCATTTGAGGGACTAAATCAAGCCCATCTCTTCCAGACCACACAGAAATAACCATGATGACGAGGATGACGATTAACATCGCTCAGCACTGAGCCTCGCCACAATCCTCTGAGATCAGTACTAAACCCATTAACAGATGAGGACGATAACTCAGAGAGCTTAAGTAACTTACTCAATGACACACAGCATAGTGTCTGCATTAGTTTCCTGGGGCTACTGTACCAACTGACCTCGAACCGGGTACATTAAAACAGTAGAAACTTATTGTCTTAAGTTCTGAAGTGTGAAATTTAGGTATCGGCAGTACTGTGCTCCTTCTGATTGCTTAGAGAGGCAGGAATCAGGAAAACCTCTCAACAAGACAGTCAGAATGGCGCCCGTCCTACCAGGAAGACAAACTCAGTGATTTAAGGAGCTGACAGTTAAAGAGCAAAGTGGGTGAGGCCAAAGCAGACTAGGATCATGCCTCCTTAAAATCAGACAGAAGAGGTGGGACAACTGAGACGCCTAGAAAGGAGCAGTCGGGAGCAGAGCCAGGCTTCTGACTGCACTACGGTCAGGACCCTGGGCACGTAACAAGACCACTGGCAGAGAGGGATTTAGCATAGATCAGGGGCCTCGAAGAGGCAGTTGGTCATTTATGCAGTTACCCAACTTTTTCTGAGGGCTCCAATCCCTGATATGAGAGAGAGAGAGAGAGAGAGAGAGAGAGAGAGAGAGAGAGAGAGAGAGAGAGAGAGAGAGAGAGAGAGACAGAAGAGACCTGTTCTGTTTTCTCAAGGAGCACGCAGTCCCGAGGGAGACCAGAGCAGGGGCCAGTGACCAAAGGGAGCCAAGGGAAGCCCTGCCTATCTGTCCTCCTCCCAGTCTCCACCTTGACTATGACTCCATTCCTACCTCTCTGTCCAAGTGATCAGCCTTGCTACATGTTCTGCCAGGAAACTCGGGAGCCATTGCAGTTTATTGGCTGGGGGAATGGTTATGATGGAAGTGGTGCTCTAGGTTGTTAGAGTTGGCAAACAGGATGGTTGGGAGTGGGAGACGGCAGGGTGTAGCCACAGAACTACTTATCTGAAGAAGTGTCCCATCGTCTTACATAAGTACTCCTCAAGCCCTAGCTCAAGAAAGACTTCCTCCATTGAAAAAGCAAGCTGGCTTTTAATGACATGGGAAAAACCGCTCGCAGTATCATGTCACGTCAACATTATGTTACGTTATCATGTTACGGCTCCATTTCACGAATGTCAATTGTGTGCCAGCTGCTACCCTGGGGATACTGGACAAGACAGATAGTCTTGCCCTCATAGAGCTCGCAGTCTAGGGGAGGGACCAGACAAGCACCCAAGCACAGGCAAGGCAGACAATGAAAGTGTGAGGGCAAGGAGTGGTACCCAGCTCAGACTGGAGGGTCAAGGAGGCGAGGTCTAAGTGGAGTAGGACTGGAGAGATGGGCAGAAGTTAGCTCAGATAAAGAAGGGGGGAGGAGTATTTCAGGCAGAAGGGACAGCATGTGCAAAGTTGTAGAGGATGCAGAGAAGACAAGTACTTTCTAGAAAGAGCAGGGACAGAAATGGGGAGATGGGACAGCTGAGTCTTAGGAGATAACCAGTATGCACAAGATATACATGTAGTACCATCTTGTTTTGTAAACTCGTAGACGCGTTTATGTAGCCCCAGTGCAAAACAGCACAAGACGCCATAGTGTTCACAGAGACTACCGCTGACTTTGTCTTCTTCACACTTGTCTGTAACTGTTACATTTTCTACAAGGCACATCGTAGCAGTTATCTTCGGATCACAAAATGCTGCATAACGAACAACCACAATATCTCAGCAGCGTGTAATAAGAGGCATTTCTTTAGCTCACAAATTCAAGGTTGGGTGAGAGCTGGCGGCTGGCAGGTTGAGCTCAGCAGGGCTGGCTCTGCTCTCCCTTGTCATCCTCCTTACGGGCTAACCTGGGCAAGTTGCGCTTATGGCGATGGCAGAGGAAAAAGAGAACATGCAAGGTCCCTGAAGGCTGGGGCTCAGAACTGGCATGCTGCCACTTCCACCTCATTCTAATGACCAAAGCAAGTCACTGGGTGAACTCAAAGTTAGGAAGGGGGAAGTATATTCTGTCCCTTTGGTGCAGGGGAACTGCAATGCTACACGATGAAAGTCGTGGAGATAGGGAGCAATGAGAGCAATGGAACCGGTGATGTGACGACATACACGAGCCCCGCAGGAATGTTATCTGCAGGAGAGGGAGAAGGAGGGGAAGAGGTGGAGGAGAAGGATAAATGAGTGAAAGGCAGTGTATTTATTGATTCAGACGTTTTCATCAGCCAGGACTAAGGAAGCAAATTCAGACCCAAATCTCGAGAGCTCGAGAATGATGAGAGGAGAAGACAGAAGCCAAACCAAAACCCAGCTTTCTATTAGGAAGACACGGGCACCCCTGACACCTCAATTTAACCGTCTCTGAAATGGGGATGACAGAGTCCCTGAGTTAATATGTATAGACCTCTCAGAATAGTGCCTGGCTTGGAACGAGCACAACATAAGTAGTTTTTAAACATAAACATAAAGTGAACTAGACATTACGCCTTCATTTTCCTCAATTCTGCATCGACCCTGTATGAAAAGGAATATTCACCCCCACCCAGCCCACAGCTCTCCTCCCAGCTCTTTACCTAGCGTCTTGCAAACTGCTTTTCTTTTTCCGCAAAATAAATATATCGCTTCCCTCCGGCAAAAGAGAAATAAAAGCAGTTCCTTAATGCATAAGAAGAAAGTATGGAAGAAATTCCAGTTTGATGGTCTACAGGTATGTTTGTTTGGACTGGCGCATATAAATCAGTGCCTGGCTTACATCAGATTATCACAGCGGAGTGGGCTCTGGGCTGATTGCGTCTTTACAATCTGTTTACGAGGAGGGCTGAAATGAAGCGTTCTGGAAGGGGTTGCTGCATAAGCCTTTAAAAGTTTTCGTAATTGCTCAGCCCAGACCGTTCCGTTCTGCGCTGGGAAATCCATCCTCATGGGAGTGATGGGGTTAGGGAACGAGAGTCTTTCCTGCCAGCTTCCCAGCAACCCCTGAGCCCCGAGCGCTGGCCCGCACCACCCAGGGATGGTCCTGGGAGCATGCAGGAATCTTTTCGTCTGCTGTTTTGCCCTGGATATATATGAGTGTGTCTGAGAATTTACAAATTACACGGTGTGCGTCTCTAATGTACTCTGGTTAGCTCTCCGGTCTTGACTGCCCCCTCTCCAAGCATTTAGGTCCCCACTCTTTCCACGAAGCACTTCTTGTCTTCTCTGCATCCTCAGGACCTTTGCACGAGCTGTCCCTTCTGCCTGGAACACTCCTCACCTCTTCTTTCGCTGCGCTAACTTCTGCCCACCTTGCAGGTCTGATGTTGCCTTCTATGACTGCAGTCTTCCAGGGTTCCTGGGATGAGCCGAATTGTGCCCCCCTCCCCTGCCTCATTTCCCCAATTCATGTGTTTATGTCCTAACCCTTAATACCTCACAGTATGACCTTGTTTGGAGATAGGGTTGCTGTCAATAAAGTTAGGTTAGATAAGCTCCTACTACAGTGAGTGAGTCCCTCATCCAAAACGATCACCGTCTTCATAAAAAAGGGGAAATTTGGGCACAGAGACACACAGAGGGAGAACGCCATGTGCAGATGGAGGCGGAGATCAGGGCGGTGCTTCCACGAGCCAAAGAATGGCAAAGATCGCCAGCAACCACCAGAAGCTGGAAGAGGGGCCTGAACAGATTCTCCCTCACGGCCTCAGAAGGAACCAGCCCTGCCAACACCTCGATCCCAGACTTCTGGCCTCCGGAGCTGTGAGAGAATAAAGTTCTGCTGTTCAGGTCGCCCAGGTCGTGGTACCTCGTTAAGGCATCTAGTAAACCAGCACGGGGGTCGTCCTCCCGCCCCTCCTCTTACTGCCCAATGCCCATTTGAGAAGCCTCCCTCAGCGGATGGTCACTGGCCTCAGCTCTCAAGTGGGAATCAGAGAAGGTGACTGAGAATGACAGATGGAAAACAGAACAGGATGAGCGCGGCGTCGGCTCGTGGGGGGAGGCGGGTAGGGATGCTCTCTGAAGAAATTGCCGTGGGCTCGGGAGTAATGCTGTGTACAAGCGTGAACATGCGACACATGGGGTGTTTTTTCCAAGACTGTTTATTATGTAAATCAGGCGTCTCAGACTCAAATCTCTATAGCGGACAGGCAAGTAACTTAATTGGGTCAGAATATTTTCTCTTACAGAAATATGTATTAGATTGGGAGAGGAATAATAGTTATTTGTAAATGCATAATACATCATTTTTTTTCCAGACTTTTATTATATAGAACAGGGTCTCAGGTGAGATGTCCAGGGGCCCAGGGGTGACTATGGGGAATGGGAAGGAGCAGCCCATGGCTCCAGGGAAAACCCAGAACTGAAAACGTGCAATCGTTTGGAGAAACCAATTGCTCAAGGAAAGTCTGTTTTCCTAACGTGAGGTCTTCAGAGGGGTGGCCCCAGGGACACAGGGCAGCTACGAGTGGCTGCCCAAGCCAAGTGGTGTTCGATCACATTAGCTACCAAAGAGCCTGTCCCTTTTCCTCACGTGCCCTCCTCCTCTGACTAGAGGACGCCTCAGGTGGGTGCTGATGATTCTTCAGCACCCAGAGCTTGCCAGTCCCTCTTTGTGCCAAGGAGAGGGCGTAACTGGAGCTCCAGCTGACACCCGTTTCCAGCTTAAAAAGCATGTTGTATCGACACATTTACTTTTGAGAGTCACTGTCTACCTGTGGCAGGTATTCCAGGGGTGCTGTGTGCAAATTTACTTAAGACTTTTAAAAATAAATTTATTTTAGTAAAAGTTGAATGGACTTAAACAAAAAAATATTAGTAGAGATACTTAGAACAGGAATCACAAGCGTGACATGCGGAGGGCTGGAGTTCAGGAAGTGTGGGCGTGGCGGCCACGCCCTGAGGGAAGAGTCAGGTAGGGGCGGCGCGGGCATGCGCTTTCCCCACAGGGATGCTTAAGTGCAGAGGTGAAGTAACGGGCCCTGGAGTGAGATATGGAGGAAAGGGTTGACTCCAGGTCTGTCTGGGAGGTCACCTCTCTACCCACCCCAACCCCCGCTCCCCGCCCCCTCCCCCCAGTCTTCCTACCTGTTCACCTGGTTGCATTTCCTGACAACATCACCGGACTTAGAACCCTTAACTGAAATCAGGGAGGGCCCTTTTCCATGAAGGGAGCACTCTGGAGAAGCTTCTCTTCTGGTTTCAGTTTGTCTTTTTTTTTTTTTTTTTTTTTTTTTAGCCCATTGATTTTCCAGCCACACACACAAAAAAGGACATCATGGCATGCACCAGGGATACTGTGGGGGTTTCCTAAAGACACGGGAGTTTAGAATGCCTCCTTTGCAGATGAGTGTGTTAGGGCAACACAATTTGGCCCCATGAGTTGCAAGCGGAGTCCCAGAAGGTTCGGATAGACTGTTTATTTGACCTTCCTTACTTCCCTTCTTGCTGCCTGGAACATAGGCACGATGGTGGAGACGGGGCAGTGATCTTGATGCCACGAGGTAACAATAAAGGAAAGTCCAAGAACATTGAAAAGACCTCAACTCTGATAGTTTTGTGCTAAACTAATGCTACCTGCTGCCACCTCGGGACTTCTCAATAGTTGAGAAAAGCAATATACCAACTGTTTTTAAGCCACTGTTTGGGGATTTCTGTTAGTAGCATTTGAATGCAGTTGCTCAATGAGACTCTATCAAGGGGAGGTCCTAGTGGCCGACTCTCCAGGACAGACCATGCTGGGGCTTTTGCTATACCCACAGAAACTCGCTATTGGGAACGCTGTTCCTCCTCTAATTAGATAAAGAATGTTCTCGTTTTCTAGGGACCCACAGGCCATTGGATTAATTCCATGTCCCTCTCTATCATCAGCAAGCTCCTAACCCTGCCTGGAAAGGTCTGAAATGACAGCCTTTAACTTACCACTTTGTGAGGGAACATTCTCTGTCGACCACATCTAATCTCAGCCAGGAGGACAAAAACTGGCATCCAGTGTGGCCCGTTCGCTCAGTGGAGAGAGAAAAGAATTCGTAGGAAAAAGAATCTGCCTCTCACTCAACTCCAAGAGTGAAAAATTAGTCCCAAGTCAGATGATTATTCCAGATATGCAACAATAACGGGCTGGTCAAGTGAAAGATGGTATATCCATATAGCTGAAACTTATTCATTTAACATGATGCCATAAAAATACATAATGCTCGCAAAAATGCTTGCAATACATTGAGCGAGGGAAAGGCTTATAAACAGCCATGTGGAATGCAGATTTTAAGGATACACACAAAATGCATGACACACACAAAGAGGACTAAAAGAGAGTTGCACCCAAAGTGTAAAGGGGTTTTCCTTAAGTAGTGGCTTGTAAGTGATATCTTCTTTTTATTGTTTGTCTCCACATTTTCTTGCCTCCATAAAAGAGAGAACGCAGATGGTATGGAAGTGCCTCCGCATTCCCACTCAGCGCAGTGGATCTGATTTCAGCTGTAAAGGGGTCAGCTGAGTCCCTGGCAAAAGTTTATTTTCCACTATTATCCAAATAGAATTGGCTAAATATACTTTTAACAACAGCACTCTTAGGGTGGTGCATGTTCTACCTTCTCCACACACATATCCCTCCCCCTCCTTTTTTAAAAATCCCTTTTTACAGAGGCTTTTATTCTGACACACTCAGTAAAACATGATTCGAGACAGTTGATTTTCCCTCTGTCCAACTGGCTCCTCTTAGCCATCTCAAAAGAGCGGCGATTACCTCTTCAGCTCAAACCATCAGGGAAGCATTTATAGAGCACCAGATGTTTGCCTTCCATGAACAGCACCCAGAAAGTCCTCCAGGATTTCACCATCTCTTTTCGAGGAAGAAAGCTAACAGCCAAGGAGGAATACAAGACCTGAGAGGAAAACTTAGGACCACCACAACCAGCAGGCTCTTTCCAGCAAGCTCCAGAACCATCTACAGCAGATGACGGTGCATCTCAATAAATCAGAGTCTCCTTTAATGACACTGGCAGGCCTGAGCCTATTTTTAAAAGTTTACGACCCTGGATTTGCGAGTAAAACCAGCGAGGCATTGCCCAGAGCCGTGTGGAGCAAGGGCATTTTAAGTTTCCATCTCACTCCTGACTGGCAATCCATCATGATAAGAAGGGGCAGGGAAGGAGGGAGCCAGGCTCCCCGCGGCCTCCTGGCTGGTGAAGCTGTTTAAGTGGCAGGCACCGCAAGCCCAATCCATTAACCAAAAAAGGGCGCTCCGGACAGAGCTATTTCTAGGTCCCAGCAGGCAGGGCTCTGGGAGGCACAGCCTTGTGGATTCCCCCAGCAGCAAGTCTTAGGCGGCGTCACCTACATAGACCCAACTTTCTCCTCCAAACTAACCCAGAGAAACGCAGGTACATACACACACTGCCCTAGTGGGTCTCCTTCTGTATTTGTGGCCTAGGTCGGCTATTACAAAGAACCACAGACGGGGGCTGAAAGCAACAGGAATTCATTGTTTCACAATTCTGGAGGCCGAAGTCCAAATGAAGGTGTCATCAGGGCTGTGATCCCTCTGAAGGCTCAAGGGAAGTCACCTCATTGCTCTCCCCACTTAGGAAATTCCAAGGGTTTGGGGACGTCTGCTCCAGGAACAGGAACAAAAGCCAAAAAATATATTTCTCATTATAAATCACAGTATCACACAACTGAAATCCACAGAGCCTTCTGTTCAAGTGTATTTCCAGAAAACCCAACGTGTCAAGCAGATTGAAGCTGGTGGCGGAGGAAGGTGGAGGCCAGGGCACAGCCCAGCCCCGCCCCGGAAGCTTCTCCTCCAGGAAGCTGCTGTGTGTAAGCGCCTTTGGTCCCCTGGCCAGCAGAGGTGAACGAGACCAGGAAGAGGCCTTCTCAGCTTCTTATTCTGCCACCAAGCAGCAATTATGTCTTGGTTTCCTTGTTCCATCTTACCTCAAATCTTCAAGTCTGTATTTAAGGCCCACCTGAGCTCGCTGACAACCATCAAGCAAAGCAAAACAAAGAAGGAAGGTAGATAGAGACAAAAGGATTTCGCATATCTTAAAAAACATAAATAAATAAAACCAATACACCGAGCACCTAGACTAAAATTTAAAAATTACATACAGTAATGATCTTTCAGTTGTCTTGACTCCATTCACTTTTAATAACCTGAGCATATAAATACAGTCAAAGAGTGTCTGAATTGACATTTAGATTCACTTCAAGTGAGTTTTTCCTAGGCTGATAAATAAAATACTTAATTTTAGAATTAATAACACATGTACTGCCTTGTGACCTATTTTTTTCTTGTATATATTTGTCCTATAACTACATTTTGTAAACATTTCTTATACCTTTAAGTATTTTTTGAGAACATGATTTAAAACATCCCTTTGTGGGCATGGCCCATCTTTTATTGACCCAATTCCCAGTTACTAGTTGTTTATGTAACTTCCATTTTCCCCCAGAATATATAAATAATGCTGTAGTAAAAAATATATATTTATGCGCGCGCGCGCACACACACACACACACACGCATATTTGCAGATGCATCTCTGAGTATTTCCTTTGAATCAGTTCCTACAAATATAATGACTGCCTTCGAAGGTATACACACAATACCCTTTGTCAAATTGCCTGCCATAAAAATTTTATCAACTAACAATCTCACCAGTAATGCATCAGAGTAATTTTCTCAAAAATATCATATTGAACATATAATTATTAAAACATACAAACAAAAATCCTTTAGCCAATTTAGTGGGGGGAAAAAAGACATCTATGTTTCAGTTTGTTTTCTTAGATTACTACTGCAGGTAGATGTTTTTTCTATGTTAGTTGGCCATTTGAATTTCTTTTTTTTTTTAATTGCTTGAAAGTATCTGCTGCTTTTCACTGTTGTGATAATTGCCTTGAACTTATTGATTTATAAGTGTCATTTGCATACTAAGAATTTAATTTGCCTTAGCCTTTATTAGAACTCATCTTTTCTTAGTTTTCTAGAGGCCAGTTAGGACGTCAGACCATCTTTCATGGATGTTAACATTTTCATCAACCTGTTGGCTTTCTAATTTGATAATGGATTAATAAAAAGATTTAACATGGTCAAATGCATTCATCTTTTTCTTTAAGATTTCTTTCTCTGCCTATAAACTTAAAAAGGTAGCAAATGTGGGGAAAATGAGTAAATATTAAATTGAGCAAACCCATCTTAATCCAAGAAGGAAAGAAATGAGCACAGTGACATGGTAAACTTCTGTTCTGGAAAAAGAAAGCTCGGCTTGGCTTTTAGGCTCTGCCGGGTTCAATGCATTTTGTTCACTGCTAACCTTCTCTGCCTGGGTAACGAGTCTGTGTTTAAAAAATGCCCTCTCAGATTTACTTGACGCAGCAGTTGAAGTTGTTATTCTAATATAATAAGAAATTCCACCCCTGCACCATAATCAGGGCATTTTTGTAAGCATATCCACATGGAGAAATTCAGAGCTCGGTCCCAGAGGCACATAAAGGAAAGGACCATTAGCTGCTTAAATATTTAAACTGCTTCCTCATAACTGTGGACCAGTGGTGAAGAGCATTAGCGTCCTGAGATGTCAGCACGACACTCTGTAAGGCGAGCGTCAGACCACCTTATACTGGGATCCTTGATAACCTGAGCCCCTGACCAGCCCCTCGTGTTTCTGATTCAAAGAGCCCAGGCGAAGCCAGGAATCCATGTCTTCAGCAGTATCCCCAAGTGCTTCTGTCACTGGTAGTTCATGGTCTCTTTTATAAGAACCCCCTTCCTAGCCACATTCTTTATTTTTCAGCTGAGGGAAGGGGAGCCGAAAGTGAGAGAGCGCTTGCAGCTTCTCACGGCCAGAGTGGGGGCCACGTCCAGTCTGGCTGCTGGTGTCTCATTTCAAGTAGAGCCTTCTCGGGCCCCTGCTAGTGTGAGGACCAAAAGCCTCCGCATATCTCCTGTTATAGCTCTGGAGGCCGGGGGTCCAAACTAGCAGCGCCACACGCTCTCCAAAAGTTCTAGGGAAAACTCCTTCCTTGCCTCGTCCAGCTTCTTCTGGCTGTTGCTGGCGATCCTTGGCATTCCTTGGCTTGCAGCCATATCTGCCTTCATTGTCACGGACCTTCTTCCTGGGGACCTCGTGTCCTTCTCCTCTATGTGTGTCTCTCTCTGGATTAAGGGCCCACCCTACACCATTAGGACTTCATCTTAACTTGACTAATTACACCAGCAGAGACCCTAGTTCCAAATAAGGTCGCATTCCAAGGTTCTGAGAAGGACGTGAATTGGGGAGGAGGTTGGACACTATCCAACCCAATGCATGTGGTCAGAGCAAAGTCTAATTGTGGAGAGGGATAATCTGGGGGAGGATCCCTGATCAAAAAATGCCCATCAGAATCACCAGTAGGGCTCTTTCAGATTGTACACGCTTGCGCATGTCCAGACCCACTGAACCAGAATCTCTGGGCCTGGCACGTGGGTTGAAAAGTACTTTCGTGGAGATTCCGATGTGCAGCTGTGAGCGCCCCTCCTTGGAGGAGTTGTCACTAGGGGCAGCTGCCCAACCGGGAACTATGTTTCTCAGCCCCTTGCATCTAAGGCAGCCCTGGGACAAGTCCTCATGGTGACACGTGAGTGGACGCGACTGGAGTCACTCTCCAGTCGAGGTGGCTCGGAAGTGGGTGTGCCTGCTTCTTTCTCCTTTCCCCCAACTGCCAGCTGCGAGAAGAGGACCATGGAGGCAAGAGAGTGGCAGGGCCACAAGGTCAGGGATCCTGGGCCCCTGAATGATCTCATGACGAGAAACAGTGGCTCACACATGAGCAAGAGATGACCTCTTACTGCCTTGAAACGTGAGGGGATAGTTGTCACAGCAGCTGACAAACATCGTAACTAACACACAGTTCCAGTTGGGGGCCACTGGTCCGAAAAGACTCGACCCCTCCGTGTTTCTGTCCTCCCTGCATCCTCTTGCTGTCACCTTTGGGTGACCTCGGATTTGAATATGTGACTAATTTTTTTGTTTCTTTAACAAAATAGAAGTCAAAACCATTTTCTACCAACCTTAAATAGGAGCCTCCTCCTTAAAGTTCTCCTCAAATTGAATAACAGGAAGACGCTGATGATCCTGAATCATTTCCATTTTGTCTTGGCTGCCAGGAAGTTCAGAGTAAAATTTTATGTTTAATTAGAGCACCTAACACATTCCAGATTCCTGGAAATCGGTCTTTCTGCTTCTAGCTAATTTCTGAGCTGCCTCTGATTGTGTACTCTCCTGGTTCGTGTGTGTGTGTGTGTGTGAAAATTGTAAGTGAGCCCCAATTCCTTTTTACATTTGGTGGCTGATAAATAATAAAGGTATACATACATCCATCAGCACAAACATGCATTCACAGCTGCCGCACACTGATGACGGAGGCCAATAGAATCATGTCAAAATGGAGATCATTTTTTAAGATTAACTAATTAATTAGTGTAACGAGTAAGTGTTGATTTCCTGCCAGGACCTGGCAATGTGCCAGGCACCCAGGACGTAATGCAGACTGAAGCTTTTCACCATCAGGGAACTTGTAGTCTGGTAGGGGAGACAGGTGTGCGCTCATGAATAATTATAATATCAGGTCAGAATAATACTATAAACACCATGTCATACCGAACAAGTAAGTGCGAGTCTGCAGAGAAGAGGGTCTCTGATTTGAGCTGGAGGCATTGGAGCAAGTGTCACAGAGCATTGACATCTAACCTGGGTTTTAATGAGATTAAATATAACATCGACAGGTGGGAGGTAGGGGCAGTTTTGAGCAGAAAGAACAGCCAAGACTGAGAGAACTAGGGCATCTTAAGGGATCTTTTTGTATTTTGTTTTTCATTCCTCTGCTCCAACCAGCGATCTCCTTTTAAATATTATTATTATTATTATGTTGTTGTTGTTGTTGTTGTTGTTGTTTTCTACTTCGTGTAAGGTTACTAAAAATATTCACTGTGTCCTGGCATGATATTCTGAGTTTTTCCCTAAGATGAAATCAAAATTCACCAGTCTTGAAGGTTCCAACCTTCGGGAACTTGATGGAAGTCTGACATGTTTCACTTGGCAAGGCGTTGAGTTTTCTTCCCATGCCAACAATAAGAGAGTAAGATAATGTTAGTTTCAGATCCTGATTCTTCAGAAAATGCCTCCGGCATTGCACTTTCTGTAACATAATGGAGCAAACAGGACAGTTCCAAGAATTGTGCTCCGGGGGTCCTCGGGGACTCAGGGCCCGTTTGTAATTATCATGGATGAGGGTTCAAAGACCCAGTTCCTTAGCACCTAGCCCTCCCCCACGCCCCCCAGGAAAACAAAACAGCACATAACAAAACTGGCTAAGAAAATCCCCTTTGAAAGAGTTGCTTATGCTAGAGAAAAAAAGTTAAAGAGAATTCTTTCCCATGGGCACTCACACTGCTCACACAGGACTGGATGTGCAAAAATGCACACTTTCTATGCTGCTGTTTCCAGAATCGTGGTTGGGGAGTGAAAAGGGGGAGGGTTCAGGTCTGGCACCCATGGGCCTCTTGATGCATTTTTGTGAGTCTCTGCATGCAGATTAAACCGCACCGGAGCAGAACGAAGCTGAGGGGGAAAGAGCCAGGCTCTTCAGCTGCCTCCCATCTCCACAGCCATCCCTACCCACTGTACCCCCATGGACACCCCCATGGCCTCCACCGCCTCGGGGTGGGGATGGTTTCCCGTTGTCCTTCCCTCCGCGGTCAGTGTACCCCTCCCTGCCCCCAGCCCTCACCCAGGCTCCCTGAGCCTGGACAGCTGTTCTTTTCCAGGGGGCCCCACTGCCATCTAACTGTGTGTGGCCCATCTGTTACCCACAGGACGGGGGACCTGACTGTTTCTGCCAGCATCTTTGGAGTGTGGCACACAGAGGGGAGCATGACTGAGTGAATGATTGAATGAATGAGTGACCAAACAAGGGAGGGCGAGGGCAGGAGATGCTGCCGGTGCCCCCCACCAATGCCCTCATGACAGGCTGATGACTTTGTTCTGTGATTCTTCAGCCAAGAAATTTGCCTGGGTATCTATCTCCAGTCCAGTCGTTGGTGGTCCTTCCCTCCGTGCAGTCCAGTTTCTAGGTGGAGAAAGACCCGCTGTCTAAGCATGAGTCATGGTCCAGTGAACAGCATGGGGAGGGCAGGACATCATGACTGTAAAGGACTTTTTTACTGGAAGAAATAATTCCTCTCAAAGGAAAGTCAGAGTGCTCTGTCCAAAGGAAGGTGGAAGGATGCTGGGCAGCCCAGAGACATTATGTGCACCACCTCAAGGTCATGTAGCAAGTTCGTTCATTTGTTCATGCATTCATTCAACTTTTATTTGTTGAGCATCTGCTATGGGCTGGGCACTGTGCTAGGACTTGAACTCAGTCACCTGACTCTGTAGTTTCTCTATACCTCTATGCCCTGGGGTCAGGTTCTGGAGTACCCTTTATCCTGGACCCTGAGCAGCTTAGCAGGAGCTGTGGGGTGTGCCCATTACCAGTAAAGCACTCAGTCACTGAGGCAAACTGACCCCATGACCTCAACCAGAAAGGTCCCCTTTCCTCCCTTGTCGACCCCATGACAAGTCTCACTAATTCCTCAAGCAGAGCCTCATCACACGAATTTCTCCACTGTCCAGTGGAGAAATCACTGACAGACTCAACATCATCCTTATCTGACCTCTGATGACATTCCCAGGGTCATGACCTCAGCAATACCTGGCCCAAGGAGTGGGGTCTTGAAGAGACTGATGGGACCCCGGCAGGGGGCTCATATATCATCCCAGAAAGAGCTGTCTTCTTTGTATATTTCACACCAATCTGGGAGGGGCCAGGGCAGGATGTTGATGGAAAAGAGGGTCCTTTGGAAAAGGAGCAAAGATAATGAGGCAAGAGGACTGGGCTTTTCTGAGCATTCGCATTAATGAGGAATGTCCAGAACATAGGTCGATGGGCAGATGCTGTGGGCTGGTCTGCAGGTGCCCTCCCTGTGGACTTCAGTGCCTCTTTTAAGAGGGAGGTCCGTGATGGACAGCAGAAGTCACACACATGGATGTCTATACACCCTGGACCTTGGGAGGCCCAAAGGATACATGATGTCCTTGCTGTGAACCCATAACTCCAGGTCACTTGGAGGGAGCCTTCTGGCCATGTTAGAAAAATTGGAGTTCTTCATCTGCACAGAACCAAGGAATCCATGTCCCGCAGGGCTGAGGAGCCGCAGTGTTGGCCTCTGTATGGGGTGGGTGGATGGATAGGAAAAGGTGGCTCCATGCATCCAAGGAGTGCAGTGGAACAAGCTGGCTCTTTGGTGTCCAGCAGACCTGAGTTTTCATGTTGGCCCTACTTTCCTCTAACCCTGTGGCCTTGGCTGACTTCCTCAACTTTTTGGAGCACGAGAGTCTTCTAGTACCCTGGTCACTGGCCTCCACCTGCATCTACAAAATTGCCTCTGGCAGGAGGAAGTGAGGGGAGAGAGTCAGAGCTAGGATTTGGAGCCAGAGTTGAGCTTGATTTCTTTGATGTAGAGCTCATTTGTGCAAAGGTCATGACAAACAAAACAACAGTGCTCCCCAGAACTGCAGTTAGGGGGAGGGGGTGCAAGCAAAGCACACAACATGCATAGCGCCTGCATAAAATAACCACCATAGGACACTCACCTCCAGTTGCCTCATCTGTAAAATGGAGCAATAATTCCTCACTTTTCAGAATGTCATGTGACCCTGTGAGAGGCACCCGCTTCACATATGAGAAGTACTTGAGAATAGGCAGTTTCCTTTTCCTCCTGTTCTTAATTGTCCTAATTGCCTTGATTCTTAATGACCCTGAATAGTCAAGAAGTCCTGTCAGGTCTCTGCAGAGTCCATAGATACTTGGGCGGCCAGCCAAGGCCTTCTCAGCTCAGATATCCCCATCTTCAAACCAGAAGGCTTATTCTTTACTCATCCTTGGTGATTCCCTGAAAATGAGCTTGTTAGGTGAGTGTGGAAGAGATATACCACTGTGTAAACAAGATCCGTGCTTCTCCCCTACCAACAAAACTCAGTGAAAGACGACCCTTCCCAGGCTCTCTTGCCGCTAGAGCTAGTCATGTGACACTGTTCTGACCAATGAGGTGTGAGCAGGGGATGGTTGCCCGGAAACCAGTGCTTCCTGCATCCTGCTTCCTGCCTCTTTCTGCTTGCTTCACAGGCAGACATAAAGGCTGCAGCTTGTTATTTAATATTGTACCCCACAATCTTCTTTTCTTAGCCCGTGAAACTGTTTCATTTTCTTTAAATGAAACTAATTCATTTTTGACTTGGAATCATTCATAAACCATTTTTGCTGGGTTTCTGTATCATTTGTAACAAAGTGCTATGTTTGAATTATAAACATGGTCACATTTTGTCATGACAAGAGGTACCATGTTTTCAATCTCTACTTGAAGTCTTACACTTACAGAAAAATGCAGAAATCATAAATGTACAGCATGATAAATTTTTACCAGTTAAACACACTCAGATAACCAGCACCCAAATGCAAAACAGGTATTACTGGCCCTCAGAAACTCTTCCTTCTCTGTAACTCTTCCCCAAAGGGGCCATCACTATCCTGACTTCCAATTGCATGGGTCAGCTTTGCCTGTTGTTATACCTTTGTTTAAATGACTCCTACAGTGTGTGTTCTTTTGTTTCTGGTTGCTTTCGCTCAACATGATGCAGGTGAGACTTGTCCATGTTAGTGCCTGTGGTTATGAATCTCCCATTCTTGTTGCGGTTTAATATTTCATTGCATCGACATACCACTACATCTTTGTTTCCAACAGCTGCCCAGGGTTTTAACATGTGAGTGTACATGCTTTACTGAACCGGTCCCCTTTTGATGGACCTGAGAGTCTCTATTTGGGGGTAACCACAAGCAATGCAGCAGCTATACTCCTGAGCACACACCTTGGCACGCTTTCATGAATTCTTAACTTGTCTTTTATCTACCTCTGAATCATTGGTCTTATTAAAGAATCATATAATCCTTTTATAGTGAAAAAAAAAATCCAATAAAGTACATTCAAGTTGCTAAAGTATCCCAATAGCGGAGTGGGGCCATTCACTCCCTCAGTCTCCTGCCTCTAAAAAGCATTGTCTTCTCCCTCTGCTGAGGCAGCCTCACAGCTCACAATCCTTCTCGTGCTCATTCCTCTTGTGTCTGGAAATGATTTGATATCCTTGTGAATTTTATAGGCTCTAAGCATCCATTAGCTGACCTAATCATTTTCAGAGACCTGAAAGTTATCCATAGTTCTGCCAAAGCTTCACCCGTCGGAAATTGGAATGGGGAAGATTATTTCCCCGTGGTCTGTATCTCCAGAGAGAATGGAGGGGAAGATCTGGTCAGACCCGTTTTCATTAAGAAAGAGAATTCAGGGGGCCTGAGGGAATTAATTTAAAAAGGCTGTAAGATGCATTGTTAAATGAAAACAAAAATTTGTTTAAGGCAGGGTGTGTTACATATTCTGTCGTGGTAAATGGGGGAATCATTTGCATACACTTTAAAACAAACCCCTCTCCCCACGGAAAAATCAGTGGTGGCTGAAAGGGGCTTGGATTTTCTATATTATTCTCCTGCACTGTTTTGATTTTCTAGCCATATACATTGTAATAATTTCGAATACTCTGTAACAATTTACCACAAATTTGGGGCTTAAAGCAACATACACTTACTATCTCACAGTTTCTGTGAGTCAGGAGTCTGGACACTTCAATGGGTCTTTGCTCATGATCTCACAAGGCTGTGATAATGGCGTCAGCCAGGCTGCATTCTCATCAGAGGCTCAACTGGGGAAAGACTGACTTCTGAGCTCTCTCAGGTTTTCGGCAAAATTCATTTTCTCGAAGCTGTGTAACTCGTGATGGCTTGCATCTTCAAGGCCAGCAGAAGGAAGAGCCTTCAGCATTGAGGAGGTCCTCGGGCTCTCTTTCATAGGCTCTCACCTGATTAAGACAGGCCACCTAAGATAATCAGCTTTTTGATTAACCCGAAATCAATTGACCAAAAACTTTGCTTATATCTGCACAATCCCTTCGCCTTTGCCATCTCCTACTAGTTAGAAGCAGGTCACAGGCTGTTCCCACTCAAGAGGAGGGGCTCACAAAAGTGTGGATGTGGGGAGTGGAAAGAAGTCAGGGAGCCATCTTAATTCTGTATACCTAGGGAATGTCAATAGGAATGTTATCTAAGAAAATCGTTCATTGTCGCATTTGGTGTTCTCTCTCTGTTTTTCTGTATGCTTAAAAATTGATCATGCACTTTTCAGAGGAGTATTTTGCAATGCTCTCCCCACCTCACCTCTCTGTGTGAACAGTGGCACATTTCCTTCCATACTTGTCTTATGCTTATATAATCAAATATAACCATATATACTCGAATTGAGATTTTATCCCTATTTTTTTTTACCCAAATGAGATTAAACCATAAACATTACTCTGCAGATCAGTCTATTTTTCTCCTCATAGGAACAGCCTCCCTGATGCCTCTCTAACTCCTTCTTCTTCGTCAGCAATGATACCCCACAACTTGGATGTGTCATGATTCACCTCACTCCCTAGACAGGGGTATCTTATTTGTGTCCAGGTTGTTTGGTTTATTTGTCCTTTTTTTTTTTTTTTTTTTTTTTTGCTTCCATGTCATATGATGCTGAAACAAATATCCTCGTAAATATATCCTTACACACTGAAGTTCTTATTTTCACAGGATAGATTTTCTGAGGAAAGATTTCTGGGCCACATCTGTGCATATGTTACATGTGGCTGTCTTCAAGATCACAGTAATCTGCACTCCCTTCAGCTCTGATGAACACACCTGTTTCCCCTCACTCTCTAGATTAAACAATTTTCCAAACCTGAATTCAAATCCTGGTTTCACCAGTTCATCCTGTGTCATTTGGGACAAATCACTTAACATCCCTTGGCCTCAGTTCCTTGTCTGTAAAAAGGGAAGGAGAAGAATACCTACATCATGGAATGGGTGTGAGGATGGAATGTGTTAACACAAGTTAGAACTCAGCCCTAAGCCCTGCACGTGCTTTGAATCGGTCAGTGGCAGCTACTCTGAGGAGTTAAAGAGCAGAAGCTGGCGTTCCAAAATCGACCCGAAGCGGTGCTCTTGTCATCCTTTGCCTTTTCCGGGATCATTTTGTTCAAGCCTGAATGGAAATGGGCTAGAAATGCTACATCCTCTAAATGTCAAGTCTCCCAGATCTCTAGGGAAAGCAGAGCCATCAGTAACACTATCACTGCCATCAACACCATAATCCTCGTTTTCATGATAACCTCCGTTGGTCAGTGGGTGGGTCAGGAAGTTCCCCTGCAGAAGGATTACTGGAAGGGTGCTTCCCTCCTTAGTGAATCAGATAGGGGGTATTTGGCTCTAAGAAGCAGAAACCCAATTCAAGGCAGTTTATACATATGATAAGGAAAATTGTCTTGCAGGAAGAAGAAGTTCGGAGGCTTAGTGGCTTCAGGACTGTCTGATTCAATGTCATCATCGACAACCCATGTTCTTCCCTCTTGCTTATCTTCCATCCTCAGCATGTCAGCCCCTTTCTCAATGTCGTAAAATGGTTGCCAGGGTTCCGGCTATCGCTTGCAGATGCAGCATTGTGCTGTGGAAGAAAACAAACTCCTTCTTCTTTGTGTCTCTTCCTAAGAACAAGAAAGCCTAGAGGTACTTTCCACTCAAGTGTCCATCACTGGTCTAGAGCCAGACAGATGTGCTCATCAGCTAATGATGCCTGTCTCCATCACTTCTTTGTAACCCAGGCTTCTCATCTCTAAAAGCTGATAGAACAGTATCTGTTTCTAAAAGTCGTTGTGAAGATTGAATGAATTGCAAATGCCAGTCATACTCACAGCCCTGGGAGTTCTTACTATTATTGTTGTCTCTATTGTTGTTGTTATTATTGCTAGCCTGGGGCAGTGTCTGACTTCATAAATACTGGAGTTGCTGAGTGATTGACGGGAGGGAACTGTCACATCAGCAGGACCCGAGGAAGGGGAACGAGGTGTGGGAGAAGTGAGAGTTGACAAGCGGCCAGCACAGGACCACCCAGCACGCAGTTGCAGGTCTGGACTTAGCATTCAACAGTGACTGATTCTGTGTCCTTCATGAAGACTCTGAGCTGGAGGGGCCCAGCCAGCTGCCCCCAGACCTTCTCGGCCTTTTGTTTTTATCTGGCCAGCCCTCTGGCTAACACTTGGTGTCATTACTCTGCTTGAGACACTCAGGTACCAGCTCATTTGTCAATCAGCACCGAGCATTTCGGTTGTCAAAGCCGCTGAGATCTTTGTGCAGGCCTCACCGCCTTCGAAGCCGAGAGGGCCCCCAGCTGCCCTGCAGGGAGCCAGCAGACAGAGGGGATGGCCCTGAGAGGGGGCTGATATTGGGGGTCCGCAAAGCACTTCCGGAGCCAAGCTCAAGATCCACCACGTAGGTATTCAAGGATGCAGACTAGGGCCTCAGGAACTGTTGCCGAGGGCCGCAGCGTGCAATGAATCCTCACACCAGGCCACTCTAGCTGAGTGACTCGGGGCAAGTTACTCAACCTTTCTGAGCTTTAGTCTCCTCTTCCAAAAAAGCAAGAGTCAGATTATCCATTGTTGAGTCCTTCCAGCCTTCGATTCTATAACATGGCATGAATAAGGGCAGCCCAGGAAGCAGGAAGGACGTGCAGAAGAAAGGGGTAGAAGACAGGACTCCAGCAACAGCTCTGGCTGTCAGACCTCAGGAAGTCACTTGGTGTGCCTGGGCCTCAGTTTTCTCACATGAAATTAGAAACAAGGGAGGAGAGATTTAAACAAAGACGCAGGGATGCAGAATAGCTGGGAGCAGGAGAGAGGCGAGCGCACAGTGCGGAGCGGTGGTCTAAGAGCGACGGCGAGCCTCCAGGAGGAAGAGGCAGGGAAAGCCAGCCCCCAACCCCCGTTCAGTCCTGGATCACAGTCCACACTACCCTCTACCCACCCACAAGACTCATGTGACTAGTTCTGCCACATTGCCAGCTTCTTGTCATTGCCCCTTAAAAAAGAGAAAATACCCATCGTTTTAGGATTAAGTAATCAGCATGTCATTTATTTCTCCAAACCACAACTGCAGGGTCTGCTGAAGAGCTGGCACCGTCACCATGAAAGCACTGGGCCAGGAGGCTGAGCTCAACTTAGACCCCAGGAGAGACGCAGGTGATCCAATCAGCCAGGGCCCGACTCGCCGACTTGACTGGCAGGTGGACTCTGTAAGGAGAGCCAGGAAGGGCTGGGCTCAGAGTCCCTTTGAAAGTCGCCTCACCCACCGGACTCAATTTTCACCTTCATAAAATCCTAAAGCAACAAGTGTGACTAGCACCATGCTTGAGAGCTCCCTATTGGCCAGACATGCTCAGGGCACTGACATTCACTTTGTCTTCATTACAGTCCTATGAGACAGGTGCTATTATAATCCCATTTTACCCAGATGCAGCAGCCAAGGCTCAGGGAGGTTGAGGAGCTTGCCAGTGGTCACATAGCAGCATGAGGCAGCCCTGGGACTTGACCCCAAAGCCTAGGCTCTTGTAATTTTCATCTTGTCCAGTGGCTCAATGCTGTTTAAATTTTTTCTCCAGCTTTATTGAGATATTATTGACATATAACATTATGTAGGTTTAAGTTGTACACGTTCTGGCTTAATACCCTTATATAAGGCAAAAAGATAACCACCACAGCATTAGCTAACACACCCATCACCTCATATAATGACCTGTGTGTGTGTGTGTGTGTATGTGCAGAGGACAACTTTCAAATCTATAATAGAGTATTTTAACTATAATCACCATTATATGTAACATGTATACTGTATGTTAGATTCCCCAGAACTTATTCATCTTACAACTGGAAGGTTTTGAGTACAGTATATTCACAGATATGAGCAACCGCCACCATAATCAATTTTAGACATTTTCATCACCTCAAAAAGAAGCCCCCTTGGCAATCATGACTGCAAATCTGCTTTCCCTCTACAGACTTCCTTATTCTGGACATTTCTTATAGAGGCAGTAATACAACATGTAACCTTTGAATCTAGCTTCTCTCACCTGGTATAATGTTTTCAAGGTTCATGCATATTCTAGCTTGTGTCAGAGCTTTATTCCTTTCTATTGGCACCTGGGTCCTTGAAAGAGAAGACCCATGGAGCACCCCCAAATGCAGCCCAGGGTCTGAAGCAGGCTGGGAGCCACCATCGCTCCAGCCACAGCAACACTGAGGCTGTTTGTTGCACGGGAGAACCTTGCAAAAGCTCTAAGACACCGGCTTACTGTTAGGGATTTTACAGAGGAGCCTTTAAAATACTTGGCACTCTGACACTGTTCCCTTACCAGAGAGTGGGACCTACGGCCTCTTCTTGAGTCTGGGTGGGCCTCTGACTACCTTGACCGATTGAGTACAGCAGAAGTGACACTAGGCCAGTTCGAGGCCTGGCCTTTAAGAAGACTGATGTCCCTCTTCTGTCCTCTGGAAGCCCTGGAATGGCTAGTAAGAAGTCTGACTTCACTGAAGCTGCTGTGCTTGTAGAAGCCCAAGTTCACCAAGTGGAGAGGGAGAGCCAGCTGTCTGGTCCCCCCCAGCTCTTCCAGCCCCAGCTGCTCAATTGTTTCCATCCGAACCCAAGACATGTCAGAGCAGAGACAAACCAAACTTGCTGTATCTTTTCTGGAGTCTTGACCCACAACAGGGGAGATACAGTAATAAGTGGTTATTTTAAACCACTGAACATTGGGGTCATTTGTTACACAGTAATAGCTAAATGTAACAGTGAGTATTACCATCTCTGCTACAAATCTGCCTTTTTAGTCATCAAATGTCTCTACTGCTCCCTCTTTCCCCCACGAAAATGTTTGATCCCTCCCCAAGCAAGATATCTTGCAAGTCCTACCTGGAACCTCTCCTGGCTCCAAGCCCAGGATCCTCAAGCAACGCACAGTGGTCACTATGACAGATTCAGATGTGGAAACCCTTGGTGGAGCATCGGAATTAAAAAGTTATTTGTCCTTAACCCGTCCTGACACCCAGAGCGGGGAACATGCGTAGGAGGGACAGGATAACCCCAGGCAACGTTCTCATTCAGAAAGAGGAGGTGGAAGCACATGCCATCGCTGGTGTCCGGCTCTCCTCAGGTCCTTCTGGCAGCCCCGGAGGGTGCCGCCCTGGAGTGGGAAAGGCATCCTGACCAGAGCTCTCCAGCCCTCTCTCCTCCGAAGCTCCTGGGATGCTCTTCCTTGCCCTTTATCCTCCTGGGCCTCCTATGAAGTGGACAGTGGGGATACACCCTCCTCGAGGCTGCACCACTTTCTCGTCCTCCTTCTGCAAGTAGAAGGTTGGGGGACCAAGTCTTTCATTGGTGGCACAAGACTCATAAGAACCCGGGAGGCTGCTCGCCTACTTAACTTCACTAGAGCTCATGAGCCAATATACATGCCCACGGGGCATTTCAAAACATAGTGCTCAGACATATTTCTATGCTTTCTCTCCTCCTGCCCTTCTCTTTCTGGACTGAGAGGTGCTGGACTTCATTGGGTAGGTCTCACCATTAATCTCTGCCGTGGGCCATTTTACCCAACTGAAAGGATTCGCCAGGTACCACACCATTTGTCTGCACTTGGCCCCAAGAAACTTTGGTGAAAATCAGATCAAAAGGTTTTCTTGGATCTTTGTCTCTCAGAGTTCTTTCAAATTAGCTTTTTTTGTTGTCGTTGGGGCTGAGAAGCATCTGGCTTTTCAATATTGCGAGACCTTTGATTCCCTCTCATTGTTGCTGCAAATGAATTGCTTTCTTGAGTCTGTCTCTTTTTTTATTACATGCTGCCAAGTGGCCCAATCACAGCGTACGTAATTTGTACTATGTTCCAACTTCTTTCCCTAAAGCTGCAAGTTCGTCACGTTTGTAACTGCATCCAGCGTTCCCGCAGGTTTCACCAAACGTTTTGCCATCGCGTGTTATAGTCCGCCTTCCTGGAATCCAGTATGTTGCCTTGTCGCCTGCAGTGGGACCGCTGAGCCAACTCTCCGTGTTTCAGGTTTTGGTTATAGCAACATCCTCCCTCTGGCACCGATTTCTGTATTAGTTCGAATGAGCTAGATTATGCTTTGGGAACAAATTAAACTCTAAGTCTCCATGGCTTAACACAATGAAGACTTCTTTCTCACCTATGCTCATATACCGTGAGGGTGAGCAGGGTACTGTGCTCCAGGTGGTCATTAGGGAACCCGAGTTCTTGCCAACACCACCATCTTGTAGCTGCACCATCTAGAAACCATGGCCACCTCGGTCTTTAAGCAGGGAAGAGTCCAACGAGAGAATTCCCCGAGGGCCTTTTGCCGCCTCCACAAGTGCTCCGAGTTCATTGGCCAGAGCGAGTCACATGACCCTCCTAGCAACTCGGGGGCCAGGAAGCGCGCACAATCAAAGGATGGCGAGCACTGCTGTGTTTGCTATGCTGGTCTCAAATATGGGACTGGACACTCCGAGTGTGGCTTTCCAGATCTAACACATTTCAGAGAGGCAACTTCCTCCATGACATGAGGTGAGCTGTTTCTTTGTTAGAGGTATTAAATGTGAGCTGCTTCTAGATGTAGGGGATCTGATATTTCTAGAGTCAGCTGGGAAGTCTGGAACCTGCATTCTGGCAGACTGTACTAGACTAGCCAAGCTTTGAACACATCCCTCGCGAAGAGATGCTCTTTAAAGGGACCTGTGGTCTGTGACCTGGTCCCAACTCAAGGGCATCCTCTCCAGCCTCCAAACTACCCCTCACCGCTCCCAGCCCTCCACGCCTTGCCTGCCTTTCCAGCCTGTGCACATGCCGTTTCCCGCCCGAAACATCCTTCTCTATTTGAAATCCATCTCCCTTTTCAAGATTCAACTCAAGCTCCACCCCCTCTGTGACCTCATGCCCACTCCTCCTACACCATCAGTTCTCTTTATCGTCCTCCCATGGGTCCAGGATTTCTCTTGTCTCGTCATTTCGAAAACACTGGTGGCTGCTTGTAGCCTTTTACATGAACCCAATTACGAGGAACGATCCCATGAGAGCAGCCCATTGGCATAGCCAGCCTGTACCCCCAGGGGCTAACACAGCCTTGGCATGAATGTCCATCCAATAAAGACTTGCTGAACAAATGGATGAAGGGGTAGGTGATTTAGGGAACGGATGTCCAATTGAATGTTTGGTTAAAGGAATGGTGATTAATTGAAGGAAAGAAAAGGGTAGCTAGGGAAGGGAGGATGGAAGGAAGAGAAGCAGAGAGGGAGGGAAGAAAGAGAGGGAGGGAAGCGGAGAGGGAAGAAGAAGGAAGAAAGGAAGGAAGGGAGAGAGGAAGAACGATGAGTTGCTTCCCCGTCTTTTAAAGTAGATTATGATGGTGAACCAGGAACTATTTTCATAATTTAACAAAACCTAATAGAAGTTGTACATGAACCAAAATCTGAGTGACTTTAAGGTCAAGTTTCACTGCTTTTGGCAACGGTCATGCTGATTATCTCATGTTCTGATTGGCTGCCATAAGTGTGTGTTATGAATAAAGAATGAGAAAGCTGTTATCATTTGGTAGCAAAAAAAAAAAAAATTCAAAACTTGAGATCCAAGGGGGTGTCATAATGAGGAGAGCCAAGGTTGAGAGCCTTTCCTCCAGTGAATTGCCACAGATATAAAAGTGGAGAGACCTGGTATTAAGACTTTTTAAAGCAAGGTTGGCAATTTTTAAAAGTGACCCAAATAAAGTATTACAAAATTAACTCATTTCTGGGCTAGCAGTGACCACTGTTTGGAAGTGGCTCTAGAGTGAAATGGGTAGGAAACAGTTTCAGGCTGTGGCCTCTGCCCTGGGGTCACTGTCACCATGGACTGAGCAGGGACTAGAAAAAGCCAGAGCCCTGTGGATAGCTGGGCTCAGCCATGAAGGAGCTGCTGCTCAACAGCGCCTGCAGCATGAGAGAGGCTGTGGAAGGGTGGGCCTCGCGGTCCTCTGGCAACACTCTTCTTTGTGCATGAGTCTCTCCGCAGCATCACCACGAGGGCTCGAGTGCCTCCCTGATGTGGTACTCACTGTGGCACGGGCAGGTGTTGTTGGACAGTTTTGACTGTTAGGTTAAGGACAGGGGCCCGTCACTATTTCTGCTGTTCTCTGAGCTTTGTCTCATCCAGTCCCTCCAACAGCCCTGTGAGACTCCGGGCCTCATAGAAGTTAGACGACCACCTCAAGCGGGGAGCCAAATCCAAGCCCAGATGTGTCTAGCTCCAGAGCTGAGCCCTTTCGTGACTCCACAGCCTCGATAGCAGAGCTGAGTCCTCATCAGTCAGGAGATTCACCTGCTTTAGGAAGTTGGTCATTCTCAGTCCAGGGAGGAGGGAATGAAGCATAGGGCCACTCGCCCTGGGTCCCCTCCTGGCCTGGCCCAGTTGCTGGGCTGAAACATCAGTAGCTAGTGAGCCGTTCTCAGTTCGAGTTTGTCCTGCAATGTCTGTAGGTTAAAATCATTTCTGCGAGTTTGGGTTTTGTGTATTTCGTTTTGTTTGAGGGCACTGGAGGAGGGAGATCCTTGGGCGCTCAGAGGGGTAAACATCAATTTATCTAAAAACGATGGGACAATGTTTTATTTCCCAACGATGCTGGGTGAAAGATGCTTTCAGTATACACATACAGGTGTAACATCACCAGAGGTGTCATTTTCGGTAAGCTGAGTCATCCTCTGTCTTTGACACAACACTAGGAAAGGACACCTATGTATCACCTACGTGAGTGACACAGCCCTGGATACCCTGAGAAGCAGCCTGTCTTTATCCTCACAATGACATGTACTAGCTCCATTTTTAAACGAGGAAACTGAAGCTTAGAAGGCCAAGTTAATTTTCCAAAGTGGGATAATCACATGGGCTTTCTAGATCCCTGAGCAAACTTGGTAATAATCTGTTGGCCAAAACCGAATGAATGATAAAGCCCAAAACAAACTTAAAAACTAACCAACAAATAGAATGAAAAGCATGAGGTAGAAAGTTAATTGATTATAATTTATATATCATCTTATAATTTACATTACATTGTGCAGATTTTATAACTTTTTAAAAACTTATTTTGATCCCTAACAAAAAAATATTAGCGTGTGTGTGTGTGTGTGTGCGCACGCACATGCACACTCACACACAGAAATCACTTCTTGACTCAACACACACTTGGCTGAACTCATTGGTCCAGGCAGCACTCAGAATGTGAAACATCCTTTCTGCACCAGCATTGACCCAGGAATCGAAACAGAACTCTGAGTCTCATTAACAAGTTTGGACCTGCAATGTGTCTACTGAAAAAAAAATATGCCCACTTATCAGGAGATGGAATTTCCTCAAGGAACATGAGCATCGTGTTGGAGGCGTGACTGACTCCAGGGGACAATCTAGGCGGTGCTCTCCCTAGAAACACCACGCTTGGTGACGGGGTCAGTGTTCTGGGGCTGATACAACAGATGACCACAAACCGAGGGCTTAAAACAACATAAATTTATTCTCTCACAGTTTGGAGGCCGGAAGTCCAGAGCCACCTACCTGTGAAGCCTCTAGGGGAGGACCCTTCCTGCCTCTTTCAGCTCCCGGTGGCCCCCGGGGTTCCTTGGCTTGCGGCTGCATCACTCTAGTCTCTGCCTCCAGCATCACCTGGCCTCTCCTCTGCGCCTGTGTCTCCTCCTCATCCATCTATTATAAGCGCATGTGTCCTTGGATTTAGCACCCACCCTGATCCAGGACGACCTCGTCGGGATCCTTAACTTAATTACATCTGTGAAGACGCTGTTTCCAAACGAGGTCACATTCACGGGTTCTGGGGGTTGGGATGTGGACAGCTCTTTCAGGGGGGACAATTTGCAACCCACTGCAGTAACCACAGCCAGATGAAACTTACTCCTCCGAAAAGAGATTCCTCATGCGAGTGGATCCTCTGAGGGCAGCGAGTTCACGTGGTTATTCCCGCCCACTGCTTTAGCATCGCGTCACTCATGGTAGAAGCACGGGAGTGTTTGAAGGAACACACAAATGAGCAGCTAACACAAGGCTCACAACATCCCATGGCGACTTTGACCAAGTTCAGGTTTACAGACGACTGAAGCCCTTGACTCCATGCTGCGCCCGTGGTGAAATCGCTAGGGCGGCACCAGTCTAGCTGGCACCCGCTGTGTGATTCCATATCACAGAGGGACCTGCACGGTCCCAGGGGCACTGAGTGGAAAGGAAGCCTGGGCACCACCAAGCCCAGCCTCCTCGTCAGATGAGAAAACCGGAGCCAGGGAGGGGCAAGGATTTGCCCAGGTCACCCAGTCAGCAGCAAGGTGGAGCTAGACTCCCCTCTCCCATCATGATCACAATCATCATCATCATCATCATCACTGTCATCATCCTCGATTAGGGCAGCATCTGTGGACTCGTCTTCTTCCCGCCTGGCACTGTGCTCAGCATCCCACACACATCGTCTGTTTAACCTCTCCACGACCCATTGCTTTCCCCGCTGTCTTTACCTCCATTTTATAGGCGGCGCAGCTGAGGTTTAGAGAGGTGACATCACTTCTCAAAGGTCTCACTTCTCACAGAGAGTAGTGAAGCCAGGATGGTAACTTAACTTGTTCTGACTCCCTAAGTGGTGCTCCAAGCCAGGGGTGGGCAAGCATCAGTTCTCGGGTCCCATTGGGCCCATTGCCCAAGACCGCAGCCAGAGATCATGTTCACACCACCAAAACCAGGAGATTTCTTGGGAGAATACATAACGTTTAATTGGAATACAACCACGCCCATTCTTTAATGTACTTTCAACAGCTGCCTTCCTGCTTCAACAGCAACGTTGAGTAATTTGACAGAGACAGTATGATTTGCGAAGCCTGAACTATTTACTCTGGCCCTTTAAAAAGATGCCTAGCCTGACCTATATCGCTCGCATCATATACTATACTATATTGTACTATAATACATTTTATTAATTATATTAGTCCTATATCATATCGTAGTCACTATATGTGCTGCCATTCACATCAAAGATTTAAAGACTTTGCATCTATGATTTCTCAGCACCATTTTACATTTGATTCTCAAGTAAAATCCGTCAATAATTAATTTACAAGGAACCAAGCACTCCCTAAAGATGATGGCCTTCTCCTTGGTGTTTCTATTTCCACAGGTACATTTTCTAAACGAATTATCCTCAAAGTGACCAAGTTAGAAGGAGGAGGAGGGGAAGAAGTGAAAAAGACCAACAACTGAACTGCCCACAACATCTCGAGGTCCATCATCAATGCTGATTTTCTACCTAGCTCGGTAATCGTATGCCAAAAAGCGACTCTTCTACTTCAATAACGCATCTCCCAAACCCCAACAGGAAATGACATTACAAAAGCCGGAAAGGACGTCAGACGCGCAGGCTTGGCAGCCACACGTACATGTGAAATTACTGTCAGAGTTCAAAGGAAGGGCTGAGAGGCGGGGGCGCTGGCGGCAGCATCACCCGTAATGCTTTCGCCTCATGCGATGAGGCACAATGACAGCCTGCTCTGACCCGGCCACCAGCTTCCTGACGCCCACGCCGATCTGGCAGCGGGCCGGGGAGGCTGGGTTTGGGTGGGCCGCTCAGCTCCCAGGATGGTACCTGCCCCCCTACACACTACTGCAGCTCACCTGCCTTACAGGGCAAACGACCTTTCCAGGTGCGGGCAGTGTGGACCATTGATGGTTTCCAAGACCGGCTTGCACTCTAAAGCTGGTTTATTTTGAGCACTGTCTCTGTCCCCTGTCCCATGCTAAATATGAAAACATTGTCTCATGTGTCTTCTGTGGCCTGTCGAGGTAAAAGCTATTATGACGTCCCATCTACGGATGGGGAAACTGAGATGAATCGATGTTACTTGATGTGACCAGCATCACAAAATCAGGGGAGGAACCATGATTCAAACCTAGAGATTCTATCAGTCATAACCACCAGACCTCCTTGTCTCTGTCTAGATTACTTCTTGGGAAATGCAGCCACCCAAGCTCAGGCAAGGTTAGAGCTGAGGGTGTGAGGGGCTTGCCTATGCGGGTAAGACAAGTCATCGAGCCCCCACTTGGCGATGGATTTTGCATCAACTTTCATGGCAAGAGGAGCCAGAGAATGTGGCAGCAACTGGGCTAAGGCTCCTCTAGCCAAACAGGGGACTAGGTTTGTCTACCTGACTCCTTAAACTCACTGGTGAACTCCTACCCACCCCTCAAAACCCAGCTTACATATTCCTTCCGCCAAGAAGCCCTCCTTGTTCCATAAATAGAGTCGATCGATTCTTCGTTTGTGCCCCCGAGGTGTATGTGCAGGTGCCTCCATTATGTCCTGCAAGTATGTGTCTCACCGCCACCACCTCCAGCGTGATGAGTTCATCAAGGACAGAAACTGTGTTTCATGCACTTAAAGATCGTCAGCTTGTATTAACAGGAACAACCAGCACTGATTGAGTGCATACTAGGTGCTGGGTATTCCTGAAAACAACCCAGAGATGGGTCTGACATTATCCCCATGGCTAGGCTCAGAAGCAAAACTAATGGATTCAAATCCTGGCTCTGCCTGAACGAATTACTTAACCTCTCTGTGCTCCAGGGTTCTCATCTGTAGAATGAAGACGATCACAGTAGCCACCCAGTGGTAGGCTAGAACTAACTCGTAGTGGTTAGTTTGCAGGAGCTAACTGTTAAATTTTAATAAAATTATAAATTTTTGCCATTATTAAAAATTAAATGAAGTACATTTAAAATTAAATAAACTACATTAAAAACAAAAATAATAAATACTCAAAACTAGTCACTTTCCAATTATTTTACTGTATACTTTCTATTATCTCTGCCCTGGGGTTATTTATGTCTATTGAATCACTGTGGTGGAAATATACAATAATAGTGAGCTTTTGCACGTCTCCTGGATCCATGTTCAATGACCTCACATTAGTAGCTTAAAATCAGTCACAATGAGAATATTTATACCATGGAAATTGGCAGATGCTACAAATCAGTTTTTTCACCTCTGGAGAGCTGGTTATCAAGCATTTGCTAACACACCACTATAACTACCTTGTAGTAAGCAGTTATATGCATTAGCCATTATTATTGTTACTGATGAAGAAACCACGGAGACTAAATAATCTACTGAAGGTATGGAAGATCTAAATGTGATTTCATTCATTGCAGCTCCAGAGCTGACCTCTTACTCATCTAGAACTCAAGGCACGTCACAGAGTAGGGACCAATAAATACTTTTGGATGAATGAACAAACATTAAATTAATGGATCTCAAAACTGCTGGCCACAGAATTGCCTGGGGAACTTGGCTTTAACACAGATCCATAATGGCATCTTTTGTGCTGGGCTTCAGAATGTGCAAGTGTCTCAGAGGTTCTAATTCTGGACCTGTCACTGTCTCACTCACCAGCCTCCAGCCTACTCCAGCCCTTTCTTCTGTGCCCACCTGACTTACTCTGCAGCATGGCGGTGAGTGGTGGCTGGGAGATGGGGAAAGGTACCGGGGGATGGAAACCCTGCACACAGGCCTGAGCAAGAGGGCGCTTGAAGATAGAACATTGTCCACAGGCCTCATCCACCAGGGAGAGGCAGTGGTGCCTGGGGAGCAGAGAAGCTGAAAGTTACCTGTGGGCACATTTGTGTACAGTAAGACAAAACAGAGCATAAAATGTGCATAGCACTTGGAAGTTTATAAGACGTGGCCATAATAGTCTCATAATAACCCTATGAGATCAGCAGAGGAAGTATACCTGTTTATGAACCAGGAAACCGAGGCTCTGAGAGGTACTGGCCTATGCTCATCACTGCTCAGACCTGGGACCTCTGGTTTTAAGCTGTGTTTTCCCTCAAAATTGGGTGTGAGGGAGAGAGGCGAGGAAGAGGGGTCTGCGGTTCCAACAAGTCGTTGTTTATGTATTATCTTAGCTCTGCTACTCATCAGCTGTGTGACCTTGGGCAAGTTTCTTAATCTCTCTCTGCCTTAGGTTTGCTCATCTGAAAAAAAAAAAAAACAGGAAGATGATTGGCAGCTTTCTTTTATGGTCATAGCTAATTAATAGATGTAAAAATGTTTCTTATGATGTTACACCAAGTGGGTTTAATCATGTGAGAAACAGCAACCATAGTCACAGTTATAATGACATTTTACCCTTCATATATTTTGTGGCGTCTCATGGCTGGCTTTCTTCTTGGAAAGGCAGCATACTAATTTAAGGCAAGGATGGGAAATGATGATGTGTTGGGCTGAAAATCGGGGACCCTGGATTGGTCCACAGGCATGCCATAGGTGCATATTATGTGCATGTGCTTTGAAGGTCCCTCTGACTCAGCGGCCAGTCGCATGGACACCACAACTGACCAGAGTATAGCCTTGCTCAACTTTCTTATTCTCTCTAAATCTCTTCTCATTTTTAAAATGTGATGAATAAGAAAATCAACCTTGTAGAGTTTTTGTAAGTATGGAATTTTAAAATAAGATTTTACCTATAAGGTATTTTAGCCTAAGGCAGAAGATCCCAACTCTGGCTATATGTTAGAATCATCTGGGAAGGTTTAAAAAAAATGTCACTGCATCGCACCCAAGACCGGCTGAATTAGAATTGGAATGACGATGGTGGTGGTAATGATGATAATGATAGCAGTGATGATGGTGATAACGGCGATAATGGTTGTCACTGTTAATGATGCTGATGATAGTGGTGATAGTGATGATGACAATAATGATGATAATGATGCTAATAGTGATAATGGTAAAAAATGATGGCAGTTATGATGGTTGCGATAGTGACAATGGTGGTGATAATGATGGTGATGCTGGTGATGGTAGTTATGATGGTGATGATGATGGTGATGGTGGTGATGATAGTGATAATGATGGTGATGATAATAATGCTGATGATGGTGATGGTAATTATGTTGGTGGTGATGATGATGATGGTGATGATAGTGGTGATAGTGATGATGACAATAATGATGATAATGATGATGATAGTCATAATAGTGACAATGATGATGGTAATGGTGATGATGAGGATGGTGATAATGGTGATAATGCGGTAATGGTAATGGTGATGATATTAATGGTGATGGTGAAGATGATAGTAACGATGATGATGACAATAATGATGGTGATGATGGTGGTGATGATGGTGGTGATGGTGGTGGTGATGGTGGTGGTGAAAATAGTGATAACGATAGTGTTGATGATGGTGACAATGTTCTGTTCTGCTGGCCTTGGACATTCTTCCATAATATCTCCTCATGGCTCCTTTGCTCACGTCTGTACACCAATCAATGCCTCCCTCGAAGAGGCCTTCCTTGACCACGCCGTACCAACCGACACTCCCCATTCTTCAGCAATCTCCACTCTGCTTTCCACTTCTTCATTACATGTGTCTCTAGCTCACATTATATCACACATTGATTTGTATACGTATTGATTGACTGTCTCCCCACCAGATTATAACCCCCCGTGAAATGCAGATCACACCTCTGAATTATTCTCCCTAACATGAAGGAACTTAGGTACTTATGCTCCCAGGGTCATTAGAACTCAGCATGGATTTTCCTGTGCTCATTAGAACCTTCTCTGCCCTGCATATTGGTAGATAAATGGTAGCTATCACAACTACCACTGTGTTTATCCCTTGGATTTCTGGCACAAGGCTGGACACCTAAAGGCGTCAGTGTCTGTGTGAAGTCAGATCTGTAGAATTGAAGAGCAAGTCTTCTTAGTTGAGCAGAGCTGGGTTCGAGTCCCAGCTCAGCTCCCGGCCATGTCACCTGGACCAGGTAGCCACGTTCACCTAGCTTCAGTTTCCTCTTTTGTAAAATTGAGTGGATAAAACCACTTTGCCTGATAATTGGGAAAATTAAATGAGATGTTGAATAAGATCATTTTGAACAGTAATATTTTTCAATATCAGAGAGGTGATAAAAGTCACCGTTGGATAAAATTTCCTCTTTTTGTTTGACCACTAAACTGAAGATTTTATAGACTGGGCTGAAAAAGAAAGAAAGAGAAAGAAAAGAAAGCAGAAAGACTACAACAAGAGGAAGAGGAAAATGCGAACACACACATCCATGCCTGTGCACACGTGCGCGCACACACACACTCAAACACAAAAAGGCCAACCAAAGGGACCCCGTTAGCATATAAACAAAAGGTGGGGGTAACCCCTGAAGCCTTTCCTCTGACAGCCAGTGGCGGCAGTGATGAATTTGTGAAGTTATCTAATTTTCCACTGTTTTAATTAGAGACTTGGGCTCTGAAGCCTTGCAGCTGGCGTCTTTGAGCTGCGTTCTGTTGCCTGACAGAGAAAAATGTCTTCGCTAACGTCAGCCAAGCTCTGTGCCTGACCTGAGCGAGTGAAACTTCTGGGATTCATAAACTTGTGGTTTCTGGGCAGAGTGTCGTTTGAACCCAGCCTCTTCCTTATGGGCCTCCTCAGAACTAAGGTTGGGGGAGCTCGGGAGAAGGCAGGGACCAGGAAGTTTTTGGGGTTCCTGAGCCTAGTGCACATAAAATGGAGCCTCCTTGTGGCTTCTAATTGAGCCCAGCTTGGAGAGGCGAACGCTCTGCTTCCCTAAGACAATGCCTTTGATTGCAGACTGTGTTCTCTGAGTAATTTAATTTATTGCTCATCTTTTGCCAAGTGATCTTTTACAATGCTGCATTTGATGAACACACAGCTGGGGCAGAGGCTCTCTCCACCTCTCCTGGCTCTCTGGCTGCTGTCTTCCTTGTGACTCACTTTGAAAAGAGGCAGGATGGGAGGTGGAGGAAAGAGAAGGCCCTGGAGTCACACACTCACATCTTGCCTCCGCCCCTGGCCAGTGGGCACCCTCTTGGATGAGGATGGTTGGATAGGGAAGTAGTAAAGATTGAGAGGGAAAAAAGTTACTTAGAAAAAAGAAAAAGGCCCCTGTGAAATTCAAATTGGCTTTTGGGTGAGGAAAATACTTTAGATGTGTGATAAATGCTCAGCGTTGCTGAGACCACCCTACAGCAATAATGGAGTCCATCTTTTTCAGAGTGGATGGATGCGAACCCCCTGCCTCTGAAGTCATGATCGAAAGCAACTGCCAGGCAATACTCTTCACTGTCTTGCAGCATCCTGTCCATGGCTGGGGCCAACCTTCTTATCTACATCTCAGGGAAGAAGTCCTGCCTTATACTGTATGCCCTGTACGTATATGGTGGATGCTGGTGCAGTGACAGTAAGGAAAATTACTGCGACACAATGCCTATGGGAGGCAGGAGAAAGACGGGTGTGACTTGGTTTACTGGTAGACCGTAAAAGAAGTTACCCTCAAATCATGAGTTCAGGGAGTGCTCAAAAGATACCTATTGGGGTAATTTCTTGACCTGGAAATAACTTAGCTTAGAATCACACGCATAGTAGAGTCTCAAAACATGAATCAATTGCCAACTTGCTTATTCATTAAAAAAAATAAACAAACAGACCAAAAAAAAAAAAAAAAAACTTAGCCCATGTTGTGTACATCCTAAATGCTCGAATGATTATTGCAATTGGTCACTTTTTGAACATAAAAATTAAATGGATCAAACTGCTTTCCAGTAGTTTAACTGTGTCCCATAACAAAGCTCAAGAATATTTAGAGGAATACAAAAATATCCAGCACCCATTAGGATTCATAATATCTGGTATTCAATCCAAAATCTTCTAGGAAGCAAAGAATCAGGAAAACGTAATCCATAATGAGAAAAAAAAATCAACCCATCAAAAATAACCAGAAATAAACAGATGACAAAATTAATAGACAGGGATATTATTATAACAGTATAACTGGGGAGGGAATCTCCCCCACTCCCACCTAGCCAAAGAATAATCCTGAGGGGAGAAGCTGGCAGTCTTGGGGATGTTTGGGTTGGTCCCCTGGTCAGCAGAGACAGTGAAAAATGTTCTGGAAGGTCTGGGATGAAGGAAGAAGACGGGTGAGGGAGGGACCAAAATATGCAGCAGGACCCTGACAGCCCCCAATCTGCATCTCAGCCTCAATCCTAGAATCCGCGTCAAAGGACAAGTGTGGCAGGAAGACCCCAGCACTTTGCATCAAGACGGTCTCAGGGGTCATGACCAGCTGACACCCATCTCCTGACTGTCTTGAGTGGCTCAGCTGATCTCCCTGAGCCTTGGTTTTCCTCATGGAGCTGAAACAGAACCCATAGCCCAGGGCATGGTGAGGGTGAAAGGTGTTTGCCCATGTGGAGAGGGCAGCTCGGGGCCTGGTGCACCGGCAGCTCTCGGTACCTGGCGCCTGCTGTGCCACCGTGTCACACGCAGCCCCACCCTCGCTCCGGGTGCTCGCCACCCAGCATCACCACCACACTGCTTGGCAGGTACTGGAGCTGCCCGAGCAAACTTCCCAGTCCTTCTCTCCAGCTCACTCTCAGTCCCAGGGTCCTGATGATCCCTGTACCTGGGGTGGCGTTCAACTTATTCAACAACTGCTGTGACACGGGCACTGACTTCCTGGAGAACCCTGCTTTTCCAGGCATTGCAGCCCAAACTTTAGGGTCAAGGTGTCCAAGATGGTGAGCTGGGGAAGCACTCAGAAAACTCGAGGCAGGGGCGATTTACCAACCAACGTGGAAATGTTCTAATATTTCAGCCATCAGCACAGCCGAACTAGTGCATGCCGGCTCTCAGCCCCGACGCCAGTGCGTTCTTGTATTCTCTGCCTGACTCACCAATTTCCTCGTGAGGATCTTTTTCTAACTCTCAGGCCATGTGTATGGTTGGGACTGGCCCCACCTCCAGCTCCACGTGAGCCGTGAGTCAAGCTTAGGACGCTGCAGGTGGGGGGAGGCTTGGGAGGTTGCCGAGCTGGCAGGATGACTGGAGCTGCCAGTCATCATTTTTGCCACCACTTGGGAAGGACTGCGTGAGAATGGGTTTCTTCCAGAAGAAAGCAGAGATGAGGAAAGGAGAGAGGGACAGCTTACCGATCACATCCAGCATCTGGATTCAGCCGGACCTGAAGCTGAACTGCCCCTCGACTTCTTAGGTAACTGAGCCAACCTCCTGTTTTTCAACTCATCCAGGTCAGGTCGGGCTTCCTGTCGTTTGCAAGGAGCCAAGGCTGTTCTGACACAGCAACTCGCTCCCTCCAGGCCCCCACAGGTCAGAGAAGTAATTAGGGAAGTCTCTAGAGGGTTAAACTGCTCGGTGGAAAGCCCATGCCTCCCTGTGGAAGCTCCTCAAGCTGGGATACTTTGTCTGATCCCATAAAACCTGGGGTTGGGGAAACAGTGATTCTGACAGGCCCTGCCCTCATCCTCTTTCATTCAAGCCCATGTTTTTACAGTGTCCTGCAGCGGATCACGATAAAGCTGGCAGCTGGATCTGTGGGGAAATGCGAAGGCCTCGCCCCTTTCCAGTTAAATGCCTAATTAAAGTCGAGGGCCGAGGCCCATGGACTTCAGAACATTAACCATGTCCCTCTGTCGGGTGGGGGAGCTCATGTCGCCCCACTGGGAGTACGCAGAACCCGCAGCTCTGGGGCCTGGGGCTCAGAGCGTGCCCTTTGTCCCAGTGGCTGTTCTCATCCCCATGCTTCCCTCTCGGGTCTGGTCCACAGGCACGTTCTGCAGCGGGCATGGTACCCACAGCATGGTAGGGATTGTCTGTGTGGTGCAGGAGGCTAGTCACAGAGCTGAAGCAAAGCCAGTCTGCAAGGGAGCGTGCTTGGGGTCTCTGCAGCACCACCGTCCCCCTCCACCTTCTTCCCTCCTACCTTGGACTCCTCCCCCTGACGCCCTCTCTTTCTGTATTTTTTACTGTCTTTCCATCTTCTCTCTCTGCCCCTTTCCCTGTCTTCCACTCTTTCTGTCTTTCTTCCTCTCCCTCTGTCTCCTTGTCAAAATCTGTTACTTGTCAGGGTGTCTGTTCATCTATCCAAATCTCTCTCTCAATCCCTGTCTTGTCTTTCCCTGTTATTTTCTCCCATTTGCCTTTCTCTCTCTTTCTCTCTCCTTCTCTTTCCTCTCTCTGTCTCTGTCTCTCTCTGTGTCTTACTCTGTCTCTGTCTGTCTCTGTCTGTCTCTATCTGTCTCTCTCTGTGTCTCTCTCTGTCTTTTACTCTGTCTCTGTCTCTCTCTGTCTCTGTCTGTCTCTATCTTTGTCTATCTCTCTTTCTCCAGCCTATCTCTCCCTCTACCATCTCTCTTTTTCTTCCTCCTATCTCTGTCTCCCTCCCAATTTCCATATTTCTTGTTCCCTTTGTACGTTTTTCAGTTTCATGATCAACCATCGCACGTGCCAGGAGAGGCTGAAGACCCCAGCCCTTGGCTCCCTCCCACGCTGAGCCAATTTGGGCCCTAAAGAGCTTCAGCCACACTGTTCATCTTGGCAAACTCTGTGCCAATTCTGGACAAAGCCTCAGTCCTGGGTGACTGTAAGTGCCCAGAGTATTCAGGAAACTGAAGCCTGCAAATATTTTGGAAGAACCCACTCCCATTGGCCCTTGGGCTGCCCTTCCAGATTCTTCCTGTCTCTGGGCCTCCACCAGAGCCTTCAAGGTTTCAACTCTGGAGGCTGAGCTGCCGCATGTTCCTCCAGGAGGGTGGACTGACTGTGGACCAGAGCCTGAAATCGCCAGATCCCGGTGTGACAGGGCTTAGTAACTGCATTCGTCTCTTAGTGCTGCCATAAGAAAGTAACATAAACCGGGCAGCTTGAGACAACAGAGATGTGTTCTCTCTCAGTTCTGGAGGCCAGAAGTCTGAAATCAAGGTGTCGGCAGAGCTGTGCTCCCTCTGAAGGCTCCGGGGGAAGATTTGTTCCATGCCTTTCTCTGAGCTTCTGGCAATCCGTGGCGTTCCTTGGCTTGTAGACACATCACTCCAGTCTCTGCTCTGTCGTCACTTGGCTGTCTTCCCTCTGTGTGTCTGTCTTTGCGTCTCTTCTCTTAAGGACAGCAGTCACATAGGATTAAGGGCCCACATACTCCAGTATGACCTCATCTTACCTAATCATATCTACAACAACCTTTTTTTCCAAATAAGGTCACATGCCCACGAAGCATGTGAACTTGGGGGGTTGGTGGACACAATCCAGTAACTAAAGGCAGCATGTGTGGTGGGGGCTGAACAAGGGTGATTGAAACACCACTCTACAACATTGAGAAGATTACTTAGCATCCCTGAGCCTCAGCCCTCGCCCCTGAGTGCCAGCACTCGGCAAGCACGAAAGCAAAGCAGCAAGTGATCCTCGTGACGCAACGCTTCGCGAAGGACCCGAGACATGTCAGCAGCCGGTTAGGTCCTGATGCTCTCATTACCTGCTCTCTCCAGCCGGCCATAACTGCTCAGTGCCACTGGCCCATCTGCTGTTGGGTAGAAGGTGTCCTGTGTGAGATACTATTGGAGGGTCCCAGAAAGGCTTTGGATCTTGACGGTCGCCGATGCTCATTCTTCAGCCCCAGATGCAACTTCCCTGCGAGGACCCAGGACATAGAGCTGAGGCCTGGGAGGAGACGGGGTGGTAGGGTAGGAGGAGGGTGTTCTGAGCCCAGGTGTCTGCGAGGAGGTGCACCAGGAGCCGGAGCCTAGGGAGTCCAGACCCATCATGTACTCACAGCTCGGCTTTGAACAAGTGGCTGAAGCCAATGGAGCCTCTGTTCATTGTTGGCATCATCATTCTAAGTCAGAGACGGTTGAAGGAATCGAATGAGTTAATAAACTGTGAGGAGGACAAGAAGTACTAACCAGTCGGAGTTCCCCCTCACTTCTCCCTCCTCTGCCAGCAACGTTCTTAAACCCCGTGTGTACGCAAAGGAGACGGTGAGGGAGAGACAGAGAAAGAGAAAGAGAGAAACCAGCCAGAGGGGCCAACCTGATCCAAATTTTAAAATCTTGGAGAAAGGGCAAAAGACAGCTGGGGAAGAAAAAACATGTTGGCTGGGGTGATGCCATGCTTGGGGGCCTATGAGAAATGCCAAAGAGAATTAGAAATTGGAGGAAAATATTTTATGAGACGTGCCGCTATTGAGGATGAATTGGCGTCCATGTGATAGATTTAAAAAGGCGCATATAAAGCCAGGGCCGGCGAACTACAGCCAAATCCAGCTCTCCATCTGCTTTTGTAAATAAAGCTTTATTGGAACAGTCACCCTCATTTATTTAGCAGCTGTCTCTGTCTGCTTTAGCGTTACAATGGTTCAGTCGGGTTCAGTAGTTGTAGCAGAGACTACGCAGCCCACAAAACCTGAATATATTTCCTCTCTGACCCTTTACAGAATCAGTCAGCTGACCTCTGAAATAAAAGTTAGAATTCCTTTTCCTGGATCACTCTCTGCAGCTAAACAATACTTCCTGGAGGGCTGGTTCGCGCAGAAACCAAGGCCCATGCAGTGCTAGCAGGGTTATGTGTGTGAGCCACTTAGCCTGCCTATTATATGTGCTATCTTAATCATAAGTTCTATCTGAAGACTTTTTGTATGGAGAAAAAGAAACAGAGCGACAAGGAAAATGACAGCAAGGACAAACAAGGAGGGAAGGAAGGTGCTGGGTTGGACGCATCGGCCCTTAAAGGTGCGGTTCGAAAGGAACATGGGTAGGGCGGCAGCAGAGTAGGCAGAAGTCGCAAGACCTACTCTCCTCATCCTGTCATTTGATGTTTTAATGGTTCATTTATCGTGTTTTCCTCTTCATATTTGTTTAGTTATTTTAATACAGTCTCCAGTGCTCCACTGGCGCGGGTCCTAAAGAGAACGGGAGTTTGCTGCCCCGCCCGGAAGCAGTTTTCACGGGGTGGCAGCAGATGGCTACGGCCTCAGACAGGAGCATGCAGGAGCCTGACCGGGACAGGGGTTCAGGGGCAGGCAGTTCACACCGATGCCCAGTGTTGTACGGGAGCAGGACAGGCAGCCACCAGCGGCTTGAGGGAGTTTAGGAGGACTTCCTGGAGGATGGGGCTTTCGAGCTGGGCCGTGAGGATTGAGTAGCAGTTTATGCAGGCGTGAAGGGCACATCTGGCAGCTGAGGCCAGCTGAGCCCCTCCTCCTGACTTGTCCCTTCTATGACTGGGAGGGGGGGAGGAGGTGAGGACAGGAATGGCAGGAACACTTAGAGCAAAGCGGTCACTAGCTCCTCTGAGAGAAGATTAAACACAGCAGGCTCCCGAGATTGGAGTAAGAGGGGACAGGACTGGAGAAGAAAAGAGGAAAAGAAGGGTAAACAGAGAAGAGAGGACAGTGAAAAGGAGAGGAGAAGCACCTGACAGAAAACTGGGACTCTCAAAGTGTCAGCCATGCAAAGAAAAAGCTTAAAACCGTGGCTCACATGTGCCCGTCATTTATGTCTCTTATGTAACCTGCATAACACTATCAGGTAGATACTATTATTTTCCCTGTGCTACTCAAAGGGAAACTGAGGCTCAGAAGGGACTAGTTCAAGAGCACGAAGCTAGGAAATGACAGTGGGATTTGAACCCAGGCCGTCTGACTCCGGGGCCCCCACTCTAACACTTGGCCAGCCTCGCTTGTCTCACCGGCATCACCTGCCAATTATCAACAGGATTTTACAATTATCAAAAGTCACCATATACCAAGGGACAGGTGTCTAGAGGGGGGCATCTGCTCATAGCTTCCCCAGGGCACCCACCCATGGGAAGGGGCTCAGAGATCTGGAGGGGCCTGGCTAGAGTGAGGACCCTGGCCAAGCTGCTCTTGGCTGCCCCCACAGCTGGTCATCATCTGGCCATGGCAGGGTCACCTCTGATAGCCCCTGGCCCCCTCTAATGCCTTCTGCCTTCAGTTGGATCTTCCCAGCTTTCTTCCACAGATAAGGGGGGAGACCCTCAAGTTCACTGCCTTTTCCTGATCTGCACCACCACAGGCTGAGCAGCTGCCTGGGGCCTCCCACCAAGACAGCCAGCAACTTGGCCGGATGTGGAGGGCTGCAGGGGGAAAGGGGAAGGGGGGCTGGAGAGAAAGAGGGGCCAGGGAGATGGTTCCAGCTCCGTGAGGACACTTGCTCTTTCCAGATGTCTGCCCTTGCTTTCACTGATTCTGACACCCGGGACACCCTGGTTTTCATCTGAAAAACTCCCCACATTCTTGGGGATGTACCCCTTCTGTGAAGACTGGGCCACAACTTCCTCTGAGCTTGTAAAATTTGTTTAGTCTCCCTACCATTCAGAGCTGAGTCGCGTATCTACCTCCACCCCAGGCCGTCGCCAGTGCCCTGCACAGAATAGGTGGTCACTACTATGTAAGACCTCCTAACCCTTACTGAGTGCCTCTCTGAGCGAGGCACCGTCTGATGCTACCTCCCTCTCCTCCACTCCCATCCTGTGGGCCAGAGACCAAGGCTCAGACTCCATGTCTGAAAAGTCACCAAGTCCTGGACCTGAAAAAGGCTAGTCCGTGCCTTCGAGGAGAATCACATCATCTCCAAGAGAGGAAAAGAGAGCTGCCCTTTCCTAAGTTGTCAGACATATGGCCCTACGGGCAATTTTCCATTCTGCCTTGAGTGCTCTAAACCTCAGGTCTGAGTCCAAGAGTTAAAATAATATACATTCTACAATGAGTAATATGGGGGAAATCCAGCGCTTCTCAGGAAATATTCCACAGGCCATGTTACCTTTTGCTGGGAAACACCCAGTTCCCACCAGAAAAACAAGAAAAGCCATCAATTTCAAGGCAGCCGAGCTAGTGCAGGACCTGGGTCTCCAACCGTATCACGTCGGCTGCGCTTGGAACACCTGTCCTCCAGCAGGAACAGACCTCTTCCAAATAAACACACGTCCTTTGGGAAGGAGGCCTGGCTGGGGAAAGGAATCCATCCGCCCAGATCCGGATATCCTGGACAACAGTCAAAACGCTTCCTTCCACTGTCTTAGAGAAAAATGGCATCTTCATCCAGCCAATTCTTTTTTCCTTTGCAACAGGAGAACCATACTGAGAATGCTTTCCAAAAACCCAGAACAACCTGGAAGTATTCTCAGGACTTTGAACAGAGTCTGGTGGCTTTTTTTCATTCATTCCTTTATTCTTCCATTTATTCATTCAACAAGTCTGCACTGAACCCCTGCTCAATAAATAATGCCCTGTGCTGGGGGTATCATGTTGAGGCACACGAGAGATCCTTTTCCGTAGGGCTTTTGTTCTGTTATTATCAATCCAAGTGTAGTGAAGGCAGCTGATTGTCCACCAACACACCATATTAGAGTCATAGCTGGGATGTGGCTGCCCAGCCAGGAAATACACTTCCTAGACCATCAGGCAAAGAAATGGGACCAGGTGACTTGAGACCAGTCTTCATTAATAGAATGCGAGCAGAAGGAACATAAGGGCCCAGGAGCTAAAGAAGCATCTGTCTGGCCATGTCCTTTTTCCTAACTACATGCTCAATGCAGAGGACCCAGCATCCTGGGATAAGCAGAGCCACAAGGTGGATGGAGCATGGGCCTCAGAGTGACTACCTAGGAGCCCACCTGCATTAGACTGCTCAGTGAGCAGGGAACTCAGGAAACCTGATTCCACTCATACATCGTATCTAATGTACGATCATGTGTTGCATAACAACATTTCTGTCAACAACAGACGAATATACAACAATGGTCCCATACAATTGCAATGGAGCTGAAAAATTCCTATCGTGTAGTGATGTTGCAGCATCGAAAGATCGTAGCACAATGCATTACTTACGTGTTTGTGGTGATGCTAGCATAAACACACCCACTGCGCTACAAATCATAGAAAAGCATAGAATATACAATTATCTACGGCCATAAGGATAAGGTTAATAAATGACTGTCACTGGTTTATGTATTTACTATATTGTACTTTTATCATGATTTTAGAGTGTAGTCTTTTACTCACAAAAAAAGTTTGCTGTAAAACAGAATGTCATGTTAACGCCGGTGAATACATCCTGCGTTTACCATGTCTCTTGACTGTATCCTTTTCCCTTGTGCTTGATTTAATTCCGCATTGCTTTGTGCAGTAACATGCTGTACAGGCTTGTAGCCTAGGAGAAATAGGCTATACCATAAAGCCAAGGTGTGTGGTGGGCTCTACCACCTTGGTTTGTACAAGCACACTCTATATAACATTCGCATGATGATGAAATTGCCTAATGACGCATTTCTCCGAATGTATCCCCATCATCAGTCAGCACGTGACTGGATAAGAATGGCCTCATGAATGGAACCGAGCATCCCCACAGGCTGAAGGAGGGGCTGAGGGCCACCGCTGCAGACAAAAGCCTGTTGAGCGCTACCCAGTATGGTAACTCCTATCCACACGTGACCACTGAGCACTTAAAATGCAGCACTTTTATGTTTTAAGCACTTAAAACTTATGTTACAGAAGAACTGTATTTTTTATTTTATAGAATTTTGCTTGAATTTTATAGAATTTAGTTAAATTTTAAAAATGGAGCAATGTCAAATACTATTTTCTGTTAAGCACAACTGTATTCTTTATTATTTTTTTTTCGGTGAGACTATATTTTACTTTAGCACTTGAAAATAAAGCTTCTGAATTGAGATACTCTGTAAATATAAAATATATAGCATATTTCAATTTATAAAAGATGCAAAAGTCCCATTAATAATTTCCTATGGATTTCATCTAGAAATGACAATATTTTGGTTGAATAAAATAAAATTAAAAAATTAAAAAAAATAAACAAAGCCCATTAGGAATCTGATTAGAAGCTCTGCACACTCATCCAGAAACTACATGCATAATTTGTGTCATATATAATGTCATGCATACTTGATCCGGTTTCTACTGGGGGAGGGTTACCTATCTCTCTAAAACCCATTTATGGAAATCTGTGAAAATCCTGCTCTATATCTGTTAGCATTTGAGAATTTAACTGTTAGGCATACCCTAGCAGTCATAGTTATTAGTTGAAAGCAACAGAAGCCATCTCTAGTTAATAAAAAGAGAAAAGGAGTTTATTAGAGGACCCTGTCATGCTGAACGTGGCTAGGAAGGCTAGAGAATCAGACTCAGAAGTTCTGCATACAGAACTAATAAATCCTGCCACAGCACTCAGCCACTGAGCCTTGCCCACCACTGCTATGCCAGACACTGCCTCCAATCCCACCAAGGCTGCTCCGGCTGGGGACCCCAGGGAGCAGACTCTGAGATGGGGGTTGGTGTGTAGGTGGATTACTAGAGAGGGTCTTGGGAGCAAGGAGGGGAAAGCAGAATTGGGCAGAGAGGGAGGTCGATGTGTGAGACAGTCCCAGCAAAGGACTCAGCTGCCCCTGTGGGGAGCTGGGACCTGGGCTGACCTTCCAGAGATGTCCCAAGTCGAGGTGAGGAGCCAGGATTTACATCCCTGTGAAATCAGTCAGTGGATGCAGCTCCCACACTAAATAGGACTTGCCCTTGAGTGAGGCATGTTTCTTCTGCTATGGCCACCCCCAAAGAGTGTGTCTGCTAGACATCCTCTTGGGTCCTGGGGCTTAAGTCCTTCTTTCTCGAGGGGACCTGGTCAGTGCAGCCCAGGGCCCACATCTTCCTAGCCACCCATGTCAGAGAGAACTGGCGATGGTCACAAGCTCCCAACTTAACATCTGGCACCGATGGAGCCCGGGCCACATGACCCCACCTCAGATGCAGGGTGGCTGGGCTGGTGGCTGCCTGGAATTTTCACTTCTGTCCTGAGCTCTGCCTCCTCCCTTCACAATGAAAAAAGGAGGAGGATTCCCCAAACACAGGTAGGGTGCTGAGTGGCCAACGAGCATGACAGGCAATCACTATGTGCGTAGGTGAGTCAGCGGACAGTCAGGGACTGGGCGGGAGATCGTTGAGAGGAGTTTAATAAAAGGAGCCTCTCTACGAAGTGTGTTGGGGAAGTCACAGGATGGCACAGAGCTTGGACTTGGAGGGAGAGGGGCAGGGTTACTAGAAACCCAAGAGTGTGATGTCCACAGACGGCCACCCATCTGGAGCCCTGGACAGCAGGATGCAGTCACCACCCAGTGACCTATCAGGGAGAGCCATGGGGGGATAAACACCCCGCCTTTCTCCTCCCGCCTTCTAAGTAACAGAAAGTCACCGAACTCTCAAAATTGGGAAGAGCTATTGAGTTTTCACTCACTGTCTAGCAGCTTGCTAATGGTTGATATATATTACCTCATTTATTCATTTATTCCCACACTCATCCTGAGACTGACCCTGTTTCTTCAGTTTGTAGCAGATACCTTTGGTGCCCCAACCTCAGCCCTCACCCTGACCCTGCCATGAACCCTGCTGAGCCCCAGAGCCAGCACCTACCTGCCTGTGTGACTTGGGGTCAGTGCCCCAGGCCAGCCAGAGGGCTGATGAGTAAATGACCTACAGAGAAGTCCCCGCCAATGATGATGAAAATGAGCATATAAACACCCCGGCTCCCTCACCAGCACTCTGGATGCCTCTGGGGCATGTGTTTGCCTTTGGTTTCTAGAGTTTTCTCGGCGGGTTTAAGCTCCACTGACCCACAGTGGTAACTGGCTTAACAACATCCCTGCACTGGTCCCACCTCCTCGCTCCCTGAGTGTGTTTCCCATAACCAAATAAACACCTCGTCCAAATCCTCATTGCAGCGTCTGCTTCCAGGAGAACCAGACAAAGAGGAAGAAGCCCAGAGAGCTTACATGACTCACGCCAGGTCACACAGCCTCACTCGGGTTGAGCAGCCAAAGCCCAGCTGCCTCATCTTTTCTCCCCTGGACCTCCCTGAAGCTGCAGGTCTTAGAAATGGTAGCACTCTCAAGTTCAGAGACTCCCCCAGGTTGTTGGGTATGTGCCTAGCGAATGTCAGGGTCCTGTCTCATGTGCTCCAGGAAAGGGACAGACTTTGCTCTGCCAATGAATGCTCCAGAAGAAGCCTGGCATTGCCTTCTGGCTGGTAGCCAGCAGCGTTCCTCCTCGGGCACTCAGAACGCAGGGCCTTCTGTTCCCATCTACAAAGCGGATCTGTGAGGAGGGTCCGCTCAGCATCAGGGGAAGTGAGCTCGAGTGCAAAAAGCAGCAACTCTGGCCAGGGTCCATGCCTGGCACCCTGCATTCGGTGCCGTGTGCCATCCTCGGCCCTGTGAGTGACAGGTATAAGACTCCCCTCTACTCGCCTTCCTAACTATGGTTCTGAGCATGTCATTCCCCAGTCCAAATCCCTGCCCGGTTCCCAGTATAATAGCTTAGGCCCTTAACCTGAACTCCAACCCCCTACGAGTCCTGGGCTCCAAACCCTACACCCCTCCTGCCTCATCCTCCACCATGTTTCCTCATGTGGCCCTCAGTCCCAGGGCAGGAGAAAAAGGGGGAGCCTGAGAAGGGGTCACAGTATAACTGTGAGCTGACGTACACACACCACGAGCTCAGGGCCAGGCATGGGATCAGTGCCTCACCAATCTATTGATTGTCTTAGTAAGGGGGAAACTGAGACACAGAGAGAGGCTGTATGGACCTTGCCTGGGGTTACGGGGCTAACAACGAGCTAAGCCTGAACTTCATAATCGTTATGTGAGTCTGTACAGGCTATTTCGCTTGAGTGTTCAGAGAGCACTGGTCAAGCAGTCTGGCTGGATGGAACAGCAAGGGTGACTCAAGACATTGGCAAGAGATGAGAACGGGGCTGAACGGGTGGTCTCGGAGGGCTTCCAGGAGAAGGCGGCGTTTAAGCTTGGCTGGGCAGGCAGAGAAAGGTTAAAATAGGGAAGAATCCCGGAGCAGCAAGGATAGCATGTCACAATGACACAACATAAGCACAGGTGGGAGGAGGACCAGTGACTCGGCCATTTGGCTGGAAATGCCATGTGCTCAGCTCGGTTCTGGGAGACTAGCCTCGTGAGGGGAACTCCTGAAAAGAAGGGAAGGGTAATTTTCCAAGCTGTCTGACGGCGAGGCACAAGGAGCTGTTCATTGGGGGAGCCCATCTGAGCGCCCATTTTCTGTCGCAAGTTCCTGGGGCATTTTGAGTAGAGTGTGAAATTGCATTTACACAGCGAGGTGGGAACCTTTCTGAGCAGCCATTTATCCTCCAAAATAGGTTCTCAAGGCTCGTGGAGGCTGAGCCCATGAATACTATTTCACACAGCCTGGGGCTTCTTCCTTAGCCCCCATGCTCTCCGGTTGGTTTCCCTTCTATTTTTGCACCCCTGACCGTCTGGGTGCACATTCACCAAGTAGATGCATGTATTTAACTTGGCAGTGGGCTGTTGGAAGGGGCTGGGAAGCCCTCAAGATATTTGGAACTGTCGAGGAGATGGTCATTGGCTTATAACAAATTTGCATTCCTATACATCAGTTCCTCAGGGTCTGGGCTTGAAAAGGACGTTTATTCATCAACCTGGGTGGAATTTGGTTCCTGGGGTTGCTGGCTTCCATTTCTCTCCCCTGCCCATGTAATCGGTCATATAAATAGCAACTGATGTGTCAGGAACAATGGAGTCATGTAGAATGTTTGTAGGATTCTGGCACATCCGGAGCTCAGTGGGCAGTGGGGCTGGATGGGGTTTGTACACTAGGAGATTTGTAGTCTTGTTGTTATGGACTAAATTGTGTTTTCCCCCCTTCACCCACCGAATTTATATGAAGCCCTTAGTCCTACTTGGATGGTGTTTGAAGGTGGGGCCTTTGAGAAGTGATTAGGTTTAGATGAGTTCATGAAGGGACGGCCCTCACGATGGGATTAGTGGCTTTAAAAGAAGAGGAAGAAAGAGAGAGAGAGAGATCACAATCTCTCTACCATGTGAGGACGCAGGGGAAGGTGGTTGTCTACAAGCCAGGAAGAGGACCCTCACCAGGAACCAACCCTGCTGGCATCTCGAACTTGGACTTCCAGCCTCCAGAACTGTGGGAAATAATTGTTGTTTAAGCTGCCCAGGCTATGATGTTTTGTTATGGCAGCCCGAGCTGATAATACACCCATGGAGGGTAACACTAAGGGAGTTAGGAGGTTTCTTAGCTGGCAGTAAGCTGCTATGGAAACCAGGCAGATGAGAAATGTTCACCAGGAGAATTGGATGGGGGGAGGTGAAGAGGAAGCAGGGCTCATCCCTTTTTCCTGTTAGTGATAGACGCCTTTCCCAAAGTTTCAGTGGGACACATGGCCACCAAGCTAGAGACTTTACTTCCCTGTCTCCCCTTCAGGTGAGTGTGGTCATGTGACTGTATTCTCACCAAGGAAGTGTGCCATTCCATATCACTTCCTTGTAAGGTACTGCCTGCCCTCCACTCCGCTTTCCCTGCCTGGACATGGTGCTGGTGGGTCAGCTTCCATTGTGTGGACAAGAACATCACCTGAAGACATGACAGCAGGAGGATGACTGAAGGAAACTAGATCCCTGTGTGACCCTGTGGAGCACAGCTAGCCACCCTCACCACCCACTACTCAGAGAGAAACAGGCCTCCACTTGTGCGAGCCACTGTCCTGCAGGGTCTCTTTGTTGCAGCAGCTGACCTTGAATCTGACTAATTCATGGGCTCTATTAGAAATTGACTCCTTGGGGAATTATCTTTCTCCTTAGATTTTTACCTCGGGAGGAAGTTTGCTGTGCAGTCAATGGCTTGATATAATGGCAGGCAAGATAAGCTTTATTCAGAGCTGAGGCCCGTAGGCTCATGCTTGTAACAACCGCAAGTCCACTAGACATGCTTGCTCCTTAGAGGAGCATGGGATGGTTTGGCGTGTTCATGGCACAGGGACAGAAGGGGGCCCCAGGGAGATACTTGAAAGTGGATTCTGACAGCCACAGTGGTACACAGTGACCTGGAGTCAATCAGCATTGGGTTCAGATTTTGGTTTCACCTCTTAACTAACAATAGTATTTATTGGTGCTGCATGCGATCTTTCCAGTTCTTCCTTCTGAGCTTCTAAGCACATGGCAGATTGCATTTCCCGGACCACAAAACTAGTTCTGGCTTATGAGTCATGAATGCAAAACTTCTAGACGAGGCTGATGCATTTCTGGCATGAGACCCCCGAGAGTTCCCTTTCTCTTTCTGTCAACTACGGCAGCTGCTTCATCTGCCTGGGTTTCTGAGTGATCTCAGTGGCCCAACAATCCACAATGAGCATATAGCATGAGCATAATCAAACCTTTGTCCTTTGAAGCTACCAAACTTTGGGATTTGTTTGTTCTGCAGCAGAACCTCAACTACCCTGACTGATGCACAAGCTATATGACCTTAAATGAGTTACTAATCTTCTCTGAGCCTCAGTTTCTTCACCTTCAGTATCATGGGGACATGAAGATGATATTTCTTCACTTGGGATTGAGAAATCAAAAGAAAATTATATCTATTGAGTACTTAGCAGAGCCCCCAACATTTGACTGCCTCTCAGTCAATCATTCTGATTCCTGCCCATGGATTCTGATTGATCTGTACTCTGGCACCCATGGGCTTTCACTTTTCCACCTTTCTTTTTCTTCTTTGACTTCATTCCCGGACTGCTCAATTTGGCTGAGGCTCTTGGGGTTTGACGTGCGCTGTTTGACACCCAGGTGACGCGTTACAAACTCCAGGAACCTCTGTCAGGAAGGCAAGACAGCAATGCTAGTCAGTTTCTTAGGGTGCAAGGTTTTGTCATTCTCTCGGTCCATCCTTTTCATTAGCTGAACTTTTATAGTTTGAAAGGAAGACAGCAAATTGTACACATTTCTAAGAATTCTTAGTGTGAGCGCCATGGTGTCCAGGCCTCATTAAGTGTGTACCTAAGTCCCAGTCTGGGAAACAGAGCTGGGCATGCTCTTTCAGAGCAGATCTAGGGTTTGCTCCTGGGCAATGTGCATCGTGGTGTGTCAAAGGATGCAGATCCCGGGTCCCAGCCTTGGCTCTACCACTCATGACCTGGCCCGTTACCCTTTCTAAGTCTTGGTTTTTCCCTCTGCAAAATGGGATAATAAGAGTGTCCACTTCAGAGGCTTGCTACTGGGCTAAAACAGTTAATCTACACAAAGTGTTTAAGAACCATGACTGGCATAAGGCAAAAGCGCAGAAAAATTCTAGCTGCTATTTTATTAATATTATTATTCCCAGTTTGGATCCAGACTGACCTGTCTCTCCCCCTGCCTGCCTTCTCCCAAAGGTCCTTTCCTGTCCATCCAATTTTCTCAGCCCTAGTTTCTGACATACTGATAAGTTGAGATCCCCTGTGTTGCAAGAATTTGCTAGGAAGTGCTACAATTACTTAAATATGAAAATTATTCATTTCTTGTTTTATAAATTAGACATGATTCATAAACCAGGGTTTTACAAAATTGTATACATTTTATAAATTATACCTGAGTTATATTAGAACCTGATTAATGGTTCTCCCTCTCATAGCATCACTCTAATTATACATTCTAATTTCCTTTCTTCTCAGAGGTACAGACCTTTCTAAAAATAATAATAATAATATACAAATAAAACAAATCAAGTGATGAAAAAATAGAAAAAACGAATGAGGAAAAATAAGAAAGTGAGTAAAATAAAGAAATCACCAGCAACACCCCAACCAATGGGGAAGCACTGCTCACCTGTTGACGTCTATCCTTCCACATAGACATGTTTGTAAGACATGATCTCTTTTGACCCTTATGCCATTTTGAGATTCATTTTTCTCATTTCCAGGTAAGACTCTGGGGCTCAGAATGTTTCAAAGGCTTTTTCAACCAACACACGGGAAATAGTGGGGGTACGATCACCCAGACACTTTAGGGTGTCCCTGGAGGTTCCGTGGCAGTGTTCTACAGGGACGGGCGGTGGGACGAGAGGACGGGGAGGGGCTGAGAGAGGAGGTAGTCTCAGTGGGAGGTCTGGAGCGTGAGCTGCATCACAGAGTTGGTTCCACCTTGAGTCTGTCATTGGCCAAGTTCAGAGAACTATTAGCAGCCAATGCTCGTGGCCTCTGAGGCCAGGGCAGCAGTCCAGGCAGAGAGTCAAGAGGCAAAGAAACAAACATCGAGATAATACAGACTGTGACAGCTGCCCCGAAAGAGATGAGATTTACAGAGCAGCCACATGCATACTGGCTGAAGTGTGGGCTGGGTCCCACAGGGGACACTAGGTAGCAATCACAGTACTGAATTCAATTACATGCATTTCCTTCTCCGAGATAATACTTCCTTCAACCCTTCCAACATAGGGCAGTAGTTATCAGGTAGTGTGATCTACTTATTCATTCCATAAATAAATGAATACCTGAAGCACCTCAGCACAATCCCTCTCATCCAACACACATCGCACGTCATCTCAATTCAGCTGAGAGAAGAGAAACATATACCTTGTAAGTCCCTAAATTCTCAAGAAAAACAGACCAGGCAGAAGAGATGCCCGGGAACTATGCCATCCCACCCAAACCCAGCCATAAAGGGAAATCTTTATGGCATTTTTTGCTAAGTGGAAAAAAAAAGGTGAGGGGCATCATTCAATAACAGAATACCTATTGTTGTAAACTAGTAGAGGGACATAGAAATACAGAGAAATTGTAGAAAAGAATCATAAAAAGAGAGGATCGATAGGCAATGGATAAACAAAATGCGGTACATCTAGACAAAGCAATTCAACTCAGCAATTTTGAAAAACAAACACACGAGAAACAATTATTGGTGTCTGCAACAATACAGATGGATCTCTAAAACATTATGCCGAATGAAAGAAACCAGGCTCAGAAGGATGCGTGCTGTTTGGTTTTATTTAGGTTAAGTTCTAGAACAGGCAGAACTGATGACTAGTGATAGAGAGCAGATTAGTGGTTGCTTGGGGCCAGGGATGAGGGCTGCAAGTTGACTGAGAAGCAGCCCCGGGAAGCTCTGAGATGATGGAAGCGTCTTACATCTCAGTCATGGTGGTGGTTACACAGCTGTACACAATAGTCAAACTGCACTCTTAATGCAGGAGCATTTTACTGGGCATAAACTGTTTTTTCAATAAAGCTGAAGGAAATCATGAACATGGATAGGTTATCTTTGGTGGTAGGATTGTAGGAGCCATTTGCTCTTATTTTCTTTGTGTAAGTTACTGCTTGTTTCAAAGTTTTCCGCTATTCTAAATATGCCCGCCAGACTGTCATCTACCTGAGGATAATGTGATGGTTTAAAAATATTTCTGTGAATTCTTTAAAAGTCCTTTTTTAAAGAGATGGTAGTCAATTCATCTCCCCCTGAGTATAGATTTGCTTCTAACAAACAGAATAAATGGAAATGACTCTGTGACTTTGGAGATTTGGCTTCTACCTGTGTCTCCCTCAGATCATTCACTCTGGGGGAAGCCAGCTGCCATGCAGTAAGGGGGTAGCCTATGGACTGGCCCTTGCAGTGAGGAACTGAGGCCTCCCACCAACAGCCATCTGAGGGAGACATCCTAAAAGTAGATCCTGCAGCCCCAGTTGAGCCATTAGATGAGATGGCAGCCCATGCCGATGATCCAACTGTGTCCTCATGAAACACCCTGAGCTCCAGAACTACCAAGCTAAACTTTTCCTGAGTTTCTGACCCTTAGAAACTATGAGACAATAAACATTCGTTGTTTTAAGCCACTGTGTTTGAGGTAATTTCTTATACAATAACAGATAACTAATACAGATAAAAATACTATTTTCCTCACTGCTGGCCTGTCAGCAACCAGAATAGTGCTTGGCACAGAGTAGGCACTCAATTATTATTTGTTGAATGAATGAATGAATGAATGAATGAATACATGAATTAAACAATATTAAAAATAAGCACAATTGTATGATACCCTTAAGGAAAGTAAGATACTATTTGTTGTGGGCCTATTATGTGGTAGACGTTTACCCACATTGTTCATTAATCCTCACCAACAACATCCTGAGGTTACTAACTATTGTCAGACCTAATTTAAAACTGGAACCTATAGTCTACCTGTGCACACAGCAGCGCCTCTCCCAGGTTGTGGACAGGGCGTCAGGCATGGACCTAGAACATGTTTTCTGTACCGCAGAAGTATCACTGATGTTTGCTAAATAGAGTTTAAAGAGGAGAAAAAATGATAGAGGGAAGAAGTGAAACACAAATATGAAAAGTCACCTCCACAGAAGAGGGCACCAAGGCTCAGAGAGATTACATGACTCAGGCACAAACAACAGGCTGCTCCTGACCAACTAGACCAAGCTTGAGAAACGGAAGATAAGCAACTCTCGACAGGACTTTCCCTAGTTGTAATTGTTATTTTACTTCAGTTTTTAACTGGTTGCACAGTAATACTTGATTTTTGTTTGAAGAGACTGGAAACTACAGAGGAACCAAAATTTTTCACATAATTCACCTTTTCCCTTATCCAAGAAGAAAACATTCTTCTGATCATATGTAACACATAACATTCTGATGCAATGAAAATGGGAATCGTATGATACCTATTATACAGCAAGGTTACTAAGCTTGGCACTACTGTCATTTGGACTGGATAATAATTGTCATGAGGGGCCATCCTGGGCACGGTAGGATCCCCAGTGGTATCGCTCTGCTTCACAAATGCCAGTAGCACATCCAAGTTATAACATTAAAAATTGTCTCCATTATTGTCAAATATCCTTGGGTATTTCACTCCGGTTAAGAACTACTTCTATATATAGTAACTTGTTTCACTTAATAATTTGCAACAAACATTTTTTCAGGCCATCAAGCGTGCTTCTAAAATAGGGTTTTTCAATAGATGGTTAGGTTGCATCTAATTAATGGGCCATGTTTATTAACTAACTCTCGCTGAGCGTTCATGCAGTTTCCAGTTTTGCTCAGTTTGTTTTCAAAGCCGAAGCATCACTTTGAGTCTTCACCTCCGCTGTGGAGTAGCAACCTCAGTGCCGCATTTGGCCCAAAAAAATATTTTCTCTCTTTGTGCTGTAGAAAGTGCCCCGGGAAGTCTGGGTGAACTGCGGCTTCTGTAAGGAACTCTCGGGCAGGAGGAACTGCTTTCAAAGACTTGGCAAGCATGACCTTCACCTTGCTGTGGATTTCCTGTGACGAGCTGGGGCCCTGAGATGCTAAACAATAGACCCTGCTCATAAGCCTCAGTGGCGTGACCTCTTCCCTCGCTGCTGGAAATCACTACAAAAAAGCTCAACTCGGCTTTCTCAACCAAATTGTTCAGAACTAATTTAAAACTTCTGATTAAGCCAGTGTGTTAAAGTGGCAGCTTCAGGTTGTTCTTATTTCTTCTAAATAATTACAGGGCAACTGGTCAACCTGGCTGGTATATTGGATGAAATGCGTCAAATGGGGCTCCCTGGGGGTAGACTGGGAGTGAGACAACCTGAGTTTCTGGTCCTACTGTGTGAACTTAGGACACTCACAGAATCTGTGTGGGCCTCAGTCTCCTCATCTATAAAACAGAAATGAGAACACCTCTTTTACCTGACTCACAGAGTATTGGGAGGGTTAAATGTGTTGCTATATCTGAAGATACTTTGAAAATTGTCACATGTTATAGAAATGTAAACAGCTGCTAGGATTAGCGTGTTGGTTGAGGAGGAGGTTTTATCAAGTAGTAAGCTCTATCCTCAATTAGATGCTGTTTCATTTGGGATTAAGGGAGGGAAAGAGAAGTTACTCTAAAAGTCAGATAGTGACAGGTGTTGGTGAGGATGCAGAGAAACTGGAACCCTCATATACTGCTGATGGGAACATACAATGAAGAACCTGCTGGAAAACCATCTGGCATTTCCTGAAACAATTAAATGTAAAGTCACCATATGACTCAGCAATTCCACTTGTTCCGCCCTTAAGCATATGCCCAAGAGAATTGAAAACATGCCTACACACAAATTTGTACACAAATAATCACAGTAGCAATATTCGTAATAGTCAAAAGTGGAAACAACTCAAATGTTCATCAACTGAGAAATGGATAAACAAAATGTGGTATATCCTTACAACGAAATATTATGCATCCATAAAAAATAATGCAGCCCTGACACATGCTCCCACATGGATGATCCTTGAAAACATGCTGATCGAAAGAAGCCGGACACAAGACGTCACATATGATATGATTTCATTTATATGGAATGTCTAGAATAGGCAAATTGATAGAGATAGAAAATAGATTGGTGGCCAGTGGGACAGGGAAATAAGGAAATGACAGCTAACGGGTTCGGATTTCTTTCTGAGGTGATAAAAGGTTCTCAATTGACTGTGGCGGTATTTGCACACATCTATAAAAAGAAGCAGTGCTGAGGAAGCTCTTGGATGACACAAAATAACAGTATTTTTGTTTTTTACTTTTAGGTTAAATGGTGATGACAATAGCACATGCTTTTGTGTGCGGTTCACCTTGGTATATTCCGTGTTCCTAGTGGAGTGGGTAACACACAGTAGATGCTCAAAAAATAAACACTGTCAAATGAGAGAGTGAACAAGTAGATGAATACACAAACGGAGTTCTGTCATATGTGGCTGATTTAATAATAGGGCACATACATTAATAATAGAACACTAACATTTTCAACCCCTCTCTTCACTAAATGTGATTTCCTTTAGAAACTTTATTTTGCTTATTTTCATCTCACTAATTTACTTGAAAGTCAATAATAAAAAATAATATTTACTTACATTTTTACATATTTTATTTATTCATTCATTCATAAAGCATTTGCTACATGTTAGAACATTTCACCTATACCAACACATTTAACCCACACACAGTAACCTCTTCAGGTAGGTCCTATTATTATTTCCGTTTTTTAAATGAAGAAACAGAATTTGCTCTAGAGATATAATTGCATGAGTCCGTAATGGCACACATACAAAGTTATTCATCAAAGTACTGTTTTAGTAGTAAAAGATTGAAAAATAAATGTCCAACAAGTGAGTACTATTTAAATAAGCTATGGTACGTTCTTTGAATGGCATATAATTTAGCCGTTAAGAAAGAATGAGGCAGGTATTTATATTTTGCTATAAAAGTCACTCCAAGACATATTAAGTGGAAAAAAAAAAAAGCAAGACAGACAACAGCATATATTGTATGCTCGTATGTATTTTCTGATATGTGTTTTGATCATATCTGGAAGGATACTCAGAAAAACAGTAACAGTGGATGCCTCCTAGAAAAGGAGCCTAGAGGCTGGGTGTATCAGTCAGGAGATGCTAGGGCATGCTGCAGTAACAAAAACATCCCCAAATCTGAGTGGCTTAAATAACAGAGGTTTAATTTTCATCCATAGAAGGTCATCATGGCACAGTAGGGGTTCTCCGCTCATAGATCACTCAAGGATTGAGGCCAATGGAGCATCCCTCCTCTCAAATATTGCTGGTCACCAGACCAAAGTGAGATCTGAAGGTCTTGATCTAACAATTATAGTCATCCGTCACTCTGCTCATATGTCCTTGGTCAGTACTTGGCCCATGATCTCCACAGCCACAGAGGGGCCAGGAAATACAAATCTATGGGTGTTGAGCAGCATTAATGACTACCACCCTGGGAACAAACATTGGAGGAAGAATTGCTTTTCTCTATAAAGCCTTCTATACATTTAAATATTTTGTCATGGCATATATTGCCTATACACACACTGAAATGCTTAAGAAGTGCCTCTAAGAGAGTTTAGTACCATGCAAGGTAAGCATAAGTTCTAGGCAACTTGTAGAGACCACAAATGCCACTGGGCGAGAGGAGGGAGAGGTCACTGGAGGCTGGAGGGGTCAGGGAAAGCGCAGGTTAGTTGACTTTCAACGTGCATGTAAGGAGCATCTACTGGGCATGAGGAGTTGTGCTCTGCAGTGGAAATGCAGTTAAATAAGACCTGGTCCTTCCCTGAGGAGTCACAGTCAACCACAGGGAAATGAGCTTGACTGGAAGCTGGGACCACTTGAGGTCAAATCCCATCTCTCCCTGAGTAACCTCATTTGCCTCACCTGTAAAATGGGCCTCCAGTGCCTGCCACAGAAGATTACAGAGAGGATTTGCTACACCAGGGTGGCCAGGGGTCTGAATAAATGTGGATTAAATTGGAATCTGTTGGTCCCTGAGACACCTCATGTGTGGAAATATGGTGCATATCTCTACTTTTCTTTGAGATGTTCACAAGGTGACAAAAAGATGCAACCTGGGAGACTGCAATCTTCTCATTTTTGTTTCTTCATATTCTCCTTTATGCTAATGGATGAACTCTTCGGGGTTAATCAGGCTACTTTTCATTCTGTTAAATCACATCATCTTTTATCTCCTCACTCAACACATCCACACAAACCATATTAGAAGTTATTTGTGGAGAATAATCTGCTTCGTATCTTATCAATTCTTTGAAAAGCGTAATGCTGTTCAAATGGGAGCATTTTAGGGCTGTAAAGGGGGAGGGGGAAAAGAATGTCAGAATCCTGGTATAATCAAGATTTGGATTAGCAAGCAATTTCCTGAGTTCCCCGACTTCATAGATAGGTCAGAGAGGTCCGTTCTGAATGGAACCCATTAATCTCCCTGTTGTTAGCAAGGAAACGTTGGAAAGTGCAGGTGTTAACAGTCTCGGTGTTATTTTTGGGAGAATATGAATTGAACACTCGCAGGAAGTGTACTATTCCCTTGCCAGCATCCTGGAGTATTATTTTAGGCAGCAGAACTGAGGCTTGTGAGCAGAAGCCGGCTTTCAACACACCTTTAAGGCAAGAAGGGTACTTCACAGGCAAGAATATGGCTGCAAAGATTGGGGAATTAAAATAATCAATGTATTCTGTAATGATGCTCAAAAAGACCACCCATCATCCTCCCCAGGAAAGCAATGCCAATGTCCTCAACCCTGAGATCCATCTGACTTGGCGAAATGCATGGACTGATTTTGGTTCTGTGGAATATATGGACTAATCTGAATAACACCAGCCAAAACACACACACACACACACACACACACACACACACACACACGAAGTCAACTCAATATAGATGCTTTTGCTTATAAGGGCTGTTCCCCACCCCACCTCCCCCAATAATTTAAGGCGCTTATTCTTTAAACACAGATAAAAAATTCTAAATCGAAAAAAAGTAGGAGCGTGTTCAGTCATCCTGGAGTGGTTCTGTCGGGCATGAAATGGTATTTTCTTTTTTGTCTCCTCTTAGCACACAGCAGTTTGGAGCCTAATGTAGCACTGTCAGGCTTTATAACTTCCTGCTTGGGTGCTCTTGGGAAGATTTCTTAACCTCTCTGTGCCTTATTTTCTCCATTTGTAAAATGGGAGGTGGGCTCATTTTAATAATGTAATAATGGTATCTTAGGTTGTTGTGTTGAATAAATACAAGTAAATCACTTGGAACAGTGCTGGCATATGGAAAGCATGACATGAGTTGGTTATGAGGATGAGCTCAGTTGAGACACTTGATGTCTGACAGAGTGAAAGTCCGAGGAAGGGACAGCTGGGGAGTCAGAAAATGGATCTGCAAGACAGATTCCACCACACTTCCCAGCCAGAACCTCGTTTTGCATATTTGGGCCTCGGTCTCTTCATCTATAAAATGGGTGCATGGTCCTTGTGCAGTGAGGATCCAGTGAGAAGTGATGTCTCTGAAAAATGTCTGCCACTAGCGAGCCTCATTACTAAGACTTGCAGCCATCTTCATTCTGTCCACTCCAGAGAAAACCTTCCCAAGGCCCATGTGTGGCGTCTGTGGCAAGGAGGATAACTTGACAGGCAAGAAAATCATCAGCCTCACCCCAGCCCTTTAGAACAAGCAGCTTTTCCCATAGATAAGGCTCTAATTACCTCACGCCAGGAGGCAAAAGGAAGATAAAATTACCAGTGATTCGAGTCATAAATACTGACTTTCTCTTTCAACATTTTTACGATACCCCCTCTTTTCAGATGCAATAATTTACCCTAATATGTTCCTCCCACTGTGTTTTCTACTCATCTGACATCTGTTTAAACATCAAGACAGCAGGACGAGAGTGAATTACATTACACTGATTATATATATTTCATTCTACTGTGTGCTGCGAATACCACATCAGCTTCATGTGTTGACTGCAAACCCAAACTCTGCTCTTTGCGTTATCTTGGTGAACAGAACATAAATCATAACTCTTGCAACATGGACAAGTACCAAAATGCCATCGAGTTGGTCTGACTCGTTTTTAAAAACTTGGAAGGGAACATATTCGTCTCATCCCATTCACTCAGGGAGAACATGAATCAGTGCCTAGCGGACCTGCCGCTAAACACTTAACAGGAGAACGGGGAGGACACAGGGAAAGACATGCTACTTGTTTTCTAAGATCAGGTTGAATGAGAAAGTTTCCCAAGTGGAATTTTGTTGAGGTCTGAAGTCACTTAAAGAGATAGATGTCCCCATTGAGATTAGGTTCCACTGAATAGGGAAAAAAAAAAAAAAAAAAGGAGGAGGGCAATGCATGGCCGCTTAAACACACAATATTTTATTCTTTAGCATAAAAGAAGATAAATGGGGTATTCCAAGGCTGGTGTGGTGACTCTCCACCACAAAGCTGACAGGGGGCCAGGCTCCTTTCAGTCTCCCTGCAATGTGGCCTTCCTCTTTATGGGCCAAGATGGCTGCCCGAGCTCCAGCCATCACATCGAAATTTCTGACAGCAAGATGGAAAGAGAAAAAAGGCTACACCTTCCCTCTTTTAAAAATTAGGCTTTATTTTTTAGAGCAATTTTAGATGTATGAAAACATTGTTCATATAGTACAGAGACTGCCCACTTACCCAACACCCAGTTTCTCCTATTATTAACAGCACAGTACATTTGTTATAATCAATGAACCGATATTAATACATTATCATTAATTAAAGTTCATACCTTATTCAGATTTCTCTAGTTTTTACCTAATGTTTTTTTTTTGTGTTCTAGGCTCCTCCCATCCATGATCCCACGTTACATTTAGTCATCATGTCCCCTTAGGCTCTTCTTGGCCATGACAGAAAAGTTCATTCCCTTCCCTTTTAAGGAGACATGACATATCCCTTTACTTTTCATCGGCCAGAATTTAGTCATATGGTTACACATAGCTACAAAAGGCTAGGAGATGAGTCTTTATTCCAGATAACATGTGCCCAGTAGAACACTAAGGAAGAGGTAGATCCCATGGATAATTGACAGTCCCTGCTGCAGACCACCCGGTCAGCCTTCTGATTTAGGCCAACTAGTTCCTAACAGCCCCATTTGGTGGGGCAAACCATAGTGCAAAGAAAGGTGATTACCTCGAGGTCACACAGCCAGTCCCCAGGGGAGAGGAGACCAGTGAATCGCTCTTTCCATTCTACCAGACTCCTCTGACTTCCTTCTTCTATTCCTCTCAAGCTTGTTTCTGAGCAGATCCCAGCCATCATCCTACTCTCATTTCAAGCCTCACTTCAAGCACTGCATCCTCCAAGAAAGCCCCTTCCCTATTGTCCTCGGCCAGGTCAAAATGACACCAGCTCATATGTTCTGAGAGCTTTTACTGAACCTTACTATGTGGCAAGCACTGTGCTCTGTGCTTTCCCACATTATCTCTTGGAATCCTTAAAACAGTCTCATAAAGTGGGTATTATTACATTTCCAGCTTTATGTAAGAGGACACTGAGGCTTCCTGAAGATTAATTGGCCCAAGGTCACTGCCAACACAAGACGGAGCTGGGATCCCAATCAGATCTGTCTCTGGAGCCCGCACTTATAACCACAGGATTACATGGCCATGTGGGTACATCTCACTCGCTCGGGGACAGCGGGCATTTGAGGGTCCCTGTGGAGGCTCTCACAGCTCTGGAAGCCAGAAGTCCAAAATCAAGGTGTCAGCATGTTGGGTCCTTCTCGGGGACTTAGAGGGAGAACTTGTTCCGTGACTGTCCCAGGTTATTTTTTTTTTTTCTAATTTTTAAGAATTTTTATTTTCGATTAGAGCTGACATTCAATATAATTTTACATTAGTTTCAGATTCACAGCATAGAGGTTAGACATTTATGTAATTTATAAAGTAATCCCCCTGATTAATCTAGTACTTACCTGGCACCATAATAGTTATTATAATATTATTGACTATATTCCCTATGCTGTACTCTACATAACATGACTTTTTTTTAACTACAAATTTGTACTTTTTGATCCCTTCACTTTTTTCACCCAACCCCCTCACCAACTTTCTCCCATCTGACAATCACCATTCTGTTTTCCGCGTCTATGAGCCTGTTTCCATTTTGTTTATTTATTTCGTTCTTTAGATTCAACATATAAGTGAAATCATATGGTGTTTGTCTTTCTCTGTTTGACTAATTTCATCTGGTATGATACCCTCAAGGTCCATTCATGTCATTGCAAATGTTAAGAGTTTTTTTTTAATGGCTGAGTAATATTCCATTGTATATATATACCACATCTTCTTTATCCAATTGTCTATTGATGGGCACTTAGATTGTTCAATATCTTAGCTATTGTAAATAGCACTGCAGTGAATATAGGGGTGCATATATCTTTTCAAATTAGTGTTTTAGATTTCTTTCTAGATAAATACCCAGAAGTGGAATTGCTGGGTCATAAGGTAATTCTATTTTTCTTTTTCTTTTTCTTTTTTTTGCAAAGCCTTCAAACTGTTTTCCAAGTGACTGCACTAATTTGCAATCTCATCAACAGCGCACAAGGGTTCCTCGTTCTCCACATCCTCATCAACATTTGTTTCTTGATTTATTGATGATAGCCATTCTGGCAGGTGTGCGGTGATATCTTATTGTGGTTTCAATTTGCATTTCTCTGATGATTAATGATGTTGAGCATCTTTTTATATGTCTCTTTGGAGAAATGTCATATGTGCTCTTTGGAGAAATGTCTATTCAAGTCCTCTGCCCTGATTCTAATTTTTTAATTGGATTGTTGGTTTGGGGGTGTTAAATTATGTGAGTTCTTTATAAATTTTGGATATTAACCCCTTATCAGATGTATCTTTAGCAAATATCTTCTCCCATCGAGGAGGCTGTCTTTTCATTTCGTAGCCGGTTTCCTTTGCTATGCAAAACCTTTTTAGTTCGATGTAGTCCCATTTGTTTATTTTTTTTTCTTTTGTTTCCCTTGTCCAAGAAGATATATATAAAAAAATATTAGTAAGAGCAATGCCAGAGAGTTTACAGCTTGTGTTTTCTTCTAATAGTTGTATGGTTTAATGTCTTATATTTAACTCTTTAATCTATTTTGAGTGTATTCTTACATATGGTGTAAGAAAGTGGTCCAGTTTCATTTTTTTTGCATGAATTTGTCTAATTTTTCCAAAACCACTTATAAAAAAGACTGTATTTACACCATTGTATATTCTTTCCTCTTTTATCATAGATTAAGTGACCACATCGGTGTGAATTTATTTATAGGTGCTCTTTATTCTGTTCGATTGATCTATGTGTCTGTTTTTATGCTAGCACCATGCCGTTTGGTTACCAAAGACTTGTATAGTTTGACATCAGCTAATGTAATACCTCCAACTCTGTTCTTTCTCAAGCTTGCCGTCAGTATTCGAGGTCTTTTATGTTTCCATATAAATTTTAAGATTGTTTGTTCTAGTTCTGTGGAAAAAAATGCCATTGACATTTTGATAGAGATTGCACTGCATCTATAGATTGCTTTGGGTAGAATGGTCATTTTAACGATGTTAATTCTTCCTACCTATGAGCACAGTATATGCTTCCATTTATTTGTATCTTCTTCAATTCCTTTGTTGAATGAATTATAATTTTCAAGCATAGGTCTTTTACCCCCTTAGTTAAATTTATTCCTAGGTATATTTTTGATGCAATTGTAAATGAGATTATTTTCTTAATTTCTCTTTCTGATAGTTCATTATTGGTGTATAAAAACTCACCCAATTTCTGAAGACTAATTTTGTATCCTGCTACTTTACCGAATGCATTTATCAGTTCTAACAGTTTGTGTGTGTGTGTGTGTGTGTGTGTGTGTGGTGGATATTGTCATTCTTAGTGCCCCTTGGCTTGTGGCTGCGTCCCTCCAGTGTCTGCCTTCGTTGTCACACAGCCTCTGTCTCTGTGTCTGTGTGTGTCTGTGTTCAAATTTACCTCTTTTTATAAGGACAACAGTCATTGGATTATGGCCACCTGATCCACTATAAAGTCATGTTAACTTGATTACACCTCATTTTCAAATAAGGTCACATGCACAGGTACTGGGGGTTAGAACTTGAACGTCTTTTTTAGGGGGCCACAATGCGACCCACCCCAGAGGCCGAGAAGGAGAGCTTGCTCACTCAGCATGGGCAACAACGGTCTACTGGTGTGTTTGTTTGCTTGTTTATTTTTGCTACTGTATCTATCAAAATACCAGCAAGAAACTAATATCCATCTCAAATGGGGACCTCAAAAGAGTTTAATTGGAGAAAGAGGCGATTTACAAAGGAAACCCATAAGGAGTGGTGCAGCAGCCAGCATGAACGGGGAGGGGAGAGGGGTCTATGACAACTCCTAGGATTAAATGGCTCAGGGGAGAGTTAATAGAACTGCAGACAGGAGCTGAGGCCTTTTTCAGAGGCATACAAACAGCCTACTGTGAGCCTGGAACAAGGCAAATGGATACCCCAGTTTCTTCCCCACTTCACCTCAATCTCTTGGTGCTTTTCATTGGCTGAACTCAACTAGAAGAGAGGACAGGGCACACCAAAAAATACCATGTGGAGTATTATTACCTGTTACAACCTCTGAGGGCACAGATGGAGAAGGAAGGTGAAAGGCGGGTCCGTAGATGCCCCGCCCATGGTTCTAACTGTCCTGCGATGTGCTGACGTGCCAAAGGCTCCCCAGCTGCTGGTGTGTAGGCAAGTGACGCAAGTCAAGCATATGAGATTCAAGTGCCCAGATATCTGAGTCTGGGGCAAGGCTCAGTGCGGGTCGAAGCTGCCCCCTGCCTGCCTGGTTCTAGTAGCTGATTTACCAGGCTCTCATTGCCACATCGTACAGCCTTCTGGAAATTCTGTAACTCAGTAATATTCTGTTCTAAATGCCTTGCTGCTGGGTCAGGCAGAGTGAGTGTCTTGCTCTGACCAAGAACCCTGAGTGGTGTCAGCCAGGGCAACAGTTTGGGTCCTGCAGGACATCGATGACACCTCAGCTAGAGTTCTGAAGAGACTTCAGAACTATTAACACAGAAGTAAGCAGGCTGAGACGAGCAGCCTCAGGAAGCCACTGGCACCTTAGGTCTGCGAGGGTAAGGTGTGGAGATGGTGTTCCGGAGCCTGGCGGAGCCCCAGAGCTGAGGAAGAGAGAAGTTTATGCGGAGGACAAAGCAGGGCCAGGCTGTACCAACGCTATGAGGGAGCAGGAGGCAGAAGTACCTGACACCTCTCTCACCCTGCCTATCGGTCTCCTGCCACCCCCAATTGGTTGAAAGGGACGAGAAGCCAGAGTAAGGACAAGGGAGACCAGAGTTGCTCTTTCTTGGAGTCAGAGAGGGATGGAGAGGCTGGAGATAAGTCTAGAGATGAAGAAACACCAGTTCCCGCAAGAATCGGACATGGACACCGGTAGCGTGCCTGCTGCAGGCTTTCTGGGTGCTGTCCAGATGCTTTACCCACACAACCTTGTTCAGTTTTGACCATTTCCTATAGGGTTGCCTTGGAGACATGCTCATCACTGCAGCCCAGGGACCTATCTGACTCCAGGCCAGAATTATAGCTACTTCACTTGAGCTCACGATTACTGGTGGCTAAACAAAGTCTCTCTCTTGTCCCTACCTACAAGATGGAGAAAACAAACTCAAAGAGGTTAAATTTCCTTTTTGAGTATATATCAGTCAGCATAGGCTAACTGCTGAAACAAAGATCCCCACATTCCGGGAGCTTAACCCAACACAGATTCCTCTCTCATGTTACCATCAAATGCAACAGTGAGTGAGTAGATGGCTACTCACAGTCATTCCAGAACCCACGACCCATTTTCCAGGATTTTGGAGTTTCCCACTGGGTCTCAACCAGTGGAAAGGAAAAAGAAATCATGGAAGATGGCAGAAATTTCAGAAGCCAGTCTGGACGTGGCACGCAGCACCCCTTCCCATATTCGTGGGCCAGATCCCAGTCTTGGGGCCCCACCTGACTGCTTGGTGGGGATGCAGGGGGAATGAAATCAGACTGTGTGCTGGAATAAAATGAGATACATGGGACTTGGTGAGCACAGACAGACTCCAGTGAGTGCCTCTGGGATGGCTGCCTCAGTGAGAGGCAGAATGGAGCTATGTGGCTGGAGAAAAAGGACAGTCAGGGGCATGAGATGTGGAGGTCGGGGGACAGGGCCCATCCTGCAGACCTCACAAGCCTTGACTTTGGAGGCCATTGAAGGGAGTGATGAAAACAGATTAATTGACTTTCCCAAGGTCCCTCAGCTAGTTAGCTGAGTCATTTAAATGCTGGAGCTCCACGCTTCCTCATCCCCCACAATTATTACAGCATTCAGAGGTGGTGGCCACCACCTCCACATCTTTCAGGCTTTGGGTCCCACCTCCTCGCAGAAGGACAATGCTTTGTTACTGTTGATTTTTCCCAGCAATATTTTGAGACAATGAGATTCAGAGGGCTTTGCGTGTAGGTTGGCAGAGCTATTCACCTATGCTGCATGAGTCCAGCATATCGTAGGCAAGTGCCCGCAGAGCTGGCTGCGAGACAGGCAGCCTTACAAATTACTCTGTTAAACCTAAAAGCTTCAGCAATCCTGGGGATTATGAGGAGCCCAGTGAGGCCTTGTTAGGACGGGCGTCCGGGAGAACATGGAAGTTATTTACATTTGTTGAAGGGCCAGTTTCAGTGAAGGATGACAGGGCCTCGGCCTCAGAGAATCAAGTGTGCATGGGCTTTTTTTTCCCCAGCCAACTTTCAAACTCTCAAAAGGTCAGATACAGTGCAAGGCAGAAACCACGCTCTGCTTCAGGCGGGGATGTGGCTGTGGGCAAACCAGGTGCCAGGCGCCAAGCTGTCTCTCTGGAGGTTGATGCCTTCCAATTTGGGATTCTGTGAGCTTGGCAAAGATAACACCTGTCTCAGACACCTTTTCTCGGGTTCCAACCGAATTCTGCAGGTGCCTTCCTGGCCATCCACACCGGGCACCTTCCACCTCCCACTCTGGGAATTTTCCATTGTCCCTGCGGGCAATAGATGCTGTAGGGCTTGCCTGGTGCCCATTCATGCATGACCAGAAAAGAGTTCATACTTCATGGGATGGATCACTGGCCAACGAGTAAGAAGCCAGCAAATAAATTTCCTCCTTTCTCCTTGGATGAACTGTTCTGCGAAGCAATTGTTGACATGGGCTTTAGGAAGATAGTCCCCTAAAATTGAGCAATGAATTGCTCTGAATACCAACTGATGTCTCCACACCAGTGCAGAGCCTCCTGTTGGGTCTCCTTCCCTCGCTTCTGCTTCCTGAGATTGCATCTCCTAACAACGCCTAACTTTTGCTTCAGGTTTTGTTTTCTGGGGAGCACACACACACACACACACACACCTTTATACGTACACACTTGCACACATCAAGATGGTGATTACTCTGAGACTTTCTCCATCCCGATAAGTCAAGGGAGCTCTCTTTTCCTTCCACAAAATGATCGACGGTAACAGCCTTATTTTCATCATTGCCGCTTTCAGTGGCAGAGAGTGATGAATTGATCTCATTTCCCTTTTCCTCCAGGGCACACAGCCACCCACATTTCCCAACTTCCTTGAAGTCGGGGGGCAACCCAGTCACCCAGTTGTGGGCAATGGAATGTGACAACAGTGATGTTGACTGCTTCCCGGTCTGATCTATAAAGTGCTAATATGCAGCTTCGCCCATCCACCTACCCACTCTGGAGAAGGTTGACCCAGAAAATGGAAGGAGTAAAGCTTCCCAGGAGAGTCGCCTAACCAGGAAAATCAACGTTGGGCTTTTGTGTGAGAAATAAATCTCTATTGTGTTGAACGTCTAAAATATGGGGGTTGTGTGTTGACGGGAAGACAATTTTCATGCATATGATCTATCAGACTTTGCATGAAGTACGTTTCAATGCATGGTTCCATTTAATCTTCACAGAGAAAGTCCGGCTATTGGTAAAATTGGACTGCTTTGGAAATTGAGGTACAAGAGATTATAGCATATAGAAGTTCATACAATTAGCAGATTGGGGGATGCTGTCTAGAGTTTTACCACTAAAAACACTCTTACCATCATAGAGCATGCCCATCTCCACCTTAGAGATGAAGAGACTGAAGTGCAGAGAGGGCAGGTGACTTACTTGAGATGTCACTCAGTTTACTGGAGTGCCAATGGTCAGTTCTCCAACTTTCAAATCTCCTATGCCCTCTCTAAGATCTCATAAACTAGCAACTGTCTTCATCATCCTTGGCTCTTTCTTCTGAGGGTGAAAGCAAATGGTCCATTTACTGAAGGTAATGATCAAAGAGAAAATAAATAGTACCCAATGATGAGGTGCTGAGTCTAATGGACACTTTGCAGTAATGTTGCTGCAAAGGTTATAGGCAGAGTTGGAATCAGTTTCCTTAATAACTAGCTGCGTGACCTGGGGCAAACCACTTAACCCTTCTGTGCTCGGGTTCTCATTTGTGAAATGCAATTAGTAATGGAACCTACCCAACAAAGCTGTTGGGTAGATTCTAACAATGTTGTTAAAAGAGCTACTTCCTAAGCTAGCACACAATCAGCACCCGAACATTAACTGTTTTTATCATTGTGTGAATTCACTATTCATCCAGTTGCAAGGAAAAGATCTAATATGGATCAGATAATGAAAACCATTAAGCTGCTTTGCACAGGGAACTTTTTCTGTTCACCCCCAGCACAGCCGCATGGGGATGGTGTGTTTAGGGTCTGAGCTGGAAAGCAAGGAGCAGGTGCAGATGATAGACGGGGAACGCTTCCTGAAACGCCCAGGTGAACATCTCTCCCCTGCCTCATTGTCCAGATGCCCTCGACAGTGTATCCCATCAGACACTCTGGTCTGAGTCACCAGATGACAGGAATGACTTCGGCCTTTTCTCAAATGGAGATCCAAACTGAAATCCCATAGTATCCACCCCAGCTTGGCTTTGTGGTTTCCTATTTTTCTCACTCCCCAAAACAAAGTCTCCAGAGGACGTAAGCCTGGTGCTCTGTGATTCCTGGGAAGGGTGGGGTGAGAGCAATTATCTTGGGGGCACTAGATAAACTTTTTAAGAGAAGGATGTGGAATGTAGGGGAGGGGGGAACGTGGGAGGAATGCAAAACACTTTACCAAAAAGTGCTGACGCCCCTGGATTGAACATGATCTGAAGATATCACCTCTTCCACAGAAATCTTTCATCCACCCATTATCCTTTGACCCATTCGTCTTCCTTCCTTCCTTCCTTCCTTCCATCCTTCCTTCCTTTTCTTCCTTCCTCCCTTCTTTCCATCTCTCTACCCACCCATCCACCCACCTGCTCATTCACTGACTACATGCTGATTAAAGCATTCGATGTGGGCCAAGCACTGGAACATGACATTGAGTAGGAGAGACACTGAGCTTTCCCTCACCCCACTCAAGTTCATTGTCCAGTGTGGTATTCACAAGAATAATGATTCAGCTGTTATCTTGGTCTTGGCTCCTCTAAAAGCAGACTATGAGGAAAGGAATGCAAACCATATATTTGGAAGATGATCCCAGGAAATAACCATAGGGAAGCAGAGAAGTGAGACAGTGACGGGAAGGCAGCCAAGAAAACCGCCTTCTGGAGCAGGTTGCATCCCTGTGGGCAACTGGAGCTCCACCCATCTAGGAATACCTCGAAGGCTTGTAGGGTATGCCTCGGAGCCATCCCAACTGAAGGACAGGGGAGCTGGGGTGGCTTCTGACTCTCGTCCACCTCTGGTTGAGGGCTGCTTCTGGGGCACCTAGGCATCCCAGGGGCCCAGGAGGACAAAGCAAGTCTCCTAGTTAAATGACCCACACGCAGGACTGGGGGAGGCACCACACATCTTCTATCTGCGCAGGCATAAAAAACATTCTGAACGGATGAGCAAAGGCCAGCGACAAAGTGCAGCGAGGTTCCTGTGTGTGAGCTCAGCATACACAGACCGACAGCCACCCTGGATGGGAGCAAAAAAACAACTAAAAGACACATTAAAAACACAGTACAAACTAATATGCCATTTCACTAATTATGAAGCATCTGGGAATTACGCTTTAAAAGAATTTTTACGGAGAAATTAAAAACTTTATTAAGATGTGAAAGAAGACCTGAACAAATGAAAAAGCGACCCCTGTTCGTGGGTGGGATGACCTAACCGTGTCGAGCTGCCATTCCCCTTCGAATTAACCACACATCTCATGAAGCGTCTGTCAAAATTCCAGAAGAATCATGTGAGAAACTTACCAGTGGATTTTCGAAAATTCATGTAGAAGAATAAACTTCCACAAACAGCTAGGACAATTGTGAAAAAGTGCAAAATGTTACTTTTATCTCATAGTTCACCACAGTGTTTTATGCTGTCATCCCGGTATATATACATTTTACATATTTTTCTTTACATTTTTATGTAAACACCATTTAAACCTTAATAATAATAGTTTAAAAGCCTCATGATAATTCATCAAGTTGCTTTAACTTAATTTCCCTAAGCACACCCCTACTGTTGACATTTCAAATTCCAGTGTTTTATCATCCTTTAAAAAAATCCCATGGGAGAATTTCTTATTCTTAAGTGCACAGAACAGCATTGTTAATTCTAGGTGCCATTTCGTACAGCATCTCTAGAACTTACTTTGTGTTAATAACTGAAACTTTATACCCATTGACCAATGTTTCCTCATTTTCCCCTTCCCCCAGCCCCTGGTAACAACCATTATGCTCTGTTTCTATGAGTCTGACTTTTTTTAGATTCCACATATCAGTGAAATCATGCAGATTTTTGTGTATCTGACTTATTTCACTTAACATAATTTCCTGCAGGTACATCCATGTTTTGCAAATGGCAGGATTTCTTGTTTAAGGCTGCATAATGTTCCATTATCTCCATTACATTTTATTTATCCATTCATCTACTGATGAACATTTAAGTTGTTTCTATATCTTGGCTGTTGTAGTGCCATGTGAGTGTAGATGCGTCTTTGAGATCCTGATTTCAATTCCTTTAAATCTAAACCTAGCAGTGGGATACCCGGCATTTTACCATATGGTTTTGCCATTTTTCATTTTTTGAGGAACCTCCACACTGATTTCCATAATGTTTATACATACATTCCTACCAATAGTGTACAGGGTCCCCCCCCCCCTTTTTTTTTTTTTTACCCATTCTAGCTAAAACTCGTTATCTTTTGTCTTTTTGATAATGGCCATTCTGACAGGTGTGAGGTGATCTCTCACTGAGGTTTTGATTTGCATTTCCCTGATGACCAATGATAGTGAACAACTTTCCACATCTTCACTGGTCATGTGTATGTCTTCTTTGGAAAAGCATGGTCTCTGGGGGGCCTGGATTGGCAACCGATCTGGAGCATCGCTCTTCAGTTGCCAGGGGTACCAACCTCTTCAGGCAGAATCCTGGATGCCTTATCTCTGTGTTCCTGACGGGAAAGGGAGGTATTTACAAGGGGCGAAGTCCAACCTTTGGCCGTGAGCCAGCTCACATCCTCTGCAGAAGGCAGGGTTTTTTCAGACTTCCATGTTCTGTTGAGCTGAAGAAAAGCATTTCTTACACAGAAAAATAAATAAATAAACACAAGTAAAAAGAATGATTTTAATAATCAGCTTAGTATGGTTGAAATGAGAAGATGTGAACATTGTTACTATATCTTGCTTGAATGCCTCACAGGAACAAAACATAGATATATTTTTTCCCCATTACCGATAAAAGTCCTGACTGTAGATTAACAGGACTTTTACACCTGTTAAATTAGCAATGGTTTTACAACAGTAATTCCCAGAGCTGGCGGTGTCTGGTGAATTTGGTATATGCCACATTGCTAATGGAGTGTAAATTCCTACGGTCTTTTGAGAAATAACTTAAAAATAGATATTAAGATCTATAAAAAGTCATATACCTTGATTTAATAAAAACCTCACTTCTAGAAATTTATTCAAAGAAAATAAGCAAAGTAGAAAAAAAAAGTTCCAGGTGTGAAAATGTTCATGCCACTAGTTTTATAAGAGAAAAAAGAGAAACATAATAAATCCAGCAGCAGAGGTCTACATCACCAGCTTGCGATATTACACAGCCTTTACCATCAAAAACAAAAGAGTAACGCAATGCTTGTAATTGAATACACGAAAAAAGCATATGTTCACTAAAAAATTATAAGGGTAGCCACAAAGAATATAAAGAAACAGAAAAGTCAAAAATAAAGTCAAGAAAAAAAAAAAGCTGGCTTATAGAGGCAACATGGTTAGGAGTCAATTATCATTTTTAAGTTTAGAGGGCTATTAATGTAGCATAAGGTTCTTTATGTGACTTTAAAATATTGATTACATTAAAGAAAACTAACACCATGAAACAGATGGACAGAGGGTGCTGGACGAGTGGGTCCCTCCAGCCACCAGGCATCCTGCAAGCTTGCCGAACCCCATCGACCACCGGGCAGGCATTTGCTGCTCTTCCTAATTGTTCAGCATCAGGTCGACCCCATGCAATGCTGTGGCGCCTGCATGTACAGCTCAGCGGTTAAGATCGTGGCTCTGAGGTTGGTGCCTGAGCTTAAAATCCAGTTCGGCCACTTACTAACTGCATGATCTTGGAAAAGTTATCATCTTCTCTAGCATTCTGCCCTTATCCTTAAGGTTCTGGTTACATGATAGCTAATTCCATTACCCAAATACATGTTACGTATGACTTGAGACCTTTTCAATAAAGGTCAAATATCAACTCTCCACCTTATAATACTTTTGAAAACATTTTTAAAATCTGTCTGTTTTGGAGGGTAGGCATCTACTTGCCTGGAGGCAGGAGGTAGGGTGTCAGAATGCTTCAAGTCTAAGTCTACAATCCTACGGCCCTTGTTCTTTGCTCTCACGGGGGCTCTGCCTTGTGTGAAAGACTTTCCGGAACTCAAGGTTGAGTTGTCTTGTAGCTTTTTCATCAATGTGAGCTGCCTTTAGCATCCATTCAATTGTGCGTCTCACTTGAATGCAAAAGCATATGGCCTTCCGCCATATTTTTTTAACAGCTCACGTGCATTGTTTGGCTTTCAGTCCTCCATTCTCCAAAATCTCATGTTGGGTGCCCATAAAAATGCAAAAGGCACTAACTTTCCTGTTTTTCCAGGCCTGGGCTCTCTCAGGAAATGCATCACTATGTGGGTTTTCACTATGTGTGTGTTCACTCTGGTTCCCAGGCATGCAATGGAAGGTCCCATCCCCTCTGAATTTGTAGCCCCATTCGCTGCACCGGAATCTTTATTCTCTGGGGGATGGACCTAGAACAGCAGGGTGCCCAGGGAATTTTCTGAGAGTAGTGCTGGCTAATCATTCACTCATCAGCCCATGTACTCAGACAGCAAATATTTAATAAGTATATACCATGCACCAGGGATTCCTGCCTTTGAGTAAATTAGATGTGTATGGGGAATTATTCTAGCTAGTTAATACTATGTAACAACTCTCCTCAAGGCTTAGTGATTAAAAACAACACTCATTTTATCTTCTCCTGTATTCATTTAGTAGAGTTGCCATAACAAAGTACCACAGGCTAGGCAGCTTAAATAACAGAAATATGTTGTCTCACAGTTCTGGAGGCCGGAAGTCCAAGATCAAGGTGTTGGCAGGTTGGTTCCTTCTGATTCTGTGAGGGAGAATTTGTTCCAGCACCTCCTCTACCTTCTGGTGGTTGCTGGTGATCCTTGGTGCTCCTTGGTTTGTGGAAGCATCACCTCGGTCTCTGCTTCATCTTCACATGGCATTCTCACTGTGTCTCTGTGTCCAATTTTCCTCTTCTTATAGGGACACCAGTCACATTGAATTAGGGCCTACCCTAATGACCTCGTTTTATCTTGATTATTCTGTACAAACCCCATCTCTAATAAGGTCACATTCTGAGTTACTTGTGGTTAGGACTCCAATGTATCTTTTTTTGGAAATACACAGTTCAATCAACAGTATCTTTCATGGGTTCTGTGGTCAGGATCTCTGGAAGGGCTCGACTGATGGTTCTGGCTCTCTCACGTGGCTGCAGGCAGATGGTGGGGTGAAGGGGTGTGGCTGGCACAGCTGGCAGCTGGCTGGCCTCCTCTCTTCACATCCTCTGGTGTGGTCTCTCCACCTGAGCGAGTCTGGGCTTCCTCATAGCATGGCCGCCTGGAGCATCAAGAGCGAGCACCTCACTCAGCAACAGGGAAACCACCCTACCTTCTATGAGCTAGTTTTGGAAGTCTCATAGGACTTGTACCATCCTCTGGTGACCAAAACTGTCACCAACACTTGTCGAGTTTCAAGGGATGAGGATATGGACCCCATTTGTTAGTGGGAAGAGTTTCGAAGTCCCATGTGGGATGGGAATTTTGTTGAAGCATCTTTGGAAGGTGCAATTGACCACAGAGAAGATGGAACGATGGAAACATGACATGGCAAGGTGGTGACTGCTATTTTCCAGAAAAGCATGGGCTGCCATGGAAACATAGGAACTAGGAACCCAGAACTGTGTGAGGAGTCAGTAGGGCTTCCACAGGAGGCGAGGCTGAGAACCAAAAGGGAGTGAGCATCAGTTAGCCAGACAAGGGTGGGGTGGAGTGGTCTTAGCAGAAGGACCCATCCATGCCAAGGCCAAGAGGTAGGAGGACGCACGCACATTCTGCAAGAAGCTGAGATTCCACTGGGCAAGAGAACTCTCCCAGCAACTCCGACAAGTCCTCAAGGTCCCAATTCCCTGTGAAGGTCCCAACCTCTGTGAAGTCGCTTCCTCTTCCACAAAACACTCTAGTTTTAGTAGGCGATGCTGTCTCTGTACAGCTACAGTAAATCCCCACTTAATGTCCTTGATAGGTTCTATGACTGAAAGCAAAATGACAATAATGAAACCAAATTTGCCGTAAGCTAAATGATACAAACAGGAGTTAAGTTCCTAAAGAATCTCACTAACATTATAATTAAAACCTAGAATAATTACAGTAGATTCTATTTTACACATTTAATCCAGACTAATAAGTGACTACCATGCCACAGTTGGGAACCCTGGTTTGTTCACATGATTATATGGTAGTCACTATTTTAAAATTGACTCGACATTTATCTAGATCAGGGGTCAGCAAACTTTTTCCATAAAGGGCCAGAAGTAATATTTTAGCCTTTGTGGAACATATGATTACTGTCATGAAACTGTTCACGTCCGCTGGTATAGTGCAAAAGCAGCCCTAGATGATATGTAAATGACTGGGCACAGCTGTGTTCCAATAAAGTTTTATTTAGAAAAAAAACAGGTAGAGGGCTGGATTGGACCATGATCCATTGCTTGCTGACCCCTAATCTAGACTGAAGTTTTTCTGGTCAGAATTTGAGTCTTAGCTTCCAACACTCACTGTGTGTGACTCTAAACACATCATTCAAATTCTGTGAAGCCATTTCCTTTTCCACAAGATGTTTTAGTAGACGATACTGTTTCTGTCATAACTACAGTAAGTCCTCACTTAACATCCTTGACAGATTCTGTGACTTAAAGTGAAACAATGATAACAAAACCAAATTTACCATAGGCTAAATGATATAAACAAGAGTTAAGTTCCTATAGCATCTCATCAGTGTTACGATGAAACAACATTAAACAAAATAACACTCAAGGGCCTTGCTGTACTCGAGATTCTGCCACTCAGGACAGGAAAAAAGGAGACAGAGTGTAAATGCACCTGGAAGGTTGTTCAGCATTAAGGCAAGAGACTTGGATGTTGCTATAGCAACCCTTGTATGTACTTCCTAGTTATGACCTTGAGTTGTCCTAAGCCACAGGATCCTCACATGTAAAACAGGAATAAATATGGACCACACTGTGGTAAGGCAAGGACTAAATGAGATTCCCTAAGGCCTCACACTTGGGGTAAGAGCGGACATCCCATTTTGGGGAGCCGACTAAGCAATGCTGATCTCCTATTTGCACAGGGACATCACTCTCAAGGTGACTTCAAGTATGGCCATCTGGCTGAGGATGGATGCCCCCTAGGCCCATCTGAGCTTCCCCACCCCTGTGGTTGGTTGAATTCGGGGAGCAGGGACAGATGCTCACCTTGAAGGGCCTTCACCCCAGACACCCGCTTCCTCCATGGGGAGGGCGCTTCCTCATTCTCAGCACAGAGACATGCCCCTCCCACACTAAGGAAAACACGGTGCCAGCCCCCGTGTGGAGAATGTGACATTCCTTTAAAACAAGCCAGTTGTTTTACAGCCCTGCTTTGGAAGACTTCAAAAACATAAAGGCTCTAAAATCAAAGGCTTCCTGTTATAAATTCATTTCTACACCTCAGGTACTTGGAGGCAGGGGGAGGGAAAACATTAAGATTCAATGAAAAGTGGCTGAAAATGCTCTAAAAATACTCCGCTTGTGGGAGGAGAACAAACTGGAGGGTCTCGAAGGGTGAGCGAAGAACTGCTTCAGGTTTGCCTAGGATTTTAATACTTTTGTCGTTCGTAAATCTTCAGTGCCTTAAAAAAATATTTTTTTTTAATTTCAAGGCTTGTTGAGAACTAAGTGGATACAGAGAAATTTAAAATGCAGAATGGATCTTTGAAATCTGACCTTACCTTAAAAGAGAAGAAAACCCAGCTCTGAGACTCTGAGGGGTTGGGTGTGGTCACCAGCTGGTAACAGACAAAACAATGAAAGAGAACGCAGGCTCATGGGCACCAAAGCACAGCCTTTCTTACTCTTAAAAAAAAAAAAAAAAAAAAAAAATCCTGACTACAGAAGCAATGTGTGTTTATTTGAGAAAATTCAGAAAATTCCTAAATTCCCAAAAAGGAAGCTTGAAATCACCTATGACTGTAATACCCTCAGACAACCCCTTTGGGGTTGGGCCTCCGTTCTCCTTTCCAGGCCTCAATTATTTACCCTCTGACACGGATTTGCGTCCAGACGCTGTAGAAGATGCTATGGATACCCCACACCGCTGGGTTCACCTGCAGCGGGGGCGCCTGATCCCCACCCAACTCTGGCCCTAGGCCTCTCGCTCATCACCTGCAGGCCCTCTGCTGCCCTCGTAGTTATGAGGGAGGCTGGGAGAAAGAATCAGCCTTTCTGGCCTCGATAGCAGAGGCAGGCACAGAAGACAGGACTTGGGAATGAGTAATAGCTGGGCAGCCAACAGCATGTGCTAGATGCTTCCTAAAAGGATGTCGATGAGATTGGACCTGGGTTTTCGAAAGACCCGTGAACAGTGAGGATGGAGTCAAGATCTCTGCCTCCCAGGCCTGGCAGAGCCCCACTCCCCATTCATGTTTGGCTGACACCTTCGGGTCTCACTTCAGTTAGGCTCCTTTGGGAACCCCACCCTCACCCCCGCCCCCACCCCGCGACTCTTGAGTCTGGCACAGCTGCCTTCTTTGCCTTTCCCAACTCGAGTGCCACCTCCCCAATGGCACTCGTGGCCCTGCACTAGAATCGTCCTCCCCTCCCCACAATCGCCGGCAGTTGGTGTGCTTGTCGATATTTTAAGTCTTAGCCGCTCTGGTGAGTGAGCAGCGTTGTGTAATTGTGGTTTGAATTTGCACTGCCCAGCACCAGGGGAGCGCTCCATCTTGGTGCGCCCCTTATTTAACTCCAAAGACAGGCGCGAGGAAGACATCGCGTCACGCTCTTACTTACAGCACCGTCGTTTTAAATGGCTTTCTTGGTTCCTGTACTCTTGTGCTCAGCCACTGAGGTAGTGCTCTGATACCTGTGGCTGGAGCAGAGTCCACACAAGTGCAAGGACCACTCCATCAATGAGAATCTCATCATCGCACCTACTAGGCTGTGAGGCTGTGTTTACCTGATGCCAAATCCGGATTAAACCTGATCATTCCCCTTAACCTTCTCATTTCCAAAGGGCCAGGTGTTTGGTGTCAGGTCATCAAAACATCTGCGGGCCGAGCTGAACTTTTCGGTTATCATTCTTGGATTTCACACCGAGAAGACATGATCTTCACGGGTGGACGCATGACACGTGACATGTCACATGTCACACAGGGGAGAGCCAGCCATTCCCCACGGAGCAGGGATTCTTACTGAATCGGCAGATGCGTGGAGCCCGGAAAACACAACAGGAAGAAACAAACTTGGCGTGCGAGAATTTCCAGCCACAGCAAAAGCCTTCCGCATATCTTTTAGGAATTTTTAATAATTAGGGTATTAAACTAAAAGTCCGACGTTTGATCAAAATACGTAACACTCAAACGGAGCCCGTCCACGGCCAGACAAGCAGGCAGCACGTACATGTGGTTTCAAAGTACAGTTGGAGCTGCAGCGAATAAATGGAATTTTGGAATGATTTGCTTTACAGTTCCCTTAAGTAACATTATCTTGTTAAAGACATTAACCTCGGGCCTTTGCTGTTATATATTTGCTTTTATTGTTTTCATCCTGGGAGCAACCTGTAGGAGAGACACTCGTCAGCGAAAGAGGGGTCAAGGGTCGTGAAAACATTGATTTTCAAGGTGGCTGAATGGCCGTCTGGGGAACACTCGCCAATTATGGAAAACAGACATTGCCTTTCAGAACCTCCTTTATAATTTGAAAAAAAAATTTATGAACTCCCAAACATTAATAACCATTTCATAGTTTTGCCCAACATGAGACGGCCTCGAGGAAATGCCTCCTCTGATGTTGCTTTTCTTGGAAGAAAACTCTGCAGTTAGGCGTTTTCTCCCAGTGGGGCTGCGGCTGCCCCACGGCCACCTGGGGGGCTAATTCTGCAGTGGAGCAGCTCTCCCACCTGTTCCCCAGGCAAGGCTGCAGCCCCCACTGTCAAAGCTATTGAAAAATGAACCTCCACTTTCTTATATGAGTTTCTGGGGTGGTCTCCTCAGACAGAGCATGGCTGCGGGCTTTCAGATGGCTGTTTGGAACTCTCGGGCCCCCGTTTTCTGTAAAACAGAATCAGTGAGATTGCTGGGAAGATTCCAGACAATGGGGTAAAGAGCCCCTCGCCATTGGAGTCATTTTTACCCGCAGCTGATATTTTGGCTGCTCCAGTTGGGGAATCTCCAGACCTCATTCATTCCTTTCTTGATTTTGGATAAAAAATGGCACAGGTACCATTTCTGAGCGTCTGTGGTCTGTGTGCCAGGCACTGAGAGATCGATTCATGCTCACAGCTCTTCGGTGTAGGAGTCACATTCTCCATAAGGAAACTGGGAGGTGAGGTGACCCACCTAGGGTTGCGGAGTGGAGTCTCACCCCAAATTTGTCCCATCCCAAATCTGGGATCTTCCCACGTCAGCACAATGCCTTCCACCTGCTCATTCCAACAAGCTGCCAGCTTTTTGGAAGCCCTCTTTATTTGGGATCCAAGTCGTCAGTAAGTCTCTGGGGGGCCATGTGTGAAAAGTCCAGGGAAGTGTGGCTCATCATGGAACCCTAGGCCCCGCAGAGCCAGCAGATCATAGCCAAAAGGCAGACATCCTGATCAACTCCTTTCCCGCCCTGCTCTAGTTCCATGGGGATAGTCCACAAACTCACATCCAGCCATTTCTACACTCCTCCTTGAAACAATCTCCAAAGCTGAAGGCAGATTTTGTGATGTTCTGAGATAGAATTAATTCCCAGCCATGACAGGGCACATTCTTTCCCTACCCAATAAAGGCCAGCCTCGTGCAGGAATAATTTGGAAGACAAAGTAGGCAGCAAAGTAACACTTGGAAGGGGACTTTTTCAAGGAGTCGGTGCAGGATTTAGCTCCCTTGTCCCACCTCCCCTCTCCTTCTTTCCTTTCCAGGCATCAGAGATGGCTGGCCCGACTTCCTAGATAATTGGAATGGTCCATCTTGGGACATCATCGGGGTCTTAGTTAACAAAAAAAGCTTCTAGGACACCAGAGCCCTAGTTACGAAAGATTTTCGAAAACCTTGTTGATCCTGCTAAGATAGAACTGTTAGAAGTATAAGTTGGTTCAGCTTTTCTGTAAGGCAATTCAGCAATATCTACCGAAATTACAAGTATGAATAAACAGTGACTGGCATTCCCTGCTGCAAAGAGATTTAACTCTGAGACGTTCACTGCGGTGATGTTTCCCTAGCTACCCAACCCCAAGGGACTGAGTAAAGAGGCGGAGATCTAAATGCACAGGGAATTCTATCCAGTGAAATCAACATATGTTCCTGCTCTATCACGACATGAACAATTATCAAAGGTAATTCAGTTCATCTCTTTATCAGTGTGTGTGTGTGTGTGTGTGTGTGTGTGTGTGTGTGTACACAAAAGAGAGACTTGTACGTCTCTGTGGGTAAGAATACAGATTCTGCCGTCAGGCTAGCTGAGTTCACACAGTTCTATCACATATTACCTATGTGACTTAGAACAGGTTATTCCACCTTAGTTCAGTAAAATGAGGATGATAATAATGCAATCCTGGAAGACTTGTGTAAGGACAAGTGAGATAATTATGTAAAGCTCTAAGGAGAACAAATAAATGCAGTAAAGCATGTTTTAAAAACACATCAAAGGCAGGACCAAAGGACATTTAAATATTAAAAATAGTTATCTCTGAATGGCGGGATTACCTGCAATCTTTTATCTTATCCCTTCTCTGATTTGTCTGCTGTGAACGTGTAACATAGGTGTGTAGGAATATGAAAAATTTTATCCTTAAGTACCAGAGAGAATACACACTCATATTCCTCTGACACATCCAGCTTCATGAGCAGAGATGGGCTCAACCAGCCAGGATGAGAAGGAGGCTGTCAGCACGGGGTGAGCATAGCAGGTAAAAATGGCAGGTGTAAAGGGCAGGCCAGTGGAGTCTTGAATATGTCACAGTAGAGTCACCTGCCAAAGGCCCCACACTGAGGGGATGGCAATCTGGGGCAGGAAGCTGTCGTGAGCGATTAAGTCTGCTCACTGGTCAGGCCCAGCAGTGCGACTCCTTATCCTCCCCCCTAGCCACTAGACTGCAATGCCAGCTGATAGAGCACAGGGCTCAGAGCCTGCGAACTCCAATCCGTCTGAGTTTGAGTCAGACTCTGCCACTTCTTAAGCTATGTGATGATAGGCAAATGTCTTGACTTTTCTGAGCTTCGGTTTAATTATCTGAAAATGGGGGAAATAGAAACAGCAATTTCATGGAGTTGACCAGAGGATTAAATAATCAGGCGTGGCTAAGCAACAGGGAATAAAGTGGGAAGTCCCCACCCTCACAGAGCCCCAACATTAGCAGCAAGGCTAGTGGTAATCACAGGATCACCTACATTGATGTAAGATTCAAGGGCTCATCTCTAACAAATAGTAATGAGTGTCTGTCTGTTCCACGCCAGGTATTACTCTTGGCATCAAGCGTACAGCTCTAAATAAGATCAAAAGTCTCTGCCTCACGCTAATGGCTCATGAAGTTTTCTGTCTGTAGGTTATACATCAGTTAAAATCTTACTTTAAAGAAATCTCTGCCTTTTAAAATGCTAACGATTTGTGAATTTGTACAGAGTACGTGAGTGTTCATTGCTCTAGTCTTTGAACTAAGCGTCTGAAAATTTTCAAACTATAACATAGGGGAAGGTGTGGGATGCCTGCCTGAATTCTAGGGTTAGAGGGGCAGACAATAAAATTAATTAGAAAAATAAATAGGATGCCAGTTAGTGGTAAGTGGTGTGGAGTAAAATTAAGCCAGGAAGGGAGATGGAGAGGGCCGGAGAGGTGGTTTAATTTTTTAAAAAGCAGCCAGTGATGGCCCCATGGGGAAGAGTGTGTCTGGGCAAAGGCCATTGTGTTCTCTCCTGCTTCCCCAGCCCAGTGCTCTGGGACTGGCTGGTGGGCGGTATCACTCAGGCCCCCTGCCCTATGGCTTCCTGTTGGGATCAGCCAACGAGAGGCGGCAGGTGGATTTCAGAGGCAGAGGAGAGAGAGGTCAGTGCGTTTCTTCCCTGCCTCAGCAACGTGTCTCTGCAGGTGGCTGTGTCCCCAGCAATGAGTCTGTGGCTCTAGTTCTCAGGGACACGGTCTCTTCCCCTTTCTCCGCCAGCCTCAGGAGTGGAAATACCTCTCCTCTGCTTTTGTCCCAGAGAATCTCACTATCCCTTACCCTCTTCTACCTCCTTCGTTCAAACTTCGTGAGTGAATCCCATATCCTGCTGGGATCCTGAATGGAAAAGACCCGAAGCAAGTGAGGGAGCAGACACAAAAGATATCGGGGAGAAGGCGTTCCAGGCGCATGGCAGCTAGTGCAAAGGCCCTGGGCGGGTACGTGCCTGGCACATTCGAAGAACAGCAGGGAGGTAGGTTCAGGGAGGGGGGTGGTGAGGTACATGAGTGGGTAATGCACAGCTATCGAGTGCAAGTGGTCACGGAAGGCTTCGTAGAAGACAGAACTCTGAGAGAGATGGGAGGCAGGCAACGCAAGGGAAACCGTGCCAGCCTCATCCAGCTGTCTGAGGATTCGATCAGGTGGGGCGCACGTGCTGGGCGCCCATTATCAGAGCTGGCGTAGTTAGGTAGCAAGGCAGAAAAGGCAGTGGTGTAGGGCCAGGTGAGGGAGGCCTGGGAGGCCAGGTGGAGTGTTCCAAACCGACTGTCACAGAGCAGTGACGTGTGGAAGGGGAGGTCAGAGATGAATGGCGGTCTGGGGCAGGAAGCTCTCATGAGCAATTAAGCCCGCTCACGGCTGTTGGCCAAACCCAGCTGTGAGGCGATGAAGTCAGGAAAACAGAAGGGAAGCTCCTGACTCGAGAGACTTTTTCTCAAGGAAAGCTGAAAGAGTATGATGATTGAGTGTGTGAGCCTGGGGAGGGGTGGGAGAAGCAGACCGTGTCATGAGTCAGCAGGGTACCCAGGTTCCAGGTAGACAGACTGGGTTCGAATCCTGGCTCTGCCTGTTTACTAGTTGCATGACTTCCCAGGGTCTCCCAGGGCTGCTCGAACAAAGTATCAAGTGTGTGTGTGTGTAGGGGGGGCGATCCTTAAACAAGTTCTAGAGGCCAGAAGTCCAAAGTCAATGTGTCAGCAGGGCCGGTTCTTTCTAGAGGCGAAGAGGGAAAATCCGCTCATGCCTCTGTCCTGGCGTCTGGCGCTGGTCGGCGATGCTCGGCGTTCCTTGGCTTGTAGCCGCATCCCTCCCATCTCTGCCTCCGTCTGCTCCCTCCGTGTCTCTCTGTAGCTGTGAAGATCAGGTGAACTCAGGCCTGGAAGAGGCTTCGCACAGTGCCCACCTTACGGAATGCCGTCGATAAACGGCAGCCCTGGAGGGTACTAGACTTTCTGTACCCCATGTTTTCTGAATGGGCGTGTGCCAGTATCACCTTCTGCTGGCATTTTCCTCAACTTTAGACGGGTCGACACTGAGATCCGAACCCGTGCTCAGCTCGGCGCCTGCTCTGCACAGCTCAGGAATCCTTCTGTCCTTCCTGCCTTTACCTCCATGGCTGGAGAAAGCAGAGGGGAGGAGAGAAGGCCCACCGTACTGTCAGGGGGTGGGGAGGAGGCAGCCCCCGAGCTGCAGGTGTGGAGAGTGCAGCAGTCTGGGAGAAGAACACCGCAGACATAAAGCCCTTTCTAGCTTCAGGTTTTCCATTCTGGACTCAGAAGGCCTTTTCCCCAGGACACAGAGGAAAGCCGGGTAAACCCAGCTTCTGTGGGCTGGCAGAGAACCTCGGTACCACGTGTGACAGAGCGTGGATGGAAAAAGGCTCCTTGCATTCAAATACGCCGCTTCAAATGAATGTCTGGATGGAGCATGATGGGAAGCAGGCTCGGGCGGCCCAGCTCCAGCCTAACGGACAAAGGACCACAGTTTGGAGCTGAATTGGGCATCAGGACCCGTGGAGCCAAGCCTGCGGTTGGTGGGTGGGGAGGCTCAGATCCTGAGAGGAAGGAAGGTGCCCAGAGGCAGGGTCGTGTGCTGGTTGGGTGCCCTTTGACCCCTGCCCACACAGCCTCTATCGCTCAGCAATTCTTCTGTAACCAGAGACTGGTAACCATCCTTATCGGCGGTCATGAGGTTGAGGGTAAGGGGTTTCTAAAACAGCACTTGACATGTAGAAAGTTCTCCTTAAACATGAGTTATGATTATTTTCCCTAGGTTACTGGAAAAGCTGGAACTGGAACCCGGGTCTCTAGATTCACCTCCCCCTCATCCCCCACAGCACTCTTCCAGGGAGCTGAGATGCCAGGCCAGTTAATTCACTGCAGCCAGAGGTAGTGGTGAGCTAAGGTTCCTGGACTCTGTCACTCCTCCTTCATAAGCATTAGAACACAGGTCCCCTTTGTCCTGTGCATCTTGTAAGAGGCGAGGGACACAGCCTAAGGCCTCAAAGGGTTCACTGTTTGGCAATAAGGATGCTGGGATAGGGCCTTGCTGAGGGTATGCACAGCCGAAGCACAGTGGAGCAAGTCAGGAGGGCTTCCTGGATGAAGAAACATCTAAAGCAAATCCCTTAAGGTGCCTGGGAGTCAGCCAGGCACAGTATAGGTGTGTGGGGCCTCACAATGCCAAAAGAACAAAGAGTAACCCCAGGACACTCACTCTGAGACATTTTCTCCATCGTGTTGAAATATATTCTGGTGGGAGGAGAACATTCCAGCCAAAGGACTTCCCCTCACAGCCTGAGTCAAGGTGGCCCACAGCCGGCGCTGCGCAATGATCCATCACTCTCAGTAATAGCTACAGGGAAGCGAAGTGAAAGGTATTACCCCAAATGACAAAAAGTTAGTGGTATTACAAGCCAGGCTAGCAAGGTACGGGGCGTGGGGACAGGGTGGCACAGAATTCTAAGCAACAGTGACAGGGAGAAATGCAATGGGGGTCAGAAGAGACACTGAGTTCAGGTCTTACTTCCTACTGTGCAGCCTCAGGCAAGTGACTTAATTTCTCTAAGCTTCAGATTCCACCTCTTTAAGATGAGGACAAATTAGGTACCATGATGATTATGAAAAAGACGCTATCTTAGTTGAGATAGTGTGCATTATAGAAAAACCTGAAATACTCATGGCATTCCTTTCTCACATAGTGACCTGAGAGAGGTGTCCAGCCCTAGCTTAAATGAGATCTGGCCAAGCTTGCGTCACCCTGACAGGCGGTTATGGAGTGTGCCCTGAATAGTGGCCAGTGCTATTTTTACACCTTCACTGGAAACACCTGTATTGTGTATAACAAACCACCCCAAAACCTTGTGGCTTAAAACAACAAACATGTATTTAGGTCACAGATCAGATTTTTATGCAGGGCTCCACAAGAAGGCTTATCTCTGCTCCATTGGGCATCGTCTGGGAAGGCTGGACTGGATGCCAAATGATTCGATTCCAAGATGGCTCAGCCCAGGGCCGGCTGGGTGGTGCTGGCTGTCAGCTGGAAGTCCAGACCAGACAAAGGCTGCTGGCCTTGGTCCTCTCCACACAGAACTCTTAATATGTGCCTCTCGGGCTTCCCCACATCATGGTATCCGAGCTCCAAGAATGAAGGTCCCAACAGGGCCACACAGAGCTAGATCTCCAGTTTGGGATTACTCCAGGAAGTCACATAGCTTCACTTCTGCTGCAGTCACAGGCACATCGGGGTTCCAAGACGAGGGGTACAGAGACCCCCCACCTACAGGGTGGCACATTGTAAGAAGAGTGTATGAGATGGGAGGTTTTGTTGCAGCCATATGGGAAAAATACAATCTATCGAATGTCTAATAGAATCTGAAAATGAGAGAGGGATGTCTGGACGCGGCCTAAGACACCATCCTTCCTTCTTCCTGAAACGACGCGGCCTTAGCTGGAGGTCAAGAGCACTCTCAATCCCAAGTCTATGCCCCAATTTGGGAAATAGTGAGGACAGAATGACCCCAGGTGCGGCTGAGTCAGACTTAGCAGCCTAGAACCTCTATAAATAATCTCGCGGAACATCCAGGACAAGGGTCGCTGACCTTCTGTTTCTAGAATGGCTTATCTTATTCAACACAATACACCAAAACCCGCAAATGGAAGACCAGACCAGCCTCTGTAAATAAGCATTTCTGGCTCCAGTTGTCCACTAAAAGTCACCAAGGATGGTGTAAAGCAGAAAGATAACTAACCAAGGGGTGAGTCCCTCTTTAATTTTTTTTCCCCCCCGCATGGGTTTCCTGCTTTCCTACTCACTATAATCAGAATATATACAGGCTCATTTTTAAAGAGAGAGGACACCCAGGATAATTTTGAACTATAAGCTAAGGACAGGCAGCTTACCTCGGAGTCCAAAGCTTTTGTTCATCCTAACTTGTGAGGGGTTCAGGGGATGAGATGTCCCTCAAGTATGGCCTGGTCTGCTAAGTCCCCAGAGCACCCTCTGCTCTTCGCATCAGCCTATCAGTGTGATGAAGCCCACGTCATCTTGAACTTGGTCATGAGTCAACCTAGGGTTTCATTTCTCCTCATCTCCCTCCATTTGGCCCCCTGGAGCAGGTGTTCGCCGAGCTCAAGGTCTCTCTGCTTACATAACCCTTGTTCCATTTGGAAGGATGAAAAATCTCCCTGGGGTTTATTGTAAACAGGCTTATGTTCACCCAAACACAGAGAGGAAAGGTCATGGATTATTCATGAGCCTCTCTTCCCCTGCTTGGCTCTCTCCACCCCCCACCAACTGCAGACACATCCCCCCACCCTGATATCTTGGCAGTGGCCTGGACCTGAGCCCAACCTCTCCACCAGGCCATCAGGACACAGAACTCAGTGATGGGGGCCAGAGCCCATTTGGCAGTCCTGATGCTTTGGTGGGACCGGTTTTGGGAACCATTTCCACTGGGCCTCAAAGAGAAGGAGAGAGGGAGTGGGGGCAGGGAGCGGGGGAATTTCTTGACAAGCCGCCATGAGTAGAGGCTTGCTCACGGAAAGACAATCTTTTATGATGACAGAAACCAAGCCAGGAACTCGTGGTGAGGGGCCAGCATGTTTCATGCAGCAGGAGGAGGGCCTGTTTGCTCAACAGGCCACTGTAATGCCGGCAACATTCATGCCCTAACTACACTGTGCGTGCTGTTTGCGTGGTAGTTTACACAGGACTTCCTCTGAGATAGCATTATCAAGCCCATTTCACAGGTGAGAAGCTGAGGACAGGGCTCAGCAAGGAAGACTAACTAGTCTGAGCTCCACTGGGCCTCAGCTTGGGCAGCGTGAGGACCCATTTCCAAGATGGTGTATTGGTGAGTTGGCCAGGGGATCAGCCTAGGTGAACGCCCTCAATCAGGGTGCCCATTTGGAAATCGTTTCATTTGTCACAATGATTGGAGGCCCCAGTTAGATATGCTATGTGCCTAGAGACAGAATTCTGTGGTCCAAATATCATTAAGAAAGACTGGCAGGCAAATACCTGGCTCTGGCTCCCAGCCTTACAGCAATGGCATCACTTGGGATCTTGTGAGGAAATCGAAATCTTGGGCAATACCTAGACCTCACGAAACCCCAAGGGTGAGAGGTAGGGGTGGGGCAGGCGTAGCAGCTATGTTTCAAAGCACCCGCTGACGCTGCTGATGTTCCAGATGGAGTTTGAGATTCCCTGCCCCAGGCCAAGGTCTGCCAGCCTCTACTCCGCAGACACAGTGCAGCAGCCTGAGGGAGGGTTCAGTGGATTTTTCCATCAAGTGACTCCTGATTCAACTGAAGAGAAGGGCCAGATGGATGAGCTCACCCTCCAATCCCCGTCCTTGTCCTGTGGGTCTTTGGAATTTAGTGTCCATCCTTCCCAGACACACAAAGGAGTCAGGGCATGCATGATCCGAGGCTTCCCTCAGGCTAAACCAGAGGGACAGTGTGATGGGGCTCAGGAAGCCCATGTGTGTACCCTGAAGGCACTTGGCAGACTCTGTGCTAAAGCTTTAAAACTGGCCCTGGTAGGAGCTGGCCACCATGGGTGCGAGGGTCCAGACAGCTAAGGGGTAGGGTAGGGGTCCAGACTATGAAGATGGCTTGGAGGGTGTGGAAGAGGATAGAGGCAGAATCTCAAGAGGGCTGCAAACTCTCTTCTCACTGGTGGTAGCTTTGAGCAAGTCAGCCAACATCCCTAAGCCACAGTGTCACCTATGAAATGGGTGAGCCAGCCCTTCCTTATTGGGTATATGAAGTAATTTATCCAGAGGACATTTTCAGTGAACACATCTATTATATATTATTTACTTTTATTTCTTTAAAAGTAATGGTGTGAAGATGCCCTAACCTGCCCCTGGCTTTAAAGGGAAGCACAGAGCAAGGAAGCAACACATCTGGGGGTCTTCAGCATGGTCCAGGCACCTAGCTTGGTTACCACGGAGACAGGGCCTGGTGAATCCCTACATGGGGGAGGCCTCGGTGAAGGCAGGGTGGAGGAGGCAGCTAGTTCCTGGGCATCCTGCATTCTCCTGTCCAACTCACATCATTATCACACACACATTGCCCCAGGTAGGCCCAGACCCCAACCAGCACCTGCTGTGGGCGTTATTCTAGGTCCCTGTGATGCCCTGATCCAGGGCCCCAGAGGTCACTGGCACACCCCAGCCTGGGTGGATACGGCTCACAGGAGGTGGGAGAAGAGGGGTGCTGTCCATGAACTTGGCTAAAGAATGTGCAGGCAGTTGCTTGATGTCATGTTTTACTTTATTTGTTCTTTTGGGAAGACGGAAGGCACAGAATCATCCACATGGATGAACAAGCCCTACTCTTTGTCACCTCCTCAGATGGGAGCTGCGTGGGCTGCTTATTCTCCCCAGCCTCAGCTTCTCTATCTGTTAGTGGGATTTATGAAACTTCATCTGTTAAGCCCTAGCATGTCACCTAACAGGCTAGATGTCTGCATTTAGACAGCCCCTGGTTGAGGTCCCAGATCCATACCTCCCTCCAGATGCTGCCAAGTGACTAAGGAAAAGTTACTCAACTCTGTAAGCCTCAGTTTCCCTGTCCATGCGGTGGGGACAGTGGTAACCCCTGTCTCAGAGAGGAACCGTGCCAAGTGCCAGGCCTTAGAAGTTACTCGAACAACAGTAGCAGCTGCCGGTTTCTACTGTAAGGATGCCTCCCTCTCGTTACAGAATGCCCAGGCTCTGTGGACTGAACTCCAGCTGGGCTCAGTCGTGCCCCAGAGTGAGCTCTGTCCTCCCCTCCCTGAAGGCGTGGAGGGTGGCAGCGCTCTTTGTCCATCTTCTCTCATCTCATTGTCGCACAGCCCCCGTGCCCTCCACTCCCACCCTGACTTACTTCCTGGGGCAGCCAGTCTTCTCGGAATGTGCCTGGGCCGGGGTCACCTGAGTCTTTGCTCATCCTCCATAACAGCTTCCATAAACACAGGAAATGCGGTTTTATTCCCCAGACATGACTGCACGAGACTCTGCTGGATGAGACATGCTCCTTCCAGGAAAAGGCCCCCGAACCCACTCTCGAAGCTGACCACCCCTGGATAAGGCCCAAACCTGGCTTCCCAGGAGGGAAACTCTCCAGTTTGTGGGGTTCTCTAAAAATGTAGGGGGCAACGATGTCATGCTGAGGTCACACTCTGAGGATCACAGTCCTCCATTCTTGACCATTTGGAACTGGCAGGTCCCTATGCGGGGAGGACCCAGACAGCCCCAGGCACTGATATGGAAAGGTCTACAGGCCTGGGGTCAGATCCTAGCACTGCCTAGCTTTGTGACCTTGGACAAGTCACTGTGTCTCAGTTTCCTCATATGTCCAAAAAAGGTAATAATAGAACCTGTCTGGGAGAATTGTCATGGGGATCAAACGAGGGGCATATGATGACTAGTGATGATGGTCTGGGGAAATGCTTTTCGCCTGGATGAATGAATGGATGAATGGGTGAGTGAACGGAGGAACAGGTAGATAAATGGTAGATAGATAGATGGGTGGGTAAATGCACGGGCGGGTGGGTGAATGGATGGGCGAAAGAATGGCCAGGCATATGGATGGATTAATGGTGTTATGAAGGAGAAGAAGAAACGTGCTCAGAAGTTTTTAATTTTTGTTTTATGTTTATACTTGAGGAACTGCAGTCTTAATTCTTGGAGGAGAGAAGGAGATGGAGATAACGGCACTGGCAAGACCTGGCAGAGCCACTGCCCCGAGCGACTGGCTCACCACCCACGCGTTTATGGAAGAGTTAAATCGAGAAGAGCAAGTCGCATTTCTGTAGGGGCTCCACTTTATTAAAACCTTAAACAGAGACATCTTGATCAACTAAGTTGGCCTCAGAGGTGAAGTAATCTGATACCAACATAAAAAATGAGATAAATTTAAAGTTGATGTATGAGTGGTGGACGGAGGATGAACAGATGGACAGGTACCAACCAGATCAAGCAAGAACAGTAAGGTATAAACTGGAGAATCTAGGTGGGAGTGGGAGTGTGGGCCGTTGCTATACACTCCTTTCAACTTTTCTGTCTGTCTGAACATTTTCATAATAGAAGCTGGGGAACACAATGCCCTCCCCCGCCCCGAGCCTGGCTCTTTCACAAAGGTGTTTTGGGCCTGGATTAGTGGAGCCACTTCTCTACCCTCCACAGCAGTGCCCAGGAAGGTACCAAGAACAGCACACAGAGGAGAGCTTTGCACCTTCCCAGCTGTGGAGCTCTGATGAGCTGGCTTTGTGCCGAATCCTGCAGAGGAGATGCGGGTGAGGGGCATTCGGCCTCTGCCCTCAACAAGTCCACTGTTTTGTAGGGGCACCTATGCTCCTGCAGCTCCCTCTCCCCAGAGAGGTCTATGGTCCCTTCCTTCTCTTTTTTATCTGCCCAGATATTTCTAGATTCTGATTCTGCTGGTCAGGTTACCAAGGACCAGTTGCATTTCTGTAGGAGATGCACCGTGCATTGTTAAAAACTTTAAACAGAGGCATTTGGGTTATATAATTGGACCCCAGAGGTGAAGTCTGATGTCTGTAAAAAAAAATTTTTAATTTTAAAAAAAGGAACTATGAACTGAGGCAGTGACAGAGGGATGAATAGATGGACAAATACCCGATAAATTAACTTCCTGAGCACTTATTGTTGCAAGACTGCTCTATGTGGTTTATTAATGTATTTTATATTTAAACAAGCCTATGTGGCTTTCTGATTATGATTCCCATTGAACATATGGGGAAACTGAGGCACATTGAGAGTAATGTCCAAGGACTCCCAGCGGATCTGTGTCAGAGCTTGAATTTGAGTGTAGACAGTTTGCTGTACACTTGATGTGTCTAATTTCACCCAATATTCGAGGTTAACTCAATTTCTTCCTTCTTAGGCTTGTAACTGAGCTGAGAGCACAGCCTGGCCCAAGGATCTTTCTGGTCCAGCCAGAAGCTGTGCCCAGTGTGACTTGAGACCCTCTAGAACTCTATTACCTCACCCTCCCAGCCAGATCTGAGCAAAGCTCACCGGTGAAGCCAACGCCATGTGCCCTACAACAAAGGTCAAGACCCCAGAGGACGATGACAGGTCAGCCCTCCAAGTGGCCTGGGCCTAGGGACTGTGGCCCCAATCCAGCCCACGGGCTCCAACCATCCTGACGAATCTTAGTGGCAATACAGACGTCAGAGAGGTTTTCTTCTAGGGCAGTGTGGGGAATGCTCAAATGTGGGAGGTGAGTCACCATAAAAACCCATAATAATAATAACACCAGGCACGGACTCTCTTCTCTGCCAAGCAAAACATATGGCGGGGGCTGTTATTTCAATTTATAGATCTCTCAGGCCGTTTATGAGGCTGGTGGTCTGTATCCTAAGTGGGCAGTATGGTCAATTCTATTACATCTGGGCTCACTCCAGGCCTCAGTGGTTTCAAAGAAAAACCAGCCCTACAGAATAACATTGCCATGCCCGATGTCCCCAGATACAATTTTCTTCGATGACTCTCTAAATCTACCCACTGTTTAGATGGCCATTGGCCCAAAGGCAGTTCTTCAGCTACAGCCTGGCCATCCTTCTCTTAGCTTGTCCTCGAAGCTCAACTCAGCAGTTCATTTCTCTTAAAGGTGTTGGCGAGGTGGTGGGTGGGGATCTCTGCTCAGGGAAAACCCTCTAAGCTCAAACTTTCTCAATCCTGGATGCACATTAGAATCTTCTAGGGAATTTGACGAGCTAGAGATGCCTAATGTTACTCTCAGAATTTTGCATTCAGATGGTCCAAGGTTGGTTGCAGGAAGTGGTATTTACAAATAATCCCCTCGAAAGTATTGAAAAGGGAGCAGGGAGTGAGGAGAATCCTGACTGGTTCTAACTCTTGGGCACAGAGTCACCTGGGAAAGGGTCGAAGATGAACATCCTCACTCTCTGGCCAACATCTGACTCAGTAGGTATGGGGCAGCGCCTAGGAATCCATATCTTTTAAAAGCAGCTTCTTATGCAGGTGGCAGGAAGCAATATTCGGGAAACACTGTTTGACTGGGGTGACCCTCCCTGGCCTTGGAAGTGTCCCCTGCAAAGGAGGGGGACATAGGCTGGTACCAGCTTCCCTGCTTTCACCTTAACCATCCCTCTCCCAACTCCCTCTCCTTAATCATCCTTAAGAGAGTGTTTTAAGTGAGGTCCTCGACTACAGCACTAGTATCACCTGAGAACTCGATAGAAAAGCAAATTCTTGGGCCCTGCCCCAGATCCACCAAATCAGAAACTTTGGGGTGGGAAGCAGCAATCTGTTTTAACAAGCTCTGTGGCATATCCTGAGGCAGGCTGCAATCAGGGAACCCCTACAGGGTAAGAGGGCGAAGACCAAGACCCAGGACTTTCTGAAGACCCACTCACTAGCTGCATGATCTTTGATAAGATGCTTACGGTCTCTGATCCCATTTCTGTGATTCTTGATCTATGTTTAGCCCTTTAGAACTGGGGTACCTTTACCAATTTGACCTTAGATTTTTAAGAAGCTCAAATCAAGGGACCTAGGCAGGGCAAGTATTGTTATCACTCCCTGAGTTCAGATGAAGAAACTGAGGATCAAGGAGCAGTAATGGGGCTTGTCCAGATCCACAGAGCTGATGATGAGTGGCCTTGGTCTGCTGCCCAACAGGTCTGAGACACCCTCTCCCACCTTGTGGGGTCATCCCAGGTCATTCTCAAGTCCATTGCCGGCTTTCTAGGATCCTACCAGTCCAGTGGCTGACAAATGACTCCCAAGGCTGAGGGCTATGAGTGGAAATGTTGGAGGTCCCCGAAAGCCAGCAGCTAAAGGACAGATTGCTTGGAGCCTCCAAGCTGCACCTGGGGTAGGGTGGGGTTGCAGGGGCATTGCCTTCAATGGTTTTCACTCTAAAATGACAGCGGTGGATCAGACACAGGGCAGGGGGGTGAGTAGAGGGGTTGGTAGGGTGGGGGCTAACCTTTGGGATGGGACCCCAGGTCGTCCTGGAGAGTGTACATGTGTCCTTTGGTGTTCGAGCACATGCTTCGTGCTCACTCATAGGGACCCTGGCCAAGAGGCACAAAATTTAAATGGATTCCCAAAACCTCAAAATTAATATAAAAAAAATCACCAATGAACAAAATATGAAAGTACAGACGAAATCAGATCCTGAACTTGCATAACCCTGTCTCACTTGCCACACCTTAATCTTGGCCCTGGTTCCAATAAAACTTTATTTACAATACAGGCCAAGCAGCAGATAGTAGTTTCCCAGTTTGTTTTTTAATATTACACTAAAATATTAACTTATCTCGATTACCAAGAATTTTGGAGCACCCTTAAATTTTGCATCGAGTCCTGTCACCGCCCTGCCGGATGAAAGCCACGAGGAGCTTGGTGTCCCAGTAGCCCCCACAGGTCCTTCTGCCCCAGGTGGCTCCCCATCCTCCCCTCGCTCAGGAAGACTGTGTATTTGCAGTGAACGTTCCAGAGCACATTGCTGCTGACGGGGCAAAGCCTTTGCCAGGGGTATTCGCATCAAAGTCTTTTCAACTTTAATGGTGTATGACATTTTTGAGACAAAATACGGTTCAGCTAATCATATTTTAATGGCTCTACCTTTATAAGTGGCCTGAGTTGGAGTATATACAGTAATATTTTAATTTCTTAGCTCTGATGAGCATCATTCTAACCAGGTATTCGATTTCTCCATTTATAAATTTTGCTCCCAGATGTTGGATCCCAGGGAACTCTACAGAACAACTATACAAATATAATATTTAATATTGGATGTCAGTTTGGGTGTTCCACTCAATTTCCTGGAAAGAGCTCGAAACTCCTCTTATTTGGGGCAGACTATCCAATCAGTTCCATACTCTGAGGCCCAGCCCGGATGGCTATGTAATACCACATAACTAAGTTCTCTAATTTCTGAAATGCAAATTTGGAGCAGATGTAGGAAAAGTGTGTCATTTATTTCCAAATGCAGCAGTTATCAAACTGAGCAACCAGGAAGGATAGTTAGCAAGGGGCCAAGTTCACAAGTCAGCCCTCCCCAAACAGGAGACTTGCTGGGTGACGCACCCCGTCCCTTGCAGTAAGGCAGGCAAGGGCCGTGTGCTTGGTGCCTCATATCAGCTACTGATGAAAGGCGGGGTGGGCGGAGAAGGCTAAACCAGACTTGCTGACCTGGGGTGTCTTTTGCATTTGACTTTGAACCTAAAAAAAAATAATAATGAGATGTCATGGCAGGAAGGTAGACGGCAGACAATCCCACCCCTCATTTTCAACGTAAGTCCTTCGAAGCACAGAGAGTGTCTCTAGTTACCCAGTCACCCACCCTGGCTAGACCCAGGCTCATTAACTTCCTCAGTCCAGCTCGCTCTCAATTTTGCGACGAATTATTTCTGTGAGCCTCGAAGGAGTTTCTCTTACTGGTGATGCCTTCTTAGTGACTTTGATGTAGGCAGTCAGCTGAGAAGCATCCCTTGGGATGCAGAAGCCGCCATGCAAAACCAGTGCCGGAGGAAGCTTTGGGACCTGGACGAGCCTTAGTGGCATGGCCAAGGGAAGGACATCCCTGAGTGAGAGGGTATCTTTCCAGGAATGTCACTCATCGACGTCTGTCCCCTGGTTTCCACATCCACCGAAAGGATGCATGACACCAGGAGCACTCCCTCCAGTGATGCAAACGGGGGCGGAGGGAATTATGAAATCAGGTACTCTGAGGGAAATTAGGGTAAATTCCTGACATCCGGTACTGCACACTGTTCTTGGTCCAGGGATAATTGAGGCAAGATGACAAGCGGTGCAAAGCAGGTTCTTCCGAGGGACCTAATAAGAACACCAGAGACTAGGAAGACAGTAGGTCTTAGGTCCAGTCCCAACTCTCCTGGGACCTTGGGTGACCCATACCTCTCAGCTAGCCTCAGCTAGATGCTATAGCTGCAAAGCACATTCCAACTCTAAAGAAATTTCTCTCTCACCTAACCTAGATGAACATAGAGGATGCAGACAAAAGCCCCTGATCTTTTTCTCACCAGGAGAAAAAGGAACGTGAGTTCTTTGCGTGTTTGGCCCCAAGTAGAGCTTAAGGAGTCACAGCTGTGATGCGATATGGGGGAAGTGTGTGGGTGGTTCTGGCTTTTCCTGCCTCTTTCATTCTTGGTCAAGCCAAGTTCAGGAGCATCCTCCCTCTCCCCCTGCCAGAGTATTGAGTCACCTCCCTCCTTTCTCTCCCATGCCTTTGTCCCCTTCTTTCCAGACACCAAGCAGACTAACCTCTGCTGCAGGGAGCCTCGCTGTGGGAAGCGAACCACTCAAGTCTCCTTGTTGTCTGGGGGGTCTGCCGCTAATTGGATTGTAAAAGATGATCCCGCCGCACAGCTGTCTGAGAAGCTGGGCCCCAGTGACACAGGATAAATGAAATGCAGACAGTGGGGCGGCGTTACCTGCTGAAACTCCGTGCAAGGCCCAGAGCCCAGAAGTCAGAGAGGAGCAGAGAGGCAGTAAGGGACCTTACCTGAAGTTGGTCCCCCAGTCAGCTGATGAGACCGTCCCTCCCCTGCAGGTCTCCTCACTCCCATCATACCCAGGGTGTCTATGAAATCAAAGCTGCCAGAGCCTCTTTCTCACCCCCTCTAGTGAGAATACTTCTCCGCTCTCTGGGGCCTCTCAGCAGCTGAACCAAGGACACCCTGCACCTTCGATCCCATAAGGCCCTGCCAGATTTGAGCCCCATGTTCCAATCCTGTTTCCAGCCATTGGTTTATTCACTTAGTTACTCATCTGCACATCACTTATGTACTGAGAGTCTCTGACAATCCTGGCTCTAATCTGAGTGCTGGGAATAAGCAGGTGGTGTGGACAAGACAGCAGCTCTCTCCTATGTTTGCCATTCCCCTCCATGATGATAGAGCCCTGTGTTTAGTTGGGAGTTTAATCAGAATTGAAGTTACATCTCCCAGCCTCCCTTGCAGCTAGATGTGTCCACGTGATTACATCCCGGCCAATCAGATTAAGCAGAGTGCGGCAGATTTCCAAAGTCACTGACCCAAGCCCCTCGCCCTTTTCTCTCAGAGGTCTTCTTTCCTGCTGGCTTGAATGCAGATGTGATGGCTGGAGCTGAAGTGGCCATATTTTTGAGCAAAGGTGACTTTGGGCAAAGAGGCCCCCTTGGTAGATTATAAGTCTAGTAAAAACCTGATAATAGGCTCATGTGAAAATTCGTAACTGTTGATCTTAGCCTCAGCAACAGCTTCTCAGGTCAGTTCAGGCCTTGATGACCTTCATTCTGTCTCCTTAGACTTGGGGTCTACATGTTCCTCAGCCAAACGGTCAGTACCTTCCTCTCCTTATGTTCAGACAGTCCCCTTCTCTCTTGAATGCCAATAAGTCCCCAATGCACTAGTGAGGAGAGGAGCCAGAATAAAGACACCCCACTGCCAGGCTCAGTGAGACTGACGGAGTCCTTGGCCCGCAGAGAAAAGACACCTAATATGCTGATAGGCCAGCTATGGAACAAAAGCAGGCTTTCTGAATCTTGTGGCCGCCCCTGTGTCCAGCTCTGTCCCGGGACACTCCGAGGTGTTCTGGGAAGAGAGAGCCCAGAACAGCCTGGAATGCGGGCACAGGAAAGAAACTCGAGAGAGGAGAGGCAGAGGTCAGATGGGTAATAACGCTGACTTTCCTAGCCAAGAGCATTCTCCAAGAAATAACCTGTATTCTTCCATGTCAGCCGCTGTGGTCCATTCATATGAGCAAGTTTCCTCTCCTTCTAAGTCTGTGCTGTGCGGTCAACATGAAAACCCTGAGCTGGGAGCTGCCACTGCTGGGGGCAGAGGCAGACACAATTCATCATTTTACAGATGAGTAACTGTCCCACAGCTACTGAGCATCAACGCTGGATGCAGCCCACACTGTCTGACTCCAGAACCCACGCTGCTGCCCACGGCGCCAGGATTCTGCATACCTCTGTGCATTCAAAAATGAGAATGAGAATGGCCAGTGTGTATTGAGAACTCAGTGTGTTTTCAACCACTAACCCTCAGGACCAATGAGGATGTGCACCTGTGGCCTCTCCAATAGGTCTGTGGAACGCATCAGACATAATGACAGGTCAGCTGCTATGCTAGAAGTGGCACTAAATGAGTATGTGGCAGAGATTTTCCGTCCAGGTTGGCTATGTGATACTGACCAGAATCTGGGTACCAGTCCATCCAGTGGCATCATCCGCTGCTGGCATGCTTTCAGTCGCTCCGACAGAATAGAACTTTGCTAGTATCGTCCACTTTCCCGTCTCTTGTTCTGGCTATTGCCAGGTAAAGTTCACTATGTGTGGGACCATTATAGACAATCACTCATCTGAAGAGATTTAAAGAAGCACCAAGGAGTCAACATGATCACCCCATCCTGCTGTCCCCCGAGGGTCATGCAGTGCAGCAGAGGGTGGCACACCGAGCCTTGCCATACTGGGCACTGCAAGAGGACTCAAGATGACCACTGCCCTCAAAACCTTCTCAGGCCAGAGGGCAGCCGGCCACGTCCAAAGTCACACTCAGTGCCACGTGGTACGCGCTGTCTGCAGGACCTCCACGAGCCACCACCTGATGCTCTTCGCACAGATGGGTTTCAACACTGTTGAGAAGCAAGCATGCATGGCCGGGCGCAGCCACCTCGAATGAATTTTCCTCTTGTGAGTTATTACATTACCTGCATATTTAACCAAAAATGATGATCTCCTCACTGGTTTTGGAGGTATTTCCATTCTGTTGTCACTTAAAACTAAAAATCAAGCCATCATGTTTGATGTTCAGGTTGTTTCTTCTGCAGAAATACACACTGGTATATTACAATCATTTTTCCACCATACAGGCTTTAGATGTACTTGTAGGTATGTTTATTTGGTTTCTGAGTGTGCTTTTCGCTTAAAAATCAGGATCACATGTCTAATCTCAAAGGGTAGGCTAATCCCAGCTGGGATGCAAATTTGGCAAACATTCCGATTGGTTTCACATCAACAAATGGCTTCCATGGCAAGAGGGAAGGCAATTTGCAATTTTATACATTGCGAAAGATAGCTTTATGTTGCATCCCCCATACTGTTAGGAACAAACTATTTTCTTATTTAAGAAAAAAAAAAAAAGACAACAACAACCCTGCCCTTTCATGGGAAAACTAGTTGGGCTCTGAGCATATTATTCCACATGAAAGCAGTTTTGCCTTCATTTGTGGCTGCCTGATTACAAAGACAAGATCTTTAATTAAAATTGGTTTGGTTATGTGTATTTCTTTCAAAGAAAACCATCAAAATAGCATTTGTGACTCATTACCTTCTTAACAGGGATGTTATCCTATTTGTCTCCTTATTTCGCCCATTTTGATGGAGATGTTGACCTTGAATAACAGGAATGTGCCAACAAAGAGACTTGTTTGCACCCCGATGGTGGCTTTCTGGCCCTGTGACTTTGACCTGGGGAGTGGGTTTTGGTCTGACACTATTTTGAGGGTATATAAACCTCCGGGTCTTCACTGAGTTCAGCAGGGCAGAGCTGAGGTTCTTGCAGACAGGCCATCGTCTTTCGGGTGGGCCCTGGGCCGAAGCAAGAGGGAATGCCCCCGCTTGGCTTGGCTGGAAGGCGAGGGAAAGCAGGGGCCGATTTTCTCATTAGCCCCCACATGCCCAGGGTGGATTTGGGATCACATGGCTTTCGGGAACTGTTTCCAGCCGAGGAACAAGATTGCCTAGATCCGAAAGGCTGTCTAACATGTTAGCAAAATTAGTGCTTAGCAATATTTTTGAGAATTCTGTGGTTTGGGTGTTTTGTGTTTTTTCCCCTGCCAAAACAAGCTTACTAACTTCTTTGCTTCTCTGTTTGTTGCAAAGAGAAGCAAAGGGACTCCAAATGATTTGCACATTTCCTGTTGACAGCGTCCTGCACTAGCACGATCCTGGAGACATGGACAGGAGGCGAAGCTCCAAGTTGGCTTTTAGTAACATGCTGACTCTGGCTCACCCAATCCCCGGTGCTTCCCACCGGATCCCAGTGGCAGCTGCTCCTCCACGCCTCCTCTCCCATGGCCAAGCGCATTTAAAAATTGTATGGGGTGACTTTGAATCTGTGACTTTCCTAAATTCTTTCTCCTTTCCACCTAGGGGATACTAGCCACATTCCAATTCCTCGGGCAAGTAATGATGACAAGAGCTAATATTCAATGAGCATATACTATGTACCAGGTCCTTGTCGAAATGCTTTGTGTTCACCGATGTGTTTAACCCTCACGATAACCTGGAGCCATATTGCTGGAATCAAATTCTAGCCCTGCTGAGCTGTATGACCTTGAGCAAGTTACTTAACCTCTTTATGCCTCAGAAAGACTTACCCACAGGGAAAATGATGTGACTGACCTTATAATATTGTCAAGTAAATGGGATTAAACATGCAATACTCTTAAAGGGAGCAATAAATACATAATAAGCACCACTCTGACATGTTAGTAATTACTATCCCAAGTGTCCTAAAGCAGAGTAATTGCCCAAAGGCACATAGTAAATTAGTAGCAGAGCTGGGAGCCCAGGCTTTTGATCATGACCGTACTGCTGTATATAGAAATGGTAGCTGAAAAATACCATCACTGTTTTCAGGGTATTTGCATAAAACGACTCCTTACACAAACATTGTTCATTGGCTGCTAGGAAAGAGCTGTGTGCAAGGGTAGCAAATACTCAGTGTCCTGGAGGGCAAGACCCATGTCTGCCTGTGAGAGGAGGCAAATATTAACCAAGGAGTGTTTACTGTCACCCCCTGCCTACCTTCTAAAAGAGAAGCTTTATTTGCCTGGCTAGTTCCTGAGCTGGTGTGTGAAGAGTGGGCAAGGGAAGAAAGAAAATCTAGCTGGACAAAAAAAGGCAGCATTATGTGACAGCCAATGGCTATAATCAGCCAAATGTCCCTCACTAGGGGGTGGTGACATAAACTGGAATACTATGCAACTCTCAAAAGGAAGCTTGTCATGTACTGACATGAAAAGAGTGCCAAGATATATTGTCATGGGAAAAAGTCAAATTGCAAAAGAGTAACTTTTATGAAGGAGGAATAATATCACATATATTTGCATTTTCTTTTATGTACATAAAGAAACTCTGGAAAAATAAAAATGGTTACCTATAAAAGAGGTGGGGAGATAAGGTGCTAAAAACCGGACAGATGGGGCACAGAGGTGGGAAATGAGCTATTTACACATAATATCTAAATATATATTTACAGTGAAAATATTTATATATACAGTGTACATATGTCATATGTGTATATATTATATGTTATATGTATTATAATGAATAACTATATGTATTTAACTATATATAGGCAAATGTGTATATACCTAATAATAGAGCTTCAAAATATCATGAAGCAAATTTTATAGTTAAAAAAAAAAGAGAAACGAAACACTCCACAGTCATAATTGGAGATTTAGAATCCTACTCCCAATAACTGAAAAAAAATGAGTAGGTAAAAGAAATCAGTAAAAATATAAAAGATTTGAACAACACTGTCAGACAAAGTGACCTAATTGAATTTACAGAATACTCACTCAACAACTGAAGAATGCTGACTCTTTTTGAGTGCGTGTGAAATATTCACCAAGACAGACCACATGCTGGACCATGAAAAAAGTCTCAATACATCATAAAAGACCGAACCTGCAAAATATATTCTCTGACCGTGATGGAATTAAATTAGAAATAAACGACAATAAGATAACTGGGAAAATCTCGAAATACTTGGAAATTAGGGAACGCTCTTCTAAATAACCACGGGTCACAGGAGAAATCATAAAATATTTTATAATGAATGATGATGAAAGCAAAGCATATTAAAATTTGCAGGATGCAGCCAAAGTGATCCTTAGAGATTTATAGTTTTGATGCTTATGTTTGTGGGTAAAGAAGAAAAGTTTGAAGTTAATGATCCAAACGTTTTATGTTAGATAGCTGGAAAAATAAGAATAAGTTAAGCACAAAGTAGAAGAATGAACTAATAAAGATAAGGGCAGAAATAAAGGAAATAAAAAAACAAGTCACAGGAAAAATTAAAACCCTGAAGTGTTTCTTTGAAAAGATTGATACAACTGATAAGCCTCTAACGCAAATGATCAAGCAAAACATAGAGAAAACATAAATTATCTGTATCAATTGAATAACAATATTATTATTAATTCAGGGATGGGGGAAAGATCATGTTTTAAACCAATGCTGCCTGAACAACTGGATAGCCTTAGGGAGAAAACAATGAAAACTGACATCTGAAATCTGACGTCATACACAAAAATTATTGGAGATGGATTGCATATCTAAATGTAGGCAAGATGCATATACAAGTCATGATTTGTTAGAGAAGACACTAAGAGCACTAACAATTAAAATTCCTAAATTGTAGTTCATCACAATTAAAAATGTTTACTCTTCAAGAGACACTATTAAGAAAACGAAAAGGCAAACTACAGATTGTGAGAAAATATTTGCAAAACATGTATCTAACAAAGGACTCAGATCCAGAATACAGAAACTCCTCAAATAATAATAATAAAAAGACAACTCGATTTTTAAAATGGGTAAACTATTTATACAGACACTTTATTAAAGATAGACAAATAGCCATATATCACATGGAAAGGTGCTCGACATAATTGGTCATCAGAAACACAAATTAATACCATAAGGAAATAGCGCTACACACATTAGAATAGCTAAAGTTAAAATGACTGATAACGTAAAGTACAACCACTTTGGAAACCAGTCTCATCAAGTCAGACCTATGCCTATCCTCCAACCCAGCAACTCCACTCCAAGGCATTTACCCAAAGAACTGAAAGCAGATGTCTCTAAAAAGGCTAGTACAAGAATGGGCATAGCAGCTTTATCCAAGCTGCCAAAGGACAAGCCAAATGTCCTCAACAGGTGAATGGACATACACATTATATTTAAATAATGGAATGAGAGGCAATTTAAAAAAACAGACTTCTGATGCAAACATGATGGATGACGCTCAAAAGCATGTTGGCCCAAAGTAGCCAGACACAGAGTACACACTCTGCGATTCCACTACGTGGAGTTCGAGGACAGATAAAACTAAACCACGGTGATAGGAATCAGAACACTGATGGCTTTCGTGGGGCCTGAGGGGGGAGCCGATTGCAAAGAGACACAATGAGCTTTCTGGGATGATGGAAATGTTCTCTTTCTTGGTCGCAGAGGTAATATGGCTATATAATTCATCGAACTCATTGAACCGTACATTTAAAATCTGTAAATTGCATTGTACGCTAAGTATTCAATAGAAAAAAAAAAATAGAAAAAGACCCTTGGCCAAAATCCTTTGTCCCTGGTTGTCAGAGGTTAAGGACCAGAGAAGAGGGTGGGAGGGAGGCGGGTGGGTTATAAAAGGGTAACGCAGGAGACCCTTATGATGGTGGAACTGCTCTGTGTCTTGACTGTGGTGGTGGATACAAATATGCACACAAATGACGAAATCACACACACACGTAAAACTAAAGCTGCAGATACCAGAATTAGGCTGGTGGGTTATGTCAATGTCAATATCCTGTCGTAATAGTGTACTATTGTTTTTCAAGGTGTTACCCCTGAGGGGAACCTGGTTGAAGGGTACACGGCATCTCACTACTATTGCTTACAACTGCATGTGAATCTACAAAACATTTAAGTCTCAAAAACAACTGTTTCACCCCTCTTCATCCCTTTCTCTTCTGCTAGCTGGAATGTAGATGAGATTGCTGGAGTCGAAGCAACCATTCTTGGCCATCAACTAGACCTTTCTCGCAACAAGATGGGAGGGGGCAAGTCCCTGAGCACTTCACAGAGCAAAGCATACCAGGACCAGACTATCTCTCAATGTTTTCATCAAAGAGAAACCTTTAACTCATGTAAGCGCTTGCTGCTCAAAGTGTGGTCTATAGACCAGCAGCCTCGACATCACCTGGCAGTTGGTTAAATACTATCTCATTCTCCACCCCAGACCTACTGAATCAGAATCTGCATTTTTAGCAAGATCCCTGGCTGATCCATGTGCAGATTAAAATTGAGACTCACTGATTTTAAAAGCAATTGCTATTATATATTTGTTAATTTTCAGCCAATCCCAATTCTATTATAAATAACTTATTACTAATTTTAATAATAACATTCCTTAGAGGCTTAGCAGTACTTTTATTCACTGAGAGCTATTTCTTAGAGAATGAGGCATTAGGAGAGAAGGTTTGCATCTTTTATGTAGGAGGAAAGGTGTGATTGATGCATCTGCCCACATCCTCTTGGCCCAGCTGAGTTTACTTGCAGCTGCAGATGCACTTCCCAGCTTGCTGACAGCATCCTGCCTCAAGTACTTGTGCCTCATCCTCCCTATGGGGGGGCAGCGGGGTAGGGGGACCACTGGAGGGTGAGAGTCATGGATAACTGCCCCAGCCCTCCTGCCTCCCATAGGGCAACTCCACTGGCCTCTCAGAGGGTCTCCAATGGGATCGTGTTCATTATGCATTTAAATGTCCTTCATTTTCTTACTTCCTCTGTCCTGGTGTCCTCACTCCCTCATTCCTACTTGCCACAATCTACCCCCAAGTAAACCATCCACACCCAAGTTGTTCACAGGCTCTGCTTCTCAGGGACCCAAATTTAGACACCTGAAGACAACAAGTCATGAATCCCAGCTCACGAACACAAGGGAGTTGGCTCATCTCACCCAGGGCACCCACAAAGACCTGAGACCTTGCCTATCTTAACAACGGATGAGTGGCTTCAGCTTAGAGCAGGGGTCGCCAACCCCCTGGCCGCGGACCAGTACTGGTCCGTAGCCTGTTAGGAACCAGGTCGCACAGCAGGAGGTGAGCAGTGGGCAAGCAAATGCAGCTTCATCTGTATTTGCAGCCGCTCCCCAGTGCCAGCATCACCACCTCAGCTCCACCTCAGATCATCAGGTGTTAGGTTCTCATAGGAGCACCCATCCCTGGTGCCAAAAAGGTCGGGGACTGCTGGCTTAGAAAAAAGTCCACCCTTTGAGAGATTACACCAGGAAATCACACAAATTCCTGCCCTACGCTGGAGAGCTGGCATTCCTCAGAGGTCTCTATCTTCATCAGAATTCCTGCCCAGCACATCCGGGAGCCTCCTTCCTATCTAGCACTCCCTGACTTACATTTTGGGTCATGTCAGTTGTTTTTAATGGGGCTAGGTAGACCAAAGAGCAAGGACCCCTGAGTCTCCAGCAATAAAATATTGACTTTGACAAGTGCATTTCCGCGAACGACAACGGACACGCTGGCCCGGTCAGCTCAGATCAACACGGGGCTGACATTGTCGCTCCGGCTAAGATGGTGGCAGGAGTACTCAATCTTCTCCTCATCCTTGACCTCCCTTCTGACCACCTTGTGGGACTGCCAGTCCCATTGAGGTGGCAGGGAATGCGGCCCCCTCGTCCTGTGCTGGGACCCCATTTATACGCCGAAAAGAGCAGCAGCACTTTCATCCGAGGAGAGCCGCATAATCACCAAATGCACATGAAATCACTTAAGCTCTGGGAGCCCGCAGCCCCCTCAGCTTAATTACACAGTGGGGCCGTGTTCTGCTGAAAGCAATTATGTCTCAGATCTCCCCCCACTGCAGGCACACGCGCACACGCGCACACGCGCACACCCTGCCCAGCCAGGCACTCCAGGAGCCGCCAGGCAAAACTTCTCCGCGCCCGCCCACCCACCCTCTCTGATATGCCTTTTGCAGGATGGAGATATTTTTAAATTAGCTCTTCGTTCAGGTGGTTCCATATTCCAAGTGTCTAGAAGGACAGAGCATGGAGTTTCTTTCCCTCTCATCCTTCCTCCGAGCCGCTGAGCTCCTTGAATGCAGCCGAGGCTGTGCGTCTCTTTCATATCCTTCTGAAGCCTCTGGCACCATAAATCCATCACCCATATGTTGTCTTTCTTCCCGAAGGAAGTAGCTTTGCCAACAGAAGCGTGCGTGTGAGCCTTCTATATCATCTCAGCTGGAGTAAATAGCCAACGCTTTTCTCTCTGACAAAAAGTTTGCTGTCATCAGGAGAGCTCCCTGCTGGAAATCAAATAAAGGGTTTGTCCCGACAACCATGGCCACCGTGTGTGAGTGTACCCAGAGCTGGCTAATGAGCAGGCCGTGCGGTCCCCACCCTCCCAGATCAGCAGCCCTGAAAGGCCCCCTTTGTGACAGGGGAGGGATCAGACATGAGTCACAATGCTCTCTTGTCAGCAGGGCCTCCTGGACCTGCCATGAGGAGGGCAGCCCGGCGGAGCGCTGCAGAGGAAGGGAGCAATTTTGCGGTGGTTTCCGTGGCCCAGTGGACCTGGTGGAGGCTCTCATGTTTCCGGGCCTGAGCTAGAGCCTGGGCTCCTTCCTCAAGCAGATACAGTCTCGGCCTCAGGGAGGCCAGGAGTGCAAGGCGCAGGGACATCGCCTCCCTGGGACGTGCCCGCCCTGAGGTGGGGGGACACTGGGAGGCTGGCTGAGGCTGTGCCTGCCACTCTGCACCGGCCAGAGAAAGCAAGGATCCCCAGGAGGACGAAATTCAAATCTGCAGTTACAGGCGATTCCCTTCTTCCTGTTATTCTAAAACTAAGTGCTTCACACATTTGAGAAGTATTATTAAATACAGGCCTGCAGGATGGTCTGTGGTTGGGGCTAATTTCTTGCAGTTTGCGGAGCGTCTAGTTATCAGACCCTTCAAGAGGACCTGTCAGAATTGCTTTGACTGCGCAAATGCCACGTGCAAACATTCAGCTGGCTCCCCCCGCCTGTGGCTCCGCACGGGAAATGTGCAATGTTCATTTCTTTAGAATTTCTCCCAAGTTCTCGGTTCTCCCCTTGATGGCATCTGAATGTGAAACGCGGAGCGACAGCATGACCACTGAAAAGCCAACTGCATGATTATTGTTGTTCGCTCCAGTGGGATGAAAGTTGGAGATTGTAGGTTGTCTCAAGGCTATTACAAAGGCAAATCTATAATTCATTAAAAGAAACAAAGCCTTGGAATTTAAAAAAATTCTTTTCATGTTTCTCTGAAGCATTTGACAGACACATTCTCAAAACATTCCAGAGGAGAGCGAGGAAGGATTGTGTCCTGTTTTGGATAAGGAGATGCATCCTCAAGGGTGGATGATTTAAATTTGTCAAAAGAGGAACTTTGAGTTGGCGCTAAGACTCCCAGGTGTGTGTCCCCACCCCCAGCTGTCACCCTGAGTCTGACAGAGATACAGAGAGTGACATTCTATGATGACATGTACTATAGGCTCAAGGGAATGGATTCTGGAGCCAGGCGGTTTGGATTTGAATCCTGGTCCTCCATGTACTAGCCAGGTGGGCCTCATCTAATCAGGTGAAGGCCTTAAGAGCAAAACTGAGGCTTCCTGGTGAAGAAGAAATCCTGTCTCGACACTGCGAGGTCAGCTCTTGCCTGATTTTCCTGCCCGCTCTACAGATTTCAGACTTGCCAGCCCCCACAATGGTATGATCCAATTCCTCGAAGCAAATCTTTCTTTATACATGTGCAGTTTCTCTCTCGTTTAGGCGCATGTCATTCTGGACCTTTTTTGCAGCAGCCACACCCATACCCTGCTGACACAACTTCCATCCTCGCCTTCCTGCTTCACACTCTCATTTTGGTTTCCAGGTGTATAAAGTGAAACAGTTTTCAACTACAATTTCTAATATCTAACTGCAGGTGAGCGTCTTTGAATGGCCATTGCTGGTTGAATGGTAGCCCCCAAAAGATATGTCTATGTCCTAACCCCTGACCTGGGAAATGTGACCTTACTTGGAAAGAGGGTCTTATCAGGTGTAAATTAACAATCTTGAAATGAGGTCATCCTGGATCAGGATAGCCCCTAAATTCCATGACGTTGACCTTCTAATGCATAGACGAGAAGACACAGAGAATGAAGAGGAGAGGGCCATGCGAAGACAGAGGCAAATTGGAATGATGCAGCCACAAGCCAAGGGACACCTGGAGCCACCAAGAGCTGGAAGAGGCAGGAAGGATCCTCCCCTAGAGCTTCTAGAAGGGACATAGTTCTTCTGAGACCTTGATTTTGGACTTTTGGCCTCTGAGAGAATGATTTCTGTCGTTTTTAGTCGATCTGCTTGTAGTTATTTGTTTCAGTGGCCACAGTACATTCATGCACTGGGGTTAATGTCTTCTCTGCCACCTGAGAGACCTTTGTCTCCTATCTGCTGAGGAGTACAGTTCCACATAAAAAGCATGGGACAAGTGGCTTAGGGTACTTGGTACCAGGCCCAAAGTTCTCAAATCCCCAGGTTTCTCTGAATGCACCACCCACCCATCAGGGTCACCTTGAGGACCCTGGCCCACATCCCAGGTGACCTCCTCACTCCTCTCAGGAGTCCCTTCTCAACGCCTGGGTCTTGGGTGTGGGCAGTGACTCCCTCCACCTGGGGCTTAGGTGACGCTCCATGCCTGCCTCTTGGTACACGAGGGTGGGTGGTTAGGATGGAGGAAGCATTCTCGCCTCCTCAAAGCCTCCAGACCAGCAGCCTGCCACAGACTCAGAAGGCCTATTCTGAAAGTCAAAAGCTTTTGATTTGCATTCCTACCATAGCATCCTAATCCTTATGGTGAACTGCTTATGGTGAACTGCCGCCTCAAGGAAATGCAGAAGAGGCCCGGCGTTAACGCGTGTTCTGTTCTAAGTCACGTGAAGCTCCTGCAATGGAGACCTGAACACAGAGGCTTCAACACACAGAGCTTCAATGTCTCGTGCTCGCACACTCAGAAGAGAAGTCCAAACAAGATGGGGATGGGATGGAGTGGAAGGGCCGCCGGGCTCTCAGACCCAGGCCCTTAGCTCTGCCCTTTGCACACCATTCTTTAAGTCACAAGATGGCTGATGAAGCTGAGGAGAGCAGCGGCAGCTTTTCCTGTGCTAAACAATTCACTTAGCCCGGCCCTTTCAATCCTCGTAGCCCTCCGGAGTTGGCCCTGTTTTACAGAGGAGAAAACAGACACGGTGGGTGGTGTAACTTGCCCAGTCACACGACTAGTAAGTGGTGGAGCAGGGGTTTTAACCCAATCTACCTCCAGAACCAGAGCTCACCACAGCTACGCGAAGCCATGGGAACCCTCCTGTGTGTCTTGGCTGGGCTTCTTAGAAAGCTGCTCTTCCCTAAGGAAAGAAAAGAGTTTCTTCCACTTTCCCACTTCTTTCTTGCTTGGAATGTGGGAGGAAGGGCGTGATGTGGAATCCTCAGCTTGCTCCTCCTGAGCTGTGTGACTTTGGGTAAGTTATTCGTTTTTCTGAGCCTCGGTTTCCTCTCAGACAAAACGAAGATGAATGAAACACTTTTCTGACATGTAAAGCTTTTACCACAGTGCTGGCTACACAGTGACAGCTCGATAAAAATTAGCGACTGCTTCTGTTTGTTTGGGGCCTAACAGACCCAGCTATCCAGAACAGGTCGTCCAGACTGGCCATGAGAGGTATCATGAGGCTAAAGATTCAATGTCACAGAAATGAGGTGGAGCCCCAAGATGGGCAGTAGGCTGCCATCAAAAGATTGTGAAAACCACATTACAGTGTGTCCTCCCAGGGACCTCTGCTCCAGGACCACCTGGTGCTGGCTGCGGGCAAAGAAAAGACGGCAGTTGTTTTCACAGCTACCTGATTACAATACCTAATTTTTTAAAATGTTAGCCAAAGCACAACTAAAACGCAGGTCTGATGAAATATATATCTAACCTTTACCTTGTATATACTTCTGTATTCATTTTAGGAACTGATGCCTTAACGTAAAAATAAACCTGATACCTCAATCTGGATAGAATGATCGCAGACCAAATTTACCATGATATGGAACTAATTTTTAAAACATGTCTCTTAACGCGGGATCTATCAGATTCAGAGAGAGGAAAAAACCCACTAAATTACAGACCTGTTTCCAGGTAGAATACCCTCTGCCCCAAGCACTCAGCCTTTCTCTTTCTCCTTCGGTTATTGCTGAGTACAAATGTTAAATGCTCTTTCCCTTTTCATGTTAAGATATATTTGTGGGTCTCAACCTTCCAGACAAGAACCTTCCAGCCTCTACCCCTCCACCACCCGTGAGAATGCACTGAGGAGCAGAGTGCCGTAGGAGTCGGAGAGGGGCTGTGGAAAGGCCATGGGCTTCTGTACAACAAACCACCCTGAAACACAGTGGCTTAAAACAACAGTCATGCATTTCATTCACAAGTGGGCAAGGCTCAGCAGGAGAGGTCGTTGTCTCTGCTGCCTCAACTGGGAAGGTGCCCTGGGTTTGGAGGATGCACTTCTGAGACTGTGCACTCACGTGGCCGGCAGGTTGGCTGGGAGCGCAGCCAGGGCTGTGGGCCGGGGCTGGGGTCGTCTCCATGTGGGCCGCTCCCCAGGCTGCTTGGGCTTCCTCGCAGCATGGCGGCCAGGGTCCAAGAATGAGTGTCGCGAAGCCTCAGAAATCAGATCCCGTCACTTCCGTTGTCCACTCTGGTGAGGGAAAGCACAGAGCCTGCCCAGAGTTAAAGGGAGAGCATGAGTCAGGTCGCCACACTCCAACTGTCGAATTTTCATTGAGGGTTCAACTAAGAGCCGCATGAAAAGTGCCCGGCACTTAGTAGATGCCATGCAAGAGTCAGAGCTCGTTGGAGCTTCCTTTGCACACGTTCTCTCCGGATGCCTGAGGTCGGGGCCCGATCTGTCCCTGTGTGCCCACCAGCATCCCACGGCAGGGGTATTCCTTCCATGAGGAGGCAGGACCAGGACACTGGAGCCAGACACCGAGTGCTAAGGAAGTGACCTCCAAGGGAACAAGACAGAACATTCGCTGCCCTCAGGACATCAGACTCCAAACAAATAGCATAACTGTAGACAGTGACAACTGAGTGAAGAAAGTAAAACAGGCTGTGTGTCGGCGAGGGCCCAGGCAGGAGCCTTGTAGACGGGGTGGCCCCCTTGCATAGGGGACACTTCAGCTGAAATCTGCTGGAAAGCAGCCGGGCCTGAGGACACCTGGAGGCAGAGCCAAAGATGAATCCACTGGGCTATTTGCTCCCTCTAAGCAGCAGTGGGTCCCTCTCACTCCCTCCCCACCTTTCCTTGGGCTTTGAGAAGACCTGGAGCTAAGAGCTGAAGAGTGGGTACGGTGAGAGTTCTGGTGGTCCAGACTCACAAGGGCCACTGTGGGAAAGTGACTCACCCTCTCTGTGCCTCAGTTTCTCATCTGTAGGATAGAGACGGTGAAGACAATAATTTTCTGGCCGCCTAGAATTGCCTAAAGACGTGGGTGCTGTCTGCTCCACACAGAGGACCAGCCTCTGGAGGTTCTGACTGGCGCGTCCTGAGACTCAGGGACATAGGGATGGAATCCTATTCCCGACGGTGGAGGCTTCCGCCTGCAACGGGGCCCCAGGAGACCTCAGCAGGCAAAGCCAGCTTCGCACCAGACTCGAACCCTGAGTCAGTCAGGGAGCAGCTGATGTTGCCACCCAGGCTGAGCTCGCTGGTGAGCGTTTCTCAGAACAGGCTCCCGCTCCCATCCCTCAGAATGAGCAAAACCCGAACCCAACAGACACTGGCACACACACACACACACACGCACGCATGCACGCACACACGCATACACACACCATACCACATACACACACAATGCATACACATGACACACCACACACACACACACGCACACATACACACACCATACCACATACACACAACATACATACATACCACATACATACACAATGCATACACACACACACACACACACACACACACACACACACACACACAACTCTGTCTAGAGCCCAAGCCCTGTTTCCATGCTGGTGGGATGGTTTATCCATTTAAGTCATTGAACCCTTTCTGTTGGTTTCATGAAAAAAAATTTTGTTTGTTTTAGCCACATTGTTGTCGAAAGGAATGAAATAATTAAAACAAGAGGAACCCTATGTAGGCTTGGATTTTTCTTTCTGAGCACATAAAATGCATAGATATTATGTCTATTTTTTTAACCAACACAATAGTGAATTATATTCATTGCCCACTGATTTATTATGTCATATCTTTTATTTAACGAATACACACATATGTGTACACACATATACACATATATACACACACATATATGTGTTACATATATATATATATATATATATATATAAATAATATAAATCTATATTCACTTCCTAGGGCTGCCATAACAAAGTCCCACGAACTAGCAGGGGATGCTTAAACAACCGAAATTTATTCTCTCACATTTCCAGAGGTCAGAAATCCAGAATCAAGGTGCCCGTCAGATGCGTCGGTTCCTCCTGGGGACTCCAGGGGAGACTCCATCTCGCGCTTCTCCCTCGCTTCTGGTGTCGCTGGCACTCGTGGCACTCCTTGGCATGCAGAGGCTTCTCATCTCTGCCTCCACCATCACGTGGCCTCTCCCTGTGTCTCTCTGTGTCCCCACGTGGTGTTCTCCTCTCTACGCATCTGTTGTTATTTTTTGTAAAACTACTTTCGTTGCCCATCTTTGTCTAAGCTGGATAAAAAGCCAGGACACAGGCATGAACCCGTTCTGTCCCAGGATATATGGTCACCTGGCAATGCTGTCTCCACCGGGTTCCTGTTATTTTATCATTAAGCAGTGGCTCGCCGTACTCATGGCCAGCACTCGGCATTCTATTTGTGCCCCTCTCTCCCCCTCCTGTTTTGGGGGACTGCACTGGGGGAAGGCAAGTAGCAACCACCTATGCAGTGAGCCCACCTTCCTGCCTGCATATTTTTGAGGATGTAAACTTGCAGAGAGGCTAAGGAATTTACCCAAGGTCATGGCCAGTAGGGGAGAGGGGATTTGAACCCTCATGTTATAACTCCAGAGTCTGAGCTCACACTTGGCGCTACACTGCCTCTACCCCGGTTCTGATTGTCGTATGTCTAGAACCTGTTCATGTTACTGTGAGTATCTTCATTCAGTTTTCGCTGCTGCATAGTATTGCACCATGGGCATATACCGCAGTGTTCCTATCTATTTCTCTAGAGAAGAACACCAAGGTGTTCTATGCTCCCCAAGTCCCATGTTGATGAATATCATCTCAGCTTCATGCTGGACAAACATGAGAGTTAGCACTAAACTGCTCACATTGGCATTGAACTGGAGGCTCTGTGTTTGGGGTAAAGTGCGGACCATTTTTCTGGAGCAACCACACTCTGGTTTGTGGAGGAAAGTGTGCCCTCAGGAACCAAGCCAGGGGCAGGAGCTGGGGACCAAATCTCTGGCCCATCCACCCGGATGCAGGCTGCGGGGGACCTGAGTCTCACTCACTCGATGCTCAGACCCAGGGGCCCCGAGAGGGCAGACCTTTAATGCGGCGGTTGAGGTCAAGGTGAGGAGGGCCCTGGGTGGTTCTTAAGTCCTGGTGGACTCTGAGCAAACAAGTCACTCTCCGCAGCCACTAGGGTGGTCTTCCTCAAGTGGAAATCAATGTCCTGCACTCCAAAGATGTCCCCAACAGTGCCACCCTCCCTGAGGCACATGACAGCTTTCCCGCCCAGAGATGGAGGGAACTTCCCTTCCTCAAGTCCAGGTGGAGCCTCCCACCTCTCTGGCCAATAGAATGATGGTTGGGACGTCTGAACCCAGGTTTTAGACGGCTAGAAGCTTCTACTTCCTTCATCTTGGAGACCAGGCACCCTAGTACCAGAAGCTGGAGCCCCATGGTGAGGCCACAGGGAGGAGAACTGAGTGCTCTGATTGAAAGTCTCAGCTAAGCTCCCAGCAATGGCCAGCACCAACTGTTAGCCAGGAGAGCAAGCAGCTAGGACACGCAGCCCAGCTGACATAGTTGAGCATCACGTGGAGCAGAAGCACTGCCCAGCTGAGCCCCGTCCATCCACAGAATCCTGAGAAAGAAGAAAGGGTTATTGTTTTAAGCTGTTAAATTTTAGGGTGGTCTCTTACATGCTAGGAGATACAGAAATAATATGCAACAGAAATGCATATGTAGGTTCAACAAAAGGCATACTAGAATATTCAAAACAGCACTATTGATGACAGTCTCAAACCGGAAGCAAGCACATGTCCCTCAATGGTTGAATGCATAAACGCTTGTGTCGCGTCATTCAATGGAACGCTACATAGCAATGGAGAGGAAAAGACTATGGCTTCCTGCAACAACCCGGGTGAGTCGCGTACGCACAGTTCAGGGTGCGAGACGCCAGGTCAGAAGAGCACATTCTGTGTGATCCCATTTATACCCATGGTCAAAATGAGGCAGAAATCTGCGGCACCAAGTGAGGAGAATGATCACCTTTGGGTGTGTCTCAGCCGGCTCAGGCTGCTATAACAAAAATGCTGTAGACTGCAGGTTTCACCAATAAATGTTTATGTCTCATGGTTCTGGAGGCTGAAAATCCAAGATCAAGAGTCCAGCAGACTCAGTGCCCAGTGATTTGGTGTCTGGTGAGAGCCAGCTTCCTGGTTCACAGATGGTACCTTCTCTCTGAGCTCTCAGATGGCAGAAGGTCACCAATTCCATTCACAGGGGCTCCACCCTCATGACCTAGTCACCTCCTACAGACCCCACCTCCAAACACCATCCCAATGGGGGTTAGGATTTCAACATATGAATTTAGGGAGACACAGACACTCAGTCCATTTCAAGGTGGCAGTGACTGGAAGGGGACATGAGGAGCTTCTGGGGACGGGGACGGTGTGTCTTGATTTGCATGCTGCTCATAGAGTGCATTGTCTTTGAGAAAACTCATCAAGCTAATTTGTATATAAGTTATATACAACTTAATTGATAAGTTGACTTCTCTGTATATAAACTATATTTCAATAAAACGTTTACTTTAAAATGTAAATTTTTTTTTTCTGGTTATCTATTGCTGCAAAACAAATTGTGCCAAAATGTCCTGGCTCTATTCCTTCTCACAATCACTGTGAGTCAGGAATTCGAGAGAGGCTGAACTGGGTGGCTCTGGTGTGGGGTCTCTCATGTGGTCACAGTCACGTGGGGGCTGGAGTCATCCGAAGGCTTCTTCACTCACATGTCTGGCACCTGGGCTGGGAAGACTGGAACAGCGAGGGCTGGAGCCAGGGCTCCCAGGATATTCTCTTATCTTTATGTGGCCTCCCCATGTGGTGTCTCCAGCATGGGGGCTTCTGAGTCGCCTACCTCCTTACAAGGTTGTCTGAGGTTCCAAAAGCATGTGTCCCGAGAGAGGCAGACAGAAGCGACCCCCTTTTTCCACCTGGCCCTCGCAGTCACACGGTGTCACTTCTGACTCAATCTATTTGTCAAGGCAGTCTCAAAGGCCTGCCCAAGTTCAAGGGAGGGACACATAGACCTTATAGCCCTTCTGAAAGAAAGAGCATCAAAGAATTTGCAGACATGTTTTAAAACCACCAACTGATCATGTCATTCTTCTCCTCGCCAGAAACCTTCAGTGGTTGACCATCGCCTTTAGAATAAAATCCACACTTTACCTGGCCCACCAGACCAGCAGGGTCACCCTGGGCCCTCCCTGCCGACCTTTCCCACCTCCTCTGCTCTCTGCTCCCCTCACCCCGGCCACACTGGCCTCCTCTGATCCCAGAAGGCCACCTCGGGGCCTTCGTGTATGCTGTTCCCTCTCGGTAGAAAGCTCTTCCTGATTGTTCCACTCCTTGTCATCCGGGCCTTGGTTCAAATGGAACCACTTCAGATGTGTCCTCCTTTCTATCGCGTTCCGTCTCACTACCGGGTTTTACTTTCATCGTTGCCCTTCGCTCTGTCTGAAACGAGCTTTCCTGTCAATCTGCTCTTTCCTGTTGCGAATCATCTGCCTCTCCCAACCAGAATGGAAGCTCCTTGTTAACCACCTTGTGTTTAGTAAATACGTAGTGAATGAATAGATGAGTAGATAGTGGAGGGACTGATGAAATTAAATACAAAACTAATATGTTCCTTTTGAGTATGTATTTGGCACTGAGTTAGTTGCTTGGGACGGCAGGGATGGATGAGGTACAGAGAGACAGAGGCCGACACCTCCAGCTAAAAACAGGCAGCTGGACAAGCGCTGGCCAATGTTACGAACAGAGCCTTCTCTGGACACAGAGGAAGTCACCTGTGTTGTGTAGTGTCGTATATGATGGGCTCCAGCAACCACTTCCCTTTTCTCATGTGTCTTCCTGACCCGGCAAGCAAAAAACTACATTTCCCAGACTCCTTGGTAGCCCACGTGCTGGACATGAATGAGGGGCAGAAGAGATGCAGCCTGGAGCGAAGCCTAGCTGGCCTCTGTAGGTGCACACGGTCGTAGAGACTCAGGTTTTCTGCAGCAGTGTTCCAGCGTCCAGTCACCTGCCTTGGGGGAGTCAAGAGGCAAGTGGGTGGTGACTTCACAGTCCTGGACTGCAGGCAGAGCTGTGTTCTTGAACACAGGAGATCCAGTGGCAATCTCCTGCTTCCTGTTTGAGATAAACACAGAGCTCTCTTGGCAGGTCAGTTCTGTGTTGTTCCAGCGGCCCAGCTAGAACACACTCCTCTAGCCTATCTGGTGGTTTGGGAAGCTTCTCTGCCCTCCCCCCGCCTCCCCACCCTGCCCTGTATTAAGTCCATTCTATGTAAAATGCTTCAAGGGTATCATATCACCTGCCACGAGGAAACAGTCTATCGAGGTGAAGAGGGTGGGATTGTGTGGTGTCCAGTCACTGCATTCACAGATATTTCAGCAGATCTCAAAACATCATGAAAAAAAACAAAACAAAACAAAACAAAACAGGAGACTCCAGCCCACCACCTCGAAGCTCTGGCCACAAGACCACAAAGCATCCAGAGACCTGGATGGTCCAGGTGACTCGCTGCATTGCTCATCTTTTCACCCAGGCGGTGAGTATAAGATTTGGTTGACTGACTGCTTCAATGATTTTACAAAACAGCAAATACTAAATTCTTTTCATCTGCTTCATGACATGTTCAAAAAAAAAAAGGACCAGAAGTCAATGTCATTATGCAATCTAGTCCTGGCACTATAACTAACAATGCTGTGCCAAATTGGACAAGCCACTTAGCCTTTCTGGTCTTCATATTTCTCACTGTAAAATGAGACAATGAAACAAAAGCATCTCAAGTTTCCTTCTACCTTTACATGCCTGGATTCCTTTCTGTGTGTGTGTGTGTGTGTGTGTGTGTGTGTGTGTGCACGCGCGCGTGCGCACGCGTGCGCTATATTTAATTCATCTTTATGACCAAAGAATTCTACACGGTTTCTGTCTCACTCTCCACCCTGCCATGTTGGTCCCTATGAGTGCAAAAAAGGTGAGTTTAATTTTTTTTTAATTTACCATGGGAAAAAATAAATCAAGCATACAAAAGTAAAGAAAACACTATAACCAACCCCCATCGCCCCATTGCTAGCATCAACGATTTACCAACTCACATCGAATCTTGTTTCTTCTCTACCTCTTCCCGTATCCCTTTACCCAGGGATTCTTTTGAAGTAAATCTCATCTGTACATATTTCACTTCATATCTTTAAAAGACAAGGACAGAGCTGGTTTTGATGGTGATGCAATTGCTGGTCAAATGAAACATTTTGCATCCCAAAGTTGTTTTCAAATTTGAGTCACCTCTTTACAAATCCTTTTTGAAAACGTGCCCTTATCAAGAACAGATGCTCCAGATGCCTTACAAACACTAAAACACAAATAAGAACACCCCCCACACACACACACACACACACACTTATTAGAAAGCAGTTTTTGGAACTTTGGGAGTGAATCTAGAGTGATCCAAAGGCAATCATTTTCAGAAAACTATGAACTCGATATAGAAATTAGGCAACTTATTTTAATACCTACCCAGGCTAGGTCCCACACTCCGGCACTAACACCTACAGCTCCTTCGTAATGCACGTGCAGAATTCCCCACCCCGTGTCTATGTTCAAATGTCAGTGGTGGAGATGTGTGGACAAACCAGGTCCCCTAAGGACAGAGGGTCTGGACCCAGATGCCGTGTCAGAGCCCTGTCCGCTCAGAGATATGCGACTGCCCTGGGCCTCCATGACCTCATCTGCAGAATGGAAAAAATAATTTCAAAGTCTCCTTCATAAGACTGATTTGGGGATTGAATGAGATGGGAAGTGCTTCATAAACAGCACCGTCCGAGTATCATCGTCCTGTTTTCCAAAGTGAGATGAGGGCTCCCTGTGGGTGGATACCGACTGCGCTCGATGCCAGCCTCCCTACGGGCCAGTCGTAGAAATCGTTAAACCCAGAGAACAGACCCAAATATGATCCCAAAAGGGAAAACGTTGTCTACGTTAGCCTAATCCTTCTGGATTTTCTGCGATTTCCTCCACCACGAGCGCAAGCCTGACACAGGGAAGGCATTCAATCTCATTTTCACAAGGGAAAAAAGCACAGGGAAAAAAAATTAGCAGAAAGAATGTAGTTTTTGCAAGAATTACAATTTCAGCGCCCCAAAGGACACAATTGGAGTGTTGTAGTTTGGGCTCCTCACTGGAGCAGCCGGCTCACTGGACAGTAAATATGCTTCAAATGCAACAACAGTTTCGGGCAGCAGATTCTCTCACTATGAGTAACAGGCAGTGTGCTTCCAAGAGTCTGTCAGGCTAAATGCATTTGTCATCTTGATGGGAGACCCTCCCAGCAACAAAACAACCTGAACAGTAGCAAGGACGCCAGCCCTGAGCAGTGAATCCATTCCTGATTCAATCCACAGTTTGTCTAAGGCGGTGCTTTTGGACCCACCTGAGGCAAACGAATCTGAGTGGAATCATCGGCAACGTGTTTATGCCTTTGCCTGCATCATTCTTTCCTGCCTTCACTCCTGGGAGTTACTGGGAGATACATGTGCAGCTCAAAGAAACTCAAGCCCTTAATGCATATCATCTTAGAGCAATAAACCACATGCATATTCATATTAACCAACCAAAAAAAAAAAAAGACATCCTGCACCATCATTTACTAGGAACTCCATTCGATTAAATCTGTTGAATTGCTCCCTGTGTCCTCATCCTAGCTGCCGAACCATCACAGAGGCCTGGATCCCAGAGTCACCTCAGACTAAATGCCTGTGAAGCAGCTTGGTGTGTGCTTCGTGAAGGTGGTGGGAGTGGTCATGGAGGTGGGGAGGCAGGGTGATCAAACTAAGAAGGAGGGTCACCCATGAATGTCAGAGGTGGAAGGTGTGGCCTCTAGAGAGTAACACGGAATCCCCATTTCCCAGAAGAAGAAACAGAGGCTTGGAGATGGGCAGGACCTGGCTGAGGGCACTCAGCTGTGAGCGATGCCACAGCATAATCACGCCATCCGGTGCAGCAAACACCCCCAGAAACGGCCATGATGTGTGTAGATGAAGGAAGAGTGTCGGCCCCTCTTCCCTGGCCGGGACCTGTGTTCAGAAGGATCCCAGGACTCCCTGCAGTCTGTTTTCAGATGGGCAGTGTGGAAGAAGGGAATACATGAGCTGTAAGGACAGCACCCAGGACAGCGGGAGCCTGTCCTAATCAGTCCATGTTGGGAACCTGGTTGTGTGTTTGTGTTTGCAACAGGAGGGGTCTGGGGATCTGCTCTCGCACCAACACGACCCATGTCTATCTGGCACGAGCTCCCAGAATCTCTGGGCAAAACATTCATAGGGAAGGGATGAAGGTTTTGATGTCCTGCCCAGCCTAGGAACTAGGGAAGTTGGGTCTTGGCCAGCAGAGTGGGGGCCAAAACCTCTATCCTCTAGGATAGGGGTCCCCAATCGCCAGGCTGCAGACCAGTACAGGTCTGTGGTCTATTAGGAACCGGGCCGCATAGCAGCAGGCAGGCTAGCAAGCCAAGCTTCATCTGTATTTGCAGCCGCTCCCCAGCACCAGCATGACCGCCTCAGCTCTACCTCAGACCATCGGGCATTAGATTTTCATAGGAGCACCAGTCTCTGGTGCCAAAAAGGTTGGGGACCGCTGCTCTAGGACAGATCTGCTCTGCCTGGGAGGGGGGCATTAGCCTTGTGATTAATCTACTCCCTCGGAGGACTTGGACAAACATTTAGACTGGGGACTCCCTGCTCTCATTTGTCCAAATATTTGTAGCTTGTGGGTCACCCGGTCACATCCTGAGGGGCTAAATTTGGGGTGGTTCAAGCCCACACAATCTCCACCCCCCCTAGAACTACCAGGGCCGAATTGAGCATCACCACTGTATCTGAAAGCTTATGGCTCCAACTAGGGCCATGCTGACACCCAGGATGTTGGGAAAGGGTAAGACATGGAGTACGATAATGTTTGAGCATCTTCTCTTATGCGGACTTCTGCACTGGACATCACACAGCAGCATCTCAGCTACTCCTGGCAACTCTGGGTCGGGTACAGCTCAGAGATGAAAACTCTGAGGCTTGAACAAGGAAAATAAGTTACCCAAGTTGGTGGGCATAGCTGGTGATGATGTGGACCCCTTGCAAACTTGGGGGTGTCCAACACTGGATTCCAAATCTCCCACAGCCTCTTACGCGTGTGGTTTCATTCATTTATTCACTTCGGCAGCCCACAAAATTTTTCCTTTCTTTCTCTTTTCTTTTTTTCTTTTTTTTCTTTTCTTTTTTTCTTTTCTTTTTTCTTTTTCTTTTTTTTTTTTATCAGCCTTCTCATGGTTTTTCCTTTGGGTGCCATTTACTGAACTTTCCTCCTGGTTCAGGAGCTAGGCTACAGCTTTCACATTAATATCTGATCTAATTCTCTTGAGCTTCCTAGGAGGAGGTATGACTTTGCCACCGTTTTGTGGATGAGGCTACCGAGGTACAGAGAGGTTAAGTAACCCACCCAAGACTGCACAGCAGACACAGATCCACTCTACAAGCTAGATGTGTTGACCTCACCGAGCTCCAGACCACTCCAGTACATGGCTTTCTTAAACCCTACTAAAGGCTTTCTCACTACAAACCAGGCAAGTGGGCTATGGGGAGACTCTGAATCTGGGAGCTGAAACCAGGGGATGGATGTGAGCGACCCTCTGCCACTTAGCGATGTTGCTCCTTGGCGGCCCAGGATGCTCTGAGGCAGTGCCTTTGGGACCTCAGGAAGTAGCAGGGAGGCTTGCTTCCCCCCCCCCCCTCCGCGTGCCAGGCCTGGGGTGGGGGCACAAGCAAAGCAGGAAAGCACCTGGAAGCTGCTTGTCCTGCCTGGGGTCGCCTGGAAGCTGGAGCCTGTACTTAGTTCTCCTTGGTAAATAACAGCTCTGGTTTCTGCTAAAAGGATTCATTCCCAGAGCACAATAATTTTCCTCTTCTCCTTGCTACAACCCATAGTTTACGGCTAAATATATGCCATAATGAGCCACTGGCCTGATAGCGTCGTTAAGGAGATATTTGACCTCGAGTTTAATTGCAGGATGGAATAAATGGCTAGGACGGGCAGAGGGCCTCTGCCAGCCCGAAGGCGGTTCAGGGCTCTGCTCTGACATCCTCCAGCCCTGGAGAAAGTGGTGCCGTTAAAGAAAGTGGCTCCCGCGGAGCTCAAGTCAGAGCCCAAGTCGTGAAGATGTGAAGATGGGCAAAGGCTCGAGAGCCAAGTGCGGCTGGTGAAGTCCTTGGCCAGGGCTGCCTCTGGAGCCCGTCCCTGTGGGCGGATCAGGGCGGCTGCGAACCCTGGAGATCGCCCTCATCAGAATCGCTCCCTCTCTTCACCTTTCCAAAACTCTCCAGAAAAAGCCACCCCCACCCCACAGGCAGAACACAAGTCCCAATAACTTGGGCACTCGGCTGGCTCAGAAGGCGCCTCACCACCAATCGCGACAGACTAAACACGGGCTTGAAGTGTTTCCAACACAAACCTCCTGTATCAGTCCAACTGGTGAGGCCGCAGGAGAGCGGAGCCAGGGAGGAGATGGCCAGACACCTGCTGAAGGCTATTGAGAGAATAAAACGCCGTGCTGGCAGACAAATTGGCAATGGGGAGCAGAGCAGGGCGGCAAGTGAGGACGGACTCTGTGAGGCACTGCTCCGGTCTCCCACCCCTGAGCCTGTGACCCCAGCGCTTCTGCATGAAAAACATGGCCCAGATGCAGCCTGTGACCCCGAAGGCCTGGAGGAGTGTGTGGGCGGGAAAGGGGGAGTTGGGGGGGGGCGTTCAGGCCTGCAGCAGCACAGGATGCTGCACAAGCCCACACCCCATCTCTCCTCTTGGATTTTTCTCTTCGCTGCTCAATGTCAAGGCTACAAAACCCGTCAGGGTAGTGTCAGCTCAGCGCACGGGTTTGACAAATGGCAGCTCTTTGAAAAAAAGGGGATGCTGAAAACACGACTTAAGCCCAATTTATTGCATCTTGGTGGTTCTTATTTGGGGCAGGAGTGTTAGGGACTTTGAGCTATGGCTCTGCTTCCCCCCAGAATGCACCCACATACCTAGTTGTGTACCTCCCACCTCAAGGTCCTTATATCTCAAGTTAAGAACACACCCCATCCCCACCCCACACAGAACAGCTCCACTGACTCCATCACCTAAGTCCCAGGAGGCATACAATCCAACCTCCCAACCCCAACACGGGCCCCAATTTAGCTTCCAGGAGTTGGCAGAGGAGAGAGGGGAACACAGCCTTGAAATCCATGCCCTCTCCCTGTGGAACTCCTTTGTGAGCCCTCTACCAAAACCCGGGGGGTTAGGATGAATGTCCTAAGTACCAGTCTCCTTCCGTGGGAGAGAAAGGCTACATGCTGAGTCCTCAAGCCTCCAGGTAGTTCTGTCCGGTTTTTCCTCTTCCTTCAGAGGTGGTCATTTCTGTGGTTCCCTACTGCTGGGGTGCCAGGTGGGTAACGCGGTCAGGGTGCGCCGGGCCTTCAAAGACATTTTGAGTAATGAGTTTGCTTTGTACTGAGGAAGGAAGCAGAGATTCGAAATCCAGGAAGGTGGGGCCCCAGCGTTGCTGGTGGATCCGTCCGGCCAGGCTGGAAGCCCCGCGGGGGTGTTCTCGAGCCGCTGCCTTCCATCCGCAGCAGCCGGGGCACCCTGGGGACCTAAACGGGAGCTGAACTGATCGCACAGGGTGGGAGCAGCCGTCAGCAGGAGCAGCGCATGGTGAAGAGCTGCCGCATTGTATCGGGAAAACCGAAATCTCTCCCAGTCCGGTGTCCGGCAGGAAGAGATTAGACAAGGCCCTGAGTTCTCCACTGGGCCAGCCACCCTCCTGTCCCTCTCTGTCTCACGTTGCCTGTGGAGAAGCGAACGCACAGCGTTTGAAAGGGGCCGGGGTGCGTTTTCAAAAGGAAGCGCGACCATAATCCCCTCGGGGTTTAGTGACCGCGTGGGCCCCGCTGCCCCGGCCTAAGCAACACCCTTCCTGCGCCGCCCCGGCCCCGGCCCCGGCCTCCCGCGCGAGGTCGGCTTCTCTCCCGCCTGCTGCGTTTGGCCCTCCGTCCTGCGGGCTCCCGCTTTTCCTTCTCGCGGTTCTCAGTCAACGAAAGAAAAGGAGTTAACAGCCGACGCGCGCCGCTGCGGCCGCTTCCCATGAACGGAGGAAAAGAGGGCGGTGGGTGCTGAGAAAGCGAAGAAGGGTTTTCTCGTGGGGTGGGGGAATTAGAATGGTCTGTGGGAAGCCGACTGCTGTTCCCGAATGGGTGGCGGGGAAGCCGGCGGGCCAGGAAGCAAAGGTCATAGCCGAGGAGAGCTGTTATTTTAAAAAGAAAGGAGGCAAGTGAATGGCGGGCGCCGAAGGAAAGGAGGGAGACTGATTTTACCCCCGCGAATGTCCTAGAAGAGTTTATCCGGGTGCTCTTTTAAAAAGGCGCTGGAGGACTTAAATTAGGGGTTTTTTTTCTTAACCAGAAATCTGATTGTGCTACCGCGGGTTGCCAAGGATGCGGAGGAGGGATGATTGCGAACAGAGAGTTCCTCATTTGTGGGGGGTTGGAGGCAGGAGACGCAATTTCACACAGACGAGGTGGGGGTTCTGCTAAAGGTCCAAAGCGGGCCCAACCTGTACGCCCTTTGATTGGGACGTGAGTCTCCGGTGGCCGCAGCGCGATCGGCGGGCTGTTTGTAATTCCATCCTTTTTTCATTAACATAAACACCACTTGAACAAAAATATACACGGCCACCTACTTCGCTAAGAAAGGCGGCCCAGCGCCCACCGGCCCGCACTCGCCCGCAGGCCAGGCCCCTGGCCCTCGTGGCGCACCCACGCGGCACGCCGCGCGCAGGCCGTGGTCGCCTTTGGGTGGCTTTGAAGTTTCAGGCCTCCGGGCTCTCAGGTCGCCCCCACCCCCATCCCCAACACACACTCAGAGTTCAGCTTGTCATCCCAGCTGGCTGCCGCCGGAGCTACAACGGAGGTGCTGAGTTGTCAACCTAAATTCCTCGTTAAGCCACTTGTTGATAAAGCCTCGGGGCAAATTGGTTCCTCCTTACCTGCGCGCCCCCGGCCCCGCCCCCGCCCTCGCCGGCGCGGCCCTAATTGCAGGAGGAGCTCGTAGCCCGCGGCGGCCTCGGCAGCGAGCTAATTGATTTGGAAACTGCCTGGTCTCCTCTAAAGCTGGACGCCAGTCGGTGGTGGAAGGAGCCGAGGGGCGGGGGTACACGCCGCCTGAGATCTCCGGCTTGGGGTTGGGGGCCCAGGTGTGCTGGGGTGGGTGTTTGGTGGAGGAAAAGCAAGGATGGGCTTGGTCTCTGCGATCAGCATAAGAGGATGCAGTGACCGCCTGGCGGCTCTCGGTGCGCCGGCCTCCCGCGGCCGCCTTAACACAGCCCTGGTCCATGGTTCTCACCCTCTCACCCGGCACGTGTGCCTGTTCCTAGGGCCCGGAGGGGATTAGAGCTCACCAGAGTCATCCAGAAATCCCGAGTCTGAGCCTCGCCCTCTTCCAGCTTCGCCCCCTCCCCACCCCCATTTTGTCTCCCCGTCCCGCCCGAATTAAAAATCGGGTTTCGGAGACTGCAATGGGAAATCAGCCCGACTCATCTAGTAACCCCGCTGCAGGCTTTGTCTACACCGGCACAGGCAGGTGGAGAACAGAGCTAGTTTCCCGTGTAATTCAGGCCCCAAACAACGTAGCGGAAATAGCACAAGTGGCAGGCTTTGATGTGCCCTTTTCCCCCTAACGGTCCTGCATCATCTTTGGTATCCGCTATTTCCCATTACCCGTATGGACTCGTCTCAAACAATCTGGCACCCTTAAATGAATAACCCAGTTTTGCAGGGGGAAACAAACAAACAAACAAAACCGGTCGAGACTCCCCAGCTTCATGGGCCTTTGATTCCGATCTAGCCATCACCCTCTAGCGGCAACCCAGGTCGCATCCGGAGTGCAGACCCTGTATCCTGCTCTTCCCTCCGTGCGCCCGCGCGGCGCTGGTGTCTGAAACTGGGCAAGTCCCACCACACTCCAAGCGCGGGTGTGGGGCCGGCGACACGCGCGGACTTCGTTTTCAGAAGACACCTCCGCACGAGCGCGAGTCCCAGGTGCGCCTGGGTGGCCCGAGTCCCCCACCCCCACCCCAGCCTCTCTGTTCAGACCCTCGCGGGAGGCTGCATCTGCCCGTCAGCTCCCACCGAGGCCCGGCCAAGCGACTGAGAAAGGGGCCCTCACTGCCCCCACCTCCCAAGACCCTTCCCCAGACTGAGAGTTCTCAGATTTGCAGCTCCAGCGTCCCCAGCCCCGGAGCCCAGGGGCGTGGCCCCTCGTCTGGGATGGTCGAGGTAAAATAAAGACTGCGTTCACCCAAGCAGAACCCATCATTAGCCCAAACCGCGGTTTAAATAATTGTTTCGTCGCAGAATGAGAGCAGCTGTAACCAGTAGGGGCTGCCGGGACCCTCCCGCCGCCGCTGCCTCCAGGGCTCCGGTGAACGCGGAGCCGCATCGCAGCCAGGGCCCAAGGGTGGCGCACACAGAGCCCCGCGGGGGCCTGGTTCGCGCCGAAAGAAACGCGTCCTGTGCTTCCTGCGAAAGTCAGACGCACCGTCTCGGCCGAACGCAAGCCCCTCGCCAGTTCTTTTCTGGCAGGCGACGTAAGGAATGCTCGAATCAGACTCTAAAAACCAGTGAGTTTCGGCTGCTTTTGAAAGAGAGGACGAGAGAAAGTAGGGGCAGGTAGGGGTGGTGAAAGGCAGCTACGCGGAAGCAAAGTCCTGCAGAAAATGCTGCTTTGCAAACATGCGAGGAAAAGTGTGGGGGCGGCGGCAGAGGGGGTGTTTGGACCCCCGCCGCGGGTCGCTTTCAAGAGCAAATTTGACTCCTGAGACAGTTTTCACGGCGAATTAAATGGGTCTTAGTCTAATTTGGGGCGGGGGGCGGGGGAGGCGGGAAGCGACCCTGTGGAAGTGCTGCCTGCAGCTGCCTTGTGGACTCAAATTATTCTCAAACTGTAACAGCGAAAAAGGAGGTGGGAGGAGAAGCAAGATAAAAGGATGGATTTTGACCTTGGGAATATAACAAAATGCTTAAAATATTTTGAAGTTTATGCTTCTTAAAAGAGCGGGTCTTACACATCTCACATCAGGGATAGAATTTTACAGGTAATTAATTGCTAATTGTTAAGAATAATACCCAGGATACAAATTCATTAGTGCTGGGGCATAGAAATGCAATGCATGTATGAAAGCGAAAAGCCCCGAAGAAATTTTTAAAAACGAACCCGGTGCTAGGATCTGTGTGTAATCAAATTGTTCAAAGATCGGATGTATCTCCAGCCTTGAGAAAACGTTTCTCAAAATAAAAGGACTAGAAAGTTTGAGTGACAACATTATGTTTTACCTTCGTTTGATTTTTAATTTCTGCAGAGTGGAAAGCTGCTCATGGATAACAAGGTGAACATTGAGCGAGAGGAAAAATATTATAATAATAGTAAAAAAGGGCAGCGCGTATTAATGTGCAAGGAGTTCTCTAAGCATTAGGTGTGGGAGCAGCAGCAGGGTGGGGGCTTTGTAATCGCCCCAGGTAGAGACCTAGTGTCTGGGTGGGTCAGGGACTGCATCTGAAGAATTGCCCCTGGCAGCCCACTCCTGGAGGACAGGGACCCCTGGGACGCCGAGGGGCTAAGCCAGGGACTGTGCCAATACCTGCGTTGCTACAAGTCCTCCTGCCCCAATGTCATGCCAAAAAAGAGTGACAGTAAAGATTGTCCCTGAACATCCAGGGAGGAGGCAGTCCCGGGACTGCAGGAACCCAAACCTCAGCAAGTGGTAGCCCAGTGCAGAGAGGGGTCCACGCCATCACCCGCCCTTCCTGCATTTCTCAGAAAGTGGACTGTTGGGGAACGGTACTGGGAATCAGGAGTGCGAGCTGATGGGGCTTCCCACCCTCACCCCATGGTGAGGGGTATAAGGCAGGACCCACCGCAGGCTGGAGCCTGTTATTTTCCCGTTACTCCTGGGTGAAAGGGGGGATGCACTAAGCAGAACCTCTAAATTTAGGTGTGTGTAGGGGGGTGACAGTCTCTCCTCTTTTTTCTGGATTTATCAATGGCAGCCCAGAGTTGGGACCCCACACTCGCCCTCGGGAGGAGGGAGGCAAGTGTTCTACAATTGATCCCGCTTTTATGAGCCCTCACTCTGTGCCCGTGCTGTGCCATGCTCTCCTGTCTGTGAAATGGCCCAGCAACAGCTGAGCGCTGGCCCAGTCAATGCTCAGTAGTTCTCTATCGATAATGCTGTTCTTATTGAGTCTTCATGCAGCTCTAGAGCAGAGATGCCTATATTTTCACCATCATGCAAAATGAGAAAGGGGGTTCAGAGAGGTTAAGAAACTGTGCAGAGGTCACACAGCAGATGGGCCAGGGAGGTGGGATTTTAACCCAGGCCTTTGGCAGGCTGGACCCTGGTCCAGAGGGCCACCCCTCAAGGGTAGGCAGGGAACCCTTGAGGGGTTCTACTGACTCAGGGACCAAGCGTGGCCTGACTGGAGTGTATGTATGTGGACGGGGCACACCTGAGACTTCATCATCCTTCTGTGTGTCAGGAAGTCCACACTGAATCACCAAACGGCGCAAGGAAGCCCCCCTCCAATCCGAGAGGAGAATCTGTTCCCTAAGGTCAGTGGCAGGGTTTTGAGCTACTTTTCTTCGTCCATACTGGAGAGGGGGGATTCACTGGTGGTAAAAACAGAGCCCACAGGGGAAGAGACTTATCTAAAGACCCTGTGGACTGATTCCCTTATTTTTGTTTATTCTACCAAATCCTTGGTCCTGTCATGCCGAGTCCACAGGCGGGGCCCCCACAAGCTTTCAGGGACTGCAGGGAGAAGGGCATAAGGAAACTCATTTCCCAGTACCCCAAACACTGTTATGAAGCACCCCCACTTATAACAATCAGGCCAACAATTATTCATCTAATCCTCTTGACTACCCAGAAGGAAGGCCATCAGTATTCTTGGTCCAAAGATGAGAAAAGCAAGGCACAGAGAGGTAAGTCCATCAGCCCCTAGTCACACAGCAGTTGACCCAAGTCCAGTCAGACAGGTCTCAGGCTCCTAATCGTTCTCAGGTTTGTTTGTTGTTTAACAATTCTGCCATGATTCACATTAATGGTGTCCCCTCCTACACACACACACACACACACACACACACACACACACACACACACACACCATGCCCTCAACCAGACTCTACACAGGGCACTTCCAGCGTTTCTTCCCTGGTCCTCAGGCCAGCTCTGTGGATGAGTACTGAATTTATCCTCATTTTAAGTTAAGGAAACTGAGGTACCTAGAGGTTAAATCACACTTGCAAAGGCTCTCTTCTGTCCATCCTGCCCATGGCCTCCCAGGGCTTTACTCAGAAACACTGAAAAGGGCTCCCATGAAGACCCTTCCAAGCTCTCTTGGGAAAACGCCACACCAGGGTTAAATGGAAGCAGGTCTGGGACCCTCTCCCAGGAGAACTGGACGGTGAGGAACCTCGGTGTCGGCAGCCACCGCCTGCCCTAGTGCCTAGAGCCCGGGAGGAAGTCTATCTCCCTCCCGCCCTCTGTCTCGGTCTCTCTTCCTCATTTTCTTTCTCTCCTTCTCTCTGCCTCTCCCTCTTTCCCCTCCCTGTTGCACAAAGTCCTCACTCCTGCCTGGGGCTCCCAGCTGTACCCCAACGCCAACCACTACCTTCTAGGTGCTGCCCCGCCCAGCACTCCAAGAGACTCTGTCCATCTCTGAGTCCTCTCCGCTCCCCGGGGAACTTTTCTCTTTTCCTCTCCCTCTCTTTATCTCTCTCCCACTTTCTCTTGGCTTTGCTCTCAGTCTATTCGTGTCTTTCTCAGTTTGGTGTGCAAACTTCTGACTCTCTCACCATCTGTGCGTGTGTCTCTCTCAGGGACTCACTTTCCATGACTCTGACTCTAGCTGTCTCTGGATTCTGATGGCCAAATGTTGGGTCTCTCTCTCTGGGGAGGGGGAGTGTCTCCGTGTCTCCAGGGCACCCGCGCCTCTCTGTTCTAGTGCACAGGGCACACTGCCCAGTACCCTGCCCAGCTCTGTCACCTCCACCCATATCACACACACACAAGAGCGGGCTCTCCGATAAAATGTGCAGAAATAGGCCCAGCAAAACTGTGCAAATCCACACATGTCCAAGTGCAGACCCTTTCGGGGGTTCCTGGGGCAACCCAGCTGGGACAAAAGGACCCAACCAGATTTGGGAGAAGGCATGGGAGGGGATGTCACCTCAGGCAAGTAAAGCCCCTTGTTCCTTCCATCCCTTCCTGAGCTTTGCAACGGCTGAGCAATTTATTTTTCCTCCTAAAAATAATACATGTTTTCATTTTCAACACATTCTACATGGGAACAGACGGAGCATTAGCAGCTCTAAAGAGAAACCGACGGGCTCATTTTGAGTGTGCACACTGGCAGGTTTGGGGGAACAAATTGCTGCTTTTGATTAAGCCACAAATCTGAGCACGTCCCCCCTTTACATCTCCGCTTTGCCTGGCCCTCATTTCCCTGATCTCACTCTGTTCCTACTTCCTCTTCTTCATGGGTTGAGTTGCGCGTCTGTCTTATTTTATCTCTCCATCAAATCTGAGAAATAGAAAATACCTGGCCCTTGAAATTTAATTTGTATTTTCCTTTCCTTTTTTTTTTTTTGAAGCTCAGAATTCGTTTTCATTTTTTCTCTCTATAATGCCCCCCCAAACACACACACACACACACACACACACACACACATCCCAGAGGGCTTATTTCCCCTGGGAGCCCCACCCTCTGAGGAAGCACTGAGCAACCACAGTCCCTTTCTGCTACACCTTTTAGGCATCACTCCCTCTCCTTCCGTGTGGATCCTTTGCTCAGAAACAAAATCTGGCGCCACACACACATCCTCACACACGACGACCCCATGCTGGAAGGAACATCTTCTTGCCATCTTTCTGAGCACAGCTGTCCAGGCAGCGGGGATAAAAATATCAGATGCTTCAGAGCCTGCCTCTGTGGGAAGAAGGGGCCAGGCATCTGGACTGCAAGCTCCAGGACGCTCCCTGTCCCTGAAGCGGTCTCTGTTTCTTAGAGCAGCATGCACTGCTAATGCCAGAAAACTCCCAAAAATCTCACAGGGGAAGAGGGCTGTAAATTCCTGGGCTGCAATGTTGTCAAATATTTCATCGAAGAACGTCATGGAAAATTCGTGCTTTTGGGTAAAAAGGGGGGCAAACTCGTGCTGCAGCAGCGTGAGGGTGAGCCTTTCTTTTTTTTTTTTTTCTTTGACCAAAATATGAACCTCTTCCTAAGGTACAGCTGACAGGGAGATGAAGTGCCAGGGCCCCCGTACAGGAACAACCCCCTCCCCCGCGGCTCCTCAGGTGTGGCCCTGGTGGTCTGAACAGGTGGGGTTTCCCAGCCCCGAGTGTGCCGACGGGGTGTGGCAGGGCTGGGCAAGGCCAGGGGGTGCTGCCTCTCTCTCCTCTTCACCTGAGGGTACCCCCATGAAGAGTGTCAGAGGGCCCCAGAATCCAGCTTGCTACTGACAAGCAGGAACAACAGGACTGCCGTGGTTTGGAGTTTAGTTGGGCGGCAATGGGCGCAAGTGAGGCGGCACTCCAAAACGTGGGCGTGTGGCCCCGGTCAGGAGCCTTCCCAAGGGCCCGATACATGCGCGCACTGGGGCTCCCCGGGATTCAGGGTTCCTCCTGGTGCTCATCCTACACACATCTCTCGTCTCTGCATCTTTCCTGTGCCTGCTGCAGATAGAAGGTTGCAGAGTCTCATGCTCGCAGCCTCTCAAGACCCACAGAGAAGTCACGTTGGCCCACGTCTCCACACCACTCCAAGAACTGCCCACCCCTGAGCACAGCACAGGGAACGCAGTTGGCATTGATACGATGGCTAAGTGGAGGGACAGGGGAGGAAGCAATCGCAGGGATCGTTTTATGAACAATATAGATGTCTAACCAATGTACTGTATATTTGAAACTGATTTAAATAAATAAATTTATTAAAAAAAAAAAAAGAACTGCCCACCCCTGCCAGCATGAAAAGGTATGTGAATGATCTTCCGATGATACAAAAATAAAGTAGGAGAGTCACTTGGCTTCCCTGGGACCCGAGATCGAAACAGAGCCTGCCTCACAGGGTTATGGTCAGGGTTTCCTGAGCTAGCGATTACCTTGAGGGGTTTCAGAAGAACACACAGTCAGACCTCAGTTACCGTTAGCCATGTGGTCTTGGCATTTTTGTTACTGCATTTTAGATTGCATGCAAACCTGACAGCCTTCCATTCATGTAACCATAGTCTACTGTAAACCCACTGCCTGAAGCTTGGGTGGAGAGAGTGTCCCCGTGTGGACCCGTCTCCTTGCAACATGCTGTGTCCAGAATGCAGACTGCATTATCAACACATTTCCTGTGATGTTCTGTGCCCATAGACATCGAATTGTACATATTTTACAATGTTCATATAAATCCATTATGTCATGTATGATATAACCTATTATATCGTACACACATCTCACAACAGTCCATGTAATTCTATATTACATGGCCCTCAAAGCCTACGATATTGTGTGTCTGGATTCCATTATGTTGTACACACCCCCAGACTATTCCATGTGCGTAACCTGTTATACTATACACAGCTATAATGTTCCGGGTATGGAACACCTCATATTGCACTCGAATATTCTGCATACATAATATGTTACATTGTTTATGTCTTAAAATATTAATTACATGGGAAGCCACCACACCGTACCCACGTCCTATAATGTTCAGCTCAAGAAATGCGTCACATTTGCATACCTCATGCTATTCCGTGCACAATCTTTACCCTGTACACCCATCTGACACTATCATGCCTGCCAGACACTACTGTCTCTTTAGTTCCACAGTTTCCGCCCTTCTGCCAGCTGGCGCACTTGATAGGTGTGCACATCTAGAGTCTGCAGAGAAACACCCCCCTCTTTTGTATACAGATAACTTTATGACCAGGGGAGGGGAAATACCATCTCTCCTGACCACGACATTTTTGCTCACAATCCCCTATCCCCAGGGTGCATTTTCACCCACACATGTCCCATCCCAGCTCCTCCTGGCCTCCCTACTGATGCCCCTAAGCCAGGTGGCTTCCCCTACTGCCCACCTCCGACCATCCTCTGGTCTGGGGCCCAGACCACACTACCTTGTGTCGCCTTTGGACATCGTCTGAAAGGGGTTCAAGGGAGCAGAGCAAGGGAGGCGCTGGCTCAGTACTAATGCAGAGCTGGGGCAGCGGCGGCGGGCAGGGCGGCTGCCCTCGAGGTGGGTGGTCGGCGGCTGCCTCTGCCCCCACCCACGAGGCCGGCCGGCACAATCCGAGCTGGATCTGGTTCCCTGCTCGGGTTACCACGCGCTCTCAGCCCGGGCGGGTTCACTTAAGCAATTAGCCAGTAAAAATACCTTTGGCTTGGGGAGTGGGAGACATGGCAGGCATGTCTGTTTTTACACCCGCCCCCTCCCCATATTTTGGGATTCCTAGGGCTGGCGATGGGGCGCAGATTTGATTTGGGGTGTGTGTGTGTGTGGGGGGGGGTACTTTATGGAGTTTTATGCTAAGAGCAAAAAGCTGCCACATCCCAGTCTGCATTTTCTCCAACTGCCTCTCAAGCTGGGCCCCAGGGGTTTTGTTTGTTTCTGTCTATTTGGATAGCCTAAGTCTCTCTCTGTACAGTCTTGTCCAATGTTCACAACAGCTCTAAGTAAAAGAGCTGACCCATTCTTTGTCCCATTTTTTAGATAGAGAAACAATATGGTGATACAATATGGTGATTATAGCTAATAATACCATATCATATCCTTGAATGTTGCTAAGAAAGTCTTAAATGCTCTCACCACACAACACACACACACACACACACACACACACACACACACACAAGGTAACTGAGTGGAGGAATGAGGTGGCAGCTAACTACAGTGATAATCATTTTGCAACATACAAATGTATCAAATCAACACATTACATACCTTAAACTTACACAATGTTATGTTTCAATTATATCTCAGTAAAGCTGGGGGAAAATACATCAATCGACAGCTCTTATCCCCAAAAAAGATAAAATTAAGGCACAAACAGCTCATGCAACACTTATCCCTACACGGTGGAGGATGGATTCAAATCCTGACCACAATTCTAAATCTGCAGGCACAGGGTCTCTGTACTGTCCTCTGCCCACCCTTACCCTATGGCTGGGGCTTAACCCCTGGTCCTGCAGTTAGACCTGAGTTTGTATTCTGTCTCTGCAGGGTGACCTAAGACATGGAATAACCACACTGAGCCCCATCCGTAAAGTGAAGGATAATACTGACTTGGTAGGGACTTATGTAAAGATTCAAACAAGCATCTTTGGGGTGTTTAACTAGGGTCCTGGGTTCCTAGATGGGAGTTTGCGGGTTCTTGCATGGACTCCCATGGATGGTGGGTTCAAGGTGTTTGGTGAAACCTTGAAAATCATTCTACAAATGTCCCAAGTATGTGCCTTCTGAGGGGAAGGAGTAGGATGCAGTTTTCAACAGTTTGTCAAAGAAATTCACAGCCCAGAAAAAAAGTTAAGAATATCCAAAGGGGGTGTTAATACGGTGATGATCAGCACCTGGACAAAGTCAACAATTGCTAAGTCCTATTAATATTGTGTTTGTGGTCCCTCTATGCCCTTGGGCCTGGGAAGCCAGGGGCATGCCAGGCAGCAGAGCATTTCTAAACCCCTCTCTCTACTCCCAGCCTGCAACGAGGCATCTGGGAGAGTAAAATGCAGCAATATGCTGTCCTCGTGGGTAGAGAGGATAGATGAAGAGGTGTTTCCTAACATCATTGACTGACCCAGGCCAGGTCCTCACTGGGCCGGTTTCCCATCCCCAAAATGTTAAGGTCGGAGCGGGACCTCTTGGGGCATCTGAAAAGCTGAGAGCTTAGTCCTCGGGCACATGGAGAAGCATCCTTGCTATGGCTGTGGTTTTTCCCAGAATTGAAGGAGGTTCTCCCCCAAAATACAGAGCTAGAAACTCGTTCCTCCTCCCTTTCCTCTCACACCCCCACCTTTATCTCCTGCCTACGTGGAGATGAGGGGCTGGAGGAGAGCCTCCATCTGCCACATTCCTGAGGCTCCAAGGCCAACTGGGCCCCCTTTCCATGGGCAAGGTAACTAACTGCTGTACTTCAAATGCAAAGTGCTGTTCTCTCTCAGAACCTGAGGGGTAACTGGAGGCCAGGTGGGGCCTGACTCCACACTCTTTGCCCAGAAGGCAGAAGCTCCGTCCCCCCAAAACACACATGGGACCCCCAAGGGAACCAGTAAGAGACGAGGATGTGCAGGAGGGAGGAAGTACGGTTTGGGGTTTAGCCACGATCAAATCTGCAGCCCCTCGGAACTGGAGAGGACTTCAGAGGCAAGAGGGCTACTGGATAAAGCCTTCCCCCCTCACAACATCATGCTCTATAGAGACCCTTCACTTTGGAGGTGCCGGGTCACTTTCTGGGATCCGTGAAGAGTGCCGCACCCCTGGCTGGCTTGTGAGCGGGCAACCTCCCCCACTCTCTTCTTCTCTAAAGGCCAGATGTGCTCCCAGCAGCTGGCGGTAGCGACCCCTTCTCGGGAACTTCCCTCCCAGCGCTGCCGGGACCTCCTAGCCTGCAGCTGCCGTTTGGCGGGCAAGGGGGGCGGGAGGGAGTGATGGATGAAGAGAATGTGAGAATGCGGGTGTGCGTGGACGTGCACGCGCGTGTGGAGTGGCCGCGAGTGCGATTACGTGTGCATGTGCTGCTGGCTGTGCGTGGGCGAATGCGCAGTGCACAAGTGTATGCAGTAACCAAAAGTGTGTCATCAGCGGTGGGCAGGCCTGTGGGTCGGAAAGAGGGTGGGGGGCACCTGAGCTGTGTGCGGGGGTGTTCGCTTGGGGGACGATGTGTTAGAGGCGATGCACAGTGCTCAGGGCGTCTGTGGTCTGTGGATGCTGGCTGGGCTGTATGAAGTGAGGGTGCGTCTGCCAGTGCGCGTCTGCCTGTGCGAAGGCACAACCACACACAACGCAATCACGTCCCACACTCACCCTTCCCCTAGGCGTGCTGGGCCGGGAAGCCAGGCGGAAGCGCAGCGCAGGGAAGGTGACGCTAGTCTCCGCGAGCGCGGCTCCGCGGGAGAAGGCAGCGGGAGCCGAGCAGACAACGCCAGTCAGCTGGCAAAGCCCCCCAGCTCCTCGCAAGGACGTGCCAGGCGCCCCAATGGCGACGAGGTGTCTACCACGGAGGCTGGTGGCTAGCGAACGAGGGAGGGGATCAGCAGGAGACAAGGAAGCCAGAGAAACGCAAGATGCCTGTGGGCTTTGAAAAGCGCTGCGGGCCTCTCTCCGAGCCCGGCACACACCTCTCAACCAAGCTCGCCCCTGGGCAAGGTGTCTTGGCTTCTCCCGATGATCCGCAAAGACACTCCTCGCCTCCCTTCAGCCAACCCAAGGCCCTAGCGGGGGGCGGCCGCGCTTGGTGCCCCGCAGCCTGCGCGCAAACAGCACTCACCTGGGTCCCTTCTCGCCGCGTTGCGCCCGGCTCCTGCACGGTCCTGCGCTCGGTGCCATCCCACCCCAGTCCTAGTCCACTCCCCAGTGCTATGAGGCTGGTGGGGAGGGGGCAGGGGGAGCGTGCGTGTGAGCCCTCCGCAGCCGGCGGCTAGGCACGTGAGGGCCGCCCCAGACCGCGCTCCCCACCCGCGCAGACTGCTTTCCGGAACCTGGCCTGGCGCGCAGAGTCAGAGGCGGCGGCAGGCCGAGCCCACAGGGGCATTAGGCCAACACCCCCCCCCACCCCCTTGCGCACGCGGCATTCTCTATTATTATTATTAAAGAATCCCTCAGAACATGTTTACATTGAGCCGTATAAACTTCCTGCCAGGGCCTTTACCATCTACAAAAAATCGGAATCTGCTCTAGGAAAGTGGGGACACTGGCGCTGCAGGGCCAAATAGGCGGGTTTTCAGTGACTGTGTGTGTGTGTGTGTGTGTGTGTGTGTGTGTGTGTGTGTGTGCGCGCGCGCGCGGGAGGGGGGCGGTCAACTGAGCTAAGAGTGGGTTCAGATCTGAGCTTGGCTAATGTACACGTGAGTGAGAGCCAGTGCAAATTTAAGCTCCTATGGGTCTATTGTGTGTGCGTGAGTGAGCGCACGAGTGGGCGCGCACGTGTGTGAGCACCGTGGGCGTGAGTTCGCATGTCTGAGTCCAGTAACTTCGCAGGTTTGCATGTGCACCAACGTATGCATTCGTGTGCATGAGTGCACGAGTTCATGAGTGAGTGAGCGAGCGGGTCCGCTTGTCCCAGGACCTGTACGGTTTTGGTCCCCCAGGGCCAGCCCTCCTCACTCGCTCTCGGCCGGCCCGCGGCGCCGCAGACAAAGCGGCCGCGACCTGCCCTGCGCTTTCGTTTTTCGCCCGCGCTCGGCTCCGGCAGCTGCCCGCTTGCTCGAGAGCTGCTGGGCGAGTCCGAAAAGTCCCGAGCGCAGCGTAGTTCTTCCCGGGGCGGGGAGAGTGGGAGGCGGTCCCTCGCGGGAACTTACGCCCGCTGGCCGGGGGGACCCGTGGCCAAGCCGGCTGTGCCCGCAATGGCCACGACCTGGCGGCCGTTGCCGCCGCTGCAGTTGCGATTTGCCACTGGTCTGCATTCGTCGGGGAAGGCCCGGGACCCGGGGTGCGTTTCCCGCCGCGCGGCCGGGGCTGGAAAGGCGGGGGCCTGCGCGCAGCGGGGCTGAACCGTGGGCCGAGGGCGCATTAACACTTGCTCGCCAGGTTGGTGGAGGCGGGGCGGGTTCTGCCAGCGGCCGCTGGGCGGGGAGGGTGGGGGCCCTTTAAGCGCCCACCAACGAGGGGGCCGGAGGGGGGCTGGGAGAGGAGGGAACTCCTAGAGGGTCTTACGCCGGCCCAGGAGACGCAGCCGAGGCAAGAGGCAGTGAGGCAGGCCTCCGCAGGACTCGTGGAGCCGAGCACTGCGGGTGGTGGGGACCAAGCGCTGCTCCCCACAGGGGCTCGCTGCCGCAGACCCTGGAGGCGGTGCCTCTCCCCTCCCAAAAAGCAGCGTGTAGGGGGGTGGCGAGGGGGCTTCCTCGCAGCCTCCACCCGTGCTGCAAAGGGGCTGCCCTCAGCCTTCGCTCGGCTCCTTCCCTTGTGGGAGGGCGAGAGGGAAAGAGGGAGGAGAAAGAAGTGAGGGAGGAGGGAGCTGGAGAGAGAGGGGGGCTCTGCGCCAACCGCCGGCGGATCCAGCAGCTCCTCCGGGAGGACTGGCGGGCAGGCGGGGGAGGGCGCGCCGAGGCTCGCTCGGGAGAAGTGGCCGCGGATGACGGCAGAGGTGCAGCCAGCCCCGCGCGCGCAGCCCCCTCCCCCTCGCCCTCCTCCCCCTCCTCCTCCTCTTCCTCCTCCTCCTCCTCCTCCCCGCTCGTCCGCGGCGCAGAGCAGCGGCGGCAGCGGCGGCGGCAGCAGCCACCCGATGTCTTCAGCGTCCGAGAAACAGCAGCCACCGCACGGCGGCGGCGTTGGCGGCGGCGGCGGGGGAGGCGGCGCGGCCATGGACCCCGCGTCCTCTGGCCCGTCCAAGGCCAAGAAGACGAACGCCGGCATCCGGCGCCCCGAGAAGCCGCCCTACTCGTACATCGCGCTCATCGTCATGGCCATCCAGAGCTCGCCCACCAAGCGCCTGACGCTCAGCGAGATCTACCAGTTCCTACAGAGCCGCTTCCCCTTCTTCCGCGGCTCCTACCAGGGCTGGAAGAACTCGGTGCGCCACAACCTCTCGCTCAACGAGTGCTTCATCAAGCTGCCCAAGGGCCTCGGGCGGCCGGGCAAGGGCCACTACTGGACAATCGACCCGGCCAGCGAGTTCATGTTCGAGGAGGGCTCCTTTCGGCGGCGGCCGCGCGGCTTCCGAAGGAAATGCCAGGCGCTCAAGCCCATGTACAGCATGATGAACGGGCTGGGCTTCAACCATCTCCCGGACACCTACGGCTTCCAGAGCTCGGCCGGCGGCCTCTCGTGCCCGCCCAACAGCCTAGCGCTCGAGGGCGGCCTGGGCATGATGAACGGCCACTTGCCTGGCAACGTGGACGGCATGGCTTTGCCCAGCCACTCGGTGCCCCACCTGCCCGCCAACGGCGGCCACTCGTACATGGGCAGCTGCGGCAGCGCGGCGGCCGGCGAGTACCCGCACCACGACAGCTCGGTGCCCGCCTCGCCGCTGCTGCCCGCTGCCGGTGGGGTCATGGAGCCGCATGCCGTCTACTCGGGCTCCGCAGCAGCCTGGCCTCCCTCGGCCTCCGCTGCGCTCAACAGCGGCGCTTCCTACATCAAGCAGCAGCCCCTGTCCCCTTGCAACCCCACGGCCAACCCCCTGTCCGGCAGCCTCTCCACGCACTCCCTGGACCAGCCCTACCTGCACCAGAATAGTCACAACACCCCAGCGGAGCTACAAGGTGAGTCGGGAGGCTGGGCGGTTCTAGTCCTGGGGAGGTCGGATTTCTGGGAGTACATTGCAGGGACTCAGCCCTCAAAATTGACTCAGCCCCCAAATTGCTGACTGCCTCCAGGGGAGAGCCTACAGCCACTTCCGTGGGGTGCCAACCCCAATACTGTAGTGCCTCTCAGTCCCAGCTCCTAGTTTGAGGGTCGACTGATTTGGGCCCCCTGATTTTTGGGCTAAGATGTCGTTTATCTTTTTCTGTTCCAACTCCAGTCTTCTGGCAGTCCAGAACCTGGCCAGGTAGGCCCCGTCCCCATCAAAAAGACTCAGACCTCAATATTCTAAGTCCTTTCTGGTTCCTGAGTCCCCCCCTCACACCTCAGCAAGTTCCCAGGATTAAGCCGGGGCCCAAACTGAGCCAACTGGCTCACCCTCCTGGGGTGGTCACTCAGAAAGCTACTGGCGGGGAGAGCCGCCTCTGCTCCTTGCCTGGGCAGAGCGGAAGAGTTAGGCCCAAGACTGCCTGGGCCTGGTGCTCAGAGGCTCAGCGTCCGGCCTTTCAGGGAACCGGGTCTGGCCCTGCAAATGTCGACTCGGGGTATGTTGTGGTGGCAGAGGTAGAGAGGGGCTGGTCAGGCCCAGAGTGAGGGGCAGAGTTGCAGGCCTCACAGACTCTTTGTTTCTCAGGATCCAGGTTTTCGGGTCCCCAGGTATCCTCTCCCCAAGCCTCTAAGAAGGTGCAGAACCATCTTCCCTCCGGAATTCCCATCTCAGCACCCACCAGCAGCCTTCCGGGCCTAGTTCTGGAAAGAGCATAGAGTGAACTAAGCAGGGTCCTGACAGGGGTCAGCTGTCAGCAGCCAGCAGGAGGCAGGAGCCTGGCCTGGGGGCTGGAAGGCCACTTCTCCACAGGGGGCAGGGGTCACTCTGCTGGGGCTGCTTCAAACTCTTGGGCTCCAACTGCCCTGTTCTCCAAGGGGCACGTTCTTTGGAGAAGCTGCTCTTCACCCCGTGATGGCTCTGGGCTTCCCCGCTCCCAGTGCCTGCCTCTCGCTGCTCTGAGGCCTCCACAGCCTTGGGGCTGGGAAGTGGCTTCCCCCCGACGCCAGGCCTCAGGCTGACCAGGAGGTGGAGGCCTTTGGGACCCTCCCTGGCGTCTCCAGGCCCTGCTCAGCCGCTCTCACCCCTTCCTCTTCAGCTTCCAGAAGCCCCTGTCAGGTGTTCAGTGGCCAAGGCTGGAGAGGCCCAGGAAGCAGTGGGTGCTCCCGGGAGCAGGAACGGTCGCTGGTGTCCCAGGACCTTTCCCTGAGGGCCGGGAACTTGGGGAGTCTGTCTGCGGGCAGGCGGAGCATGGGGAGGGGAGGGACCTGCTCCCCGTGGGAGGTGGGCAGCGCTGCTTCTCCTCCTTGAACTCTGGCCTCTGGCACTTACTCTTTACTTTCCCTCCTCTCTTGTCACCTCCCTCGCAGGCATCCCGCGGTATCACTCGCAGTCACCCAGCATGTGTGACCGAAAGGAGTTTGTCTTCTCTTTCAACACCATGGCGTCCTCGTCCATGCACTCCGCCAGCAGCGGCTCCTACTACCACCAGCAGGTCACCTACCAAGACATCAAGCCTTGCGTGATGTGAGGCTGAAGGCCGAGGGGCCCTCTGGGTATGGGCCGCCCAGCACAGGGACCCGGGAACCCACTGCAAGAAACTGCTTTATTCTTGAGGTATAACCGTCGGCAGAAGACAAGGGTTTGACCCCTCTCCAATCGGATTATTTGGAAAGGAATCCCCAGGGCAAAGACTTGGCGCAGTGGTCGGCACCTCCTCCCCTTCTCCTTCGAAAATTTTAAAAAATGGTGGCAGTAGGGCCTGATCCGACTGCAGCCGTTGGTAAAGAAATATCTATTTTCGATCTGATTGAAACCGGCTGAGAAGGTGCTGTGTTGGGGGAAAACCCTCGACATCTAAACAAAAATTCTGCTGAGGTCTCTCTTCCCTCTCTTCTCTTACTATGGAAAAAGTGAGGTGAGATTTTTTTCGAAGAAAGGCAAACGTATGAGACCATCATTATCAAATACTTTTATTTTTTGGTTGAGTATTTATCTTTTTATTTTTAACTTTTTTGGGAAGAATGTCTTGGAATGCGCAAGTCTTTTTTTCAAAGCCGCCTTTTGCAGGGAAGGGGAGAAAGAACCCGCGTTCTCCCTCCCCACCTCAGAAGTCTTCCATCAGCCACAGGTGGATCTTGGTGCCGACAACTTGCATTTCTGAAGCCACTGTTCGTCTTTAAAAAAGAAACTAGATGGAGCTCAGAAGCGAGCGGCAATCCGGGCCTCTGCCATTCCCCTCCACCTTCTTCTCCTCCTTCTTCCTTCTCTTCGGTCTTTTCGGTTTTGTTTCCAATTTTATTTGGACTTTTTTGGTGGGTGTTTTTCTCACGAGACCTGGCCGTCTCCCGACCTCTACTGTAACTTTCTGGTGTGAGAGTGAGGCGAACACAGCGCACGGCGGGGACTGGGAAGGCCCGGCGAGTGCGCCAATTCAGGATTGCGGTGACGCAGAAAGGTTAAGGCACTTTTTAAAACTATAGCAAGGCTCATCCTGTTATTTATTCTTTCTTTCCCTAATAATCGAAACACCGCATAGGCTCCTCCGTTTATCAGTATTAATGGTGTAACTTTGTTGGCAATATTTGCCGCGTAGAATTTTTTTTTTTTTTTAGCTATCCATTGTAAATTTGAAACAAAGTCCAATTTGTGTAAAAACAAATTTCCATATGTTTTATATAAATATATATAAAATGAAGGACTACCGCCCCCCCTTTTTCTAGTATTTTGGCTGCTGGGGTGCAGCATTTGTGACACGTATTTTAAATTTCCTTCTGCACTGTATAAAATGACAATTTGAGGATGTTTTGCCTTTTGTGTATTTTTTCCTAAAAAAAAAAGAACAAAAATAAAAATGTATAACATTTGTACATGGCCTTAACATTGTATCAACTAGAAATAAAATCGCATGAGCATTTTATTGGGATTGCAGCATATCTTCCAAACGCCCAAATGCAGACAGAAATTGGCTTGGGATAGCTAGGCTTTTTTTTTTTTTTTTTTGTATTTAAAATATGTGTGATTCTGAATATTTCCTTTTTCTTTTTTTTTAATTTTATATCCAATCCTCTTTTCGCTCTTCATTTCACATTGAAGTGAAATCTGGACATGAATAACTTTTTCTTGGCTTCTGTTTTTTAAGAAGAGCCCTCTGCCCCTCTAAATGTTGTTTCTCTTTTTAAAGAAATAATTGAATGTTTAAAGAACTACTATAACCTTCCTTCTCCCAGGGAAGATTCTCTCTCTCTCTCTCTCTCTCTCTCTCTCTCTCTCTCTCTATATATATATATATATATATATATATGTATGTATGTATGTATGTATATGTATATATAATATATGTATATATAATATATGTATATATAATATATATACATGTATGTAATATATATAATATATATATACTACATTTTTACTTTTTTGTCATTCCAAGACCAGTTTGAGTTTTACTTTAGCTTTCAGACTTTGCCATTCCAATATTCTAGCTGTTACAAATCATGAAAGAACACTAAGTTTTCTGTAGTTTTTTTTTTTGGGGGGGAGGGGTCTACACTTGGTTTTCCCAATCGAGAAGCAATTAAAATTTATGCCGAAAGGGTGGTTGGTGAGAGAACAAGGTGATAGGTAACGTTTCCCCCTAAATCATTAGGAGGGAAAAATATTTTTAAAAGCTTATGTCTCCTGCTGATCACCCTCTTTCTATTCCCATTCTCGCTATTTGGGAAAACAAACACAATGAAGTCGCAGTGTTGTTGCGGGCAGTTCAGGACCCACCGCAGTTTCTCTGAAACTGTTTCTTCTCAAATTTGACGTTTTGGACGTGAGGGTAATTTCTCCGGCGCTCTGTTACATCAAAATTATCAATAAACTCTCCAGGGCAATTAATGCCCAAACTAACAGCTGTCTATAAAACCGAGATAAAGCGGACAGGAAAAGACCAGAGACTCCGGCCCTCGGGGTCTTGGGCGGGCGAAAGCATCAGGGCCGCGGCTCCTGGGCGCAGCACGCTGCGCTCCGAGAGCAGGTTCTGAGCGGACGGAGAAATGACCGTGTCCTCTCTAGGCGAGGCCACCTCTCCACCGGTGCCCAGGAAAACACCGCTAGAGAAAGCCTCCAGCGCGGGAATATCGCGCGCGTTCTTCTCACCCAGGTAACCTCTGCAGGGAGCAGCGGCCCTCCTCCTCCCTTCGTCCGAGACTGCGCCCCAGTTAGGTCGGAGGCTCCGGGGAAATGGGGCTGATTAGGAGAAACTCAGTGCCAGCCCAGCCCGCGCGCTCCCAGCCCCCTTGCCCACTCGCTTGGCCCCTTGGCGCGCCAGAGGCCTCAGTGCGCCCGGGTCGTGCGTGGCTTTGGCGCCGCTGCTGTACCAGAGTCCGGGGCGGCGGCGAACCCCGGCTTCCTGTTCCTTTGCCCGGTAGCGCCTCAGTTTCAGCGGGATCTTCCAGCGCACCCAGGTCCAGGGCGCAGAAAACCAGCCCGCGGAGCCCTGGGATGGGCCTGGCCACTTTCTCCGGGCTTGACATGGGGTCTGGGGATGATAGAAAAGTTCAGCCTTCCCCAGGAGGACAGCTTGGCTCCAGGCAAAGCCGAAAGGGCCAGATTTCTCAGGCACAGCTGCCTACACACCCACATCCGATATTTCACACTGCTGCCGCGGCGGCTGCTGCTTGCTGTGCCGAGACGGAGCTCGCCTGGGTTTGTCTTTCCCAGGGCCCATTTGGGCCCGGGCTCGTACGGGGCCACTGGGCGAAGCTCCCACCGCCCCGTACCGCGATGAAAGCGTGCCCATCACGTGCAAGTTACGAGTTAAAAATGTAAAGGCCCTTCAGAGTCTGGTGCTAAGCCACTCGCCCTACGTGCATAAACGGAAATCGTTCTAGCATAGGGGCATCCTCCATAGAATTGATTCAAAATTTCTGCGCATACCTTTAGAAGGTTTGTCTTGGAATAATGCAGGACATTAAACTCCCTAAATATATGTAATCCCCCAAATAATACAAGGCCCAGAGGCGGAAAAGTGGCAAGTACGAATGCCACGGGATTTCTGTTCGTGAATCACATATCCCGAAGATGTCGCTGTTCTCTGGGGGTGGGAGTGGGGGAACAGAGGCCTCAGCAGCTCGACCGTTGCACCCCTGGCAGCAGAATTGCCTGGGTTCTCCAGCCCTGGGAGAGCAGGAACTGAAGTCCAGGAGGCCCTCAGGGCCTAGAGCTCCCTGCCCAGGGCCCAGGTCCGCCTGAAACTCAGGCAGATGGAGGGCGCGCAGAGAGCGCACTTCTGATGGAAGAGTGCCTGGCCTCGGAGGTCCGCTGCACCTCTGTTCTTCTTTGTCCTGTGGGACTAGAATGCTGGTGACTGTAAAGGGGGCGGGGAGCTGGTGCAAGAAAGCCTGGCTCCCCACCTGCAAGCTGCCCGATAGCAGGCAGCTCTCCATAGGTGGTGGAGAGAAGGAGCTAGAGTCCCGGCTCTGCCAGGACCTGACCACCACAGCCCAAGTCAGTCACCTCCGTACCCATCTTCTCATCTCTAATAACACCGTTCTCCCTGACATATGGGGGGGGGGCGGGCGGTAACACCTACAGAAGTGGCCCTGAGACCCACACATATTTCACCCTCCTCCCTGACACATCTGGTGGTATATAGGTGTGAGCAGGTGGCGTGGGTGGCAGATGAGGTGCAAGAATCCATATTTTACAAGGCCTCCTGCTCAGGGATTTCCAATGAGCACCCAGTTTGGAAATCACTGAACTCCCCATCTTCTGGCAGGACCCACTTGGACGCTCCCTCCCTTCCCAGAAAAAAGGATAACACCTCATATGGCTCAAGAGATGGAACTTTAGGTTAGGTCTGGGGCTCCAACAAGGACTTGTCTCCAGGATCTTCTAACCTCCAGTCCGGAAGCCCATGGTGTCACTTCTGATGGTGGTTCTCAGAGTGTGGGCCAGAATCACCCTCATCGGAAATACTTGGGCAGTGGGGGAAAGTCTGCTCAAATAGCGGATTTTGGAGTAGGGCAGAGCACCTAGAACCACTGGATTAGAATCTCCGGACGGGGTTCTCAGGAATCCACGGTCCTCACAGATTTCCAAGTGGTCCTGGTGAGAGCTTAAGTTTAGAGTCTCTTCTCCAGCATTCTCTGGGCTCCTGAGAAAACCCCAGGGAGGCATCTCAGTATGGCCTCTGCTGCCCCCTCCCGCCCGGCAGCCCAGTGCGGCTGGTGAATCTAAAAAGCAGCTGACTGAGAGAACGTGGAGCTCAGCAAGCAGACACACATGCAGCTCATGTTTCTGAGGTGTACCACTGCCGGCCAGTGGCCAGCCCTCTTCACACACACCTTCTCGGTTCATCTCAGCAGGCCTCAGGTAGGGCTTATTTCTACTCCCACCTTCTAGATGCAGAAATAGACCTTAGACAGGTTAGGGGACTTGCTCCACCCAGGCTCTGCTGGTAAGAGGTAGAATTTAAACTCAGATCCAGGAGTTTCTGACCCCAAAGCTGGTATCCCTAACCATTGTGTTATATGGCTCCTGGACACCCATTTTCCTCTAGCCATGGGGCCTAGTGAAAAAAGAGGGAAGTTTCAGGCTGCCAGCTTCTGCAGAGATGGCAGCAGACAGGGGTCACACAGGGGTTTGGGGTTTCTAAGCATAGAGCCTCTCACACCCCTCCATGCCTTCAAGCTCTAGGCGGGGGTGGGGGGGTGGTTCGTGCAGGTGGGGTGGGGAGACAGGCGCAGCGGCCCCAGCACAGACCCCTGACACTGACCTCCTCTCCCGGGCAATGGACTTAGCTTTCATGGGTTTTCACCATGGCCTCTCATGAGAGCTCCTTTGACTTCCTTGGGCCCCCTTAGTCCAGCAGAGAAAAACTCAAACAAAAGTTGAAGCTCACAGTGGGAGAGGCCAGCAGGGGCAGCACACGTGGCTGTGCCTCCCTGCTCTGCTTCTTAGATCTCCTGGGCATCAGCATCTCAGGGCTCTAGACTGTTTTATGGAGAACGCCCTAGCTTGGCACCCCACAGGCGCGCTCTGGGGCAGAGTCCTCCTGGGCAAGCAGTGTGACCAATAGACTGGACAGCCAGCAAAAAGCCATGTCCATTCACAATGGGACACCTGCTTATTGTAGGACCAAGACAGTTGGGCCTTTAGCAGTTACACTGTGTGCTTCGGGGATGGGCAGGGGAAGAGGGACAATCGATGTTTGCGAGTATAAAATACTGTTGGCACAAATGGACAGGGGACAGAAGAAAAGTCACTGCAGATTTATTCATTCAAGAGACACTGAGCACTAACAATACGTCTGCCATTGGACTGGACCAGATTCAGTGGCCAACCCACTCCTGTCATCAGGGGTTCACAGACCGGGACACTGTATCCAGCTTTTTCCAGCGCCAGGACACTGGGGGGTTGAGGGGGTGGGGTGGGAATTCATGTCCACATCCTGAAGAGAAGATGTCACCAAGCCTAGGGCAACCTGAGACAAAGTAGAAATCTGGCACTTCCCTGTGAGAGCAGTCACCAAGGTGCCCCTCCGACTCTTACAGCACAGGCTGTCTGTCTGGGGATGCAGAAAAGAGGGGGCCTGTCCAGAGCCGATGAAGTCCCTGGGGCCAGGTATAGACCACGCTTATGGCTTATTTTCTCTCATGCTTCTTGTTAGCAGGGTGGCAGTGCAGGGAGAAACTTTGTAGCTGGGCGGTGGTCTGGGGAGGAACAGCAGTGACAAGCTTCTCTGAGCATCTTATTAAAGTAGTGACATCACATCAGGGATGAGGCACAGACCATATATCCTATTGTGTTCATGGTTTACGGCCACAGGGCAGCAGGCCAGGTCTTTAGAAATCCTTCGGAAAGGGGTTAAAAACGTTTTGTGTTTGGAAATTCCCCCCAAAGCAAGCCATAGATCAGCACACCGTGTTTCCACATGGCCACAGCTTGTGCGAAGCAGGGAGGGCTGGGCCATCTCTCTTCAAATGGTCAGAAGCTTGGTGAGGCAGTGGCAGACGTGAGTGGTGGGGACGTGAGGCAGTGGGATCCAGTAAACTTTCCAGAGGACTTCACTGTGATACCCTCCCTGGGGAGAAAGCTCCGTGTGGGGGAGAGGGGACCCTCCTTGAGAGAGGAGGCAGCCTACAGCACCTGACCCACCCCAGGCATTTCACTTCCTGGCTGTTTCTCTACGAGGCGGCAGCGCCACCTGCTGTCAGCTTTGAAGTCTGTGCTGGGAGAACAGCAAACTTAAAAATACACCACGCCAAGGAAAATCGATTTCTCCCAAACGTGGGCAGCAGACTATGTGCACGGATAATCCTGATTTTTGGTGTTTTGGGTCCCTTGATCTTTGTTAAGGGGTAGCTGGCTGTTTTGGGGAGAGAGACAAACTAAATTAGTCTTTTCCTAATTGCGCAAATGATAGTGCTTATTTAAAATAAAACAAATAAACCTTAGGAAAGTGAAAAGAAAGCAAACCCGCTTCCGAATACAGTTGTGTCTGTCCCAGGAGATGACTCGCTGAACACACAGAGACCCTGCCATTTTAAAGGCAGATAACAAACATAATGTTTGAGAGTGTGGGAGTTCAAGTCCTGGTTCCACCTCTTCTTAATGTTGTGAGCTTGGGCAGGTGCTTCTCCTCTCTGTGCATCAGCTTCCCCATCTGTAAAACGGAAATGATGGAAGGAGCACCTCTCTCAAAGCATTGCTGTAAGGCATACATGAATTAAAATCTATGTAGGGTTTACAGGTGAAACTGAGGCACAGAGAGGGCAAGCACTTTGCCCAAGGACACAGAGCTAGTACACGTCAGACCTGTGCATGGCTTCAACACCACGTTCCTCAACCATTAATCATCTCTCTAGTGTTTCGACAAGCCACTGTGGCTTCCAACTACCCCTGAGGCCCTGCTGGTGGTCAAGTGATGAGCCATCGGTGTTTTCCCAGGGGACAGGCTTCTCCTTCGTTGACGGGAGGGACCCTGGGGCTAAGGGCAGCTTTGCTGCGTGACCTTAGCAAGTCGTATAACCTCTCCGAGCCACGTCTTTCGTATCTGGAAAATGTAGTTTCTTCATAGGGTTCTTCTAAGGGTTAAGAGAATTAACCAACCCTCCCTCCAAGGCGAGGAGGAGTGTTCAGTTTGCTCACAACTCAGCACTTCAGGGCCTGAGTTTATTGCTTCCAAACCATCCAAAGTGCAAAATGTACACATTACTTGGTCACATGTCAGCTCCCATTTTAACCTTTATGATTTATGGACATTGAAAATAAAGGGTTCCATTCACAAGAAGAAATCCTGCCCTGTTAGAGGAACAGGAGTGTGGGTTCCACTATTTCGAAGTCTCTGCTGGTTTGAAAGCTCTCCCAGGCAGTCTCCGGTGAGGACCTGGTATGAGAGAACAGGTGAAGTGATTAGGACTCACGGGGGTGGGGTATGGAATGGGAGACCAGGGGGTCTCTGCCGCACACCAGGAAACAAGCGGCCACAACTCGGCGCCTCAGTTTCCTCATCTACCGATACAATAACATACAGGGCTCTTCCAAGCACAGAAGCAAGGCTGGCCCAGCGCCCATCACACAGCGGACTTCCAACCGGCGTAGTTATCCAGAGATGCGCAGATCAGAATCAAAGGGAGCAGGACAGACGCAACACAGCATGGACCAGAACCGCTGCCCGCTGTCAGGAGACTCCCCTGTAGGATTCCGGACGGAGCAGACCTGGGTCCCAAGGCCATCTCTGCTGGCACGCCGCATGCCCTGGGGAAATCGCCCTACTCCCACACTCTTCTTCTAGAAAATGCCCCTGGTTTGTCTGCCTCTTTCTACCTTAGGTGGCAAAGTAAAGACGATCCACAGTGAAGAAAGATACATGGATGATTCTGGTTTAGTCTATGACCAGCTACAATTTGAATCTTGGCTTCACTGCCGATTAGATGGGGGACTGTGGGCAAGTGGATTCCTCTCTCTGTACTGCAGTCATGTCTGTGAAAGGGAGGTCCCTCAAAAGTGATTGTAAGGATTAAGTGAAATTATGCACTTGTTCTCCTGTGTATATAATTTATATTTATATATTATATCTTTAATAACATATATTTATGTATGTGCACTGTATAATTTACATATGAATACAATTACCTATAATATAAATGAAATTATGCAACTGATTATTAAGGAAGAACAAATCACCCTCCAATCTTAAAGCAGCAATAATCACTCATTTCACTCCTGCAATGTGGGCAAGGCTCAGAGGGACCAGCCCGCCTCTGCTCCAGGAGGTATTGGCTGAGATGGCTCAGCTGGGGCTGGAGGATCCCACTTCCAAGATGGCGCGCCCACATGGCTGGCGAGGTGGCACTAGCTGGCAGCTCTGCTCCACATGGGCCTCTCCACAGACAGCTGGGGCTTCCTCACAGCATGCCGGCTAAGTTCCAAGGGTGAGTGTCTTTTGAGGACAAAGTGGAAGCTGACTGTGTCTTAGACTCCTCATGCAAGCTCTCAGTGCCACTTCTGCTGCAGCCTATTAACCAGGCCGTCCCAGAGCCCAGATTCAAGGGCATGGGGCACTGACCCTTTCTCTAGGGGTATGAAGTATCAGAGAACTTAGGGGCCAACTTTTACTTCTTCCACAGCATTTAAAACCACTCAATAAATTTGAGTTATTATCATTATTATTATTTGAGTTATTATCATTATTTTTTTTATTATGGGAGGCGTCAGCAGGTGATAGAAGTCAATCCAGCTGAGAACATTGTCCCCTCCCTCAGCCGCAGGAGAAAAGGGGCAGGTGGTCAAGCAGTCACACACATTAAAGAATACTGCTAGGAAGCGACTGTTCACCTACACACTAACCTCTTCCTCCTGCTTTTATGTGTGATGTTCTGTGTGAGACTTATTCTGAAGACAGGTGTCTCAGAAAACTCTGCCTCCAAAAGAAAAAAAAATAGAAAATGAGTGGAGTCCACAGTCTGTAAATTTTTGAGGTATCCATTCTATTTGGAACATTGGATAGATTAGATCCAGAAAAAGGGGCAGTGAGTTTAGTGATCCCCATTTGATTATTTGTGCTAGGAGCGGAGGGTGTGAGAATTGGATTAGAAATTTTGGAAACAGAGTCATCAGCAAGCCAGGTGCTTCCTGGGGGCCTAGCGGGGAAGGCAGGTGATAATGCGTGGTAATGCTCTCCAGTAAGACTGGAAGAGGTGAAGGCCTCCTCATTTTTGTTGCTTTGGCAAAAAGGCAGAAAACTTCATTGTCTCATGCCAAATAAGATCATCTGGACTAGTAAATTAAAATGCGGTGTGACAGTCATGCTCAGCCATCGGGAGCGCAGTGATCGGTTACTAATGTCCGTTGTGGGTTCAGACTTAGAGGTGTGCATACATTACGGTTACCCTCCCTAGACCTGGCTGTTTGTCTTTTTTAAAATGTTCTCCTCTGACATTTTATCCTCTCCCCAATCTCTCTTTGCCAGACGTAAGCTCTTTTGTGGTTTTAACTGCACTGGCTCTTTTTTCGTTGGTGATTGGGGGGGGGCAGTTTTGTTCTCAGCCTCTTGTTTGCCCTCTTGTGTCATCATGAGCTTCTTTCTCCCGATGTGGTGTCTGGAGTGAGGTATGAGTGGGTCGCTGGATGAGCACCTGGGAGGCTAAATGATGCCCAAAGAACAACAGAAGGGCAGAGCTACAGTGGTGAGCAGGACTGCTGCCCTGGGGTGGAGGCTAGGAAGGCAGGCTGCTTAGGGGCTGCTGGCTGGGACGGGGAAGATGGGTGTAGACAGTACCACCCTCCCTTGCTCATCTGCTGGTAGAGAAAGTAATGGAAGGAAGCAACCACAGCTCTTGGGGGCAGAGATCACGGTCCAATAGCCAGCTTTCCCTCTGCCTGGGTGCGGAACCCTGAACAAGTCCCTTAAGCCTTTGAGCACAGCCTGGTTTGTTTGTAATTGTCATGTATTTGTTCATACAGGTAAGGAATTCTTACCCCAGGCTGAGCTCTTGACCACTGAACGGGCAGCCCTGGCCTCAGAAAGCCTTCGGCTCAGGGGGGTGTGGGTTTGAGAAGTGGAATACGGAAGTGGAAAGAGCACTGGCTTTGGAGGAGTGATCTCTACAAGGCTCAGCTCAGGTCTGCCGGAACTGGCGGTGGTGCCAGGCTGGGGCGGAATCACTTCCTCCTGAGCAGCTTCAGTCGTCTCATTTGTAAAAGTGGAGAGCGCGCTGTTGCCCACTTCACAGGGCTGAGGCGGTGTGCTGCCCGCAGGGGAACGTGATGCCTGGCTTGTCCTCAGAGGGGGCGACTCCAAGAACCAGGGTGGACAGACTCACCTGTGCCAGTGTGACCCCAAACACTGCCCTGAGCACTCCGGAGACTGATTCATGAGAAGTGGGAGACCAATATTGTAAAGAATTCTTGTCCCGGCTATCATTCCAAAAACGATTTCAGTAACGTGAAATAAAATCATCTATGTCTAATGACGATCATTAGAAATGAACACATAGGAATCACAATGGTTCTTTATGGTGGTGGGGTTACTCTTTTTCTTGATGTTTTTTAAACATTCTATGCTTGTTTCAAGAGTTTGTTTGTACCTTTATATTTTAATCACTTTGCGGCATGGTGGAAATCCTATGCAAATAATTCTCATTAACAAATGGCAGAACTGGGTCTGTCAATTCAATCCTTTGAATAAAGAACAAGAGTTTACACGTGCTTACTCTCTTTATCTTAGTCTTACTCCAACCTCTACTCTCTCTTACTGAGAAAACAGTTGTGAAGCATACAGATGACTTCACGTACAGAAACCACGTATGCAAAACCCTACGGAATGAACGTCAGCACAGACCCCTGACACCTCAATGCCTGCATCACAGCCCTGCGGCTCAGCCAGACGGTGCCAAAGCACTGGCAAAGAGATGCCTGGGTTCAGCCAGTTGGCCGCGCATCCCACCCATTTTCTTGGGCAGTGTGGTGGAATTTAGGGAAAATCTGTGGAAGGAAAGGAAGGTGGAAGAGACTGGATACCAAGGAATTTGGGTTTCCTCCTGAAGATTAAAGTTTTCCAGATATTAAAATTGCATCGTCCCATCAACTTCTCTCCCCCTTAGAGAAGTATGACACGAATCGTGTGCCTGCTCCTGAACTCCAATGGCTTAATCAAATCCTCTTAGGGGGAAGCTAGATTTGCTGGTCATATTTTTGATACATAGCTAAGGTTTTTTGCATTTGGCAGCATCGAAAAGGATAGTACTAAATAAGTGCATGAAATCCACTAGTTAGTTTTCCTATTTAGAAGATATTCTCCAGCTAGCTCATCTTGGGGCTCATTTGGATTCTGCACCAAACCATACTTGCCGTTCTGAGGGGGAACAAGGGAAAAAATCCCTCCTTAAATTCAGGGTCTTGCTTATGCAGCCCTTTCCTATCTCAATGTTATAAAACATATTCTTGGATTATCTCCAAACTTTTATATTTCTTATATCTAGGTATTTAATTAGCCTGGAACTTATTTTTGTGTGGTATGAAATTCACCCTTCAAAACAATAACTAGTAGCTCTCATTCCATTTCTTAAGAAGCAAATCCGTCCTCTCTTTAAAATCACTCATATTCTTGAAACCCATCAATTTTGAAACTTTCTACCATGTTCCACTGATGTGCTGATTCACTGGTACCATACTGCTTTCAGTATTGGCACTTTAGAGTAGGTTTTGATATCCAGAAGGCAAATCCCTCTTCCTTGCTCTTGACACGTCTTAAGCATTTACTATCCACCTTATCGAGTCCATGAAAAGATCCTGCTGGGACTTTGCTTATCATGTATAAAATGTCTTAATCTAGGGAGAAATAAGAGTTTTATAAGATTAAAGCCTTCCATCTAGAATACAGCATGTCTTTTTATTCAGACCTTTCATCTTTTTCAGTAAAGTTTTGTAATTTTACCCATGAGCCCTGGATTGTTAGGTGAATTCCCAAGTACTTACTAGTTTTTGTTGCTATCGCGTTTAGCTGAAGAAAGTTTTGATTACTTCCTCCACTGTTTCATACTTTTCATCTCTATCCCCCTTGACTGGTTTCAGGAAGAATCATGTGGCTTAATCTTCCAACTAATTGTATCTTCAGTTTGACTGAGTTTATTTCATGGTGTTTTTAATTTCTAATAATTGTTCTTTCCTTACCAGTTTATTCCTTAATGGATATTATGGCCTTCTGATCATCTTCTGATTCCTGTATTGACATTTCCACAGCGGTTAGATACTGATTGAAGATTCTGATTTTCCTCAAATGATTGGTGAATCTTCATTTGCGCATGGCTGTACTCGAAGGCCCAGGTCGCGCAGTGCTGGTAGGACCCCTCTCTCCAGGCAGGACCCCCGTTATGGGACATCATATACACCTATCGGTTACAGAGGTCTGCGCTGCGGCACTGCCTCCAGCAGCTGCGGGGGGTCCTTCTGTGTCTTACCTTCCGTGTCTTACCTTCCGTGCAGCGGCTGCAGCTCGCCGCTGCCTCTTCACCGGTCCCCTCGGCTTCTTGCTGACTTTCTTCTCTCTCCTCATCACCACATCTTCTAATATAAATGTCAATATCATAATCACATGTATACTTTACAAAATATCTGTATCCCTTCTCATTTCTGCCTACTTTCAGCAAGCTCTCATTTGAGTATACTGACCTACTCCACAGAGTTTTTAATTTTAGAGCTCAGGATTTCCTGTGGACTTTGAGATCAGAGCAGAACAGGTAAAAAACTGACATGATCTTTTCACGAAAAAATGGAAGCTGTTTTCTCAAAATTTTCAGGAGTACAGAGTAGACATTGCCTCAAATTTACTTTTGTTTCCCGTAGTACATCTTTTTCATTAACGCTGTTCCTTCATGCCTGGTGTGTCAGATCCTTTTACTTTGAGATAGTCTTTGAATGGCCCTGTGTCATTCTGTTTTCTATTTATTCAATTATTCTGATTGAGTATTTCTTAGAAACTGGCCAAGTAGGTTCTCCTCAGGTGCTGCTTTTTTCGCTTGTGTGCTGTCATTGACTTTCTCTCAGATCTTAACGAGAGGGGCTGTTTCCAGTTCAACGATCAAGTGCTCTGAGGGTTTGGAGGAGCCAGGCCACGGCTACCAGGCAGAACATAGGTGATGCGTGTCTCCTTCTGTTGCAAGCAAAGCCCATAGCCAGGGGACCCCTCTGGAGCAGAATGGCTGCTTCTTACCTTTATAAACATGCTCTCTAGCAAGCTCAGGGCTGCAGTCACTCCTGCCCACTCCCATCAGGTCTTGGCACCCATGACAACTTTGTCAGCTAGGAAATGGTTCCAGGGCCATCACCACCATCACTGATACCCCTGAGGTCCCGGGCCTGCTGCTAACACTGCCGGACTCTTGCCCTCAATGCAAAGGCGTAAGACAGGACCTCCGGGTCAGTCCTGAATTCTGCCCCACTTGGAGCTGCTCTTCCCCATCTGAGAGGTGATCAATGGGGTCTCTGGGCGCTGGGCCACATTGCTTTCCACAGAGAACACATGATCACAAGTATTTGCTTGCTCTGTGCAGACCACTTTTGATGCATTATTTCCTCCAAGTCTCACAATTTGGGGGGCAGAGGGGGTGGTGGAGTGGGGGGTGTACTGCTACTATGCCCATTTGTAGAAGAGCACATGGAAGTTCAGAGATAAGTAGCTGCCATGCCACACCTTACCAAACCCTGGCAAAACTGATGCTCCTACCCCATCTGTTTGATTCCGAAGCTCACATTGCTAATTCTAGCTGTAAAAACTGCACAGAAGACTGGGAATAAAGGGTGATGACAAGGCTGCTGCAGTGGTGGGGCAATGGGGTGACACCCCTTTATACTTCTTGTATTCTAAAATCTCCAGAATGGCTACATTTACTTTTATAAACAGAAAAAAAAAAATTTAAGTGACGGTGACCGATGAATCCCAAAAGAAACATAGAATGTCAGAACCGGTCAGGGCTTCAAAATCAACGTGTTTGAACATTTTGTTCTAAAGATGAGAGAGCTAAAACCTGGATCGGCTGCGTGACTTGCCTACTGCACAGGACCTGTAGGCAGAGACCACAGCGGAAGCTGTACTTCTGGGCTCCCAGAGCCCAGTGCTCGTTGTGTGCTTGGAAACTGTGCAGCTGCAGATTTGGCACAAGTTAGATCGACTGGCAAAGCACACCGTCAGTTAGGAGAACACGGGATGGGACCCACGAATCACAACGGCTCCACTTAAAAGGCATCCACATATTCGCAACAGCTTGTCAAGTGATCATTTTCCATTGTTTTCCCTTATTATCATTACGTAAATTATACAATTATGATCCTGACAAGTAAGTACTCAAGACTTGGGAACAAAAAGCTGGGTCGCTGAGCACCTGCCTTGAAATCTGGGCACTCTTGGGGGCAGCCCTGAGAAAGACTATCCAAGGCCTGCCTGAGGCAGGACGAAGAAATAAAAGACAGGTATAGGCTGGTACATTTGGGGTTCTTATAGTTCAGGAATGTGATCTTTAGTTTTCCTTATACTAATCTATTTTCCACAAATATAAACATGATAAACTCATTCATTCAGATTATCTATGTATCGATATATCTGGACTATTTTGGCTGCAAGTGACAGAAAACCCAAGCAACCTCCTTAACCAAGAGGAATCGTTGTTGACATGTAACTCAAGTGTAAGGCAGGCTGGCATCAGGCACCGCCGGACACGAGGCTGTGGGCAGTGTGGTCGGGACCTAGTTTCTCCCTCTCTTGGCTCCGATGGATCCATTTCCATATTATATTTTTCCTGAGTTGCTATGTATTTGCTAGCAGTTGTTCTCACAGCTGGGGTCCAGTGGGCAGTCAAGCAGATAGGCACAGACTCACTTCCTGTTCTCCGGGAGTCCTAATCTAATGGCAGCAAATCAATAATTTTGAATAATTAATTAAGTCAACAAAAACTAAACAAGAACACGCCAAATACAGGAGGTTTCTGGAAGAAAAGAAAAACAAAAACCAAAAAACAGAGTGCGGAGGTAAGATGAGCAGGTCGCTACTCCGGACGGGGTGGTCAGAGCTGGCCTCTGACATCCCTGCTGAACGCCTAGTGCCAGAACGAAACTAGCCGGGCAGATGAGGGAGGACAGTTCGGGCTGAGGAAGAGGCGGCCCCGAGGCCCCAAGGCAAGGTCCTGGCCCGTTTTCACATGTTTCCCCATCCTCATTTTATTCATGACAACTTGGAAAAGGAGTCTTCATTTAATGAGCAAATATAAGGATGGTGAAATTAATAAATAGAAACCTCATTTAAAGTGGAGTCGGGAGGCTAGAAGAGGGAACTCTCATGCGGGTGACACTCAACGCACACTACTGACCCTAACAGAAGAGAGGTACCCCGCATCCCTGGCAGGGCCTCGAGATTCTACTGTACTGCCTCAGCAGGAAGAATAGATTTCTCCTTGCCCAGTAACCGCTCAGTCAATGGGAGACCATCATAACTCAGCCAATGAAAAGGCACCACACTTCGAACTTCCAGTTTCCATTGATGGACTCTTCCCTCCCAAGTCCATAAAAGAGCCTTCCTGTCCTTTGTGTCTCAGGACTGCCACGTGGTTCAGCATTAGACCGTATGTCCTGAATCGCAATTCTTTGTTGTTCTCGAACAAATCCAGTTCGCTGGAGATGTATCTATTTAAGGTCAACAGGATAAATTTTCTTTCTGAAGTTTCCATAGTATTTTCATTGTAAAACCAATGAGAAAATGCTTTTTTTTTAAGGGAGACTAAGTGCCTTGAGAACAGTTTTTGAAAGTTCGTGTATAAAGCCTGCCCTCTTAAGGCATAATAATGTGCTTAAAATACACTCAGTAAGACCCTCTAGTGAAAAAATAATATTTCAAACACATGTACATTTGAAAAAATAAAATCTCTACTTAAATGCTTATTTTGACTTTTTGCCCAGGTTCAACTGCAACAGCACTTCTGTTCAGAAAGTATAGTTCAGCCAAAATCCAGCCTGATTTTAGGAACAAGAAACTGGAGGAAAAAAACGAAAAACCTAAGGCATTGGGCAAATGTGTGTGCGCGTTTGCAGGACTCTGTGATGTAGGCCTGGATGACGCACTTTCCAAAGCCAGTATCACCTACAGGACAGTGCTTCCTGCTGTGTGCAGGGGCCGCTGTCGCGAGCAGAGAGTGAAAGGGTGTTCGCCCACAGGGAGGAGTCATGCTAGAAAGGAGGGAACAGAGGTGACCCCACTCAACCAAGGGTCCACGTTGGATCCGCTTTCCATCTCTGACACCAGGACTGAATTGAGACAAGTGTTTTGAACCCAGGGGGCTGAACTACTCAGCTTCTGCAATTCAGATATAACTGTCCCTGTCCAGTAGTGCCAGGCCAGGGATCCTGAGGCATGAGGGCACTTACTGTCTTGTCCACTATGCTCCTGCATTTGGTCCCTGCCAGGGCCTCTCCTGGCAGGATCCTCTGCTGATCGTCTCTTAATCTTCCACTCCCCTCAAATCCAGACTCAGATTCTCCTAAATCGCCGTCACCATTTAGTCACTTGTTTATTGTTCACTTAGTCCCCTCAGAACAGCTTTCTCTACAGAGAAAGCAGCACAGCTATGACAGCCAACAGGTTAAAGGACCTTGATAAACCAGAACTGAACACATCGAGTTTTCAGCCTCCTAAATGTATTACTGGCTGATTTTCTTACTCGTCAGATCACCGGGCAGTAACTGAAGGCTGTGACTTCCTAGAAAAGACAGCACTTTGTCGAAGCAGCTCATGCAGGGACAGCTTTACTGTGCCCTGCTATGCAGGCATCTGGAGCTCCACAGGAACCGGGGTGGGATGTTATCTCGGGTCAGATGGTCGTGTAATGTTCAGGATGTGGCTTCTCTAGCACCGTCACCTGCTAGGTCGCTGGCCCTCTGCTGCCTGGCCAGTGCCACCCTCAAGGTGCTGGTGCCCAGGCGCAAGCCCTGCAAGCAGGAGATGGCCTGCTGGGCTGAGGCCGGGTCCCGGTAATGGAGGAAGGCCCGGTGCTGTGGGCCCTGCCAGGTCAGCCGCAGCGGGGCTGTGCCACGTTCTCTGAGGGCTCGCTTCAGCTCACTCACTCGGGTATCCCAGGGGAGGTTCCCAACATAAACAGTGTTAGAAGGCACATCCTCCCCCTGCACGGAACTTGGCTCCAGCTGGGGTGGGTTCCAGGGTCTCCTGACAGCGCTCGGGGGCGCTGTCTGCTGGCTGCAGGTTTCCAGAAGACGCTGGTGCTCATCCTGAAGTGTGACATCCTTCCCCCGCTGCTTCTCTCGGTAATGAAGGCTCCTGAGAACTGGGATTTTCCTCATCATCTCACAGCTGATCTGAAAAAGTAAGGCAGTTCCAGTTATTCTTGGGGTGTCCAAAAGGGACTACAATTTAGTCATGAGAGAGAAGACATCAAAGTCTCACAGAGGCCTCTGCCACATGTGCTCTTGGCAGCCGTCTCCATCTGCCACATACACCAATGGATTAGATGAGAGTGGTCCCACCTGGTCATCTGTGATGTGGGTCCCCCACTGTCTTAATCAGTAGTTTGACATCCCCTGGCTTAAGAGAGCTCAGGTGTCAAGAATAGAGAGCTTTCTCTACTTTCCTAGAGGCCCAGAAAGCAGAAAAACGAAGGCCTCTTATACAGAGGGGTAGCAGCTAAGATCATTAGTATGAGGGTTACAGGGTCACAAATGGCAACTCCTCTGGTGGCATCCTAGGATAATGGGGAGTTTCTGCCTCCATACCTGTCCCCACCCCAATCTATGCTCTTGGGAGGAATGGGGTCTTTAATAAGCCACAGCTTTCTTCCTCCTCTCCACTCCCTCGCTGAAGGAATATTTCTCAGAGACCAACCCTTTCAAGGTGTCACTGAAACTATGGAAACAGGCAAACGTGAAACGGAATGCCACCTTTGAAAACAGTTCTAGCAATGAGCCTAAAATACATACGTACTATGCAAAATATTAATTCCCTTCTATACAAAGGGCATTTTTGGCCTAATCAATCAACAAATATTTCCTGAAACCTGCTAACAAAGTCGGCGGAAGGGGTCCTATTAAATGAGGCTCAACCCCAGAGCCTGCCTGAACGGGACAGAATGGGCTGGAGGCAGCCTGCAGTGTGGAGGCTGCTGGCTCCGTCCCGGGGGGAAGCGACGCTGGGGCCACCTGTTGGGTCAGGCTGAGCCTGGACAACTGAGCCCAGGGTGGAATTAGCCTCATCCTGTCAGAGGAATTGAGAGGCAGAAGAGGAACCAAAAACACTCTTTAGTCCTTTTTGGCGATCCTCACTCTTTAACCATGCTTTCTTTCCTCGGGCACAAAGCTTGTAAACGATCACAGTTACAGAGAGAAGTGCACTGGTCCAGACACGAGGCTTCCCACGGTTGTTGGTACATCAGGGTACAGATCAGCACATGAGGTAGGTACAATTTTTCTACAAAAATAATTTGACTAATATCAATTTTCTCATTATATTCAGAATCATATGTAACTTAAAGCATGGTCCTTATCCGTGGCAGAGTCTCAGGGACATTCAAGAGAACCTGAAGTTCCCTCCCCAGGACTCCCCAACGATTCTGTGTACAATTTCCCAATGTCTCTTCATGGACTTCTAAACCACAAGAAGCACGCCAGGCCCACGTTAAAAATCAATGAATTAGAGTAAGATTTAAAGAAACACAAACACCTAAGAATAGTCAAGGGCCCTCTCACAAACCTAAAGGCTCTTAATCCTCATTAATTTAGTACCTGGTTCTCTCTCCCAATGCAAAGTACATAACACTTTCCACCTCAGCAAAGCCTTTTCTGTGGGTCAGAGCCCTCTCCAACTGGACACTGCCCTTGTCCCCTCGCATGGCCATGTCAGAAGCCTCTGCGGGTGGCACTCATCCATTCTGTCTTCAGACGCTCAGCTTCAATAGAAAGACTGGGCAGAGAAGGACTTGCTCCTTATAGTGTTGCCCATTGTCCAGACACAAAGAAAAGAGAAACAAAAATCATGTCTATGCCATTGAAATATCTACGAGATGTGACTACTCTTTTCTAATCAAAGGGAATATTTTGTCACTTGTCCCTCTCCAATTTTTTTTGAATCGATTCATTCAAAAGAGACTAAACTCACAGACCAGTACCATAGAGGCTCTGGGTCCCAAAAGATCCCAAAGATGGTCTAAGTCTAGCCAATCCAACTCCTTCCCGTGTCCTGGCTCCACTTTCTTAAAGAATTCAGGTTCTTGTGTTCTTTGCAATATTTAAAAACCAATTTAAACTGGTCATAATTAGATTCTTAAGGATTTCTTAAGTTACTAGATCTTCTATTTAGAAAGGAAGATCAAATTAAAAACTACAATTACAATCAGAAAAAAAGTTTGACTATATGTGGAAGAACTGAATGTTATTTCACTGCAAGAAGCAGCAGTGGGCACTGGCAGCCTCGCCTCCTGGTAAATACCACACTTCTGCCGGTGCCCACTCCAGAGCTGTCTCTGCCAGGTGACCACCCTGAAGTGCTATAACTCCCGTGTACTTTTGCCCAGTGGAACCACAGAGCTCCCTCATGCAGAAATAAGTGTTCTCAGGAAACCTGACCCACGCAGGCAGAAGAAATCCATTTTAACACATTGTATGAAGCAAAAATACGTCCTTCTGCACACATCACAGGGCTGGCACGTGTACACACTGAATCACCTGAAGAATAATGACACACTATAAACGAACTAAAAATCTACAGCACTGCCACAGTGGCACATGCAAAGGGATCTTTGGACATGGAAATGCACAAATGCATGGCTTTTCCGTAAAATTGCTTGCTTCAAGAGCAATATGCTTACTGGGCGAGGAACGACAGAGCTAACGTCAGTGCACTCTTCCACATGCCCCCACGAGTTCTAAGTGGAAAGATCTCCCCGACTATGAGGTGTCTTCTGCCAGCTGTTTGCCATTCCTGTACTCTTTGTGGAGCGGCTCGGGTTGACTGCCATCCCACAGATGACAGAAAGGCCTCTGGGAGCCAACTGGATGGGCTGTAATTCATACTCGGGACAGGTCCACAGCAGGGCTACTGTTTTTTCTGGCTGGCAATTAGGAACATTTGTTATATTTCGTCAACTTGCCATGTGAAACAAAAAATTCTGCTTGTTCATAAAACATAAAAAAATATTCTGCCTTTCTGTGACTAAAAAAATAGTATAAAGAAAATTTGATTTTCTTTTATATGCTACAATCACACCTCGATGAAGCCTACAGATGTCAGTCACTTATAAATACATATTCTCTTTAATGATTAAATTAAAAAAACCCATCCTCTAGGAATACAGGCTAAGTCCAATACAAATCAGAAATCTGACTCTCAAGGTGTCTGCTGCTAACCCAAAAAGAGGACTCGGGTTCTAACCTCATCTCAGCCACACACTGGTTTTGCAATTTTGGCTAAGTTGCTTTCTTTCTGGCTCACACTTTGCTTGACTAGAGATAAGGAGACTGGGATGGGTGATCTTTAAAATCCCTCTCGTTCTGAAATACTAGGGTGTGTTTGAGCAGTTGCTGACAGAGATACACAGAAATACAAGAAGTATTTCTGATGTAAAATACAACTTCTACCAAAATTAGTTCTCTTGCCTGAGACTAAAGCTTATTCACTGATGAAAATGCTTTGAGCTTCCTCCGAATGCTCAAGGTGAAATAATTCTGCAGAATAAGCATACTCGCGAGAAGAGCATGAAGCCAGAAAATGTGTTGTCTTCCAGAGATGTCATTCACGCCTTGAAGCATCCGTTAGCTTTCCAATTATAGTATCTCTTAAGTATGATGTTATAAACCAGGTGGCAAACAGATTTAAAGTATCCGCCCTCCTAGGAAATTTGGTCACTTCCAATGTCTGCAGCTGGGTGTCCTGTAGCAGGAGACCTTAAACCTGGCTGCTTATCAGAATCCCACAGCTTTGCAAAGTAGGTTCACAGGCCCACACCTGGAGATAGTCATGCAGGAGCTGAACTGTTCAAACGCTCATGGTAACTCTAATGTACCAGCACACCAGGTCTGGGGACAGCCAACCAGTAAGAGGAGATGCTTCTAAGCTACAGCCCAGAGCTGGCCACAGGATACTGTGGCTGCCCTTGATGCCACATAGTGACCCACCTTGGACCATGTGATTCCTGTTGGCTTTGGGCGCTCACACCCCGTGGCGATGACTCTCGTTGGAGTGAGAATATAGTCCACTGTGAGATCATGATCCTCAAGGAGCGCTTCAGGTATGTCAATGACCTGGTTGAACAGAAGCGGGAAAAGGAGCTGATAAGGAATACGACCCCAGTTGCGTTCACTGCACTGCTCAGTGGGAAGACGATGCTCCCCTAAACCCACTGTGGGAGGCCCAGCTGCCGCGCCACTAAACGAATCCAGCCCCAGCTGATCAACACCGCTCACGATGCGGCACAGAGTGAAGGCAGAGACTAGCCTCTGTCTCTTTCTCTCCCTTCTCTCTCTCCCTCTCCGTCTGTCCCTCCCTCCCCCTCATTTTCTCAGGAGTGGCTCTGCTTGGCCACAGGATGCACCTGGCAGTCATGGACAATGGTAACCACTGGCGTCTCCTGGCTGACTGCTCCCATCGACACCATCATGGCATATTCAAGATCTGCATAACCTTCTCCCTTCCCAAGTCTCCAGCCTAAGAGACAATGCAGAGAATCAATATCTCTGTAGGGTCTGTGCAGTCATCAGAAGTAAATTTTTCATTATGTCGCAACATAAAGGACAAACTTGGACCCAATATCCCTGGCCCTTCCATAGAAATTTTCATAGTAATCTCACAGGCAGCCCACCGAAAATGGACTTACAGAGCCAAAGAGAACAACAATACTGAATATGTGCAGTGGTTAACACACAACGAAGTAAACGTCAAACCTTTTAAACATACTACAAAAGGAAACTGAGCTTTTTGTTAGCAGGACTATACTTAAAAGTAATAAAAGAGTAGTTTTTAAAAAGACTAAGAACAACTTCCAACTAAAGGCAATATCTTTTTCATCTAAGTCCCTTAAAAGAAAAATAAAAACTCTAATGCCAGGAACATGTGATTTAAGATGGCACAGCCTTATCTTTTAAAAAGCACTGAATAGCTACCCAATTCAATCCTACAGTTCCTAAACCAGAAATGGTTTAAGCAGTATTAGCACTTTTTTTGCAAATTTGTAAATGGCAACAGAACAAAGGAATTATCTGAAGCTGCGCAAGAGAAAAGAATAAAACGAGACAGCAAATAATAAAATGCCTTCTGGCTCCCAAATGAGTCTAAACAGCCCCCTCGGCAGGAAGTCCTGACAGGGGAAACGGTCTGACTCCCATTAAACAGCAGTATCAGCATCACCACCCAGAGTTTGAGCTTCCTTACTCCTGTGTCCTTCTTAGAAGCAGATATAATCATGCTACTTTTACAATTAATAGCCTCCAGTCATGCAAGCAAACAGAAGAGGGAAAGACAATTCAACAGAAAAATAGCAAAAGATATGAAGAGTCAGGCAGGGAAGCAGCAAACGTATGAGAAATGTTCAACTGCACTAATAACTAAATGCAAATCGAAAGGCTAACAAAATGCCAGTCTTCACTATCAGACAGGTAAAAAAATTAAAGTTGGATGATTCTAGTTATTAACAAGGATGTGCAGAGAGAGGCAAGGCATGTGGTGCTGGGGATGTGAGGTGGGCAACCTTTCTGTGGGTAATTTGGCAACATCCACCAGGATTTAAAATTTACCCTGTGGTTCACAATTCCTCTCCTAGGAATTATCCCATGGAGAGTCCCCAAAGACACACCCAGACTTCATGATGAGATGAGACAGCATCTAATTCTAGCATTATTGCTAAGGGAAAAACCAAAACCAAACCCTGGAGATAACTTAAATGCCCCTAAGTCAGGCCTATTCTACAAAAGGAGGCCAAGCCATCTGCACTGACGGGCAAAGACCTTGGAGATACATCACCTGGCAGGGCACAGAGCATTGTTAAGTGTTGCTGTCTCTGCTGTGAAAACAGACACAGGATGAATATACAACCTCCCCCTGCCCACACACACAGAATGCATGCAGTACCTGTGTCTCACATGCTGCTGGTGTTTATGTGGACCAACACAAGGAACTGCTGACAGTGGGTGTTTGGGGAAAGGAGGAAGGAAAGTGCAGAGGTGATGCTTTCTGTGTCATCCAAAGTTTCCAAACATATGCATGGTGATTTTGTTTTAAACAGGAGGTTATCTGGATGGTGACATTTACAAAACACTGTTTTTCTTCATATATCACGAGCCCAAAGTGAAAACTACTGATGATTTTTTGAAAGAAGAAATCTTTGCTAATTTCCCATTGCCAGAAGAGTATAGCCCAAATCCCAGTCACCTGGCCTCAGGGCCTCAGGAAAGCCGGCCCAAACCACCAGAGGGCTCTGCTACACAAACACACTGCTCTACCTGCCTCAAAAACACTTGGCATGCAAGAACTAGTCCTGAAGTCACTTCTGAGGTGATGCCCCGCTTGAAGCTCTTAGGTCCCTCCTTTGACCCCACGATGTCTACCTAACCTCCACTTCTAACACCGAGCACATCTCACGGCAGTTCAGCTATTGTGTCTGCTCCTCCCACTCGCTATGGGCTCAGGACAGAGACTACTGTGCCAGCCTGGCCCCTGGCCCACAGCAGGCATGCGAAGTCACGTGCTCATGTGCACCCATCTGATGACACAGATGTAGCATCTGTAACTGGGCACACGGAAAGCAAAGAATGAAGAATTACATCTCACATACTAGCTCAGAGTGAGAGTTGGGGAAAGAAAGTAAATTTAAGGTTAAGATATTAAGGGCCAGCATTTAAAAACACAATGCTCAAGGTCTGAAACGAATGATTTAGATCATCTCTTACCAACTATCTATCTACTGGGTACCTTTCTTGAAAAAAGAACTTAGCATTAACTGAATAATTTTCAAAAAGAGAGATGTGGGGTTGGGCATCCTAGGATGGTTTCTCCTTTTTTCCTCTATAAAGGGGGCCTCAAATCTCACAGTATGAGCGCAGGTCTGCAATGGGCTGATCCCATCTGGAACCACTGATCCCACTGAAGAATAAGCAGATTGTGTTCAAAGAGCATCAAACTTCATCTGGAGAAGAGCAGTGCAGAGGGGGAAGAGATATTGCGGGTACCTCAGGGACCACAGAAGCCAAGTGCTGCTCACCTGCCTGCATGCCAAAGCACCGGGCCTCGCAGGCAGGCTCGGGGCACTGCATGTTGTCCAGGAGCTGCTGCTTCATAACAAAAACAAGGTTTAGAACCTAATGTTTTTTCATACACTGGAAGCTCTCCCAAACCAACTATTTACTGACATTCTGCAAATAAATTCAGCTCCAGTTCCAGTTAACTTAAGAACAGAGGAACAATCTTTCACCACCTGAAGACAGATTATCTCCCTTTATTTTTCCCATTGAGAAGACTGAAAATACTATGAAGATGTTGAGTGGGGCCAGGAATGGGAGGGGCAGAGTTAACTCTCTAGGCATGCGCCCAAGAAGCTGAAATCACTCACCGTCAACATCTAAAAGATGAACAGAGAGCTGGTGGAACAGTAAGCTGCAGGGTAAGGGATCCCGTCTGAAAGTTGCTGTTTTTAATCTTACCTTTTTCAGAAACAGCAACGGACCCTACCACGACTAAGTCCACAAGGACCCTGGAGTCCAAGCCCACGGGAACACTGTAGTTCTTCACACCCTATGGACACAGACGCGGACTTGTAAGCTCTGCCAGCAGCGAGTGGCTGCCTCACCTCATAATTCGCAGGCAAGGAGCACTGAGGCTCTGAAGAATCTCCTACAAGAAGCAAATACACACACAGGCCTACAACAAATGCGAGGCATTGCGGAAATGGCATTTCAGGAAAACCAGGGCTCAGAAACCATTTTAGGAAAATTTCCCATGATTTCTTTCCCAGGAAAGACACCAGGAGGAACTGACAGCAAAAATGGATAGAATATTAATTTCATAATATTTAGCAAATCATTTTTTCCATGATGCAGAAGAAGCTCAAAGGAGTCACACAAAACTGGGTCCAGATGTCTCTGCCCTTTGACCTCAGCAGAAGGAAGCTCTCTGAGCTTCAATTTCTTCATCTTCAAGATAGGTACACCATCCCCAGCCTCATCAGACTGATGTTAAAATGAAATGAGATCACAGAGGTAAAGCATTTTTCACCTAAGGCATGGTCAGTAAACGTATGTGACATAGTAATTAAGTATGAAATGCTAGAGGGTATTATCTTCATGTATAGCACACTCACTTCTGAAATATTACTTACGCCAGCAAAATGCACCCATATATACTAACAAATGGAGGCCTGTATTTAACAAATGGGGAGGTCGATATGGTCACAATTTTGATGAGGGCTACAGGTAAATCTCAGAAACCAGACTGGGACATTACAGAGCAGTACCCAGCAGAAGCGGATCACTGGGTGTGGTATTGGTCCCTGTCTACGAGTATGACAAGTTGCTTACAGGATCAATACATGGGATTAGTTTGGGGCCTCCTGTCAAATCAGTCATCAGCCCATGGTGCACCTACTGCGGGAAAGCCTATCTTTTCTCAATCTCAGTGGGTACGGAGGCAGTATCCCACGTCCAGACCCTTGTCTCTAGCTCTGTTTTAATGGGCTCAGTGCGTGGCAGCCTCGGTGAGCTGACAGCAGTCATTAATTTAGAACTGGTGAGGCACATTCCAATTGAACATATTTTGGAAAGTCTACCATGTCCTTTACTGCCTTGGAGGCATTTGAAAAAATACTGAGCACTAAATATCACATATTAACACTAGAGGGCGGCAGAGTACCAGATAACTTGTTTTCCCTTTTCTTTTTTAACAAAGAATTTACAATTTGCCAACTTAGTGCAAAATAAAAACTAAGTGACAAAAATGGAATCCACGTAGTCACAGTTTTTCTAGTTGGCTCTCTTCATGACATGATTGCTGAATACTCTATCACCTCTGTTCATTTGATTTTGTTAAAAGTAAATTTCAAACTTTGTGGTATATTTTACAGAATTCTAACTCACCAGAAGCTGCAGCCAAGAACAGTTCTTTCCTTGGTGACTTGCTTCTCGTACTTACCTCAGAGGTGGCACATTTTCTCAGCATGTCTTTCGTTGCCCCAGGCGGCGGTGTGATCCTATTAAATAACCCTGTTCTCAGTCGTGGTGTTGGAACCAACAACGTTTTTTTGCTCTTCAAAAAAAAAGACAGTGAATTACAAAATGAAACAGGAATTTTCTTGCGTATACTAACTTTTCAGGAACAGAACCAAGTTACTACTGTCTGCACTTTCGGTGTCTGCCAATGAAGTTACTTGTTTGCAAACAAGTAAATAATGTGTGGGTGTCAATTTACTTAGAGCCACTACTCTGCCTGGACTTAGGATGAAAGAGGCAGGGTGTTCATTAAACTCACTAATTCTACTTTACATGCCATTGAAAATAGTTACAGGTAAAAAATGACAACACAAATCCAAAGTTCTGTTCTCATAAAACTTCCAACCATTAACTTTCCTGTGCCCCTGTTCTCAGCATTAAGTACTATACGATTAGTGTTTTAATTTGAAACTGGCATAGCATATCTACATTAAAAAATATTCCATTATAAATTTATATCTAGTTTGCTATTCATAAATCACAGTCTAAGAGATCAGCACTCGTTATAATCAATATTTATACTGACCTGTGTCAACAGCCTTTTCTTCTATTTCGTTCTCAGATTGTGAGTGCCAGAGGACACAGGGCTTCTCAAAGTGGGGGCCCTGGGCAGTGGCCACAGCAAGCCCTGGGCACTTGTTAGAAATGATCAGAGCCCTGGGGGTGGGCCCAGCAATCTGTTCTAACAAGCCCACCAGGTCCTTCAGGAGAGCCACTGCCCAAGAGTCCTTTTGCAGATCATGAAGGGGCGGGCAGGCCATAAGGCAATCATAAAATTTATAAAACCTTTTGTGTGAAAAATGTTTTAGTTTTTGTGCAGGAAATGGCAACCTGAGACCAATAAAAGACCTATAAAATGAGTTTGGCTTACTTAAATAAAGGTTTTTTTAACCACGAAGGAGGAGTATTTCAACACAAGTAATAACCACATACTATTTTCCTTTTGAGTGTTAAAGAGTTTTGGGTTCATTTCATTTGCAGTCTCCAGATGACTCTGGTGTACTGCAGATTAATTCTGTTACTCCCTGTTTTCCAGAAGCTGCTCAACCTTTAGCTCAGTGGATCTCAACCCTAGTTGTATGTTAGCATCACCTAGGGAGCTTTCAGACTTACTAAGGTCCAGACCCACTCAGAGTCTCTGATTCGGAACCTGACATTGGCAACAGATCATCTTCAAAGCTCCCTAGAGGATACTAACGTGCAGCCAGGGCTGGCAACTGCTGCCGGGCCAGTGGTTATCAAGCACCATCAGGTGTTTATTAAACAGACTCCAGAAACCGAGCCAAGGCCTGGGAAGCTGTGCATCCCCAAGCACAGGCCGCTGCATCCCCAGGTGTGGTCTGTGGCCGTGTTTACCGCCATCCCTGCCTGCACTCAGGTGAAACTGAGGAACCTGCAGTTTTATCTGCTTCCTTCATGATTCTTAACCCACTAAAGTTTTCAGAAACCACTGATGAATGAGCCTGTAGTCCTAGAGCATAGGGGCCACATGTGTCATTGTATCTTTTTCACCACTATGTCCCTGCACCTGGCACAGAGCCTGGAATACAGCACCGCTGTTTATTTCCCCTGAATACATGAAGTGACAATGAGGACTCAGTTATTCCATCCTGCCATCTGGCTACATTCCTCTCACAGGCTGTCTTGGCTAAGTGCAAAATCTCCAACACATTCAAGATCTCTGATTTTGTGCTCTGAGGGGCTGACAGGTAAGACCACCCTGAACCTCACATGCAGAGAGCTGACTTTGGTCACACTGTGCAATACCTGCCCACTGTGGGTCCTTCATTGCTGCTGCTTCGATTATTACCTCTATAGTTCATTAAAGTGATTTATTGACTGGGGAAATAAGGCTGATACGAAAGAATGCTTCCAGAAGAGTCTAAACTGGAGGCCCCTCTTGGGGTTGAACCGCAAACAGAAGACAGCAGCTCTCCTAAACGAGATAGTTGAAAGGACCAGAGCAGAATTCCTAAAGCCCCCTTTGTTCCCTGTAAAATTCCTTTCTGGTAGTCACTTTACCAGAAAGGATGAAAGGTGCCCTGCATAACTGAGGCTTCTCAGGAGTCGTGGGAGAACCGAGTTACCACCCGAGGTATGGCAGCATAAGGCAGAATCCCGAAGATCCTGCTAACATTCAGGACCATATTTGAAAAAAGAACATTACCAATTACATAAATTTAGTGCTGTTGTTTGCATAGTATTACTTTTATAGTTTTGTCTATATTTAATTTATATGCTTCTTTTGGTTTTATAGTACCGTAAGAGCCACAAGCACTAAAATGTATATCAAGTTTTATGATTATACTTATTGAATTATAAGAAATTATTTAAAGCCAACCGTGTGGAAATTTCTTTTCTTGAAAAGGGGCATACATATTTAAGAAACACCATTCAAATTTAAATATTTTAGGAACACATTTATCAGATTTCTTACTCGCTTTTAAAGAATTGTAATATTACAAATGAGGCACAAGGAAATAAACATATTGTCATCTTTCTTTGCTAATGAAGAACATCGAAATTGAGAATGCTTCGCTGTCATTGTTTTTAATATCCTTTATTTTTCTTTGAATTTAGAAACACTCAGGATTTCTGACTGCCTGCTGAACAGCCAAAAGACCTCTGGACTATTCCTGGAAAAAACAACTCTAGGGCATGTTCGACAGGGGAATGAGTCAGAAGCACACCCTCCCAAATACAGTATTGCACACATTTACCAGCCACCTGGAGACTGCCTTCCTGTCAGTGGCAGGGTTCTGGCTCAGGAAATGGGATTACCTGCAGTGCCAACAGCCGAACACCTTCCAGCGGTTTATCGGGATCCACTTTAACTTCCTGCGTTCTGGTAAAAACCTCTAGGTCTTTGATGTTTTGGCAAGCCAGATAAGAGCCCTGGTTAGGCAAACAGATAGAGTTGCACTTACTTCGAGGACGAAGAAGCGAGCATTTTTCTGGGGAGCATCAGGGTTGACTTTAATGGTTCTGGCCATTTTGAACGCCTGCAAGCGTGGGAAATGCTCAGCAGCATGAGAAGCACCCTGTTTTTAAATGCAATTGCATGTTACTGAGAGGACAACTGCAGCCTGAGCAGTTTGCTCCAGCAACCCATCCAGATAGGCGGAAGTGCTAATTCTGAAACAAGATTTAAGAATCACCCAAAGAAACATCTAAAATAAGCGGTTAGGGAAAAGGGGTTGAGAAAGCTGGTCTAGCCCCAATTTATTACTCCAGAAAGTGTACAAATCATGAGTGCCTAAGTTGATTAAGTTTCACAAAATGAACACACTTGTACGACCACCACCTAAATCAAAACAGCATATAAATCAAGGTTAGAGCACTAACCCAGAACCCCCATCCCTCTCCTAGTTGATTCCCTTTCAAAGATTACTACTGATTCTGTTTATCTCTCATCTTTTCCCTGTACTCCATGTACACTTCTCTTTCTGGAGTAACAGGCATTAAAACAAAACAGAGTAGCAACAAAAACCATCTAAAAGAACTGTTTTTCAAAGGGACAGGATGGCCTCGGAACCAGCTCAGCTGAGGACTAGAAGGGCCTGGGGTATGCTTCTTAGATGCCAGGCTAGGGAGAGAAAGCCTAGCCAAAACGAGGGGTGGGTGGGGGTGATGGCAAGCAAACAGGCCACATCCTTTGGGTCTGAGGGAACAATCAGCATATTTTCAAAAATCACTTTCTTTCTCTTGGAAAACATGGATGCTAAAGATTATGTGCTGTGTATGCTGCCTCTTTCAAGCAAACTTTTTTCTATTAATACCATCATAAACAGACATCTTTGATTATCCTCTATCCTGAACTGTTGAAAAACTGAGGCCCAGAGTCATCGGGGCTGGTGAGACCTTCCTCTTTCCAAAGGTGCTAGCGGTGGGGCTCCCTCTCAGAGTGCGTCACCCTTACTATCCTTAGGGAACCAGTTTTGTGAAAAGGCACCACAACAATAACATGCTTCCTGCCAGGATAAACATTTCACTTTGCATCAAATGATAAACAGCAGACTGAGCAACCACCTCATGGCAAGACACAACCAACCAACCCACCCTGCACAGAAAGGCAAGAGGCCCTGAGATTGAAGGTTAAGGAACATGATGAGGTGTCTCAAAACACAAAAACACTGTGGCCTAGTGGTTTGGACTTCACACCACCACTCACTCTTCACTGAATTTGAATACACCACAGATGAAGCAGAATGGTAACTGTATTACTAATGTCATTCATTTAGGAATGTCCTGCCTTCTTTTTGAATATCCCAGTACCTTGAAGTTTGGAATCCTGTGATGAACAGGCCGGGGAAAGTCAGCTAAATTTTGTGATTCCATGTAGTCCCAAATCTGCTCACGAATGTCCTGTTTGGAAATACCTATCACAACAAAGGGTGTGACTGATTAATACAGCAAAAAGAAATTCCACAGTACATGCATCCTGGGTCCTACTGCATGCCTCTTCCAGTTGTACCCTCCAGTCTCTACCAGGCCGAACTAGGATCTAGAGCTTCTGATCCTAACACCGTAAATCGGGGTTAGTGATAAGTTTTATATTCACAACAAATTGCTGAAATTCAAAAATAGAATAATTTCAACATAATCCATGTTTAACCCAGTTCTATTAACTGAAGCAGAACAAAACTGAAGCAACCTAAACCATTTAATCTAGTATTCCTAGAGTTCTCACTTAAAGATGCAAATTCTGCTGTCAAGGCAATGTCATCTAACTCTATTTAGTGTTGAGATAGCTGTTATTAGTTCACTCTTGCTGTAAACCCAGTATGCTTGCCCTGACTCTCAGTGATTTGTAAAACAGCTATTACTTTGAATTACCAACTATCGCTCCCTTCTTAGTGTGAGAATCTCCTATCTGTATCCAAATTTGGAAATGCAACTTTAGGCAACAAATATACTTTAAGTGTTGGATGGGGATGGTTCTAGCGAAATCTGCATTAACTATGTGCTCCTCGTGGAGTGGAGCACAGTTTCCAATTAAAATAGAAAAAACAAAATGAGCACAATCATAGACACATTTTAAAATGTTCACTGAATTTTTGCTTTTGTTGGTCCAAAAGTATATCCTTGTACAGAAGTTTGTTTCAAATCACTTTGATATCTACTATTTGGTTTACTTTCAAAACAATGTATTATGTGGCCAACATTGTGAATTATGAAGTGAGGAATTTCATACGTGGTAATCTCATTCACTGGTGTACTTTCACTGCTAACTCAGAAGCAGATGCAGTGCCTAGATGTAAGTCCCAGTGAAGAAAAGTGCTATCTGCCTACTCTAAGCCATCTGAAAGCCTCAAGAGGAACATGTACACACGGACATGCATCTCTGACACTAGCATGAAAAGTTGGCTTCTTTCAGAGAACTTAGATGGCATTCAACATAACTATACACAGCCAGACTGTGAACATGAGGTCCCACACACTGTGTGTGTGGCTGGGGTACACCTCTCATCACCCTGGCGGGCAGGAAGGGCAGGTTTAACCTCTCAAGTCCTCAGTCTCCCCTAAATGAGTAGAAGTTGCTCAAAAGTGACACAAAGGCCAGAGAGAGCTTGGAGTCACCTGCATGGCCGGTGGGATGAAGTTGGCAGCTGGTCTCATTTTTCTAAACTGTGGTTTTGAATCATGTGGATAAATTACATCCTAAAAGCTTAACTTCTTGTAAATGAATTTTGAAAACATATGAAAGGATCTATAATGAAAAGCTTCTCTCCTTACTGTCTGCCAGGTACCAGGTCCCTTCCCCTAAGACAATCAGTATACCTGTGTCTTCTTATAAATTTTCCCCCAGGTATCTCAGGCTTCACACAGAGACACTTTTAAACAGGCCCTCATTTCCTCTGCCTGAGGTAGTGCATTATCCATATGGCTACACACACTGCTCTGTATTTTGTTGTTTTTATCAGTCCATAAGGTATATAAAAGCACCCTCATCCTTTTGTGCAGTTGTATAGTATTCCGCTATGTGACCAGGTCAAAATTTATTCAAGTCGTCTCCTACTGATGGGTGATAGGTGGTTTCCAATCTTTTGTTACTGATGAATACTTTACGGTCCCCATCAATTTGTTAAATGTGTAGTTCTAAGGTATAAGGGCCACAGCTAAAGGCCCTCAAGAGAGACCTCGATCCCCTTGGCGCAGTGTGCAAACAAGGACTTTCACAGCCAGACCCGAGCCTCCTGGAGTCCAGTGCAAACACCACCTTTTGACTCTACTTGTGATTTCTGAACCACTCCAGAAATAAAAAATGCAAACTCAGGTGTGCTTAGGGAACTCATCTCTCTAAAGATGCACACTGAGACTATACTGCTGTCAGCCTGAGAAGAGCCACGCAGGTGATTTCCAGCACTGGAATTGTCTTTTCTGCTGGGAACTCTGCACCTCTGGTCTCTGCTGAAGTCTGCTCAGCTCCGTTCCTTCCACGAACCTTCACTCTTTAAGGCTCAGCTTTGGCATCACCTCCAGAAAGTGTCCCCTCCATTCTGCTCCAGTGCCCTGAGGATCACTCTGTCACTGGGTCTGAAATGAGCTACAAAGCTCTGCTGGCTACTTTGGCCTCATCTCCCATCATTCCTGAGAATTCAAAAAGTGGCTCAACTACTGTTGGTCCCTGGCCCCACACATCTGCCCACCTCTCTCTCTTTCAGGCCTTGGTACTTCCTCTCCTTTCTCTCTTCCCAGGTCCTGTCCCTCCTTCTCCCTTCAGGACTAGCTGAGATGCCACCTCCCCCAGAAAACATTCTCTTAGCACTCAGTGGCAACTGAAAGTCCTTTCTTTAGGAATGCAGAGCACCCTGTTTGTTTGTTTGTTTTTTCCTCAAACAGAAACAATTACATTGAAATAACTATCATAAAGCTATTATAGTTATCATTTTCACTAACAACCCATAGGTTCTACAATATCACCGACACTTGTGCAGGGTACTGTGTGGGACACAAGAAATGTAGAAGTTTGGGCCCTTGCTCTGGATAGTCAATCACAAACATCTGAGTGACTCTCATTTAGAAAAAAATGGGCTAACTGGGCAGGGAGGAGAGAATAGGAGGGCAGGTTCTTGCCCTCAGAAAGTTATGAAAACGTAGGAAATGATTAGGATAATAAAACATGACATGTATTAATGTGTGAAATTCCTGAACCCTGTTCTGTTATTGCAGGTCAGGTCAGCTTGGGTTTCATTCTTCTACCTCTAGCCCTAAGCTCAGTCCTGGCATTCCACAGGTATCTCCAAAGGTCTTATCATCCCACTGTATTTGCGGCATCTGTTTACTGTACAGTTTACATGCTGTACGTGTATTAAGAGCAGAAATGGATTTATTCACGGCTGTGGAACCTGGCTTTGACAGACCCTGGCGCACTATGAGTTCTAATATTATTTTTGCCAGGCAATCCTGCAATCAATCATTGAATCTCAGAAACTCTGGGGCAAGCCTCCTCAATGCCTGGTAATTCGAGGTCGCAGAAAACATTTGTTAAGAGGACAGTGATTAAACGGCCCAGTGCTAAGGTTAAATTAGTGTCTAGTCCTGCCTCTGCCAGCAGCTGTGAGCCTCGGTTTCCCCTGCTGTAAAGTGGGGATAATATGGAGGGCAGATCTTTGGGGGGTAGTTGTGATGAATGGTACGGGGCCCACGGACACCACCACTTGGCTGGCAGGTAGCCCTCCTTCCTCTTCTCCCATTATCTTTATTCCACCGACAGGCTTCGGCATCCGAGTCCGAGCCCACCGCAGGTTCGACCCGGAACACCCCTTTCGCGTTCCGCCGTCCTCCCGCGCTGACCCCAGACTACGACTCTTCTCTCCGGTGGTCCCTCTGCCCTATCCCTGGCGCTCTCTCCGCGCCCCCCGCCCGCCCTCGGTGGTCTCTCCGATTGCCCCTCACCCGCCAGTCTCTCTGGCGACCGCAAACCCTCTCGTCTCTCCCGCTACCCTTCGCCAGCCAGTCTCCCTACTGTTTTCTCACCCGCCCTGGACTCCATGGCGACGCTGTCAGGCCGCGACGCCTCTCAGGTCGGGGAGGTGCAAACTGATGACGTCACTCGCGCGCGCGCTCCCCTGCGCCTGCGCACTGGCCGCCGGTGGGGGTGCTGTGGTTGCAGCCGGTGGCATCACGGCGCAGGCCTGGTGGTGCAGGTACGGGGCCAGGGTGCGCATGCGCTTGCGGTTCCGTGGACCAGTTGGAGAGATTCGCTGGCGAGACTCGCGCGTTGAGATCATGTTCCGACCGGTGTTTGCCCAGCACTGTAGCTACCGAAATGAACAAGCCCGTGGCCTGTCGAGGCCCACTTCCAATTCCAATACATCCCATTTTTTCTGGTTCCCAAAAGCCACCTCCTCTGGAACCCAGCCTTGATTGCTCCTCCTTTGAGACCATACAGACCGGACTCACCCTGGGACATCTGTTTAAAATGTCAGGTTGCTGGAGTGGAATTCACTGGGTCTGGGGTCAGGCCCAGCCCAAACAGTGGTTGGGTCTATGCGGCTCGAGGATGCACTTTGGTCCCACTCGCCTTAGATTTTACTGTGGCCTTTGGATTTCCTGGATACTGAAAGAACGTGGCAGCCCAAGTTTGCTCGTCTGCATCATTTTCATTCATTCGTTTGTTCATTCAACACACAGGATGAGTCAATCTAAGGGCTGTTGGAAGAGATGAGTCTGAATGGACAATCAAGTCCATGACTTCCCCGGGCTCCAATCTAGCGGGAGAGAGAACGAGGAGGGTGAGTTTGGCTGTGCCTTCGTGCATAAGGAAGATAACCCCTTTCCCCTAAATTGAGGCAGGGCAGGGGAGGGCGCGGGGCAGTGGAACCAGGTCACTAGTAACCACTCCCTATGAGTGATTGCATACCCTTAGCAACGTGCCTGGTACTGAATAAGCACTCAAGAAGTGGTAGCTACTTTTCAAAAGTATGTATCCAGTGCTCCCTTCAATCCTCCCAACAAATTTGTGAAATAATCAAGCATTTTAATACCCACTTTACAGATAGGAAAAATGAGTTTCTGCGTGTTCTAGCGACTTAAGGTTTCACAGAACTGATCCGGTGCCATTTGTTTTAATCAGAACATAATGACAGTAATAAATAATGCTACTCATCTGTCAGGCCCTGGGCTAAGTACCTTAGAGGTCATATCTAAATAAAATCCCCACAACAACCCTAGGTGGCAAATGTGACTGGCATTCTAGAGAGGAGGAAACAGACTCACAATGTTTAAGAACCTTACCCAAAGTCATCCAGCTGGGAAGGGGCAAAGCCTGATGTAATCCAGATGTGCTTAATTGAAAATCTGTGGCTCCTGGTCACTACTCTGCATGCCTAGGTGATATCCGTAGCATTAATACATAAAAACATTAATGGGCCTTAGTTCTATGTGCAAGTGGTCATGTCTTTTACCAGGCTTGCAGAAGGAGTACAAAGCATTATAGGAGGTCATAAAATGAAATCTCTCAGAGAGGTTGGGTGTCCTTTCTTACTTTCAGGAAAACACAATAGATCTGTTGAAAATATTTTATGCAAATTGACCTGGCTCTAGCAGTAGAAATGTGTAAAGGACTCACTGTTAGTCAGCTGTGCTCAGAGCAGAGACCAGGCTGCTAACCAACAGCTCAAGTCCCTCAGGTGGCCAGCCTGGCACGTCCCCCAGATGGTAATGAGACGCAGTGGCAATTTTAGAAAGCAGGTGGTGCCAGAAGAAAAGGACATTGCATTTAGCTCTTTCACACCCAGTTTTCAAGTTAGAAGTTCCCACCAAAAGCCCAGGCATTTAAAAGAATAAATAACCCCTTAGAAATTATCTGGCTCTTATGAAAAATTATTCTAGAACTTTAACTCAAATGCTTCAAACTTTATCATATATATAAATTTACATTTGGTCACTTCAGGATTTTTAAAACTAGATTTTAGAGCAGTTTTAGGTTCATAGCAAAATTTAGAGGCAGTTACAGAGTTCCTATATACCCTTGTCCACCCCCCCCCCACAACCTCTCCCACTGTCAGCATCCCCCACCACAGCAGTACCTTTGTGACAATGGATGAACCTACATTGACACATCATTATTACTATGGACTAGTTTGTGTCCCCGCCCCCCCCCCCCAATTTATATGTTGAAATTTAATCCCCAGTGCAATAGTATTAGGAGGTGGAGCTGGTGGGAGGTGATTAGGTCATGAGGGCAGAGCCTTTATAAAAGGGATTACACAGAGCTCCCTCAAGAGCCCTTTCACCTTTGAGGACACAGTGGGAAATAGGCTGTCTATGAACTAGAAAGAGGGCTCTCACCAGACACCTAATCTGCAGACACATTTATCTTGGGCTTCTCAGCCTCCCAAACTGTAAGAAATAAATGTTTGTTGTTTAAGTCATCTAGTCTATGGTATTTTTGTTATGGCAGCCCAAGCTAAGACACACCCAAAGTCTATAATTTACATGAGGATTCACTCTTGCTGCTGTAAATTCTATGGGTTTGATATCCACCATTATGATATCATACAGAATAGTTGCACTGCCCTAAAAATCCTCTGTACTCCATTTATTCATTCCTCCCTCCCTCTAATCCCTGGCAACCACTATTCTTTTTACTGTCTTCATTGTTTTACCTTTTCCAGAATGCCATAGAGTTGGAATCACATAGCATGTAGCTTTTTTCAGATTGGCTTCTTTCGTTTAGTAATATGCCTCTAAGTTTCCTCCACGTCTTATCACGGCTTGATGGATCATTTCTTTTCAGTGCTGACTACTATTTCATTGTCTGGATGGACCACAATTTATTTACTCATTTACCTACTGAGGGACATCATGCATGCTTCCAAATTTTGGCAATTATGAATAAAATTGCTATAAACAGCTGTGTGCAATTTCACCTGAAGATTTTAAAGCTTGTTATAGGCATTTCTTTGTGAATTCTCACAACTCCTTTAGAACCTGGCTGGAAGAAATATAAAAACGTTAGCGGGTGAAAAGCTTAGCTATGGAGCTCTAAGCTGTGTGACTATGGATAATTAACTCCAACTCTCTGAGCTTCAGCTCCTTCATCTGTAAAATGTGGGGAAGTACTTCCTCCACAGGAGTCAATGAGAGAACCAAGTGGACTAGTCCACTGGGAGCCCAGGCACAGTGCCTGCTCAGCCCTCAGCAAGCCCGCTAGAGATGTTAGCTTTCACTGTTCTGTAACAATCCTGTGAGATCCACAGGTGAGGGCAGGTGTTGAGAGGTGAGGTCTGGTAATTGACCCAAGGTATTGGGGTGCTGAGAGCCAAACCTCTGCCCATGTGTGCTTCAGAAATGCCAGCACTTCAGCCCCCTACTCTGCTACTGAGCTAGGCACATTCTTTCATCCTGGGATCAGGTGAGGTCCATCCACCAGGACTTGGCATTTCATGGGAGATTGCACATTGCCAAGATGAGAACACCTGAAGTGTCGCAATGATGCCTGCCCATTCCCTCTGCCACCACCCAGACCAAGGATGTGTCACCATGCCTCATACTGCAACTGCCTCCTGCCTCCCCACTCTGTCCCCTCCCTAGGTCCACCTTGTTCTCCTCCCATCTGACTTCCTTTTCTTGACAGCCCCCCACCCCAACTTCCACCTCTATATCTTCCAGCTGTGATCTCGTGGCTCCCTACTGCCTCCACCTGGCAAAGGACAAACTTCTTACGTGGATAGTCCAGGCTTGCTCGACTGCCAGCTTGCAGGCCCAGCCTCATTTCTCAGCCAGACTACATCCCTGTCAACTCAACTAACTCTGTCCTCCTCCTCCTTCCAGCTTTCATTCATGTTTTTCCCATTCCAGAAATGCCCATCCTCCCCTCCCATCCCTAAGTTTTGCAGGTCAAAAATCTCACCCCAAATAGGCCTGGGGACTAGTAGGAGGGCAGGGCAGGGCACCAACAAGCTCCTGGAATGGAGCAGGGAAAGTTGATGGAAGGAGCAGGGAAAATGAAGAGGCATTACTTAAAGGCATAAAGAGATCCTGCAGAGGAACTGACAAAAACCTCCCTGGGAAGCTGTGCAGGGGCGGAGGGAGGGTTCTAGCATCCTCAGGTGAACCCAAGTGCTAATTTTAAATAGACACCCTGTGTACCGATTACACAACAGGGATAACTGGGAACCATGTGGGTCATGTTTTCAAATGTACTCCCCCCACCCCCAAACAAAGGAAACAGCCAATTTCTTCTGAGTAAACTTATTACCATCTTTAAACACAGAGCAGGAAGGCAGAGGATCATAGAGATCATCACCAAGAAAAGAAATAGCAGCAAAGTCTATTTTTTTCCAGAAACATTAGTAGCTGCCAGAAGAAACAGTGAAAGGAGTTAATGGTCTCCGTGAGTGTGGGAGGGGGTGGCAAGAAGATGTTCTTTTCATTTTAACATCTTCTGTACTATCAGGATTTTTTATTTTTTATTTTTATTTTTTTTAGCTATGTGATGCATGGCACTCATGCTCATTTAAAATCAGTACAATTTCTTCTATATTTCAGGCCATGAGCAATCATTGATATTTCCCATATCTGGCACCACACAATGACAGAGCAAAGTGAAGACTTTCTCCGGTATGCCCCCCTCCCTGTGAACTTGAATAATACATAGTTGTTTGGAGCTGCATCTAATATTTAAAAACATAAGTGGTTAATAAGCGAATAACCAAAAAGGTGTTCAAAGAACTTCTTTCTCCCCAGATTCAGGGTTGCCTGAATACAGGATTCACAGTTAAATTTGGACTGCAGATAAACACTGAATGTCTCATGCACAATATGGGCATCTGTATTTTTATTCGCAGGCAACTCACAGTGTCAAGGAAAAAGAAGGACATTTGAATGTGAAGTTTTCTTTACCCAGGTTTCAAGACCCAGCTTGATTGTCGACTTCTCCGAGAGGCTCTCATGCTCCTCTTCCTCCCCTTTCCCAGTCTTAGCTCTCCCAGCCCTGCCCCCCTCTCCCAAATGATGGCCATATTAACAGGACAGCACTGTGAGCTCCCTGGTCTGCAGCTTACCAGAGGGTGAGTCTGAGCGAATCACTGGAGCTTTCCATGCTGCCCTTCCTGCATCTGCCTCTCAACCTCGGCAAGGGTTAACGCCGACTACCAGAATGGTGCCTGGAACGTGGTGAGGGCTCTCTGTGTGGATGCTAAAAGTAAAACTTCAGCCTGCAATCCCCTTTGAGTGTAGCCTGATGCCTGCCATAAGGTAGGAGCCAGGGAGCACTTGACAGTGTGTCCCCATTTCTCATGTAGCCTCTCCCTCAAATACGTGTCAGTACATGTTTGAATTGAATTCTGGATTTGAGCCACTAAATGGCAGACCGGGTCTATGATTATGGGAGTAGGAAGGGGGTGTCTCTGAACCCCTCACATGGCATCCATTCATTCAGTTTGTAATTCCAGAGCTTGTAACCTATGCTGAGCAGAGCAGTGGGGTGCTGGGTGTTGTGGGGTGCACAAGGCAGACCAGGTCCTCACCTGCCTTCTTGCTGCTCATATCCCAATATGGGGGTGGGGCAGAGGACAAACAGAGGAACCAACAGGATCATATCAGACAGGGCGAAAGTAGATAAGGATGAGGGGTGGGGGAGGGGGAGGAAGTCAATGGGTGGTTAGGGTAGGCCTCAGAGGAGGTCATGGGCAGCAAGGAACTGAAGATGAGGGACCCAGGCAAAGGGCATGGCACAGGCAGAGGCCCTGCAGAGGACCCAGGCTGTGTGGGGTCAGCAAGGGAGTGTTCTCAGCTTTCTTGGGATTCCTAAAAGTGAAGAGCATCCTGTTTCAGCTCTGGTCTGATCCCCCAGGGAGCCGCTCAGCACCTCCGATTTCATTCTTTCCTTTAAAGATCCCACTGGTGCCTCCCTTGGTGATTGTCACCCTGAGACCAGGCAGTCACTGTGAGGCGCAAGCCGAAGCTGCCCTCGATTGTGATTCCAAGGTTGACTTATTCCCTGTAGCTCAAAGCACCCACCTCACAGACTGCAAATTTTTTTGAAAAACCAATCACCTCCTCACCTCTTTCTCTCCCTGCCCTTGTCCAGCAGTCAAAGCTCTGTCTTCTCCTCCAAGGCAAGGCAGCAGCCTGCTTTACACAGGTTCTGATAATGAGTCTTGTGCACCTATTATGTGTGAAGGTATCATGCAAGGAACCGGGACTGCTGAAGGAAACAAGGCAGAGTCACTACCTACCTAGAAAGGTAGAGAATGTGTGGCAGACATAAGGTTGCTAAACAAATGTGAGCTAGCCTGTCTGCCTGGGCAGAGGGAAGACGGAACTTCCTGTCCCCTGGGTGTAGTGGGTCCCTGTGACCAGCACTGGCCAAAGAGTTGTCAATGTGTCACTTCCAGGCTGGAACATTTAATTCCCAGGGCAGAATCTCCTTCTCTTGTCCCTACCAATATGACAGGAAAGACAGCCTTTGAAAACTCATGCTTCTGAGCGACTTTAATGAGCATAGCTCCCACTGAGCTGGGGTTGGCTCAAGATTAAGTCACTGAGACTTGGAGTGTTTGTTTCTGCACATACACCAGCCTTAGCTGACTGATACACCATGTAAGCAAATCAATTACACAGCAATATGGACATGTGCAAATGTCCTTGTATGAAATGGGCAGCATGGAGAAGCATGTCATAACTCTCTTTAAGAAGAAACATTTATCTTTAATATTCTGTTTTGAAAGCATTTAAGTGCTGTTGGATTTCTTGCATCTTTGATTGTACCAATTGTAGCAATGCTTGAATTATAAGACAGATAAGCTCTTTAGAGAATCAACTCTCCCCCTACCCTTTGACAACCATAACTTAATGTGATAAAGTCCATGGCTGTTGATTGTTTTTCAGAAACTTCCAGAACTCAAGGAGAGGGGACACTGGGGCCAAGTTGGGCTCCCACATTAGGGTTTGCAACTTCTTCCATGGAAAGATGTTTGCCTTGTGTCGCATCCCTTTTTTAATTTTTAGAGTAACTAAGGTGTTTTTCTCCCCAAAGATTTTTTAATTTTGAAAAAATTTTAAACTTGCAGAAAAATTGCAGGAACAGTACCCAATGAATCCCCCATACCATAGGTTCAGAAATTGTTCTCATTTTACTTATCTTTTAGATACCTTTCTCTCTTCTTTTCCCCTCTGCCTCCCCCTACTTTTGGTCGAGTCTTTTAAAAGTGGCAGAGATGATGACCATCTGCCCTAAATATTTTGACGTGTACCTTCTGAAAACAAGAACATGTTCTTACTCGACCACATATAATGATCACACTCAAGAATTTTAAACTTGATACAAGATTATTATCTAATATGTACTCCATTTTCAAATTTCCCCAAGTATTCTCAAACTTGTCCTCCATTAGTTTTTTTAAAATGTCCTCCACCTAGGATCAAGTATTGCATTTGATTGTCAAGTTTTTTTTACTCTTTTAACCAATAGTCCCCATCCCTGTCTCTTCTTGTTCATAACATTGTCCTTTGTGAATGGTGCCATATCACAGTAACTCCTTAGAAAGGTCATGCTCAGTAAAATGGGCTTGGAGAGTTTTCATCAGGGATACACTTTTTGTCCTAGAAAAAGATAACTGCTAGGAGCTGGGTTGCAATGGATTTCTAAGAAGCAGCATTAACTCTGTTTAACCCAAGAGTTCATCAGACCCCAAATACCTTGTGGGAAGTCTGGAACTGCTCTTATTCCTGGTCCCTTTCCCTAAAAACTAAGGCAACTCATGAGCCCAGAAGAGAAATGTTTGAAGGATATTGGGCCAAAATGTATTGAAAAAATGAGAGAAGATACAAAACTCCTTTCACTTGTCCTTTCTTTCAGTTCAGTTGTGCCTCAAAAGCTGATGCAGATGCAGATACGTTTAAAGTCTCCCTTCTGTTAAAGCCAATGCCATATACACATCCAGCACAAACATTTTTCTGATGAATTCCCTGAAATTCACACCACACATAGAGCAGAAAGACAGCTGCCATGGAAAGACACCGAGGATTAATTTGTTCAACAACCCTGGAAAAAAAAAAAAAAATACCCAGACTTCTAGCCACCTAAGAGGCACAAATTTTATTTGCCTAAAACCTCAGAGAATCTCCCTAGAGAGGATTTCTTGCTCTCCTGGAAGTTTCAAAGACATGTCTGTTTTCCAACAGATCATGTTCTTGACACATTGCAAAGCTATGGAAAATGTTTTCTTTTTTCTTTTTCTTAAACTGCGCTCCACACAGTTTATTTACCTTCTCTCTCTCACAGATTTTGAAGGCTTTATTCCTGCCGTGCAATACGACGGTGCATCCAGAAGGTGTCAGCACCTTCATTATAACCACGACGGTCGTTTTAGTGTGTGTGTGTGTTTTAAGGGTAGTTTCCCGATTGGCCTCAAGGTGGCGCCATTACCACAGGTCCACCCGAGCCGCCTCCAGGTGCAGGAGCCAGTGGCGCCCAGGAGAGAATGCAATGTGGTGCTGGGGTGCGGGTGGTGGTGGAAGGGAGCGGGATGTGAGGTGTGTGTGTGTGTGTGGCGGGGGAATGGCTTGAATATCTTTTGACTTTATCATCGCTTATTGTTCTAGAAGCACATAGGGCCCTCTGGGGCTCGATTCCTTTCCGCTCACTGACAATAAGGTCAGGAAAGGAAAAATCAGCAAGAAATTAGCATGTCCCAATCCAAAATACCCTGGCAGGTTAAAGAAAAGATCGGAAATATGGTTTTTGCAAAGTCCAGGTGTGTGGAAGGTGTTGTTTTAATAACCTGAACAAACGTTTCTCCCGGAGTCCTACTGAGCAGAGAAGAAACCTAATTCCAAGGGCAAAGGAAAATGTCTCTCTCACCTTTTCAGTCTTGATTATAAGGATTTCTTCTCTCCCACCCCCACTTTTTTTGGGGGAGAGGGTGTAACAATTTTGGCAATGCAACCTAGTTCTTTTCAGATGACATTGGTTTAAACCTAGACATCCTTGTAAATGCAAACTCGGGCAGAAACTGACCTTTTTGAATTTATTTTCCATGGTCCTTAGCTATTTTGGGTTTTACCCTGTTCTGTGATAAAGCTTTTTAAAAAGCACCTCGTAAAAGCAGTGTAAATAATATTCCTCCAGGAAGCCTACAGACTGAGGTGTGTTTCTGGATCAATAGTTTGCATTTCCAGTAAAATCGTGAACAGAACTCAGAGTGCCTGTCAGGCACTCCAGGAGAAAGGCACTTTTTTTGCCAGGATTTTTTTTTTTTTTTAAGATGAATGTGAACGTACTAGAGGTATTAAAAATAATAAAGTCGTAGTGGGAGTTGGGTAATGGGAGAACCTCAAACCATTCACCTACGAACTGAGGACTGGGTAGCTTTAATTTACTTCGTTGCAAAATATGTATATATATATTTTTGAAAAAGCACTCAGAGCAGCCATAAAAAATACAGTTAGCGTTTCAGAAGTAGAATATTCAAGGTAACAGGAACTCGTTTTGTACATTCTGTTTGATTTTGATTATCACGAGGTAATACTATTAGTAGATGATGCACATAATTTTTTTTATTAAAAAATGAATGAGATGTTCCCAATTCCTTCTATTTATCTTCCCAAAGCTAAGAGTGACAGTAGATTCTCTCACACCCTTTTCCTGGGAATCTAATAAGCAAATGATAGAAGAGTTAGGAGGGGAAAAGAAACCTGAAACAAAAGTTTTATCTGGTTTTCTTCCCTATCCAGCCGCACGGACAACTTGTAGAAAAATTATGACCAGCATTTAGCCCTTCTTATGGGGGTCCCCGCCCCTTTAGAGGAAGCGGGCAAAGGGAGGTCTGGTTATTCGAGGTATTAAAGGAATAAATACTCAGTCCACAAATAAACGAACTTTCCGAGATTCCTAGAGAGAAGGGGAAAACTTGAAAGGGTGAGGATCCAGACTCGCTTTAAGTCTATATTCTGAATAATATCTCTGGGGTGTCTTAACCGTTTGCAATCGCTTACCCCGTCCTTCCACGGAGCTCCGGTACGTAAATAACCTATCAAACATCAACCAACCAACCAAGACTGAAATATAAAGTCGGCCTGGAGAACCCCAAGGAGGCTTTGCCAGGAGCCCGAGGAGCGTCTAGGTTGGTGTTCCAGGCACCGGACAGGGTCGGGGAACCGCGCTAGGGACGCGTGTTGTGGGGCGAAGCCCCCGCAGGAAGCCGCTGGGTTTTTCTGCTCCGGCAGAGGAGCCCGGCTCTGCCCGGCCGGGGGCTCGCTGCATTGTTCTCGGCTTTCGGGAGCGCGGGAGTCAACTTGTCAAAGGGAATTTCTCCCCGCGAAAAGGGAGCCACGCTGAGAAGCTAGAGTCGGTGGGCTGCAGGCGTCTACGCGAGAGGGGAAAGGGGGAACCGAGTAGAGTTATTTCACTGCCTTCCCCAAATTCCACAAAACTGCTCACGATGACGCGGGTGATTTACCGAATCCACGGCGAATTTAGAGGATTAAATTCTCAAGATAATGTTACTTTCCCGCTCCGCCTTTCCTCTTCAGACGCCGTGGCCCGCCTCCTCAGGTGGGGGTGAGGGGCATTCCATATCTATAATTTACCCCTAAAACCTTTACAGGTTATTCTTGACGGCCCCGAACCTGGGAACTCCCTGTTGATTATTATTTGCTTAAATAATGACAACATTCAGGGGAGGCCCCTTCCATGCCATTCCAGCACGTTTGCTTTGAATCCATTACACCTGGGCTCAGATAATTAGGAAATCTAATTATTCGCCTCATCACTCATTAATAAGAAAAATAGTCCCAGGGTCTTTGCTACTTACAAGGTCTTTGGGGAGAGAGATATTTGACTACGTTAATCAATTCGATTTTATATTTTAAACTAACTTTTTCCTGCAAATGAGAGTGCTTTTTTTTTTGCTTTGGGCACGTGGGACCATTAACCAAAATATGATAATAAAATAAAATTTCATAAGATACAACTCTTGGAAAAAAAAAAAACTTTTCAAGTTAAGACTGAGCTGCATTAAAGTCTGGCTCCGCACGGCTGGGTCTTAGAGCCGACGGATTCAGGCGCTCCTCTCCCTGATTGGTGACAACTCCCCACAGTTACAGCCTTATTGGTCCAAAGTTCCCGGAGGGGGCGTGGCAGGAGGAAAGTAAAAACTCGCTTTCAGCAAGAAGACTTTTGAAACTTTTCCCAATCCCTAAAAGGGACTTTGCCTCTTTTTCCGGGCTCGGCAGGGCAACCAGTCTGGACCCCGGCTCGCTGACCCTCACGGCTACCGATTTGCTGGGGGGTTTGGAGAGCCTCCTTCCCCCTCCTGGCACCGACTGGGGGACCAGCCTTGGTCCACCGCGCGCGTGGCGTATCCGCTGCGTCCCCCACCGCCCGCCCAGGCTGCCACCCGCCGGGTCCCGAGAGCGAGCGAGCGAACGAGCAGGGCCCGGCGCTGCGCTCGCCCTGGGCGCGCCCTCCAGGATGCCGATCCGCACGGTCCGCTGAAAACGAGCGCCCCTTCTCCTCCCGAAGGCGGGCGCCCAGCGCCGGCGCCTCCTCCACCTCGTCCCCGAGGCTTCCAGGCGCCCCGGGCTCCCCCCGCCGGCTCCCTTCCTCTCTTGCGCGCGCTCTCTCGCTCGCTCTCTCTCCCTCTCTTGCTCTCGCAGGGCCTTCCTTACGGTCCGTGCGCGAAGGCGGTGGCGAGCCGTCTCGGACGCAGCATGCAGGCACGCTACTCTGTGTCCGACCCCAACGCCCTGGGAGTGGTGCCCTATTTGAGCGAGCAGAATTACTACCGGGCAGCAGGCAGCTACGGCGGCATGGCCAGCCCCATGGGCGTCTATTCGGGCCACCCGGAGCAGTACGGCGCAGGCATGGGCCGCTCCTACGCGCCCTACCACCACCACCAGCCCGCGGCGCCCAAGGACCTGGTAAAGCCGCCCTACAGCTACATCGCGCTCATAACCATGGCGATCCAGAACGCACCCGAGAAGAAGATCACCCTGAACGGCATCTACCAGTTCATCATGGACCGCTTCCCTTTCTACCGAGAGAACAAGCAGGGCTGGCAGAACAGCATCCGCCACAACCTCTCGCTCAACGAATGCTTCGTCAAGGTGCCCCGCGACGACAAGAAACCTGGCAAGGGCAGCTACTGGACCCTGGACCCGGACTCCTACAACATGTTTGAGAACGGCAGCTTCCTGCGGCGCCGGCGGCGCTTCAAGAAGAAGGATGTGCCCAAGGAGAAGGAGGAGCGGGCCCACCTTAAGGAGCCGCCCCCGGCGGCGTCCAAGGGCGCCCCGGCCGGGCCCCCCCTAGCGGACGCCCCCAAGGAGGCCGAGAAGAAGGTGGTAATCAAGAGCGAGGCAGCGTCGCCGGCGCTGCCGGTCATCACCAAGGTGGAGACGCTGAGCCCCGAGAGCGCGCTGCAGGGCAGCCCGCGCAGCGCGGCCTCCACGCCCGCCGGCTCCCCCGACGGCTCGCTGCCAGAGCACCACGCAGGCGCGCCCAACGGGCTGCCCGGCTTCAGCGTGGAGAACATCATGACGCTGCGAACGTCGCCGCCGGGCGGCGAGCTGAGTCCCGCCGCCGGGCGTGCGGGCCTGGTGGTGCCGCCGCTGGCGCTGCCCTATGCCGCTGCGCCGCCTGCCGCCTACGGGCAGCCGTGCGCTCAGGGCCTGGAGGCCGGGCCGGCCGGGGGCTACCAGTGCAGCATGCGCGCCATGAGCCTGTACACCGGCGCCGAGCGGCCGGCACACATGTGTGTCCCGCCTGCGCTGGACGAGGCCCTCTCGGACCACCCGAGCGGCCCCACGTCGCCCCTGAGCGCCCTCAACCTCGCCGCCGGCCAGGAGGGCGCGCTCGCCGCCGCGGGCCACCACCACCAGCATCACGGCCACCACCACCCGCAGGCGCCGCCGCCGCCCCCGGCTCCCCAGCCTCAGCCCACGCCTCAGCCCGCGGCCGCCGCGGCCCAGGCGGCCTCCTGGTATCTCAACCACAGCGGCGACCTGAACCATCTCCCTGGCCACACGTTCGCGGCCCAGCAGCAGACATTCCCCAATGTCCGGGAAATGTTCAACTCTCACCGGCTGGGGATTGAGAACTCGGCCCTCGGGGAACCCCAGGTGAGCGGTAACGCGAGCTGTCAGCTACCTTACAGATCTACGCCGTCCCTCTATCGTCATGCCACTCCCTATTCCTACGACTGCACGAAATACTGACCGGCTGCGGCCGCTCTGGCTTCGCCTCCCCTACGCGACCCTCTCAGACAGTCAGGCTGCAGAGAAGCAAAAAGAACCAAAACACGTCCACCAGCTTTTTCTCTGACCCGGGAGCAGAGCGCGCGCGCGCCAGCCTCAGCCCTCTGGGAAGCTGCAGGTAACTTTAATTCGCCGCCCCGTTTCTGAGATTCCCGAGAAGCCCCTGTGAAGGGAGGCAGCCCAACAAATGAATATTGATTTTAAAATCCCCTTCCCTACCAGGATGTCTGTGCTCTCTGCTCCACTCGGGGTTTCCAAAATTAAGTTATGGACCAAATCCCATAGCGACCCAGTAATGACTCTCTGTAGAGACCCCCATAGGTTCATAGGTTTATGGGGTTCTCTATAGATTTTGTATGTGCTGTGTGTAATTTTAAATTTCTCTAACCGTGCTGTACAAATGTATGGATTTGTAATCAGGCTATTTTTGTTGTTGTTGTTCAGAGCCATTAATATAATATTTAAAGTTGAGTTCACTGGATAATTTTTTCATTTTGCCCAACCATTTCTAACTGCCAAACTGAACATTCAAAAAAAAAAAATCTATGTGGGGTTTTTCCCCCTGTACAATTATGAGATATAATTCTTCTCCCAGTTGTAGGTCTTTCACAAAACAAGAAAATAATTTATTTTTTGCTGTTGGTGGTGGAGAAAGAAGTCAAGTATCTGAATCTTTTTATTTACAAAGTGTGATTGATGGTTTTGTATAGTAGATTCCTCCCTGAGCATTCCTAAAAGAAAAAAAAAACTTTAAAATTTTTAACTTCACCTGTGTTTGTCTTATGTGGTCTTAATTGTTGTACTTACCTTAAAATAAACCCATGTTGTTTTTCCGCCCAAAAACCAGTGTGTTTGTGTTCTCACATTTTTAAAAAACAAGGTGTGTTTGCGAATCCACCTGTTTTGATTATTTTTGTTACTCAGGTGGGTAAATGTGTAGACATGTATACACAGATGATCACGGAGGAAAGGGGACACTCCCCTAATTGTCTTGTTCGTGACAGAAAAGACTTTCGATTAATTCAAAATCTCACCCTGGCCGAGGCAGTTGAGAAACAGTCCTTGTTGGAAGTGGCTGCCTGAGGGACTGCTTGCCGTAATGTCCTTTGCTGTATTGCATTTTGCTAAATGCAGAAAAAATATGCCAATTGTCAAAACAAACAGTGCCATTCCTTTTGCATGTCCAGCCATCCCCAATTTAGGAGGGAAGGAAAAAACATTTTCCATTAGCTAACTACAAACCAGGGGAGTCCTGCTTTCCCTGAATTTCCTAAAATGCGGACTTCCTTACCCAGTTTAATGGTTTTTCAGAGAAGAATTTGAACTGGGCCAGTGAAGTTCCAAAGGAGACTGAGTCTGTAGCACTTAATGACCATCCCCGAGATGGCCAAATCAGAGGCAGATTTCAGACCTCTTTACTTCTTGATTTGATTTCTAAATCTTAACTCTATTGCAGTGAAAAATTGTAAAGCCCTTCAAAAATAATTTCCAGTGCTTTTAGAGTTCTAAATTTATCACCCTTTTTGAGACTTCAAATAATGAGATTATTTTTCTTTTCAATTTTGATATCTCATCTTTTTTATTTTTAATAGCAATTCAGCCTCTGTGAGAGGTGGCCAAGGGAAAATGACTTTGTTATCTATTTCACTGGCCGAAACCCACAACTTCCCTGCTGGTCTCTGCGTGTGAATTTGGGGGCCAGAGCTACAAATTGGGAATATTTCCCACCCCAGCAGGTGAGCTGTACCTTGCCAAGGGCCAAGCTCCTTGTGAATGTAATATTTCAGGTGAGGATGATTTTCCAAAAGGTGATTTTCCTTAATCCAGTGGCGTTGAATGTAACCTGGGTGTTGCGTTGTTATTTTAAACATGGCATTTCTCTCTGTTATGCTGAGATAGAATTAGGGGCATAATAATTTTCCCTATATGAGTGACACAGATTCTTTCCGTCTGTAGCCCCAGAGGTGGCATGTGGTTAAAACTTAAAGGTTGCATTTTATTTCTTTTCATAATGCGCAGGAACCGGGAGCCCTGGTGCTTGGTGCTGGACTTTCAGCAGGCCCCCAGGCCACAGTGTTTTGGTTGAGTGATCTGGACCAGCCAGCTACAGAGAGAGGGAGAGAGAGAGGGGAGAAGGGGGAGAAGGGGGAGAAGGAGTGAGAGAGAGGGAGTGAGAGACCGAGACCCCCTTTCTGAGCGGCAGAAAGAGGCAGCCCGGCTCCTTGCCCGGCTCCTTGCCCTGCTAACTCCTTGCCTGGCTGTGGCACTCTGGTTTCATTTTGCTCCCGTTCTCTTTATGCTGTTTGCCGCAGGAGGATAGGAGAGTATTTTAGCTGGCTTCTCCTACTTCAGATATTTCAAAGAGTTCTCCCTGAAAGCTTGTCCTCACCTTAAGATTTGGAACTCAGACCAAGTCTGAGAGACACATCGAGAATAAAGAGAGAGAAATGGGTTGGAGCGGGGCTGAGAGACCCCACGCTACATCTGAAACCATCTGCCCTGGATCTTCTACCTTTGGGAAGGCTTCTTAAAGTCCCTGCTGGGTGTGGGCCACTCACTGGAGTGGGTAGCTCAAGAAGTTTCCCCCCTATCTGGTGGCAGTCATGGCGAGGGGCCCTTCCATTCTTTTGGGAATGTGGGCAGCTTGGGAGAAATTGTGTTTAGGGGCTTTATCCAGTAGGCAGAGTGGAGGGGTATGTCAGGCCAGGGTGTTTTGGGTCACCCCCAGATCCCTTAGGCTTCTTCAGTCTGAGGCCCCGATGGTCAGTGCCAGAAGGTTGACCATGTGCTGGGGGTGAGCATAGAGCTGGCTCAGTCTGGCCTTCGCAGCACCGATACAGACCTCAGGCCTTGGGGGTGGCCTCAGGGCATCTGTTGCTCCCCATCGAGTGGGAAGATCCCTCAGAGCAAACACCTTGGGCAGCCATGGAGCCCGGGCTGCTTTGCTCGTCTTTGTGGACACCCTACGCGTCTTTGTGGCCACCCTGTGTATCTGCTACCTGGGGGTAAAGACTACATGCTTGGCTCGGATTCACTCACTGCCCCTTTCTTTAGCCACTCCATCCGTGGAAGGTCCAGGGCCTTTCAGGAAAAGGGGAAAGGAGGTCAGTGATGGAAGGGGCCCAAAAGCTTGTTGCAGGCTACTCGGCCTCCTGGTTGAGGCAGCTCTGCGGTCCACAGGAACGCAGTTTGCATGAAGCCATGTCTAATAACCATGTTCCTTCCTGACCTGATAAGATGCAGCTCAGCAAGTCTCAAAGATATTGCAAATAACATGGAAGCAACCCAAACACCAAGTCAGAAACCATTTCCCTCAAGGCTAAAATCCTGCATCTCAGACTGGCCTTAGCTGGGTAGACGGTGTCTCTAAATAGCGTCCAGTTTTGACAGACATGGGCTGCTTCAAGATTCCCATGGCTTCTGAACATCCCAAGGTTCCCAGCCCCAGAGAAGTGGCAGCTGGAGTAGCCTCTGCTTCTTGTAAGACTCAGAGAGATGCCTCAACCTCGCCGCATTCAAGAAGAAGGGACTGCTGGTGTGTGACCCAGCCGCAGCCTCTGTCCCAAGGCTGGAATTGGTTCCATGGCTAGCTGGTCCTCCCTGCACTGGTTCAAGCGGCCTGTCCCCATAAACACCAATAATCAGTGGTGACTTGTATCTTTGAATTGCTGGAACACTGGGCTCGGAGTTAGAAGACCACATCTTCCAGTGTGAACAAACCACTCCCTTTCTCCCCTGGGTCTTCTCATCTGTAACATGACCAGGTGAGTGTAAGGGCTTTGGGGACAGCCTGGCACCTTCCCTCCCAACATAGTTGGGGCTCCTGCCATGGTCCCCAATTATCCCCATTCCCCTTCCCTGCCGGCAAGAAATGAAGATCCCACATTGGAGGGAAGAAAACACAGGGTCCTGGGAACTTCAGCACATGGCTCATAAATCTTTTGGGGTCCATGTCCTCTCCTCTACCCCGAGACTGCCTGAGGGTCACCTCTGGGCCTGGGAGAGGCTTGTAAGCTGTACTCAAAGCACAGAGAGCATAGTTCCCAGGTCCCCCTTAAAAAATAAAAGCTGAAAAAAAAAAAACCCAAAGAGCCCTGGTGGCTGAGCTCCTGCCTCTTTGCTCCTCACTCCTCCCTAAATCCCAAAACTAGACAGGGTGTTGGGCAAGGTTTGCCTGATGGAAATTTATTGATAACCATAAACCTGAGGTGGGTAGAGAGAGTAACACCAAGAACAGACAACCTTGATTAATGTGTAGAACCAAGTTTCTTGTAGATGTCCTGGGGTCTTGGAAGCTGTGCCCGGCCCCTCATGGGATGTTTGCCCGTGTCATCCCTGGATCATACACTCCTGACTGTGAGGTGGAATTGGACAAGTAGAGATCTGAGGGTTTATGCTTTGGGGGCGGCCAGGCCAGGGATGGCTGGGAAGCTGGACTCTAGGTGAGCAGGGCACACTTAGTTTGAGCCACCAGTGACTGCCTTCTGGCATCACATACTTGAAATGTTTTCCCAAACTTTGAGAAGCATTCCCCGCCTGCCTCTTTCATGCGTGGCTTCAGCTCGCCAAGGTGTTTGAAATGTTTGCTTTTTGACATGGCATGTGAGGAAGGGGTGGAATGTTTTACGGAGCTTGGAAGACTGGGCTGCCGCAGCCAGGGACGGCCACTGCGCCTGGGAAGACGCCACCGCCTGGACTTGTGTAAGCGCTTCTCTCACTTTTGCAACATGCCTTCGGTGCAGCAAAGGCAGAGAGATGCAGTTTGTGTACAGTTTGATTCTTGAACGTGTCTTTTTTGGCACTGTGCTTTTTTCCAGTGTCAGGCTTGTGGAGATTTTATCCTGGGGCTGTGAGGGTGTGAAAAGCTGAAGTGGAGGGAAGGGGATGGGTTGACAGATTGATGAGCTTGCTGGCATCGAAGGTCCCTTTAAGTGACTAGAGTTGGGGAGCATTGGGAGGGCGTTCCTTGCCTCCTCAGCCTGGGGTACAGCTTTGTGCTCAGTCTATGCCCACCCAGGCTGGAAGGTCATAGAGGCCAGAGAGTGCCCTTTGACCCCTGGCTCAGTGGCCCTTGGCTCTGGGCCTTCCTTTTCCCAGCAGCCCCTCTGGTGTCTCTCTGCCTCTCTGTTATTTTTGCAGGCGGGCTTCCCAATGGAGCCTTTCGCTCTCAGCTGAATCCACATTCACCAGCTCAGGCCCTCTGCACAAGTGAGCTGAGGGCTTGTGTGGCCTTGGGCAAGGTACCTCAAGCTCTCTGGGCTCATTTCTCAATTGAAAAACAACAGGATCATCCCATAAGGCCATTGTTAAGATAAATGAATCCAACACATGCTGGACTCACTTACTCCATAGTAAAGACTTACTGTTAGTTGTTAAGGTTTACCTGGATAACAGAAGAGAAAGGAGTCCTGGAACTCAACCGCTTACATCAGGCTAAACCGCTTGGGCAGAGCAGTGTGCATGCCCTAACTGCCCCTGTTTAGACCCTTTAAGTCACCTCCAGGAACAAGGTGGGCTCTAAATAAATCAGTAATTAGGAAAATCCTGCCCTGCTTTCTGGGCTTCGTTCAGCATGAGGTGAATGGCTAATGGTTCCCATCTACCCCCACCGCAGAGAAGCAGTAGGAGACCCTGCTCTACCCCCTTTTCATCCTTTAGAAGTAGGAGAGGAAAGGAGGGGAGGAGAACATCTTCTGGGTTTTGGTAGGAGGTAAGTGAGGACTCTGGTTTCCTACTTACAATGCCCCAACTCTCCCAGCTCTGGGGGGTGCCACATTACCTCTCCTCTCTAGAGGGCCCCATTCCCTTTGCTCACTCCAGGCACATCTCTTTGAGTCTCTGCAGACATCTGAGGTTGTCAGATCTCAGAGAACCCACCTTTGGAGGAAATTGTGTGAGTGCTGCTCGCATTTCTGCTATTTACTATCTCCGATATCTTAGGGTGTTCTGTGCCCTGCCTCAGTTTCATTATCTGTAAAATGGGCAAGTTCCCCCTCTTTCATAGATTTTGCAAGTGTCCTCAAGAGAACTTCCACAGTGCCCTTAGAAGCCACACACAGCAGCATTTATAATGTGATTGTTTTTATGGTGTTATAATACTTCCAAGTCGGGGACCTGAGATGAGGTAACTTCCTGGCCTCAGTTTCCCAGTCTGCAGAATGAGAATGATAAAGATTTCTGCTTCTTAGGGTTGCTGTGAGGATGGAATGACCTAACATAAGGAAAACACTTAGAACAGTGCCGGCACATAGTAGCTTCTAGTATATTTTACTTATTAATAGTATCCTTATTATCATCAACTTCTCCAACGTTTATTAGGATGTCAGTGAGGTGACCTGGCTAAGTCCTGCTTCTTTTTGCCCTCAGTCTTTTCAAACATATTGCATATGTGGTAGGATTATTGTTAACTGTTTTCACACTTATTAAGTAAAGTATATATTTGGAGAGATGACCCAAATCATCATTAACTGTGCTTTTATTTACGAGCAGAGCAAAGGAGGGTAGATGCTCCTGTTGGCGAGCAGGCAGTGGTTAAAGCTCATCTCTCCCCTTCGGCCTCTTTTTTCAGAGGCCTCTTTGGTTCTGGCTGGTGCCTGGCCTCCGCCCAGCGTGCCCAAGGAAAAGGCTTACTCCCGAAAGACTGGGGCTGGTAATGGTACCATCTGCCCTCATCTCACGCTGAACCCGTTTCTGCTGGGGCCCCAGAGTTGGAAGCTCCGAGGTCCTTCCCGGAGCATCCGGGCGTCTCAGGGCTTTCCTGCTGTCTGGTAGAAGCGCCTGCACTGACTTCAGAGATGAATGCGCGTTCTGGGATCTGAAGACTTAATGAACCTTCAGGGAACTTTCGATCTCAATCTGGCTCTCTGGGACACCCACGGCTGTCTCCCAGACTCGGCGGCCACCCTTTACCCCCGCCCCCGGACCTCCGCTCGATCCTCACCCGGCAGAGCTTCCGCACGAGGGCGCATTGGCTCTGGGACGCTAGGGTCTTGTGCCATGCGATCCCCGGAAATAAACCCCAGCGCGATCCTTCCTATCGCAGCTCCTCCTAGGCTCAAGTTTCAAAACCGTTCACCTGGGAACTTAGGCTCCATCCCTGCGAGGGAGCGGGTTGGAGTGCCAGGTTGGAGCTTTACGGCTGAAACCCCTGGGAGACGTTGCAAACTTCTGCAAATGCGCGGGGCTGGATGCGCCTCTCCAGACCGCGACTAGAACTTGGGTTTTCTTTTTTCTTAACCCCTATCCCACACCCCGCTTACTATCAGTGCCCGCCCACTAGCCGCGCGTGTCTCCGCCCGCGTCCGGCCCATGCCCAAATTGGGTGGTGGTTATTATTGTATGAATCCAAGCCCGGATTTGTCTTAGGAGTTCAGAAGAAGCGTCGCGGCGGGTGTGCCTTTCGGGAGAGGCAGGGATGTGCATGCTGGACTCCCGGTGCCGTGAAGCACCAAGGTCCCTGAGTGCAGAAATGGGAGGAGGTTCATAGTGACACCCGTTTCTCTCTTGCTCTGGGTCTGTTAGAACGGGCGCTGAGGCCGGAGACCGAGCTGGATCCAAACTTGAGCTTGCTGGGGCGCGTTGGTCTGGAGAAGTTGGGCGATCCCGGGAGCTGTGAGGCCCGCGGGTTGCAAATTTTCAGGCATTAAGGTTTTTTTCTAACTCCAAGGTTGAAAGGGGTGAGAGCCAGAGATCCAGAGAGAGGACAGCGTCCCGCCCCCTCTGGCCAAGAGGGCTATCCTCAATACCTAGGCCCAGGTAGGCTGGGCTGAACAGTTGGCCTAAGTTAGAAATGCAGCGCCCTGGACGGAGGCCTGAAGGTGTCGTGTCCCAGGGCCTAGCCTGGCGCTGCCTCAAACCGCGCCTGCACCCAAACTGGTTTTTCGACCCTGCTTGCCACGTCTTTTTCGGTATTTCAAACGTATTCGCGCCCCAGCGGGCTATCCGAAATCCCCAAACACAGGAGTTACCTTCTGGACTCCCTTTTGGAGTAAGATTCTCCCGAGCCCTCTAAACCAGTCTGCAGCAGTTGTCGCCTCTCTGTGACAGCAGCGGCGGCAGCCCCACCCCCACCCCCACCCCCACCCCAATGTACGGGTAGTGCTCGTCTTCCCATTTCGGCTGGGAACCAGGCTTGGGCCATGTCTACACCCACCTGCCTCCCCACCACTCCTTCTTCTCTTTGGCATCGCGACCGATTTACTCAATGAAAGCTAATTCAGTTATCCAGAGTGCTTTTTTTTTTCTTTTAAAAACTATTCAGCAGGGATCGTAAACAGGATCTAGTCACGCTACGTGTCCCCTCCTTCCGCAGTGCAGTGGAGTGAGAGCAGAGACACCTCCTTCTGAATAGGCATCATCCAGGGTTTTTGATTGAAATCCTGACGTGGCTAAATGTAAAATAATATGGGGCGTGTGGGGGGGTACTTGCACCCCAGGGTGAGTGGGTGGGTCGTCGGAGAGCAAGCAGGCTTTCCAAATGCTTAATGTAATCACGGGCCAGCTGTGTGCACTTGTAAAGTTGTTATAACCCCCCTCCTTGTTATAAACAGGAAAGCGCAGAATATAAAGCAAGAGACCCGCATTCACAAATACCAGCTCTCCCGCGCCAGCTGCCAAATTCCCCTTTTATGGAGTGTCTTGCTTGGAACCTCAGCCCCGTTAGAAAGACTTTAGTTTCTCCCCCCATGAACTTTCCAATCGGGTTTATTTTGAAACTTTCCTGAACCGAGCTGTGGACCAGGTAACCCATGCCCTCTCCAGCTCCCCTGCGCCTGATGGGTTGGCTTCAGGAAAGGGTGGGCTCCTGGAATCCTCTTCCAGGTGTCCCCAGCGAGCCGTGGAGGTCTCGGCTTGCTGCCTTTGGGACGCTAGGCCTCTGGAGAGTGCTCTGATTCCTTCAGGGCGTGTCCTAATCTTTCCAAGGACTGCATCCTTTTCTCATCAGACTCCCAAACCTCTTAGTTAGAGCACGCCTCTTCCCGCAACAAATGTAAAGCTTTCAAAGACTTCAGAAGGCATTTTGGGAGATGGTGCCATCTCTACATCTCCTATTAAGCCTGGGAGAAGAAAAGACCTGTTCGTGGGAGGCCCTGGTATTACGGGGCTCCCTCAAGCCAGCGGTAAAACTCACCCCTGTTCCCTGCCCCCCACCGTCTCCACCTCTCCTTCCTGGCCCGGCAGACCCCGCTCCCAGCCACCGAGGTCCACATCCTGCCTCACTGACTGTGTGTGCTTACAGCGTCAAGGGGTGGACGTGATATTTCAAACATCAGATCAGTGCGTTTATATATTGGGTGCCCGGAAATTTTTCCAAATAAACACAGCTTGATTCAACTTGGGTGGGCGGACTTATCAACAGACTAATTCTATAAACAAATGAAGGAATAGCCCCGAAACCGATTGGCTGGTATCAAAAAGACACGTGGAGGGAAAAGCTTGGAGTTTTTCAGCAATGAAATTTTAATTAATGTGGGTGGGCTGAGAACACAACGACTGTTTATCATAGACAATTTATTTTCCAGCGCTAAGTCAACATATAATAGCAAACTTACAACAATTATTTAACATTTTTAAAGCCATGAAGAAGGGACAGAGCGCGGAGCGGCCGGGGAGAGCGGCAGAGTGGGAGGCAGACTTACGGCGGGCTCCCCAGGAGGGCCCTCGCGGCGCGGGGCTCAGACCCTAAGCCTCCCGGTCGCCTGCATCGCGGGGAGCGCAGCGCCGGCTCCCACTCGCCATGAGCCACCTCTTTGGTCCCCAGCTGCCTGCCCTGGCTGCCTCGCCCATGCTCTATCTGTACGGCCCCGAGAGACCTGGGCTGCCTCTGGCCTTCGCCCCCGCAGCCGCTCTTGCTGCCTCCGGCCGGGCGGAGCCCCCTCAGAAGCCGCCCTACAGCTACATCGCGCTCATAGCCATGGCAATCCAGGACGCGCCGGAGCAGAGGGTCACGCTCAACGGCATCTACCAGTTCATCATGGACCGCTTCCCTTTCTACCACGACAATCGGCAGGGCTGGCAGAACAGCATACGCCACAACCTCTCCCTCAACGACTGCTTCGTCAAGGTGCCCCGCGAGAAAGGGAGGCCGGGCAAGGGCAGCTACTGGACGCTGGACCCTCGCTGCCTGGATATGTTCGAGAATGGCAACTACCGGCGCCGGAAAAGGAAGCCCAAGCCCGGCCCCGGGGCCCCGGAGGCCAAGCGGGCCCGTGCCGAGACGCACCAGCGCGGCGCAGAAGCGCAGCCCCAGGCGGGGAGCGGGGGCGGACGCCCGCGCCCCGCGACCCCCAGCCACGAGGGAGCGCCAGCGCACCCCTGGCCCCTCCCGGAAGGCTCTTCTACGCCGGCACCCTGCCTCTGGCCGGAGCCGGCGTCCCCAGAGGAGGTGGCGGGCAACGCGGTCCCGGGAGCGGCAGCGGTGGTCGTGGGCCAGCCAGCGCGCACGGTGGATGGTCCAGGGTCCCCTTTACGCCCTGTCTCCCGCAGCTCTCCAAAGGGCTCCGACAAGTCCAAGAGCTTCAGCATAGACAGTATCCTGGCGGGACGACAGGTCCAGAAGCCGGCTGAAGGGGCCGAGCTCCTGCGGGGCGCCAAGCAGGGGCCTGGCGGCTGTCTGGGTACCTCGCTTCTGGCCACCTCCACTAGCCTCCGTCCCCCGTTCAACGCTTCCCTGATGCTCGACCCACACGTCCAGGGCGGCTTTTACCAGCTCGGAATCCCTTTCCTTTCCTACTTCCCTCTGCAGCTCCCTGACACTGTGCTTCACTTCCAGTAAAGCGAACAGCGGCGCCGTTCTTTCCCTCGCCCTGGTCAGAGCTTCTCGTGAGCCACCACGGCTCCCACCGCTGGTGGTAGGAGTCACTTTTTTAAAAAATGATCGTTTCCTGGGCTGAGGTGTGGATCCTGGGAAATATTTCCAACTTCTGCGCTCAGGTGGGCAAGCTCACCTGCCTCCTCCAAGGGGATCTCCCCAGAACCAGGAGCGGCTTGGGGTTTAAAAGACCCTGCCCAGCTGGGACTTCAGCATCTCAGACCTCCTGCTGTGGGAGCAGGGGCATTCCTTGACCTTAGGTCAATCTAATGGCGGGATCTACAGCCACCCACTACAGGTCCTGTGAGTTTGGGGCACCCGAGGGCCCAGACAACACAAGAGCAGGACAGACAGACACATTGTGGTTGTTTCAATCTGAAAGCCACCATCTGACCTTTGCCAACTGGATTGTCACTGTGACTCAGGCCTTGGCTTTGACCCATCTGAGTGATGGGTGTTCACAGTTGAGTTTGTTCTTGAAGTCGAGATGTGCCCCCCCTCCCGGGGGCGGGGGAAGGGGGGAGCGGGATGACCCCTGTTTTTCAGGTTCTTTGGCAGACTAGGGCCTGGTGAGGATTTATGACCAATGTCCAGGTGAAAGATGAGAAACCACACTTTTATTTTAAATAGAAAATTTTTTCTCTCTTTTTTTTTTCTTTCTAGACAGTAAAAGGAACATGCTCTCTTCTTTCACTAAATACTTGACTCTTTTTACTATGAAAATTGCCCTGTGAAAATGTTTATATTAACAACTTCTGTTAAGAACATACACTCTATGTAATATAGCATCGTGTTACATTATTCTAGCTCATTAGTCGATACATATGTTCTCCAGTGCATGTTACCAACAATAGCAGTCATCTTATCTTTTTGCTTTTGTTTTTAAGGGATCAAAGATTTCAGGGAAGACTGGAAGTGTGTGAAGGGGAGGGAAGATGTCTCAGACAATACAGGATTTTTGATTTTCATGTTTGTTTTCGAGATCTAGATTTGATTGTTGCTACATTTTTCCAGAATTGTGTGTGTGCTGAAGGACTACTATTCATCAAAAGGTGTCGGGGGAAACAAACACATGAAAAGAAGGTACAGGGAGAGATGGGTTGGTGCTGGGAAGAGTAAGGGAATCTGCCGGCATCTACTGGAGACAGCTCTCTGCACCCCCAAGCATATGAGGCATGGTGGGAGGATTCTTTCAGACGATCTTTGGTGACTGCATCCTAGTCTGCAACCCAGAACCCCTTCCTCACTCCAGCCCCTACCAAGCAGACCCAGAGCCTGCAGGTAAATTAACCCTCTATGGAGGTAACCAGAAGTCTGGTGGGAGGGGTGGGCCACATGGCAGGGGTCTGCAACAAAGATCTGGTTAAGAAAATTGAGATTTTCACAATCCTGTTCATCTTAAAACTTTTGAGAAATGCATCTAACCTCTTGGGGTTGTCTTAAGGGTTCTGAAAGTTGATTTCCTGAACCATCAAGTTAATTTTATCTGATGCTGGAAAAGCACAATAAGTCATGAGTTCATGGAGGTGGGCTGAGATAGGTCTTCAAAATAACTTTTTAAATAGTTTCTAGGATTTATATAAAAAGGACACAAACTTTACAATGAGAGAGACTGTTGATTAATATGTTGGAAAGGGCATTTAGGACAAGCGTAATAATAATTATTAGGCACAGAGTTGACTTTCTGAGAATTCATCCTGAAAGCCATGTGCTACTGACTCATAAATGTTTCCTTGACAGCTTTCTATCAGGCTGGTGTGAACACTTTATTGAGCTGCAGAGTGCCCTTGACTTTAAGAACTTTGATGACATCCCATTGCTGAGATCTAGGCTCACTCTGATTAACTTAAAACGTGGTGGAAGGGTTGCCATTGGCTATTTTGTTATCCCAAAGTCTCAGTGTCTGTGAATAAAGTTGTTTTTTCAATAACCTCTCAGTGACTGGTTCAGTGGATTACTGGGGGGAATAAACAAACAGTGTAATAAGAAAGAGAAGACTGGGATTATATTTGGGACCCTATGAGCATCTCAAGGGGGCTTAGGAGCTGGAGCAGAAAAGCCCAGGACCAGTGGATACTGCCTGAATGTCAAAAAGTAAGATAAAAATTCTGCTGTATAGGAACATTTTGAATTTTTCATGTGTGTGTGCGTGTGTGTGTTTGATTTGCTATCTTGTATATTTTGTTAATTTATGATGGCTATTTTCTGGAGAAGCCAAAAATCAAATATTGCCATTTTAAAGGGATAGTATTTTAGAGTTACGGGTACAAAAGTATAATATAAACATTATTTTTATGTCACAGAAAAAAGGTAGAAGTGTGTATCTACTTTGTAAGAGGGTTTATCCATACATAAAGAGAAATTCTAACAGATACAATTATATCCACATTCATTCGCACATTTATCTGATTTAGGAAAACCAAGAGAAATTTTCTATGTGGGCCATTTTCTATGTGTTCTATACAATTTTATGTATATTTCTTCCTCCTGAAGAGGAAGAGGAGCTTTGGGTCTTAGCAATTCAAATAGCCTTTTTAATGTTCCAGATTTAATCACAGTTTCAAATTAGGAATCATTGAGACCAAGGAATGGATTCTACTTTTAATTAAAACAATATTTAGGGTAAACCAGAAGTAACCACATTATTCTGCTCTTAGGCAGTCTGAAGGTATGCTTCTGCGCTCTCATCTAAACAAAGTGAACAGATTATGTTTTCTGTAAATGATGTTTGGTTCAAGTCCTGATCTTTCTCTCTCTGTCTCTGTCTCTGTCTCTCTGTCTCTCTCTCTCACACACATGCACACGCACACACACAGATGAGTACAATGACCATAATGAGGGATATGGGAGGTGTATGCATAATGATAAATAAGTCACGTGTATGTGTGTGGGTATGTATACATATGTATACATGCATGTATGTGTGCATACATATGTCTAGTATACATGGATGCTCAGAAATTCATCTTTTTTGCATATAGGTGGGACAGATAGTCTCAAATCTAGTGCAGCATTCTTTCAAAACAACCAAGTGTTGATATTTTTCCCAAGTATTGATACTTTGGGAAAGATTTTGTTTTTCAGTACTGTTTAAGCCAAGGATAATTTGTGTTTTTTTTTTTTTTTTTTTTTTTTTTTGCTGTTATAGCACAACTAACCAAGAGTTTATGAAAGAATCTTGGAAGACATACCAACATGAGACCTTCACTTCCGTAATTTTACAAAGATGAGAGAACTTTGCAAAGGCCTTTGCTTTGTCTGGTTTTGGATATTTGCAGGCTCTTGTAGAGGCTAATAGCCTCCGGATCTCAAATGCCCCATAAGATTTTCTAGCACATAAACAGGTCATAGTTAGCCATTTTTGGATGTAATTGTGTCTCTCTGAAAAGGAAGACATGTGTGGTCACTACCATTTCAGCAGAGAGGCCAGTGTATATATCTATGTGTGGGTTAAAGCATTAACCACACATGATGTTATTGTTACAGCCGAAGGCCAAGGTCCATCTGTATGGACATTGGAAAGCCAACGTTAATGTCACAAAAATGGGTGACGTTTCCAGGAACCAGCTAGAGTGAGAGCCAGGACTTGGTGGACTTCCCATATACATGGTAGCTGGAGTCTTGCTTCCACGAAGTTGGACTTGTTTCATAGAGTTGAAAATATACATGAAAATAAGCAAAATTCATTATTAAAATTAAAGAATTTAATTTTGTTGGAAAAGTAATTCTTTTGATTCACATTTTGAGCAGTTTTTATAAAAATGCCTAAATAACCAAATGGCAAGTTCTCTACTATACTTGTTTTTATCTAGAGGCCTCAAAATTGGGGTTCTGAGGATCAGGCAGATACCATAGATGTGTACAGTGACCTAGAGTGGGGCAATAGGGAGTGGGGGGCCTAGGCTGAACTGAGGGGTCTGTATTTTCCAATGGTGTCTAAATGCCAATTGCACTGGGCTCATGAGCCAGATATGGATTCAAGCTCAGGGTCTACACCATGGCGGGCAGATGAGACAGAGCACAAAATATAGTTCTCCCCTGGTAGGTGGCTGGAGGGAGGGAGCTAGAGGACCTGTCATAAGCCCTGGGGGTACATAGTCAAGTCAAGTGTCTTTATTGACCCTAACAGTGAGGAAGGAGGGCAAAGGGGAGGTGGCGGAGCGAAGATTTGGTGCCAGTGTCCTTTTTCCATCAGAAACAAGATTCAGGGTTTGGCAGGAAGCAGAAACCCACTTAGATGGGCCACTGGGAAAGACAAGGGTGTAGGGACTAGTTATGGCAGGAGTGATCCAGGGGAAGAGAATACCCAGGGTGAATGTAGCCACAGGGCTGGCACAGGCAGGAGCCAAGAAGAAACAACCAGCCTCTCTCCTCTCCCTGCCTCCAGCCTCATGTTGATACCTCTGATTGGCTGAACCTGGAAGAAGTCGAGCCTATGGGGAGCCTGGATAATGCAGTCCACAGGGGTCAGCCTGCAGGGGCAGAACAGGGACTGAGAATGCACCCAGCTGCAGGTGGGGCAGACAGAGGTGGTCAGTATACAGGGGTTAGTTGGTTGCAGCTGCCCTGACCACACAATTGATGTCCAAGAGCCAACACTACACTATCTCAGAGAATACTGGTGGCTACGTCTGGACTTCTAGGAGATTGGATGCTCCCATCTGGCAAGCTTCTAAGAGAAGGTGGCTCCAAACCCTAATCTGAGACCCATTTAAGTAGGGAGGCTGAGCCTGCCCATGGCCATACAGACTCTGCCTTCATAGCTTTGTACCTGGAAAGGTCTTGCTGAGTTGCCAGGGACTGTGAATGACTGACTGTACACGGATTTGCTATCAGTTTATTGGGCACCTAAAACAAAGTTATCCCATACTGGGTGGTGTTCTGAATGTGGCTGATGCTACCTGATCCATTCAGAACATGTGGACACACACTGGTGAGTGCGTCCTCCAGCCCAAGTCCAGAGGAAGTAGGGTGCAAAGTTAGAAGAGTCTGGCCTTGGGCAGCATCTAAGTCAGACCCTCTTGGAAGGGTGGAGGGATGACACCCTGGTGTTCACAAGATTGTGCCACCTTGGACAACAGGAACTTTAAGGCATGACTCAGGTCTTCATAATGTGCAATGTAAAATATTATAAATATCACGCCCCTCTAGCACCCGGACATCACGCATCTTTCCCAGGTAGCCGGTCACCATCTACTACTCCTTTCCAAGTCTCTGTAGACACACCCACCTTGTTAATGACTTATTGATTCATGACCATGCAGCAATTTAAAACTCAGGTGGGAGTGGGGAAGTGTACATTGACCTTGTTATATGTGTGGCCTCGTTGCCCACCAGACAGAGGCTAATGACCCAGCTCTCCCTTTACTTGCTGTGTGACATTGGTAAAGTAACTTAACTCTTCTGCACCTTAACTTTCTCATCTGTATAAATGGGGATAATATTAGTAACTGCCTCACTGAGCTATTGTAAGGAGTAAATTAAACGATAGGTATTAATTTACAGGGCTGGGTCTGCCCGAGTTCTCATCCGTGAAATGGGGATAATCATAACTCTTCCTGTATAGGGCCATTGTCAGAATTAAATTAGTTAATATATACGAATACCTGGCACACAGAAAGCGGTTCGTAATGGGAGATCTTATCGCTGTTTACAGACACAGCCTCTAATCTAAACACTTTTGTTTTAAGAGTCCATTTGGGACTTCTTAGTTTGGTAACAAGATCATAAACCAACAATTCTTGCTCACGTTATATAATTCTGGAGGTAACAGAAGACTCCTGGAGGCCGACTTCTTCAGTTCTCCCACCCCGGGTGGGCTGGTGTCCATTTTCATCTGTTCATTGCAGTGTTACATCTCTTGAGATGATCCAACCATTTGAACACGAAACCAAAAGCAAAATAAGAAGCTACACATGGCAGGGGATCCTAGGAAAACCTCGGGAGAGTTGATTTTCACAGGCTGAAGAGAGCAAAGTCCCTTCGGTTTTTCCTTGCTTTTCCCAGGAGCTTAGAAGGGGCTCCCAGGGCCGACCATCTAGGCATTGTGAAATCAAGGGTCTTGGGAATGAATAAAACTCCTTATTTATGCCCCCAATACCAAGACCATTCCTTGAGGCCAAGGAGAGTCTCCACCCCTCTCCTGGGGAGAAAGGGACCAGACTGGGGAGCAGTTTTTCCTAAACTCATGCTTTTCAAAGCCCGCCTTATAAAGTGTAAGGAACATTTCTTTAAATGTTGTGGCTAAATATAGCAGGGGCTTGGTCAGTTAGAACATTTTTAGAAAGCACATTACAAATCAGGAATGTTTTGGAGAAATAAACTTTCCCACATTTTTGGACTTCAAGTCGGCACTGGGGGCTCCATCTTGAGAGCATGATGGGGGTGGCGGTGATGAATAATTCATGTTGGGCTCTCACTGGTGCCCTGAGTACACGCGAAGTGACTTCTCCTTTGCCTCAGTGGGTGTGAGGTTATAAGACAAGGACGCGGTGGGGTGGGGGGAGACCCTGTCAGGTTAAGGACAGCCCAGCGTCTGGTCTGAGTAAGGGCTGCTCAGTGACATAAGGAAATGGGGATTAAAGAGAAATAAATCTATATCTAGTCATTTCATTTTTTGTCTCTGCTGTTTGTTCTAGTGTCACTGGATTCGCACCCATGATGAGAACAGACCCAGGAGGCCACGGTGCCCGCTCCTCTGCTGTAGGATGACCTGGCTCCTGCCTATCCCCGGTACCCATGTCTTATCCCCAGGGACTCCCATTCAGTTGGCCTGTGGTGAGACTGGACTATGTGTTTCTAAAAGCTTCTCAGGAGAGTCTGCTCTGCAGTCAAAATTGAGAGCCATAGCAGTGAGGTCCCAAAGCCACCAAGTGGATTTGTTAGGGTCAAAGGAATGGTGTAAAGTGGTTCATTGATCTTTTATTTTTTCTTTTCATCTATCCATATGTATACATGATTTCAAGTTGCCTTAGAATGGACTCTCATCATCTCTTCATGACCTCCATCATCTTTCTTTTCATAAAGTTTCCCTCTGCTAAAAGATCCACTACAGAAGTTATACGTGTTCATGCAAGAAATGTGGAGTATGCAGAAAAGTATTAAAAAGAGAACAAACCTTAATCTCATGATCACCTGTAATAATCCTACCTCCAAAAGATTATGGCTGGTATTTACAATATATTTTGGTATTTTCTTATTGACTATATGTATATCGTTGACTATATATATCTTGACTATACATATGTGTATGTATATATATGTATACTTTTTTACTTCATCAGTGCTACCAATACCATCATCATCACCATCATCACCACCATCATCATCATCATCACCAAAGAACTTTTCAAGATTCTTTGTGCAGTGTACTCTCAGAGTACTAGGGACAGAGAACTTTGTAAGGCACAATCCTTCTACTTTAATTTATGACAGCCTAGCAATATAGAGATGAATTGAAAAGAGATTGATTGATTTAAACTTTTTAAATTTTGAAATAATTATAGATTAGAAGGTGCAAAGAAATGTACAGGGAGGTGAAAGAGACTTATTTTAGGCAAACTTTTTTATATTCATTTTCTCATCGTGGTGTGACCATGATCACCATTTACGCATGTGTGCACATGCGTGTACACACACACACACTCAAAAAGGACTGGTGGCTTTTCTTAAGGCACATCACTAGTCAATTTCAGAATCAGTCCTGGAGCACACTCCCAGCACTGTGGTTCTTTCTGACCCCTGTCCTGATGTCTGGCACCAAGGAAGGGGGACGGAGATCCTCACTAAGTGACCACTGATGGACAGGTCCAATCAGTGACCTCACTGTCCTCTTCCTCATTGTCATGGGAGGGCCAGACTGGCTTCTCTATTTAAGGCATGCCAGAGCCTAAGTTCCATTTTCATGTTGGTTTCCATTCTTTCAGCATTTATGAAAGTTGCTAAAAACTTGACTTTTGTTATCTATTTAGACTGGTGGATCTCTACCTGAACTAAGCACTGGAATCACCAGGGAGGTCTTTAAAAAAATAGTGATGGCTGCATCACAACCCCAGATGGTATTTTAGAAACCTTCTCATATAATTTTAGTGTGCAGCTGAACTCAAGAACCAGCGGTTTAGATATAAGTAAGGGAAAATTCGAGGTCAAGTGCCCAGATTATTTAGAAAAACCTCTTGGCATAAAGAAACGAAAAAGTAGATTCGGGCTGAATGAAGCAGAGCAGTTGTTGACATTACTCAAGGCTTATGTCTTCACCTCTCATTGCCCTCTCGGGATAAGGTATTGAGTGCATAATTTTTGGCATACTTATCTCATTTAATCATTTCCACAACCTTGAGAGATTGCTTAGAGTCTTCCCACTTGATGAATAGAAATCAAGGTTGGGGTTAGGGGACTCGACCAATAGCACATAGTAAGGAAGAATCTGGGTCAAAAATTGAAGCCAGTTGTTCCTAAAGCTCCTGCTCTCTTTCATACCATCTTCAATGCTACAGAGGCTAGAATTTTGCAAATGTTAACACATGTTTTAGCTCAGGATAAAGGAAGCACAAGCATTTAGGGGTCTGCATAAAGGAGTAGGAAGGTTTCTATTTTTCCATGATGAAAAACATGACTTGTACCAAGTGGCCTTTGAAATCAGAGTACTTTGTCATTCTCCAGCTAACGAATAGTGAGTGCTCATTAGCCACCAGGCCTGTGACATGCCTTAAGAATATATAGATGAACCAGACCCAGGTCCTGCCCTCGAGGGGCTTATATTCAGATGGGAAAAATTAGAGAAGCAAATTGACATGCACCAGCTCATGCAAAAATAAAGAAATATTTCCTTGTCTCTGCATGCTAGGGTGGGCCCGCCACCAGATGGACAGGTGTGAACCTTAGGAGGCAGGTAGGCAAAGAGGAGGGCGTGGTGTGGCCTCAGTGCTGTGGATCACAACAGCAGTCATGGAGCCGGAAGCCGTGACAGCCACTTCCTGATCTGAAGCCTTCCAATCCTAGGGGAGCTCGCAGTTGCCTTGGTGGTCAGCATGATGGTTCAGGGAGTCACTCCTGAAAGCTCAGCCTAGAATCTATTTTTCTGCCTGTTACAAAGATTCTGTGAGCTCTATTCTGTGTAAAGGAACAAGACTTTGCAGTAAAAAATTAAATTAATCAAAGAGTGATAAGATCTAGGAGGGGCTAATAATTATTTTAGTTATTTGTTGAGTACTTGGTCTCTGCTGGAGACTGTTCCAAGCACTTTACCAGTATTATTACTCATTTACTTTTCCAGAGTCCCTGTGAGTGAGGGACTCTTACTTGCCCTCATTTACAGGTGAGGTAGCAGATTTCATGAGCTTAGTCACTTTCCAAGGTCTCATAAATGTTTCTTTTTAGTTTTTTTAAATGTGGCTACTAAAAAATTGTTAAATTACTTTTTCTTTGGCTCACTGGTCTAGAAGATCAAAAGAAAGATTTTATGAGGCCCTTTATCTTGAAATTCCAAAGAGATGAGCAGATGATAGAACAGTGGCTTATGCCATTAGCTCTATTCTTTAGGGTCGAGATCTCGCAAAGCGGGACTACACAGGCTTTCTCGGACCTGGGGAAGTGACTAAGCCCCACAGTAGGTATCTACAACATGTTTGCTACAGGATTATATTTTCTTTGATTTCTGACTCTCCTGTTAGAGTGAACATCCCTCAGCTTATTATAGACAAGTGCTTGGTGCATTACAGATAGTAAGTATTTGTAGACTAGACTAACAATCTAATGAAAGTGCTTTGCCCCATTCCTCACGTTTTCTTCCATATAGGGTTGCTCTCCACCCCTATACTCATTCGGCCTGAGGTAGGGACAAGCAGGAGGGCTTATCTGGTGGGGAAGCCTAGGCAGAAACATTATTAACTGGACATCTGGGGACCCAGCCTGGCTCTTTTTCCCCTGGGAGTGAGCTGCCACCAGGGGGCACGCATCCTATTTTGCTCTCAAGGGGCTGCTCACTCCTCCCCCAGCTATGGGGGGCGGGGGCTCCGGTGGTCCAGAAGTGCCATTGACTAGTGGGTAAGTTTTTTGCTCACCGCGGATGTAACCCACAGGCTCCAACTGAGCTTTTAAAATAAATGTTTTGACTTCTCTCTGCCCACTCCTGTCATTTCCCAAATGGTACAGAAATCAGGCAATCTCCTAGTTTTATTGGCAGGAACCCCACTGAAGGGCAAGGAGAAGTGAAGTCCCCAAAGCAAGAAATTAAATAGTAAAGAGTTGTGTAGGGGCTCCCAGCTCCCAGTTTGGAGTGCAGGGGGTTTAGGCTGCAGCTCATGAGAAAAATGCTAATCGGGATAAGGTATTTTTTTTTTTTTTTTTTGCCTCTGGAGTGACTCTGTAGGCAAGGACCTCCCTGAAGAATCAAAGAGGAGGGCAGCCTTTACATCACCGTGGATGAGACCTAGGGGTTCCATTTTTAATCTATGAGACTTCCCAGAGAGGCAGGGAGAACTTCAAACCACAGACTCGACCTCTGGATTTATAAGTTTTCTAGTGAGTTGTATCCCTATCCCCTCTGGTGAGAAGGATGCTCCCTGGAAGCTGGAGTTGTGAAGATGGGGGGAGGGGATAGGAACAAGGAGGCGGGGTCCAGCTGGGGACTGTGAGAAACAGGAAAAGTCTTTTGAGCTCCATTAAAAGCAAGCGGTTGTCTTTCCCAGCAACAGAAATTCTCCATGGGCCCCATAATTCATACCACAGAGCTAAGCTTGAAATCAGCTCAGAGAAACTGCCTTCAGTATGACCACATGGCAATGACGCGTGTGTGCGTGTGTGCATGTGGCAAAGCTGAGAGGCAGAAAGAGACTTTTTGGGGGGATCAAGAATTTCCGTCAATGCCTCTTCATCTATCCCCTACTCGAGGGGGATCCTGCCAGCATCCAGCACTTGCTCCTCCTCTCAGTTTCCTAAGATCTTCTCGGTGTCTCAGAGGGCTGCCCATGTCTTTGTTTTCATTAGCAAAGCAATATGTAATAATAGTTGTTAAAATAATTGTATTTCTGTTTTTACATCTGTAAAGATTAAGTTAAACAGTATGAAGCCCATTAAACTATTTCATGACACGCTGCCGTAAATTGCCCTTCATTCCCACTGCTACTATTATTCCAGAATAAACTTCAGAGATGGGGCGGCTGCCATGGAGGGTTATTTATAGCGGCTCATTCATCAATAAAAAACTTCAAAAGGAATCTGTTACTCTTCTATTGGGAAGCCAAAGAAAACTCACATAAAGACAGCCCTGTTAAGAAACAAAGCGGAGGCGACCACAGGACATTTAGTAAAATCCCGATTTCTAACAAATACCCCATGTCACTAAAAGAGATTGCTGGCAACGTGAGTCCATCTAGCAACTCGGTTCCTATTGGATAGTTAACATAAGCTGTTAAACAGTTGTATTTACGTTGGCTTCAAAGGGCCCGGGCCTCCTCTTTGGGTCTTAAAAGTGTAATAGGTTTGTGATCTTGACATAGCGAAACAAGTCTTTTCATCTTCTGTGAGCCCAGGGGATGGGCTCATCACTTTGCTTATTGCTTATAGGTTGACCTACAGTTTTCTGGGCTTTTAGTGTGAAGCTGGATTGGGCATGGGAGTAGAGCCTTTAAGGGTGGGAATACCATTTATTGAGCACTCGGTACTACCTTCTAGAAGCAGGTATTATTGGCTCCATTTTGCAGACGAAAATACTGAAGTTGAGGGAAGTTTGGTTTGTATCCATCATGTTGGGCTGAAAACATGACTCTGTTTTTGGCAACATCTTAGAACTGCAGAGGTCCATTTGGTACCAGATCTTGAAGCATGACTGGATGCAGCCATATTCATGTTCATGGACAAACACTTGGCTTCCCCATGAAGGCGAACCCAGAACGTCAATGGAGATATGGAGACAATGCTTGTGTTTCCATACCTTGATACTGGGCGGGCTCTGGTAGGCATGATGCTGGGTGCCCAGGTGTGCCGTGGGGGATGAGTTGTAGACAGGAAACAGCCTCCGAAGGACTCCGCATGTTATGAAGACATTTGTACTTCTGGAGGCGGAGGCTGGGGCATCTGTTGGCAGTGACAACACAGTCATGAGCAGTTCACAATTATTGGGCAATTAGCATGTGCTGGGCTTCCTGCCAAGTGACAGCATTACAGGTCTCTGTCATTTATTTTTCCCAGGCTTGTGAGGTAAGGGCTCACATCAGGCCCATTTTACAGATGAGGGGATTGAGGCTCAGTCAGTTAACCTGTTAGGAGGTGCAGGGCTGGCACTGAAACTCAGGACAGGGCCCTGGATGCTGCGCTGGAATGCAGTCTCCCCTCCTTCATCTCTCTACCTGCTCAGGGCCATGGCGATTGATGGAGCAGCTTGCTCCCTGCACAGGACTGGTAGAGAGGCTGAGCTGAGACTGAAAACCAACCTCTCCTCTACTTTCCAAGCCGTGTACCTTGGGGAAGAGGTGCCTTCTGGGTTCTTGGTGGCCTGGGAGCCAGCCCTAACTGGACTGGAGATCTGGCTTTGCTACTTGTTAGCAAGTTATTCAGCCTCTCGGAGCCTCAGATTTCTCATCCCTCAAATGGGATAATAACATCAAGGCTGTGGTGAAGATTAAGTGGGATGAGGTCATATTTATGTGCAGTGACTGGCACAGCATAATGACGACCATGGCGAGCACTGATTGAGCACTTACTCTGGGCCAGACCAGTGCCAACAGCCTTACACGCAGAAACTCGTGTAATCCTCCCAATGCTCTGGGATGGACGCTGTTATTATCCTCACTTTATAGATGAACCACATGGTCAACCAGAGAGGTTAGGTAGCCTGCCCAACATCACACAGCTCTAAATGGTAGAGCTGAGAGGCAAACCCAGGTAGTTTGGCTCCAGAGTCCATTCTCTTACTGCCTTTCTCATCCATCTCCTCGACAGATTCTCAGTGCATATGGATGGAATGGGTGCTACTCTTTCGATAGCACTGACATGACAAAGAGATTTGGGGCTTATTCTAGAAATGTGTTGGCCGCCAATGCATTCTTTGTACTACTCCAGGGACACCGTCCACAAGAATTCTGAGTTATGCTCCAGAAGGTTTTTCCGGAGTTGCCTAACACCTGATCTTGAGATACAGGTTATATATGGCCTGGGAATCAGGAAGCTTGATCCCATCACTGGCCTCATTGCAGCGTGTCTCTATAGGTGACCCCCGGCAGGGCTCTGTGCTCCCTGAACAGAGTTTTCTCTTCTGTATTAAAAATGGGCTGAGGACAGTTCAGTTTCTGTCATTTGAGCTCAGAGGGGCCCCTGTCATATTTGCCTGACCGCAGAACCTCATTCTAGAGTCCAGACATCGATTCCTAAGGAACAGGTACTTGGCTTTTGTTCAGAGACTGTGGCAGGGGCCCCATCTCAGGCACATAGAGTGGGACTCACATTACCTTCTGGCGGAAGCCATTCTGGTTTCCTGTAGATGGTTGCCGTGGGAATTTTAGGGGTTTCTCTAATTGGGGGTAGGGACCAGAACAAAATGTAAATGTTGCCATTTGCAATTTCTTTAAATTTCTGCTAATGCAGTTATCAAGAACAGGGTGACTGCAAAGACCAGAACCATTTTATGGCACAATTAGCTAGAGTTTCCAGCTTCTAACTTTCTGACGTGACAGAGGGGACCTGTACTTATTGGATGGAGAAAAAGCAAATACCCATCCCACTTGTTCAATGGGATCCTTCCTTCAGTCCTGCTGTTACCACTGGACAAATTCAGATGCATTTTGGATTTGCTGACCATCTCACACTGTTTGTGAAATGCTTGGGGTTTGATAAAACAGAAAAGATATTTGCCAACCCCCTTTCTCCTTCATTTTTAAGCCCATGTGGATTTTAAGGGGAATTTAATACATATGTTTCTGATTCATTTGTTCTTAACTCATCAAAACCTTGTTTCAAAAAACCTATTCAATGTCCAAGGAGCTTTTGGAGTTGGATTTTAAATCTTTTAACGTCTTCTCTTCCCAGCTTTGAAATGAGATGTTGCCTTTTGCCAAGCATAAATGAGCTCCCAAGCTGAAAAAATGTTCATGTTTGGTTCACAATTAGAGAACTGTGAATTGTCAGTGGGCTGTGAAATGGGCAAAACCTGCCTTTTTCAAAGACCTGTCAGGACCCCTCCCCCAAATCCTGGACCAGTGTCTCACATCCTATTCGTCCAGGAGCCTTGTCATTGGCCCAGTGAGTGACAAGAATAACGAACCCCATTTACTTTTCCACCTTGATTCTGCCCAGAAAAGGGCAGCCTGGAAGACATTTGAGGACTGGCCTCTCACATTTTAGGAGAATACAGCTTAGAGTGGCTTCTAATTTGTTATAAAGTCTGAATTATTTCAAGCTTTTTAGGATGAAAAGTTGAAGACATAGAGTAGAGAATGCCCTTGTGTACTTACTACTTGCCAAGCTTCAGCAATTATCAACTCGGTACCAATCTTGATTTCGAAACGAATCCCGGACTTCATATCATTTTATTCTTTAATGTTTTGGTATATCTCTCTAAAACATAAGGAAGAACTCTTAAAAAATCCACAATATCCTGATTACGAATTGACAGTAAATTCCTAAATGGCATACAATATTCCTGTCAGTGATTCATTTCCCTCCATTTTCTCATAATTTCTTTTTTTTTTTTTTTAAACTGGGTTTTTTGAATTAGGATCTAAACAAGGGCCATATATTGTATTTGGTTGCTGTCACTCTTAGGTTGACAGCAACCAAATACAATATACTCTCCTTTCTTTCATTTTGCAATTTATTTGTTGAAGAAATAGGTGATTTTTGGTTACTCTCCTTTCTTTCATTTTGCAATTTATTTGTTGGAGAAATAGGTGATTTTTTTTTATTACATCCTTGCATTTAACAAGTTTCTCTTACTCTAGAAAATGATTTTTTGTTTTGTTTTGTTTTTTTGTTTTTTGCTGGCTGTTTGTTTATTTTCCACTTGGTGCAAGACACACAGGTATGGGTGTCAGGAAGGCTCGTGTATGGCCAGGACAGTAAAGGGTGAGACTCGTTCAGGTTCCTTGTTGGTGTTTTGCTATTTTGATATTAAAGAACCCAACTGCTTCTGCTCTCGGCAGCCTGCCAAGTCTATGGGGTAGTGTGGGGGAAAGGGGCTCAAAAGAGCCTCGCACCTCTGGAAGTCTGGTGGCTGGTGGTAGCCACTCAGGGTGGGGGCCCAGAGTTGGTTTTGCTGGGCTGACCACCAGGCTGCTTCCTTGTGGCTTCCCAAGCCAGGTCACAGTGATCATGATGCTGGAGGCCGGAGGAGATCGTGAGTACTCTGGGGACTCCAACACTGTGGCCATGAAGGGGAGAGTGGACTTCCCGAAAAAGAAGTTCGCGCACCAGTGACCTGGGGAGGGGGGGGGAGGGGCGGGGGTCAGCCTTGGGGAGACCAGGGTGGTGGGGGATGGCTTCCCTAGAGCACTTGGCACTACCACAAGAACTGTTACTGGAAGTGGAAGCCAGGCGGCACCGCTAGTAGTCGTGGGCGGCCACGAGCGAGCCTCTGGAGGGGATGGCTGCCATGCTCTTGCGTGTGGGCTGGTGGGAACCTCAGCGGACCCCTTGCGGGCCTTAGGGCGCTATCACGGGTGGCGGGGACGGGGGCGGCTAGGCTACAGGGACCATTTGCACAGTAGACCACAGGAAGCCACTCTACGACCATGAGGTGCAGAAGAAAATATGGACTTTTAAGGTTGACTATACTTTATATAGTCAATCCTATTAGAACAATTTATTTTACATTTTGATAGGATTCATATTTACTTTTTTCCTCTTTTAAATATACAATTTGGCCCTGAGTATAACTTCATTCTCTGGGGCTCTTTCTCTCTCCTCTTCTCCCTCCCTACCCCCCCCCCCCCACTTTTTTTTTTTATTTAAAGATATCAAGTGTTGCAGTGGCAGGACCCTGTTCCATCATATACTAAGACCCACCAGGAATGAGGAGCAGGAAAAATCAGATACTGTGAAAGTGAGCACACAGCTAAAATAAACATGCTTTTCCATATTTCATTTTTAGGTGGTGCTCAGATGTACATTACATACCTATCATTGAATGACCCAATGAGAAAGCTTTTCTCTCTTCCTTTCTCTTCCACACCATCTGATTACATTTGGGAGAGTCATTGGTTTTAACTTCTAACACCTGCTAATCTTATTTAAGGAAAACAGATCAGGGCCTCCGTGTGGGGCCTTGGGCGGGTAACAATGTCTAGTGAAGCTGACCAACCATTGCTTTGTTTTTTTACTCTATCAACTTTTAGCTACAGTCTTATCAAGAGATATTGAGTTTTCCATTGACGACAATCCTATAAACTTTACTTTCAAAAATTATTGAAGTAAAAAGTGAGAGTTGATTTAAGGAAAACTTTCAGTAGAGAGTGGTCTGGGAATGGCTGATGTGTGGGACGCAGTGTCGGGGAGGCAGTAAGAACGCTCGGATCTTTTTTCCTCGTCTTCATAGTCTCACAAGAGAACACAGGCAAAGTCACATCACTGCTCTGCAATCTGTCTGTCTCCCCTGGAGATTGGGGAGGATAATCGCATCTCCCAGGGTTTCAGTTGAAGAGCAAAAGATGAGAAATGTGAGAGTGCCCTTAAACACTAATTATTATGAATAATTTAATCAGCTCCTCTGTACTCCTCTGGCCACCATTTCTACTCTCTTCCTCTCCCTTCTTTCTTACACTCTCTTCTTTATTTCCTACTCACTCAACATCTTTTTGGAGCCATAAAGGGATATAAAACAGGTGCTTGGGTAGAGACTAAAAAGAAAACCACAAATCTTTGAGGTACCATAAATAATTTCAGCAGATAGACTAGAGAATCCTCCAGCGGTTATTAGACTCCACCCCTGGACCACAGTAATTGGCCCAGCCTCAGACACGTGACTCGCATGAGCCAATCAGAGCCCACGGCAGGATTTTTCTCACTGAAGCTGGTAGGCAAATACTTTTTCTCTGAGAAAGGGTGGGCGCCTGGAGGTGTCTGAGACTGTGGTTCCAGCCTGTGGGTGGGTGGATGGAGCTGACCTGAGAGTCACCCAGTGAGGTTTTCCCCTTTTTGATTCTTTTCCACACCATCTGATTATGACAAGGAGTAGAATTTCAATTTAGTGGTTTCTTTTTTCTTGGATGACAAAAGAGCAAAAGGATAGAAAGAGAGAATGAGGGAGACAGAGACAGAAGGCATTTGGGTGTCTAAGGCTCACTCTAGATTAAAGGAGCTGATAAATTCTTAAACCACTTTACTTAAGCCAGATTGTGCTATATTTTTGTCACCTTCAACCGAAAGAACCCTGATGAACTATGTCTGCTAAAATTACATTTAAAAGCACATATTGCACAGTTTGGTGTCTAGAAAACAGGATGTCTGCAAACAGATATTAGACCAGTCTAACTGCCTTGCGATGGCAAAGTTCTTTGGAGAGAGAAACTGCATTCCTAGTTCAACTATATGAACCTTGAATTTCCAGCTTCATCATTGCTAACAACTGACTTCCTGTGACAGATCATTCCAGCTAGCACCTTGCATTTGGATAACCTTGCTAAGTGCTTTCATATTTACCATTTCTTTCTCAGAGCATCCCTTTGATATGATCGAGAGTGACTGATTGATTGATTAATCAATCTGACCAAGCAACATTTACAGAGTATTTGCCATGAGTGGGGCACTCTCAGACGATGGCAAAGATGTGAGTAAGTTGGAGTCTTTATACTCTTAAGCATCATTATCCATTCGACAAAGAAACTGAGACACCAAGCAAGATTAAATGACTTACCTCAAGAGTTTTGAGACTTTCAGTTGGAGCCAAGAGTAGGACCATATCTTTTAACTTACTAATCTGGGACCTTTCATGCAAACTGCTGCCCATTTTGCTGTGTTTGGGGGGGTGGGGGGGACTCACTCTGGGATATTTCTTAGTTTACTTCCTATCACTTAGCTGTGCCAGCTTGGGCAGGTCCTTTTGTGTCTTCCAACTGTGACACAAACGTTTGCATACAGAGAGCACAGACTTGCAGCCTATGGCCAGGGGCATGCAAGCTTTGGCTGTTTTCTTTGGTTCAACAATATTTTAAAACACACTCTTTGGTAGCATTCTGAGCAACCTAGTGTCTATGGCCTTACATATGGCCCGTGTCAGCCACTATTACTATCTTCCCGGTCCTTGTAGACTTTTGAGTTTGCAACCCTTGGATCACAGTGTGACCTCTTAGATACTTTTTAGTCTTGACATTTCTATGATTTTATCTTACTCTTTTTAAAAATATATATAACATACACCAAAATTTATACATGTGTCCACTTTTGATCACCTCTCAGATTATTCTATAGACTATTTGCATCACCCCAGAAAGTTCCTTTCCCAGCCCTTTCCCAGTCAATACTCCCCACCCGAGAGGTAACCACTATTTTGACTTCTATCACCATAGGTTAATTTTATCTACTCTTGACTGTAATATAAATGGAATCACACAGTGTGTGCCCTTTGTGTCTGCCTTCTTCTCCTCAGCATTGTGTGAGACTCATCTACGTGGTTGTGTGTGGTGGTGGTTTTTCCTTTTTCACTGCCATGCCACATTCCCCCACATGAATACACTACAAACCTTTCCCTTGTATGAATATACCACAGGCTGCTCGTTCTAGAAGCTTGGGTTGTTTGCAGTACTTGACTATGGAGAGTAAAGGTGCTATGAGCATCTTTCACATGCTTTCTTGAAGAACATAAACCCTCATTTCTATCCAATATATACTCAGAAAAGGAATTACTAGTCATGGAGCGTATGCATTTTTAGCTTTGGTAGATGCTGCCAGACAGTATCTCAGTGAGACAGAACTCTTGTTCCTCCATTCCTTACTCTTTTCAGAGGGGCTGCGTTTACACAGGCTTCTTCCTCCTCCTTTCTCAACACATGGTAAGCACCTGGCACGTAGTAGGTGTTCAGTTAATGCAGTTCATTTTTAGAGAATGAATACTAAACAAATCCCCCTCCCCATCACCCCATCATCACAGTCACCCCCTGGCATCCTCACCACCATCATAGATGACATTTGCGCACTACTCATCGTGTAACTCATCTCTGATCTTCACGAAGCCCCCTCAGGGCTGGCATCCTCATCCCCGATTCCCAGATGGTGAAGCTGAGGCTTGGTAGAGTGAGTCACTTTGCCTACATGGCTCTTAAGTGGAGCTGGGTTACGGATCTGCCTGAGGTTCAAGTGCTCTGTTATCATCGTGTCCAACTCTGAGCACCCCTTCTGCCTTTGGCGCTCCTCAGCAACCCATTTCCCAGACAGCCCTCAGCAGCTCGTCTGTTCTCCTGGCATTGTTTTCCAGGACAAGCACATTCCTGAGTAGTTTGGCTTCCCCCGGGATGTCTCCAGGGCCATCGTCTGTTTATAAATGGCTCCTGGGCCTTTCCCTTTACTGGCCTCTATTGACAAATAAGTGGCTGACTCACGGAATAAAAATATACTTCTGGTTTAGAGCTGTGTAGAGTTATTAAAAGTTTGTTGTGTCTACTCAGATGGTATAGCCACTGCCCTAGGACGAGGCAGCTGACTTGACTGTAGGACAAATATAGATAAACGTTTCCTCTCCTGACTCGGTCACTGCCATATGTTGTAGGTCACGGTGACAAGGCTCACGAGGTTCCAGGAGTTGTTTTTCTCTGGCGTTTTGGCTGAGTGGCACGGTGCTGGATTTAAAGTCAGGAGACCCAGGCAGGTGCTATAGGTCTGTCATTTCCCAGCTATGTGACCTGGGCAAGTCACCTAACCTGCTTGAGCCTTTTTACCTCAGCTGAAAATTGAAAATTGTGAACCTCGCCTCCCAGGGTCGTTAGGAGGAGTCAGCTGCACAATGTCAAAGAAGTTGCTGGGGCGGCCATTTTGAGATAAAAAGAATTGGCTTGATACGAGCTTGGAGGGGAGGGCTGGGTCAGATCACAGAAGCCTGGTAAGGAGTTGGGACGTTATGGTCTGGGGATGCCAAATAGATGGCGAATGTTCTGCCGCCAGGCTCTGTTTGAGGGATGGACTTTTGCAACTGTGGTGAGACAGTATTTAACATTTCAGAGACAGAAATGGCCATCAGAAAAGGCTAAAATGATATGTTTTGGCCCCGTCTCTAACCTTTGGAATGATGCCCAGCTTCCAGCAGTCTCTGATGCTGTTTTGGGGGAGGAAACCTTATGTTGAAGAAAAGCACATTGCTTTCCTTCAATGTACTATTCGCTCTTTGATTTCACAGTCTCCAGACACTGTATCCCACGATATTCTTCACTGCCTCTGAGTGGGGCTTCCCCTGGATGCCCAGGTGGTCAGAGCCTGCACTTTTTTTTTTTTCAAGAAGCCATAAAGAGGAAAAGTTCTCTAAGAAATAATTCCTTCTACCTTCAGAATACTCATGGTTCCTTCCAAGAAAACATTCCCACAGTGATTTGAGAAATCTTCTCGGTTAAGTCCTTTTATCAAAGGGATCATATCCCCCCCAGTGACCAGCTTGTAGAAAACAGACGTATTCTGTGCTTCGCAGAATGAACCCTGGCTCGATGACTTGGCTCTCAGAGAATGTGTCACCACAGATCACATTTAAAGTTCTACTTAGAATCTCAGACTCTGAATCAGATGCAAAATATGGCTTATCTGGGGAATAAAATAAAATACCATATTATTTAAAAAAGAGTTAGTTGAATTCTTTGAAAAATCAAAGCCATTGATTTATAGGAATAACCGCTTGCTTTCTTTTCTTTTCTCTTACCATTCTTTTGACTATTAGTGTTTTATTTGAAATGAATAAACACAGTTTTGATTTGAACTACTCAGATTAGTGGGGATTTGGTCTTATTGGGTCACCGAGTAATCTTGAATCACTATTTGATGCTGGGTCTCATTTTCTCCATTTGGAACACTAAAAAATGATTTGGATCTTTCTAGTGCTACTATTTAGTAAGAAGGAAATTAATGTGAAAAGTGGCAAGGGTTTATATTATGATTGCTTAGAACCACATTGTCCAAAAGAATGTTCTGTGACAATGGAAATGTTCTATAATATGGCATCTACATGCTTTCCCAGACGGTAGTCACTGGCCACAAGCGGCACTGAGCACTTGAAATGTGGCAAGAACGGTTGAGGAACTGAATTTTAAATTTGAGTTAGTTTTAATTCATTTACATCGAAGTAGCCAAATTTGGCTTGTAGCTATGGTAACAGCAGTGCAGGTTTAGGGGGAAATTCTGCAACCTGGTGAACAGAGAAGGTTGTTTTCCCCTCTGGGCCTCAGTTTTCTCATCAGAAAATAAAGAGAAATCTGGATCAATCGGACCATCTTAAAAATTTCCACCAAAGTACAATATAACAGTCAGGGTGCAGTGAGGAAAACATGCCATACTAGGTATTTCAAAAGAAAGGGACTGGATGCAGGGAATTAATGTGTTTACAAAACCTTCAGAAAACCTAAGAGAGTGAAGTCAGGAGAGGCCATATCCAGCGTTCAGGTCACTGTAAGTGTAATTCAAAGACTTAACGAGTTGGCGCTATTGTCCATAGGTCAGAAAACTATGGGAAACCACTGCTGACAGGGCTGCCTTGTGGTCCTGAGCTCAGTGGCTGGCGAGGAAACAGAACAGGCTACAAGGACTTACGTTTGCCAAAGCCCACACATCCCCTGTGGCTGCCAGAGAAATGAGGGTGGCTTCTGCCTTTCAAACCTGGCACGAGAGTCTCTCATCAATGGAGCACATGTTGCACATGGAACTCTGGAAGCCTGGGGTCTGGGAGAAATGTAGTTTTCTGTCTTGTAGCCTTATGATGCATAAGGGGGAAATAAATGTTGATGGCCCCCAAGCCCTACCCAGCAGACACTTCTAACACATAGAAGAGTGAGCAAGCGCACACCCCCCACACACTCAGAGGTCTGAGGGAGTGCCGTCGTGGTGTGCTTCTGCCTCAGGGACAAGATTGACATCTGTTGTTTTGCCTGTTCAGTATCTGTTTTCTTGTCTCCTGACAACAGCGCCGTGATTTTCCGTGGGCACCGGCCCTCCTCCACACTCAGTCCATTTAGTTTTGGGTGGGGGTACTTTATGTCTGTGTCCAGAGTGGCCTGGGGTTTCAAGCTGGCCGGCCATATCCTCCTGTTGCTACAGCGCTGAGGTCAGGGACAGATATGGAACCCACATAAATCAGAGAGACACAGTGGTCATGGACCATTGGGAAAGGAATTTTTCAGTTTGGCTGGGGAGCTTGGGGAGATAGAATGCAAGCCTGGTGCTCAAGCAGTCATCCTGCCTCCACGAAGGCAGGTCCTGCCAAAGGCACGATGTGATGACATTAGAAGGTGGGGCCTCTGGGAGATGATTAGAATATGAGGACAGAGCCCCCATGAATGGGATTAGTGCCCTTATGAAAAAGAGCCCAGGGAGATTCCTGGCCCCTTCCACCCTGCGAGGGCACAGTGAGAAAGTGGTCACCTGCGACTCAGAAGAGGGTCCTACTGGAACCTGCTAAATCATTTTTCAAAAAAATAATTAGAAAGCAAAGTAACACATATGTTATCAAGTCTGATAATATTTGGTGCACTTCTTTACTTAAATTAGATTCAAAGCACTTAGAGAGGGCATCTGGAATGTTCTTTTTGCTCTCTCTGGAGTGAAGAGAATGCAAATATTTACCATACCTCATTGTTAGCAGACGGGGAAACTGCATCCAGGAGAATAATAATAAAATAAACTTCTCCAAAGGTTTACAAAGTACTAGCAGCTGAGTTCCAGAAAAATTTTTGGTAGTTTATTTTATTTAAAGAATTCCCCCCCAGCAAAATTCATATGTATTTATAAAAAATGTGAGCATCACAGATGTAAAGCAGATTTTACTTTAAAAATTTTTTATTCAACTCTCTGAGGTTTTAAATTGTAATTTTGTACTAATCATTTTTATCCACTCATATTTTATTTAAACGTGTTCTTAAATAAACAAGTGACATACAGTTATTTTTTTTAAAAAAAAATTCAAATAACATTAAAGGTATAATGTAAAGGCATAATCAGGTCTCACTCTCAGGACCACATTCAGAGACTGTGCAGCATATTTACATGTCCATCGGGCATGTCTTGGTTTTTATTTTTTTCAATAAAAAATGGGAATGGACCTTTCTTCTTGTCTTATTACTTCTTCATTTAGTGCTAGACTTTGGGCGTTCGCCATGCTTATCCACACAGCTCTTTGCTCTTTAATGGCTGGATGGTTTTCTGTTGGATTGTAGCTTTTTTAACCAATCCCCTATGACAAATGGTGCTACAGTGAAAATCCTTGTACAGTTATTTTGGCACATTTGTGAGCATGTTTCTCGGGGTAAATTTCTTAAAGAAGAAATTTAGTCAAAAGATTGGTACTTAAAAAAATAATTTCCTGGATGTAACCATGATGCCCTTAACAAAAGTCATTTCAGCCCGTTGGCGGCCCCAAATGGGTTTTCTTGTTTCATATCCTGCCTCTTGCAGTACACTGTTACAGGTACCTAGACTCATATTAATTAAACACACACACACACACACACACGCACGCACGCACACACGCACACACGCGCGCACACACACACACACACACACACAAACAGAATCCTTGGCTGTGCTTAGTTACCTTTCGCTGTTATTGTCATTATGAAACAAATATAGCAATAGTCCTTTTAACATGTGCTGCTAGTTCAGAGCTTTCTGTAACATATGTGACCACAGTTCCACCAGAGTTCTGGTTTTGGTGTGTGTCTTTCTGCCTTGTTACTGCGGGCCTGTGTTCTGGCCTGACTCTCTATCTGTCCCAGGCTTGGGGCTCTGTTGGACTTTTCTCAGTCTTTCTAGGCTCTGAATACCTGTCCCTTAATTCAGCATCACAGAGGACCCTGCCAGATGCATCAAACCTTGCTGCCTCGGGAGGCTGCCCTCTCACTCCTGGGCTGGGTCACTGCCCACCTGCTGGAGCTCCTGGTCCCTGACTGCCACCTGCTGCCCAGCACCATGGTCTCAGACTAGACAGCTGCACCTGTATCACAGAACATCCAGCTGCTGGAAGTCATTCTGTCCCCCACCCCCGCCTCCACCCCAACAGACCTTCCTACAGACTCCATTTGATCGATTTTATTAATAGCTTCTGGCCCCAACAAACCTCGTCTTTCCTTCCTCCCACCATGTTAGTATTGTGACAGACATTTACATTATTTCTCCAGACCCATGCCAATGCGGCAAGTAGAGAAACTGAGTCACAGAGAGTCTGGGTTGCCCATCTTCCCAATAATTTTTTTTTTTTTTTTTTTACCAATAGCCATTTGGAGCCCGGATATCATGAAAGTCATTTAAGGCAGCCAGCTTCCATTAAGTCTAGAATAAACATGTAGCCAAAATAAACATGAGATTTGAGGTTGATCGGAAACCGAGGATGTGGCCACTGAGTTCACGCTGAGAAAAGAAGACTCAGCATCACAGTTGCTCTTTGTAGAAAGGACAATCCTTGGTTTCCTCCTGTCACCAGCAAATACTGAGACGATGAAATGCTGTGGTTTAGATCTAGGTCATTTGGGAATTGGATTCGTGGACAGAAAGTAGACCATCGGGGTGTCAGGGCTTGGGTCTAGGCTAGTGGGTGGAAGGGTCTGGAGTTGTTAGTGGTGAGCCGTAATTGAGCTGTAGGCTCAGGCTATTTATGGTTGTCGGCCACCAGAGGGAAATCAGTGGCATTGCTGACCTGCGTTGTATGCTGGGTATAACTAAATGGGCGTCTGGGAATGGAAACTTGGGGAGAGACGGTGAGACCCACACTGAAACTCGGATTGAAGAGGAAATGCCAGATGAAGACGCAGAGTCTCCCTCTAACAGTGACCTTAACAAGAAGGTACCTTCATGCATAAGTGAGCATAATGAAGTAGCTGGTTAAGGCCTGCTTTCTACCCTAGACACAAGTCCTGTGAGCACAGGGACTCCCCCCGAGATCCTGGAGGGAAACGGAGCAGGGAGTCTGAGTCCTGCTTCCACTACCCCTGCTACACACACAGTGCCCGCCATCCTCACTCCCATCTTCCTGACTCCCATGGGTCATTGCCCTAATAATGCTGCACCTATCCTCAGACTGCGACTCCCTAGAACAGCGCTGTCCAGGAGAACTTTCTGCACCATGGAGTATTCTAGAACCGTGCTGTTTCAGTTGGTTGGTACATGTGGCTGTTAGAGCACTTGAAATGTGGCTGGTATGACTAAGAAACCGAATTTTTAATTTCCTCTGGTTTTAATGACTTAAATTTAAATAGCTGCACGTGGCTGGTGGGTTCTGCATTGGACAGTGGCAGCTGAAATTGTAAGCCCCGCCTTGTTCATCTTTATGCCCCTAAACCAAGGTGCCCTAAGTGATCATTTTGTTTTATTTCTCTCTTTTCTGCTCTTTGTTGGGTCCTAGAGATCCAAGAGGTAAGTGGAAGCCTCTCTCTCTTTGGCATATCCATATTAAGTTTATGAAAGATTTTTGATTGGCCAGGCTTACTCTCTGTACAGTGCCATTTTCACACTTAACAAGCAAACAATAACTTTTCAAAATAATTAAATATACAATTATTGCTCAGATTTTCCTAATTTTTATATCTTTATCAATCGCATCATTTGTTACCTATATGTACCTCTCCACCCACATATCTGTTACCATCTTTCTACCTATCTATGCACCCACGTCTATTATCTATCTTTATTCTCTCTCATCTATCTATTCATGTATCATTATCTATCTTATCTATCTATATCTATCTATCTATCTATCTATCTATCTATCTATCTATCTATCTCTTATCCTATATACATTATCTACCTATTTATCTATACCTATCCATCCATCCATCCATCCATCCATCCATCCATCCATCCATCCATCCATCCATCCATTTATCCTTTCCTCCCTCCCTTCCTCCCTCCATTCATCCATCCATCCATTCTTCTGTCCATCCATCCATCCATTCATCTATCTATCCGAGTCAGGATGCAAGCAAGGTCTGCACATTGCGAATGACATCTGGGCCTCCATTATTTATTATTTAGCTCTTTCTCTTATCACCTGGTTAGTGACATGAACAGAACCTGAGCCCTTCCTCCCAGTCCAGTGCTCCTTTCTACCACCCACACTGGCTCACCTGGGGAGGGACGACTCGCTCAGCCCCTAGGACCCTTCCTGGCCAGCTCCCCAGTCTGATGGCTATCATGTCTGCTCTCCTATCTCTCCATCAGTTGCTGAGGACGCGCTCGTTGAGCGTGGAGCCCAGAGCTGGCAGCCACACAATCTGATATGACACCGTCTCAGGGAGATTTCAGCACTTCGTCATCCTTGCAGTCCTGGCGCCAATCGCTCAGCCCAGCTTGCTGCCAAGTGGAGCCATCAGGCCCCACAACAGAGTTTCGCATGCTTGGACACGGCAAGGCCATGTCTAGACAATCCTGAGCACCCAGGAAAACACCCCAGGTCTGGTCAGACTGGATTGAGTCCGCCTTCCCGGAGGCTGGGAGCACATCTCAGCACTGACAACCCTGGATGCAGTTTTTAGGGTTCACTGCCATTTTTTTTCTACTGAGACTGGAAGACTGGGGGTGGTGCTATCACAGCTGGAAAATAGATTTCAACTGAGAGCATTAGGGTGTGTTCTGAAAAGTCGAAACTATTTTTCTCTTGATTTCATTTTCCAATGTTCCTTCAAAACCCTTAACACCTATTTCATTAAAACCAGTACAATTCAAGATATTGATATTTATCGGATGCATATAATGCCTCCTTTTTATCCTTGCAATGACCTTAGAGGTTTTCTTATCATTCCTTTTTCATGCAAATGAAGAAAGGAGCCCAGAGACATTGAGTCGCTTGCCCAAGGTCACACAGCAGGGCTGAGGTTTGAGTGTAAGTCTTTTGATTTCAAAGCTTGAAAGTTACCGATTGTTCAACAGACTGTTTTCTTCCTTGAAGGCAAGGCCCTAGGGCACCCAGGGGTGGGGGAAGGACAGAACCAGGCAAGACTCCCAGAGATACAATGGGACAAGAACCCTCTGCACATGGCCCCGCCCATGGGCCTGGCTGGGAGTGGTCCTCCCATGTCACTGATTTTTCTCTTTCTCTAGTCTGAACTCCAAGTGCCTTAAGAACAGTGCCTTCTCAGGCTGCTCCCTCCACGCAGGTGAATAAAAGCCTGTGGCCTCTTGCCCACCAGGCCGCTTGGCTAAGTCTGAATCCCAGTCAAGGATCCCAAGACACACACACCATCTCCACTTTACAGATAGGAAAACTGAGGCTCAGAGAGCTAAGGCACTCATTCGAGGCCCCACAACTGGGAGATTCAAGTGCCAGAGCTGAGATTCAAACGTCAGAGCTGAGATCCCAAGCCAGGTGTTTGTGGGTGTGCTTTTACCCGTCCACAAGGCTGAGCAGCTCTCAGCCTTGACTCAAGCACATTAGACCAATTTCAGAGCATCAGGGAAATATGGGGGCACCTCTGGACACCCAGAAACTCAGATTCAAATAGTCTGGGAAGGGCTTAAATGTGCCATATCACAGAGGAAGGCAGCATCATCCTAAGACATTAACTCATTAGCCTAAGGTAGTGGCAGAGGAAGGGCTAAGATCCGGGCATCTCAGACTGGCCTGATAGCATAGTCGCCGGAGATGTAGACTTTAGAGTGTAACACAGCACAGTGACTTTAATAACCAGTACGACAATCTCTCATAAAATTAAGTGCATGCTTATACAATCCAGCTATTTCACTGCTCGCATATACCTACGGGGAATGAAGACATACCTGCACAAAGACTTGTATTCAAATGTTCATGGCAGGTTCGTTCCTAATAGCCCGCCCTGGAAAAAGCCCAAATGCCCAACCACGATGGCAAGGGTACATGAAGTGGGCGCACCCACATGGCAGCACAGCATTCAGTGTTGATACATGCAACGAAAAGGATGTTCCATAAAAATACACCGAGGGAACGAAGTGAGACACAAGAGAACATGCTGTGTCATGATTTAGATGAAGTTCTAGAAGTGAAACTAATCTATAGTGACCGTCTGTGGCCGAGGATGAGGTGCGGTGGGGCTGGATGGCGAAAGGGTCCCCTAAGCCTCCCTGGAGGGATGGAAATGCTCTGTATCTCAATCGGGACAGCAGTACCCTGACTGTACACATGTTAAAATGTATCAAGCTGTACACACAAGACGTGTGCCTTCTATTATATGGAAACTATACCTCAAAAGAGTTGACCTCGAGAAACGGTCTTTGGTGGCAGACAGATCTGGGTGTGAGTTGAGAGCTCCCTTCATTGGTGAACACTTGGCTGACTCTCTTGGGCTTGGTTTGCCCCTCTGGAGAATGGGGACCCTGAGGGTGGGTGGGAATGAAATGAGAAGATTTACCGAAAACGCTGAGCATGGAGTCTGGGGCGCCTGGCGTAAGCCTTCTGTGACCGTAGCCTTTCCTTAGTGGGGAGTGCTGTCCTGCATCCCTAGGGGTCTGAGAAGAGTCAGCTCTGGGGCAGGAAAATTCCCTTTCCCAGGCTGCCCTGGGAGCCTGAGGCAGAGCCCTGGCATGGGCAGAGACCCTAGAGAGCTCCACCTGCATCCCAGGCCTGAAGCCGAGGCCTCTTTGAGGCCTCTTTTGATCTCGCTGTCTCCTCTGGAGTCTCCTGTCAAAAAAAACCTCATCACTCTCCATTGGGCAGCTCCCCTGCTGTGTGTCTGTCCACTCTGGGTTGGAATCCTGACTTTTCGGCCTCTTTTAAAGGTGTGGGCCCCCTACTCCCTACATCTGTAGTTCACTTCTGTGGAGGCTGTACTGCTGGGGTCCCCGGGCATGGGCGCTTTCCCTGAGCCCAGGGTCCTCCTGCCAGGTGATTTCAATTTGCTGTGACCTTGTGCAAAGTGTCATTTCAAGTGAATAATATGTACCTCTGGTTACATTTTAATTACTGACTCTGGTCTAAAAGACATACCAAGCATCTTGTGAAGACCAGGTTCAAGCCCCGGTTCAAGCCCCTTTCTCCTCTGTCACCACGCCCAACCAGCTGCCGATGGCCCCCTACAGACGCTGTGTGATACACGGAGCTGAAGCATTGTTGAGCCTGTCTGTAAAGCTTCCCAGGGCAGGTTGACATACAGCTCAGACGGTGAGCTACTCTCGGGTGTGTAGGAGGGCAGACACTGTGCATGCTTGTTCGTTTGACCCTCGCAACTGGACAGGGTGGGGTCCCCCAGGAGCTGACTCTGTGATAAGGATTTATCTGGCAGATGTTCTGGTTATCCACTTCTGTATAACAAATGACCCCCAAACTTAGTGAATTAAAATACTAGTAATCTTTTCTTTTGCATACGAATCTGCAATTTGGGCAGCGCTCCCAGGGACTGCTTGTCTCTGCTCCTTTCTGTCGGAGGCCTCATCTGGGTGTTTGGAATGGGTGAAGCAGGCATCTCTCTTCATGTAGGCAGTCCACTGGATCGCTCCAGCATGGTAGCCTTATGGACGGTGGATTCCTCAAGGGAGCAGCTCAGGGCTCCGGGTCAGGTGTTCTGAGAGACCACAGTGAAAGCTGTGAGGCCTTTTGTGGCCTAGTTTTAAAATCACTCGAGTCACCTCCTAGTAACTGGTTACCTAGGACCAGCCCTGATTCAATGAGGGCCATGCAAAGCAATGGCTTTTGGGGGCTATCTTGGAGACCCCTACTATGTGCCAGGCCCTGGACGAGATGTGGGGATACAGCTGTGAACAGCTAGAGGAGGACCAACACTAAATAGAAAAATATACACTATATCAAGTGGCAAAAAATGCCACCAAGGCAAATAAAGCCAGGTCAGGAATATAGTGACCGGGGAGAGAGGAAAATGATATCCAAAGGGCAGATAGGAACAGCCTCTCAGAGGAAGACATTTGAAAAAGGTCTAAGGGTCCTGTGGACAGAGGGCGTCTAGGGAAGAACTTCCTGGCAGAGGAAACAGAATAGCCAGTGCGAATGCCCCGAGGCAGGCGTCTTTGTTTGCAAACAGAGGTGGTAAGTGTGGCTCCAGCTGAGTGAGGTGGGGCAGGTGGGGCCCTGGAGGAGAGGAGGTTGGGGTGGTGGGCGAAGGGAACCAGGCTCCGTGGATCTTGTTTGCGAAGACTTTATTAACTCTAAGTGAATGGGAAGCCCCTGGATGCTTTTGAGCACAAAACCATCCGACTCAGGTTTGAAAAGAATCGCTCCAGCTCTTGTGTGGAGAGGAGCTTGTAGAGGGCTCAGGTGGAGGCATGGAGACCAGGCAACTACATTCTCCATTCTCCAGGTGAGGAAGCCGGCATGAAGACTTATAGAGCTCGATGTTTCTCACTGTTCATTTGGTCTGTAGCACCCAGCTCTTACCCTGGCTGGTCAGGCGCCTACTCACCCATCAGCTCCTGAGTGAATCTCCATGTGGCTTGTACAGTTTGACTCACTAGATCATGGACTCTGGTGTCCAGGACAGCATCTACCTCGCTCACCTTTCTCCACTGCGCGCTGAGCTCAGCGTTAGTACCTCAGAGCTCAGGACAGACTTCGCTCTAAGTGGGTGATAGAGTTGGAGGCTCAATGGCCCAGCACCCAGTGGCCTGAGCTGTCTGCAGCCCCCTCCCACCTCCAACCTGGGAAGTAAAGATGCAGGTGAGAAATACCCCAGAAGCTGGCAAGAGGACCGTTGCGAACATTGAGGATAGCCATGTGGGGCAGGTTGAATCGTGACCCCTCCACTGGGAGGCACCACAGGGGTAGAAGTGAGACCCTGCCTTCATTTTCTTTTCTGGTAAAATGAACACATCCTAAAGCCAGCACCTGGCCTTGGGTGTGCGTCTCCCCCATGAAGTGCGATCATTCCAGACAAGGCTGGGGGACAAGTCATCCCACTGAAGCAAGGAGGGGAGTGAAGGCACCCGAGCAGCATGCTTCTAATCTTCGAGCAGTGTGCCAGTCTTGCATGAGGGCCTCCAAGTGCTCAGCTGTCAGCCCCATTCCGTGGGGCCTAGTAATGCTAGGCCGTTTGGCTATGGCAGCGCTTTAATCTTTCAAGAGCTCGGTGTAACCTTTGCTCTCACAGATTTGAAAATACCTCTCTAATAAAGATTAAGGGCTAACACAGTGTATATCACCAACGGACTGAGAGTCAAGGTCTTTATGGCATAATGAGAAAAGTAACACAGCGGTTTTAACATTTCTGTTTTCGTTAGGAGGTTGGTTTACATGTGGGAGATCATTGCTTTGCGCTAGAAGGAGGGGGCCAGAGAGGGTGGACTGCAGATCAGAGCTGGGTTTGACCTCTCACCTCTCCACCAAATAGTACAAAGTGGATCATGTTTTCCTTAATAGGTACTGAGAGCAGTAGGCTTTGACTTCTCTCTACGTACATTGACCTTCAGAAGCATTCTGTGAAAAATGCACATAACAGAAGTTAAAAGTGAAGAGAGACGTGGGAAGAGAGGGGTGATGGGAACAGGAAGGTTGGTGGTTCTGGGCAGCATGGGATTTACTCGGCATTTGCAGGTCAAGGCAACCCAGGGTGGTGCTACACAGTCCTCCACCTTTTCATTAATCTGGCTCCCCAAAGATTTGTGGGGTCCCACTTAGGAGGTTATAGAAATCTGGAGATCCTGGCGGAGGGATGAGCCTACCTTATACGTGAGGGTGCCTCAGAAAGATGTTGAATTATGGGCCGAGACCGAGCAGTGGGAGTTTCTCCTTCCTGAACATTTACTAACTGACCTAAGGGTGTGTTTCAAGGAAGTCTGGCCTTAAGAGGAAGTGGTTTTCATCCCTAAGATGAGAAACGCTGACATTCACCCAAACAACTTTGGGTAGATATTTTTTTCTTCTTTCTCCCCCTCTCTTTTTTGGAAAAGAAAAGTTATTGATTGGGTAAACACAGATGTGTTTAATGTTTTAAGTCAGTTCGTAATGTATGCGAAGTCAACTAAATATCTCTGGGCAAAAATGAGCCCAGAGATTGTTCATTACAGCTGTAAATGGGAGGCCGCTGATGAGAGAGAGTTTTACCATTCAAATGATGGGGTTCAGCGGCGTGTGACGTTTCCTGGATGTTTCCCTATGATCGTTAACATTAGCTTAAGTGCAGAGAAGTGATTTCTAAATTCTATGGTGAAAACTCAGGGACTGTCTCCATCATCAACCCCAAGCTACCATTAAATTCCTTGTTACACGTTCATTATTAACTGGGCTTTTTTCCTAGTACTTGCCATCCATTTCAGTCCTTTATACGCAAGAATATAAAGACCTATAACATGACAGATGTGTCAGACAGCACATCCAAAGATGGCTGCATCAGTCTATCACAGTCCCCTGCTCTTCTCCTGAGACACTGACTCCCTCCCTCCCCCTGCATCTGCCCAGGCCTGTGACTGTCGAGTGAGCCATGCTATGTGACAGTTGAGGCTAAGTCATGAAAGGTGATGCAGCATTCACCTGGACCTCTGGGGATGCTTTTCTTTAGAACCCAGTCACCAAACTGGGCGTATGGAAAGACCGCGTGTAGGTGTCCTGATCCCAGCCCCATTAGAGGTTCCTGGCCCACATCAACCACTAGAGGGTCTTCGGATGATTCTAGCCTCCACCTCAAGAAGTCCTCAGTGATGCTGAGCAGAGAAGCAGAGATGATGAAACATCACTGCTGAACCCTGCACAAGCACAGATTTGCAAACAAAATAAATGTTGTCATTGTTTTCAGCCACTACATTTTGGAGTGGTTCATTGTGTAGCGACAGGTAACTGGAACACCAGGATGCACAGAGAGCTTGAGCCCTTGGCTAGTTTTATCTTATTTTCTTTTATCTTACTTATAAGTCATCTCACATGATTATTATTTCGGTTTTATCATGTATTTAAAAATACTGAAGAAAAAAAATTTTAATCAAGGGTGACATTCACAAAACATAAAATCAGTCATTTCAAAGTGTACAATTCAGTGGCATTTAGTAGTTTCATAATGTTGTGCAACCACCACCTCTATTAAGTTCCAAAATATTTTCACCACCACTCCTATTTATTAAGTAGTCGTTTCCCGTTCCCCCTAGTCTAGCTCCTGGCAACCACTGATCTGCATTCTGTCTCTCTTGGTTCGCCTATGTTAGACATTTCTTACAAATGGAATCATACATACATGGATGGTCTTTTGAATCTGGCTTCTTTCACTTAGCGTGATGTTTTCAGGGTTAATCCATGTCGTGGAATGCGTCAGTGCTTGCTTCCTTTGTATGGTTGAATAATATTCCACTGTAAGGACCGATCACATTTGGTTTATCCATCATTGGTTTCTAGACATGTGAGTTGTTTCCATTTTTTGGCTATTGTGAATAGCACTTATATGAATATTCATGTTCAAATATTTGTTTGAGTCCATGTTTTTAATTCTTTGGGTATGTATACCTAGGAGCGAAATTTCTGGGAAAATAAGTATTTTTTGTAAATACTTTTGTAAATACTTATACTAATAGTGTGGTTTTTAATGCTATCAAATGCATGCAATAGTGAGAGGTTGAGAATCACTTTTACTAAATGATCTGAAGCCTCGAGAAGTGATAGGACACCAGGTAAAACACATTATTTAAAAGATTCTTATGCGGCAAAACACCCCCAGAAAAAACATGGAGAGCAACAGTTTACTTCTTGTTATTTGGATTCACATTTGATTAATATGGTTCAATGACATTTTGAAAAAAAAAATTACTCATTGTAGGTCAAACTTTGTAAAATTGCCATATTTGTAGGTCAAAACAATCACATATTGGCAACTTCCTATGCTTCTACCTAATATAAATTAGGGATGAACTCGGCTGTATATCATAGTCAACTTGACCCAGTGGTTGACCAAATGAGGTCAAGTTATGAGGCTTGATTTTCTCATGTGATGAGAATTATGAAGATGGACAGTCCAGCATATTGTAGTTGCTGAAGGAACTCATTAAGAACTAGGTCTCCTTTTGGCTTACTGCCCTCCTGTCCTTAGCTCATGCATTAAGCCTGCATTTCAGACATGGAGGAGGTGATAAGAGAAAGGGAAAGAGGTGTGTGCCAAGATTTTTTTAAAAACACTATGCGCACACATAATAGCTTTCCCAGAAACCAAGTCTGTGGACAGACATCTGTTTGCATCTCACTGGCCAGTAAAGGGCCATTTGGCCACCACTAAACTGCAAGGAATGCTGGGTAGTTTTAATTTTAATAGATGTTTTATTTGGGAATAATTTTAGACTTACAGAAAAGTTGCAGAGACAGTATAGAGCACTCCTGTATACCCTTTACCGAGTTTCTCCTTATTTTCTATAACCACAGCACATTTTCAAAAGTAAGAAATCAACGCTGGTACATTACTCTTAACTAAACTCCAGACTCTATTCAGATTTCACCATTTTTCCCAGTCAGGTCCTTTTCTGTCCCAGCATCCCATATTGCCAATAGTCTTCATATCTCCATAGCCTCTACTGGCTGTGACAATTTCTCAGACTTTCCTTGTTTTTCATACCCTTAACAATTTCTAAGAGGACTGGTCGGATGTTTTGTAGAATGGCCGTCAACTTGTGTTTGTCTGTCAACTTGGGTTTTTCTCACGATTAGACCAGAGTTATGTGTTTTGGGGGGCAATACCACAGAGATGAAATGCCCTTCTCATTACACAATATTGGGGCAGAGGGAATCATATCCACGTTATTTAACACTGGTGATGCTGACCTCGGTCACCTGGTTAACATAGTGTCTGCCAAGTTTCTTCACTGTAAAGCTCCTATTATTCTCTATTCGTTGGAATGCACTAAGGTTCAGCTTATACTCAAAGGTGAGATTAAGCTCCACTTCCCGGAGGGGAGAGCATCTACATATACTGTTCAGAATTCTTCTGTCAGGAAGAATGATGGCTACATAATTATCCTGGATAAAGTTGGGTCCTATTGATAGGAAAGTGGGGGAGCATGAATATCACACCTTCAACTGTAAATGGGGATACCAACATTCACCTTACTTATGCTGATAAGAGAATGGTTATATCTAAGGTTATGACTTCAAGAAACTTGGAATAATGGCTGGGGTTCTTATCAGAGGTGGGCAACCTGTGACAAGTGAGTTTATTTATTCAAGACTTATATACTAGAGATTGGGATAGATGCTGGGGACACAATAATGAATAAGATCGTGGCAGACACAGCTAGTTGTCATCCAGTATCCTCTTTCCTCTTCCTTTCGTATTAGAATCTCAGTGTTTTAGGTGGGTAGGCAGCTACTCAACTAAGGACTACATTTCCCAGCCTCCCATGCACAAGCATGTGACTAACTTCTGGCCAATGGGATACGAATGCAAGTGGTGTGCCCAACATCTGAAGTAAGCTATAGAACAGGTCTCTGGAGTGGATAAGTGGAAAGAAGAAATTGGGTGCTGGTTGTTACTCTGTATTCAACTAGACGCTTTTGGTGTGGTGGTTCCTTGGCTCAAAGCTGTGGCATCAGTTATTGCATGAAAGAGCACCTCTGGATACCTATAAATTCTATACCCAGCATGACTCAGATGACGGACAGTCCCACCCAAAGAGGACTTTGTTCTGGGTCCACCTTTATTGTCTTTGTTGACTTGAGCAAGCCACCTCACTTCTGTGCTCCCCTGTGAACTTATTTGTGCCTGTCACACGGAAAATTAGAAAATTACAAAGCCTTCTGCATGTAAGATACTCAGTACAGTACCTGGCAGATAGTGTCTCGATAAACATGTGCTTCTATTTTCGTTATCATTATCATGATTATTATTGCAATAGTTTTAGGATTTTTTTTTTTTTTAAAAACCTTTATAATCAGGTCAGAGTTAACAATCTTCCTCTACTCTTTCTTTTTTCTTTTTTAGGTCTATTTGTTAAATTGCAGTCCTCTCAAGCCTAGTCTTAAATGTATAAAACAATTTCCAAATTCGGGACACATAAACCAATTCAGGGCACGGGAATTAGTCTGCATTCTGGATCAATTAGGAAAATAGTTTGCAGTAACTACAGCATTTTGAAACACATCAAATAAGAAGGAGAAATCACTGTTGTATGTCACCGTCAGAAAAAAAAGGGAAGGCATTTCTGTCTGATTTTAAGAATGGCTCGCTCGCAGAGTCCCCGATGGAGACACAAGAAATAGCAGGCCCATGTCAAAACCACAGTGAACTTTTCACTGACTCAATGATCTCCCACCCAATCCCAGGCGACCGGGTAATTCAATGGAGATTAAAGGCTCACTAAATCCTGGTAACCAGAGAAATGCAAGTTCTATTAGGTTACCATTTCCATTTTTCTGTCAAGCAAGAGGCAGAGTTTCCCCAGAGGAGACGGAATATTTGCTTTCAGCCAGAAGACCCCAGAAGACCAAAACTCTTTAACGGAGATTACAAAAGGGAGAGAGACATGAGGCTGTGTAGCTTTTTGCCTGGCCTGGGCGCCGCTGCCAGCATCAAGCTCTGAGTAAAGCCCCTGGCATTTGAGTCAATGAAAAATGAATAATGCACTTAGTTAAACATTTCCTCCCACCATGAAAGTCCTCGGTCACCCTAATTTCTTGTTCTACTTGACATTTTCACTTCTCTTTTTGACCAGATATCCATAATAAAATCTGGCACTCCGAGACAAGTGCTTTCTATGTGAGCCTTCTCCAAAGTTCCATTTAGAAGCCTTTGAAACTGAACACCCCCTTTTTATCCCATATTACTTCCTCCCCTGGAACCGTTCAATCTCTACTCAGCAATCCCATTAGACTTTTAACTTTCATTTTTAAAAAGCTGATAAAAATGTATAGATGTTTGAACCCCATCCAAGGAAGTCAACTTCCAAGCCGTGGGGAGGGGGAGAGAGTGGCGGGGGTGGGGGTGGGGGTGGGGGAAACGGGAGGTTGAGTTATGGGCCTGGCGGGGCCTCTGCGTAGCGGCTTTGTCCCATTGCCCATCGCTCGCCCAAGCTTTCTGGGTAGTTGGTGGTCCATTTTTGGCACATGCGTGGCCTTTACAGCACGGTCTGGGGGATTGTGGGATTACCGTACAGATTTTTATGTGGCTTAATGTACTCTTATTCGTCTTTCTGGTAAGTGGCTGAATGTTATGGAAGAAGGGAGTGACTTGCAGGAAATGGTAGGACTAATCACTGGGAAATACAATAAGGTGTTTTACCATGTGGTGAGGGGCAGTGGGAGAGGAGACTGTCCCAGAAAGGGAGAGTGAAAGGAAGGGGTCCCCGAAGACCTCTCGTCACCTGGGAGGAAAGGGACTTTTTCTTTTTCTTTTTTTGATTCTAGGGGACAATGGTGGTCGGCAGCATGAGGGGAGAGAATTTGGCCATGCTCAGATCCGGCCCCTGCTCTCCTCCCACTCCTCCTCTCAGGAAATACCCTCAGGTCCTTGCTCACTGGCTGCTGTGTAGGTTTGCCTGAGGGAGAGCCCTGGCCAGGGCCAGAGAGCAGGGCTGGGGAGTGGAGAGGCTCTCTTCATCTCACCTCCCTCCCTCTGAGCTCCTTTGCACTTTCGGCCCCTTCCTCCATGCCCCTGCTCCCACTGGCTGACATCATCAGGGTCCTAGCTCCAACTGGGTGCCTGGCTATGGGGAGAGGAACCCCCGCCTTAGAGGTGGTCACTGCTGGCTGTTTCTAACATCTGTGTTGCTCGTAGGCCCCTCTGTGGCTTCTCAGCTCTTCCCAGTTGTGGATCCAACCCCTCTGTTCAATCCCCTCTGGAGAAAGTGCCTAAAGTGTGTTTGTTTTCCTGACAGAGGAGAGAGGTGGGGGCTCTGGGTTGGCGAGGTGGTCAATGCTAGAATCTGCCAGGACTCTGGGTTCCTGGGGCAGCTGCCGAGTAGAGGAATGGGTCTTTCTAACAGGACCAATGTAACAGGACCTGGAGCATGGCCCCTGCATGTGGGCCCCCTGTGGGGGCAGCTTTACATTGAGAAGAATGCTGTCTTCCTATAGCCTGTGTTCCTAGGTGGAGAGGCTCCCATCACCCCTTCTTAGCATGACCTCTGCCAGGAGTCTTGCCCACTCAGCACCCAGAGCTGCCTCAAGCTCATTGACTAGCAGCGATGGCTCGACCAAGGCCAAAGCACTCTGAGACGATGCCCAGTAGGCAGTAGGTTACTTGAAGAGCTTCACCTCCCTGAACAATTTGGCCATAGCCCCTGCACTAACGGGGGCACTTGGGAGTGATGGCTCGCTGCAGAGACTCCCTGCGGTGGCATCTGTGTGGAACAGAGGAGGCAGAAGAGCTGTGCAGCCTCTGAGCTGCTTCTGCTCAGTCCCGTGGGTGGCTGGCATTCAGCCAGCATTGCAGGGTGCTGCTGGATGTTGGTCATACATGATGCGAAGCTTAATATTACTATCAATAAGCATTCTTACAACAACAGCTGGTATTGATTGAGTCCCTGCTCTGCGCAGGTCCTCAGCAAGTGTCATATTGGCACTCGTCACTGGTTATTCTTTTATTTTATAGATGTGTAAATTAAGGCTTCGACTGGCGAAGAAACTGGGCAAAGTGCACATAAAAATAACAGCTTTCATGTCTGTGTGCTACCTGGTCTCTCGATGTGCATAGTCTAAGCACTTTCTATATTTGGACTCAATCCTGAGATTGACGCTATGAGGGAGAGACCATTATTGCAATCATTCACAAATGAAGAAATGTGATTAAGTGACTTCCTTGCTCAAGACCACATTCTGCTACAATCTGAGGGGAATCTTGTATCCAGAGCGGACCTATGGTTGCAGACCCCGGCTTCCCCAAGGCCACAGGTTCAGCCCTGTCTTAGTCTGGGACTCCCTGGAGCAGAGCCTGAGCCATGGACAGAGAAGCAAGAAAGGCAATAAAGGATTTGTCCATGAGTTGTTTACCACTGCAGGCAGCTGAGGCCCTTCCCAGTGAGCACGCTGAGCAAGATCAGGCAGAATATACCTGGAAGTCAGAGGCAGGCAGTCCCACACATGTCAACGGCTGCCTGCATTTCTTGGACTGTGTGAGGAATTCTTTGTCCACACACAGGATAAGCCAAAGGGCCACAGAGCCCATGCCCCCAGAAGCAGCCCCCAATCAATGGGGACAAGAGTTGTGAGTGCCAGCCTCAGCCTCCTGGCCCCTCGGTGGGCCAGTCCTAAGGTGTATTCCACCTAGAGATGACCTTTCAACTGTTAAGGACACCCTGCCACCAGTTAGAACATGGCATGTCACTGAAAGCTGCTCTCCTTGTCCTTCTAGCAGAAAGTGCCAGGGCCAACAGGTGTCAGAGAAGATGCTCCCAGCTGAGGTCCTAGAGGGCCATGCTCTGTCCTCTGGCTTCTCAGACTTGGCCCAGACAGTAGTACATTGGGGAGGAAAGGTCAGGCTCATCTCTCACTGCTGGAAGTTCTGGGACGGGGACTCAGCATGCTCAACCTCAGGGACTTTCATCAGGGGCGTTGGTGACTATAGACAGTGCCACTCACTCAGCAAGCTGCCCAGTACTGAGCACCCTGCTCCTCAGGGCCTGAGTCTTTGACGACAGGCTCTGCGTGAGTGTGATGGATGACAAGTCTGTCTGCTGACAAGGATGGCCAGGGGCCCATGGGAACAGAGCAACTAGTAGACGCTGGGGAAAACGTGCTCAGTCATCTAATCTCATCTGAGTGCCCATCTCAAGGCAGCATGGGGCCAGCTGCTGGGGTACAGAAAAGTGAGAGGCGTGGCTCTAGGCCTCAGTGGGGGAGTATCCCTGGAAAAGCATCATTTATGGGAGAATAAAGCCTGCAGACAACATCCAAACAGCTTTCCGGTGTGTTCAGAAGAGAGCAAGAGGATACTGTCGCAGCAATGCTCATTGAGTGTAAACCTGTGCCAGGCACTGCATTAAGTACATTTAAAATACTAACTTATTGAAGTTTGACAACAACCCCATGAGCTGGGTGCTACTGTTCTCCCCATTTGAGGCATAAATGAACTGAGGCACACAGAGTTTAAATAACTTGTTAAAGGTTGCACAGCTGGTTAGGTGCAAAGTGAAGACTTGAACTCAGGTCATTTGGCTTAGAAATTCAAATGCGAAACCATGAGGCCCCTCAGCCTCAGCTTTATCCCTAGTCTCAGCCAAATGCGACAAAGAAAAGCAACTATAACAGCTAATATTCATGGAGTGTTTATTAAGTGCCAGGCACTATGACAAATGCATTCTGTGGTTTCCCATACAGGACATCCCTACAGCAATCCATGTGACTGGTACTGTGGGTATCTCCATTTTACAGATGAGGAAAGTGAGGTTCAGAGAGGTTAAGTGACTGCCCTAAGGTCACTCAGCTAAGAAGCAGTAGAGCAGGGGATTGAAAGCAGGCAATCAGGCTCAGAGCTCACCCTTTTGCGGTGTTTTCTAATGTAGAATGAAAGGGCAAAGCTACATGATCTCTAAACCCCCCTTTACTTTCTTTAAAGTTGAATTTCTCAAAGCTTCCAGGCCAATCCTTCTGTTTCACTCATCCAAGGTCCAAGAGCTTACAGAGCATGCATTTGGTGACCAGTGCTGGCTGATCGCTTGGGAGTCACCAACATTCATCAGGATGGAAACACAGAATATTTTCAAGATGCCTCTAGAGTTAGCTCATCCCTCAAAGTCTGTCCTATGAAATAATCTCCCCTGAGAGACGCTCCAGAAAAAATTCAGAAAGATTCAAAATGCTCCTTAGCATAGGAAAGGCTCAGCAAAGCCCTGTGGTAAAAGGACACAGACTTCCGGTTAGAAGATTAACATATTTGGGGATCTAATGCACAGCATGGCATTACAGCTAACAAGATTATATCATATGCTTGGTTTCTAAGGGAGGAGATATGAAATAGTCTCACCACGAGGGAGAGACGTTACCTGTGTGATGGAATGCAGGTACTAGTCAATGCTGAGGTGCTCATCATTTTGTAATAACTTAAATGTATCAAATCAGCAAGTTGTGCCCTTTAAGTGACACAATGTTGTGTCAATTATAGCTCAATAAAGCTGGAATAAAACAGAGGCATCCTTTTCAAATAAAAAAAGAAGGCATTTCTCAAGTTGATGTGACTATAGAAAGAATCCCCTATAGACCCACATGACATCTGTTTACTTTCTTCAAAACTAGTATATGACAGATGATACCTTGCAAAAGGCTGACTTATATTCATTTCTTATTCATCCATTTATTCAGCAAATATTTACTGATCTCTTAGTATGTGTTGAGCCCTCTCTTGGGCACTTGATATTTGATGTTGAACTAAACAGACAGAACGCCTACATTCATGGAGCCTGACCACTTAGGTGTGATGTGCATGCATGCGTGCATGCACGTGTGTGTGTGTGTGTGTCAGGGGAGGAGGATTGACATACAGAGAAATAATCACTGAATACACACATTTGAAGTTCATAATCTTTTAAGTAGTGGCTAATTTCGAATCATGGCTGGTGAAGGCTCCCATTTACTGAGTCCTCGTGTATAAGTAAAGTCTCTTAATATTGCCATTTACATTAGAGGAAACGAGTCCCAGTGCCTTATACACATTACCTCCTAACAGAAGCTAGACACCAGTGGGTGCATTTCAGACAGAAGCAGGTTTGCTTGGTGAGAGTTGGTGCTGACCTCCTACAAGATGACACCATAAGGTAAATGGCATGGCGAGCCGGGAAGACAAAGGAAAGGCAGTGAAGAATGCGCGTGGCTGCATTCCCGTGAGCTACCTCTCAGGTAGAGGATTTCATGGCTGTCAGGATGACCACTCCCATTTTACCAGATGTTTTAGGTAAACACTGTTCTTTATATAACTCACATCTCTTTATGTTTTTTTTCTTTTTGCCTCTCAATGTGATGTCATGCCTTTTTAGGTAGCTGAGTCTCTTGATGTTCTTCTTGGGTGTCCCTGGGGCCATGGGATTGGTGGGTAGAAGAGCATTCATGGTGCGGGGGAAGGCAGGACCCACAAGTTGGATCTCCACAGCTGATCTGTGAGCAGGTTCAGTGCATTGGTATAGGGAGCTGTGGTTCACTGGGAACACTTCATGAAAAGGCATTCCTAATGGAGCTATATATGACTTGGGACAGGAAGGGTCCGGAAGGTGCTGCATAGGGAAGTCAGAGCCAGCTGCGGGCTCTGGGATGCTGTGGGTCTCTCTGTAGGTGTCTGTAGTGCTAGGACTAGGACCTGGGTGGTTTCTGTTTCTGCTGTCCTGCTCTCTACTGCTAGTATCTTTCTTTGCCTTATGGTTTCTGCTTCTTCATGGCGTTGGCTTTCCGAAACCCTCAGGATTTCTAAGGTGAAAACCTAAACCAACCATACAATTCCACACTAAGGAAACATAATCCCACACTCACACATTTTGTGGTCCAGGGAAAGATGCCTTAGAGCCCAGCATCCCTCTTTACTGCCCCCGTGTGCTGCAGTGCCCTCTGCCGATGCCTCGATGCCTCGTGCAGGAGTATAGCCTAGTCCACCTTCCTGAGAGAGGTCTTCTGATTGGTGCAGCCCATCCACCTGCGTCAAGTTGCATCATTGGCCACCAAGAAGCTGATGGATTTGCTGTTCTTAATCTGAGACCATGGACCAATCAGATGTGGTCAGGGAGCTGTGGTACTGAAAGTGGATGCCCAGTGCTGCCCATAGGGGGCTCAGGTGTGCTGGGTCCGGGTCACTAGTGATGTCTCACCTTATGGATATCACTTCCTCTTCCTGGGTTTGCTTTTCTTATACATTTTTTAAAGTTATTTGTTGCCTAAAAAAACTTACAATTTCATAATGGTTCTACCAATAAATCTACAATAGACAGTATTATGAGGAGAATTAGGTAAATCATTAAGTGTCCACTAGTAGAGGATTTTAAAACACACCCTTTAGACTGAGAGCTCAGACAAAAAAGTTTTGAAAAACGTCATAACTAAGTTTGCTCTAGTCGACACGTGTAGAACTTTATGCCTGACAAACAGGGTACGTATTTTTTTTTGGTAATATTTTTCATCCCTGCTCTTAACATATTCTCCTTTTTTCTTTCCATCTTACTGAACCCCATTTTGTTCCTTTTTTAGACATATCCTCACTGTACTCTATGATTTTAAAATTGCTTGGTGCTAAGCAAGGAAAAGAATAGAGCATTGAATGGCATTTGCAAATTACTTTCAGTTTGTGGTTTTGAAAAGAAGGGTTATGTAAAGTATTGATAGCTAAACTACTTTCTAAGGGGCGTGTTTGAAAAAAATGGCAGATCAAAAGCTTCATGAGAATGCGTGTGGTTATGTGCTGGGAGTCTGTTCTATCCAAAGGAAGTCTCTGGCAGGTATTAATTTGAGGGAGAAAAAAGGGACATTTTTTTAAGGCAAGTCATCACTAGGAGGAAAAAAGAGAAAAGGGAGAAAAATTACAGCATGTTTTAATTGTGACTCGGAAACTTTATAAACAAAATTTACACATGTATCACTTATAATCATAATGCTGGCCAGAGCAATAATTATGATAAATCCTTTGTCAACCCTGCTTAGAAGTCCTTATGAGGTAGTCGGAAATTAGTTCACATTCTAGACAATAGTTCAATAAAAATCCGATCCAACCCAGTCTCTCTGCATATGGAATTCCACACGGCTTGTAATCAGATGTTCACCAAATCACACTTTTTCATTGCCAAATGCCTTGGCAGGTTAGTATAAACAAGTCTTGAATTCATTAAGTTGCATTTTTTAGCCTTCTAATTAGCTAAAAGTTGTACATTTCAAGAACAGCATGTCAAAAGCTCAAATTCAAGGTATAAGATATGGCATAGAAACCAAAGTCATTGCCTTTTGTTGAAAATGTTTGTTGATGGCTCTTTGTTTAACTGATCTGGGGCCAGCTTTGGTAGGTGACCTTGAAGATAGGTAGAAATGGGTTGGCAAGAAAGCATTCTTAACACATGGTCATTCTGTTTAAAAAGTCATCCCCTTCCAATCTCTGTCTTTTCAAACACCATCTGAGGTTTGGATGCTGGAAATTTGGTCCTCCAACACAGTCTCCTAATGATCAAACTTTTTTTTTAAGTATTCCATTTTTTTCCCCTTGGTGATTCCACATCAGCAAACGGCTATGAACCAGGCCTTATTGTGATAATGTTGAAACACAAACATGTCACTCAACAGAGGTTTCATACTCTTATCTACAATGCATTCATGGTAAAGATAACAACATTCTGATAATATTCTAGCTCATTAGATTAAACTTATAGTCAACTAGCTTTGGGCCAGATAGGGAAGACTAAGGGTAGGAACAGGAAAGGGAGATTCTAAAATGTTAGACCTTAGAGACCACCAGATCCAATTCTCTCCTGTGTTAGATGAAAGCCGATCTGGAGGGGAAGAAACTCACCCAAAGGTGTGTGGTTAATTAGCAGCAGAGGGGAGAAGCTGAAGAGAATAATCCTGTCTTTCTTTTTGAGGATATCCTTCACCTTTCTGAGATGATTCACATTCCTGATCTCATTTCAGACTCTGAAGAGCCCTGTGAATTAGGGAGCTGGGTACCACGCCCCCATCTTATTGCTGAAAACACTGAGGAGAAAGGAGGCCACAGGTTTGCATAAGTACACGTAATCAGTAAGTGCTAGACAGGACAACAACCTAACTTTCCTGAAGTTCAGATCATGCCCTCTCAGCAGATCGGAGGACCCTGGGGATTTTGATAAAGGACGCAAAAAAGGCAGTGGCTTTCAAACATTTTAAAACACATCCACAATAAGAAGTCTTTTTTCTTGGTTTTCCTGGGTGGCGAGAATGCTAACTGGCCTCTATTCTCTCCTTCTTGCTTTTAGTAATAGAACGTCACAAGTTTCGGTGGGTACCTGGCTGCTCGGCTGAAAGACTACATTTCCCATCAGTCTCTCCTGGCAAGTAGGTGTGACCTTGAAACTAAGTTCTGGCCAATAGGATGGGAGAGAGAGCATATGCAAAGATCTGGTCACTTCTTAGAAAAGGAAAATGCTTGCCTTCCTCTTCCTCCTCATCCTATAGGCTGTATGCAGCCTTGAGGGTGTGAGCCACCCCAGGCCATGCTGATGTAGGTAACACTCAGGGGAGGAGGAATAAAATGGGAAAAATCTGGTGCCTAGATTATCCCACAGATCAGAGCCATCCAGTATCCCTGGCCACCTGCCTACCTCTGGATGGGTGCAGGAGAGGGAAATAAAATTCCATCTTGTTGGGCCATGATATTTTGAGTCTCTTTATTACAACAGTATAGCATATTCCCTGACTATTGTGCCCAAGATATACACTCAGACACACACTCATGCATGCACACACAGATGAATGCACACACGCACGCGCGCGCGCGCGCACACACACACACACACACCCCAGACTCAAATGTTTCAAAAATAATTCCTTTTCTTACCATGTGAAATGCCCCGTATTCTGTTCTGTTCTGTTCTGTTCTGTTCTGTTCTGTTCTGTTCTGTCTTGTCCTATCACGTTTTACTTTTTAAAAGACAGTTATCACCTATTACACTGACTTCATGACCCACTGATACATTATGACCTGCAGGACTAGAGTGCCTGGAAACAACCCATAACTTTCGTTGAGTGACCCAGAGGCAAAGCACTTTGAGAAAAGAGGTGGAAGGAAGCAAGCTACCCTGGCAGGTGGGACAAATGAAGAAAAATGCAAAGTAATACCAGCAGAGGATCCAAGGCGGACAGGTCTTCACAGGGGATGTCCTGGGGACGAGGGCAGCTGGAGTCAGTGGGGAGATGAAAGCCAGGTGCATCTGGGCTGGGAGGGCTCCATGCAAGGTGAGTTCATAACAAGAGAGGCATTGACCTTGAACCCAGTAGCATTGAAGAATCCCAGAGCTTTCAGGTATGCCCCTCTCCAATCTGAAAGCCAAGTTGGCATATTTTATATGCTCTGGCTCAAGAGTGCAGAGGAGGAGGTACCTGGGAATAAGCATCCCCTTCTCTTCTGAGCAATATGTTCAGACAATCCTTTCTCTGTTTGCCGTTTTCTAGCAGTATTTCCTCGGGTCTGCTCCCACCTCCCCCCACCACCTCTTTGCTAGCTTTACAGGAAGCAGGCCACATAGAAAGAAAGAACGTGTCCTTGGGGCTAAAATACTGGCTGCATGACCCTGGAGAAGTTATAGAACTCTTCTACCCTCAGTTTGCTCACCTGTAAAATGGGCGCAGTGGCGCATGTCCAGTGAGGATTGAACTCCAGTGAAAAGAGGCAGATGTTTTCTTGAGCATCTACTAAGTGACACATACAAAAACAGGCACTGGGTTCGAAGAGGGTAAAAGACATGATACATGTAAAGTACTGATGGTTTTTTGATTGTGATGTTATCTGTCACGTGTGCATCGGTTATTATTATTACTAGAGTGTTGGTTCCTTGAAGATTTGGAAGTAACTTACAAAATATCAGATAATATCCAAGTTAACACAAGAGCAGAAATATAAGCACTTTTACAGTAAAAAATAGTCACAGTTGTGTAAAGAATTCAGTGACTGCAAGGGATTCTCATTGATGGTTCTTTTTATTATTAATATTTAATTTAAAATAAAAGAAAAATACCACGGTACCACTTCCAATGTCTGGTATTATCACATGATATTGAAAGGATATTAAGTAGAGGCATGATACTTCAAAGAATAAGTTCCTATTATTTGCCAAAATAGAAGGACCATTAAACATAAGACATGTAAGACTTTTCAGAAAGTGGGTGCTTTCATTTTCATGAAGGAGGAGACCACAACATTTTAGGGAAAGAAAGCAGTTGAAACCCTGAGGATTTCAAAATGGGTTTTGGGACCCCAAGATTTGCATTTGAGACTCAGCTTGGGTAGAGACAGGACAAGTCACCAGCCTGTTTCCTCCTCTGTAGATAAGATTTTCCTGATGGCTGTCTGCTACACAGGGTGGCTGTGAATAACAGGGTTATTTCTGTTAAAAACATCTTGGCACCGAGTCATTCTCCAGGAATGGAGCTCTATGCGGTGGGAAAGGAGATTGAGTGGGCACTGTGTCCGTTTATAGTGTTTTCTGCGTAGACAGGCCCCTGTTTTCCCCGAGCAATCTCACCTATAAGTGGCTTCGCTTTCTGAGGAGAGTAGGCTCATACCCTGGCAGCTCATGACACCTATTTCTGCATCCCAGGTGGATGTCAAGGAAAGCTGAGATGGATCGTTGCTCTGGAGGACAATATCTCAGCAAGGGCTCCCTCCCCATTGTTGAGTGAACACCTCTGCGCACCAGGTACTGCCCCCTGTACGACCTCACCTGATGCGAAGGCATTGAGGTGGGCACCCTTAGCTTTCCTTCCTCAGGTGAGGAGGCCAAAGTGTGGAGAGATGAGGTAGCTTCTCCAGAGTTGTAGAGCTGAGACCAGAATCCATCTATCCATCACTGGAGGCTCACCTGGCAGCTTCTTCCTTTCCCGCCTCCCGGCTCAGATGAGACACAGGGAGCAGGCAGGGAGCTCCCCAACTCCTGGCTTTGTCAGAGAGTGAGGGTTGCCCCACTTCTTTAAGGAGATGGGTATTTACTAGGCACTTGGTTAGAATATTCTTTCTCTCCCTTATTCCCTCTTTAAAAAGAAGACATTTGAGAGCACAGAAACCCCAGGAAGAAGGGGGCCTAAAGTTCATTTGTGCACCCTTCTCAATGTGCAACCAAGGCATCCAGAAATATCATCCAAGACACAGTGAGCCGGTAGCAGCGGTGGAGGGAGCATTTTCACCTGCGGGGCTGGCCACAGACAAAATGTCCATCGAGGTCATGGCAGCCTCAGAGGGGAAGTGTCAATTTCGGCAAGAAAATGCATTCGTTTCTACCTATTTGGGTTGATGGATTTGCCCATTGAAATATATTTGAAAAAAAATTTTTTTTAAATGACATTTAGTTTATTTAGAGTTAAAATAAACCTCGGTAAATATTTTTGTTCTCTCTTTTTACTCTGCCACAAATAAAATATAATGAGCTCGACATTTAGATAATCCTCTGATTTTTCTCAGTAGACATTTTAGATAAAAGACAAAGAGTTTCTTATTTGGGGGTTCATAAAACATTCTACATTTATGGCTTCATTTTTCTGAAATTCAGATCAAAGCCTGGCTGTGAAATTTTACTGTCCCACTGCTCATGGGTCTGTTGACTTAGTGCATACTTCAAAAATCCCTTCTTCCCTTTAGACCCCCTGACCACCTACTTTTTTTTTTTAAAAAAAGGACATTTGCATTTGATACTATTCAGGGCCTTGTAGTTGTAGATTGACAGAGCGAGGTGGGGTGGGAGTAACTGAAACAATGTTTTTCTGGGCTGTAATTAAAAGAATTAACCATATTCATGGCAAGGCCCTCCCCCCAAATCCCTACTCCCCCATGATGCATGACACTGTTGTGTCAAATGCAAATGAAGTTGTTTATTCATGGCTTGTAATCTTTGTCCCCCAACCCTGTTCACTAGATGCCTTTATGATCTTTGTTTATATTAATCCCCAAAGAACTAAGCTTCATTTCATTTTATTTGCAAGAGAAACCCAACAGAGAAAAGTTCAGGAGACCCAAATGTTTCCATAATTGCTTTGAGTTCTGAATGTATTTCAGGCTGACAGCTAAGATAAAAAGCCCCTTGCGGTCTGGTGTTCGGCATCATTTTTCAGTGCCCTGTGTGGGAAATTGAGCAGGGCTGTAATGGGGTCTGTTTAGGGAGGTGGAGTTTTGCAGACTGCAGTGCAAGGGGCCCCAGACTGTCTCTTTAAATCATCCCAGCATTTCAAAGCCTGGGTATTGAGCACTCCTTCGATGAGCAACACGATGTTGGAAATAAATCGGGAGAGAAGCAAATAGGAGGGTGGCCGGCCTCTTGTTTACGTCTGATGATGTGTTTCTGAAATTGCTCTCATTTTCTTTTTCCACTTGGATAATTCTTGCTGTCAGTGGTGACGGAAATGAACAGGGGCCAGAATACTACAAGCTATTCCCATGATGACTGCAGCCGAGACCACGGGCCAAGCCATGGATGCATCATGAGAAAACCTGAGTCTTGCACCATTTCCCTGGCCTCACAGGCTCTTGGGAAGTTTGGAAAAGTGCGTTCTTCCTCACTCAGTAACAGGATAGATATGGTCAGATCTGCTCTTCGGCTGGTATCAACTTCCTACCTCTATTTTCCCTATTTAAACAATGGGCTCATTTTGTCTTATCCCTTCTTATAGTTCTAAAAATCTCTGCAAATAATTTTAACAAGGCTGTGAAATACTTGGGAAATTAAGATCTATAGAGCAAGATTAGTCCTGTAGAAGGGTTTTCTCTAAGAACTTAAAGGCTATGTGAGAAGACATCTAAACTTCTCTAGCTCTCTTGATAACTATTCCCAGGTAGAAATTAGTTTGGGGGGAAATTTCAAGAATTACTTAGTTCGGGCAGTAGTTCTCAAACTTTTTGGTCTCAGGTCCCCTTTGCAATCTTAAAAATTCCTGGAAGCCCCAAAGAGTTTGGTCTATGTGGGTTATGTCTGTTAATATTCACTGTATTAGAATTTAAAACCTAGAAACATTTAGAATATTTATTCATTTATTTAAAGACAACGATAATAAACCCATAACCTTAAGAAGTCATTTTAAAATGAAACAACAATACATTCTTCAAAAGAAATCAGTGAGAAGAGTTGCATTGCTTTACATTTTTGCGAACCTCATTAATGTCTGGTGTAAACTCTTTAATGTCTGCTTTCGACTTTAATCTGTTGAAATATGTTTTGATCGAAACGCAGTGTATGAAGAAAATCAATCACACACAGATATGTAGTTAGAGAAAGGAGGAGTATTTAGATAAGCTTTTCCAGATAATTGCAGCTTGTCTTTTTTGATACTACACTAAAATTCAAAAAGTAGCGGTCTCTTAAAGGCTAGTTGCAAAGTGGGATATGAAATTGCATCAATGAACTTTTCATACTCTGTTAACATTAAAATCTGTTGGCCATTCTGCACTTTAAATGGATCTTTGACCCATGGATGATTTTATAATATTGTGCACTGGTCACTTGGCAAATATTGGCTCAAATATTTCAAATGTTGACATATTTGATGACACAATGTTTTTAAAATTACATTCATTAATATTTTCACCCATATCATTAGAAAAGCTTTAAGAATTAGGCAGCTGCCAAGTTTGCAGTGGTGAATTAAACAAACAAACAAAAAGGCTTGTTTAGCTCACAACTCAGACAACTGTCCATGTGCCTTTCCTTAGTTAACCGTTGTACTTCCGTGCACATCAGAAGTGTTTTATGTTACTTTCCATTTCATCACATAGAGTATTAAAAAGATATGTAGATGAGGGTTGAGATTTAATAAAATTAATAATTTTCACCCTTTATCTGAGACATTCTTAAATGAAGCTGGCTTTTAAAGTTTTTATTTTAAGTTCACGGGAGGGAAGAATACACCAACTATCCAGTTCAGGTGGTGTCAGTGCCTTGATTTACCGTGAGGTTCCAGCAGTTTTACTTCCTGCTGCATTTGAATCATCAGTCCAAAGATCAACACTGAAAAAGGCAATTAATGTCTTAGTTTTATCACGAGTATCATTTTGATCGCTCAGGGTGTGTCAGTGGTTCACACTTTTAGAAACACTGTCTAGATAGAGCATAACTCATTTGGATGCTCATTATCAATATGCTTGCCTTTCCCAACTGACAGACACATAGTACGCACTGCGTAACTCTGAGTGGGTATGATGCCAAGCATGTGAGATTTGTTCTGTTCCACAAGATTTACTGAGCACCCACTGTGTGTCAGGGACTGTTCTAAGCACGTGGGAAACAGATAGACAAAAAAGACATTCCAAGACAGAGATGTGGTTCAAGTTCTGGTTCTTTCTCTTAGCTACTGGGGATTCATAGGAGAGGAGGGAAGTTGTGGAATAATGGAGCTGGCATTTTCTGAGCTCTTGCTGTGTGCCACGTACACTGCTGGGCATCTTTGGTTACTTATTAATATACCTCTCCATTCACCTTTCCACCTGCCCATTTAGCACATGCATATTGAGCACCTACTATGTGCAGGCAAGGGCTGCGATGCTGTAGTCAACCAGTAGGCACAGTCCTCGTCTCAGGTGCTTCCAGTCCGCCAAAGGAGCTGGGCATCCATCACATAATAATTGCCCCTCTCAGTGTGAGGGCATGAGCTGTGGTTAGATACATGTGAGAAACAAAAAGAAGTTGTGAGGTTTACGAAAGGGAGATTACTGAGGGCAGAGACGGCTTCTCTTAGATGGCTGCCTTTAAATTGAGAAATGAAGGGTGCAGAATTGGCCAGGTGAAGAACATTCTAGACTGAGGTAGGAAGCAGCTGGAGTGGTTGAGGAGTCGGGGTAGGCATGAGGGGGCAGCCCACTTTGTGCCTTGTAGGTGGTGGTGTGTGTTTCACTTCTACCTAGGAAGGACTGAGAGCCATGGGGAGGGTCTGCATGGAGACCTCTTTCCATCTGCAGTCACCTCTGCTGCTGGGTGGAGAACAACAGACCGGGGCGGTGAGAGAGAGGTGGTTTGGGAGAAAGGGTACGTGCTGGACAACGGATTAGGAGGTTGCTGTTTAATCCAAGGGGTGGGGAGTGGTTTGGGCCAGGGTGGCGGCAGCCAAAGGAAAGAGAGCTGACATCTTATCCAGAGAGGCATGTGGTCACTGGCACCATGTGAGGGAAGCTTCCTCATACCCATCTTGTAAAAGCAGCGAGTTCACATTCAGGGAGTTTTGGTGATTTGCCTAAGCACTCCCAGGTAATACCTGGTGGAACTTGAACTAGCCCTTGATAGCAATTTCTTACTGGGCACCCTTAGGTGATATTCTAAGCAGTTGGTAGATATCACCACAACACTGGGTGCTGTTTTCAAAATCCCCATTTTACAGATGAGAAAACTGAGACCCAGAGGGAAAGTAACTTCCCCTGAACATCTAAATTGAATTTGTACTTGTTCATAGGGGGCACTCAACAGTGTTCATGAATGGAATGATCGAGTCCGTATCATTCTTATTTCCAGCCAAGTGCGCCAACTCCCGGTGTTCCGAATACCTTGTTCTCGTGATCTTTGAGGCAGGGATATGCCCAGAACACCGGTTGTTTTCTCATCTTTCTGTGAATGCTGGTTAGTATGAAACCTGCCCTGTCTACACTACATGCCACATCTCCCAGCTGCAAGCCATGCAGAAGACACTATCCAGAAATCCTGCTGTCATCTGACCCACCAGAAGGAAAAACCATTTTTCTACAGCAAAGTCACAGGGTGGATCTGAACCACTTAGACAGCAGGCTCCACGGACACGGTGCTTAAGCAAAAGGTCAATTCCTGACTTGACTTCCTGAAGACCTTGTTTGGAAATGTGATCTTATTAATTTGTTTGCACATATTTATTAAGCCCCTACCATATTTTTGGTACCAGGAATTATTCCAGAGAAGTTTAAGACCCCCATCCTTGAGCACTCTTGAATTTACTGTGAATTTCTTTAATCAAAGTGTCTTTGCTGTTAGGGTTTCCATAGATTACAAAAGAAAGCCAGAGAGCTGAGCTAATTCATTATCATGAATATTTTACCCTAAACCTGCTTTCTATCAAGTCATCTGTGTTTCTTAATCTACAAAAATATGTATGTTAATACTTCTCTTTTTCCGAGGGTGTTTGTGAACTTTCAAGGGACAAAAAAGCGCTTGGAAAAATGAATAGCAATTTCAGGAATTTCCAGAGTAAATGAGGCTTTGAGCAGAGCCTATGATCAGTGTGCATAATTCATTAAAAACAAATCACTCTGCAAAATTGGGTAAACCAACATCCTAAGACTGTCTCTGAGTGCCATGTGGCAGCCATTTAATCCATGGCTGTTGCTAATGAAGCTCTTTATAGAAATTTGAGAGTAAACAGACTTGGACAACTTTATTTGCTGGGAAAGCGGCAGCAAGTATCCTTGCCCAAATCACACAGGCCTTTAAAATGTGGTTTGGAGAAAATTATCCTTCTAAAGATGTGTGTGTGTGCGCGCGCGCGCGCGCGCGTGGGTGGGTGCATGCGTGTATTTGTGTGTGTTCATATGTTCACATGTGTGCGTGCATAATGTAGAATTATTTTGCATTATTACAAAGCTATGGAGACACGAGCTCAATGTTTTGAATAATTAATCTATTTCAAATGGAAGACAAATGGAGAAAATAAGAATAGTCATCATTGTCGGGTACTGAGCTCGTCTATGAGCTGATGGTAACAGTGAGCACTTTCCTGTGCCTTTCTCCTTATCACCTTCGCAGCAACCATGTGAGATACCGGCCGAGGCTGACAGAGGTGAAGGCATTCCGCTTTCCACACATTATGCATCTTGGAAGTAGCAGACAGAGGATGTTCTCTCAGGTTTTTGAGTCCAAAGTATGTGCTCCTATTCACCGCACTGTATTCGTTGATCTGGAAGAGACTTCGGAAGGAAATGAAGATGAGAATGCATCCCTCTTCTACCAATTTCAGGGTAAAATGTCAGGTAATCAAGAAAAGAGTAATTTGGGATTCATATGTTCTAGATTGAATGTTCACAGATCTCATGGTCACCCTCAAATGTTTGGGCTCTCATTTTAGCTTTTGTTAGGTAGGCCTGGTATTTTGAATTTCTTGTTGTTTCTTGTTTTTTTTTTTTTTAAATTTGTTCGTTTTGTTTTATTGAAAAATTATCCTAATAGGAGACAATCAATTTAAGTTTAGAATTCTGCCTGAGAATATTCTGATTCACATAGTTCTGCACGAACGAAAACCACAATCGCTTTATCTGTACAATGGTTCACATCTGGCATTGGATAGAGTACTGCGATGATTTCATGACTGACGTGAAAATGTTATCTCGTCTTAGATATTTAAGATGCTAGATTCTCCCAAGCTCTGTAAAAAGCAGTAAGAACAACAACAACTAAATTTCACCATAAAGCAGGTTTCTAAGCCTACAAATTAGCCATATGGAGTTCGAGAAGTCATCCCGAGCCAAATGTTTTCAGAGACAAAGAGAAGGATTTGTGTAGGTTGATGGTCACGTACAGTTCAGGATAGCTCTTAGAAAAGTTTTTCCAACTTGTTTTGCAACCTAGGATCTTGTTATTTCTTTGTTGATTTAGCTGTTTTTATGTTACTGGATATTGAAAGTGGTCATTTTTTGGCAGCCCCTCTCAGTTCTACCATTATGGAAGCCAACTTCAGAGACTAAGGAGTCTTCTCTTCAGTAGCGATTCATGCTCGGCTGATGGGAAAATTGTTGGTAAGGGTGAGCCACGTCAACCCAGAATTCAGTGTTCTCTCTCTGTGGTCTGGATTTTTATAGAAGCCTTTGACTCTTCTGATGTGTTTCTATCTTATTTACTTGGGGAAAAATACAGAATACACAAATATTCTAAACTGTTTCCAGAATGATTACACTTATTGGCGGATGATCCATTCACGTTTCTACCACATGGGGTGCCATCTGGTCCCCTGCCATGGCCTTTTTGGGAGAAATTGGGAAAGGAACTCATAGACCATGTACATTTCAACACAGAGAATTTGACTGCAACAAGAGAAGGGCCCAGGACCTCCTGACCTTCTGCGTTTGCCTCTTTATTTTTTTTTTTAACTGTATTGGAGTCTGCCCAGCCTCATTTCTGTTCCCTGGTGCTGAGGGCTGGTTGGTGTTGGCCCTGGTCAGAAAAATCCTGAGGGAAAGTACAGGATGTGACAGAAAAATGAACTGGTGAATCAGGGGTGGGCTGGTCTCCATTGTGTCAAAAGTGCAAGAGCTCTAGAAGGTTGTAGGCAGGAAATGGGATTGCTGAGTCAGTGGAGGAGACCTTGCTGCATGAGTCAGGACCCAGGAACAGACACACCTTGGGCTGCAGATGTAGATGAAATCTCAGAGAAGGTTATTGCACAGTTAATAAAAAAGAACTAGCAAGCTCGTTGAGTATCATGATGTTGGAAACTCCCAAACCTCAGTGCGTTTTAGAAAAGGATATCCTGAGATGCAGTCTGCAGTAGGCTCCCTAGAGGCAGACCCTGGCCCAAGTTGTGTGTGGAAGGGGTTTATCAGGAAAGATTTCAGAAAAGACAGGTAGAGGAGCAAGGATGTGGGAGTAAAAAGGAAGGAAGCTAGGCAAGGGTGAGGCTTCAAGCAAAGTCTCAGCCACCAGCGTAGGCTGTTGAGCAGCCAGTGTGCACACAACAGGTCAGGAGGTTGGAGGGCACGTGGGAGATGTGCTCAGACTGACTCATACTGCAGACTGTGTGCTTCCCAAATCTGTGTTCAGTGACGACCAGAGATTTAGCTTGAAATTAGCCATATGGGAGTATAGCAGGTCCTCAAATAGTGTTTCATTCAATGTTATTTCATTATAACGTTGAAGGGATGCCGTAGAAACTTAACTCTTGTTTATATCGATTAGCCTATGGTAAAACTGGTTTCATTATACATCGTTTCATTTAAAGTTAAAGAACCTATTGACAAAATTAAGTGAAGACTTGCTGTATTTACACAATCAAAATTGGCAAACACTGTAATTGAAGACTTTATTATTTTTTTTTTTTTGAGACCCTATTGTTAAACATTTACCAGCCTGGGTGGACCCCTGACATGGTCTGGTACAGATGCACACAGAAAAATATGCTGAGTATTTCCTATGTGCCAGGTACTATTCTAAGCATTTTTTTTTTTTTTTTTGCACGCTTAGCTCATTTAATCCTCACGATGACATTGTGGAGAGAAAACTATTGATCATTCACATTTGAGAATGAGACAGAGGCACCACCGAGAGATCAGATGATTTGTTAAGAATCTGCCAGAGCCCCGGAGTCTGTGTTCTTAAATACACGATATTCAACAATGTGAAACACACAGGCTTGTACCTCATAGAAAATACTGTACCTAACAAGAAAGTAAACATGTACTGATCATTCAGTTAGGCGTGACTTGTCATTGCAAAATATTGGAAGTTACCAAAATGCCTAAGCCTAGGAGATCTGGTTGAGTAGACTCTGCTACATCCACACAATCAGAGCTGTAACAAGGAAGGAGAAAGCTTGATATGAACTGATATGGTTTGATGTCCAAAATACAATAGTAAGCAGAAAACTTCCAAAAACCTAAATGTAAAACAGAACATATAATGTGACAGATTTTGCATCTGATATATATATTTTATGTATATTTCTTATACACACATAGAAACACACACATGCACATGTATGTATGTATGTATGTGGGTATATTTATATTTAAACTATTTCCCCCAAAAATAAACACAGGAAGGATGAACCAGAAATAATTAAGGAGGCTGATTACTTATAAGGAGTAGAAATGAGTGGATAATGGAGAAGGTGAATCTCCCAAGTGTACATTTTTTGAACAGTTTTGATTTTTAGAACTAAGCGAAGATTAATATTTTACCTATTTAAAGTTTAAATCCATAAGAATGAGGAAATGTCTGCAAGGATGTGTGTGCATCCTAGCGTGGGCACCTTTTTGCAATGGCGGTCTTTGGCACGGGGGATTTTCACATTTTACTTACACAGGTGCCTGTGGTTTGTCCTGCTCAGAAACAGGCCCTTTCACAAAGGCTGTGACAGGCGCCCTGGCTTCTGAGGGCATGAGTGCTGTGGTAGAGGTCAGCCATGAGCTAGCTCTGTAGATCACTGTGTGCCAAAAAAAGGTTCCCAACGCTCACATTTGGGGGTTCTTGGAAACAACAGAAAACCATCCAGGAATGGCAGCATCAAGAGATGACTCCCTCCCAATTACAGAGACAGCTCTTAGGAGACCCCGGCAGCTACATTCCTCTGGCAAAGAGCTTTGTCGTGACCCCCTAAACATGTGTTAAGAGGCCAGGACAATGGGCTGTAGGTAAAGACCTTGGGATTCAGTTTTTATTCACTCCTTTATTCAATCCGCGTGTGTTATCTCCCGTTCCGTGCCAGATCCTTTCTCGTGGGGCTGAAGACTCGCTGGAGACGGGGCCAAGCAAGACAGCAGATAAGAGAATGTGAAATTAGACTGAACTTCCCTTCCCAGTCTCAGCAGCCCAACCAGGCTGTGGATTTCATGAGAACAGCCTCTCTCTTGAGGTTTGTGCTAGTTCCTTTTTCCAACTGGGCTGGGAATACCATCAACCAGCTGTGCTGGTGTGGTCCAGGGTGTCTACATCTATCCTGACAGCCACTGGAAATCATGGAAGTCATACACAGGGAGGACATTTTGGGAAGCTGCAGTTGTATGGATCAGGAGCTCCACATTTAGGGAGAAGGGTAGCATTGCTTGGTTTTTTGGCTCATTCTTGGGACTGGTTTTGATTTCATGTCCCTGGACACACAAGGTAAGAGTCACCTTTTTATCTGATGTAGAGGAAAGAGCATCAGTTAGTACAGACAAAAACTCTGCTTCCTAGTCTTGATCTCATTTTTTTCCAAGATGTGTGACATTGGACAGATCACTTTCCTCCTCTGAACCCAAGATGATAAAATGGAAATATTAACAATCACCTGTATTTGGGTCTAGACAAGACTGTTCTTTGAGAACACTTCATTACTTCTTTAACAAACAGCAATGCTGGGACTCAAACCTAGGTTTGTCTATTTTAAGTCAGAGCTTTTCCTCCCATGCAGAAGTCAGGGAAGTAAATGGTTAAGGTGCAGGTTTCCCGTCACTCCATCCTTTTACTGAGCAAATGACTCAATCTCTTTGTTTCCCAGTCCTCTTATCTGTAAAAGTGGGCTAGTAACAGCTCTACCTCCTGAGGCTGATGAAGGATTAAACGTGTTGAACTGTTAGAACAGTGCAACGAATGTTAGTTCTTCTGGTCATGGTGCTTCCAGATGCACAGTACTTCCTATTCACACATATGAATGCTGAATTCTTTCCTCTATCGGCCCAAGGTCTAGGTCAAGCATAGTAAGCTGGGAGCACTCAACCACCACTCTCACCACCAACATTCATGGCAGACATGGCCAATCGCTTGCCACACTCCTCCACTGGTAGAGTCTCGGAAACCCTAGGAAGGCCTGGCTAGTTGATGGCAGCTGACCTGAGATGGAACCTCACTGCCCTTCCTTCCCTTGTGAAGGTGTGCATGGGCCTTTGATTCAGTGCGGAATGAGCTGCTTTTCATGGAAACTGGGGCCACCACGGCAATCTGCGAGATACTCAATCACGTTTCACGGGTTCAAAAGGAATCGCCTCCCTTAGAGGCCTCGCAAATGAGGGAGAAACTTTTTTTTTTTTTTGCCATGAAAAATAATCGTTCTTGTTTTCTGGGGTCAGGAAGAGTCCTTTTGAGGGAAGGCGGGGGTGTCGGCATACCATCAGTGATATGATTTACTGATGAATCCCCATTGTGCAGAGGAGGCTGTGAGAGGCCAAGCCCACAGTTACACAGCTGGAGAGTGGAGGGGCCAGGTGGGACTGGCGGACGCATGCCCCGTGCCCGCTGGCCTCCCTCACCCCGGCAGGGCAGCTGGAGCTCTTCTCGTCTCCCGCTTAGAGCTGTTTAGAGGCTGTAAACCCGCTAATCCCCGACCATGTGTCATTCTCTGCCAGTTAATGGGCCTCACTTCAGAGCTCAAGACTGAGAGGGCCGGCTCTCCCCGTTCATGCACTTAGTGTCCAGATTCCTGATTTACTGGGACAAGCCCAGCGCATCCCCTTTGGTGCCTTGATAACCTGAGCCCCCGTAAAAGGCACTGGAGGCAAAAATGGCCTCTTAAGAATGCATTTTTAGACAGAAGGAGAAAGGAAATTGCTTTTGTCTCCTCCTGCACAGATCGTCAGGAAAGAGCTGGTCCCTGCTCATCAGCCCAGCACCTGCGACATCATTAACCTTCACAGGATAAACCTGGAATTTGAAACCCAAGACATGGCTGGGGAGAGGCACCCAACTGCTGGGCAGATGGTGCCGATGGGAAAACAATTTGGGCCTCTTTAAGTTAAGCACGTGGCTTATCTTTGGGTCTTAGCTTAAATTCCCGCAGAGCATTCAAGATAGAAATCAGGTTCACCCCAAAAAGAAGTCTGATTTACTATGATCATGGCAGGCAGACACTGGAGACTCAAATCAAGTGGCCATGTCTGTGCTTCGCATCTCGTCTACATGCAAACCCACATCCTCTGCCATGTTAGGAGACGGCTATGATCAAAATAACAGTGTTGGACTCACTCAGGTTTGGGTTTAAATCCCAGCTATAGCTTGGGCGAGTGACATTATTCTCTGAGGCTCAGTTTTCTCATTCGGGAAATGGACAACCTCATGCCCCAATTCACTCAATCGTCCCAGTGAGAACCTTGAGAGTTTCCATCAGAGGCATCTGATGTGAATGGGGACCATCTCCAGCACACTGGGGGATTAGCACCCAGAAAATGCTCCACGAATGTCAACTCTGGTTATGCTCTCAATTCCAGGTCCTTTTGGACACCTACTCAGAGCTATAAAGTCTTTTTCTGTGGCAAATGGCACAAAGAGGGAGGATTATTATTATTTCTGAAAACGAAGGTCAGTCGACCCTGGAATGTAGGAGTACCCCATTTTGTTTCTGTGCTATAGACATGATGTGTATGCTCTCTTTGGATGACGTTGGAGGGGACCTAACTGTTTTCAAAGGCATCCAGGTGGCATCTGTGTGCGCACACGCAGAGCCCTACTCACTGCCGCCGGTGGCCGGCGGGGCTCCAGGACTCCCGGGGACCAGTTGTCTTCCTTCAGGCTTGTTCCTGAAGCTTTCCCCATCACCATCTTTGAAACCACCCGTCCTTTTCAGGAAAAAGGAAAAAAAAAAATGCAGTTGTCTGACATTCCAAGAAACCCCAGAAGGAGGAATGCAGAAAATCAAATGTGCTGGTCCCCATCCAGCCGGGACTCCAGGGAGATAAATGATTTCACATGCTAATGGCCGGCCCTCCACGCTGACATTTTCTTACAATGTACTTAAGTCCGGTTTGTTTTGCTTTCTGTCTCCACAACAATTACAGAGATTTATTTTTTATTGCTCCAGTTAACTGCCAGGACCACACTTCCTTTTTCTTTTTAAAGGAACAGCCATGCTGAATGGAAGGGCCTAGGAATTGAGCGTTTTCGATCTCAAAAATGAAAATAAACAGGCTGTGCTCTTCTTGCTTTCCCCTGCAGTGATGCCAGAGGGGCTTCTGGCTCTTTTCCCCCTGGACAGATGGGCGCACCCAGCAGCTGGGCCGCAGTCCCCAGGCAAGGAGGGCTGTTAAAATTGTCCTTCCCAGGGCCTCCCCTGGGAGTCAGCAGATCTCGGCTATTTTCTCTGCTAGAAACAAGGTCCTTTAAAGCTGGGGTTTTCACTCTTCTGTTCCATGTTGTACTCTCCGTGCCTGTACATAGTAGGCACTCAACAAACATTTTAGGAGTAAACGGATATGAGGTTCTTTAAAGCTGGATTCCACATAGCTCCCAGCCTCACTTGATTTTCACCATCTCATGTTCTACTTGTATTGGCTGCTTGCTGTTCTGGAAACACACAGCTCTCTCTCCAGCCTCTGTGCCTGGTGAACTCCTATTTACCCTTCAAAACCCATGTCCTTTGCAAAGTATTCTCTAATTCTCTCATCCCAGGCTGTTTGTTTCTCCTCCTCTCATGCATTCCCAAAGCACTTAGTACTTCTTTTTTATTGGAGAACTTATCTTATTGTTTAGATTTTTTTTAAAAAATGCATCTCTTTTTCTAATCAGACTTTTAAGGTCTACCTTGCTTTTAGTCTCCTGCACCATCTAGTAGACTCTTTGACACATGATAGATTGTCAGGAGCAGTGAATCAATAAATACAAGAATAAGGGTGGGGACTTAGTCTTATTTGACTCTGGATCATTAAACACAATTTCTAGCATGTAGTAGGTATTCAGGAAAGCCTCTTATCCTCAGGAAAGGGATTTCTATGTGTTTTGTTCACTGTTGTGGTCCCAGTACTCAGAGCAGGATCTGGCTCATAGTAGGAACTTAGTAAATACTCGATGAATGAATAAATAGTGGGGGCCTGGGTCTGGGGAGTGGCTTGTGGCTCCAGAAGGAGAGAGTTTCCACTCACTCTGAGGTTCCTCCCTCTAGCCTCACACACGCACATGTCTTCATGAATCAGAATGTGTTTGACATGGACAGAGAGAGGTGGTCAAAAGGGCATGAATCATCTCATCCCTTGGCTTTTCCCAGACGATGTAGTTCAAAATGCCTTCTGTTCAGGTGGGGCCCCGGGCTGGTTTTATAGACTGCTGTGCACTGAGGCGGGTCTGCAAATTGAGGGCTGTGGGTTGCTGTCTTCCAGTCAGGAGTCACGGCCTGGCAGCCTTCTGCAAGAAGAGAGCTCCATCCTCTCTTGGTGATGTGCCCAAGGTCTGCTCGAGCCCCAGTCCCAGGCAGTGTGGGGCTGGGATGCCCACTGGGGCAGCGCAATCCGACTTCCTGAGTGTGGCTCTGCAGCTTCTGCTGGCACTCATGGTCCAGACAGAGGCTCTGCCAGGATGGCACAGGCTGGGGTGTCCCTGCACACTCACTGGGTGTACACATTTGGCTAAAGGAGAATTGACCCAAGCTCTTCGTGATGTCTCTGGAGAGATTGGCTTGGAGAATCTGGCTTCGTGCTGGGAATACCTGCCTTTAGGACCGTGTGTGGGCCATCATCCGGGCTTCCAGTCAGCTACATGTCTATCCATCACTGAGCCAGGAGGGTTTCCTCCAAACAGGACCTTTGGCCACTGCTTGAAAGGAACTGGGGCAGAGGGCTAGGAAATGTTCACTTTGGGGGCACCTGGTCCAGTGTGGCCATTTAGCTAGGGTTGCCAGAGTAGAAGTAAAATCAAAAGCAAGACAAAAAAACAGAATGCCTAGTTAGATTTGAATGTCAGATAAAGAATGGATAACCTTTTAGTATAAATATGTCCTGTGTGTAATATTTGGGCAGCAGCCATAGGTAACTGATAACAGCGACTATGTACCCAAATAATATTTAGAGATTTTTGTTACTAAAGGCAAAGGAGGAGTGAATTTTGCTGGCCAGCTGTGGTTACTGGAGTGGCGCACTGCCCTTATGAGACTTTGCAGGATTGGGGCCTGCCTCCCACTAGCAATGCTGACAGATCCAGACACCTGCTTTTCTAGTTTCTGTCACAGGTTCTGGGAATGAAAGGCAGTCAAAGACGTTAAATCTGAAGCTGGAAGCTGCTAGAAGCGGGCCCCTGGGGTTGGGGGTCTACTTTGATGGTGGTGCAACCCTGACTGACCCTCAGACAGAGTTCAGCACGACAAACCCTATTATCTCTCCTCTGAGGCTCAGTGTCACCTCCTCTCTGAAGCTCTCTGGCTTGGTGTCCTGGAGCGGCTATAACAAAGAACCTACCAGGAGCTTGAAGAACAGCATCTCACAGCTCTGGAGTCCAGAAGTCCCAAACCAAGGTGTCAGCAGGGTGGGTTCCTTCTGAGGTAGTAAGAGAGAACGTGTTTTAGGCCTCTCCTCCAGCTTCTGGTGGCCGCTGGCGGTCTTTGGCGTCCCTTGGCTTGTAGATGCATCGCTCTGACCTATGCCTTCATTGTCACATTATTTTCCCTTTATGCCTGCTTGGCTCTGTGTCCAAATGCCCCCTTTGGATAAAGACATCCACCATATTGGATTAGGGCCCACCGTAATGACCTCATCTTAACAAATTATATTTTCGACAACCCTATTTCCAAATACGGTCACGTTCCGAGGTACCAGGCTATTAGAACTTCAACATATAAATTTGGGGTGCGGGGACACACAATTCAACCCACAACGCCCTCCCTGACACGTACACCCCTCCGGCCAGCACAGCCGTCATTGGCGGCACCGTCCTCTGAGTTTTCTGAGCATTTTCTCCGTTCCTCGTTCTCCACCTTCGGCACGAATGTGAAGGCCATGGAAACAGGGAGCTTGGTCTCATTTGTACACCGCAGTGTCCCCAGCACCCTCCACATTGTGCACACAGCAGGGGCCCGATAAATGTTCGCGGAGTGAATGAGGGGCCCGACTCCCCGTGCGCTGGGTTAGACTGCGCGCCCATCCAGGGCAGCAATGCGGCCGCCTGTCAGGCCAGGGCAAACACCCACTAAATGCTTGGGAAATGGAATCACTCTTTGCTCCAGCGTCGAAATTTCCTGTGACTCAGTAAATCACCATTAACTAATGAAGGAATAACGATCCCAGAGGAACAGACGTTTCAACTATGCAGATTATTCTGAGTTTTTTTTTAAAAGTGCCTCTTCAAAGAAATCGGTCCCCGGGGGCCCTTGGCTATCCATAAAGACTGACTTTCCACTCCCTTAAGTAGCTCCTTTTGGCCTTGAGACAAGATTCAGTTGGTGGGTTTTAATAAATAATGTTTTTGTGAGGCAAAAGTAAAATTTTGAAAATTTACAGAACTAGAAGGAATTAAGAAAAAATAATTCATCAGCCGCAGACAACCAGATTGTTAATATGCCATTGTATTTCTTTCTGGTCTTCCCCCCCGCCCCATGTGTATTTTTATGTGATAATAAACAAATTTAAGTGCAATCGGGTTGCTGCTTCAATTAAACAAAAATCCATCTTGAAAATATTCTCCAGTTTCCATGCAATTAAAAAAAAAAAAAAAAAAACACCAGACGTGCTAGATGAGTGAGAGTAAGAAGTCTGGATGCGGATGTGGGGAGAGGGGACAGAGGACCTTGGAGCCTAGGTCTGGGGCAGGAGGGACGAGGGAGCAGCTGGTGTCCCGCGAGATTGTTCCCAGAATCCCAGGACTCGAACGCCCACGTGGAAGGCACAATGGAGAGGGATGCGAAGCGGGGACACACTCGCCGCCGTGAGACCATTTCCTGGCCTGGGCACCCAGCTCATCTGCAGCTGACACTTTTCCAATTACCCGGCCCTCCTGGAGCATGGGTGGGAAAGTGTGGCCGCTTCCCACCGAGGAGCCGGCTCCAAGTCGGCTGGGATCCGGGATGAACCATTGGTATTTTGGAGGGGAAATGATACATCCCAATGCTGAAAGCAGTGGGGCCGATTCGGGCTTTGTGGTGGCCGCTGATGTCATTTCAGAGAAAGAGCTAAAAAGCTGTTTTGTTTCTCAGACCTTGTCTCTGAAATTGTCTTCTTTAAAAAAAAAAAATCTGATTTTATCCGAAAGCGGACATTCCAAACCCCAAACCTCTAATCCAGGCTTGCTTGGAGGCCCCTGGCCCAGTCCAGTGCTGGCGCCGGGCGCGGGTTGCCGGCGGGGAACCGCGGAGGTCGTCCAGTTCAGCCTGCCGCAGAGCTCGCCGGCGGCCGGGTGAGTGGTCCAACGAGACCCTCATTTGCTGCTGGCCTATTGGGAGCCTGGGAGTGGGGAGAGAGTGGGGAAGCCAGAGAGGGGCCTGGCAAGAGGCATTTGTTGGGGGGCATTTGTCTTTCAGAAGGGAGCCATCACTATCCAAAAGTGCCACAAGTGTGCCTTCCAAAATTCTATCTTCCGAGTGTGTGGGGGAGGTTCACCCTTGGCTGACACCATGGGAACGTTGCAAGTGCTGTCGTCTGGGCTGGCACTCTAACCCCGCTAGGCAAGAGAATGGGAGGGAAGGGATGCAAGCAGAGTCCGCCTGCTGGCTGGTGGGGCACGAAGGGTTAACGACAGGCCAACTCTCAGCCAGGAAGCCCCTTCCTGGGATCCTCCTCTGGTCCGCACAGTCTGCCATGCAGAAAAGGACCCACATCGCCCCTTTAAACACATTTCTCTTGTCTTTCGAGTCCCGGAATAGTGACATTGCTGTCTCGTGGTTGGGTGGAGTGTGGTTGGCCACTAACTGCTAGGTTAAAATAATGCTGGGGTGTCAGTTATTGGGCCCCTACTGTGTGGCCAAGTTTAGTGCTAGGGGCTTTCTATGTGGTATCTCAGTTAATCCTCACCTCGACCTGTGGGATCATCCATTTTACAGGTGGAGAAACTGAGGCTTAGAGAGGTGACAGTCACCCACTGGAAGCAGCAGAGCTGGAAGTCAAACCTGGAGCTGATGGGGTTACCTTGGCTCTTTTACCACACCGCCTTTAAGTAAAAATGGATTGAGTGTGCCCCCCTGCCCCCCCCCCCAAAATATGTCCACATTCTGACCCCTGGTACTGGTGAGTGGGACCTTATTTGAACAAAGTGTCTTTGCAGACGTAACTAAGGATCTCAAGATGACATCGTCCTGGATTTGAAGTGGGCCCTAAATCCAATGAGAAGCGTCCTTACAAGAAGCAGAAAAGGAGGTGATGTAGATAAAGGGAAGGAGGACAGGAAGGAAATTATTCCAGGTGGTAAACCAGACGGGGTACAATGAAGCCTGATGGGAAGCTGGAGTGAGATGGGGGCTGGGTGGATGGCGACAGACGTGGGTGGATCCAGCCCTGCGCACTGCGCAGCGGGCGCGATACTGATGCTTTATGAGCTGTTCCCTTTGGTTCTCGCAGGAATGCTCAGAGGTCTGCATTACGATTTTCATCTTAGTGATGGGAACCCTGAGGCTCAGAGAAATTCGGTAGCTCCGACAAGGGCATGGGCTCTGTGCCAGTTTCCTCTAGCCTGGTAACAAACCACGCCCTCCTCAAACAGTAATATAATGCAAAAACGGTCATTTGTTTTGTTCCCAAATCTTTGGGTTGACTGGACTCAGCTAGCAGTTCTCACTCAGAGTCGTCTCTCAAGCAGTTGCCTTTCATTGGGGGCCGATCTGGGTTGTCTTGAAGATTCTTTACTTACAAGTCTGGTGCCCGGACTGGGAAGGCAAAACAGCGGGGAGCTAGACCTGCTGGGACTGTCTGTCTCTCTTTCTGTGTTTCTCTCCTTTCTCTGTCTTTTCTCTCTCTTCCCTTCACCCTCCGCCCCTGTCTCTGTCTACACGTTGATTATAGGATGACTGGACATCTGGACATCTCATGTGTCAGTCAAAGGCTGCCAGAGTGCGGGTCCCAAGAGAGAGGCTGCCTGGCCTTTCCTAATGCACCTCCCAGGTGACACAGGGCCCAGTCTGCGGAGGAGTCAGGATTCAGCCACAAAGGCTTGTACGAGGGCGCGGAGGTTAGACTCCCCCTTTGGTGGAAGATGTGCCGACAGGTTTTAAGTTTTCCACTGACTTCATGGCCAGTCCCAGCTCCTCTGCACTCTCCAGTGCTGGCTCATCCAGACTCCTTCTTCTTCCTCTCACTTCTCCCTCTCCTGCTCTCCGGTCTCCGGCGAGGATTTACTTGAAGCAGCTGCTCTGAGGATGCCAGTGAGGATGTCCCTCCCAGGGAGCAGGGCCAGCTGGTTTGGCTTCAGAGGCCACTGCTCCACACCCATGTCTGCTCTTCCCCCGCCAGTCCTGCCCGGCCAAGTGAACACAACAGCATCCCAGGGAAAGGATGGTTTGGGCAAATACCCGTGATCCATGTTCTTCCTGAGACACAGCCACAGAGCTGTCAAACTTCCTGAAGCAATGCTTGTTATAACTAAAGTGTATTTTGGGTGTTGGAAATGTAAACTTCAGTGCTTGACCAGGTGTAACCATGGACTTGTCTGTAATGGATAAAATGCACAGTCTGTGGATTTCTACCACAGGTTTTATATTTTTAACATTTACAACCAATAAATGTTGGCTCCAACATCAACATAAGAAAAGGAAGACCATAAATCCTTCCTTTCCAGTAGTAAAGCGAAAGGAGTTCCAGACCATAACGCTTGCTGTCAAATTTTAATAGCAATTGCTATTGTATACCTATTATACGTCAATAAAGCTCTTTATAAAAAGGAAGATTCTGAACAAAGAAATATTGCCCTTTAGAGAGTTTTCCTTTTTTAACAGGAAAGCACGTTAAAAATCAAATCAAAAATAGACATTAGCGATTTCCAACCTCTGGTTCCTGGATCCTGAGGCAGCTTGTGGTTGGCAGAGATGGCCTCTCCTGCCCATGTGCCCTGCCACAATATGACTTGCCTTTCTGTCTACTGAGAGGTGGGATCCATGTCCCTTTCCCTTGAATCTGGTGGCCTAGGGACCACGAAAAAAAAAAAGAGTGGAAGTAGTGCTGTATCACGTCTAAGGCCTGAGCATAGTAGGCTATGAGGCTTCCCCCTGGTTCTCTTGAAACTCTTGCTCTGAGAGAAACCAGCCACCAAATAAGAAGTCTGACTACCCTGAGACCATTATGCTGGAGAGGCCATGTGTGGGAATTCTGGGCAATAGCTCCAGCTGAAGTCACAGCCAACAGCCAGCATCAAAAACCAGCCACGTGCATGGAAGGCCTTGGACATCCAGCCAAGTCAAGCCTTCAGCTGCCTGCAGCCCAGACTGACACCTGACAGCACCCTCAGGAGAGACCACCAGTGATAATTGTCCGTCTGAGCCCTCCCTAAACTCCTGACCCACAAAATCATGAACAAAATAAAAAGGGCTGCTGTTTTATGCCTCTGAATTTTGGAATAATTTGTTACGCATCAGTAATAACTGGACTGGACTCTGTCAATGATCACTGGATGGCAGGAGAGGACAGAACGAGGATTCAAATGGATGTGGGTCTGGGACACTCATTCAGATAAAGGTGGCTGAGGTTTGTTGAAGAAAAAGTCTTCAGACTTAACCCAACCCTTTCACCTTGGAGGTCAGGACACAGAGGCATAGACAGGAGATAAACAGGTGAGGGAAGTTTCTATGGTTGGTAAGTGAAGGTCCCCTTGGATCTTAACCTTAAGTCCAGGGCTCTAAACTCAGCATATCATCCTCCCGTTGGGCCAGGTGTCAGCTTCCAGGTCAGTTTTGCACTCTTTTAATAAGCTCACCATAATCTCAACCATACAGAATTTTTAAAAATTCAGGTTGTCAATTTTTTTTTTAAATCTGTTTATTAGAATAGTGTAATCAGGCCTTGTATTTATGAACTTCCAATGTGAATTCAAGTGATCTGCTTTCAATCTGGCAGATTAATCCCACGTGTTCCTGTGTGTGACTGTAACTTTGTTTTTAGGGCATTACCTAGAGAGGCGTGTCTTTTAAAAAGTTGTAGAAAGAACATAGCACTCTCACCCACATGTATTTCCTTTCATTTTCGACCTATCCAGTCCTGGCAATGCCTATAAGCATCTGCTGTGTTACTTTTTTCCTTCTTCCCTTTTAACGCCCGGGACCTCGGTAGACCAGCAAAGCCACAATTGGGAGTGCATTCCGAAACCATTAGTACAGGAAGCATGGTGAAATCCAAAGAGACCGTGAGCCAGTGAGTTGGAAAACACTGTATGAAAGGCCTTTTCAGGCTGTTTCTTTCAGGAGGAGTTTGTTTTTGGATTAAAGGAGTTGATTCAGGTATTCACAAATGCCCAGGCTCTCTGCACCAGCTGGAACGTGGAAACCCCTCAGTCATAACCAATTGCCGTGGAGGGGACTGGCACGTTCTGACTGGGGAATATATGGATGAAAGAGGCATAATTAGGTGACACGCCTTCAAAGGAGATGAAAGGCCCAAAACATCCTCAAAAACGTAGGCAAAAATATACCCCGAAATCACTACTTTCTTTATTTTGGAAGTAGAGTTTCCCATCAAAGGCTAGGTGTCAGTGGCGTGGTATGAAGCAAAGTCTTGGACCGGACTGGGTTTCTTTTTCTTTTTCTTTTTTCTTTTCTTGCTTGGGGAAGAAAGATGATGGAAATGTCATTCCTCTATTTTCTTTACTCCTAGAAAATGGTGTAAATGCCTCCCTTCACCAGAGACTCTGGACTAAGCTGACACTTTGAAGGACTTCCGCTTGGGGTAGGACAAGAGGACCAGGGGTTAACGGCATAAGTATTTGAACATCACCTTTGCCCCCTCCATCCAAATTCTCTCTGTGTTTTCTGAGTGGCTCATTTGTATTTTGACTCCTTTGGTTAAAAAACTGTGTCTTTTCTCTACTCCTAGAGCTAAGAAAGCACACAAAAGTTTCATGCTCTTCTTGTAAGCTCCCTTTTCTTAGACCATTCTTGTTTTCTGATTAAAGTAAATGCAGGAGATTGGCAGTTTTCGATGATGAGGGAGTTTTGTAGCTGGGGAATCAAGCAATCGATTCCACCTTACCCTTCATTTTTGAATGAGAAAATGAAGCCCAGTGAGGTTGGGTGACTTGCTCTGACTAGTGGGACTAGAGCCGAAATAGAAATTTGGGGGATTTTGCCCCTCAAATGAGTGCTTTTCCTGCAGTTCCAGCTCCTCCTTTTCGATTTTATTTTATTTGTAATCCTTTAATGGACATGCTCTGACTGTGTTCCTAGCACTCATTAACACATATTTAAATAATTATGGAAAAATCCGCATTTAATGCATCCTTAAGCACTTTGACCTCTGGGTTTCTGCAGCTGGATCCGAGGGAGCTCCAGCTCTTTGGCACGTTTTAATTAGTGCTCTAACTGCTTCTTTTGCCCCTGTGGTCTTGACACAGCCCACACAGCACACCTGCCTTATTGAGCTCAGAGTCTACAAAATGCTTACACAAACACTTGGCTTTTTCTTTTTCTTCTCTCCCTCACTCTCCTTCTCTTTTCTGGCTGAATTCAAGAGTACAGAATGAATGCGCTATTCAAAGGCCACTTTGAGAACACCACTAAATAAGGATTTCTCTTGGTTTGGTAGAATTTTTCTTGTTTAGACCATGGCTGCAAGGAAGGGGATGGGAGGGTATTCACCAGCCAAGATAATGGTCATAGCTTGAGGTAAAAGACATATATGTATGCATATTATAATGTATATAAACACGCATACACACACACACACACACAAAGAAAACATCTATCTATCTATCTATCTATCATCATCATCATTATCATCATCATCATCATACCTATCATCTATCTATATCTATCTATCTATCTATCTATCTATCTATCTATCTATCTATCATCTATCTATCTATCTAGGTCTTCTACCTCAAGTTATATAATAGCTCTCTCTCTCTCTCTCTCTCTCTCTCTCTCTCTCTCTCTCTCTCAAAATGGAATCACACTGTTTTATAGTATGTTTTGTGCAGTACATTCTATTATGCTCACTTTCCCTTGTCAATACATTTAAAATTAATGGCATAATGTTTCATCATATGAATGGACCATTAACTTTAAAACTGAATGTCTATTGATGGACATACAGATATTTCATTTATTTATTTGTTTAACTTATTTAATTTTACTGTTATTGACAGCATTTGATAGACATTTTTTTGTATACTACCTTTTCAATCTAGTTTGAATATTGACTCGGGACAAAGTCCTATAAGTGCCATCCTATAAAAGGTCTGTACATTTTAAATTTTGACATGTATTGTCAGTTACTGCAGGGAGCAACTTCAAATTATCTGGGGAGCCTGGCATGTACCCACTGACCCCTGGTCCTATAGGTTGAAGGTCGACCTTGGGGTGTCAACTCCCCTCTACTTCTGGGCAACTGGAAGCGGGAGGCACTTCCAAGCTTTGGAGAAAGGAAAGCAGAGAGATAGATGTGTAAGGGACATTGGCAAGAGCCAGGAACTGCCTACAACAGGGGTGCTAAAATCGGGTGGAGTGAGGTGATGCTATGCAGGCAGCAGAAGCATCTGCTGCTGTCTCCTCTTCGCGGCCAGGATAAAGCCCCTTTTAATCCATCTCTCTCGTCTATCTTGCTTCATTTCCTGAGGTCCCTTATACTCAAGGCCGCCATTAGCCTATATAATGCTCGTGCACTTTAGAAAAGGCTCCCCTTCTAGGCAGCTCTGTGGCACATGCCCTGGTAAGCATGGGCAGGCCGGATTCACCCTCCCTGGCCTCTTGAGCTTGGCACCCTTGTGTAGCACACAGCCTGAACAATGGCAGGAGGCAGCCCTGAACGTTAATCTCAGTCCAGGGAACTCCACAAAGTCTTCTGGACACATCAAATGGTTTAACATTTCCGTGGCTCTCTGTACTGCTCCTTCTGCCTGAAATCCATTTACCACTCTTTCAGCCAATCTTTATAAACATCTACTATGTGCCAGTCACTGTCGAAGGTGCTAGGGACAGTCCGTAGCACAAAGCACACACAAAAAATCCCTGTCTATGTGGAACCTACACACTGGAAGCGGAGGTAGACTCCCAAAGAGATAAATAAGTATACAGTATGCTAGATGGTGTTGTGTGCCACACAGAAAAATAAAACTGAGTGAGGGACGGGGAGCACTGGGGGAGGAGAAGCAACATTAAATAAGGAGATCAGAGAAGGTAACATTGGAGCGAAGACCATAAGGGAGTGAAAGGTGAGAAGATGCCTGGGGCAAAGTGTTCCAGCGAGCGAGAACGGCCAGAGCAAAGGCCCTGAGACGGGCAGAGCGGGGAGAACACTCAGTCAGGCCAGAGCACCACAAGGCAGGAGATGAGGTGTGAGAGGTGAGGAGGGACAGGTGGCGGCTGGTCACGGCTTCCACTAGTACTTAGAATAAAATGGAAGGTGGGGAGCGTCGGGAGCAGAGGAGGGATGTGACTCAAGTCTCATTTAAACAGGAACACCTTTCTCTTCATTCCCTCCCCCAACGGACTCATCTCACCACGATAGCTTTGGCCCCCAACTCCGCAGAAGCCATTTCCAATCTCCACCTGTCTCTGCCCCATTTGCTCCTTGGGCCACTTCCGCACTTCGCCCGTCTTGGGGGCTTCCTCACCTATCCCAGGGGGAGTGTGGAAAAGGACGGAGACCAGGACTCTCACAACAGCCTTGCAGTGCTTCTTGGGACAGTGAAACGACCTTCTCAAGTGAGATTATTCCAGAGTACCAACGGCATAACTTTCGGGATGAGATGGAGATGGATGAGCCTTTTGGTAATGAGACCGTCGAAAGTCAGCACGGCATGGAAGCAGACATTTCCCTTTTAAGCCTCAGTTTCCTCACCTATAAATTAATGAAGTTATATCCACCTGCCACTGTGTCACAGGTGTGGTGATCATCTGCATCATATTCCCACTGTTTTATTGGAGTGAGCATCCAGGAGAGCTCCTGGGAGAGATGTGGATTCCCGTTTTTGTCACGACAGGTAGATTCTGGCACGAATAGCAGGACCGCATCTTTCTTAAGTTACCTCCTTGATGCTTAAAGAGAGAAGGAGCGAGGAGAGCGTACTTTAAACATGTTTCCAGGAGAGGACGACTGGCAGGTTTTGAGGCTGGAGGTTTGAAAAACCACCTGACACAAAACCACAATGAAATATCATGTCGCACCCATTGGAATGGCTATTATCAAAAAGGCGGGAAGTAACAAGTGTCGGTGAGAATGTGGAGAAATTGGAACTCTCATGCAGTGCTGGTGGGAATGTAGAATGGTGCAGCCGCTGTGGAAAAGAGTTTGGTGGTTTCTCAAAAAAAATAAATAAATAAAATTACCATATGATCCAGCAATTCCACTTCTGGGTTTATACCCAAAAGAATTGAAAGCCAGGACTCAGATATTTATACACCCATGTTCACAGCAGCGTTACTCACAATAGCCAAAGGGTGGAAACAACTCAGTGTCCACTGACGGATGAATGAATAAACAAAATGTGATCTATCCATACAACGGAATATTATTCAGCCTTAAGAAGGAAGGAAATTCTGACACAGGCTACAACATGGATACACATGGGGGATATTATTCTGAGTGAGATGAGCCAGTCACAAAAAGACGAATACTGTACGATTACACTCACATGAGGCCCCGAGAGGAATTGAATTCATAGAGATACAAAGTAGAACGGCAGTCACCGGGGGCTGGGAGAGGGGATGAGGAGTTACTGTTTAATGGGGACAGAGTTTCGGTTTGGGAAGATGGAAAAAAGTTTTGCAGATGGATGATGACGGCGGTCGCATAACACTATGAATGTATTTAATGCCACTGAAGAGTACATTTAATATAGTTAAAATGCTTAAAAAAAAATTTATGTGGTATGTTTTACCACAATTAAAAATAAACCCGACAACAGCCAGCAGCTGAGTAGGGTGCTGCCTCCACCACTCGGGGAACCCAGAGCTAGGTGTTTTGAAGGGCCCCCCTTGCAGAGGGCCAGTGATGAAAAGAGACACATCAAGATGTCACCGGTGCTGTGCCCAGTGCACCCCTCCATCTGCAGGCCCAGGTGCCGCCTTCAGAAGCCAAAAGGTCACCCAGGGGACATGCTCCTCCCAGAGAGACTGCCAATGTGTCAACTTGTCACCACTCAAAGACCGCTGGCGGAGATAAGAATGCAGAAGAGGTGTAACTTAAGTGTCATCTGAAAGCTACTAGAGGCTTAGCAACACTTCAAAGGCGTGGCACAGGGAAGGGGCCCAGAGATAGGAGCACAAACAATGCGGCTGGAGGAGGGATTGTGACTTATCATGTTCCACCCTTGGCGTGTGAAAAGGGCACAGGCGGGAACTCGCCGAGCAGCAGGGTTTTACGGGGATGATACCTATGTCCCGATATGTCGCAAGAAAATCCAGGAGCCCTGGGCGAGAAGTGGACGCATGCTGGTCCCCAGCACTGGTGTCAAGTCCTGAGCCTGGGGCTAACTGCAGCGGGAACAGCCAGGCTCTAAACCTGAGGGCAAGAGGGGAGCGGCAGGCACCCCCAGATGGGAAAAGCGCGTAGTGTGCCTGCCGACTTTGATTCACATTTCATGAAAAATGAATGAAGACAGAGCATCTAAGTCCCCTAGCCTTGGTCATGCTTTCTCCAAATAAGACCAAAGAAATCAACCAGAACGGGGCCCCAGTGCTAGGGGTCAGGGAGGGGTACCTGGTGGGAATGATGCTGAAACCAAGAGCCGAAGGGGTGGGGAGGACAGAGAAAGAACGTCTGTCACACTTTGTGTTGGCCTGGGGGGAGGATATCATGAAAGGGGGACCAGCAGAGGCTAGAGGAAAGAGGAAGCTGGGTGCAGGGGGACAGATACCACTTCCCTGTGGCAGAAGCACGGCTGTGGGGTCGATCACAAAGGGCCCTCACGTCACTCCAGATTGTTTGAGTCTGATCTCGGGGACCGTGGGCAGCCCTTGAGTAGTTTTAAGAGACGGTGGATTTTATAATGCAGGGTCATGTCCCAGGCCGGGTCGTGGGGTATGGGTTGGGTGGGGGCGAGGAGGCCTTTTGGCTGCTGTTGGCATGTCTGGAGGGAGGTGACGCAGACCAGGGAGTGGCTGTGAGGATACTGGGAGGTGGATGGACCTGGGAAAGGCTTAATGAGCTCCTTAACGAGCTATCCTTGCAGTGCTTTACCAGAATTTTTTTGTTTTGTTTTGGCCAGACTCTGCGTCTGTCTTATAAAGGGGTAAAGGACTTTGTACTGGGGAAGCAGGGTGTGTGAGAGGAGAGGGAGGCTGTGCTTAGAAAGGGAAAAAGCCCCTTCTCCTCTGTCAGAGCGTATGCAAACTGGAGTTCTGGAATATCTCATTAATCATACCACCTGCCTATAGGAGAGGAAATAACCGAGAACACATACGAGGCATCACAAGGCATCAGAATCCAGGATCCACTTGGCGGCTGGCGAACTGAGACCTTGGCCTGTGTGACCCTGACGTCGCCCCACTGAGCCTGGACACCCATTTTGCTCGCATTCATGAATGCAGAGCTCAGGTCCTCAGCCAGAATAGTCCAGTGGGTGCCAGACGACCAACCAGATGAGCTGTCTGGTGCCACCCTGTCTTCTTGATCAGGACGGAAAGTGGACACCCCATGGAAACATAGAGATGGAAAAGTAGGGTCTCTCCACAGTGGCCGTGCAGTACCTCGGTAATCCTGTTCAGCACGGGCGTGGTGGCTGCTGCCCATCTGTGTATGCAGCAGGTTCCGAGTGGCATTTTGGGAACACAGCCAGGTTGAGTGGTGGACAGAGCCTGACCTGGGGCCTCAGCAAGTGATTTCACGCCCTCCTGTGCCTGTTTCCCCACCTGTAAGTGAGGGGTGATGCCATTGCCCGTATCCTGTGGGTAGCTGCGGGAAGTAAGCCCGCCGCACGGGTACAACGCTACGCATCACAGAGTCGGCCCCAGAGCTATCCACTCATGGTTTCCCCCTGACGGTGCCGTGTTTTGCTGTCCATTCCAGAACTGAGAGACATCAGAGTGTAGGATAATAGATTATGGGATCCCTCACGATCCAGGTCAAGCTTGACTAGACTGCTCGAAACCCCCTCTGCTGTAACTCGGCAGAACACCGAGTGGTTTAACGTTCCGGGTTCTTGAAACAAACATTCCGTGCTCTGGTGGCAGTGTGCTCCCAAATGCCACTCTAGCCTGGACCGGAACCAGGGAGGGAAATGCGCACCGGGCCACGACTGCTCCTGAAAGCCTAAGTGGCATCCACGGCATGCCCGCGGGGAGTCTGTGTCTGAATGCGTGACCACCTGCAAGGACACCTGCAGTGTCAGACGGGAGCGAGGGCCTTGACGAGTCCGTTACAAACACCCTCGGCTTCATGGAGACGGTTGCTTTTGGTTTACTCGGTTACCGAAATGTCCTGCCTCTTGCCAAAGACAGTCAAGTCAGGGCACATTCCCCTCCACCCCCCATGTTCAAGAAAACAGCAGTTTTACGGGAAAACTCGACACAGGTTTTCATGGGCATAAACAAAGCCTCGCATCGCTCCAGCGCATCTGTGGGCCTGTGAGATGGCACAGGCGTGATCTGTATTTAAAATGCCCCGCACCTTATTTACGTGTAGGAACACATGGGACAAGGGGACCCGAAACAGAGCAGTTCCAGAGCAAGGCCATCCAGACCGACTCTCAGACGGCAGCCCTGCATGGCTACGGCGCTGACTCTGTGTCAGACCCTCCAAGCCCCAGCTCATTCGTCTCTAAAGTGGGATCAATGTATCTATCTAGGGTTGTTGTAAGCATTAAACCGGATAATGGCTTCAAAAAACAGCCATGTGGGTAATGATCGATAAATCATTACAATTTACTGAATGCTTATCACATGTAAGGAACTATTATAATGGCTTCTCATGTTATTGGTTTTTTTAATCCTCCCAAATAAAAGCCCCGTGAAATAATTATTATTATCGTCTCCTCATTAATGAAGAGTTTGAAGCACAGAAGGGTTAAGTAAATGTACCTAAGTTCTCCCAGCTAGACATTATTTTTTCTTACTGACCCTTCCTTGTTGCTAGTGTTAGCTTTCCTTATCATTATTATGTTACTCTATTTTTTGTCCCCTCCCTCCGCCACCCCCCTTCCATCTGACAGGCCAACTTATTGATGACCAAGTAATCCTTGCTCTGGTTTCTTTTCCTTCCTCACAATTGTCACATGAATGATGTGCATGAACTTGACTTTCCCAGAAGAACCTGCATTCGTCTTTCAGGGCTGGGCCTCAAGCATCAGCTCCCCTAGGAAATCTTCCCTGGTTCCTCCGGTGGTGGTCATAGCCCCCTCGCCCTTGGTGCTTGGTGTCCGTTCTCTCCAGTGCGTCTGGTAAATGGTCACTAATTCTTTCTTCCCACTGAGGCTGCACTCTATTTCTCCACCTTAAGCCTGGTCATGTGACTTTCTTTGGCCATCAGAGCATTCATTGACATAGTGTGAGCATTTTCGCCCCGGGGTTCCATCGCTTGTTGCTCTAGTGACCCTGAGAGCTCTGCGTGAACAAGCCTGGGTCAGTTTGCTGGAGAATAAGGGCCACAGGAGAACTGAGACGGCCCAGCCAACAGCCTGGCTGCCAGGCAGCATGAGAATAAAATCACCCCACATCATCTAGCTCCCGGCTGACCACAGACGTAAAATTGAGCCCAGCAGAAATCAGTCAGTCCATCCCAGACTAGTTGAACTTTGCAGAATTGTGAGCTAAGTAAATGGTTGTTTAAAGCCACTAAGTTTTGGGGTAGTTTGTTACACAGCACTAGCTAACTGATACATGATATATCTCCATTGCATAGAGTAGTGCCAGGCACTGACATAGTTGTTCAATGAGTGAATGAATTATGATGCTCAATTAATAGTTGAATGAAAGGAATGAGATGACACTGAAGTGTGACTTGAAGGCAAATTTACCCAAATTAGTCCTGGAAATGCTTCAGTTTCTTCCATTTCCCTATCTAGACGGAGCTCTCATCTTAAGCTGCTGTAATGGACTCCACCAACACTCAGCCTGAGTCATCTGGCCAGCACTCAGCAGTGACTTCCCATCCACCTTATTACATAGAGTGATTAGTACTTGACATGTAGAGCTTACTTAGTTGCAGTAAAAATAAGCCCAGTGTCTCTACTGGTTAACAACACCAGAGTTTTTTTTTTTTTTTTTTTTTTTTGCCCATGCTACCAGTTCTCCCTGAGTTGACAGTGGCTTTGAACCACATGTTCGCTCTATTAAAGAAACAGCTTCTATATGAGGAATTGCCTTGTTTGAGGCAGATGGAAAAGAGAAGATGATGAACCAAGAGGGGTTGCTTGCTCACCCCTCTATCACCAGTGGGTAGCACGATGCCTGGCAGGTAGTAGGTGCTCATTAAAATTTAGTTGAATGAATGACTGAATAAATGATGGGGTAGGTCAGTCGTGAAGCATACGATCTCATAGCACCTATGATTCTTTTATCAGAGGATTTATCACATTGTAGTTTTTATTTTGAAAGAACTTACAGAAAAGTTTCAAAAACCACAAGAAACTTTGTATTTACCCTTACCCAGCATCCCCGGAAATTCACATTTACATAAGCATAATAAAATGATCAAAACCAAAAAGTTAACATTGATATGATACTAATGAAACGACAGGCTTTATTTGGAGTTTGTCTCTCCCTCCAACCCCGACAATTGTCCTTTTTCTTCCCAACATCTGGTCCAGGATGCCCTTTTGCCTGTAGTTGTCATGTCTCCTTAGTCTACTCCAATTGGGAGCAATTCCTCCATCTTTCCTTGTACTTCACTTGTACAGCATTTCTGAGGATTGTTGGTCGTGTGTTTTGTCAAATGTTCTTTCATTTGGTTCATTTAAGGTTTGCTGATGCAGTGCATTCTTGGCAAGCACATCCCAGAAGTAATGTTCGGTCCTTCTCAGAGTATCCTATTGGGGGGCACATGATGCCCATAGGCCTTAATACTGGTGATGTTAACCGGTTCTCTTGGTTCAGGTGGGGTCTGCCAGGTGTCTGCACGTGAACGATGCTATTTTCCCAGTCATGTTATATTTATCGGCCAGTTGACTTGCCTAGATTCACACATGGATGGAAGCCTCGGGGGCACAGGCTCTATGTCTGTTTTTCTCATCATTGTGTCGTTAGTAGCTGCCACCATGTCTCGTACTTTGTAGGTGCCCAGCAACACTTATTAAGTAAATGAATGTCATGAAAGATGGACCCAATCTTCAGGGCACTGATATTCAGGGAATATGGGTTTTCAGACTGACCGTCCTGGGTAGAAAGATTTAGGCAAATGGTTCCACCTATATCTTCTGTATTTTCCACGTCTTTTATTTAACCTCATACTTTAATATCTCTGCCCTCTGATTCTTATCTCATGGTTGAATGAGTCACTTCTTTTATGAGACCCTTGATTTGGGTCCTATAAAATTTTGGAAGGCCAAGTACAAAGTAAACACATTTTATATAAACAGTATAAAACCGGTATTTCTTACTGGGCCCATTTTCACTGAGGCCCAGCTTCGCCTGGCAAACCATCCCCAACTTCTGGATCTTCGTGAAGGCCGCGATGGCCAAAGTCATAGCTGCAACCAAAGGGAGGTGTTTCACTGTGGTGTCTCACTTACAAGTCACCAGAAATCTGACTAACAGCAGTATAAACAAGACATGTAATTATCTCTCTGGAGAGACGCACAGACATAGTGAGTTCAAGATTTGTTTAGTGGCCTAATGATGTCATCATGGCCCAGGCGTGCCCATTCTCGGTGTGTTGGCATTTCGTCCTCAGGCTGCAGGACGGGGGTTCCAGACTCAGGTATCACATTCTCTCATAAGAGCATCCAAAGCAGATGTGGGAAAAGGGGCTTCTTTTGGCTTTTCCCAGAATGCAGACTTCTCCTTATCTCTTCTTGGCAGAAACTAGTTAAAAGACCCTCCCTAACTATAGGAGAGCCTGGAAAAGGGGTCTCTAGGGGTTGTAGCCTCCATCGTGGGAGGTGGATGTGCTACATGCGGGTAGGGGAAGGGATGACTCTGAGTAGACGACTTGTACCATCTGCTGTGGGAGCTCCCAGGGGGTTTCTGAGTGGGAAGCTAGCTGGAGCCCAGGGCCATCCGAGGAAGTGGGAAGGCAAAGCTGGTCTGCGACAGACTTTCTGTATTTCTGGTAGTTTTTTTTTTTTCTTTTTTTTTTTAAGTCAAGACCAAAACTAGAGTCCAGGTCTCCCATTTGCCATCTTCCTGGTCAAAAGTCCCATAGAACTTATAGTATAATTACAACTAAACATGTATGAAAAGCAATTAAGGAAAAAAAATCCATCATTCATCCATCCTTCCTTCCACCCTTTCCTACCGATTCTCTACCTCGCTCCTTTCCTCTATTCTATTTATTCTTTCATTTGATCCAGTTATGACCAATGAGACATAAAAATTTGCCTCTGGGGAATATAACCCCCCACCTTTCACATAAGGGAGAGACATTCAAAGAGAGGTCTCCTTCTTCCCTTCCTGTTTTGGATGCCGTCGGGAGAAGATGTGATGTTTGGAGCTACCGCAGCCATCTTGCAACAAGAAAGACACATACATAGGGATGAAATACTCTGAGTCTTGTACTGGGGGTACACAATAAAAAAGAGACAGTTTCCATTTTCCCTGGCCCACAGTTCAGTGTGAGATAAATGGGCAATTACAATTTTGAAAGAACTACTATTGGGGAAGTACTGGGAGGGGAAAATCAGAGAAAGAGTTCTGGGGGATGGTGGGGTCCACGTAAAGGCTCAAAGAGGAATAGAATGTTCCTAGAAGAGTGTTCTGGAGAGATGGCGCGGCCTGAATAGAACCGGCATCAAGCAGGGGTGTTTCAAGGTGGTAGAGTTGCAACTTGTTCAGGATGGATGGGAAGGGGGACCTCTTGGGGGGAAGTGCTGAGAAACGAGGCTGGAGAGAAGCAGGGCTGTGTTGGGAGAGTGGGAGTCGCCCCTCTCGCCTGCTCTCTCTCAGATATCCTGGGCTCCCGAGGAAAGACCCTGCTAGCCCCTCCGATCCTCCTTTCTGCCTGCATGTCCCCACCAGCTTTCTCAAGTTAAACTGGCGACTCCCAGCCTGTCCTAGGGGCCCGCTCAGTAGCAACTCCGGGCCTTGCTTCTCTCGGTGATGCTGAGAACCTGCTGGCCTTTGATATCTGCTCTGGGCTCCTGTTTCCTGCTCTCCACGGTCTGGGGGTGAACAGCCGATGACAGGCTCCTCCCTGGTTGCCCCAGCCCGCCTCCCCTTCGATAAGGTCAGCCATCAAAGGCCGGTGGAGGAAAGCGTCAGAACTCACAGCCCAAGCTGCAGCTGACAGATTCATCGCACACGGAAGCAGCTAATGATTTGGCCAGCCCTGTGCTGTCACCTCGCAATGCCTGGCTCTCCCTGAGCCATTGGCAGGCAAGGCTCGTGGGAGAAAAACTCCCCTGAACATACTGTTGACAACTAGGGGGTGGAAATCGCTGTAAGAAAGCAACAGTAATGAAAATGGCCAGGGACATGGTACCCAAACCTTTTTCCTGGGAGAGCTGGGCCAGAGGAAGCTACAGGGACACTCAGAGCTTTCCAAGAGGCCAAAAGGAACAAAGGGGCCTGCGACAACTTGGCAGAAACCCCTCCCCCCTGACATTAACGGCTTCCCTTTCCTTCCAGAGGAGCAGGAAGATGGAAGTGAAGGAAATGGAAAATGCAAACTACACACCAATTTAGCTTTTTGCTGCTTGGAACTCAATTTTTGCTAACTTTGGAAATCCCAAAAGAGAGAGGTGTTTTGTCAAGACGTTAAAAAAATTATTTTTAAGGGAAACAAAACAGGCTATTCATGAACAGCGGGAAAGCACGCCTCTTGGGGTGCCCGGCGCTCCCGCTGTGCCCGGTAATTTGATTTAATGAGATGATGAGGCTGCTGTGGGCATCCTTTCTCAGCTCCAACCCTGTGCCCCACGAGGGCGTTAACTCAGGCACAGCTGGGACTTTGAAGCTCTATTTTGTTTTCCCCTCTCCCCCCTCCCACCCCCTGCCAATTAACACCAGGGAGAAATTACATCCAGGTGCAGCCTAAAGCTGGCCACTGCTGATCAGGGCCATCTTGTCCCCAAGAGTGAGATGGCGGCTTCAGGAGCAGAAGTGTGCCAGGCCATGCTTCAACCTGAGCGCCCGGTGTCTGAGCTGGGAAGTGGGGCCTGTGTACCTTGACCCCTGGCGTGAAGCGTGATCATGGGATGACGCCCCACCTGAGCACCTTTGTAACTGCTGCTCGGTCGGTGCACATTTGTTTATCTTTTTACTTGTTTGCTGTCTCCAGCATTAGACTGTCAGCTTCCTGAGGGCAGGCCGTTATTGTATCTCCTTCCGTGTCCTTGGAGTCTAGAGGGTCACCAAGCACATAGCAGGCGCTTCATAAACATCCGATGAGTGTATGTGAGTGTGTGTGTTCTCCTAACAGAGCCTGGCACGCAGCACGCACAGGAATAATTAGCAGCGTCCATTTGTAGATTCGCTCTCTGTCTACTTGCTCGTTTAAGCATCACAACAACCCTTTGAAGAAAGTATCGTAAACCCCTTTTGCGGTTGGGAAAACTGAAGCTCAGAGTGGTTATGTCACTTGTCGGTGTCGCACAGCTTCCTGCCGCCAACATTCCTCGTCTGTCCTCCTGAGTGGCACCCTGCCTTCCCAGGCTAGCGTTGTGGTATCTGAACTGCCATGTCCTAGGAATAGCTGAGTCTGGAAGTACAGGAGTCCTGGGCTGGGGAATCTTGCGGCATCCACCATGGTCATTAGCTTTTGGGGTTGGTGATTGGACCAGCAGCTATGGACCAGAAGGAAAGAATGCAGGGCCGAGGAGATCGGTAGCTTCCAGCAGCCTGGCACCGCAGAGAAACTGGCCCGAGGTCCTGATTTGGGTTGACTTGGTTTTGTGAACAAATGAATTTCCAGTGGACAGCGACAGGTTCTGAAACTGTGAGAACCCACCCTTGTGTCACGTAGCCAGTGGGATAATTCAGTGCTGGCTAAAATGATGCCGACAGTGAGAAAGAGCTGAGCAGGGATTGCAAATGCCAATGCCCGAGGGATCCAGACCAGGGGGTGATGAGCTGAGTCGGGAATGCCCAGAGAGTAGAATTGTCAGGTCACATGGTAAATCGAGGTTAACAGTTTAAGAAGCTACCAGATTATTTTCCAAAGTGGCTGTACCTTTTCACATTCCTGTGCAATTCTCTAACATGATGATTTTTCCCTCTTCTGCCGATTTGTATTTTATAAAGGTTTTCAGTGCTTATTCACTACTTAAGATTTTTTTCCCTAAAGATAATGTTATCTAATAGTGGAAGGTGGCGTGGAAGGTGGGCCATAGCTGACCGTACCACCTGGGATGCACTGGAGCTCCAGAAGTGACCGTAGACAAGTTGGTTGGGACAAGTCAAAGGGGAGGGACGCTGTAGAGGACGGAGACGGCGTCAATAAATAGAGGTGAAGGCACACGCCGGGGCCTGTTGGCCAGGCTCAGTGGGTGTGTGCATAGATTGCAAGACCCTAACCCAAGCACAGGCTTTTCACAGCTTAGCTTAAATCACTGCAGTGAAAACGAGGTGTGCCCCTCCTCTGCATCTGGAATCCTGTCTCCTGCCCCTGGGTCTCTGGAATGAAGGCTGTTCTGGGACAACGGCACATTGCTGCTAATCATATCAACATCTTTAAAACTAATAATGTGAGTTCAATAGCAAAGGGGCCTGGGCCAAAGATGGAGTGCTGCTGGCTGATTTTGGGCCTCATGCTTGCAGGTGGGGGGTAGTAAACCTGGGGACAGGTGGGATCCTCGGCTGGGCACTGTCCTGTTGGAATGTAGAACCTCAAGGACTTGGCCATCACTGGGGTCAGATTTGTCTAGGTTGCTTGGGGACCAGTTTCTGGAGATCTAGAACTCTCATTCATGGCACACATTGTCAGACGTGTCTGATTTGTATCAAGAATAGGCTTTTTCTACTTCCCCAAATGCACATCTCCCTTGTGTGCGTGGAGTCAACGACTCATCTGAGGTATGTCCCACAATTCGGGTTTTGTACAAGTCAGAATTCTCAATTCTACAGCTTTGAAGACTTCAGAAGGTCATCCAGTTTAGACTGGCCTCTCCCTCTACCCAAACAGATCATTAGACTGATCTTAAAATCAGGAAGGATCCTCTGGGTGAGTTACTAAAGCTCTTTCTCTAAGCTTCCTTATCAGTAAATTGGGTAAAATAATAAGGTCCATCTCAGAAGGTTATTGTAAGGATTAAATAAGATATGCATGTAATGTTCTTAGCCCTGTGCCAAGCACACTGCAAGTATTCAATAAATGCAGCATTATTATTGTCGTCATCATCATCACCAATATACAGTGTTTTCTTTGTGTCCACACATCAGCTTTTGAATCAATCAACTCAGCAGTTGGCTCAAAAATAAAGGCTTCCTTCCTCAGCTCGATTACAACACAGGAGGCAGAGCTCTTAAGCTCATTCCAGACTGGCAGGAACCAGCTCTTACCTTCTAGAGAGGTGAGGTCGGGAACACCTGGGGCAGCCCAGGTGGAGCAGCTGGCATCTATTATGCCACGCCCTCTGGTGGAGGGACGAGGCCCCAGAACTCAGGTGTGTAAGGAGGCAGTTGAATGAACTGGGATGTTCTGCAAAACCGGGTCAATTCTCCTGAAATACAGCCGGTAAAAAAATGTACCGGCATACCTTGTTTTATTACACTTTACTTTATGCATTTCACAAATATTGTGCTTTTTAGAAATTAAAGGCAAGATTCTCCACTGGTGAAAAGATTATGACCCACTTTATTGCAAGGACTGAGGATAGTGGTCTCGAACCAAACCCGCAATATCTCCGAGGGTTGCCTGTCATCAGATTCACAGGCAATGCAGACAGAAATGTGTCTCGATGGATTTACATTTGTAATGTTCTTTCCCTGTCTTGTGTTTTAAATATATATTCAAGTTTATGAGTAAGATGGGGGTGGTGGTGATACTAGTAGGTATGGGGTTTCCTTTTGAGTTGACAAAAATGTTCTAAAATTGAATGTTTTGATAGTTGCCCAACTCTGCGAATATTCTAAAAATGACTTCCAGTGGGTGAATTGTATGCTATATAAATTACATCTCAATAAAGCTATTTTCAAAGTTGGTGTATTTTGTTGTTTTTAGACATTTCCCCAAATACCCATTTATTACCAAAAATGGAGAACACACATAATAATAGGTTATACTCAAAGAATTTATTTGCATTCTCTGAGTTTCAGATGCAGTTTGTAGTCTACCCACCAGAGAAGTTCACCTGTGGTCAACGGTGAGATTCCACCGCGGTGCCAGGTGCTGTGGGAGACGGGAGACGTTCAAACCCCAGAGAGTGGTTCGAAGTTCCTTGTCGACTTGTAGAGACCAGACTAATCCTTAGAAACTACTGGGTAAACGGAGAGAAGATGGCTCAAAATAAGGGGTTAAATTATTTGTTGAGTGAGTTAGAAGGAAGAGGATCTTACCGAAGGTTCAATTAATCCAGGAAGGCTTCATGAAGGTGGGACCAGAGCTGGAATCTAATAGGTTTAATAAAAGTAACAAATAAAATAAAAGTAAACAAAATAAAAATAACAAGGAGTTGAACTAACAGCGACAGCTGTCCCTCCGTGAGCTCTCCCATGCACTTCCGGCAAATCATGGACGTTCCCAGGAAGACAAGTGCACCCTTCAGGGAGAAGAGTGTCCCGGCTCTCTCTCCAGTCCCCTGTTGGTGTCCCCACGGGCCAACCCCAGCCAGAAGCCAGATATCAGGGTCTGCTGACGTAGTACATGTGACCTGCTCCTGGGAACAGAGGAAAGAGGAAAAGATTAAAGGATCTGGAGGGCTGAGCGAAGGCTGAGTGAGGTATCCACCTCAATGTGAGGCTGCAGGCGGGCTGGAGCATGGCTAAGCTGAGTCCTGGAGGGAGAGAGTTTTATCAGACAGTCAGGGCTTGCCTGAGAGGTGGGACTGAGGGAGGACAGTGATGGGTGCCCTGAGCAGCGCCAAGCTTTAAAACAGTGGTGGCAGTGGAGGATGAAGGGGTGCAGCAGGTGGTATCATTTTCATCATTAGAATGTGCTAGGCCTTTAATTCAGTTCTCTTTATTCATTTACTTTAAATCTTTGCTACCCAACACGTGGTCTTAGACATCACATGGGAGCTGGTTAGAAATGCAGAATCTCAAGCCCCATCCCAGCCTCATTGACCTAGAACCTGCATCCCAACCAGATACCTGGTGATCCACGTGCAGGTCGGACTTGGAGAAGCACTGCTTTAAATCCCCCCAGAGATTTGGTAGATGGGATGGGGTGGGGGTGGTTGGGACCAAGCCAGTTTAGAGTTTAAATGTGGGACTGTCCACCCTTGCTGTAGGGTATCGAGTATCAAGAATAGGCAGTCATGGCTGATGACCCACGTTCCTTCCACCAGGACAGACATTGCTAATCGATTGCCATACTCTTTCCTGCAGACCCCAGGAATGGCCCCCCAAATCTCTCAGCGCATATACCCCATGTCCACTTTTTGCTCATCAGAGGTGGAAAAGTGAGATGAAATTCAGTTGCCACACGTATATATGTAACACTGCCCATTTATAATTTGGGGCAGAAATATAAAATCCATCAATCATCAGGAGACAAACACCATGCCTGTCTTATACGTTATCCCTGTACAACCATATGGTGCCATGGCCGACAAGCAAGAAGCTCAGTGTAGAAGTCAGGAAGCAGGGAAATGATCTATGTTTGAGGTGTCAGTCCTGAAAGAGGCACTCTGTACAGAGTGGTCACCAGTGACAGCTCTGTCTCTGCACAGGAGGGAGAATGAAGGGAGGAAATGCCCTTGACTTGAGCCTGGGAGGATGAACCTGCATGACCAGGGGACAAGGACAGGGAGTCGCTCCAGGCAGAGAAGGAAGCCACCTGCTATAGGGCAGGAAGTTGAGTTCTAGATTTCTGTAGGCTGTGTTCATCTACCAAAGGGCGTTGGTTTGAGTTTGAAAAGTAGTTTTGTTCTTTCTTTGGTTTCCAAGCATACTTAGGTTATTATTCTTTTTAATTTTTTTTATTTTTTAAGCCTCTAAAAGTGAAGGTAAGCATAGAAATGATGATACCGTTAACCACTTGAATTTGATAATCATTTTGGAAATCAGTCAACAGGTGGATTTAAGTTGCCCCTCCTCATCTAAAAGCACTGTGCTTGAGTTCAATGTGTCGGTCACTCTTGGGTTTTGAGCAGATGTGCTGAGAAATCAGAGGTCCAGGTCTGAGGTCTTGCTTATATGGCTTTGGGCAAATCAGACAACTAAAAGAAGTAGTTGTCCCAATTCATGGCGGCTTGATACAATTAAGATGGCTCGGCCAGGAATAGAATTGGAATTTCCAGCTACTGTTGGCCCTGTCAGTGGACCTTGGAGAAATGGAACAAAATCTTAAGTTGCATTTGATTGGATTGCAGTCAGTGCCAAATGCAGTGTAGACATGAACTAATGTGTGTTGAACAGAGTGACATGCTGGGGTGGTGATATCATGTCGCATGGAGATAACGACCTCTAGAGTCAAAGGAATCATTATATACTGGGTCTGCTGCACATCAGACAGTGACCTGGGGTCAGCTATGCGTGCTCCCTGTAACTCAGGGCTCTCTCTCTACACTGCGGATAATAGTGGCATTTAAGTGCAGTATCTGGGACTGAGGAAATGCTCGATGCAAGCGGTGATGGTGGCTGTTATCCCTATATCATCTTCAAGATCCTGCTAGTTATCATGCAGAAAATTTGTTAAATAATGTGTTTTATGTTAATAAAAGTTGGCTGGGCTTGAGGAATATTTCACCCATGACTACCGTGTACCATACATGAAACCTTGACTTCACACTATAGGACCCCATTGTACTCTTAAGCGCATACACGACATCTTTGTATGTGTCACGTCCTTGGACATGATAAACACGTGTGTATGTTCTCCAATCTGTCAACGTGTGCAAGGCATGTCAGCTATTCCCGGCCTACTGCCAGGATTAACGTTGATGTGGCAGGGGCGGAGGCCTTTGACGACTGAAATCGTGACACTTAAAGCAGGTCTGGGAGAACTCGCCACCGTGGCCTGAGGGATGGCACTGGGAGTGCAGCCTTCACTGGGCGTTCAGGCCCCTGAAAGCCGGTTAATTCCCTGAGTGGCGCCTCTGCGCTTCCCGCCTCCATGTCTTTCCTTGAATTTGTTGTCTGTTTTCTCCACAGGTGCTCCTTGGAGAGCACACACCCTCCTTTTTCTCTTTTTCTTTTTATGTGATTTCGGACATACAGAAGAGGAGCACGAAAAATCTTAAGATACTCTTCACTTGGATTCCCTAAGTATAAGCTATAAGTTTTTACCTTATCTTCTGTGTTCTCTCTCTCTCTCTCTCTCTTTCTCCCTCTCTCTCTCTCCTCTCTCTCCCCCTCTCTCTTCCCCCCACCCCCCTCTCTCTCTCACACACACACACACACAGAGGAAGTTGCAGACAAAATTCACCTTTATCACTAAATATTATGGTGTGAATTTCCCCAAAACGAGGGATTTTCTTATATAACCACAGTATACAACAGTCAAAATCAGGAAGCTAACGTTTAGAGGGTGATAGTTACATGACAATGCGAATGTATTTAATGCCACTGAACTACACACTTAACCATGGTTAAGATGATCCATTTTATGTCATGCATATTTTTCCCACAATTTTAGAAAAATAAGTAATTTGTACAATACTGTGTTTCAGAGGAAGTTGGCCTTTTAACCCCTTGAGTAGAGAAATTTTGCAGCAGCGTTCACACCTGTCATTATTCTGGTTCCTCAAGAGCCTTCCGAAATTCATTAGCCATGCCAGGGTCGGGTGTCCCTAATGTTATTCAGAAAAGTGAGCGTGATACCTGGACATACTTGTAAATGTTCTTCCCGACAGCACTGGTTGGCCCGACATCAGAAATGAGTTATTTTCCATCATCCCACTGACCCCTGTTGTGTGTTCTGTTAACATCACATGTTACACTTCTATATTTTTAGCAAAGCGTGGCCCCTGGCATAGGCACGGCCCATGTGGTGCCTGGAAGCCATTGGCCTCCGTCACCCAGCATGGTCTTGCGTCTCTTCCCAGACAGAACGCATGCCTGGGCAAGGTTCATGTGATCAGGGAAAAGGTGGATTTTATCAGCTCCGCAAGTCACAGTAAAGTGGGCCCATGTTTTGTAAAACACGTGTTTGGCAAATGACTCCCTGTCAGTTGCAGAAATCCAGATGGAGGAAGTTTTCTAAGTGTGATGTCAGAATTTTACATCTGCTGATCCCGACAAGTGTATGGGGCCAATGAGAAGAAGTGAGTTGTTTGTCCACGAAACCTTACAGCGCAGATGTGATTCTGGGGCACGTTCAAATCCAGAAGGCATAGGGCCATAATGTCCACTCGCCTGCTGGGTTTGGGCATCGTTAGTGCTGGGAGAGGTCTTAACACCACCTAGAAACGATCTCAGTTTCACAGATGAGGAAGCAGACACTGGGAGGTGAGTAAAGTGAGTTGCCCGAGGCTGCCCATGGTTAGAATTTGAACCTGGGGCTCTGTAAACTCAGTGCAGTGTCCTTGGGCCTCACCATGCTGGACAAGGCATGGGCAAGAACCCCCTGACGGCATGGGTTTGATTCTCTAGCTGCTGCCATTCATTGCTGTGTTACGGAATCTGGTCGTTTGACCACTCTGATTCCTGATTTCCTTGTGCACAAAATGGGAGTTGTAATAACAGCTCCTTCACCGGGCTGTTGGAGGGAGAACTGACCCAGTGCTTAGTACTTGATAAGGACTAATATGGTGAGTTGTGGTACAATCAGGATAGGCCAACAGAACACAACCTGGACGTCCACGAGAGCTCAGAAGGAGGGCCGGGGGACCGGGTGGGGCGGGAATGGCTGGGGGAGGTTCACGTAGAGAGGCCCTGCAGACCCCATTGCCATATTCAGCTGAGTATCATGCTGGATAGAGATGGGGCTGGGAGACTGGAGACTTGTCAACATGAGCCTTTTTTAAAGACTGACATGGCAATGTGCTGTACTTTGACAATGTTACTTGAAAGCTGTACTGGTCATTCTCTTTTTACCCTTCCAGATCTGATTTTTCACTCCACTCTGTGCCTGAAGGCTGCCCTGCATGGACTGAATGACTCGGGTTCCTAGCTTCTTGCTTCCTGTTTCCTGTTGGGATGAGCCAATAGGAGACACCAGAAGCCTTTTGGAGGGTGGCATCAGAGAGAGGCTGAGGTGTTTCATCTTTGCTCCCTCTATGCCAGACTGTGGCTCTCCCTAGCTCTCTCCTCTTACCTCTTCCAGCCCACGTGGTAATGACTTCCTGCTCTCGTTAGTCTCTGGATGCTTCTCCATCCTTCATTTGTTCCCTGAACCCCATTCTCTCTCTGTAAATAAGCCACTGATGACATCCTCTTCAGTTATCTCTGGGGAAGGCTGCTTTCCTGGTGAGACCATTACTGATACAGAACAGATACTGATTTAGAGACTAGAGTTTACTTGAGGCCACAGTGATTCCCCTTCCCACCACCCTCAAGACAGAGGCTTTGGGGATGGTCTGGGAGGCAAATTTCAGATGAGTCTATTGTATTACTAACTAGGATCCTTCCTTCCTTCCTTCCTTCTTTCCTCCCTCTCTCCCTCCCTCCCTTCCTCCCTCCCTCCTCCCTTCCTTCCTCCTCTCCTCCCTCCCTCCTCCCTCCCTCCCTCCTATTCTTCATTAAGCAAGAGCCGAAGAAAACAGACATTCCAGAGATTATAACCCAGTTCAGCAGTTATAAATTGTGGTCCTTGGACCCCGAAGGTTTCCAGGACCCCTTCAGGAGATCCATGAGGTCACACTATTTTCATAATACTCAGATGTTATTTGCTATTTTCACAGCGTTGGTATTTGCACCAATTGTGTAGAATCAATGGTGAGTAAAACTGCTGGTGCCTTAGCACGGGTCAAGGCCGTGGTGCCAATGTACACGTACTATGTGTTATGATTCTCACCATCACACACTTGCAGTTAAAAAATGCTTCACTCAAGAATGTCCTTGATGAAGTGGCAAAATAGTTAATATTAAATCTTGACCCTTGAGTACATATTTTTTAAATATTCCATGTGATAAAATGAAAAATACACAATGAGCATTTCTGCTGCCATCCGACATCTGGATAATCATATACACTATCTGGAGATCTCAAGGAAAAGCACTTGAATGATGGAGTTATGAGAGGAACCAACTACTTTTTTCAAAAAATGCTTATTGAAAGAATGATTGATTGCTAAATTAAAATGATTTCTCCTAGCATTAGCATACTCGGACTTTGTTTTTGAGAATGAACAAAGTGAGCCAGTCACTTCCAGGGATTCAAACTTTTAAACAAAAATAAGAATTTTGAAAAACTTGTATCTGTTGTCTGTTTTGGCCAGCTTGGCCACTTCCCAATACTTAAAAAATGTTATGATGAGATCAGTGGCAATATTAACAAATGTGATTTTTCAGACTATGTAGCGAGATGTGTCAACATTTGAGAGCACTGCATAGCCAAATGACCAATGTGAGATGTTAGAAAATCACACATGGGTAAAAGATCGATTCAAAGTTGGTGATAGACCAATGGATTGCAATGTAGCATAGTGCAAAAAGTTAATTGATTCGGCTTAAGATTTTACAATGTAACAAATTATTAAGGCGCTTCTTTTTGTTGAGTTTTGGTGTAGTATCAAATAATGACATCCGTAATTATCCAAAAAGACTATTAATGTAGCTCTTAATTTTCAGCTGCACATCTGTGTGTGGCCAGGCTTTTTTCATATATTTCACTAATATGACATATTGCGCCAGATTGAATCCAGAAGCAGATAAGAGAATACAGCCATTTCCTATTAAGCCAGACATTAAACAGATTTGCAAAAATGTAAAACAATGTGAATCCTCTCGTTCCTTTTTTTATTGTGCAAAATATGATTTTTTTTAAAAAAATGTTATTTGTGTTAACATGAAATGAGTTTACTCTTGTTCTCATTCATATAACTTAATGGATAAATATTTTTTAAATTTGATCAAAGTTAATATCAAATTCTATAAATATCAATAGATATAAGCCACATAAGCAAAAGCTCTTTGGGGTCTTCAGTAACCATTAAGAGTGTAAGAGGTCCTGAGATTCAAAGGCATGAGGGCCTCTGTTCTATGAACGATCCTATAAATGCTAACATCGGCTGATGCCTGAGTAAGGGCCAGATGAGGCTCAACATTCATTCTTTCATCAAATCTTCATGAAGCTCATACCACTATTAAATTATGTTCCAGAGATTAAGGGTCTGGCCATACAGAGTCAGACTGCCTGGGGGGTTAGGGTTTAGTTCTTTCAGTAAAAGCTGTGCAACCCTGGGCAAGTGTATTTCCTTCTCTGAGCCTCATCTGGAAATGAGGATTGTAGGGTTCCCATCTGACAGGTGTGTGGGGGAACTAAACGATAGTGGAGATGACAAGAGTGAGCATGTAATGAATAGGCACATGAGCCGGGCACTGTGTTAGCACTTCATGCCCAAGTTCTCGCTAAGTCCTTCATACAGCCCTGACTCCAGGTATTGACGTTTGACTTCTCATCCCGTGACCCATTGGTAATGAGGAGGCCAAGTCTTCTTGTGAGGGTAAATAAGATGGTACCTGTCGCAAACAAAGACCAGAAACCCCAAACTTCTTCAACGTGTTCCATTTGTTAAGGGTACCGACTCTTACACGATCCCTTTCCAAAGGATAAGGAGGCTCATCAGGCAGCTAGGAACCTCCCACCCAGAAGACAGCATCCATCTGGGAAGACGCGAAGACAGGCCTTTGCTTTCCCTGCTTCAGACAAGAATGTTGAGAAACTTCCAGAGGGAGAAGGGAGATGCAGCCCACAGCAGAGATGCCCTTCCCAGGTCCTTGAGAAGCAGATATTTCACGCTGTGTGTGTGCACAGAAGCCTCCAACAATCCCGGTGCTTGTCTGCCTGGCTGTTGGGTAATTTTACAAATTGGCTTTTACTGGCAAGGGAGGTAGGCGGATGTGGGTAGTGGAATATTCCTCTAGGTCACAGGTTCAGAGCTGGCCTGGCTGTGGGAGACTCCTGAGGTTATCTGCCCGCTGGGAAGCGGTTTATCTATTTTGATTGGGGACCTGGGTTAATGCAAGTATCTAAGCACCTACTAAGTGCTAAGTGCTGAAGACCCCGTGGTGAGCAAGACTGATAGTTTATGTCTTCATGAAAGTTTAAGTCCAGTAGAAAAGAGAGATAATTACTTAAGCTTTAACAAAGATTTAGGGTGCCCAAGTCGCCCCTCTTCTTGTCTAGTTTCTCATGGTTGAAAAATAAGTGAATAAGTGAATTTTAAAAATATGTCTATGTATCTCAAGGTGAGGGGTCAAAGCCACGTGGGTGTCTCTTCCTATATCATCCTTTCATCTCCTAGAGTATTCTCCTCAAATCTCCCCAAACTTGGGCTCTGTCACGGCCCCCCTGGGGCAGGAGTGAGACTCTGCATCTCTACCACACCCCCGGGGAGATGCCAAAGGAGCTGGTGTGGACCGCACTTTGGAGAGCAAGGCTCTCATGGGTGTGTTTCTTTAGAATTTCTGTGTAGTGCCTAGAACAGAGCTTGGCACATAGTAGGAGCTCAACGAATCCTCAGTGAATAAATGGATTCTTCGCGGTCACTCCCTTATTTCTCAGGACCCAGATCTCGCATCTTTCTCTTGCTGACAGGCCCTCAACTAACTCTAGAGCGCTGACCAGAGATGAATGAGCCCCCCAAGGGACCAGTGCTGGCACGATGAGTAACAGACCGAGAGGCAGACGCTGGCTCCCTTTACCTCCGTAACTCTCTATTATTTATATACTATTTCACTTGCTCGTGTGTAACCCAAAACCTTATGTTGCCACTCGAATCCCACCACACCTCCCCAAATAAGAGCCAGTTGAGCTGCTGGGTCCCCCTCCCCAAATGCGCACATGCATCAGCCCAGCTACCGTTAAGCTTCCCAAAGTGTAGCTGGAACATCCCCCATCCCGCCTAGCATTGTGGGCCAGCTCACGACTCAACGTGGACTCTGTTTATTATTCTAGAGGAGCAATTTTCAAGGGGGTTGAAATACTTGTTAAAATTAAGGTAAAGAATGTAAACTATAGCCAGGCTCGTTCACCTTATGCTTCAACAGCCTCTTGTTTCTCCAGGCACCACCCTCCTGCAAGCCTCCTGCAGGTCTCAATTAGCTCTGGTAAAAAATAAGTCCAGCTGCCCAGTGGACGGGGACAGAGCAGAGCGGAGGAGCATAGCCTGTCTCTGGGGCGTGCACAGCTGTCTTGGGGGCTGGAGACACCTGCTGGGCTCATGCGAAAGACTGAGAAAATCCAGTCAATGAACTTGACAAATGATTAGAGGAGAAAAACAAGAGTGCAAACTCCACGGGTGTCTTAGGGACCAGCCGTCCTCATGGAGTCGCCTCTATCTCATAATGACTGAGGTAAACATCCCATTCCGGACTGACGAGTCTTGGCATCTCAGAGCCTGTGTTATGTCGAAGGGCAAGCGTGAGGCATGTTGACAATTTAAAATACCGAAAGGCAGGGCCCTTCAGGGAAAACCGCGAGAGGCAGCGATCCCGGCTCAGAACGCGGCTTCCTGTTCCAAGGAATGGCCGGCTACTTCCAAACAGCTTTTTAGTTTCTGCAGATATTTCCCTAAAGAAGAAAAAAAAAAGATGGGAGGGGTGGGCTATTTAGGGAATGGTAGCTTTGAAAGCTCCTTAAAATGGAGTTCGCTGCAGAGAAGGGTGAACATTGGAGCAGGTGGGCTGTGTGGCGCTGTTAGCCTGAGCTTCGTGCAGAAAGCCTCGCTCTCTCGACTCCGTCCGGATCAGACTGAGCTTGGCTCTTCCCGACTTCCTCCAGAGATTAGATATGCAAATGGAGAGAATGATTTTTTTTTTTTTTAATTAATGAATCCAACCTTTTCTCCAAAGTGGATTCAGATTCAAGTTTGGGCTACATCTTCGATGGCTCATGAGATGAAGGGCAGGTACCCTCCATACATGTTTGTTAGATGATTCACTGTTTCTGGCAGAGGATATTTCAGGATCTGGGTTCCAACCCAGCTCTTCCACTGTTGGGGAGCTGCATGATGGCAGCGTGCCAACCCCAGCCTCTCAGGATCCGTCTATGTTTAGAACAACTTTTCACAGAGAGTCTAGGAGGCTGAAATTCCACAGTGCAAGGACCCTGCTGACTATAATGTGGCGTATGCACAGGAGGCAGCTGGCGAGATCGTTAGAACTTCAGACGGGGCCCTCGCTGCCAAGCAGGTGAGGACCGAATCCCTCCGTGCTCATTAGCTATTGGGAAGGGGGTTGGCCATGTACTGAACCTCCTTGTGTCTCCAAACGCCTTCTGTAAGGGGTCGGATATTGAGAACACCTGCGAGGAATTTGGTCCCTGGGAGCTTCTTCTGTTCGTGTCTCTGACATCATTAAAGTCCACTGACCCAAAATTAGAAATAAGGTGACACATCCAACAAGACAAAGACAGGACTACAAAAGGGACTTCCAGAGCCCTCAGGAAAGTCTACGATAGACAGGAGACCCAGGAATTCCATTCCCAGTGAATACTTCCCTCCTTTTGAATACCAAATCGATCACAGGAGAGCTCTGAGGCCAGGGCTCAGCAAATGGTGGGTAATTTAGGCTGGTGGGTGGTCCCACAATCATCAGGTAATTAGATATGAGGAAGTACTCACTCTGTGACAGACGTGTGCATTTATTCAGCTGCTGGGTGAGCTCAGTGTCGCACACTCCTATGCTTCCTGACAGCCCCAGGAAGGGGGTGTGCGTGCGTGTGGCGGGGGTCAGGGGGGAGGGAATGACATCCCAGTCTCCATGTCCATGTTAGGGCCTTGGAAATTCAGGGAATTTTCCTGTGACAAGGAGCAGCAACAGCCCCCATCTAAATGTTGGGGCAACAGGGAGTGTGAGTTTCCCTCCTTGAGAGAGAAAATGGAAATAGTTCTACCAGAACCAAAAGTCTCTGGGGCATCAGCCTGGCTCACAGCTGGAGTGGGCACGGATCCACTCCATGACACTGGGTGTGAAGGAAATTCTCTTTATTTCTCTCTCTCCGCTCTTGCCATGTGTTAGGGTTTGTACGAAATTTAATTTGGGTCATTTTACCTTATTTTCTGGGGGTGGGGTGGAGGGAGGTAAGGGGTGGGGTGCTCTTCTAGACCCAGTTAAGTGTCTTCAAGGGTTCTTCGCAATCCAGAATATCAAGGGGGAGGGTCTGGCGCGCCTCCCTCCACAGCTGCGTTTAGAGGCCCGCCATACAAGCCTGTGTGGTTGGTCTAGAGCAGGGCAGACAATTCCACCACAGTCTGAGGACTTGGTGATGGTGTGGGTGGTGGTGGTGTCAGAGGTGGAGACAGGAGAGCCTACCCAGGGCCACAGCCCTTCTGAGCACTTTGTGGATTGCCCTGCCCTTGTCATCAAAGATCAGAGATATTTACCAGGCCCTTTAACTGCTCCTCCAGAATGATCCCTGAGTAGAATTGCCAGATTTAGCAAATAAAAATACAGGATGCCCAGTTAAATGGGAATTTCAGACAAACAATTGTATTAGTTCCCCAGAGCTGCCATAATAAATCATCACAAACTGGGGGACTTAAAATAACAATAATCTGTCTCCTTTCAGGTCTGGAGGCCTGAAGTCTGAAATCAAAGTCCCTGCGCTCCCTCTGGAGGCTCCGGGGGGGAGGATTCTGTTGCCTCCTCCAGCTCCTGGTGGCCCCAGGCATCCTTGGAATCCCTTGGCTTAGAGATGCTGTCACTTCCACCTGCCTCCATCTTCGCGCATCCTTCCCCCTGTATGTCTCTGTGTCTTCACGTGCCACCCTTATAAGGACACCAGTCACTGGATTTAGGGCCCACTCTCGTCCAATCTCATCTTAACTAATTACATTTGCAAAGACCTTATTGTCAAATGAAGTCACATTCTGAGATTCTGGGTGGACACTAACTATTCAACCTACAATAATGAAAAAAGCCTTTTCAGTTTCATGGGACATACGTGATACTAAAATGACTCGTCATTTATCATTAAAATATTGCAAGAGATATACTCAAAAGTATTCACTTTTACCTGAAATTCAAATATCGCATGGGACATACTGATATACTAAAAAATTCTCTTTTGTTTATTTGAAGTTCAAATATTTAATGGGACGTATTTTATACTAAAAATTATTCATAGTTTATCTGGCAGCCTTACTCCTGAGTTCCACGGCACCTGTGTCCTGCGCCATCTGAAGCGCCACCTGGGCCCCTGCATTACTGCGAGCGAGCACAGCCTTCCCCCTTCTCCTGGTCCTGCCCTGCAGGTACAGGGGAGCTCAGATTTGGGAAGCTGAATGAAGGCTCTTCTCCCTTTCCTGGATGGAGGTAGGGAAAGGAAATGCTTTAGTGAGATTGTGAAGCAGAAAAAAAAAGTTAGCTGTTAACTCTTTTCTTTCTGTCCATTAGGTCAGGAGTTCAGATGGCTGCTGGGAACAGAGGCCGCTCAGAGTCATAAGAATTGGTGCATCCAAACTTAGTGAGAGGACAGAGAGAGGATACAAACATCCACGGGTCCTGAACTTGATCCATTTCGGGTAGAGGGACGCTTGTGAGGCCACGTCCCAAACAGAATGCGGTCAATAAGCCCAACTCTGTGCAGAGTTCCTGTCTGTTCTCACAGCAGCCCAGTAGGTTCTCTGACTGTCCCTGTTTGTACCCGGGGTGGGGGATGGCTCTGAGAGGTGGCATAATGCCCCAAGGTCATGCAATCAGTAAGCGAGGGAACAGATTTGAACTCACTCCCCTGTGCCCAACTCAGAGCCCACACACACTCATAAACCCAGGCTCCCGAGATTGTCCCCCACTTGGTCGTGTGTACATTTATTTATTCCACAAGTAGTTAATGCATTTCACCAAGTGCTGGAGGTCGTGCAAGGTTCAAGGTGTCACAAGTAGCCCGGGGCTTCTAGAACTTCGCTCCATTTCCAGGTAGTGATGATTGCCATGATGGAAAATGAAGATGGGTAAAGGTGAGTAAGTGTGCATATATGTAGGTGAGTGTGGGCATGATTGAGTGTGTGTTTGTACACATATGAACATGTGGTGAGCGTGTGCATACACATGTATGCGGTTGTGTTCATGTGCTTATGTGCACATGTGAGTGTAAGTGTGCAAGCATGTGAGAATGGGTATGTATGTGCATGTGCGCTATATTAAATAGAGTGGTCAGAGATGCTCTTTTTGATAAGATAACATTTTGGAGGTATCCTGCAAGAAGTGAGGGAGCGAGCCATGATGACTGAAGGGAAGGGTGTTTAAGGTGGCGGGAACGGCACATGCAAAGGTCCTGGGGCGGAATTGGTGAGTTGGAGGCTCAGCACAGAGCCGGGGTGGTTGGGACTGAGTTTGCATCTCATGTCTTCAGCTTTTTTTTTTTTTTTTGACAGTAGTTCTGTGTACTCTGTCAGAAATCTTTGAGAGGCATGACATGGCCAGGGATCCAAGCTCTTTATACTGGCTGGATGAATCTTGCATTTCTGACCCAGTAGAAGAGAAGAAGATCAGTTCATAGAGCAGAAATTCAGGTAGAAAACCCCAGATGTATCCACTATACGAGCTAGAAATTGCATCATCTTTTTCTTATAAATATAGGCTCTTTATAGGGGCAAAGCAATAGACATTTTACTTAGGAATCTACCATGTGATGGCATTTTTCTACAAGGAAAAACTTTTCCCATGGGTAGGTGTGTTTCTTACAGAATTCTTCACTGACTTTGAAAACTTTTTGGTCACATCCAGTTAGACTGCATCTAGTCCCAGAGAGGACTTAGGTAGCGATGATCTCTGGTTATGGACACGAGAAATGTGGAGTGAAGAACGAACAGTGCGGGGCAGGGGCGGGGGGGGGGGGCGGGGGAGTAAGAGGTGGGCAGCGAAAGGCAAAAGCCACGCGCTCGCGGATGAGCTGGCATTTTGGAATGAAATATCGATTCCCCAACATTAATCAAACCTATAAAGCGGAGGAACATTTACAACTATCATTAAAAGTTGTGAGTTAACAAGAAACATCTTTCAGAAAGCAAGTTTAAAAAGCTGAGCAGTAGATGGCGTATCCTAAGGACCCAGACACTGGAATCAGACAAAGCAGGAGCGAGAGCTCCACGCTGGCCACGTGGCCTTGGAAGTTACCATAGCTGAAAAGTGGAGAAACCAGGATTTCACAGCTTCCAGCATTGCTTCACGGTAGCAAGGGATGGAGTAACCGTGGATGAGCAATTAAAGGAAAGTCTCAAGTCACCTGCAGTGAATAAAAAGGAAAAAGACAAAAAGAAAAGCTTCCAGCAAGCAGAGAGAAGACGAAGGCACTGAGGGCAGGCAAAAGCAACTCGACATGCAGAGACGCCAGCAAACAAACGGTGAATGTATTTAGAAATACATTCAGGAGCATTTCTCTGAATGAGGAACTGGAGGTGCCAATGGGAGGATGCCCCACACGTTTGGAGACGATGGATAACTCAACACATCCTGATTGCATTCCTGGAAATTTAGAATTACAAAATAGTCACCGAAGCACCCAGAGAGAAAAAAATTACAAACCACCCTAAGGGGAGAAGTAAAGCTGATCTGAAACACCTCCACAGTCCCAAGTTCGGAGGAAAAGAAAACAGCACAAAGAATAGGAAATCCAGGTAAGTTGTCTTTCAAGTATGAAGCCGACAAATAAGTATTTTTGAAAACAGAACAAGGAAACCCGGAATGTTTCACTCATTAGTCCCATCTGGGCTGCCGGAAAATTACTTGATGAAGTGGAGTTAAACAAGAGACTTAGGAAGAATCAAAAATGGAGAAACTGTGGTACATGGTTGTAGATAAGTACAAAATCCATCTGAATATGGAATTTTGCACACTTGGGGTAATTGTTGCAGAATAGAATTTACATAGTATAAACGCTAAATATGGAACTTTGCTCGCCAGGAGGAAGACTGTTTCAGACTACAGTTTACATCTCTAAACCCTGCCAAAGCACACGTGCTATACAGGCAGTGAGTAGGGCCATGTGACTTCTCTTTCTAATGGGAAAAGTTAAACAGAACCCCCTGAAGGGCAGGACATGTGGACTCACCCCCTACAGCCTTCGTGTTCACTTCTCTTAGCATTAGAGTGACTTTTAGAAATTATCCCCTTTCGGGGTTAAAAAATTATTGAAGCAATTATGTCGGTGTTACTTTGTATTTTTTGCCAATTAAATTCAAGTAAAATTAATATATTTTAGTTTTAAAATAGGATGGATAGTGTTACTTGTGTGTATCAAGTTATCTCTCTCTTCAGATTTCTATTTGTGTATGTACATGGGAAGATCTTTGAAAAGACAACCACGTTAATATTATTTTGGAGGCATTAATACATTTTGGGCAATTGGTTGCTTTCTTAGGAATTATTGCCTAAATTCATTTTAAAAGGAAACATGAGTAATGTTTATAAAAAAACAATAAAGCCAATGATACTTAAAGATATACCACTCATGCCTTTCTTGGAGAAAAAAATCACAATGGAAAATATTGCAGTTCCTTGAAAGATAAATCTAAATTAATTAATTATGGTAAATAAGTCTATAAACAGGCAGAAAACACAGAATTACATTTGATAATTGGGATTCTGGCCAAATATAAAAATGATTCCTTTTTTATTTTATAATTTATTCAACAAAGTGTTTGAATGACTACTATGTGCTAGGCACTTCTCTATTTGATGGCAGCCCCTTAGGATCCTCCAGTTGAATGACAATATTACATTTAGATAAAACGGAAATGAGAGCCAAAATCATTAGAGGGGCTCAACTTTATACAAAGGGAAGCTGTGAGAAAACGTCCTACTACAAAGAAGTTATATCGTAATTGTCATAAATATTCATGCCCCAAATCACACACCTTACTCCTTTCATAAGAAGCAAAATCTGTTATGAGTATGAGAAGGAGCCAGAAATTCAATGATGAGAGAGTCCCTAAGCTTTTAGAAGATCAGGTAAACGGAAGTGTGTATGCTCTGTTTACTTCCTAGATATACGACGGAGGTTGTATTAATAAGGGAAACACCAAGTTGTTGTCAGCCCAGATGCCACCTCTTCCTCCTTCTATGTAGGGACTAGGCTTTGATCACGACCTTGGCCCTCTTGGGGAGACTAGTTAGAGCTCAGTGCTGGGTCTTAGTATCTTTCAGGGACCTTGCCAGTCCCCATTTCAGCTCCCCACTGCCCCAGCCCGATGCCCAGTTCCAAGGATGCCTTCCATTAGGGGGCCCCAGCCGACACTGCAGGGGCCCTCACAGCCTGTGGGCCTCCACCATGCCCAGCAGCACCCCCACTATCATTATCCTACTGAGTGGCGCATTCAGATTCTCCCAGGCCGCTTTTGCCCAGTTTAGAAGGAAACTGGACTCCAGTCACTGGACTGTCTGCCCTATAAGAACCCAGAGCCCAGTCAACCAGCCAGTGATCCAGTAGCCTGAAAAATCAAGCCTTGAGCAACTTAGGGAAATAACAAGAGAGCCTTTCTTACTTCCGCTGACTTCAGAATACCACACTGGATTCTGGCTGTAGCGTCCTCGGGATTGTAAACATCTGGGTGAGAGACAGCCACTCCTGACCCTATAATTTCCTACTGTGGCCTCTCTGTGGAGACACAGACGAGGTGGGTGGAGAATGGTTAGCCGTCCCAGTCTGATAAGAGTCCCTAAAAGCACTCTGAATCGCTGGGCAGACTTAGCCTTCCCCAACCACGCACAGACTAGCATCTGTGACATATGGTACAAATAAAACGGGCTTAGTCTTACATCTGGAAGGATATCATTAGAGGCAGTTGAAACTAGGAAACCCCGTGGAAAAGACAGAAGGCCACACTTTGAGACAACGCGGTATTCACTTCCAACTCCATACGCTCCGTGGGTAGATGGTGGCTTAATGTCTGGCCTCAGAAGACTTTGCTCTTTTACTAGAGGCTAAATTTGTCCCTGAGTGCCCACTGCCCTGTGGAAAACTTGGGCCAAGACTTCAAATATGACTTAACTCTTGGTCAAGATACAGACATGTATTCATGCAAGTAAACAGAGGCACGACTGTGTCCTGCAGCATGCAGCGGGGGTGGAAAGGGGACGGAAACCCAAGGCTTTGCTGTTGTTTCAAGGACCTGCTTCAGGTCCTGTTCCCTGGAACAGGCCCGCGAGTGTTTGTGTCCCATCCTCATGTTGCTCGGAGTGCTGCGAGTCGAAGCTTCAGAGCGAAGCTCTCATGCGTCAGAGCCCGAGGCTCACTCCTGATTTCCACAGATTCAGGTTTTGAAGCACTAAAGAGGGGGGCCCTGCCCCAGAGGAGTGGCTCCTTGACGAATGGATGGAAAGGCCCCAAATGTCTGATTTGAAAAGGACCGGGATGTAAGGTGGCCGTGGAATGTGGCAGCTGGAGCAGGCAGGTGTGGAGATGTAGAGAGCCTGACCTGGCTTGCGATTTTCAGTAGCTACTTTTACTTCATTTTATTTCCTCCCTTTCTTTGTCCAGGCTGGAGGGTCCCAAACTCCTCTCCTGCAGTCCGGAACATCCTCCAGAACAGATATTCCTAACCTCTTGTCCTCACGTACTGTTAGATACGGTCCCTCCCCAATAATGGGAAAGCCCATTGAGTGTCTTTCTTTTGTTCATTTTGATCTATTTAATGGCACTATTGCATTTTATGTTTTTTTATAGTCTTCCAGTCCCACCCCAGAATATTAGCTTCTGGAGAAGAAGGGACCTGAGCTGTCATTTTCACTGAAGCATCTCAGGGCCTGGCAGACAGCTACCTGTTCACTTTAGTATGTAATGACCTGTGATTGGAAGAACCACAAAGATGAACGAAAAGGTGAGAGCCTCAGAGATGCCCTGCGAAGAGAAGAACGGGATACAAGCTGAACTAAAGGGGAGAATTTCGTGCCAGGTTTTATCCTGAGGAGGTTGCAGCTACCACCAGAGAATGATGACACTGTTAAAAAAGACAATGAGTAGGAATATGGGTCTTTACTGTACACTGCCACCCCCACTCAGAACAGGTGCTCAACAAACACTTGCTGGCTTATTGACATTGCATCTCAGATAGCTGTCCTCCAGACAGAGGCAGAGTGGCTAAGGTGCTGTGGGTAAGAAAAAGAGAGGAGTGAGATGGATTTGGAGAACTTCACCACTGAAGTGCTTTCTGGTCCAGAAGGATGTCCAGGAACTTTCCCTCGCGTGTGATGTGCCTAGTAATTTTTTGCCTTCCTTCCTTCCTTCCTTCCTTCCTTCCTTCCTTCCTTCCTTCCTTCCTTCCTTCCTTCCTTCCTTCTTTCATCCAACAGCTATTTCTTGAGCATGGTATTAGTTTACTGGGTCTGCCACAACAGGACATCATAGATTGGGTGCCTTAAACAATGGAGATTTATTCTGTCAATTCTGTCATGGTTCTGGAGGCTGGAAGTCCCAGATCCAAGTGTTGGCAGAGCCCTGCTGCCTCTGGAGCCAGGGCTGGTTCCTTCTGAGGCCTCTCTCTTTGGCTTGCAGATAGCTGTCTTCTCCCCATGTTCTCACACAGTCTTCCTTCTGTGTGTATCTGTGTTCTGATCTCTTCTTTTAAGGACACCAGTCATATTGGATTAGGGCCCACCCTAGTGACCTCATTTAATCCTAATCACCTCTTTAAAGACCGCATCTCTGATACAGTCTCATTCTGAGGCGCTGGGGTTTGGGGCTTTGACCTATAAATTTCAGGAGACACAATTCGGCCCATAACAAACACCAAATGTTACCCGAGCTTCTTGTCAGCGGAAAAGGCGACAAACTTCTGGTACTGTGCAGCTCAGACTCTAACTGGGGAAAGAGGCGGTAAGCCACACAAATCGACGAGGGCGAATGTGAGGAGAAGGAGAAAGCGGGGAGGTGCATGGGAGGGAGATGGTTTACAATTTTAGAAGCAGTGGTCCAGGAGAAGCTGGATATCAGGAGCACATTGAAGCCAAGTCCGGAGAAAGCTGAGGAAAACTGGGAGGATGCTGTGGGAAAGTGCACAGAGGGTACTGAGCTAGGACTGTGTCCCCCATGTTGGCGCAGAGCACTGGAGGCCGCGTGGCTGATGTGGGGGAGAAAGGGTGCCTGCAAGATCCTGGGGGTGCAACATGGTGAGGGCTGGGCTTTTACCAGTGAAGAGTTTCCTCTCTTAGCATTTTGTCCAAAGCAAAGCAGCAGCAATTGGTGAACACCTTGCTGTTTCTGTCACTTGTGGAAACCCCGCGTGTAATCTCCTGCACCCAGGTCTCAGGCAGGCTCAGCCCTTCTACCCCCCGCGATGTCATGCAATGGAGACCATCTCAGCTGGTTGACATTACTGCGGTTGCTGTAATAAGGAACAGGGTTAGCTGACAAATTCGGTCTTTTCTTATATGGCCGCTGTGAACTTTTTCAAAGTGTGAGGCAAGCCGCAGGTTGTCAGCATTATAGCAAAACAAAAACACATAACAGAAAAAAACCACAGTGTGCGAGATCAGCTGTTTAGGTTCTCCTCTTGTGGAGCTGGCTGAAAAATAAAATAAAATAAAATAATAAAATAAAATAAAATAAGGCACTGTGGGGGCGGGAGAACTTAGGTCAAATCCGGGACTGAGAGAAATCTATTTGGAGCCGCAGTTGGGATGCGGGGCTGCCGGGTGGAATGGTTACTGTTGTAAAGATTCAAAGAAGCAGAAGTTCATTTCCTGCCACTTATGGAACTTTGCAGACTTTGGTTCTGGCTTGGAGTTCTCAGGACCGGGAGGCCCCGCCAAAAGGAGCTGCTGCTAGTGGAACCCATGTTCCTGGAATCGCCTCTCGACTCCCCGGAGCCCACAGGACGCACCCTCCTCCTGCAGCGTCGGTTCAGGAGATAGATGGTGTAAACGCAGGAATTGTCCAAATGTAGGACATTGCATTTTGATTTATGACTCAGGCAAACAGTCCATTAATCCAACAGCGGCCCCACTTCTATTCATAGCTTACTGGAGGCAGAAGAATGGTCACTGGAAGTGGTTTTGAACTGCTTCCTGTGGTTTTCCCCACACGCGGGGGTGGGGCTTCTATTTTTAGAGAGTGACCATTGCAATGAAGGTCTTGTCGTCCTGTAGATGCCATGTGGGAACTTGTGGGTGACCAGGGCAGACTGGGTGGGCTCTCCATTCAGATGGGATTTTAAGAGTTCCTTTCAAGTAACACGTAGTGAAGGCCACCACTTCCTTCTGAGGGGCTAAGAAGGCATGTCTAGGACAACTGACGCTAGGACATTTGGCCGTAGAATGTGTCACCATAGCTGAAGAGCTGGTGAGCTCCCCACGTGAGTCTGTATGGTTGGCATCCATGAGACACAGAGACCTTCATTTGTTCAATCACATGTATCATGTACTTTCTCTGAATATGATCCTACGTCGTGGATTTTTTTTTTTTTTCCCAGAATGGCTCAACTTCAAGTGCTCTGTTCTCTCACAGTCAGTGGGTCCTGTCTTAGGTTGGGTTTCCCCAGAAGCAAACCTTGACATGAGGGTTCACCTGTGTGTTGCTTATCTGGAAGGTGGTCTTTGCCAACACCTCAGGGGGGTGTGGGCAAGTGAGGCAGGGACGGAAAGACTCGAGACCGTCAGGAAGGAGAGGATTCCCCAGAATGTGCTCTGAGGCCAACTGGCTCATCTCGCCAACTCCAAGGCTGTAGATTCCTTCTGAAGGTGATGATGATGTGGCTCGCATTGATAGGTAAGCCTCCAAACCTGGGGCCAGGCTGCCAGGGAATGGAGTGGCGAAATGAATTCATAGAGAATTTTGATAGAGACTGTCATGCTTACTGTTTTGTTACCCCCTGAACTGTGTTTCTCCTTATTTCATCGTAGATGAAACCTCATCACAACTCAATATTTGCATAACACTTCTCTTGTTATGAAGATCGATGCTGGCTATTTCAAATTTCTATTTCTTGTTCCCACTGCTTACCCTCTGTTTTTACTTTGTGTCTTATTTAATTCTAAACATTCATTCAGTGCAAATCACACCCACAATGAAATATCCCCATGCAGCCATGAGGATGGCTAAGGCTTAAAAGACTGCTGACAATTCCAAGTACTGACACACACGTGAGGAACCAGAACGCTCAGACACTGTTAACCAAACAGGATGGCGCATCTTCTCTCTCTCTTGTGAAGAGTCAGGCCAGGACTCTGGGCAGGAGTCCTGCACACCAGGGCAGGATTATTCAGAGCAGTCACCAGGAACCAAGCCTTACCCCTCGCCAGGCAACACTGCTTACCTATATCCTCTCGTGTGCCCTCTGCAACTACCTATGAGGTGAGCATGCTGTTTTCTGCTTCTTGCAGATGGGGAGACTGAGACACAGAGAGGGTATTTGCGTCCTGTGTGAGAATGAGACCAGAGTGTAGAGAAGTGGATGGGAGAGCTGCTGGGGTAGGTTCTGCCGTGTGACGTAGGGCACTCTGGACTCTGAGGGCCGAGATGAAATGCTCACTTGGACTGTACCCCACAGATGGACAGGATCCACCCAGAGCCTTCTCCAGTGCATGCAGTGATAAGAAATGGGCTTCAGGGGCCTCCCGCAGGCCAGCAGGAGATGAGGTTCTGCTCATCTATACCCTACCTGGACCCAGTCCTAAGGGACTGATCGCCTTCTGGGGCTGCTGCTGCAGAGCTCTGCCCGCCTCCCTCACAGGCACGTGTTCCGGCGTCGGCCAGGCGTGCTCACACACATGCATGAGCGGCGATGCCTATCAGAGCCCCCTGAGATGTATGTTTTCTTCCAGATCAGATATGGAGACGTGGACTCACAGCGCTCCACCAGAGGGGAGAAAAGGGATCGCATCTGAGTTCTATTAGCCAAACCCAACCTCAATTTATTTTTCCATGCCTGAAAATAATAATTCATTTTTAGTCTTGTGAAATGCTGTACTTTGGGGAAAGGGCACAAAGACTAAGTAACCCTGAATACGATTGCGGCCAACCCCCTCCTGCAGATTCCTCTGCAACTTTCTGCGACTCAGAAGGAAAGCAGACCCCAGCTCTCGTGCCCTGCTATTCTTCATTCATTCTACTCTGTTCCGATCTCATCCCCCAACATCCCTCTGCAAGTTACTTTTCGTTTCAACACAACTTGTCAAAGAACAATGTTTGGTTTTGGTAGCACAAGTTCGTCAATTGCAAAGGAGAGTCTAAACAGGGTTAACGAAGGCGTGCTTAGGAGATTATCTGAGGGACTGAGAAACCCAGGACCAACACAAAGACTGTGGGCCAGTGCAACACCGAACTGGAATACTTCCAGTCTAATAAGCACAGTTAGAAGACATTTGATGGGTTTCAATTTAGACCACAGCCATGATGAGAATCCAAGTCAGTTTTTGGCAAATGTCTGATAGGAGAAAAGTCTGTCTTCAGTCCTACATCTTCTTCTGTTTATGATTTTTCATCTTTATTTTAATACAACTCCTTTTCCCCCTTTAACATACTTTTAACTCTCCCCATCCCACCTATTATCTTGTGTATCCCTGCTCTACTCAAACTATTTTTTAAAAAATAATCTCAGTCATTTACATGTTAGTATAAGTAAGCCACGGAAGGCTCTTTTTCTTGGCTGGAAGGGGCATTTAAGCCCCAGTTGTTTCAAAGCTTAGACCAGCAGGTGGGCTGCAGCTGACTCTATAGCTGAGGCTGCTCCTTCCTGAGGTGGCCACATTTTCCTAACCACATGCTCATCAAGGGTACTTGTGCACACATGCACATACATGTACCAATGTGTGTGTGTTTGCACACACACTCTTTCTGGTCTCCAGGGTGGAATTTAAGTCACACTTTCCAAATGTCTTCATGGGTCTTCCAGAACTGGGAAATACTGCCTGTGTTGCCCTTTGGGAAAGAGGCAACTGAGTTGTTCACATGTTTGAACGGCCAGCTTGGTCTGTCCTTCGCAAGAGAGGAGGTGAGACTCCCAGGATGCTGATGACCCTGGGTATAAGGCTTTGCGTTATTACATAGCCATGTAATAAAGCGGAAGTCTTTTTTTTTTTTTTAATAGTAATGGGCACCAACTCAAAGATGCCTGCTAAAAAAACTCTGTGTTTCACTCTCTTCTGACTCATTTGGTGGGAATTACAAACCCAAATGCCAGCATGTGGCTGACCCACATGACCTTCCACTGAAAAATAAAGAAGGGAACATTTTAGTTCTTGTGTGAATAAACAACAGAGATGCAGCCAGATTTTCTTCCTCTGGGTCCCCCCCCCACCCCCATTCATATCAACAGCCTCATACCAGGCATTCGATGCTACCTCTTGTGTCAGTGGCTCCAGAGTTGAGAGGAGAGGTGAATGGGGGTCACAAATGGGCATCTCTTTTTTATTTTTTAACAAGGGACAAATTCTTGCTATGTAACAGAGGGGAAACAATAAAATTCTGAACTGTTCGATTTTTTGGCGCTGTCCTAGAAGTAGCACCATAACATAGGCTGAGAGGAGACTAGTCTCAGAGACCCAAACTCTGGATTCTAGTCTCACTCTGCCACTAACTAGCTTTGCCACCTTGCTCTGCCATTTCCCTCTGGGATCCCAGTTTGCCCATCAGCAAAATGAGGATATTGGTCTTGGACAGAGTGGCAATTCCATGGCACACACAATCTCAAACCAGCACCCAGCACCCGCCCAGGCATCGTTCATTGGTCTCCTCATGTTTTCCTGTAGACCTCTGACCACTTTTGAACACAGCTCTCCATGAGCCATTAGCAATCAGTCAGGGACCTAGTTGCACACGTGGTAGTCATATCCATATGTGGTGTGTTTGCGGCCTAATTCCGGTAGTTTCCTGCCCAGGACTGGTGTTGGTAGAATTGCACTGTCTACCCTCTTGAGTGACTAGTTTAGGGTGATGAATCATGAGGCAGTGTGGAAATAGGCCATTTCTGGACTAGGGCATTCCGTTGTTTCAGTGAGACCCTCCAAGTCCCCTTTCTCTCACAGGGTAATCGGAATGCTCAAGAGGGCAGCCACTTCAAGGGCCTGAGTCATTAAGTAGAGGTCTCTGTTGGACATCCCATGTGAACAAGAAATGTGCCATTTTTTATAAAAGTAAACCTAGGAGATTCTTTGTTACTCAGCATGACTCGACCTTTCCTGACTGTTACATCATCCCCAGCTCCTCCAGCCCTGCTGTTTTACAAGTCTAGGACTGGTAACCTGGCCATTACACCGGATTTAGAATTGTCCCTTGGGATCTAATCTATTATACTGACACCAAACTGAGAAGTTCATTGCAAGGACTCCTGTGATGTCAGCATTCAGATGTTTACAGTTGTTCGGAACCAAGTTTTCCAGCTAGTCAAGAGGCACCAGAGCCAATGTCCAAACACTAACCCTTGCCTTTTTGGTGTTGGGATGTCAGAGAAGCAATATTAACAGATAGCCTTTCCGTGTTAACTTCTCTTTGTTTCCAGTGTTTCAAACACTGTTTCCAGTTTGAAAAATAATCTCTCAATACCATTTTTCCTTAAAAATGGTGGGTCCAGTTTTGTGGAAGTCTGTGTGTTATTCTTAAACCTCTCCTCTAGGCCAGTGGGAACCATGAGGCTAACACGACATCTAAAGAGACAGGAAAGGGATGCTGCATGTGAAACCAACCAACTGGAGACTTCTCACCAGAGAGGCGGGTTTCCTCCAGGAGGGACCTGGGAGTCCGTGTGCACAGAGCTATGTAGGTACCAGCGACACAGAGGAGTGGCCCCTTTTCTCGAGAGTATCATGGTATAGGGGGTGCAGTGAGGGGTAGTGGAGGTGGAACCCGCGGGTCTGAAAGATTGGGATGTGAGTGTTTTAGAGCGAGCCTGTGTCACATGATGGTTCAGTCCTCCAGAGTCCAGCAGACCTGTCTTCACGACCCGGTTTGCCCACTTTGGCACTCACCTGGACAAGCTGAAAACTCACCTGCAAACCAGGTATCCTTATCCTTTCCTCACAAGCACGGGTAGGCTACACGCCAAGGGCAGGCTACACGCCGGAGCCTGTGCCTGCTGCCTTCTAAAGGTTCACTGACCGAAGACTGGTATTGTCATCTCCAGCAGGAAAGGGCACCTTGGCGGTAGGGCACACTCCACACATTTCATCCCTGACTCACTGGGCTCCAGAAGTCAACGTTAAGACTTACTCCTTGGACGAAATGTTGGGCATATGAGGAGGCTCTTAGGGGCCTGACAAGCCTTTGAAGCCACCGGTAACTCCAACTTTGAAGCTTTAAGTCCCACAAAACACCTACTATGAGAACAGAAAACTTTCATTAATGTGCCCAGAGATGTCTAAGAGAATAAGAGTAGAGGACACCTACTCTTTCTTTTCTTGCCATTGATATTCTAATTTTAAAATTAGCATACCATAAAATAAATTTTCAAAATTTCACTTATAAGGATGAACTCATTCAAACCTAAAGTAGTCTTCACTTTGCACAGTGCTGTACTAACCGAGCAGGCATATAAACCCATGGCCAAGTGTGTCCGTGAGCATGGAGCCATGCGAAGCCAGGACCGCTTAGAGCGTAATGTGCTAAACACTGCTCTACTGCCTCATGGATTTGAGAAACAGTTTTAACACTGGAATGGGATTTGGGGCAATTTTTGTTCCATTTTTTTGCACTTGTCCCTCCCTCCCTCCAAATTTGTATATGGAACGTACATTATCTTTGTAATCGTATTTTATGGTTACGATAATAACGCATCTTCAACTCTGCTTCTCAAATGCTCACGTTTGTTATCTTGTTTCATTTCCACCACACTTTTATGTGGTATTTGGGATTAGTACTGTTTTATAAATGAGGATACAGTCTCAGAGAGGCGAGGTGACCTACCCAGGGTCACACAGCTCCTAAGTAGCTAGGCTGGAATGTGAACTTTGTAAGTTTTTTTTTTTTCCCCTCTAGGACAGCCTTTTTCATTGAACCACAGACACCTCCTTTGACAAATGAAAAGTTCTTGGGAAAATCCTAGTGTTAGGGTGATGTATCTTTAAAACAAAGGTACACGGCACTGGTGTAAAGAAGAAGTTGTGGGGTAGGGATTTACTCTCCTTGAGAGAGGACCTTGAAAACGAACTGTTAGCCCTTCCTCCTTTCTCAGCTGAAAAGTAAATATATTTTGGCTCTGTTTAAGTTAGAAGAGTGTAAAGAGAGAGAAGTTTACTAGTTGTGGGAAATTTAGAAATCTATACCTACAAAATCAATTCTATTTATGTATTTTGAAGAGTCTAACCTGGTATTCTCTCAAAACAATCCATGTGTTGGCTGCAAAAAGGAGAGCTAAGCACAGCAACCACGGTCTTTGAAAATAGGAAACTCAGAAGACGTGTAGTCGAAGTTTGGTTTTTCTTACATGCGAGGGATTCGGAATCACTGAAATCAGTGCTTCTCAAACATCACTCTGCAGACAACTTGCCTGGGGAGTTTGTTAAGGTGCAGTTACTCTTTTGAAGTTCTGGTGTGGGTCCAGGACTCTGCATTTCCAACCTGGAGTGGCAAGGGGCTCGGATGCTGCTTCTCAGCTCTGACTCCTCCCTCATTAGAATCATCGGGGCTTTTTAAAATCCCAGTGCCAGGGCCCAGCAACAGACCAATAAATCCAATTAAATGCCGGGGGCGGGACTCAGCTGATTCTAATGCACCAACTAGGCTTGAGAACAGGCCCTTCTCAAGCCTTTTATTCCGGGAAACCCTGATACCCTTACAAATGATTCAGGGTCTTAAAGAGCTTCTCGTATCATGTTTATCATGTCAGAAAATAAAAACTTAGTAATTTTTAAAAAACGTTCATTTAGTAATTCATTTTAAAATAACAATAATAAGCCCATTTCACAGTCACATGAAAACATATATTTATGAAAAAGAACTATCTCACAAAACAGAAAACATTTAGTGAGATGAGCAGACTTGTTTTAGATTTCTGTGTCTCCCTTAATTTCTGGCTTAATTGGATGCAGCTGGAGCCCATCGCTGCTTCCGCATCCAATCTGTTGCTCATTATCTCACTTCACTCCCCTAGCAACTCTGACATGAAACTCACTATCATCAATGGACAGAAGAGAAAACTGAGGCTCCAAGGATGGAAGCCCTTTGGCCGGAGTCACACGGCTGTGAGCGCCAGGGCCCAGGCTGGGGCCAGCTCTGCCTGATCTATAAACCTGTCTCTCAGCCACGCTGCTTCCTCCCCAAGCAGGTGGAGGGGGCGCAAGGAACTGGGTCTCATCCTCTAAACATTCCCACACAAATATGACCTGGAACTATGTCTCATGAGCCCCCCGGGACCCACCTATTGTCTGCAGCCTATGCCGTCACCTGTTAGGCCCAATTTTTCACAGTCTCACTTTTAATTATTCATTTTTATTTAACTCGATGAGCTTTCACAGACATCCATGGAGCTCTATTTGTGGGTCATGCATCCTTCTGGGCATTTCATAAATACTAACTTCTTTGATCTTCATGGTTACACTATATTATAGGGGCACTTTCACTCCCATTTAACAGGTGAGGAAACTGAGGCTCAAAGAGGTGAGGCCACACAAAGCCAGAGTTTAGACCCAGGCAGTCTGGCTCTGGCTAGAGATTAGTACTCTTCTGTTTCCAGTGACAAAGAGATTTACTTGTCTGGCCTCAGAGAAGGCCACCTTGAAGCAGCAAGGGACCTCTGCCTAGAATAGTTAGAATTCCTTCCCTCCATTTCCAAATGTCCACCTTGGCAGTGGCCTCTGGTGGCTCTGCCACCGCTCAGCATGAACTTAACCTCTGTCAGCCTCTAGTTCGTCCTCCATAAAAATGAGTATAATGACACTACCTAGGGTAGGTCCTATCATTTGCTCACAGCGTCCTTTCCTCTGTACCTTTCCAGTTTCGCTGTGGGTAGTAAAGACTTCTCCACCCTGTTGGTGATGGCTTTGGCCACCGACATGCTTTGGCTGGAGGAACGTGAGCAGAAGTGACAGGGTGTGTGAGTTCTCAAGCAAGAGTCATCAAGGATTCCTACTCATCCGCCAACATTTCTTTTATCCGTCACGGGAAAAGCATGTCCGTGTAGCTGCTGGTCTTAGAGTGGGAAACGCGGAGCGGATTAAAACCTGGCCCTCAGCACAGGCACCCTGACCTACAGACCTGTGAGGAGAGAAGCGCGTTTGTCCTTGGAAGCCCCTGAGATCTGGAGGCTGTTTGTTACCTCTCACCGCTAACAGGCTAGTATGTCGCTGAGATAACACAAGTGCGGTGTCTGGCACGTGGCCAACCCTTCATGTCGGAACACAAACCGACACCTATTTTCGATGCCATTGTCTGGTGCAGGTCCCACAGAGCCCGCTTGTCTTTCCCCCTTCCTTTTTCTGCTGAGACTCTGTGGCTCCATCACCCTCCCCATCCAGAAGCGTGAGGTGCCCACACTCCAACTTAGGAACAGGTTTTCGTAGCCTGGGCCAGGTATGTGGAAATCAGCAAAAAATCCTTGCCTCTGAATGGGGCGTCTCAACCTTATCTCCAATCCTCTCGTTGTGGCTGGTGGGTTTGTGCCGATGTTTTCTGAAAAGGATTTTTTGTGTGTGGTGTGAGTGTGGAAGAGAAATGAGAACCAGGAAGGAAACAGGCGTGACTTTGTTAAGAAGTGATCCAAGTTTCAAAGGAAACTTGAAAGACAGTCCGGCCTAAGGGCCTGGCTACGGGTTTAAAGCAGGTCCCAAAGCTGAGCCAGGCATGGCGAACCTGCCGTCCCTGGGGTGGGGGTAGTTGGATACCTTCCCGAGCCTCTTGGTGCTCTGCCTACTTTCTCGCATTGACCTTGAACACAGACACACGACTTTAGTGATTTACTGACCCGGAGAAGCGGCTTGCTAATCCTTTTCTGATCATCTGCAAAAAGTAGTAGGAGAGGATCTACGAGATCCTGCATGTGTTACTTTACCTCTCTGAGCCTCAGTTTCCACATCTGTAATATGTGGATACTAATAACACATACCTCATAGGTCTGGGCTGAGGACAAAGTGAGAGCAAGCAGATGTGAGCCCCCGAGCCCTGACACCGCGGCCTAACGTTAGCTATGAGAAATGCGGTCCTTACCTTTCTGTTTTAATGGACATCAATCTCTTCCATGTGTCCCCTTAACTCAGACTCACAGTGGCCACGGCCAAAGCGAAGTGCCGTCTGTTTATTGACATTTCTCATCTGGAGTGAAGATATAATAAGTGCTCTGTGTGGATGAACAGAGAAGAACCTTTTTCTTCCGAGGAAAGTGGGAACATATTCCGCGGCACCAAGTGCATAATTAGGATGAATGGAATGAATGGTGCAAAGGGAAACTCTAGCTGGCTATCAAGAAGTTTTGCACCAGGAACAGCTAGTAGAGGAAATGGTCACAGGTCGATGTGGTGAGTCAGATGAAACCAGGCTGGGAAAAATACTGGCTATTTGTAATTTCACAGGGGAGTGCCGGACAGAGGGGTGATGAGATGTTAGCATCTGGACAGAGAAGAAAGCAGGGAGCAGGCGTGATGGAAATAGCCTGTCATACTCACATGCAGGTGTTGTAGCACAGGGGCTGATGTTACAACTGCTTTGGATCCTTACGACTAAGCCGAGCCATTTTATCCTGCTACATCTCACAATAAAGCAATTATAGAAGACAATCTGGAGTCAGGCACTGTAAAAGATTTCATTCATTCAAAGGAGGGGCTTACCGATAATCTGTAGTAAATAAATGATGATCTATAATAATAAAAAGCAACCTACTTCCTTTACTTTTCGCATCAACCAAGAATTCCCCATCCCCAATTATCCTCTCCCAAACAAAATAAATGCTTCAGGAAGATACAAAACTCAAAGTGTGCTGAAATCTTGCCTTAATTTAAGCCCTGCACAGGAACCTGCTTCCTTCTTTGATTTGTTTTTATTCTTTATTAATCATTACTTGGGGCTGTTTTGGAGGTGTTGCATTTTGGAATTTTTCTGTTGCCTTCTCGTCTTAGAATTTTCCCAGTAGGATAAGAAATTTGGGGTCTGTTTTGGGAGTAGTGAGGGGTGTATGTTAATAAAAAAAATGGGGAAAACAAACCTGTCCGCCTTTTAACATCCACAGAATCTTGATCCACACAAATGGCTTCTTTATTTCATTTTTGTTTTGGAGACTGTCATAGGAAATCCTTTAACAGTGCCTTCTGCTGATTTGCAGTGTTTCTTTGTGGCTCGGGATTAACTGTTTTAGGGCAAGAAGATAGAGAGATGTGGGGGTCTCCTCTAGACTCTGCCATGCACCTGGCTGACACAAGCTTAAACCCAGTCCCAAGCAGGCAGACAAGCCTCGGGGAGACAATGCTGAACTGAGAGACTTAGGCTGATGGGCTCATTACAGCAAATGGGAACTTCTGCTCAATGCGTAAGTGCTGTGCACCCAAAGAGAAACTGAGTCAAGGAATGTTAATTACTTCTGATACTGTCCCATTTTGCCACGGATTAACCCTTATCAGCGAGTGGCTTCTTAAGACTGATTCTCCCCAGAGAGGAGGCTTGGTATGCTCTCATGTGCTAAAGTCACCTCTCCTTTCTCAGGATCGCCATAATCCCCCCATCTCACTTTAGCTAATTTCAATCTCCTGCACAAACACTTTTCCCCAAAGCCACTAATAAGAGGTGAAAAAGCCAGACTTTGCTTCTTCCTGTCCTTGCCCAGATTTTTGTAAAGATAAAAGCGAAAACCCAAAGGTTTCCTTGCAGACTTCAGAGCTCTGGAGAAGGGGATGAAGTTTTCCTTGGAAAGGGCCAGATTTCTCACTTTCTCTCCCGGGCTGCAAGGAGATGCCACCGCCCCTCCCCCATCGCTGTATTGTAGACACATGCACTGTGTATTGGCAGTGAACATCACAGGCTCTGCCCTAAGAGCTAGAGTTGGCCATGGCGCAGGAGAAGGAGGCTGCTCTGACTTGCAATTAGGTTTTTGCCATTACCCTGGGTGAGCTGCCCGAGTGTCCTGAACCCCCCAGCAGAGCCCCTTCATGGGGCGACTTGGGTTTACAGCCTCCCTTGGCATCCTGCGTGGAACAACATGCTAGGTGTTCGGCTGCCGGTGCTGAGATTACACTGCACCAAAAAGAGACCCTGGAGGGTGGAGATTAGTTTCAGGATTTGGGGGGGGTATCCCACTTAGAAACTGCATCTCTTTTTCTCTTCTTTCTTTCTTTCTGAGACTGACATGGAGCAGATTCTGCAGCAGTAACTGGGAAAGGCCTGTGAGTCTGTGCCCTCCTTGCACTGGGGATTAGCTGGCCGTGGGGGGAGGGGAGACAGTAACACCGAGTCTGCCCCTAATGGGAATTAACGGGAATGGGGAAGATGTTCTGGGGCTGCCCGAGCTCACAGAGGACTCAGGGGGCTTGAAGAAGCCAGTTTGCCTGGGGAATAGATAATGCTCCCAACACTGACTCCTAGTGGCTGCACCGGGAACTGCAGCCAGAACTGGGGTGTCACAAGGGAGGGCAGAGGGTTGCACTTCCCTTCCACTGGATTTTTATTAATGCATTGGCCTTTACTTGAATTTCCTCATGTAAGCAAGCGAACAAGACAAAAATTCAAAACACCTGGTAGTTGAAACTTACTCATTAAAAAAAAAAAACCTGCTAATAAAGACGATAGCAGAAAAGATGAAGTCCAGATGAACCACGGCTGCTGGTTCAAGTGACAAATTCACATCCCTTTCTTCTCTCTGAGTGGGGAAAGGGGAAGGCATCAGCACTTTAAAATCATTTAATGCAGATTTTCATCATTGTTATCCTAAGCGGGATCATTGTTATCATTGGAATAACATTTGCCCAGCGTCTCTGCATTGGGCGCTGTGCATATGGTGACCACATTGTCTTAAGCAGCAGTTTGGAGCATCACGGCCCTGACAAGGAGGGGATGCTTCTCCGGGCACGTGGAGAGGGGGCTGGCAGGCAGGGGGACAGCCTTGAGATTCTGTTAGACGGTAGTTCTCAGCTTCCTAGACTGGTCACGTCAGAATCGTAAACATGTATTACATAAAATGGAGGGGAAATTGGCATGTTTTGAACAAATGCTGCAGGTTATTCTCACACACACGAAAGTCTGAGTGTCTCTGCTTGGATCCCACATGCAGTAGGTTAACAAGGAAAATCCGAAGTGTGAAATGCATCCAAAGCAACATATTTAAGACTCTATTTTCCCCTTTTCATCTTTTCTGGAGAGTGGAGTGGGAAGTAGGTCATGAAGGTGCAGGAGAACCGGAAGAATTCCAAGATGACGTGAGGTGCGTCCAGACAGGACCAGGAATGTGTTAATAACAGTGCTTATCATGATGGCAATGACAACCACGCAGCTAAAGTTCGTGAACAGTAACCGGGTGTGGGGGTTCTCCCTCATTTAATCGTCCCAGCATCCTGCGAGGTTGGCATTGTTACCATCCCTCTCTCACAGATGAAGAGAGCGTTGCCAGTGACGGGAGCAGAGCGTGAGTGCAGGTCTGTGTGACACTCTGTGCACATTTGTGACTTGTCCAGCTGCCCCTGAACAAGCAAGGAGACAGGCAGGCACAGGTACAGTGATGTCTGAGCCACACACCTGCCTGAAATCCCACTGTTCTCACTGCAGCCTCTGAATTCTCTTCCTGGTGGTGGAGATTAGGGTGAGGACGGGAGGTAGGGACAGTGAGAGACTTGTCTTGGAGGCAAAGTTTTCTCTGGAGGGGAGGGAAGTCGTGCTTAGTAAACTAGGGTGGGGACATTAAAGCTGGAAGCAGGAGGTGGGATGGCAACCGTGGGATGGAAAATGAACTCGCTTTTCTCAGAGGTGAGAGTGTTCTAGCCTGGAAGGTGCAGTTTCATAGATCGGTCTTGGTTCAAGATCACATTCAGGGGTTAGGAAGCCCTCTGAGGTTCCTACAAATAGAAAAATGGGGAGCAATGCTGTGTATGCACACATTCCAGTCAGTTTCCGGAGGCTGGAACATGCCAGCCAGGTACCCCAGGTTAGGAACGCCTGCTCCCGCTCAAGCCCTCATTTACCAGGAAGGCAGTACAGCATAGTGGGTAAGAACACAGGCTTGGATTCTAATTATCTGGTTCCCATTCGGGCTTTGTAACTCATCTGTGTAGGTTACTGCACATCCTGTGCTCCAGTTTCCTCATCTGTAAAGACGTAGGGATGCTAATATTTACCTCGCAGAGTTATTGTTGGGATGTTTAAATAATATGATACAGGCCAACAAGAGATATGTGCAATCAATGATTACTATTAAATCAGCGATCATTGTTATTGTTATTGCTACTATTATTATTGTTTTTATTGACAGGCAAACCTGGGTCCAGAGAGGGAAAGCGATTGGCCTGGGGTCACACGTGGACAAGGGTGCCAGCATCCCATTGTGACTCACTTTAGGGCTTACACGAGCTCCCCAGGTCCCTATTATCATCCCTTTACCGTGTGGAATTTCTCTGGGGCTGAGCTGAGGTGCTGAATGCCAGCCAACTCTGGCATCTGGGTTCTCTACACACCCTCTGCCAGGCCTTTCTCTTTCTCAACAAGAAGAGCAAGTTTCAGCATTCTCCCCATGAGAGGCATAACAACTCTCTAGATATTGACATTCTCATCAAAACCGGGACTCTGAAAGGAACTGGCATGAACCATCCCAAGTTAGGAGCGTCCCTCAGAATGACCTTGTGGCCATGATCTTAGGAAAAAACAGAGGCAAATCAAGCCTTGATTCTTCTGACTGCCACAATCCTCCAGTTGAATGGGGAGCCAGTTTGACTGCACCATTTTATTAGCACTCAGAGTTTTTCTCATTTGCCTCAGTAACCCATTCAGGATTCTGAGTCCAAATGTGCTGGAGGCAGCTAGAAACACCAGCTCAGAGATGTACTCATGGCCTCCAGGCATGTCTCAGTGACACAGGCAATATCGGGGTCAGTTGAACAGAAGCGAGCTGCAAATTCCCAAAGAGGCCACGTTGTATGATTCCCGAATTCACATCTCGCCTTGAGATTGCCCAGATATCCCCTTTGGAGGCGATAGCTGGCCAGGCAGTGTATTTGAAGATTGGGAAAAATGAGGAAAGGCTGGCGGGTATGTGGGGTGGGTCCAGAGCACATATGTATCATCAGTAGATTATAGAGTCGAATGGTTTAAAAATGTAACACGTCATGTTCTCTACCAGTAGTGGGCGGAAAGATTTGGATAGGATGAGAGCAGCTTGAATCTGCTCCATCAAAGAGTCCGGGAGGGAATAGTGATCTCTGATTCCCATTGCTGTTTCTTCCCTATAGATTTTTAGCAGGCACTGGGGGTAGAAGTGTACCACCTTCTTCATTCATGGGTTTTCCATTCAGGATAAACTAGAAAATGATGGGAAACTTGCAAGAAGTCCCTCAGGATGCATTTCCAGACCAAAGAGGTTTTAAGCATGCGTCGTTCTGCTGTTGGAAACTTCTGAATGACTTAAATGAATTCATCCATTGGATGAAGAGTTTGCAGGCTAATGTCTGGTCTTAGGCCAGCCACGTCCAAGGGGATGTTCCGGAAAGGCAATTAGGATAGACTCCCTTTAGTTATCTCTATTTATTCTGGATCAGGCACTGCTTACGTAGTCAAGGTCCATTTGGGGCTGGCATCTTAAGGGTGTGGGCTCTAGAGCCAGGCTGCCTGGGTATGAGTTCTGGCTCCTCATTTCCCTGCTATGTGTCCTTGGGTAAGTCAGTTAACCTCTCTGGGTCTCAGTTTCTTTGTACTTAAAATAGGATATTGAAAGTACTGCATCCTGTGGCTGTGAAGATTAAATGGGGTGGTGCATTGCAAAGTGCTTCACCCAGAGCTGGGCATAGGGCAAGCACTCTGTCAGGATGTGTTATTATTTTTGGTGTCATTATCATTATTCAGATAGTACCCGTTACATAGCGATGCTGGAGGGCTGGTCGCCGTGATCCCACCTTCTCCTCTGTAGAACAGAAAGAGTCTGAGGCGGGAGGAGGCAAAGCCAGAAAGAGAAACTTCATGGGAAAATGTCATGACTCTTTTTCAGCTCATTTGCTCCATCTGTGAAACTTGGTGCATCTAATCTAATCCAGTTGTCGAGGTCTTGAGAGGGGAAGGACTTAACCTGGGACTCGACCTACACAAAATATGCTCTTCAGATAAGCCTCCAGGCCTTTCCCTACCTGGGCTGGTGTCCCCTTCTGACCTCGGAGGTGAGCTTTGCCAGTCCTTCAGAGTATGAGTCTTATCTGAGGTTCCCAGAAGTAGTCCCCAGACCATCATTCTAGCCTGAGTCATTTATTTGGGAGGCGATCCCAGGAAACAGCAGTAGGGGAGTATGCAAGCAAGGAAGGAGCCAATTGGGGAGGGGTCGAGGAGTGCCATTATCGAGCAAGTTAATCTGGGAAATGACGCAAAGCAAGGACCTGAGAATTATTCCGCCCAAGGAGAAGGAGTGGGTATTTGCACACCAATTCTCATTTGTCACTGGCTGGGGGCTAGTCCCGGGGGCGTTAATTTCCTGGTGCTTCTGGCTTGCCACGCGTGAAGGCAGATCAGACTCTGGGCTTTGGACAGGTGGAGATGTGGATGCCAGGAGTTAGAAGAGGGTCGGATGACAGCGGTACCAGGATGGTGTCTGCTCCGGGGCCATTCAAGAAAATCGCCCTTCCTCCCTCCAGCCCACTTCTTCCTGTTTTTATTCCTTCAATACTTACAATCCTAGCGTTTAAATGGTACATGGGCTGCTGCCCTGCAATTGTATTTTTGACTTGTTTTACTGGGTGTATCTTGTGCCCTGTGTATGAGCTAAGTTCCCTTGACAGCAGGAACATGGTTTTCCATGTGCTCAAATAACAGGATACAAATTACAAACATAGACGTGTCCATGTATTTCCCCTGTCCCATAGGGCCACTGCAGAATATTTTGAAATTGCCCACTCCATTTCTCCCTCCTTCCTCTTTCCAAATGAAAGTCTTCAGTGAATGAGCTGCCGGATCTATAGCAGAATAATGGAAGGAGGGGCTCAGGGTTGAGAGAGTTCGGGAAGGAAATTACAACGTGCTAAGCTGACGAAGCTGACGCAGCGTCTGGGCGTGCAGGGACCAGATGGATGAGAAAGGGTCTTTCCGAGAGTGCCACTAGGGACATTGTGACTGGATCCCTTTGTGGTTCTGGGGAAAAGTAAGTGAAGGATGGAGCTATTCTGAAATTTCTTTTGATGACTATACTGTGTATCTTTGATTATAATAGATATTTGAGAATGAACCACATAGATTCTGGGCTTATGAGGGCTGCAACTGTGTTTCCAGAGGGCAAAAATGTATGTGCTGTAATAACCAGTAAATGCTCATTGAATGACTGAACAGATATAAGTATTTATACAAACATTGATACAAATTTTAGAGCTAGCATATACCTTAGACACCCTCTAGTCTAGGAGTCTGAAGCTCAAATGCCCCTGTAAACTTTCTAGATAAAATACAAGACGCCCGGTTAAATCTGAATTTCAGATTAAAAATGACTTGTTTTAGTTTGGGTTTCTGTCACAAATATTACATAGGATGTACTTATACTAAATTTGCTAAATCTGGCAGCCCAGGTTCAGGAAATGTGCCAGTCATGGAACTGAAATCGAGTGAAGGAAGCTGTTTACAATAGAGAGTGGTGGGGCGGGGAAGTTGTGCAATTGGTGAGCATGTGTCCTAAGTGCCTGTCTGGAAAAAAAAAATTACTTATGGGAAAAAGAAAAACGCGTTTTCAGCCCAACACTCTTATTTTAAGTCAGGAATCTGAAATGCAGAGAGGGGATGCCGCATGCCTAAGGACCCCTGGTTAGTTAAGGCCGAGATTAAGCTCGATCCAGGTTTCCTCACCCCTGGGCCGGTGTCTCTCCCACTGTGTCACTGTGTGTGTGTGTGTGGGGGGGGCTATGTGAACATCCAAACATGCAGCCTTAGATGCTGTCCCCCCCACCGTCAAAGGAGCAGATGACAAATGGCTCTTCAAGGCGATAGCAATTTCATGGATCACTAGGTACAGCCAGTTCACATTTTTCCTCCAAGACGATGAAGCCATCAGCAGACTCCCAGCCACAGAGTGGATTGACCTGGTCTCCTCTGACATCTGGCAGACACTGCCTTTACTCCCTGATGCAGCCAGCTGTTTTTGTTTTTGTTTTTTTAAATTTAATTTTTGCTATTTGAGGTGCTCTTGACAACGGTATTACAATAATAATGCTACATAACGTGATTCAACATCTTGGGCAAGTTATCTCCCTTTTCAGAGTCTCAGTTTCTCTACCTGAAAAATGAGAGAGTTGGACAGATGGTCTGTAAGGCTTCTCTGATCTTTACTGGGGGTGATTGTGTGCTTCAGCTTACATGAGAAAAGGTGGCGCCGGTTTGTACCTATTTCCCAGTGCAGCCATCATCTGTGTGCCCCTCGTATCCCCCACTGTGCATGAACAATTAACCCCTCCCTCCAGCCAGTGATGTGCTGAGTCACTCATGCCGGGTGTCCAGGGCTGACTGTGCGTGTGTCCCCAGATTAATGTTCAGTGAGGTCACATAGGTAGCTTGAAACCGGCCACAGCAAGAGTATTTACACCATGGTCATGAGCAAGCAAGCGCTCCCAGCCAGGGCTTCTCTCCAAGGAGCTAGTCATTAACACTTAACAACAGCACACCACGGACTCCAGCTCTTATGATCAATGGCTACTTTGCACATGTGTCCGATTACATGGTCAGGTTGTCCCTGAGTGAACATTTGACAACAAAACCCATTTTAAAAGCTATTTTGGTGACAATCCAGTTGACATGATCAGAATTCTTGCTCTTTCAGTGACTGAACCATGTAAAAGGTTCACTTAACCCAATTCTGTCCTGGTCCTCACTGGTTATAATGAATAGAAAGCGGAGTCCTCTGGCTTTGGGTGTGTTTCTCTGTTTCATCCACTGGTATTGTTGCATTGACCCAGCTCTTGTGCGACATAGCGTCTGGTCACAGCAGAGGCTCTCAGCAAAGCTGACAGCCCTAGATGTTCTTGGGGAAAGAATAGCCTGGAACTGGTTATTCCCAGGTCTCCCACTGGCCAGCTGGGTGACAATGTCACTTGATCTCGGTTGCCCATCTGAAAAAGGGTGATTAAGTGCTGCCTTCTCCCACGTGGAGAGGCTGTAGGCGAGGGCAGTTGTGAGCCTGGTCTTCCTTTCTCGTGTCTGAGCCATCAGGCTAGGAGCCTTCCCACCTGAAGTGGAGAGTCTTTCCCCACCCTACCCTTGGGCAGGGGTACAGATATCCCCCACCCTCCAATAAGGCAAGTCTGAAACAGGCCACAGGAGTGTCCATGAGCCACTGCCATAAACGGGGCCATGCCCTCGACCTCCCGACCTCCTTACATCATGGGCAGGGAGCCGAAGACCTGAAGGGGCATGAACGCTAAAGGTTCATGGAAGGGAAGCAATGAGCCGAGAGCAGGAATGAGGATCCTGACTCACAGGAAGGGTGAAATCCAAGCATCCTGGGACCTCAAAACTGTAGAGGCTCTTAGAGGTGATAAAGTCACCCTGACTCATTTTACAGATAGGGAAACTGAGCCTGGAAGAGGCAGGACCTCTCGAGGATGCAGTACAGTGTGGTGGTGAAGAGTAAGGGGCTCTGTGGTGAGACCCAGTTCCCATGACACCTGGCACCGATGAGATATCGGCTTAGCAGAACCTGTGGGTCTCAGTTTGTTCATCTACAAAATCAGGAGATTAAAAGGGTCTATTTCAGGGCTTTGAGACTGAATGAGGTCATGCCTGCAAGTAGCACACAGGTTGAGATGATAATGCTGTATGATGCTGGACCCACAGCAATTTGCTCAAGGAAAGTTTGCTGTTATTGTTATTGTTAGTTTTATTTCTTTTGCAGAGGCTATAGCTCATTGCTTCTCAGCATCTGTTTTCATCCTCCCCTTTCTAATAGGAACCTGAACCTATTAGTTAGGTGGTCTGTGTGGGTTCTGGGGTGGTTAGGGACAATCACATCCTCCATCTTCTTTGACACTGCTATGGATTCAAGAATGGGGTTGTGACCTAAATGAGTCAATACAGAGCAAATCTCAGGGCTTGGGTTGAATGAAGTGGGGATGACATGCTCTTTCTTTTCCTGTAGGTGAGCAGAGAGGCATGGAATCCTGGTGCAGTTGGCAGCTACCTGACTACCACAAGGGAAGCCATTCCGAAGGTGAAACTGTCACGAGGGGAAACACAGTCCTACTGAGATTGTCCACTGCTGGAGCAAGCTGGGCCTGAAGTTCATCCTATCTCTGGACTATCCAGTTACACGTGGGCCAATACATTCTCTCTATTGTTTAAATCAGTTTGTGTATCTGCTACATGCACCTGAACGAACACTGAAATGCTTTTCTAAGGTCAGGCAGTGCCAGCAATCAGCATCTTTAGCCTTCTAGCTAAATGTGATAGTGTATGAAAAGCATCTTATACAGCATTTAACACATACAGGCACTCCATAAAAATTATTAGTTTTCCCTTCCTTCATTCCCTGTTGTATTCAAAGCAATTTCAACTACACTATCAAAAATTAGATTTCCAGACTGCTCATGGAGAAACATACTTGTTAGTCTGGACTGCTTGGGACTTTTTCAAGTAATTGCATGCCTTGGGAAGTATTAATACAATGCCTGTATTTCTCCCTGGAGACGGGATATGTGACACACTAACCCATTTGGAATGCGGCGAAGCCCTCGAACACTAGCTACAGGGTCGGGTTTAAAACTGGGAACTGGTTACGCTCGGTTAAGATGTTAAGAATTGCTTTTCCACCATTCCGCTTGCTGCTTGGGACTCACAGAGCAAAAGTAGGGAGTCCTGTTGAAAGGCATTTTCTTGGGTTGGCAGAGAGCTCTCCCCTCCACAGTGTGATTCAGGGACCCAGGCGTCTCCACTCTGATGCTCTGACATCCCACAGCAGGAGTTCATCACCTGCACTGTGTGGGCCACATGGAACTCAGGAAGTTCATAAACCAGGATGGGGAAACATAGTCTACTGTGATTTCTACTAATCTCTCGCTGAAATATAGCCCTTGCTTCTGTTAAGAATGCAGGAAATGAGCTGCAGTAACATTAGCAGCACCAGTGAACCTTCTTGTCTGCAGAAATCAGGTATTTTCATATCACAGTTCCGTCGTGGCTATCTTGAAACTTGGTCTATTCTTGTTTGAAATTAGACAATGGCTCTGACTTATTGTTATGCAGTGAGTTAGTAAAGAAGTACGTATATTCCTATATCACAGATGCTTATGTGTCGTTGCCATGCCCTTCTGGGCCGAAACATGCTGGTTGTTATTATTGTATCATTATTACGCCCCAGAGGTCTGTTTCCCTGTTAATCCCTATAAGGAGACTGGGCAGTCCCCAGTGGAAAGGGTCGTGTGTAATCTACCTTTATTTCCAGAGCGGAGCTTAAGGTTGGGAATCCAGTAGAAACCTAACAAATATTGTGAGTCATTTATATGATACTTCTGTCCCCAGGAAAGCAAGGTGACAGGCCTGCCTCTCTTTCTTAAGACACTGCACATGCTCCTAAACACGGACGCCATCCATACCTCTGCTTCCGAGTGAGGTTTGCCTGCTCTATCATGCTTGTTGAAAATCAATTACATGTACACATACATATGCACATGTGCACACACGCACACGAGTGCACACACACACACACATACACACACACATCAGCCAGATACTGCCTCCTCCTCTTCTAACTCCCACCCTGCCTCCAAGAAGAATATTTATGATTTTTAATAAGTCGGGACCACGGCTAATTGGGCTCCTCACCCACGCCCCTGAGGCCCCTGAAGGGCTGTGACAGTTCGCGTTTCATATCTGAGTGCACGGAGGCTGTGCATGCCACACCGATGAACTCACGGGGACCGGGCTCTGTCCCTGCCGCCTGGGAGAGCAGTCTCTTTCAAACCAGATTAAAAGAAAACAAGAGAATGGCCCATCCCCACCTCAGGAGCAGGAGTTATGCACTTCACCGAAGCAGGAATGCGGCCCATTAATTACTATTTGTCGTCAATTAATTACTATTTGAAATACAGCCCCTGGCTGGTGAGGAACACCCTTCACCCCCACCCCAGAGGAGAGGGGAGTGCCTGTCCTGTGCTAATGAGCTCATTTAACTCTCCAGCCACGAAGAGGTGTCCTGGTCTTCAATGTGGTATCTTGGAGCTGCTTCTTGGGAGGGGGCCCCCAAGGGGTTTGGGAGGCACTTTTTGGTAAGAGAGAGAAAAGATCCAATACCCATTTCCTGGACCCACTGAGTAACAGCGTTAAGTGGGGTGCATGGTCCATCCAGGAGACCAGGCCGATTTATGACATGCAATTAGTGGCAGGTCTTAGACTCAGGTACGATTAGCTCCGGGGCAGTAACTTAACAATGCTGGCACGTGGATGCTAAGGGCTGGCATGATTGTAGGGAGGTGAGGCCGACAGTATGCCTATCCTCTGTGGTGGGTGAAGGAACGCCATCTTCAAGAGACATTCGCGGGCAAGGTGCTTACTCATGATGGAGAAGAGGGGCAGAGGGCGTGGGCCCACTCGCCAGCAAAGGGACTTGGGCAATGACTTAGCGGGTCTATGTCTCGGCTCCCTCCTCTGTGTACCCGAGATGGTGATGAAAAGCGCCTGGATCTTCACATTGCGGGAAGTGTCGAGCACACGCATCCATGAGCGTGTTTAGAACAAGCCTGGGCACAAATGGGAAATGAGAAGAAGTGTTGCTTTTTACCAGTCTCGTTTGCAGAAGCACCATGTTGTAGGGATATGGGTAAAAATTGGGTTTTAAAATCTACAGAAGATGTCAATAATAATGGTATTTAGGCTCTGTGCTAGGCCCTGTGCTAAGTGGGTTATGGATAATGATTGCATTCAATCCTTCCAGACACTGTCATTAGTATTTCACAAGTGAGGGAGCTAAGATTCAGAGAGGTTAGTAAGTGACTCGCTGGAATATTCTGAAACTCGGGGCCAGCTGGTCCCAAAGCTTGACCAGAGAGTTAACGGTCCAACAGAGCAGTTATTTGAACTATTAAGACAAGATCATCCTGAACCCATCTCTGGGGACACTTTTGATTAGATAAAATGAATAAGGTAAAATGCACAAATCTTACCAAATAGGGTAAAATGCACAAATCTTAAGTTCGATGAATTTTGCCAAGCGGACACATCTATGTAACCCCCCAGCTCAAGAGCTAGACCCATACCAGACCCCGGAATCTGCCCTGTGCCCAGCGTGCTGATCACCCTCCCGAGAGATGATTCCGGCTGTTCGTGAACGTCTATAAACCAGACAATCAGACGAGATGGCGCAGGCTCTTTGCCTTGAGCTTCGTTCACTTGATGTCGCGTGAGATTGGCCTAGGCCTGGGCAGCAGCTCAGACGTTTTCCTCGTTAAATAGCGGCGATTCTCAAAGATTTCGGTCTCAGAGCACCTTCGTGCTCTTACACATCGTCGGCAACTCCAAAGAGCTCTCGCTTGCATATTCTGTTCTGTTACGTCTATGAATGTTTATTGAAACATAAAACAAAATGGAGAAATTCAGAATCACATTTATTAGTTCATTTGAAACAATAAACTCATTACATGCGATTACAAATAACACGTTTTGAATCAAAATAACTACATTTTCAAAACATCCAGTGAAAAAAGTGGCGTCGTTTTTCCTTCCTACAAATCTCCGTGTGTCTCATTCGCTCGTGTCTCCTTCTTCATTCTGTCTGCGGCGAAACCCACATCACACAGATCCTGGAATCCTCTTCCAGACACTCATGTGACAAAAGCGAAGAAACAAAGAACATCTCGGTAAGATTATGACATTCGTTGGGCCTCTCAGATCCCCTGAAAGCCTCGAGAACTCCCCACATCCCTAGACCTCACTCTGAGACCTTCTGTTGTATGCTGCTCCAGCGAGTGAATATGTCACAATTTATTTCTCCATTTTCATGTTGATGAACACTTGGGTTGCTTCTAGTTTTTGTGCCATTATGAATGAATCTTCTATGAACATTTCCGTATATGTCTTTGGTACACACACACTCACACACGCAGGCAATTTTCGTGGGTACTTACCTAGAAGGGGAATCATTGCGTTTAGGCTTAGCAGCTCTCACCAAACTGTTTTCCCAAGTGTCTGTTCCAAACGATGCCCCCACCAGCAGCATATGAGGGTTCTCGTTCCTCTTTCTCCTCTTTTATTAAAGTAATTGATCTCATCATAGCAGAGAGATGGTCAGTAGGAGGGGAAGAAAACCTGGAAATTAGGTACATTTTTTAAAATGTCCCATTTTGAAATCATTTTGATTTTCTAAGAGTTGCAAGGTTAGTACAGAGTTTCTGAACAAGCTTCACCCACAAATGGTAACATCACACACGACCCAGGGACGTTTATCAAGACAGAGAGAACAACTTTGCTACAATAACACTAAGCTGCAGACTTGCCTTAGGTTCCCCAGTTGTCCAACTAGGGTCCTCTTTCTGCTCCAGAATTCCACCTAGGACACCACATTATTTTTAGCTGTCATATCTCCTTAGGACCCCCCTGTCTGTGACAGTTTCTCAGACTTGCCTTCTCTTTCATGGCTCTGACACTCCAGAGTCCTGGTCAGGTGTTTTGTAGACTATTCCTCACATTGAATTTGTTTAATGTTAGGTAATGATTAGACTGAGGTTATGGATTTGAGAGAAGAATATCACTGAAGTGATATGTCCTTATCCCAGACACACAGGTGCTTTACAAATAAGCATTATTATCATGAAAGAAAGTTACCAGGAAAACAGATACTTGATCACATTGTAAAGATACACCATAGAACATATACTCAACAGGTTATGGGACAAAATGCTTCACATTTACTCTTAATCTCTATCTGTGATTCTAGAGCCAGTCTAGGGGGTGGTGGGGCTGGCAGCAACAGTAGCTGAGTGCGCGTACATTTTAACTTTCTCCGTGATTGATGTGATGTGTGCTGACCAGGTCACTACCCTGGTGTTTGACCATTACCACATCAGAAAGCAATGCAATCACCCAGTGTGCTGGCAGACTGGACTCTCAAATATAAGCCCCTGAGAGTCTACCGCTTAACCTTCTCTTCATACCATTCTCAACCAGGTTGACACAGTGAGTGGGTCCTTAAATAATTCAGTAATGATGATCTGGACCAGTGATGTTACTCTAAACACATGTAAAAATACGGCTGGTACTGATAACGGAGCCGCGGATTCACCATGTACGGATTCTCCATGTGGCAGGACCGCAGCTGATTTCTGTGGGAATGGAGGCTTCTGATTTCATTCCTGAGAATGGTCATTGGGCTCCTGTGGCCGCCCTTTTGGTTTCCCCTCAGAGCCCCCAAATGTTGACGCTCTGACATTTTTTCCATGACTGGGGCGTGCGGCCACTTCTCCATTCGGATACGAGCTAGCAATTTGCACACACATCTGTTCTCCCTCCCGGAGAAAGGCACTGACGTCTGAGGGGCAGGACCCCAGAGGCAGGAGGCATTTCCATGTTGGTTGCTACAGTCTTTTGGCAGAAAAGGGACTAGAAACAGTCTCTCTCTGGGAGAGGGTACCTCCTGATATAATTAGCCCATGCGAATCTCACCTCCTGTGGTTTCCTGGCTCAGGAGCTGTGCATTTGTCAAAGGGCTATGATAGGACCCCCCACCTTGCAAAGGCGACATATGGCTGAGGAATTCGCATCACCAGGAGTTCTGCCTTGAGAATTTTCCGTTCCCAGATTCATTACTTAAACTGACCACGAGATGCCCGCACCATATTTGACTGATGCTAAAGCCGTTGGAAACAAGAGCTTACGAAGGACAAGAATCAGGATCAAAATCTTCTTTTACTGGTGCTCAGTGGAAGCCTTTCAGTTATTTTAGCAAGTCCTACTGAAGTATAATTTTGAACAAATGGCCCAATCAAAGGACTTGAGGAAAATGAATAGAGAAATGCAGAGTCTTCTAGACAGAAAGGCTCCTTACATATTTTTAGCTCCTTTTGAGCTAAAGAATTTGAAAAAAAAAATGCTAATATTTATTGAACAGTTTCTAAGTGCTCGCTTTGGGCTAAACTCTTCATACAGTTCAACCATATTAAACATGGAACTGCCAGTTTTACATCAAAACAGGTTGAAAGTCTATAACTATGGTTCAAACTGAGATATTGCCTCATTTCTTATAAGTCTGTGAGATAGTTGGTAATATCCCCATTTTACAGATGAATAACCTGAGGTTCAGAGAAGTCAAGTCACTTGATCTCGGTCACGCAATTAATAAGAAAGGCAAAACCAGGATTTAAACCCACATCTATGTGACTCTAAGATTCACACTTGAAATTACCACGCTAGCGTGCTCATGTTACACAAACTAATTTGGTTCTTGACACGTGGTAATGGTTATATAAGCAAGGTTCAATTAGAATAAATTATGAGAGTATTTTGTGTTCATTCTATTAATTACCCCCATTAAATTTTAGCCAGTTATTTTGCACGTAATCCTCCACATTTGGCTATGTTTGCAATTTGCCAAAGTCTCCCAATCGGCCAGTCTTGCCATAAACTTTCCTTGTGGCCCCGGACGACACCACCATCCATCGGCGTGAGGGGCGTGTAGGCTTCTTGCACGAAAAACTTGCCCACACACCTGTCAGCTTATAGATCTCCATTTCTCTTTTGGAAAACACAGAAGCCGTCACATGAACTTTCTTTCCTTTTTCACCACAGGATTTTAGAAACTTAGAAATGGGAAGTTCCAGGGATAACATCTGACCCAACAAGGCACCTCCTGGGAGCAGGAGGCGGGTGACAAAAGACCTGGACGTTTATCCCATTTGTGCCCAATCCAGCTGTGTGGCCTGGGTGGGGAGCCCGCCCTCAGGTCTCTGGATCTTGGTGACACAGGGCGTGGGCCAGATCTTTAACACTCTTTTTAGACCCAAGATTCTATAAGACTCTGTGACCTCACCATGAAACGACATACCCTCATGAAATGTCACGTTCTTTCAGAGGAGGACCCCATGATGGTCAACGGCTTCTACTTAAAACTCTCTCTTTCTTATTTATTTGTTTTGAACATGTAACACGTGTACCTAGAACAAACTTGACAAGGTACAGAAGGGTTTCAGCGAAAAACAAATCCCCCGCTACTACTGCCACGGTCACCCAGTCTTCATTCGAAGAGACACACGCAGCCACCACTGTTCGCCTGTCCTCCCAGAGCTGGCCCCAAAGCAGACACATTTGGGTGCATATGGTGCAGTTTGCCCAAACGGGCGTCAGCCAGGTATCTCAGTGTCTCCATTTACCCGTGTGCCCTGGGGCTGCTCCACCTGCGTTGAAACAGACGTCTCTCCCCGGTCCCTTTTTCCTTCTTCCCTTCGGAAACTGAGTTCAGCTCTCTGGGACCGAGCCTCATAGAGGAGGACTCAGACCCCACCAGAACTCCCAAAGGAGAAGGCCAGGTTTCGCCAGGGGGCTACAATGGCTAACCATGAGACGGGGCTTGCTCTCCCCGTTCCTGCAGCGAGTCCATGTGATGCGTAGGAAGGGAAAGGGGAAAATTCCATGGAGATGAGCTGAGACGACTTTTCAACGGCATTTTTTATTGCATGTTTGTCTAAAGCACTTACCAGGGGTGCCATGTGGACTGGGAAACAGGAAGAAGAATGAAGGCTGCTAATGTCTCCCTGTGCTAATGCAACATGGCTTTGCACAGGAGTAAGTGTGAACTTCCTCTCTGCAGCCCGCACGCCATCTAGGGTCTGGTCCTGTCCAGCTGTGCCGCTGGACTGGCCTCAGGGCCTTCCTTTCTGTTCCTCCACCACCAGCTCCTTTCCAGCTGAGTTTTCTGAATACGTTGACCAGTCACCCACTCACTTTCCCCTAGATGATTCACAAAAGTGTCTCCTCACCATTCAGTCATCGCTCCAACGTCATCACCTCAGCGAAGCCACCCGAGGCTTCCGGGCCTAGACTAGCTCTTGCTCAGAGATTTTCCATCATTTTGTTTCACTTTTTCCTTTTTTCATGGCATTTAACACAGTCTGAAATGATTGGCCTGTTTCTTTATATTTATTTTTAACTGCTTTACATTTATGACATGTTTACATTTTATCTCTCCCTGGCCAGTGGGATATAAGGTTTGTGAAAGCAAATGGTTTTGTCTATCTTGTTCCCTGTTGTGTCCCAGTGCACCAGACACCCCCTCTGGGTGGGCATATTGCAAAATGTCACTCCCTCTGCTAGACGCAGTGCCAGCAGTTCTGGCATGACTGGCAGCTCCCAAGATGACTTTAGCCGCCCTGGTCTGGTGCCTTGGTGAATTACGCACCTGGTTACAGCCCCGACCAACAGCCCTGAAGTACACTTGCCTCCCCCAGATTTCCACCCATGGTCACGTTCATTAATCCTCGTTCCTCCTAAGTGACAGAAGGTAACATTAACCCCAAATCTTCCTACTTCCCCCAAAATCAAATGTTTCATACCATGTATATGGGGACATGAAATTAAAAAATATTATGAGACTTCTGTTCATCTGTGATCTTTAAGGAGATGATGGCCCTGAATGAATCCAGCCAAGGACCTCCCCAGCCACATATTTAAGGCTGAGTTTAATAATACGCACTAGAATCCCCTACTGGCTTCTTTTCTAGCTCTAGCGTCTCAGGCTGATAGCCTGGCCAGGCTATACACAGTGACACACAGCTCCAAAAAGACATCGTTATACCACGTCCCCCGCTGCATGAGGATGCCAGTAATTCCAGGGTGCGATTTCCAGAAAAGAACTTGACTCAGACCCGTGGTTTGGAATGAACCTGCTCAGTTCAGCCAACCAGGGAGCAAATCAAATCTCACACTCGTGGGCAGCGTCTGGACTGAAGTGACGAGCGTGAGTGGAACTTCTTAGTACACAAAGGTCGCCCGAGCTGTCCCAGTGTTTTCTAAAATGGTGTTTTATTGCTATATAATGCGATTTCATGACGAGTCCTGGGCTGTCCTCCCACACTTCATATTAAGTTATTCCTTTTTATTATGCTCGTTTCATTGATGATGTCATGACATGGCCCATCAAGTCTTAATTAAAACCATGGCTGTAATGTCAGGCTGCCTTTAAAACCATGAACGCCAGGGCTTTGGGGTGGGAGGCCTTCAGAGCACCACGGAGGCGCGGGAGCGAACGGTCATTGTGGATTTGCAGGAGGAAGCCAGAGGTCCTTGGAGGTTCTGGGGCGTGGGCGGATGCCAGGGTGTCGTGAGTTCAATTGTGCCTCCCAGAAAAAGATTAGCCCCCAGCACCTCTGAATGTGACCTTGTTTGGAAATGAGAGTCACAGCAGATGTAACTCGTTAAGATGAGGTCATCTTGGAATGGGGTGGACCCCCACTTGAATCTCACTGGGGTCCTCATGAGAAGACAGCAGGTGGAGACGGAGACACCCAGCTCTTGGAGGGAGCACAGTCCTGCCTGATTCCAGACTTCCCGAACAGGGAGACGATATGCTTCTGTCGCTTTAAGACGCCCAGTGTGTGGCACTTTGTTGTGGTGGCCCTAGCAAACTAATACACAGGTTTTGCTCAAATTTTCTTGAGTTCCATCACCCTAGCCTTGAAACGGCTGGGGACAGACAAATTCTGTGTTCCCTCCATCTGAACCCCGATCCCCGATCCCTGGAGACAGTCCTGACCCAGACATCAAAGGCATCTTGTGTGTGGATTTGCCCTACAGGAAGCTTGCTACAGTTATGACCTGAAAGCTCAGCATTTGTGAGAAATAAATACCATCCCTCAACCCCCCACCCCCCACCCCTATGTGATTACTAATAGAAGGCTGCTAGGAGGCCCTGAGAATTCCTTGCGTTTGAGCTTGTTCCGGATTCCAAAATGTCTTTAGAAAACAGAGTGCCCCCCAATGCAATGCTCACTTCTCTTTTATGCAGCACGAAGTTAGGGACCCTGCTGAGGTCACTGAGTCCCAGTCCTTGTTTTTGTCAGGAACCTCAGAGGGACCTTGGTCTCCTTTGGCAGATGAGGAAACCCACGGCCCTAGGTCACACCATGATGTCTGCCTCAGTGACAAGCTGAGTGGCTGTGGCTGGCTGGGCACAAGGGTGTGTGGGGGTGTGAGCACGTGTGTGTGAGCCTGTGTGGGTGCTCGCATGTGTGTGTGATGGGCACATATAATTATCCTCCACGAGGAAAGTGAAAGACCTGTGTTCTTGCCTCAGCAATATGATGTCTTCCCTTATCTCTCTGAGGTTGTTTTTTTCTTTTTAAAACTTTCCTTCCTCGACAGTTTCTTTTTCCTTCCTGGTGCCCTTTTTGTTATTGTGGTAAAACAGACATAACAGAAACTTCGACATTTTGACCATTGAAAGGCGTGAGATTCCGTGGCATTAAGGACACGCACAGTGCTGTGCAGCCATCATCTCAAGTCTAGCTCGAGAGCAGTTCCACCACCCCAAAGGGCAGCCCAGTGCGCATGAGCAGCCGCTCCCTGGCCTCCCTCCCCCATCCCCAACCACCACTCGCCTGCTTCTCCCTGTGCCCGCAGCACACCTGTACCTGCGGCTGAGAAGTGCCGGGAGGAGACCAAGAGGAGAAGGTGAGTCACTCTTCTTTACCCTCCTCCACTGTTGCTCATCGTTTAAACGTCATCTGAGCAGATCGGGGCTCGCGAATGCTAATGAGTTCTCTGTCCGGCACCTGCTCAGAGAGGTGGGTGGGTGGGTGGGTGGGGGGACGTCCTCGGAGAGAAGCCCTGCTTCAGACACTTAACCTAGCTCAGACCTCGGGGCAGCCCTGGGAGCTGAACGCACTCTCACCCACAGTACGCTCCCCACTCACCGAGTCATCCAGCAGAGCGCACGGCATTGGGATTTAAACCCATCACCGGCTCGCAATTGTGTAGACAATTATCTAGGACGATGCTGGTTAAAAGGCCAGTGAAGACCGAATCCAGTCATCACTAGTGTCCTTCTCCCAATGCGTCATTTCTTAGAAATGCTCAAACAAATAAAATAAAAGGTGTATCTCATGACTTTGGTGAAATTCTTGTCAATTTGCTTGGTGATACGACCGTAGTAAAAGGAGCTTTTGAGGGTGTCGGTGCACCCAGTGATTGAAAATAAATAGAGCTGGTTTAGGAAAGAAAGAAAATAGGATGTTTTAAATGCCATGAAAACCAAAATTCTCATCCCAGGAAGTCCGTGACCCCTGTGGATGGGCAGTTGGAATATAGGGTCAGTCGAACGGGAACATGAGAACAACGTCTCTATTACAAAGAAAGCATGGGCGTAAGGGAATACCAATTGGTAACAATTAGAGACGGATCAGATAGGTGGGGGAAAGTTCAGGTCCCCTCTGGGGTATATTTATATATCCTGTCTAGAGCAAAAAGCTCGTTAACCTGTGACTGGCTATCGGCTTCCCCCATCGGTGACCTGATCCAGTCTCTCTGCAAAGAATTTCAACTGTGCATGACTTTACTCAACCTTATTTGTAAATATGTTGCAGAGGGCACATTTTCCCCAACTGTTTGAAGTGTTACAAACCCAACCGCCTAAAGGGATTGGGCAGGTAGTGTGGACTAATGAAGAGAATGGGGAGCAGGCAATAAGGAGTGGTGGGGACAGTGGCAAACTGAGAACCAAGGCTTTACCCAAAGTGGCAGCCACAGCTGAACTCCAGGCTCCCATTTCCAGAGGGGAGCACTGGCCTGGTGTGGCCAGATCTTCTTAGTTTATCAAGAGCAACTAGATGTCTGGATTTATATGTGAAATGTCCCCATTATTTAAAAACATCGTGAGCCAACAAAATATGCCTGCAGCAGTTGAAGACTCCTGGACTAAAATCACAAGAAACGACAGCGACTTCTCTCTTTGTATTGACCAAACCACCACTTCTCCATAAAGCAGTGGCCTTTGATGCTGGGCAAGATACGGATCTGTGGTCTACCCACTGTCTTCTAGCTGGACCAGAGAGCATCCAACCCCTGCACCTTTGCCTAGTCCATGCCTCATGCCAGGAGGCCCTTATCCCTTTTGAAATGCAAGTGGCGTATGAAGTCACAAGGCAAGGTTTCCTTTATGATTTGAGAGAAATATGTTTGTGACTGTGTGAGTGGAGCTCCAGCTTGACTATTAGCTAATCCATCCACTATAAACCTTGGAGTTTCAATACTTGGTCCCATCTCCATAGCAACTTTATTCATTCACTTACAAGTGTTTATTGGATTCTAGATACTGTGGTTTATGTTACTTTATGAGGTTGATGTCTTTGGCCTCAGTGCTGGCTGTGCCTCGGATTCATCTGATGAAGCTGACGCAGATATGATGCTCGAATGATGGGTCATAATCTCTGAAGTGAGGTCCAGGCACCTGTGTACTTATAAAGCTCCCTCTGAGATCGGAGGTCCTATAAGCCTAAGCATGTATATGAAATCTTCTTATCCAACGAGCATCTCTCCCTCAAAATGTCTTGAACTTATTTCTGCTCATTTGATACTTGCAACAACACACACACACACACACACACACACACACACACACACACACACAAAAACAAAAACAAAAACAAGAGAGAGAGAAAGAAAAAGAATAAATCAGAGACGACTCTTTAAGGTCAGGGACCACATTTCAGCACCTCCGACAGCATGTTGGTCAAGGCATGTTTGTGACGGATACCTCTATTTTAGAAACAACCAGATCTATCAGTGGGAAGTGCTCCTTAGGAGAAAATTACCAGACGCTGATGGAACCTCCTTTTAGAGAGGCTCAAACCTGAAACCCACATGAATTTAAAATATGCAGAATCATGGGAGAGTCTGATGGCCCTCGGAATAAGAGGCAGAGCTCCCTGGAGCAGTCGCCTGTGCTCAGGAATGAAACATTTCCCACTGGGTATGACTCTGGTAACTTCTCGATGTGTAAGCGCGGGATACAATTCACATGGACAAACAAAGCAAAACAGAGTAACAGGACCGGCCTCGGCGTTCTTTAGGATGTTAATCCTCATAAGCTCCTGCAGTTGATAACCATAACGTTCTGGAAACCAGACACCATAGATCATTACACAGCAATGTTGAGCAGTAGGTTGTGTCCTGAACTCTCTCCAGTCCCTGAGTTCAAATCCCAGAGGCTGACTTTTGTTCTAGATTTTTTTTTTTCTTTTGGTGGGATGCAGATTAACCTCCATCTCGCCTCATTCCCTTAGGCCAGGGTCACCTTTCAGCAAAATAGAGGACACACTGCAAGTGATCAGTGTTTATTTTTCAGTTGTCATTTCCAGTTTACCTTGCCAAACTTGATCTTCAAGTGAGAAACAAATAGCTACTGAAATCTGTCCAGAATTTTTTTTTTTTTTGGCAGGCAGTAACTGTCACAAACAAATCAGGCACGTAAGATAGGGGTGTCCACAGCAGAGTAACATGCTTTTAAAAGGCAAATTACACTCATCCTTGGGCACAGAACACAAAAATTGCATTGGTTAGGCCAATGAACAGAACTTAAACAATGTTGCATCTCTTTGGCCACAGGGATACCGCAGCTGTGATGGATGGCTTTACAGGAGTCCCTCGTAGTCCCTTTGCATGAAGCAAATCTTGCTCGCCTCAGTCGCCTTATCTCTTCTCCGCCAACTTCAAAAGCTCAAAGCAAGCCCTCTCCCAGAAGGGTAAAATTTCCCGGGTGACAGATTCGAAGAGCAAAGAGACGCGAGGTCAAAGGCAAAAAGAAAACAGTCTCTCATCTGATTAATGGTTTGAATTTAATTAGTGGGAAAAGGCTCAAATCAGACAGTTTGTGACTTGGTCAGGCCCCAGGTCCCTTCTTGCAAAATTACAAAAAACCAAAAGGGTCAGCCGGTCTGAAGAAGGCTAACTTTTTGGGATGCCTGCTGTTTTCACACTGGTTTAAATAGCGAGTCAAATACTAGTTTAAATAGGCAGGTTGGTGATGTTCCAAGCAAACAGTGAGAAGGGTGGTTTTTAGGGTTGTAAATTTTGAGGTTTTTGCAAATGAAATGCAGTTTTGGAGTAAATATGGCAGCAGCATCTTTTCATCCTCTAACACTATCACCCTGTGAAATGGGAGGAGTTTGGTTATAGAGTTTCCAAGGAGTCTGGATTTAAAATCCTTATAGCCACAAAGGATTAAAGGCAGGTGAGGATATTGCCTTTCCAGGATTAAGTTAGGTTATTTGAAATAACCCTTGCATTTGTTAATTCCTTTGTTCATTCATTTATTTATTCATTCCATAAATATCTATTGCGATTGGCACAGGGTGGCAGTCTAGGTGTCGGGGTGACTGATTTAGAATACGCCCTACTGAGGAAAAAAATGGAGGTCCAAGGAGAGCAAGACATGGCAAAAGATCACACAGCAAATACATGGCTGTCTTTGGATGCAGCCCAGTCACCGCCTTCACCATCATCCTGGGGGTCCCCAATGGCACCCCATTTATGAAAACAAAGCAAAACCATCTGCACTCCTAGGCTTGTGATTTGGGTGCATGCTGGGGAAGCAGATAACCAAGTGCGTTAGAATTGTGTCTAAAAGAGGAGTTATTAGGTCATGAATGAGACCCTTAGGCGCTCTTCTACTTACAAAATTCATCAACCCCATAGCACCACTTCAGAATTCTTAGAGTCATTTTGTACTGTCTTTCTAATTCTTGATTCTTTTTCAGCTAGTTAAGAGCTCCCGATATTTGAAACCTCAATTATGTGAGATATTACTATAAACCAGAGACCATCAAACAGAAGCCAGTGGTAGTGTCCTCTTTCTTAGTAATTGATGGACTCTTAGACCTCAGATTTAATTTAGTCCACCCCCTCTCTCCCCAGTGTTTAAAATCCTTCAATAACGTCCTTGGTCAAGTGCTCATCTAACCTCTCTTTGAACAATCCCTATAGTGAACGGACCTATTCTTTAATCGAGTTATTTTATTTTGGACCACTCTTATCATTATAAATGGTATTGATGTATGAAACATCCATCATGTAGTTCTACATCCACCCTCTAGTTGGATTAACTCTACATATGTCTTTTTCACAATAAGACCAATGGTTGCTATGTGGTCTGCATGGATCTCCCTGGGTGGGCCTGAATTTTCCCACCAAAACACCCCCTTCTACCCCAGGGATAAACAGTGGACTTTCCAAGTCTCACAGGGAATATGTGGCTGGCCCTGGAGTTATACAAACCAAGCTGCTCTGAGCTCAATAATGGCACCAGATCCGAAGAATGCCAAATGCCGGATGAGGTCATCGCCATTCCAATCCCATTTAGCCTTTCCCAAACACTGCGAGAAGCCTGCCCACCAGGCAAGTCACATATTAAATGTCAGCCTGAAAGGGCCCTAAATCAAGTCAGGTCAGGTATTTAAGCTTCCTAAATCTTGGCTGCAGCTTTGGATGCTGGCAATTGGCTTTCGTTTCCTTCAGAAGGCTTCTGATTGTTTTGGCAGCGTCTCTGACTTCGTCTCCAACATCAGTTCTTCCCAAACCCCCCAAAAGGAAATAAATATGCATAAAGCAGGTATTTGTTCTTGTTTAACAATCTGGTTGCTCAGAAATGAGAACTCAAGTCTGTAAGCCCAGCTGTTCCCCTTGAGGAGGGCCAACTACCACCAACCCCAGCAGCTCCCCAGCTGCCATGGGGGTGCCACTGGAAATGGGTCCTTGATCACCAAGGAGGCTAAAGTTCTGGCCCATGTAAAGCTCTATGGAAGACAGGCTTAGCTCAGCTTGATGCAGGCATACCGAGCTCCGACTTTGTGTGGAGCAGCCCAAGACAGAGGAGGATGGAGAACACATCACTGGGGAGCTCATTTGTCTGGCCAAACACAATGGCTACTCTCCTCGTAAAAGATTTCCTTCTCCAGACTTGCGGTTTTTTCTCATCTATGAAATGGATGGATTGAAGCAGAAAGTCTTGAAAGTTTCCATTAAAATGATGGAATGGACACCAACCTATGTCTGCTGCCATTACTTTTCAAGACAGTCTGTGAAACACATGTGCACACAGGCCAGCACTAACCAGGCTGGGATGCCCAGTGGACCCTCAGGTGGTCACCTCGATTGCTGCCATCACCATCATTATTACCATCATCATTAGCATCATCATCATCATCATCATCATCATCATCATCATCATCAGTAGCTCCCTGTTTTGACTACTTCCTATTGCCTGTTTGCAGAGTGTCCCCATTTGCTGAAATAAGCTGCCAAGTATCCAGTGAATTTTTTTTCGCACTAGCAGGCAAGGCAAGGATTGGTCCCTCCATCTATTATCTATGCCAATATGATATATTCTGAAGAATTATAAATAGTGGACTTTTTAATTATAAACAAACCATCATGTAGAACAAAAGGAAGAACAAAGAATTGTCACAGTGTATATGTACATCAAAACATCAAGTTATATACCTTAAATATGTGTATTTTTATATGTCAATGATATCTCAATAAAGCTGTTGGGGAGAGAGAGAGAGAGAGAGAGAGAGAGAGAGAGAGAGAGAGAGAGAGAGAGAGAGAGAGAAGCAAATGGTGTGATAGAAGGAAAAGCAAATCCCAGAGCACCGTTTTTCTACTTCCTTCTGTTGAAATCTAGAATGAAAACATTTCGTAAGAACACTAAAAATATGTCCATTGGGTCACGAAGTAAAATCAAGTCTTGAGCACTGACTGCACTAGAGGGCCCTCAATTCTCTGGATGGCTGTATAATCGGTTGTCTAAACTAGAGCCCATTTGAGAATAAAAGGAGACATTAAAACCAATTAGTGGACATAAATTAATTAACAATTGCCTCGACTTAACTGTCCCAGCCCAGCTGGGACATATGGTCATCCTGCAAATATCAGACCTGGGGTTTAGCTAATCTACAATGAATTCACCAAGGGATAAGTGAGAAAAATGTAAGTATGCACCAACATGTTCACGGTCCTCAACTGCCCTTTCTAGGGAAGGTCTGTACTTCATCTGTGATGATGTTGTGCCCACTTTTCGTGTGTGCTGAAAATCTTTTTAAAATCGATTGGTTATAGGGGTAGATAATATAGATTTGTTGTTTTTGTTAATCTGCTTATTAACTTGTTATTTTTCAAGTACTTAATTAATGCAATAAAAGTTGATGTGCTATGTCAATCCACCTGATTTTTTAAAAATTTACTGCTCTCTGAAACCCTTAAATATGGGACCACTTATCTGGACTTCTCTAGCTCACTAGGGAAAGGACTCTTCCTGGGAATTATCCTCTTGACTGCCCCACACTCACACCATGCTCAAAACCACCCATCCCCCAGTCTTGCTGTATTATTATTTCCTAAGTATTATTGTCTATTATTAGTTTTTAACTTGGATTTCCCCTCCCCACAAACCATTAGAGTGGGTCAATTCCCTTGAGTGCCACAAGAGCAGCACCCCCACCCACACACACAGAGCATCCCCAGCCCTCCCCCAGCCCAAGCAGTGGCAGCTCTTCCATCATCGCAGATAGTGGAATTTATCTCAGAACCATCTGGCATGTATCACTATGCAAAGGACGTCCCCACAGAGGGAGCCCATGGCCAGATTGCTATCTCGAGACCCCATGTTGGGTTGCTGTTATTTTTAAAGACAACTCATTCAGCCACTGCAGGGAACTAATTTCTTTTCAACAAGGCTGCAGCCCCACTTTTGCAGCACCCATCCTGAAGTCAGAGAAGCCAGACAGAGATGGAGGAGGTGGGAGTGGGGTGGGGGGGCTCTTATTAGCACAGTTTCTAGGATCAAAGTCCTTTATGACCTGAAAGATCCCAGGCTGTTAGATTATAAATTGAGGTTTAATTAGAGCCTTGTCAATCAACTTCTATCACTGTCTCGGTTTAGGCAAATGGTTCTTACTTTGGCAAGTCATTAATTAAGAGTTTTGGAGAACACAGACCAGGTTTTTCTGTCAAGCAGAGAAGCAGATGTGGGTGATTTTCCACTCTTCGAAACTTTTTTTTTCCTCCCTCTTTTGGAGACTAGAGATGTATTCTGTTTGCTTCAGAGAAAAAAAAAACGGAGATATGGAGGTCTAAGAGTATTTAAGTACTAATGTCTTATTAATTGGGGGTAGGGTGGGCAAAGATGAAGTCACAGCTTAGCCTAGAGGTTAAAGAACCTGAGATTTGTGTTAACCACCTGACTCTGAGTTCTAACTCATACTGATAACCTCAGCCTTCTCTGAGCTTCATTCTCCTTGTCTCTACAATGAGAGTTGTGATAGTATCTAACTCGTGGTGTTGTCATTAAGAGTATTCTTTCATTCAACTACATTTTTCCGTGACCTACTATGTTACAGGCACTGGACTGGGTACTAGGAATCTTGTCATCAAAAAAGCAAACTCCTTGTGGAGTTTTCATTCTAGGCATAAGCGAGAGGGGAGAAACAAATCAGTAAACAAATAAATACACGATGTAAGGAAAACTAAGTAGAAAGTAAAGAGAAAAAGAAGAGGTGTGAATACACACTGAGGGGTTAGCATGGTGCCTGGCACATAATAAGTGATCAAATAAAGGTGATGGTGATGGTGATGGTGATGGTGATGGTGATGGTGATGGTGATGGTGACAGTGATGATGGTGATGGTGGCAATGATGACAATGATGATAACGATGTCAGTGATGATGATGCTGATTTCTGAAACTCCTCAGCACAGCAGGTCCCTTCCTTCACCTATTTTCATCCTTGGAAACAACCCTTCAATGATCCTATTTGGAGTGAAGGAATGCCAAAACCATGCTTGCATTTTCTTTTTTCAAGTTCAACACTTTCTCTTAGATTCGGCCAAAGGTCTTGGAATAAACGTTCAACTAGACCTTTATTAAAAAGCAACACAGATGAACAGCCCAAGAAAGCATCCAAACTGGAAAAGAAACGGTTCTTTGTGTTTGCTACTTGGCAATGAGTTCGTCTTAAATAAAAACAAGACTGATTCCGTGTAGATAGGAACTCTTGGAACCAGCTTTCTTTACTGCCCTGAGCCACACATGGCTGAGCGCCCCTCAGCCACACCTGTGCCTTTTATTAAATTCTGGGAGGAAAACGCTTGGACCAGGATGTTCCATTACTAATTTAGTACTGCAAAGCAAAACAGCAATGAGGAATGAACTTCCCTTGGCCCCCAAGCTCTTTACAATTAGTGATCATCCCTTGGCAAAAATAAAAATGATGGTCATTTCCCTGTGTCCTGGTGACAGTGGCAGAACAGCCCTCTTCCAAGGGCGTTTCTGGCTTCATCCCAGATGTGACGCCATCGTGTTCATGCAGTTTTGGACAAAAGCCATGTATTTGCCATAGAGACTGAAGCCAGGCTAACCTGGAGAATGAATCGTTCCCATCCATCTTTCTCTCCCTATCTTCATGAGTGAAGGGGAGAAACTAATAGGAGATGAAAAGTCACACCTAGAAGATCTCTATGTGTGATCATCCAGACGCATTAAGAGTGAAAGCATTTTTCTAAATTAAGGGCCATCCAAATCACGTTGTTACCTAATATCATACTACTAGGAAAGATAAAAAGAAAGTTCCATTATTTGGGATTTTTGGTTGCAGTAAAAACATTTCTAACTTAAGAAAAAAGGAATTCATGGATCATTCTGGGATAGCTCATAGGCTCGAAAGGAGAATTCTAGAATCAGGTCACAGAAGACTCAGAAACCTGGACAGCTCTGGGCACTAGTCTGTTTTCAGAGGCTGTAGTCAGGGTAAATGACCACCATTTTCTAGCCTTTGGGTCAATCAACACCACACTCAAATTCCAAGGAGAGCAGAGCTTGTCAGGGTGGCTTTACTTGGGTAAGTGACATGCCTAGTTATTGACCATGGGGGACATATTAGTCTGCTCAGCTGCTATAACTAAATAGCATAGAACACAACCGATTGGGGTCTTAGACAACAGACATGTATTTTCTTAAAATTCTGGATACTAGACATTCAGGATCAAGGTGTTGGCAGGGTTGGTTTCTTGCAAGGACTCTCCTTAGCTTATGGATGATCATCTTCTCTGTGTCCTTGCTTGGCTTTTTCTTGGTGTGAGAAGAGAGAGAGTAAGAGAGAGAGGGGAAGAAGTGGGAGGGAGAGAGAAGGAGAGAGAGAGTAGAGGGGGAGAGAGCTCTCTGGTATCTCTTCCTTCTTACAACGACACATATCAAAACAGGGCTCCACCCTTATGACCCCATTTAACCTTAATTACCTCCTTAGAGGCTCTATTTCAAAATACAGTCACACTGTAGGTTTGGGCTTCAACATAGGAATTGGGGTGGGGCACACAATTCAGTTGGTAACAAGGGAACTGGCACCTTGAATGATAAGCCAGTTGTGAGGAGGGTGGGAGCTTGGCATGCATGCTGACCCCTGCCAGGACAATCTGCTGACATCGGCTGACAGACGTCAGGATAATCGTGACCTTGTGCCACTGCCTCAGAGGCTCGCACTGGGGATAGAATGACCGCAAATGACTGTCATATGAACAGGAACTGCTGAGCCGCGGGGTGGGAGTAGAGAGGAGGGGTTCACTGTGCCGGCAGGGTGGCGTGAGGAGGTCTAGAAGCGGCACATCAGGCCCCAGTCTGAGGATAAATGGCGTCTCCCAGGGACCAATGAGTGTGAGTCTAAATAGTACTTCGTGGATCTTCAGGGGCTACTGTCTGCTTGTTGTGGTGGGCTCAGGCCCTCAGCAGCTTGATGTTGACTAAACCCAGCACCCCATTGTGGGAGGGCTCCAAGTCTTGCAGTTGTAAATCCCAGCTTTCTGGGTACCTAGACAGACTCTCTCCTTAATGCCCTCCTCCTCCGTCCAGAAACAATCCTTCTCACCTCAATTGTCACTTAAATGTCCCATGTTTCATCCTGGAGTGTGATGTCACAGAAGGCACAGACCAAGATTCGGGACCCAGGGCCATACACTGATGAGCTTGGTGACTCTGGGTGAGTGGCCTCACCTCTCTGAGGGTTCCTTTTGTCATGTCCACAGTGAGGGCAGTGGGGTGCATTCTTCCTAACTCCCTAGACCAATGTGGGCAACACAACAGATCATGGAAGGAGAACCCGTTGCTAATGGACTGGGCATGGGCTGAGTGGGACAGAACGAGCTGTGAAGGTGACCACCGCAGTATTGGCCCAAGCAGCTTGGCAAGGATGCAAGAGAGGCAGACGTTGTCGGGGGATGGAAGGCAACAAGAGTTCAGGTCTGAAGATGAGAAATCTACAAATCCAAGAATCTGAAGGAGTAAATTCTATAGCGCACATAGAGTGCCGAGCGGGGTGCCTGGCACCTGAAAAATACTCGAGAATATTAGCCATGTGGCTGATTCTGGAATAGCTCACGGTGAGCAGGACTCTGCACCAATTGCCCCGCTCAACACTACCTTTTTATTATCGTCGGCCCCCTTGCATTTATCTCCCAAGTGAAAGGTTCAGGAAATATGAGCTGTGTCTCGATGCAGGCTGTCCCAGGCAGTCGGGGGAAGATCAATGTCCTGTTTGAAGGGTGAGCTCCTCAGGGTTCACGCCGCCCACGCATTCTGAAACCTGATCGTTACCGTGTCTTTTATGAAGATGGAATCCTTGGCAGGTGATTATTTTTGCTGCCCCTCTTCATATCAAACATGCTAAAGATCAGTCACTTGTTAAGGGCCAGCTGTTGACAGGGAGGGGTGGAAGGCGGCAGGCAGAGATTCCCGCTGATCTCTCCAGGATCAGATTATGCTAAGCAGAGAGTTCCTTCACCCCCCAGCCCAGAGCCATGGACAGCCCAGGAGCTGGGGGCCTGGGACTCTCTGGAATGCCAACGAAGACCCTGTGCCTGTCTCTTGGCTTGATGAGCTCTCACTGACCCTTCAACTGAAATGTCACTTCTACCAGGAAGCACCCCCGACACCTGCCCGATGAGCCTCCCCCACCCTGTGCTCTCACGGCGGCACCTGCCGCTCTCCTTCCAACACGTTGCATTCCTGCCATGATTTATTAATCATCGTTACTTGTGCAGCACCCTTCTCCCACGTAACTGTGAGCTTCCTGGGGATGGAGGTCCGTGTCTCTTCAGAATCATTAAACCCATCCCAGAGCCTAACACATGGTAGGGGGGAATCAGTCAGTATTGATTGATTGGCTGTTGATGATCATCTGCGCAGAACATAATGGGAAAAGCTGGGTTTATGAGCAAATACAGGTACAATCATTACGTGCCATTTTGACCTAAGAGATTAAAACAAAAACAAAACCTAGGTGACAGGCATTCAGCAATAATCTAAAATCACCAGTTCCAAACTGTGGGTTACCTACCATGTTAGGATGGGGAAGGGACAAAATTATTTTAAGGGATTTGTGAATTTATACTGGACCAAGTATTATCTTTATTTAAATTTTTTATTATCAACAACATTTATATATGTAAGTAGGCAGATAGTCTAGCGAGCTCCCATATACCTACCTACTACATTCGACAGTGTAAGACTTTGCCATGCTCCCCTGACCTCATGTCATTTCTTTCCTACATAAACACACATCTTTCAAAAATACAGACGCTTAAAAAATACAGATATTGTCTTATAATAATAGGAAAAGCATGTTTACAGAAAGTACTCTGTCTTGCCCATATGAACTGGATTATTATTTTGTAAGTGCATGCTGTTGCAAATGATCTATTTTCTGAAATTAAGAGCATTAGAAATTCACAGGAGGCAATTTTGCCAAGATAGAGTTCTTAATTCACAGATAGTAAAAGTACAACGACTATCCCGAGGGGTGTGTGATGTTTTTTTGACATCATACATGAAAAGGATAGGAAACTCTGATTTAAAACTTGGTTATAGCCATAACCAGGGTTTCTGCCCAGCACACTCCTGATGGAAGTTGTAAAGGGAACATACCAGAGAGACTCAGGTGTCTTTCCCTTTGCATTATTGTTGTCGTTGTTGTTGTTATTATTTTATTATTATTTTATTTATATTTGTTTGTTCGTTTGCTTGCTTTGCTTCTCCCCTGTGGAGCTGCTCCAGGAGAGAAACTAGAATCAGACAACAGGTGGCAGGGAGGTGGCTCCCGCTGTGGCGGTGCCACGAAGCCTGTTCAGGGCGAGCACAGTTCAGAATTGACTTTAGGTCCTAAATTGCTTAAAAGGATGGATTCTGATGTCTAGTATGTGAGATGTTTAACAGATAACTCGTTCTCATCCTGGTCTGCCATTTGCTAACCACGTGATATTACAGAGTTTCAGCTTTGTCACTTGAAAACGAGCACAAGAATTCTAGCCTCCCTGCCCACTATCCTCAGGGTTAAAGACCCTGTTGAGATAGTCTAGCAAAGTGTTTGCAAACTGTTGAGTGCTGTTCAGATTTTATAAGGCACCTGGATGTTCTACCTTCCTCTGCCCTTTGTATAGGTTCCCTTTCGTTATCTGGCGTCTTGGAGTTTTAGCAAACAACGTAGCTGCTCCTTCCATCTCATTCTTTGCCCTGTTCCTTTGTCAGCATCTCGGTGAGACTGCTACGGCCCCAGCCAGGAGCATCTGGACCCAACACGAAGGAACCCAATCAATCAGCGGCTTTGCACGTGACGCGCCGAACAACTGCATCGGCAGATCGCTTTCCTCACTAAAAAGACCAAATGGCCATCAGACGGTTGGAGCCAAACCCCTGGCCCCAGCACACAGCTCGGCAACTGCTCACCTCATGTGGCAAAGGCATCTTTCAAGGGGAGGTAGAGACTTGCCACTGTGACTGCTTGGTCCACTGCAGCCATTTTTAATCCTGGCTCCTCTCATTCTAGAGCCTGGGAGGTTTTCAGAAGGACCCATGTTCAGGCCTCATTCCAGAGATGCTGGATTGAAGTCTCTGGCATCGGCCTGGGCACTGGTATTTGCTGGCAGCTCCCTAGGTCATTCTAAGGTGTAGCCAAGGTTGAGAACTAGTCAGCTAATAGATCCCTCAGGTCAACCAACCTGCCTGTTCAAGTCAGTGAAAAATGAATCAACTAAATCAGTCATTCACTTATTGTAGCAAACAACAAACAAACAAATATATAAATAAAAAAATAAGTAAAAGATTATCCAGAAACATGTAGAGACTGACTCACAGAAATCAAACAAAACCTTCACTGGTCTCCAACTCTTGATGGAGGAGATTCATGGAATGAGTCATTGTGAGGACTAGGCTGGCTCTTTTCTACATAGAGTGTCACCTGGTGAATCTGTCACTGGCTAAAGGACAAGAGGGTAGCTATGTCCCTGATCTAGTTAATACCTTGAGATTTGGATGGTTTCTCTAAGGTCATTCATTCTCTCAGTCATTCTGACAGTTCTTGAGGCTTTTTCAAACACTAGGAACTATGCTAAGTCACGAGGACACATCGGCACTAGGACTTGGTCATTGTCTTCAGACAGAGAAGAATTATGGGAACATAATAATTATAGCTATAACTTACTGTGTATCTTTTGTGCCAAGTATTCAGCTGAGAACTCGACATGCATTCCTTTATTTGATCACTGTAGCAACTCTATGAGGGGGCAGTATTATTATAATCATGCTCTGTAAAGGAATCTGAGGCTCAGAGATATTAAGTAATTTGCACAAGGTCGCACAGCAAATAGCAGCAGAGCTGGTATTCCCACCCAGCCTATGACTCCAGGTGGATGCTCTCGACCTCCCACATTGTTGCTTTCTACAGCAACATCACCAGGACAGATCCCTAGGCTTCAGGAGTCTGGGAGTGAATGCCGAGACTCTGCTTTTGGGGCCATGAGAAAATTTTTCCTCCAAGGCCATGTTCTGATGACAGCTGATGTTCAGTTCTGTTTATGCTGACTCCGGCACAGTGGGGAGTAGTGCACTGATAAGTATTTGATAAGCTGTACCTGAAAAAAAGCCCTGGTTGCTTGAGTTTGCCAATTTCCATGGTATAAGTATGCTCTCCATGGCCGATTTCAAATTACCAACGTGGCATCACTGAGCTCAGATTAGGAAAGAGCTGCCCACAGTTAGCTCTTACTAGCTGGTATAAAGTGCTCCAGCAAACCACTGGAACCTCTTCCCTGATTTTCTCTGGTTGAAGGTCTTTGAGAACCATTACAGATCACTAGATCCTTTTAAATTTTGGTTCATAGAGGGATTTGTTAGACTGGAATCTCCATAATGGACAGGATCATGTCTATTCTTACTCACCATTGTATCTATCTACAGTTCCTTGCTTTGTCCTAAACCGTTATTTCTCTCCAGCTTGAGGGGATCTTGGCTTGGCCATGATGGAACTGGTGGGAGACAGAGGTGGCCAGATTGGGATAGATTTCAAAGGTAGGGTTAGTAAGAGGTGTTGTTGTATGTGGGAGGTGAAAGAGAAGAGTCGAGGCTGACCCCCAAGATTTTATCCTGAGCATGGGAATTGGCTTTGACCGTAGTGGGAAACACTGAAGGAATAAATTAAGGAGGCCAGAAATTCAAAGTGCTACATAGACAGTTGGAGTTGCCAGTTGGATCTCTGACAGGATGTTGAGAAGGCTGTCGTATGCCAGTCTAAGGGGCATCGAGAAGCAGCAGGGAGAATGGTTTGGAAGACTCTGACTTTGTGAATTTTTGGAGGAAGGGAATGAAGTGAAACACTGGTGGTGGTGGGTGGTGATGAGATGCTTGTAATTAAAGAAGTACAGTCATTCGTTCACATGCTCTTGGGTTTGACCATGATAGGTATGAGGGAAAGCTTTTTTTTTTTTAGTTCTCAAGTTTTTCTTATTCCTGTCATGACATTTTTTCCTGCAGGCCCATTTTCCTTCTTTTCTTGAACTACTGCCTTGAACCCTATGTTGATTGTGACCTCATGGACCAGACCCCCTGTTCGATCCTGCTCCAATGAGTTTTAGCAGAGGTTCTGAGAGGCCAGGGTGCTTAAAGTTATCTACAGTTCTGCATCATTATTAGAACCAACAAGAATTAGGACAGAAATGGGTTTGGAGAGCATGAAAAATATGGCATGTGAGAGAGGTTGTCTTATAAATTAGCATGCAAAAGCTTGGGTTTTGTATAAACAGCCCTGGGAAATGGGTTATCTAACAGGAAAAATAAATTAGATTCTTCAGATCATTTACAAAAATAATTTCCAGATACTTAAAGACCTATAAATATATAAAGCAAAGTTTTAAAACCTCTAGGAAAAAATGTAGAAGACTATCTGGTATTGGGAGTGCAGAGGATTTTTTTAAAACAAGATAGAAAATTCACAAACCACAAAGGATTAGATTGTAAAATATGCTATTAAACATTACTACATGCTAAATAAAGCAAAGAGATAATCCTCATGCTGGAAAATATAATAGCACCACATATATGGGCCAAAGAATTAGCATTCAAACTATATATAAAGAATGCCTACTAAACAGTCATAAATAAAACAAAACAGAACAGGATAAAAGGAGCAGAGAATACAAACCAGCATTTCATAAAAGAGGAAACCCTACTGCCCAGTAGTCAGGGAAGTGCCTGTTAAAACCAAAATGAGGCACCATTCCTCGCTCATTGGTTTGGAGAAATGAAACTGGGGGGTGCTAATTTGGAGGCTGGCGCCCCCACTCTCACATTGTTTAGTAGAGAACAATGTCAGTCTCTACTAAAGCCAAGCACGTACATCCCCTCCACCCAGGATGACGGTCTAAATCTACACCCCAGAGGACCTTCCATCCACACACGGGAGTGCCCATTGCTGCTGTGTGAGTGGCAACAGAATCTCTGAAACAATACAGACATCCATCAACAGGACCGCCGATAACTAAGTCAGGGAACATTCATTCAGTAGCACGCTTCGGAGCGTCAAGCTTGAATCATAGAGCTACATTATCAACACGGGTAAATCTTGAACCTTTGTGTAAAGCCAGGAAAGCAATTTGTAGAATGAAATGTGCGATAGGAAACCACTGATATACAGCATAAAAACTGCAAAACGACATTTCCTGTTGTTTATGGATGAATCTACATATGACAAAAATAGCAAAACATGCACAAGAATGATAAGCATCAAAATTAGGACAGTGGTCAACTCCAGAGGAGGAAGAAGGGATGATGGGATTAGGGAGAGGTATGAGGAAGATTTCCAATGCGTCTGTAATGTTTTCTTTCATAAAAATAATATTTGAATGAATGATGGAAAACGTTGATGTTGGCTAAAGCTCAGTAACAAGAATATGGTTATTGATTATTTTATTCTCTGTACTTCTCTGTGTGCTTGAAACATTTAGATTTTTTAAAAGACCAGATATTTATTTTTTATTGGTCTAGACTTCAGATTCTAGATCTTTCAGATTTGAGACTCAAATGAATAATTTCATATACTGTTGAATGTTATCACTTTGGGCTCTTTATTCCAACTCGCTAAAATTCATTTAGTTCATAAACATGTACTAAAGTGCTTCCTAAATGCCAGGTTCTAAGTATGAGTTTTTAGAGATGCATCGAGCATAATCGTCTACTAGTTTTTGAATCATCACTTTCTCACCCATCTCCTGAGAGGTGCTTCTGGGCTTTACAAATTCTACAGTTTGGTGAACTGGTTTGTCCCCAGCCAAGTATTTCTAAAAAGTGAGTAGTTCTGTTGCATAACAAATGTGCATAAACACTGCCATACTGTACACTTAAAAATAGTTAAAGTGGTGAATTTTATGCTGGTTTTTTTTTTTTACCATAATAAAAAAAAATAGCACGGGACATGATTAAGTACAGAGCCTTATGGCAAGCTACTAGAGAGTCTCTCCACATTAACTTTGCAATCCTAATTGAGTCTGTGTCCATGTGTGCATGTGTGTATGTGTGTGTGTATATCTCTATACACTACATTTCACATACAGAAATCTAGCCCAAGTTTTAGATGGTCGATTCAGGAAAAAATATATATATCTTGAAGCATATTGAATTTTTAAACTATTTGCTGAACTAGTAGACAGAAAAAAAAATTGTTGGGCATAGATTTTTCTGTGTCTATTACAAAACCTAAGGGATACTATTATGGAAGTAAAAGAACCCTCCGTGAGCCTTCTTTCTTCGACAGTGAAGTTTTTCCTTTACTTCTCGCGTGGCTCAGATGTTCTCCTCAGGCATTCTGAGATCCCGCACTAGCTCTTCATTTCTTTTCCCACTTGACAATGAAATCTCCCATGGCAACGGTCCTTCCCTTGGTTGCTTCCTCTCTCCTCATTCTTCTGTATTTTTATTTTCTTTTACCACTCATCTTTTCCTGTTTGTTTTGTTTTGCTTTTCTTCGCTATGCTGTTCCATCAATATTTAGTTTCTAAATATTTAGTTTCTAAATTGCTGTTCATGTACTGTTTGGCCAGAATCACTTGTAAATTTGTTCATTCACCACAGAGGCCCTTGGCCCTGGCTGCAAACAGAAGCACCTGAGAAGCTTCTAAAAAGTCCCCGACCCCACGACTGACCAGTTAAGTCAGAATTAGGGGGTAGGGTATAGGTGTGAATATTTGTCAAAAGCTTCCCAGATGATATTACTGTGCAATCAGTGTTGAGAAATACTGATTGCATAAATATTAACTAAATATCTTTTAGGTACCTTTTATGTACCAAGAAGGAAGGTTTTCTCAGGGAGGCAGTGATAAGGAAGCCTTCCTGGAAGCGGCGTCACGTAAGTGCAGTAGGTTGCGTTTCCCAGAACACGACAGCAGTGCCCAGCCACCCAGCTTCTGCGCGATGGGAACTTGACACATCTCATCGCAGTCGTCTCGTCTATTACTCCCTACCTGGAACCTGGGCAGGCCTGTAACTGCTTTGACCAATAGAATGATGGAAATGCAACGATTCCTACCTCCGGCCCTTAATCAGGCTCTGCCTCCTCTCCCGGTAGTTTCTGTTTTTTGATGGAAAGGTCCACCACGTCATCTAAGTTATCAAATGTGTGAGCATGGACTACTTGCAGAATTCCTTTTTTATCCTTTTAACGTCCATAGCATCAGTGGTCAGGGCTCCACTTTCCTTTCTGAGATCGATCATCCATGGCTTCACTCCATTTTTCTTAGTCAGTCTGGCTAGAGGTTTACCGATTGCATTGATCATTTTGAAGAACCAGTTTTAGGTGTCGTTGCTTTCTCTACTGTTTTCTTGATTTCAATTTCATGGATTTCTACTCAATTAAAAATTTTTTTTCTTCTGTTTGCTTTAGGCCTAAATTCTTCCTCCTTCTCTAGTCTCCTAAGGTGGAAGCTTTGTTACTGATGTTGTTGTTGGACCTTCGTTTCTAATATTTGCATTTAACTTTACATTTCTTTCTAAGCCCCAGTCTCACTGCACCCGTCCCACATTTTGAGAAGTTGTATTTTCATTTTCATTTACATCAAATGCATTTTTTTAAATGACTCTTGAGATTTCTTCTTGGACTCACAGGGAATTTAGAAAAGGGCTATGTCTTCCTCTCTCTTTGACGCTTCTCAGAACCCAGCGGCCATGAACGGGGAGCCCCAAGCCTCATGCAGAGGCCACATGAACACCCCTGGCAGCCTAGCTGAGCCCCCAGCAGCCCACCCACACTCAACCATGTAACTGAGCCCCACGGATGGCCGGCACGGGGAAATTGCAGGCGATGCAGCTCCAGCCACTCTTTGACTGCAGTCGAGAGCCATCCAGCTGAGCCCATACATAACCTTCCAAATTGAATCATTAGCAATAAGAAGTTGCTCTAAGCCTCCAAGGTGGGCCACTAAGTAATGCAGTGATAGGTAACTGAACAGTGAGTGGAGACCAAAGGTCAGTGAGAAGGGGTTCCCCAGCCAAGGGGAGAGGAGGACAAATCCCAGACTGGGAAAGGAGTGACTCGTCCGCGGAGCACAGGGTTTGGGGACAATGCTCCAGCAGGCAGCACACCCGCTCATTCTACCGACGAAACAGCAAAACTAGGACGTGGAAACCCACCCTCTCGATGTTTCAGTGTCGTACATTGTGTCACATGCTCAGGGAAACTGATGGAAACGTAACAGCTCCAACTCCAGCCTTTGCAGCTTGGTCTCCCAGCCCTTCCCCCGCACAGAGCACCTACAGCTTCACCACGTGTGTCGGCAGGAGCTGGAGAACGGAGCCATCTGTCCCCTCTTGGGTTTTGGTTCAGAGTGAGGCTTGGGTCAGCTTTGCCCCAGAAGGTACTGGGACAGGACTTTTAAAGGTGGTTCCTCTCATTTACCCTCTGAGGATTTTGTATGGCTTGGTGGAATGTCAGTGATGACACTCTTCTAAGGAGCGGCGCTCGGGAGCTGCTTCTGTTAAGACCTTCGCTAGCATCATCTCTAGGCCTCGGGCCATGTCCGCTGCCGCTCTTTGTTCCAATGGGAGCTTTGTAGTCGTAGTTGACCCTTTGTGAGGAGTAGCGACCCAGAGAAATGCAGACATGCCTGACTCAGGGACTCGGGGTTCCACGGGTGCTGCGAAGCTACCCTCCGGACCCACACTATTCCGGTTCCATATTCTAGAAGAGCCCAGGTTTTTTGTGGTGACCCCTCCTAGTCCTAAATGGAAGGACAGGGCTGACCCCACCCTGGATCCCAGGTGTCCTTGCGACTCAAGTTTGGACCATCAGCGTTTCACTTGCTCCTGCCAGAGTGATTGGTTCATAGCACTTGTCCCAGCATGGCCAGTCAGGGCCACAGACTCAGCTCTGGGACTTGTGTGGAACTTGAGCTTCGCAAAAGTTTCACATTGCTAGGGATTCGTCTTGATGCTTCAGGGGAGAGCTTGAAAAAGAATGGAACTAACAAAAAGAAAAGTAGAGATGAAGAGAGACGGAGCCCTGAAGACATAGTGTGCGCCCATGAATCGAAACGTACCGAAGCAACACTCTGGCTGGGCTTTCTAATTCTGAGTCCACAGATGCTCCCTGAGGCTTCAACCAGTTAAAGTCTGGTTTCTGCCACTGGTAACTGAAAGAATCTTGATAACACCCCACCTGTAGGAGATGCTCATTGATTGGTCACAGCGCTATTCATCACCAGGGTGACCATATTTCCTAATTTTCAGGGGGCTATCCTGGTTTATGCTGTGGTTCTGGTGTAATTATTAACAATACTGCCTTTCACTCTCAAAATATCCTGGTGGGATGATAAATTATACGGTCTCTATTTTAGGTATCTGTCTCTGTGTAACAAACTGCCCCCAAATTAGTGGCTGGCACCAACCACCATCTTATTTGCAAATGATTCTGCAGTCTGGACTGGGTTCAACTCAGTGGTTCTTCTGCTCCTTTTTGGGTGGTCATCTGACAGACTGTGCTCAAATGATACACGGGGACAGTTATGTCTTTCTCTCCATGTCCCCTCGAGCTACTACCTCTCCACATAGCCTCTCCAGCAGGTGAGCAGACTTCTTCTGTAGAAGCTCAGGGCTCTCTGCACGGCAAAAGCAGAAGCTGCCAGGACTTCTTAGAGCGTAAGCCTAGAATGGCCACAGACTCCCTTTCACCACCTTCTATTAGCTAAAGTAGCCACAATCCCAGCCCAGTTTGAGAAGAGACTACACAGAGCTGTGAAGTCCTGCAGGTGTCCACCAGGTAGACAAGTATAGAGGTAACTCCATCCATCTCCTGGTGGGAGCCCAAACAAGGACTCCATCTCCTGGTTGCCTCATCCCTGGACTGTGAGCATCCAGTGAGGAAAAAGGACACAGGGCGCCCACTTTTTACTTCCTTAACCTCAAGACAATAAACTCTGGGATCTCTACTCCAAGTGCCTGGGAAATGGTTAGAAGTGAGACTCCCAGGCCCCACCTCAAGCCCAGTGAGCGAGAATCTGCATTTTAACAAGATTCCCAGGGAACACAAATGCACCTGAAGGTGTAAGAATCACCACTTTAGATTCCACACTGTCTCAGAGAAATTACAACCAGATTGGCACGAGGAAGCCACAGAGTTATGGCAAAAGCTACACTGTCATTGTACACACAACAGTGCTCCTATGATACACCAGTATCAGGCCCAAGCTATCCGCTGCCAGATGCGTGTCCCAGATGGAAGGGTCCTGCGCAGGTCCAGCTGGGCAGAGGGGAAGCTTAGTTTCGAACAAGTCTCATTGTGCCCTGGCCCTGGCACGTCCTGACCAGTCATGTGACCTTCCTGCTCTTCGGTCCCTCCTTCTGTAAAGAGAGCGAGGGGCTGGCTTCATCGCACTCCAGAGCCCCTTCCAACACTAAGACTCTGGGAATCCAGGAAATCCCAATTTAGATCTGTGGCTTCGGAAACTGGCAACAGACAGAGAATGGAATCCGGAAGGCCCTGGCCATTGTGAACGCCAAGTCTAGACGGTGGACAGGGGGCCACTGAGGCAGGAAGAAGTGAAAGTCCCCTTTCTCAGCAATCCACCTTCCAGGAAGCAATAACCATGCTGGTCTCAACCAAGCTCACCGAGGCTGGGATCTGGTTACCCTGGGGCAGGGCCAACTCAGCTGTTATTGTCCTTTCGAGGTTCACATCCAAATACTCACACACCCAACCTAGTGCTTCCTCCGTGATAACACTAGGATCAGGAGCTGCCCCTGCATCATCCTGGACAAACAAGTGATGTTTATTTACAGCGTGTAAAAAGGAGCCCTCTGACCAGCGATGCCAGCTGACAGCAACCGGGGCTGATAAAGGTGGCTTATCACAAAGGATTAGCCAATGTTATTTTCTCTTTGTTTGTTTGAATTTGGGTATTGGGACAATTGCTGTGAGCCCAGGGGTGGCTGGGGCCAAGTTTAATGATGACCGCAGCGATGGCAGCAATTGCTCTGTGGAGATGAAACAGAATGAGCCGGTGTGCCGGCTCCCTGTGCCCGCGAGACCCCCGGCGGTGCTTCCCAGGCTGGGTTCTGACGGCTAGACACAAAGTGAGGATTATTGACCTGGGCTGGCTGCGGACAAATAACATGAAGTAAAACTTCTGTGAGCTCGGGACCGGGCCTCTTAACCTGATTGCCCATTAGCATCCTCTGGGGGAAACTTCGCAACACTGGCTGCATGGGAGCAAGGAAATCTGAATTTTCGGGGGTGGGTTCTGGAAACCTTTTTAAAGGGCAAGTTGAAAAGCAGTGCCCAAGGTAAATGCTTCTCAAACTTTAATGTGCATCCCAACCACTCAGTGGACCTGAGATTCTGCATTTCTGAACCCTCCTGGGGTTGCTCGCTGCTGCTAGTGCATGGACTACGTTTTGGATAACAAACCTAGTTGACTGTTGTTCAAGTGCCTCTAGCATTGCCCTCAAATATTGCATAAAGCTAAGAGACATGGGGCGGAAGAGGGGTTCTACTCTGTGGGCAAGATGATGGTCAAGTTGCTGTTGACAGGAAACAGATGAACACAGCTCAGAGCCAGGGTACCACTGCACCCATGTGAGATGGCTGGCTCTCAGGCAGGAGACCCAGGATGAACGGGGATGGGTTTTGTGGGTGAGGACCAAATGTGGGCCGGAGAATAAAATACTAAGGTGAGATAGGGTTGGGGGGCTGGGAGAAAGGGGTGAAGGGTTAAAGAAGTACAAATTAGTAGTTGATAGATGGTCGTGGGGATGGGGAGCATGGCATAGGGAATGCAGTCAGCAGTAATGTAATAGCAAGGCGTACAGCCAGAGGAGAGAGAGAGAGAGTAATCAGGGGGGTCGTTTCATAAACTATACAAATGTCTAACCAATGTACTGTATACTTGAAAATGATAATAAAATAAAATAAAATAAACATCTTTATTGAGTTATAATTCATGTACCACAACATTCACCCATTTTAAAGTGTCCAAGTCAATGGTTTTCGGTATATTCTCAGAGTTGTGCAACCTGGAACACTACCAGGGTTAAAGCATCTCATCACCCCTGAGGGGGCTATTTCAGGTCACCTTCCTCATGCTGAGGCCGGGGGCCAGCGCCACCTGCAGGAAGATCGCTGGCATGGAGCCAAAGAGGTTGAGCCCTTGGTTGGAAGAATGGGGCATCAGCCCATATATATGTCGACCAAAGTGGAAGACATTAACACTGACTCCAGGAAGCCCTCCATGATGCCCCCAGGCCAGATTGCGTTTACTTCCTCTTTGTTCTCTGAGTGAATGGCTCACTGTCTATGTCCATTAGCTTGCTTGACCAGGCCAGACACCCTCTAGGAGTAAGGCCTGTGCCTTCTACCTCTGTAGCCCCATGTCCGGCCCCAGACCACAGTGGGGTACAGTGAGTAAGTGTATGCTGAGAGCTTGCACCAAGACCTGGCTCTGGTATGGCGTCAATGTCTGGGAACAGGTGGGGTGTGGATTTGAAATTGTTTCCATGTAGCTTACTCTCAAAAATCACAATTAGCACCTCACTATCCTCTTCTATAAAACAGAGAGGAAGCTTCTCCTGGGCCCATAGCCACCAGTTTTGTAACCCAGGAGCACTGAGGATTCCCGCTCCTCTGAGGGTAAATTTAGAAGCAACGAGTAGAGTTAAAGTTTGGAAAATTCCAGTTGAATATAAAGAAACAGATTTCCTTGAAGTTGGAGATACCTTCAGGGAGAGGGCCTCCATTACTGGAGATATTTTAGGCAAACGCTTTCCCAAGATGTTACGCAGGAGTAAGTGACCTCGAAGATCTGTCTAAGGAGAACCTTGTGCTTCTATAATAGAGTTTTCCTCTGGATAAAGATGAATTCAGATGAAGCACTGACCATATGCTCACAAGTGATGCTCGGTTTGGGCAGGAAAATGACAGCGGCATTGGTGAAGTCAGGGGACCCCAAGAACAAACTAGTGCGTCACAAGCAAACCCATAAAGTACTTGCACCACCCCATTTGGTGTTCAAGAGGTATGCCGAGGGATTTTGTTTAGGATGGCAACATGCCCAACTAAAGTCTAAAGGATGGAGACACCATTTTCTGAGGCAAGAGACGGGGGTTGACGGGAGAAATCAGAAGTGCACAGAAAATGGTGCCACCGGATGTTGACGAGGCCTCCCGTTGGTCGGCATGTGTCCTTCCCCTTTGACTGTGAGAGTCGTGCTTTCGAGCCATTCCTTGGCTTATAACATGCATGGGGAGCCATGAACGTAATCGCCCACTGGTTTTGTGGTGCGTGTGTCTGTAAAATTCACAAACACTGTCCCAAATGAGGTTGAAATCCATTTTCCTTTTCAGACCCCTACAAGCATTCGACAAATACACATGGTCAAAGTACTCACCATCACTCATGGTCAGTCCAGTCACGATGCCTCTAAGCCACAAGGTGAACGGACTGACTGTGATATGCTCATTAGTTGTGCTGTTCCCATCAGAACCTTGTCTGAGATGAGTGAAGGTCACAGACAGCTCCACAGGCACTTGTGTGACATTGACATGTAAACTCTCCACCCATTGATGGCAAAAAAGGACACCTGCTGCCCACGCATTCCCAATTGCAGGATGGAGCACTCTGTTTGGTTATCAGTTGACACATCTGGAATAGGCCCAAAGCATCCAACAGAGATAGCGTTCACTTATCTTCATTACCTGTTTTCAACAGTCTAGTTTTGCATGAGCGAACTTTTTTCGTGCACACCAAAAATAACACATAGTTTAAAGAGATGCATGCCCTATTGGGTACCGCACTGAGTTCCACCAAAGTCACCACATGTGGCCAAAGACCCCTCTTCCATCTACCGTGTGTTTGCTGAGAGCTCTGTTATACTGACCCCACCACCATTCCTCCATCACCAACCACCATGGCACAGGCGAAAGGAGTCACGGCAAATTGCGCTCTGGAGTTTAAAGCTTCCAATCAGAAGATATGTCACTTCTGTACACATTTAATTGGCCTCATCTCAAGGGCACAGAAAGATGCAATTCTACATGAGAAGTTGGAGATCAGCCCAAAAGGTCACCATTGTTACTCTCATTTTCTTTGGCTGCCCAGATGCACATAGGCTGGTGGCTATTTTCAGGGCTGAATTATTATTATTTTATAATAATAGACATGGCCATGATAACACGAATTCAGTAAGTAGTTATTAGGAGCAAAACCCCTCGCTGCATGCTCTCCATGAATTCATTCTTTCATTCAATAGTTATATATTGGGTACCCACCATGTGCTGAGCATTATGCTAAGCAACTTACAATTATGATTTCATTTAATGTTTGGAATGATCATATGTGTGAGAGCCAGGGTTTATAGTTGCGAATAACAGAACCCACCTTCACAAGCTTACGCAGAGAGCGAATTCGTTTAGGAATTTCTTTTTCTTACTCTGTGCTCATGTGCCCCTCAGGTCTGGGAGGAAGACAGTGGGGAGTGGGTCTGGAGGGCACAGAAGACCCATAGCGGTCTCCCCAGAAGGCTGGCTTCTAGTTTTCTAAGTTTTCTAAGATTTTCTTTCTTTTTGTGACCAAACTTCTCGAGAGAGTGAACTACACACACTGCCTCCACCTCCTTCCCGCCTCTCCTCCTTTTGTTTTTGGTGCCAACCTATAGGCTGCTCTTCTTAACCCTCTTTCCTTCTGCCGCCAGAGTCTCTGGGACGTCTTATCCGTGCCCCGGACTCCATCCTCTCCTTGTGTTTTCCGAGCCCATCTTCCCCAGCGAGACTCATTCCTATCCGGTCCTCTCACTGGGACTGCCCTTAGCATCTCCACTGACAAGGCCCAATGAGATGTACGGTAATTTCACCCAGCCCTCTCTTTCTCTCAAGAGCCATCTGGATGAACGGCATCATCATCTTTCAATAGTAAAATGGAAACATAAAATGCTGTCATTTGGAAACTATATTTTCTTGCTCAACGTGGCAATCAGCTATCAGGGGGTACCGTCTACTCTCTCTCCATTCTCTCTGCTGTGGGTCAGTTCAGCACTTCATCATTGCCTGGCTTGTTTAAAGAATTAAAATAGGCCTTTTTTTTTTTTAAAGAGACTTAAAAATAATAGTCATAGCTACCATAGATTAGACGTTCTCACAAACGTTTTCCAAGCATGATCTCCTTTTCACACGACTCTGTGAGAAGGACGGTACACCTTTCCCTCACTGGCGGGGACAGGATTCCCCTGACACGGAAAATATGACAGAGCTGAGATTTGAACCCCAGTCTGTCTGGTCTCTAGGAGGCAAAGCCAGTAACCTTGTAGTAAAAGATAAATATTCTTTATATTGAAAACAAAGTATGCAAAGACCATCCAAAAAGCTAAAGAGAAAAAACAAGAAGACAGAGAACAGCGGGAAGATGGAAATTAGGAGAAACGAAAGCTGGGGAAAAATATAAATTTCTTTTAAAACTGATAAAACATTTGAAAGGAACCGTGATGTTGAACGTAGGCTTTCTGGTCTCTGGGGCAGAAGCAACTCCCCTTCGTTTTTTACTAATGAGATGCTTTTATATTCGGCAGTCTGACAAATTGGTTTGGAATTACAATATTTTGACAGCCTCCTAATTAGTCTTCTAGCCTCCACTCTGACCCCCTCCAGGCCACTCTCTCTGCCAGGGACATCTTTCTAAAATGCAAATGTGACCTTGCCACTTCTCTTTGCTTCACAGTTTTCAGTGGCACCAGTTGTAGGCTGGATCAAGTCCCAGCTGGCCCCAGGCAACCTTTGAAGCCTCCTGCTCTCCATCCCTCCCTGAGAGGAAACTCTGGCCACCTCTGCAGAATCCTCTTACCTCAACCCCTCTCTCTAACTTGGGACATTTTTGGGCTCTTTGGAGGGTCACTGCATCATTGATCCTTCCTTCCTTGCCCCTGTAGCCACGTTCCCATCTCTATGGTTGGCTGTGACAAATCTCTCTTCTTAGTTACTTCTAGAACTCCATGAGAACAGGATCTATGTCCTGTTCATCTGTCTCTTCATTGCCTCTCCCAGGAATAGAATGAGAGAGATCAAAAGAAATCAAATGACAGAACAGTTTGGTAAGATATCTCTCATGAAGTACAGGATCCAGTAGAAGCGTATAAGGGGTTGCCAACCAAGTATGGGGGATAGGCAAGTCAGGGAAGGCTTCCTGGAGGAGGTGATGCATAAGCTGAAAGATACACTGGAGTCTGTCTGCTGCAGAGGTGGGGAAGAGTGTTCTAGGCAGAGTGGAGGGTTTGGAGCAGTGAGGAACTCTGCCCTTTGAGTATGAGTTGAGGGGATGGTGAGAGATGTGGCTGGATAGGTAGGTAATAGCCTAGAGTCCCTGTTATAAGTTTTAGATTTCATAATGGTCACCTAGAAGTTACCTTTTTTTAAAAGCAGGGAGTGGTGTGGTTGGAACTCTATTTCAGAATGACTCTGGCCCCAGTGAGTAGGATGGACTGGGAAGAGAGGTGGCCGAGTGCCATGTTGGTTGTGTAGACTGGGCATTGCACAACTCTGAGAGTGCCACGGGTTCCTTTATAGCGGCTTTGGCATTTGGAAAGGGCTGACATCATCTGATGGCAGGATGACGAAGGGAAACGAATTATATGAAAACATCGGGAAAATATTTAAATTTTTTGGCGATCGGACACGAATTAACTGACATCAAGAATAACAGCATAAAACCCACAAGTAAAAACCGGTGACACATTGAGTGCCGTCACGCCGTAGAGTTTAATTTTACTAATTGCACAACAAAACTTGAAATGACCCGAAATCTTACAGCCCGTATATGGAGGAAATTCAATCTAAGTTTTCCCAAATTTGACAACAGCCTTTAAAAATTTCACAACAGTTGCAGATGGGATCTATGGGCCCCACAGGTAGAAGTTATAATTATATCATTGTGAAACTAAAAGACTTTCCTCTGAACAAACACACACACAAATTGTAATGAAGTACGCCAAAGGAAATACTGAGCCATCTTTCTATATTCTCTCTATAGAAAATGATGTTACCAAACCATTGTCGTGTGAAAAGGAGATCGAAGACTATGCAGCCCTCAAAAAGGCAGGAAAAAACCTACAAGTGTATGTCAGACAGTTAATCAGTAACAATGGCATGTCAATTTGTGGATTTAGAGATGTGTGTTGCATTTGTCAGCTTCTTAAAATCTGTGATTTTGTTGTGATTTGTTTTCTAAATATTCACTTTTGTAACTAGTTTTCTATTTGTAATTTTGAATTCTTTTTCTTAAAGAAGGACCCCTAAATTGTGTGAGGTTTGAGCCCAGAAAACCTGAATTTGCTGGTTTCGGGGGGCCAAGAATATACTTTCACAATTTCAGACCAACCCGAGGTCATTTGGGGTAAGACTGATATGCAAAGAGTCAGACCTGCTCTGCTCAGAGCCCGGAGCCTGGCAGGCAGACTCCAGCTGAACTAATACCCCTCTGAGGGTGGGTTGGCGGTTCTGGGGGCCTCTGCAAGCAGTGTGCTGATTAATATTACTGGGCTCACATCTATGAAATCGACGCCTCCCACCCAGAGCTCTGTCCTGCAGCCAAAATAACACCATCTAAGCTCAGATACAGTTGAAAGTGAAACCGCATGTTTTTTAAAGGTTTAAAAGCTTGTTTGAAGAAGGCCAGAGGGTCAGGAAAGAAGGAGCTGCATTTACGGATCTTTGGCAACCTTTTCACGAGGAAGAGTCTCACTTATAACGCAGGCGTTTACCCCGTGCGCTGCCCTGGGTGGGACGGACGTGGCTGGTCAGCATTTCTGTCCACAGTGGCGACGAGGGCTTGGCCTCATGAGTTAGTTCTCAGGAATGAGGCAACTTAGTGCTGTAGGGCTGGAGCGAGGGTTCGGCAAAGGATAGTGGGAGCAGGAAGTGGGGTGCAGCTGGGGAGAACCCCGAGCTGCAGGCCATCTGAGATTACAGCAGGCCAGGACTGCCTGAGTGATTTTATTCCAAATGCTTCTCATATGCTAAGGGGAACACCACTAAAACCCATGAGCTTATGCATCATAATCACTATAAAATCTGGGGGACAAAGCATTGATTGGAAATCTGCGTTTTCACAGGAAACTTCATCAGGTCGGCACACCACTGGCGTTCAGAACTTTTCATCTGCTCTCTCTGCTGTCGTTCCTAAAAGGCTGTTTTGAGATTTCCCAGGCATCACTGCGTTCACATTTCCAGGTACCAATTTCGGGGCCCTTTTGTCATTATCTAGAATAACAACAACAACAACAACAACAACAACAACAAATACTAATAGTACCTTCCATTTTGTACTTTACAGCTTAAGAAGGACTTTCTTCTGCATCGTTTCACTAAAATCTCCCAAGAGCCCTATCAGGTGAGTGTCAGTTGTCCATTTTACACGAGAGAAAACACTCAAAAGTCAAGTGCGTGAATAAAGGGCAAAACAAGGACTGGAACCCAGGTCTCACATCTTGATTCCAGTGCTTCGGGCTTCTGTAGGAATTTCTTAGAATGCCTCCTTTCAATTTCCCTCCCATAATATTATGGAAGGGGCAGCTTGGGTTCTGGTGATAATATCTGTCTTAACTACTTCAAAGAGATGCTGGTAGAAGCAGATTGAATGTCTGTATTCGTTTGGATAATAAGATCCTGTGAGTCGCCAGCCCTTGGGCTTTTGCGCATGCCTGCTGTCCCCTCAGCTCAGCTGGACTCTCTCACCTGTTTCTGCTTACCTTTCAGGTCCACTATTACCTTTTCAGGGCCTCCTTGAGCCTTGTGATTTACAGGAGCCCTGTTACCATCCTCACTTTTTGGTAGGTTATTCCCGTTTAGCATTTTGCACTATTTGAAATAGGCTCCTTTATTTCTTTAGTTTCTTCTTGGATGTCTGGTTCACTCCAGTGGAGTTGAAGCTCCTGGAGGACAGAAAGGTCCAATCAAAGTGAATTCTTTTCTGTCGTCCACCTCCATCCAGTAATGTTATTAGTACAGATGACACTTATACCATCTAGAGATCTTAACTGGGGACATCGATTAAACACTGATCAAAAATGACTTCATTATGCATTTTCCACACCATGCTGTGAAGGAGCCAGGAACAAATGAACAAGCTGCAATCTAGAGTCTGTCCTTTTTGGCTGTAGAACCCCAGACATCTTTGAGGTTCAGTTTCTTGTTCATAAAATGGGTCTGATAGCAGTGCCACCTCACTAAGTGGCTCTGAATACAAATCACAAACCTGAAGATAGAACCAGTGTCCGAAGCAGATGACATACTCAGGAAACAACGGCTAAAGAACAAAATCGAGTAGTGTAAAGAACAGAGTTTTGGAATCCTTAAAAGATTGTATTTTAGCCCCATGATGGTTAATTTCATATGTCAACTTGACTAGGCTAACGGGGGCCTAGATAGCTGGTGAACATTATTTCTGGTTTGTGCCTGGGAGGGTGTTTCTGGGTAAGATTACCATATGAATCTTTGGACTGAGTAAAGCAGATGGCCTCATCTAATCCATCGAGGACTCTGATAGAACAGAAAGACAGACCAATGAATTCATCTTCCCTGCTTGCTCTGAGGCACGCAACTTCTACCTTTGGACATTGGCATTCCTGGTTCTCTGGCTTTCACTTTAGATTGAAAGGCCCCTGGTTCTCAGGCCTTTGGACTAGGACTGAGTTACACCACCAGCTTTTTGGTTCTCGGCTTGCCGATGGCAGATCGCGGGGCTTCTTGGCCTCTATAACCGCGTGAGCCAGTTCCTACAATTAATAAATATATATATATATGTGTATATATATATATATGTATACATATATGCATGTGTGAGCATACAAGCACAGGCACACACACACACACGTGTGTGTGTGTGTGATCTTATTGGTTCCGTTTCTCCGGAGAATGCTGACTAATATACTGTTATTTAACACTTGAACGTTACTGTCAAATGGCAAACATGAGCAAGCGCGGCTCTACCATTACTTGAGTGACTGCATGCATGAGTGAGTGAAGGAATGAATGCAGGACCAGCAATCCGGAGAGCCTGTCTCAGACAACAATTCTCTTCTCACAAGGACCCTATTTCACAAGGATGATCATTTGGCAAGTTGTCAGCTCGGATGCCTTCAGAAGCAGGCTGGTGGTCCAAAGGAAAGAAATAGTAAGGGCTTAGCAGCAATCTTGCTCCCAACCAAAGATACCGAAAACACTGAATGTTTAAAGCATGGTGGTCACTATAAAATATATCTTCAGGCTGCCACTTTGCGATCTCTGCTTGCCAGTGACAATTCTAAATGAGATGGTTTCAGGTCTCCAATCCCTTATTTGAAACCATCGGGGCCAGATATGTGTAGAATTCAGAATTTGTTTGCATTTTAGTAAAATGATGGCACATATACTCTACCTCATGCGATTTTCCCAGCAGGTCTGGGGCAGCCCTTTATCTTTGAACAGTTCTCCAGTGAGTGTTTGGACATTCAGTTAAGTGGCATAAACAGATGAAAGACAGCCACATGCATATTCAGGACAGGTTTTGCCACCAATTGAGGTTTTTTATTTAGTTTTTCACCCTTTTGGATATTAGACTTGCTGAAAAGATTCACAGGTCTGTGTTGCTAGAGCTTCGCCATCTCAGGCCAACCGCAGCTCACTGTCCGCCTCTAGTTCCCATTGGTCTGTCTTCCGTTGCCCAGTGCCAGAGTTTCCCGCTTGTCAACTCCAGCAAGGAGGCGCCTCTTCTGTTCTCTTCTCATCATCAGCTTTTCCATCTGGGCTTCTGAGAGCTGTAGACATCTTTTTTCCCCTTCGTCATATCTTGCAGTATTCAGACTCTGGTTACGAAAGCCAGTTTAGCTGTCAACCTAGAGGATCAGCACCAAATGAGCAAACTGACATCAGGTGATAGAAGGCAGGTCCCATGCTGGTCACCCAGTAAGCCATGAGGAACTGGGGCTGCAAGTACATCTTCTCACTCCTACTTCTGGGCATTTTTCTCTAAAGAAGAAAATAGCCCAGGTGTCAGGCTAAGGACAGACAGTACATCATGGCTGAATTCTGCAAGGAAGCTGGTGGCTCTGATCCATGTCCATCTAAAAACCTCTGTCTTTGGCAACTGTATTTCCTGAAAGTAAAAATCCCTTTTGTCTGTGGTAGAAAATCTCATTAAAAGAAAGAAAGAAAGAAAGAAAGAAAGAAAGAAAGAAAGAAAGAAAGAAAGAAAGAAAGAAAGAAAGAAAGAAAGAAAGAAAGACAGGAAGAAAGAAAGAAAGAAAAAGAAAGAAAGAAAAGCCCAACCTAAAAGTACATCAGTTTTTATGTATAATTTGAAGGAAGGAATTTCACACAGATTCAACTCATACATGAAAATGAACCAACTCCTCAGAGCCGGATGTGTTTCTCATTTCCTATTAGTGTAAGTTTTTAGGTCGCTGCTCAGCTATTTGGAGGTTGTTTCATTGAAAAATGATTTATTTATCAAGAATGTTGGGAGCTCAGCAAGTTGTAACAGCAACCTGGTCGTACGCAGAGTCCCCTCTCTGCTCACACATGAGACAGCTGCTTACTTCTCTACCAGCTTCCAAATAGTTACCTGCCATATTTGCCACCCAGGAAGCCCGCGGACACCTCACAGGTAGCTCCTAGCGGCAGATTGGGGGAAATGGTTAAAAGTGGTGCTTGTTTTCATTTCTTCCCCACAGATAGGAGGAGAAGAATGAGAGAGAAGACGAAGGGCCGATGTCAAGAAAGGCAAAGCTAAGGCTGGGGCTGGAATTTCCAGCCACTCTTTCTGCCTTGCCTCTCTGCTGCTGGCAGGTTCTATGGAAAATGAAGATGCCTTTGAATGAATTTCATTCCATGGTAAAATCCAATCTCAAGGCTGGAGGAATTTGGAGCGATTTGAAACTTTTGAACCCTTGGCTAGGTCTTTCTGTCTGCCCAACTAGTGGCCCTGAGGTCAGCCCGGGCTACCAATCAGCCAATTTAAATCAAAGGACAGCTTGACCGTATCAATGACGTTTGCCACAAATCATCGACTGAACGCCTGCAGAGATGAATTAGTGGAATAGGCACAGCCCTTTCTGCTCGTGTCAACACAAACCTGGAAGAGCTGCCCTAGTTGTTCATGAAGAAGTAAGGTAACTACTAAAATGACAGCTTTAACAAATGTTGCCGAGTGGCGAGCCTTGGCAGATGCTGCAGAAAGAACTTTTTTGACATGAATTTTCTGTCAGCTCCTATAATCGATTGAATCACGTATCCAAAAGGTGTTGGAGTCCTAACTCCTAGAACCTGTGACCACGACTTTATTTGGAAATAGATCTTCGCAAATGGTTAAGTTAGGATGAGGTCATTAAGGAGGGTCCTAACCCAACATGACTGGTGTCTTTATGAAAAGGGGGAATTTGGACGCAGAGGCAGACACAGGGAAGATGATGTGAAGACACAGGTTAAATGACATCTACAAGCCAAGAAACACTGAAGGCCACCACGAGAGAGGCCTGGAGCAGATCCTCCCTCACAACCCTCAGAAGGAACCAAACTACCGACCCCTTGATTTCAGATTTATGGCCTCCGAAGTGGTGGAATGATAAATTTCTATTGATTAAGCCCCCCATTTTGTGGCCCAATTCCCCACTGTCTGAGGTGGGCACTTTTATGATTCCTATTTTATGGATGCTGTGCTAGAGAGAAATTTTATGGTTGCAGAAACTGAAGAAATGATTTTCCCAAGTTCAAACAGCACATGACTCATACTGTCAGGATTTGAACACAACCCTCTCCGACAATAAAGCCCCAGTTCATCACGCCATCACTCCACAGGTCTTTATGAACTGGCATCTCAGGCGGGGCACATCTGTTTCAACCCCTTCAAGGAATGAAGGAAGTCAAGGGTGCCCAAAGAGATCCAAGAACATGTACGAGGTCACTTGGCCCATCGGCAGCCAAGTGCACATGAGGACCCAGGTCACTGCCAGGGCTCCAACCCCCACACCATGCTGACCTCCGTCCGCATACCCAGGAAGCACTCTGAGCCAGGGAAAGAGCAGATTTGGGCCTGGAGTTCTGGGTGGTGCTCCGGGATGCACACCCCATTGAAAAAGCAGATGCTAGAGAATATGAGGAGACTGAAGAGCAGACGTTCACTCTCTGGTGCCCACCACACCTATCTTATTGCTCTCGGCCATCCAGGCCAGAATGAATGGACATGGTTGGCTAGGCACAGAACTCCTGGAAGATTGAAGGCACTTGTTTCCAGAGCACTGGTATACCTCATGGTGAGTTGTTGCAAATATGATTTTTACATTAAAGCAATAATCATAACTCATCTTCTCAGTTAGATCTGCATTGAACTGCTGGTAATAGAGCCCTAAAATGCAAGCACTTTACATAATTTGAGAGTTTCTTCTTTCTTCACATACAGGAAGTCCTTGGGTTAGTATGGTGGCCCCATGATATTCAGGGTCCTGAGCAGGATGGAAGAGTTTGAACCTGTGCACACACGCATGCTTAGAAGGAGTGGAAGGAGTATTCTGGGGACGTGGGATCTGTGAGCAAGAGCAGAGGCGAGGGGCTGTCCTGTTAGGCTGTGCGAAGAAACTAAAGGGTCACATGGGATATGAGATTGAAGATCTGGGCAGAGATTCAACCATTATCAGTGGCTGAGTAGGGGAGCGTCCCCTCCAGACTGAGTTCTAGGGAACAGGAAGACTAAGCAGGTGTCTTACCCGCTTTTCAGTTAACAGTGACAGATACAATACATAGGACAATGATTACTCACACGTGACAGCTGCCCTACCCCCCAACGCAATGAGGAGGATTCTGCATTCAGCTGACCTTACCCCAGAAGAGGAGCCTGACTTTCCAGGCTGACATTTTGGTCACAAAATAAAAAGAGAGGTAGTCCTTGTTTCTGTTTTAGGAGGTGGAGCAGGGGCACAGCTGCCATGTGTGAGGGAGATGGATGGGACAGCAAAAGGAAAATTTAAAAATAGCTTGCTTTGGCCCATTTATGCCCTTCATGTTGGTTGATAGATGTAAGTTAGCAACTTGGGTTATTTTTAAGTCTGCTCTGATGGCTGGACTCGGCTTCTCTGATGACTGCATTGCTCTGAGACCGGACTACATGAGTGATGACTTCGTAGACAATAAGTCTGTGGGTCGACGTGCAGAGTGGGGCAGCTTTTAAATTGCAGTAGGTAAGGCAAAAAAGACATGAGGTCAAGGGTACCCTTGAAAGTCACTCAGCTCACCCTTTAATGACAGGACTTAAGCTCTTAGGATGCTCAAAATTCTAAGAAGTCACTTCTTTTGTTTTTCTATGAATGTTGGCCATGGATTCCCTTACCCTGGGGCTGATCTAGTTAACACAAGAGAAAAGGAATTTAAAACATGATTTCTTTTCAAGCACATCTAATCAAATTTTGGTACGAGAAATGTCTGCGCATTATTGAATGTCTTTCATGGAGGAGGGGGGGTCACCGCCTCCAGTTCTTAGCCCTTCAAGTCATGCCTGCTCTCCCTGCCCCCATTCCCTCCTTCCAGGGGCTAAGGGCGTCCTTTTTCTTGTCCGCTTGATCTAACAGATGCGCTTTTAAGAAACAGACCCTCCGTGCATTTTCAGCTTTGGGGTTTGGCGACTTCTCTGCGCCGTTCGTCTTTCTAAAGTGGGAACATCAAGGTGGGAAGAGGAGGAAAAGTCAACAAATAGGCAGCTCAGAACAGGACACTGGGAGATGGCTGGAAGCCCCCCGGACGGCAGGACCACTGCTCAGCGGCAAGCGGGGCGGGGGGGGGGGGGTGGCCAGGGCCGGTCCAGGCAGCAGGCACCCTCCGCAGTGGGGATGGAAACCTCACAAACGGCTCTTTGTCACATTGCCCGGGGATCTGGGACGTCCCGTGAGTTGCAATACACACACGCCCACTGGATTAAGAGCCGTCAGACTGGTTCCCAAAGCAAACACTGAGTTAATTTTTCCAGCATATTCCTTTCATGTCTGGGCTGCTTCAGGCTTCGCTGGGTCACTGGGCTCTTTGTTGCTGGCTTTGCCGAAGCACCCCTCCAGCCCCCTCCGCCTGGCTGGCTCCTGGCTCCTCTCCTCTCTACACCCAAGTCCTAACACAGTGTTCCGTTTCACTTAAGGAGCAAGAAGAGCCCCAGAGAGATTGGCCTTTGAAATTGGTGATTTGGTGAGTGGGAGTGCTCTGGAAGTTTCAGATCGCATTTCTCTGGGCCCCTGGCACGTGTTGGCCTGTAGAAGTTAAGTCCTCATTTCAGGGCAAGTCCCAGAGTCTGCTGGGATGTGCGTTCTGAGTCTCATGCCTTCCTTACCAAGGATGGACCGGTCAGCCGCGCCACCCCTTATTCCTATTTAAAGTGAACCAGCCTCCCCCATCCCTGCCCTCTGATGATAGCCACACTCCTCTACGAGCCTGATCTAGCCTCACTCTCACCAGTTACCCCCTAGTAACTCTGAACTTGTTTCAGTTCCCCGGATGTCCTGTGTTCTTACTGCCATGACAAAAAGAAATCTGTTTGCCATCTGTGTCAGTTAGAATCCAAACAGGAGAGCAGAAAATGCTTTGGATAGCGAAAACAGGGAGAATTTAATACAGGGAACTGGCTGCACAAGGGACGGGATTGCCAAGAAGCCGACTAGGGACAGTGAGGCAACCCCCAGATGAGCAAGAGCAGGGGCCTCCACCATCATGAGGCTGGGGATATAGGGGCTGGTCATCCAGCAGGTGCAGAAACTGCAGCGGAGGGAGAGGAGATGCCAAGGCTGAGAGGGAGGTGGGGATCACCGTGGCTTCTCACTTCTGCCTGCCTTGATTGTCCCCCAGTGCCTCACATTGGTTGAACCTGCTGGAAGTCACCCAATGCCAGGAGCCTGGGAATACAGCCTGCAGATTTCAGCCTGCCTATAAGACAAAGCGGGACAGGGGAGGGCAAACAAACAGGACCAATGTGCCATCTCTGAGTTAAGACTGAGTCGATACTTTAGTATCTGAATTTCTCTTCTTAATCATCATCTGCATATGTTTTGCAAACACTATTGATTGCAAGTGACAGAAACTTACCCAAGCCAGAAAACAAACAGTGATCTGCCTAACTGAAAACTCCAGTGGCTGGATTCAGATAGGGCTGGATCCAGGGACTCAAGTATAGTAATCAGGATTCTATTCGGACCTCCTTAGCTCTCAGCTCTGCTTTCCTGTGTGGATTCCATTTCAGATTAGACAAGATGGCAGCTGCAGGCCTACGACCCATCTTCTCGGAATCCTCAGCAGAAGAGGTGTTCTCTCTTGGCTACTAGCTGCAACCAAAACCCTGGAATTGAGTCTTATTGGCCTACTTAGAACATTTGCCAATATTTGAACCAACGACTCTGGCCCAAGTGGTGAAATGCACTGATGGACCAGACTTGGAGCCAGGAAGAGGGGAGGGGCGTCAACCCCACAGAACTCATGACTAAGAACGGGGAAGAGGGAGTAAGAGATGCCGAGAAGACCAAAGGATCCTTCGCTTATTGACAACGCTGCTGTCTAACCAAAAGAACGGGGCCGCTGGTTATATTTATCTGTCTGGCGACATCACCTGAGTCTCCCACTCGCGGTGGGAATCACCCACCAAGGGGCCACGCTTCCTCCGCCGAGCGCCCGTTCCGGTTCTCCTCGCACAGGTCTGCTCTCCACACAGCCTGCATCACCCACGGTTTCTCCCGCGCCTTCCACACCGGTGTCCCGTTTTTCCATCCCAAGTATCCCGAGGAATATGCAGGAAAGAGGTTTTTCTCATCTTCTAGCAGCGGAGACTCAGGACTAGGGAGGTTATGGGAGATGCCGAGAGCCACTCTGCAGGAATACCAATCATGGTTATGGCCGTCGATGCAGACCGAGCACTGGAAAAACGCCAGACTCTAAATGCTCCTTGTATATTATCTCATCTAATTCTCACCGCGACCCCATGAGGCAGGTACGATTACCCACTGTTCTGATGAGGAAACTGAGGCTCAGAGACGGTAAAGTGTTTGTTCAAGAACATATAACCGGTAAGAGATGGAGCCAAGGTTTCATATTGGGAACTCTGATTCCAGAAAGCACAGGTTTAATCTCTTCTTCTCTGCCTAAACATCCCCAGTTCCTTCAACTCTGTCTCGTAGGCTGCCTGAAAATACCCCCCTGCTGGCCTTGGACAGCTCTGGTTTACACCTATGTCCCAGCGGAATTACAAGCAGCTTTTCCTTTTATCACTCTGGATGATACATTCGGTGTCATTCTAGATATAGTCAAACCACGCCCCCATCCTTGTGCCAGCCACCCCCACACTCATCCCCTACCCCACTTCCTCTAGTGGATGGAGCCAGTGCCCATGCACACCACCCCAGCACCCCTGCTCTTTCATGTTGGGGTCCGGGAGTGAAGGAGGCCCGCGAGACTCGGCTCCGCTGTTCCTTCTGAGCCAGCCCCGCAAGAGTCCCCACACCCAAAAGGGTCCAGCTTGCTTCTTTTATGTCTGACTTTTCTCATCAGACTCACTGAATACAAGAGCGGGGCCCTGGTTTCAATTTCTGAAACATTGTTGAATAAACTGATTTCTCTTCAGGGATCAGTGACCTGGAGAGCTCTCTTGGCTGGAAGCTGTGGAGGTGACAGATGGAATTCGCCCTGAGGGGGAGAGGCCAGTGCCTTTCTCTGTGGCATTCCAGGCTTGTTCTAGGATGTGCTGGGATGGGGATTTTGCAGAGCTGGGCTGCGTGAGAGCATGCCGAGGGGAGGCCAGGCATTCCAGAGAGGAGACGCAGGAAACCTTCAGTTTTTCCTTTTCTGGTGTTGTCGCCATTGGCACATCCGTTCACTCAGTAGGAGACAATTTTCTAAAGTAAGTGCTGAAGTGGTCTTCAGATTTGCTGCCCAACTTCACTTTGTAAGATACGACAGTGAGGAGGGACCCAGGAACGGCCGGCAGGAATGGGACCAGGAAACAAGTCTCCCGGCAAGCAGTCCCCTCTCCCATCCTGTCTCTTGCTCATTCCTAGAAGGAGGAGGACACTGGGGCTCTAGCAGAAATCCTGGCACCAAAAGCTCGCGAGGAAGAATGAGAGTCAGTGCTTTTAAAAGGAACGCAGGCTCAAGGCGCTGTGCTTTCTCTCCGGGAGGGGTGAGAATCTATTCCACCATGTGGCCACGACGGGGCTGATGGCCAAACCTCCATCTCTCAGTTGGGGGAAATGAATTATAATTCGATGCTCCAAAGGCAATTCATTACTAAGCATGCATGTTCCTCAGCTGACCTCTCCTTTCTCATCTTCCATCATTCCTGCCCTCATAGTCCATGATGTAGTGACACCTGCCTGCTAAGAGTTTCCAGAACGATCCATGAAATTTCAGGATTCGGCACCAGAAGGCTGTCCCATCATCCTGAAATGACTTTTCTTGACTTTTCCAGAGGCATTCCTCAGATTCTACCTTCTTTAGGAAGTTTTTCATGCCCTGCCCCAACTCCAACAAAAACAGTTCTCGGCTTTGTGGTTCTGCAGCACCTGTAAGCTATCCTTTAATTATACCTCCTACCTAAGTGTGCTGCACACCTGTTGCCACCAGTGGGCTGTGAGGTGCTTGAGGATGGGACAGGTGCCTCTCTTCTATCCCCACTGCCTCTTACACAGTACATGGAAGACAATAAGCACTTGATAACTATCCAGCGAAAGCATACGATGGGCGCTCAACAAATACTGACATAAAATCTGAAATTGGTTGAGTCCTCAGTGCTACAGATGGTGGGGTGGTGGTTCTTAGCTCTGGCTGTGCCTGAGGGAGAACGGATTTTAAAAACTACTCATGCTGGGACCTCACCCAGGATTAGAACATCATGGGGACTTCCTAAAATCTTCCAAGGTATATTTATTCCAAGGTAAATTTAATTAGTTAAGGATGAGACTGCTGTGCTGGGAGATATAAAGATGAGCAAAGCATGGTTCTCTATCCTTTGAGGCATTGATATGACCAAGGTGATGTTTTTCTCCAAGATAGGAAAAGAATAGTTCTCAAAGTGAGGTCCTGGGAGCAGCAACAAAGCCTCACCTGAGAACTTGTAAGACATGCAGATTCTGGAGCTCTGTCAGAGGACCGTTGTATAAGAAGCTGTAGGGCAAGGCCACAATCTGTGCTTTAACATGACCTCCAGAGGACCCTGAGCGTATTGGAGTTTGAGAACCGCTACTCTAGGACTTGTCTATCAAAGTGTGACTCACTCGAATTCCTGATCCAAATGACTTTCCAGTCTAAATGACTCAGAGCCTTGAGGCTGGGAGAAAAGAGCCCATGTTTTACTAAGAATTTGGAGATGGAGACATCTTTTATCAATAACTCCCCAAGTGGTTCCTAAGCTCTCAGAGGTATGGTAACAAGTGCGCTGATATAACAACAGTTCGGATAAATACCATCTGCCCCTCCCTTCTCCCCTCTCAAAGCATGGAATTTGGTGAATTAGGAAACAGTCAGAAAGTTGAGTCTGGCTGCTTCTTGTGCATACATCTTCAGATCTCCCCTATATCTTCAAAGCTTAGGATGTCCTGGAAGGTTGCTCTTGATACTGCTTCGAAGTCTCTTTGGTTTGTTCAATGTCCAGCCTCCACTGGCACTTGAGAGTTGGGGGATCCTCATGGTCTCCCTCTTGCCTTAAGAAGTGACCTCTTTCTTCAGGGGAGACGGCCATTACCACAAACAGACAACAGACACGTACAGTCAATACTTGAGACTCTGAGTCTACTGGTAGCTCCACCCCTGGGACTAGACAGCTGCCAAATCCTCTACCAAACACACATTTAATAATCCGAAAACACCCACTTGTGAGGGGGGCGGGGTCGGCGGCAGAGCTGAGATTTCATTTTGTGCACATTTCAGCAAACACAGGAGCTTTTTAGCTGCTAACTCGGCAAGTGTAATTATATCCCATGTTCCATTTTTATTCCATTGGTGAAACAGTGCCAGACCCAAAGGGAAACGGGAACTGTCCTGCTGAGGACGGCAGAGGACCCTGCTCCATTTCCTGTTGACGCTCCTGCAATGGAAGCCGAGCCAAGTTGCCCCTTTGGATGAGCCAGCAGAAAGTTCTCATCTCCAACCAGCTGCCTAAAAAGCATTCACTCCGCTCTGTACAGCACTCCCAATAGCTTGTTAATTGAAGAATTTTAGGCCTCAGCTCCATGGGTGGGCACGAATAGGGTTGTGGGGAAGACTAGCCATTTCCAGATTTAGGAAAGAAAACATTTAGCATCAAACCGTTGCCGGGTGAGCCTCCCTGGGTATGCTGAATTTCATCTACCTCTTACCACCTCAGGATCATAAAAAATGGCCAAAGTCATATAAATAACCACACTACATACCAGAAAGGTCCATGAAAGAAAGAGTGGCTAGGGTAGTTGTTCTCAAACTGGGTTCCAAGGAACCCTAAGGCGCCATAAGGGTCCAGTGGGAAGAAGGGACTGGGTGTCTATTGGATAATGGTTAGGTGACCTTGGGCAAATTAATCCCCTTCTCTAAGTATCACTTTCCTCAACTGTAAAATAGAGGTAAGAGTCCTGCTTTGACTCATTTGTAGAGTTATTGTGAGGTTTAAGTAAGACACAACCTGGGCAATGACAGCTTGATGCTCTTGAATCTGCTTTCATCTTGATAAGTGGTTTGGAAGAGAGGGCAAGGGCATTTCAAGAGAAAGGAAGGCCAAAGCAAGGGCCAGGTGGCATTCGTGTGCATGCTGTGTGCTGGGAAAGATGCTCTCACCCAAGAGGATGAAGTATGCTCCACAGCTTCTGAGCACTGGCATCTCTCAGGGCTTCGCTCAGCTACACCTCCTTTCTAGAATGGACAGACTTCTCTTTTTGTTTGCTTCAAGGTCACTGCCTCCTTGGACCTACACTGATCATAGTCAAGCAATGGGTCTCTCTTTAGCATCTCCCTGTATTTAGGGAGAGGACATACTTTAAAAAAGAAAAAAAGGTCTGACTGCCAGAAATCCTTGTAACTGCAGACTAAATTACTTTGTTATTGTTAGTAATGGTCATGGTGAAAAAATCATCAGTTGCATCATCATCACTACCACCACCACCATCATCACCATCATCTGATCATCTTACTCTCTCATTAGCTCTATGTTAGGAACTATTATTACTCCCATTTTGCATAGAGGGAAGAAACTGAAGCACAGATAGAGTAACTTGTCCTAGATTCCACAGCTTGGACATGCTGGGATTTGAACCCAGGCTCTACAGCCAATGCCCTGAGCCATGGATGGCTCTATAACAGTTTCAGTACCCCAGAGTGGTTTTAGAGCCACTTTAGCACCAGATACTCTTCATTAGCCCCCTCCAAAACAATGCTGATGAAAGGGGTGAATATGGTGGTATTAGAGTCCCCGGCAGAGAGGGAAGTTGGAAATAATAGTCTTTTAGCTGGCTCTATTATTCTTTTGCATATAATCTGGGTTCTTTTAGGAAGGAAGAAGGGGAAATAGTTGTGTATTAAAACTCTTTTCGATATTCAAAAAATGACTCTGGTTTCCATTGTCTCACATTGCGAATTTCTTTTGGGACCACAATATTAAAGGATGTATCTGGAGGGAGAGCCCAGGATAAGGTGAAGAGGATTGTGTTTTTCTGAAGGCAAGAACAATCTCCCAATCCTAAATTTTATTCCAGAACTAGCACCCAAATTTTTCTCTGTGGTTCATTCCCCAGTGTGGTGTAGACTTGGAGAATGGGAAAGATGATCTTCATTCATTATAGTTCCTAGGGGAACTCATTCTTCTTCTAAATTCTCCTCTCCACTGTAGATCCTCTAAAGCATTGCGGAATCATGTCTAATGAGAAGGAAATTATCCAGCATGTCCTGTTCATTGAGACAAGACAGCCCTCGTCACTTCAGAGAACATTCTATGAGCCAAGTTCACAGCTTTGGAGTCCATCAAACACACCAAGGAAACCCAGTGCAGTTGTCAGGCCCTTTGTACGATAGATTGTACGATAGGTTTAGTGTGGTTGTTCATCAGACATGTCTGCACTCATGTGTGTATTATTGTTTCCTCTGGAAGGCTCAGATTCTTACATCCCTTTCATGCTTCCTCAAAGACACACATAGCTCTGCATCTCCCTTTCCAGGATGCCATAGAGTCAGGTCGCAAGACTCTCAAAGTTGGAGCTAGTAAAGGCCATGAGGTCCACCTAACAATAGGAGCTCCATCCTTGTTGTATCTTAGCAAAGCAGAGAGGAAAATGCCATGAAAGCAAGTCAGACCCCAGGCACTCCCTCCACCATGTTCATTTGTAAACCCTTCATATCTCTTCTGCATAGAATCAGGTTCCAAATATTTTAGGAAATGCGTTCTTTAGTCACTGGGTGCCTTGATTCCATAGCTGCAGCTTCGCTAGCAGGGTGACTCAGCAGGTAGGGGATCCCTGTGGCTACGGAAATAAATGAAGAAAAAATTGTGCATTTCTTACTGGAGATGCAAGTTGGAGCTTCTTCTTGCTGTTCTCTCCATGTTAATAAGGAGTTAGCAGACCTAGTCTGGGCCCAGGAGAAAGAAATATGGCACATGTGTAGAGTGTATCCTGGTCTCAGGTCTAGACAGGCAGTCTCAGCTCTGATTTAGAACCCGCTACTGATCTCAAAATAGTAACAAAATTGTAAAAAAAAAAAAAAAAAAAAAAAGTCTATCTGTAAAATTAATTAAATAAAATGTACTTTTTAAACAAGGTACATATTTTACAACCCTGCAGCGAGAGGAAGAGGTAGAATGATGTCAGGTGCTAAAAATATCCTACAGACCCTCCTAATATATCATCGTTTTCCAAAGGGTGGACACATTAAGCTGATTAGAGACAGGAAGAGGAGTTGGGGTGGTGAGTGTGTATGTTCCATTTCTAGAATTCAGATGCCAATTTCCTTGTTTTGGGGGAAAATTGTTTAAAATAGATAAATCACAAGGAAAATTGTTGAGTTTATGTTGTCAAGGTTACAACTCTTGCAGCATTAATGTTGTAGCACCTTGATGCGGAGATGCTCCTTGGGCTTTGTGCAGACGGAACTTTCTGACTGTCGTCATCATCATCATCACCCCATCACCACCACCATATCATCATCATCGTCTTCACCACCACCATCACCTTCGCCATCATCATCAGCATCACCACCACCGCCACCGTCACCATCATCATCATCACCAACATCACCATCATCATCATAATTACCATCATGAATGCCACCCACTATAATTACTGTGATTAATGTCAACAGCAGCCCAGAGTAATTGTGTAATTCTAAAGCTGCCTGAGACAGGTCAGCAGGGGCTGATGCTGGGGGAAGCCTCATAAATGGGTGCTTTTGGCTCCTCTTTCCACAGTTACAGGTAACCAGGAGCCCAGCATTTTATGCACCAGCTGTAGCGTCACCTCTGTCCCTGAGTTCTACCCAGAGCCTGACCTCACAAGTCAATTACAGCTGTTTTCATTGTGCTCATCGGCTTCCAACATCCCCCCTGGCCCGGCTTTCAACAAAGGGTGGATTCCCATGAACTCTGTTCTTTATTACCAGCTGGTTCCGATTAGAGATGAACCAATAAAATGAGGAGTAATACAGTCGCAGTGTGTTCCTAAATGTAGCACTTTTCCATGTGTTTTGATTTACTGGTTGACCAATAAAACCCAGCCCTTCAACAAGGTGGATTCCATACCTCACATGTTTTGCTTATTTTAGTAAATGCAGCTTTTCAGAAACTGAAAAAAGATATGGGAGTGACTTAGGCTTGATAATATCTCCTGGAGAGAGAGGGGGAGGAGGGGAGGAGAGTTAGGGAAAGATGGGGAGAGGAGGAGCTAGGGGGAAGAAAGAGAGAGAAAGAGAGAGAGATTTGTATGAGAGTTTGTGTAGGTGTGTAAATTGTGTTTGTTAGTGTGAGAATGTGTTTGGGTACAAATATGTGAGAGTGGTGTGTGTGCTTATAAAAGTATGTGAATGCGTGTGTGTGCAAGTGTGCATAAGTGTGTATATGTGTGGTTATGTGTGCATGTGTATGTGGATGTATGGGCATGTATGAGTGTGTGAGTGTGTGCATGATGTCCCGGGTCAGAAGTTGAGTCTTTGACAGGGCACTAGGCATCAATTTCAGAGCATCTACTATTTCTGTGCAGACACTTCCTGTCAGAGCCCTTGATTAAGTGGGCTATGAATATAAGAAGAAATATACGATATGGATGTTTCCTCCCTCATTTCGTTAACTGGGTCCTTTCCTCCTAAACATTAACTTTCTACCTGCTTTTTAGCTCCCCTCCAAAAGTAGCTGCGACCCAACAGTTGCCCTTGCCCTTGCTCTGAATGGAATTGTTGACTTCAAGCAGCGTGACTTTTATTTTAAGTAGACAAAACCCACACAGTAGCTTTTCAGGCCTGGGAGTACCTTCGAAGGGTTTCAGTTGGAATGAAGAACAGTGTCTGAAACGAGAGAAAATAACGGGAAAATTGGCACTAAGAAGATTTGGGTACCACTCAGAAGACTCTAACTCAGTCTAGAACAGGATAAGGAGAAATGGGAGGGAAGCTCTCTAACCCATGAAGCTCCATGCACCCTTCTCTCCTTGCATCTGCATTTCTGTACCACGGGGGCAGCCTGCTTGTCTGAGATGATGCTGTTCATGGCTGAGTCTCCACGTAAGTGTTATGCTTGCACTCAACTGGTGCCCAATAAATATTTGCATACTGAATGCATAATCAGGGAGGGTGTGCTTAGAGTCCTGGGGGAGGTTTTCTGAAAGGAGATACATTTGAGTCTGGTATTATGGATTCTGGTCAGGAGAGAAAAAGGTGGTTTAAAATGAGATTTGGACTTGAGTGTTGGAATTACAAAAATGGAAGGGAACTGGGAGACCACCAGCATGGTCTCTTGCGAAGTAACAAGTGCCTTTAAGAATGGGAGCATTTTAAACTATAATCTATCATTCATTCATTCATTCATTCATTCATTCAGAAATAAGGCTGCAATGGTGAATAATATGAGTCCCTGTCCATGTAGCACTTACCTTCCAGGTGAGAAAGACAGAAAATCAACAAGTGAACAAACAGAAAAGATCATTCAAGAGTGTGGTAGGCACAGGATGGAACAAGAAAAGCACTTCGTGGGGTGATCAGGAAAGGCGTCTCCCGAAAATTCCCAATTAAACCAAACCATAGGGAAGAGAGAGGAATAATCCAGGGAATCACAACACTAGTGTAACCAAGTAGAGAACCCAAGTAATGGGGAGCATTAGAGAGTCTTAAGCATAAGAGTCAACTTTCTGAAATGTGCATCCCCAAAAGTGTTCAGGCCTTTAGGAGTGTGGGTGGTTATGGCTGCAGGGCAGATGTGGGATTGGTGGCGGGTTGCGGGGGTGGAGGAGGGCAGTCTTCAGGCACTTTGGCTTGTTTGAACATGATTGTCCATTATAATTTAATAATGCAGGCTTTTTCTCCATTTCTCTTGAACTTAGCAAGTTTTTGCTGGCATACAAGAAAAGAAAAACAAGCCAGTACAAATATTTCTTGCTTGTAACGTTTGCAAAAAGACAATGTATAAAGGAAATGTCCGGTAGCTTCCTTTTCCAGAGGCCACGGCAGCAGCATGAGCTCCCGTCTCATCTGATCACAGTGCCCCTACCCCCTTGCCCGGAAGTGGCTGCATTGTCACTTCTCATCAGAAGAATGGAAACAAGATCAATCTTCCCGTTGCGCCAACCTGTCCAAAGAGGGTATTTTATTGTTTTAAGGGAGTTCAAAGGTGTGTGGGGGAAAAAAAATCCCTCCAAAAACAGGCAAGAGTTTATTTAAACTCCACAGGATATAAAGGTACAGACATGGCGATTCAGTCCTGGGTGTGGTTCCTGCGTAAATGTCTTTATGATCCTGTGTGGATGGTTCATTCATTAAACGGAGGCACCAAGCAAACGGAACTATCCGAAGTTCTCCTGTGGCATGAGCCAGCCTTGTCTTACACTTCTTACCAAATGGAACAGCATTCTGCGAGTAGGGCTCAGTGTGTTATGTCTGCTTTAGGAGTGTTTTAATTCCCCGCCATTGCTAGTAGGACCACCATTACCCAAGCAGCTAGGGGTGGGGCTGTTCAACTTTCTGTTGCGTAGCCAATATTTAATGCCCTCTGGCCACGTGTCAGGCAAGGAACAAGGCTGGGGATTTCAAGCCAGGTAAGATCCTGTCTGGAGTGATTTGTGCTTGGGAGCAGGGAACCCTCTCTCTGGGGAAGGAGGTACCTAAGCTGGTGCTTTGTCACTCGTATTAATTTTATTTTCTTTATTATAAAAGTTTCCTGTTGAAAGTCTAGAAAATAGAGAAGAGCAAAAAGAACATAGAAATCACTCAAAATTATGGCAATAATATAATATATTACTCAAATTGGGATATTTTTGCAATGAGATGAGGCACTATGAAAAATGACAGGAGAAACCAGGCACAAAACAGGGGCGATGGGGCCAACTGGGACACACGGACACCCTGTTTCTAGTGCTGCCCCCAGAGGTCACCACTGTTGGCATTTTAGATTACATTATTTTGCAACCCTGGCAATGAAGGATCAAGAACAGCATTCGGCTACTGCTTGAATTCTCGAGAAATTCCCAGCCGAGCAGTTGCATTTATGTCACGATCCTCACAGCAGAGCAGAAGTGGTGCAGGGAATTTCCATAATGATGTCAGGGGCATGGGTGAGTGGGGTATGTGGACACCCAGTCCTGTGCCTCGTTGAGAGGGAAGCCATGGAAATAGCCAAAATTACTGATATTTTAGGTCCGTGCTCAACAGCCAAGCTTACCCTATTGAACGGTCTTTAACGCTAGCCAGAGAATGGTTCCCTGGTACCTACTCTTATTGCCTCTATCAGGTGAGGTTTGTAACTATTGATGGTGATGATGGTGGCGGTGGCAATAGTAATGGTGATAGTGATGATGACGGTGATAACAGTGATGGTGATGGTGATGATGATGATGGTGATGATGGTGATGGTGATGGTGATGGTAATGATGGTGATGATGATGGTGATGGTGATGGTGATGGTAATGATGGTGATGATGATGGTGATGATGGTGATGGTGATGGTGATGGTGATGGTGATGGTAATGATGGTGATGATGATGATGATGGTGATGATGTGATGGTGGTGGTGGTGATGACGGTGATGATGATCATGGTGATGGTGATGATGATTATGGTAATGGTGATAGTAATGATGGTGATGATGATGGTGATGGTGATGATGTGATGGTGGTGGTGGTGATGACGGTGATGATGATCATGGTGATGGTGATGATGGTGATGGTGATGGTGATGGTAATGATGGTGATGATGATGGCGATGGTGACGATGTGATGGTGGTGGTGGTGATGACGGTGATGACAGGGTGATGACTAACTCTTATATGGAACTCACAGGTGCCAGGCCGTGGTTTAAGTCTTTGAATATATTAACTCATTTCGTTTTCATAATTACCCTGTGAATGAGGAATTATAATTATCTCCATTTTACAGATGAGGAAATTGGGGCCTAAAGAGAGCAGTCCCTTGTTCAATCCCAAGATTGATATTTTAGAAAAACTTATTCCTAGAGCAGCAACACAAGGGGAGTTAAAAGGTTTTGTTTCTTTGGAAGCAGTAAACACAAGGATAAAAACTTGTTTTTAGCTCATTTGGAAATTTAAGGTCACAGGGTCTCCTTGCCTTTTCTTTTCTTTCTTTCTTCCTTTTTTACATATTTATTTTTAAATATTTGAGCCTCCATTTCACTGACAGTCTGTGAAAAATATTTGTCCCTTTCGAGGTGCTTATTCACCCTGGAAAACTGGCTGTCATCCAAATGCTGTGTTTTTCAACTATCAGTATAAACTAAGGATTCACATTTTCAAAACAGAACACAGCTAGGCATTGTTCATCTGTTAAAAACTCTTTAAACCTCACGCTGTTTACGTCGTTGCTTTCCCCATGTTTATTGTACCAAAAAACAGCACAAACATCAAATGAAAAACAGACAAGACAGACGGAATGTGTTCAGGATTTTCCATAGGTGCTCAGCGTTTTCTGATGACTTGGCAGACTCGAGCAGAGATGGATGAAGAAATGACCCATCACGGTCGGCACAGAATCGTCAGAGAACCTGGAGCTTCACCTAGAAAGCAGATGGTCTGCCCAGTGCAGCAGTCCGGGCAGGTCACGTGACTGGGCTTGCCACCCTATGCAGCAGTTCCATGTAGATTCTTCTCCAACCTTCATGGTTCTTCCAGAAGGGCACAATGCTAGGTGCCAAAAGTAAAGTTGGGGGAAAAGTTGAAATCTGAGGAATAGAGCAACTTCAGGAATGAGCAGAAAGTAAATAGCAGTTAGTTACATGTCATGTGGGACAATCCACGATGGAGGTGTGTCAGAGATCATTCCAATTTATTTTCCTTTTCCTGAGCGCACAAAAAAAGTTTAAGTGTTTCTCCATTTCCCGCCCAGTTAGGTTGGGGCCAGGTGATTAGTTATGGCCAAAGTGACAAGTGGCACTTGGGTCAGAGGTAGACCAGGACAGGAGTGAGTTCTCGACACTCTCTCTACTTCTAGCTATGTCTAGAAGTGAAGCTCCATCAGCCTGGGTCCCTTACTGATGATAGAGAATGGGGGCTCTTTTGAACTTTTTTGAACATGTAACTCAAGTGAGAAATAGAATCTGGTTGTATGAAGTCGCTGAGGTTTGGGGATTAATTTACTACTTACCCGTCCTGGCTGTACAAAGGGGCAATCACGCAGTGCTTTGGGGCATGAGAACCGTGGTGGGAGGGGAAGGTGATCAGGAAAGGCGTCTCTTGAATGGGAGAGGGAAACTGAGCCCTGTAAGAGATGACCAGGTGACAAGGGGAAGAAGGGCATTCCAGGTAGAGGGAACAGCAAGTAGCAATGCTGAAAAGAGAACTTTGGAGATGTCAAAAAAATATATGCAGAAAGGTCCAGCATGAAAGGAGTGGAGGATGCAGGTACAAATTACAGATGTAATGTGTTGGAACCTTGAATATCATCCTGCAGGGTTGGACTTGATCATGGATCTTAGCTCAGGCTGCCATAACAAAGTGCCTTAGGCTGGGGGGTGAGGCTTAAACAATGGACATGTATTTCTGACAGTGCTGGAGGATGGAAGTATGAGATCAAGGTGCTGGCAGATTTGGTTCTTGGTGAGATCCCCCCTCCTGGTTTATAGTCAACCACTTTCTCCCTGTGTCCTCACATGGTAGGAGAGAGAGTGCTCTGGTCTCTCCTCCTCTTCTTATAAGGACGGTAATCCCATCATGAGGTCCCTACCCACATAACCTTATCTAAACTTAACTCCTTCTCGAAGGCCCATCTCCAAATACCATCACTTTGGGAGATACAGCATATGAATTTAGGCTGGGTGGGGGGTATGGGTGGACAGAATTCTACAGCATCATGAAAACCAGGGAGAGTCACTGAGACATTCTAAGCAGGAGGGTGACATGTGTTAAAGGATTACTTTAGCTCCACTGTGGCCAGGGGATTAAAAAAAACAGAACTGGAGGGAGAAACCCTATTTCAATCTTTCACCCACTCATATGCTTATTTCATAAATATTTATTGAGTACCTACTATGGGCCAGTCCTGTTCTAGGCACTGAGGATGAAGTAGTGAGCAAAACAGGCCCCCAGTGTTCGTGGAACACCCATGCATACGTCGGGATGGTGTGTTATCACGGTCCCTTCTGTGTGTATTTTGTATATTGACAAAACATTCAACAATTCAGGTAATCCATACTCCAAATAAAAGTCTGACAGTTTATCCAGGAATAATCTCTTGAAGAGGTGGAATAAGACCATCTTCCCAATGCTTTGCGAAGGACCGGAAGTGAGCACAGGGTGCCATGGTCTGTTGAAGGGACATCTTGGGCAGCAGGTTCCAGAACGAGTGGTCCTTGAGGCACTTTCCGTCATGCGTGGATGACATTTGGAAACATGTTAATTGGCTTATAGTTGTAATAATACGCTTTAAGTTAAAAATTACACAACCAACACAAATAGTTAAGGATGAAGCCGAATAAAACGATGAAGAGGAAGGTGTCAATTTGAAGTCGATTCTAAGAAAACATTAATCAAAATAGTAACCAAAGTTGTCACAGGAGAGTTAGTTGTGGCAAAGGTGGGAAGACAGAGCCCACCAGGCTGGAGTTGGGAGCCAAAGTGCAGGGGAGAAAGGCCACATCCTGCCTCTCCGATCCTCACTTTCCTGTCCGTGAAATTAGGAGTGAATCTTCGTAGATCACCAGGTGAAAAAAATGCCATCGATATTGCTGTGACTTCTTGTCATCCAGACCAAAGCCATTTTCAAAAGGCAACCTGCAGAGAGCCTGAGGGACACGCACCTTCCTTGGATAACAAGAGAAAAAACTTGAGAGAATCAAAAGTGGAGATGCAGGCTGCCCCCAGGGGAGGTGGTTCTCAGATGAGCAGATAAAAGCCGGTGGCAAGCATTCTCTGAGAGCTCGGGACATCATGAGTGGCATCATGCTCCGCCTTGGACGTGGAGGTCCAGGGTTCCACAGCAGTTCCACACTGTCGGGTGGCACCCAGCCCGAGGCTGCTGTGGAGCCCGGGGTGTGCTGTGCGCAAGGCGGGGCCTTGCACCTTGCGCTCGCTCTCGCCCCTGTCTGGGCCCAGTGCCCACGGATGGTATGGATGTCATTCACTCACGATGTTTATTTTTGGCTTTTTCCATTTCACGTGGAGTCAGCTATCAAGCCAGACACATTTTGCTTTTTCAAATTCAGCCTGGTTTTTGACTCCAATGTTGAAATGGGATCTAAGAGGATGGCTCATATCTGCACTGACACAGAAGCGCCAATTGTGTCTCTTCGATGACAAGATAAAAGTGGTTTTAAAAAATGGGGAGATAGTAGACACAAAGCAGGGGGCGGGAGGGAGTGATCCCCTGCTGCAGAGGCTCCTGGGAAGGCGGCCGCTGAGCTCGCATCTGCATGTGATGGAGAGATGTGCTGACCACTCGGCAAAGCCGTGAACGTCTTTCCTCCTCTGTTTCCAGCAAGACACGTGGAGGGGCGGCCGAGCCCTTGTGCACAGGGCGGAGAAGCACAGCTTCCTGACGGCACCACCAGCTCTCTCACCAGTCTCAAGGCCTCGGAGGACATCACTGCTTTGTTAGCTGTGTCGGCCACACTGACACTCATTCATTCGAAAAATGTCTGCTGCCACTTCTTAGAACAGTGCACAAGACAGACCAACTTCATCTCCGTAAAGTTTTCAGCCTAAGGAAAAGGGACGCAGGTGAGCCACAGAAGGTCTCAGAGCAAGGGTGGTCTTGTTCATCGCCCACCTTCTCCTGGTCTCCTCCCAGCCCTGGAGCTTCCCTCCTGGGCTGACCTTCCCGCACCTGACCCTCAACTATCAGGGTCCTCGGGCTCAGACCCTGACCCTCTTCCTGCTCCAGCTATTGTGGACCCCCCTCACTGACGCCCAGACTTTCACTGAGCATCTCCGAGCTGACCGTTTCCAAACCCCGAGCTCAGCTCTGTCTCCTGACTTCCCACTAGTGAAGGCCTGTGGAATGCATCCCACCCACCTGTCCATCGCTTGGGCAGCTTTGTGTGTGGGGAGCACTTCCTCCCACCTCCAATTCTGTGCCTACCCTTGGCCCAAGCCAGAGCATTGCATTGACAATAATTACTTTATCTATCGTCTAACCTCCTCAGAACCCCAGTTCCACCAGGGCAGAGGTCTGTCCTGTTTTGCCCATTTTTGTCCTGTTTACCTTAGTACTTGGTTAAGGAAGGACCTCAGCCGAACACACTGGGGTGGTTTTGCCTTCTTCCAGACTCCACATCCATGAAGTCAGATGGCATGTGCTCTTTGTGTCTGGCTAACTTTGCTCTTTGCGCTGTTGAACTGCAGATCACTCACTCTGCTTGCTGGTTTAGGCTCCATTCTGCCAATATACTGTATTTTTTTATTCATTCTACCATGCTGTGCATGGTGGGCGGGGGCAGTGTTCTCAGATTTGGTTTATTACAAATAGTTCTGCAATGAACATGCCCATCCCGGAGTGCTGGAATGTATTTCTTTTTAACTGGTTGCTTGGACGAAGGCTTACACAGTGTGGGTGTGATCTAAAGCTCTCCTTGCCCAGTGTAGGTCCTGCTCAGACAAGGTACCGTTTCTGTTAGCCAGAAGGGGCATCCATACTCTCAGAAAACATCCATTACTGAAAATATTGACAAAGCAAATGCAAGGGGCGGTTATAAAACTGGTACCCGATTTGCCGGCATCAAGTCCCAAACCCAGGGGGAGCCCCTTGGCTGGCTGAGGGAGGAGTGCATCCTCTCGAGCATCTTTGCCCTCCAGTTCCAACGGCCTGTTGCACCACTGCTGCGAATGGGCTGACGGCCAGCACATATCGCATCCGGAAACCGGGTGGCCCTTCGCGTGAAGTGGGAGGGTGCAGAAGGAGCGAGGAAGAGACCAGCTCTGGGTTCCGCTTCCGGGGACCCATGGCCTCTCCCTGGAAGGATGAGCTTCTGCTAAAATCTCTCCAGCAGGGCCTCTCCCTCAGAGGCCACGCTTTGGAGCCCACCCATCGGTTTCTGCTACGTGCACTTGTTGGTTTTATTTTCATTTTTAGTTTGAGCCAAAACTTCTTAAAAATGAGAGATAGCACCAAGCATTTCGCACTTCCGGCTTCTCATGAAATGCCAGGAGATTTGGTCACCCCCGGCCTGCACTTTGTCATGGCAACAGCTGACATAACTGAATACCAGCTTTCTGTTGACGATGGGTAATTTTCCAAACATAAAATTACTTTATGGTGGAATCGTGACATACCTGCTAAAGCCTCACGTGGATTCAATTCTAGGTGTTTGACGAGAGAGAGACAGAGACAGAGACAGAGACAGAGAGGGAGACAGAGACAGAGAGAAAAATGATTTAAAAACTGTGGGCCTTTGCCCACCGCTTCACTGAGGGGACTTCTGCAGGGGTTGGAAATCAGAGGCCTGTCCCTTCCCAGTCCCCAGCCCGCTTCGCAGCATGAAGGCGAGTGTAAGTCGCTGTGGGCAGATGAACCCTCATTGCGTATTATGACCCTTCAGCGCAAGCCAGTTATTTCTGCCACTTCGACACGGGAGCAGCATTATCTACGGATAATTTAACTATTCTTCCAAGGATTATCTTTCTCTACTTTTCTTAATCAGGGCTCACAGGCTGCTGTGAGAACTTAAGTCCTGCCAAAGCAATAACTCTGTTGACTGATATTAAATACGTTTTTCAGCTGAGTTTCTGTTCCCAACTCTGCTCTGACCCTGAGCTGGGATGTGGCCCCAGTTCACACACTCTCCCTCACAGGCACCAGGTCCCCAGCTCAGCTGAGGGGCCAGAGGTGTCGTGGAGAGCAGCGACGAACCTAGGGAGGAGGGAAGCCCAGTGACGCCGGGGTGGCCAGGTCAGCCTCCCACTGCGCACTTGGGGTGCTGGCTCCCTCAGAACGGGGCAGGAGAGTGACCTGCCCCCACACTGTCACTCCTTGCCAAAGGGGCCTGGTGACACATTTCATTCACTGTTCCCTGGCAAGAAGAGCTGATCGCCTCTCAGCAAATCCCAAAGTCCCGTGTGTGCTCACAGCCCCTCACACACACGCGTGCACACGCGCATTACAGACACATATCTGCACACTCGTTTGTGTCTTCCTCAGTGCCCTGAATACAGACCACGTGCACATTGGGTGGGAAGAGCCTTTGTCCAGAGGACAGGACCTGGGCCTGGGCCATTTGCATACTGCTGCCAGCTTGGGCCAGCTTGGGCCACCTCTACCCTCCATTGGGATGTCTTCAGGGCCCACCGCTGGGCGCTGACCTCTGAGGAAACACTGGTGCTGGCCACAGCCACGGCACCCGGGAGATGCTGGGTCAGTGCTTGCCCAGCGAAGCGGGCGGGTCCCGGAAGCTGGGCCAAAAGTTGAAGTTGTTGTGATTTAAGACGGTTCACTGCCAAACCTGTGAATAATAAGCGTGCAGGAGGAATTTCATTCTCCCACCTCCCTTTTTTCCTGCCTCTATTTCCTTTATTCACTCAGTCAGCAAATGCCAAAGGAGCAGGAACTCCCACGTGTAAGGGCCGAGAGGGATGCAGATGAATCGGAGATGAGCTCTCCAGAGGCATGTGTGGCAGGGGGCCTCTCTCCATCCCATCTCCACATCCCCCTCTGTTCAGCGTGCAGCCAGACTCACCCCTGCCGGTCCCCGCAGGCCTCATCAGGTGACTTGGCCAAACCCTACCTGAGTCTGAGCTGGGCAAACCCCAGCCTGACTGTTCCTGAGCCTGACACCGTCCCCTCTGGCCCCTGAAACCTGGTGACCATGGATGTTGGTCAGGCCTGAGCAGGGCAGGCAAAAAGCCCCCAGAATGATAGCTTGGAAGGACCCCTTTGGCATTTGGTACGTAGCCCTCATGAGCCAATGTTCTCTGTGTCTCAGCAGAATTCCACTTTTAGTGATTTATGCTGACAGCGGCACATTCTTCTATTGCTATTTAAGCCCCTGAAAGCGCAGGAGGGGAAGACATCATCAGAACCCACGGCGGCAAGTGCTGTCCCCCTCCCTCCCTCGCCCCGTCCCAGACGGTCTTTGCCGAGTGTGAGCAACAGCACAGCTGGGAACGGCGGAGAGCGGAGCCCGGTGCCCAGCGACTTTACAGCATGGAACGTTCCAGATCCCGTTACATAACTGTTTCCTTTCCTGGTGTTGAGACAGAAATGGCTGCCATCCAAGGACTGGGACACAATTTCCCGTCTCATTTGAGGGAATTTTGAGAAAATCCGGACAAGTGGGAAAGGAGCACAGGCCGTGCGCATCTGGGTCTGGCTCCTTTTCAGCAGAGGGCGGGGACGTTCAAGGTCAGCCGGTGACCCCAGATTGAAGGGCACTTGGGTGGGGCCTGGCTTTTGTCACCATTGGCCATGCGTGGCCTCGGGCGAGTGTGACCTACGCAGGCCTCAGTTCTGTAGTTATAAAATGAGACATTTGGACAAGCTTGGGGGTTTTGAAACCATTTTAGCCATAGAACCCTGCTCGCCACATACGACCAGTTGCTGTTCTCACATGTTAGTGGGTACGTCTGTGTGGGTCACCGGAGACTCGAATGCCAAGCTGGAGTGTGGCGTGAAACTGTGTGTGTTAGTGCCACATGACAGACCAATGGGAGAGGGAGAGGCAGAGGCAGAGGCAGGAGAGCCTTCTGATCGCGACGCTGGCCTGACCTGTGAAGGAGTAGGGGGAAGGAAGGAGCATGCGGTGACCCAAAAAGGCTTCGAGAAAGTCTCCGCCGGGCTGATGGGGAGCCCTGGAGGGAGATGGTCCCCGAAAGGCGCCCGTGCTGGCAGGCTCTCGTGCTCTGCTGTGCTTGCTCACTGGCCACCTAGGAGGTGGAGTGAATCCCCCAACATGCACCACTGGAGGCCCCAGCTCCGCCCACTACTTTGCCGGGGTCAGTCTTGGAGGGAAATCCAAGCCCCTCGCCCCACAGCCTACTGCCATGGAGTGTAAATCTGGCTAGCTCCTTTCAGAAGCAGTTAGACGGTATTTATCAAACATTTAAAAACACAAGACTTTTTGTCAATAAATTCCACTTCTAAGAATTTACCTAATGGATCGACTCAAACACCTGTACGAAGAGATAAAAATTTTGCTCAAGCCTTGTTCTTAGTAACAAAAGACAGGGAGCAACCCACATGTCCAGTATCAGGAGATGAGTTGCGTGTGCACACTTGGAGTAGTATGCAGCCAGTTAAAAGTGTCCTGTCATATGAACCAAGAGATTGAATTCCAAGAGGTTAAATGTGGAATGCGTGCATAGTAGGCTGACTTGTGTGAAAACAGAGGGAGGGCTCATCCTGTGCACACGCTCAGATCCAGACAGGAGACACCAGAAGGACGTGCGAGACGTTCGCCAGCGTCCTGGGAGGCTGGCCGTGCCTAAGAGACTCTCTACCCTCATGCCTTCACCCTGCTGGGGCTTTCTCCCTGCTTCTCGTCACTCCTGGAGACTATGATTTGCTTCAACTGTTGAACCGCTCATTTGAAGTGTCTGTCACTACAGCGTGAGCAGGGACCAGGGCTTTGGCCATGTTCATAGCCACAGCATGAGGTCCAGTGTAGAGCACACAGCAGATATCAACCAACATGTTTTGAGTGAAATGAATGAAAGACTAAATGAATCCCCATTTCACAGCTCAGGAACCGGAGGTTTGGGGGAGGTTAAACAACTCGTTTGACACCACTTGGTCCGTGAAAGTGGCAGGTCAGCGGCCTGGGGCTCGGATCTGGCAGAGTCCAGACCCTGAGCAGTACTTCCTGTCTCCCCCGGCTGGTCTTGGGGAAGCCGGAGGCTGCATTCTTCAGGGAACAGCTAAATGGTGATGTAGGGTTCCGTATTAATAAGGAAAACAATATAATTTCACAGAATTGTGTACAGTGGAACAACTGTGATAGCGATTATAGCATTAACAATACAATTTCATGGAAAGGCCTTATTGTCCCAAAACAACTTTTACTCCCCAGTTGCAACTGTGCGCAGCTTTTCTTTGCATCAGCGAATGGCCAGATTCGAGTTAACACAAGGCCCCGTTCTGGTTTTCTAGAAGCTCCGAAGGATGGAAAAGCAGGTTCGCTTCGAGGCCAGACGTTTCCACTTGATCTTTAGCATCTGAGCGTCATTCCGCCTTTTTTTTTTTTTTTTTTTTACCCCTGATCCCAGATATGTATGTCATATGGAAGAAATAAATTACAATATTTATGGTGCATGAAAATCTGTTTATTCCTTAGGTCGTTATTGTTTAATCGGCATTTACACTTGCTCAAAACGGTTTGTTTACTCTCGCACCCAAACTGGCTGACAAGAGAGAGACAAACTGTTTATCAAAGCTGAGAACTTCAAAGAATGAATCGATGTCATGAGGGAGGTTCAGATCGCCTCAGAAAGGTTAACCTCCTCACAGTGGTGTGGTCTGCCTTCCAGAAAGCAGTTCCTAGAGATGAGGGCACACCCCTGCCCCTCTGGCTCCCTCTAATACACACACATTCACACACATAGTCACGCACTCTCTCCATCAGGCACGCACACCATCCCACACTCACTTGCACACACGCCCAGACATTCATACTCGCAGTATCACACACACACACACACACACAGACAACAAAGACCGCCGTCCCTCCCTGCCATGGGTTTTCCCCTAAGTCCTTAGAACTTTCCCATTTATTTCCTGTCCTTGGGAAAGGGAAATTTCTAAATCCTTTTGGGGTTTCTCATTAAGATCCTGACAAATGAGAGAGCGAGAAGAGCTTGAAGCCCACCACATCACCAAATATGGGATAAAAATGTGCCCTTTCTCCTCCCCCAAGGCACGACCACAGCGCTACCTAAGGTCCCAGAGGGCTGCTCCTCAGGCCCCGCTCACCCAGCTCCCAGCAAATGCTAAACTGCCCACTGTGGCCACACAGACTTCCCAGTGAAACCCAAGATGCAAATGGGTTACCCTTTAAAAACAATGTGGAGCTTTCTTTAAAGCCGCCCGACCCATCCCTGCAGCTCCTGCACTGGCCTGATTGACAGGGCTCCTGGGACCCATGGGGTGAGGCCCCTATCAGGGCTGTGGCCTTTTCTGGGGCTTGGGGGCCCCCAACAGATTATTGGGATGGTGCCGTGGGGATCAATCTTTCAGGTTTTCCTATCAAGGATTCCTGCCTCCTTCTGGGGACACAGCGGAGGGGCCGGCGAGCGAGAGCTCGTCCACCCATGTGGCCCCCGTGAAGTCATTCCAGAGCCAGCCTCCGTCCCTCCATCAAGCACACATACCACCGCCAGGAATGTCCCTCATTTTTCATCCTGAGCTCCAAGCAGTCGGAGACAAGGCTGTGAGCCGTGGGAGGGGAGTGTGGCTGCAGCCCCCGACCCTGAGCCATGACTGTCAACGCAGACCTCTGAAAAACGAGCCCTGTCATTCCTGCTGCCGGCGGGTACACAATTGTGGCCTTATATTTCCCCGCGGCTGCTTACCTCGCTGGATGGGAGCCCTCCTGCGAGTGGCCCAAAGACGTGGGTGTGGAGCATGGAGCGGGGAAGGGGCCGTGGAGCCCCTGTGAGGTGCCCAGCTGTGCTGCCCCAGCTTCTGCGTGAGGTCTTAGGGCGCTCCCACGGCCAGGCTGAGACGAGCTCTTAATGCCACTCTATGGAGATGGAGACATGGAGGCCCAAGATGCAACAGGCGGTGAGGGGTTGCCCGGGACTCAAATCTAAGCTGTTTGGCTCTGACCTGCAAGTTCTGCCTCAGCCTAGGGTCCCCCGAGAAGCCCCACTGATCTCATTAGACGTGTCATAGCAGCAACAAACGGGGTGGGCAATGCTTGTGAAAAGGTCCAGAAAGCTACGGAATCTAATGCCATTTGTATGATGTGCAAGACCCCGGAGGCCTGCCACTCATTCCTTCCGTTCCCCCATCACGCCCCCACTGGCTTCCTTGTTTCAAGCACACAGATCTGCCCGCCATGTGGTGTTTGTGCACGCAGGGCCACCTGCTACAATGCTGCCCAGCTCGCTTCTTTCGTCCAGGTCCCTGCCAAATGTCCCCCGGCGAAGGGGCCTTCCCTGCCCACCTGAGTTAAAACCGTACCGCCTGTCGCCATCACTATGTCTCCTGACCCAGCTGAATTCTCATCAGAGCACTTGCTTCTCCCCCTTAATGCACAGATCTGTTCACTCGTTAATGGAGTGTTTCCTCTACTGCGTTATGAGTTTATTGAAGGCAGAAATTTCCGTGTATTTTGTCCACTGCTATATACCCAGGCCCTAGAATGGTGCTGGCACACAGTAGGAACTCAATAAACCTCTGTTGAATTAATAGACAAAGAAGTAACGAGTGACCTGTAGAGTGAGTGTTCTCATCAGCTTCATGTGGTGAACGGATCTTATGATGGGCATCCCGTTCACCGTTGCCTTCCTTAACCGCCCTGTCACCCCCCAGGGCCTCCCTGAGCCCCCAATCACAATCGATGGGCTCAAGGAAGCAGCCTGACTCAAGCTGGGCCAATCAGAAATCGGAATCCTCTCCGCAATATTTTGGAACTGAGAACAAGAAAGTTAGTCTAGCTCAGGTTGCTAGATCTATATGCTGTTGTGAAATGAACTGAACGGACATTATCAGTAAAGAAAAACACACGGAGATCTAGGAGGGGCGGGAGGTGGGCGGGGGGGGGCAGGGAGAGAGATAGAGAGAGAGAGAGAAGAGAAAAAGAAAGAAAGGAGAGAGAAATATGAGAGGAAAGAAGAGAGGCGAGAGGCTGCATTTTCCCAGGATCTGGTTCCCGCCCCTTCGGAGACCTCAATATTCTACAAATCTCCCTTGTTTTGCTTCGACTGGAGCTGGTGGGTCACTGCTGCTTCCCCACTGAGACCGAGCTCACGCCACCGTGTGTTGCTCTTTCTCCCCGACCTGTCCCTGCCCCCACCCCCATCGGCGTGGATGCACCGGGCTGTGTGCAGGAGGACACAGGAATGTCCTGGCAAGGCGCACTGACCTCCACATCCTCAAGGAAAGCCGACCTGCACTTGTGCGTCATTCTAGGTCTTCACGCACTGATTCAAGAGCCGCTTTTGAGCAGCTCTCTGTGCCGGGCGGGCACTGCTTGTGCTGAGGACATGACGGTGAGCGGACCGGCACAGCCCTCAGCCCTGCGGGGCTCACAGTCTACTGGGAAGGGAGTGACTTCATAACCCCCTGAAATAAAAACCAGTTATTTTTCTGTAAGTTGTGACGAGGAGAGCCGAGGGGCGGGGGAGGAATCACCCTTGTAAGTAGAGTGCTGCAGAGGGGGCTTCGGAATAAAAGTGTAAAGAAATGAGGGCGGACTCCACGTTTTAGGTAGTAGGTGCTAAGGTCCTGGAGCAGAGTCTGCCTGCTGGGGAATGGAGAGCCGGATGCCTAGAGGAAGTTCTAGAAATAGGGGCTGCAGGGGACACAGGTGGAGGCCTCTGCCAGCTTGTGTGTGATTTGTGAGGACTCATGAAGGTTGGGGGAATTTAAGGTCACATGGCACGGAGGGTCCGGGGCTCAAACACAGGCCATTGGACTCCACCATAGCTCCTTCTCCGTCAGCCTGAGGAAACCCAGCGTCCTAAATGGTAAGTTACTGTTCAAAAGCGGGGACTGTTTTCGCAGTGGCCACACCATTTTACGTTCCCACCAGCAGTGCACGAGGGTTCCAGCTTCCCCACACCCTCGCCAGCGCTCGTTATTTGTTATTTTCCGTTGTTTTAAGTTATAGCCATCCCAGTGGGCGTGACGAGGTATCTCATCGCGATTTGGATTTGCATCTCCCTGATGACGTATGATCCTGAGCACCTTTTTACTTGCTCGTTGGAAGCACAAGCCACATATTGTCTGATTCTGTTTATAGAAAGAGTCCGGAAAAGACCAATCCAGAGACAAAAAGTAGATGAGTGGTTGCAAGGGGGGAGGGGAGTGACTGTGGATGGGGACAGGATTTCTTTTAGGGGAGGTAAAAATGTTTGGAAGTAGATTAGTGGTGATGGTTGCACGATGCTGTGAATGTGCTCAGTGTCACTGAACTGCACACTTTAACATGGTTAAAATGGTGGCCTTTATGTCAGGTGTGTCTTGCCGCAATGAGAACAAAAGCCGTGTTCTCTCACGGGCTGCCTAGGGGCGGCCGCCTGATGACAATCTCACCCCCTCCTAACCTGTTCCTTTTTCTGTAGGTTGGTATGGTTATAAACAGGCTAGGACCCTCGTCAAGGTTTTCAAGAATTTACCTCAAGGAGAATGCCTTAGAACAGCCCACTGGGGCTTTCTCCATGTGTCCTGGTCAGATGTCAGGGCCGAGGGGAGCATTTGCCGAAGGCTCGCTTGACCCTGTAAACCAGAACCCGAGGCATCCAGGAAGCGCCTCGGAGGCCACCCCCAAATGTGGTCAGCACCTGATTAGATGAACGCCCAGCCCCGCGTGGAAGCTCGAAGAACTTGGACTAATAACAATAAATAGCTATTTGGTTACTTTCTATAGACACATTTGGACTGCATTTCAGGCAATTTTATGGGCAAATGCTATTTCGAGCGTTCCCAAATTCCCAAATTGCACGTGAAACATCTGCAGGGTGAACATCTGGAGTTTTACACTCACGGCTCCTTGTGCACGCTCTTGGACATAAATCTGATCCTGTCCCGAGACCCTCACGAGACAGGCCCGTCTCCGATGCGCTTTACCGATGGATAGGCCAGTCAGGTGTTGCCCCGAAGTCCACAGGACAGGGCGGAAGGTGAGGTGAGGTTACAAGGAGGCAGGGGCTGTGGGTTTCAGGAGCTCTGATGAAGCCATCTCCATCCTTTGGATGGGCTGTGGTCGACCATACCCACTACTTCCCATCCTTAATTTAGGGCCAGTGTGTCCCAGTGGGGCATAGGTACACTTATCAACATCACCTTTCCTTCTAGGTCTGCTGCCCCCTGTGGGGCAAAAGCCCTGAAGATCATTCTCAGCCTCTGCCTACAGTCTCTCAGGGGCCACCCATTGCCTGAGGGTGAAAAGTCACTCCTCACCAGTGCTCACAGGGCTTACCTGGGCTGAATCCTGCTGACCCCCCCTCGTCCTGCCTGAACGAAAGTGTCTCAGCTCAGGAGCCCCGTCTGACTCCTGCATGGATTGGTCCCTCCACCACGTTATGCTGTGTCTGCCACATACCGGATGTCTCACTATTGTTAGTAAACATTTTGCGGTAAATTCATCAATAATGGAATGAAGGAAGGATGTCATCGTGTGGGGCACAGTCGATGAATATGTTAGAGCTGGCCGCAGGACGGCACCGGTGTCCCCGTCTTCCTCATGTACTGGTTTACTACCTGAAGTCTAATGGAAAAAGTCTGACATGTAAACAACTTACGAAGCAAACTCCGAATGTAACCGTACACCCATTCCCCTGCTAGCCTCACTCCTTTTAACTAGGCGTTCCCGTTCAGCCATTGCCATTTGTATATACACACTTATGGTTGCAATTGTACATGTTTTTCTGATTTTTATGTTAATAGTGCATGATTGACATTTTTCCAAGTTTCTATAAGATCTTAAATTAGCCGTGAAATCATCATATTTTATTGTTTTAGAGTATGATAACTATATTCTCTATTGCAGAACGGAGGGTCAGCAAGCTCTGGCCTGTAGGCCAAATCCTGCCTGCTGCCTGATTTTGTAAATAAAGTTTTACTGGAGCACAGCCATGCTTTTTCATTTATATATCGCCTGTGGTCGCTTTTGTGCTACCTGGCAGAGACAAGTGGTTGTGGCAGAGACCATGACGATGTGGCCCATAAAGTCAAAAATCTTTACTCCCTGGCTTTTTAAGGAAAAGTTCTCCAGCCCCTGCCCTACGGTTTTTTTAGATATTTTCCAGTTATCGACAATTAGATAACCTAGCAGTGAACATCTTTGCACAAATTGATTTTTAACTTCTGAAACCGCTTTTCTTTGGTATAAAATCTTAGAGGTAGAATTAGTAGACTAAAAAGAATGGACTTTTTTTTTTCTTTTTTTTTGCAACACTTTCTATTCCCCTGTATTCACACTCATGTTACATAAAATTTACTACATTACCAAAATTCAGTGAACACTCTGGTTTCGAAGCAATCAGATAAACACTGAATGTTAATGTTTAGCATGTCAGGGTTAACATGGGAAGTACAGAAATGATACATGAGGGCTTCTTTAATTTCATTGCTTTAACTACATAGTGACCAGATTTGTATTTTGGTGGTGTTTTTTACTTTCCCTCAAGTCCAATAATGAAGTTATGGTGAACCTTTTTTAAAAGAGATCCCCAAACACCTCGGCTGGTTGTGAAAAGCCTCTTCTAGGGAAGAAGAATTCCTGGGAAGAAGAAGGGAATTATTTTTCTAGGGAAACTAAATTTCTACAGGGACAAAGCATTTCAGTGGGAAGCCTCTCCTCTGTGTTGGTTGATTGTCGGTGAAGGGTATCTATCCAGTTTTGAATCCTGGAATCAACTGCTTTGGAAATGGGGGATTTGCTCCCCTCTCCCTTGGCTGTTGATTGTGACCTCCCAGGGAAACTTATAAAAAACAGGAATGCAGCTCTCACTAGACCAGGGATCCCAGGGAGGACTGCCGGTCAACCAGGTAGCTGAAAGTCAGGCTGTTCTACGCTGCTGGTTCTGGCGTGCAATGGTTCCAGGCTGCAGCTACGTGTACCTTTCGTGTTCCCAGGCCCTTTCCGGAGCAGATAGACACTTCCTAAGAGGCTGACAATTTCGTGGCAGCCAACCAAGAGGCCCTAGGCAGAGGAGAAGCAAAATTTCATGGTTTGTTTATGTTGTTTCTCAAGTTGACAGGGAAGACATTGTCAGATGTCACTCAGCCCCATGGTCCTCTATTCTGCCTTTACCCTGTGTGGCGCCCCACTGCTTTGCGCCTGGATGCGGGACAAAGGAAATTCTCCAGGAGTAAAGTTGTAAAAGAAAACGTGTATCAAAATAGACCCAATTAGGAATCCTATAATCAGGGCCAACACGGCTGTTCGCAATCTACCCCAGTGGACTTCAACCCCACTGCACGTTAGAACTTCCTGGGGAGCTTTTGAAAAAACACTGTCATTTATTTGAGGAAGTCCTAGTCTCATATATTGTGATTTAATTGATCTGGGCCTGAAATTCCATTATTTACATTTCTTAAGGGCTCCCCACAGAGATTCTAACATGCAGTCAAAATTAAGGCCCTATGGTCCCTGCCTAACTTTCTAGCTTCTCATCTTGACACCTCCACTATCCCTTCACATCCCACCCACTTCTCCACCCCACGGCTCCAGCCGCACAGAAGTTCTTGCAGATGCCCTGTTCTCTCCCCTCTTACCCCTTGACCAACTCTCGCTCGCTCATCAAGATAAGCATCAAACAAGATAACGTAGAAATAAGTATAGATTAAATACAGCCCGGATTTCAGAGGCTGACATATCAGGACTTGAATCCTGACTCCAGTACTTCGAATGATCTGGGGCAAACTTCTTTACTTCTCCAACCTATTCTGTTCTTTGTATGTTGTTGTAAAGACTGGGTGATATGTATAAGTCACACTGGACTAAATATGAACAATACATTCTCAATAAATAGTAATTTTAAAACATATTATTGTTTTTAATATAAATATATTTGTAATAATATTGTTTTATATATTTACATACATACACACACACGCGCGCGCGCACACACACACACACACAAACACACACACACATATATATATATATATATATATATATATATATATATATATATATATATACACACACACACACATAAAACACATTGGCCCTGTAGAGATCATCTAGCCCCTCACTTTACTGGTCTGGTCAGTCCCTAACATGCTTCTGGAAAGGGTCTTTGCAAACTGCCTGCTTATTGCCTCTTCAAAAGTATTTGCACGTGAACCCTATCTTTGATCATCTTTAGGGATAGCAAATCCTTGTCTCTGGAAGTTGGTTCGAATTGCAGAATAGCCAAAAACTTTTCAAAGTCAGTTCTGGTGATTTATTGATTTAACAAGCATGGCTTGTGTTCCAAGTAAAAAGATGAAACCAATTCACAAGTGGATTCTGTAATCCCTGGGTGGATCTCAAACATAAAGGACCCATCTAATGTTGACAGCACCTTTGCTAACTGGGACTTTTACCTATTTGTCTATTACTTAACAAGTATCTACCAATCCTTTGTAGAAAGAGGATGAGGATAGATAAATGATAGCTAGGTACATGACGGAAAACTTCTTGATCATATTAGAAGCATTCAGAATAATCAAAGGGCATCATGAGAAGATAATCACAATTAGCCTCATGAAGCAAAATGTGTTAAGAGCCATTGTTTAGGGCAGCAACCCTCAGTTAAATTAAAAAAAAAAAAAAGCTTTAAGCTGAGATTGGAGGTGATAGCAGAAACCTGATCTTCTTGCTAGTAAATTAAGTAATGAATCATTAGTGGATAGACTTAAGTTGGGACACAAACATGTAGAGCCGGTCAGCCCAGAGCCAATGTTAATCACCAGCATCTAAAACTCATCATTCATAAAATAGGTTTACATGCATTGTCTTGACATTGTGTCTCAAGCCATTGATTTCCTTCAAGGCTAAGTAAAGCTAGTTGAGGAAGGGTGCATGGAGAAGTGGTTCAGGGCATGCGCCTTGGGGTCAAACGGGCCTGCAGTGAGTCTGGCCCATCACAATCTGGCTGTGTGATCTGGGGCCAGGCCTTTGAGCTTCGCACATGGACCAGTGAGAGAATCCCTAGCTTCAGCCCTAGCTCTCCGACCAATGTTCTTTCTTTTACACAATAACTGTTCCCTAATTTCTGCCTGAAATGAGGTCTCCAAGAGTGCCATTTCAAATATATCTCCTTACCACACTTGTCATAAAGGCCAAATAAATGGGTTAGCTGTCAAACTGTTAATCTACCTGGTCATCTTAACACAGCCCAGCATGATGGCTATTCCAACTCATGTCTAGGTGTGTGGGTTGTTTGGGACCATCCTGCTGATCAGGGTACTTGTGTGGCTCCCTCAAGTCAGGGCTAGAAGAGACATGGCTACATGGGCAGCCTTAGCCAGAAAATTGAAGTGAGGAAGCCCTTTCGAGTTCAGTTGTATGATCTTGAATGAGCCACATAACTTCTCTGTGTGTCAATTTATCTTTAACTATATGGAGGTGATAGTGTCTATTCCAACCAGGGAGCAGAGTGTCTGTGAGGGTCTAATGACACCTGCTGTTCTCTAATGCCAGCACTAGAACATTGTATCCTTCTGCCTGTCATGGGTAAGGGAAAGGATGGGCCCTTCAAGGCAGGGATCATTTCCTATCCATCTTCAACCTTAGCCATGGGAGGCCTCAGTCCATCTAGAAGGCCTGGGTCCAGGTCATCTCCTATTTCTTAACTTCCCTAAGCCTCTGCTACTCTCATCAGAACACAGGGATAACAATGGTTCTGAGAAAATGTACCAAATCTGTACGTGCTACACTCGCATGGCACTTGCAGGAACGAAGTATTCAGCGTATAGGAAAGAAATCCTCCTCATCACCATCATCATCACCATCTTCGTCACTGTCATCATCATCTCTAACTTCTACTACATACTTCCCATGTGCTGGGAACTGAGCTAAGTGATTGCATAAATTAACCCATTTAGTCTCCCAACCCACACTGTGGGAACTATGATCATTATTCCCTTTGTTCAGAAGCACAGAGAGAGTGAGGAATGTACCCAAGGCTGACCCAGGCAGGAAGTGGCAGAGGCAGAATTTGAACCCAAGCATCTGGCTCCAGAGCCCATGTTCTGAACTGTCTCTCTTAACTAGGCTAAAAGCCTATTTAATGCTAGTTGAAAACATGCCATTGGATGCATTTAGGCATAAAAATTTTTTATAGGCCTGAATAAAATTAGAAGATTTCACAGTTAATTTAGTGGGATAATCCAAATCAGCTCTTCTATTTGCTCTTGTTTGAAATTGGCTGATGCTGCCCTTACAATAGCTAAAAATGAAGAGGAACCCCTTCCTGTGTTGTCTCATAGCCAAATCAGCTAACGGGTTTCTAATACCTGTAATTATTAACTGGAAAATTTGTCCTAATCTCTGTGAAATAGTTTCCAAGTAAGATCTTTATCAACAAACACATGCAGATATGGAGATAAACAGCCCAGCTTACCCTAAATGCTCTGTTGTTGTTGTTGTTGTTGTTGTTGTTGTTGTTGTTGTTGTTGAGGAGCATACATGATTTCATTGAAGTGGAGGATCTCTGTTTTCTGTTTTCTCTTTCCATGGGTCAGCATCTTTTCTATACCAGAGAGGCGTGGGATGCAGAGGCACTGGGGTGTCTGATGCTGTGAGTAAACCCTCTGGGGCCAGGTCCAGTGAAAAAGACAGCTCCTTCAGACCTTGAGACCACCAGGGCCATGATCATGATGCTGACTTACCTCGGATCAGGTATCTGCTTCCCACCTGTGATGCTGACCATTGGTTGGGCAATCACAGCCTCTAGAATAGAGCTATAGAATAGAAAAATATTCCATTGTACAAAACTATATAATGCATGGGGGAAGCTTTTTTTTAAACATAACTTGAAAATATAGACTGACAAAATATTTTTGGGTGGTGGAGATTTTTAGATGGAATCAGGATTATTAATGAGAACTTATTCTCTATAGTCCTTTGGGGGAGTGGGTGTGCAAATCAGCATGTAAAATGGGATGTATTTCTGTGTTTCTCAAATGGGTATATCCATTTAAGAAGGTCAAGAAGCACTTATTTGGAAATGAGCCATAGAATTAGTTAAGAAGAACACAAATATTTATTTTGCATTTATCTAATAATTTATGTGCTTATTCTACCTATAGGAATGTCACACCTGATGGGTGATCAGCACTGAGCATGAACATGTCTGAACTCAGGAAATTAGAGCTCTGACTTAGGGGCTAGGTTAGGTCCTAGCAAGGTGTGGTTGCTTCATGGCTCCTTCTAGCCAAGGCCCACAGAGGCCCATGTGGGCTTGACCTTGTTTCTCTTTGAGACTGACATTCTCATGGCAGAGAGCTGTGAGCATATCTGAGTTCTTGAGAAAGATTGCTGCAGATGATAAAACTTTGTGGATAAGATAAAAGGCCATTCTCGGAATAGCATTTTATCACTTGTTCCTTCTGCTATTGCACAAATCTGTGCAACATGCCAGCTGTTTTTGCTTGGGTGTTGTCTTTCTTTGTGATATGCCCTTCCCCCCAGCAATGGAAGCACCTATTTAAAGTCTTAGAAGGAAATCATATAGATTTAGAAGGAAAGAATCATATTTTCTGGGCTCTGCCACTTGGGAGATGTTCTCTCATCAAATGTTTTCTCTGATACTATTCTCTGAGGGACATAGTGGTGAGGGTCATGTCCAGGGTCACAGAGTGAGTTAGGAGCAGCTTCCGCTCATCATGATGTTGGGGCTCACTCAGGCATAGCTTCTGAAACTAAAGGCTGTGAGGTGGCCGCTGTGCATAACATCCTGTGTGGGATTTGGGTCCAATGTTGCTAAGTTTATTAATTTTTAAAAGGCAAAATCTTTTTTTTTAATCATGGAAAATTCTCTCATTTCTTAAACACCTGGGTTTCCGAAAATGCATAAGCTCAGTTGAATACTTTCAGACAAACTCAAATAGAGGAGCAATCTATAGAAGTGTAAGTCTGTACTCTTCCGAAATGTAGATGAAATGAAAGACAAAGACAGACTGAGAAATATTCCAGATTAAAGGAGACTAATGAGACGTGACGTGTGATTCCAGATTGGAAGGCAAAAGTTGCCATAAGGCACAGTATTGGGACAAATGACGAGACCAGAATATAGATGTTCATAAAGCATGGTGACATTGTAGTTGTGTAGAATGTTCTCATTTCTAAGAGATGCTGCTGACGTATTCAGGAGCAAAAAGGGACAGGTCGTACAAGTTACTTTCAAAGAGTTCATCAAAAATAAAGAAACAAACAATGATTACAACGATGTTGACCATGAAAGCGAGAAAGAGAGAAAGAGCAAATACAATACGGCTAAACATTGGCAATAGGTGACTCTAGGTGACAGAAATATGAGAGTTCTTTGTAAAATCTGGTAATTTTTCTATGCGTAAGCCACTTTTTTTTCAAAATAAAAACTTTAGTCTATAGCCATGCCACCCTTAACGTGCTCTATCTTGTCTGATCTCGGAAGCTAAGCAGGGTCGGGCCTGGTTACTACTTGGATGGGAGACCACCTGGGAATACCAAGTGCTACAGGCATTAAAAAATAAATAAAATAAAATAAAAATTTTAATAGAAACAAATAAAACAGTAAAACATAAGCCTGGGTGAGTGAAACCAAGCTTTCCCACACATATGCTCTCTGTCATGGGTCCCCAGGTGAAAGTCTCCAACAAGACAGCATCCACCACTATAAGGGGCTCAGGTTCCTAACTAGGCAGTCTGACCTCTTCCATTTAGTCATGTATTCAAGATTACAGAGTGCCCACCAGTGCCAGGAGCACACAGAGAAGAACAAGCCAGACGGCCCCTGCCCACGCGGAGTTTATGATCTACCTGCTTTCAGACAATGAGCGCAGGCAAGGCAAGTACTGACCAGTGTAAAATGACAGATCGTGCTAGTGTTGTAAAGAAAGCAGGAGGACAGCACGGCTGCCTTATGAAAAGATGTTCAGCCCAAGCACAATCCAGACAAGGATGCCAGCATCGGGTGGGGTGGACAGGAAGATGAGGAGAAGCCCAGCCATCGATGAGCTCAGAAAGAGTCTGCCAGGCTCTTGGCAGAGATGCGCGATGGGCGTGGGCGCAGGTCCAGAGGCACCAGCCGGTGTGATGTGGGGAGGAGAGGCCCAGATGGCTGAGGCCATGAGCAGGATGAAGTCTAAGGGAGACTGAAGACCACCGAAGTGTGTGAGATGCATTTGACCCTGACCTTCTTTCCATGATGATTTTGGTGCCCTGTGCCTGATGATAACAGTAAGAACAGTACCCCCTATATCCAGGTTGCGCGTGTCAAGCAAGGCTCTGAGCTCTCTACGTATCTGAACCAATGTATTCCTCACATCAGCCCAAGGGAGAAGGGCTCTTTATCCCATATTACAGATGAGAAAACTGAGACGTCAAAGTGAAAATGGGCTTTTGTGCAGAATAGCTCTGTACTGGGTCGAATTGTGTCCCTGAAAATGATCTGGCCAAGTCCTAACCTCCAGAACTTGTGAGGGTGGCCTGATTTGGAAATACGGTCTTAGCAAATGTCATCAAGTTAAGATGAGGTCGAACTGGGTGAGGATGGGCCCTAATCCAATGATTGGTGTCCTTATAAATGGGGAAATTTGGACGAAGTCACACGAAAAGGGAAGAGACGCGCATGAAGACAGAGGCAGATACTGGAGTGAAACTGAGATTGGAGCGATGCGGCTGTCAGCCAGGGAACCCAAGGATCGCCAGCGACCCCAGAAGGATGAAGAGAGACAGGAAGGGTCCTCTCTCAGAGCCTGAAAGTCTGGCTCTGCCGACACCTCGATCTTGGACTTTTGGCCTCCAGACCTGTGAAAGACCTCATTTCTGTTGTTTGAAGCTCCCCGTTTTGCGGTACTTTGTTTCAGCAGCCACAGGAAATTCGTACAGCTCATAGAAAGAGTTGTCAGACCCACACCCTACCAGAAGCCGGTGTCATTGAGGTCCTGGCTTCATTTTGGAAACAACTGTGCAGTCAGTATTTGTTAGGTCTTCCCATAACTCATCTTCCACCCCAGCCCCCAGAACTGTCAGATGGGAAGTCCTTTGGACCTCACCTACCCACAGGAAGAAGAAATGGAGGTTAAACAGGCACTAGTCCTTCCCGTCCCTTTCTCCCCTTGGAGGCACAATTAAATAAATTATAAGCTGGGCCACGTCGGAGTTCTCCCACCCACGTAAGGGCCGCCAAAGCTGTTTTGATGGACAGCTGGTCACAGAGGGGGTGGCCGACTCCAGGCCCTGGGCCTGCAGCATCGGGCAGTACCCAGGCGTCCCTCGGCGGCCTGGAGAGCAGCAGCCCTGCTCAGATACCTGATCAAATCAGCCTGTGCAGCTGTCCAAATCGTGGTCCTGAAACCTGACGACCGGGGCTGCGAGAGGTCAGGGACAGGCGCACGGGAGAATCCCTTTCTAATGAAAACATTAGCAGGGGGAAACAAAGGCGACTTTCTCTCTTGGCCCCACCCCACCTACGCGCCTTCCCCTGGAGGAGAGAAGAGGGACTGATGAGCGGAGGGATCTGCAGAGGAAACCCGCGACCCTCCGACCCTCCGCGTTGGGGCACAGCTGCTGTCGCCCCCACCGGCGGACCCCCTGCCTCCGCCTGCTCGAGAGTTTCAGGATGTCTGACTCGTAACCAGGGAGGACTGTCCCCGTAAACAAACCTGTAGGCTCACCATGAGCTTCTCAGCAGGCGTCTTCTTCGCGGTAAAACGGCCGGTCCCGAAGGATTCTTAACTTTGCGAGTTTTCATTTGGGAGTAAACAAGCCCCTTTGATTTCTCTCACGAGGTGCACTGGGAATAGATATTTTGGTCTGACATCCAAGCCGGGAGATGGCCTGCTTTTTGTATAACAGTAGTGGCTGTTTAGAGAAAAGAGCGGTAGTTCCACTTTCAAGTCTTAGCCAGAAATTACACATAAACAAACTGTCGTGACAGCACCAATGAGTCCCAGATGCGACCAGGTAGAAGGGTGAGGGTTCCTCTGGGTCACCCTCGATTGGAGGACTGTGGACAGAGTAAGCCAAGCCATGGCGCACACAGTAGGCACTCTGTAAACACGTGCCTGAGCAGTGGAAGTCAGAACCACAGAACTTGAACTCAGGCCAGAGCCGGTCCCTCCATGCACACAGCATTCCCTAGGGAGAGGTGTTTGCAGTCGGAGCCACTTTTCAGTGGGCGGCCTGGGGTGGGAGGGCAGACGCAGGTCACAGAGGGTTTTTTGCTGCAAAGCAGTGATGGAAGCCACATTGCTCATGGCATAAGCAGCAGACTAAATACACCGCGAACTGAGGTTTTGCAGCAGTCGCTGATGTGAAAGATGCGTCCACTCTGACTTCTAAGTAGCCGGCGACACGGAAAGCAGGGGGCCAGGATGACACTGTTCTGACAGAGGCGCATGTTTCTTCCCTGAACAACCCGGCACCGGTGTACAGCGTGGTTGTAACAATGGTTGACATGGCTGTCATCACGTCCCATGTGCCAGGCGAGGTGCTAAGCGATTTATATCAATCATTCTAATTAATTCTCCAACGTCCCACTAGATAGACAGCGTTATTGTTCCCATTCTACCTCTGCGCCAGCTGAGGCTTACGAGGATTAAGTAACTTGCAAAAGTTCCACAGGGCAGAGGTGAAGAGACAGGGAATGGCACTCCTGTTGGCCTGAGTCCTGGGCATGCTTGTCCTCTGTGTTACAATACACTCTTCCCTCTACTGCCTCAAATAACCGCAGCCTGCTCAGTCATTCACGAAGTATTGCTAAAGTATTCATTAAGCCATTCGACAATATTTATTGAGTAGCTACTGTGTGTCAGGCAGAGTAGATATTTATGCACAGAGGACATGTCCGGATACCGGAGAGAAAGCAATGACAAAAAACACCCACAAAATTCCTGCTCTCCTGAAGATGACATTGTGGTGGGAAGAGTCAGATAGCAAAGAAGTAAACTAGATAGCATGTTAAGAATAAAAGAACAGGATGAGAGAACTGGGTTAGAGCGTGCATGTGATTTTACCATGTTCCCGCTCTCTGCCTGAAGCTAAGGGTTAAACTATGACTAATGTGAGGCTCCTGCAGACAAGAAGCTCACAGCTCATCATGGGAGACGCACATGGAAGACAAGAGTTGCCATGCTGTGGGAGAGGTGATATGCCGAAGGTAAGAACAAGGTGATGTGGGAACAGCAATGTCTAAGTCAACTCCCTGGTAACCACAGGGGCTGCAGAGAGGCGCATCTGTGCAGATGTGTTAGAGCCCCTGCCGGGCAGCAGCCACATGACCGCTGCCCTTGCCACTTCTTCAGAGCTTCCTACCTGCCAGGCCTTGGTAAAGGTTTCAGAAACACGGGCTCTTTGCACTCTCAGAACGCCTCCATGAAGAAGAAACTGAGGCTCAGAGAGGTCAAACTCTCTGCCTCAGGTCCCACAGCAGATGCAAGATTCCCACTCAGATCTGTGTCTGAAATCCAACTCATCCAATATCCTTTTCTGCAACATTTTCGAAGAAAGGAACTATTTTCTTCTATCTGCTGTAGACCTAGTATAGTTTCCTGCCTAGATTAGATGCTCAAAAAATGTGTTGAATGGTAAATGCTTTTTATAGTTCTATGTTCTCTCTCTCTCTCTCTCTCTCTCTCTCTCTCTCTCTCTTTCTCTCTCTCTCTCCTTCTCTCCCTCCCCCTCCTTCACTCCCTCCATCCTCCCCTGCCTCCCTCCCTCCCTTCCTCCGTCTGTCACAGTCATAGAGAGAGAAACATTTAGAGACACACTCATGCTCAGGGTCACAGATGCATACCCAGCTCATCTTCTGGCTGCGGGACAAGCTGCTTTTCCTTTCAGCCACTTCATACTGCTCTACCTGACATGAGGGTGTTTAGAAGACTCTGGAATCTGCAGCAACATGGTACCTTGGCTTCCTTCTCTGTACTCCCCAAGTTGTCCAACCTCAGGATCTAAGAGCGATGGATTATTTGCATGCCCAAACTCTTGGCCTGGCCAAAAGTTAGGCCTCTTGCCAACCTCAGGCCAGGTGGCCTCTTTTGCAATCCTCATTGACCCACAGGAAACCACCCAAACTCAAATCCAATTAGCGGCACCTTGCAAGTCCCTCCTGAATGGAAAGACATGGAAAGGTGTGACTGTTCATCAAAGGCTTCAAAGTCCTCCGTGTGCCTGAGACTCAGCCAGCCCGCCGAACGAGCTGGGGATGACTCACCAAAAGATGCTTTGTGGACTTGGAAAAGTCCTGCTGGAGCTGCCGGGCCACAGTTTCAAGCTGAGCCGTGCTCTGAGTCCAGGTTGTCTGAGGATTACTGAAGCCTTTCCAAGCCTCTCACGTCGGAGAAATCATACTCGAAGGCTGCCAGCCACCAGCTTTCCAGGGCCACTTCTGGCACCTCTGCCCTCTGTCCTGGCCAGAATCACCAAAGCCGGCCTCTCTGCTTCCACGCCTTAGGCATTTTCAGCTGTACACAGAGTCCCATTGACCTCAAAGGCAGAACAGAGAGGAAGTGGGGGCCGGCAGTCAGCGGAGGCTGCTCCTTGTGTGAGTCCAGCATTTGCAGCCCTGACCTCAACATCATAACCAAATACCCATCCCAGCTTGAAGTCGGGAAGGAGATGGTGGGAGGAGATCCCCTGAAAACTGAGCGCAGCCCAGCCACGCTCGTGTGAAGGTGTGGTTCCAAAGGTGCCTGGAAACCCCAAGCGGGGCCCCTTTCAGTCCAGGAGTTGTCTTCCAGAGGCTAGGCCTGAAGAACATGTTCCTGCCCATGTGCCCGAGGCCTGCTGGGCAGCAGAGGACCACCCACGCCTGGGAGGCTCCACTTGCCATCAGAGCCGGCAGGAGCACACCAGCACGTTCCTGCCCTGTGACTCTGAGTTCTCTTTGGCATCAGCAGATGTGCACGAAAGCCAGTGCAGCCAGAGCGAACTGGATTCACGGAACCGAGGGCCTTCGAGAGCCTGGGGCCCTGAGCCGTGCAGAGGCTTGTTCCCAAACCGCGCAGAACTAGGACGAGAGCAGTGTCTCTTCCTCTGCTCTTCGTTTTTGTGTATTCCTCCCTAGGGTGAGAGCTAGCTGGGGACAGGGTTTATCATTCATTCGCGCATGCATGCATGCAATTATTTTTTCATTCATACGTTCAGTAAATATTATCGAAGGCCTTCTCAGGACTGCATCCTAGATTAAGCCTACACAACACCCAAGATGGATCAGAATTTATAGTCCAATAAAACAGGGATCCCCAACCTCTGGGCCATGGCCCGGTACTGGTTTATGGCCTGTTAGGAACCAGGTCACACAGCTGGAGGTGAACAGCGGGCGAGTGAGCAAAGCTTCATCTGTATTTGCAGCCGCTCCCCCACGCCAGCATCATCGCCTTAGCTGCACCTCAGATCATCAGGCATTAGATTCTCATAGGAGCTCCGGTCCCTGGCACCAGGAAGGCTGAGGAACCGCTGTAGAAGATACAGAAGAGTAAACCAACAGTTTTCACGTATTTATCAAAACACGTTTCCAGAATCTGAACCCAGCTTTTATTCCTGGCATTCAGTTACTTAAGCAGCAAATAGAGTTCTAGTCCTAGTCATCTATTCAACTACACTTGAGGAATGAATACAGTAACGACCTCAGGCTGGTCCTGCAGTGGGTTCGTTTGCTCTACTAAACTTCATAGTAACTCGCTCACCGCACAGCAGATATGTGTCGAGCACCCACTCTGAACTAAATGGTGACTTGGCTCCAACCAAAAAGGCTGAGGTCTTTTCACATAAATCCAAGTCAACCGAGGTTTTCTTTTCAATTCCTACAGCATAAATACTTCATATCTCTCCTAAAGCCTCCTTCCTCTTGGCAGACTGTCTTATCTCCCCCTTCGCAGAGAGGATGGTTCACTGGGCATTAACCTCCTCACTTAATCACCTCTTTTCATCTTTTCATCTCTTCTTTTCTTCTTCCTTCTGTCTCTCCTTCCCTTCTCTTTTCACTTTTTTTGTTTTCTTTTTCCTCTCTCAAGGTCCTGCCATTCTTAGCACAATGATCCAGAGGGTCCTCAGCATAAAGCTTTGTTTTCTGAGGCTTGTGACCGTGCAGACTCTTCTGACCACTCCCAGCTAGGTTCATAGCAGGTCTACAAAAAATTCTTAACTGAGTGGAGGGGACCGGATTGCTCTAAGCCCAAGGCTGGGGTTTGTAGGTGAACGATGGCTCTTTCCCATCAAGAGCCTATAACTCAGAAGATCTGTGCAGGGTTTTCCTGGTCTGGCTAGTGTGCAACTGCCCAGCACACTCAGGTCTCTGGGAAGGAATCAGAATTTTGCTTGGGCTAGAGATCTTCTGTTTACTACGTCCACGCCTGCTATTTCGCCAGTGCCGACACCAGGCTAAGTCCTTTGTCTGTGATCGTATTTCTTTCAACAGCAATTCCTCCGAATTTAGTATTGTTACCCCCGTTTGACAGATAAAGAAACTGGATACCAGAGAGGTGAAAAAGCTTGCCTGAGGTCACCCAGCAAGGAGGTAAAGGAGCCAGGGTTGAAATTCCAGTGGGGACATTCCTGCTCTCTCCTCTTCCTGCCCCGACCCCAATCCCCTCCTCTGTTCCCTCCCCCCAACCCCCAACACCCTCGTTTCAGGCTGAACTCTATCTCTTCCTGAGGCCCTGGGGACACATCTTGAATTCATAGTCCCTGAACACTTGTCATGTCACCTAGACATGGGGGCAATATGTCCATGGACTTCAGAATCCCACCAAGTGTCAGCAAGTAAAGCATCTTCAGAACATACCCGCTTCCAACCCTCTTACTTTGTAAACTGAGGCCCAGAAAGGCTTAGCATCTTTTCCTGAGTCCTGGACACCACCAGAGCCAGAACCCTCAAGACAGTTTTCCGTCCATCATTTTTCACTGGCTTAAATTTCTGCACCTTGGGAGGGAGGCAGGGGACAGAGAAATCCAAACGATATGAGTATTGGGTGGAATCTTGAGGTCGTTCCCACCACCCTCTTACACAAGCAAGGAGATAGAACACACGGTGGATGAGAACGCTCTTGATGGGACCTGTTAGGTCAGAAGCAGAGCCCAGGTGCGAACCCAGGATATTTGACGTCCAGCCAGGCGTCCTTCCTATGCTTCTTCTACCCTCTCTTTTCACCACCTCTCATTTGCGACTGCATTCTGGGGCCTTGGGGACAAATTTAGAAGTGAATAAGGATGGTGAATAATTGAACTCATTTCAGTCTTTTTTCTTCTATCAAAGACGTTTAAAGAATAAAACGAGAGACTCTGAATCGGGCTCACAGGTTCGAATGCCTACAAAAGCCAGACCTGTGACTTAAATAAATGGAGTGAGCCAGGTGCAGGATGACAGAGGGTGTTGGGGCCTGGGGCACACTGAGAAATACAGACTCACCTAAAGGAGACAGTGACTACCTACATCCAGCCAATTGTTGTCATACGTAATAGCTAACTATAGGTGAATCTTTCAATTTATCTAGAAAAGCCAGAAATCTAGGTTTTTAAATAAAATATCCTATTCTTTTAAGTGTTACAAAACAATTGTAAACAATTTAAACACATTTATAGACCAATTCAGTTCCCAAGCACCCATTTACATCCTCTGGTTTAGACTATTAATATCTCTTAGGTAGGGATGTCACTGTGCCCTGAGCTTCATACCCACCCCACGAGGCCTATCCTCCACGTCCAAGACTAGCAGAAGCAGCCTCTGGCAGAAATGACAACTGACATCATTTGTTCGAAATTAGGCGCGTCTATATAACTTGCCACCCATTTTTATGTCAGTAGTCGGCACTGCTATTAGCAGCTGGACTTCAAAGTGTGACGAGGACAGCAGGCGGAGGCCTGCACTGTGTCACCGCTTCTATCCTGTCATTAATGAGAGTTGGTTTACATGAGTATCAAGTGCTGATAAGGGTGTCTGAGGATCGTCACTGTAACTGCTCCATAGAGCAGACAATTTATTGGAAAGCCAAGTCCAGCCCATTCGTCATGGACTATTAGAAGACTTTTCAGATGTTTTTAAACCGTCTTTTGAACTCTGTGAGACTTGAACTTCAAGCAGGTAATATCAGGGAGGATGGGAGCTGCAGGTCATCTGGTAGCCAATGCAACAATTTCCATTCAGGTATTTGTGTGGCTTGTCCAGGCGTGGTGCATGGGGGTCAGGAGAACTTGGAGACACATTCAGTGCAACCTCTGACCAGCTGTGAAAACTTGGGGAGTCACAGGCACTCCAGGCTTCAGTGACTCCTCTGTAAGGTAAGAGCATCAGATTGCAGGGTTTCAAAGATGTCTCCCCGCTAGGGGGACGAATATCTTGGTTTGCTCGGGCCTCTCCTTGTCTTATTATTGAAAAGTCCCACATCTCGGGAAACCTCAGTCTCTGGCAAACCAGAGTGGCTGGTCACTTTACTTCTAGCTCTAGATTTTATAACACCAATCAAACCAAGAAACGTAAAGTCAACCTACCTCTTGTTGTCAAAGATTGGCAATAGATACAAAGGAGGCATGGACATGTCAGGTAACAGTCAGACCATTTGAGAACCTTACAAGGGACCGTTCTCTTTGTCAGAAAACTTGGCTTAAACGCCTTGAGTTTTCACAATATCTGAAGCAGTTGGGAAGAATGGCTTGAGCCTAAGTTCTTTGTGTGGATTCTTTTGAGGGAGAACAAAGTATTGCTCTCAGGCTGAGTTAATTTCCACAAGTATTTACTGAGGAGATTTCTATGAACAAGAGTTAGACATGAAAATATAAGGGGGAGAGCTGCTGAGAAGGGTAAATGAATGTGACTTAATGTCCCAGGTATCGCTTGCAGCCAGAGCTCTTCAGCTGCTGCATGGAACGTGACTCTCTGGGCTCCTGTTAAAATGCAGTTTCTGATTCTGTGAGTTCCAAGAGCCCGCATTTCCTACAAGTACCTGGGTGATGTTGATGCTGCTGGTTCTGGGAACTGCATTTTGAGTAGGCAAGGGCTGGGTGACTGACTCCTGAGGGCAGTGACTGATTCTGACTCATCTTTTATCCACGGTAACAAACACAGTCTTAGAAGGTCTCAACCAGATCCATGGACAGACCGAATGAGGCGTCCTTAACATGGGCTCATCACCCAGGACTCTTGTCTGACATCGCTCTTTGTCCCAGGGTTCTGTGCAGCCCCAAATGTCCCCTGTGTGGCCCAACCTACATTTCTGAGAATACTAGTAATCAGTTGTTGGAAAATCAACGAGTGGAATTATCCAGGGTAGAATCCGATAACCGACTATGGTAAAGATGACCACGATCTGACCCCACGCTTTATTTACGGAGCCCGCAGAGGCCACAAGAGGAAGTCCATTGCCTTCTTAAACAGGCCGAAGCTGGCGACCGACCTGTTTTTCCACCTTTTCTGCACTCCATCCTCCCCAGTGGCTCGAGGACTCTGTATCTGCAAGTTCTCTTCACTCCAATTATAAAAGCATTCAAATCATCAGAGATATGTATGTGGATATGCACTCTGGCGTGGTTTGTAAATTAAACAAATAGAAATAGCCTAAATGTCAAAAGGAAGGATTGATTAGATAACTTAAGGCATATCTATGAATGGAATATTTGCTGCCGTAAAAACCACAGTTTCGTGTGTAAACAACAGGAAGTAATCGCCATATAGTAGTAATTCTAAGTACAAGGTTGCAAAACTTTATACAGAGCATAACACTAATTTTGTAAAGAATATTTCAAAGAGGAAAGCTCAAGAGAAATTGTACCAAAATCTGAACACATTGGCAGTGGGTGTGGGGATCATGGTATTTTGTCTTCTCATGTGTGACAGAGTCAAATGCAGAGCTCTGGAGTCAGATTGCTGAGTTTGAATCCCTGCTCTACTACCAGCTTAGTTCTGTGGCCCTGGTAAAGGTTCCGAGTCTGTTGGTGCCTCAGTGTCCCCTCTGTAAAAATGGAAAGAATACTAAATTGACCTTCTAGAACTAGAGGTGTGGAACCAGGAGAGTGCTATGGAAGAACTAGGGGTTAGGGGAGTCAAGGGAGAGCTGCAAGAACCCATCAAGAAACCTGGGGAGACTGTGGACACCCCTTTCCCATCTCCACTCAAGTATCTCCCTGCCCCCTACCCCCTACACACACACAACACACACATGCTTCTCCCTCACTGTATTTCAAACTCGTTTGGACTTCCAGTCCTATCTGAGAGGCCCTATTCTGCAGAACAGGCTTTGCTTCCCTTTTTGTTTTCTGTCTGGCCCACCCCCTGCTGAGAGAACAGGTAGGTGAATGAGCTACAGACAGGGAAGCTGCTTCCTTGTGAACTCAGATGCACCTGGCTCCAGGCAGCCCCTTGCTGTGTAGGCACCGGGCTCGGCACAGCACGGGGCAGCATTCTTGGATCTCGAATGGCAGAGCTGGACAAAAGTGAAATCAAGGTGGGCTCCACCAGTCAAGTTTTATCCTCTCAAGTCCCTCATTGGGTCCCACCCCATAACATACACCCAGGCTTTATTCAAAAGAGAAAAAGAAACGGGTCTTGATTCAGTTCTGGATATGCACATACACAGTTTGGGATTTTCTAAATGACAGCACCTGTTAATTGTCTGGTTAGGTATGACCTATTAAACATTTACCGCCCATTTCCTGTACATGTCTGGTGAGGCCAGCAGGAAATTTAGAACAAATTAAACAGCAGCTGCAATTCCTCACGCTTTAATGGTCCCTCCAAGATTCTACACGGTATTGTAAAATATTAGGGGGCAGATCTATTAGAGACAGGCGGGTTTCATCAAGGAAGCCTCCACCTCCCCATCCTCCTGCCAACCAGGCCCCATAAAGTTAAATTGGCCAGCACGCATCTCTCCCTCCCCTACCTCCCCACCCCCACACCGCCATATATTTGAGGGGAGGCTTTTTCATCTCCACACCCCACTCACCCTCCTCTCCAGCCCCTCACCCCCCTCCCAACCGTTCCCACACGGTTTCACATGTGGTCCAAGAGGAGCACTTCCTGCCGTTATAAAAAGCAAAACCAAGACCCCAGCAAAAACAGGCTGTGCGCAGAACACCCAAGTTGACAGTGTGAGAGAGAAGGCCTAATCCATTCCATATGACAAACAGCAGTGGCCCGCAGGGGCAGGCCGAACCCTGAGGAGAATTCACATCAGTCCCTCCACTCTGCTGCCCGGTGTTCTCAACCACCCCCCCTCCCCGACTCCCTCCTCAAGTGGACCCTTCAAAACAGGAGAAAAATATTCTTAGGAGCACGCCCCGAACTTTAAACTGATTATGTTTGGGTTTAATAGCCTACTATGCATTGTTCTTTCTTCACTTTGAAAATAAACTCTAGGAAGCATTAATGCAAATACAATATAAACACACTCGTTCCTAAATTTTCGTATCTCCCCAGTGTGTTTCAGTTTGCTCCTTAAGATGATGGCTTAGCTTGATGTAAGAACCAGATGGATCTTTAAATTGGAAGCTTTGCAACTCTTACCATGTAAATAGACAGCTGTCCAGTTGATTCGAGGGATGAAAGTGCCCGCAAGAATATGGCCTTTAATAACCGCTTCCATTGTCCTTCTTGTAAAAGCAAAACGAGCAAGGTCTGTTCACGTCCTTTCTGGCTGTTCTGCCAAAAAATGACAAATATCACCTCAGTTATAGAAGATGTAATTAGAGGTTCAGATTTTTAAGAATTAATTCAAAGAACTGATTTCTGTGGTAATCGTACTTTAGTTGATATTTTTACATTTCTCTAGACAATGTGTGATGCTGGATGATTGATAAATGTGCTTCATTCATTTATTCCCTGCTACTAGCCAGCAAATGGACCATCCCTTTTCACAGCTGCTCACCAAGGATACTGAGCCTTAAGACACTTATCAGCTGCTACATCCAAAATAGAACCTTTTTACTTCCTGTTTCCTACTTCCTGCTTCCTGCTCCCCAGTTCCATAAACCATTCTCCTTGAGAGGTGCTAAAAATGGAAAGGACAAGATGAAAGAGTTGCTCAAAAGATTTATATCAGCCCATAAAAGTCTCCTCAATATCCCATAGACTAAATTGTCAGTTCTGCTTTAACTGAAACTTTTACTGGGTAGTCAGTCTGAATTTTGTCTATAATTCCATTTAAATCTACTAGGCCAACTGTTTGTGGTTTGGTTGTTCTGGATGACTTGACAAATTAGTATAGTAAATTTCGGGTGTCTTAAGTACTAAATTAGGTCATTTGTTTAATGAGCCAATCCACTGCCCAGAGTTTGACCCCAGCCCACTAGGGTGAGTTCACATGGAGTTCCAAGGCAGAGGCCTGTGGCCCCTCATTTGTCTTATGCTTCTAGAGAAACTGCTCTCAAGTTAGGGCTGGACATGGAATTCCAACCTTAACATTGATTTGTTAGTTATAATTAGCAAAGAAATTCCTTTGCTTCGGTTTCTCTCCTTCCCATATCTTTCCCCCAGTATTGTTGTCGTTGCTGCCATCCTCATCCTCATCCTCACCATCACCACCACTACCATCACCATCAGCCTTATTATCTTCCTCATCATTATCCAACCCCTATCGAGCACTTACTGTTGGTTGCTTACTATATTAACACTTACTGCATGTGCTTGGTACTTTATTGCATCATTCCACCTGGCCCCCACAATGACCCAAGGAAGTAATAGCATCATTAGTCTTATTTTCCGAAGGAGAAGATACATCTTAAAAATGCTAATTTTCCCATGGGTATATTCGGTCACTCATATTTACCCATTTATTAATTAACTCTTTCAACTAATACATATTTAGCATCCATTAGGCACCAGGCACTGGGGATTCCATAGAAATCACTTTCAAGGGCTTCGCTATTCAGTTGAATAGAGTCATGAATATTAATAAATGTAATGTAATTCTATATTTACTGTAATTCAGGCAGACCAAATGTACACCTGGGGCACAAAGAAATAAGTAACCAACTATGTCCCTAAAATGTTCCCTAAACTATGTATATGAATTCTGGCCTTTTCAATGATATCCATTCACTAATATGATATTCATCCACAAGTTCATGTATGTGAACTCGATACCTTCTGACAGCCAGAATCCTGTTAACTGATTCTTCTGTGCACATATGGGACAAAGGGATTGACATTCACAGTCATAGCTGAGAAGAACGACCAAATTTTCAGCTGCACTGTAAATTAGCCACCACTCCTTCCAGGGAAGGAAGACCGTATGGTTGATGTAGAAAACAGTGAGTCCTTGAGGGCATGGACTGTGTCATTTTCACTCATGACCCACAGTGCGAAGCACAGAACATGAAACATAGTTGGTTCCCACTGTTTGTTGACTTGATAACCTTTGATTTGATTGAGTTCTTTGAAAACCTGTTATTCGTATGGGTTCAATGCGGTAACCCTCAATTAACCAGGGTATTCAACTTAGTGGAGTAATTTTTTTCCAGCCCAAACGGGATGACATGAGCTTGGTGTAGACTCTCCAATGATGACCATCTTTACTCAAGAACTGATATTTGGTTTAGATATGTTTAGAGCCATGAGAGACAGACAGACAGAGAGATTCATCCACATGCACACACATTGGTGTGGACCTTGGAAGTCTACCTTACGTGAAGGTAGAGATACCCTCGTGAACCAACAGGGGTCTTAAGGAGACTCTAAAGTTGTCTAAATTATGTTCTCATGCCACCTTCTGCCCCTTCCCAGTCTCTACTGATACATCCCTTCTCTGAACTCACCTGAGTGAGCCAATCACCCCAGTTAGGTTATATGTTAGTTGACGGCCGTGCCCGTGCTTTTTCCTAAATTTTAATGAGTCTTATAAATACATAGTAAAGGACATAACTATGCACTAAATGTACAGCCTAATGAATTTCTATGTAGGTATATCGTGGTGTAGTCACTACCCAGATCAAGATATGGAATATCTCCAGTACTCCAGAGGCCTCTTCTCAATCGACCAGTCCCAAGCGCAAGAACTATCCTTACCTCCATCGCCATAGATTAGTGTTGCCTGCTCTTGAACTTCATGTGAAAGAAATCCCAGTGTGAACTTTCGTGTTGATACTCCCTCTACTCATCATCAGCTTGTGCGATTCACTCATGTTGTAAGTAGTGGAATTCCATTCTTTTTCCATTTTTATTGCTATGAATATTGTTCATTATATGTATATGCTTCGACTCGTTTATCCATTCTGTAATGGATGCACATTTGTCATTTTCTATTTTGGGATTATTATGAATAAAGCTACTATGACCATTCTTGTCCTACATATGTCTTTGGTGGACATAAAGATCATTTCTCTTGGGTTCATATCTCAGGTCATGGGATAGGTGGACGTTTAGCTTTTGAAGATGCCACTACTCAGTTTTCCAAAGTGCACAATGATAGTGCTATTTAAAATAGTTCATCAACATCTGTTTTTAATCCTTTAGCCCTATGGCTTTAAAGCCAGTGTCTTCTTCCTTTTCATTGGCTTTTTAATGCCTGTTTGTCAACATTTGCCAAGCATCCCTGGTGATATCTATGTGGAATCTTCCTCCTTCTGCCAGCTGTCCTCTGAAACGAGCTGGGCATAGTGGCTCAAAGCGCCAGCTTGGTCATGTGGCTTCTTTTACACTGTATGATATTTCTTTATCGGATGCTTCATTTCTCCAAACCATTCCTTCACCCAGTGGTAGCAGCCATCAGGTTTTCTACCTTGTAAGATTATTTTGAGGATGTAACGAGGTAACGCCTGTAAAGTGACTGCTGCACGAGTTAGCTACTATTATCATTGTTGATGTAAAATGCCAATAAAGAAGCTATTGGCCATATTAATTGTTCTCCCGGTGTGTTGCGGGTGCTTATAAACACTTACTCCCCTCCAGAATTCCTGGGGGCAGATTCACTGAGTGTCTTATCGTTACAATAGTTCGCTATTCTTATCCAGCTCCATGGGGGTGCCAAGTGGTTATTGAAAACACTTGTTCCTCTGCCCCCAGTAAGACAGTCACTTCTAAGAGCTTTGGTGGTCCTTGCAAAGCCAAGGAGGAGAACTGGAGAGAAGACCACGAAGAAGATGTCCCATCTCCTGGTGCCGCTGCCTCGAATCACTCTCCTGACTCAGAGCGTTTCCTCTTGGCCCTCTTCTTCGCTTTTCGGTCTCGGTAGGGGAAGCCCCCACTCCTTCACCTCTTTCTCACTCCTCTGAACAAAAACACCATTCTCCACGTTGAACTCTGCCCTGCTGCAGGGGGAGTCTGGCTTCCTTTGCCACACAGCCTGTCGGGTTTCGATTAGGCCAGGGAAACACCACAGGAAATGAGTCAAGGAAAGGAAGGCTGTGATTTCTTTTTTATTTCAAATACCAGATTTATTATTATTTTTTTTTAAATGACAGTGTCCCGGCCGTGCCAGGTCGAGGAGGAATGTGAAAAATGTGCAGCTTGAAACGTGTGAGGAGCAGCTGGATCCTCCAATTGTTTCTAATAAAAACCCATGGGAAGCTCTAGGCCGTCCCCTGGGACGAGAGGGCGCATCTGCCCTCTCGACACGGACGCTGGGACGTCGTCGGAGGTCTGCGCAGGAATCGATCAGGTTCAGGCAGCCATGGCCAGCCCATTCCTGGACTTCTCAAACCTCCCTCTCCTTGCTCGGCTGTGTTATAGCTGTATTGACCTGGACATCTCCCCTGACCTTATTGACCCCCAGGCTCCAAAGTGTTGTCATGACGATTTAACGAGCTAACCTTCACAAACTTCAGTTTCCTCTTTTTGCAGAAAGCGTGGTTTGAACTGAATATGTAGGTCATTTAAACCCTTCCATCTGCCAATGCCATCAGACCTGCCTGCAAGCAGAGGCGGTGCGAGTGTGGCTGGGGCCTTGGGTGCCAAGTTCCACACCAGCTCTGCTGCTTCTGTGCTGAGGTCTGGGACATTCCTGGGCTTCCATTTCTTCCTTGGCAAAGCAGGAGTTAAATAGTTACACCTATTCTGTGCCAAGCATTCTCAGTGCTTGACGTGTAGTAGCTCAGGCCTGTCTAACGAGCTGTGCACTATTATTGGCTCCATGTTACAGATGAGGAAACTGAGGCAGGGAGGTTAAATAACTTGCCCTAGGTCACATAGCTATTATGTGCTTGTATCCAACCAGAGAAACAGAACCAGTGAGAGACTGATAACAAGAGATTAAATTCGAGGGGTTGGCTTAGTGATGACAGGGCTGCCCGGGCACGTCCGGAATCCCCAGGGCAGGCCCCCAGGACGGGCAGGTGCCCCTCTCAGGCACAGGCTGGATTTCCTCTTCTCCAGGGAAGCCTCGGCTCTGCTCTCCAGACTTCTGACTGATTGAATGAGACTCACAATGAGAGTGACCTAACCTCCCTTTCTGAAGGTTGACTGATCATGGACTGTAATCACATCTGCAAAATACCTACCCGGCAACATCGACACGAGGGCGCAATCGAATAGCTGCACACTGTAACCTCACGAAGTTGACACATAAAGCCGAGCATCATGGTGGCCGAGGAAGGGTTCAAATTTGGGCAGTCTGGGTCCACAGTCCATACTCTGGTACCCTTTTAATTATTATTACTATTACTATTATTACTATTTTATTACAATAAAGTTAAGAGACTATACTTTAGAGCAGTTTTAAGTTTACAGAAAGTTGGAGCAGGAAAGGCCAGAGAGTTCCCATCTATCCCTCTCTTTCCCTATACCAGCATCTCTGCATTAACGTCTTGTGCTACATTTGTTAAAACTGGTGAATCTACATTGACACATCTTTATCACTTCAAGTCCATGGTTTACATTAGGGCTCACTCTTGCTGTTGTACACTCTATGGGTTTGGACAAATGTATAATGATACACATCCATCATTATGGTATCATACAGATTAGTTTCATTGCCCTAAAAATTTTCTGTGCTTCTCTTATTCAACCCTCTTTCTCTGCAACCCCTGGCAACTGCTGATTTTTTACTGTCTCCATAGATTTACCTTTTCTGGAATGTCATAGAATCTGTATTATAGAGTACGTAGCCTTTTCAGACTGACCTCTTTCACTTAGTAATATATATTTAAGGTGCCTTCATGGCCTAATAGCTCATTTCTTTTTAGTGCTGAATAATATCCCATTGTCTGGATATATCACAACTTATTTATCTATTCGCCTACTGAAAGACATCTTGGTTGCTTCCAAGTTTAGACAATTATGCATAAAGCTGGTATAAATAAACATTCATGTGTAGGTTTTCATGTGGACCTAAGTTTTCAACTCTTTTGGGTAAATACCAAGGAGTACCTTGCTGGATCGTATGGTCAGAGTCTGCTTAGCTTTGTAAACAAACCTCCAAACTGTCTTTCAAAGTGGCTGCACCATTTTGCATTCCCACTATTATACTATTAATAATACCTCTCTCTATGAAGTGCATAGAGTAGGGGCAGGTATACAGGTGCTTAGTGCAGGTGGGGTACGAACATTCCTCCATGGCACAGGTGCCCCTCTGTGTGAGTGTCCGTGTACAGTTTCTGTCCTGGAGGAGGCAGCGGGGTGAAATCAGCCCCACTTGGATCCCCGCTCTCCTCTGGGCTGCCCAGGCTAGGTGAGAGCTCTGCTTTCAGACAGCGCTGGGTGCCTCCCCACAGCCAATCCAGCACACCCTCTCTCAGTATTAGCTCGGGTCACAGCCAGTTCAGCTACATGAACTCCTGCAGGCATCCATGTCCTGCTGATGTCCCAATGGGGAGGTTGGAGGGGGCGCTTCGGATGAAATCGTTCTGGTCTGGCCTGAGCGAATGTTTCTTATTTCTCATTTGCAAATAAAAATACTCAGCCGTCCAAGGCCAACAAACAGTACTGCCTCCCCGGCTGCTTGGATGGGCTTGTCCTTCCCGGCTGCATGCCGCAGCCATGGCGTCAGCTGCCTAGGCATGGCCTGGGACACAGGAGCACCTGAAAATCCCAGGAGAGGAGGTGACTGTGTCCAGGGAAGTCCCACATCTTTCCTCAGGGCTCACTTAGCACTTTAGGACCCAGGAGTTATTTTCCAGGGGTTGCAGCTGGGGATGGGGAGAGGAGACTTACAAACAAGCAGCAGTGACAGCGTCATCATCATCAGGGTGAACATCTATTGAGCACTTCTTGCATGCCTCGGTAAGTCTCATGTGATCCTCCAAGCCACCCAATGACTTAAGTGCTATGAGCATCTCTCCATCTCCCAGGCATGGAGCCTGAAGCTAGGAGGGGCTACCTGAGCTGCCTGAGAATGCTTGGGTGTTGAGAGCCAATGCAGGGATTCAGACCCGGGTTCTTTGGACTCCAGGACTCACAACACACTGAAGTCCATGAACAACTAGTGAGCGCTTACTGCATACTGGGTACAGTTATATCTCGGTGAGGTGGATGTCATAAACCCAATGTATAGATGTGGCAGATGAGGCTGGGACCCTTGAGTAAGATCCGGTTCCTAGCAGGCCCAAACTATCTCCCCGCTTGGAACGTGAGCGTGGCATCAGTTGGGTTCCCACCTCAGCCCTGCCCTACCATTCTCACGACGTGGTGAGCGAATGGCTTAACTGTCTCATTTGCAAGGTTGGGATCATCAAGTACCTTCTTCACAGGCTTCCGGAAAAAAGCAGCCCACAGCCCTGACACAGCGGGACATCCAGAATATCAGCACTGTTATTACCTCTCCCCGCACTCCCCATCCTGGTGGCAGTGGGGAGAGGCTGGTGTTGCCATCCAGCAGGACCCTTCTCCATGGGAAGCAAGCCTCAGGGGTTGCTGCCATGCTACCCACCCACGAAAAGCCCATTCAGCCTCCTCCTCTGAACATCATGCATCTGTCAGCTTCCCAATCCCAAATAAAGAGAGCAAGTGCTGTCACTCGGGACAATAAAAACCCTTCACCAGTACAGATGCACCACACCACCGATAGCTTCCAGCTTCCTGATGGGGTCCATTTAACATAAACATGCCTTAACTTTTTAACTAATCATTAGAAGAGCTGGCCCAGCGTCTTGGTTGTGGCCTGGAGACCCTCCCCACCTGACTGTATGGCAACTCGCTGGCAGCTTCCGGGAGGCACAGGCCTCTTCTTTAAGAGGTTCCAAATGGTCCCCAAATCGTGTCTTTCTTCCTTGAGACACAGGCAATTTGTGTGTCATGGGGGCCTTTGTAGAGATGTCAATGGATTATTTCACGAGGAGAAGCCCCCTCTTTACACCCTGAAGTGGCTTCTGCTATGAAGATGAAAGACCAGGAGGCAGGTTGGAAAACAGATAATTCATGGGACTGTCAGAGAGCGATTTGAATTTCATTCACACCAGGCAGAGCTGGGGAGGGGGACGTGGAGCCTGTGGGTCTTGCTCCAGGGGGAAGCAGGTTGAGTTCTCAAGCGCTGAAGTGATAATCCAGCCCACGGGGCCCAGACAAAGCTGGACATTTTGTCCTCACTGTCAAAACGCCACAAGCTCAGGAGCAGATGGAGTGGTGTTGGCAGTCATAAACCCCACCCCCTGCCCCACCAGGGACAAGCAGGTTAACAGAAGGGATTGGCGCCATGCATGTCATAAAAGCACTGCAAGCCTGTCATGTTCCGATAAATCTTGATTTTGTAACGGAATAGCGCTGTGGTTCCCAGCCTTGGGTTTCACAGGTGAGCCGTGGACTGATGGATGGTTTGGGAGCTGGGAGGAGAAGAGGACAGAGGAAACCTTACCCGCCAGCCCCCACCCCCTCTGGCTCTCCAGCGCCGGGCAGGAAATCCAGCCTGCAAGAGGATATACGAGGCATTTGTTACCTCTCCCAGATCCACGCTGGAATGCTGGAAGGCAACCAGGCTCCATCCCCATCTCTTGGCGCTCCCAGACAGTATTAAGCCATAGGAGCTTAATGAATGGCGGTGGTTGTCCTCTTCCAGGTGGGCTCCTGGGCTCAACCACCCTTTAAACAGAAGGACTAAGGAGGGTGGTTCCCCGCCCTGTCAGCACGGCCTCTGCCGCCTGCCCTGCCCCCTGTGATGCCCCCCACAAGGAAGGCATTCCTTTTTAGAATCCATCTGCCCAGAGGGGAGCCATAGCGATGTTTGTCCACTTAGAGAGGCCGCCCTTTGTAGTTCGCACAAAGGCAAGGATTTTGTTAAATGTCTGCTCTGAATACTTTCACATGTAGAATAGGACTTGAGCTCTGAGGCCGACAGGTGACACAAGTGAGTGGAGCAGGACAGGTGGGAGAAGATGAATGGTGAGTGACCCACGGCCTCGAGTTGGGGAGAAAATGACGCATTGTGGTGACGTGCACCTGCTCCAGTGGCTGCCATGAGGGACTCAGGGCTTCGTGCGGTCGGATCTTCTGGACTACCCACTGAACATGAGATCTTGTCCCTCTGGCCTCCTGGACCACTGTTTCCTTGTGGAGAAAAGGATGACAAGCTGCATGTCCCTCAATGGACTATGAGACAAACCAATATAACGTAATAAAAGCAAAGAGCTTGGCAAAGCACCCGGCTCACTGTAAATTCTCAAGACATAGTAAGAAAACCCATAAGCAGAAAGTGATTATCTTGTCCCTGGCATGAAGTGGGACCAAGCATCCAGCTAATTCAGCAGTTGCTTCTGCACTGTGCCGAGCGATTCCGTCAGCACCTGGCTTCTGGGGAAGGGCGGGCTTCCTTCCTGGAGGGGCGGCCATGGGCAAGTGGACGGTGTAGCCACTGCCCTTTCTTCAAGGCAGCTCTGAGGTCTCTCCCAAAGATAAGCGCTGGCTTGCTCTCCCGCATCCTAGTCGGCAGCCAGATTTCTGGCTCGCAGCCTGCTGCTCCTGACTGTGGGGAGGAATGAGCACCGGAGGATGATTAATGAAAGAGAAGGAAATGTAATAATGTGTGGCCGGCCCGCCAAATGGCATCAGTCTCTCTGGACATCGCAGAAAGGGTGGATTTCTCCCTCACCTGGTCTTGGAAAAGGGTGTCCTCCAGGTTAAATGGTGTCTGAGAAACAACCGAGGACATTAAATCAAAGGTCACCTGTGCAGACGGGAACTCCAGTTGCACGGGAACACAGCGGCTGAGGAAAATCACTATCTATGGGCCTGAAACGAGAATTGAAGGCGTCCTGTGTTAGTGACACGCCGGAAAAGAGGTCTGGCTACAGTCAAAACGGTGGATGAAGACCGCCAACCATGGGCCTGGGTTTGAACCCAGACCCCGCCACTCACTAGCTCCAAAGACCTTGGGCAAGGTTCTCAGTTTCTCTTCGTTTCGTGTTCTTCATCTGTAAAGTAGAGCTAAAGATGGAATCACCCACAGAGCATTCTTGTAGGAATTAACTGAGTCGCTTTGGGTAAAGCTCTTGAACAATAGCCTAGCATGTGATGGGGGCCTTCTAAGGATTGTTATAATTGACATGCATTTGCTCTGAATTCTGTAATTTCATCACCGTATACTCTCAAGAAAGAGGATTCATTAGTCCCATTTCCCAGATGCGTAAGAGCCTAATTCACCAATGTCCCACGGCAAGGACCATCAGCCCTCGCCTCGCTGCCTTCTGGCGGCCTGAACTGGGAATGTGACATCCTGCGGTCCCTCTCTCCATGACTTTTTATGTTTGATCCCAGGCCTCCCACATGGCTCACGTGTTGCCATTTGTTAGGATTGCCTCTGGACCTTCAGTGGCACAGACAAATGTCCGTCTCCCGCCTCTTATGGTCACATTCGAGAGCCTCAGATCTGTCTCCCATGGGGATGGTCTCCTTTGTTCCTCTTCCCAGCACCCTCTTGCCCACCGCCTCTCTTCATTTTAGTCATGAAACGTCCTTTCGGCCCCACCCAGGGTCTGCACGGTGTGTGAGCGGCTCAGAGGTTGGTAACCTGAGCTGGGCACTAAAGAGACACCACCGTTGCCTCGTGGCGGGGAGGGGGTCCCTTAATGGTTCCAGCAGATGCCGCAGAGAGGGAAGGGCCACAGGCAGCCCCTAACTGCCCACCCGGAGATAACCCCTGACCCTCGCCTCTCCCAATGGGCCAGTCAAGAAGTCTGAGCCTTGGGGTGGCCAATAAATCTTTGGGCGTTGCCCCCTCCCCAGGATTCTGGCCTCCTGCCTGGCAGAAAGCGCTTAAACTTAAGAACTCTCACTGAACCCACAGGAAGCCCCTCTGGGAGTTTGTGGGACTGAGGACAGTTATATTTCTGCATAGATTCTAGACGCTAAGTGCTGCCGAATTCTAACTGGGTTATGTATCATGGCAGCATGGCCGAGCGGCACCATCCAGGTGTGTGGTGGGGGCACCTGGGAGCCAGGAAGGCGGCTGGGAAACTCCAAGCTCCCCATGCCCATGGTCACTCTAGCTGCCCACAAACATGCCCTTTGCTTCTCTGGGACACCTAGGGATAGAGGGCAAGAGAAGAGATCCTTGACACAAAAGGGTCATTTATAGTCAAGAGAATTCCAAAGTTAGAGGACAAGATGGAGCTTTCTTTCTTTTTTTTTTTTTTTTTTTTTTTTTTTGGTTAAAAATTCAAGATACAAATAAGTATCTCTATCTCACCTTTTCCCACAGTCACCCTCCCAGGGGTGCTGAGATCTTTTAGGTCTATAAGCATATAACTATGGGTAGGTAAATATATGAGCACGTAAACTTATACATGTAAGTATACACATACATGTAAAATCTTATTGCTTTCCATTAATCTATTTTGGTGGTCATTTATATTGTTATGTAAAGAGTCCTTTATTCTCTTTTATGGCTGCATGCTATTCCCTTGAATGGTCCATTCATCGTCTATTTATTTAATTGGCCCTCTACTGATAGGGCCTTAATGAAAAGTATCACTTTCCCCATGGATTCATGCATTAGATGTCCCCACCATGACCATCTGAAACTCTGGGTTACTCTTAAGTCTTATCCCTCCTTTTCCCCACTCACAATCTCTATAGTCCCCTTCCTTGGGTCCAGCTCCGGCCTGAGGCTCTGTTTGTGGCTGGGTGGGTTTGAGCACTCTTTAAAAGTGCTCCTTTTGCTGATTTTGACCTCCTTGTGCACTCACCATAGCTTTCTCTTGGGTTGACAGGAACATAGTAGGTGCTGGATTGTTGTCACTGACTATAGGGGAGGAAAAAGTAATCCTGGTGGAGTGACATTTCTCCATGTCCTCCATGGGTTATAAAGGAGCGTCTAGATTTTGCCCACATGCACTGGACATAGGAGGCAGGAAGGGTCCAGTGGAATAATGGAGGATTTGGGTCTACAGATGTAGGTTGGCATCCAGGCCCCCTGTTTGTTAGCTGTGTAACCTGGGCTGTCCCCCAACAACTCCACCTGTCCAACAGGTGACACACACACACACACACACACACACACACACACACACACACACACACGAGGCCTTTGTGAATAGAACCCACACATAGTGGAAGGCAGAAGTGTTTAGCCATTTGATCCTGAGCGCTAACATCAGCTCCACCTGGGTCCAAATCCTCACTTCACTTCTTACAAACCAGGTGACCTTGAGCAGAGACTCCTTTCCTCTCTGAGCCTCAGTTTGGGAATAATTATAAAAGAGTGCCCACCTCATGGTTTTGCAGGCTGATTTTGATGATTAAATGAGATTAAATGTAATTAAATGATAAGTCTAGCCGCTTGACATAGACTAGCACATGTCAAGCGCTCAAGACATTTTCGCTTTTATTGTAGTCATTGATGTTGTTGTGTGGTTTTTGTTGCCACAGCAATGGTGGTTGTTCTTTTGACACTTTGTGCTCTTCTGCACAGATGTCCCCCACAGATTGCAATGCAGTTGTTTAACACCCAGAGCACTCGCGGGGCTCACAGACTCAAACCAGCTGGCGGGGATTACCACTTCATCATTCTCTACAGGTGCTCAAGGTCTGTTTCCTCTCTCACAGTCCCCACGTGTGTCCTTGCATATTGGAACACACACGATGGCTCTTTGCTGGCAGAATCCTGCCTGGACACAGGGGATTGAACCAAATGATCTTTTGACCTCTCTCCCACCCCTAGCTCCAGGATTTAGGATCACCCAGCATGCACGTGGGCCAGTGAAATTAGCCACTCTTTCCGGAAATGCGAGGTTATTCAGCGTTCTACAGCTCCCAGGGGCTCTCCCAGATAAGACTTGCTCCAGGCTCTTTTTTCCCTCAGGACTTGTGGAAATCTCTGGGTCTGTTTGACATCAACTTGTGTCCTCACAGTCCCACCAATGACCTTCCATTGACCTTTGGATACTGGCGAGAAAAACGTCATTTTTTCTCCTAACCCATTGAACTCTCAGAAATGACAAAGTGACAGAGGCCAGCATGGACTTTCCAGAAAGGCCTCCGGCCCCTGCCGTCACCGTGGCTTAGAGATAGCACCCACACCCAGCAGAGGCAAAGAGCCACCGGCAACTCCTCACATTGAAAATGAAGTGATGTCTTCCTGAGAGGGGTTTCTCCTGCGAGGCACGGGAAGGGAGAGCAGGAAGGCAGGGGGGTGGCCGATAGGACACCTAACGGAAGTGGAGGAAATGGCCAGCGAAGTCTAGACGTGTTATCTTGCCCCCCGTGCGGGCACCAGCCCCACGCTCATCCATCGTCCCTGGAACTGACTTCCTGCCTCAGGATTTACGCCAATGACTTCACCCTCTTGCTATCTCAACAGTCCCACTGCTGCCCGCGCTGGGCTCTCAAGAATTAGGAGCCAGATAACAAGTCTAGACAGCTCAGAAGTTTTAAATGGATTATTCTCCAGAGGGAGGAGGATGGCTAGCAACTAGCTCTGAGGACTCAAATGCCAAAACCCTGGACTGCATTCAGATTTGAGTCTGTGTAAGGCATTTGTACACTTCCTGCCTTGCCCCACCACCCTGGGGTTGCAAACAGGCACAGTAACAGTCACAAGGTCACACAAGGCTGCTTCCCAGCCGGTCAGGGGAGCTGCACGCCCCACTCCTTTTGACCTGGTTAAGACCCCGGGGTTGCCTCCACAGAGCTGGATGAAGACCTGAGAGCTGAAAAGGTGACAGTTTCTCCCTGCCCCTCGACGTGCTCAAAACCAAAAGCAGTATTAGGCTGCACAATAAGTGGAAGGAAGTCCAGCGCAGATCGAAACTGCCCCCATGTGATTACTACCCTGAACTACTGGGTCAAATATCAAGTGTCTCAAAGGAAACTCTTGCTGGTGCCCCTGCCCCGTAGGTGACCCAGGCACATACCTTCACCCACCTATGAGCCATACCCTCATGAATCAATTTTCCACATGTAACATGGCAGCCCGCTCAGCCTCCTTCTCCCACCATGTTATGGTTTCAATTGTGCTCCCCCACAATGCATGTGACATCCTAACTCCCAGGGCCTCAGAAGGTGACCTTTTTTGGGAACTAGGATCCTTGAAAATATAATCGATTAAGATGAGGTCATACTGGAATAGGGCAGGCCTCCAATCTAACACGGCCAGTGTCCTTGTGAAGAGGGAAAATGTGGACACAGACGTGCGTGTGGGAAGAACACCATGTGAAGACGAAGCAGAGATCGGGGAGACGCGTCTGCAAATCGAGCAGCGCCAAGGATTGCCAGCAAATCACCGGGAGCTGGCGAGAGGCCTGCGACGCATCGTCCCTCGTAGCCTCGGAAGGAACCAACCTGCCGGCTCCTCGGTTCTGGACTCCTGGCCCCCCGGAGCTGTGAGAGAACAAATTCCTGTTGGTTAAGCCCCCCCCATTTTGGGGTACTTTGTCATGGCAACTCCGGCAAATGGATACATACCCCATCCTCCTGAAGGACAGACAGGGCCATGAGATGAGAGGCCTCTCCTAGGTTATCACGAGCCCCATCAGCTGCTTTCTAGCACATTCTCAACTCTGGACAGCAGAGGTTTCTTTGAAGTCTTCTAGCCACTGGGTTGTGGAGTCAGCAGCTTAGAGCTGGGAGGCATGGAGTGGCTCCGCGGGGCCCCGGGGAGGTCTTGTCCAGCTCAGAACATGGCCGGAGCATTGCTGTTGGTGTCCTGCCATACTCCCTTGGCAGGCATTATCTAGACATAGCGATGACTTCTTCCAGCAAGTGCCTGCAGGCTTTCACCTGGGACCTCTCTCTGCTATGAGCGAGTGCTTCATCCACCCATAGACGGGCAGCTCAGAAATGCCAGAGGTCACTCTCTCCTTGTAAGGCGTCCTCAGCCAGTGACAGGGAGAGCTGGCAGGCAATGTCCCAGCTCCCTCACTGCTCAGGTAAGAAACTATGAGGGGTAATCGATGAAGGTCCCCAAGGGGAGTGAACCCTATAGCCCGCAGTGGTCATCTGATCAACACACCCCGTATTGGTCCCCTCTCTTCCCCCTCTTGTTCCCCACATCCCAGCACCTCCTGAGGTCACCTCCCACTCGAACCTGACCCCGTTCTGTGTAGGGGGATCTAAAATGAGGCGATGGGAGATTTTAACTCACATTGCAGAAAAACCACATTGCAGAAAGACCAGCCTCCACATCGAAGGATGACTGCTTGTTGAGTTCTCTGGATTCTCTGGTAGAATATCTGTCCCCGAATTAAAACCAGCCTGATGGCATCATGGCAGAAGTTGCCATTTCACACCAATATCCATTCCCCTTCTTAAGTGATAATAGTCATTGTAACTAGGCGTGTATCATCCTTCCCCAAAACTCACCATCCCAGACTCCATCCCTACAAAAGACACGAGGTCCCAAATGGGTGCAACTCGGTATCCAGATTCCAGGCAATGAGATAGGAGTACAAGCGATGTCCAGCTCCAGACACGTGTCTATATGACCCCTTCCTTCCATCCTGCTGTCTGGAATGCAGACATGACGAGGGGAGCAAGTCTGGCTTTTCCCCCTCCCCGCCTCCCTCTCCTCCTCCTCCTTGTCTTATAATCAGAAAAGGTGAGGTTGCAAAGTGCTGCGGAGGCTTAGTCTTTCTCCATCAAAGCCAACTTTGAAACTTCTGACTCTAGCATTTTAGAGCCAAAGATGGACTTCATTTACATTAATCCAAAAATAATAAAGTGAGAGAAATAAAGAGCCGGGAAAGAATACTGGTAAAACCCGGAACTAGTGAATCCAGGAGGTATTGGGAGAACCGGGTTCCTTCCAGGAAAGACTGGGACATGAGCAGCAGTTTGTTCTGATAGATTCTGGAAAGTACTCCTCTGGTCCATGGGAGGTGACCCGACACATGGTGTGTGGGTCACTGGGAGGCCCATTTGCCTGAACCCACAGGAGCCTCATTTGGAGGAATTTCCTAAAATGACAATGAGCATTAACAATGGGTGAGTCAGATCGTTAACTGCCAGAAATTATCTTGATTTTCATAGCAACATTAAAGTGCTTAGAAAGTCTGTGTTACATAAAGATAAACTAGTGTGAGGACCGAAGGCTGAGAAACAGCCAAGAGTAGCCAGGAACTTATGTCCTTCACCGCCCCCACTGGAGGGGTTAGTGGCACATTTTTCAGGTATCGAACAGGAATTATTTGTATCTGAGAGGCTGGGGGCACGTCCGCTATGCATCCAGCCAGTCTGCCTTGCCCAGCTGTTGGCTGGACGGTGGCCAGGGCAGCGGCTGCATCTTGCCCCAGCTGATCCGTGTGTGTCATTAGGACTGGAGGGAAGAGCTTGAGAAGGACTATGCTGACCACTTCCCACTTCCTAGGCACAAAAGTGTGGGTTCAGGTCTGACGTGGGTTGTAATTCTCGTCCTGATACTTCCTACCTGTGTGTCTTTAGGTAAGACGCTCAGCCTCTCTGAGCTGCATTTGGCACATCTCCTAAATGAGGTCAGTCACGACTGTCTTATTGGGTGCCCGTGAAGACAAAATAGGCCAATGCCTTAGTCTGCTTGGGCTGTGTGACAAAATACCACAGACTGGTGGCTTATAAACAACAGAAATTTAACTTTCACAGTTCTGGAGGCTGGGAGTCTGAGATCACGGTGCCAACGGGGCCAGGTGAGGGCATTCTTCCAGGTCACGGCCTTCCTGCCGTGTCCTCACATAGCAGAAGAGGTGGGGAGCTCTTGGGGTCTGTTTTATAACGGCGCTAATCCCCTTCCCCTTCGTGAGCACGCCACCCTCCTGACATAATCACCTCCCGAAGACCCCGCATTCCAATGCCATCGCCACCTTGGAGGTAGGGATTCCAGCACATGAGTTTGGGGGACACAGACATTCAGACCACAGCAGGCAGCACCCGGTATATGAATTCTTGTCTTCCGTCATCCTCTTCCCTTTCCAGTCAATAGACATGGAAAAGAATGATTGGGCTGCTTTGGGCCTGGGGCAGATGGAACCAAGTGTGGAAGTGTAAGCAGGTGCAGAGCGAGTGTTTGGAGTGCGAGGCGTGGTGCGGAGTGTGCGTGCGAAGTGTGGTGTGAGCGTGAGTGTGGTGTGTGTGTGAGTGTGAGGCGTGCGAGCAGAGGTGTGGCGTGGCGTGGTGGTGTGAGGCGGTGGAAACCTCCCTGGGCAGGAAGCTCGAAGCACAGACTGCACAAGTGGTAATAGTTGAAAGGAAAGAAAGTTAAAGTTTTTACAGTTAAAGACCTAATCGTGAAACAGGAATATATATTATTCGAGGTAGCTTCCTACAAGCGCAGTAAAAGTATGAAGTATGCACAGAGGAGCGACCCCAACTCCTGACAGAGGTCACCTCTCGGGAGAGAAGGAGGAGGAGCAATGCTGTACCCAAGACGTTTTTAAGCAGACAAAAGTGAAACATGGATTAACCGTGCGTGAGAGGCGGTGTATCCAGGCAGCCCGTAAACACAGGAAAAGGGGTCCATCAGACTAGTCATCGGGAAACGCGGGTTAAAGCCACACACATCCAGCACTGCTTCACACACACACACACACACACACACACACACACACACACACACACGCACACACGCACACACACACCCCAGATGAGACCCGAAACCGCACTCCGAGTGTGGATGAGCGTGCGGCGCTCCTGGAGCTGCGTTCCGTCAGCGGGTGTGTCCGGCGACAGAGCCACCCTGGAAGGCTCGTGCGGCGGTGTCTTCATAAAGCCTGGTGCGTGTGCGCCCTCTAAACCCTCGAGTCCACTCCCGGGTGTCCAACACCCAAAACGGGCGTCCACGTTCACCTGAAAACACCTACGGGTCTTCAGAGCAGCACCAGTCGTGATAAAACTGGGGCCCAAGGCCCGTCACAGCGGGTGCTCCCATAGGGAACGCACCGGGCACAACCCCATGGCGGCAGGATGGGCCCCTCGGGCGCGATGGTGAGGGGAAGAAGCATGACACTAGGCGCACAGCTTTAATTGCATTTCTGCCGAATTCCACGACGTGCAGGAAGGCACAGCTGGTCTGTGTGGTGGGGGGGGCGGCGCAGGGAGCAGGGGATGCGGAGACTGGGGGGCCCTCACCGGGCGGGGAGTGAGGGGCTCCTGGCCGGTCCTGATCCATATCTCTCTCTGGGAGCTGGTGATGCAGGCGTCCTCATTTCATGAGAATTCCTCAGCCCGCACCTTAGGATTTGTGCGCTTTTCAGACCGTATCTTATACTTTAATAAAAGTTTACTTTAAAAAAAGTTTTAAAATCCAGATGGTAGGTTTGCTGTTATTTACCAGTATGTTCTAGATGTTTGGTATATTTCGCGATTTAAAAACATTAGATATAAAGATGTTTACCAATAGGAACTGCGAGGATTCAAGCCGTTTGTAGAAAGTGTTTACAGGGACAGCCATCACACATCCCCGCGTCTGCCCTTCCACACACGCCGAGACCAGAAGGCTGAGGGGCAGGGTCAGCTGAGCGGCGTGGGGATGCTGGCTCGCTGCCCTCCCCCCATGTCAGAACGGGAAGGCAAGGGGCGAGCTCGTGGCCCCACAGCAGCCAAGTTCTCTTGGACAGAGGAAAACGAGGAGGGCGACTTCCAACTCAAGTGCCCCAACACGTGCCCTGGGCAAGGCAGAGAGAGTTCAGCACCCGCAGCGTTCGAGGGCAACAGGTTAGTTTAAGTTACAATATAAGGACTTCGGGGAGTTCCGACGATCATCACAGACTGATTTGTTCTGGGTCACAGGTTATCAGGGACTGTGCTTAAAGTCAGGGGAATAAGGAAGTGGGGCGGTTTATGTGGGTGTCTGTGAGCAGACAGGAAATGGCAAAGATTTTCTCAGAGCGACCAGAGGGGAGGGCACGGAATCTGTGCTGCGCCTGCCCCCCTCGCCCGGGCGATGTCCCCTTCCGACACCCCGACAATGGAGAAGCGAACTCAGCCAACGTGATTTCAGCTCATGCTGATTAAATCCACACACACACCTCCAGGCCACGTCAAGAAGAAAACCTCTTTGAGAGAGAAGCTGTCAGCCAGGTCACTTCCCCAGGGTCCCCCGAAGTGTGTGCCTCAGAACGGCAGGCCCAGACGAGGTTCCTGCACAACACACACACACACACACACACACACACACACACACACACACACACGTCAGCGGTCTCCTGAGTCCGGGGAGGGCTGCCGACAACCGTCCTCTCAGGAAGTCGCACTGAACAAAAGTATTCAGTCTCAGGAACTCCCACCCCTCCATCTTTTTAACAGTTTTATTGACATGTCATTCAAACACCAGACAATTCGCCCATTTAAAGTGTACAATTCAGTGGGTTTTAGCATACTCAGAGAATTGTGCAACCGTCACCACAGTTGATTTTAGAACATTTTCATCACCCCCTAAAGAAACTCAGTACCCATTAGTCATCACCCGGCCAGTCTCCGCACCACCCCCAGCCCCTGGCAAGCGCTAATCTGCTGTCTGTCTCTATACATCTGCCTGTTTGCACAGTTCATTGTAAACGAATTCATATGACATATGGTCTTTTGCGCGTGGCTTCGAGGTTCATCCATACTATAGCGAATATCGGTGCTTCATCCCTTTTTATGGCTGAGTCATACTCCATTGTCATTTCCCACATGTTGGACCTCAGTTGTTAATAACACCGTAGAGCAGACACTGTCCCCGTCCATCCCTGACTGTACAGATGGCGAGGCTCAGAGAGGGTCTCACCTGGAGACGCTGCAGTGCAGGTCGTCCCACCCTTCTGTGGGTCCTGATGACTCCCCCGTGAGTTCAGAAGGTCGTCCTTCCCCTGAGTCACGGGAGCCTGGCCATTTGCTCACTGAGAATGTCCCGGGAGCAGAGGACAGACTCTTGGTTCCGATGGACGCAGACTGAGATCATGTCCATGTCATGACACTGGCGCTGACCTTTGCTCTCCTTCTTCTTCTAGTGCCCAGGGGCATCGCAGGCACCAGAGTGGCTTCCACACCACAGATGCCCCTCGATCGAGGCAGTGTGGATGTGGCAGGCTCAGATTCCACTCAGTCCCCAGACACGAGTCCATGTTCCAGGCGAAGCCTCACTGCCCTGGGTGTGGGCACGCAAGATCCTGTCCGCTTTTCGGACAATTTTGTTCCCTTATCACTGTGCCTCCAAAGCAATCATATTTGGGAGCCAGATATTTTTCATAAATAAATGGGGTCAGCGGCTGATAAAAATCAATACATCTGAAACAACGTGCCGTTCCTGGTACGGCGTTCCAGCGGATATCTTGTGGGCCGGCGGGTCCCTTTGAAATGCTCACAACAACAGAAAGGCTTGTTTTTCCATCCAAAGCAAATGGAAATACTCACAGGAGGGCAAAAACAAATATTGTCTGGGGGCCAGAGCATTTCAGGCAGCCCAAGTGAACTTTGGGGTCCCCATGGACTCATAACTCTGCTGTGGCCGTCTGCAGGAAGAGTGGGCTCCATGGAGCGTGGAAAGATGGGAAGCTGTCCTGGGGCTGGAGAAGTTTGTCAGAAGAACTTGGAGTCTGAAAAGAGTGGTTCCTGGAGCCAGGAGAACCTGGGTTCTATACCTGGCGCTACCGCTTGTCTAGAGACCTTGCCTCTCAAAGCCTCGGTTTACCTGTTAGACAAATGGGATAATAACAGCTACCTTACAGGGGCGTCGAGAAGGTAAAATGAGCTAGGGCACATGGTTAAGTTAGCTCTCCAGTTTCCCACATTATTACTATTGCCACCGGAGAAACTAATGAACTGTAAGTTCTTTCCAAATAGCGTATTTTTAATCTCTACTACAAAACCCAGCTCTGTTCCATCCTACGTTTGCGGTGTTGTTTCATGTCATTTTCAGAACCAGCAAATGAGAACTGGTTCCTTCCCAGGGTTAGGCCCTGCGAGTTTTTTTTCTCTAACTGGATTATAGACGCTCCTGCTGTGGATTTTTATTAGCAGCTAATTTTTATAGCGGCTAATGGCCACTGAGCCTTGAGCACGCACGGGTGCCAGTACTTCCTTCATAACAGTTCATTTCATGCTCGCAACACACCCCTGTGGGGGCGGGGGCACCATTATCATCCCCTCTTTACAGGTTGAGACCGAGGCTCAGAATGGCTGATCGACTTCTCCAATGGCACCTGACTGGTATGTGTGGCAGGGCCAGGGGTGCAACCACGGTGGCCCGCCCCCCGTGTCCATTCATGGGAAGCTGAGGTGGGCACTGCAGGTAGGACGGCCAGAGGAATCCCAGGGCCCAGGGGTCAGGGTAACATCTGGAGGCGGCTGGCCGTGGCTATGAAAAGGTAGCACAGGGGACCCCTGTGAAGTGGTGGACCGTTATGTGTATTGACTGTGGCTGTGGTCACGTGAATGTACCCATGTCACCAAATTACATGGGACAAAATGCACATACACATGCGCACACACACACACAAATGAGTGCATGTAAAACTGGTGAAATCTAAATGAAATCGGTGGGTTATATCGGGGTCGATGTCCTGTTTTTACTAATGTACTATAGTAATCCAGAAGTTACTATGCGGGAAATTTGGGTAAAGGGTGCATGCGACTTCTCTGTATTATTTCTTACAACTGCATGTGAATCTATAATTATCTTAAAGGATTTTAAAAAAAAAAAAGTAAATTCAATGTCACCAAAAAAAATAAATAAAATAAATAAGATGAGGCCACCAAGTGGGAGACAGTGGTAGCTTGGGCTAGGGTGGCCGCAGAAGAGATGCGCCCCATAGTGGTCCCGGGAAATGACGCCCGGAGAAATCCCTCTGCTGCGTCCGAGCAGCTGTGACGACCCTCTTCCCCGAAGGAGCAGGGCGGCTACTGCAGAGCTCGGCCACTCCCGTCACGTCAGCACCGCGCATGGGTGAGGACTCGGCGGGCTCTCGGTGGGGCTCGGCACTGGCATTTTTTCAGAACTCCCTAACTGGTGTCAGTGGGAGCCAGTGGTGGGAGACGCCCTCGTTTCTTTGACAGGCCCCGTTCTTTAGGGCTAGAAAAGGGACCCTGCCCTCAAACCAAAGGAATTCAAGGGCCCGGGGAAAACGTCAGTGCCCACAGATGTGGCAAGTTTGGTGCGGGCCTTTCTGGAAATTCTTTTTATCCTGCCTGTTCCCCCATCATTTTCTCGAGGCAAAAATAAATACCAACATCTCCGCTTGTGTCAAAGTGACGGGTGTGTACACCATTAGTGTGAAAAGTTATGCCCTGAAGCTGAGCTAGACAACCAAACAAAACCTCCCTGTCAGTGAGTGGATGTGTCCAATATTTCAAGCAAAACGGTTTAAAGCTGTTTTTGTAATGTGACTCTAAGTGGATAATGTAAGGCTATGGCGAGCCCCGGCGAATGAATACATTTTTGTTTGCAGTTTGAAAATCAATAGCAGACTTGAAAATCCTGAGAGCATTTGTGCACAAGACAATCCGTGTCATTGAAGTGAGGCCGGGCGGCAGGCAGCCTTGCGACGGCGTGAGGCAGCCCTGGGGAGAGGTGACAGGCCTCTCGGTTTGACGGGCCAGCCCCAGCTGTGGGAAGAGAGGGCTGGTCTCTCCAGTCCTCGGTAACCATTTGGTGTGTGCAGGTGTCCTGTGTTCTAACATTCTTCCCGAATCTAAGTCTGCAGCGGCGGGTTCGGCGCCGAGGAGAACTGACTTCGCCTGCAACAAAGGCGTTGTCTGTATCCATGTGAAGGCCACAGGCCCCCTAGACTGGCCCCATGGGCCCCACCCAACACATGTGTGCATCAGAAATATACCTCATCGCACGTGTGCGCTCCCTGTGGGGAAATGGGATCCACGCCGGGCATTAAGCCAGACAAGCGCTTTTGTTCCAAAGTCCGCAAAACCTGCCCAAATCGTCAGAAGATTCTTTCACGTTCAATGCCCTCCTGCATTGTGTGCAGAATTCCACGTGGAAGACCATTGTCCTTTCCAGCTTTATGGGATTCTCACAGAAATCCCTCCACCCCAAAGCCTGAAGCTCTCACTCTCCAAGATGCTTAAGTCCACGGCCCCCATCACCCTTGTCACCTCGCTTTTTGGGCTTCGAAATACATATATATATATATTATTTTTATTACGAAGTCATGAGTTCTCCTTCCAGAAAGACAATAAAATCCAAATAACACTGTGGTGTCTCAATTCCAGACCCTGATGGTAAAACTCAAGTGCGATGGTATCTTTTGTCCCAAACTTTCCCTTAGTTCCCAGCACACAAGGTAAAACCTAGATTTCTGTGCTGCCCGTGCAGCTCCAGGTCCTGCGCTGCTCACCCGGCACCGGACGCCTATTAGCTGCTCTAGAAAAGTCCCCACAATAATTAAACAGGTGTTTTCAGCTCAGCCATCTGGCATTGCACAGATAAGAGCTCTTACCTGCCAATACAGAGAAATGGAGACCAGAAGACAAAATTTGACCATCAATTTATTCTATTTCCACATCCAGCCTGTTTGAATAATAATAGCTAATATTTACTGAGTACTGTCTTGGTTGGGTCCCCTCCAAGCGCACATGGGGACATGAGAGACAAGGATTTGGGAACAGGCGAGCCATTTTGAAGATGAATTCAGGAAGCACCTGGAGAGGAGTGGGGGAATGAGGCTGGGAAGGGAGGAAGCCAACCTGGGAGCATTACTACAGAGGCTGCTGCAGGAATGGGGGTGCTATCCTGTGGGGGCCCCTCGTACAGTCGTGTGGAGGGCACCTTGGAATTATCCTCCTGAGGGACAAAGAGCTGGGTGTTTGCCCACCTTCTCTCGTCTCTCATTGGTGGGGGACCACTCTGCAGGCACCGACTCCTGCACGGCTTTGCTCTCTGAGCCAAGGAAGCTGTGGGGCAGAGAGGAGCAGGTGCTAAAAGAAGGAAGCTGGGAGTGAGATGACCTCTGGGGTGGCCGAGGGAACAAGCGGGTCGCCAACAGGTTTGCTCTAAGTGTTTACTCCAAGCCATATTCTCTGCTACAAACCACACAAACATTTTCCATTTTCTCATTTCGTCTTGACCATACCCATGAAGCAGGCAGTACGACGTGCATTCTTACCCTCATTTTAAATATGAGACGCTGAGATTCAGGGAGATAGAGATCGCCCGGAGCCATCCTGAGCAGTTGGTAAACAGCACGTTTAAACCCATTTTTGTCTGAGTCCAGTCGCATGACCTCAACCACCTTGCTGGACGCATCCCTGAGAAAAAGGACTGGATGCCACCTCACTTGGGGGCCGGGGAGGGAAGGTGGTAGCAGCAGAGGAAACGCTGAGTCACAGCACCTGAAATTCTGCTGATCTGATCTGTCCCAACACTTTTAGGAAAAACAATACACGCTCTTTGATCAATGTCCAGGTCTACGGTGGGCTCAGGTTCAAAATCAACACGTTCCCAAAGTGTGGAAGCCCTTGGGTTCTGGGAAAGTGGGGAGAACGGATCTTTTCTTCCTGGAGTTTATTTAAGGTTTCCCGTCTCAGTGTGGCATGAGTATCCTTGATAGAGGCCACACTACAGCAGACACCTGGCCCGCAGGCTGCCCCGGGGCAAGGGCGATGCGAGACCATGGCAGGACACAGACTCTTCAGGAGGAGCCTTGAAGAGATGCAGTATTCAGAGGAAGACTTCAGTGTCTCCATCAGCAGAATGGACTGGGTACACCTGTTACCCCGGAAGTTGTCCCCTGGAAGTGCCCAGCTGTGGTCGCCTACTGGCGGGAGGGAGAGAGCATTCCATGAACTGGGTCTGGGCACGAGGCGCAAGTCCCATCTCGCCTCTACCGTCCCCATGTGGGAAGGGACACAGCTGGACAATGGTCGTCACAGACAATGAAGCTCTGTGTCTAAGACACCAGACATTAAATATGCATCTCTGAGTGAGAAGAGAGGGGCTGCACAGGGGAAGAGCAGAAGCGAAGGAGTCACAGAATAGAGGATGTTGCACCTTGCCTGGGGGCACACAGTTCCCTGGCTACGACAGTGCCCAGTGGTCAACAGCCGAAACTCCAGAGCCACAGCCTTGCTCTAGAGCCTCTGCTTTCAGCCCCAAGGTCATGCTCTCTTCTCTGGGTTTTCTTCACCAGACGAAAGACTCTTAGGGACAGAGAGGACCTTGGAGGTCGTCCATGCCATACCCTCCTCTCTGCTCTCAGGCATTTTGCAGATGGGGAAACTGAGGCACAAGCAATTTAAGTGAAGTTTCTGAATCCATAGGGTGGTCAGAAATCCTTTTAAACAAGGCGTACGTAGGTCTTCTTTTGTGGGGCTGACGTCTCAGATTCTCTGAGACACAGCCGAAAGAAAAGTTCACGCAGGGAAGCAACCTTGATTTTTTTTTTTTTGCTTTATTTTTGATGAAAAGAATTTTATATAGGAAGTTGGGAGGTGATTGTAGGCATAATAAACACCCATGCACGCTTTCTCCCGGGAGGCGAGAGGCCAGCTCTAATGATAATACATTTCCTGAGAACTTTCCACTCGCTCCGAAACACTTCTAATTATGTCTGGAGTCTTTCCTTCCTATCCCACAGGATGAGCTGGAATACACGGCTCAGAAGCCTTATCTCGCGCGGCAGCCTGGAGGCGTGCCAAGACCTCTGGAGCCAAAGCAGGAGGGGAATCCTGGCCCCCAGCGCAGGGACCCTGGCAGATCCCCTGGCAGATCCCCTCGTGCGCTGCATTTTCTCACCTGCAGAGGAGGGAGAGGCAGACCCGTTTCCACACACAGGTGTCACGGGAAGGATTCGATCATATGCAGAATAGAAGTCCTCCAGCCACCGGTGGCCACTGAGCCTTCTCACTGCCGTTCTGAAGGTGGTCGGCAAAGGCAGTTTACCTCCCCACTCTGCCATTTTCCTTTTTGGGTTAAAATTACGATTCTCTTTTAAGGAGCTCTTGGGGTTAAATAGAACAGCTTTCTTTTTCCTAAAACCAAATGCTTCTTCAAAAACACAAGGGCATCTGAGCCAGTGGGTCCCCACCTAGTTTCACAATTCACAGGGTGACCCCAACCGTCTCACAGGGCTTCATGCAGCTCCTGAAGCAAAACAGAACTCAATTCACTTTCCTCTACATAAAGGCCAATGTGGATTATAAAATGTATACATTGCATAATATTTTACCTCTTATGTTATATTACATCATACTGTACGTATTTTATAACATTTATAATACACGAAGCCTATCTTTTCATATATTATATAAAATAAGGAGGTGACCATGCATGGATAACTCAGGGACAGGAAGGCTGCTCAGCCTTGTGTCCAAACCTTGGCTAGAACTCAGGGGTCTTGGGTTGTCAAACCACCCTGTCATTTAGACCGAGGCTTCTCCAAGCCTGTTTCCCGATCTGTCACATGGGGCAATGCTCCCATCTTGACATAGCTGATGGAACTGAAGCTCCAAGAAGCTCAGCTGAGCACAGCTCCCACATAGACAGCGAGTCGGAGGTAAATGCAAAGGGAGGCATTGTATGCACTGGCCCATTTACGCTTTTGATAATTCTAGGAAGGAGTTACTCTGTTTATTCCCGGGTTCAGATGAAAAAATGGAGGCTGGACGAGATGAAGTCTCTTGTCTAAAGTTGCGAAACTAAGGAGAGAACGTTCTGGAATCGTGTGTCCCCAAAGTCCATGTCAGGCACATCTGTACGCACTGCCTAAAGGCTGGCCACAGTCAGAGCTCTGTGTTTCTTTGTCTGCCTCTTTCAATCCCACAAACACGGCTCCCAACATACATTTAGGCTGGTGTGTCTCTTCCTGCTCTCTCCCCTGTCAGCCGCCAGCCTAGCTGATTACCCAGTCACTCACACTCAGTGACAACATGTGGGGAGATGCAAGGGAAAAGAGTGTCCCCCCCCTCAATTCCAGAAGCAGCTTTGACCCTCATGCATCTTCCCAAGACAGGAAACTATGCTCTCTGCTCTTGGGTGGGGTGGATCCTCAGGATCTGGCAGCCTCGGTGGCTTTGAAGAGACAGTAAGAGTCTGCTCTGTAGTAAGTCTCACTTCGCTGTGTTGGAACCTCAAGTTCCAGTACTCGTTTCCCTGTGTCTTAGTGGTCACGGCATCCCCAGCATGGAGCCAGCGGATATAAAGAACATGTGGGCTCTGGCATCAAACAGACCCACAATAACTATACCTGGCCACGTGCAAGTGCGATGACCCCAGGTAGGTTCTTCACTCTTACAAGCCTCAGTTTCTTCATCTGTAAAGTAGGGGTAATTTTACAGATGAGCATTTGGCTCTCTGGGCTCTTGGGAGGATTAAGTGGAATGTACATGGCACTTAGCATGGTTTATGCCCGATAACAAACACTAAAAAATGATAGCTATCACACCATCATCATCACCATCGCCATTACCATCTTCACCATCATCATCATCCCCATCATCATCATCAACACCGTTATCATCCTCTCGGCATCATCACCATCATCATCACTATCACCATTACCATCATCACCATCACCACCACCACTATTAGCACCACCATCATAATCACTTTCTTTCTAGGTGCTTTGCTGAGACAAAGATTTATTCTCATGTTAGCCACTGCAGCTTCAGTTCAGAGCTAGTTGAGAAGCAATCCAAAGCATATCCAAAATCTGGTTCCCTAAGCTTCATCGGCATGTTCGATTTAGTTAATTCACTTAGACAACAGCATGACAAAGGCAAGAGGCCCAGAGAAGGGCCAGTACCCCACATGCTCCAACTGGCCAGTCCACCAGGGTGTGGTGAGAATTACTCACTTCGTGGCCCTTTTCAAGACCTGCCCAGGAAGTGAAGAAGTTACTCAGAGGCTCCCATTCAGAAACGGAACATTTTCTTCCCACTTGTGAGCTCAGTGTGTACTCAACCAGGATGAGAAGCCACATCAGCACACAGTGCCAGGGTGATGGGAATGTTGTGAACCCCGAGCGGGGAAATGAGAAGCAGGGACATGCCCATATTGCCAATGACCGGTGGCCATTGCTGAATGTCTCCATCACAGTAACAGCTAATGGTTTTCTAATCCCTGAAGAATGTGTGTGCTGGGGAGATGCCCGCGACCTGTTTCCTTACCTCCAGAAGCCATCTTCAGCACAGAGCTTATGTCATTCTTGGCAGAAATGTGGTGAGCTTTGATGAGTGATTCCTTCCCAAGAGAGTGGTTGTTATACCTGTTTCTTTGAAAAGGGACCCAACCCCAGACATGCCAAGTGCTATGCTGAGAGCTGGGCAATGTCTGCTGGCATTCAGGCCTTGATCTGTTCTCTGCTTGAATCCAGTTTTCTGAAATATGTGATATTTATTGAGGATGTGCTCTAGACTGAGTCTTCGGCTCATGACTTCATATATGTTATCATGTTTGCTCTCCATAATACCCCGGTAAGTTAAAATTTTCAATATCCCCTCTTTATGGATGAAGAAACCAAAGCCAAAAGATGTTATATATAATTTACTTAAGACCACTCAGCTAGAAAGTAGGGTGCTAGGATTCAATGCCAGAAAATCTTTCCCCAGAAACCCCACCATTAGCCACCGCCATCTTTGGTCTGTGCTGGTCTGGGACTGTATCTCAGGGACTACATTCCCCAGGCTCTCTCGCTCTCTGACTTCTGTTTGTGGAAGAAGGAAAAGCCAGGGGTGTCTGTCTGTCTGTCTGTCTGTCTCTCTTTCTCTCTCTCCTCACCTCCTTGGTAGCTCCAGCTCCTATTGGCATGCCCCTCCATCCATGGTCCCTGTTCCTACCAGACAGGAACACCAGGGTGCCAGCTTTTACCAGGTGGCCCCAGCACCTGGGTTCTAAGACATTGTCTCTTCCTTTGTGCCTCCAGATCAACAAGTTCTGCCCTTTCTAATCTCTGCGGCGCTTGCTGCCCCTGCTTAATGTCTCCACTCGCTCATTGGCTATAAAACTACATCCTTGTATTAAATCCCTCTGTGTGAAATACCTCAAGAGGTTCCTGTTTGCAGAAAGGACACAGTGTTCATGAGAAAGATGATGGTAGGGAATGTAGATATGCAGTGAGTGCAAGCTCTCTCCTTGGCACCACGTGACATGCCGAGCTCATTTCTTCCTCCCCGTAAAACTTACGAGCAGGTGCTGTCATTAGCCCTGTTTTACAAAGGAGGAAAGTCCAACGTCGTAAGGTTAGTCAAATGGTTCAGCTGAGAAAGAACAGTTGAGATCCAAACCTTGCTCTAGGCGCCAAATTTGGGGCTCTTGCCCCTGCCTCCCACCCTTGCCCCAGATCCTCGGCCGGTTCCGCTCCCGTTTGCTACATCATAGGAGGGTGTGACCTATACGTGCTCACTCCCTAGACAAAAGTCAGCACCGACCACGACCCATTGAAAACATAGGAATCATTGCTGCATGCCATGTTCTGTGGCTTGGGATGCTGACTACTTTTGAGCTCCTGGGTCTCCCCTGGCCACATGCTGTGGCCTGAGCTGGACGCCCTCAGTGAGAGCTGTTGTGGCAGGCCCAGATTTATGGCTTTGTTATTACTGTGTTTTGGAGTTTTTACAGCCCCGTGCTCCCTGGAGAATCCCAGCGCTTTCTCTAGGACGTATCAGTCAGACGGCGGAGGAAATATCCAAAATGCTGGGAACATCCTGTGTCATAGTGTCTCCCCGGCCCCCAGGTACTGGCAGCCTTTTGTTTGCAGCCAGAGGGAGGAGGAAACTGATAAAGGGCAGGAGCTGGGGGGAGGCCGGCAGCCGGCACCTCTATGCCCTGGTTTGTCCTCCCCAATGACAATGTCCCCAGCTTCCTGACCAAAACAGTCATCACCATGGGCCCTCTGATGTGCAGCCAGCGCTCACGCCGGAGTGAGCCCCTCTTAATTAGCCTCTCACTCGCTCAGGGCAGATTGCTGACTCTGCAAGGAGCCAACGCACTCGCCAGCGGGGTCCAGTGTAGTTTTGCCCACATTGAAAACAAGGCCCCATTGTCCTGCCTCTGCTCCTCCCCCACTGCCTGTCCCTCTCCCACAATCCTCTGGGCTGTGGCTCACTTGGAAAAATTAGGCCTAACTTCTAGGGGGGAGGGGCTGGAAATAGAGCAATGGGTCAGGATAGCAGGCACAAGGAAGAGAAAAGGAAAGCAGTAGCTAGAATTATTGTCTGAGCCTATTAAAAATATGCACACGTATAAATACTAAAGTAAGTCATGATCAAAACATAGAAAGATCTGGAATGATGTATACTTAACAGTTAAAGGGTGGGATCAATTCATTTTTTCCCTTTTTGACCATTCTATATTATCAAAAGAATGTTTGATGAGCATCTACTACTTTTTTATGAAAAATATAGTTGTTTTAATTTAAGAAGTGCCACACTGATTATTTTCTCTAAGTTTCCTGTGAAACCAGGAATGGAAAGCTATTTGGGAGGATTGAGAGTGTAGACTCTACCTGCCTGTCTCCCTGGTGTGTGAGTGACACAGCCTTCTGGCTCCTCCCTGTCCACCAGCTCTAGATGCTTCTTCATCCTACTTGGAGGGAAGAATGGCTCTTGTAAGACCTCTGCCCTGGGGTTGTATCCCCCTGTACAGTCACAGCACTTCTGGAGCCTCCCAGGCCTGAAATGGCCAGGTCTTACTGGCATTCAGTAAGGGGCCAGGTGTTCTCAGGATGCCCACATGCCAGGCCTGTGGAGAGCCCCGGGCCTCACAGCCAGCAGCTCTTTGTCCATGAACTCCCCCTACGGGCTCCACAGTCATAGGCCAGACCCTGGGGTGGGCAATGGGTGGACAGGGTCAGAGGCACCAGGACCTCTAACTCAGCCTCCCGCCACCTCAAGAGAGGCCACCCAGAGACTGGGCTCTAGTGTCCCACCTTGTGAAACAAATGTGACCTGTCCTCTGACCTCTGGCTCACCCCTGTCTCCCCTCTGACCCACTCCCGAGTCCAGCCCCGCCACCTAAGTCCTCCATACAGGCAGCTGCAAGGCCATGCCTATGCTTTCAAGTGCAGGTTTAGGCTTCCCCAGTGCAGGCTGCTGCTAAATATACACCATTATTGACGGGTGACATGTGGAGGGCTGCTTTCGGTGTGGCAGAACACAGAGGAGCCGTTTATAATTCTGGCTTTACGAGGCCGAAGAAATGCCCCCCTGTGGTGACAGATGTCCCCATGTCCAGATTCTGGTCTCCAGTTTGACCTAGGGCCCCGAGTTGGTGCACGGCATCTGTGATAACGAGCTGCGTGCAGGTCAGGCTACCCTTCATATATGATTCTCCCCTACAGGAGCTCCTCATAGCCGCTGGAATGTATGCCTTAATCCTCTAAGCAGGGCGTGCACCCACACCTCACCGGCTTCATTTTATTCAGCAGCAAGGTATACAAGGAATTACCATTCCCATTTTAGAGAGAAAAACTGAAGCAATACTTATTCTCAGCTCAGAGGCTTGGCAACTTCTGCTCCTTCTGCCCGGAATACTTTTCCATGTGATCATCATACAGTGGACCAATGAATCAAATGTGTAAAGAGCTTAGATGCCCCAAGCCATCATTTAATAAGTCTAGCTGCCATAAGCCACCACACTGGCAGGACCACATAGGGAGAGAAATACCATAGGAGTCCCAGCTGCCCGAAGGCCCAGCCGTTTGAGTCCTCTCAGCCCAGAGGCTAGGAGAAAAGAAGCCTTTGCGATGACCCCAGGCCCAGCCACCATCTGACTGTAGCCATGAGGGAGTCTGAGTGACAACCACCCAGGCGATACCTGGATCAGTGAGCTGCCACTTTGAGGCAGTTGCTTACATAGCAATGGCTGACTGGAACAGACTCGCAAAGCTGAGACCCTGCTGGGCTCTGTACTCCTTGGGGAAATGGCATCCGAAACTAACAAATTACTGTGAAGAAACCCACTCCCCAGATAAGTCTGTGTTAGCAAGAGCCTGTGGGGACTCTGACTTTCCTTTTCAGCAGCATCTCAGGAAAGCATCAAGTGACAAGGCTGTGGGAAGGCTGATACTGAGAAGGGGGTTTGCATGACTCTCCAGATGGTGGCAATTTAGGGAAATAAACAGTGGCCCATTTTTCTACTTGAATCCATAAAACCTTCTAAGAAAAAAAAGAGGAAAGAACACAGTGGCTAAGAGGCCTGCGAGCGTCGGGAATTTTCACATGCGTTATTACTTCTGTTCCTCCCTGCAATCTAAATTAGGCATTATTATAACTCCCCTCCAGAGAGGAGGCTCAGAGATGTGGAAGGGCACAGCCGGAGCTGGGATTCGAGCTAGGTTTGTCTGATTCTGCTTTCTCTGCAATAAAAGAACCGTGGGCAAAAGGAGAGGGGAGAGGGTTAAGCCAAAACAGTATCCACAGAGCTATGCAAGTTAAACATGATATAGATTAAAAAACTGGATCTTGTTCTCTTTGTATTCAATACTTTTTCTTCCATTGACCAATCTGGAAATATCTGGACAGCTTCAGGAGGCATAAATGAAGAGATTGGGTAGGTTGGGATGTAGGAGCCAGGGGTCCCAGTGGTCTCCTGCAACAGAGAAAAGAGATCTCAGACCTATCCCTTGCCACCATCCCATTCTTCCTGTCAATATGGCAGCCTTGAGGTAAGTGGACTTTGTATATGGCTGTCAGGCTTCCAAGAGCAAATGTTTCCACACATAAGGGGACAGTCACATGACCCTTGGTGGCCCAACATTGGAAGACATGGAGCATCACTTCCACTGCATTCTGTTGCTCAGTCACCAGCCACCCCTCACCCCTAATTCAAGGGAAGGGACATGGACTCACTTCTCCATGGTGTAGTGCTTGTGACCACCACACATGGACATTTTGTACAATCCAGTGACTTCCATCTCATTCAGAATAAAACCAGAGTGCTTACCAAGCCCACCTGGACTGCCCTTCCTGCCCCTCTGCCGCATGGGCTTCACTGCGAGCACCTCCCCTTTGCTCATTCCAGACCAGCCATGCGAGCTAGCTGCCTTGCTGTCCATCAACTCTCTGAGCACGCAGTCACCCCAGGACCTTGGCTTTGCCATGCCTGATCTCTCACTGAGATTTCTGCCCTAACATTGTCTTGTCATAGAGGCCTGCCTCCCACCTGACTAAAAGAGCATCCCCACCTTTCTCCATCCCTTACTTGCCCTGGTTGTATTTGTAAAACTTACACCTCTCCATGTTTTAGAATATTTTCCCCCCAGTAAAATACAACCCCTTGAGAGCAGGACTTTGATTCACAGTTATATCCCTAATACCTGAAACAGGATCTGGTCCTTAGCAGGTGCTCAACCAATATTTGCTGAATGAATGAATGAATAGGTGGATGAAAGACTCACCAGTTGGTCTTGAGTTCTAAAGGAAAGGGCCCAGCCCTGATAACTTCCCTAAGTGACACCTGACCAATTACATCAGCTCACCTTCCCTCTTGGCTTCTCTGTCACTAAGACTGACCTGGGAGAGTCTCCTAAGCCCATCACCTGCAGAATTCAATGAGATAAATGTGTTTGTCTGTGTTTGATGGAAGACCCTGAGTCCAGGAATGCTCATTTGTGGGCCCACTGCTCTGATAAGAAGCCACGCCTGGACATGTGGTGTGACTCAAATACTTCCCCCCTCTTGAGACAGGCAGAAGAGCCTAACCCACGAGAGAGTGGGGCATCTTTAAACACTTGATATAATGTATATTCATTATAAAACAAACAAACATAGACTAGGGGAGCACAGATGAGAAACATGGGGGTGAGGGAGCAGGTGAACGCCATAGAATCCCAACCCCCAGAAATAACACATATTTTTCATATGGTGTGATCCAGATGTTTTGGGTGGTAAATGCTTTTTCAACTTCTTACTGAAGTATTGTATACATAAAGAAAAGCACATCCATCATAAATGCACAGTTCAAGACTTTTTGCCAATCGAGCACGAGTGTAGCAGTGAACAAGTGCGTGTAATGTCACACATGTGAACACACACGTAACCGTGCACACATATGGCAGAGTGGTGCAAAGCTTATTCCCTTTCGGCCTCCATGTTGTATTTTCATTCTCTCCCACTGTCTTCCTCGCTAAGTCTGCTCCTTCGTATGTCAACCCACATCCCTCACAGGGCCAAATCCTTCAAGAAAGAGCTCAGATGGTGTAGTTCACACCTCTCCCTCAGGTAGTCATGACTTTCCATGGACGTGTAAGACAAGGGTCTGTCTCCCCAGATGGACTGAGGCCCCGAAGTCTGGACTTTTGGGTCTGCTCTGCTCCCGTGTCCTCAACGCCTGGAGTCAGTCCTACTCTAGAGCTTTGAGCCTCTTTCCAAGATGCGAACGTGGCCTTCCTGAGACTGCAGCGCCTTGGCCCCCAGCCACCCCACCTCTTAGCAGCCCCCCACAGTCTCTGGGAGAAAATGGGAGTGGTCCCAGCCCACTTGCCCCCATCAAGACTTCGTGGAGGCCTGGAACACAGGATGCGAGGAAGATTTATCAGCCCCTTGGCCCTGTGAAAAGCATTCCGTCAAAGAATTTGAAAAACGCGTCTCATATTCAGCATTTGGAGACAGCTACTCCCTTCTGAGAAGGGCAAGGGAGGCAAAACCCATCAGTCCCTCATGTGGCTGTCCAGCAGTTGGAGGATCGGGTCCTGACGGGTGGACAGGAGGCCTCGGAGGCCAGGTAGCCAGGGAGGAGAGCAGGCCCCTACCTAGCACTGTGTCCCCCAAAAGGGAGGCCTGCATGGCCTGGAGGGAGCAGGGAGTGCACAGGGTGAAAAAGGGGTTCAGTCCAAAACCAGTGGATCTGGGCAAGCTGTGGACAGAGCACCTAGAGAAGAATGACATGGGAAGAGAAAGCTGTCAGGACACAGCCTCAGAAATTCAGCCCAGGTTTTTTGCGGCTTCTTCCCTGAGCCCCAGGAAAGGGAAAATATATGGCAGCTTCCCGGACCACCCGCTGGGGCCAGGGAAGCCACCGCTCTGAAAGCCTGTGCCAAGCAGGCGGAAGCCCCCGGCCAGTGTGGGGAGGCGGGTTTTCCAGTCCTACTCTGTGCACCCAGCCCTGAAGCCGGGCTTTCCGGGGGCTGAGGGATGGGCTTTGAGAGATGCGCATGGGTATTGCAGGACCCCTGCCTATTCTGAGATGTGCATTTGCCAATTCCTTAGGGCCTGTACACTCGTCACTCAGCCTGGGACCTTCTCCAGGTCTTCCGTGGCTCATCTCATTTTGTTTAAGCCCAAATGAGCCTCCTCTGACAAGCTTTCCCCAGTCACACACGTTACAGCTGTGCCCCTGACATTACACTCACACAGGTGCGCAAACACTCACAGGCACATGTAGCTACACATGCACTCATGTTCACACTTGCACACACATACACAATCGACCTATGCACACACAGGCATGTATGAGCACACTCACGTACATAAACACACATATAGCTGTGCACACGCTAATACACACTTGCACATGCGTGCACACACCCATGCACACACCCCAATATAGCAAGGCCATTAGAAGACAAGGCTCTGGAACCAGACTAATTTAGTTCAATTCCTGCCTCTCCCATGTGGCCTTGGTAAGTGACTTAACCTGCTTGTGTCTTGGTCTCTTCATAAGTGAAATGGTGGATGATAATGTTGCCTACTTCCTAAGACTATTGGAGGAAGAGAGTGTCAGATGAGGTAATGGATGTGCAGGACTTAGCCTGACTTTGCAGAGTTAGGACCCGGTGAGAGGCAGCTGTCATCCTCGCCCCATCAAATGTGTACATGTGTATATATACTCACAGTATCTGAAATTATTTCAGCTACTTGTCTGCTTACTTCTCTTCTATCTCTCTCCCCGGAATGGAAGCTTCATGGAGGCCACCTGACCCTTAACAGAGGCAAAGAGTAAAGGTCGGATAGACATTGGATGAAGGAATCTTCTCAGCTCCCTCCCTGGACGCTCTGTCATGCACACTCCACATGAAGAGAAGGCCATTGTCAAGTTGCGGCAGAGTGCCACTGTAATGACATATGATGGCTACAAGCCATCACCTGCATGCTGTGCACTAATCTAGGTCAAAAATCTCATGTCATCCTTGCAACCGGCCAATGAGACAGGCCCTTTTATCATCAATTTTCAGAGTGGAAGTGGGGGTGGGGTGGGGAAAGGAAGCCCAGAGAGGGTAAACAAATTAGCCAAGGTCACAGAGCAGAAAGCAGTAACCATTATCTTGGAACTCAAATCATTCAACATTCAAACTGCAATGTGGGCATTAAAAAGTCCTTCCCTTTTATCACTTACTGTAAGGTGTTAAAGGCTTTATACACATTTTCTCACTGAACCTCCTGACAACCCTGTCAGAAGGTCCTGCTATGATCTCCTGACTAACGAGTTAACTGAGGCTTAGAGGGGTTAGGTGTATCTTTCCTTTGTGTCTCATAAGAAACTTGTCATTGGATTTAGGGCCTGGCTAGGTAATCCAGGATGATCTCACCTCAAGATCTTTAGCTTAATCATATCTCCAATAAGTGGCAAAGGCCTATTCAAAACAAGGACTGACCCAGTCTCTTGTTCATTTAGCTATGAGCTTCCATATTCTCATGGTGGTTTTGTACCCTCCACCATATAGATGGAAAAACCAAGGCTCAGAGGCAAATGACATGTCCCGGGCCTTCTGGTCATCGATAACGGGCAGTTTAGACTCTCCACATGTTGCCCTGGTTCCAATATCCATCCCACTATACCCAAAATGCAAATTCCAGATCTTGGAATTCTAACTCAAAGTTTCACGGGACGCCCCACCCGGGTTGGTCACAGTCACAGTTGGAAAGCAGACTCATGGTCGCATCCCTTTTCCAATTTTCTTTCAAAGGGTTAAGGAGGGGCAGGCTTCAGCTCTTCTCAGTCCTCATGTGGAAGATTCACAGCGAGCTTCCAGCAGAACCCCCAGAAGCTCAGCACCCCAGGGGCTATCCCAGTTTTGGAGTGATTAGTAAGAATGGCAGCCAGCTGCTCACTCTGTCCCCCCAAAAGACCAAAGCCACTTGAGTGGCACTCTTGGAACTTTCCATTATGTTCCTTGCCCAGAATTACCAGACAGACACCCCCCCCCCAAGAGTCTGCCCACATGAAGGGCTCGGATCCACTGTTTCACTGCCTATGTTCAGGACCCAGAGGGTCTCTCAGAATGAGGTTTACAAGGCGGCTTCTGGATTTGATTACAAGGAAATCTGCTCCTCATCTCAACCCCTCAACTCTCTCTGCCCTCGACTTCAGGAATGTGACGCTGGCTGATTTCTTAGCAACTCCCTCGTTCCTGCAGACACCAGATTGTAAGCCAGCATTCTACCAAGCCTATGCGACTCACAAATTATAGTGCAATTGAAAGAAACATTCAGACTTCTGAACATCTAAATAGGTGAAGCATTAGCTATCTAGGGCCACTACCACAAATTGCCACAAACTGGGTGGTTTAAACCAACAGAAATGTATTGCCACCCAGTTCTGCAGACCAGAAATCTGAAATCAGGTTGACAATAGGGCTGTGCTCCCTCCAGAGGCTCTAGAGGAGGCTCCTCCCTGCCTCTTCCAGCTCCTGGGGGCCCCAGGTGTTCCGTGGCTTGAGGCTGCATCATTCAGATCTCTGCCTCCATCTTCACACAGCCTCTCCCTGTGCATGTCTTTCCTCTTTGTCTCTTATAAAAAAAAAAAAAAGAAAAGAAAAGAAAAAAAAAGAAAGAAACTTGTCACTGGCTTTAGGCGCTGGCCGGATAATCCAGAATGACCTCATCTCAAGAGCCTTCGCTTAATCACGTCTGCAAAGACCCTAAATAAAGATCTAAATAAGGGTCACATTCACAGGTTCTTAAGATGAGGACATGGACATGTCTTTGTGGGGAGCATCATTCAACCCTCTCGGTGGGTTTTCTTTTTTCTAAACAAGTGCAACAAAGACCATCACCCCGCCCCCCGGGGCCGTCCCTGGGGAGAACTGAGCTGAGCGGAGGGCAGGGCTCCAGTCTCAGCTCTGCGGCATCCCCTCCAATCTTGGTCCTGATCGCCATGTATCCTGTTCTCAGAGCTGAGGATACAGCAAGAACCACAATCAAACAAGACCCAGCCTTCTCTGAGTTTATGTGCCAGTGAGGGAGACAGACAGTAAATGTTTATTTACAAGAATACATGGATAGATTCATGTATCACATGGCCATAAATGTTACGACGAACAACATAGTGGGTGAAGGATAGCGAAGGAAGGAACGAGAGTGCTGCTTTAGACAGAGTGCTCACCGGAGGTCTTGATGACAGAGCTGCAGAGGTCAAGAAGTGAATCCTGGAAATAGCGAGGGGTCCTCGAAGGCAGAGGGAACCACTGTGCAAAGGCCCCGCAGTGGGCATGTACTTGTAGAGCATTGAGGAGGCCAAGCAGGGTCAGGGAAATGAACAGGCAGGGTCATGCAGGATCTGGGATTTTATCTAATGCTGCTGAAAGTTTTCTAGCAACAAGTGATGGAGCTGGATTTGCCTTTAAAGGGATCACTCTGGCTGGGGAGTGGACAGTAGAGTCCAAGGAGGAATAGTCAGGGAGGCTTCAAGCGGAAGGGCGGGGAGGCATATGATACAGTTCTGGGCGAAACTTGAACCCTCCTTCTGGACCTGGTACCTCCTCTGTGCAGCGAGAAGTTAAATGGAAAGTTCCACAGACTACACTCAGCCCCTCAGGACTCATGCAAGATTATACACCATGTCCATGTATCCCATAAGGAATGGGACAACACAAATCTCTACTGCCACCTGAAACGACAAACGAACAGCCGCATCCAGAGCATTCTATAATATGGGAAGTTTGGTCAAGAGCAGGGCTGCTCCACACCAACCCTGTTGACATCTGGGGCTGGCCGATTCTTTGTGGTGGGGCTGTCTCGCACGTTGCATGGTGTTGAGCAGCATCCCTGGCCTCTACCCACTAGATGCCATTAGCATCCCTTCCAATTACAACAAAGTCTGCAGACATAGCTCAGTGTCCCCTGTGGGGCATAATCACCCATTGCAAAACCCTTATCCTGGTGGGGGGGGGGGCAGTCAGCATGGTCTAGCACAGCACAGGACCCTTGGTCTCCTGCAGACCTGAGCCAGCCCTCAGACTTCTGCAGAGTGGGGATAAGAGCACCTCCCTTGGGCTGGGCTAGGGCTGCGGCTGGCCATGTGCACTGAGCCACTCGCCTGGAGCCTGACACCCACCAAACCCTGGATGCTCCCTAGATACACTCATCATCACCAGGTCCCAAATGTGTCACACTCTCATCTTCATCTGTTACCAAACTGGCCCTGAGACCTTGGCGGGTCCCCTCCCTCTAACTCAGGTTTCTCACTGCTAGAGCAGGGGAGCTGATACAAGGGCCTGGTACAGGGACCATCCTCTCCCAGCCTCACTTCCTCAGCCCCCCAAAGTGCCTTCTAGCTCTGGATCTCCGCCTTCTACCCCTGACACGCCCCTCCATGTCTGCGGCCACTCTTCAAAGACCCCTGACCATCCATCCTTTCGATGTCCAACAGCCAGAGATGGGTGAGTGCAAAGGGAGGAAAAATGACTATGTTTTGGCCGTGTGACCAGCAAACCAGGAGAAGTTTCCGGAACACCCGCTGTGTTGGTGGGTGACAGGCTTTGATGGCCTGCCAGAAATGATAGCCAGGCCCTGTTTGCTTTGCCTTATCTGAGTGTTTTGCACCAATATTACCTCCCATCCCCTCTGTCTCCTTATGGGGGTTATCAGCAGGCGGCCACGGCATCCGCTGCTCGAGGCGAAGCCCACAGTGACCTTTCCCACGCCCACCTCTCTGCACCCAGGATTGAGGCCCTCTCCCTTCACCCAGACCCTTCTAGATGGGTCACCCCAAAAAGGTTGAGCCTGAAAAGAGACCATCCCCCTTTAGAATTTAGCGCTTTCCTCAAAGTGCTCCAGAACCCCGTCATTTCCAAGGAGCCCCAGGGACGTGAACACTTACGAGTGAGGCGGGACCTTACCTGCTTTCTATTTCCAGTAGGCCGACGCATTAGAAGCACCAGGTGTGTGAGCACCCCAGGACTGCTGCAGCAATGGCCCCCCACACTGGGCGGCTTAGACCACTGAGCTCCCCCACAGTCTTGGAGGTCAGAAGTCTGAGGCCAGGATGTCGGCAGGGCTGGCTCCTTCTGGGGCTGTGAGGGGCAATCTGTCCAGGCCTCTCCCCCATCTGCTGCTGGTTTGCTGGCAGTCCTTGGTGCTCCTTGGCTTGTAGACACATCACTCCATCTCTGCCTCCATCTCCACAGGGCATTTCCCCCTGTGTGCGTCTGTGTCCAAATTCCCCCTTTTTATAAGAACACGAGTCATATCAGAGTAGGCCCGCACTAACGACCTCATCTTAACTTGATCTGCATCTGCATGACTCTTTTTCCAAATACAGTCACATTCATAGTCACCGGGTTCAGGACTTCAACGCTGTTTAGAGGAACATAACTCAACCCCTAATAAAAATACCAGATCAAAGCCCTGTCCCACCCCTCATCAACTGAAGCAGGTATCTAAGGGAGGCGGGGGGTGGGGGGGCTGGGTGATTCCAGTGTGGAACCAGGTAAACCGCTGTCCTAGCTGATCAGATGTGGGAAACTGAGTCTCCAGAAATGGGAATGAGATGCCCGAGGCCACCTGTGGCTCAGGCAGCCTGGAATGGAGGCCTCCTCCTTCCTGGTCTATGCCACGGCCTCAGCAACAGGCTACTGCAGAGCCCAGCAGCTGGGGCCTGTGCTCGAATCGGCACAGTGGAGGATGGCGATCCCACAGCTGAGCCCCTGAACTCAACTTGCTGTTTGAGTTTTCTGAATTAGAATTCTGTATTCTTTTTTGCCTCACAACCCTAAATGGTGGATGGGGATTTGGTCTCCATTTTCTCCAGGTGGAACCCAAGATTCAAAGAGGCAAATTCACTTGCTCAATGCAACACAGCTGGGTAGAGGAGGGAGCTGGGGGTAGGACTGAAACCCAGGCCCATCCACCTCCACAGCCTGCACGAGTCCCCCAAATGATGCTGTCCAGAAAAAGCAAAGCGCTAGTGCTTGTCTGTTATCGATGTTCTAGGACACACTCGATGGGTTATGGGACTCTTCCTGGAACGGGAACTTGAAGGGCTCAGAATGAGATGGACCCATGTTCAAGTCCCGGCACTGCCACTTACTAGCTGTGTGGCCTGGGGCAATGCACTTAGCCAGTCTGTGCCTCGGGCTCCTCATCTGTAGGAAAGCAGCACCTACCACTCAGGGCTTCTGGGAGATCAAGTGGATCAGTGCGAACAACGTGCCTCTCATGATGCCTCGACACATTTCGGCTTTTACTATTACTTCCAAGGGCAGCTTACGGCTCCACCGAGGTGGGCCCAGCTGTCCCCCAGCTGCTCTCCCTGAATTTATGTTTCAGATCAGCCCTGGCCCCAGCCCTCACTTGCACCTCCCCACAGACCTATGACATCTCACTCCAAGGCCTGTCAGAGACACTATTAAGGTGATAAATCTCCCACCAGTCCCTGCTGCCCTCCCTCCACTTTCTGCACAGAGACTATGCTATTGTAAATGTGTCCAGCACATAAAACCTAACCCCAGCATGCCCCATGAGAGGCACTGCGTCTGCAACTACCAGCGCCTTATCTGATTGGAAGCCAGAGCTTGCATTTCCCACCCCATTTTCCCCTAGCCTGGGCTGCAGGGTAGGGGCCTTGCAAAGAGGAGCTTTGCTGCTGATTCTAATCTGGGTGCACCCTTGGGCAGGCAGGACTCTGCAAGGGGGCCAGGTGCAAGCTACAAAAAACTAAACAGTTAGCAAAGGCAGAAATGAAGAGGTGAGTGAGCCTAAGACCCCATATTTGGGCCTCCAGCCCAGGCTCTGGGATCTGTCTTGCCGTTGCCACAGGTTTTGGACAAGGATGGCATTCTCATCCTACTCCTCTGTTAAAGCAACTTATTGGCTTATCTAACAGAATAGCCCAAAGGTAGTTTAGGGGTTTCATGCTCGCCTTGCTCCAGGGTTCAAACAATGTCTCCAGACACTGACCTCTCTATTTCTGTACACCAAAGGTTCTAGAGATTTTATGTGGATGTCTGTCTTTTCGGGGGCAGGGGCACTTTTCAGCCTATTACATGTGCACATACAGGGTACAAAAAAATGCTTTGTGATTGTACAGATACCAAAGTGGTTGCTATTACTAAGGACGAATAATATTTGATTTTCACCCTCTGGTTTATGAAGCCCTGTACCTAGAAAACCTTATTTTAAAATAACAATAAGTATGATTTATGGAGTGCTCTCTATGTGCCCATTGTGATCCACTTTGAAGCTCTTTCATACATGCCAAGCGGGGTCCACAAACCTATTTTGCTGATGAGGAAACTGAGGCTGGAGGAGTTATTTAATTTGCCCAAAGGCAGAGTAGGGCTTAAGCTAATTGCCATCTACTCCAGAGCCTTCATCCTTTTCAGTATGTCCTGCTGTTTCCCCTGTTTAAAAATCAATCATTGGAAGATGAACTAATTTCAATGTTAGATACTAATAAACCTGAGTGCTTACGACATGCCAGCACTGGGCTGGCATTGTTACGCTCTCACTGATGCAACAAATGTGAATCATGTTTCCATGGAGCTGGACGCCGTGGTCCTGCGGAGAAAGAAAGACATTTTTCTCTACCCTCGAGGCACTTAAAATCTGATGATAAAATATAATTGCTGCAACCCATGTAACCCAGATAAAATAATAATGATTGCTCTGAGGATAATAAGGACATTGATGCTCAAATTGGCCCCCAGCTGGTGAATGGTGGAGCCAGAAGTTAGAGCTCTTGTGTCTCTTCCTCTTTTTATAAGGACACTAATCCCATCATGAGAGCCCCACCCTCATGACCTCGTCTAATCTTGATCACCTCCCACAGGCCCCATCTCCAAATACCATCACATTGGAGGTTAGAGCTTCTACATACGAATTTGTGGGGTGAGGACACAATTTGGTACGTTGGAAATGGGTTAGTACCATATGATTACTATAAACCCATGAATGTGCCAGGAGAAAAGAGGAAACACCAGAAATTATACTAATACAGGGATCTGGATATGAAAATAGACTATTCTGCTATTTAATAAAATAAATTTCTAATGAAGATATAGGGGCACAAAGCAAAGAGTGTAAACATGCCTCAAGATGCCTTTTCCATTAAATGGACTCGTTCAGATGTCCACTGAGGCGCCCACCAAGAGATTGACCTCATTGCAAATTGTTTTTCCACTCGGTATTAATGGAGAAGAGAGCCAGACATGGTGAATTACTTGAGGCCTTAAGATGACCCAGTTGGAGTCACTTCGTGTGGGCCCACCGGCTGTCTGGTGATTGACGGGTAGACACGTGGTACAATCCATCACGAGGGCCTGACTCGCGAAAGACAGATCGGCGGGAGAGCTAAAACAGATGTCAGGGTGGGAGGGACGTTGAAGGAGGCCCCAAGGGCCAGCCCGGGGTCCCCGCCACATGGCAGCACTGGGCGCTAGCAACACCTTCCCCTGATGTTATGTCAGAGATGGTTCTTCTAGACAGCCACAGTCTCAGATGTTCCTTTCTGTAAAATAAGCAATCAAATACCTAAACATTATTGTGACGTAATAAATAAAATCCAAACTGGATAAAAATTAAAAATATACCTTTTCATTGTTAGTAGATTTGGAGTCAATTACTGTCAGTTTGCTGTAGTGGCCAAAGTTATTCATACTTTAACAAGCCTAAGGACATCACTTTTACATCCTGCACGAGGACTCTAGGCATAATGAAGACGCTCGGCCAAAATTCCAAAAAAAACCCTTTAGTACAATCTATTCACATTGTTTTAAGAACTACATCCAACACCATGTCAATGATTTCCACCCCCAAATTAATTGACATTTAAAGCAAATTTTGACCTTCCAGGAACATTAAAAATTCCTGGATGGTGCGTTTAATATTTGTGGTTCCTAAAGAAATTCCAATGTCACCTAAAGATTTTTGGACTAAAGATACTGAATAGTCCTGGGTGAACTGGTTACTCGGCTTGGGCTCGGGTCTTACACCAACGACCTGCTCTGTGGGGGAATCATTTGTGCTACAGAATTCCAGGATGTCCCAGCAGGAAGAGACCCCTGGAGGAGAGTCGCACTGGAAGTTTTCCGATGTTGATCCCTAGGCTGGATGCTGGGGGGGCGGGGGAGGGATGGGGGGGCACTTGCACTTATCCTGATCAGTCCTGCTCCGCCCACAGGCCCAGGGCTTGCTGACTCAGTAGGTCTGGAGTACATGGGGCCTGGGCATGTATGTTTTTCAAATGCTCTTAGAGGAATTTAAATGGACATCCAGGAGATAACTCAAGCCCGGTCCAACTTTCTCATCTTAGAGGCAAGGAATGTGAACATCGGCAAAGGGGACGCTGATGGTCTCGGTCCACACAATAAGGAGCAGAGCCCAAGGCACTGGGTCATCAGCAGGTTCCTTAGTGTCCACATTGCTCTCAGAGCTTCGCCGAGACAGTGCTAGTAAGTGGGATAGAGCCCCCGACAAGATACGGCCATGCCCTGAGCCCCGGTGTCAATGACTGTGACCTCATTTGGAAGTAAGGCCTTTGCAAATGTATTAAGGTGAGGTCATACTGGATAAGGATGACCCCTAAATCCATTATTACAGGTTTCCCTAGAAGAGAGAGATTTGAGACACACACAGACTAAGGCCATACAACAACAGAGGAGAGATGGAGGGATACAGTCCCAAATCAAGGGATCCTGTGCCCCCAGGAGCTGGAGGAGGCAGGAAGGACCCTTCCCTAGAGCCTGCAGAGGGAGCACAGCTGTGCTCACACCTCGATTTCAGACTTTGGGCCTCCAGAACATGGAGATAATACACGTCTCTTGCTTTCAGCAGTTTGCATGTTTGCACCAGCAGCCCCAGGAAACTGATACAACATCTAACTGCAGGGTCATCTAGCAAGGACAGCCCCAACCTTGTTCTGAGGAGAGAGGCGGTTTCAATCCTGGTGGGTGGAGCTTTGTGGCTGTCTCAAGATAAAACGCTTTTATTATGTGTCCTTTTATAAACACAGAAAACTGGGTGTTCCCCCATAACCAGACGCGTAGCATGAGGAGACCTCCAACCAGCTAGGGACTGGGGAAATTTGCACAGTGTTGGCTCCAAGAGGGCCCTTTCCCCGGGGGGCCTGGGCAGGCACGGATGTCCCTCCCAAATGCAGGCCTCTCCGTATCAGCCTTCGCATCTCCCACGGCGACCCCATCGCCTCGCCTAGATACTGAACCTGAGACAGGACCCACTTCCGCCATAGCCGGGAGCCCATTATGAGGCACCCAGGAAAAGTCCAGTCCAGTCCAGACCGATGGCAGGCAAAATCCCTCCGCCTGCCACACTGCTCTGCTGAGGTTTCCAGGTCCCAGACCGACTCATCCCCTTCACCAAGAGGCAAAGACTCGCAGGACCTGGCCCCGCCGGAATCACACTTAGCAGTCGCGGACCAGGGCTATCGTCCCCACCAAGGGCAAAAGGAAGATGGCGCAATGGCCTACAGCAGGTGTCAAGGTCACCCCACTGCTCTGGCACACGACCTCTGCCGCTGACCAGTTCGAGTCTGGGGAAGTTACTTAACTCCTCAGAGCTAAAATGTCCCCATCTTCAGAAGAGGGACTATCCATATCTGTTTTTACTGGACAGTGTTGGATTAAATGCCAGCAATGACTAGCACGGGAGAAGCGTGTGAGGAATGCGACCCTTGCCGTGGACTTCCTTCTGGCTCTGGCTGTCAGCGGCCATGTCCCAGCTGTTTGGCAGCCTCTGGGCAGTTTGGACCGAGGACAGAAGCCCTTTGGAAGCCCAGCGGAAGCAGGAAGCAGGAAGCAGGCGAAAATGAGAGGCCCCAGAAGGGGGCCCTGAGCATGTGCGGTGCTGGAGGCAGCTCCACATGGACTAACGCAGCCAACAAAGCAGGAACATCTGGCACAACATCTGCTTCTAAAGACGATGGGGAGCAGCGAAGGCCGGTGCTCCTCTCTGTCGGGTCCTGCTCACGGCCTTCTTCACACATCTACATCCTGCCCGCTGAGACTCTCCAGTAGTACCCAGCACACCCAGGGGCAAGTCCGAGCTCCTCATAAGTATTTCAAAGCATGCTCTGGTCTGGCCTCTGATTGCCTGGCCAGCTGCATCCTTCGCCATGCTAACCCCTCCTTACCTCACATTGCACACCCTAGCCAGGCCAACTTGCTTGTAACACTCTTGGTGACTAGTATTCCGGGTCCAGGCTTGATGGCCACTTTTTCTGAGCCCTCCTAAGATTCTTCTGTACCTGTCTGTCTTTGACTCAGCCTCCAGGTCTCAGTTCAGAGGCCCCTGCCTCGAGAGGCCTTCTCACCTCCTCCCTGTGTGCCCATGGCCATAGCAGCCCCATGGTCCAGCTCAGCGCTTGGCTCACAGCAGGGGCTCAGGGAATGAATAGAACGGGGGCATTTGATTGGACTTGACAATAATATTTTTGAGTACCTACTGTGTAACTGGCACTTCTGAGCCCTGTGATTCGGCAGTGAGCAGAAAGATAGAAATGGGCTCCCGTTCTGGTTTGGAAAGATAGTAAACAGGAAAACAAGTAAAATATGTTTTAGTCCACGGCAATGCTGTCCTCAACAAGCCCGATCCCGTCCGATCTCAGAAGCTAACCAGGTTCGGGCCTGATTAGTACTTAGATGGGAGACCACTTAGGAATACCAGGTGCTGTAGGTGTAAAAAATAAAAAAAAAAATATGGGATTATAAGATGACAAGGTCCTTGCAATCTGTGAGTTCAACCAAGCGTTGCCTCACCTAAAAAAAAAAAATATATATATATATATATATATATATATATATATATATACACACACACTTTAGAGTATTCGAGGTGCTAAGAAATAAATAGAAAGCCAGGAAGGAACATAAGAAATGCTGTACCTAGAGAAGGGCTCACCGAGAAAGTGATCGTTAAGTATAAACCTAAAAGTGGTGAGGAAGTGAGCCGTGCAGGTGGATGGATGAACGATGGATGGGAGAAAGGAAGGATGGATAGATGAATGATCGATAGATAACAGATGGAAGGAAGGAAGGGAGAGAGGGAGGGAAGGAAGGAGAGAGGAAGGAAGGAATATGAATAAAAGGATATATGGAAGGACAGAGAAATGGTGAGCGGATGAATGAATAAATGAACTAGCGAACACACGAACAGCCCTGTGATATATACACAGAAAATTCCTTTGATCGCCATCATTATCATGGCTCTTTCTCATGTCAGGCTGTCTGCATCCCACACGTCCTTCAATGTAAAAACCGAATGCCTCTTGTGGGGACACTAGACTGCATCCACCTGTTCTCACTCCCAGCTCCCAGGACCCTTAGAGTCTGCGCCCCGAATTCAGACGGACTCAACACGAGCATTGCCCGGTGTGGGATCGAGCAAGAGAGCTTTAAGATTCGCTCGTGAAAAAGTTCCCTGCCAAACTAATTTCTATATAATAAATTCTTTTTTGTCTTCTTTTATTCATTTAATATCGGTTCTTTCATGAGAAACAAGAGAGACGGTTGCAAGGTCTTAAAATGTAAGAACATTGAAAACAGGTTTAAAAAGATCAGTTAACACTATGTTCTGTTACGTTCGTGTCATGTTCTGGCATTAACTGCAACTCTACAGAAACAATTTTCCCAAATAAATGCAAAGAAAGAAATGACAAATCTTGGCTTGCTTCCCATTGTTTAGGAACTTTTACTTAATCGTAAGTAAAATTCCTTTATTTGGGGAGAATATCAAAAGGAGCCATTGCATTAAGCCTCACCATGTGGACTTTATCTATTTATCTACTCACATTCAATTGTCCATGGTCACACAGCTACTAGGTTGCTGAGCCAAAATTTGATCCTGGGTAAGCTAAAAATATTTTTTTTCTCTTACAAAAGGGCTGTGTCCTTAGAGACTGACCCCCTTCATGAGAGGAAGCTGTGAGTTAAGATACAGATCAAGGCTTTCAGAGCAAGAGTGACCTGGGCCTCCCCTCTAAGTGGGGCCGGCGAGTCTGTCCCAGCGTATCGAGGTGGTTAAAAGTTCAGCGTCAGAGTCTGGGATCTGACTTCCTGAGCTGAGCCCAGCTCCTCGACTTACGAGAGTGAACTTGGGCAATCACTCTCACCCACTTGCGCCTCAGATTCATCGTGTGTAAATACTCAATAATGACATGAAACACATCTTTGGTTGGTAGGAGGATTCAAGGCAGTAATAAATTGTAGTGAAGCAGATTTCGTGTGTGCCCTACACCCCGCACTTTCAGTCCCGGGTACACCCCCTCCAGACACAGGTCCACGTGTCCACCAAAACAGAGATAGGAATGTTCGTGAGCACCCCAGACTGGAACCAACACAATGCCTCACTTGGTACAATGCCTGTTTCCAAGCAGCCCTCAGTAAGCCCTCTCCCCGGGCTACACTATTGGACACACGTTTGCACCAAAGAAGTACCTTTTATGCAAATGCAAGTGCTGTATTCAGTCTCCCGTAAAGTTAGGGTGTGTTCCCACACTCCCTGTCCACTCCAGGTGGGACGGTCACTGTGGAAAATGAATATCAGCATGAAGGATGATCCAACGACTTCGATGTGGGTTTTCATTTCATGCATTGTCTTCTCCCACTCTTAGGGGTGAGGCGAATGTGGTCATGAAGGTGGTGAAGTAGACTTGGAGCTGAGATGAACCAGAGAGAGTGTCCTCCCCAGGCCTGAGGGAGATCATCCCCAAGGTCCAGGGGAGCTGTACTCATGGACGGAAACCAGACACGGAGGACTCACTCCAGGGAAGAAGGAACATTTAGACTAGGGAGGCCCAGAAGCAGAGAAATGCCTCCGAAGGTTATCGTGAGGCTGTGACACTGGTCATCCAGAAGCCCAGGGGGTGGGAACAGCATGCCGGCACTCAGAGGCAAAAGTAAGGAGCAAAACCATCTTGGGCCTCCTTTAAGTATGAGCTGGGGTGAGAGCAAAGGATGGGGAGCTATTTAGTAAACAAAAATGCCATTAGTTAAAGGGTTGGGGGCTCAGAGTCTGCCCTCTTGACCCCAACCCTGCCCTTCCCATGGCCCCTTATGGGATCTCTGGGGCCACTCACTATCCAAAGTGACAACTTGCTTTCCGATGGGTGCTTGGGACTAACCGTGGCTAGCAGATAGCAGGTACTCAATAAACAAGTGCTGATAAGCGATTGGCGATTCCCCCCAGATGTGAACACCTCCAGGGAGGATGTTTCTCTGTGTCCCCACAGCTCTTACACAGTCTGGGCACATATTGTTAGTCTGTGTGCTCCGGCTTGATGTTGTTGTCTTACTTTGCAGTTCATCTGAATAATTCATTTCTTTGAGATGCATTATAAGTATACATATTCATGACAATTAGGGGATTAGATAGTATAAAAATCACATGGAAAAGCCTAACACCATTCCTGGCACAGAGAAGTGAATTTTATTTTTAGAAAGGTGTATCCCGTAGGAGTTTCATAGAAGGAAAACTTTAGAATATTTGTACCCTGTACAGCACAATGACAGGGTGATTCTCACAGACGTTGTGCTGAGCAAAAGAAGCAGGACACATAGAGAGCACTCTACATGGACCTGTTATGAGTGACTCAAGAGCTGACGAGGCTAATTGACAGCAGAAGAAACAAGGAGAAGATCCCTCGCTGCGGAAGGGGGCGGCGCTGAAGGGAGTGGGCAGTGGGTGTCTGTGGGCGCTGGAGATGTTCTCAGTGCTGCTCTGGGGGACAGTCACATGGGTCTGTGACATGCCATGGAGAAATCCACTGAGCAGGACACCTTCTCGCTGAAAGGTGTCAATGTCAATATAGAATGAGCAAAACAGCTTTGTCCTTGGATAGATATTAGATAGCAATGGATTTTAATGGTTTCTATAATTTTTTAGTGGAAAATGCGTTTGGATAGTTCTGGGTTTAAAAGAGCTATATTCAGAAGCTTTACTTCACCCCTATCTCCACGCACCTCGCTTGCTGCCTGCACGACCTGCAGCTCCCAAATGCTCCAGCGTGCACTGACTCTTGCGTATTCTACACAACTTTGCCATCTAACCAATAACAAGTGAGAATCACTGAGGGAGTGCTAAGTGTCTAACATTATAAATACCCTTTATAAACGTTCCGGCTTTTTATCCTCCTTTTATTGATGGGGAAATCGAGGCACAGTGACGGTGATTTGCTCCAGGCCATGGAGCAAGTGAGGGGCACAGCCAGACTCCAAACTATGCCCTCACTTTTGGGTCAGATGATGCTGGACATATGACCGGGGAACTTAACCATAAAATCCAGTTGTAAATTATCTGGCGACAGACCAATGGAGATATTGTTGGGAAGCAAAATCCATCTCTTTAACAACTGTCTTGACATATTTATAGAGCCACATATCTGATGGGTAGGAGGAGGGGAGAGGGGGCTCCAAGCCTTCAAGGCCACCTCTCCCTTCCCACTGGAGGGCTGTATTCAAACGCTGCAGGAAAATGAATGAAACTACCCATTTTGAACAATTTCTACAAAAGTAGGTTCCAGAATTGACCTTTATCACATGTACCACCCGGGTCCTGGTGACTAAAATATGTTCTAGAAAGAGAAGTGGAAATGAGCAGGGACTATGAAGTCTTCATCTCAGCATCTCATTGCTCAGACACCAGTGGATCTGACCTCAGCTCCTGCCTCTGCGTCCTAGCTTCTGACAGGTTACCCGCCACAGCACACAGACTGTTGACTGGAACCCTTTGGGCAAGCCACCAGTTCTGCAGAAGCCCAAAGAGTGCTGACTGCCACCCAGAGTTACTCCGGAGTCGCTCAGTGTCTGGGGTCCCTGGCTACCCCTGCTTTTTCCTCCGAGGGGTGATTCGTCCACAGGGATCACAGTCGTGGACTCAGAGGCAGTGTCTTGAACAAGACATCGAGACTCCTGTTCTCTTGGAGTTTATTTTCTTCTAGGGCAAAGAATGAATCACCCCTTCTCTCGGCTATAGAGAAAATACCTCAAAGGCAGCTCAAAAGGCAGGAGAATTGGAGCCCACAGCTAAAATTCAGGTGTGCCCTGTGATGAAGGATGGGGGAGAAAAAAATGGCAGAGGTGAGTGGCCCTTAGATGCCTGACAGTCTCAAAGTCCACTCTCCACACAGGCCCCGCAGGACAGCAGAGCTGTCTGGCTCTGCTGATGGCGCCCAGACTGGGCAAGCTATTTATAGAAGTAGAAGATCATTTGATGGCTGCATCTGGAACCAATTGAGGGAGGGCTGTCAGAGCCTGGCACCCACTTGATGATCCCCCAGGCAAGACTTCGCCCCAAAGTGTCAGAGACACTAAATGGAGCAGCTCCCTCCATGGGCCTCCCAGGGCAGTTGATGTTGATTTGAAAGGACATTCCAAGTTGGTCAGTGGAATGGCTCCCCCGTGTTACGAGGCAATTACCTGTAATTATTATGCAAGCTTCTAATCACTGCATGTTGGCTAATTAGTTACAAATTGCTCGGCAATAAATCGTGTTGGGCAGCAAGACCTCGTTCCCTTGGAATGTGAGTTGGTTACTGAGGGGTGAGAGAGGGAGGTGGCCTGGCCATCCCACGAAGGTGGTTGGCTGCTCTTTGACTCAGAGGCTTTCTGGAAAAGTCTCCGAGGCTTTTGGGAACGTGGCAGAGATGGGCAATGGCAGCACAGGCGTGGAGAAGGGAGACCACAGAGCTGCACTCACTTCTTCAAGCTTTGGAGGAACTGGGTCTCCACGCACCTAGAACCTGCACTCACACCAAGCTCCGCAAAACCTCTTCCATGCCTGCGTGTCCTTGCCACCCTGAGGAAGTGGCCGAAAGTCCACATTCCCAGGCACTATTGGCTATTCAGTGTAGTCTGTGCACCAGCAGTACCGGACAGCATGCCCCCTGGATCAGAACCTGCATCTTAACACGAGCCCTGGTGATCCCCGCGGAGAACTCCCGTGCACCCTGAGAACGCCTTCTGAGGCTTTCTTCCTAATTTTCAAAAGCTGTTTGTTCATGAAAAAACAAAGATGTTCTTTTATGGCGCACTCACACAATTAGAGCCTTTGCATCCACTGCAAATAAGAGGATCCATCTCTAGACCACAAGCTCCGCAGGGCAGGGTTACCAGCTATTGGATACCATGTCCCCAGCTTCTAGAATAGTGTTGGGTACACAGTAGGTGCTCAATAGATTTTTAATGAACACGCGCTGGCAGAGGCATACCAACATGTATCATTACGGATCGATACCGTTTTGGACCGGTGCAGACATGACGATCTCCCTTTTATTTTGAAGCACTGAAGTGTGGTACTGGCTTTGTGCTTAGAGAGAAAGGTCTGACTTCACATGAGCAAAGGTTACTTTCAAAATATTAAAATAAAATAAAAAAAAAAAAGATTCTCATGTCATTTCATGATTACTAACATTGCATCAAACAGCAAGACTGGAATACTCATGCCCAGACAGGCCATCCCTGCTTGAGCCTCCTCTGAAAAAAAGTTGGCATTTGCTGTTGTCAAATCTGAGAGGCAGAGGGTGTATGTGGCTTTTGAGTCCTGAGGCCTCTGATTTGCCTTCTGGAGTGTGGCAGGCTTGAACTTTTGAACCTGAATTTTGCTGAGAAAGACTCTAGTTCCCAGGTTTTGGCCTAGAGACGCCCCCTCCCTCCCCTGGGCTGGCTGTCCCTGTAGGGAAGCTTCACCATCACTGGAGCATGGTCTCCCCCAACCCCATGATGCTAGAGGCCCCTGATCCTAAGCCAACAACTCAGGGGTCCTGGATGAGTCTAGAGTAGGGGTCCTTCTTCACCGCCCCTCTTTCTCAGCTCAGCCTCTATTTATCCTGCCACCCCAGAATAGCTAATAGCAGGTCCTATTTATTGAGCACCTACCCAGTACCAAGTACCATTTTGCATAAACTGTCTTTGCATGAATAGACTCCCTGAATTTGCATAACAGGTCCAGAATGCAGGCGTTGTTCCTTCATGCATTTTACAGATGGGAACGCTGAGAAGGCCCATGAGAGAGGTGATACTCTCTGCCACATACCCTTCTCTGAGCCTCAGTTCCCACATTCCAAAAACTGGGATAATGAGAATTGCTTTGCCTCCCTCCCTGGATGGCCAAGACACTGAGTCCTTCTGAGCAGGGCCTATATTCGTGCTTTGGACCCTCGGTGCCTTACCTGAGACCAAGCATCCAAGGTAGATGCCTCATGAAGGACCGTCAATAAGATACGATAATAGAAATGCTTCTTAAGGTGCCAAGTTTCTAGGGTTGAAAGTTCTAACAAATATTACACTCCTGCTGGGTCCTAGGTCCATCTAGAGGTATGAACTCATTGAACCTTCATGACAATCCCACAAGGTAGGGTTATTATTATTATCCCTATTTCACAGATGAGGAAACTAAGGGGCAGAACGATTGCATAACATGCCCAAGACCGTATGTGACACACACATGAATTTGCATAACAAATCTATGAAGCAGGTATTATTTTTATGCCCTTTAGAGATGGGAAGACTGAGGAGCCCAGGAGGGAATGACTCCCTCTGCTCCATTCACAAACAGCTGGACCCCAGGGCTTACACTTGCAGGCACTGTTCACTACTGTGTGAACGTGTGATCTGATGATGATGATGATGATGATGATGATGGTGACGACAACGACAATGACAACAACGACGACAATGCAGCAAATCTTCCCTTTTGGTTCAAATTGCACCTTTAAAGTTCTTTGAAGTGGCCTGTCTGTGGCCCCAGCCCCGCTGGACTTCTGTAGAGTGTCTGACCTTGACGCTCCCTGTGCTGGGACTCACCCTGCCTCCTGCACTGTTTTGCACAGATCGCAGCAGCTGGCGGGGAGAGAGGCTGAAGGAAGGGCTGGGCGTTTCTTCTCATTTTGGCTCCTCCTCCTGTCCACCCACGGCCTTGCCATTTTGTTGGCAGCTGACAACTCTGAGAACTTCCATTTTAGGTGTCAAACTACCGGAAAGTTTCCCTTTGGGGCCCGTGGGATATGTGCAGGCTGAGAGCAGGGGCTCAGGAGCCCGGGGGGTTTTAAGTTACACTTTACGAATCTAACCTTTGTTTCCTCCTCTGGAAAAAGGGAATAAAATATTAGAGAATTATTGCATGTATGGGGGGAACAGTGTCTCCTCCCCAATTTAGGTTCCCCCCCGGGACTTCAAAAATGAAACCTTATTTGGAAATAGGGTCTTTGCAGATGTAATGAGTTAAGATGAGGTCATACTGGATGAGAATGGGTTCTAATCCTATGGCCGATGTCTTTACAAAAAGAGGTGAGGAGAGACAAAGAGACACAATGGGGAGGCCAGGTGAAGACAGAGGCCGAGATTAAAGTGATATGGCTACAAGCCAAGGAACGCACGGAACCACCGAGAGCTGGAAGAAGCAGGAGGGATCCTCCCCTGGAGCCTTCAGAGGGAGCACGACCCTGCCCACACCTCGATTTTAGACTTTAGGCCTCCAGAACTAGGAGACAATACAGTACACTTCTGTTGTCATAAACCACCCGGAATGTGATAACTTGCTGCAGTGGCCCCAGGAGACGGGTACAACGCTCACAAAGTTCAACTCACGGGGAACTCTACCTTAGTGGCAGCGCTCCTCGTCAACATTATGGTGACTGTCACCTACCCGAGTGGCCCTTTTCTTTCTGGAACAGGCAACACAGAGTTGGGGATGAGCCATCTTGGCAAGACGTCCAAAGGCGCCAAGGCAAAGGGACAGTGGAACCCGTGGTTCTGAGCCATCTTCTCTTTGCAGGCCCTGGATGATGGTTTTGCCCACAGGCCTTTTCACTTTGCAATGGGCACAGCCGCCCCCAGAGCCCCGGAACCTGGAGCCTCTAAGCAGAGGCTCTGAGAAAAGAACGCCCAACCCCCCAGTCAGCAGCGCGGACCACGAGATGCCCCACCCAACTGTTGAATTTATCTGGCTGTTTAGGAAGCAGGACCTTGTCTGCCCCCTTGAACCCAAATACAGATGTGTAGGGGTCAGAGGCCGGGGCTAATTAACTTAGGAAGGCCATGTACACTTGACCAGACTCATCAAGGTCATCAGGAACCCCAAGATGCCTCTGTGCTATTTTTAGTCTCAGGGGCAACGTGATTAGACCGTGACTTCGGCATGGCCTGGCCTTGAGGTGGGAGGGAGGGAAGGAGGGAGTGTGCCAACATAAGACAAAGAGGCGCTTCGGAAGGTGCCAGCCTAGCCCTGCAAGATGGTCACCTGGAGTGGAGCATTCGCTGTGATTTTTGCTTGCAGTCTCTCAGTTAATCCTCACAGCAGCCCTGCATGTGGGGCCCATGCCAGCCAAACCTCAGAGTTAGGGAAACTGAGGCAGAGAGTGAAGAAATGGCCTAGATGAGGATCCCTTCATATCATTAGGTGGCCCTGCAAAACCCCCTGCACAGGATAATTATGTTTGAAGGTTTCTGGGGGCACAGCTGCCTTGTGGAGTAGAAACCTACACGCTGTGACGCATGATTATGGAATGAACATGCACCTTGGGGATGCCGGCTTTCCCCGATAGGAGCTCCCAGGTAGGTGGTTGAGAGGTTAAGAGGGTCCTGGGTCCAAACCCCACTCCTTTACTTCTGGCTGTGACCCCAGGGCAAGTGGCTTATACATGTCAGGCCTCACCACCTCTGCTGTAAAATGGGGACTCCTACCCCGACTGCCGGGCAGAAGGGGCTTAGCACAACTTCCAGAGCGGCCAGTGCTCTATGGGGCTTCTTGTGACACCCTGGCCACCCCAACCAGCACCGAGGTGTGTTGGTTACTGAGGCAGAGGGACAGCCCACACCAGAGGCCTTGCAAGGATGTCTCTGAGACAGAGAGACCTACAGGGCAGCTGCGGTGAAGCAGAGGAGGAGGGGGAAGGGGAGGCGGCCCACCCCGTGGGCTCTAGGCTGCCACACCCTGAACTAGGGCAGGGCCTGCAGCCTCTGCCATGGGGCTGGGATGCCGAGTGCAGGGAGACTGGAGTCGAAGGCAGCTCTGATTACAGGCAGATAGGGCTTCCCGATGGCTTCCAAGGGCCCCTCTGTGGATTAGTATTTATTACGCCCTGAATTAGCTGGCAAGAGGGTCGGCTTCTGTGGAGACGTTTAGCAGGGCCTGGAAGCATAATGTTCCTTTTATTGCTCCATAAACAGCCCACGCTCTCTCCCTCCTCTTCCTCCAGCTCCCTTCTCAGTTCTGTCTGTTTAAGCCTCTTAAACCTTTAATAAGAGACTAATTGAGCAGAATAATAACAAATCCCTTTCAGTTCTGTTCTTCCAGAGCCCTGGCCTGGAGGTAGCTGAGGTGGCAAGACCTAGAAAAGCCCCAGAAGTGCCAAATAGGCTTCTGAGGACAGACTCTCACGTGTGTTCTGTGACGTACTGGATGGCTTAACACCCCAGCTAAGAAACGGCACGAAGCCGTCACAGAGGATGCTATCGTCGCGGCATATGGCACACCTCCAGGGGGAGCCATTTTGTCCTCATCGCTCTGAAGCTGCACCGGGCACGATCTGTGCAACCACACAGAGCACCATTTCTACAGCTACGAGGCAGAATGTAAATGCAGCGCTGTCTACTCAGTGTCAGCGGCGGCGTTTAAAGGTGACTCTTGTTTTCTTCTGAGCGTCCTCTGCGTTTTCCAATTGCTCTTCTACAGCGAAGAGGCCTGCAAAGTGTACCAGCCCTGAGTTCCAAGTGCTGGGTGTGTATTAATTCTGTTAATATGCACCATAATGATTCTGCAAGCGAGGTATGGCAACAATTTCCATTTTACAGATGAGGGGCCTGAGGCACTGAGGCATCACGGAGCTCGGCCGAAGTCACAGCTGAGCTGGCCACTCTCACTTTCCCATCCCCAAATGACCCAACCAAATCCCACTTCCAGCCCTTTGTGGCCACCCACTCCCCTCATCCAGGTGCCCACAAGTCCCTCATTCTGACCCTTTGTCCCCATCACACTGGCCTCTGGCAAGCTTTTTCCCTATCAGACATTTATACCCCAGCAAAAATTTTAGACAATGCATATCCTCTCCCAGGGACCTAATTCCTTATTGAACAGTGGAATTCTTGAGAGATCCCAGTGCATAAGCAGAAAGAATCTGGGACGGGAATAGGAAATTTTACAATGATCCAGAAATATAACTGGTTAGGCATAGCTCAACAGAATCATGCTAGCCTTACGTTTAGGAACAGAAGGGGTGTTAGAGATCATTTAATCAGGCTCATGATTTTAGATATGAGAAAAAATGAGACCCAGGGAGGAAAGTGGTTTATGTAAGACACACAGCAAGTCGGTCTTTGACCAAAATTGTCAGTCCAATTCTAACAGTATCTTCCAGACCTGGCCTCCCAAGAAGAGAGAACACAAGGATTTGAGCAAGAAACTCATGCCCCCAGATTGACTCAAGCCCTAAGACAGAAAACAGCAATTGATATTGATGGCAGAGGTGAAGAACTGTAGAGTGGTTATAACTAACTCTTTTATTTTACAGGCAGGAAAGCTGAGGCCTAGGGAGAGCTGATAATACAAGTTATCATTTGTTGGGCGCTGTGAGTCACTAGGCACTGTGCTGCTTGTAAATATCATCACAATTAACCCACATTACCACCCGATACAGGAGGTAGAGTTGTAGAAAATGCTAGGTTACAGAAATTTAAACAGGTTTTTGTATTTATTTTAACTGCAGGACATTTTTTTAGAGCCTCGAGTATGCTTATATGCATTGCGAATCTCCAAGAAATAAATAGAAAGTTGTCGGGTTTCCCCAGTTATTTGGGCAAGGAAAGATCTTTTCATGAAGCAACTCCTGGGACATGTTTCGGTTCTAGATTTGAACCTCATAAGGCATTCCAAGAGCTCTGCTAGGACAACATGTGTTCAAATGCCTGGTAAATGGTTCCAGCTGTGAGGGCCCTGAACTCCAAAGACAGGGAGAGGTCACCTTGCATTCATCCGCTGTTGCATAAACGTGTTGAGGGCGCCTTCTAGTGCAGGGCATTGAGCTTTTTTGCTGGAGTAGGTGCAGGTGAGGGAGAGGGAAGTGGGTGTGCTAGATATATTTAGCAGGCACTTATACAAGGCTCTCTTTGTCTTGGGCACAAGGAAGACTGTACTTCTCAACCCTCCTGCCATTGGAGAGAGTGGCATGTGCCTGCTTTTAGCAAGTCTATGAGCCCGAGTGACATGGGTAATTGCCAGGCTGAATCAGGAAAGAGCAGATTCCTTGCCATCGTGTGCTTTCTTCCCCTGAGTGATGAATGTGAGAGCCTTCTATTGAAAAGATGGAGTGATAAGATGGAATCAGCCTGGATCCCTGAGTCACCAGCTGGAGGATAGTTGAGAATTCTAGAGAATTGCCTGAAGCTGCTGTGGGCTTGGCATGAGTCAGAGTTAGATTTTTGTTGTTTTATGACATCAAAGTTTGGAGCTGTCTGTTATTTTAGTGCAGCATAGCATAGCCTGACTACTAGAGAAAGAACTGACCAATGATTGGTGAATCACATAAGGTCCTTCCTTGGAGTACATGTGGCTAATGAGGGGAGATTAGATATTAGATTGTGTGTGACTAACTAGAACAGGGGCCTGGGTGGTGGGTCTCAAAGGTTGCAAATAACATTCTATGGCAGATCTGTCCACTCATCTGATAGCAGAGTCAGCCTTGGAGAGGCTGAGTAAAGACTTGAAAAAGAGCTTGATTTGGGAGTCAAATCCCATTCCAAGCAGAAGGAACGGCATGATCAAAGGCCCAGAGGTTAGAAACTAAGGTGAGTTTTGTCAGAGTTGAAGTTGTGGGAAGAGAAGTGGTAGAAAAGAAGACTGGAAAATACCACTGGTCCCAAGATCATAAAGGGTCTCACATTTCTGACTAAGGAGTTTGGATACAATTCTGCTACCAGCATTTCCCCCCAGGAGACTCGAGTCCCATGAACTGCTCCCATAAGGTAAGAGTTACCTAATCAAGAAGTTTAGAAAAAAGCCTGATTGCCAACTTCCTTCTTAATAAGTCCCAGGCTAATGAACCAGGATCAAGGCTCTGAGAAGTTCTGCAGTAAAGAATCCAATCCAACTTTGCTTAATACAGCATTTCTCAGCCTTGTGGGATCTAGAAACTCTTTTTGGCAAGCTTTGGAGAAGGTTAGAAAGAGGACCAGCAGCTCTATGAGCAGAATGGAGACACGACCAGAGCCCGGAGAAGATCAGTCAGCGGGAGGGAGCTCATCTGCCGCCCGACTCACATGTGCCAGCCTCTTCTCTGACCACCGCTCCTGGGGGACCCCCGTGCAGGCTGCCAGCCCCTTCATGCTGATTGCATCTCACCTCAAGTGCAGCCTGCAGGTCCTCACTCAGCCTCGGAGGCTGTGAGAGGGAGCCCCTCTGCCCACCCCACCCCCCGTTTGGAAGTTAGAAGTTGACACTTGACCAAGGAGGGAAAGAAACCAATGGACAAATACTCCCACCCCCACCTTTGGGGGAGGAGTTCTGTGAGCTGCTTACAAGGTCCTGGTAGCACCGAGCACCTGTTGCCCCCAGCGACCTCAATCACACACCCTTGTCCTGCCCTGCTCCCTCACTCCTGCCCCCTAGACCACCTCCCAAGTAAACCGCCAACTCCCAAGGATGCAGCTTTGCGGGCAGCCCAAGATAAGGCCAGGAATGTTATTAGAGGAATTAGCAGAGGGAAAGGCTAGATATGGGGAGAAGATCTCTGACAGATTTTGAAACAGACTCAGGAAATAAAACAACGGTCCAAGTGCATGTTACTTCATAAAAAAGCATCAGCAGAGGCAGCCAATGATAAAAGGCACCTCACTGGGCCCCCGAGGGGCCAGAGTCCACCCAGATTCTGTACTGCTGTTTCTCCTAACTTCTCTATGGACACTTTATTACTTCCTTGGTTTATGGATTTGGAAACCGAGGCTCAGAGAAGCACACTCTCTCCTCTGAACTGGGCAACTTTCCATCCACCCAGAATATGTCCCAGTGGAAGAAAAAACAGGGTTTATCAACTATTGGATTTTGGGTGAGCAAGAGGGAAAATCTGACTCTGAGGTTGGCATGCTCCAAGAATACTTCCTGAAGGAGGCAGACGATGGGTCTGCACACGGAACCCATTACCAGAATCCAGTGCAAATATGAAACATTATTATTGTTATTATTCTATCTCCCACCTTAGTAAAAAGTCTTGCGCTTGGTGCGTGCTCTGTAAGCCCTAGTTAATTTCTGGTTAAATATCGGATCACTGGAGCCCTTCTATGTTCATTTCCGAGCTCGGGGGAATTTGTAACTCGAGTGCATTGTCCAAACCAGGACACGGTAACCATCCAGTGCAGAGCACAGCTCAGGTATTGGCTGAGAAGCAGCAGCAGCAAAGCATAGAGGCGGTGGCTATCTGATCTCTGAGGCCTCATAGACATCAATCTGGACAAGCGTGTCCCGCCTGGGGGTGTTTGCACGAAATGGATTGATGAGTCTCTCACAGAACAAGCCAACAAAAATAACTCATTGTCACTGGAGCCCATGGAGGGACAGTGTGCTGGCCCAGAGTCCAGCTGTTGGCCGCCCAACAGACATTCTCCATGCCCAGCAGGGCTGTGTGGATAGAGTCCCCACCCCTCATCCCCCACGCTCAGTGGAGCAGGCTGTCGGCTCAGAGCTGTCGGGCTGGACAAACCTCAGCCTCACTCATCCCTGCAGCCCCCACGAGCCCAGGTATAGATCATCAATGGTCTCTTTACTCCCAAATGGAGTTATAAATCAGTCCTTTTACAGGGATGGTTCCCACAAAACACCCTGCTTCACTGTTGAAGGGTAAAAAGGAAAAGGGAGAAAAATAAAGTGAAGACGAAGGCCTGGGCTCAAAGGCGGAGGCGAAGACAACAATATTTGTTCAGCGGGGCTGGAGTGGAGGCCCCAAAAGAGCACGGCGTCTGGGAGAACCAGTCCTTTGAACTGTCCCACCCTTTGTTATCCCAAGAGTTTGATGATAAGCCCACCCAGCACAAAGATATTCTCAATTTGAGGCATATGGACTCCATTAATCTGCCCTCGCACCTTTTAAGAACTTTGTAGCTCCTGCCGCCCACGAACTCCAAGCAGAGGGTTAATTTTCTTAAATGGATTTTAGTCAGGCGCGTCCAACCTCTTTGGAGTGCGCGAACTTGACAGCTCGCCCGCCAGCCACGATCTGTCCTTGGGGTAATGACGTCTGCCCGCCCTATGCCGACACCCGAGGTAGACTCAGCAGGCGAGGGACATGCCCCGTCAGCCGGCCCAGGGGGCCTCACTCGGTGGGGAAGCAACAGGCTCACATCCAAATCTCAGGCCCACTGCCACTCAGCTGGTTGTCACTCTGGGCAGCCTCCTTAGCATCTCTGGGCCTCAGTTTCCCCCTCTGTAACGCAAAAGCTACAGTAACTGCCCATAGCATTGTTACTTGGGTGGTATGAGTTCAAATATGTAAAACAATGCCAACAGTCTCCGGCACATAATAAATGCTCAACAAATAGTTGTCCCCCGGTGAGGGAATGGAAACAGTAGCCACTTAGGAAGCAAGACAAGTCGTCAAGACAGCACGGGCTCTGCGCTGTGCTGAGAGCTTTAGAGATGGCATTTCTCACCCCCCAGTTCCAGAGGCTGACAGCGCAGACACCCCAGAGCCCCCAGTGCAGGGGAGACTGGAGCTGAGCTGGTGACTCAACCACCGCCAACAGGGCCGAGGGGGAACTGCAGGGGCTCTGGGCAGAGGAGGGCCTCCTCCCTCGCAGAAAGAGGCCCTTAGAGAGGAGCCGCCCTCCTGCCTCTGAAGGTTGTTGTGGAGAGTGGGGCCCGGAGCTACCACTAGCATCTTGTATCAGCTAGGAGCTGGAAACCGAGGGGCTGAGGATGGCGGCAGAACAGAAAGCGGCGAGGTCCCCGACAATTTCTGCGGCAGCTGGAGCAACCAGTCTGCACTTCCTCGTCTTGTGAGGGGACATAATTCTGTCCTGTGTCTCTCTGCCACTCAATGCTAAAGACTGTTGGGATGGTCATGGCGAGGAGAGAAGGGAGGTTCAGCCAGGTAAGAACAGAGTAGACAGACCCTACAGATCATCACTTACTTCACTCATTCATTCACTTATTCGAGAAATGTTTATCAAGTACTATTCTGTACCAAAGACCTTCTGGGGACCAGGGGCTTTTAAACTTGGGGTGCAGATCTTAAAACTAGTATTTATGTGAATGGCCCCATGTAGAGACTGGGAGACTGAAAGTCCACAAGGGCCTCGGTGCACGAGTCATCTGCACCACAACTCGCTAAAGCGGAACCAGCATTAAGAAACACTGGATTCCATACATTTAAATGGGGGTTTCTGTTTGTTTTTCTTGCCAGACTTTCCAGAGCTTTGAATGTGCTCATCTATACTGAGGTTCTTTAAAGCAAGTGGCTGGGAGCAGTCCCTGAGCTCTCTGGCCTCAGCTCACTCATCTTTGCAGTAAGATAATAATAATAGTGACCTCCTAGGTCTGACGGGTTGTTGAGAGGATTCCTGAGCTAAAGCATCTAATCCGTCCATCACTGGGCCAGCAGACACGCTGCACATGCTCGTCAGGAGGAGCTGGGAGGTGGCTCCTCCTTCTATTCTGAGCACTTCCACTCCATAGGGAAAATACTGGGGCCAGATCATAGGGACAACCAGTGTGGGCTGGGGAATGCCAAGCTTCTGTCAGTCTGTCTGCCACCTCAGGCTTGTCTGTCCCTAGAACCCCCCACTGGCTTGCAGCTCTAGGCTACCTAGAATATTGATTCGGAGTGAGAAAAGAAATGAAATTAACTCCGAAGTTTAAAAACTAACAAATATAACAAATGTCACACGAGCCAGTAAAAACAATACAATGTTTGATTAAGTAACACCTAAGAGCCCTCGGGCCCCTCTCCTCCACTTCTCTGCTTAGTAAAGCCCACACTGGAGTGCATGTGGAGCTAGAATGCCTGGCTGTCAATGCCAGCTCTGTCACTCTTAGCTGGGTGGCCCTGAGCCAAAGGGGACCTCACCTCTCTGTGCCTTCACTTTTTCAGCCATGAAATGGGTTGCTGATGATAACTGAGCTCCTTCCAAAGGTCACAGGGAAGGTCAAATGGCAGCTCAGGTTGCCGATGGTCAAGTGCTCCTCTGCTGGTCTAGTGGTAGGAGTGCCCAGTATCCCTTAACAAAGCAGAGCGGACGAGAACAGTGCGGGCACGCAGGGTGCGCGGGGCATCGCGGCCACCCTGGCCGCGGTCCTGGTGAGCTGGCACAAAGAAGCACAGAGCAACAACTGGAGGAACGCTTACTTAAACACGGGAGGCGCTGTCGTGGGGTCCCCCCGAAGCAAGCCTCGAGACAAGCATTGGAGACAGAGGCATTTACAGGGAGATGGCCTCAGGAGGCCTTGTTGGGAGTAGGGAGGTAAGACCGGGAAAAGAACAGCCAGTGAGGAGCAATTTGATCAAGAAGTTCCCACCGTGGTCGGCGGGGCTTACTCCTGTTGGGGCACCAGGGGTGAGCAGGCGTTTCCTGCTGCTGCTGTAACAACCCACCACAAATCTATCCTGGAACAATACAAATTTATTAACTCACAGTCTATAGGGCAGAATTCTGACACGGGTCTCCCTAAGCAAAAATCAAGGCGTCAGCAGGGCTGATGCCCCTGGGGGCGCTAGGAGAGAATTTGTTTCCTTGTCTTTTCCACCTTCTAGAGGACGCCACGTTCCTTCGCTCGTGGCCCGTCCCTCTGTCTTTGCAGCCAGCGACGGCTGGTCGAATCTTTCTCAGGCTGCATCTCTCCGCTCTTCTCATCTGCCTCCCTCTTCCACTGTTAAGGACGCTTGTAATCATACTGGGGCCACCCAGATAAGCCAGAATAAGCTTCCCATCTTAAGGTCAACTGATTAGCAACCTTAATTCCATCTGCAGCCTTGATGGCCCATTGCTGTGCAAGGTGACATAATCTCAGATTCCAAGGGTTAGGATGAGGGCACCTGTGGGATTTATCACACCAGGGTAAAGTCTGCATCTCAGAATGTTCCCACCGAGGAGGGAGAGCTGGGGTATTTACACACCATCGGGCAATGGTGGGGTGGTTCCGGGTGTCCATTCTCGGCCCCTTTTGGCCGCCCTGGGCCAAGCAGAGCAGGCTCCTGCCAAAGAAAGGCCTCGGGCAAGGAGACCCCACGGTGCTGGGAGAGGAGGCGAGGCCTGCTGGAACACAGGAAGCATGACAGCAGCCTGGGGAAGACCCTGATGTCACCTCCCCAAGAGCAGTGCGTGACCTTTGAACTCTGTTCTCCTCCTCTCGCTACCCATGCTTCCCGGAGACTTGGAAGGTCTCCCCTGGAGGGGGGCCCTTGGGACATCCTGTACTCCCCAATTCTGGCGAGGCCCTGGGCCTTCCTTTTCTCATCGCATCTGTTTCAATCCAGCTGTTGGGCTCGTGGACCCAGCTTGAGCCAGGACAATGAGGTTTGAGGTCCCAGTTAGGTCACCAGGGGGCTGGGCCAAAATCCACGCCTCTCACAGAGCCCGGATTTGAAAGGCAGGCAAGAGCGTCCTTCCACCTAATGGCAAATCAGCCACAGGTCTGTCGCCGCCTGCGCACAAAACCCTCTTTATTCCTCAGACAGCAATGGAGTCCTTTTCCACCAGCCCCACTCCCTCCCTCAGCGACATTTCTTCAGTGGCCTCCTTCCCAGCCCCAGCCTTTCAACCACCTGAGCACGCCCAACCCAGGCTTGTCAGGCCCCAGCCCGGTGGGAAAGCGGCTGGCACTGGCCTCGCCCCACACTGAGGGGCCTGTGTGCCCAAGAAGGCTGGTCCTCACCCACTGCAGCTGCACTGGCTCGGGTTTCAGCCAGCCACCAATTTCCTTTCCCTGACAAATGGCCTCAGAAAGCGCGGGCCAGAAACTCTCCACCTTAGCAAGGCTTCCGCTTTGCTAGAGGCTCCACTCCCTTCCCTGGGTAAGGCTGCTGCAGGGAGAGCAGGCCGGGGTCAGCAGGAGTCAGCAAGAGTCTCCTGCCCCTCTCTCCGCCTCCCTGCCTTCTCTCTCTCCCTCTTCCTCCCTTTCTTGCCTTCTCCCTTCTTTCTCTTTCTTTCTTTCTTTCTTTCTTTCTTTCTTTCTTTCTTTCTTTCTTTCTTTCTTTCTTTCTTTCTTCCTTCCTTCCTTCCTTCCTTCCTTCCTTCCTTCCTTCCTTCCTTCCTTCCTTATTTCTTTCTCTCTCTCTCTCTTTCTCTCTCTCTCTCTCTCTTTCTTTCTTTCCCTCATTTCTTCCATGTCTTCTTTCTTTTCTCTAACACAGTCTCTGAATCTGTATTTATTATACTAATTCCTGATTTGGGCAGAGTGGGGGAATTCCAGCCCATCAGAGGAAGAGGGGACAGAGGGACCTCAGAGGGAAGGTGGGTGAGCAGCCCTCATTACTGCTTCAGTGGACATCCTGAAAGGGGTTCCTCCTCCTGGTTACCCCAAACACACACATGTGCACACACAGCACACACACATGCACACAAACACACAGAGGTACATATGCACACACAGCATACACGTGCACACCCACACACACACACATACACACACACGCTCACACATATTACCTGGTGCTGTGATTTTCTCAGTCTGGGCTGACAGAGAGAAGCCCAGCCCAGTTAGCAGACACATGCCTACAAGCCTGGGCCTTTGCTTGTCCTGAGCCCCTGACTGCTGCTCCTCCTTCAGGGCAGGGCCGCAAAGACACCCCCTGCGGGAAGCCCTCCTCACCCACCCAAGAGCACTCCTGACAGCAGGGCTCCCAGAGGCACCTTGTGGTCCACTATTTGTTCCTGCCTTTTGTCACAGAAATGTCCAAACACAGACCCAGAACTCAGTAATATATATATATATATGTATGTATGTATATGTGTATATATATATGTATGTATGTATATGTATATATATATATATTCTTTAAATACTAAAGAAAAAATAGCACAAGCCCCTCCCCAGAGGTCCTGAACCCTCACAGCCAGTGGGGACTGGGATCCAGCTAAACTGAGCCGAGCTGGCCTGACGTGCACCAGGAGAGACAAACAGGGAGGGGACCTCTCATGGGTCAGAGAACCAGCTTCTCCCCGACTCAGAGCAAAGTGAACTCACCAACAAAAGCCTGGAGGAGTCACATGGAGGAGCTCACGCAGCTAGGAGGAAACCACACCTTCCATCCTTTCATGAGCAGTTGCCAAGCGCCTGCTTCTGGGCTCCGTCCCCCATGGCTCCCAGCAGTTCTGGCTGCGGCCCCTCATGTGGGTAAGGGCCTCAGCTCCGACCTGTACCCTGAACCCTGGCAAGCCCAGTAGAGCCTCATGTGCCCCTTCAGCAGCTGTTCATAGTGAAAAGGACCCTGTACACCTGTTGCCACCTGAGCATCAATAACTCAGGGCAGGTTGGGGCTGAGGGTGTCACAGATCATCAAGCTGTTGATGTGCGCACTCTGTTTCCTCTTTTCCCCCAAGTCCCTAGCCAGTGAGGCTGCTTCTAGAGAAGTTAGTCCAGACCCTGGCTCACCTCACGCCCTCTCTAGGTTCCTGATGCTCCAGGCCTCCGGAGAGGCTGCTGAGCAGGTTCTGCTCTCCTTCACCATAACCCCAGGCTCCGGATGCCTCCTTCATTCACTCCAGCACCCCCCACCCCCAGCCTGTCAAGTGCCTGGAGATGCTCTGGAGTGAAGAGTCTCAATTTTGGTACCTGGGAGTCCAGTTTGGGGACTCATCCTGAAAGATCTCTCCCCTCACCTTTGGGCCTCATCTCCTATTGCGCCCTCCAGCTCACTCACTGGAATCAGCGACACCGCCCTCCTCACCTTTCTCTCACAGGTTCCCCTCTGTGAGAATGCCTTTCCCCCCAAAACTCACACAGCAACCGTTCTCACCCGCTTCAGGTCCTACCTCAAAGTTCATCACCTCCAGAGGCCTTCCTAACTGCTCTATTTGAAATTGCAATTTCAGGGAAATCAAGTTCCAAACATTCATTTCCATTTCATTAACAAATGTCTGTTTAACATCCGCTGCGCACCGAACCCTGCAAGGCCCTGGTGCACAATGAAAAAGCCAGGTCTGAGTGCTGTGTGTGAAGCTGGCTCTCTCCTGAGGTCCTTGCGCAGCTACGTTATTCCTGAACAACCTCATGTAGTAGGTCTTATCACCTTGCATAGACGAGTGTGGAAACTGAGGCTCAGCAGTAGAGAAACTGAGGTTCAGAGGCGTGAATTGACTTGCCCAAGGCCACACAGATTCTGAGTGAGTCAGGACCCTATGTGGCGGGGGGGGGGGGGGGGGGGGGTGCGAGGGGAGGGGCGGCCTGTGGCCTGGGAAAAAGGAGGCCTCGGAGGGAGCCACCGCCAAGCCAAGCATGCCGCCACCGTGGAGCCCTCAGTAAGGGAACAAAGCCAGCTCCGTGATTTATCGCGAGAGTTATCTCCAGAGATGCAAGCCGGAACACAGGCAGGCAGACGACGATGGCTTTCTCAGTAGACAACGAGACCCTGTTTGGACAGAAAGGCACCCAGGCGGCTATAACTTGTGTTTATGTGTTGCAGTTTAATCCATTTTAAATATGGGTAGGCAGTGGGTGCTGGATTTGATCAGGAATGAAATCCGAAATGAAAGTGCCCAGGGAGGAGCGAGCCAGGCAGCTCTCATCCGGGTGGAGGGGTAGGGTAGGTAATACATCATAACGGAATACACCACCTGGCGGGCGGCCGCGGACTCATCCTGACATCCTCAGGCTTCAACTTCTTCGCGTAGAAAGTGAAAGTGCAATAAGATAATAGGCTCTAAGTCACCAAAGATCTCTACGGGGTCTAATTTCACCTTTGAACAGGGCGATAACAGCCAACGGGAACTGAGGGGTGACTTTGCACCAGGTGCTGCTGTATTACACAGATTGACCCACACAGTCCCGTCAGGCAGCACAGAGGCATCGTCATCACCCCTCTGTAAAGACCAGGAGACTGAAACACAGAGAGGTTAAGAACTTTCCCAAGGTCACACAGCAAATAAATGATGAAGCCAGGATGCAAACCCTGCAGTCTGACTGACCAGCAGGCTTCTGAGGGTGAGAGTGGGGGAAGCTGAACAACTCGTCATGAATTTCAGGCTGGAGGAGGAAAGCAGAGAATGAGTGGTCGTACCTATCGGAGGTGTGACACAAATTACCAGGGCATGCCATTCAGCAAGGAAAGAAAAGAAAAGTCATCCTGATTGCACAGGAAGAAGTAAAACTTTATTTACAAATAACATGGTCCTGTATATGGAGACTCCTAAGGAATGTGCGCGGGCGCGCGCGCGCGCGCGCACACACACACACACACACACACACACACACATGCAGCTATTAGAACTAATATACAAAATCACAGGACACAAGGTCAATACATAAAAAATCAGTTGTTTCTATACACTAGCAATGAACAATCAAAAAATGAAACTAAGAATACAATTCCATTCACAATAGCATCACGAGAATATAATACTTAGGAATTAATTTAATTAAAAAGTACAGGACTCGAGCAGAAATTATTAACCTTTGTGGAAGGAAATCAAAGAAGATCTAAAGAAATGAAAGGACAGTCCATGTTCATGGATTGAAAGACTTATTACAGTTAAAGTGGAAATTCTCCCAAAATGAGCTATATGTTCAATGCAATTCTTATCAAAATTGTAACAGGTTTTTTCTTTTTTTTTTTTTTTGCAGAAATTGACGAGGATCCTCCAAAATTTTTATGAAGACACAAAAATGTCTAAAAGTTCTAAAACTCATTCATGGTAATGACTGCACCACTTCTTTTTAAAATAAGCTTACTAAAATCATTGAATTATACGTTTGAAATAGTTGAATGTTAGGAGATACAAAATATATCTCTGTAAAGTTGTTTTTAAAAATTCCCAAGTAGGCTTCTGTGTTAATAGAGAAGGAACTCATGATTTCCACCCAGGACTCGTGAACAACAAAGGAGGATCTCCGTGACCCTCCCTGCGGGGTCAGAGCAAAAGAAGAGGAGAAATTCAGGCTTTTCTCTCCACCAAAGAGATGACAAAGATGTGTGGGGTGGGGAGGGTGTCAGAGACCCTTGGAGGTAAGGGCTATTTTGATGTACTCATGTGCTTTGTTGCTGTGGCTTGTTATTTAATCCCAAGAGTCTGAGTTCAAATCTTCCTTGCCACTCATAAGCTGTGTGATGTTAAACAAGATACTTACCCTCTCTGAGTCTCAAATATTTCAGCTGTAAATTGGAAATAACTGGCACGCTGCACTGCTGTGCTAGAATTTGGACCCAGGGCTCTTGAATTCCAGTCTAGAGTCCGTTCCATTAAAATGCTGCATCCTACGCCCCTTTAGTCATTAAAGATTCCATGTATTTCTGTAGCCGTTGATAACCTGAGTTATGAAACGCTGCTGCCCCCTGAGAAATGGGAAGAACTCAGTCCCCCAACCCCACCAGCCCTGCTGATTCTCGTGGCTGGGGATTGTCAGCTTCCACTCCTGAATAATACTACCACCCACGCCCCTGCCGACATGTCCTTTGACTCCCCTTAATCACCCATTTTGATGTCATGCCAGGCCCCCATTCCCTCTATATTGCACCAGGTGCTGCTGGATTACACAGACTGACCCACACAGTCCCGCGAGGCAGCACAGCGGCAATGTCACCACCCCTCCGTAAAGACCAAGAGGCCGAAACAGAGAGAGGTTAATAATTTTACCAAGGTCACACAGCAAGTAAATGATGAAGCCAGGATGCAAACCCAGCACTCTGGCTGACCACCAGGCCCATGTCATGCCAGATCCCCATTCCTTCCATATTCTTTCCAACCCAGTGCACACACACTTCCTCCAGAGCCTCGCTGCGCAGCCGCCTTCGTGACTGCCCCTCAGCTGAGCGCCTAAAGCAAATGCAGTCCATGCGATTCCGGTTGGAAATATCGTTGGCTCTTATTTCCTGAAGTGGAGTCTTTTTCTCCCTGTCTCCTCTGAAGAAAGGTCACCAAGGCTTATATTTCATATTTTACATGACATTTCCGAGCTCCTGTGTGTCGGAATCATTGTGGGTGGTTCGGTGGAGACAGGAGTCTGTGCACTGGCTAGCTGCAGAAGAAGTGACCTCCTCGGCAGGGCAGGGCAGAAGAAGCTTTCTGCTTGGCAGGAAGGCACAGAGTTGCAGACTTCCAGAAGGGAGAGAAAAAGAGCAGGGAAAATCCAGGATGGTGCCAGAAGCAAAGGCTCCAGTTCCCTTGGTAACTGAGGGTGGGATGGGATGCACATTGGACAGTAAAAATGCAGGCTGGTAAACAGAGGCAGCTCTGGCTCCGGGGCAGCTGGCAGAGAGGCTCCAGGAAGGCTGAAGGGCAGAGTCCCTGAGCCAGGCTGGGACGCCAGAGTCCCGCATCCCTTGCCCCGTTCCCCACCAGTGACTGGGCCAATCAGGCTCCCGTTCTAATATTTCATCCAAAGCTGGGGGAGAGAAGCTCTCCAACTTTTGAAGCTGGCAGGGGGTGGAGGGTGGGGAGTAGGTGGAAGCCCAGAGCTGCCTCAGAGACTAACCTGAGCTCACTGCATTCATTCATTCCACAAATAATCGCGGAGCATCCACTATGTATCAGGCATGGCAGATACGGCAGTGAACTAAGTGAGAGAAAAAGTTTCCACTCTCATGGAATTTAGGTTCCAGCTGAAGGAGAGAGAAACTTGAAATAAAATCATCAATAATATAAATTGTCAGCATGTCAGGTGTGGGACGTGCTATGAAGAAAAACAAAGCAGGAGAGGGGTGGGGAGAGGCAGGGCCAGGATGGGAAGGGTCAACAGGTAAGGGGTGGGGACAGATCTGGAAGAAGACTGCAGGTCCTTTGAGGTCTGGGCTTTACCATTCCCGAGGGGAAGGCACTGGGGAGGACTGAACAGAGGACTGGACACTGGCGTCTCTTTCCATATTTCTTCCAGTCAATGCTGCAGACACACCATGAGAAAAATGACCTACAGTGGAGCCTGAGAAAGATTCCCAGTCAGTTCTACCTTCCTCAGCAGAGAGAATGGGAGTGACGCCCTCCTCTCATGCCCCTCCCCTCTCGGCCCACTCCGGCACACCTTTCTCCCTAACCTCTGCCTCCTAATTTTCCTCTTTTCCTTGCTTTTCTCCCTCACTTTCCCTCTCTTTCAGGGCTTCAAGAATGTTGCACTTTGCTGTTCCTTCCTGGCCATGGACACTAGACCAAGATCAGCAAACTTCTGGAAAGGGCCAGAGAGCAAATAGTTTAGACTCTGCAAGTAGTGGTCTCTGTCCTAACTACTCAACTCTGCTGTTGTAGAGCAGAAACGACCACAGATGCTACATAAACGAATGGGCACTCCTGGGCTCCAATAAAGTTTTATTTACAAAAGGAAGTGGTGGGCCGGATGTGGCCCATAGGCTGAGTTTCTGACCTCTGCCACAGAGCATCAACTGGGCTTCATGTGTTTGTGAGAGTGGTTTGATGTCCTTAGCAAACGTGGCAGAAATAATAATAATAATAACAATAATAATAATAACATATGTTGAGTGCCAACTTTTTGTCATGTCATTCTTCGATTAAATCTTTACTGAGCTGGGAATATAACGATGAATAAAATGGGGGACCCCTGCCCCAGAGCTTGTAGTCTGATGGAAAGTTTCCAGACACCACATAAGGTAAGTGCTGTGTGTATCTCCATACAACATGTGAGGAAACTGAGGCTCAGGAAAGTGACACAATGTACCACGGTGACACAGAGGGTGACTGGGGGACACAGGTGAATTTCAGATGTTCTTTACTCCTGTTTGACACCCACACCAGCCTCATAACCTGCATTGTCCCCCAACAGTGGGACAGCCCTCAGCCACAAGCTCATGCTGGAAAATGGCCCCTGGTGGATGCAGAGAGGCTCTCCCTGAGCCACCACATGAAACAGCGAGCTAGTATTGCTCAAGTGACACATGATGCCTATATGACATCATCTTTTGACACTCCTTTTTAAACAAAGACTTTATTCTCTTGCCAATGTCTTCTCCCTCAGACAGGAAGAAACCTTTTGATCTATGGACTACATTCCTGTGCTCGTCAGGGCTTCAGTAGGACGACTTATGTCAGGGTGACAAGCGTCCCCGTCGTGGCACCGCAGATGACGGGCGTGCCTTTGACTAACAGGGTGTAAGAAACTTGACATGGCCCCAGCCTGGCCAGCTGGCGCCCAAGTAAAGAACAGGCTCCCGGTGTCATGGTGGAGGCAAGGCGAGCCCCTGCCTGCCTCGCCACGGGAACCCGCAACAGCCCACACCAGGAAGCACCTGGTATGTCGCTAAGTCTTTCCTAGCAGCACCCTGAGTCTCCCAGAGTCTTGTCCACCTTGAGGGTGGACCCACAGAGTCATCACGCTTCAGACTAGGCCATCACTGCAGGAGATCCTTGATGAAATGAACGCTCCAGCAAGATGGAAAGAACCGAACTTTCAACCCTGGACCAGAGGTAAAAGGTCAACAGACCAGAGTGGGGTTGGGGCCTGCCATGCAAACAGGGAGCTGGGGCAGCCAAAGATGACTGCACCTGAGGAGCTGGTTTCAGGTGCCTGCCAATAGGCACCTGGACCGAGAGATGGGTAGAAGGCCCTGCCCCAGGAGTGGCCCCACCACCATCGCCAGAGCTGTGGCCACTTCCTCTCTCAAGCATTTCCTGACGGCCCACAGGGTTTCATGGCACCAAGAGGTGAGGATACTATTCACAGGAAGCCACACTTCAGGAATGGGCGACCCACTCGGTGGCCTGCAGGAGGTGGGAGGGACCTCTCCCTGTTGCATCATGATCCATGAGTAATTCAGCCCCAGGGGTCGCTGAGTTCCCATGAAATCATTCCTTCTGTGCTTACCCGCCACGAGCCGAGCCTCCCAGACTGAGACATGCTTTAGCAACAGCCCTACGGTGCTCTCTGAAAAGCCACGGCCCAGAATCTTTGGCGACAAAGGCCCTGCAGCTGAGCGATGCTTTGTGGGGCCCGGCTCCTACCCCATCCCTGTATGCTCCTTCCCAGGGTTGCCTTGGGGTTCCAGAAGGCCAGCATCCATGGGCCTGCCTACAGTCTGTAAGATACCTTCAGACAAGTCAGATGCTAGGTGAACCCAGGAAAAGTCGCCTGACACATGGCGCTGATGATGCCTCCAATCTGCTGGGCTGCTCTGTGCCAGGACCTCGCATCCCAGGCACTGTGAGGACCCGGTCAACAGCCAGGGCTGCGGGAAGCAGGCGGCACAGGCAGACCAGGGTAGTCAACAGGAGGCTCGGTCCCCATCATGCTTTTGAACAGCCTGTGAGCTAACTACGGTTTTTACATTTTTAGTGTTGTAAAAAGTACAAACAAGAATATGGGAGCATATGTATGTGACTCACAGAGCCTAAAATATTTATGATCTGTCTCTTAACAGAAAGTGTTTGGTGACCTCAGAAGAGGGTCTAATAAATAGAGGGGAGGGAGTGGTTGCCATGGTTACCAGAACTCAGAAGGCAGGAGCTCTGTGGAGGGCACTGCCTGACAGAAGCTATGTGACCTTTAGTGAGAGACGAGGGCAGCTCGTGGGACCCTTCCCGCACATAGGGAACTGGGGACCTCCACCTCCCATTTTTCTCTCCTTTCCTGTTATATCAGGTTCCCCAACAAGCTAAATCTACCTGGAAGCAGAGGTCAGGGCTTCCACTGACAAGTCCACATAGGCTGGCCTCCCAGGACAGACGGGCGCCCTGCCAAGTGGGTGTTCATCCTGACTTGATTTATGAGGACTAGGACCTCGGAGAGGAGAAGTGACTTGTTCAGGACCACCAGCTCTTCACGCCTGAGTAGGGAAGAGGACTCCTCTCTGTCTGGCCCTACCCTCGAGTCTAGATCTCCACTTGGGCATAGCCAAGGCCCGGCAGGCCCTGAAATGGCTTTGCCTTTGACCTTGGAGATCATCCAGCTTACTCGCCTGCTTGGATTTCATACTCACAAAGCAGACTTGTGAAACTAATTCCAGCATTTCATGCAGCATTCCTACGGGGGGAAAGTGTACTGGCCAAGCTGACATGAACATCCAGCCCAGGCACAGGTGAGGGCTGGTTAGGAAGGGGTCATTCAGCCCAGGGAGTGCACCGACACCTGGCCTGCCTCACATCCTCCTTACCCCAGGGGCCACTCAGGCTTCCTGGTTTACACACTGATCTCTCGTGAGTCGGGTTAGTATAAGTCAGCCCTCCAGAGCCTGAACACATCTGGGGCCCAGCTCCACATTTCTGAACCTACACGGAGGGTGTAGTGACCTCCCCAAGCCCCACTTCCTGGGGGCTCTAGCTTGGGCCCAGCTGGCCTCCCCTGGGGAGTCCTCAGTCAAGCCTTCCCCAGACCACAACTGCGACAAGTTCACAATGATCTTCCAACAGAATTCCTGAGGAGGGCAGAAAGCTGTGTTTGTGTCACTGCAAGGGTTCAGGAATCAGAAAATCGGCTGTCTGAGAGAAGCTACATACATGGCCACTTTCAAATGCAAAAGAAAAGTAAAGACTATTCGAAAAGGAGGAACAAGAATGGGGCTGCCGTCCATGGCTGCTGTGGCGTATCTTTGCGTGCAGGGTCCGGAGGCAGAAATGCAACATCACTGCTCTTGCATCTTCAGGGGTTTCTAGGCCTTTGAAGGGGCGGGGTCCTCATGAATGCTGCAGGCACTGACCAAAGACCACCACATGTCACCGATATGTCTCAAGGGACCCCTGAGCACAATGGTGGCTGCCGGCTCGCAGACCTCGCAGGCTGGCTGGGTGCTGGCACAGGCGTACACCCTCTTCTCCAGCTCAGGTAAAGCAGGGTGGCCAGGAGTCTTAAAGGAAACAACATTTAAAAGACACAGAGCTCCGTGACTCCTGGTGAACTGTGAGGAATAGGCTGAGGGGTGGTGACTAGTACCGGGAAGACAGGCTCCGCCATTCACGATGGGATCTTGTGAAAGTTGTTGCCGGTGGGCCAGAAACTGTCACCAGAATCACACTGTAAACCAGGACTGGCACCTTTTCCCAGAGGAGTACCAAGCTCCACCCTTTCTTCCTGGCGAGTCTGGGGGAGACCGAGGAGGGCTTCTGGTGAGAGAAATATAGCAGAGACCCACAGACAGGCACCAAGAAGGAGGCTATGGTCAGCAGGCTCTGTGCCAATTATCCCGCGCTGCAGGAAAGTGGAATCAGCCACCTCCGGCACATTCCCTGGGCGCCCAAAGCTGTGGCAGAGGTCACGCTGGTGGTCTGCACTAATCTTGCTCCCTGGCACTCATGGCCTGGATTGTTCCCTCCCACGCTGACTCTGGGCTTGGCCATGCAACTTGCTTTGGCCAATGAGACATTAGCTAAACGTGAGAGAGCAAAGGCTTGATAAGCACTTGCAAAGTGCAAACAAAGCAGCCCTGCTATAAGGAAACAGAGGTGTTCCTGCTAAAGAGAGAGGCCCTGGTAGGAGCGCTGGGGAGGAGACCCCGTGGGAAGGATGGGCCAACATGTGTAGAGAGGCATCACAGAGCTCCCAGTTGAATGCAGCCAGCTAGCAACCCCCAGACACGACATGAGCAGAATCCGCACCCGGGCAGCCCACAGTCATGAGAAACACAAAATCATTGTGCAAAGCCACTAAATTTGGGGGTGGCTTGTTAGGCAGCAGGGGGTGATTAAAGTAAATGTCCACCACGCCCTGTGCCCCCAGATCATCTTGCTGCTTTTAGCTCATCTCTATTTGCACTGCAAATTATAACCAAGTTGCAGATACTAGCAGCCCCCTTCTGGGCTATTCCTTTGGAAAAGAATGCCGGGAGCCAGGATGACCCAAACCCTAACCACTTCTGGACAAACAACCATGAAGAACCGACACCATCACTCATCATATTTGTGCTGCTGGAGTTCAATGGCCCCGTTGTCACTCCTTGTTTTCTGTGCCCTCCATCATCTGCTGCAGACCCCTGGCTGAGCTGCCCAGCCTGTGAGCTGTGACGTCAGGGCCCAGCAGGGCAGTTAATGGCCAACCCAAAGTCAATAACCCGCACAGTGGCCCTTTGACTTGGGGAGTCTCAGGGGCCGCTCCCTGGTGGCATTTAATCTATTTAAGAACCTTGCCAGCCTAATTGCATGGCTCTTTTCTGCTGACAGGCTTGCACTGGGGCGGGGGCAGGGGGGGAGGGCGGGGCAGTGGTGATCTAGTGGATAGAGTGAGTGGGTCCCCAGTGAGTCTAAAGCTGGGAGGAGGCCCCCGCATTAGGGGAAACTGCAGTACTTCTTTGAGCATCTAATGTGTGCTAGGCTCAGTACTAGGATATTTACATACGGGATGGCATTTTTTGATAAAAGCTCCACCCACAGGGGATTTTTAGGGCAGTGAAACTATTCTGTATATAACTGTAAGGGTAGATACATGACATTATGCACTTGTTCAGATCTATAGTGTACAACACCAAGAGTGAACCCTATGGGTTTTAATTAACAATAATGTATCGATATTAGTTCACACTTGTCACAGAAGTGTCGCACTAATATAAGATGTTAGTAGTAGGGGAAATTGTGAGGGGATGGGCATATATGGGAACTCTGTACTATCTGCTCAATTTTCTGTAAACCTGAAACTTCTCTAAAATATATTCAATATTTTAAAAGAACAGGGAGAGGAGGAAGGAGGGTGGGAAGGACGAAGGGAGGGAGAAAAGAAAAAGCTAAAAGGTTTCGAGATTTTGGAAGGTTTCCCTGGACCCATCTAGTCTTGGTTCTTTTCTCTTGGATGTGAGCATTGCGATGTCTGACCCTGCAGGAAGGACCGGGTGGAAGATGGAAAGGCAGCCGGTCAGGAGGCTGTTACTGTAATCCAGGTGTGAGACAATGGTGCAGACGAGGGGGAAGATGCTGGGGGGCAGTCAGCCAGGCAGGAGCACAGAGGAGGGACGTGGTGCCCACCTAGCTGGTCTTGCCTGTAGCTATCACCATGTTATAACTGTGGGTTCATGCTCTGCCTCTTGGGGTGAGCTATTTTTTCAAAGAAAATAAATATCAATAAGTTTACATACATAGTATTCTCTGTTCTAATCCTATGAAATAACAATTTATGGAAGCAAAATCAGTCATTGGTGATTTCGACGCATGATTCTGTGTAGTGTTGTTAAAGTTTCTAGGAGATCTGAACTCAGCATTATTTCCGGTGTGTGGATATTCCCTGTACCATACTGCTCTCTGCAAATACTTCAACGGAAGAAATGCAAACAGAAGAAGTGGTGAATATTATGGTAGAATACTCCAGGTGAAATCAGACACCTATCTTACCTAAATCTGCAAAAGCCAGTTCCAATGGCAAAGCTGTAATCAGGCCAGCAGACATTTTTCACCATTAAAAAGGGAATTGAACGCACATGAGGCGGCATGCACCTAACGTCCAAGAGGCAGATGCTGTCAGGGACCCGGTCAGCAGCCCGAACAATGCAAATGCCAAGTAAAAGAAATTTTCTACACCTGGTTTCAAACATCGGTACCCTCAGATAGGATCAGTAGGTTATATGTTTTAAAATGTCATCATTACATTTTTAATTACTAAATATTTGTGGTACTTGAAAATTTTAAATGATTTTTATTTGACATTTGTTTTGTGTTAATGTGTCTTTTAATAGTTTTAATTATTAAATATCTGAATCAGGTACAAATTAACATAACATGCTATCAATTATTGACTTATATAATGTTAAAAAATATTGATTTAAAACAATAAACTGCATTTATCATATTTTCTAATCAAAAAAACTTTAAAACTTTTTATATAATCCTATCACAGGAAAACAATTTGATATTGTGGTCTCTTGTTCTTATTTAGATTACATAAATTGCTGTGGAAAATGTAGATTAATTTATGATTTCAGGAATTCTTGCAATTTCCCAGGAATTCTGATACATCATTCCCAAATCCCAAAGATTCATATCTGCCGAGTATTTGGAATTTGTAGCCTGCACTGAGTGGTGGGAGCCAGCATGGGTCAGAGAGTTGGAAGGGATGAGGACTTGCAACAAGGGGGTTTGAGAGAGCAAAGAGGAGACACATTCCTGGAGAGGCGGCCCTGGCCAGCGGCCAAGTTCTTTGGCATTTACATGAGTGATCAGAAAAATGTAAAAGAACAGAGACAGGGCAGACAATTGGGTTGGGAGGATCCACATTCTCCTTCAGTGATGCTCCCCTGCCCCCACCGTTGCAAGTTCATAGGTGTGATGATGCATTATGGGAGCTTGGGGGGAGGGGGCATACCCACACGCACCCCTCCAGCTGCTGAGGGTGGGGATGTGGTCTGGCTGGACCACGCAGGCCACGCAGGTGGCCGCCCCTCCAGACAGACACAGGCAGGCCCCAGCCGCCCCACCACATGCAGGCTGCGGAAAGTGGGTGGGCTGGCTCTCTGCGCCTCCGTCCAATTTGGCCCTGGTCGGGCAGCAGCTTCCCAAGCCTTGTCTGCGGGGCCTCTGAGCGGGCTGGATGTGAGGCCCTGCGTAAACACACGGTATTTTTCTTTGAGGCTTACGAGCGCTTATCCATGTCATAAATTGTCACCTACTTCCACTGAGAGATTCCAGGCCTGCATTTCCAGGGAGGTCTCGGCTCTCCTAGGCACTGAGAAATGAGGACTCCTGATTAGCTCGTGGGGAACTAAGATCGACTCCCACGCAGGGATCCACGGAAAATGCAAAGTCCAGGCAAACTGGCTGTGTGCGCTCCGTCATTCACTCTCTCGCTCAGCAAACCCTTGGCAAGTGAAGGGCGCTCTCTGGGTCAGGCCCATGCTCAAAGTTTCAGATGTACAAAGAACACACAGTGCAGAGGGGAAGATAAACACTTAAAAACGAGACCGTCTTTTAGAGACACAGACTGAAATATTTATGGATGAGATGATAGGATGTCTGGGATTTGCCTCAAAATTAATCGAGAAGGGAAATAACAGGCTTAGCCAGGGGGGGAGGGTTTCTGGGGTAGGTGATAAAACAGGTTATTATCCTGATCTGTTCACCTCTGAGCAGAAATTTCATGAAAATTATGACACTGAATGGTTACAGTCGTGGTGGGGCTCAGCCAAAATGCCTGGCTCAAAGCTCGGCACTGCCATTTACCAAAGGGGGTGGCCTCAGGCAACTGTCCCAGCCCCTCTGCTCCTCAGTTTCCTCAACTATAAGGCCATAACTGTACCTGTCTCCTTGAGCTATGGGAATTAGGTGAGTCTTTGTCTGCGAGACACTTGCTGAGTGCTCACAAAGATCAGCACTTGTGAGCTCTCCCTGCCTGGCGTGATTCTCTTCATCTCCTGGATGATGACACTGAGGTTCGGGGAGGTGGAGAGACTTGTTCGAAGCCACACAGCCAAGGAAATGGCAGAGCCGCAATGGGAACTCGGATCCAAGGGGCTCCGAAGTCCTCTCCTCTCCAGCACAGCATTGGGTGGTGGTAGCACCGCAGGAACAGGAGGCTGGTCTGTGGGGTGGACGCGCGGCTGACAGCGAGCGCCTCGGACGACCCTGAGGCCCCGCCAGGGGAAAGGCATCCTTCCTGGGGGATGCCAGCCCTTCTCCCTCCTGAGCGGGTCCTGCAGGAGCCTCAACGTGTCCAGATGCTGGTGCCGTTGGCCCTGGGAGGGAGTGGTTTGGGGCAGACTCAGTCTCCAGGAGCTGATTTTGCTACTTTGCCTGTGCCGCTCTGTCCAGCCACTCCACCTCTGCGGGGCCCTGCTGTTCGTTCAGGTGCTAACTTAGATGTTACCTCCGGCCAGAAAACCACCTCCAGCCTCCACTGCCTGGCAGCGCCTCAAAAAGTTAAATGTGGAATCAGCATGGGACCCTGCAATGCCACGCCTGGGCGTAGACCCAAAGGAAGTGAAAACAGGTTCTCAGGCAAAAATTTGCACATGAATATTCATAACAGTATTATCCATAATAACCAAAACTATAGAAAACAGCCCTAAGGTTCCGTCAGTGGATGAATGAATAAGCAAATTGTACTAAATCCATACAATGGAACATTATAAAGTCGTAAAAAGGAATTGAGTACTGATGTGCGCTGTGAAGTAGGCAAACCTCGAAGACATGCTAAGTGAAGGGAGCCAGTCACAAAGGCCACGTGCTGTATGATTCCACATGCACACACTGTCTGGGACCGGCAAATCCATGGAGACAGACAGTAAGCTAGTGGTAGCCAGGGGCTGGACGAGAGGAACAGAGAGTGACTGCTAATGGGTACCGGGTGTCTTTTGGGGTGATGAAAAAATTTTGAAACTAGATGGAGGTGGTGGTCGCACTAAATGCATTAAATTGCCACTAGATCGTTCATTTTTAAAAGGCCTGTTTTATGTCGTGTAAATTTAACCTCGGTTTTTCAAAAAGGCAGAATGAAGCCCGGGACGATTCAACGCACTGGAAAGTCCATTATTTCATTCCTGACATTATATAAGCGTGAGGCTGGTGATAGGAGGGGAGGTGGCGGAGGCAGCTGCGCTGGCCGGGAACGCAGGGCGCGGCCTGAAACGCTCATGGTTTAAAGTAACAGGAAGCCTGAGCAATATCATAAATCAGGGTTTTCTGACTGGGCTGCTTGTACTGAGCAGAACAACGTGTATTGAATGTCCCGAGTAGGTGTGAGTCCTGATTGCCAGGCCCTGCCAGGGGGAGGCCTCTAATTTGACACTGGCCTCAAACCGAAAGTCGCTCAACAAAAAATTAGATTTTAACATTTTAACGAAAATCGAGCTGGAACCGTCGTTAAACATGAGCCAGGGGATTTCAGTAACTGCAAGCAAAACACAGACGGACAAATGTCTTGCACGGCTAACGCCATTGGGAGATGTTTTCCCTTCTGGGGCTCGCTTTAGGGCTGCAGGTGACGACGCCAGGTCTGGGGCCAGCCGTGTCTGGCCCGCTCGCACCCGCTACCCAAAGCCTGGGTGCTATCATTCACCTGTCCCCTCTGGCTTTTTTTCTGCCGGACTCTCCAGGCTTAGAGGTGACGGCGCTTGGAGACTAGACTCCAATATTTTTGGATCCTGGTCAGTTAGAAGCAGACACATACAGTTCATATAACCCGCCCACCCCCCACTCCATCCCTGCCCCAGCATTTATTTTCCGCAGCTCTAAGCGTGTAAAGCTGGAGCTGAGCTTCCGGAAGATCCTGCCCATGCCCATGCATCGCCTCCTTTTGAACCACGGTTTTCTCATCTGTTTCATGGGGCACTGAGACCACTTCATCAGGCTGTTCTGGGAATTAAACTGGTGTTTGCATTCTGGTCCCACTGCCTAGCATGTTCCTTCTTCCCTTCTCTTGCGGGCCAAATCCATCATCCTTCAAGTCTCACCTTGAACCTGAATCTCTCAGAATTGCCTGGCCTGACACCTAGACTGGGTTAATCCCTGAGTTATCCTCTCTCGCCAGTTGCTCCCCTACAGTCAGTCTAATGCTGCCTGGAGTTATTTATACGTGGGCCCACCCAGATAAGCCAGGATAGTCTCTGCATTTCCAGACCCTTAACTTAATCATATCTGCAAAGTCCTTTTTGCTGTATGAGGTGACATATCCTCAGGACCAGGGATTAGGAGATGGATGTCTTTGGGGGCATCATACCGTCTACTACAGGTAGGAAATGTGCTCTCACATCTTCATACGAAACAGACACAATTTATGGCCCCATGGAAATGACAGCTTGGTAGAGGAGAAAGACAATAAAACAATTACATGAATAATTGCTCTAAGGCTGACCTTTCTATCTCAATAATGACAGCAATGAATATATGTGTGTGTGTGTGTGTGTGTGTGTGTGTGTGTGTGTGTATTTGGGGTTTTTTTACAGACCACTTACTATATACATGCCAGGCATTTTATCAAACACTCATAGCTATTATCACATTTCGAAAATGATATTAAAGAATAAGTCTTATTATTCCCACTTAACAGAAGTAGAAATTGAGTCTGGGGAGGGTTATGACTGGCCCGTGGTTCATACACATATGCAGATGCCAAAATTGGGTTCTTGGCCACTGCGTTATTACAAGGGACCTGAATACTCAGCCCATGACCACATGCAGTGTGACCACATTCTGGAATGGAGATCCAGGATGACTCAAGAAGTGTTTGTCTGCTTCTTAATTGCCTAGGAGAGGAAGAGGTGAGCCCAGGCTTTTCCCTAGTGGGCAGCCATTCCCCAGACAGGCCCCTGAGAAGCAACTAGAGGGGAGATGTGTCTGTACTTGTCCAGTCTTACCCACTTTAAATGCCAGTCCAGCCAAACACGGGCATGACAAGAGAATAGGGACACTGTCCAGGTATGTAGCAAATCTAGTTCACCTGGACCACTCGAGCCAGGAAATCAAAAATTGTAACTGATCGCAGGCATTGTCAAAAACCTGCAGCATTTGACTCAGAACCTCAGTTCTGCCCTGGGGAAAGGCATGTTTCTCTTTGGCTGTAAACGAATTTTCTAATTGTCTTGACTGTGATCCTGAGATATATTTCTCCTCTCTCCACTGAGGACCGTTTCATTGTCCCTGTGAGCTATTTGGACATCCAATGTAGTCACTGTCCACTTACCAGTCATTTCAGTTATTCAGAACGCAAACAGAACTCCCGGCCTCGTTGGAGAATGAGGAAGGAAGCACAGAAGGTCTCTGCATACCCAAAACACGCAAAACAGGTCTGTGTACTGAAACACGTGAGCTTTATTTATGCCCCCAACACCCCTTCTGTGCTTATTTACTTTTAGTTTAGAGACAGATCTAACAAACTTGGTTATTTTGTTCATAAACAGACTTGTCAGATGAGAAAGGAAAAAAATGCATCAATAGATGTAATAGATTCACTGATGATATCGGTGGCTTCTGATGACCCAATAGATACAACAGTGAAGGCAAGAGGGCAAAATGAAGACATAAGTGAAGCTATCAGGACACATTTACCTGGGAGAGGACAAGTCTTGGCTACCTGGGGGCACTGTGGGCTCGGACAGCAATGGTGTGTGATGTGAAGACTTTTCGTCACTCATTTTCCTCTGTGAAGTCCAAGACAAAAGCTCTACCTCAGCAAAGTTGGCTTTCTCAGTGGACAGCAAGAAGACATAACGAAAAGTAGAAGTTGGGGTACAAATCTCATTTTGGGATAACTACGTGGCCAGCCTGACTCACAGAATCTCAAAAGAAAACTCTCTCTCTAGACCCTGACCCCCTCAGGGTGACTAAGGACAGGGACTGCTGCCCATGCATGCCAGGCACCATGGGGGTGCCCCATAGGTTGTCGCATTCAGTCCCCTATTCCACGCAGTGGACACGGCTGCCCCCATCTTTGAGATCATGGAACCGAGATGGAGACAAGGGAGCGAACCAACCGAAGTCGCACAAACAATAATGGAGAAGTGAGGATTGTGTCTCAGATCCGTCTGACTCAAAACCCATGTTTTTTTTTTTTCCTCAATGTTTGCTTCTGCTTTGCCACTTGACCAGAATTGGAAGGCTCATGGTGACAGGGATCTTACCCTCTCTCGTCTATCCGTCATATTTTATTTCGGGGAGATAGAGATGAGACAGACTAGATTTGAATCTTCTCAAACCTCCACATAAAATATGAATTGCGATGGATTGAAATTCATTAATTAATTAAGTTTATGATGATTTTTTTGGAAAAAAAATAACCTAACTGATCACTTTTTGAGGATGACAGCAAATCAATTTATCATCTTGAGAACTGAGTAAATTAAAAACCAACTATTTATCCTGTCTTTCTTATATGAACTGTACCACTGGAAAACCAAACGATAGACAAGGGGAAGCGTCTCTGTGTAAATTTATTCCAGCGAATAAATGAAAACAAAATGATAAAATTAGGACATCACTAGTTTGCAACCCCTAAGGAACTAATGGAAAGATGGTAAGCATCAACGAACATTAAAACAGTGAAAATAGGGAAAGAACCTAGGAAGAAAGAAAGATTAGAACTTTCTTTAGTAAGTGGGAGAAGGACAAATTCTAGAAACACAGAATGGTAATTTTAGTCCCAACGGGGTGTGTGTGTGTGTGTGTGTGTGTGTGTGACAACATGTCACAAGCATTGGACAAGTGTCAATAATATGCTGATATTTGACTGAGATGAATTAACTTTTCTCATGCCTTGGAAGCAGAACTTTTAAATAACCAAAAAGGGAATAAAAACCCTGACATTAATCTAAAAATCTCTTATTTTCATAATAGACCCATCGAGTAGGAATTGCAAAGTTGCATTTAGTACACGTATTTCATTGCCAGGGCAATTCCATTGTCCTTTATATCTATTTTTGGGTTTGATCCTTGAGGCAACTAATATTCATTTTCAGGAAATGAATCTATGAAAATTATACCAGCTTTTGTGCTAAATGCAAAGCGAGTGTGTTTCAAAGCAGCGAAAGCTACACTCTGCATTACTCACCCTGAATTCTTAACATCTGTGGGTCCGCAGGAGAATTAATTCTTCAGGAAAAGGCCCCTGCCCTAATTAGATTTTACTTGGCTTATTAGTAAATCTCATTCACTGACTTAATGAGAAACAAAAGTCATGTGATAAAAGAGTCAAAAGCAATAAAATGTTAACTAAATTTATACAGCAGAGAGCTTGAAATTTTCCCTTCATATCAGCAAAACTGAAATCCACAGTGGAAACAGGAATTGCTATAAATGGCTTCAGACCTAGGCATGAGGACCTTTTTATATTCAGGATGTAGCTAATTCCAAAGAGAGCACACACAATTTATGCATTTAAAGTGCTAGAAATGTGTCCAAATCTTTACTAGTTGGGAATAGTAATCATGGCTAAGGTTTACTGCACGCTTCCTACATGCCAAGCTAGCCTAATAGCTCCAAATGCATGAGTTTGTTTAAGTTCGTGAATCAGGCTGCTGTCATTCCCATTTACAGGTGGGAAAACTAAGGCTCCAAGGTAAAGGGACTTACCCAGGTTTGCTCAGAAACAACTGGCAATGATCGAGTCCAACCTTCAAGCTGAGATTTGGATTCCAGCACTGCCATTTCTCCTAACACTTAAAAATCAAGGGAACCCTTTTTCATACTTTTTTATTCAGGAACTAGTTTTTTGAATGATTATAGAGTAATCCAAAAATGTGTTTGCATGTTGGGATCCCCATAGATGTCAGTTGCAGCTTGAACACAAAAATTCTTTCTGCCACATTTTTGATTGTTTTTATCGTAGTGTCTGAATTTCAGTTAATGTTGAAGCTCTTCACGTTTCCCAAAGCGGACATCTTCATGAGACGAGTTAGCCTTACCTGATATGGCCTTGCAGCACCATGAAACGAGAGGAAAAGAGATATTCATAAATAGCACACCTGCAGTTTGAATGGAAATGGGTATTTAAAAAAAATAAAAATTTTAATTATAGTTGACATATAATATTATATTAGTTTCAGTTGTACAACATAATGATTAGATATGTATATAACTTACAAAGCGATCCCCCTGATATGTCTAGCAAGGAAATGGGTACTTTTAACAAACAGGTGTGCATATAATTCGCAATGGGCTTACCCAACCCTCATCTCACTCGGGTGCCCCAGCAGCTCTGAGAGGGTGTTATTATGGTGAGAAAAGTCCAAGGTGGAAGGACAAACCCATGTCCAAGTAAGGACAGGAAGAGTTGCATTCGCTCTGACTTTTTACTCTGGACCCCTCCGCCACGTTCCTTCCGCCGTAGGGTGGCCCCTCTGCCAACCCCTTGAGTGAAAGCCCTCAAAGGTATTAGAATGCAACCAGAGAGAAAATGATTCCCATGCTGTCCAAGCAAGCTATGGCAGACACCTGGACATGTGCCTGCCCAGCCTGCTCTTCACCCCCAGACACCTCTCCCCTGACGGTGACTGCTCCCCCTATCTGTAAGGTCCCTGGGGAGCTGTCTGTCCACCTCCCCGGCTACAGGTTGGCCATGGGATGCAAGCTGGGCCAGTCAGATGGTCTCCTCCTGAAATTCTGCATTGGAGCGTTAACGTGCTGCAGCCAACACATGGGCGGACTCCGTGGCTTCCTGGTGCCAAGATTCCAGATGCTGGTGGCTTCCCTCCTTCCTGGATATGAATATATAGTTCTTCCTTTGAATCTGTCAGTCCTAGGATCCTTCCAATAATCCTTGTTCTTGGTTTGTAATCCCAGTGGAGAATTAGTTGGGACTCGCAGCTCCGAGTGCCAGAAACCCCTCTCAAACCAGCCCAGCCCAAAAGGCCATTTGTTGGTTCTCTGAACTGGAAAACTGATGGGGCAGGTTTGGCCTTAGTCCTGCTTGAGTCTAGGGATCTGACTGAAGCTGTCAGCAACCCCCTCCCGCCCCCCATCTCTGCACACCCTGACACCAGTTGTCTTGATTTCATTCTCAAGTAAAAACGATCCACAGCAGCATCAGGTCTTCCTGGTCCATGAACCCTGGGTCCAGAGGAGAGCACGTCTCTCCTGGCAGCTCTGGGAAAGGCCTGGGGAAGATGGGGTGGCTTGGTAGAGTCCCTCGTCCACCTCTATGTCCATCGTTGTGGAGCAGGTATGGAGAACTCGGAGAAGCCAGGCCCAGGTCACATGCCATCTGTGGGCCAGGAAGCAGGGCCAGCCTTACCCAAGATACACAGATTACTATGGAATGAAGCATTGGCTCTGCACAGGAAATGGTGCCAAACACATGCTCCCCTGCAAAAACAAGATCACTCCAGAGTTATAACCAAAGGGTCCCATCTAAGACCAGTTGTGCCGAATCCACTCTGAATGACAGAGAGTCTGAGATAAAGCGAGCTCAAAGAGAGACCATGTAGTCAAGGAGTTTCCAGAAAAGACATCCTGGGATGTGGATAGCTTGCCCAGGAAAAGGGATGCTCTTCCAGGCATGATAAGGATGGCTTTGGGCCCCGCTGGGGATCTTGAGAAGGCCCGCCTTCTAGCTTGCGGGGCTTCCAACAGGCAAGCGGTAGAAGAGATGGTCCAAAAAGGAAAGCTTGTCCAGATCGTGGCCATCCTGAAGTGACCGGCAGGGAGGTAAGAGAACCTTGCAGAAATCGGAGCCAAAATCCATCGCCCGAACTGGAACTTCCCTCAGCAACAATGGGTATCCAATCCACTAGGTCAAGCAGAAAGAAGATGGAGTTGCTGAATGGGAAGAAGCATGGGAGGGACTGACTGAGCTGGTGTCCTCACTGGGGACAAGCAGGGAACAAGACAGGCACAGATTCTCTCCTTCACAGAGCAAACCTCAAGGAGAGGGTCCCAAGACACTTGTTAAGGGGTGGGAAGGCCCAACAGGGAGGGGGAGGGACGAGTGCAGATGCCACTGGTGGGCAGGTCACCGCTGTGGGAAGTAGGGCTCATCCTTGGGGGGCCTAGGGGATCTGACTCAGTGCTACGCCCCCTGACAGTGCCTGGCCCCCTTGCTGGTCACAGGTGAGTGTCCCGGCTCCCAGATGCGGTGGCCAGCCTTATTTTCCAGGCTATCATTTGAGTTGTCCTGAGGGATGGATATCCGCCTGTGGTTTGGAGAGAAGGGAACTATCTGTGGACAGATGTTTGAGAGGCTGATAGCAGCAGCCAGTCGGCAGAGTCTGGAGGAGAAACACCCAGGAAGACGAGATGCTCTGCAGGGTCGCAGACCGCCCCGGGCTTCCTCCCAGCCAGCACCTCCGCCTTCTTTCTGCTTGAAGGAAGTGGACACTAGTTATTCCTAAGGGAAGTTCTGGCTCAGAGGACGGATTCTGGTTCCTTGGTTTCTGTAAGGCTCTCTTACCTCCCTTTCGGTCGCTTCAGGGTGACCACGATCTGGACGTGCTGTTCTTTTTGAACTCTCTCTCCGCTGCTCACCCAGTGCATATAGTAGATGCTCAATAAATTTGATTTTAATGAAGAATGAATTAAGATGCCTCAGCCTCACCCTCTGAGAATCAAGGCTTAATGTTCTATTATCTGATATGCACGGGCTGATTTCCATGTCAAAGAACTTTCTGGAGAGAAAGAAAGAAAATGACCTGCCCAAGAGCACAGAGTCAATAGCTAATGAGGAGCCGAGACTCAGACCCGCCCTGGGGATGTTTTTATTTTAAGTAAAAGAAACCCAATCCAACCAGCTTAACAAAGGGGTTGTTAATGATAAAGACACAGGGGTGTCTGTAGAAGTCAGGGTGAGGCTGTCCCGGGAGCTGGAAGTCTGGCTCGGCCCCTTCATCACTGCTTCTGTGCCCATCACCTCTCTCTGCAAGCCAGCACCCTCCGCTCCTCCGTCCACGGAGAAAAGTAGGGGCACGCCCAGGACACAAGTGTGCATGTCTCCCCAGTGAGGTCACCAGCCCATCCTGGATGCCAGGAGGTTCTGATGGTCTTGGCCCAGCCCCGGGGACCTCGAGGACCAGTCCACTGTGGCCAAAGGGGTGGATGCTCACGGCACAAAAATGTCCTGCCAGACATGGGGGCAGGCGTTAAAGGTCACTTGGGGTCTACTTCCCCCACCTGCCCACCAGTTCACAGCCTACCCCTCACTTCCTAAACTCTGTCTTCTTCCCATCATGATAGCCTTTCGCCATATTTACACACCACTAATCATACACACTGGATAATCTTTCCTTTCCTTTTTTTTAAGAAACTCACTTTTTAAATTTTAATGTGGCCATTCTCTAGGCAGTAGCACCTGTAAAGTCATGGGTTTAAATTGTTAGAAATGTTTTTCTAATGTAAAATTACATATGTGAGCAACATGGGAACCTGAGGCAAAAGAGAAATCAATAATATTGATCTCGTCTTCATTTACAATTTTTGATATTTTGTTGATGATGCATTTTGATTTTTAAACATTATAATCGAGTAGTATTAATCTTGATGACTGTAGTTTGTTTGGCACCCCCTAAATTTTGCATGTAAAGCCATTGCCTTACCTACCTCCCCAGTACCCCCACCCACCCTGCATAATCACTTAAATAAAGGTTTAATACTCCTTGCGCATGTCACTTAAACTCTCCTAGGTCCTGCACTGTGGGAAATATTCATTCCACCTGCTAACATAGAATCACTGATACAGAAGAGCTTTTGCAAGTCCATTGGTCCAAATCCCTTTTCTCTCAGCTGAAGAAACTGAGGCCTGAAGGGGCTGAGTGATTGACCCAAGGTCCCACGGCTGTTTGATGGCAAACTTAGCATTGGAGCCCAGGTCTGCGGGGAGCTCCCCTCCACCCGGCTAGTTAGCCACTTGATGAATCGAGGAGGAAAAAGAAAGTCAGGGCTGTGGCCTCAGCCTTCTGCTGGCTTGGTTTTATTTCTGGAGGAGCGAACCAGCTCTGGCCGAGGAGGGAATCATAAATTCCGCTGGGAAGGAGCCTGGAACTCCTGAGCCAGGGCCAGGGCCGCCCCTGGGGAGCATGAGGTTGGCTGAGGAGAAATCTCAGCAAGTGCCCCTTCCGCCTCCCCTGTCTGTGCCCCGCATTTTTAGGCAGTGACATCACAGTGCAGGGAGCAGAGACCACCCTTGAAAGGAAAAACAAGTCACCAAGAGGGCAGCGGGGTGGTGGAAGAGGATGGGGCCTACCCCTCCTCTGCCTTGGCGAACACAATCAACTTGAGAACAAAAATAATCTCTAGTTATATAAGGGTGGTACTTGTTAAGCCCACCCCTGGGTGCCAGGCCCCAGGCCGACGACGAAATGCATCATCTCATTTAAGCCTTACAGGGAAAGGTATCGTTTTATTCCCATTTCACACACACGAGGAGACTGAGGCTAAGAGAGGTAGAATGACCTGCCCGAAAGCTCTTACTTGGCCAGGGGTCAAACCTAAGCTGCCAGAATTCACAGACCCCTTGTAAGCAAATGGACAATAACGCCAAATGAATGAGCCCCATCCTCTGCCTGCAGAAGCCCTTGGCAACTAGGACAGAAGTCAAAGTTATGCTCGCCAAACCCCTGACTCCAAGAGTTCAAATCCCCGGTCCTCCAAAAGGGGTACCCCTCCTGTGCCCTCATGTACCTTCCTCTTCTCTTCCCTCTTGTTCCCTTTCTTCCCACCCACCATCAGGCCCCCAGACCCCCCTCCTTTCCCAGATTCTCTTTTACCAGATCATTTGAACTATCCAGGTGGCTGGGTCTATGCCCCAAGCCTGCACCCCTCATGCCAGAGAGAAGCTGGCCGTGAGCGGATGAAATTCAAGATAGAGCTGTCCACCCACGTGTGAGATGCCTGCAGAATTATGTGGAGTTTTGGTGGGGGAAGGTGGGGCTTAAATATTTCTGATGAGACTGAACCAGAGCTGGCTGGAACCATTCTGTGAACAGGCCATCTACCTAGACACTCGATCTCACCACTTATCAATTAACCAGCAACGAGAAACCCACACTATTGCTCAGCCAAAAAGTGCACCACTTCGAGAATGCATCCAGGATTCCTTTCCAGAAGTGGGAGAAGAAACCTTCCTACTGCAAAGCCCATTTCCTGCTCAGACCAGGTGGAAAATTTGCTAAACTCAAAAGGTCAAACCTAGTTTAATTTTATACCCTTTTGTTAAGAATGTTCCCTTAAAAAAAAAAAAGCCTCATGTTTCTTTCCAACTCTTCATAAGCTAATTCGTGTGGAAGAAAAAAAAAGATTAGGATAAAATTTCAAATATTAAATTCAAATGCAGGATTAATGACTTTTATTTCTAAGCCCAAGAGGTTGTCTGGAATTTAGGACATTTTTGGAGCAGTCCAGACCAGACATAACCAGATGCAGTTGTGTTTTGGACCAAGTCAGCACAAATTTCATACCTTGAAAGACTATATCCACGTCCGTCTTAATACAAACAGTCCCTCCTTTTCCAAAACGCTCTATCCAAAATTAATTCAGAGCCATCGGCTTAAAGACAAAGACTAAACACTTTTTAAGGGTAAGTGAAAGTAGCTGACGAATGTAGACCTTTATTAAACACTCCCTGTGCACCTTAATCTTTTCTTCCCACCATCCTTTTCGCCCTCCTCAAATACACACACATACACAGGGCCGAGGGACAGGGAACAGCGACTAATTTGACAAAAGGAAAAACAATCTCTCCGTAATATGTGATTTCTCTAGAATTCTTAAATACTGTGATAACATGTGTGGTGAGGTATCCCGAGTTCTACCGAACCCCGAAAGTACTGAAAAATTTCACACGAGGACCCTCACTGAGTAATTTTCCAGCCCGAAGTGGTTTGGATTATTTCGGATAAAGTCTGAATAGGAGTCTAGATGCATTATCTCCATCGATGAAAGAGCCTCATGAAACAGTAGCCCGCCACCCCACAACATAGGCGCAAACAGGATGAGCAAGAAACAGTGGGGATGTGCCCTGCGGAAAGTATGTTCTGTGGAACATGAACATCCCTTGAAAAAAGTATTTTCCATGGCCCAACATTTGGGAAATACTCCAAACTCTAAGATAGGGGCCAGCAAACTATGGCCCGTGGGCCAAATCTGGCCCCCTACTGTTTATGTAAATAAAATTTTATTGGAACAGGACTGCCCTCGTTCATTTATATATTGCCTGTGTCTGCTTTCTGGTGAGGACTGTAGAGTTTAGTAATGACAATAGAGATCAAGTGACTTGAAAAGGCTAAAACATTTACTCGCTGGCCCTTTATAGATAAAGTTTGCTGAGTCCTATTCTAAGACCTTCTTAGAAAGTCACGAATCACATCAGTGCATTAAAGATTCCAAGAAATTCTACAGCAAGGAAATCCATTCCACTTTGTTTAGCATAATATTTCACAACCATATTTGTTTAAAAAAAAAATCCATCCATGAGATATATATTAATTCCTCTTCCAAGATACGCTCCATACACATTGGGAAATATTGAAGGGGTGTGTGTGTGTGTGTGTGTGTGTGTGTGTGTGTGTGTGTGTGTGTGTTTGCAGATGTGGGGGAGGAGACATATTAAAACGCTCACCACAGAGAAATCCTGCATATCTGTTTTCAGACACTTCTAGTCTAACCCTTGGTGGATAAAAAATATACTCAAAGTGGTTCTTTAACCAACGCTTGAGCTGAATTTGACCACACTATATCTATATAACCAAATAAAATGGTTCAATTGTTCAGAGGGAGAAATTTGGTATGATTTAAAATGATTTCATAATTTCCAAAATGGACATTATCTCCTTACTGTTAAAACAGGGGGTAAGAAACAGACTTATAAAATAAGACCGAAGCTCCCTATGGTGAGGAGGGAGAAAGAGAATGTAACTGTTATGGGCTGAACCGTGTCCTCCCATAATCCATATGTGGAATTCATAACTCCTGGTACCTCAGAATGTGACCGTATTTGGAGAGAGGGTGTTTAAAGAAATAATTTAAGGTAAAGCGAGCTCACCAGGGTGGATCTGAATCCAACGTGACTGGAGTCCTCATGAGAAGCAGAGATTAGGACACAGACACACACAAAGGGAAGGCCGTGCGAGGACACGGGGAGATGGCCGTCTGCAAGGCAGGGAGAGAGGCTTCAGAAAAAAATACACCCCTATCGACGCCTTGAGTTCAGACTTCTCAGCCTCCAGATGATGAGGATATAAATGTCTGTTGTTTATGCTACGTAAGCTGCGGCACTTTGTTGCCACAGCCTGAGCAGACTAATGAAGCAAATAAGGTGCTTTAGCAGAGTACTTCGGAAAAACGCCTGACAATTCTTAGCTACTTTTTATGAAAAATCCTTCACAGCTAATGTTTCAGCATCCAGCCCACAGTTAGATCTGAGTTTAAATCCCAAAGCGACCATGTATTTACCAGCTGTGTGAGTTTGGGCAAGCTAATCACCCTCTCTGATTCTATACTTCCTCATCTGTAACTACACCTTCCCACCCGTGTGCCTTCCCCACAGGCATCTGTGAAGGTTGAGTGAGGTCATGGACGTTAAAACGGTTAGCACAGAGGGGGCGATCAATGAGCAGCAGCTCTCATGGCGACCATATTTTTTCCATGCAAGGCAACCCATCATTGATTTGCTAAGAGTTTTTAACGGAGAAAAGAGACGCTAGAATATATGTACTCGATAGATGTCAAGACGCATTCTGGTTAGAGAAACACTTGGATGTGATGAGAAAAAGAAATGTGTTTCTGGGCTTTGAGAAGGTGTGATATTCCCCTTGGTTTTACACTTAGGGAGTGACACTCCTACACCTCACTGGGATGCAGAATGGTTGATGCAAGGCTCTGTAGCACAGACTTGGACACTGAGCCCCTAAGTCTTGGGCTAATATGTCACTCGGCAACAGATAGCTGATATAGAACCAAGTCCTATTGTGATTGCATTGCTCTATGATAAGAGTTTCACAGACTCTATTTGTCTGGTATAATTAAAAGAGCTACAGACATGAGGACACTCCAAGTGCCAAATGGGGACTATCCTTAGGACTAGACACACAAAAATCATGTATTGCTTCTTCATTCATTTATTTATTAACCATTTAACAAATATAAATTAAGTAGCCTCGTGTGAACAAGCAAGTGATTCATCGATAGACAGGGCAGCCATAGTCCCTGCCTCCCAGCAGCTTACAAATCAAAAATGTGTCCAGGGCCAGGAAAGAAAAGTGGCTCATATTGCGAGGAAAGTGGGAGTATCAGACAAGAAATTTCTGAGGAAGGGGTATTTAGCAGAGATCCAAAGGATAAGCACTAAAGGAGAGGTGGATGTGCAGGGAAGAGTGTGCCAAGCAGATGGAACCGTCTTTGCAAAGACCCTGGGGCAGGAGAGAACAGTCTGGACGGGAAGGACTAAAAGGAGCCCCCCGTAGTTACAGAATGAGTTGGGGAAGGGGAGGATTGAGATGCGGCTGGAGAAGTAAACACCTCTCCCACCTCCTTCTTGGGTCCCATTCTTATTTTTACATGGACTCTAGATCGAGACTGGCCAAGTAAAATTCTAGGTCTGGACACTTGCCAGCTGTGTGACCTTGGGCAAGTCACTAAACCCCTCTGAAGTTCAAGTCCTCATTTGCAAAATGCGCATGAATAAAGGACCTATCTCGTAATGTTGTTAGGATTTAAAGAGTCATACTATATTAGGCTCTTGGAACAAACACATACTAAGTGTGATGTGTTTCTCATTACTATTATTACATGAAGCTATTGGGAATAAATATATACAGCACCTGGCACAGCGGTCCAAGAGTAAGCAGTAGTGTCATATTTATTATAGTTACAAATGTCTCTGACCATCCGAATCATACTGATTTCTGAGCTTGGACAGTGAGAGTGTGGATAACAGATAATGACCATTTTATCATTCTTATTATCAGGAATTCCTCCCGCCTAGCTTCTCTGAGCACCATGGCTCAGATGGCAAAGAAGCGGCCATTCTTCCAGATGGGCCAGTGACATGCCAGGCTCCAAGACACCCACCCGTCGGGGACTTTTCCTGTCCTGGGTGACGGAGGAAGACGCAGGCCCATTCTTCCCCCACACAGCTCAGCCGGCGGTGGACTAGGCAGCCTGCCCATTTGGATGACAGGCTCCCCTGGGACTGACGAGGCTACACAGGCTCTCAGGGCAGGAGAAACGGGCCTGGGTTCCACTGCGTTCAACATTCCCACAGGCGCCGCTGGCAGGACGGCCAGTGAGATGGAGGCCAGGGGGCCTTGGAGTCAGGCCAGGCTGAGGAGGGGAAGCCTGCGACATGCCCATTTGCTCCCCCGCCTCGGGGTCACAAGCGCCGGAGTCAGCCAGCATGCCTCGAGCCATAGGCCCTCAATCTGTCATGATGCCCCAGGAAAAAATACAATGAAATGCTGTTTTTTCGTCCCATTTATTACCCTAACGAGACTTCACCTGGAAGCACTGTTGGCACTGAGCGGCAAGACACAGCCCGCGGACAGTACAGGGACGCTCGTGTGTCACGGGACTCGCCCAAGGTGTGAGAGCGTTGGCTGTGGAGCCCGAGGTCACAGAGGCCTTCGCAGGGCAAGACACCTGGCCGAAGAGGGGCCAAGGGGCAACGTCCACCCCGACAGCTTTACGGCCTGTGCCTGGTCCCATAAAAATCACATTATAATGATGTCAAGGGGCCTCCCTGGCAGACGTCACTCTGCTGGGCAGGGCCACCTGCTTTGGAACCCAGAACCAGAAATCAGCTGTTTCCGAATACAAGGGGTCGTGACCCTTGGGTTAGATTTAGAGGGAGGGGTCTGTCCAAAAGCCACGGTCCCTTCCCCACACCAAGCAGTTCACAGACACTGGGCAGATTCCACCACTAGAGAGTAATGTCTCTGCTCATTGCTGCACTCAGATACTGGGTGCCACACAAAGGGCCCAGGAGCGGACAATCGATTATTATCAGTCTTAGTGTCTGAGGGGTCCCGTCCTTTCCTGGGTCCTATCTGGGCCAGGACGTAAACATTGAAGGGTCCCCAGCGAGTGTAAGATGCACAGGCCCTGTGTTCCGGGGGACCTGCCCTGCTGTAGCCAACTTGAAATTCTTCACGATGTTAGAACCAAGACCCCTATTGTCATCTCACACTGGACCCCCCACATTATGTTGCCGGTGCTACCCACACCTCACTTTACCTGGTCCTGTGCTATTGCTGACCCTTCTCAGACCCTTGACCTCCTTTCAGCCAATATCCCCTGAAATCCTCAAAACAACCCAGCTTTTGGGGGGACTAGACTTTCCCACACCCGCACCACTAGTAAAGAGCAGGCCTGGGACCCAGTGAAAGCTTCTCTAAACCCAGAACCACGTTCCATCCCCCACATCTTTCCTCCCATGAGCGAAGAGGGAGACCCAGATCGGGTCTCAGGCCAGCTCAGCGCTGCTGGGAGAGGCCTCGTGGGGAAGGGAGGAATTGGGTCATTATAAAGCAGGGAGTATTCGTAGGGCAGGAGGTTGAGAAAAAGATGGGTGCTATGACACCCCATGGTTTTCAAGTGGGTGGGGCTTCCTCCAGGACCCTCCCCTCACCTGGCCTCCTCATTTCTCTTATCCTCCATGAGATGTGCCCAATGAGCTCAGGCTCCCAGGATGACACAAGCACCCAGCAGCCTCTGACACCTAAAGGGATTGACCTCCCAAAAATAAGGATGCTGGGAGCTCCCAGTACCACAAGAGGGGGGCTGTGCCCCCATGTTCCCAGTCCACGCGGCTCCAGCGATGGTGTGATTCCCTCTTTTGGAATGAAAAGCAACGTGATTCCATTCTGTCCATTGCAAGACAACATTAGCAACATAACTAAGAGCTCGAGGAAATGGGTCTCATGCAGAAGGAGGTGGGGGCATAAACAAAGGCCAAAGAACTCAGGAGGGTCGGTCCGGAGAAACGACAGCTCTGGGAAAGTCACAACACTCTGGCCAAGGGAACGTGCAGACGATGAATACTGGGTCTCAGCTTCCCGGTTACGACACTACAGTGGCAAGAACAGAAATCCTGACTGAAACTGGCTTAAGCCAAAAGGAACTGTATCGCAGGACAGGCCAGTGTTCAGGGAGGGACGCTGATAGAGTGCCCAGTGACACCCTTCGGGGCTTGCACTTTCCATCTTTCTATTCTGCCATGCACGGTGCCACCCTCCTATTCTCATTAGGTGCAAATTCCCCAGGCAGCTGTTGGCATGATGGCTGTAAAAAGGAGGAGAAGCGAGTAGAGGGTCCACAGCTGGGCCATGAGCATCTCTCCCAACTCCACCAACCTCCGCACAGACAGGAACTCTGGTAAGAAAGTCAGGGCCAAGCATTTGCCTCCAAGCCCTGGCTCCGCCCTTGACTGGCCTTGTGACCACGGGTTAGTTCTCCAACCTGTCATCGGTGTCTTGTGGCTCTCAGAAAAATAGCAATGCTTGTATCACAACCTAGAAGGTTGTATTATTCCCACATATATGAAGATCAGCTGGGAATTAAGTTATAAAAGCAACTTAAGAGGATGCTGCTGGCTCGCATTATCTCCAGGAGAACCGAGAAGAAGGACTAAGGCTGAACAGCCAGGAGCAATGGCCAGGGCCATGCCGAGGAGCAGGGCGTCCTGGCCACTGCCTCACGCCCCACCATGAAGCTTGACTGTGCCACCGATGGTGTCAGCCACCCTACACAGAAACCAAAACATCAGTGGCTAAAGCAAGATGTCGTAGACTTTATTCTTCTCACATAAAGGTCTGAGCTCTGCTCTCTGAAGTTGCCGGGTTCTCTCCCTCCTGTAAGTTGTTGGGTCCATCACATGGGCTGTGATAATTCATCACCATGGCTGCAGCAGGCCACTGGGAGGACACAAAACGAGGGAAGAGGAGGGCCCGCCCTTCTCTTGGTGAGTACACATGTCCCTTCTCACATCACATTGGCCAGGACTCGTCACATGCACTCCACAGCCACAATGGAGGCTGGGAAAAGCAGTCTTTATTCTGAGTTGTGACGGACCTAGTTAAACATTCTATTACTATATAAAGGGATGGGGACGAGAAGCAGGGTCGACCTCCCTGTCTGCACCCCAGCTGCCCAACCAGCACCTCCTTTCATTTCTCTGACAGAACGAGCTCTGCACACAGGCCGTTCCCTCTGCCTGGGAAGCCGTTCCTGTCCTTCGGACCCCTACGCCTCCCTCGGATGCCAGCTCAGCCCGCCTTCGGTCCCCATCAGCACTCCTGCCACATGTTCTCCTCGTCCTATGCTTGTTGGTTCCAGCACCTTCCAGATACGGGATTACCCCCCCCCCCCCCGGGAGACCATCTGACTGAGGGCTGTCTCCCTCAGAAGATGGAGAGCTTCCCAAGTGTGGGAACGTTGGTTTGTTTCCCGTCAGGTACTAACCCAGTCCAGAGCTATAACTTAGAGCTGAAGGACCGAATAAATAAAGGCACCCTTCTGAGCCCCAGGGTCCCTCCTACAAACAAACCCAGCTCAGTTATTATAAGAAAAACAGTTATGGTTGTTAAGGAGAGCCTCATTACTAACTAGCAGGCACTGTCACCTGTTTTAATGTGTTTGATCTTCCCAACAGCCCGTTAAAGTAGGTTATTCTGTTTTACAGAAGAGGAAACTGAGGCACAGAAAGTAATCAGCTCAGTGGCAGGCTGATATTGAGCCCCAGGGCTCTGGGACCGGCACATAGGGGTTCCCTTTCTGCACAGACTTCTCGCACACGCAGACCAAGTGAGGGAATTCCAAACAGCCACGGAGGGTCCAGACCCACCTCTGTTCTTATCCCCAAGCATATTCAGACATTTCTGAGAGCACCTCCCAGCCTGACCCAAAGTCCTGTACCAGGTCACCAAGGCCCCACAAGCTCAGAGATCCACACTTCCACAAAAGCAGTGCCTCCACAGAGTGTGGCTGCGTGGCCGGGTCCCCTGCAGCGGCTCTCAGGGACAGGCAGCCTGGTGACACATACCCACCCTCTCCAGGGCCACAGGCCAGAAAACAGGCTCCATGTGTGAGGACAGAGGGGCATCCAGCCCCGCTGGGCCGCAGGGATGTCCAGGAAATGCTAAAACATGCCTGGGGTGACTTAGCCAACTTTTACATCATTCATTTAAAAAAAAGAAAAAGAAAAAACTATGTTTTTATAACAAAGGGACTACGAATTCTTACAGGAGGGGAAAGGGGGTCACACAGAACACGAGAAGACAGGAGGATTGCCCAAAACCCCATCCGCACTCATGCTGGGTGAACGTCCCCCCAAGTGCCTCATTCTCCACATCATACCTCATTCTCGAAAGAGAAAACCACGTTGCTATGACATTCTAGATTCTGTGTGTACGTCGCTCCATGACTTCGAGATGCAAGTGTCACAGTTTACACACGAGCAGAATGGGTCAGCTGTCACGACACCCCCCACAGGGACAGGGTGTGCGTGGCGCAGGGGAGCGGTTGTCAATGCTTCAGGCAAGTGATGCCCTGTACCATTTCACTAAAATTTGCTGAGGTCCCCTCTGTGCCCCGGGGGAAATCCAGAGCTGGCTCAGACTCGGTTTCTGTCTCCCATTCCTATCTTCGGCATCTTATCGTAACCCAGACATAACTCTATGAGAGTTATTTTGTTTCTAACACACATTTTCCTGTTTTCTCCATGTGCCAGGCATTGTTCTAAAGAGTTTGTAAACAGTAACTTGGTTAACAACAGGCTTAGAGGTAGGTACTTTTATTATCCGCATTTTACAGATGAGCAAACTGAGGACCAGAGAGGTCAAGTGACTTTCCTGAAGTCACACAGCAAGTACATGGTAGAGTCTAGAGTCGAACCCAGGTGTTTGGACTCCAGACCCTGCCCAGGCAGTCAATCAATAAACACGAGCTAACTGACCGTGGATGTGAGGACCCCCTTGGAACAGCCTCACCTGGGAAAAGCTGGAAAAATGAAAGATGACACCACTTAAACCACTACTTAAAAAAAAAAAATCCAACAAGAAGAATTAGGTTATAAAGCAGTGGTTCTGAACCCCGGCTATAGGTGAAAATCACCTCAGGCATCCTGAAAATTGCTAACCATGTTCTAAACCCCCTCAACTGGGGCGGAGCCCAGGAATCAGTACTCTGTAAGACTTCCCACGTGGTTCCACTGTGCAGCTGGGTTTGAGAACCCCAACTCTCGGAAACAGTCTCCGTCCACACATCCTACCTATGTGACCCTGGGCCATGTTTCTACCCGCTCCAGGCCTCAGTTTCCACAGCCGTGAAACAGGAATGCCATTGCTTTGATGGTGAGTACAAGGAGCCACATGTGATTTGCACGCCTTGCGGGGGCTTGTCACAGACTGTCAAGCCCCGGCATTGTCAGCTCTTGTTATGAAGCACACAGGCAAAGATCAGTGTGTTGGTTAGCTCGGGCTGCCGGGACGAAGCGCCACAGACATTTATTTTCTCCCAGGTCTGGAGAATAGAAGTTGGAGATCAAGGGGTGAGTAGGGCTCGTTTCTCCTGAGGCCTCTCTCCGTGGCTTGCAGACAGCCGTCCTCTCCTCATGTCCTCACACGGTCTTCCCTCTGTGCCGGTCTGTGTCCTAATCTCTTCTTATAAGGGCACCAGTCGAATTGAATCAGGGCGCACCCTAATGACCTCATTTTAACTTAATTACCTCCTTAAAGGCCCTCTCTCCAAATAGTCACATTCTAAGGTGCTAGGGGTTAGGACTCCAACATGTGAACTTTGGAGGACACACTCAGAAGGATCAGTAAATATAGTTTTGAAGTGCTTTCTTGGGTGTCATGTCCCCAAAACAAGACAGGGTGAGGTGGGCAGTTTCCATTTAGGGAGCGAGCTTTTGACAGCCACAATGGTGGGCTCCCGATCAGGCCTGCCCCCACGCCTGCCCAACGCTCACCCTGCCAGCCCTGCGAGGGTTAATCTAAGGTCTCTGGAGTTGGGTGGATTTACTGCCCCCAGACCTTTATCATCTCACCCTGACGGTGAGGGCTCACATTTCCCACTTAATTACTTGTCCTGCAATCAGAAGAGATAGCCAGTTCTGTGTTGAGTTGGCTGCAGCTGTGAACTGTTTATTTACTTTTCCTCAGCCCGGGAATGGCTGTAATTTAAAGGTTCAGATCTCAGCTACCCTGCCTGGTGCAAACCCTGCTTAAACACTTCCATATTGCTCAGGAGGAATGCTGCTGGATGCTGCCCCCACCTCCCTTCCCCGGGCGGACGGGGAGCGCTGGGAAAGCAGGTGTTCCTGGTTATTTATCAAGGCTGCAGGGCCCAGTTAGGGAGATGGCTACCCGTCCATTACTGCCAACTCTGCAGTCCACCCGAAGAGCTCGGCACAGAACCTGCAGCCATAACAGGAGCGAGGACCAGGAGATGCTCGGTCAGGATGCCTCAGACCACCCCCTCCAAACGAAAAAAGTTGTCCCTGCCACAGTTCAAGCCACAGCTCACACTAATTCCTGTGCCAAATGGTGTAATTACCACTTAAGTTGTCAAATGGCATCCAGATGGTCTTACCTTTCACACCAGCAGTTTAATAAGCTTTTAGGCGTGACCTTTGCAGCTTGTCCTCCACCTGCGCAGCCCTCTGGTTTGTGAAATCTGAGCCCACAATTAGATCTGATAATGAGTGCCCAGGCGACCAGCCTTGAACTCTGTGAGCTCCCTTCAAGGGGTGCCCAGCGAGTCACCCCATGCCACTGACAAATGGCATGCGTCGCACTACAAACGGAGGGGCCCCCTGTGCACAGGCATCCCTGGAGGCCTGCCTGGGGAGATCATAGAGACCCTGAGAGACCCAAGAGTGCATTTGGGGGGTCAGGCAAGCTGTTGCAAGAGCCGAATTCTGGCAAACCATGGGCTCACACCCAACCATGTCCTCAGGCCCGCCTACCCCAGGACAGCCCACTGGGAGGAACTATTTCTAACACTGCCACCCCCCATCACACCAACAGGTGGGCTCCCAACATGGGAATCACACTGCTGCCACAGAGCTGCCTGGGACCCTCGACTAATTCATCCTTTTTGAATATACCTGAGCAGGAATAACTCCCTTGTGAACCTTCCAATACAGGGAAGAGTGATTTTGCACTGCAAAGGATCATACTCCACTGTCTGTTTTGAAAAGTCAAATTATATTTTTCCCCGCATGGGGTGAATTCTACCAATAGTTAGGGAGCCAACATGCAAACACCAAGCCCCATTCCTAGCACTTCATACATCTTGACTTATTTAATCCTCACAGCAGCCTAGATGCTGTTTTTATCCCCATCCATAGATTAGAAAACTAGCACAGAGAGGTAAAGTAACCTGCTCAAGGTCACACAGCCAGCAAGTGGCAGGAATGGGATTCGAACACAGATAAGTAGAAGCAGACATTACAAAAGTGTACAACTATGATCCCTTTGGGATAAACAATAATTTAATTAAAAATGTATTGACACACATGTTATATATATTAAACAAAGTTAAAGGGTTTATTCAAGGGTTTGGGAAATGCCAAATATTTCTGAAAAAGCTCACATGCTGATAGTCTCAGTGCCTTGGCAAACTGAAGAAAAGGAATAGATACAAAGAGGAGAACAAACCAGAAGCCTTCTCTGTGACGGGAACAGAGGGTGACAGAGGAGGGATCAAACAACTGAGCTCTGGGCAAAGGAGAGAAATTTCCACGGGAGAATTTTGTCCCTGATCTTTGCTAGTTTCTGGTTAGAGCCACCAACGGACCAGAGAAATATGGGAGGTTAGGATCCAATGGGGAAACTGGCAAAATGTCTGCATTCCAATTCCCTCGTTGTCTTTGACTCTTTTTAGGATGTCTGTATTTCCTGTTCCTGACCCTCATAGGGATCCTGTGTTTTAACTGGTCTCATCTCATGTCATCATTGAAAACCTACTGTTAAGACTGTATTATCATTCTTACTAAAGTGTAAATGACTGGCATTTAGGAAGAGGAGATTGCATTTTAAGTTATCACCTGAAGGTTAGCTTGGCTTTTCGAATGAAGAGACCACAAGAAGATTCAAGATAATCATGATATATGGGGGGATGGGAATCATCATTTTTGCTAAGAAAATGGGAGGGATGCAATGATTTTTAAAAATACCTTTGCCTATAATATGAAATGCAAACCACAAATGAGATGGACTTTTAATGTAAAGAGATGCAAAAAAGGTCATGCTTAATCAGGTTTTCCTCTTGGTCCACACCCCTGGGAAGGAGAGCCTACTCTATTGATTCTGTGATAGAAAATCTTGAGAAACAAGGTCTTAAATTATCCAAGTGGTTTGTTCTAATGGGGATGCCATCCAGAAAATGAAGAATTTATTTAAGCATGAGCTAGGGGTTCCTGGTGCCGTTTCTAAAACACAGAAGACACCTGTATTAGATGCTTACAAAAAGCCAACTTGTCTTAGAGCCCTCCCAGCCCAGCCAAGTGTTTGCTACAGGGAGATCAATGGCACATCCATCTCATACCCTCCAAGGTATATTTGCATATGTGTCTGTGCTGTGTGTATGTGTGTGCGTGTGTTTTGGTATACATAGGTGTATATGTGAATGAGAGTGCACATGAGTATATGTATTTGTGTTTGCATATATTTGTGTGGTCTGTGTTATATATATACATATATATACGTATATATACGTATATATGTATATATACATACATGTATATATACATATATGTATATACACACACATATGCAAGTGTGCACATGTGAATGAATGTGTGTACACATGTGTGAGCGTGTGTGAGTGTGTTCCTCTCCAAAAAAAAGTCTCAGGAGGACAGCATGAGGCCATTTGGTCGCCCACCGTATTTCATGTTTTATTGCGCCCCTGCTTTGGGAAAACATAAGCCAATAAATGTAAAACCAGCCTGCAGCTTCCTGATTGGGGTCGAGAGAAATCCCGGATGAGAGAATATTCGGCAATTCCCCATGACAAAGTAGAAAGTTCTTTAAAGACAAGGACCCCCAAAGCTCCGAGAACCCCACCAGCTTACCCTTTAGAGAACTTTCAGAGAAGTCCGTAGGAGCTGGACAAACCGGGGAGTAGAGCCGCCTCTTTCCCTCCCTGCCTAAGAAACTGCCAGTTCCACCCACACTGGCCTCTCAGCCACGTCCACAGTCCTGATGGTGGAGGAGATCTCCAGATGGCCTCAGTTCAAATCCCAGCCCCACCACTCATCAACGAGAGTCCTGTGCAAGTGGGGAGTCCCTCCTGGCCCCTCCAGTGTCCTCACCTGTGAAAAAGAGAGACCACCACCACCACCAACACTAACGCTGTTAGCTAACTCTCAAATAGTTCGCATCAGCCACCAGTACCATTCTGGGCGCTTCCCCTGCCTCATCTCGTTTAATCCTCCAAGCACTGGCAAAGTGAGAACTGTAAGACCCCCATCTTACATAGGAGGAAACTGGAGCACAGAAGAATTGAAACCTCTCCAGCCCCAACACCCTCAGCTCTGAGAATCCCAGGATCACTCAGTGTTTCCCAATTACCAGGTTCCTGGATCCCAGGGAACAGAAACAGACTCTCTTATATCACTGTCAACATTTGGAACTTTCCATCCGAAGAGCTCTAGTCCCTAAAATGAAGTCTCAGAGGATGCTCAAAACAGCCAAGTTCTCTGCTCTTGGCTCTGATCCTATCAGCTTAATGTGGTCTGTCCTCGTCTATGATTATCAGAAACTTGGCTAGGAAGGTTATGTCTTTGAATATCATTATGAACAATAAGAATTAATCTTTTGCTGAACACCCTATTCGTGCTTGCTGTGTGCAGAGCACATAAGAGAGACAACGTCATCCCAGACAGTAGAGGAAGAGACTGAGGTTCCAAGAGGTTCCAAGGCTCAGAGAGACTAGGATGGGTAGCAGTGAGGATGAAACTCGGTTTGTCTGACTCCAGAACCTGCCCAAGCTTCAGGACAGCGTTTTGCCTAACGTGCCTGGTCAGAAGAAGTACCTGGGGCCTCGTGTAAACTGAACCATGGTCCCACCCACTCCTAATGAGTCTGACTCAGAAACCATGGCCAGGAATCTGCATTTTCAAACAAACATCACCAGGGGTGAGAGTGAGAACCGCCCACAGTCCACGGTAGAGCTAGATTAATTACCTATTTCCATACCCTCTTGGTTTGATGAAGAGCATCTTTTAGAAGTGGTGGGGGAGGCAGACCAGGCAGGCAGGCTTCCCCTGTCCTTGCCCGCCTGCACAGCGCCCCCTAGGACCGAGCGGGGCACTGCGTCCCTCGCAGCCCCCTCCCTGGTGGGGAACCCACCGGCTGCCCCTGCACAAAGAATGGGCGGAAACGCCCCCCCTCCCAGGCAGGAATTCACCCCTGCCATTTCGCACCGCTGTCCTGGGACAGGCCTACAGGGGAGCGGAGGGCCAGGGGCAGCTGAAAAGGCCAGGGACACAGGGAGCCCGGCCGGGTGCGAGGGGCTGGCAAACAAAACACAGCCCCCCCAAAGCTGGGCCCGAGGGCAGCTGAGCAATCGCCCGTGAAATCTGCAAGCTCATCAGGGCACTTGGAAACCTTGGTGGGGACACAACACAGGACGCATCCTGCTCGGAAGAGATAAGAGAATTCCCAGGTTCTCACTGCCGAGCCTCCCTCTAGGGACAAAGAGCTGGCCGGGAGCTCGGAGAAACGGAGAAACCGAGAAACGTGAGAAAGATGCCCAGAGAAAACTCACTGCCGGGACGCACCCCAGCGCACGTCAGCCTTCACCCGCTTCGCTTCGGGACCAGACTTTAGGGAGGGGTCACATGCTGAACTGGGACCCTGGTCACTGACTTCACTCAACCCCGAAATCGCCCCTCCCGCTGACTTTCAAACCCTCCAACACTGGTTGTGGACGCAGGGCCCGTGGCTTTGCGCCTCTGTGTCTCAGTTTTCCTCCCTGCAAAATGGGGCTGCGAATGGGAACTACCTCGCAGCATTCCCCTGGGATTTGTTGGCTGCAGCCATGTGCGCAGAGGAACCGCCGGCGCTAATGAAGGACCAACTGCATCCTCAGCGCTTTCCTGTACGACCTGGTCCAGCCAGCACAGCCGGTCCTGGGAGGGGAGCATCGTCACAAGCTCCTTTATTTCGGTGAAGAAGCTGGTGCGTATAGCACATGGAGAAGAAGCGTGATGGAGCCCGGCGGCGAGGCTGGGAGCCAGAGCCACACTCGCGCTGTCGTCTGAGGCTTGTTCTGAGAGCCTGATAACAGAGTGTCGACTCTAGTTGACTCAAATTACATTCCTATTCCACTGGGCCGTGCCATGTGGCTCAGTTCCATCCAGATGCTATGTATTTGAGCTGTTTGTGAACATCGAAAAATGATAATAAGCACTTGCACAGCATGACCTATGTGCCAGGCCCCTCCCATGCACTTTCCACACCATATGCAAGGGTCCTGGAGGGAGACGCTGTTATTGCCCCCTGCCCCCTGCTCACAGGCAAGGTAAGTGAGATTCAGAAAGGTTTAGTCACCTGCCCAACGTCACCCAGCGGCAATCAGGGGAGTACAGCGCAGGGACCCAACACGCGGGAGCTCGCTCTTTCCGTGTCTTCCTCTCCCTCTCAAAGTCAAGGAGCTCACCTTGTTCTTCTCTGTGTCCCCACGGATACAGGCACAGCAACCGGTCAGTCGACGGTGGGTTCAAAATTGTACGTCGAATTGGCTCTGATTTTATTTCCCAGATTGTTTTGAGCATGTGCTGTTCAGAACAGGCTGGAGTTGGCACCATGCTGTTTAGGGCATGTGGAGATCAGGGGCTTGCCCAGTGGGTCCTCAGTAGCTCCTGCCTCTACGAGGGACCCAAACCGCCCGTGAGATTTGTTTTTGTAACTCCAGGTCAGGAGAATGAGTTTAGGCAAAACCGGTGTGTTTTGGCGGGAAATCAACGGTGAGGGTGTCTCAGTACCAGCTAGGACACAGAACCACGACCATTGTTCCTGGCAGAATACACAGCGTACAGATGTGCTAACAACCCCTGAGGAGGCCATCGGTCAGTATGCCCAAGACTTCTACGCTGGAGACAGAACGGCACATAAAGCAGAAGTGCTGGTGGGGAAGCCATAACCTTTCCATTGCCTTATTGATGCCAAAACAGTATCTGCATCTCCAGACATGTCTTCGGCTACCCTTAACTCACTGATGGGAAGGGGGCTGTGGCAGATACTGTTGATGTGCTTCTTAGAGTCATTCACACCCACCTTCTCCCTTGCCACCTCCCAATTTAGAGGAAGCCTACTGTGTACCCTACCAGCCTCACAGGTAGCTAGATATGGCTGGCCAAGTGACGAGGTTCTCATCCATGAGATATAGAATCTGGTGGGACACCCACCGCTGGGAAAGCTTTTGTTCTCCTGATAAAAAGGCATAGACTCAGCTGGTACAGTCCTGGAAACCTTCTCCTCCCTTCCTCCCTTGAATACAGACGTGATGGCAGGAGATGCAGCAGCCATCTTGAGACCACGACAGGACAGGCAACCACAATGTAGTAAATAGAATGGTGTCCTCCTCCCTCCAAGAAATGTCCACATCCTAATCCCTGGAACCTGTGAATCTGTTACCTTACATGGCAAAGGGGAAGTAAGTTTACAGGTGGAATTAATTTATTAATCAGCGGACCTCGAGATGGGGAGAGTGTCCTGGATTATCCAGGCGGGCCCAGTATAACCACTGGGTCCTTAAAAGTGGAAGATGGAGGTAAAGGGATCAGAGAAAGACATGTGATGACGAAAGAACCTCAGAGAGATGCACCTTGCTGGCTCGGAAAGTGAAGGAAGGGGCCACAAGCCACAGTGTACGGGTGGCCTCTAGGAGCTGGATAAGGGCAGGAACTGGATTCTCTCCTAGAACTCCAGGAGGAGCACAGCCCTACTAACACCTTACTTTTAGCCCAGTGAGACCCATGTCAGTGTTCTGGTCTGCAGAACTGTTAAGATACTAAATGCGTGTTGTTTTAAGTCATCAGGTTTGTGGTAATCTCTTACAGCAGCCACACAACATTGATCCAAGCTGGTGCTAATTAAGCAATCGGGCAATTCAAAAATATGAGATGCTAAATTGTCCTTGTTAAGCAAATGATAAGATGCCAGCAGCCGCCTTTCTCCAGACATCCTAATCATGCGAGGAAAAGGACCCTTTGCTTTAAGTTAGACTATTTGTGATGTGAAGCTTAACGCTGTCCTGACTGTCACTGTCAGCTAGGTAAGCTTTTATTTTAAAATTCCTTTTGTGAGAGAGGAACAAAATCACCACCTAAAAATGTGAATTGAACATGTATGACAGACCCAAGGCCTGAAGATGAATTTTGCATGGCTCTGGGACCTTTTCTGAGCAAGAAAGGTATAGGAAGATCAGAGTTCCTTGAACACTTAACGTAAGAAAACTTTTCCCTCCGTATAATGCCCTAAAGCCCTTCAACATTCTAAAAAGAGAAACAGGCTGTTAATTAAATGTCTATTGAATCATGAAGTGGACCTAAGACAAAAAAGCTTACTGCAATAAACAGCAGAGTTCATTTGTTTGGCTGTCATGGCCACTCCATGGCAGGGCCCCTGGGATGGTAGATGTGTTCGTAGTTCCCCAATATACGGGACCGGGTAAGACAGTCTCCAGTTTAAATGGTCGCACAGGACTAGGTGCCTTGTGTTCTACTGTAATGGCAGGCTATTAGCATTCATATGAGCCCACTGATGGACAGCCCTGTGTCCAGAATACAGATTTACTGTGATATAATTTCTAAGCTGTATTTTCCCAGTCTTTCGTCGTCCATCTAACAAGTGGGTTTCCAGGAAGGGATTGTGATAAGATGCCTGAACTGCCTCTGTCTGTTCACGGCGGACGAGCGAATCCTTGAGTTGGGAAGGCACAGGCCGTTTGTCAGGCACCTGCCTCCTCTGTGCTGGGGACAGGGGAACCAGGATTCTGGAGAAGACTGTTTTGTGCAGGAGTGAGCTCAAGAAGCCCCCAGACGTTTTACTCACTGCTCTAAGGGTCTCACATCTAGTTATGTATGAAAGAGATGATCCAGTAAAAGATTAGGCAAAGGGCCTGGCAGATGATCAATTCTCAGTAACCATTAACTATTGAAATGTTTGGATTACGCTTCTAAAATTCACAGCAACCCTGTGAGGGAGGCCTGAGGACTGTTCCCATGTTGTAAGGCAGGAACCAAGGCTCGCAAGGGCTGAGTGACAGCATGAGAAAGGAGCCGATCTTCCTACTTACCCGTAGATGCCTTTCCATGGCACCCAGGAGCCCATACCTGGATGTAGGTTGCCATGGTGACACAGCTCTCACGCTCCCTCGTGAGCCAAGCACTGTGCAACCACCTTCTTCTTTCATTGCTCACAACAGCGCTCTGAGAGCCTCATGTGCGCACTCTCAAGATGAGAAAGCCAAAACCTAGGAGAGACCCAGCATCGTGCCCACCACTCTGTGACATGCAAAGATGGCTGTGAATGAGGCCTCCAATGGTCCATCTGGCCTCTTATGGATGATCTCACAGTCTCGCCGGCCACGGCAGAGCCTTCCCTGCCCCACAGAGCACAGGAGGTCAAGTGGAGGCTCTCAGCGAGGTCAGCCAGAAGCAGAGAGAATTCCCCTCCACAGCCAGGCTCTGAGTGCAGAGAACCGACTCACAGAAAATCCGCCATCAACTGGGAGCCCAAGAGAGGGATGAGGGTAGCAGGAGAGAGAGGGAAGCAGTGGGCACTCCAAGGCCCAACACGCAGCACCTCCCGGGGGTGCGATCAGGAAGACTGGATGCCCTCCTCCAGAGCGCGCCCCACTTCCACGCGTACCCACGTCTCCCCGCAGCTGCCCGCAGCACCTGCACCGCCCGTGGAGTTGTGTGGATGGAACTCCGCTCTGCTGAGTGGGGGCAAACCCCCACCCTTGCTGGGCCACGATTTCCTTCTCTGTGAAATGACAGTCTCTAAAAAGAAGCCATCTGCAAGGGGAGCCTTGGCCCAAAACACCGATTCCTTATATTCTCCCAACCCGTAGAAAAGCATTAACTCATTTTATTTTTAATGAGATCGTAAATGAAACATTCAGAACACTAGTAAACATCTCGTCAAAGGGTTTTCTTTTTTTCTTTTAAAGTCTCCTTCATCTTCAAATCAGGAGGGCATCAGGTAGTAGCCAGATGTGACCACACGGTGCTCTCAGCCCCCTGCTGGTTGCCTAACCATATCTGCTCCCCATCCCATTCCTCCTTGTTGACGAGATTCTAGTTTTATTTGGTTTGGCAATGGACCTGACTGAAAATATGCAGTTTCCCAGACTCCTTTGCAGTGGACAGTGGTAGATGACATAGTCCTCTACAATGTGACGGAGGTGAGCTGTAGGAAGGGGTTCTCTCCAGAGCGACAAGATCATGCATCTTCTCCTTTCACTCTTTATCCTTCCTGGATTGGACATGAGTCTCACAGCTGCAGCCTTCACCTTGTGATTGTGAGCCCAAATGGCGGAGGTGGCAGTCCCCTGTGGGGACTGCCCACCTTCAGCCTTCTCTGCCTGAGACAACTGCCCCTCTGTTAAGCTGTCCCTCACCATAGCTGAACGCATACCCAATTAATGCACTAAGCATCTGAATGCAAGCAGCGGCCTCCCCACCCCATTTAAGAGTGAACACAAAAGAGGTTAGGCAGGCAGTCTCCGTGGAAACAACTCCCACCCAAGCTAGGATCTGCCTCCCTCATGCCTGATGATTGACGGCAGTGCCATCCAATCAATGTCCTCTTTCTCTTTTGAGGCACAAAAGGCAGTCTGCCTCTAGTCACTAAAATAAATATTCTATTTATTTGTTTTGCTTTGGTTGTTTTGTTTTATTCATTTATCTCCTTGGTGAAACCAGCCTCACGTTTCCCGAGGCATAAAACATGACACCAGACTATAGTGTCCCTTGTTGTTCCCTCCCTAGGACGTGACTGATGGAGATGGCCTCTCAGCGTCTCTGTCGGCGAAACGGGGGTGACTGGACCTCGCCTGTTTTGTCTTGCCCGGTCGCCTGCCCTGACCTCCATGATCTGGCCTCTCTGACCATGATTTCCTCAGTCCACTCTCCCATCTGGTCCATTGGGAGGTCCCCAACTGCCCCCCCACTAGCTCCCTTATCCAGGCCGGTGCCGGCGCCTCTGTCCATCCCCACACTGGGGCTGACCCCTCACAGACATCTCAAGAGCTTCTGTGAAACACTTGCCCAGGCACCGTGTCTGTCCTCCGCAATGCACAGAAATGACCTTGCTCGTTCATAGCCAACCTTGCTTGTTGTTCACAGTCGTAATCCTCCAGCCACCCACGCGCCCGGCACAGAGCAGGCGATGAACACATATTTGCTGCCAGTTGACCGACTGGCCCGCTGAATCAAGGAGGGAATGTGGTAGTTTCACGGTGAGCTTGTGATTGGAGAACCTTAGAACAAAGCTTTGCTTTGCCACATCGATGTTTCTTCTGCCACAATGCCTTGTCCTTACATCTTGTACCTCAGGGAAAACGCGGCCAATGAGTGTTTTATCACATGGGCCCCGGTGTGAGTGAACTTTGACGCTGCTTGATGGGAGAGATGGCTAACCCCAGGCGACCCTGGAGTTAAAATGAAGAATGTACTCATGCATATAACAGCCCAAAGGGTGGGAGAGAGAAGTGAAATTCTCAAACAATTATCCTCCACTTCTTGGCTGCACTTAAGTGCTGTCTTGATGAAAGGAGGAGGCGCTAGCTGGAGGAGAGGGAAACAGAATAACACAGAGAGAAGGAACAACACAGGCGAAGGCCCTGGAGCAGAAGGGGGCCTGGCGCGTTGGAGGAATGGCAAGTCAGGCTCCTGTCCAGGGCCAGAGAGAGGAGGGCGAAGGCAGATCGCGCGCAGTCTCGGTCTCGCGGTCGTTGCTGGTTTTTATAACATTATCATTAATTCTGCTTATAGCAACGACAGCCTTTTCAAGTGCCATTTGCCAGGTACTTTACATACATCATCTTGGTCTCTATCAGGTCCCATTATCATCCTCATTCTTTGTAGGACAAAACCTAGACCCACAGAAACTGACTTTCCCCAGGACACCCATTAAGAATAGCAGAGCTGGAGTCCCAATCTAGGTCTATCTGTCCGTAAACATTGTTCTCAAGTGCCATTTCACACCACATTCTATGCCTTTGGGGCAATATGAAGAGAGCTGCTCATTACCCTAGCAATGATGTTATCAGTCAGCTTTTCCCCTACTCATGCTACATAACAAAAGCACAAAATCTCATAGGATAGGAGGATAGCATTTTCTGCCCGTGAGTCGAGTCCGGGGTGGTAAGCTAGGTGTTCCTGCTAACACTGGGCTAACCTACTCACCCATCAGTGAGTTCTGCTGTGTGAATGGGGCGGCTCAGCTCTGTAAGCCTCACCCTTCCTTGGACCAGCATAGGCATTTTTCATATCAATAGCAGAATCTCAAGATCACTAGTGGAAACAGATAAGTGTTTCTCCAGCACCTGCTTGTGTGACGTCTGCTAACATCCCGTTGACCAAAGCAAGTCAGATGGTGAAACCTAGACTCCAGGGACAAGGAAATCTACCCACCCCTTGGTAGAAGGAGCTACAATGTTCAGGAAAGAGCTACAAGACCTAAGGCTATTCATGCATTCCAACTACCATGGCTGAGGAAGGCCTGAGCGAGGGCCAGGGGCAGTGTTGGAGCAGGAGAGGAGGGGCCTCACTGAGCACGGTTCCTCCCTTGGGTGTAGGCCAGGGTTACAGCACGAGTCAGTGGGAGAGCTGGAACCTATGTCCAAACCATCCAACTCCAAGACCCCTACCCTTGCAGCATGAGCCTGGGTGGATCGCTAGATCCAACCAAGAAAAACAGAAACTTCCCTGAGTGTTTAAAACAGAGAGAATTCAATACATGGAACTGGTTGTTCTGGCGATAGAAAAGCTGAGAAGCCCACCAGGACAGCGTGGGGGCTAAGCATCATCGGGAAGCTCCCTGCGCCCCAAGGCTGGAGGGACGGAGCGGAATCGAGGGTGGCGAGAGAGCCGTCTGTGTGAGCAGCCCCACCACTGCGACAGTGAGCAGGAGGAGGGGAGGGAGGAGACCTGCCGGCTTCTCCCTGCTCCATCCCACCCTCCTGTCTCTCACCAGTGCCTCTCACCAGCTAGACCCAGCTGGAAGCTGAATGATGATCCAGGAGGCCCCTCAGCCCGTATAGGGCAGTGTGGCATGGGAGGGACGAGGTCAGGGGCTGGCGGCAGGCAGATTCACAAAGAGAGAGCTACCTGGCAACCACTCCAGAGGACAGGTGGCCTCTGTGTCCCAAATATCTCAGGGCAGTGCTTCTCCAACGGCCAGGCCAGTGCTCACACAGCCCTAGTTCTAACTCAGGAGCTCTGGGTGGGGGGTTGAGACTCTGCGTTTCTAACAGGCTCCCCGGCAATGCTGACACAGCTGGTCTTAGGCCACGGTCCCTATGGCAAGGTAGAAGCAGAAGCGTGGGAGTGCAGCGGAATGTGGAAGCGCCTCCGCGGAGCTCTCCTTCCTAGTGCACGCCCTTGAGGCAGAAACCAGGACGAAAGAGAAAACTAAGACCCAGCATGTTTGAGAGACTCATCCAGGGTCGCCCAGCTTGTGGGTGGCCGAGACGTGTTGCCTGGTGGCCCCTCTGGCGATTTATTTCTGGGCTTCTGGCAATCGGCCCAGAGACCGTCTTGATGAGGTCTTCTATCCAGCACATTCCAAGGGCCCAGCTTTTTCATTCACAATCTCAAATCCTCACGACCTGAGGAAAAAAAGATTACTGACTCCATTTTATGAAGGAGAAAACCGAGGCTTGGAGAATGTAAGGAATTCACCAAGGGTCACCAGTAAACAAGGGGCAGAGCCCTATTCTAACCCAAATCTGCCCTGCTCTGAAATCTTGGCTCCAGGCAGGTGTACACCCCACTGCCTCTCAACTTCACCGTTCATTTATTCACTCGACAAATATTGATTTAGCAAAGCACTAAGAGGCCCTGATTTAAGAATGTGGGGTCTTTGATTCGCTGGCCTAGATTCAAACCCCACTCCTCCCTACCCCTGGACAGGAGCTGTGTCACCTCGGGAATTTTATCCATTCGGCATCTGGGGATTCAGTGTTCCCAATTGTCAAATAGGGACGCTGACATTCCCTACTCCGGCGACTTGTTTAGAAGCACTATCCAGTTGTCCCACGTGATGTCTGGCACTTTGCAAAATCTAGATAAATATCAGCCCTGTCGTTAAGTATGCAATAATCCTGATGATTAGATTCTAGGTGGAGGAGGCAGCCAACTTGCATATCAAAAAACTAAGGAATTAGTTAAATGACCGAGTATCCAAGATTGGGGTTCCAAGAGAGTGGGGTGCTCTAGAACATCAGGGAAAACCACTGTCATGCAATAGCAGCATGGCATGGTTGTCCAATCCCTCGGCCAGGCTGGGTCTGTGGCCACATCTGTAAGCATCCTGGGACTGGAATTGTTACAGCTCCCAGGATGGGAATATGCTCCATCTCCCTCCCCGAGGAAGCCTCACTGCAGAGTCCAGCCTGGAATGTCTGGGGCTCCTGCCTAGATACCTTCCGTTCAGTGGCAGTGACGGCGGCGAGGCCACTGCAAGGCAGCCTCAAATGCTCATTAGACGACTCAGTAGACGTCGGGCAAGTTCGTTTCTGAGGGACGGGCAGGGGTTTGGGTTTATGGCGCTTGTTTGCACAAAGGATCTCAGGCTTCTTTCTTCTGACATGCAGCTTAAACACGCTAGCTGACCCTTAAATGGAATCCCCACGATTCCCCAGCTCCTTCCAAGAGAATTTCCCCGGGCGGGGGAGTGGGGAGGAGGTAAATGTGCTGTGTCCCACAGGCTTTATTCCTCCACTGACGCACAATCTGTTTAGGGTTGAAGACTGGTTGCTAAATGTGTCTTCTCATTCGTTCGAGTGTATTTTTCTCTTCTCTTTTACCTTTTAACTAAAACACAAAATAAGTGCCCTGATTGCATTCAGCTGTTAAGAAGGAAGTAACTGTGCCTCCCCACCTTCACTGGCAGAGATCAAACGTGACTTTCTCAAAAAACAATAAGTGGAAAGTTTATAAATACAGGACCCGGGATCTGCATTAGCACACCATCACTCTAAGCATGTGTGCATCCTACGTGCTTGCTGGCCACGCAGGCCTGTGTGCTGTTTCTGTAAACCCATACGCAAAGATGGTACTGGGGCTGCTTTCTACTTTCCTACTAAAAAAAAAAAAAAAAAAAAAAAAAGCCCAGTAGAGGCAATTGTCGTTGCATCAGCTAAGGTCCTTAGAGCCTGGCTGGCAAATTGAAACTTGAAAACATTTTAAGCTGAAATTGGTCAAATAGGCTGGTTTAATTCATTTTCTAAAATAATCTGGTCCTGAACTGGTTTATTCACGTCCATAAAGCCTGAAAGTGCTTCTCCTTGCTGCGTTGCTGAAACTTGAAATATTTTCAACTAAATGAGAAAACATTTGCTGTTGAATGGCCTATTAGAGCTGTCACAAATGTGATTTCTGGAAATAAACAAGATCGTAAGAAGGCTGGCTGGAGTAGAAACACAAGTCAACATTGATAGGTGGTGTAAGTAAATTATCCCTTAAGCCAAGGCACCAAGTGACACCAATTTTTTTGTGTTAATTCCAGTGCGTTCACCTTCCTGGGCCTGAACAAATCTAAATAGATCTCTCTCCAGAATTGCTCATTTTATTTTCTTCGATTTCAAGACATAGCAAATAGCTCTCTGTTCTGTTAGGGAACCAAAGTACTTGGAACAGACCACTTTATATTTTCTCCATATCATTTTACAGAGTTTCACTTGATACAAATATGACTCAATAAACAATGTTTATTTTTTATAAGTTAGTATCTTGCTCAAGAAAATTAGAACTAGGTTTCAGGAAGATTTATTTTCACTTTAACTATTGTTCACTGGTCACTGCCAATCAATACTTAAGTGACTTTCTCCCCAAAGGGCAAAATCTTTAAAGCAGAACAGAAATTTATTTAAACAGCTGGGTTTTTGCACAATGATTTTATTAAGACGTTGACAAGTTATGAATAGTGGGTGATTTGCACAGTTTGTAAATACATACTGGTATAAAAGCTGGCATGTCTTTCAATTAAAAATTTTAAAGAACAATACATGACTAATTACTACCAGACACGATGAAGTCATTGTATTATGCTACATTTACATATTTCTAAGTCTTTAAATAGTATTGCTCATTTGGAGTCTAATGAATTTCTCCCATCTTTTTTTTCCCCCGAGGACAAACGAGAACATCATTTTTAGGAAATATTTTTTGTTGTTGTTGCTGTTGTTGAATTCATTTCTTTAAAATAGTTAACATGCACACTATTTCTTTTTAAATTAAAAAAAAAACAATGTGGCAAATTATTACATAAAAAACAAATTGTGGAATCGTGTTGTCCCATGAAGAATCAAAACATTGAAATCATCCAAAAATGTTTTTAAAAAATTTTTATTTTGACATTAAGTATGTTGAACATACTCAACATTCTTTGAGATTCTCTTTAGCGAGACATGGGGATAGAAAAAAATTCGGGAGAGAGATGGAGATTTAAAAGCTCTAAGAATCTAGTAATATTGTTCTAGCAGGTGCTGATACAATGAAATACAATGACCATTGTGGATATTCTCACACATATTCTTCACATCAAAAGGAAACCACTTTTTTGAGAAAGCGAGATTGTAATGTCACTATCTGCACATGCTTGATTTTACTTGGCCATTTATATGCATATAAAGTTCCATGCAATACTATAACTACATTCTTCACGATTATTATAGACTTGTAAGGATAGCTTTTATTTCTTAAAACGTAGATAGGTAACTGATAAAATATTGAAATAACTGCCAAGCTTCTTCTATTTTTATATTGAACATTTTCAGGAAGTATTTCTTTGAGCCCTAGCTGGGCGCTGTTTCGGACCATTTCAGTGGTGTGAGACATTTGGTAATTAACATTTGGCGTACTTTAAATACTCTTGGATAGTTTGTACATTTCCAGCGAGGTCTCAAAAAAAAAAAAGGTTTTCTTTTTACATTTAGAGCTTACTGGACGCACTCCCATAGAGATGAAGGGGGGACCTGACATGATTTGGGGCTAAATCTCAGTCTCTGTCTTCCCCACCCCCACCCCCGTGGATCACTCTAGAAGTAACATCGCCATCTACTGGACAGCAGCCATACCGTCCTAAGAAGGCAAAGATTTCTGTTTCAGCAATCCAAATTAGAAAGCTTAAAAATATCTATTTAAGGTGTAGAATGCCATAGTTTCAGGGACCGGAGAGCAAGAACCAAATACTCTAAACCAAAGCAAAAGAAAGTGGCAATAGCACTTTTGCACACCTCCGGTCTATAACAATTTTGAAAACTGGCTCCAGCCCATCACCTTACCCCATACAACGACCCCAAACAGGAGAAGTAAAAAAAAGTGCTATCTTTAATTTCAAAGAGTTTCATATCAGTTATGAATTTCTTGAGTAAAGGGTTTTGTTTTTGTTTTTGTTTTTCATCAGTCAGCTCCCACCTTGGGGCTGGGGCATAAGTGCGTGCGCGCGCACACACACACACACACACACACACACACACGCGCACACACACACACACACACGCGCGCACACCCCACTCCTTTGGAGTTCTTTAACCTAAAAAGGTTTCGCGAACACAAGAGCACAAAACTAGGATAATCTAAATATTATTCTAAATTCTTTTTTTTTCAGGCACTTAAACCAAACATCTACCATTTTTGAAGTTTATGTAACTTTCCTTATAAATATAATCACATCCCGATTATACATCTACAATTACAAATGTTGATTTCTGGATTCTCTCATGCAAATAACCGTCTTGCTTTACTCTTTCTTCCTGCGCCTAACTGATCACTGGATTTGCCTTGAAATTTGAGCATTAATTGCTTTCTCTTGGTAATTAAAGGCAAGGTATTCTTTTCACAAGAGGACTACGTTGTTTTACAATTTCCCATACTCACTGGAATAGTTTCATGAAAAGGAAAGTAGTCAGTTGTGGCCTAGAACATATGATTTCTTTACAATCCTCTGAACATTTGACAAGACGTTTGAGAGATTTTTTTTTAAGTAGACAACTTATGTTAAATGAAAATTACAATTGAATTTATTAAGTATCACAATTCACCCATTTTAAAAAAGAAACATTTTTACTGAATCTTATTTTTCCCTATTATACATCATAAAAAAAAATTTTTTTTAAGTATACTAAGAGCCTAAAGTCAGGCTTGCTATTGTATTGCAGTCACAAATTGCTTCATTTCATATATGTATATATACATATATATCAAAGTATTTACATTTTGTAACTTAATTTCTCACTTACTAGAGTTTGAAAGATCTGGACATTATAAAGGCAAACTCATTTTCTGCTGGAACGAAATTGAGAAAATGAAAAAATTTTTTTAATTCATTTTATTAGGTAAATTCAGTAGGGACTCACTGTTAGCCCCTGAAATAAACCAGCCTGCTTCTGTTTACTTTCTCCATCTTTCGGAGCCTTAAAATGAAAATTGAAGTCACTGCAATTGGTAAGCACACTCCCCCTTCCCTTCTGATCCCATGTTTGTGTAGAAATTGTAGAGTTTCTTTTCCTAAAAGTGGAGAATGGTGCTGAGGGCTGACAGAATGAGTTCGGGCAAGGAGCCCCGTGGAAAACTAACTGGGAAAGAGAGAGAGAGAGGAGAGGCAGGACAGGACAGGACAGACGGGAGGAACAGGGGGTCAGAGAGACGCAGGAGAAAGACCACGGAGTACTCACAATTTCCAGTGTCTGCTGCTCTCTCCTGGTCCCGATTCCAAAAGGAAATGTGGCTCTTTTGTGCAGAACCAGAAATGAACATCCAGGAAGTTGGCAAAATCACTAGCTAAACAATCAATAGAGGAAAGACAACAAATTTAAAAGACCAAATTTGGTTTTTTTCTCCAATGAAGGAAAAGAAAATAGTCGAGGGGAGGGTTGGGGGTACAGGATATATTTTAATTCTTTCCTGTGACCTGAGCTGGACCCCAGGTTAATTTAAGTTCGAATTTGGATACGTGCTCTCCTACATCTACATAATATAAAGGATCACTTGAATGACAGCAATGAATTTAGTCTTATCGCAAATCCCGAAATTCGCTGTGCGAAACAGCCCGAGTTCCTGCTGCAGATCTGAAATGAGTTTTCCTATGAAAATCCACTTTAAAACTCAGCGACCCCCATCCCTAATGAATGCCTTCAGTGACAGGAAATGTTAACCATTTTAAGCGTTTTATTTGCATTTGCTCCGAAGCTGAGGGAGTGAGGGGAGAAATGTACATTTAATGATTGGTCATGAAATTGAGATCAATGGAGTGAGCCTGGATATGCGTGTTTCTGAGCAACGGGGTGAGCATCCTGGATCCTGAATTAGCCCCAGACAAGAGTGACTTCCCCTGGAATTCCCGCAGGAGCAAGTAAGGATTTGTATGTTGCTGTTGAGCCATATTTCAAATTCTCTTGCCTCGTCGATAAATAAAAAGGCAATATCCTTTCACTTTTCGGCTGGGAAGTCTAAAGAAAAGTGCCCGTCTTGCAATGTTTGTGGTGCTGAGATTTGTTTTTGTGTATTTTCTACCCTAGGATCAAAAGGAAAAAAAAAAAAAATCTCCCCCTAATCAACTAAACACTGAGGCTCAGAAACACACGGAATGTGTATAACATTGTCCTTCAGAAATCCATCTTGAATTTTTTGAAAAGTCCTCTCTTTGATCAAAAGCCGACAGAGAATTACATTTTTCTCCATTCTGTTGCGTTTAACATGGACTAACACGGGGTGAGTTTAAACAAACAGATGGCCTGGGCATGAATGCCCCTTTCAGCTTGAGTGGCTGGAGGTGGGCTGTATCCGTGGGGGTGGGGGGTGCAGTTGGGAGGATTAGAGAGAGGCTAGAAAAGCTGCAAAGTTTCGGGGGGAAGCTGCGACAAGAATAAACCCGTGATGGGAAAAAAAAAAAAAAATTGTGACTACCTCTACGCATCGAGCCTGCAATCCTCTTACAAGAGTGCAGCGTAACTGTTGAAATTCTTCTGCCTAAAAGATAAATGGCCTACTTTATTCAAGAGTGTCAAGTAGGGAAACAAAACAAAACAAAAACCCTTCAAAGTATATTTTCAGAAGATAATCTAATGCACAGTGAACGCTCAGGAAGAGGGGCATGCAGGGCGCAGGGCCGGCTCCGGGAGGGAAATTCTGGGTGGGAGCCATGCCCCAGCCACCCAGTGAGGAAACGAGGAGAAACCGAGAGAGGCCCGTCCTGGGTGGGGGTCTCCATGTGCTGTGAACTGGGCCTACACCCCGAGGGGCCTCCTGCGTGTGGACTCAGCACCACAAAACCCTTGCCCAGTGGGTAAGTGCAGGGGTATGTAAAGCTGGCGCACAAGTTCTGAGGCAGGTAGACACTTCGAGGTCACTGCTGCAAGAGATGTCGTTTATGTCGTGTCTCCCCATGTTGAAAAGTAGAGGCGCTGGATCGGTTCTAGTCTCCCCATGACGAACTGGCCATGGATGCTCCCCCCCTTCACCTCAGACGCTGTCCAGAGCCCTGCTACTCCACGAGGACAAGGAGACCAGAAGACAGACAGCCATGCTCGCCACTCCCCCCAGCCCCGATACTCCTCACCTCCCCACGTCCCAGTGGTAAAAGAAGTCCCCCCAAATCCCAGCCAGTTGTCTGGACGGGGCCTGCTACCTGGCACGGGGGCCGGGGCCGGGGGTGAAGGGTGTTGGGAATGCAGAGAGCATCACAGAGAATCGTCCCAGACAGCTTTCCCATTTCCCTCTCCCTGCACGCAGAGCAAGCATACCCCATCCCCCATGTCCCCTCCCTCCAGTGCTCAAGCCGGGGCGGCTGGAAGGAAGGGAAGAAAAAGTTACAGGTCACATAGAGTAATTTATTAGCGATCGCGCATGCCCCGGGAGAGAACAGCTAATTAAAGGCCAGGCGTTTTCTGGAGGCTCCAAGAGGAGAAGAGAAACCAGGACACTAATTGCAAACGCTGACAAGGCTGGGCTGCTGCATGGAAATTCGGGCACAACCCAGTGGCCACCGCACCCTCACAAGCTCCCACTGAGCTCTCTCCACTTCCTGGGCCGCCAGATAATGTGTCTGCCTCGAGCTCTTCTTTGCTCAGACTCCAGCTTTCCAACCGTGCTGGGGCAGACACCACCCCAAGCCCGGAGCTGGCAGGGTCCTGACAACTCGGCCAAGGCAAGAGAGCCTGCAGGGGAGGAAAAGGAAGAATGTTCTAGAAGGACACAGAGCCCAGACCCCAAGCCCAGAAGGCAAGTGACATCCACTTTGCTCCTTCACTGGTCTTTCTCTGAAACACTAATCAATAATACCTCAGAGGCGGCATACATATAAGTGTAAAAATAATTTATAGATTGCACAGACACACCCCCCCACATGAACGTGTTTTATTTTTAATTTATTTGCTTTGAATACCAGGCTCCTTCTTCGTACTAAAGGCCTTTTCTCACCCTGCCTCACCCCCTCTCTCACAGAGCTTCCCTCCTTAACGTAAACGAAGGCATTTCCCACAGCCCTTTTGCTGGAATGTTCTAAAATGCTAGCATCGACACATTTCTATTTCATTTTATTGCAGAAACGTTATTTTATGGCACGGAGTGTGTGGTGTGTGTGAGGAGCGGGCAGAGGAGGGGGGTCCTGCTGCAGAGGGGAGCCCCCGTGGTGCCGTCGGCCTCATATAAATCCTGAAAAGTGACAGTAGAGCTGGCAGGAGAATTTGGGAAACCAACAGACAAAATATACAGTGCGGCGCATAGGCCTCACCTTTACGAGGCAGAGAGCTTCTGGAATGGATGGGCCGGGACCTCCGAGGCCACTCATTAGGCACTTGATGAATTGGACGTGGGGCCCATTGCCCTCCTGGGGCAGCGAAATGCTCGAAAACCAAGTTTTATTAACCTAATAAAATGAAAGAAGGGGGAAAAAAAAAGTCAGGAAAATTTCAGCTGAAAGAATAAATGCAGGGAACACAGTAAGTTAACCTACTTTTAATATATTTAGAACCATTCTGGCAGCCAAGAGCCGTTCCCAAAAAAGACCCTGCGTTCTTAATGGCTCGCAGCACGCAGCCGCAGCCTCAAGAAATCCAGCGATGTCTTGTTTTCAGATTACAAATCAGTACTCTTTTATCTTCTTGAAAACCAAAGCCAGGGAGTGCAAGGAGGAAACATGGCAGAGGGATGTCTCGGGAGCAGCCAGGCGTTTTGGAGAACGAAATGGACGCTGCCCCGACCGGCTGAGGATGTGAAAGGAAGCCCTGGGCACCCAGGAATCTCAGAGCTCCTGCCGCGGAAGCAAATCCTGACAACGGACTACGGCAAGTTAGCCAGGCGCACACAGACATGATAGGGCGTCTTTGATACACAGATACCTTCAGGGGCCCTAAACTTTGGAACTGGAGACCGTGAGGATCTATTTTAGGACAGAGGCCAGCGTAAGCCGAGGCCTCTTAGCTCTCCCAAAAGACGCGCCGAGCCGCCGGGAGCAGCAAGTGGCCATTCCAGCAGGCCACTGCCGTGTAGACCTGAGAGCAGGCTTTGTCCAGGGGATTTGGGCGGGCCGCCCACTCACGTTGCCTGACCCCCAGAAAGCAGGAGAGCTTTATCATCGCTGGGTCCCAGAGGCGAAGGCCGCCGGTGGCGCTGGGCTCACACGGTGCCTCTCTGCACAGGGAGGGAGGACACGTTGCAGCAGATGAGTCAGCAGGAATGTGCAAAGGAGGCAGAGCCGCCTCCTGCCCCTTCCCGCTGAGGGGCGCCCCCGCTCAGGGGCGGCCTCTGGCACCGTCACTCATGTGGCAACGTGTCGGCAGCAAATGCTTCATACAACGGAATCGACAGGCCCGCTGCACCCCGAAACCCCACCCCCTAAATCCACGAGAAAAAGCTAGTCCTACTGAGTGGCCGGCACAGACATCCCCACAATCGTTTCTTTTAAAAATATATAATAATATATGTATATACTCGAACATTATGATGTACACATGCACCCATATTAGTCTCCACTTCTTCCCGAACCAAGCTCTAGCCTCTGGTGGCATACACCCATTGACACCCCCACTGGGGCCATGGCCACCTGCAAGTGACTAATAGGACCTCATTTGCATGTTCCTCCTGCTCTCCATTTCCGAGGGTATTTTTGCAGATCTGAAAGTTGGAAAAGCTCTTTTGTTTTTAAGTTGCTTTAAAATTTCATTGCCATAGGAGATTTCCATTGCCCTAAATATCCGCTGTGGCAGTGAAATTTTAAAGCAACTTAAAAAAAGCTTCTGTGTGACACTGTGATGGTGGGTACATGACATCATGCATGTGTCAAAACACGTGGAACGTGCAAAACCAAGAGCGAACCCTCGTGTAAACGAGACTTAGGAATTACGCACCGACATGGCCTCATCCACTGTACCAAATGTACCAATGCAAGATGCTAATGACAGAGAAAACTGAAGAGGGCAGGAAGTAGATGGAAACTCTATTTCTGCTCGATTTTTCTGTAAACCTAAAACCGCTGTAAAAAATGAAGTCTACTAATAAAAGAAGTTTCACTGATGAAGCAATAGAAGGAAATGTCCTTTGCCTGCCTGCTTCCCACACTGGTATTTCCTAGGAAAGGGCTTTCAGAAAGTAGAAAAGCTCAAAACAAAACAAAACAAAAAATACCCACCAATACGCAGATGTTTCATCCACCCCACTGGAGGCCATTCTGTGCCGGGTCCCGTCTTGAAGGACGTTTTCTGGGACTGGTTTCAGCAGACAGAGGCGGCTTGAGGCTTCTACTGCAGCGACAGCAATAGAAGCCAGGCTATTTAAATAGTGTTCTCTATTTTTTATTTTTACACTAACATCCCATTGCACTGAGTGCAGTGACATGATCGCTATAAATACCCTGAAATCCTGCTTTTCTTTTGCAGTTGGTTAAATTCGATTTACAACCAGATGTCAGCCTGTCCACTAGGGTTCCTGGGATCACTCTGCCCCTGGCCTTTGAGGCCAGAGAAGGGGCGAGCCCTGCAGGCCGGCAAATCCGGCCCTCGCCCCTCGTTACAGAGGAGGAAGCCACCTTGGTGGTTGACTCAGGGAGCCTCCTGCCTCAGTGAGGTCCCACTGCCAGCCTTTGCCAAAGATGGGTCCTGTCCCTGGTAAGAGAGAGGGAGACAGAGACAGACAGACACAGAGAGACACAGAGAGACACAGAGAGACAAAGAGAGAGAGACAGAGAGATGGGGAAAGATAGAGAGGAGGCCAGAGACAGACAGGGGCAGAGAGTGAGAGAAACAGAGACAGAGGGAGGAGGGGGGGGGGGGCGATGGTGGTCGTAAACCAAAAATGCGCTGTCCACCCCCGTCCTCGTGGGGAGCGTGGGGAGCCGACATCTGCAGCCTCAGCCACTGTGACCCTGGATGCTGGCAGGCCACAGCACACCGCCCCGCTGCCACCCGCGACCCTCCTCCGGCCAAGGCGACGTCGGCCTCGTCCTGCGGACACAGTGGCGCCACTAGGTGGCGAGGAGACAAACTCGGATTCCCGTCCTTTGGCCCCGCTGCGGGAGCGTTCCCCGGAGGTGGTCCCAAGATTTGAAACACTGAGCCCGGAGGGAGACCCCGCTAATACGCTGATACCACTAGTTTCCGTTCTGCCTGCAGTGGGCCCTCTGGAATCCAGCCAACGGAACACAGGGGAGCAAATCAGATGTCTGACAACCCCCAAGGAAAGGAGTGATGAGGGTCTCCGAGCACTGGGTTTGGAGGCGTCAGTCCCAGCAATGTGAATGACAGCCCCCTTCTGACTGCTCCATGCTAGCTCAGAGGGCGGTAGCCAGTTTCCAAACCTCTAAACGTGGCCCGATTTTTTAAAATTATACCTACTTCATAGGATTCGGAAGACTGAGGAAATAGAGGCTATCTGGCAGAAAATACATGTGCCCCTCCCCCCCCCCCAAAGGCCTCATTGATATTTGGCGAGGCCATGGGCCATGGGTGGGGGCCGGCAAGGAGGAGCGGCTGCGCCTGCGCACTTAGCTGCCTGGACTCCCAGCCCTCCTCAGGGTTATTCTCTAGACTGAGCCACGGGGCGCTTTTATGTCACTTCCTAACTGGTGCTTGGCATTGAAAAATAAACTTCAGCTAGCACTGGCCATAAACAAGTAATCATTGTCACAGTTGATGTTTATAGGTTGCTTCCCACAAACTGGCTGAGTACCTCACACGTGTTAACGCAGATAACCCACCTCACTCCACCAGGCCCTTCCGAGGGAGGTGCCGGTGGAGCGTCCCTTTCACAGAACAGAAAGCTGAGTCACAGCAGCTGGGCTGCTGGTAAGTGGCTGAGCTGAGATCTGAAGCCCACAGATGGGCCCTGCCTCTACCTGCCTCTTGTCACCCAGGCCTCTTGCTAAGGGGGGTTGTGAAAGCCCAAGACCTGCGGGAAACAAGTCCATTGGTTTCTTCACCAGAACTGCTTTAGGAAGCAGAGAGCCCGAAGGAGAAACGCTGGAGCCACAGGAGACTGATGAAAACAGGCTCGGCTGTGCCAAAAGTCACACGGAGGCCGTTCTCCTGTGTGGGCACGAGCATGCAGGATGCAGGAATGTGCCGACCCATGGGATGGCACTTGCCTCTGGGGCTGCCTCCCGGCATCTCCCGAGAGGGAGAGAGGGTTGTCGCCCCTCCATGTGGGCACTTCTGCTGGAGAATGGACAACTTCCCGGGGCAACTGGCGCAAACTATGGCAGAATAAGGAGGGTGTGGGCGTGGCCTGCAGGACAAAGGGCCGGGACCAAGATAGTATCACTTTATTCTTGCGCAACAAACCTTTTCCCCTCCAAACTACCAGCCAAATCAGCGTGATCAACAATGAAACAACTTTCCCCACTGTACCTTGGGCTATTCTCCTTTCTTTTAACAGGAGTAGATATTTCTTTGCCTCTCCACCAACCTGGAACGGTTTCGTTCCTCGTTTCTCCACTCCCTCGGCCTCCGCCCGCCCCACTGGCATGAGGGAGCCGGAACTCGTTGGGCAGGAATTCTCCCACACCTTCCTCTGACTATTCTCACTCCTCTACTGGACGAGTACTTCTGTTTTCAAAACTACTCAACACCTTGCGCCTGATTAACCTAATAACACACTACGGGTGCGCCGCACCAACACTTGTGGGACTGCAGCGTTAATTATATGAAGAGCAGCAGACCATTCAAGATTTCAGATGTGCCCAGCCCAGCCCTAATGATGAAGACAGTGGTGTTTGGCTTTGTGTGCCCTGGTAAGTACCCGGCCACAGTGTCAGTTCACCTGGTGCTCTCTTTTGCACTTTGGAATCCTCTGAGTTGGACTGCAAGGTCAAATTTTATGTGAATTTTGAATTTCCAGAACAATTGCCAGATTTGATCTCCTCACCAACTCTCAATGATTGAGACAACCACAGCAATTGATGAGTGGCAATTTCCCCCCGACGTTTGCCAGCCGCGGTGTGCCTTATCTTTCATATTTTTGTCCATCCAAATCATCCCCAACTTCTTCATCACGTCTGAGCCCAGAGAGGGCACACATTGCCCCCTTGTGTTGGCTTTGGCCCTAATTCCCTTCCCAGTCACATGTGAAAGATCCCTGTGGCCAAAATGGGGCTTCCGAGAAAAGCATCCGTTAACCAGATACGTGTTTATCTGTCCCCCTGCCCTGCCACCTCACTCCATGGGCGATTTGAAGTGGTTGGAGATCTTCTGAGTTACCCTTTTATCTGCCTCCAAATCTTCGAGGTAATCCCAGAGTTGACTCCTGTCACACCTGGCTCTTCTGTCTCTGACTAAACAAGGCCTTGGTCACTTCACCTGCAATTGCAGGTAAAAGGAATACAAGGGGGAGAATACAGTAAGTCCTCACCAAACGTCGTCGGTAAGTTCCTGGAAACCGTGATGTATAATGGAACCAATTTTACCCCAGGCTAATGGATACAAACAAGAGTTAAGTTCCTATGGTATACTTCTAGTGACAAAAACATTATCAGGTTTCTAAATAAAAACCCAAAAGCACATCTAATATTAAGCATTAAAATAAATGTGAGCTATGCATACATTTAAGAAAGATTAATAAAAACAAGTCAGATCATTATTTTCCAACTCTCTTATACTAGGTTAGGGTCGCAGGTGGCCAGAGCCTATCCTGGCAGTTCAGGGTATAAGATGGGACCCCACCCTGAACAGGATACTCTACAGTTGCTGGGTGTACTCACACGCACATTACACTCACTCAGACTTGGCCAGTGCAGACACACCGATTCACCCAACTCATACATCTTTGGGATGCGGGAGGAAACTGGGAAACTGGAGTCCCCAGAGTCCACACCTGGGGAGACTGAGCAAACTCTACACAGATGGTGGCCCCCGCTGGGAATCGATTTTTTTTCTCTATGAATGTTAAACCGGATTCAACTTTCAAAATGATATTATTCTAGGACCTGCTGTATGTACACACACACACACACACACACACGAAACAGGACCTGTGAATAAATGTGTGTGTGTGCATACGTAGAGGAAAAATAATAAACTACGCCACAAGTCAGTATTCCTAAAACAAGACTCCCCAAGATTTGAATGTTCCATAAAACGTTATACCTTAAATAAAACATTCCATGGTTAGTTAAATTTGGAAAATGCTGCTTCCTTCAGCCCTCTCGGTGCTTTGCAGTGGCTCAAAGATTCTGAGAAGTCTTGCTATAAAAGCACCCATCCAACTATGTTCAAATCAGCCACTCTAGCACATATTTAGCTTTTGGACTTTCTGTTGGTGTGCACACATTCACTTCATCATGCAACAAGATGCTGTGCGTCTACCACACGTTGCACATGGAGCAAAACCAGCCCCATCTCCTGCCCTCCTGAGACTCTGCTCAGTGACAGAAATAGATAGCAATAAAATCATCACACAGAAGTTACTGTTGCAGTAAGTGTTAGAAAAGTCCGTGGTGGGGGTGTCGTGAAGCCTAAAGCAGAGCTGGCCTGGCCTGAGAAATCCAGGACAGCGTGGCCGCTGAGGAAGTGATGTTGGTGGGTGCAAAGTGATGTTGCAGGGGGGATTGGAGGAGGAGATGGTAACTTGTCAAACCCTGGAGAGCATTGCAGGCAGAGAAACCCACATGAGCTCAGGAGCTTGGAGGGATGGAATACAGCAGATCTGAGGACCAACAGAGGCCAGGTAATGGAAACAAAGGAAGTCAAGACGAGTTCAGCTGGAGTTATGTCTGGAAAGAAACAGAGAAAGAATACAAGGACTCCTACTAACCACATTAACCATTTTGCACATTACTATATTAAAGCCCCCAGCCCAAGTCCACCAGACACCCAGCCACAGGTAACTAATGAGCAAGAAAGAACACACCATGAGTAACAGGGCATCTCAAATTGGGGAGTCAGGAAAGGAAACTTGTAGGGTTTCGTGGGATGAGAGTTAGCAACAGGTTGTTCTGTGCAGGGATTGGTCAGAATTTGTAAGCTAGAGGGGTAACTCGAAGAAACGAGAGGATAGCATGGATGCGGGCCTGATGCATGATTGGACTTGCATTTGGTGGAAGAAGATTAGGATGCAAACGTAATTTTAACTGATGAGTAGATGTTCTAGTTCTATTTCACTGTGGAACAACTATCATAAACTTTAGTGATATAAAACAACAATAATTATTTTGCTCATGAATCTGCAATTTGGGCAAAGATCAGCAGGGGCAGCTCATCTCTGCCCCATTCCCCATCGGGTGGGCAGACTCAAAGGTGGGGGGCCCGCATCATCAGAAGGCCCGCATGTCTGCTGGTCAATGCTGTAAGCTGGGGCATGGCTGGGCCGCCAGTGAGAACATCTCCACGCAGCTTCTCCAGGTAACCCAGGCTTCCTCACTGCACCATGGCGGAGGCCAAGGGCGAGTGTCCCAGGAGGGAGAACCCAATGGAAGTGGTATCACCTCTTCTAGCAGACCCTCTGAAGCCATGTGGTGTCATTTTGCCACATTCTTTTCACCTCCGCTGTCACAAAGTCCAGCCCATATTCAAAGGGGAAAAAATAAGATTCTGCTTTTTGTCTTAAAACCTCCACAGTAGAAAAGTAGGAAAGAAGGACAAGGAATCACGTGATTAGATTTGCATTTTGGAAAAATCACTCCGGTGGCCATGCAGAGAATGGGTCTGAAGGAAGAGAAGGATGCATGTGGGGAGACCAGGGGGCAGCTGGGGCCACAGTCTGAGAGACGAGGGTGCTCTGGGTCATGGGGTGGAAACGGAGGTGCAAAGTCATGACAGTTTCAAGAGTTAATAATGAAAAAATTTGGTGAGCGCAAGCCAAGAGTGAAGAACAGTTCCTCAGTTTCAAGCTTTGTAATCATCCTCCCTCAGCTCTTCTGGCTTTCGCAGGCTTCATCATGTCACTGAAGTATCTGCTCCGGTGTCACTGCTAAAAGGCTTTCTCGAAGCCTCTTTGCTCTGATACGGCCATTCTCACTGACCCAGCTCATCAGGCTCTCCTCACCCTGCTTCAGTTTTACTTATGGCATTTACTCTTTCCTGAAATAATGTGGTATGTTTGTTTCTTTGCTTGCTAAATGTTTGTCTCCTCCACTGATCTCTGAATTCCATGATGACGGAGACCTTGTGCATCGTTCATCATATCTCCAGTCTCTTACACGAAGTAAGTGCTCAATAAGTACTTTTTCGATGAATGAACGGTAGTGGAAATGATGCTGAGAGTGGCATTTTCTGAGACAGGGAAGCTTCAAAGAAGACCAGGTTGATGGAAGAAATGATGACTTTGGGGAAAACATGTTGAGATCTGAGTTTTCTTTGAGATAAGTACAGGAGAGACCAATTAGGCAGTTCAGACAAGGACTGAAGCTGAAGGGAGAGATCCAGAATAGATTTACAGAATCATCATCTTCTGAGTAAAGGTAACAAAGCCGTGGGTATGAATGAGTTTACTTAGCGACAATGTCAAGTAGGAAGTCATGCAGGCCTAGAAATGAATTTTCAGGAACTCAAATATTTTGCGGTCTAATTTAGGAGATGAGCGTGCAAAGAGAATAGAGCAGAAACACTCCAAAAAGTAGGAGGGAAGCTGAGGGATGTGCCCCATGGAAGCCATGGGAGCGGCGTTTCAAGAAGGAGAGGTAGACAACAGCAGCAAAGGCTGCCTGTGGTCTGATGTCAGGTCCAAAGATGTCTAATTGGGTACAGTGACATTAAGGTCACTGTTGACTTTGGCAAAACTGTTTGATTAGAATAATGGAGTGGAAGCCAGGTTTTAAGTGATTGAAGAGTCAGTAGAAGGTTATAGAATAAGTCAGCAAATATAGAACGCACTCCTGAGGAATGTAGCCTGAAAGGAAAGAGGGTGATCAGGTAGTAGCCAGAAAATGATCTGGGGTTAACATGTTTGTTTTTTCTTAATGTGAAAGAATTGGATCTGTTTTTATGCAACTTTAAAAAATATTCTAGTAGCCACCCTGGAGTTTGCAGTATATAACATTTTTTCCCCTCTCTTTAATTCTTCCCCCACCCCCACTTCCACCCCTGACCTAAGGATGTTGTCGTTTCCCCTTAAGAACTGGATCTCTAAAGGCGGGGTGTCTCCACCTCTGTCTCCTCCCACACACCCATGGCATGCACCCAGGGCCTGGCACCCGCGGGGTATGGACCATGGCTCCTCCTGGAGCGCAAACCCAGGACTTTCTGCATGTAAAGCAGACATGCTAACCACTACTCTATGGAGCCACCCCCTGCAGTATACATCTTTTCTTGATCAGAATTGACTTTCAAATAACATTATATGAATTCATAAGTAGTTTGAGAATATTACAACACTATACTCACAATTCTGACCTCACACGCTTTTTGCTCTTATACATTTTACTCTTGCATATGATATAAACGCAGTGTATGTTCTGACTGTTTTTGCTTTAGACAGCCAAATATCTTTTAAAGAAATTGAAATAAGAAAAAAATAAACTGTATATTTATCTTCATTCTTACCATGCCCAGCACTTTTTGTTTATTTACGTAGCTCCGAGAATCTGACTATTTTCGTATACCTACTGATAGAGAACTTCCCTTAACATTTCTTGTAGTGCAAGTCTTCTGGTAATAAAATTCTGTCATTTTTTTGCTTGTTTGAAAAAATCTTTATTAATCCCCAATTTTTGAAAGGTATTTTTTCACTGGGAATGGAATTCTTTGTTCATCTTCCCCACCCCGCCCCCTTTCAGCCCTTTAAAGATATCATTCTAGTGTCTTATGGCTTGCATAGTTTCTAAGAAAAGTCTGCTGTCATTCTTCTCTTAGTTCTTCTCTATGCAATGTGTCCCTTGTTCTCTGGGTGCCTTTAAGATTTTACATATTTTTTGTATACATTTTCACAGCTTTCTATAACCTAATGAAAGCCAGAAGGAGCTGATTGGGTTTAAAATTATGACAAGGATCTAGTTCAGAGGATGCAAGAGAAAAAAGAGACATTTGATTATTAAGGTTCCTGAGAAGATGAGATGCAAAGTCAAGTGGAAGGATGGCCAGTGGATATGAGAATAAACAGTTCTTCATTGTAACAGGAAAGAATAGCAATATAATAAATATCAACATATGTAGATCAATCTCTATAAGTCAGGTGATTCTAGGATAATCAGTGTAACAACCAACTCTAAAATCTCAGTGGCTTATACCAATGAACATTCATTTCTCACTCGTGAGTCTGTGGCTTGGCTGAGCTTCATTGGGCTCAGTTTTGAGTTTTCTCCATGTGTCTCTAATTTTGATGATCAAAAGATACTTGGGTGTGTTCTTGAAAGATGGCAGAAGCAGAAAGTTGGAACAAAGACTCATGGTGACTCAAAGCCTCTTCTGAGAACCGTGCCTTGTCATTTCTGCCCACACTCTTTTGGTCAAAGTAGGTCACATGACCAAGTTCACAGTTACTGGACAGGGAGGTGTGCTCCATCTGGGGGATGGAGGAGTAGAATACAACCATTTGTGTAACAACAATAGAATCAGCCAGAGCATCTTTGGGAGTACAAGTTGAGGGCCATCTTGTCTATATGGCTTCTCTTCTATGAAGTAGAAGACAAATTGACTCCTGCAAATGAAGGAAGGAAGAAAGTCAAGTTTGTGGGAAAGTGGAGAAGGTCTGAAATAGAGTGGAAATATTTGTACTCTGTGGAGCACGAGTTTGAGGAATGCCACTGTAGTTTCACTCTCCAGTGAACTCTTCAGCAATGGAGAAGCTGACCAAACAGCACTCCTGGCACTCCAGCTCTGGCTTAAGCTCAGGCTCAAAAGTGTGTGTAAATCTTTTCCCTAGGATTGGCTGCTGTGGAGCAACATCCCTTTGTCTCCCTGGGGGAGTACGAGAGCAGGAGGTGAGAACATGCTTTCACCATAGTTTCTGTTTGGTTTTAGAAAGATGAAGACTAAGTGAAATTGTGTTTTCACAATTAGTGTTTGGAGTGGAAGACACCTACTCCATTTAATCACCAAGGTAAAATTTTTCCTGTGTTGCATAAAACAGAGAGGAACTTGATCAGGTTATACTTCAGGTGAGTGGAAACTGAAAATCCAGGTGCCTGAGGATTCTTCCCAGAGTTGCTTCTGACCTGTCCCAATTTGGGTCTTATTAGAATGTTCCAAAGGTCATTGCAGAACATTTTCATTATAAGCCAAATGCACTCTGTGTCCACTCAGTCCACTCCCTTTAAGTTTTGGGTGCCACGGTATCCAAGAGAAATTCAATGCCAAGGTTCGATTCATTTCACTTGAATTGTTAAAATGTCTATTTCTGGGCTATATTGAGAGCTCTTTAAGTCCTCTCCCTTAATCCAGGAAGTATTCTATGCCAGCTTCAAACTTAATTCCATTCCTGAGCCAAATTCCAAAGGATGAGATTCCACTGAGAACCCTGGAGCCTGGCTACATTCTGTGGGTTCAGTACTTGGATGAGGTTATGGAGTCCACATCTCGGGAACCAAACCACTCTTCTTTCTCCTAATACAACACCCTTTTAGCCACTTGCTGAGTCACCTTTTAATTTGGCTAAAATAAAAATCCAGTTTTCCAGGAGGGAGAGGATGGCCACTTCAAGGGCTGTAAAACAGCAATGACCGACCTCACAGGCTCACTCTGGGATGGTGTCGGGCCAGGGAGAAGTCACTGAGGCATCCATTGTGCAGTCAGATAATGGGATCAAAAGGAAGACCTTGTTTGTGCATGTAAGGTTGCGTGTAACTGTGCGAGGAAATTGGCTCTTAGAAGGCTAACACGTACACGCTTCCAAGAGAACATGTGTTTGCTCCCTTAAGCATGACCTGCATTTGACTTCAGAGCTTCTGATTCAACTCAGCTATAATGAAGGCTCCTGAGGCCAACACAGACCAAAACACAAGAGACTACCGCCAACACAGAATAGTCCAATTCCCTGGGCATGTTTCTTTTGGCTCCCTGTGCTGGGAAGGAGAGTCAGAAATTTGCCAGTCTTCTCCCCACCACCCACTAACACCACCACCCAGAGTCTATCTCTGGGCATTAGTAACTGCCCTGTCCCCTAACATCTGAAAAACAGCCAAGGGATGGTCTCGAAACTTACATCTCCACCTTATCATAACTAGATTCTGTTTCCCAGGGCCACTGCCCTCCAAGGATGAGGAAACAGAAGTTACCACAGCTCCCTAAGAGTGATATTCAATTGGCTACAGAATAACTGAACTGCAGGGTATGTCACACCCACAATCTCCTAGGCAACCATGTTTTTCATCACACAGTCCTCTTGGCCATAACTTACTGGGTCAGTTCTCTGAAAGGCTGGCATTCAGACAAGGTGATAGTCGCATGTGGGATATAATTTGAAGCAAGGAGGCTTTCACCACCATATGCCTAACTAGTTTTCCAACAAGTCAACCTGGCAGGATCAGTCCTTCAGGCTCTGAGATCAAGTTAGAATGTTATAAGTGTGAAAAGTCAATGTGTACATGGAACACTAGAAAAGGCCAAGTGCTGCTGCTAAATAGATGGGGCAAATGGCTCCTTAAGCTAAAGACTGGATTCGGGTAGAGTCAGCAAGTAATTGGCTTTCCTGGTTTCTGCACTGATGCCTGATCCTCATGACTTTCTGATTGAGGGTGCAACCATTTTCACTTTGCTGAGCCTCATTTATGGGACTTGTTGTTCAGTTTAACAGCTAGTGACAGAGGCGGGATACAAACCCAAATATCTTCAGGATCATGGCCGCTCTCATCCAAAAGCTGTGATCATTTAGAATAAATATATTTTTATTAAAATCCTTGACAAACAAAAAATAACCTAAATGTGTAACCAATGTGGATTCTAAAACCATAAATTAGGGGGAAAATGGACTTAAACCGTTACTGAATTTCACAAGGCTAATTTCATTTTTACAAGGCTAATTCCACTTCCCAAAATATTCATCAAGACATTTTTATTAGGCTCTCATCTTTCAGAAATAGGTTACAGATTAGGTATAAATGGGTACAACATATCTGTAATAGCAACTGAGTGATGTGTATCAAGTACTTCAAAAAGATTCATAGCAGTTGTTTAGGGTGATATTATAATTTACCATTCAAATCAAGACACCTCTGAGCATTAAAGGGAGCACTATTACTAATAACATCAGGGCAACAGGGACTGTACAGGCAAACCTGAGGTTATGGACAGTCTACTTTAGACCAAGTAAGTCTGCATCCAAGACTCCTCCTAAAGAAATTCATTCATTCATCCATCATTCATTCATTCATAAAATTGATCAAGTAGCTACCATATGCTAATAGAACACTTATGTTAAAGGATCATCATAACAGGGTTTATTTTGATAGCAATAATTAAGAAACTACCAACATGCCCATCGTTAGTGAGGTAGGAGATCCAGATGATGGAAGGCTATGCAGATATTAAAAATCAAGCTTGCCATAATGAATCAATTGAAAATATAACCAAAGCGTTAAATAAAAAGTCCAAAACAGCTGTATATTTGGCACAATCTCAATTTTATAAGAATATATAAATACATGTGCATTTATGCATTGACGTAGATGAAAACAGTAGGCAATATATTGAAGGGGTGGCGGTAGACTTCTCTGGATAATAACAGTGTGAGTGATCTCTATCTCTTTCCATGTGACCGTTCCTTTCTGTATTTTTAAACGTCCCATACAAGCATAGGTTCATTTAGCAGGACTCGAAATATCCTGGCGGAGCTGGGAGAATTGCACTGTACAATGCAAAGTGCAAATGCTCCCTGCTCAGTCAGACTTGACTCTCTGGGTTGTGTGACTTTGGGCAAGTGCTGTCACCTCTCAGAGCCTCAGCTCCCTAACCTAAAGAGTGGGAACAATGGCAATGCCTTCTCTTGGATCTGTGGGAGGAATGATGGAGCAGCACTGGTCCCCTCCCTCAGCTGTCCTCCTCCCAGCGCCACCATCTTGGTCGCTGACTTTCTTGGATCCCGTCTTTCTATCTCATAGAAGAAGAAACCCAAAGGGGAGGGGTTAATGTCCACACTTCCTCTAGCATGACCACTACGAAGCACTTTGGTTAATTCCAAAATGACATCTTCTTACCAGCAACATGGGGCTCTGGACGTCCCAATCCTGGACCTTGCCAGGCAGTCTCTCTCTTCAACAACAGAAACACTTCAACAGATATTTGTTGAGTGGATTCTGGGTCAGATTCCAGCTGTGCACTCACTAGTGACCTAGGGAGGGTTATTTTACATCTCTATGCCTTGAGTTCCTCAGATATAAAATGAGAATAAGATGGAAACTTCCTTCTGGGGCAGTTGTGGGGTGAATCAAAAGAGATGATCCATGTAAACACTTAGAACCCCGCCTGGCGTCAAGCACGTGCTCCCTCGGTATTCACTCTCTGCGATCAGTGCCTCCTCCGATCATTTCGGGTGCCTCCAGCATCCTACCCTTTAAGCCTAAGGAACCCAACTGTCAACAAAATGCCCACAGAAAGCAAGTTCAAACCATGCATTTGTAACTGGAAATGCTTCTTTGCGGTTCCCATTATGATTAGAATTTGGTAAAATAGGCTTAACATAAAATGTACCGTTAGTGACACTTAGCACATTCACAATGTTGGGCAACCATCATCACTGGTTCTGAAACTTTTCATCACGCCCCAAAAAATCCCTGTGCCCGTTAAGTAGTCATCCCCCTTTCCCCTCCCCCCGAGCCCCACAACCATTCATCTGCTTTCTTTTTCTGCGGATTCCCCTAACTGGAATTTCATATAAATGGAATCATACACTCTGTGGCCTTTGTGACTGGCTCTTTAAATTTAACATAATGTGATCGAGGATCAATCCCATTGTTGCTTGTGTTAGGGTTTTGTTCAAGCTGAATTATACTCGATTGTATGTCTAGACCACATGTGGGTAATCTCTTCATCCATTGATGGACATGTGGGTTGTTTCCACCTTTTGCCTCTTGTAAATAATGCTGCTGTGGACATCCTGTACAAGTTTTTGTTTGAACATCTATTTTCATTTCTCTGGGGTTTCTCCCTGAGAGTAGAATCTCTGGGTCAGATCGTAACTGTATGTTTAACTTGTTGAGGAACTTCCAAGCTGGCTTCCACCTCCTCACCAGCAATGTGCAAGGGTTCTGATTTCCCCACCTCAGGATTGTCCCTTGACCAACTACTCACCCCAACGTTGGCACTTGTCAGAATCAAGGTCGAGGCAGTCTCCCATCCAAAACATTTTCTCTCCCACAGAGTTCTTCTCTTCATGGAATGTGGCATGGCATCATTTAGAAGGGCCATGGAAAGGGCTGTCTCAGCGTGAATTTTTTTCTGGCCTGCCTGGCACTATCCGTGTGAGGAGAACAGCAAATCCCACCAGCCCACAGGATGGCAAAGTCCCTGGGCCTCCGGAAGCGGCAAACACACGAATGTATGGGCATCTTGGAGACAGCCCCTGAGAACACATGTGGTTCCCATCAGGCGTGCCCCACGCAGCATCTGTCTGTCAACAACTTATTATTACTGACAAAGCACCCTCCCTTCCAATCTCCAGGAGCACTCACTATGCCTGCGCATGAGACCCGACTGGAAGCACTGGGTCTGACTGGGGCCAGCATGCACTGCTGCGTCTGCGGTGAAATACGTGAGATGTGTAAAAACAGTCTCTCTCCCTCAGTGCCCTGAATTCCCAGTGTCAGAGCGGGTTTTACTGAACTCATAGAACCAGAGAGTAAAATGGTGGTTGCCAGGGGCTGCGGGGGAGGGGAAAGGGGGGGATTGTTAAAGCTGGTTAAAGTTACAAACTTCTGATTAGAAGAGGAGTAAGTATAGTTAATAATACTGTATTAGATACTTGAAAGTTGCTAAGAAAGTAGATTTTAAGTGTTCTCACCACACATGCATACACAAAAAGGGTAACTATGTGAGGGAATCTAGGTGTTAACTGACCTTATTGTGGTTATCATTTCACAACATATACATATATCAGATCACCATGGTGCACACCTAAACTTACACAATGTTGTGTGTCAATATATCTCAACAAAGCTGGACAAAATTAAAGAAGTGGGTTTTACGACTGAAAGGAAACCTAGGTTCGTGCTGGGAACAGATTTCCTTGTAATGGGCAGGAAGATGGTTTAAAGGAGCATAAACCTCAGGCTGGGAGATGGTTAGAGCTGCAGGATCTCAGGCCCACTCAGACCTGCAGAATCAGAGTCTACATGTGACCTCAGTCCCCAGGTGAGCCCTGTTCACATTCGAGTTTGAGAAGGATTGCTGGGGAGTATGTGCAGATTCAGGAGTGGGGCTGAGCTCAAAACTGGCTCTGCCAAATGTTTGCTGTGTAAGGATGAGCCAGTTCCTTAACCTCTCCAAGCTTTGTTTTTACCCACCTGGTGAAAGGCATCCAGAAGCTTTCTATTGTTTTGATAAACTTGTGCTTTGGAATCATCTTATGACATGCGTAACCATTGTGATCTCCAAGGAAGCTTTTAGGGAAAGCATTCCCCAAGCCTCGGTGGTAGCTTAGGACATTACCTTGCTTCACCAGTAGTCAGGGTCCAGCCTTCACAGTCAGAAGAGACATCATGGATACTATGGGCCTACCCTGGTACTCCACTTAGGAGCCATAGCTGGGAAAAGAATGAGTGTAGTGAGGCTCCATGTCCCACAGATGTGGCAGATGCAGCCAGCACTTTTCCCTTCCCCTGGGGCTCAAGTAGGGAGCATGGCACTCAGTGACAGCAATTCTACCCTTGCAGCTAGCACCAAGAGCTTACAAGTCAGACTGATTCGGTTCAAGTCTCAGCTCTGCCAATGAGGACCTGTGTGACCTTGGGCAAGTTACCTGTCCTCCTGAGCCTTTGAGTGATACAAGAACAACTACAAAGGTTTCCTTGAAAAATAAAACACAATAGCATATGTGAAAAGCTTGGAAGAGTAACTAAACTACTATTAAAGCAATCAGAAACTGTGGTGGGGGAGAAACTTACACAGGGAAGGCATTGCGCTTTTATATATATACATGGATATGTTTAGATATATATTATATCACTGCGTCTTAGATCTAGGAAGTGGTTTTCATACACGTATATTGTATACATATGTTCGTATATACATTGTATCACTGAACCTCCAGCTATCCTAAGATCTGGTGGAGTTTTCATACATAAACATTGTGTTCATATGCTCATATATACATTGTATCACTGAACCCTCAGCTATTCTTTGATTTAGGAAATAGTTTTCATACACATACATTGAATATATATGGTCAGATATACATTGTTATCACTGAGCCCCCAACTATCATATAATGAAGGAATAAGCTTTGAGACATACGTATTATTTCTATATGTTCAGATGTATATTGTATCACTAATCCCCCTAAGCCGTCCTGTGATCTAAGAGATCATTTTCATCCATATTCATTGTAGACATATGATCAGACACACATGGTATCACTGAACACCCCCAAATTATCCTATGATCTAGAAAGCATTTTTCTCACATATACATTATTTCTGTATATTTAAAATATAGACACAGGATGTTGTTTCATCTACTCAGATCTTCTTTAATATCTTTCAACAATGCTTTGTAGTTTTCTTCGTGTAACTTTTGCAATTCCTTAGTTAACTTTATTGCTAAGTATTTTATTCTTTTTGATGTTATTGTCAGTAGAATTGTTTTCTTAATTTTATTTTGATTGCCCATTACTGATGTATAAACATGCAATTGATTTTTGTAGATTGATCTTATATTCTGCAACCTTGCTGAACTCTTTTATTATTATTATGGCTGAACCCAAGATCAAAGGAGTCTGAGTTCCTGAATCATCACATGGAAAAATGCCTGCCAAATCCAGTGTCGTATGAGCAAGAAATAGACTCCTACTGTGTCAGGCACTGAGCTTGGAGGGTGATTTGCAGAGCAGCTGCCCCTATCTTAACTAACTAATACAGTCTCCAACTTAAATGCTGCTTCCTTTCTTGATCAGTCCCTCCCTAAATTAGGATCCTTTCTTTGATTCTTTGTTTCCTTCTTTATCAAAAACTGTAATTCTTTAGCTATTTGCTTCACTGATATATTTTTCTCCCCCTAAAGGCAGAGACTATATTTACCTCATTCAACCCTCTGTTGCCTAATTTAATACATTTTTAACCACCAGGCATGCTTATTAAATATTTATTGAGTATAGGAATACATATGTTTCTTTTTGTTTGCCATGCTTTAGCACCCACCTTGTGCTAGGCAGTGGCTGGGGGCTTTATTCCCACCCCTTAAAACCAGGCTTGCACCTCACTGAAGACTCCTGGCAGCATTCTAAGAGAGCTATTATTACCTGCATCCCACAATCCAGGAAGGGCAGCATCACAGAAAGAAGGTCGCCACCCCATTGGTACTTAGCTAACAAGAGAGAGAATCAGGATTTGAACCCAAGTTTAGATGCATCCTTCCACATGACATCCTCTCAGTCAATCTGCAAACGAGACTTCTTGACCATTTCCGCAAGAAGATCTAGCCAGTTCTGTGGGCAGCCCTTCAGCTTTTCTGATTCCTTCTAGGAAAAGCTCATATCTGAGAGTTTGGGGAACCCATAGCTGCTGAGATTCCCAACCAGGACCACCCGGTTGAAAATATGATGGCTGGAATGTGGAGGGAGTGCCTGAGGGCTTTGGGAGCTTCACACTCTTTGCCTGCCTCCCCTGTGAAACCTGGGTTTAACTTACACAGAAGGAAACTGAGGCTCAGAGAGGCTCAACAACACACCCTGGGTCACACAGCTAGTAGACGGCAGAGCTTGGACTGGGACCCAGGTCTATCAGACTCTTCTCTCCTCTACCCACAATCCAGCATAAACAGGTATATCTGGCAGTATGGAATCACTTGTAGATAGAGGAACAACCACACTCAGATCATCCTCAGAATTTATTGGCTGCCAGTCTGGAAAATGCCTCTTGCAAATATATATTTAAAGTTTTGCACAAGAGCAGAATATAAAACACCCATATATAAATATCTCCCTCTCTCCTCTCTCCTCTCAGTCTCCAACGCTACAATTCGCCCTGACTTATGGCGACACTTCCTTGCAATGGGATATGCTGAGAAGTTTGAGCCTGGCTCAAGAAAAAGTGAAGTATGTTCATTTCAAGGCAAATTAATTAAAATGCAATCCAAGCTCTTTGGAAATAACACAGAAATGGTATTTGATGTTTGGTGTTTGTCCAGATGGAAACAGGCCCACCTACCTTCAGCCAGCATGGAGACAACCTCATTTTGTCTCATTTTCATCTTAGACTTTTGATTTCATCATTCAAGGAGCTCAGCTTCAGATATCATACGCATTTTGTCATTAGTATTCCAGTCTTTTCATCCTTTCAATAAATATCAAATATAAAGACTGCTGAGTCAGGTGAGGTTTCATTCAGGGGCCCAGCAAGAATCAGATGGCACATTAAAGGGAGGTAATTTGAGGAAAGATTGAAAAAGGGACTGCCGAAGGTATAGGCAGAATTTAAGGAAGCCGAGAAGGGATGGTACAGAGGCCCGAGGCAGTAAGAGCAGGGGCGGTACCACCTACAGGGCTGTTGGGAAGGAGGGGAGAATGGGTATCGGAACCCAGAGAAGGTAGCAGCAGAGCGGGGGCCACCTGACCGAGCCGTGGCCCTGGGTAGAGGGACCTGGTGTGAAGAACGCTGAGGGAACAAATGCTCCAACCTCTCTCCTTCCACTTTCAGATCTCTGCCATGCCTCCTGTTAACCAAACCCAAGCCGAAGGTGGAGGATGAGGAAGCCATTGATGCAGCCCATATGGTCAGGCTCTTGGGGCGTGGAGCAGGGTGGAGAAGGTGGTGTTGGACCCCAAGGGCAGATGGAAGACATCCAGCACAGGTGGTCTCATCTTGGTCCCTTTCCAGTTGTGTGTCCTTGGCACTGCCTTAACCTCTCTGCCTCGGTCTCCTCTTCTAGAAAATGTAGATGACAGTGGCCCAGGCAGTGTTATGAGGATTGACAGCAAGCCCCAGGTAACCATGACTGCTGTCGGTCTCTGTCCTGGTCAATCGGGGGACATCATGGGTTGGAAGCATATAAGACTCAGCTATTACAATACCGCACATGTTTTGGCCTCTTCTTACCCTGAAAAGACTGAGACCTCGAAGCTACATCATACTCCATATACCATGGGAACAACATCAGTAATATAACTAAAGAAGGTTATTGCAAGGATTAAATAAGCTCATGCATGTTATACACTTAGAACAGCCTGTGAACCAAAGTCAGTGCAGTAGACTGAAAAAAAACAGCCCCAAGTTTTCACAGCCTCATAAATGAAAGGCTGTTCTCCCATCTCCAGGTGAAGTCTGTTTTCCCACCCCTTGACTCCAGGCTGCTCTGTGATTCGCTTTGGCCAAAGGAGAGTAGCAGAAGTGTTGGTGCAACAGTTTTGAACCCGAGCTCTGCCCTTCTGTGTTGGCGACATCCCCAGGTACTCCAGCAAAAGTGCGAGAGCCAGATGACCAATGGCTCTGGGTTGTATGCCCGTCCCTGAGATGACCTGTGAGTTCATGGGGGGTGAACAGTGATTATCAATAGGTCTTAGGAAAGTGTTCAAGCCTGGATGTGAGAGAGCGAGGCCAGCCCAACCCAACTGCAAGGAAGGAAATTGGGGAAGGGGGACCAGGATGCCATTATCCAAATAAGAAGGCATGGCTGTGAGGCCCAAATAGGGAGAGCTACATAATCCTAGCTCTAATCTTTGGAATTGCCCATTCCAAGGAGAGTCCAAAAACTCCTAACGGAGGAACGAGCTTTGCCATCTGATCACATCGAATCCTGGAAACTTCTAGAAGTTCAGAAGACTTTATACACCAAAAGATCTGGTTTTTTAAATCACTTAAGTAAATCACAACATGTTTTGGCACCTTACCATCACACCATCCTTAAATGTCTGTAGGTTCTTCAGTAAGTCACGTAACGTCTTTGAATTCAGCTTCCTCCTCCATAAACTGAAGATATCAATATATATCCTAAAGAGGGACCATAGAAATAAAGTGTCCTAGACCAATGTCTTGGTTAAATTTTCATTTCTTTTTTTACTATTTCTTTTTATATAACATTTCACAAAGAGGGAGTGAAAAGAGATGACATTTTTTCTTATTTGCTTATATCACTAAATGGGAATCCTATTTACTCATGCCTCTATCTGTATGGTGTCCACTGACTGGTCACTCGTCAACACTTTTCCTGTCTTTGGAAGTTTGTATTTCTTGAAAGATAGTTTGATTGCTAGAAAGAGTACATTAGCAGATGACTTTGATGCATTACTGTAAATAGAAAGTAGTTCTAAGATTCAAATAGAAAAGTGTCAAGTTAAATGGCAGCCTCATGATTAACTACAAAACTCCAAGATAAAGGATTAATTTATCAAATCAAACAAAACAAATCATAACAAATCAAATTATTATAGTGTATAATTGAAAAGTTGCCCCCCAAAAAAAGATGTGACAAAAAAGAATTCATCCTTTTTTGAAGTAAAGATGTGATAAGTAATGACAACAGTAACAACTGATATTTCTTGAACTCAACTATATGCCAGGTACTGCTCTAAGTCCTCATGTACCAACTCAGCTAATCCTTCAGTGAGCCTATGGGATGATAGTACTAATCAGACCGGCGAGAAACCAAGCACCACTTGGAGAGTTGGAGAACTCAGATTTATTATGCCAGTGGTCCCAGAAGAGCTAGCTTTCTGAATATCTGGGCCCCGAGCTCAGGGGCAACCTTGCTTTTATGGAGCTCGTCTTCACAGTTACAGTTGGCCAGTTGGCATGGGCTGATTGTTAATTTGTCCTCAGGCAGTTACAGAGCGCAGGAGTTGCTATGGGTTACAGGCAGTTACAAAGAGTTACAAAGCGCAAGAGTTTCAGACAGGAACTTAGGCAATACAATCGTAATCTAGACAGAACAAGCAAAAGGGAGGAAAAGTCTTTAGTTAATTTTGAGGTCACCCTGTCCTTTGGCCTATGTGGCAAGCATATCTACAGAAACAGAACAAAGAGCTGATTATAAGGTTTTAGCCTTTAGAGTATTCCTCTTCATTATTATCTCCATTTTAAAGATAAGGAAACTGAGACCCAGAGGCCCGAGGAGGAAATTGAATGAGATTGGGAAAGGCAAGGAAATCAGGGAGGGGCCGAGAGAGAAATGAGCAAGAGAGGAAAAGAAGAAAATAAATGGCGCCCGAGGTATCCACAAGGTTTCTTTGCTTATTTTCTTTCTTCCCTTTTGAAATGTCGAAGGCGTAGTAACTGAGAAGAATAAATAGACACTTCTGCAATCGAAAAGGAATCATTTCTTCTATTTTACTATCTTTAGCTCTGTGGTCGAAGAACTTTGGGGTTCTTATGTAGCAAATTTTTCTCCTCCTTAAAAAGTTGTCACTGGAATAATCTTGGGAGAGCTTCCACCTAAATATTGCCACTGTTTTCATAAGATGGCATGGCGGCCTTAAGTTTCCTCCTCTCATTTTTGCATAGCAATGAAATATAAAGCATGCTGGTTGCCCCCTCCCGGCAAATGATCCCATTAAAATTCATTCTCTCCTTTCCTCTTTTTTTACTGTTTATTTTATAAACAGAGACACAGTGTCTGAAAACTTCAGTAGCTCAAAGACATACTTTTCTAGTGAAACCTAACTACTTTCCACTTTTATATCTGAAAATTAAGCAAAATAGTCCTTCAAGAGAATTTTCATTCAAATAGATCTACTTTCCAGTGGAGATAAGGCTCTCACTCATGCAAAATCCATTATCTCACACCTTTCTCAAAGAACCATACTATGCATATGTCCCTCTGAGAAAGTTAAAACTGAGTCGCCATGAATAGGTGCTGAGGCTAAGGAATAAGCAAGCTGTTCTATTTTTTCATGAATGTTAATTAAACTCACACCCTCAAGGTAAATATGGAGGTATTTGGGACCATTGCTTTAAAAACCAATGGAGAGGCAAAAATTTCTTCAACACAAAAAGCAATAACCAAAAAGGAAGATTAATAAATTGGACTCCATCAAAATTAAAAACTTGTGTTTATCAAAAGACAACAATTTACGGAGCATTTGAGATCTTGCTTCCCGGCATGCGTCATCGGTTTGGCTCAAAGAAACTCTTATAAAAAAAATTTTTTTTTAATTTTTTAAGTAATACAGTAAGGCAAAAATTGGAGGAGATACTTGCAATGCACATATCTGAGAAAGGACTCATATCCAGATTACATAAAGAACTTCCGTAAATTAATAAGACTGATGATATCAACTGCCACGGAAACGTGGGGCCACTGGACCTCTCACACTGCCAGTGTAAATGGTACCACCGTTTTGGTTAACTGCTTGTCATTCTCTATAAAACTAAACATATATGTACTTTGTGACCCACAATTCTATTTCTAGGTATGTATGCATGAGAAAGGAAGGCACCCAAATCCTCGTTTCAGGGTTGGCTCTTCTGGGAACTCAAAATAAGATTCCTCATTTCAAAATAGATGAGCAGTTAGAGAAAAGGGTCTGGAGTCAGACAGACCTAAGGTTAAATGTGGATTCTTCCAATACTGGACGTGTGATCTTGAGCAAAGATTTAAACTCTAGTTTCTTCATCTATAAAATGAAGGTAGTATTGGCACCAACTTACAAGGTTTTTGCAAAGATGTAATTACCTAATACATACATGGCTTTTATGAAATGCTTGGCATACAGTCACATAGTCAGCACTTAAAAATGCCTAATATTGTCATCATCGTCATCAAATTTTGGAATCAAGTTATGTTCATCCTGTAGTATAGAATAATCAACTCATTTCTAATATTTTACATACATGGCTCTTTTTTTTTTTTTTTGAGAGTTTAAAAGAAATTCATCAGTAATTCTACTTATAACCAAGGATGTTGGGAAAGGTAGCTCTTGGGACATCAGATTTACCAATAACAGGAAAAAAAATGCCAAAACCCTGGTTAAAATTCCACTCCACTTATATGTTTCTCTACAGAGACCACACAGTGTGACAGATGCTTCAAAGATTAGGTTATTTTCTGGAAAAGCAAATTCACCTCATCTCTCTCATGAAGACTGATTTATTCCACAAGTTTATCTCAAGCCAGACTAAATTTGAGAAAACTAATTTAAAGCTAAATTTGAGCAGAACTAAGTTCCTTTTCATGAACACTTTTCAACTTTTTCTGATGGGTGCGTTTTATGTTTGGAGGTTGGTCACTTTGTCTTTACTGTTACATTCTTGCCTCCTTTGTTTATTGGCATAAGAGAAAGATTGTAAACCCTCTGGACATTTTTTTCTTTTTTATGTCTTTCATGTGTTATTTTCAAATCAATCCATTGATCTGTTATTTTGAAACTGCCTACCTGCAGGAAAGAAAAACTTACAACAGCTAATGTCTTTGATGCAGCCTCAAATAAACAGTAGGTAACCTGCTGGGGAGGGGAGAGCAGGCATGCCATTTGAGAAACAGCACACTGGGTCTTCTTTCCCTTTTCCAGTTTCATTGGAATTACTTGGAGAGGGCTATGCTGGGAGTATATGGCGGCCTCAATGCAAACCAAAGATACACAGGAAGCTCAGATCACAGAAGATGCAAGGTCAGTGATTAAGGACTGGGCTCCTACAGCTCACTATCGGTGTGATCCTGGATACACGACTTTATCCCTCTGAGTCATGGTTTTCTCCTCTGTAAAACAGAGACAGTAACAGAGCCTGCCTCACAGAGTTGTCAAGACACTCAAATGAGAGATGGCTGGTCAAGTACCACCAAGCCTGGTTTCAAGAAGCCGTAACTGCTTTGACTATTCAAGTCAGATTGGTCAGTGCTTCGGGAAAGTAAGACCATCGTTTTCTGGTTTAGCATTAATTTATACTACATATTTTTGTTGTTGCATGGATTCTTTTACTTTGTGATACTGTGACATTCATGTCAGGTAAGAGGCATTCTGGTGCAAGAAACAGAATGCTCAACAACCAGGGGCAATTTAAATGATAAAAACATGTAATTGCATCACTTTTTTAAAACCCCTAAGTAGGTGGTCCTGGTGTTGACTTTACAACACTATCATGTGTTGCCCAGGCCCTTTGCATCTTTCTGCTCTGCCGCCCTCAACTTTTCTTCCTTAGGTTATCGATTCATAATCCCAAGATGGCTGCTGCAACACCAGCCACCTCAACCATATTCCGTCCTCAGGATTTGAGCTGCATGTTGAAAGATGGGTTGGTTTGAAACAGTCAAGAGAAGTGGGAATTCCCCCCACATAACGGGATCGACAAAAGAGTGGAGTAGGAAAGCCCAATGTTTGTTTGGACATCTGTAAAGAGACAAACTTTACCTAAAGCAATGTTTTCAGCAGCCCATTTTGCCCAAAACTAGTCATAGAAGATGTTACAGGAAGGAAAACGTTCTATGATCTATTACATTTGGAGACACCTTCTACTCTAGCCCAATGCATCCAATAGAAATATAATGTGAGCCATACAGGTAGTTTTAAATTTTGTAGTAGACACATTAAATAAGTGAAAAGAAACAAATAAAATGTATCTGTTTAACCCAGTACACCCAAACATTGTGGTTTCATATGTGTAATCCACATAAATAATTAATGAGATATTTTACGTTCTTCTTTTTTTATACTAAGTCTTTGATAGCCAGTGTGCACTTACCCCTACAGGACACGGCAGTTCAGGCCAGCCATATTTCTACTTAATGGCCATATGTGGCTGGAGCTTTGAGGGACTCCAACTCTTCATGGAGACTGACATGACAACCCCCTTCCTTTTGTCTTCTTTTTCAATTAGCACTTCTTGCTGAAGGAACTAGCTGTAGAGAGCTCACAGTAGGAACTGCCAGTTAGCACACTGCTTCTCACTGCTTTCCACCCCCAGCACTGCACCCCTCCCCCAACCCCACGCCCTGGAGAGAGCAAGCTAGGACCTTGGAGGGGTTGGAAGGGAAGTATCTGTGTGATCTTCCCAAACCAGTCTGCTGCCAGCATGGAATTTCTTTGAAGTCTTCTGTTTTGTCCTAAAATTTATGGAGATTTTACATTCTACTCTAAAATATATCCATGTTTGTTTGAATATTGAAAAATGTTTTGGATTACTTGGCGTCTAGGAAAAATCAAAGCTTCACATGTTTATGTTGTAACTCTCTCTGCCCATTCTTTCTACCCTTGGGGTTTTGTACTTCCCAATTTAAGATGCAGGATTACCTGGTCTCCAAGTTTCCTTCCAGCTCTGGATGCCCACGACTTTGCTTTACGATTAAGTCGGCCCTTGAATTAAGGTAATCCATGAGCCTTCGTAAAGCTGTTTTGTTTCTTTTGTTTGGTTCTTAAACATTCTAACCTGGGATAACACACTAGTTGTGAGACTCCAGTATCGGATAGATCTTCCAACTGCTCCCTTTCACTGCCAGTATCTCTTCACATTTGTGCTGAAAATAACCCACAGCCCTCCCCAGAACTACCTCCTAAATACTCCCCAAAACCATCCCTTAAAAGTATCTCCAGAAAATGCTTCCTCCTGGAAGAGATGTGGTTCTTATTAAAACTACTTGTGAAAAAACAGCGTTTACACAGCCATTCCCAATAGGATGACAATTTTTAGTCTTTATTAGAGTCAATAACTAAACTGGTTGTATAATTATTACAAAATATTTTACATATATAAATACATCAATAGAAATATATAAATATAAATGTTTTATTATAAATGATATATAATTTAAATTTAAATATATACATTTAAATTTCTATGTAAATTTACATATAATTACATAAATATATATAAATTTCACACTATAAATACAATTGCATTTATTATATATAATTTGTTATATATAAAATATGAAAACTTATCTAAAATTCATAAATAAAAATATAATTATATAAAATAGATAAAATACAAAGTTATATAAATATATAATGTTATAGATATGGAACCTTTGTTATAGATAATAAACATCATATAAAATAAAGTTTATAAATATATTATAAAATTAAATTTAAAAATATTTTTTAAGATAAGGATATGACTAAGTATCTTTAGCCTAAAAGGTCCCGAAGCTTGAGAAGATCACAGGTTCCTAGGCACAGACACTTCTCATTCAGTGGGGGGGGGGGTCTGTGTCCCCTCCTCTTGAGCCTGGGGGAACTTTGTGACTGTCTCTACCAGAAAAGTATGGTGGAAATGACCGCCAAGACTAGACCACCAAAATGCCATTCACCTAGAATTCTGCTTCTGAGCCGTGGGGAGCCCAGGCAGCCACAGAGAAGACCGAGTGCAGATGTCGGACTGGCAGAACCTGAAGGAGGTTCCTGTGAACGGCCAGCATCACCCGCCAGACATGGGAGCGAACCAGCCTCCAGATGATTCCAGAACCCAGCCATCAAGCCCCCCCACCCCCGCCAGGCTTCCAGCCTCACAGCCGACACTGTGCAGAGCAGAGGGTAGCTGTCCCCACAGAGCAGATCCGTGAGCAAAAAAAAAAAAAAAAAAAAAAATGAGTAAATGCTGCTTTAATCTACTAAGTTTGGGTGGTCTACGACACAGCAATCCACGACTGGAGGCCGCAGGGGTTGCCGCAGGCCTCGGAGCCAGGCCAGCCCGCAACTGGGGCGCTCTGCTCCTTGCTGTGCGACCTCAGGCAGCTTGCCTGACCCCACAACGCCCCCGTTTCCTCGCCAAGGGAACAGGCATGATACTGACTTCTGTCCACCTCGCAGAGCTGTCGTGAAGATTAAATGAGACGCCTCCGTGACATTTCATTTCTCAAAGGCACTGGTTCTAGTCAGCAGGCAAGGCAAAACCCCATGGAGCCGAAACTGCCCTTGAAAGCCAATTAAAGCAACGTCAAGGTCAGCTCCGCAGCTCTTCTCAAGAAGCCAAAGGAGCCGGTCTCTCTCCAGTGTTGGAAGAGATTATTCTTTCTTTGAATGAGCACAAGAAGGGGCCATGTTGTAAGGAAAAACACGTTTCTTTATCCACAAGAACCTCAGACCCTTCAGGGAGCTACTTACACCATATGAGCCTGAGATAGCCAAGACCAATAGAGAGAACAGCAGCTTCACACACACATCCACACACACATACACACATGCCACATGCATACTCAGACACCACACTACACACACACAAACACACAAACGTACAGCTCGCATGCAGCACCAAAAGTGTAGTTAAACTTGCGGGTATGGAACACAGGGTAAGAGGCCCGACCACACACCTAAGTGCACACCCAGTAAGTGGTGGCCAGTAACTAGCAGCACCAGGATTGACATGACTAATAATAATAATAATGTGACTGTGGAGGGCACCTCTGCTGTGTTCACCGGCTCTGCTCTAAACACTTTGCATAGACAAACTCGTCCACTTCACATCAGCCCGAAGCCAGTAGGACTCTATCATCTCCATTTCCTATGGCCACACAGGAGAGCAGTAGAGGCACCCTCAACCCCTTATCACCAGTTACAAATCATACAGGTTTCCTCCCGAGTGTGCGGCGTGCTCATTTGGCAGCAGAGCTGTCCCCGAACAGAGCAGCGAGGCTGGTCACGGCCATGTACCCATTTGTTTTGCTGCAGAATTGCAGTGAGTCTCATCGCCCAGACTACCCAGGATCCCATGGGGCCATTAATGATATACAATATAAGCACTGATTTAACTTTTTAAAATCTAGCAAATTCTGAATCCTGAAACAGATCCAGCCCCCAGAGTCTTAGATAAGGGACTCAGATAAGGGCCGTTGGAATAGAATGTTCAGATCACGAGTCCCATTTTGAGACCATTAAAAACAATAAGCCAGCTCACGTCCATGGGTCTGCGCTGGCATTTCACGGAATTCACATGGATTATTTTACTGCTCGCATCTGCCCTGGGGTCAGCAAACCAGGCCCCCATTGTGATGAAGTCGGGAACGTCATGCTGACCCCACGCTCAGCTTGGGGTCAGCAAGCTGACTGCCTGGAGAGGGCGGGGCACACGCTCCCAACCGTGGCACCGAGCGTGTTTCCCAAAGCCGGCCGCCCTCCCTCCCTGCAGCCGTTTTAAGCACCAGCTTAGAGCTGCTTGTCACAGGATTTGCAGGGCTTTGCCCGTGAGCCAGGAGAGCCTGCGTTGCCCTGGAACATTTAATACAGCCGTTGGGGCCTCCCTAGGGCAGGAGCACACGGCTGGGCTTGGGCGGGGACAGACAGAATGGGCAGTGGGGATGGGGTGCCTTGCCGCTTTGCCCTTGGAATGTCATGCTTTTTACTCAGAGCTTAGTTCTCAAGCAGGTGGACCTGGCGGGAATCCCAGCCCTGCTCTTTATTCTGAGACTTTGGACAAGGCACTAAAACTTGTCAAGTCTCAGTTTCCCCAACTACGAGATAGGATGTTTACAGCTGAATGTACGCCGTGGCGCTAGTGTGATACTGTGACACGGGTAAAGAGCCGAGCCACCGAAAGACTTGTACACGAAGGCTCATGGCAGCTTTACTCAAAGCGTGCAAAAACTGGCAAGGACCCACCTGCGTGTCAGCAAGGGGTCACATGAACACACTGGGAACGCTCTCACCGTGGAGTCTGCACAGCGATCGAAGAGAGCAAGCCTGCTATACCTGCCACGGAGTTTGGGATGTCACGGAGGTCACAACAGGTGAAAGGGGTCGACACACAGCTGGACACGTTTCATGATTCCGCGGATATGAAGGTCAAGGGCGGCGAAGCTGACAGCAATAAAAGTCAGGATTGTGTGAAGTCAGGAGATGGGTGCTGACCAGGAAGGAGGACCAGGGGCCCCCATGGGTGCTGGGAATGTTCTGTCTTGATTTGGATGGCAGTCACCTGGGGAACACATACGTAATGACTCACCAAGCCGTGCACTTCATACAAGTACACTTGATCACATTCACGCTGTGCCTCAGTAGAAAGAAAAAAGAAATGCTCGTGCATCATAAGGGGTCAAAAGGTGGTGGCTTAAAAACGTTTGCATGTGGCCCCCAGTACAAAAACCGCCTTTCTTTAACCGGCAAACAGACAGGGGCCTGTAGACACCCCAGAGATGTTATGCCATTTTTCTTAACTAAGTAGATTCTTTCTGGTTCTTTCAGGCTTCTCTCTGGTAATGACATTTTTTTTTGTTTCTTTTGAGGGAAAAAGAGAAGTTGGGGAGTGGGAGGGCAGGACAGAGAGGGAGTAGGAGCGTTGGGACGGGGCCAATGTAACCAGCTGCCTTCCAAGACACATCCGTCAGCGCTCGCACCCTGGAATTTCCTCTGCGTGTGCTCCTGGGCTCAACTTTTCCATGAAGGCCCGAGTTCCGAGAGGGGACCCACAGCCTCCCCGAATGCAGCTCCATGGTCATGGGCTGCCTCCTGCTGCAGGACATTGGCAGGACTGAGAAATGGCAGCAGAATATGGTGAACGATGGCACTAATTTGTCCTTAAAATGGGTAAGTCCTAGCTTGGGTCAGAAGGAGGTCCAGAACCTTTCCTCTCTCCAGGTTAAAACACTTCCCTATGGACTCTTTAATCTAGAAGGCCCCGGAGGCTCTGCTGAGGCTGACGGTTTTGAGTGGACTTGCTTCTCACCTCCCAAGATGGAGGTCTTTGGCCCCTCTCAGCAGGCGGCCGTGGCAATTAGTGGGAAGGGGAGTCGGGGAGAGGAGCAGAGGACACACCAGACTTGCTGTTCCCGGCCTGAGTTCACTGGTCGAACTGGGAGGGGTACGGCCATCAGGGCACAGCTGACTGAGGCCAGTTCAGCAGCATGCGGGCACGGACACGCTACTCCTCTGCTCAAGTCTGGGGTCTGACAGGTCTGATCACAGCACCAGCATCTTAATCAGGGACCCAGGCCCTTTTCCAGCCCTCAGTCCATGCTGAGATCCATGAGCACTTTCAGGCCTCCTGGGACCACCAGTTCGGGCCAGGTCATCCTCCCATGACAGGGGGCGGTCTCTGGGTCAGGGCTCTCCCCCACAACCACATCACTGTGCCATTCGTAGAGCCGTCCACTGGACCGCAGGTGAACGTTCTCGGGCTAAGAGGGTGAGAAGCAAGTCTCCTCCAATCCTCCAGGAGGCTCCCATGGCCACCCCCACCCCCAGCTCATCGTCACATGGGCTTCAGGGAGCCTCCTCCTTTCTGTTCGAAGCCCAACAACTTTAACCCCTCAACCCTCAGTGTGTCACTGTCATCCATCTGGATTCACGAACACCCTCACCCATGTCCCTTGCTGACCTCACGAGAACAGCTTGAAATAGATACGCAGGAGCAGAATTGCTGGCTACTTTAGCTTCCTGCAGCCACTGTAACAAATTACCCGAAACTTAGCGGCTTTTAAAACAACACAAATTTATTACCTCCAAATTTAGCCTGGAGGTCAGAAGTCCAAAACGGGTCTCACTGGACGAAAATCAGGATGTTACAGGGCTGGTTCCTTCTGGAGGAGCTGGGGAGAATCCTGGTCTTGCCGTTGCCAGCTTCCGGAGGCCTCTTGCGTTCCTCGGCTCATGGCTGAATCACTCCGGCCTCTGCTTCCGTCATCACATCTCTTCCTCTCACTAACTCGTGTCCACTTCTTGTAAGGACCCTTGGCATTACTTTGGGCCCATCTGCTTAATTCAGGATCATCTCCCCATCTCGCGGTCCTTAACGTGATCACGCCTGCAAAGTCCCTGTTGCTGCATAAGGTCACAGATCCATAGGTTCTGGGAATCAGTGGAGAAGGCGGAGGGGTCTCATCTCCAGCCTACCATATTGGGTGTGCAAAGGCCTGGCCTGACATCATCTCTGTGTCCAAGACCTGGGAAAATCTAGTCTATTCATCTTAGAGGATGACCGAACCCTTGTGAGATAAATGAGTCTCTAAAGGGTACATCTTTTAAAACATGATAAAACAAAATTCCCATTGCTGGTGAGGATGCGGTAAAAATGGCAGCGTGGTGTCCTACTCATGGAAATAGAAAGCAAATTGGCAACCAGAGCCAAGATTCGACAACACTCGATCATTTAGATTCTGTAATTTGTTCTGACCAATTCTCTCAGGGAAATAATTCTACATACTTCACATGGGAAGTGCTGAATAAATAGTCACTCAGCTGAATTGAGTTGGACCTCGGAGCAGCAAGGGGCAGGAAGAAGAAGAGGAGTGTCAGCGATGAGCTTTGGGTAGGACTCACATACCCTTAAGGGAAATAACCGAATGTGAGAGAACCACAGGGGAGAGCAAGTCCAGGGCTGAAGAGGGACATTCCTTCCTGTCTGGTGGGTGGCCGCCCTCTTGTCACCCTCCGCCCTCCATCAGAGCCCCTGCCCCCAGCTCTCCCCTTCATTACCACTACTTTCCAACAGAGAAAATCATAAACACCAGAGAGCGGGGGAGAAGGCAACAGAGACAGGGGGAGGGAGGAGAGGGAGCAGGAGAGTGTGGGAAGAAGGGAGGAAGGCTCAGAAGCATGAGGCCCGCACTAAGGGCAGGAACTTCAGGCTCTCCTGGTATTCTACGTATTCAGACGCAGCAATCACCTCAGACCCTGGTCCTCACAAAATGGACTTGGTCAAGGTTATTCGCTCGTTTAACTTAAAACAATGCAGTGTGCCACTCTGGCAGAGCATAAAAGAGCATCTTCCTCCATCTGCGCTCCAGACACGATGGCCGTCGTTGTGGTCCACAGGGGCCGCATCTTAGATGGCAGAGTGTCGAGCTGGAAGGAGCCTTGATCCTCAAAGGCTGTGTGGAATGAAGGGGGCCACTAGCCCCAGATGGCCCGCTCCAGGACTCCCATTAAAAGAGAGAAAAATCAGTATCTACCATTTTTAAGCTGCTCTATTTCCAGTTACTAACACTTGTAGCTGAACTTAATCCTAACTAATGTACTGACCGGTAAATAACAAAGATTTTACTTAATATCATAAACATCAGAATTCTAATCATGATTACTACAATTTGTAATGATATACAGGTATAGCATCATATCACTCTTAGACCTGGACAAGCATGGCCCCTCCCCAAGGACCCACACGCACCTCCGCACTTTCGGTACCTTCCTCAAAATTTCTAAGCTCCCTTCAGGTGGACAGGGCCATCCAAGTGGGACACCCTAGCCAGGATGAGACCCATGTGAGCCGCGGTCCTCGTCCCTTCTCCTTCTCCAAACCTGTCTACCTTACACATGACGTCGTCTTAGGATTCTATGGCCAAGCCTGGTGTCATCAACTGATACAGCACATTCATATGAGATTGGGCCACCAGAATGGTGTTGACAGTCTGATACGAGTCATTTATATTTTTATTAAGACAAGAACCCTGCAAACACTATCTGCCTGGAGCCCCACATATCCTAGGGGCAGCCCTGCCATCATTATTCCTAAGTGTTAGTAATTCCTGCTAACAATAAATAATCCATATCTATCTGACACTCCATAGTAGTGATGCTAACACCTTCTCCAAATGATGAGGGAGTTTGGAACCAATTTCCTGCAGCCAAGTGGGAGACACCCCATCAGTGTTCCGCAGGTGCTCACTCCTGAGGAAGCAGAAATCCATGTGCTTTCCTCTTTACTGCCCCCGCCCCCTACGGGGCATCCTACATGTTTCTCAAAAAGATGCTACTGTATCCTTCTGTTGTGCTCACTCTCTCTCTTTTTCTCTTGCTCTCTTGCTCTCTCCTCTCTCTCTCTCTCTCTCTCTCTCTCTCTCTCTCTCTCTCTCTCTCTCTCTCTCGGCTTTCTGGAGCTTCCAAGTCCAGCGAACACTGAGGAAGTGTGGACGTGCCTGAAGCAATGATGGTAACAAGGTAGCTTGGGCCCGCCGGGCACAGAGGGCTCAACACATTTATACCTTTAGTCACACGGCCACCCTGTGAGTTAGGTCACTGGGTACGCCTAGTTTACAGATGAAGAAACTGACGCACAGAAGACCCACTATTAGGATGTGGAAAAGCCCAGATTCAACCCAAGGCTGTGCTCGGAGCCGGTGCCCCACACAAAGGGAGGAGAGAAGAGGAAGGTGAAGCAGACAGTGCAGGGAGCACGGTGAGCAAACAAAATTACGCTGAAATTGTTAAAATGTTTGAGATGTGAAGCAAAAAGTCGAGATCATGCTCTCAAACTTGCTTTGCAATCAGGATAAGGAGCTACCAGCTTAAATTCTCTTAATTGCTCCACCTTTCGGGATTCTGGCCCTTCTCTTGGGGAGAGAGTCTCCTCCCTGCCTCCTTAGTGCAATGCAGACACACCTTCTGGTGCCTCCTTTTTATATTACAGGTAAGAAACCTGAGATCCACAGCGTGATAGTGACGAGGCCAAGGTCACACAGTGGGTTACCAATGAGGCTCACCACCTCCGTTCCCCCTATCTATTGGCCTCCAGCTCCAATCTGAACCCGCTTAAGGCTGTTTCCCTCTGCCACAGAGAGCAGCCTCTGCAAGAACATGAATGTCAAAGCATGAAAACAGACAAGAGGGAAAAGGGTGCCACGTTGGTGGGTCCCCGTGTTCTCCTAGGTCAGCCCGAAATGACAAGCAGCCTCATCATTAAAACCATCATGGTCCTCACCATGCCGGCAGCAGGCATGTGTTCTCAGACGCCTCCCGGGGATGACGATGGTAGCGGTGCCCGTCCTCGACCTGGAGAGGGGACACCTGGGGCATGCGGGCCAGCGCACAGTCTGTTTCCTCTTCGCGGACACAGGGAGTGGTTTCTCCTCCTCGCCCGCCCCTCGGGCTCCGCACGCCTCAGGATTGCATGCCAAGGGGACGCTGTCAGGGCGGCCGATCAACGGGAGGCAGGACGACACGTCCCATTGCTCCCGCCCGCCCTCCCGACACCCTGATTGGCAAAAACTGTCTCCGAGAGACGATGGAAAGAAAACGTTCCCCAACTGAGGTCCCCCCATCAGGCTGATTAGCTACCATCACCGAGATGACCCTCTGCAGGCCGGTGGGCATCGTCTTTTCTGTTACCAAACAAAGCTCTCTCCTCCCTCATCAGTTTCTTTCCCAGGAAATTAACATCAAAATGGGGGGAAACCAGGGGACCATTCACCCAGACTTCCTAGGGCGGGCCAATTGCAAACACTCCATCCATCCACATGTATTAATATAGTCATTACTATTGCAATTTATTGTGCATCTACTATGTGTCAGTTATTGTGCTGAACTCTACACAGTTATCATGACAATGAAGAATGTGCATCAGGCCCTTACTATGTGCCCGGCATTGTGCCATGTGCCTTCCATCTCTTTTAATCCTAAGGACACAACTGTGCGGTAAGTGCTGTGTTTAGTCCCATTTTACAGGAACGATCCGCGGGCAGCTGCTCCAGACCTTCCTTTGGTGATGAACGCGGTGCCGAATCTGGGAATGGAGGCGTGCAACAGCGAGTGTGCTTGTCATCGCGGCTGCGCGTTTATCACGGCGTTGGACAAATGATGTCACAGAAGTGACAGGTACCTGAGGATGAGCCCCAGGGCTATGGCAAATGCTTTCCCTTGTGCGAAGTGTCCAGAGAAGCCTCTGGAGCAGAGGTGACCAGCGGAGGTGTCAGGGAGGAAGCCTTTGATAAAGGGAGTGAAACCGCAAGAGATAGAAGGCTCGAGGGGGAGATGCGTCAGGCACGATGCGTCAGGTGCACAGAGAGAGACGTTGGAAGCCCAGAGTGAGAGGCGGGCATGTAAAACTATTCCCCGTCTCCAGACACATAGCTATGGAGAACAAGCTGATGGTTGCCAAAGGGGCTGGGGGCAGGGACATGGGAATAAAATACGTTCTTAAAATTTTTGTAAAGAATATAAAAACAGATCATTACCTACTATAATTTTTAAAATTTTAAATAAAAATAAAAACTTGGAGAGGAAAAAAAATTCCTTGTCTCCAATTCTTGGCATTCAGAGGTCTCCTTGGGACCCTCACCCCAGCCCACCGTTCCAGCCGCAGAATGTGTTGCAAAAAGTTCACTGCAGAAACAGAGGCACTTCTGCCAGTGAGAAACCCCTTTCAAGAATGGTGACCACTCGCCGTCCATTCTTCTCATTCTGCGCCCTCATCAAACATCACTCGTCAATCACGGGCCTCTAAGAATCTCTACCGATCAGTGGGAGTTTGTGCATGACATGAAACCCATGTGCCGTACCTGCTTCACTAAGGTGATTTCCTGCCCGCCCCACCCCCCACGAATTCTCTCTTATGTTATTTATGGTAATAATTTTCCATCCTTCGGGCCACCAAACGTGGTTCCCAGGCCTCCTGCAGCAGCCTCCAGGCTGAGCTCCAGGCGTTGGAGTCACAATTTCCACAGGTCAGGTTGTTTTCTCTGAATTACGCAGTTGGAACCCTGGAAGCAGCAGTTGTGTTTGAGGGTTTTCAGCCTTGGGCTTTTGAACCAAATGCTGCCTTCCCTGTGACCCATTTCTTTCCATTAGAAAGGTATGTGTAAGTCTCACTAAAAACAGAAACCAAGACTTGCTGTCTAGAGGCCGGAACTGCCCGCGCAGGGACCAGCAGACCCTCAGGCCAGATGTGCAGCTGCCAAGGCGGTTTCGCTGACACCAAGTCTCCTGAGTTGGGCTTCACCGAAGAAGTTTCCACCACTGGAGTCATTCCGGTGTTATCTCCCAAATAGCTCCACTGAAATGGAAAAATGTTGCCCAGAAAAAAAACCTCTGAACCTGTTCACACCTGCCTGTCAAAACTTTCCCAGTCATACATAACAAAATCTACACTAGCTTTAGCTAAAAATAATAAAAAATAAAAGAAGAATGAAAACAAATGAAAAAGCAGAATTATTGTAAGAAAACATGGCGGGGACCTCAGTGCGTCCTGGGCGCCCGTGCCTAGCAGGGCACACTTACCGCTGTGCTGTCGCCATCTTGAAATTATTAACAATTTTATCCTTGACCAGGTCAGTCCTACTGGGGACCTCGAGGAGGTGGTGTGGGACATGCCTCGGTGTATCCCCTGACCCTGAGGAGTAAGGAATCTGGGATATTCAATATCCACCTATGTCCACCACTGACCGAGGACCCCCAGAATCCATGGCCTGCCCAAGTGTGCACTGAGGAAGCTGGCAGGTGGGAAACTTGGGGACTTGCAGGAGGTCATCAATATGCCATGGGGAGGTGGGTGCCAAGGGCATGAGGGCAGGTCCGTGAATTACGGTCCCAGAATTACAGAATCATAAATAATAGAACTGGAGTATGATTAACTAGGTGGTTTTTGCCTGGAGTAATACCAGGGGGGAAACTGTACCTAGCTGCAGGCAGGGCTTGGTGCTGATAAAAGCTAAGAACCCCAGGAGGTCAGGGGTCCAGCCCCCCATTCCACGGATGCATGAACACACAGAACACAGCAGCCCTCCTCACATCTCCCCATCCTGGATTATGCCACAATCCTACTTAAAACTTAGGGGAAAATGCAAACTCGCCCCCATGGCTGAAGGCCAGGCGCTCCATGACCTGGCCCCTGACCTCTGACCCCTGCTGACATTCCCCGGGCCTCTCGCTCACTGGGCTCCAGCCCTCCTCGCCTCTCCTCACACCAGGTTCCTTCTCACTCTGGGCCCTTCTAAAGGCTTTGCCCTCTGCCTGCAGGGTCTGTCCCTCCCTTCTCCCCTTCATGTCTGGGTTCTCCTCATCCTTCAGGGGACAGCTCAGATGTCGCTTGCACAAAGAGGTCTTCCCAAGCCATGCCAGCTCCCCTCCTGTTAATTTCTAGATGGTCTCCTGTGCATTTCCTCTCGAGCCCTCATCACAATTGATCATGAAGTTTTTCTTTCTTTCCTTTCTAATCATCTGTCTCCCCACTAACCCTAAATTCCGTGAGGCAGCCGCCATGTCCATTTTGCTCATCGAAGCATTCCCAGAGCCTGGCACCGAGCCCTGAGGCTCAATATTTGGCAAATCAATGAATGAATTTGACTTCCTGAAGTTCTCTGCCTTCAAAAGGAACCTCCACTGGTCACCACTAAAATGGGAAGCAGTTTAGGCGTAACAGCTGTCACACATGACCGCTGGGCCCCCAAAGACATGCACAGGTTTGGGGGGCACCGCCAAGATGTTCATGCCCTAATCCCTGAAATCTGTGAATATGTTACTTTACATGGCAAAGGGGAATTAAGGTTACTAATCAGTGTACCTTAATATAAGGAGAGTGTCCCGGATTATCCAGGTGGGCCCAGTATAATACGATTATCCTTAAACATAAAAGAAGGAGGCAGGAGAGTCAGAGAAAGAGATATAATGACAGATGCAGAAATCAGAGAGATGCAACGCTGCTAGCTTTGAAGATGGAAGAAGAGGCCATGAACCATGGAGCACAAGTACCTCTAGAGCTGGGAAAGGCAAGGAATGGAGTTCTCCCCCTGGAGCCTCCAGAGGGAACCAGTCCTGCCAACATCTTGACTTTACCCCAGTGAGACCCATTTTGGACTTCTGACCTCCAAAATTATAAGAGACTCAGTTTGTGTTGTTCTAAGCTACCCAATTTGTGGTACTTTGTTACAGCAGCCATAAGACACTAATACACTGTGACGACGCTTTCTCTAAAAATTACATCTGATTCTTGCAGCAACCCTTTGCAGTGGGACTATCAGTGCACCCATTTTATGCATGAGGAAATTGAAGCACATTGCCTAGGTCGTTACCTGGGTTCCACAGCTACTAAGTGGCAGAGCCTGGCCATGGACCAGGAGGCGGGCCCTGGAGTCCATTCTGGGGCCAGAGCAGCTTCGGCGATTGAATGAGATAACAGTTGCAAACACTTTAGTACTGTGCCTGCTTAGAGGGCCAACAGTTGTCCTCGTCTGGAATGATCCTCATGGTCTCTATTGCTCTCCTTGACCCCCTCTCTGGGCATCCGTAAGCAAACCAGCTGGTTTATTGCACATCGGCAGTTATACTGTAACAGAAAAGCCATGGGCTTGGGGCCGACAGCAGAAGGCCTGGGTTAGAATTTCTACTGGCACCCACCAGCACATGCCCTTGGCCAGTCAAGTGTGTGGGTGTGCGTAGAGGTCCCATGGGAAGGTGCTCCCTCCTAGCATGCAGAAAGTGTATGTAATGGTGCCGCCTCTTTTCCTCCATGCCGCTCGGACCCACCGCCTTGTAAACTCCCAGAGCCCACAAGGCTTCTTACTCGCCCCAAACAACAGCAAAGAAGCAGGCATATCGCCTCCTGAACATGGGGGAGCTTGAGTTTTCCTTCTTCCAGCTAGGCGGTTGTCCATCTTTCTTGTTCAGCCCACGATCCAGGGCAACAGGACATGTGTACGTGGAGATGGATGGTCTCCTGAAATGATCTCTCTGGGAGGGCAGGCTCAGCTGTGAAAACCAGCTGTGTACTCATCCAAGCAAAGGGCAGGCAGCCATTGAAAACAGCCCTGCCCAGCTCCCTCTGCGACAGAGACATCCCAGTATCTTTGCTTCCTGCTGCCTCGCTCCCCCAGACTCTGGCGCCGGGTTTGCGTTTGGCCCTGAAAAATGAGAACAGGCTCGGCTGGAAAGCTGAAGGCAATTGAGCTCGGGATTTTTTTTTTTTTTCCAATTAAAAATTAAAAGTAAATCATCAGTGATTTGAAAAAACATTTCTCCTCAATCCAGAGGTTCTTGACCTTTAGGGGAATTTGGACCCCTCTGGAAGTCCTCAGAAACGAAGGAGCCCCTTCTTAGAATGTTTTTAAATACGTGAAATTTACAGGATTACAAAGAAAAGCGTAATGTTGAAATACAGCTAGCAAACTAATTTTAATTGTGATTTAGTCATATACGTGCTTTTTTAGAAACACAGGTCTCACAGACAGTCTAACAGCTTCTCTAATTCGAAGTAGCACTGAGCTCCAATTGTATTTCAAAATAGCAGAAGTGACTGTACTCTGATAAGAAAATATCTGGGATTTTGTTTATGGCAAAGTCACAGATTCTGTTCATTCTAATGGCTTGTTGCCTTGTCTGTAAGGGAATGAAATACTCAATTTCAGTTAGAGTTTAAGGAAAATATAGATGCAATATTTTTACACCCAGGTTCCCTGATCCTCTGAATTCCCTTTCCGGATACCTTGGTCAGGAACCTGGAGGACAATGGTTAGCCTCCTGGCCACTTCAGGATCTCATGCGGAGAGTTAGCAGAGAGAAAGCACTCTGTAGCAAGCCTTCGACAATTTTCAGGCTAGTGCATGAAGTATAAGATGTTCTAAAATTCGTGTTTTAAAAAAAATCCTCGGGGAGGGGAAACTTTGGAAATAGATTCGATGATTATGTTCTAGGTACAGGATAAGATACATTTTTCCCTTTTCTTTTTGCTTGCCTGTCATACGTATATACATAATTTTTTACTATTATTAAACTTGTATAATAAAAAGGAGGCATTCACTGGAGAGAGTTGACTACAAACAGAGATCTTTCATGTTAATTCTACAAGTTAGCAGTGTTTGAATTTTCCACAATGGATGCATATGCATATCATATTTTTAAATTAAAAGCTACTGAAAAGCTATTGAATTGTGCACTTTAAATGGGTTATCGTAGGGTATGTGAATTATTTCTCGACAAAGCTGCTAAAATTTTTTAATTCATTAATTAGCTGGTTTTAAACAGGTTAACTGGGACTAGTCAATTAATTGATTAAAAGCTAATCAATCAATCAAACCGTAAAAAGAAAAATTATGAGCCATTTGGAAGATATAAACATTATTTGGATATTAGGTGATATTAAGTAATTACTATTAAATATTTTAGGTGTGATAATAATATTATGGTTATGTTTAACAGACAATATCCTGGGTATACAAGGCATCTCTCTCTTTGTTTTATGTGTTCCAATGTATATAAATCCATGATTATCTCAACATAAAAAGTTTAGCAAAAAAAAAAAAAGAGAAATCCTTATCTTTTAGGGATATGTACTGAAGTAGTTACAGATGAAAAGATCCAGTATCAGGAATTTGCTTCAAAACCATCCTGGCTTGGGGGAGTGTGTAGACGTGCAGAGGGAATGACATCTTGTTGATGCTGACTGGCAGGCGTGTGGAACTCTATTCTGCTTTTGTATACACTTGAAATTTTCCATATCAAAACGTTTTTAAAAGCTTACTCTTTATAAAAAATTAATTGGATAAGTAGTAATAGAACATTACACGAGGTAATCGAGTTTCTAGAAAAACGAAGTTTTGTGTTTTAAAAACTCAAGAAAGAATCATTGCGCTTATCACCGTTTTTCTTTTATTTTATAACTTGAGGAAATTTTAAGTACTGAGTCTATTGTCCTTCCTTCTCCCTCCAACATAAACCAACACCAACTTGGAATGGAGGTCTCGCCTAGTTGCAGGCACCTGGGATTTCAGAATGCGCCGGAGGTGGGCAAAGAAATCCTGGGATCAAGTTTCAGACCCAAGGTCCCAAGTCTGCCTCAGCTGAAGGAGATTCCCATGCTGAGCCTCAGTTTCCCCACCATCCAAGTGAGAAATTTTGCACTAGAAGAATCTCTAGGCTTCCTTCCAGCTGGTACGCCCTGTGATCATCAGAGCCGTGTTTACTTGGGCTCTGGTTGAGCAGGGATCAGGGCCCAGGGGCTGCCTTCCATCATACAGGCTCTGACATGCCCCTTGCCAGGACCCTGGGGAAGTCACAGGCCCCCGCTGCTTCTCAAAACAGGGGCGTTCCGTGCCCCGCTGCGGGCCCAGCATGTAAGGCTGGGTGGAGGTTTCCACATGCGTACTCGTCCTGAGTTACAAAGAGCCGGGCCCAGGGGTGTTTACAGGGACGCTGTAGGTGAGGGCAGAGGGTGTGAGCAGAGAGCCCCTCTAGGCCTCACCCTGCCCTGCTTTCCAGCTCCCACTGAGCACGGTGCTCCCCGGCTGTGACCCTGGCAATTGCAGCCAAGAGTGACAAGGGCTTCATGGTGTCGCTGGCTAGTGCTGAGGCATAGGTGAGGCATGGGCCCCTTTCAGAGTCCCCTTGATCTCATGTGAACCAAATTCATGCCCCAGTCTCGGAGGCCTTAACTTCTAAGGGACAGTGTGGCTCACTTCTCAAAAACCCTACTGAGCATCCCAACCCACTCGACTATTTGGGCTCTCGACGCCCTGGCCCCAAACCACCATTTCAGCCTAATCTCCAAACCTCTCCTGAAAGTGTCCTCCTTATGGGTGATCATTCTCCAAAAAGCTTCAGGAAAATGCAGCCTACAGGGTATTTGTGGGCAGTGCACTACATAAAGCCTCCAGGATCAGATAAGTTTGGCAAACACTGGGTTAAACAAATGTAAGCATGTGTCCTAGGAACTTCTCTGACTTTACTATGCCAATGGAGCATCGAGAATTTGAACCACCAAGAGGGGCACAGGAGATGTCGCCTTTTCTTTGCTGATCTGACCCCAGAACTTGTATATTAATAGGCATCTTGGGAACCAAGAGTCTGTACCACCAGAATATCGCTTAAGACAGATTGTTCTCCACCATTATCAGCGTGATCAAGACTCCTGTAATGTCGTTCCAGCACCTGGCTATTCATTCATTTAGAGTTTGTGGTTTCTTCACAGTCAAGCCCATTCACCTTGATCTTGTACTCTGGCCATTGACATTTTAATCTAAATGCAGGATCTAAAATTTACCTGCACGCATCTGCTTGGATTCTTGGTGTTTCACTAGAGTTGGGAGTTTGGTCTTACAAATCCAAAAACAAGGCAAGCAAAGAGAGGCAAGAATTAGAAGCCACTAGTATTCTCAGCTCCAGGGACGGCAACCAACGCAATAGGAAAATCTGACCCCAAAGCCATTTCTGTTTGACGCCCCGAGTTTGTGGTCATTTGTTACGGCAGCCCCAGGACACCCCCACACACCTCTGAGGTATGTTTGACTTTAGACCCTGGACGCTGACCACCAGGAAACCTTCGATCCCTGCCTAGGCTTTGATTGGACTTTCCACCCCCACGAGAGCTTGGCCCCGCCCCAGCTGGTGGTCTTCAGGAAGGAGCCCTGGGTGCACTAGGAGAGAGGCAGCATGTCGAACTCAGCGCCCACTGGGAACTGAGTCCTCAGTGCTACCTCTTGCTAAGAAATGAACCCTAAAGCCATGAGAGATTGGGAAGGGTCAGCAGCCTTAGCAACCATGTAGCCCAGGGTCGCTATGTAAGTGAACCAAGGGTTTACAGCAGAGTGAAGAGGCTGACAGGTTCTCTGGATAAAGCACGTGGAACAGTGGAAGAAATGGTTAAAAGCAACACTGTCAGGACTCTGGAAATTGACTGAAGGCAGACAACCAACTGAGAGGAGTCTGTTCCGGAAAAACGGCTTTGTTCTGGGATGTTAATGCGGGGAACCTGCAGCCTGCTGTGTGACGCTGCTGCCACCCCACCTTGCCTTGGTCGGTGAGAGATGTGGCTTTTCTAGCACCAGGCTCTTTGGAAAGCAGCAGCGGGGCTGCCGGGGGGCACACTCAACTTGGGGGTGGAGGTCGGCTAACAGCGGTGAGCTGGAAATACGCAGGGGACCCCAGCTCCAGCAGCCGGAGGCCATGATCTCGATTAAATGAGCAGTGAAGCAGCGTGTGATTTAACAGGAATACTGGAAATGAGAGCAGCACAGAGGTCGGGTTGAGATCTCCCCTCATCCCTGTTCATCCGGGAAAAGAAACCAAGAAGCCCCGTGGACACTAAAAGCCAGAGATCCGAGGATCCACTGAGCGGTGAGCACGCTGCCCAACCACAGAGATCCACCCGCACACGGTGGAGGCCTTTGGGTTCAAGGTTTGGTGCACAACCGCAGCCAAATTCACTGGCTGGACATTATGCTATGCAGTTGCTAGGGGACCGCTAGGAGTCCAGGCTGAAAAATAAAAACCAGAATCAAGTAAGTCTGAGCCAAGACATCAGTGGCTGCATAGGGCAAGAGAGACAGATTTCACAGTTTAAGTCCAAGAAAGTTACTTAAAAATCAAAAACAAAACAAGTCTCCAAAAGCAATTTAGAATCCAAATCTGTTGCAACGTAGTATCTAAAATGCCCAGCACTGTGGAGGGACCTGTTGATGAGGAACTGAGGCCTCCTGCATACAGCCTAGTGAGAAGCTGTCTTAGAAATGGATCCCCTGGTCCAAATCAAGCCTTCAGTTGAGATAGCAGTCCTGACCACCATCCTGATTACGACCTGTGAGAGCCCTGAACCAGAGACACGCAGCTAAGCTGCTCCCGAATGCCTGATCCTCAGAAACTGTTTGAGGTAGTAAATGTTCATTTTCATATTAAATGGCTAAGTTAGGGGGTAATTTGTTACACAGCAATAGGTAACCAATACATCTGACTCTGTACTGCGGAGAGGGCAGGGGAGAGAAATGGCTGTATTTTCCCCTTCAGTGCTGGAGAAGTAGAATCTCTGGAGGATATTTAAATTCAGTTCCACAAACATGTATTATTAGGTTCCTGGACCCACAGAAATAGTGTGTTGGTGAGCATAATATCCTAAACATCAAAAAAAAAAAAAGAAGTCACCCATTGTGAACTCAATTTGCTCTTTCAAGGTCAAAGGATTTTTTTTTCTCCTTTCTGCACAAAACAATAACAGCAGGATCCCTGGAATTCTCTTCCCATGGATGGACGCAGTGGGATGATGGATGTAAAGTGAGCTAAGGATTTATACTTGATGTCCATCAGTGAAATGAGCAGCTCTGAAAGGATTCCATGCTTGGGTGGCAACAAGATAATCAAATAAAACTGCACATGTTCCAAAGAGGAGGCTGCAGTGGAAAATGTGGTACTAATTAACTCCCTTGTGCGATGATCCCAGGAGTGAGCAGAGATGAAGGGCAGAAAAATTGGGGCTGCACTAGGCAAATATTTAGAGCGTGTACACAAGCATAGCTGTGAAGAACCAAGAGAGATCCAAGTGAGGAAGCTGAGTGAGCCGGTGGCGGGGAAGGAGAGGTGGTTCTGGACAAGACTGGCGTGAACCCCACAGGAGGCCACCAGAATGGCGCCGTGTTTCCGATGCAAACACCGAAGCCAGAGGGTGACTTCCCGTACTCCATCCCCTGTCCAACCACAATGAGATCCAAGGGGCATTCGTTTCAGGTACCAGAGAGAAATCACAACTACAGAGACATGGGAATGACCATCGCAGTGGGTCTGATTATGGCCGTCATCATTGTCTACATCAGTAACTTTGTACTTACTGCAATCCTAGAAGGCTGGTACTATTATTCTTCCCATATCACTGATGAAGAAACTGAGGATCAGAAATGTTGATTCACTTGCCTAAGGTCACACAGCTAGCGAGTATATTAGAATAGGCATCCCAGCCTTGGTCTACCTGACCCCACAGCCCCCATGTCTTAGCTACTATGATATACCTTCCACAACAGTTAGTGATTGATGTGCCATAAGAATTCCCTCTGTACTATTTCCGTAGTACCAGTGACCAAAATTCTGAGACAAGTCTTTAGCTGTTGGGTATCATGTTGCAGCCCATTAAAAAGCCCTTAGAAAATAGAGTGCTGGAGACTTCTGTGCTATCAGGAGAGGCTAAGAAGTAGAGGTCTGTTTTCCTATCCCTTTCTCTTTCTCTTTCTTTCTATTAAAAAAAAAAAAACTACGTAATTCTACTTGAGAAAAAACAGTCAGACTTCAAAAGGAAAGTGGCTAATAGAGATCACAGCTTGTTGGGGATGATTGCTTTTTTTTTATGGTTCCCCTCCAAAATAATAGTTCATTCTATGGTCCTGACTTGATTTCTCTCATTTTAATTAGATTTTTTTTGAATAAGTAAAAGTTTTACGGGACACAAAATGCTGAAGGTAAATCAAGTATCCAGTAAAAAATTTCCTCTCCACCATTCCCCAGTCACCCTATTTGCCTCCGCCCTCCTCCCATATCTGTGTCTCCGTCTGGAGACATCTAGTAGGAAGTTCTTTCCTACCAAACGAGAGCAGATGATTCACTTATTCTACATCCTAATGTGTCCACTCTACAACACATCCTAGAGCTGCCACCAGTCAAGTTGCAACACTGCCTCCGGCACACAGCAGGCACTCGGTGTTTGTTGCTGTTGCTGCTGTCATCGTATCATCCTCTCCGTCTCCATCTTCATAGTAAAATCGTCCCCATGGGTGCACAAAGGACGTCCTCTTCCTTTTCCTCAGCGCTCGCTCCTCCACTGTGTGCACATAGCGTGGTTCCACTAGTTCCTTTCATTCACATGTAGGTCGTTTCTAATCTTTTCAAGTTATAGACGATGCTGCATGGATAACTCTGTGCATGTGTCAGTTTGTACAGGTGCAAGTTTAGTCCTAGGATAAAAGTCCTAATTTTTGCGTAATTGCAGGGAATTGAGCTGTTTGCATCTATCATTTCAATAAATTTGACCAAATTTCCCCACGGAGGTTGTATCCAGCATTACTCCTGTCGGCAACACGTGAGAGCCGTGGTCCCTGCATTCAGCTGTCTCATAGGCCGGGGCACTCTCATAAGCATCTCATCCAGCACTCTGCTTCCTCCCAGACGCCCCCACACTTCCCATGGCAACGGGCGCACTCTGCCCCGTCACTACGCCCTTCAGGCCAGTTCCTCCTGGTCCTTCATTCTGTTCCCACACTCTAGGCGCAGAGGTACAAGCTGTCTGCAGTTCTTCCCCCCATCCTCTCTCCTTCCCCTCTCCTCCCATTGGCCCCTCCTAGGACCAGCCTCTGCATCTCTTGCCTGAACCACACCAACAGAGTGTGCATCCACAGCCGTGCGGGGTCATTGGGAAATTAAAGGGAGAGGGCAGTGAGGGTGTCTTTGCAGAAGCAGGTTCAGGAAAGGGGCAATCGGGCCCACTAACAAGAGTCCAGAGCGCTGGCTTGTGGGGCGGGGGTGCTGATACAGACTCTGCAGGGAGCAGCAAACTAGTTGTCTAAGGTAAGAGGGCTGAGGTACCCGGGATTGCACAATTTAAGGCAACACCCATTCTCAGGGTTATGCGGTACGGGGTCAGCGCTGTGAGTGGGCCACCTTAGATATATGCACTGAGTACCTTTCTGGCTGCACCCTAGTCTCCGCCACAGGACCCAGAGCTTAATGAGCCTTCAGGTTGGGTCTCAGGGTATGACAAGGCCAAGTCCCCCTGCATAATGCCTGGGCGCACCCTCAGATCACCTGCGGGGGCCTGACTGCTCTAGGGAGGGGACTGTGTCTTCTCTCTAGGACGGGCAGCGACTGGAGCTCTTTCCTTCCCTTTGTCCCCAAAGCTATGAACTCTGGAGGCTGGACCCTCCTCCTGAGGGTCCCAGAAGTAAAGTGCGAAATGGTCTGGGTAAAGAACACCCTCAGGCTGTCGCAAATGTTTTTTGGTGGGACAAGGGCAGCATCTAAAGATGTCAGTCCCCAGCTAACCGTGCAAACTTAGACAAGGTGCTACCTCTCCCTGAGCCTCGGTTTCCCCACCCATGAAGCGGGCGGCGGCCCTCCTCACCCCACAGGGTTGCGTTGAGCCACAGGTGGAAGGAGGGCTGGGAGCGCTCTGAGCAGCGTGTGTCCCCAGCAGTACCGCGTGATTCCCACTCCTCCTCGGAGCGTCTCCCTTCTTACCGGTCCACAGGCCGCCCCACTCCCTCGGTGTTCATCTCCTACGGCTGCTGGGACAAAGCACCACCGACTTAGTGGCTTATCACAACACAAATTTATTCTAGTACAGTCCAGAGACCAAAATTCAAAACATGTCTCCCCGGGCTAAAATTAAGGGGTCGGTGTGACTGTTTCCTTCTAGAAGCTCCAGAGAAAAACTATTTCCTGCCTCTTCTAGCTTCTAGAGGGGCCAGTATCCTTAGCTGTGGCCATGACACTCCAGCTTCCCCTCACACATGGCCCTCTTCTCTTCCATGTCAAATTTCCCTCTCCTTCCCACTTTAAGATTTTTGTGTTAACATTTAGGGTCCACTCGGATAATCCAGAATAATATCCCTATTGCATGATCCTTAACTTAATCACATCTGCAAAGTTCTTTTTGCCAGCTAAGGTCACATTGGCAGATTCGGGATTTGGACATCTTTGGGGAGCCTAACACACCCTCCTTCTCCACAGTCTTCCAATAGCTGTTCTAGAGAAAGTGAGCCATAAAAGTCATTTTCTAGGGTGTTAATAAATCCTCTCCAGCTCGGATCCACTCTGTTATAAGAGACTCAAATTTTTGGCCAAAGAAAAGGCTGGAGTCTGGTCCAGGTGCAGTTCGGCTGCTGTGGGATGAAGGGTGGTATTGTGCCCTCTCAGATTATTGCGATGACTACTTGCATTATCTTGTGACATTGTATCATATTATTATATGATAGGAGAAGACGTTCTTGCTCAAACTCTGTCTCTCAAAGTAAGCTGTCTGGGCAAACTGGAACTCGGCCTTCCAAAAACCACAGTCCCTGCCAAGGCCGCTATCTCTGCCTCTCCCAGAATAGCCCTCGTTTTCTCAAGGCAGAAACTAAGTTTCAAAAGACCTGAGACCTCGGCCTAGGAAGCCTGGGGAGCCAAGGGCACAGAGAGGTGATGGAGAAGACAGCTCCGAGGTCTTGGTTACAGCAGAAAGGCCGAGAAGATAGCAAGAGGGAGCAGCCCCTCCCCTCCTGAACCAAAGCCTAGGTTATTTATGGATCAGAACCGTGCACATCGCGGCCCTGCTCTGGCAGCTTCAGTGAGAGAGGGCGGCTCTCATCACGCCAGCCTCCGGGACGCAGGAGGTGGGTATCTTCCAGACTCCACCAGGAAGGTCTGCTCCCCTCACTGGTGACAGGAATAGATCGTGCCCAGCAGAGACCTGGCATAGAGACCGCCTCAGGGACATCTGAACGCCGGGCCTGCCAGGAGAGGAGGAAGGGCCTGACGACGGCACCAGGGCCTCTCAAGCACTCCGGGCCCACCCTCCAGCCTTGCTGAGCAGTCGCTCCCAGACCCTGGATTCCCAAAGCTTTGGGCAAGCACAAGTCAAGAGGTAGCCTCTGAATGCCTGCCTCTTTTTGCCCTTTCAGCCAATGAGGAGTTTATTCAGGCATTTCAAGTCCAATTGCTACCTGCACCTGCAATAGCCACATTGCTGGAACATGAAATTGTTCCAGAATCATTCTTGAGTTACTTGTGCATTTGCCTCAAACTCTCTACTTTGCCTTGGGTATGTAGATGGGAAGACAGCAAGAATGTAGCTCAGAGGGGATGCCAAGGCAGGGGGGGCCAATGAAAACTTCGGGACGCCATGTTGATGCTTTTCAACCTCCTGGACACAGAGCCCACCTCTCCTTAGCAGTCACTCCACTGGCTCCTTCTCACACTCACAACATTGTAACCACATCTGTCTGGCCACGCTGGGAGAGATGCCAGTGGAATTACTCAATATGGCACTTTTTCAGTTGGGAAGATTAACCGAGCATCTGAGCAAATTGTTGGATCTGTGCGCCCTGGGTTCTCAATTTCCATCTCAGAAAGCAGAACAAGACTTTCTCCGTGTCGTTTCGGGGTCCTAAGTGCCAAGTCCCTCCCGGCACTTAAAGTGTTGTCACCATGTTCTCAACTTCCTCAGAAATTATTTGCCAACTTCACCGCACAGGATCCATAATTGACAGATGAATTTAAGTACCAAAGCTAAGGATTTAATCTCCAGGTATCACGCTTGACATGCAGGCCAAAAAGACAAATATCTATCAAACCCACTTCGGGAGACTCAAGGAGACCATCACCAAGTTTTATGAGAAAGCAGCTGAAGAAAGAGAAGTGGTTTTTTGTTGTCGTTTACCGCAGTCACGGTTCACCCAAAGTAGAACTCAAACTCATATACGTATTGAGATTTTATTTCTCGAGCCTCAGTAATGAGGCATCTTGAGACGGGATTCTTGCATTAGGGGAAAAAGAACATTTGGTAATGTTTGGCAAATGGAAACGCTCGGGAAAAAAGCAAAATAAAACCAAAAGTAGGCTTTCGAAAAGATCAATGAAATACACAAAAACTCTTGGCAAGAATAATCAGTGAAAAGAGAAGGGAAAGTATAAATAAAAAGCAGTAAGAAAAAAAAAAAGGTAAACCATACCCACGAGGAGGAGATTTTAAGTCACAGGAGACTCCTACATACAACTTTTCAACACCAGTTCAAAAGTGTAGATGCAGTTGACTTGGAAAATGTAAATCACCAACGTTGGCTGAGGAAGCCACAATGATGCGGAGTCCCATAAACATGTCATTTTTGTCTCCATCACATGGCCGTCAACCTTTCACGTCCCAAGGCTGCCATGAAGGTGAAAGATCATGTTCCATCACGCTGCAAACTGGAGAGTCACCCACAAGTGTGAGGGCACCTGGCCTGGGTTAGAGTCCCCACAGTGAATTCCCCTCGCAGACTCAGGACGGGTCAGGAAGCCCTAAAATGTATTGTGCGAATTTAAGAGTGTATTGGTTTTCTATTGCTGCTATAGCAAATGACCACAAACTTTGTGGCTTATGTGAGGTCCCTAGAGTAGTCACAGTCATAGAGACAGAAAGTAGAATGGCGGTGCCGATGCTGGGGGTGGGGGGTGGGGAGTTACCGTCTAATGGGGACAGAGTTTCAGTTTTCCATGGTGAAAAGAACTACGAGGCTGGATAGGGTGGGTGGTGGTTGTACAACGATGTAAATGTACTTAATGCCGTTGAGCTGTACACGTAAAATTGGTTGTAATGGTAAATTTTATGTTTACATGTATTTTACAACACTTTAAACAAAAAGAAGAATTTTTGGAGTAAAGGATCATGAAAGCGATTCCCAGTCTATGCCACCCCTGGGCCATCAAGAGCACAAGAACATCGCCAGGACCAGGAATCAGCTCACAATGAGCCCCAGAAAGAGCACAGCAGTCAGAAGCTGGGTTGTGGGGTCAGCAGCCTCAGCTCACAGCTCACCTCTCCTTCCAGCCAGCTGTTTGATCTCAGGCGAGTTACTTAACTTCTCCAAGCCTCAGCTCCCCTTGTATAAAGAGAGGATAAAACTGCCCACTTTGTGGGATCACCTTGCCTGGTGCCCAGCACTGCCGTTATACGTCAGTTAAATAGGTCCCTCTGTGTTTGTAAGCTGCCATCACATAGAAAAGGGGACGGGAGCCCTGGACACCCATCTCCAGCCAACTTTCTTAATCAATTCCCTTTCCTTCCTCCACCTTGGGTTTGCCTTTTTACATCTGCTGCTGTCCCTGGTGGTATATCGACGCCATCCCAGAACTTCTCTTTTGCTGAAACAGCTAAAAAGGTCACATTTTCTTTGACTCCCAAGATGGGCAAACAAACCCAGCCTGACCTCTGCGAGCCCACTCGAAGCCTGTAATGAGCAGGGTGATTATTCCAGAAACAGCCTGCCTGGCTGCCCCTGCTGCTGAGCACAGCAAGCCCCGCTGGCGACATGGGTCACAGTGGCGACATGGGTCACTCTAATTCCCTCTCACCACAGACTCCAGGAACACACAGATCCCATGTGGGGGCCAGAGCCCCTCGGGGACACCGGCTGCCAATTCCGAATGAATCTCAAGGCCCAAGGATACCGGGTAGGCTGCCCCGGCAGGGCCCCTCCCTCTGGGATTGTTTCTCCCCGACAGGCAGGCACTCGTAGCTCCTCGGGGTGGGAGGGAGCATTTCCCCCTCTTTTCCATCCATCCCAGACCTTTTGCTGTTCAGATCCTCAGGATTCAAGGAGAACCAGAGCTCCTGTCTCGTGGTCTATGTCACAACGCAATGTCACTTGGGGTTTGTCCAGCAGGGCAATAATGCCGGACCCCAGAGACACATTTCCTGGAGGAGGAAAAGGCTGTGACATCTGTTTTTATTGCTTCTAAACCCACGCTGTTGTTCCCCCTCTTTGTGGGGACAACAACTTTAATTGAGGTGAGGCCACCCTGGTGGTTGGCCCCGGGGGGCCTGAGCTGCTCCCCTCTCTGGGCTGAGCCTAAATTGTAGGTTGAGTAAGTGGCCGTCATTGGGGCCTGTCTGAGAAGGCAGGAGCAGCTCAGGCTCTTTGCCATCCATGTTGCCCTCAATTAAAGCCGCCGATCCCCTGGGAGGGAGGTGGGGAAGAGTATTCCAGAAAGAGAGAGCTATTCTCCCTAGCCAAGTGGAAACAGCCCAGATGTCCAACTGGCAAATAGATAGACGAAAGGTGGACATCCACACAATGAAATATTACCCATCCGTAAACAGGAATAAAGCGCTGATCATGCAACAGTGTGGATGAATCTTGCAAATATGCTCAAGGCAAACGCATTGAGACAAGAAGTGAGTTAGTCTTGCTGAAGCCTGTAGGTGGGAAGAAGGAGTAAGGAGAGATAAGGGGTGACAGCTAGAGGGTATGGGGTTTATTTTTGAGGTGATAAAAATATTCTAAAATTGACTGTAGCAATGGTTTTACATGTCTGTGAATATACTGAAAACCATCGAATTTTGCACTTTAAATGGAGGAACTCTATGGTATGTGAATTGTATATCAATAAAGCTATTTTAAAAGGAAAAAAGGAGGGAAGAAGAGAAAAGAAAAAAGAAAATGAAAGAAAAAGCAACACAAAGAAAGAAAGGAAAGAAAAGGAAAGGAAGGGAAGGAAGGGAAGGGAAGGGAAGGGAAGGGAAGGAAAGGAAAGGAAAGGAAAGGAAAGGAAAGGAAAGGAAAGGAAAGGAAAGGAAAGGAAAGGAAAGGAAAGGAAAGGAAAGGAAAGGAAAGGAAGGAAAGGAAAGGAAAGGAAGGAAGGGAAGGGGAGGGGAGGGGAGGGGAGGGAAGGGGAGGGGAGGGGAGGGAAGAAAAGGGGGATGAACTGGGGCAAGACCCAACTTTACAACTTACCAGCTGTGTGACCTAGGACAGATGACTGACCTCTGTGGCTTAGTTTTTTTCACCCTAAAAGCATGGCATCATAGCATAATTATACCAACTGCTCTGTCACCTAAAGATTAGTTAGACAAGGTATATGAGCACTTAGTGTGTGCATAGAGGTCAATACACAACCTCACTTTCTCCTACCCCAAGCATGGACCATAGAGAGATCGGCACAGGCCAGGTAAACAGGGATAGATGTAACACTTTTATTATTGCTGAGCTGATTGGAGAACGTGGTTCTAACTCAGCTGGTTTATGATGGGCTAATTGCATAGAATTTTGTTGGCAAGGCAGCAAACCACAGGCCTCCTCCGAGGAGTCTGTCCCTACATGACTTACGGCGTGGTGAGTCAGGAAGGGATGCCTCCTGCTCCATCACGTCCCTCGAAGTGGGAGGGGATGTGTCTAGGCTGACCACAGGACAAAGCTGGTGAAGACGAAGAGGCCGGAAGCCTGCGGGACTACCTCCACCTTGAAACAGGGAACAGAACACATTTTACCCCCAGTGAGGGCTGATCAGTATGTTTATGATTATTATACATGATGAACACAGTCAGTGCCTGCCAGGTGTTAGGTGCTCAATAATATTTTTTTGGTGCTCAATAACTTTTTATTAAGGTGTTAACAAAATCTCACATTTATATAAGTGTGAATATTGGGAAAAAATTGAAAGTGCAGCCACCAAAGCATTATTAGTTCGTAACTCTGGGAGGCAGACTTATGGAAAATTTGTGTTTTTTTCTTTGTGCTTCTCTATGTTCTCCAGGTTTTTTCCTACTGAACATATTTTTAATGTTATTTTTAAGAAACGCTTCATTTGAGGACACACTCCCTGCCTTCAAGGAGCTAAAAATTCTATTTAGGAAGCAGGTATTTTATAGAGTAAACCATTAGGAAAGGGACTCATACGTGTGGTTTAGACAACGTGTGTAATAGGAACTCACAAGAAGAAGAGGTCCTTAGGGGTGTGGGTTGCTTCCCAGAGCAGGGGAGTCAACCTGGTAATTTAGGCACCAAACCACAAAGGTTCTCTTTCTTCCATATAATCCTAGTTCCCATACTTCCCAAGTCCCATAATTGGTCTCAAAGCCAAATTTCCAATATCTTTGACTGCAATGACAATTTCTGACTGCTAACTTCACTTTTACGTGAAGTCCGAAGCCTCTGATGCATATATTTCCAGTCATTTTGAGTCTTCACCTTGTCCTGTTTGTGTGATTATATAACTTATTTTAAAATGCTAATGGTCAAGCTTATGGCTCAGTATCAGAAATGATGGCCACTCAATACCTATCCCTCATATCACAGGGGCTAGAAGCCTAGAAACTGCATTTCTCAGAATGCCTTGCCATCAAGATTATTCTAGACTGGACTCCACCATTGAGAGCTATCCACATAAGATTTGAGAAATGGGAGAAAGCCTGAGGTCACTGCTCCCCTGGCACTAGTGGGCAGACATGCGAGACTTGGCAGATGGAAGGTTTTGTAGCAGCTACCTGGGGTTCCCACCAAAATCCCACCTCAGTACCACAGGCAACTGTGATCTCTTGCAATTCCTATCAGTTCCTGGTTTGTCAGACTTCAGTGGCAAACCCGAGCACCAGTGACAAATTTCCATGATCCTTGTTCATCTATTATCCAGCTCTTAAACAGTTTTGAAGGCAGTAACCCCTGAATTAAATCTCTTCTTTTCCTGAGCAATGCAAGAATTTTCCTTCTGATTCATCAATAATAGAAGCTAGATTGAGCACCTTTCAAGCACAGTGCTAAACATTTTACCTGCATTATACTATCACACAAGATGGTTATAATAATATTATTATTGTCATCATCCCTATTTTTGCTCTGTCCAAATTCACAGAGAAAATAAGAGACTCAGCTGAGACTTAAATTCAGGTTTACCTCACTCCCCATTCAGGACCCATCTTAACACCTTATTGAAATGCTCCAGTTGGCTCCTCTTGAAAGTTCTCAATGAACTGGAGCTTCTTTATCCTCAAACCTAGAAAATGTGGATGTGTCTCTGGAGACACATTACTAGAAGTAAGTGTCCCAGAGGACCTGGGAGAAGACTACATCTTTAGCTTGTTTCACTGGAATCTCCTTCCCTCCCTGGGGACGTGGATAAGTCAGTTGATAAACTGCAATGTCCAGTCTCACCTGGTTTAAGATAAGCCTAGATGGAGCAGATATTGCCTGTTTGTGGAAGCATTTATTTCTAGAGAACTTGAGAATAGTAGGATTTAGAAAATTCTTGGCCCATTTAAAAGACCATTCAAGACCCAAAGAGCTATTTCCTGGGTACCTTGGAACTCTCTTTCTGTTTACGCCATCTCTAGATGGGTAAAACATTGACTTAAGTGACTTTAAACACAACAAAACCTTCGTTTTGAATCTGATTCAAGTGAAAGGTCATAGGCTCCTGGGGCAAGTAGGGGGCTGCAGAGGGTTTTCTGTCCTTCTTGAGCTCTGATTCTTTCAAACTATTCTACTTTGGGAAGGAAGCAAACTAGTTCAAGAAATGAGACTAAAGTAGTTTCAGGTTTAGGGTAATTTTTTTGAAATTAGAGGAAAATATGTATATATTTATTTTGGGCCCATTAGAGCTTTGAAACGTTAATGTCTAAATTGCCAGGATTATACAAATTCCCTTTCAAAATTATTGTTTTAAAAAATCTGTAACGTGATTTGGAACTGTCTCCCCACCCTGTAAAGTGATATCACCACTTCATCCTTGATCCTTTCCTTTTTAATCAAAGCAGATGTGCCTCTTCGGTTTCCCTGACTCAGGACGACTTCTCCACTCTCTGACATGGGAATCGGGTGCTTCTGCCGACAGTCCTGGTCCGAAGACCAACTCAGGATCCCCTTTCCATAGAAATGGTTCAGGAAGCACTAGAATCACATGATTTATTATACTAAATATTTCCCCTAGTAAAAAAAAAAATTGAAAAATAAATTGTGGTAGAGTAAGGTTTGGAGCGCCAAGCAGGTGGTTCCAAGCAGGGAGCAGGAACATCCCAGGGCCAGCCAGGGAAGGAGGCCAAGTGGCCCTGATCTCAAATGTCTTTGGATTTTTCCAAAGTGAGAACACAGCAAAGTTTTGAAAGTTCCTTAAAGAGTCCAGAAATTGGCTGGATCACGTCATAACTAGATAGAGTCTATGTAGGCCAACAACAGCCTGCACGTGAGATCTTCAGAGCCCCAGATGGTCTAAAGTTAGGCCACAGGGGCAAGGGAAGGGGGGTGGGTACATGGGGATCTAGGACCCCAACCTGCACCCCTCATCTTCAGCTGTCTGTTTTATTTTTATATTGGGTTCTGCAGCGGATTTCAGTTGAAAAAAGTTATCTGGGACAAAAAAAAATTTTAAACCTTCTATCTTCTCCAAAATTCTCATCTTTCAGATGAAGAAGAAAATGCATTCTATAGGGGAGAAATGACTCACCTTAGGTCAGAGTGTTAGACTCACAGGCCCTCAGGCCCGGAATGACAACAATATTTATTACTTGTTGCATATTGTGTTACCTGGGGCAGATCCCAGCAAATTAGTCACAAGATTTTTCTCCTTTTATCCTGAACACATAGACAATTTCCAATATGTGGTTAGGTTTGGCCACATGAGCAGATTCTAGCCCATAAGTGTACCCTCTGTCAGTACTCCCTTGTCTAACGGCCAGACACAGAGGATTCAGTGAAAGTTGCAGAGCCTACAGGAAGGATCCTGAATCCCTGAGTGATCTAGTGGAGCAGAGACCTAGGTGCACCTCTCTACCAATAAAAAATAACATTGGAGGGTAGAATGAGTGAGAAATAAAATGGTTTATTATAGCAATTAGCCTACTAAGACTAATTCCATATTGTAAAAGAACAGCCACTCTCTCATTTGTTTCATTTTGGCTTTTTGCCCACACAGAATCCACCTCTCCTTTTGGTTACCACCATTCTATTTCTCTTTTCTCTCATTACTTAATTCTACTGTCAATCAGGATGTCCCACCCTCCATTAGCCTGGGGGTGGGCACAAGACCAATATCAGCCAATCAAAGTCTCTGTCCTGAGAATTTGGGTCCTAAGCAGAATAAATGAAATGCAAAAAAACAGTTGCAGCTGATTCATTTCATTAATGGTTCCCAAGTCATAAGAGCTGTTCTAGTTCTAGTCTTTTCCAAAATATAATTGTTAAGTTTACTTTCCATGCTCCCATAATATCCCTCTAATTAAATTTTCTTTCTATTTCCTTTTTTATCTTAAGATTTATAACTCCATGTCTATTTCTCATAACAACAAAGACAACAACAACAACAACCAAAAAAACCCTAAAGATGAAATAACAGGATTGTCTAACATTGGGTGATGTGTCATATCTCATCTAAGAGTTTCAGAAAATATCACCTTATATAACCTTACACTTAACCTGCCAAGAATAAAATAACATGTTATAATCAGTGAGACTGATTATCCAAGAAAAGCCACTTGCCCAAGATCACATAGCTAGTAAATGGGGCAGCTGGAGTCAGATTTAGAAGGTCTGAGTTCAACTCCAATATTCTATTTAATAGTCACCTCCGAAGATAATAAATAAATTTTTACTATATTTTTAATTTTAAAAGTAAGGCATTTATATTATTTTTAAAAGGCTTTTGATTTTCCTTATCACCAGAACCACTTTTAATAGTGACTTGCGCATCATTCCAGAATTTTTCTATGCATATACTAGCATAGACTTTTAAAATCTGGATATATGGGATGATTATAAACATGGTCTTCTATATTTCGCTTTTTAATCTTGCACCTTGGGGATCATGCTGCAGTTGCACACACACCATCCTCAATTGTTTCATGGCTATATAGTCTTGTTTTATAGGCACGTGTACTGTTATTTATTTGTAACCATCTATCTATAGAATTTTCTGTATTTTCAGCATATCAATACTCAATATTGACTTTATTTATTTTAATATTTCAAATAAAATATATTTATTTCAATATTCATGGGCCTTTGAGCACATGTGTGAGTTCATCTTCAGGGTAGATTCCTACATGTGAAATTGCTGGATAAAGATGCACATGAATTTTAAATTTTGATACATGTAATTGACTTGTTCTTCCAAGAAATAACCCTAATTCATACTCTATACAAATGCATCCTGAGAAAATCGGTAAGTGGCCTTGAAACGTGAGATATCATTATGGATAATTGAAGTAACATTGTTGGTTTGTAGTTGCTAGGTTCTATGGCTCAAGCATAGAATCCCTGCCTTTTGCCCATGAAATGCCAAGATCACAGCTATTGACCTTTTGGGTAATGGTCGAAAGGCATTTGCCTTGAATCAATAAACCACACAAACTGAAACACAGTTCTCTTCTCCTCCATTAAGAGAAGAAGGATTCGATGCATACTCCCAGCCAGTTGTGAAGCTCTCAGCTGAACACATATGAGCTTCAGAGAAAGTTTCTGGTTTAGATTACCAGAAAAATAATGTGGGACTGTAAATAGGCCTTATGACTTTTTATGAGGAAGCCATGTGATGCTTTTATTGCCTTCACAGCAATAAATGTCGACATCAATTTAATTATTTGCTGCTTCCCTGCCTGCCCCCTTTCCACAGAGGAAAAAACATCACAGAGTGTTTTCACCTTGTCTGCAGCCCCATCAGGACCAGTAAATGAGTGAGTGAGATGCTGTCTGCAGACAAAGGGTCTGAACCACAGAACTTCCAGCTGGAGCAAAGACTCGAGGGGTAACTCACTAACCCCATGGTGCCCAGGATCCACCCATCTGGACAATCTCAATATTTATTGCACATTACCATAAAGTGAAACTGAAGTTCCCAACACACACAACAACCACTTTCTCATTTTAGTTTTACGATTCTGGGAAATAGGAATCATTAACCTCTCTAAGCGCCACTTTCCTCATCTATCAAAGGAGTCAGTGGTGACGCCTAGAGGTAGAATACAATGTCCTGGGTTCTAGTGCAGCAATCATATGACTTTCAGTGGTCTCAAACTGAAAGTCTTAAAAACAGTCCACATCTTTGCAGAAATCTACCCTTTCATAGCTCTGATCTCATCCTCTACTACTTTCCCTCCCTCTCTCCCCTCCAAACACCCTCGGCCACACTGAACACCTTGCGGTTCACTGAGCATTCCAGGTATGTTTCTGCCTCAAAACCTTTGCCCTGGCTGTTCACCCTGGCTAAGATTCTCTTACCCCAGGTTTCCACATGGCTCCCTGTTGAGCCGCTTTCAAGATTTTTCTCAGATGCCGCCTTCTCAGAGAGGGTTTCAACCCAACTATCCTTTTAAAGTTAGAGTGCTGCCACTACCCCCACTGCTTTCTCTCCCACTTCCATGCATTCTTTTTGCTTCATAGCACATCACAGCAGACATACATTACATGAACCTATTTGTTTTTTATATCTATGCCCTAGAATATAAACTCCATGAAAGCAGGATTTGTTTCTATAGTTCTGTTTTATTTTATTTTTAATGTATCCCAGAGCCTAGAATAGTGCCTGGCATAAAATGCCAGTGAATTATTGAAAGGTAAGTGGATCGAGATGAGGCTATATGACCAAGACATTGCAATATGCACATCGAATCCTGTTCCCCTTCCTGGATACTCAAGAAGACTATATTTCTCAGCCTCCCTTACAGCTAGGTAGGGGCTATGTGACTGCTTTCTGACCAATGTGGGCAGGAGTGTTCTAAGCCACTCCCAGACCTTATCTAGAAAACATCCTCCAGGATCCTCCAGTTCCATCTTCCACTTTGTCAGTGACTATGGAGGTCACATGATGAGAGAACAGAGCCACATAAAGTATCCTGGATCCCTGAGTCACAGCATGGAGGCACCACCCTAAAGAGTCACCAACCTGAACTATACTTTGAGTGAGAGAGAAGTGAATCTTCATGGTATGAAACTGTTGAGATTTCAAGGTTTATTTGTTACTATAGCCAAGCCAATTCTAAACCAATGCAGATAGAAAATACTGGACTACAATTCAGTAGATCTGGATTAAAAAGACAGTCAGTTCTTCTACAATATGGCATACGTGTTCCTTAAAATCACTGCACTATGCAAAATTGGTCAATAAAACCACAGAGCTTATGAGAAGAAGGGAATTAAGAGAGCAACACTCAAAAACTTGATCAGTGACATGTTAAAAAACAAATAATAGGAATCTAATAAAAATGGTACCTTAGTTTCATACATGTTAAATGTTCAGAAAATCCATATTTTCTATATATAGAAAATATGCCACATAACCTTGAAAAAGACCTGAAATTTACTGAAGAAGGAAGCTTCAGAAAGAAGCTATTGTGAGCTATTATGGTGATAGACGGGAGGTTGTCTTAACTCCTCACTTAGAAAGTTTTACTAGATCTGGGATCAATAAACTAAGACTCTCAGGCCAAATCTGGCCCACCATCTTTTTTAGTTAATAAAGTATTATTGGAACACTGCCACACCTATTCATTTCCATACTGCCCATGGCTGCTTTTGCAGACAGAATCGAGTGGTTGCAACCAAAGCCAACATAGCCTATAATATCTACTATCTGGGCCCTTTACAGAAAATGTTTGCTAACCCCTGGATGAGATGGTCTCTGGGATCTCATTGGGTTTGCCGTTTTTCCGTACAATTTGCTAAAAGAGTATTATTTAACCCCTAGTTCTGATCCCCTTCTACATGAGCAAGGAAGAAGGTGTAGGCGTGCACATGCACACACACGCACACCCACCCACATCCACACACACACAAGCACTATGGTCAGATCTTACCTGAGTAAACTATCCAAGCCTGCATTCAGCTCTGTCCACCCCAGGCACGGAACCCGTATCTTGGGGCAGCCATCCTCTGCACCTCACCCGCAGGTGCTCCCTGGTCAGCCCACACCCACCACAGGCTGAGGAGAGCTTAAGTAAAACCATCCATTTTCCCTTGCTCTCAGGGGACACCTTGGAAAGTCTGTTTGTCTGGATCACTGACAAATTAGAGGGAAGGTCATGAGCTTTACCTAATGAGTCAAATGCAGCATACCCAGACTAAATAGCCTTAATTAAGCCCCGACAAAGGTTAAATGAGCAATTAGATCATCCAAGTGAAAGATGAATTAAACAGATTGGCTCTTCACCCCCATGGACTAACTAGAACTTCCTTAAGGAAGGGATATCCTCCATGCCCACCCTAGGGTTTGCCATAGTTGTTCCAATGCATGCTTTCTCCACAAAGGTCCAGTCCCTGGCCTCAGGGAATGTTGCAAGTAATCGTCATCACAGCCACATTTGCAAACCTTCCAGGCCATGAGCCTTGAGAGCCTGAGAATTAAATTAGATAATTCATTCAGAGAGACCCTTGTGCATTGTAAAGGAGCCCCCGTGCTCCCTGCCTAGCACCCCCTCAATGTTCCATCTCATTTAGGACAAGTCCAAGAGCCAAAGCAAGACTGGCAAGCCCCTCCCCTGAACCTTCTGCTGCCCACCTTGTATCACGCAATAGCCTAGTGGCAGGATTCAAACCCTTGATCCCAGGCTGAGGCTCTTAATCACTATAAAATACAGGGACTGTGTGTCAAGGCTGAGGCCAGGTTCCCATACGTGCTTCCATGCCCAAGTTCATGTAGGTTAGAGGCAGTTTTGGATAACCAGGATAATGGCATTCTTGCTCACTGGCTTTCTCTAGTGTTAACCTGGAAGGAAGAGTGAGGGTCTCTTCTGTGAATTGGGCCCAAACATCAGCTATCTTACCTGTGGCAAGCGGTGGTCTCATTGAGAAGAACGGTGGGAATTCCTGGGTTATTGGATGGATAAGCAGAGAGGGGGTTGTTGTTGATTACTTTGCGGATGCATCTAGGGCAGGGCTGCGGGGTCGAGCCCTAGGCTCCTCTTGTTTTCCAGCTTCAAACAGAAAACAAGGCCAGGGTCCCCTGCAATACCCTCCACACGGATACCAGGCACCTGCCATCATCCTCTGCCCAAAGCAGGGCTTCCCACACACTTCTCTGCCCTTGCGGCCCACATAAAATATGGTAACACTGTGCATCCCACAAGGGACCATCGAGAAGTGGGTAGAGGCACCCATTGGGATCTGGTGAGGAAAAGCCTCATATTTTTACTTATGCTGAAAAAAACCATAAAATTCGAAGTTGAGGAAAATGTTTAAATATTGAAAGAATATAAAACTTCCAAATAAAGGTAATTTAATTTTTTAAAGTAAGCTCTTGATCTTTCCTCCATGAATGTAATTTTTTAAATTAGGTTTTATGCTTGAAATAGTCACACCAGCCTGGGTTCTCCCGGTTTTTATTCTTCCCAAAGCAGATCTGATATGAGGACTTGAGAGAAAGTAGTTTCCTAGGGAGGAGCCGTCGGGAAGCACAAGCGCAGAAATAAGAGTGAAACAGAGGAATGAGACACGTCAGTAAAGGCTACATTGAAGATAGAGACCACTGTGGGCACATGGGACTCAGTCCCACCGGGGACCTCTGAGAAGCCATGTGGGACATGCTCCAGAAGTCCCCTCCTGCCACCACAAGAAACTGCAGACCGCTATCCCCTGTGAATAATGATGGAAAGTCCTCAAGAGAATATTAGCAAACAGAACCCAACAGCATATTAAAAAGTTGGTACACCGTTACCAAGTGGGGCTTATCCCAGGAATGCAAGGACGGTCCAACATATGAAACTCAGTCACCATAATACACCACTTTAATAAAATAGAATGGAGGAAAACTACATAATCATCTCAATGGACACGGAAAAGGCGATTGACAAAATCCAACCCCCTTTCATGATTAAAAAAAAAAACAACAACTCAGAAATCTAGAAATAGAAGGTAACCTTCTCAACATGGTAAACAATATTTAAGAAACACCATCAGCTAATGTCGCACTCAACGGTGAAACACTGAAAGCTTGCTTTCTATGACCAAGAACAAGACAAAGACGCCTGCCTTCACTGCCATTCAACACGGTGCTGGCCAGAGCAAGGAGGCAAGAAAAAGAAATAAAAAGGACATAAATTGGAAAAGGACATAAATTGGAAAAGAAGAACTAAAACCATCTCTATTTGCAGATGACGTGATCCTACATACGGCATTGCCCCTGTGGAGGGTAGGGAATCAGGGGTATTTATCTCCCAACCCTCGCCACTCCATCTTCCACCTCCCACCACCCCCCCTCCACAGAAGGACGAGCCCATCTTCTCACTTGCAAGTTGCACGAGGGTATAAGTGAAGCAATCTTCCACACGCCAAAAAAAGTTCCCAAGCAGAAAACAAGAGAAACTCGGGTGCTTGCCGTGCGGGGCAGGGGGAGGGTGCGGCCAGCTGTCCAGAACTTGTTTGCCAGCGCTGCAGGTGAACTGGGGGCCAAGGCGATCTGGGACAAGGCATTTGCAACATCTACCACCGGTAGAGACATTTTAAAGAGGATTTCTTCAAGATCTTAATAATCGCTGCCAAAAAAAAAAAAAAAAAAAATTTTGTTTACATAAGATGATTTAAAAAAAACTTTTAACCAATGTTTAGAGTTATTTAAAAAGGTGTAATAATTAAAACTGTTTTAAAGACCCCATTGCATATCATTTTCTATTATAGACAAATGTACAAAAAAAAGGTTTTGGGACAAAAAAAGAATGAATTTTAAATTTAATTGAATTTTTCCATATCAGATATTCCAAAATAAGGAAATAATGTTTTCTAGAAATTCCATATAAATAAAATCGCTCCACATGTGTTTTTTTGCATCAGGCTTCTTTCACTTACCATAAGGTTTTTGAGTGTTAGCTTTGTCATGCGTAGTAGGTAAGTAATTTGTTGTTTTTTTCGTTGTTGAGTTGAATTCCTTTGTACACCTAAAATGGGTAAATTTCATGGTGTGTAAATTATGTCTCAACAGAGCTATTTAAAAATCAGTAAGGATGAAGCTCTAATTTATAGAGTGTGCAAGCAGCCCTGATACAGGCACCCTGCGTTGAGCTGGGTATCCCCCACCACGATCTCATGTAGACAGGAGCACCTAGTCTGTGAGGACAGAGATTCTGCTGATCCCCACCTCAGCAAGCTCAGGTGCATGCCACGCTCCCTGTACCGGAGGGAAACGAGCTCCTTTAGCAATTCTAGAGCTATTTGTCCATAACAGGCAGTGGCCATCTCTGAGCCAGACACTCGCGCACATGCCCAGATTGAGGACACTTCCTGGGCTGCTATAGCTGAAGCCACTCACAGCAAGGGACGAGAGAGGCAAGTACCTTGGGCCAATCGCAGAGAACAGTGCACTGTCGGATACCAGCCAGGCTGCTGGCAGCTGAGGCAAGCCCTGGACTGAGGGCCTTTACCTAGAGATTGTCTTGGCACTGCCCTGAGCCACAGGATTGGGCCACTCTGGGCTTGAAAGGCCACCTCCTCTCAGTGGCCTGCAAGCCCTTCAGCCAACCTCTCCAGCCTTGACCTCCCATGTTTCACTGTTTACTCCATTCCTTCAAGTTTGTCTTATTCACACAAATGAGTGTGGTAAGCGCTGACTCAACCCGGTGCCTTTGCACGTGCTGCTTCCTCTGCCTGGGCTGCTTTCCTCTCTCACTTCTTTTTGTTTTTTAAAGCCTACAGCACCTGGTCTTCCTAGGTGGTCTCCCATCCAAGTGGTAACCAGGCCCAACCCTGCTTAGCTTCCAAGATCAGATAGGATCGGGCTTATTCAAGGCGGCATGGCCATAGACCCTTCCCTTACTTCTTAACCTCTCTTCGTTCAGCAAATCTCACTGCCAAGGCCACATGCTGAAGGAAGTCCTGGCTCACCACCCCCAGTCCAGGTGAGATGAACTCGCAACACTGTCATGTGATTTCAGTTCCTGGTGTGAAGGTGTGGAATGTCTGTCCCCTGCTGGACTGAAAGCGCCCGAGGGTAGTGAGCACACCTGCCCTGCCCCCCATGGCAGCCTAGCACGGTGCACGATGCGCAGCACCGCTCACGAAATATTGGGTGGAACCACGAATGAATAAAGAAACTCATAATAGTAGAGTTTGGCCGAGTAACTCAACTTCTTTGAGCCTGATCTCGTATTTCTAAAAGGGGATAACATCGTTCGCACCGGGGACTGTTGTAACAATTCCGTGAGCTCATGTGGGCACAGCCAGCACCAGGCCTGGCACACATACCGCCGTGACTACTCATTGAGCCCTTTCTCAGGGCCTGGACCAGAGCTGGATGCGTATTTACGCCCACTGAGTCCTCCCTTCAACCCTGTGGGGCTTCAGCGCCGTCCTCGTTCCCATTTTACAGATGAAGAAATTGAGGCTTAGCAGTGCTAAGTGACTTGGTCCAGGTCTGATCATTAAGAGCTGTGCCCTTAGTTGCAAAACTATCGTCAAGCCAGAAAAGCAGGATGAACTCGCTTAGACACACTCCTGCCGGCATATCTGGTACTCACGGTGGTGTCCTCTGCAAGGCGGGACCGCAGAGCTTCACGGTGCTTGGCGTGCGGGGCTTTCCCGTGAAGAGCATGAACGGCAAACGTAAAAGGGAACATGGAAAAGGAATGAAGGAGCAAACTGCTCACAGATTCCATCTCCCAGGCTGAGCGGCCCGGGGTCCCCAGAGGTCCCAGGCCCTCATGTGGGGAACACCCAGTTAGATGCTCTCGAAGACCCCGGGCCTCCTCCAACAGCCACGACCTTTCACCCAGCTGACCAAAGGGAAGACCACCAGGGAAGCAGAGGTCAGCCAGCAAGGGGGTGGTCACAGGGAGGGCATTTCCAGGAGGGGAGCTTCTGGGGGGTCTCTGGGAGAGAGGGGCGGGCTGAGGGGCTGGAGAGAGGAGAGGGGCTCGAGCTGGGAGGTCACAGGAAGGGGCGAGCCTGAAGGGATGTCTTTGCAGCCTTAGCCTCTCCATCAGGAGTCCTTTCATTTGGGGGAAACCGAAGGAGAGAGAGAAGAGAAGAAAAACAAAGAGCGAAACGGGAGCTGAGGAAGAGAGACACAAAGATAACAACAAAGATAGAAAGAACACAGAGATGGAGAAAGGGACAGAGGGAGGCTTGGGAAGACCAAGAGAGGCACAGCTAATAGGTGAGAGACCTAGAAATGCACAGAACAGACAGAGACAGAGAGAGGAAGGAGAAGGGCGGGATCTGAGCAAGCCCTGGAGCTAGAAGGGCCGCGGGGGGGTCAGCCCATTCTTGTACAGCCAGAGACTTTCATAGAAAACTCCCAAATGGACTCCAGAGAGTACAAGATGCTATCAAAGTCCAGAGCAAGCTAGATACCCAGAGAATTCGAGTGTTTCAAAACAGCAAAACCAAATAACGCACAAAGGGCTCCCCTCTCCTCCTTCCCCTCCCCCTCCGCTCCCTCTCCCCTCTCTCTCTTCTATCTGCCCCTCTGGTCCTCACTCTCTCCCTCTCTGTCTCCTGCCCTCTCCACGGGCCTGGGGAGGGGGAACTGATGGATGGCGCTGGGGGAGGACAGGGAGGGAAGGAGGGCACGGCTGGCAGGTTCGGCTGCAGAGGCCTGCTCCTCATTAAGGCTCGCTCAGCCTCACGACACAGCGCTAATTATGGTTGAGTATGTCATGTTATTTTGATTCATATTTCCTGTCTGGAAAACAGACTGGAGTGTTGGGCCCTGGGCCAGGACAGAGGCCAGGAAGGCAGGGGCAGGAACCTGCCCCCTCGCTGACCAGAGCCCCTGTAGGAACCAGGAGCTTCCCGGGGGGCCGAGCTGCCACCTTTGCCGCCCTCTCTCCGTCCCGTCCACGCTCTGCCCTGCACTGCCGACGTCTTGCCCAAGCAGAGTTCAAATCTGACCCTGGCCGCTGCTCCCAGCCCAGCCTCACTCGTCTCGTCCGTGAAATGGGAATGTGCGACACTGCGCGGTCAGCAGCGAGCACCCTGCAGGATTCAACAGGCGCGCGTGTGGCAGCGTGTGTTTCATGGTCATCCTTGTTTTTGTCACTCCTTCAGAGCCGCGGTGACCAAGGCGGCAGGAGCCTCTCCTCTGGAGGAAGTAAAACAGGTGGATTGGAGGGTGGGCTCTGGGCTCTGCTGAGTGTCCGCTTCCCTCCTTGTGAAATGGGTTCACGCCATGCCTTCCTCATGGGTCCCTGGCAGGGGACACGGGTCCATTCACGCACGCACTTGCAAGCAGAGCTGTTGTCATTCTCATCGTGAGGGGCTGTTTCTGCTCTATTCCCCTCAGACTTTCCATTTTCCAGCTCTTCCCAGGACTGACCCCGACCTAAACCCTAAACGAGTGGAACCTGCATTGTCACGCAGCGGGCTTCGCAGCAAGTCCCTTCTCTGGAATCACCCAAGTCTGCAGCACAACCAGGTTGAGGGCTGGGAGCTGGGTTGGGGGCCGTCGATGGGAAGACAGCCCCCACCTCCTTCTCTTGTCAAAGGAGCCAAGTGTCGGCACTAGGGAAAGCACTCGGGGACACGCTCAGGGGCAAGGGGGCATTTTTTTTTTAAGCATCGATAGACAAGCCCCCTGAGCAACTTCTGTGTGCCAGATGGAGTCCTGGGTCCTGCCCTCCCGAGCTCGCCCTCTGCTTGGGTGTGTTATCCACAAGACAAGACTACCCGGTGTGGTACTTACCCCAGTGAGTGGGATAGAGGCTCTGTGCCTTCCTCAGGAATTGGGACAGAGGACAGCTCACCAAGAGGCCATGCCCACAGCTGGGAATATGGCAGGAAATCAATGATGAGCAATGATTTAAAGAAGAATCTTATATGTATCATTAAGTGAAGCAAGCAAGGCATAAGACTATAGACATATGTATATATACGCATACACAAGTACATGCACTTATATATCAGTACACACACATAAAGACATATGCACACATATATACATATGCGTGTTCATATATATGATCATATATAAACACAGAAGTAATGCTAGCCTTTTTATAAGAGAAGAAAATAAGAATCTATTTGCATAAAACAACCCGAGCGCCCATCGACAGGTGAGTGGATAAACAAAACGGGGGCTATTAAGGCCATGAAATATTATTCAGCCATAAAAAGAAGTGAAATACGGGCACATGCTGCAATGTGGATGAACCTTGAAAACATTATAAACAAAGAAGCCAGACACAAAAGGCCATGGACTCTGTGACTTTATTTACATGAGATGTCCAGAAAAGGCAAACCTGTAGAGAGAAAGTCGGCGAGGCGAGTGGTTGCCAGGGGCTGGAGGCATTACCTGTAAATGGGCATTACCTGTAAATGGGCATTACCTGTAAATGGGCATAGACCTCAGTAAAGTTGTTTTTAATCTCTGCTTCCTTGAGTGCTGTGTTTTCTGGCTGCCCGCACGACACAGGAGAAATGGAGGAACCCCATTCTCAGTAGAGGCGGAGGGATCAGCTGATGGGCGGAGACAAGAGAGAAGCTTCTCGGGAATTCATCTCAGCTCGACTTCGGATGTGCTTACTTACTCACTTAAATGTGTTAGTATAAAATAAAGTAATGTTCATTTAAAGGATGTCGCTCTCTAAGGCCAGGCATCCTCACCACACTCCTCCTCCAAGACAACCCAGGAGAGATCCAAGTCTCCAGACCACCACGGGCAACTGTCATCATCATTATTATCCCCATTGAAAGAAGGGGAAACCGAGGCTCATGTATTTCTCCAAGCCCATAAGGGATGAAGCAGAGATCTGAAGCAGACTGGCAACTTGCCACATCGTTTACAGTTTCAGCTGCTTCTGGAGGAAGCCCAGGGCGTCATGAACCTTCTTCCGCAGAGGTCAAGGCACAGGTAACTCTGGACTCAGATCCACTCCACCCATGCTCTGCTCCACGCCACGGAAACAGCCTGCAGGTCCCTTTACTCGGCCCTCCTGAAGGGACCAGCTAGAAAGTGGGGCATCCTCGGGTCCTCCTGCCCTCTTCCAAGTGGGGACATTGTGGGCAGGACCCCCGCAGCCAGAAACAGCCCTGCACCAGCACCTGCCTTCCCAGTAGAAAAGCTTTGTTCTCTTTCATTACATTTGGAATTATGTTTTAACTTCCATGACAGGTCTTAAGAAAACTCTTTGGACATATTTCACCAGCAAAACCAAAAGCCTTACAGTCCAAAAGGTACCCATCATAGACCAAGGGAGGTAGTAGGTGGTGGGGGGTTTGGGTAGAGGAATCAGACTAAAATAAGAAAAAATGTATTCTTTTTTTATTAAGATAAAATTCACTTGCCATAAAATTATTTAAAGAATGCAATTCAGAGGTTTTTAGCATAATCACGAAATTGTGCAACCATCACCACTCTCAAGTTCTAGAACATTCCCATCATCCCAAAAAGCCATCCCATGCTTCTTAAGTCACTTCCCACTCCCCCTCCCCCAGCCCCTGGCAACCACTGAGCTACTTTCCATCCTTACAGATTTGCCTATTCTGCACATTTCATATAAACAGAATCATATGAAATGTGATCTTTTGTACCATGGCTTCTTTCATTCAGCATCATGTTTTGGAGGTCCATCCACTTTGTGACATGTATCAGGACTTCATTCCTTTTCAGAGCCGAATAATATTCCATTGTGTGGATGGACCACACTTTGTCTGTCCATTCATCAGTTAACGGAGATCTGAGTTGCTTCCACACTTTGGTTATTACAAATCATGCTGCTAACATCCATGTGCAGGGTTTTGCATGGCCCTGTGTTTTTCTTTCTCTTAGGTAGACACTTGGGAGTAGACTTGCTAGGAGAAATAGTCTTGTCTGAAGGCTGGTATTCTCTTTGAAGAAGGATATGTTTCCAGCCCCTGAGAGACAGGAAGAGGATAGGAACTGCTCACTGCTGAGACTGGCAAGAGACACTTGGGAAGCGATGATGGTGGGCGGAGAGGGCTCCAGGATTTGAAAACCCAGGAGGTGGAGTGGTGGCTTCAGCTGGGCCTTCCGAGGTGGGGAGCGCTGGGGAAGTGAGTGGAGTTCAAGAAATCCAGGGGCTTTCTAGAAAGGAGGCACAGTATAAGCCAAAATCCCATGGTGGGCATATGCACAGTTCCCAAACCACTGGCGGGTTTGTGTAGAGCAAGGGTCCCCGACTCCAGGGCCACAGACTGGTACCAATACTGGAGGTGAGTGACAGGAGAGCGAGTGAAGCTTCATCTGTATTTGCAGCCACTCCCCAGCGCTAGCATCACCGCCTCAGCTCCACCTCAGATCACCAGGCATTAGATTCTCATAGGAGCTCCAGTCTCTGGTGCCAAAGAGGCTGGGAACCACCGGTGTAGAGGGCGGGGCTCTCAGGACATTCGTGAACTGTAAGTGCTGCTGTGCCATAAACCATTCCCAGTAGTACTGCCTAATGCCCATGGGGTCTGCCCGGTGAACTCCTGCAACAGACCCAGGTAAACGTGCTCCAGGTGAAAGGTAAGAGTCAAGATGTATGGTTGAGGGGAGAGCTTTTTCTCTTGGGTATCCACGAGAACATACTAGGCAGTAAAAATCCAATCCAAAGGTCAGCCCAAATGGGAGTGTAACCCCCATAAATTCTTTCAACAAATCTTTACTAAGTCATATGCTAGGTGCTGAAGATACGCCAGTGGGAGGGAAAACAGTCCTTTGCAGGGTTCACAGTCTGGTGGGGAAGCCAGATAGTAAATCAAAGAAAAATTCTGATGCATCCCATGATGGGTGCCAATTAGTAACGAAGCAGGAAGTAAAGTCAGTGGAAAGGAGAGGAATCACCTGGACAGGACGGCCTGCAAAGGTATCCTTGAAGCCAAAGCATGACAAAGGAAACAAGCCCATCATGAGAAGGGCTGTGGATAGAACCCCAGGCAAATGGGACAGGTGCGTGGAGGGTCCCAGGTGGATGCGAGCGTGCTGGAGAGGACGGAGGGCAAGGTGGTGGCTCACTGGATATTGGAGAGATACATGGGAGAGGGGCAGGGTTTGGAGGCTTTGACATGGCCCAGGCCAGGCATGGTGGTGGCCAGCATGGTAGTGATGCATGTGGCTGACACAGAAATGTTAGGACTGTCTGGAGAGGAAGAAGGAAGATGTCATTGTCACTGACACTGAGATTCAATTCCTTAGATGTCACCAAAAGTCCATGCAGAGAGCAGAGAGCTGAGGGTAGAAGGAGCAGAGGGAAGGAGGTGGGAGCCAATCCCCACCCAGGAGCCCGTGTGCAGAAGAAATGAATTGACTTGCTCGGCAAGCATTTGGTCCCTGATCCCAGCAGCCAAAGAGCAGGGCCAGGCGGCAGGCTCCTTACCCTCCACTCACTCCCCTCTTGCAGAATTCTCTTTCCCACCTGAAATCTTCCCTGTGAACATTATGCACAGAAACGAGAAAGTGAACTCCCAGCTCTGGACAGAGGGTCACGGATTTCAGAAAGTCATCCTTTGGAAAACACTGGTTTCTATTTTCACAAAAACCCTAGGAGATGAGTTATGAAAGCCTGAGGCCTGGGAAAGACTGCAGAACAAAACACCGCGGTGGAGGGACGTTTTTACTCGGAGATGTGAAGGCAGAAGGGCCTCGGCTGGGGGCGGGGAGGGAGGGCGCATGGCGGGGTTAGCTTATGGTCTCGCAGAAGCACCACAGCTAGGGTCGGGGGATTCCTTTTCTTTATTTTGACTTACCTATTCAAAAAATGAAAGTTGAGGTTTCTTTCCATACCAAAAATGTGTTTTGAGCCAATGCTGGCAAGAAAACATGATACACCAAAGCCTGGAGAGTCATGCAACTTGGATAATAATATACTATTAACAATATACTATATACAATAACAATGTTAATCATAATTGTTAGTAATGCAAATAATAATCATTACTAAACATTAATAATTAATATTAATTAATAAGCAACTAGTAGTTAATAATAATAGCCATTCTATGTGTTCTATATTTCGTCCTCATAACAACCCTATGACATAGGTACAATTGTTATCCTCATTTTGCAGATGAGGAAGTGGAGGCTCAGAGAGATTCAGTGACTTGCCCAAAGCCCACAGCTATTGAAATGCAGAGCCGAGATTTAAGTCCAGGCAGTCTGGCTTCAGAGAACCAATTTGCTAGTGAATTGAGGGTTAATCAGAAAGCCCTCTTTGTTTCAGTCCTTATAAATACATCCAAAAAAATTACAAATACCCTCTCTGCTCATAGTACATAAAGGATTGAGGTAAGTCCATGCACAGAGGACAGACAGGGACCTTTAGCAAAATAAACACACACACACACACACACACACACACACACACAAGGTCTTGGGCCAGGGGGTCTCTGGGGGTCCCGGAGCCATGGGAAGGTAGGGCATGCACCGAGGGAGGATTTCTCATACTTCCAGGGGCAGTGGTGGGCCAACCAGCAGGGCCAGGATGAAGTCGACGTGGAGGGACAGAGGGCAGGGTCGGTCTCCCTGATCAGTGACTATGGAAGGGACTCCCCAGATAGAGGTCTCCGCCAAGAGGAACATCCACTTGGCTGTCCAGGTGTGAGAAGCCCGAAGTGGTGAACCGTCTACCCCTAGGGCTCCACACAGAGGCATGGCTTGGAAATGCTACTCATGTACCCTTGCTTAGATCCATCTGTCCATCCATCCATCCATCTATCCATCCACCCATTCATTTGTGCCGTGAAGCCACAGGGACAAGTTCATAAGCAAATACAGCACTTACATAACTTAAGTAGGAAACCAACCTGAACAAGCCATGCATGGATTTAATGAATCGGCAGGTACGATGGATGGATGAATTTTGGGATCAGGCACAACTGGGCTCAAATCCCAACCTCACCATGTGCTACCTTTGTGACCTTGAGCAACCACCTGATTTCATTGGACTCCAATTAATGGTCCCTTAAAAACATACCCCACAACGCTGTTTCTAGTACTAAGGAGCCAGGATCACACGAGGCAATTGTCCCAACCCCTGGCGTGTGGAAAACAGCAACTGTGGCAGCTATCATGACTGTTCAATAAGGGTATCTGTGCTTAAAAAAGAATGAAAGCAAAAAGACCAAAATGTTCACAGACTTTGGCCCTAAGTGTTGGGGTCACGCATGATTTTATTTTCTTAGAAGTAAGGTTCTGAATTGTCTAGACTTTCTGCTTATAAACACGTAGTTTTTATGGGAGAAAAAGAAGCAAGCTGTAATTTTTAAAAAATGGAAGTTCATCATGTCCGACAATTCTTGCCCCCACTGACTGAGCAGGAGAGAGCACAATCAAGGGCCGTATGAGTCAGCAGGCAGCCCCCCTGCCCCGCACCCCGCAAGGTGCCCCTGCCCCGAGGAAATCAATGCGCGCATGTTGCCAGCATTTTTAAGTGAAGAATCTATTTTTTCATGGCTCCTTGAAACCTGCCCTAGAGGAAACTGTAGGGGGTCTGGTGGGGAAGCTCAAAGGTCAAGGCTAAAAACCCATGTACAGAGGAAGCCCAGGTTTGGTCAGCACCTGGCGGGCCTACCTGAGATGGACAGCTGACCTGAAGGCCGTGCAGCCAGATCCCAAGAGCTGATGATGAAGCAGCAAGGACAGCTCTGCCAACCGAACTGCAGAGGGGTGGGCACCCCAAACTTTGACCATATGGCTCCTCGTTAAAAGTGTCCTGAAGTGCCCAGTAAACACCAAAGGTTAACTTGCCAGGAATGCCCAAATCAAGGCTGCTGCCATGATTATGAAAATAACAGGATGCTCAGAGCCCTATGTCTCTATGACTTTGTAAATCTCGAATCCTCTCCTCCTCTCTAAGTTGGTGCAAAAACCCTTATTAAAGCTATAAATTGAATTAAAACTCACATTTAATACTTAGTTATGGTGTGGTTAACGGTTTTACAGGCCAGGCTGTGGCCTTCCTATTTGCTTACAATGTTGTCCTTCATGTTTGCAAAACCAGGCTGCTCAAATGACGGGGTGGACGCCAAGTTATTAACAATTATTACCTTTCACAGTCATTTTTGGCCCCAGCATGCTTTTTTGGTGGTCTCATAATTTCAAAACAGGGACCTTTGAAATCGTACCCGAGACCAAATGGGCCTGCGGAGGACACTTCCTCCCTCCCGGCCCAGTCCAGCCCATTCCCCACTGTGAGATGTTTTCCACCCCACGTGTGCTCAGCGTGAGCAGAAGCTCCCAGCCTGGGATGCAAACTGTTTTCCCAGAGAAAAGGAGCCCTGTGTAAGGCCAGGGGCCCTCCGAGGGTGCCTGTAAAGTAGGACGTGTCACACTGCTCACCCGGACAGAGTGTGACATCAGGACTGCTAGCGACAGACGAGCAGTGACTTGGGTAGCCTTTACTGTCATGAGATGAAGACGCAAAGAGGCCTCACACAAAACTGCTGACCCTGTGACCACACTTCAAGCAATACCTTTCACAGAGCTACCCTGAGCCTTGCACGTCTGGTCCAGATTGTTAACTGCATAATTATATCCCATGCGTGGGTGATCTGGACACGGGGTAGGGTTTGTGTGTGTGTGTGTGTGTGTGTGTGTGTGTGTGCGTGTGTGCACATGTGTATAAAAGACAGAGAACAGAGAGATATCTCATGACCTCCCAGTTCTCTAAACAACTTTTATGAAATACATCTCTCTTAATGTCTTGCTTGCTTTGAAATACATATATATATATATATATATATATATATATGAGAAAAAAAAAAACCAAAATCTGCGTTATTCATCATTTTGAGTCCCACATCCTCCAAAATCAAATACTTCATTTTAAATGTCAAACAAAGGGGGTGGGACATAGGTACAAGTTTTCATAAGTAGAGACCAGGCAGTAAGTAGTAAGGACTGGTTTTGGATGTTGGGTTTACTCCTCTCTCATTGTTTCAGGAAAACGTGCAGATGCTTGGAAAACCGGGAAGTGTGTAAGGGCCCATTTGGACCAGATATCCTTTCTCGGTCCTGGCTTTAAGCAGCTCTGCCCCACAGCAAGCTGCTCACCCACCAGCACCCCTTTTAGTGGTGGACCACCCCTCAAAATATCTCGGTCTGTCAACTGATGAATGGATAAACAAAATGCAGCATATCCACATCGTGGAATATTATTCAGCCATGAAAAGGAATGAAGTCCCGACACATGGATGAGCCTTGAAAACATTATGCTGAGTAAAAGAAACCAGTCACAAAAGGCTGCATATTGTGTGATTCCACTGATATGAAATATCCAGAATAGGTAAATTCACAGAGACAGACAGTAGATCGGTGGCTGCCCGGGGCTGGGAGGAGGTGAACGTAAAGTGACTGCTAATGAGTGTCTTTTGGGAGTGATGAAATATTCTGGAATTAGATAGTGATGATGGCTGCACGATTCTATGAATCGACTAAAAACCACTGAATCGTACATTTTAGATGGATAAATTGTATGGTAAGTGAATTTTATTTCAATAAACTTGTTTAAAAAATAAAATATCCCCTTTTGTGCCCCAAGCATCCTCATCTCTGCCTAATATCCCCCCATTCTGACGCCTGGGTAACCTGGCTCGGTGGGGCTTCCTGGGTGGCCAGTTCCTTATCACAAAAACATCTGGTTCCCAAGAGAGACAACCCAGAGCGTGATGAGTTTCTGCAGAGTGAAGTGAGCTGGGTATTTATTTTCCAGAGGTCCCCAGAAAAATCACCTCTACCTGGCTAAATCCTCACTGCAGTTGCCACTCTGCAATGAGACTTCCTTGACTGGGTACCAGGTTGACCACTCAGTGATCCTGTGACTGATGATGCTGGCTTATAACACAGCAGTGTGAAAAGTAGGCAGGTGAGTGGCTTTTAACCCTGTTATAACTCTGTTATAAGGGACTACCAGTCCCTTTCATCTTTGGTGACCCAGCCCCTAAAAATGGTCATACTGAAAATATTCGGCCACATTTTATAAACAAAAACCTAAAAGAAGAGGGGGTGACCAATTAAAGATGGACACAGTCTTTTCTTCTCCCACAGCGAGGCAGTCTAACTTCCCTCTTCCTGAATCTAGGCCAGCCCTGGAGACTTGGTTGGCCAATCGAACGCGGTAGAGTGACATGCTGGGATGCCCAAAGCTACTTCTAAGAAGCCTTCCTGCTTCTGCGTTTTCTTTTGGGACATTCGCTCTGGGAGGCCTGAGCTGATAAGACCACTCTGAGACTGCCATGTTGGGGAGGCCACCTGGAGTTCCAGATGAGCCAGACTTCTTTCCCCACCCCCAGAATAGCCCAGACACTAACTGAGTATCACCAAGTGACCTTCATGGATGTGACACTGAGCAGAAGAATCACCCAGCCAAATCCAGCCCAATTCCTGACCTACGAAATCATGAGATAAAATATTGTCATTGCCATCTTAACTCCTGCTACCCAGATTCCTGGCACTAATAATATTACACTGGAAATTCTCAGTGACGGTAATACTTCTGCCTAGAAAATGGAAACTAAAGGTATGTTTGGTTGAAACATCTATGGGGCCCTACTGGCACTTACGGGAGGAGGTGTGCAGTAAAGAGATAATTAGCATCCTGCAGTGGGCAAGTTAGCCTCATTCGACCAAGAACCGCCCCACTTTTGAAGTCATGGAGATGAAAGTTCATTTTATAATTTTTCCAAGCCTGGAACATGATTCTTTTTTCAGACATAGATATGAAGCATTTTAAAAATGGTTTTAACATACCCTGAATTTTCCAAGAATGCAATCACCATGTAAATCAAGGGAAGACTACAGTTTGCTTGGTTCAAAATCTTACTAGAAATTGTTCAGCAAATCACAGTGAGAGCTGGTGAGCCCTCGTGGTGTCTGAGCCATCCACACAGCACTCAGAGCTGCTCCTTACAAGCCTGTCACCCCCAATGTAAGTCTTTGAGTCTATGAACAAATATAGTTAGTCCTTATTTCAAAATCTCAAGTATGTAAAGTAGGGCTTGGCGATATGCTTGACGATATGGAGAAGTATTGCCTTTAAAATCCAAATTCATTTATGCTAAGTGGGTAGAAGCGTTTGACGATATGGTCAAGACTTCCAGTACAAGCAAGCCTGAGCACTTACAAATTGAAACACATATTTTAAATAGATAACTTTCCCTTATTTTCTCCTTTACATGAGGGTCATGGCATTGTTTCTGAGGTCGTGTTTGTAGGTAGGTTATGTCATGTGAATCCCGTTTCAGGATAAGAAGGGCGGTGTTATAAAATAGTTGTTACACAAGGAAGCTTTGGGTTTGACAAGGTGGCAAACCATCGTGCTACCTGCACTTTGGTTCCTGGTGCCATCCAAGAAGCGTGGAAGGTTCTGAAAGAGTCGAAGGACCCTGTGGCTGCCATGGTGCTTTCTGCCTGCTCCCTCTAGCGAAGGACTGTAAAGATGGCTAGGGCAATGTTAAGAGATGATTGGAAGGGAGAAGATAGCACTTTGCTGGATGTTAAGGACAAGCAGAGTGAATAAAGAGCTTCATACTCAGGTCAAAATTAATTGTTAAAACGTGACTTTGACTCTCCCAGGGCAGATCTGGGCCGAATCCCTGTGTCCTGACTCCTGTGTGACCCAGGGCAAGTAGGGCCCCTTTCTGAGCTCCTTTCTTTCTATAAAATGAAGGAATTGAGCGAGGCAATCTTAAAGTGCCTCAAGGGAACACAGAGTCCCCGGCAAAAAAGCGATCACGCCCTTCTCCTGGGGAACGCCTGGAAGGTGACCTAACTGTCGTGAGCCTCCACACATGGGCCGGCTGAGAGCGGTCCAGGGACAGATTGGATAAAGGAAGAACGCCCATTTTCAACCTCAAAGTCAAAAACCACCATTTCAGAGTGACCGATATTAAAGACAGAAAAGAAAAAAATGGTTCAGAACACACATAGCAAGGTCATTTCTGGAGAGAAAAAGTAAAAAAAAAAAATAGGACTTTTTAGACTGTGAATAAAAAGTGTCCTTTAACAGGCGATAATTATATACAGGAAGGCAATTAAAGTTTTAATAATTTAATTACCTTCCTGCAAACCCATCAAGGGAAAATATGGAGTGAAAACATTTTTGAGGGCCAGCAGCCACGATGAGAGCGATCAAAGGCCTCTGAGATAGCTCAGTGCTGAGGCAGTTGACACATTAATTTTTACGGGCTGACCGCCGTTATTAATAGAAGAAACTAGATGGAAGTATTTTTCCACGACGGGGGGTACCACATCATCATTTGATGCCTGATGTTACAGCAAACATAGTTTTGGCTTCTCCCTGGAAATAAATCTTGTTTTCTTTGACCTTCATTTGGCTTGAGGCAGGGCCAACTTTCGAGACTGGGCTTCATACAGAGGGCTCCCTGCTCAGGGCTGCCACGTCGAACAACAAGAAACCGTGAAAGGAGATCAAAGGGAGTCCAGTTAGAAACCACAGGGCTGGCATGGCCAGGCGGGGTGAGCGAGAGCATCCCCCCAGAGGTGGCCTGGCGAGTCCGCCCCCACCTCAGCCTATCTCTCGCCCCACGGAGATCATGTCGACCCAAGAGCCGGCGGTACTGTTCTTGACTTAACATCTTTTCTAAACCCACCTACTACTTCGTTGTCGTTTTTGTTGTTGTAAAATACCCGTAACGTAAAATTTACCATCTTAACCATTTTAGTGTGTACAGTTCAGTGGCGTTAAGTACATTCATGATGTTGCGCAACCATCACCCCTATCTGGTTCCTGACTTTTTTCATCACCCTAAAAGGAGACCTCACACCCATTAGCAGCCACTGCCCTTTCTGCCTCTCCCAGCCCCTGGTGACCACCGATCCACTTTCTGTCTCTGTGGATTTGCCTACTCTGTGCATTTCATATAAATGGAATCCTACACTATCTGGCCCTTTGGGCCAGCTTCTTTCACCCATAATTTTTTAAACCGAAGTAAGTGTATCTTAAAAGGAAGGTTCGTATTATTATCAACAATAAAGACCTGTATCACTTGCCATAAATAGATAATCACCATAGAAATGAATGCACTGAAAATAAGCTCACGTCGCCCAATTGCTCACTTCGGCAAACCTGTGCTGATCTGCTCTGAAGTAGTCACTGATATCTGTGGGCAGCCGGAGCTTCTGAGGAACTTATGAGTTTTACGTGAGTTTTGCTCCAAATACCAGGAAGTATGGACTGACTCTCACCCCTTCCCAGATAAAGCATCAGCTACTAAGGAGTTCATCTCTCCACCTTTCCTGGCTGCAGCCATGGAGAAATCCCTAAGGCAGAACAAAGAGGCATGCAGGCCCTGAAAAGGCTTGCAACTGGCATGCGCAGAAACGTCCACTCAAGTGAGAGGCAAGTGGGTCTGCAGGAGTACACAGGAGCACAGAGCCTTGAAAGGCTCTGTCCCCAGGAAGTCATTTTACATCAGTACGTACGTTCCATTGTACAGCCACATAATATCCCACTGTGTGACAGAGCCATCCCTTACTTAATGCAATTTCTACTAGAAATGTATGATGTTTCCTTTTTTTTTTTTGCTAACAAATACAACACTGAAATCGACATCTTTGTAATCTTCCCATCTTTGTGAGAGTATGATATTAATATAAATTTCTAGAACTGGACTTGCTGGCTTAAATCAAGTATGTGTGTATTTTACACTCCAATAGATGTTTCCAAAGTATTTTCTTAACTTACAGATGGCCTCAACTTACACTCTCACCAGCAGTGTATGAAAATGCCAATTTCTGCATCTAATCACCAAGACAGTGAGTCATCTAATTTCTAGATATTCCCCAATCTGTAGGTGAGAAATGCCTACACCTTCTTGTGGTTTTCATTTGCATTTGAAAAGATTATTTCATTCTCTATTTTAGAGATGAGGAAACAGACCCAGAGAGGTTAAGTGACTTGCCTAAGGTAACACAGCTAGTAAATACAAAACCAGGATTTAACCACAGGTCTACTTGACTCCATGTGCTGGGTTTGACCCAATACTTTCTTCCTGCCTCCCATGGCATGCGATGGATTCTGTCACTCGTGGGTGGAGCAGGAGCTCCTCATTTGCATGTTCTGTACCCCTTCAATAAGCCACATGAGTCTCAGCGACAAGATGTGAACATCCATAGACAGTTCGGTGAAACTGAGATTGCGTTATCACACCTGCAACCCACAATACAACCTGGCATCAAGGAGGCCAAAACAGAAAAAGGTAAACCATGGGGACAAAACAGCCAAGGAGTCCTTGTCATGGGGATACCTCTGTAACCTCACGGCTTCTGCCAGCTTCCCAGACCACCTGGCTCACCAGTAGAACCTCAAGGGCATCTTCAGAAAAGAGAACAAATGGGGATGAAGATGTTAATGCCAAAAAACGTAGAAATGGGAAAACCACTTCCACCAACTACACAAACTTAGACCTGGTGGTTTCATGTCCCATTGGTTCTGGCACAAGTGAGACTACTTTTTTCAGGGTGTCAGGTGTTTATTACAACTTACCGTATACACAAATAAAGCCCCAGGGATCCGAGAGTCCAAAAGACCATCTGAGCATCCCTAAGGAAAGAGAAGAAGGCAGAGGGAAGCCAGTCATTGGCTGCAATTGAAGGGCTCCTGACAAACCCCGTTTGTCACACACACTTTCCCATTCTATGCTTCACAGCAACCTTCAAAGTTCCATTTTACGGAAGAGAAAATGGAGTTTCGGAGTGACGGTGTAGCTTGCTTGAGGTCCTATGGCTGGTACAGGCAGATCCAGGGTGGTTTTGGATAAATTCAATGCTCAACAATTACTCCCAAAAGACCCCCTTCCCAACACCCCTCTGTGGGGTTGGGATCCCCCAGGCCTTGCTGTTCTGGGAACAGCTACAGGTCCTGAACCCTGTTCCCACCGGAGCCTCCTCTTGCCACTTCTCCTTCTGAAGTGAACATCTCCCATGTCCTGGAATGCAGCTTGGCGGTGGGGGGCTCAGAGGCTGCCAGGACCTCCCTCAGTACCCTTGCTCCCCTCCAAGCACTGAGGTCTGACCCACACCACGGGGGCTGGGCGTTGGCAGGTGGAGGGCCTGCGCACCTCCTCCTTCCATCCTGAGCTCAGCAGGTGTCGGGTGTGGGCCTGAGAGCATGATGCCGATTCCAGGAGAAGCTTCGTCAGCCCCAGCCCTGACCCGAGGCCTGGCTGGATGGGTCTGGGAGGAAGGGCTCCACAGCATCGAGTCTGGGCCCACGTGGCCTCGGTGCCTGCGTGATCTCACAGAGCATCGCGGATGTCCAGGCTGGCCTCCAACCAGCCCCTTCACAGCTTGCAAGGGCAGGTTGCAATTTGAATCTACATCTGTGAGGCTAAGAGAGGGATGGGATGACCAGGGAGAGGCCGCCCTTCCTCAGGGCCTGTCCAACAAGATGAAGGGTTTAAGAGAGCAACCAGAGGGAGGTCAGCCCATTAGCTGAGCAAAATCCACTGCCATGCTCAAAAGGTTACGTATCTCTGATTCCAACAATATGATATTCTGGAGAAGACAAAATTATCAGCATGGGGAACTGATCAGGAGTCGCGAAGGGCTAGTCATAAGAGGGGGTCTGACCGCACAGAGTTAGCGTGTGGGAGATTTTTGAAATGGTGTTAACGCCATGGAACCAAACAACAAAAAGAATGTCAATTTTAGTATACGTCAGTTTTTTAAAAATAATAAGGTAGGAAGGAGTGGTTTGTGTCAGAGCTCTGTGGTCTCCCCCCCTAGACCCTATGCTAATGAAAAGGAATGTCCCCAAACCGTGTGGCTCTGACCAGAGCAGTGTGACTCTCACTCTGTACCAGTTGGTGTCCAGGGAAGGGGGAGAGAGCCTCCCACGCAAAATGGAGAAAATTCACATGTTTGCTGGAAATTGTATAACTGTAATTCTCGTGCTCAGCCAATTTAGTCCTGAACCTAGAATGAGGTAATAATTATACACCCTGAGGAATCTTAACAGCATAGAGGAGAAACCTAAGTAAACCCAGCAAGGGAGAAGTTGTACCAGAAATGAGAAATTCGAGCCTGACCAGAGTCCTCGTGGTTGCTTTCTCTCTTGAGATGTGAGCTCCTGGCCAGGGCTCCGTTAAGCCCCTGAGATGGGCTCTGAGCCTCCCAGTCTGCAGCACACATGCCGCAGAGGCAATGCTGCGGGTAAAATCCTTGACCCGCTGCTTCTCATCGGGGACCCCGTCATCATGGGTGGGACGGTCCTCGACCACGCAGAGCTGCCACACGCGTTACAAGACGTGTTGCACGCCAGCTCCCGGTCCCTGAGTGCGGTCGCTCCTCCCAGCTACTGTGACAGCCAGAAACTTCCATCCCTGGGTAAGCCAAACAAACCTTGGAAGGTACCGCCCCCCAATAACCACTGCTCAAGTAGTCAGAAAAAGAAAATGGCATCTAGTGGAGAGCAACTACTCCTTTGTCCTGATGTGGAAGAATGTCCCCAAGTCCTGGGGACAACTCAATTTCATGCGATGAGATGAAAACTGTAAATGCACCAACATCCTCTCTAGTTTCCGTCCCCTGTAGGTGAGAAGGAATGCTGGCCCGGGCCACGCAGCGCCTTCCCTTTTCCAGTGCCCTTTGAGGAACAGTCTGTAAGCATCAGACTGAACCATGTGGGCCAAACCTTGCGTGGGGCTGCATCTGGACCTTAGAACCTGTGGTTCAGACGGTCAGCAAGGCAGTCTATGATCATACAGAATTCCCCAGATTTGGAAACAGAAAACCTAAGTCCAAGCCCGGACCCGATTTCCTTACCCCTCTGAGCCTCAGTTTCCTCATCTGCAAAACAGGGATAACAGGTCAACCTCCTTCTCACATCACAGTGTTTTGCACATTCTCTTCCCTCTTCTGAGAGTCTGCTCCCAGGCTCTCCTTATGGCTGGTTCCTTCCTGTCCTGGAAGTTTTCTTGCAAATGCCATCTCTTTAGAGGGGCCTCCCCACCCAAAGTGAAGTCCCACCCCAGTCACTGTGCATCACGGTGTCCTTTTTTACTTCCACCCGGTATATTTGCTACTGCCTGAATTGTCTCTGTCCCCTTCTTGACTGTCCTCTCCCAGACCGGAATGCAAGCACCTGGTCGTCTCACCTGCGCTCCATGTGCCTGTGCCCTATACGCAGTCCAAGCTCTTTGCATTTTGGTTGAATAAATGACTCACCCCCAATTTCCAGGGTCGCTCCCAGGGTCAGGGGAGAGTCTGTGTGAGCGAGCACTCTGCGCCTCAGAAGCACCTACCCACACTCCCCAGGAAACAAGAGCAGGAGTTTGGTGCAAAAAGCCTCTGATCATAACATTCAGAATGCTGCGTTTCACCAGCTTGCCAGAGTACCGTCTTGCTAGAAAATAAAAAGTATACTATTGCCAGAAAATTCAGAATCAATAAGAGTCCCACTTCATCAGCCAGAGCAGATGCGTCTTTCCCTGTGTCAGTTACATTCACCAAACATTTGAGAATCAGCGTTCAGTGTTCTCTCAATGCAGGAACCAGGCCCAGCGCTCCACGCTTCAGCTTAAATTACATTCGGACACTAAACTTGAACCCTACAATGAAACCAAACTTCTCCGTGGTGTCTCAACACCCCACATTCCCAAGAGTGATCGCTCCAGCAGCCGGCACTCAGGTCAGCGGAGCGGGGTCTGCACTTCGTAACAGTCAGACCCCAGGCATGTCGCCTACCCTCTCGGTGCCTCAACTTTTCTCATTAGTAAAAGGTGGATGGTACTGAATAAATAGATACATGGAAAGCAGTTTTTACAACATCATGTAGCACATAGTGGGTACTCAATAAACGTTACTTAGGATCCGTGTTCCTTGACATGAGAATTTGAGCAAGCCATTTCACCTTTCGGGCCTCATTTCCTAGGCCGCAAAGTGAGCACAGAAATCTCTCCTGCTTGCAGGTTTGCTGAGATGAGTCCAATTAGATCGTGCCCCAAGATGAGCAGGTTCCCAGCGATGGCTCTCCCCTTGCTGCCCCAAGGGGAATTACAGAGAGAGCAAAAAAGATTTGAAAAACATATCTTCTTTAAGCAAAAGCCGTGGGAATTAAACCTCTCCTTAATTTAAGCCAGCGCTTAAGAGTTAGGGGAAATAAGGTGGGGGATGGGGGGGAGAATGCACTATGATTGATTGTCACCACCATGAGAGTATTGGAACAGCAAGATAGAGTGGTGGCTAGAGATGCAGGCTCCAGGCCACCTACAGAAGGAGAGAGAGAATGCGAGGTAGAGCTGGGGATCTAGGCAATTTAGCTGCACAGAACAAGAGCTAGCCGAGTCGGCACCCCTGTGCAAATTTGAAAAAAAGGACACTTTTTCTCAAATTTGGTGTGATAAATACATAAATCTACAATGATCATTACATGAATGGTGTCTGGGATTGTGCAGTGCACAACCTACACAACTGTATTCAGCAGCCCAAGGAGCCCATACACCCCATAAGGCTTAAGGAAATCAGTTGCGTACGGATATGTGGGTTTAAAATGGTTACAAAATAGAACATGCAAGGACCTAAGCAGGTGTGAAGAAGTGAGAATCCTTGTACATTGCTGGTGGGAATGTAAAATGACTTAGTCACTGTGGAAAACAGTTTGGCAGTTCCTCAAAAAGCTAAACATACCAGTACTATATAGCTCAGTATTACACTCTTAGGTATATAAAAGAAAGAAAGAAAGAAAGAAAGAAAAAAGAAAGAAAGAAAGAAAGAAAGAAAGAAAGAAAGAAAGAAAGAGGGAGGGAGGGAGGGAGGGAGGGAGGAAGGAAGGAAGGAAGGAAGGAAAAGAAAGAAAAAGAAAGAAAAGAAAGAAAAGAAAAAAAGAAAAGAAAAGAAAAGAGAAACAAAAAGTTGTACATAAATGTTCATGGCAGCATTATTCACAGTAGCTAAAAGGTGGCAACAGCCCAAATGTCCACAAGCAGAACTGACCATGAAATGTGGTTTATCCACGCAATAGAATATTAGTCAATCATAAAAAGGGATGAATGAATCACTGGCACATGCTACAATGTGACTGAACCTTGAAAACATTATGCTAAGTGACGGAAGACAGTCACAAAGAGCCATGTGATTCCATTTATATGATATGTTCAGAACAAGTAAATCCACAGAGATGAAAGGCAGACTAGCAGTTGCCAGAGCCTGGAGAGAGAAAGTAATAGGGAACGACAGCTTAAAGGATAAAGGTACTAGGTCTCCTTTTGGGGTAATAAAAATGTTTTGGAACTAGATAGAGGTGTTAATTGCATAACATTGTGAATGCAGTAAATGCCACTAAATTGAACACTTTAAAACGGTTATTATGTGAATGTCATCTCAATTTTAAAAATACCTCGGCAGGTACTTTTAGGGAAAACCCACAAAGGCAGAAAATGACACATGGGCCAGGTGCTCGGCCCTTATGTTAGAAGGGTACATACGCTCTGGCGGGAACTTAGAACCCCCTTGGGAAGTGGAGGAAGAGGAGGGATGCAGAGGAAACTGACTCTCCAAAATGAGAGTCTAAACCAGACATGACTGAGCTCCTTGGAACGAGCAGATTGAATCTTCCTGCACTCAGTGGAAAAGGGATCCCAAGACATAAGTGTGATTATACAGAAATGAGGAAAGGCACAGCTGTGCACACCTGATTTCGTAATTGTGAAAGTCAACATCTGCACTTGTACTAGAATCCCATTATCATTCCCATAGTATATACAAGGACACCAGGGCCTGGGGAGGCTAAACCAGGGACACAGCGAATACCCGATACATGAACCCTGCGTAGCCTAACCGCAAGCCCCTGCCCATCCCCTCTCCCTCTACCACCTGCCACATGAGGTAATCAGGCTAACGAGGCCACCAAAGCAAAGGAGCAGAGTGTTGAAACAGAATACGTGCCTGTGAAAATGTCCATAGCTTGAATCATGGAAACGATGATGATGGTGACAGTGGTGATGATAATGATGATGAAGATGACGACAGTGATTGTGAAGGTGATGGTGATGGTGATGCTGCTGCTGCTGATGTCGATAGTGATTATCTTAGCCAGTTTGGGCAGCTATAAGAAAACGCCATAGATGGGGTGGCATAAGCAACATCATTCCTCACCGTCTGGAGGCTGAAAGTCCAAGATCATGGCACCAGAATTGCTTCTTGGTGAAGGCCCTCTTCCTAGGTTGACGATGGCTACCTTCTTATGATGTCCTCACTTAGTGGAGAAAAAGCGAGTTCTGGTCTCTCTTCTTCTTCTTATAAGGTCAGTAATCCTACCGTGGGGACTCCACTCTGATGACCTTATCTAAACCTACTTTCCACCTCCTGATGATGTCATCTCACTGGGGATTAGGGCTTCAACATATGAATTTTGGGGGACACGAACATTCAGTCCATGACAGTAACGATGATGATGATGGTAATGATAGAGATGGGAAGAGTGTGCATGGCACTGGGTGGTTTTAATGGTTTATTTGGGAAAAATATTTAAGCCTGTGTATAATTTCTAGCATAGGATGAAGCTCTCAGTGAATGCCAGCTATTGTGATTGTTGTTGCCATCATTATAAACTTCCAGTTTTAAATCGAATATTTTAAGCACTTTTAGGTAGATTTGTAAACATCCCTCAACCTGCAGCCTGTAATAAGACTCTTCAGTTTACAGACAACAAAGGCCCATTTTAAGCTAGCTAACACCGGTCTGGGAATTGTCCTCACTAGAGAGTCCATGCTGTGATGAATATGTACCAAGAGGCTCAGACAGTGCCCCCAGGTTCTGGTCTTGCTCCTTCTCTCTACTGTTTTCCTCTGTACCAGTTTCATCTGGGGTAGGTTCCCTATGGGAATGACAAGAGGCTTCGGGCAGCCTCATGTTCGAATCCTCACAGCATGGCCATCCCAAGATGAGGGGAACATCTCTTTCACCATATTCCAGTAGAAGACGCCCCACTGAGAGCTCTCACTGGACTCATTTGGGTCACAGGACATCTCCAAACCATTCCTGTGGTCAGTGAAGAGGGAGCCTTCTCGCTGGAACTAGGTGGGCCAGAGGTGAAGGAAAGGTGAGTCTATAAAGGGGAACAAAGGAGAGATGAATGCGGAATGGACAAAATCAACAGATGACCGTTGCATGCCCGTGACACTGGGAGGTCCAGGCGTGGACAACCTGCTTATAGGGGAAAACATCAATTCGACTAGTATGTATTGAGGGCTTGCAATGCACCAAGAAAATCTGTTGTGCTCACAAGCTATTTCCTGCAGGAAACGGAGTCAGAGCTAGAGAAACTGGGCTTCTTATCCAGCCCCTGGGAAAGAGATTGGGGTCCATGGCAGCCTTGGGTAAGGAAAGACAAACCTCCTTGGTTCCGCCATTATAAGAAAGAGTTAACGATGAGGGGGAGGAGCTGCCCACTTTGTGCAGCCCAATGGGAGGGAGCCCACCCACAGGCTTCCTGTAGGGGAGGGAAAGACTGGGTGGCCTAAAAGCAAGGTATGCTGGGGTGGGTCTGGTTACTCAGAAAGGCCCAGAGCCAGCAAACCATTGGGTCAAAGTTTGGCCCCCAAGAGCCACTGGGTTGAGTTCATTCTTCTCAACTGATATCATGAGACATCTTCTGGAGGAGAAAGGAAATGATTTCCCCAGAAATGCCTGTAACGATTATCTAGAGGGTGTTTCTGCGATTAGGCAGACGACAGGAGCTGCAGAATTGAAAGTGATATGTGTGTGAGTGTGTTAGTATGAGTGTGTGTGTGTAAGTGTGAGTGTGTGTGTGTAAGTGTGAGTGTGTGTGAATGTGTATGTATGTACATAAGTGTGTGTGCATTGCAGGAGGATAAGGAGAAAGAGTGGACAATCTTTAATTCGTCTTAGTAACTAATCTCCTAAAACCAACTACAATAACAGTAAACCTTCCCTGAGCAATTCTTATGCAGTAGGGACGGAGCTGAGTGCACTCCAAAGCTGTCTCTGCACACTCAGGGCAGCCAAGTGAGATGAGGGTGGGCTAACATGGTTACCATTTTTCAGAGGAGGGAACTTCGGCTCAGAGAAGTTACTGACGTGGCCAACATAGCAGGCTGGGACTCAAACCCAAATCTGTCTGATTCCAAACTTTCCCACTAGAACCTTGGCCTCCCCACCCCTGAAAATAGCTGTCTATGTCGCTTTGTCCAGGATTAAGAAACTCATCGAATCTGAAAAAAATCACTCTAGGCCAGTGGGTGCAAACTGAGACCCCTCGGGTTGAGTTCACGCCTCACATGGGTTTGTTTGGCCATCACCTTGTTTTGAAAAATATTGGATTTCATTATCTTCGGGCAGTTCACCCTAATCTCACCACACCATATTTCCTTATACCCTAAATTGCAATCATTTATGTTAACTGACTGGCTTCTATGGGCATTTGAGTGCATGACCAACTGCTAATCTAGTTGTCACACGGCTCTCTGTTAGTGAGCTGGGACTTCAGGCTTCCTTGATACAGTTCTACCTTCTGCACGCATGATGGTGAGGGACATGGTGGTGATGATGAGGATGGTAGTGATGAGAATGGGGAGAAGGATGATGTTAAAGAAAAAATTATTCATGACCCTTGTGACAGATGCAGTGAAACATTTTGACCTTCCTCCCCCCCCCGTTATAGAATCCTGAGGCTGAGGGTCATGGGCACATTTGCTAGATACCTGCAAATCGACATTCGAAAGCCTAATTTCTCCAAGTCAGAGCAGCGTGGTATATGATGGAGATGGAAGGGAAAAGGGGGAGGGAGAGAGCTAGCACCTCGCTGACTCCCCAGGTCTCCGCCTGGCTGAACTCGCTGTGGGAAGTCAGAGTTTATCATTCCTTCCCCAACAGAAAAGGAAACTTACGGACCAGCGAAAGACACCCACATGCAGCTCTAACACCACGTCTGGCAACCAGTCAGCGTTCAGCAAGTCGCAACCATGTTTGTCTTACCATGAGGGATTCTCCAGACTGATTTTCATCGCTCAACAAAAACAAAGCAGACTTTTAGTATCTAGAACGTTTCACTGAGAATGATTGTGTTCTTGCACGACCAGCTCTTTCTGCAGGCATGGGAGTTGGGAGACCAGACCTCTGTCGTAGGACTTGATTTCCAAGGCCAGAATGCCACTGTATCAACAAATCCAACGGTGTTCGGTAGCAACATGAACCTCGTCCTTTCTCCCTTGTTAATATGCTTCCTGGAAGCTTGGCCTGAATGGTCTTTAAATTCCACGCTCTCCGATTAAGGAGGAAAACATCCTGAGTCTTGAGGCCCTGTGCCCTCTGTCCAGGGTGAATGACACAGCCATTGTCTGTCTTAAATGGGGGTTTCACACAGGAATGGCCCAAGCCCCTGGGGACAGCATAAAAAGGTAGGTATGGCCCCGTCAATGGGTACGGGTCACCTGAGAGGCAAGATGTAGTCTTGCAGACTCCGAATCATCTTTCCCAAATTCCAAGGAGAAGACAATCCACACCGACATTCCACTCATAATCCAGAGGCCCTGTAGCCTCTCCTTGGGCGTCTCCTCGGGCAGGGGTGGTGGCTGTTCAATAGGGCATTTCAGCTCATGGAAAAATTGAAATTTATCAAGGGTACACGCAGGTCAGTGGGCGGGCATATGTGTGCACACATCCATTTCACGCCTAATCTTCCCTTTTGTGTCAGCTGGAGAGGGTGGGTGGGAAGGTGACTTTCAAGGTTGGAGAGTAATTGACCCGAGAATGCAGCGAGCAAACATCTTAAAACACAACGGAGAGCCCCTGGAAACTGATTGGAACCATTTGTGTGGTCAACAAGAATGAGGGCCGCAGAGAACTGGAAGGCCGGGACAATATCTGCTCTGTTCTGAGGCGTGGAACAGATGCCAGCGTTCCTTCTGACTTTACAGCTTTTTCTTGGCTTGTGCGGGTGAAAGAGGCTGATTAAAAACGGGGCCCGCGCTGGATGTTGAACAGCCTGCCAGAATGTGGCACAAGACCCGGTGGGCCGGGGATGGACTCCTCGCGGCTCCAGCCCCCCACCCAGCACGTGCATCGGGCAGCCCCCGCCGCTTGAAGGCCCAGGGGCCCCCGGGATGTACCCTCACTCTCTCTCTCGGACTTTCCTCCTACCCCTACACCAGAAGCCAGGCCAGGGCTAAGAGGCAGAGCAACACCAACACCCCTCAGCTTTCCTCCAACTAATAAAACCCCTCAGAAATGGATGGAAAGATATTCATCCCCTCCAAAGCCATTCCTTCCTGTAGCGGTGTCTTAGGTAAAACCGAGTAAGCCCAGGGCATTGAGTTTCACTGGGCGAGTCACTGTGTGGTCTGTTCTGAGAGCCAAGACTTTCCAACCATACATTTCAACGGCGGTTACTCAAGTTTGGGTAAGAAAACACTTACCCAATTTCCGAGCAGACAGTGAACCGCGGGGCCTGTAACAGATATGGAGAGACAGAGTCCGAGTTCCCGGCAGCGCCGGGCTCCCCGGCCTGGAGCGCACGTCCGAGAGGCTGATGCAGGATGCAGCCGTGCCTGCCAATTAGCCCCTGGCCCCTTCGGTGGGAGATGGGGCAAGGTTCCCCCTGTGCGTTCCAGAGAATTTCACACGGTGCCCGCTCCCCTGCCAGAGGGGTCGAGGCTCAAGGGAGGAAGCTGGAATGCGGATTGGAAAATGAAAATACTCTGTTAATGAGGAGCCAGAAAAGATTGGAAATGCCAGAGCTGGAAGGGGCCTTGGAGAGGGGCGAACTCAGGTCTTGGGGCTTCGGTGGCCTCGTTCATAAAATGAGAGAGCGAGGGTGGAGGGGGGTGACTGAGGCCAGCCGTCTGAGGCCACCCAAGGTGTTAGTGGCTCAGCTGGGCTCAGACCCCTGACCCCAATCCAGGCACTTTCCGCCTCGGCATGCTCCCATCCAGCATGGAGCTCAGTGAGAGCACTCGGCGGGAGGCAGCTTCCCTGCAAGTATTTGTTCTACTACACCCAGGAGGGAATTCTCCACTCCAGAGGATCATCTGACCTTCCAGTTACGCAAACCCCCTGAGATGGATCTGATCCCCTGAGCCACTTCTTATAGAGGTTCCTTCGTTCATTTTACAGTACTCTGACTCGTTCCATGTTGTGTGTTCGTGTGTGCATATGCATGTGCACGTGTACATGTGCATCTGTGTGTGCATGTGTGTGATATTTACTGAGTGTCCCCACTTCCATCCCAGCCAAGGATGTGCTGCTCCTGTTCTGGACTCCAGGCATCACCCCCACCCTATAGAAGTTTCAATCCAGCTGAGGAGGCAGATGCTGAACAAATAATTGGCAGTGGTGTGATAGGCAGGACAGTGATCTTTGCTTTCCCACAGACCAGCGGTTCCCTGGGGATAGGCCAATAAGCTCTCTCCAACCCAAAACCCAGTGTCAAGCAGATGACTGATAGCTATGCACATTGTTGGTTCATCGGTGGGGCTGGCTGTTAATAAGCTGATCAGTTGGTTGGTGGATAAGTCAGTTGGTTGGCTCACTTAGTATTTGTTGGTTGTTATTGGTCAAGTTGGTGGTTATTCATGAGTTGTTTTGTTGATTGGTTGGTTGGATAGTTAATTGATTAATTCTTAATTGTTACTGGTTAAGTGTGTGGTCGTTCACTAGTTAGTTGGTTGGTTGGATGAATGGATGGTTAGTTGATTGACAAATTATTAGTTGGTTGTTATTCATTAAGCAGGTGGTTGTTCATTAATTGGTTGGTTAGTTCATTGGTTGATTGATTGATCTAAACCAGCATGATGTCATAAAAGGAGCCTGGATCCCACTCCCAATTCTGCTGCTTCCAAACTCTGTTACCTGGAGAAAGTCCCTTCTCATTGACATTTCCAAGCCACTATTTCCTCATCTGTAAAATAGGGATAACAGTACCTTCTTTGAAGTTAATATATGTAAAGTGACATACATCAATGGCACCCAGAAAACAGAAGCTATTATCATTGCTATTATTCATCATTGAAATGAAGGATTAGATTCTGTCATTGTCAGACATGTTTCTCGCGACCTTTAACATGATGTCACTCTGACATTTCGAAGAGTGAGCCTATGTGGTGACCCCAGAAAGAAATAGAATCACTGCAGCTATTACTTAATAAAAGCCAACCTGTAACTTAGAAAGTATATAGAACCCTTGAAGGAGTCTCAAATCCCATTGGCATTCAAGGCTCCCCTCCCTTGGCCATTTGGAATTAAGAGCCAGTACCAAACACATGCGTCTGTTGGTGAGAAGATTCCCCAAAGCTCACCTATACATGACCTACAAGCATTCAAAATATTGACAGTTTACAAAGTATAATTGCATCTATTATGTCATGTGACCTTCAGTGCACTCCTGGCAGACAGGCAAAGCTCAGTTAGTCTCCTTATTCTACAGATGAGGAAACTGAGGCTCAGAGAAGTAGAGTTACTCAAACAAGTTGCAGAGCAGAGCCCACGGAAGTCCTATTCCTTTCCTGCTCTGGGGCACATATTTAAGACCTTAGACTGCACACATGTTTTAAGCAGGAATCCTAAGTCCCAAAACAACTCTGAAGTTGTTGTTTCAGTTTGAAATCCAAGGCAGATGCTTTTCGCAACATGCTCTCCAAGGACAACCCACTACTGAAACACAAAAATGTTCTAAACCACCATTTTTTTAATTTCCCATGAAAATATTAAAGAGCTATAAATGAAAAATAAACATCTGGATATTAATATTAAATTAAACATCATACAATTCTGGAAAATACCAGAGTAACCAGATGCCAGCTCAAATGACCATGGCTCAGCTCCCATCACATGTATACAGGGGACTAGCATCTTATCCTTCCCGGATTCTGGGAAGTGGTCATGGCTTCCTTCTTTTTCTTAGTCATGTCTGGCTCCAAGCTTTTATTTGCCTTGAAGTTTCCCATTTATGTATCATATCACTGTCCCACATGTGACCATCTCTGTCATTTTGGCCTAGTAGATTAGACTCAGTAAAGAAGAAAATTAGTGAATTAGAAGACAGAGCTAAAAGATCACATAGAATACAACACAGAGAAATTAAGAAGTGGAAAACATGAAGGAGAATTAAGAGACATGGAAGATAGAATGAGAAGCTCATATTTAATAAGTTTCCGAAAGAAGAACATAGATAATGAGAGAGAAGTACCTTTAGGTGAAATAACACCTAAAATTTTTCCCAAATCAAACAAGGGCTTGAATATTCAGACTGAAGGAGCATACTAATTCACAAGCAGCTTGGGATGGATGGATGGATGGATGGATGGATGGATGGATGGATGGATGGATAGATAATCTAGTGGTGGACTTGAATAATGACCTGTCTGTGAAAAGACTCCCTTAGCTTAAAATCAAACAATAAATTTCTAATTCACCTTGCTGCCAAATTCATCTCCCAGAGGTTAGAAAGAGATCTAATACCCTGAAAATCATTCTGACCCACCACCACCCCCCACCCCGCCCATACACACACACACAAAACTAAAGGAATTCTTGGAGATATGGCAATGTAGGAATTCTACTACAAAGTAGCAAAACGTACATCCTCACCTCATTTCATAGATAAAAGTAAACTCTAGATTCATTAAATAGCTAAATCTGAAAAAGCAAAATATTAAAGTGTTTAGAAGAAAATATAAAAAAATAGATATATTTATTTTGAGGAAGGTTTCTTAAACAAGAGGTAAAAGTAAAAATCATAAAGGCAAAGTTGGTGAATTTTCAGATGCTGGAGAGTGTGCAAGGCTGAGTCTCAATGAACAACTCATCAGTGATTGGATTTCAGTGATAATCAGGAAAAACATCTAGGAGTATCTGAATTCCTTCAAATCGTCTAGAAGGCAATCATCTATTCAATCGAAGTATCCAGACCAGCAAGGAACCTTATAATCACCACCATAATCATCATCACCATCGCCATCACTACCATCATCACCATCATCATCATCACCATCATCAACTTACACATGGTGAATATATAAGTTGACCTTATACATTCTATCTGCATTCGCTCATTTAATTCTTATGAAAACCCTCAGTGATGTAGGTAAAATCATTGTTCCCACTTTATAGATGAGAAAGCAGAGAGAGCTTATGAGACCTGCTCCCTGTCCCATAGTGGGGAAGTCATGAGTTTGATGCCAGGGCTGGCCCATGTCCACATACTCTGTGGACGTGGCCACACTAAGTTCTCCATCAAGTGTCTTCAACCTGCTGCCTTGAAGGCCACCCTCTTCATGCACAGCCCAAAATATATTCGCCTATATCACAGAGTTTGTTAAGACCTACTAGGTCCTGGGGTTTATGCAAGACCTCAGAGATATTGAGTTTGATTTCACATGACTCATTTCATCACTGACAGATAGAAAATATCAGGGCAAAGATTTTTTAGTTTAGAAACATAAACATATTGACAGCTTTCCAATGGCTTCATCATATAAGTAAGCATCACTATGAGGCTTTTGAGTCTAATGGAATGCAAAGGTCCATGCTGGGGAGGTAGACATGAATAAACCCTCTCCCCACCCCCAGGTTTACTGGAGAAAACTGTTTTTTGCCGTTGGAAAAATGACTACATTTCAATCAAGATCAAATTCCGAAGGCTTTGCCAGCACTCACAAGTGCCCACATGGTATACAGGGCCTGGCCTGGCCAACTTCCTACTCAAAAACCTATTTCTATGGTTCTTTGGATACGAAAAAAAATAATAAAATACAAGATAAACTCAGCTGAAACCCAAATGAATGGATTAGTTCCCATTTTAATGCCATTTGAGGGTGTTTTATAGCCTGCACTGTGTATCTTTTACACATCTATTTTTAAATACTGCAAACTTAAGGATCTTGATAGAATATATTAAACCCTTTATGAATTCCATCTACAAAATTAAAGCAAGAACTAGGTGGCAAAAATGTGCAGTCAATACTGTTAAGCAGAGATGGTGGGGCCCTAACTGTCCTGAATGAGTCCTCTTTTGAACAAGGGGCAGGAGCTAAAATGTCTTGGTCTTCTTCCGGAAGGTTTCCCCAACTATAAACTCACCTCTTCCATGAAAATGCAGGACCTTACAGGTGATCAGATGCAGTTCAGTGATCATGAAGCTGTGAAAACTGAGGTCAGCTCACAATCTCCAAACCATCTACCTGTGAGAAAGTCCTTAAGCCACTTTAAAACCAGCCAACATCTACTACAGGCCAGGTGCTATTCTAGGCCCTTACATATATTAAGTCACTTAAGACTTACCACAGTCCTGTGAGACAGGCACTGTTATCATCACTGAAATAATAAAATACTATTTAACCATAAAATACAGATGTGGAAACTGAGGCTCAGAGAGGTTAAGCAAGTTGACCAAGGACACACAGCTTGTAGGTGGCAGAGCTGGAATTCGAACCCAGACCCACTGGCTCTGATCCTTACTCTTAACCACCACATTCCCTGACTCTCGTGGATGCCTGCTAGCAAAGTCATACTTGATTGTAGGTACACTGCTATCAGACATAGAGATACATAATGATCCCAGTTTCCCCATTAGACTGCAGATTTCCTCCCTTCAGATGAAACGGGCGGTGACTCCATCCAATAATTATGCCACTACTGGTCTATATAGAACTTCAGTATGAATTAGAAAAAGGTGGCCCTTCTTCAATCTGTCAGAAAATGGTTATAATACACTTTTTGTTGTAACAAATCACTTTACTAATATCTGTTGACAATGTCATAGTAAGCCTCTGTATCTATGATATCTGTGATGTAAATGGAGCCCTTAGGTTTGAGCAGTGCACTACCTGAGCAACTGTGCATAGTGGCACTACCTTCCATCCTCAGCCAAGCCAAAACGAATGCAGTTTGAAAACTCTCCCTACAAAACAGATGGCAGTAAAGCAGAAAGGCTCAGAAGTGGTCTCTGGACCTACAGCTCATATGATCATTGTTAGGATTTGGTGAGGTAATATAAGTAAAGTGTTCCTAGAAACTGCTTAGCAATCGTTAGTTATCTCATCAGTCCATCAAAACAACCCCTCTTCTTTTTAGTCCTCAGTTGCAACATTAGAGAGGCTGGAAATTTCTGTTCCGGGGGATTCGTCCACCCAATCAGTGAGTAAAAGAGTTTTCTCCCCAGGAGGTTCTCATCCAAGTTCTCTTACATATTTTTAAAACGTCATCAAAATGTTACTTCCCCTTTATGGAAATGCTGGCTTGCTGATGCTTAAAATGACCTAAAACCTGATCTGACTCTATATCCCCCTCAGTACAGTGGGCACACATATGACCCCGCCATTTTTTCAAGACAACCCTCTGAAGGAGGTATTTTATCCCTATTTTACAGATAAGAAAACTGAGGCTCAGATCGAGATGCCATGCCCAAGGTCACACACCTTGTAAGGAGCAAATCTGACATGTCCAACCTGACATATTTGGACTTCATAGGTATTGTTCTTAACCAAAGCGGTAATTCAGCCAAAATAAAACCATTTTTTAACTTCTATAGATAAAACTGACCGCTGTCAAGTCACAGCATGCTTCCACATAACCTTTTTGTTAATAACAGCTTGAGATCTAATTTGCACCATGCTGGACATTTTCGTAGCTCTTATCTCATTTAACCCACATCGTCATTCCATTGTAAAGATCTGAAAACTGAGGCTCAGAGAGTTTGTCATCCCCAAGGCCACCAGCTGCTCCTCCTAAAGGCTGGGTCTGCCTGAGTCGCCTCCGGGGATCTTCCCACTCCTCCGCATTCCCTCTGCAAAAAAAGAATGTGGCTTGAGGGTGTAGTAGATGGCAGCTGTCCTGTTATCGCTGCACTGTGGTATGTTCGAGAGACAGCTAAACACTGTGCTTTTGACTGGTTTACATAAACTCAAATGCATGCAATTTATCACTTCACCCATGCGTATCCTTGGGTCGGAGATGTGCCCACATCTAGGGAACCCCTAGGAACAAGCATTACACAAATAAACTTTGTTTCCCCAATTCTTGGAGCTACTGAGACAGCACACGAATATTTCTATAATTTTTTAAATCCCACAAGAGAAAATTAGCGAACACCAAAAGCCTCTGTGGTTGCCAGCTGCATGCTAACCCTCCTCCTGCCAAATTTCTGAATAGACTGGCCCCAATATTAAAGAGGACGGTCTTTCTGAGAACACTAGTTATGATATTTTGCTCAGAAACAGGATGCAAGCAGTGACAAGGAGTTGAAAATCAGGGAGATGGGAGCCCTCAACAAACGTCCTTCCAAAAGCCCTAAAGTCCCGCCCAACAGTGGGTAACACACAAACCATTATTAAAAGTAATCAAATAAAACCAGAAAAATACCACAATTTTAGAAAAATTCAATGCCTTAAAACCAATTATTTTATTTTACAATAATTAAAACCAAAAAAATACCATTAAAACCAAAAAAAAAATCATTGCCTTTGGCATAATTATAAGACAGCTGGAATATGTTCTAGAAAGTACGTCCTCAGTGACAAGATCACGTATGAGGAAGATGAGGAGTGCAGGTCCCCGCCCTAGAACCACTCACTGGCTGAGAGGCTCTGACCGACTCATTCATTAGTTTCCTTGTGGGTAAAATGGGGACGTGGAGTATGGCACGAGGCTGTGTAAACGGTATGGCATCTTCAGATCTGTGTTGTCATTCGAGGACATTGTGGTGTTTAAAATGTTCCACAAATCATAATGGATGTGGGATCTCAGAGTACAGACATGGCAAAAGCGTTTCCACTCAAGTTTACCAAATGGAAATGGAGAACTGTGTTAAGAAGGATTCCGAGGCTAAATCTAAGGTCAGCGTGATGGAACTCTAAGACCAAGCAGCAACGTCTGCCATAATTGTGGAGACTTGGGTTCAAGAAACGATAAGGTTTTTTGTTGTTTTTTTTTTTTAATATAAAAATCCAAAAAGTGAGACTTTTGGTAACATATTCCAGGCATTAGCTATTCTCCGCAAGACATTTTCTCTCACTTCATTTAATTCTTGTGAACTTTCCAGGGAAGGCCTAAATTCCATCCTTCCCTACTCCAGACTTGATACGCTAATGGAATAGGGGTTTCCATTTTCTCAGGCTTCTGACCCTTCCAAACAGGACACAGAGATGTGTAGTCTTCAAAGAATTTTTTCATGTTCATACAAAAAGGCAAATTTTCCCATCTGCCTGGAGGTTGCTCTTGGGCCACAGCCATGGGAATCGCAGAGAGCACTACCACATTCCAGTGAGTTCCCCGCCATCACGACTTCACCCTGGCCCGGGAGGGAGGACCCCGACTCTGCACTCGCAGAGGCTGCTGCCTTGGCCCTAAGACCCGCAGCCCCCGGCAGGCCGGCTGCTCCCCGGGCCGCCTCTTCCTGCTTATGGAGCTGTCCCTGCTTGGAAGGCCCACATCTGCTGCCCCGGCCACAAGCGATCCACGCTCCCCATCGCCAAGGGCTGCGGTGCCAGCCCCACGGCGAGAGCCGGATTGTGGTGGTCTGTCTGTGTTTGTTGAAATTGGGCAGGAGAGCCGGCCTCCCAGTCAAGACTGCCTGGAATGTGCGCCCAAGCGCTGTGCAGACGGCTCTGTCAGCAAGCTCAGGAAACGGGCTGGAAGGGCTGGGACGAGGCCCAGGTCTGGACCAGCTCGCCCAGGAACACACCGTCAGGGAGGGGAGACCGAGGGACTGCGCCAGGACAGAGGTCCCTTCTGTGTCGATGCCGCCCTGCCCTCTCTCGGTTTGCAGTGCGAGGCCCTAATTGCCTTGACCAAGTAGAAAATCCAGTAGGAAGCGTCGATTTTCCTATTTGATCACAGCGGCTTTTTCCAAAGGGAAAGCTGAATCATGCTGACTCTGGAGACTGCTAGCAGAGCCTCTTTTTTTCAAAGGTACAATCTCTGGAAAACCATTCCTGCCCCCCCATCTTAAAATATCAACAAAACATTAGTTATAATGAAAGAAGTTCCCATGTATCGAAAACTTACTACAGAGAGTGTGTGCCCTGCTGAGTGATATTCAAATTATTTAGCAAGCAGCAGGCCGCAGACACCAGCTGATCAGCACACACTGGAGCAGTCTCGGAAGCGCCCACTATGCCAAATGTTACCCTAATTTAGTCTCTGGACCATGAGAAGGTTGGGAGGGGGTGGTCCTCGCGGCATGGCAAGGGCAATAGCAGGGCACTTGTGGCCTCTGGAAAGTGGTTATTTATGAACAAGGGTGACAAAACTTCAATACGCAACAGTCATGGTCCCCGTGCCTTGTACCTGTGTGTCAGCCTCAGGGAGAAGCACCTGTACAAAGTGGTTTCCAAAATGCCCCCATCCTGTGCCCATGAGAGTTGGAGTTTGTGCCTTGACTCAACTGCGACTGGGACTACTTGGCCAACAGAATGCAGAGGAAGTGACGTTTGGGCGGTCCAAGGCCAGGTATTAGGAAGGCCTGGCCCTTGGCGCCCTGAAGCCCCTAGGAAAGAACAGCCGTGTGCAGAGGCCCTGGAGAAGGAGACACCACGCGAAGAGCGGCCACGCCAAGGAGGCGCACTGCCTGTCTGGCTACAGTCCCCGCTGTCACCTCAGGACAATTGCATGAGAGACCCTGGTGAGACAGTGGAAGCCCCAGCTGGCCCATGGAGTCACGAGACCCAAAAAAAAGGCTGCGTTTTAAGCCCCCGTGTTTGGGGATGTTTTGTTACACAGCACTAAAACGCTACCTGACATATGTTCCCTTATTTATTATCACTGTGAGGTGGGCATTATTACAGATTCCAAAAACTTGAAAAATTCATCCAAAACCGCACTACATACTCAAGACCAGCTTGGCTTGTCCTCGAACCCCCTAAATCGTTCCAATTTACCGAAGAACTCACAAGCTCCTCTCGGTCTTAGACTCCCACTCTTCCCCGAATCTCTTCATAGAAAGCATCTGCGAGTCTCACGACTTCTGCTCATAACTTTGTCGGTCTTGCCAGTCTGCCCATCAGGGCGTCTTGGCCTCCATGCCTATCCTTGTGCCGTCAGAACCAGAAAGCACACCGCTGTGCCAGCTGCGGCCCCCCTCCCTTTCGGACCGCCTGTGCAGCCCCAGACCAAGTACCTTCTCCTGGGAAAGCCGCCGGCCTCGTGACAAGCTCCGTGGGTATATTTAGCTGCTGGGAGACTTCTCAGGATGGCAGTGTTGATCCTGGACGCCGACCTGGCCTGCGTGGAGGAGCCACAGGCGGTTTTCTCACTGCCCGCTCTTCATGCTTTACACACTCACTCTGCGAGCTTCCTCTAAGAAACAGAGATGTATAACATTTATGAGTTTTTATTCCTGTCAGTGTTAATGAAACTAGAAAAAAAAAAATCTCATTTTTTTCCCCGCTGCAAAGTACTTTTCCACATTTTTCTGTCTTTATTATGAAATTTCTCTGGCTGTGTTAGTTAATTATTCAAAATAAAACTGCCCAGTGAGATTAAATTCATCCCACCAGAGTCCCAAGTGTTTTTATTCCTGTTGTGCAGAGGTTCCTGTCTCTACCTAACTCTCCTCTCAGCCCCCATTAGGGTGATGGATATCCAGTGTAAGCAATGACAAGCTGGAGAGGGGGAGAGAAGCATGTTATGCCCCTCCCCTATCCTTCATGTTCCTGCCTGGCCCTGTTCTCCTGCTTCCCTATGTTTGTCCTTCAAAGCTCTACTCAACTGACACTTCTGCCAGGAAGTCCTCAGGGAGCTCTCCCTCCTTTTACTTTCCACGCCTTCATTGGCACCTGAGTTCCTGTCATTAATCTAATCTCTCTTTTTTTAAATCTCATTTTCTCAGCTGTATCTTATGCTCCAAATTTCCAATCTCATGCTCTTCTTACAGACAGCGTCATCGTTGTCACAGCTCAGCACCCACCCCGTGCTCAGACGCTGTGCCCAGCACTTCTCATGGATTATCTCGTTTCATAAGAGACACAATGTAATCCCCATTTTGCAGAGGAGAAAGCAGGGCTCCAAAAAAGTGAACCGTCGAGAGTAGCCGGGATGTGAGCCCAGGTAGCTTCAGGGCCTGTGTCATTAATCCTAACTGAGCATCACAAGTCAAAAGAAGAAAGAGTCAAGAGCACAATTTAAGTTTTTTCTGAAAATGAACAATAGAGAAAAAAATAGCTCTTTAATGGTAATACCTGATGCTGGACAAGGTTTATTGGGACAGGACCCCCATTATATTGTTTGTAGTAGTCAAAATTAATATATACATTCTCGTATTTGTTTTCGTGACATAGTACAAGAACCCTAAAATTAGCCAAAAGGTTTTACTCAATACCTCTTACTGTCAGAACATCTCTTAAGGAAATGAGCAAGATGTGGGTGAAGATTTATACACAGCAATGTTCACTGCAGCCATGACTTTCAATAGCAGAATCTTGGAAACAACCTAAATAAACAGCAATAGGGACTGAGTGTGAAAAGATGGTTGGTGTTACTTTCTTCTTTCGTTTTTCTGTATTTTCCAAATTCCTTCACGTGTATTGCTTACGTGATCAGAAGGAAAAATCCATTGTATTTTTGAGGCAAAGGAGGGATGCAGGTCACCCCTTTCCTGTCGGCAGAGAACAATATTTTGGGAGGGCATTTGGCAGCAATCATTCTAGTCCAGCAATTCTCCTTCTAGGAATTCATCACCCATAAATCCTTGCACAAATGCGCCAAGATATATGTGCAAGGATATTCACTGAAGCACGACTTGTAATGGTAAAAGACTCAAATCAACCTAAAAGTTTACCCAAAGGAAATGGTTAAATAAATTATGGTACATCCATACAAAGGAATACAGTGTTGTTAAAAAGAAAGAAATGGAGCTCTAACATGAAAAATAGGCTGTGATATATTGCTGAGTGAAAACAGCAGGTTACAGACCTGTGTGTGAAGCATAATCCCATTTGTGTAAAAAACTATAAATATATGTGATTGTTTTTAGAGACATTAGAAAGTCTACAAGGATATACATCAAACTCTTAGCCAGTGGTTATCTGGCTGGGAAACAAGTTGGAAGAATGAGAAACTTTTATGTTTTACTTAGTTCTTATATTGCTTGAATTGTTTCCAAGAGTGGTATTGCTTTAGGCAATATATTCTTTCTTTACTTTCTGTTATAGAAAAATTCCAGCATATGCAAAAATAGAAAGATCAGTACATTTAACCTCAAAGTACCCGTCACCCAGCTTCCAGCTTCAGAAATAATCATCTCTGTCCAATCTTGTTTCCTCTCTACCCTGTCCGTCCATATTTTAGTATTATTATCACACCTAAAAAAGAACGACTGCTTAATATCATCAAATATCTAGTCTGTTCATATTTCTAACTTCTCATGATGTCATATAGCATATTTAACTGTGTGTTTGAATCATAATCCAAATAAAAACCAGAAATCATTTGATATGACTTTTAAATCTTTTTATTATACAGATTATTCATTCTCACTCTATATATAATGTAGACACGTACAACTACGCATACATGTATGTATATACGAATATGTATGTATATGTGTGTATAAAGTGGGCAATCTGGTTATCCCCATTTAAAAGCAGGGAAACTGAGGCACAGAGCGAGCAGGAGACTTGTCCTGGGTACAAACATTTATACGGAAAGAGTAAGAGAATGAGTGAGAGAGATTAATTGAAGAACTCAAGTTGCTTGTCCTCTGGGGTTTGGCTGGTTGCAGCCCCACGGTGTGGTATAACCTGCTCTTCTGTCCTTTGTGTTTCCTATAAATCGGTGGTTAGATCAGGAGGCTCAATCAAATTCAGGTTCGATGTTTTGGGCAAGATTGCTTATGAATGGTGGCACATCCTTCCATCAGGAGTCTCTTGTTTCTTGTCTCTTGTTGTGTGATGTTAGCTGTGTTGATGCTCAGTGCCAATAAACCACTGGCTTGTGGTAATGCATTAGAGATTGCTCCACACACTGTTCAGCATGAAACCAGCCTCTCTACTGAGCAGTAGCTGGCCTGGCAGGCACATACAATGGCTGCAATCACAGAAAGCTTTCAGCAGCCTTAGTTTTTGCTTCCAGCTCCCTTAAGCTTGATTCCATGAGCTCCAGAAGTGTGGGGAGATAGCACACACTCCATACTCTCAGTGTGCCCTTTGGCTGGTCACTCGCCCCTACCGATTCACAATAACACATAACCTAGAATAACGCCTTTCCATTGTGCTTACCACGTGAAAGCACATTGAAGGCTGAAACACTATGGGGAAATAGGAGGGAAGGGCTTATTTATACAGGTGTTTCATCTACACTCTGAGGCAAGTCAGTAAAAAGAATGAGCTCACAGACCCTTGGGCAAAACTGAAGGCCTCTAATCAAGGCCTCCTTATTTTCTGGTTGTGTGACCCAGGGCAAGTTAACAGCATTCTCTATGCCTCAGTTTCCCTGCTGTTAAAGGGGACTGGATTAGATAATATGTATGAATTCCTGAAAACCACAGTCGCACAAGAAATGCCAGCTTCTACTCAGCGACCTGGAGGGGTAGCAATGAAGCCCAGTGGGCACACAATGGATTAGCAGACCCTGAACATTGCGTGGCAGGCAGCATGGCAATGAGAGGTATTTTGTTCTGGAATCAGCTAGTCATGGCCATGCTGCTGCCTACCTGTGTGACCTTAGGCAAGTTACTTCACCTCTTCCAGCCTCAGCCTTTGTGTCTATAAAATGGGATGGCAAGAAACCCACACCTGAGAGGGGCACTGCAAAGTTCTGACAACCCAAAGCATGTGCTGCTAAGAGCTAACGTTTATGGGAGGATTATTGTGCTCCAAGCACTCAGTTCCAGGCTTCCTCTTTCTCACTGCATTTAATGCCACAACTGCCCTAGGAGAACTGGCCAATTTATACCCCGTGTAAGGTTCCAAGCACTGTGCCAAGGATACAGGACTATCTCTGGTCCACAGTGCCTTATCTGAAACCTCTGAGATCAAACGTGATTCAGAGTTCAGAGTCTGGGGGGTTTTAGAAAGGCAATGAGATACACACCATGTACTTTCTTAACACTCCAGCAGGGTCTGGGAAGCACGTCACCACCCACAGTGATCAAGCACTGTTGATGCTTCTACAGCAATACATGTGAGCATCCCCCACTAAGCAGGATAAATGAAGACCTAAATAAAAAAATCAGTTCAGGTCAAATTTTGCCAGCCAATTACAACAGGGCTTCAAATAACATCATTTTGTTCAACGTCATTTCATTATAATGTTGATAGGATATTGTAAGAACTTAACTTTCGTTTATGTCAATTAGCCTATGGTAAAATTGATTTCCTTTTACATCATGTCACTTAAAGTTGCAGGCTCTATTGAGAACATTAAGTGAAAATTTACTGTAGTTTGTTGCAACTAAGAAAAAACGTTTCAGTGTTCTGATCTTTTGAGATTTTGGCACTGCAGATAAAAGTGTGTGGGCTGGCAGTGTAAATATCAGAGACCACACACAGGGTGCAGTGGGCCACAAGATAATTCATACATCAGGACCTGGTGATGAGGACATCAGGCCAATAAGCAGCCTTTAAGATCCCTGAGCCCTTTCACAGATAAGAATCAGAGGAGCCCAAGCTAGGATAATCCTTTGGACTGTAGGGGATGGTCAGGCAATAAAATGATCCAGGAAGGCTAAGATGAGGGTGGGGACAAGGTCTTTACAACCCTTGGTCCTTTGCCCATGCCCTATTGCCAGGGTGACATTCGGGTACCTGAGCCCCTGACGGGCCAGCCAGAGATGTTGTGGGCTCCAGCTTCCTGTAATGCCCCAGGATAGCAGGACCACATTAGGGGCATGTAGTGGAGTTTCTAACCTTATCATCTTCGTGTCCTTCCTTTGTTCCAGGCATGACCCCACTTCCTCATATAAACCACTTCTCCCTCCTCTCTCCAACTCCTTCTAGTGGGGGCAGCCATATTCTTCTGTGACTGCCTCAGCTGATTGGCCCAAGGGAGAATCTACGATCCAATCAGAGTGCTTCCCTGAAGTTTTTCACAGTCATTAGGAGAAGAAGCAGGAGCAGTGAGGTGAATGGTTCAGATGCTGTCACTTCTGCCCCCGTGTGGAGAGTGAGAGAAAAGAGCGGCATGCGGAGAGAAATGGGTGTGAGAGAGACAGACATTTCTTGTGTTTCCCTGACTGAGCTGACACAGAGGCCCAGAGACGTATAGTTGACACTGTCCTCTCTGTGGCTTGGATTTCATCCTTTCAGTAAATCCCCATTTTTAGCTAATTTTAATCGAGCTGAGGTGGGAACAGAGTTGGGGAACAAATGATCCCAGCAGCTGCCCATGAATAGCTATCTGGCTTGTAAATGAGAGCTATGTTGGAAAGCAAAGCCCTGCTTCTGTATTTGTTCAGGAGGTTGGGGGTGGGGGTGAGCACATCTTACCCCAAACCCACCCGGCACCTGTTGGGAAACACTGACCCCATTGCAGAGTTTGGATTTACACGGACTCTGTATAACACCTTATAAAGAAAGCCACTGGTGCAGAAGATTAAAGAACGCCATTAAGTTAGTTGTTTTATTTCTTCTGAGACCGAACGAACGCTGGAAAAGTGCAAGGAAACGTTGCCGAGTTATTTACTCTCCGTTACCAGGGGCCGTGCATCGCCTCACATAAGCAGCCCCAATTGGGTCACGGTGGTGGTTTATAGGGTGTAAATGTTGTGGGGGAGCCAGCGCCATCCTGGAGGGAAGCTTGGAGTAGTCACGCGGGAGTGAATGGAAAGTTAGCACCAATAAAAGCTCGTGGGGCTGGCCTGGCATCCTGGCCCCAGCGGGACTGTGAAGGAGGTCTACCCAGCTCCATGGAATGTATGTCAAGGTCCTGCCCATTAGGACTGCTCTGTCTCTTTATGGAGTTTTGCAAATCCCTTTCTGGAGCCCAGGTCATGTGTTTTAGGGAGAAAGCAGCCCCTTCCATTACTGGCTGCTGTGCAGTGTGAGAAGGAGAAGGAATTTCACCCCGAGACTAAAGAAGGCTCGTCCTACATCCTACCTGTGAGGCTACATGGGTTTCTGGCCTCCCTTTTTGTCTGCTCCCTGATTATCTGGATTTAGGGAGCAAATGGATTTCGCTAAAGCCCCTAGGAGCTTGAGCTAAAGAGAGGGGTTTGTTGTGAGGTAACAGAGGTAGTCCATGAGACATTCAGGTCTCAGAGGGCTATCTATACCAGAAGCAAAGACCTTCAAAATCAGGGTAGACATGGTCTCTCTCCAACTCCAGGCCTACTCTCTCCTGTTCTCCGTGGGCATAACAGAATATGAATGTCCCGCGGCTCCCAAGAGATGCACCCACAATTCAGCCCCCCACAAAGCCACTATTCAAGCCACCCCCAGATAGCAGTGTCTATGAATCCCAAATTTCTAAGTGAGAGAACTTGATTGGCCAGCCAGTAATCAAATGTCCATCTTGCAGCCCAAGTACTCACGGCCAAGGGTCACAAAAAAAGTCACTATTCGGCTCCTTTTTTTCCTCCTGAAAGCCATTCCCACATCCAATAGTCAACGAATATATGCTGGGCACCTACTGAGTGTAGGTATGTGCTAAGTCAGGGGACACCATCATGAGCAAAAGAGACTTGGTCTTTGCCCTCATGATGTCTCTATCTGAACCTAACAAGGGAGGCAGACAGAAACGTAATGAACTTTAGGGCGGAAAACAAATCAGATGTGCATAGGCACTTGGAGCACAGCATGCTTTCAGGTTAACCGCTGGGAGGCTATGAGGAGCCTGCTGTTTGGAGATCACCTGAGTCCCATCTCTATTAGCTTAACTCCCTAAGTCTCCATTCTCCGTCTCTTGGCTCTTGCCAAGCATACATTCCATCATCTACTCAGAACGCTATTCTAGAGGATCCAAAACCCCAATTTTTTAAACATTTTTTTCTTTTTTATAATCTTTTATTTTTCAATTAAAAACCCCTCTTGACTCTCAGCCCCTCCTCTGGCTTTCCACATCCTCAGCCCTGGGAACCTCATCAGCATGGAGAAAAAATATTTATCTTATATTTAGCCACATCCCTACCAGATGACTAATATCCTGTCCCCATGCTACAGTGAAGCACCAGACTCAGCACACACACAATAGAACAGCAGGCTGCCATGGCTGGCAGTCCTCCACCACAGAAACAGGCGAAGGAGAGGTGTGGGGCAAATTATCACAACAAATCAGTGACACCTATCCCTTCCACTTTCCCTGTTAAGACATAACTTCAAATCTTTGTCTTTGAGTCCTTCCGAGGAAAGCTGCGTGACAACAGATGTTATGAGAACAACTCATACCAGGCACTTGGCAAGGGTTAACTCAGTGGCATGTCCCACCACAACAGGTACTACTATCCTGCCTGTTTTATTGATGAAGAAGCCTTGCTCCTACATGCTCACTCTGGAGGAGGTAGGTAGAGGAGAGGAGGGGAAATGAGAGAGAATGAAGAAGCCAACTATTTCCCACCTGTCCCTTTGCAAGATTTCAATCCTGAGGGGGCCTGACCTAGGGAAGAAAGAAGTCTTAATTGAATTATGGTTTAGACTGGACTCTTATTGCTGGAGGGGATGGAGACTATTTCATATTTAAAAGTGATCTGAAAGGTATGCACTTGCCCAAGATTTCACCTTGGGGAGAAGGAACAACATATTAGGAAAGTAGATTTAGTGGAGAGTAGTAAGAGGCAGCGGGAGTGGAATTCAAGAACTCAGTAAATGAATTACTGAGTTCACACGAATTCTTCGTGTGATAAAGGATTCTGTATGCAAATACATTTGAGAAAAGCAGGTTAAATGAAAATAAGTAGTTTCTTTGCAAACATGCATAGCGAAGCTTCACAGAAGGACAGATGTGTCCCAAATAGATTTAACCACAGAAATCCTTTCATTCTTTTTTTCCCCAGCATCTTGAAACTATGGCTCCATGGAACACACTTTGAGAAACACTCTCATAGATTAATTTGTCGATAAAAACTATCCAAAGGCTAGGAAGAGGCAAAAGGAATGAAGATGTCTTTCAGTGTGGTACTGGGCACTGTCTGGCAGCCCCCACTTCCCCAAGAGTCCTGATTTTCCAGGGGTGTGCGCTTCTGTTTGGCTCTCTGTTTACTATTTATTCAGATATTCTACAAGTTAGTACAGCCTAACTTGAAAGAAACTGATAGAAATGAAAATAGAAACTCATTCAACGCCAATGAGTTTGTCAGAAAATATGACCCCAAAGGTTATCCTTTATTGCCCTGTAGGACATAAACTAGATTGGTAGCCAGTGTTAGCAATCTTATTTCTGCATTTTTAAAAATGCCTTTCTTGATGGAATATATAAACCCCTGTTCCTCCACTGCTGTTTGAACCAGCTTTGCCTTTTTCTATCTCCCTGACTCGTGAGTTGGTCAATAGCTATTTGACATGGTTTCAACTTTTTGAAAATTATACTTTAATAAGTGTCATCAGGGATGGCTTCTTAAGGAAGATCAAATTGAACTAGGTCTTACAGGATGACTTAGGTACATGGAGTGGGGCAGATATGTCAGGCGGAGGCACAAAGATATTCACCGGTCCACATGGGGACAGCCACACTCATGCTGGTCATTCTCTTTTTCTTGGTCGGTCCCTATATTTTGAATGTTACTACACCGAATGGAAAGACATGTTAGCAGGAATGGGTAAATTTTTAAGGAAAGAGACTGAACTAATCTGGCTCCAATAAGAAAAGTCATGTAGTAGGAAAGTAAACTGGAAGAATTTATAGAGGTTAAATAAATTGTAGTGCATCTAGACAATAGGATATTCTATATCATAAATCAGAGTGAGTAAATACGTCCGTGCTGATACAGAAAGAGCTCTATGATATATTAAATATTTCTATATCTAGCAATACCTGGGACACATGGTTAACACAAAAAAAAACAGTACTGAAAGGTGGTATAGGTAGAAAATGATACCATTCATGTTTAAAACTATATAGATATAGACACAAAATATGAATATGATTGTATATATCAAGAAAACTCCTAGAGAGATGATAATGAAAAAATTGTCGTAAACCTAGTCTTAAACAGAACCTTCTTGCATGATGTCATTCACAACCTCCTTCTGGGAAGAAATTGACATTTCTGATAAAATGCTGAAATGATTTTCAGATAAAATTCAAAATGACCCTCAGTCAGGAATCAATGACTGTCAACCAGTTATTCTTTTTTTCTTGTGTCCACGCTAAAGGTTTGAGAAATGGAGGAAGCTTTTGGTCTTCCCTTTATATGGTTTTGTAATTTTTTGAATTTTTTTGCCATTGCCATGTATTATTTTAACAAATCGTTTGGAGATCTAAACATACATTATGGCCAGGTTGCAGAAAAGCTTAAATGACATGTGGGAGTATCTGGAAATTATCACACAAGCGATAGGAAGCCATGGAAGGTCTTTGAGCCAAGAATTCCTGGACTAAAGTGTCATTTTTAGAAGATTGACCTTGAATTAGTAATTCCCCTGTGCCTCTTGCCCAACTGTGTTCTCCTAAGCTTCTCCCTAAAATGAGGTTTGGACATTGCAGTCTTTCCATGTGAATATTCAGAATAGATTTAAATAGAAAGTGACTATTAAGGAAAAGTGTGAGGTGAAAAAGATTGATGGATATTACTGAAATCATTGAAATTGATTGATTGAGTTGAAATATCAATGGACACTTCATTAGAATGCTGGGAATAGTCCAGCAAACCCTTCAGAGCCACCTTTGTCTCTGAGTAGGTTACTTAACAACTGTGTATTATAGAACCCAGAGTGATATAAATGATTCTTGCCCACAGAAGGACAAATAATTCTGTCCCATAGAGATACAATTTCCCCACCCTGTAGAAAAGATGATTCCAAACACAAGTCTTTTGCCCTCTAGGTTTAAACTAGGTGTGTGCCTATTAGAAAATTCATTTTGGTTTTCCTGGTTGCGAACAGACACATCTGTTTTCTTCACATTCTCCTTTGAACCAGGTTTAACATCCTACCAACGTATTAGTGACCTAAATAAAATCTCTCATGTATTCGCTTTACACTTGCGTGAGAGTCATGATTTTACCTTTTGAAAATTATATTTTAACATGACCAGATCAGAAGGGAATAAAGGAGACAGTGGCTCTGCTCCACAGTTGTCACCTGCATACGGAGAACTAGCGACGACCAGACTGAGAATCTGAGTATTTTATGACTTGAGCATGTCAGGCAGCCGGGACCGGAAAAGAGAGATGTGATTTGGAAATAGTTCAGCAGTCAGTTGGGCATGGAGTGGCAGGGGACTGTTCCAGATGTGGCAGAATGGAGTAGGAGGAGTAGGAGCAGATGGAGGAAGAATTGGGAACAAGAGAAAATCTGATTATCAGACGTGCAAATCGCTTACAGACATGTTTCTGTAATTAAATGATGCTAAACGGGACAGAAAGAATGAAGAAAAATGAAGAGTTGAGGGACCTCGATGTGGGGAAACTTGTTATTCTTGAATCTGAACAATGAGGTGTTTTCTTAAAAGATAATCAGATAAGAGAGCAAAAGGAAGACTTGTTGCTAGCTGCGCCGTGATCATACAGTATTTACATAAATGTAAAAGCGAATGAAATTACAGGTCAATGACCAGGGGAGCAGAGTTTGCCTGTTAATACACTCTTCTTACCTGGGGGCAAATGGGCAGGCTGTGTTTTGAATAATAATAATCCAGAATAGAATGGGGAGGGTGAGCTTTTGGGAGGAGATCTAGTCTCTGAGGGTTTTCCAGGGCGAAAAGTGATCTCAATGAGGAAGAGAAGGGAAGTACTTCGGAGTCCTTTTCTTGGACTTCAGAACGACTTGGCATTTGGGCTCTGACATTCTGATTCCCCAAGCTGTCACACAATGTGGCATATGCTTGGCAGGGCAGGGAAGGGAATCCACCCAGCTGGGGTGGGCTCTGCACTCCGTCCCCTCAATACTTCTGTGACGCTGGAAGCGATTTTCCTAGGTAAGCAGGGACTGAAGCTTCCACTGTTTTCACCTACTAAAAAGGCAGCCCAGAACAATGCTTCAGACCGAAACCTCTTGCTTTTTAATTTTTTTAAATATTAATTTTAAACTAACTCACTTGGTTTAAAACTCACATACAGGATTAAGAGGTACAAACTTTCAGTTATAAAATACATAAGTCACAGGGATATGATGTACAGCCAAGGGAATATAGTGAAAAATATTGTAATAACTTTGTATAGTGACAGATGGTAACCAGATTAATCACGGGGATCATTTTGTAATGTATAGAAATATTGAATCACCATGCTGTACACCTGAAACTAATGGGCGTTGTAATACATCAATGAAAAATAAAACTCACATACAGGGACCGTAAGTATAGGATTTGGGTTGAGCTCAGAGATTTTGAAGTCAGGGCTCAAATTCTTGCGGCTTCTGCTTGTTGACCTAGGTGGGCTCATCTTTCTGACCCTCAGGTCCCTTGCCAGTAAAAGGGGTTAGTGTCGCTAGAACTGGACCCACCGAGGGATCCCACACCTGGCCCACACCGAGCGCCCTGCACAGTGCCTGGCTCACAGTGAACTCCGTAACAATAGTAAAGTGAAACACACAAGCATTAGGATAATGGAAGGTGACTGATAATCGTTTCTTGAAATTTGTCCTGAGTTTTGTCACCTTGTAGTCTTTTCATTTGTAAAATGAAATAAGACTTGGACGCAGCAGAGAGAGTAGGAATAACAGTTTCTATAATCTTTAAACAGGAGTGTGTAGCACTTACTTCCAGGCACTGTTCTATTTACCCCAAACAACACATCTATGCGGTGGGTGCTGTCATTGCCTCCGTTTGACAGATGGAGACGCCAAGGCCCAAAGGGCTAATGAACCTGCCAGGAGAAGATGGTGAGCAAGTGGGGTTGGAACCCGACAGTCCGGCTCTGGGAATGGAATGTCCCTTCCATGGACAGAGAATGCCAGCCAAACAGAGACAGGGTGGGTGGAACTCTGCACAGGCTGAGACCTCTCAGCCGCAAGCAGGCCCTTCAGTAAACCAGGTCAGAGCACCCACCTCTGAGCTGAGTTTCGGGGGCTCCCAAAAGTGCCCCGCAAGAGTCTTCTGTTTCCTGTACCTTCCAACTTGCATTAAGACAAATCTGTTCCACGGCCAGAAACCAACTGCCTTTTCGTGGCACAGGAGAATTCCTCAGCCACTCTATTAAGAAAAACTAAATGCGATGTGAAGGTAGCAACACCCTGGCCCAGCTGGCGGTGTCCATTGCGGGCAGAGCAAAAGACAGATTTCAGCCGGGACAGACAGTTTGTCTCCTGCCCAGGGAGAGCCCTCGCCAGCCACCAGGTGGGGGACCAATTAATTCATGAAGTCAGCTTTCGAGGCCCCCACTGGCAAGGGCGGCATCTACGCACATAGTTTTCCGTTTGTGCAGGAAGCAGAGGCAGTGTGGAGAGAGAAGAGCTGGGAAGTCAAGTCAGGTTCAATGATTTTATTGAGCACATGAGGGGCGACCTGAGACTGCTCACCAGCTTCACAGGCACCATGCCCCCCTGGGAACCTGGGAAGAGTTAAGCCAGTGTCTGGAGATTGGAGCAAGAAGACATCTCCAAAAGGCAGTGTTTGGACTCGAAAATTACACTTCTGTGTGGAGCCTCGGAACGCCTGGGCTCAGCTCAGCCAAGCTAACAGAAAGACCTTTCATGAAGCTCTCAGGAGACATTTCAAAAAGAGAAAAGTAAAGTAGAGCCTTTCAAGGAAAAAAGTTCAGCCCTCAGCAAAAACGGGTTTTTTTTTTTAAGAAAAATTTAATCAATTTTTGCGGTTTCAATAAAAGCAAAGGGTTTTGTGGTTTTCCCTCAAATTTTGCACCATTTTCCATAAAAACAAAAGCCAATATTTGAAACCATTTTCCCCCAGTGAAAGGGGCAACGTTTTTGCCCAGGGACAATTTCTTGGAAAAACATCTCTGCAGCATTTCAGCCTTGTGATAGCTCTGCTGGAGCCCAAGAAAGCCGCTGGCATGCTTGTCCGTTGCCCTTGCTGGGCGAACTTCACCTGCAGCCAGATGTGTACACCTGGGATCACAGAAATGTGCTTTGGTTGGAAAAATTCCGCCTGCGGAGAAAAGATCTTTTTTCTTTCAAGAGGTTAAATTAGAAGGGACCGTTTTACTTTCTAGGGAGTAGAACATGAAGGCCTCAAGGCGACTTCTGATAACACGAGGGTTGTGCCTCACGTAGATCTGACTGCAGAAGTTCCCTCCTGACATCCATTATAGTCAAATATGAGCAGAACTGTCATATTTGAGATCTCAAAGTAGAGTAGTTTAACTGACTTTACTTTACAGATGAAGAAACAGGCCCCGAGAGGCTGTGAGATCTGCCCCACGACACAGAGATGATTGGCAGAGCTGAGATTCAGATCCAGGTCTCCTTACCTCTGCCTAGTGGTTTTGGTTTGGTTTTGTTTTTCATAGTTCACACTCTCTCCTAGTAAAATTTACTTATTTCTATCAGTTCTTAATTCCTGGAACAAATATCATCTACACTTTTGCCAGCAAACTTGAACATTTCTTGAACCGAAGGTCAATAACTTTCAGCCTCTTTGATTTAAAGTTCAGCAAAAGATTTCAAACGCTCACAAAATCTTCTTTTTAGACTGGGATATTTCAAGGGATCCTTTAGGAGTTCTAAGAACTTTTTTTTATATACATAATCATTTTTAAAATTTATTATTTTATTATTTTTTTTATGCCTACAGCACCCAGTCTTCCTAGGTGGTCTCCCATCCAAGTACTAAGCAGGCTCAACCCTGTTTAGTTTCCGAGATCACAAGAGATCGGGCGTGTTCAGGAGGACATGGCCGTAGACTAAGTTCCAAGAACTTTTAAGGGATCATCTCAGTGAAGCTACCTAAGACTATCACCCTCTTGGGTTTCTGCTTCCCTTCGTTGAACATCATTAACAACATTCTCTTAGTTTTGTTCTTTGCCTTGGCTGCTAGGAAGCACAGAGGTAAGTTATAAGTTTACCAGCTATAATCTTCCTCCGTCTAGATTTATGTAATTTCTTCCTATCTCTGCACCTTTATTCTCTTTACTCTTGCCTTTTATTCTAGATTAACGATTTCTAAGCTTTATATTTTATGTTTAAGTAAATCATTTCAAATTCCTTCTGAAAGTGGGTAAAGAATAAATACTAAAATAAATAAATACTGGCTCTCTCAGTCTTCAAACCAAAATGAGTAACAAAATTACTTGATGACAGATAGCCGGTTGCAAGGGAAACGCAAAAGTAAATATAAAAAGAACTTTCCCCAAAAATGCCAGCTAAAGAAAGCCAATATGTTACTGGTAAACCTTTCAAAAACACAAAGAAAACTTTGTGTTTCTGTCATTGTAGACCTCTCGTCCTACTCTCATTATTAACTTCCACACGGAGGCAGTGAAGCACATCTGTAATTGTGACTCTTGAACCTGAGCATCCATTCTCCCTCCAGGATGTCAGAACTCATGGGACTACTGAGCTCATCAGCTCTAATCCCACTGTTTCACAGATAAGAAGACTGAGGCCCAGAGAGGGTGGCTGACTTTTCTAAGACCACACGGCTTAGAAGTGGTAAAGTCGAGATCCTAGCTCTTTCGAAAATATCACTTCCCTCTTCATAAATGTATCTGGTTCCAAGAAATGGCATGAGACAGACTAGAAAATTTAATTCACAAACATGAGGTTTTTTTGTTTTGCTTTTTCAGACCAGCCTAAAAGCTAAATTTAGGGGGGGCGGGGCATGTTTCTACTCCCTGGTCTATGAGAATTGACAAGGGGGGTATGTGTCCCCACATGTCTTTGGCGAGGTAAGACAGATGAGCTAAAATTTCAAGAATCTTCACAGCTAAAATTTAGGAAATTATTGGTAAAACAAACCTGTCACACCTATCTAACAAACTTTTTTATTCAATAAATTTCAACAAGAGCCTCCTAGATGCCAAGTGCCAGAGAGGGAAGAGAAGCAGTAAACAAAACAGAGAAACTTTCAAACCCTTCGGAGCTCAAAGTCCTACCCCAGGAAGCTTAAGTCTGAGGAAAAAACACTTATGTCCAACCCAGTACCTTGAAATAAACTCTAAGCTGCTGGATGCTGAATCAAAAAAAAACAAAAAAACAACAACAAAAAAAAACCCCACATCCTATCCATGAAACCAGTGTCTTTCTGAAGAGAGAGAAGGAAAGCTTTAGTTTCCATAAGCAGTTGCTTCTGTAAGGTGAATTAAAACAATACGATCATTTAAACTTTCCCAGAATGTGTGGTATCGCAGGAATGTGTGTCTGCAGCCTGGAAAACTCTAACTTGCTGCGCCCACACATTCGGCCCCCTCTGTCTTCGTGGAATCCCTGCTTTAGTGTCTGCTGAAAACTTAATGTCGAATTAAATGGCTTCCCCGAAATCTGGGGCCCACAAAGACAGGCTTGGGATGTAGGACATTAGTTTTCTGTGTGTTTGTGGAGAAGGATTGATTTAAATATGTTGAGAACGTCTTAGTGGTAAAAGTGAGTGGATTTTTTTTTTTTTAAGGAAAATTTTATTGGGAATATTTTTTCCCCTTAGGTGTGAAATTTGGCAGGTAACTGCATTCTCTGATGGACTGTTGAAGACTCGGTTAATTAGAAATAAGATGCGGGTCCAAGGTAAACATTTTGAGCCCGCTAAGTCTTCTTAGGATGTTTGTCTGAAATGCTTCTGAAAATAGTATAGCTTTCTATAAAGAAATATTAACCGGTGTTCATAAATGGGGTTGACTACGCTCTAACCCAGTCCTTACTAAATTGGTATTAGACGAGGGATTAGGCTCTGATTTTATTTGAAAGTCTCAAGAGAAAAAGCAACTCCAACTACTGCTTTCTTATTCGTTTTTCAGAAATAAGGCAATGGAGCCTCCTCTTTCCTGAGTGCAGTGGGAGATGGCTAAACCAGCCCCAACAGCTTGATGCAGAAATAGAGCTCGGCTAATTGCCTGCTGTTTGTTGATACAATCAACCGCATTGACAGAAGGCAAACAGCGACAAGTCCATGGAGTTTCATTTAGCCTGGGACACTTAATCCTCATTTGTGCATCCACGCATCACACAGCCAGGGGCCACCCTCGCTCTGGGATGGTCTTTTTCCATTCAACTTCCCTTCCTTCTCTCAGAGTTCACACTACACTGTGCTAAGGGAAATTTCAAACCACCCTGTATTTCCATGAGGAACACATAGCGAGGGTGACACCGTCTGATTTGGGGGAACAACGCCCCAGGCAGCCCTAGGTTCTGCGCTCCTTTATGGGGGATGTGGAGCCTCTGCTGAGCGCCCTCTAGGGACCAGGTGCCAGTGAGCATCATCTCCTCCATTTTCAGATGAGTAAACCAAGCCAAGATGCACAAAAGTTAAGCAGATTGCCCTCCTAGCCACAACAAAGCGAAAAAGGGATTTGAACCCAGACATTTGGAGAAACAAGCAGGATAACAAAGAGGATGGGGAGGGGCAGAAGGGGGAGGTGTCCCCTGCTTGAGAACAAAGTCTGGAGCGAGCTGAGAACACAGCTGGAACTCCACCACTCAGAGCAGAGTCCGGCAGAGACTGTGTGGAGGAGGCCCCATTCCCAAGCCTCAGCCATGGCGCCTGTCTTCGTAAAACCATAAATTAAAAAGCCATAAGCACATAAGGCAAACAGAGTTAGAAACAAAACGATACATGGTCTAGCTGCAGCTGGCTCCACCTCGGGGAAAGGACAGGGCAGGAGCTGGGGGCGTCAGTTCAAATCGCTCGCTCTTTCCCTGTTGCTCTGATGGTCAGGAGGTTCTGGGGATCCCCATCTGCTTGTCCACATCCTCAGCTCGTGCTCAGCCAAGAAGCGCCCTCCTCCCCGCTGACGAGCGCCAGTGCTTCTTCCAGCCCCTTCCGGCATTTATCAAGCCATGTGAGGATAGATCAGTGAATACAGACGTAAGCACCATCTCAGTGTGAGTCGTTATCAATCACCAGAACGTCAACCCCACGCGGGCGAGGGCCTTCGTTCTTTCAATCCTCATCACTAATGATGATGCTTGGCCCATAGTAGGTGCTCAATAAATATATGTGGATTATGCAAAAAAATATATATACTTAATAAAAAGTCTTTGTTGAATGATCAATTGATGAAACGGATCTCCTGAGTCCCAGTTCCAATTCCAGGAGACCGTCGCTGCTGGGCCCCGAGGGATCCCGTGCTGCATTTTTGCTTCTCAAACATGGTGGCACTCGGCTTCTTTCCCGTTCCAACTCAGGGCCGCAGGAGAGCAGATAAGCAGGGGGTGCTCCCTGGATGTCTCCAAGCCCTGCACTTGGCAGGAGTTTCTGCAAGGCAGCTAAGTCCGGCAGGGCGAGGACTGGAAGTCACAGCCTCCTGGCAGAGAAGGACAGGACTTTGCCTTGTGAAGCTGACTACATCCAGCCTGTGTGTAAAAGTCCAGGCCTCCAGGCCCCAGGCGTGCCCTGTTGTCCCCCAGGTTCTGGGGTGTCCCAAGCTCCCCAGAGCACACGTTTCTCCATCTTCCACAGGACGCAGGAGGAGGATGGCCTAGCCTGGGGGAGACCCTGGACTTCTGTCCAGCTGGAGATATTCTGTGAGGGGGGAAGAGTCCCTCCTGCCCACTGGGAGGTTGCAGCCTGGAGCTAGTAGGAGGTAAAGCCCTTTGCAGCCTGTATCAAAGTGTCAGGTGAGCATCTTCATCTTTGTGGGTGGGGAAAAAAGGAGGCGCTCCCCCTTGGATCTCAGTGTCTTTGTTTTAAAGTTGGTTTTTTTTCCCCGGTGTTTTTGTTTTAAAGTTCACAAAACTGCTTCCCTCACCTCCTTTCTCTTGTGTGTCTCCCCTTCCTCTCTTCTCTCTGGGGCTTCTCAGGCAAAAATGCGTAATCCAGAATGACAAGTGTGGACCAGAGAAGGGAAAAAAATTAAAAAGAAAAATAAAAGAGAGGAAAGCCATGCCCTCCCCGAGGGCTCGCAGGAGAGGCGATGCTTTGCGTTTTGTGTGGAGGAGCCGGGGAGAGTGTGTGTGAGGGGTGCTAGTTGGTGCATTCTGGTGAGGGGGGTGAAGTAGGTAGTCTCCTCTCAGTGTTGCTTCAAGACCCCCAAAAATCAGCTCCAAGAGGACCCCCCAGATTGCTCCATGAAAGGCTGTGCTGACCATCCCCAAGAATTTACTCATTCATCGAACAGCTATTGAGCGCCCACTCTTTGCCCACACGTGGGGTCCAGCAGTGAGGACACAGCCCTGTTCACCCAGAGATGGGGTGAGGAGGCAGGCCTTAAACCTGAGTAATAAAATATTCAGTGTGTGTGAGTGTCCTGTGGCTGCTATAACAAAGCTGCACAAACTAGGGCCTTAAAATATAAAATCTGTTCTCTCATAGTTCTAAAAGCCAGATGTTTGAAATCAAGGCGTTGGTAGGGCCGCAGGCCCTCTGACTGACATTTGCGGGGAAAATCCGTCCCGTGTCTTGTTCTGGACTTCTGGCGTTGCCAGCGATCCTCGGCGTTCCTCGGCTTGTAGCTGCATCTCTCCCATCTCCGCCTCTGCATCACATGGCTTTCTCCTTGTGTCTCTGTGTCTCCTTCTTAAAAGGACACACATCATTGGGTTAGGGCTCACCCCAATCCCCTCGTCTTAACCCGATCATCTGCAAAGACCCTATCTCCAAATAAGGTCACGTCCACAGTTCCTAGGGTTAGTTAGAACTTGAACCTACCTTTTGAGGGGACACAATTCAACCTACAATTGTGTTTGGAGAAAACAAAGCAGAGAAAGGAAGTGTCAGAGCTGGGGTGAGGTGGGGAGGCAATGTGCGGCTGTGTGCCCAAAGGTGACATCATTAGCGTCGGTGGCGTCAGTGAGCCAGGACAAGAGTGACGCCCAAGCCCATTGGACCTTCAGAATTCTTGGGCCCATTCAAAGCTCAAATGAAAGTCACCAAGAGCGTCGTTTAGTCACCAAGAACCCTGTACTGATTCTTCTCGACCCTTCTCCAGGCCCGGGGTGTTTGTCTGGCTTTGCGGGTAGGGCCCTTTGCAGCCTGTACTTCAGGCGAGAAGTTGACACGTCTCCACTAAAGCTGTCTCATAAAAGCTAGAAATATATTGAGCAAAGGATTCTATTTCCTGTCCTCGGCCGGCAGGCGCATGTACCAGGCTTTCATTCTCGGCCAAGCACTCCAGGGAGGTAACACTGCAAACCATTTTTCTGAATAAATGTTTACACTGTATAATTTTCCTTTGGTGCAAAGCATTTCATATACACGCGGAAACAAGAGAGAAACAAGCCCAGCCGAGCTGCATAAAGACAGGAATCTATGAAACCGAGGGACAGGGAAAGAGGACAAAAATTTAAATAGTCAGGTTCAATGAGGCGAACTGTGGCTGCTCCGGTGGCCCCTTGGGATTCCCTCTCCTCACCCTGGAGCTGCGAACAGGGCGCACTGCCACGATTTTTAGGAGGGCTGAGAGTTCTACACATTCGACCAGTTTCCCCTGGGCCTATCTGTCGCAAATATTTTAGATAAGCCTTTCTCTTGTTAATACCCTCTTTGTTTGAGATGTGAACTGGCTCTTGTTTGGTTAAGATCCTGAACAGACCGGGGAAAGACTTTTTTTTTTTAATTAATAGACTTTATGTTTTAGAGCACTCTGAGGTTACAGAAAATCGAGCACAGAGTTCCCACATGCCTGAGGCGGACTCCTGTCCAGGCCATGGGGCTCAGAGTCAGGCTCCAGGCTTATGCCCCACACAGGCAGGCTACTGGCTACAACTGAGGCCGCCGTGCGGGTGGGGCCACCCCAAAAGGCCTGGGGCACAGGACCTGCTTCCCAGCATTTTCATTCTAGAGGGAGTGCAGACAAGTAAGCAAGAGACACTATTGTTCACTAGTGTGTGGTAAAGGAAATACCTGCCCGGGAGGGTGTGACACAAAGGTGGAACCCGCTTTGACTGGTGCTCGGGGGCAAAGTCTTTACACGGTGCTGTTCATGGCTGTGTTTTATTAGTAATATTAAAAAAAGTTACAAACAGCCTCAAGGTTCAAATGTAGGAATGTGGTTAATTAACTTCAGTATCCCATGGATGAAATACTATGCAACCACCAAAAATAATTTATTTAAAGACTGGGAAATGCTTACAATATAATTTCAAGCAGAATACAAAATTGTACTTACGTGTACTAACTGGGGCACATAAAAATATATATCCACTGGAAAGAAACACATCACATTTAACGGGGTTGCATTTGGCAGCGGAAGAGATGGAGGCACATTTCTTTAATGAGTACATACGTCTTATATAGTAGGTGGCGAAAAGGTTTAAACAAAGAAATGACCCAAAAGTTCAAATCAGTTCTGATGTGAACTGGAGGTTATAATTTAAAAAGTCGGTATTTAAATCGGTATCACTGCCTTCGATATTTGCCTATTTCTGATCATTCACTACAAGCTAGCTTAAAAACATGTCAAATAATTTGCATATATATTTATACATATATATTTATATATGCACATACTTTCATACATATGCACACAGAGACACATATATATGTGGATATATATGTGTGGGTATACGTATCTGTACGTGTATATATACACGTACACGTATAAATATGTACATACATGTATATATACTTGCATATATCAGGATTTTCTTTCCCGAAGAAAAGTTTCAAATCTTAACTTGTTTGGCAAAAAAAAAAAAAAAAAAAAAAAATCCCTAAAGGTGGGCTCCAAATGGTCTTATGGAAACAGATGACCAGTCAGGATTTATGAATATATGATGTAGAGAGGAATAATTTTTTGCATGACATGTTCCTGGCAGAGTGTCAGCCATACATGCTCGAAATTATTTTTTAATTAATTTCAATAGTTAAAAAAAAAGAAAGAAAAGAAAAGTCATTGAGTAATTAAATTCCCTGCCTCTAAGCATTTTCACTTAAATAGATCCATTTGTTTTTTTAACTGACTCGGTAGAAATTCATAGGCCAAAAAAATGAGGTCTGAGCTAGTAACCTTGGCCTCAGACTGTAAACATGGCCGCTCTGAGCGTTAATCCAGGCCCAGTTTAAACGCCTCCTGTGGTCCTGGGTGAGTTACTCAGGCCTGGCTTTCCACTTCTTAGCCAGAGAGTTAAAAATCTGAGGTGCTGGTCATTGGCTAGCTGGACTGGCACTGGCCATAGCACCAGCTGCACACCGCATCTGGGCACAGCGAGAAAGCAAAGGGCTCCACAGAGAGTGCCCACCTGCCCCCCACCAGCCAGGGGCCGTGAGCTAGAGACTGCTCTTCTCTCTGTCTTGTTTTCATCATCAGAAACATAGGAATAACAAAGCACCTCTCTCATCAAGACTTAACAAGATAGAACTGGACTCACATGTCCAGGGTCTGTCCCCAAATTAGATCCCCTGCAATGGTTTTCACTTCCTCCTCTCAATTATTTTTTAATAATTGATTCACCAGATGGTTGATTGAAGCTTGTATGTTTCCCTTTGGCAAAGGCTAGTTTTGCATTTGACATGATAATGGCTGGTTTGAGCACATACTATGAACTAAGTTCGTATGCATATTAGCCACATAACCATTCCGGGAGCCCTAGGAGCTTTCTCATCACACAGATAGGATGGCTGAGGCTCAGTAAGCAGTAAAACTGGGATTTCAGCAAGGCAGTTGGACTCCAAGCCCACAAGCTTAACCACTCCTCTAAGCAACATGTCAAGGAGACAGGAATAGGGCACGGATAAGCTCATTCTCCAACATGAATTAGGATCAGAGAGCCATAGGAATCCACATAGCTACCCTCCTCCTGCCCATTCCCACCAGCCCTCGACTCCAGGGGTATGAAGTTAAGACCCAGACACGGGAGCCAGGCAGAATTCCAATTTTTTCTCTACCATTTCAAGCTGTGTGATCTTGAGGGGTTACTAGACCTCTCTGTTCCTCTTTTTCCTCAGTTTCAAGATAACAATAGTTCCTACCTCACAGGCTGCTACTGTGAAAACTAAAAGAAATAATGTATATAAAGTGCTTACAGATCAGGAACTGAGAAAGAGAAGTTGAATAACTTGCTTGACATTTCACAGCCTAGGTTCCCCCACCAGCTGTAATGGAAGCTGGGAAAGGAGGGACCGATTTAGATCCAATTCGACAAACTTCTTTTATAGAGGGCCAGGCAGTAAACATCTTGGGCTTTGCGAACCACACAGTATCTGTAACTACTCAGCTCTGTGTTGTAATGTGCCAGTCGTCAGAGACAATCCATCAACATACGAGTGTGTCTGTGTTCCAATAAAACTTTATCTACACAAAGAGGTGGGGAGGCCCTCAGGTTTGCTGACCTCTGATGCAGCTGGGGCTAGGACCGGCTGCAATGGACTAAGTCAGAGTTCTCATACAAAGGAAAAATAGGGGTGGCTATGGGGTAGAAAAGAAACAGACTGTGCCATGATCACTAAGCTAAACCTATGCAGCAAAAGCTGCAAAGTGCAACAGAAATGAAGATTTGGGGACATTGCCAAGCGGAGAAAATGCTCTGCTCAAAGTCTGCCGTGTTCATAAAGAGGAATGAGAAGAATCCCTCTCTCCACGAAACTCTCAGGATTCTCCCGAGACCCCGATTCCAGGTCTGCTCTCTGGGGTAAATACTCTTCTTGGCTTCTAACAACATAGGCAGCTGTAGGTAGGTGCTGTGCCTGCCCACTGGGCAGCTAGGTGAGAATGGGGGCACTGTGCGGCCCCTTTCTGTAGCTGGGGTCTCCCATAGAGAGTCTCCTCTGTCAGGGCACAGACTTGAGCCAAACTTTCCAAGCTCCTTCCAGTCTTAGGGACTTTGCACGCGCTGTTCCCTCTGCCTGCAACATCCTTGTCCCTGTCTGTTCTTCGCCTGGACTATTCCTTCCTCCTTCTAGTCTCAGCATAAGCGTTAATTTCCAGGGATGACCTCTCTCAGCCAGACACACCCCGCCTTCTGGCTTAGGCCCCTTTTAACAAACTCCCATCCACCTGCACTTCCCCTTGGAATTCTAGCCACACTGTGGTTCTACAGTATTTATTTGTCTCCCCCTCTAGACTCAGAGCCTGTGCGGGCAGGCACCACATTGGTCTTATTCTCCATGGTTTCCCCAGTTCCTAGCTCAGGATCTGACTCAAATATTTGTTGAACAAATTAATAAATGAACAGAAAGAAAACTAAATCTCCTGTTCCAAAGATGATATTAAAATTCAGTGGCATTACATCATTGGAATAAGCAGTATGTCTTAATCCTTTTTTAATTTTCTTGTATTTTCCCACTTTCTTGCTTTCCAAATTTATAAACTGAGGTAAAATGAGTTCACGTAAAGGACTAAGCTCTTTTCAAAAAAAAAAAGTTTTTCAGTGGCTGATGTATTTCATTAGCATTGAAAACAATATAGTTCCATTACACATTTTCTACAAACTACTAATCCATATGCGTGCAAATTTGCCTCTAAGGACAACTTAATATTTTTATGATATGCTTTCAATATTTCCCCGTTGTTACAATGTAATATTTTTTGCTATTAAAATACATAATAAAGTTCCAGAGGAAAAAAACAGGGTCACTTTAAGCAAGTAAAAGTGAGCGATGAGGACATATATGACCACTTTTTCCTTTGTCTTTGATGGAGGAAGCATCTGAAGTTAACTTTACCTCCTCGATTATAAAAATACATTAAAACATAGACAGGCTTTAAGTCTAACTTGAATTTGTCACACTGCTTCAGCTTTCTCTCAAAATCAAGAGACTCAGCTCATCCCGTTTCCCAAGGACACAGTGCAGGGAAATATCTGACAATCAGCTTTTAAATTAGGGACCCCTGGTTAGTAGTATTTGCTAACTGCTCGCTGGGTCCTTGCAGTGGAGAGTGCTGGTCTCTTCCTCTTTGTATAAGGACACAAAACCCACCATGCCCCACCCAATGACCTCGTCTAACCCTAATCACCTCCCAAAGGCTCCACCTCCAAATCCTGTCACATTAGTGGTTCCGGCTTCAATAGATGAACGTGGTGGCGGGGGGGGGTTGCGGGGTGGAGCACAGGAGTGAGGAGTAGGATACACATTCAGTCCATGGCACTCAATATTTTTAATGTTGATTACATGTTGAAAGGATAATATTTGGGACATATCGAGTTAAATAACGTATATCATTATAATTAACTTCACGTTCACTCTTTATAATGTGGCTATGGGAATTTTTCAAATTACGCATGTGGCTCATATGTTTCTATTGGACAGTGTTTGTTCAGACACCACGGATTCTCTCCGTGTGCATAATGTACCATGTGACCTTTAGCAACTAATTGCACCTTGGGTGCCTAATCTATGAAATGCGAGTCTCTCTAGCACATAAAGGTGAACTGTTTCTATTTACGACATCACCAGGCAAAACAGCCCTTCCAAACAGGCCGTTTTTCCCAGAACAGGTGTGTCTGCTGGAGGCGTCTCCCTGGCGGGGGTTAGGGCAGGGAGAGCTCCCACTTGCCTTTAGTCCTGGCAGGGTGGGGGGATCACACAGCCTTTGTTTGGTGAAGAACTGATTGTCGGGAAGACACTAAGCAAGAAAAACAAACAGGGCCCCTCTCTATGTGGTTATTTAAGAGATACACTTGAAAACAAACAAGCGAAGAAAGAAGTAGTCAGGGGAAATCTGAGTGGTTAATGTGGCGCCCTTAGAGCTCACTCCAAGCTCCAAATAGGAGTGGGGAGCAGAGGGGGGCTGCAGAGGGCAAAGGAAACGGAGGGAAGGAGCTGGAGAGACTAACGGAAGTTTGACAAGAGGAAACTGACTCAGAGTTCAGGTGAAGGGGAGGAAGGAGGTCTCCACGTTTGGAAGTAATTATTTCAACATTCTGCCCTTTCAAAACAGTGAACGGCAATTTCCAGCTCCAAACACCTTTGTGCTCCCCCATGGCAGAGCCCCTCCGAACCCAGCTGGCTGAGCAACACTCGCAGCATCGGCTCCGTCAAGCCAGAGGAAACATCTCAGCCCAGGCTTGAAGAGAGAGGCATTCCGCTGGGGTCCCTTCCTGTGCTGCCCCAGGCTGGGGTTGCAGAACAAAAATGCAAGGATGGTTTGTCTGCTGTCACTGAGATGGAACCAGCTGGAACCTGCTCACATCCTGCACCAGCCAGTAGTCACATTGTGATGGACGAGGGTCAAGAACCTACCCCTGACCTGTGTCCTTGAAGGCGGGCTTTACTTAGAGCCCCTAGGTCTCCTGGGGAGAGGGGGATAAAGTTGACCGAGCCTCACAGCAACAGCTTTTGAGCCCTTGAGAGGCCTTCGTCAAGGCACTCTGTGGATATTTTGATGAACAGGTGAGAGCTGCTGGTTTTGCAGAAACAGAGTCCTACATCCTATGGTTCCAGTAGGGACCCCTCTGTGCCATACCCCTCCTGGTAACGCTGGTTCCTAAGCTGCTGAGCACCCAGACCTAATGAAATTATTTACCTGGCCTGCCTGAAAAATCAGGAAATTCTGATTTAGACCCTGCCCAGGCCGAGCCAACCAAAGCCAGGCTCCTCTCTGCTTCTGCTCTGCTTCCTCTCACAGCATCCGCACTGACCACCACACCCCAGAGAATTTCCCAGAAGGCACTGCATGTGCCACTTTCTCTACCTTCCGTGCACCCCATGATCAGCCCTTCCTGGCAAATATCCCGTCCTCCTCCTCGTGATCCCTGGAGAAACCTTCTCTGACTTTCTCCTGCTTCCATCTGAGTTAAACGCTCCCCCTCTGCTGGCCCTTTCTGTCCCCTGCACAGCTATTGTTTCCCTCAGTTCTCTGCATCGTAAATACTTCTAGATTTATTCATTTCCATGTCTGGCTGCCATCTCCTGGGAGGACAATGAATGCCACCATCTAAATCACCTTGGCATATACACGTTGCAGGTGCTGAATGCAAAAATGGGGCAAGTGAATGAATGAATGAATGAATGAATACGGTTAATTGGGCAGGCAGTTCAGAGACATGCTGAGCGCTTCCTCTTTAATGAGGAGCACAAGAGTCAAGAGCATGGACTCTGAAGGAGCCAGCCTTTGAATCCCAGCCTTCACCTCCCTTCACACTGTGTGATGCTGGGTAAGTAACTTAACATCTCTGTGCACAATAGTGCCCACCTCCCAGGGTCGGAGGAACCAAGTTACTCTATTTGAAGCAGTTAGAGCAGTGCCAGACACACAGAAGGACCAGGGACATTGAGTAGTGTCAGCCATGATCATTCCACTGGCACAGAGTACAAAACCAAATGCTTTTTTAAAGTTCCAATGTTGATCTCAACATCCCACTTTGAATTCCCTGCCTTAAAACAGAAGGCAAGGAGTTAAACACTTTGGCCTGAGGAAGGAGGGATTAGCAGCATTGTGTCTGTTTAGTTACTCAGCTCCCTGTCTCTCCAGAGGAAAACAGCCTTGAAAGATTAGATTATGTGGTGTGAACCACGCACAGGACTGCAGTGCAGAGAAGACCGTGCTGTCGCCTCTCGGCTAAGCTGAGGTCTCAGGCTAATTTCCCGTAGGTGGTCTGGGCCAGATTTCCTGGAGGCCCAGGGACAGAACAAACAGCCTTTCCCGTCCCCCAGGGATTACAGCGTGAAAGCACTTTTTAAACCTTAAATTTAAAAACTGAAAGGCCGTGTCCATTCTGCAGACTTCACATACTTAATTTTTAAAACAGCAACATGTCAAGCATTCTCACAAGTGACGGACCTTGGCTTTGGACTATTAAAAAGCGTTCGCCTTCAAGAAAAATAATTCAAACAGAGTGACATATGCCTGGCAAAATGATTCAAAGGGCACCTTTCCTCCTCTGGAATGGTACTGAGCTTCTCCAGGTGTCGGGGTTGTGGGAGATGTTGACGAGGGATGTTTGGAAATACTTCATACTATGATATTACAACGTTCCAAGAGAGTCGTAGCTTTGCACTTCCACAACAGGGTGATGCCCTATTCCAGGTATGAAATCAACCATTGGACCCGGAAAGGCCCAGCTTTCTGCCGGCGATACGGACAAGCTTGCCTGTCAGATTCATGACGTCTCCCGGGGATGCTCGCTGGGCAGAGATCAAACTCCGAGCAGAGAAGTTGAATTCCAGGCAAGGTTGAAATGGAAGGTTTTCACATAAGCGTCACAAATCCTGAATTCAAGGCTCTGCCTCGCTGCTTTGGAGCCGTGTGATCCTGGACCGGCCTTTGTGTGACCTCTCTGAGCCCTGGTTCCCTCATCTGTGAAATGGTAGAAATAGCAATACCTGCTTCCTACATTAGTAGCGAAGATTCCGCGAGACCTTGTACTCCAAGACTGTTTTGGAAACTGTAACACAATATTCGAATGAGAGTTTCCTCCATCCAAGGGTCAGTGTGTTGTGTCTCACCATCCAAAGAATCTTTAAATCGTGTAAAACACCCAGGTGCTCAAAGAGGTATAAGTAAAGACCTTCGGTGCTTCATTTTTTATAATGACAAGTCTACTGGAAATCGATTTGATGTCCGAGAAAATTCAATGTTACCTCTAGACACTAAAGAGTACAGAGCAAACGTGTAAGACAGCCATGGAGAGAATGCCGAGACGCTTTGTGAAATGGGAGGGGAAATTTCGGTCCCCACACTGTATGCCTGCTGCCTACGAGCTGCGTGATGGTGGGAGCCATTTTTGCTCATTATTGAATCTGCAGCTCCCAGAATCATACCTGACAGACAGAAGGTACTCAGAAATACTAGCTGAACCAATGAATATACATAGAATTATTCTATTGATGCAGCATTCGATGGCAAAGTCTTACTATTCATATACATATGCAAGTGACTAGGAGGAACCTGGAAGTTGGTATCTAACCATTTAGGGTGATTCCCCGGGAAGGGAACTGGCAGCACCTTTTACTCTGAACTTCAGAATCATTTGAATCTTTAACTCTGAAAATACGTTCTTAGCTGGCTTGTATAATTTATAAAGTAACCTATAAAGATCCTCCCTTCCCCCACAAAAAAGAAAAACAGAAAAGAAACTCGTATATGACTAACATCCCCTATTGAATCATGAGAATTCGGGAATCATTAAGAAAAGAGTTTTTAGTGACCCATAACTTGAAATTAAAACTAATAAATTTGGAAGAGAAAGTTGCACAGCACTGACTCGCCCCACCTACAGAAGCAGGAACAGATAGAACAATTAGAATATCAAGTTCTTAATGGATAATTAGAAAGGGGCTTGATGCTCGAAATCAGAGAATTCCCAGCTTTTACCTGGTATTTGTATAAACCAACATCGCTTTGGGTTAATAATAAAACGCTCAAAATACGCAGGTGAGGACAGTCCTGGCATGGAGCCACTGTGGGGACAGGGCTTGGGGGTGGCCCAGTTCCTTTTTGTGTTTTCAAAGCCTCTTCAGAGAAGACGGTAGAGGTGACGGAAGTGCCCCGAGCTAGGGCTATCCTCAAGATACAGAGAGGAAACTCAGGCGGGTAATTGTCTTTAGAAGAATGTGACACACTTCCTTCCTAGTGTTTCTTTTCTTACACACACATGCACACACGTGCACACACATACATACACCCACAACAGCAGCCAAGGAACTTCTAAAACAAATTAATCCCAAAATTAAGGTTGAGAAAGAAACCTCCCCCAGGACACCAATCATGTTTGAAGTTGGGTTTTCTGTTTGTTTGTTTTAGAGCTCTCACAATCTCTTTCCTGAACAGCAGGTGAACCTATCTTTCGGAATCAGACAAGGAGATCTCCCGCTGGCTCTTAGTCAAAAGCCGAACAGATGTTCTAGCAACTAGAAAACCAGCCACCAAGACCCATTATTTACTCAGTGCTTATGGACCGGGAAACCCATGACACTCATGGCCCCCACGCATACTCACACCCCGTGCTTGCGGTATCACATTGGCTCGGATGACCAGAACTGCCGGTCTACGTGGCCCCAAAATATCTGTTAATTGCCCGATTCCCCCTGGAACCCACAGCCCCTGGGCTGAAGAGATTGTCCTGTGGGGATCTATTCCATAGTCTTGCCCTGGCATGAACACTTGGGCTTAATCTTGGAAGCATCTCTTCATTACCCCCATCTAAATTCTACAGCACCTGACAAATTTCCCAGGTGTGTCAGGTCCTTATCTGCCTCCTCCCCCTCCCAAACACATCCCCTTGTTGGGGCCTTGGTATTTCTGACGAATTCTGCCATCTGGTCTAGGCTTTTGTAGGCATCTGGGAGGATTTAAAGGGGAGGAAATAATAATTGCTCTAAAGGAACCCGGAGAAGACACAGACAGAGAATCCCGTGGAAAGCTGTGACGTTGTTGTAGATTGAGCCAACTAACTGAGCCAACTAACTGACCTTTTGCCTGAATCTTGTTTCCGTCATGTACACCCAAAGAGGCCTGACGAATCCAGTTTGTGTGTGTGTGTGTGTGTGTGTGTGTGTGTGTGTACATGTGTGGTAAAATACACATAACAAAATTTACCATTTCAATCATTTTTAGTGTACAATTCAGTGGTGTCTAGTATATTCACAGGATTGTGCAACTATCATCTCTGTCTATTTCCGAGACATTTTCTTCACCCAAAAAGGAAGCCCTGTACCCATTAGTAGTCATTCCCCATCCCCTTCCCCCCACCCCCAGAAACCCCCGGCACTCTGTCTCTACAAATGTATCTACGCTAGATATTTCATACCCATGGAATCATACAATTCTGACCTTTGGTCCAAATCTAGTTTTAGGGGGCAGCCTGAAGCAATTCTCATGCCTTCCCTCCTTTGACAAAACTCTCCACTTCAGAGGATAAATATGGCTTTTTCAGTCTTCAGTCTCATAAGAAGCCCTTGTCGATGCCCGCTGGAGCAGAAAGCCTCACTCACGAGAACCCATGTCAAAGGATCCGCCCTCTTCCCCTTCCTCCAACCCACATTAGTAAGCATTTATGTAGCACCTACCCTGTGCGGGGTGCTGTACACAATCGCATGAGATGAATAAGGGGCAGTCCCTGCCTTCTAACAGCTCACACTCCCCAGGAGGGCTGGGGTGGGTTTGTAATCTCTGTGAGGTGGGTGATTCCCTTACCTGGCAAAGCTGGAATGGCATTTATAAGGGGAACGTGAGAGTTGGGACTAGCGTAAGGGGAGCAAGGTGCCTGGAGTGCACAATTTAAGGTGTTGCTCACTCTCAGGGTTGTGCAAGTGCAAAGCTGGCAACCAAGGGTGGGTGCCTCCTGCAGTTGTATAGCTGGACATCTCATTCTCCTCACCCTGGTCCTGACAACACAGAAATCTCGGGCTGGGCAGCACACCACAGACAGTTCTCACATCCTGTGACGTAATCATTACGGCGAGCCTGTCACACAACTCAGGCTCCTCCCCTCCCTTTTACATACCAGGCTCAAGAGGTTAAGGAACATCTCTACAGCCACGGAGCTTGTATGTGGCAGAGCGAGACTTGAGCCCAACTCCGAGTGGCTACAGAGCTGGGACTTGTCATCTTAATAATGAAAGCATGTGTCCTTATGTGGTGCCCCAAAGCTGGGGGAATTTCCTGAGAGCTACATCTCCATCAACTCTAATACATATTTTGGGCTCATCAATATTTACTTATCCATTGTCCATAAGAAGTCACTGTGGTCCCCCCCAGAAGTCCACTGCACGTGGCGCCCTCTCCCGGGAGCCTCTGCCCATAATGTCAGCTGAAGCAGGCGTGCCTGCCAGTGGTGCACACGTGCAAGGATACGAGCCCTGCACGTCCGTGTCAAACATCACTGCCCCCCCCCACACACACACTCACATACGTGCTCACTGGAAAACAATTCAAGGTTCCAGAAGGTCCTGGAGAGGCTCGGAGAAGCACATTTCTGATTTTTGTAGACCCTTGGTGGCCTGAGACCGCCATCCTCTTACACAGTTCAAGCTCGAAACTCCTACTCATCTCAGTCAGTATCAGTCTGGGCTCCCAGAGGAACAGACCCAACAGGAGATGTACACACGTAAAGAGATTTGTCTTAAGGAATTGGCTCACATGATTGTGGGGCCTGGCAAGTTCAAAACTTTTGGGGCTGTGGCAGGCTGAACCCTCCGGCAGGAGCTGGTGCTGTTGTCCTTAGGCAAGATTTCTTCATCTCAGCGAAACCACAGGTTATGCTCTCAAGCCCTTCGCCTGATTGGATGCGGCCCACCCAGGTTATCCAGGATAATCACCATTACTCAAAGTCTACTAACTATAGAGGTTAACCACAACTACCAAACACCTTCTCAGCAACATCTAGGCTCACATTTGATTGAATAATTAAGGACTATGGCCTGGCCAAGTCCACACATAAAACCGACCATGACACAGCCCACGGGGGTCTCAGCCAGGTAGCTGACTCTACTCAGGAATCAGAACCCGTTCAGGTAGCAGCACCCACTCTGGTGTCAGACCCCACTCAGGGCCACGCGCACCAAGAAGCTGCAGCTGAGAGACAAGTGGGTGTCGCACTCGCCTTCTCAGAACGAGGAGCCTCATCTCAGCACCACACGTTGCTTTCTTCACATGAAATGTCACTTGGGACGCTCTAGTGCACCATGCAGAATGTGACCAGTGATTTTCATACATGTGCGGATATCGGTTAGATTAGAAATCCCAGACGTGATGCTACTAAAATCTTCTATTTGCTTTTGTCTCACAAGGGCCGTCTTGCTGAGCAATCGCTTCCACCCAGTTACCAAGCAGCCGAAGAAGCCTCACATCTTCCCCCTCAGATGGCTGGTTCTAGGGCACAGCGTTCTTTAATAAAATGATGTCAATGAAAAATCCCTAAATAACAGAAAAACAGCCAGGCTCAAAATAACGGGAGATGTAACCCCAGCCACATCCAACGGAATAAAATGGCACGAAATTGTCGCTACAAGATCCGACCCCTGGAAGTAAAATGTGTTTAACTCTTCCTTATAAAATGGTCGGGTGGGGAGGAAGAAATCAGCAAAAAAAATGCTTACGCGAGACTAAAGCCCAGGAAGCCGAGTTCTCCTAAGAAGACTCTTTATTACGTTCAGCGGGGTTTCGTGCAATTTGCGTAATACATGAGAGAAAAATCACAAATATACTTTGCATTAGGGTTGAAGAAATGGAAACAAAGTCTACTCTGCAAATGAGGGGGGAAGCCCCCTCATTTATGAAGCAGGAGGGGCAGGGGAAGGGAAGGAAACATTTCGGATTAAATATTGTCATTTGAGTGGCGCAGCTGATGAAAGCCAGGAAATTCGAAATGTACGCACCAACAATCTGCCACTCCAATTTTACACTCTGGACCCCCGAACAAAAGCGGCACTGTGCCGTGCCTGGGGACGGCGGCTGGCCTGACTGCGGAGGGAAGGGGCACAGGTTTCCTTTCCATTTAATGGCTTCTCAGTGTCGAGTGTGAAAACCAAAGTGTTGTTCCTCAGGGCCGGTGCTGGCCCTGGCCCCTCCCCCGGCGCTCCAGGGGGAGGTGGTGCCACGATTAGGGATGGGGTCACCCAGCCCCTTTCTTCACCCCAGAACATTTACATTCAAGGGTGCCTCTACCAGCAAGATCTCTCCTGTCCCCATCTGTACACAGACAGGCAGCCATGATGTCCCCAGTCTGGAGTCCAAACATCCCTGGCACTGCCCCTGTCACAGTAAATCAAGTAAGTCAAACCTGGCTGCAGCTGACGCCAGCCCCTGGACAGGAAGCCAAAGGCCAGCGTGCAAAGAACCAACTAAGGAAAGGATCCGAGTCTGAACCGTGTGTGAGAGTTCAATGTGAAAGAGCCCCTTAGAGCAGCCACCACTGTTGGCTGACTCACGTTTTGGGGAGAAATGACAGAATGACTGAAAGTCACAGAGACCCCTAAGTTCCCCACATTTGTTTGCCAAGTTCAGACAATAGTCTTAGAAACAGTGTAGACCAGCGGTCCCCAACCTTTTTGGCACCGGGGACTGGTGCTCCTCTGAGAATCTAATGCCTGATGATCTGAGGTGGAGCCAAGGTGGTGATGCAGGCGCTGGGGAGTGGCTGCAAATACACATGAAGCTTTTGCTGGCTTGGCCACTGCTCACATCCTGCTGTGCAGCCCAGTTCCTAACAGGCCACAGACGAGTCCCGGTCTGTGGCTCAGAGGTTGGGGACCCCTGATGTAGACAGTCCTCCAGGGCTTGGACAAACTTTACCTGGCCAGGTGTGAACCAAGGACGGTGGCTGAAAGGCAAGGCCCTGGGCTCCCCGCCCCCCCCCTTGCTATGCCTATGACTTCTACAGGTCCAGGAGTCCAAATGCAAAGGCCAGCATGTCGAGGCTTTTGCCCCAGTGAGGAGCTGGAGAGCGTGTTAGGGCAGAAAGGGAGAAGCACCCAAGATGTGAGAAGGAAGGGAGACAAGTAAAGAGCACAAGGCGAGAGAAACGTGCATGGCAGGTTTACTGAGCTGGATCGTTCTTTCCCTTTTATACAGTTTAAGGCTGAAATCTCAGGGCTCAGAAGAAACGCTGGGAACCTCCATGGTGCACTTCTCATCATGTTTCAGGAAAGCAATTTGGTTTTGTCCTCAGCTCCAATGGTCCTGGAGCGAAGTCCACACTCACATGGACTCACCTTGCACCCCATCTTTCCCTCCAAACTGCCCCTCGGCCCTCCCGCCACCACACCCGAAGCTCTCCCATCTCCATGCTTTTGCCTCAGCCATGCCCTCTGCTCAAAATATGCTTCCCACGTCCTCTCCTGAAGAAATCCTAATTGTCACCTCGTTACGATGCCTACGCCAACGCACCTGGCAGAACAGATCCCTCTGCATCCATGTTCCTTCCAAGCGCCTCCGCCAGAATCTCCAGAAAGACCAGCACGCGCTTTCCTTCTGTGGTCCAAGAGGCGGGCTTGGCAGTATTGTCTTGCACCCAAGCCTCCCTGAGCACAGTAGGTGCTCTCTAAATGCGACTTCCCACTTCCGTGGGACAGCAAGGAAGATCTGCATTCTCCACAAAGCCCCCTCGGTAAAAGGAGTAAGTCAGAGGCATCCACCACCATCAAGGCTGCCAGTTCAGTGCTTTCCACATAGCAGGCTAAGCACTGTATAGTCACCTTCTCATAACCTCTGAACAACCCACTGGCATCTGGACTTTTATCTCCGCTTCTCAGAGAAGAAAACCGGGGTTCAGAGTGATCTTGTAACTCGCCCAGGGACACAGAGCCAGTGGCACAGCCTGAGCCCACCTTCTCAATCACTTAGAAAAACAGTATTGGGTTCTCAGCCCCACCAGCCTTTCCTGCAGGATTTCCAGGCAGAGCAAAAACATTCTCTTCTAACCTCTAGGACAGGTCCTCTTGTGAACAGAACTCAAAACTCAGAGACCTGAATGGAAGCTTTAACTCATTGTTTTATATTCAGAATTTTTTTTTTTCTTCCAGATAGCTGATCCAAATGCCCATGATTTTGCCTTGATCTTAAAGTAGCATTTAGGGGATAAAACGAATTTCTCTGCTCTCCCTCACCTCTAGGGCCCATAAAATGTGAGACAGCGCCACCTTCTGGCCAACAGGCGCGGGACAGCTGGCGTCTTGCGTAGAGGTGTCCAATGAGCAGCCTGTCCTGAAGCCCTCCTGAGCAGTGTAGCGTCTTCAGTCCCAAATAGAAGAGGAACGAGGTGCTCATGAAAAAAGAGAGGCTGAATTGCCCTCCTTGGTCTTGCTTAGCCGCTGCGAGAGCTGTGACAACACGGGGCTTCGAGGGCGGTGTGACAGCATGTTTCGAAGGTCAGGCACCAAACGGGCCTCCCGGCCAAGAAAGCAGCCCAAATCGGGCTCCAGGAGAAAGGCAACCGGGCCCAGGGATCCCCATCCGTGAGCCAGATTGAGGGCCCAAGGGAAGAAATTGGAGACGTGGGGCCAAGTCAGGACAGGTGTTCAGCGCCCACTACAGGACCTAACACAGGAGTGAGCCCCAATAAATATGTCGTAAAGCGAAATGAAATGAGTCAGTCAGCAAGTAAGCCGGCCTGGCGTGAGCCACAGATGTGAGCGTGCTGGAGGTAGAGCCTGACCGAGGCAGGCAGGATCCACATATGCTCAGAGCTTGTATTGGAGCTGGAGACACCGGAAACACACAGATAAATACACGGATAACAGTCTCACACAGTCTGTTACAGTAAGTTAAATTTCTAGTCAAGTCCCTCCATATAGCTTCCAATAAACAATTATAGGAGAAGCTGGGGTCCCCCAGAAATAGAGATAGAGGCCGCTTGAAACTTTCATTTTTTCTTTCATTCATTCATTCTTCCATTTATTCATTCATTAAATATAGACTGAGCATCTACACAATGCCAGGTACTACAATAAGCACTTTATGTGCATGTGTCATTAGGTCTTCATCATAACCCCTACGAGGTCTGAGTAGAATATGCCATTTTATAGATTCAGGAATTGTGCTCCAGGAAGTTAATTAACTTACCCAAGGCCACATGGCTTCTCAGTAGCAGAACCAGAATGTAAGCCAAGGTTCAACCCCAACGCTCGTATATTAAGTGGGCTAAGCCTTGTGATGGTCCTTCAGCCAGGAGATGTTGAGCGAGCTCTTATCACAGTGCCAGCACCGAGCCAGTTTCTTGAAACACATCAGCGAACAGGACAGAACATGGGCCCCACCCTCAAAAAGAGCTGATGCAGGGAAGATGGATGATAATGAACGAGCAAGAGAAAGATGCAGGGGAGGGGGAGGCAGACTGCTCAAGAGCAGAGCTGGACAGACCTGCTTTCCAAACGCGGCTCTTATTTCATCCCTCTGAGCCTCAGTTTTCTCATCTGTAGAACAGATAAGAGTAGGGTCGAAAAGAAGATTAAAAAATACCTGACACTCAGGACCTACTCAAAGGTAGTGACTATTTTTATAGTATCTCAAGAAAAAACTCGGCGAGCCCCGGGTGGGGCCAACAGGAGGCCCACGGGCAGGAGGAAGTGCCTGGCGGGTGTTAAATCCACTCCGATCGCTGTGCCAGGATGCCGGCGTGGGAGCGACGAGAGAGAAGTCCTGCTGGCTAGGTGGCCGGGTGGCAACCAATGGATCAGACACCCTGTCGTGACACTGCCGTGGTTCACGTATGTTGTGCTTAAGCAGGAAGAGTGTTCCTTCTTTTTTTTAAGGCATATTTTTATCATAATTTCAGACTTGCAGTGACGTTCCAAATAGTATAAAAAATTCCCATCATACCCTTAACCTGGATACTGCCAACGTTAGCACTGTCTCACATTCGTTTTATCATTTTCTCTCTGTACATTTGTTTTTGCAGCCATTTAAGAGTAAACTGTCATGCGGACGTGATGGTCTTTCAGCCCCTAAGTACTTCAGTGTGTATCTCTGTAAAACAAGGACATCTTCCTTCTCAACAACAGAACTTAGTACAGTACCTCAAAATCAGGAAATTCGCTTTGTTACAATGTCGCTGTAATCCACAGACCTTACTCGGATTTCACCAACCATCCCAATAATGTCCTTTACACCGAAGAAAATCCCAGACAGTGCACTACGTTCCATTGTCACGTCTTTGATAGTCTCCCCTCATCAGGAACATTCCTCAATCTTTCTGGTCTTTATTGGGCTAGTGATTGTGTAGAACATCCTTCAGTTCAGGTTTGTCTGATACTAAATCATGATGAGATGCGGGGTATGCATTCTGAGCGGGAACTGCAGAGACTGACGTTGAGTCCTCCTCCGCGTTTCGTATCGGCAGGCCCATGACGTCTGCTTGTCCATTACTGATGACGTCACTATTGATAATGGTGGCGTCTGCCAGTTTCTTCACTATAAACTTTACCCTTTACCCTTCGTAATTAGTTTTCCTAATGAGACCATGTAAATATTTTGTTACTCGAGAAAACTCCACTAATTTCAGCATCTGCTAATGATTCTTGCCTAAATCATTTATTACCCCGATGGCTGTCAAATGGTGTTTTTTTTATTCATTTCCCCTAATATAGTTGGCATTCTAGCATTCCTTGCCTTTTTTAGAGGCAGGTTTTCACATATAACAGTGGGAAATTAGTCTCCCTGCTTCCTTCTTGCCCCTACTGTCTGTTTTCCACACAATAGAGATCCTTTGAACAAGGAAATTAAAGCTTGCTCACGTGTAAAAAATGAAGTTGGACCTCTACTTCACATCACACACAAAAATTAACTCAAAATAGATCAAGCAGCTAAAGGTAAGAGCTAAAACTTTAAAGATCTTAAAGGAAGACATAGAGGTAAAACTTCATGGCATTGGAATTTCCAATAGATTCTTAGATACGACGCCAACAAGCACAAACAACGGCGACGACGACGGCAACCCAGACAAGTCGGACTCGATCAAAACGTAAAAGTTTCAAAGACACTGTCAAAAAGTGAACAGAAAACCCCATACCTAGGGGAGAAATAGGAGGGAGCCTTCTTCTAGATCACAGCCTCATTGAGTAGGGAGCTGTCCTCGGCTCAAGCCACCTCTCCGCAAGCTTCTGTGACTCTCTGTGCTTCCCACCCGATGGCTCCAGACTGCGCCAAATGCTGCTTACTGTACATTTCTGATGCTTTCGCTGTCCCAACTTTTCCTCATTAATCATATAGACAGACAGTACCTCTCAAATTGTAATGTGCATACAAATTACCTGGGCTCTATTAATTTTCAGATTCTGATACAATGGGTCTGGGGACAAAGCCGTATTTCTCTATTTCTAAGAAGTACACAGAAATACCATTGCTATGGGCCAGGGACCACACTTGGAATCATGAAGCAACAGAAGACCTACTTACTATATCAAGTAATGGGGTAAGACGTTCTCCTTTCCTCAGCCACTCCCTTCTCCATGCTGCCCAGGGCGTGGGCTGCCTCTGAATCAATGCCAGGTAGATGGGATTTGTCCCCTCGATGTAAATTAGACTTTCAGAATTTGGAGAAGAGGAAAGAGAAGGAAGAGGGCCAGGGGGAGGAGGAGGAGGAGGAGAGAAGGAAGGAGGAAAATGATAACAATGACAACAATGAGGAGTTTAAAAAATACCTGAGACAATATAATCCAAGAGACATGTCGTTGAAATCCCAGAAGGAAAAAGAAAGAGATAACAGTGTGGAAGATATATTGGAAGAGATGATGGCTGAGAATTTTACAAAATCAATGTAAGTTATCAAGTCATAAATTGAACGAGATCAGAGAACTCCAAGCAGGATTATATTTTTCTTTTGGAAAAAAAAAATAGATTATATTCAACATACTGAAAGACAAAGAGAAAGAGAAAAATCTTACAGGCAGCCAAAGAAGTTAAAGAACAAATATAAGAATGACAGCTGACTGCTCATCAGAAACTATATAATGCAGAGGATAGTAAAGCGTCTTTTTAAAGTGCTGAGAGAAAAAAAATAATAGTCAACAGAGAATTACATCCCCAGGAAAAAAAAAAAATACCTTTCATAAATGAATGTAATTTTTTTTAATTTTCAGAAAAACAAAATCTGAGAGAATGACTTACCAGAAGACCCTGTGCTACAAAATATTAAAGTAAGTGTTTTAGGTAGAAGGGACATGAAGCAAGACAGAAACTTGGATCTACACAAGGAAATAAAGAGCTCTGGAAATTGTTCAAATGAAGGTAAGTACAAAGAACTGGTTTAACCACTCTAAAATATTTATTGTTTAAAGCAAAAAATGGAAGCGAAAGACTGCGGATTTCTAGCCTAAGTAAAAGTATCTCAATCAGCAGGAGCACAGAAGATCGCAGCACCTGGGGGGAGACTATTTCAAAGCTCTCACGCCACGCATGGAGGTCTGCCATTTGAAAGGAGACTGAAAATTTAGAGACGCATATTCGAAACCTTAGGAGAGCCAACGAAATGCCATTAACTGTTTAATGAAAATGTAATAATGTATTGTGGAGTTCGTAACATACGTGGAAGTAAAATGTATGAAAAAAAGCAGCACGGAGGTAGAGGCTGGAGGACATTTTTACGCCATCTTTTTGACCAGAGTAACCACATTTGTCGAAGGAAGAGACTGCCTACCTCGCAGGATTATGAAGAACGCTAAATGAGATCACATATGTGCAGTAGTGAGCCCAGACCTGACATGTAGTAAGTGCTTGGTATATAATTATTGAATGAATGAATGAATGAGTGAATGAGTGAATGAGTGAGTGTTCAGGAGCATACATCCCATTTACAACACGACATAATTAAGATTTCTTCCAAAGCAAAGAACCCCAAAAAGCTGAATGTAGATTTTCTATACGCGGTTTAAGTGTCAACTAGCTTTTCTGTCGTCAGTCTTGGTCTGTAATATAATCAGTTCCACCTCCAGAAACTCAGTCCCCCTCCCAAGAGCCTGTAAGTGAGGCAGACAGAGCTTGGTTAGTAATGGCAGTCAGGAAAAATAAACTTACCTAGAGAAAGAGACAAAGAGAACCACAAACAGCTTATGTTGAAGAGAAAAAAAAAAGGAATGTTTTAATCCCCCAACATCTGTAATGCACATTTATCTTGTGATGAGCATGTGCACTTCTGTGTCTGACCTTGGTTAGACCCTAGGAAGTCTGGCTGGTTTGAGATGAATGCATAAACCACACACAAACTCTAGCAAACCAGCCAGCAAATATTCTCCAACCTGCCAGCGACAGGTAAAGATTACTGTGAATCTAATAAATCTGATATTGGATAATATTACCACGAATCAAATAAAACCTGAAGGAAGAATAATTTCCATTAGGCTTTGTGCCCAAATCCTAGGCTAAGAGCAGCAAATAAAGCCCATGGAAAGGTTTGTAAATAGGATGATGGTCAAAGGAATCGCCCATTTTCTATTTTGCCTGAGAGAAACGACCCGACTTAGAAAGAGGGAAGGAGGCAGTGGGAAAGCTCGGGGCATGTCTGGGGAAGAGCTGGTGAGTCTCTGCAGAAGGCATGTTGGACATTCCATTTCCCCACACACGTCTCCTGTCAGCCCGCCACTTTGCTCCAGCCATTTCTGCAGCCGCCAGCTGTGCACAGGTGCCGGCCGGCAGCACCTTGCCTCAGTGCGCTGCGCGTGCCCTGCTTTCTGCCCAGCTTCTCTGCCACTGCCGCCCGGGAAGCCTCCAGAAGTCTATTCCATCACAAAAGAGCCAAAGACATATCACCCCTTGGGACTTCCCTTCACCAGCAGGAGATCAGAAATGATGGATAAACACGCCCCTTCTGTCTCTACGGGACAATTTCTAGGTTTATGCTACACACTTCCTCAGAAAGTCCCCGACAGGATCGAGTCCCAGCCGCCCACTGCATGGGTTTAGCATCAGGAGTGACTGGGGACGATTGGCCTTATGCTACTTCCCCCAAAAGTATCAGTTTGCTCAGTGACCAACTAACTTGCAGGATTTACCAAATTTAATAGTTCACCAAAAACTGTTTATCTCTTTATAACATTTATAGCAATTGATATTGGGTGAGATAGTTTTAATATGTATGAAGATTTCTGCAAAGCTTTAGGTAACTGACTTTTATTTTGTCTTCATAATAGCATTTTAAGGAGTATGCTAGCTCTGTGAGGCTGCAACTCCCCAGCAAAGGGGGAAAAGGTATATTGGAAATCAGCACACAGCAGCCTGGGCTCCTGATCCTGGATGGGCAGTAGGAAGGCTAAGTGAGGTGTAGTAGGCAGGAGGTTGCCCCAAAGCCTGTAATTCTGGTCCCATCATCCTCTTTGCCTTAATGATCCTTCCAGGTTTGGAGTCTGCACTCTGGGCACCACCAAGTTTAAGTGTCAACAACAACTCCTGATGGCTTTGGGACCCTATTCCTCAATTTTCATAGCCTCCTCTCTAAAAATGGGATTATCCATCCTCCCTAGAGGATTACAGTGAGAGTCAAATAAGGTGGCCTATGTTCATCTCTCAGTGCAGCAAGAGTGTGATACATGTGAGATGCTTTTATCATCGCTCTGGCCACAGATGTTGCCTAAGGAGCTCCTGCAATTCTGAAGAAGTAGCTGGAAGATATAAGGTTCCTCTCAGCTAGAGATCTGCTCATTTTTCAAGAGACACTGATTCACATACGAATCTTCCTGCACTACCTCTATTCCGGGCTCTGGGCTAAGCGCTGAGAACATAGACACTCTGCCACCTTCCTGAGGTGTCCAGGATGGAGGCAGGGGGAAGACATGTATGGGGAAAGATGAGACAGGGCCAAAGGAGCAGCATCCGCAAGAAAAGGGACTCTGAGAAGGAGAAATAGAGGTAGGGAGGACTCTCTTGGAAGAGAGAGTGAGCAAAGGAAAGGAAGCTGGAAATAAGCGTTGGTGGACCAGTCTGGCTGGGGCGTGGGCCCAGGAAAGGACTGGGGAAACAGGGTTTCACACATCAGGAGGGCCCAGATTCTGAGAACTTTACCAACTAAAAGAAAAAAAAAATCTATTCTTACAATCAGTGAAGTTGTTTTTTAGGGGTGGTGGCAATCTTTCCTTTGAAGTCAAATTATAATCTGCATCACTGGTACAGATAAACATTATCCATTTAAAGGAAGACTTTCTGAACTGAATCCAGCAGAAATTCTCTTGGGCACGCAGATGCTTGGCCTTCTGCGAAGTTGCACTCAATCGTGCTCTTGCCTCAAACCCCTGTGAATAAATCCCACAGAATGCTGTGGTTGACAGAGCCCGACACGGATGACGCATTAGGCAATGACCAACTTATTAGGAGGAGGAGAGTGTGATGCGTGGCATGAGGCCGAGCCCCTAAGCGGCCAGGGCTGGGCAAAGCCTGACTCGCCTGGAGAACGATGGCTCCTCTGCAAGGAAACTTACCAGCCGTGAGAACTAGAAAAAGTCCCTTAACTTACCTGTGTTAACTTTGTCATCTGTAAAATGGGAATGACAATCGTGCCCTACCTCACAGGTTACAAGAAATAAGTACCGTACTCATGTGGCACAGTTAATACAGTGCCTGGGAAATAGGAAGTATTCAATAAGTGGTTCCTAGTTATTTTTATATTGTCGTCATCACTACCACCTTATGGCTAAGCACGTCTATGATGGTGGAGATACCCCATTTCATATCCAACATTCAAATACAGGTTCCCCTCCTGGACATGGGGACAGATTGCTCAAATATGAAACATTTTCGTGCCAGATGACAGATATTCAACACACCCCACCCCTCTCTATTTCCACTTCTAGGACAGACATTGCTAGTTGATCACAGAGTCAGATGTGATCTCCTCCTTAATCTTGACACACTGCTCCAGGCAGACCTGCCCATCGATCAGAGTTGGCCCAGAAGATGAAACCATCATACCACCGGAGGAAATGGGCTTCAACTGCGACAAGTAATTGGCTTGCCACCTGTCAGAGGATGTGCTAAATGGACTCCTGACTAGCTGGCAAAACTTCGGCTCTAGAGGACAAGGTTTTAAGGCGAATTCTGGTTTACTCAAAAAAAGTGTGAGACATGCACTGTGGTGTCCTGAATCAAATCCATAACAGAAAAAAAAAGGACATTAGTGGAAAAACTGGTGAAATCCAAATACTGTCTAGAGTTTAATTAATAGCAATGTATTGGTTTCTTAGTTTTGGCAAATATCATGATTATATAAGATTCATTTGGGGAACTGGGTGACAGGTATCTGCGAAAACTCTGTGCCATCATGGCAACTTAAATTTAAAGTTATTACAAAATAGAACTTTACTTCAAAAAGTCTGAGTGACACCAGAACAGCCAGGAGTTGAAATCCAGCTTACTACATCACCTGGAGGAAGGAGTGACCAAAGCTTTGATTCCCAGAGCTCACCTGGAATATGTAACCATGACAACCATATGCACCCTATTTCCGATATTCAGATATGGTGTTGACTAACATCGATAGGTATAAATCTTTCTGCATCATTTTTGGTTACCCGTCATGGAATTCTCTTCTTTCCAAAGCAGGCAATTTCTTAAACTCATGTTTCCATTTGAAAGTCTTAAGATATTTTCTTATAAATTCATACTGGGGAAAAAATATTTTACTGGTCCGTATGTCTCAATTTTACATTTTTGAAGAACATGATCACCGTCTATAGAACCTCAGTGTCCCTTCCAGGTTTGTTCCATTCATTATTTACCCCTTTGCAAGTAAACATCCCTGGGGTGAGCCTATGCTCACTTGCTATATAGCTGTGTGACCTTGGACCAGTCACTGCACCTCCCCGAGCCATAGTCCCTCACCTATTGATGAATTAAGGATGAATTAAGATCATGCATGTGAAAAGTCTGCAGAGCAGATGGCAGGTATGAAATAGTGAATAATAACTATCATTATTGTTGGCACTGAGAAAATACCAGTCCTCTTTATGTCTCCTTTTCCTTTTCATAGAAAAGCAAAACATTCTTATATAGTCATTAATAACTGTAGCAAAGATGACACTCTAGTTTATTTCTTATAAGTATCTTCTTACATTCCTGAGCATGTAAGTGATCATTTTCCTATCACTGGATGGGCGGTCAGTCAAGATAGTATCCAAGATTCTTTCCTGCAGGAAAAATCAACCAAGTTGAGAGCCAGGGTTGCAGTCATCTGAAGGCTCTACTGGGACCACAGGATCTGCTTCCAAGTTCACTCACGTGGCTGTCGAGGCTACATTTCCTTAACACGTGACCTCTCCATTGGGCTGCCCACAACATGGAAGCTGTCTTCCCCAGAGCAAGGATCCAAAAGAAAAAGGCAAAGAAAACAGAGAAGCAAACAGAGGGAGACAGAGACAGGCAGAGAGGGAGACATCAACATGGAAGCTACATTATCTTTTACGACCTAATCTTGGAAGCAACATAGATAGCATCACCTCTGCAGATTTTATTGGTCACACAGACCAACCCTGGTGCAATGATGGAGACTACACAAAGGTGTGAATTCCAACAGGTGGGACCATTGGGCATCATGGAGCCTGGCAGTCACGATGTGTCTAAGGTCCTTTCCCAAGGACACCACCTGGGAGCACAGATGGGGGCGCCCACGTCTTCCTTTGGCACATCATCAAGTTGCTGCCATAACTTAGGACTGATGGCAGGGCTGGCAACTCTCCTGAAATGGATGGAAAGACTGCAACTTGATAGCGAATGAATGGAGAGGTTGACACTATGTTTCTCACTAGCTGCAAGACAACTGGCGGGCCAACCCCTAAGGCATTAACACCTCCCTCTCGCCAAGGGTAATTATTTCAGCGCATTAGCAGGCTCGGGCCCCATATATGCCTTTCAGAAACTCAACCAAGAATCAAAGCCAGAGGTCAGTCCTGCAGGTCGTTGCAGATGGTCTTAAATTTTATTTAAGAAGGAAGAATTTGGAACTGCACAAACAGGAGCCATCTGTGCCAGACCAGGTCGTAATCAGCTTCTCTCTCACCTGTGAGGACAGAAACAAGAGAGAAGCCTAGAAACCCCAAGCAAACTTTTTAAAAATGGTTTAAGGGGAGTGGAAGCAAAGCAGCTATTTATAGGAAATAAATGATGAAATGAAAATCTTTTTGTTTTTAATCTTTTCACTATTTCCAGAGGTAGAAAAGTATAGGCTCTGGCTTCCTCCCAAGCAAGCCTTTGGAATCTGGGCCCTGAGGGACTCCCAAAGACCTAGAAAATGCCACAGTGAGTCAGGTAGCGAGGGGCAGTTTTAGGGGTCAGGCCAGGCCAGCCTCCTGTGCATTTCACATCTGTGTTCTGAGAGGCAACAGAGCTGGAGTACTCTACCTCTGCTTCCTCCTCTGTAAAATGAGGGGACACCAGTACCTATTTCCGAGTATATTATCATTCCTGATGATGGCTGTAGCTGCATGTATTGAACACTCTAAGCCAGGCATTGGGCTTAGTGTTTCACCAGCATGGTCTCATTTAGCAGGTGAAGAAATGGAAGCTCAGGAAGGTGAAGTCAATGGCCATGCCCAGCTGGCTGGACACGCACATTAACCTCAGGGCTGGCCTCAGCCTGTGATGGGTGGGTAGATGGATGGGTGGATGGATGGATGGATGGATGGACACATGGATGGGTAAATGGGTAGATGAATGAGCAGATGAATAAATGGATGGGTGGATTGGTGAGTAGATAGATGAAGGAAAGGGTAAGTGGATGGATGGTTGGATGGGTGGGTGAATAGATGGAATGAAGGATGGATAAATGGGTGGGTGGATGAATGAAAGGCTAGAGAGATGAATAGGTAAATGAGTAGATAGAAGGATGAATGGATGGGTTGGCAGGTGGGTGAGTAGGCAGATGGGTGGATTGATGAACAAATTAGTGAATGGAGGAACAGGGTCATTATTCCAGTCATGACAAGTCTGACTCCTTCCTTTAGGAGAAGTATTAGAAATACCCACGTGTTTGCTTTCCACAGTCCTTGACAAATACTCCACAGTAGAACAAGGTTTGGCTGTGAAATACCTCTTCTTTCCTGAGGAAAAACAGCACCTCTTTTTTCTTTCTTGCAAGTGAGGCAAAACATTTCACATGGCCCCAAACAGATCTAGCACCTAAGGGTCAGGAGCTGGGGACTTCACCAAACACATACATCATTAAAGCTCCCCTGAAATTAATGTTACCACTGTTTTGTGCCCATGAATAAAACATTAAACAAATATTGAGAGTGAGACAGCTCGTTACCCAGGGTCATTAAGTGGCTCAGGAAGACCGCGGCTACGTTTGAAGCCAATTAAGAGGTTTCACACCGGGTGTCAGTAACACACGAGGGGCTGATATGTCCCCTAGCACATAGTAGGCACCTCGTAAAACAAGTAGAACAAGCCAACAGAATCCCGCCGTCCCAAAGATTAGCCGACTCTACCAACGTGCTCTGATTCGGACACCACTCTTCAGGTCCCCTAGGCCTCATGAGACACAAAACAACACTCCGAGCTGAGGACAACCGTGAGCACACAGCACGCGTGATCTGCACCAATGATAACTACCGATGATTCGGTTACTCGTTTTCATTTGTGTGTGTGTGGTAAAATACACAAACATAAAATCTACCATTTTAACCATTTTAAGTGTACAGTTCAGTGGTAGTGAATGTATGCATGATGTACAACTATCACCCCCCATCCGCTCTCAGAACTTTCTCATCTTCCCCATCTGCAGCTCTGTCCCCATTAAACGCTGACTTCCGGTTCCTCATCCTCCCCCAGCCCCTGGCGACCACCATTCTTCCTTCTGTCTCTATAGATCTAACCAGTCTAGAAACTTCATGCAAGTGAAATCATACAGTATTTTTCTTTTTAGAGTCTGGCTTATTTCACTTAGCAGAATGTCCTCAAGTTTCATTCATGTTGTAGCAGAATTTCCGTCCTCTTTAAGGCTGAGTAACTTTCCATTGTATTCTAGACCATATTTTGTCTATCCATTCGTCTGTCAATGGACACTTGGGTTTCATCCATATCTTAGCTACTGCGAATAATGCTGCTACGAACATGGCTATCCTTTCTATTCTTTCGGGCATATACCCAAAAGTGGAATTACCAATATGGTCATTCTATTTTTAATTTTCTGAAGAAATGCAGGCTGTTTTTCACAAAAGCTACACCATTTTACATTCCCACCAAGAGTGCACAAGAATTCCACTTTGTCCACGTCCTTGCCAACACTTGTTATTTTCTGAGTTTTTTTGTTTTGCTTTTTCGGTGTGTTTTGTTTTGTTTTGTTTTGTTTTGTTTTGTTTTGTTTTGATAATAGCCATCCTAATGGGTGCGAGGTAGTATCTCATTGTGGCTTTGATTTGCATTTCCCTAAACCGTAGTGATATTGAGCATCTTTTCATGTGCTTATTATATATCTTCTTTGAAGAAATGTCTATTCAAGCCTTTTGCTCATATTTGAATCAGTTGTTCATTTTTTTGTCATTGAGTTTTAGTTCTCTATATATCCTAGATGTTAATCTCTTATCAGATACATAATTTGCAAATATTTTCTCCCATTCTGCAGGTTGCCTTTTTACTTTGTTGATTGTGTCTTCTGATCAATAATTTTTTTTTTAATTTTCATGAAGTCCAATTTATCTATTTTTTTCTTTCATTGTCTGTCTTTAGTGTCACAACCAAGAAATTGTTGCCAAATCCAATGTCACGAAGCTTTCTCCTCAATGTTTTCTCATAAGTTTCATAATTTGGGCTCTAACGTTTAGATCTTTGGTTTATTTTGAGTTAATTCTTGTTTATTGTGTTAGGTAAGGGTCTGACTCCCTTCTTCTGCATGTGAATATCCAGTTTTCCCGGCAACGTTTGTTCAAAAGACTATTTCTTTCCTACCAGATGATCTCGACACCCTTGTCAAAAATCATTTAACCATATATGCAAGGAGTTATTTCTGAGCTCTCTAGTCTATTTCATTGGTCTTTATATCTGTGTTTAGGCCAGTAGCACACTTTCGATTACTGTAGCTTTATAGTAAGTTTTGAAATCAGGAAGTATGACACCTTCAGCTTTATTCTTTTTCAAGATTCTTTGAGCTATTTGGTATCTCTTGAGATTCCATATGAATTTTAAGATGGGTTTTTCTATTTCTGCAAAAAACGTTGGGATTTTTTTAGGGATTATGTTGAATCTGTACATCACTTTGGGTAGTAAGGTTTAAAATCTTAAAAATATTAAGTCTTCCAATCCATGAACATGGAATATCTTTCCATTTACCTGTGTCTACTTTCTTTCAGCAGTGATTTGTAATTTTCCACACATGCTTTCCACCTCCTTGGTTAGGTTTATTCATAAGTATTTTATTTTTTGATGCTATTGTAAATAAAATTATTTTCTTAATTTTCTTTTTTGATTGTTCACTGTTAGCGAACAGAAATGCAACTGATTTTTCTTTATTGGCTTTTCATCCAGCTACTTTGCTGAATTCATTTATTAGTTCTAACATATTTTTGTGAAATCTGTATGATTTTCTGCATATAAGATTATATCATCTGGGAGGACAGATCATTCTACTTCTTTCTTCCCAATTTGGATGCCTTTTATTTCTTTTTCTTGCTTAATTGCTCTGGCCAGGAATCCCGGTACTCTGTTAAATAGAAGTGGTGAGAGCACCTTTGTCTTGTTCTAATCTTCGAGGAAAAGGTTTCAGTCTTTCACCGTCGAGTATGATGTTTGCTGTGGTTTTTTCATGCAAGGCTTTTATTAGGCTGAGACAGTTCTCTCGTATCCCTAGTTTATTGAGTGTTTTTATCATGACAGTTATTTGTTTTTACTTAACAAACATTTCCTTACCACTTGCCTACAGGCACTGTTAAAACCGCTTTATAATTATTAACTTATTTAATCACCACAGCAATCTTATGAGGCAGGAACTATTATCATCTATATTTTACAGGTGAGGAAACTAAGGCACAGGTTGAACATGCTGTAAGCTGTGAACCGAAGTTCGAACTAGAACATCTTGCTCAGAGTCCACATTTGAAACGATGAAGAAGCATAGGAGGAGCCAACAGGTTGAATATCTCTTACTCTAGAGACACTTTACACACATCACGTCATCTGCTGCTTCCCCAAACTATTTGACATAACTACTTATAGACACATCTTACTGCTGGAGAAACTGATGTGAAGACTCTTAGGAAACTTGCCCAGGGCCACACTATTAGTGAGAAATAAAGCTTGGGCTTGGATTTAGGATGTTCAGATCGTCCAGCCAATGGGCATCCCCAACCCACCCATAAAGGGCAGAATCCAGAGCTGCACTGTCCAATAGGGCAACCATTGTGGACACTGAGCCCTCAAAACATAGCCAGTGCCACATGTTGAAATATTTTCCACAAAGTGAGTTAAATGCAATGCACTATTGCTATCAATTTCACTTGTTCTTTTTCCTTTTTTTAATGTGGCTCTGGAAAACTTTAAGTTACATACGTGACTCATATTCCATTTTTATTAGACATCTGAGGACGAAGACAGATATGCAAGAGCCAAGGACAGGCCCAAAGGAAGATCTGCTCAGACACGAAGGTGTCTCCCACATCTCCCCCAGCATTCTAACTTTGATTATTGTCTCTGGCTCTAGGTGCCTTGGCAGAAGGTTGACAGCTGGTGTCTCCCTCCTTCGCACTCTGGATGGGCCACACCAAGATCTGCTGGCTCCCTCCAATGGAGGAGGCACCCTGGGAAAGCAACTCGGGACTCAGAGAGGCTGACTGCAGATTGTTCCCTCTGGTTACATCTGGTGCTCCCGAACCCTGATAAAATACCACCCCTTCTCAGATACCAACAAGAAGTGCAGAGTAAACTGCAAATGCAAGGTCTGCGCCCTGAGCCCCAGGAGCAAGCAGCCAGGAAGTTCCCATTGTCAGGAATGCAAGCACACCAGCAGTTCAACTCAGGGAGTGTCTTCCGTGTCTGTACCAGAGCACCTGGACTGCAGGGTCCCAAAGCTGGACTTCCTGAGCTACAGAAAGCACCTCTAGTACATGGTCACTGATGACAGAAGGATGACCAGGAGACAAGGCAGGGAAGAAGAGGGGAAGGGGGTGAAAGAGAAGAAAGGGGCAAGAGGGGAGCAGGAGGAGGAGAAGGAGGAGCTGAGCAGGAGCGAAAGGAAGTGGGGGAGAGTGGATGGGGCCGCTATTACTGGCACTTTCCATCCTCCACGACCTTGTAAAGTGCTTGATTCACATTATCTCATTGAATCCTCACTAAAACCCAACGCAGGTGGTAATATTATCAGCCCTATTTCTCAGATGTGGAGACCAAGTTCACGGAGGTGGCATAACCAACCCAAGACATGCCGCTAAACGATCATGGAGCTAAGAGTCCCCAAGCCTGTGTGACACAGGAACCTGTTTTTATTGCTATGGCACATCTTCAATTGTGCAGGAACACAAAGTCTTATTTAGTAACCAGGTCGTGGTCTTTCAGCTCTAATAAAAGGCATGTGTCCTCTCTCTGTCAGCCAGAACGTCCCATTTGCTGGTGTCCTACCTAGATGACCTGGAGCATGAGGAGCAGCCAGACCCACAGAAGCCCCTCTACCCATCAGTCTCTGTCTCCTCCCCCCTAACCACTCCTGGGTGATCGCATCCCACCCCTGGGCTCTAAAACAAGCCGGCTGGTGAGCCAGACTCACACCTCCAGCACCAACCTCTTCCACTCAGATGCAAAGTTCTCACAGCCACACAGACATGGCCATGTGGCTCCTCAGCACAGCGCACCATGGAACCTGCCCCTTCCCTACCTTCCCCAGATCAATAAATGGAACTTCACTTCCCAGGCATCTCCTATCCTGCCCCCACCCCAGCCAATCCATCGGAAAATCCTGTCATCTCCACTCACAAAATACACCAGGATCACAGGCTCATTCCCCACAACCCTAGGTCTACCACGGCCAATTCTCAGCACAGCCACCAGAGGGCGATGTCAGAATCCAAGCCTGTGGGCCACTCGGTCCAGGTGCCCCAGGGGCTTCCCCAAGTCAGAATAGACCCCAACTCCTTCCCATGACATCGAGGCCTCGTGACCTGGCCTAAGATGACCCCTCCAGGCCTCCATCCCTGACCACAATCCACTTGTCTCTCCAGCCCAGCCACAACAGGCTGCTGCCATTTCTCACACAGCATGTCTGCCCTTCAAGCCATTCCACCTGCCGCCCCGCGCCTGGTACTCTCCCCCATATTCCCGCCTCCCCCCTTCAATATTCTACCCACGGTGCCCCCTACAGAGAGGCTCCCCCACCCATCACCACTCACCCCTTTGGTTTGATTCCTTCACCTTTATTCCTAGTGCTGTCACCACCAGATAGATTATTTGCTTATATATTTGTATTGTCTTTCCAATGTTCTGTAGAGTCAGACCTGCAGGAGGAGAAACCAATGTCTACGAAACAACACATCTCAGTCCTCAGTTTTGTCAACTGATGAAAATCGGAGGTACATGAGGGTTTGGTCCTCACTTTCTCAGCTTCTAAATATAAATAACTCAGAGATCACGGAGTTCAGAGAGTGATGTGTTTTATGCCTTTCCGACTTGCCATCCTTCACATGTGCCCATGCATATGACCTCGACCCCCATCATATCACACCCCAAAAGAGAAACACCCTCTTATAGCACACTGGAGTCCAAGGGAATTCCAGTTAGAGATGTATTACTCTTTTGTTTTGCTTTTTTAAGATGTCGACTGGGTTTGTCATCTGTCCTCAGCTGGAACCACGTGAGACAGCGGAAGGGATGGACCAAGGCAGCGCGGAGGCCGGCGCGTGTGTGAGAAGCTGCTTACATCTTAATTAAGTGATGTTAATCGAAATGGCACAGCAAACAGCATTTTTTTTACTTCTCAGGCCGGCAAAGATTCCAAAGAGTATAGTGTCCAGTGCAGGTGTGGGGAATGGGTGTGGCTAGTGCACTCACACACACAGTGGCACTCTTAGAAATACCTGTCACACCTGTGTCTGTGCAGAGTGGCTTACATGTAGCACAGAGTGGAGAATGCATGCCTTCACTGAAATAACAGACGTGATTCACAAGCACATCTAGCACTTATGGAAACACCCTGAGTGGGGGCGCCTGTTCAGACACACGTACACAATGGAACCCTCCAAAAGCAGCTCAGGTAATGAGTGTTCCTGGGAACCCTAGTAAAAGGAAGCTGAGATATAGGCTAAGAAATGTCAGCACTAAAAAGAAACAATCCTGGGACAGATCCTGGTTCTGGGGGTACTATATGGTCCCATGTGGTCCCGTGTGGTTCTGTGTGGCCCCATGTGGTCCCATGTGGCCCAGTGTGGTCTTGTGTGGCCCTGTATGGTCCTGTGTGGTCCTCTGTGACCCACGTGGTCTTCTCTGGTCCCATGTAGCCCTTTGTGGTCCTGTGTGACCCTGCGCAGCCACAACAGACCGTTTCTGGGCATCGGTTTCCTTATCTGCAAAAAACAGGATAACAATAATTTTAGTTTCCAAGGTTGTTGTAAGAATTAAATGAGGCTCCAGAGATAAAAGTACATAATTTAATATATTTTAAATCCATATATTGCAGTCCTGCCGTGAAATAATAGATCTGATCTCTTATTGTCAAAGGATGCTAAAGCCGTTAGGTGAAGCTTCACCGGGATCAGGCTGACCCCCCTGGACTTACCGTCAGTCACGGCATTTGAAGATTGGGACCAGCAGGATGGGGGACCTCCTGCTACGATGCCACAGGGAGCGCACAGCCCTGCCTAGGAAGCGGTCTTGCAAAAAGCATTGCCCCCCAATCTGTCAAGCCTCTACACCAACTATGGGTTTCTAGGAAACGTGGAACGAAGACGAGTGATGACGTGCTGGGGTTACATTGTTGTCAATCTTCGCTTTTCTAAACGTTTTAGAATCGTATACTTATTGTTATATGAAAAATGATTTCTGAAAGGAAGGAAGGGAGGGAGAGAGGAAGGAAGGGGAGGGGAGGGGAGAGGAGGGGCGGAAAAGGGTAGGGAGGGGAGGAGAGGGCAGGCATCGCTGGGACAGAGAGGAGGGTCAGACAGTGGGCTCGGGGTAGAGGCTGGTGCCAGTGAAGTGCACACAGGCAAGAGAATGGGGATATTGCCACTTTAGAAACGACCTGCCCAACCCTGGCAAGGCCCCAGAACCCCCAAACCCCCACCCATATGCCCCCACTGCTGTCAATGCAAGGAGCAAACCCAGGCAGCTCAAAGCACGCGGGCCCAGGCCACCCAGTCCCCAGCCCACCCCCACTCCCAACCTGGGACCAGGGAGCTGGGTATACTGCAGTCTCTAGAATTTCCCCCCCCTTCAAATGTGGGATGTGTGGAAAGGATACACTTGCTCGGCTGGTGCTGAGACAACAAAATTCCCCAAACTCTGGAATGCCGGACTTGGCCTCCTCCGGAATGCCACCACCTTCCCCTGCTCATGGATCAACCCTGAGGTTTGTTGTTTTAACACGAAAACAGCGTCCTCGAACAGGGCAGCTCTCTTGGAAATGGCAAAAGTGAACACAAGAAGTTTTCGACGGCTCTGCTGGGCTCCCAGACCCCCCAAAGGGTCGTGCAGCAGAGAAAACAGGGGATGCCTAAAATCAACAAGTGCTTATGAAACACTTACTGTGTGCCAAGCACAGTAGAGCTGTTAGGACAGCAATCCATGGCGCTCACACCCGGAGTCCCAGCCCAGGCCTGTGGCAGACATTATTAATTGACTGCAGAGCTTTCTCCTCCAGGACATGCACGGAGCTCCAGTCTTTGCCACAGTGCCCACCCAGTATGTGAAATAAGACCCATCAGCCATTTCTCTAATGGGGAAGCTTGCAAAGGATCAAGGACACAGTGCCTTGGGGAGCTCACCTTATAGAATTCTGACTGGAGGGGAGGTACCTGGAGTCGAAAGGTTATTGAGTGAAAGGTGATCTGGATGAGATGCAGAAGAGCCGAGTTTGAGTACTGCATCTGCCACCAGCTTGCTGTGTGGTTTTGGATGTGGCATGGCCCTCGGCATCCCAATCTATGAATAAGATGGTTGAACTAGGTGTCCCCAAGTCTTCTCCCAGCCCCCAGTCTCAGCATTCAGGTAACCAGAGAGTTGTTTGAAGATGGAGGGGGGCAGGGAGCCCACCAAGGACTGGGACTACGCTGCCGGTGACTGCACAGTGGTCTGGCCAAACCACTGGGGCACAATAATTCCAGGTGAGCCCATAGGTGCTAGGACGCTGAACAGGGCATGAGACCCAACCTAGTCTCAGAAACCCTGATAGGAGACTGGAGCAGGCGTAGGATAGGATTATGGAGGGAGAAGGGGTCACCTAGCCCCCACAAACCCCTCCCTTATCCCTTCAGATAAAAACTGACCTCTCAAGGCCACACAAGTACCGAGCTCCTGGCCACCTGGCTCAGTCGACAGGTCACTTCCACTGACTAGAATGTGACATTTCTTAGCACACAGCTGGAGCTCTAGAATTCATTCCTTCAGTCACTGATTCATTCATTCAACACAATGGCTATTGAGTACCCACTGTGTAACAAGCTCTGTGTCAAGAATTAGGCATACAAAGTGCAGGCTTAGCGAACTTGTTCTAGTAGGTGGAGCTCAGTGATCCCCAGCAACAGTGAACAGAGATAATTAACTGTGTGGTACACCCTGAGTCTATGGTGGAGATGCAAAGAGAACATCAGGCAGGGAAGGTTTGCATGAGCGAAGATGCCCTCGCAGCTGCCCCAGGCGACATCCCTGGACAGCGCTATTAGATGCTCAGTGTCTGTGACCTGGGGTTATTATGGGTGGTAAAGCTCGCGATCGAGGACTTACTGGAATTGGGATCCACGTGGTCATGTTAGGGATCTGGGGTCAAAACATGCGGTTTTGAATTCCAGCTCTGCTGCTTACAGCTGTGTGACCAAAAACAAGCTATGCAACCACTCTGAGCTTAAGGCTTCTCATCTGATATGAATCTAATGTCAAGAGCTTCCTCCCACAGTTGAAACCAATAAAATCAATGAGAGGTGGTGTGGCTATTACTGAACCCCAATTCTGCTTCTGACCTGCTGTGTGATTATAAACAAGTTACTTAATCTGAGGCTCAGTTACCCCATCTTTGAAATAGCATAATGCAATGGCTACTTTGTTGGGCTGTTGTCAAGATTAAACTTGGCAGAGACTGCCAATCTTCTTCCCAGCGTCCACTACCCCATTCTCCTTAGTAATGGAGCTCAGCGGAAAGCAGAGCCCCCACTGCCCAATGCAACACCTGCACCCCCAGCCTCCCTCACGGAGCTGCAGCCACAGATGAGGCTCTGGCTTAGAGCATAAGAAGCTTCCAGAAGATCTGTGTAAGTGAATGTGCTATTCCAAGCCTGGGAAGGGGCTACTTCATGGGAGTTGTGGTCAGCAGAATGATGACCCCCAAAGAAAGCCACATCCTCATCTCTGACACCTGAGGGAGGGAGAGGGCTATTGAACAAGTAATAAATAACAAAGTAGATAAATCGTGGAGTTCTGTGGGGGGAAAACCTCTCAACCAGAAACACCTGTTGCTTAAAGGCACCTGATGGTCATAGCTTTTCATAGCTTGGATGCTAGTTCTCCAATCTGTGTGTTTCTAAAGTCTGGACACTGTCTACTTCCTCCGCCAAATGTCGAGCAGAAGCACTTGGAGCTCGTTTCAGCCTGAAATCACTGCAGATTCAGTGACTATTGAGAGATCTGAGACTGTTTTCCTTTCAGATTTTTGCATTTCTTGGCTAGGGAGCCCTTGGTTGCTGTCAAGTATGAAAGCACCATTAACCTCTGTGATCTCTGGGCTAACCGCACGGGCAGAGAGCTCACAGCTGCTCCGTGCACCAGTTATCTCGGGCCAAGCTGACAGTTGTGGCCGGGTTCTCGTGACAGATGACGAGCCAAGCACTCGCTAGACAGGAAAGTAAGTCACCCCGCACCTGAAACACACAGTGGGGTCTGCTTCGTCCGGAGAAACTCATCAAATATGGGACTCTCTTCTGGCAGGAAGAGGCTGGCTGTTGTCCGAGAAGCCTGGGGAAATGGGTTTCCAGTGAAAGGACCCGCTCTCAACAGACTGGAAAGGACTTTTTCTGGAAGGGGAATTTAGGGAGTTTCCCTGGTTGAGAGAGACATTCCGACCGTCAGCAGGACGCCTTCCAGCCCCAGGAATCCCGTTCTGATGCGTAGTTTGGGGCCATCGTTGGCACTCTATAAAGCCAGACGTTTTAAAACACCATTGGCAGAGTCTTGGCAGAGGTGGAGAGGTGTCCCTGTCCACGAATGTTGAGGTGTTTCGCCCATGGCGGCAACTAGGCCACATTCTCCAGAACAATTTTTGCTAAGGATGTTTTTCTCCATCGCTGTGCCGACCTTGGTCCCTGGGCAGGCCACAGATAGGCTTGTTCTCAGACAACCAGAGACGTTGCTTCCCCGAGGTGAGGTGAGGCCCAGATGAAGTGCCCCGCCCCACCCCAGTCAGAGGGCCCTGGGGCTGACCTGGCTCTCACGGCATGGGAAGGGCAGCAGGTTGCCTCCCTCTCGAGACCTGGGTCCCCGCACTGTAGAGGGGTGAGGGATCGCCCCACCTAGCAGGCCACTGTAAACGCCAGTGTGCCTGGGACCTGCTGAGTGCTCGAGGTGAAGACGGGCCAACCGGGGAGCCTGCTGCCCTCACTCTCACAGCAGAAGGCAAGAAGCTGATCAGCATTTCTAAAGCGAACTCTGTGACCAGGGTCAGAGAACATTCTAGAAGGCCATGAAACCTTGGTTGGGCCCCATGGCGCTGTCAGCCAGTGGGAAGGACAGACCAAGAGAAGCAGCCACAGAGCTACATCTGTGCTGCCCAATGTGCCAGCCACTGGGCATGCGTGGCTATTTAAAGTTAAACTGAACGGAATAAATGTTAAAATTCAGGTCCTTAGTGGCCACATTTCAAGTGTTCAATAGTCAGTCATATGTGGCTTGTGGTTCCTGTACTGAATAGTGAAGATCTAGAACATTCCATCACAAAAAGTTCTTTTGGACGAGCTGTTCTACATGGTAATTGCTCAGCAGATGGTATGGGAGAGGAGGACGGAAAGGGGAGAAAAGAGCAGGGAGTGGGGAGCTGTGTCTTTGTGCTCCCCGACCTGAGTCTGCGGTTTCTCAGCACCCCTGAAACTGCTAGGAACACATGCTGCCTGGAAGATCGCAGACTTTGAGGCCTCACCTGGGGAAAGCGATCGGCAGCAGCAGGAGGAAGTGGGCAACACCAGGGCCCAGCTGGTCCACTGGGCGGCCCGCAGACCTGACCCTCTCTGGCTCCTCTGAGGGGCCCAGAGCAGAGACTTTCAGACAGTGCCCTCTCGTGGCTCCTCATGGCAGCTTCAAGAAAACACGCGAGGCAGGGAGTGCCTGGGCTCAGGTCTGGTGCCACAGCGCATCTGGCTTGGGCCACAGCAGCTAAGCCGTCACTGCACTAATAACAGTGGCTATGCCACACCCCTGGAGCATGTCTGGGAAGATCTTTGAATGATAGGGCCAAATACTGCTCCATACCTGGAAGAAACCCAAGGGCCGCCGCCGCCCCGGTCCAGGCACCGTCACATCGCTGTCCCCTGCCGGGTTTTCCACTGCGGCCTCCAAGTGGGTCTCCAGGAGTCATTCTCGCCAATTCCATTCAACTTGCTTCAGCCATAGTGGCTGGATTTTCCCAAATGCAAGTCGGAAGCACACGTGATCTTTTAAAAACCTCCCAAGGCCTCCCACCATCCGGTCCCTGCTCCATCTTCTATCCCTGTCCCCTCCCAAGCACGAGCTTTCTCTGTAAGTTGCATACACCAGACCGCTACTTGCTCTGCCCCAGACACTGACCTCACCCTTTAGGGCCAAGACAATCAGAGTTATTAAGTTTCAGCTCAGGTGGTCCTGCCCCCAGGGATCTTCTCTGACCCTCAAGACACAGGCAGCATGCCTCGTCTTATCTTAGGTTCCTCTGAAACAGAGCCTAGGGCAAGGACTGAGTGAAAGTGTTTTATTGGGAGGTAATTCAGAGAGCCCCATGAGGAAGTGAGAAAGCCACATGGGGAACCCGAAGAGCCAGGACAAAGAACATTACCAAGAAGGTACCCGCTGTGGGCAACTGGGACTCAGTCCTGCTGGGACGTCCAGGAGACAGAAGAGAACACAGCTGAGTGGACTAAGAGGATGAGTGTTTATCTGCGTCTCTCACCAACCATTGACTGAGAGCTGCTCCCAAGGATGTCACTCCCCCACACACCCAGCCTGTCCCTCCACAGGCTCCCGCAGCCAGAGATCACCCTTGTCAGGAATTGCTGGTCCTTGGAGCAAAGTGGAAATGTAGACAGGATGTGATGTGTACAGTGTCCCCTGCACCCCCACCCCCAAGCTCACATATACCTCACTCATTATGCCAATTGTCTCCCTGTGTTACAATAATCCATCCGCCTGAGGACAACTTGGGGGTTAGGCCGATCTTCTTACGTTCTCTCCTCAATGCCTGGCACACAGTAGGCACCATTATTTCATGCTTGAGCAAATTACGCTTAATGTACCCCTTGGGCCACTGAAGATGTACCCCAGGAGAACACAGCTATGCCTCCCCAAGGGAAACCTGGAGGCCCTCCACGACAACCAACTCGAAAGGAAGGCTGTGCCTGAAACGCAGTTTAAGGCCAGCCACTGACCCAGTGACCACAGCCCTCTTCTTCCTACACGTCTGAGGCACCCAGCCCTCTTCAGACTAGACTCCCACCTCTTTCTTCATCTCGTCTCTGAGGTGGACGCCCCCAGTTCACACCTCCCAGAGTCTGGTTCCTGTGGGAATCTGTCCATTCCTTCCTGCCAGGGCGGTGACAGAGGTTAGCTAAGGATGGGGTATTTGAGTGGTTTCTATTTTCTTCTTTGTACTTGCCTATATTCTCAAAACATCCCAAAATAAACTTACTGCTTTTCTAATTAATTTGAAGATCATTGCACTTATAAGAAACAAGAGAAATCCCACGTTGATCTTTATCCAGTTGCCCCAATCGGCAATAGCTTGCAAAACCACGTGCGATAGCACAACCAGACCCTGATAAATTCAAGACACAGGATATTTCCATCACAAGAAAATGTCACGCCCACCGCCCTCCCACCTCACCCTCTCCTGAACCCCTGGCTACCACGGATGTGCTCCATTTCTATAATTTTATCATTTGAAGAATGTTATGTGGGACAACTAGACAGCCACATGGAAAGACTGAACCTAGACTCCTACCTCACACCATATACAAACATTACAAAATTAACTCAAAATAGATCAAAGTTAACAGAAAATTAACTCATATCAAAACCCTAAATGCAAGAGTTAAACTATAAATCTCTTAAGAGAAAACATAGGTAAATCTTTGTAAATTTGGATTAGGCAATGGTTTCTTAGAAATGCCCATATGTCCTAAAGCACAAGCAACCTGAGAAAAAATAGAAAATGAGACTTCATGGAAATTAAAAATTTTTAGACTTCAAAGAACATCAAGAAAATAAAAAGGTTGAGATATAAAATACAGCTTAGAGAATATAGTCAATAATATTGTAATAACTATGTACAGTGCCAGGTGGGTACTAGATTTATCGGGGAGATCACTTCATAAATTATATAAATGCCTAACCACTATGCTGTATACCTGAAACTAATATATTGAATGTCAACTGTAATTGAAAAAAAAAAATTTTAAATATATTTAAAAGAATAAAGTGAAAAGGCAACTCACAGAATAGGAGAAAACATTTTTAAATGAAACTTCTGATAAAAATCTAGTATCCAGAATATATATAAAACACAAACTCAACAATTAAAAAAAAAGAGATAATACAATTAAAATGTATACAATGGGTTTGAATAGAGATTTCTCCAAAGAAGATATATAAATAGCCAAGAAGCACATGAAAAGATGTTCAACATCATTAGTCATTAGGGAAATGCAAATCACAACCACCAGGAGATGCCGCTTTACACCCACGAGGATGGCTAGAATCGAAACAACAAATAATAACAAGTGTTAATGAGGATGCACCAGCATCCAACCCTCATGCCTTGACAGGAACATAAAATATAAAATGGTATATTTTTTCACTGTGGAAAACTGAGACAGCTCTTCAAAACATTAAAACAGTTACCGCATGACCCAGCATCCCTAGATCCATACCCAAGAGAAATGAAAACATGTTCACATAAAAACTGGTACACAAATGTTCCTAGAAGCACGAGCCACAACAGCCAAAAAAACTGCAGCAACCCAAAGGTTCTCCAGCTGATGAATGGGTACCCAAGATGTTGTCTGTTCACATAATGGAATATTATCCAGCCATAAAAAATGAAGCACTAATACCTGCTACAGTGTAGGTGGACCTTGTAAACATTAAGCTAAGTAAAAGGAGCCAGACATAAAAGACCCATATATTATATCGTTACATTTACATGAAGTGTCTAGAATAGGAAAAGTCAGAAAGTAGATTAGTGGTTTCCAGCGGTTGATGGAAGGCAAGAAGAAGCTGTGAGTGCCTAGTAGGTATAGGTTTCTTTAGCAGATGATTTAAAAAAAAAAGGTCTAGAATTAGATTGTGGTGATGATTGCACAATCTTGTAAATGTATTAAAAACCACTGAATCGTGTACTTTAAAAAGGTGAATTTTATGGCATGTGAATGGTATCTCAATCTAAATGCTACTTAAAATAATTCCTACATGAAACAGATGCTAAAACCACTTCAGGACCCTTGTCCAGGGGGTCTGCTATCTTTGGCAGAGGGAAGAGAAATTTGGAGATGGCCTCCATTCCACAGGGACACAGAAGCAGAGGCAGAAGTCACTCCCTCACAAAGGAAAATCATCATCAATAAAAAGTGGCCACTTTAGAGTTTCACAAATAACATTTATTGACCACATTCATAACAGAATCTCACCCCCATTCACAGCAACCCCACTACAACCAAGAATCACTTGATGATATATAATTTAGATTGAAACTTGGGTGTGCATTATGTGAGCTGAGAAAATAGTTGCTATCACAGACTCCTCCTGACTTGATGACGTTTGTTAAAGACCTTGATTAGGACTGGCATTTTTGAGCATGTTCTTGACAGCAGCTGAAGATTCCAACTTCAAACCCAAAAAAACTGGCTGGAAAGCAAAGGGAAAAGCAGTCACTAGAAACTGTCCCCCAAGCTAAGCCCATGCTGCCCTTGCAGGGCCTGTCAGAGAGCCTCCATGGGGAAGAGAGTGAGGGGTACTCCTGCAGCAGAGGGGGATGTCATCCAGGTCCCCAGTGCACTCAGTCCCGAGGAGCCCAGGCAGGAGAAAGGTCAAGTGAGGTGACACCAGGGCGTGGTCTCAGCTGGCTCACTGTCCAGCTACAGGACCTTGGGCCATCGCTGAACCCCTCAGAGCCTGCTCTCTCCCCCTACAATAAGGAGGAGCATCCCAGCTATGCAGAACTCTGAAAGGCATCAAACAAAACGAAGGCATGGGCAGGTCCAATGGAGAAGGCAAGAGCCTGAGTTAATCCCTGCTCTTCAGGGCTCCCCGTTGGACAGCTTCTGAGCTCACCTGCTCTCCTGAGGCCTCTGAGATTCTAACAAGTCTCTTCCAGGCCAACGGATGGGCAGCTGGCAGCTTCTCGGATAAGCCAGTCGTGTAGTTTGGGGTATCTCACAGAGCATCCCACATGCACCCCCGCCAGGCAAGATCTCTCTCCTAAACAGCTAGTTGGTGCCTGCACCTCTGTACTAAGGGCCTGACTCAGAAGCAAACACTTCCTATAAAAGCGTCAGCAATTTTCCTTTCGGCCTACTCTGCCCACCTGCCTAATAGTCAAGTTCCTATCTTTGGGTGAGTATGGGGAAGCCAACTAAATCTAACGTTGAGTTGGCAAGCATAAAAAGAAAGACGAATCTTCATGAAAAGCAAAAGAGGAAAATCTCACAGTGCTGCCCTCCTCTGTTCACAGGTCACACCAAGCTAACGGACCCTTCCCCGGGAGCACATGCCCTAGAGAGGACGCGCTCCAGGTTGCTCACTAGTGAATGTGCATCATAGGGTCATTTATGAGGCAGGGAGGCCAACGCTAGGAGAACAGGGGAGAGGGACTTTCACTTCTGCCTGTGACAGAGTAAGATAAAGCTAACCTGCCATAAACAACGGGAAAACTGGGAAAAAGACACCTAACAATTGTTTCCAGGTACCGGCCATTTTCTAGAATATTCCTCTTACATTTACATGGAGGAGACAATTAAAAAGCAAATAAGTCAATATATGTAGATTAGAATTGTATACATGTACATATTAATACGTATTTGTATGTCTTCTATTTATGTATATTTGTGCATTTACATCTATTTACACAGAGGTGTGATGAAAGGAGCTGGGCCGGATAGGAGTAATGGTTGAGGAAGAATGGGTGAACTGGGGGTGGTGGAGTGGAAGCCTGGCGGAGGAAGGGGAGGCAGGCTCTTCAGAGGAGACTAAAGAAAGCAGCCTGGTAAAGGGAAGCCCTGCCTTGAACCCCCAAGGTCACCCTGGAGGCTTCCTGCGGGAGGGACTCAGCAGGGTTCCAGGTGAGAAAAGTAAGGCTGGGCCCAGGCTGGTGGGGGCCAGGCTGGTGGGGGCCAGATTGCGTACGGGCTTTACAAGAAAGAGCCTTGATGGTTGGTTAAGGATTGGGGGGTCAGGAGCAGGTCCCCAGCCCAAAGATGTGCTCGAACCCCAGAGGGCTGGCAAGGCGAGGTGGCTCTAAAAGCTACTTTTAACCCAGACATGACAGAAATGTATGCGAACTGGAACCAGTGACCTTTTGGGGGCAGGGTGATTTTAGGACCTGAGAACAGGGACAAGGAAAGATTTGGGTGATCCCAAAATGCCCCACTCCCCACCATCAGCTCTGATGTATCTGCATTGTTCTTCTATTAATCTTGCTGGAATAAGACACCTGCATTGGGTATGATACTGGACAGTGATAACCGCATAATAGTGATCATGGCCCCACCCATTCCTCACCCTTTGTTGAACTACAACCAAGTCTCCCACATCCTTGATGCAACTAAAGGCCAACAGCCCTGGGTGAAGCAGCCCAGGGAGCGAGATGGGCCCAGGGTCACATCTGCTCACCGAATGACCACGATGACCCTCAGGACAGCCTGGAGGAAGGTCAGGAAGCTGAGGTTGAGGGGCAGGAGGGGGATCTGGGGATTCGCTCCCCTTTCCAGGGCCAGTGGCCCATCCTGGTGAAGGGCCTGGAGCTGCTGCCATTTGAGGAGGAGGTATCCGTCACAGCAGATCCGCCAGCGGTTGTACCAGGAGCGTGAGTCCAGGGGGGTCTCTAGATGGAGAAAGTGAGTCAGACCTGGGCAGGGTGTCAAGACAAAGTCCATCATTAGTGTGTACACTGCACACCAGAGAACCCTCCAGAACTCAGGGCAGGAAACCAAGCGTCCCAGCAAGGCCTGTCACAGCCCCAGGGTGTGGAGCTGAGCCAACTCATTGAGATGAAGAGAGCAGTTTACTTATTTCCAGGGTGACCACAGGGCCTCATAGCTGTTTTCTGAGTCTTCATCTTTTAGAGCTGCATACTGAAATATGTATGAATGAAAGGACAGGGTATTTGGCTGGGATATGCTCCACGTTAATCTTTTCCTTGCTCTTTTTTTTGGAGGGGGAGATGGAATAAGTGAAACTCACATGAAACCAGGTTGACGAGGAGCTGATGATTGGAGCTGAGTGATGGGAACATGGGATTTATCTGAGTAATCAAAATTTCCCATAATAAAAAGCTAACGGCAGCCACAACCACCATAGGATTCCACTGTTTCCATCTCCTTGTTACTCTCTAGGTTTCTCGAGACTTGCTTTGTGCTCTCCTGATATATCTCATTTTTTATTATACTATTAATATGCTACTATTATAAAATGTACACTCTATGACAAAAAGGAGCACTATTAATATAAAATATAATAAATATACTTTCCTTGTAAGAAATTCTACTGCAAAAGCATAGAGAAGAAAAGCATATAAACTCCCCTTTACAAGGAAAATCAAGATGAAAACTACGGATTTTTCTCTTTAAAACAGAAATAGCTGGATATGAGGCCCAGAAAAACACATATTTAAGTTCCTCTCTATGAAGCTCAAGAAGAGACACCTGCTAATCCTCCTTGTACACTGAGACTGGGCTCTCAGTCCTGTCCTATGAATAAGTTGAATGGGTTTGAGGCTTGAAACATCATTAATATAAATAGCCTGAACTATTAAACAATGGCTGCAGTAAAAATTAATACTGGTTTTTAACAATGTATCAGCTGATGCACACGATTCAGCAATAAACTAACGGAGCTTTTAGTTTTACTTAAAGATGCAAAGTATTGTTCAAAGCCAAAAACAATCAATAAAAATAAAGCTATAAATGTGTGATTTTATGGTTGGAAGAGGAGTTTCTCCTTCTTGTCTTACTGCCACAGAGGTTTTTTTTTATTATTATTTTTATTTATTTATTTATTTTTATTTATTTTTTAGGCAAGGCAACCCTTGGTTGACCTCACAGATGGCAAGGACCCTGCCAGTTTACAATCACTTGTTTTTTTTTTTTTTAATTTTTTTATGCCTACAGCACCTGGTCTTCCTAGGTGGTCTCCCATCCAAGTACTAACCAGGCCTGACCCTGCTTAGCTTCTGAGATCAGACAGGATTGGGCTTGTTCAGGGTAGCATGGCCATAGATATTTTTTTTTTTTAATAAAGTGACCTTTACCTCTTTTACCTGAAACTCAAGCCAATGTGTTGCTTTTTGTTTTGTTCATTTGCATCCTCCCCAGTCTGTCTTTGAGGGACCTTTCCCTGCGCTCTCCCCTGCCCACATGGGTCATCGGCTCTGACACACACCACCCGGCCCCATCCATACCTCAACAGGGCTCTCGCTTTTTAAATTTACATTAATGGAGTCCTAGAGTATGGACTACAGAGACTTGTTTTTGTTTTTCTATGTCACAGTGTGTCTGGGAGTCCATTTCATTTTCCCTAACAGCTGTATACTCTAGGCGGCAAGTGCCACATTTCAAATACACCCCCACCGATGTTCACTCTCCCACTGAGAGACACTTACGTTGCTTCCAATGTTTTGCCAAGTAAATCACTGCTGCAGACAGGTGTGCACATGGGAGTGTCTATACATATTACCCAGATGTGGGCTTGCTGGATTAAGGGTTAATATGCACATTATGAAATTTGACAGACGCCTTCAAATTGCCCCCCTGACAAAGGCTGTGACAATTTATATTCCTCTTAATCGTGTTACTACTATAATCAGGAAAATGTGAATCTTTTGCAGCATGAAGAGGTGGGCATGTGGGGTGGTGGTCATTCATTTCCCAAGCACTCTCCCACCCAGCTTCACTGCCCTGGTCTCTGAGAAAGCCACGCAAATCACTCGTCTATCACAGGAACCCTGGCATTGGTCATCCAACCTCTCAGCATCCATCCATTCCCTCTTGTGTTTACAGAGTCCATTAAGGGGTACTCATACACAGAGTCTGGCTACAGAACACCAAGGGGAGGATGTGATACGAGCCCACAAAACACGTCCACTCCTTCGCTCACATGCAACACAGAGAAAGCAGATGTGCTGGCCATCAGCACCAGGACGTGTCTTCAAGAACAAGTCCACTCACTCATTTTAGAGACAAAGAAAGTAAGGGTCAAGGTGCAGATGCCACCGCCTAGTATGATGTGCATGAATAACTGTGTACGTGTGTGTGTGTGTGTGTGTGTGTGTGTGTGTGTGTATGCTGGGTCACAAACGTATAAATATATGAATCTACTCTGTCATGAATATAGACTACATTGTGAACAAATGAATATGCACATTCCATGTCATGAATATATGAATGTATATATACTAGGTCACAAACATGAATGTATAAAAATATTGTGCAATGAATATATGCATAAATATGGTGTCATGAACACATGGTGTGTCATGAGTATATAATGTAGGAATATGTACTATGTCATGGATATGTAAATATATATACTATGTCATAAATATATATACATACAACTTAGACATATTATGTCATGAATTAAAGATTAGAACTTAAAAAAAACAAACAAACAGATTTTAAATTGGTTTCACCCTGAGAACCAATTGTGATAGATTGGTAGAGTCTGAGGCTTCCCTGGGTTCATTGGGAAAAGATGGTGGGTGATTAGCGGTGCCTGGTGAGATCAAGAGCGAGAAGTGCTGTGTGTGCCAGTCTGTGGCCGTCTCTGTGTTACAGGTGTCCGGGATTAGAGAAGTCTCCCCACCCCATCAGACCCCACCTCCCCAGGAGAGAGAGATGGGGTGAGACATGTATGCCGAGTTACCTTGGACGCCTTTCAAACTCTGCTGCCTTTTCACCACCTGAAAGAAAAGTGTGTGGGCGAATGTGTCAGCCCCTGTGATCCACCATTGGGGGAGCCATTACTTTTGCCTGGAAACCTCCTAAGGAGTCAGGCCAGAGTAGAATGCCAACCCTGGTCTCCTTTGAACAGTCTTCTGGGTTTTCATTCTGGGGACAGTTTGCTACTTGATGACAGTAAACCAGCAACTGGAATGAGACCCGGGGCAAAAAGGAAGCGTATAACTATTACCCAGGCCATACATGGGAGAAAAGGTGCTGTAGGCTGAGGAGGGCTGGACCTGGCTGACCTGGAACCCAGAGCTCTGGAGGTGCCAGACAGAGCAAAGAGGGAGAACAGAAACCCAGAGCGGTGGTCCTTCCTGGGCACCCTCCGTCCCACCGCTACCCTCCAGGCCTGCCGGGGTTAAGGCTACAAGCACAGGATGATCTGACAGGTTGACAGAGCTGGAGGGGGGAAAGGAGGAGAGGGTGGGAAGGAAGAGGTGGTGAGGTGAGCAAGGGAGGTGGTGGAGGAAAGGGACCAGGTGGAGGAGGAGGGAGAGATGTGGCGAGAGAGATGGTGAGCGAGGGGGCAGCAGAGACGGGCACCCTCTTCAGAGAGCAGCGGACTCCTCCCCAACCCCCGTCAGCACACAGTACCTGGCCGCATCCCACACGCAGCCTCTGCACTCTGTTGCCCTCAGCCATGGCTTTCAGAGGACCCCTCCCCCACAGAACACCAATGGAAGCCTCCGTGGAAAAAGAACCCACCCTCCCCCCTCATATCTAGGTCCCTCCTGAAAGCCCGCCCTCACTCTCAGGCCTCTGCGAGCCTCCCTCTTACCTTTTTGTGAAACCTCAGGACCCGGGGCACCCAGTAGGGCATTGTGGCCTGATCCCTAGGCATCGGGAGGCGACCCCCAAAGCGGTGGCGTGAGCAGGGACACGCCTTGGTGGCTTCGGGGATATAAACCCGGACCATCTTTTGGATCTGACAGAGAGGAAGGGAAGAGAAGGCCCAAAGGGAGATGGAGCCACGCTCCAGACCACCTTGCCTCAAGGACAGAGCCTGGAGCACTCCTCTCGACATCCCTCCCTCCGACCATCTGGGGGAGGGAGCGCAGTCCCCGCTTCATGATATTCTCAGGGCAGGAAGCACCAGCACCTCTATGTTCCCCTTGCCCTGACTACCTACTGTCTGTACTCTGTAGTGGGACTCCATGTGGCACCAGGGTAAGACATGCAGGTTGGAGCCAGAAGACCCGGCTCTGCCCTGAGCCTGGTGGCCTCCAGGAGTGGCCGCCCTTGAGCACGACATTTAGCCCCTCAAAGCCTCAGCATTCTCAGTCATAAAGAGGACTCTGCTAGCATTTTGACATTGATCAGAGTCTAAAATGGACAATCTTTGATCTAGAAATCCACTCCTGGCAGACTCCAGGAAGACTCGTGATCCTGCTGACTTCTCATGGTTGCCAAGAGAGCCAGACGACCTGAGTGAGATGTGCTGCAGGGATCAGACGACTCTGCAGATGAGCTGAGGGATCTGAGGGCTCATGCGAAGGAGAAGGCGTAACAAGGCCTGGAGCACTCAGGACCATCTCCCATCTCTGCACCACTTGCCACCATGGCATGGACACCTCCTGCCTGTCACCCTTTTGCCTAGTGGAATGAGGACACTGGCCAGTTCTACCCAGTACACCAAGCGCTTGATGAGCGCATGCTCTGTGGCAGGCACTGTGCTAGAAGCAAATAGGACCCCATCCTGCCCTCAGCAGGCGTCACGATACAGCACTGTCTATGAGAAGGAAAAAACATTGGGATGCCAGGGAGCAGAAGGAGCTGGGAGAGCATTCCAATGACAGGGAGGCTTTCCGAGAAAAGTGTCACTGAGCCAGGCCATAGTGGACTGGCTAGGTGGAGAAGGCAGGAGATTTGAGAGCCCTGTGTGACAGCCCTCAAGGATGTGGATAACAGAACTAACTTCACAAGGTGGACCTTATGGGTTGGACATGCAGCAATCATTTCTTCTCTCTTGTTAAAAGAACCCAGTTTTGCTCTAGAGGCAAAGTGCCCAGTCCCAAGGGATCATCACCATTTGCCAGGAATGGGTCTGGGAAGAAGTCAGAGATGAAAGAGAAGTTGACTAGGGTGTCTGGGAATATTTTATCTCTGATAAGAAAGAGAGGATGGGAGAGTAAGCTTTCTATGCCCCCCTGAAAAAGAGAGAGCCTCACCAAAGGCTTACTTTGTGCCATGCACAGCTAGGTATAAGAGACTGGCGGCCACCATCTAGAAACACTAGAGGCGACAGCGCCAACACTCTGAGTGAAAGGATGAGAAGAATCTGGGTCCTTGAAGACACTGTTAAGCCATTAGCCGTTAAGCCATTAAGACCAATCCTAGAAGAATCCTCTCTCTACCAATGACCCTAGTTGAAGCCACTCTCGGTCAGTTTCTGTTACTTGCAACCTACCACCTTCTCTCGGATGAAATAGGAGTCTGTCGGGCAAGTGGAAAGGTGGCTGGGGAGCCAAGCTGGAGCCAGATCAGGAAGGACCCTGGGGGTTGTGTCAGGGTGTGTGGTCCATACTGTGAGGGAAATGAGGAGCTGCGAGAGAGTGACAGGACCTGATCCACAGTTCTAAAACTCACGGGGCTGCAGATCAGAAAATGAAGTCAGAGCTAGAGAAGATGTGTGCAAGGAGCGCAGTTAGGAGACTGGGCAGTCGCCTGGTGGCACCCTGACTTCTGTATTCCTTCCATCGTGCTTAGGGCCACGTTCTTCCTGGTGCCCAACAGCATGACTCAGTGGGGAAAGTGCTGGATTCAGAACCAGAGGCCTGCATTCTAATCCCTAATCTGCTATGGACTGACTGTATGACCCCAGACACCCCCTGTCCCTCTTTGGACCTCAGTTTTCCCATTTGCCAAAAGGAGAGGATAATATCTACCCTGCCCAACTTTTAAATGATACAATGACCAATGAGAGAGATTGAGGTTATGATCACTGCCTAAAACAGTATGATCTAGTTATCCTGAAGCCACTGACCCTTTTAGAATTTAAAAAAAATAAAAAAAGGAGAGATGGCATCGCTGCAGATTCTACTGATATTAAAAGAGCAATGAGAGAATATTATGAACAACATTCTGCCGATAAATATGACAACAATGACATAACAGACAAATTCCCCAAAAGACACAAACTACTAAAGCTCACTCAAGAAGAAACAGATAACCTAAATAGCTCCGTTACCTAGTAAATAAAAATTTGTAGGTAAAAACTTTCCAACAAATGAAGCTCCAAGCTTCCCTGGCAAATTCTACCAAATATTCAAAGAAGAAATATTACTAAGTTTACAGTCTTCCAGAAAACTGAAAATGCGGGAATACTTTCCAACTCCATCATGCTTAGGGCCACCTATAAGGCCAGCATTACCCTAATATAAAAAGGAAGGCACTAGCAGATGCAAAAATTCTAATCAAACATATCAAAAGGATAACACATCATAATTAAATGGGATTAAGCCCTGGAATGAGTGGTTTAACTTTTAAAAACAAATCAATTCATCATATAAACAAACAACAAAAAAAACAATGATCTCAATAGACACAAGCAAAATCTAATATTCATTTCTAATAAATGCTATCGGCAAATTAGAACTATGAAGGGAATTTTCTCAGCCCAATAAAGGACATTTATCTTAGAGCTAACATCACAGTTAATGGTGAAAACCCAAATGCTATCCCTCTAAGATCAGGAAAAAGGCAAGGATGTCTTCTTGTCTCCCTACTCTATTCAACAGTGTACTGGAAGTTCTAGCCGGCATCTGAGGCAAGAAAAATAAATAGAAGGCAAACAGATTGGAAAGGAAGAAATAAAACCATCTCTGTCTGTAGATGACATGATCGTTATATAGAAAATCTGATGGAATCTACAAAAAAGCTACTAGAATAAATGAGTTTAGCAATATTGTGGGATACGAGACCAAAATACAAAAATCAATGGTATCTCTAAATACTAGCAATGAGCAATTATAAATTGAATTTTAAAAATATCATCAAAAATATGAAATACTTATGGCAGATCTGACAAAATATGTGCAATACCTGTACACTAAAAACTGCAAAATATTGTTGAGAAGTAGTAAAGAAGACCTAAATATAGATTACCATGTTCATGGATCAGGAGACTTAATACTGTTAAGACAATTCTCTTCATATTGATCTATACATATAATTACCATCAAAATCCCAGCAGGACATTTGTGTAGAAATTGTAGAATCTAAAATTCACATGGACATGCAAAGAACCTAGAATAACCAGCTTTAAAAAAGGAAAAACAACATTGGAGAACTAACACTACCTGATTTCCAAATTTTCTATAAAGTCATAGTAATCAAGACAGAGCGCATGGTATTGACATCAAGATGGAGAATTAGATCAGCAGGAAAAAATAGAGTCCGGAGATAGACTCATACACATACGGACAACTGATCTTTGACAAATGTGCAAAAACAAGTCAGTAGAGAAAGGATGGTCTTTACGACACATGATGTTACAGCAACTGGACAATTATATGCAAAAAAAAAAAAAAATGAACTTCAATCCATAGCTAATGCTATATATAAAAATTAACTGAAAATAGACCACAAACCTAAACATGAACTGTAAACTATAAAACTTCTAGAAGAAAACATGCAAGAAACCTTTCTGATCTTAGGTTAGGCAAAAATTTCTTAGAAATGCTTAGAATGCAAGATCCATTACTGTGCTGGGAGTGGGTATACCTACGCAAGATCCAGAAAAAAATCAAACTGATAAATTAGACTCCATCAAAATTTAAAACTTCTTCTCTTTGAAAGCTACTAATAAGAGAATAAAAAGATGAGGCAAAGTCACAGAGAAAATATTAATAAATTGAATATCTATAAGGAACTTGCATCCAGAATATACATAAAGAATTCTCAAAACTCAGTAATTAAAGAACAAACAACTCAATTTTTCTTAATGAGCAAAATATTTGACCAAATACTTACATTATCAAATAAGACATACAGACAGCAAAAACATGAATAGATGCTCGACATCATTTGTCATAATAGACCTACTAATTAAAACCACAATGAGATACACGCCTATTAAAATGGCTAAAATTAAGACTGACCAAACCAAGTGTTAGTGAGGATGTGGAAAAACTAGAACTTCACGCACTACAGATGGGGATGTAAAATGACACAACCACTTTGGGAAAACAGTTGACAGTTTCTTAAAAAGTTTAATACACACCTACCGTACAATCCAGCAACTCCACTCCAAATATGATTGTTTGCCCAAGAAATATGAAAGTATGTTCAAACAAGGACTTGTACACAAATGTTCATAGCAGATTTATTTGTATTAGACAAAACTTCTGGAAGTGACCCAAATGTCCTTCAGTGGATGAATGGATAAGCTGTGGTCTAGTCATAAAAAAGGATTACTCAGCAGTAAAAACGAATGAACTATTGATACACACAACCAACCACACAGATGAATCCCAAAATTAACTGTGTTGAGTGTTGGGTCAGTGGGTCAGCAGACAAAAAAAATACATGCCATATGATTCCATTTATATAAAATTCTAGAAAATGTAACTAATCTATAGCAACAGAAGCAGATCAGTGGTTGCCTGGGGATGGCAGGGCAGGGGGAATTAGATGGGAGTTAGAAAAGGACATAAAGAAACTCTTTAGAATTGAATACGAATACGTTATCTCAATTGTAGTAGTTTCACAAATGTATACATATGTCAAGACTTAGCAAACGGTACACTTTACATATGTGCAGTTTATCATATGTCAATCTTAACTCCATACATTTTTTAAAAAATCTGGTTTTTAAAAAACACACAAACTGTCTCCCATGAATTTTAATATCTCATTCATATAATACTTATGATTCTGAGGGGTGACTGGTCCCTTGAAATTCACCCTGGACCCAGGTGAAAAACCCCTGGTTCAAATCACCTACCTGCTTTTGAGGTCTCAGGGTTAGAGGGACCCAGTAAGGTAGCGCTGCCTCAGCCCTGGGCACTGGCAGGTGGCCCCCAAATCTGGCCTGGCACTCACAGCAGATGGGATCTTGGTGAACAGCACTGGGGACGGGACACATCTGAGCAAGAGCCAGAAAAGACAAAATTGAGTATGATGCCGCATTTGTGATGTGAACCAAGGAACTCTCTGGAAGAGTAAATCAATGCTCAAAGGGAGCCAGTGTTGAGGCAGGGTGTCCAGGGGCAAGAACTGAGCCTCGGCCACTACTGCAGCTCAGAAACAGGCAGGCCACTGTGGCTGGCCATCTAAAGTCATTTAGAGAGAGACTGCCAGAGCCTGCAGACCAGGTGTGCTGGGATTCATAACCACTTACTACCATATTACCATGAGCAAGTCTTCACTACCCCCTCAGAAAATGGGGACAGACAACCAATTCTAGTGGGAAGATGATTGCTCTTTTTGTGGTTATGTGTCAATCTGCCTACAGTGCTTGCCATTTGCAAAGACTTCCACATCCATGTCACCTAATCCTCACCAGACCCAAAGGCAGGAAGGAGAGGGGAAGCCATCCTTTCCAGAACAGATGGAGTTGATGTCCAGAGCAGGAACATTAGGGGGCAGCAACTGGTTCTCTCAAGGCCTCCTGAATCCCTGCCTTGAATGTTGTAAGGAACTAGGAGTTAGGGGTTGGCAGTGGGTGACCCTAGAGATTTTTGGGGCTTGGCGATGGCCCCTAGAACCACAGACATCCTCTCATGAGATGATACTTCTAGACCCACATTCTTCACTCTCCCCATCCCACAGAGGTGTGTAGGTTGGGGTAAAGTAGCAAAGAGTTTGTTTTCCTTACTGGAAGGTCTGTGAGGCACACTTCTTTCCCAAAGGTTTGAAATGTGCTCTTCCTAGAAAAGAAGAACAGGAAGGCTTAGAAAGTTCCCAGCTTTGTGTAAATTGGAGGCAGGAGTACTATGGTGAGGGCCTGGGCCTGGCTTATATCATTAATCCCCAGAGGTGGAAGGGGTCATCCTTCTAGGCCTGAGAGGGGAAAGGGGTGACAACAGAAGCACATGTGTTCCGGCTCATGTGCTAATGTCTGGGGTTTCCCGGATGCTATTGTGGAATCCTATATTCTCAAATCTACTTGCTTCAGGTGTACTTCGGCTAAAATTGTTCTAGGCCTTTTGGGAAAGACAGAAACATTCCAACTTGGGGAGAACTTTCCAAGACATGGAGCTGCCAACCACGCCACCTATGGTATTTTATCACATACCCCTGAAATTACTTGGAATACTGAAGGAAAACATTGTCAAAACTGTACATTTAATGAAACTCCTTCCAGTATAAAAACCTGGGTGCTTTGTCTCTGGGATGATAGATTCTCTATTATTCTTTTTTATTTTCCCCCCAACAAATGGCTAGAATGTTGGTCATATGCAGTCTCCAGTGGGCATAAATGAAATGTGTCAAAGTATTTTGTAACATGGAAACCATAAAAATGATACAAGTGTCTGTGTGTTTCATCATCATAATAATCATTATTACTGCTATTTTATACAGCAATAGTTTCAGGTCATTGTGAGCAACTCACCAGCTAATATTTGAGAACACAGAGGATGTGGGATGTTGCCCAGCACAGCATCCAAGCCCCTTGCTGGTAATGACAGTATTGCAGTTTCCTGAGTGGTGGGATGCCCACACCCATCTCAGTCCTTGCAGTTCAAGTGAGCTGGAACCTCCCCCGTCATCTCAGAAACTGGCTCAAACTGGTGTCATAAACCAAGTCAGTCCAATGAAACTCATTCTGAGACTTTGTGCTAAAATTATTGGTAATGAGAATCTCCTTTTCTGTTGAGTTTGTAAGCCTCTAGAGGTCTTGGTGGTCATCTTGCCTCCAGGAAGGAAGCCAACACACAGGAAAGCAAAGCTGAGATGGAGACAAACAGTCCTTGACCACTCTCCTTGAGCAGCTGGATACATCCATGCCTGAAGTCCTACCCCTGATATTTTCAGTGTACCCGAATTGCCCTTTTCTGCTTACGTTTTGTGCTTAGGTGTGGTCTCTGTCCTGCCTATGTGATACAAGCTAGTGCTGAGACAGGGTGACTCAGGGGCTCTGGGGCCAGCCGAGGTGACTGGGATGCTAGCGCTCCTCCAGGAGTGGTATCCGTGGCTCAGCGTGCAGGACTCAAGGATGCACATGCCTGTCCAGACGCTCTCAGGGTTTGCGTGCGCGCTGACCCAACGGACACCCGAGGGCTCCCGGAAGTGCCTGTCGCGGCTCAGATACGATCGTGGTGATAGAAGAGGTGATCCTCATCATGATGAGGCGACAAACGCGGAGGCTACCTCATACACGAGTCACTTATCCCGTGAACTAGCACGCGCACATGCACACACACACACACTCCTCCCGCAGGCCGCCCACATCCACTCCCTCCCTTCCTCTCTCCCCGCACTGGCTGACCCCTCCTCTTTCGCCCGCCCGCCTGCTCTCGGAGGCCCCCGTCCTTCCGGCCCGACGGCCCCTCTGCGTGCACCTCCCCGCCCCGCTGATTGGTCTGCGTAGAGCCAATCAGGCGCTGCCTTCTAGGCATTTGCCTGGTGGCTGATTGGCTCCTTGCGGCAAGGGCCCTCGAGGTTGGTGGGTCAGCGGGTCAGCTGGGCGGATGGTTCTGGGGCGGAGCAGAGGTAAAAACCGTGCAGGTCGGTCCCTCACCCTTGCAGCAGGTTGTCCTTCCCTGCGGTCTAGCCTAGGTGGGTGTCGCCTGGGAAAACCACCTACCCTGACTGGGAAAGCCCACTCACCATTTCCGTCCGAGAGGCCTGCGGGTCCGTGGGACGCCCCAGCTGGAGGGTCTGTACCCTGGAAAGAGAGGAGGAGGTGGGACCCGCTCATCAGCGGCCTTGTAGGGGCGTGCGAACGCCAGCCGGGGGCTGCTTTCAGGGAGCCAGGAAGCATCTCGGCATGAGTATATCCCACGCAGGACTTGGGATATACCTGTATTTAAAGTTGTTTTTCTGAAATTCAGATTTAACTGTGCGCCCCGCATTTCACTTGCTAAATCTGACAACCCTACCAAGGGGCTCAAATTGTGACTTTGAGAGATACGAGTGTTTCTTGAGCAGCCTGGGGTTTAAAAGGCTATGGAATTGAAAACAGCTGTCACCTCGAGGGTGGCGGTGCAGTTCTGTATGGTCTAGCCTGTTTCCCTCTGCCCCTTCCTCCACCCTCGCTCATGTGCACACGTGCACTCTGGGCAGATGCTGAAATGAAAACAGGATGTACGTCTTCACATTCTCATATTACGAAATGCTTTCTGCCTCTGTGTGTTCCTTTCACAAAGTCCTATTTGTTTTTCTTGGAAACTGAGTTGTTTCCCCACGTCAGTATTTTCATGCTTACTTTAATACTCTAAATATTGATCTTTGCCCAAACCGTCATAAGGAACTGTAGCCCTGTTGCCTAATACCCCAATGTGCTGTGTTCTGCTCAGTCTGGATGGCTATTTAAGATCATGACCTGTGAACAGGGGTGAGCTTCCAGCCAGTACACACGTGCATGTGCTTCCGGCTAGCACCCATGCGGATTGGATAATGCCCCTACCACATTAGCTGCTAAATATCTCAAGCCACCCCTGCATGTGTGCATGTAAACAATGTCATCACTGGTCTCTTAATTATCCAGGTATCTTGTCATTAGGCTAGCATTTTATTTACAGCTGTCTTGTTTCTGCCCACCATGGAACGGTTCTTGGCTTCTATGCTGCCTCAATTCTCCTGAGCCCACTGAAATATTGCTATAGCACAGAAGACTGGAATACTATCTTGCCCTTTCATGTCAAGAACAGTTCATCATTGTCCCCATCCTTGCCTGGAATGGCTAAAATTAAAAGGACTGACAATACCAAGTTTTTGAGGGTATGGCAGCTGGAACCCCCCCATACATTGCCAATGAAATAGATACAACCATGTTGGCAAACTCTTTGGCGGTATTTAGAATACCTAAACATGAATACACAATGACCAGGAAGTTCCTTGCCTGAATATACACCTAAGAGAAATGAGAACTTATATCATGGGCAAAAAACACTCTCAGCAATGTTTTGTCAACAGCTCCAAACTGGAAATAAACAAATGTCCATCCTTAGAAGAAAAGATTTTTAAAAAGAATATATGGCATATTCGTATAAACACTATATGATAACGCAAAAGAACACAATTGCAGCCCACAACATGGATGAAGCAAACAAGCCAGATTCCAAAATGTTTATGCGATTACACCTGCACAAGGTTCAGAGCCAGGAAAGCAAACCTACCACCATACGAGCTGGCCATCCAAAGGAGACCCCGCCCACCCTGCCCCAAGTGGTCAGAGTAACAAGGACCTGATCCCAATCCTTGCCCTGCCTCACTGTATCAGGCAAGTTGCCTAGCTTTTCCAAGCCTCAGCTTTGTCAGTAAACTAGTGATGACCATAGTATCGATTCCATAGGAAGTTTGAGAAGATCAGGTAAGGCGGAGCGTGAAAGGTGATGAAGAAAGCCAGGCATGGAGTGAGCGTTCCGTGCATGTCAAATGCCACTACTCGAATGTGACAGAATCATATTTTTCCCTATATTTCCCTTTCCCTTCCCACTTCAAGCAGGGGTTGGCTCATTGCCACCATCTCAGGGGAAGGAAGTGGGACCAGAAAAGCCCATGGCTGCCAAACATTGCTGCCAGGGTTTTGTTTCCAAAGCTCCCGGCTAAGAGAAGGGGGAGCAGAGCGAGGGCTCTGAGTCCCGGAGTCGAGGTGCAGTTGTGCAGTGTGTTCAGCATAACTGACCCATGACAGGCATAGAAAAGGAGTTCTACAAATCTAAACCTTGTGGGTTAAGTTAAAAACATAATTTTAACATAAAATCTAAGAACTATATTGTTAAATCCCGTGTCAGGAGATGTAAGGGTCTCTCAGAAGTTCAAGGGCCTGGGTTGCTCAGTGCTTTGGGTCAAGATCCCACCAGGCACAGCTGACTTGTGTAGATGTGTTCTGTATTAACGGCCCCCGCATACAGGATGCTCACTATCTCACCTATACTGGGTCCCTATGTTATATGCCTGGTCCCCACTGGCGGATGTCATCTTGTGCAACTCTGCTGCCCCAAATGCTTACCCTTTCCTTCTGGGATCACAGGCTTCATGGTCACCCTTATTCTCCTTGCCTCTCCATCTGCAACATTCTAGCATTTCTCTCTTCCATGAGCTGTGTAACTTCAGCGCCTTGGTCTCCCTCGCCTTCTTTACTGCATCTTCTTGCAATTCGCTGTGGGGCACGGTACCACCATCCTCCTCCTTACTGTCATTAGAGTGCTATGAAAGGGGCACAGCCCAAGCCAGACAGCCAAGCTCTGAGAGTTTGTTCATTTACAAATGCCTCTGTCACCGTACCCCCCTCCACATCCCCCTGCCAGCACCAAGAATTCACATACTAGTGCTTTCCTTGAGATCACCAAGTGTCCTCTAAGAGAATGTTTCCGAGAAGTGTCTCACTTGCCCTTGGTGCCCTATGGAAGTGTGCCTTCCAATAGAACTGTGGAATGTTGGGAACAGAGAGAAGCTCCATGGTGATGAGGGCCATCCACTAGGCTCAGGCAGCCTCTATCCTTGTCCTGGATCCTGGAAGGAGCCTGAGGAGAGGACAGGAATTGGGTCTAGGTCCTCGCCAGCCTCCCAGCCCAGTCCACAGGGTGCTCAGCAGCCATTCTCAATGACTGAACAAGGGTGGTCTGCTAGTCCACCACAAGGCTCAGAGGATTCCTTCTTTGCTGTGTGGGCTCCCAAGTTGGGACAGCAGCCACCCTGAGCCAGTGTCTAGGCACCTGTTGTCCACTGAGTGGTCACAGCAGCTCTGTGAAGTAAGCCCCAGGGCCAAGCCACTAGCAGGTAGGACCCCTGAGACTGCGTTTAGGCCCATAACACACAAGGCAGGAACAGAATCAGCTTTTCTCTCATTCCCCCCAACCCCAGTCCAGCAGCCCATGGCCCCTCACCCAGAGTCTGAGCACTTCCCAGGGTTCAGGCCATGTCAGCCCTTACTGGAATCCCCACAGCAGCCTCTTGAGGGACATCTCCCACCACCTTCCTCACCTGCAGTCCTTTTTCAACATGGTGGCCAGAGCCATCTTCTGAGCATGCTCAGAAGCCCCCAGGGGCTCCCTTGGGGCTCAGGGGAAGGGTCCCAGTCCTTACTATGTCTGGAAGGTGTCGTGTGATCTGTGTCTGTGGGAACACAAGCACACCTGTGCGCACACACACAGACCCACACAAATGCATACAGTACAGATAAACAGTACATCTGTGGTATTAAAATTTCATGGGAAGTATTAGGAAAAAATGTTTAAAAAGGCTCCTCCGAGGGAGACAATAGTGAAAAAAAAAAAGTTGAAGAACACTGCTGAATTAAAGAAGTTAGACTGAAAAAGCTACATGTTGTCTGATTCTATTTATTTCACATTCTGGAAAAGGCAAAACTATAGGAATGGAGAACAGATCGGTGGTTGCCAGTGACTGGGGATAGGGGACTGGCTGTGAAGGAGCAGCACCAGAGATTTTGAGGGAGCTGGGACATTCTATATCTGAATTGTGGTGCTTGTTCACAGCTGTATGCATTGGTCAACGCAAAAAAAAAAAATGTACACACACTAAAGGCTGACTGTACATAAATTATACCTCAAAAACTTAACCAATGGGGGGGGGGGCGGGAGATAGCTCAACACTTCCTCATTAAAGTACAAAGGACAGCTAGCTGTTTAAAATCCCATTCCTTGGGAATTTTCTCTGGACTCCTCTGCCCCAGAGGTTGGAAAAGGAGATATTTGTTATGCAGCATATGACAGCTACAGAGAAGCCGCTATGATGCAGCATCAGAATCCTTTGGGAAGCTTGGAAAGCTACAAATGCTCAGACCCTCTCCCCAGAGATCCCGGTTCAGCAAGTGGAGGCTGGGGAAGCATCTCCCTCCTGATAAGCTCCCGACCCCCTTGGCAGAAGCCAGGGGAGATGTCCCCCAGGGCTGGGGAGGAGCCACAGCCTGTACCATCTTGGAGTCCCCTTCCCTGGGTCTCTGCTCAGTTTCTAGGGGTGATGATCCTCCCAAATAGAGAAGGAGACAAGTGGGATACAACCTTGCCCACCATCCTGACCCTGCAGCCTCTGAACCAAGCATCATTCAAGCCAAGCCAGGCACCACAAGTCCAACTGCACCTGCTTCTGTCTCAGCCTTGACCTCCCCGCTGCACTGGGGACACACCATACCCTGATGTGGCACTCGGACAGTCATGGGAGGGCCACCTCAGCCTATTCACAGGCCATTCTGTGCTGTGAGCTGTGCAGGCCTGGGACCATGCCACTTGTTTACTGTGTCCCCAACACTTGGCACCATTTTGGGGCATGGAGGTACAGGTTCCGACCCATTGGTTTTCCACTGGGTGACTAAGTCCTGGAGACATTGGTCATGTTTGGAGGCATTTTGGGTTGTCACCACAGAGGAGGCCAGGAATGCTATTTGATGTCCTATAGCACACAGGACAGCCCCAAACACGGACATGGCATGTCTGGTGAAGCCTGGCTCCAAATAGTGGGCTGGGGACTGAGTTCTGGGTCACACGGCACTGACTTCTCTACACAGATCTTGGGTAAGCGTGTGGCCTGGGCCATGGGACCTGTCATGGCCATGGGAGGAGCAGAACACTGGGGGCCCTCGGTCTGCTGCTCAGGCCTCAGGTGCCACCACACAGGTCCTGGGTGGTCCACTGCCCCTTTCCTGAATCTGCTCCCTGAGAAGCACCTGTCCACACCAGGGCTAGGCAGAGCAGAGCCAGGCATCTGTCTGCACAGGGCCACAGTGTGGGTGCTGAGGGAACTCGAGCATAGCATGTGTCTCCTGCAATGGCACCGTTTCTACTGCACAGCTCCTGGTCACCCACACCCCCTGAAGGCTAGCCTGCAGGCCACCAAGCTGTAGATGACAGAGCAGGCACCTCTTGTTCCCAATCACAGTGTCAGGCAAACTAATGGCACTGTGGTTTTCTTCTATTCTCTAAATGCTTCTGAGAACGCACAGCCAAATTACATTCCAGATCTTCTCCCAAAAATATAGAGAGGTTAGCCTATGTTAACACTGGGATGGACCACAAATTATGAGTTGGAGCACTTTCTCCTCGAGCCAGGTGAGGGTTACATCAGGACACTCCCACAGCACTCTTAACAACTAGAACACGAAAGTAGTGGACAGAATAAAAGGCTTCCAAAAGAACATGACTGCTTTCTCCAAGCTCTGAGTCATAACTCTGGACTGCTCAGACACCGTAGTCACAAGGAACTCAGGAAATTCCAAGATTCCTGTGACCAAGTACACCAAATGACAAAGGGACTGAGCAGGTTGCTGATCCTTTCCGTCGCTGTTCACGAGCACTAAAAAGTGACCTCGCAATGGCAAGAAAACCTCACAATGGGCAACCTGCAAACTCAAAACCAGCCCTGAGACATCTTCAGGGAGAAGACCAGATGGCTAAGGGAGGGGTCTTGAATGCCTGGGCCACAGCAGTAAATTCCAAGTTCTCGGTGACAGAGAAAGCCTGGCATGTCAACTTGGCCTCTGGGCTAGTTCTGCATGAAGCAGGAATACCTGTGTCTAGCTTGTCAGGCCATTGTGTGTGCTCCCTACCCTCCATGTTAGCCAAGAGGACCTTCCAGGTCCTGAGCTGCCTGGTTTCAGTGCAGGAGGGTGTTGGAGGGAAGGAATAGGGTAGCGATAGCTGTGAGCACCAGCCACAGTGAACCAGATACCCAGAGGGACCTGGGGTGTAGTCAAGAAGGGAGGTCCCAGTCTGGACCAAGGAATGAAGAAGTTGGAAACTCCCACCGCCACGAGGCCTCCAAACCTGTTCACACTCAGCAGCAGATGCTAGAGGCCTGAGTTGTATGGGCAGATATAACTGGATATACTGCCAGGCCTGTGTCACATAGCTAAAAATATAATAAGATCACTTGCAATAGTCTCACGCATTCAACCTCGATACAGAAGAATCTCCAATGACTTGTGCCTAAAACATCCAATCACATCCTCTTCGGCTGAGTAGCAGAAAACAGAGCATGTCCAAGTATGCAGAGGTGGAGCCAGGATCCATTCCAATACACACAACAGACTTACCCAACCTCACAGCAGTGAGGAGGCAAGTGAAGGCAGGTGCTTCCAACCATGAAGAAACATCTAAAGACCCTCCCAGGTCTACCTGTCACCTCCCCCAAATCAAGCACCACGTGGGCATAGCTAGTCCCTAAAGTGGGTCATTCTGGTTCTTTGCTGGACCTGCAATGAATTAACCAACTGGAAGGTCCCTTGATGAACTGCCTGACCATGCCCTTGACCAAGGGAAGCCAGCTGGTCTTCGGTCCCTGCACACTCACCTGCTGAACTGGAACCCGAGAGCTGGCTGAGGTTTCTGTTCAGAGTGGGAAAATAACACGTACTCCAGATGACCGGCTGGGCAGAGGACAAGCCCTCGCCCTTTCCTGCTGCGGGCCACTGCCAGCTGGACAAATCCCACAGGCTCTGGGGCCCCTCCTCATACCAGAGACACGGACAGTGTGAACGCAGGTGACAGCCCACAGCCTAGTTATTTTAGTCGTTATTAGTGGAAACCGTGTGTAGACCCAAACACTGGAAAGGCAGGTTACAACATTCAGATCTGAGATTGGCTTTTAATCACAAGTGTTCATCTTTGATCCATGTGCACTTTACAACGCTGAGCAGAGGCCTCGGACGGAGACGGAGTCCTGGAGAGTGAGCCTCAGGCTCTGGGTCAAATAGGCAGATTTTATTTAAACAATGGTGAAATTTAGAGAATAACAGCCTGCACACCGAGTTGTCCTTCATTGTCATTTTCCTCAAAACTTCATATCACCATTGCAGGCCGGCCACACTTGGCATGAGAAAAAGTCACACTGCAAGACAGGGGATGGGCAACACCACTTTTAGGCTCTGTCCTACAAAAGACAAGGAAACTGGGGCCATGTCTTAACCTGACTGCAGGATCTGCTAGAAGGATCTGGAAGGTGAGCCATGGGCATTCATTTCTGATGAGATTCAGCGGACAGCACCAGGTTGGCTGACCCCCGCTGCTGCCCAAGACGGACCCCACCTTCCCTGCTTGCATCTCCTGGGTCCCCACTGAACCTCCTGGGAGAGCCAGTTTGCCATTTAGTCGCTAGTGCCCCAAAGCCTGTTGATTCTGATACTGGAAAGGAAAGGAAGTTCGAAGTTGCCAAATGTACTGAGGCTAGGGCAATGGGAATTTTTTAATTAGAGAAAAAAAAAAAGTCAGGAAAAAATTAGGAAAACAGAGGACACATTTCACAGGACAGCTTGGGTTGGTCTCCTACATGAAGGCAACACAAACCTCCCCCTTCCCTGGGGTTCCTCGCCCCCAGAGTGAAGGCTCAGTGCAGTCTACCCAAGGATGAGCAACAGAGTGGGGGACAGTGTGCCCTGCCCCCCGGGAAGCGTGCTTGTGGCCACATGGCATGGAGGTGGCACTCTGTAGGTAGGCTGGAAAGAGAGCTGAAACCCTCTCGGAGGCCTGCATGCATTTAGGGCTCTGTTCTTCCAGAAACACACATCAGCAGGGGTCCCCGAATGCAAGTGTCAACCCAATATGGGCACACCAGCAGAAGGGTCAGTGCTCGGGGTCTCCATGTGGGACAATCCCCAAGAGGTCCTGGTCTCCAAAGTGCACCCCTATCAGCGACTTTTCTAGGAAGCTGCCCTCTTGCCTGCGCAGGGCTCACAGTTGTCATGTGCAGCAACACCTGGCACCTTAACCTGGATTCTGACACCAGAGTGTGTGTGGGGGAGGGGGCCACGTATGCACAAGGGCTGACTGGAACTGGCTGTAGTGGTGGTTCTAAGCTGGAGAGGGGCCAAGGCAAGCACATGGGCACTGCCCAGAGCCCCGGGCAGGGGTGGTGCTTACAGAGCCTCCGAGCTGCTTAAAGGCCAGCAGTGACGTTCTCTAGTGACCTGTCTCACCAGCCCCATTTCACTGAGTCGGAAACTGAGAGGCGGTGAGGTGCTTCTGTCCAAATTCCAAGCAAGTCAGTAGATAAACAGAAATAAAGGGCTGGGTTCCAAGCCTGACACCCCTCAGTCCTCGGGGCTCTTTCCGCACACGCTGCCCCTCTGCACCTGCCCAGCTGCACGAGTTCACTTAGCCCAGGCCCTCATGAGCCCATGGCCATTTTCACTTGCTTCCTACAGAGCAGATGGTGGAGCTGGCGCCCCACACACTTGACCTCTTAGATCAGTCTGAGGCAGGAGACTCTGTTACATCATAAACTTCCCTGAAAGAGGATTCTGTTTTCCCTGGAAAACTGCCAGTGGGCCAAAGACAAACCCAGTTTCCCCAACTCAATCATTTCCATGCCCCTGCAGCCCCTCTTCTGAATCAGTTCTGGTTCTTTTTCTTTCTTTCTTTCTTTTTTCTTTTTTTCTTTTTGGTAAGAACATGCTCAGCTCAGCTTTCCCATCAGCTACTGACAAATACACAGGCGTATGTTGCACACTCTATAGAAAGTGCCTCGGGTGACTAGGCCGAGACGCCTACAAGGAGGTGGGTGCTCTGATCAGAGGTCGAATCTCCAAAGTGCATGCTGCTGCTCTTCCCAGGCTGAGGGGTCAGGGGCCACCCCCTGGCGGGGAAGGAGGCTGTCAGGAGGTCAGGGACTGAATGTTCTTGAGCATCTCCTCGAAGGCCTGTGGGGATGGTGCATCTGCATTCCGGAAGGTGGCCTGGACCCTACTGTACAGGCTGAAGGATTTCAGCTCTAGCCAAATGAACCCAAAGCGGTCATTGTCAAACAGGATGAAGACCCCAGGGGTACGCTCGGGGCTGGTGAAGCCATGGCCGGCGATGAGACCCGTGCCGTAGAAACTGAAGAAAGAAAGAAGGAAAGCGTGAGGGAGAGAGGAGTGAGCGGGGCCTCAAGGTGCATACACTGGCCCACGTCAAGCACCCTGCCATCCTGCAGTGTTCTAAAACACCCTTTACTCCATGTGAACCACTTTCCCTACTTGCCAGCAAGAAGCTAGGAATCAGCAGGTGACAGCACTCCAATTAAGCCTGTCTTCATAGGGCTCCCGCGCAACGCTAGAACTCCCAATGCACTGAGCCATGTGAGCAGAGGCGCAGGGCTCTGGGCGTCTGGGGAGACCGATGTTCAATTACAGAGCGCCTGGGCAGGCGTGCTGGGCTCATCCCATTGACCACTGCTCTCTACCAGCTCACCCAACTAAAGGAAGGGGGTCTCAAAGCACACATCTTCATAATGCAGACCCCAGTAACCAAAATCTTAATTCCTGGGATTGTTGCGTCAACATATAAACAACTCAAATATAATTGATAAAGACCTATCGGCATGCGATTGACATTAATTCATAAGGGAGAATTTTCTAATGCCCATTATGGCCAAGTTTTGAGATTAGTATCAGGATGAAATACATTTATGTCTTTCTTGCAAAGAACTTGATACTTCCGATGGATGATGAAAAGTTAGAAGCTGGCCTGAATCTCCCAGCACGTGGAATAGCACCCGAAACCCCACCCCGGCCAGCCACGCTGAGGCACTGCTGGGCAGGAGAGGGAGGAGAAGCCCTGTGAATGAGGCTCTGGTTCACAGGATTGGCAGGTGGGGCAAGAAGCACCACAGCACACAGAGAGGCGAAGCCATGCCCACCAGGCTTAAGAACACACAGTAGATGTCTCTTGCCCAGGCATTGCGACGAGTCCTTGCCGACACACAAACCAGACAGGGAAGAAACACAGCATGCCCCTCCCAAGCCACAGAGCCCCTGATGTTCAGCACGGGAGTAGAGGACAATCCTGCAGCTGTGGCAGGGGGGCTGGACAGGAGCTGCCAGGCTGGCTGGCCCCAGCACACTGGTGAGCTGGTGGGCTCTTGGCTGGCCATGAGCTACTGGGAGTTGTCAAGTGATATAGGGATAACAAAGCCTTTTACTTTTATGACCCTTCAAACGGGGATGTAATGTACAGCATAGGGAAAATAATCAACATTATCCTAATAACTTTATATGGTGACAGATGATTACCAGACTTACTGTGGTGATCACAGTGTAAGGAATATAAATGTTGAATGTAAGGAATATAAATGTTGTATACCTAAAACTAACATAATATTGTGTATCAACTATACTTCAAAAAATTTTTAAATATTACAAAAAAATTTATATCGAGTCAAATTATATTAGAATGCTATTTGTATGTCTCCCTCTGGAAAACCCCAATTCAGCCACTGTTATCATAATTCTATAACATGAAGAAAAGGTAATGAATTTTTCCCGCCAAGCCCACGTTGACACCTCAACCCCCTTCAGCATGCTGGCCACACTACACTGCTAGTGTCTGTGTAAATGCCACTTAGACCACTGCTGGCACATGAGACAACAGTTAGCCAGAGGTAAAGGGGAACGATCCTTTATACATAACTTGACAAAGGTGGAGAGAGCCAGCAATAATGTCAAGAGAATGACAGATTATTCTCTCAAATGTCTGCTAGGACAATTATCCAGGAGAACTTTCTCTTATGATGGCATGTTCTAGACCTACATGTCCAACACAGAAGCCATCAGCCGCGTGGGGCTACTGAGCACTAGAAATGCCGCCAGTGCAACTGAGAATCTGAATTTTTAATTTTATTCATTTTAGTTAAATTTAAATAGCCCTAGAATATAGGGGACCAGGACAAGGGTCTTGTAATTCATCTACTAGGGAGCGGCCTGGATGGCAGAGGTAGGCCTGAGGGGCTGAAGGCAGTGGCCTGAGACAAAACCATACGGACAGAGAGCCAGGCAAGAAACTGGCAGCCTAGGGCAAGCCTTATCCCAGATCAGTGACCTTGACCTCTGCAGCGAGAGAAGTGGCAATGCCAGACCCTTTGGACATGTGTCTGGGCTGGGGTTTGCTTCAGTGGCCACTGAGATGCTGGTCCAAAGGAGCAGGGGAAGACAGAAAAATAACTGAGAGAAAGAAGAAAGGAAGGAAAGGAGAGAAGAAGGGAAGAAGGAAGGAAGGAAGGAAGGAAGGAAGGAAGGAGGGGAGGGGGAGGGAGGGCGGGAGGGAGGGAGGAGGAGGGAGGGAGGAAGGCCCCTTCCTTTTCTTCCTTCCTTCCTCCTTCCTTCCTTAGGAAGGAAACGAATGGAATGGAAAGGAAATAAATTACAGGAAGAAATAATGGACCAACATCGGAACTACTTTCATTAGGAGATAGATGGAAAAGCCACAACAGGCCTTACCTGCAAGGACATCCAGGTGGACCACAAGCAGGCTTTCTACAGGGAGAGGTGTGGGCAGGGGAGAGTCCTCCTCCTGACTGTGTGCTTCAGTGCTGCCCGACGTCCTGCCTTGTCTCCCTTTTACCTTAGTCACTATGCGGGTGTGAGTGCCAACTGTGCAGCCCAGGAAATAGTGCCATCCTCTTGGGTCCAAGCTGGGGCTTGGACCAAGCAAGCCATCAAAGGCTCCCCACCCTGGTGCCACAAGCCCCCCTGCGTGCCTCTCAGACCGGGTCCCACCCCAGCCCTGTCTCTGTGCTGGGTGTGGGGCACCAAGTCCTTACCACATCCTGCAGGTGCGAGGGTAGTCCTCATTCCTCGAGCTTACGCCCACAGGCAACACGAAAGGCTGGCCCTGCCCGGACTGGGCAGGCTGCTCCTCTGCGGCTGCGGCACCTCTGTCCCCAGGCTCTCTGTCCTTTTCAGTGGGTGGCCCCATGTTGGGCTGGGCAGGGTCCCGCTGGGGCTCTTGGGGGCTCTGCTGGCTGTGGCCCTCGCCATCCTCAGGCCCTTCTTCCTGCTGCTGCTGCTCCTGGCGTACCTGCTCACGAACCTCCAGGACAATGCGGGAGAGCTCATTGAAGTTGCGAAGGTTCTCAACATCGGGGAGCTGGATGCGATGCATGAGGTCGATCTCCACTGTCTGCTGCCCAGCAGGGATGTTGGGGTCACCCTGGGGAGTGAGTGGGCACCAGTCAGCAGGGTGAGACCAGCAGAAACACACTTTGCGCAGTTCCCAGCCTAGATCCTGCCTGTGGCCAGATGAGCTTGCTCCAGCTTTCCTACTGACTTAGCAGCAATCCCTTGAGAAGAATATTTTAGAAGACCTTAAAAAATTACTGCCTAGAGCAGGAGACCCCATCTGTGATGAGATCTTTGAGGAGAGAGAATAACAGCACTCACAAATGACCTGGTGAGGGCCCCAGTGACCTGGTGAGGGCCTGCAGGCACCCGGCACACTGGCTAACCTTCAATCAAAGACAAAAGGTGGGAACTAAGCCTGTTGAAGAGACCTGGGCTTAGAGAAGTTCACACCCTCCCCAGGTCAGGCAAAGGACGGCAGGCCTGTGACGCCAGTCCAGATCTGTCTGCTGAGAATCCAGAAGCTCCTAAGCCTGAGCCTCAGGAGATCTCCCCAGCCCTGCAGTTCTACATGGGGGCGGGAGAACATCGAAGTCCCCGCAGGAGAGCCCCATCAGACCAGGGACTCAACACTGGTTCTAGGCTTTCATTCACAAGGAGCTTTCCCAAAAGGAACAGGACCCCAGGGAACCAAGGTTCAAAAGCAATGATTTGTGAGGACTAGGAAGAGATGCTGCTTCTTCAGGATGCTTTAGTCCATCTGCTTGAAACTCACCCCAGCAACGATGCAGGTAACGAGTGAGCACGGTATGAACCGTGGCCCATGAAACAGACAATGCTTGGCCTACTTAGAACCTCCCACCTCCAGCTCAACAACCCTCCAGCCGCTTTCACGAGCTGTTGAGTCCAAGCCAGGCAATAAGGTCCATGTGCTAATGCAGGGGTTACCATTGGGGTCAACTGGAAAGTCTCTAACCTAGCCCCCTCCGCCATTAAATCAAAATCTATAGGATGGGGCCTGGACAATCAGTGTTTGTAACCTCCCCAGGGATCTAAGTGTGGGGCCAGGACTGAGAGCTACTTAGTACAGCCACCTCACAAGCACTCAAAATCCCCTGCAGATCCTGGTCCTGCAGGTCCAAGGGAGCCCAAGGATCCGCATCCCTAACCAGCTCCCCAGTGAAGTGATGCCCTGGGTCCAGGCCCACTCTGCGTTAGCAGGACACAGCCTGAGTCACACTACTCAATGGCCAACCTGACAATTCCACGCAGGGCTGGACCTGCCAGGCGTACCCTGGACTCACCGTGATCTTTGTGGCCCTGGCATGCTTCCCATGGAAGCTGAGCATGACAATCTCCAGACCGTGGCTGCCATAGGTGCCTTTGAAGAGGCCCGGCCTGATGAGGTCGTCCGGGTGGCTGGGCGGGAGGTAGATGCGGCGGTAGGTCAGGCAGTTGCTGTGGGGGAGTGGGCGGCATGAGAGCACGGCAGAGGCACGCAGGGCAGCGGGGCAGCGCCCACGCACCGCCCTGCGCTGCCACGGAGGGTCAGCAGGGCAGGGCAGCCCAGCGTGGTCAGGCCAGTGAGGAGCAGCGACACTCCACAGTTCTGAGCCAGGCTCGCCCCCAGCCACGTGTGCAGGGCACCCTGACACCTTCTCTGATGCCAGCAGGGCTTAACAGGGGCTCATGTGCCTCTGCCGGGAGCACCAAGGCAGCTGGGGTGGAGAGAAGGAAATGCCACTCTTGTTCTGTCACCCTGGGATTGCACAAAGGACATGGCAAAAGAGGCTAAACAGGGGCTTTGGGTACAGGCAGAGACGGTGAGAAAGCAGGCCTCCTGGGAAGACATGGGAAACAAGCCTGAGGGTCTGGCACACACACCCGGCCCGCTAGAGCGCAGCTGGTGGATGATGATGACCTATCAGACAGAAAACAAACAAGGGGTGGGAGGGAGGGAGGGAGGGATGGGGACTATGCTCACAGTACCCACAGAGGGCGACAGTGAGTGCGCAGTATCCCGCAGAGAGGGACTGCACTCATGGTACTCTCAGAGAAGGGCTACGCTCTCAGTAGCTACAGAGAGGAGGCTGCGCTCATGGTGCGCATGGGGGCGCTGCACTTACTCGTACTGACTGGTATAGATGAACTTCATTAGGATGAGCTCCTGCATGTGCTCATGGAAAATGTCCTCCAGTGTCCGCCCCCATTCTTCCCTCAGCCACGTTCGGAATTCCTTCCAAGAGAACACAGGTCATGAAAACCACCATGACAGAGGGGGTCTGGAGAGGTTGCTCATTGTGAGGATAAGTGGACAAAGCAGTACTTTTATAGCTATGGGTGATGCCCTTGGAACCCACCTGGGAGGGGGCATAGAGACGTGACCGGCAGATGAACAGGCAGCTGCCATGCGTTTGGTCTCCCAGTACCTGCCTCCCTTTCTGTGGAGGTGTGCCACCCACAATAAGTGAGGGGCTCTGGTCCCTGCTTTCCCAGAGCACATGGGCCCAGACTTCAGGGGAAGCAGCAGGGACACGGGGTCCCTTCAGGCAAGGCTGGGGCCAGAGCCCACGTCCGGAACTCCCAGAGAGCAGCCAGGTGAGTCTTGCTTCCATGCTCACCCACGAAACAGGAGGTGTCTAAACTGAGCTGGCTCGACACAGACTCTGAGCCTGGTTTATCGGGCTTCTGAAAGAGCGAGAAGACAGGACTCCGTTGCTAAACCCTAGGCTGGTCACGTCAGCCAGAGCTGCTTTCTGTGGCTGCCAATGAGGAACACGACAGGAACAGCCGGGGTGGAGAGACTGTGTGGATTTTTATTTCTCAAACGTGCCTTCATAGTTATATTGTATGTTCAGTAAGTATATGTGTGAAAAGAGGTATAATCTGTCAATCGCTTTAATATGTTACTGCCCAAACTCCCACGAAGAACAGAAATTACTAGAGTGACTGAACTAAATTATTAGGACTACAAAATCAATACACGAAACCAACGAAATTTTTATATACTAGCAGCACAAAATTGGAGAATAAAAATTTTAAATCCTATTTGCAATAACAACCTCAAAAAAAAAAAAAAAAAGAAACCCACAAAATTGTGCAAGACTTCCACTTTGAAAACCCCAAGGCTCCACTGAAAGGAAGTAAAGAGGCCAAATAATAGTCAGAGGTATCTACGGATTGCAAGATGCAGCATTAGGTCAACAATAATCCAAAATGATCTACAGATTCAGTGCCAATCACAACCCCACCAGGCTAAGTTTTCTGTAGAAACCAACAAGCTGATTCTGAAATTTTTATGGAAAGGAAAAGAACCTAAAATATCCAGAGCAATCTTGCAAAAGAACAAATCTGGATGATCCACACTAGCTCATGTTGTGATTCACTCTAAGGCTAGAGTAATCAAGACATTGGTATGAGCATAAGAATGGACAAAGACATCAGTGGAATTAAACAGAGAGCCTGGAAACAGACACACATTTATCTGGTCAGCTGATTTTTGAAAAGGTATCCAAGCAACCCAATGGGGAAAGAAAAGCCTTTAGTACAAATGATGCTTGAACAACTGGACATCTATATGAAGAAAAAGAAACATGGCCCCTACCTCATACCATACACAAGAAAAAATTCAAGATGGGTCTCAGACCTAAGCATAACGTGAAGCGATCATACCTCAAAAAAAAAAAAAAAAGAAAAAGAAAAAGAAAAAGAAAAAGAAAGAAAGAAAGAAAGAAAGAAAGAAAGAAATAAAGAAAGAAAGAAAGAAAGAAAGAAAGAAAGAGAGCCTCTCTGCAACTTGGAGGTAAGCTAAGTTTTTTAGGACCCAGAAAACTATAACCACAAAAGAAAAAAATGGACAAATTAGAGTTCACCAAAGTTAAAACCTTCCATTTAAATGGCTGACCCCATGAAGGAAAGGTCCTACAAAAAGAAAAAGTGAAATATATAAATAACAGACAGAAATGGCAGTGAATGTTATGAACGAGGATTTCAATGTTGGCATGGTGAATCATCAGACTTGAGCTAAATACCATGAAGAAGATGGCTCGTGAACAGTTGTAATCATATTTACTTTGCACGAAAAGGTCAAGAAGTCATTAAGAATACCAACCAGACTCAAACACTCAGAACAAAGAACTCTGAAATACACACGTTTATTATGAAGTAATATTATAAGGTATGCAGGCACAAGGAAAATCATAAGGGCTTGGAACATAAAAGACAAGAATATAAGCTTAATATTGATCCAGGGCTGGCCCACTGTGTGCTGGCGCAGTACAATCATCATCCTAATGTGCACAAAGGCCTAGGAGATGGGTGCTAATATTTCTCCTGTTCTACAGAGGTCTGGGCTTGTAAAAGTTGAGAAATCTTTCCGCTTAGTAAGTGGCAGAGTCATAGCTAACCCAAAGGCCACATGCTAACCAGTGCTGCCTCCACCAGGATCAACACGGGGGCCAGCGGGAGTATGGGAGGCAGGTCTCACTGTCCTTGTGGGCTGTACATAAAAAGCAGCAAACTGGCAACATGGAACAATAATTTGGAACATCTTCGGGCCTTTTACCTGTCAATTCCATTTCTGCATGACCCAAAATCCAGATACGGTCTCTGCATAGAGCTCAGAGAGCAGGGTTACAGTACTAACACCTGGTATCCTCCCGCATGGCTCCGGCCAGGCCTAGTGCTGTCATTCATGTGCAGTGTCCTACTCAACCCTCCAAAACCACTCAGGGTCCGCAGGTCATCATGAGGCCCTATTTTACAGATAAGGACTGAGGCTCCCAGAGGGTAGGTCATTCAAGCACGTGGTCAGGAGGGTAATGGGAAACATGAACATCTGAGCACAAACCCCAGGTCCAACTGTAGGAGAATGGTTACATCTGACTGCATCACAGCAAGATGATGGAATACTATGCTGCGCATAGCATTTAATTTAAAAATAAAGCTTAAAGGGTTCTAATAAGACTGGAAAATATCTCTGGAATAAGAGTTATGCTAAAAAAAAAAAGATTCAACTTAGACAGAGTTAGATTGTAATTACATTAGAAATGCTAAAAAACAAAGGAAGCTGGAGAATGGGCTTGGAGATGGTTCCTAGGTGCTATATTATTAGCCCTCTTTCCTTTGTTTTCTATTTGATGATGATGATAATTTTAGTAGCTGGGTGATTACTTCCCCATCTTTGCTCCTCCCTGTATCCCTCAGATTTCTAGAAGCCTCAGGTTGGGAATCCTTTACAGGCAGCCTGACACTGTGCTGCTTACAGGGACCCAGACCATGCAGCCTCAATCTGTGGGAGGGTCACATGGGAGGTGCCTGTGAGGCTCAGGCCAAGGACCCTGCAGCCCTAAGGTACCAGCTAAGGTTCTAGGTCACACTACAGGACAGCTTGGACTTGGCCTTCAAAGGTACACAAAACTGGCAGAATTCCTGGAACTAGAGTTTGCGTACAAGGAAGTGGGAGGGTTGGCAAACCCTGTGGATGTAGTTTATTAACAAATGACCTCGCAGGGCTGGCTTCTGGTGTTGATGAAGGGTGGAACCCATGTGAAGGGCTGGGAGAGGACGATTCACTGGTTCCTTCACGGGCAGGATGCTAAAGAAATCACAAGCTAACATAAGTCATCAGAGACTCAGGAACTGGCTGAAAAGTACACTTCCAACAAATACATAGCAGCTGCAATAAGTTTCTATATTTTAAAAGTTCAAGTTTTTCTTAAGAATATTTTGAAATGGCAATATGACTTAGATCCTCAGACAACTGAAACTCAAAGACAAGGTAAAATTACTTGAGCAAACGAAAAGAAGCACAGACTCCTGGGTAGCACTGGCGTGCAGGTTTATCCACGATGCTGCCTAAGAAGAGCCCTCTGATCCCCCTGCAACTCACCTCTAAGCAGAAGCCTGCAAAGCCCATGGGAGATTTCCCCAAAGGGGCGAAGGAGAACTAACTAGAGAAAACTATTTCTTTTCGGTCATTCATTCTGAGGGGTAGTGGGAAATAAGAACTCGTGCTTGTGTACACACATGCACATGAGGCCATTTCTGACAAAATGGTAAGATGCGCTTTCTGTGCCAACAACGTGAGGATGAACCATGGGATAAAGTCCTCTTGTTGGTGGCATGCTGGTGATGTCAAACCATTCAAACTCACGTCTGCTCCATGTGCACAGAAGGGGTACAGGCTCACCTCCTGCCTCCCACCAGACATCCTGTGGTGGTCCGTCTGGTTGCACTTGGTGGAGAACTCATCCTTCTTCACAATCTTGAGTATTCATGACAAAGGAGAGAGGGGAACGAGTCAGTCATGACACCTTCACCCAAAGATGAGCCCCTCCTCATCGATATACCCCACTCAGCTACAGAAGCTCAACATGCCACCAAATCGTGGCTGGTCCACAGAAGGAAGCTCAGACCCACCCTGAGCACACATCTTCTTTTCAAGGAGGGGTCCATCCAAGGGGGAGGCGTTTGTGATTTCCCAGGAGAATTCTTAGAGCAGCAAAACAAGGCTGTCATTTGGAGTGTGTCAGATAACACATTTGCCAGAACAGTATCACAGTGTCTTATTCTAAGCTGATCTTCTTGCAAAGAGGTGTTGCAAAAGGAACATTGAGGAATTGTGGATGGAAAGAACAAATGGTTTTAACTGGATGCAGAACCAATGGAGGGTTCCAGCAAGTGATTCTTTGGGGAGTTACATCACAGCACCAAAGCATAAATAATACACAGAAGGTATGGGGGTAGTGCTCCATCTCCTCATGTTTCCCTTGACCTATATAGACACAGGCTCATAGCTAAGAACATCACTGCAAACTCAGCTGGCACTAGGACTGGGAATTGCAGAGGAGACCTCACCCCTAGCCTGCATACGGCTGCCGTGTCTAAGGGAGCCCCGAGCATGAACTCACCTGGATGTGGCCATTGTGGGGCCCTCTGTGGCCGTACATGCACTCCACCGTGGCAGACTTCCTCTCCATCAGGTGAATTCTAAACAAGGGCTTGAATCGCATTGGGTCATCCACGTGAGGGTCGTGGGGAGGCAGGTACATCCAACCAATAATGAACAAACCATCCACCTGTGGCAGGGAGAAAGGGCGCATGGCCACGTGAGGGTTAGGATGAAGCATGGAGGCAAAGGTTCCCCTGCAGCTGTCCACGATGTCCACTCATGTTGCCACACTCCAGTCTCACGCAGAACCTCAGGACCAGTGAACAGCACAACGCCCCCGACTGAGCCCTTGATGGAGCGCATGGCGACAAGCATAGCCCTGCCCACCAAGTGTTTGTTGATTAGAAAGTAAAATATGCTGACTGAAGTTGATAATGCGGTATTATATTACTGAAATTGGCTAAGAGAGTAAAACTTAAATGTTTTCATTAAAAAATGCCAAAAATATAAGATGATGGATGTTAATTAACTAGATGGTGGGGATCCTTTCACAATGTATACTATATCAAATCATCATGATATGTACTTTATATATCTTATAATTTTATTTGTCAAGTACACTTCAATCAAGCCGAAAAATTTTAATTTTTTAAATAGAAAAAAAAGTTGACATGAATCTAAAAAGAAAGCCTTTTAGTGAGAACTTCCAGCTCTAAAATGGGTGGTGAGGGGCTAGGGGCAAGCTGGGGGCAAGGACATGAGAAAGAAGCGGAATAATCCAGAAAGTGAGACACCCAACAGGACAACTGACCTGAGAAAAAATGAGGGTGCTGCTTTCAACAAGAGAGATTCATGAGGCAAAACAAACGAATGCAGCGGGAGAGCCTGGTTTAGGTCCTGACTTGAATGCACCAGCTATCAAAAGGTAGTTCTGAGACATTCCAGGAATCTCACACATGGACTGGGTCTCGGTTAGTATCAAGGAATTACTACCGCTTTTGTGAGGTGTGATGAGGATACGAAGGATATGTAGGAAAATGTCCACATTTTAGAGATCTACACTGAAGTATGAACAGATGAAATGACGTAGGCCTCGGATTTGCTTTAAAATGCCTGACAACAAAATGTCAAGGGGAGGAGACAGATGCCGCAGACTTGGCACACTATCGATGACTGATGAATCCAGGTGGTGGGCATCCGTAGGAGTTCACACACTACCATCCTCGCTATTCTTGTACATGTTGGAAATGACGAGTTTTAGAAAATGATGGAGCGCAGATCAGAGGACAGCGCAGCCCCCACACACTGGAGCTCGGTACAAGGGCACACATGTCCTTGGTGGAGGGACAGGGACAGCCTCTGAAGCCCCATTTGGGATGACCTAGCAGTTGCTCCTGCCTTCCCAGGAGAGCCTGGATCCGCAGCTTCTAGCTCTACCAACAGAGGAGGAGAGAATTTAATCATTTCTGTGGCTAATTGGTTTGAGACAAGAGCCAATTGCCATTGTTTAGTCATGGGCTCTATTTTCCCCTAATTATCCTGTGCTTTCAGAAGCTGTACTTTTTTTTTTTTACTCTATTACTCACTGCTAGTAAGAAAAACAATTATCATCCTCCCTGACTAAAAGGAAAGAAATCTTCCCACACTGAGAGCTGTCTGGTTTGTCCCTGAAAGAATGTTCTAAAAACCAGGCTTTTCCCCAGTGATGTTAAACATATGTAAAGCATGTTTCCTAATGAATGTTTCCACATAATATGAAGAATATAAAGCAATATTTATCCCTGCCCAAAACCCCACCTGGCGGGCAAAATACACAATGATAGAGTAACCAGAATCACCAGATGGCCCATCTGGACCAGGTTCGGGAGAACCACACTGAGGCTGTCCAAGGGCCCCCAGTGGCCATTTCAAAGCAGACCCATCACCGTTACATGATGTGCAGCCAGTCCCCTGGAATCGGCTTCTGGCATGTGCCAGAAGGAAAGAAAAACAGAATCAGAACACTAGTGCTTCCCAAGGGGCACCTGACTTTGTTTTCACTGAAGCATCCGCTATAGCAACGTCAGGGTCCAGGCACCTGCCCAGAGCTCAGTAAAGGATAACTGCGCATGCCCAGCCGCAGGGCTTCTGTTCACAAGGAACTGTTTAGAGCACATGCAAGACTCGCAGTGGGGGAAGACAGCTGCTCCGCAGAGAACCAGCTAGGGCTGGAAAAAGTAACTAGTTAAGAAGTTCCTTGTGATCACTCTCATGTCGTATACAAAGCCGCTGACTTGCCCCTCTAGTGGAAAAGGCACTACGCTCTGTCCACGAGGCCCAGCAGTACTGACTTCACAAGAGCCCACACACGACGCTCGTGGACTTACCACCACATTCAGCAGTCCTCCGTACGGTCCGATATCTGGCTGCCACAATCCCAAAATGTGTCTGTATCGGTGGAGCACTGCAGGGAGAGAGAAAGAACAGGTCTTCATTTTAGAACCAGCTAGTCTTCACTTCACAGTAAATCAGAAGAAAGGGCATAAGGAGGGAGAGAGAACTATGAAATTCTGACGGCTTGTTACAGAGCCTTGTAAACAAATGTGGATTTAAGCAAATCCACCTACGAGTTTCTAAAGAATTCTAAGAATACAAATATCTTTTAAAAGTATCATAAAACAGACAACTGGGTCATTTTTAAACCCAGTCTCTATATATGAGCAGCTCAAATGACAAGGAACTGCTGTCTTGCAAGATGCAAACTGAGTACCCTTGGGAAGTGATGAGCCTTCTGTGAGTTTACACAACTGAGGAAGCGTAGGATTCTCTAACAGGAGGGGCAGAGATCAAAATGTCATGGGACTGTAGATAAAGAATTAAATCGGGTCAGTGGCAGGGAGATAGATAAGGGTAAAAGGGGTCAAATATTTGGTGACAGAAGGAGATCAACTCTGGGTGGTGAACACACATGCAATATATGTACAACTGGCCGTTGAATGACACACCTGAAACTTATTTGATTTTGTTAATTAACGCCGCCCTAGTAATTTTTAATAAAAAGAAAATAAAAATTTTACCTTTACCTTATTTCAAAAGTAATGCATACATATTCATTGAAGACAACCAGAGGAAAGGAAACCCAGTGCCAACCGAAATCCCACCACGCAGAGATAACCAGCTGCAGTAAGCATTTTGGAAAATGTCCTTCACTTCGATTTCCTTTGTACATGGATTTGTTGAGTGAATGAAATGAATGAATGAGAGACTAACTCAGGCAGGACCCTGACTGCCAGATGAAGGGGCACTATGTGGTGGTTAATTTTATGTGCCAACTGGACTGGGCCATGGGGTGCCCAGATGTTTGGTCAAACATTATTCAGGGTGTGTCTGTGAAAGTGTTTCTGGATGAGATTCACATTTAAATCAGCAGACTGAGTAAAGCAAATTGTTCTCCCTAATGTGGGGGGCCTCATCCAATCAGATAGAGGCCCTAATAGAAGGAGGCTGACCTTCCCACCAGTAAGAGGGACCACCTCCTGCCTGGCTGCCAGAGCTGTCATGTTTTACATAACTTTGAACTCCAACTAAAGCATGGGCTCTTCCTGAATAAAACAAAAAGCTAAGCCTCCCACGAAGAAGCAGACATTTCCTCCTGCCTCACTGCCCTGAGCTGGGATGTTGGTTAAAAGTGGCCTATCTCCTCACTGTGTGGTTTAGCAATGTCCCATCAAATTCCTTGTACTTACTAGAGCAATCTGGGGCACTGTTAGGATTCTAGGTTAGAACCTCAAAACCTACAAGAGTTATTTTTAAGTTCAAAATGCACTTTGACAGTCACCATCAATTCACACACAGAAAGATATGTGTTAGATAACGTCATAAGGACAACACAGCACCCACGATGCTCCCAATGTCCTATAGACACGAATTATCAAGAATATCAATGGGAGGTGAACACACAGTGTAAATATATATATGCCTTACTGTTAAAGTATATGGCTGAAACTAATCTGATTTCATTAACCAATGTCACCATAAAAATAAATTAATTAATTAAATTAAAAAAAAAAAAGAATATCGGGCAGCAACATATGGCCTGATATTGAGAAAAATAAACAAAAGAAGCAGCAAAGGGAGCTAATCTGAGGCCACAGCTCCTACCAGTCAGAATCTACAGGCTTCAGTGATGCTGGACTGCCTCTCTCTGGGACAGTGTGTTACACTGGAGACTGGTGATCCTCTCTGGTCCAACAGAATGCAGACCAGAGGGCTTCAAGAGAGCAGGGGAACACAGTTCTCAACAGCTCCAGGAATGGTGCGAGTGGATGAGGGAGACAGAGACTGTGCCAGGTTCCAAGTACCTCACGAGCGCCAATTTCAAGTACCTCACAAGCATCAAAAAGTCATGGCAGACTTTTCTGGACAATCTGGCTAACGCTGAGAGGAGAAATTCTGCACTGCCCTCCATTAGAACATACTAGGAGTACTGGAATACTGCGCACCTGTGCATACAGAGGTTTCAAACTGGGGCTGAAATGGCTTTTCTCTTTTCATGCATGTGAACTCTACCCTGATAGTCCTGGAGGTAGCAGACCACTCACATCTTGAATATGCCCACAGAGAAATGCAACCAGGGCTTACAACTGGTGATTTTTATTATATTTTCTGGATCTTCTAAGTTTTCTACAATGATTACTGTATTTTTATAACTGCACTGAAACCTTAGAGGCGACAGCAGTCTCCAATTAGAACAAGTCTGTTGTAAGCTGTTAGCTACCAACAGCTGGGGGGCATCACAATATGTGGCTAACAAGTCCAGATGCTCTGGAAGTTGTCTTCTAGAAGCATGGTGAAAAATCTGGACTCCTGACTCATCCTTTTAAGCTCGAAAACTTCTGACCACCCTTTGGGGATAAAAAGAACACATCCCCAACATAACTCTAGCACTTCCTAGGTCCCGGACCCTGAGCATCTCAGAACTGGGTCAGAATCCCATTTTCGATCTCAGATATAAGTTCCAGATAGACTGTTGTTCTAGACGAATCCTGTAACAGATGCATGATGTAATGAGCCTCTAAGTGCTTGTCCATTTGTATTTAAAAGCCCGTGCCAGGCTGTTCCCATCAGCCGTGGCGACTGATCGACTGTTCTCATTAATAAGTGCTACGTTATGTCCTCTCCCATCGGCCTGGAGAAGGCACCTTCGCTCACTGACTGCTAAGCAGGGAGGGAGGGCCAGTCTGTGACAAAATGTTCTAGACAAACTACTGCCAAGAGGGTCTGGAAAAGAACAGAATTTGTGCCTTCAGACTTAGCCCGCCCCACCCCCTTGCCATCCAACCGCAGCTGCCCCAGCTCCTCCTGACAAGCCCCCCTCACCAGCGGTTTTCACTCAAGCAGTACAGCTCCGGGCTTGATGACACAGACTCTGTGGGTGGTGTCAGCAGTCGTGCACAGTGCTCAGACAGCACCCCAAAGCATGCTGACCAGTCCTAGTATCTCTGCGCTGACTCCGGGATGGTCCCCTAAGTAAAATGGGACCAGCAAACACATTACCTACATGTCCAGAGTCTGGCAGGGGTCAGGAGAAATTCCAATAATGACTCTATTCCTTCTCTTCTGAGTAGATTTTGTTAGAAATTGTGTACTTATAAGACTCAGAAGTGGGTCTGCTCCACAAAGGCAATGCTGACACAGGGCACGCTCGGCCGGGCTCGAGCAGGGTGTCCTTGTGCTTCTACAAACGTAACGTGGCTTTCAGTGCGAGAAGATATTTCTAACATCTTTTTTGATTACCAAAATTCACGCTCTCCATCTCAGCTCGATCTAATAAAAAGCGGAGACAGCCTAAATCAGTATGGAATATGGCTTAGGAAAATTTCCAGGGCTCAAGTAATGCCAATCAAAAGAGAAACCAGGTTCTAAACAATCAGCTGTCTCTGCATACTTTTGTTTAGTTTGGGTAAATGTGTAATTTTTTAAAATTCACATATGCTGTCAAAATGTGATCGAATAATGAAGCCTAGAAATAAACCACTTACATTTCATTCTGGAATAGAAAGGTTTTAACTCTGTTCTCTCCTCTCACCCTCAATAAATGATAAATGTTAAAATGTGCATCAACGGAGTGATCTTGCTGGTACTATCCAAAACCCAAAGATACTGCGGAAACCTGGCCCTTATGTACGGCTGTCCATGGCCAAGACACAGAGAACACTGGAGAAAAGTGAAAAGACAGCCAAAGCCAAGGAGGTCAGCTCGCGCTTAAGACCAAAGCAACCGCGTGCTGTGAGTTAGAGGTCCCTCTCCATGCAGCTCCTCGCTGTGCTCCCCCGCTAAAGCCAAAGCAGCAGGAGGTACGTACGGCAGGTGTACACATCTCTGTACTCCATGTGCTCGTAATCGGGAAGAATTTTCATGAAACGTCCCGACTTCACGCGAGGGTTTATACCTGAACAGACACAGCAGGGAAAGGGCTAAGGATGGTTCTGCTTTCGTGATGGTATAAACAGTTTTCACATGACTCAGCACTCTCTCCCTCACCACAATCATGCATTTCCCTTACATACTCAACCCCCAGTACCTTGGGAGGCAAGCACTTGCCACAGATGAGAGGCCTGGCTGGAAAGAAAATGTTGTGACATATCTTCCTTTTAATCAATGGATTCACACCAGAAACTCGTGATGGCAAGCTTGGGACACAATCTGAGGTCATTCTCCTCCCTCGGCTGACATGGATCAACAGAGCTCACTGAGGTGGGACCGCAGAGGTCGCGGCTCATGGATACTTGAGGTGATCATTCAGGGAACTCCTGTGCCTCAAATGAGATATCCAGTTTTCCTGGTGCACGCCTGGCATCTTCCTTTGTGTGTGTCGTTTTGTTTTTGACTAAGGACGACGTCTGCCAGATCCTAACTCGGATCTGCACGTCGAAATCAAGGCTGGCTCACTTTCTCACCTATGCCAGAAGCTAAGGTTGACTTTCTTCTACCATCGATTCCAGAAGCTAAGCAATTTTCTCCTGGATGAGGTCTTTGAAGCAAATTCACACAAAAAAGTGTTCCTAAACTGTGAAACCCTCTTTGGCCAGGGCTAATTAAATACTCTAGGATACTAAATGACAGATAATATGAATTATGCTCTGGATTTCCCAACCATTTTCAAAGGGTCAAGAATCAGCAGTCAAAGAAATCTCTTGATGTCCTCCTTCAGGTTCATGCAAATGTGTCACCTCACCCTGTCCCCGCCTCCCACTGCCCTTGTCCCCACCTCCCTGCCTACCTCCTGCCACACCATCTCCTGCTCTCTGGCAGCCACTACTCACATGTGGAGAAGAGACGTTTTCTTGACGTGGCTGTTGTCTGTTTTGCAAGCTGGCCCCTACTCAGACACTGATCATAATTGATGTTTAGACAAAAATCAGCCCTTCTCCCCTGCTTCCTGCTATGTGCTAGTTCCTGGAATAGGTCATCCTGACCTGGTCAAACACATAAAGTAATTTCCCATACCTGGCAGCATTCACGTATTTGTACCCGTGACTATCCCTCCCTCTGCCCCTTTACCCTATATAATACTTTGGTGCCTGCCAGGTGCCACGGGTATCCATTTCGCCTTGTAGCCGTCCAAGACATGACTCGTATGTAAGTTTCCCTTAATAAACTCCATTAATTAACAGACTGAAGTGCCCAGCCTCTTTCTTCTGTCTTTTCCCTGCCCTCTACTTATGGAGGTATATTTTCAGTCTTGGGGCTTTTCCTGGGGTCTATGTAAATGAATACCACCTGCCTGCCCACCTGTGCCCAGATGTCTCCTCTACAGGACAGCTTCCAGCACAGCCCAACCAAGCCCCTCTGCCCACATTATTTCCCCGTGCTCTCCTCTAAATGTCACTGCCCCTAAAGCCTAGCAGGCAGGGGCACCAGCTTCCCGCCAGGATGCTATTTTGACTGCTCGCAACTCTTAAAGAGAAAGCTGTCTTCATGTTGCTTTAAGATAATATTATCAAATGGCCTAACAAATTCCAAAAGCACTTAGAAAACAAGAACTTGTCTTATTGGATACTTATGGAAGCCAGCTGGCCATCCACCAAAGCCAGGAAACCTTTCTTACGTGTGTGTACATAAGAGACTGTTACAGCAAGAGTTTGGCTCTGACTCTCACACCAATGCTAACAGCAAAGATGAATCCCTCCTCCTCTATGCTCAGGCTAGATCTAGGACAGGGAGCTCTAGGTGAACAAAGGAGGAATCGAAGGTGGAGCCAGGGCCGTGGGATACTAAATAACAGATGACAGGGTGGGAGTGGAAGCGGGGGAGGAACCAGCTTCCTGCCTCCAGAATGCTGGGCTTTGCAGAAACCAAAGAGCCATTGTTCTCCCAGCTGAGATGTGAAGACAGGGAGAAGTTACACTTTCAGGAGAGGTAACCGCTCTGGCCTCCCGGACCCATTTCCCTGGAGAGATAGAGGTCTTCTTGGGTTGGTGCGATGTAAAGCAGAGGCAAGAGAAGAAACCAAAGTCCGAACATGCATGGGGAAGGAGGAGTGGGGAAGTCTTGAGCAGGTCAGCCTTGCACTGGGGTCCAGGGTTAGGGCCAGCAACACAGGAGGCAGCAGCCAGGTGAAAATGGTGACTGAGGGCAAGGTGAAGCCTGAAGCCCACAGGAAACAGGGAAGAAGGCGGGGGAGGGTGCCAGGAGTTGGCAGAACTGGATGTGGGATGTGGCAGGACAGAGGGGTCCTGACGACAGCCCCTCCAAGGCTCCCTGAGGCAAGCGGGAGGGGGCAACAGCTTGGAGGGCACGGCTGAGCCACCGGGAATTGTGCATGTCAAGGTCACCTGGCTCCTCAGAGGATGGCCCATAAGAAACTTAGACCCTTTGACAGGAGATCGCCTCAAATATGAGCAAATTCTAACCCAGAAACACTAACCAATCCAACAACCCCAAAGGCCATGGGACCATGGTGTGGAGAGGTCTCGATGGCATGAGGAAATAGCGAGGTGATGAAAGCAGCCCCGAGACAGGAACTGAACACCGCCCATGCCTCCCTGCAGAGCTGGCCGCTTTATGGAAATGCCATGCTCTACCTGTGCACGAGCACAGACGAGTGAAGGAGGGCATCTCAGAGGGGGATTCTGAGAGAAGCAAGTCCACGGGAAAAAAGGGACTACACAAAGTGACACCAACCAGCCCCCAGACCCTGGAAGGAAGCTTCTAGCACTTCAGTGTGCACTTAGCAACCTGGCCCACAGGCAAGTCCCACTGCCTGCCTACTCCTCAGTCCTGGACCACAGACGTTTCCATGGAGAAGCAGGGCCCTCAGTTCTTGGGCATGGCGCTTAGTAAGGAGCATCACCTGGTTCAAGTTTTCAGTGGAGAGCTGGGTGGGCGACATCAGCATTAACAGGAGCCTTAACAGCCTCATGCAGCGAGGCACTGGAGAAAGGCTAGCTGGGAAGATGGCTGGGGAGAAACTGAGCGCTCACGAGTGTTGCTGGCGACTGGACAGTAAAGGAGTGAAGGACAAGAAAGGCGGGGGGCGGGGGAGGGACTGGGGGAGTCAACACACCTACAGGAACCTGAAGGGAAGACCAAGCAGAAGGCTGGAGCGGTGCGGAGCCAGAGGAAGGGGTGGGTCCACAGGCAGCCGTGTTAGCTGCGGGGGTCAGGGGGTCGGTGGGAGCCTCGGCTTCATTTCCCAGTTACTATGAGCCATCCGCATATCTAATCAGACTGTGGGCCCAGAATCCAGAGAAAGGGACCTCTCTGGAAGCACCGCAGAGTTGCTTCCAGTGCAGCCATGTTTCTCGGATCTAAGGTCCGTGAAGCCTAATATCCTGTGATAGGCTGAAAAATAAGGGTACAGACACACCCAGAAAGGGAAAGAGAGCCACCTCATTCAATTTTAGTGCTGTTACTACCAGTGCTGTCTTAAAATCAATTATGGCTATCAGAAGGTGTCTGAGAATAGAACTATGGGCTTTGGGTCAAATTTACTATCCACTGCTGATGCTCACTGTCTGCTTTTGGAACAAATTAGATGATAACAGGTTAACTTACGCTTTGCGTAGACATCACGACAAGACACGCCTGTGATCTCCAGCTTCCGCAAGTTTTCACAAACGCCATACTCTGTAACAAGAAATATTTGCTGGACATTACAGTCAAGAAATCACAAAGCATCAGAAACAGATTGATAGGAGGGAAGGAGGGAGAAAGGAAAAGGGACGGAGGGAAGGAGGTGGGAGAGAAAGAAGGAGACACGGAGGGAGCGTACACGCCTAAGCCTTGACCTTGTCTTGCTAGTCTGAGCCCACAAACCTCGAGTCAGACAGTCCTCGGCTTATGAATAAATATGGTGTGGTAGAAACTGTGGTCTGGAAACAATGCATGTTCCTATGAAAGTGAGATTGTCATTGATGTCAGGGATCTACAAAGCCCCTTAACTGCCAGTGTGGCTTACCACGCTGCTAATTCTGCTAAACAAAGATACAGGTCCTGTAATCGAAGACCCAGGTGAGACACTGGAAGGAAGCGCTGGACACTCTGTCCTTCCGCACAGGGCTCCCCTACACTAGCAGCCAGTGAAGGGAATCCCTGACCCCTTCCCAGCCTCCCTGTTCTATCTCCTCGACTGGCTGACAGCACACTCTCCTACTTCTCCTCCTTGTCCCTACCCCCACCCCATCGCGGCCCCACTTTTCAAAACTACACCCCACCCTCCCGTCTCCAGCACTTCACAACCAAAACCTCGGGTCTTTCTGTTCGGGTCTCAGCAAGGCTTCTAAAGGAAATGGAATTAATCCACACTAATGCAGAACTGCCTGTTGGTTAAGAGCGAATAATGACAGCACCTGATTTGTACCAACCTTCGTGTGTGCTGGGCACCAGGCCAAGCCCCTGCCGGGTACCACTGCACTTCACCCTTACAGCAGCAGCCCGAAGAGGTGCTACTGTCATCTCCATTTTAATGATGAGAAAGCAGCAGCAGGGAGGTAACCGACTTGCACAAAGGAACATGGGCTTATGATGTGGGACCCAGAATCGAAGCCTGGATGGGAACGCCTCATAGTGGTGAGCACAGCCCTGGCACAAAGCACGTGTTCAGCAAGCAAATGATGAGAAAGATAACAGGGGACCCCTAGGATCCCAAAGTAACAACCTCCATCACCTCACTCACTGTGCTCATACAAGTACAGGCATTCAACTGGGACTTCACAGGACAGCTTGTGACAAAATCCCGACAACCACTTCTAAGGCCAGTACTATATCCCCATTGCCGGGCAGGAAACGGAGGCTCGGTGAGGTTTGTGACTCAGCACATCGCCCGAAACATGGACTGATGCAGCCTGGCCAGCAGCTGCAAAGTGCCGTCCACCTCATTTCATCACTTTTGATAATATGTGTTAGTACTGCACGCCCACAGTTACATACAAGGCAAGACCTGAAAATGCATCCATTTGTGCTGTTGCTGATGGCAGCGCCTGAAGTCAAAAGCTAGGCCTTTTGGCAGGCATGGAGATTGTTCCTCGTGCATTCCTCTGTGCTCAGATTGCTGAGGGCTAGTAACCTGGTTTACGGTTTCTGTATCTGAGTCCAACGCACACTCTAACCTGATGGAAACAACCATTGCCTCTCATTAATCATTTGGGCTTTTGAATGATTCCAAGATTTTTACCTAGGATGACCACATCATCATAACTTTGTCAACAAATGGTATTGCTGACATCACGTAGGAGATGAACTTGCATACCAGATAAAGCGTCCACAAAAATGCCATTAACACTCAGAAGAAAAGAAAAGTTAGGATGTAGTGCTAGTGGATACAGCGATCCTTAGTGGGCTTTTCTTATTGTTCCCAAAAGATGACAATAAATTCACCGAAGCAGAACAATGTCATTCTGACCCAACTGTTCCTATAAGAAATGTTTGGTATTTTCCATATGATGGAAAAATCGTTGTGTGTGTGTGTTTTTTTAATAAGAGTAGCCAAGAACAATTCCACATCCTTTGATTGTTCTATAAACCTTCCCATAAGTAACCAAGGGAAAATGCCCTGAAAATAGCTGTAAGGCCAGTGTACTTGCCAGCACCATGTCACCTTCCTTCCAGAAAAACTAACAAGTGTTGTTAACTCCACCCTTCGACACAAACCCCACCCGAGATAATTAAGTTAGCGCACGAAACCACGTTGCCTATTTGCTGCTCTTCGAGTATGGGATTTGGGGTTGCAGGCTCTCAATTCAAAACGTTTCCCTGCTCATCTAGTACATAAGGTAATGTATGAAATTCTTTTTTGAAAGTGTTTACTCGAAGGATGGTAACAAAGTATTAAAACGTTGGGAAAGGGGAGTAAAATGGGTGAGTTGGACTTAAGGAAATTTATAAAATTAAAAGGTCACACTCTGAAAAAAAGTCGGGCGGTTCCTCAAAAAATTAAACACAGAATTACCATGTGGTTCGGTTATTATTCTACTTCTGGGTATATACCCCAAAGAATTAAAACCAGGGACTCAAGATATTTGTACACCAATGTTCACAGCAACATTATTCACAATAGCCAAATGTTCGAAGGAACCCATGAGTGTCCATCAGTGGCCACTAATGGATCAATGTATAAGCAAAATGTGATCCTTCCATACAGTGGTATATTATTCAGTCTTTGAAAGGTAGGAAATCTCAACACATGCTACAACATGGGTGAACCTTGAGGACATTATGCTGAATGAGATGAGCCAGTCACAAAAGGACAAATACTGTATGATTCCACTTACACGAGGTTCCTAGAGGAGTCGAATTCATAAAGGCAGAAAGGAGGATGGTATTTGCCAGGGAATGGGGAAGGGAAAATGGGGAGTTGGGAGTTAGAGTTGGGACTATTTCAGTTTGGGAAGATGGAAAGAGCTATGGAGATGGATGGAGGTGATGGCTGTATAACAATGTGAATGTACTTAGTGCCACTCAACTGTACACTTAAAAATGGTTAAGATGGTTAATTTTATTTTATGTATATGTTACCACAATAAAAAATTAAATTGACACTTCAAATATTCTAATCAGAAATTTTCCAAAATGCTATTTAAAAAATGTTTTGCCAAGAGGAAAAAAACAGCCCAGTAGTTTGGCTTGAGTTAAGTCAATGCTGAAGCTGTACCTAAATGCCAGGGGCTGCCAGCCTCTCATCACTCACTTCCTGTCCAACAAGGCCAGCTCTGTGTGATGGGGCTTACCAAAAACTCCCTGTCCCCACAGCACATTTCTGAATATGCCTGACATCTACTCGGTCTCTATGGGTGGGAATAGGTTAGAAGAGTTTTTTCTCTGCCTCTTTTCTGCTCTCTCACCCCCACAGGGGAACCGAAGGTACATGCATCTGCTTCTTGAAGCTCCGTCCCTGGAAGAGAAGATGGAGTAATGGAGACAGTACCCATGCAAGCATGACTGAGATCTGTACACTCTTTGTATTGGAACAGAAGGGGGCAGAGAAAGTTAACATCGTTACTCTATGTACTGCTTCAGTACTGGGGGACCACACTTACAGGGAACTTAGCTTATCTCAAATAACACCTCTTATGAAGGAACTCTGCCCTGTTGGAAAGGCCTAGTGCTAAGACACCATCCGAAGCATGCTGGTGGGCACACAAGGTAAGTCTGGAAAGAGAGGTTCTCTTCTGGTCCTGGGGGGACTTGAATGGCAGAGCCAGGGGTCCAGGCAATACAGAAGCACTGAAGAATCTTAGAAAAGCAGCCGGAACAGGGCCTGCATTGTGGTCTATTAACCTGTGAGTGGAGCCAGCGGAGATGACCTGGAAACGCAGGCTGGGAGTTCAGTGAGGAGGCCACTGTACCACCAGGTAAGGCAGAGGCAGGAGGAAATGAGGGTGCAACCCAGACTTGGCACCTAGCAAGCAGGAGGGAGCCAGGGAGAAGGGGTTAAGTGTGGACTGAAGGAAGTCTGCTGTCTTGTTTCCTACCTGCTGTAAACACACAATTTTCGAAATAAAACTAAAAGGTGGTATTGATTAGAAAGACTGCATTTTTGTTTGCACTAAATTACGGGATAATTATAACCCTCTTAACTTCTGACTAAAAAAGAAGTGAAGGGGAGGGGGGAGGCAGAAGCTAGTGGGAGGAGTCAGGCATCCAGCTCCCCACCTGCTCTGAGCAAATATCCAAGAACATCCCTCAACAACAGAGCCCTGATTTCAAACCCGTATATTCTCCAGTGGCTGCTTTATAACTCTCAGCTACTGCAACTGCATGAAATGCCTTTGAAAAAAATAACGTAGCAGACCTAGAAAAACACTCTGCAGCCAGCTCATTTTAGGATGGGAAAGAATGTAAAAACCAAAACCCAGACACATCCCATTGGTGTCTCTGACAAACACCTAGAACATTCAGGATGCCAAACAGTTCCCAAGGATAACTGAAACTACCTACATACTCAATGTGACTTATTCCCAGCCAGTTCCATCCCTGTAAAGATAAACAGTCTAGGTGCCAACAGGATCCTTGAGAAGCCTCACTCTTCCAGTTGAAGGACTCTGACACCTGTATGGTGCCCAGGACAGGCCAAGGGAGATCCACTCCAGCTAAGGCCCAGCTGTCATCCCAGACACCCATTCTTCCTGAGTGCAAGCACACCTGCTCTGTCTCACCATTTGTGAGACCAGGAGGCAAGCCCGTGAGTCTGATTCTGCAATCATCTCATGTTGGTCCTTTTCTAATATTCCAGACACTCCTCTATTCCTCCACTAATACTATACAAGCAGGCCCAGAGATTCGGGTTTACTGTCCATTGCCACTGAACAGACAGTGATGGCACTTCTGACAAAGGATGTTGACTCATGAATTTGGAAGCCAGGCCCTCTTTTAAAAGGGCCTGGTTCAGGGAGGACACTTGTTCCTCTCCAAAGATCCAAAGATGCCCTTGTATTTGCATGCCCTTCCTAGCCAGAGACAAGCCCAGATCCTCAACTGCATTACATAACCACTTTATAAACACAGTGAAACAGTAAGAATGGCAGTGCCTGAACCTCTAACAACCAATCAATTCTTTTTGGCAAGGTACCAGGATCTATCCAATTAAATAAGGCCAAAGGGAAATCTTTATTCAATGCTTTCTGGGTACCAGATTCACTTTCCAGCTCATTTTAAGGTTAAAAAAAAAAAGGAACTCTTCAAAATATTCCCTTAAGAGGCACTATTTTCTTTTATCCTTTTCTACTTTGCTAATTTGAAAGGACCAGATTTCTCTGTAAAGGCAGCATGTGAGATGCAGCTTGCAAAAATGCAGAGAACTGTAGTCCTTTCAATTAGCAAAGCAGAAGAAAAGGGTAAAGGTTTTCCCTGGCTGTATGTCCAGGAGGTAGACTGGCTTCCTCTTTTTATGGTTGAGATACATGTGTTTCTATGACCTGGTCAGTCTGTTTATCCAACTGCAGACCCGCCCATCTCACCACCAAAACTGGTGGGCTCAAGAAGTATCTGCTTAACAGGAGTCAAAAATTATTCCTCAAGCCAACCTTAAAACCAACAACTTGCCCATTTCACCGCCTCCCAAGAGGTCCCTTCCAATTTCAGCCATATTGAACAAAAGTCACATTTCTCATATTTTACATCAGTTTTTCAAAAAAAAACAAAAACAAAAACAAAAACAAAAACACACCATTTTCTTCTATATGCAAAAACAAAATTAAATGTTGGTTTTTAATTTCCCTTTTCTGTCATAAAGATTGCACATTATGGGAAATATATATTTCTAATTATAATGGAATTTAAACCCACTTCAAACTTACAACTGATCAAAATATTATACAAATATTATTTCATGTATTATTAAAACATCGAGGAAAGAAATGGGAAAATTATATATATTATTAATATAAAACCTGACACTGGCAGGCATTGAGCTGAATAATATAAAATCTTTGTGACTCAATATTTAGAGTTCAGTGTAGAATGGAAAAATACATGTATGAGCATTTCCTTTGCTTTTAAATTTATCTTCTGTTATTATTTGAATATTTTGACTTAGAACTATGGTTTGAACTTTCTAAACTCATTAGCTTTAGGTAGACTCCATGAAGTATTGCATAAATGAAGTGTCGAAATCGGCTAGCATTTGAAAATTCACCAACTAAATGGTGAAGTATTACCCAAAAAAAGCCCTGTCAGGGTCAAAGGCAAAATAATGTACTTGGCTTCTACCCTGGGTACTCTGAGAAATGACTTATTTATAGCCCCACACGCAAGTAACTGCAGGAGGCCTGTAGCCAAAGGAATGATGCATCAAAAAGTATTTACCCTACCTCTACCAGCCCCTGCCTGGGAGTCTGGATTTGGTTTGGTTTCTTTTAAGAGGGGACAGTATTGCCTATTTGTTATATACTTGCCCCAAAATCAGGAGCACAGATGTGGCTTCTCAGTAGTAAATTTCTTTTACCTGCTCAAAGAAATACCACTAGAAAATATTTATTACCACAATTCCAACATGCAGGGAGCTAGAAAGGCCAAAGTTCTATAAAAATAACTGATTTATTATTGCTAAGACATTGGAAATTGTGAACTTCTCACCAAACATTATAAAAAGCTACCTCATTCTAAGTTTCTACCTCCCCCTTGCCCCTAAATCAGCCTATCATTTTAGGAAGAGCTCTTAAAACATGCATGCTTTGTCCGCACCCTGAAAGTCAATCATGGCCCAAAATTCTCTGAAGCAGTAATACAGGTGTGTGGTATCCACTTGCCCACTCCTGTTTTTCTGTGGCTCATACTTTGTTCTGAAAAAAAATCCCACTATCAAAATACAAAAAGCAAACATGTAAATATTGAGTAGTAAACATGCAAATTCACTAGTTAGTTCATTCACTCTCCCAAAACACTAGGAAAGGGAGCCACCATTATATCCCAGTCAGGGCCAGACATGGAGGCTGTTTCAGAAAGCCTTATGGGCTAGGATGACCCACCTTCTCAACCAGCCTGAGATCCCTCCTCCTGCTAACCAAAGCTAGGTGGGCTTTGGTTTTTGCCTACATGGACTATGACCAAATGTCTAGTTCTGGAAGATGAAGTTCTGGGGTGCAGAGAAAAAAGAACAGACTTGTCTCATATGCAACTATTCTTATATACAATCCAATCACAATTACATTAACTCTATGAGACACCTATGAATATCACATGGGATTGTCCAATTTTGACCTAGATAAGCTGGAAATTAAAGCTACCAGAATGAACTAGTAAAACTGAAGACCTAGCTGTCTACCATTTTCATAGTCGAAGGATGACAATGATTACTTAAACCCAAAGTTAAAAATTTGTAACTTTGACTAATGTAACTTTCACAAAAGTCACCATAAATGAAGTTTAAAAGCAAATAATAATAGACTACAAGATTTTTGCAGTATATTAAACAGAAATATATCCAGATTAAATTAATAAAACCTACAAATCAATAACAACAGCAAAAAAGGACAAAGATTAAGGATAATCAAAGAAATCCAAATTGCCAATAACTGTGTTTTTAAAATGTGCGTCCTTACTAGTTATCAGGCACATGCAAATTAAAATGAGATGCTGCTTCTCACCCAGACTGGCACAAATTTTTAAAGATGAGAGAGAATTTAGTGGATATTGGATTAAGTGAGACAACAAAGTACTTGGACCATAAAGGCGGCTACTTTGTGATGATGTGTATTGAGCATGTGTATTTCATCTTTCGTGACTTGCCTGTTCTTGCCCTAGTGACAGGTATGCAACAGGTAAAATCACTCCAGGAAATAAGTGAACAGTATCTAGTAAAACTGCAGATCTCAAAGCCCACTGCCCAGCAAAACCACTTCTGGATATATTCCTTAGAGAAATTTTCAAATTTATATGCATCCAAGGAAACATATATGAGATTGTTCACTGTCACAGTGTATAATGAAAAAAATAAGTGAAGGAATAAAAGTGTGGCCTCTTCAAATTATGAACCACCACATAGCATTTAAAAAGACTGAACCAGACCTAAATGTATTAACATGAACAAAACTTAAAAACACAAGCTGACTGGGGAAAAAAGCAGATGCACAATACTTACAGTACAATATATTTCTAAAAATTAAACCACCATGAAATAATGTTACATATGGGGGATGTATACAAGTGTATCTATATACAAGTGAACTAAACCCATGACAGTAGCTGCTTCTTAGAGTAGGAAGGACACTGGTAATCAGAAGGGACTTCAATGTTAACAGAGACGTTTTCTTAAAAAAAAAAAAAAAAAAAAAAAGTAGAGGAATCAAAAGCAAACGTGACAAAAGACTTAATAGTTATTTATTGGGAATAACTAGGAATATGCCTGTTTTATTACATTTTTCAGTTTTTAATTTCTCAAAATGAAAATTCCCCTAGCATATTAGGCCACGTCAGTGAACAAGATGCCTGGATTCCACCATCAAAGTATCTGTTATCCTAGGAAAGCTGAACTGAGGAATCCAGAGTAGGAAAGGAAGGACTGAAGAGTCTTTCTATGTCTGCACCTCAACTTCTTTCTACATCTTCATCAGGACTTTTTATATTTCCATTAGCAATTCTCAGAATTTACTCTGAGCTATATCTCCAGTTAATTTTACTCTGTAACATGCCTTTGAGTTTTCTGCTTACACAAAAGTCTTCTGTTACTCTCCATTTCTAGAGTTGAGCTATATACTTTACAGTTCCCCAGAGACCACCATGCAGGTTTGGCTAACTGAAGGAGAAACTCCTCAAAGCACAATGGAACATCTATGACGAAACTGAGTCTTACAGGTTTACAAAATGCGAAATAAAGCAAATGTAAATCACAGAGAAAGAAAAAGTAGAACTTTCTTGCTTTTATTTTAAAATGTCAAAATAAACTTACTTGCCACATATATGGCAAAAGGTTAATATTGTTAATATTCAGAGTTCTTACAAATTGGTAAGACAAATATAGATTTCCTAAGAGGAAAAGACAAAAAAGAAAAAAAAAAAAACCACACACGCAAATAAGGAATTCACAAGATGTGAAGTAAAAATGGCCAAGAAGCATGATAACCAAACACCTACCATTTAGAGGGTGTCATCACATTTAACCCTCAAAGCAGCTCAATGCAGGCATGACTTCCCACGTGGGAAGGTGAAGCAGCATGTCCAGGATCTCTCAGAATATACACAGAGCCTGCCCTGTGGACTACAAATCCAGAGTCTTGGCCACTGAGGTGTATAGCAGAGAGAAGACCACTGACTGGCTGATCTCCTTGTTGGGGAGGATGTGAGGAAGAAGGCCTTCTCACGTAGCCTTCCCGGGGGGTGTCTAAGGAGTTATTAATGTGTTCATCCTACTAACCACAATCCCATTTTGGGAAGTTCACGCTAAGAAGATAAGTTCAGAAGTTCTAAAAGGTACATGGAAGTCTCATAAACTCCCATGCACAAAGGCAGTCTTGATAACCCTGTTTATGAACAGGAATAACTGCAAACTTAAAAGTCTATCAGCAAGGGACTAGTCTGTGGCATATGCATACAATGAAATAGTATGAAGTTTCTTAATACTAAACCGTCTGTAAGAGAATATATATGATGTGATTTCATTTAAATAAAAACGTGTTTATGACTCTACACGTGCATATGGAGAGATGTTTTCCAAAATTTTAAGGGTGGCTTATCTTTGATTGTAGGGCTCTCTAATAATTCTTATTTTCATTCTTCTACATTGTTCAGATTTTTTCTTACCTATCTTGTTTACCAAAATAAGAGAGTGTATTGAACATCGGAGATATGTCAACATTTAAACCCGGAGAGCTTGCATTCTGAATTAAATAAATCTTTCCTTCTGGGATTTGTTAAAAAACTAACTAGTCACTACTCTCACTACTGCCACCAGCATCCCTGACGGGGACAGCAACCCCTGCAGCACTGCCCCGCTCCACCTTCCTGTCCACAGACCCGATCCTCCCCTCAGGAGACCCCCCCAAACACTTGGCCCCCTCTGCTCCCTAACTGATCGAGCTCACCCTTATCGCTCTGCTCAGCTTCCTCCCACCTCTCAAGGGCTGGGGAGGTGGAGGGAGCCCACAGACGTCAGCTAACTCTCCGGCCTAAATATCCAGGGTCTCTCACCCACAGGGAACCCCTGCCCAGCTTGCGTTCCTCCCGATGGCTCCGCGGCGTCCTGTCCCTGCAGCTGGGGGGACCCCTCACCCCCTTCTGAGTACCCTAATACCAGTGAGAACTCTACCTCGCTCAGACACCGCGCCCCAGATCTGTGGCAAGGGGCCCCCGGGCCGGCCCCTTGGAACCCTCGACCTGTGGCAGGTCTCGGTCCAGGGCCCATGGGGACCTGAGACCCCGGAGTCCTCTCCAGGCCCTAACCCCCGCCCAGCAAGGACCCTTCCCATGGAGCTCCCGATCTATGACAGGAATCTATCCAAGGCCCTTGGGGACCTCCGACCCCTATCGCATGCCCAAGCCCCCGCCGCTCTGACTTCGGTTTTGAGCCCCTTCCAAGTCCGAGGCCCCTCCCAGGCCCGGACCCCTACTTCGGGCGCACTCACCCTCCCGGCAGCGCCGTCTCCAAATGGTGTCGGTGTGCAGGATGCGCCGGAACTTGGTGCACACTTGGGCCAAGCTGGGCAGGTCTGTGCCGGGCAGAGAGGCGAAGATCTCCACCAGCAGCTCCGGTGGCAGCTCCAGCAGCGAGCAGCGCGGGGGCTGCGAGGGGCCCGCGCTCCCGCCAGCCCCCGGCGCGCAGAGCGCCGCCGCGCCCGCCTCGATGCGCTCCTCTTCGGGGTCCGTGTCCGGCTCGCTGTCGGCAGCCGCCGTTTCGGCAGGGCCCCGGCGTTGCTGGCGCCGCCGGCATCCCCGCGACGGGCCAACGCCGCAGAGGCGAGCGCACACCGCCATGCCGTCCCGGGTGACAGCCGCGGCGCCTCCGCCGCTGCCGCCGCGCGTGCGCAAGCGCCGCCGTGAGCCAGCCCCGCCCGAGAGCCCATCAGGCCCCGCCAGAGCCTGGCCGAGCCACGCCCCCAGGCCGCCTTCGCGTCCCGGCCCCGCCCCCGGAGGGGGACGCGTAGAGGCTCCGCCCCGGGAAGCCCCGCCCACTGAAGAGAGCAGCGAGACCTCCGCGAAGCCTGGTGACTCTCGGGAGCCCCTGGCATCCGCCCACCTGAGCTCTGCGGGCCTCCTGTCCTACTACCCCAACGAGTACGGAAAAAGAATGTCACCCACAAACGCGGAACGGCGGCCCCTTCCAGACCGAGGATGTGCGTGTGGACAGCAAAACGGCGCGGGGCTGCGTGTGAGGGCCGCACTCACCACCTCTAGAGCATGGGACTGACATACTCCCCACTGCTCTAGTGAGGCTCCGGATACCCTCCCTCGACCTGGGACATCTTCGGGTGTATCCGCCCCCCCCGTGGATGGCCCCCAACGACACTCCCAAAGAATCCCCCCAGGACTCCCGGAAGATCCCTCTCACCAGAGCCCTCTCCGAGGACATCCCTGAGATGGCCCGGAGAAACTCCCACCAGAACTCCCTTATGATCTCCCCCTGAGGACGGCTCCGCGAACTGGCCCCCAGGATTCCCCAAAGACACACACCTCCCCCTCCCACCCCAGGACCTCTGGAGAAAAGCTTCGGGCCGACCCCCAGTACTGCTTCGCTGAGAAGGCACAATTAAGTGGCAGGTGGAATGAGGCAAACTATTTATTACAGCCTTTCGAGCTAGGTAAGCCAAACTCCAAATTGTGCCTATCAGTTTTCTTCTACCTAAAAACTGACATTCACTCATTTCTGCCCTTACTGTAGTGAAAAGGGGATATCATGCTAGGTGATGAATCCTGTGTCATCTGTTGTGATCTTGTTTTGCCATGGTTACCTTGTTTACTGTGCTCCAGGGCACGTGCGTTCTAGAGAATCTGTAAAGCCACCTCGTGACAGTGTCTTCACCTTAAATAGCTCATGGCAAGAAACTGTTTTTAGTTGTTTCCAGAGAGGGCCAGGGATTTGGATACTACAGAAGCAGCTCAACAACTGGATGGGCCCCAACTCCTATGTGGTCAGGACTTACTTCCATGCCCTGAATTGCTGGAAGAAATCCCCAGAGTCCAAATGGAAGCTAAGAATCTGATGGCCACCCCAGTGTTTCTGGTCAAGTGCACGTTTTGCTAATCAAATAGGAAATAGTGACCCTGCCAGTTACCCTAGGTCCAGTCTCCACAAATTCCCAGCTATCAACTACCACCTCCATAAAGAAACCTCTAAGCAGAAAAGAGGGTTGCCTAACCTGGTCGACAGAATCCCATAGCGAGGAAGTGCAAAATAATGCCTTAATTCAAATTTTGACCATCTCAGTTCCACACAAATGACAAACTGACCTCCCTGTACCTAAGAGGTTTTCAGTCCATCCTTCACAGTTACCAGAACTCTCTTCCTTCGAATAGTAACATAAACAAAACCAGACTCATCTCATCACTCATCTATTTAAAAGCAATTAATGGCCCCATTGAAACTTCATCACATAACCGAGCAGCTCCCAGCCTGGCCTCCTCTCCTTTCCCACACATATCTTTCAACAAGAGCCATCAGATTCCTTAGCTGAAACTCACCATGCATTGTCACATCTCTGTCCCTTTGCTTAAGCTGCCTCCTCTGCCAGAAAGCCCCATCTCCCCAGTCTCTGCCATTAAAAACAACCCTTTTCCTCAGTGTCCTCAAGTGGCACCCCCTAAGGTGGTCCTTTTATTATAGCGCCATCATATTGTTTTTTGGAAACACTTGCTTCCTTTGACATTAGTTTTACTAGATGTATCCTATCACATGATATTTGTGCTAACACTTCATGTAATCAATGAATGTTTACTAAATGTTCCTTGAATGAAAAAAAGAATAAATAAACTGGCTAAAATGCTAAAAATGGAGGAATGTGAACCAAACAGAATTTAGAGAAGACTGGTGTGTTAATCACCATCACCACCCAAGCTAGGAAGTATCTCAGCAAGCAGAAATGTATTGACTAATATAATAAATATTTACAGAATGCCTGACTAGCCTATGTACTATGTTCTGTGTGGATCCATAGATTTTAAAGCATGATCCTTGCCACTGTTTCATTTTAATCAGTTATTTTAAAAAATTTATCTACTCCCCACTAGGCCCTGTTACTAAAATATAATTTTCTCCTAGAGGAGCTTCAAGTATATTAAAATGTACAAAATAATTTGGTTAAACTTCTGCCTTTAGAAGAATGGTTAAACTATTGTATGTTTATAATTTGAATTATGTAACTAACTATACAGTTAAAAGATAGATCTATATATTCTTGACAGCAGGAAGGCTGTGTACAATAACTCAATGTCAAAGGACTGAGTTAGTGCACACCATCAGAACAGAAAGAAAAGGACTGCTGTGAGAGCTTGGGTAATCCTTGGTGGTGGAAAGGAACCAGAGGAGAAATACCGTGTGTACAACTGAGAACTATTACCTGTTTAACCCTGAAAGATTTATGTCCTTGAACAATTTTACAGTCCCTTATATAGAACTGTATTCTCTTCAAAAGAACACTAAAGAGGGTGCATTCATATGAAAATGAGGAAAAACTAGATAAAAGAGATAATTTGTTTTAACACTATGAGATATATAGGATAATGAACTCTTTGTTAGTGAGGACTGATAACATCTGAGGAAATAAGTAGAATACAGGGCAGGGCATTTTTCAGTTGGTTGCCTGGAAAGTCACCGAAAGCATTTCTTGGACTTAAGCAAACCATGTTAACTTTATTATGTGGTTCTCAGAATCCAGATGTGAAAAGTGGCATCTTATCCACTGCTCAGCAGAAATTGTCAAAGTGAACGGAAAGAAGAGAAAATAGTCAAAGACTAAATAAGAGGTTCACAGTTTAAAATGAGAGTCTGAACAGCTGCATACTTTAACAATCTCACGTATAGGCAAAAGCTGGAAAAACAGCAGTCCTTTGAAATTTGTTTAGAATTAAGCAAGCAAACAAACAAACAAACAAAAACTGTGGAACGTCAGCCAGTTCCATTAGTTATTTGCCCATTTAAGAAATGTTAATTATCTGAGTGATTTATGATGGCTTTCCTGCATGCACCAGTTTGCCGCAGCAGATTTCTCAAGTGCTTCACCAGGATAAGCAGCCCTCCAACACAGTGCCTCTCTCTCCGCAAAAACTTCGGAGGAGCCGGTGAAGACATTCTCAGACTACATCTAGTGCATATCAACTTCAAAAATCCTGACAGAATCCTTTCTGAGAATAGCTCCTGCACGCCTCTTGAGCAATACTTGTTTGTTTACTTGTTCTGAAGAGCAAAGAGATGACTCAGGATTGATTAGACAACTGGCCAATAGTAACCCAGATGACCTGGAGAGTGGAATTTGTCTTCCAATCAGAAAGAGGAGAGGTGGGACAGGTCAGGCAGGCCTGAGGAGGTAAACTAATTCTCAGTGTGACTTGCCTTCCATGTTGAGTGTGGCAAAAATAACCCTAATGTGTTCTGGATTACAGGTTAATGTTTCATGCCCCATTTAACAGATCCTTAGAAATAGTTGGCATGATTTACTACCATGTTACATCACTAATGCTGGGACATCATTCAATTTTTAGCAGTATTTCTTCCACGATTTTGGTCATTTATGGTCATTTCACGTTATGAAAAAAGAATTGGGGAGAGTTATTTAAAACGAACACTTTTTGGCATTCTAGAATGATTACCCGATAGTTTGAAAGCACCGTGAGATTCCTGGAGAAAACATTAAATAAATTTACATGAAAGATGTGTTCTTGCTTTTCTATTTTATAAATTATTTCAAAGAATGGTAATATCTGTTATTTATTTATTTTAAAAAATCATACTATGCTAATTAGCTTAAAATAACAATGAATAATATTAATTTACCACTTTAAATACTGTTCACTACATGAAACTTTAAGCTGTAATCTAAGGGCACGTGAAAATTTTCACATCCACTCAAACACACTTGTTTTCAAAAGTTAAATGAAGTTACTTCTTAATTTGTATGTATGGTATATGAATATAAATTAAGACATTTAACATATACTATATTATGTATCCAAATATGCTGGTCTTAAATGGAGATTATGCTTATGAGACATCTTTACATGCCAAGTGTATTGGATGATTTTCTAAGAAATAAGTAGGGATGTGTGGTTTTAGATTCAAATAAGAATTCAAGGTTGGGGTAGGGTTATAATAGCCACTGTATATGTGGACTTCAGTACTTGAAAATTACAGAGTAATCCTGTCATGTTACTAGCACAGCCCTTGTGGCTAATCCCTTGAGGCTATGGCAGTGAACCCAAGGGCTGGGGTAATTTGGTAAAGCTTTATGGATGCCTAAGGGACTAGGGAAATAAGAAACTCTCCTCCCCTCCCCCCACCTCCATATGCCAAATAATTGATTTTGTTTCCTTCTTGCATTTGGAACAGTTGGTCTAGAGAATGAAAAGTCCATTTCTTTCAAAGTAGCAATTAAGCCACAGTAGCACTCACCAGCCAATACTTAGTATCATAAAAATCCAGGGAAAAAAGCAACATACAGTTCACTCTCTTTTGACTTCAAAACTATAATTTTGTGTTTAGCAGAGGGTTGGTGCATAATAAGCACCTACTGGATTTTTTTTTTCAACTTTCACAGAATACAAAAAAATATTACCCTTGGAATTTAAAACCTCCCTTTGTAACTTTGGAAAACAGAAATGTCTAAGTGCTCTTTATTAACTGTATACTATCAGATTTTCAAAGAACTGACAGAAAGAAGGGAAATAAAAACCTGGGACTGAAAGTGACACATGAACAAAAATGTAGTATTCTTTGTAAACAGTGGCAGAATAAAGACCTACAACTAACATTACTTGCTTTTCTACAAAGAAAGAAATCCCAGCTGTATTAAAACTACTTTGAGAAATATAACTTAGAATGTTTTGTTTGTTTAATAATGTATATTAGCACAATTCAATTACTTTAGCAAATGGGCATATAAGGAAGGTTTTTACAAATTCAAAATGGGGAAAGCCTGGAAATAGTGATCTTTCAAAGTCTTAGATAATAAAGAGCAAAAATAGCCAAAGAATCAAGTGCTGTTCTACAGACGTATGTTCATCAGACATTGAGATGAGCAGTAACTGCACAGTGATCTAGATTCTACAGGCCACTTTCATGTGCTCCTCTCAGAACACCTGGAATTCTAAAATATCATTGCCTTTTTACAAATGAGTCTGAGACTCAGAAAAATGGTTACTTATTCAAGGTTGCTCAGCTAGTTGGTGGTTGAAAGACTGAAGGGCATGAATATGCATAAGATTTAGTATTTCAGAGACTGGAAAATCCTAGTTAAATGAAATCAGCAGATTAATGTTGAGCAGGCCCACTACAGTCACATGCATAAGCCATAAACGCTCAAGGAGCCATCCAGAAGTCACCTAATGGCCGTAGAATCATGTCAAAAGTGGAATTCACCCAATATGAAAGCCTTAAGACAAAAACAATTATCCGTACTCTCTCCAAGGATACATTATATTAAACATAACCTGAAATAATACAGTTGAAGTCCTTTTCCTATTCGGACAGCATGTGACAAAAGTTAGCAGTAGAGATTCCTAAATTAAAACAAAAACAAAAAACAAACAAACAAAACAACAAAAACCTCAATATGTTTCATCTGAAGCTAACGAAAACAAACAAAAAGCTTACACCTGAGGAAAAACCAGCAGCTTCTAGAGAGGTGACTTTCGTGAGATAGGCACACAAAACTACTTCATTTTCAGAAAGAAAAATGACAAGGCACCAACACAGACTACTGGAAAACACAAGAGCAGCTGGCTCACAAGGGACAGACAGCACCACGCGACAGGGACCCTGGGGTTCGCACATGCGCACGGTGCTCTCCCCACTGCGCACGCGTCCCCCATCAAACTCCGCCTCCGGCGCTGCGTGTGGTCTCGCTTCCGCCACGCACGCCATGGCGGCGGCGCAGGCTCGCCCTTGGCCCCGCCTCCTGGGGCGGTGCGCTGATCACTTGACGCGGCTGTGGGCTGAAGAGACACAAGGGAAGTCGCTGTCGCCGGTGTTGGACTCACTGTCGCGGCCGCCGCCTGTAGCAGCCGGGACCCTCTGCCTCGCCGCCCCTTCCCCGTCTTCCGCGCCATGCCGTCGGAGAAGACCTTCAAGCAGCGCCGCACCTTCGGTGGGTGGCGCGGGCGGGCCAGGGCTGACGCCGGGGTGGCCGGGCCCAGAAGGACTGAGGGGCCGAGTTGACGGGGCCCAGGCGCCAGGCCTGGCTGAAGTTTGAGGGGCAGCGAGGATGAGGGACCGCGCGGCTGAGGGCTGGGGGACCGGGCCCGGGAGAGTTGAGGGCCGAAGGCTCAGGGCCGAGGGGCCGGCCCTGGGAGGGGTAGGCACTCGGGAGCCAAGGGGCCGGGCCTGGGAGAGTTGAGGGCTGAAGGCTTGGGGCTGAGGGGCCGGGTCTGGGAGGGCTGAAGGCCCGGGGGCTTAGGGACCGGGCCCCGGAGGGCTGAGGGGCCAAGGCCGCAGGGCCCAGGCGACTGCCCAGGCTGAGGGGTCGCGGGGCCGAGGGCTGAAGGTGAGGGGCCGGGGACTGGGCCAAGGGACCGTGGGACTGAGGACTGAGGTGGCGACTGACAGGCCCAGGGTTTCCGGGGAGGGCCGAGGACAGCGGGAGCTGAGAGCGGGGCCTGGGGTGCTCACACCTGGTCCCGCGAGGGCGCGTTCGCTCGTGCGGAGGTGCTGAATCACTTTTGGCCCCTAGTCAGCCCGGGGCGGGGGAGAGTTCCTCCAAAAAGCACAAACCCATGTTAAGAAGTGTCGGACTCATGGGGAGGCTGGCCCAGACGCTGGCCTGTGACAGGTCCTTTGAAGTGGTCGCTCTAGGATGCAAATGAATCATCTCCAGGTAAGTCTTCTTATCGCACTTAAAAACGTCGGTGCCTTAATTGAGAGGAGTTAACACTGGTGAGCCTCTGAATCCACACAGTTTCTGCACCAGTTGATGTAGACTGGGCTTGAATGGAACGTCTTGATCCTGCTGGTAGCAGGAGAGCTCGGGTGGGTGGCTTTTCCTCTTGGCTGGCCAGTACATCTTACTGTTACACTGGCACTAAATCATTTCTCTCCCACTTAGACTAAAAACCCAACTTAGGTTTGCTAGCATTTGGCTGAAACTGAAAGTAGCATTATCATAATATTTACTCCTCCACAAAAATGATGAGAAGGAAGTGATTAGTGTTCTTAAGCAAGAAAATTCTGCAATAACGATGTGGCCTCCGTGGATGTCTATTTGCAGGACTTGTTTATACCCTCTCTAGGAGTACAGGTAGAGTAGAGATGTGCGCAGGTTCCCTCCAGCGCAGTTTTTCCCGTGTTAATCTTTACAATCTTAAGCAGTGATACTTTTGTCTAGTTTCCTGGAGTCTAAAAAGAGGTGAGCATTCATTTGAGCGTGGATATGGTTTTTTAGATATCATCATTGACAAGTATTTGATTTCTTTGCCTGAGAAGGTTCAGTGAATGAAATTCACATTGGCCTGCTGAGCAGCTTATCTTTTCAGCCTCTTGAGGCAGTTTATTGGTTAACAAGATTTAGACATGTCTTTTTGTTAGAAATTTTCTCTTTAGTGACCTTAGTGAACTCTTAATATTGTTTAGCTTTTATGCAACCCTGAGGGCAGCATTTGAAGCAGATTTGCTGTATCTGGCTTCTGTTCTCACTGGCATTTGAAAGTTAACTGGGGACATTTGTGTGGGAAAGATGCCCATTTTCTCTTGACTAAAACTATAGTTACTTTCCTCTGCTTAAAGTATTTTTAAGTTATTCCGGAAAAATATGTTCTAATGAATTAGAAGGAATTCACCTGGATCCTGTGGCCCTGGAGATGAACAAGCAGGAATGCCCATTTTCCTCCCCCTTTTAGTGTATCATATATATATATATATAAGTGTATCTTACATATGTCTTATAAGATATATATATAGTGTATCTTACATATATCTTATAATCTTATAAGACATATATATAAGATATATGTAAGATACACTAAATCTTATATATATCATATATATTGTATCTGGGATTTCCTCTTAACTCCCCCCTCCTTTTACAGATCTCTTTAATAGAAATTTTGTAGAAAACTATCAGTTATCTTTTAATGGCTACTGCCTTTTCTTGCTCCTGTTTATCATAATAGCACTGACAAATTTTAGAGATTTGTAGCACAGTAAAAGAGGAAAATCAAGTCTCTGTCACAAACCTCTTTAAAGAACCTAGGACCAGCCCCAGTTAGCTTGAGCAGGCCTTCTTTCCAAGTGAGTAAATTTAGGTTAAATTGAATATAGCTCTGCTGATATCTTCTATAAGGACTGAGAGTTGAAATAAATGGATCTTAGGGCACACCCAAAACAATCCCTTCCTTTTGTAGCCAAAGAAACTGGGTGGGGCCCAGAGAGGTGAAGATTATGGTCCACCTAGTGGCAGAGTCTGGACTTGTACTTTTAACCTTCTGACTTGAATTCTTCCATTCTCTGGAAGGTAGCTGTCATTTCCACTACATGAAGTAAATCAACACTCTAAGTCAGAAGGCATTGTGTATCCTTGCAGATCTTTTAAAAAATATAACGAACTTCAAAAGTTGTATTGATCAATTTTAGATTCAGTTTTCTCAAACGTTCACTCCATTTTCTTCTTAGGTTGCCCAATTTATTTAATAACAGATCCAATTCCTAGACACTGTTCTGCTGAGATTCAATGGTAAACATATGTCTTAAGGTTCTCCATTAATAAGGAAAGGGTTTGCATGTCTCGAGGAAGTTCATATATTGGTCTAGAATAAATAGCTCCAACTACTCTAATAGGTAGACTGGTGAGATTTATACCAAAATCTAGGTAGCATCCCATGAACTTAGCAGGTCATCACTCACTGATGGATTGGATATTATATTTATGATTTGTAGGTAGATTGGGAAAAATATGCTTCTGTTTCACTCAGTGAAATAAATCCTGGAAAATGTATGTAAGTGAAGTTTTACTCTAAATGCCCCAGGGAATCTCAGAGCAACTTTGCAAATGATATGTTGGTAAACTAAGACACTTAAGACTCCTGTCCTCTATTTTTATCTGTTTGTAAAGCTTAAAGGATTCTTAGAGACAGGAGAAAAGAAATCTGGATAAGTATATTTTGATATGCATTTGGATCAGTATTTCCATTTTACAGCTTTCATTTTTTTACTAATCATCTTCTATATACAAGCCTGACCCCTGGGAGAATATAGAGATGACTAAAGCTGGGTCCCTGACTGCCAAAGGCAGTCTGTTGAGGAAGACAAATGATAAACAGATAATTACAGCATTAAGAAAATAATTGAGTTAAAAATTGCTCTTTTTATATGCCTTTGATCTGTGTTGTTGGTGGTGTGCGCCTATCAAATGTACTATTGGCCTCTTAAAATAACTGTCTACTCAAAAAGAATGAGGCATCAGCATATACCATATTTACTCAGTTACCTCAGGCTCACCACTGATTTTCATCGCATCTGGCCAAGACACTAAAGACATTCCTATGGGACGTGGTGCTACTCTTTTCATTTTAAGGAAGTCATTTATCCTTAATAAAAAGGATAAATGGGTGTTTTAGGGCCATATTTTGGAGATAAATCAAGATAAAACTTTTGACAGTGTAGTTTGACTTGGAAGCCTCATATTTAGAGCCTATTTCGTTTTTTTCCCTTTTCATTAACCAAAATAAATGTTAACATGTATAAAAAGAAATCTCTCTTCTGCTTAAATGTTCCCACTTATCTTTTAGATTTATTAGGGTAAGCTTTTAAATATAGAACATATTCCACAGTACATTAAAAAATTATCATTAATTCGCTAGAGTGAATTAAATTGTATTTCCCTTAGCCTCTGAAATAATCCGCCCTGACTAAATGGAGGTTTTTGTTGTAGAGAGCTAAGCCTAGATGGTAGAGCACTTTTTCTGAGGTAGGACAGTCATAGGGACAGGTCTTAGAGCAATGAAGAAGAATCAGCACGCTCAGAAATAGAGAAGGGTTCAAAAGATGATGTACAGGAAAATATCTTCCTTCTGTATGTCTCCTCTACTCAGTACTCTACTAAACACTGCTCACCCTCTGACATCAGACATGTGGGTTTTCCACACATCAAGCGATTTGTCTGGTTGTCCTACAATTTAACTCAATTCTGATACTATCTACCTGGTGATAGATAGCCTCAGATCCAACAGGTTAAGGACTCAGTCCCACAAAACTGCACTAACCCTTCAACCTCTGATTTCATGTGCAGGTTGTTACCTGTGCTTCTGACCAACTGGCTATAAATCAGAGGTTCTCACAAACCCCTCATGTTTGATTAAGGTGCTAAAATGACTCACAGAACTCAGAAAAACCGTTTACCTACTAAGTTACTGAATTATAACAAGGTATATTAAAGAATATAAATGAACAGGCCTATGAAGAAATACATAGGGTGAAGTCCTGAAGAGTCCCGAGCACAGGAGCTTCTGTCCCCATGATTAGTGTGTGCCACTTGGAAGCTCTCCAAACCTTGTCTTTTTGGGTATTTATGAAAGCTCCATTACATAGGCATGACTGATTAAAGCATTGGCCATTGGAGTAATTGTCCACCCCTCCAGCCCTCCTCCCCTCCTCCCCTCTTCCCCTCTTCCTCCCCATGGTGGTTGAGGTGGGGCTAAAAGTTCCAGCCCTCTAATGGTCCTTGGTTCCCCTGGCAACCCCACTCTTAGAGGCTGTCTCACAGTCACTCAATGTTAACTCAGGTGTGATTAAAAGGGGCTTGTTATAAATAACACATCTGTATCACTCATATCACTTAGAAAATTCCAAGGTTTTGGGGATCTCTGTGCCAGGGCCAAATATATATTTCTTGTTATAAATCACAGTATCATAGATGAAAACTGCTAAGTTAAATTTATTATTTACAAGAGCGCAATTTATCTTTCTCCTTATGCATTGAATAGGAATATACACTGTTAGAAATGCATGAATTGACAGTCTTTATAACAAATTTGTTTATATTTAGTAATTTATCTTAGAAGCTGATTTAGAAATATTGGGTGGGAAAATAGAAATAGAACTTATATGTTCATATTTTAATATGGGAAGTATTTTACTACTTTTTATGATGAATACTAAATGTTTTTTTAAGTCCAAACTAAATTGGTAATGATAAAATAAATTCATATTTATATAGGTCATAGCATCTTTTTTCTGGAGCTACCAGTATAATAAGCACTTTCTTAGGAAGTTTATTTGCAAACACCATGAGAATGAATCCTACCATAGTAAATCAAGGGGATTTTGTTAATTTTTTGTTGGAAGGTTTTAATTAATGCCATCTTAATTATAGTTTCACATATTACTTTATATATGACATGTTGCTCTAATTATATTGTCACTTTATTGAATTTGGACTTGGCTTGGTTTTCTCCTATATTCCCCAGAGACTCTAGTACAGTTGTTAAAAGTATAAATAAGTGATTATATTAAGGAGGAGCATAGAGACATTCTCAAAAAAAGTATTCAACAGTAGACTTTGTGCTTTAAACTTTTATTTTGGGCACCTGAGCAAAACTACTTAAAACTCAAATAAAGCATTCTTTTTTTCCATGTTCCTTTTTCTTAGGCAGTTTCTTTTAAGCATTATATCATTAAAAAGCTGGAAGTAATAAAATTGCTTCAAAGGACCTGTGGTTTATAATGGATTTGTATACCAACTTAAATTGTGAAAAATTCACAAAAAATTTATGGGCGGTAGGGGTCCTTGGAGGAGATTGGTAATTCCATGCAGTTAATCTGAGGATTACATATGACTGTGAACTTGGGGTCCCAAACCCTTACAACTAGGAATTCTGTATCCCTGGTTTTATGTCATACCACTTCATAGAACCATGTAATTGAATGTTAGTTTCCATGTAATTGCCTTTGACCTTACATACTAACCTTTGCCAGACATGAAGTGTTAGTGCTTGATTTCTCTCAGTTCTAGAAAATATGTGTTTGCTGCTTTGCACTGCCATAGCTAAGGATAGATGAATTCAGATATGGAAGTCACCAGCAAAAATGCAAGAAAGAAGCTGCATTTGGTCCCTTAATAATGCCTACACCTCTTCCTTTAATTGCAGAACAAAGAGTAGAAGATGTCCGACTTATCCGAGAGCAGCATCCAACCAAAATCCCGGTAGGTAGTCTCAGGTACCTATGTTTCAGTGGTTAATATATGTACAAAGAAGGGAGCACGGCTTAAGTACAACTTTAATACAACACTGCTGTAGGAATCCTTAGACATGCGATTCCTAGAAATTCATTTTCACATGAAATTGTGTCAGTTTCATGACGTGGAATTGAGACATCTTTTTCCTTGGCAAGGTGTGGCACGGTGTACCTGTAGGGGTGCAGAGCTTCGGGGAGAAGGGCCAGGCCTCCTGACTCCCAGCAAGTTGAGACATCTTAATAGAGTTTCTTGATTATATTTTGTGGCTGCCTAAGTCTGAGTTTGCTGCCTTAATGTTACCTTACAAATCAAATGTATTTGGGGGCACAGGGATAGAGGGACTACAACTTTTAGTAGTTAATCAATGGAAGGAAATATTTACTGTCTTCTAAAGAAAGCAGAGACTACTGCTGTGGGAAAATTAGTAGTTCTTGGGATTTAAACATGACTACACATTCCGGTCTGCCTGACTTTTGATGCCCCAGAGAAATCTCTTATATTTGTTTTCTTCACAAGAGATGAAGGAAAAACACTACTCTTTTTCTTATCATGTGTAAGGGCCTCAGATGTTTATTGCTATACCCAGCCAACAGCATCCTTTGCCCTAAATCTTTTGGTGGTGGACCTTAAATAGGTTTCTGCTGAGTCACTAACTAGGTCTTGAGAAATGGTCAAAAGGAACTTTTGGGTTAAATAGAGGCCACGTTAGGCCCTTGGTTCAAGGTTACTGAATGATCTTGGGCTAGTTACTAAAATTCTGAGAAGAGTTGCCACATTCTCATCTGTAAAGTGAAATGAAAAGAGAACCCAACCCCATCCATCTCATGTGGTTGCTGGAAAGATTTGCATAATTCTGGGTACATGGTTGTTACCTCCTACAAATTCTATAGACCACTTATAAAGAAACTCCACTGCTAAATTCTGTAGAAGCTGTCATGTTTGGCTTTCTGACTGGTCATCTCATACCAGTGAGGGGAAAGAAGATAAAAGATCTATGGGGTTGGGCTGTAAGGTGTACAGAAAACAATAAGATGGGTCTGCTCAGCAGTTTCACAACTGTAGAATTCTACAGTAAAAGATATTCCCTGTTTTCCTTGGACTGGTTTGAAATTTCATAATCTGTGTCACACTTGGGATCAGTATATGGCTTGGACGTGAGTGTTCTGGGAAATTTCCTTCATTTTAAAGTTTTTTTGTTTTGTTTTGTTTTTTCACTTTTGAGTACCTGCTGTCTTTTTGCTAGTGGGTACTAATCATTGGGAAAAAATAGCCAGCCTGACAGTCTGCCAAGATTTGCTCCACAGCTTCCATTTGAAATGTGAATATCTGTGTATGTTAAAAGTCATCTTTTTCTGCTAGTAGCTTCAGGGATTTATTTGCAGAAATCATACATTTATACTTCCAAATATGTGCTTGTGACACCATGAACAATTTGAGAAGCAGACTCCCACAGGCACTCACATGTCAAGAATAGGACCGATGGATGGATATATGAATTGACGGACAAGGCACAGGCAGCTCCCTGGCACTCCAGTCTCTTCTCCAATGGTGGCTTTTTCTTCTGTGCTCCTTTCCATAGCCCTTCCGTCTAAGTGAAAACATTTCAGAAGTCACTTTTCAGATCTAGCCAAATACCCTATCCCATTACTTGTACATCTTCTCTTCCAAATTAGAAGTTAAAGGAAAAATAAAGTAAGAACTGAAAAGTAAATCAGTTATTTATAGGTGATTGTCTTTTCATCGGGATCACTACCACATAGTAAGTAGGAGCAGCTAGAACAGCTCTTTGCAAAGCAGAACAGACTCAGCTACTGAGAGCAGAAAGTATCCATGGTCAACATTTTCCAGGCTGCTTGTATTCCTTTAATGGAAGGATTCTAGGGTCTTGATTTTTTTCTTCTCTTTTTCTACTTCTGCCTCTTCCTGGGCCAAGAATCTAAGATTTCTGTGTTGCCTCTGATTTCTGCTACCACTTAAACCCTGGCAAGTGTAGTCTACCCACTGATACTTCTTGTGGATGTAATGTTCTGAACATACCCCATGGTTAAGCTCTCCGTTTTAACCAGAAAGGTGATGACAGCTTTATTTGGCCTTACACATGTAGGCCTTGTAAAGATTTCCTCAGCTTCTTGTGATGGTACAACTTCTTGCTGTACATGGAGAAGGATGTCTGTGGTACTCAGTAAGTAGATGATAATGAGGCTCAAAAGCAATCACCAGTCTGTAGTTAGAGCTTTTATAGCAGCTTAGAACTAAAAAAAACATTTTTGTCTACAGAAAGGAAGCATGGCAAGGAGCCGATGGATTTATTTCAGTTCATAATGTGGAACTATTTTTGTTCTCTGTATAGTTCAAGGTATTTAACTTTAAAACTCTAAAGAAACAGCAAAAATGTTTTATCGAAATGAACCTTCGTCTTTCTGTATTAGATTTGTCTTCAGAACTAGCTAATCATTGTCTCTAATTGTCAAATATTTACTTAAAATTTTTTTCCATGTCAAATAGAGGAACATGTCTCTAGTGTAAAAAAATCATCCATTACCATAATTGAGATCTTACACTTTTATTAAGGCTCCTGCCATGTCACAGGAAATGGTGGTATTAAAAATGATAGAGATTCATATCTTTGCATTTTAAGCTGCTACCCAACCTCTCCTCTTGTAAGGCTTGGGATCTTTTTCTGATTAGTATATTTTCATGGTTCCAAATAACAAAATACATAGCAAAGTTTCTTTCGCCACCCTGCTTATCTCCCTGGTGGCAGCCACTTTGTCTTTTCTGTACCATATTTTGTAAGGGTAGAGTCTAAGCTAATAAATGATCATTCTTTACAGCAGAGGAATGAGGAAACTAACAAATGTGCTATTTTAAACCCCATTTGGCATGTGCCAGTTACAGCATAGGAAGCATTTTAACTATTTTTCATTGTTAGTGGCTATTTTAAAATCACTTTTCTGGCTGCTTTTCTAGGTGATAATAGAACGATACAAGGGTGAGAAGCAGCTTCCTGTCCTGGATAAAACCAAGTTCCTTGTACCTGATCACGTCAACATGAGTGAACTCATCAAGATAATTAGGTATTGTCACTTTTTTTCCCTCACTTTGGTTAACCTGTCATTCTTCTTCAGACTTATAGATAAATCTTTAGTTGTGATTAAAATCTGTGCAAGCTTAATAAAACTATAGGATGTTTCATTTCTGAGTTTTATATTTAATTGCTGGATTTCATGTTCATTCTGATTCATCACAGCATCTAGTGTAGATTTGTTCATTAATCAGAAGTTACAAGTTTGGCATGGCAAAATTAGAAAAAAAAAATGTAGGTGGGTATTTCCTTAGAGTAATGGTTAGCACGTCTGCTGTACAAGCAGAAAGTCCTGGGTTTAAGCCCTTGTGGAGCCACGACCCATGCCCCAGGTGCACCAGGGCCCAGGTGTGCCCCAAGCACTCATGGGAGGAGACACCCACCTTCAGAGATCCAGTTCTTAAGGGGAGACAGCAACGTCCATAGATCAGGGGTGGTGGAAGTGGGGTGGCAGGTAATTTAAAAAAAAAAAAATGTAGGCTTGGTAGAATGGTAATAAATTGTATCAACCTAGATCTTAGTTTGTAAATTATGTTCTGAACTGTTTTTCTCACATTAGACACTAATGGTTCTTCAGACAGCATACTAGTTTAAAAATGACTTCAGGAAGGTAGTAAGAATAATCTATCAAGGATTATCGTTAATATTGATCATGAATATAATCATAGAAAATGTCCTATGCTTTGTGAGAAGAAATATTAGTCATCAGTAGACACTTTATTTTGCCAGAAGCAGTATTTACAAAATCTTTATACTTTTAAATTGATTACGGTGGGAGATTTTTACACATGCCCCCTACTTACTGATGTATCAATATTTCTTCATGTTTTCTTTCAATAGAAGGCGCCTACAGCTCAACGCTAATCAAGCCTTCTTCCTGTTAGTGAATGGACACAGCATGGTGAGCGTGTCCACGCCAATTTCGGAAGTGTATGAAAGTGAGAAGGATGAAGATGGATTCCTGTATATGGTATATGCCTCTCAGGAGACATTTGGAATGAAATTGTCGGTGTAAGACTAGAAAAATGCATCTGTTCTAGAATTTTTTAAACCCTTACCAAAGGGGAAAAAAGGGATGTTACCAACTGAGATTGATCAGTTCATCTAATCACAGATCATCAAAACAGTAGTGTTCCTGCCTAGGAGATTTAGGAAGTTTTTTTGTTTTCTTTTGTTTTTTTGTACTTCAAACAGAAAAGCTCCAAATGAGCACATTCAGCTTTGGAAAACTATATTATTTAACCTAGGCTGTCTTGTTTTCAAATTTAGAAGTTTAAAAATAAAATACTTTGCATTCTAAGTTACCAGTAAAATAGACCTTCAAGTTATTTTAATGCTCTTTTCACAATAGGAACTTGCAATTTGAGCATTCAGAGATGTTAAGTTTTTTCTCTAGGTTCACAGAACCTGCCAACTTTTTACAGAAGGATTTCTACGCAACTAGAGAAATCTCCTTTAGAGGATCTTTAAGCATAAGTTGTCAAGCATAGCTCCCTTCCAAAAGCATTTGCCATAATAATAGTTGGCAAAAAGCAGGGTAAATGGGAGTGTATAAGAAAACTCTGAACTGCTGTTCAAGGTTCCTGATTCCTAATACGTATAACCCAAATCAATGCTCTTACAGTGTTAGGGAGTTCTTATCTGGTTTGTCCTCTAGATAGTAACACACAGAAAAACACCACTGTTCAAGAGGAACCTTGAATAATTTATAATTTTGGTCTAGTTTCTTAAAATGCCCAGAGAAAAAAAGAGTGACATTTCTTGTTTTAGATATTCTCTATCTAAGAGCTCAGACTAGTGCCTGCTTTGGTAAATAAGCAGTTGTATCAGTTTCATTCTTTAGGACAGTGGTAGAAACTACAGAATCCTGAAACTAAAAAGCATTAAAATTCAGATGCATTTCCTCTTCCTTTTGGCTTAAAGCTGTAGATGACCCATGTTTTATGTTGTGTGGCTAATATGTTATTAAAAAGTTATATTTTTAAGAGTATTTCAGTTATCACTATTAGGTCAAACCACCATCAAAATCTCCCCACTATAGGTGCATGTCAGTTGTGAAGAAAACATAGTAAAAGGAGACATTCTCTTGACAGATACTAATGTCAAAAGTTAAATATTTTCCAAGTCCAACTAGAATAAATAACCAATGCTTCTTACTACCAGCATGAGGTTCACTATATTTTCATGGAAGCATCACAGAAAGATCACAAACCACTTTAGATGACGTCGTGATTTGCCCTTGTATATTTAGATGTGTGGAATACCTGTATCAGATAGTGGAAGTTATTTACTGTAATGGAGCAATAAGGCAATATTACTGCGTTATGGGCCCTCGACTACCAACCTCCCATCACCTACCTACTCCTCCCGCTGCATGCATCTGTCCACATGGCTAACTTTTAATATGTATATTTTTACATTATGTATTCTTAATCAGCCTGTCTTGTTTAGATTGTATACGTCATATATGACATTCTTGTAACTACTGTGTGATAAAATTCCTATAAGAAATTCTGCTTTTTAAAAAAAAATACCATGCTGAGAGGGGTAACTTATATCCCACATTAGTGGGTGGTCACTCTGTTTATAGGATCTTTAAAACAAGTACATTTTTAAGGTGAATAAAGGCACAACTAAAAACCGTCATCAAAGCTCAATTTAATTGATCAGTAGTTGAGACTTGCAATCCCACATACTTGTCTGTACTCGCCAAAGCCAAGAAACTATTGCTCCCAACAAGGAATGTTCAAGCTGGTTTCACAGTGCGGGAGTGGGGGGGGAGGGGTGGGGAGTAGCTGGATGGAGGGACACCTGGTACCTTTAAAGGGCTGTCTTGACATGGGCCCCTTCCTCATCTTGGTTAAGGTTGGGCCACCTGGTCTTGTTCTTACAAAACTATATCTCTTGAAAACTTAGACATGCCAGGAAGTATGAGGGGAATGGATGTGAGACCTAGGTGTTTTGTGGGCATAAATACTTGAAAACCTGCTTTAAATGAACAACAAAGTAAAAGAAAGGAATTGAGAGTGTGTGTTGTGTGGTCAAGAAGGCATCACATGGCTTGCAGTACTTCAAATGACTGTACAGAGCTCCAGAAGGTGAAGATATAGTACAAGCCCCAGCCTAGTGATGCTATTCATTTGTAAAACTCTGGACTCAACTCAAATTGATGTAGAAACTGAAATGTTTTTTAAGAATACAGGGAGCAAAATGAAGTAATGCTCTGCGCGTTCCTGAGTTTGTCACAGATGTGCACTTGTCTTCCATCTTCAGGGGTCTGGCTTCTATGGTTCCTTCAAGACATCCCAAAAGTCCTGGAAGTAATCAAACAGTAAAGCCCGCCTTCTCAGGGACTGCTAGTGGGTACCAGGAGGGGCCAGCTGTGTCTCCTGATGTCATTTCCCTGACAAGAGCCCTGACCATACCTAGAACCATTGTTGTATGCATTCTTTTTCCTCTAGGTAACCACAGGCCTGAAAAGACCCAAAGGTCTTGGGGATCTCTATGGGGAAAAGGTACCAGGAATCTCCCTCTGCTGCCTGGCACTGCTTAGGACAACAATGCAGTCCTAGCCATGCTCATTATATTGCTGCTCTCCCAAATCTTAAAGAGGATGGAGCTTTAGATGCCATGACACATGCATGCCACATTCACTGCCCATTTGGAAACATTCAAGATGCTTAGATCTACTGACACCAGCCTTGATTGTTAATGGAACCTACCGCTGGAATATCTTTAAACCCCAAATCAAGAATTCACATTTCTGTTAATACCAAGGACATTTTTTAAAAATCTGGGACACTTGATAGGAAATTAAGGAGCAAGTATCCCTTCTGTAAAGCTGGGAAGAAGACAGGAATGACTTCTTAGTTTATACTAAAAATTGTGGTTTGTTTGAAAAGATGTGTGTTTCATATTTTGAGATGACCTAACAAAATGAAATGGCTTTTTTTTTTTTAATTTTTATTTTCCGTACATTAAATTTACTCATAAAAACATTCTAAAAATGTACAATTTTTCCTTTTTAACAAAGTATAATAAAACATAAAAACCCCAAAAACAGAATACTTGACATTTACAATTCAAAATCAAATTAGCAGAATATTAAATATTTACAAAACTATATCTTTTAAAAATATTTATAAAGTTACATGCATTTTTGTAGAATTGACATAAAAGAATGGCTCAAAAATGGGAGAATTTTCCTTCATTCCTAAAAAGAAAATATGTCCAATAGAAGCTGTGAAGATTCTTGAGTATACGAGGTCTTCAGTTTCAGTACCAAAGCCTTTGTCTTTGTGCGTGTAAGAACTGACGCATGTGAGGGGCTTGTTACGATACCCGGGACTGAGGACAGATGCTCCCCTCCCTCCATTAACAGTGTAGTAACATTGACCTTTGGCCTCAACCAACACAGTAATTTTGCGAATGTTGATTAGAGATACTCACTTGCAGAACCTTGGGACTTTTCAATAAATAATCAAACCTCTTCAGAACCCATGTCTTTACATGTCACCTGACTCATTCTTTGGGAGTCACCTGCACTTTGGAAAGGATGGGCGACAGCATCGAGTTCTACAGACCCATCTTCTGAGACTGGTGGTCGAGCTGAGCAGAGACACTGTTTCCCTTACAACCCTTAAGACTCTTATAACACCATTAGTTATCATTATGTAAAATTAGCAAGGCATCAGATAAACCACCACAGAAGCAGGAAGAGTGACAAAATGATAGGGAGTGAGGAGGGTGCAACCCAATTCCCATTTGGCAAGTGCTCACTAGAAACACTGGAGTGAGTGGACGACGAGTGCAAGCCTCGGTCAGCCTGTGTTCAAACAGGAAACACATTATAGCTGTGTGACATTAGGCAAAGTTACTACCACTGCTACTGCGCCTCCATACATAATGTGTAGTGTAAACTAACTATGTTGACTTCTTGTGATAAAGGACCTATAGAATTCTAAATAGTGTATTAAAATACTCAACCTACTAACTACTATATTAACAAGCTGACTCCTGTAATCTTTGAGAGATTATAGATGATGCTGGTTTTTTTTTTTTTAAATACCAATTACATATCTGCTTTCAAAAAAATAAATTTCTTTTTATTAGTAGTGCTAGCTCCCATTTCCTCAGTGCTCTTCAGCAATTAGGAGTTTGAATGTTTAAACACTTGCCAATTTTCAGTATTAATTACCATAAAATAAAATTTAGAAAATAAGGTAGAAAATCAAGTGTTTTGCTTTAAAAAAAAAAAAAAAGATTAAATAGTTGTTTATCCCAACACTGTATTCTACTTCAATCTGTACATTCTACTTTCCCCATTCTTGGAAATAAAAAATGGGGTTGGAAACTTTAATATGACAGACTACACAGAGCAAAGTGGCTGAGGCCACACCTACCTGGTTGCCACAGCATTTGGAAACAGCCTATAACTTCAGGAAAATGATTAGTTGAGAGGGTCAGTCTGATTTGCGTTTCTAACTAATGACATCTTCTGAGGAAATGCAAAATGCTTTTTAGCCTTACTGACTTTGGTTGCTTTTGGAGAGAAATTCATCAGAGATAATACTGCTAGCAAATATTCCCAAGTCCATGTATACAATTCACTTGGGAAGAGATCTCACAGATTGGCACGTTGTGTCCTGTGTATCTCATATTTACGTTTTACAATTCTCAACTTGGAGTGACTTCACTGGTGATGTCATACCACACTTGCACTTTCAAAGAAACTGGGAATTTTTCTAAGACCTTTGAAAACTGGAACACAGCTACACAATGTCTGAACTTATTTACCTCAATGTGAATGTTATACTTCAAATCGAAGTTTGTTTTAATTTTCTGCTGTATTTAATGCTAACCTCTAATATTTATCAAAATAATTAGAAGGGTAACAACAGACACTTTCATTCCTCGATAATGACCAATAAAACAAAAAACCTAAATATGATATTTTCTTATGAGACAGCTTTTAACGAGTTCACTGTGTTGAAATAGGATTTATTTAAAATATTTCTTTGTTTAAAAAAACCAAAAAATTTAAAAGTTTGGCTTTCAGCACATATCCAGGCCACTGTAAACGGCCTTCGGAAATATTAAAATCGTAAACATCAATGAACACTCTAAGTCTTCCTTTAACATAGTATGACAAGTTCCAGTCTAGTACTCTTTAAGGCAAAGTTATGTCAGTTCTCACTATTTTGACATTTTTGTAGTGTTTATAATTTGAGATCAATGTAACATTCCCCAAAAATGCCGTTGTAAGCATCACCATTGCTCAACTGTATGTAATACTGTGTACCAGGAAGAGAGAGAAGACTACAGAGGTCTGTCGAATCTGCATTGCATAGAAATAAAACTCTACTAAAATAAAACTCTAAAACTAAAAACCTTGTCATAAGAAAAAAAAAAAAACAACAACTCTCTAGTTTCCATAAAGCCAGGAAACTGATCTCAAAATTTGAAACCTTATATATCATAATGCCTCAAATTCTAGGGTATTTTTTTTGATTTACACCAATTTTGCCTGAGGCTGATTGTCCCATTTTAAGAATGATCTGAATGTGATTTTTTTTTTAAATAACTATTCAACTGGAAAAGTTCTGGGCAAAGCCTTACCAATCAATGTTTTAATACTGAAGCTTTAGCATTTAAAATAACATTACTTGAGCAGAAAATTCCCTTTAGCCTTAAGGATCTAAGTCCCTAAATTTCATACCAGAAAGCTCTCTCATTCCAATGGGGTGAAACAGAGCTATGTGCTGAGGACTTTATTTCCCACCTTGATAAAACCAGACTTCTGCAGATCTTGTTAGCTCTGTACTGTGGTCTCTTTCAGAGTCTTACCATTTTCTACCGTAGTTTTACAGGTAATTTTTAAAGGAACTATTAATACACAGCCTAATACAAAAGACGCTGACAAGAGAAAAGTTCAAAATTTTTGCTCATAAATTACAGGACTGTATTGTTGTTGTAACGTGTGTCTCAAGTGTGAATCTTAGCAGTTAAGCCTTGGGGTCCTTGGGAAGTCTGTGTGAAATTAAAAAAAAAAAAAAACTTGCAAACTTCACTAAGGATGGGTAGCATCCATCAGAACCAACTCACAAAAGCAGTGCTGTTACCATGTCTCTGCAAGAGTTCCTTCGCTGTGCAAGATGGCAAGACTCAAAGATATGGAAGGGCTGGGAAGGAAGAGGTTCTCAATGTTTTGACAACTAGGGATTCTCTGGGACTTGGACCCTTAGAAATTAAGTTGTTGCAAGTAACTATTTCTATATAATGTAGTTTAAATTTATTTGCAGGAAAAAAAATTAAAAACCTGAAACTGCTACAAGTGTTTTATGGGAGGGAAGTAAATACTAAAATCTCTGTTGTGTACGAAGTCATGTAGCCTGCTGGTGCCAACTCTTTAAAAATGGATTCTCTGAGTGTTTTGCAATGACTGGTCTCTAGGAGTTTTGTCTCCCAGAGCTGCAGAGACTGACATCGGTTTACATTCTTCTGTAGTGCAATCCTTAAAAAGCCCAGAAATTAGTGCCTAACCACTTCAGGAACAAAACAGAACAAAACAAAACAAAACAAAGGTGACATTTTCCCTCACCCAGGGGTGTCAAGAGTCCGACTGGTGGAACTCCACTTGGAGAACTCCAACCTTCAGTTCTCGATTCCGATCTCGCGTAGCTGCCCTGGAATTACATGTGAGCCTAGAAGGACCAATTACGGCAATGCTCTTCCGGAGACGGGAGGTCTCTGCATTGCAACCAAGAGTGGAGGTGGCCAATTTCACCCGCTCTGAAGATACCCACTAGGCAAGTCCTGACATCAAGCTCCAATCTAGAATTTTGGCAATAAAACTTGAGTTTGATGCATTCCTATGCTATGTTTCCTATCCAGTCTAGTAAAGTAAAGCACCTTTGGATTAAAAATATTAAGCTCAACAGCAACTAGACTTCTCAGTTTTGTATTTAATTTTCCTTATGTCTCCATGGCTTAATAGTGTTCTGTTGCCAGAGAAAAATATCAATCTGTGGAGTCCAGACTTTCTGCTGGAGGGGCATATTTCAACCTAAAAGTACCTAGAGAAAGGGAAAAAGAAAGGTCAAATTTGAATCACTGTAGAATTACCACAAACAACCGATTTGTCCAAAGTTATTTCCAGAGTCACTGGTCAAGATTTGGGTGCTAGAAATCTAGACCTGTTCTAACCACTGCCATCCCCCTTACCACCCCCGTAACTGGAGACTATTTTACTAGTTTATAAAATCAGACGAGGTGAAATGACTAAAGAGTTACCAAGCCATTCCTTTACTCTTAAGGGGCATTTTTTCTGGGACTCCGACAGCACACACTGGTGGGCTCTCCAGTGTGTGCACACTTCCCTGGGTCAGGAGCCACCGGCTCTGGGCTCGCTGCTTCAATAGACACAGCACCATCTCTAGCAACAAGAGTGGCCACAGCTCACAGCTGCCCCCACCTGTCGCAAGACCTTCTGAGTCCAAGTTGTCTTTAAAGCTCTCTAGGACTAAGAGGCAGAGGAAGGTCTGGGAATCACAGAGCAACCCTCGATTCTACAGAGATCAAGTGACTTTTCAAGGCTGCACAGTAAATAGTCACAGAGCTGGGTCCAATTTTCCCAATGCCCAGTTTAATCATCTTTCCAAAACCGTCAGCAAGAACAAACCCGCTGTAATGAGTACATGAGATATACACTTGAATTTGACTAAAGGAGACAAAAAAGAGCAGGTGGAAGAAAGGAACGGAAGAGGGAAGGAAGATGGTAGCGCACTAAGGATGACAACATGCACCCCCCTACACACCAAAAGCCATGGCCACTCTGGAGGGAGGAGAACAGGAGTGGGGACACTGAGTTCCATCTGTAGCATCTGAACTCGTGCTATGCCCTAGGCTTTCCATTAAAGGTTGGGGGGGTGGCATTAAATCACCCACACTTGCTCCCCAGTCACGGCAAGAAGTAACAGACCAAGGAGCCGCGGGCCAGACAGCCCCTCTCCACCACGAGTTCGTCACGTTCTAGAATGAGGAGCAGGCTGAAATCATGAAGACATTCTTAGAACCAAAGTAACCCTCCTTCTGGGGGGGCTTCACAGCCTACTAAGAATTTCATGCTTTTTCAAAGAGCATTTGAAAAACTACTTTTTGCTTTAAAAAGAAGAAAGTTTACTATTACTTTCATAAACAGCAAACTTCTGCCTGCACCTCTCCTCTGGGCAGAGCTGCACTGCTAGCCAGTGTAGCCGGTCTGCCTCCGGAGTCTCGTCGGCCACAGCCCGCCTTTACCTTGCCGATTGAAGTCCATGGACGGCTGCTTGCAGTCCTGAGCACGGTGACCGGTGGCCCCACAGTTGTAACACGAGAGATTGCCACTCTTTTTGTGACTGGAACCGTTGCTACTGCCCACCAAGCCCTGGGCCTGGTACACACCAGCCGCTCCTGCCATGAAGCTCTGCATGGGCGGGACGGCAAACGTGGACTGGCCGCCCAGCACGGGCTCGGCGGGCACGCTGCCGCCATATGGCGAGTGCACGACTGGGAAGGCGCTGCTGCCATACTGCTGAGTGCCCACGTAGCTGCTGCCGCACACGGGGCTGAAGGGCAGGAAGGGGAAAGGAAAGACAGACGGCCCCGAGAACGGGTGCTGGAAGTAGTTGGCATAGCTGACAGTCAGGCCACCAGAGCCACAGCTCCCGCTGCATCCACACGACGTGCACACGACACAGCCGGGTGGCGGGCCGGGTGAGGGCTGCTGGGGTGCTGGCGGCTGCTGATGGTGGTGGTGGTGGTGGTGGTTCTGAGCAGAGGCAGGAATGTTCCCAGGGGAGCTGCTGCCACCGCCACTGCCACTGCTGCTGTAGAAACTGCTTTCAGGGACCGAGGAGAGCGCAGGGCTGGAGCTGGGGGCCGGGCAGCTGGGCACAGTGGCCATGTTTGGGAAGGAAGGAGAAGGGTGGCTACTGGAGGAGGCAGTGTTGCTGTTTGCACAGAAGCTGCCCTGCAGGGGGCCCACGGGCACACTGCTCATCGCAGAGAAGGCAGCTTTGGTGTTGGCTGTGTACAGAGCAGTCCGAGGGTTTATTATTGCAGGGGGCACACTGATCTGCACGTTGTTAGAACAGGAAGTCTGCCCAGAAATAGCAGAATCCGCAGGGACAGACGAAGACACCAGAAGTTTGATTGGTGGCCGGGCCACGTGGAAGACCGTGCTGGATGTCCCCACAGCAGCAGTGCTCGTCTCCACCACCAGCGCTGGCTGCTGGGCTGGCTTGATCACCCTGTCCAGCGTGGATGCATGGACAACTTTGGCGCGGGGACCAAAGGAGACGGTGGGTGACACCGAGCTGCTCTCAGCAAGTCCAGAGAGGACTTGCATGGGCTGATGTGGGGCAGACGTGGGTAACACATCCATCATGGCATTGCCAAAGCTCTTGTCCACTTTGATGCTGCTTCTTGGTCCAGAGACTTTATTCCTTTCTTCTAGAGACAGCAGTGAGTGCATAGAAGATGAGAGGAGTTTCATGTCTGTGCCTCCCCTTTCCGATTTGTGCACAGAATTCAGCATTCGAATGGGTGCAATGTGTGAGGCTGTGGTCATTATCTGTGGAGGCAGGGGGTGGTGGCCTGATGGATTGGAGCCGGCCTCATTCAGCACAGGGAGAACCTGGGCTGTGGGTCTGGCAGAACTTGAAGTGAAATGATTCAGTAGCATGACAGGCTTCTCCTTATCGGGGCCCTCTAAGTGCATCTCCACACCTAGACATGGAAAACAGAGAGGTCAGCACAGTTCCACAGGCCAGGGCAGAAGCAGCACCAAGCCATCCACACCGCACACCCTTACGTCTGTCATTCTCCTCGGCGCTGTCTGAGCTCTCTTCCCGGGCCTGCACCCCCATGGGGCTAGGTGAGGAGCTGGAGCACTCGGAGGAGCTGCCTTCCCGGGCTGTCTGGTGAGGTGGCTGCTCCACTTCCACCCGCAGCGCTGCAGAGAAGGGACAAGTGATAGTCCAAAGGTGGCGCCCAAGTCCATGTGCCACAGGACTCTGACAGGGGCCCCTCCTCCTCACCCACCTCCATGCTACATCTATCACGTAGATTTCTTGAAATCGGCCCCAAGGAGGCAGGTACAATTATTTCCATATTCAGACAGGGCTCTGAGATTCTTAATGAAAAAACTGCCCGAGGTCACAGAGCTAGTTATGTGGCAGATGCAAACACAGCTGTGCTCTCAGCCAGATGCTCTAATGCCTCCCTACTCAAACACTGGAGAAGAGGAAAAAAGGGCTCCCAAAGCAGCATGGTGCTACAAAGGTAGCCATTCACAAACACCTCTGTTTTTATGAGGCTGAGGGACACATGACCTTTTTAGTCAAATAACCACTTAAAAGATACACTGGCATTTTTCCTTCCTCATTTAGTTACTCTTGGTACTTCTACTATATAAGAAAACCACCGGGCAACTGTTACAGGGGTCCTCAACCTTTTTCCAAGGAGAGGGAGAGGCAGCGGGTGGAAGGGGATGGTGGTTGAAAAATCAGATCACTGAAACTGAGTCCCCAAACAGAGCAGGAAGGCTGGTGGTTAGGCATTAAGGAGAATCTCAAGATGGACCTGCTAGGCAATGACCTAAACATGACTTCTGTGCCCCATCTTGGGGAAGAAAGATGTTTTCATCTATTTTGTGTACTTCCTGCTCTTTTCCTCTTCACCATAGTAGTTTTTGGATCTAATTCTTTTGGCCAAACTTCAAGTGGGTCACCAGCCTCCAATTTCTAAGCCAAATGACCCTTCTATTTTCCTATGGTAGAGACTATAAAAGTTAAAATAATGGAACAGTTAATTGTAAATACTAAAAAATATTAGTACCAAAAAGGTGTGTTCTGAGGTCTATAATCAAAAGGAACTGACTGTGATCCACATGTCAAAGCTGACCCAGCCCTCACCCACCTGCAGCGTGGGTGCCTCGCACTGTCTGCACGGGCCCCACGTGGCTGGTGGGGGGCACACGGGCCACTCCACTGCTGGTGACTGGGGGTGGGGCTGAGGGGTTCAGGCACCGTTTCTCTGACTTCTCCCTGTGCAATAAGAAAGCATGAGAACAAGTGAATTTTAAATTCTTCTGCTGAAAAACCTGATGTTTCACAACTCTACTTAAGTACATACAGTCTATACAAAGGTGATTTCTATCAATATAGTGTCCAGGATGGAAAATAACGCATCTCAATTTGGAAATTCACTACAAAGGTCCTTTCCTGGCAAATCAAAGCCGCATTTTTAGATTTTTAAAAGCATTAATTAGGTTAGATAGGCAATCAAAAGCAATCCAATCACTGATATGTAACAACACTGTAAGTCCTAGACTCTCTCTGTTCAGCATGTCAGAAACTAAAATGAACAGACATTTCCGAACAACTTCACACTTACTTCTCCAGCTCCAGTTGAGTCTTGAGTTTTTTCTTCGCTCCCATGGTGAGGGATTCAAATTTATTTAGATCTTCTTCAGTAAGGCTCAAAAACTTCCATAGAAGAAACAAATTACAAAGTTACTGAGAATTAACTAGGATTCTGAAAACAAATAACTTGGAGTATAATAAACCTATTCTACCTCCAGAATATGGAAACAGGTCAAACTTGATAATAGAAGAGTTGGGAACACTAAAACATTTACTTGCTAAATATTTTGGTGTCCATAGTTCAAAATACAAGATGCTCATTTTTTGTTTAAAGGGCACAGGCATCTCATGACGGCCTGGTGAAGACTGGGTCCCTGCAAGATCCAAGCTGTGCAGACAGGGGATGACAGAGATGCGATCTGTATGAGCGCCTCCTCCCTCCCTGGAACACCCCCCTTAAATTCAACTGACAGTTCCTTTTAACAGCTCTTTTTTCTTGAAACCACCATCATTTTAGGGACAACTGCAACTTTGTTTGGCAACGAGTGATCCGGAAGAGTAAACGCCATCTGAATAGAATGGCTAACTTACCCACCAACCTTACGCTAAGCAAACAAATGACACTGGTTGATTTTAGCCATTTCAACTCATACATTAGATTAAAACTTTTAAAACCGATCCATAACCAAAGTTAAGATCTACGAATTCTAAACCGATAGCACTACACATATTCTTTATTATGTAGTAAAAACTGGATTTCTAGGTTTATTCTTTATTTATTCTTTATTATGTAGTAAAAACTGGATTTCTAGGTTCAATTGCAGAATTTTGGACAAATAAAAATTTTACATATACAAAAACCAACAAGTCACTCTATCCAGCAGGGGGAGCTAAGAGTTCAAACGCTGTACACAGGTCTTAATTCAGTTTTACCAGTGACACCAATACTTAAGAAATTCTAGAATTTTTTTAACAGTGAAAAAATGTTCATCAGAACTATTGTAAAAAAAAAAAAAAAAAAAAAAAACTCCTATGCAAGGATTGCTTGACAGACATAAAATTCATCTATTACTTCAGCGATATGACCCTAAATTAAGTTGGATCATTGGAGAGTTGCTTACGTAGACCGAAGTGTTTGGGCCCCTGCAGAACTGGCCTTCCTGAGCTGAGCCTCAGCACATGTACAGGCCTACATGGAAAGACATCTACGATGGAGCAGGGGGTAGGCATGGAGGAAACCAGAATTCACTATTTCTATATATTGCAGGACTGCTGGAGACATGAGATCCTTCATATCATATAGAATATCTCATTTTCAAAGACCCCAAACTACCTAAAAAAGCTGTTTGTTTACAGCCAAGCCTGTTCCAGTTTTTGCTTCAAATGCAGGCAGCCTTCAAACGCCAGTCCACTGCCACCCTCCAGCAAGCACGTATCTGTAGGTTAAGATACTAGGCTGTGTGATTTCCACATCACATACACAGTTTAGAAACCCAATGCAATTCCTCTAGGAATGAGGTCAGAAGACAGACAGGTTACCTGGGAAAATAAGCAAATTCTACACTTAGTAGCCAACATACCTTCTCCATTGTAAGCTGTTTAAAGACAGGGTAGTACTTGTGCAAACGCAGTTTCCTCAGCCAATCTAAAATCCCATTTTGCTCCTGTGTCTGAGGAGTCTGTAGATTGGAAGGCATTAGGATGGAGGGTGAGGAGTCCATCTGGGTCCGGTAAGCCAGCGCCGAGCCCCCGCCCCCTGTGTGGGAGCAGTGGGGCAAGGCAGCCGTGTTGGCTGAGTGCTGCATGTGGTGCTGGGCACCGCTCTGAGAGGATGGGATGCCGGCCACTCCACACACAGGTCTGCAAGGACAGCAAACAGGTGGTTTCAATAGACCTCCACTGAAGATCACTGTCAGAGGTATGCAAAAACCAGCTTCTATATCCCAGACTGCACCTGCGGTCAAGCCCACTGCTAACCTCAGAGCCCTTTCTGCCACTCCCCTGCCCCACCACAGCACCACCCTGAAGTTCAATGTCTGTAGGTGCATATGTGTATGTGTGTGCATGATGTGCTTGTGAGCATGTGTACACATATGTATAGACATGCATTTTTATGCACATGCTTGAGAGTATGTCTGTGTGTACATATATGTGTATGTATGCATGCGTGTTGTCACTACCAGACCTCTGGCTGAGCTGCCTAGTTTCTTTCTGTTACTTTTACCACAGGATGATACTGATAATTATAAATTAAAACTGACTCCTAAATCTTTAATACTCAAATTAATTTTTTGGAAAAGTAAATCCTAGAAGTTTTGGAAGGAACAAAAAGCATTCTACTTTCTGTAACTGCCCCTTCCACCCTCAACTCCAAACCTGCATTATGTTTACTTTGTGCTAACTACATACCAGGCCAAGGGGTAAAGAAGAAAGCCAGTACTTTCAAAGACCTCATAACCTGACTAGGTCTTTACCCAAATGTGCAGTGTATGCTCTCTGTGATGTTAGCCCATTTGAACATCAGCTGTCGGTCAGAAAGGCAGCCTATCTGTCATGTGAGCACTCCTACAATCGCCATTGGGCCTTGTGAGGACAGAGGGCACCTAGAGCAGCACTCTGGCACCTCATGGGCATTCTGGCTCCCTGGGAGCTTATAAAAATGAAGATCCTCAGAAATTCTGATTTCCTAGAATGCTCAGGGCCCAGAAACTGGCATTTGGAATAGGGGTCCTTGAGAATTCCAATTCCAGTGGCTCAGAGAATCTTTTTTCTTTAGAAACCTTAAATTGGATTATCTCTATCCAATTCTTCTCTCAACATTATTCAAGTCTAAGATCAAGAACAACTTAACTCTAGACACAATTATTTATATATAACCAAAAGTAACCTCTGTAACAATGCTGATTTAAAATGTGTGGGTTTCATGGTAGAAGTCTCACCTTCCAGACACACCCATCATGGTACCGACTTTAGAAAGGGAAGGGTTGCCAGGACCTGTAAATTAAGATAATTATAAAATTTACAGACAATAAAAATGCTTTTATTTTTCTTTAATCACATTTTGCAAACTCACTTGGACTTTGAAGCTGTTGGGTGGGAGACGAAGTGCTGAAAAATTTCTTAACATGGTCATTTTTCAGTATGTGAGAAGGTAACGAAGCCAAATACCTAAAAATTAAACAAAGTGGATTTATTGACATTAAAATGGTGTTACCAAAAACTTGTTGAGAGAGAAATTTTAATTTTCAAGTAAGAAAAATATATCGTAGAGGAAAAAGTAAAACAGAAGTGCCTTAACCTATATTCTCTTCCTGATTTAACCACTCTGATGATTCATATTGTTTCCCTGCCTCCCTTCCCTCATTTACACTGTATTACATTGTATGAGTCAAGTCTCTCAGGCCCACCATATGGGCAGTGAGCTTTGACATTATAACATGGGTGCAACCAGGGCTATCACAATCATCAGGAATTTGTAGCCACTATGCTGCAAAGAAAGTCTCGGGCACCAAGATGTTGGTGCCAGTCCTAGAGCCCAAGCAGCAGGCCTGCTCATCCCTGCAGATTTACAAAACCAGCGTGCAGGATGGGCTCCAGGATCCAGAGAAACTTGGCCTAGGTGACTTTGTATTAGGCCTTAGTTTTATCCTGGAACAGTCTTTAACTTTCAACTTTAAGGTAGAACCAATAATCAGATTTTATTTCATAAGACTATCAAAATTATATTAAATGGTGGCACATACTTTTCCCTTTTAAAGTATTTTTTAAAAATTATAGTTGGCATACATTATATTAGTTTCAGATGTACAACAGAGTGATTAGATAATTGTCTTTATATAAATTATAACTTACGAAATGATCAGCCCAATAAATCTAGTACCCAACTGACACTGCACAATTATTAAATTATTGACTACATTCTTTATACTATATTTTACATCTCCATGACTGTTCTGCAAGTCCCAATTTGTACTTAACTCTTCTCCCTTTTTTTCCACCCCACAAAATCCCCTCCCTTCTGGCAACCCTCAAAATGTTCTCTGTATCTATGAGTTTTTGTTTTGTTTTTGTTCCTTGGATTCCACATGTAAGTGAAATCATATAGCATTTGTCTTTCTTTGTATGACTTGTTCCACTCAGCAAAATACCCTCTAGGTCCATCCATGTTGTTGCAAATGCAAGATTTCATTCTTTTATTTTTATGGCTAATAGTCCATTGTATATGTGTATCATCTCTTCTTTATCCATTCATCCACTGATGGGATACCCAGGTTGCCTCCATATCCTGGTTATTGTAAATAATGCTGCAATGAACATATGGATGCACATGTTCCTTCAAAATAGTACTTTGTGTTTCTTCGGATAAATACCTAGAAGTGGGATTACTACTGGGTCCTTCTTTGTTGTTATAGACTTTGTCTTAAAGCCTATTTTCTCTGGTATAAGTATTGCTACCCAGTTTCTTTTTTTCATTTTCATAAAGTATCTTTTTCCATCTCTTACTTTCAGTCTGTGTGTCTTTTGATCTGAAATGGACCTCTTATAGGCAGAATATGTAAGGGTCTTATTTTCTTATCCATTTAGCAACCCCATATTTTGAATGGAGCATTTAATTCTTTTTCATTTGAAGTAATTGTTGTTATGTAGTTATGGCCATTTTATCATTCATATTTTTGATACAGACTTTTTTCTTCTTATTAAATAAGTCTCTCCAACATGTCCTATAATATTGGCTTGGTGGTAATGAACTCTTTCGCTTCTTGTCTGGGAAGCTCTTTATCTGCCCTTCGATTCTAAATGATAGCTTTGCTGGGTACAGTAACCTTGGTTGTAGGTCTTTGCTTTTCATCACTTTATTTAATTATGACATGTCTTAGTGTGGGCCTCTTTGGGTTCATCATGTTTGAGACTCTCTGAACTTCCTGGAGTTATATGTCTATTTCCTTAACCAGCTTAGGAAAGTTTTGTCATTATTTCTTCAAATAGGTTTTCAATTTCTTGCTCTCTTTTCCTTCTGGTATCCCTGATGTGAATGATTCTATGTTTGATGTTGTCCCAGAAGCCCCTTGAACTATCCTCATTTTTTTGGAATTTTTCTTGTTGCTGTTCCTATTGGGTGTTTTCTGCTACCTTACCTAAATCACAAATTCAATTCTCTGCTTCATCTAATCTGTTGATATCCTCTAATGTAGTCTTCATTTCGGTTCTTACATTCTTCATTTCTGAGTGGTTCTTTTTTGTTTTCTATCTCCATTTTTACATTTTCTATCTCTTTGTTAAAGTTCTGAGTTCATCTACTCTTCCCTTAAGTTCATCGAGCATCCTTATAACCAGTGTTTTGAACTCTACATCTGGTAGATTGCTTGTCTCCCTTCTGTTTAGTTCTTTTTCTGGAGCTTTGTTCTGTTCTTTCAGGTGGAACATGTTTCTTTGTCTCTTCCTTTTGGTTGCCTCTCTGTATTCGTTTCTACATATTAGGTAGGGCTCCTAAGTCTCCCAGTCTTAAAAGAGTGGCTTTATGTAGTAGTGTCCTGTGAGGCCCAGTGGCAGTCACCCCTGGTCACCTGAGCCAGGTCCCTTATGTGGGTTATGTGTGCCCTCCAGTTGTAGTTCAGCATTGGTTGCTGTCTGCATGTTGATAGTAGGGATTGATGCAAGGAATGGCTGGTGAGGGGCTGACCCTACAGAGGATTCACTTTAGCAGGGCTCTGGCGCCTGTCCAGTTGGACTTTGGGTATGTCCTCCTCAGACACAATCCTGGGTGGTGCTCAGACTCTGGTTATAGCCGGCCACTGGGTATGCTGGCCCAAGGGCCTCCTGGTAGGGGCCCAGCTGCAGGCCAAGTTTAGCAGCAGCCTGTGCACTGCCTGGGGCCACCTGGCAAGAGTTATCAAGTAATCCATAGATGGCTTGACACCCGTGCTGGCCTTAGAGGTGCCTTGAGAGGCCAAGCCAGAAACTGAGGCTGGCTGCCACTAGTGCCAGCCTTGGAGCTGCTCAGGAAGAGGTATGGGGCACACTGAGGACAGATGCTGCTTTTGTGGGTTTTGTGAACTTTTTAGAAATTTTAGGATAGTCTGCAGCAAGACAGGCTGTATGCATGGAAAAGCCACTGGAAGAAGCTTGGGTGGGCCTGCAAGTTAGGAGGGGCGGGATCTCAGGGAATCAGCTGGGTGGAGCGACCTGCATTAACCAGGTTGATGGCACTTCAGATATAGCAGCCACCTGCACCTGATCATGGGGAGAAAGGAGTGCTCAACAAAGGAACAATGGTTTCTGCCAGCACTTCTGTCTGGAAGTGCCCCTTCCGCCCTCTTCCTGAAGGCAGACAATTCAGTTCCTCCCCGTATATCCCTGGCACTCCTCAAGCAGCTGCCCCAGTGCTGAAACTCAAAGCAAGCAAGTCCATGCGGGTCCTTTAGAGCAACATGTGCAACTTCAGCCACCCTGTCTAACTGAGCCACAATCTCCACTGGTTTTCACAGCAAAAGGTTGTGGTGACTTCTCTTCCTGGCACTGGAACCTGGGATAGGGAGCCCAGTTTGGAGCCAGGACCCTACGCTTTTCCGGGGAGGACCTCTGCAGCCAAGATCGCCCTCCCGATTCTCAACTGCCCGTTTTGTGTCTCCGCCCCTCCTACCAGTTTCAAGGTGGCCTCTTCTGTATGTCCCCAGTTGTAGGACTTCTGTTCAGCCAAGCCTCAGGCAACTCCCAATGATAGCTCTTCTGCAGTTTCACGGTCATGACAGGAGGAGAGTACTGCATCTACCCTATCTTGACTGGAAGTCTGGTGACATATACTTTAAAATTCCTTTACTCATATCCTCAAAATCATATGTAGATTATTAAAAGCCTTCAAATTCTCCATAACTGATGAATATTCCTAAAGGCAAAGTAAAGACTCAAACCATTGAGAGAAATGTGTCACCTTAAGAGCTCTGTGGATGACCAGGCAGCTCATGTCTGGACCCACCCGGCCTTGCCCATACTGCAGATGGCCATCGGTAACTGGGTGGGATGAAGAGCATTACCTCAGGTCCACTTCCAGATCCATGTGGTTTCTCTCTACATAAAACGAATCTGGGCCAGCTAAGCAAGGAATGAATTTCTCCAAATTTTCTTCAGGGTATAGCTGAGATAACTGAAAGAAATGAAAAAGCAAAGGAAATATGTCAAAATTCATTTTACAAAACCAGAACTCTAAGAAAAATTTGGGCAAGTACTAGATGGTGACATCTGCTGGCATGATACAAAGCAATAATACTTTGTTATTATTAATAATAGTTACTTTGGGCTTCTATATCCACTTAGGATGTAGAAAGCCACAAAAGAACATCAGGCTCCCTCCATAACACCAGGAAAAAGCTTGATAATCTACACAACCATACTTTTCCTGAGCCTGTCAGAGAACTGCATTGCAAACCTACCATGAACTGAATTTCAAGAGGGACTTGTCCCTTTGAGGAGAGAGATCACATAAACTGTCTCAGCTGTGGCAGAGCATGAGGAAAACATGGCTGTCATACAAGCATGTAGAAGAAGATCAGCCAAGATGGACACGTTTCCACAGGCTGAGTATGGGCCTGTCAACCAGGAGCCCTGGACACAAGGGGAATGCGCCCTCATTCCCAAGCTTTCTTCCACAGGCAAAAGACTGTAGAGAAGCTTCACAGATGGCACAGGTGTGAGCTGGGTGCTCCTGGGGTCGGGGAAGGAAACTGTGCTTTTCCCTGGAGCTTTCTTTCAATTCAAAGCAAAAGCCCTTAAGCTGATGATAGGGGAGGAACGAGATTGCTCCTGTTGCCAGAGCCCAAGCAAAGACTCTGGGGATGAGCAAAAACAATACTTTCCTGCCTCTGGGGGTGAGGTGGGAAGTCCTGATAGCACTAGGCCATGAGCAAAGATGCTCTGTTTCTGGGAAAGATATAAGCAAAACTGCTCTGGCCCTGAGGAAGGGGCAAGAAGCCCTTTGAGGTTGAATATTCCACACCAGCACAAAGCAGAGGTCAGCTGCTGCTGGGAAAGGAGGGAAAAGGGATGCTGAGAAAGCCCTTGCCAAAGGCCCTGTACCTGAGCCTGAGGCTGGACCAAGACAATGGAGAATCTCTCTCACCCCCACCATAAGACCATCACCATGAAACAAGTAACAGCTGTTTCCCATTTAGGGGAGTATGTGAGAGGTCAACAGGGTAGGGAGAACCCCCTCCAAGCCACAGGCACAGAGGATAGCTGAAAGCTGAGCATGAAGAAAGACCATTGAGAAGAACCTTCTTACACTCCAGGCCTCACTCAGGGCTCAAAGTACCAGCAGCCTTCTGCTAGAGGAACCTGAAGCCTGGGGTGCACTGAAGATAACCATGGCAAAAAGAAAACCAAACCCAGTTCAACTCCTGACTGGATCAACCTGAAGACCCCACCAATGGCCTGACACAGCAGTAGCATGCCCATTTCCATGCATAATGCTGTTTCCTTCCATATTTTCTAAATATGATGTCTTCCATTCAACTGAAAATTGCAAGACATACCGAAAATAATAATAATAATAAGGGAGAATAAAAAAAAACTATCAAGATAATCATCGGACTCAAAACTAACCGAGATGCTGGAATTATCTGACAGGGACTTTAAAGTAACTATGATTAACATACTAAAGGATATAGTTTTTAAAAATGCATGAACAAATGGGAAATGTCTGCAGAGATGGAAACTTCACTAAATGACATGTCAAATGGAAAAGCTGGGGGGAAAAGATTACAAGAAAACCATGGTATTATTGATGAAGAAGAATTCAGCAAATTCGAAAAACTCATCAGCAGCCTGGGCAGATAAAGAGAAACATCAGTAAACTGGAAGGTAGGGCAATGGAAATGATCCAAACTGAAATAGAGTGAACAGAGTTATGAAAAACAAAATAAGCACCCAAGAGCTGTAGACTATCAAAGGCCTAAGTACATATAAGTCACAGGAGACATGAGAGCAAACGGGGCAGAAGAAATGTTTGAACAGATAATGGACAAGAATTTCACAAAATTAATAAAAGAGCAAACCAAATAATCTAGGAATGCCAGAGAACCCGAAGCTGGGTGAATATTAGCCACTGTAAACACCCAGACAAAAGACCAATGAAAGGTCAAAGTTCCCATCAGCACCAGCAAGTCCAGAGGACCTGCTTTTTTTTCCTTTTTAACAAAATGAGGCTAGACAAAAATGAGGAAATTTAGTGTTTTAAATGTTATGTTATAGAGGAAAAGTGAACTTGAAGGAGGATCACTAATCCTAGAAAGCATGGCACTGTGGTGTTCTTCAGTGTCTAACAGGCCAAAAGGATAGGCAGAATCGAACAATTTCTTGTCCAAGCTTTTAAAATAGGATCCATCAACAGGATTTTCTCCTACAGGATTATATCCTTGATTTTATAATAAAAATGCCAGATTCACTTTGGAGACACTTTAGATACATGTGTAGGTATGTAAATATGTATGCATGTATGTGCACGTGTACATGTAGGTAAAAAGGTATTTATTTAGTAGTGAAACCTTTTGTTCAAATGATATTAATTGAATCAATTTAAAAATGAACAAGAAAAACCAAAATGTTAAACAGGTAAAGATGGGACTAAGTGAAATCTCTGACCTCTGACCCTCCCGTGTGTGCCTCTCTCCTACCTCTGCTTTAGAGTAACCAAACCAAACCCAACCCGACCCCCTTGGTCATCTGTGTATTTCCATCTTCCGCCTCATCTCAGTCTCAACAATCAGGAGTACAGACTGTGACATCGAAGATCATAGGTTTATTGTCATGCACCCTTTTAGATGCAGACCTTGGCTTTCCTGTGGACAGGCACAGCATTCACTGAATTACTCTGCAATATTATCAACAGGGGAATGAGAGCCTTCTCATTCTTATAAGAGCCCTTAATTACCTTACCTTTGAAATAAATTCAGTCACTTCAGAGGAAGATTTGGTTACTGATGTTACTGAAGAGTCAGACCACAAGACCTTAAAAACAAACAAGCAAACAAACCTTAAAAAAAACAGATACCACATATGTAATTCACAGCACGTCTTTCCAAGCATTCTTCACTGGCACAGGGACCGTGAGCACAACGAGCCCTAGTGTATTGCACACCTTGTAAATGGCGCTTTTACACATCCCTTGACTTGTTAGAGAAACAGCATTTACTCAGGTCCATTCAAGCTTAACTTCGTGTTATGTGCAATTATTCAATGATCACCAAATTGCTCAAGCATGGAGTCTAAGGCTTGCTCTGCAAAGTTCTAACAAGCCACTGACAATCCTGACTGTCTGTGACACCAGCACACACCATCCTCAAGTGGACCTGCTCTTCTTAGGGCAATGTACATGACTTTGGATGTGGAATTAAGAAGTTACCAGATATGAGCCCATGCATCCACACAGTAAATGCTTATATACGTCCCTGCCCTCAGGAATCTGACAGAATTGGGGGTCTTGTGGAAGTCAATCCATGACAACTGGCCGGGACATCATTACTGAAGAGCAGAGAAAATATTTCATTGGCAGTGGGGCGGGGGGTGAAATGTAGAAAGAATCTGGAGAGAAAGTATCGGAAGGGCTTTCTGGAAGACATTCTATAATATCTGGTATACCAAATACCCGACTATACATACAGCTGTTTTTCCTTGCCTACACATATGACAGTATGTAGTTTGATTTCATTACTTCATAAATGTCAGTCTCCTCAAATGTTCTATAAGCTCCGTGGGGTAGAGGGCTATATTTTTTTCCTCAGTTTTCTCCCGGTGTCCCCACCTAAGGTGCTAAGTGAACATGAGGGGAGGGAGAGACAGCACCTATACCTATCAGAGGGCTTTTCTGCACAAAGCATGGGCTGAATTCAGAAGGGCAAGTAAGAAGTCTGCTAAAGGAACGAGAAAGACAGAGTGGGATGACAGAGAGGCAGGGCCAGAACAAGAAGGATTAAACCATAAAATAGGAACTTTACCCTAAAATGCAGAAGCCATGGGAGGATTTCAAGTCAGGAAGTAAAATGACCAAATGTCTTTTATTACCAAAATTAAAGAAAAAAAGCATTATACTTACACTAATTTAGAGCAAATAGAGCTTGGAGGCATAAAAAATTCCTCTGCTCCCCATCTTCCCATCCCAAATCGCGTGTGCTGGCCTTGGCCTGGAAGCACTGCTGTCTTCCCTTTCAACTGCTGAAATTCACACAAGTCCTTTTCTATTTCAGTAGTTGTCACACCACACAAAAATTACTAAGGTGTCTATTTCATCAAGCTCCCATAAAATACAAACTAACTGAAGAAAGGGACCCACTTCTTTATCTTTGATTCCTGAACCCTACAGGAATTCACCACCAAGGCAAGCACTGGCATTCTACGAATAAACGTGGCTTGCCATCCAAAGTCTACCTACACTAAAATGAAAATACCCAAACTGTTTTTCTGTCTGAAATAATCAAATCTTACAACAATATTAAAAAGAATTTTGAGGGGAACAAGCTGCTAACCACACAAAATACCAGTAACATCTATGATTAAAGGTGAAAACTTTCTAGTCATTAGATGTTTGATGCTGTTAACATCTTTTTTTCCAAAGCAAAAGATGTTATGGAAAACCTCTTTTCCCTACGATTCTTATACCCTAACAACCTGTTTCTAATTTGAATCTTTTTTCTTTCCACATTCACACTGCATGAATATATCCTAACCCAACTAAAATGTGAAATTCAACACCCAAACAGTAGACCATTTTATGTTGTAACAGACATCTGTGTCCCCAACAATTATGTACTTGAAATGGGTACAACTATCCTAGGTTGTCTGCTCCTGATGTGTTTTTCTTTTACTTTCAGATGGAGCTGATATTTTGACTGAAGGCAGACAGGAAGCAAGGACTGGAAACAAACTCACTTACAGGCCGAGTCCAGCACCACTGTGCCCTGGAGAGGATGCAGGTTTATGACACATTCACCCCTGCCTTGCCTGTCAACCCATTCCTTTGCATCAGAGGAAAGAACAGGCCCTAGAGGGGTGTGGATACTAGACAACAGCCTCATATCATGCCACATGCTAGAGGTCCACATGTCCCATCAAATCCAAGGTGGCAGCAACTGCAAGCTACTCCACCGTTTTATGTACCACCAAGAAAACATATTGCCAATCAAATTATGGCAAAGTTATTTTCCTAGCACTTACTCAAAGATCTACTTGGCCTTACTGAGACAGATTTTAACATATCTTAAGCATGCACAAAGAGCAAAACACGCACAAGATAGCTATATACTTAGGATTTCTTCACACTTAAAAGAGTCTAATTCCTCTGACTCACTTTTCACCTCAGTTCTCAATTAAGTACTTCTCCACACAGAATCATACTCTAGAGCACGTGGAGCAGCATTTCCTTCACTTTGCACAGGAATTGTCTCAGCCAGAGGCCCCAGCTCACTGCTCTTGCCACACCCATGATGTAAGCAGGAGACCCAGCACCACAAGACCTACTACCAGATCCATGAGATACCCAAGCCAACCACGAAAATGGGCATAGCAGTCATAGAGAACAAGACAGTATAGAGGAAGCACAGATCACATGTAGAGAAGAAAACTTTTTAAAAACAAACTATCATTAATATTCTCAGTGTTAACAGAAGAAAGTAGAGCCAAGAACAGTATGCTATGAAAAAAGAACTGTCACAGAACAAGTGTTCTTTGAAAATTAAAAATAGGATAACAGAAGTGAAAAATTCAAATTCATGAGATGTCCAACATGAAAACAGGGGTTCCCAAACAAGAAAACAAAGAAAAATGGAGCAGAGGAAATCAAAAGAAACGATTCAAGAAAATGTCCTGCATTTTAGATTAAAAGGGCCCATTCTCAGCACATGATAAACAGAGACCTACAACAAGCACATATCTGAGAAACGTGCAAACAATTGGTACTAAGAAAATCCTAAGAACTGCTAGAGACTATAAAACAGGCCACAGCACAGGATCAGGAACCAGAACAATTCCTGCTTTCCAAAGGCAACAATGAAAGAGTCAATAAGCAGTGCTTTCGAATTCCTAAGAAAAAAGATATCCAACCTAAAACTGTATTCTCAGTCACCTTCCAAACATGAAAAGTCTGATAAACTACCTCCCCAAGTACCCATTCTAATAAGCTACCAGAGCAACTACTAAAACTAGGACTAACTTAAAACAAAAAATGACCTAAGACCCAATAACAGGAAACTGGAGCTAGGAAGGAACCTCCAGGTGATGATGAGAGCTACGCACTGGACTAAAGACCTCAAGTCCAGGTCAAAGCAGAGTCACAGCTCCAAAGATGAAACAAATGGGATCCCGGGCACAACTGAACTCAGTGAGAGGAGTCTTAAGGGTGAAGCTGTTTTTCTAAGTCCTTGTCCCAGAGCAAATAAACAAAGACTTAACTCCAGGGAAAACAAAATGTTGGAAAGGAAAAATACTAAGCATACACTATTTGGCTTCACAAGTTTATCAACAAACTTCACACAGTCACACTAATTATCATACAACCACTGAGGCATATATCAAAAGAAACAGTTCCCTGTGACTCTTGGCAATGTATGCAGAATCACTGAACTCTAAACTCTGCACATATATAGCTGATGAAAACAAAAACTAAATTAAAAAAAAAATTGTTGCCAAGACTCAGCCTTTGTAATAGTGATAAAATATTCAGAACGGTTAAGATTATTTGAGATGAAAAAATAGACTTTCAAAGATATAGCATTAAACTAACATCTGGGTTCTTAAGGAAAATTGACAAAAATAATTTTTTTAAAAACTTGGTAGTGTTCTATAGTTCTTTTTAAGTCAATAAAATTCTACAATCTAATAGGTGTTTCCAGGGTTTAGATAGCCTTTTGATGTTTTTTTCCCTCCCTGTCCTTCACGTGTAATAAGTAAACATTTTTTATTTAAAAAAAAAGTTTGTTATTCCAATTTCTCAACAGTGAATTTGGAAAAGCTGCTAAGATGTGGATATTTCATATGTACATAGTTATACTAATTTTATGTTTTAAAAGATTCTGTCACTTGCTTCCTGTATATTGATTTTGTTTCGTCAGTAACTAGTAACTAGCAATTATAACTTCAAAAACAAAACCAACTCCATGGAAAAGAACAGGAAACTCAAACTCCTATTTGTAGTACATTTGTATATCTTGAAATCATTTTCATCTGCTTATGTCTTCCTATAAAAGAGTAACATTTCATTTGTATCCTGTAAAACAATGAAACAAAAATTAAAACTAGAGATAAGGCTCAGAAAATTGGTGGGGGCGGAGTCACTGATTTCTCCCTGAGTAAGCGAAGGCTTTCAGAAAAAAAAAAAAAAAAGTTTCTGTGAGTCTTCCTATACTGTGAGCAATAGACTGTCAACATTTCATCGAGGTATGGCGGACACTCCTAATAAGATTTTTTATTGTTCTGGTCAGAGTATAATATCCATTTCCATATACAAAGCACGACCTATTTTAAGGACAATTTGTTTAATCTTCATTTATTAGGAGTCAGTGGACGAAAGGAAGGGTTTAATCGACAGGCAATTTTTAAAAAAAGTTTTAAGTTATAACTGACAGTGAGCTGCACATATTTAAAGAGCACAATTTGACATTTGGACATATGTATATACCCATGATGAAGCCATTATTTCAATCAATATAATATACCTATCTATCACCTACAAAAGTTTCATCTTGTCCCTCCTCCAGAAGTCACTGATCTGCTTTCTGTCACTGTAGTTTGCATTTTTCTAGAATTTTATGTAAATGAACTCATATCATACAGTACATACTCATATTTTGGTGTGTGTGTGGGGTCTGGTTTCTTTTTCACAGCATAATTATTTGAGTTTCATCCATATTGATGGGTATATCAATAGCTCACTCCTTTTTACTCTGAGTAGTATTCCACTGTATGGGTATGATATCATAGAGTCTGTTTATCCATTTTCCTGTGGATGAATATTTGGGGTGTTACAAATAAAGCTGTTATGAATATCCATGTACAAATCTTTATATGAATATATGTTTTCATTTCCTTTGGGTACATACCTAGGAATGAAACTGATGTGTCATATTTTAGGGATATGTTTAACTTAAAAAAAAAAAAAAGCCAAACGGTTTTCCAAAGTACTTGTACCATTTACAATCCCAGTGTAGGAGAGTTTTAGTTCTTCCATAAACCTTTCAACACTTAGTATGATCAGTCTTTTTAAATTTTGCCCACTCTAATAAGCATCTAGTATTATCTCACTGTGGTTTTAACTGATATTTTCCTAATAACTAATGATGCTGAACAGCTGTTCACCTGTGCTCTTTGCCATCCATACATCTTCCTTGGTGAGGTATCTGTTCAACCCAATAAAAGGCTCATTTTTTATTGGGTTGTTTTCTTATTATTGATTTTGAGAGTTCTTTATATATTTTGAATACAAATCCTTTATGATATGTAATTTGCAACTATTTTCTCCCAGTTTGTGCCTTGTCTTTTCATTTTCTTAACAGTGCCTTTTGAAGAGCACTGTTTTAAATTTTGATGAAGTCTTATTTATTTTGTCTTTTATGGATATTTTTGGTACTGTATTCAAAAATATCTTTGCATTGTTTACGTCACGAAGTTTTATCATATGCTTTCTTCTAGAAGTTTTATAGTTTTAGGTTCTACATTTAAGTCTAAAATCAATTCTGAATTACTTTCTGTATAAGAGGTGAGATTTGGTCACAGTTTATCATTATTTTTTGCATACAGATGTCTATTCCGGAACTGTTTGTTGAAAAACATACTTTCTTTATTGAACTGTCTTTGAACCTTTGTCAAAAATCAATGGACTATTTACATGTGAGTCCAGTTCTGGACTTTGTTCTGTTCTGATCAACGCCTCTACCCTTTCAGCAATACTACCGTGTCAGGGTTCCTGTAGTTTAACAGTAAGTCTTGAAATCAGGTAGTGTGAGCCTTTCAACTTTTTTCTTCTTTTCCAAATTATTTTGAATATTCTGTAGTTCTTTCCAGATACATTTAGAATCAATTTGGATTGTTTTCTGTTGATTTCTCTAACGGAAAACTCCTACTGGGATTTAGTTTTGAGGGGGTCATTAAGATGATGGAAAGTTTCTAAGTTTAAAGATATGTAAAGTCACCATCTTATCCTGCTGCCCATCAGTTCTCCCTCTTTATAGAGCTCTAGCATCTGATGACAGCTAGCTAAAGTGACCATGGTGAAATGCCAGGAGCTACACCACCATAAGGTTAATTCCACTTTTCTTGCATGTGAATAATATGAAACAGCTGCTTATTTAAGAGAAGAGTATAATTCGCCAACACAAAACAAGCACAGTTTTAGCTGCACATATGAATGGTGTTTTGTAAATAAGATGATTTTTTTCAAATGCTGATTTTATCTTTCCTTTGTGCCTTGAATACCATCCGACAAATGCAGTTTAGACTGTAAAGTCCTTGGGGCACATCAAGTTAGTACTCCTAAAGAACAGCTAGTTGACTGCTGGGCAGTAAAGGATTATCACTTTCCTAAACACACAAATACTTTTATCAGTTATCACATCAGGAAACGCCAACCTTTTCAGACAACTGAAGCTTTTTCTTTAAGTATTAAAACACTTCAGCTTTACCATTTGTGGCAGAAACTTCTTAAAACAAACATCTAACCTCATGTGACACTCATCAGTGTCAACACTAAGCAACAGTCCCTAGTCTAGTGCAGCAACCTTAGAGCTGTGAATGGCCTGGAGGCTGATGGCGCCATGCTCCTTTTGGAGTTGTCCAGCTTGCTTTCAAAGGTCCCTATGTGGGTTGGCCTGCTGCTGCCTCCCCCTCTTGATCATAACTCCCTCCTCCAGGGAGAGGCCACGAGAGGCCAAGTGTCTATTTTGCCAAAGCTCGTTTCTTTAGCAAGAGGCTGCAGGCAGTCACATTGCACACAGTTTCTTCATTTGACACTGCACAAATCCAATTCCCAGCCACATGTAATAGGACTGAGTACAGGGGTGAATCAAAGCCCAGATCATCAGAAAGGCTGTGAGTGAGGCTGACTGCCTCAGGAACACTCCACGTTCATCAGTTTTCCAAATGCATAGTCCCTATGGAGGCAGACAATCGTCATCAGCCCCTCAGGAGAGACCTGACAGTGAAAAGCAGAGAGTGGAAGGGAGGAGACAATGTGCCCAGGGTTCCAAGGACTTGCTGGGCTCTGGACCCACAGGAGGCCTGGAAGATGCTGTGATTTCAAGATTCTCCAGTTGTTGAGACTTGAGTGATGGTGGCAAATTTAATATTCTCCAAAATCTAACATAAGTTCTTCCTGTACATTTTGAAAAGACATCTCTAGCTTAACAACTGATCCTCATGATGCAGTACCTTCCAAATCAAATGAAGATTTTATCCTTTTAGTAGAGAAAGTATTTGAAGTACTTTGATGTAGATACACTCTTTGGCAAACTAGTAAACTGCACATACTATATGCACTAGATACTAACCAGAAACTTTTATTCCTGAGAATATTTCCCAATAATGCAGGAAGCAGATTTTCTTTATCAGTTTTCAGGCACGTGGTCAAAGGAGAATCTTGTCCAATATGATGGACAAGTGACAGAACCTTGGGGACAGGGTCAGCCAGAATACATTTCCCAGCCTCTTCCACAGCTAAGCGGGACCAAGAGACTAAGTTCTGGTCAACAAAACATGTGCAGAAGTGTCTGCTGGCTGCTTTTAACAATGTTCCTTAAAAGAAAAATAAAACTTTTCCCCATCCTCTTCATTCTGCTACCTGGGAGGAAATTGTGAGGACAGGAGCCCTAGTTGCCATCTCAGGCCATGAGACTAAGGTTCACCTTGTAGGGCTGCCAAAGCAGTTGTCTGGAGAGAGCATGCCCCTAAGGATTTTAGGGAGTACAACTGCCATGCTTGTACCAGGCTGCCTCCCTGTATATTCCAATGTTAAGCCACTGTTATTGAGGGTCTCTAATCCTAATAGAGTGTGTCTCAATTTTCACGATTCTCCACTTTACTCAACTTAGGTAATAAATTACCAGCAGCTGAGCATATCGGTCTAGAGAATGTTCACCATACAGACCAAGGAGCTTTTGTTATCTAGTGGGTACAGAATAGCAGCTTATGTTGGCCAGCTTTTACTATATCAGATTCTGTGCTGAGAGTTTTGAAGAGATTATCTCATTTAATTCTGCCCCCTAAAACCCTCCACCTTTACTAACTATAGAGGTGTTGGGGTACAGAGTTCAGCATTGTCCTTGTCACATGGCTAACTGGGATAGAACTGGACTGTTAACTCCAGCCCATCCCAGAGCCCAGGCCCCTCCCCCTCATGAAGGTCACCAAGGTCAGGGGTTGAGCAACCTGCAGGCTGAAAGTCCTGTCTTGGCGATGGCACACCCATGGTCCCAGCCCCAGCTTTCCATCTCCCACAGCACCATTGGTGCTTTGCAAAAAGGCCCGCCTTTTATTTAAATAAACAAAAGTATATATTAACAGTAAATATTTTCTTCCTATCCCTTAGAGGAGAAAAGGGGAAAAAACTTAGCATCTTACCTCAAAGGAACATTCAACATTTCTTTCATTTTTTTTGTGTGATAATCCCTTCAGGTCTATCTTTTCAACACTCACTGTAAAAGTAAAAAAAAAACAAAAAACAAAAAACAAACGAAAAAGAAACAAAAAACAAAATTATAAAAATGAAATAAAACCTTAAAGTACACATTAGTTAGCATTTTATATTTTAGTAATTTTCAAAATAAGGCTTTCATCACCCAGTGCTGCTCAGTCTCTTCTGTGATGTGTTCACCTGGAATGAGAGACTTAAGAGGAAGGCAAAAAGCTGTCATGCTCAGAAATGGAGGGCGAATTTCAAAGCAAAGCAGGAAAAACAGACAAAATAAATAAATACATATCACAGAAAAGGAAGAGAATAGTGCTTAAAAAGAGAACATGAATTTATTCAAATGCATGAGAGTAAGAACTCTAACTGAAGATTAGTTATGACCTGTTCCCATTTCTGAAAGACTAATGCTCAATATTTTCCACTGTGACTGTTTCAGACACAGTTGCCCAGAGCCCCTCATTGAATCGTCTTGTCAACAGAGCACAGTCTCATCCTTCTCTGACAGGGCAAGGCTGGAGGTCAGCCAGGCATCAGTTATAGAAGAAACAGTGAAGAATCCTAATTAATGCTGCCCCTAAAGAGCATAACGAGGATTGTCAGACGAGTGGCACAGATGGACAATGACGAGAAAAAACAAACCACTATTAGGGAGGGTTCTAAAGTCATCAGTTTCTTTATACTGCCTTTTTCGCATACGTGGGTGCATTTTTTTCTTCTCAAAAATAAAATGATACATGAGACACACCTTCCATTACTTTTTACTGTTTTTAGAGGTCAATTGGCAGGTATTATGAGAATTTCTACAAACCTTTCAACCTGAAATATGAAATACTCAATGAAACTTATCAAAACTATTATATTACAATTCCTGCAGCTGCCCAACCTCCTGGTTTGCCACACCAATGTTTCTCAAAGTCTTCTCCAAGGAACACCAGTTCTGTAAGATGTTCAGTGCCATCCCTGAAATGCTTCATGGTCAAATGTTTAAAGGAAATATCTAAGAAACTCTTTTTTGTACAATGTCCATATACATTAGGATATTAAAGGCTCTGAGAAGTTGTGCAGAATAAATCTTATTATTACCTCCCCGCCCCCCGCCCTTTTTTTTTGGTAACCACATTCGAAGTGCTCAATAGCTACACGTGGCTAGTGCCTACTATACTGTAAAGCACAGACACAGAACATTCAGTCATCATTGAGAGCTCTAATGGACAGTGCTGTTCTAAGCCAGGGGCTGGCAAACTGCAGGCTGCCCTCCGCCTGTCTGTGTAAATGGCTGTATTGGCACATAACCACACCATTTGCTTACATATCGTCAATGGCTGCTTTCCACCCCACAACAGCAGAGCCATCGTATGCCTCCCAAAGCCAAAAATATTTACTATCTGGATCTTTGCAGAAAAAAATTTCCCAAGCTCTGCTCTAAACCAATAATTATTCATTCATCAACATGTCTTATGAAGTTCCTGCTGTGGACCAGGCCTTCTTCTAGGGGCTGGGAATAGAGCAGTGAACAAGACAGATAGATGGGTTCTTGTACTCAACATAGGTTATGGTCTGATGGAGAAAAGACCCTTCACCTGCTAAATTATTCTCTCATAAACCTCCTTAATTTTGTAAAGTTACATTAGGGTCAATATGCATTCAATTTAGAGTATCTTAAGCTTAAAATAGCACCATACAGGAAGGAATTACCCTAAAAAGAATAAGATTGTTTGTTTCCTTTCTGGCAAAACAAAGAAAACACTACATTTGGAGGTTGTACACCTCCCTATTTTCACTCAGTGAAACTACTCACTTTCCTGTCTGACTTCCTTAGTTAGACAGTCAGCATATAAACAGCTTTTATGTTTTCCCAACCAGTATTTTTAAAAACTTACCCACAATGACATCACTGTAATCCAGATCTCTTACTTTTTTAAACAATAGAATATATAAAGTCAATGAGAACAGAAAAACATAGTCAGTATTCTCCCTAGCCACAGAACACCAATGTGTACCTAAATGTCCCAGGACTGAATAATATTAGGATTTATGAAAAAAGTAAAAAGAAAAAAACCTCATCTGGACTGAAAGCGGGAAGTGACTCATATCTGGACAGGAAAATGTGAGGAGTAGATGAACATTATTCAGCTGTTTTCAAATAAGAGGCATTTTGAACTCCAGGACTGAAATGTTTGTGAGACCTCTACAAAATCATTGACCAACCTAGACGTGGTGCTTTGTGTCAGCCAAGCTGGCACCGTCATCTCATGTGCAGGCAGCTGCTGCAGCAGCTTTCACAGATGGGACAGCTCCAGACCAAATAAATGGTTTAAAAGTTCTGCTGTTTCACTAACAGTGAAATTCTCTCCACATTACCTTCCCTGAAAATAACACCCATCAACATTTGGGGTCTAAAGACGGGAGAAGGGGAGCCCGCTGGAAAGGAAACACAGGAGGGCACCTGTGGAATGATTTTCTGCAGCAGACATCAGTAGGGACAACGGCTAATGTGGGGAGCAGGGTTATGGAATGTTTAATTAGGCTCCAAGATGTTTAAGCACGCTCTCAATTTTGGTGTTATATTAAAGACCGTTATTATAAAAACAAAATCATAAAAACATAAAATAAATGAAACAATTATAAATTACATGTGTAACATGATTATAGTTGTATGAAATACAGAAGAAAAACAGACTAAAAATAAATTATCAAAAACGATAGGAATAATTGTTTGGTAGTGGAATTATGGGTGGCTCTTTCCCCAAATTTCTGTAATGTGGTTTCATAATTTTAAAGTGTATGCCTATATCCATAAGAGTATGTTTATAATCCACTTAAAGTCTACTGGTAGATAAAGTGATGCCTCTTTCCCTCTCACCTCGCTGGGTCAGTCCTATAGACTCTGTCATCTAACTGTCACAAAGGGGTCCTACTACTTTCTGAAAAGTGCCAGCAAACCTGTGCGAATTTGAGGCGCTAGATATCAATCCATCACCTGAAGGAACAGAACAGAGCAAAAGGTGACTACAAAGACAGGATTTGCATCAAGTGAAAAGACTCACAGACTGAAAGGGCACCTTCTGTCTGGCTGGAGACTAGACAGTTGCGGCCAGGAGCAGTGCCCTAAAAGGCAGACTGGGAAGAGCAGGCACTCCTAAATGGACAGAAACTTGGGGAATGCGGAGAAACAGGGCTGGGGTCTAGTCTGTATAGGCACGTCTGTGTAGGGAAAATGGATCTGGGACAATGGGACATGAGGCTAGACCAGCCTGCTCTCTCATGTTGAAATGAGAAAGAAAAGGACAATGTGCTTTTTCCTTTAAAAATTTTGTTTGTTCAAACTTCTTTTCTCATTCAAGATGCACAATAGAAATTCTCGAATCTTACCAGTTAGATCACAGAGTCTTCAATAACATGTATTAAACTACTAGTTTAGTACTGAATCAATACCTAATTTAAAACCAATACACTAACATAACAAAAGGGACAGAAATTTGTTAGAAAATAAAGTACAAATGTGTTGCATAAAAGTCCTGGCACGCATCCGAAAATGCCTGAAGCAGGACAGGGGAACCACATGGGGCAGGGGCTGGCAAAAAGTCACAGATGATTTAGGACAATGACTGACCCAGAAGCCACACGGCCAGCAGGTGCCAAAGCCAGGACCAGGAACAACATTTTCTTCATTTCAGCCCAGGGAGCTCCTCATGAAAACTGCCAAAGCCTAAGGAACACCTTCACTGCCAAGAGTCTTCAAATAATTTACAGGATCCAACCGTCGCCAGATACCTATAAACAATTGCTTTAATATGTTCCCAGAATGAGCTACTCTTTTGAAACAACTTCCCTTTCTAAAGTCTTCTAGAAAAAACTGGGTGGTTGGTAGTTTTCTGCCAAATATGTCTTTTATTTGATTTTTATGTATCTTGGTTAAGTAGTTTAATTCTATATGCCCAATAAGAAGAAACTACTTCAAAAATTATCGAAAGTATGCTAAAATCATAATAAACATATTATTTATAACTGAGAAAAAAATTTTTAAATCATCTTCTAGCACAAACACCTTCTTCTCCTAAATTCTGTACAACAGAACTCAAAGTCTTCATACTTGAAATAAAAAAGCTGAACCAGAATAACATTTAAGATGCTACCTGCTTTAAAATCTTATTGCTGAAATTTGGTTTTCATTTAAAATTGAAAAACTGTATTCTTAAAAGTCTCAGCTGAATAATAATGTTCCTAAAATATCAACTTTCTCACTTTCACTTAGTTGTCTGTGTTAACGAGGATAATTTTTAGAAGCATTGCTTCTTTCTGTTGTTGTTAAAATGTGAACATTCACTACTACACTGATTAAACTGATACTTTTTTATATCTTTTTAGGACATAAATCATGTTATATTTAAGAACTCTAGAAATTAATTTTTTAAATCATCTAGCTATCTTGCATTAATTTGATTTGTTAGTTCTCCAGAAATAGAAACAAAAGCAGTGCATGACAGAGAAAACACAAAGCTGATAAAACATATTTCCAAAGTAGTAAAAACAGGAAATGAACACACACATATTCCATGTGAGTGGTTAGTGATAAGACACTTGATTTAGGGGCCTGAAGAATTTCACTCATTTATGTACTGAGGCAAACATTTTTTTTCAGCATTAGTATGTAGTAGGCACAGTACCAGCCATAAGTGATATAAAAATTACAGTTCAAAGTGGTAATGCTTAAGCTAGACCTCAAAGGGAAGGGCCGGCCCATCTGGGCAGAGGGGCACAGTGACCTAGGCCCAGGTATGACAACGCATGGTATCTGAGTAAGTTTAGTTGCAGTGGGAGCTAGGAACTCAAAGAGAGTAGTAACAGGAGACACAAGAAGAGAGGAGAGGAAAGGTCACAAGGAGGCAAGGGCACAGAAAGGACACATAAGGAAACTTGGGTTTCACTATAGGTCAAGGTAAACCCATGGGCTCTGTAGTCAGATGGCCTCAGTCTGACATGTGACACTTTCCAGCTCAGTGACTCTGGGCAGTTATTTAATCCCTGAACAAAAAAAATGTTTCCCACTTCATGGGCTTGTAGCATCAACTAGGTAAACACATGCAAACCGCACGGCAGCACCTGATGGTAGTCAGTGCTACATGACAACTAGCTGCTGTCATCAGTGCTGCTGACAGACTTCCTAAGCTGGGGGACCATGATCCAACATGCTGGATAGTACTCTGCTCACAAAAGAGGCTGGAGAGGAGAACCTACAGATGGCAGAGAAGACGGACGCCTAAATTAGGATGTTGGCCCAGTGATGCGAAGAAGAAACCACAACAACCCTATAGGGCCAGACATGCTGGGACTATGAGTGCTGAGACCCCTGTAGAGAGAGGGGGAGCTGCCATGGATTTCCAGGTTTTGTTCCAAGTACCTGAATGCTGGTATTGGTCCATGAATATTGGAAACCCATTTTAGGGGGTGGCAATGAAAGTAATGGTTGCATTCTAGACATACTGACTAAGGTACTGGTAAACCACCTATGCGTAAATACTCGATGACCAACAGGTTCACGGGGTCCTGGAGAAGGGTCTCAGCTGGATTGATAGATCTGAAGTTATCAACAGATTGACAGTGGCTTTAGCACAGGCCCAGAGACTGCTCAGACAGGATTAAGTGGGGGACTAGGAAAGAACCTGCAGAGCACTGACATTTAAGGGACAGAAGAGGGAATTGCAAAGGAAACAGAAGTTGACAGAAATGCTTGAGGAAAACCACACCAGCATGTTGTTCAGGAGACCCGTGTAACAAACACACCACACCAATGTTTGTCTATGTCTGAGGTTCCACAATTTAAAAACAGAAAAAAAAACGGACATGGTTCCATCGTGTAGCAGTTAGCACGTCTGCTTTACACACAGGAGGTCCTGGGTTCATGCCCCAGTGGAGCCACGGTCCATGGTCTACAGCCATGCCACCCCGAACAAGATTGATGTCTGATCTCAGAAGCTAAGCAGGGTTGGGCCTCGTTAATACTTAGATGGGAGATCACCTAGGAAGACCAGGTGCTGTAGGCATAAATAATAACTAAAATAAAAAATAATAATAAAAACATAAAAAACGGGGTGGGGGAACATGAAGTGTGGGGTGGGATTATCACAAACGCCAGGTGAAGAGACAACTTGTCACCCAAGAAGTCACTCATCACCTTCGAGGAGGAAGGTGTGACAGGGTGCAAGGACTAAGGGTCATGGAAAACCCACTCCTCTTCCTGGAGCTGGGCTGCGGGCATGTGGCACATGTACACGATCACACACATGATGACACATGGCAAGTCAGGAGAACTACACCAATGGTTTAACAACTTACAGCATTATTCACAGTGGCCAGGACATAGGAGCAACAAAAGTGTCCTACGATAGATGACTGGCTAAAGACGCTGTGGTACATATATTCAATGGAGTATTCCTCAGCCATAAGAAGAGATGAAATACAGACATGGATGGAACTTGAGATAATTATGCTAAGCGAAATAAACCGGACAGAAGATGAAAATCACATGAAATGTATTAAAAAATGCAATGTCTCGATGGATAAAAAGATGGGCAGATAAGGGAGAAGAAAGTAAAGTAAAATGGAATTGTGAAATCTAGGTGGTATTCGCTGTAAAATTCTTTGTGCTTGAAAGTCTTCATTATAAAATGTTTAATAAAGAATAGAGAAATTATCAAGGTTTCTCAATTCCAAATGTACATGAGAATCCCCAATACTACCCAAGAAAAATAATATATTACTGTTATTTTAGAATGCAGGTTTTATTGTAATTTCTGTCTTATTAGAATTCATGTTCTAATTCTATGGGTTAGGTTTTGTTTTACCAAAAGTACAAGACTTTTAAGTCATCTTTCATCATAATAATGCTGCATGACACTCAAAAATCTTAGTGGCACACAACAAAAAGCATTTATTTACATAAAAAAATGAGTTTTAATTTACAATATGGTGAATATAATCTACATAAATAAAAGCTCTTTAGAATCAATATTTAAGAATGCAAAGGGGTCCTGAGACATAAAAGTTTTAGAACTGCTGGTAGATAATCTGCAGTTTAATTAAGTTCAATGAAACTGTCTCACAAATTTTAAAAAGTAACTACTCAAAGTCCAGAGAACAAAGTTAGATAACTTCTTTTCACTTATAGTATTATTAAAAGTAATTTCCACCTCACCGTGTACATTATCACTATTCCCCTAAGTTTCGATAAATAAAATAATACAAGTGATTGAGTCTGGAAAGACCTGGAGCTCTCCCAGTGTACGGGATGGTCCTACACAGCATTCCTGAATAACTCAAGGCCACAAAGGAACACATGGCCAAGATCTGTGGCTGAAGCCAGATGCGGGCAACTACTGCACTGTTCTCTCCACTCCTGTACTTGAACATCTTCAGAACAAACAGGATGGGAAAAAGGTAATGCTTTTACTTTTTAATGTGTACTTTTAACCACTGCTACCTTGATTTGCCTTTTCTATTCTTTTCAATCTTACACAAGTGGTTAGGAGCGCTAGTTCTGGGCTGGAATCCCAGCTTACCTTAGGAATATTACTTATCTGTGAGACTCAGTTCTCCAATTTGTAAAATGGGGGTAATAATCTTCATTGGATTGTTGTTAGAATTAAACAGGTATAACTGAGCCCCCACAGAGCTCTTAGGAAGATTATGTGGGTTAGTCTATGTAACAAGCTTGGAACATGGCCTGACCAGAACAGTCAGGGTTTCAGACTGTCCTTACTGCTGTTCCCTGAGCTTTCATACAAAAGAAATGGAAAAGTCTGACCTCTTTATAAGTTAAATTATATCAGTGAAGATTTCCAAATAAGCAGAGACAAACCAAATCACAGGTGTGTTACAGAAAAGACACTGAGAAAGCTTTACAGTAATAACACCTAAGAGTGACTTTGGACTTTCAAAAGAGCAATAACCTAGACCCAACAGAGTATCATGAGAAGTGTGACTAATAAAACTAAGTTAATTTGCTTGCCAATTTCTGGATGGAAGAAACTATTATTCTCTATGACCATGAATGAAGAATAGATAATTAATGATGTTTTGGCACAGCTGATGCTAAAGCTGGCTCACTGCTGTTTCTCTGGGTACTAATATACATATACAAGAGAATGACAGAGATAATAGCCACATATTGTGCAATTATATTAAAATACAAGAGTGAGGGTTCTTGATAATCATGTCTCAAGGAAAAAGCACTGTGGTGAAGAAGAGGCCAGCCCTACAGATCAGGAGGGCAGGGTACAGGTTCCATGATGGATAGTTTGGAGACAAAGGGAGCCAACACTCCATCAGAAGCACTGTTCCCTGGATGACATGTAGAAGTTAAAATTACAAGAGCAGTTTTAGCAGGAGAAAATGCCTATGACTAAGTGACAACTACTCATCCTGAGAGTTGAGGCCTTGTCCTAAGAATGATGGGGCCTGAGCAAATTATATAACATGAGCTGACTGTGCTCCCAAGGGCGCTATGAGGACTTACTGTTTTAATACCATAACACGTTTATGTATACATAAACATGACTACAGCCATTAGGACACACATATATCCAGCATATGACTGAAGTCAGAAATGGTGGCTCTCTATGATTTTGTCAGACAGGGCTTTATTTTAAAAACAAAGTGTTTATTAAGCATCTGTGAGGTACAAACAAAGCCCTGTGCCTGAGATACAAGGGAGACAGAGAAGGAAAAACACACAAAACAAGCAGGTGTGGCTCCCACCATGGCACAGCTCAGTTCTAGAATAGACAAACAAAAGGGAGAACGAAGGCTAGCTGAGTGAGGGACCAGCCAGCCTTCAATACTCCAGGGTTTCACGATGACTGTCTGAGTCAAGGTCACCCTGGCCCTCCTAATGACTACAGACTTGGGGTTTACTCTAAGCCCCACCTGGTTCTACACATCACCTTCACTCTCCTCCTGGAAAGTTTCCCACACCTTCATACAGCTCGCCAACTGTATGGCAAGCTGACTCTGTGACTGTCCAACTAGTGGCACAAAGTCAAGCATATGAGAATCGAGGAACTCATAGCTTTGTCTGAAATGTGCCCTCTATCATGTCCAGAGCTGCACTGCTCATATGGCAGCCATAGTCCACACTAGGCTACTCCAACTGCGATTATAATGAAATAAAAATAAAATTTCATCACTTCTCTGCCTTTTGGCTAAGATCAAGTGTAAAAATAAAATTTCAGGTCCTTGGTTGCAAAAGCCACCTTTCAAGTGCTCAAAAGGCCTATGTGGTTGATAACAACTAAGTTAGAGCAGATACAGACCATTCCATTATGGTAGAAAGTTCTTCAGGATAGTGACGCTTTAGAATTTGGACTTATTTTGGCGTGAAGCAAGGAGAAGGGTATAAAACTTTCATTTTTTTCCCTTTTAATAAACATCAATATTTGAAATTTTTACAGTCAAGATATGTTCACGTACTACTCACAAAATTTTTAAAAACAATATATCTTACTATGATGAGTATTTATGAAAGACCTGAAAGCACTGAACTAATTAAACATCTCAGGATCTCCTCTCCACATCGCAGTGCATCTCCTTCCTTTCAGCCCTGCGGGTGGACAGACTCACCTTTGGAGTGTTTTCCTACAGTCCTTTTGGGCAGAGACTCCTCAGTGGAATGTGCTGATGTACGCAGTGCATTCTCCAAACTATTACTGACACTGGTGACGGGGGTCTCGGTTCGTGGATTGACCTGAAGGTATAAAAATATAACCATATTATTTTCTTCCATTTGGTTCATATGGAATAATTATCATTATTTCAAAGTCATTTACATTTATTGTACTTTCACATTTTTCTATAAAACATTACTAGTGTCATAATAAGGAATTCCTACAAAAGATAAAAATTTCATCATTCCACTACTCACCACTGAAATTTAAAAATAGCCTCGATAACTTTAAGCAAACACAAGAATTTATGTCTTGTGTCCATGGTTCCCTCGAATGGATAAAACTGTCGGCCAAGTTGTCATGACTATCTATATCTCAGAAAGAACCTATAAAATTAATCGTTAAGCAAGACTTAACGCTGTCCTAAGAATCTTCAGTAAATCATAAAATGTTCTGAAAACAACAGTAAAAAACAGAACACAACTGGATCCAGTTGAGGGTACATTTTACAAAAGCATATTTCGAAATTGTATCACAATTCCATTTCTAAGACTTCATCATACGAAGTACTTACACGTGAAAAACGCATGAGTGGGGACTGGGGGATGCTCACTGCAACAGCATTTGTAATAGTGAAAAGCTGAAAACATCTTAAATAGCTGCCGAAAGACACCAAACTAAATGAGTGCATCCACAGACGGACTATGATAGTCATAACACCACCATGAAAGATCTTCGACATACAGGAAGATTAAAAAACAAGTCAGAACATCATTTCAGCCCCTCCTCCTTTTCTTCAGATTAAAGTGAATGCGTCTATATGTAAATGAACAGAAAGGGGCCCAGAAAAGTAAGGCAAACTCCTAACTGTAATGACCTCAGGAGTAGAGAGGAGACTTTCTTGGATGGGGGGAGGAAAATGCAATAACTTTTGTTTTCCCTTAATAGCAATTTTGTATTTGAAAGTTTTATAGCCAAAATATATTTAAGACGTAGGATTTAGAAGAAAAAAAATGACCAATGCTTTAACTTCTTCAGTCACAACTGAATATATGTCAAATTTTCAAAGGACAATAGAAAAAAGTTAAAATGTTAATCAAAAGAGACATGACTTTTCACGAGTAGAACAGTATGCTACACAAATAAAGGGGAATCACTTTGGGGAAAGGAAGGATGACTTTTGGTCCTGATTCTGATACAGGTTCAACTTGAGACACGTATATATCCCCCTAAGCTCTCTAGCCTTTGTTTTCCCCCCTAAGCTCTCTGGCCTTCGTTTTCATCAGTTTACTTCATTCCCTGGAGAGCAGGTGGGAGCTGATCAAAAGAATCCGTAAGTGCACTGCAAGCACACATCCCTTCGCCCACGTAAAGGCCTGGTGGAAGGACAGGGGAAGACAGAGGCAGGGTTAGGAAAGAGGATGGAGATAGTCGCCACTCCTGCAGAGCGGAGCTAGCATTTACCGCATTAAATAGCAACATCCACTCACTCGCAGAGAACTGCAGGAGGACCACACACCATATACGCAAGCGCTCTCTACTTCCAGCTTTGTCAAAGCTACTTGAGCAGGAAGGTCTTCTGGGCTTTGTGCACACACAGCACAGGACTGGCAGGCCCTATACCATGCAAGAGACTCAGCACAAGAAAAGGAACTCATCACAAACCTAGGTAATCTGGAAGTTAATATAACTCGATGAAATAACCCCACCCACCCAGTACTCCTCCAAAAAATCAATTCTTTTGATAATTTACCAAGATGTTATCAAAGCAGTTAAAATGTTAAATTACTTTGGTCAGAGTACTCCAGAAATGAACTTCAAAAAAGATAATAACTAAAGTAATTACTCAAAAGCAAGATTTTTAGTTTTAATAGTAAATATTACTATGGGAAACAACTCAAGAGGTTAATGTTTTTAACTATAAAATAAATATAACCACAGCAGATTCTATCCTATTTGGCCTCACTCATATGAACCCCTATATTCTCTTAGCTACCCTGGTAATTCTAAGTCCTGACCCTAAGAGGCTGAGTTGTCTGGACTAGAGACAAACCTCTCCTGCCCTGAGCACACGCGCACACATCCTTGCCCACTCTAAAACATCCCCAACAGCCACACACAGAAAATCAGCCTCCAGACTCTCAGCCTGCAGGGAGGAGAAAGGGAGCAAAGGATTGAGTAGAGGAATACACTATAGTCATGATGTTTGACTCAACGGCCACGAGAACACAGGTTGTAAAATAAGGAGAGCTGGACTGAAAGGGTGGTTATCGACCTGGGCTGCAAGTGGAAGCCCCAAGGTCCTGGAAGAACATAAGCCAATGCCAAGTCCCACACATCCATTAAATAACGACTTCTGGAATGGGGCTGGGACACTGACTGTGGTGTTCTGTTCTGTACATTTAGCGCCTCAGGTGATTCTAACTGCAGACAGGTCGTGGATCACTGCCACGTCCAGGGTTTTGACTGCACTCCATCATCTTGTTAGTTCTCAGCAAAGACCAAGAGGAAACCCAGTATGTGGACAAGCTCCTTCAGCAGATTAACAGGAAAAGCTAAAGAGTGTAGGTCCATCTCCCATGCTCCTAAGAGAAAGGTAGAACACCTCTGAGTTACCCTCATGAAATGTGTTAAAACTCTTTAAAATTAGAACCACCAGAAAAAAAAAATATTTGCTTTCCTCAGGATTTTCCCCCCAAAGTATTTTTTCTTACTTTTCCAAATGTTCACTTTTTCCAACCAATCCTTTATCTTTACTCTGCTCCTTTGTTTACATTGAAAGCTGTCTTCACTTGCATTTCCCAGAAATGCTGTTTTTGGGGTTATTTTTGGTTAAGTTAATTTGCTCATGTGACCTACGCAGTTCAACTCAGATGCTCTCTGACTCACGCTCACAGCAGAGCTCCAGTCACCAGCTTGATGTGCACGAGAATGAAGACTTGATCAGTTCCAAATGCAGCCTTCTGCTACTGCAAAGAAGGCAATGAGAAAATGCTCTCCAATGATAGATCCCAACTCAACCTTGACGGATGGTTTCCATTAAGTTCAAAGTCCTTTTTTAAGCAAGCTCCTTGCTTTATTTCTAAGTGAACACTCAGCATGCTGGCTAATCATTCTTTGCATCTTCGCAGCCAGCTTCTCTGATGAGCTAGCTACAAGGGCCTGGCTCCTGTCATCTCTCTGATATCTCCCACTTCTCTGCTCTGCTCAATCACTACAGCCACCAGGGATGGACTCAGTAGCCAGTTTCTGCCCAGAGCCTTCGCCCTGCCTGGAATGGCTTTCTCAAAGCCGTCATGAATGTCAACTTCTTAGCAAGGACTTCTCAAAGCTCAGTCAGACAGGAACATTTTGTCTATTTTTGTACTCTGTTGTATGCTCTGCACTTCAAACAGTGCCTTGCACAAAATAGGCACTTAATAAATATCTATAAAATATATGACTGTAACCACCAAATTTAATGAAATTCAGGATTCAACTAACAAAAAAAAAGGACCTCTATTTCAAAGTAAAATTTCTGAAGTCTAAATAATGTACTACACAATCATCATAATATTTCACCAGATCTACTACAGGACTTACAAAGTTATAGCCATGAATGAAATGTGACTCTGAAACATGCTACTAGTGATGAGGCACACACTCCATTCTGTGATTCTACTGGGAAAGTGATTTTGGTCTAATATTTGCCACACACCTTAGAGAGACTAGTAATGGGCTAAAGTCCTACCACCTGGATTCAGAGTTCATGCCTGGTTCCTCTGAGAGAGTTAACCCTCTAACTGTTACAGCTATTTAAAGAGACTCAGTCTCTGCTTCCAAACTTTAATGTGCAAAATGCCTCCAGATCTTGTTAAAATGGTGGTCCTGATTCAGAAGGCCTGAGACTCTGCATTTCTCACCAGCTCCCAGAGGGTGCAAATGCTGCAAGTGTATTTCAAGATAAAGGAGCTCACCATGATCAGAACATTCACAGGCTGAACAATTTTCTTTTAGGTAGGACATAAAAAGGTGTGTGTAGACATTTAGATCAGACGAATTCAAAAGCCTCTTTTCAAGGGTAAGGTGTAAAGATGATAAACCACATAAAGCATCAGCTTAGAGAAGAAACACGTGTTGGACAGCACAACTCCTGCTAATTCTCTCCCTCAGATATTTACACTTTTAAGGATTTCTCACAGTCCATGACAACTTATGAGAGCCCTAACACTACACAAGACTGCTTTAAAAGTGTTTAAAACTCATTTTTAATATTCATGGACCAGCAAGACTCTTTTTAGAAGAGTCTTAATTGTTAAAATCTCTTTCATTGAAGATCAATCACAATCATCTGAATGGGAATGCTAACATATGCATTATGTATGCATCATGTAACCACCTGCAACAGATGAGCTGACTAGAAGCCTTGGTCCCCAAAAGCCTCACTTCACACCACTAACAGGCATTTGAAACAGCTCAGAAAAATGGCAATAAGCACCAGAGCTGGGGTTTTAACTTTCTTTGTGGAAAAACAAAACAAAAACGCCTGTAGCTGTTTGATGAAGCCTACTGACCCTTTCCAGAAATATGTATTAAACCCACAAAATATACAGGATTGCAAGTAAAGCCAATTATACCAAATTTTCTTTAACACATTTAGCAAGCGGGTGTCATGGAATCTGACATAGTGATGAAAACAAAGGATATCTTAAGCTGCCTCATCCACTGCAGTATGAAAACATCTGATTTCTGTTGGTGACAAGTCACAAGCACTGTTAACACTGTGGGTTTCTACCTGCTTTCATGATGGCAGCAAATGTTATAGTTCCAGTTAGCGGCTAGCAGAAGTAAAGCTGTGATCTTCCCTGTGTGCGGGGGCTATAGTAGGGTTGGCCAGCAAGCTGTTGTTGGGAGGAGGGTACAGGGTAGCAGACAAGCTGATATGCCAGAGTGCCCTGAGACCAGGACGTGGTGACAGGTGTTCCCTTCTGGAACAAAGTGCCAAAAGACTACCATATTGAAAGCACTGTGACTGTCAGTGCTTTTCCTCCCTTTTTACCTGAATAGTGTTAACATAAGCACTGGCTTATAAAAATGAGCCCTAATAGGAAAATCCTCTAGTCGCTTTAGAGTTCAAGTGTTTTTCATAAGGGGAAAAAAAAGCATCCGTTTGACGCCTACAAGTAGCTTACCATCTACTGCTTCACGTTCGAACTACTTCGCCTAATTTTTAGAACTCTTCCAGATGTCTATCCTTATTTTACTTATAGTTTCATTTTCCACTATCCCCTAACACTTAGTTTTACTTCCGCCAGCCTCTAACTGGAAATGTAGCATTTCCTGCCATTATGAAAGCAAGCAGAAACCTACAGTGGTGTTAGTAGTGCTTAAGAGTTAATAGTTCTCAAGTGCGGGCAATTTTGCCCAACAGGGGACATATATATGACCATGTCTGGAGACATTTCTAGTTGTCATACCTGGGGGCAGGGACTCTATTGGCATCAACTTGGTGGACGTTACAGATACTGCTAAACATCCTACAGTGCAATGGGCAGGCCCCAAACAAAATTATCTGGCCAAAACTTCAACAGTACTGAAGCTGAGAAACCCTACCCTCACATAATTCCTTTTCTCTACTATAAGCCTTAGAAGTCAACTTAAGCAAAAAACAACCTCCCTTCTAAATAGAACCCCCTAAAACCCAGCCCAAATCAGACAAAGTCTACAGGCCTTCCCTAATCATGACCCCCCACGAATGTAATCACTTCAAAACAAATGAAGCACTTAACTCTAAATGGAAGGGCATGCAGATTTATTCCCTACCCACTAGGTTCTTGAAAATGGACCCCAAAACTTATCCTTGACATGTGTGCTCTCGCAACGTATGGAAGAGGGCAAAGCATGTAGCATGAATTCAAATGTTCTACATCTAAGTGATGCAGGAGGCTTTAAGAAAAACCAGGTAAAGCAATGGTTATTATCCTGAGAAACCAAAGTTTAAATGTGCTAGCCGTGCTGTAACTAAGTGAATCACTGGTAATAAATTGAAGGGGATGCAGTAGGCAGGACAGCCCATTTGTTAACAAGACAATGGTTTTCAGTGGTGAGGCCCTCTTCAGAATCACTTGGAAACTCCTACAAAAAACAGTGCATGCCTTCCCCTAATGCATGAAGTTAAAAGTTCCAAAATCTACCTTCAGATACCCAAACACATCCAAAATGACATGTATACAAGGTTTCCACCATAGCGAAGTACTATGGTGTACCTCTCAGCAAAAGACTGGAAACAATTAAATGTCATTAATATAGGACTAGTTAAATAAAAAGATACATCTATGCACTTGGAATACTAGGCAGCTGTATGCAGAAGGGAGAGTGAGAATGCTAGGTTTTGACATGAAAAGACTGTTGAGATACGAGGCGAGTTTAAAAAGCAAGGTGAATCCTAAATCCCTAAGATGTGAACACTTAGCAAGAGGCCATGGAGAATAACATAATGAAAAAATAACAGTATTATAAACACTTTGTATAGTACTTATCATTCATCCGATATGCTTATGTGCATATGAATCCTTGTAATCCTCACTGTAATCATTCTTTACAAATAACAACAACTAATACTCATCAGGTCATATGGTCAATGGGGAGCAGTTCTATATATACAGAGGTTTATGATATGGTATAGATTAAATCCAAGGAGATCACAGCCCGGTTGTGGTGGCAGTGGCTCTGGTTCTAGCAGCAACACTGTCCCTGTGGTTGTGACTGTGCCCAATACTTCATCTTGCTCAGGTTGTTTCCTCTACTGCGAAGTGGTAAAAATGACACCTACCTCACAGAATTTTTCTGAGAATTAAATAAAATGCATTTAAAGCAGTTAGTATCCTGGAAAAACAGTCAGTATTCAATAAAATGTTATTTGTTATTATTACTGTGGTGTTTCCCAGCCTAGTTGGGATGGCAATTAAATAAGTTCAAGTGTCCTAACAGAGACAAGTTCTGTGAAAACACCTAGAGGGGACAGCACCCATGAGATCCTGGCAAAGAATCTCTTCTGTGAGGTTCAATCTCCCTGGGCACAAGGTCCATACTGACTCAACTGTCCCTGCCCTGTAGTGGAATACACATACAAAAAGGCACTAGTGACAAACATCTGGGGTTGAGCACCAGACAGCTACATCAGTTTCTATGTCCCCTTCTCTGCAATTTGGGGGGGGGGGGGTGAGGGAGGCGAGGTGGGAATAGCTACCTTCTCCTCTAAATCAGGAATCCCCAAAGCCCAGGATAAAGACCAGTACCAGTCCCTGGCCTATTAGGAACCGGGTCACACAGCAGGAAGTGAGCGGTGTGCAGGTAAGCGAAGCTTCATCTGTATTTGCAGCCCCTCCCCACTGCTCACATCATGGCCTCAGCTCCACCTCAGATCATCAGGCATTAGGTTCTCATAGGAGCACTGGCCCCTAGTACCAAAAAGGTTTGGGACCAATGCTCTAAATAAACACTCCACTTAAAAATGGACTCTACCATGACAAGTGATCACCTATTCTAAAATCAGCAGGCAATAGCTTGAAGATTATTTGAACTAGTTAGAAAAAATATTCTTGAGTCAATGCTCAAACGTTGTAAGTAAAATAATCGCATCCCCAACTAGCAAGTGCCAATCCGTTCAATTGTTTGGACAGCAATTAGGCACATGCAACAAACTTTCATTACATCTGTACCTTTGGACCCACTAATCCTGCTGGGAAGACTCTATTCTAAGAATACAAAGCAGTGATACAAAAGTTTGTGTGCAAGGAGATTCATCTTAGTTTCAAAAGAGCAAAAATAAACATGAACAACATTAATATCCAGCAAGCTTAATATTTAAATAAATACACATCTATATGACTACATATTTTACAGCCTTTTAAAAATAATTTCAGAAAACATTAAGACAGCAGAATGCTCACAGATAAGTGAAACAAGGTAGAATTTTGTTTCTGGGTCATTTATTTTTATTTAAATTTTTTTAAATTAAAGTACCATATTGGTATATATTATATGTTATATTAGTTTCACGTGTAGGATACAGTGATTTGACATGTTTATATCTTACAATATAATCACAACACTTACTAATTATTTGTTACCATGCAAACTTATCACAATATTATTGACTATTTCCCTTCACCTTTTCACCCGTCCTCCCACCTCCTCCCCATTGGTAACCATTCATTTGGTCTGTTTCTGAGCCTGTTTTGAAACAAGGTAGAAGTTATAATGTGTCCAGCGTGTGTATACACAAACAGGTATTAAAAAGAAGAAGAAAATGCACCATAACCTTAATAGTAACTTATCTCTGGGCAATTAAAAAAATGTTTTTTTGTTTTCCAATTTTACTGCAAGGAAAAATTAGAGTTAGGAAAAGAAATTTAAAGATATTAAGTCTAAATGTAAGTACCTTCTCATAAGATACATGCAATAAAAAAAGTAAAATAGAAGCAACTTCTAAACCTGAAATTGCTCATCACTCGATGACTATCCATGATCTCCCTACCAAGCTGGATGCTGTGGAGGAGCTGTCGGAGGTGCTGAGCAGCATCCATAAGGTGTGAGAGATGTTGGCCTCATGGGAAAACAAGAGACAATTTCAAAGAAAGTAAGGAAAGGGGCACGATTTCTGGTGGTCCAGAAAGAATAGCAGAGCTGAAGACTAACTGGAAAAGGAGCCAGCCAAGCCAAGAACTGCAGGGTGGGCCTTCCAGGCACAGCAACAGAAAGGATGGAGCCCCAAGGCAAGAAGAGCTGGGCAGAAAGATGTTCCTGGCCGAGGCTTATGAGAGCCAAGGTGGTGGCAAGGCAAGGAACCCTCAAGTAAGAACATGGACTCTAAAGTGTCCACGGCCATTTTTCAATTTGTATTCTAAGTAACCTATCCCTACACAGGAAAGAATAACATCTGTTAAATACTTTTAAGTCGATGGAAAAAAAAATACCTAAAATCAAAAAGAATGATTTTGTAAGCATTTTACTAAAATAGTAATTACGTGTCTCTAAAAACCAGAAGAAAATAGATAGTTTAATAGTGAAAAAACTATTTGCTGACTTAGGCCAAGTGAAAGCCACTACTAACCAAAAAACGTCTTCTACATGAAAACATTCCTTTTAATATTTCTTACCCTAAAGCTTTACTCATTAAGAAAAGAGAGTGAGAAAGATTATTGCTCAAAAATCTCAGCAAAAGGTACCAAGGACTTAACTAGATGAGCTGCAACAATATGACTGACTATAAGCAGCCTGCAGAGCAGTGTAACTTCTACCACACGTGCCCAGCCCTAACTGTGCAAACCTGACAAGCTTTTAGAAATTCAGATTCCAGGACACCCCAGAACAGGCCAATTAAACCAAAATCTGGGAAGGGGGGTCCATGCCTACATACAAACAGCTCTAAAAATGCTCCAGAAACTGCAGTGCAGAACCACACAGGTTTGCACCAAGAGCCCTGGGTTGACTAAAGACAGTACTTAGTAAGCTATGCAAACCCATAAAATGGGGTTAAAATAGCCTCTTAGTCAACTTCCTAAGGTTGTTACAGGATTAAGTGTCTAGTTCCTGGAAAGTGGCTCTTACGGAGTCTGTCACAAAGCTGGTGCTCAATAAACCGCCACAGTTATCCAGGTCAGTGACCTAACTGAGGAGGATCAGGGAGTAGCAAGAAAGTCTTTCGTGTGAACAGCTACACTATCCTACTTCCAATTCACAGCTTAATTTTAACACAGTTCCAACAGGCTTAGGTGTATTCTCCTAGAGCAAAGTGAAAAATAGTCAGCAAATTTAAGGTGGGGAAAGGGGGAGCCTAAAGAAATCAATGGTTGCTGGAGAAAAAAGGACAATGTTAGCACTAAGACACAAGTGACAGCAAGGGAACATTAAGAAGCATTTTTAAAAGCAGAAGTTTAAAAAGCATAGCCATGTGGGAACAGCCAGCCCAACCTTAAAGTCTGAAGTCAAACACTGTGTGTGAATATTAAACAACACATTCAGGAAGGCAGTTCCTACCCCTTCAAGAAAAACTTAAATTAAGTGACTGTGCGATACCAAAAATGGTTAACAGTGAAAACAAATTTAGTTGCAGAGGCTGTAATTACTCCTCTTCCTCATGCAATTTCAGGTGGAACTTCATCCCATGCACATCGCATCCAAAAGGACAGCAGATGAGGCATTCATATATGTTAGTTTAACCTCCAAGACTTCTGACATTAAATGCACACTATATACAATATTGCTATTGTGTATATTTTGGACAGAAGTATGTTTAAATATTGAAGTTTTCTTTGAGAAACTGGCTCATCATCTAATCTTAATCAGTAAACTACGTTACAATGACCATTGTGGTTCCTGCTATAATATTCAACTGCCTAAAATGAACCATTCAGAGCTGTTAGCACATTAAAATGGTTGCTTCGTGATCCCCAAGGGGTACTAGCCACAATCTAAGTTCAGTTACAGAGCATTTATGCATCCAAGAGCGGAAATCAGGCGCTGAAAAAACAAACAAACAAACAAAAACAAGAAATGAGTGAAAAGCATCGCTGGTCCAGAAAGCATCAGTAAAATAGGCCCTTGGGTTTATTTCTATAGGAGCCACTGCATACAATAATTCCACTTCCTGAGTCCTGACTGGGTGCCTACTGTGAACAAGGCAAAGCTGCTCAGAGTCACAGACCAACTCTTTTATGGGCAGCCATGCAGGAAAAGATCAGGCCAGAAAGGGCTCAAGTGGAATGAACAGAAAAGATTTCAGGTCAAGAAATTTGAGATTTACTTTGTAAAGCAAATATAACCAGACCTTGCATCCAACAGGTAAATGGTATTTGCTCAAATGAATTCCACAACTACAAGTAAAACAGAGCCCAAACTTGCCCTTTCACACTTCTCCAGCAAGTTTATCCACACCTGATTCCTTGTTCAGTTATTTAGCAGCTATTAAGTGCCAGAACATTTAAATCATTACATTATCCAAATGACCCTCTAATTTCAAGGCACCAGGCCAGCTCACCACTTCTCCTCTGCACAGACCCGTATTCTTTATAATGAAAAATGTTAGTTAGTATAAAACCCTCCACAGCTACATTTTCTTAGAATAACTCCTTCCTACAACAGATGGCCCATATTTACCATAATACTTGGACTATAAAAAGCAAGTGGTTCTACTTTCAATAATGGCTGAATAGTCAGACCAATCTTCACAAAGAAAAACGTAAGTTCTGGACAAAGTATAAAAAACAATAAACTGAACACAACCAAAAGCAGGCAGAAACTAGAGGGAGGTCAACATTTGGAAAAAAGTTTGGTACTGCGTAAGTTTCATGTCCTGCAGCTCAGGTACCAACTGAAAAAGAACGGCTGAAGCTCAGACAGAACCCCAGACTTACTGACTTGAAAAACCAGAGATCAGAATTCTGATAGACTACAGTGGCTGGAAAGCAAGGGGGAAATCCCAGAAAGAAGAATGCCTTGGAAGGGGAACACCAAATTCTGCATACAAATTCTGCCCACATCTCCAAGGGAGCCCTGAAATAGGCATGCATGGGACAGACTCCAAGAAGCCAAGACCAAACAACTGAAGAGATATTGTAACTGCTAATTACACCGGGAAAAGAGTTTGGGAGTTTGAGTCCAGCCAAATTTACTGCTTGCTAAACAAGCAAAACAACATCAATACTCTTCAGGGGGACACAACAAAATCTAGAGTTTCTACAATGTCTCATTTATAAAATCTAAAAAGCAATCCATAATTACTAGAGATGTAAACAAATAAAAACATGAACCATACAGAGAGAGAAAAGAGACTAAGCACAAGATGAGTCACATGCTGGAATCAAAGGAAGGAGTATTAAGTAGCTGTTATAAGAAGGCTCAAGAACACAAAGAAAAACATACTCACAATGTACAAACCAGAAATATATTGCAGAAAGAAAACAAACAATTTAAAAATGGAAATTCAGAAAGCAACCATGATGTCCTTCAGTAGGTGAATGCACAATGAACTGTGCATGTTCAGACAATGGAATATTATTCAATGACGAAATAAGCTGTAAAGCCATGAAAAGACACGGAGGAAACTTACATGTATATTACTAAGTGAAAGCCAATGTAAAAGGCCACACACCGTATGATTCCAACTATGCGATATGCTGTAATAGACAACACTATGAAGACACTAAAAATATCACTGGTTGCCAGGGGTTGGGGGGAAGGGGCACGATGAACAAGCAGAGCACAGAGGATATTAAGAACAACGAAAATATTCTGTATGATACCATAATGGTGGATATATGCCCTTATACGTTTGTCCAAACCCAGAGAATATATAACACCAAGGAGCCCTAATATAACTGTTGATTTTGGGTGATTTTCAAGTTCAATCTTTGTGTGAACCTAAAAACTGCTTTAAAAAAAGGTCTTAATAAATTTTTTTTTAATGGAAATTCTGTAAAGAAAAAATGCTATTTCTGAACTAAAAACCCACTGGATGAGCTTAACAGCAGTGTGAAATGAACAGAAGACAGTGAATTTCAAGATAGATCAACAAAAAGTGTCCAATCCGAAAAACAGAAAAAGACTGAGGAAAAAAATGAACAAAGCTTCCAGGACTTATAGAATAGTATAAAAAAAGTTTAATATACTTGCAGGTGCAGTCTCAGAAAGAAAGAGATATTGAGACAGGAAAAACTATGAAGAAATTATGGCTAAAATCTTCCTAAATTTGGTAGACAGAAATTGACAGATCCAAAAGTTCAGAGAACACCGAACAAGGTAAATGCAAGAAAACAACACTGGGACACATCATAGTCAAGCTGCTTCAATATCCAATACTAAGACACAGAGACAACCTTGAAACCAGCCAGAGAAAAATAGCTTGTCGGAAACCACAGAACAGCAAAAGCAATGATGGTCAGAAGAAAGTGTCTCAACTTCTTTAAACGCTAAAAGAAAAGAACTGTCAACAAATAATATTACATCCAATGAAAAGATTCTTGAACAATATAAGCAAAAGCAAAACATTTCTGGATAACAGAAAACTAAGAGAATTTCTTGCCAGGAGATCCGCATTCAAGAAGAAAAAAAAAAAAAATGCTGAAAAGCTTTCCAGACTGAAGGGATACTGTAACAAACTGGGTCTTCAGTAAGGAATAAAAAGCATCAGAAATGGTAACTATGTAGGCATATACAGAAGATGACATTTTCTTCCTATTTTTTAAAAATGCATTCGGATTAAAGCAAAAAATGATATTATATTGTGGGGTTTATAACATGTAAAAGTAATACATATGATAACCATAGCATGAAGGACAGAGAAGGTGAATAGTTACAACTGCAAGACACTTACATTTTAGGTGAAGATATACAGTATTAACTCCATCAACACAGACTGAATAGTTAAGAATACATACTGAAATCCCTAGACCAATCACTAAAAATGAAACAAGGCAAATCAATAGCTAAAATGAAATTCTATGATTCCACTTAAATGAAGTTCTTGAATAGTCAAAATTAATCAATGATAGGGGGAAAAACTAGAACAGGGAAAAAATAAAAACCATAGAAAAAAGGCAGGGGTGGGGGCTGGGCATGGTAAAGGTGGGAACTGACCAGAAAATGGTTTGAGGCCATTTTCTGAGGTAATAGTAATGTTCTATATCTTGACAGAGTTCGATCACACAGGTTTATGCATTTATCAAAACTCGAATGATACACTTAAAATATGTGCATTTCATAAAATTTAAGTTAACCTTCAAACAAAATATATATAGAGAGAGTGAGCTTAGTACTGGGAATTATCAACTAAAGGTTACTGAATAAATAAAAATGAATATTTGGGGTGGGGGTGGTGGGGAGAGGAATTATGTCATAAAGACAGTAGATTCCAAACAAGAAATTAGCGGCAGCCCCAGAGGTGGTTGGGCTCTGGCAGTGCGAACAAAAGCTATGAATGACGTCACACTTCCTACTTCCACAAGTTACACAGAATTTAGGTCACTCTTTTTCTTCTCATTTCATATTTTCAAGTTTTCCTCTCACTTTTGATGATGTAGGAAAAATTTTTTTTAACATAATTTTGACATAATAAAAATTGCCACTTATCAATGTCGCCTTTGGCAAATTACTTAATCTCTGTTTTTTCACTGCTAAAAAAAGGGGACAAAAATAGAACCCAAGTCACTGAGTTGTTATGAGGATTAAACACATTCGAAGCACTTAGAACGACAGTGCCTTGCACATAGTAAATATTTTCATTGTTACCACTGGCATCATTCCCTCTTTTTGACTACTTCATATTTCATCTCCTGATTCGTAATTCTGAAAGGAAAAACCATTCTGATTGCTAAATTAGCCTCTCCAAAACAAATATTAACAGTACTCTGGTTCATGAGCTTCATACTGTCACCCACAACTAATCCCACACAAATAAATGCTCTCAGAAATATCACTTTATATATAACAGTACCGTAACAAGAAAATTATCAGTAAGCTGGAGTCAGAAGAAGAATCTATCCACTCACAACTAATGTGTAAGTTCCAAATGGTATTCTAATATTTTAATTGTCCAGGAAGAGTACACACACCACACAGTGCTTCCCATACAACTTTCCTACTCGGTATGTTCAAAGTATCTCATCAGTTTTACTATCTATATTACAGCTAGGTTGTTAGCATTATTCCCATGCTTTCATATCTTACTAAAATGCCCACAAATTAATTCTCTTCTTTTTTGTTATTTTTTTCTAGTTGAGACTATATTTCTAGAAATAGTTCCTACATATATATTTAATTAGATTCATTGTGAATCAGTAAGAAACCAGAGAATGTTTCTTTCTAGTAAATCTAGTGAAGCTTTTATGTAAAAGTTCCAAATAATTAGGAAATGACCATAATACTCTCTTCTAATTAATCTGATGTCAGTTTATCAAAAGAAATATAAACTAAACTTTAATTGGGATTATCAGTTTATTGCCATCCTACAGTAAACTAAAATATCTAGGCTTACCATGATTTACAATTTTGTAAACATTAAAAAAATATAATCAAAACCATCTTACTTTTAGAACTACAACCACTACTCGGAGATGAACTAATCCACATGCGTAGCTCCATGGGGTATAGTCTACCAGAGCATCAGAAGACCGCACATCCTTCCCTTCCCCAGCTCTTCACTTAACTTATTCATAAAACGTGGTTCTGTCATGTGGTAATACAAAGTCAAACTACTGTGCTCAGAGAATTTCTCCCAATGAAAGCTTTTGCATGCCAATTTTTGAAAAGAAAGTAGAATACAGATGTTAAAATTCACTAGCATCCACAGCTATGTAATGCATAAGAGAAACAGCCATTGGATAAACGCAATTAAGGAAGACTATGAGTTGGTAACAGGTATTACTAACAGGGCCATAGAAACGAAAAACTCTAAGGAAAAAAAAAGTCTTCACTAAGGTGGCCTTTCATAAACATACAACATTTTCCTCCCACTAGGTTTTCACAGATGCTCAGGACACAGCCTTATTGGATGACAGGGACCACTGGGCTCTGGGATTTAAAGAAAATCTCTGCCCTCCAATAAATCAGCGTGGTGATGGAAAATCAAAGAAACTATTATAATACAATATGCTAAGGTCTAGGACAGAAAGAGGCAACAGCATGGTTGGTATGTGTGAATCAAGAAGTGGAGGCTGGGGTGCCCCAAGTACCAGGTTTCCCTTCTGAGAGATCAGCATCTGCAAAGGCTCAGTGGAAAGAGAAAACAGTAAATGTGAGGGACTGCAAGTACAGACAGAGGTGAGTATGGACAAGCAGTGGATAGGTCACAAAGGCTAAGAATTACACACCAGAGAATAAGAAACCTACAGGCATCTTACCCAAGACCGTTCCAGTGACAAAGTGGGAACTGTTGTTAGAGGCTAAGAGTGGGATCGGGGAGACTAGGTGTCATAGCAGACTAGATCCAGGTCAAGGTCAGAAGTTGGGCATGTCACTATTTCTAAAAAAAGATTTAAGGTACCAAAGTTTCTGAATTTAACTAAAAAACAAAACAGAGCAGCTATAAAGTTCTCTTGTTGACTTTAAACAATGACATCAGCTTAATTCTAAAAGGAGATCATCACTCACTAGCATTCCAGCATACATTCTTGACTCAGGGAAAGGAGTGAAGTTACGCGAGGCTAGGGTTGTGCTTGTTCCCTGAAGACTAATTCATTTATTTCCTGGCTTCCTGGCAAATCGCCCAAAATCTAAGTCCACCTACAGAGAAGTATGCCATATATGTGACCATCATACCACGCGTGGTGGGCAGGAGAGAGAGGGACAGACAGAATGGGAGAACAGTGACCTGGGCTATGGCCGTGTTGATGGAGAACAAATTTACAAGGTAGTTTAAGACTTGGAAACAAGCTTAGAAGAACAAAGGTTAGAAGAACAAAAAGCCAAGCAGACTGAGCTACCTGGAACCTCCAAGCTGGCGTTCAGGTCTAGTTGGGCATATAAATTCTGGGTTCATCAGTGAGTGTGGCAAAATCACAGCTAAAAATGTCATGAATTATAAAGTAAAAAGAGAAGGGAAAGGAGAGAAGTCAGAGGAACAGCATCATTAAATGGGCAGGAAAGCAGAAGGGAAGCTGAACATGAGGAAAATCAGTGGTGCTAGAGAACTAATGGAGGCTCTGAGACTTCAGAAGGCGGCCCTAGCCATGCCCAGACTCCTTTAAATCAACATTTGCAGCCATGTATGTTTTTTACAAGACAGCCTCTCCTGGAGATTCCACTGTGCAGGAAAACCCACAGAACAAATGAGATTTGAAAAAATAAATAAATAAATAAATAAGATAACTGAAAAGTATCCAGTGAAACTGACAAGAAGTCATCTAGATAAAAACATCAATGCAACTGAATAGTCTAGAAGGAAACTCACGTGCATACAAGAAACATAGCAAATAATAAAATATAGCATTTCAAATCTGGGAGGGAAGAGATGGATTATTCAACAAATGGCAGTGGGACAACTGGGTTGTCATCTGGAAAATATAAAACTAGTTTTGTACCTTACACCAAATAAATTCCAGATGGATCTGTTAAATGTAAAAGGAGAAACCACACAAGCTCCATACCAGAAAAAACCACAGGGAATGTCTGTATAATGTATAATGCATATGTGTAATAATATGTACAATGCATAATGTATAACGCATTTCTAATTATGACACAAAACCCAGAAGCTATATGAGGCTGAAAATAGGGCACTAAAAAAACTGCATTAATTATATAAATGTCTAACACTATGCTGTACACCTGAAACTAATAAAATACTGAATATAAACTATAATTGAAAAATTAAAAAATTAAAAAAAAATTTTTAAGTGGAGAAAAACTGGAAAACAAATATTCACAACTTCTACTGAAAACAAAAATACAATTTCCTTGAAACTTAAAGAGTGCCTAAAAAACAAAAAAAAAGGTCAACAACCCAACAGAGATGGGCGAAGGATATGAGAGCTTGCCAAGAATAAAATGGTTTACTTGAAAAAATGTCAAACTTTACTCAGAACACTGCAAAATAAAACTATACTACACTGAGATGTATTCCTCACCTAACTGAATGGCAGCAAGGGGGGAGGGGTGCTAACTCCCTCACACTAACTAGTTGAAGGTATACAAATAGGCACTCATACATTGCTATGCGAATTCCAAAAGATGGATATTAGAAATATCTAAATTACAAAAGTATAGATCATTTGACCAGCTACCAATCCCACTTCAAGATTTCTTTTCTACAGATACTTACTTGAATGTGAAAGGCCATGCATGCTGTTTGTTGTATACAGGTGACATACATAATATGTCAATGACACTGAGTTGTTTGTAACCATAAAGATTTGGGAACAAAATGTCCATCAATAGGAAGTGATTAAGTAACACATTCATACAGAGCAGCCACAAGCTAGCATGAAGTAGCTCTATGGACTGATAGGGAATGCTCATCAGGAAAGATTGCCAAAAGAAAGGGTCAGACGGTGTGGGGAGTAAGACACCAGTTATCTCTTTGTAAATAAACAGTCTCTTCGGAAGGTTCTACAAGAAACAAAGAGGGGAATGGAACTGTATGGCTGCGGAAAGGGAAAAAAAAAAAAGCTTTGTTTTTTACTGATGTGGAAGAAAAGGTATCAACACCCAGGGAGAGAACAGAATGTTGCGCCCGCACCTTGAAATGTCCTTCCCTGATTGTATGGGGGATGGGAGTGACTTTCATCAAATAACTTTTTGTATTTTTTCAATTCTTTACCTATAATTATATAATAATATTTAAAAAAAAAAAAAAAGAGATCGCTGAATTCCCTTTAATAAAATTTCTTTAGTGGAGGATACTGAGGGCAAAAGCCAGGTTCAAAAGGCTGAGGGCTCTGCTGAAGGTGAGGACCAGAGGCAGCAGCAGCAATTTCAAGAAGCCTGCTATAGTCTTTTTCACTGGGGGCCTGGGGTATAGAACATGTATGGAAGATCCTATTTGTATTTAAATATATAATAGTGTGTTTAAAAAGAACATATGAATTTTTAAAAAGAACATATAAATATATTTATATATGCATTAAAATGTCAAAAGAATACACACCGATCTTTTCAAAATGGATGATCCCTGGAAAGCAGTGATGGTCATGTTTTTCAGTTGGTTGGTTGGTTAGTTGACTGGGGAGGACTTGGTAATGAAGGGATAAAGAAAAGAGTGGTTAATAGAGGTGGACAACGTTAAAAGATGGCTTTTGTTGTTTAAAAGACAAATCAGAGAACCATGAAAGTGTCAATGCACTCAGAGGAAAAAACAGTGGAGGTCAAAGATTAGTGTGGGGGAGGTGGGAAGACAGGAAACTGCGAAGTTCAGCCACCTAACCTAACGATGTCCTTGAGGAAACAGATGTGACCAAAACAGAGACAGAGGGACAAGCCTTCGACAGAAAGGAAAACTTTTCCTCTGCAACAGGAGAGAAATTTAAGGATGGGTAAGGGTAGTACAGATATTTCAAAGGCTAGTGATTTTTTTATGAACCTACAAAACATCCACCTAAAATCCCAAACACCCTTGACAGGTAAGTCTATTAGTGAAAATACCCAAAGCATTCCTCTCTGCTTTAGTGACACTGTTACAGTTCTGTTTAAGTCCTCTGTGGACTCAAGTCCAGTCCTACTTTATTATACTACACAATAGCTGTTATAATATCAATTATTTAAAAGATATTCTGTCTTGCTTTTGTCTTGCTTTTGTTTTCTTTTCACTCTAAATAACTTCAGGCCTTTTAACCCAGAACAAAACTGCTTAAGAATTAACCGACTGTATTAGTTCTTGATTATTGCTTTTCACTTTTGATAAGATGTTTCTATAATGTTTTAGATCTTTCCACATACGAAGCATCTACCTTGTTAAAACCAATTTCTAAACTATATATGTCAAGGCCAAAGCCCAAAATCAGAAACCCTTCAATAATCCGTGAACTAATCAGTGAACCTGTGGCAACAGTCTTACTTTAACTAAGAAGATAATTAATGTCCTAAGGGGCGGGGGGGGGGGGGTCTCAAAAACAGAGAAACATCTAATGGATCTTTTTCTAAATTTAATACATCTGAAGCAAAAAATAAAAATAAAAAATAAAAAATTAATAAAATAAACAACCCAATAACTTAAGTAGAAACTATTTGTTCTAGGCATAATAAACACTTTCTCTTAATTTACCAAGTTTCTAATGAGGTCAGCAGTCACCAATTTAATGACAACAGAACAATGCACCAACACTGATGCCTTCTATTGTCCTGCCTTCAAGGGTGTAAGACTCATATGTTAATTTGTTGAGAAAATATAGATTAATCAAAAATGTCTTCAATCCAAAAAGAAGGCAAATGAATGATACAGTACTGAAGAGAAAATGGGTAAAATGAAGCCTAAGAGAATAAATACTACCACATTACTCACTATTCCCTAAAAAGCATAAAACTTCCAGTTTCTATAACTATACTCCAGAACACAATATACACAGGAATTCAAATGTTGAGATGAATAAACCAAATGTGAATTAGCTCCTGTGAAAGTAAATAGCCTTCTTTTAATGTGAGAGCAATGGGCAATAATTAAAGTGCCACATAATCCAAGCTGCTGTACAGTAAAACGGTAGCACTACTGTAGCTCCAGAAAATATAATTAAGTTTTCATTTTCAATGAATAAACTACTACGAGAAAGCAATTAAAACTGCATCCTAGAATGTCTCAATTCCTTTGTCGTGTCCTTCACTATAAGAGGACCGTCTTTTCCAACTGTAAAAGCTGCACCCTCCATCCAATGTTTTCAGATATTTCTGTAGCATGATAAACATGCAATGTAAACAAAGACAGCTAGACTTAGAGACTTCATGAATTTAGTTTTTAGTTCATGGGCTGGGTAGTTCTCAGCTGCCCGAAAGAACAAGTGTTAAAGGTAGAGCCACAATCCTGCCTTTAGGTTACAACTACTCCTATAACCCTTAGCAATAACAGCTGCTCCAGACAAAACCCCTTCTTGTGGAATGCTAGACTACTTTCAGCTGCAACAGGCAAAGAATTTAGGGGTAAAAACCCAGAAGAACCCAATTATATGATAAACGCAGGACAAATTATCTGATGTTTCACCTTTGAACTGCCAAAGTTTTGCAAAAGCTTTCCAAAAGCAATGAAACAAAGCAAGTTATTACATGCCGTGGCAAAAGATCATTAGCAGATTTACTCACAGCATTTGGGCATACCCAAAGTGTCTCCATTCTTTCCCCTAAGAGTACTCAAGGTAGAAACCATGTGGATACTTCCAGAGCTATATCATAGAACATACACCCACAGGAAGACCACCACCCACCACACTCCTGCACTGAGCACTTTAAAATCAGTTTCAATATCCCCTTTAAAAAAAGACAAAAAACAAACAAAACCCAACCGCATGAAGTAGTTCCATTACGATATCTACCATAAGGATTCTGAAACACAAGGATAGAAGGGCACAGTTCTCTGAATGTACGGACAACTAATTAATTGTAAACTTTAAAGGGGTAAATTTTGTGATATATAGGTTAAATCTCAATAAAGCTGTTATTTAAAAAAAAAAAAAGCAAATACCATAGCACATTATCCCTTACATGGAGATGACTGCAAAGAATAAATTTAAATTTTTCCAAAGCTATGGCTTTACATTCAAATAAAATGGAAAGACAGAGGTAGTGTAAATCCAAACCAACCATTATTACTAATTCCCATCATGCCTTAAGGAATAGCACACCTACAGGGTTTGTCAGCTATTCAGCATAAGAAAGCTACTGCAATCTACCATCATCTTTACCACTTCTTTTCAGAAAGTAGACAGGTCTGTTTTACTTTTCTCACACTCTTAAACCTCTTTTACAAGTCCTCAGAGCAATAAGAATTTTAAAATAACAGTAAGGGCTTGGAGAAGCAAATGCAAATAATGCCTATGTGAGAAAACAGTTAAAAGAATTATCACTTAAAGATAGTGAAGCAGTCAACATCTTTATCTCTAAAAGATAAACACTGAGGTCTCTAGGCTCAGAGCTTAAAACGAAATACAACAATTTAGAAAAGAAATACAAACAAAGCTTTAACGGAGTTGCTTTCTCAGGATTACACTAAAGATTAGATTTGGAGAAACTAAGGTGGCAAAATGCTAAAATGCTAAAGGCCTTCATTCTAAAGCAGCAACAAAACAGAAAGTTAAATGAATGTGACTGAAATGAACAGTGACATAGGGGGATGGCAGGAGGGGAAACTAGATATACCATGTTTGCTCTGAAATATAGAAGCAGCGGCCCCAAGATTACTCATTATAATCTCATTAGTAAGGGTCAGGCAGAATTCTCCAATTTCCCGAGGACAAGATAAATTGTCAGCTCCAATTAACTATTCAAATATCAATTTAGAAAATGCAAATACTCCAAGACATAAACATTTTTCACTCTATAACAATGTGCCTTGCTCAAGTTAGCATTCCTCTATAAAAAGCCAAAGAGGACACAGCAGAGAAGAAAGCCCTCACTACACATCTGCTGGGCACATCACACGTGACCTCATGTGACCCTCCAAACAAGTCCATGAGACAGGTAACTTGCCCTCTAATCCAACAGTGAAACACTGAGAGGAGGGAAGACTCGGGCCAAGGTCACACCGTTGGTCAATTCAGTCCTGTGGGGGGACCGGAAGATCAGCCCCTTTATCGCATCAAAGGGATTTTTGGCTTGACAGAAATCCTCTCTTATGAGTTTTTTGTTCTAGCTTTTAGCTTGCTGCTCTGCTAAAATAATGATCACCATCTTCTGCTTTTTATAAAGTGATGCATCTGCACACACAAAAGAACCTCCTTCAAGAGCTGAACACCACTGGAGTCACAGTTATGGACGTTATCAGTGTGGCATTTAACCTGAGGACTAACAGCACATAAAAACAGACCTTAAGAGACTGAAATCCCACTGGCACCCCAAAGCTTACTGAGCCCCCTACAACCACATTCCCTATGACCCTGCTTTCCCTCTATTGTAGCTGAAACATTCTTCTGCCCAGTCCACAACATGGGTGGGATCTGAACACGCACTTAAAAAGGAAACCAGTCTGGAGGTCGATGTCAGAAAAAAGATAGGACATAGATTAAAACTAATGCAGGGACTAGAACCACTTCTTAGAGAAAGACATTAAAGAATAAAAGCCACAATTCAGGCTTGAAAGACAGCTTCAACCACAACCAAGCAAACCAAAGAGTACCAAACTTGTAAAAGAGCTTAGAAACTGTCAAAGGTATTGAGCGCTACTGGTCCTGACTGCAATCTCTTGCTTCCCAAAGATTATCAATGTGTAATCTAAATACAACACACTTGGTCAAAGAAAAATCTTTTTTCTTGGAGCACAATTTTGACATTGGGTCAGGGGGTGGGACAGTGATAAAAATAATTTTGAGTCCCACTTTGTTTACATAGTTTTGAAACATTTAGACAAAAGTTCACATTTCTAAGTGGATGACCACGATGCCCTTCCTGTTTAATTTGGAGACCAGAGATCTTTAACTTAACCTAGCATTCCTTAGGAGACTCGCACCCTCAGGGCTCCAAGTCATCCTGGGATTTGTTTTCACAAATGGCAGCAGCCCTTAAGAAATAACTGTTTCACATACACTGAAGGCTCCAATTTTTGTTTTTGTCTGTTACAGTAGCCAGGCTCTTAAACACACATAAAATAAACACATACGCATATGCATTCATAAATACACATACACACATAAAGACACATATGCTCACATATGCATACATTCACCAGTATACAAAAACACATGCATATACGTACATTCATAAACATATGAATACATATGTAGACGCGTGTGCACACACGTGCACGCGCCGCGGCCCACCCCCCCTTCCCCGCAAGACCCGACCTCGCCAGCGGCGACACCCGCCCATCCAAGGGAAATAAGACACCCAGGCCTGGGGCGCTGCAAAACACCCTCCAACGTCTACGAAGGTTCTAGCGCCTTTTCATATCCACCTCATAACGGCTTCCTTTTCTGGTAATAAACAACAGATTTGGAGAAATCAAGGCTACACAATGTGTAACTGTCATCGGTCGCCCACGAGCCTTATTATTAAGGGGACAAAAGCCTTATGCTTCCCGTCGACGAGGTAAAAGGACGGCACAGGGGCCGCGACCTCTTCCAGGGCGACCCGTCGGTCTGGGGGCGCCATGAGCGCAGCCCTCCCAGACTTTCCCGACCGACCCCGGCAAAGCGGGTGCGAGGGCCCCCAAGCGCGCCGGGGACCGGATGGGTCTTGGATGACAATGGGCGTTGGGGATACGGGGTAAAGGCTTGGGACACGGAATCAAGTGCAGATCGGGAGATCTGGGGGTTGCGAAGTGCCGGCAAACGGCGCAGGGTGAAAGTATGGGGTGCAGGTAGGAGTTGGGGTTTGGGTGAAGGTTGAGTGGAAGCTTGATGTGCGGGTGGGTGTTTGGGATCTCAGGTGAAAGCTTGGGAAGCGAAGGGGGTTTTGAGGTCCCGCGTGGAGACTTGGGTGTGGACTGGGTTTCGGGGAGCGGGTCGGAGGCTTTAAGTGTGGGGGTCGGGAGGGCTGGACCTGCCTTCCGCGCGGGCACGCACCTTGTGGCAGGCCGGGCAGGTGGGCAGTGAGCTCTTGCCCCCGTGGCCCCCGCTGCCGCCGCCGCCGCCGCCACCGCCGCTCAGGCTGCTCTGGATCTGCGTGAGCTCCTGGCGCAGCACCTGCTTCTGGTGAAAGCTGAAGGCCGGGTGATTGGAGGCCATGGTGAAGAGCAGCAAGAACTCATCGCCCGTGCGGCCCTCGTTGAGCTGCAGCCCGTAGTTATGGATGATGGAGTCGATGTGCGTGAGCGTGCGGTAGAGCACGCCAGCAGCTTCGCGCTGCTCCGACCCCAGCAGCGCCAACGACACCAGAAGCTTGCTGCGCACCACCTCGTCCGTCAGATTGGTGAGGCTGCCCAGGTCGGCCGGGTTGTTGGCCTTGATCTCCGAGTCGCGCAGCGAGTGGTAGTCCTTGCGCGCCAGGTCCTCGAGGCACGAGCCGAGGAAACGCAGCTCCAGCGGGATGCACAGGTCCAGCAGGCCGCACAGAAACTCCACACGCTGCGGCGACGGCAGCTCCGAGAACCAGCGGTACACGCCGTCCCTCTGCAGCGGGCAGCGCTTCTCAACCATGCTGCCGCCCGCGCCGCGCCGCCGCCCGGGACCGGGGGCCGTCGCCCGGGGGCGTGGGGCGCGGCGGGCGCGGGCAGGGGGCGCCGCGGGCCGGGGCCTGGGCGCGCCGGGGACGCGCGGGCCGGGAACGGGTGAGGGCGGGCGGGAGCCGCGGGCTGGGCCGGGGGCGTGCGGTGCGGGCGAGACCCCCGCCAGGGGCCGGCAGGCGGGCGCGCGCGAGGCGCTGGGGGGGCCCGGGGCGGCCGGGGCGGCCGGGGGCGGCGAGCGGCCTCGGGCCCCCCGCTCACGGGCGGGCTCTTGGCCCGCGCCCGTCCCCAGCGGCGGCCGGTGCGCGGCGGCGGCGGCTGCTCCTCGTCGTCGTCGTCGCCCGGGAGGCGGCCGCCCCCATCTCCCCCCGCGCCGCAGGGTCTGTCACAGCGGGCCGCCCCCCGACGGAGCCGCCCGGGCCATCCCGCCGCCGCCGCCGCGCTTGGGCTGGCTGTCCGTTACTAGGCTGGAGGCCGCGGGCGGGCGCCTTAGGAGTGGCGGTGGAGGGACACGCGGGGCGCGGCGCGCGAGCGGGCGGCGGAAGGATCTGCGCCGGCACTCGTGCGGCCTCGCGCCCAGGCTCCCCGTGCCGCGGACGGATTCGCGCGAGCACTGCTGCGTTCGCTGCTGACGGGCGCCGGGACGAGGCTCAAGTGGGCGGGGTGGCCGCCTCTCGCGACAGCCTGACCGGCAGGACCCTCCCTTCCCCGCTGATTGGCTCGGACTGCCCCTTCTCTGCCCGTGATTGTTCCGGGTCCCCAATCTCGATTCGCCCCCGCCGAGACCACGCCTCCCCAAGGCTGTCGATCACGTTGGAACCGCCCCTCCCTAGCCAACGGAGTCGATTGGCCCGCAAGGCCGGAGGGGCTGAAAACCCGGGGCGGATTTCTAGTTGCTTTTGTTCCCACAGATTTTCGTGGAGCATTGTTTTAGGTAAAAGCCGGGCGTCAGACCTTCCTGTTTTATTAATGAGCGTCATAGGAGGGAAATAGAGGATGTCTTCGAGAAGCCGCTGGAGCGGTTCTTCGGAGACCCGAATCTCCATCTCTGCTCTCTCTGTTAAGCTGTGTGACCTTGGGCAAGTCACTCGGCCTCTCTGAGCCTTGGGCGCCTTCCCTATAAATGAGAGTAATAATAACTGCCCCTGGGGCTTGTGAATAGGTTGTGAGCTCACAGAGGGCGGTGCCCGCATTTCTGAGGTGGTAGGCCTGCCTTGAGGATGTGATGGGAACAAGATTTCTCCATTAAGTAAGCCTCCTTTCAGCGGGTTACTGCCTCAGCTCAGGAACCAAAAGGATACAAAGACACTGGCTAGGAGGGGTCAGGGAGCAGGTGAAGCAACTCCTCCCCGTTGGCACGAGGTTACAGGCTGGTGGGAAAAGGTGGAGGAGAAGCTGGGGCACCCAACCGCCTTTAAGCCTGCAGCTTCAGTCAGTGGTCCATCTGCAGATGAGGAAACTAAGATCCAGATGCAAGAAATTCATTCCTCCCTTGCCCTACCCCTGGAGCCCTTCTTTTGATGTCTTGTGATTTAGGACGGGTTTGTTCATTGTTCAGCAACTCTATGGAGGTGTGTGCCAGGTTATATATAAGCCTTTCTGGGCAGCTATGAGCAAAGTGGTACTCTCACTGCCCCAGGGGGCTTACAACTTGATCCTGGGCAGTACACAATATAGAATTATTGAATAAATGCATTTCTTCAGGACCTGTTCCAAGGTACTAGAAATTCCTAACAAGACATTCTCCATCCATCTTTGGAGCTTCAAACATGGAACAAACATTGCAGAGCAATCATTGGAGGGAAAAGAAAATTTGCTTCCCACTGCTCTCCACTCCTTGGACAAATTTTCCTGGAGCCACCATGGTATTCTTGGTCAGTGTAGGAACGAGGAGCAGGAATCCAGGGTAGCTTCCCAAGGGGATCAAATCCATGTAGTAGCAGGGGCGAGGCTGGGTCCAGTTGGGTCTCCCTGCCTTACTTCTCCAGTCCAGATTAATTTCTACAAATAATCGAATTAATGCTTATTTTCTTTGACCTCACTTTTTCAAGTGACTCCAGGGAAGTAGTCACATTCCAAAGTCTACAATATGAGGAAGTGAAGGAGCATGGAAATTAAGACAGTTAACACCTTTGCCTTCTATTGACAAATGAAGTTGCTCAGAGTGGAAAGATCTTGGGATCTTATCAGCCCTGGGGGTTCCTCAAATACAGCCCAGCTTGGCTTTGAGATCCCCCAAGTTCTGGTGCCAAGCTAACTTGGATTTCATTCCTAGGTCTAGCTAACTGGGGAATCTTGGCCATTTACTCAACCACTCCGAGCCTCAGTGTCCTCATCTGTAAAAGGGAGTCCAGAACCCCACCTCTCAGTTGGCAGTGGAACTCAGAGATGTTAATGGGAACCCTTGCTAGCTGGGACAACTGAGCCACAGAAGTTAGTAGATCAAGGTTCCCCAGCTCCCGACCACATTTTTGCAACTTCTTGCAGTGCTATTTGCTATTTAATGTCTATACTGAGCTGAATAATGTCTCCCAAAAGGTTGTGTACACCCAGAACCTCAGACCTTATTTGGGAATATGGTCTTTGCAGATATAATTTAGGTAAGAATTAAGATGAGATCATGGATAGGGTAGGCCCTAAATCCAATGAGAGTGTCCTTACAAGAGGCAGAAAAGAACAAACTGAGACTCAGAGTAAAAGGCCATGTGAAGGCAGAGACAGAAATTGGAGCCAGGGATGCCTGAAGCCACCAGAAGCTGGAAGATGCAGGAAGGATCCTCCCCTGGAGCCTTCAAAGGGAGCATAGCCCTGCTGACACCTTAACTTTGGACTTCTGACCTCCAGAACTGTGAGAGAATAAATTTCTGCTGTGTTAAGTCACCAAGTTTGTGGTTATTTGTTACAACATCTCCAGGACACTCATACCATGTCATATCCCCCTCAACTTCAGTCTAGTTCAATTTAATGCAATTTGATTTAATATCCATTAAATCCCTACCCTGTAGGGTCAGACCCCACTAAGGGTTTGGAGCCTCTAAGGAGAGTGAGATCCAGCCCCCCACCCTTAAGGAACTGGCAGCCTGAACTCCCCACCCCAAAGTGGATGGGCCACTTGTCTGCGGGAGCTATCCCTTCTACACACTGTTCCTTTCCCTGGGCAGCAGCCCAGGGCTTCCCAGGGGAAAGAGTGGATAATGAGCTGCCAGTCCTTCAGAACATAGTTTCTCAGGCCTGGCCCTAATGCTGTACCTGCTCTACCTCCCAGCCAGGGCTCCTTCCCTAAAGCAGACCCCCATCTCTGGGCTATTTGGACCTTCTCACTTTCCCTTTCTTTGCAAAAGGTAACCCCTGGCTTCAACATTTCTCCACCTCTGCTTTGACACAATGGAGGGACTAGGGGTTTGTGGGAGGAAGCTGAGGAGGAGGCTGGAAAGGGAGGTATAGTGTAGGTCAGAGGATGGGACATTTCTCCCTATGTTGCAGGTAAAAGGAAGGTGGGGCTGTGTGTTCAGACAAGGAGAGTACCCACCCATGCTGAGTGGGACAGCCAGTCACTGGGTCCTTCAGGCCATACTTTCCTTATGCCTAAATTGGGGCCAGGAGCTGACAGAGCAGTGGTCCCTTCCCTTGGGGGGCTCACAGTCTAGGATGGGACAATATGACTGTCTGCATTTTCCACAGAGCTGGAATCAAGCATAAATTAATATTATTTTTCAGAAAGAAAGACTTTGAGTTCACCACAAATTCCCCAGACAAATGATTTTGCTATGGAGATACTATGTGCCTGGGATTATTTCTAGTGTCTGAGTTGGCGACATGGGCTAAATTACCGCCGTAGATGGTGACCAGGCTAAGAGGAGATTGGCCACCTGGACTTTAAGTACAGCCCCTCCCTGTGCCCTGTAGCCTTGTTTTCCCTTTCTTATTTAAAATTGGGCACAGAAGAGAAGCCTGGAGCCCATGTTGTAGTTAGTAAAATAAAAAGTTAAGATTTAGGCACTGATTTAGAGGGTTCCTTAAACAGTTGGGTCTGGAGGTACATACAACAGGCTTGATATGCTGCTTATTTTTTCCTCGGGGTATGTCATCATGTTGTGTGCGGTCTCAGGTGGGATGGGCTTACTGAGTTAATTTTCCTTTGTTGTAGGCCTGCTTTCCTGTGACTGAGAAAGCAAAGGGACCCCAAACCTCTAATATGGAGCCTTAAGAAGTGGGTTCCTAAGCTTACTGAGGGGATCTTTGCTCAGTGTCTTGACTCCTGATAACACTCTGTGATTGCCATAACCCTGTTTCACTGACTGGCCCTGATTCTGCTGTTTTTGTTCCCATTTCACAGATGCTCAATGGTCAGTCGAGGGCCATGCAATCTATATGTATTGGGATCAAATTCTGACCTACGTCAATTGCCCAAGCTCTGTTCCTCCAGGAGGAAAGCACAAAGGTAACTTGTCTTTTATTCACATTTTCTAACTGGAGACTCCAAAAGGTGTCTGTCACATGCCAGTTGTTTCCCAGATGTGACTGCTGACAAAGTCCACCTGCAGTCATAAATGAGCAGTTGTCCCAACACCCAGCCCTGTTTCTGTATAGATACACATTCCTCCAGGCGGACGTGCTTCCCTGGGTGTCTTTGGCCATGGGCTAGATTCAGTGTTTCTGCAGTGGGAATTACGTGGGCTCTTATTTAAGGTGCAGATTCCTAAACCTATCCCCAGACACTGAGCCAATCGCGGGTGTGGGGCGGGCGGGGGGGGGGGGGGGCATGGACTCTGCATTTGCCAGCTCCCCACACCCTAGTTTGAAAATTGCTGTTGGAGGTGGAAATCTTGCTTTCAGGATTCTGGCATGCTTCCCTGGATAAACCAACAGCAACCACAATAACATTCAGAGTTAAGTCCATATTGCATGTCTACCAGCCAGCAAGGAACCTCCTTATTGACAGATAGGGAAGCTGAGGCTTAAAGTGGCCATAGGGCTAATGGTTCTCATCATTAAGTTCTGCAACCTTATTTCTGTTGTCTATTTGTTTGTTTTTCACATTTCTAAGTTGCTTGCACCATAGTAATGAAATACTCTGAAAGTACTTCACTACTGCTCTCGGTTTTGTATATTTTGTTTGTTTACCATTTTACTATGGAAGTTTTCAGAAATACCTAAAGTCAAGGAATAGTGTAATAATTCCCTACATCCCTATTGCCTGGCTTCAAAAGAGATGACATTTTGCCGTTCCTATTTCATCTATTTCCATTCCACCCTTTCTGAAGTATTTTAAAGCAAATAAATTTGGGAATGTATGTGTATTTATTTATACATATATAATGTGTTGATTTGTATGATTACAAGGTAATACATGTTCTTTGTAAAGAGATTATATCTCACTAGAAAACTGTAAAAATAACAAGTAATCTCATTTCTCAGTCATAGCCAATGTTAACATTTTAAAATACATTTTTCTAAACATTTTGTATTCGTTTATTATATTTATGCACACCTAATTTTACAAAAATGGTATATTTCACAAAAATAGGAAGTACTCCACATTTTGCGATCTATTTTTTCCTCTTAACAACATATCCCAAATGTCTGTCCATGTCATTGGCTCTCTTATAAATCATGGTTTGCAAGGGCATCTCAGAATCTTGTTTGGATGTACTATGATTTATTCAACTAATCCCCTACTGTTGGGCATTCAGGTTGTTTCTGTGATTCAAAAGGCAGTTCTGCTTACCCAGGACTTTGCAGCATGCTGAAACCACAACCACTTCCTGTAGTTTCTGAGAAGTATTGAGAAGGGATAACAATGGAGGAACTAGATTGCTTCCCAATACCATTCCAATCAAGGCTTCATGGTTTGGTTGAAGTCTCAAGTTACAAGACACACCCAGACTCAAGGGTGGGTGAAAAACACATTCCAAAGGCAGGTAACATATTGTTTGGATGACATATGAAAAGTTCCATTTTAAACAAACATACCAGAGTTCATCCAACTCCTTCTCCTTCAAAGTAGTCACCCCACAAGGCAGTGTTTTTATTGCAATAAAACTGTGATTGTTTGAAAATACATTCATGAACTTATTTAAAACTGTCTCAGAGTCTAATGTAAATCATTTTTGGATGTACTGTAGACTGAAAAGTCTCCATGCTTCAAAGTGGATTGATATCTGGAGGCAGCTTGTGCTGATAAATTATAAACAGCAGAATCTACTGCGTCTAGTTTGAGCAGAAACATTTATTAAATTATAACAGGGAACTCAGAGTCTCTGGCAAGGTCAGAAAACCTGGTATGGATGCCATTTTTGTATCTTTTTAAATTGCCTGTTCATGTTCTTTGCCCATTTTTCTATCAGGTTTGGGGTCTTTGTTCCTGTCTATTTTTAAAAGTTCTTTATGTATTAGGGATATTAGTTATCTGTGATTTATGTTAAAAAAATATTCTCTCCCGGTTTGTTAATTGCCTTTGACTTTGTTTTTGGTGGTTTTCTTTTTTTACCTTGAAAAAGTTGCTCTTATTTTTATGTAGTTAAATTTATTGATCTCTTCTTTCATTGCATCTAGATTGAGTTATGGTTAAAACCCTTTCCCTACACCCAGGTTTTAAATAAATTAACATATGTTTTCTTCTATTCTGTATATAGTTTTTGTTTAGATTCCTCATCCATTTGCAGTTTACCCTCATGTAAAAGATAAAGTATTTGCTTTTGAAATGCATTTTTATTAAATGTATTAATTAAACCAGAGGTTGCAAATTAAATGCTTTAAAGAGCTAGGCAGAGAGTAAATGAGTGAAGCTAGATTGTATAATAAAATAGGGAGTGGTGAGGTCTGTGGTCAACCAGAGATTAAATTTAAAAAACATATTCACATAGTGAGTGTATTGGTTTCCTAGGGCTGCAATAAACAAATTATCACAAACTTGGTAGCAAATTTATTCTCTCATGTCTAGAGGCTAAAAATTTGAAATCAAGGTGTCAGCAGGATTGGTTTCTTCTGAGAGTTCTGAGAGAGAATCTGTACTAGGACTCTTCCAGCTTCTGATGGCTAACAGCAATCCTTGGCTTCTTTGGCTTGTAGCTGCATCACTTCCATCTCTGTCTCCATCTTCATGTGGTGTTCTGTGTGTGCCTGTGTTTAACTTTCCCTCTTCTTATAAGGACACCAGTCATTGGAGTTAGGGTCCAACCCTAGTTCAGTATGCCCTCATTTAACTTGATTACATATGCAAAGACCTTGTTCCCAAATAAGGTCACTTTCATGGGTTCCAAGTAGACATGAATTTGGGAGAGACACTACTCACCCCAGTAAATGAGAGAAAAGCAGAACTGCCTGGAACCCATATGGCCTGCATGCTGAGAGCTTGGGGACCTTCTGTAGGTATCTTATGTTGCTGTTGAAATTGTCTATGTCTAGTGATGAAGACTCTGCTGTATTGGGAAACTCGCTACACTCTGAGAATCAGTTTTGAAAAGCATTGACAGCTCTTCACTTTAAAATGTTCAGAAAAAAAGAAAGAGGAAATCTAATAGCCAATTCTTCTAAGTCTGAACTAATAGATGGCCTATATAGCCTTACTGAAGACAGATTTGTTCAATATGAATATTTGGGTTTCCTGTTGGAGGCTAGAATTCTGTTATGTTTATTCATTCAATGTAAGAGGTAAATTCCTACGAACTCCTCTGTACCACGAAAGAGAAAGAGGGTGTCTTCCATCCCGAGGTTCAGAGGAGGGCTGTCTTTGCAGCTAATCCCCTGTAAGACCTCCTATAGTAGACAGAATTCTAAGGCTGACCCCTAGAATTCCTGGCCCCTCGTGATCCAAACACTAATCTAGGTGGTGCTGTGAGGAGATTTTGCAAATGTAAAGTCTGAGGTCAGGTGACTTTAAGACATGGAGATTATCTGGGTGGGCCTGACCCAATCAGGTGAAATTTGAAAAGCAGAGAGTATTCTCTGGCTGGTGGCAGAAGGGCAGTCGGATGTTAGAAGAGTCAGAAGGACATGACACACCATTGCTGCTTTGAAGACAGACAGGGCCATGTGGGAAGGAATGTGGGTGGCTTCCAGGAACAAAGAGTGGCCTTGGCCTACAGTCCACACAGACGTGGGGACCTCAGACCTACAGCCTCAAGGAAGTAAATTCTGCCACAACCTGAAAGAACTTGAAAGCAGATTCTCTGAAAGACTAGAGCCCAGCTGGGTGATACCTTCATTTCACCTGAGACCTGAGCAGAGAACCTGATGGAACCTGTTCAGATTTCTGCCTTGCACTTGTCAGATGATCAATAAGTATTGTTTTAAGTGATAACTTGTTATGTAGCAGTAGAAATTAACAGACTTCTGTTCTTGGTGAAGTTCTAGGGATGGGAACACTAAAAATGCTGGGGGAGAAACAAAGATTTGGGCTTGAACAATTCCACTTCTTCCTCCTATTGCACCTCTATTCATGTGGACATCCCTTCAGTCTGAGAACTTCTGGTCCTCGTGCAAGACATAAAGATACCAAAATGAACTGGGTGTGAGGTATCTTCAATGACTTCAGAGGTTGATGGAAATCAGATACATGTCCCTTGTGGTTTACCAGTTAACCAGGGAAGACCAGGGACCCAGCTAAGTCTAACCACATTTTATTCTGGTGTTTTATAGGTTCTCAGGGCTAGAAGGAATCTTGGTAAAGTCTTTTTAACACAATTCCCCCTTTATGGTAATGTCCCAGAAAACTACACCCCCCCCCCCCCCCCGCCAAAGAGAAGTAAGCAGCAAAGGTTTTTACACACCACAGCTCTGGAGCCACTTGGCAAGATACTTTCCACATCCTAGTAGCTTCTACCTCATAGTTGGAGATGGGAGGTGTTAAAAACAGGCTTGTAGCAGGTGCTCAATAAACATTATCAGTGGGGTTATGATCCTCAAGTGTAATGCTTATTGCACTTCCCTCCCTGATACTGTGGTTGTTAAGCTGCATGACCTAGGGCAGGGCTCCCGAGTAATTTCCTCATCCCATCACAAAGCTGAGGTCTAGAGAAGGAACTCACAGCTTTGCTTGCATGTAAGCATCACTTGAGGGTGGTTGATTACCACCAGTGGTGGGCCAGCGAGGAGCTGAGGCTCTGCCTGGAAAGATGACCTTGGAAACCCTGAGCATTGAGTTCAGGTGGAAGTGGGCGTTTGAAAACCATTTTGTTTCTGGTGGGCTTTGGGACTCTCATTTTGAGGAGAGGGTATGTGGAAGGAGGTTGGGAAAGCCCCAACTCAGGCAAGGGTGACTCAAGGGCCACAGGAGGTGTGTGGGGGGATGTTTTTGGAGGAAGAGGTCTTTACTCCTCTAACGTGAACAAGCATGGCCCTTTACCTTCCCTCCAGAAGAAGACAAAGGGCTAATGTGGTCTCTATTCGGTTGAATTGTGTCCCCCCAAAAGGTATTCAAGTCCTAACTCTCAGAACCTGTGAATGTGGCCTTATTTGGAAAATCTTTGTGGGGTGGGTTCTAATTCAATAGGACTGGTGTCCTTCTAAGAAGAGGAGACACTGGAAGAAGGCCATGTGAGGATGACATGTGAGGAGACAGACTGGAGTGATGTGGCTACAAGCCAAGTGACACGTGGGGCCACCAAGAGCCGAAAGAGATAGGAAGGATCCTTCTTTAGAGCCTTCAGAGAGAGGCAGCCCTGCCAACACCTTGACTTCAGACTTCAGGCCTTCAGAACTGTGAGAGAATCCATTTTTGTTGGTTGAAGTCCCTCAGTTTGTGATACGATGATACGGCAGCCCCAAGGCACACTGATCCAGCCTCTGAAGCCAGGGCATGGGCACTGCTAGGCAAATGTGCAGCACTGCCAATGGACCACCTGAAAGCCATTTCCAATCTGTTTTCTCTTGCTGTCTTAGACTACAAAGGTTGGGAAACAAAATTTTTACACGCTCACTTCCCTTGTATCCAGGAGTCACCACGCGATCCAATTCTGGCCAGTAAAACCTAAGTAAGACTGCCCTGGGCTTCCTGAAAACTTCTGCTTCTCAAATAGAAGGGGAAGTGTGTCAGGCACACCTCTTCACCCTCCCTGTCAGAGCCTCTTTGAACACAGTGTGACCACAGTGTTAGGGAATCCACGGCTGCTATCTTATTACTTTGCAGTGATAAGTACGGGCACTCCCCCAGGCTCACCAGTTTCATCATCCAGCTGCTCACCTAAGCTTATTGCACAAGAAAAGTACTTGTTTGTTCAAGCTGGTTGGGCCGCCTACTGCTAAACACTCTCCTAGTCATAGGATCCTTCTTCCCAACCCCATCTTCTCTCTGGCAGACCAGAGAGGTTGAGGGCAAGAGCTCTGAAAGTTGGAGTGAGCAGATTCTAACCCCAGCTCTCTCAAACCAGCTTGCAATTCACCCCTTTCTCTCAGTGCACCCCTCTCCAACCCCGTCTCTGCAAAATGGAGATAAAAGACATCTACTTCACAAGATGTCTGGAGAATTAGAAGTGATAATGCCTGGCAAGTGCTTAGCAGATGCTCAAAAAAGTAGTGGCTGTCATAATTTCTAGGAGCATCTTTATCCCCGTGTCCTGGAAATGTAGCCCATAAAAGCAGTAAGTCCCTTGCCAAAGGACAGACAGCTAGCTCGGTTTTGAGGCTAGCACCACACCGTGCCTCCTGTCAAGTCTGGGTTAAGGGTTTTGGCACCAAAAGCAGAAAGGGCAGAAACACCAGGGAATAAAGCACTTTCATGCCTCATTTACCCTTTGCAACATGTTTTGAAATCAATGGATCATTATCCTCACCTGGCAAAGGAGGTGATCAGGCCTCGGGCAAGGAGAGCAGACACTGGCAGACCTTAGACTAGAACAAAAGTGTTCTCATCCAAAATCCTGCTGCCCTGTCCCATCTAGAATGGCTGAAGATTGAGGCTGGGTCGGGATTACGACTCGCGAGTGAGAAGGGTCACTGTAGAGGGAGTTTCTTCAACATGGTATAAGGGACCCTGGTGTCAAGCCGTTAACAATGCCCATTGAAGCCTATTAGAGGCTGGGTACTTTGCATCATCGTCTTGTTTCTCCTTTTATAGGTGAAGAGACTGAGGCTCAGAAAGGCCACTTGTCCTGTGTAGACAGTCAGCAAAGACAAAGCCACGTCCTCTCCACTGTGTGACCCTATCTCATTGGGAATTTCCTGACCATGTAGAGGCCTTTGCCCTCACATTTGAACCACAGCAGCTCATATATATGTATATGTGTATGTATACATATGTGTGTATTATATATATACACACATATATGCCTATATATGTAAGTTTGTATGCTTTCATATGTGATATGTTTGGCTTCAACTTAAGATTTTATTTGAAGAGTAGTTTCTGTGGATAACATTTTTTTAAACCACTGGTCCATGATTCACACACGTAATTCTTTCACACATCTGATTTTTGGCACTGAGACTTAGTTTATTTTATGCAGGGCTAGCATTCCACAAAGGACATCTGTACAGAACCATCAGAAGCATCCCTGGCTGTGAAACATGGTAAGGCCATGCCAGCATGTCCCAGTGGCAGGTCAGTCCTGTTGATACTCATATACCGACAGCTTAATTTAAAAAATTCTAAGCCTCTTGAGAGCAGGGAGACTTTTTTGTCACTTTGGGTTTTGAGCTCTGTATGAATGCCTTGTACACAGTAGACACTTATATAAATGTTTGCCGATGGTCATTCCATCAGCAATTTTTCTAATTAGTGGGAAATCTTTTCTATCAATTATTATTTTTTATATATAATTATAGTTCTACCTAAGTGCTTGCAAAGTGGAATTTTTTCCCAAAATATTGTTAATATTTCTTTGTGTTGATCTCAAAATGAGAAAGACTTGAGCTGGAAGAGAACTTAATAGTCAGGTGAGTTAATTTCTTAATTAGCAGATGAAGAAACTAAAGTTCACAGAGGTAAAGGGATTGTTGAGAGCTGATTACTGGTGCAGAAAATAATTGATTTGATTCACACACCTTCAGGTTTTTGGTCAACTATATGTTGGACCAAATTTTCCTGTATTACATATGTGATAATATTTTGCAATAACGTGTTATGTTCACTATCCATCCTTTCTTCTGTCATTAGATATGACTTTATCCATGTAAAGTGCTAACTAGCAGCTCTCAGAGAGCAGGAGTCAGGTCTGTTTACTCACAGTGGCTAGTACATGTAAGACAACCAATACAGAATTGTTGAATGAATGGTCAATGAAACTGGGATTGAAATGCAGTGTATGACTTTCTCATTGCTTCCAATGTCGCATGTAGCATATGTATGAGTGATAAAGTGAATTCGTATATTAGGACCCACAAAGTGGAGGTGGCCCCAGTGGCCCGGCCTACGTCACAAATACACCTAAGTCAGCTTGCACTTATGGGAAACAGCTGTCAAGGGTAACCTAAAATATACCAATCACAATCCTCTAACTCAACTCGGTTTTGCCTAGCTTACCTCAAAAGGCAGGACCTGCTGACCTTCTACAGAAATCCCTGACCTCATAGGCAGCCATGCCGTGTTTCTGTGTTGCCTCTTCTAACATTCTGTAAAATGCTCTCTTGCTCAAAATCCCTCGGGAAGAGTGCTCCACTGCTTGTGAGGCCCTGTATTCTCCCAATCTGTGGTTTACCTTTGAATCAAGGACATCAAACTCGGTACTAAATTGTGTGTTAGCTTTGTCGTTTGACACTAGACTATCCTGTGTAGTTGCTGTTGGGTTTTAGTGAGAAATATCTTTAGCTACACTGAACAATGGCATTAAACTATAGGTGTTTATTTTTCTCACATGACAAGAAATCCAGAGATGAGCAGTTGCCGGTTCTGCTCCAGTAATGATGCTCAGTGCTGTCAGGGACAACATCCATGATTCTTTTGGACTTTCTTTATGGTAGCAATATGGTTACCACAGTTCTAGACATCACATTCTGCATTCAATGCAGGAAAAAGGGAGGAAGGGATGAAACCTGTAGATGTTCCTCGTATGAGGAAAAGCAACACTTCTGAGAAACGCTCTCATGATTTTTACTTAAATCTCCTTTGCTAATATTGTTGTCAGTGGCCACCCATGCTACAAAGAAAATGGGGAAAGGAAAGGGCTAGGATCTGAAGAAGGGATTGGTGATCTTGCGTGCTCTCTTGCACCCTTGCCGTTCCCCTGAGATAGCGTGCTCAGACTAGTCTGCTAGTCCTGAGGAGAATGAGAGACACGTGGAACAGAGCCATCCCAGCTGAGTCCAGCCTGGATCAGCCAGTTTCCAGGAGAACTCCAGATACGTGAGTCTAGAGCTGCCCTATTGAACCCAGCCTAGATCAGCTGACCCTTAGCCTACCGGTAGATGTACGAGAATTAATGATTGTTTTTTTTCTCCCCCTACCCTCTGCTTTAATCCTCCCCCCACACTCCCACCCCTGACCTATAGATGTTACCGTTTCCCCTGAAGAACTGGATCTCTGAAGGCGGGGCATCTCCCACGGGCTCGTGGCATGCACCCAGGACCTGGTGACTCTGGTGCCCTCAGAGGGCCTGGCGCACCTGGAGTATGGTCTGTGGCACCACCTAGGGCATGAACTCAGGACCTTCTGCATGTAAAGCAGACATGCTAACCACTACACTATGGAGCCACCCGATTGTTGTTTTTAAATAGAAATTTTCACAACAGCTCTATTGAGATATAATTCACATACCATACAATTTACCCATTCAAACTCTGCAGTTCAATATTTTTTAGTGAATTAAGGGTTGTACAACCGTCACCATGATCAATTTTGGAACATTTTCATCACTCCGGAAAGAAGCTCTGTACGCATTATTATCACTCCCCATTTCTTCCCTGCAACTCAAGCCCTAGGCAACCTCTTGTCCATTTCTATCTCTGTGAATTTGTCTATTCTGGACATTTCATATAGATAGAATTGTAGATTATGTAGTGTTTTGTCACCGATTTCTTTAACTTAGCATAACGTTTTCAAGGTTCATTCATGTAGCATGTGTCAGTACTTCATTTCTTTTTATTTTTTAATTTTTACTTCTCCCAGATTTATTTTGGGGTATTATTGACAAGTAAAAATATATATATAATTAAGGAGTACCACATGATTTAATATATGTGTACATGGTGAAATGATTATCACAATCAAGCTGATTAACGTTCCATTTACTTCACACAATTACCCTTTTTTATACGTGTGTGGTGAGAACACTTACAATGTACTCTCAGCATATTTCAAGTGTACAAGTGCACAAGTATTATTAACTATAGTCACGATGCTGGACATTCGACCCCAGAACTTATTCACCTTATAACTGAATGTTTGTATACTGTGACCAATATTAATAATTGCTGCTTTGTGGTAATTTCTCAGCCAGTGTTATTGTGGCCATGGTTACCCGATACAATAGGCAAACCTCATTGTTTACCCCTGGGTCAGTAGCAAAGCATTTATTAAGCAGACATGGGGCATAGCAAAGAGGTCCAAGACGCTGCCTCCCTTAAGGAGCTTAAATCTGTAGCTGGGGAGCATAATGTATATGCCCGAGTGAAGAAGCCATGATAGTGTCTATCCTTGTTTTTCATACCATCACCTCGCTCAGCAAAGAAAGCTGCTGTGTGCCAGGCATCATAGTAGGTGCTTTATTTCTTTAATTCTCAACATGACCTTACATTGGGCAGGATAGTTACATGTACTAGAAAATCTAACTCTAAGGGACTTAAAAAAAAAGGAATCTCATTGTCAAGAAGTTCTCAGGAATGAAGGCTCCAGAGATGGTTCATGCATTGGCTCAAGGACACTGTTGAAGACACTTTCTGTCTATACCTTCTGTCCTCCTGTGTATCAACCTTGATCTTAGCCTGGTTGTCCTCACGTTCACAAGTGTCTGCAGCTGTTTCAGGCAATGCATCCAGCATCCAACAAAAGAAGTATTATCTTTCTTTGTATATCAATTTTAAGGGCAAAAACAATAAAACAGAATCTTTCCCTGATTCCCTCAGGGCATTGGCCAGATTGTGTCCTACGTCTATGCTTAAACTAACCACAGACCAGGAATAGAGTCATCATGATGGCCCTTGGCCAATCAGGCTAAGTCTGCTGAGGCTGGAGCCAGCCTCTCCGGAAGCCCATGGCTGTGCAGAGTGTGGAAGCCAAAACAAATTTACAGTTCTGTTTCCAAATGAATATACTGAGGCTCCAAGAAGTTATATAACTTGCAGGACGTCACATGTGGTATGCTATTGTATCAGGCTTCCAACCCAGATGTGTCTGACACAAAATGTTTCTTCCCTAGACCACCCTACTGTTTTACTTGAGGTGGCAAGGTTAGATAGGGAAGGACCTACATCATTATAGGGTTGTTGTTACCCTTTAACTATCATAATCACTGTGGCCATCACACTCCATTAGAATCATCTTTAGATCATGTAGATGCTCTGTAATCATTAACTTATAGCTGGGCAGGTACAATCTGGCCTCAAATAACCACATGGGCTCATTCCAACATTGCCTGACAGCCAAGATGGCCAGGTTAATCACCTCCACACTTGGAGGATGGACTCACAGTCTCCCAGTGTGCTTGGTTCTTTCCCATCTGCCCTGTGGCTAGTTCCCTGAGAGTGAGCTGCCACACAAGGATGAGGGCAGGAACATCCCTGGATCCAATATTAACCCATCACTCACCTGTCACTCAAAATTTATTTCATACTTGCACTGCACATCACTGGAGTAAATATGGGTCCATGTCATGCCTCATTCTCAAGACAATTGTATGGGACCCTCTCCATTCTCTCTAAGTCATTCATGGTCAGTGAAATCAGAAGTGAGAGAGATCTGGGAAAGACCAGAGCTTTAGAAGCCTGAGTTCTGTACTTCCTGGCTGTGTGACTTTGGGCATGCTCTCTACACCTCAGTTTTCTTATCTGTGTAATGGTGCTGCCTTATGGGGCTGCTGACCATGAATAGTGATACCTGCTTGATGTATAGCTGGCACCCAAGAGCAGTGGCCATGAATATCATTATAGTTGTACTCGAGCCAGTAAAATTGGGTTGAAGGCAAGGTTCCTAAGTGAAACCGCCAATTTCTGATAGCACTTAGAGTGTGCCCAAGGTGAATTTGAATGAAGTGAATTGATCTCCTAGTAGTCACAGGACATTTTAGCATACTCTGAAACAAGCGTTTCCATTTTCCTATGATGGCAGGCTTCAAAGTCTTGTGAACTTCCTTGCTTCATCCAACAAAACCTGGAAACATTCATTTTATTTATATTTCTATTTGAGTGGGTGTATTAGCTTCCTATGGTTGCTGTAACAAATTGCCACAGATTCAGCAGCTTAAGACGACCCAAATTTAATATCTTACAATTCCGGAAGTCAGAGGTCTGAAATAAGTCTTTTAAGTTTAAAAATCAAAGTGTCAGCAGGGCTGCATTTATTCTAGAGACTCCAGGGGAGAAACCATTTCCTTGCCTGTTCCAGCTTCTAGAAGCTACTTGTATTCCTTGGTTGGTGGCCCCGTCTTTCATCCTCAAAGTGCGTCACTCCAAAATCTGCTCTCATCATGCCATCCCTTTCTTCTCTGCTGACCTTCTTATCTCCCTCACTTATAAACCCAGTGATGACATTGAGCCCACCAGATAATCTCCCATCTTAAAACCCTTAACTTAATCACATCTGCAAAGTCCCTTTGCCACATTAGGCAATATATTCACAGGTCCTGGGGATTAGGATGTGGGCACCTGTGGGGCTATCAAGCATTGTGCTGCAATGAGTATGAAGCAGACCTGTGGTGGAGGGCATGAAATGTACATCAAATGCCCAATGTGCTTGATGTTCCAGGCAGGATCATGCTCCTGGGTGTGAGACAGTCTGCTGAAGACCAGGAAGGGATCATGGATTATTTCTGAAAACTAAAAGAGAGATCTGGCTTTACTAATACTGGCTCTGGATTGATACTGGCTCTGTATCCATGAGAGTTTAGACAGGAGAACAGACCACATTAGCTAATTTAGCAGAGAGAAATTAATACAGCAGTCACCCTTATCTGAGGTTTCACTTTTTGAAGTTTCAGTGGCCCACAGTCAACAACAGGTGAAAAATATTAAATGGAAAGTTCCAGAAATAAGCAATTAACAAGTTCTATTCCTTAATTTAAAAAAAAAATTAAACTTTTTTCAATCCCAGTTCACAGTCAATATTATATTAGTTTCAGGCCTACAACATAGTAGTTAAACATTTATATAATTTACAAAATGACCCTCCTGATAAGTCTAGTATTCATCTGGCACCATACATAGTTATTATAATATTGTTAACAATATTGTTGACCTTACATCTCTGTAACCATTTTGTAACTGCCGGTTTGTACTTCTTAATCCTTTTACCTTTTTCCCAGCTCCCCAACACCCCACCCCATCTGGCAACCATAAGTTTGTTCTCTATCTATGAGTTTGTTTCTGTTTTTATTATTTGTTTATTCTGTTTTTTAGATGCCACATATAAGTGAAATTATATGGTATTTGTCTTTCTTTGACTTATTTCAATTAACGTAATACTCTCTAGGTCTCTTCATGTCATTGCAAATGGTAATAATGTATCGGATCTTCTTATCCAATTCTCTATCAGTGAACACTTAGGTTGCTTCAATATCTCAGCTATTATATATGAAATATCCTTCTTTGCCTCTTATTATAGCCTTTGTTTTAAAGTTCATTTTGTCTGACCTAAGTGTTGCTACTCCAGCTTTTTTATGTCTGTTTGTATGAAATATTTTTTTCCATCCCTTTACTTTCAGTCTGTGTGTCTTTTGATCTGAAGTGGGTCTCTTATAGGTAGTATACATATGGGTCTTATTTTCGTCTCCATTCGGCCTTTTGATTGGAGCATTTAATCCATTTACGTTTAAAGTAACTATTGATAGATATTAGTTATTGCCCTTTTATTATTTATCTTTTTTATTTTTTTCCCTTCTCCTTAAAGAAGTCACTTTAACATTTTGTGCCAATTCCTTCTGGCCTGCAGGATTTCTGTTGAGAAAAATCAGCTGACAGTCTTATGGGAGCTCCCTTGTATGTTATTTAACTGCTTTTCTCTTGTTACTTTTAAGATCCTCTCTTTGTCTTTAACCTTTGCCATTTTATGTATGTGTTGGTGTGGGCCTCTTTGGGTTCGTCTTGTTTGGGACTCTCTGTGCTTCCTGGACTTGTATGTCTATTTTCTTCACCAATTTAGGGAAGTTTTCAGTTATTATTTCTTCAAATAAATTTCAATTCCTTGCTCTCTCTCTTCTACTTCTGGTACCCCTATGATGCAAATGTCGTTATGCTTCATTTGTCCCAGAGATTCCTTAAACTATCCTCACTTTTTAAATTCTTTTTCTTTTTGATGTTTTAATTGGGTGTTTTCCACTACTTTGTCTTCCAAATCGCTCGTTTGATTCTCTGCTTCATCTAATCTGATGTTGGTTCCCTCTAATATAGTCTTCATTTCAGTTATTGTATTCTTCATTCCTGACAGTTTCTTTTTTGTGTTTCTGTCTCTGTGTAAGTTCTCACTGAGTCCATCTATTCTTCCTTTAAGTTTATTGAGCAGCCTTATAACCAGTGTTATGCACCTGGTAGATTGTTTGCTTCCATTTTGTTTAGTTCTTTTTCTGGAGTTTTGTCCTGTTCTTTCGTTCAGGACATGTTTCTTTGTTTTCCCATTTTCACTTCCTCCCTGTGTTTGTTTCTTTGTATTAGGTAGATCTGCTATGTCTCCTCATGTCTCCTCTATGTCTCCTCATGGCAGGGTGGCTTTATGTAGTGGGTGTCCTGTGGGCCCCAGTGATACAGGCTTCCTGGTCACCTGAGCCAGGTGCTCCAGGTGTATCCCTTGTGTGCTCTCCTGTTGTAGTTGAGCCTTGATTGCTGCTGGCATGTCAGTGGGTGGAATTGACTCTCAGGCTAACAGGCTATGAGGACTGGCCATGACCACCGTGGATAAGCAAGCCATCGTGCAAGGGCTGACCCTACAGAGCAGATTCACTTTAGTGGAGCGCTGGTGCCTGGTGAGTCCACCTTTTGGATGTGCCATTTGTAGAGATAATTTTGTGGTGCTCTGGTGTGGTCTGAAGACAGACACTGAGTGTGTTGGTTTTGGGGCCTCTTGGTAGGGGCTCTGGTGTAGGCCAAGGTCAGCTGCTGCCTGTGTTCATCCTGGGGCCACCTAGTAGGAGCTACAAAGTGATCTGTGGTTGGAAGCTGCCTGTGCTGGACTTGGAGGCAGCTTATAGAGGCTATGCTATGAACTGAGGCCATTTGTCACTAGTGCCAGGGGTCACTTAGCAAGAAGTTTGGGTCACACCAAGGCCAGCCACTATTTGTTTGGCATTTATGGACCTTTGAGAGATTTTAGCAAGGTCCACAGCATAGGATAAGGCCAGAAGCTTATGAGCAAGAGCTGCTGAAAGAGGTTCAGGCTGGTGGGTGGGTTAGGTGGGGCAGGGTATCAGGGAATCACCAGGATGGGGTGAACAGTGTCAGCCAAGTTGATGGAGACCCAGATATGGTGCCCACCTGTGCCTGCGGGCTGGGTGAGGGGAGGGCTCAACAAAGGAATAATGGTGCCTCCTAGCACTTCTGTCTGGGAGAGAGCTGACCATCCAGCCATTATCCCGAAGTCAGACAATTCAGTTCCTCCCTTTATATCCCTGGCCCTTTTTAAGCTGCTGTCCCTTCACTGGAGCTCAGAGCTAGTGAGTTCATCAGGAAGTAAATCCACATGCGGACTATTTAAGAGGATACCTGGGAGACTTCCATCTCACCTGGATGAAATCTCTGCTGATTTTCACAGCCAGATGTTGTGGGTACTCCTTTCTGGCACTGGTGCTCCTGGCTGGGGAGCCCGGTGTGGAGCTGGGATCCCTCTCTCCTCAGAGGGGTACATCTGCAGCTGAGATTTCCTTCCTGATTCTTAACCACCACTCATGGGTGTCAGACCAGCCCATTCTACATCTCTGCCCCTCCTACCAGTCTAGACATGGCTCTTTTTTTATATCCTTAGTTATAGAACTTCCATTCACCTAGTCTTCAGATGGTTCTCAAGGGTAATTGTTCTATAATTTAGTTATAATTTTGGTGAGGTCATGGAAGGAGATGAACACAGCATTTACCTACTTCTCTATCTTGACCAGAAGTCTTAGTTTTAAATCATGTGTTGGTCTGAGTAGCATGATGAAATCCTGTGTCGTCTTGCTCTGTCCCATGTGGGACATGAATCATCCCTTTGGCCAGCATATCTGTGTTGAAGATGCTCCCTGCCTTGCCCATCAATCACTTAGTAGCTTTCTAGATTATTAGATTGACTGTTGTGATATTACAGTGCTTGTGTTCAAGTAACTCTTATTTTATTTAAGAATGCCCTCAAAGCACAAGGGTAGTGATACTGGCAATTTGGATATGCCAAAGAGAATTCATAAGTGAAAAGGTATGTACATATAGGGAAAAAAACCCATAGCATATACAAGATTTAGTACTATCCATGGTTTTGGGTATCCACCGGGGTGGGGGGGGGGGGTCTTGGAACATATCCCCTGCAGATAGGAAGGACTACTGAACTAGGCATTAATTGAACAGACGTTATAGGACTGAAAGGCAAAAAGGAACCCAAGGTAATACTGAGGGGGAGTGGGTTGGCCTCTTGGGCCTGATCATAGTGCAGGTGGTCATGCCTCCCAATATATCTCCTGTGGGAGGAGGTAGAGTTTCACAACAAAGTCCCGTTGGCCAGTTTGTTAGTTCTCAGTATATTACAACATAGGTTTGTGCATCTGGCTTAGGAAAGTGGACTTACAGGTTATAGATCTATCTCATCGAGTCCTAACTAAATCATACATGTGCCTTAACAATATTCCTGCAAAGAAACTGTGGACCGAAGAAAATACTCTCCTAATAAATCAAGCACAAGTGAAAAGCAAGAAAATTGCAGAGGCAACTGTCTTATTCCTGGCCCAAGCTCTTTAGCAGACCTATCCCAAGGTGAAAACAGTCATCCAATCAGATCTCAAAGAAAGACAGCCAACAATTCCAAATTACCAAGAAGTCATTTGAAACACATATTCAAAAACCCATAATTATTCACAAAAATTCTCACCTCAAAGACATCTTTCTGCTTTGAGATATTAATTGATATTAATGGAAGCTATCACATTAGCAAGACATTAAAAAGCATTGTTTAATCTTTTACTCAGCACTTTAAATTTTCCATTTTGATATGAGTTTTATGATTGTGCATAAAATATGAGAACAACGATGCATGTGTATGATTCATAAATTTTTTAATGTACATATATTGCAGGTGCATGCTTGAAAGTTTTTGCCTGATAGGATTTATGATTTAAAAAAATCTTGGGAGATTACTGCACTAAAGAATTCATGTCTGCTAGCTATCAAAACAAAAACAACAAAAACACCAAATCAAACAACCATTGTATGAAATATTTTAGCTTTATGTTTCGTGTAATCTAGAATTATATAAGGATTTGACTTATAAACAAATCACGAAGCTCTGGACATTTTTTGTTGGTGTGGAGAAGCTGTTGTATAGCAAAAATGTTTCTTAGAGTTCTGTTTTTTTTTTTTTTTTTTTTACGGATTTATTAGAACTGGACAGAGGAGTCCTTTCTCCTCTTCACGTCATCTCTACTTCTCAGCAGAATGAGGATTGGGTGGAGGGGACATCTACAGCTTCCAATAGCCAGAAATGTTGGGGAGATAGCTCTGGCTCCCCCAACGATAGATAGATTTTTTTTAATCATAAGTATACAACACATTTACAGAGAAAAAACAGTTTTGGCTCATTCTCTCCTTCAAGTCTGGGATAGGAAATGAAAACCAACATCCCTCCCTCACTCTCCCTGTTCACCTGGAGACTGTACCTGGATACAGAGTTGATGGGGATTCTTATCAAAGGTTTCAAGGAAAGCTTGACAGAGGCTCCCTGAATTTATAAACACATTAGCACGTAAATGCCTATGCCCATTTTTTTAAAAACACAGAGTTTGTAACTGTCACTGTATTTTTGAAGGAGTCTGAGACATGAGGCAGGTTAAAAAGAGTTTGAAAAGTATCATTCCAATCCTGGGCTGGGTTTGTCACTTCACCTCTCTGAGCCTCAACTTTTCTATTCTGGATCAGAGGACAATCCTGCCCAGCCCCCTTAGGTTGTTGTCATGGTCACACACAGTCTGGCTCCTTAAGGAGCTTGGTTGCTGGCAGCGATGCCCAGTACCAGTGATGCCAGCATTTGCTGACTCCATCTTTCTCCACAGGGCTGCACTGGCCTCTCTGGGTTCTCAGTTCCCAGTTTCCCCAGCATTTTTGTTTGTTTTGAAGTGTTTCTTGGGGTTTCATAGAGGAAAGATTCCCAGCTGAGTTCCAGAAAATGAATATGCTCCCCTCCCCCTCCTACTTGGAGGGCTCCCAGCTGCTTGCTTGGCCTCCCAGCTGAGAAGAAATGATGTTAGGGATGTTTATCTCTTAAGCAAGCTGCAGAGCTCCTTTCGGCAGAACAAGAAAAAAACACACACACAAAAGGGGGTCCAGGGGCATATCCAAAGTGTACTGGCACTGCGGGAATATCCATTTTCTATGTCCTGCCTTAGCCAACAATGCCTCCAGGAGAGGCCAAGTTGACCGAGCTGATGGTATCAGCTTTCTAAGCCCAATCATGGTCATTTTATGTCACAAGACATGTTGGTGGCTCAGGACTAAAGAGACCGAAGTCCTAAACTCCAGCTCTCAGCCTTTAGGTAACAACATTAGAGGCCCATCTTGGCCTCCTTCCTGGCCAGCAAAGAGGTGGCATTGTGCTTAGATGCTGTCTTGCATAAAGAAGCAGCACTGGGTGCAGTTTGAGTCTATAACAGTGGTTAAAGGCCTCTGTTCCGAAATCATATTGACCAGGGTTCGAATCCCAGCTTCACTGCTTAATAACTCTGTGTGGCCTTCGGAAAATTAATCTGTCCGGAAAATTAATCTGTCCGAGCCTCCGATTTCTAATCTGCAAAATGGCAAGAAGAAGCATTCGTACCACATACCATGAAGGGTGGTCGAGAGACCTGAATGGGATCATTGTTATAAAGCTTTCTGCACAGGTCCGTGCTAACACGTGGAAAGATCCTAAGTGGTAGCTATTGTTATTTTAGTCATCTAATTATAAAATCAGAAAATTGGAAAGTATAGGAAAATTCAAAGATGAAAACCTAAAGTACTCATAACCCTACGCCCTGGAGGAACATACTGCTAGCCTCTTGTTAGGTTTCTTTCCAGTCGTTTTTCTATGCATGTGTATGTATTTCATAGACTCGGCTCCTTGTTGAATGAGTACAGCTTACATTTTTATATATACATACTAGTTTTTCTTAATCCCAGGCAGGATGTTTCTTAACCTACTTTTTTTAAACTTAAAAATATATTGAGAACACTTTCTCCAAATCATTACGTTTTACCATATTGCATATTTTCCCACACGTTGATGTTTCTGAAATAAGGATGTGTTTTAGGATCAATGTCAAAAGAAATGTGCCAGCTGTTTCTTCTCTCTCTCTTTTCCCCTGTAAAGGGGGTTGTGAAAAGGCTGATACATGTAATGGGCGATGGTGTCTCGGACAGAAAGAAACGTGGCATCTCATTCTGAAATATGCTTCTTAAAGACCACATAGTATTCTTAGGTGCCTTCTCTATAATTAACTTAATCGACCTCTATTTTTGGACATTTTAGCTACTACCAATTTTTTTACTATTATCAACAATGCTGCAAAAGAAAACATAGGCAGGAAGTACAATCAGGTCGGTCATTGACCCAGCAAGTTGAAGACTGGGTAGAGAGGACAAGGTCACTGATAGCCTGTGCCGACCTTCTAGGGAGGAAGGTAGCCGAAAAGTACCCCAAATGCCCTCTCCTCCTTCCCTCTGATCTCATGCTGGGACTCACCATTGGCAAGGGAGGGGGCATGTTGTGCTTCGGGTCAGCTCCTATCCCTGGCCATGGTGCAGAGTGGCCCTAGATGCACAGAGACAATGCCCAGCACACCAGCCCTGTTGAATCGTGAAGCCCGCTTTAGGTAGGGAGCTTACCACATGGGCTTCCTCTTCCCCATGAAGAACAGAAGGCACTGGAGAGCAGCCCCTTGTCAGCGCCAGGCATGGACCACTCACAAGCCCATGTGCTCTGAGGCCAAAGAGCTTTCTCCTTTTCTGGAGTTCCGTCTCATGCCTACAATTCCGGTAGGATGCTATTTTTATGTGCCTGGAACTGTAGATTTGTACACTTAAAGGGAGGAGAGGCTTCTAAACACAGAGCAGGGCTGGGTAGGCAACAAGATGGGGTGGGGGCAAGAGGGGGCTGCATTTGTGCTGCTGTGACAATGAGGCGTGGGGCTGGCAGGCTGTCACACCCACAGCCGACATTAATCACATCCTGTCTTGCCTTCTCCAGCAGCTCTGACACATGAGGTCACACCCCGCTTCTGGAAAGCTCCCACCCAGACTGTAAGGGTGCTTCTCAACCAAACTTCTTATATTGGGTCCCCCCACATTCTGCATGGATCCTTCCCGCCTGGCTCTAGAGACTGGGTGGGCTCTAGGTCACCACAAGAAGCATATAAAGCCCTTCGTATGGCAGGTTCTTTGAGGCAAGGACACAGATACCCTTTGGAACATCGGCAGCTATGTGGGGTGGGCCACAAGGGGCAGGGCATGGTGTCCAACCCAGTCCCTCTTTCAGCTAGAGTTCTGAGGTTGCAAGCAACAGAAATTGACTCTTGCTGACTATGTTGCAGTGGGGGAAGGGGGTCGGGGCTACTGGAAGAAGATGGGCTAGTTTGCAGAACAGAAAGGAAAGATGGATAACAGATTACAGGACAAACAGGAATGTCACAGCACTGTCAGGATCCAGAAGATAGGATTAACAAACGATGGGGGGTAGGAGGGTAAGAGGTAAAGGGGAGGGGTAAAGTCTGCTGGAACTAATATGTTCCATTTTATACACTAAGCAACTGAAAGTCAGAGGGGGAAGGGACTTGCCCAGGGTCATGTGGCTTACTCGAGCCATTGCCAGCCTTGGATCTCAGCCCTCTGCCGTGGTGCAGTGGGACACACCCAAGTTCTCAAAGAAATCCATAGCTACCAGGGTCTTCTTGGCAGACACTCCTTACAACAGGAACATCTCAGGTGGCACTTTTCCCTCCCAAATCCTGACCCCTCAGGCCACGTATTGATTACATAGGATCAGCTCAGCCTGTGCCCTAGGCAAAGGGAGGGGTCTCGAGCAGAACTGGGATATGACTCATTTCTGTCTATCCAGTCAAGCACCAGACAGACAGGCTGGCCCACAGGAGCCATTCTACAGCCACTAACCAGGAGTCAAAACCGTGCTCAGAGTGGCAAGGCCTCCACTTACACAGAGGCCACTGAAGAATGGCCTTGGCAGGATGCCGGGCTTTGCCTCTCTGATCACCAGCAAGCCCACCTCCCCAGTGTCTGCTCCAGTGACAAGTCCCTCCTCTCCTTGCTCCGGCCATACCAAACAACTCTCCAGCCCCTCCTTTCTCATACGTTGCCCTGGGAAAGCCCTTCCTCTGCTTCCTCTCAGCTCCGCTAGCTTGGCATGAAAGAATTCGTGTTCTACAGTCAGAAAACCACATGTCTGGCTTCACAACTTACTGGTTGTGGAGCTTGGGTGAGTTGCATAGTTTCTTTCTGCCCCAATTTCCTCCTTTGTGACACAGAGATAAGACCTCCCTTGCAAGGCTGTCGTAACCATTAGGTGTAAGGTGTGGAAACATCGATGTTGGTACAGAATAGATGCTGGCTGTGATGGCTGGTATTCCCATTCCAGGCCTGTTATCACCCTCCAGGACCCAGCCCGAGGTATGGTTCAGGCCCCCGGCTGCTCTCCCTTGTGCTGCCTATCCCTTTGATCTGAGTCATTTTTATGGTGTGTCCCAGATGCTACCCTGTATTGCACTCATGGCAGAAGTGAATGTTTTGGCTGCTTAAAAGCAAGCCAAACAAAAACTGTCAGCCCTTGTCTTCTAAAGAGAATGGCAAATTCACATTGAGGATTCTGGCATAAGGATTCTAGTTAGCCAAGAGTAGAGAGGAAAGCACGTCATTTGAAAGCACCAGCTAGTGCTTTGTGCTGCTAACCGCAAGAGTCCTGGCTTAGCCAAGCATCTTGGTGAGCTTGTGGTCTAAGTTGTTCAGCACTCTTTTTGCTGCAAATTTAACAGAAATTTAACTCAAATCTCTAAATTTAAAATAATATTTGGCTCACTAACTAAAAAAGAAAACGTATAGGTGAAACTAGCTTCAGGTACAACTGGATCTGGGGGCCCAAATGATGTCTCTCATCTTTGCTCTGCTCCCCTCTGTTTGTTTGCCTCATTTTGTAGGTATCTTCATCCCTCTGACTAAGGATGATGGTAGCAATAGGCTTCTGTGGCAGGTTGTATGTTTCAAAGTTGGCAACATGTGACCCATTCCATATGCTCTTTTAAAATGAAATATTGGCATAGTCCCATTAAGAGGGAGGGTTTATGTTTCCTTCTTTTGACCTTGATGCCCTTTGCGACCATCTCAACCAACAAATGGTGGAAGTGACATTATGTAACCTCCAAGGATCTTAAAATGCATACAGCTTCCACCTGGCTTGCTCTCTTTCAGGATAGTAGTCCTAGGAAACCAGTAACCATGCTATAAGGAAGCCCAAGCTAGCCTTCACAGACCATAGCAAGAGGCCCACATGGAAAAGAACTGAGGCCCCCAGCTGACAGCAAGCTTCAACCACCAGATATGCAAGACTGAGCCTTCAGAGAAGTCTAGCCTCTAGCTTTTGAGTCTTCCAGCTGAGGCTCCAGACATTGTAGAACAGATAGGTCATCCATACTGTGCCTGGTCTTGAACCACAGATCTGTCATCATGTAAATGGTTGTTTTCTGTCCCTGTGTTTTGGAATAATTTATTATGCAGCCATAACAACTGTAACAGATTTCATGATCCCAACAGCTCAAAAGCTTGGTTGAGGAGAGAAGTCCTCACTCTCCCAACTTCTGCATATCAATTCTAAGTAAAGATGCAGATTAATTTAGCTTGGGCGAGAGTCTCATCCCTAATCTTTGTGGCCAGAGGGATGGAGAACTCTGGCTGGTTAGGCTGGGTCATGAGCCATGTTCTGGCCTGGCGAAGGATGAGGACAAAGATAGTTGACCTACCCGGACCACAGGGAGTTTGCCAGAGCATGACCAGAGTTGGATCAGCAAGGAAAGGGGGATATATCGATTAGATGAAGGAGGAACCATTCTAGGATATAAAGGCGAGTCCACAGCTTACTTGTGAATTGCTCTGCCTATCAAGAAAATGTTTTATTTGTTAAGACTTAGGTGATGGGGAGTTGGGAAAATGAACCTAGAAAAATAAGATTCATGCTGTTTTTCCTACCATACATGGGTAAGGTTTAGAGGAAGCGGGAGAACACCAAGCAAGATATGAGAGCAAATAATGCCTGAATTACCCATGTTTGTGTAGAGAACTAATATTTATCTAGGGCGAGCTCTGTGCTTAGCTTTGCATTGAGTGTTCCCTATACATCCTCATTTAATGAGCTTGCAACTCTTGGAGGGAGGGACTGAGGCTTCAGAACACATAATGATGTGTATTAATTAGGATTATATCTTGGCTCCAATAACAAAGGCCAAAACAACAGGGGCTTTAACAAGATAGAAGTTTATCTTTTTCTCTCAAAATTGTCCAAGATTAAGCAATGCAGGCCAACATGGCAACTCTAGGTGCTCTCATATTTATCTTGTTGTTCTGCCAATCTCAATATGTGGTTTCCATCTTAAGATCTAAGATGGCTGCACTAGCTTCTGCTAGCATGTCTACATTCCAGCCAGGGCAAAGAGGCAACAGGAAATGGAGGGTACCTCCTCTTTCTTGTAAGGACAAGGCCCAAAGTTTTACTTGTCTCTTCTGCTTAAATCCCCATTGGCTGGACCTTAATCACATAGACACATCTACCTGCAAGTGGGGCTAGGAAACTCAAGGGTTGTAATGTTAAAGAAGGAGTGAATGGATACCAGGTGACAACCAGCATAGTTGGCCTAAAACACTCAAAGCTATAGAGTTGGTGGTATTCCCTAATGAGAGAGGCAGGTATACTGATTAAGAGCTCAAGTATCAGGGGGTTAATCTTGGTCGTATCATTTAATGGCTGTGTGACCTTAGCCTTAATTTTCTTATCCATAAATAGAGGCAATGATAATAGCATATTTCATTGATTCTAAGATTCACATGTTAACATCTCTAAAATTGGGATGTATAAGTAACGACATGTTGAATCAAGAGACATTTTTTGTTCTTAATAGTATATAACATAATGGTGTATCTTAGAACAATGGTATCTAATATTCAATAAAATATATTTGCTTTGAGGATAAAATATGGAATATACCTATTCTATTTATTAATAGAACTATCAATAGAATATAGAATATTGACAATCAAATATATTCACTTGAATAGTTCCAGGATTAGAGTAAGAATGCAATAAATTCCAGCCATTATTGCTATCGCCAAGTGTCTCCAGTCAGGGAGAAGAAGTGGTTAGTTCAGTTGGGGCTAAAATAATACCCAAGACTTAGTGAGTTTATAAACCACCTACCTGTCAGCAAGTCAAGAGGCAGACAGGCACTTCCTCTTTCCCATTGTATCACTCAGGTTTTAAAAATCAATTTGGCAATTGATGGCTGGATAGAGGGAATGGTGGGAAGGGATGGAGACCAGATCACTTACTGCCTTTGTCAGCCCAGGCTGCTATAACAAAATACTATAAACTTGGGGGTGGGGGACTTATAAACAGCAGAAATTTATGGTGTATCTGGAGGCTGGAAGTCCAAGATCAGGGTGTAGCACAGTCAAGTTCTGTTGAGAGCCCACCTCTGTGTTGTGAACTGCTGACTTCTGATTGTGTCCTTATATGGTGGAGAGCAGAGCAAGGCAGAAAGCTCCCTCCTGACTCTCAGAAGGGCACTGATCCCATTCATGAAGGTTTCACCTTATGATCTCATCTAATCCTAATCACCTCCCAAAGGTTCCACCTACTCATACTAACATATTAGGGGTAGGGTTTCAACATTTGAGTTTTGGGTGGAAACAGACATTTAGCCCATAACACTTACCTTCTCAGTTTTTCACATAAGCCCTGGATGAGTATCCTGTAGCTGCTATAACAAATATCTACAAAATGTGAGACTTAAAACAATGGAACTCTATTGTCTCCAGTCCTAGAGGTCAGAAGTCTAAAATCAAGGTATGATCAAGGCCAGGCTCTCTCTGAAGCTCTAGGGAAAGGTCCTTCCTACCTCTTCCAGCTTCTGGTGGCTCCTGTAAATCTTTAGTGTTCCCCAGCTTGCGGACACACGATTCCAACTTCTGCGTCAGTTGTCACCTGGCTTTCCCCTCTGTGTCTCTTTGTGTCTTGTACCCTTTTTACAAAAAGAGGGCCCACTTTAGGGCCTACCCTAATCTCATGTAACCTCCTCATAACCTAACTGTATACCTCCAAAGACCTTGCTTCCAAGTAAGGTCACACTGAGGTTATGGGTGGACATTAATGTTCGGGGGAACTATTCAACACTGTGCTCACCGCAGTCTGTTCCCTGTCTCGCCTTGGTTGATTCTGCTCTTCAGCTCTTCTTTGCTTTTTTTCACTCCCTGGCACATCTGCCAGTTCTGCATGGCGTCCCTGCCACCAACTGCTTTGAACATTCTGTTCCATGCAGATAGGAAAGGCGGCACCCAAACCGTCTGCTAACTGCGTTGAAATATAAAAATTAGAGAAGAGATGAGGGACGGATAAGTCGGGAGAAATAATTAATAGAAAGGAATGTCACATGGCACGAACTCACTCAAGCACATCAAAATTTGAGACCAAAGACCCCTGGTACTCTATTTATTCTTGTTTTATTTTTTTCCTTTCAATAAAATATTCTGGTTAAGGACTGAACTTGTCAAAACGAAGGTGGCACAAGAAAGTTTTTGAGTTTGAGGTATCAGCTTTTCTCTTTTTTTTTTTTTTTTTTGAGGTAAAAGGAAGTAAACAAGGCAAGTGTATTGTGAGTAAGTGTTACAAATAAGGTGGTTTTTCTACCAGAAGACAGAAGGAAGCTTCTTAAGAGTCCACAGAGTCAGTTCATTGAAATCAGCCTCTGCCTACATATGGGCCACAGTGGTGCAATGATGCTTTGGGATTATACAGGTATTATGCACTCTGTTTTATTAGAATTATAGAAAACATTTTTCAAGGTCAGGTTTAATTATTTAAGAGCTGGAAAAGATCTGAAGAAATCATGTAGCTCAGTGGTTCTAAGGCTTATATAAGAACTATGAAAAGAATGCTTCTTTACTTATTCCAAAATGAAATTCATATAAAACATAACATGCCTATACACTGTTTCCAAACAAAACAACACAAAACAAAATGATATTCTAACTGTAACATTAGGAAAAAAAAAGAAAATCATTTGTAATAAAACAATATGGATTTCAAAAAGTAAATGTTGAGATCTGGCCATACCGGGTGACATGATCAAGCGGTATGACGCTTGCAACCAGAGGGAGAATCGCAGCGGCGCACATACGTCACATGGAGGCTGAAATACCATGGAGGCACCGCTGCTGGGGACGTGATTTTCCAAAACTGTGAACAACTCTTAGTAAAGTTCCAAACAGAAGAAGTAACAATCTCCCCTCGACCATGTGGTAGTTGCAGTCCTAGAATATCCGATGTATGTTACAGCTGGGCAAAAGACCGAAAATGGAGCTGGGTTCTAGACCCCTACACAATGAAAGGATTTTTCATTTACATGAAGGTCTAGTGGAACATTGGAATGTGGAAGGATTGGGAGATTTTGGCATTTGGGGCAGCGTGGGAGGAGGGTACTGTACCACTCATTGAACCCCTGCAAATTTCTAGAACACCCCTTAAGGGGCAGCACCACCCCTGCTGAAGACCACTGATCTGTAATGTCCCTCATTTTTAAGGTAAGCAAAATGAGGCTGAGAGCTGGGAAGCGTCTTCCCCTGAATCACGCACTCACCATTGGGGTGGGGATAGGTAACGCAAGAACTCTCAGGGGACTCTGTTACCTTCGCAAAGGGCTTCTTTCCAGAAATAGAGGGCCCTCCCCACACTCAGGACAGTGTGGGGTTGGAAAACAAGCTTCTAGGCTAAGTAGCCTTGTAAACTACTGAGTCACCTGAACCAGGGTCCTGGAAGAAAGAAAGAGGACTCCTCCCATGATCTGGACCTCACTTTATGATAATAAAGTGTTTACAACACATACTCTGAAGTCGGATGAACCTGGGTCTAAGTCCTAGCTCTGCTGTCAACTGCCCATGTGCTTTTGGGCCAGTTGCTTAATTTCTCTCTGAGCCTCAGTTTTCTCATCTGTAAAATGGGATTAATAGTATTATACAACTATAGGGTAGTTGAGAGCACTTAGTAAGAAAGCTGCATATAAAATGCTTACTTAGCACAGCCACCTGGGTGGCATGGAAAGGCACATTCAGAGTTTGTAAGTTTAGAGAAGGCCACGGCCTGGGGGAGGGTGAGGCAAAGAAAATTCCTTTTCAATTAATCCTCCACATTTTTTGTTCGTTTTACAATTCAGTGGTTTTTAGGATATTCACACAGTTGGGCAACCATTATCACTATCTAATTCCAGAATGTTTTTATCACCGCAGAAAGAATTCCCATATCCCTTAGTGGTCACTTCTCACTCCCTACTCCCCTTAGTCCTTGGCAACTACTGATTTACTTTTTGTCTCTGTAGACTGGCCCATGATGGATATTTAATGTAAATGGAAACATACAACACCTGGTCCTTTGTGATTGACTTCTTTCACTCGGCATAATGATTTTGACATCCATCCACACTGTAGCATGTGTCAGAACTTCATTTCTTTTTATAGGTGAATGATATTCCATTGTTTAGATAGACCAACCACATTTGTCTATCAATTCATCAATTGGTAGACATTTATTTTTCCCCCACTTTTAGGCTACTCTACTTTTAGGGCACTAGCCCCTGGCACATTGTAGTGTTGACTGAGAGCTAGCCATATCTGTTCTGAACCCTGTCCTTTGTTTGGGTGAAAGGGCATGAATGAGACAGGCCTGAGTTTTGTTCTGATTCCATATCAGCTACTGTGTGCCTTAAACTCTCTATCTCAGTTTCCTCATCTAGAAAATGGATGATTATGAGGAAGGAAGACAGTGTTTGTATATGATTAGCACATAGTAGATATTCAACAATTGGTCTCTTTTTTGTCTCAAGCCAGCTTCTTTAATGCTTCAATTATTACCCTTTGGCCAGGACAGGGCATCCTCCTCCTGCCCAGCACAACTTTACAGAATCTAGTCAAGTGTTAGTGAGGGGTGCCCTGGCTTGAGCTAGCTCCTGAGGGCTAGCTGTGTGCCTCTTCCCAACTCTGCACTAAGTGATGTTGCCTTGGTAGCTTGAAATCGACCATAATGAGAATATTTACGCTCTGAAAGTCAGCAAACCTTCCAAGTAGGGCTTCCCCGACTCTGAGAGCCAGTTGTTAAACATTAACCAGCACACCACGAGTTTTAGGACTTTCTTTCAAGGTGGCCTAGGTGGCAACAGGCCAGAGAGATCAGGACAGGTCAGGGGTTAAGCCTGAAGGTGCGGAAGCAGGGGCGGTTTTCTGCCCACCAGCCCCTCCCACTCCTGGCTGCAGTGCCTGACACCCACTACAGAGGCTAAAAGCTCCACATCTTCATTGTCCCAATCTCCCTCAGAGCCCCGCCGTTAGCCAACAGGACCTGATGGAGAGTGTACTAGGGGCTTACTTTTGGGGGAAGCTTTCCTCCATGATAAAAAATAATGCAAAGTGCGAGGTGCCCACATATATGATGCCTGAACCAACAGCAGCTATCATATAACCATGTGGAGATAAAAACCTAGGAAGCAGACCAAGATGCTGAGGATGGGGGAGCAGAAAGAATTTGGGTCCTCCATGGCATCATGGTGCCCCCGAACCAGCCCTGGAACTGCCTGCCTGTGGACTTCTCACTTGCATTAGTAAAAATACTAATTCATTGTTTGAACTATTTTTAGTCAAATGTTCTATTGCTTGCAGCCCAAATCATTCTGATACAGATGCCAACATACAAAGAGTGGAGCAGGAGGGGACTGAGTTCCAAAGAGATTATAGGGTAAAATCAGGGAGTATAGGGTAAGATCAGCTTAAGATTTTAGAAGGAAGGCATATATTCTACGGGTGCCCAGGCAAGGGTTCTTCCATTTCAGGGAGTGGTAGGGAAATGGAAAAATTCTTAGGAAAACAAATCCACCAAGACTGACTCAAAAAGAAACAGAAAGTGTGAATAGTCCTATAACCAATAATGAAACTGAACAGTAGTTTAAAGTTTTCCCACAGGGAAAACACCAAGCCCAGTGCGTTTTACAGATGAGTTCTACCAAACATGTAAAGTCTGTTATTCTAGTCTTAAACTTTTCCAAGGAATACAAAAGGAAGGAATATTTCCAAACTCATCCTATGAGGACTATAATCTTGATACTAAACCTGAAAAGAATAGTATGAGGAAAGAAAATTATAGGTGAAAAGTACCCAAGAAAATAGAAACAAAAATCTTACACATAATAGTAGCAAATCCAACCTTTGAGATATAAAAAAGTAACATATCATGACAAATATAAATTTACACCAAGAACACGAGAGTGATTTAACATTGGAGAATATATGTGTTGTTCATCACATTATCAGATTAAAGGAGAAAAACCATGCGATCATCCACATGTTCAAAAAGAGCAATGCTAAAACTCAGCATCCTTTTAGCATAAAAACTCTTAGCAAATTAAGAACAAAATTAGACTTTATATTATAAAACACATCTTCCAAAATGCTATAGTAAACATCGTTTTTAGTGGTGTATGTCCAAAGCAGTGTCTTTAAAATCAGAAACAAGACAAGTTTAACTCTATCTTTGCTTTTGTTTAGCATTGTACTTGAGGAGCTACCAGACTAGGAAAGCAAGAAAAGTAATAAAAGTTGTCAGGCTTGGAAAGGAAGAAACAAAACTGTCAGAAACAAAACTATCATCTCAGATGATGTGACTATATTAAAAACATGAATCTGCGGAAAAAAATAATTAGGCATGATAAAAAAAAGTTTAGCAAGGTAATTAATGTCCAGTAATTAAAAACTCAAATTTAGAGCCAGGGGAACAAACAAAGCAGCAAAGGACATGACTTAGACAAGAGGGCAGGGTGCTGTCGGCAAGAACAAAAGCCTCGCACTGCACCACTTGTCCCTGGCAGGGTTTTGCCCAAGGCCAGGGCTGGTACAAGAATGTGGGTGGGTCTGAGCCCAAGCATAACTCAGCAGTTCCACCTGGCTGGAGAGGAGGCATGGCAGAGTGGGGAGCAAAGCTGTCCTGGCATCGGTCTCATGAATCTCTTTTGGTGCCAGCAATATTGTCTTTGAGTCTCTTCTAATCCGGCGAGCATACACCCAAACGGTAGAGTTAGATTCTTTCATGTTTGCAAGAAACAGACACGCCCAGATCCGATGACCTTTCTATGATGCTAGCAAATCAGGTATCTCTGTACCTTTCTTTTTCCATGTCTCTCTTGACTGTTTCACCTTTCCCAGACCTTCCCAGAAGAAAAGGTCTGATTGAATAGTGCCTGGCTCATCTACACTGATCACCTCTTGCTCTAGTTATCTGTTGCTGCCTAACAAATTACCATAAACCTAGTGGCTAAAAGAAAAAAAAAATCATGTATTATGGTGACAAATCTGTGATTAGAGCAGGGCTTGTCGGGGATGGCTCATCTCTGCTCTACATGGGTTCAGCTGGAGCAGCTCAAAGCCTGAAGGTGACTCAGTGGCTGGGAGCTGGGCTCAGCTGAAAGTTCTCTTAGGTCTGGTGGGGTCTCAGCTCAAACTCCTACATGTGACTTCTCCATGGTGGTTGGCTTGCAAGAGCAAACATCTTAAGAGAACCAGGTAGAAGGTACATCACCTTTTATGACCTAGCCTCAATTGTCACATTGTCACTTTGACCATTGCCACAAGCCCACTCCTATTCAAGGGAAGGAAATCTAGACCCCCTACTTCTTTGGGGAGGAGTGGTAAAATCCCACTCTTGTAAGAGCATGTGGGGTGGGAGATATTGTTGCAGCCACTTCAGGCTGCCCCTCCTCTCCTCCACTCGCAGCCCTGCCCTTTGTTTTACAGTAAATCCATCCCCTTGCCATAGAGGAAACACCTGACTCAGGCTGGGCCAAGCATAACCTCCGTCTCTTTAGCTGCAGGGTTGCACCAGGAGTGAGCTGGACCCCACATCAGGGGGAAAAGCTGCACACTAAGGACACACAGCAGGATTATAAAGATGATGCCATGCAATTGCTGCATCAATTTTGGGCTCGTCAGACTTTTGATGTAAAAAATTAAACTCTTAGCTGGATAAGCCACAGGAGCAGGTTTTTTGTTACTCACAGTGGAATACAATCCTAATTTATACTCGGAACAAGTGGCTACTCTCACATTCACACCACCACCACCACCACCACCACCACCACCACCACCACCACCACCACCACCACCACCTTCCATTCGTTGCTGATGTAAACACAAAGCCCAGGAACCAACACAGTTGGTGATTCTTTATTTGAATAGCTGTTCGCAAAGGGACAACTTTCGTTCATCTTTCCAAGCTGGTCCATCCAAAGATTTGGGAATAAAAGACTTCCAATGAATTCATCTTGCATGATGAGTGAACAGAGCAGACTAGCAAAAGCCACAAGGACAAGTGGCTCAGGTGTCAGATAAATCTGGGTTCGAATCTACTCTCTCTGCTCACCTGCTGAGTGATCTCAGTCCATTGATTCCTCTCAGCTTAAATTTCTTTATCTGTAAAATGGGGATAATATGACTGACTACTTCAGAGGGTTGTTGTGAGGATTAACATGCTAAAAGAGTATTTACTGCTATTGTTATTGAAACAGGTAGGAGACAGGGATGGTAACAAGGGGAGAAGAGGTGTAGGATAACCTGTGAGGCGTCATCCCATCTCCACTCCTGAAGGATGGGACCTGGTTCTACCATCTGTGAGCTACTTAGCTTCAGGGAGGGCAGTGGGTGGGGCTCAGCTGGCAGTACCTCCACTGTCTCACATGGGGATCACTCAGGTGGCTGTAGTCATCTAGTGGTTCCTTGGGCTTTGTGGTCAAAGACAAACCTGGCGGTTGATGCTGGCTATTGACACAGCATCCCTGGCTCTTCTCTGCTCCACATGGCCCCATCCTCTGTAGACAGATTGGGTATCTTCTCAGGGCTCCTTCACAGCATTCTGAGAAGGTGAAAGTGGGAACTGCGATGTCTCTTAAGACTGAGGTCACAAGCAACACAAAATCACTTGCTGTTAATTATATTTGCCAAAGCCCTTTGCAGATTTGCCGTCACATTACAAAGGAGCGGGTATACAGGCAGCTTACTTCAGCTTCAAACTGAGAATCGTTTTCTCCTCAATCATATCCTCCCCTTGAAAATCTCCCCCTGTCCCAAATCTTCAGTTTTTTCCTTTTGTATAGTTTCCTACCATTGTTATCACAAACTTAGTGACTTAAAACAACAGAAATGTTTTATCTTAAAGTTCTGGAGATCAGAAGTCCAAAATGGTCTGCATTCCTTCTGCGAGTTCTAGAGGTGAATTCATTTTCTTGCTTATTCCAACTTCTAGAGATGCCACATTCCTTGGTTTGTGGCCCCTTCCTCCACCTTCGAAGCCAGCAACATAGAATCTTCTCTCTGACTTCTTGCCTCCCTCTTGTAAGGACACTTAGGACTGGATGTGGGACCCACTTTAATAATCCGGGATAATCTTCTCATCTCAACACCCTTAATTTAATCACATTTGCAAAATGTCTTTTGCCAAATGAGATAAATTACTTGGTAAATATTCACAGGTAATTGGGAATAGGACATTGACATCACCAAGAGCTGTCAGATTCTGTCTACCACAGATTCTCATGTTTTTCCATTCTAAACTGACAGTTTCCAGACTTTTTTGAACATATTCCAATATGAATTTAAAAAAAAAAAAAAAGGAACACACTCCAATATGTGTAATTAAAAGCTTGGGCTTCGCAGCCAAATTCCCTGGATTCAAGTCCCAGCCCCGACCACCTGGCTGTGCTGCCACGACCGAATTCCTTAACCGCTGGGCACCTCCGTTTCCTCACCTGCAAGATGCAGATATCAGTTTACTATGGCTGCCATAACAAGCTGGCACAGACTGGGTGGTTTAAACAACAGACGTTGATCATCTCACAATTCTGGAGGCCAGAAGTCCAAGATCACGATTCCGGCTTACTCAGTGTCTGGGAAGGCTCTCGTCCTGGCCTGTGGATCGCTTCCTTCTTCCTGTGTCTCACTATGTGGAGAGAAACCCACTGGAAGCCCACTGTCTCTGGTATCTTCTCTATAAGGACGTTAATCCTATAGGATCTCATTTCTTCTTTATTATTTCATTACAGCAAGTTCACCCATATTGGGGCTTCAGGGTATGAATTTGGTTGGGGGACACAATTCAGTCCACAGTAGAGGGTAATAACATGTCAGAGAATTGTGAGTAAATGAATGAATAAGTTGAAAAAGGCTTGGAGCAAGGCTGTGCAGTGTAGGTCGTGTAAGGGCTAGCTATTATTACTAGTATCATTTATAAAGCATATATCTGTTCTCTGCTGCTACCATTTTATGCACATTATGAAGCATAAAAGAAATTTTAAAAAGACGAGATGAATTGAAGTTGAAATTATAAGTTTCTTCTTGCACTTCCAATGGATCATCTTGTATACATCTTGAGGTTCACACGCTCTGCTGCCCTAGCCTGGGGGTTTGGTTACTTGTGGTACTCTTAAAATGCATCTTCCTGAGCCCCATCCCAGAGTTACTGAGCCATCCTTTCTAGGAGGAGCCTAATATTTACATTTTCAAAACACGGTCTGTGAGAAACTGCTCTAGTCAATTGTGGGAATACATCCTGAGACCCACTTACTCCCCTTGGACCACAACCCACAAGTCAAGGACAAGCCCACTCATCTGAGTGAAACTACAGTTGATGAGCATGGAGTTCTTATACTCACAATGCCAAAGTCACCACGCCAATATCCAAATCAACCAGGTGCCCCTAAAAGGACCCCATCTTTTTTCCTTGAGATGCAAAACCCTTTTGAAAGTTTGAGAATCAAGTCACACCTAGGCCAACGCTTTTGTTTAAAGAGGGATGTTTCTTCATTTTTGGTTTCCAGAGAAGCTTGCCCTTTGACCCTCACCACTGGTACCAGGTCTTCCCTCTTCACTGTTAGCACGACTACAGTCAATAGATACACAGTTCTCGAGACCCAATTGCACAAGAGATCTTTACTCGTTTCAGACATGTCAAAAACACCTTGTCCAAGTCCTTTTCGTTTTTTCTACCTTTTCTCAATTGGCCAGTGAAGTGGACCGCAGCTGGGCTGAGGGTAAATGCAGCTGCCCCTGAAAGCTGCTTCTGGTTCTCTCAGCTTCTAGAAGAATCCCAAACCCCAGCTGTCCTCTCATTTGGGGAAACAAATTCACAGGTTGCTTTTTACCTCTTAGGACGCATTTTCTAGCAGCCCAGGAGCTGATGCAGAGTCAGAGGAAAGCACTCCCATATCTGGTTTGCATTTTCATTGCCTTTGCTGGGTCCCTAGATTGAAAGCACACTAGGGCTAGCATCTTCCAGCCACGTACCCTGAAAGCCAGCTCTGGAGACATGAGGATTGAAGAAATGCAGATTTTTGCCTCCCTTCTTGGCTCCATCCCTTCTTCTTGCCTCCTCTCCTCTTTCTCCCTTCCCTTTTCTCCATGCTTCCATTTATCTATTTCTAATGGAAAAATTAATGTATGCAAATAATTAAAAAACCCAAACACTACAGAGAAGTATGCGATGAAAAGTAAATTCCCTTCTATCCCAAATCTCAGGGTACTAGACCTGCCTTTCCAGAGCTAAACAAAGTCATTGGTTTTTTGCATATGTTTTAAAAATACTCCCTATCCATATATATATATATATATATATATATATATATATATGTACATGCATAGATATGTGTGTATGCACATATATCCCATGTACATGTATGTGCATATGTATATATATATGCATGTTTGCCATACATTATACATCTCTTTTACAGAAGGAGGAGTGTCCATGCATCTTGCTCTTTTTTCTTAATTTATTTCAGAGCCTGTCCCACAGCAGCTGGCACAGACCCACCCCTTTTTGTCTGACTGTGTGCTAGTTGTTGGTATATAAGCACCAGGTTGTATTTATCCACTCCTTACTCCTGACAGATACCAGGCTGTTCTCGGTCTTTGCTATAGTAAACAGAGTTACATGGGGCATCACTCCTTGCATGCTTATGGAACGTGACTGGGCATATGCCTGCAGGGCATTGGTCAGAAAGAGCCCTGAGAGGTAGAATTGCTACACCGAGGGACTCGCCATCTCTATGCTGAGAGCTGTCATTTAATTGCCCTCCAGAGGAGCTGCCCCACGTGGACTCCAGGAAACCCACCGTCGGAGGAACACACCGGTCCTAGCGCCACATGCCAGGAGCCCTGCCCAGGAAACTCACTCTCCTCAGAGAGCAAAGGTGTTCAAATAGCTGAATTTTTAAATGACAAAATCCACCTCCTCAAGCCCTTAGTTTGGGATGCTGAGCCCTTCCCTGGAAACACTGTTATTACAAAAAAAAAAAAAAAAAAAAAGTACTTGGTTAGAAAGGGCACCCTTAGAACATTGACAGAATTGCTGTCTGCACCTGGGAACCAGACCAGATCCATACCCCCTGGCCCTAGTCCCTCTGTTCTGCCAGAGCTCACCCAGCCAAACCGAGACATTCGACATTAAATGGACACTGTCCCTGTCAGCACAGAAACAGCTGGAAATCCATGTCTGCCTGTCTGAGGCTTCCTCAGCTCCTAAGTCACCAGAAGGGATTTTTTTTAACCCTTTCTACCCTCACCCACCTACCCAGCCCCCTAGCCTACTGTAGCCAGTTTGGGTCTCTCATCTCTGAGGTTCACAGATGAGGTGGACACAGTCCCAGATATGTTCTCTGAAACAGAAACTGCTGTGGAATGGGGCAAGACTGCCCTTGCCCAGCTGGACAGAGCTGGGCCTCAGGCAGACTCGTGGGCTGCCACCTTGCTTCCCTGAGCGTGGCTCTTTCCTGTGGTCGATGGCCTGGCTACTGGCCACCACGAACCGCCCTGCCGAGCCCACCCAGTTCACACGGCAAAGACTGATCTAGAAATTATTTATAGACCCGAACTCCACAGAAACCATTGTCTCCTGTTGCTGTGGCAACGGGGATGTGGAGCAAGCACTGGGCTTGCAGGGGCCCAGGAGGCCAGGAAAGCAGTCGATTTCCACCCCAGCAGCCCCAGCTCACACTCGCCAACAGGGGACACTCAGGAATGAAAGGCGGCTTTCAATGGCACTCTAGTAGGCTGGCTTGTGTCCCGGAAAACAGCACCACCTGGGTGTTTAGCTGCTGGCTGGTCGTTGGGTTTTGTTCAAACTTTTGATGGAATCATCCAGAACAATGTCCGCAAGCCTGGAAGATCATTGGTTATCCGAGGAGCCTTTCAAGATACTGGCTCCCGACCTCAGACTAACCACTTCAGGTTCCTTGGAGTGCAGGGCCTAGGAATCTATTTTATTTTCTGGAACAGTGAAAACCCACACAACTCAATAATCTAAATGGATAGAATAGTTGCAAACGCTCACTCGCACTCTTGCACCCTAAGGATCCGCTTTCATTAGTTTTTTAATTTCCTTTCCTTTATGGAAATGAAAGCACATACAATGTACATTCTTATCCTTCCTTTTCAAAAAGGAGTACACTATATCCGGTCTTAGGCACCTTGCCTTTTTCACGGAACAGTGTACTCTAAAGGTGGCTCCAAAGCCATCACTACTCCTGCTTCTCCTTCTCCATTTCTTCCTCTTCTTCCTCTTTTTGTAGCTGCACATAGTGCTGTTTCCTTTGCGAGATGTGCTAAGGAATCTGCATCCTCACCAAATCTCTTTTCCTAGGACACGTTGCCCAGATGCAGAACCTCACGCGAAGATTTGGTTTCGAGTGATTATTTTTCGGGAAGTGTTCCCTGGGGAAACAGGAATGGGAGTGAGGACTCAGGACAGGAGGGCAGAAGGCCGTGCAAGGTTGCCCAGGGATCAGGTCTTCACTCTCGCACCCTCCAAACCCACTGTCTTGGTGAAGGGCTGCCTAGAGTGATATAAATTCCCAGGCCTTTCACTTGTGAGGGCGAAATGGCCTGTGAGGGCCCTAGGGCACCCTCCTGACATTAGCCCCAGGTGTTGGAGGCCCAAACACATCTAAACTTTGGGTGCACAAAAATGGTAAAAAGGGATCTGGGGTTGGGGGATCTGGGAAAAGGCTGACATCATCTACCACACGGCTGAAATTGATTCTGTTAAATTTGGTTCAGACTGGCAGCTTCTTAGCAGCAGGGAATCCAGTTGGCAAAGGCACTTTCCCTAGCTTAGGGACCATAAGGCACAAATTTTCATTCATTTATGGAGTGCCTCCTTGAACAAGCACATATGAGGGACCCAAGAGGCACAGGACCTTGCTTATTTCCTCCAGAGGCCAGGCGCCCAGCGGGAGTGATTGGATGCTCCGCATGGCCGCAGCGGTGGGCGGGCCCCGCATTCTCATCGTCCTGCTGCAGACTCAGAAACAAGGCTCCTCACTGCACTTCCCAGCCGTGGTGTGTGCCCAGCACTGCTGTAGAAATGATTCTAGTCATCACCACATTTTACTTGTTTGTCTGCATATTATATAAAATATGTTTATTGGCCATAGCTATGAAATCGATTCCCAGCATTTGATACTAAAGTTTAAGGTCTTCCAGATTAGCAGAGCCCTTGCCAATGCTGACAGAGATTACATTATCTGAGGTATTTTAACAGCCTCTGCAATCACTTCTCACCACGTCCCGTACACAGCTGCCGTGTGTGGTCTGTAAGTCATCCTACTAGTGGAGGCTTGAGCTCGGGTCGGGGCTGTGTGGTCCTGTGTAAGCTGCATGTTCCCTGGTCGAGGTGACTTTCTAGAAGAAGTTTTTCCTGAGGACTTCTGTCTCTTTGCTGGCTGCCTATTTATACCGCGACCAACCTGCTGATCTTGCTGTGGGTACTTTGTGTCTTCTCACACATGAGACTTTAAACCCTCAAGGGAGGTGGGGCCCAAGCTAGTCCACAGGTTGTGTTTGTGCAAATTAGAAAAAAGGCACCCCTATCTAGATGGACTAAGTTTAGAAAAGCACAGCCTTCTAGGTGGAGGAATTTTCAAAGGCACTCGTGATGCCAGAGACTAAATCTGTTGGGGCTGCCCATGCATCCGCCCAGCATGGTACGCTGATTAGGATATCGGTTTGGGTGCTCTAACAAAGACAACCAACATAGCAGAGATGGAAGTTTCCTCCTCTGTCTCTTGTTTCAAGGTGAAGCGGGCACGGCTCACCACCCTCTCACCCACTGCTTCCCTAGCCCTGTGGTGCTGCCCCTCTCTCAGTGCTGCAGGTTGGGCCCCAGGTCTGCATGCAGGAGGGTGCTGGGGGCTCTGCTGGGCAGGGGAAGCCTCCACAGGCCTCAGCCAGCCCCACAATGAGCTCCAAAGCTGGGATGGCCCTTCAGGGGTATCCCAAGCAAGGGTGAGGGGCTGGGCCTTTGTATCTCCACATGGACCAGAGTGGATGTGGCTCCCAAAGGCAAGACAACTCTTCAGCCGAGGGCATTTCCAGACAGGGCTGATGGCAGAAGGCTGCCTCCCGGCATCAGGGGCAATGAGTCCTTCGGTCCTGCAATGTGGTCTGGGTGGTGAGCATGGCATTTACCTCAGCACAGTGAGCACCAAGGTGCTCAACACAGAATGCATTCCAGCCAGCAGGAAGGAAAGAGAGGAGAGGAAGCTCACTCCCTGGCCTTTGAGGATGCAGTTGAGAAGTTGCAGACATCACCTCTACCCCAATCCCCTGGCCAGAACCTAGTCACATGGCTACGCCTCCCTGCAGGGAGGCTGGGAGGTGCTGTATGTACCAAGGGTAACCATGTGCCTGTTAGAAGCCATGGGTCTTCCACTATGCGAGTGGCAGGAAGAGCGTAAAACCTGGTGTTGACAGGGGCCAGCCTAGAGCCCAGGTGCTCAATAAATTGATGAATGAGCAAAGGAGTGACAAAAGGGCTGGCCATCTACCATGTGTAGGAAAAGTGGGGTGTTTTCTCTTGGTTTAGGAGGACTCAGAAGGACTGTGTGTGTCAGTTTTCTATGTGGCACAATAAATTATCACAAACCTAGTAGCTTAAAACAACTCAGTTATTTTCTCACGGTTTCTGTGGGTCAGGAGTCCAGGCTCACAGGCTACCGTTCAGGTGTTTCCAAGCTCACTCGGGTTGTTGGCAGGATTTATTTCCTTGTGGTTGGAGGACTGAAGCCCTCACTTTGTCATTGGATGTCAGCTGGAGGCTACTCTCAGTTCCTGGAGGTGCCCACAGTTCCCTGCCTCATGGCCAACGCCACAGGCATCTCACAGCATGGCTGTTAACTCTTCGAAGATGGCAAAGTCCGTCTTATATGAAATATAACTATGGGAGTAACATCCCATTTTCTATTGGTTAGAAGCAGGTTGTATGTAGGTCGTGCCCACACTCGAAGGGAGGGGATCCCACAAGGTGTGCTTCACTGAAGGTCACGCTAAGATTTGTCTGCCGCAGCATGAGACTGTGGAAACATTCAGAGGACCTGTGTTCCAGACTCACTTCTGCTACTGCTGTGTGACCTTGGGCAAACCACTCACCTTTTCTTGGCCTCAATGTCCTCATCTATATGACAAAGCAGTAGAGGTCAATAGTCATTAGCTTTAACATTGAAATAGATGTGCTTTTTTCTTACGTTCAAAGAACATGTTTAGCAGTTCTGTTTTGTGTCTTAATCATAAGAATGCTCCCAACTTCAGCTTTAAAAGCTAATAATTGACTAAGTACTTGCCATAGGTCAAATGTTTCATATGCGTTTCTGTAATTCTCTCAACAATTCTGCAGGGTAGAAGTGCTGCCCACATTTTATGGACCAGGAAACCTGGTTTGGAGAGGCCGAGGGACCTGCCCAAGTCACCCTACTAAAAAATGGCAAAGTTGGGCACCCAGCCCAGGCAGGTCCAGCTTCAAAGCACATGCCCTTCCTGCTGCGGCTCTATCTCTTATTGGCAGCTGTGATTGATCGCTAATGGAATTTAACTTTCCAGCAGGCAGGGGTAGAGGGCAGGAGGAAGTATCTCCTTTGACCTTGAGAAAGTGCTTGGGAAAACCTAGAACTTTCACCAGGCCCTCCCGCCGCTGGCCCCTTCCCCTCTCTGTACCTGCTGCTTTCATCAGAGCTCAGAGCAGAGTGAGGGGAGGTAAAGGGACAGTTTGACCCTCTGGTGGCAAAGTTGGCCCTGTAGTGTGCTGACGATTCTCATAATCTTTATGACATTCTATCTCAAGGAGAATAATGAACCAACCAGGACACATGGTCGTCACCCGTGAAATTGATTGTCACTGCAAACTGCCAGAGTCTTTCTGATTTTTATGGGGGTCTTGATCTTGGTTGATAGACTTAGGAGTTCCTGAAGGAGGGAGGGTAGCCCTTGGTCTGTCAGTCATGGGACGCATGGCACACTCACATTAGGATAACACGAGGAGGTTATTTACAGGGTATGACTTACGGAGAACAGGCAGACGGGGCACAAGGAAGACTGCAGGGACCCTGGAGGATGGCTGCAGGGTTACTACCACTGCTGGGCCTGGACTATGAAAGCAATCCGCACTGGAACTTGGAGGGAGGAGTGTGTGGAGTCCACAGCCGTGAGAGGGTGTGACCTTCAGTTATGAGACTCACCAGCCTGAGGCAACCTGGTGGGAAGGGAGCCCAAGGAGTAAACACTGGAAGCTTGCTTAGCACTTGCATGCTGCTTCTACACCACGGTGCTCAAGGGCAGCCCGCAGCCAGAGTTCAAGGGTGTTCATGTCTGCAGGAAGTACAGTCAGCTCCTTGGTTGGAGAACAGAGTGGAGAGGGCGGAGCGTAAATGTGCAAGGCGATTTGCTTACACCGTGCAGTGGCAGCAGTTTGAACAGGTGTTTTTGGCAGGGCAATTGGGCCGCATGTTTGTAGTGGGCATTTGTGTCAAGTTTTGTGATAGGTGTTTGTAGTAGGATGAGAAAAGCGGCCATCATCACGCGTGAGTGAATAACAGAGCTGGTGTGTTAGCCAGGGCTCTCCTGCGACGGGCTAGGACTGTGTGCGGGAAGAGGGCCTGTGGAGAGTGGAATTATTCTGCATGATTGATGGGTAGGATGGACCAGAGGGAGGAAGTGAGGACAGATGGGGGTGGAGAGAAGAGAAAGTTGCTAGCAAGAGGGCAAGGAGGCTGAGGTGGGAACCCAGTGAGGGGAAGCAATCATGACAATGTTTTTTTTTGTTTGTTTGTTTGTTTTTTGGCTTTTAGCAGCAAAGATATCTGTAACTGCAAGAAGAAAAATGTGTAAAACTTTTTTTGGGGAAAAGCCATATCTTTATAATTTTAGAGTAGAGAAGGTCCCCAAAACAAACTGTAGAAGAAAATATTGATGCTTTTTACATCAAGAATTTTAAACTTGTGTCCAAAATACATTCTTTGTAAATAAAGTGAAAACACAAGTCACAGATTAGAACTTATTTGCAATATAAATGACTGATGAACAATTAGTATCAGACTATCGAAGGAACTTCTGAAAACCTGTAAGTGAAAGACAAATAACAAAATGGAAAGGTGGACAAAGGACCCACAGCAGGCAAGTGGAAGAGGAGAGACGTTAGTGGTTGACAAATGTGTGCATAGTGTGGGACTTTGCGATCAGCAGGGGCACACAAATCAAAATCACAGCATGATACCTTTTCTCACCAGCAGATTAGCTAAACTTAGAAACCTGACCACACCAGGTGATGACAAGGGCAAAGAGAAACAAAGTCCCTAAACGCAGCACCCAAGAGAGCAGAAGTTCCACACGTCCTGTGACCCAGTGGTACTCTTAAGGACGGGCCACAGAAAAATGCTCACAGACGTGGAAACGCACATGCACAGACATTCGCAGTAGTATTGTTTATAATGGCCAGCAGCATGGAAGCATGCACCAAAAGGAGGATGAATTAAAATATTATGGTAAATTCATACAGTGGAATACTGGAGCCATTACGATCAATGAACTAAAGCTACAATGATAAGTCTCCAAAACATGGTGTTGAATCAGAAAAGCCCGATGGCAAATGGTGCAGAGCACCGCTTCCATAAGGCTTGAAAGCTGCCGGGAAGAGGCGGCCTAGGGCTGGCCCGGAGCTGTCTGTGGTGCTGACAGCATCCTACTCCTCCGTGAGAAAGAACCTCTCACTGCACAGGTGAGGGCAGGAGACTGGGGTGTGTGAGCGTGTGAGAATGTGTGTATGAGTGTGAGAGTGCAGGTGAAAGGGAGGTAATGTGAGCGTTTGAATGTGTGTGATCATTAGTATGGGACAACGTGTGAGCATGTGAGAGGTTGCGCGTGTGCGAGTATCAGTGTAAGCAAGGTATCTGGATGAGTTCATGTGTGTGGGGGAGGGTGTGTTTACATGAGTATGCGGACGTGGGTGAGTATGAGTGTAAGCAGTGTGTGTTGATGGATGTGAGTGTGCGTAAGAGTAAGCAGTGTGACAATGGGTTGAGTGTGTGTGTGGCAATGGGTGTGAGTGTTGAATGAGTAGTGTGTGAAAATGGGTGTGAAGGTGAGCAGAGTGTGTGACAGTGGGTGTGAGTGAGTGTGTAAATTCATGAGTGTAAGTGTGTATGTGCTGAGGGCGGGACTGAGATGAAGGGTGGTGGGGCGTAACCCTGACTGGCTCCCCAGTGTAGGTGACTTGAGGCCCGCCACCATGGTCCTGGCCCCCGTTCCAGTCCTCCTGGCACATTTTTGAAGCCAGGGCCTGGCATGAGGAGACACATGAGGACGGAGGTCCTGGCCTCTTCAGGAGTCACCTTTGAGGGAAGAACACAGTGACAGGGGCCCAGACAAAAGGATCTTGTGTCCACCAGCCTTTTTGTGAATGTCCTCACCAGGTGTGCTACCCCAGCCTTCCAGCAGGTGGCGCTACAGGGAGCAAGCTGCAGCAGGACTGCTGGCAGGCCCACTCCCCGCTGCTTGCAGGGAGGAGGAGGAACTGAAGCAGGAGTTCTCATCCCCTCCCCGCACAAGTTCCCCACCCCCAGTTTTTCCTTCCAAACCAGGGGATTGATTCCTGTAGGTGCCACCTGTTCATGAGGCCCTGCTCTGTGCTGCGGGCTGCTCACAGTGCTGAGCAGAGCAGATAGGAGCTGGCTCTGGAGCTGGTGCCCCTGGGAGGAGACAGATGTGTGCCTGAGGGAAGTGCCTGACCCTGAAACACTGCCCTCGTCCGACACCCAGCACAGTCTGCATATCAGAACCCCACATGTCTCCGACCCAAGCCCCCTCTGGGGGTTACACAGTTACTGCTGTGTGCCTCATTTCTCCAATTTGCTCCCCAATACCCTGTGAGCATCCAGCCTCTCCCCTCACTGTGTTTCAGGTACAGGCAGACTGTCTTAGTGGATAAGCATAGGCATGAAGTGAGTATGAGATGCTCTGGGAAGGCACAAGGCAACCCCCCCCCCCCAGCAGGTACATTGGGGAGCCCTCTCCTGGTTTATTGGAGGGTGTAATGGGTTGAATTGTGTCCCTTTCACCAAAAGGTATGTTTAAGTCCTCACCCCTGTTACCTGCAGATGTGGCCTTGTTTGGAAATATGGTCTTTGCAGATGTCGTCAAGTTAAGACAAAGTCATGCTAAATTAGTTGAGCCCAAAATCCAATGTCAAATGTCCTTATAAGAAGAGGCACAGAAACAAACACACAATGAAGAGAGGCCATGTGACGACAGAGGCAGAGACAGGAGGGATGTGGCCACAAGCCAAAGAACACTAAGGATTGCCGACCACCGCCAGAAACCGGAAGGGGCAGGAAGAATCCTCCTCTAGAATCTTCAGAGGAAACGTGGCCCTGCCCACACCTTGATCTCAGACTTGGGCCTGCAGAAATTGTGAGAACAAATTTCTGTTGTCTCAAGCCTGCTGCTTGTGGTCCTTTGTCATGGCAGCCCCAGGGAGCTAGCACAGCAGGTGTGTACAAGAGATAAAAGGAGGCAGGCCCGGCCCTGGCTCCCTTTTCCTCTAAGAACCGGCTTGGCAGTGGCACCACATGGGCCAGGTGGGCCCCTCTGGTGCTGGGGGAGCAGGTGTTTTCTGTCTAGTCTCTGCTCACAGCTTTGCTCAGCTGCTGTGTGTAGACCTATCAGCTGGCACTTTTATGCACACCATGTTTCCCCAGGTGTCCTTCTCCCTCCCTGGCTCATGCATGCTCTGAGGACACACCTAAGTCATGCTTCAGCCTGAGGCATGGTGAACAATTCTGCCTCTGGCCAGTCATGATGTGCGAAGGGGCTTTCTCTCTGAGCCTCAATTTTCTCATCTGTAAAAGGGGCTCGTAAATAGCTCACAGGGCTGTTGAAAGGATGACAACAGACATAGCCTACCCAGCACATGTACAGAAGGTGCTCAATAATTGCTTAGTAACTATTATAAGTATTAAATGCTTCTCAAAATAATGGTTGAGTGGAGAGAAAAGAGACTACCAGCTCCTTGATTTCCACTTGGAAGTGGCCCAGCCTCAGAGCAACAAAGCCAGTGGTGGGTCAGGTGGGAGGACCAGAGCCCAGGTGAGCATTTGGCTCCAGGTGGGCACTTACTAAGCTGGAGAGGGTTTTACAGGAGGGCTGACGGGGAAAGTCCATCCAAGTGTAAGAGTCACATACAGTGCTGGCTCCATAGTGTAGTGGTTAGCATGCCTGCTTTACACACAGAAGGTCCTGGGTTCGTGCCCCAGGTGGAGCCATGCACCATACCCTGGGGGGCGCCAGACCCCAGGCTCCAGGCCCCAGGCCCAAGGTGCATGCAGTGAGTATATGGGAGGAGATGCCCCACCTTCAGAAATCCAGTTCTAAGGGGAAATGGCAACATCCATAGGTCTGGAGTGGAAGTCAGGGTAGGGTAGGGGAGGGGCGGGTGAGGAATTAAAGAGGAGCTTGGAAAGAGACACATACAAGAGGCTTTTAAAGCTCCTGTGAAATTTGTGAGTTAAAACTTGAGTATTTGAGGGGAAAAGAAAGTTCTACTCTTGAGTGCTGAGAACAGACAGATACTGTGAGGCTCTGAGTGGAACACAAGCGCTTCGGAGGCATCGCATCTAACTGGGAGGTTTCTAAAGTCGGGTGGAAAACAGGCACGCATTAGATCATGTGGTTTTCTGGCAACATATCGCAGTGACCCCATATCAGACACAGTCCTTTCCAATGTCCCCTGCCTTGAAATTCATTCATGCAGAGCGTAAAGACCTATAACAGACCATTTGCCAACAGCAAGTGTAGGCAGGAGTGAGCAGAGGGTCTGGGGGGCTGATGAGGGGGAGGGCACCAACAGGAGAGCCAGGGGGCTGGGTGTCCCTTGAATTGTGGGCCATTTCCCATGGATGAAGACTCAGCTTCCATTTCAAGGAGGACTAAGCAGCTGAAGTCATGGTTCTGAGTGAAGATCAAAGTCAGAGATTTGTTGCTATTTTTTAGATTAGAACTTTCCATGGGACTCCACATGGGGATTCTGTAGCCTGATGCCAGTGGGCACACAGACCTTTAGAAATAAAGCTGTGATCCTGGTTAGACTCCTCACTCACTCGAATTTGAGCTTTGTGGGGTTTGGCTGTTTTCAATGAACCATTGCACACAGGCCCGAAGGTCCCTGCGCATGTTTTCTGTGGCTGATCAATAGAGCTGGGCAGGTGGGGAACATTCCTAGATATAGAAGCTGCTTTGGGCATAAAGATGTTCCCCTCAGTGTTACTTACCGTCGCAAGTAACAACTGAAAGTCTGAGACTAGGAGACAAAATAAACAGGGCTGCTTTCTGCAGACGGAACACAGAGATCGTCAAGAGAGATGGGTAGACACGTTAACTCGTGCCTGACCTATGATCCAGCAATGCATGATCGCAGAATTCATCTCAAAGACCTGCACAAAGGAGAGTATAGTGGAGTGTTATGATTCCTGTGAAAAAACTTGGAAACCGCCTCACTGTCACCCGGCAGAGACTTGGGAGAACAAGCTGCCGAACTTGGATGGATTGGAATGGAATGCAGTCTTCGCATCAGAAATAGATGGGCAAGTTCAAGGAATTTAGTGAAGGGACAATTTATAAAGATTCTGGTAGGGTGAAAGGAGATTGACAAAGGAAGTAGAAGCAGCCCGGGTCTGGTAACCCCTTAGCCTTCAGGCAGGGATTCGGCCGCTGCCCACCCACTGGGCGCCACGGGTAAGAGAGGAGAGCCCACAGGATGGCGAGCTCATGTCAGAAAGTGCACAGCATTTAAAAACGTGGCTGTGTATATCCAAAAATCCTAAATGCATTATATTTCCATGTCCTTGCTCTAAATCTCAATGGAGGTATTAGACTACAAAATGAAATTAAAACAGTCTGTGAATATCTGTACATATGTGAATATGTGTAGGTATATATAATGGAAAACACATATAACAGCAAACACATATGTAGGTATAATCTTAAGTTTGTGATTAAGTAAACAAATAAATTTATATAGGCCTTTTATTTAAAAGATCACAACCTGGCCGGGTGAGCACGAGGGGTTAACAGGAACAGCCCTGGGTATTAGGGTTAGGGCAATCTTTTTTCCTCTCCCCTCATTAGACTTTCAATTTTCTAAATATTTTGCAATGAGTATGTACCGCTCTTACAATGAGAAAAAAAATAGATATTTCGCAATAAATACATAAATAAATGTTGCAAGGAAAAGCAGTGTTTACCAGGATTACCAAATAGCGGGGATGGACACTTTCTGAAAAGCTATGAGGATGAGAAGTGAAGCTGCTCTCGTGTGCACTCCGTGAGTCTGAGATGTGCAGACAGAGGCGGCCCTGCCTGGGGGGATGATGTGGATGGGCCTCTGACAGTCAGGGCAGTGTGTGTGTGTGGGGGGGGGGCGGGTGTGCTGGTTCTGCCCTTTCTCTGTGCCGAGTTTTTCTTTAAGATCCATGCACGCGAAATAACCAAACGGGCTTTTAGAAGAGGGCAAGGAGGCTCAGAGTCAAGGAAGGAGGCTGGGTTTCATTTCCCGAAGAGGAAGGGGTTGGTTCGGACCTAGAGGGTCCTGTGAGACGGGACAGAGTCCACTCAGCGCACTCAGTTGTCAGATTCGCTTCCTGCAAGAGCTCTTGAGAATAAATGCACTTATAATCTCCATCTTATAAAAAATAGACAGTGAGGTTATGCAACTCACTAAAGGCCATACAGCCAGGAGCAGGCTCTGAACCCCAGAGCCTGACTCCCCAAGCCACATGTTGGGGTATGCTCGCTGTCTCTTGGAAGGGCTTCTCCCTTGTCAATTAACCTCCTCTGGGCACAGAGACAATCCTTGTTGTTGAAAGCCACTGCTCTGCCTTGTCCAGGCTGTTCTCCTCGCCTGGAACACCCTCACTTTCCACTCTGCTGAGGGGAGGTTTGGCTGGGCTCTTGAGTGGGCAGCATCCCTTCCCATCCACGGTGACATGTCACCAGTTTTAGGCTATCCTGCGCCCCCCCCCACCCCCCTACTCTAGGTCCTGGCCGCAGCAGCTGGTTGCTCACAGCTGGGTAACATCTCTGCTTCCTGGCCAGCCAGTGTTTTCCTATTCTGCCAAGACTTTCAGAACACAGTTGGGATGGCTGGTGACCAGAGGCCTCTGGCCCTGCGTGGCCTTTGTGGCCACTGGACCCCAGGGACACAGCGAGCACAGAAACAGCCTCACTTTTCTCCAGCTGTTGAGAAAAAAAAATCGGCTGCTGGCTCAAGGTCTGAGTGACCCTGAAAGGCCTGTCCTAGCTCAGGGCTGGTTCTATTTCCCATTCAGGAAGAACAAAAAGCCCAGACCAAGGCTGGGGGTCAGGTGGGGTGCAGAGACCATTATTGCCTACACACTCTCATGCCACTTGGGCCCAAGAGGTTAAAAAATTCCCATTGTTTGGGGAGGACGGGATGGACCAAGGATCCCTGCCAGCCCAGCAGCCAAGCCCGACTCCTGCAAGAGCGAGGATCCTCGTGGGGTTCGTGGAGGGTCTCCAGGGGTCGGTGCACTTAGATGAGAAGAAAAAATTACACCTTCGTTTTCAGCAGCCTTTAACTGATGCACACAGGCCCCAGATCAACGGCGTCAGCCAGGAAGCAACCTTGCTGCTCACAGAGACACTATCCTCACCTCCAACCTTCTAGGCAGGTGCTATGATCATCCCCACTTTACCTGGAAAGCCAAAGGTGGGCGGGATGGCATGATTACTCAAGGTGCCACAGCTCATAAACAGCAGATCTAGGATTCAAACCCAGGTCCATCTGACGCCAGCGCTCACGTGCTGAACCAGTCAGGGGCGCCAGAACGCCTCAACCCACAGGCGCTGCCGGCCTCCTGCTGGTCCACCCCCAATAGGAAAGACGGCAGTATCAGAGCTTGTAATTTGATGTGCTAGTAAATAAGCACAAATCACGGGATCTCTATGTAAAATGGTATTTTTTAAAATTTATATAACCAGTTTGTTATCTCCTATGCATTTTACTGGTGCATTTAAAACATTATTCTGAGACGGGATCCATAAGCTTCACCAGAAGGCTAAAAGGGTCCAAGGCACAAAAAGCGCTAGGAGCCCTAGCTTTAGAGGACGCTCCCGAACACAGTAACAATGAGGATGGAGAAAATAAAGTGCCAGCTCTACTAGGGCCGGGGTCACCTCTCTAGGTCACTGCTCTGTTCCAGTGTCTCAGTGAGCTCCCAGTCATGCAGAGGAGGTCCCAACGGGTGCCTTAGGGAAACTCGCACCTTCTAACCAGCCTTCACCCTATAAGCAGCCTTCAGACAAACCCCCGGGATCCCTCCTTCTCGTGGGATGGGTGTCAGGGCGCCTCTCCTATAGAGACCTGGAGCAGCCCCAGTGATCTCCTGTGGCAGGGACGACAAGTCCCACAGGTGTGCAGAGCACGGCTCCAGATCGGAACGGCCTGAGTCCAAACCCTGGCCCACCCAGTTTACTAGTTGGGTGACCTCGTGCCATTTCCACACCCTTTTGAAAAGGTTCCTCATCTATAACATGAGTTTAATCATAGACCTTTAATAAAATTGTTTTACACGTACTTGCTCAATCACATATCTGTGCATCCATCCACCCACCCACCTACCCATTCATCCCTCTTATTTTTTTATGTATTACAGATATGTATATTTTCCCCTAAATATTTCAATATGCATATTATTGAACACGAGTTTAATATTTCAGAAACTTAATTTTACTTCTAGAAATGCAGATGGCCAAGTGCTGCTTCCTTCTTGCTTCTCCCCAATCCCACCCTGCAGCCACAGGCTGAGAGATCCCAGGCCAAGAACCAACAGACCCTCTGGATTTCCCCCAGACTCCCAGTTCCCGAAGGACCCTCTTCTGTGGAGCATCTGAGGACAGAGCTGATGTCTTAGCTCACTGGCAGCTCGTTTCTCTCGAAGCCCTTAGCATGCGCTGAGTTTTGCTTTGGAGACACATATGGGTAACTTCTTCCCCTGGATGTCCTGCCAGTTCTGGCACTGATGCTGAGCTCTTCACCTTGGACTAGCTGCTCCCAGAGGCAGCAAGCCCCCCCCCCCCATCATTTTGCAGTTAAGCAAAGACTGAAACAGGCTCTCGACAGGTGTGGGAGGATGTGACAAAGAGGGTTCAAACCCAGAACAGGAGTTGAACTACATCAGGGTTCCTCAGCCTTGGCATTATTGATGTTCTGGCCTGGATAACTCTGCAGGGGGCCGCCCTCTGCATTGCAGGATGTTCTACAGTATCCCCGATCTCTGTCAACTAGATGCCAAAAATGCCTCTAGTCATTGCCAGATGTCCCCTGAGTGGAGCTACTCCCCATGTGAGAATTCCTGAACCAAAGGAAATTAAAGATCCCTTTAATTCCATGATCTGTCCTGCTCCCAGGACACTCCCACCCCAGTCCTCTCTGTTCATAGTGCTGCATCCTTTCTGTTGCTATAGAAATTGGGAATTTTCTTGCCTTTTCTGTCTCCTTGCCTGCCTCATTTATGCTTCCTTTCAACGAACAAGACCACATGCCAAGCCCAGGGGACACCACCACAGACAGCCTCAGTTTCTTCTTCTGACAGATGGGAGCGACAGCAGGCTGGCCTCCTGAGATTGTTTGGGGATTAAGTGAGGAGGTGCAAGTGCAGCATACACAGTGCTCAGCAGCTCTTAGAATCAGGGTGAAATTCTGAAGGAGAGGAGGGCGGCGGCAAATAAGAGTGGCCAGCTCTAGCTGGCAGCGCAGGTAGGCTCTGAGGTCTGATACCAATCTGAAACTGAAGGACAGGTGTTCACCGGGCCAGAGGGGGAGCAGTGGTGTGCAAGAGCAGAGGTGGGCTGGGGCTCGACATGGTGTGTTCCTCTGCAGAAGAGAGTCTGGGGGTGGTCCTTGCTCCTGGAAGCAGCAAGCTCCCTGGAGGGTTTTAAGCGCAGAGTGAGTGACTACTGGGTGAGAGAAAGGGGCTGGAGAGGGGACTGGCAGACCAGTGAGAGGCAGTAACAACAGTCTAGGAAACAGATGGTGGGGGCGGGACCCAGTGGTGACGGCCAAAGGAGGGGCCAGGCAGGAGGAAGGCAAATGGAGGGAGAAGCAGGTTCTAACAGAGCAGGAAAGAGCCAAGGGTAGGGTCTGGAGGATTAGGGGAAGAGCCAGACTCTCCTGAAGGAAGAGCCAGGCATTCTAGGGCCAGGACTGGAGGGGATTAAGTCTGGGACAGGGCCAGGCCTGGGGGTCTGGCCAGCAATTGACAGTTTCAAGAAGGAAAACAGAAAATGTGCCCTCCTTGCCTTCTCACTGTCTCGCGGCCTGATTTTCATGGGGCTACCTCTCTTGCTTCCATCATAGTCTGAACCATATGGCCAAATAGTACCTTTAGGAGTCATTGCCAAAATATGTGCCTGGAAAGACTGGCAATAGCCTGGTATCTGTGGGTGGGGGACCGGTTATGTGCCTTCATGCAAACTCACACAACTGAAGGATGCGCAGCCCCTTGTAATTACACACTCTGTCTAAGAAGAAGTTTTGCTCTATTGTAAAATGGATACGTGCAGAACAGTGTGTTCTGTGCTACCATTTGGGTGATAAAGAAAAACAACCTATAATCACATGTGCTTATATGTGCATCCAATTTTTCTTGAAAGACCTCCCAAAACTGGTCTCTTTGCATGCCTCTGGGGCTGCTGGGCGCTGGGACAGGGGCAAGAAGAAGATTCTCACTTTATTCCCATCTCGGGTAAGAATGGCACATGACTGCTGGCCGTAGAACCAGGCCTGGCATAGTGGAACAAGGAGCGTGCTTCGTCATGGGGCCTGAAGCATCCAGATGTAAGAAGTCCGGTCCAGCTCCCGTCCTCATGGCCACAGGATGGCAGCTCCACCACCAACATGTGTGTCCTCCAGGTGAGGAAGAGGTCTGCAAAGCATAGACACCAGCTTTTCCAGAAGCCCCTCCTCTGATGCACACATGCCATTGGCTGTAGGGAAGGCTGGGACAGGTGGGTTTTCAGCTGGGACCTTGGCGTCCTAAACAAAATTGGAGCTCTGGTAAGAAAGAAGAACATAGAGACAAGGCTGGCACCCCATGTGCTTTCGAATGTTGTACTAGGTAACTCAGTTACGTCTCCAGAACAAACAGACCTCTCCGGCACTTTTGGAGGCTGTGCTGGGGGAGCCTGCTCCTGTCCCGCCCCAACACGCTCCTGCTTGAATCCGTGGCACAGTCTCACCTCAGTTCCGAGCGCCCCTGAGAAGCAGGATGCAGGCACAACTTTGAGGGAAGAGGTTCAAGGCAGCATGGACTCCTCCCTTCCTGCCAGCGGGAGGATGGGGGACGTGCCAGGTGACAGGTGAGATGGCAGATGGTGGCTGAGGGGGATGGCAGTCTGAGAGGTAATGAGGTAGCTCATTATCAGGCAATCTTTGTTGGTGGCTGAGAGCCCAGCTCCAGCTCAACTCACTCGGCCCAAGGATAGGAGGTTAGGAGCTGGCTGCTTCCCATCTAGAGAAGATACAGCCCTGTCTGCATGCAAAGGGTCCTTCGGTGCCCCTCTGTGATGAGCCAGGGTTCCCAAATCTGCCAACCTGTGATAGACATGATTTAAATGCAGATCTTAGGCTCCTCCACTCAGAGAGGAAGATTCAGTGGGTCAAAGAGGCCCAACAACCTGGCTCCCAAATGATTCTAACACAGTTGAATCACTTGGCTCAACTACAGAACCATAGCCAGACATGGTTTGTGGAGTGCCTACTATGTGCTGGGCACAGTTCCCTTTCTATACATCAGGTTCCACTTAATCCTCATGGGGAATCACCACCCCCAATATAAGATGGTCATTAGTCCATTTCACAGGTAAGGAAATGGAAGCCTAGGTCATGAAGGCCCTTGGTCAATGTAACACAGTTGTGTGGGCGGAGCCTCTATCCTGCAGACAGCCTTGATCTTGGGAGCTGACAAAGCCCTGCACCGGCATTGTCCTTGAAGGTTTGTCGTTATCAATCCCCTTTAACAGACAGGGCAGACTGAGGCCTGAGGGGCTCTGTTACCACTCTGAGTTCAGCCATACCAGACAGCAGGTGCCCGCATTTGTCAGAGAAACAGAACCAATAGGATATGTCTCCCCACCTCCGCCTGCCGGCCTCCCCCCTCCCACTCTCTCTCTCTCGATATTTATTTAAAGGGATTGGCTTGTGCAATTATGGAAGCTGGCGATCCAAAATCTGCAGGTGGACCAGCACAGGCTGGAGACCTAGGGGAGAGCCGATGCTGCAGTTCTAGTCTGAAGGCCATCTGTTGGCAGAATTCCCTCTTGCTTGAAAGAGGTCGGTCTCTTATTCTACTCAGGCCTTCATCTGATTAGGCGAGACCCATCCAGATTATGGAGGGCAATCTGCTTTGAATCCACTGGTTTAAATGTTAATCTCATCCAAAAACATCCTCATTGCAACTCCAGAATAATGTTCGACCAGATATCTGGGTACCATGGCTCAGCCAAGTTGACATAGAAAATCAACCATCACGGTGCCCAGTAGATGTTTTTTAAATGAATAAATAAACCACCTAGGAGCCAGGCAAGGTCCAGTTCTGTTAGGGCAGATTTGTTCTCAATGGGCGTCAACCTGGATGTAGAAAAGCCTGCTGTGACCCAGGCTGTCTGCCCAGATGACCGCCTCTCACTGTGGCCTCAGCCCTGGCCTCCCATATATTTCCCTGGTGGAGGGAAGAGAGTCTAGACTGGGGCCTGCTCAGCGCCCACCACTGCTTCCCTCAGCTGTCTAGACGTGTCCAGCCCTGTAGGGAGAGTCTTCGCTTCAGGCCAGGATGGTGGTGTCCTCCCTGGGCGGCTGCCGGCTTTGTGCATGATTGGAAGCATCTTTGCCTCTAAGCACTGACCACGCTCCTGGAGGTTATGGAGCTTTGTGTTTTCAGACATTGAACTTGAGGTGCCCCTTGGCTTCCCTCTCTTGTTACTTGCCATGCCACCTGGGAGAAGGTTCCAAATGTTTACTGTGCCAAGCAGGGGGCTCTGGAGTCCAAGCCTCTGGGTTCAAACCCCTGTTCTGCCACTTGGAGCTGTGTGATGACTTGGCTTCACCAAGCCTCAAATTGAGAAAACACGAGGGCCTACTTCTCAGGTTATTGTGAGAACCAAATGGGACAATGCATGGTGTGCCTGAGAAGGATGTCCGTGAACCAGGTACTGTCATTGTCATCATGATTGTGGTATCATCTATAGATACCCAGCTCACCAGAGGCCCGCGTGCTATGGCTGGAGGCTCTAGCCTCCCTCCACGTCCCTGCCACAGGCTTGGGGAGGGTGGTGGTGGTGGTCTGCCAGGGCCACACGTCACCTGTCTTCCCACACCATTGCTCTCCCCATAAACGTCTTACCTGCTAATCATATCAGAATAGCTAGTCATATCACACCAGTACCTTGGCCTTCCTGCAGACCACAGAAAGTGGGTCCCCCGCACAGAGTATAAGAGGCAGCTACCCACCTGCCTCTGAGTGTGGCCTCTGACAGAACCACTCAAGCCCCATCCGTGGCTGGACAGGAATGGGGCCTCTTAGGATGTCTGATTTCCTTATCTACAAAATAGGGGTGATGGTAGTAATTGCTCCCTACGATGGTTTTGAAAAAGAAATGAGATAATGTAGGAAAAGAACTCATCCTAGATCTTGGCACATAGTGAGTACTCAAAATAAAAATACACTCTTAGGTGTAATTTTCAGGGGACATGTTTATTAGAGACCCCAGCTCTTTTCACATTGGGCCAGCCCCTTGGTACTTTTATTAATTTTTGTGAAACATAAACTTCACCATTTAACTATTTTAAAGTATACAATTCAGTGGCATTTAGTATCTTGGAGAATTGTACATCCATCACCACTTTCTAATTCTAGAACTTTTAATCACCTCAAAAAGAAACCCTGTATCCATTAGCTGTTACTCCTCATTTCTCCCCTCCCCCCCTTAGCCTTTGAAAACCTTGAATATGTTTTCTGTCTCTGTGGATGTGTCCCTTCCAGATATATCATATAAACAGAATTAGACAATATGTGACCTTCTGTATCTGGCTCCTTTCACTGAGCATAATGTTTGCAAGGTTCATCTACATTTTAGCATGAATCAGTACTTCGCTCCTTTTTATGGCAAACTAGTATTCCATTGTATGGACATACCACAATTTAGTCACCTATTGATAGGCATCTGGGTTGTTTCCTTTCATTAACTTTTTAAACATATTTTTATTAGTAGACTTTTATTGAAATATGACATAAAAGCAAAAGGCATGCAAATCCTAAGTGAATTTGGTTGAATTCCCAGAGTAAACACACACATGTAACAGCACCCAGATCAAGAAACAGAACATCAGCAGCCCCCAGAAGTCCCCCTTCCTGTCGCCCCCACCCCAGACACTAAGATGTGACCATTGATGTGACCTTCGATGTGAAAGATTGGTTTCCGAGATTTGTAAGCTCGAAATTAGAGAACATGTGCTCTTTCACTCATGGCCGTGCCGATGAGATTCATCCATGCCGTTTGTAGATCTAGCTCATTCATGTTCATTGCCGTGTGAACAGACCAAATTTATGTGTTCATTCTACCCCGGGTGGGCACACGCGTTGTTCCCAGGTGAGGGCTACCACCATTCGCGCTGCTCTGAGCGCGCCGGCGCGTGTCTTTTGGTGAACACATGCAGTCATTCTGCCGGGGTCACGGCTGGGAGTGGAGCTCGAACCATCGTTCGGCTTTAGTAAATATTGCCGGTTCTACATATTCTGTAACTAAAGACTCCAGACGTGTCTGAAAGTTCCCGTTGCACCACATCCTTGCCTTCCATTAAATTTTTTTTTTACTTTTTTTGAGATATAGCTCACCTACTATTTAAAGTGCATAGTTCAATGGTGTTCACTATATTCAAAGAACTGTGCAACCATCACCAAAATCAATTTTCGAACACATTTGTCACCCTATAAAAGAAACCCTGCACTCCCTAGGTGTCACCCTATACCCCACCCCATTCCTTCCAGCCCTAGGCAACCATTACTTTCTGGCTTTATGGATTTGGACATTTCATATAAATGGAATTATACAATATTTGGTCTTTTGCAACTGGCTTCATTCACTTGGCATAATGTTTTCAAGAGTCTCCCAAGTTGTAGACTATGTCACTACTTCATTTCTCTTTATGGCTGATTAATATTCCATTGTGTGGATGGACCACGTTTTGTTTGTCCATTCATCAGTTAATGGTCACTTTTGGCTACAATGGATAAGCTATTATCTGCATTCTTGTATGAATTTTTGTATAAACTTAGGAGTGAATTGCTGGGTCGTATGGCAACTCTGTTTAACTGTTTGAGAAACTGCCAGACTTTTTTCCCATAGCAGCTGTACCATTTATATCCCCACCAGCAGCCACCTCTGTGACCGAAAAACATGCCGCTCCACTAAATGGTGCTGGGTTTAGGCAAGCCTCAGAGAACTCAGCATCTTCGCACAGGGGACAAGGCTGGTAGGGAGAAATGCCGTTGTGACGATGTGGCCAGCCCTGGGAAGGCCAGCGTCTGGGTAGCGTCCAGGGTGCCCTTGGTGGTCCGCCATGAACACAGAGGTCACTGCAGTGTCTTAGGATGGCATCTGGCCCAGAGCCACCAGTGTCCTGCCTGTGGCCTCAGCCCTTTACCCAGAGCTGTCACGCTTCTCTGGTGGCAGGACAATGGGTACAAACTCCCCCAAGTACAACGGGGCTGGGGGGGATGGGCTCGATTAAATTTCATCATTTCTAGGGAATTTCACAGAGGCCTGGCCAGCAATCTTGTCGCGCTCCATGATCATGTTTTGTTAAAACCCAGTGTCACTCACGATGACAGAAAGTTCCCTTTGAAGTGGAGAAATTACCCAGAACAGAGGAAAGGGCTCTGGCTCCTGACCACAAAGAACACAGAGGCTCCTGGGGGGAAGATGCCTCTTGGACAAATGCCAGGAGGGTACAAGCAGTCTCCGGCCGGTGGGGACACCAGAGCTTCTGTGCAAACACATTGGGCGTTCAGGGCAGTCACATGGACGTCAGCACCACCTTGTGCCCAGAAAGGAGAGCCCCGAATGGAAGGCTGCCCGCCTCCCTCTGCCTGAGCTGTGATTCTTGCTCTAACGAGGCCCAGGAGTCTGGCAGAAGCCGTGCTCTGCTGAGTATTAGGGGCTTGGACTCTGCCCCTGACTCCCAAGTGACCTTGGACAAACCTCTGCCCATCCTGGGTCTCAGTTTGCCTATCAATAGGAGCATGGGGTCTACACGATGATGCTCAGGGCTCTCCCAGCTTTCTTGGGAAGCTGAGACTTGCTGCACAGTGGCCTTTGGACAACAACCCTCTGAGTCCTCAAGCAGGGCCTGTGGCTCTCCAGCAGGCCATGTGGAATGTATTTATATTCTGGAGCTGAGGGATGCCTGGTTCCTGGAGACCCGCAGCCCTGGCCTGGGCGCCTGCCCGCAGGGGACCGGCCTGCATCCACAGAGCCCATGGGCCCCCCAGTGGCAGGGAGGGAGAAGGGACATCTTCCTCCAGACGTTCCATTTCAACCAGCCAGAGATCCACTCAGAGCGCCGACGTTCTCTTTTTCCTTCATTAGCTCAACTTTTAGCACAGCGACCTATACTTAGTGGGCATTTAATAAATATTTGTTGAATGAATAAATTTATTCATTTGCTTATTCACTGAAAAATGTTGAAGTCTTATTGTCAGAAACTGCGGCTGCAAAGACTTAGCTTACTAAACGTCCACTCAGTGGCTGTGTGGGGCTGGTCTGGAGGCCCTCAAGGTCATGTTTGGCCTACACAGTGCCCTCAAGAGGTAGCTATTGTTATCTCCCCTTGAAGAAGAGGAAATACCAGAGCAGAGGGTCAGGGACCTGGACCCAGGACTGACTGCCCTCAGATTCCCCTCTTTGCCTCACATTGCCCTGTCCTCTGGGGCCTATCAGGAGCTAATCCTTACCTGTCTGAGTCGGGGCGGTGGTTATAAGAACACCTGTGTGTTGTGGGAAACCTGGGGAGGGTCCATCCCACCCCGAGGAGTGTGGGGAAAGTTGCCACAGAGCAGGTCACCTCTGGGTTAGTTTCCACAAATGACAAGGGTGCCTCAGAAGCAGGAGAGGGAACCGTAGGTGACCCAGTGAGCCCGTCTGTACAACGGCAATGACGGTCCCCATCTCATAGGACCGTGTGAGGATGCAGGGCATGCAGCGAGAGCTCGACTTGAAAAATCCAGGCTCCCCTATGCCTGCTGCGAGCCTGCTAACTTCGCAGATGGAGTGGGGATGGCGGGTCCAGTCTCGGGCTGGTGATACTGTTAATATGACAGCGAGGATGATGATGCCACCTACCACTGATGGAGCCCGCACATCTTAACAGCGCCAGGGCACTAACCTGAGTAATTCTTAACATAAGGACTTGAGAAGAGTTGTCATTTGAAAACCAAGCCCACTCACTCCAGTCTCTCCTACCTCTAAGGTGGCAGGTGGCTGTATCGTGGCTGCTGTAACAAATGACCACAAACTTAGTGGCCTAAACAACACATATTTATTTTCAGACAGCTCTGGAGGTCAGAAGTTCATCACAGGCCTCAAAGGGCTGAAATCAAAGTGTCCGCAGGGCTTGCGCCCCTGGAGGCTCCAGGGGAGAACCCGTTCCTTCCTCTTTTCTGGCTTCTAGAGGCGCTCCATTCCTTGGATTGTGGCCCCACATCACATTGCCTTACCTCTCCCTGCTTCCTATGTCACATTCCTGTCTTCCTTTCCTGTGATCAAATCTCCCTCTGTGACAGGATAGATGGCCTAGGGATGACACCCCCTCCCCTTCCAGGATATGGCCCCGGAAATTCTTCCTTTCTTCAGCCCCCCTTTGTTTTAGCTCTGGCAAGGGGAGACAATCCAAGACCAATCCTTTCCAGCTTAGATGCCATCTTTGACCAAGACCTGACCTTTGGTTAATTATAATATCATCATGATCTCTCCTGCATTTTGGTTACCGTGGCTCCCATCATGCACCTGACACCATGACAGTTCTGGAAACATCAAATAAATATGAAAGAGCAGGAGCTCGAGCTCCCTGCCCACTGGGAGGTGACAACGAGGCTACATCAGTACCACGTCTCTGGGTCCTGCCTCTAAGAAGAACAAAAGCCCAATATCCAGGCATCCTTGTGACGTGATCTCTGAGTTCACCTGCACCTCCCTCCTAAGTGCGTGTTTTTGCTTCAATAAACTTTGTGCTTTCCTGCTTTTTATTCATCTTGTCTGTGAATTCTTTCTTGCAACATAAGACAATATAACCTGGTCACCGGAGTGTCAAGTTGAGTCCTCTTTTGGACATTTGTTCCCGGCAAGTTCTCTGGCAGCAACTCTGCCTCCCTTCTGTAAGGTCCAGGATCCTCTACCCTCTCAAGATCCCTAACCACAGTTACAAACTCCCTTTGCCATGTCAGGTCACATATCCTCAGAATCCAGGAATCAGGATGCAGGGCCATTACTCAGCCGACCGCTGTGACATAATGAACACAGGGGGAAAATACACCTCTACACTGCTCCCTTCCACTTACAAAGACTGGAGGCGGCCAGAGAAGGATCTGAAAACACACACCAGGGCCCGTTCTCCCTCCTATCTGGGTCCCAGCACAGGGGCCCAATCCCTGTTTTGCGCAGTGAGCCAGAAGCAACCCCACGGTGAGGCCCAGGGACAGCGAGGACAGCAGCATGTGGAGATCACACTGGCAGGAGCCCACACTGGCACCCGGTTTACTGCCCTCTCTTCCTCTAACTCATTTGTCTGCAGGTAGGGTCTCATGCACGTACAGAGCCACTGCCCTGGTCCCAGGGCCTGCCACGGGCAAGTTCCTGAGGCTCTGAACTGCTTTTGTAAAATGAGGCAGTAGCCACCTCCCGACATGTTGGGAGAGTCAAGTGTACAGGGTCGGGCGGAGCTGAGTGGATGCTGTAAGAACCCCACAGCCTCCGTGACTCCAGTTTGGCCTTTCCTTCTTCCATGAAGTCCCCTTTCCTTATAATAATTCTCCTCTTAGCACCAACCCAGCCTGGCTCAGGGCCATTTCACAAGCCAGGATGTCCAAAAAAACCCCACCACTTGCGCCCCTCAGACCATCCTCATGTTGCATTATGAAAAAGCAGTGTCACTCATCGCCTTCACGAGGGGCAAGCAGGCAAGGCCTCCTGCTAGCTAAGTGAGCACCGTCGTTTCAGGGGAATGAGTCACCCAGTGGCAGAAGCTATGCCCCTGGGAAAATAGAGCTGGTTGGAGGGTTGGGCTTCCTGAAGTCTGAGCACCAGTCACACCCCGTAGCCGAAGGCAGCATGGCTTCATTACTCTTCTGAGGTACATTTTCGGCCTGGATGAGGTCATTTTTTTCCTGAAATGATAAGCTGTTTCTTGGACTACAAAAGGACAGCCAGCCACTGATGAGAGGCCTGTTCAGCCCTGGAGAAAACTAGCTGCGGTGGCAGGCACAGCAGCCCCCGCAAAAGCAAGACTGATGAGGCATGGCTGGGAAGCCAGGGAAGCACAGATTCAGGTCATTTCTCCGGGCCGGCGAGACACACAGTGGGGGCCCCTGCTGAGCCAGGAATGACATACGCCTTCTTAAAGCCACATTAATTGCTCAGTTCAACATCCACACAATTCGATTCGCACTCTGAAATCGCTCCAGTTTTGTTACCCAACCTAAGGAACCATGGGAGTCCTCCATGGCCTCTGACCTCTGACCTCCCCTGCCCCTCCCTTCCACCCCCCTGCCGCCCCCAATGCTAATAGTAACCAGCACGCCATGCCCTAGGGAGGGCTGCCCAGGTGCCCCGCTGTCTGATTCCAACGCTCTGCTTTCCTCCTCCTTAGAGTCAGCCCTCAGCCTGGCCCTGCTCTCCTGGTCGACTACCTGCCTCCACTTCCTGGTTCCTATCTACCTCCCTGTCACCGGTGGGTCTGATGGGAGTTTGGGTGTCACCCCATCAGTACAGGGGGTGGGAGAAGGATAATGACAGGGCAGACCTGTAGTTAACATGTTTAACTCGGTTCTTCCTCAAATGATGCAGTGAAGAATCACGGGTCATTGAGATTTAATAGTTTTATTAAAAATATATTTTAGAAAGACAAAGAATGCCCCAAGGAGGCACAAGGTCCCAGGGCTGTAACCAACACGAAAGGGCCAAAGGGCCACAAAAGTCCAACAACAAGATAGAGAGAGCACAGAAGGGCAAAAAGGGCCCAGAAGTGGGCACGTCTGCCTTATAGTTAGGCTGTGATGGATTATTCCAAAGGCATTCCTAAGTAACTGGCAAGAGAGGTCATTTTGATTGACACCTGACTTCTATATAACTGCCTACTGCGCATGTGCTAACCCAGAATTCAGTTTGTTATAATTAGATTCATAAATTTCCAGGCATAATCATGATATTATGATGGTATAATGAGGCTGAAGTTATGGGCAGTACTTCCTGTGCATGCGTTTGTGGCAAGATTAGGTCAGCTAAGATTATGACCCTCCTTTCCTTTGTCTCTGGGGAAGCAGGAGGGATTCTCTAACTACCAGTAGGGTGTTCTTTGGGTGGTCTCTAGGCTGGGCCCCTACTCCTTTGCTCTCCCTTGTCACTCCTGTCTGACTAGCTAGCTACCTAACAACCCCTCTCAGGAAGAAGCCCCTGAGAAGCCAGGTCCATCTGCTTTTCTGCAGTTCCCTGGGACACCTGGAGCTGGGAAGCGCAAACTGGGCCACTTGGTTAATGTCCCCTAACCGGTGCCTCAGAGCCCAATGCAGTGGGCTCTGCCTCCCGTAGGGGCCGAGTTGGAAGTTTCTGGAAGGAGGTTGTTTGCCACAGTGATCAGAGATGCCGCCTGTACACAGAAGGTGCCTGGCACAGATCCTGGATGCACCACCCAAGCAGCATCCTACATCTACCTGTTTTAGGAGATCCCGTGGTGATCGTCACGCAGGTGGAAACCCTGTTTATAACGGTGTGTGTCTAGGACCATCCTCCATCTTATACATAAACAGGAAGTATGGCTTTGCCTGTATTTACTCTACACCATTGCCAGGCATGCAAATGGTGGGAACACTGCGTTTTTTTTGTCCAGACTTGGTCAAGAGGTTTTCACCATTTGGAAAGCCCCATGACCAGTCAGTGGGTCCTACTCTCCACACCTGGGTCAGGTGCCATCTGTCACGGTCATGCTCACATGAAACTGTGTTCCAATGTAGGCAGCCGACAGGTCCAGTCTGTCTTCCCAGCATTATGTGGAGTTGGGGAAATTGTATAGGTTTCTATGCATTTCACTTCAGGATGGCAACGGGCGTGGGACATATTCGTTTTGAAGAGGGCACCAGTCTGTTGGGTTGGGCATCATTGTCTGAGTAAACTCACCCTAGTGGCTGTTCCAATACTTTTTTTTTTTTCTAGCTCTACCACTTGCTCTTAAAAAAAGAAAACAACTTTACTGAGGCGTAATTGATACACAAAGCCTGGCACCTATTTGATGGACACAATTTGATGAGTTTAGACACATGCGCACACTTGCGAAACTATTACCAACATGCAGTAATAAACGTGGCCATCACAAAATTAGTTGTATCAACTACTTGCCACTCCATTTTTTTTTTTTGCCCCTAAATTTTAAAGCAATTCCAGGCACTGTGTCATTTAGTATGCTCTCTGACTGATGAAGACTTATTAAAAAGTGCCCCTCCTGCCATTAGATATCTAACACGATTATCAATATTTCCTTAATATTATCACTACCCAAGCCATGTTCTGCTTACCCATGTCTTTATATAATTTCTTAAAATCAGGACCCAAATATAGTTCACACAGTGCATTTTGTTGTTTTTACGCTATCCATTGCTTTTCCCTCCCTAGCCTCTAGCCCCTTCCCCAAGGCCCACACCTATCAGATAAGGTGACATCCTTTCTTGATGGACCCAAGAGGAAGCCTTCCCTTTTTCTTCCTATCTCCCATCTAACCCTCCATGGGGCTCCCTCTGCACGAAAGGCACTGTGCTAAAATTTGGAGACTTAGTTGTGGAAAAATTAACCTTGTCCCTGACATTGTGGACAGCATATTGAGAGGGAGAGAGCAGCCTTAGGGAAAGGGCCACTGGATTAGTTCTATGGAGAAGGACAAAGCAGCCCTTCCCTCTGCCTGCTTTCTCCTGCCTGCTCTCAATTTAATTCCCTCCCACCCCCAGCGGGCCCTGATTTATTAATTACCTCTACCACCCTCCAGTGCCTTCTTTTCCTTCCCGTCTTCTCAGCCTGAAGAAGAAACTGCCTCTTTCTCCTCCTGGTGGGGCTATCTGCTTTAATGACAACGGCGGGCCCTCATGTATCCCTATGTTAGGCACTGGGATAAGCTTCTTGCACACATCAACTCAGTTGTTCGCACAGTGTCCCTTTTGCCAACAGGGCTTGGCTTGGAGGAGTTTGTAACTTGCCCAGAGTCCCTAGTCAACCTCCAATGTAGAATTCGGACCTAAGCACCATCTAGTGCTCAAGCTCTTGGCCATGGGGTCTGGTTGAGGCAGCTGAATCAAGGTGGACACTTCTGTATCTCTGAGTTTAGATGAGTTATGTCAGTGGTTCGCAAATTATAGCCCTTAGGCCAAATCTAGCCACTACCTATTTTTGTAATAAAGTTTTATTGGAACAGAACCACATCCAAGCATTTACATATTTCTTCTGGCTGCTGTGTTTCTACAACCTCAGAATCCAGTAGTTGCATTGGAAACGATAAAATAGTTTCTGCAAAACCAAAAATACTTACTACCTGGCCCTTTACAGGAAAAGTTGGCCAAATTCTGAGATACATGTTTGATAGGAGAAAGAGAGAGAGAGAGAGATGAGGAGGGAGGGGCAGGAAGAGAGAGAGACAGAGAGAGACAGAGAGAGAGAGAGACAGAGAGAGAGAGAGACAGAGAGAGAGACAGAGAGAGAGAGAGAGAGAAGAAGTCTCTTTTTCCCTAAACCTAAATTAGTTAATGTCTTCTTCTTGAACTGGCTCTGAAAAGGGTCCCCTGGCAGAATCCAGGATTACCTGGAAGGTAGGCAGCATTACATTGTCAAGGCAAAAGTAAAAATCATAAGTTTTGTGTCTAAGTTCTAAGAATATGATCCCAAGTTAAGTGAATTCCCTGCACGAACTATTTAATTTAAATTTTTAACAACAAGAAGAGAATAGCCATCTTGATGGGTTTTCCCCCACTTGTTTCAATTCCAACCATTAAATCTTAAAATCATGCTTTAATTTACTCAAATTACCAGCACCCAGTTTGGATGGGCTGGAGACAGTAGTTCCTTCTCCCAGACTGGATCATGCTGTCTCGAGAATGGGCCTGCTTTACATGCGTGTGGGGACAGATGGTGTCTGCGCACGGCGGTCGTCTGAGTGGGGCCGGGTGCCCGTGGTCTGAGCCACATGGCACCCAACCCCTCGCAGCCCAGATTCTCACTCGGAGACATTTCTTCCCTAAGTGAGCCTCTCAGAGAGCCACCTCCTTTAGACGATGGGAGTCGGGCCCTGCCAGGTGAGTGTTTGTTTCCTGACAAGGAGCTTAAAGCAACAGAAGTAGATTCTCGCACGGTCTTGGCGGCCAGCGGTCCCAGAGCGGGGTGGCGGCGGGGCTGGTTTCTTCTGAGGGCTGTGAGGGAAGCGTCCGTTCCGGTTCCGGCCTGCGGACGGCCATCGCCCCCCGTGTCCTCACATGGTCCTCTCCCCGTGTCATCCCTGTGTCCTAATCACCTCTTCTTACTTTTTTTTTAAATGAAATCATGTGTATATAGTTGTATTCATAAACGTAGGTACACTAGTCAAAAGCTATACAACAACATTAACAGCAAATCCAAATACGAAGGTATTCCTCTGAATTCCACGTCTGATCGAGCATCAGAAACCACCAATCTTTTAGTCCTTTTCTTGTACATTATTCTGTATCCACATTCTCTGCATCTGATTGGATCCTTGGATTTTATTTCATTTTCTGTGTGACATTCTCCACAGGTATATATCATTGGCTGCTGCTTTGGGGGTTGTACGCCCTCTGGGTATCCATCATTAGTCCTTGACATGGAGAAACTCCTCACACTGGGTTTCCAGAATGCGGCCTGTCACTGTCTAATCACCTCCTCTTATAGGGACACCACTTATTTGCGTTAGGGCCCACCCACGTGACCACATTTTAACTTGATTACCTCGAAGGATGGTCACATTCTGAGACCCCAGAGTCAGGACTGTAACGTATGGCTTTTGGGTCTCACAGCCAGCGCATAACAGTGAGATGGAGCCGGGCACAGAACGCTTGGGTGGGAATGACCCCAGACTGCGGTACAAATGAAGACACAGGGGCCCTGGAAAACAAACGAGGAACAATCTTGGCCCTCACCCTCATGACCACAGTACCCCAACTCTTTCTTCAATCGCAGGCTCCCACAGGTGTTTTGTGGGGCCAAGAGGTGCACAAGAACCAACTCATCTATGGTCTTTGTCTGGGCTTTTGCGGCTGACCCACCGATGTGGCATTTAGGGGACAGGAGGCTGATGGCATTTAGGGGACAGGAGGCTGGGGAGGTTAAACATTCTGTAATTTCTGGGTACCATAAAGAGCTATCCTGCCCCAAGATGCCAACAGCGCTCCTTTGTGGAATGACTGGAGATGTCGTTGATTCCTTGAGGGGAAGCCACTGGACTCTTGTATCCCTTGGGGAGAGTGGGAACCCCTCACCAGCTCTTCCATCTGGGGGATCTCATGGACTCCCCAGCTGACAGAGGAGCTCACACCCTCTCCACAGTGAGGCACAGACTGAAACAAAACATTTCTGTCCCCTTGGCTTTTACAATATTAGAAAAAGAGATTATTGACTACCATTTGCAATGACATAGGTGGACCTAGATGTTATTGAGCTGAGTGAAATAAGTCAGACAGAGGAAGATAAATACCATATGGTTTCACTTATATGAGGAATCTGAGGCACAAAGAGAACAAACTAATCAAAAACAGACTCAAAAATATAGAGGACAATCTGGTGAGGGCCAGAAGGGAGGGAGGTTGGGGGGCTGAGAGGAAGGGGTGAAGGGTTAAAGACGTGCAAATTAGAAGTTGATAGATGGTCACGGGGATGGGGAGCACGGCACAGGGAATGCAGTCAGCAGTAACGTAATGGCTGGGTGGAGAGCCGGAGGAGAGAAGGAGCAATTAGGGGAATTGTTTTATAAACTGTATAAATGTCTAACCAATGTACTGTATACTTGAAACTAATAATAAAATAAAATAATTTTTTTAAAGCTGAAAAATAAAAAAAGATTACAGATAAAAATAATACTAATCAGAATTTATTGTGTTCAGCACTTCACATTTTTATACCAAGTCCTCAAACGTGCTGTGAGGAAGGCACTGTTATTTTCTTCCTCTGTAGGAAGAGTCTCAGAAATGGGAAGTCACCTGCCCAACATCACACAGCTAGTAGGAGAGACACTGGGACTTGAATCCTGGGTGACTCCCAGACCGTCCCATTCATATGCCTTAAAACATGTAAACAAATATAACCGTTAACAATGACATCGACTGGATGAAAGTTGGCTTGTCTGGCCTTTGCTTCCAAACAGCGTGGGGGCAGGTGAAGGTGGGAGTGTATGTTTGAGACAAGACGGGCCCCATGTTGAAGTTGGTCATGGGCTCATGGAGTCCACGGTGCTCTGTCTTCTTTGATATATCTTCAGCATTTTCCACACTAAATGGTTTTTGAAAATGATGTTGACTGAGTATATTAGATAACCTCAAATACAAGGCTATGATCTTCCCCACCCCCCAAAATGTATACCTTATAGAGGGTGTGGCGGATGTTGCAGAAACAACACAGTGCGGGGCCATCCATCCATCACTGCGAAGCTGAGTGTCCATCATAAACTTCATCCTACTTTTGTATGTTTGAAAACGCTCCAAAACGAAAGGTAATATAAATAAAAGAAATAAGTTTAAAAATAAAGTCATCTAAAAATTTTGTCTTTATAAGTCAATCTTTCGATTATTTTATTTTGAATGACTGAATTTGTTTGTGGAAGACTCCTTGTTCAGAAATGACCTCAAACAAGGCTAGCTAGATCCTGATAGGGGTAATTGGAGGGAAATAACTAAAAAGCATGTAAAAACTTAACCTAGATCTAGCAAATCTTCCTGCAGGAGGACCTTGCAAGTGTAAATGTCAGAGTGAATAAGCCATTTAGAGATTTCTTTAAAAAGGAATACTGTGCTTAGGTTGTGAAGACCAAAGATCTAAACCTACGAATGAAACGGGGGGAAAAAACTGTCCTAATATTTTGGATATGGAGACATGCATCTTGGTGAAGTGATTGTCTATAGTGTCTTGAATGGATGACAATCTCGGAGAACTCAGAAGTAAAAACAAAACAATGTGCTTTGGAAAACTGAGCTTAAAGACTCAAGAAGTGGTTCTTGATGTTAAAGACACTGATGTTGACAACGCATGTGGAGAGTTTGAATAAAATTGACTCATGAAATCTGAGGTAGAAAAAGCATTACTTCTAAATTATTGTATTTAATTCAATGTATTGATTGGGGCATGTCAACCAGTGTACCAAACAACTAAGACATTTATGCGAAGTAATGCCATGGTTTCATTCTTTCCCACCAATTCTAATTGGGTGTTTGGTGGGTGGTCATTAGAGGTCCTGAACCCTTCTATGTGGTCAATCCACCAGGCCCTGGCACTCAGCATCCTGGGCTGGATCCAGCATCCAGCCAGCAGATAGGGTGTGAGCTTGGGAAGGCTGGAGGCAAGGGGTTTCTGAGGCCGGACCCAGAAGTGGTGTGAAATATCACTGCCAGCGTTCCACTGCACAATCTGTCACATGACTATACTACAAGCCCGGGCGACTGGGAATGGAGGCAGCTTGTATCCCCAGGAGGAAGAGGGGAATGGTTTGATGGACAATTCTGTTTCCACCACACATTCTGTGGATTTTATTTATTATTCTCAAAAATGTATTTCTAATTTAATTAATAAATTAAATTTTATACACATTCCTGTGACTATTTCATTGACATTCTAAATATTTCTATGTTTAAGTTGGGCTAGCAACATTGAGGAGGATTCAATGGATAGTTCCCTGTATTTGGGGCCCCCTTATATTAAAGCACAAGAGTGCTTTCTTGTTTTGGAAAGATGTTTGCATTAGAGCAGCGGTCCCCAACCTTTTTGGCACCAGCGACTGGTGTTTCTATGAGAATCTAATGCCTGAAGTGGAGCTGAGGTGGTGATGCTCAGGCTGGGGAGCGGCTGTAAATACAGATGAGGCTTCGCTTGCTCGCTTTCCGCTCACCTTCTGCTGTGCAACCCAGTTCTTAACAGGCCACGAACCGGTACCAGTCATGGCCCTGGGGTTGGGGCCCCTGGATTAGAGAAAGTGAAAAGAGCAAATGAAGAATAAGAATTCACGATTATTGAGTGCTCACTACTGCCCTCACCCTGAGAACTCAGGAGGTGGACCACTTGGTTGGAGGCTCTGGGTAGACCTCACCCCACCCCCACAGTCTGACTTTGGTATTCATCACATCTCAGTGAAAACACAGGAAGTAGAGTAGGATTACCCTTCCATGAAAAAAACATATGCATATATGTATGGGAAAATGTGTATAAGGAAACACACTAAAATGTTAATATTGGTGATCCCTTGGGAATAGTTGGTTCATTTTTTTTCTCTTTGTAGTGGAATTGGGATGTTTTAAACTCTTCTTTATGCTTATTTATATTTCCTCATTTTTCTACAATGAATATATATTATATAATGAAACACATTTTTAAAAATCAAAAAAGTGGGGAAAAAGTGCAAGTCGATTTCAAGGAGAATTCAAATGACCACAAAAACTTCAAAACATATAATTTCTGGCCGAGGCCAGCCTGTCTGTCGGCCAAACGAGGGGAGCGCGGGCAGCTGTCACCACAGGCGACGTCCTCCTCTGGTCCCATGATCCGACCCTGCAGGCGGATGGATGAGGCCTGAAGCCAGGAGGGAGGCAGCCTCGCTCCTCTGCTTGGGCTAAATATATGCTCTGGAGGGACTGCCTCCTGCCTTTTGGTCTCTCTTGGCCTTTTTTTCCCCCCACTAAAGCTTGCAGTAAGGAGAAAAAAGGAAACCACCCTCTAAGAGGATGAATGGTCAGGTGGGAGGTGCCTTGGGGACTGGACACAGCCCAGCGTGCTTCCTTCATGCCTCCCGCAGAAGCTCACTTCAGAGCAACTGAGCTGGATGTGGTGGCTGCTGGAGAAAGGACACAGCTTGTGCAGACTGAGTCAGAGATGGTTTTGTAGTGTGAGGGCATGTGAGGTCCCGCCTCCACTCTGGCCGCCCCAGGCACCGGGCATGTCCGGACCCACGCCTATCACTTAAGGCCATGTGAGCTCGAGGGGGTCGCTTCTCTCCCTGGCGTCCTTCCTTTTGACTGTAAAGTCGGCATACAGACCAGAAACTTGCTGGGATTTTCTTGCTCTAGGCTGCAAGGGAGCTGGAACTAAAGGAAAGATGGTAGACGAGAGCATCACTCTGTTGTGTGGCTCAGAAGAGGAAGACAGATTTGTTTACATCTTCAGATATGTGCCTTAGAGGTTCAGAACATGGGCTCTGGAGCCGGGCTGTCTGGCTCTGCACCTTGGTCTCACTCCCACCAGCTGTGTGGCTGTAGGAAAACTGCTTTGCTTCTCTGAGCCTCAGTTCCTTCATCTGCAAAATGGGTATAGTGGTGAGACCTACCTTACAGAGTTGTGTGAATTAAGTGGGCTAATAAATGTAAAGCTCTTAGAATGATGCCCATGATAAGTGATCAGTAGCTACAATGTGCAAACATACACACACATACACATATTCATACTTACACACATGTACATACATGGGTACACAGGAGCCTAATCTATAATTAGGATCCGGCCACCAGGACAAGGGGGTGCGTTCCCTCAGGTGTGAGCTTTCACTGCAGGCCCCTGGGTATGGGCACTTCACTTGCCCCTCACTCCCACACTGCCCTGGGCCTGGGCTGACCCATGTCTTCAGGGGAGGTAGCACAGTATCACGCAGCCCCAGAGACCCAGAACTTAACCACGTCTGGTGCAGCAGCCCTGGGGAAGCCTCTTGATCCTTGTTAATTATTATTATAAATGATGATTCCTTCTTCCTAACAATGAGGCTGTACTAGAGGACGCACCTATCTGTCTTAGTCTGGGTTCCCAGTGAGCAGCCCCTGAGCTAGGATGTAAAAGGATTAATCTATCTGGAGATGACCCTGGAAATTCTGGGTAGGAGAGTAGGAAGTGAGGCAAAAGGAATGACTACACAAGAGGCATTAATCCTGTACCATGCTAGGGCTAACCGCCCAGCTGGCAACCTCAGGACAGTGTAAGATACAGCAGAGGCCCTTGCTGCTGGAGAATAAACCTCCAGCATCTCAGGCCATCCTGTGCCCAGCCTAGTGTCCACTGTGCGTGCCAAGTGGTCCCCGCTCCTGGATTTTGGGCTTCCTAACAACTCATACCTGTGCTCTAGTCACACATTAATGGGCACTCAGAGTGTCTTCACATGCCAGGCCTGGGTACTGGATGAGCAAGACCCCATCTCAGCTCACATTTGACTCACAGCTCTCCATCCAGATAACTCCACAAAACCACGTGGAATGTGAAACCTGGAGAGTGTGCAATCATGAGAGCATCGGGATCTGAAGGGTAGGCGGGGGTCAGCAGAAGCGGGGTTCCTCAAAAAGTAAACAAAAAGCTATCATTGGACCCAGTGATTCTACTCCCAGGTGTCTACCCAAGAGAGCTGAAACCATACATCCACATAAAAATGCGTGAGTGTTCACAGAAGTGTTATTTATAATAGTCAAAAAGTGGAAACAACCAATTGTCCATCCACTGACGAATGAATGAACAATATGTGGTCCATCCATATGACGGAATATTATTCACCCTTAAAAAGGAATGAAGCTCTGACACAGACTACAACATGGATGAACCCTGCAAACTTTATGCTGAGTGAAGAAGCCAGACACAAAAGGCCCCCTATTGTATGATTCTTCTTATATGAGGGAGAAAAGTCCAACAAGGCCAGGACACAGAGCCCGGATGGGCACAAAAGGGACCCTTCTGTGTTCTGGAGCCCCTCCCCTGTAAGTCCCCACCCCAAATCTCTGAGGGAAGCTAGTTCAAGTCTGTGCCCCAGGCCTCCCCATGAGCTGCCAAGCTCTTCCTGTCATTGTATGAATAAGACGGATGATAACTGCAGGCCCCATTTGCTGGCTCTCCTCTAAGCACTATCTCACTTAATGGCCTGGATTCTCTCCTCTGTCCTAGGGAGAGGTGCTATTATTGACCCCACTTTACAGATGAGAAGAGTGAGGTTCAGGGAGGAGAGGTGAGGGAAGGGAGATTGGAAATCCAGGCCCATCAGACTCCAGACCTCCTGATATGGAAGAAAATTCCCAAACCCTTCATGTGCTGGATTCCGTGTTGTTAATTTATACTCGGGAAGAAAGTTCCACCGGGAGCTAGTTCCTTCAGATGGGAGCTGGGTCTGAGTTTACTTCGTGGTGTTACAGCCCCTGGATGGGCAGCCGGTCAGGGCCGTGAGGGAGTTGGCAGAGGATGGCGAGGCGGGAGGAGGCCTGAGGGGAGGCGTTTACCACCAGCACTTACACAGATGTGCTGCCCAGGCGCTCCGCCCGTGGGAGGGGGCGCGGCTCAGCAGGCTGTGACAGGGGCTACGCTGCTGGTTTCTGGGTCATCACATTCCCTCTGAAGCTAGGACGCTATGAGGAAGAGATGCTTTGAGATCACTGGTGGCGAAGCCAGCTGGACACCCAACTTCACCTGCATTCGGCCACCTGGCCTCTGATTGATGCTAAACGGGTATCTTCATTCTCTGTTGCTACATAACACATACTCCCAACTCAAGAGACTACAACAACAAATATGTTATCTCCTGGTTCTTGTGGGTCAGGAATCTGGGAGCTGCCTGAGTGGTCCTGGGTCATGTGATTGCAGTCAGGGCTGTCATGTGGGGCTTCAACTGAGTTGTGGTTGTCGGCAGTCCTCAGGTCCTCGCTAGCTGTCAGTGGGAGGCCTCCATTCCTTGGTATGTCTCTCCATCGGGCAGTTCTCAGCATGACAGATGGCTTCCCACAGCACGAGTGATGAGAGAGAGAAGCTAAGACGGAAGCCAGTCTTCCTATAACCTAATCTCAGAAGTGACATGGCACTACTCCTGCCATATTCTGTTTGTTAGAGGTGAGTGACTGAGTCCAGCCCACACTCAAAGGCAGGAGAGTTACGCTCTACCTCTTGAGTTGTAGGATATCCAAGACTCTGTAGGCATATCTTTAAAACCACCGTAACTGGTGACCTCACCAGGGGTATGCGTGGGTTAACCGAGGCCCTGAGCTTGCGTGTGTGCTCTGCCGATCAAGTCAAAGGAACAGTAGGTTTTGGGGCTGAAGGTCCGGGCTCACCTCCTGGCCTGGCACTTCCAGGCTGAGTGGTCTTGTGCTCTTCATCTAAAAAATAAAGCAGAGATTAGAAACAACCTATATGCTTATCAGGGTGCAGAACAGTTAAATAAGCTGGGATTTACTTTCACAGTGGAACAATGTACTATACATTTAAAAATTGAGTGAGGGCTGCATGAATCGACATGGATAAACATAAAATGCTGTATTGAGTGGAAAATATTAGCTGTTAGAGGACTTGAACAGTGTGATAAGCTTTATGTAAATACTATGACATAGAGTTTGTGACATAGGATTTCTGATGTCATCATATGCTGGGAAACAGGCATGGGACCAACATGCGGGAACTTCTGAAGGAAGTCACCTCCGGGCAGGGTGGGAGGGGTGCAGCTTCGCCTCTCTCTAACTTTGATCTCCTTACAAAGCACTCCGAAGCAAACACGGAATAGATTGACATTTATTCAATCTGGGTGGTGGTACATGTGTGTCTGGTACATGTCGAACTATCCATAATTTAGAATCTTGGGTGTATTTTGACAATAGAGCTTCTGTGAGGATGCTGTGGGGGGAGGTGGGTTGAACGCGGCCCACATGCTAATATGCTGGCGACTCACAGGGGTCAACACGCTCCTTGCACGATGTGTGTGCACATGTATACACATAGCGTGTCATGCATGTCACCGAGTGTCACGCTGGACACGTGATGACCGGTAATTTAATCTGCAACCAGTAAGTGAGTATGTAGATGAGAATTAGAGTCCGACTCCATCTTAGGTGCTAGACTGCTGGCAGCTTTTAAGCTTCGCCCCACTTCCTCTTTGCCCCAGACAAGCTGAGAAGAAAGTCCAGGTGCTCCCCACTTTGCTGAAGGGCATTCAAACTACACAGTTCCATTCAGTTCTTCTCTGGCCTCACTCCAACCGCAGTAAGACCCCAGGCCATTCCCCTTTCTCTGCTCCCTCAAGCCATTTAGGAGCAACTTGGGAGGCTGCTCTTCTCTCCCCAGACAGCCTCATCATGGGAAAAACAAACTGGTCCTACCCTCTTGACGTGTGTGTGGCTCATCACTCCCGACTTGTGAACTCAACTTTGGGATGGGGGTCCACCATGTTTCCCCAGCCACAGCTGAGAAGTTCTCACCTTCCTTTCATTCTGGAAGGTCGGGGCCAGGTGAGTCAGTGACCTGTCTATGTATTGGTGTCTTTGTCTCCTGAAATCAGACAGCACTCAGCCCCCTGCCCTGGGTTCTCAGTCTGGCCCACCCCACCCCACCGCTCTCCCCTGGGACTGACCCTCAGAGTCTTGGTGGGCAGAAGAGAAGGAGGCCAGCTCTCACCGATGCGAGACAGAGACCAGCCCTTTCTCCCTCGTTGGCTCATCAGTCCTCATAGACATGCGGCTCATGGAAGCGTACCATGGAATACGGCAGCCCTAAAACACTGGAAAGAGAAAATGGGGGGCGCCAACTCTTTAAAGGTCCCCAGAGCATTGTCAGTGGAATTCCCTAACTGTCGATGAGACAGAGGGGCCCAGAGCGTCTTATGCTTGGTTGCATCTCAGATTCCATGAACTATAGTCAATGTTGGTAGCAACATGTGTGAACTATGTGATCGTGTACAAATATGTTGGCGTTGCGTGTCCTGAGAATGGAGTAGTTATAAAAATGACTCCAAGCCTCTGCTTTGAGGATTAATATTGAACCACATGACATGGCCATTTCAGAGGGCAAAAACGGCAATTTGATGTGAGTCATGTGGAAAGCAAAATGCTCTAAGTATTTGGTGCTCACCCCTCAACATTCGCCTGGATTAAAGTTGATGGGTTTTTAGTTTGCAAAATGTGACTTATGTTCAAAGGAAACTGAAGTGTCAAAATCTTAAAAAAAAAAAAAAGTCAATAGGTTTTTGTGCCCCCACCCTGCTCAAGGGACCCACGGGTAATTTACAGCTTCTCGGTAGAGTGGAAACCTAGCAGACGCTGTCTCCGTTTCCCAGGACGGAGCTTGGTGGCAGGAAGTGCTGCTGGTGCTGCACAGACGCTCCCGTCCAGATGGGGTCTCCCTCGGCCCGCCTGCTTGCTGCTGCGCTTCAGGGACAGAGAACCCTGCAGGCCAGGAGGCCAGGAAAGGCCCTTCATGCACAGGGCTGGACCCCTGCCGCCTGGCCTCGGTGTGGAGAGCCAGTCTGTCTGTTTCTCTCTGGGGGGGAATAGAGTCACAGGAATTGGCTGCGTAAACAGCCTGGCTGGGCTGGCGGCTAATGGCAGAGATTCAGACTCCTTGGGGAGGGCAGGAGCTCTGTGGACACAGGCAGCATGCAGGAACGGCTTCTCCAGCCCCCAAGGCTACATACCAGCCAGCCACAAACATGCTTTCTAGGGCCATGGTCAGCCTGGCCCCACTGAGCACCAGGCTTCTTGCGAGAAGATGAGGCATAGAACCTGAGCGCGCCTGAGGACCGGCACTACTCAGAGGATGGTCCTGGACCAGTGGCATCAGCACCGCTTTGGAAACGCAAAGTCTCAGGTCCTGCCCAGCCCTGTGGAACCGGAAGCAGAGCCAGGTGATTCCGACATGTGTGAAAGGTTGAACAGCTGTAAAAAGGAGGACCATCCAGGGAGCAGCAGCAAATCTGCAAACTGCCCTGTGACCTGGCTGTTCTGTATTTTGGAATTTATCCAAAGGAACAGACCAGGAATGCATACACTGGCACATTTGAACTGGTAATACCCTGGAAGTCCTGCCCCAGGCACAGCAGATGATCCATTTCATGTCCCTCTGACATGTCCCTGGGAGGTGGCTCTCTGATAAAGAAGGAGTTGAGGCTCATGAAAGTTAAGGAGCCCAAGGTTGCCCAGTCAGGACACGGTAGAGTTAGGAGTTAAGTTCAGACAGCGGCTACGGGCCACTGGCCCCCGCCAACAGTCCCCTTTGCCTGCCTGCGTGGGCACGTCCATCACGGCGTTGTTTACAGGTCAGGGAGCAAGACAATACATCTGGGGCTGACCAGGTAGGACATGGTCTGCCTGTGTAACGGGATGTCTTGCTCTCTAGTTTGAAGCATGAATACTAACCCCTAGTAGGACCCTCACATGCACTTGAATGATGCCCCTCTAAACTGGACCAACACCTACACTCTCCTCCTTTCTTCCTACTTCCATTAGACGTCCCAGAATGCCAGGGCCTCCTGTGGCTTCCCAGGGGAGAGGATGCCTGTTCTGTCAGCCGAGGTCTGTGATCTGTTCTTGCTACCGGGGCTGCTATTGGCCAGTCAACCCCCTGTCTGCAGTGGCTTAAGCTGGCATTACTATGAGCAGCCTGGGGCAGTCTTAATTCTAGGACATGGTACTTGAGACCAAAAAAGTAGGGAATTGGGGCAGAAGAGGACCCCCGCTCATCTTATTGCAACTATGGGAGTTCCATGTTAAATGGGCTCCTAGCACTTCCTCCATGTGCACACAGGTGCACATGGCCACACAGACGATCATGACCACCCTCCCCACTGAGGCCTCTGAGAACGAGGTGATGGAGGCACAGACAGCCCAGTATCAGTTATACGCCGGGCCCAGAATCAGCTGGCCTTCCTGCCACCTCTTGGTCAACTTTCCAGAGTCATCCCTATCCTGTTTCTGCCCATAATTATGGGACTTTAGAGGTCGGATAGACTCCGGAGCGAGACTGCCTGTGTCTGAATCCTGGCTCTACCACTTAGTGGCTGTGTGACCTTGGGTAAGTGACTTTGCCTCTCTGCGCCTCAGCTTCTTCTTTCACTTGAGGCCATAATAGTAGACTTTGTTCATGGGATTTGTGTGAGAATTAAATGGGTTACTATATAGAAAACATTGAGAACATATAAGCACAATGTAAATATTTTAAAGCTCTAAAATATGATATAAACTATGTATATATAATGTTTGTTATTATTAACAGCTGTAGACCGACACTAGCAACAATTAAGTTGGGTTGTAGAAAACAATCTAATGAAATAGGAAACTGTTATGGACATATGCTAAGTGGGAAAAAAAAGTAGGTACAAAACAGCCTTTTCAGTATGATTCTAACTTTGCAAAATACAGGTGGTTCTCAATAAGTTTTGACTTTAAGATGGTGTGAAAGTGATTCGCATTTAGTAGAAACCCTACTTCGAATGTTGACTTTTGATCTTTTCCTGGGTGGGATCTTTTCTGAGAGGCTCTTGTTTGGGAGGCAAGGCCACCATGCTATACGGACATAGAGGAGGCCAGATTGATGAGGGAGAGCGGCCCTCTCAAAAGTGTGTTAGTTAAGGTCCTATAGCAATGACGGCAAAAGTATGAGCAACAAAAGAAAAAAATAGACACATAGGACTTCATCAAAATCAAAGACTTGTGCTGTAAATGACACATACCCGGAAGAAAACAAAACAATAACCCACAGAATGGAAGGAAATGTTTTTCAAAGCAGATAGCTCTGATAAGAGATTTGTATCCAGAATATACAAGGAATTCAAACTTAATAATAAAAATACAAATTTAGGAAAGGACAAAGGACTTGACGCGAATAGCCAAAAAGCACATGAAATGATGCTCGGTATCACCAATCACTAGGGAAAAAGTACAGCTAGTTTGGAAGGTTCCTCAAAAGGTGAAAAAGAACTACCGCATGGCCTAGTAATTTCGCTCCTAGGTTTATACCGACAAGAAATGGAAATACATGTCTACTCAAACACCTGGACATGGATGCTCATGACAGCACTATTCACAATAACCAAACCCAAATGTCCATCAACGAATGAATGGATGAACAAGCTGGGTTCATTCATACAATGGAGTACTATTTGGCAGTAAAAAATAAATGAAGTCCTGACACATGCTACAACACGGACTTGCCTTGAAAACCTTGTGGTGAGTAAAAGAAGTCAATCACAAGAGGCCTCTATATTATGGCTCCATTTACAGAAAATGTCCAGGAAAAGCAAATCCATAGGGACAGAAAGCTAGAGTAGTGCTTGCCAGGGCTTGGGGGAGGGGAGAATAGGGAGCAACTGCTGATTGGTACAGGTTTCTTTAGGGGATGATGGAAATGTAAAATTACATTGTGGTGACAGTTCACAGCTTTATACTAAAACATTAAATTATACACTTTAAATGTATGTATTATATGGTATATGAATTACACTTCAATAAAGCTGTTACTTTAAATGTATGTATTATATGGTATGTGAATTATACTTCATTAAAGCTGTTTTAAAAACTCATCCTTTTACAAATGACAGAAAACCCAACTCGGAATGATGTAAGCAAAAAAAAGAATTTGTTTGCTTCTGTACTTCAGTAAGTGGGAAAGTTCAGACATAGGTCTGCCTTCAGGTGCTACTTGATCGAGGGGCAATAACAGGTCACCTGTGCGAAGACTACCTAGCACATGGGCTGAGACTCAGGAAGCAATCTGTGTGCTTTTGCCTAAGTAAAGGGTAATGGATGCTGAACAACCCCACGTCCATTGCAGGCTTGAACTGGCCTAGGAGGTAGCTACTAGAGAGGTGGAGAGGGAGGCCTTCCTGACTTCGTCTGTGCAGAAGGCAAGTTTGGGGGTCAGGGCTGGGAAAGAGAAGGAGCCGTCCCCAGTGTCAGTTACTTCTGAGTCACTCCATGACCCTGAGCAAATGCTTGACCACTTATTTATTCAGTCACACCCAAGTCATATTTATTGAGCACCCACGATGTACAGACACTGAGTTGGGATAGAACGTGAACACAGTGGCCACGGTCCCTGCCTTTAATCATCTAGAAGAGAAGAACACTGATGACGAAACAAATGTGGACCACACAGTGTTGCTAAACGTGCTGAGTCAGAAGGGCCAAGGAGCTCTGGGAGCGCAGGGCAGGAGCTCCCGTCTTGGCCTTTGATAAGGTTGGGGCTCATACAGGCTTCCTGGGAAAAGGGGTTATTAAACTGAAACATGAAAATGTGCAGCAGGTATCCTGGATGTGGTAACCCCGGGGGGGACAGAATATGCGAGGGCAGAGGCCAGCCTTGGCAGGGTGGGGTGTAGGAGCAGGAAGCAGTGAGGAGAGAGAGAGGAGGCAGAAGGGGTAGGCAGGCACTGATCAGGCAGGTCTCGTCAACCATGTTAAGGAGCTGAATGTTAGCCCAAGGTCAGTGGACTCATGAAACTCGCATGGGCCGGCCAGCATACAGCTGTTCTGATGGCTAGGCCTCCAATCCACTATTGTGACTTCTGGATTCACCTCCCCACCTTCTGAGTCTTTGCATGCTGGCTTTGACCCTCAGATACACCCACCAACCTATGGCAGCTCAGCTCCTGCCCACAGCCAATCCCCAGACGCCATGACTTTCATTTTCCTCTTCAATGAACCAGCAGATCCATGAACCTCTTCCTGCCACCGCCCTGCTTATTAATCTTCCATGGGGATGGACGAATCAGATACACAATTGATAAGGAAAAGGCACAAGGAAACCACTAGCTGCCTTGCTCTAATGAGGTCTAATCACACTTATTAGCCCTTGGAGGCAGAGAAGGAGGAAGCAATACAAAAAGGCGATTTGCAGCTGAAAGTGTTTGTTTTTCTCAATGTCTTTATGCATCCAACATATCACCTGCTGAGCAGGAAGGGTGAGTGAGGCCTCTGTAATCCTCCCCACGCCTCTGCCTGTAGACTGTCCCCAGGTGCCATGTCTTTAATATCAGCCCATGTCAAACAAGGTCAAAATGCAGACCAGAAACAGCTACAGCTGAGTGAATGCCTTAACAGCACCTCTGGGCTCTACCATTCACTTATGTGACAAGCTTCGGTTCAACAAATGTTTAGAGAGTGCTAACTGTTTATTTATTCATTTGTTCATTCATCATTTACTCAAAATGCAATCATTGCAATCCTAGTGTGTGTCAGACATTGTGCTGGGAGCCAAGGGGGAAGAGAGGGATCTGACAGGCTCCCACATAGCAGTGCTCCCCCTCCCCATGTGAGGGTACGAGACCATGAATTAAAAGATAACTACATGACAGAGTGGCATAGACTATAATGAGAGGAGAGCAGGTGCTGACCAAACTCAGAGAAGAGGCACCTACCTGGCCTGGGGAATCCCTGGAGAGGGAGGCTTACAGTGAGTCCCGAAAGTGAACAGGTGTTCCTGGGCAAAGAGATGTGTGCGTGCATTTCAGAATACATAGACCAACAAGTGCAAGTAGTTGTTTATAATAGCCCCAAACTGGAAATAAGCCAAATGTCCAGTTACAGGAGAATGGGTATTTATACAAGGGAATATTACAGAGCTAAGAGAACAAATGGACCCCAGAGATGTACAATGACGTGGATGAATCTTGAGCACAATGTTGGGCAAAAAAGAACACACACAGTATCAATCTAGTCGCATGAATTTCAACATGAGGCAAAATTAGACCATTGTGCTTAGGAATACACATGCACAGGTAGTAAAACTGTAAAGAAAAAATATTACCACAGATTTAAATCAATGGTTTTTTCTGAGGGGAGGAGAAGATTATGATTGGGGAGGGGCACACTGGGTTGTGGGGGTGCTGATAATATTCAGTTTCTTGGCCTAGGCGGTTGTTCATGAGAATTTTTTATTTAACTATTCATCGAATTGTGCAAATATGTGGCTTGACCACAGAAAACAACTTGTCTTCTCCAGTAAGAAGACGTTTCCACACTTGAGACAGATGAGCATGGTGGCTGCAAGCCCGTGCTCTGTGTCAGCTGCTCGAATTCATTTCCACCTTGGGCAAGTGACTTGACCTGTGCAAGTGTCAGGTTTCTTCATCTGTAAAATGGGGATAATAATAGTACCAGCCTCATGTTGTTTTAAGATTAAATGTCGTCACGAATGTAAAGTGCTGAGCACAGAGCTAGGAACATCAATGTAATAATTAATCACCATCACCATCCCGTCATCATTATCATCATAACCATCATCATCGCCATCATCATCACCTCGCCATAGTCTTTCTTTTTCCTTTGTGCTAATCCATTAAAATCACTTCTGCATTATCTTCCTTTCTCCTTCCTTCCTCCACCTCTTCTTCATAATTGTCTTCATCTAGAAATTGAATGACCAGTGACAATGCTCCTTAGGGTCATAGATAGTTCTAGTTCTTGATAAATAGAAAGTAAAATTATGCCTGCCATTTTCTCCAGAGCTCTTCCATTCTCAGTGTCAAATCATCTGTCCCAAAAACAGAATACACATCCCAATTTTTTGTTCAGAATGTGCTTCCTCTACTTGTACTAGACATACCAATTATGTTTTCTTCCTGCGGTCATAAGGTAGGACCCCGCTATCTGACCACGGCTGATTGAGTCAGGAATGGACACCTGATTCATGCTGGCCCAAACTGAATCTCTCTTCCAGGAATCAGGATCCACGAGTCCAGGTTACTGATTGTCACGGTGTTGGACTGAGATCTGCTGGAAAGAGCAGATTGTGGCAGAGGAAAGTGGTCTATGGAGAGCAGAAACATAAAGCGGACTGGCCAAGAGGAAAAACAGTAGGGCCCAGAAAGAGGGAGGGGTTTGAGTTTTGACAGTCCAGTTCTCCGTTTCTGTTCAGACCCTCTCTCCTTGAGGCCAGAGAGGTCCCTGTCTCTTCCAATAAATCGTGACATTCTCATGCCTGCTGGCCTATGAGTTGCATAATATTTTTCTTTACGTGTTTCTTGTGCCCAACACGCTTTTTCAAAACTTAGATATGTTTATTTTTAAAGAAAACTTTAGCAACCTACATAGAAAATCTGATATTCTCAGAAGGAAACTGTAAAAATAACTACATCAACTAAATAATAAGAATAGATATAAACATCAAAAATAAAAATTAAATCTTGAAATAAAAGTAAAAAATAAGCCTAATTAATTTATAAAGTGTTTACCTAAGAAATGAAAATGAAAATCACCATAAGTTACCATTACACATCCATTAGATCGGCTGAAATTTAAAAAGCTGACATTACCAAGTATTGGCGAAGATGTGAAGCAACTGAAACTTTTGCTTTTTGCTGGGGGAGTGCAAATTGACTCCACCACTTTGGAAAACCAAATACTAATATTTACTACCTTGGGTCCCAGCAAATTCACTCCTAGAAGTGACATACATGAGTTTTATTCAAAGTAACTTTATTCAAAATAACCCCAAACTGGAAGCAACACACGTGTCTACAGGAGAACAGATAAATGAATAGTATATTCATGCAACGAAATACTACACAGCAAAGTACCGTTATACACAACAAATCCCAGGAATCTGAGACATAATGTTGAATGGAAGAAGCCAGACACAAACGCATGAGCTTCAAGGATAAGGCAGAACTAATTTAGGGCGATACAAGTCAGAGTAGCTGTTCGCTGTGGTGAGTGGAGGGAAACGGTGATGGGAGGTGTACGAGGGGAATGTTCTAAATCTTGAACCAAATGGTGCTATTGTGGCTGCTGTTGTCCTTGCCGCCTTTCAGGGGTGGGCACCAGGCAGGGTAGTGGCTGTGGTGGCAGGGGACTGTGACTACCGATATGCTGCCAGCTCCCGATGTCATGATTCCAATGGCTGAGTTGGAGAAGGTAGTTTAGGGACAAGGACTGAGCGTTCATTGCAGGACAGCAGGGTGGAAAGAAGTGGCCATTTGTCTGCTTCGAATCCACAATGCCTCTTACTAGCAGGTTAGCTCCCCCTGAGGGCTGATGTGGCTTAGGGGAGTAGGGATTTGGGGTCACAGAGCCCAGCTCACAGCAAGTACCCACTGGCTATCTTTATGAAGGATGGTCAGGGTTGCAGGGTCGGGGGGTGGTTCTGGCACTCCTGGTGGAGAGGGAAAACAGAGTGGATGTGTCTGGAAACACTTGAACTTGGAAAGTCAATGTCGCAGTGTCGTAGTTAAGAATTTAGTTGCCTGTCTTAGGCGAGTCATCCCTACTACTATCTGCTCTCTGCCTCAGTTTTCTCACCCATGACATGGGGATAATATCCTCTAGAAGCCACACCTGAAGTTGTTATGAGGACTAAATGAATTAGCCTCTGGGAAATGCTGGGAAAGTGCCTGGCATGCGGTTGGCTTTCCTTTTAGCCACTGCCACGTACTAGCATTTCCTAGAACTAAGAGTGGGCCTAGGCAGCTGCAGATAAGGGAAAAATGTACCCAGCAGGGTGTCTTCAAGTCAATTTCAAAGCTCAGATTAAGGTTTATCAGCTTTTCTCCTTAGCAGTCCTTTGACCCTGGAGCTGGTCAGCAATTAAACAAAAAACAAAGGATTCCTGCCCTACAGGCCAGGCTCTGGCAGTGAGCAGCAGCCAGGAGTGACATTCCCCTCAAAGTCCTCCTTGCCTTTTTTGGGTCAAGCCCTGGTAGTGACACTTGCTAGCTGTGCCCTTGAGCCACTCTCTTTACCTGCCTGAGCCTCAGTTTCCCCATCTTTAAGAAAGAAGGGGCGCTCACAGTCTGGCCCCCTAAAGGTTATGCCAGGATTTAGAGGAAATAAGATATTCAAAGTCTGGCACAGAGAAATCAGCCAGAATCATTGTAACAAACATGCCTTAAATTCAATAATTTGACTCCTCGTTTTGTTCCCACTCAGGGATAGCATCTTCCTCTGCCTCTGGTTTGGGGAGAGTTAAGAGCCCCAGGACAATCTCAAGATTTAGACTCTTATGGGCACCTCCAAACATTGTTGTCTCTTCCCTGGGGGCTGAGTATGGACAGATGGAGAGTTACAGAGAGTGGTGGTAGGAAGAGAGAATGAGGGAGAGAGGCACACAGGGGCACCTCCAGCATCCCCAAGGCATAGGCAGCTCCTATAACAAATGACTGTCTTCATTCTTCGGAACAACCACCCCTGGAGAGGAAAGGAATAATAACAACTATGAGTTACGGAGTACCAACGAGGTGGTAGGGACCACCAAACACCTTACCTACCTCTGTAGAGTTGGTTACTCTTCACCCCAACCCTACGAAATGAGAACAGGTGTTGCTGTCCCTTTAAAGATGAAGGGAGAGGCACAGAGACGGCACACAGATCCCATAATGGACTCCTAGCAAGTAAGCGACTGAGCCAGTTTTCAAACCCAGGCAGCTCAGGGGAAAGCACAAATGAGAGAGCAGATGCCTTTTCCAATGACTGCTCCTGCTGCTGTAGCCATGCTGACCTCCCATGCTTGCGTGTTTGCGTAAGGGGACCCGTTTTGGGGTGCCACAGGGCTGAGGGACCAAACTCTGGAAGCTGGCCTGGGGTGACCCCAGGAAGATCTCCCCTCTGAAGGCTCCCCTCATCAGCTCTGTGAAAGCCACACCCACGGTCTAGATGAGGAATCTACAGCATAGAGACAGTAAGTAAACTCATCCACCACGAAGCAGTGCGGGGTCACGCTGGACTACAGGAAGAGTGGCCGTGAATGCTGAGGAAAATTCTAGAACTATAGAACCAAGGGACCAGGAAAACCATCTAGTTTCCCATTTTATAGGTGAAGACTGAGCTTCAGGAAGCTGGAAGACTTGCTTGATGTCAGTCACATAACAAGTTAATGGCAGAACCAAGACCAGAACCCAGGTCCCTGATGCCTGGAGAGGGTTTTCCCTACAACCCACTATTTACCACCAATTCTTGGGGTGGAAATTTGTGCCACAATAATGTATCGTACACTGATTGTATGCCTGCTACGGGGGACAGGGAGCAAACAACACAGATGTGGTTCCATGTGCATGAAGCTCAGTTTGTTCTGATTACTGTCGCCCACAACTCAGTGGCTTAAAGCAGGGTCTCATGTACTGAATGTGTCCCCTCAAAATTAATATACTGAAGCCTACCCATGGTTTGGCTGTATTTGGAGTAAGGAAGCAATTAAGGTTACAAGAGGTGGCACCCCGATCCCACGGGATTAGTGCCCTTATGAGAAAAAACACAAGAGCATTCTTGCTCTCCCAAGCTCACTCACTTGATCTCTTTCTCTCTCCCTCCTTCTCCTGTCTCCCACAAATGTGAGGAAACGGTGAGTGGGCAGCCATCTGCAAGCCGGGAAGAGGGTCCTTAGCAGAACCCAACCATGTTGGCACCCTAATTTCAGACTTCCAGCCTCCAAGACTGTGAGAAAATAAATTGCAATGTTTAAGATCCCCAGTCTATGGTATTTTGTTATGGCAGCCTGAGCAGACTAACATACAGGGCTTCGCAAACTTTTTCTGTAAAGGACAAGATGATAAATATTTTAGGTTTTATAGGCCCTGTGGTCCCTGTTGCAATGATTCAACTCTGCCGTTGTGTTGAGAAAACAGCCACAGACATATGCGAATGAATGGGGGTGGTTGTGTACCAATAAAACTACTGATAAAAACAGGGCATTGGGCCAGATTTGGCCTCCGAGCTGTAGTTTGTACTACCCCTAGCTTAATGTAACAACAATCACTAATTTTGTTTAGAAATTTAAATTAAGTTATGGTGAGGAAACCTCCATGGGTGGGGTCTCTGCTCCTGTGGCATTAGCAGGGGTGGCCCGCCTGAGCTGGAGGCTCTGAGTTCAGGATGGTGCACTCACACGGCTGTCAATTGGTGCTGAGCTGGCGGGGAGTCTACATGGGGCTGTGGGCTGGAGCCCCTGTTTCTCCCCTGTGCACCTCTCTACAGGCTGCTTGGGCTTCCTTAGAGCATGGTGATTCAGTTCCAAGCTCTAGCATCCTGAGACCATAAGGCAGAAGCTGTGTCTCAGTTTACAACTAACCTTTGAAGTCGTTTCGTGTCACATCTGCTATACTCACCAGCCGGCCAAGCTCTCAGCAGAAGTGTTCCCCCCAGAATAGGGGATCTTGATGTTGCGATCTCAGGGTCAGGAACAACACAAGAGCAGACAAAAAGACAAACAGGTGGCTATAGACTGTAGTTCAGCTCCTTGAAGGAAACAGGCTTCCGTGGAGATGAAAGAGGGGCATTCTTTACGTAGGGAAACTAGGAAGCCTTTCTGGAGCTGAAACCAGAAAACTTCTCAGTCATGGTCACAGGAGGAGAGAGCAGGCAAGGGAAGGGCAGCCCAATGTCTGGAGGCCAGAAAGGTTACAGGCTGGAAAACCAGACTGCTTGGGCTGGAATCTCACCCAATCATTATTTTCCCTTTGGCCAGACACTTCCCGGAAGCAGGCTCCAAGCCGTTCTTTATGAAAGAAGGGTATACAGGCCCAGGTCAACAGAGAAGTGCCCATAAGATCACTAATGTGAGATATTCACCCCAGAGGCTGGCACACACAGCTATGAAATTCCGCATGGTGGTATAGCTTCTTGTTTTTCTTTCTGGTTTTTCTTTTAAAATTGCTGGGTGGTACTATGTTTATAGCCTTGGAGAGTTTCCTCCAAAATGAAATCAATACCTTCAGCCTCACTTGATGGGAGAACACTTTCCAAACTGCACAAAACAAATGCCTCTAATATCTGCATTTCAGACAGTAAAGTCTGTCACTTTTGGAACTCATCTGGCCAAGCAAGAGAGAAGAGGAGGGTCAGTTAAGGAGGGGGTAAGGGGTGTGTTGGAATTGCCAGGAGAAGGGTAAGCATTACCCAGAGGTTGAAGGTGCTGCCCAGTAATTGTTTGGAACCAAACACCATTTTCCAACAAGATCTCAGTTGCAATCCAGGGCTCCCATGAGGACCGGCTGCTGAATCAGCAAAAAAAAAAAAAAAAAAAAAAAAAAAAAAAAAAAAAAAAAAGAGAGAGAGAGAGAAAGAAAAAGAAAAAAAAACGGGTTGGAAATAAAGTGGAAGAAATAAAGTGCAGAGTGTACAAGAGAAACAGTGATTTCGTGTCAACAGTGTTTACAGTGTTTGGGGTGGGGAGCAGGCTTCTGAAGGCTGGGGAACCCCTGACCTTTGCTAGCAGGCTGGTCTAATAACACCAGTGCTTCCCGCTTCTTTAGCACTTACCATGTGCTGGGTGCCCAGCTCCTTGAATTCCACAGCAGCCTTATGGGAAGTATTATTATGCCCATCTTACAGATGAGAAACTGAGCTCAGATACTAAGTGACTGCCCAAAGCCACGCAGCTGGCTGACCCTGGAGGCAGGCTTTGAATCTGAATCTTCTGAGGACAGTCTGCAGCCCTTTTGGCTACACGTGTACCATATGTAATTTTTCATTTACACCAAACTGTCCTGAGATGCTATTTCATACCCACTCAGATCGACAAAATTAAATAAATGAAAACCTAACAGGAAATCTGATACTGCCGAGTGCCTGCCAGGAAATAGAGAACTGGAAGCGCAGGTGCACTTCAGGGTGAGAAGGAAATGCTCCAGGTGTTCTGGAGAGCGACTTCTATTAAGTCCAAGATGTGCTTGACCCAACGATTCCACCTCCAGATATTTAGAGAGGCCTTCCAGACCAGTACAGGGAGACAGGGACCAGAAGGTGCCTTGAATCTTTGTAACTGCAAGTCACAAAGCAAAACTGAAAACTCCCTAAAACACTCACCCCAGTGGGATGGGTGTGAGGAGGTGACTGTACTCCATGCTGGTGGTGCTTCAAAGAGGGACTTGCCAAGACAAGAAGTTGAATTGAACTCTGGGGGTCAGAGGAGGGGCTAGTTTTCCAGTGAGGGCCTCTTTAGCCAAAGGTGGGAACAATGCGGGCAAGAGAAGGCTGAGCAGGGCCCCTGGCTAATTGGAGGTTTCAGTCGCACTTATTCTGCTGTGCACACACAGGCTTCTCCGCCTGGCTTGCAGTTCCTGGCTCAACGCGTACCGCGTCACCCGCCGGCACTCCAATTAGCCCGGACCCTAAGCAATCTCCCCTCCGCAGCACTGGCTGGTGCCATTTGCCACACACGCTCCCAGAGAGCCGGGAAAGCGGGCTCTTGCCTGCGGATTTATGGTCCAGGAAATGCATTTTAAATTGGCCGCAGGATACTTGGATCCAGGAATCAGACACCATCCCTTGGGAGTGGGGTGGGAGTATCTGTGGAGAGAGACCTGGTTAACACCGAGTGGTGATCCCACTTTGCTCCCCCAAAGTGCGACTACTCCTGGAGGAGGGGGCTACCTGTTGGCCAGGGCTCGGGGAAGGGACAGAATTGGGGTGTCTTTACTCCAAGACAGGTGCGTGTGGCCGGATATTCTTTTAATTTATGGGGAGGAGACATGTTTTCTGAGGCGAGCGCCCCCCTCGCGCCCACATTTGAACACAAGCTGCCTGCGAGGAAAAAGGATGGATTATTTTTCACAGGGAAAACCACCTGTGGTCTGCCAAGAGCCTCTCCAGTCAAATCAGGGGCAGGCGTCGCGGATGGGAGCCAGGCGGGAAGGGCGAGGCGCGGGGTGCAGGAGTGGAAACATTCAGGGTGTCCCCGGACTGCCCCGGGCCTGCTCTGCCAGGCTTCGCCCCGAGGCTCCCGGGAGGGGCAGAGAGTGCCCTGGGTGCTGGGCGCCTTCCCATTACGCAGTTCCTGTCCCTTTAAATCCAAGTCCCAGAAAAGGGGCGGCTGAGGTGCCCTGGCTGGACCCCTATTTCCAGACTTTCCCTGAGCGAGGGCGGAAGCCTAGAGGGCAGGAGAGCGGGGTTGGGGATGAGGAGAGCTGGGCGTCTGGGGTCCCCGCCTGCATCCTGCACCCTCTGCCAAGCCCGGCAGCGCCCCTCTCTAGGACGCCCGCGCGCCGGAGGCGGGGGCCCGGGGCGGGGGCGCGCGGGCGGGGTGCGGGCGCGCGCCCCACTGGCCGGAGCGCGCAGGCCGAGCCGGGAGCGCACGCCGCCGCCGCCGCCGCTGCCGCCGCCGCCGCCGCCCGACCCGCCGCATTGCTGCTACCGCCGCCGCCCCGGCCCGGCCCGCGGCCCCCAATATGGTGCAGCCGCCCGCGCCGCCGCCCGTGCCGCCGCCCGCGGGCCCCGCCGCTGCTCTCGGGCGGCTGCAGCGCGGCAGCCGCAGGTGGGGGGCTGCGCCCCGGGCCTGAGCTTCGGTCCCCGAGCCGGCCTGCGCGGCCAGCCCGCGGGCTCGCCTCTGAGGGGCACTTGGCGCTGAGGTGGAGCCGTTTGCACCAGCGCTGCTGCTCCTGCCCCCTCCCTCCCCCTCCCCTCCCCTCCCCCTCCCTCCTCCCCTCCGGTCCTGTCTCCAGCGGGAGCGCGAGACGCTGGTCAGGCTCCGCGGCGCAGCTCGAAAATGAATAATCGCCCTCGATTGACTTAAATTCCACCGAAGCCGGCGCCGCGGCCGCCCGCCGCTCGGGATCTGCTCGCTGTGTTTTTGCTTTCTCCATTCTTCCTTAAAAAAATAGCAAAACAAAACCAGCCAGCCAACCAACCAAGAACCTGGTTTGTTGATCGCCTTATTTTTTTTTTTTTCACCGTTTGCGGGATTTGCAAACCGAGTTACATGCATGTCCAGTGGGGGTAGGTTTAATTTTGACGATGGAGGGTCCTACTGTGGAGGCTGGGAGGACGGCAAGGCGCACGGCCATGGCGTCTGCACCGGCCCCAAGGGCCAGGGCGAATACACCGGCTCGTGGAGCCACGGCTTCGAGGTGCTGGGCGTCTACACCTGGCCCAGCGGCAACACGTACCAGGGCACTTGGGCGCAGGGCAAGCGCCACGGCATCGGCCTGGAGAGCAAGGGGAAGTGGGTGTACAAGGGCGAGTGGACGCACGGATTTAAGGGGCGCTACGGGGTGCGGGAGTGCACGGGCAACGGGGCCAAGTACGAAGGGACCTGGAGCAACGGGCTGCAGGACGGCTACGGCACCGAGACCTACTCGGATGGAGGTAGGTGCGCTGGTGCGGGAGGGCCTGCGGGAGGCCGGAGGCTGAGCGGAGGAGGGACCTTCTCTTGCCTCTTCTGTTTATCTCTGGGGAAGTTGAGCTTCTCCCGCCAGCGGGGCCGTGGGCACTTGGACATTTCCTTGGGCTCCGTGAAGTCCCAGCGGCCCTGGCTACAGGTTGCCCGCTGCTTGGTGGGGTACAGCACCTCCGTGCCAGCCGAAGGGTGTTGGGGGCTTTCCAGGAGCAGAGCCAGGCCCTGGAGCTGCGGAGCTGAGCAGTGTCTGTGCATCATCCAAGAGCAGGCCAGAGAGCTCCGGAAAGGCCAGACTGGGCCCATGGCCTCCTCTAGGACCCACCCAGGGCAGAGGGGGCCTGGGAGGGGGTCCCCTCCCCTGTTGACGAAGCTCCCTGGGTGTGGGCCTCCAGGAGTCAGGCCTCAGCTTTGCTTCTTGCTTTCTTGCGGTTCCAAAGGGCCTCCCTCAGTCCTGATCAACCCAAGCCAATGGAAAGGGAGCGATTGGGAGAGCTAGAGGTGGGGGACGACAACCCAAACCAACACAACAAGGCAATAAACTTCTAGGTGGTTGGACGCGGGCTAGCACTGTCGGAGCAGGCTGCTGGAGGGAGGGAGGGAGGGAGGCCCATCTGTTTATCGAGAGCCCAGGAATCTCTCCGTTCAGTGGCTGAATCATTTTCCCCATTAGTTTAGGGAATGCTCTGTGCCTTCATTCTAAGATGCCACCACATTCAGGGCTGAGCCCGTGCTGTAGCCAGGGAACTGACCGTCTGCTGCCCACTGCTGCTATAAGATGGTTTCTGTGCAGGTAGCCTTGGTGGCCTTGCAGCTGCCCTCCCACCCCCGTCCCAAACACTACAGTGTCTACTCTTTGATGCATTCTAGAGGCATGGAACATTTACTGTTCCTGGAAACCGGACCCCAAACAAGCCTGCTCTCCAGTTGCACCCCCACCCCCATCTGGAAGCTCATCCTCAGAAGTGGCTCTTTGCCTCCCTCTTGTCGGCTTGGTAATTTTTCAGGCATGGATGCCTGAGAAAGGAGTCGGGCACAGCAGTGACTTGTGTGCTTCTACTGGTCAAAGAAATAATGAGCTTATGTGTGGTCTTCCCCCTGCCTGTTTGCTGTCTCCGAGTCGCATGAAGCAAGTGCTAAACACCTGCTCCCTGGCCACATATAGGAGTGATGGAGGGCTGGAGAGTAATTATTATTTTGGCTTATGCAACTGAGAGGCAGGGTTCATTATTCCTCAAAGGGGAGGAGGCGTGGGGGGCAGTTAATTATATAATGCTCTTGCCTGTCATAGCCTTGCCCAGCCCAGGTCCCTGGTGGCCTCTTCTGTGCTGTTGTTGTTTTCTCCAATCAGTTTGGAGAGTTTCCCGACCCTGGGCCATGGGGGGCCAGGCCAGCAGACAACCTGCCTGGGTTCCAGGCCGTGGGTGTGTGCGTGCGCGCGCACCCGTGTGCAGGCATGGTGAGGCCCGGGCAGCAGATGCGGGTGGCTGAGGTGGGCGGCTGAGCAGCCTGGCGCTCCCAGCTGTGCGCTTTGGGAGACCAGGGGCAGTTGTCTCCCTGGGGCCCTGGCCAGGCTACTCTGCAGATTCATCTCTCCAGAGGTGCTCCCAGCTGTGCCTGATCCAGGAGAGCAGCTTAGAGATCCTGTGCAGGGGGCCTCATGGCTTTGAGGTCCTGCACATGTGGAGGCGAGGAGCAGGAACTCCCCAGAATATCTGAGAGTGAGGTGTAGCACCCCAGTCTGCCCATCTTCCCTGGACATCTTCAATGGCCCATGCAATTCTGTCCTTTGTTCAGCAAATATCTAATGAATGCCTACAGTGAGCAGGTGCTTTGGGCTCTGGGAAAACAGCAGTGACCAAAGCAGACAAAAATCTTTGCCCTCATGGAGCTTCTGTTTTAAAGAGAAGGGTGGTAATTACATTGCGATTATTGGAGAAAGAGAGAATCTGACGCTGTGGCTGGCCATGAATTTAGAGTCTGATGTGCTGATGTGAGAAATGCTTCTCTCGTTGGATTTATGTCCTTGGGTCTCTCTCCCCTATCCAACCAGTTAAGCAGTGTTTTATTCTCTAAAGCCCTTCCCTTCTGTATCTTCCGGCTTGAGTGTCACACGATGGAAGGAATCATGTCCATTTTACAGATGAGGGTAGTAAGGCCCAGGAGCCAGACCCTCAACCTGGAAAATCAAATTTTGATCCTTCCGACCTGGAATAATCATGCCTGGAAACCTGGGGCTACTTTGTTGGAACACGGTCCCCACTTCTCATTAGAAAGGAGGTGGCTGTGTTCCTTCAAGCAGTCCATAGGCCAACAGAGCCAAAGTGGAGTGTCATAATCTGAACAGAACAGTAGGTGTCTATGCCTTCTTCCCAGTCAACTGGTGGGTGATGATGGGTCTCCCTTAGGAGAGAGCAGAGCCTACATCTAGTTAACAGTCCTGACTCCAATCTTGCTTTTCCTGTGAATGGGGCTAGGAATATTGGGCAGGGATCCACAAAGCTCCCAAACTTCAGTCCAGCTCCCCGTGCTGTCTCGGGGAAACGGCGATTTTCATGAATAATGCACAAACGGCCAATGTATTCTACATTTAGCTGGAATTGGTATGGAATCCATTTCAACTGGGGACAACTACTGCCAACTCCTTCTCCTCCAGGTTCATCCTCCCCTGAGCGCAAGGCAGGTGTCGAGCACTAAAGTGAGCTGAGCAGCTTCCGCTGTCTGTTAGGTGACCCCACGTAAATGACGAGGCTGGGGATGTGGGGTGGCAGGGGCACATGTTTTGGAATTAACAACCATTGGGCTTGACTCCCAGCTGTGCCTTTGCTCTGCTCTGTGACCCTGAGCAAGTAACTTAATTTCTCTGGGCTTCTGTTTCTTTGCCTGTACAAAGGGCTGCTAATGATATCTGTAAAGTAGGTGGGGATTAATTGAGGTGGTGTACATGGCTATGACAGGAATGTAGTAAGCATTCACTATCATTTATCATTATTTTATTATTATAGTGCACATGAATGTCCCTTATAATGATTATTTTTAGAACCAATAGCCAGACATGACGATGATATTGTAAAGGATAATAGATATCGATATTAAACACTGATTGTGTGCCAGGCATGGGGCAAATGTTTGCATGACTTACAGCACTTAAGCCCCACATCTTGTCTAGACTGGTTTTCTTACTCCTCCCATTTCCCACATTGGGACGCAGAGGCTCAGAGAAGCCAGATGCGCATTGGGAGGCAATGGGATTCACACTCAGGACTGCAATTACGAGCCTATGCTTTTGTGTGGAACACCTCGCGCTCAACTGCCTCTGCAAAACTGCCTCCTTGTTCCTCCCTCTGTCCCCAGGCCCATTCTTCTCTTCTGGGTACAGCAGCCCAGAGTTGTAGGCAAGTGCACATTTGCAGACACACACACCCAGACTCCCCCTCCAGTTCCCAGAGTCACATTGCCTCTTTTCCACTCGCTGGACCCCTGTGCTCAGCTGCACAGGTAAATATTTCTTCCTGGGTGCCATGTACACAGGACCTCTTGGACCAAAATTTACTCTCCACCTCCCCCCGCCCCCCCCGCAAATAAACCCTCCCACAGCCTGAAAGATATGAGTCATCTCACACACCCGGCCTCTCCCCCTCATACACTGATTCCGTTCACCGGCCCAGATCCCTCGGCCCACACAAATCACACACGCCCACAGTCAAAAATTCAGATCCCCTGGCGCCTGCGTGTGCGCGCAGGCGCACAATACACCTGTCACCCAGAGACATTTTCCACCACGTCCCCCAAAACACAGCCACGTGCACCCTCCCAGCTTTGTTTGCTAGCCAAGTACTCCAATCCCTACCCATTCCTGCTCCTGAGAAGCAGCCATCCCTGTAAAGGGATAGTGCCAGACACAGAGGAGGGCTCAGATTACAGATTGAGCAGGATGCTTTGTTTCTACTTTAAATACAGGTTTATGCAGATAATGCCCCTCTTAAGGGGGAAAAAAATCCTCATCCAAACAAAGTAAACGACTGACCATTGGGCATATTTTCTTGGCCATGAAAATGTGAAAGTAAACTCTTTTTTTTTTTTAATCCAAATGTCCATGTCAGGAAGAAGCAGACCCATCAGCACAGACATTACGCCCATCGGAACTCATTTCAGAAACAAAAAAGCATGGAACACTCAGCTATGGGAGATAAAAGCATTTCCTCAGAGATTCTCTTTCAGCCACTTCGGGGAGGGAGAAGGCTCCAGAGGTGAAGGGAAAAGGAAAAAGCAAACAACTAGTTCTTTGTTGCCATTAATAGCTGAGAAAGAAGTGTTGCTGAAAACCCCCTCACCCGGCACAGCCCTGGAGCAATCTGACGGGCATAATATAAAATTAGGAAGCCTAACAGGGATGGTGAGGAAGCGAGATCAGCACCCTCTGAAAATAGCCGCTCCATCGGTAGTTAGTGAGTAGCCCTGACTGACGTTAACGGTTAACTCAGCTAACCCGAGGAAAGGGCGCTGTGGGCCCCTCTGGCTAGAGAGAGGAAGACCTCCGAAAAACAAAAGGAGACGGTGGCTGTAGGGGGAGGGCCAGGAGCCTCTTCTCTTTTTATTCATGTCTTTTTCTTCTTCAATTTCCCCCCAGACCTTCACTACTCTAAAGATAACTCGCTATCAACTCTGAGCTGATAATTTTGTATGTAAAACTCGTTGTGTCCTTAAATAACGACAAGATATTTGGAGTTGGGAGCACTAGAAAAGAGGTGACGTTTGCTCGAATTTTCCATAATGGTTCATTGCTTCTTGGATCAGGCATTCCCCCCAATTTGTAGTTTACTGGTTTGTAGGAGGCCACGTGTTTAATGAAAGTGAGTCCTGCACAAGGTTGTGGCATTGCCACAAACAGGCTCTGTGGATTAGACCAAGAGGCCTGCTCTCTTCGGTCCACCTGTCTTCATTTAGGAGAATCATTTAAGACGAAAGAGAGGAGTCTTTTCAGCACCTTGGACAGCGTTCCATACTTGCTGCCTGGGCTGCTGGCTTTGCGCTAATTCTCTCCTGGCCACCTCCTCCAGCCAAACCACTCTCTTGGCCAGTTAATGCCTGGCCCCGACCCCTGCTGCACACTCGGCCATCAGAAGTTTGCCTGCTCCCACTGTGTCAGTGTGTGGGTTCCATACTCCAAGAAACCCCACCACTGGGGGTGTTTGCCTGTTTTTCACCCCAATCCTGTCAGTCTTTTCTTAAAAAGTTGAGTGTCTTCTAGGTGTTTCTTGCTAAATTGAGAGAGAATGTCTCCCAGATGGTGGAGGCGGGTTTGGGGTGGGGTCCTTTAATAAGACTTGTAGAACTCACTCTGAAGTCTGAGTGTTATTTCTGCCTCACGTTGTGTGTGCTCGGTTCCCACGGAGTGTGCAGGGTTATAAGTGCACAACCAAAAGCAAGCGAAGGAATAATCTTGTCTGTAACAGCCAATGAAAGACTATTTCACCATCATTCTCTTTAAATTAGCATCAATGGATTAGCCACCTAGACCAACCCTGCCCAATCCACGTGGCTATTTGACCATGAATTTAAATGGGTTCAAATGAAATAAATTTAGTGCCTCAGTCACATTAGTCGCATTTCAAGTGCTCGGTGGCCACATTCGACTAGTGATGGTACCATATTGGACATTGCCAGGATAAAACATTTCCATCGTCATGGAAATGGGCGGTGCTGGGGTAGAGTGTAAGCAAGCTTTATACAGGAAGGGGTATGTAGTCTCTGTCAGTCACTGCTGTGTGTCCAGGGACTAAAACAGTGCCAGCATACAGCGATCACTCAGTAAATATTTGTGGAATGAGTGAACTGGGCAAATGCAATAGTATTTGGTGAACTTCATTCACCATCACTATTTCTCATGTCCATCTCATTGGGAGGACTTAGAACCACTTAGGGGAAAATTATAAACTCTCTTTAAAGCATCACTGTTATAATTCCTTGATCAGTTTTGTTTTGTTATTGGTTCTGTCATTGCTTGTAAGAGACTGTCTACATTTTACCTAAGTAAGATGGATGGTGTTGAATACAGTAAATAATAGAGTGATAATGTTCTAATGGTGCAAACCAATCATGACCAGGAGATATTTTTGGAGCACTATCGAAGGAGCAACATTCATTATGAAGTGCTAGAAAAGATGAGCAGAAAATACCCTTCCATCTACCCACTTTCTAACTATCTCTTTACTGCTGCTTTTTTCCTGGCTTGATTCATTCAGTCATTGAGAAGCATTCACTGAGTTCCTATTGCATTCAAGGCGCAAAGACAGAGAAGTTCAGGTCCACCTTCAATGAATCAACCTGGAGATATTTGCTGAGCATTAACTGCATCTCAGTCTGTTGGGACTGCTGTAACAGACACCACAGTTCTGGTTGCTGGAAGTCCAAGATCAAGGGGCTGACAAATTTGATGTTTGGTGAGGGCCCTCTTCTGGGTTACAGACTGCCAACTTCTCTGTATCTTGACATGGCAGAAGGGCAAAAGAGCTTTCTGGGGCCCCTTTTATAAGTGCACTCATGCCATTCATGGGGGCTCCACCCTCATGACTTAATCACCTCCTGAAGGCTCCGCCTCCTAACTATCATATTCAGAGTTTGGATTTCAACATATGAATTTTGGAGAAATAGATATTCAGTCTATAGCACTACGTATATATACTATATATACTATATATATACTATATATATGTGTATGTGTATATATATATACTACATATATATACTATGTGTGTGTGTGTATATATATATACTATATATATATATACTATATATATACTATATACTATATATATACTATATATATATATACTATAAATTACATATAGTTTGCAGTAATGTAGGCTGTTGGGGAAAAAAATAATAAAATACAAGAAACAGGATGACATGACTTCTACCAAAAAGAATATGCAATCTGGATGCGAAACTAAAATATGTGAAATAATTAGAGGTTACTCGTGCTGGACTTTGGGGATCCTGCATGGAAATACTACAGGTGAGAGTTCTGAGAAGGGAAAGAAGTAATATGTGTGTCCTTGAGTGAGCAGCGGGGGTGTCCAAGGGATGGGACTCCTAGGCTGAGTCTGGAAGGATGGACAGGATGGCCATCACCCCAAAATTGATGTTGCTGACTTTGAAGGAGGATTGTCCTCACTCTGCCTCAGTCTTCTCATCTCTGTGACAGATTCATAACACTTGCCATTTCCTTCCTTCCCAGAAATGTCACAGGTATATTAATTGGGACCGGGGTGGGGCGCTCTGGTGCTTTCGAAGGACCCCAGAAGGGTTAAGGGTCAGTCTCTGTTTCTGGTGGAATGCAGGAGTTGGGCAGGGGGTTGGCTTGCCATTGTCCATCACTCTAGACCAGTGCTTTCCAAACCTGAGTGTGCATCAGGATCACTTGGAATGCAGGTTAAAAGAGAGTGCTGACCCCACCCCTGAATTTCTGGGCCTAAGATGTTGCCCAGGAATTTACATTTCTTACAAGTTTTAGTTGATGCTGAAGCTGGTGGTCTGAGGCCCCAACCTTTAGAACCACAGCTCTAGTGCCTGTCAGCCCTGCTGTACGACAGAATCACCATGGATGGTTCCCTGGGAGACTGTTAGAAATGCAGAATCTCAGGCCCCAAAACCTCCAGGGTCAGAATCCTAGTGTTGGCAAGATGCCCAGAAGGTGCAAGTGTGTGAAGCACACTAGTTTCAATCTCAGCTACACATGAGGTCATCTGGGTGCTTGAAAAATGCTGATTCCTGAGCCCCACCCAGAGATACTGACTGAGGTGGTCTGAGTGAAGCCTGGCATTGAGATTCTTTTAGAAACTGTCCAGGTGATTCTAATGTGCAGCTCAGGCTGAGGGCTTCTTGTCCAGGGCAACTTTGGCTATACATTGGAATCACTGGGATGCATCTGAGGTCCATCCAACACCACTCTAGCCAGGACCTTGGAGGGTGGCACCCAGCCTACATATGTGCTAAAGGCAGGCAGGGCCAAGAGTTGCTGCTCTAGACTGAGGTTTTCAAACTCTAGGTCAAGCAGCCCATGAAATTAATGTTGTACTTCATTTAAAAAAAAAAAGACTAGAAAGTATCCAAGCACAATGCCTATATTGCAGTGAGAAAAAGTGCTGTTATGTCTCTGCCTCTGTGACCATGTGGTCTTCTCTTTTTCGTTTTTTGTAAGGACACCTGTCATTGGATTTAGGGCCCAGCCAAAACCCAGCAAGATCTCATCTCAAGATCTTTAACTTCATTGCACCTGCAAAGACCCTTTTTCCAAATAAGGTCACACTGACAGGTACCAGGGGTCAGGATGTAGATGTACCTTTTGGGAGGTCGCTATTCCATCCACTGTGATGTGTTACAGTCTTCACTTTGAAAGTGCTGCAAAGCACATATGTGAAACCTAGAACTGAAAAACCAGGGAGATTCCTTTGAAAGAAGGATACTCGCTGTTTTTAAACATCTACTTTGTTCCAAGTACTGGGCTGTGCACTTCACCACAAGTGTTATTTCTTTCCTTCCTTAAAACCGTGCTTTGAGATAAGCCATGTGCTCCCATTTAAAGGATGAGAAAAGTGAGGCTCATGGTATATGTGGCTTGATGAGGTCATACTTGGGCAGTGGGGCTTGACTGGTCCCAGAGCCGTCTGCAGCACCTAATGATGGAGCCATTATTTCAGCCACCCTTGCTTTGCAGACAAGGAAACTGAGTTCAAGAGAGGATCCCAGGGTCTAATAGTGAAATGGAGGCATGAAAGGTGACACCACCTTCTGAACCTGGCCTTCGGCAGGCCTTTGCTTGGCAATTCTCCCAGGCCCCTCTGAGAGTGTGACAAAGCTGTGCCCCGCCTTCCAGGACACATGCATGTCCCTGCACACAAGTGATCTTTCATGGACGCTTCTGGGATTCACAGGCTCCCTAGGACTTATAAGAACCCTTCCATTCTCCACAGGTGCCTAAAGGTGCTGAGACGGGCCATCACTGAGCCCAGTGAGTGGGGGATGGGAGGAGGACAGAGCCAGCAGACTCTTGCAATCCTGTGGGTCCAAAGCAAAAGCCAGGAGTGGGCACAGTGGGAGGTGCTGGAACGGGGACTCAGCAACCTGTGCTTGCTGGTCTGAATTGGCAGACTTGGGCCCACCAGAAGGCTCCCCAGAAGAGAGCCCAGGAGTCCATGGCACAATCGGACACCTGGGGCCATCAGATGTAGGTGGTCCTGAGGGCACACCTTGAGAAGCACCTGTCCTCTTCCCAGTCAGGCTATGCATCAGGGGTGAGGATGGCTAAGAAAAAAATGAGGCATTTCTAGGTGGAGGGTGGTGGCAGTCTGACTGTAGGGAAGTCAGGAAGCTTTTCAATGGGGAAAGTTCCAGGAACTAAGGGAGTCAGGAGCACCCTCCCAGGAGTACCAGGTGGCGGCCTACCTGGTAGGCAGGTGTCACACTCTCACCTTATGCTGGTTGTAGGCACAAAGCCAGGGGTCATGAGATGGCACTCCACAGCCCGTCTTGAGACTACTCAGCTAACTTTTGTACATAATCTTTCTGTGGCCCCACCCCCAGCCATTTGGTTGATCACTGGTTAGTTCAGAAGCCTGGGTACTTGTGGTTAGCTCTGGGGGTATAGGAGATGGAAAGCAATAGTTGAAATGTGCTCCGGCGAGGATGGCGTGGGTGATGTGTGGGTTTGCCGGGTGAGGGGTGCCCCTTCTCTGGCCTTTGCAGTGCCTCTGGTCCTCCGTTATCATGCTCCTGTGCTATAGTTAGTGACTTCCATGCTGTCTCTTCCCCTTGGACTGGAAGCTCTGAGAGGGCAGAGACCAAGTCTGCAGGGTTCCTCACTGTGGCCTTGGTGAAGCCACAGTGCCTGTGGCAGGGGGGAACTTCAGAAGTCATGGCTGGATAATGAATAAATGAGAGAGCAGTGGAGGGCTGGAGGATACGAGGGGTCCAGTCATGCGGACCATGGAGGAAGAGCATGCAGGAAGGGGGAACAGCAAGTGCAAAGGCTCAGGAGCCAGAACCAGCCCAGCTTGTTCCAAGAACCAAAGGAAGAGGCATGTGGCTGCGGCAGAGTGACCAGGGAGAGGGCAGGGGGCCGAAGCATAGGGCTCTTCCGGGCCCGGGATTGACTTTGGATTTTATCGGGAGGCCAGAGAAGGGCACTGAACGATTTAAGCAGGGCAGCAGTACCACATGGTGTTTTTGTTTTTGTAATTAAACCTTTTATTTTGAGATGATCGTGCAGTTGGGAGGAATAATACAGAGATCCCGTGTACCCTCCACCTAGCTTCCCTCAACGGTAACATTTTGCAAAACTCTAGTACGGTGTCATAGTCAGGATGTTGACATTGGTACAGAACATTCTGTCGCCACAAGGATCCCCTTTGATAGTCATCCTTTGATACCCATGCCTATTTCCCTCTCGCCCCTATATATCTCCTCAACCCCTGGCCACCACTGGTATGATCTCCATTGCTATCATTTTATTATTTCAAGAATGCCCTATAAATGGAATCACATGCTATGTAATCTTTGGGATTTGGCTTTTTTCACTCACTGTAATTCTCTGGAGGTTCATCTAGGTGATAATTGTATCAATAGCTCATTCATTTTTACTGTTGCCCAGTATTCTGTGATGTGGGTGGGATGAACCACTGTGTGTGTAACCAGTCACCAGGCAAGGCGCATCTGGGGTATTTCCCCTTTGGGGTTATTATGAATACATTTGCTACCGATTTTCATGTAGAAGTTTTTATGTGAGCATAAACCTTCATTTCTCTGGGGTGAATGCCTAGGAGTGCACTTGCTGGGTCCTGTGATAGTCGTATGGCTGTTTTTAGATAATCATCCTGGCTGCTGGGTGGGGAAGGAGATGGAGAACCAGACTGGAAGCCGAGAGACCCTGGGAGGGGATGCAGGTGTCCAGGAGAGAGGGGATGATGGCCTGTATCTGGATGGAGGCAGTGGGTTGGGGAGTACCAGAACTCTAAGAGCTTGGAGGTGGGCTGAGCAGGAGGGCAGAATCCAGGACAGACAGCTCCCAATTAAGACAGAGGCAGGGACCCTGGGGGAGGAGTGGGTGTGGGAGCCAAGAGTCGCATTTGGAATGTAGTCAGTGTGGGAAGCCACATGAAGGCAGGTGAGGAGGACGGTGCAGTGGGGATTGGGAGTCTTGATCTAAATGCCGGCATCATCCTGCTCTGAGGTGGTATTGATGGGGTAGGGGAGCATCTCTGGAGGGTGGGCCCACACCTAACACTCAGAATTGGGCAGGGGAGGGAGGAGAGGCTGACTCAAGCTTGATGGTGAAGGATATAGTCAAGCCAAGGGGGCGGATGCACCTGGTGGGAGGTGAGGGGATAGTAGGAGCAGAGTTGGGACAGGGACTCAGTGCTTGCTCGTCTTGGCCACATGGCCAACGTTTTCATCCATTAGGTCATCTTACTGCCCTACCACCCCGTAAGATCTATACAGTATTGTGTCCATTTACAGATGAGGAAACCAAGGAGTGGGAAGTTAGAGTGATGTTCCAGAAGCCACAGAATCACATGGTGTAGACCAGCGTTCAGATCCCAGTTCCTTGGTTACAAGTCTGTATGGAGCCATCCTGAAGGTTGAGTGTGAGACCAGGCGAAGGTTTTCAAGTATGTGCCTGGTGCATGCAGATGCTCCATAAGTAAGCTGTGATCACTGTTGTTGTTGACATTTTATTGTAAACCTTTTAAAAACACCACGGGCGGATTAGGGCCCCCATTCTGCAATTCACATTTTTTCCCACTTTGCCTTATTACATCCTAGAGGTTGTACCATATCAAGCCTGCACCATGACGAGAAACAAATTTGGTATCGTGGTGACATTTTTTGGTATCATCTTTATTGAGATATAATTTACATTCCATAAAAGTCACCCTTTAAAGTATTCAATTCAGTGGTTTTTAGCATGTTTATAAGGTTGTGCAACTGTCACCACAACCTAATTTTAGAACATTTTTATCACGCCCAGAAGAAACCCCAAGTGCATTAAGCATTCGCTCCCCATTGCAGTCACCTCCCCCAACCCTTGACAGCCACTAACTTACTATCTGTCTCTATGAATTTGCCTAGTCTGGATATTTCAGATAAGTGGAATCATACAATAGAAGGCCTTTTGCGAACACTTCTTTCATTTAACATAATGTTCTCAAGGTTTATCCAAGTTACCTGTATCAGAGCGTCACTTCTTTTTAAGACTGAATAATATTGCGTTGTGTGGATGGAACACCTTTTCCTTATCCATTCATCAGTTGATGAACATTTAGGTTGGTTCCATCTTTTGGCTGTCGTGAATAGTGCTGCTTTGAACATTCTTGTGCAAGTTTTTGTGTGGAGAGGTGTTTTGCGTTCTTTTGGATAGATACCTGGGAATGGAATTGCTGGGTCATGTTTCACCTTCTGAGGAGCTGCCAGACTGTTTTCCAGGGCAGCTTCACCAGTTTACCTTCCCATCAATAGTGGTGGAGAGTTCCAGTTAATCCACAACCTTGAGAAGACCTGTTATTATGTGTCTTATTTTTAATTTTTATTTTTCAATTCGAATTGACATTCAATATTATTTTATATTAGCTTCAGGGGTACAACATAGTGATTAGACATTTATGTAATTTATGAAGTGATCCCCCCGATTAGTCTACTTCCCACCTGGCACTATACATAGTTACTATAATACTATTGACTGTATTCCCTGTGTTGTACTTTACATCCCTAATGACTATTTTGTAACTGCCAATTTGTACTCCTTAATCCCTTCATCTTTTATGCCCAGTCCTGCCAATCCCCTTCCCATCTGGCAACCATAAGTTTGTTCTCTGTATCTATGAGTCTGATTCTGTTTTGTTTATTCATCTGTTTTGTTCTTCAGATTCCACATATATGGTATTTACCTTTCTGTCTGACTTATTGCACTTAGCATGATACTCTCTAGGTCCATCCATGTTGTTACAAATGGTAAGATTTCATTCTTTTTATGGCTGAGTAATATTCCATTGTATATATGTCCCACATCTTTAGCCAGTTGTCTATTGATGGGCACTTAGGTTGCTTCCATATCTTGGCTATTATAAATAGAGCTACAGTGAACCTAGAGATGCACATATCTTTTTGAATTAGTGTTTTGGATTTCTTTGAATAAATACCCAGAAGTGGAATTGCTGGGTCATAAGATAGTTCTATTTTTAATTGTGTGAGGAACCTCTGAGCTGTTTTCCATAGTGGCTGTACCACTTTGCAATCCCATCAATAGTGCACAAGGGTTCCCCTTTCTACTCGTCCTTGCCAGCATTTGTTGTTTTTTGATTTATTGATGATAGCCATTCTGACAGGTATGAGGTGATAGCTCATTGTGCTTTTCGCGTTTCTCTGATGATTAGTAGCATTGAGCATCTTTTCATATATCTATCGGCCATCCGTATGCCCTTTCTGGAGAAATTCAGGTCGTCTGCCCATTTTTTAATTGGAGTGTGTGTGTGTGTGTGTGTGTGTGTGTGTGTGTGTGTGTGTGTGTCTTGAATTGAATGAATTTTTAAATAAATTTTGGTTTTTAAATCCTTATCGAATGTATCATTGGTAAATATCTTCTCCCATTCAGTAGATTGTCTTTTCATTTTGTTAATGATTCCTTTGCTGTGCAAAATCTTTTTAGTTTGATGTAGTCTCATTTTTTTGTTTTTCTTTTTATTTCCCTTGCCTGAGAAGGAATATCAGAAAAAATATTATGAAGAGCAATGTCAGAGAGTTTACTGCTTATGTTCTCTTCTAGTTTTATGGTTTTGGGTCTTATATTTAAATCTTTAATCCATTTTGAGTTTATTCTTGTATGTGATGTAAGAAAGTAGTTCAGTTTTATTTTTTTGCATGTATCTGTTCAGTCTTCCTAATGCCATTTATTAAAGAGACTGTCTTTACCCCATTGTATATTCTTGCCTCTTTTGTCATAGATTAAATGACCATACAGGCATGGTTTATTTCTGGACTCTCTGTTCCATTCATCTATGTGTCTGTTTTTATGCCAGTATCATGCTCTTTTGATTACTACTGCCTTGTAGTATAGTTCGATATCAGGTAGTGTGATACCTCCAAAGTTGTTGTTCTTTCTCAATATTTCTGTGGCTATTTGGAGTCTTCTTTGTTTCCACATAAATTTTTAGGATTATTTGTTCTAGTTCTGTGAAAAATGCTATTGGTATTTTGATAGGGATTGCATTGATTAGATTGCTTTGGGCAGAATGGACATTTTAAGGATATTAATTCTTCCTATTCATGAGCATGGTATATGCTTCCATTTATTTGTATCTTTTTCAGTTTCTTTCTTCAATAACATAATTTTCCAAGTACAGATCTTTTACCTCCTTGGTTAAATTTATTCCTAGATATTTTTTGATGCAATAATATATAGGGTTGTATTTTTAATTTCTCTTTCAGATAGTTCATTATTGGTGTATAAAAATGCTATTGATTTTTTAATATTAATTTTGTATCCTGCTACTTATTGAATGTATCAGTTCTAATAGTTTTTTGGTGGAAGCTTTAGGGTTCTCTGTATATAGTATACTGTCATCTGCAAATAATGACAGTTTACATCTTCCTTTCCAATTTGGATGCCTTTTATATCTTTTTCTTGTCTGATTGCTGTGGCTATAACTTCCAATACTATGTTGAATAAAAGTGGTGAAAGCTGACATTTTCATTCAGTTCTCGATCTTAAGGAAAACACTTTTAGCTTTTCCCCATTGACTATGATGTTAATGGTGCGTTTGTCACATATGGCTTTTATTATGTTGAGATATATTCCCTCTAGTTTCACTTTGCTGAGTTTTTTTTTTATTATTATTATAAATGAGTGCTGGATCTTTTTCAAATGCTTTTTCTGCAACTATTGAAATGATCATATGATTTTCAGCTTTCAATTTGTTTATGTGGTGTATCACATTAAATGAATTGTGGGTCTTGAACCAACCTTGCATCCCAGGAATCAATCCAACTTGATCATGGTGTATGATCTTTTTAATATATTGCTGAATTCTGTTTCTTAACATTTGTTGAGGATTTTTGCATCTGTGTTCATTAGGGATATCAATCTATACTTTTCTTCTTTTGTAATGTCTTTGTTTGGAAATTGGGTTAATAGTGGCCTCATAAAATGAACTTGGGAGTCTTCCCTACTCTTGAATTTTTTGGAATAGTTTGAGAAGAATAGGTTAATTCTTCTTTGAATGTTGGTAGAATTCACCTGTGAAATCATTCAGTCCAGGACTTTTATTAGTTGGGAGTTTTTTGATTACTGATTTGATTTCATTAGTATTAATTGGTTGGTTCAGATATTCTGGGTTGTTTTTTTTTTTTTCTTCAGTCTTAGAAGATTTGTGTCTTTTTGATTATGGCTATCCTAGCGGATGTGAACTGGTATCTCATGTGGTTTCAATTTGCATTTCCCTGATAAATGATGATGTTGAATGTCTTTTCTTGTGCTTATTGGCCATTCGTATGTCTTTGGAGAAATGTCTGTTTGGATCTTTGCGTATTTTAAAATTGAGTTATTTGTCTTTTTATCATTGGGTCATAAGTTTTTTTGTTTTTGTTTTTTTTAATGTATGTTGTAGATCCTGCAGTGACTTAGACTCCAGGGCCTGACCCCTGACCACCCATCAAAATGCCTGTTTGCATGCCGCCTCCCCCATTGGATGATGGATTCCTTGAAGTAAACTCTGGGTACCTTCTCTTGCCCCTAGATTACCTAGCATGGTGCCAGACACACAGTAGGTGGTCAGAAAGTGTCAACTTGGTGGCACCAGGACCACTGCCTACTGGCAGAACAGTCACGTGATCTTGTCTAGTTCTCACCACAGATGCTTTGATGGGCTGCATTTAGGATCTAGTTTCCCAGCAAGGAGAGAGCAACCATGGTGTCTGTGGGGAAGTTGGGACCCATATAGATTGAGTACTGACTACATGCCATGTGATGAGCTGGCTCCAGGGACAGCAGTGAACAAAATAGCCTCGGGGATATTTGTGGGGAACATAGCTTCCCATTTAATTCTGATGGGATTGGGGAGCTGGGCCAGGCTACCAGGCAGCCTGGGTGGGCATCTGGGGGTGTCTGAGAAAGCCTCTGGGAGAGTAACTTTTCCATGGGGACCTGAGGCTGGGGGCCATCATAGGGGCTCCAGGAGAAGCATTTTAAGCACCCAGAGGCAGAGGAAGCCAGGCCACCTGGGAGCCATGGGAACTAGCATGGCTTTGGCTATGTCAGAACAGAAGGGACCGTGGTGGGAGGCCAGACCCTCCAAGGCACTGGAGGCTACGGCCTGACCCTTAGGGTCTGCACAGAACTGACCCGATTGTTCAGAGGTACCAAGACAGGAGGTAAATCCACAGAATGAAGGTCCCAGCCCACAGCCCGCTGGGAGTTCCTCCTCAGCTCCAGTATCCCATGGACAGAGTTGGGACGCATGCTTCCTGTGTGGGAGCCGAGTGGCCTTGTCCGTGCTGCAGGGCCCAATCAGGAAGAAATTAATTGTGGATCCTCAAGAGAATGTGGCAGAACTATAGCAGAGGTCTGGGTTTTCTCGGGCTGCAGGCGGCCGTAGTGACTGTGCCCATGGGGTGTTCACAGACAGCAGTGTTCTGTTAGCTGGAGGCTGGAGCAGGTGGAGAAAAGGGTATGTGCAAACCAGGGGAGGAAGTCAGTGGAGAGACAGAGGGAGGGAGGGGGTGAAGCAAGAGAGACAAAGAGAGGCAGAGGAAGCGGGGAGATGAGGGAGATGAAGGGGGGGGGGTAGTGAAGGGGAGACGGAGGGAGGAGAAAAGGGAGGAAGGGGATGAGAGAGGTAAGGAGAGGAGAGCAGGAATGAGGAGACAGTGAGATGCGGTGGGCTGTGAAGAGGGGGAAGCCGGGAGGGAGAGGGAGGAGAGAGGTGGAGAGAGGGGGAGAATGAATTGCTCCTTGCTGTCAGGGACTCAGATTATTTCTTACCCAACCCTGTTTTTAAGCTGCCATTTCGTGCTTGTTCCCCCGGTAGCAGAGTCCTGCACTGAGTGCCTTCGCGGTGCCTAGAGCTCTGAAAGTCCACGTGGCAACCTCTGCCGCAGGGCGTCCTGTTGCACTGAGGAGGCGCATCGCCCTCGGGCCACGCAGTCCCCAACACGGAGCCCAGCTGTTCCGATGCCCTGGGCCAGGCACCTTGTGTCAGTTTCCAGTCCTGCGCCAGCCCATTGGGAGTGCGAGGACCGCTAAACAGAAACCGGGTCCCTGGCGCTGGCGCGTGGGGGGTTTCCGGGGAGTGTTCTGCAGCTCTGCCTTCAAGGCAAGCTGGGGTGGGGGTTGTCTGGGGTGATTCTGAGCTCGTGTGAATCAGAGGTGGTGGGCTAAGCGCTGGGTGACTCTGACCCTCGGGAAGGCAGCAGCCCCCTGCCTCCAGGTGTTCCCTTCTGCCCTCAGCAGCCAGAGGGGAGGAATCCTGTGGGCCTCTCTCAGGGGTGCCAAAGCCCTCCCGAGACCCCCAGGAGTGTGCCTGCTGGGGAACAGCCAAGTTTACTCCTCCTGGCAGCCAGGGTGGACCCTCCCCACCAGTGCAGAAGGAGAGGGTGTTAGCCCAGGGTTGGGGTTGGGTCTGAGGGAGCGGGGTTCGTTCTTAATAGGGTGCTGTCGGGAAGGGGGGCAATTCTCCGATGGATAGCCGTCTACTCAGTCTCGCCCGTGAGGTGGGGAGCAGCACTGGGAGGAAGCTGAAATGGGGAAAGAAGCAGCTGTCCCTGTAGCCCAGAGGGGAGCATTTTGCTGCTGCGCCTGACGTGTTTCCTCTCTCTTCGTTGTGGTCTCGGGTGAGCCTGTCTGAGGTTGGCGTTTCTGCCTAGCCTCGCTGGGAGCCAGGACAGTGCCCAGGTGTCAGGGGTCCTTTTGAGGAGGAGGTGGGAACACCTCGGGCCGTCACACCAGCAAACTCGCCCCTGTCTTCTGCCCCCAGAGCCACTCTTCTGGTTTCCTTGGCATTTCCTGTTCCTTTTGTGTCCCCGAGAACTCTTGGTGATGGCTGAGGGAAGTTTCCGGGATACGCACCCGTTCTCCTCTCTCCTCCTTGGCCTGAGTTTGAGGTGACAGGACAGGGAGAGGCGGTGAGAATGGGCACCGCTGACTCTGGGCAGTGGTCTCAAACTGACGGTGGGGACCACGACTGTCTGGGTGCTGGGACCCTTGGGGTTCAGCAGGGGCACAGACACAGCCCTTCCCTCATGGACCTGTCAGCTTGGGGCCCCTGGCCCTTCCTGCCTGTGTAACCTGGATTGTGACAGGCACATGGAAGGAGTGCTCTGCCCCTGAGCCAGTGCGACTGGGGTGGGGTCTGGCTAGGTTCCCTGAGGCTGGGACCTGAAGGATGCTATGTGGGATGGAGGGTATGAAGGCACAGTACTGGGTGTCCTTCCCCCAGGCCAGCACAAGCTTGGAGTGGCATCTTCGGGGCTGTGGAGGTGGGCATGGGGCTGTGTGTCCTTGGCCCCGTCCACCCTAGGCTGGCCGCTCTGGCCTCTGGCAGGGTGGGTGTGAGGTCCATCCTGAGCTCTCCAGCCCTGCTCCAGCCAGGGCAGGCCTGAGTGTAACACCACCCTAGCACGTTGGCAGCCACTCTCATGTGACGTGCCATTTCTATCGGTGACAAAAATCATAGGTTTGCCAAACACCACTGTGGTTTGGCACCTATCTACATCTCAGGTAGAGGTTAGTGAAAATAAGCATTGATTTCTCTCTGCAGGATCCCCTGACTATACCCATGGGCTCAGGTTGGGGGGTCCCTGTACCATTCCTACCCTCGGGAGCAAACATCTTCGAAATTGGGTGTTCCTCCTCTATGTCCTGTGGGGAGTCCCGACCCCAGCCTTCTCTACTGAATAGGCCCCTGGGGTCTTCTGGGCAGATTTTGGGGGTGTCCTGTGGAGATTTGGAGCACAGGTTGGAAACACACCCCAGCTAAGGGGGGCCCCTTGGTCTGCTAAGCAAGCTTTCTGGGAAATCCTCGTTCTGCGAGAGGGGCCCCGAGGGGCCTGGGCAAGGGGTGCGGGTGCTGTTGTCATTAAACACAGGCTTTTGGCATTCACAGGAAGTGGAGGATGAACAGGGCGGCTGTGATGTGTGCCCGGAGGAGATAGAGATCTCAGTAACCTCCCCCCACCCCCACCCTGGGACAAAGGGAGGCTGGAGCTGCCTCATGCCAGGGTCGCCCTTTGCTCCACTAACGCACGGCTTTATTTTTAATAGTTTTATTGAGATGCAATTCACATAGCATACCGTTTACCCATTTAAAGTGTACAACCCAATGATTTCTAGTAGATTCAGAGTTCTGCAGGCATCACCACCATTGATTGTAGAACATTTTTATCACCTCGCAAAGAAACACTGTACCTAGCTGTCATTTCCTTACCTCCCCTCCCCCAGCCCAAGGCAACCATGTCTCTGTGGATTTGCCATTCATACAAATGGAATCATATAATATGTGGCCTTTTGTGACTGGCTTCTTTCACTCACTATAATGTTTCTGAGGTTCATCCATATGTGATATGTCATTCCTTTTTAAGACTGAATAATATTCCAGTGAGGTTCATCCATATGTGATATGTCATTCCTTTTTAAGACTGAATAATATTCCAGTGTATGGAGAGACCATATTTGGTTTATCCAGTTATCCAGTGATGGACATTGGGTCATTTCCATCTTTTGGTTTTTATGGTAATGCTGCTGAGAACACTTGAGTACACGTTTTTTATGTGGATGTGTTTTCATTATCTCTTGGGTAGACACACCTGGAATGGATTTGCTGGGTCATATGGTCACTCTAGGTTTAATTGTTTGAGGAACTGCCAGACTGTTTCCCAAAGTGTCTGCACTATTTTACATTCCCATTCAGCCTCTTTTTTAAAAAGAGACTTCTGGAAGCTAAGAAGTCCTTACCGGTCCTGCCTAGGGGTTTATTCCTGGTTGTGGTGAAGTCCGTGCTTGGAGAAAATCCTGAAGGCGTGGAGACAGCAGTGATTTATGGAGCATACCATTTGGTGGCATAGGACTCACTCAGTGTCACCTACGCAGGTGGCCCCAACCACATTCCTGCCCCTTCTCCCTCCACCCCAAGCCCTGCTTTATAGTGGTGGTGTTCACGGAATGTCTCTCTGTTTCTCTAAATCTCAAATCTAAGCAGCTCGTGTTCTCTGTATATCGTCAGTCCCTGGCACACGGTGGGTAATTAGATACTGGTTAGGAGGATAAATAGGCATTTAGAGTAGGGGGTGTTATCCCCACGCTGCGAGAAGCTGAGGCTGGGGGCGGGGCGGAGCGAGGGGCCTTGAAGAAGCTCAGAGCTGCACAGTGACCAGGGATGGAGCTCTCTACATCAGAGGTCATTGGGAAGGAAGCGATGTTACAGGACCAGCTGGCCCCAAGCACGCTCTCATTTTTCTCAGAGAGGACAGATTCTAGGGGACCGCCATGGGGGAATGACAGGCACCTGGGAGGCATCCGTGGCTATAACAGACACCTGGGGGACATTCATGAGGCAATGACAGACACCGGGGGCCCTCCGCAGGCTCTAACAGGCACCTGAGAGCCTCCACGAAGATAAAAGAGCACACGGGGGGTGTGGCACTCGCTCTTGGGGAGATGCTCCAGGCTCTCAGGTCCAATCACAGTCTTGTTACAGCTCTGCAGGTTAGGAACCATTATCATCACCATGTACAGATGTGGAACTGAGGGTAAGTCAGTCACCCAGCCTCACAGTTAATGAGGGGCTGGGCTTGAACCCAAAGGGTCTAGCAGGTGTCCTGCCCTTACTCCTCACTTCCTCTGCCAGCCCCTTTGGAGGCCTCGGCCCTCCCCCTGCTCTGTGGGGTCATCTGGCCCAGCAATGCCTACACTGAGGCCTGTGGAGGTCTCACCGGGGCCCAGAGATGGCCTTGGGGAGGTTTTGGAGCCACTCTGTATGGTGCCGAGTGGATGTGTATTTTCTCCTGTGACGATGGCTCATAAATCATATCATAAATCCTCCATCTGAATGCAGGTCTTGAGGCCAAAGGCTGGACCCCCAGCCGCAGTGAGACGAGAGGGCTGGTGAGGGTAAGGCTTCCTGGGAGAGTCTGAGGTGGAGGCTGCTGTGCGAAGTGAAGGTGGAAGCCGGACCCACAGGCGGATTTTCAGCCACAGGATCATTGGTCCTCAGAAGCCAACGTGAAAGAGAAAATGATCGCTGGTTCTAAAATAAGAATCACCTGGGAGGCTTTAAAACCCTCTGCTGCCCGGGCCTGACCCCTGACCCGTTGGATCTGTGACTCGGCCGATCAGCGTCAGTGATTCTAATGGGAGTACCTGGATCCTTGACCTTGAGCGCCATTTGGGGTCACCTGGAGGGCCTGTTACTTTTCCGGTTGTGCACCCACCGCTGGAGTTTCTGTGGGTCTGGGGTGAGCCAGAGAATCAACAGTTCACGAGTTCCCAGGTGATTCTGATGCTACCTGCCGGGAGAACCACAGCAGGGAGTAGCAGCAGCCACCACTCTTCACTGGGGGCTGACCAGGTGCCTCCCTCTGTGCCTGTTCACTTGTCAGAGCACCGAGGCCGCCTGATGTATTTATTTTTATTATTTTTTTAATTGGGGCGACACCGATTACATCCTGATGTGTTTAAACACACAGCGCTTGCCATGTGCGGCACCACCCTAGAGTGCTTTGCAAACATGAATCATTTATTCCTCGCAAAGCCAGTGGGGTGGATGTCGTCATTGTCCTCATTTCACAGAAGGGGAGACTGAGGCATGGTGCAGTAAGGTCAGTTGTGCAAGCTTTCACTGCTCTTGTCAGTCTGGCTCCAGCTCCTGGCTCTATCCCTTCACTGTGCTCCTCTCTTTTAGCTCAGAGGGAAATAATTTTTATCCCCATTTTGCAGATGGGGAAATCGAGGCTCAGAGCTAAGTCAGGAAGTCTGTCTGGGTCACGAGGCCAGGATTTGAACCCAGATCTGCCTGACTTCTGACCACTCTGGTGCAGGGCCCTCTCCTGTGAGAGGGGCTCCCTCACTCCCTCTTCCCACCCGTCCCATGCTCCCTGCTGCCCCACCTCAGGCAACTGATGCGCCTCGGTGCCCAGTGGGTGACCAGAGAGCGGAGGGGAGGTCCAGGGAAGGTGCCCCTGTTGTCAGGATACGGAGAAGCATCCCCTCTGTGCTGTGGTTCTGTTCCCTGCCTCCCCTGTTCACTCCCAAAGGGAGAATCGGGGAGGGGAAGCAGGGGATGGAGGAATCTGGGGTTGGGGGGACAAGGGTGGTCCTTGCTTGCTGAAGACATGGGGTTGAAACTTGGAAGCTGGCGGAAGGAACACCCAGGTCTCCTCAGTCCGCATATCTGACTCGCTCACCGCCGGAGAAGGCAGGGCGTGACGTCAGCGGGGTTAGAAGAAGCAGCTGGCCTCCTCCAAGTGAAACCCAGCATCCTCCCCTCGCCTGGTTTCCAGCTCCCGGTGCTGGGCGCAGAACCACCGTCTCGGGCGTGCCTTCATTCAAAACAAATTTCCTGCCACTTGCCTCCCTGCCATCCTGTGCGAGCGAGCCTGTGTGCACACGGACAGGAGCAGCACCGGGCCGGTGGAGATGTGGTGGGATCGGAGCCGGAGTCTGCTTTCCTGGATGTTGACTTCACCCTTCCCTATTTGCGGGGAGCAGTAGAGAATAATTGTCTGGATATGGACTTGGGAATCAGACACACTTAATCGGGGTCCTAGCTCAGCAGCTTCCTCAACATCACGACTTTGGGAAAGTGACTTAACTTCACTACGCCTCTGTTTGCATCTGTAAAATGGGTAGAATAATGTAATAATGTCCCCCTTATGGGTTATTGTGGGAACTTTGTGAATGGCCTACAGAAGCCCTTAGCGTGGCACAGATATACTAATCACTCAGCAGTACTGGGTGTGTCGTTCCTATTGGCAGATGGGTGAGGCTCCCCGGTGAGGTCAGGGTTGTGAGGTGAGTAGAATTAGTCACCCCAGGGAGTGTGGCTCAGGGAACAATACAGGACCACCACACTCCCAGAAGAGGGGACACGTGACTGGGGTCTATGGACAAGCCACTTCTTCTCAGACTCGTCCTGGACTTGCATGACCAGCCGACGGCACCGGGTGTGGGCCTCCCCTAGGACGGGGACAAGGGGGAATCGGAGGCTGACTCCCACGTCTGTGAGACCACTTTTAGCTCCGGAATAGCTAAGTGGAGAGGGTCCGATCTCCTCCACCTTCTGCCGAGTGGCCTTGGACAAGTCACCTTTCCTCTCGGAGCCCCAGGGTCCCATCATAAAATGACGACAGTGACACTCCACATTCGGCCAACGTCAGCTGATGGCGCCCTCCAGACAAGGAGCCGTGTTTGCTGACCGGGCCACGCAGGAGGGTTTCCAGGTGCCTCCAACCCGAGAAGGCCACCAATGCACGGAGGTTTTAAAGATAAATACGTTTGATTTGAAACAGTATTCTTTATTCTGAAATTAGGCCCATTTCTTTTCCCCTCTGATGTGAAAAAAGACTCTCCCTTTATTCACAACCATCCAAACCTGGAAGTGACAAAGATGCCCTTCAGGACGTGAGTGGATGAACAAACCATGGTCTGTGTCCCCAGAAAGATGCGGAGGAAACTTTGACGCGTGTTACCAACTCGAGGCAGTCAGTCTGAAAAGGCTGCTTCCTGTACGATTGTGACTCCGACATCCTGGACAAGGCAACGGTGTGGAGACAATGAAAACATTGGCGGTTGCCAGGGGTTTGGGGGGAAGGAGGGTGCATAGGTGGCCCACGGAAGATTTTTAGGGCAGTGAAACTGTTCTGAATGGTACCGTAATGGGGGATCCGTGTCGTCATATACTGGTCCAAATGCGTAGAATGTGTGACACCGAGAGTGACGCTGTGGCGTGTAGTCAATAGCGTGTGCCGACTCCTCGGTGGTAACAAGTGCGCTGCACTAATGCAGGGAGACAGAAGCGTGTGTGTACCGGGCGGTAAGGGGGGCTACGGGGAATCTTGGTACTTTCCGCTCAATTTTTCTGTAACCCTAAAACTCTAAAAAGTAGTCTATTCTTTTATAAAAGCAAAAGAGTTTTGTTTTGTTTTTAAAGCCCTTCCTGTGATGAAAGATGTGGAGCATGGTGCGGGGGGCGGGAGGGAGGGTCAACCCCAAGATGCTAACCTGAAAATGGTGTTCCAGGTGGCACTTAGGTGCTGGTTGGTGCTGCCTCGTAAGCCTGGTCCCCCGCCCCAGCCTTAGAGACCCCCCCCCCCCACACACACAGGTAGTGGGTAGGGGAGGTGGGCACACCTGGACGGGCCCTCACGCCTCCTGAGTCCATGAGGCCATTCTCCCCTCTCACCTGGGCAGCACTGAGGATGGTGGTATTTGCCACTTCCTGCTGGGGTCTGCTTTGACCCTCACTCAGCTCCTGCTTCCTATCTAGTGTACTGTTCTCAGCAAGGGAATTGCTATCATCTGCCCGAGAGACCTATGGTCTCTCACGGTCACTTCTTGCCTTGAATCTGCATGTGTCTGAGGCCTTCCTTGGGAAGCTTCGCCCCTCTGCACCCCCTTGCCAGGAGACCACTGACCTGCCACTGCTGCCCCCTCTTCCTGGCTTTCCTCACCAGCCTTTGAAATACATAGGCTGGGTGTGCAATACCAGTGTCCTCTGAGGAGCAGGACTTCGCATGGATGCCCCAGTTCAGATCTCCACCCCCGCAAGGCGCAGACCCTCTCTGAGCTTTGGTTTCCACAGCTGGAAAAATAAAGATAACATCACTATTATGACAATTTTCTTGTGAAGGTGTCTTTCCTTCCATCCCCCTTTAAAGTTCTTATTCTTTATCAAGAAAGCATGTGCCCCTAGTTTAAGATGTCAGCTAGTGCTAAAAACAAAATAGTGCTTAGAACAAAAATCAGCAGGACCCTGGCCCCCTCCATCTGCTGAGACCCAGAACTAGAGCTGTGAACTCTTCCAGCTGTGTCTTCAGAAACTTAACCTCCAAGTTGCTGCACATATGAACTTAACTGCTTTCTCGGTTCACAGTCACTTTTAGCCATTACCTATTGACTTTCTACTATGGTAGATGAAGATTTCCAGTCCTTTAGAACCCTCTTCCTTTCCTTAACCATTCCAGTATTATGTCACAATTTTTTTTTTAACCATAGTTAGTTTTTTTCATTATTAAAAGACTAAGTATTGCTGACTATTGAGCCAAGTAAATGTCTGATTTTATATACTTTTTATGTACAACCTGAATTAATAATTGCCTCATTTTTTTTAATTGTATAGTTTTCTTTAAGTCACTGGTTAATTCTTTCTCCACCTCCCAAAATTTCAGGAAAATACAGTGCAGCTTTTCACGTAAACAGAGCCACCAGATTCTCTACAAATAATATATACATATTTTTAATATATTTGTATACTTTCCTTTATTGCTTTCTGGAAATTATATATATTTACCTCCCCACTCCATTTCCTCCTCTGCTTCCTGGAAATTCCCTTTACTTCTCCTGTATTGGATCTCCCTATGCCTTCCTCTTTCTGGTTTACTCCCTCATTTTGGTGGACCACATCCTATAGTATCTTCCTGAGAAAACAATGCATGGAAGTTATATAGCTTTTGTGGCTTTATTACTTGATTGATAAATTGGTTGTGTATAGAATTCTAGATTGAAAATCATTTTTGTTCAGAAATGGAGGGGAGCCCACTGACTTCTGGGTTATGGTGTTGCTATTGAGAACTCTCATGCCATTCTGATTCTCAGTTCTTTATGTGTATTTTTCTTTTTCTCTAGAGGTATTTGAGATATTTGTTCATTGGAGTTCTGAAATTTCACAATGCCGTGTTTTAGAATGGCAGTTTTCCTTTATTGTGTGGGGTATTATGAGGCCGTGCACCCTAGACACTCTTATTCTTCAATTCTGGGAAACTTCTCTATGTTATACCTTTGGTAATTTTCCTTCATTGATCTCTGAAACTTCTCATATATAAATTTGGGGATTTCCAGGTGACTTATGGATGACTTCAATATTCTTCTCACTCTCACTATTTTGTCCATCTCTCATTTTTGTTTTAGTTTTTCAAAGATTTTCTTGTATTTTTCTTCCAACTCATTTGCCAAAATTATTTTACCCATTATTCTTTTAATTTCCGGGAGCCCTCGTTCTCTGACTTCTCCTTTTTTAATTTGATTTGATTCTTTTCGTGGATACAGTGTCTGATCTACGGGCTTGATTTTTGGCTTCCTTGGTGTCTTTTTCCACACCTTGCATTTTTCATGATTCCCCCAAATTCTTTTTCCCCATTTGTATATTTTGGTCTCTCTCTTCCTGTTGAAGGCTTTCTCCAAATGTCTCATGACCCTTGGCTATTTGTTTATTAAACTAAGATGCCAAAAAGCTGATTAGAAGTTCTGTGTGTGGCAGCCTTCACTCCGGGCCCAGGTGTAAGAATACTGGCAGGACTGGCCAGGGGAGTGGGCAAGTCTTGGTTTAGAACCGAGGACTTCCTCCTAATACTCTTGTATCTGGTCCATGCCTCACCCCTCCCTCCTCTCTGTCTGGTGTCCCCTGGGCATAATTGTCTATTTCTCCAGAAACTTTCTTCCTATGTCCTATAGGAGGGAAGAAGACTCTTTTAAAATGTATTGTTTATATGTTCTCAGCAATCTGCATTTTCATCCGCTCTCTTGGTTTGTCCTAACTCATGCTTCTTATTGATACAGTTACTTCGCCTTGCTAGAGACCGAGAATCCTGTGCTCATTTGCTGGGGCTGCTACAGCAGAATATCACAGACTGGGGAGCTTGACTCAACAGATATCTATTGTCTCACGTTTCAAGGTGTTGGCAGGGTTGGGGTTTTTTTGAGGCCTTTCCTCGTGGCTTACAGATGGCCGCTCTCTTGCTGATCTTCACACAGTTGTCCCTCTGTGTGTATGCCCCTGATGTCACTTCTTATAGGAACATCAGTCGTATTGGGTTAGGGCCCACCCTGACGGCCTCTTTTTTTAATTGTGGTAAAATATACAACATGAAATTCATCATCTTAACCATCTTTAAATGTATAGTTCGCTGGTATTAAATATGTTCATAACGTTGTGCAGCTATCACCACCATCTATCCCCAGGAAGCTTTTCATCTTGTAAAACTGAAAGTCTCTACCCATCACACAATAATTCCCCATTCACCCTCCCCCTAACCCTTGGCACTATCTTCCCACTCTCTGTACTACTCTAAGTAGCTCATGTACGTGGAATCATAAAGTAATTGTCTTTTTTGTATCTGGCTTATTTTCCTTAGCATAATGTCCCCAAGTTCATTTGTGTTGTAGCATAGAATGGAATTTCTTTCCTTTTTAAAGCTGAATAATACACTGTTGTATGGATAGACACATTTGTTTTATCCATTTATCTGTCCATGGACACTTGAGTTGCTTGCACTTGTTCGCTGTTGTGAATAATGGTATGCAAATAGCTCATTGAGACTCCGCTTTCAATCTTTTGGGTATGTATCCAGAAGCGGAATTGCTGGATCACATTAAACATCTCTAATTTTTTGAGAAACTGCCAGACTTTCCTACAGCAGCTGAACCATTTTCTATTCCCATCAACAGTACATAGTTTCCTGTTTCTCCACAGCCTCTCCAGCACTTGGTGTTTCTTGTTTTTTGTTTGTTTGTTTTGTTTTGTTTTAGTAGCCATCCTAAGTGGGTGTGAGGTGGTACTGAGTATGGATTTGATTTGCATTTTCTCGTGATCAGTTGATGTTAAGTATCTTTTCATGTGCTCATTGCCTAACTGTCTCATTTTCCTTTAATCATCTCTTTAAAAACCCTGTCTCCAAATATAATTACATTTCTAGGGTCCTAGGGGTTAAGACTGAAACATATGGATTTGGAGGGGACACACTTCATGTTATAACAAATTCTAGTAGCTGTAACTCTTCATAGCCCAGCTAAAACAGATTTTCTTAAATGACATTTTCTGGTTTCGGTGATGATATGGTCACTCTTATATAGTCTTTTCTGAGAGCAATTTATCAAAAACCTTTTTAAAAATCTTCCTTTTGACCAAGCAATTTTATTCTAGGAATTTATCTGAAGGATATAACTTAACATTGTGTAGAAAGATTAGCTATCTAAAATATGGAATGACCTATAAAAAATATGGAATGATCCAAGAGGACAGGGTTGGCTTATAATTTATACAATAGGGGAACATTCGTGTATTAGACTAGTTGGAAACATTATTAATGTTATAGAAAAGATGGAGAGAGGTCCAGGATATGGTGTAAAGAAAGGAAGATTCCAGAACATAGTACGCCCACCTGCACTGTGATGCTGCTGCCCTGGCTCTGCTGCCCAGGAGCTGAGTGACCTTGAACTAGTCACTTTGCTGCCCGGTCTTCCTTTTCCACACCCCTCAGGAGAAGGATCACCTGAGGGCTGTGACAAGTAGCCATCCTGATTCTATAGGTCAGAGTTGGGGCCTGGGAATGTGTTTTTCTCCCTCTCTCTCATTTTTTAATATGAATGTAACAGGTGACTCATCTTCAGTGATGTTGAAAAGCAGTAGCTTCTTCATCAGTCATTTCAGAGTCCTGCCCAGGTTGGAGATTCTGGGGTTGGTTGACCCTTGTACTACAATATTGCTGTGGTGATGTTTTTAACTCTGGACCAAGCTCACTCTGCCACTTGTGTTCAGAAACTCTGGGAAAACCACTTCCTAGTTGAAGTGTGAGGCAAAAGAATTGATGAAGTACTTCTTGGCGCTTCTTTACACTGGTCAAACGGCCCCACTGCCCATTGTTGGTGGTAGTGGCTGGCACTAGGACCACCTTGCCTAGCTGGGATGCAGTGATGGAGGGGCCTCTGCCTCCCACCCCAGGTTCGAAGGGCAGCTGCAGGTGAGGCAGAAAGGTAGGGGTGCAGGGTGTTCAGTCCACCTGCAAAGAACGGGGCCCAGATCTTTGTAAATGCTGTCCATTACCCTCATGGGGAGATGCCATTCAATGTGGGGTCCGCATGGCCAAGCCTGACACGCGCCTAGAGCCTGTTGCTACAAGGGGTCCAGAGGCCATTGCTTTTGGCTGGGCATCTCCAAGTTGATGCTATTCCAGCCTTGGACTCTGGCATATCGTGAGGCTGCGTTTTCTATGAGGCTGGTCCTCTGGGGATGTGATACAGGCTTCAGAAACTCAGCTGATAGGTTAGGGTTGCAGAGGAGGAAAATAAGTGTGTGAGATGTACAGGGCTCTAGAGAGATGTGTATCACTTGGCAGAGCCGACTGTCCACTCCATTCGAGATGCCAGGAGCTGGATCTTAGCTAGCTGAGCAATGTGGGCCAAGCTAGCCATGTTGCTCTCTGGCTGCGGTTCTGTGTTTCAGATTCGGACCCTGGTGTTTCCTGGACCAGGCAACACTGGTGCCCACACAAGCCAGGTGCTGTGCCAATTGCTGGAATTACAGTCTAGTGGACCTCAGAGTGGGATCCCCTAAGCACAGCACTGGCCTCACCTGGGAGCTCATTAGGAATGCATATTCCTGGGCTGCACTCACCTCCCCTCTGCCCCTGGGTCAGAAATTTGGGTTTTAACATGCCTAGTAGGGGATGCTGATTCTGTTGAAGTGTGAGACCCACTGGTGGTCTTGTCTCGTCTGCTCTTCTCTACTGTCTGTATCATTCTAGTCCGTGTTGACGGGTGAGGTTCAGAGAGGTTCGTTTCCTCACCCGAGCCCACTCGGAGCTCCTGTTGTCTCCTCGCGGAGCTGCCCTGCATTCTCTCCTGCCCTGTACCACCCTGTGCTGTGGAGCCGCCCAGGCCAAAACACTTTGGAGAGTGTTTTTGTATATCCAAATCCATTTTCTTACTGACGTCAGTTATGAAATCGAATATGTTAACACTGTGGGCAAAAATGCAAATATGAGACTGCAAACTCTGGGCAGGGAAGGCTTAGCCTTCCCCGACATGCCTAGTGCTCGATGTGCGTGTGTTACAGAATTTGAACCTAGTAGGTAGGTACGGTTATCCCCATTTCACAGGTGAATAAATCTGAGGTCTGAGAAGTGAAGTGAGGTCCCCCAGTTGTGGGCTCCATGCTCCCAAAGCTCCAACACCTCCAGGTGGGCCTTCCCAACAAGACCCCGTCAGCCACAGGGGTTTATTTTGTTTGTTTGTTTGTTTGTTTATTTGGTGAGGCAACCCTTGGTTGACCTCACAGATTGCAAGGACCTTGTCAATTTATAATCCCTTATTCTTTTTTTTTTATACCTATAGCACCTGGTCTTCCTAGGTGGTCTCCCATCCAAGTACTAACCAGACTCAAACCTGCTTAGCTTCTGAGATCAGATGGGATCAGGCTTGTTCAGGGTAGCATGGCTGTAGACCACAGCAGTTTGTTTAAAGCCCATATCCCTGACTGTACTTTCAAACGCCCCTAGAACTTGATCTGCTCTTCTTTTATTCTAGTTTTGGCAATTTGAAATTCCTTGTGTATAATTTTTTCACTGTGCTTCCATTCATTTCTCAGTTACCAATCATATCTATTTTGAAAAATTGGTATGAAATTCACATAATGTAAAACTTACCATTTTAAAGTGAACAATTCAGTGGCATCTAACACGTTCACAATGTTGTGCAACCACCACCTCTAGTTCCAAACCATTTTCATCATCTCGAAGGAGACCCCATCCTCATCTGCCGTCACTCCCATTCCTCCTCCCCCAGCCCTGGCAACTGCCAGTCGGCTTCGTCTCTGTGGATTTGCCCGTTCAGGACAAGAAGTGATGTACATGTTTTTAAATGAGGCCTTTATGTACAGGTTCTTTCTCCTTACTGGTCACCCTTCCTGGGCCCTGTGTGCACATTATGACCCTCTGCAGTGTCAGCTAATCCACAAGGGATCTCCAGAGTCACAGAACTCAGGAATAAGTTGCTAAGTGGTTGCCCTTGCTTCACTGATATGGAAGCTGAGGCTCAGAGAGGCTGTGGTTTGTCCTGGTCACTGAGCTTTTCAAGGATACGGTTGGGCGGCTTGTGGAAAGCCAGGGGGGCAGAACATGGGAGCCAGGGAGAGTGCGAGAGACACCAAATCCCGAATCTGGAACCTTTGTTCCACCCACTCTGTCACTCAGAACATGCTAATGTTTGCCTTTGGTCTTTTATATGATATATACTCTGTGCTCCCAGGTCTGGGAGGCAGGAATGATGATATCCAGCTGGTGGGATTGTTGTGTGGTTCAGTGATCTGGCACAGAGAGACCCGCATCCTGACACTTCCCCTTTATCGCCTCTTTTTCTGAGGGAGGAAAGGTAGGAGCTTTGAGGGGCCTGCCTGCAAATCTCTCAGGATTCAGAGGTGTGGGTCCAGCCTGGCAGCTCTCCAGGACTGAGTAGGCAGAAGAGCACTAGGTACAGGACTGAGATTAGCGTTGGGTGGGGGAGGAGGAAGAGGTGGTGCGGTGGGGGAGGATGGTGAGCCCTGGATTTAGGCTCTGCCTCAAGTGATAGCCCTGGGTTCAAATCCCACCCTTTCTACCTTCTGGCTGTGTTTGCTTTGGGTGGGCCACAGCCCCTCTCTGAGCCTCAGTTTCCTTAAGTATGTCCCATTTACTAAAAAATTATTAGTTCATATGACACTCAGATTAACTGTGTATCCTGTGTTTTATATGACGACCCCATCCGCAAGTAGGAGGGGCAGTAAGCCAGGGGTGAACTTTGGGGATGAGAGTCCCTACAATGGCATCTTGTTCCCCGGTTTGAGGGGGCCACAGGAAGGCCTCTGTCCAGGCAGCAGTCTGGGCTTCTTAAAGAGCCAGCTTCCTTAAAGGACCACTCCATGCCCAAGTCAGAGGGTGCAGAGTTATCAGACTTTAGAGCCTAGTCCCAGTATCTTTCTCACAACCCTGGGCTGATACAAATCTTGGGGTCTCTGCCCAGCGTGGGCCACACTAGGAGAATGCTGAGCGGCACAGAATCAGCCCCTGCCTTTGCTTGCTCCTCTACAACTGTCCCTCACTTACAGCTAGGTTGGCTCACTTGGGGAGGGCATGCAGTGAACACTGTGGGGCATGCAGGTACACAGCCTCCTGGGGGAGAAGGTGCCCACTGCCCAGCACAGGCCACCGTGACCGGAAGCAGGAGAGCCCTTGGTCAGGGCAGGGTGAGAGGAGGGACGAGTGTGCTTGGCGTTTCCCCAAAGTCACAGGTACCTTCCAGTGTTGATGGCAGCGAGCCTACTCTCTGCCTTAGCTGCCTTACCCAGTAGCCCCTGGCCCCAGTTTTTGGGATTTGGAAGTCAAATTCTGTGGTGATCCCTCAACAATTAGGTTGGAGACAGTGTCCAGCTGAGTCTACCACCTCCTGTCCCCTCCCCGCCCATCTTCCCTCCTGTGCCCCCTCCCCCAACAAATCAGGTTCACAAGGTCGCTGGTGCCAGGCTCTGCTCCTAGAAAACACCTGGGCCGTGGGGCACTTTTTAAATGGACAGGCTGCTTTCTGCTATAGCAGAGGGCTCTCAGGTTTTTTGTCGTCAGGGCCCAGGCCAATTCTGGGCCATTTGTACATCATCTTCACAGTGCTGGGCACATGTCAGGTGGAAAATGAGCTGTCTAGAACATGAAGCCCGTTCCCCTAGGGAGCTTGTGAGCTGGCTGAGCAGGGAAGGTGCATTCCGAAACCCTGGAAGCGCCCGGGCGCGCTCCTGAGTCCGTGCATGTAATTTTGGACACGGTCCCCGATGCAGTGGGTCCTGGGTGGGGAGTCCGGTGGGCTAGTGTGCTCTAAGCCAGGGGTCTCCAACCTCCGGGGACCGGTACCGGTCTGTGGTGTGTTATGAGCTGGGCCACACGGCAGTAGGTGAGCAGCACAAGCAAGTGAAGCTTCATCTGTATTTGCAGCTGCTCCCCAGTGCTAGCTTCACCACCTCAGCTCCACCTCAGATCGTCAGGTATTAGATTATCACAGGAGCACCAGTCCCTGGTGCCAAAAAGGTTGGGGACCGCTGCTCTAAGCTGTGGCTGAGATGGAGGTGTGAGCAGGGTGGGGTTGGGTGGGATTGAATGGTAAAAGTGGGGATTCTGAGTAAAGACAGGCTGTGTGGATGAGGTCTCAGAGACAGAAAAGCCCATGAGAAGTCAGGGCCGGTTCTGACTTGGGGGGGGGGGGTGATGGCAGCAGGGAATGTTGACAAATCAGTGACTGAGATCATTTGAGATGATGTGTTTGGATCCCACACTTAGTTTAGATTTCCCTCTAGTGCAGGGCATGAAAATGAAGATGGCCCGAGTGGAACACAGTAGGGAGTAGTGGGGAGTGGGGCAAAGTGGATGGGGCATGCATACTTCAGCTGCCAGACTCCAGTCCTTTTAGCCATCTGAATATAAAGATCCTGGCTTGTCAGAGCTCGTAATTTTTAGGAGAGTCAAGAGATTTGAACTTTTATGTGGAAGCTCTTGATTTTGAAATGTTGACAATTCCAATTTTTTATAAAAATGCTGTGTGAGACAAGTAAAACCTGTGTATTGGCAAGTTTTAGCCTCTGAGCCTCTGGTTTGCAACCGCTGTTACAGGGACTTGGAATAGTGATGTGACGGATTCTGCTCCCACCTCTCCACCCCCGTTCTCACCCCAAAGCCCTTACCAGGTGGAGTGTCCCCTCAGGGATGCCTTGCTAAGCCTGGTAATAACTCTAAGAACGTGAAAGACAGATGTAGGTTGAGGCTTACTTCATGTCAGCACTAGAGTGATTTAATTCTCACACCAACCTGTCTATGAGGAATTTTAGATTCTTCTATTATAAATGAGGAAACTGAGGGTCGCAGAGGTCCAGAAACTTGCCTAAAGTCACGCAGTCAATAAGTAAAGTAAGAATATGAGCTGACCTTTTTTCCTTTTTATTTTTTCTAGTAAGATATAGATAGATATATAAAAGTGGATAAAACGGCAAATTTTGTGTTAAGAGCGCAGTTCACTGGCATTGATTGCATTCACAGTGTTATGCAACCATCACCTCTATTTTCAAAACTTTTCCATCACTTCAAACAGAAACTGTTTCCACTGAACACCAACTCCCCATTTCTCCCGCCCACCCCCAGTCCCTGGCAATTACCCTTCTACTTTCTGTCTTTATGACTTTAACTGTTCTAGACACCTCATTAAATAGACTCATACAGTATTTGTCCTTTTGTGACTGGCTTATTTCACTCAGCATAATGTCCTCAAGTTTCATCTATGTTGTAGCATGTGCCAGAATTCCTTCCCTCTTTATTTTTTTATTTTTCCCCCTCTTTTTAATCACCACCCCTCCCCCACCCCCGACAACATCCACCCCTGACCTATGGATGTTGCCATTTCTCCTTAAGAGCTGGATCTCGAAGGTGGGGTGTTTCCTCCCACACACTTGCGGTGCATACCTGGGGCCTGGTGCACTGGGGGGGGGGGGCGCAGGGTGGGGGGGAGCTGGCGCACCCAGGGCGTCATCTGTGGTTACACCTGGGGCATGAACCCAGGACCTTCTGCGTGTAAAGCAGACATGTTAACCACTGCACTATGGAGCCACCTCTCCCTCCCTTTTTAGAGCCGAATAATATTGTATGGATAGACCCCATTTAATTAATCCATTCATGCATCAACGGACACCTGAGTTAGCTATTGTGAATATTGCTACTATGAACATGGGTGTGCAAATATCTCTTCCAGTACCCGCTTTTGATTTTGGGGGGATATCAGGTCTGCCAACTTCCATGCATTAAGGTCCCCAAGCACTCAAGGGCCCCATGCAGTTAAGGTGCCCCACCAAGTGCTCTTTAAACTCTTCTTGGATACCTCCAGCAATGGGTAACTTACTGCCTCCCAAGGCAGCCTCTTCGCTATCCGGCTTGTAGCCCAGATCTGTGTCCCTGTAGCTGCCACTCACTCAGGATGTGCTTCTTCTCTCTTCTTCACGATGCCCCTCCCTGGTCTTCTCGGGGTTGGCCTTATGCCCACATGCAGGGGGAGCTCTCCAGTTCACTCTTGACTGTGTGCTTCTGACTAGACATGGCAGACTCAGGCCTCCTTTCCCCCTCCCCAACTTCTAAGAGAACAAAATACAGCCGTGGGGAACAGGATTGAAGTGTCTTTAAAAATGACCAGTGATATAAACTAAAAATGCACCATGGTCTGTCTGTCTCACTGTTAACTTCACCTAGTTGCCCCAACACAGAGGACCATGGAGGCTCCGGCCACCGCATAAAGTGCCCCTCCTTCGTCACTCTCCGGGGCGCTCACCCTCTCTCCCTTGTCTCTGCAGGGACCTACCAGGGCCAGTGGGTCGGTGGCATGCGCCAAGGCTATGGTGTGCGGCAGAGTGTCCCCTACGGCATGGCGGCGGTCATCCGCTCACCCCTGAGGACGTCCATCAACTCTCTGCGCAGTGAGCACACCAATGGCGCGGCGCTGCACCCCGACGCCTCCCCGGCGGTGGCGGGCTCCCCGGCTGTGTCCCGAGGGGGCTTCGTGCTCGTGGCCCACAGCGACTCCGAGATCCTCAAGAGCAAGAAGAAGGGGCTGTTCCGGCGCTCGCTGCTCAGCGGGTTGAAGCTGCGCAAGTCGGAGTCCAAGAGCAGCCTGGCCAGCCAGCGCAGCAAGCAGAGCTCGTTCCGCAGCGAGGCCGGCATGAGCACTGTCAGCTCCACGGCCAGCGACATCCACTCCACCATCAGCCTCGGCGAGGGCGAGGCCGAGCTGTCGGTCATCGAGGACGACATCGACGCCACCACCACCGAGACCTACGTGGGCGAGTGGAAGAACGACAAGCGGGCGGGCTTCGGCGTGAGCCAGCGCTCCGACGGGCTCAAGTACGAGGGCGAGTGGGCCAGCAACCGGCGGCACGGCTACGGCTGCATGACCTTCCCCGACGGCACCAAGGAGGAGGGCAAGTACAAGCAGAACATCCTCGTGAGCGGCAAGCGCAAGAACCTCATTCCGCTGCGCGCCAGCAAGATCCGGGAGAAGGTGGACCGGGCCGTGGAGGCGGCGGAGCGGGCGGCCACGATCGCCAAGCAGAAGGCGGAGATCGCCGCCTCCAGGTAGGAGGGCGAACGGAGCGGGCACAGGGTGGCGTGATGCGTCTGGGTCTCTGGGCCAGGCCCACCTGCTTAATCATGCTGCCGAGTCCGAGGAGGCCCGCACTGGTGTTTTTCAAACTATGCTGCCTGGAAGCCTGGGGTTCCTCAGAGGGTCTCAGCAGTAAGGAAAGGAAATGATTGACCTAAGGAGATTCTGGCTTCTACAGCTTCTTTTCAAACAGCGCAATATCACTTTTGTCTGTTTTATCTGTATTTAACATAAAATATTGATGGATAAAGAAGGTAGGCTGTTCTGGTGGTAAAATGCGTAGAACAGCTGCCGGCTTAAGACACAGGTGCGATACCCCACAGCTGCACTCTCAGGTGGGCGTGGAGTGCCCAGCATTGCTGGGGCGGGGAGGAGGGTGAAAGCTGCCTTGTGGCCCAGATTGTCCATGGGTCTGGGAGATGCCACCAACTGGACAGATCGGCTGTGGGCGCTGGGCAAGACTTGGTGCTGTGAGCCAACAGCTGTTCTAACAGGATGCAGGACTTACTGAGTTTATAGTCAGCGGGGCCTCTGGGCCCTAAGCAGCAGGTCCAGAGTTGACTGTGGTTTGGTGCCATGTTGGATTTTGAGGTATCCTTGGTGTTGGTTGGGGGCTTCGGAGCTGGAAGGGGGGCCCCAGAGTCTGGCTCCCTGGTAGCTGCAGAGCTAAGCATGTGAGCCCCAGTCTGGTCCAGGCCTCATACAGCAGGAACATGGCACATGCCTGCTGCAGATTGAGGGAAGGTGTCCTGTTGAAAGCCAAGCGCCCTCCCCTGCAAGTGACCATGCTCCTGAGTTCTAAAGGAACAATTCCTGACTGAGTTAACCAGGAGCTTCCGCCCCCTGGCTACTTTCCCAGGTCAAAGTAGGGCCCTTGGAGTCTTTTCTGGGAGGCCTGGGGCTTGGGCCAGGGGTCTAGGGGCTGCTTTAGGTCCTTCAGGCTGCCCAGTCAGGAGGTTTCTAGGAGGACAGACCCCAGTGTCTTTCTGGATGATTCTGTATTTTCAGCCAGGGGCAGGCTGGGAGTTATTCCAGGAGCGCTCCCAGCTCAGTTAGGCTCAGGCCTTCCTAACCTTGTCACTTAATTAAAATTTTAGCCCATTTGGTTCTAGTTTTCAATAACTTTTGAACCACAGTGAAAGAACAAAAATGGTACCTGTAGTTTGTTGGCAGAATATCTGCCACTCACAGCATCTGAGGTTTTAGAGGGAAACGAAATCCATTCCGAGAAGCCGAAAGAAAAATGACGTTACTACCTGAAACCGAGGTCCAAATTTGCTGTTTGCACCCTCTCTATTCCCCCAGAAATGATCGGTCATGGAAATAATTAGGGCCCACATTTATGACTACTCTCACTTGGTATTTTAAGATCAAATTAGGTTTAATTATCATTTTCATTATAAATGTAATACTTGTTCCATATAGAAAAATTGGAGAATAGAATAGACTGTAAAAGGTCTGGTCTTATATGCCACCAGAGACTCTTGTTGGCATTTTGGCATATTTCCTTCCTTTCAATGTTTATTTTGTATTACGTTTGGTTGTTTTGTTGACCTTAGTGGACAAGAGGCAGCTTACAGGGCGGGACACAGTATGGTATTATTAGAGATTTGGGGTGCTTGTGACAGCTCCCATCTGGCCTGCAGCTTAGTTCTCGGCCAAGGGTCTGAGAGGCAGAAGCACAAGGATTCAGTGGACAGTCTTCCACAGAACCAACTTTATTTCCGAGTCCAATGACCAAGTGAACTTCTTAGGACTGAGGAGTTTTCTGACAAATCCCTCGGAAATTGGGAGGATGCTGGTTCCCATTAAGAAGCCAAGGTGGCAGTGTGAGCAGAGCTCAGTCAGCACACCCAGGGAGCTCCACCCAGGAAGATTTTCAGTCTTTCTGAGCCTTAGTTTTCTCACCTATGAAACTGAAGTAATGGTGCCTGCCTGCCATGAAGGCCTGAGAACTGGGGTGAGGACAGCGGCATCCTGGGCCTGGCGCTTCCCTGCCCCACTGGGTAGGACGGGAGTGTGGGGTGTTTTGAAGGCTGGCCCATGAGCAGTGTGGACCAGAGCAGGCCAGTGCACCGCGCCAGGAGGGTAAGAGAGGCACTAAGAACTTGGGGCAGCTCAGGACCTGTGGAGCATTGCACAGCCAGCCCTGGCGCATCCACGTTTCCTGAGGAGGAGTATTACTTACTGGAGGGAGGGACAAGAGAGGGAGGGTTGAGGGACTGGTCAGTGTGAAACTGAGAGGATTGAGTCTCGTCACAGATGTGACAGGTGTCTGGGCAGGTGCTTGGGGAACAGTAAAGTGGGTTCCTGCTTGCGCGTCCCTGCCACATTGGGGGCTTTGGAGTCCAGCCCCTTCATGAGAATGGGACGGGCTGACCGAAGTGTCCCACTCTGTCCACTCACACATTTACATATATCCCACATGCACTCATTCACAAGTGCACACATTCATAGCACATTCACATACATGCAACTCATTCATGTTCGCATACACAACTCAGACACACGCGCATACATTTAGACACACACACGTACACAAACATACATGGAAACGGGCACTGTGGGAAGGGGTGATGTAGAGCCTGGGCCTGGGCAGCGCTGCGGGGAATGTAGCCCCTTCGACCCCTCCATCTCCTCCTGGGTGTGTCTCCCAGGTCACGGGAACATTTGAAGTCACGGAATCTTGCATTTTAAATGTGTCTGACAGGAGGGCGTACCTCAGGCGGGATCTGGAACCGCTTTTGAGTCTGGGCTCATAGAGCCTGCAAACTCACGACCAGCCTGGGCTCAGCACTGCTGTCACTGGGGGAAGGTGCTTACTCTTTCTGGGCCAGTAAGGATGGGACGGAATGACATGCAGCGGCCTCAGCTTGTGTGGGGCCTGATGTGCTCTGTTGTCTCCCTGCTACGCTCCCTTGAGCCATATGAGCCCCTTCCCACCTCCAGCCCATGGCCTTGCAGGGAGGTGGGCATGTCTGAACATCCGCAGGTGTGACCCAGCCATACTGGCCTCCTGGTGCCTGTGTCACCCCTCGGAGGCAGGTGGTGACAGTGTCCTTGGTTACCATGATGAGATTTGTTGCCTGGAATGAGAATGAACTACATTCGAGGCTACAGGCAGAGCTGCCTGTCTTGTACTTTCTCAATGAGCTTAGATTTGGGGGAAGGGGAGAGGAGGGAACCAAGGCCATGTCCTCGAGAATGAAGCCAGCAGATGGACGACTGGGTCAGTACCCCAAAACCCCCGAGGCCCACCCTCCACCGGAGCATGAAAGTGGCCATGGCAGCCTTGTGGGGCTGCAGAGTAGCTGGCCCCGGGTGGATTCCAGTCACTGTCACGGCCAAGAGACGGCCAGGCAGCGAGGGAGCTATGGCCAGCTGGGCACGGGTTACTGAGCTGAGTCAGAGAGAAACGGTTTGTTGTGTCCTCATCAGAGCACGCAGGGCCTTCTGCAAGGAGGGGACGCAGGCTTTCCTGGAAAACAGGGGTTGTGCCGAGCTCGAGTCTGAGAGGTGATCCAATTCTCTCCATTTCACAGAATAAACCCAGGTTCACAGCGGCGAAGGGCCAGGGACCGGCCACACAGCTAGGGGGGATCTGTGATTCCTCCCGGGATCAGTGTCTGCAGCGGTTCTTAGCCCCACCCCCCTCACGTGGGCTGGAATCGTCTGGGCTGCTCGGGCACGTGCTGGCCACCCTGAGATGCTGATTCCTTTCTGGGAGGCCGCCTGGGCTGCACAGCCCTCAGATTTCTCTAGGGGATTCACAGGTGCCCTCAGGACCCTCCCGAAGTGCAAAACGCAGATGGCCGGGCCCCACACCCAGAGCTCCTGGTTCGGCAGGTCTGAGTGGGGCCTGAGAGCCTGCATGCCTGAGGAGCCTCCGAGATGATGGCACTACTTGTTTGGGAACCGCCGCTCTTCTCTCAGGAGGCCACGGGGAGAAGAGATGCTTGTAGACGTACCTGCGACAAGAGCAGAGGGGGAGGGCGCCCTGACAGGGCCTTCCGCGAGGGGAAAGTGTACCAGGTAGGTTGGCCTGGGCGAGACAAGACCAGAGCAGGTTCTGCACCCTTCACCCGTGACTTCCTCCTGCAGGCTTCTCTTCACCCTCTCATGATCTCCCATTAGTGGTGGGGTGTGACGGGCTCCATTCTGCCTTGTTGCCTAACAGTCCCAGCCAAGTGGAAAACTTGGGGGTTGTGCTCTCAGTGAATTTGTTTTAAGCAGCTTGTATTCTACTGGACCACAGTATATACCTCTCCTGCCCTCATATACTTGGGACACTTGTACAAAGTGTCCTCTACCTGGATAGCACATCTATGTCACCCTAACCTCGTCTGTGCAGACATAACTAGTCAATCACAGTGCTCCTAGTTGCTGGCCTGGAAGACGAAACCTAATGGCCATCATCTGTTGCTCACCTGAGGTCTTGGTCTTTCCAAGAACCAGCCTGTGGTCTGGTTGAGAATCAAAATGTAAACCTGTCACCTGCTAGAGACAAAAGAGCCATAGAGAACACCTAGCCCCAAGATTGTCATACCTGAACTTTCAGTTGCGGAGACAACCCTTTGTCAAACAAACTCTTATAGCTCCCAAGGGTATAAACCAGATAAAGGTGCTGGTCGGAGCTGAGGTGGGGGTGAGACAGGGCAGACTATAGGCTGCTTGCCCTTCTCCTTTCCCCGCTTCCTGTGGGGTCCCCGGGATGCTTCAGAATCCTGGGTTGATGGCTTATGCTTGAGATGTCTGACACTGCATCCTGTGCCCTGGGAAAGAGTGCCGGGATCGACTAGCTATGTCTGCCCAGGGCAAGAGTACGGAGAGTTCTGAACCACATGAAGCTCATGACTGACTGAACCCTACAGACTCTGCGAGAGTCACATGGGTATCTGGTGGTGTTTCTTTTGCTCTGTGATTTATCTCAAGTAAAGGTTTCTGTGAAGAGATGTCGAAGGGTTTTGCAAAGTCGTAAAGAGCTGAGAGGAGGAGGTATTTATTATCATGTATTGATTCTATTCTATTAAAGCATGGCCACCCCCAAGCCAGGGGTTTGCAGTTGAGTCCTCAGCACCTGGGACAGTACGTGGCTCAACAGCACAGTGTCTGCACAAAAGCTATGTTGTGAATGAATGAATGAATGAATGAATGAATGAATGAATAACTGCTTAGGCCCTACTTTTTTTCATTGCCAGGGGCACTGGCCACTTCCTTTGATTCTGGGGACCCAGAGGCGTGGTGGTGGCTGTGGCCACCTTAAGGCAAGGGATGACTCACGAGGAGCAGAGGCTGCCACAACTGAGTAATCAGTTCTTTCCAAGGGGACCACAGGACCCTGCATGCCCCTTGGCGCCCACAGATTCTCAAGGGTACAAGGTGGACCCTCCTGGGTCTAGCATCGCAGTGTCTTTGGGGAAAATTCACAGGAGAGAGAATTGTGTGCTCCTGAGGTTTGGTCTGGTGTCACAGTGCCTGGGCCCTGACATCCCACAGACGTGGTCTGGGTCCTGACTGTGGGCAGGTCACTGACTCTACAGATGGCAGTTGAGATTAAATTCCCCTTGGGGTCCTCGTTCTGAGGACCACACAAGATGGTGCGTGTGCAACATGTAGCACAGCGCCCAGGCACGGGGGTGTTTGCGAAGGCGAGAATGAGAACTGTGTGCAACACACACGCACGCCCAAAGACCACCTCAGGGGACTCTGCTGGCTGGGCGGGGGGACGCATAGCCAGAACACATTGGGCAGGACGATGCCCCGAATGCTCCGTGTCCCCGCTCCCTACTTCTTGGCCTGGCTTCTCTCTGGCACTCAACCTGCAGCCTGGTGCTTGGAGCCAGCTCTCTGCTTCCTGGGAGTGCCTGCTGTGCTTGGTCGTGAGGAGGAGGAGGCAAGTAGGGATGGCTGTGTTTATCCAGATCTCTTGTTCCCCCTGGGAGGAGCCCTGGTGAGACATGGCTGTGTGACGCTGGGCTGGGAGGCCCTGGGGTGCAGAGGGCATCCATCTGTCCTGGTGGGGGTAGGAGCCTTCCTGGAGGTGGCCAGGCGGATGAGGGCCCCTGTTCCTGTGCACTGAGGTGGTTGTCATGGCGGTTAATAGGGCTGTGGCAACAGGCCCATATGCTGGCTGTCAGCTGATGCACTGTCTTGTGACGCTTTGCTGACTGAGCAAAATCATAGGCAGGTGAAACAGGAGGGACCTTGATAGGCATTTAGATGGGAGATGACAAATTCTTGACACATTGGCAGCAATTCCTCCCTCCTGCACCCACAGCAGACATGGCTAATTGATTGCCGCACTCAGAATCTTCATGCCAGGCAATGAGGCCCTTTCCACCTTCCAGCGCGGTGGGAAAGTGGGCCACTTGCGTAGTGTGGCCAGGAGCCAGACCCCCTATTTATAAGGCAGTGTCTGGGTCTCAGTCAGGCAGTAGCCCGGTCAAGATGAGACCTCACATAGGGGCACTGCCTCCTGCCCTGCTCCTTCTCTTGGCCCCTTCAGACCTGGACCAAATTCAGGGACCCTTGATGGGGAATATGGGGGTGCTGGCTGTCTCCCTTGAAATTCTCCCCAGATACAGTGCCACCTCTGGGACCAGAAAGATTTGGCATACATACCATGGGTGCGGCTTGCTCAGCTAGAGGCTTCCAAATGCCCAACTGCTTTTTGAGCGCCTGCTGTATGCCTGGCCCGAGCTGATATCTCTGCTGCTGGGTCAGGGCACCCTGCCTGTTCGCTGTCAGCTGTCTGCAGTGGCTCCACTGCTCCTGTGAGCTATAGATCTACTTACTCTAGGCTGGTCCCAGAGCCCAGGCCAGGAGACGTGCAGAGAGCCCCCTGGGGTCCAGGCCGGAGTGTAAATTAGCAGCCAGGAGATTGCCTAGGGCTTTCTGACTGGGGTATCTCTGCATCTTAAAACAAACTCTTGAGGATCTGAAATTGGAGGAGTGATATTTTTAGTTTTAAAAAACTATTATTAAAATGATAATAGATTCTTATAAAAATATTAAAACAAACATATTGATATAAAGTAAGCATCTCACCTCCTGCTCATCTTCTTACAGGGAATTGCCGTTTTTTAGACTTTTTTCAATGCATATGCAGATATGTGCGTCACACTTACTTGATTTCTTGTTACAGTAATGGAATTGTACTGTCTGTGTTGTTTTGTAGCTTGTTTTCCTTTTCTCCTTACTCATATCAAGGACATCTTTCCATGTCAGCATATCCAGACCCATGCGTTCCTCTAATGGCTACCTAATGTTCATGACATGGATGTACTATATCGGTCCAACCTTTATTAATGAATGTTTTCGATGTGTCTCATCTTTCAGTCTCACAAACAAGGCAGCAGAGACTGTCCTTGCCCACCCACCTTTGCTTATGGCGTGGGCATGTCTGTACTGTGATCCCAGAGCCGGCGCTGCTGGCTGAGAGATGGCGCATCTAAAGTCTGTGGGAGATACGGCCACATCACCTAGCAAAAAAGCTGCACTGATTAACCTTGGCTGGGAGGAAAGGCTGCAGGAGGAGGTGGTGGGGTGGCCTTGACTGACTGCTATGTCACTGAGGGGTTTCTCTCCGAGGCAAGTTGATAATGGCCCCCAAAAAGGTCCACGTCCTAATCCCTGGAACCTGTGGATATGTGACCTTCCATGGCAAAAGGGACTTCGCAGGTGTGATAAAATTAAGGATTTTGAGATGAGAGGATGATGCAGGATTATCTGGGAGGGGGCGGGGGTCAGTGTAATCACAAGGATCCTTATTAGAAGAAGACCAGAGGGTCAGAATCAGAGAAGGAACTGGGATGATAGAAGCAAAGTTTGGAGCAATGTGGCCACAAGCTAAGAATAAGGGCGATCTCTAGAAGCTGGGACAGGTGAAGAAGCAGATTCTCCCCTGGAGCTTCCAGAAGGAACCAGCCCTGCCAACACCTTGATTTCAGCCCTGGTAGATTCATTTTGGACTTCTGACCTCCATGTGTTGCTTGAAGCCACTGAGCATGTGGGGATTTGCTACCGCTCCACAGGAAACCCATGCACTCCCCGTTCTGGCTGAGCGCAGGACACGTGACCCCAGCGTTCCCTGGTGTGGCCCTCCGGGATGGGCATGCCCATCTTCTTCCTGTCCCACCAGTTGGCAGCCACACTCGCGGGCCCTGTGGAGTTGGGCTCTGTGCAGGGTACGTGCAGCTTCCTGTCTCCGGGGGAGGGCCAGCCACATGCCACATGGGTGACAGCCATCTGTTCCAGCTCTGCCCTCCCAACATGAAAAAAAAAACAAAAAAAAACAAAAAACCACCATCAACAACAAAAAACCACGGAGGAGAGACTAGGGAGTAGGTGAACAGTCCTGGGAAATGACCCGCTTCAGGGCCAGCCGAGGGCTTGCTGCGGGGGCCAGGGCTGGGGGGTGGGGTGGAGCTGCTGCCCCAGGGCCATGTGTGCCCACAAACTTGGGTTCTATCCCAGAGATCCAGGAACTCTTGACCTTGGGCCAGTGTCTTGTGTCTCTGTGGTGCTTCCTAGGGGCTGTCAGGTGTCAGGGGCTTGGGACTTGAGCAACCAGCTCCTGCCCCCATCTCTACTACCTCTGGTTCTCGCCGCACAGTGTCATCCTCAAGCACGGGGTCAGGGGATGCCGGCTGTCGGATGCGATTAGGATCATCGCCCACTTTACTCCATGCCACTTGTCAGACAGAACACACACAGCCTCTGACTCACCCACAGGCAGCTTTTCCACCTGGCACTTGGAAGGCACCTTGGATGACGTAAGGAGACAGAGCTGGTCCCATGCCGGCTGCGGCCAGGAGAGCCCTGGGCTAGGGATCCTGGGGGCCAGAGCAGGCCCGGGGGCTGTGGAGCACTTAATCCATCCTCCCCGCTCCTCCCCTCCTCCCAAGAGAAGCCGTTGCCTTTTATGAGGCCCTAGAGAAGGGAACTCTGAAACCCTCCTGGCGATCTGTCCCCAGACTTGGTGACTCTGGGAATTTTTCCTGTAAATCCGATCCTAAACCCCACTCTTGCATCCGAAGCCCATTTCTTCTCCATCTTCAAGAGAAATAGTAAGTGGTTCTGCTGTTCTTAGCTCTCTGGCCTCAGGCAAGGTGCATAATCTCCCTGGCCTTCATTTTCAACTCTGTGAAATGGGTTGAAGATAGTGTGTGCCCAGTGGGGTCCTTGTGACAAGGAAACAAGGGAAGGCAGAGGACACCTGGTTGTCTTTCCCATGACATGTTAGAGCCCCCAGGGAGAGAGGCGTGGCAAGAACTCCGCCACCCTCCACTCCATGGCAGTCACTGAGCCTCAGTTTCCTCCTAAGTGAAACAACACGCTCGGGGCGTGGGACAGCCATATCCACACTGGTTGGATCTGAGCATTTCATTTCAGTTCAGTTCATTTCAGTCCAGCCGGAACTGGTGGGCACTGCGGTGGCTTACACACTTGTTCTTGATTCCTCTCCCCACTGCCTGTCCCATGGTCTTTGCCCTGTGACATTTTGTTTGACCAATGGAACAGAGAGACAGTGATAGCATGCCAGTCCTACGCTGAGGTCCTGGGAGATTTTGTACTTCTGCCGACGCCGTGACAACATGTCCTGGTGGCTCCAGGTGTCCTTTGGCTCTGGCCACATCATTCCAGTCTCTGCTTCTATTTTCACATGGCCTCCTCTTCCCTGTGTCTCTGTGGCCTTTCTTTTTATAAGAACATAATATTGTATTTAGGGCCCACCCTAATCTTAATTACATCTGCAAAGGTCACACTCTGAGGTTTCTGGCGGATGTGAATTTGGGAGTCCCCATTCAACCCAGTACACTCTGCTCGCTGCTGTGCATCCGGGGCATACCCATGGTTATGAATGCCTCTCTTGTTTCTTCACCTCAAGTCCTCCGTAAGTCACAGCTCCTGCCTCTGGCATCCCCAGGGAGCTTGCATCAGAACTTACTACTCACCTGGCCAACCCAGAGTCTGCTCAAGACCCTTATCCCTCCCTCCCCACAGAGTTTACTGGGTTCTCAGATTCTCACATGCTCACGCATCACCCCCTACAGCTTGTGGGCACTGCTCCAGCTTTCCTGGCTTGCTGCTGACCATGACAGTTTTCCATGAAAAACGACTTGTGCAGTTGTGTGCATGCATGTGTGTCTGGTGGACTCTACAGGTGGTTTGGTGAGATTGGGGGACGGGGTTGCGCCTTATCTCAGCTACTGAAAGAAACTTCCACTGCTTTACAGATGTCACTGTTCTCAAAATGCCCTAGCTGCTCCTCCGACGTGAGCTCCAGGCTTTGCCTGTTGTCAGTCCCTTACCCACTTCTGTCACCCCAGACTCCACCCTGGGCCTCGTTTTACCCCCAGAGACCCATTAATGGGTTCTGCCAGGCCGTGGGTCATCCACTGCGGATGTCCCCCTTCCGGCCGTCTAGTGCCCAGAGAAGTCACACCATTAGAGCATTAAAGTTATTGGTTCAACCCCCAGCTTGGAGGCGGGAGGGAGAAACAGAGACGGGAATAAAAGGAACGAGGTGGGAAACGAGAACCTCTGGCAGTGTAAGCGCCTTGCTGAGCCTCGTTTCCACTGTTGAGAGATTTGCGTACCTTGCGTAACAGAGCCCCTAAATGTAACTATACTTGAGGTGATTCCGAAGAGTAATACTGAGGTTTTCTCCAAATCTATGTCTTGATAACATGTTACTTGGCTGTATTAATCTTAATCTGGAATCAGTTGCAAGCGACAAAATCACAGCTTGAATTAGTTCAAGCAAATAGGCAGTGTATTGGTAATTGGTTCTCATCCCTGGGTCGGCTTCAGGCACAGCTGGATCCAGGGTTCAGATGGTCAGGGCTCTGTCTTTCTCTTCCTTTCTTGCTTCCGCTTTCCTCTCTGTGTTAACTTCATTCTCTAGCAGGTTATCTGCATATGTGGTGGGAGAGACGAGCAGGTCTATCTACACTCGTAGAACCCCGAGAGTTCTTGATCCCGGCGGGTAGGAGAAACCGTTTTCTCCCAGCACTGTCCAGTACTGATCTGAAAGGCTCTGTTGGCTCTGCCGGAGTCACCTGCTGCCTCACTGCCCAGGAGGGATGGGATTTTCTGATTGGCCAGGCTGGGTCATAGACCCACCTCAAACGTCAGACTCTGATCGACACCCCACTAGGACACGGGCGGGGGAAAGGATGGTCTCTCATGGGGGAAGCTGGGCAAATGAACTCTGTCCGAACTTCAGAAGGGAGCAGTGTAGAGATTCATTCATTTACTCATGTCTAAGAGAGAAATAGAAGTGCCCCAGTCTCTCTTTCTTTCTTTCTTTCTTTCTTTCTTTCTTTCTTTCTTTCTTCTTTCTTCTTTCTTTCTTTCTTTCTTTTTTGAGATATATTCACATACTGTAAAAATCACCCTTTAAAAGTGTACAATTCAGTGGTTTCTAGGGCGTTCAGAGTTGTGTGATCATCCAAAACATTTCGTCTCCCCTGAAAAGAAACTAGTTGCCCATTTGCAGCCACCCCTCATCGCCTTCCCCCCAGTTCCCTGCAACCACAGATCTACGTTCTCTATGAATTTACATATCCTCGACATTTCATGTGAGTGGAATTACACGGCGTGTGTTTTTTTGTGACTGACTTCTCTCACTCAGCATGTTTTCAAGGTTCATCCATGCTGTGGCATGTGTTACAGTTTTATCCTTTTCTATGGCTGAGTAATATTCCATTATATGGACAGACCACACTTTGTTTATTCATCCATGATGGACATTTGTCTATTATGAATAATGCTGCTATGAACGTTAGTGTACAGATTTTTGTGTGGACATACGTTTTCCATTCTCTCGGGTGTACGCCTAGGGGTGGAATTGCTGGGCCGTATGACAAGTCTAGATCCAACTTTCTGAGGCGCCACCACGCCGTTTTCCACAGCGGCTGCCCCATTTCACATTCCTGTCAGCGGTGCGGGTTGTCTTCCAGTTTCTCCACATTCTCGTCAATCCTTGTTATTGTCCGACTTGATTCTAGCCGTCCTAGAGGGAGTGAAGTGGCATCTCGTGGCTTTGATTTTTGTTCCCCCGATGGCAAGTGATGTCGAGCATCTTTTCTTATGCTTGTTGGCCATGTGCACCTTCTTTGGAGAACTGTTTGCAGTTTGGGTTTTTAATAAATATTTGTGTCCTCTTCCCTGTCAGCTGCATTTGCTCTGTAGGAATCTCTGACTCTGAGTCCCTGGCCCCCCTGGGAAGCAGTAAGGTTGGCCTGGGGCAGACCTGAGTTTTTCTGCAGTTGCCACCAGGGAGACTCAGTCCCTTCTGCCCCAAAGGCCCTGGTGAGCTCATCGTCTAGAGGTTATTGCCGAGCCCTCCCCAGCTTGAGTTCCTCGGGGAAGAGAGACTGAAGCTGCTTGGGACCCTGACCCCTTCCTGAACCTTAGGATGCCACCTAGGCACCCAGGAAGTCACAAGAGTGTCAGGGAGTCAAGAAGATGTCTGTTGCTATCCCATCTCACCTTTGCCTCTGGGTGCCACCGCCAGCCCTGGGCCCCTGGGTTGGGGGTGGGGGTAGTGTCGGTATTAGAGTCCCAGCTCTGCTACTCAGGCCTCAGCCCCCACCATGACCACAAATGGATAAGAACATCCCCTTGGGGCTGGTGAGAGCACAGTACCTATCATGGGGGCCGGCGGAGGTGGACAGTGCCCCTAATTTATATCTACCTGAAACCTCAGATGTGATCTTATCTGGAAATAGGGTCCTTGCAGGTGTAGTTTGTAGATTAGGGTAGCCCCTAATCCAGTGACAGTTGTCCTTATAAGAAGACATATAAGGACTCAGAGACATATACCGTGAGGCAGATTAAAGTAATGTGACCACAGACTAAGGGGTACCTAGAGCCCCCAGGAATTGGAAGAGGTGGGAAGGACCGCCCCTGGAGCCTCTGGAGGGAATGCAGCCCTGCCCACACCTTGATTTCCATCGTCTGGCCTCCAGAACTGTGAGAAAATAAAGTTCTGTTGTTCTAACCCATCCATTTCACGCTAGTTGGTTGCAGCGGCCCCAGAAAACAATGCAGTAATCAAACACAGGGCCCATTTGGAGTGGTGATTCCTTTGTTATTGTTGGATCGTGCTCTCAACTCCACATCTCCTCCCTAGTACAGGGAAGTGTCACACCCTCACAGGGACCAGGGCCACGAGGCACCACTCTTTTGACTGGGGCAGATTCATCACTTTGTCTCTGATTTGAAGATGGCCTTAAGCCAGATTAGTCCTGAGGCAACAAGAAAACCTGGAGAGGAAAAAGGCTACATTCCCTCTACAGGTGACAGTGCAGGGCTGGGCTGGGCTCTCAGCTCCCCAGCCTGGTCCCCTTCTCCCTGGTGCACAGCTGCATGGGGTCTCTTGCAGTTTGGGGTGGCCATGTGCTGGGTGAGAGTGAAACAGCCCTTGCCTCTGGGTCTTCGACTTCCCCAGACACACATGGTGGCCTTGGGAGCCAGTGGTGAAGATCAAAGGCACCTGGGTCCTGAGTCCCCACCTGGAAGGGAGCTGCTGCCGATGAGGAACACTCATGTATTTAAAAAAACTTTTTAGTTGTAAAGTACACAAAACATAAACTTTGTCATCTTAACTATTTTTAAGTGCGCACTAAAACAGCATTAAATATATTCAAAATTTTGTACGACCATCGTCAGCATCCGTCTCCCCATACTGAAACTCTGTCCCCATCAGACCCCAACTCTGCATTCCCCTCCCGCAGCCCGTGGTGGCCACCGTTCTACTTTCTGTGTCTATGAATTTGCCTGTTCTAGGTAACGCGTATGAGTGGAATCGTATAGTACTTGTCCTTTTGCGACTGGCTGATCTCACTTAATATAATGTCCTCCAGGTCCACCCACGTTACAGCATGTTTCAAAACTTTTTAACATCAAATAATATTCCATTATCTAGATAGACTGCACTTTGTCCATTCGTCCATCAGTGGACACTCGGGCTCTTACACTTTTTGGCTGCTGTGAATAATGCTGCTATGAATATGGGTGTGCTGTTTACTTTGATTTTAAATTTGTTTTTACTCTGTATTATGGAAAATTTCGAGCATATACAAAAGTGGAGAGAAGAGTCTAATGAACTCACCTGGCTTGAACCATTAGGAACTCATGACTCATGTTGTTTTCCTGAACCCGGTCCCACACCTACTCCCAAGGTTACTTTTCAAGCAAATTTCAGGCATCATACCATTTCATCAATACAGATCAGAATAACTTAAAACCATAACATCGATATCACCCACCTTAAAAAATATCATTAAAAATCCAGCCAGGCTTCTTATTCTGCTGGCTGTCTCATTTTTTAGTTCTTTGTTTAAATCAGGATTAAAATAAGGTCCATTTACTGTCATTGGTTGGTGTGTCTCTGAAATCTCCTTTAAGCTATAGATTCCCTCCCTGTTGTTTTTTCCTTACAATTCGTTTGCTGAGGAGACCAGGTGGTTTGTCCTATAGAATCGCCCAGTCTGGGTTTTTCTGAGTGCCTTCGGGGGTGGGTTTATACTATGTTCTTCTGTCTATGGATTTCCTGAAACTGATCGTTAGACCAAGAGGCTTGATCAGATTTTGATTGTGTTTTCTTGTTTGCTCGTTTCTGTAAGAATACTTCCTGGATGTGCTGAGTAACTCTGAAGACAGCAGGCATATAGAGTCCATTGTGCCTCTTTTGTGAAGTCAGCAGTCAGTTGTGGTCGTTGCCTGGTCAGTGTTTCAGAAACACCCAGTTTTGACTTGACCAGAACAAAAAATAAATATCTATTGCATCTGAGCCATTATTTGCCACTGGGCCTGTTTGTTACAGCAGTTAGCCCAGCCTGACTGATACACTTGATCACTTAAACTAAGGTCCATTCTGCCACAACATTTGTAGGAGCTCTCAGCACCAACCCAGCCCTCTCGGAGGCTGATGGGCTCTCTCCAGACTGATGGCTAGTCCCACAGAGTACGAGCGAGCGAAGGCCCTCCTTGTGCTAACGAGCAAGGCTGCTGATCCCTCTATGTTATTCGGATGGGAGCTAGGCCAGGCTGGACATGCAGGTCATCAAAGCAGGATGGTTGACCTGGTTTCCACCTGCTGTGAGTGCGGGGCAGTGACTCAGAGAGGCAGCTGGTGGGTGAGAGGGAGGTGGCATGCTGGTGTGCTGGTGGGTGGAACCCCTGCACACGGAGACTCTGCAACACGACCCCCTCCCCGTCCAGCCCCCAGCCAGGGGTAGCGGCCTTGCCTCGCTCTTCTCTCAGGCTGGCCTTTAAGCCCCACTTGTCTCTCCCTCAGCCTGCTCTCGATGTTACCGTTTTCTTCCTCTTTTTATTAAAGAGTCTGGTAAAAATTCAGCCTCCACGTCCCACCACCCAAGAGCCGCTGTTGATTCGTTGGGACAGTCCTATCAAGGGTATGTTTTTCCCGCTCATATAAAAGTGCACACCTCTTTGGGAGGAGTATGGTATGCTGCTTCTCCAATTCCATCATCACTGTTTTATTCACCCTTTAGAACATTTCCGTGCAGTGCAGAAGTCAGTTAGACATAATGTGCTTCCCTGAAGCGAAGCTGCCTTCTAAGGTATTCATGATGTAAGGCTACAGTAAAAATTATAAGCTTTGAAATCATATGTGTAATAAGAGTCTATCTTTGCAAAAAAAAAAGACAAAATATATATTTATGAATGCTTGAATGTTGGCCCTGCAGCTTACTACCTGTACTTTTCCCAAGCCTGTTAACTAACTTCCCTTGTGATTGCGATGACGCTGGGCCCCTGGTGGGTGCTAAGACTTGCCTGGCCGACATCTTAGATCGCAGTGGTATGGAGCAGGGATGGGTCTCTACAGCCAGGCCTTGCGCCCTGGTCTCCTCCCCTATGCTGGTAGCCCAGGCGGGGACGCAGAAGGCCCTCAGGGAGGGCTTCGGACTTTAGCCATGAGCCCCCTTGAGTTGGCACCCCGTCCCCCACCTTGGACCTTGAGGCTGTGACCGCTGGTACCAGCCCCTCATTAGACTTTGAGGTGAGGTCTATGGCCCTGCTCTTCTAGGAAGGGAGGAGCTGGCTAGTGGCACTTTGGGCGTAAGGGAATTGTGGGAGCAGAGAGGAGACCTGGCAGTCCAGGTCCAACCCTGCTGAGGCGTTTTCTGTACTTCCCAGGCTTGGTTGTCAGATTGGTCCCCTGATGCCCTAGGAGGTCCAGAAAGACCAGCCAGAACACTAGTTGGTGTGAACCAGCAATGGTGGCAGGTCTCAAGGGTCTGGATCCCAACTCCATGGAAGATCTATACTGGCGCAGGGAAGGAGCAGAAAGTGGGGCCTGGGAACCCATAGTGCCTTCCTCCGGGGGAGCTCACGGCTGCCCAGCTTCAGAGCCTATGCCTGGTCATCTCTGCAGTCAACAGATGTAAAAGCAGCTGTAAGAACAGGAATCTGATCTTTCTGCTCCAATGCTTGGATGAATTCCCAGTTCCCAGCCAGAGGGCCAGTCTCCTTGTCTTCCGCCCTTGTATCCCGCCGCCCCTGGCCGAAGTCTTGCAGGGCCTCCCACCACCCTCTGGGCACCCTTCCCCTCTGCACATGCTGTTCTTCTCTCTGCTGGAAAGCCTTCCTTCAGTGCAGTCCAGTGAGCTCCTATGCGTCCCTCATGACCCACGTCACACCCACCTCTCTGAGCTCGTCTCTGACTCCCACAGGGAGTTAGCTGGTTCTGTTTTGTGATCCCAAAGCACTTTCTTTTCACCTCTGCATTGGCATCTATATTGCGCTATGGGAGTTTTTATTTGTTGGGATTGTGAGCTCCCTGAGATCAGGAAAGTTTGCTTCTCAGCGCCCAGCAGGTACAGGGGCGAGGAGGAGAAGGATGGGGTGTTTCTAATACAGCTGGCCACGTCTGATTAGTAAGTGGGGTGGGCCGTAGGGTCAGACCAGCCTTTCTTGTGCTGAGCCTTGGTTTCCTCATCTGTACATCATGTGTGATGACAGACCTTACTCCTGGGGCAGCTGGGAATGGAATGGGAAGCTGCCTGTGGCATGTCCCTGCCACTGGAAAGTCCTCCAGGTTATAACAGTCAGCACTGGTATTTTTGCTTTCGGATCTTGGGAACCCTGGCAACAACCTCATTAACCGGTAACTCGATCCCCAGGAGGGGGTCCTCCAGCCAGGTTCGAGTCCTGTCTCATGTGCATGGATACTGTTCCCGAGAGTTTGTCATCACTGCTGTGCCTTATCCTCAAGGTAACCATGATCACCCAGGTCTAGGGTGACCACATATGTGCAGTGGTCACCTGGGGGAAAACTTCCTGACGCGGACTCCTGATAAAGCCCCCCACCCCTGTTTGGCTCTGAGAAAACGTTGACGCTCAGACGAGCCCCTCTTTGTTGCCACGTACCCAGTGGGCAGCACTGTGGGGCCAGCAAGGGCTTGGGGACTGTCTCCAGCCTCCTCATAGCCCTGCTCTGCTTTCTCCTTTAAGCTCTTGCTATTCCATACATGGCAGGAGGTGGGACCCCATGCTACGGCAGTGCTTTCTCAGCCACCTCCTGCCACCGCTGCCGGAGCAGTGAGCTTCCTTAAGAGTGCATCCACATGACCGTCACACGGAGGCTGCCAGACCCCGCCACCCTGGCCCCTCCCGGCTCAGCTGCCTGGCCGTGCCTGTAAGACTGGTGTCCTTATAAGAAGAAGAAGAGAGAACTCGAAATGAAAGCTACTTTCTGAGGTTACAGCCACCCGACAGTTAAGGCAGGATTTGAACTCCAAACGTAGCCCATCCAGGTGGAGAAATCTGTGTTCTCTGCCTTTTGGGAAAAGCTCAGGAATGTTTAGACTAGGATTCCCTCTCTGTCTGTTGTCTGTCTGTCTGTCTTTATCTCTGTCTCTCTCCCCCTGTGTCAATGTCTCCCCCTCTGCCCCACCCTTCTTTCTCCACCCGTGCATTCTGACAAGGGACAACCAGCGGGGGAGGACCCCCAGGTAACCCCATATGTGGGCGTTGGCAGGGAAGTGGGGTGCAGGGGAGCCGTGCTCCCACCATGGGAGGAGCTGGACAAGCCAGCTGCTTTTTCTGATTATCTTCCTTTTCCAGGCCACCTGCTCGGGGCCTGGCGACAGGGTTGTATGAGGATCTGAACCCTCACTGCAGTTGTGGGTGGGTGGCTTGCAGTCTAGCTTGCTGCGGGGGCTGGAGCATTGGCGTCTGCCCCCTACGGCTGTGGGTCCTTCCCCTTTCTGACTGAAGCTCCCCTGGTAGTTATTTACCCAGCAGGCAGCGTGACTGGCTGGTGCCTGGCAGGGTAATTATATGAAGTGTCTGAACAGGGAGTGAGTACTGCAGGGCGCCACAGTCACTGAGACCTCGGGTATTGGTTATCACTGGCGCTGGCCGAGGTGCCCAGCTGGGACACCACGGCCAAGGCTTGAGACGACCCGCCCTGCATCTGGGGACTGGCGCTGAATTAGACGAGCTATGGAGCAGCTGCCACCGTCTCTGATGGGCAGTCGGCCTAGGGCTCTGGATTGAGAAGGATTCTGAGGCCAAGTCTGGGTCAGTGGAAGGGCACAGATTGATTAGTAATGCTTGCCATGGGCACATGGAACGGGGAGTCACCAGGAGAGGTGCATGCATTTGTCCCTCAGCTGCCTCTGAGGAGGGAGGCGTAGGGGCTCTTGCTGCTGGGGCAAACCTCTCTAGAGCACGTTCACCACCCTCTTTGGCCCTCAGTGCCTGGCATTTTTGTTTTCAAAGTTTTTAATTGTGGTAAAATAGATATCTATGTATTTTATCATCTTAACCATTTTTGATAATCTGTTTTATTTTTCAGTTATAGTTGGCATACAATATTATATTAGGTTCAGGTGTACAACATAGTGATTAGACATTTATGTAACTTACAAAGTGAGTTATATTTTGAGTTTCTTCAAATAAATCTAGTACCCATCTGATACCATACATAGTTATTACAGTATTATTAACTGTATTCCCTATGTTATCCTTTACATCCCTGTGACTATTTTGTAACTACCAATCTGTACTTCTTAATCCCTTCTCCTTTATTCCCCATCCCCCTAACCTTCCTCCCATCTGGCAACCATCAAAACGTTCTCTATCTCTGAGTTTGTTTCTATTTTGTTGGTTTGTTTATTTTGTTCTTTAGATTCCATGGGTAAGTGAAATGATGTGGCATTTGTCTTTCTCTGGCTGACTTACTCCACTCAGCACAATACCCTCTAGGGCCATCCATGTTGTTGCAGGTGGCAACATTTCATTCTTTTTTAAGAGTGAGTAATATTCCATTGTATATATGTGCCAGCTTTCCTTTATACATTCATCCATTGTTGGACACCCAGGTTGCCTCCATGCCTTGGCTGTTGGAAATAATGCTGCAATGAACATACGGATTCCCGTGTCCCTTCAAAGTTGTGTTTTGAGTTTCTTCAAATAAATACCCAGAAATGGGATGACTAGATCCTTCCTTGTCTCTTGTTATAGACTTTGCTTTAAAGTCTATTTTGTCCCATTTCCATTTACATGAAATACCTTTCTCTCTTCCTTTACTTTCAGTCTGTGTGTCTTTCAGTCTGAAGTGAGTCTTTTGTAGGCAACATATGTCAGGGTCTTATTTCCTTATCCATTCAGCCACCCTATCTTTTGATTGGAGCAGTTAATCCTTTTACATTGAAAGTAATCATTGATAGATATGTAGTTATTGCCATATTTTTTATCTTGTCTCCTCTCCCTCTCTTTCCTCCTCCTCCTCCTTCTCCTTAAGTCCTCTAATATTTCTTGTAATGTTGGCTTGGTGGTGATGAACTCCTTTAGCTTTTTCTTGTCTGGGAAGATCTTTATCTGTCCTTTGATTCTAAATGATAGCTTTGCTGGGTAGAGTAATCTTGGTTGTGGGTCCTTGCTTTCTATTATGTTGAATATTTCATGCCAATCCCTTCTGGCCTGCAAAGTTTCAGTTGAGAAATCAGCTGACAGCCTTATGAGATCTTCCTTGTAGGTAATTAATTGCTTTTCTCTTGCTCCTTTTAGGATTCTATTTTTAACCTTCGGGTTTTTGATAATGTGTCTTGGTGTGGGCCTCTTTGGATTCATCTTATTTAGGACTCTCTGAACCTCTTGGGTTTCTACTGTCTATTTCCTTTGCTAGGTTAGCGCAGTTTTCCATCATTATTTCTTTAAAAAGCTTTTCAGTTCCTTGCTCCCTCTCTTTACTTCTGCTCCTCCTGTGCTGCAAATGTTGGTGTTCTTGGTGCTGTCCCAGAGGCCCCTTAAACTGTCCTCATTTTTTTTTTTTTTTGGATTCTTTTCCTCGTTCTGATTGGGTGTTTTCTGCTACTTTATCTTCTAAATTGCTGATTCGATTCTCTGCTTTATCTAATCTACTATTGGTTCCCTCTAATATATTCTTCATTTCAGTTATTCTTCACTTTTGACTGTTTTTTTAAATGTCTTCTAACTCCATTTTTATGTTTCTATCTCTCTGTTAAAGTTCTCATTGAGTTCATATACTCTTCCTCTAAGTTCATTGAGCATCTTTATAAGCAATGTTTTGAATTCTGCATCTGGTAGACTGCTTGTCTCCATTTTGTTTATTCTTTTTCTGGAGCTTTATTCTGCTCTTTCACATAGGACATGTTTCTTTGCCTCCTCATTTTGGCTGGTTCCCTGTGTTTGTTTCTATGTATTAAGTACGGCTCCCAAGTCTCCCAGTCTTAATAGAGTGGCTTTATGTAGTGGAGTCCTATGGGGCACTGTCTCCCTGGTCACCTGAGCTGGGTGCTCTAGGTGTGTCCCTCATCTGGGTTGTGTGTGCCCTCATGTTGTAATTGAGCCTCCATTGCTGCTTGCACATCAGTGGGAGGGATTGACCCGCAGGCTGATCGGTTGTGAGGACTGACTGGTCAGTGACTACAGTGGAGGAACTGTTGTGCAGGGGCTGACCCTATGGAGCAGGAGTTGCTTTAGCAGGGCTCTGGTGCCTGCGAAGTCTACCCTTTGTGTATGTCATCCTCAGATGCAGCCCCAGGAGATGCTCCAACTCAGTTCAAAGCCAGCCATTGGGGGTGCCAGCCCCAGGGCCTTCTAGGAGGGGCCCCACTGCAGGTCAAGGTCACCTTCAGCCTATCCCTGCCTGGGGCTACCTGGCATGAATCACCAAACAATCCGCAGATGACCAGTATCCATGCTGGGCTTGGAGGTGCCTTGAGAAGCCAAGCTTTGAACCAAGGCTGACTGCTGCTAGTGCCAGGTTTTGGGACTGCTCAGAAGTCAGGGCATGCCAAGGCCAGATGCTGCTTGTTTGGGTTTTGTGAACCTTTGAGAGATTTTAGGAAAGTCTGTAGCATGCACAAAGACAGGCTTTGTATGGAAAAGCCCTTGGAAGTGGCTTGGGTGATCCTGTGAGCTGGGTGGGGCAGGGTCTTAAGGAATCACCAAGGTGGGGTGACCAGTATTAGCCAGGTTGATGGAGACTAAGATATGACAGCCACCTGCACTGAATGCAGGGAGAGGGGAGAGCTCAACAAAGGAACAACGGTTTCTGCTAGCACTTCTGTTTGGGAGAAAGCTGCTCTCCAGCCCTAACCCTGAAAGCAGACAATTCAGTTCCTCCTTGTATGTCCCTGGCACTCCTCAAGCAGCTGCCCAAGTGCTGGAGATCAGAGCAAATGAGTCTGTCACTTAGTAAGTCCACATGCAGGCTCTTTGAGAGGAATGTCTGCAACTTCAACCTCCCTCTGTCTCAGTCAGCCACAATTTCTGCTAATCTTCACAGACAGAGGTCATGGGGACTTCTCTTCCTGGCACTGAAACCTTGGGCTGAGGAGCCCAGTGTGGAGCTGGAGCTCCTCGCTTTTCTACGCAATCAGGATACCCCTCCTAATTCTCAACCACCATACACAGTTGTGAAACCAGCCAGTTCCACATCTCTGTCCCTCCCACCAGTCTTGACGTGGCCCCTTCTGTATGTCCTTAGTTGTAGGACTTCTGTTCAGCTAGACTTCTGGCAATTCTCAATGCTAGCAATTCTGTAGTTTAGTTGTAATTTTGATATGGTCATGAGAGGAGGAAAGCATAGTGTTTACCTACTCTGCCATCTTGACCGGAAATCTCACCTTAACCATTTTTAAGTGTACAGTTCAGCAGTATGAAATACATTCATAATGTCGTGCAACCACTACCTCCATCCATTTTCAAAACTTTTCCATCCTCCCCAACTGAAACTCTGTTCCCATTAAACACTAACTCCCTGTCCCCCTCCCCCAGCCCTTAGCAACCACTATTTTGCTTTCTGTCTACTCTAGGGACCTCATATAAGTGGAATCATACAGAATTTTTCTGTTGCAACTGGCTGATTTCACTGCCCGTCATGGCCTCAAGGTTTATCCATGTTGTAGTATGTATCAGAATTTCCTTTCTTTTTAAAGCTGAATAGTATTTCATTGTGTGTATAGACTACAGTTTGCTTATCCACTGATGAAGAATTAGTTTGCTTCCTTGTTACTGTGAACAAAGCTGCTCCAAACAGGGTTGCGCATGTCTCCCTTTGAGATTCCGCTTTCACTCCTTTTGGTCATATACCCAGAGGTGGAATTGCTGGGTCATATCGTCATTCTGTGTTTAATTTCTTGAGGAAACACCAGACTGTTTTCCACCATTTTACACTTCTACCGATAATGTACAAAGGTTCTCATTTCTCCATGTCTTCACCAACACTTATAATTATCTGGGTTTTGACAGTAGCCATCCTAGTGAATGTGTACCTGTAGCATTTTGTACCACCTTCTATTAAATGTAGATTTCTCATTTCAGTAAAAGGCACCACTATCCACCCAACTGGGCAGACCAGAAATCTAGACTCATCCTGTGCTCCCTCCCTCCTCTAGCCCTAGTTGATTCTTGATTAAGTCCTGCTGGTCCCAGGTGACTCTGCCTCCAGAGTGGTCCTTGGGTCCCTCCTTTCTCCCGTGGGTCTCATCACTACCTTGCCTGAAGCAGGCAATAGCCCTACCCGGCTCTCTTCTCTCCATCCTCATCTACTCTTCTTCTGCAGCCAGAATCAGGCTCCCAAAGGGCAGATCTCACTGTTCCCCAGCTTAGAACCTTCAGTGTTTCCCACTGCCAAAAGGAGATGCCTCAGAGCCCTGGTGGTGCCTACAGTGTGGGAGCATCCCAACTGCCTAGCATCATCTGGGTGGCCCTGCCCCACCCCGGGCACCTGCCCTCTGCAGCTGTGCTCTTGGTCTCTATGACCCTGCCCACAGTACCTCTGCCTGCTGGCCTCGGCACTGCTTGTCTGGGTGCCTTCCGGCCCCCTCCTCAGGCCGTGTGAGGTGCCCCTTCTCAGCCTTAAGGGTGGGGAGAAGTCATGGTGAGGCACAAGCCGGCTTTCCTTTTCCCTTCTGGGCCATCTCTCCCTGCTTCAAGGAGAAGACCTTCTCATGACTCCCAGAGGTGGGGAGGGGGCTCAAGTCCCATCCTCCACTCACTATTCCGAAACCCTGGGCAATCAATGCCAATGGTTCCCGATGAGGAAAGATCATGCCTGCACTTGAGCTAGCCTCTAGATGAAAGTCAGCATTTCCCAGAACTATGAATGCCAGCCTGAGTGGCGGCAGCAGGGCCTGTAACTTTGCTGCCAGTACAAGCCTCAGACTGTAGTTTCAATTGTGAGGTAGCCGTTACCCAGCACCGCTCCTAAATTGTGGGCCACGGTAGGCTGACCGCTGCAGTTTGGTTCACATGTTCATCGAGGAGCATGACGATTTGTAAATAACATTTCCAAATCATCAATTTCCTTCATAACCCCATGCATTTTATTTTATGTATTTAAAACCACCTGGGATAGCTGGTAGCTTCCCCTGCCTGCCACTGGCACAGAGAAGCTCACAGGCTTGGCCCTAGAGCTCAAGCTCCGGCCATGCTTTCCCGTGTCAGGGCCAGCCACCCCACTGTCATGGGAGGTATGCGTCATGAACGAGGGAGGTGTTGTGGGCAAGGCTTTGTGTGAGAGGCACTTGACCGGGAAGTGCTCCGTCACCCTCTGAGGGCCCTGTGAACTAGTGGCCAATGGTTCTTGTTGGCAGCAGACTCTACATCCCTGAAGCCAAAGGACAGCTGGGGTTTTTTTGTCCCTGCTGCCTGATTTTGCTAGGCTGTGGTCTGATTTCTTGAGATGAATGGCTAATAGGCCAGGTTAATTTTGTGGGTGTTCCTGGTTTCCCGGCTCGTCTTTTGGAGTGTTTGTTTTGGGGACAAGGTCCTGTGGGGTGGATGGAACAGGTCAGGGATGAGTGAGCCTTAGCCCCTCCACAGCCAGTCCTGGCTCAGAGCCTCGTGTCCAATGAGCCCCACTGAGGGTTTGGGATAAGGGCCCTGTCTCTTGAGTCGGCTGGCTAGCTAGTTTTTTCCCATGTACCCTTTAAATAAAAATGTTGCTCAGATCTTCATCACTTCACACCCTAGAGTCTCACAGCCTCCTTTTTGTCTCCCTCTGAAATCCGCCACCTATGGGATGGTCCCCTGACCTGAGAAGGCCCTCTCCTGCTTAAAACCCTTCAGAGGCTCCCTTGTTGCCTTTCCCAACAACTTCCAGGGCCCCACAGGGTCTGGCACCACCAACCTCACAGCCCGAAGCTCACCAGTCACATCATGCTGCTGGCTGTTTTCAAAATATAAAAATGCCGATGTTAGCCAACAGTTAGCTGACGTTTGCTCCAGGTCTGTATACGGTGATAGGAGTGTTTCGAGGTTAGCTTCTTCATAGTGGTAGTTGCACAGTCAGTTTTGCTACAACACTTGTTTTGAAAATGCAGATTTGCTGCAATGCAATTGATATGTAAGGGAACAATTTGAACATAACACAGGTTTTGTGTTTTCTTACGCACGATTGCATCCACCAGAAACCCTGGGTGAACGCACGCAGCAGCGAGGAGCTGGCAGTGGGTAGAGAGGGTCAGGTAAAGCCAAGAGGCAAGGGCCCATGTCACTGAGGTCCCTTTATGCCAGGGAAAGTGACAGCATCGCGGCCTCCCTGGGGTCTAGTGAGGAGAGCCCCAAGAATAGAGTCCATCCGAGAGCAAAGGCCTAAAACCCCTAGATGCCGCTCTCTCGGGGCTAAGCAATCTGGGAGCAGAACTCCCTCCCCTCCCCCCGACACCCCCAACATCTTCCTGGGGGCTCGCTCAGAGCATATCTTTTCAGACATCTTTGCTTCTTTCCTCCAGCTCTGCTTTCACTTAATATGTCAATTTTCCAAAACAATCAAACATGTTTACAAGAATTTAAACTTCCTGAAAACAAGCAGACCCCGGGGCTTTTGTCCAGGCAGTTCCCACGGGCCGTAAGCCCCTCCCAGGCCACTTCTGGTCCACTATTAGGTTTCAAATCCAACTTAGCAATGATCGCATAGGGACAGCAGTGCCACAGACTTTGTCCAGCCAGGCACTATACCCGCTCCGCACAGACCACGTGCCCCACTCGCAGTGCCTGCTCTCCAGCCTCGCCCCACCCCAGAGACCTGGCTCAGCGGCTCCCCCATCCCTGCTCCGTGGCACTGGACGATCTGTTCATAATAGTCTCAGTCATGTTTGACTCAGCCGTCCTGTTTCTGTCCCACTTCACAGATGAGAAAGAGGATGCAAAGGCCACACAGCTGGTGTACAGAGGGGGCTGTTTCTGTTGCCGAAGGCTAGGCCTATGTCTCCTTCACCTCTGTCCCTTGATGTCTGGTGGCTTGGTGCCACTACCCAAAAGCACAATTAAGATCGAACCAGCGGATCCTCCCTGAAGGCCTGGGCAGAGGTGGAAACCGGTCATCGGGAACCAGTGGTTCGGAGATGCCAGAGCAGCAGCCCTGGGCGGGGCTGTGCCCCCTATGGGACCACCTTGTGGACAGATGGCTGGCACTGAATAAGCGACTTCGATGGAGACTGGGAGTAGGGCAGGAGGGAATGCCAGAGTCACAACCTTCTAAGTGCTGGCCACATGCTCTTACTATCCTCACGATGCCTCAGTGACATAGGCATTACGATCTGCATGTCACTTGTGGGAAAAATGAGGCCCACCCCCAAGGGCCGTGTGACCTGTCCAGGGTCCCAGATAGCAGATGGCAGAGCTGAAGCCAAGCCCAGGTGCCTATGCAAGTGCTGTGGGGGTCTAGGTTAACGTTGCAGCTCCAGGGTCAGCCTTGACCCTGGCCCAGTTCACACATTTGTCCCAAACCTCCACTGCACCAAACTTGTAGCATGTCATGTGCAGGGACAGTCTCACCCATCTCTGGGCTCATCTAGCTCACTCCTGGCAAATAGTGGATACTCAGCAGTTGCTTCTTGCATGGATAAACCAGGGAGCTAGTCACCCAGCCCTCCTCTCTGTTCCAAGCTCTTCTCTCTCTGATATGCAGAAGGAGCTCACTGCAGAGTGGCCGGACTAGTGGCCCAACGTTCCTTCCAGAGTGCCAAGCCGAGAGACACCGAGCTGGGCTCTTGAGCTGGCAGCTGCCTAGGATCTGCTATTTTATTTCAGGGGCTGTCGGTCCCACAGCCCCTGCCCAGCTGGCTCAAATTGGTGACTGGAGAAGGGCCGCCAGGCTTTGGTTTCTCCCCCATGTGCCGAGTCCCAGGAGAAGGGCTGTGGCTTGCGGTCACCATGGAGACCCTGCAGCCCCAGTCTCTTTCTTGCCAGACTTCCGTGCAGCATGGGCCTTGCTGAAGTGTCACTGGAATGATCTCCTGTAAGCCCCCCTGATATTGCGGGACTGACGCCAGGTCACGGAAGCCCTCACCACCCCCCGCCCCCACAGGCTTTGAGGCCTGGGACTCTACCCGCAGGGGCTGAGGGTCCTGGGCTTGGGGGTGGGGCAGGAGGTTGGAGGGATACACACAGACACCCGCAGCTCAGCTGACCTCTAAAACCGGCCTTCCTCCTGCCCGAGTCTGGCTTCCGCTCACATCCCCACCGAGCCTCCCTTGCACCTGGCAGACCAAATCCTGCCCCCACCCTTTGACGAGGCCATTTTGGCACCTTGCCTGTGCTCCAGGATGTTTTGTCCCCGGTTGGAATGTTGATCATCATTAGAAATCAGATCTCACCATTGACCCCCGACCCCAGGCAGCCCGGCGGGCCCCTCTTTCTCCAGACTAAGTGCACGTGCGCCAGTGCCGAGCTGCTGGGGCGCGGTATCACCTTGAAACCTCAGGTTTGGCAAATACAAACCCAGGACTCTCAGTGATACTTTAATTTCAGATAAACGATGAATAATTTACAGTGGAAGTGTCCCCCATGGTAGCCCTAATCTGTCATGGTCACCCCACGAGATGGTCAGTATTGTTATCCTCATGGGGAGTCAGTGACCTGCCTTTGCCATCTGGCTAGAACTCAGCTTGGCTGGTATTGAACCCAGGCCATCGGCTCCAGCGCCCGTGTGCTCCCCGGTCGGTGGTGTGAGTGTCTTAGTTGGCTTGGGCCACCGTAGCAAAATACCACACAGACTAGGCGGCTTACCAACAGACACTCATTTACCCTCTCACGGTTCTGGAGGCAGAGTCTGAATTCAAGTGCTGGCAGGACCGCGCTCCCTTTGGAGACTCTAGGGGAGAAGCCTTCCCGCCGCTTGCAGCCCCTGGGGCTCCAGGTGCTCCTGGGCTTGTGGCCGCATCACTCCATCTCTGCCTTTGTGGTCACACAGCCTCCGCCTCCTCCTCTGTCTCAGATCTCCCTCTGCCCGCCTCTCATAAGAGCACTTGTAATGGCGTTTAGAGCTGCACGGATAATCCAGGGCTGTCTTATCTCAAGATCCTTAACGTAGTCACTCTGGCACTTGCCGTCAGTGCTGCTCCCGGACAGTTAGTCAGTTGTCTTCTCTTGCGTGTGACTATCCTGGATTTAGGGGTCCACGTAGGCCTGTTTCTTATACAAGTACTTGGCTCACAGACTTAACCTCTCCAGAAGCACCCTTCCCGAGTCCTTTTCAAATCCCAGCCTCTGGCGGGACTCGGGTGGATAAGTCGGTGAGCATAGCTGTGACTTAGCCCCTCTCTGTTAGAGAGGTGATAACATCTTGCTGTCTGTCATGCAGGGTCGGGGGAGGGAGTTCACTCAGCACAGAACATGGCCCGTCGTGCTGGCTCTGTGGCCATTACAGCAAACCACTCAGTTCCCTCTTCTATAAAATGAGAATCGCCTGTCCCTGCCTTGTGTTGGGGAACTAGAGGAGCTGATTGAGGCCCGAGTGGGTCCAGTCCACTCCCTCCCTGATGGAGTAGGGCCCACCCATTAAAGGGGTGGTCAGTCTCTCGCCATTACAGAGCAAAGAACTGGCCTCTGGGGCCACCTCTCCATCTCCTCTACTGGGAAAATGGGAAGGGGCCTCCCCAAGGAACTCCAGCTGGGACCCAAGTCTCCAAGCCCCTACTCCCCTCAGCCACCATGTCAGGCAGAGTTCCTCCAGCTTGTGCCTTGCCCACTCCTGGATCTGGTCTCTAGAGAGCTCCAGACACTTTACAAACATCTCATTAAGGCTCTCAAGGTCCCGTGAGGTTAAACTCATGCAGCTCTGCCTTCGGAGAACTGAAAATTAGCAAGGAAATCTCTCTCAGCTTCTCCGGATGGTTGTGGAAGCATTGAGATGCTGCCGAAGTTTCCTGTCTCGTGCCAAGTGGGACAAGGGATGTCTGTCGTCTGCGGGGTGGGCAGGAGGTCTTCCTGGGCCCTCACAGCGGTGGTATTGTCCACAGCAGAAGGTGTGGGAATCCGCTAGCCTTAGGGGCAGAGCCGGGCTGAAAGCCTCTGGTTCGCCCTCCACCCCTGCAGGAAACCCAGCCACCTCCGTCAGTGAGGGATGTGGGATTTGGCTGCCCACCCACTGGGTGGGGCTGAAAGCCCAGACCAAGTGTCTCATCTCTACTCCTGACTTGTGAGGAGTTGAGTAAAGAAGAGACTTGGTTACCTTGGGTTAAAGCTTGTACCCCGATCAGCGCTCTAGGCTCCCATGCCCCCTTGTCCAGTTGCCTGTCACCTCAGGCAGATTGTGGAACCTCCTCTGTGCCTCAGCGTTTTCTTCTGTCAAGTGGGGCGATCCTCACGCTGGGTGCTGCGTGGCAATTGCAGGACGTTGGGGGTCTGCCGCCTGCGGCGAAAGCCCCACTCCAGGCACGGCTCCCCGCGGTTGGCAGTCCAGGTGGCGCAAGTGGCAGGATGTGTGAGGGCCACTGGCCCTGAGAGGAGGAGCGAGGCTGTGAAAAGAGGAAGAATAGTGGTTGCAGCAGGAGCAGGGGCAGCAGCAGCCAACACAGGGCACGTCCCCGACGCGCGCTCTGACTCTCGGGGCCTCCGTTTTACATGTAGGGGCTCTGGGGCTCCGAGAGGCTGGGGGAGTGTAGCAGTGTCACACAGAGAGTGTCCGAATGCACAAGCAGCCCAGGTGGGCTGTCCAGAGTCCGAAGGTGTAGCCGCCTCTGCCGGGGGCCACATTTCCATGTACCCTGGGCCCTGGGGATGACAGTCACAATGCATGCCCACCCGCCCAGAGAGACAGTGCCCCCAGCCCGGCTGGCCCTGCTGCTGCGCTGGGCCCCCCACCCCTTGGTGTTGCCCCTGAGAGTCCAGCAGCCCTGGGCCCAGTCCAGACATCGTGGACAGACTGGTTTCTGCTGTCGTTGTTGTTTTTTAACTGAGTATAACTGAGTTATTCCAAAGATCAGGTTGCAGGCAGGGTGGTGAGTAGGCAAACTAAAGAGGATGTGGGAGCAAGCCTCCCTGACTGGTTTTAAGTAAATATGTCCCCAGCCTAGCCCTTTTGTGCCCAAGAAAGATGATGACTGGGGTTTGACTTGGCATTCAGGATCCGTCCCTGCTCTGGCGCCATGCCCCGCATCCTGCCCCAGGCCCGGTCCTCCCCCACCACCCCGGCCCCCTGGCCCCATCCAAGCACAGGGACAGTCACGGGTAGACGTGGCCTGGGCTTCAGCCTAAGCTGGGTGGAAACGCAGCCCCCGAATTAGCCATCTTTCCACTCGTTCGATGGATACGTAGGCTATTTGCGGGGGTAAGGGGGTGGCTCACCTGCTATTTCTGGTGTGTGGGGGCTTAGGGTGTGGGGTGAGGGAGGAGAAGAGGGGGCGCTCAGTCTAAACATAGACTGCCGCCAGGCAGGGAGGGGAGGTGGAAAGGAGGGAGAAATGATATTGGGAGATCAACTCTTTAGGAGATTCCAGTTTCTAATGAGCAGGAGCCTGTGGGTTGCCATGGTAACTGGCATGAGACCCTCTCCTCCCCCCACCCCCACCCCCAGAAATAAGGTGGCCCAGGGCCTGACAGGGCAACCTCTCTGGGCTGGCCCGGCTCAGAGGCAGCCAGGCGTCCAGACAGAGATGGTAAATGCACCGGAGGCTTCGCCCCTGGAGGCCTCAGTTTTCTCACTTGCGCAATGGGGGTGGCAGTGGCCGCCTCCTACGAATCAACAAGGAAAAAAAACCCGCCCTCCCTCCTAAGTAACCAAAATGCAAATTAAAACCATAATGAAATCATATGTTTCACCTGTCAGCTTGGGAAAGATAAAAAAAATTGAAAGCCACTGAACTGGAGAGGGTGGCGGGGAATGGCCCTCTGCATACTGCTCCTGCGAGTGTAAGTCGGCGTAACCTCTCAGGATAGCAAATTGTCCGTCTCTGTCAAAGTTTAGGCTTCAGAAACATTTAAACCGCATCTTTGACTCAGCGACTGCACTTCTGGAAATGAATCCTGAAGATGGATTTGCGTGTGAAATATCAAATGCACCAGGGTGTCCGTGGACCGTGATTAGTAAAAGCAGAAGGTGGAAACGGCCTACACGTCTATCAGTGGGGGCAGGCTCGATGTATTTCGGCAGAAAATCCCTCAAAAAGAACAAGAAAGCTCGGTGTTTGCAGATGCGGAACACCTGCCAAGATACAGTGTTAGGTTAGAAACAACAACAACAACAACAGGAAAAGCAAGAGGCAGAACAGTGTGGTTTGCTAACACTCGTGCCCATAGATCCCAGGTTAGTGGGGACGCGAAAGCTGGAGCTTGTCCACACAGCGCGCTGTTATGCAGGCACTGAAGACAATAAGAAATGTCTCGGGAACTAATAAGCACACATGTCCACGACGTATAAAGGGCAAAAAACAAGTCATAGAAAAAATACGTAGTGTATGACCCCATTTACATTTCAAGTTAAGGTGTGTGTGCCTATAAGTACATAGAAAGTCAGTTAAAAGAGAGTCCACCAGAATTACAAGTCGTTACCTGTAGGGCATTGAATAGACGGGGAAAGTGTCGGAATGGGAGATTTACATTCATCCTCCACACTTTTTATTTAAAATGTTTAAAGAGAATTCGCATTGCTTTTGTATATCTTTTAGAAGGAAATATCCAGCCAGAATAGCCAGATAGTAGAAGGTTCTAAACCCACGGTCCTGGAATCGTTTCTGCCACCCCACTCCCTCCCAGCCCCGCCGCCTCCCTGCACACGCCCGCCTCCCTCAGCTCCCTGACACATGGCTCCCTCTCCTACGCCCGGGCCTTGGCACTTGCTGTCCCTGCCTCCTGGAACTCCTTCCCTTGCCTCCCCGGGCTCGGGGGCCTGTGCCCAGAGCACTGTCGATGCTCACTGTTCCGAGGTTGTGTCGAGACCAGCCTTTCCCATCAGACCTTCCACTCCCCCTGGGCTTTGAGTCCCTGGCACCTGCTCGTGTTCACATCTACCCTGTCAGTGAGGCCATCAGACCTGCTCTCCAGGGGGTGCCTGGTGGCCTGCAGTGACTGAGCGGTGCTGTAGACGGTTCCATATCCAGGGGTGAGTTTTCTACACTCTTCCTCTGTCTTTCTACTGTTTTGTCCCAGGAGCGTGGTTTTCTAGAGTTTTGTCAGATTTTACAACAAAGAGTTTCTTTTAATTCAAAAAGGAACTCCATAATGAAAGGAGTTCAAAGGTGACCCGGGATTGGCAGTCGAGCAGGGAGGGGCCTGTAGTGCTCAGCTCTGCCCCACAGTGTCACCTGGTCCTACCTCCCCAACCCTTCCACTACTCCCCAAGCTGACACCCCACTCAAACACAGCTGCTCCGGCCTCTCCCCTGCCAGCCCTTGGCTCCCTAATTCCTCCCCGAGAGGAGTACCCAACAAAACAACAACAAAAACACAAAGCAGACTGGCAGTTGCCAGGAGCCGGGAGGAACAGGGAGTGACTGCCAATGGGTATGAGGTTTCCTTTAAGGGTGTTGAAAATGTTATAAAATTAGATTATGGTGATGGCTGCACAAGTCTAAATATACTGAAATGCATTGAATTATACCCTTTACAAAGGAGAATGTTATGGTATGCAAATTATACCTCAATAAAGCTGCTAAAAAAAAAAACAACAACAAAGCTCACACACAAAATATCCACTAAGAACCACAGGGCTGTGTGCTATCCACGCCTTATCTCCTGACTCTTTACAGAGGTCCTGCAAGGATCCTTATTACTATACTCATTCTGCGGTTGAGGAAACAGACTCAAAGAGGCATCACAGGCTCCCCACGAAGTAGCTGGGGAATGGGGAGGCTGGATGCCAATGTCCTCAGCCCCATCACACCTTCCTGGGTGATAATGCCAGCCCTAGGAAGCCCAGGTGCTCGCGGGATGGAGGGTGGGGTCAGGACTGCTTCCTAGAGGTGACATGGCCTGAGATCAACGGTCATGAAGAAATAGAGCATTAACACCCCACAGTAGGTTGAAAGGTGGACCCCGGGAGATGTGTCCCGCTAGGACCTCAGACTGTGCTCTTATTTGGAAATAGGGAGATTTCAGGTGAATTAACACGAGGATATTGAGACGAGGTCATCATGAATGAGGTCGAGTCCTAAATCCAGTGAGAGGAGAGGAGAGACACAGGCCGTGCCACAGGAAGATGGAGGAAGGGATCAGGGATGTGACCCCAAGCCAAGGCACGCCAGGGATTGCCAGCAGAGCCGGGAGAGAGGCCTGGAAGAGGTCTCTCCTAGGGCCCTAGATGGAGTGTGGCCTCTTGGCCTCCAGAACCGGAAGAGAATTTCTATTGTTTTAAGCCCCACAGTCTCTGGTCATTGTTACTGCAGCCCCAGGATGCTCACAGACTCCAGCCCACCGTGGGCGGGCTGTGGAGGCAGGCAGAGGCAACTCCTGACCTCGGATACAGCCCCCAGGCCCAGAGCTCGCACAGCTGGGGCCCTTGCTCACCTCCCGGCCCTGTGCAGAGTGCTGGGTGTCCCTCCAGCATCTCCCTGACCTCCCCATTTCTGGCCGCCTTTGTGAGTCAGCCTGGCTGGAGCCGCCAGTGCCCCAGACATCATTTCCTTCATTACTTTGGGCTTTTCTTTTTCTTTCTTTGAAGATTTTTTAATAGGAGGATAAAAGGGGGTAGGGGAAGACGTGGCAGGAGGAAGAGAGGCCAGCTGTTGTGGTTTGATCTAGAATGTTCTCCACAGCTCTGGCTCCTCCCATGCCCCAGCTTGTAGCCTGATCAGGACTGAGGTGCAGAACACACAGACCTTTCTGGGGCACAGGTTCCCAGCGACTCTCAGAGTGTCCTCCCTCTGTTAGACTCCCCTGAGCGCTAGTCCGGGCAGACTCCTGGCCTTGCTGATTGGGCAGGTCCGGCGGGCCTGAGCATCTGCATTCCAGATGCCCCCTAGTGCTGCAGATGCTGCAGGTCTTGGGATGTCACTGTGGGCGGCACAGGGGAGCCCTTGACAACCTCTGGCAGGTGCATCCCTCTCTGGTTGGGGTCAGGCACAGGTAGAGTGAGCGGCCCCTTTGGATGGTGTCTGCACCGCCCACAGTGTCTTTATGATGATCAGACCGGTCCAAAGTTCCCCACAAGCTTATGCTGATGTAGAACTCAGTCGTAGTCTGCCCAGGGAAGGTACCTAGCGCAGAGCTTGTTGGCTGATTCTGATTGGCTGGTCAGCATGGCCCAAAACGCAGAGGGTTCCCAGGCTATGGCCAGAGCCCCTGGAATGTAGTGATTGATTAGTGATGTCTCTCCAGGAGGGGGTGTGGAAGCTGCCCCTGGCTTGAATATTGATTTCATTTCTGAGGCATCCTTGCCCATTGGGTTCTTGAGATGAAGCAGCCTCAGGGCTATGACAAGTAGAGATGTTCCATTTGCAAATGGGGGGACAGGGCCCCTCTGCCTGCTCTAAACACAGCCACTCCTCCCTGCCAGTGACACCCCCACTGCCTTCGGTGGCCCTGACCCCACGGCAGCAGGCTCAGGGAGGCAGGGACGCTGCCTACACTGGGGCTGTGGTTACCAGCCTGTGCCCAGAGCTCCATCGATCCCTCAGGAGTCTCCTCCCTCTCAGCTTGGTAGTGGTGGTGGGCTAGATGCCTGGGGGAAATCCTCCCTGAGTCTGGTGAGGGCAGAGGAAAGGGCCCCTGGGGAGGAGCATCCCCATCCTTGGGAGGGAATGAGGCCGGCTCCAGCACCTGCAGCCCCTTCCCCACTGATGGGCGGCGATGCCAACCCGGGCCACAAGAACACAGCTTCCGGATCTCCCGGCCCCTGCCGCGCGCTGGGCGCGTGCTGCGAGCATGGCCCGTGCCATTTCAGTTCACCCTGGAGGTGCTTCCATTTGATGGATGGGAAAACTGAGGCCTGTGGGACCTGGTGAGCAGCCCAGGTCTCTCCACAGGTAAAGGGCTGGGCCTCCCAGGGAAGCCCTCACCTTCCTGGCCACCCCCTGGATCACAAGGGGCAAGACCCTGGCCTTGAGGCAGTGTCGTATCTCAGCTTGGCCTTTTCTGAGCCGGGTTTCTCTGGGGTGAATCCCTTGACCTCTGTGCCACAACAGGTTCCCAGCGACTCTCAGGGCGTCCTTCCTCCGTTGTGCGGTTCTGGGACCCATGGGGGCAGCAGTGTCCTGGGTGGAGGGGGAAAAAGAGGGAGTTGGAGCTCATGCTTTCCAGTGTCATCGGCTGGCACTTCTGAGGCTTTACCAAGCACGTGAATCCCCTGTTAAAAGCCAGATTCTGATTCTGCAGGTCGGGCAGGGCCTGAGAACCAGCATTTCTGACCAGCTCCCAGGCGATGCTGCGGGTCCTGGTGCCCCGTGGGGAGTGAGGCTGTGGCTGCTCTCAGCTGAACATACTCCGGTGGGTACTGTACTTGTCAAGGCCACTGGCATCCTGCCAGCATCACCCCCTCCCCCGTACCAGCTCTGACCCTGGTCTTCTCAGAGCCCAGCCTGGAAATGGTCCACCAGCTTATAAATGGTTCATCAGAGGATGGACTCCTGGCAAGCAAGTCACATGGGCTTGTGAAAGCTGCAACCTCTTGTTTGGAAGAGGCATCAGGTCCAAGCTAAGTGGAACTTGTAGCCTCTGTTTACCAAAATACATCTTATCAGGTGGCGAGGGGACATGGCAGGCAGAGGGGCAGCGGGGAGGCCAAGGCGGGGAGGAGGAGAGGGAGGCACGGGCAGGCTATCCCCGGCTTCCCCACTTGGGAGGCACGGGGGCTGAGGCTTTGGGCCCCCAAGGAGACAGGAGCTCCAGGAGAGCTCACAGCACCTCATGGGCAGATATGCAGAGCAGGGAGATTGGGTTTGGAAGCTCATTTCCACCTTCTCTGGGCCTCAGTTTTCTCATCTGTGAAATAGGAACAACACTAAATCTGCTTTGGGCTGAGCCCTCTGCGGGGCCTAGGGATCCTAAATCCAGAAAAGACAGGCTCTAACCCTCTAGGGGCCTCCAGGGCTGGGTCATGCTCTGGGCACTAGTTCAGAGGTCTAGGAGGCCTGCTGCACACCCAGCCCTGGGCATGGGTCTCTCCCTTGAAGAGGCAGGGTTGCCTTGGCAACCACAGCTTAGGTGAAGCAATTTGCTCTGGGCTGGGCTGTGCCCTGTCTTCAATAGAGTGGTCGGGAGGCCAGGCTAGCTTTAGCAGCAGAGCGAGAGGCTTTTCTTCCTTCGCCTTGAAATTCGTTTTAGTCCCAGCATCCCTGAGCCACCAGGCCAGTGGGACTGGACCAAATCAAAGGCCCGAGTGTGACTTCAGGATTAGCAGTGGCCAGTGAGAAAGAGATGCTGCAAGTGAAAGGAGTCCTGATGCCGCATGCGTCTGCCGGGCTGCGGAAGCGAAGCTCCCCGGCAGGATCTGCGTCTCCGGGTTCTGGAGCCTGCAGGTCGGAGACCCAGGGGCCGGCAGGGCCGGTCCTACCGGAGGCCTCTCTCCTTGACTGGCAGATGGCTGCCTTCACCCCGTGTCCTCCCTCTGTGTGTGTCTGTGTTCTGCCCCTAGTAGTGGATTAGGGCCACCCCGAGGACCACATTCTAACTCGATCACCTCTGTAAAGACCCTGCTCCCAAATAAGGTCATATATATGCACAGCTACCAGGGGTGAGGACCCAAACATGTCTATTTTGGGGACACAGTTCAACCCATAACATACACATCTATCCTTTGTAATGCTTAAGGATCTTCCTAGGAGTGAGAAAGGAAGAAAAGAACATTTTCAAAACAGGAAGAAAAGTCCACCCGCCTCTCGGGGGCTGCCCACGTCACCGCCTGGGGCTGGGAAACCCCGGGTCTGAGACCCCGCCTCCACGCACCGCGTGTGCGACGCGACGCCGGGTATGTCCCTTCATTGCCACAGCCCTCGGTTTTCTCCCCCGATGCCCCCTGGCGCGCCTGTCCTGCCGTGTCGTCGACGTCACCCCATCAGCCGCTGAGCTCTGGTTGTGCCTCTCTTAGTGAAAAGCCCGGTTCGCACAGCCCACCCCTTTCCTGCCCATTTTCTCCTCCATTGCTCGAGAAGGTGCGGATAGGGAGAGACATGGTAGGGGTGGGAGGGGCAGCGGTTCCTGAATCGGGGAACCTCGCTCGCTGGTCGACAGGGGCCACGGGGCGGCACTGGGACTGCTGTTTCTGTCCAGTGACGGCGCATCCTTCCTGAAAAGGCAGAAATCTATCCTGTCCCCAACCTGCCGCAATCGCCCTAGACTCTGCCACCACTTCCCAAGGACCCCCTGCAAGTCCCAGCTGGCCGAGCGTGAGGCCCAGGGCAGGGGGACGTGCCCAAAAGTGCCCGCTTTGTTGTCGCTGCCCTGGCTGGTTCTTAGCCCCACCGAATCGGAAGCCGAGTGGAATGTGACTTTCTGTAAAGTGAGCAGTGTGCTCTCATTTACTTACATAAAAGGCCTTATCACATTTCCGCGTATTGATCGTTTATTGCGACTTTTTACTCTTTGGCTGGAAGGCAGCTCCCCAGCACGTATTTAATAATGCAGAGACAAAGGGTGAATGGCACAGTGTGCAGCCTGCGAAAGGAAGGATTTTACGCTAATATGAAATTATAATTCCCACACTTATTTCCCTAAATTCTGGCTCCGATCTATCAGCTTTTCTTCAAGGAAACTATGGTTGTCTATTCTGCCCTGAAAACGCCTGTCCTTCTGTAAGCCGTGCGGGGTGGGAGACGGCCTTGCTCGCTGGCAGAATGGAAGAGTGTTCAGTGTCGGGGCAGGCACCAGCCTTGCCTCCTCCTCTAGCTACCCCAGCCGGGCAGCAGCAAGCCTGGCATCCCCCTCCCCCCGCCACCCAGCCACCAGGCTGCGTGGTGGTCCGCAACAGGCTCATCCCCCTGAAACCTGTGAATGTAGAAGGAAAAAGGGTCTTTGCGGATGAAACTGAGTGAAATTGAGCCCTGTAGATGCGGTCATCCTGGATGAGGGAGGTCCTGAATCCAGTGACTAGTGTCCTGGTAAGAGACAGAAAAGGTGCCACAGACATGCAGGGGAGAGGCCGTATGAAGACAGAGGCTCAGAGTAATGTAGCCACAAGCCCAGGGAGGCAGGAAGGAGCCTCCCCTGCAAGCTCCAGAGGGAACGTGGCCTTGCCAACACCTGGAACTTAGACTGGGCGGAGAACGGGGTCTCAGCATGGATCCCACAGGAGGCCGGTGCCGCATTCCGTCCTCCACAGCCCAGTTTCATCTGAAAGGGCCTTACCTGGGTGTGTATGTTTTGTCTCCACTGGATGCTTTGCCAATCGGCTGTCTCGCCCCCCTGGTAATAAAGCGGGAACCAGCTCAGCAAAAGAAACCCTAACGTGCTAGCCCCAGCCGGCCGCCAGGCATCCAGATCAGAATGTAGAAAGCTCAGGGTTAGTTCAGCTCACAAAGGGAGGGTCCAGGCTGCAGCAGGCTGATGCCTCTGGCACCCAAAGCTGGAGACAGCCTTGCCCAAGCCACCACCCCTCAGCTAAGAAACCCATGTGGCGCTCGGGGCCAAATGGGGGAAGGAAAAGGAAGAAAGATCAGGTCACAGGAGGAAGAGAGAAAAAGAAGAGAGAAGACTGGGAGGAGGGGAGGAGTCAGACAAGGAAAGGAAGGGAAAGAGAAGAACAGAGTTTAGAGGGAGGAAAAACATATTCACACAGAGACATGTATACCCGTGTGCACAGTAGCACAGTTCACAGTCGCTAAAATGTGGCAGCAACCAAGTGTCCACCAACAGATGCCTGGCTAAACAACATGGGCCACATCCACACAGTGGAATAACCATGCTGTGGAATATTATTCAGCCCTGAAAAGCACTGACACACGCTGCAACATGGATGAACTTCAGAAACATGACACTCAGTGAGCGAAGCCAGACACAAAAGGCTGCATGTTGTCTGATTGTCCAGAATAGACAAATCCTTAGAGACAGGAAGCAGATTGGTGGCTGCCAGAGTTCGGGGGTAGAGGGCCGGGAGTGACTGCTATTATGCGGGTACAGCGTTTTCTTTTAGGAGGAATGAGAGTGTTCTGGAATTAGATGTTGGTGATGGTTGCACAGCTCTGTGAATGTGCTAAAAACCACCAAATTGTAAGTGGGTGAAATTGTGTGTTATGTGAGTAAACTTCAGTAAAACTGTTCTAAGAAATGGAGGGGCGGCAGTTACAAGGGCCAGTGGACATCCCCAGGCTGACCGGTCCTGGGTCACCCCTGGAGTATCATGGGGCCTTCCTCAGGGGCTACTGGGAAGGAAGAGGTTGTGAGTTCTGGAGGGCAGGGACCCGTGTTGTCTCTGTCCCGCAGGCTGTAGGGACGAGCCATGCATGTGAAACTGGGTCACTGGCCTTGGGCAAGAGGGGCGGGGCGAGCGGTGGCCCTAGGCAGGCCCCCTGATAGTCCAGCACACCAAACCTCATCCCTCGTCCCGCCTCCCTCAGGGCCCCATTGAGGCATCCTTGGCACTAAAGCCTGATTCCCACCAGCCACCTGGGACTTTGGGGGCTGTCGGGGCAGAGGGACTGGGTAAGGTGGGACCTTATAACATCTGATACCTGTTTGGTGGTTTCCTCCTAAATGTGCCCAAAGTACATCTCCACTGCTGAAGGTGACCATTCACGTGGCCCAAGAAGTGTGTGTGTCCGTCTCAGCCCCGCTTCCGGCCACATCCCTACGGTGGCCCTCAGCGGGGTACGGAAGACCCGCTGCTGCTTTCCTGGCAGGGGAAACGTCCCCAGGTGGGCCCAGGTGTGTCTGTGCCTGCAGCTTCCAGGGGCCCCATCCCTATGGAGCAGGCGGGACCCCTCCCTGCCTGAAGTCGTGTCCCAGGGCTGCTGTAGCAAATGACCACAGGCTGGGTGGCTTAAAACAACAGAAATTTATTCTCACAGATCTGGAGGTCTGAAGCCTGAAGTCAAGGTAGCAGCAGGGCCATGCTCCCGCCGGAGGCTCTGGGGCAGCACCCCTCCTCCTGCCCCTCCCCGCCCCTGGGGCCTCCACGTGTCCCTTGGCTGAGGTCTCACCCCTCAGTCTCTGTCCCCATCTTCTTATGGCCTTTCCCCTGTGTGTCTCATGACACCTGTCACGGGGTTTAGGGCCCACCTTCACTCAGTACGAGCTCATCTAAGCTAACTGTGTCTGTCCCGAGCCCATTTCCAGATAAGGCCACATTGAGTTTCTGGGCAGATGTGAATTTTGGGGGAGACACCGTTCAGCCCAGTACAGGGTCCTTCCCAAAGCAGACGCCTGGGAGGACGACATGCTGAGTCGCTCACCTCTGGCGCAGTCACTTTATCAATAACTCCTGGCATTCTTCTGAGCCGGAAGAGAGCTTGGATCATCAGCTAGGCCAAACCACCGACAAGATGTGGAAGCCCAGATCTCGGTGCCTCGGTTTCCTCATTCGTGAGAGAGGACCAATGCTATCCTTGCCTGCATTAGGGTTGTCATGGATGTGAAGATGGACACTTTGAAAAACGATGCCAGGTGTCACATTGCAGTGTGGTGGGGGAGGGGGACCCCTGATCCCAGGCGAGGGCATCTGCTGGGAGGAAACAGGCTGAGGGGTGAGCCCCTCCAGGGCGGAGCCCAGCACAAGCCTCCCCGTGCTGCACCCCATCTTCTCTGCTGGGCTTCCTTGTCTGCCCTGCCACTTACTGTGGCTCTGGAGCTACAGCATGCACACAGTAGGTGTTCAACAAATGCTGAATACAGGTTTGGATGGGTGGGAAGGGGGATGTCCTCGGAGAAGCCCCAGGCCTGTTTTAGTCCCTCAGTCACCAGCACTGCTGACGCCTGGGTGCCCAGGGGCTGTGTCCTGGGGACCCAAGAGCATTGCGGACTTTCATTTCAAGCAGACCCACCCCCAGGGAGTCACCTCTGGTTGAGTGAGAACAAGGAGCAGCACAGGTGAAGAAAATCGAACTCTTAACTGGGTGGAGGTGGGAGGTGGCGAGGCAGGAGACCCACCTATAGATTACATGCCCCCATTTCTCTGCAGACGAAGAGCCGGAGGGTCGGGGGCAGGGTGTGCCCTCACTTGCCCATCTGGGGACGGGGATGCGCTGAGTTAGGTCGCTGCGCCGCGGGACTGGAAGGTGGGGCCGCAGCCGGACAGGGGGGGATGCAGCAGAACAGGTAAGTATCAGGCAGTGAGGGGAGCAGGCGGGGGCTGAGCACAGAATCTGGAATCGCCCACTTCCCTGCGCTGGTTCTCAGACTGACATCTCCTACCACCAGCAGCATCGCTGGGGAGATCAAAGAATGCCGACTCCCAGGCCCGCCTCAGACTGCTGAGTCAGACACTAGGGGGCGGCCTTCACGCTTTTATCGGACCTAACAAGCATCTATTTCCAAATGAGGTCACATTCCCAGGTTCCAGAAGGACAAAGTTAGGGGACACTGTTTAGTTCAGTATAAGTCTAAGGGTGGACCTGGGGGGCACAGGCAGTTCACGCCACACCCCGCCTGCCTGAACGTCTTGTGCGTCCGTGGCCTTCGCTTACATAGTAGTCCCTGAGGCTATGGTTCATCCCCTGAGCTGCCCACCGGTCAGGAAGCCCAGCGTGGTTGTCACGCTGCCTCTCTGGGTCCCAAGCTGGTTGTGGGAGCAGTGGGAGCAGGGTGCAGGGCGTGACTAACACGTGGGGGGGGGGGCGGGAACAGGTGCTTGAGATGCGGCTGGTGGAGGGGCCAGCAAGTGAGGAGCTCAGATGCCAGGCCCGCCCTCCCATTCATCCAATCGCCCTCCCCCGCAGGTGTCAGCCAGAGGAGTCCTACCTGGAGCCGTTACCTGTCTGTTACCCATCCAAGAGCTTGGCTGCTGGCCGAGTCCTGAAAGTCTCATTTAAAATTAACCTTCACAATGCACTGGGAGGTTTTCTTGTCTATTAAATGCATTTGTCTTGATTTAATTTATTTTAGGGTTGGCACAGCATATTCTTTTTATATATGTGTGAACGTATATATATAAATACACGTACGATGTTGGTGAATTAACATTTGTGGTATTTTTACTAAGCGAAGCTGTGGGAACCAGTAGTGGCCCCTTCAGGGGCGTTTCCCGTTCACCCACTTGTCCTGTCTGTGAGTTGGGGGCTCCTAGCAAGTCGGGGCAACATGACCTCCTGTCCAGGAGCTTACGGTCTTGGGGGACGTTCATGACAGGTGCCCATCGAACGGGGGGTGGTGGGTGCTGTGCTGACAGGTCCACGGGACCTGAGGAGTGGGATGCCTCGGCCATGCCCCACCACGCTGGCTTGGAGAAGGGGCAGCAGTCTTCAGGTTCAAGGTCAAGTGTCCACAGGGCAGTCTGAAGGTGGCGATCTATCCCTTGCCATCCAGTGCTGCTCTGAAGATGCCATGTGCACGGGCCCTCCCAGGAGCAGACCTGCTTCGCCCAGGGTCAGCCAGGTGGGCGGGGCTGGGTTTTACTTCCAAGGGGTCCAGGGAAAACAGAAGCATCTGGAGCGAAAGCGTCAGCCTCGCTCAGCCTTCCAGACACTCCCCCACCGCCACCCCCGGGGAGGCTTCTGTCACTGAGCCATGCATGTCCAGTAGGGACAGGTGACTGGAAGGGGCAGTACACATGTATTTGCATGCATGCTGTTGGGACGTGTGTGTGCAGAAATGCCTTAGAATTATGCCCTATTTGCCTGACTTTTGGGGGATTTAAGCTGAGTTCTGCGAGGTGGAAACTTGTATAATAAACAAAAAATCACATTATTTCCCTAAATAAGGATCCATCAAACTTGCTACTTTAAAGAACACATACTCTCACTTTTATGTTTCTCTATAACTTCATCCTGCAAGCAGCAGCCTTGTCCAGCCAGCGTGGTGGGGCATGGCCGAGGCATCCCACTCCACAGGTCCCGTGGACCTGTCAGCACAGCACCCACCACCCCCCTTGGCTATGGACTTGGGTGCACGCTGTCACTCCAAAGGCGCTAACCACTCCTCAGCACCTATCTGTAGCTCCCCTTCCCCCTGCAGCCTAGCAGCCACCCGCTCCCTCCGCCCTGAGCCGGCCCACCCTGTCTTTCCTCCCTTCCTCGGGCCTTGTTCCTGCTGCCCACTCTCTGCAGGGCGAAGGGGTCGGTCCCACCTCTTAGTCCAGAGTCCCGTTTGGGCTCCATAGTCATCCTCATCCGTCGCCGTCGGCAACAATAACTGTTAGGAACGCGGAAGCCCGCCATTAGGAGGCAGCAGAGAACATTCGGTCTCACATTCTTCTCAGGGCCATGCCTGCCCCAAGCAATCTGAGCTTGACTTCAAGAAAGACACTCCATGCACCTGCGCTGGGCCCTGTTCCAGACCTGCGATGCTGGTCTTCAGGGTCATCCGGCTCTTCAGTTTTCACTGAACTCACTTTGCGTGGCCGCAGCAGCCTGCATTGACAGTCTTTACAAGAAGTCCCCAAGGAAACCTGTGAGGCTGAGTGAGAGACTTCCTTCCGGTCCGGAGCCGGGCCTGGCCGGCCCTCTCTTGAACCACAGCTTTGATTTTGGCTGATGTGTGCCCCGATCCACAACAACGCTGTCCTCTGCTTGCCTTCACCTCCAGGGTGCTCAGGCCCTCGGGCATGCGCTCCCTATTACTCTCGCCCCCAGCTTTCTTCCTCTGTTCATTCCCCTCATTGTCTCTGACCTTAAGTTATTTCATTATTGGTTCATTTGTCAGCCTACCCTTATTAGAAGGTGACAGAATACAGATAAATTCTCCAGTGACAAGTGTGACTGGAGACACGAGTGAGCCTGGCCCTCCTTGTCCCCCATCCACCCTCGTCCTCCATCCTCAGCCTTTCCAAACCTCCCATCCTGGAAGCCTCCTTGCTCACGGTGCCTCCCACCAGGTTTGAGAGGTCCCCAAGCCCTCTCACCTGACCACCTGGCTGTTCACTATCTCTATCGCTCGGTTCACAGCCCTTAAAACGTTTATTTTTCAGCATTGTATCATCTGGATGTGAGCACAGTGTGTACGCTGGAGGGCCAGGCCCATCTCGGACTGGGTGTATGAAGGAAGGAACGTAGGCGGTTCAGGGTGGGTGTCACCTGCCAGATACAAGGCTTCGGTCAGCTGTGACGCTCGTTTGCCGGCTAGTTATCCCAGGTCCCTGGGATTAGGGACAACACACTGGCCCTGCCGATCAGCTGGCTGGGGGAAGGCCACAGTATTCCCTGCAGCGGCCGTGTGCAGTTGGACCCCATGACGATGGGATGTGCTCTGTCAACACTGAATCGTCACTCAGAACCCCTTGGGGCTGGGGGCATATATGGGAGTGGGGAGTGACCGCTAATGGGTATAGGTCTCCCTTTAGAGTGATGAAAGTTCTAGAACTAGAGGTAGGTGGTGGCTGCACAACATTGCGAATGTGCTAGATGCCACTGAACCAAACACTTGAAAATAGTTCATGTTATGTGAATTACACCTCAGGGGGAAAAAAAAGGAAAAAGAAAACCTTAAAAAAAACTAGTTAGGCATGGTATTCCAGAATAGGCAAATTTACTAGACAGAAGGTAGCCTGGTGGTTGTCTGCGGCTGGTGGAGAGGTGTTGGGGAAATGGGGGTGAGGGGGGCTGATAAAGGAAATGGTGTTCTTTTGGGGGGAGTGGAAATGTTCTAAAATTGATTGAATACACTAAAAACCACTGAATTGTACATTTTAAACGGGAGATTGTATGGTATGTGATTTTCGTCCTAATAAAACAATTACTAATAAGAAAACGAAACACCAGCCCAGGGCACGATCTGGAGAAAAGCCACATCGTTGCAGCAGCTGTGAGCTCGGAGCCCACTGGGCTGGTTCCGGGGTGAGTGGGACGGGGCCGTCCGTGCGTGCCCCTCCTCCGTGGGAGCTGGGCTCCCTGGCGCGCTCGTGCAAGCGAGGGGCACACCGCACTTCATCTCTCCATCGGGACTAGCTGTTCAGAGCAGAAGCTTTGGAGCACCCCAGACCCTACGTGATCTGAAAGCCGCGGACCCTCCGCTTGGGGGCGGGGGGAGAAAAGCACGTAGAGGATTTTGAGTGCCACTGCAGGGGATGCACGGACCCACCCCAAGGTGCCCAGTGCAGAGCCCCAGAAGGGGACCACTCAAGGCCTCTTTTGGCCTCCGGGGCTCCTACCAGGGTGCCCGAGCTGGTCTTGGTGTTTCTTCGCGGGGTCTCAGCTGAGGACAGACAGGGCAGGACGTGAGAGAAGTGGCGGGAGCTGGCTCAGCAGGCCTCTGCTGTTTACCCGGCCGTCCTGTCCTTTGCCCTCCATCGCTGGTGCTTGCATCCTGAGATGTGGCCTTGGACGACTGTGGCCTCACGCTGGCCCTCGCCGGGTCTGACATCCCCCCTTCTCTTTCATGTGACACTGATGGTTCTCAAGATACAGATGTGCCTCTGCCAGCCTCCAACTTAGGACCAGGGACAGGAAAGCCCAGATAGTCCATGAACTTGCAGCTGTGACCTTAAGGGACCACGGAACTGGAACACACTGGCTTCGAGTGGGAGAGCGCTCGCAAGAGCTTACGGGGTGCGGATAGGCTAAAGGCTGCAGGAATGATTTATTGCTTGATTTGTTATTGATACAAATTAAGTATTAATTAGTGCTTTATTAATGGCTTTGTTTCCACGAGGCTCCTGCCCCTTTTCTGTTGTAATTACAACCACAGGGTTCTGGAGGAATCTTCTAGAAGGCGATGTTTTCAGCTTATGCTCTCAAGGGACGTGGGGTTGCAGCTGTCTTGAATGACAGTCAGCTTTTCCCAATTTCTAGGGGAGGAAACTCTGAATGATAGCATTTCCTCCGTGCTACGCTTTGCGGAGGTTTTTCCTCCATCATTGGGGCCTGCTCCCAGGCGATGCCGCGGGTGGCGGGATGTGGAAGCACCTGGATGATCGTCAGCAGGAAACCGGGAGCCTGCCGAGCGAGCATCCTCGGCAGCTCGCTTCATTTCATGGACACATGTTCATGCTATGATTTACTGTGCGTGTGTGTGTCATACGTTTGTTTTCTAGTAAAGTCATTCCCGGTTAGCGTGGTAGGATTTTGTATAAAGAAAGTCACGTCACTCACGAGGAGCCTTGGATCTCCAGGTTAAACCTGTGACTGTGAGGAACTTGGGTGTCGGGAGGGTCAAGCTGCGCAGAGGACGCTTGAGAGGAGACCTCTGAGGGGCAGGGTGTCCCTTGTCTGGCGAGATCGGTTGTTGTACCTCAGTTTCCCTGGCATTATGAAGCAGAGCCCCCTGGAGCCAAGACACCTGGCAGGTGAGATGCAGAGACGTGAGGCCTTGACCAGCCCTATTTTACGAAGGGAGGAGGGCCCCACGTGGGCCTCAGCTGGGTAGAGACACAGGGCAAGTGGGGACCCTGGCGTCCTGAGGCAGAGTCCTGGGACCACTGGGCTGGAAGTGTCACGGCAGCAACGTCAAGTTCATTTTTGTGGCCTCCATCAGTGCATCTGGCTCGGGGAACTTGGTGCACATGTGTAGAATGTTTATTGGTGTGAGAGCAAACCCATTCTGATCATGTCCCCCACACCCAGCCTGTACTTAGGGATGTCATGTGCCTCCCCACATGAGGTTGGTGGTGTCACTGACTCTGGGAAACTGAGGCACAGAGACGTGTGACTTCTCTGGGCTTCATGGCTCCTATGTGAAAGGGCACACCTGTGTTCCATCACCCATATTAAGATGCTGGTGCGAGTTGGGCTTCGTCTCTGGGTGGAGCCTGTTGGAAACAGACCTATTTTCTCTCAGCATCTAGAGACCACACTTCACACTGGCTTGGAGAAGCTGCTTAAGCTCTCTGAGCCTGTCTCTTCCACACATATGGGGTTAGGGACAGCAGCGCCCAGAAGGCGCCAGACGATGGCTGAGAGGCCGCCCAGCCTGGCCCTGCATGCGTGTGGAGAGTCTGGGTGGAAGAACAGCCAGCCCGGCTGCCATCCCAGCTCCCGCCTCCCGGGAACAGCCTTCCCCAGCTCAGGGCAGAACTCGGGGTGGCGGTGCTGTTTTCTAGGACAAGCGAGGCCCAGTTCACACCCGAGAGGGCACTGGGCAGAGGCTGATAGGCACCCGAAGGCAGCTGGAGGCTCCTTCAGCAGCTACTGGTGTCAGTGCTGCCTTCCAAGGCAGGTCTGGTTCTGACATGGCCTCCAGCTTGGCCAGCCCACGGCCTCCCTGGGCCCAGAGACAAGCCTGGTGCTGGGGGAGGCATTTTGTTTCTTATGCCCTTGGCATTCTCCTGAAAGCTGACTGGTCCTGCCATAGAGCCTGCCCATTCCTGCTCAAGAGCTCACCTGGCCAGTCACTCACCTCCATGGGTGCAGTGGGGTGCAGCTGCCCCCCAAACCATTTCCAGTCAGGTCAACATGGCTGAGACACATCAGCCATGGTCTGGACTTCCAGTCTGTGGGCATGACGCAGGGAAGGAGGGACACTCCTCGCAACAGGACAAAGGCTGCCTTTTGCAGGCGAAACTTCCATCCTGGACCCCGGCCCGGCTCCCGGGTTGGTTCGCCCGGTGCCCAGTAGCCACTCTGACTGGTTGGTGCCCAGTGATGTTCACTGAATGAATGAATGAATGAGAGATGTGAAGGTCTGAGGGCACAAACCCCAGGGGGCCTGGCACCCTGTCCTGGCCCAGCCCACTGGGGTTGGCAGCTGCCCGGCCCTCTCCGCCTCCTGTGCCTTCACTGCCCTCCCTGTCTCTCCCAACCCAGGACATCCCACTCCAGGGCCAAGGCCGAGGCGGCCCTCACCGCGGCTCAGAAGGCCCAGGAGGAAGCACGGATTGCCAGGATCACTGCCAAAGAGTTCTCACCTTCCTTCCAGCACAGGGAAAACGGTGAGCCGGGGCGCGACGTGGGGGTGGCGCGGCTGGGTGTCCTCCCGGGCCGCGCTCCGGCAGGTTCTGCCATCGCGCCTCGCGTTCACTGCCCTTCGTGACGGAGCGCGTCTTGGCACGTGCCCCCCCCTCGGACACGTGACGGAGCGGGTACGGCTTCAGCATCTCTCCCGCCTCTGTGTCCCTGCGTGCACGTGCGTGTCCACGCTTCACTCGCACGCTTTACGTGGAGGTGAACGTCTGCATGCTCTTCTTGTGCGTGTGGCGTCTCTCCCTGCCCTTCCCCCCGGTGTTATTCTAGAACTTTCTGTGACGATGTTAGCATTCTGTAACTGCTCTATGCAACGAGGCAGCTACCAGCCATGCGGGAACTGCAGCTAGTGAAGCTGTGGACCTGTCTTTAGTTTTATCTGATCGTAACGAATCTACATTTAAAGGTAGAGAGCCGCACGTGTCCAGCGGCAGCCGGACTGGACTGCATGGTTCTGGAACGGTGAGGGGAGCTCCTGCCTTGCCTTTTGGTGGAAGCTGGGAGGAGCTAGAAGCCACTGCAGGTCGGTGAGACCTGTGACCCTGATCCTTCTCCCTGGGAAACGGGCCTGAGGGAAGCAGGAAGGGCGAAAGGAGGAGGAGGGTACTGATGAGAGAGGCCTGCTGAGGCTGAGGTCCTCCCCGGCCGGACCAGCCGCCCCGTCTCCTGCCCCACTTCCCTCCGGCCTCAAAAGATGCCTCTGCAGGCAGGAAGCCCTGGAGAAGAGCTTAGATCACTTCCCTCCAGGCCATGCTCCTGAGTGGGAGTGGAAGCCGCTGCAAGCTGCCGGAGGTTTTAGGAATCTGCCGTGGTACCGTCTGTGTCCTGAGACCACACCCTGAGCTCTCCAGCTGGAGCCCCGCAGCTCCCGGCCTCCCTGGCGGGGGTCCTGGCCTTTGGGGCAGCTGAGGGAGGCCAGGCCCGCTTCTCAGCGGCAGGAGGGCCCGAGCAGGGATGCAGGCATTGGAATTCCGCCACACATGCTCCATGTACTGCTTTGCGTTTTCACAAGGATGCTTCCAGGAATGTCACGTGCTCTGGAACTAATTTTAGCTGAGGCTGATCTCCCAGCTGGTGGCGCTGACAGTCAGGGTGCCAGGGCCGAGCTGGAGGGCACCAGCCTACCTCTGGGCTGTGGGGTCCACATGCAGGCCAGGGCTGACCCCAGGGCTGTCAGTGGGCAGACGGTCTCCCAGGAAGGGCTCGGTGTCCAGGCTTATCTGGGGCCTTAGGGTAAAAGGTGCAGGGGCCTGGCCCCCAGGAAGTCTGGATCACAGCTGGGGCAGGTCAGGGAGTGATCATGGGGGTCCTATGATACAGGGCTCTCTCCCCCACGTGGCACCAGAGGGACCCCATAGGGAACAGGGTTCCCAGGGTAGTTTTTCAGACCCCACTCTGGCCTGTTTGCTTCTCTGTGCCCAAAGGTAGGCGGGGCGGGGGCCGCAGTGCGGCCTGTGTCCCTGTCCCATGGCCACAGGCACTGTAGTTGAATGAGAGCTGGAGTCACCTGGGCCACACCCCCATGTGACAGATGGGGTGCAGATGCAGGGGTCCGATCGTTTGCCCTGAACCCCATGCACCTGCCTTCTCAGCACTTGAGAGTGTCAGATTTCTTTATCCAAGACCACGTGGGGCTTCCCTTGGGGGCCTTCGCCTTTCTGCCGAACGGCCACAGTGACCCCACGGGTGTCGGCAGCACCTTGTTCTCTGCTTGCCGTCGTGTCTCAAACAGTGGATGCCTCCTCACAAACGGGGGCCCACCCCTGCCGGACTGAGAAATTTCTGGTCACACCAAGGGTGCCGTGTCGCCCAGACTTCTCCTGCCCTGGCTCAGAGGCTCTAGAATACAGGCAGGGAGGGGAGCCCAGCCCCAGGACGGCATGGGGCGGGAAAACCACCCCCATTCTCTTAAGACAGGCCAGGCCCCAGAAGGCCTAGGCCACCCTGACATAGATGTGTGGCCTCCCCTCCCAGGGCCATAAAAGCTCATCATGACCTGTCATCAAAGCACCTGTGGAGTGAAGGGGCTTCGGGGTCCATAGAGGGACTTTGGGAACCACTGTGCCCCAGCCAGGTCTCTTGCCATCCTCAGGTGAGACCACACAGAACGTCTGAGTAACCCAACCTCTGTGTGCTGCCTACTCCTCAATACAGGGCTAGAGTACCAGCGGCCAAAGCATCAGGTTTCCAGTGACGACATCGAGGTGATCTCCATCGGGACACCCCTGCAGCAGGAGAGCCCCGAGCTCTACCGCAAAGGCACCACTCCCTCGGACCTGACCCCTGACGACAGCCCCCTGCAGAGCTTCCCCGCCAGCCCCTCGGCCACCCCACCACCGGCCCCTGCCTGCAGAAACAAGGTCGCCCACTTCTCCCGGCAGGTCTCGGTGGATGAGGAGCGAGGCGGGGACATCCAGATGCTTCTGGAGGGCCGGGGAGGGGACTATGGCCGCAACAGCTGGGGCGAGGAGAAGGCCGGCGGCTCCAGGGGCATCCGCAGCGGCGCCCTCCGCAGCGGCCAGCCCGCAGAGGACTTCCGTACTCGGAGCTCAGGCCACAAGCAGCCTGGCAACCCCAAACCCCGGGAGCGGCGGACGGAGTCACCCCCTGCGTTCTCCTGGACTTCCCACCCTCGGGCTTGCAACCCCGGCTCTGGGGGCGCCAAGCTGCTGGAGCTGGATGAGGAGAAGCTGAGCAACTACGAGATGGAGATGAAGCCCCTGCTGAGGGTGGACTCCCATGTGCAGGAGCCGCACCCCCAGAAGAGACGCTACAGCAGGGGGGGCGCCTGCCGGAGCCTGGGCGAGGACCGGGGCTTCGGGGCACAGAGACTGAGGTCCAAGTCCCAGAACAAGGAGAACGTCCGGCCAGCTGCAAGCGCAGAGCCTGCCGTGCAGAGACTGGAGAGCTTGCGGCTGGGCGACAGGGCTGAGCCCCGGCTGCTGCGCTGGGACCTGACTTTCTCCCCGCCCCAGAAGTCCTCGCCTGTGGCACTGGAATCGGACGAGGAGAACGGGGACGAGCTCAAGTCCAGCACGGTAAGTGGGCACCAGATAGCCCTAGAGGGTGACAGCTCAGGCCCGCCTGGGACTTCTGTAGATTCCTCCTCTTGCTGAGGGTGGGGCGGGGTGGGATGGGCGAAGCTGGGAGGCGGCTCTCAGGGTGATGGCTTTACTTCCACAGGACTGGGACCCTCCTTGACAGGAAGCCAGTGTAGGGTAGGGGTCGAATTTCCTTCAGACAGATCCTCAAGAGGGTTATTCCCAAGCTAGATCCTTTTAGCGAAGGCACCTGGGTCGTTTTGAAAGCTCCCAAAAAGAAACTGGGTAGTATGGGACCCCACCCTCCCTCAGACCTTCCTCCAACTTGCTCCAAACCCCTAGCTGTCGAGAAGGGTCCTCCCCATGTTGGAGGGCGTCTCCCAGTAAGGCGCCCTTGCCGTCACCTGTGTCTCTGTGTCCTGGAGACACTGAGCGCCAGCCCCAGAGCAGGTGGGGCGTCAGGCAGGGCGCTGGGTTGGGTCTCCTTTGTCCAGGCCGCACTGTTTACTTATGGGCCAGGTGCTGCAGTTCCCCCATCCACAAGGACACGTGTGTGCCCTGATCCCACAGCCTTTCTAATGAGTGAGTCGAACAGAGTTATGTGTGGGGCCATCCACCCCAAGGATCCCCTTCCTACCAGAGCTGTGGTTCGACATGTGTGGGCCCAGAATGCCACACTGCTGGTCTCTGGCCCACCCCAGGCCTATGGGTCAGATGCTCAGGGTGAGGCCGTGATCCAGGCTGATCAGGCCCCACAGGGGTTGTTGGGGCTGCTGCCAAGTGAGTCTGTGTCTCAGGTGTGTGAGATGCTCCTAGGCCTCCTCTCACAGCAAGCAGGTTGGAGGAAAGAACAGAGGCCTCTGAGCCGGACTCTGTGTGGGGCTGGGGAAGGGACCTTCTAGGACCACTCGCAAGGTGGCTTCCACCTGTGAGCAGAAGTGAGGCTGTGTGAAGGGCTAACGGAACACACTTCAGACCCACACCGCGGGGGTGACACCCCCACGCAGTCTCACGAGGCCCCACCTGGACTAACGTCATCAGCCCACAGGGAAACCCTCGCCTGCTGGTGGGCGCCATACACCAGTCTCACTTGTACAAGAGAAACACCGGGAGCCTGTCTCACCAGCATGCACAGTCCGACACCTGCGCTCTACACGTCCAGACCGGGCCCCTGGGACTTAGTGACACTGCCAGGCAAGGCCAGTGTCTGGCTGCCCCCAGGAAGATTGCGTCCCTTATCTGGGTGTTGTCCCGGCATGTCAGGGCACAGTGCCTCTTGGAAGAGAAGTTTGCTGTCAGAAAGAAGCCTGCTGGTCCTCAAGACTTTCTGCATTCCTTGAAACCACTGTGTGTCTTTCTTGCTGGTGGGCTGCTTCCTACAATGCCCCTGCCCTCCCCATCCAAGTTCCCTGAAAAGCGGCCCCTTGTGCTCTTTCTGGGACCTAAATACCAGATAGCACTTACATCTTTTGCGTCATTCTGGCAGCCAGGAATACGTGCATACGTACACATTTGCGGTGTGTGCATGTTGTGCACCACCCATGTGCACATACATGCACTCATGTGCGTTTGTGTGTGTGTGGTTGTTTTAGGAACAGCTGAATGATGGGCAGGGGTGGGAGGTAAGGAAGGGTTCTATATTTAGCCCAACTAACCATGTTGGCACTTCTGGGTGCTTTAAAATGAAGCTCCTTTGGGTAGAGGCATGAGACTTCAAGCTGGGCATCTATAGTTACTCTATACCTGGTCCCAAGGGGCAGCTGGAAGCCAGGGGTATTTCCTGAAGAGGCCTCGGGTACTGTCCTTCATTCTTGTCCAAGAGGGAGGCCTCTGCACCCATCACTTGGAGGCTTCACAGACGGGAGGGCAGGCCCAAGGAAGGAGAGCCTGTGCTCTGAGTGGCCAGGCGGGCCGCAGCCTCAGCTCCAAGGGGGTCGAAGGCTCCACCTCCAGGAAAGGCTTGAAGGAAAACGTAGAGCTCCTTCCTACCTGCTCCCGAGGGAGGTGAGGCTGCACAGGGGTGGCAGATAGCACAGACCCTGAGCAGCTGATGAGGTCTTTTTATTGAAAAAGGTGTATTTAAAGAACTAGAGGATTCTCCCATTGCCAGGTGTGGGGTCTCGGGCTGAATTTAGGGGCCACTCTGGGTGGGCTGCATCTGAAATTCAGTGATAGCATTTGAAGTATCAGTTGTACAGAGCTGGAGGCAAAAATAACATAGGCTGGGGTGTTTATGTAAAGACTTGGGGTATCCGGGGGGCGGGTGGGCACCAGGGCTTTCAGAGCCACAGGTGATCCAAGAGCAGGAACTTCAGATTTAGAACCAAGGGGGCAACCTCCTCCTCAAGTCGGACCTGAGGGGCTCCATGTTCTGAAGATTTGGACATTTGGTTTCTGTCCATTTCCTAAGAGGTCCATTATCCTCCCACCCTCTTGTACCTTAGCTTGGCTTGGTTGTGTGTGTGCGTGTGTGTGTGGCAGGTAGGGGGTTGGGCGATGGCATGAGAATGCTCAAGACCAGGCTGCAGACTCACCTCTTCTCTCTCCTTCTGTTCTAGGGCTCGGCTCCCATCCTGGTAGCCATGGTGATCTTGCTAAACATCGGAGTCGCCATTTTGTTTATTAACTTTTTCATCTGATGAGATTGTCAAGTTAGCAAAAATTAACAGTTGGTGTACACAAGGGGGACATTAAAAGCAAAACAAAAAGGGAAGGATCAGAACTCGGACAGCCCAATAGCTACTTCCGAGTCTTTTCACAGAACACGATTGGGTATTACTCACAGTTTGCCTTTTTTTCTGGGTAATGTTTTTTGGATTTTAGCCAAAATTCTTTGCTTGTATAACACTATGCTGTGTGGCATGGCAGAAGGAGGCCAGCACGCCGACCCTCCAGCTTGATGTGGAAAGAAAAGGGATCCCGGCAATCAGCGGCAAAAAAAATCATCATCATCATCATCATCATCATCACCACACTCTGCCTGGGATGTGGAAAAGGAGGCAGCTGAGGAAGACCCCTCGGTGTCCAGCTGTGCCCGGCCAGAGGGGAAGCAGCTGCTGTGAGGCGTTAGTAACGCGGGAAGTCGGTTACCTCTGCTTTTCCTCTCTGTTCTGGAACAGCGGACAAGTATGGGCGCGAGGCACGGGGAAGAGGGCGTCCCATCCCAGCTGGCAGCAGCCTGGGCCTCTGTTTTAAATCTGTGCTGCATACTTAAGGAAGCAGATCTGCCTTCTCTTCCCCACGAAACAGATCACAACCCTGCCCTCTTCTCAGCACTGCCCCATGGTTTCCCTTGCAAGGCCGGCTCCTCGCACCAGTCTTAAAGCAAAGCCCTTATTTTTGCCGCTGTCCCTTCCCACTCCGCCATCCTTCCACCAGACCCCAGGAGAGCTGTGCTGCAGACGTCCAGGGGCCTGCAGAAGCCCAGGGCTGGTGCTGGAAGGCAGGGAGCAGTGTGGGGCCCCTGGGCCATCACGCCTGGGCTCTGAGCACGTGGCACTCCTGCACTTACTGTGCAGGATGTATATCCAGGCTTCCGTGTCCCTGACATGTCTGCGGCAACGACGGCCCTTACATGACATCGTTTTCTCTGTCGCTGAGCCCACCGGTTTCACATATTGTCCTGTGCCTGCAGCTTCCCTCACCTCCCCCCCCCCCAAAATATGCATATTCCTTCTGAAGGCCTCATTCTTTCTCTGGAGCCGGCCTGGTCCCAAGACAGTAATGTGGTTGAAACCCAGTGGCTTGAAAATTTCTGAAATCGTTGCATATCCATCTACCCCAAAATATACAACTTGTTTCAGTCAAACAAAAACAGGTTCCTGGTGTTTCTGCCTTCTCTACCAGCGTTGCTCTGTCATCCAAAAAAAAAAAAAAAAAAAAGAACAAGGTTCCAGAATGTTTGAGCACCCTGTGGTCCTAGCTATGGAGTCAGCGCTGGCCAGCCTGTATGGACGTGTCGATGGGGGCATGGACACGTCCATACGCAGGTCCCCCTGCGCTCACACCTGGGAAGGTCCTTAAAATGAGTTCCCACAGTCGTCCTGGGTACAGCCCGTCTATGACTCTGCCTTGCTTTGCTTATGTTTAGCTGTTTCTCTGCTACCTTTCAAGCAGATTTCTTTACTACACTGCACTGGATTGCTATATTTTTAACCAGAAATAAACTAAAGATTAGAGCATGTTCCACTTAAATTCAGTTTTATTTTTTTCTGTTATACAGTCACTCCCCGTTCCTTCTCACAGTTTGGTTTAGGTTGGGGTCTTTTTTGGGGGAGTGGGGACATGGGAGAGGGAGGGAGGATCTACAGGAAATACATTTCTGATAATGTTGCTTTCTAAAGGGGTATTACATCTTTTTGTACATCTTATTTTCCGTTCCTCTTTTTTAATATCGAGTGGTTGCTGCAGACCTGAAGTGAACCAAATAAAGATGCCTGCTCCTTGCAGCTCTAAGAATCATTCATGCTGGGATATGTGTTTTATAGTTCTGTTTGCAAATCTTTGTAAAGATTATAGAGACTTCGTTTGTACACTCCAATAACTGCATGACAAAAATAGTACCTACAAATGCAGGTTACATATTTATACACAACCACCGTGAGGTGGTTAGGTACATAAAAGCAACAGCACAGAAACGCACACCATTCAACAGAATCAGCAGTGGTTTCATGACTAGGTGTCTCCGTCACTCATCCAGCTGCCAATCACACACTTGTGAAAACCAATCAACACCCTGACTTTCCATCCTTCCTCAGCACCCTGCAGAGAGCTGAACCATTTCCCTGCACTCCGGGTGAATTCCAAGTGGATTCCACAAAGACCAGAACATACTGGGTCTGAGAGACTCCAGAAAGCTCATTTCTAACTGGTTTCCAAACAGAGTCATTAAAGGCCAGGTTGCCTCTCGGGATCCCTGCAGATGGGCTGAATGCTTTAACTCAGCCCAGAATGCTTTTGCTACCTGCCCAGAGCCTCGGGTTTCCCGACAGGTGTTATCAGTCACCTCACTTGGGGGCCAGGTAGGCTGACCTGCTTCCCTCAGGCACACTCCTGGCAGATGTACGCAAGTGGATCGACAAGGACGCAAGGGACTGTGGGGAAGAACAGAGGTGTGTGTCATGGCCGGTTCCCAGTGGTACAGAGTGCTGACGAGTTTTAATTAATCCCAGAGCAACCCCATGAGATGTGAAAACTGGAGACAGGGAAATTGAGTTATATGATACTAGGTCGGGGCCATCAGGGAGAATGGGGAACAGATCACCACCCCATGCCCACCTCACCTCTCCCTACCCACCCAAGGCTGGGAACCTGCACTCACACCTTACCTAAAAGAGCTGAGAAGGCCACTGCCCTCTAGTGTCACCAAGAGACTTGTCTGTGCCTGCAGTTCACCGGTTCCATTTACTACAAATAGGAGGAGCCTTGTGCATTGGATCTATGCTTTCAAAGTCTTCGTGCTGTTTGTACAGTGCCTGGATAACTCTGGGCCTCTGAAAAATTCTCTTTACCCATCTTTTTGAATTCTCAGTTTTGTAATCATTAGCATACAGGATTCCCAAAGACAGAGATCAGGTATGCGATATGTAAGCCAAAACAACTGACGAGGAAGATGATATTGATATAGAACAATTCAGTGCAGCCACAAAAATGCAGTGCCCATTGTTGAAACCATTCAAGAAGAAGGACTGACTCACTTTTCTAAGAATTCCACAACCACATCTAACAAGCAAAACACTCCTTTGTTGAAACGCGGTGGGAGGGGGTATGAGTGAACACACACGTGGTAGAATGACAGGCTCGTTCCTTCATGCACAAGATGAGCATGAGGAACACAGGTCAGGTCTCCCCAGCCCAGAGACTGCCCCTCGGGCCTGTCATGCCCAGGGCGCACAAATGGGGCCGCCCCAGGTCCTGGCTAACGTCTGGTGTCCCAGCCTGGTTATGAAAGAGCTCCTGTTCACTTTCAAAAGAGGCCCCAGTTTGGGTAATAAGTTACAATGGCCGCCCCACCACTTCCAAACCAAAGGGCATCACCGAGAGCCAGGTCGAGGTGTTCGGAAACCACACCAAAGACGCTAAGGACCTGTTAAAAATGGATGTTTATTTAGGGGAGTGAATAAAATAAAGTGTTTCTGTTTTTTGCATTTTTTTTTTTAGTTTGGGTTTTTGATTATCCTTTAAAAACATCCAAACCTCTAGAATCAGCACTGTCCCTGTGGGCGGGGTGCTTCCTCTAGAGGCAGTGCTCACTTGCACTCAAGGGGTAGAAGAGCCCTAAAAGGCTCAGAGAAGCTCATGCAGCCTCGTCCAGGAGCAGTTGCTTATTTCATTTTCCCGTGTACAATAAGACACGCTTAAGACTAAGGGTAGAGGGACAACCTCTTTTCTAGATTAAACTCAGTTTCTTTAACTCTTAAAGGTCCTGTCTTTTCATTTTTCTTGCCTTTGGTCTCCGAAACTCAACATGGTGCCTACTAGATTTTAAGACATTTGTTTCCATAGCTAAATGCACCACCTGGCAGCCACGATCAACCGACGGTACTGAGTGCAACTGACTAAGGTCTGTTTCATGACTTTGAGTAAACAGGATAGTCATTTTTAATCTTGCCCAGGGCAAGGGTTTCCTCTGTCAGTTAAGCATAAAAGTGAAGTAACAGGATCAAGATGCTAGATAAGGAGTAAAGGTGAAGCTCTGACTGTGGTGAACTCAGGAGTCTGGTTAGTCTTGTTCTCTTGCCTAGGGTTCAGCCACGTGTCAGGCAAGAAGTCAATAAACAAAGACTAAAAGAAAACGATCTGTTCTAAGTGCCAAGAAGTGTACCTAATAAAGCCTTAAAAGAAGAAAAAGTGCAGTTGTCTTTAACGAAATACGAAGCTGTATTTTTACAGTGTACCCGCACACCTGGACAATGTGAACTACAGAATACACGGCACGTCTGAAAGCTATGGAAATGCAAGGGTCACAGTCTCTCGAATGCCTGGCATCTGGAGGAAGGCGCAGGAGGAGGACAACAGCACAGTGTAGTGGCCAGAACAGGTGAACACCCCTGAGGGTGATGGAAGAAATGCTTTGGGGCAATGGCCCCCAAACTTTTTGGCACCAGAGACCAACGCTCCTATGAGAATCTGTGGAGCTGAGGTGGTGACATGGCCAGGTTCCTAACAGGCCACTGACTGGTACCGGTCCACGGCCCGGGGTATATGGACCCCCGCTTTGGAGGATGGCTAAATGTTCTCCAAAACTGCAGTCCAACTGTAGGAACAAACGCCATTTTCGGAGTTTGCTTCCACATGAAACCTCAAAATGGAAGTGCCTGAGACAGAAAGGTACAGACACATTCTTAAACCTCAGAGAAGCAAGCAGCCCCACTGGGGACAGATCAAGGTGTGGACACGAGCTTGCCATGGGCAAGCTGGGTGCAGTGGGCCTAGGTCAGGACATGTGGGGAACACAGAACAGGACAGGGCGAGAGCAGTAGACTCACACGCCTACCTCGCTTCTGTCTGCCCCACCACTGCTTACGACACAGACACCTCACTGTGCACTGGGGCCACGGGCTCAGGTCCCATGCCTTGCACACCTGTCATCAGTCTGTGCACACTCTCTGCTGCTGCCCTTCCCCTCGTTTGTGCCACATGTGGGCACAGGTATCCAGCTGTGCTGCCACTGCTTAGTGACATGGTTAACAGCAGCAGCCCAAACCCATACAGGACAAGATGCCCCAAGATATGGTTGAGACTGGTCCTGGCTGGACCCCTGCTCTCCTCCACCCTGCTGGCAGCATTCACCTTGGCGATTCATCCACACCTCCTAGGAAGGGCAGACAGGCACCAAGACTGCTTCCTTAGAGGTCAGCACTTGACAAACCCAAGGCAGGCACGAGGAGTTCAGTCCCTTAAAACCAGAGTATTTGTATCGCGAGAGCACTTACACGACCAAGGAGTTCTCTTTTCTCCCCAAATATCGATTCCAACGGGGCAGACACGCCACGCACCCACTGACCTTCCATGAATGACACCTACACCATATTACACACTACACGGGCCTGCGACAGGCAGAAAGTGAGTCAGGACGGCCACCCTGTGTGGGCTTCCAAACATTGGATCATGTCAGGAAGGAGACAGCGTGAGGCCCAGGAAGGAGTCAGCTCTGTGGCTAGCACCGCGCATGCTCCCGCCAGGCTCCTGCGGCACCCCTGGCCCAGGACCCGGGGTCTCCCCACTGGGCCTCTGGGTGAGCCTGCCCCTTGGCGTGGTCACTGCCGCCATCAGAGCTGCCCTCCGCCCTCACCTGGCGCTCAAGCTCGTCAGTGCCCGACTGCTGATGTGCTAGTGCCTCCCCAGCACTGAGCCAAACCTGCCAAGGTTCTCCAGCTGGACCTGCGTATTTGCACCATTCACCATTTCCAAAAAATGCCACCTGGTGTAGCCTGAATGAAATCAAACCACGCACCCTCACCGTTCACGTGAGCAGTGTGTGAAACTTCTCTTCACTCTAGACATGAAACCACTAACCCTGATGTAGATGCCTTTTTGTGAATGAACTCTAACATAAATCAGTCTCGATCTGCATTTTCCTTTTTCCATTTTTTTTTTCTGGTGCATGTAAACTGTTTACATATACTCTGCGATCATTTTGTGTATTGACAAAAGGGAATGTTGACTATGTTCTGATTTTTCTTATTGATGAAGCAACTAAAACATTACCTCGGCCTTTCTCTTTTCTTTTAGCTGGAAAAATAGCTTGGTTACTTACAAAATGAAAATAAAATAATTTTCTTTCATGAATGTAGCTGTTTAAATCATACCATTACTATATACTTCACTGTCTGAAGACAAAGGACACTGTTGAAATTGAAAAAAATTTTGCTCCTCTTAGTAATAAACATTGTCGTTGGAAACTAGATAACCTGCATCATCTCACAAATCCGTGCCTTTACTGCAAGTTCCTTCTATTGATAAAATGTCAAGATGGATAATTGCAACTCATGGAACCAAACTTACGTTATCCGACAGTGTCCCTCTGTCCTATCTGGAGGATCTTATCACTGTTTTGAGCAGGAATGCTCTGTGAACACAAATCTGAAACATGCCCCCCACCTTTCCGGGCCAGCATCTCCTGTGATCAGACAGTCCGCTAGTCCACCATCTCGGGGCCCAGATTCCTCACCGTTAACTGAGTGCCTGAGGCCGCCTACCCTGCCCAGTGCTCTCTCTCCTCTGCCAGCTAAGGGCCCCAAGGACCTCACAGTGTTGTTTTCCCAAACCTGTTTTAATTGTCTTACACTTCAACATCTATGTTTCTCAGGGATAGTTACTAAATCTTTCTTTCCCTTAGGGTTGCTCTACCTCAGAATCCTCCCTGATACATTGTGGTCTTTCCGGGCTCAGCTCCAAGGGCCAGACCCCATTCCCCACACCAAGTCCCACAGACCCTCCTGCACTCAGTGTGCCCATCTTCAGCCCTACAGCAACAGCTTCCGTGTTGGCACCTCAGCCTCGGATGGCTTATATCCAGTGGGGGGCTCAAAGGAACTATTAGGACTGGGACAAGGTAAACGATGGGCTTAAAATGTAGTTGGGGGGAAGCTCTGGTCATCTTGGTTCCACTACATGTGGCTACCAGCTGTTCTGGTCAGTGCATTGGCTCCTCACTGGACACCATGGTCAGACTCCTGGTGACCAGGCCCAGCCAAAGCTCTCTTGCAAAGCAAAAATGAAAGTGGCTACGTAGGTCTATGTTCAGGAGTTATCTGGGCCAATGCGACGAGACTGGACTCTGGTGATCAACCGCCCGTACACAGCTTGCTTCCTGATTTAAAACACCTGGGAAAACAGTAGTTACTAGAAAGTTTTTTCAGTGCACATGGAACTAAGCAATAGATGGCAGGTGGATTTCACACTGGAGCTAGAACTGATTGCTTTCCTTCATGCTAGGGAACAACTGTCCCTTCCCTGCCATAGTTCTCTGACACAATTAACACTTGTGTCACCTTCTCATTGCAACACACTTAGGGAACTTCTGAGTGTGAATTTCGTTTGTTACCCTTACCTGAGCCAGCTCCAAACTCTTGAAAGCTCCCCTCTCTCACCCCAAGTGAGACAACCCTGAAGAAGCTAATCACTGGCAGGCCCATCCAGTATCTGGTCCCTCAAGGTACTTCTACTGTCACTGACTTCCTGCTTGCACCAACTTGGTAAAAAAAATCAGATGTCAAACTGCAATAATCATCACTGTCACACCTTTAAAAAATCAACACTTTGAATGAATACTTCTAAGCTTACCTAGTAGTTCCCTGGATTTTTACTCAGTTCAGTCCAGTCTCAAGAAAGCCACTGCCTTGGGCTAACCCCTTCAATTCCTCTTACTATTTATTGCCTGACCCAGACGGCAGCTCTGTAGCTCATGAGAAGTAGGGAGAATAAAAAGAACTCATCATGCTCAAAACCCCACAGAACCCTCCAAGGAGCTGTATGGAGGTGTCTACAGGGCTGATGTGGCCAGTTAATGGGCACCAGTAAAAAAGCAAAACTCATCAAGCAGGGGGGGATTAAGTGGGGCTTATCGACAATTGGCAAACCAAGGACATCAAGACAGGATACGCCTTCACAGGACCCCTTGCTGACCTGAATGTGGCCATCTCCCAGCTGTTCCGGCTCCAGCAACACAGAGGGCTTCATACAGGCCACTTGTGGTGGTGGCTGTCCAGGCATCCAGAGGATTCAGTTCAGCAAATCAGTCACTGATAAAAAGGCAGCAGGCTGCTACTCCTTGGGGACCACACGGTCCTGTATCATCGGGGTCCCCAACCCCTGGGCCATGGATTGTTACTAGTCTGTGGCCTGGTAGGAGGTGGTGAGTGGCGGACAAGCAAGGGAAGCTTCATCAGTATCAGTATTTGCAGCCACTCCGCAGCACTAGTATCACCACCTCAGCTCCACCACAGATCATCAGGCAGTAGATTCTCATAGAAGCATGAACCCTGCTGTGAACTGTGCATGAGAGGAGCTAGGTTATGCGTGTTCCTTATGAGAATCTAATGCCTGATGATCGGAAGTGGAGCTGAGGCGGTGATGCTAGCTGGGGAGCAGCTGCAAATACAGATTAACATTAGCAGAGGGGTTTGACTACACACAAACAATAGTAAATCCATTGCTTGCAGACTCATATCAAAACCCTATCAGTGAGTGGCAAGTGATAATTAAACTGCATTTGGTGGCAGGCTTTAGAGTGGCAAGTGAGTTGATGTACTTCAATTTACAGCTGCATCTGGTGGCTTTAAGTCAGAATCCGACACTTATATTTCAGTCCGCGTGTGGCCCACCCATTATTTTATTTACCAGTTCCATCTGCGCCTCTCTCCTGCACTGCGCACTTGTCTCAGTCACAGTTTTGGTAAGCCCACAAGCTAACCCTAGCCAAAAAGAGTGAAAAGCAAATGTCACGAGAGAGCTTCTTTGAAAGGTGGAAAGACCCAATGATGAGACAGCAGAAGACTTTAAGACAGCCAACAAAAATAAGGCTGCATTTAAAAGAAAATACCAATGGTCCTACTTAAATTACAGGTTCATTGCAGCAGGTGATTTATACACTCCAAGCCCGCTTTGTGTAATATGTGGTGACTGACTATTCAACAAAGCCTTGAAACCTTCAAAACCATTTCACCACATGGAGACCAAGCACTCTGCATTAAAAGACAAGTGTTTGGTGTTTTTCAAAAGAAAAAAACGCGAACATGAAGAACAGAAGCTCTTACTGAAGGCCACCAGTTCATCGAATGTGTCTGCACTGAGAGCATCATTCTTGGAGGCCGACTGCATTGCTGAAGCTAAGAAGCCCTTTACTACTGGCGAAGAGTCGATCCCGCCTGCTGCTAAGGACATTTGTCACGAACTTGTAGGAGAAGCTGCAGTCCAAAAGTGGGCACACATTCCTCTTTTGGCTACACAGCAACTAGACGAACTGATGAAGTAGCAGAGGATACTGAGGCACAATCGTTAGAAAGAATCAGTGAGTCACCATGGTTCGCAATCCAGGGTGACGAGTCTACTGATGCTGACAACAAGGCAACATTGCTTATTTTTGTGCGATATATTTTTCAGGAGGATGTGCATGAGGATATGTTATGTACACTTCTGTTGCCACCCAACACCACAGCTGCAGAACTATTCAAGTCTTTGAATGATTACATATCAGGAAAACTGAATTAGTCCTTTCGTGTCGGTATATGCACGGACAGAGTGGCTGCCATGACCGGACGGCTTTCTGGTTTCACCGCTCCAGTCAAAGAGGTCGCTTCCGAATGTGAGTCTACGCACTGTGTCATCCATAGAGAAATGCTGGTCAGCCGAAAGATGTCACCTGAACTTAACGTTTTGCAGGATGATTAAAAATATGAACCATTAAAGGACATGCCCTTAACTCACGTCTCTTCACACAGCTCTGTGAGGAGATGGACGCAGAGCACGCAAGTTTTCTCTTATACACTGAAGTGAGATGGCTTTCTAAAGGTTGATCGCTGGCCAGAGTTTCTGAGTTATGAGACCCACTCCAGAGATTTCTTTTAGAAAAACAGTCACCACTGGTAGCACATCTCAGGGACACAGAATGGGTTGCAAAACTTGCCTGTGTGACATTTTCAACCTGCTTTACTAGCTCAATCTGTCATTTCACGGGAAGATAACAACTGTGTTCAAGTCAACAGATAAAGCGGCTGCGTTCAAAGCCAAACTGGAGTTATGGGGGCGACAAGTGAACAATAGATTTTTGACATGTTTCAAACATTTGCAGAGATTTTGAAAGAGACTGAGCCAGGGCCTTCTTTCTCCCAGCTGGTGCATGATCACCTGTCTCAGCTTTCAAAAGAGTCTGAGCATTACTTTCCAACCACAAAGAATCCCTGAATTGGGAAGGAATGGATCTGCCACCTATCTGTAAATAAGCCAGGTGAATCGACTTTGTCAGTGCTAGAAGAGGATCAACTGCTTGAGATCAGAAATGACGATGGCCTTAAAAGTATGTTTGAGACAACTTCAAATCTCCATACATTCTGGATTAAAGTCAAGGCAGAATATCCTGAGATTGCCACAAAAGCACTAAAAAAAAAAAAGCCTCCTTCCATTTCCAAAATCTTATCTTTGTGAAGCACAGCTTTCTGCAGTGACAGCAACCAGACCGAGATGACGAAGTAGACTGGACAAAAGCAACTTACCTTGCATGTCACTGTCTCCCATCGCCCCAAGATGAGACATCTAGCTGCAGGAAAACAAGCTCAGGGTTCCCACCGATTCTGCATTATGATGAGCTGTATAATTATTTTGTTATATATTACAATGTAATAATAAAGTGCACGAGAAATGTAATGCGCTTAAATCATCCCAAAACCAACCCCACACGTCCATGGTCTGTGGAAAAACTGTCTTCTACTAAACCAGCCCCTGGTGCCAAAAAGACTGGAGACCACTGTTGTGTCACATTTCTACCTCCCCGGCTGCTGGACATTGAAGGCACACTGTTACTGGTGTTTTAATCACAACAATTAAGTAGCAGAGGTAGCTCCTCTTCTGGAAGCTTGTTTATTTAATCCTCTTGGGTTCTGAGCAGCCTCTTTACTCAAACTGCATCTTTAGCAACAGCTAAAGATTGGACGTGACAGCAAAACAGATACTGGTTTGTACAAGAAGTTTCTTCTTCGGGGGATTGTTACTTCTCTTTCAACTTAGTTGATTAAAAATGATCTTCTTCCTTCAAGTCTCATTTAGTTATAGGCTGTTCTATAAGAAAAATGGCCTCTGGTAATAACTGCTTTGGCGCTGACAACATCTTCCAATTATTTCCTCCCAAAACTGCAGCAAAGCCTTAGCGGCTACACAATTGAGCCTGGTGTGCTCACATCACAGGAAAAGATAGAAGACTCTGAGGGACCTCTGTGTGGTTCCCGCAGGCCAGCTGTGGTGTTCACTCTGGCTTTTTGGCCCTGCCATAGGAGCTTCTGGCTGGACTCTACCTAGAATGGCAGAAAAAGACCTAGACTCCCCTACCATCCAAGAGAAGTGCCATGAATAAGAGGCCAACACTACAGTGCCTCACCGTCCTACCCAACATAGCCCATGCCAACCAGGCAGGCCGTGTGCTACCTAACACCTGCCTGGCCTCTCCCTGATGACCAGGGTTCCCGTGGGCACTGCCAGGCACCACAACGAGAAGGAGGCTCCAGCTGGCAGATGTCACGGCAAGCTACTGCCAGCGGAGAGCTTATTTCTGGTCAGCCTGTGAGAGTTTATTTCCCCTCTGGGTCCTGTTACAGAGCAAGGTCATACCTGTCAGAGCTGTTGGGTCTTGAGCACTGTGAGAACATAAAGACGAGGTAGACCAAGGCACTGCTGCTGGGGCACACTGGCCCCTGTCCTTCCACTGAAGCCTTACCAGACCCATGCCCTGCTCTGCCAGAGGTAGGCATTCCCACTTTTTTTTTTTTAACCTCCAGGTAATGAACGGGATGACCTGTAGTGCATGGGATATTGGCCCCATTACTGAAAACTAATATTCTACATTCCCGTTGTTGAAGATACTTAAGATGAAAAAATGCACGAGGTGTGAATTCAAAGCCCCACTTTGACCCCAGTTACACAAATGAACAGCGGTCTCCCGCCACTCACCTTGGGGTAGGCACCAGCGTGTTAACTCACCTAGACTTCCACTTGACGGGCCCCCTGTTCCTGAGCCAGGCGCTGGGCAGCGACACCACAGGGGGTAGCGGGGTCCCTGCCCTCCAGCTTCCCTTCCTGTCACCTGAGGTGGCTCCACCACCTCCTCCTCGACAAGGTAAAGAGCGCAGCCCTGCAGCCTTGGTACACTTGATCGCCACGAGAGCCCAGAGCACAGCTGAGTGGCAGAGAAGGAGCGGGACCCCCCAGCCAACAGCTACTTTATTTTACAGATAAGAAAACACTTACAGGCAGTAGGAGTGCTGCTCCTGAAATCTTTTTAAAATCAAAGAGACAATCTCTAGGTTGATGATGTGCAGCCAATCAGAACATCTGTCTCCTACTTTTACAGAAAGAAAATCGCTACAAAGCACAGCGTCCAATTTTATAAGAAGAGAAACATGTTTCCTGTGGGCGCTTCATATTCGAAGTGCTGCCGGTTGTGTGGGTGACCTTGCCTTTGGCCTGGCCATGCCCAGACAAAGAGGCCCCACTAGGACCATGGTGCACGCAGGGCCACAAAGAAGACAACCTTTGCTGCGGCTTCGTTCCAAGTCCAGTTTATTTTAAATCACAACAGTGACGCTGAGGAAAGACCACCTCATTGAGTTTGACTTCTGGCCCAGCCTGGCAGCTCACGCTGAATCATCAAAGAAAGTTTTTGCCATGACATGGGCTATCTTCAGCACTCTCTTCTCCTTGGCATCAGGCCCAGCGTCATCCCGGGCAAGCCTGACCCAGTACTGCTCAGTCCTGGGCAGGTAGTCTGTGAACTGCTCGCCGGGCATCACCAATGGGTGCTGTGGCTCTTTAGTGAGGAAGAAGAAAGAAACATGTTCAGCTAAGGGAGGGACCTGGTTCAGGCAGTGTAGGAGGCCACCCGCTCGCGGCCCGATGGAGTAAACATGTGAACACCTGAATTTACAGAAGTGACACCATGAGGCCATTCTTCACTTTATCAGAGAAACCACTACACTACTCAAATAGCAAGCTGCTCAAACATACTCCAGATATAAATGTTAAAAAAAAAAAAAAAATCAGGCTCACCTCCAGAACACATCTACAAAGCAAAATCAAATCTTAATACACTCACCTCCTTCCTCCTCGCCACTGTCCTCGCCACTGTCCTCGCCACTGTCCTCCTCATCTTCCTCTCCGCCCTCCGCACCCTCGCCCACATCGCTGTCCTCTGAGTCGGTCTCCAGCCACTCCTGAGTTTCTTTAGAGCAAAATGAACATTCACAGAGTGTCAGTGCACCCAGGCCAGGGGAACCAAGACCGGAATCTCCTAAGGATCCCATCTTCTCACTAAAGAAACAGCACATGAGAGCGAGGCCCCTGCCCATAGCACGTCTGGATGCTCAGGGAAAACACATTGTTTTCCCTAGATCTTAGCAGAGATGGTGAGAGTGAGATTGGTAAAACCAGAAAACCCATCTCAGAGGACCCTCCGTCTGCCCAGCTCTAACATTGCTTCACTAGAGACAGGAACAAATCTCACACCAGCTGTTTCGTACCTTTCCCTAAATGTGTGGATTTTATTTTTAGTCTCATATCTTAAAGAAATGAGCAGTGACTTAAGTCTATTGGAAGCCTGTGATACAATGTGAAAGTGACAACTGAAGGAACACAGCAGCTTGGATCAGAGAGCAAATGAGGCCCAGAGGTTCAGAAAGTCACAGACTGGAGAGGGAGCTGCCCGGTCTGCTCGTGCACACACAGCAGGCTGCCGACAACAGGAAGAACTCACAAGTAAAATCTTTATGTACCTATGAGCAGCACCTGGACAGGTCTGAGGCTCACAGGAACAGCGTCAGGGTGAGTCCCCCTCTCCTCAGCTCCTCGAGCAGGATGGGTGTGCACAGGAGAGGCCTCCACCCTGTGGCCAGGGCCTGCCCTCATGTGAACGGCCAGCACCAAGAGCACACAGCCCATCAACGCAGGGCGGATGTGGGTGGCACTTGGGGGCAGATGAAATGAAGATGATTTCAGGGTTTGCACCCCAACCTGAGGCGATGCTTACACCACCTCAGCTCACCTGGATCTGCCTCTACCAGGGCTGTCCATTCATCCATCTTGTGCAGGTCGAGGCAGTACAAGTCACTGAGGGTGACCTGGCGGTCACCAGCCTCAAACATGCCACCATAGAGGTAGAGGCGGCCATGCTTCACAGCCAGCATGGCGTTGGAGCGGGGGCTCGGCTCCACCGCAGGGCTGCCTGCCTCCTCAGGGCTCTCGTCCTCATCCGACTGTGGCTGTCCAACCAGGCCTGGGGCACTGAGCACCTGCTTAATGGTGACCACAGTCCCGTCCTCTGCGACCACCTCTCTGACCACCTCTAGGGGCGCCAGGGTGCTGGGTCCCCCACACTCCGGCTTGTCGGCACCCAAGGGCTCTGCTTTTGGTCCCCGCCTGCGCTTCCTCTTTTCTGACTTGGGTCCCTGTTGACGAAAAGCAGGGCAGTTCACTTTAACGGCAGACAGAGGGTGATGAGCAGGGGTGGCCTGGGCGTTCTAGAGTGCACAGGGAGCGCCACCCACCTCGGGTGCTGGGCAAAAAGCTGGAGGGCCACACCCATGATCCACTCGCTGGGGTCGCCCCTCAGAGACCACACAGCCTCTGCCCAGTTTCACTTCTCAGAGAAGGTGGAAAACAGTGGCAAGCCCAGAAACGAACCCTCACCTGATGCTCAGCAGAGGCATGAGGGCCCTTCAACCAGAGCTGAGCCTCTGCCACAAAAAGTGCCCACCCTCTCTGTGCCTCGGGCCCTGTTCCTGAGGGCGTGACCTGACCCCATCAGCCACCAAGACCTGAAGCCCTTGGGGTCCCCACTGCTGGGGCGGCACCCGCTGTATGCCTTTCTGAGACTAGTGCCACAAAAGGGTGGAGGTAACCAGTTCCCTGTTTACAGTGCTGGTAAAGAAAGTGACATGCTCACAGAGCCACACAGACAGAGGGTCCTGGGAGCCTGGGTGTCTTAACACCAGGCCTGGAAGGCAGAACCAGCTGACGTGACAAAGATGAGAGCCAGGTGCCCTGCTTTAGGCCGCATGCCTGGCACACAATGTATCGTGACAACCACTTCAGAACCTGACTCTACCTTCAGCTGCCCTGCAAACCAGCGGTTCTTGATGGCATCATAGAAGTGCAGGTCATTGAGGAAGTCACCCTCCAGGCTCTCCTCCTCTTCCTCGTCACAGACACCTCCAAAAAGCAGTGTCTGATGGTTTGGGGCCACAGCCACTGAAAAGCCGGACCTGGGAGTAGGCTTGGCACCCGAAGGGTTAATCCGAGTCCATATCCATCTGCCTACCATGAGAGAGCAGAAGATGGTGTAAGAGGAAGGGAAGGAGGGGTACCAAGACCTGGTCAAGGGGCACAAGTGTCCCCAGTTGCCCTAGTGACTAGGACAGATGAAAAAAAATGCAAGACTATAGGTAAAAGAATACCACGTTCACTCATTTTGCAGAAAAAACGCAGTTCAACAGGCTACCTCCCCCCGACCCCTCCCCACTCCAGTTTAATCCCCCTTAAGGTTCAGTTTGCATTGGACTACCTTTTTCACAAACACTCCAAACACTGCAGTCTAGGGACACTTTCCAGCTGTGAATGGAGGCAGTGATGAGACAGAGGCGGGCATGCCCGGTGCTGGGAGAAGCCCGCGTTGCAGCCCAGCCTCCATAAAGACCCTCGCTTCACCTTCCCTTCCCGAGCAGGCTGCACGGTCATGGCTGCACGCCCACAAGCCCTCCTGGAGGCCACACCACTTTATGTTCTTCCTTCTGGCTTGTGCCTAATCTCCATGGTCACCCTCAAAAGTTAACCTAGCATGAAACATGGGGGAGAGTTTTCCACCATGTATAGAAAAAAAAAAAAAAACTAAGCTTTTTTTCCTTTAATGAACATTAAAAAAAAAAAATTAACAGAAGCATCAAATGGCAAACATTCTATTCAGTCCTGCCCAATGCCTTCCATCAGAGCAAAGCACAGGTGTGACTCTGGGCACACCCTAAGTAGGCCATGAGATCAATTCACTACCACCAGCATTGTAATGCTTTGAGGAACTAGAAAAGGATACATGTCAAAGTGCCCTGTGTGTAGCCAGGTAAGACGCACCTGTATGACACATGCACATGAGCGTACACAAGCTCATGACCCACCACGTGCTTCTCACTGGGGGCCAAGGGCCTGATGGCCAGGACACAGAGGGTAGCATGCAGGCCTGGGGTCCCAATGCCTGGAATGTAGTCCAGCTTTCAAGTTCAAGTCCACTGATGTGTAAACTGAGCAAGTTACTTCATGGCTCTAAACCTGAATTCCTGCTTGGAAACACAGATGTCATCGATTGTGCAACGCAGTGTGGCTGGCCCCCGAGAAGCGCCTGGGCAAGAACATTTCTGAACCCTTGGCTTGACGAATTTTAGAGCAGGAAAGAGGTAAAGGTATTTTCACAATAACCCCTCATTTCACAGATGAGAGATCTCACTCACAGGAGGTGAAAGAACTTGCAGGAGGTCACAAAACAGACCCAGATCAGACCGGACCCCCTGGGTCTAGTCCAGTCCTCTCATTGCAAGAGCAGCATCATGCAAATGAACCACAACCTTGCTTTTTGTAAAGTTTTTAAAAGTGAACATTAGGGATGTCGACCCCACAGCAAGCATTCCGGAAGTCTATATCCTAACATTGGTCACTTGCTCTTAAGAAGATAACTGACTAGAAAGCTGTGGCTCCTGCTCTCTACAAAAAGAGTTCAAGGATTGACAGTGTTTTCAAGCCAGTCTGTCCTGAACTCCCCCAAAGGGTGAACACTTCCCAGCTACTTCTGTTGCGCAGACAGGCAGACGCTGTGGGTTATTTATGGAGTGTCCAGCCTGGCCTGCCCAGGGGTGAGGAGGGCTTGCCCACAGCTCCATGCGCGGTGCTGACCACCAAGCCCACCTCCACAAGAGCAACTGGGCTTTCGTTTCTCTGTCCTGCCTTTTGCAGCAACACACAGACCACCCACAGGTCCATCCTTTCTCACAGTGCAATACCTTCTCTTCCTTCCTCAGACTTTAGCAGGAACATATCAGAATGCTGGGTGCCTTTGTCCACATCTTTCTTGACTCTCTGCAAACAGAAAAGGGGAGCTGTGTGAGAACTAGCCAGGTGCCACCTACAACACCCAGGCACAACCCCTAAGCTTGTGCTCTGATTTCTTGCAGCGGTGACTTCAGCCACAAAGAAAAGCTGAAATATGACAGATTTAATTTTGACCTCATCTAAACAGATTTAACAAAAGTTTTGGTATAACTTATTAAATATAGAGTTTAAATTTTAAAAATCTGCCATGTGCACGGCCACAACCAGAAGCACTCCAGTGCTCTCACTAGAACTTCCTGTGGACTCTGCAGCGATCCTATTTTAGGTGAACAGGGGCTCTACTGGAGACCACTGTGGGACCACTAATGATATCATAACATAGCCATCCTTCATTTTCAGCCCCTGTGTATCTTCAATTCACACCATCTTTAAAATCATCTGACTCAGGCTTCGCTGCAAGGATCAAATTAATGCTCCAAGCAGAAGCCAGCCACACATGTAGAAACTTTTCTGAGCTTCTAAAACAAGCCCAAGTTTCTGAACCCTGAGTCTTCAGCTTCAAATGAGCATTATTAACCAGCTGGACCAGGCAGCTCATTCTCCACAGCAACATCCTCCAGGCCTCATGCCACAGCTGTTACCCAAACACTAAAAGTACCTATAAAGTCACTCAGCAAAATGTCATCCTGAGTGGAAGGACTTCAATAAATCTTAACTTTGTCTTCGTATTTATTCTTTAAATTGCCTGTTTTTAATAAACATTTAATTTCAGAATAGTTTTACATTTACAGTAAAATTCAGAAGATTATACCAAAGGTTCCCATATCGCCTGCACCCAGTTTCCCCTACAGTTAGCATTTTGGTGTGACACGTTTGTTGCAACTAATGAATCCATATTGACAAATTACTATTAACTGAAGTCCTCAGTTTATTTAATTTCTTTAGCTCTTCCTCAATGTCCTTTTTGTTTAGCTGTCATGAATACTTAGGCTCCTCTGGGCTATGACAATTTTTTAGAGTTGCCTTGTTTTTGATGACCTTGCCAGTTTTGAGGAGTGGTAGTCAGGGGTTTTGCAGAATGACCCTCTATTGGGATTTGCCTAATGTTTTTCCTCATGATTGGACAGGGCTGTGGGTTTTGAGGTGGTGGACCCAAAGGTAAAGCACCCTTCTCATCACATCATGCCAAGGGTTCACACTGTCATCATGACTTATCACTACTGACGCTGACCTCAATCACCTGAGAGGCATGTCAGGTTTCTCCACTGTCAAGTTACCACCCTCACACTCTCAATTTTCCACACTGTCCTTTACAGAAGGACATCACTAAGAAGCCCCCACTTACAAAGGGAGCGTCAGGCTCCATCTCCTGGAGGGCGCAGTGTCTACACAATTTCTGTGGAATTCTGCATAGGTGATTTGTCTCTTCTTGATTTATCTATTCAATCATTTGTTTATAATCATATGGATTCATGGTTATATTATACTTTGGGCTATAATCCCATAACCACTTCACTTACTTTGTTGCTCGAGTGGTTCCAGCTTTGGCCACTGGGAACTCTCAGTTGGCTCCTGTGTCCCTTTCACATAACCCGTCAATGTGAGTTTCTTATAAATGCTTCCTTAGGATCTGGCATTACAAAATACTCTGATTCATCTTGTATATTTCTTGCCCCGGTCCTAGAACTGGCCATTTCTCCAAGGAGCCCTGGCTCCTTTCACTGGAAGTGGCATTAGAAACTAAGATCTGGGCACCCAGTGTGCTGACTGCTTCTGGGTGTTTCCAGGTCTGCTCGGCTGACAGAGCCAGAAAATATATGTGCATAATTCTTTTTAACTAATGAGTATGTGTTGTGTTACAATAAGGGGGAAAAAAGCCATTCTCTTTTGGAAAATAAAACAATCTAATTGTCCATGAATTGGGCATGTGATCTGAATATCCTAAAACCAAGGAGATTCGACATTTGTCATGTGTGGGGAGCCGCTGGACTCTCAGGAAAAGAACACTGGTACATGTCTCTGGTTTTCCTTCTGGAAATATGTGCACAATTCAAGTGATGCCACTTCTGCATGTTACACATTATTAAAACTAGGTATTCTTCTTTTTTTCTAGGTTAACACAGAGGAAATGATGACTGCTTCCATGCCTACCCTTCCAGACCCAAAGACCCAGCATTTATAGGAACTAAATTCACACCTAGATACCTTGCCTGCTGAGGGGACACTGAAAGAATTCAGTGACATCGCTACTTGTTGTTAGAAACTCGGATCACAGCTGTGCTCCTGCCAACCTCTCTCCTGGCCTCCTTGTCATCACTGTACCTGCCAGCGTTAACTATGCTATTTTGCTGACTGCCATGATTTCTTCTTAAAACCATCAGGCTCAGAGGGAATCTTTTATGCCATAACATTTAAATATGTCCCCTTCCAGGCCTTGTGAGCCTGAACCCCTCCTAAGAAGGGCTACTTGCTTACCTGGGGACCATGGCTTCTGCAGAGTGACAAGCCAGGAAGAGCTCTGGCTGGGGGACAAGGATGCCACACCCTTCTGACTAGAGTTGACTAGTTAACGGGTCTGCGTGCCCCAACAGCTTTCTATCTCCTCCTTTATAAACAGCTTCTTTGCTTGAAGTGTTGTGACTTTCTTTTATTTTGGATCACTTGTGTCACAGATTCTTTCTATTAATGCATATCGCACTGGCTTTAAATTCAGTTAGCCTTTTCACTGGATTCAATTGTACTAAAAGAGGAAAGAGAATTTGCATGGGTCTTTGAGGATGTCAAACTTCTGTCCCGGGAATCGAAGTTCTGAAAGGGTCCGGCTTTTCTCTAAGATGAGCCACCTCCTTTAAGCAACTCAGGAGACTGATGTTAATGTCACACAGCAGTAGCCTGGGTGTGCACTCTACAGAGAATTTATTCTTCCACCCGTGAATTTCTGTCTAATATAGTATTAATGGAAGCCAAAGACATCTGAGAGAAAGATGTGAATCAAGTGTTACAACATTAAGTTGAAAAATTCAATTGTCTTTGAAATTATTTAGTCTGTCTGAGACCCCAGAGCCCGGCACTGGGCTGCAAACACCACCATCCCACCCTCCTGCCCAGCCCCGTCCGGGGCCCTCTCCTTGCAGCCCACACTGAAGCTCTGTACTCGTGCCCTTGAACCAGCAGTGCCCAATCTAAGACTCAGAGATAGACTCCTTTCCACTGTCGTGAAAGCACATACCTCAGGCCACCCCAGACTCCTGCTTTCAGTATAGTCCGGTCCCTGGAAAAGGCAGCACCAGTTCTGAAGTGAGCAAAGGCCCTGCACTGCGGAGAACCGGACTTGTTCAACAGCACTCTAAAGAGCCCCTACTTCTTGTGTCTGCTCTCTGGGGCAGCCCCACATTTATCCCCAAAGGACAGGGGGAAATTCTATAGAAAGCAGTTGCAACCTAGTCAAAATTCAAACAAAATGAAAAGCTCTGAAAGGGAGAAGTTATCTTTAAGTTACCTGCTTTCTTAGGGCCAATTAAAGCAGCCTCGTAACAAATCCAATCCAGGGACTGTGCAAACACAGAAAGCCCTGTCCTGAGAGCTGAGAAACAGCAAAACGACTGACAGCAAGACCCGGAGGTCTCCATCAGCCAGGTGGTTCCACTTTACAGATGACTGACAGAAACCCCAAACTGCACATGAGCTTGAAACATCCTGCCAGACAGGTGGGGATGAGCAACAGCAGTTCCCCCCCGCCCATGGCCTCACTTTCCCCAATTTCTATTACCCATGGTCAACCACAAAATAGTAAATGTTCCCTAAATAAACAATTCATAAGTTTTAAATTGGACGTCATTATGAATAGCGTGATGAAACCTCACACTGTCCTACCTGGGACACGAATCATCTCTTTGTCCAGTGTATCCACGCTGTATATTCTACCCACCCGTTGGTCACTTAGTAGCCATCTTGGTTATCACACTGACTGTCACTGTGCCACAGTGCTTATGTTCTAGTAACTCTTATATTACTTAATAATGGCCCCAAAGAGATAGAGTAGTGATGCTGGCAATTCGGATATGCCAAAGAGAATCCATAAGGTGATCCTTTTAAGTGAAAAGATAAAAGTTCTTGACTTAATAAAAACATCGTATGCTGAGGTTGCTAAGACCTACAGTTAAGAATGAATCTTCTATCCATGAAATTGTGAAGAAAAAAGAAATCTGTGCTACTTTTGCTGTCGCACCTCAAACTGCAACAGTTACAGCCACCGCACCTAAGTGCCTAGTTAAGATGGAAAAGGCATTGTGGGTGGAAGACACAGACGGAAAACATGTTGCAATGGATGACAATGTGTTGCGCCACAAAGCACTAAACCTATAGGAAAACCTCAGTGAGGAATACCCTGAAATGAGTGACATGAAGCCATTAACTCCAAGTAAGGAATAGTTACATCAAAGATCTGGGAATAGGTTTGGATTGAAAAATATAAAAATTGCTGGAGAGAGAGAAAATATTCACATAACTTTTATTACAGTATGTTGTTATAACTGTTCTATTTTATTATTAGTTATTGTTGTTAATCTCTTGCTTTGCTTAATTTATAAATTAAATTCTATCATAGGTATGTATGTACGTATAGGAGAAAACGGTGTATCTAAGGTTTGGTACTATCTGTGGTTTCAAGCATCCACTTGAAGACCTGGACTGTATCACCTAGACATAAGGGGGCACTGCTATACTTTAAAACACACCATAAATCCCTCTCGGCTTATGTGTCCAGAGCAGTGGAGATAGCAAGCCTCCTCTAACCTGCCAACATTACTGACCAGCTTCCAGTCAACCTCAGCACCTTGGCCAAAGGGAAGTCGGTTTTATAAATTAGTTATCGAAATTTCATCCTGGTTCCCCCAGATTTACAACAGCAGTAATTTTTCAAAACCAGGCACAGTGATGGCTGACGTCACCAGCTGGACCATTTGTGAAACACACAAGCCACTAAGAGGATATTCCTTCCAATGCTTCATGATTTAAGACCCTACTGGTGCAGGCTACTGTAAAGATGGTCCAGGGTATTTTCACTGGACAACGCACTAGGCCTGTTGTCAGATCACCATTTATGTCACCCAGCAACTCCTCCTGTACCAGGCGGTGACGCCAAGCAGGAAGGAGCACTTCACCCACCTCCCACCCAGGACCTTCTCTGTGAAGGACATTCCAATTGGAACTTGAGAAGACTGCTCAGTTATTCCATGCAGCCCAACACCTACGTAGACTAACCACTTAACATTCCATAGCATCCACAACTCAAATCCTTTTCTAATTCTGATAAATCCCCCAAGAATCCAAACAGACAAGCTTTTCACTACAATTCAAATGCTACAAGTCTGGAGTAAGTGAACTTGGATTACCCACCTAGTCTGTGTGGCAGGATAGAGAAAAATAAGTGTTGAGAATTATGTACTATTCTGATTAAAGTGGCAACAACTTAACAAAGTTTCACTGTTTAGCTTCCCATTTTACTCCATGAAGCATCTGCTATGATAAAGCACTGGATGTGGGTACAGTTTCTGGCCACACCAGCCTATTTCTAAGGGCCCTCCCAATTGTCTAACATCTAGCTGAGGATGGGCAAGTCACAATCACAAAAAAACTCCTAAGACTCTCTCTTTCCAGAACAAAGGCTGACCACTCACTAGGGTGGGTAGGGTATGGAAGGTGGGGACACAGGACACCTTCCTGCTGCAGGGTAGCTCCCTGCCTCAGTTGTCCTTACCACCCCACAGGCGACCTGCTCAGCCATGAGCCATCAAATGGCCCATTTCGTTGGGGGGAAATGAAAATTAAAACCACATGAGGGAGAGGGGAGGTGGATGAGGTAAAGGGGGTCAAATATGTGGTGACGGAAAGAAATCTACTATGGGAAGTGAACACACAGTATAAGTGTGTGTGTGTGTGTAACAATTTCCACCATTGTTATTAAGTCATCACGTCTTACTATTAAAGTGTATAGCTGAAACTTAATGGATTTCGTTAACCAATGTCACCATAAAAAAATTAATTAAAAAAAAATCATATACTGTGCGGATGTCAGTCAAAGGGGATAAACACACACACACACACACACACACACACACACACACACACACACAAAGATGGCATACATCTGTCAAAAAGGCTGAAAATAAAAAGTGTGACACCATCATGCACTTGCAAGGATGTGAAGCAGCCACAGCCCTCAGGCGGTTTTGTTGCAACTACTTTGGGAAGTTGCTTATTAAATTAAGCTACACCCCTCTGTGGCCCACCAGAGATATCAAAATGCACAGCCACAGAATAACTTGCACAAGAATGCTCACAGCAGACTTATTCAAAATAAAAACTGGAAACAGCCCAGGTGTCTACCAATAAAAAAATGCACTAACTGTGGTATGTTACATAATGATTACTACTCAGCATAAAGAAGCAGTGAATGTGCAATGTGGATAAATCTCAAAACACTGCGTGAAAAGAGGTTTCCTCTAAAAGCACATATCGTATGACTATGCCTATCTGAAGTTCCAGAATAGGCATACCACATATATGGCAGAACCAGGGTTCTGGGGCCCTCAGGTGCATTCATCTACCGAAACCAGCGAGTGCACACTCAAAATGTGTGTGCTTCACTGTAGGTATTTTTACATTAAAAACCAAGCATTGAACTCAGTTCAATGATACACTCGTTCAAGTATTTAAAGGGAAGTGTAAAGATGTCTCTGCACTTTTCTTTGAAATACATCAAAAGACAATGGGTAGAGTGAGTGGGCACACTGTGTGGAGGACACACTGTAAGCCGGCGGGAGACCCTCCGGGGAAGGTGCACCGAGAGACTGCACAAGCACGTTCATGTCAGCATGTCAGCACTGCTTGCAAATGAGAAAAGAAAAGGCCCACTGGCAGAAGAAAGGAAAGCAAGCCGTGGTGTATGCTACAGTGGAACACTATTCACTGTTAGTGTCTGAGGCTTAGGAATCCAAACCCCCACATAGAGAATCATTCATACTGCAGTGTTTTCAAGACATGTGGATTAGAACGTAATAGAGCTATGACATGGCTGGAGCAAATTAACAGCATCTCTATTTCTAATTCAATAAAAAGATTCATTTACATGAAACTAATGTGCAATCTTATTTAGAAGTTTTTATTATTGGTGAAACTGAAAAGGGAACAGATAGAAGTTATTGTTATTTTCCTACATGCTATGTCTTACCTGTTTTGAGTAGCCCCCGTAGATGACGATGCTGCCCTGGGGAGTGACGGACATTTGGCAGCCCGATCTGGGTGTGGGCCCGGTCCCTAACGGGGACAGCTTGCTCCACGTGAATGTGTCCAGGTTAAAGGCATACACGTCATTGTAATAGATGTAATCTCTGGTTATAATAAAGTCACATAAACAAAAAGACAGTGATGTTAAAAAACGAAATTGATTTAAATTAAAGGTAAGTTTTCCACCATTGTTATTAAGTCATCAGGTCAATTAAAGTTTAAATTCACAAGACAGGACTGAAGCATATGTGAGTTTGCATTTGAAAACAGAAATAATGCTAGTCCATAGAAGCACTGCAATTTGCCCGGATCTGAAAGCCTTTTTAATCAGTTATACTGTATTTCCTGACATTGTTTTATAATCACAATCTTGCACATAATTACATTAGGTTACTATATGTGTAATTTTAAGCTCAACGATGAATTATAGACCTAGGTGAATACTCAGGACGGAGATGTTTACAACTTGGCTAGGGCTGTGAAGAGACCCTGGGACTGGGTGGCAAGATGGGACCGAGAAATCCTGAAACTGAAAGATGCCAGAAGCAAATCCTTTGACTCCATTAGCACAGGCGACAGCAAAGAGACTATGACGGAGGTGTTCCAGGAGGCACTGCAGCCCTGCCCTACTTAATGCTCCTGGAACATAAGTGACAAAGGACTCAAAATGCAGAAGGGGCATTGAGAAGGGAGCCCCATGTACGAGGAGAGCAGCAGCTCTGCCCGAGTCAGAGAAAATGCTGCATCCTGATGTCCCCATTCTACGGATGGCCACAGGCAATGCTGAGAGACCAAGGGTCAGAATTACAACAAAAGATTAACAGATGCTATCCAAAACGAAGAGTAGAAATGATTTTTAAAAGAAACAAAACAAAACAAAACAAAAACCATGTAAGTAGCTACTTCTACACCCAGTGTAAAGGGATTTTTTTTTTTTTTTTTTTTTTACACTGCATTCTAAAAATCCCAGCCTAGGGCTCCACAGCAGAAGGACCACTGTGCAAGACTGGTCGGCTCACCTACACTCTCGAATGCTGTGCAAAGGATAGCGTTGTGAAACAGAACAAGTCATCTTGTGAAAAATAAAGAATGTGAACTTTTTGACTGGCATCATGACCAAATGCACCATTCTGCAAGAGAAGGATTTTGTACTTTTGAACTGAGGAACGGGAATGCTTGTAGTTTTTAAAGGACTTTACTGCATTCCACTGTTTCCTCATATTTCATGCAGATTTTCAGCAAAATAATTTTATTCTGCACATAAAATAGCTACTATTATTTGTTATTTAAAAGTCAAACTTATTTGTTTCATATAGATGGTGACTACACATATCTTTGTTTTTTTCTCTGTTTCTGTATGTTTAAAATACTTTATAAACAATCATTTTAAACAGGATAACATATGACAATAGCTTTGAAATAGTTCTTATTTGAGATGGCTGCACATTATAACCATTGTAAAACTTGATTCACTTTATAACCTGTGCCAGGAGAGCTGTGTTGATCTTACACCTTGTTCTCCACACAGTAGGTGCTGAATTTATATACTGACAAACTCGTGAATCTCCAAGTCTTTGACAAAACCCCTTAGGTATACATTTTAAAACTAGCCCAGGCTCTCTTATCCAAACACCTACACGTCAAAGGGGTGGACCAGGGGCAGAGGGCCGGGGTGGGGACAGAAGAATAGAACGTGGGATCAACTGAAAATTGGCAACCTATGGTTGAGGACAAGTTCTACTACTTATTAGTTATCTTAGTATTCATCTTTAATTTGAGATGATAACCTGCCCTATCAATAGCTTGGTCTTTAAGAGAATGTGTAAAAACCACTTGATCAACTAGATGTCAAGACATAAAATTAAAGCATTATTGCACCCAAGTTACACCTTTAAAGATACAAAATCATTCCTTAATTTGAATTATATTTTTAAAATCCCCTCCAAAAGTATATAAGAATTTATATCTCCTTTTAGCAATAAAATATTCTTTACTCATGAAAACTCAAGCTTTAATTGAGCCAAAGCTACACAATGCCTCAGTCTAAGATGGGGGAATGGGGAAAAAAACACAACACTCACTACTCCTCACTCTTCAAATGCCTCCTCCCTCACATGTATGTGAGGATTTGTTTTTATGAACCAGTAATTATCAGAAAAAAATCTGTGCACATGGATCCATAATGTGACAAAAAATGTGAGCGGGACCACCACAATTATAACTTGATAATTATGTTATCTTTTAGAAGCGAGAGGAGAGTGGAAAATGAAAAATGAGGCACATAGAGAGAAAGACATCCATCTTTGACACAGTCAAGGTCAGAAGAAAAGCACTACAAAAATGGCCTTCATCAGGCGTTGTAACATTCTAGATGTTTTACCCAAAATGTTATGTAGTATGATGGCACAGAAATACTACTAACCTGTTCACCATGTATCTTGTTTGTCTGGACCAAACTAAGGACGCTCAAGAGGGTATCTGTACAGATAGATGATAGACTTAAAAAATCAGGGACCCTGCTGGGCTAGCCTGGAAACCCACTGTGGCTTGTACCAATGTAACCGTGACTCAGGAGAATTGGAGACCCCTCTTTAGACGCCAATGCAGAATGCGAGTTATTGCTGCATTCCCCCAGCACAAGGAATTTTTCATTCTAGCCCAGTGTCTTTCAAAGTGGAGCCCTCTGGCCCACAGAGTCATCATTACCTGCAAACTTGCAGAAATGCAGATTCTAAGGCTCTGCTGTAGACCTGCTGAGTCATAAACCAGAGATGCGGCTTAGCCACCAGAGTTTTAATAATCCTTCCAAGAGGATTCTGCACCAGGTTCAAGTTTGAGAATCCTGTGTTAGACAGGACTGTCCACATCATCAGCAGGGCTCGGTGCATAATAAAAATGGCCTGTTCAATAATTAAGAATTTCAAGACAGTGACAGCAGAACATTAAACCAAGCTCGGGCTCTCCTGAGGTTGGGGCCCTGTATAGCTAGCTACTTGAGCTGCAGGCCCACGAAGCTGGTCCTGGTTTTAGGAGATAGGCAGCATTTTCCACATGTACTCAGAATGGTTCTTCCCATAAAAAGCCCACTCTACTGCTCCAGGAAAGATCTTCCTGCTATTGGCACCAACCTTGTACTCTCATGGAAGCCACCAAAAAGGATTAACTGTCTCTTCCAGGCTACCATCCGATGTCCACTTCGACCTGAAGGACCCCCTGGTGATCTTTAAAAAAAAAAAAAAAAAGACGACTTTTTAGGTCAATTTGTTTTGTAAATAGCGAGCACTATTCAATTTAAACAGAAACTTTTGCAGACTTCAAGAAGCTCCTTAAAAAGTTTGAAAACATGGACCCCAATACTAAAAGGTTTTGTTAATAGAGATGTTTATGATGTGTTATCTGCTTATAACCAAATCTATAATGAAAGTAAGAAACAAACCTAGCAAACTACCAGGAACACATTTCTGAAAAGAAGAGCCTCCAGCAGGTGCTTTGGCAGGTATTCCAGAAGACGGCATATCATAGGAGATAATAGCTCCATGCATGTATTGTCCCTGAAGACCTTGCAGTGGGACAAGATGCAGAGGTGGAAAGCAGTGATATTAATGATCCTGACTCAGTATAGGCCTAAGCTAACGTGTGTTTGTGTCTTAGTTTTTAACAAAGTCGAAAACGTTAAAAAAAATTTTTAAATATGTAAAAGTTTATAGAAAAGAATATAAAGAAAATATATTTGTACAGCTGTATAATATATGTGTTTTAAGCCAAGTGTTACCACAAAAGGGTCAAAAAGTTAAAATTTAAGTTTATAAGGTAAAAGTTACAGTAAACTAACACTGATTTGTTACCAAAGAAATTTTTTTTATGAATTTAGTGTAGCCTAAGTGAATAGTGTTTATGACTCCACAGTAGTGTACAATAATGTCCTAGGCCTTCACATTCACTCACCACTTACCCAAAGAAACTTCCAGTCCAAGTTCCATTCATGTTAAGTGCCCTATACAGGTATACCGTTTTTTATCTTCTACACTGTATTTTTACTGTACCTTTTCAATGTTTAGATATGTTTAAATACACAAATTCCATTGTGTTCCAATTGCCTACAGTATTCAGTACAGTGACATGCTGTACAGGTCTGTAGCAACAGGCTATACCACATAGCCTAGGTGCGTTGTAGGCTGTCCCATCTAGGTTTATATAGTGCTCTCTAATAATGTTTACACAGTGACAAAAATCGCCTAATGACAGACACACTTCTCAGAGGCTAGTCCCATCATTAACAATGCATGACTGCAGACATGCCTTGTAAATGTTCAAAGAAGTCCTTCAGAGAAAACGAAAATCATATGGAGCAGAAACTCAGATCACAGTAAGAACACTGAAAAAGGTAAAATAAAAACTTTTATTTTGCTTAATTAATGAAACAGATAACAGTCTGTTTAAAATAAGAGCAACAATGTATTTTAGGATAGAAGCTTTTATACACACACACACATACACACGTTTATATATAAGTGAAGTGAATGACAAGAATAATACAAGACATGGGTAAGGAACTAGGATTATTTTTGTTATTATAAGGTATTCGCATTACCATGAAGTAGTATAGTGTTATTTGAAAGTAAATTTGGATTAGTTGTAAACATACATTGCAAATTCTAGGGCAACCCCTAAAAAAAAGAAGTATAACTGAAGTATATATGCTAAGAAAGAATAGAAAATAGAATCATATAAAGTGTTCAATTAAAACCTCAACAGGCAAAAACAGAGTGAAAGACAAACACAGGAACAAAGATCAAGGGCAACAAATAGAAAACAGTAATGACTATGGTAGAAATTAATCAAACTATATCAATAATCACTTTGAATGTCAACAGTCTAAATGCACCAATTAAAAGCCAGAGATTGCTAGAGTGGATTGAAACCCAAGAGCCAATTATATGTTGTCTACAAGAAACCCACTTTAAAGATACATGTAGATTAGAAGTAAATGGATGGAGAAAATATATCATGCTAACACTAATCAAAGGAAAGTAAGAATAGCTAAATTAATTTCAGACAGAGCAAACTTCAAAGCACAGAAAGTTATCAGGGATTTTAAAAAGGCATTACCTAATTATAAAGGAGTCAATTCTTTGAAAAGGGATAACATTTCTTAAGATGTATACACCTAATGACTATGTAAGGCAAAAACTAATAGACTAGCAAGAAGAAATAGATAAATTCACTATCATAGTTGGATAAATCAATGCCCCTTTCTCAAAAATAGACAGATACAGCAGGCAGAAATCAGTAATGACAAGAGTTGAACTCAACAAAATCTTTAATCAACTGGATATAATTGACATCTATAAACTACTTCATCTAACAACAGCAGAACACACATTATTTTCAAGCTCACATTAAAAAAAAAAAAAAAGTCACCAAGACAGACCACATTCTGGGCCAAAAAGCATATACAACAAATTTAAAAGAATAAAAATCACACAATGTCTGTTTTCAGACCACAATGGAATTAACTAGAAATCAGTAACAGAAAGATAACTAAAAAAATCCTAAACTACATAGGGATTAAACAACATACTTCTAACAAACACATGGGTCAAAAAGAAATTTTAAAATATTTTTAACTAAATGAAAATACAACTTATCAAAATTTGTGGGATGCAGAGAAGGCAATGCTTAGATGGACATTTAAAGAATTGAATGCACATATTATAAAAGAAGAAAGATGTAAAATCAACGACCTAAATTTCCACCTCAGGGAACTGGGAAAAAATGAAATAATAAGAATTAGAGCAGAAATTAATGAAACTGAAAACTGTAAATCAATAGAGAAAATCAACAAAACCAAAAGTGCGTTCTTTGAAAAGACTGATAAACTGTTAAGCCTCTAATCAAGCTAATAAAAGAGGATACAAATGACTAATATTAGAAATAAAAGTGGAAACATCACTACAGATCCATAGAAATTAAAAGGACAATAAAGGAATACTATGAACTCTACACGCACAAATTTGATTATGCAGAGGAAATGGACCAACTCCTCAAAAGACATAATTTGTCAAAACCCACATAAGAAGAAATATACAATCTTAATAGCCCTATATCCTTAATTAAAGAAACTGAATCTATAATTAATAACCTTCCAAAACAGAAAGCACTAAGCCCGCCCAGATGGGTTTGCTGGTGAATTCTGCTGAACATTTTAGGAAGAAATTACAATGATCCTCTATAATCTCTCTTCCAGAAGATAGCTTCTATCCTCTATCGAGCTTAGAGTATAATACCAAAAATCAGACAACGACATCATAAGAAGACTACAGACCAATATCTTTCATGAGCAAAGAGGCAAAAATCCTCAACAAAATACTAACGAATTGAATCCAAAAAGTATAAAAATGTGACTAAGTGGGATTTATACAGGGTATACCAAGTCTGGTTCAACATTCGAAAATCAATTAACATAATCCATCACATCAACAGACTAATAAAAGAAAAATCACGACATCATATCAATAGATGCAGAAAAAACATTTGACAAAATCTAATACCCATTCATGATAAAAACTCTCTCAATAAACTAAAAATAGAGGGGAACTTTCTGAACTTGATAAAGATCTACAAGAAAACCTACAGCTAATACCACACTTAATGATGAGAAACTCAAGGCTTTCCCATTAAGATCAGGTACAAGGCACTCCTTTTCCACACAATATTGAAAGTCCTCACTGACACAATAAGGCAAAAAAAGTAAATAGAAGTTATACATATTGGGAAGGAAGACATAGAACTGCCTTTATCAGTAAATCACATGATCATTCATGTAGAAAATCCAAAAGAAATGACGAGAAAACTTGCAAAGCTGTAGGTCAATATACAAAAGTCAACTGTTTTCCAACAATGAACAAGTGAAATTTGAAATTAAAACAATACTATTTACATTAGCCCCTAAAAATAAAACAAGTATAAATCTAACGAAATTTGTACAAGATCTATATGGGGAAAATTACAAAACTCCAAAGAACAAAATCAAAGAACTAATAAACGGGGGGGGGGGGGGGAATCTATGTTCATAGATAGGAAGACACTATTGTCAAAATGTCAGTTCTTCCAAACTTGATTTATAAATTCAATGTAACTCCAATCAAAATCTCAGCAAATTACTTTATGGATATCAACATACTGATTCTAAAGTTTATATGGAGAGGCAAAAGACCCAGAATAGCCAATACAATATTAAAGGAGAAGAACAAAGTTCAAGGACTAATGCTACCTGAGCTCAAGACTTACTATAAAGCTACAGTAATCAAGACAGAATGGTGTTGGTGAAAAAAATAAACAAATAGATCAATAGAACAGAACAGACAGCACAAAAATAGACCTCCATAAATATAGTCGGATGATTTTTGACAAAGAAGCAGAGATTGTGCCTTCAACAAATGGTGCTGGACAGACTGGACATTCACATGCAAAAGAATGAACCTAGACACAGACCTTACACCCGTCACACAAATTTACTCAAAATGGATCACGGAATGTAAAATGTAAAATAACTGATAAGCTGGGTTGATTTTATTAAAATTTTAAGTCTTCTGCTCTGCGAAAAGATAAGTCTTCTGCTCTGCAAGCGAATTAGAAGAGAAGCCACAGCATGGGAGAAAATATCTGCAGAAGACTTTTGATAAAGGACTGGTATCCTAAATATGCAAACAACTCTTAAAACTCAATAATAAGAAAACTTGATGATAAAAGAGTTGCCATGGTTATCTAGGCACACTCTCTAGATTCTTCTTACCTAGGACTCAACCCCCTGACCCCCATACCTCTGGTTCTCCCACTTACAGAATCCCACTGTCAAGTCTAGCACACCCAAAGACCTCAACAACTGCAGGCTGTAAAGGACGGTTACAGCCTGAACCACGGTTACATAATACACCATTCTATACAACTTCTCCCCAAACCAGAACTGTGCCCTAGACAATACATCTGCCTGCAGAATTTCACAGTAAAAAGGAAGTTTGAGTTGCCCAATCCAAATATCTCCGCCTTCAGTAGATTTCAGATGAATAGTTTATCACACATTTCTGAGGTCCCCTAGGATATGCCCTTATTCTAATCCAGACTGAATTTTTTCTTCTCACCTCTTTTCAAATGCTTGATCACATGGTCTCCCTCCCCTAATGTCCCCAGTTAATTAATGTTCCTTTTAACATGTTAACTGAACTTTAGGCACTGGCTCCTGGGTGGCCTCATCATGTGTCGATGCCTAACAGGATTACAGTTCCTAAATCCCTTCTTCTACACCTTTATTTATATGCAATCTACAAGGAAAATTTATCCCATTTCAATACTTATTGCTAGATTTGGTCCAAAAGGATAATTTTAGATGCTCGATTTGTCAACCAACTTATTTTCTCTCACACAAATTTAGTAAGCGTATTTTCTTACTAAATTCATGATAAAAATACCAACTGGACAAGGCTCAGGAGAGTCTGAGTATGCCATGACATCACCACCTGCAGGTCACTAGGCAATGGCCTCGAGGGGCACTCTGTGTGGTGGGAGCAGGGCTCTCCCCCAAGCTAGCACCACTCCACAGGCTGAAGCAGACAGCACAAATTTCCATCCATTCTGTGCTGGATGGAAACAGCATCCAGCTGACGAGATGGGCCACACAGTACAACTGCACACTAGAGAAGCTGAGAGAAGGAAAACACAAGTGCGTCTCAAGACATAAACTCCCCTTTTGAGAAATGTTTTAATACTTTAAAAGTACAATCTGGGGAATGGGTTTTCATCTAACAACTAAACCTGTACAGTCACTTCAAAATTGAAAAGTTATGCAGGAGAGTTTGAATGGTACCAATGTTAGTCCAATGACGTACAGAAGCAGCATCAGCAAGTTGTCACCTTTAAGTGGTTCCCTGCGCTGAAATGTACCAGGTTAAGGGCCTCCTGTTGGCTTTCTGTCCACTAATCCAATGGGGTTTTGTCCTCCAGTGAGCCAGGCATGAAAGACTCAATTTACTTTTTATGGCAGCAAATACCACTGTTTTGTAACCAAAAAGGGGAAAAGTTCCTATAAAAAGACTCCACATACCCCTTTAGAAAACTATAGCTACCCAAAAAAACCTGTTTATATTTAAATCTCCAACAGGCACTTTTCAACTGCCATCACTCCTAAATATGGAGTCATAAAAAATTACCATGCCATACTCAGTCAGACCTATACACAGCACAAAAATACATGTGTCATGTTGTGGGAGTGAGTACTTTCAGTGCATCTGAGTTATGTGTAAAACGGCATTCCAACAGAGCAAGCTGCCACTCAGTGTCACCCAGGCCCCTTCTAACGGGTCACTGTGGTGACATTTACAGAAAATGCACAAACATCAAATAACTCCCCAGACCTAGGGCACAAACAGAGTGTTAAGTACTCAGTATGCAAATGTTTCCCTGAGGTTTCAAAGTTTACACCTTATAAAATTATATGCCATAGAACCATGCCATAACAGGAGGCACTGAGACATCTACTGAACAAAGGAACAATTCCTCTTGTAATCCCTAAGAGTCAAGGTCACACCAGCCAATTCGAAAGGGAACTGAGTCTAGTGGTTCATCCTCAGATCAGAAAACACCTCTCCTCCATGAATGGTTATAGCTCGGCCCAAGCAGGAACCATGTGCAAGAGCATCTCCCATTTCAATCCAGTGTGCCTTTGGCATTTGGCCCCACTTTTCCAAGTATTAAATCAATCAAACAAATTTGGAGCTTAGTAAGTATATTTTATCACATCGTATGGAAGAACTAGTAGCAGTCTCTAAAATCCAGGCAGTCTCTCAAACCTATCAGACTGTGACCTTGTTTTATTTTTAAGTATTACTATTAATAAGAAAACTACCATTTGTGGAATGTTTATTCTATGCTACGCTCTGTGCATTTATTCCTCACAACTACATAGTGCAAATATCTTTAATCTCATTTTACAGATGAGAAAATCAAGACTTAGAAATCAAGAAACATACAAAGTTGCTTGATGGCAGAGCCAGAATTTAAACTGAGGCACTCCATTCCCAGAACCTGCACTTTCAACCACCAATTAAGACACTAAACTATACCAAATGAAGTCAGAGGTCTCTCACTACAGAAATCTGTGGGCCAAAAAACTGACCACTTACCCTACTAGCAGTCTTCAATTTCACGCATCCTTTGCCGTACACCTTGATTTTCCTACAAATCAGTCACACTCTCTATGTGCTCGTCCTCCCTCCTTGTGCGCAAGCATATCAAGGCAGTCGTCAATCAGCAGTGAAGGAGCAGGGGGTCCACACAAGCTTCTGCTCCCACTTCTAGGGGTTCCTGGCTCCATTCGCGGTTGCTGCATAGCTGTTAATAAAACCTGCCTCACTGTGAAGTCCAGAGAGCCTCAGACCATGAGCCCAACCACCTCGCTGTAGAAACCACAGAACAGAGCACATGTGTTTCCATTTCCATACACACGTTTCACACCTCGAGATTCACATACTTTACAATTATGGAGCACGGTCTGATTTCACCTAACTTGATATTGCCCTTTTCAACAGGATTATAAAAATAACTCTGAATCATTCTGCTAAGATTCTTTTCTAGGATGTCAACTTTTCTCAGACACAGCTTTAAGATACATACACTAAGTGAGTTTCACTGAAGACCAAACATTGGCTCCTTCTCTAAAACATTGTTTGCATGCAAGTGTGCGTGCACATACACTTTTATACATTTATATATATTACTTTTCATTCAACCAATATTTATTGATCATATACTAAGTGCTTCGATACATAAAAAAAAATGTATTAGTTATACACAAATTTTCATAGTGGCATTACTCTCAAGAGCAGAAATGTGGACACAACCCAAATGCCCATCAGTTAATGAATGAATAAACAAAATGTGGTACACCCAAACAGTGGAATATTATTCAGCCATAAAAAAGGATTGAATTCTGACACATGCTACAGAATGGATGAACCTTAAGAACATTATGCTAAGTGTAAGACGGTTACAAAAGAACAGAGATTGTAAGAGTCCAGTTATATGAAATACCTACAATAAGCAAATTTAAGAGATAAAAAGCAGATTAGAAGTTACCAAGGACTAGGGAGAAGGAGGAACGGGGGTGAGTGGCACTGAGAATGGAGTCTTTTGGGGGTGATGGAAACACTCTAAATTTAATTAGCAGTGATGGTTGTACAACTCTGAATATGCTAAAAACCATGAAATTATACATTTCGAAAGGGTGATTTTTGTGCTATGTGAACAATATCCGAAAATAGCTGAGTTCTATAAGTAGCCTGGCCTCCCTCAGTTTCTGGTTTGCAAGTCACAGATGACTAGGTAGGATGGCACCAGTTTTAAAAATAAACGGAGAGAGGGGTGCCAAAATCTTTCTCCCCTTGCCCAACTACAACTCCTCCAGGAGGTAAAGGAAGAAAGTGGAGTTCACCTATAGAAATGCTGTCTTTTAGGTGTGACAGGCTGACCTAACCAAACTCTTAACAGGCAACCTGAACTGGAAGAGCAGGCCTGCCTGGAGAAGGTAATAAAAGCGCCTGAGCACTTGCTACATAGGCAGCTCCTCTCCCACAGCTCCTGGCTCTGCTCAAGATCACAGAGAAGTCCCACCAGAGCGAGAAGCACCAGTGGGAGACTGGGGGTATGAGGAGGAGAGAAGGAACCAGGGCATGACCCCTTTGCCACCTCACCTCAGCACCTTCTCAGAAACCTCAGCATCTCCACCAGCTCCAGACACCACAACCCCCACAGCCTAGCAATGGGATGTGGCTTCTCACTGTCCCTGCTGGTTTGGCTTTCTCCACCACAGGTGTGACCAATCTCCATGTCCTCCTGAATAGACCCTCACTGATACACCAACCTTTGTCAAAGGAAATATCTGTGCAAACACCAGATGCTAGCTGTTACAGACTGTCTGTGTCCCCCCACCCCAAAATTCATATACTAAAACCCTAGCCCTCCTTGTGATGGTATTTGGAGGTGGGACCTTCAGGGGTGGTTAGGTCCAGATAAGGTCATGAGGGTGGGGCCCCCATGATGGTATTGGTGTCTTTATTTTTTTTTTTAAGGTTAACAGTATTTTAAGGTTATAGTTTTTAATGTTTATGAAGTTAAATTTCTCTAACTAGCAAGATAACAAATGAGCTACTAGGCCTCAGGCTTCATCCTAGGGAATGTTTATTGGGCAATCCCAATTACACAAGCCAAATGATTTCCAGCATTTCCCGTCTTTTTACTTTCATCATTTCCGCCTTTGCCTAAGTCATCTGGTTCTTCATGGACCACCATTGTGTGTCCAATGATTGAATGGACTCTCAGGTCTCCTGAGAGTACAATCAAAGACTCTTCAACAGATATATTAGCCACACCATCTTTGCCAGCAGCCACACTGCCCAGGTTTCCAACATGTCTCTCTCGATTCTTTGGCCCATAATGTGTTTTGGGTAGAGGATTAAGTGAGGAGCCAAACTGGTACAGCCTTGTTTATTATCTCCAAAAAGATGAACGTGGAATCCATGCTCGTCTTCAGTCAATCCTGTGATGGATCCCCAAACCATGACTGGCCCATTTCCCTTCTGCTCAAAGTAGATGGTACCCTGCAGGAGACCATCATCCTTCAGCACAAACACAGCCCTGGTCGCCATGACTCATGGGAGCACACTCCAGTCCCAGCTCTAAAAGCAGCAGAAGGCGCTACAGGAGACACCAAGGAGATCAGTGCCTTCATAACAAGAAGAGAGAACTCTCTCCATGAGCAAGGAAAGGCCACATGAGGGCACAGCAAGACAGCCATCTAAGAAGCAGAAAAGGTGCCCTCGCCAGACACTGAATCTGCTGGCACCTTAATCTTGAAACTTTCAGCCTCTAGGACTGGGAGAGATCAATTTCAACGTCTGTTGTTTAAGCCCCCCAGTCTACGGTATTGTCAGAGCAGTCTGAGCAGGCTAAGACACTAGCCTTTCGAGAGCTTCACTATTTCAAGGTTGCTTTTGCTGATAATCACAGATGAACCTTCGATTATCATCTGCTCATTTGTTTAAATGGGAGGAAAAAGGTAATTCTTTCAATCGATTTCCTCTCCCCAGCCCCTCTGTAGGTCCTCCACTGTGAAACATGGTAGAAGCTTCTGTACTGTGAGTGACAGAGTAAATGGGCAGATGCTGTCTTTGGTGTTTAACTTCCCTCAAATTCACATAGGTGCACAGACATTTAAAACACACCCTAGGGGGTCTTCCTTACCTCCTAGAGGAAATGCAATTAGGGAAGGGGAGAGTGTGTATTTTATAAAAATAAAAAGTTAGTATATAGAGTCTCTGTTGCCAAATCATTTTTATTTTTTTTTATAAATCAGGGCATTTTGCAGGCATCTCCCACTGAAGATAGAGACTGAAGGTATCTCAAACTATCTTTTAAAGCTAGTCATACACATCCGACATAAAATAAGGAAGCCAACAATAACACTTCATTTAAGCTTTGGTGTCCTTGATGTTAGTAACCCTATGATTTTTCCTCTCATTTTCAAAATGTTACGATGACAAATAAATGTTGCTAGGCTGAGGAATGTGCATAAATGAAGACAATAAAAGATTACCAAGTGTTTATCTGTCGTCAAATGTGCTTCAGAAACACCACCAAAAGGGCAAAAACAAAATAAACTGAAAATGTCAAGCACTGGCCTGGCTCGTGGTTCTGAAAATCAGCAGCACCAGTGTCGGAAACAGCTTGCCAGGGCATGCTACAGGTGAACACGGGTCACCCTACACCCTCATCACCTCATCCTGCTCTTAGACATACACTTAATGGAAACACATATATGTGTTCACCATAAGATGCATAACGAATGTTGACAGCAGCACCATTTGTAATAACCGGAAACTGATAACTTTCCAATGCCCACCACCAGTTAAACCAGTGACATATTTCTATAATGGAATGTTATACAGCACCAAAATAAATGAACTATTACCATATGCAACATAGATGAATCTCACAAATAATGTTCTGTGAAAAAAAGCCAGACATGAGAGTATATTCTGTAAGAGTCGATTTATATGATGTTCAAACCAAGTAAACCTAATCTGTACTTGGGGGTGGACACACAGAGCTTCTGCGAGGCTAACAGCACTGATTCCTAGACCAGAGCACATAGGTGCGTTTACTTTGTAAAATTCAAGCAGTATATGACTGTGTACTTTTCTTTACATATTTTACTTTATTAAAGTCTACTGTATTAAAACTTTTATAAAAAGCACTTTTACAAAAACCAAACTGGCATTTGGTCCCTTTGGGGCTATCGGCAGCATCTGGAGAGGCCATCCTCTGAGTAGACGCTGGATGTAGAGGTTCTCTGACCTGCAGGGTGCTGCCTGGGTGCTGATGGCTGCATTTGGTCCCTATTACACCACACACAGGCACTGTGACAGCATTCAGGGTAGTGGCAGGACCTACCTACTGAGGTCACTCAGCTTCCACTGGCAGGACAAGGCACAAGGAGGACAAGACTCAGAGCCTGTGCTCGTCTGAGTGTGGACTCAGCATCCAATGCAGCACTGCTGCTAAACACGGGAACTCCAAGGCAACGCTTGTTCAAAGAGCCATTCAGTGACCTGACCATGAGCTCGTACAACCTGACCTCGAGCTCATACCACCTGAACTCAGAACAGCTCTTACTTAACTACTCCAGGGCAGGCCCTGCCTTTTCTTGCTGTTGTTTCTTCAGACAAGCGCATGCAATGATGGGCTGGACACACTTGCTACATCAGAAAACTAACTCAAATCAGAGCATCCAAAACTGAAAAAATACATATCATATAAATCAAAAGTTGCCAGCTAGCAAGAAGGAATATATCCTGCCCTCCCATGAGAAAAACCTGTTTAAAAGCCAAGAAAGGGACTCAATACAGATGCTTTGTTGAGCTTTACCAATATGTAACCTTTCTCTCTCTCAGTCTCCCAACTGCAAAACTATCCTCACAGGAATGAAAAATATTTATTAAAAAATGAATGCAGAGGGCCAGGCCAAATCCGGCAAGCAAAATAAATTCAGTTCCTTGTAAACTCCTCCTGTACTTTTCAAGTGATACGAGCCCCATGTCATGTGGTTTCTCACAAGCTCAGCAGATCTGCCTAGAAACAGAAAATCAGTCATTTTGGCTGAATTTCCTTACCTTTTCTTTCAGATCACTAAGGAAAAATTACAAAGGATAAACAGCCAGTGGTAGTCCTCTTTCAATAGCAGCCATTACGTCAGTACGCTAATAACTAAGTCCAATTATAAGCAGCAGCAGCTCTAAGTAAAAATTCCACATGCTGTAACCTAGCCCACAATATCAATAGACCGACTTTAATAATTAGTCTACCTGCACTTTTCCACAGTTATATTGGGCCTCATCAATTAAGCCTGCACAGCCCTGCTGAATAATAGTTGGGTGATGCTTTCATTCTGGAAAGCATCTTTTTCTAATCAGTAAAACTACAAAAGTTAACGCCTACATGATTTGAATTGTTAAGGATCTAAGAGGCATTTTACATGAGTTTTCTTACTTCTGAAAGGGCATCAGACATTTTCAGATCAGTGATCAATGCTTAAAATCAGCATGAGGCCCACCAGTAACCAAGGCCTCCAGCTGTGGTGCAGGGCTGCCTGGACCAGGGTCGCTGAGGGGGCTGGGAAGGGGTTAATGTAAACTGCAGATTCCTGAGTCCCATCTAAAACACGCTATGAATCAAACTTGATATTTGGATGAAGGCAAGAATGTGCATTTTAAAAGCTCTTGGTGCAGGAAGGTCCAGAATCACTAAGAGTAATAGAGGGTATTCCCTGTGCACTGAGCGATCTCCCCAGGCAGATGAGTTTCCTAGTCACTCTTGCTGGGAAATCTTGACTGTGTTTCAATAAAAGTGCTCATTCCAAGGGCAGATAAGGCCAGAAAAACTGCTTATTCCATGGGGCAGTCGGCCTGAAGCCTAGCACCTGCTACACTGTGAAGTGGCCACTGAATGAGTAAGCCCAGCACCCAAACAAGCATGCTATGCCCTGGAGGAGTGCTGGGAAATAGGCCCCCACACACGAAGTGTGGGGTTGCTGGGACAAGAGAGAACAAGGCACGAAGTGAAAGGCCTTAGGAACACATACACCCTTTACTTTGCAAGTCTACTTTTAGGCTATTTTGAACTTTTCTAAAGGAGTTGAAAACAAAGAACCTAACAACATGGAAATAAGTACAATGTTCTTGACTGAGAAAAGTGAGGATTAGAAAAATGTCCATTCTCTTAAGTGCAATCTATAAATGAAAGCAATCCAATCAAAATCTCATTGGAATATTTAGAAATAGAACTTGAAAAACTGATTCTGAAGCTCATAAAAAAGATATGTGCATGACAAAGAAATTTTTTAAGTAAATGGGAAAAACCCTCTAGCTATCAAAACATACAATAAAGCCATAGTGACTAAAATAGAGTGATACTAGAATAAGCACAAACAAAAGATCAATGAATCAGAAGAAAACACGGAAATAATCCAGATGTACGTGTGTGTGTGTGTGTGTGAGAGAGAGACAGAGAGAGAGAGAGAGAGAGAGAGAGAGAGAGTGAGAGTGTGTGTGTGTGTGTGTGTGTGAGAGAGAGAGAGAGAGAGAGAGAGAGAGAGAGAGAGTGTGTGTGTGTGTGTGTTAGTTTGCGCATGTGCACGCACACAAGCACTGGCTTCTCTGGCCCGCTTTGCAAGCACACATGCATGTACATACACACTCAGTCTTTTTTTCTCAGGCATGTGCTGTTCTGTATTATTTCTTTGTATATATTTTTGTACAAACTTTTCTATACAAAATGAGAGCAAGTATTTCTTTAAGATGTATTCCTAAAAGTGAACTGGGGTCAAAGGGTATGATAGAATGGCAGAGGTTGCCAACATTCTGACCAGCATAAGTCCCTGTTTTCCCAGCCCTCGCCAACACTGAATAGGAGTCCATGTTTTCGTGTTTATTTGTGACTGCCTCTTTATGTCCTTTGCTTAGTTTTCTGTCAAGCCACTCATTGCTTATTACCTTACAGGTTCTTTTGAACACAAGCTCACTCGACACTGTTGGTACTTTCTCCCCGCCTGTCACTATTCTCAACTTTCCTGTGGCATCATTTCCCATAGAAAAGTTGTAATATTTTATATGGCCATATCTGTCCATCTCTTGTGGCTCCTGGTCCACTAACTGACAGGAAGTCCTGCCCGATAAATGCATTTCCTGTGCACCGCAGGTTGTAGATAACTAACACCAAGAGAAGGGGCTACGCCAAAGGTGCACTCTCCTTAACGGTCTTAAAGACAACACCTGGGGCAGGGTGGGAGGAAGGGCTGTGGTGTGGGGGTGGTCAAGGAACCAAGCATTTTAAGAAGGCTGGAGCTCAGAGCCCAAGATGAACAAAGGTAGGAGACAACAAGACAGAGAAATGGACACCTGTCATCAAATAATACCTCATGCATACTATTTATGATTTTTTGAATCCCATCATGGGCTTTAAAAACCAAACAAGCCTCAAACATAAATTATCCCATAACCATAAATATGTGAAACAGCAGTAAGTGAACTTTGCTGAGCAGCAGAAACAAAAGAATTAAGCTGGCCATTTAAAATCTCCTGACAAAATAAAAGACAGAACTAGGAACAGACCATGCATTTTCCAACTTCCAGAGCTGTAAATCAACAGAATCTACCTTTCTCGTTTGACAAACACTCCCACGTGAACCTCAGAGACCATAGGTTCTGGGAAAATGCAGCCATCACACCCTGGCCACTGAAGGGAACAGCTCAAAGCAATATTCTGCCGGTCTCTCTGCTCATTTCATCCAAAAAGAACCAGAGACAACTGGTTCTTTTTTGAAAAATGGTGATTTAGACAAAAAATAAAGCATATAATGTTTTCCCTGTCCTAGCACTCTTCCTAGACTAAAATTAAGGAGTTAAGAATGGCAACTGAATTTTATCTTTGTAGTTTCATAGTTTTTAATAGGTTCTACGCTATACCTTTAAAAAAAATTCTCACAGTTTAATTACAATAAGTACTCAAGTAATGAGAGACATGTTCATCATGGACAATTTCTGATTTAGGACAGATGCCTCAAATGCTAGCGTAAACATAATTGAGCTGACAGCACCGGAAGGCAGCTGGAGTCGCACACTGAGGCAAGGGCAATTGTCTCTGGCTGGCTGAGGGGACAGTGGCCACAGTGAACTGTTCAAAGGGCATTACCCGAGTGACCATGCATCAATAATGCCTGCCTGCTTCCTTGGAACAAACACTCACAACACATGTTACAGAAACAGATAAATATAAAGGCCAAGACAAAACATGCATGTTGAAAAAAGCTTAGAATGTCATGGCAGGAGCATCCCACAGAAGTGCCACTGTCAATACCAGGCCCCACTGGGTAGCTATTAGATTTGTACATATTCTTTAATGAAGAACTTTACTGTCCCTCATTCATAAATCATGGACTAAGCAGGCAAGATATAAATGCTATGACGATATCAAGAATCAATTTACCAACAATGAACAAACAAGCAAATGAATAAAACTGAGCTTTGAAAAAAATAACTGACGCAAAGTAAGACAACACAGATTGCATGCTCTGGCCCTAAATAGTTTTTAAATTAAGGAGAAAAATGACTACATTTCAACATATACATAATGACATGTTTTAATATGAAAATAATTTCTTGACTGTTGTGCCTAAGATAACAAAGCTGTCCCAAAGCAAGTGAGAGAAAGGGAACTAAAGCCAGTAATCGGTAATGCACACCGAGGCTCATTCTGCTTCTAATTTCATCCAGATTGTTAGAGTCCTTCTCCAGCAGGTCAGCCAGGCATGGGGACTCTATTTACACTTTCTACCTGCACAGCGAACTCTTTACATCGTTAGTTCCACTCCAGGCCTGAAGCCCATCAAATCGGGCCTCCATAATCTGGCAGAGTTCTCCTAAGAGGTCATCATCAAACAACTGAGCACACCCTCCAGGGAAGGAGGCTCCTCTTTGATGAAGGTCCCAGGACCTAAAGACACTTTGCGCCACTACTGAATTCCACAGTGCGGCTGCCTGCTCCATGGAGGCAGAGAAACTCTGGTTTGCTGTCTTAGCAGTGGAGAGGAGGCACCCTGCAATATGGAGCACACAGCTTGGCAATCAGGCATGTGCGCCCCAGAAGAATGAAGCCAAATAACTCTACTTTCAATCTGTCACATTCCTAGGTTTCTTCTCGTAAATAATTTATAAGCAGACATACCGTCTGTCTCTTCCACACAGAGTTAGGAGTACAGCGCTGACCTTTGACATGGTGGTGAAGTGCAGCGGTAAATGTGACAACCACATACCAGTATCACTGACATGCAGAAATCAGGCTCCAATGATGGGTGAGCCTGGTTTATTGAAGAGCAATATAATGGCTTTCTCCGTCTTTCCTCTTACCAGCTCCACTGTTTCTATGTCAACTAGACCTAGAAAGAGCACTCCCTTTTAAATACCATAGTTCCATTCTGGCAAGCTAAAACCCAGAGCTGTTTCTAAGGAAATACAGACGGCTCACAAAGAGAACTACATTACAATGTGATCGATGTAGATGCGGACAAGGGAAGAATGAGAATATAAGCCTAGATTCAGCACTACTCCCAGCAATTCTGGTAACACCTTCAACAAAGCCAGGCATTAAGGCAGCTATGGTCAGGCCAGGCTCTTCTGTAAAGGGTACAGAGAAAACATGAGCTCTTCCTTTACTGCAGTTACCAGGCAGGCTGGTCTCTTGGTACTATGCAATCCGTGCTCCTCGGAGCCCTGGAATTCTGTGAGATCTCATCCTGTCACTGTGAACTTGGAATGCTGGTAAGGGACAAGAGCTGAGCCCCAGAGGTTAGACTCGCCACCCAGCGCCTTACCTGACTTGCTCCCAGGTCTTGGTGGCCAAATGCAGGACCCAGAGATCCTTGTAGTGGTAAAACTGCTCTCCGTTGGGAGAAGCAAACTCTCCCCCGAAGATCCATAGCTGCCCGCCGCATTGAGGCACCACCACAGCCTATGAAAAGAAAGGCTGACAGGTCAGAGCACAGCCAAACAGCTCTCAGCTGCATCCACAGGTGGAGACCAGAGTCTGCACTGTCCACCAGAGCACAGCATGTGATGGTCTCAGCCAGCACCCACACTCCTGCCTTTAAGGGGAAAGCTCTTGAAAAATACCTGACAAATTCTCCTAAGCCAAAACCTAATAAAATTACTTTCATGCATTCCTAAGTTGTAAAATGAACATCTACTTATACTTAAGACAACCCTGTATTTCATTACAAAACTGTCAAAAGTTAACAATAGTCAGAACACAAACTTAGAGTATTTTTATTAAATATCTAAAATAAAGCTGTTTACTTGCCCTCATTAGTCCCTTTCCTAGCTATTAAGCACTGTACGCCTAAAACTGCACACATGAATAAAATGTGTGTAATATGTAATGTTTACATAACACTATTAATGTTTATTTTTAAAAGATTTAAACATAACAGGAAGCAGTGAAGACAATACCAGTTGGGCCACACGCACAAGAGGCCAGAGTGGCACAAAAGCCACGCCGACCTGGCAGCGTGCCAACTGGACTTTCCAGACTCACATGTGCATATTTCAAATTATTACTGGGCTTAGCACAATATCGAAACACTCACAGAACAAATGGTCCATGGGCACATCTCATGAACCAATGTGACTGAGGCAGGGAAGTGGCTGAGAACAGGTACTCCAGGGCTCACATCCCATGAGAATTACACTTTACATTCCCAAGGTTACTCACCTATTCAACAAAATTGAAGCAAGAACACCTAACATCTCGGACCCTGCATTAGTATCAGAAATATAAGGATAAAAACACACAACTTTGCCCAAGCCATTTGGTGTTCCTACAATGACCACATAGTTGAGGTTTCCACCACCCCACTGAAAGCTCCATCTCTATGGGGCGAGAGTAACACTCCAGGCTCCAGGTTGGGGATTGCCACAAGAGATCCTTCGTAAAAGAAAAGCAGGTCAAAACTATGATTTAAAATGCCCTTCCAGAAAAGGAAAATACTGCGTAAGGGAATGTCTTTCAGGTAGCCAAGATAAGAGTGGATCCTATTTCACATAAAATAACTTCCATAGCTATAAACACAAACACAGACTTGGGGAATTTTAAAAGCAATTCATATACAATCTAGTCCAGAGCTTTTGAACTCATTTGTTGGCTTATTTGTTGAAACCGAAGTAAAAACTAAATGGTAACACACATAAAACTGGACTCCTCCCCTAGAACTCTAGGTCAGCCTTCTTTACAACCAAAATACTCAAATGCTAAGCCCTGACCTCATCTCAGAATGTCCTCCCTGCAGCAAGGGAAGGAGACTTGGGTCAGACACTGCTGGGTAGTACGATGCTCCTGAGCATTCTCCTGCATGAATACCTACCTGCCCTTCAGAGAAAAGCTCATGCTGGGCAGGTCAGAAGCCGGTCCTCAAGAGGCTTCATCCACAGGCACTCTCCGAGCACCCCAGAGCTCCCGCTGCAGCATGATCCTTCAACCTGCCTGACACCTAAAAATGCTGCAGAACCACAGCTCTGTCACCAATGCTGCTCTTGCCCTGGACTACTTGGAGGGTCCTGGTGGCATACCTGAGAATGACAGAGCCCTCTCTCCACTCCCATTTTCACTCAGTTTCATGTACGTCACCTCAGCACAGATAACTGACCTATAAAGAAACAATCCAGTTTCCTATCACTCTAAAACCCCAGTTCTATTGGAAAGAAACTGGTCATTTCAAATCTTTAAAGTAGATACGAGGAGTATTAGGTCAGGCCCAAACCTAACACATTTTTTGAGTTTAATGAAGTTAAGTGATACATTTGTGCTGCGGTTAAGAAATACCTTAGAAGGCATAGTGAAAGATATCACTGAACACCCAGTCTTCATTAGAGACCCAAGAAAGGCCTAGAGCTACACAACCCTAGAGAAAGTCTCAAAAGGACCATGATGATATGTGAGTGACTTAACCATTTGCCAAGACTGATAAACGAAAACAAAATCCAGACAGTCAACAGGTGGCATTCATAAAGTCCTGCATCTAACCACACGGTTCTAGAGAGAAAACAGGACTTACAAGGAGAAAGATCAATCAGGAGTAAAGACACCCATAATTGACAGAGATAAGAAAATTAGCAGATGAGAACTTGAAAACAGTTATAAGCATGTCCAAAAATTTAAAAAACATGAACATAATAAATAGACATAGAAACAATAATCAAGAACCAAATAACTTCTAAAGCTGAAAAATATCATATATAAACTAATTCACAAGTTCAGACCATATCTATTGACCTTGAAGAGTAACAAAAACTATCAAAATGAAGCCAAAAGAGAAATGGACTGGGGCGGGGGAAGGGGTGCAGGGGGAGAGAAAAAGACAAACTGACTGCCCTATTAGATATTAAACAGTCTAACATACATGTACTGGATTCCCATAAAATCAGAAAGATACGTCAAAATCAAATTGCTAAAAAACCAAAGATAAAAAGGAAATCTTTTAAGCTGCCTGTGGAAGGAAGAGAAGACACACTGAATACAGGAGAATTAAGGTAAGAATGACCACTGACCTCTCTCATTAGAACAATATAAGCCAGAAAAGAGAACAACTTTCAAATGCTGAAACAGCTGTCAACCTAAAATGCTACAGCTAGCAAAAATATCCTGTAAAATGAATATAAAATGAAGATATTTTCACTTAGGAAAAAAAGCTGAAAATAATTTGTAGTCAACAGACTTGCACTTCAAGAAATGGTAAATGAAGTTTTAAGCTGAAGAAAAGCATCACCATATGAAAACAAATCTACACAATGGAAAAATGTTTGTTAGAATGGTAGATTTGTAAATCAATATAATATTTTCCTTTCTCATTTTAAAATTTCTTTAATAATTGTCTAAGAGAAACCAGTAACAATGTATTGTGGGGCTTCTAATACATATGGAAATAAAATATATAACAACAGCACACAGGATGGAAGAAGAAAATGTATGTATTCTATTGTAAGGTTCTTACAGTTTATGAGACATGGCAAAATATCATTTGGAGATAGACTATCTTAAAATAAAGATGTATATACTGCAAACTCACAGCAACCATTAAAACAAAAACAAAAATGAAGGACAGCTAATAGGCTAACAAGGAAGATAAAAAGAGGATATTAAAATATAATCAACCCAAAAGAAGGTAGAGAAAAAGAGAAAAGGAAATACAGAACAAAAGGGACAAACAAAAAACAAGCAATATCAAAAACATTACTGACAGCCATATTAATAATCACATTAAATTTAACAGATCAATACACCAATTAAAAAGCAAAAACTCACAATGGATATAAAAATAAGACCCAACTACAGTGCTGTTCACAAGAAATTACTGGAACTATAAAGACGGAAATGGGTTAAGATTGAAAGGATGGAAAAAATATGCCAAATAAATACTAATCCTAAGAAATCTGAGGTAGCTGTGCTAATGGTAGACAAAAACTTTAGAAGATTATCAGGGATAAGTTAGTAAGGATATGGAAAATGTGAACGTATCCTGAGGACACTATATCCACCAACTAGAGATTGTACGTTCTTTTCAATACACACAGAACATGTACCAAAAATAGATCAAATGTTAGGCCACAGGATCAAAATCACACGAAGTGATCTTTGAATATAACAGAATTAGAAATGAATAACAAAAAGATATCTGGGAAATCCCTCAGTAATTGTAAATTAAACAACACACTTCTAAATACTGTTACCCATGAGTCGAAGAAGACATCTACAAGCAAATTAGGTCATTTAAATCCGAATGATACTAAAACACATCAAAATTTGTGAGATGCAGCTAAAGCAGTGCCTAAAGGGAAATGTATAGCTTTAAGTGCTTATATTAGAAAAGAAGGTTTAAAATAAATGGAGATTTAAAATAAATGATCTATGTTTTCATTGTAAGAAGCTAGAAAAGGCAAATTAAACCCAAAGAGGAAGGAAGGAAACAAAGAAGAAATTACTGAAAAAGAAAAATGTATAGAGAGAAGGAAAATCAATGAACTCGATGTCAAAAAGAAAAGAAAAATTACAAATACTTTAACTTCTGTTTGGGATCTAGTGCTGAGATTTTTAAGTCACCTGGAACTTTTTCAACCTTCTTTCAAAAACAATTTCAAAATTAATACATGAGAGGTAATGTAGGCAAATTATTTCCCTAACAACTTCAAACCAGAACCATCTGTTGAAGATTAAAATGCAGAAGGCATCTCAATTACCTAATACAACCCCAGTCATTGGATATACTTAGAAAATTCAAGTTAAATCAAGCAAATGGCTGGTCACTAGTGTGCTGGTCACACAGCAAAATTACACTGACACTCAGGGTTCACGCTTCCAGTTCACATCAATACAAAGCAATACCCCAGAGAGAAGCCCTTCGAATGTACTAGTTAAAGATAAATTGTAATAAAATACAACTGTACTTCCTGCTAATTATTTAAGTTCTTAAGGAAATACATAATTTAAAAAAATCTTTTTACTTGTCACTCCTAAAGACAAAGAAAATAGATTTCGGGGTAAAATAAATTCATTTTTTCTTTCTTTCCAAAGAAAAAGCACACGTATTACACATCTTGTTAGCGCTTTATTTTCTAGAGTTCTCGATGATGCTTAAACTAAAACATCTTTATTACTATTTTCTATGGGAAACTAGTTTCCACACGTGTTTTGACAACAAAGTCACACTATTGTAAAAATATACAGTTCATTCACCTTCGATAAGGTACGCTTTAAAATTCTAATATTTCAAATAATTTGCCCTATTCAAATACTTTCAACCAAGTCTTTGTGGGTAAAAACAATTACACGGCTACTATGCCAAAGTAACAAGAAAAAGAGAAAAAGAAAAACTTCTTGGATAAGAAAAAAATGGATGAAATGCCTAATTTGGAGACTAGCGATCTTATAATTCAAACTCGAAGTTTTCAATCTAATCCAAGTCAAATATTTTCATTTCATAACTGTTAAGAAAATGGAATGGAATAGTCTGGTCAGAAGGATATTCACTTCAGATTACTGATCAGTGCCAAATTTCTCTAAGAACTTATTTTTATCAAGGTCACTGTCAGTTAAAACTGATCTTATAATAAACATGCAGTACTCTAAAATGTCCTGCAGTATAAAAAAATAATTTGCTAAAAGATACCCAAAAGATGCAAATTCACCTCAAAACATAACATAAAAACAATAGGTTCAGGATCAATTAGGATGTCTTAAAGAGCTTACTTTAAAAGACGTCAAAGCACTTTAACAAAATTACTTCCTATAGAAGTGGTCCCCAACCTTTTTGCCACCAGGACAAGTGCTCCTATGAGAATCTAATGCCTAATGATCTGAAGTGGAGCTGAGGTGGTGATGCTAACACTGGGGAGAGGCTGCAAATGATGAGGAAGCTTCGCTCGCTCACCACTCACCTCTTACTGTGACTGGGGACCCCTATCCTATAGTATCCTTCTAAGGTAACAATTCTTCTGTGTATAGACGAGATAACTGAGGTACGAGCTGGACTATTATCAGCTCTTCAGCAGAAAGCTAGCTGGACTCTAGAGGGAAATGAAGTCACTGGCTAGAGAGAGATGGAAGCAGGCCTTACCCCTACTCACTGCTCACTTCCCTTTGCACTGTCAAAATTACGGAAGAGTTTATACCCCAAGGCTCTCTTATTGGTGATTAACTTATGTGTTTTGGAAAGTAAGCAATAAAAATAAAACACTTTTAAATATATTCATGCACACACACACATAGTGGTTTTGAAGTAACTTTAAATTGACAACCAACATTCTCTGTCTAGATGTAACCCAGGCAAAGCACTATCCAACCAAGTGCAAGAAGTAAGACGGTACTGCTCAAAGGGTATACGCCTTCTGCCTGCTCCAGGTGCAAGGCATGTGCCATCCTCACCAGCATCCACTGTCTTACCTGTCCCTTGAGGTTGTATGCTTCCCAGGCATTTGGATTTGTTTGTCATTGACTTAACTGGAATAAAATCACATCTGGAAAACTTTGATAGCTCTCCTTCCAAATGCCCTTCACCACCCCGCCCCCACCCCCAGAAAAAAGCCCATTGGAGTCTAAAATAACACAGAGGCTCTAAATGAATTCTGACATGATGCTTCATGCTTTAGCTTCATGAGAGCAGAATTCTAAAAACATGTGACACCATCAGGACCAAAGAAAACACAAAATATGGAACATAATCGGGAGTTGGCAAATGTTTTTCTTGTCGCTATATCCCAGTCCTAGAATGGGGCCTCGCACATAAAAGATACTCAGTATTTCCTGAGTGAACAAGTCTAGAAGTCCTGCAATACCTGCTCAGATGGAATGTAATAAAGCTGTAATTTTTTGGAGGCTAACACTTACGGCAGCTCAAATGGACACTGTCAGAAGGATTCTCCTTATTTCATGAATAAACATTTTATATATAACAACTCTTCTCCATAAATTACTTACTGCTCATTAATGCACAAAGGCCAATAAGAACACGGATGCCTTTTTTTATTAACCATATGGAACTTTTTACTTTATGAGAGAATGCATTTTGTTTCAAGTGTTTTAGTTATTACTTTGAGAGAAACAAACATCAGGTGAATAAGAAGACTGGAACTAACAATGTTCACCACCTCCTTCTTACTCAGGCCTCAATTCTCAAGTCTTGCTCCCTGAATCCTCAAAAGTCCAGGCCCGAGAGTTTGAACACTCCCTTCTTCTCTCTTAGATCACTCGGTCACACATTAGGTAGACATTATGACACTTTACTTTCTCTCACTGAGCTGTATTCATTTTAGAAAATGCCATGTAAACTCTCAAGTTACACACTAAAATAAACTCCACCCCTCCCAAAATTCAGGATCTAGGAGAATGAAGGATGTACATATAAGCTTTCTCTTTCTACTCTTTTTGCCTGCTAAATTATTAAAGAGATTAAAAAATATGGCTTTGAACATCATATTCATTAAACTGTCTATAATGTGAAAATGTTTATGTCTCAGAATTTAATCTAGGAGAATTTGAACTGTAATGACCTTTAGGCAAAAGGCTTTATTATCAATTTTCTGTTTCCCATTGTTCTGATTCATTGTAAAATTCACAGCATAAACAGCAAGCCAACCTTAACTACAAGATTATTAAACTCCAGACTGATAAAATCCTCATCAGGCATGCATGTGAATCAGAGCCTGCTGAGCACACAGCCAAATAAATGAATTTAAAAATCTCAAAGACTTTTATGACTCTAATTCTTCAAAGACATAGTTAATAATTAAAATAGATAAAAACACAAAAGAATCCCAAGCCTGCATTACTTGACTTGGGCATGGAGCACGTCTGCCCCATTAGGCATTCTTGAGGCTCAGGAACCTGACAAGGCATTTAGGAGGATTGTGGACTCAGAGTGCCCATCAATAGGACAGGACAGGACTTGGTCCTTAGCTTGGAAGCCTAGAGCAGATTATTCACTTGAGAACTAGAGTGGGCTCTGTTAAATGGACTTGAACCTATCATGACCCATAAATTTACTAAAATCCAAGCTTACTAAGATGTAATTTTTAAACCTGAAATCAAGTGAATTGTCTTTTTCCGGAAGATAAACCAGTCCAAACGCTTGTGAGCCTTCATGTGCACAAGATATTCATGCAGTTCAGGTGGGCAGGTCCTCCTCTCAGATCCAGTTTCACATCAGTGGACTACTTCAGAGCACAGAATCAGGAAAAGAAGAACCACATACTGTGCAGGAATGTTTTAATCACATGATGGGCTCGTACAATGATCTTTCTCCACTTTGGAGAGATATTACTCATTCGAACTGTTTTCTGAGTGCCGACACCATTCCAAGTACTAGTTTATAATAAGAAGACCAAGTGCCTGTCCTCGTGGAGCTTACAGAATCTGAAACCAGGATCCCTTCTCTGAGGAATTAACAGTGGTGACACAGTCCTCCTGGGGTAAGCAGAAACTAGCCTACAACATGCAGATTTAGTGCTATCCCTTCATTATCCCTGGTTACAACTCCTTCACTCTATAATAATTATTTTCCATGTACCATTTACACCTATTTTTGAACATTGTTTTCTTCTTTCACCTCTCTAGTCACCAGATCTTAGTCCTATGAGAGCCTCTCTTGCTCAAGTGGAGATGGAGCAATTTGTTAACTGCTACATGCCAGGCACCACACTACGTATTTTTATCTGGATTACTTAATATGAACTTCACACCACCTGGAGGAGCAGGTGTTCATCTCCTTGTCTTACAGATGAAGACAATGACATGCAAAGAAGCTCAGTAACAAACCCAGGTTTAAAAAACAGCAAAGTGAGGACCATGTGCAAAGCCCGGCCTCTCTGCACCAGGCTACCTATCAATTACCAAGTCGAAAAGTCCCTAACAGAATACTCAGAGTAAAGCCCCAACAGGAACAGAGGGAAGGCTGAGGGTCAGTATCGACACATACCTGGTGAGCACAGCGCCTCGGAGGTGGATTGGGGATTTCAACCTTGGTCCAGGTGTCCTTCCTGATGTTGTAGATATAGAGTTCATTATATAAAAATGTCTGCAGAAAGGAAGAGGAACTTTACTGTTATGAATGATGCTTCCATGCAAGTGACAGTTAGTGGAAAAAAGGATCTCAGCTGCTAGCCTTCTCTGAAAAACATGTTTCTTAAAGTAATGCAAATCCTATCAATGCAGGATGGTTTCAGCTGGTCCCCTGGATCCTTTGGGATGATGACACGAAAAGCATTTTTCCACTATGCAAGGAAGGTGTATTTATGCTTTTTAACTGTTTCATATACAATTCTGAAACACGGGTCTTTCTGACCTGCTTAAAAATAAAAATTAGCTTTACAACTGATCAGTACTTTTTCTATTCAAAACAACTTCAGGAATCCATCATGAGGAAGAACAGAATGAACAAGCAACCCAAATGAGCAGTGTGTTGGTCAACCTTAAGCAGGTGGTAAGAAGAGTTAGCCTAAAGGTCACTGATGGCTTGCCAAGGACAACACTGCATGCCAGACCTGATGGCTCAGCACGTGGGACACACGGGAGGAGAGTTAAAGGACCAATGAGGATTTGATGTCACTGCTTTAAATTAATTTTACTCCAAATGAGACCCATGGAAACTTGGGGGGGAAAGAAAAAAATATATACTTTACTTTTTGGCCATTGAAATATTCACCTCCGAAAAGGATTAATTCATCTTTCTCAGGATGAGCAGAGAATGAGGCATTTAACCTGTAAGAGACAAACATAGCAGATCAATACAAAATCAAACCACTTGATGCCCAATCTGAGAGCCATTCTACCTTCTATTAAAGTGCTTTACCACCAGGGACTAACTTTTTCTAAACTTTTATGAGAGGAGCCTGGGGTTGAGAAAAGAAACTAAAGCATCACCCTTAAAAGTAGTCTGAGACATGATACTAGCATCCAGGCTCCCTGTCTCAGGAGGGCAGGACCTGGGCCACTCCTATAACATCTGGCTAAAACGCATCAGGCAGTGACAAGTCTAGGTACTCCTACTTATGTGCCAAGTTGTCCAGAACTGTCCTATTTTAAAAGTGTATACTCTAAAATCACAATTAAAACTGCTCTAAAAAGTCCAGTATTTAAGCATTTTGATATACATCCCAGATGCCTTCCACCTAGAAAAAAGGCAGATAACTTTCTATTTATTTCACAGGAGGACAAAAGAATAGCTGTAAGAAAATAATATACACATCCTGACCATTTCAGTGGACAGTACTGAAAGTTGGGTGGTGCCTGAGATCACTGGAAAATGCCCTTCCTTAAGAATCCCCTCAAGGTGTTCCCCAAGGTGTGTTCCAAAACACAAACTCCAAAAGACCCTTTTCCATAGAAAGATTTCAAGGTCAAGTAAGTTTGGGAAATCTAAAAACTTTTTCTCTTGGGGATCTATTGTATACAGAAACATTTCATAGGCTGGGACATTCTGCAATAAAGAAAGCAGTGTTACAATACCGCAAATGCTACAGTGAACAGTCTCATAGTTCTTCGAAAAGTTAAACACAAAAATTTTCCACTCCTAGGTATATAGCCAAGAAAATCGAAAACAGGGACTCAAAAAGATACCTGTATGACAATGTTCATTATAGCATTACTCACAATAGCCCAAAAGTAGAAACAATCCAAGTGTCCATGAACAGATGAACAGATAAACAAAATATGGTCCATCCAATCTTAAAAGGTATGAAGTTCGGATGCATGCTCCAATGTGCCTGAACCTTGAGGACATTATGCTAAGTGAAAAAGGACAGATACTGTATGACTCCACTTATATGAAACAGCTGCAATAGGCAAATCGGAGTAACAGAAAATAGAGTAGAGGTCACCAAGGGCTAGGAGGAGGGGAATGGAGAGGGACTGCTTACTGGGTATAGAGTTCCTATTTGGGATGATGAAATTTTGGGGGCATCGTGAATGTTAAGTAATTCCATAGAATTGTCCAGTTAAAAATGGTTAAAATGGCAAATTCTATGTATACATTTTCATCACAATTAAAATTTCCAAAATAGGAAACCAGTGTTTCCCAAAGTTTTTTGGCCACAAATGTTGTCACTTAATGCTTGTTAATTTTCTAAGGAAAAGTAACACACACAGCTTGGAAAACAATTCCATTTAGACTCAGAATGCTGAAGTGTCACTGCTGTCTATGCCCCTTCTCCAGGTCACAGACACACAGGCCCCCCTAACGCACTAATGCAACTGAGCACCTTGTCCTTATTTTCCCATCAAATTACACCTGAGCCAATACCTGCGAGATAAACACGCTTATAAAACTTGGTAATTTTCATGGTTTTAGTCCCACAATATGACAGAGAGGTAAGAGGCAAGAAGTTACTAAGGTTGCCAGCCAAGAGGTCTTCATTTTATCTCAGCTCTGTCAACTCCTCCCTTCTGTTAGGAAGCATTCCCAGCTGACCCTTTTGAATTTCCCACGTATCAAAAATATCCTGACATTAAACCTGGCTTTTGGGGCAGTTACTTTAAGAAAAGTTCTATAATGTCATCCAAAAATAATCAATCCATAAGTGGCTTCCCTCGGGGATGCTGTACATGTGAAGACTAAAGATCTCAAGGATTTTTGTGCTTCAACTATTCAAATGAAAATGTACAACTACCACATGTGGAAGTTGTTTGTCCCCAACGATAACATGCCGAGTACAGGGGAAAATAAAACCACATTTTTAATGGAATTTGTTAAATGAAGAATAGGAAGGACCTCCAATTTGGGAGGCTGCTAGAAAGTTGCTGTTAGCTCATCAGCTCAAGGGCTAATCACATTGCCCGCCCGCCCCCCCCCCACCGCCCCCCCCCCCACCACCATCGCCACCTCTATCCCCAACAACTGAACAGGTAATGATTAAATCCTGTGTCCTGGGACCATGAAAGTGAGGTGCCAGAGCCATCACCTGCACCTCACTGAAGCAAAGACAGCACCATAACTGCATCACACTATAACCACCTCCCTTCCTGAAGTGCTGGACCTCAGGCTAATGACAGTTCTAGTGAGACAAACCTCATTCTGAGGGAAATGAAGCAAATCATTTCTCAACCAAACAGTCCCAGATACTTGTGAAGGACTTGGAAACTATCTCTTTATTAGGCCTTTCCTAGGTTCCTAACTTAGTGTATTCAGTGTCTTGCCTCTGCTGTTAGAAAAGAATTACAGAACCTTAAATCAAATTATAAAACAACTGGAATTCAGAAGACGAGAGGACAAGAACTGACAGAGAGGAATAAGAAGTTGACACAGAGGAAGTCAGAAGAAAACCAAAGCCTGCTCATTTCAGTTTATCTCACAAGTGTTTGAAATCCTACAAAAGACTCTGGAGTTTTCACAATTTATAAATTCATTTAAAATGGTTTATACACAATTTATATTTAATAATCACATCTTTCACGAGAACTTAAAAAGTATTATAAAGAAACACAGCTAAAACCTACTGTGATTTTAACTTTTCCACCTTTTAAAATATCTTATGAACCAAATGAAAGCTCATTGGGACATCACTTTAGTCCATAGATTGTTATCAGCTGGGGAGCTTTCAAACCTGGCAGAATTTCCCAGATGAGCAGCTGTGCTGAGACCTCATTTCCATGTTTCTGCATGACAAAAGAGTTGAATAGCCTCATGCACATTCTTCAGAAGAAAGGGAAAAAAATGTTTTGTAAAGCTGATGAGGAACAGGTTTTAATGACGAAAATGTCCCAAGTGCCTGGTTATTTCTGAAAACATGTTGCCTTTTTAAAGCAGTTTTCCAGTTTATACAAGAAAACTGTCAGAAGCTATAATGAAGAGCATTGCTCACTTACCTTGGTGAAGGTGGGGAGCAGGGTGTTTCCACAATCTGAGTCTTTTTGGCATCTAGTGTCTGGAAATGGGCTATGAGAGCTTCAAGGTCTTCCTAAAGGCAGACAAGCAGTTACATGTGAGACGTTTTCTTAACTCCTGCTATGGAGGCAAAAGCCCGGGTCGGCATTCCGTTGCCCATGGACACAGAATATGACACATGCAAAAATACTCAAAGCTTGACCTCAGAGGCGGTTTTCTTGGAAGTATGGATGCATGCACCCTGCAGGTATCATCGCATTCCAAACCCTCCCCCGCCCCCTGAATGGCCTTCCACTAGACCAGCATCTTCAACCGCCTCTGGGAAACCCAAGGCTGGGCCACCTCAAAAGCCTGCTTTGTTGTCTGCATAGCAGTGTCTAAGAATTTTGGCTCATTTATTTATTCATTTTCTTTTCACCTTCCTCCCATCAAAATAATAAAAACTCCAAGCAAGCAAAACTTGTCATTCTGCTTAGAACAGAGGCTGCATGTGAGGGCTCAGCAACTATGAGCTATAGCAACTCTGTGCATGAGGGTTTCTATTTTTACAACTACAGACAATTTAATATTTACCTGACCAACTGGGCACTGGCGCCCAGTCTTCCCACCTCCAGTCCAGTGCCTATTTCCCTGCATTAACGTACCCCTTTACCATCCTCCAAAAAGGTGATGCATGACCTGTGTGTCATAGAGAAAAGTTCTCTTCTATTCTTATTCTCTTCTTGAAAGCTCGCTCCCCCCACACACATCTTGCTCATGCTGAAACCTGACATATGCCCTCCTTTCCCCCCAGGCCCCCTCCCACAAACACACCCACCCATACACAGCCCTTCTTCCCTGGTTCCACATTCCGCACTGAAGGTAGATTTCCTTCCTGTACCTACTGACACTTCCAGACTATTCTGTACTCTTCTCCAGCCTCATCTCCCACCCCACTTCCTCATTGCAGGCTGCAGTGGCTTCCTCTCAGTTCCTTTAATCAGAACACCACATTCCCTAGGCCTAAACAGCCACCAGCACCCCCACCCCAAACTTCCCCTGGGTGTATCACCTTTACTTTCTCAAAATAGCCACTGTCTGGAACTGGGTGCTCATTACTCTCCAGCAATGTCTTTATACTTTTACTATGTGTTATGTATACTTAAGCAATACATATATTGCAGTAGATCCTCCAATAACATCGTTTCATAACATTGATGAGATGCAATAGGAACTTAACTCTTGTCTATTATCAATTAGCCTAGGGTAAATTGGTTTTAGTATACAGCCACACCTTAGAGATATTGTCGGTTCGGCTCCAGATCACATTAGAGTATTGCAATAAAGCAAGTCGTAATATTTTTGCTGGTGGAGGGTCTTACTGTCAATTAGTAAAAAAAGCAACATTTGTGACGTGCAATAAAATGCAATAAGGTATGCCTGTACACTGTTTCACTTAAAGTCACAGAACCTATTGACTAGGTGAGGACTTTCTGCATTGTTTTACATTTTTCAATTCCATGTAAATGTTATATTGTATCATCTCTGGCAACTTGCTTTTTTGCTCAACCCTATGGAATGAACAGTTCGATACACTGAATCCATTCACTTTCACTATGGCAAAGCTACCACTGTGATGACAGTTCATCTATCCATCTGCTGATGAAGGAACATCTGGGTCAATTCCAATGTTGTTTTTATAAACAACACTACTTGGCCATTCTTGTACCTATTTTTGTGTAGCTGGGGGGAATTTTTCCAAGGTGAACCTTTAGATGTGTAACTGCTGGGCTGCTTCCACTTTTCTAGATATTGACAAAGTGGGGTCCAAAGTGGCTCTGCCAATTTTCACCTTCACTGCGGTCAATGAAAGTGTCTTTTGTTCTGCTACTTCTATGTGAATAGTTATCTAACAGCTGTCCTGCTGACTACCACGTCCCTAATGCCAAACATACTACAAAACAAATTACTGAACAATTGGAACTTTACAGAGACCTGAATGGAGAAAGGACTATTGGAGTCATAATTAGTTCAGAGCACCTGGTCCAGTATCATGCACCTGAGAAATTATCTTCCTTAAGGTGGAAGGGAAGGCAAGGATAAGGTGGGTGGAAGGAGTGGCTGGGATGAGGATCAGCAGATGCGATGGGAGAGATGTTTTATCAGTACTGGCGCAAACTGGTACTAAGGCCTACCATTATACGGTTGGCCCCAGTCACATGAGGACAGACGTTTCCACAGGGGTGTCTTGCTGGGAATAGGCTTGGCTGCTCCACTCACTAGGAGCACAGACTCTGCTTTCAGACAACCTGCTTCAACTCCCATCTCTCCCAGTTCCTAACCCTTCACAGCTGTGTGACCCTGAGCAGTGTAACCTGTTAGCTTCTGATTTCCTGTCAGGTGGGGACGCCAAAGCGACCTACTCAACTTGGTTGTGAGGATTAAAGCCCAGACAGCACAGTGCTTGGCACACTGCATTCATTAACCATTGTTGATTGCCCCAGATTAGGGAGCAGGTAAACAAGTCAACAGAAAGCAGAACGCTCAACTCTTAAGTTTAACCCCGTTCTATCTGCAAACCCTGCTGAGTGAGAGGGAGTGAAGGAGAGAGAGCGGGGAAGAGGGGTTGACAGAGAAGAAAGCAGTGATTACCGTCAACTATTATGGAATGCCCCAGAGTTCCACTTACTCCACGGATGCGCACTGCTTAGGGTTGCTGTGAGAATTAGTCACCCTCTTTTAAGGACGAGTGAGGCTCAGAAGTTAAGCCTTTGCCACTCAGGTCACGCCCCTTGCAGAGGCGCTCCTGCTCGCCCCCGGGTCCTCCTACACTAACTCCGGGCCCCTCCAACACCAGGCAGAACGAAGTCCGGCAATGATGATGACATTGGACGAAGAATGACAGCAGAGAGGAGCACAACAGCTCGCGCATAGGAGGACCCGGGCACCGGGGCCCGTCCCGGTGGGCCTCGCTCACCTCCTCCTTCCGCGAGCGCTTAGACACCTTCTTCTCCATCTTGGCGGCCGTCTTCTCCGCCCCACGGCCTTTCTTCTCTTTCTTGCCCTTTTTGCCCATCGCGCCGGGTCCGAGGAAGTGCCGCAACACCTAAACAGATGGAAAGAGGCGCGCGGCGCGCAGGAAATGCGTTTGCGAGGGGCGGGGCGAGTCCCGGAAGTGCGTCACTTCCGGGTGGGAAGGCTGTAGCCCACGTCTTAGGAAACCCGCTTACGGGCCTTGTGCTCTGTAACTGACGTCCTCATGGAAAGTTGCCGTCCCACACCCGGGTCTCTCCACCCTCAGCTGTCCCTGGGGATGCAGTGCCTGTCGCTTTCGGATGTACCTAGTCTGGACTTGAAGGCTTGCTTCAGTGTTTATTGTATTTGGGTAAATGGCTTAGCCAGATTGTGTAGAATGACCCAATTTGGGTGACTCTGTAAGGACGCCACATTTTTTCTACCTTGGACCCGTTTGGAAATTAAATGATTGCTGTGGCTTCATCCCCCAGAAATATGTTCATATACTGAGAAGAATTTGCAACCCAAGGGATGAAGACAATCCCTTCTCCCACGTAAAACTCTCTAGTACTACTCGGGTGCTGAGGATATTGTGCTCAACAAGAAAAATACACTTCTGTGTGACTTTCCTCAAATGTCCTGTGTTAGAGGATTTATTTCTTCATCTGTAGAACAGGGCTAATAACATTCCCCTCCGATGGTAGTCAGTTTACCAAGCCTAAGAAACAAAAACTGCCCGCTAGGAAATTGTACTCTAGTTTTTTACTCAAATAATGTAATAAATGGGAAAAACATTTGTAGGACATGCAATGCTATGATTTGGACAGAGCAGAGTGAAAATGCTTATTACTTAGAAGATGGCTTCTAATCAAGTAAACAGAACAAATTAAGGACAAGCACAAGCAAACATTTGGCAAAGGAAAAGCATAAATCAGGAAATTTTCTAGTTTCTTACTTTGTGGATGAACCACCACAGGGCTCTCAGCCTTAAATTACCTTCGATATAATCAATTTGCAAATCACTGAACAGCCAGGAAAGAACGCTTTTCCAAACAACTCCATGCCTGGCACAGAAACCTAGTTCTTTAAGAGGGAAATTAAATTTGGTTAAACTATGGAAAGGAAAGGTAGAATAGGATTCAGACTGCCACTATCTCTAGCACTGCTTGTTAGAGAATAGGAAAACATGTGTGATGATAGAAAAAAGAACCAGTTAGGAGCTGATCAAGATGGACCTGAAGAATTTCACAAGAAACCTGACTCCAGAGCCTTCAGACAATCATCGTCAACAATGAGCTATAAAAGGTTATATCCTCACTATTGCTCCGTGGAAATCATTACTTTCCTTCTACTGCAATACGACTTTAAGAACTAAAGTTTATATGCCTAATACTTTTATTCTTTTCTAAGAATATTAGGTAACCATGAGGCAGTTCACTTAAAGCAAGATGGCCCTTCAGGCACAGCACATCTCTCTGCAGTACATTATTATAGTGGTTCCCTCTTAAGGGCTTTTGAAGATTTAGAAGGATCTGGTAGACGCAGAGCTTAATACTTTTATTAACTGAAAGAACCTTGAAGTTGAATTGGAAGGCTCTTGTGTGTCATGAATTATATGACATGGTGATTTACGTAAGGTCGAAATTCTCATTACTGACAAAGAAAGAGAATAGAACATTTAAAATGAGATAAGAATCCTAAAATAGTGAAAAGATTAAGTATAGGGTCCTATTTTAGTAAAATTCACATTTTTGAAACTTTAATAGATTATCTTTAATATATCATTAACTTTCAAGTGTCCTTTGGTGTGATCAGGCGCCCTCTGCTGTCTTCCAGTTGAAATCCAGAGAAGAAAAAATAATAATGGACCTAACTTCTAAATTACCCTCACCACCAATTATCCATAACTGTAACTGGAAAGTTCCCTCAAGTGTGGTATAGATGAGGTAGTTCTTTGCATATTTCCCATCTAAAGAGTGAGAATATTAAGTCTGCCCACCCACTACACAGAATTCTTGAGAGAATCTAGTGAAAACATAAGAAAGCTTAGAAAAGTAAAACGCAAAGTCCATATTTAAGAGATTCGATCTACTGCGAAATGAGGTTATGATTTGAACTGGCTGAAAATCATTTCATTCAGTGGACACTACAATGTGTATCCAATTATGCCATTACGCCAGATCACCTGAGATACAAAACAGAAGACCCAGCCACCACGCTCTCACTTCTGCCAGACAACCATACGCATTGCCAGCTCATGATATCCTGAGTCCAGATTCATGGTGTAAGTTTTATCAGACAACCCCAGGGATGCAAATTTAGGCTGAAAATCCAAGGAAGGATGGAGCTGTGGTTACAGTATCTCGAGGATCTTGCCTTCCCACCCTGCTCAGCACCGAGGTGACCTCCTTGTGGTTACTTGGGTACTGGGGGCAGGGTCCCTTTTGCATTACCCTCATACTTTAGGCACAACTCTTGTATCTCAGCATAACTGGCAGGTATTTCCTCTAAGATCCCACCTGGGCAGCCTGGAGTTTGACGATTTTTTTTTCCCTTGCCCTTTGAAGCCGTCAGATTCAAAGTCAAATGTGGCACCACATGCTTATACCTGGAAACAAGAGCCATCTAAAAGCCCAGTTTCTACCTAATTTTTTGTTTGTTTTCTGTTTGGTTCCAATTCGGTGATCCTTTATTTCTTGTTAGCTTTCTGATACCTTTAAGAAAACTCAATTAAACATTTGTCCAGCATTCATTAGTTGTTTTTAATTGGAGGATTGGTCCAAATAACCTAGTCTAACATATTACTTGAAATGTAACATTGCTTCATTTTCGTAATTGTGTTTTTTAGTGTGTAATTAATATAGACATTATTATTATTATTATTATTCATTTTATTTATTCCTACAGTACCTGGTTTTCCTAGGTGGTCTCCCATCCAAGTACTAACCAGGCCCAACCCTGCTTAACTTCTGAGATCAGACATCAGGCTTGTTCAGGGCAGCATGGCTATAGACGATGGACCATGGCTCCACTGAGGCGCGAACCTGGGACCTTCTGTGTGTAAAGCAGAGATGCTAATCACTAACCATGTCCAATATAGACTAATTTGTGACATTTGGAAAACACAGACGGGTATAATGAAGGAAACTTCAAAGTCATTTATAGTCTTCCCTCCCACGCATGACATCTCAGCATTTGGGAGAATTTCCTGCTGACTGATATTAAACAAAGATCTGCGTAGCAGCCTCAGTCATCTGCTTAGGTCACATGCGCAGGGCCTCCTTCATTCTTGCGCTTTCCCTATATTCTTTTTCACCAGATCTCATAGGCATCACAGGAAGATCTATGGACATTTTTTAAAATCATTGGATGCAAAAATTGGGGAGAGGGAAACACCAAAACCTAGACAGAAAATGTAACAGAAGACAGAGACCATGCTGGACAAACTAATTGCAAATTAGGAAGCCACCTTTAATGTCATAGAGCCCACAATGAGTCAGTGAACAGGTTGAAAGGAAACCACAGACCTTGCAGGCCACCCATGTGAGCCATCAGGCTCACATTTGTCCCAGAAAGTGTGTCCCCTAAGCCTACTAAAACACAGTCCAAAATTAGCTCTCTTTCTTGCAGGGGTAAGAGGCACTGAACCAGAAAAGAACAAAACAAAAAACAAAAAAAAAAAAAACAAAAAAAAAACATCGTATGCAAAACAGGGGAAACCTGTCCTTACTGCGAAGTTTGTTTTTAAGAAGATAAAACTCCTTGACCAAATAGTTGAAAATGTTGATTCTTAAAGAAAGTCTATTTTTTAAATTACTATAATATCGCTATTTTGAGCATCTGGCTCTTTAATTCTGCCTGACCCAGGGACCAGCTCAATTGTCAAACCCATCATCTCATAATCAACAACTTACACTTAGGGTTCATGCGGCAGCCCCTCACCTTCTAGCTGTCTAGCTATAAAAATAGATTGCACCCACTAAAACAGTGGTCCCCAACCTTTTTAGCACCTGGGACCAGTGCTCCTATGAGAATCTAAGGTGATGATCTAAGATGGAGCCGAGGCGGTGACTCTGGGGAACGGCTACAAATACAGATGAAGCTTGGCTCATTTGCTAGCCACTGACATGCTGTGCAGCCTGGTTCCTGGCAGGCCACGAACCAGTACTGGTCCGGGCCCAAGGGTTAGGAACCCTTGCACTAGAACCTCCTAAATCTCCAGAATGGCTTCTCTGTCCCTCTTATTTCCACGTGGTTCGAATGTCCGGCCACCTGGAGGAGGCAAGGTGCTAATCTTTCATGGAAATGTGGTTCTAAAAACTACTTTCTGAGCGCAGAGCTAACCACATTCTGTCTGTTGTTGGCCACAATCATGAATGATACAATTAACACAAACCATGTGAAATCAACAAAGACTTCTCCATCAGACTCTGATGGTTGTATGTTTAAATAGCGCTCAGAGAACTGGATTGGAGAATTGGTTAAGTGTTGCCCAGTATTTCAAGACATACCAGGAATGATATTCATGCTATCTGATTTTCAAGTAAGTCAAGATTTTACCATTAATAGCATTTCCTCCAATTATCATGAGGGTACTCCAGAAACTTAATGCATGTTAATTATAACTGTGCTGTATCTCTTTTCCACGAAATTTTAATTCCTCAGGCCTTATCTTATTCGCCTTTATATCTCTGGAACAAATGTTATACTGTTTGTTAAATGTTAATAACTTATGAATAAACAGTGACTTTATTAAGTCCTCAAATGACTCAAAGTGGTGCAGAGAACATTTGTCTGGCATGATCAGAGGAGGGAAAATATTTTAGTTGGTCAAATAACTGGTCAAATAATATACTGTATGTGGATCATTCATTCCAAAGACAAAATCTCAGAATTTGAAATCAAAACTCAATTGAGACAAAAATGAATATTTAGAAAGTTCTAGCAGAGGAACATAGGACTGATGAATAAATTTACAGTCAACAGATGAGAGGTAAACCAATTCTGATGCAATTTGAATAATATTCAAGTCCCGCCTTCCTTACATATGGACTTTGCACGAAGCTTGATCGTCTCATTGTAAACCTTTCATTCTAATCCTTAACACCCTTATTAACAAATTTGGTATTGGCTATCACTGGTTTATATCATATGTTGACTTTCCTTTCTTCCCCTCTCCCTCCCTTTTCATTTTTTGCTCTAGCCTGAGAAGTAAAGCCTGGGGTAGGCAGAGGGGAATTCTGCAACAATGGACTCTGAAGACACTGTCAATGCTGAGAGTAAAAACACAAAGTAGAAATGGGTGGAAGCTGATCCAAGGCAAAGTTGTGACACCTGTGAAATTGCCGTTACCTTGTGTGAGGTCTTCATGTTCCTTTTCTGCCATCTGGACCCTCCCATGCGGGCCTCCACTCTGGCTCTTAATGTCCCCTCAGTGTGTCTCTGACATCCCAGTCTCTCAAATATCCTCTATGAATATATAGTTAACTAAGGATGTTATAAGTCACATAGATTGCTCCACATCATCTGTCATCAGGGAAATGCAAACTAAAACAAGGAGACACCACCACACACCTATGAGAATAGCCAAAATCCAGAACACTGACAACACCAAATGCTGGTGAGGATGTGGAACCTCTTTTTATCTGAGTAATGTCTTTAATGTTACCCTCAGTTCATCCCAGAAAGTAGCAAGCCTATAAAACCAGTGCTGTGAAGAAGTTAGAACACAGTGGCTAGGGTCTAGGAAACCAATGCTCACCTCCCAGAAAATGAGGCTGGGGGACACACTGAGCCTGCAGGCTCATTTGCTCGTAACTTCATTACAGCCCACTCACTGACTCATCGTAACACACAAGGCGTCAAGAGCTGCTTCCTGGCTGGTGAATCATCTCCATCTTCCAGAAATGTGGTTGAGCCCCTGACAAAGAGGAGGAAACTTCTGTTCAGTGCTGAGACCAGCCAGCAGAGAGCGACAATCACGCCACACAGGAAAATTCGGCTTCCCCATGGGCACATGTGAAATGTTCATATAAATGTATTTAGTAATCATAATGATAAAATAACAAGCAAAAGTAAAGAAAAGTTTTACCACATTTTAAAATTACCAGGCACTATGTGAACTGGGCATCCTCACCCTCCTATTTCTGACCCTTAACTTATGCCTGCCCAGTCCCCTGGGAAGGGGTCTACATTTCTTTGTGATAACATTTTTAAAAGTAGGAAGTAATGTCCTATTTTCTCCTAGCATCAGACCACTTTGGTCCGTGGTCCAGGTGGCCAGGGTGGTGTAGACTGAGCGCCTTCTTGCCATTATAGAAACAGATGACCTGACCCTGTCTGGGGCCAAAGGCATGAGCAAAAAGGGCCAAAGGACCAGAGGTTAATGAAAACTGGGCCCTGGGCTCCAACGGCAGATGGAGCTTCCTTAGAGAGAATGAGCACTCCTAATGGGCCACTAACACAGGACTATGAGCTGTGGATGTAATTCCCTCCACCACGAGAAAGAAGCCTCAGAGGTGAGCTTCACCCCATTGCCCACACCCTCACAACCCAGCAGCCTGCAAAAATGCTGTGGGGGTGGCGGTGAGCCTGCTTCATCCAAGACTAGAGCCAGCCAGGCCGCAATTTCACTAAGCTCCTGCTGGCTGATGCAACACAGCCTAGAAGTTGGGTAGGAGCCTGGCAATGTTAGAATTAGCCAGCAGAGGTCAGACCTTCCACGTGGATGGCGAGCTTCCCAGGAGGCAACGTAATGCCAACCTTGCATCATCCCTCCCAGCCTCCAGGGGATCGGGAGAGGAGGGCTCCTGGACTAGCCACTGCAGGGCTAAGCTGTAGGAAAGCACCTGGGCATTGGAGGTAGCATCCTCTCGAGCCTTTCCTGCCACGGACACTGGCCTGCTGACTGCGTCACAGCCAAAGGTTGAGGGTTCCCAGCAGACCTGTATCTTTGCTGCCCGGTCTTACATGCTGGCTGGTAGCAATGGCTCAGTAAAGCAGCCTTTCTGAACTCATTCTTGTCTCCAAGATGAATAATGTGTTAGAAGCTGCAATTTAGTCTTCTTTGTTTTTAAAAGGGGTTTCAGTGCAGAGTTAGGCATAGTTTCACAGGATGAATTGAAAGAGGAAATAGAGCCTGCCGGTTTTCACGCTCATGCTGACGCCATGGGCCCCCAGTGGAGTCTGCCAGGATTTCATAATCCCGACAGGACAGAAGAGCTGGGGAAAAGAAGCCAGTCAGATACTAGGATGTTTCCAATGCCTGGTGGCACAATTACCCAGTGTTTGTCTTTAGGTGTCTATAGATATCCCTAAATACTGTTTACTCAATTATTCTGAAATATAACAGGAGCAGAATCCTCCATTCTGCCTTCCAGGTGAGAAGAGTCAGTGCTGAGAACTCAAGATCAAGGCTAACTGTTTGCCATTTTTATAACTCAAACCCTACCCTCAACATTCTCGGCTCCGTTATAAAAGTGAGTGAAGAGCCAGAGTTTGCTGCCTCATTGCTTCCTACAGAGCCATACCTCCTTCCCCTCCAGGTTTATAATTGACTCTCAGAGGCTCTCGGAGCTATCCGTTCTGCCCTCTGCCCACCCCACCTGCCCCTCTTCCATTTCCCCCAGCCTCCTGGTGCTTTTACCTGTGGCTTTTTTTTTTTAATAAATGTATTTTATTTTCTTTTGGGATAATTTTGGATTTATAGAAAGATTGCAAAGATAGTTCCAAGAGTCCTTGTGTTTTCCTTTCCCATGACTGTGGTCCATTGGTCAAAATAAAGAAACCAACATTGGAAGGAGATAATTAGCTAAACACCGGACTTTATTTGGACTTTGCAGGGTTTTCCACTAATGTCCTTTACCTGTTCCCATTCAGGATCCCATGCAGGGTTCGAGGTTGCATGCAAATGTGGTTCATTTCTCAGAGTTCAGACCCCGAGCCATCCCACCTAGTATGACACCGAGGCCGGCGGTCTCCACCAGAGCCTCTTAGGAGAAGAGACAACCTTGACAGTAGTTCCTGGTTGTCTCTTAAATGCCTTCGGGCTACCGATGAGAACTGCCAAGAGATCCGTTTGACATTATCCCGACCGATCCGCAACACTAGCCTTCCCTCATCTCTTCGGGGTACCCACTTGCCTCCTTATCTCTCCAGTTGCCTCACTGTCAGGATTCTAAGTATTAGTCATTCACTATTTAATATAAACCGCAGGCTTTTCTGCAGCCCCGCACATTACTGGGATGTGAAGATGTGAATTCCCTGGTACAGGAATCATCTAGAACCTTGGGCAGTAGTAGGTATTAAAACCTCCTTGAGAACCTCATTAATTACATAGAGTCCACTCACTCCTTCTGTGACAGTGGCCCTTTCAGACCCCTGGGATTCTTGGAATAGCATTTCGAAGCATCTATCCCCAGAACCCTCATGTTAGCTGTTTCACTGATGCCCACCCTCTACATTCTTCCCCAAATCCCACAGCCCAAGTGCTGACTGACACAGGACATCATTTGAGACACATTTCCATGCAGCATCAAGAGGCCAGCAAGATGAGTTATTTACTCTAGAAAACTGGAGAGAATCTCTCTGTAGAAAAATGTTACTGAGGTCGGTCCCCTCTTCAAGGCTTATTTTCCAGCAACCCTGATGCCTTTGTTCAACTGCCCAAAGGTCATCATGTTCCACTCAAAAAAACAAATAAACAAACAAACAAACAAAACCATGGGCAAAGGATCTGGAAATCAAAATGTCTCCCACTAGTACATCAGAGGGGACACTGAGCTACTTCTGCTCGGGGGTTACTGGCCATACAGAGCCAGAAGGTCAGGGAATTCATGCCCTGGATGGTCTATGTTTCATTGCAATGAAAAATGAGCTCGAAATGTTTTGGGCTCTGATACGTGCCAGTGATGTGAGGAGCACTGTTTCTCTGAATCACTGACCACAGTAAAGCCATAATGACCTTGTGGGGCATGGAGGAAATGGCCCCCAGTGGAGTCTGCCAGGCTTTCATAATCCCTGAAAAAACAAGAGTTCTAAGTCATTCAGCTCCTTGGGACAGAAGTGGAGAAACGGGACATCCTTCTGCCCAGAGTCCTGGTCCTTTCTGCTGTGGCCTCTGGACAATAATGGGATGGGAAAGCACATGATTCCTGCACACCGGCGTGGCTGCTGCACTTATAGATGTCAGAGCAGAGCTTGGGGAGGTAGATAAGGAAAGAGGTGCTTAAAAGCGGTGCCTGGCACAGGATAGTCGCTCTGAAATGTGAGCCCTGCGACTCTGACAACGCTGAACTTTTCAGGGTGATGGGAATCAGTTAGCTCATCCCATTTTGGGCCCATGGCCAAGCCCTTTCCCTGCTCTGGAGATACATTAATTCGTACTGATCTGCCACCAGGCTTCCTTCATTCTTTCCCCTGACTTTGCGGTTGCAGAATACCTCTGCTTTGTTTTTCAAATCAGGGAACTGGCAACAAATAAACTAAGCCTCTGTGGAGGCAGCAGATAAGCCAGGACCAGAGGCTACAGCTGCCTCCAGCCCCTTAAGCCAAACTTGCTTAGGCTGCCAGCTCCCATCAACCCTGGAAGTTTCTGTACCTGGAAAAGACTGGTGAACACAGACCCTGAGTCCACGCCAGCACCTCTGGCTCTCTTCTCAGCTGACACAGTGACATTTTTTTTATATATCTAATGGCCATCTGTATGTCCTTTCTCCTGGTTCCCTGCAGCCACCCCCTACATCCAGTCCCACCTCTGTCTCTGGACAATGAGACCAGAACAAACTCCTTCCCACCCCACAGCAGTGACATTGGAAGTTCAACACCCAACCTGCAGAGAGAATACAATTTTTCTTTATTTTTATTTTTTAATTTTTCGATTATAGTTGACATTCAATATTATATTAGTTTCAGGTGTACAGCATAGTAGTTAGACAAATTTTATAACTTATGAAGTAATCCTCTCCATAGATCTAGTACTCACCTGGCAGCACAAATAGTTATTACAATATAGTTGACTATACCCCCTTTGTTGTACCTTATATACCTGTGACTATTTTGTAACTGCCAATTTGAATATTCTAATTCTTTCACCTTTTTCACCTAGCATGCCACCCCCACAACCTGGCAACCATCATTTTGTTCTCTATCTATGAGTTTGTTTCTGTTTTGTTTGGTTGGTTTTTGATTCCACATATAAATGAAATCATATGATATTTTTCTTTCTCTGTCAGACTTATTTCACTTAGCATAATACTTTCTAGGTCCATCCCTGTTGTCACAAATGGTAAAATTTCACTCTTTTTTTATGGCCAAGTAATATTCCATGGTATATATGTGCTACTTCTTTATCTAATTGTCCACCGATGGACACAGTTAGGTTGCTTCCATATCTCAACTACTGTAAATAATGCTGCAGCAAACAGGGATGCATGGATCTTTTGGAATTAGTGTTTTAGATTTCTTCAGATAAATACCCAATAGTAGAATTCCTGGGTCATAAGGTAGTTCTATTTTTAATTTTTTGAGGAACCTCCATAATGACTGCACTAATTTTCAATCCCACCAACATGCACAAGGATTCCCTTTTCTTCATATCCTCACCAACATTTGTTGTTTGTTGATTTATTGATGATTGTCATTTTAACAGGTATGAGGTGATGTTTCATTTTAATTTGCATTTCTCTGATGATTAGTGACATTGAGCATTTTTTTATATGTCTATTGGCCATCTGTATGTCCTCTTTTGAGAAATGCCTATTCAGGCCCTCTGCCCATTTTTTAATTAGATTGTTTGTTTTTCAGTGTTGAGTTGTATGAATTCCTTATATATTTTGTATATTAATCCCTAATCAGATATATCATTGGCAAATATATTCTCCCTTTCGGTAGGCTATCTTTTCATTTTGTTGATAGTTTCCTTTGCTGTGCAAAAATTTTTTAGTTTACTGTAGTCACATTTGTTTATTTTTTCTTTTGTTTCTCTTGCCCAAGGAGACAGACCAAAAAATATATTTTTTATAAATATATATATATTTATAAATATATATATTGCATATATATATAAGCAATGTCAGAGAGTTTACTGCATGTTTTCTTTAGGATTTTTATGGTTTTAGGTCTGACATTTAAGTCTTTATTTCATTTTGTGCTTATTCTTGTATATGATGTAAAAAAGTGGTCTAGTTTCATTTTTTTCATATGTATCTGTTCTGTTGTCCCAATGTCATGTGTTAAAGAGAGTGTCTTTACCCCATTATACATTTTTGCCTCCTTTGTCATTGATTAAATCACCATACAGGTGTGTGTGTGGGAGGGGGCATTTCTGGGCTCTCTGTTCTGATCCATTGATCTATGTGTTTGTTTTTATGCCAGTACCATGCTATTTTAATTACTATAGCTTTGTAGTATAGCTCGATATCACGTAATGTGATACCTCCAACATTGTTCTTTCTCAAGATTGCTTTGGCTATCTCGAATCTTTTGTGGTTTCATATATATCTTAAGACTATTTCTGTGAAAAATGCCATTGGTGTTTTGACAAGAATTGCATCGACTCTATAGATTGCTTTGGTTAGTATGGACACTTTAAGGATGTTAATTCTTCCTATCCATGAGCATGGTATATGCTTCCATTTATTTGTATCTTCTTCAATTTCTTTCTTCAAATGTCATAGTTTTCCAGGTACGGGTCTTTTACCTTCTTGGCTAAATTTATTCCTAGGTATTTTATTTCTTTACGCGATTGTAAATGGGATCGTTTTCTTAGATTCTCTTTCTGATAGTTCATTATTGGTGTATAAAAATGCAACTGAATTCTGAATATTAATTTTGTATCCTGCTACTTTACCAAATTCATTTATCAGTTCTAACAGATTTTTGGTGGAAACTTTGGGGTTCTTCGATATAGTATACTGCCATCTGCAAATGACAGTTTTACATCTTCCTTTCCAATTTGGATGCCTTTTATTTCTTTTTCTTGTCTGATTGCTGTGGCTAGGACTTCCAAGACTGTGTTGAATAAAAGTGGCAAAAGTGGACATCCTTGTCTTGTTCCTGATATTAAGGAATATGGTTTTAACTTTTTACTATTGAGCATGGTGTTAGATACGGGTTTGTCATTTATGGCTTTTATTATGTTGGGGTATGTTGCCCTCTATTCCACTTTGCTGAGTTTTTATCATAAAGGGATGCTTGATTTTGTCTAATACTTTTTCCATATCTATTGATATGATCTTATGATTTTTATCCTTCATTTCATTCATGTGGTGTATCACATTAACTAATTTGCAATGTGTGACCTTTTTAATTTATTGGTGAATTCAGTTAGCTAATATTTTGTTAAGGACTTTCACATGTATGTTCAGCAAGGATATTGGCCTATAATTTGCTTTTTTGGTAGTGTCTTTGCCTGGTTTTGGAATCAGGGTATGGTGGCCTTGTAAAATGAACCTTCTTTCCTTTTGAAATTTTTGGAATAGTTTGAGATAGATAGATGTTAATTCTTATTTAAATGTTTAGTAAAATTCACCTATGAAGCCGTTCGACCCAGAACTTGTTTGTTGGGAGTTTTTGATTACTGATTTGATTTCATTAGTAGTTATCCATCTCCTCAGATTTTCCATTTTTCTTGACTCAGAATTGGAAGATTATATGTTGTTAGGATTTATTCATTTATTCCAGATTGTCCATTTTGTTGACATATAATTATTTGTAGTATTTTTTTTATAATCCTTTGTACTTCTGTGGTGTCAGTTGTCACTTCTCTTCTATCTTTGATTTTATTTATTTAGGTCCTCTCTCTCTTTTTCTTGATGAGTCTGGTTAAAGATTTATCAATTTGGTTTATCTTTTCAATGAACCAGCTCTTGGTTTTATTGATCTTTTGTATCATTTTTTTTAGACTCTATTTCATTTATTTTCACTCTGATTTTTATTATTCTCTTCCTTCTACTCACATTGTGCTTTTATTTTGCTCTTCTTTTCTAGTTTTTTTAGGTGTAAAGATTGTTTATTTGAGATTTTTCTTGTTTCTTGAGGTGAGTCTGTATTGCTATGAATTTCCCTCTTAGAACTGCTTTGGCTGTATTCCATAAGTGAGTGTGTGTGTGTGTGTGTGTGTGTGTGTGTGTGTGTGTTTCATCATTGCATTTTCATTTTCATTTGTTTCAAGATATCTTTTGATTGCTTCCTTGATATCTCATTGTTAACTCATTCATTGTTTAGTAGCATGTTATCTTGCCACCATTTGTTTGTGTACTAGTCAGTTTTCTTCTTGTAGTTGATTTCTAGTTTTATACCATTGTGATCAGAGAAGATGCTTGATATGATTTCTGTCTCCTTAAATTTATTGAGACTTGTTTTATGGCCTAACAGGTGGTCCATCCCAGAAAATGTTCCATGTACACTTGGAATTAATGTATATTTTGCTGCTTTAAGGTAAAATTCTCTAAAAATAGCAATTAAATTTATCTGGTCTAATGTGTAACTTAAGGCCACTGTTTCCTTCTTAATTTTCTGCCTGGAAAATCGATCTGTTGACATAAATGGCATGTTACAACTACTGTATTGCTGTTTATGTCTCCCTTTCTGTCTGCCAATATTTGCTTTATATATTTAGGTGCATAAGTGTTTACCTTAGGTGTATTAATGTTCACAAGGGTTATATCCTCTTGCTGGGTTGATCACTGTATCATTATGAAATGTCCTTTGTCTCTCTCTGTTTTAAAATCTATTTTGTCTGATATAAGTATCGCTAATACCGCTTTCTTTTCATTTCATTTGCATGAAATATCTTTTTCTATCCCTTTACTTTCAATCTCTGTGTGTCTTTCTATCTGAATTGGGTCTCTTACAGACAGCATATATATGAGTCTTGTTTTCTTATCCATTCAGATACCCTAGATCTTTTGATTGGAACATTTAATCCATTTATATTTAAAGTAATTATTGAGGAGTATGTAGTTATTGCCATTTTATTATTTATATTTATGATTTTACCCCCCTCTTCCTTTTCTTAAAAAAGTCCCTTTAACATTTTTTGTAATAGTAGTTTGGTAGTGTTGAACTCCTAACCTTTTTCTTGCCTGAGAAAGCACTTGTTTTTAAAAGCACTATATGGCTATAAGTTGGCTGATGGTGAAGCATCAATGTGGGCTCATGATTGTAACAGGTTTACTGCTGTAGTACTGTATGTCCATGTGGGGAGGCACTCTCTGTACCTGCCAGTTGACTTCACTGTGAACCCAAAAAAATGCTCCAAAAAATAAAGTAAAAAAAGTAAGCACCTCTAGCTTAGCTGACTCTATTCCCATTGTGAGCTGGCTCTGGTTCCTGTCCCCTTCCTGCAAGTGTCCCTGTTCCTGCTCTTCTTCTTCCTTCACCCTAGTGCCCCTTCCAGCTTCCTCTTCCATCAGCACTTACCCACAGGGGAAACCCCTGTGGGTGACTTGATTTAGAGGATGGCCCGATGTCCTGCAGCCCTGAATGCAGTGCAGGACCTATGCAGCCATTATGGACCTTGAGAATCTGCCCCCCTACCTTATATTAGTCTGATCAGGCTGCCATAGCCAAGCCCCACAGACTGGGGCTTAGACCACAGAGATTTATCTCCTTCAAGTTCTGGAGACTGGAAGTCCAAGATCAAGTTGTTGTCAAGATTGGTTTCTCCTGACATCTCTCTGCTTGGTTGCACAGTCGTCTCTCCCCAGGTCCTCATGTGGTCTTTCCTCTTTGTATGTCTGTGTAAATCTAATCTCCTCTCCTTATAAGGACTCAAATCAGATTGGATTAGTTCTCTACTTGAATGTCCTCATTTTAACCCAATTACCTCTCCAAAGGCCCTATCTGTAAATACAGTCATATTCTGAGGTCTTGGGGCTTAAGCCTTCAACAGATGAATTTTAGGGAGACACAACAATTCTTGCCTTAGGAGGCACATGACTCTGGTGGTCTCTCTTTCTGTGATGTTGGGAGCCACCGATGCTCAGTTCCTACATCCACTACTTACTGAGGACTGCGAAATATTCTAATTTTATCATTTTGTATTTATCAAGTAGTAGGATTAATTTTAGAAAGAGGAACTCCCCCTCATTTAATATGAGGGGTTACAGTGGAACTGTTCTTAAGTAAAGGCAGGATAAATTCTTGGTTCTTTCCTTTAATTTACCTTGTTTTCATGATAAAACCAGGGTTTTGAGATAAAATCAGGCTGGAGTAGTTCTCTGTCATCCTCAAAGTATAGCTCATCGTTTGCTATTTTTTCTTTTAAATATCATTACTAACTCACGGATTTAAAAATATCTGATGGGTGTCTAAGTCATTGCAATTCTTTATCGAATCTCAGATCGCTCTGTCTTTGGCCAGTGAGAATCTCCCCGAGTTGGCTTTCAGGTCCTATAGTCTTTGCTGCCTCCAGCCAGCTGGAGTGTCGGGTGTTGCAGGCTCATCCTGTATGTTTCCACCCCAGATCTGGAATCTGCCATTTCCCCAAGCCCTGGGATTTGGGTGGGAAATGATATTTTAAGACCATAATCTGGGCTCTAAAAGTACACATTGCTCCTAGGGCATTTTCTTTGACTTCTTCTTTATTAATATCCTCATCTCTGTCTTCCTCACCAAGAATCCTGGGTCTCAAGGACACAGGACACCTGGAGTGATAGAATTAGAACATCCCTTAATAACTCATTAGCTCTGTCCCACATTACACATGCCATATCTCAGAAGAGCAATATCAATGCTACTAGCAGCAAGTGTGACTGCTGGGACTTTTATAATTTTTTTGTAGATGACCCCCTTCTTATCTTCTATTTTATATTTGCATTACACCTACATTGTGAGTTCATACAGCCATTACATATTATCATGTCTCTCATTTGGCATAGTTCTTCAAGTAACTAGTTATTTAATGAGCCAATCTTGTACTGACATCCGCCTCACCACTGTGGTCTAAAGCCAATCTCTAGAAGGCTCCTCAGAAGGACTTACAGAAACAATGGGTTTGTGCATGTGGATGGCACTTTGTCTATGCCCTTTATATCTGAAGATAAATTTTGCTGGATATAAAAACCTTTGGCTCAAATTTTCTGTCCTTGGGTATCTTAACTATGTTACTCCATTCTCTTCTAGCATAAAGTGTTGCTGTTGAAGACTCTAATAGCCTTAATTTCTTTCTCTTGTAAGTCACTGCTTTTTTTTTATATATAGAGACTCAAAGGATTACTCTTTTTCTTTAAATACCAGTAATTTTACTAAGATAGGTCTTGATGTTGGTCATTCTGGATCTGTATTCGCAGGTACACAGTAGGCTCTTTTAACATGTAATATCAAATCATGGTATTTCAGAAAAGTTTTCTTGAATAGTGTTTTTAGCATTTGTTCTGCTCCCTTGCTTTGGCTGGCTTCCTAGAAGACCTTGTTATTTTAAGTCTTTCTTGCCTCTCTTCAACACTTCTCACTTTCTCTAAAATCCTGTTAATCGTGTTCTTTATTTCCTTTTGAATTTTAGAATGTTTCTCCTGTTCACCTTCAGCTTCTCTTAAGGCATCATTCATCGATTCACTGCATTCGTGTACTCTCGTCTTCCTTCAACTGCAGCCTTCATTTATGAAATCCTTTTTTCTTTTATTTTTAATTCTTTTCTTGAGTCTGTCACTTCATTTTCGGGTTTTCATAATTGACTTTCGGTGGGGTTTTTTTTTCATGTTTTCTATCATTTTCTTAAACATTTTTAGCTCGTTTTGAAACAGCATTTACAGTTTTGGTCTTTTTTTATTTTTCCTGAGCACATTCTTCTGAAGTGCTTTTATTCTCTGTAGAAATGTTATTCTGCTTATTCTCATTTTTCTTGTCATAACTTTTTGTATGAGATTTGATCTTGATCCCTTTCTGTTGCTTTTTGTGTGAATTTAATGTTCGTGAGCTATTAGCAGGAGGCCTGGTGCAGACGGCTGTCCTCATTTCATAGGCATCTTTCTTTTGTTGTTCTCATGTGATTTTAACACACATGGCGGCTGGCCTTCAGAGGTGCCCTCCCCTATGCCCTCCCCTACTTTTTCCTATACCCCCTCCCTCATTTGTCTCTGTCATCTCTGTCCTGCTCAATTCTGATCTTGCTCCCAGCAGTTTTCCCTCTATGTGGGGCTCTGTCCTGGAAGGAGGCCTTGGCTGGTCATTTTTGAGAGCTCACGAGGGCCACACCGTTCCAGCCCCTTCAGACGTGAGCAGGTCACCCTGCACTCACTATCACAGCGGCAGCCCCTCTGTCCACTTCACCTGCTGGAGTGAAACTGTCCTATAGCCATGCCATCCAGGGCACACCTGTGGGTGTTCTCAAACTCTGAGGGAGAACTCAAGATTAGAAAGGTATCAATTTTTCCCAAAGCGATCTATAGATTTAATGCCACCTCAACAAAATCCCAGAGCGCTCTCTCTCTTTCCAAGCTGACAAGCTGATTCCGAAACTTAAATGGGAAAGCAAAAGACTAAAGATGACGAAGACAACATGGGATAAAAAAAGAAGATGTGGAGAGCGTAGCTTTCTAGATGTCAGTGAAGGGGAGAACACACATGCAAAGCTCTGTATGGGTGACAGTTTGGACAGACTGTGATTTCACAGAAAACCAATGCCAGATGAATTCCCACATTTTACATCAAAGAAATGTCAAGTAGGGAGGGAACCAGGATGTCTCCCAAACACTTGCCCTGGCTGTTTCATGATGACTCTGGGCCTGAGGGATTTGGTTCTGGCCTTCCTGAGATCCTTCTCCACTGACCTCTCACAGAAACTAGAAAAACACTCTGGGTCTTCACATGCCTCAACTCCCCATCTGAGCCCCTGGCTCTTCCTGGAGTCATCTCGGTTCTTTGGCAGGATTTTGTCCAGTCTCCAGGAAACCTCAATTTCAAAAAGCAAAGTTAAACTGGTTTATCGTTTTCATCAAAAAATGACTGGCTAATGTCTGAACCAAAATGCAATGTCAGGAGCTGCTGCTTTTCTTTGCTCAGGGGAGACAATGGCCCACAAGTCTGCACTTAGACTTTTCCCTTCTTTATGACCCAAGACTCGTGTGCTGCTGAAATCTTTGATGAACTGTTGAAAGTTGACATGAAAGACAAAAGACTAATTAGGAAGGAAGACAAGTTGGAGGGAAGCAGCATCTCAGACTTGTTCAGTCAGGTTAGGGAAACCATTAATCTGTTGGAGTGAAAGCCCAGCAATTTCTGAGTCCCTCCGGCTATTTCATTCCTTGGCAATTAGCACATAGGATCCTGCAGGTTTTAACAAACAGGGCCAGAAGAAGGGAATGGGAGGCGTCCAAAGCATCCAAGGCCATGATCCCAGATTCAGAGCAAAGGAGTGCTGCTCTGTGCTCAGGAGGCACCAGCTGACTTAGGGAGTCCCTTTGTCCATGGGATGGTCAGGAGGCAGTCCAACCATTACATGATACAAACACAGGCTTAACAAGGATGCAGAAATTCATGGGGCAAATGTGGCTCAACATGTCACTGTAAGTGGTAGAGCACCTCCACAGCAGCCCTGGCCTTGTAGCTCCTTGGAGGTTCCATGGGACACTGCTGGACTCCTTGGACCCTCTCCCATAGAAAGCAAGTCAACCCGCCCTCAACCTTGGGTGTTCATTTTTGGCCTCCAAGGTCGCTGGAGGGCCTCTCCCTAGGGGAGCAAATGTAAACAAACTCAGGTTTTCCATCTTTATTCACCTAGGGAAGACTCTTGCTTCACTGACCTCATGTCTACTTTGCTATTGGACACATCTTTTCAGCCCCGGGCAAAATCATGCAATGCTTGCATTCTCTGGAGATAATTATAAATTTTGCTGTAATTAACAATCATGCCAGAGCTGCGGCATTTGGGGCAGGAATGGCGCATGCGGTGGGACTCAGCTGTGCTCCTTGCCTCTTGGGCTTGACCGCCATGTGTCTCTGATCATCACCACCTTCCTGGCTCCCCAAGGCTCCCCCACCCAGAAGAGAACAAGCCATTTCCTGCTGCCAAGACACGAGGTATTATTTATTCTGTTGTGGTTGCAGAGCTCAGCCAAGCTGTGGCACTCAGCTAATGAATAGTGTTCTCTGATATTGATAGCCAAGGCCAAACTTTGGACTTGGAAGTGGCAGGTCAAATAAGCAAGATTCCCAAATCATAAGTGGAGGAGACACAGCAGAGGAGCACAACTCCTCAAATCACTGTGCATTTTCCTTTCAGTTGGAGAAAACTTCATCTGCCCGAAGTGGCACAATGAGCTTCCAGAGGCTGAAGACTTGAGTGTCTACACTGCACACTGTCCCCTCTGTTCTGCCCCAGAGGAGGCCAAGGGCTCTTTGTGTGTCTGAATAACTGGCCGGGAACTGGACAACAAACCCATGCCAAGAAACAGGCGACAGAGCTAGCTTTAACTCATTAGCACCTACTGGTATTCTTCGTTCATTTTACAAATGTTTACTGAGTGCCCGCCATGTGCTAAGCCACTCTAGGCACACAGACGCCTCCACTCTCCTGGAACTCACAGTTCGGGGGTCGCGAGGGAGACAGACAGAAACAAGTGGACAAACACACAGATAGTTGTAGATGATGATAAGTATGTGAATAATTGAAGCAGGTCAACATGGCGGAGAGAGTGGGAGCTCTTTCAGGGTAGGGGTGCAGAAGGGCTCTTGAGGAAGTCAGCTATTCGGGAATATCCTGGGTTAGGGGCTGTTGTGGTGTGAGTTGAGGGAACATGTAGAGAGGTAATGCCACCTCCCACAGTGCTGTGGGCATGGGGAGGGGTTTGGGTTTTGTTCTAAGCACCATGGGGAGTTGTTGATGGGTGGTAAAATGAGCAGTGACATGAAGGGATCCTTTTTTTTTTTTAAAGAGCACTCCAGGCGCTGTGGGATGATGGAAGGATGGGGTGTTTGACAGGGTAACCGCATCCTAATCCCCAGAAGGAACCTGGGCATGTGTGACATTACATGGTGGCAAAAGGGACTTTGCAGATGAGATTGAGCGAAAAATCTTGAGATGAGAGATTATACTGGATTATCCACGTGGTCCCAATGTAATCATCAGGGTTTTTAGAAGGAGATACAGGAGAGACGTAGAGAAAGAGATGTGATGACAAAAGCAGGGGTAAGACACAGAGAGACATTGGAAGATGTTGTGCTCTTAGCTTTTAAGACAGAGGAAGGGGCCATGAGCCAAGAAAAGCAGGTAGAAAAGATGAGGGAACAGATTCTTCCCAGAGGCCTCCAGAAAGACCCAGCCCTGCCCACACCTTGATTTTAGCCCCATGGCACCCAATCGGACGTCTGACTTCCAGAATGCAAAACACTGAATTCGTGGTACAACAAAAGGAAATTAATACAGATGGCAAGAGGCAATTGGTATAGCGCAGATGAGAAAGATGAGAGTGCCCAGGTGCCTAGGCTTGCTGACATGTTTCACTTCACAGCACACAGAGAGAAAGGTGACAGCTGAGGGTCTCACAGGCAGGTGGGCAATGTGGTTGATCTCAGGGGCGGCAGACCCAGGACAGGAAGAAATGGCATCTCGGCTTATTGGTGGCCTTTGGCCTCTTGTGCTGGGAGAGAATTTCTGGGCTGGAGTCAGTGATGAAGTGGGAGGATGAGGGGAGGGCTCTCCTTGAGGAGGATGGACGGGGCTGATGGCAAATGCCTAGAAGGCCCTGAAGTGGAGGTCCTCCTCTATGTTCTTTCTCTTAACCTTCCCCACGCCTCACCTCCCCTCTGCTCTCTAGTTGCCCCAAGGTGCTTTTGTTCGTGCACAAAAATAATCAGCAAAGACGATTCTAATTCTTTTGGTCAAAAGGTCAGATACTTTTCTGGTAGCCTGATTTCATGATGAATCCAAGACAGAAACAAATGTCAAGAAAAATACAAACCAACGAGGATGGCAGATTGCTTCAATGTACTAGAAATATATCAGAAAGAGGAACCAACAGGGTGTCTGAGTGTCCTAGAGTGGCTGTAACCAATTGCCACAAACTGGGGGACTTGAAACAACAGAAGTTGATTCTCTCTCAGTTCTGGAGGCCAAAAGTCTAAAGTCAAGGTGTCAGCAGGGCTGTGCTCTCTTGCAAAGTTCTAGGGGAAGAGCCTTCCTGCCTCCTCCAGCTTCCGATGGCGGCAGCAATCCTGGGTGTCCTTGGATTGTGGTTGCATCACTCGTCTCTGCCTTCACACAGTCTTCTCCCTGTGTTGTCACATGTCTTCTTAGAAGGACACCAGTTGTTGAATAGTGTTTCCCCCAAAAGATATGACCAAGTCCTAACCCCTACCACCTGTGAATGTGACCTGATGTAGAAGTAGCATCTTTACAGATATAATAAAGTTATAAAATTCAAAGGCTGATGTGTCCTTATAAGACACAAGAGAGGGAGATTTGAGACCCATAGACACAGGGCGAAGGCTGCGGTGGAATGAAGGCAGAGCTTGGAGTGATGCAGCCAGAAGGCAAGGAATGCCTGGAGCCCCCAGAAGCTGGAAGAGGCAGGAGGGTAAGAGGATTCATTTTGTGTCAACTTGATTGGACCGCAGGGTGTTCCAATATTTTTTAAACATTGTTCTGTTTCTGGAGGGTGTTTTTGAATGAGATTAACATTTAAATGGGTAGACGAAGTAAAGCAGATGGCCTTCTAAAATGTGAGAGGGCCTCATTTAATCAGTTGAAGGCATGAATAGAACAAAAAGGCTGACCCTCCTCTGAGTAAGAGAACGCTTCCTGCTCGATGGCCTTTAAGCTGAGACAACAGTTGTTTCGTTTTGTTTCTCTGCTTTCAAGTTCCTCCTGGGTCTGGAGCCTTCTGGCCTTTGGAAGGGATCCACACAATCAACCCTCCTGGGTCTCCAGCCTGCCAACTCACCCTGCAGATGTTGGGACCTGTCAGCATTCGCAATCATGTCAATTCCTTATAATAAACCCGTTTCTGAATATGTATATAACCTGTTGGTTTTGTTTATCTAGAGAACTCTGACTAACGCAGGAAGATTCTATCCTGGAGCTGTTGGAGGAAGCATGGCTGATACCTGGACTTCAGACCTCTGGCCTCCAGAACTGTGAGAGAGAACATTTCTGTTTTTAAGCTGTACGTTTTAATTCATTACAGAAGCCCCAGGGAATTCATACTTTCTCAAAAAAAAAAAAAAAATGAAAAACAGAAAAACAAACAAAAAAAACACCAAACTTGGAAGAGAGGCAAGACCCAGCTATTTAGCGAACTATTCTCTAGACACCTAACTCTTCTTTTGAAATGAAAGTGTATTCATGAGCACTGGTAATTCTGAAAGTGTCGAGGTCTTTAATTTCACAACCTGCCCTAGCAGAAGACCTAACTGCTCATCTCTCCCCTGATCTCCAGGGTGTTAAGAGGAAAGATGCTGAGTTTGCTTCTAGGAGGATGGCTGGGAGGAATAGGTAAAGGAAAAGAGACAGAGACTGAGGGATGATTGTCACTGTTGACTTTAGGTGTCTCTATTGTTTGAGTTTATAACCAGCCTAAAGTTTATTTAAAAAAAAAAAAAAAAAAAGAGTTCCTATTGCAGTTTTTAGACTAACATGTTAGGGATCTTGGAAAATGCAGTTCCCTGCTCTGGGCCTCTATCTCCTCATCTTACAAATGAGAAACGATCAAAATGGGATCAAATGATCCTTCTCCCTTCAGTGCCTTGTTCTCGCTGCCTCCCCCACCATCTCATGGTGAGTTCCACAGGTTCCCCGAGGCTCCAACCCTGCTCTTCCATGAAGCCTCCTCTCTACGATTCACAAGTGAGGCAGCTCCTCAGCCATACCCTTCACACCTGGGCAGTCTAACTTGATCACACAGAAGCTAGAGGCCTAAAGACAAGACAGAACTCTCTTTAGATTTTCCCTGGGGTATCCCAACCATTGGCCACCAGCACCTGTAGAGACACCCTGTCGTGTCATAGCTAACTTCCAGCCCTGTTTGTCACTCCATGAGTGTGTGTCTGCCTGAGTAGGCTGGAGGCTCTCAGAAAGCAGGGTGGGATTTTATTTGTTTTGAGGTCCCTCCAGTTTCTAGTACTGGGTCCTGCATAGGGCTGCCACCCATTCTACATGGCACAGTGGTGGAATAAAGACAGCCATCCAAATTCTTTGACCCTCCTTGCATCAAGGGGTAGGGTCTACAACACCGCCCCTTGAATCTAGGTGAATTCCATGGCTGCTGGACCAGTAGAATCCAGCAGAAGCAACACTGTGCCAGCTTTGGGCCTGGCCTCAGGAGGCTGGAGGCTTCTACTTCCTATCTCTCGAAAGAGTTACTCTTAGAACCCAGAATGTCCATGTAAGAAGTCCAACCACTGTGAGACTGCCAAGCTATTGGGAGTCCCAAGCATGTCCTGTGGAGAGGCTGTATGGATAGAGGGATACCTGACCAGCCTCAAAGTCCCAGTCAGTCCAGCCCTGGGACCAGATGTGTGAATGAAGAAACTGCGTGATGACTCTAGGCCCAGCCACCGTCTGACTGCTGCTGTGTGTGGGACCCTGAGCAAGAACCACTCAGCTGAGCCCAACTTCCCAGAGCAATGAGCCCTCATAATACATTGTCTTAAGCCATTAACTTTTGGGCTGCTTTGTTACAGATGCAGGAACAGGTGGTTTGGTGAGAACTGAAAAAAATCTTCCTCTCTAGGGGGACGCATTGTTATAAAAAGCAGTCCCTCTGGGTGGGCACAGTTCCACAGTAGGCTTGACTGATAGATGGCATCTCCGTGCAAAGAAGCAGATGCCCCATTCTCAAGCTCGAGGAGGCCCAAGATATATGCAGAATGTGGGCTGGTGCCAAGCACCTTTGTGCAGAGCACACACTGTGCAATTGTATGTGGCAGCTCTGAGTCGAGACCTCACAATCGACAGCAGGAAGTAGGAAGAGTCCATGTTAGATGGCTGCTCCATCACTATTGCTCACCACATCTCTATTGCCCTCCATCGTTCAGTAAGTCACAACGGCCCTTTCCTTGTGCCAGCCTGTTCCGATGGCTTGGGAATTCAGTCAAGCAGAGACCTGGAGGAATGCACTGACAGAGGCAGGTCTGGAAGCCAAGAGAGTGTGGAGGAGGGAACCAGCGAGGGTGCCAGCAAGGCTGTGAGGCTCGCGGATCAAAACTTGACCCATTTTCCGGGCATAGGTTTGTAGTCACTGCTTGTGTAGTCTTGTCGGCCTAATGTGATCTCTGAAGTTCATCGCTAGAGACCATTAACAGGAGCACTGATGCAGAAAAAGGCACCTGCCCTCATCCCTTTAATTCTTGGCTGCCTGTCCTGGAAAAAGATATGCCATCTCCACCCTCTTCACTGGTGACTTCAGCCTACCTGAAGCCACCTGGCATTATGATCCAGCCTGCTCTGCCCAGACCTGAAAGGATCAGTGTGCTGACTGCTATGGGCCCTGCAGACCCTTCCTCTGCTGTATCCCTCCTGCTCTGGGCCCTGGGAGCTGCCCTAGGTGGCCTGCTTCCCGCTTCTCGCCCACAGCTTTCATTTGAGTTTGGCCAATGGAGACACCATGGCAGGAGCCCGGAGACCTGGGATGGGAGGAGAGTGAGGCCATGGAAAAACCAACTCTCAGCAATTCCCACAGGAACAAGGCCACGCCTCTCTGCAGAGAGCCGATTAGGCAGCCCCTCTCACAGCTGCAGAAATCACTGAATCCTTGACCCCCTCACCCTGAGGCCCTAGCTCCTGTCTTGCAGCTGCCAGGGCCCCCGTCTTGGTGACTAGTCTCTTGGTTACTCAACTTGAGGGGCCACCTGTTCTGCCATGACTCTTGCTCGTGCAGAATTAAAGGTAAAACAATTGGGAGAAAGGCCTTGGTTATCCCCCTGATTCTCAGAAAAACCCTGAAAGATGTTCATTAAGGGACCTCCAGAAGACTCGCCCAAAAGGTCATCCACTGTATTCCACACCTTAGGGTCTGATGGAGGAAGGGGCAGTGTATGCATCAGAAAGGAGAGACTTGGTCCCTTCAATCCTCTGTCACCAGATGCCAATATTTTGTGGTAACATATTTGGGCCTAGCATGCTGGCCTCAAATGTCTGCCCAGCCATAGCCCTGGGGACCTTGGGAAAGTGACCAGGCCTCTCCAAGTCCCCACTTCTCCTGTGTAGTAGTAGTAGTAGTAGTAGTAGTAGTAGTAGTAGTAGTAATAAAGTACCAACATAATGGCCACCACACCATGACGAAAACTCTCTCCTTGACCAAACTCTAGTCAGGCTCCTCTGAGCAATTTTTCGAGAGACCTCACCTTTGGGCTTTTCATAAAAGAACCCAGTTTTAGGTAGAACCCTGCTAAGTCAGTTTAGCCAGAGTTCCCCACATTCACTTTCTGGTCACCCTTGATATCGATTGGGTTCTTTGCCCCGCACCCTCCCCCAGGTGGTGTCCAATCATTTGGCTTGCTGTCAGCAAGACCCTGTCAGCTCACTTTAAGCAGTCTCCCTCACCCCTGAAGTTTACTCCAAGTAATTTTCCATCCACTGACCCCCACCTGCTCCTTGACTATAAACCCGCACTGGCCCATGCTATATTCAGAGTTGAGCCTCGTCTCTCTTCCTTCTCGCAACACCCCACTGTCGCGGCTCTACGCCCAGTGTGACAGTCCTAAATAAAGCTGGCCTCACCATCTGTAACAAGTGTGAGGAATAACTTGTTCACTCAGGTGTCAATGAAGTGAGGCAACACTTGTGGCCCAGGCATAGCGGTGTCCACCGGGGGACGGGGGCCCCAGCACAATGCCCATCAAGGGACAAGGACAGAGGGCTTCCTCCCCTCCTTTCTTTGACGAATGAACCTACTGACTTTTGAGGGAGCGACCTCTGTGTTCTGAACACGAGAAGATGCTGCTCGCCTGGTCCTGGGCCTCTCAGCACACCTCTGAGGAGAGCACGCCTGGCTTTGAGGGTCTGTCTTCACAGGGCATGCGTGGTATGGGGCTTCCCCACTCCTGCGAACACTTTGGCAGGACCCCGTTCCCAGCAGCTCAGCCCAGAGGAGGGCAACAGAAGCCGAGTGGAGGGCAGCCAGTCTCCAAGGAGGTTGAGAAGCCTCAAAGGACAAGGAGATGCAGGTGAGGTGGGCCTGGTGGGTGTGGTGAGCCAGGTGTCAGAGCTGGGAATGGGGCGACAGGAGGTCCACAGGGAAGAGGAAGGAAGGATGCTTCAGGGGATTTGCTCGGCTCAGGGCCCTGGGCCTGGTGCTCAGCTCTCTACTGGGCTGATTGTGCCCCCAGTGGATACTTGGTGATGTTTGGTGGTATTTTTGGTTGTCATTGCTGGGGGGAAGGACAGTGCCATGGTATCTGGTGGGTGAAGGGAAACCAGGGATGCTGCCCGCCACGAAATTTACCTGACCCCAAATGTCATTTTGTGTGTTGGGTATGAAACCCTGTGACAAATGAGCACAGCTTCCTGACTCTCCTGCCCATCACTTTTCTTCTTCATTTGAGCAATGGTGACACCAAGAATAGCTAATGTGCAGCAGACCCCCAAAATCTGCCCCCTCAACCCAATGTATAGTTAAGAGAAGACATGTGCATGCCATGCGAACACAGCTGCAAGGTCAGGGTCCCGGCCACCCCGGCCCCTCTATTTGCAGCCAAGATGCTACCCATATCTGTTCTCTGGGAAGCCTTCACTGCATTCCTGGGCCTTAGAGCCTTGCCCCGAGCCCCTGGGTCAAATCCCCACTGCTCAGTCCTCCTGAAGACTGAAGACAGCATTTCTGCCCCTCTTGGGGCCATTCCCGCCCTCACGCCCCCCCCCACCCCCACCCCATTCTGAATGAGTCTATCTGGGAAGATGCACACAAGGTCACTTTTTTTTCTTTCTCAATTCTGTGCCCACAGCAATTGTAGGGGCTCCAGGAGGAGGGAGGGTTCTGTTTCTGTGAACTTTTTCAAGTTCTTCTTCCACAAAATTCCAGTACGGCCCCTCTGATTCTAAATGCTGAGCCAAAAGTTGGCAGCCGGTGCAGACGCACTGCCGCCTTCCGCCACCTGAGTGGGTGGCCTGCAGTGGCAGGGTTTTTACTTGCAGTTCCTGTGAGGATTGCAGTCCCAGGGAAGGGAGCAATCTTGGAGCCTTTTGCATCAGCCGCCAGGCTCTGCATTACGGTGCAGGGTAGGAACAGAGAGGCCGTTGGAGCCTCCACCTGACTTTTGGGTTCACTGTTGCACAGCGACAAACATGTCCCCAGGGCTTCTTTCTCAACGGAGCATGCCCCATCTTTTATGCACAGGCCATCCCTTGTGCAACTGGAGAGGAGGGTTATAAAAGGGCCAGATGTTTCTTGTTGTCGCTCTGACACATGCCTGCCCTCACCTGGGTCTGTGAGTCACTGCTCCTAAAGGGAGGGCAGAGGGAGACAGTGAGCAGTGGTGCCAGGAGCTAAGTCTGACTCTCTGCCTGTCAATATGAAGCAACAGAGATGCTTCAAGGCGTCATGGTGCTGGAGCACAGATATGCCAACCAGGACACTCTGCGTCCCCAGAGATGACAAAGAGGCTTCACTGGGCCAACTCTAATCAACTGTCTTGGCTATCTGGGCCCCTCAGTTTTCAAGCAGGGAGATGCTTGGCAGTGTTTGAAGGCATTTTTGGTTGTCACAGCTTGTGAAGAGGTTGCTGCTGGCAGCTAATTGGTCCAGGTCAGAGATACTGCTCAACATCCTACGATGTACAGGACAGCCCCCCACCACACCCCATCCCCAACACACAAACACAAAGAATGATCCAGCCCCAAATGTCCAAAGCCAAGACTGAGAACCCTGGTTTAGAGAAAGAGAACTGTAATCCATTGCTTATGTCTGCCATTCACACAGAGGTAAGAAGTGGTGATATCCATGCTGTTTGCTTCCCTGGCAAACGGTCTCAAATGAAAGCAGTTAATCCATTCACCTCTCTCAGTATCTCTTTGGGATCTCTGTACCTGTATCTTTGCTGGCTAGCTCCGTGAGACCTTGGGTTATGGAGGAGTTTGCACCTGGGCCACACGTGGTGCAACTCCAGGGATTTTGCAACACGTTGGGCTTACTTGGGTTAATATTATTTTGGGAATGATTTTTAGATGGGTCGGAAGTTGAAGATGGCTCCATGGGCCAGACCTGGAAGAGAAATGAGTTGAGTGGGCAGATAGAGGCAATGGCGGAGCCATGTTTAATCTCTGGAGACCAAGAACCTTAAATTACTAGTTCCTTGGTTTTTTTAAAGAAAAAGTCAGAAATTTGTTTATTTTTAAATATGAAAATTTCCAGTTTTTAAGTGTTAATGTGAATTATTTGACAGGTAGAGGGGAGAGTCTGTAGGTCCACACCAGCTCCCAGCTGTTCCTTGTGCGGCCTCTGCTGCATGTCAGGCAGGTTCCAGCTCCCTAAATGATTGTGACTGCGCCCCTGCTCCAATGATAGCAACCCTCATGTGCTTCAGTTCAATAGACTGTGATGGCTTATATCACTCTCCTGTTGGAGGATGCACACTCGAGGGGCTCGGGCAGGAGAGAGCATGGCGTATAGGAGGCAGGGACGAGGCCTCGCAATGAGTTCGTGTCTGGGCTTGCGGATGCTGACCCCAGACCAGCACCTCCCAGCTGACTTTCCCCTTCGGGAAACTCCTTAAATTGTGGACCCCAGAGGTCCGCCCAAGATTTTCCAAACCAGAATTTGACTAGGCATCTGTTTTTCAAAAAGCTTTTTAGTACTGTTCTTTATCTTCATTGAGGGGGGTGGAGTTCAGGTTAAGTGTATATGCTCGTCCAAATCCACTAAGCGATGCACTGCAGAGGGGTGATTCTGATACGTGCAATTTTACAAAAAGAAGAAAAAAGAAAAGAAGATGGTAAGAAAGAGAAAGGAGGAAAGAAAGAGAAAGAAGAGAGAAGAGCCAGACAACTCTCTCTCTCTGTAAACAACAGCTATTGGGGAGCACTAAATAAAGCAGATAGCGCCAGTGGGGCTTCTGGGGCTCCCGATGTTGGGGGCCTCCCTTTTTGGCTTCCGCCCCCCACTCTCCAGATTAACTGTTCTGGACAGTAAGGAAAGAAGGCTGAGAAGGGGGCACTGAACTGAGCTAACTGGGGGTTCTCGGCCCCAGTGGCGAGCTTCTCTGAACCTCTGTGTCCTCCCACCGTGAGGGTTACTTCATGGGGCCTCTGTGAGGGTGAAGTGACAGAGACAAGCATGCCTGAGAAGCTGTGAGGGGCCCCGCTGACCTTGCTCAGTGGTTATATAGCGTGTAAACAATGGGCAGAGGTCAGCGAGTCTCTAGCTGTGACAGTAATGTGTCTAAAATCATCAGCTCTAGAAGACACAGACACCTACAAAACCCGCCTGGTATCAGTGAAGCGACAGCCATCTGCTATCTCATCCGAATATCAGAGCTCACTTAATGCTCCTGTCTGACAGGAGTATTATCCCCATTAGAAAAAGTCACCCACATGGAATGAGGAGGAGGCCCAGGCACCACGAGGTCAGGGGTTGCCCTGGCCAAGGCTGGACCATCAGGGCTTTTCAGGGCTCAAGAGCGACCTGGGGCTCCCCAGAGAGCAGTTGAGACAACCTGCATTGAACACTCAGGGAGCTGATTACAAATACAAATTGTAGTCCTCTGTTGTGGGAGGACCAGTGTCCCCGCAAAATTCACCTCCACCCAGAAATTTAGATGTGAACTTATTTGGAAATAGGGTCTTTGCGGATGTAACCAGTGAAGTTTAGATGAGGTCATGGTGGATTAGGGTGTCCCTAATCTGATTGACTTGTATCCTTACATTTGAGACACAGACACAGGAATAAGGCTGTGTGAGGACAGAGGTAGAGAGAGATTGGAGTCATGTGGCCACGAGCCAAGAAGAACCTGGAACCACCAGGAGCCAGAAGAGGCTAAGGATCCTCGACCGGAGCTTTCAGAGGGAGCATGGCCCTGTGGCACCTTAATTTCAGACTCCTGGCCTCCAGGTCTGGGAGACAACATTACTGTTGTTATAAGGCCCCCATCTGTGGTCATGTGTTATGTCAGCCCCGGAACACCAATGCCCTCCACCCCTGCACCCCACCTGTTGTGTGGGCATGTGGGCTCAGGGCGTGGCATCCTTTGCAAGTCTCTTGACTGATGCTGAGGCCTGTTCCAGGCTCCCCTACAACTTCCTCCAGCCCATCTCTCACATCCCCATGGGAACAACAGGTGCTGCCCCCACCCCGCAGTGGTTACAGCTTGGCACCCAAGTTTGCCCAAGTCCACGCAGCTGTGATGAGGACTCTCAGCACATGGGAATGGCTGAAGGCAGGCCCGTTCTCAGCACAGCCCCTCACAGGACATGCAGGGCACATGTTCTTGCATGGAGCAGTGAGAGCGTGAACAAGATTCAGGGGACCAATAGGTGCGAAGAGGCACCCTCCAACATACGGGGGTGCCAGGGCAAGGGGGGAGCAAGTTTTCCAGAACCTAGTGAGGCCACCAAAACAAAATGCCACAGACTAGGAGGCTTCAAACAACAGACATTTTCTCTCTCCAAGTTATGGAGGGCAGAAGTCCAAGATCAAGGTGTCAGCAGGGCTGTGATCCTTCCAGAGGTACTAGGGGAAGGTCCTTCCTGCGTCTTCCAGTTCCCAAGGGCTCCAGGCTTCCCTTGGCTCATGGCTGCATCACTCCAATCTCCGCTCCTGTCATCACATGGCCTCCCTGTGTCTGTGTCTCAAATCCCCCTCTTTGTAGGAGATCATTAGACATTGAATTTAGGGCCCACCTACTCCATTATGACCATCTTAACTTGCTTACATTTGCAAAGACTATTTCTAGATAAGGTCACATCCACAGGTACTGGAGGTTGGGACGTGGCCATAGTTTTTGAGGACACCGTTCAGCCCATGACAGCAGTGACCCTCATTAGCTGATGTTTGCAGGGAGGGTTGTCTGGCTCCAAAGTTGAAAGACTGGTTTAGATGAAAGTCCTTGTCAGGTTTCCTGAGATCCCAGCTTCACCTCCACCCCCAGCACACAAGCACACCATCTGGTTCGAGTCTCATAATGCTCTAGATGAATTACTAAATGCCAGGGATTTCTATATGGGCCGAGGTTGAGAATGTTCACATCAGGAGAGGGGACAGGTCATTGCTGGAGTCTACTGGGTTAAATGGTGTCCCCCATGCCCTCCCCACAACTTCTGTCTGCTCAGAACCTCAGAATGTGACCTTATTCAGAAATAGGGACATTACAGGTGTAATTAAGGTAAGGGTCAAGAGGAGGTCATTCTGGATTAGGGTGGGCCCTAAATCCAATGAGAGTGTCCTTTAAGAGAAGAGAAGGGGAAACACACAGAGACAGGGGAGAGGCCACGAGAAAACAGAGAGACTGAAGTGATGTGGCCACAAGCCAAGGGACACCTGGATCCTCTAGTAGCTGGTAGAGCCAGGAAGCATCCTCCCCTAGAGCCTCTGGAGTGAGCACGGCCCTGCTCACACTCTGACTTTAAACTCCTGCCTCCAGAACTGTGAGAGGATAGATGTCTGCTGTTTGAGACCCTGTCTGTGGTCCTTCATTACAGCACTGCCAGGACCTGATACAGAGACCTTTAGAACCTATACTCTCTCTTCACTGAGAGTAAAAACGTGCATCTTAAGATAGTCACAGTGACGGAAACTGATCGCGTAAGGAAACCTCGAATGTGGTTCCTGAGAAGAGAAACTCTTATGGGCAGGGTTTGTCTGCCAGAGCTTCTTCTTGGAGGGCTCATCATATATAAGGAAAAAAAATGCTGCCCTACTCAGACATTCAAGGAAAGCGTTTGTTTACAATGGATTGATTTGCTGACATTTCCACTAGGCCAACTCCACCCATAGTCATGTAATGGAGAGTCCCCAGATATCCTGGGGCAAGATGTGTCCAAGGCCCCATTGCCATAAAGAAAGATATTTATAAGCACGATAATACTGGATGTTCTTGTCATTACATCAAAGGTTACATTATCATCACATCTTTTCATAAGAAACATTTAACGTTTTGCAATAGCTTGAATCCTAGGTGTCCCCAGCCTCACCCAAGGACCAAGCAAATACTCAATGAGTTTACAGAGGCCGCTCTCTGGGCCCTGCACACGGGCCCGCCCTTCAGCCAGTCCCAGTGCTGAAAAGAGAGGGCTTTAAGGAATGAGAAAGTGATGGATTAGCCACTGGCACATCACTTGGAGCCTTCAGGGCAAGGGAGCAGAAACCAGGTGATGAATGAGTTGAGAAATCGCGGGGAAAAAGAACAGATGAATTCAAGAGGAAGCTGTTCCCTGCAGGCAGCTCAGCCTGTTGGGCCTCTGTAGCAGGAATAAGCGTTTCTTTGACGGAGATCCTGCTTATACTTCTCTTGTGGTATCGCCATCTGTCCCTGGGGGTGGCTGCCAGACATCTGCTAGGATGGAAACATTGAGTCCTCAACTCAATGAAATCCCAGACTTGAGCCATCTTGGTGTGAAAGTCATGGAGCCAAAGAGGTTTCTAGAATCTGAGACCTTGAATAGCACCTGACTCTCTTCTCTTTTTCACCGTATCCTGGACTCCAAGGCTACAGAGTGAGACAGCTCTCTAACCAACACTCATGGCTCCAAGGAACATTTGAATCTAGTCTGCAATCGTCCCACAGAGCCCTGGACTGCAGCCCCAGCTTTTTAAGCCCCCAGTGTCACCGCCCTTTCGATCCAACCTTGAATCATATATTCCCTACCCCAAGACACACCTAAGGGTCAGGGGACAGGATGGGATGATGAGTTTGGTCCAGGTGCAGCTCACCTGTCCAGACTCCCCTTTGCTCTCTCAGGTCTCATTGTAGAAAAGAGGTACACAGAATAACAGCTCCAAGATGTCCATGCCTTAATTCTCCTGATCCTGGATTCTTGAGTAGGGACTTCCAGATGTGATTAAGTTCAAGTTCCTGAAATGGGGAGATGATCCTGGAATAACCAGGAGGGGTCCAGTGTAGTCATAGGATCCTTATAAGAGGGAGGCAGGAGGTCAGAGAGGAGAGAAGATGCCATACTGTTGGCTTTGAAGACAAAGAGAGGAGCCACAGCAAGGAAATGGGTCCTACCTGGAGCCTCCAGAAGGAACCTGGATTTTAGTTCAGTGAGACCTGTGTCAGATGTGGCCTCCAGAGCTGTGAGATCATAAATGTGTGTTTCAGGCCACAGGTTTGTGGTACTTTCCTACAGACACCCCCAGAAAACTGACGATGTGATTATTTGTGAAACGGCAGATTTGTATTTTCTTTGAGTTCGATTTTCTGTGACTCCCTTCTTTAATGTAAACTTCCAATTGAAAGGCAGCATATGAACAGTAAAGTGCTCATATCCTGAGTGTCCACGGCTTGATGGATTTTCACAAGGGTCCAGAACCGGAACATGAACAGCATAAAAACACCCCTCAGGGAACTCGCCCAGTCATAACTCCCCTTCAAGCATACACTGAATTGAATGGCAGCCCCCCAAAATTCACACGCCTCGGAATCTCAGAATGTGACGTTATGTGGAAATAGGGTCTTTGCAGATGGAACCAAGATAAGATGAAGTCATGCTGGAGCAGAGTGGACCCTGAATCTAACGACAGCGTCCTCACAAGCAGAGGGAGATTTGGACACAGACACACAGAGGAGAAGAGGCAGGTACTAGGGTGAGGTAGACACAAGCCAAGAATAGCCTGGAGCCGCAAAAGCTGGAAGACGTAGGAAGGATCCTCCCCCAGAGCCTCTGGAGGGAGTCCAGGCCTGCCCACTCCTTGATCTCAAACTTCTGGCCTCTGAACGGTGAGAGAATAAACGTCTGTTGTTTAAGCCCAGCATGTGCTACGTCGTTACAGCAGCCCCCTGACTCCCAGCACCTGCTGCATCACTCCACAGATGTCCCCAGTTTATTAACTTTCTGGGAACAGAGTCATACAGCAGGTAGCCCTTGGCACAGGCTTCCCTCACCCAACACTAAGTTCGTGGCACTCCCCTACGGGGCCGTGCTCAGCTTGGTCACGTTCTCATCACTGTCTGTTATTCGGCATGTGACTGCACCATAGATCCTCCTTTCTCTGATTGATGGATCTGAGTGGTTCCTGGTTTGGGCTGTTGGGACTGGAACAACTGTGAATGTTCTCGCCTGTGTCCTGGGGTGTGTGTGCGCGTGTCTTTCAGTGGGTTGCATCCAGAAGCGGGCCTCTGAGTCGTCGGATCCAGCAAATGCCGCCTGATGGTTTCCAAAGGAGTTGAACTCATTTACCGCCTTCCCCCAGCAGGGAATGAAATTCGGAACCCTGTTAACACCGGACACTTCGTGTTCTCTTAGCCAAAAACCGAGCATAATCATCCAAAATGGGATGCAAGAGGGTGGGGGATTGAGAAACACCAGTTATCCGAATGGAATTTTCCCCCGCTGAGGGGTTCTGAAAAATATGTAGAGTTGGACTAAACTGGTCCAGATTGTTGGGATGAAAAAATTTAGTTCCTCCTTGAAGAACAAATGATTGCCCCCCCACACCCTGGCTTGTGGGCCTTTGGCTTCTCTCAGAATAAATGTGTTAGGACAATGGCAGAAACAGGCTCTGCCATCGGCGAGGTTCCAAGGGATGGTCCCGAGCGCCTCGTGTTTTGATGAGAGAAGCGGATTTTCCTTCAGAAGGAGATACAGAAAGGAGGCAGGGACGGGCCCCGGAGACATGTGAGGAGGACAGATGCCAGCTCCGGCGTCAGGGCCTGCTGTGCCCTGGGGCTGGGATTGGACATCCTATTTCACTAGCCCGGATGTCCCCAGGTTTTCTTCAATGTTCTGTGCGGCTGCAGTACAGGTGTTCTAGTAAAGACAGCGAGGAGAGAGAGATAAGGGGGAAGAGGTCAATTCCTTTTCTCCAGAGACCTCGAGGGATGGCTGCATGGGTGGGCTCCCAGGACGCAGACTCTGAGACAGCGATATGGCGTGAAGGCGGCTTCCTGGGGTGGCCCTGTAGGACCACAGCTGTGAGGGAGGCGGCACTAGGCAGAAGATACATTGTGCTGCATGTGGTCACAATGGAGGCTTTAGCTGACCCCATGGGAGCTTCGGGGCCAGATGGCTCCAAGAATTGTCCTAAATAACGGTGAAGGGGCCCCCACATCCCCAGTCATCATTGGATGCCAGTGCCCCACAGAGAGGGGCTTAGCTTTGGGCAAGCAGGCTCCTTTTGCCAAGGGCAAGTCTGGGAGGGCTCAGCGAAAGCAGTCGATGGCCCCTCAGACAGGCGAGGCCCAGTCCCAACAGGGCATCTGAGCTGCGCTTAACAGTGTCCATTCTGGTGCTGTGGACAGAGCCAGGGGCCAGCACCTGTCATCCTAGGCAGCTCCTAGAGGAGACATGAGCTTTCACAGTGATGATAATGACACTTATCTCAGCATCTTAGGCACAGGTGTCATGCTCAAAGACGCGCTTGGAATCTTGGTTCACGATGACTATTTCATTAACCCACAAACTCTAGCAGGGCAAGCGGGCTGCAAGGAACTCAACTGATCTCTGCAGCTGACCACCTAGAGGGGCGGAGTGCTTCTAGCGACCTCTCCCCTGTGCTCGCCTGGACTCTGAGCCCCACACGTCAGCCTCTTTCTCAGGCTGCAGCCAGAGGATTAGTGGTTTCAGGACTCACATGGCGAGTGTTTGGACATATCCAGAGGAAGAAAACTTCTCTTCCAGGAGCTTTCCCCAGGGGCCCTCAGCAAGGTACCCTCAGGTCTCACTGACCCACACGTCCGCAGCTCAAGGAGCAGAGCCGCGGACGTGTGTGTTTGCCTATGGGCCAATCTGTGCCCCTGGAGTGGACAGTGGGCTCAGAGTCGCATAAGGGAAGGCAGGTCCTGGAGTGAAAGGCCACTTGGGAGTGGAGGCTACTTCCCTACCCCTTGCTCACCTGGGAGATGGATGTGTCCTCCTGCCGCACCTACTTCACAGGTGGGAAAACTGAGACTTAACAGGAAAGCAGCTTGCTCAAACTCTCATGGTTAAAGGGTGGTGGGCTGGGATTCCACACAGAAACAATCCTTTCAGATTCTGGTAGGACTAACAGGATAGCATGTCCCCTGCCCTCTGGCTTCCCTCTAAATGTCTCCAGGAATCTCTAGCATTTAACATGTTCTTATGGATGAGCAAGGGAAAGAAAAGCCAATGGATGATTCACAACATTCTATAAACCTCGAGGAGGTAGAGCAGTCCCATGCTGCCAGTGCCCAGAGAGACACTCTGCATGACCAGAGCAGCTTCAGTGAATACTGCAGTGGGGGAACAGGGAAAGAGAGGCTCAGTGTGGGAGCAGCATGTGCAAAGGCCCTGGGGTGTGTCCTAAGCATGGAATGTTCTCACAGCTAAAAGAAAGCCATATGAGCTTGGATGCAAAAGCAGGCAGGGAACAGACATGCAAGGTCCTGGGAACATTTAAGGAGGTGGATCTTTGTCTCAAAAGCAATAGCCATTGCATTATGTTCTTCAAATGTTTGCTCCTGGTGCCTTGTTCATATTCGCTCAAGTCAAGGATAGAAATGGTGGACAGACGGGGCTTAGGACAGAGACCGGTGTACCATCTCCGGGCATTCCCCCACAGACAGACAATTCCTTCATTAGCTCCTCTGGGACATGACGGCCCAGTGGCTCACACACCAGCCTGAAAGTGCTGTCCCACTTCCGGCCTTTCTGTCTTCTGGGAACAAGACCTGTGAAACCTTACCAGATGCCACAAGCCTACCGCAATGCTCTGAATCTCTCAGTTGAGCAAATTCTATCACCCCCACACCCAAAAATAAAATCCAGGCCAGCCTGACAGGTGTTTCCAGAGAGCCACTGGCCCCAGTGATCATCGCCTTCTTTTGTAAATGCACACATGGTCCATCCATAAATCTGTTCTGGACACTTCCCCGGCCAGTTGCAGCAAGACCTAGCTCTTTCTCTTCCAGCCAAGGGATGACTTAATTCTGCAAGATGGAATTCAACTGTGTGATTAAAGTCAAATTCTTTTTTTTTTTTTTTTGCATTTTTTAAATTAAGTTTATTAAGGTAACATTGGTTAATACAATTATATAATTTTCAGGTGTACATTATAATTTGACGTCTGTATATTCTATTGTGTGTTTACCATCCAAAGTCTAGTTTCCTTCAGCTACCATATATTCGATCTCTTTTACCCGCTTCACCCTCCTCCTCCCCACTCATATTTGACCCCCTTTTATCCCATCTATCTCCCCGCTCCTCCCCTACCTTCTACTCTTTGGTAACCACTAGTCTGTTGTCCATGTCCCTGAGTCTCTGTTTGTTTTTCCTGTTCATTTGTTGCTTTTAGGTTTATATCTCACATATAAGTGATATCGTGTGATTTTCAACTTTTTCTGTCTGGCTTATTTTGCTTAGCATGATTATCTCGAGATCCATCCATGTTGTCACAAATGGCAGTATTTCATCTCTTCTTATGGCTGAGGAATACTCCATTGTATATATGTACCACAGCTAGCAATATTGAGCATCTTTTCAAATATTTGTTGGCCATTTGTATCTCCTCTAGGGAAAAGTGTCTGTTTAGGTCCTCTGCCCATTTTTCGATCGGATCATTTGTTTTTTTTGTCATTATTGAGTCATATGAGTTTAAAATCAAATTCTTAAATCAAACAAAAGGACTTGGGTGAATCAGCCCTTCACAAAGGCTAGTCTCAACCAGTTTCACTAGAGAAAAAAAGGATGGGTGCAGAAGGATTCCAGAAGTTTGCCTCGTCGACCTCTGCACAGTCTGCTAGGGAATGGCATGTGGCCCCCAGAAGGGCTCCTATCCCAGGCAGCAGTTCATGCAACCTCCTCCTTCCCTACACAAAGAGCAGTTATAGTGGCTCTCGTCCAGTACCTTTGGCCATCCGTAGGAGATGGCATTTCTAGTTCTTTCCATCTGTTATCTAGAATGTAACTGGTTCAAGCCCAGTGCTTAAGCTCATTACGGCCACTTCATTATTGGCCCCTGAGTGCTCTGCCCCGTTCTGAAGAGGCCACAAGGACCAAGGAGCCCTGGGAAGAGAGCTGGGAACAGGCGGCAGAAGGAAACCTGCTTTCAGTGTGTCCTGTGAAGTTTTTGAATTTGAATTTTATATCATTCGTATATATTATCTATTCAAAATATGTAATTAATGAAAACAATGAGGTCATTCTTTTTTATAAAGAAGGCAAAATTTTAATCGGAGTTCAGGCTTTGCCCTTTTTTATTCTCATCTGTTGCTCAAACAGTCTCACCCCCAAACTGAGGGTCTCTCTGTCCCTCTCTCCGGGCCCCAGTTTCTCTATCTGTACAATGAAGGCCCAGGCCCTGTTGATCCTGGTACAGCCATTTGATCCCAGTTTGTGATTCTAACTCATCATAGCCTGGAGACACACCTCTTTGTTATCTGGCAAGCACGTGGAATGCTGCTGAGTAAGCCTCCAGCAATAGGCCCAGTCAGGGCCAGAGTCACTTAGCAAGAGCCCCGGGTCAGCAAGGTGGGGCCTTGGGTGTGGAGCCCCAAGGCAATTCCAGATGGAGCTCGAGAACCCTCTCCTCCAGGGTGGCCTCAGTAATGTTCCAAGATACACTTTGACCCTCTCTTCCAAGGAGGCCTTGTCAAGATGGGAGCAAAAGTACAGAATCAACGAATCTGGCTTCAATGAATTAATGAATGTGAGCTTGCTGGTATCTCAGAGATGTCTGAGGCCTAAAGCATCTTGTCAGTTTGTACCCAAGTCTACAAAATAGCGAGTGTGCCAGGTAACTCCCAGGGGCAGTGAATGCCCCCACGCTGCCCTGAATTTCCCACCAGCCTGAGAGTCTGCCAGACTAGAGTCCCTTGTCCTTCTCCCACTCTACCTCAGGACCCCTGGGCCAAAGACACCCAGGGCAGGAGAAGAAAGGACAGTGATACCCGCACCTTCAGGTGGGTGGAGTGCTGGTGTCTGCAAGGTACCTTGGAAATGAACTGCAAGATCAGGGCAAAGCCTAGGCAGCAAAGTGTCTAGTGCATACTTTCAAAATCCCATGTAGTGAAGTGCGTAAATCTTATATGCCGAGCACAATGAATTTCTACCCACCCCAGATCGAATTACAGACCAGTACCAGCGTCCCAGAGAGCCTCCTAATTTCTAAAAGCTAATTTAAAAAGTATCGTTTTTGTGAATGAGTGAATCATCCACCTGATTCAAAATTTTAAAGGAAGGAAAGGGTACAAAGTGAAAATACTCTTCTTGCTCCATTCCCCAGGTATTCAGGGTCCCTGCTCAGCTGGGTAACTGCAGGGTCTGAGGCCAGAAGGAGCTTATAATGAACAGAGGAAAGAAAGCAAGGCCGGGCTCTCCATATCTTTAGCCCTAAAGAAGGGTGTTGTTCAGCGAGGGGGCAGGGGGAGAGGTTATAGGTGGCTGGGTGGGGGCACTGTGCCCAGGTAAGGCAAAACAAATAATTCCTATTTATTTGACAGCACTGGACTTCATCAAGCCCTGTCATCCTGGAAGACACTGAGGGCTGACGGCCCCCTCCTTCGTGTTCTAGAACTGGCTCACTTCAGAGAAGCCCCTCCCTGTATGACTAGAGGGCACTCACAACACCCCTGTTTATCTGTGATCGGGTGGGACGCAGATCTTCACATTCCAGTTCTGTGCCTCAGCAGCAATGAGCTGAACTGCCCGTCCCCACCAATCCACTGGAACAAAATGCTCGTTAACCAAACCAAGTTCAGGAGCTTTCCCAGACCGCTGAACTTGGCCCCCTCAGCCCGAGCCAGCAGACAGTCCCTCCTGGAACAGGCTGGCCTTGAGGGAAACCTTTTCTACCCACCGCCCCTTCCGGGTGCTCCCACCCCACACCCGCCCTGGCCCCTTCCAGCCCGCCCCCTCCCCAATGGAAGGGAGAGCATTTGCCTAGCCCTTGAGACACTGCACAGCTCACACCAGAGCAGTGCCCTCCCCGCACAGCGATGACCCACCCCCTTTGCAGAAGTCCTTTCCAATAAAGTTGCTCCTTACTTGGTACAGATTTGGGTTATATTTGACAATTCCTTCCCTGTGGAATTTGTAGCCCAACTCGAGGGATGAAGCCAAACCCAGAAATAAAATAGCAGCTGCTTTAACGCAACGAGTGGAAACTATGGGCCTCCTCGTTGTGGTTCTTCGAGAATGAGGCAGGGCTGTCCCACGAGGGTGCCAGAAGCCTGAGAAATGTCACAACCAGAGGAGTAGGGTGAGGACAGCTGCCAGGTTCCGGGATACCAGAAGGACAGAGTGCGGCCCTCTGGAAAAACTGAAAAGACATTCACCAGCTAGAGAAATCAGCCTGTGGGTTGTGCAAGGGCATGAGTGAGACAGAACGCTCTCCAGGTGGGGCATGAGCCGCCCCTCCCCCAACCTCAGGCAGGGAGACCAAGTGCTGCCCCTCCCCCAACCTCAGGCAGGGAGACCAAGTGCCGCCCCACCCCCAACCTCAGGCAGGGAGACCAAGTGCCGCCCCTCCCCCAACCTCAGGCAGGGAGACCAAGTCCAGCCCTTCATCTCCTATATACCTCTTTCCCAACCTTGAGTCAGGAGCTGTGGGGGGCATTAAGGAGGCCTCTCCGAGAGGTTCAGGGCTCCATCCAGAATGGGGCGGCCAGCACTTGTTAGGGCTTGAAAAGGTTGGGATGATGAAGTGGGTAGGCCAGACCCACACCTTCCTTGACTTTGGGCCCTGGAGTCCCCCTTGGAGGGGGTAAGAGCCCTCCTAGGGGCCACATGCCATTCTCCAGCAGACTGCACAGAAGTCAGTGAGGGAAGTTTCTGGAACCTTTCGCGCCCATCCTTGACTCAGAGGATTTATTCTCTAGTGAAACTGGTTGAGACTAGCCTTGTAACCAGCCTATTCACCCAAGGCATTTTGTGTGATTTAAGTGTTTGACTTTAATCATGTAATTGAATTCCATCTTGCAGAATTAAGTCGCCCCTTGGCTGGAAGAGAAAGAACTAGGTCTTGCTGGAACTGCACCCCAAGAAGTGAAAAGGGCAGTACACAGCCTGTTTGGTGTGGGCATACACACGGGGGAATTTAGAAGTTTCTGGCAGGAGAGTGAAGGTGCTTGGGCCCCTTCAGACAGCTGGCCTCGGACAGCCCATGTGAGTAGGTAAGCATCTGCAGCTTCTAGTGGGGAGTGGACCCGTGACCCGAACTTGGGTCGAGGGCCCCTCCCACTTTCCCACTCTCTGGAGGTTGTTGGGAGATCCACAAGGGCTTATGAACTCTTTACAGAGGCCAGAGAAAGTGTCATGTGTTTAGGACACATGAAGGGGTCCTGACCAGAGGCAGGGGACATGACCAAAAGAGCTCTCGAGGTGGAAGCACTGCTTCCTCTCTGGGGTCCCGGGGACATCCGCAGGTTCTCAAGCTCTCCCACTTGGCCCAGATGTCACCCCTATTCCCATGGCCTGCCTAAATCCCACGTGCCTGTGGTGGTTCTGGCTAATTCCACAGACAAGGGTGGCTTTGCGATGTCAGTGGGTCCTGCCTCACTGCTGATGGTGTGACCCCACAAACCCCCCTTCACCGGTTCCACAGACATAGGTACATGGTGAATTCGGTGAACCTGGAAGAATTTTCTAAGAATTTGGGGATCACGAGGAAAAGTCTCCTGTAGCAGTGAGCATCCCAGTTTCGCCTCCCCCTTCTCTTTCTCCCCCAAGCACACATTCCTCTCCAGCACAGCAGTTGAGTAATCGTTGACTATTTTAAATGTGCCCATGGCACCTCCACCCCATGGTCATTTCTCTCTCCCCGGCCCCCAATCCCTTCCTCCTCTATCGCAAGCTCTTTCAGCCCCACCTCCTCTCACTATCCCGTCTCTTAAAAAAAAAAAAAGCTGGACTGGTCAGCTCTGCTTTGACTACACAAGTGGGATGGTTTGTTTGGGTTTGTCTGAGAATCATCCTTTCAAGGGTCCAGACTCTTTTCCATCAGCAACAGTGAAAGGAGAGGCTTGTCCCAGGCTGGGGGATGGGCCAGCCATGGGTCTGGACCAAGGGTCACTGATGTGGTTCCCAGTCTTTCATGCCTCTTTGTTTTCCAACTCTTTCCATGCAAACAGGATTTTAATGCTCTTCTTGATGCATTGTGATCTGTGCAGTCATACGGAACTGCCCCTGGAATATCTGTTCAGCTGGGCTTCCTGGAGTAAGAGGTGTAGCAGCAAGCGGAGCCTGGGCAGGAGTGAGAACCACAGTGGGCACCTGACCTGCTGAGGGCATGGGTGCAGCCAAGGCAGGCAAGCTCTGACCGGCCCTGCACAAACGGCCCCCGGCCACTCAGGTCCTGCAATCCGGTCTCCCACCTGCAAGCTCCAAGCCTCCACCCAGCATGCGGGAAGGGGAATTTCTCCATGTGCTCTTTTGGAGGCCTGCCTTGCTTTGGGGTCCAGAATGCAGGATGCATTCGGTGATGTGTGGACCCAGCTGTTCTCACAAGCAGCCAGCAGCACTAGGACCTGGCACTCAGAGGGACTTTGCACACTGCATGTGGTTCGAGGTGGCATTCCCTGCCCCAAGCCCGTATGGCAGCCCTGCTGCTTGCAGGAGGGATGGAAGCTGCCTCAGTGAGCTCCCAAGGCCACCAGACCCAGCTTTGTGTTTGAGCCTCTGGCCAGCTGCCATGGACCGTCCTTGTAACCTCACCATGGTTCAGAATGAGGACACCCCACAAATCCCTTCCCATCCTGGCACACCTACATCCCTCTGTCCTCAGGACCCTGTTCAAACACTAATGCTTGGAATGGAGTTGGTCTGAATTAAATGAGAGCGATCCATGAAAGAGGTGGTGGTGTGACTCTCAGCTGCGTCCACCCCAGGACCAGATACTCTCAGGGATGCGATGGAACTGAGGTAATGTGCTCATCATCTCCATGCACCTTATTAGTCTTGAACTCAATGAATTGAATCCTAGCTCAGCCTTGTGCCTCCCTCATAGCCTTCACCACCCATTGAGTGTTATTAGGGGCTGCGGCCTCCTTGTCCAGCCTCCAGAGTCTGTCAGTGAGTGCATGAATGAATAATGAGTCAGGTGGGCCAAAAGGCACACGATCAATCCATTCCTAACTCCCAGAATTTGGTGAAGAACAGAACACAGGCCACCAGCAGTATTTATAATTCTGATCGTTTTTGTTTTTGTTTTTTAAAAAAAACCCCTCCCCACACACACACATAAAAACAGAACTCCCCACCCCAAACCAGCCAAGTGTTAACAGGTTAGCTATTAACAGGAGGAAAGACATTGAAGCTACAGTACATCATTACATGGCAGAGGTGTTCTGGCCAGGCTGACATCACAGTGGCAGCAATGATGTGGCCGGGAACAATGACAGGGATGCAAGAACGGTGAAAACGCATCACGGAAGCTGGCTTGAATTGACCCTGCAAATAAATAAACGTGGTGCTGACAGCATCCTCTACATTACTGAGACATTAGGACAAAATGGAACAGCAGAATGAATCAACGCCTGCTGGTTATACGAGGGTTTGATTTAAAACAAAATGAATTGCCGTAACTGTGAACGCTCAGGACACTTGTCAGTAGTCAGAAGGAGCGAAGTCTCCGCCTCCCCAAATGCCAACACGGCAGGGTCCCAGGGTGTCTGCGGGCATGCAGGGCCTCATAGCCACAGGTGGACTGCGTTAGCAGGCAGGCCTGACTCGGCACTTCGGGATGCAGTCCTTGCCTTCTGAAGAGAGTCCCTGAACTACGCTGGGGGGCGGGGGGACACAGCCTCAAGAATCGCAGACCGAGTCCCCCAACCTGCCTTCACAGCAGAGGTCCCAGTCCCCTTCAGTTCCTGCCCCAGTGTTAAGAGGGACCCTAGGCTACACCTGGGCAGTTTTGCCCACTGCAGAAAGTCTACAAGCAGTCTTGTGACTTCCTGGGGGGCTTCCTGACTTCAGATGTCAAGTTCCACCCCAGATGAGTGAACTATGGCTTCAGGAGCCATCAGGTCTCCTGACCAGCCCTACTTCCTCCAAGCACAGGGTGGGGAGGGGAGGGATGAACATCTGGCCAGCTTTTCATTCTCAAGGCCCAGCCCAGGTCTCCCAAGCTATTTGTCAGGTTCCTCTGGATCTACTGGACCGTGTGGGGGTCTTGAAGCCCAGGGGGGTGTCAGAAGCTGAACAGGCCATTCAGAGCTCAAAAGGCTGAGCACTGAGGCCTGATGCCTGAGAGCTCAGCTCGACTGCCCCCCGGGGCAAAGTCAATGGTCAGAGGCTAAGGCCGAGTCCCCCCCCACCCCCCACCGCACCTAAGACAGGGGCCTAGAGGACAACCTGACCTTAGCTGATGTTGGTCCCCAGGCTGCTCCCTGGACATACTGACAGCTCAGAAAAGCCAGGCAGGTCACCAGACACATTAGCTAGGCCTCAGCTGCCTCCCTTGGCAAAAATGCCATGGGAACCACATGGACCAAAGCCTGCTAAACACAGCCTCTCTGGAGAGGATAGGTCCGCTGAGCTGGGAGTCAAACCCGAGTCAGGGCGACCTCTATAGTCAGAGGGGCAAAGTGGGCGAGGCTCTGTCTTCCTCCAATTGGAATTGAGTCTGGGACAGATTACATAGGTGGTGGGAGGGGATGGTGGCCAGTCTCAGACAGGCTACTGGGGATGCCAATCAGCCAGGGAGGCCGATTCTGTGCACCCTGGGAGAGGCTGTGTTGTGGAACCTAGTGGGAAGCCCTTTTTATCTTGTCTGTTTCCAGATTTTAAGTTTGGGGCTTTGTCTGAGAGAAATAGAGTCAGTTCCCAAACTAGATGTACAATGGGCCAGGAGGCAGCGTTACCTGCAGGCAAGACCTGGAATGCTGCCCACCACCTGCCCCGAGATGCCTGAATCCTTCTGCCTTTGTGCCTTTGTTCAGCCCGCAGTCCAGGAGGCCCATGGTGGCCTGAACGACCGGGGTCTAACCCAGAAACCAGCCCTGTTCTGCACATCCTAACGGGAGCTCCAGGATGGACCAGCTGCCCATGACCTCCGCTCAGAGACCCAGTGGCTGCCGACAGCAAACACAGGAACCTGCTCTTTCTGTGGCGGTGGGGCTGGCAACAAGAATCAGCCCAAGCCCTCTGCTCTCCTACAAGCCTCTCTGGAAGCAGGTGTTTCACTGAGCTTTTCTCTCGTTTCTGAAGGTCAAGGAGGCATCTTCCTCAGGTCTTTAAGATAGAAACGTTAAGCCCCATGTTAGTTTTCCCAATGTCACTACATCTATAACAAAAAAAAAATAAGGAAGCTTAGCACACATGTCTGTTAGTGCAAGTCTACTGTCCACATGGTAAGGCCGAGTCTCAGCAGCTCGTTGGCAGCAGCAGGGTGTGGCTCTCAGAATCCCTCCTCCTGTGAGATGGTGCTAGAAGCTGGCACTGGGAATCACACCCGACAACAGGACCTGATCCCTCCGAGGCACGTCATGCTGCTGGTAGTGTTGGGGATTAAGAAGACTCTCCCCACCTGCCCTTCCCCATTTCTTTAAAAAATAATCATCTTAGTAGCATCACTTGATCCAAAATTTAAGTTAAAAAAAAAAAAATACAAATAAACAAAGATGGGAAGGGTAAAGGGCCCAACATAGCAAAAGTCTGTAAGTATGTGGTCCGTCAGGGGCTCCGGCCTCTTCTCAGTTCAACATTTGTGCCTCACGCTTTTGAGGAGGTATTGATAAAAGTTCGTCTATTGGGACTAAATTCGTACCAGTTTTTCACAGTAGCCCTGGCACCTGACTGGTGGAGGGGCAGTGTGGGGTGCTCAGATGAGCTGCCTAGATGACAGACTGGAGTTGCTTTTTAGGTGGGTGATTTGTTTCAAAACGATCTTCCTGCATTTTCCTTCTGGTCACCTCCCAGCTCTTCTCCCTTATGTCTCCTGGGGGACCACTTGCATGAGCTTCTGGCAAAAGACCGTTGTGGAAACTGCAGGGGAGGGGAAAGCAGAGTTATTTGGGGGGTCATGCGATCACATGCCTGGGGAGTCAGGGGCCCCCACATCACCATGACTTCTAAGGTTGTCAGAGAAGCCAGAAACCCAGAACTTGGTGTGAAAACTTCCCAGTCTGAGCATCTGTACATTGGGCCTGTGGGCCTCCCTACTGGTCAGCACCAGCCTGCACTCCTGGTTAGCAGTGGGAACACTGAGCCTCTGTCAGTGACTGTAAGTCACTCTGCAGGGTGTGGCCATGGAACTTGGCAACAGGCGGAGCGTGCTGGCCTTCCACCTCACCCTGGTTTCAGAACCCCGAGATCACCGGGAGCGACAATGGGATGCAAGGTCCCAGTGTTGGAGGACTGTCTGATGGGCCCTTATCAAGGACCCACGGCTGGGCCACCACCACCTGGAAGACACCCAGGTCGCCCACTGCTGGATGACAGCCTGTGGTCCTGCAGAGGGGGTGGAGCAAGCGGGTGTGTATGAGATGAAAGCCCAGATGAAAGCTCTGGAGGGGGTGATTTCAGGACAGAGGGTCACCCTTTAGGACCGCTTTAGTGCTCTGCAAGATGATTACCAGGGAGCCTCATCTGGACTCGAGGCAAGGTCTGGAGAAATGACTGAAGGTGTCCTAGTCATGGGGCACAGTCCGATCAGAATTCAGGAATGGCCACCCTGGAGATTTTACAAGCCACCTAGGATGTGGTGATTGGGGTGCAAACACCAAGGACTTCTCCGGGAACAGGTCACATTAACAGCAGCCTCAGTACAGGCTCCTAAACATGGCTTGTCAATTAGCCCTGTGATCACAGTGCAGAATCCTGTGTTCTCCTTCTCTGCCTTTCTAGGTCAGCCGCTGTGTTTAAGCTGGCGACAGGCAGTGGGATTTCGTTACTTGGCAAAAGCAGCCTGGTTTTCTGGAATCCCTTGTTATGAGATTAGCTTGTGCCAAGCTGAGCGTCTTATCCTTAAAATACGTGGGCCAGAGGTCACCGCCAGACACACCAAGTGGCTGAACCCTTGGTCGGCGTCATGAAAATCCCCCCGGCTCCTGCCCAGCCGCTCCAGGCTGTGGGATTAGATGAGACAGCAGACAGCCTGCTCCGGAGAAGGCTGGGGTGCTGGTGGACCCCGGGCAGGGATGGAGAGAGGCCTCACTGCCAGGCTGCATTGGGGAGATACTCACAAATGCCCTGGAGGAGCCACTTGGGCTTGTTTTTCCACTGGACCCCAAGGTAGTAGACCGGCAGGCCACTGAGGATTATGACAAAGCCAATGCCACACTCCACAGGGGTCGTCCAGAAAGAGACAGCAATCAGGAACAGGCAGGCCAGGATGAAGAACACAGGGAGTGCCAGGTTTACCTGAGGACAGAGGGTGGCGTGTGTGGGCATCAGTCCAGAGCTGATGCCAGCAGTCGGCATCTATCCCTCCCTTCCCACACCTGCCACATCCTGTCGTCACAAGTCCTATCCACCTCGCTCAATGCGCTATGCTCCCACTACCACCTGCCCTTGCTCAAGCTATCCTTCCCCTCAGGCCCACTCGGCCTCTCCCACAGGACCCCACAGAGCACACCCTTATGCCCCTGGCTCTGAGCCCATTCCTCCTAGTCTGGTCTAAGACAGCCCTGGACTCCCAGGTCAGGCGAGGTCGACCTTGTTGGTTCCCACAACACGGGATAGAAACCTTGGCCCAGCACCCACCCAAAGTCACCCAATGGGGACGTACTTCTGGGAAGTCGACCACCACCCACTAATAAGTGAGGGGTACCACCTTCTCAGAGAGCCTTTGTGGGCAGGCTGATCAGTCTGCACAGCCAGAGGCAGACAGGCCCACCCACAGAGTTCAAGGCAGACCAGCCACAGGGGTGCCGCCAGCCCAGCCTGGTTCCAGGAACCTTGTCTTGCTTCTGCATCCACCCAGCCGGGCAAGCTTGTCTAGACAGACTCGGTTGTCTGTGCACATACTGGCAAGAGATCCTCGGAGATGAAAGGTGAGCTAGGGGTCCACCCAGTCAGCCCAGACTGCATGCCCTTCCACAGCCCGGGTTAACAGTGGAGCAGAGCCCACCAAATGCCCAGGATGGCGTGAGGTCAGGCCACCACAAGCACAGGCTGACACAGGACAGAGGCTACATGTGCCCAGAATGATAGGAAGACAGGACCTACCACATGCACAGCCTGACATGGGGACAAAGCCCACCACATACCCAGGTGACAGGGGGACAGAGCCCGCCACAAGCAGGAAGCACTAAGGTTGCCGGGGTACCCTAAAAGAACCTCTCCAAGGCAGGGAGCTGAGCCCTGCGGGCCTCTGTAGGACTGCTGGATAGGGAAGATGGGGAGAAGGTCCCGAGGACGGGTGCCAGCTGTGATGGCCAAATGCCACTGGGGACTGGACAAGGGACAGGAGTTGCTAGCCAGCGACCACCACGAGCTCCACCCTCTCACTCCCCTGACACCAGTCAAAGCTGACATGCTCACTGGGACTCTCCAGCAGGAGCGGGGCCCTTCGTTACACCCATTTTCGGTAAAACAAGGTCAAGGTCACCCTTGGGCAACTGTTGTTCAGTACTGATTAACGAGGAGAGTTTAATCTACCTGAGGCCAGGTGCAGCAGGTAGTCTAGTGCTGAAACACCTCCACCCAATAAGGCTGAGCCAGTTCTGGCAGCACCCATGCCCTGTGGGCTTAGATGTCACCTCCCGCCCACCCCATGTGGTCTCCTCCTCCGACCCCGGGCAGTGCCCCCGAACACACCAGGGCTTGGCCCTCCCCAGAGAGCATGTGGCCACCTCACCTCTGCCCACGTGCCGCCTACTCACGACCACCCAGCTGTCCTGTTCGGCAGCCCCCAGCCAGTCAGGCCCTTCACCCTTCCTGCCTGCCCACCCATACAGTGCTCATCACTCACCCACCAGGTTTCTTATTTATCATTTCTCCTTCTTGCTAGAATATAAGCTCTAGAAAGGCAAGGATCTGAGGGGATCTATTTTATCCTTTGATGAATCCCACACCTGGAATCACGCACTTGGCAGGCACCGGACAGGTCCCTAATAGACAGCTGTCAACTGAATGTATTGCCATCCATGATGAGTTTGGAAGCATCTTCACATGTTAATCTTGGTGGCTTCTCACCAAAACCCTCCGCAGGAGACACCCTGACTCCTGGTTCAGAGGGAAGGTGGCAAACAGGAGTGGGACTGTGGCTTGGCCAGGCACATGCCAGCAGGGCAGAACCGAGAAGCCGTGTGGCGCTGGCTCCCAATTCAGGGCCCCCGGGGACACTGGGACCCCATTCCCCATTCCTTCAGCGCACGACCCACCAGCCCTGGTCATGCGTAAGGCATAGGCTGCCCGTGACGGGCTGGGCCCTCACCTTGATGGGCCTCTCCAGCTCGGGCCTCTTGTAGCGAAGCCACAGCATCCCGATGATGGCCAGGGCCACACAGAGCCAGTTGAAGAAGCTGAAGAAGTTGATGACGGACAAGATGTCACTGGAGAAGGCGTACAGCAGGGTCATGACACACTGCAAGCAGAGAGATGGGGCAACGTGAGCCCTCGAAGGGCCTGGGCCAGCGCCAGGAGCGGGACGGCCACAGGTAACAGAGGATGCCCTGATGCTGGGAGGCGCCTGCTCAGTGGGCTGACCATACTTGTACACTCTTGCTTTCAGGAAGACACAGTCTGAGATTTCTCAGAAAACAAAGGCCCCACTGAGAGTGGGAAGGGAACAAACTCCTAAACCCGGCACTCACTGCAGCATTACTTTTAACCCCAATGCCTGGGAACCAATCCAAGAACACGGCACAGGGCCCACGTAAATTGGCCAGGTACATCCAGGCTACTGAGTACCATGAAATAGTTTTGAAACTGAGGTTGAACTCTGTGTGGTTTTAAACATGTTCCAGTATCATTTGGCCACACCTAGTCCTCTCTCCTTAAGTCAGGCTGTATTTACTGACTCACTCCTAACAAATAGAACGAGAGAAATGGCAAGCGTGACTCCTGGGGCTGGGTCATAAAAACGTGATGGCTTTTTCCTTGCTGTCCCTCTTGGCTCCCACACCCTGGGGTCAGCCAGCCACCGTGTCCTGAAAAAGCTCAGGCAGCCCTGTAGACAAGCCCACGCCCTGAGGAACTGAGGCCTCCTGCCCACAGGCATGAGAAGCCATCCTGGAAGGGTGTCCTTCACCCCTGGCCGAGCACCCAGACAGGACTGCAGCCCCGACCACCATCTTGTTACTACCTCACAGGGGACCCTGAACCAGGCCACCGAGCTGTTCCCACTTTCTACCTTACAGAAACTGGCAATGAATGCTTTCTGTTTGAGCTACTCAGTTTTGGCTGATTTGCTACATGGCTATAGAAAACTAATAAAATTGTGTGTATTAGCACAGAAAGACATTAAGACAAGCTGAAGAAAAATGCACACAATGTGATCTCACTAAAAATACAAATGCCACATAAGAATATCAGGTGCTGCAGGCATGAATGAATGAATGAATGAATGAATGAATGAATAACAGTACAAACTCTGGGCACACCTGTTAACACACTAGAGCTCCAGAGAGGAATGGAGCACACCAAGCTACCTATGAACCACGCTCCCCCGTGGAGCTTGTTTCACACATGCCAGACTGTTCAAAGTTGTTTTTTGATTTTTTTTTTATGAGTACCATGTATTATTTTTGGAATTAAAAGCTTAAAAAAAAATCCAGCACCCTTTTGTGTTCAGTGGAGCATGCAGTCAAGAGACCAATGAGAAAACCCCATTAACTTATCTGAAACTCAAGTCTCTGCCTCGACCTGCTGCCCAGGTGACACCAGGCAAAGTTCGGAGGGCCTTGTGCAGGTGGATCCTGTGCTCCCCTCCCCGGGGCCTCCTGCTGGGGAGCTCCAGAGACCATCCCCGAGGGACACCCCAGTCTTCTATTTCAATCCACTTTCCGTGCTCCTAGGGAAGGAGGGCACTGGCTGGTGCCGGCTTACCGTGAACACAAGGGAGGGCACTGGCGTCAGGAGCTGCGGATGGATCATGGAGAGGATGGAGGGCAGGTGGCCCTCCCTGGACCCCACAAAGAACAGTCTGTGGACAGAGAGCAGGCAGTCAGCCTCATCCCGGAGCAACCTAGGTATAGGCTGTCAAGGGCTAGGCTCCCTCCCAGGGGCTTCCTGGTGTCCCTGATCTACTCAGGTGGCACAGGAGAAAACTCAGAGGTCTTGCTCATCTCCAGTGTCCACCTGGACAGGGTTCGCAATGGACCCACGAAAGAATGTGGAAGGACCCAGCAGTTGTGCCACCTCTGGGCAAGGGAGAGTTGCTGGTCCTTTATTTCTGTGTTATTTGAACATTTTTACAGCTATATATTACACAATCTAGCAAGAGAACTTTTAAAGCTAGTGTTAACAAGTGGCACGCAGCACTGCCTCCCCAGCTCAGCCTCCCTCCTGCTCCTGCCCCAGCTCCCGCGGAGCCCCAGTACGGGAGGGTGGTTCTGGGTGGGCTCACCTGGAGGACGTGAAGAGGGAGCCGTTGACGGAGCCGAAGCAGGACAGGCCCACGAAGACGGGGATGACCCAGGACATGACGCCCAAGTGATAGTTCCCAAAGTCCTAGACAGACACCAAGCGTGAGTCCCTACGCCCCACGACGCCCAGCATGCCGCCCCAACCTGGACTGTGTGCTGTCCTCAAGGCCCAGCCCCGGCCCACTTGTCTGCACACACTCCCTGCCCCCCCCCCCAACACGTCTTATAAGACGTCTGCACGTAAGTGACCCCTTGTGGTCTGGACTTTGTGAGGCTGCCCCAGGGACAGAGCCTTCTTTGTAACAGCACTCGCTCCTCACGCCCACACGCTGGCTCTCTACACCAGGCTGACCGGGTGCCCAGTCTTTCTTCCAGTCCGCATGTCCACTCTCTGAGGGAATACCGTTCTGTCTCTGGCTGGGTCCTCAGCACCTAGCCCAGAGCAGAGTTCAGTGAGTATTTCCTCAGAAGGTGGAATGGGTGGGCACAGACCCTCAGCTGCTGAAGTTGCTGGTGAGGACACTGTGGGAAGCGAGCCCATGGGCATCCCCACAGGGCATTCAAAACTCACTGGTTCTATTTGGGGCCCCCGTCTGCTTGGTTTGGAAGGCTGATAAGGTTAGGTGTTCGGCTGCCTGCCACCATGGGATCTGGGGGTGCTGCTCCCCGCCTCTGAATCCTGTGTACAGCATGCCCAGCAGAGGTGGCTCAGGATGTAAGTGGGCAGCAGGTAAGGGAAAGGCTGCCGAACCCTACATCCCTGTGCTCTGCGCTGCAGACCTCACCCACCGAACTGGGCCTTCCAAGTCGCCACAATGGATTCACCCCCTCTACACTCGACTTTAAAAATGACTGATGCTGGGACCGCTGCAGACACGTTGATTTAAAACCGGCCCAGGGTGCAGCCTGGGCACCAGCACTTTTAAAGCCCACTGGGATTCTCACAAGTGGCCAAGGTTGAGGACCAGTGATCCACACTCTCTAGCAGGCCTGGCAGAGCGCGGCTCAACCCCTGCAAGCAGCAGGGCGGTTTGGCAGCAGGGCCGGCCTCAGCCTCTTGGTGATCTGGGTAGACGCTGGCAGGGGGCATCTTACCACGGCCACAGCCTCGGATGTCAGCATCTGCTCGTTGGACAGCGTGGTGAAGTAGGCCAGGTTCGTCAGCACATACACCAGGGTGACGATGGGGAGGGAGATGATGATGGCCAGGGGCAGGTTTCTGGAAGGAACAGGAGGCCACATCACCAAAGTGCGGCTCCAGACAGAACCGACCCTAATGGCTGCCCAACACACAGGACCTGCTTCTGAGCCTCGCTGCGTGACGAAGGTGGTAAGCGGCGAAGCCGTCACCATCACCAGTCACCAGCTGGAAGCTGGCGCCTGGGTCTGGGCAGCTGTGCGAACCTGGGCTAGTGACTCGACCCTGCTGGCCTCCGCTCTCCATCTGTGAAATGGGTGCTCCTGCACATTTCAAGGGTATCTCATTCAAGGTCACACAGCCACCACTGTGCGGCTGGCTTAAGGCTAAAACCCAGCACCTCTTCACCCCAAGGCCCCCTCCCCCAAAGGCCCTGCACTGCTTTCATCACCAACTGGGCTGGGCCCACGGCTGGGTTCCCAGCAGAACCAGGATTCTTCCTTCTCTGACACTGAAATAATAAATGAAAAAGTGTCTGTTTGCACATGTACCTGTATGGGTTGATCATCTCCTCGGTGACAAAATTCAAGTAATTCCTAGAATTTAGAGAAGAGAGTTTAATTATACAATTCTCCCAAAGTCATTAGGGGGAAAAAAAGAGCACACAGATCCCATGGGAGCCCCTGCTGGCTGCTCTGGGCCCGTGGAGAAAACCCGTCACCCACCACTGGGGGCCGCTCTAGGTGTGCAGCTGGGGGCAAGGGCACTGACTGTCCTGCTCCCTCGGGAAAACTGTGCCTCCAACGGCCCCATCGCCTTAATCACCCCTGTCCTCTCCCTGGTCTTTCTTCCAGCACCTTCTCCATTTCCCTGTCATGTGGCAGCCATTCTCGTGGCCTAGTATAGCCCAGCCAGAGAGGGGCCACAGCTGGGGACCCAAAGGAACAGGAAGTTCAGAGGGAAAGCTCCAGGCAGGCGTTCCGCTCTTGGTGGGGAAAAGGCCGAGAACTACCCGGCCCAGGCTTTTGAGCCCAAGTGCTTCACACCTGTCAGCAAAGATTAATTTACAGGGCCGCCTTCTCAGGGGCCGAAATACCCGAGGGCTGCTGTGGCATCCTCTCTGTGCTTTTTTGGGATGTGTGGGGCTCAGAACAGATCCAAAAGTGTTTCCTACAACTCTCTAAAACTGCCTGTGAGTGGCCATGAGATGTCTTGGATTTCTGGACCCCGCCCCGTGCCCGGCCTGCATGTCCCAAGGCCCAAGGACCCAGACATTCTGGAACTTACCATCCCCCATAGGCAAAAAGACCGCTGTATAACGCCAACACGATGTTCCCCACGTCCAGTTTGGTGCCTTCAAATGAGAACTTGGGATCCAGATTGGACACATCACCTAGCAAAGGCCAAACAGACAGAAAAGAATGTTGGGTTAGAGAGCACTGCACAGAGGTCACGCCCCAAGTTCCTGGAGCAAAATACAGTAAGAAACAAAACCGGCGGGGTGAAGGCTTTCTATCGCGACGAATTAAATGCACCTGCTGGGCCACCGACGCACATTCTCCAGACTTAACCTGCGGCTGGGAGCGCGGGCAAGGGGAGCATGATTCTGCCGTGGCCACCTGGGAAAGGGATGGCAGCTCTGCAGCCCCTCAGTCACTTTGAGTGCCAGCTGCCTGAGACAGGTATAGGGACATGTCTGCTTCCACAGGAGCGCAGGTCAGGAAGGAGGGGCTGATCAGCCCTGATCACCTCAGAGCATACAAGACCCCATGATGTGAGCCTCAGGTCAGGGGGACCTGGGTCTGAGCCTCCTTCTAGCCCTATGGGTCCTGAGAATTGATAGCTGCTAAACTTAAGCCAGGCTCCTCAACTGTGTGACAAGACTCTGAATACCCCCTCCTCGTGGCCACTGAGAGCACTAAATGACCTGAAAATGACTCAGATCCGTGCCTGGAACACAACAGCCTCCAAGAAACTGGACTGAATGAGAGGACAGTGTGGGCTGATGGTGCCGTGACTCCATGGAAAGTGTCTTCCTGGGGACGGTGCAGCATGAACACCTTCTGGACAGGTGTCCCTAGGGGGGAAATCTCAGCCTTGCTCCTTAATCCAGATGGGCAATGAACTGGGCTCCTGGATGTAGGGTGGGGTCTGGACAGCTCAGTCCATTTGTCTGCTCTCCATTTCTACCTGCAATAGACCCTACATTCCATGGCACACAGCCTCCCTCTTTTGGAGCCTATGAGCAGATAAGCCCATCTGATCTGTATCGTGGCTCAGGAAGGCCCACATGTAAGGGTGCCAGCGCCGCCCTATCAGAGGACAAGAGACTGGGGGCTCAGACAACAAAGGCTTCTTCTCCGGTTCTGGAGGCTAGGAGTCTGAAATCCAGGTATGTCGCAGGGCCGCACCACTTCCGGGGGCTCTAGGGCCTACCTCTTCCAGCTCCTGGTGGCCCTAGGTATCCTTGTGGCTATATCATTCCAGTTTCTGCCTCCTTCCTCACATGAACTTCCTATGTCTCCTCTAAGAATGCTCGTTAGATTTCGGGCACATCCTAATCCAGGATGGTCTCATCTTGATCTTTACTTGATAACATCTGAGGACTTTTCCCAAATAAGGGCACAGTCACAAGTCCCATGTGTTTTGGGGGCCACCATTAGTCTAGTACAGCAGACGCTGTGAAATGTGGGTATCTCAGAAAGATCCCTGGCTACTAGAGCAGTTTCTGGCCCTTTCCAAAGCTGTTACATCATCTGTAAAAGGGTTTGGGAACACTCAGGCCTGAACCTGAGTGGCTCTGTGAAGAGGGGCCAGCCCATCAGCCAGTGCCAACAGACACTGCTCTCCACTGATAAGGGCCATTTGATCCTGGGTTTTGAGTTCCTGGCTCTGGGGACGGGTGTGGCACAGATATGCGCCTCACAGGTGATTGCCTGTCAGGAAGGAGCGCTTGAAATAAGAGCAAAGGCACCAATGGGAACGGAGACACCCATTCCACTTCTTGTTCAACCAACGCCTGGAGGAGTAAGCCAAACTACTGGTCAGGTGTGGACTATTTGGGGACCATTTCTAAAAGAGTCCTGTGGTTCTCGATATGAGACTCTGTGTCCCATCCTGCTGAGAAGCTGCTGCCCACGTCCCACTTTGGCCCTGGGGCTGCAACGCACAGGTCAATCTCACCCATGGCCAGTGGGTCAGCAGGTCCCCAAGGGGGACAGGAGGATGGAGGACCCCACAGGAGCCCTGCCTTCCATGAGGATGACAGGTTCGGTCTTACTGGAAACATGACAGGGTGACAGTATGTGTTTTCGCAGAGACCTGTGAAAGGGAGGTTCCCATAAAGCCAGTCATTTTACCTAAATGAAGCCTGCACTTCAAAGGCAGCACCAGATTTCCCACGACAAACACTGCAGTGGCCCTCGGTCCCTGCTAATGCGATCTTATCCTGGACCCTGGAATCTGCCAGGGAGCATATTTGTCCCGATCCTTCAGGAGTGCTTGGGCCTTTGATCTCCTGAGCCAGAAGATGGACACAGAAGCCATGAGCCCGCCCACAAGGTCATGGTCTTGTGACCAGAAGAATAGGCTCCAGGGTGGCTAGCAACTCACCCGGAGTACCCCTGCACATGATCTGTCTCAGAGGCCCAGTCCCAGGACAGCTTGGTCACAGGGTGGTCAGGAGGGTGGGTGGGGGCAGTGCTGAGAGCCAGCTCAGGACTGTGAGCTCTTCAACAGTACCTCAAGAGAGTGCTCAGAGTCCCTCCTCAGCGCCCCCTCCCAGCTGCTCCCCTGTGAGATGTTCTGGAATGTGCATTCCTTTGCGTCTGCAGAGCCCAGTCTATCCTAGGTCCTTGCCCACAACTTCTACTGTGGGGAGTGGGGAGGAACATCTGTCCTCCCTCTGGGTACTGCATGTATGAGCCTGAGGCCACACCACCCTAGGACACTGCAGGTGCTCCTAGAGTCTAGAGGAGATAGATGCTCAGAATGGCTCCTACCAGCCCAGATCTCCAAAAGGCCACATGTCCCCCACCCCTTGCCCCAGCCCATGGTGCTGCCAGGTCAGGCTCTTTCAGCCACTTCTGGAACTTTAAAGGTCTCTCATGATAAAGGTTCCTTACAAGTTACGCTGGCTTGTCTTGAATTTGTAATTTTCACATTAATCTGACCCATTTTCTTATCAGAATACAGGTTTCTTTTATCCCTTGTTTATTATTTAGATCGGATTTTTTCCCCATATGCTGGGATACAGATTTTGGTGCAGCTGTGAAAGCTGGCTCCCACCTCAAGCATGATCCTGATTTAGTGACATTGTGTGTGTGTATGCACACGCACACACACGTGTGGGCTGGAGACACTAGGAAGCAGAGAGATAGTTACTGCTCCTGCTGAGGATGAGATTCAAGGCCTGAAATGTAGCCTGGGGCTTTCAGTTAAGAACCAGATATTTTCGACCCTGAGTCCTGGGTGGCTTCAATGTTTTTATCAAGGGATCACCAGCTCGGAGTTCTGACATGTAAATGGCAGCCACCCCCCTGAGCCAGTCATGCTGGGGACAAAATTCCTGCCATGGAATGGTATTTCTTGGGATTTACAGCTTGATTTTGCAGCCTCTGAAACCCCAGGTAAATGCTAGCTGTTTCTAGCTTCAATGCAGATTAAAGTATCTTACCCAGCTGTACCTGAGACCCTGATCATGCCCCTCCCAACCAGCCCATGAGGCTCAACCGTCCTGCAGGGACCTCCTTCAGTTGTCCAGGGCCTCACTCCCGAAGTCCCTTGGAGGAAAGCATATATTCAAGAGGACAGGGGGAAAGTACTCCCAGACCCCAAAACCTTGAGCACAGCCAGCAAACCTTTCACTTCTCTCCTGGCATAAGGTGAGGTGTGGTGAGGTAAGGCAGTGGGGGAGTTTGGTGGGGAAGGGCAGGCAAAACTCAGTCAAGGATTCAACTGCTTTGGGCCCCAATCAAGTCACCACCACGAGTCCCCCCCTGAGCTGTCCCCCTTCCCTGTTGCCCATTTCCCGCCTTTCATAGGCACAGTGCGCCCGCTGTGCGAGGACAGAGGAAACGATCCGAGAGTGAAGCGCCTGAGAGCGACCGGCACACACGTGCACCCGTGGCAGGGCTCCTGGGCTTGCTCAGCCTCCCCGTGGCGGATGCTGGCCTAATTCGGAGATCCACAGCTCCGCCAGGAACCTGACCAAATGCTGGTTGAGTATGCCGCCTGCCCCCTCTCGATGAGTGCCACGGAGCAGGCACCAAGTCTGCTGGCTCTGTGTAGCACTTGGCCTGGCCCCCATAGGACTGGCCCAGACTGAAGGAACTCAGGGGTGACTGCTCAGGGGCAGTGGCTCTGTGATAGGAGGTTTGGAGAGCTGGTGAGAAGGCCACCTGCCTGTCTCCAGGGCAGCAAGAAGTGAGGCAGCCACATCTCCATTTAAACCTTTTCCCATTTAGAAAAAAAAGTGCAGCTCACTGCCAACGTTCATTTAACATCATGCGTAAGAATGCTACGTTTTCTAGGATCTGACATTTTTGGCAATCAAGAACTACTATATTTTGTAAATGGAAATATCACTAGTAAAAACAGAATACTATAAACAAGATAATGTCACCTGTTTCCAAAGACTATTGATATATTAGAGCAATATGAAAATAAGAATAAAAGCGAGACATTCCATGACAGACTTTGGGGGTAAGGTTAGGACTGTAATACCTGAGTTATCATGGGGTAAACGCTGCAGCCACAAGTGCCGCTGGAGCAAACAGGAAATGGGTTAAAGATGTGTATATTAGCGGCTGCTCCATACCTGGCAGCCACGGTGGAGGTGAGATGGGAGACAGGGCACCTTCCTGGGAAGAGGGCGGACTCTGGACTCCACGTGGGGTTCTCAACTACCACCTACCCCAGCAACCAGTACACATGCAGCGATGTCTAGAGACACTCGGGGTTTTCGTGCTGTGGTGGTGTTAAGGATGGAAAATTTTCAAATGGCCAACTTCTGCTTCTATAACCTGCTTGCTTGTTTGATGTGGTTTTAGGCTTTATAAGCTACCTCCTCTGGAAGCTCTGGACTGAACTCCTCTAACCCGGCATGGTAGTCAGTCGCTGACCAGCTAATATCTAATAAAGACTCACAATTCATCTCAATTGGCTCCATGGGTCTTAGGTCTTAGATTGGATTGCACCACAACAGTGGGGATCCTGTAGTGCAGCCGTCTCCTATCTTTTTGGCACCAGGGACCGGTGGACCTATGAGAATCTAATGCCTGATAATCTGAGGTGGAGCTGAGGCAGTGATGCTAGTGCTGGGGAGCGGCTGCAAATACTGCTCGCTGGCCCATTGCTCACCTCCCACTGTGTGGCCTGGTTCCTAACAGGCCACAGACCTGTACCAGTCTGTGGCCCGAGGGCTGGGGACCCCTGCTCTAGTGGGAGGCCAGGTATGTTGCTCTACATCCTGCAATGCATAGGTGGCCCCACGACAAACAATCCCAGAAGGCAATAGTGCCAAGTTGAGACCCCACTCTAGAAGGCGCATGACAGATGCCTGGCCCACATGCCACTGTTCCCCCAGCCAGGCCAGATCCGCTAACTGTTCCTGGCCCTCTCTCCCACGGACCCCAAACCGAGGCATAATTCTTGTTTCAACACAGAGCTCCAAGTATGGGCGGACACGAATGAATGACTTTACAGTTCTGCCTACTAGGGCTTTAGCCTCATGGGGCCCCAGTCCACCTGGAAGGCAGGCAGGAAAGTGACCATGGTAAAATGTAAGTAGTGCAGGACTCCCACAGGGACAAGAGGTGGGAGTGTGGGAACCACAGGATTCCACAGTATGACTCTGATGGCTCCTGTCACACTGTGGGGCTCCCTGTACCTGCCGCCCCTTCTCTAGGGATTTCCTCTAACCTCACAGCCACCTCTAACTTGCATTCCACCTGGGTACAGCCTTGCATGATCCCTACCCCGAAGCCCCTGCACCTTCTGTCTGTCTTTCTCCCCTTAAAATGCAGCCACTAGCATTTAGCTGTTGGGAATGAGAAAGCTAACACACAGCCAGATACTGGGCCCTTTGACAAGTTGCAGAGTCACAGGCTGCCTTGGGAACCAGGCAGTGCTGGCCTCCTGCCCACTGGGATCCCCCAGAGAACCAAAGTCCAAAGTAATTGGGGTGGGAGCATTCAAAAGGCCCTGGGGTCCTTTTGACTTCGGGGAAAACCAGCCCAAATTCCTGTGTCTCACACACACAGCCATGGAAACTATGACCCAGGGTGGGGGTAGAGGGATGTACTACCAGCTTCAGAGAAGCCCAGCAACCACACGCATGTAGGAACAGGACCAGGAGTGGCCCCTCCTCCTGCCTGGCGGGGGGGGGGGGGCAAGCGGGGCAGTGGGAGAACCAGCCCTCTGCCTCCGGGAATCAGAGAACAAAGAAAAGAGCTCCCGATAACACCTGCAGCCCCAGAGACCCTGCCCTGTCTCTGTTCATCAGGGGAAGGCCTGGTCAAATGCTCAGCGGGCTTGGCCTGGACCCTGGGTTCGGTCCCGCATCCACTCTGGCCCTGCCTCATGTTTGGGAACAGTAATGCGGCAGGAAGCTGGGTCAGGGGAGGCCGAGGGTAAGGCAGTGCTCATTCACCACAGCTGTCTGTCCGTGGTATAGTCTTTTCAACTCCTGGCAGAGCTGGCTCCTTGGCTTCATGATCAGCTTCAAGACACAAATTCCAGTTGGAGAGGACCTCTTCCCACTGCACAGGCTGGGAACTTACCACGCCAGCACAAGACTTTGTGGCTATGCCCCCATTCCCGCTGCAGCTCTGGCTCTGACTGCTCTGTCCATGCGGCTGATTGCCCAGGGCACAGTGAGTTGGGGGCAGCAGTGGGAAAAGCCCAACTTTTGGGCCTTTGATTTCATCTCCGAGGGTGGCTAGCATCTCACGTGACTGCAAATCTATTATGATTCTGGATGCTGACTTAGCACAGAGCCGTGCAGGCCTGATGAAAGAACTCGATTAAAAGTTATCAAAGAACACCCACAGGAAAAGCAACAAACCTTCCCTCGATTGTAGCTTCACTGCCACAAGTTCTTCCACGGTGGCTGAGGGGCTCTCATGACTGCCATGTAACCGACACTGGCCATTCGAGAGGAGACCGGCCTTCAGTCCCATCCCTGTCTTCTGGGGCATGGGTGACTGGTGCAGAGAACTGAATCCCAGACCCATGCCCCATCCACAGGTTACAGCAAACCTACAGTCATGGCATGAAGCTGATTCCCTCTGAGATGAATTTTGCCTCAGGTGCCCTAACGTAAGGAGGCCAGGCCTGGGAGCATTCCATTTGGCTGATCCCCTCCCTCCCCCTTCAAGGGAGGACAGCCTATTGGACTGGCCGCTGAGTGTTCCGTTGCTCACGGGCGCCATTACGCCAGCGGGAAGGTGGCTCATATCTAAGATGGCTGATGGCTCACGACCAAAGTTACAGCAGAGGCTTCCCCGGGCGGCGAGATCAGCCAGACAGAGAAGTCCCCGCCCTGTAACCCCACCGATATCCTGGGCCAAAACCTTTAAAAACCACGCCTATAGCCCGGACGCATGCGACTTCTCTGGCCCCTTTCCTCGGGACCAGTGAACCACGCCCGCAGACCCCAATAAAGCCTGTTTCATACTTCGTTTTGGCTCAATTTCACCCTCATTTTCGTCTCCTCCGGCCGATCACTGGGGTGCCTGGCAACATTTCATGGCAGCAAAAGAATGGCCCCGAAGGACCTGGGACTGCTGTTGCTAGCATTACCATGTCACAGACTTGGAAACTGAGGCTCCAGGAGGCAAGGGAACCGAGGGGAGGCATCCTCATGACCCAGGCACTCCCAGATGACTGGCTCCTACCTGCCCCTGCCTGGGGTTCCTGGCTGCCTGGGCTGTTTGAGTGGACCTCTCCCACCAACTCCCCCACAAAGCCCGTCCCTGCGCTCTCAGGCAGGACAGTGGGGGCCTTCCGCCGAGGGAGCTCACGTTCCAGAACGTGAGCTCACGTCACGGGCCCTGTGGGGCTGCTAACACTGCTACATGGGATTGGACAGGCCACCGCTTCTCTGAACCCTGAGGGTCCATTAACCAGAGCACCAAATACAAACTATAAAGTGACTCAGACCAGTCTCTATCCCTGGGAGAACACTGTCATTCACAGGCCTGCCTGGGCCTTCCCCACTGCAAGGCTGCTCCTTCTGGCCAGGGGACATCTCCCATGCTTCCTCAATGCCCCATCTCCCAGTCACCATGGGACAGTGCTGGACACAGGAGCTTATCAACGAGGGCTCTAAGTGCCTCTGTTCCCAATGCTAATAACCACACCAGGTCTCCTGGCACTTAGGACAACATCGCAGTGGCTGGGCGAGCTCACGTGAGCTGCTGTGGAGGCTGAAGGGACAGGGACTGGGGGCTGGGCCCCGGTGCAGGGGACATATCTCCTCCCACAACTCCAAGTAGGGCATCCTGTTCAGACACAACATGAAAGGGCAAGAAAGCGTTTCTGTGGAACCCTTTTTATCTGCACAACTCTGCGATCCACTCTCTAACTGCTCAAGGAGACACGAGTTGCTCTCCCACCAGATGCCACAGGAAAACTACAAGGGTTCCATTGTGTGTCCTCTGGGAAGGACATAGGCACGAGGGCGGATCCTTCTACACCCTGCTCCCACCCTGCCCCCACCCCGCCCCCACCCTCTGGTCAGCTTTGGGAACAGCCTGACCCTGGGGCTATGGATCCTGCAGGGTGTCACAGGTAAGACGCTGACAGACAAAAGGGACAAAGGCAGGTGGAGGGAGCCAGAAGATTCATCCTGAGCTGCAATTTGCCTGCTTCTCTCCATGGCCTGCCCCCAACCCCCAGCCAAGCCACCCCCACCCACACTTCCTGCAATGGCCACTCTGGCCACCCAGATCTGAAATGTCCACCTGGGCTCAGTCTCCCCTGCTGAAAAGACTGGGAGTGAATCCAGGCACCTCAGATGGCCCCGCATGCCCAGCTCACCCAGTGTCCGCCACCCCCAGCCACGGGGGGCAGTCTGAGCTCCTCTCACACCCAAGACCTCAGCTCTGGGGCCCTACAGAGCAATCCCTTTGTCACATTAAACCCTGTGCCTTCGTCCAGCCACTCCTTCACACCCTCTGGTGCAGAGAACCACCCTCAGAAGGGCCTTCCTGGTCTGCTCTGGAGCCCAGTCAGCCCAGCTACGATTTTCCTGTTCATGTTATGTTGGATGTCCCTATGCCATAGCTCTGGATAGCAAGGCCGTGTCCTCATTGGGTCTCTCTGCACAGAACCACACATGGAGCCTCAGAAAGTTCTGGTGAAGAACGAGGGCAAGACTGTTCACGGGTCTTATGGCAATGAGGAAATGAGGCCGAAAGAGACCTCGTGGCTGACAAATGGCTGGCTGGACTTGAACCCTGGCCTGCTGGGCCCCACCCCAAGCCCCTTCTGCAGCCCGGGTACCTGGAGTGGGCCCCCAGGGCGAAGGAGAGAGAAAGTGCCTGGGCCGGTCTGCCAGATGACAGGTGATATTCTCCAGACACAGGACAGCCAGAGGCCAATCTGAGCACATCAAGCTGAGCCCCAGCCAGAAGGACCCAGCCCTCCTTCCAGCCCATCAGCACAGGGATCCACAGGGAAAGGGCAGGCTGCTGGAGAGGGAAGGAGAGTCAGACAACTATTGTGGGACAGAGGGGTCGACGTCTTCAACAATGTGTCCTCTAGAAGGGAAGGCATTCATCTGGGCACAAAGTAAATCTCTTGAAGAAAAACAGGAGACAGGAATTTTGCAGACACAGCACTATATCCCGAGTTCAAAAAGGAAGTGCTTTAGGGTGGTAGGATGTTTTCGACAGCAACAGAATTATAAACACATTATGTATTCAAGCTGAACAAAAGCTCTTTGCTATCCCCACTGAAATTTGTTTTTACAAAAGTCAGGTTCCCCCCGCTACATTCCTCATCTTTCTGCATCTGATCCTATCAGCCAAAAAATGTCTTCACAAGCAAAGCTTCTAGCAAATGACCCATCTTCTGACCGGACAAAGTCTGGTAGGTATGGAATGGACTTTTTCCCCCATCGGTCCTAACTGCCAAGCTCTCCATGAGGCCAAGGTCCTTGAGACCCGAGGAATAAAGAGTAAGTCTTGTCTTCAGGAAGATGCTGGAACCTTAGGCCCCTGAGAGGCTCTGGAGTATAATGGGAGTAAGAACCCAGAGAAGCAGGCATAGGGATTAAAGGCAGATTCTGGTTCATCCCAGCCCTGCCTGGTCAGCTCACTCACAGGTGGTGGTTCAAGGACTTCCTGGGTGACCTAACATTACTGGTTGGATGCACACTCCCAAGAAGAAGTATAGCTCCTGAAGCAGTCCCCTGGGATACCTTCCATAAAGCTAATGCAAATAGGGTGGAATTTTCCCTTCAAAGATGACAATTGTAGCTCTGGGAGCTGGGTTCTAGGTGCCATGCTAACACTATCGCATATATTGACGTATTGACTAAAGATGGTCTGCTGGAATTATCTGGATCCTTGCTTCCACTTTATTAGGTCTGTGTACACCAGAACTATGGGGCTTCTCCCTAGGCTGAGAGAGGAGCTGTGAGGGCAGGCACTATGGCAGCCACGTGCACCCAACTCTCCTGAATCATGAGATCTCCACCGCCCCAGAGTCCCATGGTCTGCAGATGCCAGACTCCTGCAAAGTGCTGCGCCCCGTGTGACCAGTGGGGGGGGGGGGTGGGCAAAGAAGGGGGAAAGGAGCAGGAGAGTCTAGAACCTCAAGGATGGGTTTCTGGGTGCCACAGGCAGAAGCCTTGAGGACACAGATATGGGGCAATTAGGGGGCTTCCATCCACACAAATCACAGCTAGCCAGCCCGAAAGGGAGTTGAGCTACGTATGGTGACAGCTGCTGCTGCATGGGGCTTCATGTGAGGAGAATTGACATGAGGGGTGTGCAGCCCCTGTGCCTGCTCCGAATTGTGGAAGGGACCCAAATTCTGGCTCTCCCCATGAGGGCTCTGAGCTATCTCCAGGATGAGCTGCCTCAGGCCGGCAGCGCCCCTGATGAGGTAGGGAACACAGAGCTGGTTTTTGTGTCCCCAGCTTTCTAATAGTACTCAGGTACAGAGTGAGGCCCCAGTGTCCTACCTGCCCCAACTCCCCAGGGGGCTATGAGGAGCTTGCTGTGTATTCTCATGGTGACCTCTGAAGAGACTCTCTTGGACCAGCCACTGCAGGATCACTCAGCTGTGGAACCAAGACAACGCCCACCCTCAGCCTGCTGCCTACCCCCCTCCTGGAGAAACTAGTACTTCTGGTCATCAAGAGACACAACAGTGTTCCTGACAGCATTTTCCATAGTGGCCAGAGATGGGGGGACCACCCCATCCCTGACCACAGAATGATAAGCAAATCACAGCACATTTACAAGGACCAGGGCCCGACAGTGAGAGGTTTGCACTGCCACCAAACTCCAGGGCCTGGGAACCCACACTTGATGGGACAAAGCACTGATCACGGAGGAGAGGTCGGCATGGTGCACACTGGTGGTTGGGGGCATCCAGGGACCCCTGCTGGGGTCCTGGCTGTTCTACATCCTCCCCTGGGGGGTGGCCACAATTTACCTATCAAGCACCTATAATCCGGTATACATTTACATGTAAAAAATCTACCTCAGTAAGAAGCAAACTAGCAACAGCTCCTCTCAGTGCTCAAGATCTGCCAGGCACAGTGGTAAGCTCTCTCCTCAAACCCCATGTCACCATCCTACCCGCCACGCCCCTCTCCCACACCCCTCACGGCTCTGGGACAAATTTAACTTGCTGGGTGGTGTTCGGTCTAACTCAATGTCAGTGCCTCTCCTAGGACTGCGTGACTCAGCTCAGTGCCCCAGTTCACCTAACGCTTTCATGCTAGCACGCTAGACAGACCTGAGGGCTGGGGGCATTCGGGGCGGGGGAACCTCCTGTTTAGGGTGAGGGTGCACAGTGGGTGACATGTGTCAGAGCATGGCAGATCTGTGGGCTGGGGGCATTCAGAAGTGTGGACTCCCCCCACCCCAGGAATAACAGACCTTCCAGGACGGCTATCGGGACTCAGAGGCCACACTCACCCTTGCCAATCTGGATAAAGCCCAGCAGAATGATCAAAGCCAGAGCCAGGAGTTTGGCAGCGGCGAAGGCATCCTGGACCCGTGTGGCGGCCTTCACGCTGTAACAGTTCACGGCCGTGAGCAGCACTGTGGAGAGAGGGCAGAGAGTGAGTCCCACCCAACAGGTGATCGGCACAAGAAGGATAGGCTGAAAGGGAACCCAGCCCCTTTGGTGGGGTCTCATCCTCTGGGACTTGTTTTGAAAACCTGACAGCTCGCCAGGCCCAAGGTCAAAGGTTGAGGACCACACTCACTTGAGCTGCGATCCTAGGCACACCTGAGCTGTCAGAAAAGATATTTTTCAATGAGTGAATTTCTTTCCATTTTTAGAGACTAAGCAGCATTTTATTCTATAACAGTATTACAGAAAGCAAAATAAAATGTTTAATACAACTTGAGGCTGTTATAAATCTAATCTGGCATTACAACTACACATAGGATCAAAGGCAAAGAAAAAAACTGTCCAGTACGGTTAATAAGCCCCTATCAGCACTCTGGTGTCAGCTTTAAATGGTATATCTTATAACCATCAAAAAAAACACCACTGTCCCTACTCCTTTCCCCAGTGTCCTCAAACCTGTGTGACTCATCAAACTATCTGAAGGAAACAGACCTGCTCAATAACAAAAGGTCACCTTGACACGCAGACAAAGAGGTTTAACACAAAACAAGTGTTCTACACAAATGTTCAAACAATGGAAAGTAGCAAAATTTGGACACATTAAGAAAGTAAGTGCTAAGGTTGTAAGCTGGCCCTTAGCATGTTTCTCCAGGTCGCAGCTGTACCTGACGCCATCTAGGAAGGTCCCTTTAGAGTGGACAGCTTGGCCTTCTGGGTGGTTTTTTGCGAGGCCTTCTCTGCTTTCTGCTCACTGGTCCGCACTTCCTATGTCTCCCTTTTGGCTGCTTCTTCTGATTTGTCTTCCTGTATTTACCTTCTCCTCCTCTCCCTCCTTGACTTCTTCAGCAGGCTGTCTCAGGACTGCTCACTGAAAGTTTCTATTCCTTGACATCGACTCTGGTCACCTGCTGTTTGTTCTGAGCTATTTCTTCAGCATCATCCTATGGGCCTGCCTTGCTTCTCAAGGAATAGATTCCTCCATCTAAAAACCTGTTCTTCCACAAAGGTTTTTCAAGTAACACTTGGCCCTTATCTTTTTCTTATCTCCTCCACCTTTGGCCACTACTAAGTTGCAGGGCTTTTGTTTCTTAAGCCATGGGGGTATGAACAAAGAAACCTCCCTGCTCTTAGACCAGGATCCCTCTCTCCCTTCCAGCAGCGTGGACTACTTTGGCTTTCAGCTGGAGATGACTGGGAATCTTTTGCCTCCTCTGGATTGGATGACCGATTCTGTCGATTTTCTGCTATTTCTTTAGGTTTCTCCTTGGTTGCACTGCTCCGAACTGGTCAGATTCCTTCTTCACTTCCGATGCGGGGCCTACTTTAAGTAGTCATTGTTACAGCTTATGCTCAGGAGCTTGCTTATTGAGGGGACTGGTCCTACTTCAGCCCTCCTCCTCCCGCCTCCCTCCTCTAGGTTTCAAAATGAAACTCCCTGTCTGGGGCTGTCAGAGGGCTCTGAGCGCCCCACTTCTCGGCGGCAGAAGCCCCTCCTGCACCCCCTGCCTGACGCACCCCAGTGTCACAGTATAACCCTTAATGAAAGCATTTCAACCTCTTAAGGCAAGGGTCCCCCAACCCCGCCCTGGCCGCAGACCAGTACCTGTCTGTGGCCTGTTAGGAACCGGGCCACACAACAGGAGGTGAGCAGCAGGTGAGTGAGTGAAGCTTCATCTGTATTTGCAGCCGCTCCCCAGCGTTAGCATCACCGCCTCAGCTCCACCTCAGTCATTAGGCATTAGATTCTCATAGGAGTACCTATCCCTGGTGCCAGAAAGGTTGGAGACTGCTGTCCTAAGGGACTGACAGTCAAAACAGCTATCTTTCCTCCCCTCCCCCACCCCAGCATCCGTGCACCTGAGTCAGGTCTTTGAGTTGACTGCTATCTTCAGAGAGGTTACATAGCAAACCTGCCATTTGGAGGACTGCATTCACCTTTTTGCACCAACTCAACATTTAGCATAACTTATCGGGTTCACACAAGCCCACCAAACTCCTTGTAAGCGGGAAACCCTTTCTTCAGAGGGAATCCTCTAGAATCCCACAGAGGAAATAGGTGAGTGAGGTATTCTGTTGGCATGAATCCATGAGACCAACGAAGTGGTGGGACCATGGGGACAATTCTGACACCGAATGGGGGTTGAAAGTACAGTCACAGCCCGGGGGTCAAAAAGCAGCCACGCTCCAGTGGTCCCAGCTGGTGGAGGAAACCACACGTGCTCCAGGTTCCACTGCTCTTGTAACAGCATACTTTAAGACCTCAGACCCGCGCACGTGCACGCGCGTAGACGCCGCCACTATGGGTTCAGGGATCTTGAGAGCTGGCTGTTTGCACAGCCATGTGGAAACCTTCCAACGAAACAAAATGATATTAACGGAAACAAACAATACTGATCCCTTCCTATTAACTCATCGGGTCTCCATGCTGCTGAATACGCCGCCATGATCTTGTCCCAGCTCCCTCTGTGTTTGAAACCAGCCACCCAGGGAGCATTTGCACCAGGGGACAGAAATCAGCAGGAGCACAGATGAGGGCTGGTCATTAAACATTAACCAGAACGGCCCGGACCTAGGGAAGTGCCTTTCCACAATGGGCCGCGGTAAGGTAAGAATGCCTGGAGAGGCCTTTTGCTCATCCTTTTTCTTTTCCAGATAGAACTAACCCAGGGCTGAGGGACCCCAGGTGGCATCTCTCCTCAGCTAGATTAATTACATGTAATTTTACAATTTGAGGACTAGGCCCCAGAGATAAATCCATGCTAATTAAATCAATGAAACCCACCAATTCAGGTAGAACAGGAAATCTTCCCAGTGTGCTCCGGATAGGATTACGGGGGTGTCTCTCTGTCTCTCTGTCAATTAACTGACACCTTAATAAGCGCCCTCCCCTCCTCATGTTTCCTTCAGTGCTCTAAACTCTGGCTGATGCAATGGCTGACCGAGACTGTATGCTGGGGCACTGAGGAAGTTCAGACTCAAAAATGTTTTGGAAGTACTTGCTTTGAGCTGCTATTCCTAAACTGAAATACTCAAAAGTTCTCCTGTACCAGGTATGATAGATAGCAAAGGGCTGTGACATATGGCCCTGTAGTAGCCCTTAAAAGTGGGGACCCTGGTGGAGTCCCTTGGCTCCTAGACTGTGGTTTCGTACCTGTCAGAGGCTCTTCGTAAGATGAACTGCCTTGGAGTGGTGGTGGTTTTAAACGAGGCCGTGAGAACGTGGGGCTCATGGCATAGTGTCCATGTCTTAGGTACTGACACTGCCTCTTGAAAGAGGAGGGGGCTGACATATGTATGAGGCGAACAGTAGCAGTGACCTTCAATGTGTGGCTCTGGAGTAGAAATACAGTTAGTTGGTCCAGGCCCTCAGGGCCAATGCCAAGACAAGTGTCCTGTACTAGCCATGTCAGCAATGCCATTCCCAGCACAGAAGAGGAAACAAAAGCTCAGAGAAGCTCCCTGTCTAACGTGGTAGGGGCAGAGCCAGGACTGAGATCCAGGTCTCCAGGGCCTCTGACATCCCCCACAGGACTGACAATACAGTGGGGAAAGGGGTGTGTTACATAGTGAAATTCCCTTTTCCTGGGCTCCCAGTCTAGTACTCTCTGGTTCGGTCTGTTCTTTCCTGCACTTGGGTGACTACACAGAGAAAGCCTCTAAGCAGAGGGAGGGCGAGTCCAGGGGCTTTTTTGGGACATCCTCTCATTTCCTTATAAGTGAATGACAGTCCTGAACCAAGTGCCCCAGGCCCCTCCTCCTCCCAGAAGCACACAGCATTCGGAATGCTGCAAGAGGCCTGCAGATTGCATCACTTCTCCATTCATGTCCTGAGGAAGGCAGGGCATGTGGGGAACGTGCGGCCAAGCCCACAGTCCTGCCCGCCTTTAGCCTCCAGCAAGCTGGTCCTCTCCTCACAGGGGACACTTGGCCTCTAGATACAGAAACCAGAGTGGCACTGCTGGCACTGATAGCAGCCAACTCTGTCACCTCTGCTCGCCTCACCCCATTTGGGGTCTCTCTACCCTGCAGTGAGGAGGGGAAGCTCTCCATTTCAGATGAAGACTCTCAAGCTCCAGGAAGTGCAGGCAGCTTGCCCAGAGCCCCCCGCCTGTGGGCTCTCCTACTGTGGTGGTCACTGATACCGAGGTGGTCTTCATTGTCAATATGGTGGGCCCAGGGCCTCTCCTCTGCCACCCCAATGCCCCTCCATCGGGAACAAAGGGCACAAAGGCTTTGTGTACATACAACCCTGTTCAATCCAAGATCCAACCCAACCCTGCTGTTGCCAGCCAGAAAGTGCTGAGCCCTGCCCAGCAGGTGTTGGGAGAGCTGCTCCACGGTTGCCGCTCCGGCTCCGGACATTAAACATATCCAGATCATGGACAGGCAGGACAGGCTGGCAGTCCACATTCTGGAAGGGGAAAGGACCAGATCACAGAACAAAGGAACTTTATAATTATCTATTTCTCTACAAAAAGAAGAACTGAAACATATTATAAAATTTTAATTTTCATTGGTCGGTGAGTTAATAAGTGCTTTATTATTCTTAATGTTCTTTTTCCAGAATATTTCAAAATGAAATAGAATCTTAAGTAAATAAATGAATCCAACAGGACGTAGTGTCTTTTAGCCTTAACAAAAGCAGTTCTGGAAGATAGTCTTCTGGAAGGTAGTCATTGAACTGGACTTGAAGCTCAGATGCCTACTTTAAGCTCTACCACCTGAACAAGATGCCCAACTTCTCCAATCCTGTTTCCATACCTGCAGGATGGGGGCTGATGGGCACACTGGGAGGCCCTGGGTGTAAGGTGAAGTAAGGAGGATTTGCTGCTGTTGTCACCAATACTACTACCTCCCAGACCCTCTAGGAAGGGAGATTAGGAGAAAGTACTTGTGCTGTAGTCAGAGAGAGAATGAGGCACACCAGGGCACCAGCCAAAGAGCAGGCTGATAAAGGTGGGCGGCTGTCAGGAGGGCACCCTGGCTAGAAGCCAGCCCTCTCCAGGGTTCCCCGAGCCAGCACCCCCAGATAAGCATGGCTGCACTCAAGTTCCACAACAGCTGGGACCAAGGAGATAAAACCCAGCAACCTCTGGACAGAAAGTGGCTCTGGCTGTGTGCAGACGGCTCGTTCCACAGGCCCAAGCTAAAACAGAAGCCTGTCCTTTAGATTTGTGTCTGTCCCCATCCTCATCCTGCTGTAACATGACCCACCCAGCTGGCTGGCAGGGGCATCCAGCTCAACCTCAGCAAAGGAGCCAGGCTGCACAGGGGCCCTGACTCACCAGCTCCCACCCTCCTCCTCTGGCAGTGGCTCCACCAATATCCCCATCCTCATGTCCAGTGCACCTCGAAGGCAGGAAGTGTTTCCCAGTGAAGGAAGGCCCCTCGGCTGCGCCTCCTGCTCTCACCGCCTGGCCCCAGGGGACACCAGGTCATAGTTAATAAAGCCCATGCGCTCCAACTCCTGCCGGCCTGAATGACTAGGCTACTCAGTTAAAATTCCTTATCTGCAGACCCCAAGGGCAGCATATTCCCAAAGGACTACAAGGGCCAAAGACACTGGCTGAGTACAAGTTCTATGACACAAGAGCTGCCCATTTTGATCTGTTATTTCTCAGGAGCCCCTAGGGTAGTGCCTCTGGGATTCTCCCCGACCCTGAGCACAGTGTATCTTGAAGGTCTCCAAAACCCTTATGACTCGAAACACCTCTCAATCTCTCTGCTTCACCATCTGGGTTGGGCCCCCATTGATGCCCACTTTATAATGGCATGGTGGTGCATGAGAAGGTGCTGAGTGGGTAGGGGCACTCAGCCCTGACGTACACCCATGTCACCAGCCTCCTCCTGGCCTTGGCCTCTGCCTCAGAGAGGTGGATTATTTGAGCAGCACCCAAAGGACCCTCTCCCCAGCCTTATCCGACCATCTTAGTCTCCAGGCCCCCCAGTTGTGCACCTCCTGGTAACTCTCCCCACTGTCAAGATTCCGCCCCCAGGTCTGACTTCTCCAGACAATGAAGTCAGCTATTTTCTGCTAGTTTTACAGCTTCAGGTTAAACGCTGGCTCACTGGCCGACTCCGCTCACAAGGGAAGGCTTGAAATGCAAGGGGAGCCTGTTTTCGTTTAAAAACACCAAACATGCACGTGTGCACACACGCACGCACACACACACAAACTACTACAAAATAATTCACCAAAATCCTCTTCCCTCCCCAACTGAGGAAAAAACCCTGATGGAATTTATCAGGCCATGACCAGGGCGTCACTTCGAGATTTTGTGAACGCAGAAAACAAAACCAGCAATGATCCCAGCAGCAAGAGCAATATACGAGCACCAGCTGTATACTCAGACTCACGCGTTCAGTGCTCTCAGCACACCTGGGGATGGCAGGCTGACGACTCTACACCCCTCACACTGCTGACTCAAGGTCAAACATCAGAGGAAAGTGGTGACAAGCCCAAAATCCATAAATGCAACAACTGGGTACCAGCTGGTCTCTACTTAATAGAAAATCTGCCCCATATCTCCAAATGAGAAGCCCCCAGGGGGCTGCAGCAATTGACCCGACCCATCCCCAGGATGGGGCCCTGCAAGGAGCATCTCCCCTAGGACGGAAGGGAAGAGGAAGTGGGTAGGGGCAGGTTAACACCTGGGTTCCAGGCAGGGCCAACAGTTAGGAGCCCCAGAGCCTAGAACCTCACTACTGAGTCCTAACAACAAGCTGCTGCTGGGCTCCTCAAACAAGCCTCTGAAAAATAAAGTGCGTCTGCATGTGGTTTTAGGGTCCTCATAAATAGGGCCAATTCTTGGGCCAAAAACAATGAGACCTATGAGCAATGCTGCCTCACACGGGTGGGGTCCGGCTCTTAGAAACTAGCAGGAGGGTGGGGGGCGGGATGGCAAGGTGCCAAGCAAAGGAGCATAATTTGACCCAGAGTTCTACTGCAGGCTCTTTGAGACAGAGAGGAAGTGGCTGGTAGGATGTGCCCATTCCAGGAAGCTCCACCAGTCTGGTCTCCTGGGCTTATCTGGGGCAGCAGCTGGCACCACACCAGAGAGCAGCACCTGCTGACTGACCACTGGCACCTTAGCTGGCCTGAGACCCGGGCCCAGGCAGCTGGCCAGCCTAATAACTTGGAGCCTGGCCCCCACCTGTCACACACTGCAGCACTCACTGGGCATTTGGAGTCTGAGCCCCGGCTGCAGGTGGGCTGGCTCCTAGGATGGCAGCCACTGACCACGGGCTTGCTCAGGTACCAAAAGCATAGGATGGTGTGGCCCTGCTAGGTGGGCGAGCAGCTCCCAACAGGGCCGACCACTGAAGAGTATCCAGTCACTCTAGGAGTTCTTGTCCTGCCTTAGCCTTATTCATATAAATCCACGCAGCACACACAGGGACTCAGGGTTTTGTGGGCACTCGACGGTTGGTCGCGGGGCTTGTTATTCAGCACCCTCCTCCCTGACTCCTTGAAGTCCAGATGTCCTCTGCAAGACACAGCTCTGCAGCTTATGTGCACACCGAGGGCTGAATCCTGTGCCAGTCTTCAGCAGCTCACACAGACAAGGACAAAGTGTTGGGCTGCCCAGGGGGTCACGGCAGGCCACAGGGCTTATGTCTGAAGGCGGTGCCCTCGGTTCTGTATTGGCTATCCTTTGAGCAACTCAGATGATCAGGGCTCAGCAGAGACAGATGTCAGCAAGCAATCAAGGTTAAAGTGACTCAGAGCATGGATTGGGTTGCACGTATCATGCTCCCAGAGCCCGAACGGGAAGTCACTGACAATTCTTCACATAGCCAGCAAAACCCACTGTAGGGAGGGGTGGGCACAGCCCCGAGAAATGCCCTGCCTGGCTTTTCAGCCCACTCTTCTGAGCAAGAGAAAGAATTCGGAATCCTGCTGGGGTTGAGCAAAGAGCTGGGTAGGGGCCTTCTGCCATGATATAAATGGACTCCCAACTATCAGAGCCAAGAAGTTGCTAGACTGGACAGCAGTCCTTGTTGGTAGGGACAGGACGGGGCAAAGCCCAGGGGTGGGAACAGGTGCGCTCTGGGCAACTCCCCCAGCCACAATCCAGACAAGGGCCAGGAAGTTGACACCAACTGGGGGCTATGGAATCACATGGCTCCCTGGTCCCCAGTATATGCTGTGAGTCATGGAAGGAGGGGACAAGAACTAGAGGCCAGCGTGGCCACAGGACAGGTCCTATGGCCGCTGGGCAGCGAGAACCCATGGGGCAGCTAACAGCCCACCTCCTCCGCACACTCACCTGCAACGTGACTCCCACAGAAAAATGAAAAATGTGTATATGGAGTCTGGTGGCCCACAGTCGGGGAAAAGTGCTTCCCGGGAGTCTGGGACATGGATGAACCGCAGGTCCACGTGTGTCCTCACCACAGCCAACCAGATGCCTGGACGTGGTGTCTGACATCATCCCAGACTCCTGATGCCCACCACCCTCGCCACAGACAAGGCCACTTGTCCCCAACACAGCTGATGACAAAAGGCAGGTCAGTGTGGAGGAAGATGTATATATAGCCTGTGCTCCCAGCCCACCTCTGCCTCAGTTTCCTCAGCCATAAAATGGGGATGGCAACACTGATTTCATGGGCTGGGGCATGTGGGAAGAAAGGAATCCAAGGGTACTAGCTAGAAAACGTCCTGCTTCTGCCATAATGGGGTACCTCTCTCGGGGGCGGGGGTGGCTTCCAACCTGGTCCAGGGCCTTAGGAAGCCCGAGCACCCCATGACCACAGTTTGGAGTGAACATGCCAAGTACATGTTTCTAGGCAGAGCCTGTACATTCCACGGGAATATCAAAGGAAGCCATGACCCAGGGAAAAAGGGTTAGAAATGCCCGCCAGCATCTCCTACCTTCCTAGGGGGTCAAATGTTTCTGTGAAGGACCCGACAGGCCTCAGTCCCAGTCCTGTGACTCGGCCTGACTTGCTCCAGCAGCTGGAGCACTTTCATGTCGGCCAGACAAGTCTGATTTCAGTGTTAATTACTGGGTTGTTGTCTGCACTGAGCTCACGGCTTATGATTCTGGGGTCACCAGCTCCTTAGAAACACCCAAAAAAGCCTTTGCCTCATGTACCAAGAGGCTCAGCCCTGGTGGCTGGCAGGCAGCCAGACACCTTGAATTAGGTGAGGGTTGTTACACAGGCCTCACTGTGACAGGCCTAGTTGGAGTGTCAGGGATTACAGTGGTGGCCATGTTGTGTCGGGTCCCACACTCCCACGAGAGAGGTCACTGCCCAGTCCGTGCTACTGGAGACGAGCCAAGTAGCTGGAAGAATGGGGAACAGGGGTGCCGACGTGGTCTCCCCTCCCCCCAACTGACCAACTTACCTGCAAGTCAACTAGCCATGGCTCACCCCACAGACACCGAACCCACACCTCATCCATGCCCTTCACCCCTGCCTCGGGAAGAGCTGACAGCAGAATGGCATTCCTCTCCCCCAACCCCCAAAGCCCGAGGCTGGCAGGGCTGACAGGTGTGCATGGGCATCTCATCTGCTCAGACCCCAGCAGGAAATGCGGCATGCACCTGTGGCGTTTCCCCTCTTTCTCTCCACCCTCTTTTCTTCTTTACTCTAAACCAGAAAAAAAAAAGCAAGTTCCAGGGCAGCTCGGGATGTTACAGGCAAACACCAGATGGAGGGCAGTGTGGGGAATAAGTCACAGCCACCATGTGATTAGGTCCCCATGTGCCATTGTTAAATACACCATGACCTAAAGTCCTCACAAACACACAGGCAGGTCTGTGACAAGTCTCCATTTCACATATATGTAAACTGGGGCTTGGAGGTCTGTGAATTTCTTGAAACAGATCTGAGGTCTGTCCACGTGCGCAGCATAGGTTCTTTATCTGACACCAGGTAGAAAGGATCTCAGATCATGAGTCTCCAGAGGAACAATAGCCGAGAACCCCTCATTCCCATCCCATGCTGATCTGCCCAAGTAGGGTCATCGTCAGGGGCTAAAACTCAGTCTAGGGAGTTTTGGCCACCTTATCTGTCTCCATGAGAAGGCAGAAAGGGCTCTCCGGACCTCACAAGGGGCCACCGCACAGGAAGGGAACTTGGTGCCCCAGAGTCCCTCTCTCGACCACCAGCAAACCACCGAGTGCGCCAAGTCACTTGCGTGTCTGAGTGCAGGGGCTGTTCCAGGAGGCATGGTCCTGTCCTCCACCTAACTAGGAGAGGGAGAGAGGACGGCAGATGACCAGCGGTCTGCAGCCACTGCACTCACACCTACACGTCCTGGGCAGGAAACGACAGGCCTTGGACAGGCTCTAAGCTTTTCCCACAACTCAGCAAAGGGAGAAGTGGGCCCTTTCAGACTCCTGAGTGCTGCTTCTCTGAGATAAAGAATCAATTAGGCCACAGCTGTGTTTCTGCACCATGGCCACTCCCACATACGGGATCCTACCCTGGGCCAGCCCTCGCCTATGCCTCCAGCCCAGGCACCTGCAGACACCACTGTTCCGTTTTACAGAGAAAGTGGCTCAGGGAGAGAAGATAAACTCTCCAAGGCAAACCCAGCCAGGGAGAACTCAACTCCAGCCCGAGTGACTTTTGTGGCAAACACAAAACTCAGACTCATCTGAGTTTCAAGCAAAATGCTAACAAGTTATCATTAAGAGATAAACAATCCACATAAACCAAGTTGCATACCAAATCCCACATGGCCGTTGTTATTATGGAAATAGCTTTTGATCTTTAAATCCTTAAAAAGGTAAAAATACCAGAGCCACGCTATGAAAGGGCCCATCTCATCATTTCTATGTCAGACCTACAAGAAAAGGGATTTTTCCTCTCCCACTTATATTGTTCCCAGGATCATTTTCAGCACCAAAGCCAACCTGTTTCACAACACAATTTTTTTCACAAGCAGAAACTTATGGGATGTGCCCAGGCGACTGAAAAGATCAACCAGCAAAATGAGAACTGTGCTCCAGACCCATGACACAGTGCTGGAGAGGGCGATCCAGGGCCCTGTTGTGGGGCACCAGCACAGGCTGCTACTACTGGCCCGAAAGCCACTTTGGGGCACATCACCACTGCAGGAATGTCTCCAAGAAGAGGTGCAGGGCACCCATTCTCTTCTTAAGGAGAAATTCTAAAACCTAGCTTTTGTGGAATAATTAAAGAACACTTGCGAACTTTCTGTGCTGTGGCTCTTCACTGGCTTCTCAGAGTCCCACTACATGGGCAGGCCCCCTCTTAGACAACCATGCCTTTCCCTGTGCTGAGCGAGAACAGCCGTGCCAGTCCGGCTGGCTGAGCTCTGTAGCCTTGGACAAGCCATGTCCCTCTCCAGAGGGTGTCAGGTTCTAAATTAGCACTCACTCTTGCAGATGGCATATCCCCAGTTACTGAAAATCCTCTTTCCACCAGAAGCCGCACACATACATGTATGTGTATCACATTCACACAGGTGGTTCTGAGAAAAACAGCTACAAAGGCCAATAAACACATGACTAATGCCACCCTCAATCCTATAAAAAGGGGTGTTACTGACATAACCCTCCCTGCTGAGTCTGCAATGCTGCAAGAGACCTGGAGCTCTGGCTAGGGTATATTCAATTGTAGCCCTTCTAGAATCTACCTGAGGATTTACCTACACAAACCCAAAAGTTTTAAAAAGGGATCCATTTTTAAAGACGAAAGAGAGGGTCCTTTAAAGATATTACCTAATTCATTAGGTACTAGGCCCAAACATTATATCATATCTAGCATGGATGAAAATTAGACAATTAAAATTCTCTTAATGACAAAACAACCCAACAAAGTCATCTTGCCTTTAAAGGGGTTTTTTCTTAGCTCAATGCAATGCATCATCCCATAAAACCCTCATCTCAAAGCTCATCAGAAGCCACAAGCTTTCCTATTCTCAGGCACATCAACTACTGCTATGACTAATCATTGATATGGACCTAAGTTTTTTAAAGCTGAGATCTACATCACTGAAAACCGCCCCCCCAAACCCTCCCACCCCCAAAAAGAGGCAAATGCTGTTTTTTCACCTGGCATGACTAGTTGTTCAGGGTATCAGGAAAGCGTGTGACCTCAGACAGCCAAACAGAACTGCACTATGTTCTGCCTTTGGGACATGCTACGCCACTTTTCAGAGTGCCTCAGATTTCTGAAATACCTGCCCCACTACACAGTAAGAATGATGCAAGAAAATTGGTCCACAAGCCCAACGGCCCCAGCAGGCATGGCCAGGCAGAAGCCACTTGAAGTAACTGCAGTCCCTGAGTTTCATGGCTAGGACCTGAATCCATGAATGTACCCTGCTAGCTCTGTACTTACATGCATGAGCAAGATTTGAGCAAATCCTCAAATCAGGTGGCAGCTCTGAAAGCAAGATACTTCCATCTTGCAAGCTTCCCTAGAGGTTTGGCCAAGTGGTAGATGGAAAAACTGCCAAAAGCCAAAAAGAAAATAAAATCACATGGCATTTGACATTTGGTACAAATGACTTTTTTCCTGAAATTCCACATGAAAACTGTTTGCAAAGCAGCAATTCTCTCTGGCTGGGCTCACTCATGGGTGAAAAACATACCAGGACGGTGTCCATCAACATACTAACACTGTAGTGTGGAAGAGAGACTGGGACCACAGCCTGATCACTGCCAGACCTTTGTGCTAAATCTGGGCACAAGAGAGATTACATGCCTTAATTTCCCTCAGAGACTGTCCAACCTATGGAGGGGGCCGCACATGCTGGTGTAGGAAAATGTTGCTTCCTGAACGAGTAGGTGTTTTCCCTTTATCTGCGGCGGGTCATAACCCTATCCATCCCGGCCTATTCTATACAATTCTTCAGCACCCCACCACACGGTTGCCACATGGTCCCCATCCGCTTACTGCTGCTCAGAAGCGCCTTGTATGTAAATTCCCTTCATAAACTTCTTGATGTAATGATGGAGTTGTCAGCCTCTTTCTTTGGTCTCTGGGTCCTGGGAAATTTTATTTAACACTGTGTCCACCAACATACCAGGGCCGTGCCCACCAACAACATTAGGACCATGGCAAATGGCTGTCTGCACAACTTGGGGACCCCCAAATCCATCCCAGTACATACAAGTTTAATCTGCAGTTTTATTACTATGGTTTCTGTATGAGTCGGCCTCTGCCGATTCCTGATAAGTTAGTTCAAAGAACTGAAATGAATGAAATTTTAACTACGATTTCTTTGTCCATATACAGAAATAGAAAGCTCAAACAGGAAATCCGATTTTTCACATACTCATTGTGGGTGCCTTGCAAGAAGCAGGGGATGTTACTCAGCCCCAACGGATATCAATGAACTACTAAGCGGGAAAGTGAGAAGTCCAACAGAGGCTCGGGGCAGGGATATGTGTGTCACTGCGGAATCCCCAGGGTTATGTATGTGCAAAGGAATGAATGAAAGGCACGTGGGTTCTGGGACCAGAACTGCGGGGATGGCTTAGGGATACCGGATGGCCCAGGGATTCGTGGATGATCTCGGGCTGCGGGGACGGTTGGGGATTCGGAGTGGCCGGGGCATGCGGGCACGCGGCTCGCCCGGCTTCCCGCCCCCCCCCCTCCCCCGGGCTGGGTCCCAAGCCGGTACTCACGCACGCAGAGGCAGGCCACAAGCTTGGCGGCCTCCTCCGGCACCGGGCAGGTGGGGAAGATCGGCTTGAGCAGGTAGGTGGCGAAGACGAGCGCCACGATGTACTGCGAGGAGGGGCGGATGATGAGCAGCTCGATCCACAGCTTGAGGAAGGCGGGCAGCGAACCGTAGACTTCAAGCATGTAAGCGTAGTCACCGCCCGACTTGGTGATCGTAGTGCCCAGCTCCGCATAGCAGAGAGCGCCAACGATGGAGAAAAGGCCACAAACAGCCCATATCACCAGCGCCAGCCCGGGGGAACCCGCCTCTCTAAACACACCGGTGGGTGTTACGAAAATGCCGGAGCCGATGATGGTGCCTATGATGATCGCCACGCCATTGAGCAGCGTGATGCTGCGCTGCATTGTCACGCCCTCGCCCCCCGCGCCCTCGGCGCGGTCCGCGCTCCCCGCCGCCAGCATCCGCTCGCGCGCCTGCCGCTCCTCCTCCTCCTTCGCTGCCGCAGGGGCCGCCGAAGCGCGCCGCTTCGGGCCAGCACCCGCCATGCTGCCGCGCTGCGAGTCAGGAAAGACACGAGGTGCTCGCCGCGCCTATAGAATCTGCTGTCGGGGCTCAGCCTGGGCTTTTCTACGCAGCTGCCAGGCCCTGCCGGGCTGGTTCGTCCGCCCCGCTCCACTCCGCCCCGCCCCGCCCCGCCCCGCAGGCGCCGCTCGGCCCGCCCACAGGCCCCGCCCCCAGCCCAGGACCTCGGAGCACGTGCAGGTTCCTGACCTCTTCCTATCCACCCTGTAGAACACTCCGGGGCCCGCGTGGTCCTGGGAGCGTGGGGCGATGGCCCCGAGCCCTCCTCACCAGCTTTCGCGTCTCCCCAGCCCTACGCCCGCGGTGTCCTGAACGCATAATCGGGGACCCTGCCACCCATGTGGGCCCAAACGCAACCCTAGCTGGGAGTAGGCTTTGTAGCAGGGCGGGCAGGGGGCTACAGCGCTGGAAGGGTGAGATTTCGGGTGACTTTGGGGCGGCCTCAGAGAAGGCCTGTCTGCCACCTGGTGGGCCTAAGCCCGGTCGGACGCGGGCTTCAGCCTCAGATGGACTGAGGTGATATGGGGGACCCCACAGTCTGCTCTTGCGGGGAGCTGGGAGGTATGAAGAGGATCAAAAAGGCCCTTCTCGGGAAAAGCTCGTGATCCAGCTGGGGCCCGGGCCCAGGGTACTGAATTAAAGGGCTGAGTGAGCCTGAGCTCAGAGAAGGGGAAGCGCCTGAGCCACATTCTGAGCTCATTCCTGGGCTCAGAAATTCCTGTTTTTATCCCAGGGGAAATCTTGCTAGAGCAACATTCAAGGAAGCAGTGAAACAGGCTTTGGGAAACCAGGAATTTGCATAAACTAAATTGACAAAATGGGGGATTTCCTGAAAGAGCACCCTGAGAACCCCAGCCCTCAAATATAGCTTGGGAATTCAAAGGCAGCTGAAAGTGAGGGGCTTTCTTTAACCTCTTATTCTTGAAGAACATGAAAGGTGCCTGAGTTAAGAAGGGTGGCCAGGTAGCTAGAGATAGTGGTCAGAAATAAGAGGGAGTGCAGGATGACCAGTTACTCCAGGCCTGGAAACAAGAAAGAATCCAAAATACTTGCTGATTAAACTGATAAGTGAACATAGAAAGAATGTAAAAAAGTCTTGCCTTGGGGAGTATGGCCAAGGCATGTCATTCTGGACCTTCTACACTCCCCCCTCACTCCCCCCCGCCCCCCCCCCCCGCCATAGAACCCCTCACCCCTATCCACCAGCATGCCAGACTTTCTTCTGCAATCTTAGAACTGATTGAAATATTGGCAGCCAGGTCACACAACACAAATACTAACTTGCAGAATGTCTTAATTCGTGGCTTGGGGTAATAACAAATCACTCCATTCTTGTTCTTCTCAGTATCCTTTCGGAGGGTGCTGCTTTGCAGAAAACTGGACTGCAATGACCAAGCAAACTTACAGAACCTTTATTGGGTACCAGGGACTGTGCCAAGCCCAAATTCTTAGTCAAAAGAGCAGGTGCTATTATTAGAGCCGTTTTGCAGATAAGGAAACTGAGGCTAAGCAGAGTGATGTAACTTTCACGAGTAAGTGAACTGGAACTACATCCTTTTGACGACCCCTGAACCTAGGTGTACTTTTAGTCATTCTCCCATCCTTCTTCCTGTGGTTTATTCACCTCTAGATTGTTAAGTTTCTGTCACTTACAGCAGATAAGACTTGACAATCTCAGTACAGATTTCAGTTTTGCAAGGAAGGGGATCGTTTGGCAAAGCTCTAAGGTGAGGTTCCAAGCACTTTGGCCTGGATTCATGCAGCCAACACCTACAGGATGTGTCCCTTGTGCTGGCCAAGATCCTGGGCTCCAGGCACACGACAGTGAATACCTCCAGCAACAGGGAGAGGTGATCAATATCGCATGTGGAAGTGTAAAATGACAGCCGTGATCAGCCAAGGGCCCAGAGAGCTGGTCAGAAGGAACCAGGCCGGTCCAATCCTGCTTTCCACGAGTGAGAATTAACAAGGGAAGTAGAAAGAATGCATGTACACGTGGAATGTAGGTGTCTCCCATGCAGGGTTCTTGAGAAGCTGTAGGAGACCTTAATAGCTGGAAGGGTGACTACATCCCAGGAGTGTTTTCAAGATCTCGCGGGATCCCAAGAACCCACTGTTGTGCCACTAATGTCGGTTAGTTTTCATATAAAGTCCTAGATTTCCTGCTACACATTTGTTTTGTTCATATATATCTGATTTCCCTGATGCAAATTGAATAGTCCCTGAAATGCTTTACCTGAGTCTGACTTAATATCTTAGCAAAGAGTGCCATCTACTGGTGGAATCATTAAGGAACTTTTTGTTCTTAAACATTCAAATCAACGGCTCACTCAACAGTGGTCTTTTAAGTGCTAACTAGTAATTTATTAAAAGTCGTGCCATTTATCCTCTCCAGGGCTGGTGCAGAGAATATCACAAACAGTTTTGTAGCGGGCAGTTTGGGAGTTTCTGTCAAGAGCCTAAAAACCGTCTGTCCTATCTAGCCAGTAATTCCACTTCTAGGAATTTCTCTCAGAAAATAAGGAATATACTGTGGTTTGGGCTACATGGTTACTTATTATAGCTTATAATAGCCAGTGTTGGAAATAAACCAAATGTCCAACAGATTGCCTTTGGTAAAAGTTGCTATATCCACATGATAGAATACAGTATAATCATTAAAAATCAAAGTGTGAAAGAATCTTTTCTGGAAAAATATGTTGATGATATATCATGAACAAAACAATAGGGTATACTATTCGAAGGTCCCATTTGGAGGATTCTAGGGGTGCTATGGTAGAGCTGGGACCCCATGTCCACTTTTTGAGATATGGGAAACTACCATTTTGGAAGAAAAAGCAGTTTATCTTGCTCAGGTGAAGGCATAACTTGGCTTTGAGGCCACTGCCTCTTCTGGGAGAGAATGTACACTCTTGGAACAGGGAGGATAGGCCTTTTACAAGATGAACTGCCCTGGAGGAAAATGCACATGGAGCTTCAGCCTGGCAGAGCTGCATCTCTTATAGGAGTTGTAGGTTATAACCCCTTTTCGTAAGCCTTTTTTCCTGTTTGGAGTCTCAGAGGCTGCGGGGCCATCTTTGGCCCTCCAGCTGCCAGAAGACAGGTTGGACGTCAGGCCAATATAATAGCTGCCCTTCAAGTTTTTTCTGTCCACTTTCTGTACTCTCATCTGTTATCTACAAACCTTCAGTGATTTTCAGATCCTGATGACAAAATGTGGGCTGCAGAAAACGGAGAGAGAAAAAATGGTGAAGGTGTTCCAAAGGTACAAACTCCCAGTTACAAAATTCATAAGTCCTGGGGATAACTGTTTACAATACTGCAGTATGTATCCAAAGGTTGTTAAAAGAGTATATTTCATTTCATTTCATTTTGTTTTATTTTCCTACAGCACCCGGTATTACCAGGTGGTCTCCCATCCAAGTACTAACCAGGCCCAACCTTGCTTAGCTTCTGAGATCAGACGGGATCGGGCGCATTCAGGGTGGCATTGCCGTAGATAAGAGGGCATACTTTAAAAATTGTTGTCACAAGAAAAAATTGGTAACTATGTGAAGTAGACATCGTGGTGATCATTTTGTAATGTATACAAATATCAAATCATTATGTTGTACATGTTAAACTAATACAATGTTATATGTTAACTTGGTAGGGTAGGTAGAACTGGAGGAAAATGTCATTAAGGGGTTAAGGAGGCCCCAAGACAAGTCTAGCAGTAAAATATATATAACAGGACACCTGATGGCTTCAGGTGACTCCCTTGTTTTCCCATGGTCAGAAGCTAGATAGAAAGTAAGACACCTGGCATTTCTGACTCCTCCCTTATTCCCCCCATAGTTAGTTAACTACAGATAACAACTATATAAACTTACTCTGGGGGTACTCAACCAGTATGGGCAAAGGTAGTTAACTGAGCATACGCCTACTATCAAAACCCCCACGGCAGAGGTGTAGGACTTCCCTTCTAAGGGCACACACCACACATGCCTGGGCCAGGAGTAGGAGGTTCAGAGAAAGGCACGGGGAATTCATATCATTCAAGATGTGAGGGACAGAAGGAGAACAAAGAAACCGGATGACCCATATAAATCCCGACCTTCAACTTCCCAGGGCCCTCATTCCTCTGTCGATGCGCCCACTTGGATTTCTCCCAAGTGTACTCCGCCTAAGAAATCACTTCTACTTGCTACTCTTTGCCTGCGGTTTTTCTTCTCTGAGCATTGGACCTCCATCCAAATCTTTCATGGGGGATCCAAGGACAGAGCCCTGGACTGTATACAACACCAGTAACAAACTATATATCGCAATAAAACTGAGGGATGGCGGGGGAGGGTGGTGGTAAAGGAAATGGAGAGGAGGATTTCACGTCAGCAGTATAAACCGTGGGCTTGGAGTCAGAATTCCTGAGCTCTCAACTGGGCCCTGCTGCACACCAGCTAAAGGGACTTGAACAAACCCTACCCCCACCCCCGCTGCCCCCCCACCTCAGGCCTCGGTTCCGCATGCTATAAAGTGAGAATAGTAGCACCTACTACAAATGAACTAATATGTATAAAGCACTTAGAACAGCATCTATCACAAAAGAGCAACTTAATAAATAGTAACCACTGATGGTCATAACAGTGTCTATAAAATGGCTGCAAAATTGGTTAAATATATCCCAAAATGGTAACAGCAGCTATCTCCAGGGGGAGGTGGGTTACATAGAGCAGGTCCTCCAATAACATTGTTTCATTGCAACATCCATGAGATGCTGTAGGAACTTTAACTCTTGTTTATCTCAATTAGCTTACAGGGAAGCGGGTTTTGCTTCAAGTCACAGAACCTATCTACTATGTTAAGTGAGGACTTATTGTGTGACTTTTTTCATTTTTATATTTCTCTATTGTTTCTAAAATTTCTAAGAGCATATGCTCCCTTTACATTGTTAATCTGAAAGAATTTACCCACAGAACACACGGGCCACTTCGTGGTTCTGCCTTCCATTCCATCCAAGCTACACATTATTACTTTCCTCACCCTGGTTTGTGTCTCTTCCTTGGGGAAAGTAGGATTCCATGTAAAGTCTCTCTTTGGACTGCGGTTTGTAGGGAGGGGCAAAGTCTGTTGTCTTCGGCCTTGGGAAAGAGTTTGGCCCCCTTGCCCAGGGTAGGTTGACTGGCCTTAAAAATTTTTTATCAGCAGAAGCAGATTAACTGGGTTTCATGAAAGTTCCCAACAAAAGTCACCACCAGGTGTGTTTCACTTGAAGCAAGCTCATTGTTTCTATAGGTAAATAGAAGTTATAAGACATACATTTAGAGTGATTTTCTGCTTTGTGGACAGACCTTCTGCCCTGACAGACAGTGGGATTGCTTTACCTTACAGGGTTTAAAAGGCTTGCCTCCCACCCTGCACTGTACTTGTCAGCCTTGAAAATAAAATAGCTGGTTATTTTACCAGCAAAAAAAAAAAGTTTATTTGGGAGTAGCAATTTATGAATGCAATTCAGGCAAACTGAGACAAACCACAAGCAAGGCCACAGAACAAAGGAGGGGAACATTATTTAATAGAAAAAAAGGGGGGGAAGAAGGGAAGGGTGGGTATGAGCAAAGTCCATTGGAGGAGAGCAAGAGTTCAGGGTGTCTGTGGCTTCTCATTGGCTGAGTGTGATGGTTTTCCATTGGCTGGGCTGTTGCTGGGTAAGGAGAAAAATCTTCCTACCTCTTGCCAGGGTATGTGAAGTAAACTTCTTGTCCCAGTTTGTAAATTGAGCTGCAATAGAAGCTACATGCTTGAGAGCTCCCTCTTCGGAGGACCTCACTTTCAATGGCATTTTATTTATTTTTCCATACTCTTTGGTGACCCTGCTTTTACAGCTGACTCAGAATTGCACTTACTTTAATGCATGCAGAGTGGTTAGTTGCCTGGCTTTAGAAGGAAACTCTAGCAGTGTGACTGTGTGTCAACCTATGCCTCAGTTTCCACATCTGTACAATGGGAAGTAATAGTACTCGTTTGAGGTTTCAATGAGATAAGGCAGATACAATATCTCACATAGTGCCAAAGCAGAAAGTTTCACAGCTTGCCCAACTAGGTTAACATGTTACTATTCTGCCTCCTTTGAAGCAACCACAATGGATCAGCAAGGTGGCAGAGTTGGAAAGGAAGGAAATTAGACAATTCTTTGCTTGCTTTTGCAGTACGAGTTTTCTTGATGCTTAAGGTTGTGGATTTAATCACCCTGCAAAATTCAAGAGTGATGGCCTGAGTATTTATAGCCCTATCAGATCCCTGCTCTTCTTTTGAACTCATTCTTTTCCCCAGGAAAGTATGTACCTGATAAATCCTTCATTGATGTGGAAGCCCGCCGCCCTGCCCTGCTAGGTTTGTTCTCAGCCATATGGGAGAAATGTTTATGTTCTTTTCACATAGCAAGTGTCCTTTTTCTTCCTGGAAATTTGTTTTAAGAGGCTGTGCTTTTATTGTGCTCAGCTGTTTTTCCTGTCTGCATGCTTGCAAAGGTGGGACCGCCCTTAGCGATATCCGAAATTAGGTTCTATTTCTAAGCAGATGTGTGTGCCTAGTGTGGGGGTCAAGAGTGAGTGTCCCCGGAATGTGCCACCCTGGCATGCAGATTATTTTGAACTGAAATCAATTAAAGCTCAACAAACTCAAGAAGAGTTTTTTACTTTCCCTTTTTCTTAAAGAGAGTCAGGTAGAAAAACCAGCTTCAGGAAGGGAACCTTGGTGTGACCACCTGAAGCATTTTCATCCCAGCATTAGTTAAGTGTATTTACTAGATCACTCTCTGTGTCCCACTGTTTTTGAGTTGCCTAGCAAAAATTTATTCAGCTCTTCCTCAAGTAGCTGTAAACCTCCTATTGTCACTTCTAAGACTCTGTTCGCTCTTTTCTCCGTTGTTCAAACTGTCATATATACCCAATGTCGCCTAGCTATCTTTGGAACTTTCATGCTTCTGTAAACCCCGCCCCGCTCCATTCACACATATTAAAATTTTGATTTTCTCCTGTTAACCTGCTGTATGTTATTTGAATTATTCGACTAGCCAGAAGAAACAAAGGGGCAAGTTTCCCTGGCTCCCAACAATTTGTCGAGCTAGCCAGGAGCATCACTGGCTGGAGCACTGCTGGCTTCTGGAACTACTTGCTGCTGAGAGTATTATTTTTATTTGCCTGTCAGCCTCTCTGGTCTCTTTCTGTGGGGCTCTGTAGAAGTCAGAAATGATGAGAGTCCTTTTTCTCTCTTCTAAATTTAGATTGGCAGGAGAAGATATTTGCGAGCTAGCTTCTTGGACCCACGACCCTTGAGATTTTTTTATTGATCTTTTTCACCCCAAAACAATCTTACCCTCTCCCCCTGTGTCTATGTCTTTTGTGTCATTTGTCATAAGAAGGAAATACCATTGGGACAGGACAGAGGCATAGACTCCCTGTAAGCCGGTTGTCAGAGCCAGCCACATAGGCTGGGGAACAAAGTGGTTCTCTCCAGAATCGCATCTGTTCAAACTTTGCTGTAGGTTCCTCTGTAAAAACTGAATGAGATTTTCATTCCATCTTATTCTATGTCCTGAGAGCTTGGCTTTGTGACCAGTGAAAATATTTTCTCTGGTCTCCACCATCAGGTAGGTGCACTTACAGGATGCACTTGGTGACCAGTTGAATAGATTGGGTTTCGAAGTATCTTTGTCCTGCTGTGCCAGGTCTCAGGGGAGTTTGTCATAAGTGGCCTCAGACCATAAAGGGCCTTTGTCGTTATTTGTTAATGCTAAAAAAAAAAAAAAAAAAAAAAAAAAATCCCATTGCAGTAGTGTTACTGAACAGAGAGTTTATCCACCTGGCACTAGCAGAGCCAAATATTAAATACAGAGAACTGCAGTGGAGAAAGATTGGCTACTTTATTATGAATGGTGCCGCCCAGGAGAATGAGAAGCTAATGCTTGAAAGCCTGAACTCCCCAATGACGTATAGATTACAGATGATATAGAACAAAATCACAAGACACCATGGGTTAAGGGGTTCGGGGTCACATTGAGAGCTGATTGGTTGAAGGTGAAATAAAGAATAAATTATTACTTCAGGTCTTGAGGACAGTTCTAAGGTCAGTTCCAGCGTCCCTCTGTCTGGTTTCATGAGAAAGTAGCCGGGTGGGGGTGGGGGCGGGGGTCATTCGACATTAGAGCTCAGGAGCTGAAACATAACTTAAGTCAGGATGTTATCTTTAGCCCACCAGAGCCCATGCCTTTAGCATCCATGGCAAAGATTCACTCTAAGCCCAGGAAGTTACCTCTAGGTCTTTCCATTAAAAGGCTTATTGTAATGAGTGACTATTGGAATAAGTATCTTGATGAAGATCCTATCCATCATTGGCCAGAAAACGGATCTTTTGAGTTGGAGAAACTTCTATACTTAAAAGGAATTTTTGAAAGTTCTCATAATAAGCCTTATTGGTATTTATGGGAATTTCAAATTGAAAAAGAGAACACAAAGAAGCATAATAGCTAGTTTAAAAGATGCCCTTAATAAAATAACAGAAGTTACGCTTAGAGCAAAAACTAAAGAACAAATATGATGTAAATTCTCCTCCTCCCACACATACTCCCCCTGTATCCCCAACTCCCTGTCTCTGAGCCTCCAGACCTTTTGGATCTCTGGGCCTCTGGTTTTGTTTGTTTGTTTATATATTTTGGGGTGGGGGGGTATGAGGTTCAAATTAAATACTTTGTTAACATGGTAGTTGCCTTTTTTCCCCTCTGGGAAAATAACCCCTACCCCAAAAAACCTATCTTTGTCTCCTCAGAATTGGCAGATTTCGAGTCTAAGAATCCTCCAACCTCCCTAGAAAACGATTTAAACTTCCAGCTGCCTGTTTTAACTTCCCTTCCTTTACAAGACTTACAGAGGGCATTAAGGCCTAACTTCCCAGTTAATGGCATCTAGGTAATTTAAATAAATGCTGAAAGTCAGAAAGTGAATTTAGTACAAGCAGTCAGGAAGCAGAAAGGCTCATTTTGCTGTCGCCCTTGATTTCTCCTATTGTCCAGGACTAAATAAATAGGCCCTACCAGCTTCAGATAGTCTACGCAATTTCCCTTTTGGATGTATCCTACTCACCTCCCCTCCTTCCCCCATCGCAGGAATACATGTCCCCTGGTCAGCAGCTGAACTTTTAAACTATAACCCCCCCCCCTCTGAAGATCCAACAAAGTTCATGGAGAAATTATAAAGATTAATAACTATTCATAACTCCACACACAGGTGATCTGGATTGGCTGCTAAAGGGAATACTTCCGGCTGATCAGCATATTGCAGTCTCTGCTGGTGGCTTGATTAACATTTTTAATTCTCTTGCCTCCTCCCTACATTACCAGGACTATACAGTAGTTACTAGACTGGCTGGACAATCCCCTGGAGAACACCATCAGCCCCCTACCCGACACACACACGCACGCACGCACACACACACGTACGTGTCATGGGGGAACAGATGACCAGATCTTCTCCCAGACCGTCCTGTGAATGAGCAGGAGATGGCTCAACTAGAAGCTGACATTCAAGGGTTAATAAGAGCACTAATGGAGATCTTTCCCCCAAAGGGAATTGATCAAAAGTTGAATAATGTACTCAAAAAGAATGAGTGCATCCAAAAGCATTTGTGGAACGTTTGTAGAGACCTTTCAGAGACACGCTACATTAAACCCAGAAGCCCCAGAGCATAGGAATCTCTTCATTTCTGCTCTGGTGGGAAATCTTCCCTCTGATATTGAAAAGCAAATTCAAAGTACTGTTGTTGGGACCGGGCAATCCTTAAACGTGTTGATTGAAGCTGCCACACAATTCTTTGCAAATAGTTTGCAGGAATGCAGGAGGACAAAGCAATTAAAAGCTTCCATTCTTGCTTTGTAACTTGAGTCTTTGGAATGACAAAAGCATGACTCTTGAGAGTAAATTTAAGCCCACTTACAGCTCCCCTCCCAATTTGTCTCCAGACATTTACAGATATTGCAGGAAATCAGGACACTGGAAAAGTCTAAAAGGCAATTAATTGTTCTAAGTCCCAGAATCCCAGAAATTTCCATTTTATCCTCCTGCATTTCCAATTCCCCCTTAATTGACAAGGTCAGCTGATCCTCAGTTGCACCCCAGAGCCTACCATTAAATTTAAACTAGAAGGTCCGGAACTGGATATATTAACTAAAACTGGTGCCACTTTCTCTATCATCCTATCAGAGGTTCTTTCTCTGCCTGTAACCTCTGACTCTATCCAAGCAGTAGGAGTTTCTGGGTAACCTATTTCATTGACTCTATCAAAATCTTTACACCCTCTTAATACTCAGCAGGGTTCTTTCATTTCCAGCTGTTCGGCAGCAAACCTTGGTAGAGATTTGTTATGTAAATTTAAGGCCACTATAAATTGTAATTAAAAGGGTGTTTTCGTTTTTCTGCCTTCAGAACAAGCTTTAAACTTCCTACTTTCTTTATGAGAAATTCATCCTCAATCGAACTCCTCTGAAGAGGATGAGATTTATTTAAAACACATCCCATGTAGCCTCTGGGCCACACATGTAAATGAAGTTGGACTACTACTGAGGGCAGAGTTCTTTGCACTGCTAGTATAAAAAAACTGTTTCCCACTGTAGCCCAATACCCTCTTTCCAGAGATGCAGTGAGGAATTAACCTCATAATAGACGCCCTCTTAAAACAAAATGTTAATTTTTACTTCCTCATCCTGCAACGGTCCAATCTATCTTTGCTGTTAGAGAAAGAGGGTAAATTTGATTTAGATGGAAATCAAATGTATCTATTTATACTGGACCTAAGAGCCATAAAGTCATTTGAAATTCCTTGCCACCCAGTGGTCCCTATTCTTTCCTCAATCCCCGTTGACACAGCCTGGTTTACATAGTTGACCTCTGCTCAGCACACTTTTTTTTAATCCCAGTCCATTCTGACTCCCAGTTTCTTTTTGCAATAACATTTAAGGAGAAGCACTTGACATCTACCTTAGGAATATTGTGAGTCCCCCTCAATATTTCCCCAAGTCCTTAAAGCAGATATAGACTCGGGAGCCATTACTCAAGGCTCCACGCTTGTTCAATATGTTGATGATCAAACTAAGCGAAGAGCTCTTACAGACTTTCTCATCCTCTTAAAGGCACTAGCTGAACCAGGCCATAAAACCTCCAGTCTAAACGTCGATGGGGTCAAAACAACTGTTACCTACTTAGGACATGAGATATCTCAGGGCATTCAAAAGCTAACCCCCAAACGCCTTGAGTCAATTTTTCTATCCCTCTCCCCAAAACTAAAAATCAGTTGAGTACAATTTTAGGGGCAGCTGGCTACTGGATTCCTAACTTTGGAGTCCTAGCTAACCCTCTGTATGTCCTGCTGCCAAACAACATCCCAGAGCCTATTCATGAAGGAGACAAGAGAATTAAAAATGTTAAATCAATCCTGCAGCCAGGCCAGGAGGATTACCTACAGAACAAAGGAAGACTTCCACCGGGAACCCGTTTCCACACCTGTGAAGGGGAAACAGGAAAAAACAAGAGTCTTTAAGTGGCTGACCTGCACAAGATAAAATCATTCATTCTGTATGGCTAAAATCCTGAGGAAGCTATGGATTAAAGGCCGGGAAGTGCCGGCAGGCCTTTCACTCTACATATTCTTATCTTTTCACACTGCATACTCTTCCCCTTCCTCACTGTATGCCCATATCAAAGAAACTGAGCTAACAAAGTCCTTTAAACTATAACTCACAGGAACTGAAGAATGATACATGCAAACTGAATTCCCAGAATATTTACAGTCCCTCTCAGTGCCTTTATTCAGTCTCTCTCACTGTCCTAGTCTCTTTTTATTGTCCTTCTCACTCTCTGCCTCTGAGAGGAGACCACTCTGTCTGTGAAGCGTTACCCCTTTTCTAATAAACTTTCCTTTTGACTCTAACTTTGGCACGTGTGTTTAATTCTTTCTACACTCCCTGCCAGAGGACCCTCTTCTTCTCTTGGTTCAGGGCTTGGTCTCCCCGCCAACTTGGGGAAACTTGCCCTGTCCTGCATCACTATTTCCTGGCATTCAGAAGTATTAACCTCTTTTGAAGCTCTAAAATTAGCCCTGTCCACACCCCCAACTCTTGGCTTACCCAACTTTGCCAAACTCATTTATACAGCCATGAAAATAATAAGATCGCTGCAGCATCCTCGGACAATCTTTGACCTCTCGGGTATGTATCACAGCTTTTTTCTCACACCAGTTAGATCCTCTGGCATCAAGCATGCCTCCTTGTTTACCTTTGGTGACAGCAGTTACCACTTTGATTAATGCAGCTAGTACTCTAACATGAGGCTCCCTCATTCACTTTTATGTTTCCCATGCTGTGTCCTCTATTTTACAAGTTTATAGGATTCAGCATCTCTCCACATGGCAGCAACAGACCACCTATGAACAGGAAGTTTTAACTAACCTGACCATCTTACATAGTGTTGTGGTGCGTTCAAATTTAAGACCCACGGGAGCCAATTGAGATTAATTATGAGCCTTTATTAGGCTACCAGCGACTGACTCTCCCACTAAAGAATCAGCCTCGAGCCTCTAGAAGGAATAGCTTAAAAAGCCCCAAAACCCCCTCTAGCAAGCAAGCAGGTTTACGGAAGCAGAGTCTGGCCATTAACGGATCTTTACACAGGATAACTACACCCTTAACATTAACGGATCTTTACACAGGATAACTACACCCTTAACATTAGCATATCTTTGCACAGAATATCTCCTAGAACTACACCCTGTTTAACATTAAACAATGAAAGCTGAAGTTGGCCATTTGAAAATTTTCCACCCTTAACAATAGGAGCAATCAATACCTTAAATCCAGTTGCTTTACCACCCCTTCCTGATGATGGAGAGCCCACTCTAGTCCCTACGACTGCCAGGAAACCATGGAAATGGTCTCAGAGCCATGAGAATCTCTCAGGCATCCCTTTAGACAACCCAGGCTTGCTTTTATTTTGCTATGGCTCTTGTGAATGAAATTTTCAGGGAAACATAATAATTGGTTATGCCATAGTTTTTTCAAAGAATAGCTTGAAGCATATTCTTTGCCCACTGTAAAATCACCCTAGCTGTTAAACTCAGAGCTCTTGTTTAAGCTTGCACATTAGCAAAAGGAAAAACTGCCGCCATCAACACAGACTTTTGGAGTCTGTCTTGCTGTTGGCACAATTTTGAAATCCCGTGGCTTCTGCAGGTACGCCCATTGCTGCTGGGCATATAATCGCTACCCTGTTATAAGCCAGCGTGGGTGAAAAAGGGGCCACCATACTAGACTTGACAAGCTCAGTAGAGGCCAGCATGGAGGGCCCTGCAAACTCAGAGATCCAAATTAACCACATTGAATGATCTGAACACAAAAATTCCTAACTAAAGTAGGTCATAGGTAGTTAATCCTGCGCCTGTAGCTTTCTTGACAAGTGTTAATCTTTACCTTAAGTGAGCTTATCTATTCTCTTTTTGTATCTAAGATAACATTCGCTCGGAAGGTCAGAGTGAAGCAGGACAGGGCAAATGACCCGAGCTGGGGGAGACCAAGCCTGGCACTGAGAGAGAAGAGGGTTCTTGGTGGAGAGTGTCAAAAGAATTCAAACAAAAGCCAAAGTAAGAGTCAAAAGGAACGTTTATTAAAGAGGAAGAACAGACACTAGACAAAGCAAAGACAAAAACCCAAGGCAAGGGGGGGAAAAAGCCCAAGTGTGTGTGGGGGAAATCCAGTTTATACATCATTCTGTAGATCCTGTGAATTACAGTTTAAAGACTGGTAACCCATCTCCTTTGATGTGAACACACGGCAAGGAAAGATAAGAGTTTGTAGTGTGAAAAGGAAAGCATACTGTAGAAGGAAAGGCCTGCTGGTAGATCCCAGCAGAAGCAGGTGTCCTTGTGGTCTGGCTTCAGGGCTGATCAACATGTTGCAGTTTCTGAATACAGCTGTATTTAACACTTTAGTTCTCTTGCCTCCTCCCTACATTCAATCCCTGCATTCAAAGTTATCCCCCTTTTCCAGACCCCTCAGGGCACAACCCACTGCATCATAGCAAGAGACCACAGAACCCCTCCTGGTCGTCTTGTTCTTCCACCCTCTCTATGTGTTCTAAATGTTCATTATTAACTCTCCTGGACCTGCCGATGTAAAAGAAATATGTGTCCCTCTGTTATACATGTTATTCAATCCCAGAAATGTTCCTGCTTTGCTTTTCCTGCCCCCTTGATCTACCACCAATAGATTTTATGTAACCCCCTTTATGTCTCCTCCTTTGATTCTAATGTATAAAATAAGCTGCAAAACTGCCATTCTCTGGAGCATTTTCTTAATCCATTGAAATTTTGCTTCCTGGCAATTTGTATCAGTTTGGCTCAAATAAACTCATTACAGTTTTCTACAGGTTTGGATGTTGCTTGCATTGACACCATTCACCTTCCTTCTAAAATTGTTATTGTTCATTGTTCAGCCCATTCTAAACAAGCAAACAAACAAACAAACAAAAACCTAACCGGACCTTCAGGAGACAACAGTGCTGACAAGAGCTGCAAAATATGAAGCTCAAAATGAACCCCCTTATCCTTTCTCTGCCCAGTTTTGAAATGTATCCCTGACTGATATTAACTACCAGGCAAATGCCCTGCAATCTGAAAAAGACAAATGGGTACAAAAGGGTGTTAAACAAGTATCAAATGAATTGTATACTGGCCAAATGAACTTCCTATAGCTCCTTTGGGGGGCGGGGAGGCTTGAACTTATATCCCACCAAATGGACATCCGTGCAGATGGAGAATGGTTAAGGAACTAGAAGATAATTGCTTTTGCCCCAGGATCTGCAAATTTTCTGACCAGTTATTTCCCAGTGTACTTACTACTTGTAATCTCACCAAATCCTGGAAGAAATCAGTGTACTTCAGGAAGTCCTCCTAGACCCACACTGTCCTTTGTGGCACTCCAGATAAATTTTATAGACTTGCCCCCAGCTTTAGGCTATTATCACTGTTTGGTTATTGTCTGCATGTTTAGTGGGTAGACTGAATGCTATCTGACTGGATGTGCTGATGCCACAACTAAACAAGTAAAGTAACTAATAACCGAGATTATTGCACGTTTTGGCATTCCTTTATGCATTCAATCAGACCAGGAACTCATTTTACGGCAGAGATAACCAACCACCTGCTTGCAAAAACTCTGGCGTATTTCTTAAAATTTCATACCCCATACCATCCTCAATCATTAGGGCAACTGGGATGTAAAAATCTGGACATTAAAAGGACTGTAGGAAAGATCTCTCAAGAAACTGGATTTAAATGGCCAGAAGCTTTGTCTTCAGCCTTTATAAAGACCCAGAATACTGCAAATAAAAGACATGAGTTAACTCATTTTGAAATAGTATTTAGACACCCAATGCCTACTGGCATCTTTAAACTCATGGGTTAAGTGAACACTATGGAAACTCAAGAGAACAATTTGATGTTATGACTAGTTTCTATGCAAGAACTAACTAGTGCGCTTGAAGCATATACCAAAGGTAAAAGACGCATGGCCCCCACTGACTGACAAGCCCTGCCATCCGTTTTGACCAGGAAACTGGGTGTACGTCAAGGTCATTAGAAGAAAACATGCACTGTCATCTCGATGGGAAGGACCTTACGAAGTACTGCAAACGACCCACCCTGCCATCATAACAAAAGAAAAATCCTCCTGGGTCCACGCCCAGAACTTCATTCTCAAGACAACGGGGAGACTATCACTACAGATGACCTTTAGCTGAGGATTTCCAGGTCCCCAGTGACGCAGAACAAGGAAAGTTCCCCGGAGTTGGCAGGTAGACCAGGCCCTGCACTGAGAGAAGAAGAGAGTCCTTTGGCGGAGAATGCAGAAAGAATTCGGCACACACGACAACGTTAGAGCCAAAAGGAAAGTTTATTAGTAAAGGAGTAACACTCCATCGACAGAGCGTGGTTTCCTCTCAGAGGCAGAGAGTGAGAGGGACAGTGAGAAGGACAGTAGAAAGAGACAGAATAAAGACACTGAGAGGGACTGTGAGTGTTCTGGGAATTCAGTTTACATATGTCATTTTTTAGTTCCTGTGAGCTATAGTTTAAAAGACTTTGTTAGCTCATTTCCTTTGATATGGATATACAGTGAGGAAGGGGAAGAGTATGCAGTGTGAAAAGATAAGAATATGTAGAGTGAAAGGCCTGCCTGCACTTCCCAGCCTTTAATCCTTAGGTTCCCCACGGTTTTAGCCATAGAGAATGAATGACTGTTGGTTCCTGCTTCCCCTTCACAGGTGTGGGGAATGGGTTGTTAGCAATCCCAGCAGAAATCTTCCTTTGTTCTGCAGGTGTCCTCCTGGCCTGGCTGCAGGGCGGATTAGCACATGGCGGTCCCTGATTGTGGCTTAAAAACATTTTAATTCTCTCACCTCCTCCCTACATTATCAGAAGCAGACAGTGCCATGATGTACACATCTTTTTCAAAGATTATAGATCAAGAAACTTTGCTTTTACCTACCTCTCCTTCCCCCTCCCAGCCCCTGCTTTTAAGACTCCCTAAATACACACATCCACACACACCTCTTATTAATGAACATTTCTGCACCACCACCACCCCCCGCCCCCGCTTTTTTTTTTTTTTTTTGATAGTTTACTGGAGAGTGGTTATCTCTATCTACTTCCTCTAAGTTTCCACCGTGGATTCTATTTTAAACTGGATCTCTCTCTCTCCTTTTCAATCGGTCAGGTACAGACCAAATAGCTCTTTATGTCAGTTTACCAAACTCTGGGTACATTAACTAATCAATCTGACTGTCGGTTATGTCAACATCTAGATAATGCGAAAGAGCCTGAAAAAAATCTTTGTTCCAGTCGGTTTGAACATGTGGTAGACTGAATATGAAAGAAGGATGTGCAGCAGGGTATGGTATTGTTATGCCCCAACTCGTATCTCCACGAACCACCAAGAAGCCGACACCAATGCAAGAGCAAGAAGGAGTTTATTTCAGGCTCGAGTCCGGATCGCACTCCGCACACCGACGCAGCAGTGAGTAGGAGGCGGTCCTGAACATGGGGCTTCACGGGTATTTGAAGGGAAAAATCGTAAGCATGGGGAGCGATGTCTTGGCATTACAGGATTGGTACAACGAGCTTGTCGCTTAGCAGGATTGGCTGGGTGATGGCGCCAAGGAACAAGGCGGGGAATTTGGGGAGTTACTTTCCATAGTTGCTCTGACTGGCTGAGTCTAGGGTGGGGTGATCATCTCGCTATCTGCGGCTTTTCCGGGAACTGGCCTGTGCTTAAGATGGAGTCTTATACCTAAGATGGAGTCACTTTGGTTGTTCAGTATCCCTGATAAGACAATCGTCACTCTGCTTCTTCTCATGAGTCGTTTGAGCCCCAGAAAACCTCTATAGGATCAAGGATTGTCCTTTGCCCAGGTAAAGGCAATAGGAAAAAATTTTTCCTTTACATTGAGAACAGACACGACTTTAGACCTTTCCTGGGTGACATATCAGAATAATATTGCAATCAAACTCTTTGGTTCCATTCCATAGGAGACATTTTTAAAACTCTTCAGAAAATTGCAAATGATTTCAGCACTACTTTTGTAGAAAATCCCTGTGTTTAAGAAAAACGCCTGCCAAATCACCAAATGTTCTAGATTACTCATAAACCACCCATGTACAACTGAGGGTATTGCCACTGCTCTTCTGATTAAGTTGGCCAAAGCCACAAACTGTATGTCGATGGACCAAAAATCTGGACTGACTTGGTTACAGATCAGAACCAAGCTTTGTAGCTGCCAGAACCAGAATACAGGCCTCCTGTCCAGCTATTTCACAATCTGTTCTGCTCTTACAGGTTGACAGCACGCATGGAAAATGGAGGTGTATAAATGCTGACAGTATCAATGACAAAAGCAAGAGAATGCTCCAGAACCTGGGAATTACAGATCCCACTTTAATCTTGTCTGTAAACCACACTGGCGTTTTCATTTTATGTGGTATTGATACAGGCAGTTATTTACAAAATGTACTCACAGAACTTTTTAAAAAATTAATTAATTAGTTAATTCTTTTATGGTAACATTGATTAAAGTCACAGAACTTTTAATTGCTTTATTTACTTCCCCTGGGAAAAAGCCCTTCTCCCTCAAACTCAGGTAATTACACTGAAACTTGTAACTCAAGTTATTGATTAAGTAACTCAGGCCCTCCAGTTATTGACTCAGATCCTCTGGTTATTGATTAAGGATCACTGGATCACTGAAGCTTAACACCCTTCTCAGTCCATTGTAAGCAGAAATTGCCTTAGGCCAGGCAGGCCATTGTAGTCATGGGGAGGAGGGAACCCTTACCCCAGGGCATTATTTCTTTAAGTAATTTATTAACCAAGTCTGTCTTCCTTTACTAAGCTTATTCTTTTTACTTAAAAAGACAATTAGTAGTAAGAAAATTAATAGATATATGATTTAAATAACAAGTTTACATTTTCCTTTCTTCCTTTCCAGGGACAGGGGTGGCATTTTGGCAAGATACATCTCTCAGCGGAATTCGAGACCCTGTTCTGACTGAGACAGAGAGGGAAAGAGCTCCATGAAACCCCAATAGGCATGAACAACCCTCATCAGCAGGAAGCAGATACGGAAGACACCTCTCGTCCCTTGATATCCATGCTAATAAGAAGGGGTTCATGGCTCTTAGAAAAAAGTTAGGCAGGAAAGTTAGACAGGGGGTTTCGTGTCCTCTGCAAAACGCTGAGGCCATCCTGTTCTAGAAAAGGCCCACCCCAGTCTGCCCACAATTAAATAAGCCAAAAGATATTTTTAGGCTAAAAAGTAACTTCCGCAAAGAAACAAGTAGGCAGATTATCAGGTACCAGTTTAAGCTCGTCACTTTGAACCTGTGCAATGGAGACCATAATGACCCCTAACTCACCAGAGCCTCATTATGTCATCATTATAATACGATGCATATGCCCAGAAGTTCGTTAGTATTATTATAACAGAATGAATTCTGGGAATGAACATGTGCAGAAAGTAAATGATGAGTCACTGAGTCCTGTCAATCTTAGTTGTCAATCAAGGAAGCCCACTTCTCTGTGAAAAGTAACTACCCACAGTTAAGTAGGAATAAAAACCCCAAAGGCTTTGTTACCAGGCCTTTGAGCCATTCTTCTCTTATTCAGCTCCTCTTCCATGTCTGGAAGTGTACTGTTGTTTAACTCTCCCTTCCAATAGAGACATCGAGATCCTGGACAACGTGTCGAGAGGGGAACAGAACCCCCACTCTTTGGTAACAGCGATGAGGTATATAAAGAGTTCCCACCTAAATGATCAGGACAATGTGGACCTGGATACCTGGCTCCTTCTGTCACAAAACACTCCATCCTTAATGCCAGCCAAGTTTCAAGCCCGGGCTCCTTGGTAGAGGAACTGTAGAAAATCAACTTGTGTATCACGGCTTCAAGTTCTTTTCGGGATTAAGGGTTTTATTCCCAAATTTTAGAGATTACAAATTGGAAAAAGTAATCTTAAATGTCTCCACCCCATTCACATATTAAAATTTTGTTTTTTCTCCTGTTAATCTGCTGTATGTTGTTTGAATTATTCAAAGAACTAAAGGGGAAAGGGGAAATTTTCCCTTTTCCCCACAATAGTGTTTAGCTGGGCCAGGACTTACAAATATTTTATGTTGTTTAAATTTTGCATCAACCATATTTGTGAAGAGAAATTTTCACTCAAAAACCTAATCAGCTCTTTGTTCTGCTTCTGTAGATATGCTTGCTGCATAGGCAATGCTCAAAATTAACTAGACTAATCTTCCTTTTTTGCTTGTTCTGTTTAAGCAACAAATGTAACTGCCTGTACCCCCTAGCAACTCCTGTGCTTCGTAACTCTTTGTAACCACCTGCAACCCATAGCAACTCACTTTGTAACCATCTGAGGACAAATTAACCAATCAGCCCATGCCAAATAAATTCTATATAAGGAATGTTGCAACTCAGCTCCAGGCCCAGATCTTCAGAGAGCTAGCTCCTCTGGGACCGCTGGCATATTAAACCTGAGTTCTCCAACTCTCCGAGAGATGCTTGGTTTTTCATTGGTCTGATTTTTGCAATTTTTCTACAACATTTCGACCTTATTAGTAGTTCCTATTTGTACTGAAGAAATAAGGCAGTAAGTTTAATAAGTGGCTAGGCGCAGCTTCGGACCCAGGGTGGGCCTTAAATCATAGCTGCAATGCTGTAGCCACGTACTGATTATGCCTCTTACATAGGCAATCATGCTACCTGCCCTATTTATTTCCATGCTTTATTTCCATTGCTTCTGGTGGCTCCCTGCAGCTTTCTTGTCCTTCACTGGAATAATCCCCAATCTTGTAAGAAAAGAACTCTGTGACTTTCCTTCCAGAATCTTTTCAGCTTTATTCAACTGCTCAGCGGGTCACCCAACTTTCTGAAGTGTATAGGGTAGAAATGATAATAGTGTCTATAACTTGCGGAAGAAACCAAAGCCTCAAGCATTTCTGGGTAATGGTAATGCAAGATAGGGCAAATTTCCCCTGAGTGGACCAGCACTGAGAGAGAGGGTTCTTTGAGTGCAAGAAAGAATTCAAATGCATGCCAGAATTAGAGTCAAAAGAAAAGTTTATTAGAGAAAGGGTAACACTCCACAGTCAGAGCATAGTCTCCTCTCAGAAGCAGAAAGTGAGAGAGCCTGAGAGAGACTCAGATGGACAGACAGAGAGAGAGAGGGACAGAGACAGAAGGACAGAGTAAAGACACTGAGAGGACAGAAAAAGGCCCTGAGAGGGACCGAGAGAAAGACATTGAGAGGGACCTTGAGTGTTCGAGGAATCCAGTTTATGTATCGTTCTTAGTTTCTATAAATAAGGATTTTATTTACCCATTTTCCTTTGATACGGGCATACAGTGAGAAGGGATTATAGTATACAGGAAGAAAGGGTAAGAGTATGTAGCATGAAAGGCCTGCTGGCAATTCCCAGCCTTTGATCCATAGGTTCTCCCTGGTTTTAGCTGTAGGGAATAAATGATTTTATTTTGTGTAGGGCATGACTTAAAGACTCTATTTTCCTGTTTTTCTTCACCGTGTGGTGAAATGGTTTGTTAGCAATCCCAGCAGAAATCTTCTTTTGTTCTACAGGTTTCCTCATGGTCTGGCTGTAGGGCTGATCAGTGTATTGCAATCCCTGAATACAGCTTTATTTAACATTTAGTTCTCTCGCTTCCTCCCTACATTAGTAAGAAGCTAAGTTGGAGATTATAGGGCTCAGCTAAGTTAAAAAAAAAAAAAAGTAGTTGGCTTGTATTTCAGGCACTGGGATTGTGACTCGCCACTACGAGGGCTATGCCCTGCTTCTCAGCTTTGTGCCCAGCCTAGCCTTGTCAAGGGGCTCAGAAAGTATGCTTTGCTCCTTGAAGATCATGAGGGAACAACAGCAGGAAATAGATTAAGAGTTCAGGCCTAGCTATCAGTGGATAGGTGGATAAGTAAAATGTAGCATAGCCATAAAATGGACTCCTGTTCAGCCATGAAAAGGAATGAAGCACTGACACACGCTATAGCACGGATGAAATGTGAAAACGTTGCGTTCAGCGAAAGAAGCCAGGTACATGGTACTGGATGGTTCTGTTTACGTGAAATTCTCAGAAAAGGCAAATCTAGAAAGACAGAAGGTACATTAGTGGTTGCCAAGGGCTAAAGGGGGAAGATGGGGAGTGACTGGGTTTCCCTTTGGGGTGATGAATTGACTGGGAACTAGATAGTGGTGATGGTTGCACAATATTGTGATTGTGCAGACGTCTCTGAATTGAGTGGGACTCAAAGCCAACAGAAGCTGGGGAAGTGTGTCCGCGCAGAGTCAGCTTATGGCTGGAAGGAGGGGCAGAACAGATGTGCCGCTGCCCTGTGGAGGGCCAGGGGCCCACCGGGTGGCCTCCAGGAAGGGTCCCGCGGATGCTAATGTCAGCTTGCAGGTTGTCAGGACCCAAGATTTCCTCTCTCCTCAGCACATTTGACATCTTGTCTTTCGTTTCTTATGGAGTGAAAGGCGGGTGCTGAGGTGGTGAGGTAGCTCCAGCCAGTCAGCTCCTCCTGGTGGCTAGCCCAGGCCAGCAAAAGGAAGCTGCGAGGGGTGGGTGAAGTGGCTCCAGCATCATCTGTCTTGTCCTTGTTGACAATTCCAACCCAGTGGATGTGGGAAGATCTTAGCCGCCTCTGCTCTCGATGCCTGTGTGGCTGGAGAGCTTCTTAGGGGAACCTAGATGGCCTCTAGATGAGATCCTGCTCACTGTGCCCAACAGCCTCTGAGCGCTCCATTCTGGGGGTGCCATATATGTCAGTCCAATGCCACTCCAGCCTCCATAGGGCTGCACCTGCCTGCCGAGGGTCAGACCCCAAACATTTCCATATTCCCCAACTCAGCAGTGCACGTATGCTTCTCTTTTACTGCATTTTGCCCACCTTTTTAGGTCCTAGGAATGAGTGGGAGATGGAAAAACAGACAGGCTATGACTAAGCAGAAGCACAGCTCTCACAACTTAAACGGCAAGACGAAGTTGGTTGCAGGGAGTGGGAGAGCTCCATCCTTGATCAGATTTCTCTGCCTTTTCCGCAAAACCTCCATCCCCAGCCTTCTAGGTCCACCGAGGGCAACTCTTTCCTCCCAGCCGCTGGCACCAAACGCTTGGCTTTATTCTCAACACCTCACTTTCTCTCTTATCTCACAGCCAGCAGGGCTGGATTACAAAACAAAGGTGTCCTCTTACTGCTCCTGCCATGTGGCTCTGATGGGTGGTTTGCAGTCTACCTGTGTCTGCCCTCTGCAGGGACAGGGATGAGACCTGCCTGCTCTGCAGTGTCCTCACTCCCATTGGAGCAAAGCGCCACCTGTACGCGGTCCCCAAGGCCCCTCAGAACCCATCCCTTCTGCTCAGATCTCTGTCTTCTTCTCTTGACACCGTGTCCCTTGCTCATGTGATCTTGGTCACACCAGTCTCTCTGCTGCTCCAGAACTTTCCAGAACCATCACCAGTACATACTGGTACACAGCTTGCCCCCTCACCTGCCCCCTCAGATGTCAATGTCTCAGTGAGTCTACCCTGACCTCATACCTGGCTCCCCGCCTCCACTCTGTTCTGCCCGCCCCCCCCCCCTCACCCCAGGGCTCTGGTCTCCTCTACCATATTCCACACTTGTTTATTCCATCTACCATCTTAGTACCATCTGCCCTGCAGATGCACGCTGCCCTCGGCTCCGGGCCTGGGCACTTCGCTGTTTCATCTACCAATGTACCTTTCTTGTCTTACACACTAATCGGCATATACTGGTGGAAAGTTTTCAGTTGTTGGATGTTACATTGTTGTGAAGCTGTGAGTTTCATTATGAAATACCGAAAAAAAAAAAAAAAACCAACAAAAACAACAAGGAATATGTAAGGATATATATGAAAAGCCTATTGTTTGATGTTTCCACCTTTGATTTGTGTTTATGTGTTCAGGGACTTAGACCCCCTGTAGGGTGGCTCTCTTTGATTCAGTAAAAAGGATCAGGAGATTTCACTTTGCTTAAAAATAATTCTCGTATTTCATTGCTACTAGAAAAAATAAATAAAAAAATAAAAACAAATCCCAAATTGACACAAGAAATTAATAGAATAATCTCAACGTTGAAAAAATACACAGCCTTAATCTTTAATACAACAGTTGGTGAACATCTCTCTAGTATGATGGAAACAAGATCTTTTTTCCTTGTTGACATACATTTTAACATTTCCATAAACATGGGAGTCAGACATTTCTGCTGCTCAACCTTGAAAGTGTAATTGAGCCTGTGCATTAGTAGATATGAGGACGAGTTGACCCTCATGTTGAACTTGCTCCCACCTTGCCCTGGACTGCAAAGCACACTCATGCCCGGTGCCACATCCCGGCGCCGAGCCCTGCTAGGATTGATGCGCGTGTGCTGGGAAGCAGCTCTGGTAATTCTGTAGAGTCTAGAGAGAACTGCGCCCTTTGCAGACATGACTTTCAGAGCTGCTCGAGCTACTTGGCCTTCCTCTCAGTTTTGGACACAAGGCTGCTGAGCAGATGCCACACACACCACGTCAGGAATAGGAGGTCAGAGCTGCAAAGGCAGATTTAGGAGCTGAGAGCTCAATTCTGTACTTAGGAAATGTTCACCACTCTACACAATGCCTTTTATGGTGAGGGCCCATAAGCCTTGCTTGCTCTATGCTGCCCCATGGTGTTCGTGCTGCTCCATGCTGCTCCGTGCTGCTCTGTGCTTCTCCATGCTTCCTCATGCCTACTAAATGCTGCTCTATACTGCTCCGTGCCTGTTCCCCCTCACTCACTTTTACAAACATCAGTAGGGCGAACAGCAGAGGAGAGGGGGACTTCCTCTAGGAAAGTATCACAGAAGAAGAGGAACTTGGGCTGAGCTCAAATGATACAAAAATGTCTGTAAGCAGAGCCTGAGGGGAAGGGCATTCACAGGAGAGGGGACAGTGTGGCCTAAGGTACTCAGGAAAGAGCGTACACTACTGATCAGGGATGGCAAGGAGCACTGAGCTTTATGAGCTGGAGCACCTCGTTCACTTTCTATTGAATGAACATTTAGTTGGTGCTGTGAGCAAGTGAGTAGATGAGGACACCGCCTTCACAGGGCTTACCTCCCAGATCGGTAACAAGCAGCAAACAGCCGACAAGCATGATAATAAGCTAACTGGACAGCAATAAGTGCCTGGATCCAAGCAGTGGGAGTAGAGGATGGCAGGGAGCCATGCGGTCAGGGCAAAGGTCAAGGAGGAGATTGAGGATGTGAATGAATTATGCAAATAGCTGTGGGGGCACCAAGCCAAACAGAGAGTCCCACAAGCAGAGTTAGACATGGAAAGGAACCTGGGGGCCTGACCTCACGGGAAGAAGCTCGTGCTTAATTCCAGGTGTAACAGGAAGCCTCAGTTTTGAACAAAGAAGCAGATAATCATGTTGACATTTCCCCCAAAAATCTCTTCACTGTTAAGAGAAGAATGGATTAGGTGGAAATGAGGTGATGCTGGAAGGAAGTGACATCAGGAGGCTAGTGACATAATTCTGGCTAGATATGGGACTGCTTTATGGCAGAAGCAGAGAAAAATGGAGAACAGTGAGTGGACCTGGAATATGCAATAGGGTAGGAGTGCTGCCAATAGGCCCCGGTGATGCCCGAGATGAGCAGAATATAGAGACAGGGAGCTCCGGGAGTTTTCCTTGAGGCTGGCCTGAGCACTAGGTGAACGGAAGTGTCCTTTACTGAGATGGGGTTGGTGGGTGTGCTCAGCAGAAGGGATAAGCCATAAGGGGCAAGATTCTCTTTTATCATTGGCATACTGCAGTGCAGCCTAGGGGCTCCAGGGAGGCCTCCATGAGGAGTGGGTGTTTCAGCTGAAAGCAGAAGGAGGAGCAACCAGCAGGCAGGTTGGGGAGGGGGATGACCAGCTGTGGGAAAGGGTCAGATTCCTGGCTGGCACAGAATGGGCAGCAGAGAGGGGGAGAGAAAGTGGGCAGGGGTCCTGCATAAGACCTGGGGCAGTGAGGAAGGGTTTTAGTCATGCCTGCAGCCCACTCAGGCTCAATCACCCAAGAACAAATATGGGGAAGGGAGGGGAGAGGAAGGAGGGAGGGGCAGCAGCTCGCCACGAACCTGCAAGCTTCTCACACATTTGTGTTTTTTACAAAACGAGAAAATAACATGAAAGCAAAAAGAGGAAGCCTCAAACTTTAAAAGTTGGGCCAGAAATTCTACAGTACAATCCTAAGTCACAACAGCGTCACAGTGAGAGCCATCCCACAAACCCGCAGACCCTGACTTCCGTGCCTGGCCGCCACTCCGGACGGGGAGTGGAAGCGCCTGTGTTTGTTTGTTTGTTTTTATTTTTTTGTGCTGTTGCTTTGAGGGCTGAGATCAATGTCTTTCCTCTTGGTGTGTTTGTGGTTTCATTGCAATACGTCAGGAGATGTGCTTACCGAGAGAATCTGTGTCTCAGGGTTAATGCTGGTTTTAAAAAAGTAACTGACAAAAGAGAACATCTACCAGGAGACAGACATTTGTGCATTCAGAGGAGAGACCTATATGGATATGAAAAATGAAGAGAAAAGTACCCCACCTGTTTTTGGAATTCTTGTTGGGATATGATATTACTATGAGACAAGTGGAATGGAGCTCAGAGCTCTGAGGTTCTTTCTCTCTTCTGCGAGGACCCTCTGGACACTTGGGCCTTTCTCTGTCCCAAAGTTCCTGTGGAAATGGATGGCCCCATGGAGAACTGACACATAGCTATTCTTTGCCCTCATCCCATACTCCAACTCAGAGAACTCACCCTCCAATTACTGTCATTCCTTCCGTATCTGAGAATGTCACTCTCATAATCTGAGAGTCTGAGCAGGTATCTTTTTTGGGATGGAGTTGCCATCAAAATACAACTGCAGGTTATTATAGAATACGATTTCTCACTAAATTGTAAAGTTCAGGACTTTGTGTTTTTGCTGTGAAGCTGCGGTTTTTCTTTTACTTAATTGCACACATCAGAGAAAGCAAGAGCAAAATGCTACACAGATCCTGGAAGACTGCCTACAATCCAGAGATGGAAAGAGTCTCAACCCCTCAAGTGAGCCTCAGCTTCCCCACGAGGACAATTTTATAGAACTTTCATAGAACTTGTTATAACAACCGAATAGGATTGCTGTGATCTCATCCTTGGCCACTCAATCTGGTCACTTGGGGAGCTTTGTAAAAACCCCAGTCCTCAGACCCAAGGTACCACAAATTTTGGGAGTCAGGACTGGGACCCCTAGGATTCAGACATTCAGACACACAGTGAGGTTGAGCACTGCTGCTAAATGTATATGAAAACACTCAGTCTGGGTCCTGGCTGGCAAACACAGCCTGAGCTGTGTGAACTATTATTGATAGAGGCATGCCTTGTTGTTTGATAAACTTCATTATCGATTATAAGTGAATGAGGACATCGGCTTAGAAGCTGAACAGAAATGTGTCTGTTTTGATTGCGTTCCTTTTCCAGCATCTTTTTTGACTTCACTCAGCATCACTACCATACTCAATCTTTTTAAGAGCAGAACATGTTTTATTTTAGACCATTTTGGTTGAGAATGTCAACCTGTGTCCGGCCTCGGTAAACAGAGTCAACGTTTCTTGGTGGCATCAGTTACCAGTGTGTTTCATGTTGCCATCAGTAAGTAGCTAAGGAAGGATCCAAGGAAGGGCCTGTCTGCTTGGCCTCCGGTAAGTGACTCCGATGACATTACTGATTCTGTGGCCCCTGCATCCCCATCAGTGCATACGGGTGCTTCTGATGCCCTGCCTGCTCCACTTACTCCCAGAAGTACTTGAGTCAACATCCCAGATGGCTTCGTGTCCTGTCTACAGAAGCTCAGAAACTTGAGCTCTCTAGTGGGCGGCAAAGAGTTTCTTTACATTGAGATATAATATATACTTTGCCAAGCTGTATAAAGTGCATAAATATAGAGTGTTCACCTCAGTGGTTTTTTACATATGTACAAACTCATGTAACTAAAGCCCAGGTTAAGATAAAGAGCTATGCCATGCAACAAGGTAACCACTGGCCAATTGACTGCACTACCACCCCCGTCCCCAGGCTCCATTGCACCTTTCCCAATCCATCCCTTCTCCCCACTTCTGGAAGTGACCAACCCCAGGGCTGTTTGGCTGTTTTCATAGGTAGGTTTTGCACATACAGTGTGGTCAGCCGAATAATGGCACAAGATATCCACATTCTGATCTGTGGGACATATGAATATGTGACTTTAGAAGGCAAAGGGACGTTGCAGGTGTGATTAAGTTAAGGATCTTGAGTTGAAAGATTATCCTGGACTATCTGGTGGGCCAAATGTTATCACAGGGTCCTTAAAAGAGAGATGCAAGAGGTCAGTAAGCTGTGGTCCTCTGTTATAGCAGCCAGTGGAAACTCTCCCCATGGGCTAAAACCCACTTCACTAGAGACTCGAGAATGGCTACATTTTCCCAAAAGATAAATATTTTGGGGTCCAAACAAAACTTAAAAATATCACTTTGGGGTCCAAACAAAACTTAAAAATATCACTTTCCTTCCTGGATACCATCCATTTCTGGCAATTGGAGCCATCCACCCATCCAGAGACCCGCACCCAGCTTTAGCATCCATGCCTCACACACATCACTGATACATCCACATTTGTTTTGTGGTGAAACGAAAATGACTCCAGGGCCTTTGTAAATTAACATTAAAGCCTGTTGTGCTGCATTTGGACAAAACAATGTAATATAATGGACATTCATAAGCAATTATACTTTTCCAGGAAAGAATGTGTATACGGAAGTATAGGAGAGCTTTTTCTGTAGTAAGTGCCAGAACATTGAATAGCTCAAAGCTAGACTCTAAATTGTTGGTATCATAAAAAGTTCTGCAACTGTGGAAAAAAATGTAAATCTCTGCCAAAATAAATCCTATCTATAATATAGGTTTTTTTTTTTTTTTAATTTTAGATGTTATTTGTGGACTACAATGAGGCTATTTATTCTTTATTTCCCCAAAATGAGATGGAGTTTATTACTGCCCCTTGGTAGACAGACTAGCATTTACTTATTTTTCTGTGCTGTTTTTCACTGTTTAGCTGACAGTAAGGTAATGTTGGAAAATGACATGATTAAGTTGTTTGTGGAGGAGACGATTTTTAATGCTCCAAAAAGAAAATACTGTGATCAATTAGGTTGTTATATAGCCTTAAAAATGAAGAACTTTCTGACACATGCTGCCACATGGCTGAACCTTGTGAACTTTATGCTGAGTGAAATAAGCCAGTCGCAAAAAGACAAGTACTTATGATTTCATTTACATTTGGTTCCTAGAACATTCAAAATCATAGAAACAGAAAGTAGATTAGTGGGTGCTAAGGGCTGAGGAGAGGGGAGAATAGAGAGTTATTGTTTAATGGGGTCAGAGTTACAGTTTTAGATGATGGAAGGCATTATGGTGATAGATGGTGGTGATAATTATGTAACGTTATGAACATATTTAATAATACTGAACTGTACACTTAAAAATAGTTAAAATATTAAAATATTAATTTTATGTTAGGCATATTCCATCACAATTTCAAAAACCCACAGTGAAAAATCATTATGCACCCTCCAGAATGACCACAATATAATGGTGGCATGTCCAGAGCAACCACTTTGAACTCCTTGGCTTTGGAGATGAAGGAATAGGCCCAAGCCAAGGAGTGCAGGCACCTCTAAAGACTGGAAAAGCCAGGTTCTGGTCAAGATGGCATGGTAGGTAAACTCTGTGTTTGCCTCCTATCATGATCACATTAAAATTACAACTAAACAACAGAGTAGCCATCATTGAAAATGAGGTCTAGCTGAACAGAAGTCCTACAACTCAGGACACACAGAAGAAGCCACCTTGAGACTGATAGGAGGGCAGGAGATGTGAAACGGTCTGATCTCACACCCACATGTGGTGGGTGTAATTGATCTTTGATTGTTGGGCTTGAGCTTAGTTGAAAATCGGAAAGGATATCTCAGCTGTGGAGGTTCCTTCAGGGGATGTTCCAGGGATCAAGTGTCGGGAAGAGAAATCCCCATAACCTCTGGCTGTGAAAACCAGCAAAGATTGTGTATGAGTGAGATAGAGGGTAGCTGCAGTTTCGGACATGTCTCTTAAAGGGCTCGTGCATGGACTTATTCATTGACGGACTCATTTCCTCTGAGCTTTAGTGCTGAGGCAGCAGCTTGAAAGGTGCCAGGGATATAGGGGGGGAAACTGAATTGTCTGGCTTCAGGGCAAGGGCTGGAGGGTCAGCTTTCTCCAAGACAGAAACACTGGCAGAATCTGTTGGTTTTTTTTTGTTGAGCTCGTCCCGCTCTCAGGGTGCAGATGCAGGTGGCTACCATGTCTGAATCTTCATCAGTCTGACTAACACTGGACTTCTGGTGATTCCCTGAGACCCTGTCCCACTCAACTTTGAGCCCACCCAAGCCTCTTCCAGTGGCTTTTCCATTAAATGACTTGTTTTGGGTCATGCTGAGGACTTTCAAAAAATTTCTCGGAGGTTCACAAAACCCAAATAAGTAGCATCTGGCTTCAGCATATCTCTTGCTGAGCAGGCCAAAGCCCAGCACTAATGGCAGCTGGCCTCATTTGTAACTTGGCATCTTGAGACACCTCCAAGCCCAATGGGGGCGGTGGCCATCTTCAGATTGCTTGGTGGCTTATGCCAGGTAGCCCCAGGAAGGGACAGGCCATGACTAAACTTGGTATGTGGCAGGACCCCTCCTAAAAGGCCATAGGGTAAGCATACCTGGTGGCCAGCATCAGACTGAGCTGAAGTGTAACCCGGGGTCACATCTAAGGATGATACACTTAAAGGACAGATTGGGCAGGCATGAGAGTCCTGCTAAAATGAATCCTGCTACATTGGGTCAGCCCCTGCACAATAGCTCCTCCACAATAGTCACTGACCAGTCCTCACAACCAATTAGCCTGTGGGTCAGTCCCTCCCATTGATGTGCATACAGCAACCAAGGTTCAATTACAACAAGAAGGCACACACAACCTATACAAGGGACACACCAGGAACACCCAGTTTAGGTGACCAGGGAGACTGTGCCCCACAAGACATCTACTACATAAGGCCACTCTACTAAGACCGGGCAACAGAGCAGCCCTATATAATACGTAGAAACAAATACAGGGAAATGGCCTAAATAGGAAGACAAAGAAACATATCCCAAATGGGAGAACAGTACAAAGCTCCAGAAACAGAACTAAACAAAAAAGGAGGCAAGTAATCTACCAGATACAAAGTTTGAAACACTTGTTATAAAGATGCTCAATGAACTTAGGGGAAGAGTAGATGCACTCAGTGAGAACTTTAAGAAAGAGATAGAAAACATAAAAATAAAGATAGAAAAGATAAAAAATAACCAGTCAGAAATGAAGAATACAATAACTGAAATGAAGACTACAATAGAGGGAATGAACAGTAGATTAGATGAAGCAGAGGATCGAATCAGTGATTAGGAAAATAAGGTAGCAGAAACACCCAATCAGAACAGCAACAAGAAAAAAGAATCCTCCCCACCAAAAATGAAGTTAGTTTAAGGGGTCTCTGTGACAACATCAAGTGTACAAACAATCACATTATAGGAGTACTAGAAGAAGAAGAGAGAGAGCAAGGAATTGAAAACCTATTAGAAGAAATAATCACGGAAATCTTCTCTAACCTGGCAAAGGAAACATGGGGACATACAAGACCATAAGTTACAGAGGGTCCCAAACAAGATAAACACAAATAGGGCCACACCAAGACATATTATAATTAAAATGCCAAAGGTTAAAGACAAAGAGGGAATCTTAAAAGCAGCAAGAAAAAAGCAATGAAATTCTCTTAAGACTGTCAGATGATTTCTCAACTGAAACTTTGCAGGCCAGAAGGTATTGGCATGAAATATTTAAAGTGATGAAAAGCAAGGACCTACAACCAAGATAACTCCACCCAGCAAAGCTGTCATTTAGAGCCGAAGGACAGATAAAGAGCTAAAGGACAGATAAGAAAAAGCTAAAAGAGTTCATAACCACTAAGCCAGTATTACAAGAAGTGTTGGAGGGACATAAGGAGAAGCAAAAGGAAAAGAAGAAGATAAAAATATAAATAATAAAATGTCAATAACTACATATCTATCAACAATTACAGTAAATGTAAATGGAGTAAATGCTCCAATCAAAAGATCGGCTGGCTGAATGGATATGAAAACCAGATCCTTATGTACGCTGCCTACAAGAGACTCACTTCAGACTGAAAGACATACAGACTGAAAGTAAAGGGATGGAAAAAGATATTTCATGAAAATGGAAACAAATAAACAAACAAAAGCCGGGGTAGCAATACTTATACCAGACAAAATGGACTTATAAATAAAGACTATGACAAGAAACAAAGAAGGATCTATTAATCCCACTTCTGGATATTTATTTGAATAAACACGAAACACTATTTCAAACGGACATGTGCATCCATTTGTTCATTGCAGCATTATTTACAATAGTCAAGATATGGGGCAACCTGGGTGTCCATCAATGTATTAACGGATAAAGAAGAGGTGGTACATATATACAATGGAATATTACTCAGCCATAAAAAGAATGAAATATTGCCACCTGCAATGACACGGATGGACCTAGATAGAGGGTATTGTGCTGAGGGGAATAAGTTAGATAAAGACAAATGCCACATGATTTCACTTACCCATGGAATCTAAAGAACAAAATAAACAAACCAACAAAACAGAAACAAACTCATAGATACAGAGAACATTTTGATGGTTGCCAGATAGGAGGAGGGTTGGGGGATGGGTGAAAAATGGGGAGGGATTAAGAAGTAGAAATTGGTAGTCATGGGGATGTAAAGTATAACATAAGGAATATAGTCAATAATATTATAAAATTATGTATGATGTCAGGTGGGTACTAGATTTATCGGGGCAATCACTCATAAATTATATAAATGCCTAAACTCTATGTTGCACACTTGAAACAAATATAATATTGTATGCCAATGGTAATTAAAAGATTAAAAAATTATTAAAATAATAATAAAATAAAAACTGGAAAAGGCAAGGAAATGAATTCTCCTCTAAAGCTTCCAAAAGGAACCAGCCCTGCCAACAACTTGAATTTGGACTTCTGGTCTCCAGAACTGTGAGAGCCCACAGTTTTAAGCCCACAGTTTGTGGTTGCTATGGGCTAAACTGTTTGCCCTAAATTTATCTATTAAAGTCCTAACCCCCAATGAATCTGTTTTGGAGATGAGACTCTTAGTAGGTAATTAAGGTTGCATGAGGTCATAAGGGTGGAGTTATAATTCAATAAAATTGGTGGCTTTATAAGAAGAGGAAGAGAAAGAAGGTGCTCTCTGCATAGATGTGCCAAGGGAGGGCCATATGAGGGAGGAGGTGCCATCTGCAAGCCATGGAGAGAGATCTCATCAGAATGCAACAGTGGGGCACTTTGATCTTGTACTTCCAGTCTCAGAGCTGTGGCAAAATACATTTCTGTTGTTTAATTCCCTCTCCCCCACACCAGTTTGGGGTCATTTGTTATAGCAGCCCCAGGACACTGATTCACCTAGGCGTTTGGAATTAAAGAAGAGGATATTAATCCCAGACCCTGTTGCCTGGGAACTACAAGTGTGGACATGAGTGTGGATAAACAGGGGACATGGAGAGAGGAAAGCATGGAACTGACAAAGGGCTGGGCAGACAATCTCAGTCAACAGGGGCTTGCTCAGCCCCGAGGCTGCCAGGCTGTGAGTCCCATGAGATATCCTGTGTTCTCGGAATCCATTCCCTATCACACTTAAGCTTCTTTGAAGTGATTCTTTTTATTGCAAGTGAAAAATACATTGACTAAAACAATGATCTCTGTCTTTCTTTTTAATTTCAGAGGTTACGGATGATCAGACCATGATATGTGGGAAACAATATTTCCTCTTTTTAAAGTCAGTTCTAATCATTGACTTGAACATAATAAATTTAGGATCTGGTGCCCTCTCCAGTGGCCTGGAAGGATGAAAGGACTTTTCGGTTCATCAGGGGTTGAAGTGGGCGGTAATTGTTCACCATTATCTTCTCTTCTTCACCAAGTGCAGAAAACAGGAGCGTGCGAAATGCGGCCAGCTGGAATGGAGAACAATCAAACTAAGCTGGGCGCCTGTACAGAGTGAACCAGCTCCCAGGTGTCCCTGATAATTTCCGTAGTCCCCTTCCACAGCGAATCAAGGATGGTGTGACTAATACAATATAGCGGAAGTGACTCCCGAGCTAGGTCAGGAAAGCCACTGGAGCTTTTATCATGGTCTCCTGGATCACTTGCTCTGGGGATGCCAGTGACCATGTTGTGAAGTCACTCAAGCAGCCCCACGGAGGGGCCCATGTGGAGAAGAACCGAGTCAACAGCCAGTACCAACTTGCAGGCTACTTGCGTGAGCTGCTCCAGTCCCAGTCATGCTTTCAGAAAACTGACATCTGACTGCAACTCCGCAAGAAATCCCAAACCAGAACCACCCAAATTCTGACCCACTGCAATTCTGAGACGATGAGTAATTGTTATTTTCTTAAGCCACCAATTTTGGGAGCTATTTGTTGCACAAAAATAGAAGTTAATACAAACAGCATAAATGCTAAAGTAACATTTGATTCCTTTTATCACTCAAGGAACTAAAAGATTATTTTTTTATGTATCATCTCATCTGTTCTCAGAATATACTTATGAGCTCTGTGAGAATAACTCACATGTTTAATTAAATAAGTGAGCTCTTATCTACATGGTGATCACTTACTGAGCAAGTTAGATCTTCATGGCTGATGAGCTGCCTTTGGAGGTGTGTAGGGCATGGAGCATGCAGTTTCCCTGGTACTCAGCTCAGTGCCCTTGCTTGGCACATGTTCAGAAACGCAGCCTCTCTCCTCTCCTCCACCTGGCAATCCCCTTCCCACTGTCCAAGGGGTGCATATGCCACCTCCCCAGTTCCCCTGGTCAGGATGAGGGACTTCTGCTCTGCATTATTGTGTAATACTCACTCATCATGCTGTCTTAGAACTATGCACTTATGTTTCTCACCAGACAGCAGTGCACCGAGACTAATGTCACTGTTTCTGTATCATCCCTTCCCTTTTTACCCCTCTCCCACCTTCTCCTGCTACAAACCTGACATGTAGTGAGTACTTATTATATGTTTGTTGAGTGACAGAAGGGGTCTTGGTGATAAGGGTCATTCTTAAGACAAGGCTTTCCTCATGTCTGTAACAGTTTTGGTTTGGGGGCAGGATGAGTAATCTGTACCTCACATCTCAAAATCCAGCCTTTCAAAGCGAAGGGCATCATTCCATGACTTTTAAATAAGAGAATATTTTCAAAGACTTGTGAGGCCGGAAGAACCTCTATGAGCTCATCTACAGTGCTCAGAAAGAGTACAGCTGAACCAGATGTGAGAACTAATACTGTGATCAGTCAGAAGTGTCTACCCTGGGCAGGGGTGGCAGAGTGGCAGAATGCTCGTGGCGTATTAGTCATCCCCAAATCTAAACTGCTCTACACAGATGAACTTTCTCCCAGTTCTTGAGATTTCCAGAGGAAAAGGTATTATGACTTAAAAAAAAAGAAGTATGCGAGTAATATCTACTTATTGTAGAAAAAAATAGAATATTTAGATAAAGGAAAGGAAAGAGATCAAAATCACTGCAGTCCTATGACCCTGGGACAATGAGTAGTCACTTTTTGGTGTATATCTACGTGATAGATTAGGTTATTGTTTCGTGAATGTTCACTCATCTCCCTGCCCCACCGACTTCGCCCTTCCATTGCGACTTGCTTTGGTTAACAGAATGTGATGCAAGCAGAAGCCTTAAGTGTGCCTGTGTAGTTTGGCTTGTCTTTTGCATTTTTGGTCATTTATCATGAGAAGCAGCCCTTGGTAGCCACTGGTCTGAGTAGCATGAGAGACACTGGGGCTGTCCTGATACCCAACCACATTCTGCGAGGCCCAGCAAAATAAAATGGAGCCTCCCCAGCCAACCCATAGACCTGTGAGCAGAAAAAGCAAATGCTTGTCGTAAGCCACCAAGTTTTGGGGTAGGTTGTTACATAGCGTTTTTGTAGCTTGCTTACTAATACAATCCTCCTGGAATTTTCTCTCAGCACGTATAGTTCTGTAACTTCTTAATACAGCATGTGAGAAATTCCTCTGCAATCCTAATTCCTTACTGTTGTATCATCCAAAGAAGCAGAACAAATTAAAACCTTCTCTTCTCTCCCTCAATGATTCTGCATGTTTAATGGCTTTCCAGCATCCGTCTATGATATCCCTTTCTTGGTTAATTTATTCACTAACAAATACTTATAGAGGGCCCATTATGGGCAAGGACCAATTATAATGTCTCAATTATAATGGCACTTCTGTTCTTTTAATTTTATTTATTTGTTTGTTTGTTTGTTTATTTCTCCCCCTCTTTAATCCCCCCCCCCCCCACTTCCACCCCTGACCTATGGATGTTGACGTTTCCCCTTAAGAACTGGATCTCTGAAGGCGGGTCGTCTCCTCCCACACACTTGCGGCGTCCACCTGGGGCCTGGTGCACCCGGGTATGGTCCCTGGCTCTGTAAAGCAGACGTGCTTACCACTACACTATGGAGCCACCCCTGGCAATTCTGTTCTTTTAAAGTAACTTTACCCTGACATAGACTGAGGAGTAAACACTGACCAAGTTCAACCATTAGTCATTGGGGATACTCGCCACATCTGAACGCCAAGCCACTAAAGATTAGACAGTGCTAAAATATAACTGTTTCCACCCGCATATCAGTTCTGTCTTCCTCCCCACCCCTCCTCGCCACCTCCACTCCCACCCCCGTCTCTCCGCTCTGTCTCTCACACACTAATATCTCAAGGTCAGAAGAAGAATTGTGATTTCAGGAAGCTCTGTTCCACCTCAACGACCTTCTATTTCAATTGAAAATTCTTCTGTAGGAACATCCAGAACTCACCGAAGACTAAAACTCCACGATATTCACTCACGATATCTTAGTAACACCGACTACAGGCACAGCTCACCTGGTTCGGAGCCACTTCAATGGGCTTCTTCTGGATGATCCATGTGACTGACTCCGTTAGGGGAGGAGTAGTGAGGGAGCCTGGGTAGGTCCAGTAATCCTGGCAGGTGGGCAGCAGACAGGAGGGCTGGAAGGGGCCCATGGCCACCTGAGCATCCTGAAACCAAGACCACAGGCCGTGTCAAGGCTCAGGTGGAGGTGCGGGAGGTGCAGGAAGGGAGGGAAATGTGCTCCATCTTTTTCTCAGTGATGTGACCTTCACATCACCAGGAGGGACATGTGTCCCCGAGATAAAGGCTTTGAAGCCGAGATTGTCATTTTGGGAACCAGTAACAAGAAAAGGTTACATAGCAGAGCACAGATCCCCACTAAATGCTTACATTTTTCCTTTTAGAGATTTGTTTTCATCTACCTAAGCTGTGAAAATATTACACTTTAAAAAATTGTGGTCAAATGATATGAGTAACATAAAATTTACTATTTTAATCACTTTCCAGTGTATAGTTGTGCGGCATTGAATACATTCACATTGTCGTGCAACCATCACCACCATCCATCTCCAGGAGTTTCTCATCTTCCCAAACTGAAGCTCTGTCCCTGTTAGTGTCTAACAGGGACACCTCCCCCAGCCCCTGGATTTGATTCCTCTGGGGACCTCATATGAGTGAAATCATGCAGTATTTGTCCTTTTGTGACTGGCTTATCTCACTTAGCATAATGTCCTCAAGGTTAATCCGCATTGTAGCATGTAGCATGCGTCAGGACGTCCTTGCTTTTTAAGGCTAAATAATGTACCACATTGTGTTTATTCATTCATTCAATGATGGACACTTGGGTTGTTTCTACCTCTTGACTATTGTGGGTAATGTTGCTGTGAATATAAATATACCAATATCTCTTAAGATCCTGTTCTCAATTACTTTGCGTATATACCCAGAAGTGGGAATGCTGGATCCTATGGGAATTCTATGTTTAATTTTTTCAGGAACCACCAGACTGTTTTCCATATTGGCCGCGCTAGAAAAACTTCACTTTTAAGACAGCTGTCTCTTTAAAGCAGTGATCTCTGACGTAAGAGCTGCAGGAACGACACACTCAGGAGATGTGTGCTCTGAGCCTGTCCCCTGACTGTGCCAGGGCTTTCCTTCTCACAGGGAGCAGGCGGAATTGATGGACCTGGACAGCTGTTCTCAACCACCTTGTGCCAGGCCCTCTGCGCGGCTCCCATGACGGACCCCTGTCAGCACGTCCTGCTTGGGAGCCCTGTGTTCAGAATTCATGTTTGTTTGCTTTCTGTGCTTTATAAAAGGATAAGGAGAAACTTGCCTCTCTGAGTTCCAAATGACACTGATGGTATGCCACCATTCATTCATTCATTCATTCATTCACTTACTCACAGCTGTGTTTAGCACCTACATTAAACCTGACTCGATCTTAGGTGCTGGGGTGCAAAACCACCGCCTTCATGGAACTCACCTTTTACTGGGCAAAAGCAGATGGCATACTAAATAATAAGTAAATATCTAGTAGTTACATGGTGATGTGTGATGGAAGAAAATAAAATAGGGCAGTGGTGGGGGGGGTGGCATTTTAAGAGGGGTAGTCTCAAAAGCCTCACTGGGTAGGTGACACTTAAGCAAAGGCATGGAGTTGGTGAAGGAAGAGGCCATGCAGGTTCCCAGGGAAGAGCCTTTTAGGGGCAGAAACAGCTGGTGTCGAGGCTCTGGGTTAAGGCGCGGCCTGATGGGCTAGAGGAACAGCAAAGAGGTCATGTGGCTACAGTGAGTAAATGAGACAAAAAAGTGATATAAAGAGACTGGGGGGTGGGGAGCTGTAGGTAGGGATAGCCCTGCGTGTGCCGGGGTTGGGACTCCAGAGGATGCCCATCAGCAGAGGCAGAAGCAGGTGGCTGCTCTCTGTATGTTGCTCAGTACAGAGCCTGGGGTGTAAAGAGAAAGGAGCGTCTCTGGGCTAGTCTTTGTTCCCTTGCACGCCAAAGGCATTTGAGCAGGTTTTTTGCTCAGAGCAGAAAGGATCTCTCGAGGTCCCTCTGATTAGCAAGCCCGAGACTGTGACCTCCATTCCTTCATAAAGTGAGTGAGATTGAAAAGCCGAGAGGAATCAGGCCTGGAAACAATGTGACACTAACCAGCCTCAAAATCCAGACCCATCCAGGGCGAGCCCTCGGAAGGATATTCAAGCCTGAAGCAGGTATTCTCTTATCTCCAAGGAAGGAGGTCTCCCCGCACAGCAGAATCTTTCCACCCAGCTTCCAAAGGCAAAAGCGAGGGGCTGGGACAACCTGGCTGGTACCCTAATTGCTGGCTTTCATCAATCAGAAACTGGGAGATGTTAGGTAAGCTACTGAAAGGAAAGAAGTAAGTTGATTCAACACTGACAGATAATTACGAAGGGCCTTGTGTGCGCCGGGTGTTTCACTTTGTAATTAAATTATCTGCTTAATGTCTTCTTATTTTTTTAATTTATTATTTTTTTTTTGGTGACATTGGTTAATGATGGTTAATGTCTTTAAAATAGGATTAGTGAAGTATAATTCACTCCTTTAAAGAAGGCAATTCTATGGCTTTTTATATATTCATAGATAGACATATGCAACCATCACCACAGTCAAGTTTAGAACATTTTCATCATCTCAAAAAAAGAACTCCAGAAAAAAAAAAACAACTCCGTAAATACTTTTCAGCTATCACTTCTCCCCACCCCTACCCTGCCTGCCACGGGCCCCATTAATCAGCTTTCTATCTACGTGGATTTGCCTATTCTGGACATTTCCTATAAACAGAATCATATAATATGTGGACTTTACGATTGGCTTCTTTCATTTAGCTTATTATTGTCAAGATTCATCCATGTTGTAGTGCGTGTCAGGGCTTCATTTTTTTAATGGCCAAATAATATTCCATTATTTGGTCTAGTTCATTATTGAAGGAAACAGGTCACATGAGACAACAATGTGAAAAGTACCAGGGGTGTGCAGCAGAAAACGCATCCCTCCCGCCCCAGTCTCTAGCCCCAAGGCTTCCAGAGACCTTCGAGATGATGACCTTGAATTTTCAGAGCCACCCTTTCAGGGATATTTCTATTTCATTGATGAAGAAAGTTGGATAGATATAAGTGACTTTCCCAAAGCCACACAGTTAAACAGTGGCAGAACCCAGATGTCACAAGAAGTCTGTCCTGTCCACAAGCCAGGGTTGTTTTCTCCCTCCCCAGGGGCTGCAGGAGGGCAGAGGGCGTAAAGGCAGCAGATTATACGCGGGAGCAGCTGGATGAACCCGCCACTGACCACTGCTGTTTTTTGCCAATTAAAATGTTCAGAGGACATCTACATATCTCCAGGAACGTCATCAAGAGCTCTGTGCCCTGATCCTAGAGCACATTAGGGTTCAGAGCAGCCCTTGATATACAGAAAGCTGCTCCCCCTCAGGGTCCTCAAAGCAAGTCAAGGCCCCTCCTCCCCGTGTCTGAGCGTTAGATGGGAGCACACGGCATGGTTTGGGCCACCGTCCATCACCACTACAGATGGACCAGCTCCCGGTAGATGGGTGCGAACTCCATATGACTTAATTGTTCTCTTTTCTATTTATGGGCATCCCACTTCGGAAAGAAGGAAGGTAGTCTGCAAAGAAAGTTCCATGTGGTACAGCACGGCAGAATAAAAAATGGGAGAAAAGGCAAAACTATAGGACTTGGAACAAATCAGTGGTGGCCAAGGCTTGGGGAAGTGGGGCTTGACTCCACTAGGGCCACAGGACAGAACATGCAGGGTGGGGCACTATTTCATATGGTCCCACATGGGGGACTCGTGACTCTACGTATTTGTCAAAACCCATAGAACTGTATGCCACAGAGGTGACTCATAACATTGCAATATTTAAAAATCAACTCAGACGTTGGGGGAACCCACGGCGGAGCAGACTGTGACAAATGACTCTAGTGGGTTACACTCCCCAAATGATGGAGCACAGACTCCTGCTCATCAAGGCTGGGCCTTCTGCCTCTTAAGATTCTAACTCTTATTTTTCAGGTGAGGAAACTGAGGCCCAGAGATCAGCATCAGGACAAGCAGCGTCTTCTGTCACCACTTCGGACCGTGTGTACCACCGCACTGACACCACCTCTCCCATGGGGTGGGCCCAGGAGACCCTGAGTTAGCCCACCCTGGGGGGTGGGGAAGTTGCTCCAGAACCTTCCTTGGAAGCAAAACACACTGCTGAGTAAAGAGGACCTCACAGACAGTGACTTTCTTTCCCACCAGAAGGTGGATACCACACTATGCGGGAGGCGGATGCCGGTGGGGAAAACATCCCAGGTTTACTCTGGCCTCGGACCAGCGAGGAAGAGGGTGCTCCCAGCACCTTGACCTTCTGGAGTTCCTGAGCTGGCAGACAAGGCAGCAGGCGGTGATCTGGTCTCAGTCCCACGAGGCCCTCCTGGAAGTCAACATCAAGGCGAATGCACCACACAGATCAAACGGCCCCTGTGAACCGGCAGAGGAAGGGCTGGCCCTCATCATTGTTAAGACAGGTGGGAGCCCCACATCCAAGGACCATGGTGACTCCTTTTGTCTCAAAATGCTTTTGTTCGGTACTGAACAAATAAATTGCATTTCTTTGGAATTTCCACTTCTCCATCAAAGTCCTTTCTCAGCTGATGTTGGAGAAAAGCTATATTGTTGTCTTTGTCATCGTTTTGAGCAGTGCTTAATGCAGCGAGGTGTCCAAAGCCAGCTGGGCGGAGATCAGCCCTTTCACGCACGAGTGGCGGGTTGGCAGGACTTTTCCTCTTCCTATGGACTTCGAGCTCTCAGGGATGGGTGGTCTTAGGTTTGCCCCAGGAGTGTGCCAGGTAGCACTTAGGTGGGCACTCTTCAGTGTTAATAGTTAGGTATTTATTTCAATTGGTTTTAAAACGTTATCACTGATGGCCGTTGTTGCCTGGGACAACCTAATGATTTTCAAAAGCTGATCAATTTATGAAAAAATATTAAGTAACTAATAGGACCAGTGAAGATGGACATGGCAAAGATCTTCAAGATTTTGCCCGGATGATCGAATTTTGGAAAACCCAAATCGAATCCAGCACCCTACGTATATTGCGAAGGGAGGGTGCCCGAGAATAGCAGCAACACGGTGACGTCAGATAGCGAGCCAGCAAGTGACGTGACTGGAATTAGCCCCAGTGAGTTCCATTTCCAGAACGGGACTCTCTGCAATACTCCTTCCACCAAGCTGGTTTTCTTCGCTTTGCAAATGAGTCATTACTCTAAGCAATTTCGCTTTTCCAATTCTGCCGATTTTGAGATACGTAGCTTACCTTATGTTTTATTTCTGGCAAGACGTCCACCAACTTCTGCAGTGCCTCGTGATGGGTCCCCAGCTGCACAGCACAGACATATGAAATATTCATTTGAAAAGCAGGGGACAGGGTGACCAGCACACTTCATTCTACGTAGACTGTGTTTACAAAGCAGTTCTTAGTTACTGCACACTACTTTTTTTTGTGAAGAGAGCTACACTTTGGCGAGAGATTACCTTTAAAAAGACTCCTATCACAGCCAAGCCATTCTCTCCCAAGACAGCTTCTTTGTAACTTTGGTATTTCACAGAATTCCAGTGAACTAAATGCAGCTGAAACACAGGAGAAAGAATTTATCGCGATGCAGCCAGAAACAAAACAGTCGCTCCCCTTCTGCACGGCAGGCCTACGTGTCCGTTTAATGCTTTTAATGAATTCGGTGGCTCAGCCTGGCGTGAGGAATGCCAGCACCACCAGCATGCTTGGGGTTCCCACAGGCCTGGTAAAACCCCAGAGAGCGAGGGCCTCGTGCTTCTGGTGGGAGAGAAAGAGGTTCGTTTGAACTTTATAAAACAGAAATGGGTGGTTGGGTTATTTGTTCTTTTTTGTATTTTTCAGATGTCCTTGAACATGGGTTGCCAGATCAAATACAGGACTCTCAATTAAATTTGAATTTCAGATAAACAATAAATAATTTTTTATGTGAGTATGCCCCAAACGTGGCTCTTTTTTCTACAGCTGTCACCCTGCCTTGAAATTCATCTGTGTCCTTATTTCACATCCCTCCTTCGTTTTTGCTAAGCCCAAACTCGGCATCAGGGTTGGTCAGACGACAAGAATTTAAATCAGGGGCAGGAGCCTGGCTGGGAAAACAGGCTTTTCTGGGTCTCTGGTGAGCTAGAGGCAGAGCCAGCATACCTGGGCCTGGCTTCAGGTTCTCTGCGATGATACCGTGTGGTGCTGTCCATGCTTGGTTGGGCTCAGAACCTAGAAGGGACCTGAGTGTCCTTATATATTTCCTTCTATGGGCATAAGGTCTTTCTGAATGGTGACCCGAGCCCCAAGTCTGCAAGGACAGAGTTCAGAAAGCCTCCAGTTTCTCATGGTCAACCAGACTCTCCCCATAAAGCTGCCGGATTCGGGGTGGAGGGATGGAGGTGGGGGTGAGGGTAAGGAGGTGGAGGCGTCTGCTGAATGGCTTGGACCACGTGCGCTCTGGGCAACGCCTCACTCCGAAGTGCCAGTGTTCTTAGCCATGCGCACTGGGGACAGTGAGGCTGGCCAGGCCTCTCCCTGCCCGTCCTGCTGGAACCCCCGACCTGCTGTCCTAGGGCACTCTCCCAGAAATAGAGACAGCAGGGCCCGTGACCCAATTGCAGCCTTCTTCCTTTACAGACCCCACCTTTGGAGCTGACGCTGCCTCCCAAAACCTCCGCAGAAAACAGCACCCTGTCACATGACATACATTAGAGGCAAGGCCAGGAGGGCTGACTCAGAGGGAGCCCTGACAGGTCCTATCTCTGATCTTGGCCTCTATGCTAATAAATTACAACAACCTCCTCTGTTAAAATATCTGTTCATTAAAACCATGGTTCAGATACACAATTATGAAGCTAAAAGTTGTGTTGTCAAATGAAAGAGGGTAGGTTGCAAGCCAGTGTTCCTTCGTTTTTGTCATATTTATAAATATGTATATAATTATAACAATAGATTAACTCCCAATTTATAAGTTGTCTCCAGAGGTCACCTCTGGGGGTGTGATTACTGGTGATTTTCATTTTTTGGTTTGGTTGGACTCTAGCTTGATTTTAACTACAGTATTACTCCCATAATAATAGCAACAAAAATTTAAAACAAAAATAGTTTATAACTTAAACCACATCCAAAAGTCAGGTGGTGTGATAAAGTGAATACGGCAAAATGTTAACTATAGGATCTGGCAGCCTCATGGGTTCTCACTGTACAGTTCTTTCAAATTTTTTGTATGCTGGAAAATTTTCATAATAAAATATTGGGGAAAATCTATCAGGCAGCACCATAACTACAAAAACCGGTCCTCAACATTTTTCTCTGCTCGTTGTTTTTCCTGACTCTCATTTTTTAAATGTTGTAATTATCACTTTGTTTTAAGATGATCACTATTGTAAAGATTCTTAGATTCTCAGTAGGAGGCCTCAAATGCTTCAAAGGACAGGAAGCTGCCAGTTCATAATCAACGACCAACAACCACATGGCTGAGTGAGAGGCTGTTCTTAAATCTCAGCTGTCTGGCTTTGCCACCTTACATAACCACTCAGAACCTCAGTCTCTTCTTCTGTTAAATGAAAGTGCTAATAAGTTCCCTCCCCTTAGGATAGCAGTGTGATCGAAAGGGTAGGGTGGCCAATTGTTCTGGTTTGAGCACTGAGGGTCCCACATCCCAGGAAATCCTCTCTTCCTGGGCCACCAGGATGGTTGGTCACCCTACAGTGAAGCCTGGCATGTAGAAAGCACCCACATATTTGCTGCTAGGATGCTGTCTACGAACCTCTGCCGGGTACACGCGGTCATCCACCGTGTGCTCTGAGCCCCACTCATTCACTGCTCCCCAGTGGAAGTGGAACTGCTTCAGTTGGTAGTGGTTTTCCAAGGGGCCACCACTAATTCCTGAAAAATAAAACCAGTGGAACTTCTGTGTTAGTTTGTCTGTTAGTTGGACTGGGGTGTTTCTGTGATACTGTCTCTATTGAAGTCTCATGATTTCACTCTCGAGAGACTGACGTCCTGCTGAAATGACAAACTGGAAGGTGGGCACCATGAACAGTGGCTCCTGCCTGTCTGTTCACTTCTGCCCTTGTCACCTGGCCCTGGGCCTGCCAACATCACAGTCACAGCATAGGCTTGAGCGAATGCAGATTCCAGTGCTGCCACCAGGGGGCGGTAGGGACCCTCAACCCCTGCCTGCCGCAATAAGGCAAAGAAAAACATTTCTGAGATGCATGCCTGCCCATCTTATAAAATTTCCAGACTTCCTTAATTTAAAAAAAGAAAGATATCTTTTGAATTAAAAAAAGCAGCATAATTCCTATCGTCAAATAATTTCATAAATATGTAAAGAGCAAGCTTTTAAAATAAACAAATTCTGAGATACGGCATGCTGTTCTCTATGCAGCCCCTGCTCAGTCTAGTCCCGCTTGCTAAGTCACCCCACATACCCAAATGGCCTCCCCGAGCTGCAAGCTTGACGTGCAGGGGCTCAAATGTGAGCAATTTGGGTCTCAGCTGTGGAATTGTGGGTACCTTCCAGATATCCAGGCTTAGGGCTGGGACTCCTCATTTTAGGGACCTCTGGGTGGCTCTGATGCACATGGCTTAGCCTGTCTCCAGCTTCACTTTGCTAACAGATTTCCACGAACAACTGATGCAAATATGATGGCGACTGTTGGACAACTCGCTTTAAACTGAAATGAGCATGTGCTACGGTGATGGCTGGGATGAATCTGGAAGAAACGGCAGAGCCATGGAGTGGGTTCCAGGGTGGCCTTGCTTACGTCAACTCCTCTACATGTCAAATACTACTGGCTAGTGGTATTTTCCTTTTGGTTTTTACCATAAAAAGTATTCGTAGCAAAAAGCACTGAACTATAAACAAGAAAACAGGTTCAGCTTATGATTCTGCTTTCGGTCAAGTTGTAAAGTTTCCCACCGTCTTCCTTGACTTGAAATGATGGTGTCGGTTCAGAGGTCATTAGGGTCTCATTAGTCATAAAGTTCTGTGGTTTCATGAGGTAATAGTCTATTCTTAACACACACTCATGAGTTACATCTCAATTTTTTGAAATACACAGAAATAGCTCTTTCTCCAGCAAGTATATGAAAACATATTAAACCATAAAGTCTGAATCCACTGGTGGCCAATAGCACCGGGGAGGTGAAGGAGGGAAACCTCCCAGGGTAGGTTTAAATTGCAAGACTCTAATGGGGATTTTCCGGGGCTAGAAATACAACAGGGGTGATTTTTTTTTTTTTTTCCTTCGAGGGGTAAGGACACTCCAGCAGATTGGCCTGTACAGTTTTGTGTTGTATTTTAATTTATGAGGCGAGGTTAAAAACATTTCTGGTAATCCCTGGGGTATAGCAATGGGAACTAGGATTTAAACCCAGGACTGACGCCAAAACTTGTGCCCTTCCACTTTATCTTTCAAAGTGCAAAATATAATCTAAAAAAATTGCAAAACTATGAAACAGAGGCAGTGGTAATCTTTGTGTCTTATATCCATGGTGGAAAGAGAGTGGAGAGTGTGTATCACTAGCCAGCCAGAGATCTCGTCCCACCAAAGTGCATCTCTTAGTGACCAAGAGGGGATCCTGAAAAGTGAGTCTGCCTGTCGTCTGACCAGCTGTCCTCTAGGAGATGCCCTGGACACTAAGAAACCGAGACTGGCAATATGCTTACTTGAACAGAAGTAACCATGTGGATGTCCATGCATGTCTGTATCATCTTTTCCAGAAAGAAGTGCCAGAGGCAGGAATGATGGGTGTTTTATCTAAGCCAGGGACAAATTGAATTGGACACAAACTGGTGGACACAATTTATAAGGCTGTGAATTAAGTACCATCCAGTTGATTCTCAAGACAGGGACCATTTTTGTCTTATTCATTATTGTATTCTCAGCGCTTAGTCTAGGGCATGTCCCTTGGAGGCACCCAGTGAACGAATGAATGAGATCATTCTGCTCATTGATTGGCTTTTCACTCAGTCCGTAAGCAGGTCTGTGTGCAGTAGCAGAATCCAGCCTTTCCCGTGGCAGCTTGGGAACTGGCTGGGATTTATAGGGAATTCCACAGAATGATAGAATTACTTAAAGACTTGGATTTGCAGCTAGCTTTAACTTGCTGTGTGAACTCGAGCAAGTTGCTCAACTTCTCTGAGCCTCAGCCTCTCCACCTGTGACACGATGGGTGTTAGCAGAATAAACAGTGTTGGCAGGAAGAGTACTTCGTATAGTATTGTCAAGTGAGGATGATGATAATGATGCTGCTGACTTTCAAGCACGCAGCTCCTTCATCTTTAAAAAAAGGAATTACAACCTGATTGGTTCTTGTGCCCCTTCCAGCTTAAGCATCTGAGAATTCTATGTAGGCTCATATAAAAGGTCACCAAAAATAATGATACCAACTGCATGAGGCATACATCCACCACTAGCTGGATGTCTGCCAGATCCCCACCCAAAATAACCTTTAGAAAAATCACTCTCCACTGTTGCCGAGAGTAGAGAGAGGATCCGAGGCTGCTGGGATGGGAGGGGGCTTGTGAACACTGACCATTACTCCTTCCTCTGGCAGGTAAAGAGCTGCCGAGGTCAGAAGACTTTCCCAGTGTCACTCTCTGAGTAGGACTGGGCTCACAGACCACAGCTCCATGCTCTCCCTGACATCAAACTGCCTCCAGAATTCTTTACTGAAGCGGACTTTCTCCAGTCAGACTTCAGCTTGTCTGCTTCCAAAAGATCCAGTAGCCCATTTAAGTGAGAGAATACAAATGGAAGTCGGTCCTTTAAAATCTTGGAGTTCTCCTGCTGCAGGAAAGAATGTTTCTTTTCAGTGGGGTCTCCAGAATATGCATCTCTTTGGAGCTGACATCTGGTCATTTGAACATGAACCAGGGACTTGCTGGAAATCTGGGGCTAAGCAAACTCATAACAAAACCCCCAAAAGACTGCTTGCTGTTCCTCACTAGCTTTGTAATATGCAAATGAAAATAAGGAGCTAAGCAAAGCGTGCTCCTTAACCTTAGGTTGAGTGAGGAGGAAGGTCTGGGGCGGGCTGGCTGGCTGGTGGGCGCTCTGGTGCAGGCTGTGGGAATATAAACTATAATGTGGGCTGGGCTAGAGCGGCCCCCTGTGGCCAGTCAGTGGAGGCACATCAGGATCTGCCATTCTGTCTGATGCGGCCTCACTCCTTTAAGTGCTTTTCAGAAGAGAAAAAGAGCACATCAAAAAGCACGACGTTTAAATTCAAGAACGCCAGCAAGTACGGACTCCACAGAAGAATCTCACTGTAACAATGTCTCTCAAATTAGACCTGACCGGCTAAGACAGCCTACTAGGAAAGTGCCTGTGTACTTATTTAAAAACTGGGAAAGCGTTTTGTCGCCCTTTCAGTAGGTGGTCGGGAGTGGGGTCTGGCACCATCTCTTCCAAACTGAGTGATCTTGGTCCTGTTACTGATCCACTCCCAGCCTCAGTTTCTCAATCATTTAAAATGCGATGATCCTAGTGCCTACTTGCAAGGATTAAATTACAGGGGAAATACAAAGTTTTTAGCATGACACCTGGCAATTTGGAAGCACTCAAAGAACAAGACTCCGCAGTCATTGACATGTCTCTGATATGGGATAAAATAGCTGATTAAGGAGAAAAGGCTCTCATTGGTCAGCATCTCTTGTGTCCTGGGGGCTGCGTGGGCAGCTACTGCTGTCAGTCAGCTCATGTAACTGTCAGCATCTGGTAGATAGTTAATATGTGCTGTAAACTCTACTACCTGACAAGCCAGCTTTTATTGAGCACTTGCTATGTGCTGGACATTGTGCAAAGCATTTCATGTTCCCCCAGAAAACATATGACCTCCTCACAATGACCCTGCAGCAGGTACTATTAGCCCATTTTTGAGAGAAAACTGAGACTCAAGGAAGTTAAGTCGCCTACCCCAGGTCACCTAGTGAACCCAACCCAAGTCTGCTTGAAGGTCCAGCCCCTGAGCTTACACAGGCTCAAGCCAAATTCTGTTTGTTTGTTTTTTAACCAGGAACACTAGGAACCCAATTTAAGGTTGCAGCTGCAGATTTACCAAAAAAAAAAATCTCAAAGTGACTTTTCATAATGACAACACAGTAGTATCAAAGTAATTTCCTTTAATAGGACAATTTTCAAAGGCAAGCACCATTTGCGAGAAGGGGGCCTTTAGCTCTCCAGCCCCCAACCCCCAGACTCCTCCATCGGCAGGGTCTATCCACAGAGCTGAGGCCATGCATCACTCCAGCGTTCTCCATGAGCAGATGCATCTGAGACATAATCGGGAAATTGTATCAGTGACTGCCAGACCCTCCAAATACCCCAAGGACAGATGACATGGAGGCTGATTCCGCACTGTGATTTGCTCGATACTACTGTCTCCGTTCTTACAATGGTGGCTGTTAATAGCCATCTATTTGCGGTTCCGTGTTTTCACCAGAATAAGCAGGCTTTTGGCAGGCACGGTTGTTTTACGGCTTAAAATAAGTATAAGAGACGCTTGAGATGTTCTAATTAGTCAAAACTGTAACTAAGATGCTGCTGAGGATCAGCCTGTTCTTGGTGCCACTCTGAGATTTAACTAGTGTTCCGAAGCTGTAAAGCTCAAGGGCAAAAGGCTTCCGTGTGCTCTCAGGACCCAGAAGCTCTCTGTAACGCCCTCCAGGCAAGTGGGAGCCATAGCCAGCCGCCAGTAAGCGGTCAGTGCTTGTGGGGCGCAACCCTACCCCCAAGAGCCTAAGATGAAGGAATCCAGATCACTCTCTGGGAGTTAAATTCAAAGATCATCACATATTGGCTCTGGTTTTAAAGCCAGACAAACTTGAGCTCAAATCCTGGTTTCACACAGTGTGGCTTTGCACGGGTTGTTTTATCTCTTTGTGTCTCAGATTTGACATTTGTAAAAAGATAATGACACCTGCTTCATCGGAAAATGGTGAGGACCGAATACAGTGATGCTTACAAAACTCTCCCCCACAGAGCTCCCAGCACTAGCAGGACCTCAACTAGCAGTAGCACTTTGTTATTACTGGCATTATTGTTCTTATTAAAATTATCATCACCGTCATCATCAAATCAGAGATTTGCAGTCACCTGAAATAGCCACTATTTCTCCCAAGTTAGGACCTGCATGTAAAGACATTGAAGGGTAAACATATCTTAAGAGAGTGTCCAGTAGAAGGGGCTCAGTCTGCCACAGAAGCATAAAAGAGGAAAAAGCATTCATTCTTTCAACAAATATTCATTGAGTTCCCACTATATGCCACAGCCTGTGCTGAGGATTGAGGGTCGAGAGGGAGATTGATGCAGATGCCACCCGGCCCTCCTAGAACTCGGAATCAAGAGAGGCAGGCAGACAGGAAGTGGGTAATGAATGTAGGCGGTTACAAGAGTTGTGACAGGCATGGATGGGGTGCTTGGCGGGGAACCTAAATGGGCTTAGGGTGTCCCTGAGGAAGTGGTGGTTCAGCTGAGCCCCAAGAATGAAGATGGAGATGGTTGGTTCTAGGCAGCCGGGGACAAGAGGTAGAGAGGCCACTGGAATAGCCCAGATGGAAGGCCAAATGGCTGGAAGGTAGCGTTTGTGCAGAGAGCAGTGAAGGGTGGTTCGGAGGGGTACAGGGGTGGGCACTGGCAGGGGGCAAGTAGGGGAGCCTTCGCCAACATACTTTGAATGTCTGGTCTTGAAAAATGGACACATCATGTAAGATTCACCCAAGCCATCAATGGCTTGATTCCTCCACTCTCCTGGCCTGAGCCCAACCTCATCCCGTAGGCGGGTGTGCAGGGAGAAACCGGCTATGTGCGTCCTCTCCCGGTAGTAGTATACCAGCCTACCGTGGTAGAGCCGTGTGGACCCCGAGCATGTTGGGGCGCCTGGAGCCTGAGTGCCATTGCCCACTGACATTGTTTTCAATCACAAAGCCAACGTCAAAAGTCCTGAAGAGTGACAGTCTTAACGGTAGGCTCGCCTGTGTTAGGGAAATCTAGTGGGCATCTCATTCACAAAGTCCTCCAATTCTTCCGAGGCCTCCACCGAGGCTCCTTTCAAATTTTTCCTCTTTCTTGTCCCCTTTCCATTAAGTCTCACCCACCTCTCCCTCCCTTCTTCTCTCTAGGTGGTCTCCCCAGCCACACACAGGCCTGTTCCTCCTCCGCCTCCTCCCCACATGCCATACACAGCCCACTGTCTCCTCTGCCTTGCAAAACGCTCAGGAAGAGCAGTGGCCTGCTCTGTTCTACATGCCAGCCTTGCAAACGTGGTTACTAGGCCCCCGGTGCTGAACCACGAGAGGGAGCGGGATCCGCAGGCCATGTCTACTGTGAGAACAGGAGAGGGAGTGGCAGCGCCTGCATTCTCCATTCTCCACCCGGGACTTAGTTTCTCTTTACCTTTTCACGTATTTCCTAACTTGAGATCTTTGAGCAAAGACTGCATCTGGGAAGGTTCTCTGAAGTAGCGCATTTCCACGCACAGTAAGTGCTTAGTAAATATTTGTCGAGAGAAAACGACCTGAGCCACTCTATTGCAGACTTATAATTGTGGCTTCTTGTATGGAGTAAGACCATTTAATTCCTGGGTGGTTTGGGGGAGGCAACGGTGAGCAGTGTTCCTAGCGATAGAGAAGGAGAACAGGGGTTGGAAGCACATGGACGTTACATGCTAAGAATTTCAGAGGGGCCTTCCGTTTCCCAATTGATTCCTGTTCAGCATTTTGTCAGACACTTCCCAGGACGCTTGGCGGCAAGGTGATGATGAATCACAGGAATGTTCGGGAGCGTTGGCACCAGATGGGGACTCAGCCTCACTACATGTGCCTGGGAGCCCTCTTCAGCCTCAGCGGCACTCCAGATGCAGGGGGAGGCTGGGGGGACGGTGCCATCGGAGCGTGGGGTGGGGCCCCGGGAACAATGCAGGGGAAGAGGAAGAGTTAAGTGCAGGAAGGGGTAGAGGGAAGGAAAGAGGAGGGGAGAACAGTAGGGAAGGAGGAAGACACCATCAAAGAGTTGGGCCAGTGACATCGCCTGGCTTGGCCAGGTGCGGGAAGGAGGGATTGCAACTGGAGTGGGCTCATGGGCCCTTGTGGGCAGCGCGTTTTTCTAGGTGGGGATTATTATTCTGTGGATTGGGTGAGGGGACAGGCTCAGAAAACCACACTTTCACCCAACCTCCAAATTAACACCTCTGCCTCCCAGAAACAACTCATGCCTGAGAGAAGAAATGAATAATCATAATAAAAACAAAAGTAAATAAATAATTGCCAGTTTACAAATTTGTAGTGAAAAATAACTGCCCCAGGATAAAAGTGTGATAATCTTGTTCTTTCATCCCAGTCAAGGTGTCATCTTCAGACCGTGTAGCCACAGTCTTCTTCCTGACACACGGGATTCTCTTCCCAGAACCACCTTCGCCCTTTGTGCATAATCTTGGAACCACCAGTTCATGCCTCACTGCAGGCACCTCACCCAACCCCACCAGTGGAAGCGTCCCCTGGGACCATGGTTCTGCATGGAGAGATGGCAAAGTAGTTCTTGCTGCCGAAATCATGACCCATCTCCAGGCCCAATCTCCAGCCTGCCTTTCTCGAGGGGAGCCCCAGATTTTTCCAGGCAACTCCCTTTCGGCTTATGTGGGCTGAGTCAGTTTCTTCGCCTTGCACCTGAAGATCCCCATCTGATGGAAGTGAATTCTGGCCTGTCAGTCATGCATTCACTCCAGGAGCAAACATTCCTTCAGCTCCTGCGCTGTGCTCCAGCTGCTGATTCTACAGTGGTGAGTAGCGCTCACGGACTTCAGCTCTCAGAAACTGTGCCCAGCTGGCACCTCTTGGCAGTGGGTACAGTTATCAATTGTCGTTTAGAGGATAAAGGCCTTTTGTCCTCTTATCAGCCCCACTATACAAATCACTTAAAATTCACTTCCATGTTGAAAGGATCCTTAGCAAGCTATGACTCCAGCACCTGATGTCTCAGTTGCTGATTACTGTCCTGGCAAGTGAGGGGCCCTTTAGAAGGGCTGCTCGCCCGTCACCATGGGGCCTCCAGGCTTGGAGTTTCCATTTGTCCTCCTTTCAGCCGACTGACCAGGTCACATGAGTACACGGAGTCCTCCATAGTCAGAGAAAGCCAGGCTCAGCCTGGCCGGCAGCTGCTGCTTCTCTGTGTTCACTCTTGAGGAAAACATTACAAGAGCACACAGCCAGAGCCTCGCTTTGATCATTTTATTTTGAAGGAACCACAGTAGGCAAAGCCATCATTGATCAAATGCTTAATTCTCCTGGCACGGAGCTAAGCGTCTCACATGGGTCCTCTTTTAATCCACCCACCAATCAGCCAGTATCACATTTAAGTTTATAGAGGTGGAAACTGAGGGTCAGCGAGGTCAGATGACATGTTCTTGCCACCCAGCTGGTAAACAGAGGAACTTGCCTCATGCCCTGTTCTTTTGGCCCCACAGCTGGGTCCTCACCATCATGCGGTCCACCCCTTACCCTTGAGAAGTAAGATGGGTTGTTACTTGGGTGCTGGAGGGCAGCCCAGGACCCTTTCCCCCACAAGAAGAAGAGTCTAGCATGGAAGACAGAGGCATTTTACCATCTGCTGGGCTACTCGCTCCACCCAGCTGAGTGGGGGGGCCGGGGACAGCAGGACATCTTAGTGCCCTGGAGCCAGGCCCTACGCTGTCACGGGACTGAAATGCACTGGCTGTTTTCTGGGGCAGGTGAGGAGGGAGTAGGATTTGGACACAGCTTCGGGTCGAATGTCGATACGGCTGTCCTCTTCTGATTAGTGAGAATATTTATCTATCTCTTGGGGTTTTTGTGAGAATTAAAATGCCTTGAAACCATGCCCCGATTAGCACATCGATTAGTCACAGACGAGCACTAGCGGCAGTGGTGACTATCACTACTGGCAGTAGTTTAGGATATGGTTCACAGAACACAGGGTGTCTTCTCAAGGAGAACTGGGATCGATCTGTGGTCTTTGACCCTTGACCTTTGATGCATTTTCTGCACTAACATGCCCAGCAGGTGGAAGTGGAGCTGTCATTCCTTATGCAAAGGATCACGGGCTGGGCTAGGACAAGGGGTCTTCCTCGCCTGTGAAATGGTTTGTGGGGTTTGGTGGCTGGGGGCTATTTGAAGCTGGACCTATTTTCCCTCCCCGCCCCCCACCCCCCTTCTGGTAAAGCCTCTCCCTGCTCTGCCAGCCCTTTCTTCTTTCTTCCTTGGCCTCAGGGCCGCTCACATTCCTTGGGAAGTGCACTGCCTCCACCTCTGTTATTCATCCCTGCTGGCTGGCGATAATCTCCAAGTGCTTGTATCCCTCGCCCGCTGGAAAAATTGCTGGAACCTTCCACGAAGACGGAAAAAGTCCTCAGCCTCCCGGTTACGTTTCGCTTTGGGTTTCTGGATCCTGCCTATCAGCGTTGCCCGATCTCAGCGATCGCATTTAGCCCGTGTGTTCCTGCTCCGCTCACTTCCTTTCGTGCTCATGAGGCATTTCCTTTCTGTGCATCTAGGTTTTTAAAAAAATCATGAGAGAGTCTCATTATTCTGTTTCTTCCTGTAAAAAAAATTTTTTTTTTAGTACTTTCCATCTTTCAGCTGCGTTTTCCATTTCTGTTGCTCCTGGCAGCTCCTAATTTCCAATAGAAGTGAACGAAAAAGATAGAAAAATCTGAAAAGGGGGGCGTCTAGAGGCTGGAAAATGAGCTGTAGAGATGGGGTGGCGGCGGGGCGGAGTGGGGGGGCTGTAGGAGCATGGGAAATTGAGTAGGAGAAAAAGAATAAACTGGGCTTGGGGGAAAATGACAAGTAAAGTAAAACCAGATTGGCTTGTGTGGATACGAGCCACAGGGGGAATTATCCAACTAATTTATGTGGCCGAGGAGAGACACTCAGATAATTCTTTCGGTCTGTGGCAGGGCGGGGTGGGTCCCTTTGAACCAGACTGAGAAAGTGATGAAGAAGCCAAACAGTGGGGTCAGGACTGGGTCAGTGACGAGGCCTGGCTGCAATAACGGGCACAAAAGCCTTGGACTTTGAGAGCCATGAGAGTCAGGGAGGGCTGAGGTCAGCTCAGGGTCAATAGCAAGGACATCGGACTCAGTGGAGACAGCACGGAGTGGGCCTCTCTGGCCTGGCCTCACTTCTGGGAACAGCACCCTATGGTTCTCCCCTCTCGGCCTCACCTTGCTCCAGGGCGGCTTACCCTCAAAGTCGCTGTGACTGGCTCACCCAAGGTGAGTGACCGAAGCTCGGCGATGGGAACCAGCCGTGGAGCTGATGCTGCCGTTGCTGGGACATGGGCACTATCCCTTTGTGCCACTCTATTGGGAGGGTGAGGAGGGGCTGTGGGCTGCCATCTTTGACCCATTTGGGGATCCCCGTCTGGAATAAACCCACCAGGGGAAGGCAGAGGCAAAAGGGGGAAGATGTAGACTCAGCTGTGTTCTGGACTTTTCAGATCTGAGACAAAAAGTTTTCTTCTTCTTTGCTTAAGCCAGTTTGAGTTGAGTTTCTACCACATGCAACACAAAGGAAGTCTTAACCAGTACAGTGAATGCCTTGCTTGGCGAGCAAATTTGAGATCTGAGGCAGCAGGACTGGAGGGAAGAGAGAATCAGATAGTGACGTGTGAGACGGGCTCAAATCGCCTCCTCAGAACTGATTTTCCATATCTCTTCCCAACTCATGATCAGCAACTTCGCATCGTGAGCTTGAAATTGGCCGTGCGGGTGGGTTTATACCATGGAAAGTGGCAAACATTACAAATCATGGCTTCTTGCCCTGTTCCCACCTCACACCCCAGGAGGCCAGTTGCTAAACATTTACCAGCACTTGGATAGCCATATACTCAAAAGGGCCAGGCTTATATGGGCCCGGCTTCTAGTAGGATGGGTCTGAGAATCTTAAAGCACCACGCTCTGACCTTCAATCTCTAAGGGTCAAGTTAAACTGATCATTGCAAACGTTCCCTCCACCCTGGGTGGCACAGACCCAGCCTATGGCTGAATTACATTTGAGCAAAGATTAAAAGGACTGAAACTGTTGATTCTCCAGCTGTCTCCCTTCTATTTCTTCTCTCTTAGTCACTCTTTATTTGTCTACTTGTGTTAAGACTCTTGGAAACAGGTGACCAAAACTTAAATCAAAGTGACTGAAGCAAAAAAGAGATTAATTAGTCCAGAGGCTGGTTTGGTTTCATGCACAGATGCATTTAGAGGCCCTGACAAACCCTTGGGCCTCCATTTTGCTCCACCTCTCGGCCTTACTCTCCTCTGAGGCCCAGGCTTGCAGCTGACCCCAGCACAGTGCAGGCAGAAAGAGGTTCTCTTTCAACATTTCCAAGGAAAACTCTTTGGCTCTAGTTGAGTCACATGCCCATCCCTGGACCAATCACTGAAGGCAGAGGAAGGGTTGCTCAGACTGGCCACACCCACTCTTATGATTCAAGCTTTGAGTAAAATTCATGGGATAAATGTCACCTGCAATAATCTAGTTTCTCAGCCTAAACTCTGACCCTGAGCTCCCGTGGGGCACAGATTCTAAGGCACATATGCTATAAGACACCCAAATAAAAATCATCTAAACAATTGGGACCTTGAAGCATCACAGAGATGCCCCTGCTCCACCTGTCAGGAGTGTCCGGGCATGAGCATCTTCTTGCTGGTGGCAGACGGATGGGCTTCCAGATAATCTCGCCACTAGCCCTCCCGTTGTGTGTGCACACTGGACATGCCTTGGCTGTGCTTGAGCCAGGAACCCACCTGAACCCTGAGTGGGCTGTTGGCTCTCCTGGGGACTTGACATGAGCTTGACCACATTCAACCTGTACGCTAGCCTTTTCCTCCCTTATGTTAACTTAGCACGCCCACCCTTGTGCCCGAACTCTGTGGATGTTGGATACAGATTCCTTCCACAGAGGGTTCATGCTCCTAAAATTCCCTTCTTTGGAAAGTAGAGACTGTTGTCGTGAGGGCTCTGTGACCTCTGGCTGTGAATCTCTGAGCCTCATTTATCTTAGCTGTCAAATAGGGACTAATATGAGTCTCATGTGGTTGTTACAAGTCATATTCAAATTTTTTGAGTGAAGCCCTTGACGAGGAGAAGGAGGCCAGTGAATGACTGATGGGGGCTTTAGAATCAGCAGGACTTGGGCTTACACCTTACCCCTCTACTCCCCTGCCACTCGCCCTTGAGTGAGTCATTTCCCCTCTGAGCCTCTTGTTTCTCTTACATAGAATGACCTCAGTACTCTTCACAGTGGTGCCTTTTTATGTGTGCTGTTATTTATTGGATGGTGGTGCTTTTTAAAGAGGGTGTTTGCTTGTCTGTCTCGCATACCTTCTCCCTTCTAGAAATGACACTGCGATTTCCCCCAGGACCACCACTTCCCTGAGAGTGTGGTCTTCGTGAAGATATAGATCAGAGTGCCAGGTGCCCCACTGACTGGGGTGAGTGCCCAACTCGGCCGCCAGTCCCTTTCCCCTGGGAATCTGAATTATTTCGTCAAATGTATCTTAATAATATTCATACAAAAGTCTAAAGTTACCTTCAAAGTTTTTCATATGTTATGACTTAAAGGAAAATAAATCTGTTATATTGATATTGGTAAGACCCATAACTACACATGAAAATTATAGAAGAGGTGTATGAATTATGCAGCCACTCGTTTACATCCATATCTGTTTCTCTCAAAATTATTAGTATACTCAAGCAACTATTAACCAAGCAGTAAGGAACTATAATCCTTTACTCAATCTTTTCAAGTAGCTGCATAAAATATTTAAAAATAATACAAACCATATTAAACCTGAAAAGCTCATTGCAGTTGTTCCTTGGGAATTTGAACTTGGAACGGACCAGCAAGGGCAGGAAAAAAGTTGGCATGCTAAGTAAACAAATGGATAAGCTCTGTCCCCCAGAACCCTGAGCTGGCCTGGTTCCTGTGCTTTCCAAGATCTGGGTGTCCAATTTCCCCTTCTCTTCTTTGAGCTGGGCTTAGCCTTCCAAGAAGTTCCTCTTTGCTTATCTTGGCCAGAATTGGGGCTCCTATCCCTTGCATTCGGGGAGCCCTACTTGGGAAGTATCCCTGAGGGTCACCGTGAAGACTGACCAAGAACTGTGAGCAGCTCCGGGCACATAGGTGGCTGCTCGGGAAACATGAACTCCTTTCAGCCTGTGAGATGAGGCCAGTGACCTGGAAAGGCTGAGCCATGGTGTGTGTGAAGCACGTTGCAAGCCTGCACAGCCAAAAAGGGCTCTCTGCCCCCTGTTGCAGCCACCCAGTCTGTCTGCGGTGAGGCTGGGCCTCCCTCGCTGTCCAGCCCCTCTGCCTGGGCTCTAAGGAAGCTGGCACACAGGGTTTTGGGTTCCCTTGCAGAGTTTACCTCCCTGCCAGGGCAACACGTAAATGAACAAGATAACTGAGCATGTGGAAAGACGTAGGCCGAGGGCTGGCACGAAGCCTAAGATTATCACAGAGAGAAGATACAAGCGAAATCAGCCAAGGGAAAAGGTGCACATGGCGATGTGTGGAGACCAAGCGCCGGCTTCCAGTGCCCTCTCTGGTGGACCAATGGGGACGCGCTGACTCCCCCAGCAATGAGCTGTGACAGTACGTGTAAAGTGTTGTCCACCAGGGACGTCCATAAGAGATTTGGTGCCCAAGATTTTCACTGGGGGCTCGTCAAGTGGGCACCCTCTGCCCAGCATGTACGAACATTCCCAAGTTCCAGAAAGAAAACAGACATTCAGTGTAAACAAGGCTTATGATGATACCAAAGGGGCTGAAAAAGCACCGGCTAAAATTGAGAAGCCCGTCCCGACAAGCATCATAGGAGTAGAAAAACACATCCCCAACCTGATGGAGCCGCCATCCCAAACTCCTGGGCATCCCGGGGAGGATTTAATGAACTTGTTCACATGAAATCCTTCTATAGAGCACTGTGACCCGGTAAGGGGTCAGTGGCTTCTGGGGCCTCTCTCCAGTCTCCCTGTCCATCCACCCCAGAGCCCTCTACTGCGGTCATCATAGACAGCTTCCTACTGGTCCCTGTTTCACCCCTGACCTCCTCTCCTCCTCTTCCTCACAGCAGCTGGGCATCCATCTAAAACGTCAGCCAGGTCAGTGTCTGCTGGCAGCCTGTCTCATTCTGAGTAAGAATCGTCGAGGTGACCAGGCCCCGGATGCCCTGCCCCATCGTTGGCGCAATTTCCTCCTCCTCCCCAACCCCCTTTCAGGCCTCTCACCACCACCAAGCTTCTCTCTTCTGCCCTGCTGTTTTTCTCCTCTGATGTGCAATATATTTGCATTTTTTTTTAGCTTAACGTTTCTTTCTCCCCACTTTCTGGAAGGTAAATCCATGAGGAAAGAAACTTAACTTCGTTCATAGTTTTGTCCCCAGTTAACAGGTGGGAATGTGGGCGATTGGCATTACAGTCTTTGAGATGAGCATCACGCCCCTGTCTCCACCTCCTCGCTGCTGTCCTTTGTCCCCAAACTATGTAAATATGCAAAGCTTTCATCCCCTTCTCTGCTAAGCCCATGACCCCACTCTTGGGAGGTGACAGGAGAAGAGAAAGGCCTCGAACCCTAACCAGGCTCACCTGACCCCTCAGTGGCGTCATCAAATTCCACTTGGAAGAGGTACCCGGTGTTCCAGACGTGCAGGCAGGCCGCTGCATCGTAGGAGACCCGGAGGGACTGCAGGCTGGGGTCGTAGACGCTATCCCTCCAGCGGATGTTGATGGGGGACTGCCGGCTGCCCCCTGGCACGGAGGCCGGGCCTTTCCAGAGGGGGTGTACTGGGGGCAGAGAAGGGCCTCACTTGAGCCCCAGAGGCAGAAGGCAGAGATCCCAGAAAAGCCAGCCCTGCAGGGAGCCTGGGGGCCAGCGGACAGTCAGCCGCTAATCTGCCCACCTGTGCAGGGTTCCTGCTCCATGCCCGTTCTGGACCATTTCCAGTCACCGATTTTTCTGTGCTATGTGATTTGGTTTTGATCTATGGCTATTGTCAAAGTGTGGTCCCAGGAAGTCTACGCCCACCGGTTCCAGTCCAGCTCCAGGTAAGCAGGTGAGTGAGGAGGGCAGCTGGTGGGGAGGGAGGCAGAGTACAGAGCTTCTTCTCATCACATCCAGCTAGCCTGGGTAGGGCAGACATTTCAAAAACTTCCACGAGGAGGAGGTAGAAATGCTCCCAGAGGCAAGAGAATGAAGGAGAATGGCCCTCCTACCCCTTTTTCTGGAGGTTCCCCCTGTTCCGGGCTGCCACCCAGACCTGGCAGGGCTTTCTCTGTTCTTTGTAGACCCTTGAGGGAACCCCACCCCCACCCACCCTTCTGCCAGTGGCCACCCAAGGCCTGAAATTCCACCATTGGATTCGTGCGTCTGCATTCCCTGTAAAAGTGGACACGCTGCTGAAGGAAATCCCATACGTACAAATTCTAAAACAATAATTCATATGTAGATTTGAGAGTGAGCTGGGGAGGGGCAGAGTCAGAACCCGGAGGGCAGCAGAGTGAAGGGGCACTGGTTCCTACATATGGGACAGGGCCATCTGGGCCCATCGAGGGCAAAAGCCCTGTGCGAAGGACCCAGTGCTCACGGAATCGCAGAGGTGGAGGCTGCGATGGCGAAACGGGACCTCGGCTGTCACCCTGCAAGATCCTGGGATACAGACAGACTGGGGGCTTGTCCAGGCCGGGCCGGACACGCAGATGAGGCAGCTGCCTCTCACCCTGGCGCTGGGAGGCGGCAGAGAGACGTGGGTTCTGTGGCAGCCTGGAGAGCATGGCGGCCTCTGTTGCCAGATCTTTAGACTTTTCGAGAGAGGATCGAAATGTCTGTTTTTATTTGAAGTTTGCCCCTGTTTAAGCGTGGACAATTAATTTTGTCTTAAAGTTTTCAACATTATGTAGGGGGGAAAACATATTTGTGACTTAATAACCCAGCTCTCCCTACTTACCACCTGCATTACTGGGCAGGTTGTTCCGTTGCCCGCCGCCTCCCCCGCCTCTCCCCCGTCTCCTCACCTGTAAGAACGGGGGGTGATGGTGTATGATGACAGAGGGTCGGCTGAGATTAGCAGAGAGCTTTGATCCCATAGAGACCCCCGTCCTGTCCCCCAGAACAATGGCTCCCTGTGCTCAGGGAAAGAGCGTCGCCTGGGCACGTCCTGCACTCCTGCAGGCCTCTCCTCTTCATGACGGCTGAATGGATAACGGCAGACTCGGAGCTGAATAATCGGCCTGGACACTAGTCTGCGTGTCCTTTGTTCCAGCCTCCTTCTTGAATTCAGAGCTGTACCTGCAGCGCCAGGCCTTCCATTGTCTGTCCTCGCCCCAAAACCCTCTGAGCTGCACAAACCATGATGGTATCTGATGGGAAGGCACACTTAAAAACACAGCGCAGCCCTCACAAACCACCTTCACACAGATCCCCGCGGGGAAACGGGGATCCAACCCGGCTGCCCGACCCCTCACGGAGATGGAGCCCAGGAGCAGCCGAGTGCCGCAGAGAATGCCCTTCTCTGAGCCGGGACTGAGCTGGCCCCCCAGGACGCAGATGCGAGGCTCAGCAGAGAGGGATGTTTTCAGGTTATGTTCGCGGAACTGCACGAAGGGGCTGCCAACCACAAAACACATGTGACCAAGGCCATCCCTGCCGCCAAGTCAAAGGGCGTTGCCCATATCAGCCTGTGAAGAGGTGACGCCGCTTGAACTGTGAATAGGTTTTCAGTGTCTGCTCAAATCGACCATGCATCTCCAGGCCAAAGCTGATGTCAGCCGAGTAAGTCTTAGCGTAACTAAAGCACTTCTCTGATGGGAAGTAACAAAGGTAAAGTGGTGTCCTCTTTTTCCATCATTCAACAAATATTCATAGCGCTCCTCCTGTGGGTCCGGCATTGGCCCCAGTGAAGGCAAGCATGAGAGACACGTTTAACAGATCCAGATACCACCCCCAGCTTGGAGCCCAGCCCAGCCTGGGCGAGCTAAACCCAAGAAGCCCTGCAGACACATGAGTAAGATGCCTATTAAAATGTTCGGGAACATTTTAACATGCAACAGTGTGCTGGTGAAAGTTTAGCAACCAGCTCTGCTGGGGCATAAGAAGCCTTGACGTGTAGAGTTTGCCAGTTACCATGGTATGACTGCTCCCAACTTAGTCGATTTTAAGCTTCCAAGGTGGACATCACCGATCACAGACTCGGGAGGAGATGTGCACCATCGATAAAAGGTAGCTTCCACACACATTGAAACACGGCCAGAGGACGCGTAAACGAAATGGCCCTTGAAATTATTTTTGAATATTTATAACTAAAAAGTTATCACTTAAGAGTTAACTTTTCTCTCTGGACCAAAATCACCAGTGATTCTCAATCATTTTTAGCGACACACTTTCTCTTTTTTCCTCCAAATGAAATGTTCTGCTGAATCCCAATAAACAAAACAATGAAGGAGAGGAATGAATTTTGGGGGAAGTTCAAGCCTTCCCTCTTTGGCAGAATAATCCTGTTTACTGTGGAACTCTGAAGTAACAGCATCCGAGGGGTCCCCCGTCAGCAGCTTGAAGACTGCAGCATAAACCGATTTAGGCGCTCGATACAAAGTTACAAGGTTACTCTGTCCTGCGCAGGTGTTTAAAGATGTGGGAGAGTATGGTTTGTAATAGTTTAAAATTGGATGCCACCCGAGGTCCCTTAAACAGAAGGATGGTCAAATACAGGAACATGCATGTGCTGGTTCATGGTGATAGCCAGGTGCAGGGAGCGCTCGCTGGGTGCCAGGTGCTGGTCTCATTTTGTGCTTCCAATGGCGCCATGTGATAAGTACTCTGATTACCCACCCACCTTTTGCAGGTGAGGAAACTGAGGCTCTGAGAGGTTAAGAAACTTGCCAAGGGGCACACATCCACCAAGAGGTGGGGCCAAGATTCCACCTAGGTGATCCGATGCTCTTCATGGTCGTACTAAGTACTTAGAGGGACACTGAGTACTGAGAGACAATTGTGGAGACATCCACAGTTAAGTAAAGAAAACCGAGGTCCAGATCGACACAGAGAGTGCGGTACTTTTCACTTTTTGAAAGGCCTTGTGTGTGTGTGGACACGTGTGTCTGTGTGCATGGGGGAAAGTGTCAGAAGGCGGCGCTGCAAACCACTCCTGGCAGTTGCCTCTCTGGGGACCGGTGTTGGAGGGACTTTCTGTGTGAGCGTAGATGCTGCTGTGCGGTTCGGGGTGGGACCCGAGGTCCTGTATTTTAGCAAGCTTCCAGGTGCTGCTGCCACTGGCTTGGGAACCCTACTCTGAGCGTGAGGTAACTGAAAGGCCCAGGCTTAGGGGTTGGGATTAAATTTGCATTCATTCCATCCCTTCAGGGTACGAGGTTTAATGGGGATCCTGATGACTTTGGTTTCACTCTTCCTGCCACGTCCTGGAGGACTCCTTGGGTTTCCTGCAGTCTGAGACCCTGTAGCAGTTCCTGAATACAGCAGTCCTCTTGAAGCACGAGCCTGAGCTCACCCCGGAAAATGTGGGCCAGCACACCCCAGCTGCCCACCCGCACCTTCACGGGCCTGAATTCCAGCCTAACAGGAACCCAAGTGGAGCCAAAGTGCCTCTGTAAATTGCCCTGTGGTTTCGAGACAGAGTTGGGCATCGTCCTCAGGTGTGGACCAACAGATTAATTGGAAAGAGCTAGTAAAGCTCACTGTGAGCCTGGTGTGTTCCAGGCTTTCCACTCCTGTCGTTTCATCTTTACACTGCCCTGTGCGACACTTTGTTTTATAGGTTCAGGGAAGTGAAGAAACTCGCCCAGCTCTCACCACAGACAAGCGTCACTTGTGCCCACACCCAGGGCGACTGCCTCTGAAGCCCACGCTTCCGAGCTCTGAAGCCCAATCCGGGAAAGTGTGAAATATTTACATCAGAAGCCAACTTCCAAGTTCACAGGGTATTCACTATGCCAAGGCCAGGATGAGGCTGAGGCGAGGCGGTCTCTGGACAGTACTGGTTGGGCGATCTATTTATTACATGTTTGCTGAGAATGTTTTCTGCTGGGGAGGTGGGGGTTGGATCTCTATGACTGGCTCATTCTATCTCGTTTGTCTTGGTGGTGGTGGTGGGGGGGGCGCTTGCTACCTGTCTTGTTCCAAGCCTCTTGCCTCCCCGGTCACCCTGTGAATCTGAGGTTAAAGGGCTTGCCCAACGTCACCCATGGGAAAAGAGGCAGGGTAAATAGACATGTGAACCCAAGCATTCTGGCTCCAGACTACATTCCATTTTGAAAGACACCATGAAATTAGACAAACGGCAAATTGCGTTTGCAGAAATTCAAGGATTCTAAGAAATCTGAGAAATTCTACTTACAGGCGTTGTTCCTGCTTCTCTGTGCACAGGGAAGCTGAGTGCACCGTCGCTCCGGTGTTAGCCGATGACTTCGTAGGGTCCCCCACACCTGCCTGGCCAAAGTGGAGAAACCCGAGGACTTGCCCAACATCGAGGTCCTTAGCATCTTGGATCTGTTCCTCGTGGAGCCCAACAAAAAGGGTGATTTGTCCTACTATGTGTCCTCGCTTTGATCGGGGCAACAGTGGAGTGGATTGGAGCCACTCTTTATTGTAAAAACTCACCCAAACCATGAGCAGGATGGTTAAATTTCAACCTCTGCCCACCCCAGCTTTTAGGATGATACTCTGTTTGGCTTAGGGGGTGGGTGCACTGGGATGAGTAGCCTTCACAATGGCCAGGTCCCTGGGGTCACTGTGCTTTGCTCTGGTAAACAGCTGGGGGCAGGCCTGTTGTGAGTCCCATCCTGGGGAGCAGGCGAGGGCACACAGACAAGGGCGAAGTCCCTGCTCTTTGGTATTGACCTCTAGTTTGGAGCCTTGTGGCTCTCTGGACTCAGACTACTCTAGACCAGGCACCAAAACCATGCTGTGTGTCTGTATAGGGAGCAACAGGTTCAAAAGGGCAGGGATGGGAATCGGTCAAAGCTGCAGGGCGGGTGGGGGAGGTGAGCAGGTGACCTCCTTGCCCAGGGCTCCTGGAAAAGCAGCTACCTCCACTTTCCAGAAGACACATATGATTTGATACAAATTCGTTCTGCCCTAAGTACGTGGCCTGGGTTGGCCCAGGACATTCTCAGATTGCGGAATGTCTTCATATAAATATTAATAGAGCCCCTTTCATGCATGAAAGTCCCCGCATTTGGACGGTAAATGAGATGGTCCCCATTATTATACAATTTATAATATTTGCAGATGCCAGATGACAAACGAGCCTACTTTGGACCATAGAGCAGTTTATTCTGCAGATACTTTTTGCTTATGAAATAGAGTCCACAGAGTTGCAGAAGTTTGTAATCATTTTGGTGAGATTAAATTTATAATCTTTGAGAGGGCAGGGATATCACAATTTATTGTAGAATCTTAGAATCTTAGATCTGGAAAACCCCATAGAAAAGGGCTTCTGAACCTTGAGTTTGCTTGCGGGCTCCTGGGAACCCAAGAATGCCATTGATCATGTGTACGATTTGGTCTGTGACTTTCACCCAGTTCTCTGACTGGCCCATGAGTTTGATTGCCTTCGTTGCAATCAACAAAAAAACAGCTCTAGAATATATATGCTTTTCTTTCCATGGAATCATTTCAGAAATGTAACTACCCTTGGTAGCTTCCTTCCTCCCTCCCTCCCTCCCTCCCTCCCTTCCCTCCCCTCCCCTCCCTTTCCCTTCCTTTCCCTCCCTTCCTTTCCTTTCCTTCCTTCGCTTCTGCCTTCTGTTTCCTCATCTGTAAAGTGGGGAAATAATAACACTCTCTTGCGTTGTTGTGAGTGTTTAATGAATTGACAGGAGTAAAGAGTTTAGAATGATACCACTACTATTACTACATGGCAAGCACCATGCTGCAGGCCTTGAACGAACGAACGCAGGCTTCCCCTGGCATTGGTGAGCTGGGCAGCTGACACTCACAGGTCCCCTTTGCTCCTAGGGGCATGTCCTCGGCCATCCCTGGCTGCCCTGCCATCTTCGTCCTGCGTACTTTAGGTAGACTGCATTGCGGGCCATCCCTGTGGGTCTGGGGTCACCCTGTCTTCCTTGTAGGCACGCAGCAGGGCTCTGCATTACAGAGAAAATACTATCAACTCAACTTGTCCTGTCCTGCACATCCCTCACAGCTGATTCACACATCATTTAAGTCTCTGTTACAGTAGAAACTAAAACCTCTGCCACTAAGAAAATATAGAAGCCATACACTGTATGAGCAGTCTGAAGGTGAAAAGTAAAAGTCTCTCTTCCAGAGTAAACTGCTGACAGCAATTCTTGTGACCCTTCTGGAAATTTCCATGACGTATAAGCCTGTACCATCATGTGTCCTTCTGGAAATTTCCATGATGTATAAGCCTGTACCATCATGTGTCTCTTTATGATGGAAATACCATAATTGACCATTTAGGCTACTTGTCTTTCTTCCTCTTCCCATGCTTTATACTCTCCAGGGCCTGTAAATAACAAACTTTTTTTCCTTCAAAGTTTCCCAATGGTTATTGCTGAAGGGGGGGGGGGTCTTGCTCTCATAACAAAAGCCACAAGGGTCAGTCCAGTTGTCACATTGGTTTACGAAGAGGAGAGAAAATGACACACACAGAGAATATGATATTGCTTAGACAAGCAATTCCTAAAGTCCACTTCCAAATGTTTTATTTATATAAATCAATAAGTTCCTTTTATTAAGCCAGTCAAATTTTTTTCCCTCTGTATTCCAAAGGGTCCTAACCTAGTACCCAAAGGGTCTATTTTAGTTTCCATCTCACGGATGAAGGACCCGAAGCTGAGAGCGTGACATGCGTGGTCTAAGTTCTCCCGAGCCAGAAAGTGGAACAGGCAGGGCTCAAGTGCGTGGCCTGGAGCTCATTCTCTCTTTGGATGCTACCACACTGCCGTTTGTTACTCACGGCCATACGTACACGTAAGGTGCACAATCAGTGCATGCCGTAGTGCATGGAACTGGCTGATCGCCTATTCCAAATTCTTACCGGGTACAAGGAAATTTTTTGATTGGGATAGAAAGTATACACGGAAGCCTATGCCCCAATTATCTACTGCTGCCTAACAAACCACCTCAAAACTTAAGTGGCTGAAAACAATCATTTATTGAGCTGGCACGTCTGTAACGTGGGCAGGGCTTAGTGGAAACAGCTCGCCTCTGCTCCAGCCGGCATGAGCTGAGATGGCTCTGAATCAGGAAGTCAGCATTCGCTCACCCAAAACAATGAACAGCGTCATTTAGGAAGTCAAGCAAGTTCCTTAATATGTTAAACCTAAAGTTACCATGCGACCTGGCAATTCCGTTCCTAGGCAAAATACCCAAGAGATATGAAAACTTACATCCACACAAACACTTGTACACAAATGTTCATGGCAGCTTTATTCATAATAACCAAAAAGTAGACATAACCCAAATGTCCATTAATGGAGGAACAGATAAATAAAAGTAGTATATCGCAAAATGCAATTTTCAGTCATAAAAAGGAATGAAGCTATGGTAATGAAAACAGTGTGGTACAGGGGGGAGGGGAGGAGACAAATAGATCAACAAGACAGAACAGAGAGCCCAGAAATAGACCCAGATAAATACAGTCAACTGATCTTTGATAAAGAGGCAAAGGTAAAACAATGGAGAAAGAATAGTCTTTTCAACGAATGGTTCTGGAACAACTGGACACTTACATAAAAAATATGAATCTAGACACATGGACTTTATACCCTTTACAAAAATTATCTCAAAATGGATCACACCTAACTGTAAAATGCAAAACTATAAAACTCCTGGAAGAGAATGTAGGAGACAAACTACACGACCCTTAGGTTCAGCGATGGCTTTTCAGATACAACATGAAAGGCATCATCTGTGGCAAAAAATAATAGGTAAGCCAGACTTCAAGAAAATTAAAAACTTCTGCTCGGTGAAAAACACTGTCAAGAGAGTGAGAAGACAAGCGACAGGCTAGCAGAAAATATTAGCAAGAGTTACAAAGAACAAACACCGCCCGGAGCGACCCCTAGTGTAAACTGTGGCCCCTGGGTGACGAGGATGTGTCCGGGTAGGTTCATTACTTGTAACAAACACCCCACCCTGGGGAGGAATTTGAACATGGGGGAAGCTCTGTGTGTGGAAAGGCTAGGGGTATGTGGGAAATCTCTGTACCTTTCTGCTCAACTTTGCTATGAACTGGAAACTGCTCTATAAAAGAAAGTTTATTAATTAAGAAAATTAAGCAGAGTGTTGACACATGCTACAATATGGATGAATCTTGAAAATATTATGCTGAGGGAAAGAAGTCAGACACAAAAGCCACATAGTATGTGATGTCATTTATATGAAATGTCGAGAACAGGCAAATATGTAGAGATAGAAAGTAGATCAGTGGTTGCCAGGGGCTGGGAGTAGTAGTATCATTTCATTTCATTGGTAGTAACATTATTGTCTAAGTCGTTTGTATCGACACAATTTTTTACAAAAAGTATCAGGAAAAGTGTCCCCTTTGTGCCAAAAGCACTTTCCATGGTCAATTTCAAAACTTAGAAATAACTCTATGAAGTATATATATTTTTTGTCCCATTTTACAGATTAGGATACTGAGGCCAGGGATGTTATGTTACTGGTCCACAGCCACGAGAGGCAATAGGAGCTGGGAGTGGAACCCCTGTGAGTCTGTACTCAAAGGCATGCCACCTCATGAGGTCTTAGCACCCCATTTTACAATGAAGAAACTAAGGCACCGGAAGTTTAGGTAGCTCTCCCAGGTTCACAGGACATCATATCCATGCAATAGTGGTAGGGTCCTTATCTCTCTAAAAATTAAAAAAAAATTATAACCTAGTTTTATAGAGGTATAATTGACAAAATATTATATATATGCACATATATACACATACATATATACACACAGACACATTCTGAATTACCACAATCAGATTAATTAACACTTCCATCACCTCACATAGTTATTTTTTTTTTTAGTGGTGAGAATACTTAAAATCTTAGTATACAGTATTATTAACTAGAGTCGCTATCTTGAAATTTACTAAGATCTTAAGTATCCTCACTACAAACAGAAAAAATGAGAACTATGTGAGGTGATGGAAGTCTTAATTAATCTTTAACTAGAGTCACTATGCTGTACATCAGATCTACAGAACTGATTTCTCTTATAATGCAAAGTTTGTACCCTTTGACCAATATTTCCCATTCCCCCACCCTGCGGCCCCTGGCAACCATTGTTCTATAAATTTGACTTTTTTAGATTCCACAAGAGAATATACAGTATTTGTCTTTCCATTAGTCAGCCACTAGGGGGCAGATGACTCAAAATAGCCCTCTGTGGTTTGGGGATCCACCAGGGTTTCACAGTCTCCTACCTGAATTCCAAAGTTCCAACAAAGGCACTTCTGCTTACGGATGGATGCCAAATTATTGTTGCTGAGGGAGGATATGATGGGGACCTCCTAATCTGTCATGTTGACACCATTTCCTGGTCCTTAAATCTGTTGATGGCCCAGAATATGTGGCCGTGGCCTCTCCCAGGTCTAGGTGGTATCCATTCCAGGGGGAGATGGGGCTACAGCGGGTGCTGGGTGCTGCTTCTTCCTATTTCCCCTGAATTATCTGATGGGCCCTATCTCCAGGACTCCAGTTCACCTCAAAACCTGATTTCTTCCCAGCTGAGATCATTCCTGGCAGTCCCTATGGCCATGGCAACCAGTGGCCAGTGGTGACCAGAGTTCCCCATCTCAGAGAACGATACTTCCATCCATCCAGTTCTACATGTCTATAGGCCAATGAGGCATCCCAGCTGCCCCCTTTCCCTTACTGCTCTCAATATTGAATTCATGGTCGTGTCCTATTGATTTCACCTCCTGATTCTGCCCACTTCTCTGCATCTCAGTCTCTACCTAGGATCACCCCAGTTCAGGCCTCCATCATCTCTTGCCCAGAGGCCTGCCACAGCTTCCTCAAGTGCTCTCCTCAGATCCACTCAGGACCCCTCGTCCCCACTCCCAATTTATTTGCCAACACTTTTGAAAGCACAAATTTGATCATATCCACCCTTGCTCCAAACCTTGTAAAAGCCTCCCATTATTTTAAAGGTCAAGATAAAACCCATCCCTTGGCCAATAAGGACCTGAAGACCTGACCAGCCCACATTCTAACCATCTTTTCTGCCACATCCTTCAAAGTTCTAGCACGATGTTGTATTGTGACCTTGGGACTGTTGCTTAATCTCTCTGAACTTCATGCTCTTCACAAAAAAATAGGGATTAAAATAAGATGTGCCTGGCTCAAAACATGGTGACTCAACACATGGTAATATGATTATTTTCTGAATCATACCCTATGCTTAACCCTTTACAAGCTTCTTCATTGAATCCTGCCCAAATGCCCATGAGCTGAGAATTTGAAGCCTCAACAACTTGGCACAGGATAGCCTGGGTTCAAAGCCCGGGTCAGACCTGATTATATGGCCCCGCTCTTATGGATAGCTGTGCTTGATTTTTTAGACATTTCCTGGGCAACTAAGGGCTTCGTGAAAAATCCACTTTTCTTCATCCTAGTGACATCTTCAGGAACAGGACTGTTCTGAAGGATTCCAGGTTTTGCTTAAAGTGAGCATGGCGTGGTTTTGAAGAGGCAGCCTTTGAAATCTTTGCAAATGCCTAGTGCACATACATCTAAGTGGTCCCCCATTTTTGGTGTAATCCAGGCCAGGGTCCACTTCCCTCTCTTTCTATAAAACCTCCACCAATGTGACTTCAGCCTAATTAACTCCAGAAACTTCCATTGGATTCTTGTATGAACTGACTGGCAAGGAGAAGGATCCTCTGTGGTCGAGAAGTGATCCTTCATTGGTAGAAAGCTGTCTTTGCCTATTTCAAGCTATTTAATTTTGTTTTTTTAACCATGATTAATCAGCTAGATGTGAATATTAAATAACATTTTCCTCTATTTGAGCTTTCTGGGCAGCAAAATGAAAAATAAATCTAAAACATGGAAAACAAAAAAGAGAAGTCAATGACTTCAGCATAGGCACAATTATATTTGATTGCTTTAATTTCTGATCATGACTTAGTAGTGGCTTGGAGCCAAGCAGTGTGCAAGGCCTGGGCAGGAAGGAGCTGGCAAAACCACACCCGCAAGGAAGCTGCGAGCAAGGACTTTGTGATAATCTGGAATAATATGAAAAATATCACACTACATGTGTGCTTTCTAGTTAGATGCAGAATGTTAAGATTTCCTACATAGTTAAGTGTTTAGATTTGGCTGTGATTGAGGCAGAGGTGGAGATGGAAGGCATAGCTAGCTTTCTAGAACATTTTTACCCTCACTTACCCTCATGCTTCTCTCAGGATTTTTGTGGTTAGCTTTTGTAACCTTTTTCCCCACTCCGAGTAGACTCTGGACTCTAGATTAAGGTGTTTTAGATTCCAAACTCTGCTTTTGTCTCTTATTCAGCCATGCGACCTTGCCGCTGAGGAATTTTTCCAATCTCTTTGGACTTCTCATCTCTATAAAGGTCATATCTCATTTCCATATCAGTATCTTTTCCAGTGCTGACCTTCTTTCTGTGGTTCTCTGAATTTCTTTAAAGCACTTTTCCTCTAAGGGAATCCAGTGACCAGCCTCAGCAGAACTGTAGTGTTCATTCTGGAAGCGACTCTAACTCAACAAGGTCGCTCAAGGTTGCACAGCTGGTTGCTGTCCTGAATCAAGTTTTTCATTGTTGGCAAAAGGGAGATGAGCAAGAAACTCATAATAAAGCATTTTCTTTTGCAAATGAAATAGCTTCATGGTCTTGTGTTTGGATGATCAAAAGAATTCTTGCTCAATGTAAACAACTCGGAAAACAGAAACAAGTAAATGAATAAAAACGAAAAGTAATGGTAATCCCAGCATACATGAAAAGCAATGGTGATGACAGTAAGCAGGAATGACATTGCTGAGAATTGTCTACAGTTAGGGAATTTTTTCCTATGAATATCCATAAACATGCACTTATGCTATATAAATATATTCACATGCATGCTACATTTATATTCATATGTAATATAGTTTATATTACGTAAACACAAACGATATATAACATTAATTGCATATAAAATACATATCACGTACAATTAACATATTTTTTCCAAGCGCGTGCACTCAAGTCCATGTGAATGAAATAGGGAACCCAGAAGCACCGCTCACTCTTTGGGGGAACCTGGGAAGAGCGGAAGCGGCAGCACTGACCAAACGCAGCAGGCTCAAGCATCTGAACTACAAGTCCCAGCAGCCCGCTGCGCGGGCCGGGCGACCGGAGTAAGGCCAGACTACAAGTACCGGCAGGTATAGCGCAGACGCCGGGACTACGAATCCTAGAATGCACTGTTCGCAGTTCGCGCAGGGCCCTCCGGGATATGTAGTCGTTGGGGGGAGCTAATTCCTATTCATTCAGTCTCAAAGAAAATACAAATTACTTCTATAGCCCACAAACGCGACTTCTCATGGGCTAGCGAGGCGTCCTAGCGCACCATGGGCAAGTAAGAACTCTACGGGGCCCAAACTGTAGCGCGGGAGCAGAATGGGTGCGCATGCTCGGCGGTCGCGGACGCGGGCGAAAGCGCGCGCGGAAGGCCTTGGGCAGCAGGCCCCGCCTCTAGCCCCGCCCCCGCTCTCGGAGCGCCCCGCCCGGGGAGCCTGCGCAGACGGTGCAGGGCGGAGGGCAGCGGGGAGCGACTCGCAGCGCCTGCGCAGAGCGGCGGCTTCTCTCGCGAGGACGGACGCCATTATCGCATCTCCCCGACAAACACCACGAGAATTCCGCAGCCCACACGGTAATTGCAGCTCCCGCAGCCGGTCGCGTCTCCACCTCCCCCTTCCCGCGGGGCGAGAGCGAGAGCGAGATCTCCCCTCCTCCCTCCTCCCTGCGCCCTCCTCTGGCCGCTGCGCCCGCGCCCGCCGCCCCCGTCCCGGACGCTCTGCCGGGGTCCGCCAACGGCCCGCTCCCCCCGTCCGGTCGCCCCCTTAGCGCCCCTAGGCCCCGCCGACCGCCTGGGCCCTGCCGGCACCCCTCCTTCCCCCGCCGCTACCCTCAGCCCTGTCAACTCCTCGGGACGCCCCCTTGGCCTCCTAAGCGTCTCCTGGACCCGCCGCCCCCCTCAGCCCTGTCAGCCTCCCGGTTTCTGCTGCCCCCCCCTTTCCCCCGCGCCTCATCCCGTGGGCGCACGCCACTGTCCTCCCAGCAGTCCCGATACTGGGGGGCCGGGTCACAGGGCCAAGTGCAGGCTCGTTTTCTTCCTGGAGGCGACTGTTGATTTCATTAATTTTCTTATGCACTTGTGCCCCCTCACTCCCTGCCACATATGGCCGTGCTGTGCGGTCCGGGTGACTGGCCCGGGCCCCGGCAGCTGCCTTTAAAGTTGGGGAGCAGCACTGTGAGAGGTGCTCCTAGATGTCCCGAGGGCCGCCCTGCAGACAGACGGCTCGCGGCTGCAGGAGGGTCAGTCTGGGTCTCTCACTTTTTTGGGACATGGGAAAAACTGAAAACGCACCCAGAGATCCTGCGGTGTGGTAGTTCCTGTCAATCTGACTTCCGACTCGGTTGGCATCCTGGGTTACTAATGGGAAATAGAGCCCCGAGAGTCAGGAACACAAACAGCAGTCTCTTAACTTGCTTGTGGTTTCACAAAGAGAGGTAGGGACGTAAGGTGCTGGCTTAGGAATAAACAGCTTTCGATCTTGGAGAGGATCCGATCCAGCACCTCCCGACCTTGAATAAGGATTTCAGGTTTTTCTCCCCTATACTTTTTAGCTATTTCTGTGGTTTAATCCTGGAATGTGCCTTAGTTTTTTGCTTTGAAGCTTCCCTACCCCCCATGGCTGCAAAAAGTCGATGTACACCCCATCTTTACTGTGAGTGAATTGGAGACATTGCCTTAAGAGAGGACCGATTTTTCCCTGATGAGATGGTAGGGATTGTCTTAGTATTGGAGAAATAAATATTCCCTGAAGAACTGTTAACAACTGTGACTTCCAAGGTCAGAGAGCTTGCTTGCCCTGATCAGGGAGGGCCCAGGTTAGCGTCTGGAAGTGGAACAGGTGATTGGTCTTTATTTGGAGTTACCTGTTCTTCCCGAATGTATCCCATCGAATGTGCCCCAGGGCTTGACTGCGTTGGTAAAACTAGAACTAAAACTAGTAGATGAAAGGACAGTTCTCTCTAAGGGTAGAGTTGTAACTGGAAGTTTGGGAAGCAAAAATAACTTGGGAGAGTTGAGTGGTCCTCAGTAAGTGAGAGAAACGTGACATCAAAGTAGATGATGGGACCATTTAACATTCAGCTTTTACCTGGTACAGATGTCCAGTGGTAAAAGAAAACACCAAAACTTCTGTAAAATTTTATGTATTTAGGTCTGTTTCCCCTATGTCTTATAATCAAGAATATGTTCTTGTCATGTTGTAGTCTGTCATCATTGGCTTTAATTAAAAAAAAAAAACAACAAAAAAGCTGCCATCTCAGTCATGTGCTGTGGCTGGGATTGCTAGTCATTTCCAGTGTTTCTTATCATAATGACCCAGAGAAGTAGAGACTGTCCTGTTTTATGAATCAGGTGACTAAGGCCCACAGAGGTTAAATGACTTGTCTAAGACACAGCCAGGGTTTGAATGTTCTTAAAGAATTGTATATGCATATATTTTTAAAGTAATGTATGCAATGAAATATCAATGAAAAACGATGAGAAGCCGCAGTCTCCTGTCTCACCTTTCAGCTCCCGTCCTCAAAGACAGTGTTTTGTTAAAGAAGTTCTCCATAGTTCTAAATAATTTATTTTACACATTTTTGGCTTTCTGTTATGATAGCATGATTTAGCTTATCATATCTCACCTCTTCTATCCCGAGTTCACTATGTTCAGTTAACTCATTGTTTTTATAACTGCAAACATCGTTTGCTTCACAGCCAAGTAATGCGTTTCCCTTTTTATACAGTCATTTGTTTATTCCGTTGTTTGTAATGGCCTTTCTTTTTCTTTACATTTTTGTTCTCGTTGATTGCTTAAATTGTCAGTGATAGTGTCAAACCTCTCCTGCCTTCCCAGCCCTCTGTCCTCTTTTTAAAATCTGGATTGATTACTCTATGCCAGAATAGGTATCATCTTGATATTTTCCTTTATTACACATCTGGGTTTGCTCAGATTCCACTTTGGCTTTCTTCATTTCAATGAGAACCTTCTGCCAAGTAGCTTTATTCCTTTTGGGTGAATTTTTAGGGTCCTCTTTGGTTTTAGGACATTCCAGAGTTTTAAAGGATGTGGAGCCCCTTTCCAAACACTTTCTTTTGGGGGGCCTATTCTTAGCTCTGGGAAAGTCTTTTAAATAATTTATTTGAGAATTTCTTCCACTCTGCTTTTACTCTTTTCCAAGTTCCTGTTAGATGATGGACATCTTGACCCCCTGAATCTCTTTGTCTTATCTTCCTCCTATGTCATTTTTATTTCTGGGAGAGGGCTTCACTTTATCTTTTATTTAAAATTTTTAATATCCATAATTGAAATGTTAACTTAAAAGAGTGTGTTTGTTCTGTTCCTTTTCACAGTAGCTTGTTTTTTGAATACATTATCTCTTTGACTGAGGGTACTATTAAGGATTTTCAGTTCTTTTTTTGTTGTTTGATCTCATTTCATCTAATGTCACTGTCATCTTTGTTAAAAGACTGGCTTCATATGACAAGTACTCAGTTATTGGTAATTGTCTTAAGGCAAGAGGAAGCAGGCAGATCTGAATTTGTGGGCTGGTTTTGAAAATATGTGGGTTTCCCTTTTTTTGATTGGGAACTTGTTACTGTGCTTGGACCTTGAATGCCCGATGGCAGATTTTCTCTGGACCTTTCAGCTTAAGGAAGACCCCTTTGATTGGGGGCTGCCCCACTTGGTCTAGTGGACCCCTTGCACAGCTCTTCTGTACTGGTGTAGCCCTCATCCTCTGCTGAGGGCCCTGGGTTTGGACCCCTACCTGTCGCAGCTTAGAGTCCTTCTTTGATTGTATTCACTCTTGTGTGCTCCAGGTTGCTGTTTCCTTTGCCCTCATTACATTCTCTAATTCTCCCAGAAATTTGCAAAATCTCTTGGCCTGCCGTCTTATTTCCTTTCTTATGGGTTTATTGTACGCTGTTAAAAATCATTTTGTTGGGAGTGGAGGAGATGATGTGTACTGGCCAGTCCCTCACTGTGAGTAATTCCAGAGTCCGTTCTCCTCACTCTGCTCTTCTCTCCTATCTCTCAGTGGCCTTGTTGATGATTCCCACCATCATTGGGACCTGAGGCCAGGTCATGATCCCCATGGCAGTTTCCATGTTGCAGTGTGAGCGGGTGGTTTGTGATCCTGATAGAGGTTCTCCTGGCTCTGTGTCTTTGGAGGGGTGCTAGGCTCACCTGGGGAAGGCCAACCATAGACTCCTGTTGTAGCAAAGATTGTGATTTCAGGTTTTTCAGTCTGCTTCTCACTGTATCAGTGTCCTAAAAGAGCAGTTCAGAGTGCCAGAGTTTAATGAATACCTCTAGTTAAGCAATGATTACTGTGTTTGAAGTGTAATCTTAATGCATTTTTATCGATTGTCCTTTGAACATTATGCACAGTGAAATGGGTCAGATGTGTTAAGGACTTGCTGGTGAAATGATCCACAGGCCAACAGCATTACCATCACTGGGTATTTTAGGGAAATGCAGACTCTCAGGCCCCACCTAGATGATGTATGGTATCAGAATATGCAGCTTTGTAAACTTAATTTTGAGGTACTTTTAGACTTAAAAAAAGTTGAAAAAATATAGAGAGCTTCACTTACTCCCTTTACCCACTTGCCTTAATGCTGACATCTTACATAATCAAGTATCCTTATAAAAACCAGAAAATTAACATTGGCACAGTACTATTGACTAAGTTGCAGACCTTACTGAACTTCATCAGTTTTCCACTGTCCTTTTTCTGTTTTAGGATCTAATCCAGGATCCCACTCTTCATTCAGTTGTCATGTCTCCTTAAATCTCCAGTCTGTGATATTTACATAGTCCCAAGATATTTATAAATTACAAAGGGAAAAACGGTAACTTCACAGTGGAAAAACCCAGCAGATAACACCTTAAAATCACAGTAATAAAACATAATGATATTATGTGCCCCAGTTTGATACACTGAGCCAGAAATGCATACCCTCAGTCTAATCAGGAGAAAACCAAGATTGAGGGACATTTACCAAAACCCTGATTAGTAGTACTTCTTAGAAGTGTCCAGTTTTGTGTGTGTCTGTGTGTGTTTGGCTTAAACAACAGAAATTTATTTTCTCATAGTTCTTGGAGACTAGAAATCTGAGCTCGAGATGTCATCAGGTCTGGTTCCTTTCTCTTTGGTTTGCACATGGCCACCTTGCTGTGCCATGTGATCTTTCCTCTGTACACGTGTCTGGTGTCTCTTCATGTGGCAAAATTTCCTTTTTTTTTTTTTTTTTGAATAAGGGTGCCAGTAGGGTTGAATTAGGGCTCACCTTAATGGCTTCATTTTAATTTAACCACCTCTGTAAAGGCCCTGTCTCTAAATACAGTCACATTCTGAGATACTGGGGCTAAGATTTTAGCATGAATTTCTGGGGGACATAATTCAGTCCATGACAGGTAGCAAGATTTACTTTTCCTAAACATTTTCTGCAGTGTTTTTGTAATGTTTTAATATTTTACAAAGAGCCCAATTATTTTATAATTTGGAAAAGCAATAATGTTAAAACAAAAAATTCTTTGTGTTTACATTTAACATAGATTCTAGGCTTAGATAATTACAGACTTTTCATTTAAATGAATGTCTTCTGGGCATTTGAAAGTTGTGAGGGGTGTAGGACAATTCTTAATTGCGAAGAATCAACCCAAGCATTACAGGATCTACAGTGACCCCTCTCACAACTATTGCCAGTAGTACTCCTTCTCCATCATTGGCAACCAAAAATGTCCCCTCAGTTTTCCAACACTTCCCTATTGATCGTCACCACTAAAGTATAATTTTATACTGATATTTGCAAATGTTTAAAATGTTTTCTTTCTGTCTCCCTTTTTCTTTTAAAATAATAATGGAGGAAGAAATCATGCAACCTTTAGCTATGCCAGTGGGAAGGTTAGCTGTGTTTATGAGTCATGGCAGTTTCCTATAGCTAAAGTTGTCTAAAGACAGTTAAATCTCTTTTGCTACAGTTTATCCAAATTGCAGGCATCATGCTTTAAGAGAGTGTATAATAATAGCAAATGTATAGTGAGCACTGATTATATGCCAGGCACCTGTCCTAAATGCTCTACATATACAGATTCATTTATTCTTTACAGCAATCCTATGAGATAGGCCCTGCTATTTGATAGGTAAAGATACAGACAGGCACAGGAAAGTGAAGTGATTTGCAAGTAATGGAGTTGCGTTTCAAAGCAGATTAGTACTGCTTCAAAGCTGCTTGCTGTGTTTAGCCTGTGCATGGTACTCACTCTCCCCCATGAGGCTTACTGGGTGCAGAGTTAAGCACTTTACAGATATTATGGCATGTGATCCTCACAGAAACAGTGAGATTGCTACCATTTTACAGATTTGGAAACTGGGAGGCTCAAATCTGTTTTGAGAAACAGCTTAAACGTATACACTTTATTAACATGTACAAAATAATGGCATACTTAACCAAAGTTCTTGCCACAATCAAAATGTGGAGAACCAAAGAAATTATATGAATATATTTTCCAAGTCTATTTAAATTAGCAGTCAGTCGCTAACTATTGCATTTTCTGAGGTTCTGAGTATCTTACTGGATAAGCTGTATTGTGGGGAAATAATTTATATATCATGATATTGGTTTTCCTGCGGAGTTAATGAAAAACAACTCAATTGGGCTAATAGTGATCCCAGTTTTGTGAACTGATCTTTCTCTTATAAAACAGAAGCAATATTGTGACATCTAATAAAAGGCTTTATTTTTATTTTGTATGTTTGTTTTATTTTGTTAATAGAAGACAGTCCCAGAGACTTTTAAGAAAGCTATTTTTCATGCTCAGAATATACCCTGAATTCTTGCAGCCCCACCTTGGTGTAATCATTAGTATCACATGAAGTAAAACCTTACAAAGGCTGTCTGAAAATGCGTAAAAGGCAAATAGGAATGGCTTCTAGCATATCCATATCCCTTTCTCTTCATTAGAGTTTAACATTGATTATGAATAATGCTTCAAGAAATAAACTTAAGGTTTTGATAGAACTGGAAAAAAGTTATAAACTTAATACACTTTTTCTGATTTCATGTTGTATTCCCTCTCACCAGATGGTAGTCTGGGAATCTTTTTCTGATCCACTGCTTTGAATTAAGTGCATTTGCTTTTTTTCCAGATTGATTTTTAGGATAAAGCACACACAGTTCTTTTTCTTAAAAATGACTACTCTCCTCAAATATTGTTGTAAAACAGCACATCAACATAATAGAAAATTCTGAAAAAAAAAAATCCTACCACATTAATACATTATATATCAGAATATTCTAGTTTTTATTTCAAAATACACATTTTTACATAATATGTTTACATATGTTTGTAACATTTTCAGTGACTTTCACTTAAAAATATATCAGGTTTTCCTGTTTCTATAGTTTTCATAATGATAACCTATAATGGGTGTATAACATTTTTTTGAGTAGATGTATCATAACTTAGTAATTTTTAAATTTTTGGTCATTTAGGTTGTTTCTAATTATTCTCTGCTGGAGATAGAATGTGGCCTGAATAGGAGAGTCCAGTCTTGAAAGACAGGAGGAGACTCGGAATTTGGATTTTAAAAGTTGCCATGTGTTACATACTCACTTTGATGCTGAAGAAATACATCCTGTGCTAGATGGTTGCCAAGGAAATATGAGATAATGAACCACAAACCTGGTTTTCTAGATTGGTAAATAGGTGTGCTGGCACAGGGTTTAGGTGAATTTGCATTAATTGTTTATTGGTAACACGTGTTACAGCTTATTAGCCTTAGTTTTTATTTATGATCATCTGTACTGTATGTATTCTTAAAGCTTTAGTTGTACAATTTAAGCACGTTACATGACAATGCAAGACTGATTTTAAAATTGTCAATGTAACTTTACTACTTTAGCTATTTAAATCTGAAAACAATAAACATTTTTCATTTTGAAGAAAAGATTTCTTGGAGAAAATACACATTAAGGAGTCTACGGCCATGCCACCCTGAACAAGCCCAATTCTGTCTGATCTCGGAAGCTAAGCAGGGTCGGGCCCGGTTAGTACTTGGATGGGAGACCACCTAGAAATACCAGGTACTGTAGGTGTAAAAAAAAAAAATACACATTAAGAGTCTCCATGAGAATGTCTTAGATAAAAGTTATAAAAGTCCTCCCTATACCAGAGGTAAATAAAAGTCATTACTGTGTTCTCTGACTTCACATACATAATGGCTGAAAAAATCACGTAATAAATTGTCCATCAGAAATGCTTTAAGTCATTCTAAAATGTTCATTTTTAGGGCATGTGAAAAGTTCAGGGAATTTGAGAGCAAGTATTGAGTGAGATCACACGGTTGCCATTTGCTCTTAAAAAGCTGAACTTGTTTTCTTGTTCGTGGACAGTACCTGAGGCTCAAGTAGCATATCACAGAAGAGAATCATAGCAGTCATCACTGCCTTTGCAAGTATTTTTAAAATTACTTAACCTTTATATTTCTCACTTTCGTGCAGGTTGTGAAACCACTTAAAAATGAGAGCTTCGGCTACTCATTTTCTGCCCTCTGCCTTGCCATGGCTGTGCTCAGCTTGTCCCCTTGGAAGAGAGGGTGTCTGTCTTTAGTCCGAGAGGACAAGGAGCAGGAGGAAGGCTCTTGACCCCTCCTTATTTCCCCCAGAGCAGTGGTGAGGTGGGCCATCCTCATCATAGTGCTCCAAAGGAGGCCTATAAAAGAAATAGAGCTTGAGATCAGCACCTGGAGCCTCCCATTGCTTGAAACCCGTGGATGTTCTCGAATTAAAATGTGATGGAACCATTAACTTCTTAGGCCACAAGCAGATAGTATGCCCAAAATACTGTAAAGCCGTGGTTCCTTTTTTGAATTAACTTCTCTGCATCTTTCATGTTTACCCATAGTCAAGCACTGTTGGATTTGATTAAATATTTTAGACCATCTACCTTCATAGTGGGGTGGACAGTAAGATTCGCTTTATCCCCTTAAAGAACTTCACGTTGGGCAGGGTGAGGGGATGGTGATGGTAGGAATGATCAGGCACCCTGGACAGGTAACCCACTAGGCCTAAGCATGGAAGAATAAAATCTGTGAGCGAAGGCCAGAGAAGGTGAAAGATGACAGCAGGTGTTAGTTAAACTACTGAAAAAGTTCATAAATGGAATGAAATGTGTGGAAATTGACTACCATTTCTTTGTTCTAAGTTCTGTATTAGTATGTTAAATAGTTGAGTATGAATAAGGCATTGAAAGTACAAATGAGTTGGGCGGAAGGGCCCAGGGAGGGGTGGAGGCCTGGCCACCAGGGCGGGAGTGCCCTCTGGAAACCTGGACTGCATTGAGCCAGTCAGGCTGTTGCCTGGGTGACTGGACAGAGCCCTGTATTGACAAACCTTTTAGTAATAAAGATTTACATTCTGTGCTTTAAAGAATGCTGCTTGTGGTCTCTTGTATTTTTCCTTTTCCATTAAGATTGAAAATCATCAAATAACTTGAAGCAAAGTTTAACCTTTCTGAATTAAAAGTGGGTTCGGATAAACTGGCAGTGAAAACATGGTATGTGTGCTGCTGGCCCTTCCTCGTTGGTGTGAGCTACATGTCCCTTAAATGTGAAAAGAGGCACAGGCAACTCCGTTACTAGATAGAGCAGGGAAGGACTCAGGCTGCGGTTCTTGCTGTCACCATGAAGTGCAGCCCTGCAATCCTCTTGGCAGGTGGATGACCAGGTTGGAACCTTCTGTTGTCAAGCCCTCCTCCTAGGAATTGTTTCATCAGTGGGAGCCAGAGACCTTGGGAACAAAGTGCTGTGTTAGGCTGCATTTTATGCCAGGAACACTTCCCTGAAGGTGCCAAGTAATTCACACCCTCTGTGTGTAGACTGACTGGTGAAGGCTGGGTGTCCCGTTAATCATTTAAAAATTGCAGCTGTCAGGGGGCAAACACAGTTTGCAATTAATTAGCTTTCTAGTTTTGAAATTAAACATTTTTATAGGTTTTTAAGATTTGTGGGATTCAACTAATTTCACTTTTTTTTTTTTTTTGCAAAATGAGGGCTTAATATGTTATTTTAAATTTGTGTAATTTTCATTTTGATAATTCAAATTTGTATAAAATGCAGTCTTACTGTGTTAGGAGAAAGGAAGCTCAAGGGGTGCAATAAGATGAAAGCAAATACTACTACTTGCGGTCCCCTCCACATATAGGTTTTAGTAAAGAATTCAGTTTGACTTGTTTCATGGGTTCTCCCAGGATCATTTCAGAGCTCAGTAAGCCTGCTTTGCCTCACTGAGATGTCTCTGATTCACTCTAACCGGATTCAGAAATCGCTTTTTACAGCTGACAGGAGGTGGAACAGGAAGAGCCAGTCCAGACCTAGAGGCAATTGAATAATCCTGTAATAGCAGAGCTACCTCTCAGGAGGTCAAGATCACTATTCTTCAGCAATAGTCTCTTAATTTCTCTATCTCAGTCTTGAGGCAGTTTCAAGATTCTAAAGGTGCTGCAAACATCATTAAATACTAGAACAGAAGTCAACAAACTTTCTGTAAAGGGCCAGATAAGTAACTGTTTTTGGCTTTGAGGTCTCAACTGTGCCCTTGGAGGGTAGAAGCCTGAATGGGCATGACTATTTTTCAATAAAACTTATCTATAAAAACTGATGGCTGCCTAGATTTGGCCCTCGAGCTATAGTTTGTGAATCTTCAAGCTCTAGACTAAAAGTACTAATATCAGTTAGAAAAAGAAATCAGGGTTGGGAGTTTATTAACAGAAAGATGATATAAGGGACACCTCAGCTGGTGCCAAGCACCTTTCAAACTGCTATCATTTTACAGGTTGCTCTGCCGGTTGCCTCCAGCATCTGTGCTCTTCACTACTGACTTCGAGAGTTTGGGGTGATCTGGAGGTGTCTACCGAACCATCTCGTTTATCTGGTGAAGGCACTGAGAGTGTAGGTCAGGACCTTTTAGTTTATTTTGGGAAAATCTACTTGGAAAGAAAATGTCTTTGTTTCCAAGTGGCAGTCTCTCAGAAGTATAATTAGCATTGGCAAAGTCACCTTCAAAGAAGAATGCTTTTGTCCATTCTCAGTGTCTTTGGAGAAAAAGCCTCAACATCTCTATAGGAATTGGGTTTTTTTCAGGCTAGAAGTTGCAAGAATGGTACAAAGAATTAAGATATAGATTCTCAGTTAATATTTGCTTTATCTCCCTCCTCTACAATTGTACATGTGTGTATATTATTTGTTTTTTTGATCAGTTTAAAATGTTTCTTTACTCTTAAGTGGCTATTTCTTAAAAACAAGGACATTCTATTATGTAACCATAGTACAGTTATCAAAATTAGGAATTGATCATTGATGCAGCTCTATTTAAGCAACAGATCTAATTAAGATTTTAATAATTCCAGTAATGTTCTTTATAGCAGGGGTCCCCAACTCCTGGGCCACAGACCAGTATGGGTCCGTGGCCAGTTAGGAACTGGGCTACACAGCAGGAGGTGAGTTGCTGGCCAGCAAGAAAAGTTTGATCTGTATTTGCAGCCGCACCTCAGTGCTAGCTAGCATCATCACCTCAGCTCCATCTCAGATCATCAGGCATTAGATTCTCATAAGAGCACCAGTCACTGGTGCCAAAATGAGGACTGCTGCTTTATAACAAAGGAAGAGGGGACTCCCTTATGAACTTTGATGAGTTTATTTTTTCCCAATAATATTGGCCCCTGTGATACTGACATGGATGTGTCTGCTAGGGCTGTGTGTAAGTTAGCCAGTGTCCACCACACAACATTAGCAGGTTTTCTTATACTTTTTTCTGTTTTCTGTGCTAGATAATATTAGCTAGTTCTCCTTGGTCATCCAACCTGCCTCTGAGGGGGTGTGCTTGCCTGACATCCGTTATGTGGTCAGAAACCTCTAGAAAGGTCCTTGCATCTGCCACCTGTTGTACTTGATCTAATAACTGCTCAAGCTAGGAGTTAATTTTCTTTTGTTTTTATTTTGCTAGTTAGGATTATAAATTCCCTTAACATTTTGACACATAGTAGTTGTTTGGTTTCTGTGAAATTGTGAGGTAGACAAAGGAGGTTAGGACACTTACCTCTGGACTGCTAACCCCCTCCCTGAGCTTTGCAGCATAAGGGAATAAACAGGAGGAGCAGATGGATGCTAGGATTTCAGTTTCTGGAGGTAGCTGAGAGATGGTTGGATGCACGGGTCCAAACTCCGGGGAAGGGAAACAGGTAGTGATGGCTAACATGGGCTTCGTTAACTAGACACAAAGTGAGTTACTGTGGATGTGTGCTCTGCTTCCTCCCCACCCCCACTTCTTCATTGCCGGCTACTCTCATATTCCCTTTATAAATATTCATGATGCATGCTTTAGATAAGGAGGTGTTTAGAGATGGGCCCATTTTTGTAAAATGGGGACCCACCTACATCAAAGGTTGTAAAGATTAAATGAGATAATGTTTAATATAGAGCTTAGAATTCAATAATTGTACCTCCTATAATTATTGTTATTATCATCAACAGTACCTGCCAGGTCTTATATCTTTTTAATCTCATATGGTGCTGATTTAATTGATAGAAATTTGCATCTAGTTAGAATTTTGTCTGTGATAAACTTACATCGTGAAATCTTAGAAATTTAGAATTGGACTGGAGCTTAGAGGTGTTCTAAATTAGTACAGGTTGCTAATTAAAAGTTTGCTGTGATTGTAAAGTATATACTTGCAAGCGCAAGAACCCATGATAACTTTGTGCTTCTGCAAGGAACCTGCCAGTACAACATGAGCCTCCACTCTGTCCCTGCGACTGTCCTTGACAGTCATTAGGTGTAAGACACCCTCTTGTTCTCACTAGGAAGTGACTTTTTATTGTAAACTGTGATTCTTTTACTATACAATGTTGTAATTTGGTGTATTATTTGTTATTCAGTGATACTTTATTGAGAATTTTAAATTCTGTTAGATGATTTTACACAATTTGCAATGTGTATGAATTCTTATTATCTTTGGGCCAATATTTATTATATGAACATGTATTAGTGAGAAAATAACTTTAACAATTTTAAATTTTACCTTTCATTCATTGTATAAAATGAGCTACAGTTGGATTTAGGTATATAATCATCAAAAGAAATACAAGGTCTCTCTGAAATATAATCTTCTGTAGAGGTATATAAATTCATGTCATCTAATCCATTTTCACATCTCTGAATGTTTTCCATTTTAACTATAAAAAATAGGTACAAGTGCAGTGAAAGTGTAGGGGAGTGTCAGCTGTAGTCTCATATATTTAATGCTTTTGACTTTTTTTTTTTTAATGAAGAGATGTTTAGAACTGAGATTTCTATTGTCCTTGTAGCTGAAAGGTTGAGAGAGCTGTTAGAGACTTGAGGCACTAGTTTCAGGATTGTCTGTGCTTGTAGGAGCATTTGAACTTCAAGGTCATTCCTTTATTCACTAAAGTGTTTGTGGATGACTCCTGTGTGCCCAATGTAGTGCTTGTGGTAGTAGTGATCCAATACATAGAGCCACTGTTTTTACATTAAAGTGAGACTTTCAGCCACTATAGGAGCCATTATAGCCCCAGTGCAACCTTAGTATGCAGACAGCTGGGTGTAGCTATGTTCTAATAAAACCTTGTGGACAATGAAATTTGAGTTTCATGAATGTGATGTCTCGAAATATTGGTATTTTGATTTGGCTCATGGACTGTACAAAAAGAGATGGAGGGCCAGATAAGGCCTATGGGGCCATAGTTTGCCAACTACGGGCTTACAAAGCAGAGATCATATACAGACAGGCAAGGGTGAGCCAGACTGAGAAAGGCTGGAAACCTGGATAGAGGAGTTTAGATATGATGCCATTAACAGAGGAGGGCCTCTCAGAATTGGGCTCTGAGAGGATGAGTCCTCTTTGGAAAAATCACTCTGGAACTTACAATATGGATGAGAGGGGATTGGCTTCCCGCCTCAGCCATGTGTGGCTTTGGGAGGGACAGTGGGGACAGTTAGCCTACCAGATCAGTGGATTCAACTTCAGAATGTGTCCCAGAGAGATGACACTTAACACAACAGTGGGACTGGAGGCAGGGACTTGGGAAGAGGCCAGTTTATGAATGATGAGGCGCTCAGGAGACCAGGTGCAATGGTAGAGAGGAAGTCAGATTGGAATCAGTAAGCGCTAAGAAACTGTAGGGTCTGGTGATGGTTGGACACTTAATGGTAACAGAGCAGAGAGAGTTAAAAAGCATCTGCAGGGTTCTTTTCCGGAGGAGCTGGGATATAGATGATATCTCCTTGAGCAACATTCTTGGGGAAAAAGCTAACAGGGACTTGAGAAGAGATCAGCTTTGGAAGTGTATGAATACATTTTATTGTCAAATGTCCATAGCATGGTTTGAAATACTAAACTTGGTGAGAGGTCATGGTGGCAGACAGAGATTTGGGTGTCAGTCTCATAATCAAAGCGTATACCTACCAGCATCCCCTGGGAGACAGTGTCTTTTATTGTGCTGCTCTGTTTCCTGAAGCTCAGAAGGGGCCACACTGGCATGTGTGGCGTGTAGGTTACACCGCACTACAGCCGTGGTGGCCTACCTGACATGGAGCCAGGTGGATGAACATGCTCTGCAAAGGACAGAGCTTTCAGAGGAGGGCAGAGGTATCACGTGGACCCTGGAGCAAGGCCCCAAGGAGAGGGAGGAAGACATGAATGTGGTGATTTGAGTGAAGAAGAAAAAGAAACGGCAGTGCCAAAAAGCGGTCAGGAATTTTTTTTTTTTTTGAAACCAAAACTGTCTACAGCCATGCCGTCCTGAACTTGCCCAATCTCATCTGATCTCAGAAACTAAGCAGGGTCAGGCCTGGTTAGTACTTGGATGGGAGACCACCTAGGAAGAACAGGTGATGTAGGCGTAAAAAAAAAAAAAACAAAAAAACCACCAAACCAAAACTGCCCCTTCTTTAATATAGCAATAAACAATTCTGCCATGATCTACTAAGTATAGGTTGCGAAGTGTTCCTAATCATAAAAGTCTCTTCTATAAAGAGGGTTCACCAGTTAAGAACTGTTCAGACCTCCAAGAATTGTTTACTGGGTCCTTGTCTGGTCCGTTGGCGAAAAGTTTTAGCCTGATAGTGAGTTTGGAAACCAGATTTGTTGTTTGGGATCCTGAAGGGAGAGCGAGTTTGGAAACCAGATTTGTTGTTTGGGATCCAGAAGGGAGCAGGAAGAGATGGCGTTTGCAGACCAGCTGGGTGAGAGTGCCGGGACATGTCCTAGGAGTTTGGCGTGAGAGGGATATGATGGGAGTCAAAGCAGATTAGATTGGAGGGTTTTAATATTTTTGTTATTTTTAAAAAATTTACTTACTTTGAAACCTTTTATTTTGGAATAATTTGAAATTTACAGATACAGAGCAGGTAGCACAGGTGGTTCTTGTGTGCCCTGTACCCAGTTTCTCCCCGTTAACAATGTGTACCCTGTGATGTGGGGCTGTTTCCATCAACATGCAGCCCTCCAAGCTCTGCTTGACCGAGCGCTAGCATGTTTTACCAAATCAGTGGTTCTGTGCCACTTCCTCCTAACTTTAATCTAGAGAAAAGTTGCTAGACGAGTACAACAAGTATATAGATGTATATCCTTCACCTAGATTCACAAAGGGTTAATGTCTGGCACCTTGCTGAGTGTGTGTGTATGTTTCTGCGTTTGAAAGTAAGTTGCAGAGATCACCTTATTTCACTCCCAAATGCTTGAGCGCACTTGTCTTGCGAGCAAGGATATTCTTTTACATAACATCTGGAAAAAGGAACAATAATTCAGTGTCTTCGAAGATACTGGTCATATTTAAATTTACCCTGAAGTTCTTTTATGACTGAACCCCCACCCCATCCCCAGGACACTTATTGCATCTGGCAGGTCTCCTTAGTCTTGGTTAATCAAGAGCTAGCTTTTTTTTTTTTTTTTTTTTTTTTTTTTTGTGCTTTGTACTTTTCAAGAGTCCCAGCCAGTAGACCTGCATCTCTGACCTCTTTGCTCCTGCGCTGATGCCTCCCAGCTGCGTCAGATCCCTGCCAGTTCTGGGCAGCCTTTTTTGATCTTCAAGGACTTGGGTAGCTGCCTCAATCTGCATTTCCCTAGTGCTGTTCTTAGCCCTGGCATAGCAGTAGATCCCAAGTAGATCACAAATGTCACTTGTCTTAAGGGCAGGGTTACATTCTTCTCCCTTGCAGCATATGTTGAGGTATACATATGTACCCAATGATTATTTTTTGAAGTAAGAATGAGTATTATAAGATCACTGAAAATTGTGTAAAAGATTCATTAAAGTCTCTCTTGGAACTATTTAAACCTGCAGCCAGTTGTACATTATTATACTTTGTATCTTTAGCAGATGTGGTATTTTATATTATCAGAATAAATACTTCACAGTGTTAACTATTTAGTAGTTACCAGGGAAGAATTAAAATTTGGATATTACATATGTAAAACCCAACATTTTTATTGCGAGATATATACAGGCTTCTATATCGTGTTTACATTTATCTTTGGCAGTTGGTAAGTCAAGTAAAAGTTGCTTTTAATTACATTTATGGTTTATATTTTATAGCAGAAATGATCTGGAATTCTCTTTAATGCATATGAAATTCTTATGTTTTCTTTCTAGAGATATAATACCTGGAAGCAATGGTTGTCAAAATGTGGTGCACAAAACCTTGAGACCTTCCCAGGGGTGGGGCTCTGAGGTCCACACCATTTTCATAATAATTGTAAGGGGTCATTTGCCTCTTTCATGTTGGTTGACGTTTGCACTGTTGGTTCAGGGTCAATGGTAGTAAAGCTGTCATCGCCTTAGCACAGTTGAGGCAGACGCTCCGAGCTGCACTTGTATCATTGTAGTCTTTACTGCTATGCAATTTTATGAAAGCCTTTTTCACCTAAGAATGTCCTTGATGAAGCAATAAAAATCACTTATTTTATTAATAGTGAACCCTTGAGTACACCTCTTTTAATACTCTGTGGCAAAACAGGAAGTATATGGAAAGCACTTCTGCCACAATTCAGAGTTAGAGGATTGCCTCAAGGATAAGCCCTTCTACAGTTATTTGAGTTGCTAGCTGAACTAGCCACTTTTTCATGAACCATCACAAAAGAATAATTGGCAAACTACTGCTATTTCTTGCTAAATGAACAAAATTACCCTGTCACTTGAAGGAAAACAACTAATACTGTTATTGCCAGTGATTAAATTTGAGCTTTCAAATGAAATTGGAATTTCAGAAAAGTTTGTATCTGCCACTGTGAGCCTAACAGCTTCCTAATACTTAAAGACTTTCCGATGAGATCAGTTCTTATACTAACGAATGTGATACTTCTGGTAATCTGTAGTAAACATTTGGAAGATCTGCATAACTCAGTGAATCGGTATTTTCAGATGACTAATGCATGATGTTACAAAATCACACCTGTGTAAAGGTCCATTTAAAGGACGAGACAAACAAATGGATTTTAAAGTAATGAAGCAATAAAGTACAATATGGTTTCAAATTCTACATTGCAACAAGCCTTTAGGGAAAAATAAAACACTTGTTGAGTCTTGGTATTGTATAATTATCTGAAAAGCCGATTGAAATCCTCTTCTTTTTCCCAGCAGCACCTCTGCGTGAGGCTGGGTTTTCTTCACATTTATCAACCAGAACAATCTATTGCAACATATTAAAAGCCGATGCAGATACAAGAATCCAGTTGTTTTCAAGTCTGACATTAAAGAGATTTGTAAAAATGCCAAACTATGTTCCTCTTCTTGTTAAGATTTTGCTACTTTTGTTTTGGAAACTAGTTTTTCATAAAAAATGTTTTGTATGTTAATATGTAATATGTTTTTATAATTTTTAAAAGAATAAAGAAATATTCAAACATTTTCTCTTCTAATTTTAAATATGGTAACTGTCGATAGGTATACCTATACAGGCACAAGGCTTTGGGGCCTCACTAATTTTAAGATGATAAAGGGGGTCCTGAAACCACTGAGTCTGAATTAGGACGGTGGGTGCTGTGGGATCAGTTTAAATCCAGCTTCTCTTTCCTGCATTTGTGGTTTATATCTGAGGAGGTTTATATATTTTGGAAAGCATGAATAAAGGTAGTAAATTTAATCAATTAAGTTAAGTGTAAGGAACAAGGATCTGTCATCTGAGGCTAATTTGACCTTTTCCTAATTTGAAGCTTAAGCATTTTTAGGCGAGCTGTCACAAGGAAGTAGTGTGGTCTGAAATTTCCTAAGGCAAAGTGGAAACCATGGGAAGAAGTATCTGATGCTTCTTCCTTATTTCCTAGTTTATCAAGTACCTGACCAGTCATTTAGTCATACTTTCTTTTTCTCCCCCATTTCATCTTTTGCATATTTACTTCCTCTTCACCCCACACTGATTTTGGGGGAAAAATAATTAAGCTAAGTCTTTTTCACATATCTCAGTTTAATAAAAATTGGCTTCTTTGCTTACATCATATGGGCTTTTAGTTAATTATTTTATTACTAATGTTCAAAAGGATTTGACTAAATGGAATGATCTTTAGTTTTCTGGAGGTATTCCTTTTTATAGAAATGTAGCTTTTTAACAAGGTACTACTTAGCCACTTCCTTAAGTAGGAATTGGAAATTACTTTTCTGATTTTATGGTGTTACCTATTTGACATTCCTCGGAGGGTCTCGGGGCACTGGGATCCAGGAGCCTGGGCCTGCCGTAGGTGATAGTGGTCCTCCCCCATCCCTCCTGTCATGTTCCAAGTGTCTTTTCTGCTTACTTGCACTTTAAGACTTGTATTTTGGATTGTCTTCCCTGTACTTGTCCATGGACACTCCTAACCCTCAGAGTAGTACATTCGGTTTATATTTTTGTCACCTATAAAGTGAAGTTAGACCAGCAATAGATGGTTTCCAAGGCCCCTCCAGGATGTGTAAGGTGTATGCCTGGGTTTTTACCCATGACTGTGTCCCGCATCTCTTTGGGCTGGTTGCTCTGCATGTTATCTGATGATTGTAAATAATTCTAGTAGAGAAGAATCAGTGCACTGCCCTGGAAGCTTATACACCTGGCTTTGTTGTGGTGCCTCCTGTGGATATCACTGGGTCCAAATCAGATTCAGCATTGCGGCTGCATTCAAGGGTTGGTATAAGAAACAGCTCTTCGAAGACTACCCTAAAAACTGATGGGAAAACAAATGCCATATGTTGGTGGCATTCCCGATGAGATGACCCAAGTGATGTCATTTTTGCAGGTCTGAGAAAATCCCAGTATCAATGCAGGCTGCCTTTTTTCATATAATGAAAGCCAATAGTATATATAGTGTGTGTTTTTTTTTTAACCTTAACTGCTAAAGCTAAGTTGTATGTTCAATTAAAGGAGACTTTTATTCCTGTTTTAATGGCATTGAGGTTTTATTGTATGGGTGTCCAGAATTTTAAATTTCTTTAAAAATTAGCAAAAATTAAAAATAAATGTGCAGTTCCGTATTTCAGCTGACGAACAGCCGCCGTGTCCGTTGCTGACAGCTGCCGAGCAGCTTGTTGTATTTTCACTGTTAACTGAAAGTGTCATTCACATGAAGTTCACAGTCATAAACTAAACAGGTTTGTGACTTAACTCTGGTGGTACAGTCCTTATTGAAATAAAAACAGAGAACTTTGAAGACACTAATCTATGGTTTTTAAGTAGAAACGCTGACCTTCGTCGTTCTGCATTGGCGTATAACTCTGCAGGAGGGTTCCTCTGCTGGATTTATCACATATAAGTTCATTGAGGGGCAGCGTGTGCCAAGCAGTGGGCAAGATGATGAAAATTCCTGCCCTAATGGAGCTGATCTTCTAGTGGGAGAAACAGATCCAAACAAAATGAACATTTAGTACATGCAGTGAGTTAGATGGTAGTGCTTTATGATAAAGCAGGAGGGGAGAGCAGGGAAGTAGCTGCTAGCGGTGGGTGTAATTGAGTGGGTGTCATTCAGCATCACTGGAAGAAGCAGTAGATGGTTGAGGGGCAGGCAGGTGTCAGTGTAAGGGCCTTGAACTGGGTGTATTCCTGCTTCAATGCGGAGGCCTCCTTGGATGGGGCACTGAGAGGTGCTGGCTAATGCACAGCTGACTTCAGAGTGCTGGTTAAGCCATTTTGAGTAAGCAGGAAGTCTTCAGTGGGCTTTGAACAGTCTGACACGTGTTATGACATAATGTGGGTAGTTTTTAAACCAGATATTAGGAATAATCGTGGGGTAAAGGCAGAGTGGGGAGGCCCCAGCGGAGGCCAGTGCATGACTCCAGATGTGTGCAGAATGTGTATTGTGGGAGAATTTGCCTACAGGTGGGATGTGTGAGAGGGAAAGCAAGCAGGGCTGAAGCTTTGGCCTGAGCAACTGAGTGTTGCCATAAAGTGATATGGAAAGTCTGGGAGGAGCAGGTTGGTTGTGGGGTGGATATTGGGTTAAGTTCGACACATTACAATTGGGACTAGACGCCAGGGGTGCTGTCCATCAGTTTGTTTGCTCGGTGAATCTGGAGTTCACGTGCGAGGTCTGAGTTGAAGGGTGAATCTGTTTGCCATTGGCAGGTAGATAGTAGTGTAGGATAATTGACAGGAGGCCCAGCACAGAGTCCTGGGCACTCCATGTCCGGATGGTGATGAGAACCTACAGAGAACCTGTGCAGGGCAAGACTAGGAGAGTGGACCCAGGCCAGGAAGGTGAGGGAGGGAGGCTGGCTGTGGAGGAGGCGGGAGTGAATCCTGGGCAGGTCCTTCGGTGAGCAGGGCAGGCATGTGGGGAGACCTGGATTGGAGCAGTTTGGTGGGTGGAAAAGCCAGAATCTGGCTGATTCTAGAATGTGAGGGGAAGAAATGGAGGCAGCATATACAGGCAACTCTGGGGAGTTCTGCTCTGAAGGAGAGCAAAGGAATGGAGGGGGAGGGGAGTTGTTGGGGAAATAGCAGTGCGATGTATACTGGAAATGACCCTTTGGCAGATGTTGAGGGACAGAGAGAGCTGTTCAAGTGCAAGGCCCCTGCTCCTGAAGAGGAGAGGGTATGTCTGTGGATAGGACTGAGGCCAGCTGGTACCTATAGCAGCCACAGAAAGGGAGGCCAAGTTCAAGGGAACTTATGGAGAAGAGAAAGCAAGGTCTCCAGCTCAACAAGGGAAGGAGGAGCTGGGATTTGGATGGGAGGGGAGAAAATATGACATAGTAGTTCCGGAGAATGGAAACGTTCACAGAGCAGGGGAGGGCTGTGCAGTGGCTGCAGCCTTGGGTACATGTGCACAAGTGGTCATTGCTGTGTGGATGCACATGTTGTAGGTTGTACACTTATGTTTTAGAAAAACAATTTCACAAGTGATAAATAATACCAGCTTATAGAAAACAATCTAGAAGGATCAAGGATGAAGGTCAGTTTGTATTGTCTGTATTCCTTCCCTCACGGGTAAGCTCAAGTTCAGTACGTGTCATTCCAGATCATCTGTTGTGCATTTACACACACACAGATATGTGACTACATATGCATGCAACTTTTAGAAAACAGGGATCATATACATACTATTCTGCAATTTTCCTTCTTTTTTCTGATAGTATTATATTCTGGAGATCTTCCATTATGGTTCATGTAATTAAACCAGTCTCACTCACATTGATGTCCGCAGTGTTTTACAGTAGGAAGTAAAATATTTACCATTCCCCTAAGAAGGAGCACTTAGGTTATTGATTTGGTTGGTGGGCTCTTTTCACGTGCACCCTAGGAGATGCTCTCTTCACAAGCTTACTATAAGGGTTCTAACTAGTCATTGCCGTTAGAGACATTATTGAACATTGATCTCAGTCCAGTTGCTTTATTATATTAAGACTGGATTATTTCCAGGACTTCTGAGAAATAACAAATTTAATTTGCCAAAATGGCAACTGCATGTACCACTCTGTTCCAATTTTCTTGGGCTTTTTGCCCTAGTTTTTTCTATTCAAACCTTCACTGTTAACAGAATTTTAAATGATTCTTTATCCTGGCAACAGAATCATTTTTAGTAAACAACTTGGATAATGTATGGTGTCCTCATGTGGAAGAGGTTAGGGATTTTATGGTGAGTTTGGAGTATTTTCTTAAGCCACTTGCAGAACTTTAGAAATCAGGAAAAAGCTTTAATCGGCTCCTTGGAAACTTTCCACTAGCCCTTTATGAGACAGGTGTTTAACCTGGAAGCCATGGATCCCGGGCCATCATGAATGGGCTTCAGGGTATATCACTTAGGTTAAGCTTGGCTGCATGTGACAAATTCCAGAATATGTTGTTTTAAAGCAAAGCAAGTGGTTGGTTATTTCCTTATGAGGAAGTCTGGGGCAGGCAGTCCAGAGACGTGTGGTAGCTCCATAGATGTGAGGGCCTCAGGCTACTTCCTTGTCATTCTTTACTCCGCTCTTCTAGCTCCTATCCCATTCTCATCCTTGGAGTCCAGCAGCAGGACAAGAAGGAAGGACACGGCCGCGTACCAGCTCTCCTTTTACGAGGTGTCCTAGGCTGCTGTGCATCCCGTCTGAGCTCATGTCCCGTTGGCTGGCACTTGGTCACGTCGCCACAACATACTGCAGGAGAAGCAGGAGTTTTCCTCTGGTGGCTGCATTCCCCTATAAATTAGGGCTCTTATACTGGTGTTGCTGAAGCCTGTGAAAATTGGCAGAATTTTGTCTGTCTGTGTTCTTTTCCTGGGAAAACGCCTGTCATTTTTTAAATTAGATTCTGAAGGCAGTCTTGTGACTCTAAAATGTTTTAAATCTGTCAAGTCAAAGATCAGTTGGGTGGTATTATCTAATTGAGGACTACCACCTTCATTAAGAAAGTAAATGTGTTCCTTTAATAATCTGCTTTGGTTCTTAATTTGGAAAAAAGAAGACTGTATTTATGGCATAAATAGCTTTGATCTTCAAACTGATCACCAGTTAATCTGTACTTAGAGGTCTTCAGAGGATACAGATTTAGCACGACACCTTATTTCCTTATCCTGACAGGTTCTCCTGAGTCAGTTCATGTGGGTTCTGCTTGCCTCCAAATCCTAGAGCAGTTGCTGAGGATGAAGGTTGTAGAAACTCCCAGTATTCAGCACAGGCACCAAATTCAGAGAATATTACTAGATATAACAGATTGGAATTGAGAATTTCCCACTCAGTTTAAACCTAAATATTTAGTTGTCTGACCATTTTTAAGAAGTGTTTATTTTTGAAAGGGGGATAAATAAACATGCTAAAAGTGCAAATATTATAAAAGAGAGAAAGGTGAAAAATGATTTCCTTTTCACCTCTTATGTCCCAGGAACATTCTGTGCATATCTAGTATATTTCTTGTATATTTCTTGTTTTAAAAAAGCATGTTACATAAATCCTGCCCCAATTATATTAATGTAATACTGTATTTTGGGAGTCGTCCATAAAGAGATCTGCCTCTTTCTTTTACAGTTGTTTGGAATTCCATCGTTCGGCTGTGCTATACTTTTTTTTTTTTTAAACAACTTCTTGTTGATGTACATTGAAATTATATCTATTTTGCTGCTAAAAGCAATGCTTTAGGTTTTTTTTTTTTGTTTTTTGGTTTTGTTTTGTTTTGTTTTGGTATGTAGATCTTTGCACTAATATATGAATCTGCGTGCTAGGATTCCTAAATGGGAATGGCAAGGTCAGGGCTCTGGCCAGTAGCATTTTGATAGCTATGTTGCCTGTTGCTCTCTAGGGTTATACTTCCCCCAGAAGCACAGTAGAGTGCCTCTTTTGCCAGTTTCTCAATACTCTTCCAGTATAGTGTACTACACTGTGTGATTGTTGCTTTGGTTTTCTTCTTTAGAGTCTCCTGTCATACACATGTTGGATCTTCTTTGCCTGTCACTATGCTACTTTTCCTTGAACGCTTCATCTCTTTTTAGTCTTAAAATTTTTCTTTTGTTCTCATTATGTTTTTCTTAAGGCATAATTGTGTTTATTCGTGCTTGGATTTCTTCTAGTTTAGTCTTCATTTCCAAAATAATTTTTCTTTTATATCTAATCTTTTCTGAGTTCTAGAATTTCATTTTTGAGCCTTTCTAGTGATAGTTTATGGTTAATATATCATTTCCTCCATGTATTTTAGCTTGTTTTGAAATATTAGGATAGCATTTTTGTCTCTTGGGGATATGTCTTTCAAGCATGCTTTCACTGTCTGTAGTGATGTTATTTTGCTCCTTATTCTCTTTTAAAATATATTACCTTTGCATGAATTGGATCTCAGTATTTTGTTCATTTTTATGTGGAATTAATTTTTCTGAATACTTGGAAGGGAGGCTTGATTTTTAAATAGTTTTTCTAATTTCAGTGTTCTAGAGCTCTAGTTTGTGTTTTTTAGGAAGTTTAAAAAATGTAGTTTTTGAACTCTCCTGTTTTTCCCTCCCATCTTTAATCAGACTTTCATTTCCCCCCATCACTTTTTTTCCCCCTGTTCTGTACATTTTGTGTTCTGTTCCATCATTTCAGTGAGTTTGGCCTAAAGATTGCTTTAGATGATTAGTTTTGTGAGTTCATGGGGTCCAGAATGTTATGGGTCTTCCTGACTTTTCTGCAGATCTCCTGCATTTATCTGCCGTGGGATTGTGCTCGCTTCGTGGTTTCAGCTGCTGCTCTCAAGCTGACGCATTGCTAGTTCTCTGCTCGCTGCTTCGCATGTGCTTCTACCACAATGGTCTTGTAGCTGTCAGTGGTGTGTCCCTATTTGCTTGTATTTGGAGGTTCGTTAGGAACACCTTATCACAGTTCTTTTACAGATGTTGACTTGGATTTTGGCTTTGCTATCCTACTTGCTCCATGTGTTTTTTATGGGGGTTTTTGGGAAAGAGACTAAAAATGGTATCGCCATCTTTCCATGGTTGGACTGTTAAAGGGTTTAGGCCTAGTTCCTCTGAGGTCCTTTGTTTCCCTTCTCGAATGTTATGATTGTTATCAGTCTCTTCTTTGCTAAGGACAGTTGATGTTTTCTCACCTCATTCAGTCTTGTGTGAAGTGTATAAACTGGGAACAAAAACATCTTTGCCATTTAATGATCATACATTTGATCACATGTTTATATGAAAATGTTACATTTACTCTATAAAGGAAGATTTAAGAGTGGAGCTTAGTTCCTCCTTTTATAAATTGTCCCTAAGAAATTCTGGAGCCGCTACATTTTAAGCTGTAGAATTTAAATCTGGATAAAAGAGAAGAGGAACCATGTTGTTAACAGGACTTAAGAACACGTGTGAAACCTGCAAGTTTAATGCCTGTTGAAACTTACCATTAAAAGAAGCTGTCAGGAGACTGCTACTTGAAACTAGATGGTCTGAAATTTTTAGTTCATCTCCCTCCCCCCGTCCCACGGGAGTTGGGACTAGGAACAGTAAGCGCTTACTAATGAAAGAAGCTATGCTGTAGTGTTGAGCACGTGCTTTCTGCCCTCAGGGAGAATGTAGTCTAGTTGGGGAAAGATAAACATTTTATACATTTATTTTATAAATATTTATAAATAAATAATATAAAGTATGATATGATAATATTACGGCAACATTGGTTCCTGAATTCTCCAGGACATCCCGTTTGCAGGTACTATATTTAGATCCCTGTGTTGATAGATCCTATTTGGAATAACATTTTGTTTTGGAAAATAAGATTTCTCTAGGCTTAAAGTGTTTCAGGAGCAGGAATAAAGTAACTGACTTTGTTCTAAACACAGTGCTATGCTCGGGAAATGACAGCTCACACCAGAGGTGGCCCAGCTCTGGAAGGTGGAGTGGGTGGGCGGGATGGCCGTGCTCCTGGGCAGGGCAGTGGGGCCGCACCCTGGCTCAGGACTGTGCTGGAAGCCAAGGGGAAGTGAAACAGAGCAGTTTGGAGGGCGGGTCTGAGTAGTAGAAATGGAGTGTGGATAGTCTTGGCAGGAGGGTTTGTTTGGGTACTATCTGAGAGATAGGGGATGTGTTACTGGCAGAGACAACAGTAGTACAATGGGTTTCTGGGGTATAGTGTTTGTAACAGGAGCTGATACCCTGCGGGGAACAAGTGAAGCATAGGATGTGCTCTATGGGAGGTAGAGGACTGCTGGAGACTGGCTAGGGGATGACGTATTCAGGCTGCTTTAGGAAAGGGTGACTTTAGAGGCGGTGTGGGGAATGGCTTGATAAAGTGAGAGGCTGTCAGGTAGGGGCTAGTCTAGTGGTTAAGGACAGAAGCAATGAGCAGTTTTGGGGCTGTGGTTCAGCTCTCACAGAACACTAACCTTTTGGTAGTTTGGGGCAAAAATAACCCTATATTAAAAAAAAATCCACAGACATCTGACATCCTCTTGAATATACATGGTTAGCAGTTTTCATTTTGCAGGTCACCACTGTTAATCTCCCCTCTTCTCTGCCAATGTGTTTGTTTTGTAGGTGGCAGAATCCTAGTGCTGCGTGAGTTTGATTCTTGCTTGTTGACTGGCCCCTCTCCTCTTATTCTGGATGATGTCAGAACAGGATCTGGCGGACGTGGTGCAGATCGCAGTGGAAGACTTGAGTCCCCATCACCCAGGTACAGAGCTGTGGGAGAGTAGGTGCACTTTATTCTTTCTATTCTTTAAAAATCCAAAAATGCTTCCAGAAGTTTTCTTTAATTGTTTAAAGAAAGCAAAGGAAAAAAGTGATGCATGACCAATATGAAAAATGGCAAATCACAGGGACTGTAGACAACGTCAGCCATTCCCAGATGGGTAGCCCTTCAGCACCTGACCGCTCCCCGCTCTCTGAGGTACACAAGCATTTACAGTCTCGGCGTCCCTCCACCTCCCCTCACCCAAGGGGATCCTGCAACAACTTTCTTCTTTAAAATGTCCCCCTTTTAAAGTTCACTGTTGCGATGTGTTACCAAGTTGGTACGTACGGATCGACTGCATTTTTCTGACCACTGCATGATATTCCGCTTCAAGGGGCCCCTCATTTATTGGACTCTTCTCTTGTGGATGGCAATTACATTGCTTGCACTTTTTTTCTCTCATACACACGCTGCAATAAAAATCCTTGCATATATATCTTGGAAAATATTTTTGTAGGGTAAATTTCCAGAAGTAGAATGGCTTCGTATGTTCAAAATTTGGATAAGACACTGACAGATTTTCCAGAAACATTTTCCTAAGTTATTCTTCCATCAACTGTTGTGAAAACAGCTTCCTATACTTTTGCTAAGGCTGGTAATATTTCTTAATGGCATTAAAGGCACACCTTAACTAACACCTTGAAACCTTAGCTAAATATTTGTTTTAAGAAGACTATTCATAAAAGATACCCTAAATTACAAGAACTTTATCTGTAAAAAAAAAAACTTTGTCTATAATTTTATTCTATGAAGATTTCTTAGTAAGTTTCCTCCTCTTTTTTTTTTTTTTTTGCCATTAAGTTGTATGTGCTTTACAACGCCATTTTCAATTGCATCAAAAAAACAAAACAAAACAAAAAAAACCCTAAAAACAAAAACTGGGAATAAATTTAACCAAGGAGGAAGAAGACCTGTACTTAGAAAATTATCAGACAGTGAAGAAAGATATTGGAGGAAATAAAAAAAAAAATAGAAGGCTATCCTGTGCTCATGGATAGTAAGAATTAGCATCGTTAAAATGTCCATACTATTCAAAGTAATCTATAGATTCAATACAGTCCCTATCAAAATACCAATGGCATTATTCACAGAACTAGAACAAATAATTCTAAAATTTATATGGAACCACAAAAGACCCCAAATAGCCACAGCAATCTTAGAACAAAGTTGGAGGTATCACGATACCTCATATCAAACTATACTGCAAGGCTATAGTAATCAAAAGAATATGATCCTAGTATAAAAATGGACACATAGATCAATTGAACAGAATAGAGGGCCCAGAAATAAACGCATGCCTATATGGTCAATTAATCCATGACAGAGGAGGCAGGAATATACAATGGAGTAAAGACAGTCTCTTCAGTAAATGATGTTGGGAACACTGGACAGATACATGCTAAAAAATGAAATTGTATCACTTTCTTATGCCACGTACAAGAATAAGCTCAAAATGGATTAACGACTTAAATATAAGACCTGAAACCATTTAACTCCTAGAAGAAAATATAGGCAGTACACTGTCTGGCATTGCTCTTAGTAATATTTTTTTCCTCATATCTCCTTGGGCAAGGGAAACAAAAGAAGGAAAAAACAAATGGGACTATATCAAACTAAAAAGTTTTTGCATAGCAAGGGAAACTATCAGGAAAACGAAAAGAACTTAATGGGAGAAGCTGTTTGCCAATGTACAGTAGGGGTTCATATTCAAAATATGTAAAGAATTCATGCAACTTAACCAAAAAACCCCAGATAATTCAATTGAAAAGTGGGCATAGGATCTGAATAGCCATTTTTCCAGAGAGGACATACAGATGGCTACTAGACACCTGAAAAGATATTCAGCGTCAGAGAAACGCAAATTAAATCCACAATGAGTTATCACCTCATGCCTGTCAGAATGGCTATCATCAATAAATCAATAAACAAGTATTGGTGAGGATGTGGAGAAAAGGGAACCCTTGTACACTGTTGGTGGGATTGCAAATTGATGCAGCCCCTCTGGAAAACAATATGGAAGTCCCTCAAAAGAAACAAAACAAAACAAAACAAAACTACCTATGACCCAGCATTTCCACTTCTGAGTATTTATCCAAAGAAATCCAGAGCACTAATAAATGCATCCCTGTGTTCACTGCAACATTGTTTGCAATAGCCAGGATATAGAAGCAACCCAAGTGCCCATCAAAAGATGGTTGGATAAAGAAAGAGTATATATATATATAATGGAATATTATTTTGTCATAATAAAAATGAAATCTTACCATTTGCAACAACATGGATGGTATAATGCTAAGTGAAATAAGTCAGAGAAAGACAAATGCCATCATTTCACTTATATGTGGAATCTAAAAAACAAACAAACAAACAGAATCATAGATTCAGAGAACAAACTGATGATTGCCAAATGGGAGCGGGGTTGGGGGCTGGATAATAAAGATGGAAGGATTAAGAAGTAGAAATTGGTAGCTACAGAATAGTCATGGAGACATAAAGTACAGCATAGGGAATATAGTCAATAATAATATTATAACAACTATGTATGGTGTCAGGTGGATACTAGACTTATCAGGGGGATCACTTTGTAAGTCATATAAATTTCTAACCACTATGCTGTTCACCTGAAACTAATAAAATATTGGATGTCAGTTATAATTAAAAAAATATAAAATATTTAAACTATAAAAAAAGTTTTATGTGTTTTATATTTCTGTTATGTTTGAAGTCATAAGTGTACACGATTAAGTCACTGAGTGTTTTGCTTGCTTGGTTTTTCTGGAATAGTCAATTGAAATGCTGAATTATTTCTCCCACAGGAAAGAGAATTTTTAGAAATCTCATAAGAAAATATGATGTCTATCTTGTATCATCTATTTGATATTAATTGAAAAAACTTCATTTGTAAATTAGTTATGATATGGAAAGGGAGGGGGAGTAATATAATTTTGGAATTAAATGAGCAGTCATAAAAAAACGAAGGCACTCTTGTAGGAACACTATTTTCTTTAGTCAATTTCCCCTTTCTTTTGCTTCTGATTTGTTTATAAGCAGCACTATCACCTGTTAAGTGGCAAGATCAAGAGCCTTATCAGATCATTGAACAAAGTTAGATCATGTGAATATAGCTGTTCAACCACAATTTTCTCTGTGAAAACTAAATAGTTTGTTTAGAGCTAGAACATGTAGCCTTGACTCTCATTAACACTACACCTTAGATACCATTGAACTTAGAAAAAGAAACACTATCACTGTACATAGCAATCTGAAAAATTTCTGTGTTCATATGGTGGTAGGTGAATGATGATTTCTTTAGAAAGCACACACTGCAATGTTCTAAAAGAAAAATGTCCCAGTTACATAATATTTAAGCATTTTTAGAACTATTAAAATTCTGACAGCTAACTTCCCAAATAAATTCTCTCTCTATATATTACAGTCCAAAGCAGGCTTAGAGAAATCATTTCTAATCTTGGTTTTGTTCCATCTCTGTTCCATAAATAACTTGGAACTATAGTTTATTGACTATTTCATGAAAACCTACTGTGTGCAGGGCTCTCTGAGGCCTTTATAGACAGAAAGCCTGTAATCTCTGACCCAAATGAACTTGCACAATAAATAACAAACTTGACTCAGCAAATACCAATGGTGTGTGATACACCTTTACATCCAGAGTGGGTTTAAGATTGAGATTATTTTTTCCTCATTTCTAAGATATGACCTTTGCGAAATTTAAAAATATAGTCAAGCCAGTAGAAGGAGCAGAATTTTCCCATAATCCTAGAAATAGAAGTGCTTTTAAAATTGTTGGCATGTACTTCCAGTTTTTTCTGATTTCCATGAAAAACAAAAATGTTTAGGTTCTGGGTTTTCACGTGCTCATCAAATGGCTGCTCTTACGTTTCTTTTCTGCATGTATATACGATTGTAACTTTCATCAGGCCAATCATTCTAGTTGATTGTGATAGCTTTAAAATAAGCATTGAGTTCTTTAGTCTAATTCTAAATGTAATGCACACAAAATTGTAAAAAGCAATGCAGCAAAGGACAAAGATGAAAAGGAACTTGTAGTTCCACGACGCATGGGACGTTATTGCCGAACCTTGGTACCCGTCTGCTCTGCTGCTTCACTGCCCTTTGCTTCCAGCCTTGAGGAGCTTCACACTGCCAAGGGGTATGGCTTCTTTTCCATAGTTATAAGAACCAGCTGTGTGGCCTCAGACAAGTCACTGGACTTGTTTTTAATTCAGCAAATTAGAAGGATTAGAATAATGATTGCCAGGGTCCCTCTCTGTCCTCCCAGTCCCGGTATAATTACCAGTTTCTTATGGGAGTAAATAAGCTGTGACCGAGGTTCTAAGAACCTGTGTTTTGCTAACCACAAGTACTTGTAGGTGTGGATTTTTCCTCTTTTGATTTAATTAAATGAGCATTCATTCCCACCCTTTTCTGTGTGTGGTGGTTGAGGCATTCCCTGCTGCACAAGGTCCACAGCGTATGACAAAGCCCTTAGGTTAGCAGTATGTCTCTTGGATTGTTGGTCCTCAGGCGCATTTCTGCAGGGGAGCTTTGGGTAATCACCTCCTGGAGATCAGTTTCCTGCTCTTGCCTAGGACCCGTGAAAGGCTCATGTTAGAGCCATAGGACTCCGCAGTGTCTTTAAACTTGAGAGTTTTGAGATGAATCATTTACAGGTTTAAAGGCATTGCCACTCTTTTTAAAAAATTGAGATCTTATTTGGAACCTTAACACATACAGCCTGTTGAAGTGGAGGTGCTTTGTTTGAGGTGGGGCCAGGACTGCAGAGACCTGTGCACCCCGCCTTAGCAGATGAGGACTCGAATGCCAGCAAGATGAGCTTCGTCCTTGTGTGTGAGGGGCTGGGGATGGTCTGCTTTGGCGTGGGTGCTGTGCCACTGCCGGTGTCACAGCATGAGCAGGTGTTAGTTCCAGCATCCACATGGGCCTGCATGGAAGTGAATAGACTTCCCTGAGTGGATGTGGTTGGGTGGTTGGGTGGTTGGAGGGTTGGAGGGGGAAAGCTGGGACATGGTCAGACAGCACTGTCCAAGCCAGGCAGGCATCGTCTGTCCATGGCAAGTTTATTCTGCTCGACTGTAGCATGGGGTGCGTTTGAAAGGAGGATGGATGATATGCCAAAGTGTGTGTGCACCATAGTTTATTCTCCATGGATAGATACTCTCCCACAAGTGCCACGGCGAGCACGCTTCTGTGTATGCATGTGTGTGTGTGTACACATATATACACATACATACATGTATATATACGTTATTGTAATATACATGCTCTATATGTATATTTATAAATATATGTTGTCACATACTGGTACTCATTTCTGTAGCATAGATTCACAGGCTGATATTACTGTTAAATAGTGAATTAAAGCCATTAACTGCGAGAACTGTCCACCTTACATTGCTAAGTGAAGACAAAAGGTACAGACAGATTGTTCATATGATGGCCCTGGCCCTCCCATATGTATGTAACGTGTTTGTCTCCATGTGTGAGCTTGTAGAAAGAGGTAAAGAGAAATAGACCAGGCAGTTAATACTGGTTTCAGGCAAGGACTTGACAAGGAAGAAATACTGTAGCAAAATGTTAAAGTACTCATGGTGTCATATTCAATAAAAAAAGGTTGAATGTAAATTCTGTCTATAATTGCTAATATGTAAATGTTTAATGATTAGGTCTAGAGCAAGGGATCAAGGACAGAGAAACTCAGTTTGCAAAGATGATGCGATTGTGGACAGTTTCAGATTTTGTGGCTATCTTTAATATTGGTTTTATAGTTAATTTTAGACAAAAAGAAAGTGGTTGGGACCATATTGGGACAAGCTTGCTTATCTGTGGAGAAGCCATGAAGATCAAGTGAAAATTGCTTGATGGCGAGGCATAGATTTCAGTGGCACTGTAGAATATCTTTCTATGTGACTTAACATGTTAAGTTTGGGACTATTTTGATGACTAACACTTAAGAAAATTAAATAACCAGAGAGTGGTTATGAATTTGATATGAGGGAGCCATCAGACAAGAATTTAAAGTTGGGAATAAATCATTATTATCAATTGGGTTTTATTATATTGAAATTTAAACAGGGTAGCTTAATAGAGCATTAAATGAGAAGCCTGTAGTTTTGGTGTTATAATCAACTGAATGGCACTTTAAGGAAAAATAATTCATCCAATATTTCAGTTTTTCATTGAGATTAAGGAGAGATCCTAGTTTCTGTTTGAGAATTTTAAGTTAAAACTATAAAAAGGTAAAATAAGAAATAGTGGTACCATTTCTAATTTAATTTTAAGGTGTTAGCTGTTTACTATTTTAATATTAAAGTTCTATATTAATTTTAAGGTGTTAGCTGTTTACAGTTCTATAAAACTTTTCATATTAAAGTTTAAGTCTTTTGTTTCTGTTTTTGTTTTTCAGTTGTACTGGAGAATCATGTTGTTACAGATGAAGATGAACCAGCTTTGAAACGCCAGCGACTAGAGATCAATTGCCAGGACCCTTCTATAAAGGTAAAAATACCAACATTTTATTGTTTATATCTTAGTTTCCTAGGGCTGCCATAACAAATTATCAAAAGCTGGGGAGCCTAAAATAACAAAAATTTATCCTCTCACAGCTTTGGAGACCAGAAGTCTGAACTCAAGGTATAAGCAGGGCAGTGCCCCTCCAAAGGCTCTGGGGGAGGATCCTTCCTGCCTCTTCCAGCTTTTGGTGGTTCCCGACGTCCCTTGGCGTGTGGCTGCATCACTCCAGTCTCTGCCTCCATCTCCACATTGCCTCCTCTGATGTGTCTGTGTCTATTTCCCTTTCTCTTCTCTTATAAAGATATTGTTGAGTTTAGCGGCCACCTTAATCCAGGAAGATCTCACCTCGAGATTCTTGACTTACATCTACAAAGACTCTTTACCAAATAAGACCACATCTACAGATTCCGGGGGTTAGGATGTAGACATATCACTTTTGAGAGTCACCGTTCAACACCCAACATTGTGCATAAAGCTGTTTTTCCCCCTTGAAGAGTATGAAGAATAAACATTGTTTAGATTGAAATTGCTGCCAAATAAGGCACCTTCCTACAAAACTATAGACCTGATGTGGATGGACAGAAAGAGAACAGTTTGTGTAGCTAATATTTCCCACCAATGGTGAAGTACTTTTGTACCTACCACTTAGGTCACCTAAATTTTAAAGTTAACTAGATGTGGTCTTGGAAACCACTGAGGTAGCGATTTTGGAACTGTGAGTTTTCTTGTTTGATTTCATGTTTACAGAGTCCTGGAGATAAATATCAGCATATGTGAGAAGTTTAAGAAAGCAATACAAACGAAAACTGTACTAACTTTTCATATCATCCCTCTGTTTATCTGGGGCATCTGTTTAGAAACATGCATGTCCTCCCAAACTTAATATTGTTAACAAGGAGAAGCAGTAAGATTAAATGTGTCAGTGATTTAAAAGTATATTCATAAACAAACAAAGAAAGAAAAGTATATTCACAGTTAAATTTCTTTTTCAGACTATTGATAGAAGGGGGCTGCATTAGTAATGCCAAATTATATTTTAAAATAAAATGCAGTTATAATTTTACCACTGGAGATATAGTCGTTGTAAACATAAACAATATAGAAATGTATAAAGTAACAGGTAAAAGTAGCCCGGCCTCAGCCATAGTCCCGTTACCGGTCAGACTTTGGGGTGGAGTTTGAACAATGCTATATGTGAGTACTGTTTGAAAAAGTTTGCTCACTAAATTGCCAAGAACTCTTTAATGAATAGATTTGAATATTTATGGTTAATATGCTTGTATGTGAAAGACTTATTCAAAAATACTCTTCTGCTCTTTGTTATTAATTTGTTTGGTAATTGTTTTAGCATATAACAGTGATTTTAGTCTAAATCCTGGACAGAACTGTTTCTAATTCAGAATTAAAATAATCAAGTTTTACTGCGTTTTAAGAATTTGGGAGCCAAATGTTTGATATCTTCAAATGATAAGGAATATTGGAGTTATCAGTGATTTTCTCTTAAGAATCCAGCCACCAATGAGTGGTTCTCAAGATGACTTACGTTAGGGTGGACCGTGGACATTACCTCTGTGTAGACCATGGTGATAGAGTGTCGGCACTGCATGTGTCTCCACCTGGCCCCCCAGAGCCCTCTCACTGCTTCCACGTCCTGTTCTCCTGAAAGTCCTCAGTGGAGGACGTGGAGTTTAGCCCTTTGCTTTGTACGTTAGCATTCTCATGATGAGGCTCGTCGGGGGAGTGATGGCTTGAGACAGAGTGAGTTGTTGGGACTCACTCTATGTCAGTTTTTTTTTTTTTTTTTTTTTTTTACCGCTTTGCTGCCCTTTACTGCCACGTCCACCAGGCAGTTAGACAAATGTATTTATTTAACTTCTTCAAAAGATAAGCTCAGACTGTTGAAAATGCACTGAATGAGAGTATCCATTTCTTCTCTTAGGCCTTGATGCCAGCTGCATGATGTGATGTGTGATATTGCTCTAATTTTGCTATTTTACTTCAGATTGGGAGAGCAGGCCCTAGCTAATGCTGTAGGTCAGCAGCAGTGAGATGGCATGTCCTGTCAGTCAGATGGAGGCCAACCTTTTACCGTGGGCAGACAAGCATAGAGAAAGAGGAAAGGCAAAGTCTTCATTATTTTCAGCTGTTGACTCTCAAGCCAGCCTTCCTACTAAATTGAGCTATTGTATGTTTTACAAACTTGCTCCTAACCAGCACCCTGAATTCTTCTACCAGCTGGTGAGCCCATCTTAGGGTGTTTGCTGCATGGTGGAAGTCTTACCTGAACACATGCTCCCATCAATATTCTGTTAACTCTTGGCAGGAATGACAGTTATGGGAAGTGAAGAGCTTTCCTGTCTGCTGTGTGTATTTGCTTTATTTCTTGGGTTTGGAGTTATGCATTGTCCCTGCTTACTCTGATTAATTGGACTTAGTAATTGAGACTTAGCGATAATTGAGTGTGATGCTGCTCTTAATGTCGACCACTAGGTGGCAGGCGTGCTGTTTACAATTGCAGGGAAAAATCTACCAAATTTCACCACCAGGGCCGTGGGGTTAATGTGAATGTGCAAGACCGGTGGCTTCCATCCAGACTGTTTTGATGTTACGTGTAGTCTGTTGTCATAATTGGAAAGGTTTGACTACTTCTATGCGTAAATTTACCAATGAAGAACATCCTAAAGATATATAAATTTTTATTATATGGGCTTAAGCATTACTAAAAATCACAACTGCATAAAGAAGTAAACCCATGATTAAGTAGTCACATTTCAAATACAAGAGGTTGAGCTTGTTTACTTAAATGTTTCTGGCTTAAAACTAAAAAGCTGAAAAACTAAAGTGCAGGGATTATTCTGTTGGAGTAGATTCAGTTGAAATTAGGAAATATCTATTTGGTGTTCCTTGGAATTGTCTCCTTCAAGTTCAAGCTATTCCTTCTGAAGTTTTTCTTTTTTTCACTTCCAGTCATTCCTGTATTCGATTAACCAGACAATATGCTTACGATTGGATAGCATTGAAGCCAAGCTGCAAGCTCTCGAGGCTACTTGTAAATCATTAGAAGAAAAGCTGGATTTGGTCACTAACAAGCAGCACAGTCCCATCCAAGTTCCCATGGTGGCAGGCTCCCCTCTCGGTGCAACGCAGACCTGCAACAAAGTGCGATGGTAAGAAGAGACCTGTGGGTTGCGGTCACCTCACCCAGGCTCCCCAGCTTGGTCACCTGAGTTTTTATACACATGAGGGCATCTGCCTCAGCAGCGTCATGACACCTATTTCAGTTAGACCCAAAATAAACACATGACACTCTGCTGAGATGGCTTAGAGTCATCCTCACATTATCTTTCTGATATAAACCAGACTGGTGCATCTTTTCTTTGGAATTAACCCATGAAATCTTTGAAGGTGTACATTTGTTTCTTTTCTTTTTTTTCTTTTCTATCTGTCAAGTCTTTAGATATTTTTTCTCCATAAGTAGTATTAATACATTTTACTCGAGTATATCAAACTTTTCATTCACATCTATAGTTTTTATTGTGCCTATTTAAAAAAAAAATGTTTAGAGCCTAATCTTAGTGGGATGTGTAGTAGTGCATGTACCATTTGAATTGAAACTTTATGAAGAATTTAGTTAGATTGGAAAGATGTCTCAAAACCTTTGACCTGGTAGTGTATCTGTCAGTTCACAGCACTCAGTCATCTACTTGAGCTCCTGAGATGAACTAAAGCTTATGCACTTGGCAGCAGTTTCCATCAGTCCTGTTGACATTTTTATCCTTTCCCACAACCAACTGTGAAGAAGTCATATTTGTGAGATTGGCAAAATGTGGCTTTGTACTTGATGAGAACTTGAAGCGTTTTTACTGAGGGCTTTCCTGTTGTGGTTCTCTGGGCCATCTGCTGTCTCCTGCCCTGTGTGTTTGTGAGGAGCGAGGGCAGTGGACATCATGGCGGATGCAGGGGTTGGGGCATCGCAAGCTGGAAGGACAGTAGCTAGCCTTGCTGCCAGGGTCAACTGGGTTCTGCTCTGCCCGTGTGCTCTGGGTACAGGAATAGCAGTAGGAGCTTTGTGGACTTTGCAGGGGAATTTGGGATTGAGGAGAGGCTCCTTGTTGGTTTTGGGGTGCTTTCAAACATGCCTCAATTTTAAGGCGGCCACCTGTCCTGGTTTGTCTAGAATAGCTGTGGATGATGCCTGTTGGATGGACATAATTAATAGTACCTCTTTTAACTCTTCACAGTGTCCTGGTGTGTTTGAAACACTACATGGCCCCTACATCTGATCTCTAGCTAGGAGTCAGGAGTTCTACTTGTCTCTGTCCCCAGAGGGAAGGTGGGGCATTCCCTGGTGTTGCTGTGCAATGGGGCCTTTCACCTTGGTGTAAATTGTGTCCTAACAGACCACTCATGTGTTTTTTCCCCAGCAAACATTTGCTGAGCACGTCCTCTGTGCAGGCAGTGAGTCTTTTTTTAAGAATGATTTTTTTTTGTCACGCCATCTCATTCTAAAATGCAATGTTTAGAAAATATAATTTGTAATTAAAATATGACTATAATGCCTTACGTGTAATGGAAGGAGAAATAGAAGGATAATAGTGTATTATAAGATAACATGTATTTTAATATGCAGATAGTTGGATTAGGTACATAAGGAGGCAGTGAATAGGCCAGGTGCCCAAACCTCCCAGGTTGAGTCTTGGTGACTCACACTAGTTGATGATGGACTATTACATAATGACAGGCAATTCTTGATGAAGTTTTAAATAAAGCAAAGTATAATTTTTTCCTCTAGACTTGAACATAGTTGAATTCCTGGAAAATTCAAGTTTTAAAACTGTCCAACAATATTTTGTATATAAATGTAGAATGGAGTGAGATTCCAGGCTTAGAGAGTTAGCAGCATATTTTTCACTCATCCGAACATCTGGGGCATTTGAACTTTGTGCAGGAAGATTTATTGTTAGTTGAGACTGCCTCATGCATTGAAGGACGTCTTAACCTCCTTGACCTGTACCCACTAAATATCAGTGGTATCCCATAATTCTGATAACCAGATCTGTCCCATTGGATTTCAAAATGTCCCCCAGGCACCTCTATTGAGAACTAGTGCTCTAAGGGATAAAAGAATGAATGACATGCTTCCTGCCCTTACGTTAGAAGCTTGCATATCCAAGGATGGTCCTGCTTGGTCTTGCGTCACTCCTTTACCTGTGCTTGGGACAGGTCGTTTTTCATGAGATGAGTCAGGGAAACCATTGACAAAATCTAACCATTCAAATTCTACCTTCAATTATTTGTGATGGTTCCAGGAGGTCAGGTGGAGAGGGCGCGTGCCCAGGGACTGACGAGCTATTGCTGGTGGGAGGGAGAGGGGCTGGCACCACTTCTGGTGGGGTTTTCCTTCCTCATTGGTCACCTCATTCCTTTGGGGTTTGAGTTGTTTGAGGACAGAGCTGCTCCTCTTGAATAAAGGTGTTTCCAGTCTGCAGGGAGCTACCATCTTTCTGGCCTCCTTCAGCATTCAAGTGATTGCAGGGCTGTGGGAAGCACCATTAGCAACTTTCCTGGTTAGAAATTCCACTATGCTTCCTTTCTTTCTGCTGGGGAGATTTTATCATTTAGAGACCTGCCATAGTTTGCTCTGTGTGTATTATTAACAGGTGGTAAAATAAAAGTAAAGTTTTCTAATACTGATTCAGATGTATGATCTAGTTGACCCAAATCAATTAGATTTTCTGGTTTTAAAGAATTGTATTGGTGAGATAAAAATCATCCTGTTATAGAATACACTTATTGTACATTCCCAAGATTTATTAATATTGTTAATAAAAACATTACTTATAAAAGTTAATGTAAGATTATTGGAAAGAAAAATCATTCCTCCATTTTCTCATAGGCATAGTCTTAAATAGGATGCATGTAAATGATTTTTAAAGATACTAAATCTGACATTTCTCTCCATGTAAGCTCTGAAGATGAGAAATAAAAATTGCCAACAGTTGAAAACTGTTAACAAGAAATTTGGGGGAGAAGTAAAGGGTAAGAATTTAAGTCTAGTAGAGCAATGAAAAAAATGTATATTTAAATTAGAAAGTTAATAATTTATAAACACATACAAGTGAATGAGAATTACATGTCTTAAATGTGGATAGTGGAACATTAAAAGGAAAAGTCTACAAAAAATAGTTAAAAATTGGTTAATTTATTTTGGGCCTCAGGTATTTAAGACAAGTTAGAAGTATGTAAGTCCTAGATTATTTTATAGTCAAAGCATATGTTTTTAAAATTACTTAAGATTCCTTAGGTCCACTTGCATTTGTTTTGAATGATTTTTTGGGAAGTCTGAGTATAATCTCACAGGAAAAATGCAGACGCCATAAAGGTTTTCAGTTATAATGAAGCTTCTGGATAGTGGGTGAGAACCTGTTCAGAGAAATACCACCCGCCCTTCCACTTGGGGAGGCTACACGTGACCCGGAGCCAGCCCCACCTGCAGGGGCTGGTGCATAGATAAATCCCTCTCTGCACCGAAATTCGCTCATCTCTTGGTTATTCCAATTAAAACCGGCCTGGGCTATACCTTGCTGTCAGCTCTGAGAATTATTCTCTTTAATCCCTGGAGCACAGAAGACAGTAGACTGCTGCCAATCTTAATTGGCATTTTGGATCCAGATGTTCAGATTCTACATCCAAATGAGATTCTTTAAATAAATTTAAGCAAAAAGGAAAGAAATAAACTTTTTTTCTTTGATACTGAAACTTAATCACTGTAGTTAAAATGTGAGGTTACTTGGATGGTATCTCACCCAACAACAGTATTCTACTCAAGGGGAAAAAATGGACTTGAATTCTTATAGTAGGTGTTCTTTTCTTCCTTGCAACTGTGCCATAAATTCAGATTTTGTTTAATTGTGATTTCAAGAGTGGCAACAGGAATCGGTCTGTGAGTAGTTTTAACTCTGAAGCTGTTTTGCATTGGTATTGGTAGCAGATTACTGAAGTGTTGTGCTGCGTTGGGGAAGTCCATAATGAGTAGGCTCATCCTTTAAATGATGGCCGTGAGCACATCAGGAAGGAAAGGCCTCCATTTTATTATGTGGACTGACAGGATCAAGTGTATGGTCAGGGACCTTTATGCTATAGATCCACATAAAAACCCTTTCTCTGCACTTTTTTGAGTTTAGGCATAGAGCCATTTGAAGAAGGTTCAGTAGGTAGGACACAGCTGAGCCTGGTGCTGGCCCGATGCGGGGTGCTGTCCTAGTTGATGACATCTGGAAGGCCAGCATGGTGGCACACATACAGTACATAGATCATGAGGTAGAATACCTGCTTGTCCAGCAGGATCTTGTAGAACCAGACTATTACTGGATAAGTCAGAGAGCAACTTAAAACCCAGATGTTTCGGATTTGTTTGTTTTCATTAACTGAACATATTGACTAACTAGGAAAATGCTTATATTTCTTATTTTTGAAAGCAATAGATTTCTATTTTATTATTTTTATTTTGGTGTGCCAAGTGGTTTATTTTTGTTGAGATGTGTTTGACGTAACAGATTTTTATTTTTAAGAGCTTAAACATTTTTTAAAGCTTTAGTGTATTTCTGTAATTTTAAAACAATTTTAATAAATCAGGGGCTTCTTTGAAATACTCTAAAAATAAAAGTGATTTCTTTTAAAATTTTCTCTCAGAGAGATGTGTCATGTAAAACATTTGGAATGGGAGATTTTTCTTCTTTTCCTTTAAACTGATTATTGATCCACAGAGAATTGAAATATTTGACCAAGAAATTATTTTAATTCCCTCTAATATCTGGTTGCTAATTTTCTGTTTTGTTTCCCAGAGGTTCTTTTGTTTTAAATGTTGACGGATATTTGTGGAAAGACCGTTCTGGTTTTTGCACCCTCACGGCTTCTGGGTAGAGAGAGGCCTGTTTCTGATCATCTATCTCTGTTCTGGCACTGGAGCACCAGCGATCTTGGGTAGAGTAGTCAATATTCAGAGTGTTCCTGTTTTGGGTCATTGACCTGCTCAGTCAAAAGTATAGCTTTTCATGGGCTTTAGAAAATGTGACAAACTCAAAATAAGGTGTTTGAACTGTGAATAAATGGTTGGGTTTCAGCTTTGATGGACTTGTTTAATTATTTCCTTATCAAATTTTTGATGGTTCCATTTAATTTTGTATACTTAGGATTTCTCTTCCTGACTGATCTCTACTACCTCATACTTGCAGACTTTTTGTGACCTCATTGTGATTCCTTGTACATGTCACGGCTGAGTACTAATCAGGAAAACATACAATTTACAAACATACAATTTAGGGAATTATTAACATAATCTGCTGACGCAGAGATACAATCTAATAAAGCAGATAATATGTAGTCAAAAATTTTAGTAGATTGTGCACATTCTAGTAATTTGATGTATTTCTCTACTTTTATAATAACTCATGCATTGATTGGAATTGAGTTGAATCTGTGGATTAACTTGGAGAGAATTGGCTATCTTAATACCATTGAATCTTCTGATCCATGAACATGGTATACATCTCCTCTTAAGGAGCTCTTTCATCTCCGCCAGCAGTGTCTTATAGTTTTTAGTGTACAGCTCTTAGAAATACTTTGTTAAAAGATGCTCTTTGTCAGGTCAAAAACATTCCTTCCTATTCCTTATTTTGTGAGAGTTTTTATTATGAGCAGGTATTGAATTTTCACATGCTTTTAATGTATCTGCTTGAGATGGTTTTATAGTTTTTCTTCTTGATGCCATTAAGTGAGTTACACAGATTCATTTTGAATGCTAAACTAATTTTACGTTTTTATTAAACCTGACTTGATCATTGTGTATTATCCTTTTTATATGTATTTTTGAATTGATTTGCTAATATTTAGTTAAGGTTTTTGCATTTATGTTCATGGGGTATATTAGTATGTAGTTTTCTTTTTATGGCATGCTTTCTCTGTTTTGCTATCATGATAATGCTAGCCTCAAAAGGTGAGCTGGGAAGTCATCTCTCATTTTCTGAAAGTGTTTCTATAGTTTTAGTTTTATTTCTTTCTTAAATATTTGATAGAATTTGCTGGTGAAGCCATCTGGGTTTAGATTTTAGTTATAAACATAGGACTTTAATAAGTATACAGCTCCTTGAGTCAGTGTGCTTTAATTTGTATCTCTCCAGGGGTTTTTCCTTTTAATCTAATTATAGACTAATTAGCATAATATTTTTATCATATTTTGTGTTATCTTTTAAATGTTTGTGGGTCCACATGGCATTTGGGTGCCATGGCCCCTTGGGCTCCTGTGGTCTGTGATTGTTTCTTAGGCTTTTCTTGTTTTTATAGCTTTTTGAGGATTGCTGGTCAGATGTTTTATAGAATGTACCTCAGTTGGAATTTGTCTAATGCTTTCTCACGAATAGACTGGGATTGTGGGCTCTGGGAGGAGGACCACAGAGGCGAAGTGCCCTCATAGCATCTTATTGAGGGCGTGTGCTGCCCCCAGGCTTTTCATTGTTGGTGTTGATGTGGATCACTGGACTGAAGGTTGTTTGTCCAGCTTCTCTGCTGTACAATTGCTGTCCTCCCCTACCTCTTCCATTGTGTGCTCTTTGGAAAGACGTCACCAAGCTTGGTACCCACTTATGGAGTGGGGCGTCATGCTCCAATCCACCTACTGTAAGGTGGAGCATCTACACACACCAATTGTTGCCGTTCTGCATGGGAGATTTGTCTCTTCTTCCCCATTTATTAACTTAGTCAATCATTTTATCAGTATGGACTCATGGATATTCATTTTGTACTTTGGGTTACAATCCAATACAGATAGTCCCCAACTTAACAATGGTTTGACTTATGATTTTTTGTCTTTACAGTGGTGCCAAAGTATTCAGTAGGAACCATACTACTTCACATTTTGAATTTTGATCTTTTCTTGGGCTAGTGAAATGCAGTATGATTCTCTCTAGTGATGCTGGGCAGTGGCAGCAAGCTCCTAGTCAGCCATGTAATCCCAAGGGTCAGCATCCGGTACTGTATGGTATATTCATTGTGTTCGATGGCTTTCCCAACTGCAGGCTAATGTGAGTGTTCTGAGTATGTTTAAGGTAGGCTAGGCTAAGCTATGATGTTTGATAGGTTAGGTGTATTTAATAAATTTTTGACTTACAATATTTTTGACTTACAATGGGTTTATTGGGATGTAACCCCATCATAATTTGAGAAGCATCTGTACTATATTTGTTGCTCAAATTGTTCCAGCTTTGGTCATTGGGAGCACTCTCAGGTGGCTCTTGTGGCCTCTTGACATCTCACATCCCAAATAGTGAGATTTTTGTTTGCTCTGGATACTTCCTTCCTTTCTGGCACCACAAGATGCTCCAGGCTTATCTTGTGTGTTCACTGCCCCAGTCCTAGAGTCAACCATTTCTGCTTTTATTGGAAAATGATGTTAGAGACTGAGATCTGGGCATTAGGTATCTTCCAAGTGTTCTTAAAATGTTGGCCTAGGAGAGACACACCTCTCTCCTATTTAGGTTTCACCCATGAGCACTTGTGCCAGGGCTGTGTTTGCATGGAAGGCCTGTTTGCAAGGTTGCATAGTGGCTCCCAGGGACAGGGCCACCCTATGGAAAGGGGGCAGGGGCTCGTGGTAGACCCCCCGCAACCCATCTGCCTGTCTTGGGCTCAAGGGCCTTGGAATATCTGAATTTATTGTTTAACTGGGGATCGGTACCCTCACCCCTTTTTTGGTGCCATTGTTGGAACTCTGAGACCAGCGGACTGTTCTTTTTTTGTAAGTACATTACACCCAACTGAGCTGTTTCTTTTTGTGACCAGGTTCTTGTGTGGTGTGCAGAAGTATAACTATAAAAGCCAATGGGAGAATAGGTTCTTAGGGAACAAATACCTGTGGGGTTTTAGAAGAACATGTCATCATTGTGTTTTCTTATAAGTAGAAAGAAGAAAAATTTCTCGTTTCTTGCTGCCTTGCTTTTGTTAATTGAGAGTTTTTCTTTGAGATAATTCACAAAAATTAGAAAACTAATATATCATATTTCCCAAACTGAACTTGATGAGTAATTATTTTAAGTTGCAAAATGATCGGTGGTCAGCAGAATGTAACATAGCGAGGCTTAGTGGTAGGCGGGAGGGAGGCAAAACTTTCTCAGATGTTTTTCAGATATTTTAGTGGAACTCAGGCCACACACAAAAAAGTTGGAGGTCATTGTGTGAATAGAAATAGCACCTGATGTGACTACCTCACACAGGTAATGAGTAGGAAGGCAAATTAAACAGCTGCTGTGTGAAGTTTTGGTCTTAACTAAGCCTTAAAGGTAAGATAAAGTTTGCTCCTAGTTTGTGTTAATACAGATAACCCAGAACATGAACTCCCTGAGGGTGGGGCATTTCTGCTGTGTCTGCAGCGGGTATCTCGCTTACTGCCACGCAGGATAGCTTTGGTGACAGAGGGTTCAGAGGATTTGGCCTTTGGGCCTTTTAAGTTATTTAAATTTGTCTTTGGAAGATTTGTTTCTCCTAAGATGAGTCTTGCTCTTAGCATACATATGTAAAGTGAGGTTAAGGCAAAGAACATAATCGTGAACATTTTTCTCTAACTTGTGATTATTTGATGCAACTTGCCCATGTCCTGTTAGACCTAGATGTTTGTTCAGTGAAGATCCACAGGTGTGTCATGTGAATGATTCATCGGACTTGGTGGCACTTGGTTTCTTATTTACTGGATGAGCTTTTTGCTTGGATTACATGCTTTCGGTGCTCCTGGAAGTTTTCCTTGATTTTTGGAAATTGGAAATAAGGAATGACTATGCTGCTTATACAAACCTGATTCTCCCAGGGACCTCATTCTGCAAGGGAACTTAAGAAGTGTTTGCTTGGTTGAATCCAGTGCACTGAGACTCTTGGGGTAGAGATAGAGAATATAGGTGTGGCTCCTCTACTGCCTCCTACCCTACCTTTTCTGTGGCAGGTGTTAATTGATGTTGGCCCATCACCATGAGATAGCAACAGTGTCAAACCTGAATCACTGTGGTGTTTCTGGTAGGTGGAGCTGGCTCCAAATATTTAAACTATTTGTCCTGGTTCTAAGGGGTTTCTCTGTCTGCATCTGTGCCTGTGTGTGTGTGTGTGTGTGTGTGTGCGTGCGTGCGCGCGCGCGCGTGTTTGTATACTTCTGAATCCAGTTATAAACCCCTGAAATCTATCTAGGGATTTAGCAGATTCTGAATGAGAGTTCCTACAAAGTTCTCCAAGTGTACACAAATCTGACAACCCTAGTTCTTCCATAGAACACTTAGACGCAATCTCAACCCAACCCATCGCTCTGTCTCCGCGCTGCGTGTGTTTCTTATTGGACTCTCTGCACATCAGGTACTGACCTCAAGTATTGGTTGATCCTGTCCTCGTTATCAGCTCCCGCCCTCTCCCCACAGTGTCCTTGCCTGCACTGGAACACTGTATGGGCTCCAAGCTCTCTGGTTCAATGCAAGGGCCTGTTTTTGTGCACCTTGTGTCTAATTTTTCTTTTGTAATTAAAAGTGGCAAACACAAACTTGTGAAAAATAGTTTAAATTCTACCTTTTTAAAGGAGGGGATTTTTCACCTCTTTTATTTTGTTGGTTGGTTTGTTTGACATAGACTTGAATAAAGCCCCTAAGTGTACATTCAAATAATAGTGCATTTTGTGTGATGAGCAAAGGGGCAGAAAGTCATGCTCTAAGGTGATAACACAGGTGCTTTGAATGTGGCAACAAAGCAGTTTCCTGAAATTGAAGAGAAGTTAATGGCCACATTGTGAGCCAGCTTGGAAAATGTTTGCCAGGACAACTCTGAAAGCTAAGATACTTTGTTTTAAATCTGTCAAAATGGATTTAAAAACAAAACAATTAAAATGCCCAAACACTGAAAGTGTAAATTGTAGCAGTAATCGAAATAGGATTATTTCTGCTCTCAACCCAGTAGTTAAGAGTAGGGAGAGACTTGGTTTCAAATCCAGGCTTCTGCACCTATAAATGCTGAGAACTTGGGCAAATTCTTACCTTTTCTAAGCATCTTTTTCTTCAACAATACAATAATAATAGAAGTAGCAAGCTAGGATTTCTGCGAATGAGAGCGTGCATATAAATGCTTAGTATTCCTGGATTCCTCACAACCCCATGAGGGTTTAAAAAATTATTACTATTAATGCTGTTCATTCACTGAGTGCCTAATATTGGCCAGGCCTTGTGGTATATGCAGGACTCACATTGGTGAGCCCACAGGATTCTAGAGCACCCTCAATTTATTATCTTCCAGAATTCCAGTGGATGACAGCATCCTAGCTTGACCTGTGGAGTCATGTTTGTAGATTTCTATTCTGGCTTGTGTTTCTTGGCCTTTTTTCTTTTAGCAATCAGACTACCAGCATTGGACCAAGGAATCTAGAGACAACAACCAGAGGCTTACATGCAGATCTGAGGCTTATTCTTAAATTCTTTCATCTTAAATACACAGACTTGATTGTGTACTGGGCATTCACCTAAGCAATTGAGTACACCATCGAACAAAACAGGTGAAAAGATCCCCGTACATGGACAACCACATAACAAACTAAGCTATAGTAAATGAACTGTATTACTAGATGAGACAGTGCCGAGTGCTGTGGGGGAAACGGTGAACAGAGCAGATTTATGCCCTTCTATAGAGTTGTGTGTAATTTTGTGTTGTTTTAAACCAGAGCACCCATCGGAATCACCTGGGGAAATTGTTTAAAAAGTCCCAGGCTGTTTGGGAGTGGGCCTTAGCTTCCCCAGGAAATTTAGATGTTCCAGAAGTAGGAAGCTGTAGACTCTTGCATCATTGATGTTGGTTAAGAATGTTGGCTCTGCTGCTTGAGGACTTTGAGCTCAAATCTAACTTTGCCACTTAGCAGCCGTTGGGGCTTGGGCAGGTTGTTGGCCTGGCTGTGGTGTGGGCTGTTCATTTCTGCAGCGAAGGTACCACAGTGCCCCCTCAAGCTTCCGGGACTGAATGACTCCTTTCACACACAGAGTCCTTGGGGCAGTCCTGCGTGTGACTCTCCCTGCTGGAGTTAGTAGTGGTCCTACACGCACAAGGGGTAAATGTAAATGGTCCTTGTTTCGCCTTGTCACAGGTCACTGGACCAATGTTTTACTTCTAAATGGTACTTGTTTAGTCAAGAGTATTCAACTTGTGTAATAAACATAATCTTAGAATTAAGCAATAATATTCAGCTTGAGAATTAGCTTAATCTTAGAATTAAAACAATTAGGACAGTCAATGGGTCTTGCTATTTCCCTTTTCCTTAATTTTGGTTAAGTTTTTATCTAACAGGAGTTTAAACAAACATATAGTTATAGGGAAAGGTATAGATAATGATTTAAGGTTGTGAAAGAATGAATTGAACACATAAAGAAGTTTTTAAAAAACAAGTGACCAAGGGATAGATAAATTGATCAGTGGAACAGAATAGAGAGCTTAGAAATAGACCCACACAAGGATGCCCAACTAGTTTTTGACAAAGGCACAAAAGCAGTTAGATGGAGGAAGGACAGACTTTTAAGAAGTGGTCCTGGAACAATTGGGCATCCGCAGGCAAAATAAAAGAAATGAATCTTGATACTAGCCTCACAACTTGGACAAAAATTAATTTAAAATGGATCACAAATTTAAATAAAAATGTGAAACTTGAAAATCTTAGATGAAAACACAGGAAAAAATGGTTGAACTTCTTAGACTTGACACCAAAATCATACAAAGATAAATTGGACTTGATAAAATAAGAAACGAATGCTCTGAGAAAGACCTGCTAGGAGGATGAAAGACAAGCTACAGACTAGGAGAAAATAATTTGCAAACCACTTATCTGACAAAGGGCTAGTATCTAGAATAAAGAACTCTCAGAACTCAACAGTAAATAAACAAATAATTCAATTAGAAAGTGGGTAAAAAATATGAACAGATATTTGCCAAAGAGGAGATATGGAAGGCAGGTAAGCATATGAATAGGTGTTTAATGTCATTAGTCATCGGGAAATGCAAATTAAAACCACAATGAAATATCATTCCACGTCTATTAGAACGGATAAATAAAAAATAGTGACACCACCAATTGCTGACAAGGATGTGGAGAAATTGGATCTCTCATCCACTGCTGGTGAGAATGTAAAATGGTGCAGCCACTCTGCAACACAGTTTGGCAGCATTTTATAAAGCTAAACATGTACTTGCCATATGGCCCAGTAATCACATTCTTGGGCATTTTTCCCAGAGAAATGAAAACTTATGTTCACACAAAAACCTCTACACAAAGGTCCATGGCAACTTTATTTGTAATAACCCAAACCTGCAAACACCCCAGATGTCTTTCTGCGGGTGAAAAGTTAAACAAACTTGCCCACCCATAAACAAACACTTGTGTCATGGAAAACTGAGCATCAGCGACACTGAGTGAACAGCTGATGATACATTCTGCCACTTAGATGACCTTGGGGGCATTGTGCGGAGTGCAAAAAGCCATTCTCAAAAGGTCATATGCTATATAATTCCATGCTTGTAACTTTCTTGAAATAGTGGAACTGTAGATGGAGAACAGGTTGGTGATTGTGGAGGGACTGGGTGTGATGGGAGGGTGGGTGTTTCTAAAGGGGCAGCACGAGACTGCTCCTTGGCGGCAATGGAGCAGTACAGGGATCTGTCTATACGTGGTGTCAGATGCATAGCACCACACACAACACATGCACACTTACACAGAAACTGGAGAAATCTAAACGAGGCCTGTAGACTCGTTAGCAGTATTGTTCCAGTATTACTTTCCTACTTTTGGTATTGTGCTACAGGTTGTATGATGTCCCCACTGGGGACACAGGACTTGATGTACTTCTTTTGTCACTTCCTGTGGCTCTTTAATGATTTCAAAATGTATCAGTTAGGGTTTAACCAGAAAAAAGCAGAACCAACAGGAGATATGTGTGTTTGCGAGGGAGAGACAGAGCGAGTCAGTTCCCCCATGAAAGATTTATCACTCAGGATTGGCTTACACAGTCATGGGGGCAGCCAAGCATGTCCGAACCCTGTAGGGCAGGTAGACAGGAAGGGGAGATGGTGGTCAGCTGGCAGGAGCTATTTGGAGTCTCCAAGACCAGGGAAAGCCTTTTCAGGGTTTAATCTGATAAGGCCAGGCCCACTCAGCATAATCTGTCAAACGAATAATTTAACATCACTTTATTAGGACTTTTAATCACATCTGCAAAATCCCTTCACAACAGCACCCAGATTAGTGTCAGATTGAATGACTAGGGCCTGTAATCCAGTTGAATCAAGAAACTTAATATTGTGACAATTTTTTATATCAACCCTCAGATAGCTACTACATTCTTCTTAATATGATATGGATATTCCATAATTTTTGAAAAATGAAATATTCTTCTGTACAATTTGAGGCAGACATAAATGGCATTAGTTGAAAGGGTGTAATTTCTGGCTTATTATAATATCGATAATTTAAAAACACAACTGACTCATTGCTCTTTAAATGTTATAATTTAAATACCATCATCCATTTTAAAAAATTCCATGAATAAGCTTTATACAGACAAATTTTACATTGTTTCTTTGCTTTTTAAACTATCATTTTCATTTCTTTTTCCTTACAAAATTTTATCCTGTCGACCAGGCTGTCATACTACTTTTCAACAGAATTAGGGATAGAAATTGAAGCAGAAATATTTGTGTTTTTTGTAACCAGAAGGCCCCAAGGGTTAAAAAAAAAGCTCTTGTGTGTTGAGTCCTCATAATAATTAGTAGTACACAAAATAATGTAAGTGTATTACTCATTTATAACAAATTATTACTAACCCAATATTGTGATTGTATTCTTGAGATAGATGTGGGTTTAATTTTAGTTAATTCCTGAACCCATGAATGATTATGACTTATCACTTAAAATGAGAAGGGTTCAGCATTGATTCTAATTATCTTTTTAGTTTCTATAAATTTCTAAGAAACTTTGTTTCCATACGTAAATATGTGGAAGAGGAAGGAGTCCCTCAGTTCTTTCAGTTACACGCCAAAAATTGTAGTGGTCTGTCATCAGAAATTATTTTTGATGATCCATGAGCTGAATGTTAACCTAGGTCCCGTCAGTTTTGTTGAAAACAAAGAATTGTGGACAAATAACTCACCGAAGGGTTTTACAGTCAGTCAGCAGAGGCATTGCCACATTTCAGACTGGGCCTGTGTTTGTACCTCAGGTGTTCATTTCCTGGGTCTAATTAGAGTGAGGGGATTTTTTTTTTCTTTTTAAAGCAGGAAAAGGGCTTTGTGAAATGGAACAAACAAACACATTGACCAGAGGTGTTCTCTCGAGGAGAATCATTTTTAGAAAATAGTACATTCTGGAAGGCGAGGATCTGGAAATTGAGTTGCTAAGAGCTGTCCACCCTCAGGTACCTCTAGGGCTATGTTTGGGTACCTCTAAGGCTATGTTCATTCCAGCTCGAAGTTTGTTGCCTCAGAACATTATTTCCTTGATCTTAATCAGAATCTTTAGGAGAGAAAGGCATATTTAGTCAAACAACTTTACCAAATGGGCATGAATACATTTTAATCTATTTTCTGCAGAACTTCTCAGACCTGTAATGTGGTAAAGTCCATTAGGGAACTGCCGTCTACTCAGCAGAACCATTTTTATTTAGCTGCTCATGGAACGAGAAGGAATGGGAACGGGCGCATGTATGGGATGCTGGGGGACGCTAGTGTTCCATGGAATGCACTTTGGGAAGTGCCAAACACGTGCCAACTATTTTGTCTCTTGTTTGATATATGAGAAGCACGAAATCATCAGCTCGTATGTGACCACAGTACCAAGTCAGAGAGAGGTCACCTAGATTATTTGTGAGACCTGACCCATGGACAGGTTGTCAGGTTTGGTGGGTGACTTTGGGTATCACCAAAGAACAAGTCGAATAATTGAAAAAATAATAATAATACCTTTGAGTGAAATGCAGTTTATCATGCTCTTGTTTTTGAAGAACAGCCTGTGGCCCTGCAATTGACGTGGGCAGAAAGTGAAGCCATTTGTGCCCAGATTTTGGAAGGGGGCTTAAGAGCCCTAAGGCTGTGACAGTGGGCTAGATTTTCACGTGTGCTGTTGGTTACATGAAATCTTCTCATGGAAAGGCAATGTTTCCCCAGCATTGTGTTTTGGAGAGTGAAATCCAAGAATGACACTTTTTTTTTTCAGGTGGTAAAGCTGTGTGTTTCAAGTGCTCATTCTCACACTCTAACCTCTACAACAAAGCAAATTCTAAATTTTCCTGGGGCTATGAGTGCTAAAAGCTAGAGGATTAAGAACTGAGAGGTCTCTGTGAGCATGGCCTTGAGAAAGGCTGTTGGCTACTGGTGGGCATACAGCACTTCCTTTAAGACAGTGCCCGGTGAGGGTTTGGTTCTCTTTCCTGTGATGTTTTCCATTAAAGTGGAACCCAGAGGCCCTCTGGTCATGGCTCCTGCCCCCTCCCAGTGGAACCTGGAGGTGCTCAGTGCCGGGTGGCCCACCCACAGCCCCTCTACTGTGTTTGCCCTTTCTTTCCAGAGCAGCATGAACACTTTGGGATGGGACTGATAAGTAGAGTAGTTGTGAAAGCCTAGGTTTGTCATGTAGGAATCTATTGGAATGGAATGAGTAAAAATATTAAGCTGTTTTTTACGTAGACATGCTACTTCAGAAACCTTATTAACTGTGTATAATGACAATTTGACATCTCGATCTATTCTAAAGGTTAAAATATTCCTAACTCAATTTTCCTGTGTTATCCCATTGTGCAGACTGAGTACCAACAATGAGGAAGGTTAAACTTTATTTTAAAAAATCCTCATCTCTAGTCTATTCTTTGCCCAGTGTAAATTGTATATTACTTTAACTGTAGTTTCTGCTTGGGGCCACCTTTCTCCCTGAGTGCCTATCATTAGGAGCTGACTGTATTAAATTACTCTTATACACTCTTACAATGAATGTTGTTGTTTTAAGGTCTTCTTTTTCTTTGTGATTCTTTTGTTCCCTAGCGTCGTCCCCCAGACTACAGTAATACTCAACAGTGATCGGCAGAACGCCATTGTAGCCAAGATGGAAGACCCCTTGAGCAACAGGGCACCGGATTCCCTGGAAAATATCATTAGCAAGTCAGTAGCCACAACACCAACCCAACCTTTCACTGCCACTGCCAACACGATGCGTCCCCTTGGGGACAAAGCAGCATTCCGAGCGGGGCATAGTCGGGCCTTTCTGTCCTCACATGGGTTGTACACACTAGGCACCACCCACGGTTCTTTGCGGTGGGGAGGGCTGTGCCATGCTGTGGGCCCAAGTCCCAACAGATGAGCTGGATAAGGGCGAGGGGTTAAGGGAGAGAGGGTGTTTGAGATTGTCGTGTGCAGTGTAGCGTGGTACTGGGACATTGCACTGTGTTTTCACAACAGCCTAGCCCTTATCCTCTTTCTAGATCATGGTTTAGTCACACCTGTCTGCCTGTCTGTCCAGCACATCAGGTCAACAGACACCCTCGTGTAACTTTGCTAAATGGTGGAGGTATTTCGAGGCCATGGCTTTTTCTTCATACGTCTTTCTTTTGAGCCATTTTGAATTTAACCTTTGTCATAAATGGGAATGCATAGAAAGCATTGTTACCTCCCTTGTGTGACATGAAGTCCACTGCAGATGGCCCTGCCTAGCAGTGTGGGCTCAGCGTTTCCTGATAACACGCCCCCAGAGGACTGTTGGCTTTTTGTTTCCTGTCCGTGTCCTTGCCAGGCTCTGGTCTGCCTTTTCTCTCAGTCTCCGGTGCAGATCGTTCTCCCTCCAGCTGTGTCCCGTTTTCTTTACTGTTTTAGCCCAGGTCGTAGTCTAAGAGCCCAGCTGGGCTGCTGAGGGCCTGCGCACTGGGGTGAAGGGAGAGAAGGTGGTGAAGTCCGGGTGTCTGTGTGTCAGAGGCTGAGGCGGTCCGGCTAGTGGCGAAGAGGCAGGGCCAGGCATGCCTCTCACATGCCACAGGCGGGGTCAACAGTCGGAGCCTGAGCCTTTAGGAGCCAGGTTGGCTTGGACGGGCCTCTGCAGAATCAAGTTCAGAAAGTGTAGCTCTCTCCTCTGGGCAGTGCCAGGATTTTAAACACATTTTGATGTGTAGAAAGGGAAATCGTGCTTCCCTTCCCGTTCTCAGTGCTTAGCTGTCCATGTGAAGGGACGTTGCAAGGGTTGTGAAAAAGGCAAGTAGCACATCTCCGGATGCTCTCTTTCTTGAGCGCTTTTTAGATCTGGCCTGTGTCCTATTTTTCTGGTGGTATTTCGTTGCTCTGTATCAGGACCCCTGGTGGGGTGAGACTATCACCTAGGAGATGTTGGCTGGCTTTTTAAACTCACTTTAGTGGTTTTTGTCAGTGGGAATAATTGGGAGAGATAACTGCATTTTCAAAGACTGAGTCATTTCTAGAATGTCTAACAGTGTGGAGTGGATTGGGTCAATGGAAGTCTCTAGGCATACTTCTTCTTGAGCCTTTCCTTTGACATAGTCTTAAAAGTTAGTCTGGTACGACTGTCAACATTTTATAGGTATATCTCTGTGATCAGAAAGCAGTATTTAAACCTTGAATCACAGTGCGCTGTGATTTTGCTTTGTGATATAAACATTTTTTTAAACATCTAAAATTTGATACAGTTTCTTTCAACTCCAGACCATTTCCTGGTATTAAATTGCTATCAATCTTAGTAGAAGGAGCTGCAAGGGAAGACTTGTGACCCGCTGCTCCGTGTGGAGTTAGAGTCTGATAAGGGAAGGCAAGACGAACACTGCAGTGACTCAGCGCTAGTCTCTGCTTGTTGCGTGTGCTGCTCTCACAACATCGGTGGTGTTTTGTTTCCCCCGCTCAGCGCGGTTCCCGGGCGTCGGCAGAACACCATTGTGGTGAAGGTGCCGGGGCAAGAAGACAGCCACAACGAGGACGGGGAGAGCGGGTCCGAGGCCAGCGACTCCGTTTCCACCTGTGGGCAGTCGGGAAGTCAGAACATCGGGAACAACGTCACGCTCATCACCCTGAACTCAGAAGGTGCGCGCACAAAATCTTTCCTTTGCCTGAGCGGCAGTAGCTGCAATTTTTTCCCCCGTTTTTGAAATAGTAGTATATGTTTATTGTTTTTAAAAAGTGATAAAATATGCACATGATGAAGAAAGTGAAAATAACCTAAAAAATTCCACATCCAGAGAGCTCTATAAACCTTCTGGGCTTTTTTTATGTAAACATGTGCACTGATTTATGGTTTTATAACTCAGTTTTTACCACTGCATAGTAGAAATCTTTCCACATTAATACAGGTTTACATAATTGTGTTCCATCAGTTTCACTTATTTAATCAAATTCTGGAGGCTTTCCAGTGATGGACAGTTGTAATTTTTATAACCAGTAATATAACTAGTAGTCGGTTGACTGTCTTAGATGATAGATCTCTCCATGGCTCTCTGATGAAGCCTAAGATGGACTCTTGGAGGTGATCGCACATTCACGCTGGGCCCATGCCACGAGCTGTGCCGCCTCTTCCAGTGAAATTTAGAGGGATCTGCATGGCGTGGCCATTAGCCTCTAAGTGGACCCGTTTCACCTATTCTGGGGTTTCTGTCCCCTCTTTCTCTCTCCTGCCATGGTCTGAAGTGCACTCTTACCTGGCCCTTAGTCTGTATGGTCGGCCTGGTGTACCCATCTGGCACCTTTGTCATGCCTTTGGGGGTTAACTGAATGCTTCCCACACAGGACTTATTATAGCGTGGAGAGAAGCAAGAGAACTCAGACAAATTTAGTATTGGTACAGAGTTCAAAAGCCTATAGTTTGTTTACTAATAAGAACTCATGAGGTTTTTCTGCTTCAACATCTGAGTTGTTGATTTTTTCTAAAAACATGAGATAGGTTTTTCTACTTATTAGCATATCTGAAACATTGAAAACAATGTTTTTCTCAAAATTTTGTTCACTTCTAACATAAATTGCTAGGAGTAGGCTGTCAGTAAGGGAGAGGGAGAAGATAATTAGAGGCAAACTTTTTTAAAAAATCAAGCTCTGATTTACATGTCATAAAATTCACTGTCTTAAAGCATATACTTACGTGGTTTTAGTATATTCACAAAATTATGCAACCACCACTGCTGTCTAATTCCAGAGTATTTTCATCACCCCAAAAAGAATCCCCATAGTAGACACTCCCATTCTCTTTTCTCCCAGCCCCTGGCAACCACTAACCTGCTGTTTATCCCTCTGGATTTCCTATAAGTGGAACCATATAATGTCATCCATGTTGTAGCAGGCACCAGTATTTCATTCCTTTTTATGGTTGAATAATATTCTACCATATGGATAGACCGCATTTTGTTTATCCATATGTTGATGGACACTCAGTTGTTTCCACTTTTGACTGCTATGCATAGTGCTGTGGTGAACATTTGTGTACATGTTTTTGTGTGGCTGTATGTTTTCATTTTTCTTGGGTTGATTGATACCTGAGAGTAAAATTGCTGGGTCAGGGCGCCTCGGTTTTTTATGCATTAAATTAGAGGCAAAGAGAGATGCTATTGATTTTGTTTTCATGGATAGTGAATGAAATCACATTTGCAGAGAAAACTAATTGTTCTCTTTTTCCATGTTGATGTTGGGTAAACACCCACCAGGTCTGGCTACCCACTTTAGGCCTAACGTTTGTTTGGTTTAAACTGCATCAGCTAAGGAACATAACATTCCATAATTTTGGAAGAATCTGGGGTTATAAAAGCAAAACATTTCAACTTTTAAAATTATGTTTCTTAATGCAATATGATTATTGTGAAATAAATTTCAGTGGGGGAAACCACAGACTGACACGAAAATGAACATACTAAAAGGAATCAAAGTTTGAGCTTTTATTAATATATTAACATTTGTAAAAAAAATATGGATTTTTTTGTATGTGACTCTAAGGTCTTTAAATGTAAGATGATACACTTTATTTAAAATATTTTTCTTTAGCAAAGGCTTTGGGCAAAGTTTTATTACCACATTTAAAACTAATTGTTTTCATTAAGCATGACCGATGTACAATACAGGTTATTAGGATTGGGTCAAATCAGAGAAATTTTTCTGATTTAAAATTTTGCTTCATTTTGAAGAGGAAGTTATAATTCAGGACCATTCATTCTATTTTACCATTCTATTAGGAGGAAACATTTTGTAAAAAATCTGTTTTACTGACACTGTCCTTGGGAATGTCTCACCCAGCAGTTTCAGTGTTTTAAGAACGCGGGTGAGCTGCCTTAGCTGGCATAGTGGTTTGGAGTAAGACGATGCAGAGACGGATGGAGTCGTCTTTGAAGTGACTGCTGTGTATGTAAAAGAGCTAATCCATTAATGTCTCTTGTATCAGATTTACTGTCGACCCGTGGTGGCATCATCTGTTAAACATTTCTGTGAGATTTATGAATGCACTGAGAAGCGGATTAGCTGTTTCCCCATGGCGTCCTCCCCCAAGACCAGAACAACTTGCTCAGCTGGGGAGAATGTCAAGTCAGCTAGTTTATATTAGAGAAGCATTATTAATATGCAAAGAGCTAAAGGGCCATAGGCTCGTCTTTAGATTGAGTCATTTTGGTTCCTGATAAGAGCCCAGAGCTGCAACAAGACAAATTGTTCTTATCTTCTTATAAAAATATTTAAGTGCCTGAAGTTTTAGAGAACCACAGGTTTCAAAATGGTTACTGCCGAAGAATTCCAAATGGTTTGCATGAATTGACATGCTGTTTTATATCAAATTTAGAGCTACTTTATTATACTGCAAAGGTACTGTATCATTTTAATCCAGTATTTTGTTGAGGTAATTCCATCTGTCATAACATAAACTCCAGTAGAATGAGGAAGAAATGTTAACTGTTGAGAGCAGTGGATGGTAGTAAACTTATTTCTTAGTTCTTCCTCCTATCTTTCCTTGGAGGTTTTGGTCTTGTGTGCTTCTCTGTTAAATACTGAAAGTGTGTTAGGTATAATCCTTCAAAGATTAAGCTGGCTAATTGAGTTAGAGAAATGAATTAGCAAAAAATGGACCCAAAATGGCATCTGTTAATTAATAAAGGAATTGAGTTAGCTTCTTAACACAGAATTAAGTTCCTGCTGTTTATACATTTGATAATTCTTATAAAACTTGACTAATCCTATGTATAAAAGGTTGGGTACTTAATTTTAGTGGGGAGGGGTTGTACTTCAGGTATAATTGAATTAATACCAGAGATCGCCCTCATGAATGTTCCAAAACCCCAGTAAACTAACTTATATATTAAGTATCTGTGATGTGCTCAGTTGGGGTGATGAAATGCAGTCTGGAAAAGCAGTTTATTCAGTTGTGAGGGGTGGTCAGTCATAGTAACAGGAAGCTGAGACATGTTCTCTGAGATGTTCATGGTGCCAGGGGCTAGGAAAGAAGATTAATACAAATTGCTGTGTTCATAAAACATCAGTTGTACATACATCAAGAGGGAAATTTAACAAAATACATGTCTTAAGAATTTATTTCCATAATTTATTTTACACAAACTTTTTTGCATGCTTTTTTTCATGTATGATAACATTAAAACACATTTTACCAAAATCATAAATTGGCTGCTAAAAAAGAATAGGATTTCAGACAGGTTCGTGACCAAAATAAAATTAATAAAGAGGAACTAGTCTAAGAATGTCAGTGGATTTTTGAGCACGACCATACAGTGGGTGCCAAGCTTATGCTAGATCTGAGGAAGAGGGCTGGGAAGGGTGATGTAGAACAGAATGGACAGCATGTGACACTGACTAGGGAGGTCCAGTCTGTGCCTAGTGGTTCCCTCTCTTTTATGCCAAGGGATGCCCTTTGACACTTGCTTTAGTCATGGTTGAGCTCATGATGACATCCCTGCTAAGCAGGCAGAAATTCATAGGGACTGAGGCCCATCCGTTCCTGCCCTGCAGTCCAAGACTTGACCTCTCAGCCTGGGGCCGTCCCAGCCTGAGTCAGTGGTGTGGTCATGCAGTTTCCGTGGAATGAATTGGTTCCAGAACCAAAAACCATTTGTTTTTCTTCCTTTTTTTATATCATCATCCTATATGTAACTCAGCCCTCTTGATTTGCCAAATTATCAGTTTGTGTATAGCTGAAAGATATCGTCACATCTCTCCCCAGTAAGCATGGGTGTTTGGGCTACAGGTACAAAGTTAACGGTTTCTAAAACCAGAAAGGCAGGCCGTCAGTTTTTATGCGGTAGGGTGTTAGCAACACTCACCGGAGGTGTCACACAGGAATGAGGTTCACAGTCCGAATATAAAGACTTTAATTTATAAAAGCTCAGAAATTGGTGCCAGATTCTAAGTACCAAGTGAGCCGGTGCTGGGAGGACTGGTCCAACAGGGCATGTTTTGAAAAGCCTCATTTGGTTCATTCCTGGCCTGGTCTCTCTCCAGCCGTGGGCTGCCCTGGTTCATTCCTTTGAAAAGCCGCATCCCTTCTCCCCAGGCTCATCCTTTCTCTCCAGAGTCAATTTAATACTATTTTGAAAATAACTCATAAGCATCTCATGCTCCATGTACTAATATTTGAGTCAACACATTTTCCAAAGTAGTTTCTGTGATTCTGACCAGCCCCGCAGCTTCCCTAGGCACAGGTGACGCGTAGCGTGGTACATCAGGCAAAGGCTTAGAGGCCTCCCTTGTAACCTTTTCTAATTGTTCCTTTTTAAATCTGCAGAAGCATTGTGTTTTTAATGCTTCATGACATGTTACCACTAATGTATTAGATGTAGCAGCATAAAGTTTCATCCTGTAACCCCGAGAACCCGAATGAACTTGGAAGCAGATCCAAGTTCATTAGGATTCTTGGGGTCATAGGACCAATGTCTCTGTTTTCTTCCTGGCTGTTGGCGTGAGACTGTGCTCAAGTTCTTGCCCTGTGGCCCCTCCATCTTATAAAGGAGATCTTCTTTACGTCAGGTCCCTCAAACATCTCCCTCGCCCCCCTCTGCCACCATCAGAGGAAACTCTGCTTTTACAAGACTCACATGATTAAGTCAGGTCCACCTGGAGAATCTCCTCCACCCTAAGGTCAACTGATCAGTGGCTTTAGTGATATCTGTGAGATCCTTTTGCCCCATGACATAGTCATGGGCAGAGATCATGGGGTCATCTTAGAATTCTGCCAAGCACATACACTGGATGTGCTGGCTTTAGTTTTGGCATTGTGTGTGTAGCTGTCTGTTGTTCTAGATTCTGAATATGTACACAGGAGTCTCCTACAGCAGGCTTTTCAGTCTTCTAACACCTGATTCCTTTGGGAAACATGAAAGATGTGAATGATGGAGAATTCAGAACAAATGAAATATCGTACTGATCTGTGTCTTTTCAGAGTGCATGTGTCGACTTGTGTTACAAGATGTCTTGTTCTTTAACTCCTACCCCTGCTCTTGCTCAGTGACACTGGCTGTTCTCCCAGGGAAGTCTTGGAGTGAGTCACGCCCCAGCTCTCTCCACACCTCCTCGTGGACATGGCAGAAACCCTCAGGTCTTTTATAGGACTATTTCAGAGAAGAGAATGATCATCATCATAATTCTGATGAGATAATTGATAGTGAAAAAGTGTAAAAGCAGAAGAATTGTGCACATAATTTAAACTGTAGCCCACCTTCGCCTGCAGAAGTTCAGACTGGTGCAGGACATGAATTGTGGGGTCAGGGTATGCTGAGGCTGTTATTTAGATCTTTCCTCTGTTCAGGTGGTCGTTAGCCATCAGGGCATCAGGGCTGTCCATTTATGGTGATCTCAGGCTCGTGGCTGGTACGCAGACTTCTTCATGGATGGTCGGATAGGTTTTTCACTTTAAGAAATATTCGAGTATTACTAGTATAATCTTTATAATAGATTTGTTAATAAACATCCCACTCAAACAAACAAATAAACAAAAACAAACCAGAAATAGCCCATCCCAGAGAATCATTTTAAAAGAAAACAGTAGAACATACTATTTCTAAATTGAAATCTGTATAACTTTGTAGTTTGTGGAATGTGAATCTCATAGACTTCTAAAATTCTCAAGTCCTCTTTCATGTAATTTTAAAATCCCAATTTCAAAGAAGGACGACCTTTGGGAGGCCACCTTGTTTTCACAGTTGTCCTCTCAGTGCGTAGCCATTCGTGCGGTTCAGGACACGTCATGCCTTTCCTTTCTCTTTAATCATTCTGTCCCCCTTCTCATTCCAAATATTCATTAAATGTCCACTAATACATGGTTGGGATAAAGATCTTTTTGAAGCATCTATATATGACATCATGGAAATTTAGCTAGCAGATGGCCAGAGTTGACATGTTATAACAAATGTAGCTTTATTTTTACATGAATGAAACAGCCTCCAGGATCCTGGAATACCCCAACACATGATTCTTTTATGGGACAGATAATTTTAAGTAGTGGAACAATAAATTACACTCAGGATTCTTACTGTCCACCTCAGGTGGAAGAAATTATTTGCAATTCCAGTGAATCCATGTCCTAGCTCTGGAAACACTTTGGGCCGTGGTGTATGTATATAGTAACACAGCCTGAAAGGTTTCAGGGCTGAGATTTCCTGTTTAGTGAATTCTATGTGGATTTATTTTGTATTACCATTGGTATTTGAAACCATTTCTTCCAGTTTTTGCAGTTTGTTGTTTTTCAAACGCATAAACACTTTGGGCCGGCTTTTACAAAAGCCAGATGAAAATTAATTTTAGGTATAGATGGAAAATACAACCTGACACCAGCTCATGACCATGGATGTGCTCTCCGAAGACTTGCCTGGAGATGGTGGAGGCCACCTTGAGGAACTAAATTCACGTGAACTTGGTTGTGTTGTAGAACCGATACTACATTCTGAGTCTTCAGACAACCCTGAAACATTTAGTGAATCATAAATTATTGCCTTATTTTGGTTTGTTCATTATCCTTTTTGTAGTGACTGAGATAGGTCATTAGTCACCTCTCATGGCTACAGAGAACTGAATACGTTGTACTCTATGTCACCAGCTGTGACAGACAGCTCTTAGCAAGGGTGTGAGGACATTCTGGGAGCAGAGGCAGCATAACCGGAACCCATATGTGTATCCAAGCAGCATGTTTGCAGGAAGTGGGCACTTGCTCCCAGGCCCTTTCCCCATCGGAGCTGCCGACACCGTGGGACACCACAACTCTGAGATGGCTGGTGGGTGGGACACTGTGGACAAAACTACATTGTTTTTGGAAAGAGCCGAGGTGGCACAGTAGGCTTGGTTGGTACAAGATGACATTTGGAAAGGCCGATAATCTTCAAGACTGTCTAGCCTTGTACTTTACGAGGTCATTTCCATGCAAGATATGTGCAGTGCCGCTGTCCACAGACAATTTTAGTAATGGGTTTTGCTCTTTATGTATCGAGTCAGCTCAGCTGCCCACGTTTGCTTAGCAGAGAGCCCTGAGTTGCAATAATACATGTAAAGTCCTCGTGCTGAGTAAATATTGTCCTGTCTTTGCTCCATGCGATCAGCCCTCATCCTTGGAAGAGAGATTTGTTCTCAAGTGTAGGCCTGGGGATGGCAGAGTGACTGAGAACCAGGGCTGACTGGCATTGTCAGCAGGAATGTGCATCATGATCTCAGAAGGACGTATGTATGTGTGCATGTATGTTAACGGGTGAGGAGGAAACGTAACAGCAACTGGTTGTGTTTCTTTGTTTAAACTTGACGACCATGAGAACTTGGTCCTTTTCATCTCAGTGCTTCGTCTTGTTCATTTCATTTTCCTGGCACCAGAATAGAACCTCAACACAAGTATGTGTATTCCCAACTGTTTTAATGGTAAGAAAATTCAAATTACTGCTGAAGGGCTTTCATTGTAACAGGTTTTTTAGAAGTGCCAGTTAATTTCATTGAAAATTCAAATGATTGGAATAGAAAGCAAGTTTATTTTTCTTATAATTTGACTGGTAGTTTTCAAATAAAGCTACTGAATCTTTTTATTGTTTCAGATGCCAAAACTGGACCAAGCGATTTTAGTAAAATAAATACATCCTTTTTGAATTGTCAAAAGGCGAATTTCTCAGATTTCTCAAATATTTATGTGGGCAAGTACTCTTGTCTTGTTTTCCATTTGAAAGACCTGATTGATTGTCACTGGTGAGAAGCAGAGATCCAGACTGGGCTCTGGCTCAGAGTTGGAGGTGAGTTAGGGCTGAGGATTTATTTCCAGGGGAGCAGAGCTGAGTCAGCAGGTGTACCTGGCATGACCCGGATGAGAAATGTGCTTCCAGGGTCCCTGGTGAGCCTCTCTCCTTGCCAAGGGTCTTGGAAGTGCTGCCCGTCTCCCCAGATCCTCGCGGATGGTGACGGTGGAGTCCTGGTCCTCTCGTCCCTCTGAGATGAGTCCCCTATTCCCATGGCAATGATTTTTCACCTTTGTGTTGGGCAGAATTGCTGCAGCTTGTATTTCTTGACCACCTAGCCTGGGCTTCTTGCTTGAGAGATGACCATACAGCTGCAATTCCCAGGGTATTTAAGTGCAGTTAGGAATGAGTAGGCTTTACATGAATTATTTAATGCTTTTCTAAAATCTTTAGATACTTGCTTGAAACAAAGTTTCTGGGTCATTTCGTATGTTACCAGAGAAATTTAAGGGATTATTTTCTGGAGTAATAATGGAAAATAAGGAAAGGTAATTTTTAAACTAATTTACTTTTTTGGGGGCAGGGAGGGGAGCAGTATTCTTTCATCTTTCAGAATTTTCTGGTTACATTTCCTGAAGTTTGTCTGCTTAGCACTGAGGACAAGCTTGCATCCATAGCTAGGCCTCTGCAGGCAGCAGTGGGATGTTGAAGCTGACTTCCTAATGATTGGCCCAGTGAGGAAACAGCCCCCGAGGGTCCTCTGAACCCGTGCAGGCAGCCTCACCTGCCCTCCCCAGTTCATGTTTCTCGTGCTCCGTTGGATACATTTGCTTTCTCAGCTGAGAAGCTGATGCTGCAGTTTTCATCACATCCTGTCCTTTGATTTTCTTTCTGTAACACTGTTAGCAGCGATGTCTATCAACTCTGAGTAATTTCTGATTGGTCAGTTTTACTAATGCTTATTTTTTTTACATAAAATGCGTCTTTTTGTAATTTTTTAAAATTCATTTAACATCAAGTTTTGCTTTCATAAGTTGTATAGATGAAGTCGCTTTTCCATTCTTCTTCTTGAATCAAGTTGCAAATATTTGCCTTTACATGGGTGTTTCCTGCATCCATGTAAATGGAATGTCACAGCACCAGCCTGCTGGCATGTTGTCTTGGCTGTTGCTGGAACCGTGAGGCTCTGCAATGGGTGATATTTGAAAAAAGGATGGTCCTTCCTCCCACATGTCACTGTTTGAGCACCAGAGTGGAGTGCAAGGTTTGGACAAGATGAAGTGCTCCTAGCACAGGTGTGTGAGTGTCAGAAGCCCCTTTGCTTCTGGGCTCTCCCCCACAGCCTGTGATTTGAGAGGCTGGGCGGGGCTTAGACACTAAGGTGCCAGCAGGGGACCTCACAGCACAGATAGCATGGCTTTGATAGAAGGAGAAGACTGGCTGTGGCGGGCAGCCTGACAGGAAGCTGGTTCTCAGGGCTAGAGTAAGAAGTGGGGTTCACAGGGAGTTTACAGAGAGCTTGAGTTGTCACCCCTTTTGACTGAAGGGCCTCCCTGCCAGCATCCCACGCAGTCTCGGTATCACTTTGCTGAGGTATCAACTTGCTGTTTGGAAAACAACACTGAACTGTTGTCCAGCGTTTACATTGTTTAAAAAATATTTTGTAAACATGGGGAGCTTGCTAAGCAGAGTTCACTTTACTTGTTATTCCTGAGAAAGGCTATCGTGATCTTTGGCAGTGTTGGTAGTTACGCTCAGAGCCCCAGGCCACCATTCTTGCACTGGCCCGTGGGCAGTGTTAATGGTGGTTAGGGAGGCAGGATGGCATCGCCTCACACCCCTGGTGGCTCAGGATGCTGCCTCCCCTCCCTGTGGACATTTAAACCCAAAGATGTGTGGTGTCATTAGATACCACCCTCAGTCTGATTGTATTCAGCCAGTTAGCATCAGCACTTGAATGTGGGAAGGGTCACACACTATTATATCTTGTCCTGAGATTTAATGGCCATTTGCCAGGGGTCCTTCCTCGACTGCTAAGTAACCCCAGAGGTGGCCATTTGTGTCCTCTGTCACCCCATCTCCCGTCTATATTCATTCTCAGCACAGGTTGTGTCACTTCCTGTTCAGTCTTCTGTCCTCACCTATCTGTGCTATGTGCCTTGCTCTGACCATGCTGTCTCCACGTCATTCCCAGAGCACGTGGCCCTTCCTTGCCCAGGCCTGTGCAAGCTGCTCTCTTTCCTGGAACCTTTTCTGTGGTTCTCCCCATGGGTGGTTCGTTGCCATGTCTGCTTGCAGTCTTCTCATTACTGAGGCTGGCTCTGGCCTCCATCTGAAGTGGTCAGCTCTGCCTCTCTGTTGTGTGCTACTTCCCATATTGCAGTGGCCACTTCTCTATTCATCATATCCACCCTTCCCTCTGCTCATGACCTCAGTGCGGAGAGCTCTCCTGGTTAACTTGGGTTCTCAGAAGTGCATTGGATGCATTGAGTATTTCAGTTTGTTCACTCACATTTGACCCAGAGCAGTGAGGAGGCGATTCTGAACCAGGTGTAGGGAATCCTGGCTGGTGTGGATGGTAGCTGACCAGTGTTCAGAGAAATGTACATATCTGAGCATATGCCCATGGTGTACCACCTCTGTATTTCCAAACCCTCGATGTTTCTGAGAAATGATACTGCTTACTCATCTCTTACTCTGAGTTCCCAAAATTAGATTTTTCAGTTGTTTTCTGTCCTTAGCTAAAGCCAGGAGCCCGGCCTCAGCCGCCCTAAGCAGTCCTTCCAGCTGCTGGCCCACCCCAGTGGTGATGTCATCTTGCTGAGGCCGCTGAGCCTCGCCTGATGTTCATGGAAATCTCGTGATTCAGAAGCTCGCCTGGGAGAGGCTGCCTCTGAAGGGGGCAGGGTGTAGGCGTCACAGACACTAGTCACTTGCTTTTCTGCTCTGCTCCAGGCCTTTGGCAAAACAAGGCAGAGCTGGCCAGCCTTAGTGGGGACCTCTTCTGTGCATGGAGGCTGGAATGTAAATATCAAGACATTTCATAATGAATCTAATGAGAAATCTTGACACAGTGATGACCATGGCTGTGACATGACTCAGTAGCCCACAGGCCTGGTAGACACTCGGCAGAAAGCTGATGTCCCTCTTTGATCCAGACACCCAGAGAGAGGTTTTAACTCCCTATCCTCCCATATTGGCATATTTGTGCAGAGACTATTTCTCGTACCTTAACTTGCTTCCACTTTAGCGTCAGAAGAGATTGTTTGGAAAGCTGCCTAGTTTCCAAGCAAAATCAGTAGTTCTCTTGGTTTGTGATCATAAGTGAAGTGCTTCTCCTTCTGGGTAGTAGGGAGAGCTAGCCGCCTCACTGCCTGCCCCCTTCTCTCTCTGCATCAGCATCATGCTTGACCTGTGATCATCACTGTGGCCTTGCTAAAGGTAGGGAAGTGGGGTTCTTCCCACACATAAATGTTGATCTGTGTGTTTCCATTTCAGATGACACTTGAGAAAGCCAAAATCTGGGGCATGTAGATGTAAAGCTTGGAGGTGTTCATTCTGTTATTAGTAAACTTTGAGATCTTAAAATCATAAGTGGTGCATTCCACAGGGTTAAGGGAAGAAAGAATGGCAGGGAGGAAATTTGGCCATAAGAAGAGGAGAGGGTAGGGATCACCTGATTCTGAGCAGGAAGTTGGAAGGTGCTTCCTATCTGTACATTTCAGGTTCACTGCTGAGAGGTCAAGGGAGGGAGGGAGGGTCACATGGCAGGACAGTGGAAGGACTCAGTGTGAGGAGAAGAGAGTATGGGAAACTTGGCATCACTTTGAGCCCTTTGTCATGCTGAGCTGGCCACCCTGCTAATTCCTGATCAGGTCAGAACAATAGCTTATATCCTGTAAATCATTCGACTCACTTAGAACATGCTCAGCTTCTAAGCAGCCTCTTCTCAGAGCAGTTCTAAGTGGAGACTTGAGTTACAAAGTCCTCTAAACACAGAATTGTGCATAGATTTTCGTCCCAGAGACAGAACCTTCTTCATGGCTGCCTTATGCTCATGGCCCAGAGGCATAGTGGGTGGAACCGGAGGGAGTGTGTTCTAGGAGCAGCCTCCCTCTCTCATCCCTGATGTTGGCGCTCTGAGACTGCTGTAGTTTGCTGCCCTTCCAGGTGTGGGGCAAAGCTGAAAACATACACAAGTCTTTTTTGAAGCTCTTTACCCTGCTGGAGTTGTAAAGAGCATCTGGGGTTTGAGGCCAGAGTTTGTTTATGTTGCCTGTTCCAGACACACAGGCAGGCCGGGCAGCATCCTCAGCTGGCACTGCAAAGCCTCCGCAGCCACCCATTATCAGACTTGTGAGAAGTCTGGGTAGGCCATCGGGTAGGTGGCAAACATGCCTATAGCACACAGGGCTGTGCATTTTGTTTGCTTTTAACTGAGTTAGCCAGGTGGGTTTACCCCTGTGGAAGCCAGTCTTGAAGGCAGAACATTTATATGTTACAACGTGTTAAATTCATCTTCCTGAGATGGATCAACAGACACCCAGGCCGCTTTTTTGGGAATGAGGTCCTTATTTCTGTTCTGTATCAGACACAAGCTCCCATACCACTCTTTAGTGACCATAGGAATTGTCCCAGTCTTCCTGGCAAACACTTTGGAAGTTGGGGGAGCGATTTGCCAACCAGTCCCTACAGATCTTTCTTGTGTGTATTTGAGCTGAGCACTGGGCCCTTAGAGTGTATAAGCTTGTCTGAGACTCCCCTTCTCTCTTTTAGAGGACTACCCCAATGGCACCTGGCTGGGAGACGAAAACAACCCCGAGATGCGGGTGCGCTGTGCCATCATCCCCTCTGACATGCTGCACATCAGCACCAACTGCCGCACCGCCGAGAAGATGGCGCTGACGCTGCTGGACTACCTCTTCCACCGCGAGGTGCAGGCCGTCTCCAACCTCTCAGGCCAGGGGAAGCATGGCAAGAAGCAGCTTGACCCTCTCACCATCTATGGGATCCGGTGTAAGTGTGGGCTTCCTGTTCTCTGTTCTCCTTCCTTAGCTTGTGGTCCCAGGAAGGACTGGCTGGAGGGTGGGCTGTACAAGGTAGCGTTTCAGGGAGGAGTCAGGACCTTTGCTGTTAGTTTAGAGAGGATGTTGGCATTAGAACTAGTGACAGCAAGGAGAGGGATTTCTGGATCGAACATTTCCTTTAATAAGTATTGCCTGATGCTTTGCCCATGAGAAAGACACTGCAGAGTGTCAGCCTTTCAGACCCAGAGAATTACTTTGAGTAGCTTTTTGAGAAACTGTATGAGTAACCAGCTGACATCAGCCTCTCAGATAGGGATAAAGCAATTCCCGGATGAATTGTGTTGCAGCAGTAGGCAGACTTTTCCTAAGGGACACACAGTCGATACGTTAGGCTTTGCAGGCATAACTACTCAGCTCTGAAGGCAGACCAAATATAAATGAGTAGGAGTGGACATGTTCCAATATAACATGACTTTCAAAAGCAGGCAGGGGTCTGCTGACCGTCTGCCAACCTCTGTTTTACAGCATGACGCCCAGTGCAGTGGGCACCGCTCAGATCTGTGGGCATGGCACGGAATGTGCATGCAACCTTAGAACACGTGGGTTTGCTTGGTGACAGGGTACCGTGTGATGGTGTGTGACAGTGTGACCCATAGTGGGAAGTGCTGTTGGGATGTAAAGATGAACAAGAAGTGGTTCTCAACCAAGCAGTGTGCAGTAAGATATACGTAAATAGTCACAGCCCCAAGAACATGTCACAGGGCATTTGACCGCGCTGCGGTGACTGGAAGCAGAAGCCCCGATGGAGAGCAGTGCTTGTGGAGAGGCTCCAAGAGCAGCCTGGGTTGGGCGGAGGGCTGTGTGGGGATGATGGCCTCTGATTTGGAAAGGTACTTTGGTACAGACTGTGACACACAGATGTTAGGCAGAAGCATGGAGAATGTTCTGTAGTGCTAGTAGGGAAGCTAGCAGGCGGTACTCAGAGCAGATGCACACAAGGATGGAGACGGGAACATGCTGTGCTCTGGGAGTCCACATGGCGTGGTGGAAGGCTCTGCATCAACAGAATGGTTAAGTCCTCTTTCCCTGCATGTGGGGAAGTCTGCTGCCTGCTGAGCTCTCCCTCATCTGGGAAACATTGCGAATTGCTGCCCCGTCAGTGTTAAATTTCAGGTTAAAAGTATTAATTTTTTTCCTTTTGGCTCACTTTAATTTGTATTGCTGATGGTTGCTCAAAAACAAGACAGAACAAATGAACAAATAAATCAAACTACTGAGTACTGAGTAGTGGCGAGTGTGGGCATTGGCCACTTTGTCACACCTCCCTCAGTCTCTGCCGTTCCTGCACCTCTGGGTGTCACGACACCTCCAGTAGTCTTCAGACCGCCTTCTTTTCCCTTGTCTCCATTGCCACGGAGCCGTCTTCTCCCTGTGCCTCTGTCATCACACGGCCATCTCCCTGTGTCTCTCTGTGTCTCTTTTCCTTTCCTTATAAGGACACCCATCATATTGGATTTAGAGCCCACTGTACTCAAGTATGACCTCATCTTAACGTAATTAATCACATCTGCAAAGACCCTATTTCCAAGGGAGGTCACATTCTGAGGTCCTGGGAAGGACATGAATTTCGGGGGACATTTCTGCAAAGTACACAGGGCCTGGGTTCTTTAGAACTTTGGTCATCCAATGCTGGGTCTCACATAGCTTCTCCGGGGTGCCTACCACATGTCTTTGGGGATGCTGAGACACCCATTTGGAGAGCTGGGAGGAATCTGGTCAGCGTGGTGCTAGTGGTGAGAAGGGGCCTGTGAGATGCAGACTAGCGGGGGCCTTGCTCACTGGTCGCCTGGACACTGTGCTTCGACTGGCCTGACGACTTGAGGAGTGATGTCACCCCTTGTGCTTATCTTCAGTCAGCAGATCACCACTGCTTGCGGAGAAGGGCCTAACCTGGTCCTGAGGCTGGAGCACCCTGGACAGGCGTGGCACGTGGAGTGCTGGCTCCCCCAGCGTGAGAGCACACTCCAGCCAGGTTCCCCTTACTCAGGGGGCTGAAGGTTTCTGCTTTTTCTAGGCTAGTCACTATCACATCAAGACAATAATTTTAAAAAAATAAATTGCTGGCACTCAGTTTTCTGCTTCTCTTTCCCCTTGAACTTGAGCTACATTAGCAGCACTAGTGTTTTTCATTCCTTTGTGACTGATAAGCCTCATGCCACCCACCAAGGACACGAGATTACACGCTCTGTTCATTTTCTTTCCTCTGTTCCTTTTTCCCACAGTGTGCCTCAGCCCCTCTGTGGGGCTCATTATTTGAGAGAATCTGGTTTTGTGATTTGAACCACCCATGTCAACCAGGGGTGTTCTGGAAAGTGGGAAGGCAGTTAACAGTGACAGACGCTTTTCAAATCTTAAGGGGGTGGCCAGACAGCTAGCCAGGAAGGTAGCCATAGGCAGGCTTGCAGGGGCTGTGTTTCTGGGGTTGGCCCAAGGGGCTGGCTTATTGAACAGCTCTCCCACAAAGATGCTGAGAGGGCCAAGTGGCTCGCCCAGATGAGATCCTGTGCACAGGGCAGGAAATGACCTTAAAGTTGCACTGTGTCTCCTACACAGTGCAGCCAGGCCCATAGCCTAGCTGAGGGGAGTCATGTGAGCAGAAGCTACGGTGTGAGAGCGATATTATCTTCTTCCTGGTCTCCTGAGTGTCCCCCAGCGGGACTCTTGGGTCCTGTCAAGGGGCCGAGTGAGGTGTTCCTCGGTTTTATTTTGATACCATGTCTTCTCCACTTTGGTGGGTGCTGGGAGGCCTGAATTTAAAGGGTGGGTCTCACTCGTAACTGATAATTCACTTGGAACTGAAGTGAGGATTATGACATTCTTATTTCATGAGGTTTTCTTATGTGCATTAAGTATAAGAGATAAAATGCTTCAACAAGTGTGAAATATCAGTTAAATTCAAATGAAGAACACTTTGGGAAAAGCCGAAGCAGCAGCACCAGGTAGCGCGTGTGGTCAGGAGGCTGCACCCTCTGCCATCAGCGCTTCTCCTTCCCTGCTGATGCCTGGCGATGGGTCTCTGAAGGCAGAGCTGACTCCACTCCTGCCCTATTGGGATCCGTCCCCTCTTCCTTCCCCACAGGGCCTTCTCAGCAGGGGAACATTTGTGATTCATTAGTTAGTTTTTCTTGGCAGTCATCAGGGTGGCATTTGCCATCTAGTTGGAATCTTGAGCTGCTGTTGGAAGGAATTATGTAATATGATGTCTTAGGAGAATTTAAAAATGGATAGTATATAACTACATGAATGTATATTTTTTCTTCAAAGTATGTAAGCCAGGTTTTGAACTTGCAAATTGGTTTTTACAAAGTTGAATTTGCATGTTAATATTTTCATTCATTTGTTATATTTATATACCCATGTGTATCTTGTATATATTCCTTTCCATTAACATTTTTTAAATTGTATATAATTTCATTAATCCCTAGAGGCATTTGGGGGGGGGGTTTTGCTTTGAATGAGAAAGTATAAGGTGAACAGAAGGATAGTTTGTAGAATGTTTCTCTGTATCAAAGCATGTATCTAGTAAGATATTTTTAAACTGTGTGTGTGATTGCTGTTTCTTTTCTTGCTTTGGAGACCACAGTTATATTTAGGTTTCTCTACAACTATAGTCAGTAGTTGGGTTCTCCTGTAACTATATAACTGTAGATCTTGATAGTGGCGTTGTCCTGTAACTCTAGTCTGTGGTTGAGTTCCCCTGTAACTACAGTCAGCAGTTGGGTTCTCTTGTAACTGTATAACTGTAGTTCTGATAGTTGGATTCTTCTCTAATTATAGTCAGTAAGTTCTGTTGTAACCACAGTCAATAGTTGAGTTGTCCTATAATTATACAACTACAGCTAATAGCTGGGTTCCCCTGTAACTACAGCCAGTAGTTGGGTTCTCTTTCCACTAAAGTTGATAAATAGCCTGGAATCTTGTGAGGTCACCTCCTTCACCTACAGCCATACCTGGCATGTAGTGATCACTCAGTAAATATTGATTAATGATTCTTTTATTATGATTATTATAGAGATGACTTGAAAATTAGAAAGCAGAGTAGCTACTTCATTTATGTATTTCCTTCTGTGCATGAGGATTGCAAAGTGCTGCTGAAACTACCTTAAGTTTTTGTCCTTTTTCATCCTATAAAACCTACCTTTCCTTAACCCAATTTCTTTTTTATCTAGATTACAGAAAATTTGGTTGTCATTAGAGTCAAAGATGTCTTAGGCATATATATGCTCATAGAAAAAGTCAAGAAATGTCTAAGACAAAAGAAACTTTTAATATTTAATACAGTACTTAAGAAAACACTTCTTTGTTTTGATTATTTGTTGTATTTTGGTCTTGATAACAGATTTGAGGAATTGAGCGTAAAGTTAATGCTTTGTAGATGGTCTCAAGTCAGTGCTCTTAGTAGTCAAAACAGGAAGTTTTTCAGCTTAATCTTTATTTTTCATTTTTTGAATTTCATCCATTTGTTTTTCCGTTAATCAGTGAAGTTTCATGAGCCAGCTAGAGAGAAGGTCACCCGCTAAGAAGCATTTCTTGTGGTTCCCATGTTCATGACCATTACTTTCTGTTGATTCAGCATGAAGAAGAGGTGGCGTGGTCTAGTGAGAGGTGGGCAGGGCTGGCAGTGAGGGGTCTCCATCTATCACCCACTCCCAGTGGGTCTCACTGATCCCTGCCTTCCTTCTTGTTGATAAGGGGGCCTCTGGATGCTGTTCAGTATGTAATGAGAGCTCTCTAATGTAAGTGGTTGACAAATGTGGGTGCCAGTAAGATGCTATGCTGAGTACAGGATAAACTACTGGAGTACCACAAGACTATGTGCACCCTCTGTGGCCAGCAGTTGAGTGGAGGTAGTGCCCATGCACCTGGATATGCGTGCGGGGGCTCTAGGGAATAAAATTACTTCTACCCTTAAGGAGTTTACATTCTGATTGATGGGGCACATGGAGAGGCACTATGAATTATGTAAGCCAGCTTTAATGGCTTAAGATGATTAAGATAATATCTTAAGGAAAATGTCTTAAGATGAATTATAATCCCCACTTAGTCAATAAATGTTGAAGCATCTACTGTGGGCCTGGATGGTCTGGGATCTTGGCGTATACTGGTGAACCAAACAAAGATCACTGTGTCTGTGAGGGAAACAGAGTAAACACAATAAATATATAAATTCTCTTAAAATTTTAGAGACCTAGGACAGGGGTGAAGTTGGAAGGGGCCTTGGGGTCAAATGGGCTGGTGAAGGGTAGGAGTTTTTAGGGCGTATTTGAGTCAAGACTTGAAAGAAGGGAGGGAGGTAGCCAGGTAGACATGAATGAACACAAGGAATGTGGCTGGAGTTTGGAAAAGCACTTTTGATAAAATTGTTGGGGTCCTTGATTTTATTCTCAACATCCAGGATGCTAAATGCCTTCTGCGAAGTTAGAGTACAGAAGAGTTTGATCATGGAGTGTCTGGGAAGCTCGTATGAGCCCTCTGCACCTAGCTTGTTGTTTTATTTCTGTCTGGTGTGGGTGTATCTAGTCAGAGTTATTTAAAAGTTAAATAAATAAAAAGAATTTATAACATATAACTAGCATGTCTGTCAGAGAGGCTCTCAGCTCCCAAACAACCCAAACCCAAGAAGGAAGGTCTTCATCTCACGATGCTTTTATTTGGGATGTGTTCTTCCAGGTCACCTCTTCTATAAATTTGGAATCACAGAATCTGACTGGTATAGAATCAAACAGAGCATTGACTCCAAATGCCGGACAGCCTGGCGGCGGAAACAGCGAGGCCAAAGCCTGGCTGTCAAGAGCTTCTCTCGGAGAACGCCGTCCTCATCCTCGTACAGCACGTCAGGTATGCTTGGGAGAGCAGCCTGGAGCAGTTTGCATCATCGATGCAGGGGGGGGGGGGCGCAGTCCCGAGTGAGGCTGCTCACCTTTAGATTCTATAGCTGCCATTTGGGACCCAGCGATTTGAGCCTTAATTCTGTGCACACATGTGCAATGTAAGTGATTTAGGGAATGCTGCTCATGTGACTGGTAGGGAGCATCAGCCAGACCTGCTGAAGGCTTCCTGTGGCAGTAGAAGAGGGCATGTAGACCAGGGCCACCACACACTGATGCCACCTGGGTGCTGAGTCCCATCAGGACCATGTCAGGTGCTGTGGTGAGCAGCATCTTCACTTCCTTCCACTGCCTACTTATTTTACTGCATTTCTGGCTTGTTATCATCATTATTTGTATGGTGACTGTAGGGGGAGTAAGTGTTAGGGGTGAGCACCAAATTGCAGTACTCTTTATTACTTGTTTTGACTTTAGGGCCTCAGTTAGACTTACCTTCAAGATGATGGGAAAAAAATTCTCTTAGCCTTTCCTTTCAGGCATTGAAGGAAAATGTTCACGAGGAATAACAATATGACCTTAGTATTGCTTTTCACCCAAGACATCCCAAAATATTTTAACAAAAACATTTTTTTTCTAAACTCCCACAGTGGCTCCTTTTGCAGTGGCTTGGAACCTGAGGGCTGGGGTTGGGGTCGAGATTCAGGGACAGCAGTGGGTGGAGTCAGCTCGAATGCCTGTTCTGGAAACACTGTAGTGACAGACCAGGTTACCTGAAGTCCTCGTAGGGTTTTGTTCTCTCTGAACCAGATCTCAGGAAGTGGTTTCCTCTTGGTTGTTTTGGTAGTTACCAGATACTCAGTCTTAACTTGCCAGTGATTCTTGAAGATGGGAGGTGGCCAGCTCGTGTGGGCCACACAAGTTGTGCTGCAAACAGTGCCTTGTGAGTGGCCCATGTTGAAAATCTCTTGTGAGAAATCTAGGCCTTTCTCTTAGTTAGGAATTATGTCTTAAGAGCTCAGAGAGGTCGCAGTCATGGGGCATGTCGAAACAGTGGCTCCTCGAAGAGTTAGACTGGTTTGTGGGCCCTAAGAGGTTAGGTGTATGAACATATATTTAGGGACATAGTTTTCAGCCTTGCTGGGGTTTTGTCCTCTTCACCTTGGGGTTCATATGGCCTACCACAGGGCCAGACACATGGTTAACACTCAGTGTATGTTCTGAATGCACAAGGAAGAATCATCTAATATGAGAGCTCTTCCCTGGGAGGGATTGCTGTGGTCACGGTGTCCCTGTCACTGGAGGTGCTTCTCCAGGCTGATATGTAAGTGGGGGCCCCTTGGAATCGTGTTGCATTCAGATCCTGATTGAGTACATCCGATCAGTGGCCTGACTCTGCATTTCTAACAAGTGGCCGAGCGGTGCCTCCTGCTGGTCTAGACCACACGGGAGTGGCAAGGTGCCGAGTCCCTTAAGTCGTAATTCGGTTGTCGGGCTGCCAGCCTTTAATCCGCTTCTGACTTTACCTTCCTCTCAGCTCTGATCTCTGCTTTGTGACTGTTGATTTTATAATTTATTTTTACACTTATTTTCTTTATTGTTTGTTTCTTTTCTAGTTATTAGTGTTTCTTTCGCTCAAATGGCAATAATTCAGTTTAATGGTAGTTGCATTTTTGCATTTACTTTGTCTCCTAGTGTATAAACATGTCAGCATTTCTTCTAAGATGCTGTGGGTTTGCATGACTCTTGGGTGCCGTTGGCCTCTCGTGGGCGGTGAACAGCCGCTATGTGAGCTTATCTGCAGTGCCTGTGACCCTCGGCAGGCTCAGCTGTGGGACCGTGAGCTCAGTGTCTCAGGATATGTCTGTTGGAATAGTCTCTAAGAAACCCCATCATGTGGCTGACCCCAGGTGGTTTTGGTGGGACAACAGAATCCAGCTGCACCTTTCATGGCCTGAGTGATGGGCCATCTCCTTAGGTGCATGCTACACTTGTGCCCAGGCACAGGGCTGTCCTTGTTTTCCTGCGTAGTCGGCTGTCTTCCAGCTCTCAGAAGACAGATGCCGTTGTACATGTGAGACTGCTGCCTGGACCTTGGACTTCGTGCCAGGTGTTCGGACACAACCATGGGTGGGTAGGGAGGAGGGCGGCATGCAAGGTGGGGCTTTTAAAAAACCACGTGAGGGAGATGAGCATCATTATATTCCCTTGGCCTTTAGGTGTTTGTCTAGAGAGGATGAAGAATGTGTTTCTGAGCTGTTATATTAGTCTTATGCTTCTACTAATAAACCCCGGCACGTGCTGCCTTCCTGCTCAGTTTGCCAAAGACCAGAGGCTCCTGGTCTGAGGGCTGCCGCCTTGCAGGCACTGGAATCAAGTTTGTTTTGAGAGACACATAAAACATATTCTCATTTTATCAAACCTAAAAGAAATACATTGTTTTATAAATGTCTGTTGATTTAATTTGTTCTTTATTTTAATGTGCTGCATTCTTGGCTAAAATTAGGTAAAACAAAATAGGTGGTTAGTCAAAGGGATTTCTGGAATTTTTGTCATTGTTCTTTTTGCTCACTCTTGGCTTGATATTTCTGATATTTAAGGCTATTCTCATGACAAATAATCCAGTAAAATGTAATTAAGCCAGATTCCATTAATTTGGAATTGGTAGTAATTCCACTTGGGGGAATTTCTTGTTTATTTTTGAACTATCAGCAGACAAAAAAGGAACTTCCAAATAAATGCTATAAATGAGATTCTGAGCCAAGGTTTGAACACAAACCATGAAACCACTAGTTTCAAGGGATTGAAAAAAAATCAATTTATTAAAACATCGTATTGCGCTTTCCTAACTGGCAATACTTCATAAACTTTTATATGTGCTTGAGTTTAAGATGGCTACATTTTATTGTTTAAAATACAATTCAGCATTTTCCCCCACAGGTCCCATTGGTGAGGTGAAGACCTTAGGTGGGCGTTTATTTAGTGCCCAGTATTTAGAGTTATAGAGAACCAGCTCTCGATAATCGCTGCCTGAAAATCTGTGTGTGTAGCGGTTTTTCCTCCCTCTGGACACAGAGGGAGGAGGGAGGGCGGCCCGTTGGGTGGCCTGCCCTTTTTGTTTCCCTCTCTTCGAGTGGGCAGTGTAGTCCAGACTGTCCTCAGTGCTATCCTTTGGCCTCATGGCAGCATGAGCATTTTCCTCTCTGGTCGCTTGCCATGGGTTTTGGTCTGTTCTTGATCACAAACAAGTCACCAATGCAAGGTTTTGCACTGGACTTTGTTTGCTATCAGTATAATTACAAAACATGAACTTAAATTGGTCTTTATATTGTATAATTATAGTGAGTTTCTGATTAAATGATAAGTTCAATGAAGTGAATCTTAGATTTGGAAACCATTTACATCATACCCACAAGTCATATTTTTACGGCATTTTTAGAACCCTGGGGGACTGTCATTCTTGGTTATAGTTTTGAAAACTAGCAAAATCAGTTGATTTTTATGAACATTGGAACAAAAATTATTTGGAAATCTATTTAGTTATACAGTCTTTGTTTACTAGCAGAGTGGGTTTTAAATGTTTTAGTCATGTATACTCTTAAAGAATTTTGAAAAAGTGTGTTCTTTTTTGTGTATTTTTAAGTTGACATTTGAAAATGTTGATACCTAAAATTTTTCATTATACTTGAAATAATTTAAAAGGATATAATTTCTGGCATATTGCGATATTTAGAAATGCATGCGTTAGAATCTATATATTAAGTCAATTTGATGCTCACCATTACGTTATTTAAAATAAAAATACACCAAAAGTTTTCTTGGAGAATCAGACATTTTACATCTTTTCTTCTTCCATCCATGTTACTATTTTGATTCTCTCACAGAATTTCATCCTAATGTAATGTTTTTATGTTTAAAAGTTTTTTATTTATAAATCCATCATTATTTTCTACAACAAAAATATATGAAAATTAAGAATTTTTTTCTGAGCCTTTAATGTTCTAAGTGTTTAAAAAAGTTCTTTTGATCAAGATATCGTTATAGTTAAAATTAATACACAAGATCAAAACCAATGTGTCTCATTTTTGGATTAAACATAGAAAGTAAAATTTTATTGGAAGTGTATCTTTAAATAAGTGGGTGGAGCTTTATCCGTAAATTATCAAAGGACAAATATTACTTATTGCTTATCTAAAGCAGTTTAATATCAACTTATTCCTATTTTTCATTTTGTTGATACATCTCAAGGAACTTCATTTAAATAATTAGATGAGAATCATCTGCGTTGGTGAATAGTAATTCTTTAGATTCCTTTTCACTACAGGTCAGAAATCTTTTTTGTCTAACACTTAATACTAATGAGTTCTGCAAAATGCTGTGCTCTCCACTAGGATGTGTTGATTTGGGTCTTGGAATGAAGAATTTCCTTTCCTCTGAGGGAGTTTGGGCTCTGGGCAGAGAAGGCAGGCAGCGGTGCGCGCACCTGGCTTGTCTGCAGGCTGATCCTGAGCATGGTCTGTTTCTCCGCAGAGAGCATGATGAGCACGCCGCCACCCACTGGTGAGATACCACAGCCCCAGCCGCAGGCCCTGCACTACGCCCTGGCCAACGCCCAGCAGGTCCAGATCCACCAGATTGGAGAGGACGGACAGGTCCAAGTAGTATGTACCCTTCTACTAGTCTGCCTCCTAGAATGAATTGGAGGGGCGGGAGCTGTGGGGATAGGGATGGCTGAGACCAGCTCTCTGGGTTTCTGGATCATGTGGATAGCTTAGGATGAGGGAAAAGTGCCATAAAGTAGTAGTAGTTAGGGGTGTGAGCTTTTCTCTTTTGTAATGAGGGCGGGCACCGAGTGACTGTGTCATTGTCATGGGCCCTTTGTGGTCCCCTGCTGTGTTGCACCCAGTGTTCTCTGTCAGCTCTGAGGGTCCTTGCTGCTCTCTGTCCTCCTGGGAGGCATCATAGATATGTCATAGGTGTTTTCTCATTTCAGAAACACAGGCACCTTTTCACTAGGGGAGGAAAAGGTCATTTCCTTCTGGTGTGAGTGGAAAAAGCTGGTGATCTTAGTCACTGAGTAGCACTTCCTTTGGATTGTGGGTCGAGTGTTGAACTAATGTGGCCAGTTAGCTCATAGGTGAGCCTGCAACACTGCTCTGCCTCTGGTGGTGCTGGCCCTGTGGGAATTCCTCTGGGCCCTTCAGGGGTCCTGTGCCTGAGGTGGAAGAGGGGGCAAGAACTTAGCTAGGGAACAGATCATTTTCAATATGCCCATGGGATCCCATTGATGTTTGGGTCACATTCAGCCTCTTCGTTGAAAACTTACGTTGCCAGGGCATCCTCCTGGAGCCCTGGTTCCCATCCCCGGGTGGCCCCAGTTTGATGCTGCACTCAGCACACTGCCTAGAGAGGGGTGGCTTCCAGAGACTGCTGATAAGGACTTTTAAATGGGGTTTTTCTTCTTCCAGAGGAGATGAAAGAGTTATAAAGAGTGAATTCTTTCTTTAATTGACAGTGACAAAGGCTTTTTTCTTATTAGTAAGAAAGTTCTGTGAAAGAATTCCAGAATAGATAACTTGGTACAAGGTTCACGTAGATCAGTCAAATGGAAGCAATAGAAAATTCTACAGTAGTTAATTTTAGTATCATTAAGGTAGCGTACTAAATAAGATCATGAGTATTCATTTCACTGAGCAAAGTTAAGGTTTATAGGAATTAATTGTCTGCCTATATCTACAAACATGAATGCATTGTAGTTGGATGCTTTGATTTTTTTTGGAACCACATTTATTAGGGTGTACTCCAGCTGTTTAAATGATCGTGTGTTTCTTTGATTTAAAAAAAAATTGCCTGACAAGTTTTCAGTGTAGATGCACATATACCACTCCCCGTCAACCCACACCGCTGTGTAGCCATCCAGCCCTCCTGGATCGCTGGGAGACCCTGCCTGGTAGTTATGCAGCCTCTGGTCCCTCTGAGTTGATAGTATGATTTTTTTTTTTAAGTTATTCTAATTTTCTAGAAAATTTCTGTTTTCCTTTTCTATATGTCCTTCACATTCTGAAATTTGTTTGGTAGCATTTAAAGATTTAACAGAATTTTCCTGAGTCCTATTGCTTTTTTAAGAATTACTGCAACATGTACTCTGTGTTACATACTAAACATTGAATTTCAAGAGGTGATTAAATAGCTTATATCATGCACATATTATGTTGTGTTTTCTCAAACCGTGAGCCAGATAATCAAGAACAAGAATTTCGGAATGTGTTTCTCATTTCCTCTGGTTTTGATTTTCTTCTGATGCTTCTTGTTGTCTTCTCTTGCTGCGGATCCCACAGGGTCACCTCCACATCGCTCAGGTGCCTCAAGGGGAGCAGGTGCAGATTACACAGGACAGCGAGGTGAGTCATAGCTGCCCGCACTGCCCAAGGCACGTTCCGTGCCCGTGGGCTTCCTGCACTCTGATCTTTGTCAAATGAGGTGGACAGCTGGGAATCTCCAGACAACACAGATGTCCAGCATTGAGCACCTAACTCTTGTTTCCTTGGGTACAAACTGCAGGCCCTGCCCACCTTCCTGCCTGTGCTGTACCACCAGCTTATCTGGGCAACCCCATCTGGTTTTCTTTGTAAATACTTGGGGTATTGAGTTTTTGCTTCTGGCTGGAGCTGCCCTCTGAACACCTCTTTCCTCCCTGACCATTCTGCTTCCCTTCTTCCTATCTGAGATGCAGACCTAGCTCCCAGCACGGCTCTGGCCCTGCTCCCCCACCTGGTGAGCTCCCCAGTCTGCTGTAGTGGGAAGAGCAGGAGGTGGGGCCCTGCTCTAGCGACTGTGACCTCACAAGTTCTCCTCACCTCCAGAGCCTCGACTCTGTCTCTGCACTGTGGGACTAATACCCGTCTTGTGGGATGGCTGGGAAGCTGATGAGAAAGTACACGTATATCCTGTGAGCTTTCAGTGCAATTTTCATGGCCCTTTACACACCTGCTGCTTCTTGGATGGCCTTAAGTTCATGAATTCCAGGCTTCTTATCACTGGTGTCAGTGCTTTGGCATTCCACTTTTCATTAATTCTAATCTTTGATAAAGAGAGAATGCAGGGGGTCCTACCCAGCTATACAAGTGCTCCTCCATGTGCATATTAGCTGCTATAGGCGGTTGGTGCGTGAAGGTCAGGTTGACTGTCTGAGTCATTGGAAGATGAGGCCAACAGGTCATGGTTCTGATGGTCTGTGAGCCTCTCAGGTGGGACCTTCTCTTTTCAGTTGTTCTGTGCAGGGCTGGGTGGTGGTGGCCATCTGTTACAGGGACGCTGTTGACCGTTTCCTACAGCATAGGACAGTATCAGCAGACTCAGTGTACTTGGCTTCCTCTGCCTTTGTCCAGTGGATGCTGATAAGTGCACATGCGCTCTGCTGACCACACGTAGTGCGGAACGACACACCCCTTGCGGTGTGGGCTGGGAGCTGAAGAACATATTTTTAGATAGACTGTGAAGATAGTACCACCTTTGTGCCTGCCCTGCCCTGTGGTGTGTTGTCACCTGGGTATCAGGTTTCCCCACACGCCAACTTTGAGAGCAGATACAGACCCACCAGCAACTGAGAAAGTCCTGACTCGTCAAAGAGCCTTTCAGGAGACTCTCTCAACGGAAGAGTTTGCCTGGTTTAGTGGTTCCTGCTGGCTTTTTAGAGCTGTTTTGTGGACATTTCTCCTTGTATTCTAGCGGCAGCCTAGGAAGTAGATAGGACATTAGTGCCTTTTGACTTTTAAGTTCCCAGAACCCAGGGGGCTGAGGTGGAGGTGGTGGTAATTTGCACACTGACTTGTGTTCGAGGTGCTTGCTGAGCTCCCATCCTGTGTAGGTTGCTGTGCTGGCTGTTGCCGCTGTGGCGAGAATGTGAGTTAGAGGCTCTTGATAGTGTATGGGAAATAACTGTGCTAGGAAGGCCAGAGGTGATATACTCGGTGGTGCAGAGAACACAAGACTCATGGAACAGGGGCCCTGGGATGCTTAATGAGGGAAATGCTTTCATTTGGACCCTGCAGGCTTATCAGTGGGCCCAGTGTGCAAAAGGAAGAGAAGACAGAGGTTCTGAAGGGAGGATGAGGATACTTGGTTGAGTGAATCCTATGAGTGGAAAAATAAATAGCTGGTCAAATGGGGCATGGGGTTGATTCATTCATAGGAATAATTAGTTCACTGTTTGGCACATGGCCAAACGAGTGAATGGGAGAAAGCTGCTGGTGTGGCTGAAGCAGTGGGTGGGGGAAGGAGAGCAGCAGACAGTGAACTCTGAGATGGTCCTAGAAGGCCTGGGTAAGTTAAGGAGCTGAGTAGTGATGGGAGAGGAATCAACCTAAAATGGGTTGTATTGGAGGTGCAGAGAAGTAGTGTAGGAGAACTGCAGGCTAATTGGGGCGTCCTATTGAGGGGCAGGGAGGCTGCATTTTTAAAGGCACATAAGTGGCTTAAATAACAATCGAAGGTGTTATTTTAGAAGGCCCACACTCAATCAGAATACTTAATTTGCAGGTAGCCATTTGAAAGGAAGGAAAAATCAACATACATTTGCTTTTACATTGTTTTTGCTAAGAAGTCATTAGAATACTTCCTGAATTTCAGTTTTTTAATCAGTTTTGCCTTCCCCCCCCCCCAGTTTTCCTAACTGAATCTCCCTTGTGTATATAATCTAGAATTTTTTGTTTCCACTAGGAATTGAATGCATTGAATTAGAATAAATTGCTGATAATACTGATAATTACTTTGTAGTAAGTTACAATATGCAATTGTCTTCTTATTACAATAAAATCTTACCTTGTTCATTTAAAAATTAAGTTATTTTGTCAGATGAGGATATCTGCAGAGACATTTAGTAGAACCTGCCAGACTTAAAGCAATTATTTTTTTTAAACAAGTGAAAATGAATTTTCAACTGACGAGATCCCAGTAGGCTGTGGTCTAGTTAATTGCATTGTGTCCTGTCAATTTCCAGGTTGTGATAATGCACTATAATTATGTTAGGTGTCCCCATTGGGGGAAGCTGGGTGATGGGTACATGGGACCTCTCTATACCAATTTTGATTCTTCTTGTGAATCTAAAATTGTTCCAAAATAAAAAGATAGGGAAAAAAAATGACATTTTCATTTGAGATCAAGGTGGGAGGTTACAATGTATTTTTGAGTTTGTTTTTATAAGAAAAACTAGTACCTATAGACTCAGCTAAATATTTTGTTTTGGGGTTTTTATTGCTACAAGGGGTTGGGTTTTTGTAGAAATGATATTAATGGTTTTATTGGTTTTTCACAAATGGCACAGAGAGGTTCCTACTTCTAATTATGCCTTCAAGTCCTTTTTGTCCTTGATCTTTCTTTTTTTTCATTCATTTTTCAGGGCAATCTACAGATACACCACGTGGGACAGGATGGGCAGGTAAGTGCTCACCTGCCTTCACTCCATGCCTGCTTGCTGTGGTGGATCAGACATTACATTGCCACAGGGAGGGAGGGAGCGGGAAGAGGAGGGCGGTGCATGGTCCTGGGGAAACTGGCTTTTTTGTTGTGTCCAGGGATGCCCTGGGCTTGTGGACTGCGGGGCCCTGGGCTACATCTTTGTGGGGTTCCAGGTAGCTATTTGCCCTACAGGTGAAACCCCCCCTGCCCCCCCCCATTTGTTTATCACTGTTTTTGTAAATTGACATGAATGTTGTCAAAGACAACATTTGTCCAGTAACCATATATTAGAATGAGGTAGGTTTTGTTCATGAATATTACTGTCAAACTCCATCCACTGCCTTTTTTTTTTTTTTTTTTTCATTTAGTTTAGAACAAAAAAGTAACTGAAGCAGTCGTGGGGCACACTTGATATGAATTGTCTTTACAAAATGAAGTGCGCTATCTGTGAGGGTTTCTAGAGAGGTATTTGCTTTCTAAGATTGAGCGAAATTGCTGGTAAATTTGAGGATTAAAATTTTCACATCCTTTTGAAAACATAACCAATGAAAGTGAATGTTTGTAATCTCTGAATAATTATGAAGGAGAGTCTGGATGATCTTCCTTTTTTATAAAACATAACGTATGAACCATAAACACAGAACCCATTGCCTATCAAGATAATAATAGTTGTTATTCTCAAAACCATTTACACACTTCCCTTTGAAACACCTGTGTGCATTCTTGTCCCTGGTGAGGGCACTACATCTGCCGCGAATGGGCTTGGAGAATGTGTGTTGTATTGCTGGGCTGGGAAGTGAAAGAATAGTTTCGCCCCTTGGACTTTCTGTTTGAACCCTCAGAGTGCATTGGGAGAATTGCGACAGACCTTAAAGCATTTGTTTAAATTGGAATTTCTTTGTTCGAAAGTTTCATCTTGAACACACACATGAGGTTTTAATCAGAGTCCTGAAGCAGTATTAATATATAAATATAGCATAACTGCCTTGGAAGAGCCAAAAAGCCGAAGAAATGCAAAATTAAAAAAAAAAAAAAAAAACGCTGTTGTTTTTCTGAGCTGTCTTGGTGATGAAGTTGTTGGCCAGGCCCAGTAGAAGTCAGTTCGCAGTGGCTCTTCTCTTGGTCAGGCGAGAGATGTCCCGGCTGGGGCAGGAGAGTGTGGGTTCTGTCAGTAGTTTATCTCTGTGTTTTTGATTGTTTCTGTCGCTACTCCTGAGCAAAATTCCAGTAGGGGTTTTGAAATATAATCCAATTTTTTACATTGTTACCATTGTGTCACTGTATATAATTATAGGCAACACCATCCCAAATAAATCATGAGTGCAGAGAACCCAGCTTTTGTGGACAGGTACCACAGGCACAGGAGCTCTAACCACACTTTTCAACTCAGGAGGACTCCTTGAGTTTACATTGGAAGAGCCAGCTTCTGAAAATTCCCCAAACGAGCATTCGCTGTGCTCTCCCATGCTTCACACTCACCGAGTGCTGCTGCCTTGCTTAAGTTTGTGTGCCTGCCTCATCGGCCTGTTCCCCACGAGCAGCCATGATTTTACTGCTGATTTATGTATGTTCAAGCATGTCTTCCAAGTTCCCAGTAGTTCTTTCTCTTAGCAGCCTCAGTACAAAATAAATAGAATGACTGCACCAATCACTTTCTGTGTTACATAAATAATAATTTATTAATCTGATTTTTTTTTTTTGCCTATAAAAATCTCATGCTGCCTACCTTTCCATCTCCACCTGATTCTCATTGTCAGTCACGTTTGCGAGACCTCCAGTTAAAGACAACTTTTAAAAAGGCAGGACTAATGCTGATGTGGCTAGAGAAATTTTAGTATCTGGCACCTTTTCTAAAGGACACTCTGCTCTCTGATTTAAATAAACAGTATGTGTTCCTATGAAACCGCCTTTTTCTGTTAAATCTGTTTAGCTAATCCTTTCTTATTTTCCATTTGCGGAAACTGTTTTTTTGTTACTTTATCATCTATCCAGTTCTTGCTCCTATTAAGTTACTCTTCTCATAAAAGCTTTGTTTTCTAAATTTACCAAGTACTTGTGAAACAGAGTGATGTTTTGCAAGACAGCACACTCCGCTTAGCTTGATGTCACGGGTAGGGCTGACTAAGAAACATAGCAGTGCTGGAGGTGGGAGTGCCTGTCACCCCAGTTTCCCCGCTCTTCCCGTACCACCTCTTGCTGTCTCTCTATCTCCTCGCCCTTCCCTTTCTCATGCTCACAAGAGGACAGTCCCTGGGGATCTAGGGCTCTTTCTCCGGGCAGAATCTTCCCTAGTGTAATGCTCCAGACAGCTGCTCCCCAGTTCCTAGTCCTGGTGTGTGTGTCCATGTATGATTTATTGACACCAGGCTCACTTCACACTTATGGAGGGACGCATTCTTGAATGGCTACCTCAACTCTGGGAAACAACAAAAAAAATCCTCTTGAATTATAGAAGCTCACAAAGAAATATATTCATTATTCATGTAATTTAAATATTACATAAAAGTTACATAATAACATGCAAAATTTCATATATCTTTTTGAGTTCATAGATCTACTGACTGTATCTCATCAGCTTCACATTAAATTCTTACTCAATAGGTATAAGTGCCATTTAAGGCTGATTTTGTGCGACACTCAAAATCCTTATGTAGCAGCTAACCATCATACTGGGGCTGATGACCTAGGATACTTCCTCCTGATGTCCAGGGCCATCAAGCCCTCCCCACTGCTATTCCCGTGTTAGGGTTATGGTAATAATTATGTTATTTCTCGTTCTAAGATGTGTATTGCTGCTCTTGCTTGTATTGGCTGTTTTCTAAGTCAGTGCGCAGGTGCTGTGAAAGCACCTCTCCGTTTGTTACCTGCTAGGAGAGGGGAAGGAAGTGTATATGCTATGCTGAGCACTGCAGCTGCTGGTGGTAGGATTTTTAAAGTCGAGTTCACAGCGAACTTTTTTTCACGAGTGAGATCTGACGAGTGAGATCTGACATCTTTAAGTCATGCGGAGTTTATTATACTATATTTACACAATCCTGTAACTTGATACTGACAGTGGACCATGCTTTTTGAGTCATATATTTTCTCCAAATTAAATAGCAAGAGATCCTTGTCCCATCCCCTGCAGGGGTGTGGCACTTAGCAGGTCTGCTGCGGGTCTGATCAGAGTGTGTGAACGCCTGAGACTTTACAGACACAAGGGCTTAGGGCAGCGGTGTCCATTGCTTCCCAATCATGGAAAGGAAGGATCTGGAAAGACGAACAATTTACAGACCCGTGGAGAACCAGAGGTTTGGTCGGAAGCCACATTCAAGAGATGGTGAGCAGTTTCAAGGCTGCGCTGAGCTGTGTGGTGTGTTCAGCCATTTCCTGTTCTTTTCCCTGTTTTCAACCATGCATATCTTCTTGCCACGATCAATCTTCATTCTTCATCTAATCTGCTGTTTTGCGGGGAAGGCAGATGGCCAGACTGGTTAGGGTTGAGATTGAGATGCTGTCACTAATTCTGGTCATGGGCTCTGGGCAGGGGTACCTCCACAGAGAAAGATGTGTGGGTCCGAGGCTGTTCTTTCAGCTATTCACATGTGTTTATGGCTATGTTCCAGATGGTTCTTGTCGCTGCAAGTCACACTATTAATTAAACAAATTCAAACTGTGCTGATTTCTCTCATCTCCAATCTAATCATAGGACGTGTAGGTGATTTTTTATACTACTGCATGCTGCTGTCTTCTTTCTTCAGTATTTTAAAATGAACCTTTTACCGTGTATCTTCACGTTGTCCTTGCGAGGAAGGTTGGGGTGATAAGGAGCCCTGTCCTGGAGGGTCGTTTACAGATCTTCCGTGCCGGAAGGCCCTGCTGGGAGCAGCCTGGGATGTCAAGCCAGCCTCTGCCAGCAACAGAGAGGCCTTTCTCCATGGGGCCTCGCAGCCATGTTGGACCTAATGCTTCTGAATCTCCCACTTTTTTGTTGTCAGAGAAAGGGCTGTAGGGCTCCTCCTACCCCCACTACGCTCTGTGATGCCAGGCATTCAAAGTAGGGGTGAGCAGTGAGAGGTGAAACACCTGTTCAGGGCTCTTGGCCTGCTGGCCACACCTGCATCATGCACTCCCGTGGTGTGGCCTCCCAAGACCCTTGTTTGGGCCACAGAGTTAGGCTGAGCTTTTGGGTGGGATGTGGTTTGGAAGAGAGCCGGGTGGGTGGGAGAGTCCTCCAAGTCTCGCCTCAGTGCTGCTCCTCTATCAGTGTGTTGTCTTGGGGCAGAGACTTCACTGCTTTCTACTCGAGTCCTCGTCACTGAAATGGGACCTGCTTCAGGACGTTGTGCTCCCACCAAGAGGAGAAGGCTGCCCAGTGCTCAGCCTGGCATCTGGCTGGCACTTGATGGACACTCACTGTCCACACAGCCACCTGTTTGGGGGAGTGAATGCATCTGTCCAAACCCTGAGAAACTGACCACGCAGGCAGGGCATGAGAGTAATGAGTGGGCTCTGAAGAAAGAAGTTTTTACTTTCCACACTTTATAAAAGTAAGGTCTGTACTGTTGAGTGATATCACTGGACTGTGACTCTTTTAAAAAGTCTTGATGTCCGGCAGAGAACATCTGTGTGTGTGTGTGTGTGTGTGTGTGTGTGTGAGAGAGAGAGAGAGAGAGAGAGAGAGAGAGAGAGAGAAAGAGAAAGAGAGAGAGAGAGAGAGAGAGAGATTTTTTTGGAGACATTATCTAGAAAGCTATGTACTTAAAGCATTAATTAGAAAATGTTCCCTTTCTTGTTAAAGTTATGGCCATGAATGAACCTTTCAAAGAGAGCAGTTCATCTGAACCTCATCACTGTGAAACAATTTACATTAGAACTTAGCTTTTTAAAATGAATTAAAACTATTTGTTAAAGAAATGCCAAACATAATGTAAACATGTTTTAGTAATCTTAAGGGAGCTGTTAACAAGTGGAATCTCACATGGCATGAGGCATTATGTTTGTGTTATTGAAAATCCCAGATTACAGTTCACTGTCAGTGTTTGGACCTGACTGGTATGTAATAGTGCAGGACTCCAGGATGGAAAAAGGCTGAGGACGCTTGTTCCAGTTCCTCAGCGAAAACTCCCAGTCACGTTTCTCACCAAACCTCCATTAGGTAGAATGAAAATCTTGGTCAAGGCAGCCTTTTCATGCGTTTCACTGAGTTTGTTCCTCTCCCTGAACCAGGAAGTCGAGTTTGGCGAAGCATGAATAAAATAGCCCTCAAAGCATTCATGTTAGTTGGAAGGCCAGTGCACAAAGTTCAGTTCGGGTTATCTTTGGTGACTGTTTTCTCGGCCTTATTTCTTTATACGTAGAAAATACTTGTAAACTTAAGTGGATATTTTAACCTTGTCAAGACATTTTTAAAAACTTCTAAATGAATGATACCGGATTAGAATCTGGTACAGTTACGAGCATTGGTTAAGAATGTTGTAATTAAAAATGTTTGGGGAGCAACACTTAAATTTCAATTAATTGTGCTTCGTGTTCCTGTAACACAGTGTCTGTCTGTTTATTGGAACTTCTTCAGTTGTAGCCCATACTGTCTAGACTTGTGTCACATAATGGTTTGCACTTCACCGTCCAGGAGTCTCATACCTTCAGTGTTGTGACAGCCTAATAGTTTTGCTCCTCGCAACACTAGCTGTAAAGAGGAAAGTGAGGATTCAAGCAAAAAGATGCTATTCTTAAAGAGAGGAAAAGTTCATTTTCTGTAATGAGTGCCTTTTCTATGACTAAATGTTCTAGGAAGCAGAGGCCTGTGACGTGGGCTGACAGTCATGTGTACTTCGTGCCTGGAGAGTAGGAACCCAAGGTGCTGTGGCTACCCAAGTAACCCTTAGACCATGTTACTTCAGACTCTTCTTGGGAAAAGCAGGAGTATCTCTTGAAATCCCTTTTAACTTGAAAGATTTGGATTTCAGCCTCAAAAGTGGGGCTTGCCACAAGCAGTTCCCCAGAGAGTACAACAGATCAACCCTCAGACCTGGAGTCAGGACTCCTTCACTTGCTAGGTAAGCTCAGAAAGGTGCTTGGTTAGCCTGGTGTTCTTACATTCTGCAGTTTGCCAGAAGAGCTTTTTCAGGTAAGTCGGAGAAAATAGGCAGGATTCCCATCAGAAGAGTAGGGAGGACAGGCAGAGCCTGGGGTTGCTCACAGTCCTGCTCTGCACTCGTCCTGTCTCACCTGTGGGACAGGTAAAGCCAGCTCTACAACAAAGCTTGCGTGTTGTGGGGTCTGCTAAATCAAGTGTAGTGTGTATCTCCCTCTGTTCTGTGAGCCCTTGTTAGAGCTCAGAGATAAGCCCCTGTTTGTGTGAGTCAGAGGTTGGCCCTAGCGTGGTACCTTCACTCTTCAGCTCCCTGCTCTTTCTGAAATGCACTAGACAGCAAGACTTCAGGGCATGGGGGCTTTCCAGTCTGATATTCTAAATAAGAACAGTGGTAGTACATTCCAGCTCATCCCAAACTCCTACCTTTTCCCCAGATATCACTAACACACTCTCACAACTACATTATGTCCACGGAGGATTTCTGCTTTTTTAGAGCCTTTAAAACAACAGTGACCTTATTTTGTAGAACTTCATGAACTTGTTGCTGGTGTGTTTTGTGCACTTTGCAATAATACGCTTAAATGTTGGGTACGAATATATTTTCTCTTTACACAGCTAGGACTATGTACTGTAATTAAATAATTTTAAAGATATTATCTAAATTTGACCCCATTTAGCAGTGTCCACAGGTGTTGGCAGAAGTGAACTCTGGGCCCCAAAATGATGGGGCAAGCTCAGATGTAATCATAGCACATGCCAGCCTCTCAGAAATCATGTGCAACTCAAACGGTTGACTGCAGGCTTGTTATAACAGTTTTTCAATTTGGTGAATTTGGGGTAAAAATTGCCAACTCCTCACAGGGACTATTTAGGTACTCACAGTTTAGATAGCAAGAGGTACATGCTTTGGTTCTGATTAATTTGATGTGATTGAACACTTGGCCAACTCAAAATAATTTTCCAGAAGTATCTAATCAGTTGAAGAAACAACTAAACAATCAGGCTCAGTTTAGGAGATTGTGTTGCAATTATAGAATTAAATATGGAAGTAGAAGAGTTATGCAGAGAGGTTAAGTTTGAGTAGTGGAGGAAAGAAGCGACCAAAAAGAAAGGACGTTTATTCTGAAAATGTTCTCAGTGTTGAATTGGCTCCCACCAAACAAATTGTGATATGCAAGTATAAGGTATTAAAGTTTACATCTGCATGACTCATGGGGGAGATGGGTTTTTTTGAAACTGTGAGGTGTGCCCTGGTCTGCAGCGGGCTTCGTGGAGTCAACACAGGAAACAGGCCCAGCTTTGGCACCACAATAGAAGCAAGAGTGCTCTGAGGTCACACGCTCGGTGACATGAAGCTCCCAGCCACATGACTTCGTATCAAAACCAGACATCTCCTGTAACTCATTTAAGTGAGCCGAAATGAAAATGCTTTATTTTTTTCCCTCTTCTCTAAAGATAATTGTTTTCCTCGGGGGGCGGGTGGTAGATTGCATAAGGCGTAGGAAATGTGTTGTTTTAATTAGAGCATAATGTAATACTCATCAATTAAATTAAGAACATTCTTTAGGAGAGAATGGGCTTGGTTTGGTTTCTAGTCCTTTGCCAGCTTAGCATTGCAGTCATATTAACAAGGATGTGAATCCTTCTTTTTTGTGTTAATTTCACATATTTCAGGCAAGATCAACTGGGATAAATACAGTTAAATGTAGATAGGGCACTTTGCATTTAGCATATGTATTGCCTTTGTGGTATCTTCTCTTGACCGTTGCTTTGAGCATTCGGCATTTCCAGTGAAACTGAGTAAGTGGTTTGTCTCCATTTAGTCATGTAAGTGGGAGTGATGGTTGAACAAAAGTTACCATATTCATAAAAATCACCGACATTAATTGGCATTGCAATAGAGGATTCCAGTTATAAATCTGAATGAATTATAGAACCAGTCACAAACGAGTCATGATCCAATTATATAAAAGTACAAACAGCCAGAAATCCGTATATGTGTATAAGTGTGTGTGTGTGTGTGTATTTGTTGTGTTATTTGTTAGTAAGTTGCAGAAAACAAAAACTTTATCATACAACTTGTAAGCACAAGGACCTTTCCCTGTACCACCAGTTTGTCACTTTTGCTTGTTACCTCTTGATATAAAAACAGACCACCCCAAAACTTAGGGTTGAAGATGATGACCATTTATTATCTTTCATGGCTGTGGGTTTATTGGGTTCCGCAAGTGGTTGTTCTCCACGTGGTGCTTCCAGGATCTCATCCAGGGTCATCTGGAGGCTCAGCGGGCTGCCATATCTCAAGGCTTGCTCCCAGGGCCTGGAAGCTCAGCCGCCTGTGGCTGGGAGCTCAGCAAGGCTGTCCACCTAAACCCCATAATTCTCTTCTGTGTAGGCTCCTTGAGTTTCCTGGGCCCTCACAGCATGGTGGTAGGGTTCCAGAAGGGGATGTAACCAGCATACAAGAGCAGAGGCTGTGGGTTCCCGTAAGCCCACGTAGTGACTGTGTTTTGCTTGAGGTGCAGAATGGGACAGCCATGCCAGAATCTTGAATTGGGAAAGATGAAGTGTACGTTGCCCGCAAGGAGGGATGTAGCATCTCTCGGCGTTCATGCTGTACCTAACATGGCTTGATTCCAAGCTCTTTAAGGCAGGGCCCATACCATACACAGGGCCTGTGCCCTGCCTGAGTGCACAGAAGGCATGCAGGGAAGCGTGGGCTGCACAGGAGTCCTGGTCTCACACAAGCACAGACCAGACCACAGGGCTGAGCATACAAGAGGCACGTAGGAAGCAGGGGCTGTGCGAGAGGTTGGTGATCCCAAGTAGTTAAGAGGATGGACATATTTTCGCGTAGACGTTTATTGGGCAAATCACACACTACAACCCCAAGAAATGACCTTCCCTGTTCAGGTGATGAGTTGGGGATTAGTCTGTCAATGCCAGTGTCCTGACCTCAGGCAGACACCCATCCATCCATGTGGCATAAAATCCACATTGAGAAACTTTGTGATTGATTAACTGTGTTCTTTGTTGGGACATCTTGGCTAATGATAAAGTCTAATGCATTTTTATAATTATACATTGTTAATTATTGAATGGTTAAAACAGTCAAAGTTTTCTTTTTTTGCATTTATAAAAATTTAGATTTTTTTTAAAATCTAGATTTATACAATTTCTGAGATATCTTTTGCATTCCATTCATCTTGTTTCTTTGGAGAGTTTAAGAAAACAAAGCAAAGACCTAAACATTTATTCATGTGACTAAGAAATAATGTTCCAAAAGCAGTCTGTTTTTGGATAATTGGCAGCTGCTGCTGGCTGACCTCAAATTCCTCTTGGAGCCCCATGTCTGTTGCTGCTCTGTGTTTACTGAACTCTCAACACCCAAGGACAGACACCCAATCCTGAAAGGGTGCTAGTGCTTTCTTTGTTTTACTACGTTATTACTACAGTGCTAATAAAGATCAAAACACAACCAAGAAAAAATCAGTGTTCCTTTTAACCTTAATGTAAAGTGTCACAGTTCCCCATCATATAAAATTACCTTCAGGTGCTAAACCATGCTTCCCTTTCAAAGCATTGCAGGAAATTCACTATCTGCCTGCAGTGACTCAGGCATCCCTTTCTGGAGCTGGACACGTGCTTTCTCCTATGTCAAAACCTCTTTGGCAGTATTCTGTACAGGAAACAAGATAAAATCAGGAACTAGGTGAGTTATTCTCCTTTTACACATGGGGACAGTAGATAGTAGCTTTTCTAGGATCATGGAGGAAGGTGAAGTCAGAGATGGATCCAGACCCCAACACTTATGACTCCTAGTCTCCAACTGGCTCTAGTTCTCTAGAGTATCATCATCACTGCTGTTATCACCCTCACTGCCATCCATCATCACTAACACCACACCAAGACAGTACAATTGCTGTGACCCCCACCACCAAGACACCACCACCGCTGTCAGCTACCACTACCACTGTCACTACTACTGCCACCACCACCCAGATAACACCACCGCTGTCACCACCACCACCATCACTAATATTATCACCACTGTCATCTACACCAGTGGTCCCCAACATTTTGGCATCAGGGGCCAGTGCTCCTATGAGGATCTAATGCCTGATGATCTGAGGTGGAGCTGAGGCGGTGATGCTAGCACTGGGGAGCGGCTGCAGATACAGAAGAAGCTTTGCTGGCTCTCCTGACACTCACCTCCTGCTGTGCGGCCCAGTTCCTAACGGGCCACAGACCAGTACTGGTCCACAGCCCGGAGGTTGGGGACCCCTAATCTACATCATCATCATCTTCATTATCGCCACCATCATTACCACCAAGGAATCAAGTGAGTTGCTTTGTCATGAGCTGTGTTCTGATCTTCTCTACTTATTGCCTCTTTCTGTTGAGACAGAAATGACAGTGCTTATTTTGCCCAGCTCAAAGGAATTTTTATTGAGAGTAAGATAAATGAAGCTTTGAAAATGTACAAGAAAAGTAAGGGACAGATCTGTGGGAGCTGTTTCCTGTCTTATTACATTGTGCATTCAGTAGGTGCCTAGGTTTGGAACAGAACCATGAAGGTGAGATACAGGCTGTGTGGATGGTGTGGAATTTGGATCTAGTAGTGAGATTTAGTAAGATTTTCATACTTCACTTTGTACCAAACTCTGTTGCTAGGCAATATTATGTCCATTGAAACATTCAAATCTGGGTCAGTTATTTCTCTACATTTGGGAGATTTCCAGGCATGGAAATCTGTAAAAACTTGCGCGTTAGTCATGCTTCTTAGATCATAAATCATGAAATGGTTTAGTACTATTTCAACGAGATGGGTATTTTGATACTGATAGTTTTTTGTTTTGTTTTGTTTTACAATAGTGGCTAATGTCATCTAAGATGTGAATGAAAAATTTTATACATGTCTAGGCAAACCAGTGTCAGATCACTTGATAACCAAGGAGATTTTGCATGTTCCGGTAAGCCCATCTCTGTAACAATGAACACACCATGCATACACACGATACATATGTATTAAACAAAGCTAAGTAACACGGTGATAAATCCAGGTTATTCTCATTTTGTTTTTGTCAGATAACTAATATTCAACTAAGAGCAGCTTTGGCATTCTTTAAATTTTTAAACCTCTCTTGACTTCTTTGGCATTTGTATCCCTTCTTATACTTGTTTCAAGGTAAATTTCAGTAGCTTTAAGAATTTTTTCCATGAAATGAGGCTTTTTAGAAAACCCAGCTTGGAAAAGGTTAGGAGAGATGAGAAGTATCTAACATTTTATGTGTAGAATTTTTTTGGAGCGAGTGAGAAAAAGGGGCTTGTGTGTGTGTGTAGGGTATGTGTGTGTCTAGGGCATGTGTGCATATGTGTGTGCGTACACGTGCACATGCACATGTGTCCGTGCAGCCTGCCTTTATCTGTAGCAGTAAAATGTCTCTATTTCTAGGAGGCGTTAGTCCACATATAATGGTTTGTCACAATGGGGAGAACAGTCAGCTTCCCAGATGGCATACACTGATCACTTCACTTCTAATAAAAATGTTCCCTTCAAGAAAATGTGTTCCTGCATTGCATGCCAAAACACAAACAGAAATCTTGGAGAATCTAGGTAGCTCAGGGAATTCATCCCTTATGGAAAAGATTTCCATACCAGAAATGGTGAAAAATATAATTTAAGCCATAAAAGGTCAGAGTGGAGTGAGTTAGGGGTTCACTAGTTCCAAAAAACATCCTAGGAAAGTCACAAAAACGACTACGAGCCTTCTGCTGCCTGGTTGAGGAGCCTGGCCCACCGGCAGCCCTGCACTGAGCGAGATGCTGCAGGTTCGTCACCCTGTCTGGGGCGGCCGGCCCGGATAGGACAAGGGGCTCACGGTATTTCCCGCTGCTGGCTCTGATTCTTCAGGAATCCATTTGGTCCCCAACAGAGGCTTGTTGTGTGAAGTGAAACAGACCAGATGCCAGCGGCACAGAAGACCCAAGGACTCACTGTGCTATAGCTTCCTGATCTCTCCTGAGCCCTGAGGAAGAGAGTTTCAGCTTCAGATGGTGATTAGTTAGTAACACTGGTGTGTTTCTTTAGGCCTGTTGTTTCATTCCTATAGTTGTAACGGACCAGACTGTTTCAGGTCGGGAAAGACCAGGAAAGAGCTGGACAAGGGCTTGGGCTTGGCAGGGTATTATAATGTTTTTCAGAGAGAAGTTGGACAAAATGGTTACTTAAGTGTATTTTTCCAATGTTTAGGTAGTTGAAACAATGATATCTTTGAAGGGACTCATTAGGGGAGGCTGAAGTAGTTTTATAATAAAGCCTCATAGACATTTCTGATGATCTGGGCACATTGCACATGGTCACTGTGTCCACAGCCACCCTGGGCCCCTTTGGTTGAATCCCACATCAAAGTCTTGTGACTCCACGTAGTCAAGGGAGGAGTGGCAGGCCTCAAAATTCCAGAATTGTTTTTGATCAATTTCATCATTTACAAATATATATTTAGAAAGTTAAATTACATATTTTAATAGATACAAATTTTATTCATTTCTATTCTTCACAGTACCAAATTAGTACCAATATAGTACCAAATTATCAATACTTAATGATTACTTGATGATACAAGTAATTATTCCAAATTAGCACTTAATTAATTATAAGATACACAGGTTAATGAAGACATTTTGAAAGACTTCCATTTTTAAGCCATTTAAAAATTTAACATATATTCATAGATAATTTTAATCATGAGTAATAACCTCGAAATGTATAAAAGAGTACTAATTTAAAATATGCAGCTCCAGAGGATTCCAAAAATCAGGGATCCAAAGAGGCCCACACCAAGACACATCATAATTAAAATGCCAAAGGTTAAATGCAAAGAAAAAAAATTTTAAAGCAGCAAGAGAAAAACAAATAATTACATATAGGGGAACACCCATATGACCGGCAGCTGATTTCTCAAGAGAGACAATGCAGGACAGAAGGGCTTGGCAAAAAATATTCAAAAGAATGAAGACCCAGGATATACAACCAAGAATAATTTATCCAGCAAAATGATCATTTAGAGTTGAAGGAAAGATAAAGAGCTTCCCAGACAAAAATAAACTAAAGGAATTTATCCCCACCAAGCCAGAATGACAAGAAATGTTGGAGGGACTTCTTTAAGAAGAAAAAAACATGTATCAAAAACAGGAATGAAGAATTGTAACAACTACATTCCTATCAATAAGTACCTTAAAGGGAAAAGAATCAATCAGTCCAACCAAGGGATGGAGTGGCTAAAAGGATAAGAAAACAAGACCCCTACATATGAAAAGGAAGGGAATGGAAAAAGATATTGCTGTGATGAACCTAGAAGGTATGTTAGACAGAGAAAGATAAACATTATATGATTTCACTTATATGTGGAATTTAAGGAATAAAAAGAACAAACTAATCAAAAACAGATTCACGAATATAGTGGACAATTTGGTGATGGACAGAGGGGAGGGGGCTTTGCGGAGCTGGGAGAATGGGGTGAAGGGTTAAAGCAGTGCTAATTAGTAGTCGGATGGTCACGGGGATGGGAAGCAAAACTTAAGGAATGCAATTAACAATACATTGGCTAGGTGAAGGGTTGGGAGGGAGGGAACACTGGGGGGGGATCATTTTACCAACTATAAAGATGTCTAAGCAATGTACTGTATACTTGAAACTAACTAAAATTTTAAAAAGTAGTAATAAAACCTGCAGCTTAATACCCTGAAAAATTGTGACTTCTGAGTAATTCCAAATTTCTTTTTAGTGGGATCCAAGTAATACAATCTTTTCTGTATATAAGGAAGTTTTGGTGGTTTCTTTGTGCTTTCCTGAAACTTTGTCACATGTTTTAAATGTGTCTATGTTTCCTGCTAGTGGGCCTGCAGTGTCATGGGTAGCCACCTGGTTGGGTGGGCAGCCTGCGCCAGTGGTTCGAGCTGCCGTGCGTAGTATCTAAGGAACACATAAAGGATTCTTTAGACCCAAGAATTCTATTCCAGAAGCTGTCAGAGCAGCTGCTGTCTGTTGAAAGGAAGCCAAGTTACCACTAGTGCACCAAAGCTTTATTTCTGAACTTCTGGCTTGTGGAGAGTGAAGGTGGGTGGGAGATGAGATTTCAGAAGCAGGAATGAACCTTGGAACTCTTTCATTAGCTCCAGATGTTTCACTTCTTTATAGACAGAGAATGTGCTTGTGGAAGGTACCCACTAGGACGTTTCATTCCTATTCTGACCAGGCCATGGCTTTCCCTTTGTGCAAACTCTAGGAGCTCTGACTGGTCCACGTTTATAAAACTAGCAGATTCTTCTCCATTCCCTTAACTGTGCTTGTGTGTGAACTCTACTCTGGTGATTCCATTCCAGAAGAGAAGATTATAGACAATGGAGAAAACTGAAGAGGAGTCCGGACTGGAAGGGTGCTATAATTTGCACTGAGCATGTCCCAGTGCTACTGGTCTCCAGCATTTGGAGATTTTAGGAGCATGTGACCTTTATTCCAGGATTTTGAGCAGGGAGAAGGGGGGTTCATCAAAAGAACCACCTGCCTGATAGTTTAGTGTTGAGAGATGCAAGTAGTGGGCCCTGTGGTGTCCTGAGTTCTGACAGATACGAAGACATTAGTGAGCCCGACTAAAATCTCACTGAGCCCTTGAACCGTTAAATGACAGAATTACTGCAGAAGGGAAAAAGTTTGAAGCACAGTGCAGTTTTTACTCACTTTGAAAGTGAACCACTGAATGATTGTTAAATTTACTGTGTGTTTATTAGGAATCTTTCATCTAGAAACTATAGATCCAGTCCAATCAGGATGCCTGGTTAAACTGTTGAAGCTGCTGCTTGAACAGTGTGTTGAAATGATTAAAAGAGAATCCTATGTGTATTAACTCACTGATGTGTGGAAAACTGAAGGACATGAAAACACAGATCCCTGTTTCTCATCAGGAGCCTATAATCTGTGAGCATTTTCACAGCAACAGGATAATGGAAGACGGGAGGACAGGACCAGACGGTGCTGTGTCTACATAAGGATCTATGTTTAGAAATTTGGCACAATCCATAGCAGAACCAGTATAGACACTAATATTATGATCTTTTATACAATTCCAGAACAGAGGTTGATTTCTGACCAAGTAAATACCAAAGAATAAAGATGGTTTCTCTTATTCTGAGCAGCTGGAAAGTTTCATGTTTCTTCTCACACAGGTAATGAGAATATTTGCAAATATTTGGTAAGATCCACAACCATCTTCATTTACATTTCCTCTAAAGATTTGCAATCCAAAAATGAAGTGAAATATGTATGACATGCCACTGGTTTTAGATGGGAGAGTAAGTATAATATCTGAGACCATCAGGGGTGTGTGTGTGTGTGTGTGTGTGTGTGTGTGTGTGTGTGTAAGTGTAAGTGTAAGAGAGAGGGAGGTGGAAGATTAAGAACACAGTGAACTGATAGCTGCTCTGAGCATGGTATATAAAATACACAAATAATCTAGGAGTGATTTTCATGTGTACAAAAATAGTCACTTGTTATTAAAATTCAGGTCATTGTTTCATGTTAACTCCCAAAGTAAAAAAGCTTGTAAAGTGACCCAGACTAATTTTTAATTCTGCCTCTTCATCTGCCCCTTTGAGCTATTGCATTTGTTTTCAACAACTATTCTCACTTAATGTCATGTTGTCAGATGTGTGCATAGCGCCCAATGCTGTCCACTTGGTATTAGGGGCAGTCCATAGAAATAAGCGCTTAAGGCTGATGGTCTAAGCTCTGAGGATGGCATTCCAGTTGACGAAAGATGAAAATCGATGTATGCATTCATTTTTGAAATGGAAGCCTTTAGAATAGTGACAGTATGGGCCAACAATCCAGTGATAGATGCTTTGGTCCATTAATGGACACGTTACCTCACCAAGAGTGGGGCAAGCAGTGACAGAGCCATGTGACATGAAGCCTTCCAGGCTACATGCTCAGACATGGGCTGTCAGCCCCAGGCCACTGGTGGATCCATAGCATTCAGTTGAAAACAGTTGGGTAAACCAGGCCCAGTTTTTGGTAAAATAGAACTGAAAAGTGCAGCTTCTTAAAAATAGGTCCTCATGATGTAACCAGTTGGCAAATCTTTTTGAGACAGTTATCTTCTCTTTGGGAAGATACTCCATTGGCACCAAGTTGAGTTCCCAAAAGCCCCTCCAGAGTTGGAGAATTCGTGAAGGGCAAATGATTCGTGGTTGGCAGGTGTTCAGCTAAAAGACAAGTTGGCCGGAATGAAACTGATTTTTTTAACAAAGGCTGAAGCAGAGGGGATTTTAGCATAAATAATTTTCCTTGTTGTTTTAAAGGGAAGTTATTTTTAAAGTCAAATGAGGCTCTTGAGGTTTCTTAGTTATATGACTTGTTGTGTAATCATTCTTTTCACTTTTTTCTAACACGTCTCAGTCACACACAAGTGATTGGCTCCAGCCTCATGGTGTGACTGCGGCAGCCTGGAGGAGTTGCCACAACTGCATTCAAAGCCTCTTCTGTTTGGTTGTATTTTTACTGGCCTATGATCCTGGGCACATAAGTTAGCCTCGGAGGCCCTGTTTCCTCCTGGCAAAGTAGAGCTAATGATAACAAACAAGATGGTGTCTGTGCTGAGTGCCCAGAGTGCAGCAGAGGCCCTGGGACCCCAGCCAGTCATACTGCTCCCACACACACTCACTGGCCCTGCTGGTCCTGCCCACTGTCAGGGCTTCGGGTCCTTATCTGCCCATGTTCAGGCTGAATGATGATCAACAGGGGCTCTTCTTTTGACTGACATAGCGTATGTGTGATCCTGACACTTGCAGCCTTCAGCAGCAGCCAGGATGTCCCCCAGAGAGGACACACTGTGTTTGGTGGAGCAGGACTCAGGGACATCCCTGTTACTGGCTTCTCTTGGCTCAGTCCTCTCTAGGCTCCCTCAGCTTCTGGCTTCCCTCATGGGTTTGGCCAGTGGGGATGCAGAAGCAAGAAGCCCTGAGATCCAGGTCTTCGTTCTGTTGATCTGCCCCTGGCTGCACCCTGACACAGAGTGCATCTTGAACGTGTAGCTTGAACATTATATCTGCAAAACAGTGTTTTCTAAGATGAAATCACCCGTAGGAGGAAGTTCTTTCTCCCTCCTTCCTTTACTCTCCCCCGTCATTTGGAGTTGTTGTGGTGGAGCTCTCTTGTTTTCAGTGCATGAGTGATAGCAGGAACCCAGCCCCATGCTGGTGTCATAGAGAAGCACACTGTACAGTGTGCACTCTTCTTAAGCAGCCTATACTCTCCTCCCCAGAGGTAGCCCACCATTGACCAAGTATGAAGAGTTGCTTTTTGGGTGTTTTTCACTTGGACAACATTTAAAGAAATTATTTACACCTCAAGTTAAACATTTATATCATTTCTGCCTCCTGATGTCAGTCAACCTGACCTCAAAGTGGGGTGGCTGGAGCACATCATGCAGTGAGAACAAACAGTAGTCACATTCCAACCAGGCTTTTTGTGTCCTCAAATGTGCGAATGTGTTTGACAGTAGCATGTGGTGCTTTAACAGTACACACGTCTCCTGGTCCTGGTCTGAAGGGCGCACAGGGGAGAGGACAGGATGCTGGTCAGGTTTCTGCTAAGCTGTTTAAGGCCAGGAACCCTCCAGAGACTGGGGCATGTTAAAAAAGGCCATCATCCTTTCCTGTCTTACATTTTCTCTTTCTGAACTCTAGAGGTTAGAAGCATAGTCTCTCAGTGTCAGTGGGCTGAGGCGGATTTGAAGTCCCCAAATTCAAAATGCTCCCGGAGAAATGCTCCATGCTGTCAGAAGTCTGAGGACTCGCTGAAGGGATTCTTCCAAAGTTGAACTTGAAATGTATATAAACTAGGTCTTTGCAAACCATTGATAACAATGTATGTATAAGAATGTCCCTTCCACTTAAAAGTCCTAGAAAATTAACACCAGTGGATTTCAAACCCAAGACTGATATATCAGAGACACCTGTGGGTCCGTTAATGGGTTTTTTTCTTTTTCAGTGATCTGTTCTTTCAGCCATCTCCAAACTTGTCCAGAATACCTTGGCTGGTCTTTCACTGATCTGGGCCTTTTGGTGATTAAATAGTTCTTGAAACTTCCTCTCCTAAGGATATCTTCTCCACCTCGTAAGAAGGAAGATGATGATGTTTATCTACTGTCGAGTTTGGGTGGCTATAACACAACCCCACAGACTGCAGGCTTAAACATCAGATATCTATTCCTCACAGTTCTGGGGCTGGAAGTTCAAGATCAGGGTGCCAGCACTCAGGTTCTGGTGAGGACCCTCTTCCTGGTTATGACTTCCAAAGGCCTTCCTTGAAGTGTTCATGGAGAGAGAGCCTTTGTCCCTCTTCCTCTCAGAAGGACACTAATCCGTCATAGGGGCCCCACCCTCATGGCCTCATTTAACCCTAATCACCTCCCAAAGGTCTCACCTCCAAACACGATTGAGGAATTAGAGTTTCAACATATGAATTGGGGGTTTGGCACAAATGTTGAGTACATAGAACCCTGTGTGTTCCTAGAAAGGATTTGGGACTGAGCTCTGCTATCAGTATAGAAAGGGAATTTGGGCCTGAAAATATTTCTGGCTACTTAGTCTTAGATAATTTGACCATACAGTAATCTCACTGTCTTACCTCAGTGTAGAATTTTCTGAGACATCGCTTCAAATGTTCAGGTTCCTGGAGAGTTCTTGGCCCAGGTAGAGTTGGATCCCAGAGGCCGTTTGCACAGTGGGTCTTGGTCAGGGAGGGACTGAGTGGTTACCAGAGCTGCTCCTGCCCGGCACTGATTCAGGCAAGGACACACTGTTGACATGTAGGAGGAGGTGTCCCTTCTCTTGCTGGTTAGTAAGAAATCAGCCCAAAGGGAGCCAGTTCTTCTCAGTGAGAAATTGGAACCTGGCCTTTTAAGAGACTATCACTTGTGTCTTCTGAGTTTCGGCTGCTTTCTTATAATGGTCTTTGTGCAACAGGAGTGATTTAAGATTCATGCCGCTGTCTCGCTGCTCTCATCTGCAGCCTGGCCTTACTGTGTTCTGCACGCCTTGCCAAGTGGCATCACTAGTGCACGAGCCATGCTTGTTCGGGACCTGCCAGCAGTGAACCCAGCACAGACCGGCTCCCACACCTTTTCAGGTGTACAGGAAGCCTGAGGCCCTGCACTTCGGGAGAAGACTATTGGTTGCCTTTGCAAGGGCAGAGGGGCAGGGTACCCTTGAGCTCACCCGAGAGTCCTGCCTGTGAGGAGCTGACAGAGGAGATAAGTGGTCAGGATGTTCTCAGGAAGCAAAAGGCCTGAGGCTTTGTCAACTAAAGACAGTTGACCAGGTGGGCCTGGACATGGGGTTACTGCATTCTAGCTGAGGGTCTGAAAGTGCAAAGGCTGTTCCTGGACCATCAGCCCCAAACCAGTAACCCCCACTGGGTGTCTTAAAATAGCCAGAAATGTGTCCTTTCACAGTTCTGGAGACCAGATGTCCAAACTCACGGTCAGCAGAGCTGTGGTCCCTCCGGAGGCTCTAAGGGATGTTTCTTCCTTGTCTGTTCCAGCTCCTGGGGGTTCCTGGCAATCCTTGGCTGTGGATGCATCATTCCAGCCTCTGGTCCTATGCTTCTATGGTGTTCTTCTTTCTGTGTCTAAATTCTGTTCTCCTTTTAAGGGTCTTTCCTTGTCACTAAATTAGGGTCTATCCTGCTTGAATGTGACCTCATCTTAATTACATCTTCAGACCCTATTTCCAGATAAGGTCACATTATAGGTTCCAGAGGTTAGGACTTGGAGATATTCATTTGGGGGACCCAGTTGGGCCCACAACACCCCTGACCCTATCATCGACAGAAGGTGGTCCGACCATTCCACCTCAGACCCACATCCCATAGAGATGTGTGATAAACCCAAGTTCTGTACCGTAAAACAAGTCATTTGTGAGGCCGTGTGAGTTCGATCACATTCTGGGTGCTCTTGGGCTTCCCATGGGAGGTACCTGTGTGCTCTGCCTCTCATGTCCCTTTTGGCCCCCCCGATCATGTCTGATGTGTACACGGGTACAATCTTCTCTTTGCTTACAGGAAAGGATGCTCAGTAATGGGCAGGTTCTTCTGCACCTCCTTGATGCACTGAGGTCACAATGCACTTTGAGGTTGGTTATAGGAATGGAGGCACCTCTAGAATTGTCACCTTGAAAGGGGAGAAGTGCCGTCCTCACCCAAGAGAGCCTCAGTGGCGAAGACAGAGATGAGTTGTCACCTAATGAGACTTTGTCCACTTGGTGTGTAATAGGTTACTTGGCATAGAAATAAGTTTCTAAACTTTTCTTTAAGAGACAGCAGGAGCCATGCTTTATCAGAATGGAATAATAATGCTGTGCTGATGGAGGCTGTACCACCAGTATGAAGTTTGTGTAGATGTCCCCATTAGTCAGCATCTCACAATAAATCATGTATGAATAGTGAGGCTATGTTTCTACAGCATGATGAATTTTTAAATTTATGCAAGGACTCTAAGGTGTTTCTTTTGTGGGTGCACCCGGCCACAGGAGGTACCTCTCTTGGTATTTCCCGGTGAGGGCTGTGTCTCCTAATTGCTCTGTTGATCACTCATGTGATCTGGGTTGATAGGTGAGAGTTTGAAGACCGATAACACCCTCTTTTTAAAAACCACTTTCTCCCATCTCAATGAGGAGGGAACAATTGTTGACGTTCATATCACCCAGTAAAGCACAGACATTTATAAAGTGATATTTTAGTAATGCTTCCCACTGAATGGAAATAGTAGGAAAGTTGCATCTCCTCTCTTTAGAAGTTGTTTTTTTTTTTAGCCTCATCACAGTAAACACAACAATAATTTTTGCTGTTCTGTGCAGTGAATTTTCCAAATTAAAAAAAGGAATGGTCAGAGTCATCACAGGACAGTGAGAGGAAGCAGCCCTAAGCACAGTCCTCGCTTAGGTGATCTGTCCTGTGAGGTGGCGGCCACTTTGTTCTTATTATCAGTTGATGGCAGCTGGCAGCGTTCACTTCTGTGATTGGGCATCTCAGCTCATTGCAGTCACGAAGTGTGATGGCTGGCAGCCGGGCGCACCCTCTCCCTTGCCCATGTCTGAACGACACTGTTACGACATATCTTGTATACATATAATTAAAATAAACCTTTTATTTTGTTCCTGCTCTGTCTCTCCTACTCCTCTCCCACTTAACTTTTCCTTCTAGAAACCAGGGGCCTGGACCCTTGGGAAGATGAGGGCCTTGGACTTGACTCTAGCTAAGTTATTCCTCTCCCAACCCCCAGCCCCAATCAACTGGAAAGTTTTAAGACACATGGTTAAGATTTGTTCCCAAGAAGTCTGCCCTATCTGGAACGATGGGGGATGAATACCAAGTATCTCCAGATTTCCGTTTCCCCTTTATTTTATTTTTTAGGTTTTATTTTGCTTTCTCCTACATTGTGTTTGAGGTTCATGCTCCAGTGCTGGAACGAGCCACAGCATACAGCAGAACCTGCTTTTGATTACTGCTCGCCACACAGCATCTTTGTGTGCACAGAATCTGGACCTTGGTTCCCTGGGGCATGTTCTCATCCGCTCCAGGCTGTAAATCTGGCTCATGGCTGTTAGCCTGTTCACTTTGCAAGCACAGCCTTGCTGGCCATAGGATACTTTTCTAAACTGTTGCACCAATTGGCTCAAACCTTGAGGGCTGTGAGGAGTCTCTGTACTGGGTTTTGCTCCATGGCCGAGGAGTCATTCCAGAGGGACCTTGCTGTTTGAACTCATTTCTATCCATCTACTAATGGCGACGTGGTTTATGAACGCACTCAAAATGGAACCCAGGGAAATATCCTAGTGTTCCATTGGTGGGTTTAAAGGCTTCAGAATAATCACGTGTTTGGGGCATTTTCTGTATAGATGTATGAAAGAGATTTTGGGCCGGTAGGTCTTCTGTCCACAGGGTAGTTTGAGGGCATCCTGATCTGTCTGTCAGCTCCTTATTACTTTTCTGTCATGAGGAAGCTACTCCTTGAATTAGCATCCAGATGTGAGAAAGTCAACCTGATCGATCAATTACATTACCTTAACATGTTGGATTCAAACATTAAGTGACAAAACAAGTAAGTGACCATGGCTTTTCCAGGAGGCCTTGGGGTTAGTGGTCTCCTCCCTATTCTTGGCCACACAGTTAAACCATGTTGAAAACAAATCTTGTTAAGTAATTGAGGGTTTTTTGCTGGTTTGTTTTGGTTTGGGTTTATTTTGTTTCATTTTTTTTTTTTTTCGCACCTGGGTAGATTCTTGGTTGGATTCGGAAAAGTCCTCAGGATTCTCGAATTTACTGCAGATTTTGTACCAGTTTTGTATCATCTCAGTTGGGTATTAAACAGTTTCAGAATTGGCAGTATAGAGAGGAAAAGCAGATGTGTGTGCCCCAAAACACAGTGCTCTTAGATCCAGGATCCCCTTAGTAGGCTGTTTTAAATTTGTACCCTGTGCCGTTTTTCTTTTGTCTGAAAATAATTGGCCATGCTTCAGAAATGCACTGGGGAACCCTCTAAATGAAGCTGGGTGCGTAGGCCACCTTTGCACTTCGTTTGGTGACTCAGACAGATGTGCTGCCCTTTGGGGAGCCCCACTGTAAGTGCAGCCACAGGCTTGCTGTCGCTGGCAGCCCGGAGGTGCTGCCGCTGGCTACTGGCCGGGAGCTCGCTGCATTCCAGTTAGATCTTTCTACATTCCAGAGCCTGTTTGGAAAAGGCACCAAACGGAAAATGAGCAGGAAGAATGAAGAAGGAGCTGAAAGCTCATTATTGGGAGCGGAGTGGGAGTTCATCCAGGCGAGCTTTGTTCCACAGAAGATCAGGGTTGTGGTCAGATGAGCAGGAGGCAGGTTTTCAGTGAGTTCCCCTTCTTGGGGTACCATAGTGATCCATGTGACAGTGGCATGTGACTTCATTTTTGCTGCTCTGCATTTAAGATTTGATGTAATGGGTTTTCCTCATCACCAGCTTAAAATCAGTTCCAAACCAACACATCTGTCTCAGCCTCCTGTGTATTTCAAAAGGCTGCACAGTGCTTTGAGCAGCACCACTGAGAAGCGGATGAATCAAATCTTTTGTGTAATTGATTTCTGTAGCATTTTGTTTTTATTTTACTTACTTCATGTGTATTATCCTTACAAAAATAGTCTGCCTTCAGGGTAATGCAGTTTTAGAGAAAGAGGAGGCGCATTTATGCCCAGAATGTCCACTTCCGCTGCAGCTCCCTCGTGAGCTGCCCCTGGCTGCAGAGCCTTCCCTGAGGCCTCGTGGGGGTGTCTGCCACATTCTCATCTCTCAGCCCGTCTGTGCCTCGCTTTTCAAGCGGGTCACCACTCACTGTGTGCTGGTCACTCAGCCCTTTCCCGACACCTGAGTGTGCGTTGGTCAGAAAGGAAGGCCCCCCTGGGTCTTATTCCATGTTGTCCTCTCGACGTCCTTGCTCCGTGACATGGTTCATTCTCTTATTATGAAAACAGCACAAGGGGAAAAGTTTCCACACGAGGTCCATGGTGCATCAGTTTCCACCCCCAGCCTGGACCTTCAGCCCACGCCACAGGGTGCCCACCTGTTGTTTCTGATACGCAGTCTGTGCACAAGCACACGTGGGTCCCTTAAAACACAGTCAGGGCACCTCCAGTCACATATTTACCACCTTCTCTCAATAAATACGTATTGATAGCTGAGAAACCAGGGATTTATAACTTGACCATCTTCCTGCCCATCATTTTAGAACTTATCAATAAATTCTTTCATTTGTCAATTTCTTCAGATGGGCGAGATTCGTTTCAGTGCTGTTTCTGTTCCGTGTCAGAAAAATACGGGGACATGGGCGTCCCCAGAATCCTCAGCCCTGTGGTGGTTTTGTGGAAAACGTTTTGTGAACCCGACTCTCCCCTTCCCCGTTTGCTTCTATGGCTACACTGTGCTAAGTCGGTCCTGCTTCTGGCGAGGTTCCTGCTAAGAGAGCCGGTGCCACTGGTTTGCGATGACGTTAGCCACTGGGAGAGTGGGCCTTTTGAACCCTTTCTTACTGTGTTTTCTCTTCCATCACAATGGTAATCCAGTTTGAGAAGATATATTCTTTAACGAAACGTTAATCTCGCCTTAGAAGAGTCATTTCCAAATTTTGGGGACTCCCTGAAATCATCCTGGATTGCTTTGTCTGAATAGCCGTCTTTCTCCCAGCCCTGGAATCCCGGTGTGGGAGCTGGAGCGCCTGCTGCACAGGGTTCCTGCTGAGGCCGCATCGTGGGGGAGGTCCCTGGGGACAGCTTTCCTCTGCAGGATCTGGAGTACAAGGAAGGAGAAGAATGACAACTAAGTTTCTGGAAGGTCTTTTCCTCCAGTTCTATGCACATTAAGTGTTTAACTCATTTCTGAATCACTTTGTGAAACCAAACTAGTGTGGAAATGTTTAAAAGGCATAGCATTTTTAATGAATTCCCAGTGGAGAACATTTTCCTGTTTTTATTTTCGTTTAGCAGCCAGGCTGGTTATATGCCTACCTTCGCTATTATAATTCTGCACATTTAGATTCTGAGGTTTCTGACGCTGTAATTCTTAAGATTTGATCAGCTGTAGATCATGTGAAAAGTCACTTTATGGGCAGTGCTTACAGGGAAAACAGTCTCTCTTAGGATACCATAAAAAGCCTTCCATTTGTGGGGGGTAGCGGCTCATTGCCAGAAGCAGAGCACAGGCAGAAACTTCTCAGAAATATGTTCCATGATTTCATTAGTTTCCTTAAAAAATAATTATGTGATTTGACCTTAAATTCACTTATTAATGGATCTTTTAAAATATATACATTAACTACAAAGCCGTGAGTACATTATAATACCTAACATGTTAGCTTAGTATTAGTATGTTTTTTTTAAAGTTCAGTCTGGGATCTAGCAAACCAGTGCTCAGTCAGGGCAGCCACAGAGCACTGCAGCCCGTGTCACTCGTTCCCCCTCACCGCCCCCCGAAGGGGCAGATGTCTGTGCTTCTGAGAATTTCCTACTACGTCTGTTACCTTTTGTCTTTTCTGCATTCTGATTTCCTTCTAGCTGTTGCAGGGCTGCATTGTTGCCCAGTACATTCTCTGAGCTGATCCACAAACCTCCATTGAGTGGTACTTTGTGGCCCATGTGACTTTTCCCCCAGCTTTGCCACGGGAATAAGCCTTATGTGATTGTGCCAATTAGACATGAGCTTACCCACTTGGGGAAAGTGGGGGCTGGCAGCAAGAATGTCGCTTGGGTGTTCCTACATGGGACTAGTTTATAAAAAGTTCACTGATGCGTGTTAAGTCAGGAAAAAGTCTGCTAAGAGACGCAGGTGCAAATGCTGTGAGCACCACCAGACTTCCACACCAGCTTGTCACCTACTCGCAGCTGTGTCGGTCTCAGTCTTACACTTGAAATAGGGTTTCGTGGGACACTGGGCCAGCTAAATGACACATCTGGTCAGCGTTTCTGCAGTGACTCTACCAAGAATGTCGCTGAACATTTAATAGCACAAAAAATTGACAGTTTGCAGAAATCCTGTGAAGATGTGGGACGAGGACAAATAGTGTAGAATCCTTGAACCAAAGTGGTTCCGTCATTACCTTCAGACTTACAAACCAGGGTGAAGTAACTGTGTGGAGAGACCATAAGGAACTGGTGGTCGCACCATGTTGTGGAGATGCTGCACAATCCCACAGAGACCCTGCCAGGTCAGAACGCCATCCAGTGTTGAGAGTTGACAGTGGAACAGTGGAATCCTTCCTCTTGGGCTGGTGAAGTGCGGTCACACGTTGGATTTTATTCGCTGGGTTGGGGGGCCAGGCCTACCACTTCAGAAAGAGGCAAAGGGACAAAAGATGAGCTGACCACTGCCAGACGACAGTGGGGTCCCCGTGATGGGCCCACAAATGGCCAGTGTGTCTTCCACACTGCCCTGGCCTCTCCAGGCCTCCTCTCCAATCTGGAAGAAGTGTGTTCTTTCAAACCAGTTAAACATCCTGGTTGGTCATGGAATGCCAGAGAGAATTAACTTGAGCCTCAGCCCTCTGCTATCTTCATGGAGCCTTAGAAGTTCTGACCAGCACTGAGCCCATCTCTCCTCTCTGTGACTGATCCTCTGCGCCCCCAATTGTCTCCTCTTTTGCCATCCCTGGGGCTTCTCGATCCCTCTGCCTAAGATACTCTTCCTTCCCATCCCTTGCCTTTTGCACCAGGCCAGCCCCCACCCTCCCACAGAACTTGCCCGAGTCTCCATAGTTGACAGAACTGGACATTTTCTCATTCTTAGATTGCAGCCTATTTTGCTTCATAGTTTGCATATGTTCTAGAATGTAGGCTCTCGAGATCCCATTCCTGCCCTTGCAGTGTCTTACACGTATCAGGTCCTCAATAAATATTTGAATTTGGTTTTCTGGAGAGAAGGAGTTCACGTGGAGGGCTGCTGCCAGTGAGGGAATTTGGGAAGACAGTACAGGGAGCAGCGGGCCCTGGTGGAGGGCAGGAGCAGCTGGGGCCTGAGGGTGTTGGCCGACACCTGGTTGGAGCAGGTGGGTCAGCAGGTACTGGAGAGCATTTAATGCAGGCCTGTCACTTGCTGGCGTTTGATCTTGAGACAGTTTAGCTAATTTAAGATGATTTACATGCTAAATTAAAATTCAGAGAGAAAGCAAATGTCCATTTATTTCATTAGTTCAGTCTTAATGGTAAGTTCCATTCACTCCCATCAGACACTCGCTGTAATCTTGCAATTGGCTCATCGTAACCATATCACTGTCTTGTCGTATATTTGTGCATGACCTTTCAGTGGTGCTTTGGAGGTGCCAAGCACATGAGCAAATGTTCTTGTCTGGTCATTGGTGGCTGGCTTTGATGTAAGAGTGATGTGTGGACTTAAGACTCTTCGACTGACTTTGTCATTCCATGGCCCCTTTTGGGAACCTGAATTTGTTTTGTCACAGAGAATCTGGGAGTGCAAAGTTCTTTAACACATGTCAGCTGGCTCAGCCTCGTGAAGAGGGCTAACGAAGGAGTGTGTCATATCAAGGTTGTGGAGAGGCCCACAGCCCTGCAGGAGCGAGGCGTGGTGTCTGACCTGGGGGACGGAGCCGGCTGTCAGCGAGGGCCTGGCTTGTGTGTGGCCTCCCCTCCTTCCCACCCGGCTCGTGTCCTCTGCACTCTCCTCCACTCCACCTCGAGCGATACTGTAATATTGTGTGTACGGGAGCGTCATCCTTACCTGCCCTTTTTTTTATCTTCTAGTTTACCACGATGTCGTCTTAACTCTTAACTGCTCTTACCCCACCCCTAACATTTTCTCCTGAAAACTTTTTATGTGAGTCTTCTAAGCTTCTCTCTAGAGTTGCCTGGCTCAGGAACAGCCGCCTGAATCCCTGTTAGACAGACACCAGGAGAGCCTGTGTGAAAATACACGTGGGCAGGTTTCCATGTTCCTTTGTACTTCACCACCAACTCCCTGTCTGATGGACCCGTTGAGGCACTGGCCTGTTTTCTCAGTCTTTCCTCATCAACATCAGCTTCATTTTCATTTGTTTAACAAGTATTTGTTCAGTGTCGGATACTGTACTAGATGCTAGGGATTTATCAGTGAACAGAACAGGTACCAACAGCTCCCCTAGCTCCCCGCCACCCCCCCCCCCCCCCGACACACAGTGCCATCCTGCAGCTCCTATTCCAGTCGCACAGGGTGGGGCTGGGGGGCAGGGTGCCAACTGTGAGCAAGTACCCGAGCAAGATGCACTGTGTGCCCAGAGGCAGCCAGGGCTCCAGAGAGGGTCGTGGCAGGCCAGGTGGGAAGTCACCCAGTCCCCTCTGCTGGCTTTTCTTTCTTGGTGGAAGGAAAAAATGTCTCCAGTGAAGGGAGAGGCAGAAGAGAGGAATGCAGGGGTCAATCAGGCTGGACACAGGGGCAGGTCACTGGGCACAGGGCAGTGGAGAATGGGCATGTCTGCTGTGGAGCTTGCCGGCTCGAGGTGTGTGCAGGTGTGTCACCCACTCGCCTGTCCTGTGAGTCTCTCGTGAGCCCTGCCATGACTCTCAACCTCACCCCACCTGCAGTCACCCACACAACTCATCCCGGGTGTCCTTTTCCTGTTATGTGGCAGAACCTTGACGCATGGTGTGGTTTGTGACAGTTGGAGGAGGCCCGTCAGTTCAATTAGCTCAGGTTAAGTAAATGTGACGTTTGACATGTAATTTTTGAATGGGCTTTGACAGTTTTGCTCTTCATGCCAAAAACTACCTTTCTCTCTCCTCTGATGACCAGAGGCTCCTATAGCACATTCATGACTAAGTACAGCCTCATGTCCCAGCTCGTATTTCTGGATTTGAGTCCTTTGACTTTCTGTCTGCTGGGGGTTTGTGGAAGGCATGTGGAGGCGTTTGCTGGAGGGGCCTAGGAAGCCCTCCCGGGTCTTACTGCCCTTTCTTTAAAAAATGACGATGGCTTCCTCCCTGGTGATCAGGACGCAAAGCTATGGAACTGGACAGGACTATGTCCTGTTTTCTGATCATAAAAGATCTGGTGGAGAGTAAGTACTGGAGAAAAGAATACGTGAATAATAGAGGAGATCACACACACACACGTACACATTCACACATGCTCACACCACACGTGTGCACGCACTGATCAGACATTACTCCAGAATGATTCATGAGACGGACCCCACAGTAAGCAGCGAGGTCCTGGGCCATTGTCCTCGGCTCACATAGTTGTGGTGGAGTCTGCGCACATGGCACTCGCCCCTGCTGTTGCTCCCATGATGGCAATGATGGTATTCTGCTTTGTCTCTCCAGGTGCTGCAGGGGGCCCAGCTGATAGCTGTGGCCTCTTCAGACCCTGCTGCTGCAGGGGTGGACGGGTCGCCTCTCCAGGGCAGCGACATCCAGGTCCAGTACGTCCAGTTGGCACCGGTGACTGACCACACCACTGCAGCTCAGGTGGGTCCTGCCCCTTCTGGAAGTGGACACCCTGTCTGTGGACGGGTCCTGGGGCTTCTGCAGGTGTGAACGCAAGCCCCAGCCTGGGTATTTCTGCTTCTGATGTTCTCCCGGGAGGAAGGTAATTACCATTGGAAGATGCATAATTTGGACACGGGCACTCATTTGGAATGATATTTTTTATAAGTGCCTGAAAAACATATCGGTGATATTAGATCCTGGTCCAGGCGATAGTTTTCAACCTGTTCTTGAGATATTCTGTCTTGTGCACGTGTTTGTCTATGATTCAAAGGCAGATTTTTAACTTCTTCTCAATCCCCTTCTGTAAGTGGGGGGTCCCCACTGATTTGAGATCTCACTGCTCCTCAGAGTCGGGTAGCACCTGGCCCAGGGGTCACTGCTCCTGCAGGCCCAGCATTCAGCCTTGACCCTTTTCCCAGGGGCAGGTTTATGGGGCACCTGCCTCTGAGCAGCCCGCCGCTTTGTGGTGGAAATGCCGGCTGACCCCGATAGCTGTGGTGCTTGCCCTTGGTCTCGGAGGCACTGTTTGGCCAGGTGTCCAGCCGCCTGCCCTGCGCTTCTAGCACGGCAGCCTGACGATGTTGTCGGGAGCTCCACATTCATAAGGCCCAGTTTTCCTTGTTTGTTACATGCTTGCTCAGCAAGTCTGATTGACTCTGAGCACCAACAAGCTTCCCAGAGAAGCCTCTCGTTGTCCGGCTCTGCTGGATCTCCTCCACTGCCCCTTATCCGTGTTTTCCCAGGAGCTCTGGAAACTCCAGCATTCAGACCCCGTTTGGACACTTTCTGAAATGTCAGATGAGAGGGTTTCTTCCTTAGATATTTGAAGTGTTCATGGAGCTTCCCCACGGTGAGTGAACTTAGTGGAGTGAGCATCACGGTCTCTCTCTTCAGAGTTCCCCTGGGTCTAGGGGAACCAGGCCTGGGCCCCCTGTGCTAGCAGGGAGAGCTGGCAGAAGCCGGATGGCCTGAACTCCTTTTAGAAAACAGTATGAATGGGTTCTGTCTGGTTGGTTGCTTGTGTTTGGAACAACCAGTTCTAAAGTGATGGCATATTCCCGTTTTTTTTTACGAGAGTAACCATAGGATTGCTCCTGTGGGGGCAAGGGCCCCTTAGAACAAAGCACAAGCCTGCCGGTGCTGTGAATGACACAAGCTCGTTGCCTACATTCTCGAACCTCAGAAGCTGTAGGTTTAAATCACTAATATTACTGCTGAGATCAGGGAGAGCCATCGTAATGCAGGGGCTTTTATATGCTCTGACCATGGGAAGGCAGGAGAAGGCTGCGTGTCTCGGGCAGCTTCAGCCTGGAAACGGCCTCAGAGCCCGCTGCCCACAGGACCCTGTTGGTGTTCTGCTCTGTCCTGCTGGGTTTCGGCTCCTGTCCCACCTGTTCTGGCGCATTCTGCTGTCCTCTCTGGGTCTGTTCCTCTCCTTTCTGTGGCCAGGCACTGAGTCTCATGTACCTTGATGCCGTCGGCCTTTGATGCTTAGAATTAAAGCTGCAAATTTCCAGGCAGTCCCTTTCCCCTCTCGCCCTCTGCTCTGCACTGTGCTAGGTGTGGTGTGCTCTCCGTAGTCCTTGGAGGAAAGGAAATTCTCATTTGGTTCGCTGGTAGCCTGGTGAGGTGGTTCCCAAGGAATGGGGCTCAGCAGAGCCAAGTAGGTTGCCCAGGGTGACCCTGGTGGCCAGCTGGTGAACTCAGCAGTCCTGCGAGGACTGAAATTCTTACTCTCCTGATTCACGATGAGGCCCCAGAGTCCTGGGAACCTGTGTCCTGGAGAAGGCTGGTTTCCCCTTTGCCCCCTCCCACTCCCCTCACCAGACCTCCCCAGCTCCCGTGACCCGGGCACTTCCAGGCCCTTCTGACTGTGAGGATGTTGACGTAGTGGTGACCACAGAGGCTCCTTCCATTCTGGAGACCAACTGAGAAGGATGAGGCGTGGCCTAGAACTGGGAATAGGGAAGGGTGTGTGTGTGTGTATGTATGTTGTTTTCTCCGTGTGTGTTTTCTCCATGTGTGTGTATGTTTTGTGTGTGTTTTCTCAGTGTGTGTGTGTGTGTGGGGGGGTGGTTTCTTCCTGGCCAGCTAAGTTGATGTGGTTTGAGGGTGAACCTGTCCTGGAAGGAAGCTCCTGTGCGGGCTGCACCTCGTCCCATGTTGGTGATATGTCTGATGTCCACACTGTTGTGAATGAGCTTGTTGTATAAAATCAGTTCACTCTGCTGCTGGGCTGCCACAAAAGGGTGTGTGTTCTTCAGGTTTGGGCGGCGGCCGTGTGGCGGGGCATCTTACTGGGTTGTAAGTTTGTGGTCATTCTATTGATTTCGGAATTGAGGAGCCCTTTGCCACTTTGGCTTTCTGTCAGTGTTCTTCGTCTCCATTCACACCCGGCAGCTCTCGACATGCATTTAATTAGGACACTGCAGTGGAGCAGGGAATGAGATGTGTGCTTACTGCTCCAGCCCGGAGTCCCCCTCCTCCCTCGCTTCGTCTGCCTGCAGCTCCCGGCAGGCTCCAATTCACTTTCCCTTGCCCAGAAACTTGTGGGGAACCCCCGCTCCTATCTGTTGTCTTTTTCATCGCTTCTGCCCAGCCACTCTCTAGGGCTGCAGACGATGCCTTTGCTGAGTCCTTCTTCTGAAACTGGAAGGGCCCTGCTTTAAGGAAACACTGTGTCAAATGTCATTTGACGTTTGTATAGTATTTCAAAAGCGCAGCCCTGAACTGCAGTAGGGGAAGTAGAGCCGCACCAGGGACTTCCACCTTCCAGTCTCTGTAGCTTTCTTCACCTCTTTCTTTGTGGTCACCATACCGGGCCCCTCCAGCTAAACTTCCTGCTTGAGAAGCCAGGAAGCCCACCTCTGAGGGTCTAGTCTTTGTGACATTGTCTTCGATGATGGCTTAGAAGATCTAAAAAAACCCAAAATCTCCATTTGAGGGCCAATTCCGGATGGTTGAGATGGATGATTGGTGATTTCTTCTAAGATTGTATTTTTCCCTTTAACTCATCTTAAAACTGTGAATAAATATTTAAAATCCTTAATACCTGTAACTCATGGATTAGAATTTCAGTCTTTAAGGCGAGAAAGGTAGCTGCCCCTAAAATGCTTTTTGGAACATTGGAACAGTTTTTTGAGAAAAGGCAAAATAGCAACTGAAATTCTAGGCAAATATATTAGGTTAAGGACGTGTCAACCACACAGAGTGTTATTCCCCAGTGATAAGCAGGGGGTGGGAATAGGAAGTCAGCACCGCGGGCTGCGGGTGAGCCCTGCAGCATGTGTGGGAGGGTTGGCGGGGTTGTGGGCAAGGAGGAGGCCCCGCGAGGCGGGACTGTGGCGGGACCGTTGGTGGGTACTTTTATAGAAAAGCCCTCCTCTCTCCCCTCTTGCAGACAGCTGAGACTCTGCAGCCCACCCTGCAGTCCGAAATGCAGCTTGAGCATGGAGCCATCCAGATCCAGTGATGGAGGGCAGGCCACCTGAGCACGACAGGACCCGAGATGGAGCCGTCATGCGCTCAGCGCCAGCTCCAGCCACCCACCCAGTTCTACACACGCCCTGGCCCCACGGCTTTGCACAGAGGTGACTGCACGCGTTCTGTTAAAGTGCATCTGAGAGCCTCATCCACAGGAGAAAGCGTCCCAGTAAATAAACAGATGGTAACAGCCACCACCCCTGCCAGAAGACCCTTTTCGTTTGAGTCACACTGTTGGTGTCTAGAGAAAGAGTGGGGATGCGCAGTGTGGATTGCGTTAAGTACACACAGAAAATCAAGAACTACAATATTTTTCTCTGTTTAAACAGCTTTTTTTAATTTGCTATGGTGTTTATAACAAAAAAGAAAACTGAAAAAAAATGGACTAGCAGAAGCCTTTTGCTGTGTGCTCTGTTCAGTATAATGAAAATAGGTATTTGCAAAGACAGCTAATGATTTTGATGGAAATATTGCTTACCTACTTTTCTAGGGGGAAATGCTCTCAACAATGTAATTAAGCATTTCTAATGAAATAAAATGTATTTATGACCACAGCAGCTTTAATGTTATTTTCGCTTGAGAGATGGTTTACTGAGGCCACCCTCACTCCTGGGGGGTGCTCAGGGGTCACCGACAATACTTGCAGGATCCTTGCCAAGGGAGGAGTGCGCTGCTTCTGTCAGTCCCATGCAACAGGCCTGGAGTGTCAGCATCCCCACATGCAGAGCGCTGCCCCAGGGGAGCACCCCCTCTCTGGCACAGGCATCCCTGAGACAGTGCGAGCCCACTTCAGTATTGTAGGCACTCCTGCCAGTAATCCGTGTTGTCAAATGACACAGGCCTTTTCCAGCTCAGAAAGTTACAGCTCCAGGGTTCCATAGAAAAAGTCTTGTCCAGAGGAGCCTGCCTCATCATCTAAAGTTGAAAAAGAAAGGCAGAGAAAGCAGTTCCAAACACAAGTGCAGAGGTGGTTTGCACTACACCTGACCGATGTGTGGCACCTGTTTCTGTCATACCATTTTGGTAGTTACATTAGTCAGATTTGTGAAATTCCCACAACCCAAAATTGTAGTCGCTGACTTAGACTATGACTGCACGGTGCTTTTTCTGGGAAGCATTCAAAGTTTTCATTCTAAATAGTCACGCCTGTTCCTGCTCCACCCCCTGGGGGTTCTTGGGCCTGGATAGCTTACACCGGGGCACGTGGAAGGGTGAAGGAAGTAGAGGGGAGGTAGAGCAGCTCCCTACAGTGGGACAGCATGTCTACATTCCATGCCTCCGTCCATACTCCTCGGATGAGAACTGTGAGACGAGGGCTCAAGGGCCTCCCTGGACAGTCACCTGAGAGAAGCCATTCTCCAGGAGATGGAAATGGGAAAAAGGACCAGTCACAAGGCTGGAAGGAGAAGGTCTAATGAATGTATGTCTGGAACCCCAGAAGGAGAGAGTGGAGAGAACGGAAGAAAGATGACATTTAAAGGATTCGGGACGCAGAACAAGTCCCAAGTAGAAATAAAAACAAATCCACGCCTGGACACATACAGTACATTAAGGACGAAGATAATTCTGAAAGCAGCCAGAGAGAAAAGCCAGACCACCTACGGCAGGATGAAAGAATCACAGCACATGTCTCAACAACAGAAGTCGACATCAGAAACAGGGTAGTACCAATAAGGCATTGAGAGAAGAAAATTCTCCACACAGAATTGGGTCTTTAGTAAAACTGTTGTTCAGGAGTGCTGGTGACAATCACCATTTGACCCCACAGTTCCACTTCTAGGTGTACACCCAAGAAAATTGAAACCATATATCCACATATAAATTTGTACGTGAGTATTCATGGCAGCACCGTTCACAGTGGCCAAGGATTGGGAAGAACCAAGTGTCGCAATGGCTGACTGGTGCATCCACACAGTGGAATATTATATTGCCATAAAAAGAAATGAAGCACTGCCTCACGCTACGACATGGATGAATCTTAAAAATCATTCTGAGTGAAAGAAGCTAGACACAGTAGTCTACATATTATATGATCCTATTAATATGAAATGTTCAGAATAGGAAAATCCACAGAGATAGCAGATTAGTAGTTGCCGGGGGCTGGGGAGGCGGGGAGAGGGAGACATGGGGACATGGGGCTTTTTTGAAGTGCTAAAAATGTTTTGGAATTAGTGGTGATGTTGACACAACTCTGTAAAGTTACTAAAAGTCGTGGAATTGCACAACTAAAAACGTGAACTTTCGGTATATAAATTATATCTCAAAGTTATTAAAAATCAATAGTTGGGTGACATGTTAAAAAAAACCATTTATAAACAAAAATGAGGATATTACTTATTGGCAGATAATCCTTCAAAAAACGGAAATCATAAGGAATTTTCTTCAAGAGGAGGAATATGGATTCCAGGAGCAGAGCAAGAAGGAGTAGTGAACAAACAGAAAAATAAACATACAAGTATAAGTGCTCTGCTCTTATATTTCTGCTTCTGTCTCACTGAAGTTGTCGAAAATAATAAAATATTGGAAAACATTATAAGTTGAGATGGGCCAGAAAGGAGCTAAATTGTTTTAAAACCCCCTTTTATGGCCCTATTAAAAAAAGATCAAGATGATGTACAGTTTTAAGACATGAAATTCAATGTTTTTGACAAACATTTAAAAAACACCCTGTAAAAAGTCAGTGAAGTGTAGTATCTAGGCTGTGATTAAGGAATTCGATGTAAGCGATGTGCAGAACACGGTGTCCAGCAGTCGTGAAGCGCACATTCTCCCCATGTGCTCTTTGGAACTTTCTCAAAGTTGGCCACAGGCCAGACTATAAAGAAGGTCAAACAAGAAATCAAAATGGGAAAGTATTTTCAATTGACAGTTAATTTGACAAATTGACATCAAAACTTACGGAATACATCAAAAGTTGTTCTGAGGAAAATTTATATTTCGTGTAGATATATTCCTAAAGTGAGACTACTGGATCGTATGAAGTAGTTCTATTTTTAACCTGTTGGAGAACATCCATCCAGACTTTTCCATCTGTGGCTTTACCAATTTATAGTCCCACCAACAGTGCACAAGTGTTTCCTTTTACTCCACATCCTTGCCAGCGCTTAGGATCTCTTGTCTTTTTGATAAAAGCCATTTTAACAGGTTTGAGGTGATATTTCATTGTGGTTTCGATGTGCATTTTCCTGATGAACAGTGATGCTGAGCATCTTTTCATATACCTGTTGACCATATGCTTGTCTTCTTTGGAAAAATGACTGTTCAATTTCTTTGCTCACTTTTTAATGGGATTGGTCTTTGTTTTTTGCTATAGAGTTATATGAGTTCCTTATTTATTTGGGATATTAACCTGTCATCATATGGATAGCTTGCAGAATTTTCTCCCATTCCAAAGGTTGCATCTTCATTTTTTCGATTATTTCTTTTGCTTTGCACAATCTTTTTATTTTGATGTAGTTTTACTTGATTATTTTTGTTTTTATTGCTTGTGCATAAAGTGTGACACCCAAAAAATTGTTGCCAAGACTAGTGTCAAGGAGCTTTTTCTCTATTTTCTTCTAGAAGCTTTATGGTTTCAGGTCTCACATTTAGTCTTTAATACATTTTAAGTCAATTTTTGTGAGTGGCATAAGATAGGGGTTCAATTTTATTCTTTTGCACATGAATATCCAGTTTTTCCAGCTACGTATATGGAAGAGACTATCCTTTCCCCATTGGAATAGTCTTAGTTCTCTTGTCAAATATTAGTTTATATATGTATGGGTTTATTTCTGGGCTGTTGGGTTTTTTTCTTTTTCATTGTTTTATATTTCTGTTTTTATGCCAGTACCATACTGTTTAGATTACTAGAGCTGTGTAATATAGTTTGAAACCAGGAATTGTGATGCCTCCGGCTTTGTTCTTCTTCCTCAAAATAGCTTTGGCTCTTCAGATTCTTTTGTGGTTCCACTGTGAATTTTAGGATTATTTTTTCTATTTCTGTGAAAAATGCCCTTAGAATTTTGATAGGGATTACACTGAATCTATAGATAGCTTTGGGTAATGTGAACATTTGAACAATATTTTTTCACTATTAACATGAGATACCTTTTCATTTATTTATGTCTTTAATTTTTTCATTGGTGTCTTATAGTTTTCAGTGTACAAATCTTATACTTCCATGGTTAAATTAATTCCTAAGCACTGTTTTTGATGCTGTTGTAAATGTGAGATTATTTTATTTATTTTTCAGATTTGTATATAGAAATGCCACAGATTTGTGAGTGTATAGAAATGCCACTGATTTTCGTATGTTGGTTTCATATCCTGCAACTGTACTGAATTTGTTTATTAATACTAATAGTTTGTGTGTGTGTGGAGTCTTTAGGATTTTCTATATATAGGATCATATCATCTATAGACAGTTTAACTTCTTCCTTTCTGATTTGGATGCCTTTTCTTTTCCTTGCCTGAATGCTCTTTCTAGGACTTCTAGTACTCTGTTTATAGGAGTGGTGAGAGTGGCATCCTTGTCTTGTTCTTGGTTTTAGAGGAACAGCTTTCAGCATTTCACTGTTGGTATGATAGCTGTGAACCTGTCGTATATGGCCTTTATTATGTTGAAATATGTTCCTTCTACACCATATTTGTTGAGAATTTTTATCACGAAAGGATGTTGTATTTTGTCAAAAGCTTTTCATGTATCTAGAGATAATAATATATTATCTTTTATTGTATTAATGTGGTATATCCTATTTGCATATGTTGAACCATCTTTGCATCCCAGGGATAAATCCCATTTGATCATGGTGTATGGTATTTTTAATGTGCTGTTGAATTTGGTTTGCTAGTATGTTATTGAGAATTTTTATATCTGTATTCATCAGGAATATTGACCTAAGGTTTTCTTGTAGTAGTCTCATCTGGCTGTTGTCAGGGTGATGCTGGCCTTGTAAAATGGATTTGGGAGTGTTTTCCCCTCTTCAGTTTGTTGGAAGAGTTTGAAAAGGATTGGTATTGATTCTTATTTAACTGTTTGGTAGAATTCACCAGTTTAGCCCTCTAATCCTGGACTTCTCTGTGTTGAGAGATTTTGATTACTGTTTAATCTTCTTTCTCCTTAATGGTCTCTTCAGATTTTCTATTTCTTCTTGATTCAGTCTTGTTTCTTGGAGTTTCCCATGCATTTCTTCTAGGTTATCCAGTTTTTTTGGTTGTATGGTTGTTCATAGTTGTCTCACATGATTCATTGTATTTCTGTGGTATTAGTTATGGTATCTTCTCTTTCATTTCTGATTTTACTTATTTGAGTCTTCTCTCTTTTCACTTAGTCTGGTTAGGTTTGTCAATTGTGTTTAGCTGTATGTAAATTTATAATTGTTATATCCTCTTGATGAACTGATCCCTTTATCATTATTTGATGACCTTTGTCTCTTGTTATAGTTTTTGACTTAAAGTTTATCTTTTTATATAAATTTAGCTATATTTATATAAATATAGCCCCTTCTGGGTTTTTTTGCTTTCTTTTTGCATTGAATAACTTTTCCATTCCTTCCCTTTAAGGCTATGTTTCCTTAAATCTGAAATGAGTCTCTTTATAGACAACTTACAATTGAGTCTTGTTTTTTTTATCTATTCAGCCACTCGATGCTATTTTTGATTGGAGATTTTAATCCATTTAGATTTAAAATTATTGATAAGTAAGTTTAATAATACTATCTTATTTCTTCTTTTCAGCTATTTTGCTGTTTCTTTGTTCCTTTCTTCCTCTCTTGCTGTCTTCCATTGTGAATTGATCATTCTCTGTAGTGGTATGCTTTGATTCCCTTTACTTTGTCTTTTGTGTATCTTATGTAGGTTTTTGCCTTGTGGTTACCAAGAGGCTTATATAAAACATCTTATAGATATAACAGTCTTTTTTAAAGCAGATAACAACTTCAATCACATACAAAAACCCTACACTTTTACTCTCCCACCTCCAATTTTATGTTTTTGATGTTATAATTTGCATTTTTTTATGTTGTGTATCCATTAACAAATTATTGTGTCTGTAGTTCTTTTTAATACTTTGGTCCTTTAATTTTATACTAGCATTAAGTGAGGAACACACCACCATATTGGAGTATTAGAGTATTCTGAAGTTGACTGTATGCTTACCTTTACCAGTGTGTTTATATTTTCATCTTTCATGTTACTAATTAGCGTCCTTTCATTTCAGCTTGAAGAACTCCTTTAGTGTTTCTTGTAAGACAGATCTGGTGGTGATGAACTCCTGAGCTTTTATTTGTTTGGGAAGGTCTTTATCTCCTCCATTTCTGAGGGATAACTTTGCCAGGAATTCTTCTGGCAGCTTTTTCTTTTCAGCACTTTGAATATATCATGCCTCTCTCTCCTGGCCTCTATAGTTTCTTCTGAGAAATCCACTTATTGTCTTCTGGGGGTTCCCTTATATGTGAGGAATTTTTTTCTCTTGTTGCTTTCTTTTTTTTTAATTTTAAATTAGGTTTATTGGAGTAACATTGGTTAATACAATTATATAATTTTCAGGTGTACATTATCACTTGACATCTGTATATTCTATTGTGTATTTACCACCCCGTTTCCTTCAGCTACCATATATTTGATCCCCTTTACTCACTTCACCCTCTCCCTACCCTGTATTTGACTCCCTTTACCCTGACTTCCTCCCCGTTTCTCCCCCTCCTCACTAGTAACCAGTGGTCTATAGTCCTCTGGTAACCACTAGCCTATAGTCCGTGTCTATGAGTCTCTGTTTGTTTGTCTTCATTTGTTGCTTTTAGGTTTATATCTCATATATAAGTGATATCATGTGATTTCCAACTTTTTCTGTTTGCCTTATTTTGCTTAACATGATTATTTCAAGGTCCATCCATGTTGTCACAAATGGCATTTCATCTCCTCTTATGGCTGAGTAGCATCCCATCGTATATATGTACCACAGTTTCTTTAGCCAATCATCTATCGTAGGACACTTTGGTTGCTTCCATGTCCTGGCCACTATGAATAAAGCTACTATGAACATTGGTGTGCAAATATCTTTTTGATATGGGTTTTCAAGTCTTTGGGGTTAATACCCAGTAGAGGGATTGCTGGATCATATGGTAGATCATATCTTAGTTTTTTGAGGAACCTCCATACTGTTTTCCATAGTAACTGTACCAATTTGTGGTCTCACCGGCATTGTATAAGGGTTCCTTTTTCTTCACATCCTCTCCAATATTTGTTATTACTTATCCTATTGATTATAGCTATTCTAACAAGTGTGAGATGGTATCTCATTGTGGTTTTGATTTGCATTTCTCTAATAGCTAGTGATGTTGAGCATCTTTTCATCTATTTGTTGGCCATTAGCATGTCCTCTAGGGAGAAGTGTCTCTTCAGGTCCTCTGCCCATTTTTTGATTGGATCATTTGTTTTTTTGTTGTTATTGAGTTGTTATTAAGTATAATGTTGGCTGAGGATTTGTCATAGATGGCCTTTATTATGTTGAGGTACTTTCCTTCTATACCGATTTTGTTAAGTGTTTGGTCATAAACGAATGCTGTATCTTGTCGAAGGCTTTTTCTGCATCTATTGATATAATCCTATGATTCTTATTTTTTAATTTATGTGGCACATCACATTAATTGATTTGCATATGTTGAACCATCCCTGTGCCTCTGGGATGAAGCCCACTTGATCGTGGTGTGTAATCTTTAATATGTTGCTGTATTCGGTTCACTAGTATCTTATTTAGGATTTTTGCATCTGTGTTAATGAGAGATATTGGTCTGTAGTTTTCTTTTTTTGTGTTATCTTTACCAGGTTTTGGTATCAGAATAATAATGGCCTCATAAACTATTGAGAAGTATTGCCTCCTCTTCAATTTTTTTGCAAGACTTTGAGGAGAATAAGTACTAAATCTTCTTTGAATGTTTGGTAGAATTCACTGGTGAAGCCATCTGGTCCTGGACTTTTACTTTTTGGTAGGTTTTTGATGATTGTTTTCATTTCTGTACTGCTGATTGGTCTATTTAGTTTTTCCAGTTCTTCTTGATTCAATCTAGGAAAGTTGTGTTTTTCTAAGTGCTAGTCTATTTCTTCTAGGTTATTAAATTTGGTGTTACATACCTTTTCATAGTATTCTTGTATGTTCCTTTGTATTTCTGTGATGTCAATCATAATTTCCCCCTCTTTCATCCCTAATTTTGTTTGTGTCCTTTCTTGTTTTTCTTTAGTGAGTCTAACCAAGGGTTTGTCAATTTTATTAACTTTCTCCAAGAACCAGCTCTTCGTTGCATTTATTTTTTCTATCTTTGTTTGTTTGTTTTCCATTTCATTTATTGCTTCTCTAATTTTGATTATTTCTTTCCTTCTGCTGACTTTAGGCTTCATTTGTTCTTCCTTTTCTAGTTTTTTTTTTTAAGATGAAGTGGTAGGTTGTTTATTTGGGCTCGTTCTTGTTTTTAGACGTAAGCCTGTAGTGATATGAGCTTTCCTGCTTTTGCTGTGTCCCAAAGGTTTGATATATTGTACTATCATTATCATTGGTTTCTATGTATCTCTTGATCTCTTTTTTTTTATTTCTTCTCTGACCCAGTTATTCTGCAGTAGCATGTTGTTTAATCTCCATGTATTTGTGGTTCTTCCTGATTTCTTTCTGCAGTTGATCTCTAGTTTCAAAGCATTATGCTCAGAGGATATGGTTGGTATGATTTCAACCCACTTATATTTGTTGAGGCTATCTCTGAGTCCCAGTATGTGGTCAGTCCTTGAGAATGTTCCTTGTGTACTAGAGAAGGATGTATAAGCTGAATGTATAAGATGAATGGCTCTATAAATTTTAATTATATCCAGTTTGTCTAATGTATCATTTAAGGATGTTATTTCCTCATTGATTTTCTGTTTGGATGATCCGTCCATATCTGACAGTGGGGTATTTAGGTCCCCTACGATAATAGTGTTTTGGTCTGTTTCTCCCTTTAGTTCTGTTAGTAATTGCTTTACATATTTCGGGGTTCTCTGATTTGGAGCATTGATATTAATAACTGTTATGTCTTCTTGGTGCATGATTCCCTTTATCGTTATGAAGTGTCTCTCAGTATCTTTCTTTGCTTTTTTTATTTTGAAGTCTGTTTTGTCCGATATTAGTACTGCTACTCCTGCTTTTCTCTGAATGCCATTTGCTTGAAATATCATTTTCCACCCTTTCACTTTGAGTCTAGATTTGTCTTTGGAGCTGAGATGTGTCTCCTAGAGGTGGCATATGGTTGGGGTTTGTTTTTTGATTCACTCTGCAACTCTGAGCCTTTTTATTAGTGAGTTCAATCCATTTACATTTAGGGCAATTATTGAAATGTGAGGTCTTCTTATAGCCATTTTATCTTTTACTTTCTGGTAGCTCGATGTTTCCATTGCTTCTTTGTCCTTGTGCTTCTGTTTTCTTTATTTTGGTTGGCTTTTGTGGGTTTTCCCTCTGGCCCTTCTTTTATATTATATACAATGGTTCTAAATCTTTGGCGTGTGGTTACCATTATGAATATGTAAAGGATAGTTATATATATATATACACATACACACAAACATATGTACAGTCATTCATTTTCCTCTCTACGTGCCTTATCTCCATTCCCCTTTGCAAATTTGGATCTTTGAACCCCCCCTTTTCAGTCGTCATTATCTCAATTTGTTCCTATGTATGCTGAACGTTCAATACTACCTTGTTATAACAATTCTCTTATTATTTAAGCTTATATTGCCCTGTTTTTAGTAAGGGTTGCACTTCTCTGTTTCTTTTTGCCCGATAGTTACTCTACTCCTGATTATGTATTTTTATATTTTTGTTTTTTTCTTTTTGTCATTTTGTTTTAGGTGAACTGACCCCTTTCAGTATTTCCTATAATACAGGCCTTGTAGTGGAGAATTCTCTCAATTTTTGTATGTCTGGAAAAGTCTTAATTTCTCCTTCATGTCTAAAGGAGAGCTTAGTTGGATACATTATTCTAGGCTGATAGTTCCCTTCACTTAATAGTTTAAATATTTGATTCCATTCCTTTCTGCCTTGTAAGATTTGCACTGAGAAGTCTGAGGATAATCTAATGGGTTTACCTTTATATGTTACCGTTTCTTTTTCCCTGGCCTCCTTGAGAATTCTGTTTTTGTCATTGATTTTTGATAATTTAAATATGATGTGTCTTGGTGAAGGCATTTTTGGGTTGAGATAATTGGGTGTTCTGTTGACTTCTTGAATTCCAAGCTCCAGCTCATTCCTTAGATTTGGGAAATTCTCATCAACTTTTTGTCTGAAAATGCTTTCTAATTCCTGTTCCTTTTCCTTGCCTTCGATAATGCCCATTATTCTTATGTTTCTTCTCCTGATGGAATCAGCTAATTCTTGAATTTCTTTCATTATTTTTCATTCTTCAGTTTCTCTCTTCCCCCTTCTGATTTATTTCTAGATTTCTGTCTTCGACATCACTGATCCTTTCCTCCATTTGGTCAACTCTATTTCCGAAGCTTGCTATTTCATTTTTCAACTCTTACAGTGTGTTCTTCATCTCCAGAATTTCTATCTCTTGTTGCTTTTAAAACTTCTCTTTGTCTTTGATTTTAGATAGTTTTATTATAATGTATCCTTCTGAAAATTGTTTTGGGTTGAAATTTCAGGGGGCATCTATGAGTTTCATGATCTTAGATATCTAAATCTCTCCCCAGATTTTGGGAGTTGTCAGCCACTATTTTTTTTAAAATGAGCTTTCTGCTCCTTTCTCTCTTCTCCTTTGGGACTCCAATAATATATAGATTATTTTTCTCTTAATGATATCCCGTTAATTCATGTAGACTTTCTTCATTCTTTTTTTCTTCTTTCTCCTCTGACTGGATGATTCAAATGGCCTGTCTTTTAGTTCACTAATTCTTCTGCTTGATCTAGTCTTCCGTTAAAGCTCTCTATTGGAGTCTTTACTTCAGTCATTGTATCCTTTAACCCTGGGATTTCTGTTTTTATTTTTAAAGTTTTCTGTTTCATTGTAAAACTTCTCATTTTGTTCATCTGTTATTTCCCTAACTTTGTGTAGTTGTCTTTTGTAGTTCACTGAATTCCTTTAAAAGGATTATTCTGAATTCTTTTCAGACATTTCATAATCTATATTTCTTCGGGCAGCCATTGTAATTGTATTCGTTTCCTTTTATGGTATCATGTTTCCTTGATTATTCACGATCCTTATGGCCTTGTGTTGGTGTTTGCAGTCTGTGCATTTGAAGAAGCAGGTACCTCTTCCAGTCTCCATAGACTGGTTGTGGCAGGAGAAATCCTTCGCCAATCAGCCCATACAGGAACTTGGGTAGAGTTCTTGGGTGGGCAGGGCTAGTGCCTGGGTCACTAGGTGGGCAGGCCTGGTTGGGCCTGGAATCTGGGCTCACCGGGGACAAGCATGGCACCTGTGGGCTGGCGCTGAAGTCCACGGTGATATCAGGCACTCACTTGGCTCTCTCTACCCCATAAGAAGGGTATCTCTCTCTGTGCTGGGCTGCCTGGGCCTGGGGGAAGAGTAATGGGGTAATGTAAAATTCTTTTCTACCCTCTTCAATGTGTCTTTCTTATTTGGGCTCCACCCGGTTGCTGTAATCCCTCACCTGCAATTCTAAGGTCTTGTGAGGGCATGTTCATGCATGGGTAGTTGTTCAAATTGATGTTTCTGGGAGGAGCCAAACACCAGAAACTCCTACACTGCCATCTTGCTGAGGTCACTCTTCATAGCACCTATCTTTCAGAAATCATATCTATAGCTTAAAATCTTGTCACCAAGAAAACTCCAGGCTCAGCTGATACTTCACTGTTAAGTGTTTCATATATTTAGGAAAGAACAGCATTCTGTTATAAACTCTTCCACAGAACACACACGCACACACACAGCGAGAGCGAGAGAGAGAGAAACAGACAGACAGACAGAGACAGACAGAGGCTCATGTCCTATGAGGCAACATAACCCTGACACCAGAATCTGAGAAGGATGTTTCAAAGAAAAGAGAGTTAGTTATAGGCCAGTGTTATTCTTGAAAATCCTAAACAATCCTAAGCGAAGTAGGAACAAGCTGGTTTCAGTGATATTGAATGATAATATATCATGGCCAAATTGGGTTGGCTTCAGGAATGCAAGTTTTGTATAATATTCAAAAAATTAATGTAATTCACCACATCAACAAAGAAATAAACCATATGATCATTTCAATAAACAAAAATAATTTATAAAAACTTATTCATAATCAAGAGAGCTTTTAGCTAACTAGGAATGGAAAGGGGCTTCTCTAATCTGATTAAGCAGGAAATCTGTGACGAACATCCACTTAGCTGTGAAATGTGAAAAGCTCTGTCCCTGGGGTGGGACTGAGACAAGGGTGGCTGCTCAGCAGCACTTTGTTCGGCACTGCACCACAAAACCTCGCCAGGAAGGAAGAGTCAAAGGTACCAGGTTTGAAAAGCCCCAAATGAAACAATCATTATTTACAGATGATATGGTTATATATAAAGAAAATCTAAAGAAATCCGCAAGCAAACTATTAAAAGCAATGAGTGAACTTAGCAAGGTTGCTGTCCACATGTTCAACGTACAAGGATCAATTCTACTTATAAAAAGAAATAATGATCACTTACAAATATTATTTATTGTAGTCTTTCAGACACTTCAACTATGGATACCTGAGACACTTCAACAAAGGATACCTGAGACAGGAAGCTGTAAAATATTGAAAGAAAACGAGGGAAAAAGTAACATATGGGGGAATAGGGCATGTTTGTGGATGGCAAACCTCAATATTGTAAAGATGTCGATTCTTCCCTCAACTATGGATTTGGTGCAAATCCAGCCAAAACCCAAGCAGGGGTTTTTATGGAAATGGACACACTTATTCTAGAATGTATTTAAAAAGGCAAAAGACCAAGAATAGTATACAGTGTTGAAGACTTTGAGTGACTTTGAAGGACCAGCGTGCTCCCAGAAAGCAAGGCGGTGTGGCATTTGTGTGAGAAGGGACAGAGGGCAGAATAAGGAGCCCGGAAACAGACTCACCCATGTGGGCCTTCTCGATGAGTGATAGGAGAGACATTGCAGCTCGGTGAGGAAGGACGCTTGTCAGTAAGTGGTTCCAGGTCAGCTAGGTATAAATAAAGGAAACAATTATTAATCCCCATCTGGCAACTTACATGAAAATCAGTTATGGAGAAAAATGTGAAAAGAACACAATAAAACTTCTAGGGTATAACTAGGGAGATCTCTTCGTGATCGTGGAGTTAGCAAAAGTTTCTTAAATTGCATGCGAAAGTACTGACTCTAAAGGAAAAGACTGATGAATTGGAGTTCATCCAATTGAGATCTTTGGTTTATCAGAGACAGCATTAGAAGAGGACAGAAAATCAAGCCATAGAGTGGAGTCGGTATTTGCCAGTCTTTACGCCAATAAAGGACTTACATTGAGATATAGAAGGTGATAAGATTTTTTATTAATCTGTAAGGTGACACAGGCAGACAACTACATGCATAGGTGGACCGAGCACAGAGGGGCTACTAGGGAATGGAGATGGAGGAGAGAAGCCATTCTGATCATTTTCAGAAGCGAGGGTTATTATAACTCATTCATTCATTGCTGTCGAATTATCTAATGATTAATGAATTTTTGTCCCCATTGCCTCCCCCCAAAAGGCAAAAAACATGAACGTATGAACACACACATAAGCTCTCCCAATGCTCAATCTCACTACTTAAAACCACCATGAGATACCTCCAGAATCGCTGAGATTTAAAAGACTAATGATACTGAGCCACCTATGTGATAGGGGCAGAGTGGGAATTGATAAAGCCGTGGCAAACGGTGAGGTGCCTTCTGCTGAAGTGAGCACACATGCAGCCCCTCCGGGCTCTGCCCGAGAGAGGCTTCAGAAGGTGTGCACCAGGGTGGCCCCAGCCGCCCGTTTGTGAGCCCAAAGCGGGAATCCTCAGGTTCCCATCGCCAGCAGAATGGGCAGCCTCCCATGGCCATTTCATTCCACGGGATACGAAACAGCCATGGGAATGAACGAATTGCCGCTTCCCTGGTCACACCGATGAATTGCACACGCACAGTGTGCAAAGGAAGAGGACACGGTGTGATGCCATTAATGCTCATTTCAAAAACAGGCGGCATAATGGCTGCTGTTAGAAGCCCTTCAGGAAGAAAGAGACCGTAGTGAGGGGGGAACCTGGCATCACTGTGTTTCTGAATCTGAGGGCACTCACTTTGTGAGGAGTGCTCTAATTGCACACTTGTCTCTGACATTCTTCAATTAAGTTTTTTTTTTTTTTAATAAAACATACACAAAAGACAAAAGTTTGCCACCACCAGACACACACACACACACACACACACTATACTTTTAAAGACTATACTTTTGGCAAAGAGAAAGTGATCCCATTGGAAGATCTGAGATGCATGAAGGAAAGACAAGCAGAGAACGTGCTCAATGTGCGAGTGGTCTAAAGAACTGACCATATAAAGAGAATAATGTCTTATGGAACATTAAAAAAATATAATCAGCACATGATGAAGGGACTCAGCACAAATCTCAAGCAAAGATAGACTATTGCTGTTATGGCCTGAGACATCTGGGTTGTGGATGGCAGCCTCTTCTCTGAGGAATAATTCATTTCCCAAGTCAGTCATCATGGTTATCTGGCCACCAAATTATTCTCAGGGTACCAGACAGTGCAGGAACTAAGAATTCACCGCTGTGCACGGTCTGGCGTCTGTGATTTTGTATTGTTTTTCTTGAAAAAGACCCCGTGCCCCATCCCCCCAGGATTACATAAGCTGTAGGCCCCACAAAACCTGGTTTTGTCCCCATCTGGTCACAACTCTCTGATTTCTTGGACAGAAAGATCGTGGGAGCTGGAGGAGGGAGGGACCGCTGAGGGGGGCGGAATGTGGGCGGGGCGCCGGTTTCCGACTTGCTTCCTGTGTGCCGTGCCATCCCTCAGACCTCAGACCCCTCTGGTTACGAGCTGTGCCTCGCCACTGCCTGAACTCTGAGATGATCTGAACCCCGGAGCTGAAGACACTTTTGTAGGTGACAAGCACTAGCCTCTCTCCCAGGCAGGCCCCTGCTTCTGTCTTGGCCCCGTCTGTCATGGGAAATTGACCCAGGAGGCCCTGGAGGTCTCTGCTCAGCATTCGCCTGCCCACGGGCTGGTCTGGCTCAAACGTCACCTTCAGATAGCTTTGTCTGACTGTGTCCTCCCCAGCTCTGCTCAGGCTGCCAGGCTGCCGAGTAGGTGAGCTGTGAGGCCCGGTTCTCCTGCTGCCCTGGCTGCTTGCCCGTGCTCCGTGAGGACCTCCGGGTATGACCACACAGGGGCCCCTGGCCCCTGGCCAGGCCAAGTGGGCGTGGGTCAAGGCCTCTTTGTGGATTCCTGGGCTCTCTCTGCTGGCCCCTGGGGGTCGGCATACCTAAGTGAGGACTTCATGCTGGCCACAGGCCTGGGGCAGCCCCAGGATCCCCCTGAGCCCCAGACCCAGCTTATCACAATCAAGAAGCTCCCTATTACTCCCTCCCTCCAGCCCGTGCTATGTCTGTGATTGGGAGATTTTCAAGAGTGATCTCAGTGCAGTGGGTGTAGCTGACTCAGGCTGTGGGCTGCTGATGACAAGGAAAGCCTGTGTTTGAGCTCTGTTAAGAGTTTATCACAAACTCTGTAGCTAGACCTCTGTGTCCCCAGTAAAGTTTGCTTTCTTCTCATGCCTCTCTCGAGAGCCAGGGCCAAGCCCCCAGAGGCCCAGGGGACTCGCCCCAATGCCCGTGGAGCTCCCAGGCCCTCCTGCCTGTCCCCTCCCCACTCAGCTGGTGGTCTTTTGGCCATTAAGCCACGGAACTGGAGCCTTGTGGGGAACAGGGGTGGGTCATAGGAAGACCCCATGGTTCTCAACTGTCATGGGAAATTGATCAATATCTCTGAAGACATTTTGTTAGTCACAACTGGGGAGGGGGGACTACTGGCCTCTAGTAGGTGGGGGTGGGACCCAGGACCTGTAGGTACAGGAGTTGGAGTGAGGAAGGAAAGCACTAGAGGCCCATTTTCCCGGTGAGACCAGGTGCCCTCGGGGCCTGGCTGGCTTCCCATCCACAGGCAAGCCTTCCTTTCCTGGGCCAGTAGGTGGGGTGGCAGTAGAGTGATGTAAAGGGCAAAGGGGAGAAGCGTGTGGAGGGACTCCCTGGGCGAGGGGCACTCTCACCCTGATGTTTGCACTCAGCATCCACTGGGTGAGTAAGCAGTGGGTGGATCAAGTGGGGTCCTCCTGTGGGTGCTCAGGGTGCAAGGGACATGCTGGTCCCTTAGGGACTAACTCAGATCCATGGCCCTGGGGGGCCCTCCTTGATGACCGCTCCCTGGGATGCCCTTGAAGGCCCTCCAACCTCGGCTGTCCTCTGGGGTGAAGCATCAGGCAGCAGAGAGTGTGGTTTGCAGTCAGGGAGCTCGGCTCAGATTGGGAGAGGTGATGGAGAGACTAGCAGAGCTGAGGATATGGCAGGTCAGCCTCCACAGCCAGGGACACACGGACGAGACAGCAGCTCCATGCCAAGGCAAGAGGTGCCCTGAAGACATCGCCACCAGCTGAGCAGGAAATGCAGCCTAGGGTGCCGGCCAGCCACAGCCCCGAGCCCAGCACCTCGGCCTCTCCTGCAAACACGGGCCTTCCCCTGGAAGCCTTTGTGCTGTCGCATTCAGAAAGCAACACGGTCCATCTGGGCCCCGTCTCAGTCAGGCCGGAGAGCAGAGGGTACATCTGTGGGCTGTCGTGCTCTGCACCAGGGTGTCACCACCCCCCATCTCCTTCAGTCTCTGCAAGTTCCTCATCTGTCCTGATGTTCTCCGCTTTGGTCCTTGGTGGTGGTATAGGCATCTGGTGCCTCCTGGAGATGAGATCCCAGTTGGGCGGCAACAGCAGGAGGTGAGGCTGTGCCCCTCAGCGTGTCACATGGGGTGGGGGTAAAATTTAAATTTGTCCCATTACTGACCATGTGAACATTGATCGTTTGATTAATCCGGTATGTTCCAGGCCTCTCTCCTGCAAAGTTATCCTTTCCCTCTGCATTATAAATATTTTGTAAGAAAGTACTTGAAAACTATGTAAATATCCCATGCTTCCTCAAACTTTCACTTATTTGTCTATTTATTTGTCTGAGTCTGAACTCATGAACCACAATTTTTTGAACAGGGTGTAATCCGTTGCTCTCAGCACACCCTGTCAAGCTGGCTCCCAAGGCACTGACGGCATCTGGGCTCCCGAATGGCTCCCTGGCCATCCGATTTGTCAGGATATTCCGGGAGCATTTGGTATTTTCCCCGTCGAGACTGGAAGCGGCCATCTCTCCAAGGAGCTTGGTCACTTTTAGAAACCGAGTTCTGGGTTCTGGGGGTGCACGTGCTGCTGCTCTAAGGTTGTCCCAGCTCCATCCAGCCCACCCAGTGGACAGAACGGGGCAGCATGTGTGTGGTGCATGTGTGTACAGATGTATGTGAATCCACACATAAGTAGACACTTGCACAAATGCAATTAATCGCTCACGCTTACATCGTGTTTGCCTGTCAGTGAGTTTCCAGCTTCTGCCCCTTGTCAAGCATTTTGTGTTTCAGTTCATTGATGCATGGGGTTTTTCACTTGATCCTCGCCAGGATCCTGCGGTCCTAAGGAAGCACCTCCTTTGAGCCTGTCGTTTGATGGAGGGAGCGCCCAGGCTGACCAGGAAACCTGGATTAGTGGCAGAACTCAGAGCAGAATTTGCCATTGAGGTTCTCTGAACAGACTTCTGACCTTAGCCATGTTCCTCATGAGAGCAAAAGTTGAAAAGCCCTTCGTGTCCATCGGTGGGAGTGACTCCGTGAACCGTGGCTTGGGCATCTGCTGTGGAATTCTTGGCTTCCGACTGAGGATCAGGGTTAGAGGGTGGCAGTGAGTTCAGGCTGAGGCCTGTGGAGGTGAGCGGGGAGAGTGTTTGGGGGAGCAGCTTGGACTTGGCTCCACAGCAGAGGAGAGAGTGCTCCGACCTATGCCCAAGGGGACTGGGACTCCCTGTTTGCTGGGGTCATGATGGAGCCCCCCGACCCCTTCTGGACTCAGGGGTGTCCAGCCCTGCCCCCTCGCTGTGGGCCAGCAGCGCCTTCTGCTCATTGGTCTTGCTGTGGAGCAAGGAAGGGGCTGAGAGAAGCAAATTCAACTCCCGTGTCTAGTGAGTCAGCGTTCATGGCCCTTTCTTCTCTTTGCAGCCAGATGGAAAGGAGAATCATGCGCCTGTGGCCCATGTCTTTTGTTGAGGCACCTGGTCGACCCCTCAGGGCCAAACCTACCCCCATTCCGAGGAGTTGGGGCCACCATTCCCTTGTCCCACAGCTGCTGCTCTGGCCTGTAGGGTCCCGCCCTCCTTTCTCCCCAGATTCAGCTGTGGAATGGCCTGGCTGGAGCCAAAAGCAAAGAGGGAATGTCTTCCAGGAAGTTAGATAGAGGGGCAGTGTTACTGCAGGAGGGGAGGGAGGGGCAGAATTACGCCCCAGCTGCGGGATCCCCACCCCCAAACGACCTTCCTTAGAAGTAAAGAAGCCCTCTCCTGCAGGAGTGAGAGCAACTGGGGTGCCCAGGATTCGAGAAGCAGGTTCTGATCATGGTGCCGAGGTCCATCAGGACAGGCCGTCGTCTGCCTTCGCTCCGGCCTCAAGGGAGCAAAGCTGGCTCTCCTGACACCCCTGCTCGAACGGCCCAGCGCCCGTGTGTCCGGACCGCTCTGCCCACCGGTGTCCTTTCTCAGCCTGAACATCCTGGTCCTAGGCCCTTCTGAGGACAGGGGTTCCCTAGTTAGCTTCCGCCACATCGACTGGTGTTTCTCTTTGTGGTCCGAGAACACCTTCCCAAGTGTCAAGAGGACCTTATTATTCTCTAGTGGTGATGGTACACTAATAGCCAGTGAACTGCACACTTCGTATCAGAGAAGTGTATGATATGTGAATTATATCACAATGAAGCCGTAATTTCTTAAAGGGCCTTAATCTAATTACAAAAATACATTGGTAAAAACAGGATAACTCTTGGTACTTTACTATTTTTTCTATCCCTCCTTTGGTCTCCCAACAAATGGATGTCGAAGTGACGTCAGGTGCCAACACCGTGTCCGACTTGCTGATGAAGCTGTTATGTGACTTCACAGCCCTGGACAGGAAGTGGCAGGGCCAGCGCTTCGGTCTGTAGGTCCTGACTTTGGCTCTTTCTGCATGCTCACCGTGAGCTGACCTTTCGTGACTTAATGTACAATCCCCATCCCTATCTACCTGGTCATTTTCAGATAGATTAATCTATTTCCTTGACCTTTTATTGCTCTTCTCCAAGCCCTTTTCATTTCGACCTCTCCCTAGGGCAGCACTGTGGTGGTCAGCCCCCGAACTGAGTCAGGGCTGGTCTGTGTGACCAGCAGACTGTGGCAGGGCTGACGGAGTGGACCTCTGAGGCTACGCTGTGAAGGGCGCTGCAGCTCCACCTCGGTCTCTCAGACGCTCACCCCGAGGGAAGCCGGCCAGCACGCCGCGACACTCATGCGGCTTCCTGGAGAGGGCTGCTTGGAGAGACACTGAGGTCTCTGCTACAGGACCATCTTGCCAGCCATGTGGGGAACCACCTTGGAAGTGATCCTCCCACCCAGGCAAGGCTTCAGGTGACACCTCAGCCCCAGCCAACGTAGGACCGCAGCTGCGTGAGACCCCCGCAAGCATGCCCATCAGGCCCTTTCTAGAGAAATAGGATCCTGGTTACAGGTTAGTAATCCCGTTGCTGTGGGAATATGGAAAGCAGGACCTGCATGTAGTGACCTGGTGATGGAGCCAGCAAGATTTGTAAGGAGAGTGTTGAAGGTGGCTTCTTCTACAATAAAATGAGGGAGCCGTCAGTCAGATAAGCTAGAGGATGGACTGTTAAATATAAAGGCGATACCTTTCTCATTCCCAGACCCTCACAGGGGCAAATGATTCTAAAAATAAGAAATGGGAGGAATGTGGGTCGTTTGCGGATACGGCACAGACTATGGGACCAGCCTCCAAGATGGCCATAGCGACCCTTACCTCACGGCATTCAAGCCCCCGTGTGCTGCCTTCCCGCACTGAACCAGGGCTGGTCCTGTGTGCTCAATATAATATGATGGAAGTGACAGCGTGTGACTTCCCCTTGAAACCAGATTATAAAAGGACTGTAGCTTCCCCCTTGGTCTCTCGGATCACGTGCTCTTAGAGAAACCAGCCGCCATGCTGTAAAGACACTCGAGCAGGTATGCAGAGAGTTGCTGGGGCTTCCAGCCAAGAGCCAACACTACCCTGCCAGTTGTGTGAGGGTCACCTTAGAAGTGACCCTCCTGCCTCAGTCCAGCCTGCAGGTGAGACCACAGCCCTGTCTGACATAAGACCACACTGTGTGACACAGCCCAAGTGAGAACTGCCCAGCTGAGCCCTCCCCACAGTCCTGGCCAACAGAGAGTGGGACAGAGGAGTGATTTTGCTGTTGTTTTAAGCCACCAAGTTATGAAGTGGTTTGTTACACAGCAATAGATTGCTGAAACTAGGACCCAGACCTGCACAGACTATAAAGTGGGAATGCATCATGTTTTGGACCAGGGACAAACAATACCATCTATTTTCTCCAAGATACTTGTTAATAGTCCTGGGGTAATTGTACTCTGATCAGCGTCAATTGCCTGCTTTGAGGTTTCAATTTCAACTAGTATTAGAGTGTCAGCTCCAATGTGCAGGGACATGAGGAGGCTTTCTCATAGCTTTGATCATTTTTAAACAGGTCGGCCACCTGTCACCCTCCCTTAATGACAACCAGCCTAGCAATCTCTCCCCTTGGAAGGCCAGTGTTTGGTTTTGACTCCTCCCAAAAGCTGGGCGTGCTGTTGGCAGGGCGGCGTGTTCTGTGTCTGCCTCATGGAGGGAAATGCCCACCTGATGCCTAATTGGAGTCCTGTGGGTAAACCAGAGGCACTCGACTGTGCCCGAGCTTTGGAAACAGCTGGGGGACCTTGAGGCACTGATGCCCACCCCAGCCCCAACACTGGTTCAGTTGTCTGCAGTTGCCTGGGTATCGGAGGTTCAAAACCTGCCCGGGTTCTAATGTGCAGCCGCAGTCGAAACCACTGGTTTAAACGCGCCAAATTTACGCTAATAAAGTTTTTTCAGGCCTTGTTTACAAAATAGAGCTCTTGGTTAAAAAGTAGCATCCAACAAATCCAGGCAGTCCACAACTTAGGAAATAGTTTTTCTGGCAACAGTGGTCTAACCTGAAATGGTTTATGTTTAATCTCATTTTGCCACAGGAAAAGGCGGCACGGAGCTGCGAAGGGCGGGATGCCCAGCCCAGCCTTTTAAACAAAATGGCCACAAACACCGCAGTTAACCCACTGGTTGTGTGTCTGCCTTGCGCACCGTGTCCCAACTTTGCACAACTCAGTGTCGAAAGGAGGCACAGCAGAGAAATCCACGTTTCATTAACTCCTGAGGCTCCTTCAGACAGTAGAGTCTCAGGACTCAGAGAAAGGTTTCATCTTGTATCATGGGAGCCAGAACCAGTCGGAGATTTCATATACATAAGAGACGTATTTTAAGGAATTGGCTTGCACGACTGGGGGCCTGGCAAGCCTGAAGTCCGTGGGGCAGGGCTGCAAACAGGCAGGAGCAGACACTGCGGGCCGGAGGCAGGCTTCCTCCTTCCTCACGGAAATCTCGGTTTTTCTCCAGAAGGCTTTCAGCCGAGGGGATGAGGCCCACCCACATTAAGGAGGGTGATCATCTCCTTCACCTGAAGTCTTACTGCAGTGCTTAACCACTTCCAGAAATGCCTTCAAAACACGGCACTGATAAGTGTTTGGTTTAATCACTGAGATGACATCACCACCAAGCCAACGCGTAAACCTGACCATCCCACACCTCAGGTTTGGCCTGGGACCCTTGAGGGAAGGCCTTCGGTCCCTCCTGCCCCTTCCTCAGCGGAACCTTCTCGGTCACCCCCCGAAAGTAGAGACTGTTGGAATTCTCTGCCGGAACACACCGCTCTCAAGTACTTCTGACATTTCCTTGCACGACTGTGTGCCTGTTGATTTGTCTGCTGTCACTCCAGTGTGAGCTCCCTGGAGTAGGGACCTTGTCTCTCGTTCACAGCGGAGTCCCCAGTGCTCAGCTGGCCCTTGGCACACATTCAAAAGTACTCATCGAATGAATGGATTATGTATTCATTCATTCATGGTACCTTGCACACCGTAATTGTCCACCAGATAATTGTGATGGTGACACTCAGGACAACTGAGATGCAAATTGTGAGGCCACTACACAGAACGGCAGCACATAGACAAGCCCTGAAAGGGAAGCACCAGGTCAAATTCGGCATCTTTCCCGCTGGCCCATGGAGTGGAATTTCTCACCTCTCAGGATGGCTAAGGGCTATGGTGTAAGACAAAGTTCAAGTCCAAGCCTTGCCACCTGTTAGCTGGGTGCCTTGGGCAAGTCACTCAACTGCTCTGAGCCTCACAGTTCCCGTCTGTGAGTTGGGCACAGTAATCCCGGCACCCCCCAGGTTGTTGGGAGGGCGAGCACAATGAGCTGGGTTGCTGCGGGCAGACGGCGCCCGGCAGAGGGCAGCGAGGGGCTGTTTGCGAAGGGGAGGTGGGCGGCGGAATGTTTGCTGACCGTCAGAGAAGAGCTGAAATAGAAGAGTAGAAACGATGAGACACGTGAAAAAGGAAGAACTAGTGACTGAAAATGAGGGAGGGAGAGGTCAGGATTGGTTTTTTATTTTGTAAATGTCTAGGTTTTGATGATAAAAGCAATCCATGCCAGTTGCAGAACACTTCTAAAATGCAGACAAGCACAAAGGACAAGATTAAAGACCCACTGCATCCTGCCACCCAGATGTCCTCGAGATGAACATGTGGGGTGTGGTACCCTATTTATTATTTCCTTCCCCATCCCCACCCCAGATGCAAGATTTCACGTCTCCGGCATCAATTAAGATGATTTAAAGGTTCTAGTGATTTTATTTTAATGTACCAGTTCTCTCTTTTCGAGATCTTATTTTGTCAATTCTAGATAGAATTGCTTTCACCTAAATCTATGTTGATATGTAAATGCCACAGAGGTGGAAGCTCTTCGTGTGTCACCGCGTGCTGACCCATTTCCGGGCATTTCCTAACTTGTCATCCCCTTATTTTGAGGCATTTAGTTTCTGATTGATAAGTACCTTAGTACCATGTTCTTGGATTTCCTTTGTAGAGGAGAGCCTGGGGAACGAATACAGCAAAGGTTAATGGCATTTTCAAGGCTGCAGATGCACGTCAGTGAATCGGCTGCAGTCACAGGCGTGGGCCCCTGGTGCTGGCTCTCTAGGGGGCCCCCCTGCGATGGGGCCAGGGGATGATGGGATCTCTCTTTCGAGTTCCAGTAATAGCGCTTCCGAGAACACTACATAACATCATCCCTATGAGAAGTGTACTATTACTATCAGAATTTTGCTGATGTAAAACACGGAAGCTCAGAGAGGTTAAGGAACTTGCCTTAGGTGGCACAGCCAGTAAGCGGTGAAGTCCCATGTGAATCCAGGCAGCTGGCTCCAGAGTCAGGGTCTTACCCCTACCTGCTGCTGCCTCTCAGGGCCATGTGGTGTGGGCGCTGAGGGGGCCTCGCTCCTTTCCTCCATGTGGGGGCTGAGGGAGAATGAGGGAGGCCCGAAGGCACACCCCCATGGGCTGAAACTCGGAGGGCATCAGCTCTGCAATTGAAAATCAGAACCAAGATTGCAGACGCATCTTTTCAGTCCCTCAAGCTAATGGCTACTGAGGGTCCTAATTGAAGATGTCTTAATTAAGAAGAGAGCATACCTGAGACCCTAGTGGCTCTTTGGGAGGGTCATATGACTCTCAGGTGACCATGGAACGTATTAGTGATGTCCTCATGCAGTAGGACGGGAGTAAGGACGTGGGTGTGTGTTTGTGCGCATGTCCAAGTGTGCGAGGGGTCATTTCCATCAGCATCTGCCACAGAACTCTACCTGCTGCATGCTGGGAGCTCAGTACATACCCATGGGGCGAATTACAGCCATGTCAGGCTTTCATGACTCAGTTTCCCTGTAGCTCATGAGAGCCAAGGACGCCTTGGTAAGCAAACAGAATGGGCAACAGAATGGGCCAGGGGGTGTGTGCAGGATCAGAGGAGAGGTGGGCTTAGATGTTTGGCGACCGTCACCTTCATCGGGCACACAAATCACTTCCCTGAGTTCGTTGGTCAGTGGGAGCTGTTTACACATTACAGACACAGATACTGGGTCTCTGGAAGGAACAAGACTGGCTGAGCATCCACAGACAATTAGGAGTGGGCTGCAATCCACCAGCTGTACTTCTCCCTGAGTGCCCCCACCCTCCCTGAGCCTGGGAGTGGGGTCTGAACCCCAAACTCTCTGAATGAGGGACCCCCAAAAGGAGCTCAGCATTGGGTGCCTGCCCCCCACCCCAAAACCTGTGGGAGGACTTCCCAAATTTTCCCTAGCAGGTGCGCCCTCTGCTGCCTGGGGAAAAACAGTCCAGAGGGTTAAGAAAACCAACAAGCCTTGCAAAGAAGCATCTTCCCCACATGCTCCAGTTTATTAAGAAGAAAGCAGGAGAGAAGCCAGAAATCTGGTCCTTCGTCCCCGAACACAGCCAGTCTGTGTCTGCGCGTGCACAAGACTGATTTTCCTTGCATCCCTCTTAGCCAGGCAAAAGCAGGGTTAAGTGTGTACGAGGGGAGAGGGAATCCCAGACTGCCTGGAACTTGAAACTTCCCAGCTGAGCGCAAGCCAGTCCAGGAGAGCAGAGTCAGCGCCCTGCGGCTACTGCGGGCACCTGGGCCACTGCAGTGAGGGAGGACACATGAATACCTGACCTGCCACACGCCGCACGGCAGGACACGTGCAGACACCCACCGCTGCCTCCAGGGTAAGTGCAGGCTCCCCGGCTCAGGAGCTGGCTCTGGCACACTGGAAATTAAGTGTTTTCCTTAGGAGTTTGGATGCGATGCTATTAGGACCATCCGTATCTATTAATTAATTATTATTAATGCATGCTGACTTGAAGTGATGGGACAAAGGCAGTCTGGGAACACCTTTAAGCAAAACAAAGCATTCGGTTTTCTCATTAGAAATAATGTGTGCTAGCCGAAAGGCAGGGATTTAAAAGCAGATTCATTTGGTGGGAATAGTGATCTGTCTGTAGACTTTGATCTGACGCAATCAGAGGCTTCCTCCTTCATTAAGGTTTTCTGTCAGTTTCTGAATTATTCTTTCCTTTTCGTGACACATCCCTGGTGACAGGCTTATCTCTCGGCACCCGGGTTCGGATGTGCCATGAACAAACCCGATTAGCTATACTTTTTGCTAAATGTGCATTGCATTACGGCTTTTCTGACCAGGCATGGAGGCAGGGCTGAGTCACCCCCCAAAAGCCCCGGACCAACCAGGAGCAGAATTGGGGATCGGCTGCTTGCAGTTGTACGTGAGCTATCTTAAACATGCCCTACGGATAACAAGCCATTTTTACAATATTCGTGAGTGCCGGTCTCTTCACAAGAGTTTCATCTGAGCAAGTTTTTCAAAGCAGATCTCTTCCTGGTGCTTATTGACATGTCTGTTTCCCATTACGAAGTTGGGCAATGAACGAAAGTGACAATCAGGCTTTCCGCACATAAACCTCCCGAAACTCCCTGCGAAGGGTCTTCCGTACAGGCAGACTCAAAGCCCTCACTCACGGGGGAGGATTTGCTGTAGGCTCCCTGGGCTCGGGCTTCATAGCTAGGAAGGATGGTGGCCTGGATCATTAACAGGGATTCTTGAGTGAGGAACAGGAAGAAAAACGGATGAAGTTCAACAAAGAGCATTTCAGAGGTTCCATTTCTCCCCAAGTCTTTACACTTTGTACAAATATCTGGCGTGATAAAATCTCGGCGGGCTGCCGCCATGGGCTGGCGATGCCTCATGACTTCCGCGCGCTGAGCTGTACGGGGAGAGAGGGCGGAGATGGTTTTTTGGTTGTTGAAAACACTGGCAGGGTTTCCCACCCCAGTGTGGACGGCGTAAGAACGCGGACTTCCTGACCGCCCTACAGCTTTGGCCCGTTTTGTCCCTGCCAGGGGTCGGGCTTCCAGATTCAGGAATGCCAGCTCTTGATTGCTCCCACAGTCTTCCCAGCATCGGACTTCAAGGAGAGACTCCTTCTAGACTTGGGTCTCGGTTTAGGCTGAAAAGAGAGAAACAACGTACGGGACGGGCGGGTGTGTCTGCTGCCGGGCCCCGCGTGTTTCCATTTACGTATTTGTCTGCCGGGATCCTGTCCCCTTGGTTTTGTGTTCCAGGGCATGCACTTTGTGTCTCTGACCCCAAAAGGAGGCAAACTGCCAGATTCAGGGACGAAAGCACCATTTTGTGGTTTCAGTTTTTCTTGAAATGGCATCCTAATCTGCACCTGTCCAAAGGCTCCCCAGAAGTGGGAATGGCCTGCTTCCAACTCCTAAGGCCTAGGTAGAGTCCTCCTGGTGTGTTTCAGGTGGCCCCCATCTCTAAAAGTCTTTGATTCTTCAGCCCGAGCATGGGAGGGCCTTCAGGTGCAAAAAATGCCCTCGTCGTGGCCCCTGAGGCTGGCCATTTTCCTCCCACTCCCGTCCTCCCTTAGGTGGCTCTAGAAGCGACAGTAACCCCTCGGAAGGTAGGCGTCATCTCTCTATTCTTCGCTCCAAGCTGCCTGAGCTCTTCCCTTGAGAACTTCCTGGCAGAGGTGCTCCTTGCTGCACACTCCCCGTGAGAGTTTGGGGCACTACCCCACCCCAGTCCCCTACTATGCGATGCCAGGGGCCCGCGTAGGGTATCTGGTCCCTTTTCCCCTGCAGTGAGCATGCTCTCACCGCATGGGAACCGCAGGTCCTGCCCCCGCTGTCAGGTGGGCGAGGGATGGGACAACCCCCAGCACCCCGCAGAGGGGCTGCTGGGGAGTGTTGGGGCCTCCGTCACCAACCCCCAGGTGTCAGTCACCCTTAGCTCCACATCTAGGAATCACCAGGCCCGCTCCCAAGAAACCAGGGTTCATTGTGTCTCCTGCATACCAGGTTGTCTCTGGTGGTTTTTAATCCTCACGAGATCCCCCCACAGCCCTGCAGGGTGAGTTGTCTTAGCCCCATTTTATGGTTGCAGAATTTTGGCCTCCAGATAGTTAAGACTCTTGCCAAGGCCACCTGGCCCAGAAGCTCTGAGCCTGCCGGCAGCCTGGCCATCATGCTATGAGGCCATTGCCTCTCGGATGCTGTCTTAAAAAAAAGCGCCAACAAATCTATTGAGATATAACCTATGTACCACACAGCCCACTAATTTAGAGTACAATTCTATGTTTTTAGTATATTTACAGAGTTGTGCAACCCTCACTACTATCAATTTTGGACATTTTTATCACCCCAAACAATCCCAGTTCCCATTAGCAGTCGGCCTATCTCCTTGGCCCCTGGCGACCACCCCTAATCCTCCTTCTGTCTCCATGCATTTTCCAGTTCTGAGCATTTCCTGTGAAGGAAGCAGACCATGTGTGTTCTTTTCTGTCCGGCCTCTCTCACTAAGCATCACAGGCGCTGCAGGGCGTGTCTCTGGTCAAGATCTTGGCCTTTCCTGTCGGAGCCGACACAGACTGTAAAGACGTGTTGGGAGCTTCTGCTTCATTAGCCGTGGCTCCATCGGCGGGACCACTTCCCCTCCTCGTGGCAATCCCATTTTCTGCCTTGTACTCTGTGTCATGACAAAAATCACTCTGTACTGCTCCCCCACCCCAATAAACACAGGTGGCTTGCAGGGCCCCGGTGGCTTTAGCTAGATGTGCTGATTAGCAGCCCAGCCCGCTTTCCCCTATGCACGCACCTCAGTTCCTCTCCTTCCTGGAGAGGACACCGCTTGGGTAACAAGAGGAATTTTGACCATCAAAAGTGGCATTTTCAGTGGCTCTGGGGAGACAATGTCAAAACAGTGTGTGCGGTGTGTATTTGAAAGCAAGCATGGTGATTTCAGGCAAGATTAGTAAATACGTGTCGCTTCAGATGGACAGCAAGTATCGAAGGCCTGAAGTGCTGTGTTGTAAAGGATCTCAGAGCCCTCGCTGGGATTTCAGTGATTGACTAGTGATGCCTGCCATGGACTGGGGAATGGAGTCACAGCGAGGATGCTATGTGGTGGCGTCTGGTGCAAATTTGGTCCGAAAGGACAAGTCACAGAGCACACTCAGAAGACAAATGCTCACACCAGCTCGTGTGCATGTAGACCGAAAGGCGCATCCTCAGACCCAGCCGTGCACTGACCAGGCCCTGAGACACACCAGGCCAAGTTTCAGGCAGGCAGGGTCTGGGCACAGGCCCAGCAAGCTGGTTTTAGGGAGTCCAGGAGGAAGTCATGTCCCAGGTCAGCCATCTCTGAGTAATCGAGGATTTAAAAAACAGAATCCACTGCCTCGTCACATCTGGCGATATTTGGGCCAGCGCAATGCATTTCCGTCTTGGCCAGTAGGTCCCCGCAGAAGGAGACAGTGTGGATGGGCGCCAGCACCTTGGGCCAGGTTCCAGCCTCCCACCACATGTCCGCACACCTCTGAAGTCAGTGCACTGCAAAGAATTATGAGCCCGTCCTCCCTCCACCCCATCCTGCCCCCCGAACCTCCCCTGGTCATAATTAACAAGCCATCCTTGGCAGATGGGGGCTCCCGAAGGAATTTTCCTCCAACAGAAAGTGAGTTGAGTGCAATAAACTCCCACAGATGAGACTGGTCACCTAACGGGAAGAACCCTGTGTACTTTCTCGAGGGATTAGGATGTCTGGACTGATGCTGCCAGAGTTCTAGAACTTTCTTTTGGTGTCACTGTACTTATTTCCATTATTTGTTTGCAAACTCCTGCTTGATTCATTTCTTGTGAAAGATAAGATTCTTTTTCCCCTCAAAAAAAAAAAAAAAAAAAAAAAAAAACCCAGACAGTAAATACGACTAGAAAGAGGAGTGTATGGTCAGTCTCTTTATATCTATCTGGGTTGACCAAAAGTTTCCCTTCATGGGTGTCATCTTGGAATGCCACCCACTATTTATCTCACCTGCCCTGCAGCATGTGGGCAAGTGGGCGGGCCTAGCCCAAGGCTTCTCCTGGTCCCAAGAAACGGGCACTTGACCTGAGCAGGCCTTGGGGTGGGGATAGCGCCACCAGCCAGGAGTGTGGACACTTGCTAGCCACCAGCTCTTGATGTGGCAGTGCCTGAGCTCAGCTCAGGCCCCCAACTCCACTGCCCATGTTGACCATTGCCAGGCCCACATCAGGCACGTGTTCTAGGAGCCTCTGCCCACTTCGGCCTGTGAAGGCAGGTTTATGACTCCTGTTTAGGACGGGGTGACTATGGTGAGCTCAAAAGTGACCTTCAGAAGTTCCCACTAGAATCCCTAGAATCTGTGCATAGGTGACCTTATGCAACAAAAGGGTTTTGCGGATTCGATTAAGTTAAGGATCTTGGGATGGGGAGGTCTTTCTAGATTGTCCAGGTGGGCCCAATGTTGTCATAGTGTCCTCATAAAAGGGACAGACAAAAAGATTTGGCACAGACAGAAGAGAAGGAGGCCACGTGACAACAGAGGCAGTGGTCAGAGCAATGTGGCCACAGGCCAGGGATCTCCGGCAGCCACCGGGAGCCGGCAGGGGCAGGAGCAGACTCTCCTGGAGCCTTTGGAGGAAGCGCAGCCCTGCCGTCGCCTTGACTTGAGTCCCACAAGACCCATGTCGGGCTTCTGACCTCCAGAACTGTGAGAAGATAAAGTTGTGTTGCTTTAGGCCACCGAACTTAGATGGCTTGTGATGGCAGCAGCAGGAAACGTGCAATGACTGAGGAGCGGCTATCGGCTGAGGAGCAGGACCTGGCTACAGTCCCGCAGACGCCAGGGTCCAAGTTCCTTCACGCCATTTTTTTGTATCATTTGGAGACAGATGAGGGGTGGAGGAGGGAGGACATTTGTTGTTGTTGTTGTTGTTGTTGTCGTCGTCGTCAGCATTTTTGCTCTGCTTTCACTAAGAAGAAATGAGGCTAGTTGCTTACTTAGCAAAAGCTCCCCACATCCCTCCATCCTGAGCTTATGAAGTCATTTCTGGTGGGGAGACCCAGCCCGGCCCGCGCTCAGCTGGGCCAAGGTGAAGGGGACAGAGAGACGCTCATCGAGGCGCCCTCCAGCTGCCTGTCCGTCTGGTGCGTGCCAGCGCGGATCAGGGCAGAGCGGGCTCTGTTACAGAGGAGCTGTGGCTTTAGACTGGCCCCTTCCTTTACCGGCATCGTGCCACCTTAGATATGGGCATGGCGCCTTCCACACTGTCTGGGTCGTGGGCTGTGATGGGGAGAAGAGGGGACAAGGGCAGAGAAGCCCTGGGAAGGTGACAGGGCCCAGTTATTGGGCGAGCGGCTTCAGCAAATTTGCTAAAATACGAAAATAATTTCACTTTTCCATTTTAGAACGTGAACAGCATGAAGACATCGTTACACAGGTTCATAAAAATAAAAACCGGCGTGTGTGCAGGGTCTGTGTGGACTTGGGGTGAGGAGGAGGGGGCACACATGAGTACCTTCCACCACACAAAGCTCCGGTTTTACTGGCTCGAATCATTGTTAATCCACGAACACGTGCCAGGAAATCGATGTTACAAGGTCGTGCACATTTTACCCAGAACCTGCCAGGCGCGGAAGGTCCGCCACAATGTTTGATGCCCCTTCCCCGGCCACCTAGTTGCTGCTGTTTGAAATGCTGAGCCCAGAACGCCCGGCAGGCGTTTTAGCTGACCCGTCCTGCCTGAGGGATGCTGGACGATGTCTTAGTTCCTGGGGCTGCTACAAGTTGCTACAAACTAGGGGGCTGACAACTACAGAAATGTATTTCTTCCTGGTTCTGGAGGCCAGGAGTCTGAACCCAAGGTGTCGGCAGGTCCACACTCCCTCTGAAGGCTCGAGGGGAGGGCTCTTCATCTTCCAGCTCTTGGCGGCCCCAGGTGTTCCTGGTATGGGGCGTATCACTCCAGTCTCTGCCTCTCCCTGTGTCTGTGTCCCCAATCTCCTCTGTCCTTCCCTGATAAAGACGCCAGTCATTGGATTTAGGGCCCATCCTAAATCCAGGCTGATCGCATCTCGTGACCCTTTAACTTAGTCACATTTGCAAAGACTCTTTTCCCAAATAAGGTCATAGTCACAGGTTCTGATGTCTAGGACATGGATACATCTTTTGGGGGCTGTCATTTGGCCCACTGCAGACCCTGAGCTCAGAGTGGGGGGTGGGAGGCAGAGTGGAATGCAGGAAGGCACAGGGGACAGAAACTGCATAGCTCCCGGCTGCCGTGAGGAGGCCTCCCCCCACTGTCTGGACAGGATGAGGGGTGGGAAGTCAGGACAGGGAGGGGAGTCAGGAACAGCGGGAGAGATGTTTACTTGGCTTAGAGGCAGAAAGTGGAGCAAGAAGCCGGGTCAGGCATGGTGGCTCCCTGCCACCGGGACTGTGGATATGGGTGTTGCATAGCCTGTCCTGGAGCCGGGGCAGGGAGGGCAGCTTCCCTTAAAGGTCCCCCAGGCTCCTGGATACTCCTTTCTCTGCCCTGGGCATCTGGGGAAAGCTGATTCTCCAGGCCTGAGTGAGGCACCCAGGTTTATTGTGGCCTGTGGTCTGCATTTCCCCCTGGTGCTGAGCTTGTACGTTGAGAATTCCAACTGGATGTGGCTCAGGGGCTTGAGGGGGTCCTGAGGGCACAGATGGACCCAGGAGTCCAGCGTGGTGCTGTGTGGCGTTGGACAAGGGTCTTAGGCCCTGAGCTTCACTCTCCTCATCTGTAAAACAAGAGCAGTGGTGATAGTATCTACTCAGTGGTCCCTAACCTTTTTGGCACCAGCGACTGGTGCTCCTATGAGATGAGCTGAGGTGATCTGAGGTGGAGCTGAGGCCACAAATGCAGATGAAGCTTCGCTTGCTCACCTGCCGCTCACCTCCTGCTGTGTGGCCCGGTTCCTAACAGGCCACAGACCCATATGGCCCGGAGTTTGGGGACCCCTGCTCTAAAGAACCTCTGCACTCACACTGCTGCTTCTGCGTCATGTCCTAGGGACCCTCCAGGGACACAAATCTGAGGGCTGCTCCCCGGCCCCTTTGATGTCGTCTCGATCCCACTGTATTGGGCATCTGTGTCATGCACCTGTCTCTCCGCCCTCGCCGAGCACGGTGGCTTGATCGGCCTGTTCGCACTTCGCCCTCAGATACATGGTGGGTTCTAGCATGCATTTGTTGAGTGGATGCGAATGAGTGACACGAGAGGTGGCCATCTACACAGGCGATTCAAGGAAACCCTTCCGTGGTGAAAGTGTTCCTGAACTCCATTCCACAATGCCTGGAATTCCGTCATTCATAATCCATCTTTTGTCCTCACTAATCATTTACGCAAACGCTACAAGGAAGAAAACCAGATGAAATGATTAACATTTCATGTGCAGGTCCAACCACCCCTTCTGAAATCATTTAGTCCAGCGCTTCTCAAGCTGGCGCATCGGAGTCCCCTGGAGGTCGAGTTAAAACAGATGGCAGCTAAACAGTTAAAATCAGAAACCGATGGCTTTCTGATTCTGCAGGTCTGGGGTGGGGCCCGAGAGTCTCTGTGTCTAACGCGTTCCAGGTGGTGCTGCTGCAGGCCCAGAGCCCACTCTTGGAGGAGCCCCCTCTAGGTTCTGGCAGAGCTAAACTGGCAGCCCCTCTATGCCCCCGAGATTCTCACCCCCTGGTTCTGGGACAGGGCTGGCTCTAGGAGTGTCACTGGGTATCCCTAGCTGGTTATGACACAGGTTACAGAGTCTGCACTTAAGACCCCTGGGCCATGTCATAAACAGTTTGATGTACAGGCCGAGGAGTGCCCTGCCCAAGATCACATGGCCCTGCACCTGGCCTGCTGCGTTTGGGTCCTGGGTCTTTTCATGTCACATCCCTTTGCCTGCCTTGGTGTGAACCAGCATTGAAAAGTTCTAGTGTGTGAACTGCAGCTCTCGGCTAAGAATCATAATGTGGCCTTTAAAACACTTTAAAGTAACTTCTCTAGAAGAAACATAACTTTTCATCAGAGGTGAGGAGGAGAAAGAAACAGCCACCGGGGATCAGAGCTATTGAATGTTGAGAAGACAGGCCCTCCGAGGCCTTGTAACCAGGAAAGGAAGCTGTGTGGGTTGGTCCATTCCTGGTGAGCTCAGACTGCATGCATTATTCATGAGGGTCCCAGGTGAGCTAAGACACTCTCGTGCAGGTGCAGCCGAAATGGAGAGCACCTGTCAGAGGCCAGTGGGCCACTCACTGGCTCTCCCCTCTGTGAGGCCCAGGAAAGCCGCTGCAGGGGATCTCGGGGACTACAGGCGAGACTGTGAGGGAACGCGGGAAGGGTGAGCATCTGGTTCCTTCCACCCTCTCACTCCACAGAGTAACTGAACTGGGGCTCAGAGCAGAATCTCTGCCCCTAGGAGCACCAGCAAGAAGGCCTGTGCCTTCTGGACACCTGGGCTAGGTTGGCACCTCTTACCCTGCGGTCCCATTTTCCCCACACGCCTCCTAGCAGTGGATTATTACCTGCAGCCCTGGGGCTGGCAACCCCATTGCCTATGGGGCTGCTGTGAGAGATGCTCTTTTTAATAAGAACCGTCAAGAATCGGTCCCACAGCAGACCGTCTGCAATTAAGGTGCTTTGATGCCCAGGGGCGAAATAGCCCAGGGTTCAGGCAGTTAGGGACCTGGATTTGAAGCCCAGCTCATGGATATACCAGCACACCTAAGACCTTGGGCCTGTTTGTTTTAGGGCCTTGGTTTTCTCTGTAAAGTGGGGCTGTGGTAGCCTCTGGCCTGTTTCAAGAGCTCAGTAGTTATTATTATGACATGCTCCAGGCCCAGCACCATGAGCATTGTTCCCTTCTGTTAAAGCATCACTGATTTGACACCTAGCAGGTGCAGGTGTGAGGTGAAGGGAGCGATAGGTAAAAAGACAGAAGCTCTTGCTTGAAGAGTCCGTTTGAGGCCACTGGGTGAAGTTTTATCTTCCTCAGAGAGCAGAGAAAGCTCCTTGGGGTGAGAACAGTTTCTGCCAGGTTGAAAGAGCTTCTGGGAAGGGACACCAGGCCCAATGCTGGGGCTGCGGACTCTTGCAGTGTGGGCTCACTGCCTCCTAACTGTCCAGGATGGCACTAAGGAAGTGTCCCCTCTCCCCAAGAGCCTGGGCCAACCCCGGCCCCCTACTCAGCTGCTCCCGGCAGATCACGCCAGCTCTCTATATAAATGGGGAGAGGAGTGGTGACCACACTCACTTGGAGTGTGCACCTGGGTAACTGGACATAAAGCCTATATTCCAGGCCGCCTGGGCAGACCAGGTTGGACAGAGGGGGCGTGGCTGGAAAAGGGCTCCTGGCTTCAGGCCGTCTGCTGTTTCACTGAGGAATATTGACTGGGGCACAAATATACAACCGAGGAGAGACTTCTCGTTCTGGTGGAGGGACCTGTGTATCTGGAGGCTGTGTGCATTTCTGATAAGAATCGTCGTCGCTGACATGAGCCTCGCACACTTGAAAAATCGATTCTACCAAACAGGAAGCGTGAGTGAAGCTCGCCGTTCACAGGTTAGCCATCCTCCCTTGACCTGCACTGGCACCACTAACATTGATTCAACACCACGGGCCCCAGAACATTTACCTGCCCTTTTTAACCTTCATGACACCCATGTACCCATTCTACAGATGAGGAACCAGAAAACAAAAAAGCTGTCCAGGATCGTGGGGTTAGCAAATGGCAGATCCCGGTAAAGACCCAGATTATTCCCCCCTCCCCGCCGCGCCCCGCGCCCCGCGCCCCGCGCCAAACTTGTTTTAACCACCCTGCCTCGTCGACCTGCGCCACGCTGGGACATGTAGGGTGTGTTTCAAGCTAATTCACATGTCAGCGAGATCTTAGTGCAAAGGGGGAGCCGGGACGCAGCATGTTCACGTGGTCACTGTGCTTTCCAGCTGATGCGTTTACTTTCCTGTATTGTTACGATGAATATATATTATTTTCATAATCATAAAAATGTTGTGGATACCTTTAGGGACACGTATGTGTGGACCACGTAAGTCTTGGAGGATGGAGCAAAGCCTCTTCTCAAGAAGAGTCTGGCGTCAAAACCATAGAGGGCTCCACGTCCAGCTATTTGTCAGGCTTTCCAAGACACACACTGTCCCTTTCTGATTTAATCCTTATTTGCCTGGGATGGCAATGAGCTCTGTTAAAAATAGTTCTTAGGCTCCCTTGCGGTTAGGGCTGGTCGCATGATGGCTCGGGTCAATGAGATAACGGTCAAAAATACCGTGTGAGGCTTCCAGGGAAGCAATGCATTTCCTGCTTAGAAGGGACAGACCAGGCTTCAAGCACCAATGGCCTTTTGTCTGTCCTCCTTTCTTCTGTCTGGAAGGTGTATGTGATGCTTGGAGGTGTGGCAGCCATCTTGTGGCATGAGAACAAAATCACATGCTGAGAATGGTGGAATGGAGAAGTGCTGGGTCCCTGAGTGATGGCTTTTGGGGCCCCATACTGCGCCTGGGTTTCATGCCTCTGGGCCTCATGCCTCTGGGCCTCTGCTCATATCCTAACTGATGCCTCTCCCTATCTATTCTCTGGTCCAGCGTCTGATGGCCGCAGAAAAGTGAAGATGCCCTGAACACAGCAGCTGTCCTGCCTCTGCTGCCGATTGGTAGCTTAGCCTTTGGTCAGTTACTTAACTGAGCTTAGAGAAAGATGTTTCCTCCCATGTGGAGTGGTGACTGAGGTCACTCCTGTCTCCCTGGCTTCTTGTAAGGATTAAATAAGAAATACAAGGTGCCCACAGTAGGGGTGTGCGTCTCCCAGGGCTAGTGTATCAATATACACCTGGTGAGTTACAACAGTAGAAATTTATTCTCTCACATTTGTAGTGGCCAGAAGCCAAAATCAGTTTCACCTGAAATCAGGGTGTCAGCAGAGCCGAGGTTCCTGAGCAGGCTTTAGGGGAGGGTCCTCCCTGCCTCTTCCGGCTCCTGGGGGCGTCAGGCATTCCTGGGCTTGTGGCTTCGTTGTTCTAGTTTCTGCCTCCATCTTCACCTGGCCTCCTCCTCGTCCATCTGTGTCAAATCTCCCTCCTTCCTTCTTTTCTAAGGACCCTTCTGATTACAGTTAGGGTTCAGTCTGATAATCCAGGAGTCTCCCCATCTCAAGATCCTTAACGCAGCCACGCCTGCAAAGTTCTTTTCCCCTGTAAAATTACATTCACAGGCTCTGGAGATGAGCACCTGGCGTCTTTGGGGGCCGTTATCAGCCTGCACAGAATGTGTTGTGGCTGTTTCTCTAAGGAGAGCCTGGCCCGATGCTCTGGAGGCCTGCAGGCCTGGCCGTCCCTGGCACTGACGTGGTCAGCTCAGGCAGTCTGCTAACCTTCCAGCCCTGGGAAGAACAAGGGGAAAATGAACAAGATGACATCGAAAAGCGCCCCCTGCACGGGGTCTGGCACGGTGCGTGCGATGTGCGGTAGCTCGTTTTCTTATCATGTTTCTTGCACCATGTAATCCGTAATGTTTCCTTCAGCAATAGATTCTGAGAACCACCAACTAAGCATTTAAATTAGACTTTGTGGGTCCCAGTCCTGGCGGGTCTCAGGTTTGGCAGTGGTCCAGGCTCACAGCTAGGAATAGGACCCCGGATTTAGAATGTTACACGAGGGCAGTAGGGCACCTGCGCCTAAGATATGTAAACGTACCTCAGCTTATTGTATCACGCATGTGTGGCTGAAGGCCACTGTTGTGCTCTGCTGTGTGTGGAGCCATGCGGTCCTCTGGAGAACAGAAGGGGAGCACAAGAAGGGGAGCAGGGGAAGTGCGCGCGGTACCGCGCTCCCCCCAACAGAACTGCGCTCCCCACAATAAAGCTGGCACCTGCCTTTTCATTCTCCTGTCCGCCTCTTGGGCATTCTTCCAATGGGGCGTCTCACCATTGAACCTCCCCTTCTCGATCAGCTCGGCGCTGACAGACTTGATCTGAAAAGAAGCATTTTCCTCACTTCTTCACCCCTCCTTTAATATTGGAAGTACAATTTTTGCTTTAAAAATGCAAGAGTAGTTTATCATACAATGCAGGGGTTCTCAAATGGGGTCCCCAGGCCAGCAAAAGCAGCACCTGGGGACTTGTTAGAAATGTAGGTTCTTAGGCCCCAGACTTCCTGAGTCAGAAGCTCTGGGTGAGGCCAGCAGCATCTGCGTTTTATGGGCCCTCAGGGTGCCGATGCGTTGCAGGTGTGTGAGCCACTCTGCTGAGGAAGCTTCCTCCCCACGCCCACGGCCAGTAGGCGCAGCCGCAGCCACAGGGAGAGACTCTTGAATGTTCTGGGGAGGGGGCCGGCTTGAGGAAGCCACCAAGGGAGGGCCACCCAGGAGGCCACTCACTAAGTGGTAAACACCGGTGTCCAAGGAAGTCCAGTTTACATCCACCCAGAGCTCTGGGAGGCCTTTGAGGCACTGTTGGCCAGGGGTTGGCAGAAATGCCCGCATGAGTGCAGATCGTTTCAAATGCTTGTTTTAAAAGGAGAAAATGAAAACCCAGCAAGGATTTCATCAACACAGACCAGTTTATGCTCAAATATATGTGGAAAGGCGAAGGATCCAGAATAGCTAAAGCGATTTTGGAAAAGAAGACTCAAGTGGGAAGAATCACTCTACCTGATATGATACGTCAGCACTTACAGAGTGACCAGTCATCAAGACCGCGTGGTGTCGGCGACCAGTGTCCATTCAACAGTTATTTATTGAGCACCTATTGTGTGCCAGACACAGTATAGAGAGTGGGACAGACACACAGATCGATGGGACAGATAGAAGACCCAGAAGTGGACCCACACAGACCTATGCCCAAAAGGTCTCAATAAAGGTCAAAAGCTCTTCCGTGGAAGAGGACAGCATTTCAACCATTGGTGCCGGAGCAGCTGGACATCCCGAGGCAGAAAACAAGCTGCCAGGTACCCCTGCGACTTATGCCGAAATTAACACAAAACGAGTTGTAGGTTTAAATGGAAAATGAAAAACTATAAAACCTTGCGGGGGAGGGAAACACAGGAGAAAATCTTTAGGTTCTAGGCAGGCAAAGAGTCCTTAGATCTGACACTCAAAGCATGGTCCGTCAGAGTGTCTGCCTAGATACACAGCAGTCCATAAACTGAACCTGATCAAATTAAAAAAAAAACAAACAAACTTTGCTTATTGATACTCTTAAGAGGATGAAAAGATAAGCTGCCAAGTGGAGAAAATATTTGCAAACCATGTACCCAACAAAGGACTTGGGTCTTGACTGCATGGAGAACTCTCAAAACCTAAGAATGAAAAAACAAACAACCCAATTGGAAAGTGGGCAAAAGACAGGATCAGGTGCTTCCCAAGGAGGAGATATGGATGGCAAATAAGAACAGGAAAAGGTGTTCGCGTCACTGGCTCTTAGGAAAATGCAAACTAAAACCACAGTGAGAGAGCACCGCACGCCTGTCAGAACGGTGGCAGTACAAACAGGGGTAGCGCCAAACGCTGGCAAGACGCGGAGAGGCTGGGTCTCTCGTCCACTGCCGGTGGGAATGCGAAATGGTACTGCCGCCCTAAAAGACAATTGGGCAACTCCTTCTAAAACAACATGCAACCCAGCAATTATACTGTTGGGGCATATATCCCAAAGACATGAAGACCTATCGTCACATGAGAACTATACACAAATATTCGTACAGCTGTATTTCTAACAGCCAAAACCTCAAAACAAGTCAGATGTCTTTCATCGCCATGGAATACTACTCAGCAATAAAAAGGAATGAACTCTCTCAGTATAGAGAGCTAATCTCTCTCTCTCTCTCTCTTTTTTTCCTCTCTCTCTCTCACACACACACACACACACACACGCACACCTCTGGTGGAATCTGAATGTGCTCTGGGGGTTGCCCCAATCTGGTGGTGCCGCTGCATTATTGCAGATGTGCCAGATGTTAACACGGGGGAGACAGGGGTGGGAAAAGGGCATGCGTTACCTGCCCCACATTTCTTTTCAATTTCCTGTGAATTTATCATCAACACTGAAAGTTTTAAAAAAGGGAAAAGCAAAGTAAAAGCACCACGAATTCTTATTTCATCCCTTAAATCTTTTTTAACTCAGAGAAGTGACTAAGAACTTTAAATAATTAGCATCTGAATCACTAGAGGGCTGGGGAGCGGGGGTGAGTGCTGGGCTCCTGAGACTCCGCTAATCTGACCACAGGCTTCTTCCCAGACACAGTGATGGGAGGGAGGTGGGACTTTCCCGGGAAGGTCATGACCCTCTCTGAGCCTTGGTAACAGTTGAGCAACCTATGAAGCTGTTAGCTGTAGACCTCAGTGTCCATTCAACAGTTATTTATTGAGCACCTATTGTGTGCCAGACACAGAAGAGGAAAGTGAAGCACAGAGAGGTACAGCAACCTGTCCCAGCTCACACAGCTAGGGCGTGGCAGTGCAGATTGAACCCAGGTCACTTGGTTCTGGAGGCCACAAGCTTAACTTCTCCCCGTGGCCGCCACTGGCTGCCACATACCCCTGGAATGTCTTCCTCAGAGAGGTCAAGTCTGGGTCCACTCTGGGTCACCCAGCCCTAGAAGGCGTTCCTCCAGCCTCAGGGAGCCAATGATCACACCACTGATGAAACAAGAGGGCGAGGCTGTGTCCCGGCCTCTGTGGCTCAGCCGTGGCTCAGCTGAGAAGTCCTGGGCGGCCCGTTTGCTGTCCCGTGGGTTCTGACCTGGCCCGAGCCCTGCCTGCGCCCAGCCCACTCTCCTCCACACAGCCCAGGGCACAGAAGGCGAGGCAGCAGAGCTCAAGGGAGGGGGGGACTGGGTCTGGCTTGAGGACACAGCTTTGCCTTCGTGGGGTCCTTCGGCAGCTGGAGAAGGTCTCTTGGCCCTGGAGAATCCTTTGCCTGAGGCACCAGCAGATATCAGAGCTGGGCAGGGAGCTGCCCTGAGCCCAGCTGGCTCTCATAGCCGAAAGCACGTCCCACGGTCGCAAAGCGTGGCCCCGCAGATGTGCCGGCCTGACAAAAAGTCGGCTTGGTGAAGAGGAGAGCAGCACACTAGGGGCCTGAAAGCTGCTCGGAGGTCTGGCTTTGAAACTTACTGCTGTGTGACCTCAGGTAAGCCCCTTGACCTCTCTGAGCCTCAGCCTCTGACCCACAGGCTGTGCATTGGGGGTGCCAAGGGAGCCTCTGCCCTCCTTTGCTCACTGTGGCCTGATTGGAGGGGAATTCTGTTATCACTCAGGCTAAGAGCGCTCTCTGCTCTGTGAGTAGCAATAAGCCTTTCTGGAATCGTGTTCTCTTGGTACCTGATCCCAGCATCATGATGGAGAGACAAAGGGCTGGAATGCAAAGAAGAAAAAATACAGGACGCCCCAAGTCAGCCTCCTCTGTGCCTCATCTTTATATGGGAAGAGCACACGCCGTGGGCCACTTTCCAGAAGAGTGGGCCAGGTCAGTCTGCACCCGGCCACAGCATCGAGGGGACTTCCACTCCCTCGGACGCGTGCGGCAGTGCTGCGGGTGGGCCCCACTCAGACCAGAGGTTCCTAACCCGCAGGCTGTCGGGGCCCATTTCACAGTCTGGTGCAGCCTATAGACCCCTTCTCAAAGTAAGGCTTTTAAACATGTAAAATAAAAATTATGTTCTGGGCGTACAAAGGAACCCAGCTGCAGAATGGTACAGACGTCCAATAAAAGAGGTCAGAGTGCGACCTCAGCCCCTAAGGAGACGGAGAGGCAGCCTTCGCAGTGTGTGGACTTCAGTGCAGTGCTGAGTGACAGGGTACTGGCGGTCCCGGCAATGACTCCACTTGTGACAAGTCCCAGGCGCAGTGGCTGGTTCCGCCGCACGTGGGGACTTACATTTTTACTTGAAAGAGGCCCTCCATTTCGGCTAAGATTAGTGAAAATGAAGATGACATTGTTTTTGCATTCAAGTTCAGTGATCCTTTCATGAAACCTTTATGTATGAGACCGCGGATGGAGCCCAGGCTAAGTACCTGGGTTAGAGCGCCGGGCTCAGAAACGACAGGGTGGGCTCATCGAAAATCTAGATGCTGGGCCTCCTGAGACTGTCAGACCTCAATCTCCATGGGCAGAACCAGGGAATCTGAACGTTAAGCCCCTGCCCTGGGTGATGTTTACACACCCTGGAGTTTGGGAATATTGTGAGGATACAAGAAGGGTTCTAATAATTAGAATCATGCTGTGTTTCAGCCACAAGACAGGAATGACCGAGAAGGGAACCAGTTTTCCAAACCCTCCCTCCCTCCCTCCCTCTCTCCCTCCTCCCTTCCTTCTTTCCTTCCTTCCTTCCTTCTGCAATCTCACCTGTAGAAACAGCTTCTCTGGCTGGCTGGTTAACTACTCACCTGCATCTCTGTGCTGAAAAGCTGCCGGCAAGCTCTCACAGGTGGAGTGTTCCCTGTAAGCGGGGCTTCTCGGGAAGCCTGGGAGGTACTTTGACTTCCGACTTTCTTCGCATGTGCCCCTGAGGACTGAAGGCCTTGGGCGGGGGCCTGTGGCCAGCCACCCCAGAGACGAACAGCAAGCAAGGACAGAGCGTCCTGTTCATCCTACGTGGAGGTGCTGGCTTTGGAGCTGATCATGGATTTAGGAGCAGAGTCTGTCGGTTTGGTCGATTCTCTGCTTCACCTCTGTGACACTGAACTGCAGCTTCCTCATCTGCAGAGCGAGGCAGAGTGAGGACCGAATGAAGTACAGACGTGCACAGATGGCAGTCACACCGTCAACGTGCCAGATGATGACCTCTTCTTCCTCTTTCCTCCTGGACAGGGTGGGCTGAGCTGGCTTGGATCCTCGCTCTGCTGTTTAATAGCTGTGCAACCTGGTGGACAAGGATAATTTTTAAAAGAGGATAAAATTCTGACTCAAACCAATACAAAATGCACACACATCAGAGATTTTATTTAACTCATGAACTAATGAGGGGACAAGTAACAGGGTGCTCGCGTTTCAAAGACTTCAGAGAACCACGCGCAGGCAGTGAATTCAGAGCCTCGGCAAGCCGGCCTATCCGGGCCAGATTCCTGCACTCCACCCAGACACGATGCCTTTGCATTTCTATGGACAAGAATCACTTGCATTATCCTCACTTTTCTACCATTAAGACTTGTCAGAATAGCTCCAAGACATCAAAGGCAGAGGCTAGACAGGACACTCAGTCATGGCTTTTTGCCCATCTCTGTCTTTTGTAAGTTTTTCTGACACTTGTAATTCTGTTGAATGGTTATAAGGGTTCTTCCAATCCTCGGATAACTGTGAGAGTGAAAAAAGATATCGAGGGAGGAAGGGCTTTTCGCATTCGTGTAAGCCCAGAGTTGTGGTGATGGCCACTCTGGGCTCAGCTGGAATCGTGGCTAAGGATCCCGCTCCACCTCTCCTGTGTTTCTCCCTCCCAGCCCCCCTCATTCTCACACTCTGCCGTTAGAGGCAAAATCCCTGGCCCGGAAGCCCGGCGCACGGCAGCCTGTGGCGCATCTATCATTAAGAGCAACGAGAATGCTCTCGCGCTGCTGGGAACAGCGCAGAATGTTTCCCAATACCCCTTCCAAGCCAGTTGCTCCAAGTAACCAAACAACAAGGTTTTCAGCAGAGTCCTCACTCCATGTGCGGGGATTAACGACACCTGCCTCTGGGTGCAGGGGCCAGACGTCCAGGATGTGATTTCCCTGGAGGGTGAGGTTGGGGAGCTAGAGACACCGGTGCCGGAAACTGTCCCCTGCTAGGCAGACGTCCAGTTGGGAGACGCTGGCCAGCCAGCAGGCCTGGAAGTCATATAAACGCACTGTTCCTAAGGCATCTCCCTCTCCTCACTTCTCTGCTTTTCTGGGGCGTGGGGAGCAGTTTGTAAAGGAGCTTTGGCCCTACTCCCCAAGCCCCGGCCTTTGTTCATTGGGTGGTGTCGGTGTGAGTGAGAGTTAGGGAAGACAGCTCCTCTTTTGAGTGAAGAAATATGGACATGTGGATCTTGGTCTGACCACTGCTGCAAGGCCACGTGATGGTCCAGACAGACGAGTGTTTGTAAAAGTTGGAGTCAGCTTGGAGAGTCTGGGCGTCGGGGTTACCTATGCTGACCAAAGGGCTCGCAGGATGGAAAGTCTCCTCTTCAGGGAAGGATGAGTGGGGCTGGGGAGGCCGCTCACAGCAATGAGGGGCCTGGGTCTGCCGCTGACAGAACCAAGAAGCTCCCCGGGTTTGCGTGGGGGGTTCTGGACAAAGGATCTAATGTCAGCTGATTTCAGCAGGAGACGTGGCCCATGGAAGGTGGGGAAGCGTTTGCTCCAATCCGTTCTCCAGCTTTCTGTTTCCAGCAATTGCTGGATTGGCCCAGGTTGTTTTCGAGGATGAGAACAATTTTCAAAGGAAGCCAGAGCAGGCCCAGGGGAGCACGTCCCTTCCTTGGCGGTGCCTCTGAATGCTTACTCTCTCCAGGGTTCGCGAAGGAGGTCGAGGCCCCTTCCTTGGTCACGCACTTCACAGAAATGGCAGATGATAAAGTAATTTGTGCCTCGGAGCTTTGTTTTCATTCCACACGGTGACATCATTGGGCCCTTTGTGGAGGCAGGATTAGCTACAGAGCTGAGAAAGTTTGCTGAGGTGGCTCTCCCCAGAGTCACAGGCAGCTGGCGGAAGTAGCGGGACATTATTATGGCCGCCTGAAAACTCATTCACGGGAGGCAGCAGGGGCTGGAGGCTGGGTGTCCCCAGGCTGCTGCGACCACGACCTGCACCCCAAAGTTGGCAGCTGAATGCAGGAGAGCGTCCACCCACAGAGAAGGCACTGCCCTACGGCCAGGAGCCCAAGAGCGTTCAGCAGGGGTCTCAGCATTCGGTGTTCGGTCTTTACCACCAGAAAGCCTGAGTCACCGCCTCCTGGGGCAGGCTCACATGGTTCGAGCTACTTCTCTGAGTTGGCTCCTGGTGGGTGGAAGGCAGTTAATGCTGGCTGAAAAATGCTGAAGAACGGGAACTTGGAGGATGGATGCTCTCACTGGGGTCTAGCATCGGTTCTGGGGGAGACGAGCCTTGTGGAGGACAGTCAGAAAGCCTGGCCTGGGAGCCAAGTTAGTCTCCCCCCACAGCCATGTGACCTGGGCCTTGACGGGAATTTGGTGTGGTCTGTTTTGGTTCTCAGCCAGGGGAGTTTGTTTTTGAGGTCCGGGAAAAGCCTCATCATAAGGTGTGTGATGTTTTGTCCCTTCTCCATTGATGTGACATGACCGAGCGCCTGCTGTGTACCCTGCACAGGGTCTGTGTTATTTTCCTTACTCTGACCCCGAACCTTGTCAAAGCCCTCCTACATATTAACCTTATCATGCAGATTTTTTTTTTCTTTAAAAAAGATGGGCTCAGAGAGTTTGAGAGATTTGTCCAAAGTCAGACAGAAAATAGAAATGACGCAGTTAAAGCTGTATCAAGGGCTGTAAATTTCAAAACTATTGATGGTGGCTATTGGATGGGCGAGTGGGCTCAATAATCAGAATGACATTATTAGTGGAGAAATGAAATCGTCTTTGAAAGGAATTCAACTTTAGCCACATGGCCCTTAAAGTTGGGCTCTAAGATAATGATGCTGGCTCAAATGTTTCAATCTGGCCCCCGCGCCTGCATGAGAGTGACTAGGTGAAATTCCATAAATAGTTAAGCATATCTATGTTTTATTCCAATGCCTTAAGAATAATAAATTATTTTGCCTGTTGTTCAGTAACCTTTAAGTCTTGCCTGCCTAATCCCTAATTGGCAAAGCGGTTGCCAGACCAGATTACATAGTTCTGATGTAACTACGTAAATATTAACATGCTAGGTCCCTGCTTCAGTCAAGTTCGCTCTTCATAACGCAGGCTTTATTTTGTCAAAATGTGCCTCTCCTTGTTTAACCCACCGGCCGCTTAAGTAGAAATTCATTAAAACGCATAGAGAGATGGTGTGAGTCTATCATAGAGAGATGGTGTGAGTCTATCAGCCTCACCAAAGCTCTTTCCCTCCCTTTTTAAGAGCCTACATAGAAAAACAAATAGTATAAATGGGCACTCTATTGCCAGCTACAACAGTAATCCATGGTTGCAGTTTTGTTTTATCAATTCCCCCCTCCCTCCCGAGCACACCCCATTCCTCTGCCCAGGTATTTAGAGGAAAGCCCAGCTGGGTTGACCAGTAGGTCGGGATGTCTGGTCTGCTCCCTCCATTGCAAACCCCCTTCACCCTTTCTCCTGGAGGTCCAGCAGCAGGTGAGTGTGCCTGGATCTATGGCTGTGTCGAGGATGGCGTGATGGTGACTGTCTGATCCCATCATTCCTTCTGCCCTTCTCAGCTGTTGTTCTTTATAGAGAAGGACTTTCCCTCATCGACAGTGAGGCCACCCTGAAATCTAGTTTATACAGGATTATGTTTGGTTCTAGCAATTGGTAAATAAAGTAGGGAGGGGAAACCGGGTATTTATCTTGATAAACCTCAAAAAAGCCAAGCACGTTTCCTAGTATTATTATGAACACAAGGATTGGTACACATATATTTGCCTGCTTTAATCTTTTGCTGTCATTATATGTTTGATACTCAAAAGACTCCATTTTTAGGCAGAGGGAAACCCTTTAAGATGCTCCTGTGTCCTTTTGAATTCTAATTTTTGAAAAACTTTCTATGTGAAATACTTTGAGTCATTTGAATTGTACATGTTGATGAATTTGGACAAATTTATACACGCATATAACCAACACCGCAATTGAGATAGATCATCTTCATCTCCCCAGCCTATCTGCTTTCTCTCATGCAGATGACGTATGTCTTTTTTAGAGTTTCCTATCAATGGAACAATATAGTACGTAACTTTTATGTGTCTGGCTTCTTTCACTGAGCATAATATTATTGAGATTTATCTTATAGTATTGTTCATCAGAGGTTTATTCTTTTTTATTGTTTGTAGTGTTCCATCGTTTAGATGTATAACAATTTATGTATTCCCCTGTTGATGGACATGTGGGTTCTTTCCAGTTTTAGGCTGTTGTGAAAAAAGCCACTCTGAACACTGATGTGAAAGCCTTTGTATGGACACGTGTTTTCATTTCTCCACTCTAGGAGTGAAATTGCCAGTTCTCATGATAAGCGAATGCTTAAATTTATAAGCAACGGTCAGGTCGTTTTCCAAAGTGGCTGCTCCATTGCGCATCCCAACCAATAATGTATGAGTTCTGGATGCTGGTGCTGGGACTAGGGAGAAGCAAGTGAGGCTCCTCGGGGCAGAATTTAAGGAGGGGTACACTCTCAGGACCCCCCACAGTCAGGCCCGCACAACCCTGAGAGAGCGTGCCTCCTTGAACGTCACCCCGGGATGACTCACTTGCCCGCCCCGATCCTAGTGCTGCCTCTTGTCCCGCATTCTTGCCAGCACTGGGTAATGTAGTTGTTTTAAATTTTTTTAGCTATTGTAATAGGTGTACACTGGTATCACAGTATGATTTTAATTTTCATTTTCCTAGTGACTAATGATTTCAAGCGTCTTTTCAGGTACCTATTTGTGATCTTTGTTGAAGAATCTACTTAAATCTTCTATTCATTTTCAATTGGGGTATTCATATTCTTATCGCTGAGTTTTGAGAATCTGGACACAAGTCTTTTATGAAATATTTGTTTTGTGAATATTTTCTCCCAGTCTGTGGCTTGCTTTTTCATTTTCTTAATAATGTCTTTTGAAGAACAGAAGTTTATGATGTTCAATTTATCAAATTGTTTAATGGTTTGTGCTTTTTTGTGTCCTCTCCAAGAACTATTTGTCTATTCCAAGGTCATGAATAATATTTCTTATGTTTTCTTCCAGAAGTTTTATAAATTTAGCTTTTATATTTAGATCTATGATCCATTTCAAGACAATTTTTGTGTATGGTCTGAATTAAGTGTTGAGATTCATATTTTTTTCCATATGGATACGCAATCGTGTCAGCACTCTTGAAAAGACTATTCTTTCCCCCACATAATTACTTTGGTAACTTGTTGAGAATGAATTGACCGTTTGCATGTGGGTCTGTTTCTGACTCTCTTCCTTTGTTCTATATACCTGCCTTTACATTAATACCACACTGTCATGATTACGGTAGCTTTATAATAAGTCTTAAACAATATGTCTTCTAAATTCATTCTTTTTCAAAATTATTTTGGCTATTACACATTTTTGTATTTCCATAGAAATTTAAGAATTGGCCTGTGAATTTCTACAAAAACAACCTGCTTGTCCTTGACTGGTTGGTTTGAATCTACTGATTAATTTGGGAAGAGTTGCTGTGTTGACTGTTCCAAAATCCTTGAATATAGTTCGCTTTTCCTTTTACTTTGGCTTTCTATAATTTCTCTCAGTAATGTTTTGTAGTTTTCATTATCAGGCCTAGCACATATTTCATTAAATTTATCCCTAAGCATTTTATGATTCAGCTTTAAATGATACTTAATTTTTTTCAATTCCCAATCACTCGTACTTACAAAGAGAAATACAGCTAATATTTGATATTGACCTTTATTCTGAGACTCTACTTAGTTCTAGTTCTAGCAGCTTCTTCCTTTTCAATTCCTTGGGATTACCTAGGCAGATGTTTGCATTGTCTGTGAAAAAAGTTTTACTTCTTCCTTTCTGATATGCATTCCTTTTAATCCCTGTTTCTGTCATTGTGAACTGTTGAGGACCTCCATTTCAGTGTTAAACAGAAGTGAAGAGAGGGAACAGCCTTGCCTTGTTCTCATCTTAGGGGGAAAGTCCAATATTTCACTATTAAGGATGATGTGAGCTCTAAATTTCTATATACACGCCCTGTATCTGACTGAGGAAGTTCTCTTCTTAATTTGCTTGGAGTTTTTATCATAACTGGATGCTGAGTTTTGTCAAAGCTTTTACTGCATCTTTTGAGAGAATCTTATTGTTTTTCTCCTTTTTTCTATCATATGGTGAAATAGGTTGATTGATTTTCAACTATTAAATGGACCTCGCATTCCTGGAACAAACCTCACTTGGTAATAATGTGCTATCGTTTTCATGTGTTGCTGGAATTGATTTGCTCATATTTTAAGGAATTTTATGTCTATGCTCATGAGGGGTTTTGGTCTGTTATTATAATGTCTTTGTCTGGTTTTGGTATCAGAGTAATTGGCCTCATAATATGAATAAGAGAACATCCCTTGTCCTTTATTTTCTGAATGAGTTTATATATGTTTGTTATTTTTTTTCTTCAAATGTCTGGTAGGCTTTAGTGATGAATCCATCTGGACTTCAGGATCAAGATAGCATTTAATAACATCACCTTGTTTTTATTTTTATGGTTACTTACTACTCAGTCAGTTGATTCTGATTTCTCACTTGCAGTAGTAACGTCAAGTTTGATTTCTATACATGTATTTGAGCTTACATTTAAATATGTTTAAAGAAAGATAAGAAGTGAACAATAGTACAGCGGGTATTCAGGCGTGGCAAAAGTCGTGCATGGTGATGGAAAGACTGAAATGCGAAAAACAGCAGGAGGGGCCTTGGGGGGATGGCAGCAGGGGGGGCCTTGGGGCTCCCCCATCTCCCAGGTTGCTGTGTGTATTGAGAGCACCAGCTGGATCCAGGCTGTTGGAGGGGGGTGGGTCTCCTTTTGATTGGATTCTATATTTGAGCTGAAGATTAGATTTGGTGACAACCAGAACTGTGTTTAGGAGGAAAACTTTCTTACTTGCAGCAACGCTTCTCCCCAAATTGCCAGAGGTGCTTTCTATTTCCTCACCTCAGGATAGAGGGGTCTTAAAAGGGCTGTCCCAACACTAAAGAGATCGGAACTGATTCGAAATCTGTCCCCCAGAAACATGCTCTGGGACAGATAAGCATGAGGCTCGTCTGTGTAAACTGTGATGTCATGCATTAGTGTAAGATGTGTGTGTCCTGGGAAGGAGGGGCTAGCACCCTTAACACTCGTGAGAATGACGTTACCACTCACGCCCAGAAGGGGCAGAGAACGACGTCGGAGGGGTGACCCTGGTGGCGGTTTGGGGACATTGGCTAGGGAAGTCCTCTGCAAGGTTAGCATTTCTTTGAAGTTTACACCATCCAGCCATACCTTTTAACTTATTAAAATCTTTAAAATAACTGACCAGTTGAATTTTTTTTTTTTTACACTGTTCTTACCCTTCAACCTTCAAATAAAATTGACGCTCTGGGAAGATGCGTCTCTGTCGTTCCCGACATGCTTGCCCCACTTCACGAGGAGCACTGGCCCAGAACATTCTGGAAGTTCTCTCCACCCTTTGGTACCTGAGTTTTTAAGTCAAGGACTAGGTGCTCCCTCTGTGGTATGAAACCCCAGCCCAGACATGAGAACCTCTCTAGGTAGAGTCAGGGATTTCTGATTCCCAGCCCCTCCAGTCTCCCTCTGCCCATGAATTCGAATTTTAGCTCTGGGCACTTTCTCTCCATCTCACGGGGGTTGTGCAAACCTCCCTAGACCACGCGTTCCCAAGGCTGCGCTGGGGTGAGCTGAGACCCCTGCCAGAGCCTTGCCAAGGCCTCTGCTGCCCTCTTCCTATGAACCTGTCTGGATGATGCTCACCTGGGCTTCAAGGAAAACTCTGAGGGGCGGAACAGAAGCGGGCTCTCCTCTCAGCAGCACCACTGCCCGTTCTGAAAAAGCTCACACTTCATTTAAGGTAATAGAACAAAGAACGGAGAGAATCCTTCAACTTATGGAAAACTTGCACCACAAGATGAATAATATGTGAGATGCATTTTTGCTTCTAAAAAGGTCTTGTGCTTGTACATATATTATACATGGTTAAAAATAAGTAAAATGAGTTAACAAAAACAAGTCGTGATATAGTGGTACAGTATAAAATCCCCTGAATAATAAAAAAAGAGCTTGATTGATTCGTTCAGACCGGAGGACTCATTTACCGGGAGAGCTGCGTTCAAACCCCTGCTCTGCCACTCGCTCTGTGCAAATTCGTGCAAGTCACTAACACTGTCTGAGCCTCAGATCCATCATCTTATGCTGGGATTGTGTCTAATGGTGGGCAGTGTCTGGCAGGCCGGAGGCCCGGGAACCGGCCGTTACTCTTGCACCTTCCTTGACGCCACAGAACTTGTGATTCAGTGGAGGAAGCAGACTCCTCATTCTCTGCTTCTGTACTTTGCACACCTATTATTTATTATTACGAGTGTTAGTTTGTATTATATTAATTTATGCGAGCTCTTGTTTCTCTGTCTACACTTATCTTCTGGTTCAATGGCCAGTGTTTAGAATTCAGTAGGTGATAAATAAACACTTGTTCAACTGAAGTAATTGCTTAACCAGCTGTTGCAGTTACTCAGAGTTAATCCTTAAGTTCTTTGGTCTTTGGTTTGGAAAAGTTGACAATTTGGGACTGAATTCTTATTTGTAATCAAAACACTGTCATGTGGCAGGAAGAAAGTTTGTAGCTTCCTCTTTAGTGAAAAAGGCTTCTATATCTGAATTAAAAGGAATACTATAAATGTGTAGGTGAAGGATGTCTTTCTCTAGAACTCATTACAGCCCAGTCCTTGCCAACTGGTCATATATAACCTAAACGCTAAACCACACACACACATCAGAGGTGAATGCTTAGGAAGAGGGAGTGGATCCACCCCACGCACTCCGAAGGCAGGAGCAGAGGGGCTTTTGGGGGTCTTTAGGGAGCACGAGGGACAAGGATGTTTTCTAGACAAACCATACATCACACTGAACATGGACGATCTTGCTAGAAAATGATAAGCGCATTACTAAAAATTACCGAGCTGCGCATGCAATTAAAAACTACAGGGCTTGTGAGAAAAATGTGGTCGGAGGCACAGCACTCAAAACTTTATCAGTGACAGGTAAAGATGGGAAGCTTATAAAAACAGCAGGCCTGTTTTGTGTGTGAAATGATTAGATATGTAACTAGCACATTAAACAAGGCACAGGGGCGGAGGTTGCCGGGACACGGGGACTGGGAGGGTCGCCGTGGCGAGGTGGTAGGAGGAGGGCTGGCTGAGGTCAGAGGCCAAGCGGTCCCCGACGGGTGCACCCCTCACTCTTGGGACACCCCGGGGCTGGCTTGGAGGTGTGTGCGTATGCGTCGTGTGTTTCTGCCACGCTCAGCTCAGTGGGCGCTGTTGTCTGCGCGCACCATTCCAGAGGATGAAATCGTGCATGGGAAAACATGCCATTCGTGTTATATTCAAACTGCTCTCTAATATATCAATCGCGTTGGAGCAAATTCACATTTTCAAAGCAAGCAGGCTGCTGTGCTGGGGCCCGAGCTGTCCTATTGTGTGTCTTCATAAAGTGAAAAGTCAATGCACACAATCGTGCCCCGTTGAATAAATGTAAGAATGACCGCTTTTCTCAGCCAGGGACTGTTGAAAAAATGAAAAGCAAAACGAAAGAAGGCAAAACAAAACACAGACTTGGAGCGTCTTCGAAGTTTGTGACCCCGTCCAGACAGAGATAGAGGGCCAGTCAGTGCCTCTCTGGCTGTCCCTTCTCGGGGCAGGGACGGGGTGGGGGGGGGCGGTGCTGGTGGTCCTGCCCTAACCACCCCTTCCCCAGGTCCGCTAACTCTTGGTCAAGGAAGTGTGGTTTCACTTCCTTGGAAACACACCCAATGCCCCTCTGGCTGGAGCGTTCTGCAGACTCTGAGGGAATTCAAGCTGACGAGGCGAGGCGGGTTCAGCGCAGTTCGTGCAGTCATGTTTGGTGGGGCGTGGGAACGCCGCCGCACGAGGCAGAGCGGTGTCCTTAGGACAGCCTGGTGGACACTCCCTCCAGGAGGGGGACAAGGGACAGAGGTCAGCCCTGACCACTGCTGATGGGCAGGAGCATCCCCTTAGACTCGCCCATGGTCAAGATCCACCTCTGTGATTTCCTAGCAGGTAGGCCCCCTCCTGACGGGTGGCTTGGGGCTCCCAGCTGCCTGAAGGTGACCTGCCCATGCAGGATGCTGCATGCTGCCCGTCCCTCCGCCCATCTTCAGGGGAGCTGAGGACAGTGGCGCTCACTCTTGGCCCTGCAGAGGCCCATCAGCTGTTGGAGGACACTCCCAGCCTCTCCATCTGCTTTGCATCGTGGCCTGGAGTGCCGATGCTTCATGATCACTCTCCGCCACATGTTTTGGAAATTACCCTCCACAGGCTGGCCTTGCGATGACTTCAGCTGGCCACACTCCCATGCAGTAATGGCACGGGACCCACCGCCTACCGCCCGTTCTAGCTCAGAACTGGGAGGGTGCTCAGGGCCCCAGTGTCCCTCTGTCCTCCCCTCGTCCTGACCTTTGGCTCCCCTGCCATAACTAGCTCCAGGAGAGAGCACCGCGGCTCCCACCTCCTTGATCATTCATTCGCTGGGACTCAGCCAACACGGCACACTCCATATAGAGAGTCAGAGACCCGGCTGGCTAACCGCCCCCATCACCTCATGGCTGGGCCACTTGAGTCAATGACTCGGCCCTTCCCAGCCCAAGTTTGTGCCTGTGAGAACAGGATTCAATGCAACAAACATTCGGGTTCTTTGCAAATGTCAGCATTACATTTAATGTTCCCATGTGTTTGTGTTCCCGTTTGAAGATCCTCAAAAGCCAGGCTGGGGGTTAACGATAGTGACTGTTAGAGCATGGCCAGAGGGCCAGCTGGGGTCCAGTCCTGACTCATCCACGTGCTTGGGTACGGCCCGCAGCGTGATGGAAACACCAGGCTCTGAGCTTCCTAGATGTGTGGTGTGAATACTGGATTAATCTGAACTCAGGCGCCTCACCTGTGGGTAGACCAGCTGGTAGACCAACCCTTGCCTTGCAGAGTTTGTGGAACTCCAAGGCAGAGCTGTGTGCGCCCTGGCTTTCTCTCTCAGAGCCCAGCCTAGGAGGTCCTACCCTGTGGTTGGCAGAATAATGGCCCCCAAAGAAGTCCGCATCCTGACCCCGAGATCCTATGGATGTGTGGCCTTATATGGCAAAAGAGACTTTGCAGATGTTATTAAGTTAAGGGTCTCGAGATGGGGAGGTGAACCCTAATGATCTGGGTGGGCCCAGGGTCATCACGAGGGCCCCCCAAAAAAAAACGGAGGTAGGAGAGGCAGAGAGCAGAGGAGATATGAGCACAGGAGAAGGGGTGAGAGTCAAAGAGAGACAGGAAGGTGCTCTGCTTCCGGCTTTGAAGACGGAGGAAGGGACCAGGAGCCAAGGCCTGCAGTGCCTCTAGAATCTGGAAAGGCAGGAAACAGATTCTCCCTTGGAGCCCCCAGAGGGAACCAGCCCTGCGACACACTGATTTTAGCCCAAGAAGATGTATTTCTGACTTCTGCCGTCCAGACTGCCACTCAGGTTGTGGTCGTTTATTCTAGCAGCTAGGAGACACTGAGACACCTCCCTCCTCTGTTTCTCTGTCCTCGATTGTAAATGTGAGCCGAGGAGCAGGATCGTTCTGTAGTCAGATGGTGCCGGCTAAGACGCGCTGCCCTCAGTTTCGCTCTGGTTGACTGAAGTTTTCACGGCCCTTTGAGCTCTGTAACATTTCGGCGCCTGGCAGTTGTGTTATTTCCAGTACACCTAGGACCCGCCCGTCCAGTGTCCCGGACTCGGCAGTGTCCCACGACGGGACTGCTGGGGTCAGCTCCGGATACCGCTCGCTCGCGCCAGCTCTGTTGCCACTTACTAAAATATTTTTGGAATCATTTAAAGCCTCCATATTTCATTCCTTTGGATGTTCTCAGTGGTGACTAACTTTTATCTTGCAAGGGTGGATTCGAATTTCAGGACAAAATGGAAACGTCTGGAACAGAAACTCATTGAGTGTCCTTGACAAGTGACCAGCCAGTCTGTAAGCCCAAGTTTCTCTGGCCGAGTGAGAGGTGGGAGCCCACCGGGCAGTCCTGACGGAAGGGTTGCTTGAATTAAGACATGCCATCAGGTCGCAGGGTGCCCTGTGCATAGCAGGTCTCCAGTGGAGCCCCTGGAGCAGATGGGGGGTTTGTATGGAAACAGTGGGTACCCTGAAGAGAGACATGGGTAGCATGTCAGTTCCAGCAAGAGGGTCACCAATGCATTTGGGGTGACAGTGGTGTCAGAAGAGGGCCACCTTCATGGTACATGCAGCTTCATTCTATTAGTAAATGCAGCCTTGTGACAAAGTGTCACCCCCACCCCAGGTGTGGCTACCGTGGCATTTGGCCATTTCACAGCCACTTAGGCTACACGGATGCAGAGATTTATCTACTTTTGTGCAAATGTCCTATTAATGCCTTAGGATAAGTTTCCAGCAGTGGGGTTGCAGAACCAGGAGTAAGCCCATTTGAAATTTGGACACATATCCAAGTAACTCCTAAAAAGCTTGCACCAGCTTCCATCTTATCTTGCCAATCTGGTATGACCCCACACCCCTGTCACAGGCAGGCCACCTGCATGCCCACCATCTCATTCAGGACACATCTCATTTCAGGTGCCCGTCATCGATGGTTAGTCAGGGTTGATAACTGCCTGCCTTTCCTCTGCGCTTCGATGACGGAGCTGTGAAGAGGCACAGGCAGCAGAGGGCTCCCGACAACGTGGGAGAAGGGGCCCTCGCCCCAGTGTCCATCAGAACGGAAGGCTGCTGGTCGGGGCCACGACTGTTCCTCAGCGCAGGGGTGTGGAAGAACCTCTCAGCTGCTCTGTAGCGCCCTCCTCTCTCCCTCCTTTGTCTCATAAAGGCTCCTTGTCTTGAGTCGGTATCTGCTGAAGAATTTTCTCTGTCCCAAGCCACTTGGTATCCACTTCGTTCTCTTGTGTGATATTTGGGATTTCAGTTCAGCCCTGTTGAGAACAATCTGAGGCTGGTTGACTTATGTCAGTGACACTGCTGGAGAGAGGTCGCTCCAAGTGGGTGGAGTTAGAAGGGGCCCGTTGTTGGACAGGAGTAATGGGCCATACCTCTGCATGGCGCAGACACCCACCCTGCCCGGAGCTGGGCTCTGGGGGTGAGAAACACCAACCAGGCCTTCTTATTTCTGACAATCATAGAGGCTTATTTCTGATTATTTAGTTTCTCAGCAAACAATGGCTGGGGGCTGGAACCTTATGAGTGAAAGGACACAAATCTGGTCTCAAGGATGTTACTGTTTCCTGGCGCAACAATTTGTCATTCCATTTACTATTTGTGGTCAGCTGAAGAATGGCCCCGCAAGGCATCCCGTCCTAACTCCAAGATCACAGACGGTGTGACTGGGCAGCAAGCGCCTTGGTGCGATGACATACGAGTCGCTACATTAGAAAGCTTCCCCGGCCACGGGCGGGGCGGGCGGCGGGCGGCGGGCAGCGGGCACCAGCGCCGAGTTGCCTCGGCTCTTCTTTCTGGTCCAGCCCCGCCCCTCCTCCTCGCCACCTCCAGCACCCGCATCCCCCTTCTCGCCTCTCTAATTTCTGTTTCACAAACAAAAATGGTGGTAAAGGCAGGGTGTTTCCAACGTGCACAGCCGCCCTGGGGCTTCGGGGTGACTGGGGCAGAGTCATCCCTGGCATGGCCATGAGACTGGGTTTGGTGGGAATCCGTTGTCGGCTTTTCGCATCATCGGGCAGGCACTGCGCAGGGTCTGGACGAAAGGCAGGTTGGGAGCAGCAGGCTGGAGGCCCATCTCTCTGCACGGCTGGGACACTTCCTTCTCGCCAGCTCTCTCTGGGTTCCAGGAAGGGCTCAGCTGTTATGAGCTTAGAAGAGAACTGTGAGGCTGGAAGCTGCATGCAATGCTGAATCCCTTCTGGAAGGACCATCAGCCAGTTGGCTGCAGGCCAATGGAAAGCTTCATTTGCAGAAAAGCAGTTAACCAGAAGTCTACCTGTGGATGGAGAATGTGTGGAACGCCTTCGAATTCCTCAGGAGAGCCTGCCTCCTGGGCAGCCTCAGCAGACAGGTGGGCTCTCAGACGGAGGAGGTCGTGGGTTGCTGTTGCTCAAAGACCTCCATGGATGCACGTCAGCCGCATGGCTTCTGGGGCAAGTGTCTGTACTCTACAAGCTTCAATTTCCTCACCTGCAAAGAGGACAAGGGGCCCTGGACCCCAGGGCCTGAACGCAGAGGCTTCATGCCCTGGTGCAGCTTTAGAGGGTCTGCCCAGTGGTGCTTGAGTAGAGCCAGAGAAACTGGTTTCCTGACCACACAGAAACACATCCTCTTTCTCACTTACTTCCTCTGACAGAAGCAGAATTGATGTTCTGGGAAAAAAATCAGAAATGCTAGTCCTGATTTTCTTGTCAGCTTTATTTTCAGTGTTCTCAACTACACAGCTTCTTGAGTTTCATATCAAAGCTTGATAATATAGATAAATAAATTCTACATTCCTAGCAAACAGCACCCTGTTGTGACAGTCACTCAAGGTAGGCCCAGCAGATACAGTATAGAGCCTGCTCCCTGGAGACCAATTTACATTTGCCATTTACTGAGAAAGAGGAGTGGAAACCTGAGTGACCAGCCCTGATTGCCACTAATCCAGAGATCTTTCCCCACCCATTATAAGTGGGTCCCGTGGGCAGCTGCCTAGCCAGCCTTCCCCTTAATCCACTCTGTTTTCCTTCTTGAGAGGCTTGAATGGCATTAAGGTATCAAAATGCCAGGTGCATAGCATGACAATTGGTGAGTACTCAGATTTTCGTCGTTGAACTAAATGCATCTGAGTGATGAATGTGCATAAAGCTTTGTCCTGAGCTTGGCACGGGGAAAGGAAGGGTTGCAGATGCAATCTGTCTTCTGCACTCAAATACCTCAGCATCCATGACTATAACTACAGGTGCCTCTAACTACGGGTGCCTATGGTTATGGGCACCTTCAACTACAGTTGCCTACAACTACAGGTGCCTACAATTATGGGAGCCTACAACTACGGGTGCCTACCACTCTGGGTGTTAGGGGACTAGGATGGAACCTTCCCATGAAGCTTAAAGCCCCTAGGATCTGCGATACCATAAAAAGTGGATTAAAAATCTTTGTCCCTTGGCCTGGGGGAATGATGAGAAAAGTTGCTGTCTGTCCAGGAATTTGAGTAGAGGCAAGCAGTTTGCCACGAAAAATAAACGCAAACCTTTATTATCTGTGGGTCTGGTGACTGCATTTATACTGTCTGTATGGCACAGAATCATGAAGACAGGAATTCTCATAAAACCGAGGCAGAACCCAGGGAGCTGGTAAACACATATACATTTCCTCAATTCCACCTCCCTGGGACACGCCCAGAGAACAACTCCTGCCAGAGAGGAGCACACGGTAAAAACCACATTAAGAAATGAATTCTCATGAGGAATACTTAACCAACATAGGATCAGCACTCTGTCAACTAGACATAACAGAACAATATGAAATAGACGTGTTTGTTTAAAATTATGACATGTAAAAGGAGTCAGAATGAAAGTCCAGAGTAGGAGGGATGGTTTTGGAGTTGAACTAGTAGAATTGACTTAAATGAAAAATGTAGTTGTTAAAATAAAAAACTCATTGGATAAGGGAAACTGCAATTCTAACACAGCTGATGAGAAAAGTAGCCAATTTAGACGACAGATCTGAAAAATTACTTACAATGCAGAAGAGAGAAACAGGCATATGGAAAAGAGGACAAACCCATTTAGAAAATGGAGGATAGGGTAGAAAAGTCCAGTGACAGTGGCCAAAATTTACAAATGAACAGAGAGAATCTGAGAGAGGTGGTATTAAAAGATATTGGAGAAAAGGCAGGGGCCTTGCTCTCCTAGTTATCAAACCACACTCGAAACCTATGCAAATTCAGAACCATGGCACAGAAACAGGTAAGTGGATTTAAAAAAAAAAAAAAAATGAATAGAGTCTAGCATATGGCCCTTGAAAGCGGAATTTAATTTAGAGAATTGGTACTGTTTCAAATAGAGGAAAGGATCATTCAAAAGCATTGTTAGTACGATTAATCCACTTTATGTTTATGGAAAAACATAAAGTTAGAGCTCTACCTCACATACAAAATAAATTACATATGGATTAAAGAGCCTGCTTTCCTCGACATGCTCCCTCATTTCAGATGGAAATACGTCCCTAAGCCAGCCTGGCTAGGTCGCCTTGTGATCAAGAGCAGGATCTGGGGTGGGTTTTGATCTCTGCTCTTCCACTTGATGTGTGTGACCTGGGCAAGTGTGGTCAGAACAGGCCTCCACCCCTGCTTTATAAGGGGAGGGGGGGCTGACCCTAACAGCCTCGTGGGGCTGTCTGGAGGACTGTCCCCGCCTGCGGTGTCAATGCACAAGCCTGCGTGGCAGTGGTGGGGTGTTTGCTCTGACTCCCACCAGCTGGACTCTTGATTAATTCTTCAATCAGGGAGCCGCCTGCCCCTAAGTGTGTGAAGTTTTGTTCCTTTCCAGAATATGCTGACGGTCACCAAACTGGGACATGTGCTAGGCACAGCCAGGACCCATCTCCTGAAGGGGCGGTGTGACTTCAGTTGGGAAAATGCTCTGGTAATTGTCTCCAGGCCCTGGGGTGGCCTTTGATCAGGAAAATCTCTGTTTATTCTATGATATAAATATGGAAGAAATCCATTTGTTCCAAAGTGGATGCAAACAAACCCGTGGAAATGTTTGCCACGCTGAGTTGCCAAGAGCTGGGAGGGAAAGGGAATGCTGAGCTGGCCTGAGAACGCGAGGCCTCTCACCTGACATCTGGGGCACCTGGGCACTGCTCACGACGACCCAGGCATTGTCCCTGAGCTGCGATACCTGTGTGATCTTGTGACCCTGGGCCCTCCTTATGTACAGTCTGTGGTCAGTGACACAGTTTGGGTCCTTAGCCAGACCAAGGATCCACTGCTATGTCCATGCATGTATTAGTTGCCTTACTCTTCCCAAGGCCTCTGATAGCATCTGGCCCTGGGCCTCTCATCCTCCCTGCCTCCCTTCCATCACAAACATTTACCAAGAACCAGCCATATGCCAGATGCTGTAGAAACCATAAAGGCTTAGAAGCAGAATCATTCTATTTGGAAAGACAGATGAACGATCACACCTAGGAGAGGTGATATAGTAGAAATGTATCTGGGCAGCAGTGAGGTAGATGGGAGCAGAGCAAGGCCCCCGGTCTGGCCTATGGGAGCGAAGAGTAGCAGAGGGGACCAGGAGGGACCAGAAGGGGCACAGCGAGACCATAGGCAAAGTGGGGAGACAGGAAGTAGGAGCAGGTCAGCACAGAGTGCCAAGCAAAGAACAGAGGAGGGAAACAGGGCCAAAAGTGTGGAGGCCCTTGAAAGCATTAATGGAAAGAAGCCCAGACTTTGCTGGGCTCAAAGGAGTCTGCTGTTGGTCATTTACACTCTAGTATAAATTTAAGCCAGGGTGTTGCTTTTTGTAGGTCAATTTTCACTTCTCATTTGGTTTCTGATTTTAGAATGAAACCTCTGTGCTTCCTGAGAGTATTCTACTCACCTTGATCAGGAGGGGGTAGTGTTTGGAAGTAAGAGAGGGGTTGATTATCAATAATATGAAGATACCACAGATAGTCTGGACCACGGGGCTGAGATTGCGCGTCTGGGCTGGGGCACCTTTTGTGCAGGAGAAACTGGACACCTGGGTGCACAGCCCAGGCGCTCTCTGAGGTGGTCCAGGATGGGGCCGGGCCTCTGGGGAGCTGCATTGCGTTACCAGCTGCAGCTGTGTCTGTTTGTTGATTGGGTTGTGTCTAACTTCAATAACCATGCACAGTGTTGCCATGAGATGCCGTAAATACAATAAAATATTACTAAATATTTGCTTGGCGTCAACCTAGCTCTCTAATGTCTTGTTGGGAGGCAGTGAGAAGATAAAGGATCGCACGTGATTAATGCCAGCTGCCTCTGCTCTCATGAGGGGGATGAAATCTATCTTGTCCCTCCAACTACCCCGACCATTAATACATCATGTTTTAAGATCTTCCTTGCTATCCGAGGCTCATTTTTCTATCTCAGTTTTCCAGGACAAATGCGATAATAGATGCAACGTGTGCTGCATTTGAAATGTTTTAGGTTAATTTTCGCCCTTGATATTGAAGGCTCTTTAAGGTATGTGTTTTCTGAGTTCTCCTCCGTGATCACCGTGTGGCCTAGCAGAATTCGTTCATTCTGATGAGAAGGCAAAGCCATGTCTTTGTTTTTCAACCTAAAACAATGAAACGGGCAATTCATTGTATTGGACTTTGTAGCAGTTTTCATATTTCCTGGATGTGTCCCTAAATTTTAGACTAGAGTCCCTCATCTCAGGCATCAGTTAAATGTCATTGTTTCTTTTTTCAGGATTAAAAAAAATTTTTTTTAAACCTTAAGTGACCTGAAGTCCCAGGGAGGAGTGATGAGTCATTATTACAGGGGAATAGCATGACTTTATAGTCGAACCAGTCAGGATTAAGAAAACAATTATTTGGGAAAGTTTCAAACATGCACACACACCATGAAAGCATGAGCACCCATTGCTCAGATGCATTGTGGTCACCTCCATGCTCTCTGCTCCCCCAGCTCTGCTTTCACTGGGCTGCTTGGAGGCAAATCCCAGATGATCTTCCCTAAATAACATGGTGAAATCCTGGCTTCTCTGTGCAGTACCAGCTTTGCTATCTGACCTCTGGTAGCCTTGCACCTGGCCCTTCAATGCTGGGGACCAGCTGTCCTGCGGGTTTGCACCTGGGTGAGGCCTAGGGCAGCAGGGCTGCTGCTCAGTCTCATCTTCCGAGTGTCTAAAGGGCACTTCACCGCCAGGTCTCCAGGGGTGCTATGAAGACAGTGTACTGGAATTGGGGTATCTGGCCCTAGAGCCAAACAATTGCCATGCAGGAAGAAGCTGGGGAGACTAAGGTAGGGCTGGCAGCCTTTGTGGCCCAGAGGACAGCAGGGCAGCTGGTGGACGTGTGGCACTAGGAATTCCATGGGGAGGGTTCCCAGAAGGGAGTACACTGGGTGTTTTCTGAGTTCTCCTCCGTCATCGCCATGGTGTTCGAGAAGGCTCTGGTTATGTGGGGTGAGACAGTGAAAACTGGCTGTGTCTAAAACTCAGGCTAAGAGAACATCTTTGCCAGGCTACTGTCCAGCTTGTCCCTTCGGAATGCGGTCAAGCCCTTTCTGGATTCCCACGTGCTTCTTCAGTTTATCAAGTCAAATGCTCCACCTTCCCCAGTGGGGTCAGGAGAAGCTGGACCTGATTCTGTTATTTTTGGAGGAGGAAATTGAACTCACATAAAGAGGAATCTTTTCCAAGGTCACATTGCCCAACTGTACCCCTGGCCATCAGGGGGTGAGGACCAGAACATTCTTCTTGCCAGGCAGTGCCAGGCCCATTCCTCTCAGCCGTTCCCGGAAGGAGATGCGCAAAGGCCACACGGGGCACGTTTCCGTGAGCACTTTGGTACCTTCCTCGGACAGTTCATTTTGCCTGGCATCTCATGGGTGTGCGGAGGTTTCAATGGTCTGTTTTCATGGAAAAGGCCACACTCAACACCTCCCTTACCTGTTGGTCTGGTGTTTCTGCCCCTTGGCAGACGCCATCTGTCCAACCCCTTCCCCTACCAGCGCTGTAACCGCAGCATATGAGTAGAGACAGAGAATCACCCACTCGCTTTCTATCAGCATTGCTTGCGGCCACCAGCATTTGCCAGGCGTAGTCCAGGCAGAGAGGAATTTAGTGAAAACTGGCTGTGTCTGAAACTCAGGCTAAGAGAACGTCTTTACCGAAGTCGCAAGAGGACCGATCTGTCAGGTCGTCTCACCTCTGCAGGACTGCCGCACCCCAAAGCTCCCCAGGACGCAGATAATACCGGGCTTTGGGCCTTAGCTCCCAGGTCCAACATCAGCACTAACACCTGTTGGGCAGGTTCTTTTTTCTCTGTCAGTCCCAGAATCCTCCTTGCAAGACAGGAGGCAGAGCTGATCTTTAAACTCTCGCACCCAACAAACATCTACATATCCTTTAAAGCCCTACTCATGTGCCCCTTCTCTCAGGGTAGAGACGGTTTGCTGTCCCTTGGGACTTTGTTGTACCCCTAACGTAGAACCTGCCATGTGTCACGTACCTCCGTGTCTGTCACTTCCCATGGGCAGGCAAGCAGACGGTCCCCCAGCACACCTGCAGGTTTAAAAGCTGTTTATGACTGAACAAAGGTGGTGAGTACAAACTACCTCAAAGCCAGGGGCCTGTTTTAAATATGCTCCTGTCCTTCCCTCTGTGTGCAGAATAATGCCTGGGAAGGCAGACCACTATCTGGACGACCACAGCGGCACGCCCCTGGCCCACCCGGAGAGGCTCTTCCCCACCCCGGGCCTGATTTCAATAGGTTCGGATATGCCCTTCTGTACTGTATCTTCCTCTGAGTTGCTTTTGTCTGGCTTTCGCTCTGGCCTCATCACCCACCAGCCTGCTGGGTGGGACCGGGAGGGCTCGCTTGCTGCTAACTGAAACGGCATTTCTGGGTGTGGTTCACTCATCAAGGGAGAGAAGGAGAATGTCCTTGGTGAGCTGCCTGCTTGGCCAGCATCCCCGAGAGGTTGACAGTGTGCGGCTGACCCTCTCTCAACTGTCCGCCCACCATTTCCTCCTTTTGCAGGCTGGATGCCAGCTGAGACTGACTCCTAGATCAAGGGGGAAATTCACATTTCACAGAGTGGTAGTAAACCCCCCACAGAGGAACTGTGATTTGGGGCTACCGTGGACGTCTGAGAGCAACGAGCGGTCCTGGCGGCTATAGTTACTCACTGGGGCTTCTTCTTGGGGTTCCAGCTTTGTATCAGCTGGCCGGGTGGCCTTACCAGTAAGTGAGAGGGCTGGGTTTTATTGGCCCTTCCTGAAAAACTTAATGATTTTATAAATATTCACAATTAATGGCAGTTTGAGGGTCACCTCTAGATTAACACCTTTTTAAAAAGTTTATTGCAGTATTGAGACTCGGGGATTTGAAATATTACAAAATGTGCTTATGAAAATCAATGTGAGGGAACTTCCTCTCGGGGATTCAACCAGAGCTGGGTTTGGGTTTGCAAATCAGTACGTGAAAGGGCACTCCAGAGCATCTGGGTAAAAGATCCGCCCTCTGCTCTGTGCCCGTGTTTATGTGGGCATACAAATCATGTGCGGCACTTGCTAAAATACGAGCTATTGGGACCCTGCACCCCAAGATTGATAAAGAGCCTGGAATGGTGCCCAGGAATCTGCATTGTAAATTAGCCCCCAGATGACTCTGCTGTAGGTGGTCTTCTGACCACACAGCAAAAATCCCTGCCCAGGTTGTTAAAAGTGCCACGTGAACAGCACTCCTTAAAAACAGGGTGGGTGCTACGTGGGAGCTTTGGGCTTTCAGGCTCTGAACCCACAGTGCCCAGGAGATGTTGGATGAAACAAGGCTTAGGTGGAAGGACTCTGTCTGGACTCTTGGTTTATTTATTTATTCATTTTTACTGTAGTAAAATGCACATAACATGAAATTTACCATCTTAGTCATTTGTAAGTGTACAGTTCAGCAGCATCAAGTACATGCCCATTGCCGTGCAGCCATCGCCATCATCCATCTCCAGAACTTATTTATTTTCTGAAACTGAAACTGTCCCTGTTAAATACTGACTCTCCATTCCCCTTTCTCAGATCCTGGTGACCACTTTTCTACTTTCAGTCTCCCTCTGAGGAGGAGTCCTCTTTATAGATTCGAGTCCTCGAGGGACCTCTTAGAAGTGAAATTGTATAGTATTTGTCCTTCTGTGACTGGCTCATTTCACCTAGCATAATGTCCCTCAAGGTTCATCCATGTTATAGCACGTGACAGGATTTCCTTCCTTTTTAAGGCTGAATAATGTTCCATAGGTGGATAGACCATATCGTGTTTTCCATTTATCCATCGATAGACACTTGCGTTGTTTCTGCCTCTTGGCTATTGTGAGTAATGCTGTTATAAACATGGATGTTCAAGCTTCTCTTCAAAACCCCACCTTCAATCATTTTGAGTGTGTTCTTAGAAATAGAATTGCTGGGTCATATGGTAATTCTACTTAAATTTTTTTTGAGGGAGGTGGATTCTTGGTTTATTTCACATTTGGCATTAGGAAAAACCTTCCCCATCACCTGTCACAGGTGTAGTTCTTGAATTTACTTCTAATTTGCCACATTTCCTTCTGCCTCCAGTCCCAAAAGAAGGTGTTTTTCCTGCTGTGGAGCTCAGCCTGGGGTCCTTCCTCGACCCCTGGACAAACATCCGCTGGGGCGCGCATTCACACACCCAGCCCCTGCCCTGTGGATCGGGGCCCAGAGGAGTGAAAATCAGCACACACGCAGATGGAGGGCCTACGGCTATGAGCTGTCACAGCGCACAGTCAGGACAGAGGGAGGACCGGACGTTATTTGTTGAGGTGTGTGGTTGGCAGGAAGGGTGTTAATTGCAAGGAAGCAACATTTAAGCAAGAACGTGAAACTGGCCCAGCTGTAGATGCACCACAGGATTCCTGGAGGGAATGCAAAAAGATTCTGCTCCAAGGAGTCATCTCTCAGGAGTTTGAAGTGCTGAAGTGGGGAGACGGAGGGCAGAGGCAGAGGGTCTGGATTCCGCAGGCCCCTGGAGGCGACCACTGCCATCGGGTTTGAAATGTAGTCCCGAAATGTCCAGGAGGACAGTGCTTTCAAAAGCACTTAGGAATCACTAATTTAAATGCACGAACAAGCTATTTTGTCCTTGAACCAGTGTCCTTCAGAGCAAAGCCCTGTGGATGAAGCCTGCAGCATCCTGAGAGTTGTGCAGCCAGCCCAGACCAAGTGCAGACCCTGCAAGGACCACTGTCTTCCCTGGATGTGTCATGCTGGTGATACGAACACCTGGGGACCACCCGTGGCTGACGCTGAACAAGGACACATCACCCAGGCCTCAACTGTCACCTTTTTCTTTTTCAAAAAAAGAAAAAGATAAAAAAGAAAAGTGATGGAGCAAGAAAGTCAACTAATTGTCTTGACGTTTATAAAAGTGATGGATATTAGTCTGGACATTTCTAGTTATCCAAAAACAAAAACAAAAATAAGGAAAGAAAGAGATCTATTTTGCCTAAAGTAACTTGGACCAGTTATTTGACACCAAGAAGCACCCCCGTCCCTCTAGATCATTGGTAGTTCTGTGAACTGGCACAGGGAATCTTGGTCAGCCTGTCAAGCCCGTGTGGACACTCAGTCTGATTTATTCGGTTACTTAGCAACAATTTAAAATACGGAAACTGGAGAACACTGGGAGTTTGAATGTGTGTGTGTGTGTGTGTGTGTGTGTGTGTGTGTGTGTGTGTGAGTGTCCCTGATGGAACCATGAGACAGAACTGGCCACAAACTCCCCTGCCCCTAACAATTTTACTTCATGATAGCCCAGGTCTGTAAGGGGGCATTGGGCACCGAAGACAGTTATTGAAATGGGTCTAGAGACATGGGCCTCTGGAGGAGCCTCTGCTCTAGGAGACACATGTTCGAATTGCATCTGCTGAAGTCATTTGTCATAGTCACGTCTATCACCCCAGCACTTCTAGTATCCTTCATGTGGAGTGTGAGAACTGATTTGAAACATTATGCTCGTTCTTCAACAAGCGACTAACAAGTACTCTGTGTACCCACTTGAGTTTCTGGTAAAAGTTCTCATTAACCCGATTTGCTGTTCAAGACGAGTCTCATTCTGGCCACTTCTGTTCACGAGAAATGGAGCCGAGAGTTGGGTAGGAAGTGTCAAATAATCCTTAAAACATCTTAGCATGAGCGCTCATGAATTAATCACAACTAAAGTGCAGAAGTTGCTTCGAGTGACAAAGTTGCGGGACTAGGAAACTCAGAACACACTTTCTGGATTAAACAACCCTTGCAAAGGATGTGTTACTGTAAAACACCTAACTGTCCTGCACTGGCCGTGGATTTCCTCAGTTCCCCCATACAGAGAAAAATTATTGAATTAAAATTCTTGCTCCCTCAGCTTTCAGGGGCCGGGGAGTAAGTGAACCCAGCAGAGAGCTAAGTTTTAGGGAAAACCGAGCTGAGGAGGTGAGGTGGTGGGTGGAGGAAGGCAGGCGTCTTAGACTTTTGATGGAAAAACAATTCTAAGAACTGCAGCAAAAGGAAGATTTCATTTTTAAATGTGTTTTTTAAAAAAATTACCATTTGGCTACAATTCTGCACCAAGCACTGCTTTGCTCCAGAGCTGATTATAACCCTCTGAGACGGACTCTGGCGGTGGAAAAACAACGCGCTGCCCGTGAGCAGACCACAGGCAGGTATCCAGTTTCCATAGGGGTTCCCACATTCCTATAGGGTGTTTTCTCATGTGGGGTAGGGAAGCGCAGCTGCTTTGCACACAGAGATGCTGGCCGGAACCGGGGCCTCGGCAGCTGTGGATTTTGGCTGCCCCGGAGGCCCAGGATCCATGCGGCTGATGTCTGCCGGGCCCGCGGAAAACCACTGCGCTAGAATCTGCCCTGCAGGGTCTTCTCCTGGCCCGTGGCTGGTGCCAGCCCCGCTGAGTCACAGGGAGCAGGGGCGCCCTCTGACATACTTCATCCCAATGTCTGTGCTAATCAGAAGAAAAATAACCATTAACTCTACCTGGGTTTCTGGATGTTTTCTTTTTCTTCTTCTTCTTTTTTTTAATGTGAGAATTATTTAGCAACTGATAATTCTCTTCCCTCCCTTGAAAACAACTTCATTTCCAGAGAAGCCGTCACTTCCTGGGAATTCTAAGATTCTAAAGACCCGCACACAGCCTTGGGAACGGTGCCGTCGCTGTGACCGTTTATTACACGTTTCTTACACAAATGGCCGTCTGATGAGTTGCCAGACTTAAACCATTTGGGTTTTCACTGATGATTTTGGACCCGGGGCAAATTTCTGTCAAGGGGATTTGCTCCAAATGCTGTTTCCTCCACCTCGCCTCCTGCAAAGTCGTCTCTGCACTGTGGCTGCCCCCGGCGCCACTGGCCCTGGCTGACATCTGCCTTCTGTATTAACATCCTGCACCGGGTCGGGGGCAGCATGAAGGGGGTCCCTCGCCACAGAGGGTGAGCATGTAGAGGATACTTTCAAGCAGGCCAGACAGAGTGGCCCATTTCCCCACAATCTAGTTAGTTCCTGCCACACTGCCCTTGAATCCAGGGAGCAGAGCAGGTATGCTGAAAGCCTGGCTTCACACTAGCATTCTCCAGGTGGGGTCTCTCTCAGCATTATAGCAGGTAAGGTGGGACTAGGGCTCCACACTGTGCACCCTTAGCTGAAAACCTCTCCCCGAGCCCTTTAGATGTAAATTAAGAGACTGGTTTAGGTGGTTCCCAGCTGTCTCTTGCAGTGCTCACATCTTCAATCAGCTCAGCTACCTGGTGTTTGGGAAGGAAAAAAAAAAAGGATGGAAAAATAAGATAGAATTTTCTGATTGGCATGAATACTTTTCTCCAAGTGGACGGAAAGGTGTGCCCTCCAATCACATGGCAAGGTCAATCTTTGCGTCCACATTTTGGAAGCCTGAGTGAGATATGTGGGCATGGAAGGTGATCACCACCACCAGTAAGGTCCCCAGATCAAAGATTTAGGGACACAATGGCTTAGTTCCAGCTGCCATAACAGAATGCCACCGACTGGAGGTTTAAACAACAGACATTTATTTCTCACAGTTCTGAACATCTGAAGTCCAAGATCAAGGTGTCGGTGGGGTAGGTTTCTCCAGAGGCCTCTCTCCTTGGCTTGTGGATGGCCACCTTCTCTATGTATCTTCATGCGGCCTTCCTTCCGTGTATGTGGAGAGAGAGCTCTGGTGTCTCTTTCTCATTTTATAGGGACACCAGTCCTGTTGGATCGGGGCCCCACCCTTATGACCTCATTTATCCTTACTCACCCTCTAAAGGCTCCATCTCCAAATGCAGTCATGCTGGGGATTAGGGCTTCAACGTATGAATTTGAGGGGACATATTCAGTCCCTAACATGTGTAAATTTGCATTTTCAGTTTGCCTCCACTACAGCACAGAGTTCTCTATTTTTAAAATATCTTTACAAAATGCCATGATCTCACCGCCAGTCCCCCAAGCCAGCATGCTTGGGCAAAATGAAATTGGGTTGCCTTTTCCATTGGTCTAAGGATAGGCAGAGTTTGGCAAGAACTAAACTTTCTAATGCTCTAGAAAATCTAATCTGGCATCTTGAGGACCTCAGAAGGCCTTCATGAGAGATCTAAAATGTAGTTGACAATATTTAATGTTTCGAATATGTCATCTGTGCATGAGATAGAAATTCAGAGAAAGGAAACTCTCTGCTCTAAGAACCCTTCGCTTCTCTCCTATTTCCTTCCTTCTGGTACTGAGTGTGCTCTGCCAGAGATCGTCTGTACCTGTTCACACACGCGCGTGCATGCGCACACACAATTTCCTATATTCTGCACATGGGTTGGATGTCACACACTGCGCCACACCTGCTGATTTCACTTAGCTTATCTCTAGTCTTTCCACTTTCCTAAGTGCAGCCCCACCTCATTCCTTTTACAGCTGCATCGTAGTCCACAGCGAAGATGAACCGTGCCGGGTTTCACCTTTCCCTGCTGATAACTGTGGCGCCGTTTCTGAGATTTCACTATTTTAAACACCACTGTGCCCACGTCCTTGCACCACACAGACCTAGGCATGTGATTGCTGCTTCCAAGTGCCTTTTAAATGCTACCCAACTGCATGGTTGTCAGCCAGCGCTGTGTGTCAATGTTTCTCCTTATCTTCGTTAATCTCATGGGTACATGTGGCCCCTCTGGTTTTAGTTTGCTCAGTGGCAGTTCTGACGCCAAGAGAAGACAAAGTCCTCTGTGATGGGCAGGCTGCCCATTCCCGCTTAGGGGTGCAGCGTGTCTTCCACGGCGAGGGTGACGTGCATGTCTGCCGTCACAACTCCTGACTCTCCTGGGTTTGGCTTACTCTCTAGGAAGGCAAGCCTGTGTTCTTTGTTGTAGCGGTGGGCTGTCCCATTTGGGAAGACTGGGAGCTCCGCCTGAAAGAGGGAAGACCTCCAGTCATCTCATCTGTGCCATTGTGTCCAGCCACCAGCAGGGGGCTCTGCACTGGGCCGTGTGTATGGGGAAGATGCCCCTGGTATCCGCCCTCGGGAAGGCGGGAGAACATGTAAAACATGTGCGTTTGCATGTGACGTTTCCCAGACCCGTCACAGAATAAGCGAGACTGGAGGGAACACCGCCCGGGTCCAGCACGGCTTTGCGTGGGACAGCAGGGAACGGCTCATCTTTCAAAATGACGAAAGCAGAGTGCCCGGTCAGCAGTGCTTAGAGCGTGAAAGTAGAGTTCTTTACAGAGATGTGCTCATAGCGCTGTGGACCAGCAGAGCGCTGTTGCTGCCAGTGTGGACATGGGAGAGGCCACTGGGAGCCATAATTTCTGACCTTGATGTTTCTGAAGTGGAGGTTGGACACAAAATATGGAGGAAGCAGCTACTTGTTGTCCCTGGGTGCCTCTTCAGTCAGAAGCTGTTAACGTGTGCGCTTAGGATTTTCCCTGTGGCAGTTTCATTCTCCCGTTTTAATTCATCACTTGAACCACAAACACTGACCCAGCCCTACTCTGTATTAGAAAGGGAGGAGAGAGTTTCCCCCCAAAACATCACTCGTGCGACTGCCCACTCCGCAGTGTTTTTTTCTTTTTTAATTTTAATTTTATTTATTATTAGTTTCAAGTATGCAGTACATTGGTTAGACATTTATACAGTTTATGAAAAGATCCCCCTGATTACTCTTTCTCTCCTCTGGCTCTACACCTAGCCATTTATTATTGCTGACTGCATTCCTTATGCTGTACTCCCCATCCCCATGACCATTTTTAGGGAAAGAGTGGAATCCACTTGATTAAATAGACTATCTTATTCATTTCTGTATTTTTGGAAATGACCAAGCACACAGTAGGACCTCAAAGGCATCTGCACTGGAGCCTCCATCGGGCATACATTTCGCTAACTCCTCGGTTGAGAATTCGCCCCGCATCGTAGGGCACAGCTCCATTTATTTTCAGGATCTCAATGAATGCCGAACCTGTTTGTGAGGAATAGGATATGAAATCTCAACAGGACAGAAAGGAGTGAGTCTTCCTGGCGAGCAGGACACTGGAATCCTCATCCCTGCATCTCCATCCCCCACCACTCCTGTTATTTCTTGTTGGGGTTGGCCAGTCCTCTTCAAAGAACGGCTCGAATGCCCTCACATCGGCATGTAGACTTTCCCCTGGGGGCATCCTTTGCCTGGCCCTGTGGGTCTCCACCTTGATTGTGTGAGGCATCGTGTCAGGGATGTGTTATCAAACCACACGTGCTCTACAAGAATCACTAGAAAAAACTTCCAAGGGCTATCTTGACTTGACCTGCTGACTTTAGAATCTCACATTTAAGATGTGACTCTATGGTGTTAAATCAAAAGAGGACGAAAAAAATCATCCCTTTCCTACCCTCATGGGTCTTTTGTTTCCAATGTGGGGTGAATTGAATTCATATAAACATCTGCCTACAGCACATGGCTGTGGGGGTTAGATTTGCACATTTAGAGGTACATGAGGCATGTTGGAGACGGTCGGGACAGAGTCACAGAAGGGAACAGGCTTTGAATTGAGTCTTGGCAGGAATCAGGAGCAAACTGGCCAGAGCAAAAAAGAGGATGGGAAGGTGGCACTAATACGATGATTCTAATGCCATAGCAATAATAACGGCTATTGTTTATTATTGTATATTCATTAGGTCTCACATTATACACACATTTATTTAATTCACACAACAACTCTATGAGGTAAAGACTCTTATCCCATTTTATAGATGAGGAAACCGAGGTCCAGGAAGGTGAAATAAGTAGTAAGTGTCTGGATTTGAACCTGGCCAGCTCCAGAGCTTGAGGTGTTAACCAATATACCAGAGGCAAGGATGGACTAAGTTGTGAGAATTTGAAGAGAACTGCAATGATGGTAGGTCTGATTTCAAAAACACATTTTTGAAAGGATCTCGACAAGTGCAATTGGTAACCTTTCTTTTAGAAAGGGAATTTGCCTGGCAGAATGAACCAGCTTTTAGTAGCAAACCAAAACAGTCTCAGCGATTACCAGACATTTCCAGCGGACAGCTTTCCTTTGCAGATTGCTTTCCTCCGTGGAGTGACAATGCGGCATGGACAAAGACAACAACGTGTTGCCAAGGAAGCCATTTATTTGGGGGAAAAGTCACATTTTTCCATTGACAAAAGATATAATTTTTGTCTTTTATTTGAGTACTCTGTGTACATTTAATGTGATGACCGATGTATTTGCAATTTCATCTAACATTCCCATTTACCTAAGTTACTATGTGCTTTCTACTTATCCTGGCTAGTGTATATTGCTTATTCTCTTCTTTCTTGCCTTTAAAAATGATTGTTTTTATTATTTCACACCCTCTTTATTAGCTTGATAGTTATAAGTACCTTTGTTGTTTTTCAGGTTACCATAGAAATTAAACTATGCATCTGTGACTTGTTAAACTTTAGTAAAAATTAATATTTTCAAAAAAAGACAGATAACATAGTTTTTAAAATGGGCAAAAGTTTTGAATAGGCACTTTATAAAAAATCTCCAGATGGTCAATAAACATTGAAAAGATGTTAAATGTCATCAGCCATTAGGAAAATGCAAATGTAAACCATGATAAATACCAATATATACTTACCAAAATAATTATCATTTTTATCTGAAAAATTTCTTAATTTATCTTCCAGTTTACTATTATTTCTGTAGTTAGATCTAATTTACTAAGTTCTGAATTCAAGTTATTGTATTTCTGAATCCTAGAATTTTTCTCTGACTTCTTATTATAGTTTCACTTTGCCAAAATTCTCAATCTCATCTTTTATATCCTTTAATATTTTAAGGAATTGTTGAAAGTCCATATTCTGATAACTCCATTACCATTTTCCATGACTCCGTTTTTATTGTCTATTGTTTTTGTTTTTTGATCATATCGTCCAGTCCCCTCACGTTCCATGTTATTTTTGATTCTGTGCTGGATATTTTACATGGAAAAAATGTAGAGATAACTTGAAGCCTAGAGCAATGTCATCATCCTCCACAAGAGGATTTATGTAAGCTTCTGGGACATAGGAATGCCACTGCAGCCTAATCAAGGATTGAGTTATTTTGAAGCTGGGCTTCAGTGTCTGCAAGAGATGGTCAATTTCCAGTTTTCCTTTACTCCTGCAGTACAGTCCTCCAGAGTTCCAGTCTAAGCTTTGAGTCTGTTGAATTATCTGTTCAATGTCTCAGCTCCTCAGCTGCCTCTCTAGAATGGGCAGATAGCTGCCCCTATCCTCATTAACAGATACCTTGAATGGAGAGACTCTAAGTCAATCTTACATGTCTAGATGTCCTTTCTTTCCTGAATCTTATCCCTATAATTCTTCACTGTTGTTAACTAGCCTTCGAACCTTTTAAATGTAATCGTGTGTGTGTGTGTGTGTGTGTGTGTGTGTGTGTGTTCCAGCTTTTCTAGTAGATGGGCCAGCCCAAATGATATATACTCCATCACAAAGTCTCTAGGACAGCATCTTGACCCAGGAAAGTTACAGACTTAGAAGGTAGATAGTATCTGTGAGCTACAGTGATTTCTCAGGAGCTTAAATGTGGAAAAATCTGATTCTTAAAGGTGTTTGCTCCCTTGGTCTTATTTAACAATGCTGCAGGGTGGCAGGTGAGGCAGGGAGCTTATTTTGTGGGAGCCTAGATGACCCCATCAGAAACACTGGGAGGGCATCTATTGTAGGAGGTGGGGAGCTGGCTCAGTGATTGTGGAAGTCTCTTCACAGTGCCTCCAAGTGAGTCTAACGGTGGCTGTAATCTCTCACGGCTCAGCTGTAGGGCATGCCTTTGTCACCAGAGCCACTGGGCCACACTGATGAGCTGCTTCCACACCCAAAGCAGGGAGGCCAACCTCACCTGCCCTCCTCAACCAGGTGTCTTCTACTTACGTGGGGGGATAAAGCAGCTGCCCTCAGTCCCCTGGGAAAGTAATGAGAATCCAGCAGCTAGAATCAAAATGATGATTCAGATATTTTAGCCTTAAACTTTCATTTTGCTTCTGTTAAAAAACACTCTGGGAAAAGCTGGTGTCTAATTGTATGATGCTTCACTATTGCCCAGTCCCTCTGTTTTCTCATGGAGTCCTCGCAGGCTTCCAAGCTCAGTGTTATCATCACCCCCACTCCGCTGATGAGGAGACTGAGGCTCAGGGAGAGGGACCAACTTGCTGGGCTTCCTCAGTTTGCAAGAGCCAGTTAGCGCGTTCCATGAAGGCGGGCAGGTATTTTTGTCTGTTTTATCCCTCCCTGTGTCCCCAGAACAGATCTGCTGTGTCATAGTGGATCGATGCTTGCTGAATGAATGAATGAAGTGGCACAGCTGGAACTCGAAACCAGGTTTTCTCATTCCAGATCACGCATGGATTTCTCACTACCGTGGTGACTCATATTCCACACAAGGAATGGTTGGCTAGTCCTTCTGAGGCCCTTTTAGGAAAAAAAAGAGGAATGTAATTAGCACTTTGGTGTGGATATGAATTCCCTGTGGATCTACTCAAAATGCATATTCTGATCAGCAGGTCTGGGTGGGACCTGAAATTCCGCATTACTGACCAGCTGTCAGGGGCTGCTTATACTTCTGGCTCATGGACCATGCTTTGAATAATATGGATAGTTATAAACATCTTCCCCATCGGTGATGGGGAAATTCAGAATTAGGGAAAACTTAGAAGCTGTAAATCCAGAGGGGGCAACAGAGCAGGCAGTAAAGGGATTTGACCTGAGACCTGAGTTCAAGTCCTACCTTCTGCCCTTTATGTGGGATGTGGCCCATCAATTACTGCTCTGAGCCTCAGTTGTTTTTTATACAGCCTTGTTGAGATATCATTCACGTACTATATAATTCACCTATTTAAAGTGTGCAATTCGATAGTTTTTAGTATGTTCACAGAGTTGCACAACCACAACCACAATCAATATTATAACTTTCTCATCACTCCAAAATGACACCCTGTACCCAGTAGCAGTCATTCCATATCGACCTCCCTCCATTCCCTGCAATCGTGAATCTATTTTCTGTCTCTATGGGCTTGCCTATTTTGGACATTTCATGTCGATAGAATCACACAACATGCGGCATTTTGTGCCTGGTTTATCTCCCTTAGCAAAATGTTTTCAGGTTTCATCCACATGGTGGCATGTGTCAGTACTTCATTCCTTTTCATGGCCGAGTAATATTCCATTGTATGGCTGTGTCACATTTTGTTTATATATTAGTTTGGTGAATATTTTGGCTGTTTTTGTTTTTTGGCTGCCATGAACATTTGTGTACAAGTTGTGTGAACACATGTTTTCATTTTGCGGGGGGTATGCACCTAGGAGTGGAATTGCTGGGTCACGGGGTCACTCTAGGCTTCACCTTTCGAGCAGTTGTCAGACGCAGGGGCTGCACCGTTTTACGTTCCCACCAGCAATGCAGGAGGTTTTCAGTTATCCCCAGTCTCTCCAGCACTTCTCATTTCTGTCTTTTTGGTTGAAGTCATTGAAATAAGTGTGAAGTAGTATCTCCTTATGGTTTTGGTTTGCATTTCCCTGGAGGCTAATGGTGATGAGCATCTTTTTCATGTGCTTTTGCCCATTTGTATATTTTCTTTGTCTTTCTAATTTTGAGTTGTAGTTCTTCGTGTTTTCCAGATGCAAGACCCTTATCAGGTATGTGATTTGCAAGTATTTTCTCTCATTCTGTGCCTTCTCTTTTTCTTGATGGTGCTCTTTGCATCATAAATTTTAAATGCCGGTTAAGTACAACACAATTACTTTTTATTTTCTTGCTGTGCTTTTGGTATCATATCTAAGAAACCATTGCCGAATCCAAGGTCGTGAAGATGTGCACCTTTGCTTTCTTTTAAGAGTGAGCTTTAGCTCTTGCATTTAGGTCTTTGAGCCTCTTTGGGTTAATTTTTATATATGTTGCTTTATAGGGCTCCAATTGTATTCTTTTGCATGTGGGTATCCAGCTGTCGGCACCATTTTGTTGAAAAGACTGTCTCACCCCATAGAATGGTTTTGGCACCCTTGTTGAAAATTAATTAACCATGCACAAGAGGGTTTAGAGCATCAGGTTTTTACCTTTGAACTCAGGATAAAAATTAATGCTGGCATTCTATTGCTATTATGAAGGTTAACTGAAATAATTTATGTGAGGAGCTTTCCATATATGGCCTGGCACCTAATAGAGACCCAGGCATCAGGCAAGGATATGGCAATGAAGAAGGCTGTGTGGACACAGGGGGCTGGGCTGTTCTTTCCTGGAAGAAGCCACACTGCAGCAGAGGCGCGAGCGGGGAGGGAGGGGGCAGCGGGGGGAGCTGAGGCTGGGGCTAGGGCTTTGCTCTTCCCAGCGGTGTCTCTTTGCCGTGCCAGCATGACCTGGCCCTTGCACACCCCACCTGGCCAGCAGGCATGGAAAGAATTACTCCATCTTTTCACAAAGATGGATGATGATCTCAGGTGAGGGGTAAGGGTTTGGAACAAAACGTCCTTGGTAACAAAGACTTGGAGAAAACATGGCTCCAAACAGTGGTTTCCAGGAAGGCCCCTTCGCCCGGATTTTCTCGCTGCCCCTCCACCGCGTTGCCCTGGGAGCTGCTGCAGGAGGCATTCTCCCTTCCGTGGCCTGGCTCGTCCTCAGGCTTCTCGAATCCCTCACGAAGTGTGCGAGGGCGCCCTGGCAGCCAGCCCCTCGCGGGTGTCATCCGTGTGCCACACTGGCTCAGAGCCACACTCGCACAGCTCTGCTGTGGGCTGGGGGCTGAGGCAAAGACCGCCGCCCCCATGGGCTTTTTCTGAAGGGCCTGCTGTTTTGACAGTCTTCCTCCTAGAATGTTCTGTGTTGCTGGATTCAAGGAAGTGCCTCCAAACTTGGGTGGGGGAGTTCACGTCTCCTAAGTTCTATCTCCTGGGGCATGAGTTGGTGCCACGTCATTTTATGTGGGGACACCTTGCCTCTGCTCTCAGGGAAGACCTAGATTCTGAGCTGTTTCTCATACTCCAGGAATCTTGTCTGCACCAAATTCTACTTCCTGTGCCAAATCACATGCAAAATTAATTAGACAGTGTCCTGGTGAGAGTTATTCTTCCATCTCAACTGTCACTCATGGAGCGGTTGACAACTTCTGCCATCCCTGTCAAGAGCCGGTTCTGGTCCCTTGAGGGTGGGCAGTGCCCATCTCTCAGAGGTTCCCCCTTTGGTCACCTTCCTTCCGAGGCCCTCAAAACTCTGCCCTCTCAGTAACCACGCCAATGCAGACTTTCTCAGGGACCTGAAATGCCACAGTGGGTTGGTGATGTAGGGAAAGTCTGATTTGGTCCGATGTGGGACTAATGAGGAGATGCCCAAATCCTCCCCCCTGGGCAGCCCTCCTTGACCAGAGCCCCCACCACACAGGGATGGTGCATCGGTCTGGCCTGCTCACACCTTCTTCTTCTTTGTCCCCCACAGCCTCTGCTATAGCTGAGTCAGGTGACCCTGGCCCTGCCACAGGCTCTTGACTCTTTGTTGTCATTATATGACTATACATCCCCATGAAGGCAAGGGACTGGCTGTCCTGGTCACTTCGGAATGCTGGCAGCTGATGGGGACTGCTGGGGACTTGCTGAATGACTGTCGGTCAGTGTCAGGTCCTGCCCTCAGGACCTGGTTCTGCGGGTGTGGTCTGATTCCTCCCTCTCTCTGCTGGTAAGGGACTTTTCTAGCACCTCCCTCACCTGTTTAGAGAGATGCCTGGCTCCATCTTCCACCATGACACACAAGACCTCTGCTGCCTCTCCACTGGCCAAACTCTATCCCAGGGAGCTGGTCCTGCCTATATATGTCCACTTGGCCTGTCTCCTGCTCCTCAGCAGGGTCCTATGCCTGCCCCTCACCCTGCCCTCTCAGGAGGAGGCTCCAGCACTAACAGCCTGGTCCTTGGTCCCCAGACTGCCCGGGATGGCTTAGGCTGGAGCCGCGGGCAAGGATGCTATGCACGGGCAGCAAGGGCTGCCCACTTAGTGTGACGCTGGACCGGGCTCTCGCCCTCTCTGGCCTCAGTTTCCTCAAGAGTGTAGGTTGGTCACCGTGCACAGCGGAGACTTGTGGACAGGAGAGAGAGTGGCGATCCCTGCATGTGCCCAGCAGTGCCTAGCCTTTTGCGAGAACCCATGAAGGTCGGCCATCATCTTCATCCGGGTACCTGCGAGGGCTATGGCCATCTGCCCACTGTTCCCGAAGCCCCTGGGGGACAGGCATGCTCATCATGAGAGCTGCTGTGAGAGGACCTGGATCGATGAATGTGGAATCTTGGTCTGGGGGTGTCGGGAGCTGGGAGAAGAAAGGCTTCTCCCCATGTATTCTTGCATCCAACTCAACTTCTTGAAGTGAAAATAGCAGTTAAGTCTGTTTGTCCAACTTTTCATTTTCCTTCGAAACAGAGCTGCATTTCATCAAAACCTCCAAATATTTATTTTAACATTCCTCCTATAATTTAAAATTATTTGCTGTATTCTAGGGGATGTTTTATGTTTCCTGTTGTGCAATAGCTTTTTGTCTTCACCGCGCGGCCAGCAGTCCCCATACCTTATCACGTGCGATGGCGGGGGCGGGTGGCAGGCTACCGTCTCCCGGAGCCGGGGTGCCTCCTTTGCACCCAGGATCTCTGAGGGTCACGACTGGACAGCACAGGCGAGGCCTCCTCTGGTCTCCTGTCTGATAGTGGAGTGTAGACGTGCAGGGCTCTCGTTCCGCCACGGCCTAGGTGGCCTAGGGCAACTGGCTTTACCTCTTGAGACTCGTTTTCTTCAAGTGTATCCACTCTTGCGGTTTCCCACATCCTGTTCCATGTGGATGACTTTACGTGTGCAGTATCCAAATGCCTCGAATCCCATAAAAAGGAACTGGGGTTCCTGTTCTTCCCAGGTCTGTGATTGTGACCAGGGAGACTCTGTCAGGCATTAGCTGGTTGTCTCTAACTCTAACCTCCCTTTTAAGCAAAGAAGCAGCAAATATCAGGCCTAGAGACTTTGGTAGACAAGAGAATCTAGCCAGAATTTGAAGATTTAAAAATAAATTTTTTTTTTAGGGCATGGAGCCCGCTGCCTGGCCAGCCTCTGGTCCCTAGACACGGGGCCATCCCTATCGGTGGCCTCTGGGACACAGGCAGCCCCCCAGTTGGCAGGGGCAGTGGGAAGCCAAGGAAATATAAAGACTTCTGTTGATCTAGTTTAAAAGTTCAATGTTAAAGGTACGATGATTTATTTTTGAAGTGATAAGACAAATTTGAATTTTGATGGAGCATACATAATGGTAAAAACAATATTTTTGCTGAATGGGGACATCCATGGGGCAGAAATATGCTTAGAATCAATGCTGTCCCACAAGCAATAATTGCATCAGCGTATTCTCCTAATCACAATAGAAGCTGAGACTGTCAAAATGTGTAACTATTAAGTAGAGAAACTAGACCACAAAATCCGCGCGATGAAGCCCACAGTGAGTTAAAAAGCAAAACAAAACGAACTTCAGCTGGGCAGTCCGGGCTGTCTGTGCTGCCTGCCATCGGTCGGCTTCGGAAGTGGTAGAGCCTTTGTAAACGACACGAAGTGGCCCACGCTGGCATCGACTTGTTTTATAAGCGAGTCCTTAAATTTCGGTTGCATTTTATTCAAATTCCACTGGAAACTTCACATTTTGCAATGAATACTGTACCAGAAACTTCATTTCCTGGAGCTTTTAAGTGAAGCACAATTATCACCAGGAAAACTTGCTCACGGAAAGATGCTGAAATGTTTTCCCTACAAAAGCTGGGAGGAGCAGAGGGATCAAATTCTGGGACTCGAGGCCGAGGCCGGGGATTTCATGTGCAGTGCTACAGTTTCATTCTGGAATGTTCTGGACTTGTGGAAGAATCTTCTGATGAAGTCCATATTTTTAAATTGGATACATTTATATTCTGTACCCAAATGGAATGTAGTTGAGACAGCCTAAGATTTTGAAACATTTGAATTTGTTAAAACATGCAAAAGAATTGTAAATTGAGACAACTTGTTTGATGAGATTCGGCTTGTGAAATATTTGTTGATTAGCAGTTCTCTGAATGGAAACAGAAAGATAGCACCTGCCCAGATGCCCAGGCTGAAGAAGCCGCACAGGCCCACATGGAAAAAATAGAATTGAGAAAATCCCCAACTTAGTTAAATTTGCTCCGAGCTTACCAGGTCTGTCAGTAATCACAGCAAGATTATTTTTTCAATAAAATATTACACTTTAAAGAGTCATCAAGGCATCAACCATTTTTAATTTAGCAATCACAAAAAATATAACACTAAAGAAGGTTGGAGATAATCTATGAAAAAATTAAACTAATAAATAATTTTTTAAAATTCTTAAAAAAAACAGTGACATAGTATTAGAGCCAGGTATATTTGATAAATCAATTAAAGTTCGTAAATGTGTAGCAGAGTTTTTTTAATGCCTAGATAATAAATACAATTTTTTTTTTAGTTTTGCTTTAATATATACTGACTTGGCTTGAAATAATTTATTTTTGACAATAAATTTAAATAGAACTATTTTATAGGTTCTATAGTTTATGATATAGAGCTAAATTATTTAAAGAAAATAAAAATGTCAGACAATAAATAGATATTTTGAAAAAGTACATATCTTAAATACTAGTGTTTTAGCACTCTTTTTTATTCTCACCAGTGTCTTGGTTTGTTGACAATTTATATCATCACTCTGATTATATTTCATAACATCTTACCTGTGGCATTATCTTTTTGTTCCCTTTTGTCTCCTTTGCTCCTTGAGGATAAAGATATCTTACTATTTTTTGTATCGAGTCTTTACTTAATCCAGATATCCAACAAATACTTAGTGCTTTCTCTATGCCATATATTGTAACTCTGTAAAGCCAGCATGTAGCAAGGTTATAGCAATGTGAAGCTCTTTAAACTTGGATAAATGGATGGATTTGTGGATGGGTGGATGGGTGGATGGATGATACAGAGATGGGTAGGTGGGTGGACTGATAGGTAGATGAATGGGGAAGGCAGATGAAATTTAGTCATAAATGAGGACATCACTGATACTTTCAAGTTGAGTTTTCTTTCTTTCTGAGTCTGAAGCATGTTCTCCTGGTTAATTACAGCACAATCTCCTTATTGGCCAGATCTTTTCACGTTGTTTCATGGCTCTGTGAGCTTCCGGTCATCAGAGGAAGTGGGTGAGAAACCAAGACTGGGTCAATATAAACCTCCCAAATCTTTGCTAGGAAGCAGCTATAATACTCTTGGTTTCCAGATGGTGGTCCGTGGAATTTTTTTTGATTGGACAGTACAAATGCCCATTGAAAGTTGATACTGGCCAAGAATCATTTCAGTGAGGCAAGATCATGTTCTACACCAAGTGTGGTTTGCAGGTTGACTCAGCGCAGGTGGCTGGCAGATGAGACCCTCCATACCTGTGCACTAAGACCTTGCATCACGGAGCATCTTTTATCCAATCAGGGACCCATGTCCACCTACTGAAATCCTATCCACCTTAAAAACCTATCCCAAGAGGCTGCCCACTGCCTCTCCATGTAGAACACATCTCTGCCCACTCTGGATCCCCCTGCCCTTGGCTTATGCAGTCCCAGGTGACCATGGCTCTTCTTGTTCGTCTGGGTCCCCACGCATCTCCAACTTGGTGGTCAGATGCTTACCCAGAAGCACTACAGTCAGAAGCTTCAGAAGTTCAGAGCTTTGAGTTATCACCTGAGTTATGTCTTAACTTTTCAGTTCTTAGAGTTTCAGGGGGGAAATGGCTGGTAAGAATCACTCACTATGTGCCAGCCCTGATCCATGCTTTATGCACATTAACTTTTTAACCCACGCACAGCCCTAAAAGTGGATACTGTCATCACTTGCCATTTTTAGTTGAGGGAACTGAGGCATGAAGAGGAAAGGAAGCTGACCAAGGTCCGGCAGCTGGTATGATGGAACAGTCAGGATTAACGACAGACAGGCTGGCTCCACGACCTGCGTTTGTTCTCTTTTCTAACATTTTATTATGAAAAACTTCAAACACACTGGAAAATTAAAATAATTTCGCAGTGAACAACCACATACCCACCGCTCAATTCCACCACTGTGTGGAACCGCATCCACTTTATCACATGTCCAGGCGTCTCTCCATCCCTCTATTCATCTGCAAATCCATCTTATGTTTGTATCCATTTCCAAAAACAATTGCAGACACCAGTACCGTCACTCCTACACACCAGAGCTCACATCTCAACAGCTAGAGTTCAATATGTGTTTGTTTTAAAGTAAAATTTCCATGCAGCGATATGCACATACCTGAGGTATACCAGTCTCCGAGTTTTGACAAAAACAAACACCTGTGAAACCCCTCCCCTGTCAAGACCTGGAACTTTCCCACCTCCCCAGAAAGGCCCCCCACTTCCCAGTCAACCCTTGCTCCCCTGCCCTTGAGGCAACTGCTGCCCTGATATTTTTCATCATAGATTAGTTTCACCTTGTCCAGGACCTCGTATAAATCAGAGTTGACATTTTTAATCACCAATCTGTACTGTCACTGGATGAGGGGTGTTTCAAGGGCTAGCTTTGGGGAACTGACAGATCTTTTCTGTCTCTGCATATCAACCATGATTCTCCAGAGAATCGGAACCAATAGGATATCTGTAATCTATCTTATCTAGCTAGCTAGCTATGAGAGAGAGAGAGAGAGAGAGAGAGAGAGAGAGAGAGAGAGAGAGCGCGCGCGCAAGAGTAAGAAAGTGATTTTTATTTTAAAATTTGTGGAGCTGGCAAGTTCAAAATCTATAGAGCAGGTCAACAGGCTGGAAACTGACAGGACGTCTGTTACTGTCTTGAAGCAAATTTTCTTCTTTTTTGGAAAACTTCAGTTTTTGATCATACAAACTTCAACTGGTTGGATGAGGCCCACCCACCTCATGAAAAATAATCTCTCTTACTCAGAGCCAGCTGATGGTAGATGCTAACCGCATCTGCCAAATACCTTCACAGCAACATCAAGACTGGCACTTGACTAAACAACTGGGCATCTTAGCCTCTCCAAGTCAACATATAAAATTAACATTCACACTGTGTACTGCCTGAGTCGAGACCTCTAGCCCCGGCACTGGCTGAGGATGTGGGAAGGTGGCTTCCAGCAGGAAGAAGGTATGCCCAGAGACCTAACCAGAAGGGAGGAGCCATGACCCTGGTTGAGGGTCTCCCCAGTCGTCGGAGGAACCGCACCTGGGGCGGTGGCATCTGCACCTCCTTCCTTCATCTCTGCCGAGAGAGCAGCTGTTATGTAACAAAAGGGATGCTTTGTGCCGCTCTCCATGATGACTCGCTCCTCCCAATAGATGATCTGATTATGTTTTAATGAGAATAATATTTGCTTCGAGGAAGGATGAACCCGGCCATGTTTTTATGTCGGCCAGATGTCTTCAACTATTTACCCCCTCCCAACATTAGGAATCTGGCAAAACCTGCACCGACATTTGGCCCCAAAGATCCCTCTCCCTAGGCCCCACCTCCCTCAAACACCCTTTAATTTTTAAGTCCATGGGTGTTTCCAGGGAAATGTAAGCCATGTGTAGCTGATTCATTTACACGTTGCTCATCAAAATACAGACTTTTGTAAGAGCTAATTGGCGCCTGGGTAGCGTTTCAAGTCTTTTTTATAAGCCTCTAACTGACCCTGTTGTTGTGAGCCAAGCGTTAACAGAACCTCAACTTCAAAAGACTGACGTTTGGTCCGAAACTCAGAAGCTCTGGTGTTTGAGTGGGCACTGAACTTGGCCGAACATTTTCTACTGATTTTAGGCTGAGCAAAGCCAGGCAGTTGGGAAAGACTAGACTCTAGGCAGTTATTAACTGTTTTTTCCCCCCTTGTATTTTGCAGGCTGACAACAAACAGGCTTTGAGCAAGGAATTTGGGGTCCACTGCTGGGACAGGTAGGATTTGATGTCACCTGCTCCTCTGTTAGTCGATGGCTCAGTATATGGCTATGTTGCCTTGCACAGGGTCTTAAGGGGTCTAGGTAGCTTCTTTGTTTGATAGCCTTTTTTCTTTTGCCAAAGAATGGGATGTAGAAAAGTAATTTTGTCTGTTTCTTTCCTCCGAAATTGAGTTGGTTCGTTCATTCATTGATTCATTCATTTACTTATGCAGTAATTTTATAAAACACCTATCAAGTGACAAGTATTGTGATGGGGGCTTGGCATTAGTCATGAGCAAAAGATATTGTGTGTGTCCTCTGAATGCTGACACACTTGTGGGGGAGACAGAGAACTAACAGGTAAACAGCTGTAAATCATAAAAGTATTATTGCAGCTTGTGAAGGGAAAGACCAAGGTATGACAAGATGGGAGCGTCCTCCAGCAGATGGTTGGAAAACCCAAGTCTGAAGCTCACGAAGGATGTGGGGAAGGGCAAAGGGAAGAGCATTCGGGGTGGGGAACAGAGTGTGCAGGGTCCCTAGGTTGCTGGAGGACTGAGAGTGCTCAAGCATCAGGAAGTTGTCCTGTGGGAGGGTCAACAGGGAGTAGAGGCGGGGCCAGGTCATGAGAGGTGGCAGAAAGGAGTTTACATTTTACCCAAAGAGTAAGGAGAAAATGTTGACGCATCTGCAGCAGGAGAGGGACTTGGCCCAATTTCTGTTGTTGTTTAAATCAGGTTCGTTGGGATATAATCGACATCGGTAAAATTCACCCCTTTCGTCATGCTGTTCTATGAGTCTCAACAAGTGCATACAGTTGTGTAACCAACGTCACAATCAAGATACAGAAGGGTTCCATCACTCCCCAAAACTCCCTCGTGGACTTTGTAGTCAACGCCCTTGCGTCTGCCAGTCCCTGGCAGCCCCCATCTGATTTCTGTCACAGAGATTAGTTTTGCCTTTTTCAGAACATCATTGAAATGGAACGATCCAGGATGTAACCTTTAGAGTCTGTCTTCTTTCACATGTCGTAATGCATCTGGACATGCATGCTGCTGCGGGCATCAACAGTTTGCTCCTTTGATTGCCGAGAGGTTGTTTGTGATTTGGCGCACTGCCACACCATTGGTTTATCCAGCCACCTGCTGAAGAACCTGTGGGCAGTTTCCAGTTCTTTAGAGCTGCTATGAGCTTTGTGCTCAGGCTGGTGTTTCTGCCCCTCTGTCCTCACTCCTGGCCAATGCTCCATGCATATTTGCAGGGATTCTGGGTTCCACAGTAAGAATATGCTTAATGTTATAAGAAACTGCTGAACCATTTTCCAAAGTGGCTGCACCAGGGGATGTCCCCACTGGTGACACCCCTCCAGAGCTCAGTCGTCAGTGTCTCATCTTGGTGGTCCTGGCAGGTGTACAGTGGCCCCTCCCTAGGACTTTGATTTGCATTTCCCTCATAACCAATATGTTGAGCATCTTTCTATCATGGGCTTCTACTGTTATTGTTTTAAAAAATTATTTTGGATTTGGTAAAGGGAGCCCCAGGCTGGGAGCCAGAAGTCTGAGTCCTGGTCTCAGCTCAGCTGCTAATTTGTTGTGTGATGTTGGGCAAATGCCTTCCCTTCTTCTCTCTGCCTAATTTCCTGCAACGTTACTGGTGATAATAATGCTTCATGGGGCTTTTTGAGGATTGAGGGCAAGGTAACATGTAGGAAAGCGCCTTACAGTCACAGCTTCATTCCTAGCCATACCACCACTTAACCCCTTTGTTTCTGCCACTAGACTTAGCAAATTTCCTCCTTCCTTCCACACCTCTGCATGCAATCGTGATGAAATAAAAAGCCAAGATGGCCACAGAACTTTACAGTTAGCAGATTACTTTCACATAGTTGCCTATTTTATTTTCTGAGACAAGGGAAAGAACGCTGGTACACAGCAACCCTTTCTTTTCGGAAAAACTGTCCACCATTATCATACTCCAATTCTGTGCCTCTACCGCCCATCCTCCATCCAGTTCCTCCCACAAACTCCCCTCCTGAGCAATCCTGTGTTCCCACTTTCTCTGGCCAAGAACCTTGGAATCATCCTGGATTCCACCCCACTCTCTCTCACGCCCACATTCGATCCTTCGGCAGGTCATGTGGCGCCATTTTTAAGATAGATCCAAAATCTTGTCATCGCCTCCATCATTTGCACCCAGTCCAAGCCTCTCATCTCACCTGGACTATTGCCATAGCTTGCTGATGGATTGTCTCCCAATCTCCCCTTAGCCCTGCAGTCAATTCTCCAAATTGCAGCCAGAGAGTCCCCTCACTCACCTACCTGCCTTTTGCCCAGGGTGGGCATCCTAGCACTCTGCCTGGGGACCTTCTGCCCAGACCCATGGCTGCCCATTTGCTCTTGCATGCCATTCAGGCTCTGCTCAAAGGCCACCTCTCCGGATACCTACTGTCCCTGCTACCCCTTACCTGCTTCTGTTTCGTTCACTGCACACGGCCCCAGCCGACACATTATGTATGTATTCGGTATTTAGAATTTGTCCCGCCACTAGGATATGAGCCCCGGGCTGTGGGGTTTTCTGGTCTTGTTCATTCGCTCCAACCCTGGGATCCAACCCTTGGCACATGTGGGGCCCAGGAATACTTGCTGAACAAATAGACACATGAAAGTCTCGATGAATCAAGGGAAATTGGTAACGGCCGAGAGCTGCAGTGTCCTAGCGAGAAAGCAGTGTCAGGAGAACAATTTTTTTCTGAAACCATGGAGGAGTCAGAAGGTGGCCCCTGGAGGTCACATCATTCAGGTCCTGGTAGGATTCACACAGGTTGTTCTTGAGCAGAGGAGTCTAAATGGGGTGGATGTGATGACTCACTAAAATGAGAGAAGAAAAGATGAAAACTTCTATGGACTTTTGAATATCATTCTTTTAACATTACAATATGTGTATGTGTTTAACAGTATCCGCAGGAATAGCATATGTGTATAATTTCTAAACGAGACAAAATTATTTACAGATGAAGATGTGCAATTAGAAAAGTTGAGAGGCTTGTTCTAGAGCAGTGCTTCTTAACCAGGGGTGATTTTTAGGGTTGTCATATAAAATACAGTAAGCCTGAGTAAGTATGGATTTTGAAAATTTGCTTTTAAAAGGGGGGTATAAGTATATCTCAAATATTGCTTGTGATATACTTATACCAAAAATGACATTGTTTGTCTGACATTCAAATTTAACTGGGTGTCTTATATTTTTATTTGCTAAATCTGGCAGCCTTATCCCTCCTCTTGGTACTGTGACTTTGGCGGGGGTGGTACAAGGTGCTACTGATGTCTAGTGGATAGAGGGATGTTACCCAGCACCCCACGCACACCCTCACAACACAGAATGAGCCTGGCCCAAATGTCATTTGTGTCCAAATTGAGAACCTTCCTTTAGAGGAAGAACTGTTTCATGGTGTGGGTGGCTCTCTGGTCCTTGTAACACTCAGGGTAAGGGCCTTTCTGTGTGGTGGGCTTACAGTCTGCTCCAGAAACCAGAGGAGTATAATGATTACTGCCCAATTGCCAGCTCACTGGTTGCAACGTTTCACAGTAAAGTTTTATTTGAGGAAAGGACTATCAAGAACTGTTAGATGGGCCCTACAGGCAAATGGCGATGGCTAACTATCATGAGAAACTCCACACTTTTCCCAGCCTCTTTGTTTTTCAGTGTAAGTCCCCCATGCAAGTAATCCATGTATGTAATGTTAAAAGTCTAATAGGGCATATTTTCTATAGAACAGCCCCTTCCTGGCTTATCTTCCCGCCTCAAACCCTGCTTCCTGGAGGTAATTACTCTTAATTATTTTAGTCGTTTCTTCTAATTTTTTATTCACTAAATATAAATATTTTGCTTATTGCTACTTCTTAAATTATTATTATTATTTTTTTTTTACAAATTTTCTCTCTTTTACACAGCTCCCCACCCTGAATATTCACATTCCTGCAACTTCTCCCCAATCCTCCTAAAATAGCTAAATGGTTACCCTTGGTTAAATCAACATTTAGTGTGTGAATTATTGTGGGCTATGTAAATAATGCTCACATCAAGCTGCATAATGTGTCTTGATTACATTTCTCGTATAGCTTTTTGCTTTCTCTGGGATGAATGAGGGCTTCTCTCCTACTTGCTTAGTTGTCTGTGTACTGGTCCTCTGTCTTACCTCCATGCCATTTAACTCAACTCTAAGACTTCTCTCCAAATAGACAGAAGAACAGCTTATCAGTTCCATTTTCCTTCACATACTTCTCTCCGTCCTGGCCAAGTGCTCTCCAAGTGCAGCCCAGAGCCCACTCAGCTTCTTTCGGCTGCTCTCCCTCCTTGCAATTCCTGCCTTTCACTACTGGCTGGAAGCACCATTTCCTGAATCTCATGTCTTCTCTTCTCCTGATGTTCTCCTTAAGAACTTGCGTATCTGAAAATGTCCTTATTTTGCTTTCGCACTTGACTTGTCTGACTACAGAATTCTGGGTTAAAAGTAATCTCCCTGTGAATTTTAAAGGCACTTCTTCACCGCATTCTAGCATCTGGGGTTGCTATTGAGAAACAAATGACATCCGATTCCTGATCATCTGTGATTTGTTTTCTCACTGGAAACTTCTAGGACCCCTCTTGATGCCAGGTTTTCTGAAATATCAGAGTGATAAGCCTGTAGCATGTGTTTCTTCTGATAAATTGTCTGGGAACTCAACAATGTCTTTGACTGAAGATTTATGCCATTCAGTTCTGGGAAGTTTTCTTTCATTATTTTTTTTGTTATTTTGTGTTCTCTAATTTCTGTTGCTTGGGTCTTGGGCTTTTGGGGTTGATCCTTTCATTTTCATATGCTATTTCCCCTATTTTTAACCTCTCAATCTCTCTTATTTTCTTACTAGTTGTCAACATTCTGGGTAATTTCCTCAGCTATTTCTTCCTACTTTTCCACTGATTTCGTTTTTTTTTCTTTTACTAATATACTTTAAATTTCTAAGATTTAAAAATTATTTGAATATTTGTTTTTCCTTATAGTGCTCTATTCCTATTTCATCGATACATCATTTTCTTTTCTCCTGGAGATTGTTAAATATGCTTTTTCTGAAACTCTCTTTCTCCTCGCATTTTCTCTTTCCTGTTGTTTTTTCCTTCTTTCTTTTTTTCTGTCATTATTTTGAGATTTAATCTTTGTCTTTTTGTGATGTCTTCACTCAAGATGCAGTGGTCTCTAGCTGACCATCATTCTTAGAATAGGCATGAGAAGGCCTGCACATTGGCTCTGTGAATAAGTAGGGCCGTTGTTGGACTCTCGGGAAGGCCAGGATACAAGGACCAACTGTTTCACTGGACAATTCCCAAATGTCAGTATCTGTGGTCATTGCTTTTGGGATGACAGTTTTTCTGAAGTGAGGCTCACCAATTTCCATCTGAAGATAAGGAGAGGTGTAAGCCTGGCTTCAGACACCAACAATGAGTGGGAGAAAGGGGCTCAGATTTGGGTGTGTGGCAGGTGATGGTTGATTGATTGATCAGTTGAGACAGCTGGCACTTATTTTGCATTATGCCTTGGATACCCCAATTTAGAACAAACCCCCTGCTTATGCCAGGGTTGGGGAAGGATGGTTGATTGGGGGTGGGGAGGAAAGGGGTCTAACCAGTGCTCTGGTTTCCCTCTTAGCCCACACACCCACTTTCAGGGATTCTTGATGTCTTCTCTTCCTAAGGTAGAGGCTTTCTATCTGAACCAACCTGTTACAGTGGGTGTCTCTCTCTGTAGGCACTGAGGTTCTAAGTTCCTCAACTCTGCTCTCAGTTACTTGGACTTCTCAGCTTTCTTTCCACTTGTGTTTTAGCTTTCTTCTGATGATGTCTACTTTTTATCTTTTACTTCTGATGGGTTTGTGCCTTCTATTCATTTATTTCTGTTTTGATTTTGTTAAGCAACAGAAAAAATGGCCTTTTTTCAGTTAGCCAAACTTAACCAAAAGCCAGATTGTTTTCCAAAATTTCCAATTATATCTAAGAGAAAGTCTCAGTTAGGTATTATTATAACTTCCATACCTCTCAAAAAGCTGTGGTCTCTCTAATGAAGAAAGATAAAAAGCCACAGGAAAGCAGAAACATCTAGATAGAATTTAATAATAGTGTATCATTTTCATCATATTTTATTTTCATGGGTTCCCTGATATTTTTTAAGCAAATGATACTAATTTCCAACTGGTAGTAATGACACGAATTTCTTTTCAAAATAAATTTAGATCTTTAAGAAATGGGTTAATTTTGAAGAAACATGGTACATGAATAACAAGGTAGGCGTGATGGAGATTTGGCAAATGTCACGAGGGTGCTACATGAACGATTGGTGTTTGGGAAACCCTGAGATAGTACAAAACGCCTTGTACTGTTGTTGAGCAGACCTGGGTTCTAACCCCAGCTCCACCTGTAACGGTGGTGGGCCCTCCTGCCACCTGTTGCAGGATCTTTTTGAGAATTCACTATCGTAATGATATGAAGTGCTCGCCTGGGGACATTTATAGGTGTGTGGAGTGTGTTTTGAAAATTGCTGCCCTAGTTGCTCAGTGATGAGTACATGTTTCTGACGGTCACCCCAGCCCCAGGCTGCCCCGGCACATCCAACAGTTCTGAAAGCAAGAGACATGCCTTTAAATCTGCCAGGACTACACATGAGAAGGTCAAGTTCACAATATGTGCTTCAAAGTATGCATATTTAACAACAGTAAGAACAGTATTTTTTAACTCCTTTGCCAGGCATTGTTCCTCCATCGTCTCTAATAAATATTGCCCTCAAATGCCAATCTCTAAAAAATGTTTATGCTCTGTGGTTAAATAAGGAAATTATAGAATGTTTATAAGTTGGTGTAAGATCCACAGCTGCAGAGAAATGCTTTTTATCCTTATGCCTTTTTTTATTATTTGATGACATGATAATAACAGTAGAGGGTCATGAATTTTATTTCTGTTATTTAAAATGTAGAAATAAAAGATTACCATTCTTACATTAGACCAAAAATTCTTCTGAAAATTTTACTGGTTTTCGGACATCTGATTTTGGCCAGTGTGGAGTAACAGGAATGGGATCTACCTTCCCGCTGTAAACAACCAGAAAACTGGATGAAATGTTCTAAGCAGTTTTCACACATTGGACAACAAACAGTGTTAGAGGGAAAGCAAACAAGGGCTGATGATTCCACAAGCTCACTGCAGGGAGCGGATGAAATAGAGGTGGCAGTCTCTCTGAGCGATGGAGATGGAAATTGGAGTTCAGAAAGCCAAATTAGCAAGAATTGGAGGACAGAGTGCCAGAGAGGAGAGCGTTTAGGCAGGAGCTCCAGAGCTCTGCAGAGAGGCCCCACAGGTTCTGGCCGAGTGCTGGTGTGCACGTGTGTATGAAGAAACTATGGAAGGCTGGAGAAAGAGCTGCCCAAAGGAGCAGGCAGAATAATCCTTGGAGCTCACACCAGGCTGGGAATAGTTTGTTTACCCCAGTCAGGGCGGAAAAACCTTATCATATAATGGGTATTGATAGAATCCTCAAAAGAGTATTTTCTGAATAATGGTGGTAAATTCACTTTAGCCTAACTCTGTACTGGGCCCGCCCTAATGTCATTTAAAGCAAGCCTCAAAAGGATCTAACTTAACTACACACCAGAACACTATTTAAATGAGTACAACAGAAGCCAGAAAGAACTAATGAACATTCACAATGTCTGGGATTCAGTTTAAAAAAAAAATGCACCAAAAAAGCAGAAAATTCAGACCCATAATCGAAGGAAAAATAAATCAACATAAAAATACCCAGAAGTGGCAGAAATGATGGCATTCACAGGCAAAGATATTAAAATAGCTATTAAAGATAGGCTCCATATGTTCAAGAAGGAAGAAGAATACATAATCATGAAGAGAGATAAGAGATATAAAAAGTGTCACAAATAAAACTTTAAGAAATGAAGATTTAATAATATCTGAAATGAAAAACACACTGGATGGGATTCACAGCAGATTAAACACTATAGAAGAAAAGATTAGTGAATTTGGAGGAATAAAAACTATTCATATCAAAAGAGAGAAAAAGACTAAAACACCAAAATAACAGAACCCTGGTGATCTGTGGGATAATACTGAGTCTATATATAATCTAGCCTATATATAATTAGAGCTCTAGAAAGAGGAGAAATAAAGTCAGAGACAAAAAAAAATGTTTTCAAGATATAATGGCCAAAAGTTTTCTAAATTTGATGAAAACAGTAAGCCCACAGATCCAAAGAGCTGAATAAACCCCATTTAGAATAAACAGTAAGAAAGCCACAACAAGGCATATTATAAACAAATTACTAAAAACCATTAATAAAAAAGAAACCTTAAAAGCAGTCAAATAAAAAATGACCCACTATGGACAGAGGAACAAAACTATGAGGGACAGCTGACCTCTTGCCAGAAACCATGCAAGCCAGAAAACAATGGGTAAGCATGTTTAAAGCTACAAGGCTCGCGGTGAGTGGGGGTTGGGTGAAGGGGGAACTTTGTCAACGATGATTTAATTACTCAGTAAAAATGTGCTTCAAAATTGAAGATAAATGAAGACTATTTTAGACAAACAAAAACCGTGAGAATTCATTCTCATTTGTTTCACTTCATTGTCAGCAAATCTGCTCTATGAGAAATGTAAAATGAGGTTCTTCCAGAAGAACAAAAATTATTCCAGATGGAAATTTAGGTCAACACAATGCAGTGAGGAGGGCCAAGAAATAGTAATTATATAGGTAAATGTAAAAGATATTTTCTGTTTTAGATCTCTCAAAATCATAATTCTCTGTACATGCAGAAGTAAAATACATGACAATAATTGTACAAAGGATGGGAAGGGGACATTGGATATGAGTTTTGAGTGATTCTTACAGCATATGTGATGAGAGATAATATCCGAAGATAGACCGTGATAAGTTACAGATGTATATTATAATCTCTAAAACATTCAGTAAAAAATAAAAAATTAAGGTGGAGCTAATAAGCCCATAGTGGGGATAAAAGAATATCATTAAAATAAAATCCTCAATTCATCTGAAATAGAAAAAAAAAAACAGATGGGGCAGATAGAAATCCAATAACAAGGAGATAGATTTAAATCAAACCGTATTTATTACAATTATAATAATTGCATTAAATGTAAATTGTCTAATACTTAAACTTAAGACAGAGATTGCAAGATAAGATAAAGAAGCAAGACTCAAGTAAATGTTACCTAACAAAGTGCAATTTAAATAGAAAGGCACAAATATGGTCAAAATAAGAGGATGGAAAAAAGATACAGCTAATACTAATTGATAGAAAGTTGCAGATAAAAGAGTCAGTTCATTAAGAAGATACAAATGTTAAATATATTGTTAAATATATATATTTCTAATAATAGCTGTAAGATATATGAAGCAAAAACTGATAGAACTGAAAGGAGAAATAAAGAAATTACATTATAGCTGAAGGTTTCAATATACCTGTATCAGTCAGGTTCAACCAGAGGAGCAGAAGCATAGGAGGTTTGTACATATCAAGAAATACAAGAAATTAATGGCTCATGCAATGGCGGAGCTGGCCAAGCAAGTCTGACAGCCGGCTGACATGAGTGCAGGCACAGCCAAAGCTGTCGTTTATAGGAGCGATTTCTCCTCTCCCTGGGGAAGACTCAGGCCAGCTTTTAAGGTCTTCTGAAAGATTATGACAGGCCCAGTATTATCTTCCTCATTTAAAGTCGACTGATTAAGGACTTAAATCACATCTACAAAATCCTTTCCCAACTGCACCTAGATTAGTGTTTGGTTACATAACTGAGGATTGTATCCCAGCAAAGCAGACACATCAGAAGCCATCATAATCCTCTCCCAACAACTGATAGAACAAGTAGACAGAAAATCAGGGAGATAGGGAAGGCTTGAAAAGCGTTATCAAGTAACTTTACCTAATAGGTATTTACAGAACGCTTCACCCAACGACAGCGGAGCACACAGGGAACATTCACCCAAGTGGACTGTAGTCTGGATCATAAAATAGGTGACAATAAATAAAGAAGATTAAAGACATACAAAGTATATTTCCTGGCCATGAGGGGATTGTTTTCAAGGAGGTTAGGAGACGTCTCCAAGACCAGGTGGCTAGGAAGTGGTAGAGCTAGGACTGGAACACAAGCCTTCCTCGTTTTTTAAAGCTGCATCTGCTTCCTGCTACCCCGGGCTGCTGACCCAACTACTGGAGAGTGAGTAGGTCTGCGCCTGGTGGACTGGAGGTGGCCGGCACCCCGCACCAACTGCATCTCATAATCTCATAAAATGCTTAAAGTTGCTGGTGATCCTGTGTTATTAGTACCAGACTGCACAAACACTTATGAATTTCAGCCTCACATTCATCATCACGAAGGGCCTCATGCGCTCCACCCCTGGGGTGATTTTGTCTTCAGAGACGCCAGCGTGAACTGACACTGCTGGCGTTTCTCTCCGAAGGACCCAGAGATGCAGTGGAGAGAACATGATGAATTGGACTGGGGCCACCGGGGGAGCTGGCTGGGGATCCTGTGTCCTTTCAATCAAAGTTCAGAGGCCTCAGAGAAGGAGATTTGTTCTGCAACGCCAAGGAGCATGGCCAGGACCGTCCGGTACACTCCAGACACTGCCAGAATTCTCTCCAACAGAGCATGGGACAGTGGGGGCAGTGGCGCCCTGAGCCAACTCAGAGAGCTTCACACACCACGCTCTCTCCCATGAAATAATAGAGCAGGTCGTGCTTCGAAACAGTAGCTGAGGGAAATATTAAGGTGGGGACATTTTTTATTGTTATCATTGCATCTTCGTCCCCTTGGCAGGTTTCGGAGCTGTCTGTGGTAGGTAGTTCTATGCCCTATCGGTCCAATCACAATCTGATCATCCATCAAAACTCACAAACGACCAGCTCATCATCTTGCTTATCGTCTGCTTTTATAGTAGGTTTGGGTAAAAAGTGGCTTTGAAAAAGAGAATCCAAACAGATGTTACATGAATCATGTATGTAAACTATAGATGATGAGATGACGGGTTCTCGTGCACTGCCGCAAAAGCTTTGTCAAGACAGGCGCATGGCTTGTTCACATGTGGCATATGGCAAAGAAGCTCTAATTTCAGAACCACGCGAGCTTTTCCAAGGTCATAGAAATCGCAGAGGAGAGGGCTTCCATGTACTTACCCGGTGATTGGCAGGTGATAATGTTTTATTGGAGCAGAAACATTTCCGGACTAATTTATTCCTTCACTCATCTGGATAAAAGTGGGGGTGGTCAGGGGAGAGAATGAGAAAATAGAAGCAGATTAGGGGGGCTAAGTTGAACTCATTTGCCAAACTACACATACCATGTGCCCAACTTCCATAACTAAAATGAAATGTTGAATTAATCACAACAAATTAAAACACTATTTATTGAGGGATGGATGGATCCAACTTTTTGTAACTTATGGAATGTCCTTTATTCCTCCTATTTTCCTCTCTCCGCTCCCCAGTCCTCACTCCCCACTGGCAAATGAACTTGTTTTTCTTGCCATGTGAGTCCATTGAAATCGCAATCCTAGTTATATTGGAAGCAACAGGCTCTAATGTTTCTCTGAAAGAGAAAAAGGTGTCAGTTCTCCACACTGGTGTTCCCAAATACGGCCCCGGGGATGTGCCATCGACACCATGTTTTCAGCTTCTTCTGCCACGATCACTCACAGTCAAGACTTAGCCAGTCTTTTTGTTATCAGAGCAAAGTGAAACTGGCTCACCAAATTCTTTCCACATTTTAGCTGCCACCTGGCACAGTTCTTATAGAGGTAGCATTGACTCTTGCAATCAAAACTTCTGAAAGCTCCTCGGGCTGTAACTTAGGCAAGAGGCGACTCCGACAGTTATTTGTTCTTAGAGGAGTTTTGTGACTTTTCAATCCTAATTACACTGGCCAAACCGCTGACACCACCTCACTGCCCACTCCCACTGCCATGTGATACAGAATCGGAAGTGGGAGGGGAGAACTGGCCCTTAGACGTGAGCAAGAGGAGAGGGGAGCTGGGGAGATGACGGCTGGGAGAATAACAGGAAGGGTTTGGGGAGAGCTCTGGTAAAAGGGGCTCTGAGGGGTGGGCTGTGAGAACTGCGGGGAGAGAAAGGAAGGGATGCTCCAGGTTATGAACTGGGCACCTTCAAAGTGCTCTGAAGGACTAGAATGAAAGGGGCTGTGCCCAGAGGGGATGGGATGGGCCCTTCCCAAGGGTACAAATGTGAAGGACCAGTGTCACCCGCTTCTTGCCCTCAGGAGGACACCACAGTTTTCCAGCAGAGGGGAGAGCATGAGATGGACTTTTGTCGGCTTTCTGCCTGTTTTCAGTATACCCAGGAGTCTGTTTTTAAAAGGAGTTTTAAAACTTGCTATGTCAGAAAAGCAAAAAAAGTAATATTTTCTAAAACAGATAGTCATTGCCTAGCTTTTTTGTGTAGACTTAGGTTTTCCTATATGTTAGGATTGCTTGAAGAAGGGACACACTGCCCCAGAGGAAGAGAACAGTAAGAACCATTCATTCATTAAAGTCATTACTAGGTTAGACTCGCAGCCTTGCCTTAGCCAGAGAGCACTGACCACCATCTCCTGGAGGATGCCCCTTCTTTTTCAGAGTCACAATTCCTGTGTTTTCGTGGACCCATTGGGTCAGACCACTTAACACAGTCCGCAACTCATCTCACCCCATCCTCCTAATGTGGATACATCACCATTTAGGCTGGGTTGATAATCTGTGTTTGTTAACTCTGTCTATAACAGTGATTCTCATGGTGGCAGGGGGCGGTGGGGTGGGGGTTGGAGAAGAGGGGAGGTGGGCGGTGTCCCTAGACCAGCATCGTCAGCACCACCTGGGAACTTATTAGAAATGCAGATTATGAGCCACCATCCCCCAACACACTCCCCCCTCTCCAGCCCAGATCTGTTGAATCTGAAGAGCTGGGGGTGGGCCTGGCCATCTGACACAGCTTGAGAACTTCCTTCTGGTCCACTTTAAATGGGTGCATTTTATGCAAATGAATTACATCTCAATAAAGATCTCAAAAATATAAGGAAGAAGATAAGACTATCTGAAGCATAAATGATAATAATATGTGGTTTATAACATGTAGAAATAAGTAGATGAAAACAATAGCACAAACAGTGGGAAGGAAGATATCAATGTATACTGTTATAAATGTATTGTACTTTGTGCAAAGTGATATAATATTATTTGAAGGTAGACTTTAATAAGTTAAAGTTGTATTTTTAAGCTTTATTGAAACTGCTAAAAATTAAAAGAGATATAGCACATAAGGCAATAATAGAGATAAAATGAGATCACAAAAAATACTCAGTTAATTAAAAAAGATAATCTAAAAAGTTTTAGAAAGAATAAAAAAGATAAATTTAAAATAGGTAGAAAGATGATATATTTAAATTCAACTTCTCAATGAGGTTGTGTAAGAAAATAAGACCTGACTATATGCTGTTTCCAAAACAAAATAAAACAAAACAAACAAATCCCACCATTTTAGACTTAACAACATAGGTAGATTGAAAGTAAAAGGGCAGAAAAAGTTACACTATAAAAAGTACTAATCAAAAGAAAAATGGGTTAGAGATGTTAGCATGATGTAAAGTAGGCATCATAATAGGGACTATTACTATAGAGGAAGAGGGACATTTAATAATAATAAAAGTGTCATTATGCAGGAAGACATAACAGTAACAAATGTGCTTTCAGTCACGCATAAAACAAAAAGTAAAGTAGAAATAGAAAAATTCACAAGTGTAGTTGAAAACTTCAGTACTCCTCTCTGTAAATTACGGAACAAGTGGACAGAAAGTTGGTAAGGATGTAGAAACCCTAATCACAATATCACCCAAGTTGATCTAATTGACATTTATTGGACAGTTTTCCCTATTATCAGCAGGATACACATTTTTACAAGTACACATGGAACATTCACCAAGCTAGACCATGTTCTGGGCTGTAAAACAAATCTCCACAAATTTAAAAGAAATGAAATATGTCATCCAGCTACAACAAATTAAAGTAGAAATCCATATCTAATACTACATCTAAAATTTACAAATATTGGCAGTTAAACAATATACTTTAAATAGTACATGGGTCAAAAAAGCAAAAGAGAATTAGAAAAAAATTAATTGATAAGAGAAAACATAATATATGACAGTTTGTAGGATGCTGGTAAGGCCATACTTAGAGGGAAATTTATACCATTAAATGTATATGTTGGAAAATAAGGAAGTTCTCATATCAATAATCTAAGCTTTTACTGTTAAGATCCTTGAAAAGGAAGACTATAAATTCAAAATAAGCAGAAGAAAGGAAACTTAAAGAGTAGAAATCAATGAATTTGAAAACAGAAAAACAATAGAGAAAATCAACATAATCAGAAGCTGGTATTTTGAATAGGACAACAATTTGATAAGCCTGTAGCCAGACTGATCCAGGAAGAAAGAAAAGTCACAAATTAACAATATCCAAAATGAAAGAGGGACATCACTACAGATCCCAGAGACATAAAATGGAATAGTAAAAAATATAAGGGAATATCAGCCTTTATGACGATGAATTTAATAATATAGATGTAATAAACAAATTTCTTGAATGACACATACCACCAAACTCAACGACGGAGAATTAGGTGGTCAGTAAAGAGGAGATCTCATTATTGCTGTCCACTTTGTTTGGGGGGAACAAGAAAGGTGTTCCGCAGGAGGAGGCGACCCCATGAGAATGGGTGAGAGGAGGTGTTCTAGGCAGAGGGGAAAGCTCCGTCGAAGGCAAAGTGGGAGCACTTGGGAGCACAAGGTAGGTGGAGCGTGTGTGAGAGCACGTGTAGGGGGGCACAGGGAGAGAGCTGGGGCTCAGATCCTGAGTTTCTGAGCTCTGATTCCTGTGGTCGGTGGTAGGGCCCATCCAAAGCTCTCGGTCTCAGGGCAGAGCTAAATTTCATGCCTCTTTTGCTCCAGCTCAGGTTTTAGCCGTGTCCTAGTTCACTTTCATCTTCATCAAGTGACTCCGTGTGTGCTCAGACACAGCCCCTAGATTGCTCCTTGGCGAGATGACACCCCAAATCTCAACAGCCCTACCACCAGGCCAAATCTCTGTGAGCCAAAACTGTCATCTGACCCTGTTTTGAATTTGTCATAGATCACAGGTGGGAACAGCAGGTCACCTTGCTTGTTAGGACTGTCTCTGGGAGCGCCAGACCACTGCTGGGATAGTTGGCAGCAGCGAGGGGTTGGAGGGGAGGAGTGGCTTTGCCAGGAGCAGCTGAGGATAGCGGCACACGCAGTCGACCCTCTAACAACGGTGGGTTTGAAATGCGCGGGTCCACTCATACGCAATTTTTTTTTCAATCAACGCATATAGTACCGTAGATGTATTTTCTCCTCCTTATGATTTTCTTAATAACATTTTCTTTTCTCTAGCTTATTTTATTGTTAGAATCCAGTATGCAATACATACAGCATGTGAAATATATGTTAACTGACTATTTACATTATTGGTAAGGCTTCTAGTCAACAGCAGGCCATTAGTTAAGCTTTTGGGGAGTTGAAAGTTATATACAGATTTTTGCCTGTGTAGGTGGTCGGCTCCACAACCCCTGCGTTGTTCAAGGCTCAACTGTATTTTAAAGCTGACTTTGGTATTTATTCAACCAGATATCATTAGGATATGAGTGCCAAGCCCTAACTTTCCCTAATTGTTCAAACTTCCACCAGGAGGACCCTGTTCTTTTCCATCCTGTCTGCCTAGGACACATTTTCTTCTCACCCTTGACCTTTTCCAACTTCCTGCTCCTACCTGGGAGGTTGAACAGAGATGCTAAATGCAAAGGGGGCCTGGCTTGTGAGACTTTCAATCCAGGCTTTCCAGCGTGGGAGTTTTGCCACATTTGGGAAGGAGCCCAGATATATGACGATTTATCTAACTGAACTTTCCCCTGAAAGCTCACCCATTATTGAGCAAACCTGTTTTCCCAAAGATGCTAACCCCCCTTCCCCCTTCCTCCAGCTGAGCTCTTTAGCAAACCAGGCTGATGTAATGGGAGACAGAACTCAGCCTCGTTGCACCCCTGTGTCAGGTGCAGCAGAGAGTGAGAGGCTGAGTGGAAACCAGCGCTGGAGGAGAAGAAATGGTTAAAAGAACCGAGGCAGGAGGCAGGTGTGATGCATGCTAATCAGCTGACAAAATGATGGATCTATTGAGAGAGGACTCAAGCAAGCCTGCATTCGGTTGAGTAGGGCTCTAACTATTTTGAGGCGGAGAAGCTCCAAATCAGCACATGCCTGCGTCCGGCCCTGGTGTAGACCGCCAGGAAGTTCTGCATGCCACGTAGTGGTCTTTCCTCCTGCAGGAGAGGCAGAGCCGCACGTCACTTTGATTGATTAACAAGGCTCCATTTTAAGAAAGGCCGCTCCCCACCCTGGTTACCCGGGCCCGTGCTGGCGTGACTCTGCAGCCTGACTTGTCCCCAGCCCGGCAGTGTGGGGTGAAGGGGACCAGATCCAGCGGCAGAGGAAAGAGCGTCGATTAAGAAGCAGCAGTGCCGCCGACTGCCTGCCACTGGAAAAACCCTTTGGAAAGCAGAAAGGCTCAGCGATTTAACGTATTTTTTCTGCCATCCCCCAGTGATGCAGCCAACATGAAAGCTATTTTAGCAAGAGACTGGAAAGAAAAAGGCAATTTTTCTTGGCCACATGGTCTCAGTTTCCTCTGCTTTGGCGCTGGGTCTGTTTTTTCTCCTCACTACCGAGCGGCAGGGGTGCCTGAGCCTGCGGGTGTGCTGCAGCGGGCGGGGGCCGCTCTCTACCCACGCCCTTGTCATCTTCCCGTCAGTTTGGGGGTCACCTCTGGAAGTGCCACTGCTCACACAAGCAAAAACAGCCAGTGATGAAAGAGAAAACTGCACGACCACATGGACCGCACTCATGAGCTGTTACTTCAGAGTGTGCTGGAAAGTGCTAGACACTTGAGATCTCAGTGATGTTGTTTCCATAATCTTGTCATTAAGCAGCTGCTGCTGATGGATTTACTCAGGGGACGTTCCCTCTCGCTGGCCCTCGCGTGCACGCACACACACGCGCGCGCACACAGACTCACACACAGAGCACACACACACTCACACACGTACACACACACACTCATACACTCACATGGACAGACAGAAACACTCTTGCTCACACATCCACACACACTCACACTCACAGGTGTTGCCCTGGGGATAAGTGAAACAATATGAGAATCCTAAACTCTTAAATTATAAGTTGCTCCACCAACAGTAGATCTTGTTCATCATTATTATTATTAATTAAAGGGTATTAGGTTCCAGGGGCACCAGAAGGGGCGTGGGGTCCTTCGCACGTGTGCACACTGGCCCGGTGACCTTCCTCCTGGGAGGACACGCTCGCAACTCCGGGTTTCAACGTGCGAGGGCTTCCTTTTCCTGGTGGGACACTGGGTCTGTCAGAGGAGCTCGATCAGGTTATGCTGATGGATATCTAAACTTGGCCTTTTCCCCCCTTTCCTTATAAATCAGCCAGTAATGGGAGCCTGTACACTTCGCCAGAAGCCTCTGGAAACAAGAGCTGCTCTTTCCCCGCCAGCCCGGGGAGCGGTGTGTGCGGACCTGGCTGGCCCCACTGCAGGCTCCCCCTCAGTGATGTGTGCGGGGGGAAGGTGAGCCAGGCTCGCATCACGTGCTGGAGAGCTGTTTTTGGCGCCAGCTCCTCAGAAGCATTTAGCCACAGGGTTGCTGGCCATCTTTTCTCCCAGAGAGGACCAGCTGGGGTGCAGAGTCAGAAGATAGTTCTCACAAACAAGTGCCAGTCATGGTCCTCCCAAAACATGGTGGGGCTCCACTTCTCCTAAGAGAAGACAGCTCGATCCAAGTGGCACAGGCCGCTGCTAGAACATGCCAACCAGGGCGTAAGAGCTGCATGTATTCAAGTTCCTTTGTGTTGGAAAAATGTATGCAAACTAAAACAAACACCGCCTCTCTGGGAGGGCTCCTCAGAGTCAAGTCTGGCTGGGGAACATGGTTGGCCAAAGGGTTGGAGGAAGTAGCCGTGACAGAGTGGGGGTGGCTTCCAGAGGCACTGCTGGGAAGACAGACCCTCAGGGACACTAGACTGTGGACATTCACGGGACTCCCCAGGGTGGGGACAGGCTAGTGGGGGATTCGATAGCAGGATATGTCATGGAGGAAAGTTCTAATGACCCAGCAGCAGGGCAAGGGGGGAGATCCTGGAGGGAGACGGGGTGTGGGAGGTGCCCTCTGTTGTAAAGAGGAGCCATTGGGAGCCTGGCCTGCAGGTCAGGTCCAGCTGAGGTCCCTGCCCAAGAGTGTCGGGAGGCCAGCTCTCCAGGCCAGTGAGCCCTGAGCCCACGCAGTGGGCGTGGCTGCCCAGGAGGCTTCAGCCTTGCCAGGTGTTGTCCAGGAAAACCCTTCAAAGCTGGGAGCCTCTCACGTCTTCTCAGGGACCCTAGAAGCCCAGTGCCCTAGGTGCCCACACCCCTAGGGACACTGGGCATCATTGCAGTCTCATATTCAACCCAAGAACACACTCATCCTATTAATAACCAAAATCTTTTAGATGAAAATACAGATTGAATTGAATACAGGAAGGAAAATCTCCACGTCTCATAAATGCAACATTTCACAGCATCTCCGTAATTAGGACAACACTAGATCATGCCAATTAAATCATAAAGGAAAGTCTGCCTCACGCTGTTGGATGATGTTTTTTTGTGGTAATAGATTACACACCACGGACTTGACGACGTTCCCCCCCACACACCCCCAGAGTTTATTTAGGTTTGGTTTGGGTATTTTTTTTTTTCTTGACTTGAAGAAGTCTCTGTAAATTGAATCTCAGCAATGCTGAGAGAATCCCAAATGTGGTTTAGAGAAACAGTTTGAAGTAGTCCAACTTATTTCCAGATTGCCTGCATTTTTTTTTTACATCTGTAAAATCAAAACCAGACAGAATGCTTTATTAAAATGCAGTGCCTAATGCTAATTTTTTTTCCCATGGCTAATGTAATAGGTCCCAACTTTTTCGGTCTCTGTATGTTTATCTTGGAGTGTCTCGACCCTCGTCTACTGATCCTCTTTCTCCTCCTCCCGTGTTGCTGCCTGTCCCTTACCCCGCAGCGGGGTCTCCGCGAAGGGGGCTGGGCAGGCAGGCAGGGCGGGCCCGGGTGGCCACCGTGATGACGCGGACCCTCCTGCAGGGTCTGTGGCACCCACCCCGCTGGGCTCTGCTTCTCTCACACAAGCCTTCTGGCTTCCATCTCACCATTCCTCATTCTGTGACCCCATTTCCACTTTGGAGCTCTGGTCTGGCCCTAAGCTGATTCACACTCACTGTCTCCAAGTAAAACACGGGTGTTCGTATCCCCCACTTTTGCCCACCCGTCGTCCCACCCAAGTGCCCTCCCTTCCTGGCCCGGAGAGCTGCTGCTTTTCCTTCCGACATCCAGTTCCTACTTCACCTCTTCTGCGACACCCCCTCCACCCCAGCACCACGAGTCGCTCTCTCCCCCGAGCTCCCATGTCACTGTGCACCCCATGATCACAGCATCTGTCACACCGTCAGGAGCCGTCTGTCCTCTATGTAGTGCGTAGCTGTCATCCTGAGTGCCGGCTCCCATAAGTTGCCCGGACTGCTGTGTTGGGAAGGATTCCGAGGCTGAGTGGGACATCTTGTTTGGTGGCGTCATCGTGTGCAAGGAAGGAGGAAGCCTCATCTGCCAGCCATGGCTAGACCTCGCAGTGCTCACACCTGCTCGAGTGTCAGACGCCGCCAGAGGACTCGTTAAGCGCAGATTCCTGGGCCCATTCCCGGAGCTTCTGATCCAGGAGGACCGGACAGGGCCCCAGAATTTTCACTTCTAACAAGGTCTCAGGGGTCGTCAGCGCCACTGGTCTCCAGGCTGGGGGATGCTGACACTTCTCCCAGGCTGGCACCTCCTAAGACCCTGTTAGAAATACAGACCCTCTCTCTTCCCGGACCTGCACAAGAGTCCACATTTTCAAAGGACCCGCAGGTGGCTCCTCTGCATATCAAAGCTAGACCCTCGTCTCCCTGCGTCGAGGACCAGCTATTGCGCATCCCGTGTCCTTGTGTCGCCAGCAGCCTGGGCACATGGAGGCACCTCACACGTGCTTGTAGAATGAGTGCTCGGTAAGACAAGTGTTGCCTCATCTTTTCCATTTGAGAAGGAAGACGCGTTTTCTCCCCAAAGCACATGTACGAAGTGTTCCCCGACGAAGGGAGGATGCTCTGTTACAAACGCCGGAAGCGTGTTGCTCATAGAGCAGCCCTTTTTACAGTTTTTGAAGGTTCGAGGAATTGTAGGTTCAGCAAACACATGTAAAATAAAATCAGGCCACACCAATTCAATTATACCTCTACTAGACCTTCCAGAGTGTGACTGCCAACTGTCAGCTCTGCAGCAACAAAATCTGAATTCACTTTTTAGAATAGCAGCAGAGAGAAGAGCCAGAGGATAAACATGGCAAAGCCTGGACACCATCCCCAAGCCATAGAGGGGTAGGGAGGTTTCGTGGGGGTCGCGGCCATTCCGCACGGTTGGTTTCTCATGGTGCCCTCTGATCGGCCGGGGAGGCGTGTTGGGCCATGCAGACGTGCGTGTCTGCACAGATCTGGGGGCTCCTCTATAGAAAGCCCTGGGTATCCTCACCCGCTCAACACGTGTTTATTGTGCTCCTACTGTATGCGGGGCACTGGGCTAGGTCCTAGAGAAACGCTCACATAGGAGGAATTGTGTCTCGTTCTAGTTGTCGCTGTAGAAAAAGCCACAGAAATATTAGCCAGGCAGGAGGGATCCAGCCTCCGGAGAACTTTTGAGAGCCTCGTGTACAGTTTCTGACCCCCACCCCCACCCTGCAGCTGACTTGACTTTCCTCTGTCTGGTCAGCGCATCTTGACCCTTTGTGCTGTGAAATGGACACACATGGGGCTCTGGCTTTGGTAGGTGGGTCCGAATCCAGACAAACAGCTAATCTGGACAGCCGAGGCCAAAACCTTCCTATTTTTCTGGGCAATGTATTTTTTTTTTCTTCATCTGAAATGTTTTGATTATCGTGGACTCACAGGAGCAGGGAAGATGTTTGAAGGCTAATTTTAGGTCCAACACCGACACTTTTTAGATGATAAGAGAGAAAGCCGTAGGCACCCGTGGCTGAACCAGGACCGATGCCTCGCCCTTTCCCTCCGCGGCCCCCACTCACCAGACACTGTGCCAGGCATTTTTCATGCCTCACCCTCTTAATTCTCACAATGGGAGAGATGATATGTTCGTGAAATTAAGAGAGGTTCTTGATAGCCGGAGGAGGGAGGGCGGGAAGGAGAGGGGAGCAGAGCCTACGCGAGCAAAGTAAACTGGGATGAGATCACATATAACCATACAGTGCGTATCTGAGACTAGTCATTGTTCTAAGGGCAATAGGGAACCATTGAAAACCGTAGGCTGGGAGCAACACAGCCAAACGGTGGTGGAAGCATCTATGTCAGGTTTGGCGAGGCCGAGACGGAGGCTGAGGTGCAGCTGGTGCAGACCCCGGCAGAGGGGTGGCGTCGGCTTGAACTAGGACAGTATGTGCATAGACATGCGTAAATGGGATCGTCGCAAATTGTCCGAGTCCCACTTTCCCATTGGCTTGCAGAGAACATTAGTTTCCTGTCACCTCTGTAACAAAGTACCACAAACCTGGTAGCTTTAAACCACAGAAATTTATCTTCTCACAGTTCTGGAGGTTAGAAGTCTGGAATCGAGGTGTGGGCAGGGCCATGCTCCCTCTAGAAGCTCTAGAGGAGGGTCCTTCCCGTCCTTTCTAGCTCCTGGGGCCCCAGGTGTCCCTTGGCTCGTGGCTGCATTGCCCCAGACTCCACCTCCATGGTGACACGGCCTTCCTCGTCTGTGTGCGGCTCGTCTCCCTCTGCCTCCCTCTTTTAAGGATATTTGTGATTGCACTTGGAGCCCACCCTGACTGTCCAGGATAATCTCATGAGTCGACCCTCGATACCCGCATCTACAATGTCTTACCATGTAGGGTAGCATTTGCAGGTCGTGGAGACTAGGGCCTGATACCCTTGGGACCCTTGTTTAGCCCCCACATGTGGCTGAGGGTTCACCGCCATTTGATAGCTCTCCATCAGGTGGATGTGGCTTCCATGGTCTGGCCTCACCCAGATCTTAACGTTGGAAGTCCTTTAGTGTCCATGACCTCTGATTCTCCCAGGAACCCAGTGAGTGGGGAAGGTGGTAGCACTCCTGCCTAGACAGAGGTGGGACAGGCTCAGAGAGGGCAAGTGACTCACCCCAGTGTGCCCAGCCAGAGAGGCATCGACAGATGCAAGCCGCGTGCTCCGATAAGTGGATTGGAGGGAGAAGAAGGAGCGGCTTGGAGACAGGACAGCGGGATGGCTGAGCCACCTGGGGAAGCAATTTCAGAGAAGCCAGGCAACCCATCATGACGGGGAAATTAAAAGAGAATTTTACTGAAAGGACCATTTGGCTGCAAGTGAGAGAAACCCAGCCCTGGCTGCCTCAAGCACAGATGAAAATGCCAACAGAGGGCGGCTGGCTTCAGAGCTCAAAGGGTGTGTCTGACGGGCATGTTTCCAGCTCGAGGCTCTGCTTCCTTCTCAGGAGGGGCTGGCCCTCATGGCGGCAGGCGACCTCTTCAATGTTCTGATCCTCACCGCCGTGCAGCATGAGCGGCTTTCTCTAAGACCTCCAGCCACATTTCAGGACCTCATCTCTTGAATCTGACTCGGTCACTGCCCCACTGAACCAGTCCCTGGGACCAGGCAATAGATGCTCTCTGATGGCCTGGATCACGTGGCCATTCATGGAGTTGGTCAGCCCTGCCTGGACCCCATGACTTGAGGAGGGTCAGGAGCTGAGGGACGACAACTGAGGTGCCATCACAGGAAATGGAGGCACAAGTGCAGGATGGAGCTGTGGCCACCCTGGCCAGTGCGCACGTATCAGATGGGAAGGTTGAGCTCTGTACCCTTGAAATATCTCTGCCCTGGGATATTTAGGTTCTGAGACTCCAAGTGGCGACTCCTGTTCTAGAACCAGCCCTCTAACCACACCAGAGGATGACTGACCCCTGCCTGGCAGAGTCAGCAGGAGGCCAACTGCAGTGTGCACGCAAAGCTTGGGGACACAGGCTCAGCTTTCACTTAGGCGTTCCCTCCTGAGCGTGGGGGACAGAGTGCATTTGCAAACAACTACAAACATTTAAGACTCCAGTGACCACATCAAATATGCACTGGGGAAAAAAATGAGGAAGTTCCATGTGAATACAATTTCACATGTCTGCAGTCAGCTCAGTTTTCTCTCTAACACCAGTGATGTTCTGAACTTTATAGGAAAAAGGCTCAGCTGTTTGCATTCTCATGACAGTCCTGCGCTGAGGGCAAAGTTGTGAGCCTTCAAATCACGCCAAGGGAAGACATGGACTGAATGTTTATTGAGCGTCTGGTACATGGCAGGCACTGTGCTCGGCATCTGACGGACACCTCGTCTAATCCTCACCAACCTTGAGGAGGGGGTGTGGCTAGCCCCATTCACTGATGAGGAAACTGAGGCTCAGAGAGGTTCAGCGACTTGTCCAAGGATGCCCAGAAGCAGGTGGCAGAGCAGAATTTGAGCCCAAGTAACGTGTGCCGTGCATTTCAGATATTTCTTTTCGATTCAAACATTTTCTTTTCTGTGTTCTTATGTGCTGCTGGATTAGAATGTCATGACTCTAAACAATTTCTCCAATACCATGCCTTTCTGGTAAAGGGAACAGAGTGTAAGATTTGAGAGTCTCTGGGTTCCTTTAGATGCTGGAGGAAGCTATTTTGGGAAGAGAGGACAGTTGGACTTAGCACAAATGTGAACAGGATCTGAACACCTTGAAGTCTTTCCCTGAGTCTTTGTGGACGTCATCTGTGGAAGACCGTCTTGCCCCTTCAGCTGAGCTGTGTCCACAGTCACAGCCACATTGAGGGTGGGAGGTCTGCCTCCTCTGCCTCTCCCACACTCAGTTCCTGCCCAGCGCGGGCTCGGTGCATGATCCCATTTCGTAGACCGGGAGATGGGATTAGTGGGGACACCACAGCCCAGCCGGGTCCTCCACTTCACACGTGATGACCCCAGACTCAGGCCCCACAGCTGGAAGGCCAAATCCAGGTCTTCGAACTCTAAACCCACCGCTCTTTCCAGTGTCCTGGGGTTGCTTACCCGCCAGGTAAGCATGTTGCCATTGTGATGTGCGTTTCTGCTTTGCTCTGTTCTCTTATCCAAAGATTTCCTTTTCTCCCCTGTAACGGTCACCCGGAACATCAGGGCTGGCACTCCCACAGCTCTGCAGGCTCCAGAGAGTGGTTAAAACAAGGCTGGAAATTGGCTTTCCACTCACACGGCCCCTTCTGGTCCCCCCAACCCTGTGAGGTTGACATCGTTGTCCCTGCTCTGCCGGTGAGACCCCCCTGAGAACTAGAAAACTAACTCAAAGTTCAAGCGATCACCCAGGCGGGAGTGTGGGGCTCCTTCTATGGGACAGCCGGTGCCTGGGGGCAGCCGCGCAAGGTCTCAGAGGCCGTAACAACAGGTGTGCTGAGCATGTGCGCCATCTGAAACCCGGCTTCCAGGTGGGTCTCCATGCCCCTTCTAGGTGTTGTAGCAGATCTTCCAGGTGGTACATGGGTCACCCCCAGGGCCTTGTCTGAGAGGCGTGTGTTATCACTGAAGATCGATATGGTCATCATGCATCTCCCCTTCCCTTCCTCGCCTTCGCCTCCTAAACCTTCCTTTCCCCTCCCCTGCCCTCCTTTGCCCTCTCTTCCTCTCCCTTCTTTTCCCCTGCCCTCTCCTCCCCTTCCCTCCTCTCCGCTGCCCTCTCCCGCCCAGTCCTCCCCTCCTCCTTTTCTGTGAGGGGAACGGCTGGCATCCTCCTGCCCTTGGGCGGGGGGTGCTCTGGCAGGTTGCCCTCCTGCTTGTGAAATCAATTAGTTTGGCATCAGCACCGTTGTTGTTGTCCAACTCATTCTTCATTGTGTCAGGCCCGCGCCAAGCACAGCACAACACGTTGCCGGTGCTGTTCTGCCAAGTGTGAGAGCCACCATGGACGGCCAGGCGGTGTGGGGCCAGGAGGGCGACAAGGGCCGGGAGGCAGTGTGGGGCTCTGCTGCTGTCGAGGGGCGCGTTCATCCTCAGCGGCTGGTGCCTGTCCTCGGGGGCTGGAGAGAGACCTGTGTCCGCGGTCGTTGGGGAGTCCATCACTAGCGAATGGGACAGTGAGCAAATCCCTTGGCCCCACTATCGGAGGGGTCATTTGCTTTTGCTCTGAGTCCTCTCCACCTGACTGTAAGCTCCTGAGGGCTCCTGTTCTGATCACCCTGAGGGTTCCCGTCCTGCTCACCCTGAGGGTTCCTGTCCTGGCCACCCTGACGGATTCTGTCCTGGTCACTCTGAGCTCCTGATGCCCTTGAACCAGTAGAGTAGTATTTGGGATGGGGCTTGAGGAAGAGCTTGAAGTTTACAAACAGGAACAAAAGCAGTGTACCACTTGTATGGGTAGAAAGTCAGTGTCTGAACTGCCCTCTATAAGTACTCACTATCTTGAAAGAATATCTGTTCAAAGGTACCACATTACTAGCAGGGCCAGGGTGTCCACAGGCTCAGTCCAATCCTGAGGATGCAGGCGCCAAGGCCTCGAGGATGCTCCTTCATGGCTTGAGCACTGGACCCTGGGTATGAGAGGCAGAGGACAAAGAACTGGGGCTCAGGGTTGGGTTAACCATTCATTATAAAGGCTCTTGAATGCTCCACTGAAGACTCCAACCTGCCCAAAACCCAAGGCCCAACTGGATGTTGCTCAAACCTCAGGACACCTGTTATCTCATGTGTGAAACATGGAGATAGGCAGTCCTAGGGCCATGGCAGTTATGCCATGGCACCAAGGACCCAGCTTGTCCCATATCTCCATCCTACCATCCTCAGCGTGTTGGCTTTGGTCCTTAGCTATTCCTGCACCATTGTCTTACACCTCTAGACATCAAGGCTACTTCTTACAGGAAAGCCCAAAGATATTCTGGGCCCTATCTGGAGCTGGGGGCCAGGGTCAGGGGCTCCCGGGCTGCAAACAGACCGGACAGCAGCCTGCAGTTGGGCAGGCACTGGGTCTGAGGTCTGAAAATCTAGATTTAAGTCCACAAGGTGCCTCAGCAGTGTGATCTCAACTGACCCCGGCAAATGAGGGTGATGATGATGTTACCGCCCCAAGAGCTGTGGAAAGATTAGTTGACAAGCTGTATCCGAAGGTACTGTGAACAAATTTTTAATATATTTATTTTTCTCAGTCACAGAAAAGAAAAAGAAAGAGCTGAGGGAAATGAATAAATAAGAGTAGGATAAAGGTAACATTGAGGGACAAGGGGAATAAAAGGTGTGTATTGGGGAAGACGCCAGAATTCCAGCAGAGTCTCCCCTGGGAACCAGTTGGTAGACTTCATTCATTTGTTTGTTCTTTCATTCTCCAAGACATAGCAATAGGTCTTGCTGAGAATTTATAAAGGAATAATTAATCCCTGCTCTCTCAGAACATAGGCAGATAGAAAGTAATGATTATATTCAATGGTCTATGGTGATACCTTGGAAAGGTACTGGTCAGTTCTGTGGGGTTCTTCTCCCTGGGGTGGGGAGCTCAGGGGCTTCTCTCAAGGCTGCCTGTTATGGACTGAAATCCATACACAGAGGCCCTAAACCCCAATGTGATGTTATTTGGAGGAGAGGCCTTAGAAGGTGGTTAGATGTGGTCGTGAGTGTGGGATCTTCATGATGGCATTAGTGCTCTGATAAGAGGAGGAAGCTGTCTCTCTCTGTCTCTGTCTCTCTCTGTCTCTCTCTCTGTCTCTCTGTCTCTGTCTCTGTCTCTGTCTCTCTCTCTCTCTCCCTCCCCTCCCTCACCCCTGCCACAGAGGACACAGCAGGTGGCCACCTACCAGCCTGTAACTCTGGCTCTACTCAGCTGACTCACACTCCTATTTTTCTGGTTCTCGAGGGGCAAAGAGTTGAGACCCAGCACAATGTCCTTGAGACACTTGTGACCTTAAATCTCATGGGATGGAATCTAACCCATGCATCTCCCTATTTCTTTCCCTCTTACAGCTTATGGTCTTTTCTCCTTCATTTTCTAAAAGAGCTACCAAGGAGGCACGTTCGGAACTGCCTGGTCCAGGCTTCTCACCTTACCTAGCTTGAGTCAAAGATACTGAAGATCTACAGATCCCTGGCATTGATATTGCTTCCCTGACCCATCTCCCTGTAGGGGGACACTCATCCAAAAGACTGTACCTGACATAGTGGTGTATTAGCCAGATTGCGCAGCTATAACAAAATACCACAGACTGGGGGCTTAAACAATAGAAACGTATTCCTCACAGTTCTGGAGACTGAGGAGTCTGTGGTCAGGGTAGATTCGGTGTCTAGTGAGGGCCCACTCCTGGTCTGCAAACATGTATCCTTACATGCTGGGGGGAGAGAGAGCATATCTCTTGTGTGTCTTCTAATAAGGGCACCGATCCCTCAGGACCCCCAGACCGCACCTACAAATACCATTACTTTGGGAATTAGGGCTTTAACATATGAATTTTGGAGAAACACAAACATTTAGTCCACAGCAGGTGATGATAATGATGATAGAGGTGATGGTGATGATGATGATGGTGATGATGATGGTGGTGATGGTGATGGTGGTGGTATTGATGATAATGGTGATGATATTGTTGATGAGGGCCAATATCTGTTGAACATTGTCTTTTTTCTAGCCACCCTTTCAAGTTCTTGACCTTGGTTACCACAAATTTGGGGTTATCAATCATCCTCCTCTTTCAGATGAGAACTAGAGGCCTGGAGATGAAATAACTTGCCCAGGTCACACAGCCAGCAGATGGCAGTGCGGTGGCCAGAGCAGAGCTCACTTAACCACATCAGCACCCTGCAGGGTCATTTCCGCACTGAGGAGGGAGGGAGCTGTAGCTTTTAGAGGAGAGATGGGGAATTGATCTGGGTACCACTCGGGTCCGTTCTGTGACTTGGCAGAGGTTGGTTTCCCTGCACGTACCAGGCAGTGGGACAAAGGAAGAAATAGCTTGCATTAACTCATCTCTTTCTCCTGGTGGGACCCTCACAGCTCACGGGCCTGGTGGCTTTGGGCACCGGGTGCTCGACCAGTGTCTGCAGGCAATTAGCTCCCAAAGGAAGGAGCGACATCACCACACAGGCCCTTCCCATCTCCATGTGGGGAGGGGGCATCCTAGGATCTCACGCTGCCTCCTCTCCTTCCCCATGCTGTTGTCATTTGCTCGGGGACAGATTTATGCTCTTCGTTGTTTTCCAGTCTAGTGATTTGTCAGCATTTCAGTTGACTTGCATAAATCTACCTTTGCCATGCCAGGACAATGCCAGCCAAGAGGGAAATGTCAGCTGTTGTTCTGTCCGTTTGAAGGCAGTAAAAAGATAAGAGTGAGGTTGGCTTCTGCGATTTAGAGGGACCCGAGCACGTTGTGTGGAACAGGTCATGTGGGAGGCGGCAGATCGAAGACACTCAGAGAACTTTCTGGGGTTCTAGTCGGGAAGACCCCATGGCCTCCCAGGGAATAATTCTAACGTCAGCCCCAACAGAGAGCCAGCTTGGGCGAGGAGCCATGCTGCAAGGCACGGCAACCTCCTTGCAAATTGCCTGTTCTCAGAATACAGCTGGGCTGCGTTGTAATTACACACAGACCTCTGCAATAAATAATGCGCACACGGACGTGCTTTCAGATGAGCGTGAATTTTTGCACTGTGTACAAACAAAATTTCCCAGCCTTAAAAAACGCTAGAGAGAGCCAGGGGAGGGTGGTAGGGCCTGCCTTTCTGGTCTTGCGCAAGGTGCAGCTGTGGGCCATGGCTATGCCACTAACCATGTCTGGCTGGTTTGGGGGCCTCGGCGAGTGGTTTTCTGAAAATCCATGACTTGGTTCACATCGATGGTTTGATACCAGGCTGCTGATGAGAGACAATCTACTAAAGAAGTAAGAGGCTGGTCGGGAGCAAATTTGGAGGCTGTGGTTGTCTGCCCTCCCCCACCCACACCCCCCAGTCCAGGAATAATGTTGCATGGTTGGTTTTGAAAGTCAAATCTAACATATCTTCAGGGCCTGGCACACAGGTGGTGACAGTCCTCACCAAATAGACAAATCCGACAAACAATGTCGTGTGGAATTCTCTTTAAAGAAAGGGTAGAAATGGGCAGTTACTCTGAGACCTTGGAGTGTCCCAAAGGTGCAAACGAGAACAAAGCTGGGAACATCAAGAAAGGGCCTGATAACTTTTTTATTGCTTTCTGTACCCCGAGCTATCTAAACAGAAATCTCTTCCAGAGTAATTTATATTCCGTGTAAACTGGTTGAGGATATCCTCTGTGGGGTTGGGAAGACAGGATGGAGCTCCAGAGAGAGCCCTGAGGATGATTTGATGGTCAGATAACTAGTCCCATGGCAATTGACTTGAGAAACTGGAATTATTCCACCCAGAGGAGGCTGGGACGCCATCCACAGACATCTCCCGATGTCTCAGGCCACACCAGCAATATTCGCTCTTTACTTGAGATTTGCACTCTGACTCACCCCTGTCTGCCCAGCTGCACTTGGAACATTGGCGTCTCTGAACCCGATTATACCCTTTCAGTTTGTGGGGAAACTGAGGCCCGGAAAGGGGTATGACTCATCCAAAGTGACAATGACAATGTGAACTTGTGCTCAGAAGCTGAGTGCCCTGAATCCCAGGCTTGATTTGTGTGACCAGCACCCAACCCCGTTGGCCACCAGTTGAGAGGGGCTGGCGCAAGGTTAGGTCTGCTGCTGTGACCAGCTGGCATGGTGGGAGGAGGGCATGGAAGGAGACTGTGTGAATCAGGTCAGAGGTGGCTCTGAATGGGGTTTTTCCCATGTGTGATCTTACGAGGGGTGGGGCCCAGCCTGGTCTGGCTCTCCCCCTCTCATCCAAGGCTACAACCTAGGAAGTTTGCCTTCTGCCGAGCGTGGGCTTCCCCCATGAGGGCTTGAACAGTGTGAGAAGGAGGTTTCAGTGGAGTAAAGTCCACTGAGAATCAACCACTGACAGTAGCTGGAAAGATGCCATCAGGGAATGGAGAACGGCGTTCAGCAGTCGCATGCCATGGACCGTGAGGGGTATCTCACTCTTGCTCTCTTTCTGGGTCTTCACGATGGCCCTTTGCACCATGATATCACCTGCTTCTCGTAGACAGGAAAGAGACAGCAGTGAGGCCACGCAGCCGGGAAGAGCGGGATTAGGATTCGCACATGGTTTCATTTCACACCAGGGCTCTTTCCTGGAGTCCACGTGGCCTCAGTGCCAAGTTTCTCCTTGCTCTTCGGAGACAGTAAGTACTGCCCGCACCTCTAGTGAGATATCTCAGAATGGACAACTTGCTCTTGAAAAGCCACTTCCTCTTTGTCTGGGTCATGTTCAACTTGGGTTCTCCAGAGTGGGAACATTCTGTTCAGCTGGCCGTAATTCGTCAGTCTGTTTCTGCCACTGACCGCCTTCAGAACGTGGCTGCCGCCCATTTCATTGTGATTTACTGGTCTTAGACTACATCCCTGAGGCCATCACATCTAGGAAGCTGGCTGTGCCCTTGAGGCCGTTGGATAAACCGTGCTTGTAGGGGAGAGCTGCCATTTTGGCCTCCACAGTGGAGCAAGAATGTCAGGAAGCACATGCGGGACGTGGGAGAGGACAGCCGCCCGGACGATGCCTTTGCCTTCTGGGGCTCTGCCCTCGAGTACGGAGAGACAGGGAGAGGGCTCTCTGGCCACCAGAGCAGAAACCGGCAGGGACAGCCTCTTCACACTGATTCATCCACAGACTGAAAGATTTTTAATCTTTCTTTTCTCAGTGCTAGATACACAGCAGGTACATAGTCAACATGTGTCCCGTGGGATTAAATGCAGAAGGGAAAGCGGATGTATTTCTCAAGGGTGTGGGCGCCAAAGTTTGCAGATGACATGGCCAGGTTGGTATTTCAGACAAGCTCTTCCCGCTTGTGTTAGTTATCATCGTCACATTGCAAATGACCCCGAAAAGCGATAGCCGAATGCAATAAATGTTCACCATCTCACAGAATTTCTATGGGCCAGGAACCCGAGAGCAGCAGGGTGGGCCTGACTTCGTGGTCTCAGTCAAGACGCCACCTGGGCCGCAGTCTCATGGAGGCGTGCCCGGGAGGTCCACCTCCAAGCTCATGCCAGAAGAACGCACGCTAGCAGGAGGCCTCGGTCCCCGCCACGTGGCTGTCTCCGCAGGGCTGCGCGAGCATCCTCACACCGTGGCAACCGACATCCTCCAAGAGCACGCGATCAGGAGAGCCAGGCGCAGCCTGCAGTGTCTTTGTCTTTGGCTTGTGTGTCACATACCATCATGTCCACAACCTTCTATTCATGAGCAGTGAATCTCCACATTCAAGGAGAGGGGAATTAACCTCCACCTTTTGAAGGGAGGAGTGTCCAAGAGCGTGGGGCACATTTTAAAACCACCATGCCCATTGAATCTGGATAAAGATAGTACATTCATTCATTCAGAAAATAATGAGTACCTGCTGTGTTCTGGGGTCTGGGGATAGAGCGAATGGAAGCGTCTACCATGGAACTCACATTGTAGCGAGTGAGATGAACGATACTGGGATGTATTCCACATCATGTGTGTTGAAGAAAGAGCTGCTTAAAGGATGAAGAGTGAGGATAGGGATTCTATTTTAGATAGGGAAGGCGGGGAAGTCTCTGCGGTAGGTGACATTGGAGCAGAAACCTGAAGGAAGTGACTGAGCCATGTAGATCTCTACTTGATAAAAAGGCTTGGTCTGGCTATTGGTAGAGAAGAAGCTGCAGTGGGGCGCAGTACGGAAGCAGAGAGACCAGTGAGAGGCGACTTCAATAGTCCAGACCGGCACCCTTCGACAGGACTTTCTGCCACGGTGTAAATGCTCCACCTCTGCGATCGCCCCAGGCATGAGTAGCTATGGATCACCTGAAACGTGTCTCATGCAACTGAGGAACTGCATTTTAAAATTTATTTGATTCTAATCACTTTGAGTTTAAATAGCCACCCATGGCTAGCAGTGACCGCAGTAGAAAGTGCATGACCAGAGGGCAGTGGCTCGGGCCTAGGTGACAGTGGCGAAGGAGGTAAGAAGTGGCCAGAGCCTGTGTATATTTCAAGGGTGGGGCTGACAGATTTCTTGATGGATTGATGATGAGCAGGATGGGTCATTAATGATCCAGGCCTCAAGACTGTGGAATCTAGGTTTGAATTCTGGCTTTGTTCGTTAGTGGTTCTGTGGGCTGGTCAAATCCTGAATCCTCTCCAAGTCTCGGTCTACTAAAAATAGGGGCAATCGCTGTGTTGGTTTCTCAGGGGTGTCGTGATGAGACTGTGTGCCTCAGATTCTGTAAACGTTGGCTCAGATGGCCCCAGCAAGGGCCAGGTCGAGCGTCACCATCTTTATCGGTGCACGTTCTGCTTAGCAAGGAACACTGCTGCCTCCTGGTGTTCTGTGTCGGCGAGGTTCTGCCAGGGCTCCCCTTCGTATATTTTGGGGAGCACTGGAATCTAAGGTGGGCTATGGCCTGATGGTGCCGCCCTGGCCCTCACCCTCCCTCAAGATACCTCTGGGGACTTACACTCTGATCTCATCTGGTGAGAGACTCCATCTAGCAAGCTAAGGGCCTTGCTGGTTCTCTTTGAGGCAGTGGCGGATATTTTCCAAGGACTGCCTGTCAGCTGCTGTGCACCTGCTCGTCATATAAACTGGGGACCCGTGGGCCACAGCAACGGCCTGTGGCCAAGTCCCCAGTTGCATGCTCCTGTGTGTTCATGGTCTAGAGAGTCTCCCCTCCCAGCATTCCTCCCAGCCTCGCCAGCATGGCGGCTCCTTGGTCTGGGAGCCACAGGTGAATGTGAGCTTCCAGAGGAACTTCAAGAATGCTGGCCCAGCCTGCCTGGGAAGCAATGTGTTTGTGAGCTTGTCCCCAGCATGTCCCCCAACCTCCTGGCATTCACCAGCCCCAAGACAAAAGGACTATCTGAGAGCAAACAGTGGAGCTTGCCAGGGAAAGATGAGAACTTTTCATTATAAAAAAGGTGTTTAGGGAGGAAAATTCCAGCCAACACCTGGCAAGTGTCTGATAGATGAGTGGAATCCGCCCAGCCCTGCAGTGCCCTTGTCTTTGTGGTGGGAGTGGGCCAGCGGGAAAGCATTCCACCCCACGCCTCAGGCCTCTGAGGATGCTGAAAGTATGTGGATCTGAGAAGTCATCTCCAGCCTCTGTGCCAACTGTTGTCTGAATAAAGGCGCCCTTGCACCCACCTCTCTCTCCTTGGACATTCTTTGGTGAACATCCCATCTTTGTCTCAAGAATCAGCCGGCCCGGACCACCCACGTATTTTCACAGTGGAGCAGGATCTAATTTCAGGGTTCCTGCTTTCCACAAATGGCACTTGTTTGGGTTGTCTGGGAAGGGAACAGTGGCCCCAAGCACGCTAAAGAGAGGATAGGCAGCACCCACTCACAGGGCTGTAGAAGCCCTCCGATTATCCCATACTCCCTGCATTGTTTTTCTTGACTCCCAGGAAGCTCGCTAGCTGGGAGCCTTGGACAGGAAATGGTGAGAAGCAGAGTTGCCCACCTGGGACCCACGGAGATGGGGTACCTGGGAGTGGGTCCACATGCATGTCCCTGATCACCCAAAGCAAGCTCTCTGCGCCCTTTCTCTCTTCGGTGGAGAAACCAAAAGGCAGATGGGTGGAGGGGCATGAGGACGATGGCGAAGGGCCGGGCTGAAACTCCAGTGATTTCCAGCCCTGGCAACCCCAGGCGGTTCCTCCACTGGCCTGAGTCCAAGAAGGCACATCATAAGTCTCATCACACCTGCCTCTGGTCACCAGTCATTCGTGCAACACCCTCCACTGAGCACTTTCAGGTCTCACTCCTAGGCAGTGGGGATAATCAGGCAGGTGAGGGGAGGCATTCTCACCCCTGTGGAAAGGATGACAAATGGATGAAAGGGATGTGTGTATATAGTCAGTGAGCAAGCAATGATGGGGGCACGAAGGTAGCAGTGCTACCACCAGCCCTGGTGGGCTTCCTGGAAGAGGTAGCACCTGGGAAGAGGTTAGACTGAGTAGGAGCCAGCAGGTGCGACTAGAAGCAGAGACAGAGCCAGTATGTGCCTGCTTTTCAAAGGTGGCCCAAGAAGAGAGACACCTTTGTGTCCAGGAATTGGATGAAAGCCTTCCCTCGGAGGCTGAGGGAGTTGAGAAATTATCTCGCTGACCCCCACATTCTAGAGGGAGGACGGAGGAATTGCAGAAAGGATGAGACCTGCCCTCTGCCACCCAGAACTGAAGGCTGGTTCTGAGAAGAGAGCGCTTTCCGAGCATCTGCATCTTTCAGCTCCCCAGCTGAACTGAAGCAGACGGATTGCCTCACCGTTGCTGGACTAATGGTCTATGATCCAAAAATAGCATTTTCAAAAGGTTGGCCCTAACTCTGCTTTGATCCATGCTGCTGCTTTTCGTCTGCTTGGCCCTCGGGCTGGATGTCACAACCATGGCCAGGTGAGGGCAGCCTGGACAGAGGACTGGCAGCTGGTTTTCCTTTGCCTGGTCTCACTGTCAAAGTGGGGAAACACATCAGATGTGACTCTATAGAAGAATTCTGATAAACACGTGTGTTTGCAGTTTTCTGAGAGCTGCCTGAGACCCTTAATCGCTGCATGTGAACCACCATGACCTCCTGATTGCTCTCCGCCCATGCTCCAGCCCATGCTCCTGACACCATCCCTGGCTGCTCCACCTGCAAGAGAGAGGACAGGCAACCCTGGCCTTGGGGACCTCTGTCTCTGACTGCACGGGACCTCTGTGTGCCAGCAGCGGCCGGGCTGTCCAAACTAACAACCTTCTTTTCAAGCGCACTGTCACTCGCGCAGGGACCCGGGCAGTTCTGGGTCCCCTCCGTGTCCATGGACTCCCCTTTGGCCCCAGATACTGTTCTTGTTACTGCTTCTCCCTGACTCTGTGACCTGCAGCCAGTCACTGGCCTGCTGCGTGCCTCAGTTTACCCATCTAGACCAGTGATGGCAAACTCTTTTTCTAGAAAGGGCCAGATGGTAAATATGCGATTGTCAATCTTAGTCTACAGGCCACACACAAACAGGCCTCGGGCCAGACTGGCTGTGGGCCCCGGTGCGCACCCCCAGGGGACACAGCGGAGGTAAAGATGGTGGCTGCCTCTAGGGTTGCACGGAAGCGCCTGGAACGGCGCAGGGGGCCTGGCAGAGTCTTAGCTCTCGTGCTCACTCGCATTTACGAATAAGGAGACTGAGACTTTGAAAGGGAACGAATTTCTTGAAAGTGTCCTGGCTGCTGATCTCTTGTGGGCGCCGTCCGAGCCGGGCCCTGCTGCCCTGGCATCTGTGCTCTTGACTAACACACAGATTGTGCGGAGGTCTCAGTGCTGCCACCAGGGGACTCAGCTGCCTGCCGGTTCCCCATCTCCTCCTTTCTCCTCCTCTCTCCTTGCAGCAGGAGACCACTCCCCAAACTGGGGATTCCAGTGGATCCTGCAAGGCCCCTCCCAGGGAGATTTGCATTTCAGGGACTCCCCCCCACCCACCCACCCCAAGGATGGTGCTTAACACAGCGGGTGGCAGCCATAGGCTCCTTCCTCCCAGTGCTCAGGTGCCTGAGACCTCATGACCGCTAGTGTGCATTGGCTATTATTATTACTCAGTTACGAGAACGACCGTCACATCACACTCATGTGCCCTTCACGTTATGGCAACACAGAAGGTCGGAACTCGCAGTCTGCGTTTCACTGGAGGAAACAAGGCCCAGAGCTTGTCCCCCTGCAGGAGGCAGCAGCAGATCCAGGTTTGGGGATCATGGGGATCAGAGGCATTTTCCTGCTTCCGGGCTGTCCTGCCCCTGTTAGCATGGAGACCCCTCTGGGTGAGTGATATCTACCTGTCCCAGAAATGGGGCCATACCTGGGATGCCCCCATGGGCAGCCACCTGTGCCAGGCAAGGTGGGGGCCGTGGCTCAGAGTGACATGGAGACTCTGTCCCAGCATGCGTCTGGTGCAGGTGATAGCTCAGCTTCCACTTTATCCTTCTTGTCCCAGAAAGAACCAGCGCAGCGGGCAGCACCGGAGAGCTTGGCTAATCCAGGTCCATTTCCCCTTAGAACCTGAGGCTTCGGGGTGCAGAATAGGCTGTGGTTCTGGAGAGAACGTCGGAAAAAATGACTAAGTTCATGCTTCCCGGGTGGGGCCTGGTGAGTGTGCCTCATTCCTCACTCTTTCCCGCTAGAGACATCCCCAGCCCCCGCCAACCCCCACCCCCATCTCTGGGCCAGCAGCCGGCAGTGCAGAGAACGAGGGGCAGCAGTGGGCGTTCAAAAGGGTTTGGGTAGGCAGTCTAGCAGCCCAGAAATAAGGGCGCCCGGGGCAGGCTTTGTGCCCCGGAGGGTCTGGCATTATGAGATCCTGAGTGTTGGGCATGGCGTCCTCTTTACTGTGGCAGAGCCTTGCCACGCGGCACAGGTAGACTCACAGAAATCTGAGTAAAAAGTCCCGTGACAAATGCAGAGTGAACGAGGCTCGGGAACAAAAGGAATGTTTAAATCAGCCATCAGGGAGTCAGAGCCAAGAGGGGGATGTGGCGAGGGAGACCCGGAGGTGGGGAAGGGTGCACCCACGGGGACTGCGCTGGCCCGGTGCTTGAGCAGAGGGTAGGTAGCTTCCCAGGGAGGCAGGAGCCCCCCAGCCTGAAAGGGCATCGGCCTTGGACATCGCCGAGATCTGGGCATGGGAGGACAAAGGCCCTCAGAGCCTCAGCGGTGAGTCGCCCACCGCCCCCCAACCCCCGCCCGTGCCCAGGACCTCCTCCACCATCAGGAGTGCCTGCTGCTCGGGGTGTGTCTAAGGGTCTCACCCGCTCTGTGCTTCCTGAGTTTCCATGGCAGCCTGGCCAACCAGGTGCTTACGCTAGTGTCCCGGGGCCTCTGTAACAAAGGACCACAAACCAGGAGGCTTCCGACAACAGAAATTTATCCTCTCACAGTTCTGGAGACCAGCAGGGCCATAATCCCTCTGAGGGCTCTAGGGGAGGATCCTTCTGGCCTCCTCAACTCCTGGTGGCTGCGGGCATCCCTTGGCTTATGGCCATATCCCTCCATCCCTGCCGCTGTCCTCACATGGATGCTTCTCTGTGTTTCTGTATCTCTCCGTCTCCAAGTCCCCCTATTCTTACAAGGGTATCGGTCATTGAGTCAGGGCCCCCCAGTGACCTCATCTGGACTTAATCACATCCGCAAAGACCCTATTTCCCAATAAGTCCACATTCATAGGTCTCAGGGTTGGGACTTCATTATTAGGCATAACTCAACCCATAACAAGTATGAATTTTGAAATAAGATGAATTTTTATTTCAAGTGTGTCATAAGCCCCATAAAGTGGCTAGCGGTGATCAGAGCTTTGGCTCTGAGATTCTTGGGAATCAGGTAAAGTGGAATCGCTTGTGCGCGTGAGTCGGGCGTGACCTCACAGAACTACCCCTGCGCTTCACCCCCATGCTCCAAACCCTCCTCCTTTTTCACCATGGAAAACTGTCAAGAGGGAGATGGGTGGAGAAGAGAGAAAAGATGCTTATTAAAATGGCCGAAAACCGTGTCAGCCAGAACATAGGATTACCTTTCCGAGAGGAAATCAGGCATGAGGCGCAGACAGAGCAAGGGCGGATGGCCATTTTGGGGTCGGTTACAGATGCCTCTGCTCCCGCCCCCACGTGATTTAACTTGGCCTTCGGAAAGCCGAAGGTCATAGGTGGGGCGTCGTATTTTTCCTTGAGAAGGCTGCAGCTTCTCGCTGTCACTCTGGAAACCTGGATGCGACCCGACATGGAAAACGGAGTCATTTGCTATGAAGTTAAGTTGGAGTTCCAGCTTGGATGCTGGCAGCCCGACTCCACGCATCTAGGAAGTTGGCGAGTGCAGTGCCGCAGGCGTCCAATAGCAACCTCAGCGTGTGCCAGTTCTTTATTTATAATGTAAAAAGCAGCGGAGCGCATTCAAAGGTGTCATTGAGGGAGCAGAGACCTACCGTATACTATCGGAATGTTACGGACTTTCTTTCCTGAGGCGTCCTTGCTCAAATCACGCAACCTTCCCAGCACCCTGATTTCACCACAGACATTACTGGAAGCTCCTTGCCACAAGAATCCAAGGGAGCTGATTATTTTAAGAAAATAAATGGTGGATGAGGAAAATAATATCCAAATACATAACCTCAAACCACACGGAGAGGCTTCCCAATAGAAAGTCAGCATCTTGTGACCCCTGATTATTTTCCTGCTTGCTTGAAGGGATTCTGGGGGCCTTGCGGACAGGAGGGAGAGCTGAGGAGTTTCCTGGAGGGCGCCCGAGCACGGACGGCCTGGGTCGGAAATGGGGTTCCTGGCAGAGTTCCCCATCTGGCTGTATTTCGAGAGGGCCATGTTTTTTAGGATTCTAATCCTGTATTCAAACACCCTTAACAGCCTTACCATCAGCCTTACCGTCAGTCTTTTCCTTCACATCAATTTAATGGGCTGAGCTCCAAGGTGGCAACTCTAAAGGTGGAATATAAGATCTTGGAGTTATGCTGGAATTCTCCGTACGACTTCGCTCAAAGGAAAACGCCCAGCTGGCCCTACAAAGAACCCGGGCAGGGCCCAAAGCACCGCCATGGCCGGCTCCCAGTCACAGCACCCGCCATCGCCGTGACGAAGTGTCGGAGAGGCGCTGTCCCGTCAGACGCTTTTTATGAAGAGGAAACTGGGTTTTCTGAGCCTCGCGAAGGGGGGAGAAGAGTGATGTGTGTCAGGACGCATGTGGGCCAGAAAAATGATGGATTTAACACGGATCTGGAAAGAAGTCCTGCAAACCAAGGAAAGTCGGCGGGGAGGCCAAGCCTTGAGGACGTTCCGAGAAGGAACGGGGGCCGGGGGTCACGGAGGGTCCCAGACAGAAGGAGGGCGGGCCCCCTGATAAGGACACTGGAGGGAGCTGAGGGATGAGGGCGTGGGGGTCAGGGAAGGGGGCACCGCCTCCCCCACAGAGAACCAGGATTTTTAAGGAGGCCCTGGGCAGTGGCCTTAGGAAAAGCTGAGCCGAGCCCAGCACCACACAGAATGCCAGTGGAGACAGAGTTTGTTTATCCCCACAGCAGTGCAGGGTCTGAAGGATCCATGACTTGCTCTGATCTTCGCTGCCTTTTCAACCGGCGAGCTCAGCCCTGGGAGGAACACAAAACCCAGCACCACCCTGAATGAAGGCTTCCTGCTGATCTGGCCCTGGGCTCAGGGAGCGAAGGGCTGCCGAACCTCGGCTGTGGCCTAAGGAAGGGGGGTCCCCCGTGTCCCGCTCCGGGGCGAGCAGACGTGTGAGCCAGATGAGGCTTGACGGGGGCCGCTCAGGACACCCTGCTTGGAACTTCTCACTTATTTCATGTATTTATTTTCACCCCCGAATACTTCAGGTATGTTTCCTAAGAAAAGGGATAGTCTCTTCCATAACCACAGTTCAACTTTCGATATCGGAAAATTAACATTAATACACTCCTATTATCTAGCCTATTGTCCCATAGTAAAAAAATTTTACAAATTATAATAGTTCCTGGTTCGGGGACTGACTGGGAGCCAGTGTTGTGTTCGTCATGACTCTGTAGCCCCTTTAGCCTCCGTCTGCCTGTGTCACGCACCTCGTCACCTGGAGGGTGCACTGCCGTGCCTCTTGGAGCTGAGCCCGGAAGTCATGCGCCTCCGGCAGGAACAGCACTGAGCACAGAAGTGAGGCTGCGCTGCTCGTGTGTCCTGTCCAGAGGCACATGCCACAGGCCCCTTGCTGGTCGATAACCGACCACCTGGTGAGGGAGTCACAAGTTTTCTCCACTGGGAAGTGGCCAATGACTGGCGTGAGGATCCTGGGGCTGCAGTAACAAAGCGCCACAGACTGGGTAGCTTAAAATGACAGCAACTGGCTCTTATGGTCTGGAGGCCAGGCGTCTGAGATCAGGGTGTCACCAGGGCCAAGATCCCTCTGGAGCCTTGAGGAGCGAGGGTCCTTCCTGCCTCTTCCAGCTGCTGGTGGCTCCAGGCGTCCCTTAGCTTGTGGCCGCATCATTCCAGCCTCTGTCTGGTCTTCTCATGGCCTCTCCTCTTCTGTCCGAAGTCTCCCTTTGCCTCACTCTTCTAAGGATATAAATGATAGCAGTTAGGGCCCACCTGGATAACCCAGAAAACTCTCTTTATCTCAAGATCATTAATTTAATTCCATCCACAAAGGCCTTTTTTCCCTGTAAGGTCACATTCATAGGTTCTGGGAATTATGGCGTGGACATGTTTTGGGGGGCCATTATTTAGCCTACCACAGCAATTAATTTTGTGAGATGTTTTGAGAATATATTAACGTCCTGTAGTACTTCATTAAATTTTGTGATTACTAAATTATATTTTCTTTATTCTATCATTTCTTCTACATGTATTAGTGAGCATCCTACCATAAGGAAGAGATCTTTCTCTCCCATTTAGTTATGTTTTCATTTATGTATTTATGTCAGTATGGGCTCATGGATTTTTATTTTATTTTATGGGTTTAAATTTATTGCTATCATTATATATTTTGATGCCCAGATTGTTCCAGATTTGGCCAGCGAGACCCCCTTCGAACTGATTCCTGTGTCCTTTTGACGCGACTCCATCATTCTTTGAGTACTTCCTTCCTTTATGATGTAAAAAGATATTCCCGGCTCATCTTGTACTTTCTCTGCCTTAGCCTTGTAACCTGGCATTTTTTCCCAAGAAGCCTCCTGTAAGTGCAAATGATCTCAAGATATGTGTGCTAGGTATGCTTGTTGCCACTTGTATGCTGCTCCTGGGACCTCTCAGGGGTTTGATCAAGGAAATATGAGAGGGAGAGGGAGAGGAAGGGAAACGACCAGGCACATTATATCTATAATCTCTCTCCAGTGCATAAACACACACCTAATATGTGTGACCATGAGTTCATGCCAATACCTTCAACTCCAGTCCTAGACCACTGGATTCATTCTTGTTCTCCCCTTTCCTTGCTTGTAACTTCCTTCTCAAACAGCAAGAAACCTGGCTTCCATTATCCTCCATGTATTTACTTCTTTTCTCAACCTTAGAACAAACAGAAAATAGTTTCAGAATTGCTAACCCACCCCACTGTGAAAAAAAAGATCTGTTTACCAGAGTTCACTATTTCTTACATTTCTTTTTGTCCTTAGTTGAAATACTGTTCGAAAATTACTTTTGGGTGAGTTTTACCCCTCTCTAAATTGTATTAATTGGAAATAGAGTGAGATTCTTTTGTTCTATCTGTAATCCATTGAGAGTCACCTCCCCATCTTTTTTACTTTTGAGTATGTAATATATTAATATGGGTTCCACAGAACTACACATAAGTAAGTATATTCAGAAAAAATGTCATGCCTTGCTTCGTCTCCTCCAGCTTATCGTCATTCACTTCCTGCAGCTAAACAGTTTCATTTGTTCCTGGTTTATTTTTCCCATGTTTCTCTTTGCAAAAATAAGCACATTTTTTTTCTTACTCCCCTTCCTTTTACTCAGAAGATGGCATATTATAGTCTTTTTTTTTTTCCCATTTAACAACGTATCCTGGAAATCACTCCATAAGACTTTATAGAGGACTGTCTCAATACTTTTTACAACTGCATAGTACTCCAGCATGCGGATGGACTCTAGTTCATTCAACCATTCTGTGGGCATTTAGGTTGTTTGCAATTACAGTGTTGCAGTGAATAACTCTGTGCATATGTACTTTCACTCTATTAGAGGTATATTTTCAGAGTACATTTCAGCGGTGAGATTGCTGAAGCAAAGATAAGTCCACATGTAGTTTATTAGATCATGCCAAACTTCCCTCCATATGGGGCATACCAATTTGCATTCTTATCGTAAGAGTTTGAGAGTGCCCATTTCCCCAAAGCCTTGACAACAGAATGTGTTTGCAGTGACGCTTTCAGATGGTTGCACTCTGAGAGGTGGGACATGATATTACATGACAGTTTTGATTTGTATTTATGCTGTGAGTGATGTCGAACAACCTTCCACACGTATAAAGACCACTTTTATATTTTTTGGTGAATCATCTCTTCACATCTTTGCTCCCTTTTCTGTTGGGTCTTTGGTATACTCCACCCTCAAGTTTTAACAGCTCTCTCTATGTAAGGATATTATCCCTGTATTTTTGATACATGTTATGTTTTTTCCCCAAATATTCATTGCCCTTTGAATTTCCTTATTGTGCATTTTTTAACCATGGAACATTTTTTTTTTCATTATTATTATTTTTGTTGTGCTTTCAACTGAGATTTTTTTTACTGACTATTTTTTCTTTAGAGTTATTTAAGGTTCATAGCAAAAGTGAGGGAAAGGTACTGAGATTTCTCGCATGTCCCCTGATCCACATCCACATGACCTCCCCCACTACCAACATCTCCCACCAGAGTGGTACATTTGTTACAAATGATGAACCTGCATCGACACATCATTATCCCAAGTCTGTTTACATTAGGGTGACTCTTGGTGTTTCGCATTCTGTGGACTTGGACGAATGTATAATGGCATGTATTTACCATCATTACAGAGTCGTTTCACTGCCCTAAAAATCCTCTGTGCTCCATCTGTTCATCCCCTCTTTCCCTGAGCCCCTGGCAACCATCAATCTTTTTAGCATCTCCATAGTGTTACCTTTTCCAGAATGTCATATAGTTGGAATTATATATAGCCTTTTCATGTTGGCTTTTTTCACTTAGTAAGATGCATTTAAGCTCCGGCCATGTCTTTTCATAGCTTGATAGCTCATTTATTTTTAGTTCTGAATAACATTCCATTGTCTGAACATTTATCCATTCAGCTACTGAAGGACATCTTGGTTGCTTCCAACTTTTGGCGATTATGAATAAAGCTGCCATAAACACCTGAGTGCAGACTTTTTGTGTGGACTTAAGTTTTCAAATCCTTTGGGTAAATACCAAGGAGCGCGATTATTACATAGTACGGTAAAGGTATGTCCGGCTTTGTCAGAAACTGCCAGCCTGCCTTCCAAAGTGGCTGTACCATGTCATATTCCCACCAGCAATGAATGAGCGCTTCTGTTTCTCCACATCCTTGTCAGAGTTTGCTGTTACCAGTGTTCTGGATTCGGGCGATTCTAATAGGTGTGTAGTCGTATCTCACTGTTGCTTAAATTTGTATTTCCTTGATGACATATGATGCGGAGCATCTTTTAATATGCTTATTTGCCATCTGCGTCTCTTCTTTGGTGAGGTGTTTGTTCTGGTCTTTGACCCATTTTTATTTTTATTTTCTATTTATTAGATGAAGCAGCCCTTGGTTGACCTCACAGATTGCAAGGAACTTGTCAGCTTACAATCCTTTATTTTTTATTTTTTATGCCTATAACACCTGGTCTTCCTAGGTGGTCTCCCATCCAAGTACTAACCAGGCCCACCCCTGCTTAGCTTCCGAGATCAGACGGGATCGGGCTTGTTTAGGGTGGCATGGCGGTAGAATTGGCTCATTTTTAAATCATCACTAAACCCAAAGTTGTTCAGGTTTTCTCCTATGTTATCTTCTAGGAGTTTATAGTTTTGTATTTTACATTTAGGTCTATGATCCATTTTGAGTTAATTCTGTGAAAGGTGTCTAAGATCTGTGTCTAGATTCATTTTTCTTCCTTTTTACACGTGCATGTCCAGTTGTTCCGCACCATTTGTTGAAAAGACTATCTTTACTATCTTTGCTCCATTGTATTGTCTTTTCCCTTTTGTCAAAGATCAGTTGACTACATTTATGGGGGTGTATTTCTAGGCTCTATTTTCTGTCTGTTCTTTTATCAATGCCACACTGTCTTGATTATTATAACTGTATAATGAATTGCGAAGTCGAGTAGTGTCTGTCCTCAACTTTGTTCTTCCCTTTTAATACTGAGTTGGCTGTTTGGGTCTTTTGTGTTTCTATATAAACTTTAGAATTAGTTGACCAATATCCACCAAATAACTTGCTGAGATTTTTATTGGGATTGCATTAAATCTGTAGATCAAGTTGAAAAGAACTAACATCTCAACAATATTAAGTCTTCCTATCCATAAACTTAGAATATCTCTTCATTTGTTTAGTTCTTTGATTTTGTTCATCAGAGTTTTATAGTGTTTCTCACATAGATCTTGTACCTGTTTTCTTAGATTTATACTCAAATATTTCATTTTAGAGGTGCTAATGTAAATGGTATTGTGTTTTTAGTTTCAAATTTCACTTGTTCATTGCTGCTATATAGAAAAGCAATTGACTCTTGTATATTAGCCTTGTACCCTGCAATCTTGTTGTAATCGCTTATTAGTTCCAGGAGTTTTTTTGTTTGTCAACTCTTTAAGGTTTTCTACATTGACAATTATGTCATCTGTAAAGAGTTTTATTTCTTCTTTCCCCATCTGTATACCTTTTATTTCCCCTTTTGTCTAATTGAATTAACTAGTATGGTGTAGAAAAGAAGTGATTTGTTTTTGATCTTAGTGGGAAAGTGTCGAGCTTTTCGCCATTAAGTATAATGTTAGCTATAGGTTTGTGTAGATAGTCATTATCAAGTTGAAGAAGTTCTCTATTCCTAGTTTACTAAAAGATTTTTATCGTGAATGGGTGTTAGATTTTGTCAAATGTTTTTTATGCATTTATTGATATGATCGTATATTTTTCTTCTTCATCTATTGATGTGATGGATTACTTTAATTGCTTTCTAATGTTGAAACAGAGTCTATGTATCTGGGATAAGTCACACTTGATTATGCTGTATACTTCTTTTATACTTTATTGGATTCAATTTGCTAATATTTTGTTGAGGATTTTTACATCTATATTTATGAAAGATATTGTAATAACTATGTATAGTGCCAGGCGGGTACTAGACTAATCAGGGGGATCACTTCATAAATTATATAACTGTCTAACCACTGTGCTCTACACCTGAAACTAATAAAAATAATATCAAATGTCAACTCTAGTTGAAAAATAAAAGGTAAAAAATCAATGTTTACTTAACTTCTTCCTGTGCTTCGTTTTGTTTTGGAATGCATCTATTTCTGTTCTTAGGTTTTGGATTTACATCTCAAGGTGAATTGCATATATCCAAATGCTTGTTTGAGAATATCTAATTTAGTTTGGAGTGTTATGTTTCTCTTTCCTTTTTCATTTTATTTGGAGAGGGCAGTAATTTTTAATCATCTGAAATACTTTGACTCTCATATTTTGTTTATTTTTTTTATAATAGCTTTGTATTTTTTCCCTTTGCTAACATTGTCCCAAAATTTCGGCTCCTCCATCCCACAAAATGAGTGTGTATGTATGCATATACACTCTCAGGGGGAGAGAGAGGGGAGGGAGTGAAGGGAAGAGGGAGAGGGAGAGAGGGTGGAGAGAGAGAAGAGAGAGAGAGAGAGAGAGAGAGAGAGAGAGAGAGAGAGAGAGAGAGAGAGAGAGAGAGAAACTGAGAGTGTATTTTTTCATGGTGACTCGGAAAGTATCTGAGCCAGGATGAGAATGGAAAATCTAGAAGCTTGGACTTCTAGACTATCTTTTTTTTGTTTGTTTGATCCCCTTCAAAGAGGGCAAATTCTTCATTTTATAGACGAAGACTTCTTACATATCTGCATTTTATGGATGCGACTGGATGGTTTACAAGATTCTGGATCCAAGAGTACTCTTTTGTTAGGATAACAAAGAGCCTTAGGGGTGAGCATGGAGAAGGGGTTGTGTGCTCTTCCACATTTTAGTGTCTTACATGATCCTAAATTTCTTTCCTAATTTTTTCTCATCATCATGCTATCTCTGTAGGGCACCTTCCCCCTACTGCCTAGAACTGCCTTCTGAGAAACCTCCTTCAATCTTGTGTGTACTTCTAAGAGCCTTTTCTGTAGCGTTCTGATTTATCAAAACTCTTTTTTCTGGTATTGTCACATTTATGATGATTTTTTCTCTTGCTGGGAGTGTTCTTAGCTCAGTCTCCCCTTCTGTTTTCCAGACTCTTTCTACTCCCACACAGTTTTCTGCAGTAAGAGCTCAAGAAATAACTGTTTGAAATTAGTGTTTATTTTTCTATCTACAGTTAACTTTTAAATTTTAATATTCTTTGTTATGTATATATGCTGAAGGCAAAGAATTTGTGTGGTTTTGCTCTTGTTCTCCACAATTTTTAAAGAATGTTTGAAAATATTCAGATTTAGGTGGCCGCTATTATCTTGGCTGCCAAAAAATCCCAACTGCTACCCCCATGTCTTTTTAATAGGGAACTGTTCATACTGTGAAATGAGTAACCTCAGGGAAGTGCTGAGGTTACTTTTGAATGAAAAGAGCAATGAATTTGGGCATAGGAATTAAATACAAGGGAGTGTGTGTCCACTCAAAACTAACCTACTCCATAAAGAGGCTGTGTTCCCTTAGAAAGTATTCACTGGTCACCTTTTGACAAGAGCATGCCCTGAGTTTTCTCTATGATTGCCCATCTGCAGTTGGCTCACAACAAGGGTTCCAGATAGAGTGGATGCTCTTTGTGAAGGCTAGGTTAGCTTTTTGCTTAGCCTTTTAAAAAGTTCGTCTCTAAAAGAAGGAACCAAGATCACTCTCAGTATCTTGAAAGAGGTGTGATTATAGGTTTCTCTACCTCTCCTAGTTCTGCTGACTTTTTATTGAATAAAGACAAACTGAGAATCCTAATATTTATCATGAGGAAGTGTCCCTCTGCGCCTCTGATAATGCTTCTTTCTTTAAAGCTTCATTTATGTAATATTATTATAGTTACACCAGCTATTTTTTGGTTGCTATTTGAATGATTTTTTCATTCTATATTTTTATTTTTCAAACATTCTGTTTTATAATTACGATATGTCTATTATAATTAGCATATAGATGGATTTTGTTGTATAGATTTTTACCTAATCTATAATAATCTTAGTCATTAAGTTACAGTAGCCTATTTGTACTTAATGAATTACTATTTGTGTTTATATCTGCTATGATTTTTTTCCATTTGACTCATCTCTTTTACGTTCTCCTTTTTCTCATGTCTTGCCTTTTTTTTGGATCGTTAAATATTTTTATTATTCCATTATTTCCCTCTACGAACTTTTACAAGTGTTTTAATGGTTACCCCAGAGATTAAAATGGGCATTTATTTATTACAATCTAATACAAATTATTACCTCTGCCACTCCCTGATAATATAAACTTAGAATAACTTAACTCTCTTTAAACCCTACTGCTTTTTGTGTTTTTGTGGTCATGCGTTTTAATTCTACATAGACTTTAAACCCACAATTTATTTTATCATTGCTTCGTGTAGCCAATATTCAAGAAATATTCATTTGTATTTATCCACATATTTATTCTTTCTGTTACTTTCTATTTCTTCCTGCAGTTGCATGTTTTTCTTGTCATTTTCCTTGTGTCTGAAGAACTCTCTTTAGTATTTATTTTGGGACAGTCTTTCTGGCAACAAAGTCTCAGCTTTTACTTGGCTGAACATGGCTTTATTTCGCCTTCATTTTTGAAGGATAATTTAAGTAGGCACAGAATTCTAGGTTGGTCGATACTGTTTTTCAGCACTTCAAAGATATTTTATTGCCTTTGCACTTCCATCCTTTCTATTGAGAAGTTAGCTGTCAGTCTCAATGCTGCTTCTTTGAAATCTTCTAAGATTTTGTCCTTAGTTTTAAGAAGTCTTAATATGATCTGCCTAGATGTGGCTTTCTTTGTATTTATCATGCTTCTAATTTTGTGGATTTTGGAGGGCTGATTTCTTTCATTATCTTTTCAAATATTTTTTTTGTCATATTTTATCTCTTTTCCCAAGACTCCAATTACTGCATGTTAAACTTTTAACCATATCTAATTTATCTTCAATATATCTTCCTATATTTTACATTATTTTTTTTCTTGCTTCGGTTTGGTTATGTTCTATTAACCTGTCTTCCAGCTTACCAACTCTGTCTTCTGCTTTTTTTTAATATGTGCTCTTTCTTTTGAGATATTAAAATTTTTTCTTTAGTTCTAGAATGTCCTTAGTGAATTTCTCCATCTTTCCCTCTATTTTCTTGAACTTATTCAGCATAGTTATATTTAAAGTCTGCTTTTTGCTGATTCACTTCTTAGTCTGTTTCTAAGATCTGTGTTAACTCTTGGTTTTTGGTCATGTGGTCCCGTCTTTTGTCATGTCAAATAATTTTTAATTGAATGTTAAGCATTGTGAATAAAGTATATTATAGAGGCTCTTGTTGATGCTATTTTCCTCTAAGGAGTGCTACCCTTCCCTCTGCTAAGGTGACCAGCCAGGTACTCTGCTGAGCCAAGTAGCTTTCATCCCTGGCAAACTCAGTCTCCCTCTAGCTGCCCTTTGGTCCTTCGGGGTTTTCAACTAGATAGCCTGATATGCTCTTTTTTGACCCATACCTTTGATGAGTCCTGAAGTCTAAACTTTGTTGTGACTCTACTTCTCCAGGGCCTCTCATATATCCCATTTCCATATAGTCCCAGAAATCACCACATGACCCTAGGGGTCATAATCTTGAAACCCCTGAAGTCTCTACCAAGAGTTCCACTGATTCTCTGTCCCCCAGCAGTGGCCCCTGGGTATAAAGCCACAGGGATTCCCACCTCTTGCCCACGTCTATAATCGGGAGATGCCCCCAGCTGTAGAAGTTGGCATACCTCCCTGATCTTCCCCTCTCCAAAATCCTCCTCCCATTCACATCACCTCAGCAACTCCTGATACTTTCCAACAGATGGTTCCATGACCTGTAGATTTTTCTATTTGTTCTCCGAAAGAGTAATGGCCTCATGCTGGCTCTCATTACCACCTGGAATTCACTGTTGGGATCCTGAAGCCAGCAGCATTGTGGCTCCCTCTGTTAGTGCTTCCTTAAGTGAGACCGGGAAAGTGCCTGCTATGTGGGCCAGATGTCATTCACCATGTACAAAACCTGGAGCACTGCTTGTAAATGGAAAAACCAGTGAGGTCTCAGCTCCGATGAGATGCTTTGGGATTCATAATGAGGAGTGAGTATAGTGAATCCCAGACTTCCCAGTGTCAGAGAACAATGCCGGCCGCTTTCTTGTTTCACCAAAGTGCATTGAACAGGCTGGGGTTGGCTCTGTCACAGGATGCCGTCTCTTCCTGGCCTTGGTTTCCTCATCCCCGAATCTATAAAACAGGGCTCAAGTGAGATGATGTAAGAGGAAATACTTTGTCACTTGTAAAATGCTCTCCGTGGGCTGTTATCACGCTCTGGCACTGCATCTCCTCTCCTGTCCAGCAAAAGCCTCACTGGTCACATGGGTATTTCTCTCTGAGGGGGTTGTAGAGCCAGAATACATATTTTTGCAAAAAAGCCAAAGTGTGGTATTCTCTGGAGGGAAGGAAAGCCTCTGCATGCACCCTCCAGGCTATGGCAAAGGATGGGTCTTGCACAGCCTCCTGCCCCAGGTAAGAGATGCTGTTCAGCCTGCTGCATATCTAACACATGCCATCTCAGGTCAGCTAGGGCCTGAGTAGACATTTCCTGTGGCTGACCACAAATGGGGATACTTATAACAACAGACATTTATTCTCTCACAGTTCTGGAGGCCAGGAGTTTAAGATTAAGATGTTGGCAGGATTGGTTCCTTCTGGGGTCTCTGAGGAAGAATTCTTTCCTTGCCTTTCTCCAAGTTTCTGGTGGCTCCAGGCATTCCTTGTCTTACAGATGCATCCCTCTAATCTCTGCCTCCATTGTCCCAGAGCCTCATCTTGTGTGCTTTCTCCTTTCTCTCCTAAGTACATTGAATTTAGGGCCCACCCTAATCCAAGATGATCACATCTCAGGATCTTTTACTTAATCACAACTGCAAAGACTCCTTTTTCCAAATAAAGTCACATTCACAGCTCTGGGGCTTTGGAATATCTTTTTGGGAGTCATCTTTAACACACTACACCATGCTTTCAAACTTTTTAGTTTTGAGTATACAGTACATTAGTTAGACATTTATATAGTTTATAAAACAATCCCCTCGATTGCTCTTTCTCTCCTCTGGCTCTCCACCCAGACATTACATTAATACTAACAACATTCCTTATGCCATGCTCCCTATCCCCGTGACCATCTATCAACTATTAATTTGTACTTCTTCAACTCTTCACCCCATTCTCCCAGCCCCCAGCCCCCTCTCTTCTGGCCATCACCAGATTGTCCTCTATATTCGTGAATCTGTTTTTGATTATTTTGTTGTTGTTTTTTTTTTTGTTCCTTAGATTCCACATGTAAGTGAAATCATATGGTATTTATCTTTCTCTGATTTATTTCACTCAGCATAATAACCTCTAGGTCCATCCATGTCATTGCAAATGGTAAGATTTCATTTTTTTAATGGCTGAGTAATATTCCATTGTATATATGAACCATAACTTCTTTATCCAATCATCTGTTGTTGGGCATTTAGGTTGCTTCCATATCTTAGCTATCGTAAATTGTGCTGCCATGAACATAGGAGTGTATAGATCTTTACAAATTATTGTTTTGGTTTTTCTTTGGATAAATACCCAGAAGTGCAATTACTGGGTCAAAAGGTAGATCCATTTTAAATTTTTTGAGAGCCTGTTTTATATAGTGGCTGTACCAATTTGCAATCCCACCAACAGTGTATGAGAGTTCTCTTTTCTCCACATCCTCCCCAACGCTTGTTCTTTGATTTATTGATGATAGCCATTCTGATAGGTATGAGGTCAAATCTCATTGTGGTTTTAATTTGCATTTCTCTGATGATTAGCAGCCTTGAGCATCTTTTCGTGTCTTATTGGCCCGTTGTATTTCTTTTGGGAGAAATATCTGTTCATGTCTTCTGTCCATTTTTTAATTGGATTTTTTGTGTGTTTTTTTTTTGTTGTTGGGTTGTATGAGTTATTTATATATTTTGAATATTAACCTCTTATCAGATGTATCATAAGCAAATATCTTCCCCAAATCAGTCGGTTGTCTTTTTGTTTCGTTGATGGTTTCCTTTGCTGTACAAAACCTTTTTAGGTTGATATAGTCCCATTTGTTTATTTTCTTCTTTTGTTTCTCTTGCCCAAGGAGATATATCCGAAAAGAAATTACTATTAGCAATATCAGAGAGTTTATTGCTTATGTTTTCTTCTAGAAGTTTTATAGTTTCAGATCTTACATTTAAGTCTTTAATACATTTTGAGTCTATTCTTGTATATGGTGTAAGAAGGTAGTCCAGTTTCTTTCTTTTCTTTTCTTTCTTTCTTTCTTTCTTTCTTTCTTTCTTTCTTTCTTTCTTTCTTTCTTTCTTTCTTTCTTTCTTTCAGTGCATGTATCTGTCTAATTTTTCCAGCACCATTTATTGAAGAGGCTATCTTTACCCCATTGTACATTCTTTCCTCCTTTGTCATATATTAAGTGAGCGTATAGGCATGGATTTATTTCCAGGCTCTCTATTCTGTTTCATTGATCAATGTATCTATTTTTATGCCAGTACCATGCTGTTTTGATTATTGTAGCTTTGTATTATAGTTTGATATCAGGTAGTGTGATACCTTCAACATTGTTCTTCTTTCTCACGGTTGTCATAGCTATTTGGAATCTTTCATGATTCCATATAAATTTTAGGATTATTTGTTCTAGCTCTATGAAAAATGCCATTGATGTTTTGATAGGGATTGCATTGAATCTATAGATTGCCTTGGGTAATATGGCCATTTTAATGATGTTGAGCATGGTATATACTTCCATTTATTACATCTTCTTCAATTTCTCTTTTCAATGACATAATTTTCTGAGAACAGATCTTTTACCCCCTTGGTTAATTTGATTTTCACGTATTTTATCATTTTCGATGCAATTATTTTCTTAATTTCTTAATTTCTGTTTCCAAAAGTTCATCATTGGTGTATAAAAATGCCACTGACTTCTAAATATTAATTTTGTATCCTGCTACTTTACTGAATTAATTCATCAGTTCTAACAGTTTTTTGATGGAATCTTTAGGGTGCTCTCTGTATAGTATCATGTCATCAGCAAATAATGAAAATTTTACTTCTTCCTTTCTAATTTGCATACCTTTTATTTCTCTTGTCTTATTGCTGTGGCTTAGACTTTCAATACATTGTTATAGAGGAGAGGTGAAAGTGAGCATCCTTGCCTTGTTCCTGATCTTAAGGAAAACATCTTTAACATCCCCATTGAGTATGATGTTAGCTGTAGGTTTGTTATATGTGACCTTTATTATGTTGAGGTATGTTCCTTTTATTCCCACTTTGCTGAGAGTTTTTATCATAAACAGATGATACATTTTGTCAAAACTTTTGTCTACACCTATTGATATGATATTATGGTTTTTAGTTTCCAATTTGTTAATGTGGTGTATGACATTAATTGATTTGTGGATATTGTACTAACTTTGCATCCCAAGAATAAATCCAATTTGATCATGGTGTATGACATTTTTAACATATTGCTGAATTTGGTTTGCTAATATATTGTTGAGGACTTTTGCATCAATGTTCATAAGAGATATTGGCCTATAGTTTCCATTTTTTTGTCATGTCTTTGTCTAGTTCTGGAATCAAGGTAGTGGTGGGGTCATAAAAGGAGTTAGGGAGCCTTCCCTCTTCTTGAATTTTTTGGAATCATTTGAAAAGAATAAGTGTTTATTCTTCTTTAAATGTTTGGTAAAATTTGCCTATGAAACCATCTACTTTAGGACTTTTGTTTTATGGTAGGTTTTTGATTACTGATTCAGTTTCCTTGGTGTTAATCAGTTGGTTCAGATTTTCTATTTCTCCTTGACTCATTCTTGGGAGAGTGTATATTTCTAGGAACATATCCATTTCCTTCAAATTGTCCAATTTGTTGCGTATAATTGTTCGTAGTATTTTCTTATGATCCTTTGTATTTCTGTGGAGTCTATAGTTATTTCTCCTCTTTCATTTCTGATTTTATTTATCTGAGTTCTCTCTCTCTTTTTCCTTTATGAGTCTGGTTGAGAATCTGTCAATTTTGTTTATCCTTTCAAAGAATCAGGTCATGCTTTGACTAATCTTTTGTATTGTTTTTCTAGATTCTATTTTGTTTATTTCCACTCTGATCTTTATTATTTCCTTTGTTCTGTTGACTTTGGGCTTTGTTTGCTATTCTTTTTCTAGTTCTTTTAAGTGTAAGGTTAGATTTCTCATTTGAGCTTTTTTTTTTATTTCTTGAGGTAGGTCTGTATTGCTATAAATTTCCCTCTTAGGACTGCTTTCGCTATATCTCATAGATTTTGAATCATCGTGTTTTCATTTTCATTTGTCTCTAAGTATCTTTTGATTTCCTTCTTGATATCATTGATAATTCATTTGTTGTTTAGTAGCATGTTATTTAGCCTCCATGTGTTTGTGTATTTTCCAGCTTTTTCTTGTAGTTGATTTCTAGTTTCATGATATTGTGATTGGAGAAGATGGTTGACGTAATTTTAGTCTTCTTAACTTTATTGAGACTTGTTAAATTTATTGAGACTGGAGGCCTAACATGTGGTCTATCTTTGAATATATTCCATGTGCACTTGAGAAGAATGTATATTATGCTGCTTTGGGGTAAAATGTTCTGAATACCTATTAAATCCATCTGGTTCAGTGAGTCTTTTCAGCCCGTTGTTTCCTTGTTGATTTTTTGCCTGAAAGATCTGTCCATTGATGTCAATGGGGTGTTGAATTCTTCTACTGAATGTACTACTGTTGATCTCTCCTTTTATGTCAGTCAATAATTGCTTTGTGTATGTAGGTGTTCCTATGTTGGATGCATATATGTTTACTAGGGTTATGTCCTCTTGATTTATTGATCCCTTTATCATTAATAATGCCCTTCTTTGTCACTTATCACAGCCTTTGTTTTAAAGTCTATTTTATCTGCTATAAGTATTGTTACCCTGGCATTTTTTCCCATTTCCATTTGTGTGAAATATTTTTTCATCCCTTTACTTTCAGTCTGTGAGTGTCATTTGATCAGAAGTAGGTCTTTTGTAGACAGCATTCGGGTCTTGTTTTCTTATCCATTTGGCTACTCTAGGTCTTTTGAGTGGAGCATTTAATCCATTTACATTTAAAGTGATTACCAATAGGTATATAGTTATTGCCATTTTATTATTCATATTTCTTTTTTCTTTTTTCTTTTTACCCCTTCTCTTTTTACAGAAGTCCTTTTAACATTTCTTGTAATACTGGCTTGAAGGTGATGAATTCCTTAAGCTTTTCCCTGTTCGGAAAGTTCTTTATCTCACCTTCCACTTTAAATGAAAGCCTTGCTGGGTAGAATATTCGTGGTTGTAGATTCTTGCTTTTCATAACTTTGAATATTTCTTGCCAGTCCCTTCTGGTTTGCAAAGTTTCCACTGAAAAATTAGCAGATATTCTTATGGGGGTACCCTTGTAAGTAATTTGCTGCCTTTTTCTTGCTGCTTTTAAAATTATCTCTTTGTCTTTGACCTTTGGCATTTTAATTATAATGTGTCTTGGTGTTGGTCTGTTTGACTTCCCCTTATTTGGGGTTCTGTGCTTACCGAACTTGTATGTCTAATTCCTTTGCCAAATTAGGGAAGTTTTCTACCATTATTTCTTCAAATAGATTCTCAGTCTCTTGCTCTCTCTCTTCTCTTTCAGGTACTCCTATGATCTGGATATTGTTGCACTTCATGTTGTCCCAGAGGTCTCTTAAATTATCCCCATTTTTTTAAAATCCTTTGTTGTTGTCGTTGTTGTTATTCTGATTGGGTGTATTCTGCTACCTTGTCTTCCAGTTCACTAGATTCAGTCTTATGCTTTGTCCAATCTACTGTTAAATCCTTCTATGTATCCTTCATTTCAGTTATTGTATTCTTCATTTCTGTCTGGTTCTTTTTATGGTTTCTATGTCTTTTTTTATGCTTACTATCTCTCTGTTGAGGTTCTCATTGTACTTGTCCATTCTCCCCCTAAGTTCATCGAGCATCCTTATAACCATTATTTTGGACTCTGTCTCTGGTAGGTTGCTTGCCTCCATTTCATTGAGCTTATTTTCTGGAGTTTTCTCCTCTTGTTTCATTTGTGGCATGTTTCTTTGTTTTCTCATTTCATTAGCCACTCTGTGTTTGTTTCTATGTGTTAGGAATATTTGTTTTGCCTCTCAGCCTTGGCTAGATGGCTTTATGTGGAAGGTGTCCTTTGTGGCCCAGGGGCACACTCTCCCTGATCCTCTGTGTGTGTGTGGGGGGGGGGGCTCTGGACGTGATCTTTGTGTGGGTTGTGTGTGATCTTCTGTTGTCGCTAAGCCTTTATTGGTATTAGTACATCTGTAGATGAGATTAACGCTCAGACCGACTAACTATGGGAACTGGCTGCACTCATAGGGTAAGAGATGCTGTGTGGGGGCTGACCACACTGAGGGGATTTGCCCTAGCAGGCTTGTGTACTTGTTATAATCACCCTTTGTGTATACCGCTAATAGGGCTAGTCAGGAGTTGTTCTATTGTGGTCTGGTGCCAGCCTTCAGGTGCACTGGTTTTGTGGCCCCTTGGGAGGGGATCCCCAGTAAGCCAAGATCAGTTGCTGTCTTTGATTGCTCAGGGCTACCTAGTGGGAGCTACAAAGTGATCCACAGATGGTTGTTGCCTATGCTGGATCTATAGGTAAGTGGAAGAGACAACACTGTAGGCAGCTGTCCGATTATCCCCCGTTCCTGACCTAGGGCAGTTTAGCAGAGGGACCAGTGCCTGTCAGTGGCCCCTAAGTCTCTGAAACTGGAAGAGCCTCTGGGTGACATGCATGTTGGGTGGTGCAGGGACCCTGAGAGTATCCTAGATCTATTGAGTAAATTTCCTCCTGCCACTGAAAAGTCAGCTTACATATCAGCACTGTTTCTATACAAGGTTCCAATCATAGCAAGGTCAGCTGCTGCCCACCTCAGGCCTGCAAACACCCAAGCTCTATTTAAGAATTACTGAGCTCATGGTATGAGTTTGTGTCCTGCCACCAAATGCTTCTCCTGGGTGAATAGGCTTTGCATGGACCACACAAACAGAGTGCTGTTGTTGCTGTTGAATTCGTAACCCAAAAAAAGCTCAGGATGAGACCAGGTTGCCTGGAAGCAGGCTTGCCACAGGTGATTTGTGGGTTAGTTGGGGTGTTGTCTTAGTGAAGCATGGGGCTGTGAGGCCTACACAGCACCAGACTTGCTGCTAGCTCTGGGACTGCGGGCTCCCACCAAAGTCAGGTATCACTGCGTGACCTACTGTCATCTGTGTTGAGCCCACAAAACCCCTGAGATTTGTCCAAGCGATACTGTGTCTCGTGCTAGCAGCAGCGATCCTGTCACTGTATTCCCTGAACTTTGCTCACTTTGCTGGCTGAGATTTGTTGACTGAGCAGAATGCACCTCCCCAGGGCAGGGGCAGCTGCCTATCAATGTGCTGTGGGCACTTTGTGTATCGGATGGGGCAGGATCTCACGGAGTCAAGGACCATCAGGACAACAGCCTCAGTTTTCTGCAGTTTCTATGTCTGCACATTCCTGCAGTAGTCACAGATAACTGGGAGACAAGCTGCTGTCTAGAGTGGTCCCACAGACCCCTGTGATCCCCTCAAGAGATATTGCAGTTCATACAGGCAGTAGTGGTCTACCCACAACCATTTTCTCAGAAATGCGCTCACCGTGAAGAGGAATTTTCCACTCAAATGGCTAACCTTGTAATGAGCTCTTTATTCTGCTTCTGTAGACATGCTTGCCGCATAGGCTGAAGGGCAGAGTGATCTCAAGATCAGCTGAAGACTCACCCTGCCCTTAGACTGTTCTCTCTGGAAACAGACGTATTACCTAAATTCCTGTTCAAAAATCTCATGCTCTGTAACTGCCCATAGGCCATAGCAACTCCCGTGCACATGTGTAACCCATAGCAAGCCCCATGGTCTGTAACTGTCTGAGGACAAATCAACCTATCGACCCATGACAACTGTAACAGCACAGATATAAAAGCAAAATTGCCCCTTAGTTTTAGGTCCAGATCTTCAGGGCACTATGTCTTCTGGGACTGCCAACGTAATAAACCTGAATTCTTCAACTCTCTGAGTGGTGCTTGGTTTCTCGTCAGTCTGATTTCGCAACATTTCTGCAACCACACTAGCCAAAGTCTGTCACCTGCACAGACTGCACAACCCCAGAGAAAAGCAGGGCAGGGGAGGCCATCTGTCAATGGGCTGCAGGCACTTTATGGCTTGGGTGAAGCGGGATCTCAGGGAGACAAGGGTCGTCAGGCCATCATGGCCTCAGTTTTGCTGCAACTTCCGTGCCTGGATGTTCCACTGTAGTCACAGATTACAGTGAGACCAGCTGCCACCTGGGGTGGTCCCACAGACCTCTGCAATTTCCCGATACAATATTGCAGCAGAGTTCTGCCTGCAACTGATTGTCCTGCAGTGCCCTGCCTGTGCTAGCCAAAATTTATTGCCCATGTGGATTGGGAGTGGGGGTGGGGGGTGGGTGAGGGCAGGGCAGTGGCAGTTGACTGCCCATGGGCCAGCTGGGGCGATTTGTGGGTTAGGTGGGGTGGGGTCTCAGGGAAAAAATGGCCATCAGATCAATACAACCTCGGTCTTGCTGCAACTTCGGTGACTGTTCACACGTTCCCAAGAAAATCTTAGATCACAGCAAGACCAGGTGCTGTCTGGGACTGGCCCACAGATCCTCAGGCTCCACCCAAGTTCATGCTGGCAGCAGTGATCTGCCTGAAGCTGTCTCTGAAATGCATGCTCACAGCGCTGGCTGCCAGCTATGAATGTTTGGCCCTGAATAGGTGCAGGGCGGGGCAGCCATCCAGGAACAAAAGCCCCAGGCAATCTGTAGGTTGGGTAGGGAGGGCTGATCTCCTCAAACTAGCAGCTTCCTAATGGCCCTGTGGGAGGGGTCTGCACAGTCAAGCTGGCCAGGTGTATAGGTTGCCCCGGTTGCGGGGCAGAGACTAAGGCACAAAGGTGGCTGGCTGCCTGTTCAACCTTCGTTCTGGCTCCAGGTACTGCAGTCTTTCCTTGTATGAATCTTGCGCGAGCCCCAGGTGAGCGTCTGCAGGTGAGAGAGCCTGTGAGTCCTTCAAAGAGGCATCTAGGGTTTCAGTCTCCTTCCTTCTCACCCAGACGCCCAGAATCCCCTCTGGTTTTTACAGTCAGAGTTACTGGAAATTCCTCTTCCCTGGTCAGGGACCCTGGGCTGGGGAGCCCCTGAATGAGGCCAGGACTCCCCTCTCCTTCAGGGGAGCCTCTGCCGGCTCGCTCTCCCTCTCGGTGACCCTCCACCACTCGTGGGTGCGGGTCCAGCCCGGTTCGTAATTTTGCGCCTCCTACTGGCTTCGATGTGACTCCTTAATATTATCCGATGTATGTGTTATGATCAACTGGACTTCAGGTGATTCTCCACGTTGATTATTTTATAATTTGGTTGTGATTTCAATATGGACCTTGGAGGAGGCGAATCCTGCCTTTTACCTAGTCTGCCATCTTCCCCGGAGCCCTCGAACTTTTCTGACTGAGATCCACAACAAGGAATACGTTTTTCGTCTTGATCCTAAACACATGCACACCGTCACATCCACGGGTGGAACACGATCTCATACAATACTAATCCTTACTTTGTGTGACACGCAGACATATGATCTATTCTATTTCTTCTCCTTTTTCTTCCACACTGGTTGCAAAGTCTCTCAGTCGACTTCCAGCCTAATCAACTAATAGCCTGCAGCCTGAACCAAAGGCTTCTTTTATGAGGCACCAAGCTTTCTGTATAGCACCTGACATTTCAGTGCCACTCCTGAGGTAATTGTACTGATTGGTGAAGGGGAGTTGAAGCCAGTTGCATAAAGCCTTACACATACAAGTAAAAGCACAAAGATGTTCACAGCAGCGCTCTTTGTAACAGGGAAGGATGGGAACACCCTCAGTGTTCGCTAATGGTGGGGGGTCCGCTGGATGTTATGCAGCCCAAAGACTATGCTGAGAAATGGATTTGAAACATGGAGAAAATCTCCCAACAAAGTGTCAAGTGAAGAATTTAAAGAAGGATGTATCCATGGGTACAGTGCTACAGTTGTGGTGCTCAGAGTGGCCCTCGGCACAGGGGAGACGGTATGTGTTTGCTGAGTGAATAAGTGAGCAATACCCTGGGCGAAGACTAAAAAAAAGATTTGCTTCCAATCCTGTGTCTCCTCTATTCTCTGCGCACCTCATCAGTCTTCTTGTGACACAACCCGGAGCTCCACGCAACCCCATCCACAGGGCCCAGGGAATGTTTGTCGAATGAATGAAAAAATGACAAAGTGACAGATGGATGATGATTTGGGCATTTTTATTGTTTTCCGGATTTCCCTGATCTTTTGTAATGAGATCATTATCTTTCAACTGGCAAGAGTAATGTTTATTTTTCTATGTCCGAAACAAAGTAAAATAAAACTAAAGAAGCTGCTGCCTCTTCACGCAGGTGTCAGAAGGGAGCCGAGTTGCTTCTGGAGAACAAGCCCATCCTCCGGACACTGAGGAGGGCGTTGGAAGGACCAAACTCCTGCCACACGCGGGCCACATGGTGAAGTGATGGCCCGGCGATGCCACCCTGCGCGCCCAGGCCAGGTCGTCCCTCCCCTGAGACACAGGATGCCCTTTCCTGACCCTGAGACCGCAGCATCAGGGCCGAGCACTGGCAAGCCACGTGGACGGAGTCCGGACGTGGGGACCGTGTGACGCCACAGCGGTGAGTCGCTTCTTCCTGTCTTGACGTTCCGACCGGCACTGATGCCAGGCGAATCGGGTCTCAGGTGTGTGATACTCATTCATTGAAGGACTCCTGCTGTCCAGTTCATGTCACCTGCACACACCTGCAAACATGGCTTGGGGACACTAGTATGTCTGTGCCCTGTCTGTGGCTTAGACAGGGCACTTCTCACACGAGTTCATATTGTCCTGACTTGGCCTAGGGAGAAAAACGTAGCTCTGTTTTCGTGATGAGGAAGAGACGGGCTCAGAGAGGTTGAGGGACTGGACAAGGCCACACAGCAAGAGGACCCGAGTGGCGACCTGGGCTGCAGTCAGGTCCCTCACGTCGCTGCCTGTGGGGGGTGGAACCCCCCAGGTGATGGCAGAGCAGCCATGTCATTGCTCCTTTCCTCCCAGGCTCATCCCTATCCTCCTTCCTCCTGTTTTGTGTCTTCCCTTCTCCTCCCATTCACCAAACTTGGTGCCCCCAAGGCTGGAGGTACCACGGGGACAATGAGGTCAGTTGTGGGTCATGGCGGTGCCTCACCTGGCTCAACCTCAGTCCTCAGAAGCGGAGTGGGGAGTGTCTCCCCAGGAGGGTCCCCAAGAGTGTCTCCCCAGGCCAGAGGCAGAGGGAGGATCAATGTCCCCTGGGGCATCCTCATTCATTCATTCACTCAGCAGCAACTTGTGGGTTGACCTTGGGGGTCCAGGCAGGATGCCAGGCTGCTGCCCCTCCCAAGCTCAGAGACTCAGGAGGAGGCAGTCCTTACACACAAAAATGGCTGGCCCTGCTTCCCCCGTGCTATGGAGCAAAGGAGGGGGTGCAACATGCCGGGCAGCAGCTGAGTGAGGGGCTGAGCAGGGAGGGAGTTCCGGGGCAAAGCCCACCCCAGTCGCGGCTCCTTGGAACAACCTGTCTGTCAAGGACATGCAGTCCACAGGCCATTCCCAAAGTGTATCTGGTTACAGCACCAGATCTTGGTCTGTGGCTGTGCCATAGGGTGGAAAAAAGAAGCATTTCAGAAAAAATGTGCAGCGTTATATGGAAAAATCATAATGATGGGATGTGGGGGGAGAAGGGCAGAGAAGGGCATCTGTGTATGTGAGTGTGAGTGAGTGTGTGAGGATGTGTGTGTGAGCAGGGGTGAGAGTGTGGGTAACTAGTATCCGTGTGCGTGAGAGAGTGCCTGAGGAGGTGTGTATGTGGCTCTGTGCGCGTGCGTGTGACTGTGTACGTGAGTGTTGTGTGCCTGAGTGTTATGCGCATGTGTGCACCTGGGCTCTTGGCCTTTGGCTCTTTTTCCAAGATGCGTCTGGCACGTCTCCTGCTTCTGGCCTGGAGAGGAAAGGCGTGTGCTCACTCTGGGAGGAGAGGCCGTGTGGCCACCCCTGCTCTGCTGTCGCCCCCCACCCCCAAGTCCCCTCGCTCGTCCCCACTCATCCCCTCTCCTGGGGCCTCTGCATCCAAACAGGAGCACTTCATCCCCACTCCCTGGCCTCCGCCCGTGCTCCCTGCTGGCTTCCTCAGGCCCCTTGCCCAGACTTCTTTGAGTTTCCTCCAATATTTTTAAATCACCTTTGATGGCACCCCGGCGAGTGTTTGCATCTGAACCCCTGCTGAACGCCCGCAGTTTCTCAATTCAGATTTCCCAGAGGGTTAAACTGGAGATACATCCTCTACCCTTATCCTAAAATCTTCTATCATGTGGAGCACTTCCAGGAGGGTTTAGATAAAGGGGCCCCTTTTAATGGAAAGAAGGGACACACTGGGCAGGGATGGGTCAGGGACCAGCTGCAAGCAGGGACTTTTGCATTTTGAGGGGGAGATAAGTATAACTGAGTGAAGAAGGGGCAGCTGTGCCCTCCCTGAAACGTTTGCTGGGCTCTGGCAGCCAGACCTGGTGGCTAGACTGGCCTGGTGCTCCCCACACTCGGGGGTTCCCTCCCCAGCACCTGGTGATGGGAAGGCTGGGGCTGCAATGTGCCTGCTGTGACATTTCTATGGGGCTTGTAACCATGGTCACCCATGAAGCCATGCCAAGAGGTTTTTCCTGTGTGCGTGGTGAGAGTTCTAAATATCTTCCACCTCTTCAAAGTCCTGACTCTTTTTGGACAGTTGTTGTGGGTTGAACTCTGTCCTCCAAAGGACATGCTCAGTTCTAAAACCCCTGTACCTATGGATATGACTTGTTCGGAAATAGAGCCTTTGCAGGTGTGATCAAGTTAAGATGAGGTCATTAGAATGGGGTCCTCATAAGACGAGGAGAAGAGATACCCAGGGAGAGGCTGTGTATCGACAAGGCGGAGGTTGGGGGTGACACGTCTATCAACCAAGGATCTCTGGGAGCCACCAGAAGTTGGGAGACACAGAAAGAGTTTGTCCCTCAGGATCTCTGGAAGGAGCCGGCCCTTTCAGTAACTTGACCTTGCACTTCTGCCTCCAGAGCTGTGGGAGAGTGGATTTCTGCTGTTCCAGGGCTCCGTCTGTGGGGCTCGGTGACACAGCCCCGGGACACTCATGCGACAGTGCTTTCGGGCCCTAAGTGCCCACCGAGTGCCCGCCGTGTGGGACGCTCGCAAAGCGCAGGAGGCGGCAGGAACGGCCCCTCGCACCCCGCCCCGTGCTTTCTTCGTGTTGACTCCCCTTTCTTCTGCCCTTTGGTCGCTTCACAGTCTCATCTCCTATGCCCGCTCACTTCGCCTTCGAGTTCAGAAGTGTGGATTTCAAAGCAAAGGACATTTGGAAAATAGTTACACTAAGGGTTGCAAGTTGAAATTCCAGTCCTCCACAGAAAACTCCGGAAAGGAATTCTCTTACCCACCCATCCCCAAATGCCCTCACCTTCCTCCTCTCTGGAGCCCCCACACTTTGCAATGGCACTCAGATCATGGCAGCAAGATCTTGTTGTAGATGTTTCTGAAACCCACTTGCTGACCTTGAGGATCCGTAAAGATAGGAACCAGGCTTGTCTTGTTTACTCCCAGGACCAGGGACCATGCCTCACACACAGCTGGAGTTCTGTGCACATTAGTGGAGAGAGAGCGGAAGGGAGGAATCTGTGGCCTCAGTGCTGTGCCTGACCTCTGGGCTCTCCCCCATCTCTCTATCTCCCCTGCACCTGGCCTAGGTGGCAACACAGGTCCCAGTATCCCACTCTTAATTCCCTCCCTGACTCTAGATTGTCATCTCTAACCCTAACCACATTATCACCAGACAGCAATAAGATTGAGAGCATGTTAGTGTCCTGGGGCCGCCCTAACAAAGACTCATAAACTTCTCTCAAAGTTCCGGAGGCAGAGATCTGAAATCAAGGTGTCCATACGGGCGGCTCCTCTCAGCATCTCTGGGGAGGGTCCTTCCTGCCTCTCCAGGGCAGGTGGCCCTGGTGGTCCCAGGCTGGTCGCAGCATCACTCTGCAGCTTGGGGCAGGGCATGCATATAAGCTGCCTTGGGAACAGTGACTTTAGGCTTCGTCTTCCATCTTTCTCGTGATAATGCGGATCGCAGTGCCTGCCTCACAGGATCTCCCGGGTGGGCGTGGGCTCAGCGACCATTGATTCTCACTCTGCTCTGGGTTAGTTCAAGCAGGAAAGTGATCTCTGGGAGTAGACGTTTTTGTAGCAGATTTTGGAGGCTGACTCTGAACTTTTGAAACCTGCAACTTCTGTTTTGGGTAACACATTCTCATTAAGAATCTGGAAAACAGAAAAGTAAATGAAAACGCAAGAAGACACCCAACAACTATTATTCATGTTTCGGTGTATTTACTTTCAGAATTTTTTTTTTTATTATTATGAATCGTTTTAATAGCTGGGATTGATCTGGAAAAAACTTTTTACACAGCCCTCGGGAGGCTTGGCTGGGTCAGATATCATAAATGGGCTTTATTTTTAGTGCTAGACACAAAAGTTTGGCAACAGGTCCTGGTGTGCTGGGGCTGGGGCTGGCGCTCCCATCTGGGGGCAGATCAGCACGTGGGCCGATCTCATCTACCTGAGAGATGAACCATCTGTACGGTCGGTGTTCAACAAACAGCGTTTCTCCGAGGATTTCAGTCTTTTCCGAGACCTCAAACATAAATGGATTTATTTTGCATCTCACTGAAACGAATCAACCAAAAGGAAAATAAAAAGTCAAACCAGGATAAAGAGATAAAATCAGTGTAAATATTTTCACCAATTTTCCAATATTTTTCCTCAAGAAGAAATACTTGAGGGAGTCTGCTAAAGGCCTTGACTGAGCAGTGTGTTTGCCCCGCGTTCCCAGCTTACCCGAGACCACCATCCTGTCCGATGTCTGGAAAGTCGCGGTGGCGGGAACTGCCCTGCTTCCATGGACGTAGAGTGAGAGACGTGATTCGCTGTGGTCGGTGGGAAAGGAAGCAGGGAGCGTTGGAGGCAGTTTGTTTTTAATCCCGTGACGAGCCATGAGCTGAGGTGAGGCCGCACGTCCAGCAGGATCAGACACGGAGGGTGTTCACGTGGACATCAGCTCACCAGATGAGTCAGCCGGCATGTGCTGTGGGCGTCTGGTGTGTTCCCGTGCTGCTGGTCCCGGCTGAACTCAGTTGGACAGGCACTGGGCTGGTAGGAGCTCTCCCGAGTCCAGGGTGCGGCTCCTTGTGATACAAAATTTGTGCCTGAGAGAGCGTCAGTGTGTGTGCATGAGTGAAAGCATGTGTGTGTGTAAGCATGTGGGGTGTGCATGAGCATCTCTAAGTGTACGGATGAGCGTGTGTATGTGCGGTGTGAGCGCATGCATGAGCGAGTGCAGAGCATACAGCCGAGTGTGTGCGTGCGCACGCCCCTGAGGAATGTGTGATGCAGCTTCAGCCTCTCTTCCCCCCGCCTCCCCTACACACTGCTTCCTGCAGCAATGGCATCTGTGTGCTTCTTGCTATTCTGTGTGCCCAAGGGGTCCAGTGACCATCCAGCCACCCACACATCTCAGAACCGCTGTCTCCAGTAGGTCCCTGAGAGGACTGCCAGGGGCGCTTGGCCCTTCCCTTAGGGGCACACTTTGCTTTGGGGAACTCTGGGCTGTATTGGTGGAGTGTGGAATCTGAAGTACTAGGCGCCTTTCTCAGGGTCTTTTCCATTTCCTGTCCCACTCTGCCCTCCATTTGGAAGGGGCTCCTCATATCCTGTGTTTCCAAGTTCCGGGTGCTTCTAAATTTCCTTCACAGTGGAACTGGCATTTGGGTTTCTAACTCCACGTACTGCTCTTGCCCTGAGATTTCAGGGAGGCGAGGACAGCAGAACCGTCTTCGCACTTCCAGCTGAAATCTGGAAGCGGCTGGAAAGAGCCTGTCCAGAGGTGCCGTCAGCTATTTGCAGAAAAACCACTTCAGTGGTTTGTGTCGACTCGTGAGAATGCTCTTCTTGGCAGATGGGTCAGGCACCTGTGGCAAAGTTACCCATAATGCAACTGACACATTCTTGAGCAAGGCCAACGTGTCTCTTCCTCTGGATCCCCGTGAGCACTGGACATAGAGAGCTGCTTCCCCGGGCTCTATGCCCAAGCCCTTCTTAGATTAGTGGCAGCCAGGAGTAGGGGGTGGACGAGGCTCTTGGTCTGGCAGCAGAGCAGGCCAGAGTGGCCACTGCCCAGCCAAGTGCAGGCCAGCTGGTTCACGGCTGCCCTTGTCCACAACCCGCTCTCCTGTCCAGCTGCATAGCTCGCTCAGTCTGCAGTCCTTCCATCCAAGGAGGAGGCTTCCAGCCTAGGGGACATGAGTCGGCACAGCTAGAAAAGACCCATAAGCCCCATGACAAATGGGCAAGAGCACCTGGTGCTACAGCCAGGTGAGCGTCTTTCTCTGCCTGCAGCAGCCTACAGAGTGGCTCCTTCCAACTCTTTGTACTTATAGCCTGACTTCTGCTTCTGTTTTCATCACATGGCTTGGGAGAAACACCGTGACCTTGTCGGGCGACCCCACAGTGCACGATGGTCTGTTAACTCCCTTTTCTTCTCTTCCCGCGGCCCAGAGTATGAAGCTAGGCTGGCCTAGTCCACTTGGAGCCCGGGGTTTGCACCGTCCCGTGGGGTAGCCTAGGAGCCTCTTTTGGAAGCTTGGTAGCGGCCACCTTGGATGGGCCCTATGCACTGGTGAGAAGACACTAAATGCCTTGCTCTGGAGATTTCCACGGGAGGGAAGGGCCCGTGCACACAGGCATCCAAATGTGTAGCAGTTGTTCTCCTCAGTGACAAGTGACTTGAAAGAGTTTGGTTTTGATGAGAGTTTGATTAAGTTTCAAAAAAATTTTCACCTGGCAGAGGCATGAAATAGCCTAAATTGGAGCGTTTGATTGGCCCACCTTCTCCTGAGAAGAAAGCCGTCTAAATCTGCTGAGATGCTCAGAGACAAAACAGCCTTGGCATGTCAGTGCCAGCGACCGTCCCCGGCGAGGAGACGGGACAGGAGCCAGCGAGAGCCTGGTGTGCTCGTTCGCACGGCAAGGGGCCTGCCGCTGTGGTCTGTGTGTTGGGGTGCCTTCTGCCTTCTCGCCCTGTTCTCTTGCCCCTCAACCAGCACCACACGAACCTCCATAATTTTGAGCCTCTGTTTGGGGATTTGGCCTGTTTGTAAGTGGGTTTTCCATAAGTGGTTTCCCCAGGAACTTTTGCTGTTTAAGTGCTTTTCCAAAATATGAAATTATCTTTATCTGAGTGAGCTCACTGGCTTTGGTGGGGGCTGGTTCATCTGAGGGGGCCGTGTACTTCTGAACCTAGAGGAAGAAACGCTGGGGAACCAAAAGGCTGCAGAGTCTCCAGGACACCTACCAAAGTGGTCAGTGATGTAAGGGAACCTCTGTGACCTTCTGATATCACTACAGATTTCTAATGAGGCCCCCGAGGAGAAGTTAGCATTCAGATGACGATGACCTCAGCTTCTCTCTCAAGTGAGCCACAGAATTTCAGAGCCATCAACTCTAATATTACGGATGTGCTGGGGTTTAACATCCCACAGAACCAAGCTGCCCAGGAGCCAAGCAATATTGTGCCTTGGGGGCAGGGAAGCCTTTTCCTCAGAGGTGCAAAGGAAGCATGCTGAGGAAGGGCTCAGCTCCCACCAAGGGTGCCCGAGGGCCGCCTGGGTCAGCCGTCTCTTCTGGGGCATAACAGCCTCCAAGGAGCCCTCGCCATCTGGGGAGACTGGACTAAAGCGCCCCTCGCAGATGGATGGCTGTGGTTGGGTTAGTCAGTGGTTGTTTTCCAAGGGAGGGAGAGCAGCCCTCTGCCCGCGACGGAACGTGGAGTTTATCTCCCCACGTCCCGAAGCCCTCCCGATCCCCACGTGGCTGTCAGCAAAGCTTCATTCCCATCAGATAAAGGCTGGGATGATCTGGACAGCGTGCAGATTTATCCCAGGCTGACTCACAAAGAAGGTTAAAAAAAAAATAAAACAAAACAGAAATTTAGGCAGAAGTTGTGGTACTTTCCACTCCCTGCACTTTTCCTGGGCTCCGGATCGTTAGTGAAGGGTTTACAGAATGGCCGATGTGGGGAAGGCTGAGCTAAGGCCTCGTACCGGCCCTTCCTCTCTCCTCCCTCCCAGCAGCCGCAGTGTCCATTTGAAAACGTATCTGCCATTTGCTCAGGACACTGGGAAAGGAAAGAAACATCAGCCAAAGTCTCAGGTTCCCCAAGAGCACGGGCCTCGTGGCCGCATGGGCGGGCGACGCGAGGGCCCGAGCCTGGTCAAACTCCGCTGCGCCGTCTTAGAATTCTCAGCAATTGTTGGCAAAGGGCCCCACGTGTTCATTCTGCACCACGGATGATGCGGCCGGCCCTTCCTAGTAATGTTTAAGTCCCAGGAGTCACTCCTCGGTTCCTTGCCGTCTCTACACACCCCTCCCTGGCCGTAGAATTTGGAGTGTGCGTCTCATTGCTTTCCGTTTTAACGACTCGTGTCTTTGAGTCGTGTCCTGGCGAGACTGGCTTCAGAACAGCGCCTCGCATCTCCAGTTCCCTCTTTTTTCACAGACGCCCTCATGTCAGTTGTCACCCCCACCTCCAAAACACATGCTAGAGCCCAGAACTGGGAACATCGGCCCGCCCCAGCCTGCCTCCCTCCTCGATGCCACTCCCTCACCCAGGCTTGAGTTGGAGCCTTCGCATCTCCTGGTTCTTCCAAGGGTATCATCTGCCTTCCCCAGAGCAGACTGCAAAGCTAGGTTTGAATCCAGCTGTATCGGACTCCAACATAATTTTCCCTTCATCTGTATCGGGGGGGGGGGGTCGAGGGGGCGGGGAGGGGTCAGTAAAAAGGGCGATGAAACCTCCAGAAGATGCTCCGTACTACCTTAAATCTCTGCCTCCTGAGTTAGCATTTTGAAAATCAACATTTCAAATGAACTCAGTATCTCAGAAGAGAAAGACATCAAACCATTGTTCCCCCGCTGGGACTTACAAGGTTAGTAGACAGTGGCACAAACAACCATCCCTCTCGTTTTTTTTCCCTCACATAATAGACTTTCAGAGCAGTTTCAGGTTTTCAGAAAACTGAGCAGGAAGTACAGAGAGTTACCATGAACTCTCTTTCCTCTCCCCTTCTCCACTCTCCCACCCCGTTTCCTCTGTTATTAAAATCTTGTGTTAGTGTGGGTGCAACTTTTCCAATCGATGAGCCAGCATTGGTACATTATTAACTAGAGGCCAGAGTTTACATTAGGGCTCTCTCTTGGTGTGGTTCATTTTATGGGTTTGGCAAATGTATCATGACATGGACCCACCATTATGGTATCATACGGAGTAGTTTCACTGCCCTATGAATCCTCTGAGTGCCACCAATTCATCCCCGTCCTCCCTCAAGCCCCGGAAACCACTGATCTTTTTACTGTCTCGATAGTGTTGTGTTTTCCAGAATGTCATAGAGTTGGCATCATACAAGTGTGTGGCCTTTTCAGGCTGGCGCCTTTCACTTAGTAATATGCATTTAAGGTTCTTCCGTGTTTTGTCATGGCTTGGTAGTTATTTCCTTTTAGTGCAAATAGCATTCCACTGTCTGGATTGACCACAGTTTATTTATCTGCTCACCTACTGAAGGACATCTTGGTTCTTCCAGGTTTTGAAATTTTGGAGTGAAGCCATCTTCTAATCCTCATCTGTTTGCCTCTCTGTGGCCCACACCAGGATGTGAGTTCCCAGAGGAAGTAATTCCAGCCTATTTGTGTCCAGATACCCAGCAGCACCCACTGAGAGATGTGGCAGCTGCTTCATCAATATTTGTTGAACTGGATGGTGGGGAATAGAAGAGAAGACAGATCCTGACTGAGAAGGGAGAGAGGAATTGGCCCTTACGTCCCCGTGGAGGGATGGAGAGCCACACAAGTGGCATTCGTGGTGGTGAGGGGCGGGGGTAAGGGTCGCAGGAAGAGGACATCGAGGGGAAGGGCAGACCCTAAACAGTCGCCAGTTTGTCTAAGCCTATCGCAGGCAGCTCAAAGCCTCTCTTCAGATCTCTTGGGATTGGAGACTGAGGTTTGTAAATCACCACTTAATTTAAACTCTTTAAAATACCTATCTGAGAATAATCCAGGACCAAGGAGTAGTTGAGTAAAGTCTACATTTTCCTATTGGTCCCCTTAAAACCATTTAGATCCCAATCTTCTCTAGAAATAGGGGGCAAAATTAAAGCAGCCTTCACTGTTTCTCACCCATCAGAGCCTCTAAAAGTTCATTGTCCTTTGTTGAGAAAAGCAAAATGCTCTGCTTTGTAGCAGAATCATTGAGCAAAGAACAAGCAGCTGAAGGTTCCTGTTTAGTCTTCTACAGCCCGGGGACCAGTCCTCCTGGGGACATCACTTTCTGTTGGGCACAGGTCCAACTTCACTGATTCACCTCCCCTTTCTGATTATCTTTGGCATCAAATGAAGGATGAGTGACAGGTTTCATCTGACAAGTGGGCTAGGATTGATTGGTAATGGCTGCCTACAGGGCAGGGTTCACGCTCTGTGGTAGATTAGACATGTCTGCTCTGGTACAGGAGAGGGAAGTGTGGTCACACTCATGGCTCTGCCATCGGGTACTCCATGCTCTTGGGGCTTTTCCTATTGGTCCTCGTGGTTTTTGTTTATTTAACAATCCAGAATTGTGAGTTGGTGGAGTAGGCCAGGAAAAAATTGAAAAGTAGTTAAGTCGATTTCATTTTTTCTTATGCGGTTAAAAAGAAGAGAGGATTCTTTATGTTTTTAACATTGACTTGTGAGAAAAAAGCAACCAGGGAACTTTTGGATTCTCTTATACACTGCTTTGCCTTTAGATAAGACTTGGAATGTGTGAAATGATGGCTGATGTCTGAGCTGGGTCTGCTTGTGAATTTCCATGTGTTTACCGTGGCCCCTTGCAGGCTCAGCATACTCCCACCTTTAAGTCATTTCAGAATTGAAGTTGTCAGTGGGCAGGTATTAGGATGCCCTGGTATAGAAAAGGCAGGTCAGCTGGACAGGCTGGGAGGAAGCGCCTGTCCTAGAGCGGGGTCTTCTGCCCCATCCTCAGAGCTGTCTGCGCCCCATGCAGAGTAGAGCCAAAGGCCCACGCACTGCCAGGCCCGAGCGGTGACATCGGCTGCCCGTGGTGGTATAGGGAATGATTTTCAGTGCCTGGTCTGCCCCAGCCTATCCCAATTTGCTGAGGGAGGCATTGCAAGTAATCTGTTCCCAATCATTTCTATTCCTGACATTTAGAAATGACTCTCTTGAGGAACATTAGGACAGATTCAAGTCATTCCTCTAATAACTGTGTAATGATAAGGGAAAGGGAGGAAAGGAGAGGGGGTGAGAGAGGACAGATTGGGGGAATTGGAAGGGAGGGAGAGAGACAGGGGCAGAGGTGCAGAAGGAGGGTAATAGCTAGCAGCCGGCAGTAGCAGGGGTGGGGGTACTGGCTTCCCTATGCAGGTCAGATGTTGCACACATGCCGACAACTCAGCCTCGACATCCATTACACACCGCTGCATGACAGGACCGAAAGGGGAATGTGGTGATAAACAGCACGGAGCAGGAACCCGGGCTCCGTGGGGATGTAGACGCATCCATCAGAACAGACAGAGAGTGGGAATGGGCCACGTGAAACGTGGAGCAGCTCAGAGGGGTCTCTGAAGACTCCAGAGCCATGAGGAGGAGGCAAGGAGCCCCGCTTGTTGAAATGGGGCTTGGGGACATACCGGGGCACATAACCAGCTGTTGTCTGTGGCCACGTGGCTCCCTCTAGCTGGTTCCGAGGCTATTTTAAAGAGAAGGCACTTTTGGTGTGAAAAGCTCCCTGAATTCCCCAGCCCTTGACCCCGCCCCAGCTTTCACCAGGAACCCTCAGTATGTCCAAGCTAAAGCTACTAACCCTCTCAGTGGTGTAGGAGTGGGAGATGCACCAGCCCACCTTCAGATCCACCCCAGAGGCTGATGCGAACCCTCTCCTCCTGCAGACTCTGGCCTGCACCAGCACCTCCAAGGACCCGGGACAGCTGCTCACGTGCACGTCTGCTCACATACATCTACACATCTCACACGGGTGTGCTCGTGCACATATCTGTACACATCTCACACAGGTGCTTTCCTCATGCACATGTCACATATACTCTCACAGGCACGTCTGCTCACACATGCCTCACACGCGCTCATCTGCTCACATACATGTCTGTACACCACACGTCAGCACACACGCTCACTCAATCGGTGAATCTCCATTCATTCTAGAGCAGTGGTGTGGGTTTAAGGTGCTTTTGTTGCTTGATGAGAAGTGCATTTATGACCTGGGAGGCTCAGGAGAATGGGCCCAGACACCTCCATCAGGTCCCAGGTGATGGTGGGGGACACAGCTTGAAAGGGGACTGTCCTGTTATGATGATTATTTCTCTGTTACACACCAGCAGCCTGAGATTTATGGCAAGTACATGTTCAAGCACCAAGGGCAGGGAGAGGGAGCGCCAGGTCTCCAGCCATCTTCCTAATACAGTGACTCATGTCCCGCCATGTCCTGCCACAACACTGAACGGGCTCTCCACCTGCAGACTTGGAGCTGGGGTGACAGAGGTGGAGAGGTGGAGAGGAGGTGGCAAGGAGCACACATGATGGCACATAAGTGACCGAACAGGGGCCCGGTCTGCTCTCATGTCTCCTCTGGGAGGCAGGCGGGTAAGGGACCTGAGTCCTGGGCCTGCAGACTGAGCTCCCTCCTCCCTGAGGAAGGTTAAGAGGTCTCAGCGAGGGATCAGAGCAAAGCCACCAGGACACTGCTGGGAGATGAGACTGCGGGGAGAGGCAGGGAGGCCGTGGAGGAGAGGACTGAGGGTGACTCAATGTTGTAGAAATGCCTGGGAGTGTAGGACTCACAGGAGATGGGAGGGGCTGTTCCTGTCACAGCCGTTGACAAGACAGGAGGAAGTGAGCTGCAGCCTATTGAGTAGGGGTGATTGTGGGGCTGGGGAGATAAACTGAAGACTGTGTGCAAGGAAGGCAGGACACACAGACACACCGACACGTGTACATAGTCAAAATGCAACATTCACACACACACACACACACATACACTCTTAGTGTCGCATATATACACTGACATTAACACTCATTCATAATACACACATACACCCATGTACACATAGTGTCACACACAAATGCAACACATTCACACACTTATACACTCAAGCCACACACAGACACCCTACACCAGAGCGTAAGAGCTTTAATGGAGCTGTTGGCAAAGTGTTAGCATAGAGTACAAGTCAAATGTGTGTGCCTGGCAGAGCCTCAGAGGTGATGTTCACCTGGGTTTTGAAGATCGAGTAGGAGTTCACTGGCAGAGAGAGGAAGAAGGCCGGAGCAGGATATGTGCAGGAAATGTGAGTGGCTTAGTCTGGCAGTGCCTGGGCTGTGCCGCTCCAGCTTCCACGGGCACAAGGATGCTCAGGGAGCTTGTCGAAATGCAAATTCAGAGTCACTTCTCTGACATACTGGGGTGTCTGGGATGGGGCCCAGGACGCACAGCACTTTGCGAGCACCCCAGGCTATTGTAATACGGGTAGGCCTCTGGCCCCTGAGACACGCTGGCACGGGTTGTCAGGGGTGAGAGTGGAAGGAGAGTAAGGAGATGAGACTGGGGCCAGACATGACTTGCCAGTCCCCGTGTCCTACAGGCCACATGAAAAATGGGGAGTCAGCACAGTGGCAATGACCCATCCATTAAACAAAGGTGGCCAGGGGCCCCAGGGGCAGGCCCCTTCTGATGGTTCTGGGAACAGGATGTCTGACCTCAGGGAGCTCAGTCTGGGCACAGGCTTCACCAGACCCACCCCCACCGTCATCCTAGGATAAGCGGGCTCTACGCAGAGCACAGAGAAGAGGCAGACAGTCTGGGGCAAAGGGCAGGGTGGGGGGTTCCCAGGACTGGGCCCAGTCTCAGAGGAGGTGAAGCTGGACCGAGCCTTGAAGGAGGGCCATGTGCAGCCAGGCAGCTTTCCTCTCTACTCCAGAGGTTCCCAACCAGGGTCGGCTTTGTGCCCCTAGGGAACACTTCACAGTGTCTGGAGACATGTTTTATTGTCGCAGCTTGTGGGGGGGGGGCGGTTAGGGCGCTTCTGGCCTCTAGTGGGTGGAGGACAGGGATGCTGCTCAGTATCCCACAGTGCCCAGGTTGGCCTCCGCAACAAAGAATTGTACAACCCTTTATTAGTTTCCTGTAGCTGCCATAACAAATTACCACAAACAAGGGGCTCAAAAACCAAAATCTGTTCTCTCCCAGTTCTGGAGGCCAGAAGTCTGAGATCAAGGTGTGGGCAGGGCCGCGGTCCCTCCAGAGGCTCCGAGAGAGGATCCTTCCTGCCTCTTCCTGCTCCTGGGGCTGCAGGCATTCTTGGGCTTGTAGCCGAATTATCCCAACCTCTGCCTGCATCATCATATGGCCTCTCCTCTGTGTGTGTCTGGCCAAATTTCCCTCTCCAAGTACAGTCACATTCTGAGGTCATGGGGGTTAGGACTTCAACATATGCATTTGAAGGAGACATGATTCAGCCCATGACAGATGGACAAGAAGTTCTAGCATGGTCATGGCTGCTTTCCCAGACCAGGTCCTCAACAGCTTGGTAACTGTCGGACCTCACCAGAAGGGTCGGCCTCATTCCCCCAGCAAGGATGCCAGCCATTGCCCGAAAGCGCAAGGAGTCTCTCACACAAGAGGTTTGGCAGCCTGTCTTCAAAAACCCCGGGGTGTTTACACATTCCTGTAATGAAGGGAAAAAACCCAAGAAGCAAAAACCCAGAGCAATTATTCACTCTTGCTTTCTTAAGCTGCAGAAGGAGCTGGTTGGGAAATCATGAGTCAAGTGAAATCCTTTATGGAATGAGCAAAAACAAAAAAGAACAAAAGCCATTTGACTCACTCGCTGAGCCCCCCGTGGGGAGACTCTTACTGGGAATGTTTACCATCCTGCTCCCAGCTCTGCTGCCCTGCCCCAGAGGCCCTGGCTGTCTGCATTCCCCTGTATCCTCACTCCAGATGCTTAAGTCACTGCTTATAATGGCGCAAGATGTCAGGAGGTGGCTCTCAGAGGCTGGAAAAAGAGTGAAGTGTCCTTGGCCAGCAGCTGACTCACCGGCTCCGCATGGAAGCTCTGTCCCAGGGCACCCACTTGAAGCCGTCCCTGTTGGAGCCATGGACACTGGTGCTGGGCAGGTCTGTTCACAGCCTGCGAATGTTCATTTGTGAGCCTGTCCATTCATTCATGCCGGTCCTGCCGAGCAGTCCTGCGCTCACACAGACAGAATTCAGGCCCTGTCTGCAAGTGGCCTGTGACCTCAGTTGGGATGTAAGACATACACAACCCCTTCTGCAAGTTCCCCTCAGTCCCTCCAGCCAGAATGGGTGCCTGTCAGTTGTGTTCACACTTGGCACTTGTCCCCTGGTATGCAGTTGCTAATGGGCCACCCGAAGACAGCACTTCTCAAGGAGAGAGGCTCATCTCATCCAGCATGTGTTCCCAGGTGAGCACAGGGAATGGAGCATCTCATTCATCCCCGTGCTCCCAGTGCAGGTAGGGAGTGGTGCAGAGCAGCTGCTTTGTACGTGTTTTTTTGGATGGATGGATGGACAGATGAGCATAAAGCAGTTACCTAACTCTGAAAACCAGGCCAAGTTATCTGCCTAGTGATATGGCTCAGAAAGCCCATGATATGGGGGGAAAAAAAATAAACAGAGAAACTGACTGTCCCCAGGAGACCTGGGATTTACTGCTAGTGATAAGAGATACGCTACCAATACATTACTGCTAAAGGGAAGCTCATGAAACAATCCAAGGACTGAACAGAAGACTAGACTCCTGTCCAGTCCCAGGCATTTGGTCTTTGTGTGATACTGACAGCTTCTTTGAAAGTCCTGCTGCTACAAGGGGAGAAAAGGAGAGGGGTATATTCTGAGGGCACCACCATCCTTCCTGATGAGGACATTCTTCTGGGATCAGCAGAGGCATTGCCATGGGTGCACAACACAGAGAACTCAGGGCAGACACAAGTGAGAGCCTCAGGATGTGAGGATGATTGTATAGTGGGGAGACCACAACCAGTCTCTACAGGCTGCAGAGGCAGGACCATTTCTCACAGTCCAGAAGAGTGGGAGAGAAGATGTGTCAGCCCCTGGCCTCTCCCATCCTGGATCCTGTTCTCCCACGGCTCCCTGTTGTCATTTTCTCTGTGGGTCCTGGTGACGTGTCCATGCTGAGGCTGGAAGGTCAGCTGCCCCGGAGCAATCGAAGGTCGATGGGCAATGGTCATCTCTGAGAGTTCCCAGATGAGTCACCGTGTGACAGTCACCTTCCTCATCCTCCACAAGCCCAAACAAGTCAGCCCTGAAGGGGGTGTCCCCAAGTGTCTCCTCCATGAGTCAAGCCTCCCTGCCTATTTTTAGGCCCTTTCTGCAGAGCATCGAGGCAGGCAAGGCTTGTTTATTCTGGATCAGAGCTGCTCTGGGAATTCTCCATCCTACCACAGCCTTCAAAACAAAGAGCAGGGAGAAAGGATGACTACCGTGTGCCCTGGTGACAATGGTAGCCTGTCCAGACCACAGGGCCCGGGGCTGGAGTAACCACACAACACCTGGACATCCTCCAGCCTGGACTGCAGCCAGAATGGTTGCTTTGGCTCACCCAGTAAAAGCAGCTAGGAAGCGCCTGTCTAGCCTCTGTGCAAGGAACGCCAGACACTGAAGGGTCAGCTAGTGCTCACAGAACATCCACCCTCCAGCCATCAGCCCGGGCCCTTGGCCCCTGAAGGCCCCATCCATTTCTTCTCCACTTCTCATGGTGGACTGAGAGCAGCAGTCCAGGGCTAGGAGTTCTACCTGGTTCACATGCATAACCCCAATTTTGCCACCAGAAAGGCTCCATAAAGTCTGTATTCATTCACTCATTAACTCATTCATTCGCCATCCATCACTTAACATTTGTTGCATGTGCACCTGCTATGCAAGGTATGAGTTCCATCCTCAGGAAATTTACCCCCCCCACCCACCCCGGGACAAGAGGAAACAGAAGTGACAAGCATCATCATAGGGGAAGTATGAGCACCTGGGGGCAGGTGGTCACAGAAGACTGCTGGGAGGAGCAGAGTACCAAAGGTGAGCGTCGTCAGCTGGGCAGAGAGGGTTGGGAGCAGATGCTCTGGCACAGTGGTTCCAATTAGATAGTAGTTCCCACACTTGAGCTTGCATCAGAATCTGCTGGAGGGCTTGTTGGAGCACAGCTGGCCCAGGACCCACCTCCAACTCCTGATTCAAAAGTTAGGAGAAGCCCAAGAATTTACATCCCTAACAATTTTGTAGTGATGCTGGTGCTGCTGGTCCAGGGACCTCACTTTGAGAACCACTGTTCTGGGCAAAGGGAGCAGCATGGTCTAAGGATAGAGATGTCAGTATGAATGTACAGATGAATGAATAAATGACCTTTGAGTTGCTTTTACCATGATGGGTCTACAAGAATTAAGCTTCTCTCGTATCCAACGGACAAGGTCATATGTATAACATCTGAGGCTGACAACCATGTTACTTACATGATTGGAAAGTCAGCCTTGACTCGGTCTCACCCTATTGCTAAGGCCCAAGGCAAGCTTCCCCGGCAAGCGTAGAGGGGATGGTGAGCATGTCTGTGACATGCCCTGGGGGACCTCTGTGTGGGCGATCCTGCGAACCTGTGGTGCCTCCTCCCTAGGTCTCCTTCAGCCTCATTCTGAAGTTCATCCACTACCGCCCCTCCCTGTGCCCCATTGCTTTCTGCAGGACCAGCTTCAGGGAATACTGTTACTAGTTGTCTGGGTAGAACATTGTAGAGACGTGGTTGCTCCAGCTCTCCAAAGCAAGAGGTCCACATTGATTGCTTCCCAAAGAAACCAACAGTCCCTCCACCCGAGACAGAAGCCAAAGGTGAGGCCGATGGTTAGTGTCCGCGCCCCACCCCTCAGCAACAGGGGAGTCAATTCAAGGTAACCCCGAGAGCTCTAGGGAACCGTCTGTTGGCTACTATCTAATTGTTAAACTATTACTATTGCTACTTCTATACTGAGCAACTTCACTACACTTAGTTCCACAAGTTTCTAAATGAACCACTAACAAAAATGAAGATTAACCTGTATTTCCAGTGGTAAAATCTGTATTGGCCTAAAACTGATGCTCATGTGCAAAGTCCAAGGCAGGAGAATTTGCCAGAACTTTTGAAAAAGGGCCTAATAGGGGCACTACCCACCTGTCTCCCTAGAACAGCAGAGCTGCCGTGTTGATCGTCGGCCATTCTCCGCATAGGAAGCCAACACAAAGCTGGGAAAGGCAGTGGAGATGGGGCAGGACAGGGCTAGGGTAGGCCCCCCGGACCACTCCAGCTTCCCTGCCTGCCAGAGGGTCAGCTTGGAGCTGCTGCTGGAGCCTTTGTTCCCCTCCAAGTCCATTTGACTCTGAAGGTCCCAATAACCAAAGGAATTCTCACTACATGGGAGAGGAATATTCAGCTCTCTGGATGCACCAGCTCTGGACAGCACATAGAGGTAACGGAGATTTGTTGAGCACGTGTTGTCTGCCAGATGCTGTGCCAGGTGCTGGGAATGCACAAGTAGACACGTTTCTGCCCACCTGTACCCCCTTCCCATGCAGGCTGGTGCAGAAGAGAGCCCGGAAGAATCACGCCAATTACCAACTACGGCAATTATTCTGAGGTCCGGGAAATTTGAGCAGGGCCTAATTTAGGCTACCAAGGTCGGGCCTCCATGTTTAAGCAGACATCTGGAGGGGGAGTAGGAGTGTGTGGAAAGTAGAGAGGAAGAGAGGGAGGCAGCACACAGCAAAGTTTGGCACGTGATCGGAGACAAGTAGATATGAAACTTAGTGGAGAGGTGGTGTGTGGCCAGGAGCAGCATGAGAGATGGGGCAATTACTCAGGACACTCTCAGTAGCGAGAGAGAGAAAGCCTTGACTCAGCTGCCTAACACAGGATGAATGCTTCCACCAGGCGTGGCTTGTCCAGCTGCAAAGCCCCGGCTCTTCACACCTTTCCACTCACCCTCCTGGCCTGCAAGACCTGAATTCAGGCCAGCCCTTCCCAACCCAAGGTGGCCTCTGCAGGTGCAGGCCCAGACTCTGCCCTCTCTGTTGAAGAGGGAACCTTTCTCCAACGTCCCTAGCAGATTTCGTCATATCCCACTGCCCAATTTTGTGGCAGCTGTACTGAACAGGTACTGGCCAGGGGTTAGGGTTGATGTGTTTGCATTATAAGGATTTACAAAACCAAAATTAAGCCTAAAGGGTGAGTGACACTCAAGCTAAAACAGGGCACTACTAGCAAAGAAATATGGGTAACCATGTGCTGCGTGGCCTGCCCGAGGGCCAAATGGAAGAGGGTCAGCTTGGAGGATGGCATCGTGATGAGGTTTTAAGTAAGGCATCAGCAAACTGATGTTCACAGTGTACCACTCTTTCTTGCCACTGCATAGAGACCAAGGGAGTGGAGGTTTAATATCTGTCACACCTTCAAGAGATGGGTCTAGCCTATGTCTGGGTCTTATCCGCTTGGAATTGGGCGTGTGTGTGTGTTCTTCACCCAAGTATGGTGGAAGATTCAGCCAGACTTTGGAGGCTGGGTGTAAAGGGCTGGCTCTCTCCTTGTTCACCAGAACTCTTGTGCTGGGGCCTGGGCATCCAGGTGAGAAGACTGAGCACCCTGGGGCCACCAGGCTGGAGGAAGCCATGCTGTAAGGAGAAGCAGCGTGGGGGAAAGATGGGTGCCCTTATCAGCTGTTCTAGTCTGTGGGGTCCCAGCCCAGCTCTAGACCCAGAGAAAGAACTCCCATACCAATGATTCTAGTCCCATAGGTGAGCCTTCTAGTCTTCCCTGCTGGCCCCAGATATCCACGTTCCTGACCCACAGCATCTGTGAGCATCATCAGTGCAAGTTCTAAGCTGTGAAGTAACCGGGACAGAAGGCTGCCATAACCATCCACCCTTGACCAATGAGAGGCCACTTGGGCTGCCCAGATGGAGCTGAACAAACCATTTAACACCCAGGTGTAAATCCAAATGAGGCCCTCCCTGACTGGGCAACTTCTCTTAGACATGAAGAGGCATTTAAAAGCCACTGCAGAAATTATCAAGGAAAATGTTCACAGATGAATCAGGCCAGATATTGCCAAATGGGGAAAAGTGGGTCAACTGGATCTGTGTCTGATAAAAGCTTTGAGCAGACATTCTTGGATTTGCAAAATTCCTAATATTGCTCCAATTTGTCTCTCAGAGAGTTACAATACTCTTGAAAAATTCCTCCCAATAAATTTTATTTTATGTGGAATTTATAAAATCAAGTGCATGTTAGAATAGTGCCATTTGGTGCAGGGGAGAAGGGATGGTCTAATTGTGAAATCACATAAAAGAAGGTGTTTCGATAACATGTTTATGAGCTCAATATAATGGAACTTCAGAGCTGGGAACCACTGCCACCATTTATCTCAACTGCTGCATAATCCAGACAGGAAATTCGGGTGTTGAGAGGCACAGCTATCTGTGCAAGCAAATCGGTGAGCTCTGGTGGAGCTGGGACTGGAACTAGGGCTGTGGGCCGAGGCGGCGTCTTTCTCTCCACATACAGTGCCTTGAGTGGGTTTCCTTTTGCTCCCACCCCCCTAATCTTTCCAAGGGCCCACCCAAGCCTAGCCCGATGTGTGTGTGTGTGTGTGTGTGTGTGTGTGTGTGTGTCTTGGTTTTCTCTTCTCTGTCTCTCCTCCATCCTCAGTCTCTCCCTCCCTCTCTCTCTGGTCTTCAATACATTGCAAAATAATGTTTGTGTACAGACTGAGGGGAGGTCTGTTGCTTTCCATTCGGATATCCAGTCGTCCCAGCACTATTTGTTGAAAAGACTTTTCTTTCCCCACTGAGTTGCCATGACATCTTTTAAAAAAATCAATTAATTGTATCTTTGTGTTTTATTTCTGGATTCTTTACTTTGGTTTTGAACTATCTGTTTATCCATTCTCCAATACAATACTTTGTTGATTATTTCTAAAGATTGTTTGGCTGTTCTAGATCCTTTGCATTTCCATATAACTTTTAGAAGGCACTTATCAATTTTTACAAAAAAAAAAAAAAAAGGAAGTTCTTCTAGGCTTTTGATTGGAATTGCCTTGAATCTGTAGTTAAATCTGGGGTAAGACTGACATCATGATGGCATTGAATGTTTGAATCCATGAACATAGTATGTCTCTCCATTTAAATAAATTGGTCATCTTTAATTTCTCTTAACAATGTTTTATAGTTTCAATGAATAATTTTTCAGCAGCTCCTTAAGATGTAGACATATAAGATATGAACCTTGTTCTCAGGTTGTGAGGGTCTGGTAGCAGAGAAAAGCCCAAGACCCCCAAGCAATTTAAGACAAGTTGTCACTCACAGCAGAGTTGTGGGTTGCTCTTGCCAGTGTTCGAATGTGGGCTACACATGTTTTCTCATTTATTTCTCAAACATTTATCAAGTATCAACTGTGTGTCCAAACCTGAGGATATGATACTAAACCAGGTTCAGTCCCATAGGGAAGAAAACTCAATAATAATGATAATCAAATGCCATCTGGCACTCCTTAAGTGCCAGCCATTTTCTACATGCTTCCCCCATGTTCCCTTATTTAATCTCTACAATACCATAAAGCAAGTGTTGTTTTTATGCCCATTTTACAGATGAGGATTGGAGGGGCTACATAACGTGGACAAAGACCCCAGCTGATCAGCAAAGGAACCCTCAACCTTGCTTCTATCCAGAGGGTAAAGCTGAGACATAGCTTTGTGACATCATGGAGGGCTTTAGAATCAATTCCTTTTTCACATCTTCCCTTTCTTGACTCCAGAAAGAGAAGAATAGAATGATGGCCTGGAAGCTTTCTTTTCATTCTGCATTCTCTGATCACTGTTCTTAAATGCCACAAGGGCTCTGATGCCATCTATGGGATACTTATAAGGACACACTCATAAATAAGGAGGGTTTCCAATAAGGAAACACCCATAAAATAACCAAATGTACAAAGAATTTGGTACAAACCAATAGAAATAGGCATTGACAGTTTAAAGCAAAAGTTGTGGGAGACAGACATAATCAACAGTTAATTTGTGTATGTGAATTACGGAGCTGCCACTAAGTTCTACCTTTAGGGGAACATCGTCAAGATCCCTGAATAATTTGGTCCCACGGGGAGAGATTTCAAGACCACTTGGATGATGTCGGATAATTTTGTTCAGAGAAAGTTTCCTGGAAGGGAAGGGATCGCTCCCACGTGGCAGCACTGCTCAGCAGGACAGAATGCTTCACCTTGACCACTCAGAGCTCCATCCCACATTGCTGATCACCTCTCACTGTCATGGTTGGGGGCCCTGACACCATTGGCTGGAGGAGGTCTAGTCCAGAAGGAGTCTGAGTTCATCGAAGATTCTGGGTTTGAAATATCAGGCGGTAATGTCAGAGGGCAGACTTAGAGCTAGTTGTGGGATGCCAAGCATTGTAGCATTTGGGATGAACCCACTTTCATTTACATAGTTGGAGATCAAAGAGTTTCAGTTAATAACATAACAATAATAATAATTGTCATTATGGTAGTGACAAAAGCAGCTAACATTTCTGAGAGCTTGCAGCAATGAATGGAAAAGACATAACTCCAGTGTCATGAACTTGCATTCTTGCGGAGGGAAATATACATGGAAGTTCTCACAATAATCCCGCAACACAAGTGTTATACTTACTTTACACTTGACAAAGTGAGCTTTAGAGATGTCAGAATTTGCCCAATCACACCACAGGTAACAATGGAGCTGGATTTGAAGCTCTGTCTGTGGGGTGAGCGGATGTGCAAGCGGAGGACACCTACTTGCCTTGCTAAATTTCGTGGGAGAATGTTCTCCAGGAGTGATTGAGCAGTGTCTTCCCAATTCGGTTTAGCACAGCCCTTAGAAGGACCAGAGAATTGTATCTTTGTTTCTTTCTCTTTAAGCAAACTTTTCTTTGGGGGGGGGGGGGGGAGTCATGCCCACAAACAGAAAAATGTCTTGGGAATAAAGCTGTTGGAGTACAGGCCTCATGGCCACCCACCAGCCTCTGAAGAGGAGCCTTCTGAGACTTCCCCACAGACAATGGCGAGCAGGCCTCTCCTTGCAGAGGGAGGCGGCTGCAGAGGTGTCCTCAGTGGGCAGGATGCCAGGGCCACTGAACAGCATCTCAGTCTCTCCCCACACCTTCCACCTAGCACCCCGCACCCTTTTCCCACTAGGAAGCCAGCCAGGGGAGAATCTGTGAAACAAAACCGCCATTGTTTCCAGGCGCTGCTTTCAGGAAAAACAACAGGTTTTTCTACTTTGGAGGCTTCATAGATTTACATGCACTGCATGCCGTTTCCTCCACACCCAGAAAGTTGTGGTCTTTGTTCATTTAGTGAGGAAATATAGGACTCTGGAGGCCTGGCCCCAAAACTGTCCCAGGAGCACAGCCGCTGGGTACTCTCCTGCCTCAAACAGCCCTGCTCCTCAGACCCAGGATGACCCGAGGATCCCCATTCCCTGGACCCCTAGGATAATGGTCACACCCTCAGCACCATGCCCCCCATCTCCACCTCTTTCTTCCTGTCACCCATCACTTGCTCACCCCTGCTCACTCTCTGCTCACACCCAGTTCCCCACAGTCCCCAGCACACTCCTGCAAGAAGCATCCTCCCAAACTCTTCCTTCTCGAATGCCTTCCACTTGGGCGATAGAAATGTGCGCCCTTACTCTGAAACCCATGGGCCTTGGGGACCACACTGAGCAATTCAGGAAAGGTGACCCCTTGCTGAGATGAAGACACTGTGCCAACTGTCTCATTCTCCTAGGTCACACCCACTGTCTGGCACAGAGCAGTCACTCAAAAATATTTAGCTTCCTAAAGTATAACGCGAATGTCCTTATATAAACAAATGATTGAATAAACAAACTCATGGGGGAGAAGAGACCAACCTCAAGGACAGAAGAACTCCAGGGATGCATGTAGCCGTTAGCCCCACAAGGAGGTGAAGCATGACTCCCAAGCCCTGTGGGTGGCCTGAGCTGTGACATCCTTCCAAAGGGCAGACGGTGGAAGGGAATACAAACAGTAACTTGGTAGTGGACAGAACGGACCAAGGTGACCTCAGCCAGGTGTTTAAAGTCAACATCGGCAATGATAAGTCCAGGCGATGGTGCACGCCCTTGATAAGATACCATGAGAAGGGCCCTTCCCGTCTGTGGTTTTCCTCCCCAAACCCATAACCTTGTCCAATCATGAGGAAAACATCAGATGAATCCCAACTAAGGGACATTCTGTAAAACACCCGACCAGCATTCCTCAAAATTGCCAAGGTCATCAAAGACGAAGCACCTCTCTGGCCCAGAGGAGGCTAAAGCCTCGGATGACTAAACATAATATGCTGTCCTGGAACAGAAAAGGACATTAGGGAAAAACTCAGAAAATCTGAATAAAGAATGGACTTTAGTGCGTAAATGCTATCACACTAATCTGTTAACGGTAGGAAAACTAGGTATGGGGCCTATGGGAACTCTCTGCACTATCTGACGATTTTGTGTAGCTCTAAAACTGATGTAAAATTTAAAGTTTACTAAAAACACATTTGGCTAAGCGAAGAGATGCAAGTTTATATGACATGATACATGTCAGTTCTGCCAACAGCTTTGGCTATAGAAGGTTCTCAATAAGCACTTGCTCTTGTTCCCCGTTCATAATTGTATTTCTGATCATTGGTGCCATCGCATTCTCTCTTTCCTAGTCCATCTGGTGGTCAGTTCCATGAACAGCTTCTCCAACTCTTCCCTGCCTCACATAACCCCGAACCACGGGGCCATAGAGCAGGTAGAGTGGAGAGGGCTTGGGGCCGGGGCTGTGTGAGGAGCTGGCCCTGCGTGGCCTTGGGCTGGTCACAGATGCTCAGCTGCAGATGAGCCCTGGTACCCCTCCCAGTATAACATGCCATGGCTTTTAGCAAGACCCGGCTGCAGTGGCCATGCTGTCCAGCTGAATGTCAGGATTCGATCCATATCTCCTGGCGCCTGTCCGGTTCTGAACTTCACACTGGTAACTCTCTAAGATGGTGCACAGCAGTTTGGATGTATACATGTGGCCATCACGCTTGCAGATGGAATGGCAGTTCTCACAAAGCGGGCATTGATGGACATCGGGAGAGGAGGAAAGGAGGGAGGGAGGTGCCAGCTTTTCTGCATTCAGGGTTGCAGCTTTTATCAGATGCTTATGACAGTCTGGAACCCAAACTTCTTCCCCGGCACTTATTTAGGGTGACAAAATCATGGGCCTCTCTTTGTCCCTTGACTTTCCTGGAAAACCAGCAGAGTAGGCCTTGTTTTTTGAGAAATTGGCTGGAATTGGGATAGAGCAGAGAGACTGTAGTTTTTCACAGAACCACTTGGTTTTTGACATTTTTCTTCTCGATTACGTGTTTACTATAATGATGGCTAAATGCCATCATTCTTTCCTGTTATCAAACCCCAAACCCATCTGTAATGGCTCCTAAAGATATCAGGTCCTATTCCTGGACCTATGAGTGTAACCTTATAAGAAAAGAGGGTCTTTGCAAAGCGGTTGAATTAAGGATCTTGAGATAGGGAAGGGGGCCCTTAGAAGAAGACAGACGAGATTTGAGATGCACAGAGAGGGGAAGGCCCCCAAAACAGGCAAGTTGGCATGATATGGTCATAAGCCAAGAGATTCAGCTGAAAATGGGAGTCTTGTGCCAGCATGTGGAAGATCTCTTGGCTATAGGGACATCCTGGTTCTTTAAGCTTGGAGAAGGTCTAGAGAGGTTTGAGCATGCTGTGACCCAGGGGGCCAGTTGGAGTTCTCAGGTGTAGTGGGAAAGGAGGGGGCACTAGCGGGCTTCTCAGACACCATGGCAACTGATGGGGTCGGGGATGAAGAGAGCCTCGCTCCAGGAGCACAGAGCATCCAGGAAGGTCAGCACTTCACAGGGGCTCCTTTTCCCTCATGATCGAAGCCTTGGATGCTACCTCTCACCCACCAGCACCGTTCCCACTCTCCCTACGGCAGCCTTCACCCACACTCTAGTCATCATGGCCTCCCAACCTACTCCATTCTGGGGTGGGGGAGTGGGCTGGTGGCGCATGGCTAAGAGATTGAGTTTGTGCCCCCGCCCCCATAGGTGGCCATTGTCACAAGCCCCCTGGTAAAGGACAAGGTTGCCAAGAGGCCACAGGGTTTGTTTGAGGTCCCAGAGCTTGACCCTTCACCGCACGTGTGAGTTATAGACATTTGGAGAGAACCCCGTCCCTCCCCCAGACAACCTGTGCAGGTCATCCCAAGTCCCTGACCTCGTGGAATTATAAATTTACCACATGAAGTGGAGACCTGGCACCACCTGAGTCCAGACCACAGTCCTGGCCTTGCAATCGATTTCAACAGGCTCGAAAGCACAGAGGAGTGAAACTACCCAGCAGCCCACCATCCGCAGGCCGTCCGTCTCTCAGCCTGCCGTGCATTCAGCTCGCTGAGGGTCCCTGTCAGGAAGCAAGTCTTCTCTGGATAGGGGCTGCCCCCAGGTTTCACGCCCTTCCTCGGGGCTGCAGAAGGGAGCAGGCAGCACAAAGGGAGGATTCCCTCAGATCTTCAGGATGGCAGCGTTTTCTTGGGGATTCCCAGCCAACTGGAAGGAGGCTTTTGTGGGGACCCCTGAAGTCAGTTGGTCTATAAGGGCTTGGGGTCCCCCTCTCTCTGATCAAGGGAAGCCCTCGCACCCCTAGAGAACCACAGAACAGAAGCCGAGATGGGGGCTCTGGCCTGAAACGCACGTGGGATGGCCGCTCGTCTGAATCAGCCTCCGGAGTTGCCAGGCTCGTCTGTAGGTTCTACAGGCGCATCGCAGCCACCAGTCTGGGCGACCTCGGCACTGTGCCAGTCTTTCCAACCACATGGCTGCCCACCCTCACATTCTCTTGGATCATATAATCTGTTTCTGCCCCAAACCACACTCGGCTTTGTGTAAGGAATCGGAATCTGGGGATTGCGGGAATCGGATGGAGGAGGCCTTTTCCATCCTGGTGGTAACAGAATGGAAATCTGGGCTGGAAGTAAAACAACCTGAAATAACAAAGGGACTGGGCATGCTGCAAAGGCTTTTGGAGAAAATATTATGCAAAATGAGAGGGGGGTGGCCATTCACAAGGGCCAAAGGGCTGGGTGTTTGGGAGATGCTCATACATTTTAGGGAGCTGGAGGGCCCCGTTTACCTCAAACTCAAGCAGCTAAGAAGGTGACCAGACTTTCTTGGAAGCAGTGGGGACAGACCCCATCCTGAGCTGCAGTTTGAAGGCCGAGTTCCTCATGTAGAATTTAGAGAAATGGGCCTATTCTCAGTAGCTGTCCAGGGCCTGGTACAGAACTGCTGTTCTGGAAAAGATGGCCATGAGCCTGTAAGGGCTCTTCCTCCACCCTGGGGGCAAAGCCATGGACTAGAGACTCTCTCTCGGGGCCCTGGATCCCCAGACTGAGGACAGGCTGATGATGTCACTGCTTGGCCAAGCTCTCCAAGTGGTGACCGAGGGAGGGGAAGAAGCTGCTATGAGTTCTAAACACTCTTAACAGATCAAAGAGTCTCATAAACAAAGGCCTAAGTGCTTACAAGGAGACTCTCGAGGGTTTATCTTGGGAAATCGTTCAAAGCGCAATAAAACAGAAACTTCTGGCAAATGAGATTTGCATCGCGTGGTGGCATGACCGGCACAAAGAGCCCTGTATGGCCAAGCTCTGGCTCACGGAATGGGGCTGGATCTCTCAGGCAGGGCAAGTTTCTTCAGAGATGGCTAGAGTGTCACTCTCCATGGAAACGTAGGTGGGGCCCCCTAAGAGAATTAGACTTGTTAAAACCTCATCTTCCAAAATGGGAAAGAGCATCAGGACAGTCTTCTCAAGGGTTCACGTTAAAGTTCCTCCGAGTGAGGGAGTGGGCCACTGTCTTCCCCTGAGTTTATAGACTTGGGATCCTCAGCACGTCTCCACTGCATCAAGCAAGACCCAACCATTGGGCCACGGAGTAGGAGGCGCTTCAGGATTCACTGGCTTGGTCACGGGTATTACACACCTGCCATTGGCAAGAATCTACTAGACCCCTGCAAAGACATGGGAAGTCTTACAGAATTAGGAATAACTGCTCGCGTATCTCCCCAGAGGGGTGGCACTCGGCCTGGGCCCTACTCAGTGAGAGTTGCCTGAGAAGAGGGACCTTTCGTGCTATTGCCTGGAGGATAACAAGGTGGCAGAGGGAGATGTGGGCATGGCGGGCAGGTGGGGGCACAGCTGTGCGCATGGAGTGGTGAAGTCCTTGAATCCCTAAGGCACTTGGGTCTCATGGTGTCAGCAGTTGAGCATTACTTAAGAGTCATGGAGAGAAGCGGACAGCTTAAAAATTACCTCCCAAGAGCAGATCTGGAATCCATCAGATGGCCTATACCCCATCCGGCAGGGGTAGCAGACTGACATGAGTTGTCATCCTACACGAGAGAGCCTGGAACAAGGGGGGAGGAGGCCCTAAGAACAGGTCCCAGGGCTCCTGGCCCCAGGAAAGTGCCTCCTGCAGAGGGCTTGGCAGAGCTCAGATAGGCAGGCCTTCTTGCCTCTGGGAGGACCTCAATACCTTTCCTATTCAGGGAACCTGGACACATAACTCATGGCCCCAAGACTGGGGGTTGGAGGCTTGCTTGGGGAAAGTCCTGGACCTTAGTCAAATGGGAATCCAGGCCACGCACATCAGCTTCCTTAGAAGTTCTCTTGAACATGTTTCACTCTGGAGTGTTTCATTGGTTTGTCAACATAATGAGCTATGTTTTTATCCAATGAGTGACTCTTCCTTAATTCTCTGTCTTCTTTGATAAAGTGAGATCACCACGGTTAGGGGAGTCTGCTGTTCCGTGGAAGGAGGACCTGTGGGGCACAGGGCCTGGCACTGAGTGGATGTGCTACATGGTGAGAGGACCGGAGGAAGCTGGGAAGGGTGCATGTGGGGAGGCCTGGCCTGTTGGTGCCTCCCCGGTCCCCAGGGAGCCACCAGTCCCTGCCAGCCCGCCATTCAATGAAGGCCCTGGAGTCGATGCCACATGCTGGCAGAGCTCAGGCCCTGATTGGGGTTGGGGGGCTTTGCCAACATGAGGCTTCTCCAGCTCTGGTTCAGCCATACTGGACATCTCACGGATGGCACTGCCCGTGGTGGTTCCAGTGCCCAGAAGGCCCCCGGCTTCTCAGGGAGAGCTTGTCCCTACACCTCTGCTCTAAGCCCTCACTCACCCCTCCCGCGCCTCCTATGACTTGGTGCCCAGCTTTGCCTTGGCCTCGGGTCACCTAACCAAGCCAGTTCTCACCCTTGCACCCTCACACCATACATTGTTGCATCTTCAATGTTCACTGGGCTGCATTTCTAGTGGTTCATGGTAAGTGAGTATCCCACAAACCCTCAAAGGGCAGGCAGACCTAGCCTGTGACGTGAGCCATGGCCTCCCTCTTCCTCCCTTCCTCATTAGGGACAGAGGCAGAGCAGACCTTTCTGTCTAACCAACATAGAACTTCACTTCTGTGTGAGGCTTTCCTTGGACATTGACTGGTCAGAAGTGCAAGGGTCAAGGGGTCGGGAGGGACAAGGAGGGACTGCACATTTCAGTGGCCACCACATTGCCTCGGTCCCTGCATGGAACACTCCAAGCCAAGACTTTGTTTTGGATTCCAGTGGAGCCACAAGCAGCTGCCCTCCTGATGGGCCATGCCCCCTCAGTCAGGAAGCACCTAGTCTCTCTCTCATGTGGCTGGGTCACTGGCTATCCTCCAACAACTGCCATGTGACTTCACCCGATTGGGCTGTGGGACCCAGCATCATAATCAAGAGAGAGAAAAGTGACTCAAGGAAGAGGACCCAAGTAATTAGGGAGCATGCCAAGGCCACCCCAGGACCGTAGCACCACGCTGGTGCTCTGGGAAGGCATCCCCAATACCCGCCCACCTGCCAGTGGACCAGCCCCAGGATACACCTGAGAGCAGTTGGGACACTGCTTGAACTCAGCTCCTCTTAGCCTCAGTATTCTCATCTGAAGTGGGGTGATGAAACCCACTCACCATCGCAGCGATGGGGGGAGATGAGCTCCCCAGGTGTGCCCGCAGCCCAGCTGGCGCAACCCCCACTTGGCTTCTCTATTTCCTGTGCTGCATCCAGACTCACAGAGGCACTTTCTTGTTCTTTGGTTTAAACATAAGTTTTCAGTTTATTTGATTAAATACGTAGGAGTACAACTGCTGGGTTATATGGTACATCTATGTTTAGCTTTGTAAGAAACTGCCGATGTGTCTTCCACAGCGGCCGTCCCATTTTGCATTTCTATCAGCAAGAAGCAGGAGTTCCTGTTGCTCCACATCCTCACTAACATTCGGTGTTATCAGTTTCTTGGATTCCAGCCATGCTCATAGATGTACAGTGGTATCTCCATGTTTCAATTTGCAGTTCCCTCCTGACAAATTACAAGCATCTTTTCATATGCTTATTTGCCATCTGTATATCTTCTTTGATAAAATGTTTAGGTCTTTTGCCAATTTTTAAATTGATGTGTTTATTTTCTTATTGTTGAGTTTTAAGAGTTTTTTATGGATTCTGGATATGAGTCCTTTACCAGAAATATGATTTGCAAATATATTCTCTTGGTGTGTGACTTGTCTTTTGATAAACTTCAATATATCTGGTTTTTTCCCCATGAATCTTGCATTTGATGTCATATCTAAAACTCATTTGCAGCCTTAGAGTTAAGCAGAATCTTTCCTTTGTTTTCTTCTAGAAATTTCTACTTTGCATTGTGCATTTAGGTATATGACCCATTTTAAATCACCTTTGGCAAACATCAATCGACTATATATGATATGGCTCTATCTTACCTGTTCCACTGATCTCTGTATCTACCCCTTTGCCTATACCATACTGTTTTAATCACTGTAATCTGTATGAGTTAATCTATAATCTGTAAACTCGTATGAGCTAGCTTGCATTTCTTTTGTTAGGAGTGAGGGTAAGCATCTTCTGTGTTTGGGAGCCATTTCTATGAAGCATCTACTCACATCCTTCACCTGCTTTTCCATTCATGGTGTTTTCCTCAACTCTAGGAGCTTTTTTATATTTTAAAGTGATATCTCTTGTGTTCAGATTCAGGTCAATTCAGCAGCTGTTTACGAGGCCCCACGCCCTCCACAGTAACATCACGATGACGCGGTGCCAAGTGTTTGTTCATCCAGCAGATGCGGGACGTGGGATGGATGGGGATCTCACTTTGCAAAAAAACAGACAGGGTTTGCTGATCTGATCTCTCCAGTGTGTCATTTATTAAAGCTGTCCAGAGAACCAAAACATGACCACAGCTGCCCTTGGGCCACCACAGAGAAGTGAGAGCTGGGGCTGCGTCTGCCCTCTCCACTCACCTCCTCCAAGATGCTGCAGGGACAAACAGCAGAGCACGTTGGGTGGAGAAGCAGGGGCAATACCGCTGCTGATCCCAGGCCGACTGCAGTGTGGGGCCTGGTGTCAAGGCAGACACGGGGACCCACAAGAAGCAGGGGTCATCTCGCTTTGGGTTTCAGCAGGGGGTGTGGCCACTGGAGGCGTCTGTTGGGTGATGGCAGTATGACAGACACGTTTTCTCAAAGACTCAGGGGTGTCGGGGAGAGGTATGACATGCACCATTCACTCCAGCTCAAACACCCAGCAGTGGGGCTTCATCAGAGCAGTTCAGGAGAAGCCGAGTGAGGCCTGGGAGCTGGCGCTGCCCATTCCATGCCCTGCCCCGGCACATAACCTCTGCCTGTGAGGCCACCTGTCTGCTTCTGGGACCTCGTCCCCACCACGTTCACCCTTGCTTGCAGTGTGGGGCAGCCACGCCAGCTTCGTGGGGCCCTCGGACCCTCTGAGCTAATTAGAGAAAGCCAGAGGAGGAGCAGAGGTGGTAAATGATTTTTTTAACCAAATTTACCACTGGGCTTCAGACCAGCTTGCCTAAGGGGCAAAGGAGGAAGGAAGAAAATGAATGGCACCAGGAACTGGAATTGATTCACTCGTCCAGGACTGACATGCTCACTGGGTAGCCCTGTCCCTTGGCTGCCAGGAGTTCCAATTCCATCACCCCAAACAGAAGGAGAGGTGCTGGGCAGCTCTACCTTTGGGGAGGAAGCCCTGGGACCATGCTGTGGGAAGGGACATCGGTGTGACCATGCATTGGACATAGCAGAGTGGTCTGGCAGGGTCCAAGCAGTAATGGGAGACAAAATGACTCTTAGGGAGGTGGGGTCCCTAGGGATCTCAAGAGAGAAAATATGGCACTGCTCGGGAAAGGGCAGCTGTTGGGCACCTGCTGCCTGACCAGCCAACTTGCCTTCTGTGGAGCAGCCTCGATGCCTCACTCCAAAAGTCTGAACTTTCTGAGTCTCGAGGCCTTGAACTCCAAGGCCTCTGTCTGGGATCTCTGACCTTGGCAAGCTGTCTCCCAGATTCCAGCTCTAGCTGTTGTTGCTTTTGCTTTTGTTGCATTTGCTTTTCTTGATATCGTCTTCCAAAAAAAGACCCTACTTGGCCTCTGTTGTGGTTTGTCTGGCGGGACCTTACAGTGCTTTTTAATTTCAATTTAACGTCTTGACTCTTTGAAAGGCTGCTGTTTTGTTGCCTAATCTTTATGGCTCGGTGTGTTTGTTCTGCTCCCCAAACAGCCCTTCCTCCCCACCCCCACCCCGGCCTCCGCCAAGGAAGAGTGTGCAGGGACTCTGCAAGGGTATATTGGGTCCTCTCAGCCTGAAGAAGTTTGGCAAGTGTCCCCAGGCTCAGGTGGTTCTGGGTATCATTGGATTCCCAGGAAAAAAAAAAAAAAAAAAAGACCCCACCCCGCCCCGCCCTGAAACTCCAATTAAGTCTGAGCAGTCTTATCGGGGTGTAGTGTAGATTTTTCCTTCTGGGGCAATGTAGACCCTCTCAGGGTCGAAGCCCACAGGGGACTTGGCTTCCCCCACAGGACCAGATCTTCCCTTGAGTTAATACCTGTGACAGTGGTGCTCTAGAGCAGGGGCTGTGGACCAGTACTGGTCTGTGGCCTGTTAGGAACCAAGCTGCACAGCAGGAGGTGAGGGGCGGATGAGTGAGCGAAGCTTCTTCTGTATTTGCAGCCGCTCCCCAGTGCTAGCATCACCGCCTCAGCTCCACCTCAGATCATCAGGCACTAGATTCTCATAGGAGCACCGGTCCCTGGTGCCAAAATGGTTGGGGACCGCTGCTCCAGAGAGCCCTCTCTGCTTTTCAGATCTTGCATCCCCTTGATCCTCATTTTATTCGTGTGACATGTTTCTCTGTCTGGTTTATATGTAAGAAAATGCAGGTCTCGGTTACCAGGAGACATGTACTGACTTGTTCCAGGTCGCCCTCTGTCAGGCTGTCACTGACCTCTGCACCCTGTCTACAGGCCTGTATCTTCGTCTGGTTTCTGCCCCTCTCTTCCTTCCCCTTCAGCCATCTGCCCTGGTCCCTGTCTGGCCCCGCCCCAGGTACCTTTAGGGGGAGATTTGCTGCACTGGCTGCCTCAGCCAGGTGCTCCAGAAGACAGAGCTGAGGCAAAGTTTATAAGCCCCCACTTTTATTTGGGGAATGGGTGCCAACAGTGCTACAGGTACATCTCCTGGCTAGGACTCTTTCACCAGGAGCTCTGGAGCCAGGTGGGGACCCAATTGGTGTCGCAGCTAAGGGGGCAGAAGGAAGTGTCCCTCAGAGTACCTGCAGAAGAGAAAGGAGGGAGGCATCTGCTCAGCACCTTTGCCCTTCTGTCCACTGCCTCAGTGGGCCCCATGGGGTGGAATACCCTGTCTGTCCATGGGGGCCACTCAAAAGAGCAGACTCCAAGCCCAGGGGTGGCATTTCCTCCACAAACCCAGGTACCTGGGTGCTGGTATAGAGACGCCCAGCAGAGCAGAGGAAGGAGGCAGGAGGCCAGAGAGAGTGCACAGTGTGTCCCTCACACCCTATTCCGTCCTTCAATTAAACTCACACCCCGTGCACAGCCCCAGCCCTTTTGTTCTCCTGTCGGGGGCGTTCCACAGCCAGTTTTCTTGAGAAAAGTGCTAGGAACCTCACACTGGATTAGGTGGGTTCTCCTGTTGCACTCAACGCCCATCTCGCCTCATGGATACAAAGGGTCCCAGGCCCTGTTTATGAGACGTCCTGATGCCCTGGTTCGGTGCAGCCCCAAAGCGCTCAAGCCCAACATGATCGTCTACACTGGGGGAAACCAAGGCCCAGTGGGGAAGGGCCTCCCCAGCCAGATGCTAGGGCTCATACCTCCCCACCTCCAGACCCGGGTCCCTTCCTAAGGACAGATGGTTCTGTAACTGAGACACACAGTGTGTGAGCTCCGTGAAGGCTCACAACCTGGGACCCTGAAGGCCCTGAGCCACGCCGGGGCCCTGCAGGAAATGTGCACTGATGGCTCTGTGATGTCCTCGAGGACAGCCAGCTCTTTGAGCCCTGCAAATGTGAGCATCCTATGCCTGCAGACGGAGCGGAAAGTGAGAACAGCCAAGGGCGTCAGGGTCGATTTATCAGGACAGCTCCTCCCGGCCTTCACGTGGCATGCTCCCGAGCAGCTCCAGACGGCCGTTATTTCATCTGCCGGCAGCAAGTGAAATAAAACACTGATTATGACCTGATGTTTTTCCAACTGCACCCAAATTCCAGATACCCAAAGCAATCACGCTCACTTCAGAGAAAATTTCCAAGACTATTTTTCTCTGCTTATTATTTTTCTCTTGGCTTTTCCCTTCTTCTTCTTATTGTTCCTATACAGGAAAGAAAGTCTGTGTCACTGGGCAGGCCCAGGTCCGCTTGGAAGGCCCCCAATTAATGGTCAACGGTCGAACCCTTCTGGCTTTGAGACCTGTGCTGTTTACTTGAGTCTTCACTCATTTATTCTGGTTTTTGGCTCAAAAACATAGAGACCATTCAGGCACGGTCCCCCATCCAGGGCTGGCAGCCACTCTGGAATTGTGGATTCAGCCCATCACTTAAAACGCCACGTGGCTTGGGACAAGTTGCTTTGCCTCTCTGGGCCTCAGGGTCCTTGTCTGTAAGATGAGGATAATAATAGAACCTGTTTTCTGGGGTTGTGAGGAGGGGTCAGTGAGACACTGCATGGAATATTCTGGCCTAGGTGTAGCTTCCAGCAGAGCTCAGCAACACTAGCCTCTATAATCTTTGTCTTCATTAATAATGGATTCCACAGAAAAGCTGCTGGGACAGGTCTGATAGAGCACATGGGAACACAGGGGCAGACATGGCTCCTTATCACCAAGGATGGGGCAAACGAGGGGCTCGAATAGCTCACGAGCTGTGGAGAGTGAGTGCACAGGAAGGGGGTCCAGCTGGGGCCAGCACAGGCAGACAGGTGAGACCAGAGTGCTCCCAGAGCCTGGGGAGGGATGTGAGTTCACAGCAGGGCTGGCCTGTGAGGGCCTCAAATGCCCTAGGAGGGAGGCTCGGACAGCCCACAGAAGGGAAGCCGCCTGGCATGGCAGTTAACATTGCTTGATCTTGGCTGTTGCTAAGGCTAGAACAGTGGGATGGGTGGGAAGCTGTGTCAAACTCTAGATGTGGCAGACACTCTCGATCATGTGTGTATGAATGAATGAATGAATGAAGTTGCTAGTGGAAGCCATTTACTGCAATTGGCATGGTGGAGTATTAGGGAAAGAATGCTCTTTGGAGAAAGACAGTCATAGCTCTGTCCCTTACAGCATTTTCTCAATACATATTCATTCAACAAAGGACCTTTGTGCAGAATGTATTTTTTAAAAACTCCCACAAACCGATAGGAAAAAGACAAATATCCCACTATAAAAATGGGCAAAAGTCTAGACCCTACATTTTACAAAGGAGAAATCTAAATGAGTATATAGGAAAACATGCTCAGTTTTATTAGCCATCAAGGAAATGTAATTAAAACCCCCGTGAGATACAGCTATTCATTCACCAGGTCTAATGCAAAAATCCTGGGCTGCGTCAAGTGTTCAGAGAACGTGAAGCTGTGTGCACGGGTCGGGGAACCATTCAGCTTTCTCTACCCACGGCCCAACTATTTCTCTCCGGGGTGGGAATGCTCATGTATATTCACAAAAAACATATACTGGAACATTGTTAGTGGCCCGAGCTGGAAGCTACCTGCATGCTCATCAGTCGTGGACCACATGGATAAATTGTGTTCAAGTGATAGTATTCATACAAAAATATGGACAACTCTTATCCATGAAAAGATACTCAACATTACTGATCATCAGGGAAATACAAATCAAACCTATAACAAAATACCACCTCACACCCATTAGGTTGGCTACCATCCCCCCTCCGGAAAAAAATGTTGGTGAAGATGTTGGGAAATTAGAACCCTGTGCATTGTTGGTGGAAATGTAAAACAGGGCAGCCACTGTGGAAAACAGTACAATATTTCCTCAAAAAACTAAATATAGAATTATCGTATGATTCAGCAATTCCGCCTTGGCGTGTATACCACATTTTGCATATCCGTTCATCCATCCATGGACACTGGGTTGTTTCCACATTTTGGGTGTTATGAATAGTGTTGCTATGTACATGGATGTACAAATATCTTGTTGAGACTCTGCTTTTACTTCCTTTGGGACACAACCCAGTGTCTACTGCTGGATGAATGGATAAACAAAATGGGGTGTATACCAACCATGGAATACTATTCATCCTTAAAAAGGAAGAAAACTGACTCATGCTACCACACGGGTGAACCTTGAAGACATTATGCTCAGTGAGGGAAGCAAGTCCCAGAGAGAGAAATCCCGTGTGATTCTACTGATTTGAGGAGCCTAGAGCAGTCAGACTGAGAGAGACAGAAAATAGGATGGTGGTTGCCAGGGGCTGAGAGGAGAAGGAATGGGGAGATTTTGTCAAGCGGGAACAGAGTTTCAGTTTTATGAGACGAAAAGACCTATAGGGACAGATGGCAGTGATGGATGTACAGCAATGTGAATGTACTTAATGCCACAAAATCTATACCTGAAAATGGTTAGGATGATAAATTTTATGCGATGTATATTTTGCCAATAATTAAAAATAAAAATATGAATCTCATAAATATAGAGTTGAATGAAAAAAGCCACACACTGTGAATCCACCAATGAAGGTTACCCAGCTGGCCAGCCCACTGTGCTGTCAGTCAGGCCACAGGTGGAGCAGACCCAAGGGAAGATGGGCCACGTGCTGATTCTCAGTGGGGCTCCGGTTACTGGCTATGTTCAGTGTGTGGCAGTGTAGGGAGCTGTATGCTATAGGTTCACTTCTCTGTGTGTCTGTTATACTTGAGGAAAAGCTTTAATAATACAGAAGGGGCTACTTTGGAATAAATGGCTGCAGCTTCATGGAAGACTCGCCATGCTGCCTTTAGTCCTCCCTTGTCACCATGGATTGCAAGAACTTCCTCATAGCCCTGATGTGGTCTGAAGAACTGCACTGGACAAGGCTGGCTTGAGGGGTACCACCAGCCCCTATGCAAACAGCCAGGCTATTTTACAAATGTGTGTGTGCACATGTGCACATGCATACACACGCATGCACACCAGCATTCTCCAATATAAAGATTTTTTTAAATGCTCCTGAAAGAGAGAGCGGGTGTGTGTGTTGGGGGAGAGGGTGTCCTCCAGTAAGCCTGTCTGTCCCTACCTTGACATCTGTGAGCTGGAGAGATGGAGGCCAGATGTTCCCATGGGCCACGGTGACCTGGAAACTATTCATTAGACAGCGGATGAGATAGGAGCCTGTGGTGTATTTGGCCTCTGAAGGCAGCTATTTTTTATGTTTTGCTGACAGTCCAAATGATTCCACATAAACCAGAGGTGGGAGTAGCCAGCGAGCACCTGGAGAGAATAAACCCAATTGGCTTCATGAGAACACAGCTGTGACTATGAAGACCGAGCCACTGGACTGTTCATTTTTAAATGTGAAATATCACTGGAGGGCAGGAAAACGTCTCTTTGGGGAACCACTTCAGATTAGTGAAAGTTAGTTCAGATAATGGGTGCCAGTGAGAGCAGAAAATTGAGGCAATCGTCCGGAGAACACCCTCGGAGCCTGGAATTCCAGTAGTCGTTGGTGTCCCTGACGTGGCATTGACAGCCGGGGGGTGGGCAGAGACCTCCAAAGCCTATCACACTGAGATCATCTTGAGTTACCATTTCATTCCATCTTTATAATAATCCTGAGAGGGAGTCATAGGTATTTATCTTTGTGTACTAAATGGACCAACTGAGGCGCCACAAGACAGGATGAATGCCTGGACTCCCTTGAAAGTCAGCCCAGCTAGGATGGAATCTGGTCTGTTGGCTCCAAAGTCACAGTTTCTAAACAGGGGTTTGTCGCAAGTTTTGATTCTTCCCTTCCCCCAAAACCCTGGTGGGCCTGTGGACGGGAACAGAAGTGTCCTGGTTAGCATCTGGCTTCTTGCCACTTTTACTATCCAGTGGGTAGAGGAAAGGTTGAGCAAGGTAACAAGGGGCCAGGCCGGGGACACCAGGGGGTGAGGGGTGGGCACAAGACCACAAGTTGCTGACCGAACCGTCCAAAGTGAGACACAGAATCTTGGAGGACGAGGACAAGAGGGTCTGGAGAAAGCAGTACTGAAGACCCCTGGAGACAAGGGCTCCCTCTTGGGAGCCTGTGGAAGAGACCCGCCTTGCCCCACAAAGTGCTTCCCAGCATCCTTCAGTTGGCCCTGCACAGTGCAGCAAGTGATGCCCATGGTGAGGGGGACTAACAGGGTCACCTCCTTCCTCGAGTGACACCCCTCCTCCCAGGACACCATGCAGCGACCAACAACAACAACAAAAAACTTTATAATTCTACCCATTGACTTTGAAGGGGGCACATGGGGAGAGAAAGATAAGCGAGTGTCAAGGAAACAGTGTCATAGAAGCCTTGATGGTTGTGCCTGTAGATGACTGTGACCATGCATGTCTGATTGTCACTGTGGGAACGTGGAGAAAAACAGAGGTACACGCGCTGCATGGTGGACATGGATCTGGCTGGGGCACAGTGATCTGTGCGAAGGGGAGGGAGGAGAGCCAACAGGCGGGGCGCCTGTCATCCATGTGGCCCAGCGGCCACCCCTCCCTGACCTCCACGCCTACGGGTCTGGATTATGGTGGTTTCCTGAGACGAGCTAAGTGCTGCTTCTTGAGTGTTTCAGTCTAAACGCTCGTGTGTCGTTTACAGAGTCTGCCGGTGGCTGAGAGGAAAGAGTTGTGCGGAGAGTGGACCAGCGGGCAGACCGGCACATCCCTTGTGACCAGGCATCACAAAGGTAAGGGACAGCTTTCTCTTCTCTTTGGGGTTTGATTTGGCACCACGTCCTGCCTTATTTTCTCATGCTTATTGTCATGGGTTCTATTGTGCATGGGTTAGGATTGAGCTTCTGATGACGTGCTAAAGTTGGTGCACGGTTAGTTTTGTGCTGACGTTGGTACGGGGGTCAGTTTTGTGTCACTGTTGGTAGGTACATGGTTAGCATCGCGCTGTTGTCAATATATGGGTTAGTACTGCATTGATGTTGGTACACCGTTAGCATTGTGCTGATGTTGGTTCGGGGGTCTGTTTTGTCACTACTGGTACGTGGTTAGTATCATGCTGACGCTGGAGCACGGTTTGGGGTGGTCATGGACAAGAGATGTGACCCAAGCATTCGAGTGGTTCTCAGAATGAACCAACAGCAGGAAAATCGTCTTCAGTCAGGTCTAAGGCCTTTGATAGAAGTGGCTCAGAGAGCAGTGCTGACTGTGTCCACAGGATGGCAGGAAGCAGCGCTGGGAGAGTTGTGTGCTTCGATGGTGGTTAAGTCTCCGTCTTCGACCTGTGCCCCAGGCTGAAAAGTGGGGTTGCATCTAAAATCAGACCTGGGCACTGGGTAGCAGCCGCCTGGTGCTATGTTGAGAGGCACCTGAGGCCATCTCTGAGCCTGGTGGGGAAGCCTCCAGTGGCCACCGGGAGGAGGGCTGCATGCTGAGCATGCTCATGTCGCCTGTTATACCCTAGCCCTCGGCCCCGACTTTCAATTTTCCTTAGGAAGAAAACAATCTTCTGATGTCCACCCTGCCGAAGTTACTGTAGAAACATCTGGAGCCAACGTGTGCGGTGGGAGCGAGTATAAGAGGTGCGGAATGTTGCTAGGTCTGAGCAGAGTGCACAGCTGTCACTCGTCCAGATGTCAGCTCTCCAGCCCAAGACCCTTATCTGTGGGATGTGGCAGAGCACCACAAGAAAGAACCTGACCGTAAACTTGTAAGGTTGTCCTGCCCTTGACAGTAATCCCTGTTACGAGAACCAGCCCCATCTCGTGTCCCCCAGTGAAACAGATGTGGCTGGTGACTTCATCTATAAAATCCACCCCTGGAAAGTGGCTTCCTCTGGGCTTGTTTCTGATAAGATTTGCAAGGGGGAGTGGGTGTTCTGGGAGTGCACTACCTCCCAGCAGCCCTTGAGCTCCGTGAACAGACATGCAAAATCCAAAGCATCTTGACATTGAGCTTATAAAGAACAGCAGTGTCCATGCGAGTTCATCAGGAATGTGGCCAACATGTTATGTCATGAGATCTGCCACCCATTTTCCCACTTCTAATGACTCAAGATGTTGCAGCTCAGATTGTTTATTGTAGCCTTTGACATTTATTGGAGCACATGCTCAGTGGTAAGATGTTGACTGTGTGAGGAGACAGGGGATCGACTGGGAGGGGGCATGAGGGAACTTTCTAGAGTGATGGAAACTGTCTACATCTTGACAGGGTTTGAGCCACATGGGGGGTGCCTCTGTCAAAACCCACCGACTGGTAGGCATACTTATGACACGTGCATTTCATGATATGTAATTTTCCCTAAAAATAAATCAACAAATAGGCAAATGTTGAACTCCAGGTAATATGATTCATGCTTAAGTTTTCAGGGATGGTGCATATGGATGCCTGCCATGTTCTTGGAAATGCATCAAAAAATAAGATGGACCAATGGGCAGAAAGAGGGAGGGAGAGGTACACACGGCAGAATGTGAATAACTGTGAACCAAGGTGACAAAACTATGGGTGTTTGCTGCTCCATTCTCTCAGCTTTTCCATGTTGAAGAGTTTTCCTAACAAAATGTTGGTGGAAAATATTGGCCAGGGTGGTGTTATTGGTACCTATTATATTATTATATTATTAGGCCTTTCTATACTTATTCACATATCTTATGGTTTACAGGGGTTCATGGAGTTGGTATGGGTTTCTCAGGCAAGCTCCTCTTCTGATCCCTGCCTAGGGAGCTGCAGCCCCCAGGTTAGCTGTGAACACCAAGGCAAAGCAGGCCTAGGTGCACCCAGACATGCGGATTCCTCGTTTTGATGATGTTGCTGCAGTGACCTTGCAGCTCCATGAGCAGACAGAGTCCATGGCTAAACCTAAAAATATGCTCCGGTGAAAATAAACAGGAAATAGACCTTCAATAGTCCTGGAGTGGGGGTCCTTTCTAAGGAGAGCTAGGGGTGGTGGACCAGTGCAGACGGGTGTGGGAGGACAGAGCCACAATGCTCCCCTCCCCTAAGAGGCCCTGATCCGTCCACACAGAACCCTTTACAGGTTACGACTCGGGATTCAGCTATGCTTTCCTTTGTGGCAGGATCAATGTGCTCCTTGGGCAACAGTCTGGTTGCTGACATCTGCCGTTATCAGAAGACTTAGTTCCAGGTGGTGGTCGGGGCTTTCTGCACCTGCCTATTTGCTCTGAGCTCTCAGCACATTCCTCTCCCTTCCCCTTCCTCTGCCCATCACACCTGTCCACAGGAGCCGGTTCCCAAATACCATCCTCTCACTGCCGGCACGTGGGGGCTGCTGCTTTGGGCTGCCAGACAGCTAGCCTCTCCCTCCCCACCCTCCTGCTCTCACCTGGCCAGGGCTCCTGCCAGGACTGGGAGGGGATGCAATGTCAGCACCGACCAGATGCTGTCTCTCAGCTAGGGCTGAAATGAAGAGGTGCCTGATGCATAGGTCAACTGCTGTGAACTCAGAAGCAATGAAAAATGCCATACACTCCCAGTGCAGCATGTGGCCCATAGCACAAGGCTCCTTGAAAGCCTGTGGACTGGGCTCTTTTTACTCACCCTTGTCATGGTATATCTAATGCATTTGAGTGAACATACCAAAGCATAAAAAAGCTGTGAACTCAAAAGCAAAGTCCACCCTGCAAGCCCACCTTCCAAACAAGACATGAACCAGGCACCCTATCACGCCTTTTTAGGAATTACCTGGTCCACTCCTGGCTTTGCCCTTAGAGGCAGCCACATTCTTCATATTTTCTTATTCTCTTGCTTTTCTTTATGGTTTTATAATATATAGATTGTCCCTAAATCCTATAATTTGTCTTGCTTATTTTTGAATTATTATCATGCTCTCATCCGTGGTATATTTCATTCTGTTACTTGCTTTATTCCACTGAATATTCTGTTTCTAAGGTGCATCTGGGATATTCTCCATAGCGAAGGTCATTTTTCACTGCCGTATAATATTCCCTGTGTGAATTCTCTTCTATTTGTTATTCCATTCTCTTGTCCATGGACCCAGGGAAACTTCCAGTGTTTCACCATCACCTATGAAGCTGCTATGAACATCTCAAGCCAACCTGATGTACAAAGCTTTCTCTGGGTGCAAGCATACATGTGGATGCCACACATGGGGGATGCGTGTGCATTTCCAAAAGGACTGCACCACTGTCTACGCCCTATAGAGGGCAGCCCTCACTCCAGGAGCCCCGGCAACAGTGCTTGCTGTCGTTAAATTTCCTCCTTCATCAATTGAATGGTGGCAAATTGTATCTCACCTTTTATTTAGTTTATTGTTTTATCACAGCTATAAACACACATCATTTAAAAGGTCACACAGTTCTATAAGGCTTCTATGAGAAATAAAATCCCTCCATCCCCTCAGCATCATTTCCTGAATTTGAGTATTTATGCTCAGTTCATGGAGCTAATTCCTGAGGCCTTTGCCTCCGTGTCACGATGAATATTCATGTCTTGGTACCTCTCGATGTTCTGTTTTAGACACTACGTCTTCGTTCTCCATCCTAGGTCTCCTGCAGCCACTGGAGTTACCTCCACTGTCAGTGTTGACTTCACGATGACCACATAGCCGCAATTCATCATCAAGTTTTGCTGTATACTATAATTTCCTTTTCTTTACAGAATGTTTCTGTTATAAAGTGTCTTGGGTTTTGGTTGTTTGCTGTGGTTGGCTGACTTACATTTCTGTGCACTTATCACTAATTCAACCCCAAACTCTCTCCCAGTCATGTGAATCTCCTCCCAATACTTTCAAACATATTAGGTCATCTATCCATCTCATCTGTCAAGAAAGCTCTTCTGGAGCCTTGTGCTGCTCTAGTCTGGACTGGATGTTCTTCATGCCTGGTGCCCAACTGATGTTCTCCACGTTCCCAGGAAGTATTTTCATCTTGCTCTTGTGTTGGAGCCCCTGTTTCTGAAATTCAAATCTTTTACTTTCTTGATTTACTCCTTTGTTTTCCTAGAACACGTCCCCTAGTAGCCTCCTGAGAAAGGGTGCTAGGGAGGTGCATTTGTTGAGGACTTGCATGTCTTCAAATGTGTTTATTCTACTCTGTCACTCAAGCTCCTTGGTGGCAGGACCTGTTTTTAATTCATCATGTGCATCTTTGTCAACTCCTCTTCTCTTGCCTAGAATACTATCTCCTCCCCTTTCACCCATCCAAATCTTTATCAATCTTTAAGGTTAAATTCAATTGCCACCTCCTTCTAGAAACCTTCCCAAACTCCTTAGTCCTGAGTGATTGCTTCTTTCTTCTAACCTTTATGATACCTATTATCTGCATTACACCTTTGGCATTTATACTCATTATAGTTATTCATTAATTTGACACACATTTCTTGAGCACCTCTTATGTGTGGGGACTTTGCAATGAATCGAAAACAAACCTTGCCATCACAGAGAATCCTAGAGTATTGGAGCTAGAAGGGACCCCCAATGCCATCTCATGTAAGCCCGCCCCTGTCATGTAGATGGAGAGACTGAGACCCAGAGAATTATGAGACTTCCTTGTCCAGCAAGGACCCAACCCAAGTCTCTTGACTTCCAGACTCTCGTGCTTCCTGTGATAACAACTATGAACAGAGGAACTTTAATATAAAGCGGTGACAAATAAATGTAAAAATCCCACCCCCACGCCATGAGGGTAGGGGCAGGGGATGAATATAATGTCAACTCATTTACAAATGAAGAAACTGAGAGAAAGAAGTGACCTGTGAGGGGTGTAGCTGGGATCTCGTCCCAGGTAGCTGGAGTATACTCCAAAGAGAAGCACGTATACAGGAGTGTGTACCAAGCTCCTAATGGTCCTCGTGCCTCAAGGTCCTCATAAGAGACATTGGAAATGCACAAACCAGCAGACTTCCCATTAGGATTTATGGACCAAATGTGCAACCTTCCAAAGCACGTGCCTCTTGCATGTTTTATACAGAGGGAGGGAATCCCTGCAACATTACTTAATCAGGAAATAGCTTTCTCTGGCCAAGGAACCTCATGCTGCCTCTTTGGGGGATGGACATTCCTAAGTGTCCTGAGCCTGGGGCTCTGTCAGAAGTCAAGGAAGACGAACTCTGTCTGGGTACTGCTTGGGAAAACTGCTTGTTCTCAAGTCACAACCGTGATGCACACCCATGGAGTGCAAACAGCAGCTGTGGACACTGTGGATGGGCTCTATCCCAGAGAGATGAGGCGCTTCACCGCAGACGGGAGCCGTCGCCACGGGCTTATTCACACCAGCAGGAACTAATATGTACTCTGAGCTGCTGCCCAGGCATCTGCCTCGCTATGCATTTCCTCTGCAGCTGATGGATTTTCAGATGAAAGGCAAAATTTCCTGTGTCCTTGATCTAAAAGTTGTCTCTTGGATACTTCTGACTTCCTCTTAAACTGTGTCCATAAAGGGGAGATAAAGATAAATTTTTTGCAGAAAAGGGGTGGACACTGGAAGTTCTTTGAACGGCTTGCTTCCAGCACAATAGTTGAGGCCCCTTCCCCAACAGACTTGTTACCTCTGCAGCATCGGGGCCATGGCACTTCAGGGCCACATTCAATTTCATGAAACGAGTTAGTGAGATTCAGTTCGAAGAGCCCCAACCAACATTACCTTCAGGATGCAAGTCATTCCCTTCCTAAGGGATTCCTAAAAATTCCAGGGCTCCATTCTATTATATGTAATTTTACATTAATAAATGTTGAGAATCTAAATAACCCTAATCCTAAGCATTCTATGTTAAGTACAACTGTTAATGTTGATTTCTTTCTAGCTCCCCCAACTACCACCCTCAAAGTAAACTACAACAGAAGCTTTCCAGGGCTGGTCTCCCACAGCTTTTCAGTCATCACAGAGCTTTGCACACTGTGGATTTTCAATACAAGTCTGCTAAAGGGAGGGAGGGAGGAAGGGAGGGAGGGAGGGAGGGAGGGAGGGAGGGAGGAAGGAAGGAAGGAAGGAAGGAAGGAAGGAAGGAAGGAAGGAAGGAAGGAAGGAAGGAACAGCTGGTAGGCACTCAATTGATTAGACCCTGACCAAAAATAACTTAGTGGACATCAAACCAACTCTGTTTCCAGGATGCAGCATTTTCCTGGGGACCCGCCCTGTGCCTGCTGCTCCTGGAGTGGGTGCAGAATTGTGTATTCCCCTGTTGAACTGGGCGGCTCCCTGCCTGATGCCCACGACAGTGCCTCCCACATAGGGGACACCCAGGAAGTGCTTGTTGAGTGCGTGGGTTCCAGGTGCTTCTCCATTCATGCTCTTCTGTTTCTCTCTCAGAGAGACACCTAGATGAGCAGGCTGGGGTGTGTGATTAGAGCTGCTGTCTGGCAGCACTGGTCTGCAACTGAGCTACATGACTGCCCACAGGGAGGTGCCCAGCGCACACAGGAGAGGCACACACAGGGCGGGTCCCAGACGAAGTCGGCACATCAGCCTTGTTCATCACTGTTTCGTGGCTCTGGGCAGGCTGGGCTCTAGAAGAGTCATTTTTCCAGGGGGATCTGGTAAAGATGCCCTGTAAACTCCCGTCTGCCCTCCCCGCACATGTGGAACACAGAAGCCGGTGTAGATATGTAACTCGATGCACAGATCACATTAGGCATAAGTGAGTCCTGCAAACTGCAGTCAGCCTCGGAAATATGGAGGCAGCCTGTGCTGGCAGAGCACACAGTCCCCTCTGCGCACAGGAAGCGTTTGACAGCTGTGGCGCCTTTCCCGGTGGGGCGCCTGGTGTGATAAGCCTCATCTCCCTCGGGCTCTGCTCTGCAGAGGATATTGCCTCTGAAGGGTGGGAAGTGACCCGTCTGACAGTGCCTGTGCAGCCTCTCCTTCCTCTGCAGATTCTTCCTCCAGAGCCAGTCCCCAAGAGCCTGATGTGCTGCGATAGCCTCAAGGCCACAGGGCAGGACCTCTGCTAACTGCTCCCAGACCCCAGACGCTGGCTTGGCAGGGCATCCTTGTCGTCAGAGGGCCAGGGCTCCGGCCACTTTGGGGCAGGATGGGGGGAAGAGAGGAAAGGCCTCTCTTCCCCCAGGCAGAATAATGGCTCTGGTGTGGGTCCTCGGTGGAGCCATTTGGTACCGGTTGGGTCAGAAGTGAAAACAACAGTTGTGGAACCAAATGATGTGTTCAACCAGCGTGTCTCCCAAACTGCAGAAAAACCATTTCTCCCTTAGAAATCTGGAGCAGACACCGGCAAACAACCATCTGTCTCCCTGCCCGCAGTCACAGCCACAGATCCTGTCTCGTCACACAGGGATTGCACTTGGCATGAGCCTTGCAACCTGTGTTCAGTCTGCTCCAGAAGTATGGAGGCCAGCTGTCCAAGGTGGGGTCAGTGATGGGGCAGGGTGGGGACAGCAGCCGGCAGTGCGTAGGTGGCCACTTGATCGTGTTAACAGTCCAGTGGTGTGTTCTCACAGCTCCATCAAGCATGCTTCGCTGCCTGTGGGGGTGACCCTCCTTGTGTGACAGGCCTGCCGTGTCCACATTCACTTTTCCCTGCTTCTTCTGCTTCTTCTTTTTTTTTTTTTTTCTTTCCGGTGCTCCATCATAACACTGACCTGCGGGGCACCTGTGTTCTGCCTCCACACGTGGCTAGGGATCACAGACCTGCCTGGCAGTAAAAAATGTTAAAATGAGGTGCCACCTGCCATGCCTGACCTCCCCTTTGTACCTATCCTTGGAGATGTGACACCCTCGTGATTAGAAATGCACCAAGGGCTGGGAAAGAAGCTCTGGCTCCGAACTGAGGGGAAGGAGGGAGAGGAGGATGGAATCAAGGTGCGATGGGGACTTCCAGGATGTGGGTCCTGCCACCCAGAAATCAAGTCCTTCTCTGTCTTTTCAGATTTATAAATGGTCCAAGTTCTTTAAAATCACAGTTGCAAACATGACTCTCCCATCTTCTTCACCATCTCCACCCCCACCGCAGCCCACAGGCTGGGCGCTGACGGGGCCACTGTGTTCCAAACACTGAAGTGCCTCTCCTAGTCCTGTCACTACTTCCACTGAGGCTTTGGGAAATGGCCTCTGGACCTGTGGCCATCCACTCCCAAAGGCGGCAACTGCCACCCGCCCCCGCCACCCCGAGAGCTGGCCTTCCTCCTAGGATGGACGATCAGGAGCACCCCAGATGGAGAATCTCCTTTGGGGCTCCTCCCTCCTCCTGGTGTTGCCACACAGACGCACCTTTAGGGAGACGGGCGGGATCCGGCGCGCGGAGCCAAGTTTCACCAGGTCCAGTCACTGTGTTCCGAGAGGCGCCCGTCCCCTCTCGGCGTCGCCCACTCGGCAAGTTCTATTTAGAGCAAGGCTGGCAGGCGGCAGCTACAGGTCAGGGCGGCCCGTGGAAGGCAGAATCCGGAAATGTCTCCCGTTGTTTTTAACTTTTCATGTTAGGAAAATGTAATGGAGCACACAGGGCGTGGAAGCGTTGGCAGCTGCGCTTATTTCCGATTTATACATTCTGAGCGTTGGCCTTGCGTCCCAGAGGGAAGGTCGCAGTGCCCCTCTATCCCACCTCCTGAGTGGTTCTCCCCACCGGGAGGGGACTCCTCCTGGGACAGAGCTCGCACCTGTGCAGGCAGGAGAACATTGCGTCTTTAAGCAGACAGGTCTCCAGGAAGTTCCTTCCATCTTTGCAGCCAGACTCCACATCCCTGCAGAGTCCACCCACCTGGCCCCAGGCTCCCCTTTGGCGGGCAGCCCCTCTTCAGCACTGTGGCAGCCCTTCTGACGTTGACTTTTGACCGTGAGCTTCCCCCATGTGCTCCTGGGGGAATGTAGTCGCACAGCAGATGTGTGCTGGGTGGGGAAAATCCAGGCATCCTCCGGGGTCCCTAACCTACAGAGCAATGGGAGGGTGGTCCGGAGTGGAGGTAGGGAGAGCCCTGAGTGTCACAGGAGGCATTGGGAAGGAGGTGGGCTGGAGCATGAGGGGACCAGACAGGCTAGAGGTTAGGGTGGTGCAAGGAGCTGGCAGAGATTGTTCTGGAGGAAGGACAATGTTTTTAATGATCCAACAGGGCTCATCTTGAGGCTGCAGCTTTCTGGGGACACAGGCTAAACCCACTGAAAATTTTCCATGAGGTTTAGATGGTGGAAGTCTGAACAGAGGGCCCTAGAGACAGGGCTAGCACATCCCTGTTCCTGGGTGGTGACTGTAGGTTAGACCCAGCAGAAAGCCCACCTGGCTGGACACCAAGCCCTCCAGATGCACTGGAGGAATAAGCTGGCAGTCCCGGGTCTCCTCCTCTGCAGTGGCCCTGTGCCAGGGAGGTGCCCAGCTGTGAGATTTGCAGACTTTCCCGCCAGGGGCCTTAGCACTCTGCCTGCAGCCTCCCTCTCTTGTTTGTAAGCCAGCACTGCCCAGGGTGGGTTGCAGTGTCGTGGAGTATTTGAGTAGGATCATATCTTTACGTGGCAGTGTTTACATAGTCCCTTGCCAGATTTCTCTCAGGGCAGCCTGATGTCATGATGGAGACAGCAGAGCAGGGGCAGGGCCTCTGCAGAGGAGGAAGGAACTGGGTGGGTCCTGGATGCCTCGGGGCCCAGTGAGGAAGGCCCAGCTCCAGGCAGTCTGGCTTACATCACTTGACCTTGGTTGTTTGACCCGGGAAAAATAAACTGGAATTTCTCTGCTCTCTGCCATTGGATTGGCTTCCCTTGGCCTGCGGTCACTTTGATTTCAACAGGCTGATTCTACTCCAAGCGCTGATAGGTCTCATGGAAGCACTTCCATCACTGTGTAGAAGTGGTCATGCCTTTGGCAATGGGTGAGAAGGTGTTGATGGACGGACATCGGATTTATAGCTGAGAAGCCCATGTTCAGAACCAGGCTCCACTCCCATGAGCTGGTCGCCTCTGCCTTACCATCTTCAGCTGAGGTCCTTAGAGACACGACACCTTTTCTTCTTTTGCCGAGTGAGAACCCACACAAAGCAGAGGGCAGGTGTCTAGTCTGTGAATTTTGACAGCACTTGGCTCTACACTTGATTGTGCCAATGGATATTTTATCCAAGCTGGAAGAATCTGCCACTCAGCAGTTGGGTGTTATCTTCCCAGTGGCTGCATTGCTGAACACATAGGGACCTTGGGCAGTGGCCACAGTCGTATCTAACAGGGAGGACTTAAGCCCCTTGAAATAATTAACAGGTAAATCTGCAAGGATCTGCCTGCCTCTTGAAAATCCCAGTTCTGTGGAGCCTCCACGATGACCCCTAAGAGGACTTGTTCAGATCACAGCCATTGGGAGTATACCTTGTATGTGAGACTGGATGATAAGTCCAATTGGGTAGCCTTGCTTCTGAAGCATCCCCAACCATTTTGGCACCAGGAACCAGTGCTCCTGAGAATCTAATGCCTGGTGATCTGAGGTGGAGCTGAGGTGGTGATGCTATCGCTGGGGAGCGGCTGCAAATACAGAGGAATCTTCGCTCGCTGGCCTGCTACTCACCTCCTGCTGTGCGGGCTGGTTCCTAACAGTACCCATCCATGGCTCAGGGGTTGGAGACCCCTGCTCTACGAGATAATTTTTTGGATGAGAATCTCCCCCTTGCACACAGTGCAACATTGGGGATGGAGAGGACAATCCCCAAGCAGCTCCTTCAGGGAGCCTTGAGGCCACTGGGGACACAGACATTGCCCATGTATCTGGGCAGATTGTCATTTGTAAATGGGGCCTGCATGAGGCACACAGAGAGTCCTGCCAGTTGGGAATTCCCAGGAGCAACCAGGAGGACCCTGGTGGGGTACTGGCTGCGAGTCGGTGGGTGACCCCCTCAGGTGTCCACGGGGCGAGGCTGGCTTTGTCCCTGCCCATATCATCTATCGCTCTGTCTTCGCACGTCTTTCTTGTTGTCAGGAGACAGGTCTCGCCCTGTGCCTCCTGTGCCCCCTCCATGTCCCTCTCAGGGCCCAGCATCCCGGGCTGTGGCCAAGCGGAAATCGCTGCTGGGGCGACGATCTCCGACAATCGTTGCCACTTCCTGGTTCACCAGGGACTTTCAGGCCCTCATCCTCAGACAGCATCTGTGACATGGGCATAGCTGTACCCACTGTAAAGACGAGAAAACTTAGGCTCAGAGAAGCCTATGGCTGTGTCTCAGCAGGGCCCAGCCCTGCTCAGCATGGGTCTTTCCAGGCAGCACCCCATGAGGGGCAATGGCCTCTGGAGACCTCAGCCGGGAGGGCATCCTGGCTTTCCCGGGTGATGGGAGACCCAGGGCGTAACCAACACCAAAGAGGAGGTAAGACAAGGCAAGAGCAAGCCACCTGCTGCCTGACCCACTGTCCTTGCTGCTGGCCTAGGGCCCCACGCTCTTATGAAACAATAACATATGAGCCCAGACAATATTAATGGTAAAAATATTTCATCTCTGAGTTTGGCTGAAAGAGTCTCTCAAGATAAATTTCATTCCTTTTCTGTTTTTAAGAGCAAATCTATTTAAATGTGGTGCTTCATATGTCTCAAGAATCTATTTCAGTGGTTGATTCCTTTGGCCAAGCAAGCGCGGCCCACCCTGCCTGATTCCCAGCATTCCGTTTCTCGGCTTTCTTCCATTAAGAGTGCCTTCCCGCCACTTTCCTCTGCTCACAGCTGCTTGTGCTCACTTGAATGTGTGGCCGGGGAGGTATTTCGCCATCCTTGTGATGGAGGAGACGCTGGGTGAGGGCTGTGCATACAGAAAGCGCTCCATAGATGCCTGCTGGGTGAGGATGAACCACGGGAGGAAGCTCAGAGGTGGATCCATGTCTTCTCCTTCCTGGCTCAGCTCACTTTCTGTCTGGATTCTGAGGCCCTGTCTCTGCTTCTCGGGCTCTCCGTCTGCCCACTTTCCAAAGGCCCCACATCTCTGTCCTCTAGTTTTCTTGTCCACCTCCCAATTCAACTCTGTGCTGTGGGGGCTGGCAGTCGGAGACTCCATCACAGAACCCTCTGCCCTGGGCCGCTGTGAGGCTTCTGGGAAGGGGAGGCTTCGCAGCAGTCCCAGAAAACTGCAGGAAAAAAGCAAGTGGTGTGGGAAGGGTTTGAAACAGCCCCTGTCCATGCCAGTTCCCAGGCCTGGCGTGGAATGCCAGCCTCAACGTCATTTGTTCTTCAGGGCACAGGTCTCTTAGGTTTAAACGTGAACCAGCAGGTCAAAAGGTGAGTTTCCTTATTCCTTGGTCTCCATCTGGCAATTCGAAACGTTAATACCCCCGTGAGCTTTGGGCCCAATAATAAAGCATGAAATTGTGTCTGAGGATTTTGTGTCCACAGGCTGACATTGTCAGACTGGTCCAGAGGTGGACTCTAAATGTGACAGCCACTAGCCACATGTGGCTACATGCATTAAGTGAATTACAATGAAATAAACATTCACATCTTCAGTCACACTAGCCACCACCAGGAGTGTCATCCCTTAAGTTCTCCTGGGTGGCTCAGCTGAGACCCATGCTTTCCTGCTCTGCACCTTTGCGAGCACTGTTTACTCCCATGGGGTCCTTCTTGACCTCAAATCTCTGCCGGCTCCCCTGCGCCCAGCTTTCCAGGGGCCCACCACCAGCTGGCAGCAGCTCCCCTTGCCCTGCATCGCGCAGACCTTCGCCGCCAGAATGCCCCACTCGTGCTTGTTTGAGGCATCTCAGAAGAGAGTCTCAGAACTGCAGAGGTGGAAGGGACCTCCGAAGGGCATTGGGCTCAGTTCCATCTTCCCAAACGATGTCCTCCAGGAGGATCCACAGCCCCAGTTCGCCTTGCATGGTTTTCTTTCCCACTCATTCTCCCAGCCAGAATGCAAGCCCTCGCAGGCAGGCGCAGGATCCCTTTCATTAAGGGCTTAGACTCTCTTGTCAAATCCCCAGCCTCCCTCTGGAGAATGGGAACAAGAACAGCCTCGTCTTGCAGGGATGTGCACAGATTAAGAATAGTGGTGTAAGCAAGCGCACACCACAGGCCACCATGTGATCAGCACCTGGTGTCATCTACTCTTGTCAAAAGTTGCTGATGACATCTGAACACCGCCCCTATTCTCCTTGGAGAGATGGCTTTGCAAGGAGCTGCTGGCCAGTGGGGCAGCTTTCCAGAGGTAACGGGGTAACTCTGAGTTCCAGAGCTATTTCTCAGGCCAGAGTGAGCCCAGAGGAGGCTTGCTGTGGGAAGAGTCTTCGAGGCCCCTTGAGAGTAGGTGGGGACCTTTACGTAGGACTCTTTCACGAAGCCTATCCTGAGGGCATGGGAGAGGCCGGGAAGGAGTGAGACGGTGGATCTTCATCCCATTTACCTGGAGGTAGCTCACACCCAGAATGCCCAGCGCTGTGGACCGGGCCCCACACAGGCGAGCAGGAATGATGGAGCCCACACACGTCCCCACGCTGCTGCCTGTGAGTTGTACAGCAGCCTGGAACCATCTGAAAATGGGAAACTGAGAAGCGATGGGACAGAGAAACCAGAAGGGCTGGCCTCCATCCAGAACTTTCTTTCCAAAAAAGGCAGGGAGGGTGTTTGACTTAACGGCAACTGAGTCACCACTCACCCTGGTGAATGGTGCGGCCTGCATGTCCCCATCTTGACTAGACTCAGCTTAGAAACTTGTGTATCCAATTGGGCCCAGCTGCTCTGGTCTCCATGGTGTACTCAGCCTCAGGAGTTTGAAGCCAAGGAACATTAAAGGCGAGCACCAGCCCAGTGCATTCTTTCCCATCTTATTAGCGTTTTATTCCTCCCGAAGAACGGCTGCTCCTGGATGTTGCAAAAGCAGTTTATGGCTTTGGACTGATTCTTTGAGGAATTTGCTTTGTCTCATCTGGCTAAGGAGGAAATCATAATATGTGCTGTCAGTGAAGGGGAGGACCTGGTGCTGCCCGTGCCCCGGAGGCTGGTAGACCCGCTTCTCCTGCGAGGGTCTGGGTGGTTCCCCTAGCTGAGGTTCTGAACTCTTGGCTCTGCAAGTCACACCCATGTTCCATCTAGGTATACCACACCCCCGATTCTGGATCGTTTAGGGGCCTCCTGGCTGCCAGGGCAGCATGGGCCACACTGAGGACAGTTCGGTCTTTGACACCTAAACTCAGAACAGTGAACATGGACAGGCGTGATGTCTGGGTGGGACTCCTCGCAGTCCCTCTGGAGGCCTCTGATGCCCACACCTGGTATGGGGCAGGTCAAGCCAAAGAGATTTCTTCATGTCTAGGAAATGTGAGTATACACGCAGTCACACACATGCACACACATACACACTTGTGCATACATTCACACACGTGAGCACACACACCCTTACGCCCCAGGCATTCACATACATGAACATTGCACACCTTGGTTGCAATGTAGGAGGGCCTGGAAATGCTGGAATTAGAAGCTCCTACCAGACCTGTTGTGGGCTCAAGGAAGACAGGAAGCGTCCTGTCCGTGGTCACCGACTTTACGAGGCGCTGTCAGCACGCCAGGCGCTGTGCCGTGCACGGCTGCTGAGTACCATACGTGGACATCTCAGGAGCATCCGCAAACCCCACCTGGGAGGAGCTGTCTTTCTTCATTCTAGAAACAGGTGTTAAAGGGGCTCTGGCTTTATTCCATCTTCCCTCTGTCCTTACTGCAACCAGAGGGTAGAGAGGAGAGAAAAAGTGAGATTTTTTTTTTCAAACAGCTTTATTTAGATATAATTCACACACATTAATTCATCCTTTTAAGTGTACAGTTCAGCGGGTCTTCATGTATTCATGGAGTTGCGCAGCCATCACCACTATCCAGAACGTTTTCATCACCCCAGAAGACACCCCATACCCTTTAGCCATCACCCCCCTGTTGCTCCCCACCCCAGCCCCAGAAAACCTTTTACCTACTTTCTGTTTCCATGGATTTCAACAATTCACATAAATAGAACCATATTACATGTGGCCTTTCATGACTGGCTTCTTTTAGCTGGCACTACGTTTCAAGGTTCATGCATGTTATAGCCTGCGATAGGGATTGCATTGAATCAGAAATGGGACTTTAAAGGGGCATTTAAGTTAAATAATACTTCATTGTACGGATATACCACTGTGTGTCTGTCCATTTGTTCATTGCTAGATAGATATCTGAGTTATTTCCACTTCTTGGCTATTGTGAATAATGCTGCCATGAACATTTATGCACAAGTCTTTGTGTGCACATAGGTCTCGTTTTTCTCAGGTAGATACCAGGAGTGGAAATGCTGGATCATACGATAACTCTATGTTTAACAGTTTGAGGAACTGTCTGATTGTCTTCTAAAATGCCTGCATCATTTTATAGTCCCACCAGCAATATGAGGGTTCCAATTTTTCCACATCCTTGCCAACATTTGTTGTTTTCTGTTATTTTGATTATAGCCATCCTAGTGAGTGCTAAGTAGTATCAGTTACTGTGGTTTTGATTTACATGTCCCTAATGATTAATTGTGAACAGTAAACATCTTTTCATATGCTTATTGTCCATTTGCATATCTTCTTTAGAGAAATGTCTATTCAGATCCTTTGCCTAGTATTTAACTGCATTTTTTGCTTTATTATTATTGAGTTGTAAGTGTTTTTTATATATTCTAGATCCAAGTCCCTTATCAGATGTATGGTTTACAAAAATATACTCCCATTCCAGGGGTTGGCTTTTCACTCTCTTGATGATATCATTTGTAGCACAAAAATTTTAATTTTGATGATGTCTTGTTTATCCATTTTTTTCTTTTCTCGCTTGTGTTTTTGGTGTCATAACTAAGAAATCATTGCCTGTCTAACGTCATAAAAATTTATTCTTTTTTTCTTCCAAGAATCTTAAGGTTTAAGCTCTTATATTCAGGTTGTTGAACCTTTCTGAGTTAATATTGTATATGGCATATGGATGTCCTATTATCTGCTACCATTTGTTGAAAAGATTATTTTTTCTCCATTGAGCTGTTTTAGCACCCTTATCGAAAATTAATTGACTGTAGATGCGAGGGTTTGTTTCTGGCCTGTCAATTCTAGTCCATTTCATTCATCCATGTATCTATTCTCATTCTAATACCACAGCCTTGATTACCGCAACTTCGTAGTAAGTTTGGAAATCAGGACATGTGAGTCTTTCAACTTTGTTCTTTTTTTTTTAAGGATTGTTTTAACTATTCTGGGTCCCTTGCATTTCCATATGAATTTTATGGTCAACTTGGAAATTTTGACAAAAAAAAAAGATTGCTGGGATTGTGATAGGGATTGCATTGAATCAGAAATGGGACTCTAAAATCATATGATTTTTTGGGTAATTTGTGGGATGATCTCTCCCCAATAACAAGTTAATATTAAAAGGTCTGTTCTTTCAATCTTTGAAAATACAACCCCTCTTTTACTCTTCACAACCCCAGGGGGTGGTTACTGCTGTCCCATCTCAGAGCAGAGAAAACTGAGGCCTCAAAAAGTCTAGTCATGTGTCCACGGCCTATGGGTGCAGGATAAAGGAGGGTCCCTGGGGACAGTTAGATGCCCACAGCCACAGACCGCAAAAGCAGTGGCCACTGCCATTCCTGCCATCTCAGCCGTGTGTGTGTCTGACACCTGGCTAGATTCTGCAGAGTGGTGCTTACACCTCAACTAGGGAAAACAGAAGTTTCCATTTGTTCTTTTCAGAGCCCACTCACCCTTGCTGGCTCATTTTTATCACTAGAGTGACCAAGAGAGTGACCAAATTACTTTACAGGTGAGGAAGTCAGCTCAGGAGGCTTTCAGACTTTCCTGTGGTCACGGAAGACTGCAGCCTGCCCAGAGTGGCACTGTTTCCATGGCCACAAGCTTCCATGCTGAAACGCACAGCTATATGTCTGCCCATACAGGAGGAGGGTGAGTGGAGACATGGAAAGACCCTCTCCCAGCAGTTCAGCCCTAAGGATCCCAGGGATCTAAAAGATACCTTTCCTGCTTCTCTCCTGGGAGTCACCAAGGGGAGAGGCCGGCCCTGGTGGGATCCTAGGAGGAGGAGTCCTGGAGGATATCAGTCAGAGGACTGCCAGACAGCCAGTTCTTTTGACCCTCTGCCTCTTCCTGAGCCGCCAAGGAGACAGGCAAGGGTCTTCTGGGAGTGAGGGGACCTCCACACATGGCCTCCACTACCCCAGGCCACCTGCTCTGGACGTTGCTGAGGAAACCTCCAAGTGCACAGAGAGCTGAACTGAGCAAAGCTAGGCCACTGGGGAGACAGTGTACCTGCAGCTCCACACCACCTGTCACTCGTAGTACAACTGCGGTCCCAGGTGTGAAAAGAGGCCTGTGCACTCCACAGGCACTGCCACAGGAAGCCGAGCCTGGCCCCGCACACCTCCCAGCCACTGGACCGCTAATCCAGGCTGGCACAGTGGGTGGAGAAGGCAGAGTGGACCATCCCCCATGGGCCTCCACCCTGAGACTCAGACGGCAGTCTTCACAGGTCTGTCCTTTCTGCCAGAATCTCCAGGACAGTTTTATTGTTTTACTTCTCTAACTCCCTGCCATTTTGAATCAGAGCAGGCAGGGGTGGGCCCAGAAAGCTGCAAAGATCTTGACATCTTGAGTGAGTGTGACGCTAGCCACCAGCCCCAGTCCCACCTGCACTGGCACAACTGGGCGGAAGACTTCGGGATGGGATGAAGTACCACTGTTATAGTCAGGATAGTGGTTCTTCTTAGTAGGGTCTTTCTGTTCTCTGCCACCATCTTTCCTCATCCAGGAAACCAGGAAGAATGCTATTTCAGGGTTGTTGTCCATGAGGGTGATGTGAGTGGAGACATGGAAATCCCCGACACAGACCTGAGCACTCTCGCTTAACGCACTGTGGAAAAAAGCAGCGGGTATAGAGTGCACGTTATCATAATGCCCCTTTCCCCTTCGTTCTGGGAATCTGCTAAAAGCTGAACCCTCTCCACAGAAGATGTACACGCTCATAAAATTACAACCCCTCATGCTTCCAGGCCCTAAACTTAGAGCCTCTGGCCTTGGCCCTTTCCTATCCAGCCAGGCTGGGAGGGAGCAGTGCTTAACCCCATATAAACTGACCTAAAATGATGAGATTTGGGGCAGAGTAACGGGCTGGCAGAATAGAGATTTAGGGGAGTGGCCACATGGGATGTGCCTTGCTCCCAGAGTGATGGAATCAAATCCATCACAGGGCTGAATCCCTTTTACTCACAGGCTGACCTGGTCCCTTCCTAGTTAGGAAGGAGGCAGCGACAGCATTTCATTTCTTTTGGTCAGCAGGAGCAGAGAGGCAAGGAGCAGTTCCCAAAATATTCCTCCAAATCAGGTACCACCTTCTCTGTGGAGCCTTCTTCTTCCTTCTCCCCAAGGAAGAGCACCCATAGCATCTGGCATATGCCATTCTTCCTACGAGCGAAACATGATATCGAGGGGTCCATTTGTTTTCATGTCTCACCCCACTCCTAGTACCTTTGCACACCCTGCTGACGTGAGGTGGAGGGGGTGGGGGGTCCCTCAGGAGAGGTTGGCTGGTGAATTGGTGGAAGACATTTGCATCCCCTTAAAGCAGAGGAAGAAATATGGCATGTGGTCTGCAGAGACCGTCTTGGGGTGTCTTTCCTCTGTACTCCCCCGACCTGGTGAGGATGGTGCCCCCCACTGATTTCAGGTGGGCACCAAGCGCGGTCACAGGCGTTTGGGGCTTATGGAGCAGCTCCTTTGTCAATAGTCGCCCTTATGTTTCCTTCCTTTTAAGGCGACTTCTCCAGTCCCTGTGGTATGCCTACCACTCCTTTTGGTCCCCCGCCCTGCACAGAGTGTTTTATTTTTTCCCACTCTGATTTCCAGCCACAAGTCTTTTCAGCCTCAGGAAGTCCGTGCAAACATTTTCCCAACTGGTTCTTATTGACCATTACCCCAGTCCCCAGGAACTCACAGGAACCTTCCAGAAATCTCCCTTTATCTCCCAAAGTCCATCTGGTTCCATTTAAGGATTTCCCCATATTTCCTCCTGTTTTCAGAGCCGCCGAGCCGCCTGTCTCCGAGCTCGGCCATCCTGTTCTGGGGGTGGTGATGAGCCCAGAGTTTGTGAGGTACGGTTGGGAGTGGGGGACAAGTTTGTGAGGTGCAGTTGGGGGTGGGGGGCTCCCCATGCCTTCACATGTGGTAGGGTCTCTTCAGTGGCTCACGGGCAAGGCTGATTCAGTTGCCGTCCCAGCCCTGTCCCCCGTCTGTAATCCCTTCATCACGAGTTATTTATGGCCAGAGATTCCAGCATCAGAGACATGTCCCACATGTGATGAGAGGGACCTTGATCCCCAGGAGTCTTGGCTCTGATCACTGTGGGTCTGGATGGCCAGGCAGCCGTTGCCTCCATCTTAAGCAAGTTCCTTTTGCTCTCAGAGCTGCTGGGCTGAGCCCGGGATGGGAGGGAGGGGGCCAGGGGACATTCCACGGAGTTAAAGCTATGTCTTTGAGGATCAGCACTTCTAGCCGCCTCCTCTCCTCTCAGGAAGTCACTGCCATCTGCTCTACCTGACACGCTTGGGCCATCCTAGCAGGCAGCAATGAGCCTCACCTGGAGGCAAGCCCTCTCACTGGCTTTGGGACTAGAAATTACACCCTAGGATTGGGTGACTTTTCCCCGCAGACCCTTAATAAAGTTAAGAAGCAGTGGCTTCTGCTGGCAGAGCTGGGGCAGTCCAGGAAGTGGGCCCTTTGTCTTCTGTTCTCATGCAAGAGGACGCTTGGGCCCGACCCATGGCCACCTGGGCTTGCTTTCCTCATCTCTCTAATGGACGGAATGAGAGCAATGTTTAGAGTTTAGTTATTGTTCTGCCAAAGAAAGTGTCTGAGAATATAGCATTTAGAAAGGAAAAATAAAAAAAAAAACCCATATGGAAAGCATGCGAGGGGACAAGCTCCAGAAGGACCAGGGTTGAAGGGACAGATCTCACGTGGCCAGGGTTACGAGTTCGCAGGAAATAGCCACTCGCTCACATGGGTGTCGTCGTCCTAAGGCTGCAATGTATCTTCAGGCATCAGCCGAGAAAACCCAGGGACAGCTTGTTGTTTCTGGGGTCCAGGTTTTTGGAGAATGTCGGTGGTTTAGTAGGTGGGGGGCCAGAACTGGGCAGGCTGGCCTGAGGCTTTCGGTGGCTCTCACGGCAGGAGTGCTGGTGCCAGGCTCGGGGCCTGCACGCACTGGGGAGAAAGTCTTGGCCAGCAGCGTTCTTTGAGAGTTACTTTACCATCTCTTGCTTTGGGCACTGGGATGCTAGATTTGGGGTTCAGGCTCCTCGGAGACACACAGATAGGGGATCTGGGGCATCCAGACCAGGCAAGCATGCAGGGCCCCCTTCCCGCAGGCTGAGACCCTCCTCCCCTTGGGACCAGGTGGCCCTGAACCTTCAGGGGAGGACCTGGGGCAGGTGGCTCAAGAAAGCTGGGCTCACTGTCCCTCGCCCCAGTGTGTCACATCCGCGGAATATTACAGTCATTCGGAGGCAAATTCGGAGGTGTGTACAGCATGATGGAAAAATGCTTGTGACGTAGTGAATTTAAAAAGCTGAGGGTGGGTAATACGTGTTTACTAACTGAATGCCAAGAGAAATTAAGGGCTTAAAACATCATCTTCGAAATGTTTCTGCTGCGATTGTATTGTCCTCATGCTGGAACTCGTATTTAACAAGAATAACTGTTGTTAACAGTAATGCCGTAGTTTTTTAAATGATGACCGTGAAATTCTCTGCAACGACACGCCAGCGCTGAACCTGATACACTGTCTTGAGCCCCCAATGGCGGCATGCACTTATGTTCCCGCTCGCCAAACAAACAGCCTTCGGAAGGCTGGCAGCCACCTGATGGGAAGAAAGTGATGGGGATGGGCAGGCATCTGCCAGTGCTCCCTCTGGTAGTCTTAGAAAACAACAAAATAACAATGCAATTGTTAGCCAACCTGTTACACTGTTAACCAACCGACATATGGTCTGGGGGATGTGGCCAAATGACCTTGGATGTTACCTGATGGCGCTGGACTTACTGGTCTTTGATTTCGGGGACGGTTATGCCCAACATGAGTCAATAGACGTTATGATTAGCCCCCAGGACTTGGCAAATGGGACAAGACTCTGGACGAAGTGATGTATGGATGAATGACTAAATGAATGGGTGATGACACTGTGACTGCCATCAGAGACTACTTTGTGGTTATGAAATATTGGGGCTTAGGGTCCTCCTGGCTCTGTCCTGGACTGACCAGGCTGCAGAGTAGGGCCAGCCTATAGGCTATGCTTCTGAGGAATCTGGGCACATAGGAGCGTGGTCCATGGGAAGAGAAGGACCCCAGGAAGACAGTGGTGCTGGGGACATGCCCTGTGCTGACCAACGGAAGGAGTTAAGAATGTGCACTGGCAAGAAATGAAAATGCATCCTGACCTCCAAATTTCAAATGTATCCTAACAAACCTGATCTGACACATGATGTGGTCAGTGAAAGAGGTGGGCTGACAAGAAGCAGTGTGAGGGTCAAGCCAGTCCCTTTGGAAGACGCAGGAACCAGATTTGTGTCTCTGCAAGTCCCAGATCTATAGGGCAGACTGGAACCTTGGACAGAAGCTGACGCTGCAAGTCTTGAAGCGCAATTTCTTCAAATCAGGGAAACCTCATTTTTTGTTCTTAAGACCTTCACCTGATTGAATGAGGCCCGCCCACATTATGGAAGGCCATCTATTTTATTTAAGATCAACTGATTGTAAAGGTTATCTACATCTCCCAAATCCTTCACAGCAACACCCAGATGCGTGCTTGAATCAATAGGAACCACAGCCTGGTCAAATTGACCCATAAACCTGATCATTGTACCCTGTGAGCCAGGATGGAGCCAATAGGCCTGCAGGTCACAGCATCACAGAATGATGGGCAAGAAGAGCCCAGGGTCCCCTATGACCCCCTCCTCACTTTCGAAGCCTTTCCTTCCTAGCTTCTGGTGGTATGGAGCCACAGAACTTCAGAACTGGCTTTTTTAGTCCCTCCACCCAATTTACCCAAGAAAACTGAAGCCCGAAGAGGAGAATTTTTTGCAGACCCTGTGGCCAGTTTTGGACAGGCCCAGGCCAGCATCTGCTGCAACTGTCCCATGTCACACAAGAGGTGACACATGAGGACAGCCTTGGGAGCCATTGATCATTCTCTGGTTTTTGTGGCATTTCCAGTCCCCCGCCCTTTCCCTCTGTCACGTAATTATTCTGGGCGCATTAATTCTGACAGCCTCTTGGCAGGAGCTGCCCACAGCTGCCCTCATTAACGGAGAATGCCAATTGCAATTTTCTCGATATCAAGCAGTTCATCGTGGCTCCGGCCCCAGATGGCAGAAGCAGCAGCGGGCAAATCCAGTTCTGCTAGGGAGGGTGTGTTTACAAGGAGGGTTTGTGCCGAGTGAGCAGAGGCTGGCATCCTGGAGAGGGACTCTGGAGCCCGTAGGGACCCGAGTCACATATTCTCTGCCCCAGCTCCCACCCTGCTGAGCAACTACTGCCCTCATCCCTCAGGAAAGAACATGTGACAGGTGCAACAGGGGAGCACCAGGCTCAAATCTGTCCAGATGCAAGGTGTGTAAACCTTCAGAGCCTGAGAGACTCACTCTATACAGAGGAGCAAGTCACAGCTCTCAGGGCTAGTGTCCCTGTGAGTATCGGAACACAGGACAGCTAGCTGCTTTTGTCATTCGGATGGAGTAGGGGCCTCAGTTTTCCTCATCTGTAAAGTGGAGATGATAATCGCTTAGAGATGCCTTTCTTGGGTTTCCACACTGTGCAGGCAGGTGCCAGGCTAAATGATCACCCACTATCTTTAATTCTATGCATCCTGCCACCAGGCTGTCCAAGGGGCTCAGTGGAGACAGCACCCTAAGTCCTTGCAAGCTGTAAATAGGTACATCCCCTAAGTTCTTCATAAACAGTAAAAGGCCAAGCCACGGGGGGGGGGGGGGGGGTGGTAAGGCCATCTCCTCCTTTGTTGCCGCAGCCATGCTGTCTTCCCACACCCACTGCCACCCACACCCCATGCCCCAGCCCCTGACCCCTTTGCAGACCTCTCAGTGGGTCAGTAGGGCCCTGTCATGAGAGAGCCACATTCTGCTGCCTTAAATGAAGGCTGTTTTACTAATGAACTTGAAATGCTAACAACCACCTCCCTCCTTACCTGCCCCCGCTCTGCATTTACGTCTGGGGAACTTCCGAAGTCTTGCAGCAGTATGAGGTCTTTGTGGGTGGGGAGGCATCGCTGTCGCACCCGGGCCTTAAGAACATGAGAAATAGTGCCAAGAGCACCCAGGACCTGGTGGGAGATCTCGCAGATGACCACACCCTTGGAGAAGGTCGGGTCTCCTAAAGCCCTTACTGCGCTGTGGATAATGTAGAGGGGTGGGAGGACCCACACGGGGAGGCAGGAGTGAATGGGAGAAACCCCTGGGTCAGCCCCTGCCCATGGCTGGTAATGGTCATGTACGCGGACTAGGGGCCTGCCCTCCCAGGCCCACGCCAGACACCTGCCCACATTCTTCCACTCAATTTCCCCACCCGCCCCCCCACCATTCTTCACAAGGTATTATTTTCATCCTACAAATGAGGACAATGAGTCTCAGAGAGGGCAAGCAACTTGTCCTAGGTCACACAGCTAGCACGATGGAGCCAGGATCGACCCTGTGGTCTTGGCATTGGGGGGTGTCCACCCTTTCATCTGTTCTGGTTGTCTCTGCTGCATAACCGACCACCTCAAAACCTAGTGGCTTTTTTATTCTATTCCCAAATCTGCAGTTTGGGCAGGATTCAAAGGTGACAGCACTTCTCCGTGCCAGGGGGCGTCAGCTGCGGTGGCTGGAGCGGGGTTAAGGGTCCATTTGCAAGATGGTGCTCCCACGTGGTGGGTGGGCAAAGCGGCACTGGCTGTCGGGGCCTCTCTGTGTGCGCCTGTCCTGGGTGCTTGGGCTTCCTCACAGCATGGGCGCTGCCGGCTTCTTCAGACCTGAACCTGGCAGCTTCCTCGCCGTCACCCTGCCACACTCCATCTGGTCAAGAAGTCCCGATTGAAGGGAAGGGGACATAGACTCCACACTCCTTAATAGGGAGTGTGAGAAAGGATGCAAGGCCGCGTCATCTGGCCCACTGAACTGCCCCAGAGCTCTCCCAGTACAGCCGCCCTGTGGGCCAGAGGGCGGACTTGGCGTCTTTCGTCCTGTTCGTCCTCGGCCGTAACTCAGGCTGTGACTGTGCCAGCACCACTCTCCCTCCCTGGCCTCAGTTTCCTCATCTATAAAATGGTAACTGGAGGACCGAACCAGCCATTCCAAGTCCTCTGTAGCACCGGTGGCCCACAGCGGTCATGTCTCCATGTCTTCCCTCCCTGCCTCCAACCAACGCTGCTTCCTGTTCCTCCGTGTGTCCTCTTAGAGCCATGAGAACTTCGGGTCTCAACCAAGCAAATGTCCATGTGCTTTGAGAAACAGCCGAGAATAGCTGAAGTGCCAACGGATCTGACTTCCGAGGCCCCTCCGTCGGGGGGACCCTGTCTGGCCCTACACGAGATGAGCTTGAGGGCATCCTGTTGACACTAAGGAGAGCGGGAATGCTGAGACTCCCAGGGAGGTAGGCGTCCAGCGGCTGCACCTGCCCCTCGCCAGCTTCTCACTCCTCCCTGTTCACTGGGAGTGTGATGTAATCATGTCAAAGGTGACGGCAGAGCTTCCTGAGGGTCATTCAGGACATAAGTGCAGGGCTGAATTTTCTGCAGGGTCTGTGTGAATAACCCCTCTCTTTGTGGCTTGGGAGGAAATGTCAGGTCTGTCATCGAATGGGGATGTTTTCAGCGTGGCAGCTCGGGGTGCCGGGGTTATTGAGAGCACAGGGCACAGAGGATCCCTGGGGTCATCCTGGGCTCATAGCACCTGCCACATGCCCCAAGCAGCCCCTCAGCCCAGCAGGGCCTGGGCACCACTCCCCTCAACCTGTGGGTGACGTTGATTGCCTGGGACATGGGCTGCTGCTGGGCCCCGTGTCAGCTCCCGGTTCCCATTAAGTCATTTGTCACAATTTAAACGTGAAGTCACATTAGCTGAAGGCGTCGCATCATGACGACCGGCCACAAGATGGCCACGGCCTCTCTTGCCAGCTCCATTCCGGCTGCGCCAGAGAGCGAGCAGGCCCTCCCAGGCCTAGGCAGTACTGGCCACAAAGACACACATTGCCCAGCTCCCTGACCACTAACTTCTGTGACCTCACGCTTGTCCAGGGCTCTGGGTGTTGGTCAGGTCTGGGGTACAGCTTATTTCTGATATGAGAATGAATTTCAGAATGATTAAGTGGCTCGCCCGAACCGGTGTCCGTTAATGAGTAAGATCACATCCATCGTTTGCCTTTCAGTTTCCACACGTGGCCTCTCTCCTCCACCCCATCCTCTAACTCTGGGCCCTCTGGCGCTGTCACCAGCAGCCACACGGGGCTCCTTAGACTTAAATATAATAAAACTTGATAAAATAGAAGAATTAGTGCCTTGGTTGCACTTTCCAAGTGCCCAGAAGCCACATGTGGCTGGCGGCAGCCATACTGGCCAGCGCAGATCTAAAACACTCCAACATCTCACAAGGTGTCACGGACAGCTCTGACCCACATCCATCACCAACAATGTAATCATTCGTGCTCGGTGAGGACAGAAGCTGTGCCGAGCCTCCTACCTCACTCTGCCACTAGATCCCTACGTCGGGAAAGGTCCTTCCCACTCCCACTCACTGCACCATGCTCATGACTCAGTTTTCACAAGTAGGAGGGTACCATGCCCCTCTTAGAAGATGGGAAGACTGAGGCCCAGCAAAGCCCATGGTCACCCCCACTGACACCTCCAGGAAGCAGGAACGCTGGGGTGCAGGCCCAGGATATTCCCGCCAGACCACATGGGTCAGTGCCCAGACAGAGGCAACTGTCGGTGCCATATTGGGAGATGTAGGGATTCCTCTCAAAACATCTCGATTCTCAATTTATGCCCAAATGGCAAAGAATACATTTTCCTAGTCAGACCAGGAGACCCAGTTGCCTAGGAGCCCAGGGGACTAAGGAAAAATGTGGCCCCACTGCCTGCCACCAGGGGGCACTATGGGTAGTGACACCCACCACCCTCTGCCAGAAGGGACCCCGCGTCTCAGGCACCAGAGCTGCAGGGGCCTCTAGGGCTGATGAAGCTAGAGGCCAGAGAGAGAGCACGCTTCCTTCCCTGAGGCCACCCCACGAATCCGCTCTGGCTTATGGGCTTACTTGTATGGGACACCAGGTACAGGGTGCTCAGAGCTGACTCAGAGAGTTTGGGAACCCGCCTAAGAAGGCATGTGGCTTCCTTCCTATGAGGGACCCGAAGTGGAGATGCTGCTGGGGGCCAGCTGTGGCAGGGGCTACGCCTTCCGACTGGGAACATGTGCCCCCGAGAAGATGCCGGGGAGCCGCTTCTGCTCAGAGCGTCAGTTTTGCTCCATTTGGTGATTAAAAGTGAGAGCAGTCAACAAGAAAGTAAGTCAAAGCCTCCCCTATGCTCCGCCTGAAATGGACTCAACGTGAATTTTTATTGTGAGTCTTGGGACTAGACCTAAGTCCCAAGTTTGTAGCAGTCAGGCCCCTGAGCCTTGGTCTCTAGATGGGGTGGGCCCAAGGCCAGTGGGGACAATCTGGCGGAAAGATTCGGGAAGCTCAGACCCGTGGGATGCACAGCCCAGCCTTCACAGGTGTGTGTCATCTCAAACTCCATCACCTTCTGTAACTGAACCTGCCTGAGGGTTATTGTGAGGATCTTGGGAGGTGCTGGGTCCCCAGCAGCTCACACGGTGCATGGTGCACAGAGTCCCCACCCCCATAAGCCATCTGACTCATCATTCACAAGCTGGCTGAAATTGGTCAGATGCAATGTGACCAGTTAGGAAGAGGCGACAGAGGTGGGAGGGAGTCCGAAATTGCCCAGAGCAGCTAGACATGGCTGGGCTGCAACCCCATCAGCTGCCAGCTCTCTTTCCAGGCCCCCCGTCCCCGGGAGCTAAAAGCACAAGCTCTGGGTTTCCTGGGGGTCGGAGAGCAGGACAGGAGGGTGAGAGGACCCCTGCAGAGGAAGGAGGGAGCCCGATTCTTTGTCCCCTCCTACCCTCTGCTCTCTTCTGTAGAAAGACTGGCCATCCCCAGCTCCTGAAATAGGTCCAGGGTCTAAGAGTCTATCCCATCAGGGTGGACTTTGGGGGTCACTGAACAACCAGAAATCCCTAGAGGAGAAAGGGCAAGCATGTATGGAGCACCTACAGTGTGCTTACTCAAGCTCACAGCTGTCCTGGCAATGGTGGGTAGCACCCCCATATTACATCCACAAAAACAGGGCTGGGGGGCCTGGGGCCCACCAGGAAATGCCCACTGTGTCTGCGGATAGCAGGGCCCCTAGGGCTGGGCTCTCTGCCAGGAGCACCTGGCCTATGCCTTGGGCTATCTACAAGCACCCAGGATACCCTGGGCTTCAGAGACAGGGCCAGAAGCCCTTCAAACCACGGAATTCTTCAGAGGCTGTAGCCTCCCACTCTCTCTGGACTTCCTGCTGTCCCTGGGCCAGGACTATCTAAATTTTTTTGGGAAGAGCCCTTTCCCAACAAGAGGTCCCTTTCCAGGAGGACAGAGCTGCTGGGCTGGGGCACAGAGGTGTTTTGCTGGGGGCCACCCTCCAGCTACCTTGCTCCAGGACTTGTGAGTTTAGCGCTCAGAGGCCTTTGGGTGTTTGCATCCACTCCCTTGACTCAGATTCCAGCCAGGAAAGTGCCTTACCGAACTCTAGAACAACCCGGTTCTGGGCAGGGGGCATTGAGCCTCCCTCCACGCTGAGCATTCTGATCCCCCAGTATTCCCTGACTCACCCCTCATCATCCACACGGACACCCAGGGGTACCCAGTCAATGCCACTCCCATCCCTCTCTCTGTCTCTGTCCCCTTCTCTGTCCCTCCCCCCGCATCCCTCTACCTCTGATTCGATGCTGTCGGCTTGTGTCAAGCTTTCCCTTCTCAGTAAGAACAGCCGTGTTTGGTGTGAGAGTGATGTCCAGGGCATCCTTCCTCCATCCCCAGCATCCTCCCTGTGGGATCTCCAGGAGAAACATCACTCTGCACTCCAAGAGTGGGATCGATGCTTCTCACTGGCAAAGGACCCCCAGGCCCCAGCTGTGGCTGCCCCATGAGTGGTCTGTCTGGGGGACAGCGAGCAGCCCATCCCAGGGGCCTAGACCCTAAGAGAAGCTATAGTCCGTGACAGGACGTTCTGAGTAGGCGGTTGGAGGCTTCCAGCATCAGTTCATGGAGCACAGGATTGTTCTGACTGGGTTTTCCCCTTGTCAACTGCTTATCAATTGGTGAGAGTCAGTCTGATGCGCTCTGCCCCTTCCCAAACCATGCCTGGCCTGGAGCCATCAAGACTTGTCCCCAGTGGGACTGGGCCCTTCCATGAGTCCTCAGCTGAGTGGTTTGACCACTGGTCACAACCGGGATTCCATCCACCTAGGAGCGAGCAGGGCGGGTAGTGGGGGTGCCAGGGAGTGCCCAGACCGACTGAACCAGAGCTGTGGGCAGGAGCCCCACTGGGCTCCTCCCTCCTGCTGGGATGAGCCAGGTGGTTCCACTCCCTCCGGTTCGCGATGTGGAGGTGAGAACAAGCGTGGTTCTTCATTACTTGAGTAGAATTTGTAAGGGACAAGGCCAGGCCTTATGGGAGCTGAGTAGTCACATCTGACACTCCAGGGCAACTGAGGCCAGACTCTGTGCCCTCTCCTAAACAGGATGGCTGAGTGGGAGGGACCGTGCTGACATTTGGCTCTGTGGTCACGCCAGTAGATTGAGGTGAGTCCCCCACAACTCAGACAGGACGGAGCAACAGCACCAAGGCCCTGCCTTCCTTCCTCCTCCTTGCTCGTACGATTTTCCTTCCCACCTGTCTTGCACACATTCTGGAGACCAACAAGGAGCCTGGCTCTGTGGTCAGACTTGGGTTCACAGTCCTCCTTCTGGAAACCGCTAGAGCTCACCTACTCAGCAGTGGGAATATAACGTTTTAGACCCATCGTATCTGCCATGCTCAGCAAAGGATGCCCATAATGATGGGTCATGGTCCCAAAGTCCAGCTACTCACCTGCTGTCCAGCAGAGCAAGAACGTGCAGTGAGGCATTGCATAGCAGTGGAGACAAGCCACCGCGGCACCCACGGTGAATCTCCCAGGCACGAAGGAGCACTTGCACACAGTGTGAATCCACGGCCCTGAACTTGAGAAGAGGTGAATGAAGAAGCCAGGAGGGAGGTCCCGGTGGAGTAGGAATGATGAGGATAGGGACAGCCTGGGAGTCCCAGGACCCAGCACTGTTTGCTTCTTGCTTAATACACTGAGCCAAGTCATGCACTGAAAGAAGTCTCTCTCTCTCTCTCTCCCCCGCCCTCTCTCTATACATACATACATACATATATATATATGTATGTATGTATGTATATATGTATATATACATATATACGTATATATGTATATATATGTATGTGTATATATATGTATGTGTGTGTGTGTATGTGTGTATTCTCTGGAAGGAGAGAATAAGTATACACACACACACACACACACACACACACTTTATTCTGATTTTAAAGTTTATCTCAAATGTTTTTTAAAAGTACAAAATTCATACTCTGCCATGGGCTACTTGACCTTGGCTAAGCCAGTAAGCTCTAAACCTCCACTTCCTTACCTGAGAAATGAGAAAAATAACAGTGCCTTCTTCATAGAATCACTGAGAAAATGGCATTGGAACCTCGCAGACCAAGGCCTAGCCATGTCAGTTCACGTAAAGGTTCTGCTGCTGAAAAATTGCCGTGGGCCCAAACAGGAGCAGCAGTTGATTCGTTCTGCCGAGGAGCCTGAGCAGATGCAGGCCAGGATGGACACAACAGTTCCAAGGTGTCCAAGGACCCAAGTCCTTCTCCCGGATACTCTTATTTCTTCAACCCTCCGCTTTACCTCATGACCTAAGATAACTGTCTCAGCTCCTAACATCACAACTCTTCTCTGCTCCCCCAAAACTGAGGTGCAGGCAGAGGAGGGTACCACCTGATGCTGCACGCACATCCTTTTTACACGCTAGGCCAGAACTAAGCACATGCCACATCAGGTTGCTAGGAATACTGGAAAATAGTATCTTCCTCTACGTCCAGCTGCCCATGCAAAGTTCTGAAAGGAGAAAATGAGCAGCAATCACACCACACGGCATCCGTGACAGCGGAAGTGACTCCCACGGCAACCATCACGTGGCAGGCACCTGATGAGGGACACGAAGACGAATGAGGTGTAACTCTCAGGACCTGGGGCTGATGGCTGAGGGAGGGGGAAGGAATAAGCACCGGGAGTGGTGATGGGTCTGGTCCAGGGAGGGTCTGCTGCCCGCGAGGGTGAAGGGTGAGCACGCGGGCACTTTGGCGTGAATTTACACATGCAAAGGAGAGTCAAGGTTTCCGGAGAGAAGGAATAGCACGAAGAATGCAATGAAGGCAGAGGAAGTGTCATTTGGCTAAAACAACAGGGGCAGAGAAGGGAGTAGGGGCACGTAGAACTGGAAGGCGGGTCAGGCCTGATCCCACAAGGCCTTGAACGCCACACCACAGGGTTCCGACTTTTGCCTGTAGTGACAGTCCTCCAAAGGAAGCTGAGACCGTCCACCCACCTCCAAATCTCTTATGGTTTTATCCAAAATGGTCTTTGTTAAAATACAAGTTCCTGGGCCCTGCTCCTGACCCACTGATTAGAAACCCTGGCAATGGGGTTAGAGGTCTGCATGTTAACTGTTGACTGTCAGCAGTGGGGAGCCATTGAAGGTTCCCATTGAGCTGGGAGAAGCACGATCACTGCTGCTCTCCCTGGGGTGGCGGGGGGCAGGGACGGAGTATGACAGGATGGTGGAGGAGCTCCACGGGGCTTCGCCTTCTGCTAGGCTCTGCTTCCTCATCTCTGAGAATTCAGAAATGCTGCCAAAAGGAAAGGTCTGGGTTAACATCTGTCCAGATGTGGAAACGGGGCAGATAAGACGGGAGGATGAACGTGATACGATTTAATTCCTTTCACGAACCACTCATCAGAAGCCAGTTGGAGGCTCCCTCAAGAAGCCTGAGCCTGGCAGAGGTGGAGCCAAGCGGGCCAAGGAGGCTGTGTGGGCGTGGACACTGAGCTTCCAGGTGGAATAGGCCAGGTCAGAAGATGGTGCTCTGAGGGGTGGGACGCCACAGGACCTGAACCACACTCCTCAGTCACACGCACGGAGGCGAGCGTCAGCAACTCCAACTCACACATCCCTGGACGGTGTCCCCAACGGAACCTGCACCCTAGGAACCCCTCGGTCCCAGAGAAGCCAGGAAGGTGGGTCATTCTTTCTGGGGGTTGACAGTGATTCCAACCAGTGGGAAAGAAACATCATTCTCTGTATCTTTGACTCTTTCCCACCCTGAATAAGTATTATTTTAGAAATCTTTAAATGATCAACTTCCGTTGGTCATTTAATAAAAATAAAATAATAAAAAATTAAAATTAAAAATAAAATAAAATAAAAATCAAAGCAACGGGATATGCCCGTAGCTCTGGCTTCCGTCAGAGCAGGAACTGACAGGTGCTCTGCAGCCCCAGGGGTGAGCTAAGGTGGTAGCTGGGAGGCCTTCAGCCACAGGGGCCTGCAGGCAAAGTGAGGAGATTATGCCCTCCCTTGACTCTGTTTTTCTGGAAGGAGAGAATTCAAAGAATTTGGAGATTTCCAGTCCAGATCAAACTTTCACTTTCTTGAGTAAATGGCCCGGGCAGCCTGCAGGAGCTATCTAAGGGGTCAGCTGCAGCACTGAGTTCCGGGAGGGCAAGGGGCTGAGGCTGGCCCATCCCTGTGTCTCCTTCAATGCCCTGGGAGGCCAGCTGGGCCCATGTCTGTGTGCCCATGTCTCCAAAGGGTGGGAGGCCACACAAAGGGCCATTTGGACATTGCTCCCATAACCAGGGTGTGGTACCCCAAGGTGGGCCAAGGGAATAAAACCCCAAGTGCCCTACGCGGGGAAGGCCCCATGGGGACTGCTAAAGGAACTTTGCCCCTGGGAACTTCGGCACCAGGGTTAGGAGACTTAGTCCTATTAGGCCACTTGTTGGGTATCTTTCTTCCTGTCTTTTCTCTCTTTCTTCAACCAACGTGCATTCAGCTTCCTCTCAGACTGTGCACTCAGACCACAGACATAGGCCAGGTTGCTTAGACCAGCTCAGTGAGGGGCACTGACAAGCCCCAGGCCAAGCCCAGGCTCCCTCCCCTCATGCACTTTGCCTACAGCAGTTTCCCCTAAGTAGGTAGCCGGGTGGCCATGCGGTAGCCAGGCAGCCTGCCTTCCCCTCCCTTCTCCTCGCCCAAGACGGCCGCCCAGGCAGCCCTCGGGTGGACTCCACCAGCCGCCCCTCTGGGACGGCCCGCTCCGCCAGGCTTGTGAACTGGAGGAAACCCGGACCCAGCTCCACAAGTGATGACATCTCTGAGAAGGTTCCTGGCTTGTGACTTGTCCCAGGAGCAGCTGTTATTTTGGATGACCAGTGGTCATTTTCTTTTTAAAGGGACCATGGCTGGTTTGGTTACAAACCGACAAGGAAATCCCAAGTCCTGGAAGGCAAGCCAAAGGCATCTCTGGCCGCCGTGGCATCCAGACCGGCAAACACGTGCAAGGGCAACATGAGACTGGCATCCAAGGAGACAGTGGGCCTTTTGGCATCTCCAAAATCTCTAAGATGTCCCAGCTGCCGAGCCGGGGACAGGGTGCTGAAGGTCAGCTGGTGGAGGGAGCGCACCAGAGCTCGGAGCTCAGAGCTCACTAGACCTTTCGAAACGCCAGCAGTGCTTCTCCCGCGGTGCCCAGGAGCGTGAGAGCAGCATCACCAAGAGGGTGTCCGGTGAGGCCTCCCTGTGCCTTCAGCAAAACCACCATACAGACTACGACGCGCTTTTGGGTTTTCCTGGGAAGCGTATAGAGAATAACTCTTAGCAACCACCTAATCACAGTGCAGCATCTCCTGGCTCTGTGTCTGAGGTCGTGCCCCCAGCTCTGCCCCCTCTGATTGGCGCCTGCACCCCTCCCTTCCCCCACCCTCTAGGTGGCTCCCCAGTTCATGATGACCTACCTAGTTTGGGGGCTCTGTCCATCTCTCATGAGACCAGAGCTTGTCTGTCAGAGTCACCACTTCCTCCGATGATCCACCCCAGTCACCTCTGGGAGCGCAGACCAGAGGCTCCACAGACCCTCGGCAAGTGGTTGGGCCTGGGTTAGGGCTGAGCGTCCTCCTTTCCCAGGACCCCAGACAGCTAGGCCAACCACAGGGGTGGGACGAGCCATCTGAGGTCTAATCCTGTCCCCTCAGCCAATAGGTGGCCACAGGAGGGTATAAGATGCCCAAAAGTAACTGACATTTCTGGACCACAGCCTCAGATGACCAAAATTTAACACTGAAATTTTCGCATCCGGAACCTCCTCAACACAAGCAAACTGGGGCCAATTGTCACTCTACACCCTGATTTCCAGACTCCTCCACTACCTGCCTGAAGCTAGAGCCCACCAGCAAGGTTCCTTCACCCGGTGCCCAGGCTGGCCGTGTGGAGATGCTGGGCCTCTCGCTATCGTGTCCCTCCAAACTGTTATTAAGGCCCCACCTGCTTTCTCTGCGGCATGGACCCCCAACCTCCCCTCCCCTGGCTGCTGCATCTCTGTGGTTCTCTCTGCATCCTCTCCCTGTGACCATCCCTCTGCCGGATGAGGGGCGGGGGTGGGGCAGAGGGGGCTGAGGCTTCTGCTCAGGAATTTCGCAGATGGCTCCGGGGAGGGTCGTGGAACAAGCCTGGCCCTTAGGAAAGTCCTCATGCCTTTGCCTTTTTTTGTGGCCATTCTCCATCTTTTTTCAACCATCATCTCCTCCCTCATCCCCCCTAATTAAGAAGATTTGGCAAAACCAGGGAGGACCAGGGGAAGGTCAGTACCATTTACAGAGCCTGGTCAGCCCTCACACCCACTCTATGGTTCCATGCAGGGGATTTTTCACACCCCATTTGACAGAGATAAACTGAGGCTGAGGGCAAGCAACTTGACCAAGACCTCAGGCTGTAAGCCCTGCACTTATTCTGCTTGGTCATTGACTTAGTCCCTACCAAATTCAACTCATTCATTCTGTATCCATTCATCCCATGCATAACACCCTCATCTACCCATAGACATGATGCTCAGGGCTGGGGACACATAACCAGAGGTAAGCCTCAGTTCCTGCCCAAATGAGCCCACATCCAAGGGATGCCCAGCCACTCCCATTCTGCAGAGAATTACTGCGAGCACTGGTGTGTGACCTTCTGGAACTTTGATGGATGTGTACTATCTGTTAATGGGATCTGAAAGTACATCTTTCGCTTACTACACCAGAGCACACTCCCCTACAGCAGCGTGCATCAGGCCAGCCCATTGACTCTACCATCAGGAACCTTTTACCATGAGGACATTTGTTAATTCACTTACCAAGTCCCTTGGTGATGGACATGCAGGTCCTTGTAGTAGCTTCCTGTTATAAACTGTCCACTGCGAGCATCCTTCGTGCATATCGGTGGGAATGCTCTTGCGGCCTTTCTGTAGGATCACTCCCTGACCGCAGGACTGCTGGGCCACAGCACTACTGTGTGAAGTGTCCATGCCTACTGCCAAGCCTCCTGAAATGCTGGCCAATTAGGCCACCACCCTAGAGCCAAGAGGGCCACTTTACCACGCCTTCGTTAGTTTTGCATGTTACCAATGGATCCTACGTTTGAACAAAAACCAAAAACCAAAACATCATCTCCTAGTTTTATTCTGCATTTCCTTGGTTCCAATGGGCCTCCACTTGGAGGATAATGGGGCCAAGGAAGAATCTCCCATCTGGCTTGCTGCCTCGAGAGGCAGAGACATGGCCCAAGCCTCTGTCCCCAGCTGGGATAGAGGAAGAAGGAGTTATGCCCCCAGAAGAGGAGCCAGTTCTCTCCTGGCCCTCCCCTGTCCACTTCCTATGCCACCTACATGAAGGCTGCCCACTGAGAGGCAGCCAGATTAGCCGAACCTTCACACTACCTGCTTGCTGCCCTAGGCCTTGGAATTGTCCTTTAACTCATCTGAGCCTCATCCACAAAAAGGGAACAGCATTCCTTATGTTACAAACAGGTCACACAGACTGTGCAAGAGAGTATGTTGGAAAAAACACCTGACACACAGTATGTGCTCACTAAACACTGGGCAGCTGTATAATCACCATCATCATCATCACCATCACCATCACCATCACCATCATCATCCTTATCACCATCATCATCCTTATCACCATCATCACCATCATTACCATCATCACCATCATCATCACCATCATCATCACCATCATCAACCTCATTACCATCATTACCATCATCATCATCAATACCATCATCATCACCATTATTATCATCATCATTCATATTTTTCTCTGTAGATACACTCGTGTGTCCTGGACACAGGGTTTGGGGACCGTACACTCTTTGTTCACAGGAAAACTGAGGCCAAGAATGGCATTGACTTGCCCAAGGCCGTTTCACTGAGAACAGAGCTGATAATGCTCCGGGCCCCTTGGTCAAAGGCCCTCCCCCTTGAAACGGGCCATTGGAGCTTTAGAGTCTCCTTCAGCAGACACTCTCCTCATGGTCTTGAGAACAGGCACCACAGGACTGGGGCTCTTGCCACCTCTCCCTTTGTCTTTAGTTGTCAGAAAAGCCACTGAGAGAATCTTTTTAGAAATAAACAAAATTTTTGACAGATGGAGGATGGAAAATGACTCACAAGAAACAGCATTCTGAGTGTGCCATCCCCTTAGGTATTAAGTGGGTCAGGTTTCAGCATGGTGTCCAAGAATGCTGTGGCTTATTACGAGAGGATGACGCTGTCTGTGTGGGGAGCTGCGGGAGCGCCTGGGGCCTGGAAACACCCGTGGGAACCCTGGATGCGGCCGTCAGTGCACGTTCTGTGCCCACCGCCCTCCCAGCTCTCACAGCTCACAGCCTCTGCCGCACAGGCACCTCCATGCTGGGCACAGCCTCAGAGCTGGCACCAGCCATCAGCAAGCGGTCCTCATGAGCACGGCTGGGGCTGGCGTTGATCTGGTTTTGAGTCCAAGTTCCAGGCTGGGAGCCATTTAGTAGAAGAAACCCTTCCCGTGCAGCCACCAGGCAAGTGCTGGAGTGGGATGGGTGGCGAGAAGGTACCACTTAAGTGAATGAAGCAAGGCCTCCCTGCTGAACCCCACAACACGGGAATTGAAAATTGCCCAGGACGATTACTTCACAGTTTACAAAGATCCTCCCACGGGGGATCTACATTAACAACCTCTTTGGGGGGAGTGTTATTACCTCATTCTGCAAATGAGAAGACTAAGCCCCAGGTTGCCCTTCTGTCTGGGGTCCTGCCCCTGAGCCTGCAGCCCTTCCTTCGCCTTAGAGCCACTGAGATGTGCTCCCAGGGAGTGATGCCCCACCACCATGTGCTGTTGTTGTCTCTGCTGCTGCCCATCAGTGACTTTATTGGCTCACAACACACTCACTGGCCACACGCCAGCCTTCATGGGCAAAACAGGCATCTTCCAATCCAAGGACCAGGAGTCCTGATGGACAGATCCCGGGAACTGGTGGACATGGCCAGCTGAGAGAGGGCTCCAGATCTGCTGACCATGAAAGAGGAGTCCACAGGGTACTCACAGTTAAAATTTGGGAGTACTTTCTTCCGGTCTGATGGAGATGAAAACAGATGCAAAGACAGAGATGTCAGGAAACAGATGTGTCCACACGGTCGCTCACAGCTGCTTTGCTCACCTTCTGAGAGGAAAGAGCTTCTTCTATTCTTCCAGCAGCTGGGGGCCAGTGAGGTTTGGTCTGTTCCTAAACATCACAAGGAAGGTAAAAATAAACAGGGATGCCGAGAGTTGACCCACGCTGAGCACGGGAGAAGAGAAAGAAGGAGTCGATTCATTTCATCACCATCTTACCCCAGACCCCTTGGTGCCAGGCTCTGAGACCAATTCTGTAAATAAAACAGCCTAAGGGATTGAGGGCCTGATAGTGGAGACACCTTCTCACAAAGTCCCCAGCAGCAAGTGTGAGAATCTAGGTGAGCATGGCTCCCAGAATTGGGAGCAGTCAACCTGTCCAAGAAGGGTGGGTGGTGAGTTGACTTGTGGCCCCCGGATATTTGTCATGAAACCTCAGAGTGTGCCTTTATTTGGAATAAGGGTCTTTACAAATGTAATTAAGGTAAGAATCTTGGGATGAGATCATCCTGGATTACAGTGAACCCTAAATCCAACAACAAGTATGCTTTAGGAGAGACATAAGAGGACAGAGGGAGATTTAAAACACAGGCACAGACAGACAGCCATATGAAGATGGAGCCACAAGCCAAGGGATACTTGGGGCCCCTAGAAGCTGGAAGAGGCAGGAAAGATCCTCCCCTCGTGCCTTCAGAGGGAGTATCGCACTGCAGACACCTTGACTTCTGGTCCCCATGACTGAGAGAGAATGACTATGTTTAAGCTGCTACGTTTGTGGTCCTTTGTCCTGGCAGCCCCAGGACCCTTGCAGGAGGGTCAGCTGACCAGCTGGGGGTGGAAATGGCTTTTCCTATGTGCAGATCAAACTTGGGGTGCACTCGCCCCAAAGAAGTCCTCAAACCAGGAAACCAGCTGAATTTGCCAGGCGGCAACCATGCTAACTGCTCTTGGCCCTAAACCCCTGACATCACTCCTGTCGCTGAGTTCTGAGGGTTTCATGTCCCTCCCAGGCACTGGCTTGTCACCTAGTCTGCAGGCCTGTGGATGGCTTCTCAGCATTTAACTTTTCCTCATTCCCTTTAATCATGTCCCTAGTATTTTATCGTTGCCTTCGGACTGAGTTTCTTGTGTTGAGACATCTGTCCCCTCCTCACCACCTGAAACCCCGCCCTAGAGGATGAGATGTTTTGGGATTGTTTGTTCTGTTTTGTAATTCCTCCTCTTCAGCCGGCCAGCAGGGTTTCTATCTGAAGCCAGTGATAAAGTGTCACAGTTTTCTGAACCACTTGGGTCAGTCAATAGCCATGAGTGTTGGACCCTGGAGCCTTTCCACAGAGGGTGTGGTGTGGTGATGGGCTACAGCAAATAAGCTGGGGGTAGGGGAGGGGGCGGGGTGCGGCATGGTCTCGAAAGCAGAACCCAGCCTCCTACTCGCTTGTCATGTGTTACTTAGATGGCCTTAGACTCACCCCAACTGGTCGCCTGGCAGGCACCGCAGCCTCCACCAGATAGCCAAGAGTGACCTCCTAAGACCACTCAAGTGGCACCTCCCTCCTTGGCAAGATGGAGCAGCCAAGAGAAAGGGCCCTGTCCCTCCCATACAGTGGGGTTCCTGAGCTCCCAGCCCCCCCCCCCTGTTTCTCTTTGTCTTGTAGTATAGATAATTCACATACGTTGTATTCTCTCACATTCTGGATGTTGAAAGTCTGAAATCAAGGTGTCGAAGGGCCGCTCTCACTCAGAGGCTCCGGGGGAAGATCCTTCCTGGACTTCTTCCAGATTCTCGTATCGCCACAGTCCTTGGAGTGCCTTGGCTTGTGGCCAGTCTCTGTCCCTGCCTTCCCATGGCCTCTCCTCAATGTGTCCCCTCTTCTCATAAGGAAACCAGTCATTTTGAATCAAGGTTCACCCTACTCCAGGGTGACCCCATCTTAATTCAATTGCCTCTGCAAAGACCCTATTTGTAGATAGTATCATTCTTTTAGGTTCCAGCTAGATGTCAATTCTAGGGGACACTACAGAGTCTGGAGGATAATCTGCCCGAAGCTGAGGCATGAAAGTCACTCAGCAAATCAGGCGAGCTAGACCAGATGAGACCAGAACCCAGAACCCTGGCCCCCAGGCTGAGAACTCTCCAGCCCTACCAGGCACCGCGCCTCCCAGCTCATCCCAGGCTGGCCCAGAGGCCCAGGTGCGGGAGGCAGATGTGCTTCTGGCAGCTTCTGTGCTTGTGTGTCCTTCTGTGGGAGCGGAGGCTTGCTGGCTGTCAGCCTCCCTGCCCACTCCTAGGCTCTGGGCCTCCCTGGCCTGTCTGCAGCTGCACTCAGGACAGTCCTGGCAAAGTCATCAGACGGGGCTCCACCACCTCTGCTAATGATGATGCCTGACGTAGAGGGTCACTTTACAAAGCACTTTCCCAGTCCCGCCTGCTCAGTCCTCAGCCCCTTCTGCGTCTCCCTCTTCTCCCAGGCAACCCCAGTTCATTGCGTCTGGTCACAGGGGATGACAAACCCAGCCCCGAGGTGGCGCCCCTCATTTCCTTAGAGAAACCCAAAAGTACCAAACTCCTGGCAGAGCCATAGAACTGCGTTAAAACAGAGGCGCATGCCAAACAGGGACAAAGGGGCGCTGGGCCCTTGAGTGATGCAGCTCTCGCTGGAGCAGCCACAGCTTCAATAGTCCATGTGACATGGTTTGGTTTCAGGTGAGTGTCAGGGTCAGGTGTATCTACGTTGTCAATTCCGGTGGTGCCTTCCCTGCCTCCACGAGCAAGGAAGGAAAGTGGAAGTCGGAGGTTGGTCAAGTGCAGGCTGAGTTCTCCACTGTTGCCTAAAAAACGACTCCAAATCTTAGCACTTAACGACAGTCCTCTTATTTTATCTCCCGATCTTGGGGATCAGGAGCTTGGTAGGACAGGCTGGGCCATGTGTTGTTTACAAAGGTCAGCAGTGGTCAGCAGGAGGACAGTCTGATCTAGAAGTTCCAAGGTAGCTCTCTTTTCACGATGGACCTCCAGGGGGACAGCTGGAAGGCTGGGCCACCGGGGACTATGGGCTGGACAGAAGGTCCTCCAGCACGGCAGTCTCATGGGGTCAGAATTCTTCCACAACAGCTCAAGGCCCAATAGTGAGCATCCCCAGGGGCCTTCTGATGGCTCAGTCCTGGAACCTCCCTTCCCGGCACCTCGCTTCCGTGCCATTCCATTGGTCAAGCACATCTATTTGGGGGAGGGAAGTTCAGTGGGAGGAGGAGAGAGTTCACACCCATCTTCATCCACCCTTGAGCTCTTTGGCCCCAGCGGTGGGCTCAGAGCTACTGTTTCCCTTCACCTGATTGAGCATAGCTCACTGGAAAGAGTTTCTTAGTTCATCAAAAGAGCGATGGAGTTGACAGGGGAATGTGACCAAGAACCTGGCCTAGAAGCTCTGGGGGCCAGATCTCATCCACTGATCTCAGGTCACACAGAACCAACCTAACAGCTCTCCAGAGTGCGCATTGGCAAATGCCGAGTGGATGCAGGAATGAATGAATGAATGAATGTATGAATGAGTGAAACTTTTAAAACTGAGATATAGTCACACACCACAATATTCATTCTTTTAGAGTGTACAATTCAGTGGCTTTAGTATATTCACAGGGATGTGTAACCATTACCACCATCTAATTCCATAACATCTTTATCATTTCTGCAACAAACGCCTTCCATTCTCATTCAGTCACACCCATTTCTCCCTCTCTGCAGCCTCTGGCAACCAGGAATCTACTTTTCCATCTCTAGGGATCTGCCTGTTCTGGACAGTTTATGTAAGCAGATGCATATAGTACTTGTCCCTTTATATCTGGCTTATTTCATTTAGCATAGTGTTTTTGAGTTTTGCCCACGTTTGCGGCGATTATTACTACTTCATTCCTTTTTATGGTTGAATAATATTCCATTGTATGGATAAACCACATTTATTTATTCATTCATCACTTACGAGTATTTGGGTTGTTTTTTTAACTATTATTAATAATGATGCTACAAACATTCACGTACAAGTGTTTGTGTGGATGTATGTTTTCATTTCTCTTGGGCATACCCCTGAGAGTGGAATTACTGAGTCCTTGGTGACTCTATGTTTCCCATTTCAAGGAGCTGCCAAACTCTCTCAAGGTGGCTGCACCATTTTCATTCCCACCGGCTGTGCAGGAGGGCTCCGATTCCCCCACACCCCTGCCAACACTTGTTACTATCTGTCTGACTTTTGCTTCTAGCCATCTCAGTGGGGGTGAAGTAACATCTCCTTGTGGTTTTGATTTTTGTTTCTCCAATGGCAAATGACGTTGAGCATCTTTTCATGTGCTTGTTGGTCACATGCACCTTTTTTGGAGAAATGTCTATTCAGATCTTTTGTCCTTTCTGTGGTCGAGTTGTAAGAGTTCTATAGATATTCTAGATACTAGACTCTTATCAAGTATATGATTGGTAAATATTTCCTCCAATCTATGGGTTGTCTCTTTATTTTCTTGATGATGTCCTTTAAAACACAAACATTTTTAATTTTGATGAAGTCCAATTTGTCTGCTTTTTCTTTGGTTACCTGGGCTTTAGGTGACATAACTCAGGAAATTGGTTGTAATCTCACCAGTGGTTCCGGCTTTGGGTTCTAATTGTATCTAGGACGTTCCACAGTCCACAGGCAAACTGCCTGGCTGCCCATTTGCATGCTCCAAGTAGACCATTCAGTTCCTTTATTAACTGGGGAGAGACCCTCTGGCCCAAGGAAGGAGGTTCCTGGGTGGTGGCGACTCCTGCCTGCAGGGCTAAGGCAGGACTAAGCTACATCCAGGCCCATGGGAAAGTGCTCTGTGATTTGTTAATCATGTCTGTCCCAGCACTAAATGAACCCTGACAACCAGACTGCCACTCATTTGCTAGTGCCTCTTGGGACACGTTGGCCATTTGATTAGGAAAGGCTGTCACTGCGGCTCCAGGACATTTTCTACGTTTCCTAAGTACTGGACCATCTTCAGGGGTTTTCTTCTTCTAAGAACCCAGAGCACCTCAGCTCTCTTACAGCTGTCACCATGGAAGACCCTCAGAGGCCCAGACGAGGAAAGAAGTCAGAGCTACGGCATGGCTGCTGTGCCGTGTCAATGGTGTCCCCCCAAATCCACACCCACCAGAACCCATGATTGTGACCTTATTGCAAAATAGGGTCTTTGCCTATAATTAGTTAAGATGAGGTCACACTGGTACCCATCAGAGGATGAAATTTAGACACAGACACACACAGAGGAGAGGCCATGTGACAACAGAGGCAGGGATCGGAGTGATGCGGCCCAAAGCCAAGGAATGTCAAGGAGTGCCAGCTACTCTCAGGAGCCGGAAGAGGCAAGGAGCATCCTCCCCTAGATTCTTCAGAGGGAGCACAGCCCTGTTCACACCTTGATCTCAGACTTCTGGCCTCCAGAACTGAGAGAGAAGAAATGTCTGTTGTTTGAAGCCCCCCAGTTGGAGGCACTTTATTACCGCAGCTCTGGAACCTAGCGTAGCGCCTGACAGCATGCGTGCCCCAGAGTACTGGGGACATCTTGAGCTGACTTGCCCCGGGTACTGTGCCCTAAGGTGGGAGAGCTTAATCTGAGAGGGCAGGCACAAGGCGCACTGGGCCGCGCTGGGTGCGGGCAGGGCTTCTGCTTCCTGTGTTCTCTCCTCCGTGGGAGGAAGGCCGGTCTTCATTTCCTTGGTGAGGGTCATGTGAACACACAGCGTCAGCTTCCAGGCACCACAGAGGGGACACGGGTTAGATTTTACTTTTCTGAAATATTTTGGAGATGGCAAAAGTTGTCATGATGAGATCACTCCACCCACACGCCCCTCCCCGCTGGTTCAGGAAACGCAACAAGACAGACAGTGTATGATGTCCCCGTCCCCATGAGGAGGAGCCCCGTGTACAAATGGCTCCCCAGATCTGATAAGCCTGGAGACCACACTGGAGCTCCTGGGGCTGCCCCGGGGGCTCTGGCAAATGGAGCCAAGAGCAACCTCAGAGCTGGCCATTGTCTCGGCAGGAGTCCAGTGCTTGGCCCTCAAAGAGCCCCCGCCTTGGAAATGGCAGCCACCAGGGATTGCAGATGGCAGATAAGGGACCTCGTTTTCTTTCAAGGCACCCAGTGTTGACTGAGCATCCCTCCTGGCTGAGAGTAGAAGTTTGAATTCTATTCCGAGGGAGGAAAAGTGCTAGGGTCGGCACTAAGGAAACCAGCCCGTACTGTAAAGTGGGGTCAGCAAATAGCCAGCACTCTCGTCACCACCTCCCCTATCCCCAGCAGACATGGCCACTCTGTCACAGAGGCCCCTTCCCAGCGGCAGTCCAGGCCCTCGCGGCTGAGGGTGGAGCTGGCATGCAGGTCAAATTCATGTTATTCTGGGCCGCGTACCTCGCCGGTAGGAGTGAGCCAGGTGTCACCGGCCAGGTGTCACGAGCCAGGTGCCAGAGCCAGCCCACGAGTTCTCGCGGTACCCCTCCTGTTCGTGAAGCTCAGGGTGGTCCTCAGGCTCAGAAGTGACGGCGGGGAAGGTGGAGGACACAGGCGTTTGGAGCTGTAAGGCCCCCGGGAAAGGGTAGTCAGACCCACTCGCCAAGCACGTGAAGAAACTGAGGCCCAGAGGGAGGGCCACACAGCTCCAACGGGCCAAGCGTGGGGGAGCAGGCTGTGCAGGGAGGTGCCCTGGAACAGGATCTGCTGGCCTGGGCCGGTGGGGAGGCTGGCTGAGGCGCTCATCTACAGAACACGTGTTTGCTGGCAGGACCAGCTCTGAGGGGCCATGGAGAGGGCAAGGGAAATGGGGCCCTCCAAAGCGACCAGCCTGGGTGGGGGAGGTAGGGGGTTCCTCCAAAAAGACCAGGCCTGGGTGGGGGAGGTAGGATGCTCCAGAGAGGCCAGGCCTGGGCTGGGGGGGAAGTGGGGCCCTCCAGAGAGACCAGGAGTCTGGGCTGGTGGGGCTGGGGTATCTCCTGAGAGGACAGCTGCAGGGCTCCTGGCCACCACCCAAGGACCCTCCCATGCAGCTGAGTGCCCTGCCCTTTCCTCCACCCCAGAGGTTGCAAACTTTCCCTGTAAAGGGCCAAATAGTAAATCTTTTAGGCTTCGTGGGCCACATATGGTCTCTATCACTTTTTTTTTTATTATTATTATTAACAATCCTTTAAAAATGTAAAGATCATTCCCAGCACCAGGCCATACAAATAGGCTGCGGCTGTCCCCTTTGGTTATCTTCACCCAGTTTATGGAGTGCTTACTGCCTGCTGGTACATGTGAGGAGTCCACACCCCTCATCCCACCCCTCCTCCCAATGGCCGGGGTGCTCATTCTCAGGGAAAGCGAGCCCACCCGGCAGCCTCTGACAGAAAGACAGTGGACTGAATCCTGTTCATGGCTGTGGCTGGGGGCTGTTGGGACAGCCAGAGCAGAGAAGCACGCATAGGGTCCTGCTCATCCATCACCACCTCGGGGCACTGTCTAATTACTGTGTAGTATCAGCGCCCCAGCTCCAAGCCCCCGGCAGGGACTATATCCAGGGCCTGGTCACAAGAGGATAAGTCACCAATGGTTAATATGAGCCCTTCCTGCCTCAAATTCAACCACAGGGCAATGACAGAGGACCTAAGACCTTATTCCCCTGAGAGTGAGCAGAAAGTCATGAGCTGATCACCAAGCCGAGACCCACGTTAAGCTTACATCCGACGGCATGGTCGGCCATGCTCTGCACACTGCCGTGGATGCGCCACCTGCCCGACAGCCTGCCCAAGGTCGCTCGTTCCCTCAGTGAACCTGCAGTGTGCCCTGTGCCTGACACCGGAAATAGACGTGTTTGTGCAAACCCTCGAGCTGCCTTGATGCATGCACAAAGCAGTGGGAAAAAGCAGGTGACCCGAACAGCCAGGGAGGGGCCCAGAGAGGCTTCCTGGAGGAAGGGGTGAGCAGATGAGAAGTGGTAAAAAGGGCCTCAGTTCACTGCTCCTCCTTCGTTCCACCACAGAGTTTACTTGAGGCAGGACATGGAGACTCTAGCTCACTATGGGGAGTCCTTCATTTCTAGGGCCTGTCTCCAGAATGTTCTTGGCATCTACTGACCACCACAAGGCCCCTGAGGCCCGGGGAGGGCCACTGAGTCACCTGGGACTCGTGGAAGGTCCCTGGCAGGGCTGGGGCTGGGATTCTGAGTTCTGCATTCCCTGGCAGACAGTCCCTCTCTTGCTGCTCATAATGGGTCCATGGATTCTTGGGGCCATTTCCAGGTCACCATTAGGGCCTCTGGTCCAGAGGGAGTGGGGAGACTTGGACACACCTCTCACTGTCCTGGTCACGCTTAAGCTGACCTTTGCTGCCTCCACCCTCTCTGGCAGCTGGACCCTAGGGGGTGGGACATACGGAAGAAGTAAGCTGGCCAAAAAAACACTTTTCCTTCCTCTGTGCTTCCTGCAGCCTCAGACGAGGAAAGAGCACGAGGGTGACCCAAAGCTGGGAGGTTAATGTGTTTAAGGAGGAAAATATTATTTCTTCCTAACAGACTTAGAAGGGGGCAGCATAGGGCGCGAGCGGCTGCTTTTCTGATCTGTTCTCATTGGGGGTTTATCCTGGGCTGGCTCCAGGTTTCCTCAAATCAAGCCACCCTCCAGGGTCTGAGGTAATCCCGCTTTCCTTTCGCACTGACTCACGGTCCTGCCTGGCGAGCAGACACCTGTATTCCCGAGTGTTCTTAGCTTTTGTCAGCGGATGCTACAGGATCAGAGCAGAGAGACTGGCAGGGCCAGCGGGCAGCACAGCAGAAGCGGACGCCATGTACGGTTTCGTCCTCCCCTGAAGGGGGTGGGGACGCAGAACCAACCTGGAGGTAGGAGGAGTCAGCACATCAGGGCGTGAGGGCTGCTAGGTGAGAACTGATGGAGGGCCACTGGGGCACAGGGGTGGCTCGGGGACCAAGAACAGGACAGCACCAGGGGCAAGGGCAACCCAAGGAGCTCCTGGCAACCTAGGGAGACCAGGGAAGGAGTAGGATCAGCTTTAGTGGGGTCAACTCTACATGGACACGTGGACATGAAGACGCTGTCCAGCTAGAGAAGTAAGATGGGACGTGGGGGTTGGAAAGGACGTAGAGATGGGGACTCAGGCTCTCAGGGAGTGGTTGCCCTGATAACACAAGCCTGCCCCCAGAAAGTCCTGTATTGAGGGGCCTTTGAACAGCAATATTTGAGAGACAGGTGAAGGGAAAGACCCGAAGGGGGAATGGGGGAGAGGGAGGGCAGGCCTGGAAGGGGCACAGGAGGAAGGGAAGGAGGCTCCTGCTCAGGATCCCTCACTCCATGCGGCACCTCTAGCCTCTCCCTGGGCAAGTGTTTCTTCTAATGTGAGACGAGTGTCTGACACTGCAGTCTAACGATGGCACCAACCGCGATGCTGCAGCCCTGCCCAGCCTCCTTGGACAGCACACGTGAGCTGGCTAGGGGACGCTGGCGGGAGCTGTCCCCACTCACCTAGAGAGGTGGTAGGGTGAAGGGGCAGACGGGCTGGGGCCCAAGTCCCCACCCCACCCCCTGGCCCTAGTAGACAAGCAGGCAGCTCTCCCGGCTCCTTGCTGTCCAGTGGTGGGACAAAACTTCAAGGCCATCGAAAACAAGGCAAGTCTGAGAAACCGTCACAGCCCAGAGTAGCCTAGGAGACATGGTGGCTAAATATACATGAGATCAAGGATGGCATCCTGGGACAGAGAAAGGATACTAAGGACAAACTGAGGAAACCTGGAAGAAGTGGTGTATCAATGTTGGTGCCTTCGTTGTGACAACCGTAGGACACAATTGTAAGATGTGGACGACCCAGGACACTGCATGAGGGGCACATAGGAATACTCCATACTAATCCTGCCGCTTTCAGCAAATCCCTGCTTGTTCTGAAATGTAATGCTTATTTAAGAGCCAGGGCATGGTCACCGTGTCTGGCGCACAGGCCAAGGTGAGCAGCCTGGGTTCAGGGTGGGATCAGTGCATGGAGCAGTACGTTGGGACTGGGAATCAGACAGCTATCTGTGCGTAGGCTCTGCCTCTTGATGCTGTGTGCCCTCAGGCAGTGCCCACACCCTCTCTGAGCCTCTGTGACCACAGCATTTAAAGAACCTAGGGACAGCCCTCTACAAGGCCTTGATAGATATAGGATGCAATCAAAAGTTTCCCCAAAAGCATCCGGGTTCCAGAGAGGGGCTGCCCAGGACCTCAAGGCTGGCCTTTGTAGATGTAACCCACAACCTGGTGGTGAGAATGGGCTGGAACTGGGGCTTCTTCCTAAACTACCTCCCCTGGAACCCACGCCTCACCCCCAGGACCCCAGGCTGGCTCAGTGCCCTGGATACCACCTCCTCCGGCCACCCTGCCTCCATCACCCAGCATCTGAGATTTCCTAGAACAGCCCAGATCTTAAACATGTGGCTGGTACATGCCGAGAGCACAGCTGTGACTGTCAGAACGGTTGCCCTGATTTGGGGTTCATCCGGCATGGCCCCGGAGTCCTACAGTGAGGTTCTAGAAGAGCCTGGGGACACCCATTTTCTTTGTCACCTGTTCTACAGGTTACAAGACTGAGGTGGGGGTGAACTGATACCATGGGGGTGAACTGATACCAAGGTCACAGAGCAGACTTGTGGCAGAGCCGGATGTGGCAAGTGAACTATCTCCCAGCTGGTCACAACAGTGACCTGAATGCATCCCCACACAGCCCTGTCTACCAGAACTCCCCGGGACACTAAAAATATTCTGTATCCATGTTGTCCCATACGGCAGCCATCAGCCACATGTGGCTTTTGAGCACTTGGAAGATGGCTAGTGGGAAGAACTGGATTTGTAGTTATAGCTAATTTAATTCGCTAAATTTAAATAGACTCAGGTAGCTATGGCTACCTACTGGACAAATCAGATGTAGTGGCTAACTGCACTTTGGGGACACAGACATGGGTTCAAACCCCAGCTCCACCACTTTCTGCCTGTGTTGCCTTGAGGAAGTCATTTCACCAATCTGGGCCTGTTTCTTTGTCTCAAAATGGGGGAAATAGCCACACCAACCTCATAGCGTTATTAAGAAGATAAAATTAGATCATCCTTGTAAGAACCTGGTACATAGAAAACACTGAAGATTTTAGGAACCTCTCCTATCTTCCCTCTGTCTTTACCAGATTTCAAGCTGTGTCACTCAGCTATGGCTATGTAACAAATGACTACGAATTCTCAGTGGTAATCAGCAATAAACATGCCTTTCTCGCTCACTCACCTGCAGGTCTGTTGGGATACGTCTCGGTTACTCTGTGCTCAGCTGAGCTTGGCTCCAAGCTGTGGGTTCACTTCAGGTCTGCCCCATATTCTTCTTGGTTCAGTGGGATGCCCAGGGCTGTTCCTCTCATGGCCAAGCAGAAGCTCCCAGGGGTGAATGGAAACACAGCTGCTTCTTAAGTCCTGGGCTCAGAACATACACATCATCTCATCCACCCACATTCTATTGGCCAAGGCCAGCTTCCATGGGGCAGAGAAGTCTAATACTACTGCAGAGGTTGGGGAGGGAAGAGTAGATTGTTGCTGAGAATTTGAATCTTCCAGTCAAGCTTATGTTGCTAGATATTACGTCCCTTTTATCGTGGGTTTTTTGTTTTGTTTTGTTTTGTTTTGTTTTTTCATTATAAAGTTGGTGCTAAATCGGGAGAACTGTGAGACTGGGAGTAAGGAGACCTTAGTTAGGGCCCCCTCAGTGGTTACTTACCACATGACTTGGACACACGACTCCCATCTTGGTCTCATGCCCCTTGTAAAATGAGAGGGTCACTCGGACAGCACTCTTAGGAACCCTCCAGGCCAACAGTTCCAAATTCACGTTTGGCTCTGGGCAGGCTGTACCTGCCCTCCCTCACCCACCTGGGGACCTCTTCGGAGCCAGTTTCATACACAGGCGCAGAGAACCTTAGGACTACGGTGCAACTAAGGGTCGTTTCCCAAGAAGCTTCGCTGGAACGTTGGCCCGTGTTCTTCGCATGCTGATGAAACGCTCCCAAGGCCTGGAAGGAAGGCAGATTTTGTGAGTGAGCTTTCTAGCAGGGAATTCTGGGCCAGCACACCCACCCGGGGCCCGGCGTCGAGTCCGCACACCGCTGCCTCTGTGGACCCGAGGTGACCTGCTGGTGCTTCTCTTCACTTTGCCTCTGTTCGCCTGGCCTGTCTTTTTCAATCGTGATCTTGCTCTGCTCCCTAATCCAATCTCACGGTAACAACCTGGGAACACAGGGCCCTGGAAGGACAGGAGGAAAATGGCTCCTCTTCCCATGATTCTTGGACCAGGCAGGAGCGTGAAAGGCTGAGTTTTGGAACCGGCCACAGTGTGAGCACTTCGCTCAGATTTCTGGCTAAAGCGCTGAACTTAGCAGCCGAGAGCATTAAAAAAGAATTTTTATTCCATTTCTACTCTTTCTTTGTTGGTGCCCAGCTGACATCTCTGGGGACGGGACTTCTGGCTCTGTCCCAGGTGCATTTCTCCAGATGGCTCTCCCCTCCCCTGGTCCAGCCAGCTGAGGAGCTGGGCAGGGAGAAACTGGCCTCCGTGGTCTATTCACTTCAGGGGAGCCTCTGGTGAGACGGGAGCCCTCGTGAGCTGAGGGGTGAGCTACCCTTGTCTACTCGCCGCCAAAGCGGAGGCCCTGGCACAGTTTTCTGGGAAACTTGGTCCACTTGCCAAGAACTCCTCTGTCCGACCCTGGCCTGGGTCCTTCTCACAGTGTCACCTCAAAGTCACAGGACAAACCCTGGAGGCAGGAACTAGAGTCCCCACTTTTAAGAAGATATGACAGACCACCTTGCCCACCTGGCTCTCACCTCTGGGTCCCCGGGGGCACGCGCTGTCCCCTCCTCTCTCTTGTACTTCCAATCTTGACTGAAATCCTCTCCACCTTAACAGCCCTCTCCAGTGCCAGAGACACAGCGCCCTAGACCCAGGCCTCCAGGGCTAATGGATTTGTTTGGGTCCCCCAAGAAGAGAAGGGACTAATCCTGCCAAAGATTTACGGGGCGGGGAGGTCCAAGGGAAGGGAGAGCCTCCAGCCATGCAGGTCTGGCCCCTGAGGGAGGGAAAAAAGAAGCAACGGATGGAGGCCCTCAGACCATGCACTTCCCAGAGAGGTCCGCCAGCCACTGCGCCCTGATCCCAAAGGTTCTTGCCTCCTGCCTCCAGGTTGTGGGCCCCGGGCAGACCAACGGCCTCTCTGACCCCAGTTTCCATCACTTCACTCGGAAAGATCTGAAGGTGCTATGGCGCTGCAGGCCAGCACGGCTCCGGCCAGAAGGCAGAGGGAGCTTCCAGCACTCTGGAAAAAGAAGCAGGGCAGCCACTCACCTCACGCTTGCCAACATCTTGATTCCAGATACACAGCCAGTCAGAAGTATGCATCCCCGTTGGACAGATAAGGAAACTGAGGCTGAGAGAGACGCAATCCAAGTTTCACAGTGAAAGAACTGCACAAAAACCTGCTGGGCCCTGGGTGTTCTTCAACACAGCAGCACACATACACATGCTACACAACATGCGCACATGCTACATACACATACACGCCACACACATATGCGCACACATGCTACACCACACATGCTGCGCATGCACGCACATGGTACGCACGCACACACCACGCGCACGTGCACACACACACACATGCCGCACACACATCCCTCCACTTTACATACCCCAGGGGCATCCCCATCACAAGGCGCAGCAGGGCGCCCTCTCAGCAGCCAACCCCTCCATAGCAAACCCCATATTCCATACAGTTCCTCCCAATGCCCCCTTCTTCAGGGCTGATGGTATAAACACAGAGCTGCTTTAGTTACCGGAAGAAAAATACTTTCCACATTGAAAGAGAAGAGAGTTGCAACAACCCCTCTAAATCCGTATCCACAAATACTGCTGCCGAGGGCGGTGTCCCTGCCAGTCCCGTTTTCCCATCCCCAGAGTGGCCCAGCCCTGCCCGCCTCCCCCAGATTTCCTCCTATCTCCTCTTTCTTTGGCTTGTGAGGATCTGGGCCAGATCTAACATGGGCTCCAGCAGATGTTCACGTACCCCAGGGCAGCCAGCACCCCTCAGCCCAGAGTACTCTTAGGGATGCAAGGCAGCCCCACACCACTCAGCCCTCAGCCAGGCCACTCACCAGCTGCAGCTAGACAGCTTACTTTGCCTTGCCTTTCTGAGCCTCAGTTTCCCCTTCTGTGAGATGCCCACTTGAGGGTTGAGGAGCCTAAGTTCAAGCCCAGACTCTCTGTGGCTGGCAGAATAACAACTCCAAAGACACCCACATCCTCATTCTGGAGTCTGTAGACTTTGCAGCTGTGATTAAAGACAATGATCCTGGATTGTCCGGGTGGGCCCAGTGTCATCACAGGGTCCCTATGAGAGGACGCAGGAGGGTGAGAGAGGAGGAGATGAGACGAAGCAGAAGTCAGACTGATTCAAGGCCACCAGCCAAAGACTGCAGCACCTCTAGAAGCTGGAAAAGACAAAGGAACAAATTCTCCCCTGTGGGACCAGCTCCATGACACTTAGACTTTAGTCAAATCAGCAAAACTGATTTTTGACTTCTGACTTCCAGAACTATCAGAGAATAAATGTGTGTTGTTTGCGGACACTTCCGTGATGATTTGTTACAGTCCACGGGAACCTCGTGCCCCACCCCTGCCATGGCTGTGTGACCTTGGACAGTTATGGCCTTGCTGGCTTGGTTTCCTTGTCATCAGTGGGGTAGTAGCAGTATGTCCCTCATGGTGGTGGGGATTCAGCAAGACCATCACTCAGGACACTCAGAGGAGAGGTGACAGGCACTTGTCAGTGTAGCTTCTCCCAGGCCTCACACACACTTGGGCATTTGAGGAGGTGGGGCGGGGGGGTGCCGCGGGGAGGCCTAGACTGCCATCTGTCTCTGCTGATGGCCTCAGTTACCCATTAGCACCTCACCATGCTGCTCTGGGCTTCAGTCTCCCCATTCATAAAATGGGACTATGGAGATGGTAATTTTCCCAGATCTCTCTCTTCCCCTCACTTAGCTTACTCCCTGGAATTTAGGGGTTTATTGTCAAGAAAACTTAAATCAAAGGACGAAGCCTCAGGAGGGCCCTGGCCCCTCAGGGCCACATGCCACAGATGGTGGCTGTGATGTTCTGGCCTCTCCTGAGAAAGGTCGAGGGTCCATGCGGATGCCAGGTCACCATTTACAGAGCCCAGTGGGACTATCTTTGCACTGAAGACAGCACTCTCAGGGGAGCCTCAGGGTCTGGCTGACTGGAGATGAGGGAGGCTGTTGGGAGGCCTTCTACTAGGGAACTGGGGGGCTGCCCAGCCCAAAGGTCCCAGCCCACCACCCACCCTCACCTCTCATGCTTTTTTGTGGGGGTGAGGTAGGACTTACTCTAGCATCCTATTTTGGCATCCACTAGTGGGTTTCAAAACTAGGTCATCCAAGGGATGATGGAGGAATTAAATGTGGCACATCCATCCAGTAGAATGTTACTCAGCCATAAAAAAGTAAAGCTCTGACACAGGCTAAAACATGGATAGGCCTCAAAAACCTTGTGCAAAACACAGGAAGCCAGTTAGAAAAGGCCACATATAGTGTGATTCTATTTATACAAAATGTCCAGGACAGGCAAATCCATAGAAGCAGAGAATATATTGGTAGTTTTCAGGGGCTGCAGAGAGGCATAGTTAGGGGTGACTGATAGTGGATTCAGAGTTTACTCTTGATGTGATTTTAAAAAATAATCCTATATACTTGGATTTATTCTGGGTTTTCCATTCTGTTCCATTGATATATGTCTCAGTTTATATGCCAGTACCATACTGTTTTGATTACTAAAGCTTTGTCATATAGTTTCAAATCAGAAAGTGTGATGCCTCCAGCTTTGCTCTTTCTCAAGATTGCTTTGGATTTGAGGTCTTTTGTGGTTCCATACAAATTTTAGACATGATTTTTCTATTTTTGTAAATAAATGCCATTGAAATTTGGGGGGGATTACATTGAATCTACAGATTACTTGAGTAGTATAGACATTTTAACAATATTAATTTTCCAATTCATGCACATAGAATATCTTTACAATTACTGTGTCTTCTTCGATTTCTTTCATCAGTGTTTTATGGTTTTCAGTTTCTGGATTTTTTCACCTCCTTTGTTAAATTTATTCCTAAGCATTTTATTCTTTTTGATGCTATTATGAATGGGATTGTTTTCATAATTTCTTTTCAGATAGTTGGTCATTAGTGTGTAGAAACGTAACTGATACTTGTATGTTGACTTTATGCCAAGAATATATGAGTTCTAACAGTTTTTTAGTGGAGTCTTTAGATTTTCTATGTATGAGATTGTATATGTACACAAAGACCATTTTACTTTTTCCTTTCCAATTTTAATGGCTTTTTTTTTCTTGCCTAATTGCTCTGGCTAGACTTTCCCGTGCTATCTTGAACAGAACTAGCAAGAGTGGTATCATTGTCTTTTCCTGATGTTAGAGGAAAAACTTTCAGCTGATCACTGAGGATGACTTCGGCTGTTGGTTTGTCCTACATGGGCTTATGTTGATGTACAATCCTATACCTAATATGTTGGAATTTTGTCATGAAAGGATGTTAAATTTATCAGATGCTTTTTCTGGATCTATCGAGATGATCATGTGATTTTTATCTTCAGTCTGTTAGCATGGTATATCATGTTGATTGATTTGAGAATATTGGTCCATCCTTGCATCCCAGGGATGAATCCCACTTGATAATGATGTATAATCCTTTTAATGTGCTCTTGAATCTGGTTTGCAAGTATTTGGTTGAGGATTTTTATCTATATTCATCAGGAATATTGGTCTGTAGTTTTCTTGTAGAGTCCTTATCTGGTTTTGGTACAAGGGTAATGCCAGCCCCATAAAATGAGTTTGGTAGTGTTCCCTCCTCTTCAATTTTGTGGAATAGTTGAGAAGTATTGGTATTAAATTCTTCTTTAAAATTTTGGTAGAATTCGCCAGTGAAACCATCTGGTGCTGGTCTTTTCTGTGTTGAGAGGTTTTTGATTACTGTTTAATCGCCTTACTCATTATTGGTCTGTCCAGATTTATTATTTCTTCATAATCTAATCTTGGTAGGTTGTATGCTTCTAGAAATTTATCCATTACTTCTAGGTTGTTCAATTTGTAGGCATGTAATTGTTCATAATCATCAGTTAGAATCTTTGTATTTCTGCGATGTCAGTTGTAATGTCTCCTCTTTCATATCTGACTTTATTTGAGTCTTCTCTTTTTTTTTCTTAGTCTAGCTAAAGGTCGATTTTGTTTCTCTCTTCTATGAACCAATTCTTAGATTTGTTTATCTTTTCCGTTGTCTTTCTAGTCTCAATTTTTTTCATTTCTCCTCTCATCTTTGTTATTTCCTTTCATCTGAACTTCTAAGCACTTCTAGAACAGTGGCAATTTGTAAATACTTGCAGATTCAATTGTTGAATGAACTATTGAATGAATGGATGGAAAACTAAGACAGCTCCCTGTTACATCCCCTCTCAACCCAAAGAGTTATAATTCATGGGAAGAAAGCTGGCCTTCGGGGAGGGGTGGTGGAAACCTGGAGCTCTGCCCGAGGACAGCAGGACGTGCCCTGAGGCTGAATCCATGTCTACAGCTCCACCACCCCCGGCGGGCAAGGGAGAAATGAGGGGTGGTGCCTCGTGTCCTAAGGGCAGGTGCATTGTCTAGGCATCCCAGCCACTCTCTAGATGTCCTCCAGAGCCTAGGATGCAGTCCGAAGTGGAGAGGTTGGTGTGAATACGGACTGGGGGGCACAGGCAGTCTGCACAGCGGTTATGAACTCCATCTCTGGAATCAGAAGGAGCCAGGATCGAATCCTTCTTTTGCCACTTACCAGTCGTGTAACCTCAGGCAAGCCACACAAGCCATCCACACCTCAGTTTCCCCCGGCACATAGGAGACAGTGAATGCTCGAAAGCAATGTTTTGAAGATTAAGAAGATGTATGTGAAAGGGATTTGCACCCTTGCCTGGCTCATTGGCACAAATAAAATAGCAGCTGTGTATTATCGTGCACTAATTTATCTAAACTCTCCTTGAATTTAATTTCTATTTTCAGCCTAAACGGCCTCCCAAGGAGACTAGGTTCCCCAAGCTTCCTCGCAGCCCATTGAACAGTGCTTCCTTTTATGTGTCCTAGAACCACCTCTGTCAGCTTCAAAGGGGGCCTCTCAGTTCTAATGTTCCAGGATTTGATGAGCAGCTGAGATCAAAGTGGGGTGTTGCCAGGGAGGAGCTGGAGATGAGTCAAGTTCAGGTGGTCCTGAGCAGAGGGCACCCAGAAGCTGGAAAAACTTTGCCGTTCTCAGTTTCAGCCCTGTTTATCTCCTCTGGACTCATATCTCCCCCCGCTGATATTCAGGGAATGTGGACATGCAGCCCTGTTCCCACAGGCTTCGGTTATGCTGAGGTCAATCGGGGTCACAGGATGGTGCACACAACTAGATGCTGGATCCACTTGGGCCTATCTAGTGAGCTGCTGCTGACCACTCATCCCTACCAGGCCTCAGTTCCTCAGCTCTAAAATGGGACCATCAGAATTCTTTATGGAATCTATAGTGCAAACTGCTGAAAAAACTTGGGCCATAGCTTTCAAGAGGTAGGCAATCTGGTTTCTAACTCCAGCTCCAGTATTATGACCTTGAGTAACCCCCAACCTTCCTAAGCCTTGGTTTCCCCTGCTGCACACACTGAAACTGAAATATGGGCTCATTACAGTAACCTCCGGCTCTGACCTCGGAAGCATGAGTTCCTCCTTGTGTCCAGCCATGCTCATGGACTAAGCAGCTTCACGTTCATTATCTCGTTGGTTCTGTAACTGACCTGAGGGACAAAGCTGAGAAACAGGAGAAAACAGTGTTGGTGACTTTGTCTCCCACACCCTCACTGGTAGCTGCCATTGATGCAGTATATACAGTCTGCAAAGCCTGTACCCAGCCAGTGAGGTGGGTCTGCCAAAAAACCCACTTAACAGGTAAAGGACCCGAGGCCAGGCCCACAATCACAGAGGTGGTCCTCAGGTCATCCCAGCTGCAAGTGAGTGGACGTGCATTTCCAGAGCTCACAGGAGGCCCAAGGAGGACCCAGACAGGCCTGCACTTAAGGGGTGTAGAGTCATGTGGAGAAGAGGGCTGTGATGACCACTCTATAGAGCCATGACCAGCTGCCGTGGAGACTCGAAGGAGGGAATGCCAGAGGAGGTATTGGGATCAGACCAGAGGGTGTGTGAAATTCCCCAGGGAGGACAGGAAGGCTTTGGACTACAGGCCTGCCCTCACCAGGCACTTCTTGGTAGATTGGCCTCTGGGTCAGGCACCCTCAGCCTATGCCATGTGGGTCCCATACAAAGGCTGGAAAAATAGGAGCTCTGGGAGAGGATTTGGCCTTGCAGGGTCTCCTGTGGCCCTCCCAGGAGTGACCATGTCACCTGAGCCTCTCCTGGATGAAGAGAGCCTCCAAGCTGGGACCATCATAAAAAGTAGTCTTCATAACCTCTTTCAAATGTCAGCAAAATGGACTGCCAAGCCCTCTATCACTCAATTTTATATCTCTGTGTGTTTTCATGAAAATCAGATCCACATGCTTGGCTCTCTCACGCACCAGGCTTATGGCTGGATTTCACCTAGCAAGGCTTCTCCTGGGGCTCAGGAGCCCTTGAGGCCCCGAGGACCTGTGCCCTACCTGCCGGTCTACACAGCAGTCAAGCATGGGAGCCATGGGTCAAAGGTCAGAGTGGAGGGGTTGAGGTCAGAGGCTCCAGGGTCAGGTCTCCCAGGTCCACATGAGCTGTGTTCATACTCTGAGCCTCAGTGGGCTTCCTGAAAAAGAATTCAATAAATGAGCCTCTGTCCATGGGAAGAGTTGTTCTTGATTGTGTGTCTGAGGGTGTACCTGTGTGTGTATATGTGTGTTGGTGTACCTGTGTGTGCTGGCGTGTGTGTACATGTGCTGATATGTACCTGTATATGTGTGTCTTTGTATACCTGTGGTGCATTGGTATATACTTGTGTGTATGTGCATGTGTGTGTCTATGTACACACATGATTATTATCACCATCATCATTTTCTGCCAGCTGTGAGATCAGAATTTTCCAGGAGGCCCAGTCAGGAGTGGGCAATATGGTAGAAGGGAGCAGCCCCCTCCTCCCTGGCCCCAAGACTCTGACACAGTCCTATGTCCAGTGGCAGGTCCTGCGACAGCCAGGCAGACCTCCCCATTGCCACTGTCTGCCTCAGGGCTCCTCAGGGCTCCTCAGGGCAGTAACAACATCTAGCTCAGTGGAGAGGGGGCGAGATGCACCAGGCCAGGTTTGGTGCTGAATCTTCTTCTTTTGCTAACAGGTGTTCAAGCTTGGGCAAGCACAGAGAAGCTCCTAGAAGCTCAGTTTACTCTGCGGTGAAATGGGCGTAGGGTTGAGGTTGTTCTCAGCAGTGCACCTTCAGTACATGGTGGGTGCCCAGGCCGTGCTTAGGGAGAAGATGTGGACACCCACCAAAGTCCCCTGCAGAGGCCCCAAGAAGCCTAGGGCTGGGCTGCTTCCAGTGGACAGAAGCTGCCTAGGCTGCACTCTCCCAGCAGGTGTTGGATGGGGAGGCTGTGGCTCACCCCCAGAGCTGGGTGAGTACACCAGGGGGTGGCCCTGTGCTCCTTCTGGGACAAAAGATGCAGACCTGGAGACCTGGGTTTGTATCGGCCTCCCTCTCCACTTGATCTCCCACTGGCAGCCTCTGTCGGCCTTTTTTTCACCTGTGAGATGGGCATGACAACCCCACCTCAAAGGGTGTGAGGACCAGGGGTCATAAGCTACCAGAGTCAGGACCTGCTGCCTGAGCACCATCCTCTTTGCCTCCCTCACCTGTAGGTGGATACCCAATCCTTGAGCCCTGGAAAATGGCCTCCCAAAGGGCACTGGAAGATTTAGGCTTTACTCTCAGCCCAGCCCTGAGCCTGGAGTCCCTTCCTGTCCCAGGGCCTCAGAGGCATCAGCAAGGAGGTAGGGATTGACCCTGATTCCTCTCTTAGCCCCAGCGTCCCAGTGTTTGGGTGAGTTGGCTCCACTTGAAGTGCAGGGTGGGGCTGGACTGGGGGCAGTAGCAAGGATGGTAAAGAAACGGGTGTATTTGGTTTGAGTTAGTTACAGCTCAGCTTAAAAGTATGCCAAGTCTATTTCGAGGCTGTGCAGAGTTATTTCCCATCCACATTTATGAGAGATCATGATTCAATTAATGCTTTTGTTGCTCGTGCAATAAAAAAAATGTGCACCGTGCTTTAAACGTTTCTCAAACTGTGTTAGTTGTTAAGTGAGTGACTCAGGCCCGGAGGTGTAGACAAGGGAGGCAGAAGGAAGCAGGCGGTAAGGACCTAGAGTGGGCCAGAGCAGATGGCGGAAACAAGAAGCCACTCTTCCTCCAAGTCTCCTTCATCACCCCCTCAAGTCTACTCAGGGTGGCAGATTTTGCCCCAAATGTTCATTTGACCCAGGAAGAAACTGAAGCTCAGAGAAGGCAGGAAAAGAGGAGCTCACACGTATGCACAGGGAGTTGGGGCTCCTTGTAGGGTGGGTTCCAGCCCTGATGGGCTGCTGGAGGGGCCACCTCCTCCTGCAATCATAAGCCTGCCCAGCCGGCAGTGCATGACGTCAGCCCAGGAAGAACAGAAGGGGCGTTGTGAGGAGCCCCAGCTAAGTAAACAGACTCAGCCCGGACTCTCCAGTGGGCTCTGACCTCTGACCCCCAGGACCCCACCAGCTGGAAGGTCCCGGCACCAGGGTTGGGCTGGCCTTCCCGCCTGGCCTCCTGGACTGCCTCGGGCAGAGTGCCATAAAGTGAGTGTGTGCGTCCTGTAGGAATATTGTAGAATCATTTATATACAGAAAAATGCATAACTCGAATGTTTACAAAGTGAACTCACCCACCCATGTTACCATCACTGAGATGCATATACTCCAGTACCCTGGAATCCTCCCAGCCAGGACCTTCCCAAAAAGTATCTACTAGTAGCCAGCATCTGCCCTCCATCACCAGAGGCCAGGCTCATGATTTTGAATTTTATATACATGAGATCATTCAGAATATACCCTTATGTGTCTGGCTGGTTTTTTTCCACCAACATTATGTCTCAACATTATGAGATTCACCCACATTTTGGGTGTATCATATTCCATTGTGTGAGGGTAACACATTTTATTATCCATCTGCCATTGGTGAAGATTTGAGTTGTTCCAAGTTTAGCACGACTACAATTTCGTGCTGCTATGAACATTCTTGAGCATATCTGTGGTGTACACGGGTACACCCATTTCCTTCAATGCTATCCCCAAAAGTAGAATCGCTGGGTCATTGGATGGGCATATGCTCAGCCTACTTAAGTGCTGCCAAACACATGTTCAGAGTATTTGTAGCAAGTTACACTTCCAACAGTGGTACCTGAGCATTCCAGTGGCTCCGTCTCTTAGCAAACATTTGGTATCATCTGTTCATTTGTTTTATCTTGTTGTTTTATTTTCATTTTAGTCATTCTGGTTTGTGTGGGAAGGAATACATTGTTTTCATTGCCATGACACTGTTGACTAAGAATGTTGAGAACTTCTAACATTATTGGCCATTGAGATATCCTCTTTTGTGATGTGTCTACTCAAATCTTTGCTCACTTATCTAAGATGCAGTTGTCTTTTTTCTTATTGATTTTAGAAGTATTTAAAAATAATTTCTGGATACCAGCTCTTTGTTGTAAAAAAAGCATTGCAAATATATTCTCTAACTATGTGGTTTGTATTGATTCTTTTTTCCCCAAAAAATTTGATTATGAAAATATTCAAACAAAGAAAGCTTGAAAGAATTCTACAATGATCACCCATATTACCTACTACCCAGATCCTACAATTACTATGAATATACTTATCATATCTCTATTCATCTATCGATCCATTAAACCATCTTATTTTTGATGTGTTTCAAATTAAGTTGCAGACATTAATATACACTGCCCAAAATACTTCAACTTGTATATCATTAACTAAAGGTCAACATTTGTTTATGGTTCTTGATTGTCTTTTCAGATAAATTTCACATGCGATGAAATGTTCAAACCTTAAAGATATTATTCAATGAGTTCCAACAAACATAAGCCAAAATCTGTCGAGATACAGAACCTCAGATAATGATAATCCCAGGTAATCTGTGCCCACCAGCATTCCCCAGAGGGAGCATACGGTGTATGATTTCATTTACATAAAGATCTAGAAAAAGCAAAACTAATCTTCCATGGGAAAAATCAGAAACTTTAAGGCTTCCATTGGGTTTTTTTATGAAAATTCAGTGGTAATTTGGATCATTAGTCCCCTGGATTTTTAGTGCCATTTATCTTTGGTTACTTTCAAGATTTTCCCTTTTTCTTTGGTTTTCAGAAGTTTGACTATAACATTCCTAAGTGTAGTTTTCATTGTATTCCTCTTGTTGGGGATCCAATGGATTTCTTAAATCTGTAAATTTATATCTTTCACTAAATTGGGGGAATTTTCAGCTATTGTCTGTCCAAATAATTTTTTTGCACCATTCTTATGTTCCTCCCCTCTGAGTCTCCAGTTATACATATTATAGACCTTTAGATATTGTCTTGTAGCTCCCTGGGGCTCTGTTACTTTTAATTTCAATCTTTGTCTCACTGATTTCAGATTAAATAATTTCTATTGAACTATATACAGACTTTTTACTCTGTCATCTCCATTCTGCTGTATGGCCTACCTAGTGAATTTTTTATTTCAGACATCGTATTTTTTAGTTCTAGAATTTCCGTTTGCCTCCTTTTTGTTGTTTCTATTTTTCCGTTGAGGTTTTCTGTCTTTTTACTTGTTACAAACATAATTTCTTTTATATCCTTGAGCATAGTGAAATAAATATTTAAAAATTCTTGTCTACTGATTCTAATATCTGGGTCACATCAGTGTTGGCCTCTGTTGGTTGTCTTTTCTCTTGAAAAAGTGTTACATTTTCTTATTTCTTCATATATCACATAATTTTGGGTTCCATCCCAGACGTTGTGACTGACCTGTTTTAGAAATCCTATATTCCATTGTATTTGTTCCTTTACATTTCTACATAAATTTTGGAATCAGCTTATTGATTCAAAAAACTTGCTAGGATTTTGATTGGAATTGCATTTAATCCATAGATCAGTTTTGGAAGAATTAACATTGTTACACAATTCAGTGTCCCAATCCATGAATATAGTATATCCCTACGTTTATTTGGTTCTTATTTAATTTCTCTCAGTGATGTTATACAATATTTTGTGTAAATGTGTTTCACATTCTTCATGAGTTTATTCCTAGATATTTGATGTTTTGTGATGTTTCAAATGGTATTGATTTTAAATTTCAGTTTCCAATTATTTGTGGAGACATTGAAAAAGCACTGTTTTGGGATTTCTGAGTCAAGTCCCAGCTCTGCTAAGTGTTAGCTGAGCAATCGTAGGCAGATTTCCACTCTTCCATGTTCTTATCTTCAGAGTGGAAGCTATGCCTGTGCTGGATATTTGTTGAGTTTTTAGCACTCAACATCCAGTCTCCCTTCTTTTTTTGGTTTATGTTACTCTCCTTATTTTCCAGGGATCAAGCTAGTATTAATTCCATCCATGGCTCCAGGGGTGGGCCTACAGCTCAATACGTCCAATCACTTTCTCCTAGCCTCCATGATTGACATGAGGCAATGACCATGTGTTCTGGGGCTGTCAGAAGCTCCCATTTGCTGCTGCACCAGAACCAAGAGTGCTCGAGGCTAGTGTTTTGGGGGCTATCTTCCTACCCCCAGAGAAGGAAGCAGCCAGCAAGTGGCCAGGACTGCCAGTTGCCCCTCTAGTTATGTGAGCCAAACATTCACTTTCTTGCTTTGATCCATTTGAGCTGGCTTTTCTGTCATGTGTCACAGTCCACCAAAAGGTCCTGACCTTGAGCAGTCAATTCCATGGGACTGGTACAAGCCACAAGGCTGAATTTGGTCATACATGTCCTTCATCATCCTTGGAACTCTTAACAAATAAGAACTGTGGTCAGGGTGAGTGAGGGTGGCAAGGGTCCCATTTAACTTATCACGACATCAGGGTGCCACCACACAGACCATCAAGAGGAGAGTGAAGTCAGGTTGCTGGATTTAAATCCCAATTCCTCTATATCCTGCCTCCATGTCAGAAGTCTCACTGGGCTGAAATCATGGTGTTGGTGGAGTCACATTCCTTCTAGAGGCTCTAGGAGTGAACCCTTTTCTTGCCTTTTCCAACTTCTAAAAGCACCTGCATGCCTTGGCTCTCAGCCCCTTCCTCTATCTTCAAACCCAGAAATGTTGCTTCTTCAGATTTCCCACTGACTCTGACCATCCTGCCTCCCTCTTATAAGGGCTCTCATGATGACAGTGAGCCCATCCAGATAAATCAGGATTGTCTCCTCACCTCAAGACCCTTAACTTCATCACATCTGCATAGTCCCTTTGCCATGTAAGGTAACATATTCACAGGGCCTCAAGATTCAGACATGGATGTCTTTGGGGATCATTATCCTGTTTAACGCAGGTGCTTTTCTCAAGGGGCCCCAAAGAGGAGAGGGGTTGGCACTGGGGATAAGGCTGAGGAGGGGCCTCATCCGATCTATAAGTATTTATTGGAGCTACAAGTGACCACGAGCTGCTCAGGGGGTGGAATCACAGAGAGTTAGAGGGAGGGCCCCTTTGGCTCTCCATACCCTAGCCTTGGTCTCCACCATGTTTACACTGCCTTGAGGAAGGATCTTGGCCAACTGGAGCTCATTCAGAGGAGCGTGACCAGGATGACGGGGGCATCTACACTCTGCCTTAGGGAAAAAAAAGGGGGAGCTAGAGATACCAAGGTCTAAAAATTCTAGAAAGTGTCGACTATAGGTTGTAAGGTGTTTAACCCTGGCCTTCTTATTTATTTATTTGGAAACATTTTAATTGAACAAATAGCACAGAGTTCTGACATACCTGTCCCCAGCTTCCCCTAATATTAACATGGTGAATAACCATGGGACAATTACTGTTGACACGCTAAAATTCACTACCCTCCAGCCCTTAGTAGAACTTCTCCTGTTGACCCACTGATGTCCTTTCTCTGGTTGAGGACCCTGGCCAGTGCGTTTTCTGGCCATTGTCCTCTTAGTCTCTTCCAATCTGACCCTGTTCCTCAGTCTCTTGTGACCGTAACGTTTTCAAGAGTAGAGTATTGACCAGTTATTTTGAGTATAGCCCTCAATTTGTGTTTGTTTGATATTTCACACAATGAGACTGGTTGTGCATTTTGGCAGGAATCCCACAGAAGTGATCAGCATCCTTCTCAGAGCAGGAGCTGGGAGCACAGGATGTCTCTGTGTCCCTTTTCAGGCAGCGATGACTTTGATCATTTGGTTAAGTGGTGCTGTGTTTCTAGGCTGTAAACTGCCCTCTCTCTCTTTGTAATTAAGAAGTATCTTGTGGGGAGAGTCTTTGCAACTGTGGAAATAGTCTATTCTTCATTGTACTTTGGCTAGCTAATTTTAACATCCACTGATGGTTCTTGCCTCCAATGACTATTATTGCAATGTTAGATGAATGATGCTTCCCTGTGCATGTCATTCCCCCTACGGTCACACTTGGGGTATGCTGTAAGAAGAGTTGCTTATATCCCCCATTTATGTATTGAAGCAATTATTTTTACCATTGTGAACTTGTGACCATTTGTTTAATTCTATTGGTTATAATCCATTACTGTCATTATTAATTTTGTTGTTGAAATTGTCCCAGACTTATTTGGCCTTTTCACACTTGAATTGAAACTATTGAAGCAGCTGTTCTATGCTCAAAGTGAAAACAAACTCTCCTTTTGGAAGCTAAACAGACCCTGCCGATCGCAACAGGACTGTCTCTGCAGAGGGAAAGTCCTCAGGGGCCCTCACACCCCAGAGGCGCCACGTTGTGACACACAGAATGGACCACTCCCCCATAACAATGCTTAGTTCTCAAGGAACATTTGCAGGAGGGGTTCTGGAGGATCCACTTGGGGGTCCCCCAAACTGTAGGAGCTGGTGTCATATTTCAAAATGAGAGTGTCTTCTCTGTGACCATACTCCATCAAAACCAAATCTCGTATTATTGTGTTTTGGTTGGGTTTAGGAGTTTCACAAAGCCAGGTGGCCTGGCACGTGTCTCCCAGCAGCCTTTTCACACTCCAGGGACAGCATTAGCACTTTTGCTAATCACCCTCGCAGAGGTCTCCATGACCTCCATCCAGCAGCCTGACCACAATCCCAGCTATGGGCATTTGCTTGTTTTCCATCAGGAACAAATTCTAGCATCAGCTGAAGGAGATGCATCCTCGAATACAAGTTGAGGGACATTCTCAAAAGTAAGAGGTTCCATGTTCTGGTGAGGGGTTGGTGAATGGAGGTATAGGGTGAGGGATACTTTGAATGCCCACTGGGATAGACAAGACCTATTCAGAAGGCCAAAGCCAGATGTTCTTGGAGGCAGCAAACTGTCCCCTTGGGGCACTGTGACTGTCTCAACACTGAGAGGCAGGTTTTTTAATATTCTTCCATGCACTGATCAGCTTGCATGATGAGAGAGTATTGCACCAGCCACCTGCCTTTGGAGCATCTTGCAGGACATCCAAGCAGGTCAAGTCTCTTTACAATAACCTTCCTCTGACTCCTGTTTTCATCTAATCACAGTTGTGGACAATGTTAACATACAATGACTTTTCCAGGAATGCAACTGCAGATTATATATAGAGAACTTGGTACTTTTGCTTTTTAAAGGTTTACCAGAAGTTCCCTGTTCCCTTGGGGCATCTCATTGTCAATGTTATCCCAGATACTAAGTCCTGCTCATCCTGCAGGCGCATCTGTCCCATTCACTGTGATTCTACAGGAGCAAACAACTGTGTCTCCATCATGGATTTTGTTTATTGCACTGGAAAATGCCTTCAAAAGTGTATGTGTTAAAGGACCTTTACTTTTACTCTAGGATAATGAAGATACTTGTTATTACAAGCAAGTAGAGGGATAGGGCTTGTGTGGGACAGGGTAGGAGCCTTGGGGCTGGTTGAACCCCCTTTGCCCTTGGCCAACAGGAGTTTTCCCAACTGTCCCCTCTCCATGCAAGTCTCTGTTGATTAACCCAGGGAAGGGGTTAGGGGCCAACTTAGTGGGACCTGTGGCCTCTAGGCTCTGAAAGAGGGGTCCCTCTGGATGTCTCTGCTGCTGGCAGAATGACTCAGAGAACCAGAATGTGATGGAGAAGCAGAGGCCCATGGAAGGGGCAATTTGCGCAAAGTCACCCAGGAGGTCAGTGGCAGATACAAGTGAGAACCTGGAGCTCATGACTCCCAATGACTGCCCTCCCCCCCACCCCCCGCTGCCCCCGACTTCCCCTCAAGGGCTGAGTTTTATGCCCCAGCAAGTGTTAGAAAACAGTGATGCCCAGCTCCACCCTCAGAAACTCTGATCTGGGGCAGCCTGGGAATCTGGATTTTTCCACGCCTCCCAGGAGAGTTATATCAGTTTCCTGTGGGTGCTGTAACCGATTGCCACAACAGAAATTTATTGTCTCCCAGTTCTGCAGGCTAGAGTCTAAAATCAAGGTGTCTCAGGATCTCACTCCTTCCAAAGTCTCCAGGGGAGGACCTTCCTTGTCTCTTCCAGCCTCTGGTGGCTCCAGGCATCCCTTGGCTTGTGGCTGCATCACTCTAGTATCTGCCTCTATTTTCCTGTGGCCTCATCTGTGTCTGTCTCAAATCTCTCTTTGCCTTTCTTTATAAGGACACCAGTCATTGAATTTAGGGCCCACCCAGACTACCCTGGGTTATCTCAACTGGAGATCCTTAAGTCAATTACATATGCAAACACCCTCATTCCAAATAAGATTATACCCAGTTTCCAGGTAGATATACCTTGGGTCAAGGAGAAGCAAAATTCACCATCACTATAATCATCATCATCATCATCATCATCATCACTATCACCACTGTCACCATCATCATCCTCGCCACCACCATCATCACCATCATTATCATTGCCATTATCACCTTTACCATCATCACCATCGTCGTCTTGTTTCAGTTGAAAACAGGATCCATGTCTTCTCCCTCTTTGTGTGCCCTTGGTGCCATAGGGTCTGACTTACGGTGGGTGTTCAGCAAATGTCTGTGTAATAAATTTTTAAAAATTGTCATATTAAGTTCCAACTACATACTATGCTTTTCATTTTAATAATAGTAGCATCGTGCATTGAGTTAGGTATTGGGCCCTATGCTATCTCATCTCAATCCTCACAAAAATGCTTCCCGGTTAGTATTTTTGAGCTCATTTTATAGGTGAGGAAATCGAAGCACAGGGGTGGTTAAGCCCAAGGTCCCAGCACTAGGGGCGGAGCTGGTATTTGAACATGTGTCCGGGTGGCATGGAAGCTTGTGTTTCGTCTCCACCAGGAAGCCCATGAAGAACGACTGCTCTCTTCCCTGAATGCCTAGGGCACCAGAATACTTGCTATGATAACAAATACAAAAGAGTTTTGAGGACTCCAGAAGGAAGCATGTGTCCCAACTACTGTCATAGACTGAAGCAGCATTTAGAAATCAAAGCGAAGCGACCTGTGACTACAGAGAGAACGCTGCTATGTGAGTGCTCTTTGTGCTGGAGTCGACCCAAGTACGTGCTGACCACCCACTATGCACCAGGCACCACCATCTCCCAGGGGTGCCTGCATGAGCCAGACTTGCAGTTGGTCGCCAGCCAGTCACCGGCTCTGGTCTCTAGGGTCCAGGGCTCACAGCCCTGTTCAGAATTTTGAACAATCCAATGAGGAGACCGACTTTCTAAAAAGAAATAGTCATTAAAAAACAAAAGCAGCCCTCTCCCAGGGCAGCCCCCTGCACCGGCGGACTCAGAGAACCTGGCCAGCACAGAGTCCGGCATTCTTATCCACCACGCAGGGAGGCAGTGCACAGTCCCCGGTGCTTGCACATGAAAGCATCCCCATCCAGCTCAATTCCGGATGAGTGTCCTCTCTCCAAATTATGAGGGAGGAAGTGCAATATTATTTTAGGACTTGCCTCCGCATAATAGCCGATGAAGGCAGAGAGAACAATCCAGCACTTATATCAAATACAAACAAGCCTGCTCGCTCGCCCTGCCTCTGCCACAGGAAGGGGATTTGGCATCAGGGCCCAGCCTCTCTGGACAGATGGCTGAGCCTCTGGGTCACAGCTTAGATGGAATAGAGGGGAGGGAAGAGAGGGCAAGAGACCCCATGTATGTGGGAGTCTCCAGAGGGTTCTCCTGGAGACAGACATAGCCCTGCCCCAGCAGCAGACAGAAGACAGAGCTCCCTGCAGGGCTCTGTGAAGTGAGCAGCTCTGTCCTTCCTCTCTGTAGCTTTCTAAAGCCTCGGGGCTCTGCTTCTCCGGGATGGAGCACAGCCCTTGGCTGGGAGAAGCCCAGGGAGAGCGTGACCCAGACAGTGTGGCCTGGAGGAAGCATGGCCCAGGGGAGTGTGACCTCTGCAGTGGCTGTCAACTTGTTATGCTCCTTTCACTCCTTCTTGGATCTGAGCTGTGTGTCCCCACCATTATCCTCCTCTGGGGAGGGGAGAGAGTGAAGTGCTGACTTCCAGGGAGCTCACTGGCCAGGGACTCCCCTGCATGCACCTGGGAGTAAGCCCCTCCCCCCACCCCAGGTAAGGCAGAGGTCTAACACAAGAGTCCCTCCTGCAACAAGGGCTACCACCTGCGGGGAGCTTCAGACGGATCACCAAACCCTCTGAGCCTCAGTAGCACTTCTAAGAGGACCCAGTTCTGCTGACCCCCTGCCCTCAGCTGGTGGCAAGGATCTAGGAACAAACACTGAGCCCGTGACACACATCCCACACAAGGCTCTGGTCACCCACCAACAATCTCAAAGGTCCCTCTCCGGCTGCATCATACCCAAGCCCACCTCCCACCATGCATCAGGGGACCATGTTGCAGGCTGGCATGCGAGTGGCATGCAAATCCACCCCTTTGGATCAAGGCTTATTGTTTCTTCCCTAGGCTCCTCCACACTTTTCGGCACTCTCATGTAGGCTGAGCGAGTCCATTCCTTCTGATGTTCCAAACCCGCATGTGGCCGGCTCGAGGGGCCTGTGAGGCCTCCCCTCCCTCTTCTCCACTGAAAGAGGCAGGAAAGCCATGTGGGAAGAACATGAGATTTGAAGTTGGACACAACAAGGTTTAATGTCGGTCTGCAGACCATTGCTGTGTGACCTTGGATAAGTCACTTGGCCTCTGAGCCCAGCTTCTCATCTCGTACAGGGATGCTAATGTCAGAGCTCACATTCACATAGCATTCCCTGAGCAAGTGGACATTCTCACAGCAAGCCCGTGTGAAGGTTCTGACCCACATCTCAGTTGACAGCAGATTCTGATGGGTTTGGGCAGAAACCGGCCAAGGGGAGGCCAAGTGAAGCTCAATCACAGGGTACCCAGCCCTCAGCCCCAACTCCCAGGGATGTCTGCACAGTCACAACAACCTGCTCTCACTGTGCCCTCAGAAACCACAGCTGTCTGCTCTGTCCCGCCTGGGGACCCACCTCCCCATGCGCCAGCTGGCCCAGGCAGCCGTGGCTTCAAGCACTTGGGCTGCTTTTAATTGCATTGTTTTCCTGTTTCAAAAATAATACCTGTTCTTTACACAAAGTTTGGAAACTACAGCAAAACTCAAACAAGGACATTTCAAAATGACCCAGAGATACCCACTGCAGACTCTCGCTCAGGCTCCCTGCCCTAGGAGTAAACATTGCTTTTTGTTGCCTTTTTATAAAATTAGCATAGCCGTCTCTTATATCTGGCTTTTTACACTTGTACATAAAGAGCAATTTCCAGTGTCAGTAAAAGTATGACTTTCTGGTGCTTCCTGGCTACAGCGTATGTTGTTAAACCATCTTTGACGTCACAAAGCGCAAGGGGTACCCCACCTCACCCCGAATCTAATTCTTCGACGGGATGAATTCACAAAATGGAGGAATGTTTCAGAATATAGCAGTGTGGGAGTTCCCGTTGTTCCGAACCCCAAAAGTTTTAAACTTCTGACCATTTGCTAAAGAAAACAATGCTGTATCATGTCACTTTCTGGGACTGGGCATTTACGTGCGTTAGCTGCGGAGGTTTCTTGCTCACGCTGCCTGTTCGTGTCACTGTTCCCGGGTGCTTTAGTGTCCTGGGACTGCTGGAACAAATTATCACAAATTGGGTGGGTTAAAACAACAGAAATTTATCCTCTCATAGTCTGGAGGCCAGAATTCCAAAATCGAGGTGTCAGCAGAGCCATGCTCCCTCCAAGGGTTCTAGGGGGGATCTTTCCTACTTCTTCCAGCTCTCGGGGGCTCCAGACACCCCTAAGTGCCATTCTCTGCCACCATGAGCACATGACCTTTTTCTCTGAGTCAGTATCCAAATTCCTCTCTCCTCATAAGAACCTCAGTAATTGGATCGGGGGCCATCTTCATCCGACATACCCTCATTTTAACTCGATGTCATCTGAGAAGACCCTGTTTCTCAATAAGGCCACATTCATGGGTACAGGGGACTAGTAAGTGAACAAATCTTTTAGAGGAACACAATCCAGTACACCTGCTCATCTCTTGGTGGCTGGAAAGAGAAGTCTTCACTCAAAGATGGCAGAGATCTCCCAAGAGCTTCTCTGTGCTGGGCTCTGTCAGGTCTAAGAGAGACTCAGAGACTAGTTCTCAGGTGACCATGGCTGAGGGCCTGAGACCACCCCTTCCCTTTTGGGCTGCATCATTCTCCAGGAGAAAAGGGAGTGGACATTAGGGAAGACAACCTATGAGGATAGGGATGACATCTGTCCCTTCTCAGCTCTGTCAGTCCCTGGGTAGAGGATGGGTGTCCCCAAGTCTCTTCAGAGTCACAGATTCCAAGCCCAGCCCTTCCCTGCCTTGTCCCATGTGTTCTCAGCCCTCCTAGAGTGGTGGGGACAGTCACCCCAAGGAGGAAACTAGGTCCAGGGAGTTCAGTTCATACCCAAGGCCACCCAAAGTTAGAGCAGTCAATACTACAGGACATGGCACCCCAAGTCCTCCTGTGTTCTGCTCATTCCTGCCCAAGAGAGGAAGTGGCTCACCCAGGGAAATACAAATCCCTCAAGGAAGAAGGCGGAACCCTGCAAAACTACTTGATGTAATACAAACACTGACAGTCAGGAAACCTTAGACCCAGAAGTACCCTTTAGGTATCACCCGATTCAACCCTGTTGTTTCACAGATAGGGAACCCAGAGCCCAGAGTCTGTTCATGCTGTTGAGCTCTCTTCCGTCACACACACTCCTGCACCTGTCACCCACTCAGAGCTCAGCACGCCTGTGGAGTTCTACGTCACAGGCAAGGAAGGCAGGAAACAGGAGCATTCTTTGCAGGAGAGAATTGGGGAGTAGTGAAAACATTGTCACCATCACCATTATCTTCATCACCATCATCACCATCATGACATAAACCATCATCATCACCATCACCATCATTATCTGTCATCACTACCACTATCACCTTCACCATCCTCACTGTCATCTTCATCATCAGGATGAGGAGGGACAGGCACTGAGAGTGGGGATGTAGCTTGGGGCCTGGTGGGGAAAGGCTTTGAGTCTCCGCCTGTGTGTACATGCCGTTCTAAGGGTACTAGGTGAGCCCTGAGAAGCTTGCAAGCAGAGGCGCGACATGACAAACTTTGTTTTAGAAAGATCACTCCTGTGGTGCTCATGGACCTTTTTGCAATGGGTAAAACATCGTTCTGTTGCCGACGCTAACCCACTTTTGCCATTCCTACATAACTGGAATGTCATTAACAAACAACTGCGTGTGCGATTGGGCCATGATTGGGGTTCTTAGAGGCTGCATCTGTGCCCTGGAAGCGTGCTGGCTGTGCTTCGGGCCGGGCAACGGTGCGGTGCCCTGTGTGTTCCAGAGTGTACACAAGACACAAACGTGTTGTTTGCTCTAAGTAAACAGCTGGCGGTGAAATCCCCGGACAGCACAGGGCCCTGAAAGCACAAGAACTGGCTATATTCATACAAACCTCGCACGGGCAAAAGCCCCAGATACATGCACGCAGGCAATGGTCAAGCGCTCTGCATTCCCAACTTAGGCCTGAGGGTCTTTACAGTTCTTCTGAGGTCCTGAGCCCAGGTGTGGACAGGTATCAGGTGCTCACTCCCATCCATGGAAGGGCCGGGTGGGAGGCACAGTTGAGGAAGACTGGCAGATAGGAGGGCTGAGCCGCCGCTTGATTGGTGATGTCTGCCCTAGGTGCCGGGACATCACTCATTTGCCTTTCGGTCCGACGCTGCTGCTGGAGGGATGGAGCCTAAATGGACAGGGGCAGGTTTGCTTGGTAAAGTATAGAGGTTTTGTAGGTACATGTCTGGCTTTGTTTTGTTTTGTTTGCTAACTATACAAAATAAACTGGGAAGAGGAAATGATACTTTTGAATTGGGTTCAATACTCAACACTTTCTAATGCCTATTAACAATCACACCATACGGCCCCCTTTCTGAAGTGCAACCCCAATACCACTTTCTGTGACAATGGCAACGTGTTCTTTCTATGCCATCTGGCATGGCCCCACAAACCACGTGGGGCCACTGAGCACTTGAAATGTGATGAATACAGCTGGGGACTTGGATTTTTACTTTTATTTAGTTGGAATGTAAACAGGTGCTGTGGCCACTGGCCACTGTATTGGGCAGCACAGCTTGGGAAGAAGATGGAGTGCCAGGGACTCCCCTGGTGACAGACAAGGCCAGAGCATGGTTTGCTCTTCTCTCAGGAGGCTCCACAGCTGCTCCAGGGCTTCCATGAGGAAGAGGCTGGCCTGGGGAAGGGCTTAGAGATAAACTACCCTCTCCCACCACAGGCCAGCCCAGAGCAAAGGTAGAATGAGAGGCAGGGAGTCAGCAGCCAGATGTGGAGGAGGGGGCAGGCTTGGGGCTGACAGAGGAGGGGGGAAGCAGGGCACTGGGAGAAAAGCAGACATGAGGGTTGGTCAGGAGGCCAGTGGGCAGGACAATGCAGAGGAAAGTGAGAGAACCAGGAAGGGGTGGTCATGCTGGAGTCTGAGGCCCAGGATCTAGAAGGACCTTGGAGTAACAAGAAGCCGAGATAAGTGTTCTCGGTAAGGTCAGGGTATAGTCACTGGGGTGTAAACCCACTGACTCCTCCTTGATCCCACCCAAAGTCAAGCCCAGACATCAAGATGAGGCCTGCAGTCCCAAGGGTTTAATTGAGAGATCCAAGACTTCTTAGCCAGCCCAAGATGCCTGAGCCAGCAGGATGCCACAAATTCCACCATCCAGACAGGCAGCCAAGAGAGTGCCCAGCCCACCCTCAAGGACCCCGGGTGACTGAGGCATGGACAAGCAGAAATGGCTAGGGGTGAGGCAGGAGGTGTACTGATCTTCCCTAGCTGTTGTGATAAGTATCCACGGGGTCAGGGCCCTAGGCTCTGCGTATCACCACACACTAAGCACCTGTTGTGGGAACAGGGAGGTGTGAGGCAGAGCCCCAGCCAGGACTCTTAGTCAGTACATGTTCTGAGAAAGACAAGCTTCAGACACGGGCAGCAAATGCTTGTAGCAATCATCCTTGGGCTGTTCTGATTACGACCACTGTGGAAGGAGAAAATAAGTCACCCACAAAAGTCACTGACAATAATAAGAGTTCTCATCCATGAGATTCTGAGTGCTGGATGCCGGCCGTCAATAATCCAACAACCCTCTGGGGACAGGGGTGGGGAAACAAACCGAAGCACAGAGCAGGAAAGCCACTTGCCAAGGCCTGCTACAGTGAGAGGCGGAGCTGGGATGTAAACCCAGAACTCCGCCACGTTGCTGCTCAGGCAAGCTTCTGGACCCCTTACCAGCTTGGGCGAGTTCTGAGGACTAAATAATTAACCTGGTAAAGTCCTAAAAGAGCACCCCCCAGGGAGGCAGGTCCTCTGGCTGCTGAACAATCGTCAGTGGTGTTAGTGACACACCTGGGCGTCCTCTTCATCGTCTCTCACAGGTTTCTTTCCAGATGTCTCTAAGCAATTTGTTCTTTATTTACTCATCAAATATGAGCTTTCCGCGTGCCAGGCCCTGTAGCAGACACCGAGCGTGCAGTATGAACCAGGCAGTTCCTGCCCTCCAGCTTGTGGATTCCACATTCCAGAAAAAATTGGTGTGGACCCACACTCAGACACATATATGTGCACACATATACACACTCAAGCATGCACACACACTCCTTCACATATAGCCACACTTGCACACATATATACGTGCGTATACGCACATTCACGCACACATGTACACACACTGGCACATGCATTCATACATGTGTGTATACACATCTTGTGGACATACATACACACTCATATGCACCCTCTCACCTGTGCATACTCTCATGTACATATAAACACATCTATATACCCACACTCATGCACACATATACATCCTCCAACACATGTACATACACACATGCGTACACTCACACACGTGCGCACACACACATACACACACGTGCGCACACACACAGAGTTGAGATCAGGCCTCCTACGCATCTGCACATCATTATCCCCCCCGCACTGCCATTCTCCCTAGAGGCAAGGAGGTGTCCTGTCGAAGGGCACCACCCCAGGGGGAGAGGCAGCGTCCTGGCAGTGCCTGGCAGTGCCTGGCAGGAATGGGCAGGGACTTCCAGGATGGACTGTGCCAAGGCCAGGGGCCACCTGAATAGCTGCCGATATCCAGAGTGGGACTGGGCTCACTGCGCTGGTTCCAGACCCGCCGGCTCTGCACTCAGCCCGGGCCCCGATCACCTCTGCAGGCTGGACACACCCAGGGCAGTCTGAACACGGAGCCCCATAGCCAGCCTATCACGTCTCTTCAAAGACTCAGAGAAACGTCTGACCAATAGCGTTTGTTCCCCATGAAGTCAGAAGGGAGCTATTGTTGGGGCCATAGCAGCAGGTGGCAAAAACAGAAGCACGATTTTTCTTTAATGTTGCTGAATGGAAGAAGAGCTGCCTTATGTTTGGGCAGGACCAGGATGGATAAGCCATTCAGAGAGAAAATGATCCCAGGGAAGCGTGCCACATTTTTTCTAGAAGAATGTTGGAAGTTTTGGTGGCCAGGTATGGAAAAAGAAAACCTCTGTACACTGAAGTCATTCATGGCGAGTGGAGCGGAGGCGTTTGCACAGGCCCAGGTGGTGAGGGCGCCGCTGTTCGCAGAGCCGCGGCTAAAAGGGCCGGTTGTGTCCACGCGCCTCAGCCGGTCACCCCAGCAACACGAAAACACACATCAATGCGCCTTTTACAGCCTGGCCTTCCGCGCAAGCTCCGAATAAATGACCGAGCTGAGCAAAATGTAAATTTGTAGTTATCCCTCAGAGACATAATTATAGGAAAAAAACAAGGACAGTGGCATTTGGACTGGGGATGGCTGGCTCCTTTCCTGCAGCAAGGCTTGGTGTCAGGGGGCATCCGGGACTCAGAGGGAGAGGGTGCTGGGCCTGGAGGCCCTGAGGTTAGAGGCCAGAGCTGAAGGCCAGGGTCCCTCTCCTCCCTGCCCCGGGCACTGCCATTCTTTGGGCCCAGCACAGATACCTCCACCCCAGGCCCTCGCACTGTGGCCGCCCCATGAAAGGGCCCATTCATGCATCAGGCCGCTGGCTTGGGTTACCGTGGCCGGGCCAGTCTCCGCCGCCTCTGTTTTCTTTTCATTAGAAGGATTCCCGTATTGAAGGCCTGCGAGAGGCTGAGTTCGGGATGCTCTGCTGAGAGTGTCAGGAGGTGAACAGCCACGCATGGGCCCAGGCCCATTCAAGGAGTCTGACTCACCACGGCAGATGGGGAAACTGAGGCTCAAGCTCCATGGCTATTGGGGTTTGGACCCGGGCCGCCAGCTGCCTGCTGGCCCTGCTGGGAGGAGCTCAGGAAACACAGGAGACCTGAGCCAGTGTGCTGGCAGGGAGGGCTTCCTGGAGGTTGAGGAGCTGGCTTTGGAAGGAGAGGAGGAGGTAGGCTGTCAGTCCTGGGAAAGGTCTCCCTCCCAAAGTCCTGCACACACTGACCCTCTGCCAGCCTATGGGTCCCCTAGCCTGGGCTGGCCCGTGCGTGTGAGCACGGCACATAGCAGGAGGGCGCGCCTGTGTCTGTGTGACAGCCTCCTTGGAACGAGCACCCTTTTCCTCACCCTCTTTTTGCTCACAAATGGGGCCATTTGGAAGACAGGAAGACAAGGGCAGAAACGACCTCGCTTAGGGCGCTGAGTCATGCGCCACCGTCAGTCTGGAATGTCTCCTTGGAAAGAGGTTCCCGGCTCCAGCCCCACCCACCGGCTACTCTCAGGCTCCCCCCTCCCTCCCTCCTCTCCTCCTCAACCCCTTCCTCACCTCTCCCCTTATCCTCCTCTCTTTCTCTTTTTCTCCTGACCCCCCCTCTCACTCCCTTCTCACCCTCCCCCCATGTACCCCTTTTCCTGGGTGAGCCCCACCCCCATCGCAGCAGACCCCGTAAATGCACCACAGGTGTTACACATGACCACTGAAGAGCTGAGCGGCAGTTGAGCAGTAAAGCTAATGCCATGTCTTGTAGATAAAGATGTACTCATTTCCATTTTGTAGTTTCCTTTCTGTACTCCGGAGCCTGTATGTTTTTTGTTTGTTTATTTTTTGTTTTGTTTTGTTTTGTTTTTGATGCCCTAGGCCCTGGCCTGGGTGCCTGAGGGGTGCAGGGAGTGTCAGGACCAAAGCGGCTCTGCCACAGGGACAGCCACTGGGCATCAAGGGCCTTTGTGTCTGTGGGACCACAGATCCTCCTCCCTGGAATACTATTATTACATCGCAGGGCTTCGAACCCCAGAGGCCCCAGCCACTCTCAGGCAGAGCTGGGGCTGTCCCACTACACCTCAGGGGCCAGCTCTGCCCTACGGCCTCTTAAATCCTCCCTGAGTGGTGAACATCACTATTGCCAACTCCCAGATGAACAGGCAAGAACTCAGAGAGGTTGCTGACTTGCCCAAGAACACATAGCTGGTAGAACACAGTAGGGAACGAAGGCCGAGCCTACCTTTGCCGGGCTTCCTGAGTTCACAAACGAACTGGTGAATTCTACTGACATTGTGTTTCTAATTTAGGTTCCCTGGAGCCCACTTCCTAGAAAATAAAGGACACTGCACAGATAATTAGTTCTGATGGGCCAGGTAACCAGTTCCTGGAGAGGTCTCAGGTTCTGTGTACTTCTGTATTTGCTGTCATCTGTACTGAAATGCATCTCAATGACCAGGGCATCAGAACCACCAAATCCACATGCCCCGTCAACCAGCCAGGACCCTGGCAAGAAGCAGGAGTGCCACCCAGGAGGCATATCTGTGAGGCTGGAAGTGTGCCCCAGGGCTCAGGCAGCCATTGGCTGCCATGTCCTCACCATGGACTCCGTGGGAAGGCCAGTGGCAGGCAGAGGAGCAGACAGGCAGCACTCAGATGGGCTCTAACACTAACACCCGTGCCCTCAGGGCAGGGTTCCCTGCCTTCTCTAGCCTCAGTTTCCTCATCTGGCAAATGGGGTAAAAGATCTCAAAGGAGCCCTAGAGATCACAGGCAAAACTTACTGCAAAAACTCCAGGAAGGTTTAAACATCCAGCACTCCATGTTACAGCCACAGGCCTGGTCCGAGGTCAGAGGTCTCATCTCTAAGACAAGGGTGTTGTCCTTGGGCATCCTGCTGGGTCTGGTGTGGACCTCCACACGGAGCAGGTATGGGACTTTGCTTTCAAAGTTCAAGGCTATCTGGATGGACATGTGTCCACATGCCAAGGGGCTGTCAGTGTCAAGCCAGAGTGGCCATGTGACATTATGCCCCTGGAATTTGCCGGAGGTTTCTCACTCCTCCCACTCCATCACTGGCTTTGGGTTCGTGGTTTCATTTTGACATCAGGCAAAAGTCAAGGGGATGACTCAGGAGCCATGACTGGTTCTTCCAACACTCGTGGGAGACCAAGGGAGCCTCTGCTCCTTGAGGGTGGTCAGTAGTGAGCCCTGGGAGCATGGGGGCAGGCCGGGAGCAAGAGAGCTGGGTTCCATGTCTGTGACTCAGGATAAGTCGAATTCCCCTTGTTAGGCTGTCTCCTCATGGAGAGTGGAGGGGAAACCTTCCAGCTCTATGACCTCTCAAAGCATAGGGATAGGGACCACCACAAGAGACCCTGCCAGTCCATAGTCCCTCCTCAGCGCCCCATGAGGGTGTCCTGTGTTGAACAGCTCCTCCCGGGAGTGGTGGATATAGGTACATGTTCAGCTTGGGGGATTATGAAGAAAAGGCTGTGCCTGGCCATGCAGGGGAGCTCTGGGATCCAGACCGCCAGCCACCCCCAGGAGATGGTGGGCAAGAGAGTTCTCACTGTCAGCACTGTTGACATTTGGGAAAGGGTAATTTTTGGTTGTGGGCCATCTTGTGCATTCTAAGATATTTAGCAGCATCTCTGGTCTCCATCTGCTAGATGTCATAGCAACCCCCTAGTTGTGACCGCCAAAAATGTCTCTAGATATTGCTAATATCCCCTGAGGGGGCAAAGTCACCACCAAATGAGAAGCACTGGGTGACAGGAAGCTGGAAGCCTGGAGGATTAAGATGGGAGCTCAGCAGCTGTCTACTGTCTCAACCTGAAGGGCTTTGAGACATGGAGGCCCAGAGGAACCCAGCTCTGCAGGACGGTGGCCCTGGGGCAGGAGAGCATGCCGTGTGCCCTGGAGCATGTGCTAAACCTCCCTGTGACATGGGAAGAGCAGCGCCACCACCCCCCCCCCCAGGGTTGTGGGAGTCTGCCATCTGCGCAGTCTCAGGCCCAGGATGTGCAGGGGGCCCACCAGCTCTTGGGTCTTGGGTCCCAGCCCTAAGTGAGGGTTTCTGTCACTTCCGCACGCTTGTGAAATAGAGCTAGCTTCTCACACCCAAGGGATGTTCAGGTATGCCACGGGCTGGACACACATACCACACACACAAATGAGTTCTGAAACTGTGGCCTTTCTTAGAAACAAGAATAGACCCAGTAGGAATGATTAGGAAAGAAATACCTTCTGGGAACTTTGTCTGAGCCAGGGGACCCCAGGCACTGGAAATTCTAGGAAACCAACTTGATTGAAATGCCAATTAATTCGAGGCGGGTTCTCAACCCAAACCCTTCCCATGCCACTTTCCATGGACAGAGAGAGCCTAGAATGATGCCTCAGAAATGTGAGCTGAGGCTCCGAGCCTCTCAGCACCAAGCTTCTCAGCACCAAGTAGGGCCAGGCAGCAGGGGGGCTTTTGAGTCCCTTGTCCCTTGTTCAATTCAAGTTTTCAAGTCAACTGACAGGAATTTCTGAAATCTCCTTCACATGCTATAATGAACATACAAAGGAAAATCAACTTCAACTTGCAGTGTATTTAAGCTTATTGTAAATTGTACCGGACAGCTCAGAGCTCCACCCCCTGCAGTCAGAGCTGGACGGCCAGGCCCATTTACTCATTTCCAAGCTAGTGTGCAGGATCCTGTGCGTTACCTATACTTTGCTTTACATAATAAAGGTGTTCCTAAGAGGGTGTGAAACTTGAACTTGTGTAAATTAAAGCATGCTTGCAGTGCTCTCAGGGGGAACATTGTTCAAAGGACTAATTCTGAAAGCATGCCTTTCTGTAAAGTGAAGTATCTCTCCCAGGATTTCATTTCTTAGAAGCGCTCTAAGTCCACACCTTAGGTTCGTCTAAAGTGGGGGAGGGGCTGCATCTTTCGGTGGACACTTCCAATGAAGGCTATCTTGACCTTGAAGGAGACCCACCAGCCCACATCAAGGACCAGCCTCTCACTCTTGCCTGTCCCAGGACAGCCGGTGTCACAATGCACTGGGCTGTGTGGCCTCAGACGGGTCCCTTGCCCTTTCTGGGCCTCCATGTTCTTATCTGTGAATAAAGCCATTGAACAGATGACCCATAAGGGCCCGCTCACGCTAAGGGCCTGCATGGTTCCAGCTCCCCCCCATCTGTGTTCCATAATTCACCAGACTAGTCTGTGACAGGCCTGGGGCAGGACCAGGGAACTTAGAGCAAAGACGCCAAGATTTTAGGGAGCATCAACTCCCACCTTGGAGAAAGAGCACCTGCTCCCAGGATGCCCTTGAGGTGCCAGCCTGGGGGACCTAAAAATGAAGTCCCCCAAGCAGGTGCCAAGTGACAGTTGTGGCATGTCCGTCCCCCTCATCCTCTCAGCTGGAAGCACAGGAGGAAATGTTTAACATGTCAGCACCTAGCTAGGGCTGAAGAGGAGATGGGGAGGGAGTGGGGATAGAGGAGCAGCTGGAAACCACAGGGGCACACCTATGCTAGCACTTTTGAAAATCACGCTAATTCCAGGTTCGCATCTGACCATGGCAGCCCTGCCATTTTGAGGGTGGGCTGGCAACAGGGTGCGGGCAAGGGGTTTGGTGGCTTCCGCACCTTTCCCATCAGGGACCTCCATCACTAAAGTGGATCCCGCGAAACAAGCACCTAGGAAGAGTGATGCTAAAAATAGCTGGGGGGATGGGGGACAGGGCCGCGGAGGAGGTGGGGAGAAAAGTTTGTAACCGAAGCCGGCCCTGTGCCTGGGGGCTGACCCGCGGGCTGCCCAGGGCTGGGCGGAGGGCCCTCTGAGCACCCAGCCGGCTGCCTAGAGCTTGTTTGGAGAGGACTTGGCCCGTTAGCGCGCCGGCCTGGGAAGCGGGTGGAGGCTGCTCTCCTCCTCTCTCCACCCCGCCCGGCAGGGGCAGAGCACGGCGCGGCGGCGGCGGGACGGCTCGGTGCCCGGCGGGCGCGCGGCCCGTCTGCACGGCCCGGGCGGGCCTGCGGTCGGGATGGGACTGCGCCCCGCGCCGCAGAGCGCTCGTCGGTGTCAGCCAGCGCGGCGAGCGGAGTGGGGCCCTCGGAGCGGGAGGTGAGTGTGGACGCGCCGCGCCCCGCGCCGCCCGCACTCCCGGGCAGGGCCACCGGCTCCGGTTCGGAGGGACTCGGGTTTGGACCTCGGGGTCACCTAGCTGTCCGCGGCCCCATGTCCCCGGCCCAGCCTCTCCCTGTGCCCTCGGTGGCGCGCCCCAGCGGGGCTGGACGGACCCTCCCGGCCTCGCTGCGTCGCGGCCCCGGCCGGGCTTCCCGACCTCGCTAGCCTGGCCCAGGACGTGCTGCTCCGCCAACGCCAGGGCGCCGGGGGGCTCAGCGGGGCCGTGCGGGCCGACTGCCCTCAGCCCTGCCCGGTGCCGTTTGCAGAGGCTGGCCAGCTTCGCTGGGCACTTTGCAAAGTGCAGGCTGAATGCCCGGAGCTGCGTGCCCGCCAGGGAGCGGGGTCCGCCCGGCCGGACTGCTGGGAGCGGGGGCTCATGGCCAGGGATATCCGGGGCGCGCGGTCGCAGGCGGGCTCATTCATTGAGCTGCTTAGTCCCCAAGACCGGCCGCCGCCTCCTCCGGGCAGCCCCCGGGAGTGCTGGCCCGCAGAGTTTGGGGTGAAGGCAGAGGCAACGCGGAGGGCGGGGTGGGGTCTTTCGGGCCGGCCCGGGGTCTCCACGCTGCTGGGCTCCTACCGGGTAGGCCACGCAGCGCCCGTCCACCCACCCCCACCCGCGCCTCTGCCAGGCTCGCGCGCGGAGGGAGTGGGCTGGAGGGACCCGTGGGGACGCGGCGCCGCGCGGCGGCGGCCGGAAGGGAAAACCAGCCGGGCTCGCTGAGACTTCCCGCGGCCACCCTGATCGTGCTGTGCACCCTTGGCCTGGGCAGTAAATGGGTTGGGGGACAGGTTCGTGGGCACCAGGGAGGCTGCGGGGGACTCCCAGGCGAGGAGCCTCCTGCGCCATGGTGGTGGCTGTGCCGCTTAACTCCTTACACTCGGCATTAAGTAGGGACTGTGCCACGTGTTACTGCATTTAATCCTCATTTCATGGAATAAGGTGGTACCCCACATTCTAGATGAAGAAACTGGGAGTCAGAGAGATTAGGTAACTGGGCCAGTGCTGCACAGCTGGTGAGCAGCAGCAGCTGATAGTCTCTCCATCTGTCAGATAGACTAGTCACCTCTGCCTGTTGACTGAACAAAAATGCATAGACTCTAGTCACCTCTTCCTGTTGATTGAACAAAAGAGGTAAGCAGCCTCTCTGTGCCCTACACTGTCCCTAGCACCCCACCCCCAGCTCAAACCCAGCAAGACCCCTGCCTTCCTGATAACGAACAAGATAAACAGGTAAAATGCCAGGATAGTATCAGCCTGGGAGCTGGTAGAAAGTTGGGCGGAGTTACAGTTTTGGTTAGGGCAGCCAGGGCAGCCTCTAGGAGGGTGTGCCCTCCTGTGCCATGTGCCCCGGCTGGCAGGTCCTGGGACTGCGGGCAGAGCTTGCCAAGAACCTCACCTGTGAGTGAGGAGAGGGAGGAATGGGAAAGCAGAGTTTGGAGCTGGGGAAGACCACAGCCCCTTACAGTATCCTGTCCTGAGAAACACAACTGAAGGGTACGTGGCTCCTGTGCCTAGACCCCAGGCTGGCCACTTGTAGAAACAGCAAGTTCCAAGATTTCATGGCCATAGAGAACTTAGAGGTCGTGAACTTCAACCCCTTCATCCGTGCTTCAGTATCTACCAGACCCTGCCTCCAATTACTAACTCTGCTTGAATACCCCCAGCAATGGGGGACTCACTATCACAGCAGTCCATTCCATGGTCCCACCCCTGGCATATGCCAAGGAAATATGAGAAAGCTCTCTTCAGGTAGGACAAAAAGCCTCCTACCTGCGGTTTCTGTTGACCCTGGTCCTGTCATCCTGGGAAGCACACAACATGTCGGGTTTAACTCTTACACTCGGTTGCTTTTGGAGAATGTTAATAGAGAGAATATGTCCCCTTTTAGTCCTATGCCTTTTCTGACTTAACCCCCCAAATCAGGCACCATCCCGCCTCCTTCCTGGGAAAAAGTCATTGGGTCTCTGCCCCGTCTTCGCATTTGCCGAACACCAGGGCGGCCTGGAAACAGAGACCTGCTCTCACCTCCTTCCTTCTGGACCCTTGCCACTACTGATGGTGCCAAAGACACATGTACTTCTTGACATCATTTCATACTGTGAATTCCTCCGAAGCTCTAAGATTCCAAGCCAAGCCCCACCCCACCCCCCTTCTGGTTTTGACTCTTTCTAAGAATTCAGTTACTTGTCTGTTTCCTCATCCAAAATGAGGGGCCGAGAGTGAGGGAGAGGTAGTGTAGTGATTAAGAGAGCAGGCTCCAAAATCAGCTGCTCAGGGACTGTGTGAAAGTCACCAACGTCTCTGAGCTTGATTTTCCCATCAGAAAAATGGGGAGGACTCACAAGGATTCGTGGGACGGGCTGAGAGATGGAGTGCTGCTGCAAAGGCCTGGCACTCTGTGAGCGCGTGGCGAATGCTAGCTACTGTGGTTATTACCTATACTTCTGGGGAGACTCACAGGGTCTGTGGGAAAGGTTCTGAAGATGCAAAAGACTTAGAAGGGTGCAAGGTGTCAGCTACAAGTTCAAGATGGAGGGAGGTTGTAGGAAATAGTCGTGCAGCCAAGGCGGGACACAGCCTGGGTCCCGCTGGACGCTGCCTTCTCCACTCCTCCCCAGCGGGCGGCTCACCCCAGCCAGCTGGCCCACTTCTGCTTTGGTTCATTCTACAAGTGCATGGTGGGGAAGGAACTTAGGAAAAAAGCGTGACCTGCCCACTCTCCTGCCCACCGCAGACAGAGCTGGAGCTGGAACCCTGCACTGCAGGCTGGCCACAGTCCGATCCCACTCTCCTCTCCCAAGACAGTCTTCGTGGACACTGGCTCCGCCTTCCCACCTCCTGCTGTGGACACCCAGCATCCTGTCTCCGGTCTCCACCAGCCGGCCAACTCCTTGCCCCTCCACGTGGTCTCACCCTTCCCGTGAGAATGCCCCTCCCTGTACTATGCCCTCAGCTCTTCCACCATCCCCCCTTCATCGCCTGTGTGCATTCCCAATAGACTTCACCCGTGGGGATACCCTGTTCAGAGCTCTGTCAGTGCTGAGTCAGGTACAGCAGACAGTCAGCACCCACTGGCTGGGAGACGTTTAGGATTCTGTTGCCAACCTTATTCTCTGATGGAATCGACCCATTGAGTGTTGGGGGCTGAACTGAACAATGTGGAGGGTGGAGTGTGGGGGCGAGTTCTGTGAGACAGCCTGGCAGGTGCCCAGAGCCTGTTTCTTTAGTCTCTTCCTCGCTAGTTAATCCTCACCATTTGCTGGTGGCCATGGCTGAGGTGGCAGATGCTGTCCTTGGGGACTGATAGCAGCCCTGTAATTCAGTCCCACCATGAACTTAGCTAAGGACCCACCATGTCCCTAAGTGGAAGGAAAGATGGGTCTGTACAGTTGGGTAGGTTGTACACTGCACAAGGGCACCCAGCCCACACTCTGCATCTTTGACTTACTGGGGCTGCGAAGACCCAGGGGGACACCTACATACCAAAGCTACCCAAAGCACACGTGGTGGTGCCACCTTAGATGTGGGTGCTATTCGTGGACCATTGTCCCTGCTCCTGAAGACACACACAACCCTGTCATGCGTGCACATGGGAAGCTCCTCCTCCGGACGCCCCAGAAGTCACAGAGTCTGTCATTTTTGACTTAGGATTACCCTCCTCCCTCGTCAGGACCTGTCAAGCACCCAGATCCCATCAACATTTTTCTGGGGCCGCATCACCCTTGTAGATTCCCCCCTTGGCCTGGGTACACCACGACAACTTTAGGGAGGAGTAGGAAGCAAGGCGGCAGGCCAGGCGGAGACCCGTCCCAGGGGTGCTAGGGACTTGGGGCCTGGCTGAGGTTAGCACTGTGAGTTCCTGCCTGCAGATGTTCTTCAAAGCCTGCGGGCCCCGCCCCCAAGCACAGCCGCCTGCGGTTACTGGTCCTGACTTCCAGCGACCAGAACGTGAGATCACTGACTGCATTGGCAGGAGTTTGGGGGCTGTGACCCCAGCGTCAAACTATAGGTTCCCTGCTCATTACTCATCCCCACTCTTGTCGAGATTGAAGTGGTCTCTGAGAATTACATCCTTGTCTAAATAGAGCTGGCTTTGGGGAGGACAGTTCCAAATATAAGCTCCATTTATGACCATGGTGGGAAGAGCCTGAAGATGGCAAAGGCAGGACTTGTCTGGGAGACTCTGGAGTCTTACCTGCTGCATCCTGACCTGGTCATCTCAAGGGGCCCTTCTCCACCACGTCTTCCCTGTCACCCAGCACTTAAAGCAAGAGGGGACCCACCACCAGCCGCTGAGGAGCTGGTGGCACAGTTTTTCTCTCCTCCCCAGAAAGGCACCCATACTCACAGCTCTTGCCCCTCCCAGGTTAGGGTGGGCAAGCCCCTGAAGTGAAAAACACATGGAATTGGGGGGGCCTCAAGAGTCCCGGGTCAGGTCCCACTCAGCCGTAGGGGCTATGAGGCCTGAACCAAGCAGTGATCCCTGGGGGCCTCGGTTGTGTTACAGAGAAGGCCAGGTAGGCCTGCTTTCAAGGTACAGTATGCAGCTACCTCTCCGGGGCTTGGCCACCCCACCTGGTGGGACCCCAGAGATGGTGGCCAGTGAAGGAGGGAGACCAAGTGCCCCTGAACAAGTGAGCAAGCGAGTGAGTGGACAGGTGAGTGCAGGAGATGAGTGCACCGCCGCATGTGATAAAATGGGGAGCTCGTGCGTGGGACCATGCCCAGAGCAGCCTCCCCTTCCATTCTCAGCCCTCCTGGCAGGCGGGCAGGCAGGAACCAGCGGCAGGATAGGGGACATTTTGTCCCCTGGCTGCCTGCTAACAGCCTCTGTCCTGACTCTGGGCTGCTTTGCAGGGTCAGTGTCCCAGCCAGCGGCCAAACAGAATCCACATTCATAAACGGCCACTGAGTCTTTCCAACAGCCTGGGCACTACCTCCGCCTGCCTGCAGAATGTGACCGTCGCATTTTCCGCATTCCACCAGGCTGCTGGGCCAAGGTGGCCATGTGTAAACAGGGCCTGCTCCTCTGGGTCCTCATGTCGTGAGCCAGGCACTGCCTTCAGGGATGCTGTGGAATGGGGCTTCTCTGGGTTCCTGGCAGGGGTGGCGGCTGATGCGGCAGGGCCAGGGGCTGGTCGGTGTGGAGTTACCAAGGCCACGGCTGGATGAGGCAGGGGAGCTGAGACCAGTTCCTGGTACTGGAGGTGAAGGCTGCGGTGCTGGGCGCCCATGGGTGTGTCTGTCCTTCCTCAGCCTGGCACAGCAGGAACCTTTTGGTTTTCTTTTTAACAGCATACAATTCACCCCTTTAAAGTGTACCATTCAGTGGTTTTCGGTATATGCACAAGGTTGTGCAACCATCACCACCATCTAGGTCTAGAACATTCTCATCATCCCAGAAAGCAACTCCATACCCATTAGCAGTCACTCCCTGGTCCCCCGCCCCCAGCCCCTGACAACCGCTAAGCTAACTTTCTGTCTGTGGATTTACCTTTTCAGGACATTTCATATAAGTGAAATCACACAGCATTTTTCTTTCTGTGACTGCCTTTCTTCATTTGTCATAACGATTTCAAGGCTCATCCATGTGGCAGCCTATACTAGGGCTTCATTCCTTTTTAAGGCTGAATAATATTCCAGTGTGTGGATGAACCACATTTTGCTTATCCATTCATACATCAGTGGACATTTGAGTTGTCTCCACCATTGGACAATCATGAGTAACACCACTATGAACATTTGCGTGCAGGTTTTTGTGTGGACATCTGTTTTTATTTCTCCTGGGAATAAAATCCACATAGGAGTGGATTTCTAGAATCGCATGGTCACCCTACCCTTCTGAGTTGCTGCCGGTAGACTTCTCACAGTGGCCACGCCAATTCCCATTCCTACCAGCGTGTGAGGGGTAGGGGGCCTCTTCACCCTCTTTCTATGGATGGGAGGCAGAGGCACTGGCTAAGGGCTACACAGCAAAAGTGGAGCCTGGGATTCACCCTCTGCCTGGGAGTCCGAGTGTTTAGCATACAGATGGGGAAACTGAGGAAGGATAGCAGTCACCGCCGTAGGCCATGTCGTTATAGGATGGCCCTGTCCTCCAGGGGGCCCTGTCCTCTGGCCTGCACCCTCCCTGAGGTTTCTGAGGTACTAGCACCAGCCCTGCGCTCTCGCCATGCCTGTTACCTGCTGTCTTCCCTTGGGTGAAGGGAAGGCCAGGACGCTCCAGGCAGAACCCAGCTATGCTGCCGGACATTTACACTGCTCGTCTTTCTCCCAGTCTTCCTCGAAGGGACCCATGACCTTTTCCCTGGATGACTGTGCACTGCGGAGAGGGAATAAGCATGTCGCTCGGGGGACTCTGGCTCTGAACTGGTCTAACTAATCCCAAGAGATCCAGACATCACTTATCAAGCAGGTGACCTATGGAGTTTTAGCTCAGGTCTGTCCCAAAGTGGACCCAGTGAGTCCCCAAACCCATTCTGTGGTTATTTCCAGTTTTGGAATGCATAATCAGAGTAGACATATCCAACAACTAGCAGAATCCACCATTCTTACCCCCAGAGAGGTTAAGACACTTGACGAAAATCTACACAGTAGGGAGCGGTTAGAGGGGTCGGGGGCCTCCAGCCAAGCTTCTTGACCGGAGACCCACCCCTGCCACACACCTTCTCCAACTTCAACAGGCAGGTGTGCTCTGCCCTGGGCACTCCCAAGCTGGCTTCTGCCAAGAAGCGTCTCACTTTGATACACCACATGGGAGAGAGGTGCTGGGGCTCAGTTTCCCCACCCCCACCCCCACCCCGCCCCCGGACAGGTTGACTTCCTTAGCCATAACCTACACTTGGAGAAGACAGCGGTCTCCCCAGGACAGCCGCAGCACTGACACCGCCAGGTGGTGGGAATCCGTTGTGCTTCGTGTACACACCTTGCAATCACTTGTGGAGGGCCACCCAGGGGCCAGGCTATGCTCCAGAGTCAAGGCTACTGTGAACCCACCAACCCCTCCTCCATTGCAGGAGCTCAGTCTGGCTGGGGGCAGACAGGGAGCGAGGGCAGGCGGTGCTTTCTTCTTATGTAGCAACTGTACGAAATGCACAAAAACTTACACAGATGTTCACAGGTGGAGCATCTGGGCAGGATCAGGAGAGGCCAGCCAGGTGAGATCAGGAGAAGACATGGGTGTTCCAGGTAGGGGCAGCATGTCCAAGGCGCTGATCCTAGAACAGAAAGCAGGATCAAGGAAGGCCAGGAGGTGGCTCAGGCCCAGCAGCCCCTTCTTTTGGGAGAAGGGGCGAGATGGAGCAACCTATATTTATCACACAGCTGAGAATCGGAGCCAGGATTCAAACCTGCCCCGGTTCTTACTGCAGTCTCCCTCATCCCAGGGGCTTGGGGGAGAGCAGCCGAGGGGAGGATTATGTTCTTATGGAGCCCTTGGCCAGAATCTGCCAGGGGCAATGTGGTCCCCACTTCTCAAGGTAGTCGCCACCTCCCCGCTCAACCATCCAGGGCTGGTCTGGACCATGATGGGAAGGTGGGCACTTGGCAGGTGGCGGAGCCCCTACGAGTGTTGGGTCACTTCACTTAGGAGGGGGGGCTGCTGTTGTCATTTTGCAGGTGAGGAAACTGAGGCATAGAGAGGAGAAGGGGCTGGCTCTGCCATCAGGAACACAACGGCCTGGGCATGGCCGAGGGGCAGGTCAGGCAGTGAGTGGGTGTTTGTCTGGCCCACCTCCCGGCCAGCAAGAATCCACTTAAAGGGCCAGGGCTGCTGCTGTCCATGGCCTGTCTTCCATAAGGGACTGTCTTCAGGTTCAAGAGAGCCAGAGATCAAAACCTTCTCTTGTCCCAGTGTTCGGCCATGTCTAGCCATCAGAGCGGGGATGTGTGTGTGTGAGTGTGCCTGCATGCATGAATGTGTGTAGATGTGTGTGCGTGTCTGTGAGTATATGCATGTATGTATTCATGTGTTCATGCGTGTAGTGAGCGTGTGCCCACACATGTGAGTGCATGTGTGTGCCTATGCATTGATGCGTGGGTGCACATGCAAGTGTTTGCACATGTCATATATGTGTGTGCACACGCGTGTGCATGTATGTCATTGTACCTATGAATATCTGCAATAATATAATGTAACATAATAGATAATGCAAGCCATAAATGCAAGGTACACCGGTAATTTTTAATGTTCTAATAACTACATTTAAAAACATAAAAATAAAAAGAAAATTAATTTTATTTAATATAGTATATTCAAAATATTATCATTCCAACACATAATCAATATAAAATCAGTAAGTATTTAGGTTCTTGAGGTCCGGTGTGCATTTTACACTTCGTGCGAGTCTAAGTTCCAACCAGCCATGTGCGAGCACTCGTGGCTGCCATGCCCTGTTGGCTTCCAGGTGCCCCTCAGCTGTGGAATCCCCGATCCTGCCCCTCGCAGAGCTCCCCAGCCCCGTCCAAGCCCTCCTCGCCCTTCCCGCTGCTTCCTCTAGGAAGCCTCTCCAGACTTCTCTTCCTTCTCCGGGTCTTGGTTTCTTAAATTGGGGTCTATGACCCCAGACGATACTCCCTTCAAGGCAGTCAAACTGCAGTCTCCCCGCCTCGCCCAGGTCTGCTGAATCCAAACCGCTGTGAGAGGGCCGAGGATCTATATCCTAACAAGCTCCCTTGGCAATTTTGCCCACATGGAAGTTCCTGACCCTCTCAAGCCCATTCCTTTTTATCCTTAGACTCCATGTTCTAGGCACACGGGACAGGAGCTATCCTCAAGTGCACCACTTGCCTGATCACCACCATGCCATTGCATGTCCTGTTTTTTCTTTCCTTGGGGGTTTTTGAAAAACTTCTATCTGTCCTTCAAAACGCGCCTCCACCATTGCCCTGGCTTTCCTCTAGAAGGCTTCCCTCCCAAGGCAGCATGAATATCTTCCCTTCCATTGCTCTTTCTCAATTCCGCCCTGTGCACGATGGTCCCGTGTCCCCAGTCCCTGGAGTACTGGAACCTAGTGCGGGTGGAGACTGCCATCTCCTCTCCGAGGTCCTGGAGCGTGGCCAGGCCCCAGCGCGGAGCAGCCTCGGAGCGCGGGTGTGGAATAAATCCGGGCCTGCGTGGGCGGGGCGGTCTCTCTGCAATCTCAGTAAACATCTGGCCACAGGGCCTGGCAGGAAGCTGACCTCGAGGGTACCACTCGGCTGGCAGCCGTGTTCCATCTATAAATACATTCTAAACGCCGACCAGCCCACATGCATTCCTGTTCCCCGCCCGCCCGAAGTACCCTCCCAGCGGAAGAAAGGCAGCCGGCGGCCCTCGCGCCTGGCCACGGGCGGTCCCTCCCGGTGAGTGGGAGCGTGCCCACTCCAGGGTCAGCTCAGGGCCTGCCTAATCCGATTGTTATCTGAGTGTGCTTGCCGGCATGCTCAGCACCCAGGCTGCATTTAGCTCTGGGAAAGGCTCCCTGTACCGGCAGCGTGCTTTTCTTGGATGTCTAGGCTGTATTTATGCCGGGCTGGTGCCTAGGAAATAATTAAAGTCTCAGAGGCTCCAGAGGAGTGGTAGGTACCCATGGACCATGGACCATGCTAGAACTTGGTCTAGTTTGTCTTATGTTGATCCCACAGCACACCTCTGGGTAGATAACACTATCATATGTAATTCCCATTTGAGTCTCTGAGGTTGCACACTCAGCAAGGAGACGGGACTGAGCCCAGATATGTGAATCTAAAATCCGTTTCCTTCACCTGCGTTGGTCGTCCCATAGCCCAGTAACAGCTGTAGTCCACGCATGGTGCCCCCGGTACGTCAGTCCTTCCAGTCAGTCGAGAGTGCTCGCTGCGTTCATGCCTCCCATGCCTCCCTCTGTACACCTGTCCCTGAAGGTCACAACCCTGGGCCGTCCCAAGTGAACAAACTTCAGAGCCTCTATGCAAGCTAATCATCTCACTGAAGGCCAAGGGCTCTCCACCCATGCACTCACCCTTACTAGGCGTTTAGGGTTGGGTTGGGGCTTGCATGAAGCAGAGTTATCCACAGGGATACCCACCGTCCAGTCATTCATTTCCAGTTCTCAGACCCTCACTCTGTCCTTTTTCCTTGTAACCCCACTTTTAGCCTGGCTGTCAAGCTGTATTTTACATATGCTTGTGCTTTGGGTCTTTTTGAGTACAAGTGACAAAAACAGAACAACTTCAAATCCAAAGGGGTATTTACTGGCTTTTGGGACTGAAAAGTCCATGAACTAGTAGGCTTCAGGCAGAGATAGATCCAGATTCCCAGAAAACACTCCAGAAGTTGGCCCCTCTTCATCTCTTGGCTCTGCCTTCTGCCACATTGGCCTCTCTATCAGGAAACCCTGCTAAAGAGTGGCTAAGAAGGCCCAACAGCTCAGGCCTCTGTCCTACCCACCAGCCCAGCAAAAGTTCCCAGGGAAGCCTCTTGTTAGCAGATCTGAGTCCATTACTCACTCAGTCTCCATGGCCCAGGCACATGGTGTCCTAGGGCAGGGCTGGGTCATGTGCCCCGCCGAGACCTGGGGGTGAGATCACATAGATAGGTTCTCCTCTGTGAGATTTCTTCCGAACATTTGAACCAAGGTTTCAGTGGCCATAAAAGTTGGAAACCCCCAGCCTCGGACAACCTCAGACCCCTTCTGTCCTATACATGCTGGCATTTGGAATTCTGCAGTGACAGTCAAGAGAAGAGCCTGGTCCTCGCTCCCCAGGCTGTCATTGGGGCGCAGGCCCCTGGTGTGAAGGTAGCCAAACCCTTGGGTACAGGTCAGGGCCACCTCTGTCCCTGCTCAGAGTCATGCCCATCGGCCTGGCAGGGTGAGGCCTTAGCCCACTGGACAAAGCCAGGACAGAGAAAACAAAACAAAAGCCTCAGAAAGCGTATTCTGTCAGCAAATGAAGAAAATGCCAGAGGAAGCAGTGGCTCTCCTTCCCCAGACCGAGCTTTTGATCCCTGCCTTCCTGCCGTGCAGTCAGAAGGGGCCCTCTGCGGTGTGCGGCTCCTCCTCGCAGTGACCAGTGAGGGGAGTTGGGTCCTCCCAACCCCACTTTTCACCACTGGTCCCTCTATTCAGGACTCTGGTGCAAAGACATGGCGACTCCTGGAGGAGGTCGGGGTGACCAGCACCCTGACAACAGCTGTGACTTATGCAGATGAATGTGGCTTTGGGTCATTTGCAGCAGCTGGAGCATCTGGGATGGGATTTGTGACCAGACAGTCAGATCAGGTCCAAGTTACTTCCCCGGGACAGGATAACAGTCGTTCTCATTGGTCCAGGGACGGAATGATGATGAAGTTACAACAATGGCAGTCATTTGTCCGCCCTTACTGTGCTGAGAGCATGACCTGCACCACCTCACCTAACCCCTCAACACCCCCGGGAAGTCTATTTTATCCCCATTTCACAGATAAGAAAACTAAAGCCAAGAGACATTGAATACTACACAGCCATTTATTGCTGTGACAAACAGCTCCAGACCTGTGGCATTCAGATAACAGTGGTTTATCATTTTTCATGATTCTACGGGTTGGCAGTAGTGCTGCTGCTGCTCCTGCCCGGGCCACTCAGGGTGGCCAGCTGGTCCCAGCTGGCTTTGCTCATGTAACTGGTAGTTGGTGGTTTGGGCAGAGGCCAGCTGGGTCATTTTGAGAGCGCCCCAGCCAGGCAGTCCTTTCTCCTAGGTGTCCCCTCCCCAGGTCTCTGCCCAGTGCAGGGCCGACAGCCATCTAAGCAGGAAGGCCAGGCTGTGCCTACAGGCCAGCAGAAGCACTGGGACTCCCAGGGCAGGGCACCCAGGAGGCAGCGGCCACACTCCAGGCCCCCCGTTGGCCTCAGGGTGACACAAGCACAGTGAGCCTCTGTCTATATGACTCCAGACAAGTCTCCACACCTCTCTGGACCTCAGTTCCTCAGTGAAGAGGTGAGAATTTCATCATTGTGCCTCATGGATTAGAGTGAGAATCAGCCTAGGTGATGGAGGTAACAGTTGGGGTGAAGGGAACTGGAGGGTCAGTGTGAGCTGCTCATCATCCCCATCTGTCCGCAAGGCCACCACTGAGGAGTATGGAGCCATCGCCCCCCATGGTGCGAGGGGATGGAGGCACAAGTGGAAGGGCCTGACCTCTAGGGTCTGAGTGCCCAAGTCCCGATTCTGCCCAGTCCGCATTATGCCTCTGAACCTCACCGTGCTCATGACCCCACCCAGCAAGGGAGCTAAGCAGATCTAACCTCAGGAACTCAGGCCAGCACCCCAGCTTCCTCCTGGGTCTGGCAGCTCAAAGCCTCTTCTGCAAAATCAGCCAGGAGGGATGACAGCATCATTTTCCAAATAGGGAAACTGAGGCCCACCTGCTGGCAGAGGGGCCCACGCTCAGGCCTCTCAAGGCGGCTTCTGCTGCTCCCAGATGCATTTCCGCTTGGCCTGGTGAGGCAGGAAGGAGCACAGTCCTGCCGCGGCTGGGGCTCTCGGAAGCACTTTGTTTATGCCTGCTTTCCAACCTCCCAGCCTGGCGGCCCCCTCGACCTAGGACCCGCCTCTCCAGATCGGTTCTCCTTTCAGCTGTGAAAACAGCAGCAGCAAAGGGAGGTCTCGGGGCTGGCTCAGCCGTGGGTCAACCAGTGGCTGCACCACAGAGACCCCAGTCAGAAACTAAGGGTGAGCCGGGTCCCTGCCCCAGCTCCGTCTCTGCTTCTTGGCATCGCGGTGGACAGGCAGAGTCGGCCCCGCCCTCAGGGCAAGTGCTGGTGTCTTCAGGGACCCCAGCACAGCGGTTACTGAGGCAAGTCAGGGAAGGGGCCCATGACATCAGGCCACTGTCTCCCTCTGGGAGTGGAGGCGCATCCACCTAGAGGGAAGGACAGCCGCAGCCCAGGTCATAACTGGCTCCCCTACCCTCGACCCTTGCCAGCTCTTTGGACCATGAGGCCCTGGGACCCTTCGTAGGCTCAAGCAGAAAGGGGAACACAGCTGCCAGTGGCTGTATAAGGTCTCTCCCTCCCCAACAGGACCCCAAAACTGATCATGCGTGAGCCCAGGGGAAGTGGAGAACTTGTCTCCTCTCTCAGTTTTGGGATAGAGATATCAGTAGAGAGCTATTACTTGTGCCCTCCAGCTCCAGTCATATCAGATCCACCCATGGGGTAGAGGGTAGGGGGGTCACATGGTGGGGCAGTTGCTTACTCCAAGATGTTGCAGCATCCTCAGCCCTGCAGTAAGCTGGAGGCTGGAGTATTGCCCCAGGGCCCCAGGATCCAAATTCTAGTCCTGGAGATGGATGGACGGACGGATGGATGGATGGATGGATGGATGGGTGGATGGATGGATGGATGGGTGAATGGATGGATGGTGGGTGGGTAGATGGATAATGGATAGATGAATGACTGCATTTGCCAGGCGTTGTGCCAAGCAGCAGACATAAGAGTGAACCTGTCAAACTAGACTTTGTCCTCCAGGAGCTGCCCATCCAAAACAGGAGGTGAATAGGTAGATCAAGGACTCACAGTACCATGAGCAGACACTGCACTGCAGCAATAATAAACTCACAGGAGCACAGTTGGAGAGGAGGGGTGAGGAGAAGACAGTCTGGGGATGCTGGAGTGGGGAGTGGATGCTCTCTGGGCATGTCATGTCCCAGGTGGGCATTTGCATCCCAATGGAGCCCCCAGTATCCCCTCTGTAAACAAGGACTTGCCCTGGCCCCTAGTCACAACTCTGATTTCTCTACAGTCAGCCTGGGTCTATACCTGCATCCCCAGACCTCTATTACCTGCTTTCTCTGAGCCTTCACAGGATGCTGGCTGGCTCTGCCAGTAGCTGGGGGCCAAGCTCCTTCTGTTACATCCAAGCATCATTCTCCTGTCCCTGGGGCCTCTTTGTCCAAATGGGTTCACCTCCCACTCGCTTCCCCAACCCAGTATTTTCCTAGTGGAAAACAAGCTGGGCAGGGTGGCCAGGAGCTAGCCTGGTGCATACGGCCAGTTAAGCTTTCTTGAGTCTGCTGTTTCTCTCATCTGACCCACCCCAGGGAACAGAAAGACCCCTTTAAAAAGCCAGCTCTCCCTAGGAAGATAAAACCATAAATGCAACACCCAGCCACACATACCAGAGTTCAAATATGTGGGAAATACATATAGATAGGATGCTTTCAACTTTTACAAGGTCCAGACCCTTGGGAGTGGGGGATGGGGAGCTGGATGGAATGAGGAGCCTGTGAGCTGTCATCTAAGACAGAGTCCTGGGCATGGTGGGGTTGGGGTCACGTGTGAGTGGTGGTGCGGCCTCCCACCCCACCCCAGAGCAAGGGGCAAGCCCTTGCGATTTCTCCCCATTTTCTTATGGTGTGAATCTCTACCTGGTGATTTTATCTCCTTGGTCAATGTCTCTTTCCATTTTATGATTTTATAAATTTACAATGAATTATTTTACAATACATTCTGTGATCTGCTTAGAGGCCAAGAAGGAGCCCCCCCCCACACACACACACACACACACTGCCCACACCTCTTGGGGCCACACTGAGAGACCTCCTCTCTAGAAGTCTTTCCTTCCAGAACTGACAGTACATTTGGAGTCTGTATGCCATCCAGTAGCCTAAAACGCCCTTGCAATTCTGGAATCCTTAGAAAAGCAGTTTGAATTTTTGTAGTGGTAGTTGTATTATAGAATAACTGTTCTTACATTTTTATAGTGAACTTTTTAAAACATACATAAAAGTAGCAATAAAGGCATCCAAACTCATGCCCCATCAACCTACCTGCAAGGGATACTAACACCTGGTAATCTGCCTCCATCTGTCCCCGCCCCCATGCTTACTTTTGCTGCATTTTTTAAAGCAAATCCCAGATGCCACGTCATTTTACCTGTAAAGACTTCAAGAAAAGCAGTGGGACCTTCAGAGGCATGACAAACTGGCGATCAGCAGGGTGGGGTGTTTCGAGTAGAGTATTAATGAGTTACCAGTGTGAATGAGTTGTTTCCCTCTTTTCTAGAAACTAGAATGAATTTGAGGTTGTCCTTCCTTTCATATTCCTTTGCAGTCACATTCCCCTGGGCCCTCTTGGTAGGCCAAGAAAGAGACAGGCCCCAGGAAGTGGGTCTCCAGGAACGTGGACATCTGCGCAGGTTCTCATGGAGAGACTAGGAGGCCTTAGAGAAATTTGGAAGTCTCTTGGAAACCCAAGAGAAGCATTCACACTGGCCATGACACCACCAGGAAACAGTTGGGTGGGGCTGAGGAGCTGCATGACTTTCCCATTGGACTCAGTCCCCAGCACTCCTTATTGCCCACCCCCAGCTCCTCTGCATCAATGTGTTCTCACCCAGCCCTTTGGGCATTTGTATCTGCACCTAAGAGCCTGGAGGGGACTGTGGCTGAGAGAAGCTGAGGGAGGGTAGGCACTGGTCCCCATCGAGGTAGCATGAATAAGGCTTTGCTAAACATAGTTGGAGCAGAGTAGAGGGTATGATGGGCCCTGCGGGCCCCGTGGTTGCTTAGAGGCCCCCAGAAAATGCAAACAAGGTTTGGAGTCAAGGCCAGACCCTCCCAACCACCCCGGTGAGGCCACAATGTCCCTCCTGATTATTACCCACCCATCCAAGCCCCACCGTGCCCGCCCTGCAGCCCAGGTCAGTAATACTCTCCAGCCCTGCAGCTCTTGGCCCCAGAAACAGAAAAGCCCCTACAGTTTAGCAACTCAAGATGGTTTCTGCATTCTCCTCCTGCCCACCCCCCAAAACACACACATTGGAGCGTCTGGCAGTAGGCAAGCACTAATGTGGCTGAACTGCTTTGCGGGGACTTTGAAGGAAATTAATTACAACCAACTGAGATGTGAAAAAGCTGGACGGTGGCAGAAGCCAGGGACGACTTTACTTGGGAACAACTGGAGCTTAGGCGGTGGGATGGCCAGGGAACTGCCCTTCCACGGGGCCCAGAGCTGAGTCCAGGAATAGGGCAAGAGGGCAGAAGTGTGGGTGCGATGTGGGAGCAGTAGTTGGGGGGCTGCTCACTAGGGGCCTGACAAGTCCGTGGCTCTGGCTCCAGAGCGGTCCTTTCTCTCCCTCACCTCAGTTTACCCACCTATTAGAGGGTGCCCTGCAGAGCCACCCAGTGTGCCTTCCCTGCCCACTCTCCCCCAGAGGGAGCTCCTTGCAGGCTAGGGTACCAACATCTGGGTGCTGCAGGGGAGAGAGAAGTTCTGCAGAAGATCTCATTCTTGGACTTTTTTCATTATAAAAGCAATTCCTGCTTCATGTCAGAAACTCAGACAGGGATGTTTAAAAAGTGAGAAGGCCAGGCCCTGCCCTTCCAGTCCCCGTCTGAAAACCTGCAGGGGCCTCTCCACATGCTCATAGATGGCTCTGTTTGCTTTTTGCAGAGCCATCCCACCTCCAGGGCTGTGGGCATCTCAGCTGCTCTGTTGGCATAATACAGGATGGGCCCTCGCTTACTCTCCGTGACAGTTCCACAGTGGCTTGGGGACTGTCCCATGGTTACCAAACTAATCCTATTGATGGTATTTCAGGTTGCCAAGTTGCTTTTATTTCCTACAATCTTTTTCTTAAAAATTAGCATAAATATGTTTTAGAAAAAACAAAAAGACAAACAGGATGTATCTGCAGTGTTGAAGAGTGGCATCTGTTAGTCGGCCCCTCCCCGGTGCCCGAGGCTAACCCGTTGGAACAGCTCTGTGCATTTGCTCTGCAGCCTCTGCGACTCCAGTGGGACCCAGCTGAGCCAGGGAGCCCGAACGCAGGTGGCCTTCACTGAGGAGGTGGAGCAGCTTGGAGCCCAAAGGGGCTTGGGCGGGCCGGGTCACCCAGGGCAGAAGCGGCTGGCCCAGTTACTTTGGGCCTTGTCCTAGCTCTGTCTCCACTCACACCTGATCCATGCAGTAGCCGCATCTTGAGGAGATGCAGGCCATGGCTTCTTGTAGGCTTGGCTCTAGAGTAGGGTTACCTCCAGGTCATGGTCCCCCAGGTCAGGATCACTCCCAGGTCAGCATTACTCTCAGATGATGGTCACCCCCAGGTCGAAGTTAACCCTGGGTCTGGATTACCAGAGGTCAGGGTCGCTCCTCAGGTCAGGGTCACACAGGTCGTAATCACCCCCAAATTAGGGTCACCTCAGGTCAGAGTCACCCCCAAATAAGAATTACCCCCAGGGTTGCCCCAGGAGGGTCACCTGTCTGCAGAAGAGTATGCATCGCCATATTCTTCTCTACCTGGCGCTCCTCCCACTCAAGGGCCTCCAACGATCTGGGTCTCTAGTGGTCTCTCCTAGCAGATGAGAAGCCACCAGCAGTTTGGGATGGCTGGACTATGGATGTGACAGGTCCCCACAACCATGGCCTCCAAGACCGCCCCACTTTGGGAAAGAGCCTGGGCTAAGCAAGTAAGGAATAGATCACCATCCCACCCCCTGCCCCCACCCACCTCCAGGCAGCAGCTGGGCTGGGCCCCCTCCCTAAGGTGGGGAAAGTGGAGGATGAGCCACGGCCGCCTCTCAGCACCCAGCCTCCTGCACGCACTCACCGTGGGATGACCTCACACGCCACGTGTCTTTCTGAGCCTCTGTGTCCTCACATATTAAGACCAGGGGAGGAATTCACAGCCATGGAGCGTTTACCATGCACCAGGAGCGCCGCACCTCTTTTAATCTCACCACAATGCTGTTAGGTAGGAATTGGTTAGAAGCTCCAAAAAAACCGTCTGACCCGCATGTGCTCCACTTTGGTCAGATGATGGGAGAGGCTAGTCCACTGTGCATTGTTCTCTTTTTGCCTTGATGTCCAGGAAGCTCAGAGCTCAATTTAGACCTCCTGTGAGGATTTTGGCTTTTGGTGTCTGTCTTAACCACTATGTGGTATAGGCATCATGTTCCCTAAGTCACGTTTAGTGCTTTTTTGGAGCAGAAGTACAGTTTAAAGAAACGAAGTTGGGAGGAGGGGAATGAAAGATTGAGAAAGGAGAGGGAGAGAAGGGCTGTCGCCACAGGGCCAGTGTGAGGGGATGGCCCTCATCGGAAGGCGGGGTCAGCAGACTCCGCCGGGCTCGGAACGGCTTTGGCAGCCACCCATAAATCCATCCGGCCAACACTGTTGAGTACCAACCACATGCACAGCACCGAATGGTTGTCCGGTAGTTTGCCCTTCGGGAATCTCCTCTCTCCTCTGTCTCTCACTTTCAAGCCTATGGTTGGCTCCCACGGGTTTCGCACCCTCACCCCCACCATCATCCCCAAAGACCCTCACTGGCTCAAGGCTGGCCCCTCTCTTCACTTCCATCTCAAACGTCAGAGGGAGGGGACTCCCTGTGCCTGGCACCCCACATTCCATCAAAGATAAATATGGTCACAGTGCCTTTTTCAATTCCTGGCAAAATATCCTACTTTCTTTCTTCTTACTTTTTCTCCAGCTGATGAAAGAAAAACACCCAGAGGGCCAAGAGAAGGAGGGGCTTTCTGCGGGGTCTCAGCCAGCGCCGCCCTCTGAAGCCAGCAGAGCCAGGGCCTGTCTGGGATGAATATTGGCCTTATTCAGGCTGCCCAGGTGGCCCCTCCTCCCAGCCAGCCCCTCTGCACAGAGAAACGGGACTGAGCTGGGCCTTCGAGGACCATGGCATGGGTCATGCAGCCAGAGACCCCCAGAGTGTGGCAGGAGTTGGGGGCTCCTACCCATGGAGGTTCCCCACAGGGTACTCTGCATTCAGGTCCTCATACTGGGAAAGGAAATCCCTGACCTTACTGTGACTCGGTTTTCTCACCTGCAAAGTGGGGATAATGTCAGGGCCTTAGGGATGACACCATGGAGCCAGCCATGAAATGGCAAGACACAGCTCCATGCTTCCCTCTGAGACACTGGCAAACAGAGTAGTGACAAGAACACAGGGAGGATGTGACCACAGTGGACCAGAGGGTGCAGGTGTTGGAGGAAGTCAGAGTCTGGATACTGTTGAAGGCAGAGCCAATGGGAGCGCTGATGGATTAGATTAGATGTAGGGGCAGAGAGGAGAGGGGCAGGAGAGACTACGAGCATCTTAAACAGGGCAAGTTGGAGAAGAGTGGACCATTCATGGAGAAGTGGACAGTTGGTCAAGGCCACGTTCACTCTGTAGGCCCTAGGAGAGGAGCCTTCCTGCCTCTTCTGGCTCTTGGGGGCTCTAGGCATCCCTGGGCTTGTGGCCACATCACTTCAGTCTCTGCCTCTGTTGTCACATGGCCTCTTCCTGTGTCTGTCTCTTACAAGGCCGCTCTAACCTAGAATGACCTCATCTTGACTTGATTACATCTGCAAAGACCCTGTTTCCGGATAAAGTCACTTCCACAGGTTCTAGGGACATAGCTTTTGGGGGACACAATTCAACCCACAATGCCCCCATCTCCTGTCCTGTACACTGTCTCAACAAAGACAAATTCAGAGGGAGGAGGAGCTACAAAATATAAAAACAGACTTGAAGGGGAATCACTCCCATTGAGACTCTGCAAGGAGATGACATTTTTAATCTGAGACATCCAGACCAGACGCAGGCAAACATGTGGAGGTCTAGGAGGAACGTTCCAGGCAGAGGGAACAGCAAGTGCAAAGCCCCTGCGGCACATGTGAGCTGGCGCTTTCTAGAAGGCCCAGTGGTGCAGGGACTTGTAGGCCAGGGCGGGACTTAATTCTAATACCTCGAAGGCCTTTACATGGGAAATTCAGCCTCATTTGTGCCTGGAAAGATCCATCTGCTACTGCGGGGAAAATGAGGTGCAGGGAGCCACCGGGAAAGCTGAGATGGAACATCGGGAGATGTCGGAGGCCCGGGCCACAGTGAGTGGGGCACCAAAGGTGCAGCAGGACAGAGGCCAACCCGGGTCCTCCAGGGCCTATGGCCTATTGGCTGTGTGCTGATGGGCGAGTGTCTCAACTTCTTCGAGCTCAGTTTCCTCATCTGTGGAGTGTGGATGAGTCCCCCACCTGAAGGTCCCCTTTTCATCACAAAGCTGTATGGGGCCTTAGTTTCATCCAGGGTCTTGGACCCTCTCTGCCTTCCAGTGTCCTGGGGACTTACCAAGACCTCATGACCAGCCAACCCTCCCAGGGGAGGGACTCAGCCCTTAGCAGGCAGGGTACCTGGCAGTGAGGCAGGAAAAGGGCAAGGTCTGCGTGCTTGTTGTGGGCAGTTGGAGTGACAGGGCAGCTGCCAGCCTCGGCCACCCTGGAGGAGAGCCCAAATACTTTGGGAAGGCAAGGGGGGGCCACACCCCCATGCCGGGCGCACCTTTGGCCTCCTACTTCCCTTGCAGCCTTGCTCCTGTCTCCCTCTGGAACCTGGTCCAGCCTCAGGTCAGGGAGGTGCCCGGGTGGGGGACTCAGCTCACCCTACCTTCCACAGAGCTGGCAAGGCTCCCTGCATCAGGCGCACACCACTCGGCTTTACCTCCTGTCTGCACAGCCGCCCGCAAGGCCCCAACCTTAGACATGGCCTCCCCCGAGCTTGTCCTCTCAGCACCCCCTCTGAAGCCCACTGTGTGACCTGGAGCACGTGACCTAACCTCTCTGAGCCTTGCTGTATAGGGAGTCCACAAGGTTCTTTGCCAGTGAGGGATTTTCCCGCTCCTACAGGGGTTCTGGAAATCCTGAGACTTTTCCAAGGCACAGGAGGCCCATGTTTACATCCTGATTGCCCTAAACCACACCCACTGGGATATCGGCCCCCTAAGGTGGGGTCTGTGTCTCTGCCACCTATAGTCATGTCCCAGCACCTGGCAGAAAGCCTGGCACACCTGAGGTACTTCAATGAATGAATGAATGAATGACCAGAGGACCTCAGTGGGCGAGACACCTGGAATGTGTACCGCCCACAGAAAGGTCACACAAGACCAACCACAGGCTCAGTCTGGCTCTGACGGCTTCAGCCCACACAGTAGTTATTTTGTTTTATGTGAATTTGTTGCCAAATTTTAAAATGGAGAAATTTCACTTTAAAACCTGGATTTCTGGCTTTTCCTGAAAAATCAGAGATCCTGCCGCTATGCTATATATCCTGGCAGCAACAGTTGGCGGGGCTCAGAGCAGCTGCCCATCAAGCCTTCGGGCATGGGCCACAGTGCCACTCACGCAGCCATGAACCGGCATCAGAGGCCAGCGGTGCGAACCCCCACATCCCCACTCCTTGAAGAAATACATGCTGATCCCACCCTCGTCCAGCCTCGGTCCCTGGCACGGGGGGCAAGGAGGCACATGCAACTAGTCAGAAGCTCGGTCCAGGGATAACTAGTCAAATGTGGAGTGTCTAAGAGAGTGGGGCCCACAGCTCCTTAGGGGCTGAATCCAGCAAGAAGAGGAATAGGGAGGGTGCGGGAGGCCTAGAAGGACAGGCGACAGGTGACGCTAATGAAGACAGAAGAGGGTGAGGCAGGAGGCAGGGTTCTGTCACTGAGCAGCGCAGACTCACCCTGTCCTTCCCCTGAACCGCTTCCTTCCCTTCCCCTATCCCCACCCCGAAAAACCATCTGTGGCTTTGGCAGCGGAGCCCCCTCCCCAGAGAAAGACAGCGGGAGGACAGTTTCCCACATGTGGCGCCAGGCAGCAGGCAGAGCTGAACGAATAAATAGCCGGTAAATCGAAGACCCAGACGAGGTGGCTTTCAGGAAAGGCCGTCGCTGGCTGTGAATCCTGGTGGCCTTTCGTTTTCCAGCACCGTGCGTTTGCTGACTTTTTGTGAAAGAGAGTGCACGGGTAGTGCGGGGCCCCCTGCTCTACCCTGGGAGAGGAGGCGCCTGTCGATGACTGTCCTGTCTGCCTGAGGCCCCAGTCCATGACGCGCTGGCTGTGTGTGTGTCCACCCCACCAGACCTCAGTTTCCCCTTCCGCACGGAGCTGGTGGGTACTGTGGAGGGGACCTGAGGAGGGAGGCTCACTGCCCAGGCCAGGAGGCCAGGGCGAGGAGGGTGTCCCGAAGAGGTAGGGACAGCTTTATGCAGGCGTGGGCTCAGTGCTGGGCTGCCTCTGGCTGTGTGGCCTTGGCCTCGGTGTTCCCATCTGTAAATGAAGTGACAATGTCTTGGGGTTGGTGAAACCCCACTACAGGCTGTGAGAGGAGGTGTCCCAGGTCCCCCTCAGTGTCAGGGATGGGGGCTCCCTGAAGGATGGGCAGAGAGAGCTACAGGCTCCTGAGGCTGGTTCCCTACAGTTTGTCACACCCCACCACAGCTCCTTAGGGCCTGGATCCTGCGAATCCTGGATCCTGGAAGAGGAACAGGTCTCGTCCCCAGGGCCAGAAACCCCTGCCTATGTCCAGACTGCCCCACCTGCCTCCTCCTCCCAGCCCACAGGGCCTCTCAAGTTGAATGCCCTCACAGCTGCCCAACTGGGAGTGTGCCCCCACACAGGAGCACCTACTGTGTGTGCATCAAGAACTAGGGATGAATGTGAGCAAAGGTGGACACGGCCTGGACCAGCTGACAGCCTGGCAGGAGACAGCACTCATGTTCTTCACGCGGAAGAGCCAAGAAGACATGGGTCCTCTAGAGCCCAGACTGGAGAGTTGACAGCATATGGGGAGAAGGCAGTGGCAGGACAAAGGCCCGTGTCGGGTAGGGACTGAATGCCTTCAAGGCCTGGGAACAGGGCCCAAGCGACGGAACAGGCCTGAGTGATGGAGCAGGGCTGCGGGGAGAAGGTAGCAGGCCCACAGCGTCTGGGGGCCAGGCCCCGGGGCCAGCCATCTCTGCCCTCCTGGCTAGAGCCGCCTGCCCACAGACAAACCAGGGGATATCCTGTGGGAGCGTAGCCTCCCTGCCTCTGAGATCTGGGGCTCCTCACAGCCAGGTTGCTGCAGGCAGAAGTCCACCCACCCGCCACCCACTCAGTCCTCCTGATCTGGGTTACCTGCCCACAGGAAACGCCCCCCGCCCCCAGGAATGCTTCTCAGAGGCGATCAGTCAGCTGGATTCAGCAGGCCCATGGGGAGCTTGGCCAGGCCCTTGGATCCCAGCTGCCCAGAGGCTGGCCTAAGTCACATAGCAAGAGGACAGCAGGGCCAGCTGGCCCAGCACCCTGCGCGGCCTCGCGCAGTAAACGCTATGAACAGGTGGCCGCCCCGAGCTGCTGGTGAGGAGGTTCCTGTCCTGGGTTCTGCTTCTGGCTGTGTGGCCTTGGAAGGGTCACTTCCCCTCTCAGAAACTCGGTTTCTCATTTGAGCGAAGAAGAGAACAACAGAGCCACCTCATGGACCCAAGAGGATTAATGAGGCAAGTGAGCACCCAGGACATCTTCAACCCTCAGGACCAGAGCTCAGAGAGGGGCAGGGCCATTCACTCCCACCTGCAGACCAAGGCCTCTGTCAAGGCCCACCCCACTGCCAGGAGCCCCCGCCCCTCCTCAAACCTCAGCAAGGCCCCAACCCTGGCCCCAGCCAGGAGGAGAGCAGGAAAGTGACGATCACTGAGTGCCTGCTGCGCCCCAGAACCCTCGTGTTTCTCAGGCAACCCCACATTTTTTCAGGTACCCCCCACATTCTCAGGTGTCCTCACCGGGTCATGTGCTGCAGGGGGAAGGGCTGTACCTATTTTACAGCCCACAGACAAACCTGAGAATGAAGTCCCCTGTCCTGGGAACTGCACATCGACCCTCCAGCTCTCCAGGGGGCTGCTGCCATGGAGGGTTTTCCACACGGGGCTGTGGTAGGGCTCCTGGGAGTCCAGCCAGGGCCAGAGCAGGGCCCAACACAGGACCTCCTAGGTGGGGGGATTCCAACCACACAGACCCAAGATGGTCCCAGGGAATGCCTGAGAGGCAATGGGAGAGTGGCCAGAGCTCGGTGCGGGTCCCAGCCCCCTATGCAGGAGCCGAGTGACGAACTGGTCCCCTATACTCGGAGTCTCAGTTTCCTCTTCTGTATACTAGGATTGAGTGCTTATTTTCCACGAGTGTGGCCTCTGAGCCCAGCGTGCAACAGGTATGTCACTGGGCTATTTCCTGGGAGCACCTGGGGTGGCACATAGGTAGTTGGCACTCAGTAAGTGCCCATTTCCTCCCCTCAGCTGGCTGTCTCTTGTAGACCCCTAATTCAGTGGCTCATTCCCCCAAATTATCAGAACCCTGAGTCAAGGACCCCTCCCCAACCCAGCTACCTGCTAGCCAGCATGATACTAATCCTCTCATCCTTAGGAAGTGAAATTATAATCACTTTTAATTGAAAAAGGAGGCTGATAGGATTCCAAACCCGATGGGAGAATAATTAACGCAGCCACTGGCCTCTGCGGCAGCTCATTAATCTTGTCACTCAGGAGGCAGCTCATTAAACCCTGCCATCCTGCCGAGCACTAGAAGGAGGCCTCAAGTGACCTCCACTCAGGTCTCTATTTCTCATGCAGAGGACTTGATTGGGGCGAGGTGGGCTTGGTTTCCAAAAGCCAGAGTAGGCAGCCTCCTTCAGAACTCTCGAGCACACAGAGTGAGTCCTGCAGCTACTGCCCAATCCATCTACTGCCCACGGCCTCAGCTTCCCTCAGCTTCTGTAAAATGCCGTCCCCTGCCCCCAGGATGGCTGGGAAGTAAGAAGACTGGCCTAAGGCAACTTATCCTAAGTCCTGGAGTAGTCAGAACCACACCTGGCGCAGCCACTCGGCCCCAGGGAGGCTGACAGAGCACGTAGGGAGGCCCCATGCATCCCCGGGTCCCCCAGCCCCTCTCTGCAGTCTCCCCAATTCTCCCTCCCCTCACCTGGATCCAACCTCTGTACAGACTAGTGTTTCTCACTCCATCATACATTGGTGTCATGGGGTGGCAGGGTGACAATGTGCAGGATTCCCAAGACAGACTCTGGACCCCCGCTCGGGGTTTTGGACCCAGAGGGTCTGAATGGGCTCCAGACTCTGCCTCCAGGCGCTGATGCATGGTCTGGAGACCATTCACTCACCTGCGGGCAGTGGGAACAAGGGGACCACTGAAGGAGCCACTTCAGAGGGGGTCCCTGCAATCATGACAAAGCACTTGGGACTTCATGACGAATGGTTAAAGTAATGAAAAATAACTGATTTTTTTATAATGAGCCGTCGAATGTTGATAGGTTGTTTGGGGGAAGGAATGGTGACAATCTTTCCCACAAAGTCAGAATCACATGAAGCCTTGCACATTCTTCACCCTCCAGGGGTTTTCCCATTGTGACCTAGAGCCAGGGGCAACCAGGCCCCGCTGAGGCTGGGGATGCTCAGCTTCCGGCCCCTCTACTGGGCCCCTCAGGGTTGGGGTGGGAGGTTCGTTACAGAAGAGAGTCACAGCAAGATGGACTATCTTCTCTAGGCAGAGCCCAAGGCAGCGTCAAGTCCGCAGCCATGCTGGGGGCAGGATCCATGCTGGGGCCTGAGGGCTCCAGGCCAAGGCGAGCCGACTCCGCTCTCCTGCTTTCTCCTCCTGGTCCCTCTGAGCCTCTTTTTCTCACCCACTATGTCCTTCATGGTGACAAGGATGGGGACTTATCCAGCTGGCAGCTCCCAAGCCAGAGCAGGCCTGGGATGTTGTCAGTCCTTCTCCAGGATTGCTACTCAGCATCCACAGTGGTTCACTCCTCTGGGAGACCAGCCGCTGGGCCCCCACCCGGCCCCCACTCCAGCTGCTGCTGGAGGCTGCTTCAAGCATCCCTGGTGGTGCTGCCCTTGCCAGAAACTCAGAGCCTGGGGTACCGAGAGCCCAGGCTGGCTTTCAGGCTAGCCAGCACCCTCTCTGAGCCTCCATTCCCCGTCCATGAAGTGAGCATGCTAAACTAGATGCCCCCAGAGATCCCTGATCTAGAATTCCAGGGCAGAGCTGCTCACCAGGCCAATCTGAAGAAAAAACAAAAACAAAAACAAAAAAAAACAACGCCTGCTTTAGTTTTCAAAGTGGGTTCCGCGGAGCCCTGGAGTTCTGCTGCAGAGGGCACCCCTGTGTGTCCCAGCATTCCCTGCTGCCCTCCACGCCCTGACCAACCTGCGCTGGGCAACCGGCACTTGCTCATTAACCCCTGGCTTGGTTGGGAGCTTCCTGAGGCCACTGAGTCCCAATAGGATCCCTATACACCAGACCCTTGCAAGAGGGCCCCAACGGGTCCTGTGTCCCTCTCAGTAAGGAAGGACTCTCCAAGGAATAGATCAGGAGGCAGTCAGAGTGTGCTAGGCTGAGTTTGGCCCAATGTTGACACTGAGGGTGTGAGATGTGTTCCCAAAACAGTGTCAGCCTTGCCATCAGACATTTCGGAACTCAGGTGTAACGGAGGAGAAATGAAGAGGCTTAGGGCACTGCCTTCAAACCCCCATGCCTACCACCCTCGAGCAGCCCCTCCTGCCTGCTGGCTCCTATACATGGAGCATTGAGGGGGTTTCATTTAGAATGAGGTTTGGAGACAGAGTGTACAGACCCTCCACGGCCTTAGTGAGAGTGTATGCATGTACGCATGTGTACATGTGAGTATATGCTATGCGTGTGTGCACACGTGTGTATGCTGAGGGGGGGATTTGGTCCCTGCCCTGCACACTGCCCAAGCTGGCCTTTCAGATCTGGAGTTCCAGATCTGAGGAGACACACCCCCGGGATCCCCAGGAATACCAGCTCCAGGCAGCCTCCCTCCATGAAGGCTGGGCCCCAGGTTCCCCAATATGTGTCTCTTCCTGTTCTGCAATGTTGTGTTGAGATGGATGGAGGCACTGCCACCTCGCCGATGGCCACACTGAGGACTGCAGAGCTTTCCTGAGGCGCCAAGGGAGGTTAGCAGCAGGGCCAGGCAGCTCCGGACTCCTTCCGGCCCGTGCGGAACCCTGGGCAGGAAAGCGGGGCCTGAGTCAGAGTGGCCCAGGAGGTTCCGTGGTGGGGTGGGGAGGGGAGAGAGTACAGCAAGCAGTAAGTCGCTGGCAACAGTGCACGGACAGGACATTCCATGAGACACTGACAGACAGGCTTTGGAGGGGCAGAGTGACCTTGGGCAGTGTCTGTGCTAGCTCCACGGTCAGGGAGAGTTTCCTGGAGGAGGTGGCATTAGCACTAGGCCAGGGAAGGCGGGAAAGGAGGCACATCCTAGGAAGAGGACAGCGGTGTTGGGGCCTGAGGCAGGAAGGTGCCTGGCACACAGCAACACGACGGGTGGCAGAAGGGGCGTAGGTGCCTGGGAAGGTGCTGGGAGGGAGGGCAGAGGATCCAGGCAGCACAGCGTGTAGACCTCTCTGGCGTGTGGGCACCTGAACCAGGAGCTTGGGAATGAAGGCACAGGGTTCCCTGCAGCCCCCTGAATAGCACTGAGGGCTCCTGCCTGCATCTTCGGCATCCTGACTTCACACAGGACTCCACACCTCTCTTTCTTTAGAGTCTCCAATTCACTCCTTGGCCTTTCCCTGCTCAGACTGTATGGGACAGTAATGGTCATTCCAGTCTTCCAGGGTAAGGGCTCCAAGGACCGCTAAAGAGCCAGGTCCCTCCACCCTGCACAGATGATGTCCAGGGTTCCAGAGAGTGCCAGTTGGTGCAGGCATCAGATAAGGCCCCTGGCAGAGCTGGTGACCAAGCCAGGAATCCTGCCTTTGATTTCTGGCAGCCCTCCTGATGCCGGTGCTCAGCTGGGCTAGCAGGCTCATTCCAGATCCACACAGGCCACCAGGATGCACCAGACGAGGCTGACGTCCAGGAGCTGAGGCTCAAGGAGGGGCTTCTCAGCAGAGCTGGACATGGGACATCTCTTTCTGCATTCAGCCAGTCCCCAAACCTTTCTGCATGCCCCGCCCCGTACAACACCCACCCCCCACCCCCAAGCACTATCCTGTAAAACAGTAGCCAGACTCTGCCAGTCCTTGCTTGAAGTTCCAGGACTCCCACCTCACACAGAATAAGGTCCCACTCAGCACTCATGTCCAGAATGAAGGTGTGTGGTATCCCAGAGAGGTTGCAGGGCTCATTCTAGGAGGAACTCAGGCAGAGCAAGGGCTGGTCCTCAGGCACTGATGGAGGCACGAGCCACCTCTGGAGAGTTGATACGTAAAGTCTTGGAAATGAAGAGCTACCGTCGGCAACACTGTCACACACCCCCGAATACTGGTCCTTGACGGAAGAAAGGACAGAAGAGCACTCTCTTCTCTCAGTGCTGCACCAGCCCTTGGCAGGTTTGGCGGGCACCGGGCCCTGTCTTTAAGCACACTTCCGCCCTCCCCAGTGCCTCCCTGTCATTTTGGAAGACATCATTTTCTCCCCACGTGCTCCTCTTATCTCCTTCCTGTTAAAGGATCTCAAATATGCACCCGATAAGGTGGGACGAACACTTGCTTCCCAGCCCCTTCCAATGCCAGCCTCCACTTTCTCCCAAGTAATTAAGATAAATGCAGCTGATAATTCGTGCCGTATTCTTAAACGTACCCTCGGGCCATATCTCAGATATAATTTTACCTGCAAAGGTTTATCTGCGCACTTGGGTAACAGATAGTTTTTAAGCAAAGCGGCAGCGTTTGAAGGAAAAGGAAGGGGGGATATTTGTGAAATAAATGTCAGAATGAATCACACCACAGCCCCTTAGAGAAAGAATGGCTAACTGGGAACGCTGGGCGCCGTTCTGGGCCACTCCACTCTGCTTGGGACTTGGGGCGTGTCTGGCTGCCCAGCCAGCAGGAAAGGGGCTGGGATGGGTAGGGAGGGCACTGAGAGAGTGGCACCTGCTGGGCAAGGGTGTCGTCACAGGGCAATGAGCATGGCTGTGTTCCTCACACTTCTGCTAGCCATGCTCGTCTCAGATGATCTGGAAACCAGCCCCTGCCCAGGAGAGCCAGCACGAAGAACACCCGGGTTTACCCACCACGCCCGCTGGGAGCGGACCAGTGGTTGGAAGGGCCAGGCCAAGCCTCAGGCCAGTCATGGTGCAGGCTCAGGGAGGCCGAGTGACCAGGACAGTGCCCAGGGAGATAGCTCAGGTGGCTTATGAGGGTAGAGGCCCGGAAGCAAAGCAGGGATCAACAATCACAGAGGCCAGACAGGACCCAGGCAGAGTAGGGGTCTCCCAGAGGCCCAGGAGAGCGACTTGGTGGCGGTGGCAGGGTCTGCTGGCTGTTGGCCCTTGGGCTGCTCTGAGCTTCAGTTTCCCATACAGTACCCAGGTTAGACTGGGATTCTGCCGCCCTTTCCAGCTGGTTCTTGCCTCTTGGCTGGTGCCTAAGATGGGGAGTAGGGCTTGGGGGTTGGTTGTGGACATGGGCCCATGCATGTCCACACATTTCTGACCCTCTGTGGCCCACATTACCTGCTGATAACACCCACTTCCCTTGCCAGCCCCGTGTGCTTCTACCCTGGCTTCCCAGGCAAGAGTTCCCACACTGACCCATGCTCGAGAGCCCCTTACCAAGGCCCCACCATGCATGGCTTAGGGTCACCTCCTCACAGAGGCCCTCTGTTTACAAAATCAGTGATAACTACTGGGTGAAGCGCTGCCTCATGAATAAATACCTCTCAGGTTGACTCAAGCATCACGGAAGGCTTCTCAAAAGAGGTAGACTGTTCCAGAGGAGCCTGGAAGAGCGGTGACCACATTCAGAACAAACATCTGTTGAGGGCTTACTATAGCTGGTCTGTCCCCTTTAATCTTCCTTGACAACCCTTTGAGGTCAAAACTTTGATCATCCCTATTTTACTGGAGAGGAAACTGCTCTGCGAGACTCAGGCTGGCTCCAGTCCCGCAGCTGGGAAGTGCTAGAGCCAGGATTTGAGCCCAGGCCTGAGTCCCTACATGGTCTCCCTGGAAGTGGGTAGAAATCAAGAAGACAGGAAAGAAAGGAGGAGGTGCCCTAGGCAGGGGGAACTCAGCAGGAAGAGCCAGGACTGGGGCCCGCTGGAGGTGAAGGGAGGAGGGAGCCCGGCTCTGGGATAGGAGGCCACAGCCGGAACAGGGCAGGTTAAAAGAACAAGTGAGGGAAGAGGATCAGGAGCAGAGGCGGATACTGTGCAAGAGGCAGAGGGAATTGGGGGGGGGGGGGGCGGTACAGAGAGGGCAGGGGTCCAGGCCTGTGGCAGAACCGCCCTCACCCAGAGCTGCTGCCCACACCCAGGGCCGGAGCCAACCGGCATGACCGTAGTCTTGAGTTACCTGGAGCACTGGGGCCAGGCTTGTTAAGAGAGGGGCCAGGTAATGTTTCGGAGGGAAAGGAGATTCCTGCACTCCTGGGGTTCCCTGGGGCAGCCCCGGATCTGAAGGATTGGATCTCCCCACTTCAAAGGGGCCCCAGGCTGCTGAAACCTACACCAGTGCACACCAGGGGGCTTTGCCAAGAGTCTGGGCTGGGGCAGGAACCCGAGACCTAGAGCGCATGCTGCCCCAAGCCTGCCCCATGATCTGAGCATGGAAAGCTAGTCCTGGAGCCCCTGAAGGGACAGCTGTCATTGAGAGCCCCGTGGTGCTGCAAGTAGAACGTCAGGCCTACCGATCAGGGGCTGAGGAAAGAGGGTGATGGGGTGTCTGAGCTCTGCCCACAGGCTCGGCACGTGGAGGCAGGGCACCCCAGGGATGGGAAGGGGCCACTGAGGCAGGACTGAGGTAAAGAGCCATTCTGCCCAGCATGGGGCAGGCATGGTCCTGAGCAGGCCTGCTTCACCTCCCTGTGTGCTTTACTATATGCTGTATGACTTGAATAATCATGTCACCTCATTTACCATTGACTTTTCCTATAAGTGCCATGAGGCAGAGGCAGTGAATTAATCACTCACCGCTAGATGCGCAGTGCCCAGCATAGCATCTGACACGAATGTGCAGCTCTGTGAGCGAATAAATGAATGAATGGGAAGGTGCAGTGAAAGCTCTTCTGCTGAGTCACTGGTGGCCTCCTGTGGTTCTCCTCCCTCTCCAGGCCTCGGCATGCCTGCCTCCACCAGGAAAGGGTGCACAGTGATGCTAGGACTTACATTAAAACCTAGGGTTCTCTGCTTTGGCAGGATGAATGCAAGTTGGTGCAACTGATTACTTGTCTATTGCTGTGTGACATGTAGCAGCTTAAAGCAACACCATTATTATCTCAGTTTCTATGGGTCAGGAATTTGGGCACCTCAGCTGAGAGGTCTGGTCAGAGCCTCTCAAGCAGTTGCAGCTGGAAGGTCTGTAGAGGCTGCTATCTCATCTGAAGGCTCAACTGGGGCTGGAGGAGCCACTTCCAAGCTGACTCCTCACACAGCTGTGGACAGCAGGGCTAAGTTCTCATGGACCCTCCACAGGGCTGCTTGCATGTCCTGATAACATGGCTCCCTTGAGTTACCATTCAGACAGAGAGCAAGGAGTAGCCACAGTGCCCTTTATGCCCTAATTTCTAATGTCCAACCCCCTCACTTCCACCATACTCCATTCATTAGCAGCAAGTCACCAAGGCCAGTTCACCTTCAAGGGGCAGGAATTGGGCCCCATCTTTTTGAGGAAGGAGGATCAAAGGATTTGTGACCAAATTTTAAAACCACTCCAGGGATTAATTTGACAAACTCTCTCCAAATCACAAATGCATTTGCTTTTTGACCCCACCATCTCAGAGTTTACCTTGCGGGTCTCACTAGCACTTGGTTCGTGGTTGTACTGTTTGTAAGGTCCATATAGGATAACCCAGTGTCCCTCCGAGGGCATCTAGATACATGACTGTTCATCCATTCTGCAGAATATTCTGTAGCTGTGTGTAGTGGAGAAACAGACAGGCAGATGGACAGACAGGAATCTCTATGGAGTGCTATGGAATTCTCTCTAAAATACATTGTTAAATGCGAGAGAGGTGTGGAACGGTGAGTGCAGTAGACTATCTTTTGTTGAAGAAAGGGGGAAAATAGGAATGTTTATTCATATTTGCTTGTATTTGCCTCAAGAAACTCTGGAAGGACACGTAAGAAGTTTCTGTGTGCTTATGGGCAGGACAGGGGAAGAGGTCGATGGGCTAGGGTGCAAGGTGAGAATTCTCACTGCAGAACTTTGAATGTTATCTCAAGTTCGGGAGCCACACAAATGTGTAATCTATGCACACACAAGAAAGTATCAAAAAGAAATGTAAAATAATCATCAAACCTGGGGCAAAGGCAGACAGCTGACCCCCAGCCATGCAGGGTCCCCTGGCCGAGCTGAGCTACCTGCCGGCCTCCTGAGCTCACCATCTCCCTGTAGCCCCATGATGGCTTCCTGGCACCCTGGGACCCTGCTGGCTTTGCTTGGTGCAAGGGGACCTCGCCCGGGAGCCACTCACTCCACTGGACTCCTCCCAGGGCTCTTGGCCTCCAGCCAAACACCACATAGATTCTGACACACTTTCCATTTTCCTTGCAGCCAAGAAATCCTCATTCCTCAGGAAGCTGTGCGGCGACCTAGCTGAGGGCCCGACTCCCCAGGTATGTAGAAGAGGATGGCTGGCAGGCCACCATCCAGCCGGGGCTGCCCTTGTCCTGGCCTCCCCACCCACCGCACCCTGGCCCCGTCTCCTTGTCTCCTTCCATCTCCCTGCTCAGGTGATAATTGGAGCTGCCAGCTGCCTTCCTAAGAGACCATCTCCCCAAGCCAGCTATCAGGGCCGACAAGTGGCTTCTAACCACAGCCCTGAGCCAGTGAGATGGACTTTCAGGCCTGCAGCTTGTCACCTGATCTCCTCCACCAGCCAGCAAGTCAGGCCTCCTCAGATCAGACCCCTTCTTTCCTGAGAGAGGCCTGGGGCACAGTTGTTTAAAACCAACAAATTAGCTCTTCTTCCTGTTTTCAGACCCCGCCCAGCCTTCCCCAAGCCCCCTTCTTCTAGTTTCCTCATGATGTTTCTCTTTGTGCTGATGAGCAAATCGGATTTAACAGTTACGGTATTGACTGGAAAATACGTTGGTCCTCCCGACCTTTTCTGCTAAATGCTTTATGAAGTTTATTCACTGATTTCACCCTTGCTATGATCCTTTGAGATAGTTTTCAGTGTTATTCCCAGATCACAGATGAGAGAAGCCAAGGCTGGTTAAGGCTGGCAGAGGTGCCTGGGGGCATGCACCCTGCATGGGCAGGGAAGTCAGAACCAATGTCTCGCCTACCCATCCTCTCAGAGGCTGCTCAAAGCCTGGATCTGAGGGGCTCACTATCTGACAACTACTCCGCCTCACCTGCCACCCCCTAAACAACTCTGGAAGCTCCCCAGGCCCCAGGCCTTCCCCACTTCTCTGCACTAATGTCCCAGTGGTAGGCTGCTCAGGAGCAGATGAAGGAAGCCCACAAGCCCGGGAGGCCCTGGGAGTTCAGAGGCCCCTCAGTACCTCTGCACAGCCGACCTCATGGACATTGCCTATTGCAGTTGGAGCCCTTGGGCCTGGGTCTGGAAGTTGGCCTGGGTTTTACCCCCTTAAGCTGTCTGAGAAGTTCAGGAGAGGAGGTCCCACAGGCCAGAGCCCCTCCTACTCTTAGGGAGGACCAGGCCCCAGCCCACAATGGGTTCAAAGCGGGCTCCCAGACAGACTTTCACTGGATCACTGCCCTGAAGCTGCGTGAAGAGCTATGCCTGTGGGGCATCCCTGGAGGTAGCGGCAAGGGGAGCCCCCCAAGGGATGCCGTGGCCTGGGTCAGAGTGCACGGAGAAGCAGGCCACCCTTGTCCAAGCTGCTGGCCGTGGCCTGGCTGCCTGCTTACTTGGGGTCCCACTTACCCACCCTGCAAAGGCCTCACTGTCCTTCAGGAACTGGCCCAGTTCTGAGCAAGTCCTTTCCAGGCACAGAACTCTTTCTACAAGTTTCCTCAAACAGCCCTGCACCTGCCTGTGTTCACAAGTTCCTACCCCTGAATGCCCTCTATAACCTTGTGCCGCAAACCTGGCCATCCACGTGGCAAGAACCAATGCTGCCTCCTCCATGAAGCCTCCTCTGATGCCAGCCAGGCAGGAGTGCCCTCCTCTGACCCCTGTAGGCCCTAGGTTAAATTCTATCTAGCATGCAATATGTGTTCAATAAATGTTGCTTCCTTATTCCTATGCCCAGCTTCTGTGGGCCCTCCAGGAGCTCCGAGCCCAGGCCAAGTCTCTGAAGCTACTGTCTGTCTACTCCCCTAGTCACTGTGCATGGGGCAGGCATCCAGAAGCACTTGTGTGAATGTGAACTCATGAACAAGGGGTCAGCCCCAATAAGTGGCCCTCCCACCAAGAGCAACTGGTTCTGGTTGCTGGAAACAAAAGGCCCCTGGTCTGACCCCCTCCCCCTTGGCAGATGGAGAAGCAGCCCAGAGGTGAATAGTGCCCCACCAGCAACCAGGCAGCCAGCCCACCCACAGGACAACCAAGCAGCCCGGCTACAGCTTGTGACCTCAGCCCTCGAAAAAGCAGCAAAGCAGGTTCCCAGGTCTCAGCTCAGAAGTGGTGTGAGTCACTGCTGCTCACAGCTAGTAGCCAAATGGAGCCATGTGGCCGAGCTTACCGGCAATAGGACAAACAGGAACAAACCTTCCGCGGGGACAGTGGAATCTTAGTAATGTGATCTACTACCTTAGTCCCCAACGGGGAGCCTTCTGAGCAGAGCTCAGGGCTGCCTAGAAGCCAAAAGTGCCCCTGAGAGCAGGTGGGGCTGTGGGGTCAGAGGGATCTGCTCCTCCTTAAAAGCCCACACAGGGTGGCTCAAGTGGCCCCGCCTAAGGTACGGTTGCAACCTGGACAGATGCAATTCCTGTCTGGCTTGCACAGTGCCCCTGGAGAAGCACCTCCAAAACCCCATGCACAGATGGGGACACTGAGGCCGGCATTCCAGGAGGGAGTGCCCCTGTGTGCCAGGCACCACGCCAGGTCACATAGAATGTTAAACCTTAGGACGACCTTATGAGGGAGGCACCATTACCATCCTATTTCAAGGGTGCAAAAATTGACCTTGCCTCAGTCATGAATGCCTACTATGTGCCAGACTCCAGGCCATGGGGAAGGAGCGGGGAATAAATCACAGGCTCCCCAGCTCAGCAGCCATGGGCTCAGGCAGAAGCAGGAATAGTCAGAAAACCACACAGTGGACAACCCATAAGCAACCTGTTGTACAGTTTGGACACAGTGACTCATGTCATCCCACAACAGCCCCATCGGGGGGCTCTCCTGGGATCTCCATCTTCCAGGCACAGGGAGGCCAGGGGACTAGTCCCAGGTTCCATAGGAGGTCAGTGGCTGAGCCAGGACTTGCACCAAGCGGTTCAGAGTCCAGCAGGGGGAATGGCATTGCACAGGCCCTGCCCCGTCTCGTGCAGGGGGCTTCATGAGGGCTGCCACTGTCCCCACACCAGGCATAGGCTGACTGATCAGGTGTCCAGACCATGTGCGACATGGCTTGGGGAGGCCCCTCCTGGGGACCCCCAGGGCCCTTTACTAGTTGTGAGGCCATGGAAAAGTTACTCACCTCCCCATAGTTCTGATGGTTTTGGCCTCCAGAGTCACTGAGAGGACAAAAGAAGTGATTGATGGAAAGCATTCGCCTCCCCGGCCCCCTGCCAAGTGCTCAGAAGGAGCTCATAGCTGCTGTTACTGCTGTCATTTATTCATTCAACAAACTTCACCTGCAAGCCCTTGCCCCAAGGCCTCCCAGTCTGAAGATGAAAGAGGAGAGGAGGGTGGGCCTGAGGCAGTGGGGCCCAGAGAAGCGGGCGAGACCTCTGCTTAGGAGAGAAGGGGTCACCAGGCTACTGAAATGGGGGAGGGGCCACTGGGCTGGCCAGGTGGGGAAGGGGACAATGTGGTGCCCTCTGCTGGCCAGTACTGGAACCACACCCACCCAGGGGAGGGACACAAGCCTGAAATCAGGCAAAACACCCGTCCTCGGGTGGATGCAATTCCTGGGCAGGTCTTCAAGTGCAGAAAGCAAGCACCAGTGGTGCCTGGCACCACCTAGAAATACAGATGTAGGCCCAGCCCTGGGGGACTGACCAGTGGATCCCCTGAGCAAGTGGCTTGAGGCTGTCCTGTGCTGGCCAGGCCCAAGATTCCCACAGGACCAGGTGTGAGCCTCAAGCCAGACTCAACTGTATGCAGTCTCACCCCTTATTTCCCAACTCAGCTTCAGATGCGAGGCCCCTCCTCTAGGCAGGTGAAGGAGTCCCCTGTGTCCTTCCTGGGCTATAGCTCAGACTACACCAGTGGCCACCAGGTGCCTGTCATCTCTGTTGTGTGGCCTCTACAGGTCTGGGGCCTCTCCGCTCACAGCCTGGCCAGCCCCCCAGCAGGTCTGCTCTGAGGTAGCCAGGGGTCTTCTGAGACCATCAGACTCCAAACAGCTCTCCCTTGTTCTCTTTCTGCCCCTCTCCCTCTCCCTGACCCTTAACCCCTGGTTTAGACCAGAAGGAACCCTTTCCTCCTCTTATATCTCAAAGTGCCATTGGAGCTGAACTCCCTTCCCTAAAAATAGGGGCTTTTGTGTCAGCCACTTCTCCTCACAGCCTGTCAAGACTTCCGTGGGAGCCACAGAGCCTCCATGGCTCCCTACTCACTTCCAACCTTTCCTTGCAGGCTCCGCTCAGGACCATGAGACCAGGCTTCTCCGGGGGCCACCGAGGGGCAAGGATGGCCGCCCAGCCCACTCCCTGCGGACACCCTCGGACCACCCCATCTTCCTAGCGCCCAGACAGAGGGGCCATGCCTGGGGAGCAACCCCGTGGAGCGCCGCCCCCAATCATGACCGGAGGCTTGCAGCCCTGCCAAACGGCCAGTGGCATAGCCAGTGGCTCAGCTGCGCAGCCCCCTGGCGAGGACGGTGCCCTGGCCAGCAGGTCCACCAAGGCCATCAGAGAGGCGGGCAGTGGGGCCCAGGCCCTGGAGCCTCCTGATACCCAGCCTCAGCAGGCTAGGGAGGCAGAGCCCAAGGCCCCACTCCCAAGAACCCATCCCCTAATCATCCCCCATGGGAAGGGTAGCAGCCCCCGGGCCCCACCAGGGAGGATCCACACACAGGCTCCCACGCGGCGTACAAGCAGGGCAGACAGCAGCCCCAAGCAGCTTTACAGTTTGAGCATTGTGGGCTCGAGGGCCAGACCAGCCTTGGATGAGACCCCTGAGGGCCCACAGCGTGAAGCCCCCCAGCCTCCTGAGGCAGAGGCCCCACCTGCCCCAGAAGAGCTCAACTTCCAAAGGTGCTTCCAGGAGACCCCCTCCAGCTTTACCTCCACCAATTATACCTCACCGAGCACAACCCCTGGGCCCCCACCCCTCAGGGCCCCCCAGAGCAGCGACGCCAGCCCCTGCAGGCCGGCCTCCTACTCGGAATTCCAGGCCAGTGGGGCCACTGCCTGGCCTCCCACTGCTGAGAACAACTTTCCAGGTGCTAGTTTCGGGGTGTCCCCCACAGAGCCGGAGCCCTTCCCTGAAGGCAGCAGCCCCAGGGTGGCCTCCTTCCAATTCCCCTTCCCTGCGCTGCATGGGGTCGGCCCAAAATCCTTTCCCGAGGACACAGCTGGGCCTAAGTACTCCAAGAGGGCACTGGTATGTGCCTTCCCCCAGCCTCAGGGAGCGTGGCCTGAGGAGGCGGTAAGCACATGCACTGCCTACCCGCTGCCCTCCCGGCCTGCTCCCCAAACCCTGCCTTGCTACCCCAGCCAGCCCAGCGGCCTCAACTCCCCCAGTGACCTCGGCCATGCTCTCCCCCAACCTGGTGCTGCTCACCCGGCCCCCCACCCCTTCTCAGAGAGCACAGCCACCTTCCCAGACAGTTTGCATAAGAGCCTGACCAAAGCCCTCCCTGAGAGACCACCTTCAGCCCACAATGGGCTGGGGAGCCCCAGGGGACCCCCAAACTCTCTGCCCCAGAGGCACTTCCCCGGGCAGGTATATGGAAGCCCGAGAGCCAGCAGGGTGGGCTCCAGTCCTGGGTCTCTGGACACAGAGCTGGCCACCCCCGGGCACCTGCCCACCAGACAGCCCCAGCTCTGGGACCCCGCCACAGCCCCTTACTCCACACCTCCCTTGGGGCCCCCATCCACCGCCAGGAGTGTGTTCTTTGAAGGCCAATCCAGTCCAGGCCAGCGGCTTGGCCTTCCTCAGAGCCCCCCAATGCCCTGGCCCCAGGTGCTCCCAGCCACTGGGCCTAACCCCCATCGGGTGGAGATGCTGAGCCGGCTGCCTTTGCCCCCAGGGGCCCCAGAGTGGCAGGGAGGCAGCCAGGGAGCCCTAGGTGCTGCCAGCAAGACACCCGGGCCAGGAGAAAAGCTGGCATTGCTGAGAAATAGCCCGGGCCAGCACGGCAGTGGCTCCCCGGGGCTGTTCACCTACAACGGGCTGCAAGACCCCGGAGCCCAGCCCCTGTTCTTTGGGATGGCCCAGCCCCAGGTTTCACCCCGAGGGACCCCTGGCCTGCCCCCAGCCAGGCTGGTGGGAGCTTCTCCCAGTGAGTCCCCACTGCCTTCACCCGCTACCAACACGGCTGGCAGCAGCACGTGCTCGTCACTGTCACCACTGTCCAGCAGCCCAGCCAACCCCAGCTCAGAGGAAAGCCAGCTCCCCGGCCCACTTGGGCCCTCCACCTTCTTTCAAACCCCCACTCACCGCCAGGAGACCAGCAGCCCCTTCCCGTCCCCAGAGCCCTCACACACCCTCCCCGTCCACTATCAGCCAGAGCCGGTCAAGGCCTTCCCTTTCCCCACAGAGGGGCTGGGGGCCAAGGGAGCCTTCAAATGCCTGGAGGAGGCTCCATTCCCCAGCACGGGCCCTGATGTGGGCAGCGGGGGCCTGGAGGGCTTCCCCCCTGAGCCACCCCCCTACTCTGCCCACCACTTCCCACTCAGTAGTGCCAGCCTGGACCAGCTGGATGTGCTGCTCACCTGCAAGCAGTGTGACCGCAACTACAGCAGCCTGGCCGCCTTTCTGGAGCACCGGCAGTTTTGCAGCCTGCTCCTGGCCAAGACCCAGGAGAGCCACCAACAGCCCTCGGGGCTCCCCACGCCCCCCGCTGCCCCCTCTGTGCTGGCCTCCCCCAAAGCACCAACCGGCAGGGACCCAAGCCTGCTCAGCCACACTAAGACGGTCCCCTTCCTGCTAGGAGGGGATGTCCGAGTGGATGGCAAAGATGACCCCTTGAGGACAAGTTTCTTGCCTGGCCTGGCTGCTGCCCCTTTCCCACTCCCTGCCTCAGACCTGGACCTGGAGGATGACGCCAAGCTGGACAGCCTCATCACCGAGGCACTCAATGGCCTGGAGTACCAGTCAGACAATCCTGAGATCGACAGCAGCTTTATCGATGTCTTTGCCGACGAGGAACCTTCTGGCCCAAGAGGTCCCAGTTCTGGGCAGCTCCCCAAGACCAGGGTGGGGGCCATGCCAGAGAACAAAGCTCAGCTCCCACTCCCAGCTGTGGCTGCCCCACTGGAACCCCAGGAAGCCCGCCCCGGGAACAGGAGCTACCTGGCCTGCAACAGACCTAAAACCCGTTCCCTGGGCCCAGTGCCTGCGGAGGCAGATGGGGCCAGCCTGGCCAGCCAGAAGAAGAAAGGGAAGCAGTTTAAGTTTTTCCGGAAAGAACTGGGCACGGCCAACACCACCAAGAGACCCGGAAGGAGCACCAGAGCTACCTGCCTAAGGACCAAGAGGAAGGGCAACAGAGCTGAGCCAGCCCCACCACACCCCCGGGACCTTAGAACTCAGGGCCCCAAGGGCCACACAAATCCCAGTGGCCAGGCCCTCCCAGTGGAGACCAGGAGCTCTAAGCGCCTCCGACTGTCTCCTGGAAAGGATTCCAGGAGAAGGAAGACGCGGAGTGGCACCTGGAGCAAGGAGCTCATCCACAAGATTGTGCAGCAGAAGAACCAGCTGCACAGGCGGCAGGTGCGGCAGAACCAGGATGGGCGCCTCTCCCTGGCGACCCAGAGGCCCGAGCCCAGCACCCTGGATGGCGGGCTCCAGGAGTACGACTATGCGTCGGAGTCTGAGGAGGAGGATGTCTTGCAGCCGCGGGGCTCCCGCTTCACAGGCCAGCCCCGCCACGGCTCTCAAAGGTGGCATCGGGGTGAGAAGAGAAAGGAAGTGGACTTGACCCCGGGTTCCCGAGAGGATCGAGAGCAGCAGAAACCCAAGAGAGTCGTGAAGCAGGAAACCAAGAAACCAAGCGGGCCTTGCCCAGGCTCCGTCGAGAACCCTGAGGCCGAAGTGGGCCCTGAGGAGAGAAGCGCCAAGCATCTCCTGCAGGTTCCCACCAGCACCAAGACCCCAGAGGAAAGCCGCCCATCACTAGACTTTCCCCAAGAGACCAAGAACTCTGAAATTGCTGAAGAGTTTCCCCCTGATACCACAAAGCTTCTCAGAGGAGTTTCCAGCTCTTCTCCAGCCACGCATGTGGAAGGAAGTCCCTGTCCCCCAGCCCCAGAGCAACCACAGCCAGGCAGAGAGAACACCATGGTGCCCCACAGGAGTTCACCAGCACCAGGTGCAGGCAGTCTGCTGAGTGCCTCCCCATGCACAGAACTGCCCATCTCTGGTGACAAAGAGGACCCCCCTGCCTACCTGCCAAGAGAATTACTGGTGCCTGTCATTAACACCACCACTGCCTACCCCGAGCCCAACATCCTATTTTTAAAGACCCCTGATCTTGACTGTGACCCTGCTCTTTTTAACAGAGACTCTGTGGTTCCAGCTACCAAAAAGGGGCCCCAGCCTTACAGTAGCCCCCACAGTGAATTGCTCCTTGGACCCAAAGAACTGGCTGGCTGTTTCCCCAAAGACCTATACTCCAAGCCCTCGGCTCTAGACACTCTGCCAGCCAGCAACATGCACCTTCGCCAGGATGGTGTGGACACCGGTCCCCTCAAGCCAAAACCTCCCAGGAGTCCACCCTACATAGTTGACACAGACCCACACAAAGCCAAGTCACTGCTGGCCTCAGAGTCGACACCTCTTCTCTCGGGGCTGCCCGTGGATGGCTTCAACTCACCAATCTATAGCAGCCTGTCTGGAAATGAGGATACCAACTCACCATCTGTGTGCACCGAAACTCCCCAAAGGAAACCCCAGCTAGACCCACCATACCCCTCACTTCTACCTGAGAAAGGCTGGGCCTTGCTGGAAGAAGTGTCCAACCATCTGGGCCATTTTCCTGATCTCTCAGGGGAAAAGGCGTTCAGTAAAAAGCGTCCCTGTGAAGAGACAGTGGCCACCAGTCCTTCCCCTTTGCCCAGCAAGGTTAGTGAATGTAGCATCGCTTTTATGAACAACCTGTCTGAGGATGAATTAGAGATCAAGAGATTGGTCACTGAATTAGAAAGTCAGTTGCAAAGTCAAGAAGTACACGAGGCCCCAGGAGAGTTGTGTGGAGCTGAGCACAAAAGCAATGTGTGCTCAGGCACAGGCACCCCGCTGCCTGGCCACCAGGCCACCTTGCCCCGAAAGGACACATTCTCTGCAACCGACCTCACTGGTCTTGAGGAACTGAGTCCTCACCAGGAAGGGGCAGAAACAGCTGTAGCCACCAAACAGGAGACTCTGGGGAGTCCCAAGGAGGAATGGCCCTCATTCCATCTGGGAGAAGCAGCCCCTCTCCCCAGCACCCACAGAGACCGGGTTTCTGGAGCTCCTTTCAGCCCCCCTGGAGCCAGCCTCAGTTTCCAGCCAGTGCAGAATGTCAGAATCTCCAGGACCGGGCTTCCCGAGGTGGAAGAGAGCTGTAGGGTCCACCCAGAAGCCTGTCTGCCTGACCCCAGAGAGCCACTCAAGTCTCCATCAGAAAGGGGGAGTTTAGTAAAGTGCAGCCCAAACCATGAGCCTTTACTTCCTCAAAATGACAAAGCCACCAGAATCCATCACGGCAAAGACATCCTGCTGCTCCTTCCCTGCACACAGAGAAGAGGGCTACTCCCAGGATCCCTCAAGGCACAGGGGCCCTGCCGAGATGCCCCTGAGCTGGAAGCACTCGGCAGCCCTGTCGCCCATCTGGCACCTGATTTGGCATTTCAAGGTGCCAGGGTTCTGCATCTGGGTGCCACTCCACCTTCTGGTGCCAGTCACAGTGATACCACCAAGGGACTCTCTGTAAGCATCACAGGCAGGCCAGAAGGAGCAGGGCCCCGCCACCCTCTGGTGGGGGGCCTTGGCTCTGAGGATAATAAGGAGTTTGTACCAGTGGGGGGCTTTCCAAATCCTGCTTGTGTGCCTGATGCCAGTCCTGGCAGGAGGCCCCAGGACCCAGCCACAAGCCCCCTATGTCAACTCCAGCTCCTGGTGGCCAGAGCAGCTGAGAATGAAAATGACTCACGAGGGTTACAGGGGCCTCTGCCTGCCAACACCCAGAACCTTCAACAGAGCAACCCCTCAGATCTGGAAGGGGACAGCATAGAAGGCGGGAATGTCGCTCACAGTCCTGCTAAGGGCTCTGATAGGGGGATGCAGATAACATCTGCCCCTGAAATGGCCAGATGTCAGCTGGGACCAGAGACAGATGGACATCTGGGGTTGCTCAGCCAGGCTGAGAAGCTCAAAGGCCAAGGCAAAGCCAGCCAACTACAGCCAGATTACTGGGGGACCCCAGAGGAGCCAAATGACCTTGCCACAGTCAATGCTCATCCTGAAACCACACAGGCCAGCCCAGCTGGGGCTGCAAACCAACTAACAGGACAGCTCCAGGGAAGCAGGGCAGCCTTGGGCCTTCAGAATGAGGCACGGGCCATCCCAAGCCCCACCTCTGATGCAGCAGCCCACTCCCAAAATGAGCCTGAGGACTGGGCTCCAGAAGAGGCAGCCAGCCCAGGCCTTAAGAAGCACCTGTTCCTCTCTGGGGAGAGCCCAGAACCCCCCATGAGTAACCTAGCCAGATGTGTCCCCTTGCCCATTTCTGTAGCCACCCCTGTTCCTTGCGGCCTTGAGCACCTGCTCCAGGAAGACTCTCCCACGACGCCTTCAGGTGAGCCGAGGGGGCTGGTCCCAGCATATCTATCCTGCAGAGACCCTACCAGCCCAAAGCCCCTGCCAGCCTGTTCCTCTGCCTGGACAACTCCAAAAAGGGCTGACTGTACCCCAGCCCCCACAGATGATGGGGTTGGGGGGCCCCCAGCAGCACCCTCATCTTTAAGGACAAGCCCCTTTGGCCTCAAGGAAAGTCTGGCTTGCTGCCCTCTCCTGGGGGAACACAGCTCCCTGGAAGACCCTCCCTTGGGCCAGCCCAGCTTCATCAATGTCTTCACTCCCACTCATGTTGGGGACCACCTTAAAGGCCACATTTCAAGAACCCTAGAGAGTTCCAGAAAAGAGAGACCGAGGGGATCTTCTGTCTGTGACGCCCCTCCTCCCCCAAGAGTGACCATCAAGGCTGTTGCCCTACCTAGCATTCCTGCCACAGGCATGGCGGCAGTCGGAGGTCCCAGGGCTGAGTGTCCAGACCAACGCTGCAGGGGAACCCCACCCCACACCAGCCCTGACGGGATGCCCAAGGGCCCCTCCTTAGAACCCCCAGGAAACGGGGAAGGCCAGAGCACCCCAGCTGTGCCTGCTGACCCTTCCGCCCAGGGGACAGCAGGGCCAGAGCCCCATGCCTGCTGGGAAGACCAGGTGGGGGCCAGCTCCCAGGGCCAGGAAGAACTGGAGACACCTGGGGCTGAGCACCCAGGCATTACAAAGGCCTCCGAAGCTGGTACTAGGAGCCAAACAGTCACCTGCTCTTACAAAGAGCTCCACCCAGGCAGAGCCACCTCTCTGAGCAGCACAGCCAGCAACTCCAGAACTGACTCCCCCCAGAGCCTCAGAAATGTCCTCTACCAGATGCCCCAGGAGGACACCCTCTGTTCCCAGGACCGCAGACAGAAGAAGCCTCGTGGCTTTAAAAAGAGGCCCGTGTCCACTGAGAATGGCCACTGGAAGGACCAAGACCCCAGCGGGCAGCCCGTGACTTGTGAGGTTTGCTTGGCTACCTTCCGCTCCAGGCCGGGCCTAAGCCGCCACAGAGCCAGGAAGCATGGGCTGCACAGGGGAGCCACCTCCCAGCCAACTCCCCTGGCGCTGCCCACTCCCCAGATGTGCCGCACCCCTGGAAAGAAAAGCCGCAGGGCACCTGTAAAGGAGAAACTGAAGCACGGGCTGAGCGGCCCCAGCCACACTGCTGGTTCGCCTCCCATCCAGGGCTCCACGGCTGCTGAAGACATCCCAGGTCCTGACACATCCAAGGGGCTCAGGCGGGGGCTTAGCACTCTGGGAACACCACGTTGTCCCTCCAGCCAGGAACCACAACCCCCAGACCTGGTCAAGCAAAGGGTGGAAGTGAGCCCTGCAGAGCCCAGGAAACGGGACCGCCTGGAGAGGAATGAGCCTCGTCCCAAACAGGCAGAAAGAGGAGGAGGCCAGAGGCGGGGTGGAGAGCCCACAGACGTCCCCAGCAAGTCCGAGGGAAAGTCAAATAAGAAAGCGAGAAAGCCAAGAACGAGAAGGTTCCAGGAGGATAGCAGTCCTCCAGTCTCTCCTGATGTGATTTCAGATAGAAGCCCCTGGAATCCATCAGCTGAGGTTGCCATTTACCCGGCCCCTCCAAGCCACTGCCTCTCACCAGAGGAAGAGCTAGAGACCGAGCTCATACAGCCACCTCTCCCTGTGGCCACAGACCTAGGGAAGATGGCCACACAGAAGTCACCTGGGAATTGGGTAACCCATCCAGGGAAGATGGAGGGGGTGACTCCTGGGGAAGGACCAGGGGAGCAGAAGGCAGCTTTGGCAAGGGGATGCCAGAGATCCAGAGACACCAAGACATCGGGCATCTATAGAGAGCCATTACGGGCAGCTAAGGGTAAGCCTGCAAGAAACAGCAGAGTGGCCAAGAGTAAGTCAGGGCAAGGTGTCTGGGAGGGGCACAAGGCCCCCTCTGGACCTCCAGGACCTCCAGAGAATTGTGGTTCTGAAGCAGGCAGCACCATCAGCACTTGCCTCCAGAGCCCACTGTGCAACCCAGAAGACAGGGTCCAGGAGCATGAGGGTGTGGCTCCTGAAGCCCCCGGCTCTGGTCTCAAGGACCCTCATAGCTTGTTTGATGATGAAGCCTCCTTTTCCCAACTCTTCCCTCTGGGAAACCGCTTAACTCGGAAGAAAAACCCCCGAGTCTACGGGAAGCGCTGTAAAAAGGCAAAGCCCCCACCACCGCTGGAGCCCAGTGGCGAGTTCCAGGGCAGCACTGCTCTGTCCTCTGCCCGCCTGCCCACAGACCTCAGTGACTCGGGCTCCCTCTGCCTGTCTCACGAGGACCCGTGGAGTGACGAGGCCATGAGCCTGCCTGAGTCCTTCCTCCTGGAGGGCTTCCTCAGCAGCAAGATGCCTGGCATTGACCCCTGGGCCCCTGGCCCCAGACTGTGGGCCCTGGAGCCTGACCTGGATGCAGACTATGCCAAGCAGGGGCCCTCCTGCAGCACCGAGGATCACCCATCAGAGAACATCCCTGAGCTGCACATGGTCCCAGAAGCTTGGCGAGGCCTGGAGCTGCAGCCTCCCACTGATGAAACCACCTCTTCTTTCGGAGACATGAGCCCCGAGCCTCCCAACCTGGAACGAGAACACTATGACTGTGGACTCCCAGGGAACACCATGGATCTTGAGAGCTTCAGTGCCAAACTTGAAATGCAAGATCTGTGCTTCCTGGGACCCTGTGAGGACCCTGTGGGTCTCCCCAGCATGAGCTTCTTAGACTTCAAGTCCACAGCTAACTCCCAGGGACCACAAAGCGAAAGGACAGAGGAGGCAGCCGGGGCCAGAAGGACCCCAGGCAGACACAGGCAAGCCAAGGCCGGGAGGGTGCCCTATAAGTGCAAGGTGTGCTTCCAGCGCTTCCACAGCCTCGGTGAGCTGGACCTCCACAAGCTGGCCCACAGCCCCTCGCCTCCCCCCACTTGCTACATGTGTGTGGAGCGCAGGTTTGGCTCTCGTGAGCTGCTGCGGGACCACCTGCAGGAGAAGCACGTGCAGGGCCGGGCGGGGCTGTGGGCCTGTGGCATGTGCCTGAGGGAGGTGGCCGACATCTGGATGTACAATGAGCACCTGCGGGAGCACGCCCTTCGGTTCGCCCGCAAGGGACCATCACGGAGGTCCCTGGGGGACCCTTCTAGATGCTGGGAGGGGGACAGCACTGTCACACGCTTTCTGAGCAGCATCATGGGGCAGGTGTCCAAACCCCACAGGGGCAAGCGCTCAGTTGGCCAGGCAAATGAGGGCCTTGCGGAGAGGGAAAGGGAAAAATCCAAGGCTCGTGCCAATAACTCAAACCAGGATTGCGCCTTGATGACAGACAGCACCTTGGCCAATAGTAGCCCGTCAACCTGCAAAAACCCCACTCCTCCCAGCAGTTCTGCTACTCTTCCCAGCTCCACCAAGACGTGCCCCAACTCGTCCCCTGACCCCTGCTCTAGTCGCGAGCTTCTCCTCCACACCATCCCGGTGCACCAGGACTGCAAGGACCCCTCCCGCGACTGCCACCACTGCGGGAAGCGGTTCCCCAAGCCCTTCAAGCTGCAACGCCACCTGGCGGTGCACAGCCCACAGCGCGTCTTCCTGTGTCCCCAGTGTCCACTGGTCTACCCTGAGCCTCGTGAGCTCCGCATGCACCTGGCCAGGGAGCATGGAGTGAAGGAAGAGCAGGAGATGCAGCATACCCTGCTGTACACATGTGAGCTCTGTGCCAATGTCACAAACATCAGCAAGAGATCCTTTGTCTGCAGCTCCTGCAACTACACATTCACCAAGAAGGAGCAGTTCGACCGACACATGGACAAACACCTGAGGAGGGGGCAGCAGCCCTTCACATTCCGAGGGGTACGGAGGCCAGGAGCCCCTGGGCAGAAGGCCCCAGCCCGAGAGGGCACACTGCCCAGCAAACGACGAAAGGTGGCCACACCCAGCAGCACCCCTGGGCCAGTTGTGGACCAGTTTCTACCCCTGGACAGCAGCCCCACCCTGAGTGAGGTGACCACCCCAGCCCCACTCCAGCCCTGCCTGGATGCAGCTCCAGGCGGCATCAAGAGTCAGCCCAGGACCCCAGAGAGACCTATGGACCCTGTGAGCAACCTGGTCACGGGGAGCAGTCTGCCCTCTGACCCACAGGAGCTCTTGCTCCCATCTCTGTCTCCTTTCCCAGCAGCCTCAGCTGGTGGTAAAAATGGCCACAGGCCAGAGCGAGCCCAGGAAAGCCACACAAACAAGGCTTCCCCAGGCAGCCCAAGGCCTCTTCTACAGCAGGCTTTCCTGGTGGAGGGGTATCTGCCCCAGCCAGGGGCCAGAGGCCAAACTATAGAGGAACAGAGGCCTGCTGGCCTGTTCTCAGGGAAATGCAGGACCCCAAGTACCCCTGGCAAATGTGCCCCTGCCTATTGCCCAGAAGCACCCTCCCTGCTCCAGAAGAAGCAGGTGTCTACATGCCCCATGGTGCCTGAGGGGAACACAGGGGGCTCTTCCCACAAGGGCAGTGCTGCCAAGTATGGGAGCTGCTGGAATTCATCAAAGGACAGGCTAGCTCTGTCCACCCCCAACAAAGCACCCAAGTTTCCAGTGCCATCAAAGAAGGCCATGGTCAGCCCAACACCTGGAGAACCAACCCATGGCACTGAGGATAAGCAGAAGCCCACTGCCCTCAAAACCAAGCCAGGTCCCAACAATAGAGGCCAGGGAGGCCAACAGCACAGCACCAAGACAGCAGGCGGCAGCCAGCCCCAACCAGCCAGCGGGCAGCTCCAAAGCGAGACAGCCACCACCCCAGCCAAGCCCAACTGCCTAGGCCAGAACCCCACCCCAGGCAAGCCCCTGACTCGAGCTCCAGCCAAGGGCTACTCTAAGGCACCAAGGGAAGCTGGTAACCAGAGGCCTCAGGGGAGCCCGGGCCCCAGGGAGGATGGGGAGGGCAAAGAGAAGAAAAGAAAGGGCCGGGCCCTTGGACCAACCAAGAATGAAAGTGTGGGGAGCTTGGGGAGAGCTCCTTCAGTCCCTGACAAACCACCCCGGGCTCCCCGAAAGCAGGCCACTCCCAGCCGTGTGCTCCCCTCCAAGACCAGACCCAGTAGCCAGAACAGCACAACGCTGCCCCAGCCCTCTGAGCAGCAAAAGGGGGAGCCTGGCCACTCATACCGAGACTTCAGACGCAGCAAAGACGGGCTGGGCAAGGCCTTCCCCCAGGCGAGACCCCTGCACAGGCCCCCTAAGAGGGGCAGAGCTATCCATGGTGCTGAACCTGCCAACCCCCGTGCCTGCTGGACGGCTGCGTCCCAGAGCGACCTCCTTAGCCAGCTCTTCGGACAGAGACTAACCAGCTTCAAGATCCCTTTAAAAAAGGACCCTTCTGAATAATTTATAGGAGTGAGCAAGTGCATGGGAGAAAGGCTGGGGGACAAGCCCAGCAAATGAGGGACTCCGGTCTACACTGGTGAGCTTCAGTCTTCTGAGAGAGTTCGCTTGGAGGCCACATCTTAATCCCTCTGACTTACCATACAGACGCTCAGACTTTGGTGTTAGAGTTGAGACTAATGCTTTGAGCAGAGCCTGGGGTGGATGGACAGCTGGAAGGTGAGGGTGAAGGGCAGGCCAGCTGCAGTCTCTTTGAGACCACACAGCTGTTTTCTCAGTACCAAGAACTTGAAGGAAGAGCAGCTCACATCCCACATACTGTGTGCTCCCATTGCATAGGCACGATACACCACAGAAGCCCCTCCTTTGATGGTTTGCAGAGGATCCCCCTCCTCCTGTCAGCTAGCAAGGAAGTACAATGAGGCAGCCATGGTCAGATGGCGGCAGACCCCTCTTAGTTTTGTTGCTGCTGTAACTCGAATTCCAACATGGCCTTACAAATCAAATGGGATGGGGGGCAGGGAGTGGCAGGGCTCTCCACCTAAAAGAGTGGTTCATGAGCTGCCTGACCCCCCAGAGCACAACAAGCCTTCTCTGACAACACGATCTTGACAGCCACTGTCTCTACCACCAACAGAAGCATTGGTCTCCAGTGCATCTTGACCCCTGAGGACCAGGGTCACATCCGGACAGGGAGAAAGCTGCTCACTGGCCAGCTTCTACTGGTCCACTGGTCCTCCCTCTCCATCCCACCCTTCTTCCCCCAGCCCCAACCCAGCCTCTGCAATTGATTTCTAGAGCCTTCCTCCTACACGGAGCTCTCGCTGCAACTATCAGCAATTTAGCTCTGAAGTTTCTGGTGCTATTTTCATGTTGTAATGTGAATATAGGCTTCCTCAATTTGTTTTACTTAGGGGATTGGGTGGGGAGACGGTGGGGAGGCGCAATGGGGGCTGCATAGAAGGCCCACAGGCACCAGCTGCCCTGAGAAGTCTTTCACTGGCTCCCCCGTGCCGGCAAGCTCCAGCCCCAGGGTTGCAGTCAGAGCAGCCGGCTAGGACACTCAGGGCCGGGTATGGTGCTGCTGGCATCTCATGCACTGACGTGACCCAGGGGTCGGTACACGTCCTTTTTTCAGAATTGTGTCTTTGAAGGGGTTAGGAGGGGTGGGAGAGGCTTCCTTCTCTTCTTGGGTGTCTGAAGTTTGTGGTTTGTTTCCTTTTTTTTTTTTTTTTTATTTTACTTTGGGTGCAATGTGTATGTCAAAAGTTTTTATCTTGGTATTCTGAAAGAGACCAAATCAGGCCCAAATCTTCTTTCTAGAAGGTGTTGTGTGCCACTCAGAATGCCTCTTTAGTCCTGATAAATAAAACGTGGAGGAACTCTGGGGCTGTACTGTACGAATCACAGCAAACTCATCTTGTCAAATACATTCCCACTGTTTTCACAGAGAGCCTCTGCTGTGTGATGCCTGTCCTCCCACCAGTCCTACCCTGTCTGCCCTCCCAGATCCAGAACCTGGTTCATAAAGTGTCAGCTTCAGCTGCTACTTCCATCCCGTCACCTAGTCTACCTGGCCTAAGAAGCAAAGTGGTCTCACCGGTCCCTCCAAGGTTGTTACCACAGTGTAGATAATGCCATAGCATAGCCTCTCTTTGTGTTTGAAGCCTCCTGGCTTTGGGCTGGGGCCCTTGGGGGGCAGAGCAGGAGAAATAAAGTGTTGGGAAATCATTAATGTGGAATGGTTTTGGGGACACGGGAAGGTAGCAGAGGCAGCATGAAGGGTGAAACCAGGAAATCCTCCCCCATTGCAGGCTCAGACCCCTGGAGCCCACCATGTCCTGAAGATCCACTCACAGACTCCAGGGCCAGGGACAAGCACCTGGAAGGCAAATGAGGCTTAGAGTCAGGCACCTATCTGGTCCCACCCCTGATGGCCACCTGGGCCCAGGCATGAGGGAGACTGCTCAAAGCAGGCCCTCAGCAACACGTGCTGGGAAGGGCCTTTCCACAGAGAGGGGTCGCACATGTGAAACTATAACTGGGATCTTGTCACTTCTGTCCAGGTCCACAGAGCCCCTGTCCCACCCACATCACACGCTCCCCTACCGCCTCGCTCTCCTTCATCTTGCCAGGCCATTGCCAGGCCATCGCCTGTGCAGTTCTTGCCACCAGGAGCGCCCTTCTCAACTCCTCTCCCTTACCCTCTCCCTCAGCCCCTCTGATTGACTGGTGTACAACCCCCACCCCGCCCCGCCCCAGGTGGCAGCCATGAGCTGACTGAGTGAGGGGGCCCATCATCTCACATTTGCACACCTACTTTGCACTGGGAAATGAACCAGATGCATCCCCCTCCTTCAGGGAACTCCAAACGGATTCTGTTATGAGTGGGGGCTTTTGTCTCTTTGGGGATCACCATAGCAGGGCCTCAGACAGGACTGGAGATCAGGAATGGAAAGGGGTGGGAAGAGCCCTGAGTGCAGCATAAGGAGAGGGGTGTGAGGTGGAGGCGAATGAGTTTGAGCTGTGTTTGAGAAAGACTGTCTGGGGAATCGGGATGGTGATCCATGGGACGCAGTGGGTCCACAGGACTGAGTGCTCCCATTCCTGGGTGCCCCCCCCCATTTAGCCCACCATACGTCAGGCAGGTCCTGGGGCCAGCAGCATCCACATCACTTGGGAACATGGTGGACATTCTAGGCTCTGCCCCAGACTTCAATCAGATGCTCTGGGGCAGGCGGACAGACACTCTGTGCTGTCATATGCCCTTTGGGTGCTGACGCTCATGGCATTTGGAGACCAACCATGGCTCCAGTCTGTTCAGGTTCTGGCATGAGCAAGCCGCGCAACGCGACTCCTTTGACTGAAGCCCCCTCCTGTGGCCATAGCCCCCAGGGTGGACACTCTGGCCTGGCCAGCAGGTGGCAGCATTCACCCAGCTTGGCTGGGTACTTGGGTTGGACAGCTGGACTCTAGGCCTCTGCATCGCCTGCTGCTCCCACTCACGAACACGATAAACATGCATCCCCTTACACTCAGCCTCACCAACAGGCTCAGAGATTCATGCTTACTGCGTACGTGTGTGCACCCCTTCATGGCCTCACACACAAACACCTGACCCTCCCAGACAATGCTGAGATGTGAGTACTATAGGTACATCGGGGAGCCCTGGACCTTGAGAGGTCCCCAGTCAGGCATCCGAAGGGCCCTTTTAAACCATGGGAGTGGGCTAGATGAGGATGGAAGAGAGTTCGGGCAAGAGAGGCCTGGGCACAGGAGCCCCGCAGGGGCTACTGCTCCCTAAGGATCTAAGAAAATGCCCAGCCATCCTGCAGCTGAGAAAATGAGGCACAGTCCCCCCCAACCATGTGCCCCAAACGTCCTCAGGCAGAGCCTTGGCTCACCACCTAGGAAAGCAGCAGGTCTTTCCAGGGGCTGCCCCAAAGCAGACAGGAGTGGCCAGAGGGAGATACATGTTGGCAGAAGGTCACATAAATGTCTGTATTGTTCAGCTGCATCCTCTAATAAGTCCCAAAGCCTGACCCCATGACACCTCAGCCCCACCAGCCCAGAGATAGGTGCAAGAGAAGACTGCCTGGGACCAGGTGAGGAAGTGCAGGAGTTGGCAACAGGCTGGGAGAGAGAGGAAGGGGGTGGAGTCCTGGATTTGGGTGGTCAGGGCAGCCAGAGGGACAGCAGCTGGCGGTGGGGTGGCATTCCCCTAGGCCCCATAAAGGGGGAGCTTTGCTGCCCACAACCACCTAGAGAACCGTTGGAGAATGTTACATCTAAAGTGAGGTTTCCTTGGATTCTGGGGCCACAAATGCCTTAGAGACCAGGAAAGTGTGTAGACAGCCACACTCACAGTGAGAAGAATCCAACCAAAAGGACCCCCACAGAGCTGGCCTCAAAGGAGCAGATGGCTCCCAGGGAAGGGGCAAATCCTTGGCACTCTGGGGTGGCCAATGTCAGGATTTCTTGAAGCATCCCCCATGAAGGGACAGGACTTGGAGGCCCATGGGTTCTGCCCATGTCGCATGTGAATGTGCCACATGTGGGCTCTGAAAATCCAGCTTTAAAGCAACATGACTCCTGTTTCTCTGCCTGTCCAGTGTATGGGCAGCACATTTCCCCAGAAGCTTGTTGTCAGGTGCCCGAGGTCCTGCTGCTGTGGGGTTGGTGTCCCCAGAGTAGCCAATCTGAACCCCTTGGGGCTGTCTCTCCTTCCTGCCCACTCTAGGCCTGGGCACCCAAGGCCAGGGACACTTTCCCACAGGGCACTGTCTACCTCACTGACCAGCTGGTGTGGCCTTGTGGGCTGCAGCTCAAGGTCACAGACCTCCTCCTGGGAGCCCCCAGGCAGAGAGAGGAGGCAGGAGACCGCCTCCCGAGGCCAAAAGTTTAGCTGGGCTTGAACAGACTGCACCTTGGCCTGCACTGTTGAGAGATACCCCAGGGCCTGTGTCTGGGCCCTAGGAGGGAGGGTGGGTGTGTTCTGTTAGCACAGGCACTGAGGATGGCCAGGCTCTGAGCTGGAAGCTGGGAGACCTCAGGTCCATCTTTATCCTTAGAGCACCTCAGTTTTCTTGCTCATTAAATGGGCACAACAATCACCAAAAACCCTTCCAGCCATGACACTCAGAGGCTCCATCTGAGGCTTAAGGGCTGTGGCTCACTATTGGTGGGTCTCACTACTCTGCCCAGACCCTTTCCCACCATCATGCATTTAGTTCCTTCTTTAGGTCCGTACTCAGATAGCTCCTCCTCTCTGTGGTCTCCCTAACCACCTGTTTAAGGTGGCAGGTGCACCCCCAGTGACCTGGTAGGCCCCCGCCATGCTTTATTTATAGCACATTTGACTTTCTGATGTGCCCCAGGGTCCACTCCTTAACTGTGTGACTGTTGTCCTCCTGTGGCTTGACCTGGGAGATGTGTTGTGTATATTCACGATTGTGCCTTTAGTGCCTAGAGTGGGAGCTCATTACATGTTTGAGGGCAGGAAGCAGGAAGAAGGGGATAAGGGAGGAGGGAAGGGAGCAGTACAGGGGGTTGGGAGCAAAGGAAAGGGGAATAAGGCAGGAGGGAGGAGGGGGAGGGGAAAAAGAAGGAGAATGAAAGAAAGGAAGTCTTCCTATGAGGAAGTGTGCATTTCCTATCTGATGATGTAACCACGTGACCCCAGCTCTCAGAGTTGGGAAATGTCCAGATAATACTTCCTTCCAGATAATACTTGCTCCCGGTACTGCCTAGCCCCACGGGGTCAATGGGCCACATTTGGGCAGCTGCACAGAAGCATAACTCTAGCTAACACCAAAGGACCTAGGACGGGTTCCAGACAACAGCCTTTGTTGTCCCAGGATATCAGAAGGTGCAGCTTTTTAGAGATGCTGGCTTTATAGAGAACAAGGCTCCTGTGTCCAGGCTGCTCATGCCATTCCAGGAGAAGGGGCTGGTCCCATGTGGTCTGAGGCCCACTCTCTCTGCTATCTTTCAGGAGTCCCCAGCTGCAGGCAGAACTGCTTGAGCCCAGTCTCCAAGGCCAGAGCCACCCATCCATGATAAGAGCAGTGAAGGCAGCAGCCCACCTACCTGCTCCTACCAGCCCAGGGTGGCCCAGGCAGCATCTAGTTGTCTCTGAGCCAGCTCCTCCCCTGCTGCCCCCACAGGCCACCTTCTGATTCCTAACTTAATTTATTTTGACATCCTTGCTGCTGTTTGGCCTCCTTATAGAGTCACATGGTGCCTAAAACTCATTATTCCCCCCTTGAAACAGGAAGTTAATTAAACCCTTCACAAAGCCGGTGTTGATGAATGTCAGGATGGGCCCCTGATGCAGCTGCCCAGTGGCTCTAGGGCCTTGGGCTGACTGGTGGCTGGGAAAGCAAGGCCTGGCCCAGGCAGAGGCAACAGGACAGACTGGGCCTCCTTCCCTCCAATGCGGCAACCAGAGTCCCTTCTGGAGCAGAGGATGTAAATTTCTTAGAAATAATCTGGCTCTGCCACTTAGTTGCTGTGTAGCCTTGGGTAAGTGACTTCATGTCTATGAGCCTCAGTTTGCTTGTCTGGCAAATGGGAATTCTAACAGTCTTCAGAGCACCGCTATGAGGAGACAGTGTGTTTGACTTATATAAGTGCTCGGCATGGAGTCTGGCACTGTGGAAGCCCCCATGACATTATTCTCATGGCTGCTAGTGTAAGACAGCAGAACACTGAGTGCTATGGAAGAGGCCCCTGGTGCCCACAAGCCAGAGCAGAGAGGAGAGGCCTCTGGGAGCATTCAGGGGCTTCCCCAAGGAAGGATGCATGGGCCAGGCAGTGGGAGGGAAGGGTGCATGCCACAGCAGGAACAGCTTTCAGAAAGGCCCAGGCTGCAGGACACCTAGACCCATGTATTAGGAAGTTCAGAAAAGAGGATAAGAGCAGGTCAAGCAGAGGCAGAGGTTACCACAATGGCTCATGATGGCTTCAGACTGCAGCAGGGGCAGTAATGGCTTTGCAGGGACAGCGGGGTGAGGGCAGCAGTAGTTAGGGTGGTAGGTGAGAGAGGCTCGGAACAGGATAGGAGTAGTGGCAATGTCTCAGGGAGCATTTGAGACCCATAAAGAGGTGAAGTCACAGACACGGGGGTACGGTAAAACAGAAAGAGTGCCCTTGGTGTGTCCTGGTGTCCTGAGGCCCTTCATCTGACCTGGCCTCAGGACATGCTCCCCACGGTCTGCTCCAGACCCAGGCATTTGAAACCCCACACTCAGCCCTCCCTGCCTTTGCATCTGCTCTTCCCTTAGCTGAGAACGTCTTTCTCTCATCACTCTTTCTTGAGCATCCTCTTCATCCTTTAATGTCCAGCTTAAGTTTCTAGAACATTCTGTGGCTCCCTTAGTCATAGCCCATGGGAGGTGCCACAGTTAGCCCCCTCCCCTACCCAAAGCAAACTGCCCAGCCCTGGGCCACCCTCCTGAGGCAGGGCAGCATGGAGCATGCCCACAGATTGCCAGCCTATGTCAGAGAGGGCAGACATAGATGAGATGTAATCCCAGAACCACAGTGACATTAAAGCCAGAGGAGCCCTGAGGGACCTGGGGCCACACTCAGGTGAGGAAACCAAGGGCAAGACTGGTTATTAAGAACTTTCCCAGATCGAGCCCACTAAAATGGTAGAACCAGGATTCCAGCCCAGTTCTCACAGCTTCCAGGCAAGGAGCTCTGGAGTTAGCCTGCCTGGGGTTACAGGAAGCTCTGCTGCTGGAGGACCACTCTGAGCCTTATTGTCTTTATAGCTTCCACAACAGCCTTGAATACTGACTGTCTCCTGGGCCCATCTCTGCCACTTTCTGTCTGAATGACCCTGATGGTCATAACCACCAGAGAGTGGCACAAGGACATCATGAGAGAATATGAACCAGCCCAAAGGAAGGGCTTAGAAAATGCTGATGATGCAAAAATGTCATCACTCCTAGAGTAAGTGCCCAGGATAGACCCATGCCCAGGAGATCTTCCTGGACCTAGCCACTCTTGGCACCTCCTAGGAAGACTCCAGGAAGCCTGCTATTAGCCTTGGAATCTAGCAAGCAGGGCACCACCAGGCCTTGGTCAGGGCAACCTAGCTCCATTCAAAGTCCCTCCCAGTTCCACAGTGGGTGCTGACAGCCCCTTATGCGGACTAAATGCAGTTACGTTTTTTCCACTAATGACTTGGATGTGAATCCTGGCACTCTTTGCAATCACGCAGGGGCAGGCAGAAATTAGGGCTTACAACAAGCGGCCCATGGGGAATGGACGTGGCCAGGTGGGATACTCTCAGCAACCCTACACTCTGCTCTTCCTCTCCTACCTGATCAGGGACTTCTGCAAAGTCCCACTCAGAAGTCACCTCCTCCAGGCAGACTTCCCTGACTTCCCCAGGCAGAGGCAGCTGCTCCTGCTCAGGGCTCACCCAGACCTTCCTTTCATTTCTTGCTTTTTCCTCAGTTTATTTCTGTTATCAACAGATCTCCCCTGAGGGTGTAGCAGTGTGTTCGAGGTCCTACGGCATCACCACTGATCACGAGCAATGCAGTTTCCTCTTCGGTATGATGGTAGTAATAATACCCCCTGAAGGGCAGATTGAGAAGCAAAGTATAGAAGGAAAATACTCCAGAAAGAGCTCTTACCTGGGTCAGGGCAGTCATGTCACTTCATGGACCTATGACCCATGCAGATTCATGGGACCTGCACTTGGGAAGTCCCTGTACTTGGTTTAACACTCTGCTGTCACTGCCCTGAAATTCTTGTTTTTTGGACAAGGGGTCCCGTGTTTTTATTTTGCAGTAGGCCCTAAAAATGATATAGCTGGTCCTGGTCAGCAGGTTCTGTTTCTGACTTGCCTCTGCCCCTAAGTCACTGGGTGATTTGGATCCTCGCACGGCTTCCATTTTTTCATCTGTATATGAGCAAAGAAGTGGCCAGAGTTAATTCCAATCTTCTAATCCTGCACCCTAGACAGACATTACTAATTGATTATGGCTCTTTCTCCTGCCAACCCCCTGGGTCCTCCTTAACACAGATTTCCAGCTATTCTAGCATCACCAACCTGGATGCGCATAGAGCCTCAAACATAGCGCAGGTACTAGCCCGTGGCCTCCTCCTCCAGGAATCCCCCTGACTCTCAATTCCCCAACTTTGGGAAGTCAGTAAGGCCCAGTGGAAAGCACAGATGTCAACAAACATCATGGGAGCCCTGGGTGAGTGAAACAGCCAGCTATGGGCCCCATGCTCTTCAGCGACGGGGTATGACACCAGGCAGCTATAGAAAGGTTGTACCCACTGGCCCTGGATAGGAAGCCATGTGACCCTGGGCAGGCTTCTTGGCCTCCCAGGCTTAATGTTCCTCTCTGTCCTGTGTTGGTGGGTGGTCCTGGGGTGAACCACAGCCTCCTGCCCTGCCTGCCACTCTCCTGCCCAGAGACACCTTCTTGAGAGTAGTCAGGGCAGGGGAGAGTTCTCAGCCTTTGGGGGTTACCCTTCTCTTCATCTGTGGGGTGGGGACAAAGGTAACAGGAGTCAGAATGGTGGTGGGGGGGGTCTCATGGGCAAAAGGCTCAACACTCAGTTAGCCTTGCATGTGACAATGGTGATGATTATCTGCCATCAGGTGGGTGGGGTTCTTTGCAAAGTTCTTCCTGGAAGCCCTGGGGCCCAGCTAACTCCCTATTTCTTAAGAATATAGGGGAGAGGGTCAGGCACCAAATGCAGACCAAGAATATTAAAAGAATAGAATTGTGCTCCCAGCAACAACTAATTCTGTGTAAACTTGAGCCTCACTGGAGATAGGGGGCCTCTGGTATCCCATGAACATATCCGAAAGGCAGGTGGATCATCTCCATTACCAGGGTTGGAACGAACAGAACAGATCCTGGGACCCTCCCTGCCTTCGGATTACCCAGGCAGAAGGGGCGAGGGGGTCCCTTCAGCCTAATGAGGGGCCTGCTTCCTGGGCCTCCAGTAGGGGTGCCCGGTGGAGAAGAGGCTCCGAGGGGCAACGCCCATGGGTTGCTGTGGGGAGGAGAGCAGGGACATACCCCTAGCTTCTGTACCCTCCCAGATTTCCGGCCAGATCTGAGTCCAAGGGAGGAGGACCCGAGGTCCCCACTCTCCATTTGAGGGTCACAGCCAACCGGGTGTTGGACCCCGGGAAATGCCACTTCCATGGAAGAGGTCTCGGATGAAAGCTAGAGTCGGCCAAAGCCGACTCCACACTCCAAATCTGGCCCGAGACATGTTGGGAGTCAAGGCATTGGGCTTCCTGACGTCTCACTGCCGCATCCCACAGGTGGAGGAGGACGCAGAGCCCAGGCGTTCTGAGCCAAATAGAGGACCTAGGGGCGAAGTTACACGGCAGGGGGCGGTGCCATGGGAAGCTCGGGGCGAGGCAAGGGAGGAGCCAGGGCGAGGACGGGGCGTGGCCTTGGCGTCTAGGGGCTGAACCAGGTCCGTTCAGGCTTGGGGGCGGAGCTAGCATCGAGGGTCGGATTCAGAATGACCTGGAGCACCGCGGGATACCGTGCCGCGGAGCGTCCAGACAGCGTAAGTCGCCGAATTCGAGCCAGGCTTGACTACAAAGCTGTAGGGCCCAGGAAGAGTCGAGGAGGCTAGAGGTCTGCCCTAGGCCGTGGGCGTGGCCTCGACATGAGGCCGTCTCAGTGAGGGCGGGGCCAGATGGGGCTGGGCCACGGAGCCTAAGGCAGGGTAGGACAACAAACTAGCATTAGCTCGGGGGCGTGGCCGCAGTGCTGGGGGCGGGCCGCAGCGGTGAGGGAGGGGCGAGGCCCGCTCTGTGCAGGCTGGGGCGGGACCGCAGCCCCAGGGGCGGGGCCAGCACGGAGGAGGTGGGCCCGGAGGCGCGGCGCCCGTCACACGCAGACTCCGCCCCGGCCCGTCTGCCAGCCCGCCCGCCAGCGCGCCCGCCGCCGCGAGCTCCCCGGCCCAGGCCGCCCGGTTCGCCGCGCGCTGCCCGCAGGTTCCATTGAGAAAAGCTGATCGGCGGCGGCGGCGGTGGCGGCGGCGTCTGCGCGAAAGCCAAGGACCGGCAGCAGCCCGCCGTCCGCCGCCCCCGGCCGTCCGAGCGCCCGCAGCGCAGGGCCAAGCCTCTGGCCTCCGCAGCGGCTCTGGGCCGGGCGCGGCGGGCTAGGGGCGCAGGCTGGGGCGGCCGTGGAGCCCAGGGGCCGGGGGCATGAGCCGCTACACCGCCCCGCCGCGCCCCCGCCTCCCGCCGCCGCCCTCTAGGGGCTAGAGGCGGCCGCCGGGAGGGCACGCGGCGCCGGAGACATGTCCAGGAGGAAACAGAGCAACCCCCGGCAGATCAAGCGTGAGTCAAACTTTGCCCGCCCTTTCGCCCCGACCCCCGCCGGTCCCCCACCAGCCTCCGCCCGTCCGGCTCTGTCTGCCGCGCTGGCGACCTTCACCCCGCGCCGCGCCCCCCGCGTTCTGTGCCAAGCGCGCGGTAATCTAATCTTAGCGGCAGGCTGGGCCCCCGCGTCTCGGCACCAGGGGTCCGGCCTGGAGGGGTGTCCGCCCAGAGGGCGGGGAGCGCGGTGGCTGGGGACGCGCCCACTTCACGGCCTGCCCCTCCCCCGCATCTACGAGATGGTGCGGCGATAAGGTGGCCCCGATCTGGGCTCAGATAAAGTTTAAAATATTCCATTCTGCAAGTCCCATCCTGATAAGATCGCTCTGTCGGGACGGGCTGAAATTGTGATCTTATCTTGCGCGGTTGACTCTCCCAGGCTTTGTATCTAGAGGGAGAGAGAGAGACCTGGGAGGGAGAGGGGGCAACCGGGGCCGCATGGAAATGCTTGGCCAAGTGGCGGGGGACCGGCCCTGCGCCCACCACCACTCCTTTTGGCCACAGAGCCGCGTGCCTTGCGAGGGTGGGGCGTGGGGGGTTCTCTGCAGCTACTGCAGCCCAAGCACTGGGCTCCAGCCACTCAGACCGCCCCCCCCCCTCCCGCGTCCTGTCGCCAGGGTCTGGAACTCGAGCCTTCCCTGCTCAGAGACAGCATCCTGAGGTCCGATCCGACCAAGGCCGCAGAAGGTGTGCTCAGATGCCTGTGGGCGCACACGCCCCCCATCCGAGGGGCCGCTCCAAATCAGAGAGGGGGCTCCTGGGGACTCGATTCCAGGCCAGGGTCTCCTCTACACGCGTCCAAGTGTCTTGCCCATCTGGCCCACCGGCTACTTCTTGGAGGCTGGGTGGCCAGTCGCCCGCTATGTCCACTTTGCGGATGCCCCCGCGATAAAAGTGCCCCGTACTCTTTGGGCCACTCGGGTGCGCGAGGAGCGACAGAGCGAGCGCACAGGAAGCGCTGCTCCCCACCCCACGCCAATAATAACTTAATGCTTTGACGTCCAGGCCTGGGGCGCCAGACTTCCTCCGGGGGTCGCATCTCCCAGTCCAGACTGGTAGGTAGTCGGGGCCTCCTGGGAGGCGAGGAGCGGGGGCTGGCCCACTCCCAGCCCCAGGCATCTGGACACTGCCACTTATGTCCACATGACCACTGCCACCAGGACCCCAAGCGCAAACTCCTGGGGGAGTATCTACTCTAGAGGTCCCGGGAAGAAGTGGGAACGCAAGTATGAATCCAGGTTCCCGTAACCTGATTGCTTCAATGTGCAAGGGAGACCTATTTTCAGAAAGTCGCCTTCTATCAAGTCAACTGAAGTATTAAAACCGCCCACAGGTCCCGATTTGCGCGCGTTCTCTGGTTTCTTTTTCCCCTCCTCCCCTGTGCGCCTCTGTTCGGTCTGTTCTCATGTGTGCATATGTGTGTGTGTTTCGGCGTGATGAGAAATGCAGATAGCGCGGGCAAGGAGATCGCAGGTTGGGAACCGATCGCCAGCGCCGATAAGGCCTCGAGCGGGGCGAGCGCCCGGGCCCAGCTGGGTCGGCGGAGCTACGCTCTTTGGGGACAGGGACCGCAGCGTGCGCATGAGCGAGCCTTCGCTTCCCACCCTCCACGCGCGCTGGACCTGGGCAGGGGAGGGGACCGAGTCTGGGAGGCGGGGCCGGGCACTCTCCCTGCGGCCCGGGGCACCTCCTCCCCACCGCAGATCTTTGCGAGTTAAGATGCAAGAGCTGATTGTCACCAAGCGGCGGCGCCCGCCCGCCCGCCCTCTGCCCGGGGCGGTGCGTGCGGCCCTCGCAGCTGTTCGCTGGCCGCACTGGTCTCACCTGCAACCAGGCAGTGGGTGCAGAGGGGAGGGGGCCGAGCTTGGGGCCGCCGCCCCCCGCGCCCCCACCAAAGCCAGGGCGCAGCTGCCCGCGCCTCTGTGCGCCTTTTGTTCCGCGCAGAGATAGATGTGCTGCACTGATAAGGCGCGTAACCGATGGCGGCGGCGATAGGCGCTTCCATTTATTAACTTCAAACGTGGGAGCGGGGTAGGGCGAGGCGGGAGCTCGGCCTTGGCCGGCCAGATGGCTGAGATGATAGGCCGGGCCGCGCTGGCGGGGAGCGCGGGGCAGGGCGCAGCCCGGGACCCCTGGCTCCTCCGGCCCGTGGAGCCTTCCTCCCCACCGGTCGATGTGAGCTCCGATAAACGCTGGGGCCGGTTGGCTGGATGGCGATCGCCAAGAGCGATAAGAAGCCTTATCTATGGCCACCAGGCCCCGCCGGTTCGAGGCAACAACAGCTTGGGGGCGTCGCAGCTGCGGCGAGTGGGGGCCTCGGACCCAGGCAGGGGCAAGAGGAGTTGGCATCTGCGCCAGGGTGCGTCTGTCTGGGCGAGTTTTTATCCCAAACACACTTAATTGCCAAGAAGGTGATCCTCCCCCTGCGGGTGGTACAGTCCATCAAAATGAAAGAAAAGTGACTGTGCTGGCCTGGAGTGGGGAGGAGGACACCCCGCCCCTGATTCCTATTAGATGGTGTGAGATAACTAGAGGTGGGGTTGGCACCTCCAGCGGGAAAGAGGATGTTTTTCCCCTTGAATCATGTTGAGGTTGGTGTCGTTGATGGCAAGTGTGAGGTGTAACTTGCTTGGAGTTTTCTTGAAAAAAAAAAAAAAAATCAAGGTGGTTTCTATTCCCTAGGCTGAGTTTTGGGGGAATCCAGTGTGCTGGTATCTTTTTGAGCAGGTCCCCAAAATCAGGAAAGAAGGTCTTCATAGACCTGCTTTGCTTCACTCAGAATGTCTTTATTGAGCACTTGCTGTATGCAAGCACTGGGTCTACACCACCTTGGTGAGATGGGAGGGGGTGAGGCTGGTGGGAAGTCGATACAGGGTAGGCAGTGGAGAGCAGATGGAGTATATTAAGTAGTCAGGGACACTTCCTAGAATCGGGGGACTTCCAGTGAGGTCAGGAAGAGGTCAGCCATGGTGGAGTCCCAGGGACAATGGGCAGGCCTCCTTTCCAACTCTGAAAAGTACAGTGATGATTCCTGGCTGTTGTGGGGAGCTAAGAGGCAGGGGATGCTAGGGATAGGCTGGCCTGTTTGAGGAGGTGGGGATGAGGTCAGGAAGGTGGCATTAGGCCTCAGCTTCCCTTTCTGAAAAATAGTGACAGGAGTGAATCCCCAGGTCAGACTAGGGATGTTGAGGGGCCACGGAGCCCCTTTACAGTGGGAGGGTCCTTGGGGACCATGGATACCAGATACCAAGTGGAAACCAAAGCCAGCCAGAGAAGGGGCTCCCAGAAGAAGCTGGGCCTTGCCCAGCCTCACCAGTCCGCACTAACCCAGCCCTAACGGCTGCTCCAGCTCCATCTCAGATGATGTATTTTTCACACATTCTCAGAGTTTGATTAAACAAATTATTGGTGGCCACAGGATGACTAATTTACTCCGAGCTTCAAAATCACCTGCTTGCTCTTCCCAGCAGCCCGACGCCCACCTGTGGAACTAACAGTCAGTGCCTTCTGGCAAGGGCCAGTTATGGGAGAGCCTGGGTTAGGCCCAGAAAGGAGATGAGGTGGTCTCTGTGTGAGTTTTTATGAATGTAAGCGTGATTGTCAGCACAGGCCATGCACACTCTCTTTCCATGTGTGGGAGGCACCAGGAGTCTACCTGGCTCCCAGGAGCCACCATGTAATGCCCATCACTTCACTCTAATGGCAGAGAGGCGAGGAAAGAGGGGGCTGTGACGACCTGGCCGCCCCTGACTCAAGCCATCATAGGCAGGTTACTTTGCTTGCTGTGCCTGCCATAGCCTCTGAAAAACAGGTATGACAGTGCCTGTCATCCAGAGGTTGACAGAGACCTAAGTCCTGCCCTCAGCTGGCTTTGGCACCCTCCTCAGAGTTCTGGGGGGCATGAGTATTGAGCTATAGTGAGAGAAGGAGACAGAGGACTTAGAGACCTTTGGAGGGACTTGCTCACAACCCCCACTCCCGAATGTGAACTGGTGCACTCTGGAGCCCAGCCTCTCACCCTTGATGGTGGGGCTTCACCCAGCTCCAGACTGTTCTTGGTTTTCCTGCATTCCTGGGCCTCAGGGAAGATAGTCAGCTCATTCGATAGTAATAATGATATTAATAATAGCTAATACTTACAGAGCTTACTCTGTGCCAGGCCACATATTAACTTAAAGCAGGTCCTATTCTTATCATCATTTAAATCTAAGGAAACCGAAGCACAGAGAAGTTAATTTTCTCATCTAAGAAAGTGGCAGAGCCAGGCTTTGCAGGCAGCTCAGCCCCTCACTCTGAACCGGTATATCCATGAATATCACGCTGCTTTCCCACAGTCTTCTCACTTCTGCCTGCCTCTGGGCTTTTCCAGGCCTCAGTCTCCACACCTGTGAAATGGCCTTTGGGAGCAGAGGTGCTCTGGCTTCTTTCCCAACTCTGCCCTTGCCAAGTTCCCCGTGGAAGGAGACATTCCTGTGCAGGGGTGGCCCCGAGGGAGACTTCACCCAGTCCTACCCAGGGGCCTGAGACTGGCCTAGCCCCGATCGCCCAGCCAGCCCCTCCCCGGAGGTCACCAGGAGCCCAGCATGGCACCAGCACTGCCAGCGATTTAAATGGGTCAGTTGGGGAAGAAAGGAGGAGGGAATGCGATGCCATTAATTGTACCCCTTATCTCCTGTTTCTATGCCAACCAGACGTTCCTGGGGCTTGACGGGCTCGTGAATAATACTCCCGGCCGGCCTATCTGCCATCGACAGGCCTCCTCCTGGAGGCAGCTGTTGCCTCGCCGATTGTTATCACCTACCCCATAGACCTAGGCCTGGGCCCTCATGTAGGCCAGCCAGGCCACACTCGGGCACCTGGCTGGGCTCCTGCCCACCCAACCAGCATACCCATGGATCTTCCTGGAGCTGCCCCTGGCCCCATTTCACAGATGGGCAAACCTAGGCCACAGCTACATGTGTGCTCTCTGGACCTTATCTGCTGCTCCCCACTCAGGCAGGAGTAGCCTAGAGTGAAGGAGGTTCCCCTTGCAGAGAAAGTCAACCTCCATGTCTCCTGGCCCTCTGTGGGCCTCAGTTTCCTTGACTGTGGCAGTAGGGAGCAGATGACCCCACTGGTAAGAGCTCACTCCTTTCAAGCTACACTGCATGTGGCCCTGTGAGAAGGGGAAAGCCTACACTTATAGGGGCAGCTCCTCATCAGGGCTGTGCACAAGCCGAGGCTGGGAGGATCTCTCTCTTTGGCTTCCTTTGGTCTCTTCTAGCCACAGGTCCTCTACACGGCTGCTCAGAGCCCTGCACGGGCAGGTCATTCCCCTGCTTCCATACCCACTCTTCTTGAAGTGACCTCATCAGTCTGTGTGATCACTCACTCTCTGGAAGCAGGGAGTGAGTCTGTCTGTCCTGTCCCCACACAGTGGGCCTTTCAGAACTCTCAGATAAATGATGAGATGGGTACAGAGCATGAAGTGGATGTGGGCTAGGATCCACTTACTGCCACGGGACTAGGGGCAGTGCCTTCCCCATATGAGCCTCGTTTTCCCCATCTGTCAGCCCTGAGAACAGCTGTGAGAACCGAAGGGAAATAGACGTCATCTGAAACAGATGCCACCAACCATCCTCCTCCTTGGCAGTATGTCTGTGGTCAGTTGGGTCAGATCTGTAGTTTCCAGTTTATATGAGATGGAGAAATTCTTGTACCCAATCTCAGAGAGTAAAACATATGCAGGGCCTTGCCAGGGAAGTGCCCCCACCCACTCCCCAACCCTGTGGACCACAGAGCTCACTTTGCCAGTCCCTGGTCACTGGCCACCCCTCTTCCTGCCAGCCTTCTCCTCCTGCTCATCCCCACCACATTTTGCCAAGTGGATATTCAGGCTGTGCAACCTTGGCACACTGTTTGCCCTCATTGGGCTGGGGTCTACTCTGTCAGAAAGAAGAGGGGCTGCACTGGGGAGTGGTTGATGATGTTCTTCCCCCCGTACCCACCTCCTACCCTACCTACAGTGAGCTCTGGATGGGTCTAAACCAAGCCAGCCCAGAGCTGAGGAGCCACAAGGCCAGGTAGCCAAGTGAGAGGACCCCAGAGTCTCTTCTGTCCCTGTGCCCATTTCACAGATGAAATGGGAGCTGGAGGCCTAGAGAGGAAGGTGGGCTTACTGAGGGTCCCCAGGCAGTAGTTGGTAGGGCCAGGAGAGCAGTGAGCCTGGCTCAGCCTGGGAGAGCAGGTCCAGGAGGGGGCGGGGTCTCCGTAGGAAGGCACACTTAGTGGTTCCTGGCAGGGAACCAGGCAGCATCAGTGTGGTGCTCCCTCTCTGCCTCAGTTTGCCCATTGAGCACATCCCAGTCCAATGCCCTATTTTTCAAATGAGGACATGAAGTCTGCAAGAAGTTGGGACTTGAGTCCTGTCTGGGTCAAAGAGGAAATGGAGGGCGGGGATGGGCTAACTCTGAGGGAGGCCTGGGTCTCAGCCTCCACTCTTACCCCAACCTTTCATCTCAGCATGCAGATCTCAGCTAGAAACCCCAAGTGAGACCGGAGGTTCAACTCTGGCTCGTGACTTTCCAGCTGAGCACCTTGGTGAGAGTTTCCGTTCCTAGCTCTGATTCTCTCATCTGTAGAATGTATGCAACACGGTGCCTGGTCCAGTGGCTGTGCTGAGAGCCCAAGCACCACCAGGACACAGCAAGTGTCCACAAACAGCAGCTGTTGGAGCATAACCGAGGTCCCAGATCGGGTGGGGACCTGGGCTGTGTGCTACTGGGTGACATGTTGCTCCCATCACCACAACTGTCCATGGGTCCAGCAGGTGGGCTGAGGACAAAGACCCTTTCTTTGGGGACCTCAGGGTTCCATCCCCCATAGCAGGGAGCCAGGGTGCTGAGCTCCAGGCCTGGGCTGTCCTCTGGGCTTCGGGCCAGCCCTTGCCTCTAGAGTGGGAGGCTGCTGCAGTAGTGGTCACTGCTCAGCCATGAGTCCTGGCCTCGCTGTGACCCTGTGGGCAAGTGACTTCTCTCATGCCTCAGTTTCTACTTTTGAAGGAGGAGCTTAATAAGAGCAGCTCCCTCCTGGGGCTTTTATATCATCGGGTCTGTGAGATCTTAGATGCAAACTATAAAGTGCTGACCCGGGGTTGTGTCCTTCATGGACACTGTGGCTCTGAGAGCTGCTGGCTGCATTACTGATATTTTGCCAGAAGCCCTAAGCCCTGTCTCCTGCCTTCCTCCCCTTTGGATGTTCATTTTTTAAGAAGGACTCATGGGCAGGGGTGCCCTGACTATACCACACCCTGAGCCGGGCCAGCCTCACACCTAGGCCGTCTCAGTCCTTTCTTGCCCAGGGTTCTTCCCTACTGTTGTGATCATCATCATTATTGACCGACCCATTTTATAGGTGAGAAAACTGAGGCTCTTGGAGACTGTGACATGCTTGAGGCCTCATGACACAGGAGCTGGGTCTGTGGACCCAGAGATGGGCAGAGGTTTCCCTGGACAGCACCCACTCAGCCCTATAAACCACTTGCCCTTCCATCCTGTATCCTCCTGAGGCCTCTCTAGCCCCTTTACTCCCCTCCTCCTTCTCCTTCCACAAAGCCCCATGTTTGGGAGAAGGCAGTGGCCCCGCTGAGGCAGGAATGTGGCAGCTGACCTTGGGCCAGAGCCCCGTGAGGCAGATAAGCCGGCCCTCCCCTTGGCCTTCTGTCCCTCCATTCTGCCTATCCTGGGCTGGCAGGCTGTGGACTCTCAGAGCCTTGGTCTCCCTACCTGTAAAAGAGGTGATGGAGTGATGATATACAGCTTTCGTGAGCCCAGGCCTGGTGCTCCTGGTCCCTCCAGTCCAGGAGCTAGAGTGGAGACAAAGACTCAGCCGGCCAGCCAGCGTCTGCAAGCTCCTGCCTGCTAAGCACTTTGCAGGCATCCCCTCCTACAATTCTCCAGTTAGGATTCTCAACCCATTTTGCACACAAAGAAATGGAGGATCAGGCGGTGTAGGTGGCTGCACCAGAGTCACACAGCATGGGAGTGAGGTGGAGACAGGATAGATGGAGTGGTCTGTGTGAGCCCTGCCCCAGCAACCAGCCTGGGTGCTGCAGGTATATTGCTTCCTGGGAAAGAGGAGGAGAGGCCACAGGGAGCATCTCTGAATATGGTTGCTACCACTGTGAACAGGTAAAATCCTGGGGTCAAGGCTCTTGGACTCCACAGGTAACAGAATTTATCTCACTTTCTTGAGCCTGTCTCTATCTCTGCAAGATGGGGGTGTCATGGGGACACTGGCCTGAGCTCTGCTGGTGCCTGGGCCTCATGTAAGTCATTGAGCCTCCCTGAGCCTCAATTTCCCTCTACAAAATGGAACAGACCTTCCTAGACATCTCAATGAGACGAGTGAGATTTGACATAGGAGGTATAGCCTAGGCCAGAGCTGGTGTGTCATCTATATTGTTTAACAGAATTAAAATGAAGAAAACAGGAGGGCACCTCTCCCCTCCCAGGCTCCCTTGGGCTGCTTCTTAACAATTCCTCTTGGTGTGCTATTCTGCCTCAATTTCCCTTTTCTCCATCAAGTCCCCATCCTGTAAGTCAGACCCAAAGAGCAAGAGGGGAAGGGACCCCAGAGCCAGGTTGCGTTGGCTCTTTCCTGCAGTGGGGGTCTGACAAGAGCTGCCAGAATTCTCCCTGCTAGGGACAGGGTCTCATAGGCAATGGTGGATCCATTCTAGGTATTGTGGATTCTTAGCCCCCAAGAAGTGATGGGGGGCCTGAGGCTGCCCTCTCAAGCTGGTCTTTGGGCTGCTCTGGTAATCAGCACTCAGCTCCTTGAGACAGATAGAAAGCCAAGGCTCAGAGCCATGGGCAGCCAAAGGGGCCTTGTGTGGCCTCTTCCATTTGCCCCCAGTTTATTTGGGGCCCCAAGCTCATCCCTTGACCATGCTGGGCTCACTGGCCATTAATGGCCATTAACCAAGCCCCTGCTCTGTGCTCAGGACTTACATCCTTGAGTTCACACCCTTTCCCCCCAGCAGCCTTTAAGGGAAGCTCAGTGATTAGCCCAGTGCACAGTGGAGAAACTAAGGCTTTGAGAATTTAAAGGTTAGATCCAGGACTGCAGAGAGGGAAAGGATGGCTACGGTGGCGGTTTTCAGAGTAGAGCTCTTAGCTCCCTGCTAGGCCTGGTGACATCCAAGTTCAAGTCCAGGAAACAGACCTTCCTGTGGTTCCAAGCAGCATCCAGCTCTGGTCTCCCTGCTGTTCCTCACTGGCTGCATGACCTTGGGTGAATCCCTTCCCCTCTCTGGACTAAGGTGCCCACTGCCCAGCATTCCGGCTGCAGGAGAGCAACCAGAACCGCAGTTATCAGACAGAGGATCCGGGCGGAAGGGGTCCTAGGGTGAGACCCATGAGCCACACCACAGCTGCCCCTCTTTGAGTGGGAACCCTTAGTCGCCAGGAGCTTGGAATGAGTACATTTGGAGACCCTGTCCTCTGAATGGACAGAAGTATTCTGTTTATGGGCCCTGAGCACCCCACCCCTCAAGTGTCCCGTGCAAGGGCCCTGAGGGAAGTGGGAGGCCCTCAGCATTTAAGGGACACAAGAGCATACCCCAGGCTCCCCAGGCTGCCGAGGGTCTATGGAATGTGAGCTGAGACTTAGGTGAGGACCTACAGGGGCAAAGCCCACCAAGATGTCCCCACCCTACTGATATTTCCTGCTCCTGGGACTTGGGCCTAGAAAAGCCCTAAGCAGTGAACAGGGGACCCTGCAGATCAAAAGGTGGGAGAGCAGGGTGTTCACACCCCCGCCCCACCCACTCTGCCCACCCCACACACCGGGCCTGGCACAGCTCAGAAGGGCCTGGGACCACCCAGCCCCACTGGGACCCAGAGGTGGCCTCCTGCCTCAGTTTCCCCTCCTATGCAATATGCTCACACCAGGCCCCACCAAAATCAAACCATTGTCCAGAGAGCAGCAGGATTCCCTACACTCACTTCAGTGGCCTTGAGGGTCTGTGCGCACACAAGCGCTCAGGGGCCCTGGCGAGACCAGCGGTTCCCCTCTGCCTCCCAGCTTTGCCGGCCAAAGCCCAGTCTGCCCCAAACTGTCTCCGGTCCGGGCCTCTGGCGGGCGCAGGTTTCAGCTCCTGTGATAACTCGGAAAGTTGAACTGGCCCCATTACTGCGCCCAGATGGTTGGCAAGATACAGCCTTGATAATGGGGGAGATACAGCGTCTCGGTGGCCAATAGCCCAGCCTCTCCACCCATTAACATTCCCCACCAGCGATCCGCTCTGCTCCTATCTCCTCCATTTCCACTCCTCCCGCAGATAAGAATGGAAATTCTGACTTCATAGCTCACTGATTAAAGTGTCTGGATTTCTTGATAATACACAGATAAATTATGTTTTTGAAAAAGAAGGTAGGGAGGAGGGTGGGGAGGGTGGGGGCCCTGGAGGGGAGCCCTTGGCTGTCTCTCCCGGGCCTTTCCTGGTCCCCAGGCTGGCTGTGCACCTTGGAGTGTCCAGCATGCACCTCCTAAGCTTCGGTACAAAGGCAGCATCCCAGGGCCTGGCCAGGGAGGCAGAGCAGGCCTCTCTTAGAAGAAATCACATTGGAGGGATTGGTGCCCGGGCCTGGGGGCAAGCCCTCTGTGGGGGGAATTTAAGCCTTGTCAAAGCCAGGAGTCTGGACCTGGCTGCCTGCATTCTAACTCTTGGGGCACATCTCTATGCCTCACTTTCCTCAACTGTCAAATGGCCCCAGGCTTATGGAGAGGATGCAGTGCCCCCCAAGGGCAGGAATTTTGCCTATTCAGGTCTGCTGTCTCCTGGACACCTAGAACAGTGCCTAGTTATACAGTAGGTGCCCAATAAATGTTGATGGACCAAGCAGAGCCCCATTTGCCAGTTGGGGAAGGGAAGGGCTCCCAGTTGTCTCCCTACCTCATCCCTAGCCATCCTGTTTCTGGCGGCCAGCCTAGCTGCCGTGAGTGACGGCGGCGCCCAGATGGGACTCAGGTGCCATCTTTGCGTCTGTCTGGATAAAGCTGCCTCCTTCAGCTGATCTAAGATCCAGTGCTGATGGTGCGATTAGCGGCGATTAGGGCCGGCGTGTGGCTAATCCTCCCAGTGAGGGACAGGTGAGGCAGCTCTGGGGGGGGCCAGCTTGTGGAGAGGGACACCCAGCCCCTAGCTGTGCAGGAGGGGAAAACAAGGCCCTGGAAGCCTTGGCATGCCCCTAGGGCAGTAGCCAGGCCAAGCCTGCCTCCTTCACTGCAGAGGGTCCTCCAGAGGAACTACAGGGCTCCTAGCAGCTACAGGGCAGCTGGCTGTTTCCCTTCTTTCTGCATTGATTTTTAAAGTGACCCTTGAGAAATTAGATTCTCTGTGAGCCCAGAGGCAGGAGGCCTGAATGGGCAGTTAGCAACATTTCTGGTTGGCTCTGGGACTCCTCAATTATAATAATGTTAATGGCAGTATACTCAGTAAAGGTAATACCTCCCTTTACTGAGTATGGGGTATGCCAGGCCTGGACTTAACCTGTGTTATCCTGTAGAAGCCTCCCGGCAGCCCTGGGAAGGGCACCTCTGACCTCATTTCTACTAGGAGGAAGACTCGAGGCTCAGAGAGGTTGAGTAACCCATCCAAGGTCACACAGCATGGGAGGAAGCAGTAGAGACTCTGGCTTAGAGGCCTGGTCAAGGTGTGTGACTACTCCAGGCCACACAGCCCTGTCCAAGAAAAGTGGATGATAGGTACCTCTACATCTGCCCTCAGAAAATTGGCTCCTTTGGTGATAAAGTTGGCTTCTTTCCATCTTGGGTTTTGATTTCTTTCAGTATTCTAAGGAAAGTCAGCTGTTTCCAGTAAAATGGGTATATATGCAGGGGAAGGGGACAAGTGTAGGGTGGGGTAACTGGGGTTTGGTTCCTGCTCCCTGAGCAGATGGCCTGAGCAAGTGACTTAATGTCCCTGGGCCTCAGTTTCCTCACCCAAACAATGAGTATAATCACAGTTTTGGCCTCCTTGGTCTTTGATGAATGAGATGGGAGAGAAATGGGGACAGCATTGAGGGTTCAGGGGCTCCCTAGGGAACACATACGTGCAGGGGCAAGGGTTCCTGGGGCTGCTAGCTACACGTGCTCCATGAATCTCATCAGTGTTCTTCCTGGACTATTTTGGCAAACAGCTCCAGTTTGTAGAGGCCCAGGACCCCATCCTGTCCCACCAGTGACACAGGAGGTTCTGAAACCTATTTTCTATGGCCTTGGGAGTCTGTTCCTAAGACAGCCACCCTCTGTTTTCACCAGGGCCAGAGGGAATGCAGAAGGAGTGTGGAGTCCAGCCTGCCCCATCACTATGGCTCATAGGCACTGCCCTGTTCTGAGCCTCAGTTTCTACATCTGTAAAATGGAGCTAAAGATACTAAGACCTGCCCTACAGGCCTGGGACTCTGGCCAGCTCCCCTATAGGCTCCCTGTCCCTACCCAACTATGCTCACCAGAGCAGGACTTTTCAAGGTAGGAACTCAGCACCCAGTCTCTAGACCACCAGCCTCCAGGCTCGGGTTTCAATCTCAACCCCACCCCACCCTTGTGTCTCTTCTCTGAGCCTCTCTGCCCTCATCTATGAAATGGAGTTATCCCCTTCTAGGACCCTTGTGTGAGCTGATGAGGGGGAGCTGGGTCATTTGCTCTGCAAGGGCAGATGTGCTGCTGCTGCTGTCTGCATGGTGACAATGACCCCAGGACCTCCACCCCTTCTAGCCAGGAGCTCTGGGCCAGGGTGCTGGAAGTGTTGGACACTAAGGGAGGAAGTCTGAGAAGGAGGCTCTACCCCTTGGTTCCTTGGCTTGGGGGCTGGGGATGGGGGTGTGTTCCACCCTACCCACCCCCAACAAGAAAGAAAAAGGAACTGTGATAAACAGGACGATAGGCCTGTGTGGTGGAGGAGTCCTATCACTGTTATCTATCTGCCTGCTGCTCTGAGCGGTTCTGTTGTTTCCCCTTATCTCACCCACCAAAATGCCAGGAACAAAAGCACAAGCACACTCACACACTCACACCCCTGAGCCCACTGCCCCGCAACTCACAGAGCCCTGAGAAAGTGGTGCCAGTAGATCTAAGGCAAAAACCAAGGGGGTTGTCTTCTCTTAAAATCATCACCACCACCACCACCACCACCACCACCATCATCATCATCATCATCATCATCATCATCATCGTCATCATCATCATTATCATCATCATTTTGCAAAGAAAACCAAAAAAATAGCCCACCCTGATACAAGGCAGCTAAAATCAAGAAGTTGCCCCCTACAGGCCCTCCCTGGAGGGAACGACCCAACAGCCTTGGTGTTGGGAGACTGGGACTTGGGGCGGTTCCAGCTGTGCTGCCGTGAACTGGCTGTGTGACCTTGGTTCAGAATCTTTCCCCCTCTAAGTCATTCCTAACTGGGGGAGGAGGGTAGGTGGAGTTTGAGGCTTTGAGAGAACCTTAGAGGAAAAGGGAGAGTCTGAACTATAACCCAAGTCTTCCCCATGTGGCAGATAGCCCTTTGTGTCAAGGACTTGGGGCTGGGGCAAATTGCCCAGAGCCAGTTACCCCCGGAACCTCTTCCCTCAGAGCCTAAGCTCTCCCCCAGAGCCCAGCCCAACCCCTCAGAGCCCAGAGCCCCAGCCAAGCCCCCCAGAGTCTGGCACTCCCAAGGCGCAGCACCCCCAGGTCCCAGCCCAGGATCCCATCAACTTCCCCCAGAGTCCAACCCAGTACCTCGGAGCCCAAGTCTCTCATCCTGGCACCCCAGAATCTGGCATTCACAGAGCACGGGGCCCTCCTAGCCTAGTCCCCCAATGTCTGGCACCCCCAGAGTCCAGCAGCCCTAGCCTGGGCCCCGAAGCCCCTGCAGCCAGCCCTGCAACCCTGCCCACTCAACAACTTCAGGCACCCATCAGCCAGGGAACCAAGGTCCTAACCTGTGTGCTGGCAGCCAGTGGAAATGGGGCATGCAAATAGACGTGAGTGAGACCTAGGGATTGGCTGAGCACTTTGTGTGGGGCGGGCCTCCTCCACGGAAAGCAGTTAATATGGTTGACAGTGTCCCAGTCCAGACCTTACCCCAGTGGTAAAAATCTCCCTGTGCCAGCTCTAGAAGGGCCAATCATTCCAGGCCTTGCTGCCAGAGCCACCCATTTGCCTGTGCACAGGCTAGACAGGCTGACCTTTAGATGACCTCCTGCTGACCCTCAGAGCCCAGACCCCCACAGCCTGAATTGGGGAGCCAGGATTTGTGTGTTCCTGAGATCAGCGCTGCCAACTCTGACTCCCAGATGGGAACACTGAGTTCAAAAGTAGGGTGGGAACAGCTCAAGGCCAGCCAGCTGCCCCTCCTACTCCCTGTATTTGGGCACCTCCAGACCCTGTGCACGCTGTCCCCCGACTCTGCCCTCCCTCAGCTATGATTTTTGTACAGAACCGTGTTCTGCCAGGCTCTTGGTAGCACCATCTTCATAAATGACAGTCCTAACCCGTTTGCCAGATCTGCCTCCCCTCTATAATCGAGAGAGTCTCGTCTCTGCCTCCCAGGGTGGTTTCTGTGCTCCCCAGCAAGCCCTGTTACTTCCTGGGCCTCAGTTTACCCATCTACACAATGACAAGGATGTTCTCTGGGGGTCCCCTATTCTTTTTGTGGCTGTAATGTATTCTAGAAACGGGGTCTTCCGGATTTCTCTGTTTTAACAGGAGACCGTATCTATGGGAAATGTTCAAGTAACTTTGGGGCATTCATTGTGTTCAAAGTCACTTTGCACCCCCACGGGATGTCTTGTGAGCAAGATGGTACCCAGGGAAGGCCCAGCCAGCCTAGAGCCCGGCCAGAGGCCCCCCCCCCCAGCTCCCACAGTCCCAGCAGGGCTTCGTGACCCAAAAACCAGCCACAGATGTGGGTGTTTTTCAAAAACACGTAAGTGGAAAATAGCAGAGGGGTAAGGAGGGAACGAGTTTGGGCTGAGATCTAAGGGGAGGAAACAGGGAGGGGGCCATCGGGCCAGAACCAGACTGCCAGTGTGTTCTCAGCCTCTCACTTCTCCGGGCTTTGGCTCCCCATCTCATAAGATTGGGTGATGGTGCCTCCTGGGGGTGGGGAGCGGAGCGTGAGGGTCAGAGGAACTCAGTGTGCTAAAGCGAAAGGACAGTGTGGGCAGCCTTACTTGGGAGGGGTTTCCTAACACCTGCCTGGAAATCTCTCTAAGAGGTGCCCCCCATTCTACCGCCAGCTCTGTTTCCCCCAGAAGAGTACACAGCATACAGTAGGTGCTTGATAAATACACCCTGGATTGATTTTTAAATCTACTTCCCACCTCAGCCCCTATCCCAGCAGAGCAAAATAAACTCAAGAGAAAAGGGGAAATTGGAAGCAATAGATAGTGCCTGCAAGTGAGCACGTCATGGACAGAGTCCCAGAGAGCAGGAACTAGGATCCTTACCAGTGAACAGCCAGGTCCCTGTCCCTGAGGCAGGGCTGGGGCTCACTCCTTCTGAGGTTGCCTGGGAACTGGGACAGACAGGCTGGCCTCTGGCTTGTACTGAGCACCTACTGTGTGTGGGGCCTGGACCAGGGCTCCCAGTGACCTTCACATGCAGGGCCTTAATCCCTGCCCTCACGGGGCTCTAGGCTGGTGGGGAGATAGGGAAAAAAAGAATCCCTAACAATGGAAGGGCCCTCTGGAGCTGGGGGATTGGCGGTCAGGGAAAGCTAGGTGGCCACACTGAAACAGACTTTAAGCAGAGACGGATGGGATGGTGGCATGTGTGGGGAAGAATGTTCCTGGCGGAGGGAACAGCGGAGACAAAGCTCTGAGCAGGGACTGAGACATCACAGTGAGAAGAGAAGTGCCAGCCCCCTGCTATGCACTGACCAACACAGCCAGGCCCAGTTCTAATGCCAGCGCCACCTCAGCATGCTGCCTAGCTCTTCCTCCAGGACAGCCACATGGCCTCTGGGCCCAGGGTATGAGCTGGGTACACAGGGAACTGTGTGGTTCCTCCTCTCCCTCCTCACTTCTTTCTCTCTCCTCTTCCTCCTTATCTACTTCTTTCCGACGTACCAGACTTTTCTACTCCACTTTGCCCTGACCTGATGATGGCCTTGGGGAATCTAGATGCCAGCAAATGTTTGACAAGCCAGAGGGTTCGGCTCAAAGCTGTAATGTCCAGGCCCCAATGTGACCATCATTGTCATGACTTTCAGTTACTCTAGAAAGGGTTGCGATTGCCAGTTCTGTAGCCACATGGCTTAGGTGTAAATCCCAGCCCAATAATACATACTGGGTCCCCTTGGGCCAGTCACTAAAACGCCTGAGCCTAGGTCTCATTTTCTGTGAGATGGGGATGGGGCACTCCGAGGTTGTGAGGGGACCATTAGGGGCTGTGTGGACCATGCTTTACACACTCCTGGGGCTCGGTCCAATCTCACTGGGTATTCCTGGGCTGCAGGGCATGGGGCTAGACGCCCAAGGCAATGTGGTGGCGGGGACAGCCAAGTCACCGTGGAGGGCTATGCACATGGGTAGGGAGGGACCTGTGTCTCTGAATCCCCAAGGAAGAAAACAGGTACTTACAGAGCATCTGCTATGTGCCCCTTGGCACTGGGTGGCAGATATTTTTTAATTGTAGTAAAATATACATAAATTCATCATTGTAACTTTCAAATGTACAATTTGGTGGCATTAAGTACATCCATAAAGTTGTAGAACCATCACCACCATCTGTTTCCAGAAAATTTCCATCATCTCAACAGAAACTCTGTCCACATTGAACACTAAGTCCCCATCTGTCCCCCAAGTCCCTATGGCCTCCATTCTACTCTGTCTATGAATTTGAGGCTGATGTTTTAACTCCCATATGTGCAGTGGGAGCAGACTAGCTTTGCTGCTTAGGACCTGGCCACACCCAACAAGGAAAAGGGCAACCTAGAGGACCAACTTCTTCCTTCCTCCCTGCACACCATCCCCAGAGCACTAAAGAAAGAGCCTGGGGTGGTTGCCACACGTCTGAGCACTAAAGTCTCTTAGGCCTGACCACAGAGATTTGGGATGACCTGGCCTGGAAGAGGGGGTAATAACCGCCCATCCCAAGGGGTGAATGAAATCCTAAACCCAGGACTCCCTGGGCCCAGAGTTCTCACCTCTCCCTGGGCTGCAGCAATTCAGTAAAATGGGAGATGAGAGGCCCCTTTCATAGTGGCTGTAGTGCAGATCCCCGAGCAGTAGTGCCTGAGGGCCAGGCGAGAGAGGAGTCTGGAGCTGAAGAGAGCTCCGTGCCTACCCATCCCTCCTTGGGGGTCTCCCACCCCGACTATCAGACGGCTGGGCACTGTCACACTGGGCCTTTTCTCCTTCCAGGAAGAGTGTGATTCCATCCATCTGACATGGGGGCTACCCGGAAACGGCTCCACTAGCCGTAGCCCCGCTCCCATCTATCAGCCTTATCGGCCCATCTGGAGAATCTCTCTGGAGCCTGCGGCCCCCCTGTTTTCTTGGACACTATTTCCAGTCTTCTCCCCAGACAGCCTCCTGCTCTCCATTATATGCCATGACCTTGACCACCAGTCTCACTCACCCCACACCATGGCCTTGCCCCTCCACCTCCCCACCAGTCACACACTGGGTTCTTTAACACATGGCCCCAAGTGTGTTCTCCACGATCCCCACGCCCTACGAGTGACCTGGCCCTCCCCAGCCTGCCCGGGCCACGTGGTCTGTGCCTCCTCTCCCGGGAGTATTAGTAATCGGTCCTCAGAGTGAAACAATCTCATGTAATCTATCAGTGGCTATCGGGCCCATCGGAGGGTGGGGAGTGGCCAGGCCCAGAGATGGCGCCAACCTCCAGCGTTGATAAAGTTTCCAAGCTGAGCGGAGATGAATGTTGAGTAAGTGCAGGCCGCGCGATAGGATGTGGACTTGGCAGGCCCGCAACTCCGGCTGAAACCAATCTCTCCCCTATCAGCCAGGCTGGGCTTTCTCAGGCCCCACTCTTTCTTCCCACCTCCTCTGCCTCCCCTTTCTCTGCCTCACCCTGCCCAGCCCCTGCCCCTGGGGACAGGGGTGGGGGACCAGCCCACTGGCCCTGGCCCGAGAGAAGGGGCAGGCTCAGGGCAGGGTAGGATCCTGATTGAGGCTAAGGAGGTGGCATCCAGCCGGGGGCTGCCTGGAGGTGGTGGCCATCCACAACAGCGACACACCGGGGCCTCCCTGCTGTCCAGTGCCCATAGTCTTCTGCTTAGCTCCCCAGGTACCAAGAATAAACCCCTGGCCCTCTGCCTTGTGCTCCAGCCCCTCTGCTCCTCCACCCCCACTGTCCACAGCTACAGCGCAGGAACCCACCAACTTCCAGGATTTTGTGTTGACAGTTCCCTCTGCCTGGAACGGTTTTCTCCATTCATGATCACAACTTTAATATCTCCTCGTCCTTCTCCAAGAAGGCTTTACTGACCACCCCCACACCCGCCTACCATCCTCCATCCTGTACCATCCTAGCTCTTCATGGTATCTGAGATTCATGTCCACCCCCAACCCAGAATGTTCACACATACAACTCACACACACACACACACACACACACACACACACACACACACCCATCTGGACTTTTTGCCCACGGTTGACCCAGCACGTAGCAGACACTCAGAAACCTGATAGGAGTCATAGTGTTCCTGAGAATAACTCACTTTTGGGGAGTCTTGCAAAGCCCCTTCCTGTCCACTCATAAAGGCACTACATGGTCAGTGCTGTGGTACCCATTTGCCAGATATGTAACCTAAGGTCTAGGTAGGCTCCCTAGATCCGGACTCAGATGCCCTGGAGCCCAGCCCCTGAATAGCTGTGTGGGTAGATGGCCCAAGGCCCATGATGGTGCCCAGCAGGGGCTGGCATAGTACTCTGCCTCAGTTTCCTCTTCTGTACAGAAGAACTGGTTTCTTTACAGGCTTTTCCCGAGCAGGGTCCTGGCAGAGCTTCATGAACTATTGAGGACTATGCAAGTGTGTTCCGGGGATCTGAGCAAGAGGAGGCCAAAGGGAGGGTGGTGCCCTGGGTGCCGGCCCTGCACACCCCTGCTAACCCTGCACCACAGCAGGAAAGCAGGCAGACACTCCCATATGGTGGAGAGGGGCACGCTTGCCCCACACCATGCAGAGAGTAGCTGTCAGAGCCCAGGCCCTGGCCTCGGGGAACAGATAGTCGAGGGGTGGGGGTGGGGAGGCTGGGCAGACGTATGGCAGTCACCCAGCAACCAGAGAATGGGTGCAGAAAGGAAAGGGGAGGGAAGGGAGGGCTTCTCCAGGCTTCATGCTGTCTGTGACACAGGACCAGGAGGGAACGCTGAGGCCAGGTGAAAGGAGAAACAAAGCCTCAGGCCTGGGAGTCTGCAAACCTGGGTCCAAATTCCTTCCCCACCTCAATGAACAGGGAGAGCAGGTGGGGATGCACAGGAAACAACTGGGCACAGGGCAGGGTACCAAAAAGGGGAGCAGGTGGGCTGCTTATCCACTCTCCTAGCTGTGAGGCCTTGGGCCAGTTTCTTTGCTTCCCTTTGTCTCAGTTTCTGCATCTGTAAAAGAAAGTAACACAAAGTCAAGGAGTTGGGGATCAAAACGGCTATGTGGTTGAGTCCTTAGAACTGGCCCTGCTTCAGAGGCCACTGTAAGTGCCTACTGCTGTCATTGTTACTGCTGTTTGCTCCTGCCCTGCAGGGGCCAGGCTGGGAGAGGCCCCCACGCTGCCTGTGGTCCCTCCTGCCCCATGAGACCTCTAGGTTTACGTGAGCACTGGGAGTGCCTGGCTAACTCTTGATCCCTGCTGGGCGTGGCCCTCAGGTCAGGGCAGTTAAGCCCCCTGAGTTCCGCCTGTCGGTTACGCTGACCACAGGAGGAAGTGGTGGTGGCTGGGGGGCAGGATATGGGTGCAGGACCCCCCTGCCCAGTGTCAGTGTCCTATCTTTCCAAATCTTGTCCCTCCCAGCCTGGAGCTGCTACACCCGCCCAGGCCTCAGAGACCCCAGGCAAGGCAGGCCCAGCTTATCTTTCTCCAGTGGTGGAGGTGGCATGTCCCTGTTTTGGGGCTCACTCAGCTCCTGGTCACCCACCCCTAACTCACAGGCTCAGACCCCGAGGCTTCCCTGTGGGGCCAAACCAGACACCCTAAGTTCTCCTACTCCTCTGCCCCAGCCCCACTCCTGTGGGAGCCCGGGAGGCCCCCAGCCATACCCAATTCTGAGGCAGGCCATCCATGGACAGCCTGTTTCCCTACTCCTACCCCCCACATAGCCACCAGTATTCATTAGGCACCTACTGTGTGCCGGGCAGTGTTCCAGAGCTGGAATGCCAATGTGGGCAGCAGCCCATGGTAAGGTTTTGGCTTTGGTACTGAGAAAAATGGAAAGCCATGGATAGGGGGCATTTGAGCAAAGGAGGATGGGTCGAGGTGTGCGGGGTTTCCAAGTGAGATCACTGGTAAACCTGAGTACAGTGGGGGACCACCATCCACCAAAGAGTGTGTCCTTAGAATCTGAACTGACAGCCCCAGGAGGAAGGAGCTAGGAAGCTGACCACCAAGTGGCCAAGGAAGGTGAGGCCTAAGGAAGAAAGGGTGAAGGCCACAGGGCGAGGAGCGCCTGGGGCCTAGGGAAGGGTCCTCCTGTCCCAAAGCTACACTGGTAGGAAACGGGTCCTCTTTCTGGGCCTGTAGCCGCCCTTGGTTATAGCAGCCCCACAGGCATAATGGGGACACAGGGACAAAATATCCATGTGAGCATGGTCGCTGGCCTCTACCTCTCGCCCACCCTCTGTCTGCCGAGGAGAAAGTTTATTTTGTCCTTGACACCCAGGCCCCCCTCTATGCCCTGACGGTGAGGTCTGGTGGTAGCCAGCCTGGCTGCCAGGCCTGCGATGGAGCCAGAACGTGGATGTGGGGAGAAGGGACCTGGGAAGAGGGAGAGGGAAGCTGGCATGATGAACATTCAAACAGGTGCAGGGGGTGAGAGTGGAGGACAGGGACCTGGCTGGGGGTTTGGTTTAGGGCCTGAGAGGCAATGGGTGGCTAGGGTGTGGGAGAGTTGACAGGGAAAGGTGCTACAATGTGTGTCTCTGCATACGACTGGGCCACAGGAGGGCCCGGGTTTTATTTGGGTGTACATGACTGTCCCTCCCTTCTTTCAATGAACACTTAGGCCTTTAAAACTGAGTGACACTTAAAAGGATGAATTGTACTGTATGTGAATTATATCTCCACGAGATATTTTTAATTTGTCAGAAGCTGGAGTAGGTCCCAGCAGCTCGTCCGTTAGAACGTGGTTCTGTGTTCCCTGAGAGCATGCTTCTTGGCACCCCGCAGGCACTGCAAGTTTGTGCTTGATGCTGAGGGCATCTCTTTGCCCTCGGATGGCCCAGAGTATATTGTGACAGTGGCCAGCCACCCTCCTCCAGCCTGGCTTACTTGGGACAGTCACACTCACCAGCACCACCAGACTTGGCCTGGGTGCCTGCTGGACTATGAGGCTCGCAGCCTGGCAGTTATACACAGCTATGATGGGGAGACCAAGGCCTGACAGGCACAAGAGTCTAGGACTCAGATATCTGTGACTCTGTAAGAGCAGTAGTGAGCTCCCCGTTGCAAGGTTCATTCAAGCAATGTCTGGCTGACCCTTGGTGAAAAAGTACAGAGTCAAGCTGCTTAGTCCCCATATCTCCTCTGCCCCAGTCCCACTCGTGCAGTCGGTAAGGTGGGGGTGGGAGTAGGCAGGACCAGTGCTGGAGGGCATCTGGATCCAGGTCCCCTGTACATGCAGAGGCTCAGACACTCACTCTCCCCTCCACAGGACAGGCTGCCTGCTCGAATAAGCCAAGATTATCTTGCCAACATCCTCTTTGTGGTCGCCCAAGCTGTCATCTGGGACTGATCCTGGGTTGATGAGAACCACTGGTGGGCCACAGCATGGGCCTGCGGGCCTCCTGGTCCACGCCTACTGAGGCCCCAGAAACTCTTCTGTGTTCTGCTGGGACCCTCTGCATCTCCAGTAGCACCTTTGTCTTCGTGGCCATTGGTGCAGTTCTTACACATGGGCACACCCCACTAGGGCTATTGGGGCGGCACTTTCCTTGAAGTTGGCTGCAAGGTGTCACCCTTCATCCTCCTCTAGACACCAGGAGGGGTGGGCAAGGAGCATCAGCCAACCAGATCTTCCCCCACCCCCAACCCCGGAGAAACACACAAACGACTTGCAAATAAATGTGAGGCTTTGGGAACACCCAGACTATGGGAGGAAGAGTTCACTGAGGGGTGAAGATGCCTTAGCTGGGCAGAGAGGTGGTGAGAGAATGTCCTGGCAGAGGACAGCGTGCCCTGAGGCCCTGTGGGTGAAGGGCCAGGGCAACAAAAGGGGTTTAGGCTTCATCCTGGGGCAAGGGTAGAGCAGGAAGGAGCTAGGGCTTGGTGGGGAACACCTACTGATGGACTGGACCCCATAGTGGCAGTGGAGTGGAGAGAAGGGGGCAGCTTCCGGCCACATTTGAGAAGATGGAGTGGATGGCAGGTGGACCCACTGAGATTGCCAGGCTCCATGTGGCATCTGTGCCAGGCCTCAGCATCCTGGTGGGAAGTGGGCATAAGAAGGCCCGCAGGGAGGGCTGGTCAGTGCTAGAGACTGGCCGGGTACCCACGAGGCCCTCTCAGAGCTCTAGCCTCCTCCCGTGGGTGCCTGCACCCCTCAAGAAAACCCTCACTCCTCTGCTGCTTACAAGCTCCTAGGAGGCAGCGGACCAGGGACCTACCTCTATGCCAGATGTTAGAGAAGCTGTTGAAGAAGTTCTGATTACGTGAAACCCTTTCCCCAGGCCTTGTAACTTCTACTGGGGGTCTAAGACTTGCCCCCTGTGCCCACCCGCCTTTTCCCAGACCCTTTCCTATCAAAAGCCCCACTGGGCATGCCCCTGCCCTCAATGGGCGACACAAGCTGACCTTACCGGCCCCAGAACCATCTGGGGCTGCTCTGAGCAGGGACACCTGTCGTCGTCAGAGCCCCATATGCTGGACTCCCTTCTGGTCCTTTGGGCTTGGTCCAGACCCCATCCTGTACCTACTCAGTGCTCCCCTTTTCTAACCTGCTTCTCACCTTCCACCTTGGCCTGGAAAGTAACTCAGCTGCTTGTCAGGATTGTGCGTAAAGTATGAGTCTCTGGGTCCTGAGAGGCCTGGACCATGAGTGGAGGCTGGGTGGTGCGCCTGACACCGGGGGCCTGGGCCAGAGCAGCCAGCTTCCCCTGTGCTCTGTGCCTTGGTTTTCCTGTCTGTCAAACACTAGCCAAATCTATCCGGGAGGGGTTTAAGAGCATCCACTCCTACTTGCCGGGATCTAGGAGAAGGGGTGCTTCACGAGAGGCCACATTGCCCGCTGCCAAGAGGTCAGGCTTCAGACCCAACTCGGAATGGCTGAGACACATCACCCTGAGCTCCCACAGCATGGCTCCTTCTGGGAGAGCAGGGCTTTCTCCACCGCCACTCTGTCCCTGCCATGGCCTGAGCTGCCCGCTACCCAGCAGTGGGAAAGTCTGAATCTGTTGCTATTTTCTCTCTGTTATCAGGGCCTTATCTGGCTGCTGTGCTGCCCAGAGGCCAGGGTCTCTCTCCTGGCAGTGCCGTGCCCCTGCCCACCCACCAGCTGCCCAGCAAGACATGACTTCAGGCCTTCTGTCAGCCTAGGGGGGAGGTCTCTCTTCTGCCTGCAATGCCCACCCCAGGCCCCAGCCCCGCAGCTACCCCAGCCCTGTCCACCCCTACCCCCCAACCCTAGAGGGGCAGGTGGCACCTCCCTGGAGACTTGAAACAATAACAATTGTAATAATAACCACAAGTCTGTGCTCAGCACCCACTGGCACCCCCTTACTGAACCCTGACCCAAGCCCATGGCACGAGACTGTTTCTATCCCTAGCTTTCAGGAAACTAGGCTCAGGGAGGCATAGCCTGTACAAGGTCATCAGCCTCAGCATCCTGCTGTTCCTTCTTCCTGGAATGCTTTTCCCTGGCCCCCCTTTCAGGCAACCTCCTTCTGTCCACTTCCAGATCTCCATTCATTTGTTGCTTCCTCCAGGAAGGCTTCCCTGACTGGCATCTCCACCTTTCCTTTGTGGCAATGGCCACACTTGAGTCTTTCAGGTTTCTTTCTTGGGAATAGGTCTTGGTCACTATTGGGTCTCCAATGCCTGTGGGGGTCTGGCACTTGATGAAGGTTTGATGAGTGAATGAGTGAATAAGGAACTCTTAGTGAATTGGTGAGTGAGTGAATGAAAGAATGACGATTGAGAATGGGGCCATCAGAGCCCAGGTTCACCCACACTCCAGGGTCTGCCTGGCATTCCTCTCCCTCTTCTGCATCACCCCAGGCCTGGGTATTGGTGGAGGAGGAGCAGAGCACTGTGTCTACTCCAACCCCAGGTCAGTGGGCCTGCTTTCAAAATCTAGCCCTGACACAGAAGGGATTGCCTGGCCGGGGGCAGGGGAGGGAGGGAGCAGGGGTGCCTGCGTCTCTGTTTCCTCCCCTGTAAATTAGGACTCTAGAGGACCTTCCCAGAGAGGCATAAACGACCTGTGCAATGGGCAGGCACAAGGAAGAGACCCAAACCCGTGGTCAAGCCCCAGTCCAGAGTGAGCTCACTGGGGCTTTGCCTTGGTTCTTTCCCATTTCCAATGACCTGGTGTCATTCAGAGTCCCCCGACTCAACACAGGTACAGTCTACAGGAACCGGAGGGACTCACCCGGGGCCTCCAGACTCCCCCATCCAGTGCTCTGAGCTGCTTTGAACCACCCCCATCTGCATTCACCAGGCAGGTCCACCTGCAGGCCAGAGTCTAGGGGGATTTTGTTCCCTTCTCAGCCCCCAGCTCTGGCTTTCTTTAAGGCAGTCATTCAAAAGGACCCCGCCTCCCCCACAGCTGCCTCGCTGTGGAAGCCGGGAGGGGGTCATCCTTAATCGTTGCTGCTCGGGGCCTTGGAGGAGTTGAGATCATCCCGCTCCACAGAGCCTGTCTCTGTAATTCAGTTTTAAAGCATGAAAAAAGGGAGTTGATGAAATTCCACTATCAGCACCGAGCCAATATGCAAAATATCTCACCCCCAATCAAATAGCTATTATGTTTTCATTTCCATTTCGGCGTCCAGCTTAATGAGCAAGAGACAGATCTGTGTGCAGGCGTCTGCTCACCATGATAACTGAGGGGCTTCGGACAGCAGGGGCCGTGCTCAGTGCTGTCCTGGAGAGCGGTGACCACTGTCGTCACCTGTGGGCTCTCCAGACAGGTGTCTGGCCTCTCCACCCTGCCAGGCAATGGGACTAGCATCACTCTTGCTCCTGGTCCTCAGCATGGCGAAGGAGGCATGGGGCAGCATCTGGCAGAGAGAAGGACCATGGCCTGAGCCAATGTCTGGAAGGGTAGCATGTTGCGGGAGGCTCCTGCCCGCCAGTCCCCCATCACTGCTTCCTGGCCCAAGCCCATGAGCAGGTCAGTTCATTTTGCTGGTCCTCAGTTTACTCATCTACAAAGTGGGCCTGACTTGAGCTTAGAAGGTACACTCGCCCATAATGACTGGCATCAGGATCCTGCCTCACCCTCCACCTCACCCCCACCACCCACCCTCTGTCCTCTCCCACCAATCCTCTCTGTACCCTGTCAGGCTCCTGGTAGTATGCCCCCCTCCCCCACACATACCTTCCCCACCACCTCTATACCCCTGGGCTAAAGAGGCTTAGGGGTAAAGAGGACATTTGTAAAATGCTGAGCACAGGGCTCATATATGGGCAGTGCTTAATAATAACACATCCCCCCACCATTTCCCAGGCCCCACTGGGTGATGGGTGATTATAGCTAATCGTGATAACAGTTGATATGTGGGGTGTACTTACTGTGTGCCAGCCCTGAGCCAAGCTCAGATACAGGTGGCACCACATTTCATCCTGCTAGGTAGGAGCTGTGTGGTTTCTGAGCACAAAGAGTGACTTGCTCGAGGTCACGAAGCAAGGACACCTCCTGCCTGGCCATAGGTTGGCCTGGCTCAGCTGTTAAGGCCTTTGAGAGAGGGTCTCACAAGGGCCAGGCAGGGCTCTTTGCTAGCACAGGGCACCCGGGGAAGCAAAGCATTTCACCAATGCCCCTGGCCAGCAGAGAAAACTTCCTACCTGAGACTCAAGTGGATCAAGGAGCCAGGTGCCCTTACATGGCCTCGGGGGTGTCACAGGGGCTCAAGAGGTTATGTGGCACACTCTCAGGGTGCTGAGGCAGGCGTGGGGCGGAATTTACTGTACCACATCCTCATTGTGGGCTTGTAGAAATTTGCTGGTTAGCAATTGTCTCCTGCATTATCAGAGCTGTTTTAATTGTGCTGGAACTGAATTAGAGACATTAGAATAAATTGCCAAGGCCGGCAGCCTCTTTCTTCACGCTCATTGTCACGCCTTTGTAAAGAGCGTGTGCCTTTGTTCTCCCATAAATGGACCCACCATGAGCTCAGGGCCTCCCTGGGTGGCTGAGGCTCACCTGAGCAAGGCATCTTTTCAGCGCTGGCAGTTGTGGGGAGCAGAGTGTCAGCTGTGTGTCCAGTATCAGCCTGGCCCCAGTGCTCTGGTCCCTGCAGTCCCTAAAAGCAGGTGGCTTTGTACCCATTCTCTAGAACAGGACACTGAGGCCATCCAGCAGGAGGAGCCTCAGCCCTGCTCTGAATGAGCCACAGAAAGCACAAGGGCTTCTAGAAAATGGCCAGCAAATAGGCTGACCCCAGGACTGTGTGACTGGCAGTGCCCACTCAGGACTGACCCCACAGGAGAGAGAGTGAAGGTCAGCCTCCACCACAGCCTCTGCTTTCCTGCCCCAGTGCATGCCAAGGGAGGTCATGGCAGGTCAGGCCTCCCACCTGTCCCAGAGGCACGTGTTGGACCGGTCTGGGGTGTGCCCAGCCCACCAGGGAGCCTGCCCGTGTGGGCGCATTGAAGAGAGCATGGAGGCTTAGCCCGGGGCTGGTTCTGTGTGGTCTGAGTAATTATAGCTCTGAAGTATCCTGGAGAGGTTGGGACTCATCAGGAGCTAAGTCCAGAGGGCTGCAACTGGGAAATGACCTTGCTGCCCCTGCTGGGACCCTCTGTGGCTACCCAGTGCCCCTAAGATTAGGATCCACATGTCCCCTGCCTCTAAGTCAGCCCTGCTCGCCTCTCAGCCCTGAATCCCGCCCCTTCCCCTACCACGTGAGGCCTGTCGGATTTATAGGCCTTTGCACAAGCCGCTCCCTCTGCCTTCGCAGCCTTCATCCTCGTACCAATGTCGTCCCCTCTGAGATCTGCAAGTAGTATCTCTGCCTATTTTGGTTTTTTTTCTTCTCTCTCATTTGCCTCTCTCTCTCACAGCACATTTATAATTTTCCGTTGTTTCGGTTTGGGGCCCATTTATTGTTTAACTGTCTCCTCTGCTGGCCTGGAAGTCCCCTACAGAGTCCAGAGGTCCTGGCACCTCTGCCTTCTAAAACAGTGTCTGCCCTCGGAAAGCAGGAAAGGTGTCTGCCACACCAGGAACAACTCAGTTTTCACTACTGTAGCTGGCCGTCATCCACCTTTGGTCAGAGAGGCGAGCTGAAATGCAAAGAGAAACCAGCTTGCCACCTCCCTGCTCCATGTAAATTGCTAGATTTTGAAAGTAAGCCAGTGAACTTGGCCACAACATTGCTCATTCTATCACAGTCTCGTGGGTCTCCCCTTCCTGCTGCCATGAGCCAGCGTGTGTGGCCCGTGTTGGATGCTGTTTGCACAGTAGTTACTCTATGGACAGGCATCTAAGGCACCAGCAGTCCCCATCTCCCCTCATCAGTCACCTGCCCAACTTCTTTCACCCCTGGAAAACCCTGGAAAAGGAAGAGAGTAAGGGTACAGGAAAACACTAGCGATTTAGTGAGAAACCCCTGAAACTGGACAAATTTTGGTCCCTCTGTGCATTTTCCCGGGGAGAAGGCACTGGATTTCACACCAACCACAGAGGTGTGAATCCCAAGCAAGTCTCCCTCTGCTACTTGCTTTCCTCCAGGGATAGAGAGTTCAGCCAACTCAGGCCTTCATTCTGGTACCTTCTGTTTTTGTCACCAGCCAGAGCAAGCCCCATTGTGCTCCATCGGGCACCTCTGACACTGAATTTACAGATGTTGCCACAGCTTTTAGACTCTTCTTGTTCATTTCCTCAGCAGCAAGAGGGCTTGGGCCCAGAACCACCCCCACCCCCATACCCCGACTCTTGAGTGCATATAGCTGGGGTTCAAGAGTCAAGATCCTCCCCCACACTACACTTGGATGATGGGTGTCGTCTACCTGATAACCAGTGGGTGGGAGGCAGGACAGGTGCCTGTAGGAGAGGAACTTAGGTACAGTAAGTCCTCCTTTAACATCATCTACAGGTTCTGTGACTTTAAGTGAAATGACGTATAATGAAACCAGTTTTACCCAAGGCTAATTGATACAAACCGCAGTCAGGTTCCTATAGCATCTCATCAACATTATAAGGAAATAATGTTAATCAAGGAGCTGTTGTAATTGGGGCAGGAGGCAGCCCCACACCTTACCTGTCTTGTGGCCAAGGCTGAGATCAACAGGGATCAAAGGGCCCTAGAGGGTTTGGGGAGCGGGTGGGGTTAACACTTCAAGTCTTGAGGGACCCTGTTCTTCACTGTTCCCTCTGCCACCACAGTGGCACTGTTCATCTGACCTCAGATCAGAGGTTGCCACCCTGGCCCGCAGTCAGGAGCACTGGTGGATCCAGCTTCCACACCTTCACAGGGGGTCTGGGTTTAGGCTACCTTGATTCTCATCTGTCTTCTCACCTGTTAGGTGGGCTCCATGGGGCAACTCCTATAAGAGTCTCTGGGGGGAGGGTTGAGGTTTAGAATTAGGGGGTCCCAGGTCTGGGGCACTGTAGCCCCCAGAGGTTAGATGCCTGTGCATTCACCTGTGCCCCATCAAGCATTTATTCCTTTAATCAGCTTCTCTGAGCACTTCCTGTGTCCTGGGTGCTGGGGCCTACCCTTGAGAAGCTCCCAGACCTCGAAACCTGAGCTTGAGGCGCTACCCAGAGGAGGGTTCGAGGTGGAGGAAATAGCTGAACAAAGCCCAGAAGATGTTTACCCACAGGGGCTCTGGATGCACACTTGGGCTCCGTGAACCCCTGAAGTGTGTACCTGTGGGATGGGGTAGGCCATGGCGTTAGTGTAACCCTCGGGCCTCTGGCCCAGGAGATCCTCCATAGCTGCTCCTATGGCTTGGAGTAGAGCAGAGGGGAGAGTCTGGGACCATTGTTGCAGGGGTGGGGTTCACACAGCAAGTCTTCAGTGACTCTTGAGGGAGCCCCCATGCTGTTGGAAGCCCTGTCATGGCCTCTGACCAGGAGTGGCCAGTACCTCATGATACCATTTGGGCTATGTCCACAGGTTCCCTCGGAGACATGGAGGCCAGAGAAGAGGCCCAAGCCACAGAGACTGGCCTTCCACAGCAGGAAGCTGCAGCGCCAGAGCCAGAGGCCTCGGGGGAGCCTGAGCCCCTGAGCCCTTCCAGTCCAGGTGAGTCAGGCGGTGGGCGTGGCGGACTGGGGTTTGGCACCCTGAGCTACCCCACGCCTTCCTTTGTCTTCACCTGCGACGTCACAGGAGCCAGTCCCTCTGAGTTTCCACACCTGTAAAGTGACATTGAGCTTGGTATGTCTGTGGGCTAACTGTGCCCAGTAGGACCAGGGGAGACCGGGGTGGCTCCCAACCTAGGGCCTGACCTCAGGGGCTTGAGGGGCCAGTGGGTAGCTGGAGAGAGGAGGTATGGACATCCTCAGCAGAAAAGTCTTAGAAGTCCTGCCCCTTGTAGTACAGATGGGGAGATCAAGGCCCTAGTAAGGAAGGCTTAGCCCAGGGTTAGAGAAGGAGTCATATGGGCCACTGAGTGTCCTCAGGAAAGCCATGCCCTCTCCCAGCCATAGTTTACCCTCTATGAAATGGGGCAGCAAGGCCTTGCCTGGCTGTGGCACCTGCCTCAGCACACATGCTGCTTGGTACATAGCAGGTTCTCCTATTAAGGCATGTCACTCCATTTTACAGCTGCAACGAGGCCCAGAGAGGTTAATGACTTGCTCAGAGTTACACAGCCTGTAAGCACCTGAGCTGGGATCTGCCCCTTAGGTCTGAATTCATGTTGATGCCTCCACCCCATCCCCCTGCCTACTCCCCATCCCCGTGCCACCCCATCCCAGGCACCTGGAATATCTCCTAGGGCCGTCCTGGTGGCACTTTCCCCAGGGGCAAGAGGGATGCATTTCTCAAGCTGAGAACAGGACACAGAAAGAGAGAGCCCCCACCTGGAGGTGAATTAACCTAACATCAAGAGAACTGCTTTGGCCAGGTCTCAGGCAGGGCCTCAAAGCTGGGGCAGCCCCTCCGGCTAGCTGTACCCCCAGGGCTGAGGTGGAGGTGCTCCCACATCCCCTAGATCTTCCAGCATGGTCATGGTGGTGATCTTACTCCTGTTCCCATTCTATACCCTGAAGCCCTTTGCACACAGAGGCTGAGTTACCTACCCCCAGACCACAGTCTCATGGGGGAGAGATATATGCCACACACTGGACCATTTGGGAGGGTGGTAAGTACATGGACATGACTGGGAGTGAAGGAGAGACAGGGCAGCGGGGAGGGGCGACATTGAGCAAAGACCCAAAAAATGCCACGCATGCCGTGAGTGCACAGGGACGGGTATAACAGGCGGTGGTACCTGCAGCGCAAAGGTCCTGAGGTGGGCTAGAGAATGGACAGCAAGGGAGGGGTGGGCGGATTAGAAGCCAAGGAGGGGCAGGGGGTGGGCAGAGATCCCAGACAGGCCTTGATCCCTGGCAGGAGGATCCTTCTCACTGTGGACCCACTATCCCCAGCATCTCTCAGTGTCAGAGCATCAGAGATAGTCACAGGCCCAGGAGCCCAACAAGCCTCATCCTCTGAGACCTGTTAGCCCATGTCCCACTCCCCAGCAGCAGGCCCATTGGGCCATTCCATGAGAAGAGGCTGGGCCAGCAGGACTTAAACCCAGAGCCGGGGCTTCCATCACCCTCAGCTCACCAGGAACCTCCAGGCCGGGTGAAGAAGACATCCTGGGCCTCGCCTCTGGTCCCAGCTCTGGCTCGTTGTTGTTATTATCTGTGCCATCATCACACATCATCTCACAGTGCTTATTGGTACAGCCAGCATTCCTCCCAGTCAACCCCCGGGCTGCGTTCCTGTTCTTCCCGAGCCTCAGTTTCTGCATCTGTAACTGGGCACATGCCTCTCGGAGTGGACGAGGGGCTGAAAGAGTATGTGAGGGGCCACCTCATCACCATGACTATTACTATTAGGTGTTGCGCACTAATGGTGGGGGAGGGGGTGCCTCTTGAGGCCAATATCTGCCAAAGGGTAAATGGCTCATTACTGGTGGACTTTGACCCAGTGGCTTTCCTGGGAAGCTAGCCCCTTATCTGATCTGGGAGCTGGGGTTGCATGGGGGCGGGGGATGGGGAAGGACCTAGAAAAAACAGCCGGAGTTGCACCTGGCACAGGCCGTGGTGATAACGTGGCGATGGACGTGATAAGGCGGCAGGAGCAATATCGGCCTCTCAGGCGGGCCCAGCGCTGTTCCCCTGGCCGCGGCTGGAGCTCAAATGCCAGCCACGTTGATTTATAGCCAAAAATAATAGGACTTTTATACTGTGTGATTGATTTATTTGATGTTAATCACGGCTCTTATCTCGGGTATTAATAATCTGCTGGGCACGTGACGTCACTAAGGGGGGGCTTTTATGGGAGCTCATCGATTGGGGGCCGAGGTGGTTATCAGGCCTGCAGGGAAGGCAAATATGCCCTTTGGGCTGGAATTGAGTGCAGAACCTGCTAGAGGGGCCCCCAGCTGCCTGAGGAGGAGGCCAGGGAGGCGGAGCTCTCTTGTGTGCCCCTGCCTGGGCGTGTCTGGTAGGCCATCCTGCACTCTAATTATTAACAGCAGCTGGGATAGCAATTATTGCTACAATTAATGAGGGGATAAGAGGTTTTAAAGGGCAAGGGGAAAAATGAGATGTCTGATCCTTCCCAATTAAAGCAAGCTCAGGGGTGGGCGCCCTTAGGCTTGTGCTCACCCACCTGGGCCTCAGTGTCCTTCCTGGACACAGGGTGGGGCAGGCCAGTGACTTGGTGCCAGAGGCTTGGAGGGAATTGATCATGTTTTTCTCTCTGCAGAAGTTAAGCCCCTGCCGCCACCGCCCCCCACACCTCCAAGAGGCCCCGAGGAGACCAAGGGGCAGGAGTCAGAGACGAGTCTGGAGGAGGAAGCCAGCTGCTCCTGGAGCGGACCAGGTAACCATGCCTGCAGTCAGATCTAACAGCTTTATCCCTCCAGGATGCTCCTAGGCCCCAGCCTTCTCGGAGTCTTGGGAACTAGCCACTTTGACAGCTCGGGTGGGATGGGACTGGCCTGCTGGCTAGAGAGGTTGATGGCAACCTACCAGGCCTGAGCCTGTGCCTGTTCCAAAGTCCAGCCCACTTATGGGGCTAGCAGTATCGTTGGAGGCAGGCACTGAACTGTGCTGATGTTCAGAGCAAACCGGAAGTGTTCTGAGGATTCCCAGGAGGTAGTCTTCTCTGGCTCAGAAAGAAACAGGCAGTGAGGGCAGAAATAGGCATCCCAGGAGACAGAAACAGCAGGTACTTAGGAGAGGACTCACCCCTACCTATCCCCTGCAACCCCCCCCCCCCGCCCCCCAAGTGGCTGCAAGCCACCTGGGAGACAGGAGGTGGCTGCGAACTGCCTGGTCCTGGACCATAGGAAGTATCTTTGAGGGCGGTTTTGTGCTGCTCCACTACCCGTCCAATTTGCAGCTGGAATTCTGAGCTTGGATTTCCCACCAGATGTGTTCTCTCTGTATCCCCCCAGTTCTACCCGTTCATGAAGAGAGGGAAGTCTGGGCATGTTGGTTGTCTCTGTGGTTCCTCAGCTTGGGGACACAGGCTGGTGTGTGAGAGGGTTTGGTGGGGCTGCGTGTCTGGGCTCAGGGACAGCTTGCCATCAAGAGCCGTTGCATGGGAGCCGGGGGTGGAAGAAGGAGGACATGGTTCTTGTGACTGAAAGGGTGGAACGGAGACTGCGTACTCATGCCAGACACATGTGGATGCAGCAAGCATTTACTGAGCACCCGCTGTGTACCAGACCTATACAGCTGTGAGCAGACACAGTCCTCAGGGAGCATGCATGCGGGTGTAATAATACAAGTGAGGGTCATGACTGGTGGGAAGAAACTACATGGTAAGGGCCTCACCTTGCCGCGGTGGGGAGAGTGTCAGAGAAATCTATGCCTGGCAGAGGGCCACAGAGCAACCAAGGGGCTTGTCCAAGGTCACCAGCTGGGAAGTGGCAGAGCCGGGTGCAGACCCGCCACCTAACCCTAGAGTTGGCTGCAGGTTTGTGAGTGCCAGCTTTGGTTATCCCTCCAGGTGGTGCCTGTCCACCCCGCAGTGCCAGTATCATCATCCCCATTTCACTGATGGAGAAATAGGGTCTCCCAGAGATCAGAACCTGAACCCGAGTGAGGGCTGGGGTGCACCCGGGAGCTTCCTGCACTATTTGCATCCTCGGGGGCCAGGGGACTCCCTATCAGCTCCCACAGATATGAATTTCTGTGCAGTGGGCAGCGATGGGCCGATAAGCGGCCGCTGGCCAACCGCCATGGTGGCCGCCCCCTATCAGAACCCAAGCAGGCCACACTTATCGCCCAGCCAGGGAAGCCAGAGGCCCAGTGGACTCTTATCTCGCAGGGGCCGTCCGTGCCGGCAGTAGGGCAGCAGGGCTTCGCAGGGACCCAGCTGGGCTGATCTCCCCAAGGGCACTGCCTAGCAGTGACCGTCTGGGGGACAGGGGGACAGCCAGTGCCTGCCACCTTCACCTGTAAATCCTGGCAGTCTTCACAGGTCCAAGGCCCTCTCTCCTGTTCTCTGTCCCTCTGAGCCCCTCTGCCTGTCATGTGTGAGCGTTGCTTCCTGCCTGTCTCTCCCTGTTTCTTGATCCCTGGCCTGCAGCTAGTCCCCTGTCCCCAAGTATAGAGGGAAATGCAGCTCCCGCCCTCGTCAGCAGCTTGTGAGGCCAGCCTGATGGCACCACCCCCTTTCCCCTCTAGAATGGGGGCGGCGACTTCGACCACAATGTGCCCCACACTCTCTGGCATTGGGCAAGTAACTCGGCCCGAGCCTCAGTTTCCCATCTGGCCTGCCTGAGGATGGGAGCCGGTTGCCTCATGGAGCGCTTCTGTAGCCCGTGATAGCGGCCCCCTCCTCACCTTTCTAGCTGCTATCTGCTGGCTGGGACCCAGGTGACACCAGCCCAAGGGACACAGTAGGCATCAGTGTCTATCTCTTCAGCTGCACAGTAGTAGGTACAGCTGGGCTGCCCTGCCGTCAACGGCCAGGGCTCCAAGCAGATGGCCGCAAGAACCCTAAAGAGGCACCCACACGGCACAGGGCAGAAGCGAGTCTTCCTTACCCCCTCTCCTCCCAGGAGGCCCTGCATACACTCTGCACACACAAGCGAGGCCCCTGATGTGCAAGGCTCTGTAAGCACCAGAGTGCTGGTCCGGGGCCTGCGAGTGGCCGTCACCAGTCTTCCATCCCACCATCCCCTGGCCCCATCGCTGCCCTGCCCTAGCTTCCTCCTGCCCCTGCCTCATACCTGGTGACCTCAGAGCTCCAAAAACAGACTGGGGAGATGTTTAGGTTGTTTGTTTTCATTCTCAAAAGCTATGAGCAGTGTCAGTTGTTGGAGGCTTGGTTTTCAGGTGTTGCTGCTTCAAGTTGGACCCCTGAACTGTCCTGAGAGCAGAAGCACAGACCCCCAGTCCGCCTACTAGGCCAAGGCCCCAGCTTTGCTGAGTAGCTGTAGGCAGGCCACTTGGCTTCTCTGGGCCTCAGTTTCCTCATGTGTACAATAGAGCTAACAAGGGTACCAGCCTCTCGAGGGGGCTGTGAGGAAAAAATCATGCCTGGTGCACAGTGAGCAGCACCTTACCTCAGCATCACCCTTAGGACTGTCACCCCACCCTGGGAGCCTGGGTTCCTCTAAGGGAGGCTAAGGGTATAGGCAGGTTCTATGGGGGGAAGCCATTGTCTGAGATAGCCAGAACTCTACTCTTGGGGCTGGCCACGCTGAGCAGCTATGGAGCAAGGAGAAGCACCTTTCACTCCCTGTGGGCAATGTTCATCTCAGCCCCATAGATGCCGTCACCCTCCCCTCACCCCAGACGCCTCCACTGCACCAGAGCCAGGTCTCCTGTCCATCAGAGCCCAGGGTCCAGGCTGGATTTGAGGCCCAGTTCTGTGGTGATGCCACAGTATAACCTCTAAGATATCACCTCCTCCTCTGAGCCACCAGGGGTGGGTGAGGGCTGGAGCAGAGCTGCACCCAGTAAGTGTTAGAGAAATGCTGGGTATGCCAGGGATGTTCACCCTCAGAGAGCTCAAGCAACACCAGCTTGAACTATGTGGTGTGTGGGAAATAAGGGGTCCTAGGGAGTACACACCTGGAGGGCCCCACAGGGCAGGAAGGGCCTCAAGCATGTGAGAGGGGAGGATGCCAGGTAGAGGGCACAGCCCATACAAAGGCTCAGAGGTAGGATCAAGGCCCAGAAAGGAGGCCCTGGGGCTGGAAGGAAGCAGGGGTTTAGGAGGGATCTGGTGGGTGGGATCCAGTCCCAAAGGAGAGGAGGTGGGGTGGGAGTTTAACAGAGGGGATCCCTCTGTGCCAAACAAAGTGGACTAGGGTGGGGCAGCAGACCTACCCCAACCTCTGGTCTATGGGGAGGGGGTCCTAGCCTGTGGTGTGGAAGGCACCCCCAGAGCTGAGGAAAAGGACATTGGGCTGGAACTGCCCTGGCCTGATCCTCCAGCCCAATTCAGAGGGAGAGGGGGTAGGCAGCAGGAAGAGGGGAGCTCAGTATTTTTATCTTTGAAATGACCTTGTTTGCTGGAGGGGCTGGCTGTTTAAAATTCTGATATGCAAATGGATTCAAGCTATAATCTATAATCCCCAAAGCCTGACTGGGTGGGTGGCTGCCACTGCCTTTGCTCTGCTGGCCCAGAGCTCTCTGCTCCTCAGGGGTTGGTCCCATCTGCCCCATGTCCCACCCCTACTTGTTCCTTGTCCCCCCACTTTCCATCACCCTCTTTACCTCTGCCTCTTCACTGAACACCCAGAAAAAGCAGGTCAGCCCCCATTAGGACTGAGCCCTGAGGGTTTCATCTGACTATGTGGGGGTCCTAGGCCTGTCCCCTACCTTATGGCCCTGTCCAAGCCTCTGTCCAGTAGCAGTCAGCATGACCTTGACCTGCCTGGCACATTGTAAAAAGACAGGTGAAGGGAGAAACTGCAATGCGTGGGTGCTGGGCCTAGGTTTGATTCCCCAGGGGGGCCTCGTGTGTGGGGTTTCCTCTTCCCGGAAGCCCCCAGGGCCTCTTCCCACTGAGCAGCCCCTCAGCCAACAGAGGGAAGATGACTTCCCTGGGATGGCCTGAGAAGGCTTCACTCCTCTGACCTCCCTCTCCTCCCGACCCCTCTGTGCCGGTCACAGAGGTAGCAAATGAGCATCTTTGTCTAGCTCTCCGTCTGCCCATCTGGGAAGCAGCGTGGTCCTGACACCCTGGCTACTGAGCGCAGGGCTGTTCACCATGGGTGTCATGCTCACTGGGGAGCAGGAGGGGAACCCAGGAAGCCCAGAGGGCTTCCCATCAGCTCTGAGGACATCAAGTGGCCATGAGGGTGGCCTGGATTTCACAGGCTCAGGAAGAAAGGGCATGGCCAGGGGCACATGTAGTGGTCGGTGCAGTGGGTGCCTAGCCCTGTGGCTTGGCTGTGTGATCAGGCCCCAGGAGCAGGGTCCCCTTCACCTGTAAGTGTCTCAGGGCCTGGAACTCTTTCCTGGAACCACTATTTACAAAATAAATTCAACTGGGCAGAGCCTTGGAGGGGTGGGGACTGGGTGAGAAGATCTGTGGGTGGTAGGGCAGCCTCCTGTGCAGGATCGACTGTTGGACCATGGCTTAGCTTTATCGTGAGGGCACTGGATGGGCAGGACACTCATCCACAGGTCCCCAGACTGGCACTGTGCAGGAAAGCCGAGGTGGAGCAGGAAAGGACCAGGGAGCAAGGCTGTGGACCACCTGCCACTCACCTTTTACTCATCAACACTCGGCAGCAACCTGTACCCAGCCCCAGGTGGGGTAGCAACTGAGACACTCCTGGGGTAAAAAGTCCCCACCAGAGGCCAGGGTCAGTTGCTCCCACCCTGACTCCAGGAGTGAGTAGGTTCTGTTCCCCCAGAAGTCAGGGCCTTTCGTGGGGGAGCAACCTAGGGTTCCCTAGAACTAAGACTGAGGCAGACTCCCCTGGGTCCCACAGCCCCTATCTGGGGCAGCCCAGTTTCCAGGAGAGGGTCATGGGGCAGGGATGGGGACTCACGCCCACCACGAGCAGGACGATGGAGCACTACAGAACCGCCTGCGTGCTCAGGACCTGATGGGAACCACCTTTGCTCACATTTTCTGAATATCTTGAGCCACACTTATCCCTTCACACCTATTTTCTCTCCTATTATCTCTCAACAGCCCTCTGAGGGAGCTGCTAGTTGAGCCCCACTTTACAATTAGGGAAACTGAGGCCCAGCAAGATGAAGCAACATGGCCGAGGTCACCCAGCCCGTAGTGGACAGTTTGGTTGAGGGTATCTCTAGGCTTCATTTTAGTACCCTCCCCGCCTCCTTCTCCCCCGCTCTCCTGCCCCCCAGCCTCCAGGAGACACACTCCTTGTTTCTGGCCTGGCTGTGTTATTAGGGCCCCAAGAGCAAAGTCTCCTTCACCCATCACTGTCTCAGGGTCTGGAGTTCTTTCCTGGTGACTACTGTTTACAAAATAAATCCAATTGCCCAAACATCGGGTGTTACCTTCTTTGTCGGAGCTCCATCCCTGGCCCTGGAGGGAGTGATGGGTAGGCCGGCCAGGTGCCCACAGCACTGCAGGTCAGCAGAGGGTAATGGCCAGGTGATCAGAGCCAGGTCAGCAGTGTAGGAGGGCCCCTGACCCCACCCCTACACCCCCACCCCTGCCAAGCCGAGGCCTAAAGTACAAATTGGCGTGGGGCGAGAGTGTTCAGGTGAGGAGCTGGCACACACAAAGGTCCTAAGGTTTAAAGCATGGGTGTGGCTGAGGGATTAGAGGCTGGGGTGGGGGCTTGCGGAGAGGTAGGACAGGGCACACATGGGCCAGGGTTTGGGCTCAATGCCATGGACTGGAAGGAGACACCTCCATTCTCTTGGCTATAAAGTGGAGGGGCTGAAAGGTTATAAGCAGGGCATTTGGTCAGCTGCCTTGCAGAGAATGAGCTGGGTAAGAGCACCCCTGGGGAGCACAAGCGAAGCGGCTGCTGTGAGCGGCTGGAGGAGGCATCTCTTGGCTGTTTCCTCCTCAGGGATTGCAGCCTGGTCCCCGGGGTCCCAGGGCTCCTGCGGAAGGCTGAGAATCCTCACCCTGGAGTGTGAGCGAGAGCGTCGGACTGGCTATCTGGGCCATACTTGGCTGACTAATCTTGCTGCTTGGAGTTTCTATGCAAACCTCAAGGTTTGTTATCGGGCAGCAGGCGGGCTGGCGGCTGAGGCAGGACGGCCTGTCCTGATGGACAGCCCAGGAGATGGGCCGATACGGCCCAGCCACGAGTCCCCTCCTGCCAGTTCGCCATGTGTGGGTGGGAAAAATCATTTCAGCTATTTTGTGTTATCACCAGGCCTGGCATTGCAGCCTGATAGGCCTATTTGTCTTAGATTAACAGATGGGGGAGGGGCACAAGAGAGGAGGATGTCGGATGGCAGGGGTCAGCCTAGGGTCAGTTCCAAAGACCAGACCCAGAAGCCGGGCCAGGAACCACCTTTTTCTGGGTGTTCCAGGGAAAGCGATCGACACTAGGTACCCCAGAGGGACAAGTTCCCTGAGACTATCCAGCAGGCCCCACACCATCCTGACCTTTCTCTTCAGAGCTGATCAAACCAAGACTTGGGGGAAACAGAGCTTTTGCTGTGGAGAGGGCTGTGTGTCCCTGCTGTGAGCATCCTTTCTTCCCAGGTGTTTCCTGAGCACTTGCTGGGGGCCAGGCGCACTGCAGGTGCTGGCAGAGATGGGAACAGTCCCACCCTCATGGAGGCGTGTTGTGAGGGGTGACATAGGCCATAGGGCTAGAGGAGTATAGGGTCTACAGCCCAGGAGTGAGCAAGAGAAAGAGGTTGTTTATTTGCTCAAAAAACACTTGTGTATTAAGCACCTGCTCAGTGCCAGCAGAGTCCAGGTGCCCAGGGAGCTGATGTCCTTCCTAGTCAAGGAGACAGAGACTAAGTAATAAAGAAGTAAAAATGTCACGTATTTCAGGGTGTGAGGCTCTGGAATAAAAGATGGGGAGTGATTCCAAGTTGGGCGGTCAAAGTGGGCCTCACTGAGCCCATGTTTGAGCTAAGACCAGAAGAGCAAGGGAAACCAACTGCCATCTGTGGACAAAGTACCAGGCAGAGGGCACAGAGCAGGCAAGACCTCTGAGGCCGTGAGTGTTCCCAGCTGGGTCTAGAGCAAGTGCAGGGGGGAAGAGGCAAGCTCAGAGTGTGAGGGCCCCATCTGCAGGTGGCTATCTTGGAAACGAATTCAGAGGTCACAGGCTTTGGCCAGCACAGGCCACTGTCCCCAGACCCCAAGCTTTTTTCATGACTCCTCCCCAGAGCATTAGTCCCCAGGCCAGGGTAGGGCCTGAACCCCCCGGCCCATGTCCAGCACCAAAGCTCAGGACTGCCCACTGCTCTGCGCAAGGCCCTGTGACGGATAGGGCTGAGGGAGGGCGGTGAGCTCGTGGCCTCATCTCTGTGCCTGACCCACATGGATGCTGCTTCCTGCACCGCTCGGGAAGCCCCAGGAGCCCAGGCACCGGGCCGTGCACAGCACCCCTTAAGAGCCCTGTGCAGAGCAGACTCTGAAGTAAGACCTCCCACCCCCTCTCTAACTGATGAGGAAACTGAAGCACAGAGCTGGCATGGCTCCTCCCATAGCTGGGTCGCTGACCCCTCAGCCCTGGAGAGTCCCCTCACTTTATTCAGTAGTTTCTCACCCCAGAGGAGCTGACCACCCAGCAGCACCTTGCCATAGCAGCTGTCCCTTGGCCTGATTCTGACTCGGACCTCCACTCCTGACAAAGGCAGGGTCATGGGTTGGGTGGGGCAGAACCTATGGGAGGAGCAGGTAGTCAGTGCAGCTCTTTGGCAAGACTCGACTGCCATCCCATCTAACTGCTTCGTGGGAGCTTATCCCCATTCGCTCACTCACTTATCTATTCAGTGCCTACTGTATACCAGCTCCTGTTGTAAGCACTGGGGGTATAGCATGAGCAAAACAGACCAGCCTCTACCCTTCCAGAGCTGCAGCCTGTAGCAGAGAGAGCGGTCAGCGAGGGGCGCAGGCTAAGCAGGGAATGCGAACAGGAAAAGAGTGGTGGTCAGGGAGCTTGGGTGGAGCCACCCCTCACCCTCAGGGGTTGCAAAAAGAGCTCAGTGGACACCCTGGGGAAATGCCCTACAGAGCACAGCATGCAGAAGCCCTGTGTTTGGGTGGGGTGGGGGACTCATGCGGGAAATGAAGACAAAGTAGGGGGAGGCAAGGGCTGGCGCCTGCACTGGCTGCTGTGTGGGGAGCAGACTTTAGGGGTGCAGGGTAGACACGGGAGACCCAAGAAAAGGCTGAGACTGAAACTTAGTGTCAGATGCCAGACTCCCTGTTTTACAGATGTGGAAACTGAGGCCCAGAGAAGTTGGGTGGCTGCTCCAGTACCACTGCTGGGCGATTTAGAGAGCTGAGCCCATAGTCCGCCTCCCAGAGAATGGCCCTCACCCACCCTCATGGGCTTCCAGGGCCCCTCCTCAGAGGGTTTCGACACTGCTGGGGTGGAGGGTGAATGGGCAGCGGGGTGCCCAGCGAGCAGTGTGGCTAGGGCCCAGGTCCCCAGCTATCCCAGCGGCTGGTGGGGCCCAGGCCTGGCAGCCTGCCTATGCTGCCCACTGACCTCACTGGCCTTCCGGGAGCGCCTATCTGTGGCCAGGGCAGCCTATCTTGGCCACAGGCTCTAATCAAGCCCAGCTTCCTCCTCCGCCCTCCCACCAGCTTCCTGCCCCAGCCAGCCCACCCCACTAGTCGGCTGTGTGTCTGAGCATCAGCCTTTGCCCGACTTACCCCTCCCAAACATTAATGGAGCGCAAGTCTGCCCACCCCCACCTGGGGAGCCCCTGGAGCCGTGGCTGCCCCTTCCAGAAGTTTCTTTCCCTGTCCTCCTCCTGGGCCCAAACTCAGCCCCACTGCAGCCCGGCCATGTGGCTTGAGGTACGTCAGCTCACCTCTCCGAGCCTGTTGCCTCCCAGTGAAATGTCCCCAGATGCACTTGGAGGACCCCAAGGGACAGTGGGGCTGGTGCTTGACCATGGGCCGTTACCACAACTGCTGGTGCTGCTGTTCCTTTGTCAGTGTCGAGGCTGGTGCGGCATGGTCCCTCCCCCCCGCACCGGTGCTCGCCCCGCGCTAGGACTGTCACCAGTGCTCATGCTGTCACCCTTCCCAGCACCGTCACTGGCATTGGCACTAGTACTGTCACTGCCGCTATTGCTAGCATTATCACTGTCACTAGCACTGTCACTGCTACTAGTTGCTGTTGCTATCGCTATTACTGTCACTATCGCTGTCCTTGTCACCGGCACTTTAATTGTCCTGTTACCCCTTGCTGGTGTGGCCCCCACACTGGCACCAGGGCAGACCTGGCTTCCAGCCGTCATCTCTCTCACTGGGATCCTCGGGCTTACCACACCCCTCTCTGGGCTCAAGCTGCTCCCCTGTGGGACAAGGACAGGATGTTCAGGCTATCCAAAGGTGTCAGGAGGGCAGGGCAGGGCAGGGCAGCAGGAGGGCGGTGCGTGCAACGTGGTGGCTCTCTCCAAGCATGCCCAGGACTGTGCAGTCCCTGGAGCGATGCAATCCCCAGGCCACAGTGCTGGGCTCTCCCCGGGGTCATGCAGCCTCAGCTGGAACATATCAGGGTCACCATCAGGCAGTTCTCTCCCCTATACCAGCCAGCCGTCATTGCCCAGGAGGGAGACGGAGGCAGCCTGCTGGCAGTTATAGGTGGCACTTCCCTCGTGCCAGGCACCATTTCACACAGGATCTCTCCCCGCCCCAGGAGTGGGCTCCATCACACCCACTTGACAGATGAGGAAACTGAGGCTAGGTGAGCTGCAGTGTCTCTCTGAGACCCAGGATGGGAACCAGGCAGGCCCCCACTAACTTCTCAGTGCCCCAGCCCATGACTTAACACTTTGTTCTCAGAGAGCCCCTCTCCCTGCCGGGCGAGCTGGGCTCCTTATTTATTTATTATTCCTCTATCTCTGTGCGTAACTTTTTATTTCCTCACCACGTTTTTCCATTACGGCGGCCGTGGATGCGGCCGATAAGATCGGTCCCCAGAGATGGGACAAAGGGGCCGCCATTGGTTCGAGGACTGGTCATATCTTGCCCGAAAGGGCCGAGAGCTGGGGCCTGAAATGAGGCGTGATACTATCTCGGTGGCTTATTGTGTGTCATAGTGGGGAGGGGACCCTGCCTGCCTCGGCCCCTCCCCCTTCCCCATCAGAACCCGCCTTTGCCCCTGCAGATGGACTGCCACCCATGCTCAGCCCAGTCCCTCAGGGGATGCCCCAGTGTTCTCAGCAGTGGGCCCTTGGAAGGGCTTTGGCCCCAGACACCCATCTGGGCCATCCCAGTGCCCCATGGCTTCCTGGACTGTTCCTTCAGCCTCCTTGAGCCTCAGTGCTCCTGTCTGTCACCAAAACTTCCCCTGATACCTGGATGCAGTGGTTTCTGGGGACCCGGACCCACCCCGCCCCCCCCCAACCAGCAAGCAGTCACACACACCCAGGTGCCCAGGCTAGAGCCTCCCGGACCCTGCACCACACTGCGATGCTCTTGCTTTGACTCAGTAGTTCAACTTCTAGGAATTTATCCCAGATAAATAACCTCAGCGTGGACAAGCATAGAGTAGCAAGAATAGTCATCACGCTGTGTCGAAGATAGCAAGCCATTTATTTTTATTTTTTTGCTGGCCTGCAGAATTTCTATAAGAGGGTGAAATAATTCTAAAAGAAGCAAATCTATACAGATATCCCCAACGCATCACCAGGGTGTGCATCACCCCACACGCACACAGTAAGTCAGACATCCCAGCGCCAAAGGCCATGGGCAAGAACAGCAAATCTGGGGCTGATGTGGGGCAGCCCCACCACCAGCCACCCCCCGCCCTGGTCCCTGAGATTTACTGGTCCTGCCAAAAGTCTACCTGTCCCTCCCCAGGGCCCAGGGAACTTGCTAGGTCTCAGACGACACATGCAATCACTTTGGCAGATGAGAGATGGGGCCAGGAGTAGAGGTGGGAACAAGCACCGTGTTCCTGAGACAGGGACCTCCAGGGGAACCTGGTCATAGGTTCAGCTAGATGGACAGCAAAGTGTTCCATTCAGGGCCCAGTGGGGAGCCCCAAGAGTTGCTGAGTAGAGGCACAGCGTAAAGGAGCTATGTCTGTGGTAGGGACCAGCCTGTGCCCACTGCATGCAGGGTGGGGCTCTCTGTACTCTAACCCTCCTCACCTCTCTTCCCCAGCCCTGCCCTGGCCCAGTCACTGTGCTCCCCACCTCCCCCCACCCTACCCCAGGGACATGAAGGACAGAGCACTTGGCAGGGTCTGGGACCTAGGTATGAACTCAGTCACCATGCCTCACTGTGTGGCCAGGTCTCCTCTGACCCTCAGTCTCCTCATCTGTAAAAGGAATAATATCGGTCTCTATGGCATGGGATGGTTTGAGGATTGAGTTGATCAGTGCCATAAAAGTAGGTGCCTGCTGGTTTTATACAGTGTGGCAAGCGTGCACGGCTTTCACAAGAGGGAGCTTTAACAATTCCCAGGACTTGCCTTGTGCTGGGCCATCCCTTGGGGACCCTCGGGCAGGGGGCCAGTGCCCCAGTTAGAGCCACAGGGCTTAGTGGTACTGTGAGTCAGCCATACCCCTCCCTGCACAAGGTAAACGCCTCTGTGGGTGGAGCAAGTGGGAGGTACTTGGTGCTCATAAAGCATCAGCAGATTCTCAGGGACTGTTGTCTTTTCTGGAAGGGTCTTTGTAATCCCTCGGGGGCTCATCCCATGTAGGCTGTGGCGGTGTCATGATATTCTCCAGGATATTGGCTCAGTGTCCGCTGCCGCCGCCCAGGAAGGACTCGCCTGTGGCTGATGTGGACCCAGGGCCCCAGCAGAGGCAGTGGTGATGGGAGGTACCACTCTTCTTCATCTTTTCTACCACTGGGCCTCTGCCCAGATCCTCGCTCATCCTCGCGCCCACCCCTCCTGCCCATTTACAGAGAAGAGACGGGGTCCTGTAAGAGCTATGCCCCAGCCCAGGAGTGGGGTGGGCTGGCCAGGCCAGGGGTCGAGAGGCAGTGAGCTGGAGGCTGGATGAGAAGAAAGGGCCCTCTCTGTGGCATCAGCCCCTAGAAAAACACAGGGCAGGGGCCAGGACGCTCAGGCTGATAGGGGCCAGATAAGCTATTTGCACATGAGGTATTTTCTTTACCTTATCACATATCCTGCTTCCAGCCCGCCCACAGGACAAGGCAGGGCAGGGGAGAGCCAGGAACCCTGACCCCAGTGCTCAGGCCTCAGGGTCTCCCAAGACCAAAGTATCAGGGCCCAGGAGCTGATGAGGCTCCCTTTCCCCAGTTCGCAGGTGGGAAGACTGAGACCGTGGACAGTTAGCTTTTTAAGAATGGGGGAGAGACCATGAGTCCTTGTGCTTTGAAATACCCAGGAAGCTGTGATTCTTGGGCTAGGGAGAGGCTCCATCCAGGATAGGAAGGAAAGAGAAGCCTGTCGGAAAACCCAGTGAGGGCAGGGCAATGTCCTAGACCAAGCACACTGACACCTAAAGAGTTGCAGGCCCCACTGCCCACCCCGTGGCTGTTCCTGCCGGTCAAGCCAGTTCTCTCAGCTGCGCTTGAGGAGTCAGAGTGTATGAAACACATCCCACCCCCAAGGAGCCCTATCTTGGGGGTTTAGATGGGGTGATCAGATCTCAAGGCAGTCCCCCACTACAACTTCCTCTGAGACTCTGAGCTACCCACACGGCCTCAGAAAAGGCACCTCTGGGTCTGAGTGTGGCCTCCTTGCAGCCCCTGCTGCCCACCTGGGGCCCAGTCCAGATGATGGCCAAGACCTTGCCCCTTCCCAGCCCACAGACACCCCTTTCCCTAGGGCCACCGTCTCACCAGGACAGGCCTCTGGGCCTGCTAGTGGTAAACGGGCCCTACAGGTCCCAGGCAGGGGAGCCAGGCCCCACCCTGCACTCGGGCTATTTCCAGGCAGTCCCAGATCCACAATTAGCTGGGGCCAGGGTTCAGCCCGATAAAGATGGGCTGTTGTTCTATATCAAAAAATCAATAATCCCCAGTGATGTTCCAGTGATAGGGAGAGAAGTTCACAGGCACCAGCTGGCAGGTAGGACAGGGGTCAGACCTGGGATCTGTCCTCTCTGCCTGTCCCCCACCTGGCTAGCTGGTGCGGCTGATCCCCAGTGGACTCCAGGCCCAGCCATCCCACTCCTTGCCCACTGCCTCTTTGTGGGTAGCCAGCTTGAAACCACCCCTGTGTGGAGAAGGTCAGAGCGGCTTGGCCCCTCCCCAGGTTTGGGTGAGGAGGTGGCTGGCATGGGGCCCCTCCATGCCTGGTAGGACCAGCCATCCCATCTCCCGGGCCTGTGCTTGTCAGTCGGACTGGAGTGTCCAGCTCCAGTTCTGCTTCCTGTCACCATCCACCAGACACTCCAGGTGCTTGCTCGGTCCCCAGCACTTTTGGGACCATCAGGGCAGAGCTATTGATGACCCCAGCCCAAGGGGCTGACATCCTAGTGGAGAGATTAGAAGTTAATAAAATACAGGTGTCAACTCCACAGTGCTGGAAGCAGTGGCACTCAGAGCACAACAAAGCAAGAGATGGGGGCCTGTGGCCAAGGGCATCACCCCTCTGTGCACATGAGTGCACCTGGGCACACAGAGGCCCTGGAGGGCCCTCCCACCCCAGCCCTGTGGTAGGCACTGTAGTTGTACTCACTGGCCCACGTCGGAGCTAGCCACAGTGCCATCCTGTCAGCCTCCTCTGCCATCAGCTCCCAGGAACATCACCTGCCAGCTCTGCCTAGGCTCAGCTGGCCCTACATGGCACAGCCACTATGCAGAGCTTGGCAGGAGAGAGGAGGTCTGAGAGCTGGCGTCTCGCCCAGTGGCGGGCACTCCGCCTACGTCCACTGGAAAGAGAACCTGAGGCAGGTATGATGGGCTGGGCAGGCCACCATGGGTCTCCTGGCAAGTATATCCCACCCACAGCAGGAGGTCAAGGTGAGGCCTTGGGGTCCAAGCTCTAGAAGTCCCTCCAAGGAGCCCCCTGCACCCAGCCATTGTGAGCACAGGGTCTACAGGGTCTTAGGAAGAAAGGTCTGGGCTTAAGGCCCTTTGAGAAGCTCTGACCTAAAATCAGAAGGAAACCCTCCTCCAAGGAGGGCTCAGGCTCTGCGTACCCCACTAGCCTAGGCACTTGAGGGACTAGGTGCCAGCAGAGGCTAGAAATCCATAACCAGGCCCAGAGGTCAGCAAGGGCCACACTGGTCAGCAAGTACCAGGGATCAGGGCAGAAAAGCCAGAGACATCCCAGGGTGGTGGTGGGACCAGGCGAGGGGCATCCAGAGACCCTGTGTGACTAGTCGTGTGGTTCTCAGGAATTTTCTCTTCTCTGATTTCTCTGTCAGTGAAATAGACACTGATCTTGGGCACAGTCACATCTCCAGTGCTAGGCGCCCACTAGCGCAAAATAACAAAAATGATCAGATGGAGGCATGGCCCTGTGGCCTGTGGCCAGTATCAGCGCAAGGGGTAGGGCATCATCTCAGGATAGGTGGTCTCTGTCTGAGGGGTAGAAGCTGGCATTGGGCTCCATGGTGTCATGGCCCTGCAGGAACCAGAGCCTGGCTCTGCCACAACATCCAATATCTGCCGCAAGGCCAGAGACCCCAGATTGAAATCTTATTTTTAAATGATGACAGCTGGTCCTCATTTTTATTCATACCCTAAGCTCATAGCTCACAGCCCCTCCAGCCACCTCTCTCTAGCCCTGTCCCTCCTGTGGGGGTCTGGCCTCTCTGAGGGAATCCGCGGGGATACCCAGGCTAGAAGCAGGGTCGAAACCCTCACCTGGGCGCAAGAGTTACTGATCTGCCAAGCCCTCAGGTAGGTTCGATTCTGAGGCTCCCTCACCGTCTTTGCCATGGCCTCCCTCCACAGCAGCACACTTCAGATTACTCCTTCCATCGTGGCCCTCTCAATTGCCATGGTGCTAGAGGCCTGGGGCGGGGCCTGGGAGCAAGTTCCAACTCTGGGCCTGTGGCTTGTATGCATGGCCTGGGCGTCAGTATCATTTCTTCACCTCTCAGCTCAATTGCTCCCATCCGTGAAATGGGGCCAGGACTGTGCTTAAGTCCTGGAGTGCACCAGCCATGTGACATGCCAGATTTACTGTGAGCGAGGGCACACTGCCTGGGTTAGGGTCAGAGGGACATGAGCTTGACTCTGTGCCACTTGCTGGCCATGTGACCTTGGACAATCCTTCAACTTCCCCGAGCCTTGCTTCCCTGGACTAGCAGAGAACAGGAAAAACAGAGCCCACTGTTTTTTCTTCAAAGCTTTTTTAGCCATGTCTCCTCAATATTTTATTCCCATAATTCACAGATCAGAGCCTGAGGCCTGAGATGGGGCCAAAGGTGCTGTGATCACTAGTGACAGAGCCAGGACTAAAAGCAAGCCCTATCCTCTTATTGTTTCCTGATGTGGCATTCAGGTGTGGCTTGATCCAAGGGACACACTGGCTAGCTGGGCCCCATGACTCTGGGTCTCCTGGTCCCAAAACCCCAGATCGTGTGGGAATGTTTGCTTTCTCCATGCCCTGGAGAGTGGGACAGCTCAAAGGATGGCACCGAGCCCGTCAGCAGTCCTGGGTAGGAGTCTTGCTACTGCCCCAGACTAGTGCAAATGGTAGAAGCCACACAGCTCCCACAGATGTGCAGGCCTAGGGAAGAGCTGGCAGCACAGTGGGCCTCCTGGGAGCAGCTGGCTGTCCACAGTGTACTTTGACCTCACCAGTTCACCCAGACACATCCCCATGGCCCTCCACATGCCTCAGGCAAGTGTCTGCCTCCTCAGCTTGTGCCTAGTCCCACATGGGGACCCTGAGCCAGGTCTGCCTCCTTTGAGTTTTGTTACCCCATCTGTAAACTGAAAGCAAAAACAGGACCCACAGTGTGGGTCTCAGCAGATGGGAATATTCTAAGAAGCCGATGAGAACTTGCCCTCCCCCAGCCATTTCTCCCCCAGCCCAGATTTGCCCCCTATAGCCAGATCACATGAGCAGGGCCTCAGCATTCACTTAGAACAAACTCTCAGAGCATAAAGGAAGGTGACCAGCCACAGGCCTTGGGCATCCAGATGGGGTGCCGTGGCCTCAGGTGGTGCCTACCTCACCTGGGGCGCTCTCAACTCGCAATAACCATCACAATAACCTCACAGTAACCATCCAGAAGGTGGCCTCTGTGCCTGCCTGTGACCCCTGTTTGTGCGTCCATGTGACCAGGGCTCTACCCCGCCATGGGCAGCTCCCGAACCCCCCAACATGCCAGGACCAGGGGTAGATGCCCAGGCAGGTAGTCGGCAATGGCTGCAGCTGCATCCCACCATCATGATACCCACCATGGTGTGTGGTGCCATACAAGACCCATCAGGAAGCCCTGTCACCATTGAGAGTGGGCACTGGTGTCATCTGTTTTAAGGATGGGGCCCTGGCCCTGAGGGATTGAGCCAGACCCCTCCTGGCTGCCTGAGTTAGTGCTCATTGACCACTCCCCATGTGTGGGCCCGGTCCTTCATGCACCATATCCATTATGTTGTTTTACCTTGCAATGACCTATGAGGCAGATGCTCTTATCTCCCACTTCAAATAAGAAGAAACAGAGGGCTAGGAGGAAAGCAATGTGTCCAGCTGAGAGATGGCAGCGGCAAGATACAAACACAGCTTCTAGAGCACTCAGGGCTGGAGGAGGTTTATACATCATCCTCTAGCAGTTGAGTTAATTGGAATCAGTCCCCTACTCCCACTTCCAGGCAGCTCAGTCCCAGGAAGGCAGGGCCAGGGTCAGTTGTTGAAGCTGCAGAGAGGACAGTCAGAGCCTGGATGGTGGTGGCCACGTGGAGCAGAAGAAGGAGCCACTCAGCCTTCTTTTAGAGCCTCAACTACTTTTCCAGTCAGAAAGATCAAGTTGGAGGGGAGGAAAAAGGCTGGACTTCAGAGCTGGTGACCTTGGGCCAGTCACACCACCCTTAATAAAATGGGTGCAGCCCCTTAATGTTGTAGATTGCGGGGGGATCCAGTGAGAGGAGCTGAGCAAGTGTGTGAGTGAACAGGTCTGCATGACACGTCATTGTGGGAGAGCTCGTACCGGCCTATACCAGGCCAAGGGGAACAGAGAGGGGCCAGCCATGATCTGCTGTATGACTCTGATAGAGCTGCTCGCCCTGTCTGGGCCTAGTTTTCACACTGGTACAGGATGTGTTGGAAGTATACACTCTCGGGCCCACACAGCCTCCAAGCTAGCCCCACTCTGGGCCCACACCCACAGAGACTTCTAGAACCCTGCCAGGGTAGCGCTTCCTCACCCCAGGCTTTTCCTTTTCTCTCACTCACTCCCCCTCTCTCTCCCTCTTACTCCTTTTTCTCTCTCTTTTCAATGACTTTTATCAAAGGCAAACAGCGTGATCCCTGAGATAGGGCCGCTCCCCAACAAAGCCAGGGCCAGCTGGCCCACAGGAGCCACAGGGTGGGGCTGGGTAGGGGAGATGGAGCTGATTAGATAAGTGGATGCTGGCCGTGACCCCAGGGTGGGCTCCCACATGCTGATCCCACACCCCACCTTTCAGGGTGGGGCTTGCAGGACAGCTGGACTCTGCTCTGGAGGCCACCGGCCATTAGCACAAAGAGATCCTGGGCTCTGAAAGGAGGGGCCAGCCAGCATGGTGCAGGAGGCAGCCCCCAAGCTCATGGACATTCCCGCAAGCCCACAGGGCTACCCCAAGTCAGAGTTGCAAACTAGCCTGCTAGAGCCATTGCTCAGGAGGGAAACTGAGGCCTGGGGGATAAGACATGGTGGGCTCTGGAACCAGGTAGTCCAGGGTGAAGCCCTGGATCTTCCATGCATGAGAAAGGAGCTCAGGCATGGTCTAGGCAGGGTGACTGCTGTGTAACCCTGAGTGAGTTGTTCAAACACTCTGGGCCACCTCAGCGGGACAGAGCTAGAAGAGTGGAACCTCCTCACTGACTTGTTCATGTCGATGAGGGAGGCCACCCCAGGCTCCAGGGTGGCAGCAGAGCTGGAGGCCCAGGCTGAGGGCAGCAGCTCAGTGGCAGTCCTGGGTTGGGCTGCAAGCCTCAGGGTGCTTGGGCTCCTAGGAGAGGTAAAGTAATACTGGCTATGACTACCAACATACTGGCCTTTACTTGCACAGCCACCAGCCCAGCAGGTAAACTGAGACTCAGCAAAAGCCAGGCAGAGGCTGGCCCTGGCTCCAGCCTCTTAATTCCAGACCACAATTCTCCCACCTGGCCACCCCCTCTACCAGACTCCCAAGAATGGGTCCTGAAATGGCCTGAGTGGCAATACTCAGCTCTGCCTCCCTTCTCTGTCCCCTTGGGATGCCATAGGAGCATTCTGAGACCTAAATATGCAAATCATATAAATATTCAAAGGCCGACTTTTCTCATCTGGTTCCTTTCAGATGCTTGAGAGTAGAATTGAATCCCGTGCAGCATGTTTGTCCTGGAAATAATGTGTGTGGGGTTGTTTACCAGAATAAATTAGTCTTTGTCCTAACGCTGTCCCCATAGCAATGGCCTGACCCCCGTGGAGGTAAGGGGTCCACCCAGGCAGCATGGGCTTGCCCCTCTCCCAGAGGGGACCATCTTCAGATGGGAAAGCGAGGACAGAGCAGGAAGTCAGCCACAGGACAAGAGCTGGGGGCTGACTCCAGCAGCCTCCCTGTCCTCTGTTTTCTCTATCACCTCCTGCCTCAGCACAGAAAGGAGTGTCAAACCCTGGCCATGAGCATTGCTGGGGCTCTGATTCAAATGCCACCCACTTACTGTGTACTTTAGGCTGGTTCCTTAACTTCTCTGAGTCTCAGTTTCCCGCTCTGTACAACAGAGTACAAGTTCAGTGTGACTAGGAGAAATCTCTGTCGACTGTGCCATGTGCTTGGCTAAGGCTCAATAATGGGAGCCAGAAATTGTGTGAGGATTGTAATTTATTGGGACAAATGGCATTGCCCTCACTCTCTAGCTGAGGGAACAGGGACTAGGGTAAACAGAGCAGGGAAAAGTTGGCCAGGACCTGGTTGGAGCTGGCATCTCTCTGTGCCTTCCTCACCCCAGCTGCTCTGGGAGAAGGAAATGGAGATATAGGTCACAGGATATTGCTGGGGAGGACACCTCCACCTGCAAGCCTACCCTGATTGGCCCACCATTGGAGATGCCAACACACGTGTTTCCTGGGAACCACCAGGGGCAGAGGCTATGCCTTTCTTGTCCCTGTCCCAGGTGCCCATATGGGGTTTCATAACTGAGCACTGAGCCACAAGACCAGAGACCTGGGTTCCAGTCCCACCTCCAGCCTGAGCTCAGGGTATGGTTTGAGTGTCCCTGGGCCCTAGGTTTCCTGTCAGTGTGGTTGAGAGCTGACTTTTGCAAGGCTACCACTGTCTGGGTTCTCCAGCTATTATAAAACTGTTTGAAAATTACATCTTCCTGCCTGTCACTCTCTCTGCCAGCTTTTACTCCTGGCTCAGTGTCTCCCACCCTTTAGCCTCTCTCCCTCACTCATTTCTGCTTTCACTCATTTTTTGGACTTGAACTGAGCCCACATGAGGTACCTAGTCTGCCAGGAGTAGATGGTCCCACCCACCCCCACTTTTCTCATGCAATTTTACTTCTGGTTGGGAGAGGGTCTCTGCTAGATGCTAAGTGGGCTTTAACCATGCTTGACCCCATTTCAGCCAAGCAAGGGTTTGAGAAGGAGCCAGGAGCTAGAAATAGGTTATCTGAGACGTTGAACGTCATTAGGGCTGCCGTAGATAGTTGCACAGGTTGTGTACTGCACAAGAGCAGTCAGTGGGTGAGTTGGGGCTGGGATCCAGCCTTGTTCCCCTCCCTCATCAAGCCAGGCCCAGCTGCCATGGCCCAGCATTCACACCATAAACAGCCCCCCTAAGACCAAGGATATGGGTTGTCACAGTGACCATTGCCAATCTCCAGCCCCGGTCCCTCAGTTCCCATGCCTCCCTGCCTTTCCAAGGTTTTGACCAGCCCCCAGAACCCTGAATGGTGGATTCTGCCCCGGGTGTGCGGAATGGCCACCTTTATCAGGAGCCTGCCCTCTCTGGCAGTACATGATACCCAGGCAATGCAGCAGCTGCCATGGGGAATACCAGCCATGCTGTTATCGGGGAGGCTCGCCATACTGGCCAGCTGTAGGGGCTCCAATTAGGGAGCATGGCTGTTTACCTATGGGCGCATGTATGGACAGGTGGGGGGCCCACTTCCTTCACTGACACAGGGTAGGGGGCAAACCAGATCCCTGGGAAAGAGACCACAGGCCCCTGTAGCTGTGACAAGTAGGAAGGCCTGGAGCTACCCCATTCTTTCTGTCGCTCAAGGGGTGACCCAGGCCAGCCACCTCCTTCCCCCTTTGCGTCCCTGAGTCTGGGTGGGGCTCGGCCCCCACATGGAAGACTGAGCTGAGTTCCAAGTTCCTCCTCTCTCAGGAAGGTGGGCACCAGCCTCAGATAGAAGGCATTATCTCCTTGTGGGGGCTCCATGACCAACAAGGCTGGGAACAGCTCCCTCATAAATGTTCTGTACACAGAAAGGAAAATAATATGTGAAAACAGAGGGAGTCGTGGCCTTGTCCTGCCTGTGGCCCTACCAGAAGAACTAGCTCCCAGAGGGGCACATGAGCAACCCTTTTCAGAGGCCCAAGTGCAGGCTGGTCCCTGTGTGGTTTAGTGCGTGTCTGGTTGTCAGGGTAGGGCAAGCATGGCATTAGGGTTCCGTATGCTTCCCCCTTGATCCCACTGCCCTGAGTGGGCTCAGTCCATGTGGGGCTCTCCACCAGCCTCAGAAGCAGCACTTGAACCCATCAGATGCCTGGAGAGACAGACGCATGGATGGACAAACGAACTCCCAGTGAGCTCATCTCTATTCGGCCTCTTCCTCCCACACACTCCCCTGAGGATCAGCCAGCCGGCTAGAGGGCCAGAGATCCAGATACACCCAGGACATGAAGGGCCAGGACTCCAGTCAGTGTCTGGAGCCAGGCAGCCTATGTTCAGATCCTTGGCTTCTTGCTGCCATCCACACAGCCTCATCTTCTTCATCTATACAGGGGATATAGGAAGAGGGCCAGCTTCATAGGGCAGCTTGGGCAGGATCAGGTGACTGTGTGTGGCCAGGCCACACTCCTGTCCATGATGACTGGCCAACTCTTACTCGATCCCTCGGTACCAAGCATTATAGGGCCAGGGGAGGGGGTGGCCCATGGGCTGGGACCCAAGCATCCTGGGTGGGCTGGCAGAGGACGAAGCCCCTCATGGGCAGGCCACAAAGCAACAGAGCCGGCCTCTGCCCCCCTCTCTGTGAAGCTGATAAAAGGGCGCCGGCCTCCTTGGCCTCGCTCTGGTCCCCTGCCATCTTATCTGCCCTGGGGAAGACAAGGACCCAGTTAGAACGTTTTAGCTGGGCCTCCTGGCATATTTACACGTTATCTCTGCTATTAGGCCGGTAGTTATCTGATAATCGGGCCCATTAAGGCCACAGCCTGCCCAATCGGGGCTCCAGGAAGTGGGGCCGCCACAGCAGCACTCACTCGGGGACCAGGCCAGGCCATGTGAGGCCTCCATGGGCCCAGGCAGTCCAGGTAGCACCTGAGGTATAATATGGCCAGGCCTTCCTGGGCAGAGGAAGGCCTGGGGAGGGGCTGCCCTCTGAGGGCGTAGCCACCACCATCCCCTTGTCCAATGAGGACACTAAGGCTGTGAAACTATGGGGGTGGGGACAGGTAACGTGCAGGTGTGCGTCTCCCAGGGCTGCCCTGACAAATTTGCACAACCTTGGTGCCTTAAAACGTCAGAAATCTATTCTCTCACAGTTCTGAAGCCAGGAATCCCAAATCCAGATGTCAGCAGAGCCATGCTCCCTTTGAAAGCTCCAGAAGAGGGTATCTTCCTGCCTCGCCCAGCTCCCAGGGGCCCCAGGCAAAGCTTTCTCCTGGCTGCATCACTCCTTCTCTGCCTCTGTCTTCACATGGCCTTCCTCGCACTTCTCCTTTGTGTGTCTCTTCTTACGAGGACATTTGTCATTGGATTTAGGGCCCACTGGATGATCCAAGGTGGTCTTATCTTGAGATCCTAACTTGATTACATCTGCAAAGATCCTTTTTCCAAATAAGGATATAGTCATGGGTTCCGGGTAGACGGATATCTTGGGGGCCACCATTCAGCCCACTATACAAGGTCACGTGGATCATATAGTGAGGCTAGACTGAACCCCAGAGCCTGACTGCAGACCCTGTTCAACTCCGCGGTCCCACCCTTCCCCGTGAGAAAGACCGTAGCAGGGGCTTACAGCTGAGGCCCATATGTCTGTGTAAATGTAACAGAATCTTGCAGCAGATGCCACTACTCTAGCCATGCAAATGGAGTCAAGGCCAAGGCCACTTGAGCTGACAGAGCCCCCAAGAATGTGGCCCCGCCCACAGCACAGGTAGCCACAGCCCCCTGGGTACCTTACATCCTCAGCTAGGAGATAGATAGGTTGCGAGAGAGACCACAACTGGCCCAGGACCTCAGTTGGCTGAGGGCCTCAGCAAGAGTCAGGGTACAGACCTTCCAGAGAATGAGCAGGGGTCCTGTGAGGGGTGTGGGAGCAGCAGTGTTCTGGGGTCCCCACCAACCTGTGGGGAATAAATGGAGCTGACCTCAGCATCGCTTAGGTGCAGATTCTGGCTTTGCCGAGGGGCTTGGGGGAAGTGCTTGGTTCTGTGCCTCGGTTCCCCCACCAGGCCCAGTTCTAAGCATGCTAGGTGGATTAACTCATTCAAGCCTCATACTACCCTGAGGAGGTAGGAAGTATTGGGGACCCCATCTTATAGATGTGGAAACCAAGGCCCAACTCTTCCATGGCTACCCTCACCAGCCTGCTCTGCAGAATCAGGAACCTAGCAAATGCAAAGGAGCTGGGAGGACCATGCGGAGGTGATAGGGGTGGGTCTTGTCAACATCATCATCCTCCACTCTGTGCAACCCCAACATAGGCAGCAGGGATGACCTGGCTTCATACATGCATCCTGGGCACAGGCAACTTTGTCAGTGTCATTCTGGCCTGTGTGAGGGTAACATGTGTCAGCAGGGATCTCCAGACCATACGTGTCCCTGACACAGCCGCCCTGGTTCCCAAGCTATGCACCTGCATGCTCTGATCCAGCTGCAGTTACCCCTCATTGTCCTATCTCTGCAGCCCATTGTCTCCAGGAATGGTCTTGCCATAGGGGCTGTCCTGGCTCCCAGAAGCCGGGCACCAGCCACCATCCCTGTAACTGGGCAGGCAGCAGGGCTGGGCAGTCACCATAGCACGTGCTCCTCATACCACTGATGTCTTTCCCCACAGACGAGCTGGAGCAGGTCCTGCAGGATGGACAGAAGTATGTGCGAGCTCGACACAACCTCACTGAGGGCCTGTCTTGGGGTCCATTCCGAGGAAGCATCCAGAGCAGAGCCTCTTCCCCTGGGCAGGCAGAACCGGTAAGAAGACTCACCATGGTCAGCCCACCCACCAACCACAGACAGGGCACATCCCATCCAGGGCACAGGCCCCTTTGTCCCCCTAAGTCAGGCACAGGTTAGATTCCAGCCCAGGAGCTCCCACCACTTCATGGGAGATGTGAGTGTTGAGACCAGGAGGGCTGGCAGCACAACGAAGGCTTCCTAGAGGAGATAGTGGGGAGCCTATAGAACCTTGGGTGAAATAGGGAGGGCTTCCTGGAAGGGGGGTTTTTAAGTGGGCCCTTAATGGATGAGAAGTTGGTGAAACCAAGGAGAAGGGCATTCGATGTGAGGAAGCAATAAAGAGCCAGATGGGGAGTCTGGACCTGGCTTGTGGCTAGGGCATCAATTATGGGAAATGAGTAAGCTTGAGGCAGCAGAATGGGCAGCATATAGTATGATGGAAACTGGGAGGGGCCCGTGCATGATGAGTGTTCAGGAAACAACTCCTAGTCCTAATGGCCCTTGCCTTGGAGGCCAGGTGGTACCCAGGTTGGTCCTTTCAAGCCCAGGCTCAGGCCTCCAAATGTGCAGGTACAGCCATGACCTGGGCCCTTTTTGATTTCTGATGTGACATTCAGGTGTGGCTTGGTCCAGAGTACACACTGGCTGGTGGGTGCCCCGTGGTGCTGGGTCTCCTGGTCTCGAGTCCCCAGGTATAGGCCTCCAATCAGCTTCCATATAGTCAGCAGGAAGTAATGTGTTTGCGTGGGTGGGGCTCCCCCCTCAACACTGGCACCTGGAGGCCAAATGCCGCCCTGAGAGCCCTAACCAGCTCCAACCTAGCAGATAGGGCCCTCATTTCTCAGTCACAGGAACCAGAGCCCTAGGAACTTGCCCTCCAGTAATGTCTGAGGGCTGATGAGGATCACAGTCAGAATCCTCAGCTGCAGACCCTTGGACCAGCGCTCATAGCCCCGACTCACTCCTGTAGGTGAAAAAATCTGAGCTGTGGGTCACATTGCGTCAGCATCTCTAGGCTTGGGCCTGGGCCTTAGGATATTGGAGATCTCCCAGGGTCCGAGTATACAACCTAGCTGAGGTCCCCTGGGCCACTAAACTGCCTATCATATAACTGAGCAACCAGGCTCATAGGGCAGGTGCTTGCCCAGACTGCTCATCGAGTGAATGGGATGCTGGCCCAGGACAGAGGGCACCCGCCTTCATGGCTGAGTGGCCCCCATGGCACAGGGTCCAGATCCTGGGGTCTCCTACCTCATGGCTGTTTTGCTGTGTGTTGCCAGGCAGGCCACCAACCTCTCTATGCTACTTTTTTGTCAGCCTTTGGAGGAAACAAGGAAGCCCTGAAGTATCCTTGAGTCCTAAGCTTGCAGACCCTTCAGCCTACCCACAGAGGAGCTGCAGTTTGTGGGGAAGCTGGCAGCATGCCTACCTCCCAGAGCAGCTGGGCAGGTTAAAGGAGAGGTGATCCACACATGGTGCCCACCACAGGACAGGGCTCAGCAGGCACTAGAGCCAGCAGCCCTGTAGCAGGGATGACCCTTTTGTCCTGTGGCCCCAAGCACAGAGGAAACAGTGGAAGCTCCAGGGTAGATTTTGGCTCCATAGAAGGAACCTGATTTTGGCTCCACTATGGGATAGAGGCTGTAGTGTTTAGAGCAGTCTCTGGAGGCCATGAGCTTCCCATCACTGGAGGCATTCAAGCAGCAGTTAAGTTGTCAGAGGCTAGGCTGTTGGGGGCACAGTTAATAGTTGGAAGGAGGAGTGGGTGAGCTGGGAGCTCTTCGATTCTTCTCTCTGAACTCTCAAAGTGTCAAGAAAACCTGTGAGCAGTGACACGACAAAGGCAGGATGGCTGAGGACGGGGTGTCTCAGCATGTTCTGAGCATCCAGACTCTCTCCCGACACCATACTATGCACCCACCGTTACAGCCTCTCTTTTCTTCCTCCCTCCCACCGTGAGTCAAGGATCACTGTCCCTATTCTACAGATGAGGAAACTGAGACTTCAAGAGGTTAAGTGACTTTCCAAAGTCATCAAATCAAATAGCGGAGGGAGAATTGGAACCCATGTTCGCCCAACCCCAGAGACCCTGCAGGCTCTAAAAGGACAGGGCTGAGGGGCTGGAGACACCCTCACTAGCCCCAGGATCCCAGCCATGTCCCCACTTTGCCCTCCCCTCCCATCTGCAGCCTCCTCTCTGGGAGTTTTGTCCTCCTTGGGCCTGGGGCACAGGTCATTCTGGGGAGACTTGGCACGAGGCTGGAAACCCTCTCCAGGCAGAGAGATAATGTCCAAGGGGAACAAGGGAGCCAGCACCAGAGAAGCCAGAGGCCTTTGAGGCGCTTGTGGAGGAGCCCAGGGAGGAAGGAGCCTCGCCTGCTCTTCCCTGCAGTTTTATCTCTTACAGAATTAAATCCTTGATTAACCCTTATCTCCCCAGCAGGCGCTATCTCTGCCTTGGCGCCAAATGTCCAGACGCACGAACAAGATGATTGATTTCTTAAAGATATGCGTGCCTTTCTGATACTTCATTTATTGTCTAAATATTTTTGCTAACATTTCAGCGGGCCCCTTATCGAGCTCAGCTGATGGGTCCCAGTTCTCTCCCCCATACACCTCCTGCCCCAGATCATCCTATCACCAGCCAGGCGGTTTGTCTTCACTCTTTGGAGAGGGAGGAGGGGGAGAGGCACTGATGGGGTATGGCCACCTTTTCCTGCTGGTCTTCCTGGGGGAGGGGGGACACTCATAGGCAGGAGTGGGGTCAAGGTGGCTGGACGTTGTGGGTGGGAGCCCCAGGAAGGACACAGAGGGCACAGAGCCTGGTGGGGGGTCAAGAGATGGTTCCGGCACCAACCTGCTGTATGACCTTTGGAAAGTCCCTCCCTGATGTAGTAGCAACCTCCACTATTGGAAACCTGGGATTAGAGACCCAGCTAGCTCTAAAACCTGCAGTCAGATACAAAAGAAATATTCTGGATGGATGGATGGATGGGTGGATGGATGGATGGATGGATGGATGGATGGGTGAATGGATGGATGGGTGGATGGGTGGGTGAGTGGATGGTTGGTTGGGTGGACAAATGGATGGATAGATGATTGGACGGAAGGCGGGTGGATGAATGGTGAATGGGTACATAAATGGATAGTGGATGGATGAAAAAATGAATGGGTGAATGAATGAATGAATGAATGAACAGATGAGCTCTTTCACCCTAGCTTGGCCCACGCTGGCTTGGCCCATCTGTCTGTCCATTTGACTCCACAGGACTTATTTACTTTAGCCATAAGGCCATCGTAATATCAATGAGACCTGGGAGGGGCCCATGGCTGCCAAGCGGGGCAACAGGTTCAGTGGAGAAAAACCCTACCTGAGAGGTTGAAATTGGACCTCCTAGGCTCTGACCTGCCTTGTGGCCCCAGGCGAGTCTTTGCCCAGGGATCGGTGTACAGGGTCCATTGGGTGGGCCTCCTTGGTCCCTCACCTGGAAAGGGAAATGGGGCTGGGACCCTTGGGGCATAGCATCCCAGGGCTCTTAGCATCCCTCCACGTAGGAAGCCCTGAATGCTGGCATCAGGTGTCGCTACCATAATAGAGCCAAACCTCACAGCAGGGCAAGCCCCGGACAGGGGCCAGAGGGGGCCTGAGGCTGGATGCCAGCTGCACTCCTAGTGATGTTCCTTTCTCCTCTTTGATTCTCATTTATGTCTATTGTAATAGGTCATAAGGGACAGGGTATGCACAGGGAAGACAACCCCCACCCCCAGCCTGTCACTGCACTGACTTCTGGGGCACCCAGCCCACGTGTCCACGTGTGGGGTGCTGTGAGTTCCTTCTTTATCCAGATGGGGATGCACTGCAAGCCACCCCACATCCTGCTTTGCTCACCTGCTCACGTTTCCAGGTGTTCCACATCACAGCACCGGGTGCAGTGGGTCACCCTGCTACTGGCTGCAGCTGTCCAGCCTCAGTGTTCCTACCTGGAAAGTGAGAGTCAGTGACACATGACAGGTTGTAAAACACCCCGACAGCAGGTGGTTGCTGCCCACTAAGGCCTGGGTACAGCAGAACAGCACTGGAGCTGGCCTGCCGGCCATTCCTGCCCACGTCCCTGCCCCAGCACTGCCCCCTTACTTAGCAGCCCTATGGCCCTCTCCATGGATGCCCTTTGTGCTTCCGAGAGCCTCTCCCAATCATTCCAGCCCATTGTCCTCTGTCCAGTGGACCCAGAAGCCCCATGGGACCCCATGGGAAACGCCCTGAAGCTATGCTTCCTTCCCCCTCCCACATTACTGGGGTATAGCCTGGCCCAGAGCTTGGGATGCCAACAGGTCACTAGGACTAAGGTGGTCATTCCCCAGCAGGCCCCAGGCTAGAATTTTAGGCTGACACTGTTGACTCACCTCAACCATAGGGTAGCTGTTCTGATAGCCCTATTATACAGATGGGGAAACTAAGGCTCAGAAAGGTTCCCCAGAATGCAAGAGTTTCCTGTGGCTGCTGTAACAAAGTACCACAAACTGGGTGTCTTAAGCAGAACTATATTCTCTCCAGCTTCTGGTGGCTGCTGGTGAGCCTTAGAGTTCCTTGGCTTGGAGACCTATCAGCCCCACCTCTGCCTCTTCTTCTCCCTGTCTCTTCTCTCTTAAGGACACTTGTCTCCTCAGGACCCACCTGGACAATCATTCATCTGGGTTATCCTAATTTTAATTACATATGCAAAGATTCTTTTTTTCAAACAAGGTTGCATTCAGGCTGCATGCAGGTGGACATATCTTCGAGGGCCACACTCAGCCCACTCCACAGAACTAGCAAGTAGCGAAGCTAGGGCCCAGCCAGGTTGGCCCCTGGCCCTGCACGGGGTGGCCCCTGAGGGGATGGTCAAGTCTGGGCTCCTCTGGAGCCCCACCGTAAGGAAGAATACAGCATAGGGTACCCTCCTAGGGACAAGCCCCAGACAGGAGACCTGCTGCTGGCCTTCCTGGGTCCCTGACACCCCTCCTCTCCATGCCTCAGTTTCCCTTTCTGAAGTTGTGGGAGTTGGAGAACTGTGGCGGGGTGTGAGAGAGGCAGTGGGCATGAAGGGGCACGGGCTGCAGAGTCAACCCAGACTGGCCACCTGGGGGTTCAGGAGAATTCAGCTGGTCTCAGGGACTCAGGACCCCTCCCGCCACATAGGAAAGACCCATGCTGAGGGCTGGGAGAGGCCTCTTCTCCTCAGCCCTGGCCACCCCTCCTCTGGGGCCAGGGCACCTGGCCCACCCAAATGGCTGGCTCCCTCCCTGAGCTCTAGGGCCACCCGGAGGAAAATGCCTGGGAGTCACATGGCTCTTCCCTATGCCATCCCCTCCCCCCCCCATTTTCCCTTCCTCTGCTGTCCCTCCCCCCCAATGTCCCCTCTTGCCTGATGTCCACACAGCTCCCCTTTTTACCCCTCCGGGCCTCACCGCATCTGCCCTGGCTACAGGGGCCTGCACTCTGCACCTGCACCCGCCAAGTCTTGGCCCTTCTCAGTCCATCCCTGTTCCTCCAGCACATTCCCCTCCAGCCTCCATAGCTTGCTTTTGCCTCTCTACTCCAGCGTCTGTCCACACCAGGACATCAGGGACTACACGTCTGTTCACAGGGACCCCACATCTGGCACAAAGCAGGCTCTTGGAGACTGTTTGTCAAATGAATGAATGAAAGAAAAGTCTGCAGTGATGTAGTGGAGATCATGCAGACCTAGGTTCTAGTCCTGTGTGCACATGGCCGCCTCCCATGGCCTTGAGCACCATTCGCCTCTGTGGGCCTCAGTCTCTTTGCCTGTGAAATCGGTTCTTCACAGGGTCTGGGAGAGATAAAAGGGGCCCAGGGACTGAAAGGCCATTGCGGGGGTAGGGGGGTGGGGGGGGCGGGGGTGGGGGTCGTGGTTTCTCAGGACTGGCTGAAGGACAGAGGGGAGGTTCTAGTCAGAGCCCCCACTGGCCTGCCCCAGCCCTACCCTCCCACAAACCTGCTGGTGATGACCTGGGGGGAGGCCTGGTGCCCCCATTAACCTTCTACAGGGCTGTCTGCTCCCTATGCTGGGCCATCCTCCCACAGAACAGATACCCCACCTCCCCTCAACTCAGCTTTAAGAGAAGTACCACCAGGTTTGGGAACAGCCTTAGATAAAGTTGTCACAGCGGATGCGGCAGAGATAGGGTTTCTGATGGTTATCAGTGGGCACAGAATCCAGACACTGACCTCTTTGTTGGGGAAACAAGGAGCGTTCTCAGATGCACCCAGAGAATTTAAAGTGGCTGCCCGTTATCCAGGAGCTGGGTGGGGCTGGCCTGGAGCCAGGAGGGAGGGGCCAGGAAATCCCAAGGGGCTATGGGCAGGGCTTCTCACTAACTCTGGACAGGGCCTGTCTAGGGTGAGCTGAACCCAGACTAGGCACCAAGACTGGGGTACCCACAGAGGGAAGGCTGCTGGTGGCACCCAGGGCTCTTCTTGTTTTGGCTGGAGGGGTAGGGGGGAGTTATGAATAAATGGCCCCTGCCAGCTTTACACCCTGCTGCCCACAGGCAGGGTGGGCCAGGAAGGGGACCTGCCCCAGCCAGTGCCTTCACCACCAGAGAAAAGGGCTCCTGTTCCTGGGCTGCTGAAAACTGGGGAGAAAATAGGGGGGGGGAGAAAAAATAATGAGTAATGGGGCAGCCCTATATGGTGTCAGCCCCTTTAAAAGGGAAAAAGAGACAAATCTGCTCCTCACCCAATGTACTCCTGGGGGCGGGGAGGTGGCCTGTGGGCTGCTTGGTACAGGGCGAGGGGCTGGCTGCCTGGGGTGGGTGATGGTGATGAGAGCAGGCTGGGCTGAGCTCTCTGCTCAGCCAAGAGCCAGGGTGCTGTTGGCCCTGTACCCCTATGAGCCAAGTGAAGGCATGCATTGCCATTCAGACAGTTGTCCCCCCCTATCGCAAGCCTTCCCCACTTAAGTGAGAAGCCAGCTCTGTCCTACTCCAAGTGTTAAGGATTGAGGGAATCTAGGGGCGAGGGTCAGCCATAAAGCCCTGGATCTCCCAGCCCATTTCCTCCTGGGAGTCAGGTGCAGGGTGCAGGACAGAAGCCCCCCAAACTGCTTCATCCCCTCCCTCCTCACCTGCCCTCAAAGATAGGGCCATCACCCAGCCCGGCCAGGGCGAGGGGACAAAGATGGGCTTCTCCAAGCAGAAGGCACAGAGCTGGCCAGGGACATGGTGCCACTGCCTTTCATCTGCTTGGAACATACACAGAAAATTAGGGGTTCTGCAGCGTCAGCAAAGCTGGGCGCGGGGGTTTTTATCATGCTGAGAACACGCGCTCCTGAGAGTGATAAGCATTAAACCGACGGGGAGGCTGTCAGTCTCAGTTTGAGGGTTTAGAAATATTGGGACGAATAATTAGATTTCATATCGTTACCGCAGCACCCATCAGAGGATCAGGCAGATTAATTTTTTCACTCTCCTCCACTCATTAATATTCATTAGAGACTTGGGGAGGCCCCAGCTTCCGCCTTGCTGCTAGCTGCTGGCCCCGCTGGTTCACCCACCACTGCGCCAGCCCCACCCATTCCACTTTGCCTCGGGCCTGCCTCCCACTGTGGCCTCCACAGAACTCCCAGCTAGTGGGGACCCCCAGCTGGCACCCAGCTCCGGTGCCCTACTCTTCAGTGTCAGAATCACCGGTGTCTTTTAAAAGCAGGGAGCTGCCTGACACCAGCCTGCCCCAAAGCGGGCTCCTTGGTGGAGGTCCCCACCCCGAGTTGACATTCGGTGATTGCTGGCTGGTGCTTCAGTGGCTGCCAGCCTCCTGGGCCCAAAGGCAGGTGCCTGCCTGGTGTGTCCTGCTGGCCAAAGGGAATGTGAAAGCAAGGATGACAGGGGCTCGTTTGTCATGTGCTGGTCACGTACCAGGAGGGCACTGTTCCAAAGGAGGGCTTCACACCTTTTGCTTCTTCCCAATGCCCTGGGGGAAACTGAGTCACAGAGTCATGGATGGGACCCATCCTGCAAGCAGTTGGTAGGACCAGGGAGGGTCCAGGGTGAGCATGCAGGCTTGGGCTGAAGCTCCGCGGAGGGCCTCGTGGTGCTGGACGGCAGGGCTCTTCCTGACCCACTGGCCAGCTATTCTCTGCTCGCCTATTCCATGACTGAGCCGGGGTGTGCTGACCTGGCTGGGAGTTGTTACCAGGAGTGTTCAGCACACTGGCCTGATCTTACTGGGTCCCTGAGTCTGCCACCAGATGGGGAGAAAACACAGAGGTGGTCAGAGGGTGAGTCGAGGTGATACCCTGCCCGAGGTCAGAGTAGGGGATGTCAGGCCTGGACTGGACCCTGATGCCCAGGTCTGGAGCCCCTATGCACAGCATGGGCAAAGCCCAGGAAAGTGCTGTGGGCTCGGACCTGGCAGAGAGGTGCCTGGAACCCATCAGAGGATGCCCCACGTGCCATCACCTATTCCGGCTGTCCCACCATGGCAGCATCCCCACCAACTGCCATGTGAAGCTCTAGGGTTCACAAAACCACCCCTGTCTAGGTGATAGCATTTCCAGGTACAGCAAGTGACATTGGATCTTCAGTTTCTAAGTAAAAGGCATAAAGCAAAAATACTCAAATGTTGACGTGCACCATACCTTTCTATGCGAGACTCAGTGGCTGAGCTTGGGACCGCCAGGCAGAGCTGCCCAGAACCAGGGTCCAGTGGTGGGGCTGAGGCCCGAGAGGGGGCAGCAGTCACCCCAATCTCAGGCAGAGAGGGCCAGGTTTCTGCTCTACCTGCCAGCCAACCATGGGTCTGCACTATGTCAGGGACTGGGCCACAGAGTGGGGCTGTAGGTAGCCCATGCCGCCCAGCCATCTCCTGACACCAGACTGCATTGGGACAGGGGACATGTGTTTCCTCTGCTTTGCAGGGTGCTGGAAATCAGGCCACCCCCATCCAAGTGCCAGCTCTCAGGGCCTAACCCAGAGTGTTCTTTCCTTCCAGGTGCTACAAAGGCCAACAGGCAGACCCAGCTGGGGAGAGAGCATGGCTGGGCCAGATGCTGGCTCAGACTGTCCCTCCTCTTCCCTTCCCTCCCCATGCCTCAGTTTCGTCCCCTGTGTGATGAGAGAGGACACTGCTTACTCTCTAGGCTGGCAGCAAGGCCGGGTGGGCAAGGGGCTCGTATCTGGGGGCCACAGGGAGGCGACCAGGTGCTGAGCCAGCCTCAGCATGGGGACATCAAGCTGCCTGAAGACCTCAGCAAAAAGCTGTTGGTGTTCTTCTAGTGTCCTCCATGTCCTGGCCTAAGGGATGGTCAGGACAAAGGTGGGCCTACCACGTGCCCTGCAACACGGAGGGAGTCTACTGTCAGAAAAGACACAGAAGACCCTCTCCAGGGAGATGCTATCTTCTCTGAGCCCATCTTGGCCTCAGGCCACAGAGCTCACTTTAGAGGCCCCTGGGTACTTATGTGGGAAGAGCCTGTGCCTGGTACAACCCCATGCACCCATGGAATGTGCTATAGCTCCCAGTGGCCTGCCAGGATGAGGGTGTGGTAAGGACAGAACACAGGTCTGGGGGCGATACCCTCTGCCATTGGCTGGCTGTGTAACCATCAGTATGTTGCTTGACCTCCCTGGGCCTGTTTCCAAGAGAACCCAGCGCCATATCCCTAAAATATGTTCCGAGCTCAGCACTTGATGAGCAGCAATCCCACAGCCTGGCCCAGCCACCCCACCAGGCAGTCTCGGGCTTTCCCCTACACACCCCGTAGAGAGTCCCTGGCTGGGCCTTTCCATTCTATGTCCTTGCTGATGCCCACTTTCTGTTCCCCAGAGCCCAGCCCTGACCCTGCTGCTGGAGGATGAGGCCTGCTGGCTGAGGACACTGCCCTGTGCCGTGACGGAGGCCGAAGCCAATGCGGAGATCCACAGGAAGGGTTGGTATCTGGTACTTCCCTCTCAGTCTTCCGGAAGGTGGAGGTCCTTTGGCTGGCCCTTAAAGGGAAACCAGCCTGCTCTGAGCCAGGCTGAGGGGCTGGCCACCACTGCACCCCCAGTACCCCAATTAACAACCATCTGGGGCAGGACAGATGCCTGCCCTGGGGGTAGGGAAGCAGGGTCTCAGGAAGCCGAGACAACTCTCAGGACTTCTGGGAGATCGCTGAGGCAGCAGAAGAACCCAGGCCAGGGAGGCCAGCAGGCCCAGCTACAGGTGCTGACTGGGCCAGGGCATGTGCAGTCTGGCCCACTCCAGGAACATTCAGGAGGGCTGTGTCCAAACCTAGCTGTGGGGCTTAAGTCCCCTCACCTTCTGGTGCCTCCATTTCTTTGTGATGTTAAGGAAAGGGCTTGATCAGGCACAAGGGCTCATGGCCCAAGAGCTTCTGCCCCAGCTTCCTTCCTGTGTCCCTCCTGCTTCCCTGCACCTTCCGCAAGAAGGGACCCAGGAGGGAGAGCCTGGGCAGGCGGAAGGAGAGCAGGATAGGTGGCCTCGCCCCCCTCACTTTCTCACTGCAGATTTCAAGCCACACAGATGAAGGGACCTGTCCCCATCACTGCAGCCCTGCCTGCCTTGGTGGCCTTATTCCTGAGGAAGGTGTAGCATAGCCTTCCCACCGTGTGAGGGTTAGGGTGTCAGGGCGATGAGGGCCCCCTGTTACAGATAAGGTTTGGGTCCCAGGAAAGGGTGTGTGGACAGACACGTGACAACTTCTAAGTGAAGGCCATTTGCCATATGGTCACCTGGGAGGGCTGTGCACCCATTGACCACAGGAGACCCGTCTCATTCCCTGTGGGGGGCTTCACTTTGCTAGAATTTTCTGGTGGTGACACACCCACCACCAACTCCTGAGCACATAGCATGTTCAGCCAAATGTCCTCAGTAAAAGTAAAGTTCCATCCTGAGAGTGGCTCTCATTTCCGGGCAGAGCCAAAGGCCACTGGGGCCAGGCAACAGCCCTGTGACCAGCTCCTCGATTTGGCCTCTACCCACCTGGGAGCTGCCAAGGTGTTGCTGGGTTCAGCATCTGGGGACTGGCCATTCCGTCCTACCCTGCTATCCACTCTGTGCACCTGGGCCAGCACTTCACCCTGTGCCTCAGTTTAACCCTCCACCAGGGGGAAGAACCCTGGCCCGTCCTCCCCACCAAAGGGTACTCTAAGGACCCAGAGCAGCTGTAAGGCACTGGAGAGCCTTGAGTTTGTACATCCAGCCAGGACATGAGCCAGTTAGCACTACCTGGCTGACCTGCCCCTCCTGCTAGCCTGGTCAGCAGGCTCCAGCCACCTGTGTCTGCCCAGGCAGGAAAAGCGTTCTTGCAGCTGAGTGGCCTAGCGCTGGACACGCATGGTTGGGCACCTCACTGGGGTCCTGTTGGCCAAGGCTGCCCCCTGCAGGCTGCCGAGGGAACAGTGCAGTAGCAGAGTTGAATGGAGCAGGGAGGCTGGTCCAGGACTTTGCCCAGCAGCTACTAGGCCCTCCCCAGGTGTTCTGCCACCTGTCCCACATATCACCTCTCCCCTGAACATGAGACAGCTGTTCTAGCTACCCTCGGGGCACTCCCACTCCATAGGCTCAGGGCAGGGAGGCTCAAGGTACAGGCAGGCCTGGGGGACCATCTAGTCACCCCACAGAGGCAAGACAGCTTGTGGAAAACAGCCAGCCACAGCTATGACCTGCATGTGGCTGTGGCCACACTCCTTGACTGTGGCCTTGGCTCCATCCCCCACCCCAGGCTTCAAAATACTGATCTCTAAGATGAGGGGCTCACGAGGATAAGATGGGCGGGCAGAGTCTCGGCAGAGCAGGGGTGGTGGGCCCCGGGCTCCTGGCCCTCCTATCACAGGTGCTCTTACCCCTGCAGATGAAGCCCTCTGGTGCAGGCTTACCAAGCCGGTGCCAGCGGGTGGACTGCTGAGCGTCCTTCTCTCAGCTGAGCCTCACAGCATCCCCAGCCACCCTGTGAAGAAGGAGCCAGCAGAGCCCGAGTGCCTGGCCCCCTCACACACTGACATCCAGCTCCTGCCCCAGCAGGCCGGCATGGCATCTATCCTAGCCACAGCAGTCATCAACAGTAAGTACACCCTCATGCCACCCCAACTGCATGGCAGGGAAGACAGCACATTCCCTGGGGTACAGCGCTGCAGGTGGTACCCAGGAGCTCAAGATCTGCAGAGATCTGTGACTACTAGGATCTGAGGAGAGGAGCTTAAAAGTGGGGTCCCAGGTGGGGGTGGGAAGCTCCAGGCTGTAGCCAGTGCATGAGAGCAATGTGGTTGGCTTATGCATAGTGATGGGGCAGCCCTCAGCAGACTGAAGGGAGGCAGGGCAGTAGCATGCACCTAGCTCAAGCACAGAGGCAGCAAGGTCCTCAGGTCTCTTACACTAGGAAAGGCCCAACAGGCAAGCACAAACCTGAGCCTGTGCCTCCCCTTTTGGAGCAGAGCAGGTTTCTCAGTCTCCGCTGACAGATGCACCCAGGGATGTAGCACGCCCCCAGCACTGACCACTAGATGCTGGTACTACCCCCACCACTCAGTTTTAACAGCCAAGTGTGCCCTGGGGGGCAAAGGCACCTGTTGAGTATACCTGAAGAGGGAAACTATCCCTCATTTCTCCCAGGACACATTAAGCCTTATAAGGTTGTTGTGAGAATTAAATAGGATTCGCTCATTCCACAAATACTCTTTAACATCCACACTGAACAAGAAGCGGAGGTACCAGGGTTGCTGACCCACCCGGAGGGCACCACCACTCCAGAGAAATGGCCTTACTTGGAGATGGGGCAGCAGGAGCAGGCAAGCCCATAAAGGAAAAGTGATGTGGTCAGACGGTGGCGGGGCTACTTTAATTGGAGTGGAAAAGCCACTCAGAGATAACAGGCTGAGACCTGCACACCAGGAAAGAGCAGTTTAGTGGTTGCCCGCAGGGCTAAGGCCCAGAAGGTGGTCAATGTGGCTGGAGCCTGGCAGTATGGTGAGCATGCAGGGGATAAAGTTCTGAGGGTGATTCCAGGCAAAGACGGGATTTCTTCTCAGAGCAACAAGGCCTCACTAAAGGTTTTAAGCTGCAAAAGGTATGACCCGATTTGGTTTTGAAATTACCTGGTTGTTGGATGGCAGCTGTGGGTTGCAAAATTAGAAGAAAAGTGACCTTTTTGAGCAAGTCAAAGGTAATGACTTGAAGCAAGTGGAGGCAGCTGAGGCAGAGCCATATGGGACATCAGAGCTCACAGGGACTGCCGGGGCAGTCAGGCTGGGTGAGGAGGTGGCAGCAAGCACAAGGCAGGGGCTTTGATGTGGCTGTCTGGGTGGATGTCTGGCACCATCACTGGCAGGAGAGTCAGGGAGGAGAGCCTGTCTGAGCATCACGACCCTCAGATAGCTGAGGGATGCGTGCTGGGGCTCAGGGCTTAGTCAGAGCCCCACAAGCGCCATGGGGAAGTCTGGCACAGGATGAGCCCTGCCTCCATCTCCCCCCCCCCCACCAACAAAAGAGACAGGACATGTGGACACTAGTTGGGGGATCCCTACCAAGGGCAGTCATGTCTGCTGTCTCTTTACTGGTGAGACCAAGGCAGAGAGGTGACTGCGGGCCTGGGCAAATGTGGAGGTCTCTGAGGTCTGGACCAAAACCATTGTAGCAGAGTAGGGAGGAAGCTTTTACAGAGGACAATGGAAGAGCCGATTTGAGGAGACATGGCCTGCATTGCTCAAACTGAGTAATCCTGGTGTTTGTACACTGGTAGAAATGACCTGGGGAGAGAAACTGGTAACACCAAGGTCGGGGAGAACAGGCTACAGCTATGAAGTCTGACCCCAAAGCCTGAGTAGTGGGGCTAGGCCAGACAGGGCAAGGCCACAGCCCCAGGGAGAATGTGGGTCCTGTAGAGGGGCTGAGAGGGCAGCACCAAGCAAACAGGTCCTATGTGGACATCGGAGGCCAGGACGAGCACCTCACTAGGGCGGGGAGGTACAGCCACAGAGTGCCTGACGGACCCAACTCAGGGAATGGCCTCTAGCATGACATGGTAGCATGCAGAGGTCAGTCGAGTCCTCAGTGTGGAGGCCACCTTCCCGTCTCCTCCATGTGGGCTACACCAATGGGAGGGGGGGAATAGGAAGCCCTAGGTGTTGGGCTTGCCATCTCAAGCCAGCCCAGGCTCAGCCCCTCCGGGCCCTGGTTTCCTCTTCTCTAGCCTCAGGTTTTGGTGTCAGTACCTATCCCCCAAGCAGCAGTGTCCCAGGAGCATTTCATTTGAGAAGCCATCTTGTTTAAATCTCCGAACCCCACCCCAGCGCTTTGCACAGACTTCAACTGGTGGTCCAAAAGGGCCTTAAGAACTCGAGCACCAGCAGCCATCAGACCCAGTCGGTTCAGTTCTTGAGACTTCATCACTCTGGGACCGTTTTCTCACCTGTGAAATAAGAGTAATCGTAATACCAGCTTCGAGGTTACCTGGGCTTTGCCCATCCAAGACTTGACCCATGGTCAGCTCTGGGTCACTGTCTGGGGCTTGAATGTGCCTCTGAGGCTCCAGTAGCACAGTCCTCAGCACTGACTTTGCAGATACAAACAAACAAACAAACAAACAATAAACAAATAAATAAAACCGCCAGTAGCCTCAAGTCCCCATCTCAGCTCAAAGCCCCAGCTGACAGAAAACAGAGCTGCCTTGAGAGCCCCACATGAAAGGGAACTTGAAAAGCAGAGAAAACGGCACAATAGGAAAGGAACAGAGCCAGAAAAGTCACCAGAAAAACTGTAAGTATAGGCGACACGATGGGTGGCCACCTCACCCAAGTAGATAGGTATTAAATTCCTTAAAGAAGTGGGAAAGTGGGAAACCTGGCAGCCTCCTGGGTGGAGGAGAAGCACCTGTGCAATAACTGTGGCCCCAGAACAAACATTAGAGAAGCCAAGCGGAGAAACATATCCTAACCTGCAGAAGTAGAAACCAGATTGGGCATTGGTCTGTAAATTCCATGCCCTAAAAGTCAGATAAAGAACCCCAGTGCCCCTTGTTCCACCTCAAGGTCAAGATGCAGAATAAGCCCTCCCCTGGCTGTCTTCAGCCAAGGGGTGGCTGGCCACCACGGAGCAGGGGAAGAGACTAACAGAACATTCCTTTATAAATTCTGCTATAAAAACACATTGAGAACCAGAGAACTGGTGAAGCACCCATTAGAGAAGTCGTCACCTGCTGGCAAAATCGCCCCTGCAATCCAAACTCCTATAAAGAAAAAAAATAGAGGCAGCCCATTTGGGATAAATTTGGTACATTCAGGAATGTGACCACTCAGTCGGTGACTGGTGTGGAATGAACCAGGTGTGAGGGTGGTGGTAAAGCAGGAGAGAGGAAGGGCTCTTCCTTGCAGCTCCTGGTCTCACCCCGTCTACTCCTACCCCAGAAGCCACCCAGAGTCACGCTCAACTTTCATCCTTGTGCCTACGTGCTTGGGGATTCATGTGTATGGTCCCTGTGTACCTGGCCACTCACACACCTGTTCACATGTGCACGCACACTCCTGTTTTGCCCTCCACAAGTATCTGGGTCCACACCATCCCTCATGGCCCTCTAGCCAATACACATGCACCTGCACACACTCACCCACCTTCTTCACTTGTAAATGGTCACCCCCACCAAGTTGCTGACACAACCACATCCCGGACCCAGTCCCACTCCTGTAGATGTCCACTAGTATGTCCATGCTCCTCCCATGAACACACCATGAGGCCACAGAATCTCCTTATGGGGCTCACTTTTGGGAGGCAGCATGGAGGCCATCCTGGGGGATACTCAGAGTCCCCATCCACGTGGTCCCACAGTATCCTAGAGATCCATAGAGAGTTTTTTGTTTTGTTTTGTTTCGTTTGATAACATGGAGCACCCTGGGTTGTAAAGAGAAATGAGAAGGGGCAACAGTAATGTGGGGGGTCAGGTCACAAACCTCACTGCTCAGAACAGGAGGATCCCGGGGGCAGCCAGGGCAGAGTCCACTGCCCTTGCCCTGGGTCGCAGTTGGACCCCCTCTGCTACCACAGTGTCCCCTCAGGCTTCACCCACCTCTCACTCCCACAGAAGATGTCTTCCCCTGCAAGGACTGTGGCATTTGGTACCGCAGTGAGCGGAATCTGCAAGCTCACCTCTTGTACTACTGCGCCAGTCGCCAAAGCGCCAGCTCCCCTGCCACAGCCATCACGGATGAGAAGCCCAAGGAGCCATACCCCAACGAGCGCATCTGCCCCTTCCCCCAGTGCCGCAAAAGCTGCCCTAGCGCCAGCTCCCTGGAGATCCACATGCGCAGCCACAGTGGTGAGGCCCCACGCCCCCCAGGCCCCTAGACTGCTCTACGATAGCATGTGGGTGCCCGCTGTGCCCAAGCCACCACATCGCACAGCCTCCCACAGCTCCCAGGGCATGCAGCCCACCTGTGGCTGTCTGGATGGTCAGCTCGGGGCTGGGCCCGGGCCGGGGTCCTGGGAGGCTCGAAGAGCCCTCCACACATGGCCGATGTCACGGCCCCTCACTGGGCCCTATGTTCCAGGCGAGCGCCCCTTCGTGTGTCTCATCTGCCTGTCGGCCTTCACCACCAAGGCCAACTGCGAGCGGCACCTCAAGGTGCACACCGACACGCTGAGCGGTAGGCAGGCTGGGAAAGGGACAGGGGGAGGGTCAGGGGTGTCTGTGGAGCCCACCCACTCCAGGGCCCTGACACCACAGCCCATCTGCAGGTGTCTGCCACAGCTGTGGCTTCATCTCCACCACAAGGGATATCCTCTACAGCCACCTGGTGACCAACCACATGGTCTGCCAGCCAGGCTCCAAGTCTGAGATCTTCTCATCAGGGGCCGGCCACCCGGCAGTCAAGCACCCCTCAGGTGAGCCCAGGCCCCACCAGGACTTGGGAGGGGGCTGGTCCATGAAATAGTGGGGTTTCAATTGGCCTTGGCCCTCCACCACCTCTGCCCCACCCAGCTCTCCCTTCCCACCCTGCCCCCTCTTCAGGTCTGGCCCAGGCAGGTCCTGCACCAACCCTGAAGTGTGGCCCCTGGGGTCTCCCTGCAGACAGTCTGGCCGGCTTCCAGCAGCACACAGCCCTGCACGGCCCCCTGGCCTCCGCCGAAATGGGCCTGGCACCCACCCCATCACCAGGACTGGACAGGAAAGCCCTGGCGGAAGCCACCAACGGAGAGGCCAGAGCAGCCTCCCAGAACGGGGGCAGCGGGGATCCCCTGGCTGTCCCCGGGAGCATCAAGGTGGAGGCGGCTGAGGGGCCCGAGGTGGAGCCAGGGCCCCCACCAGCGCCTTCGTCGCGGACACCCTCACCACCCAGCCCCGCGGCGGCCCGGGTCAAGACCGAGCTGCCCAGCCCCACGCCCGGCTCCAGCCCAGGCCCTGGCGCGCTCTTCCTGCCACAGTTCCCTGCGGCGCCCCCAGCCTCGGAGATACTGGCCAAGATGTCGGAGCTGGTGCACAGCCGGCTACAGGCAGGGGTGGGCGCCGGTGCAGGGTCACCAGCCGGCTTACTCGCCGGGGCCCCCAAGGGCGCCACGTGCTTCGAGTGCGACATCACCTTTAACAACGTCAGCAACTTCTACGTGCACAAGCGCCTCTACTGCTCTGGCCGCCGCGCAACAGACGATGCGCCCCCCACCCGCAGGCCCAAGGCACCCCCCGCCCCGGCGCGCGCACCTCCTGCCCCGCAGCCAGCCGAGCCAGACGCGCCAAGCTCGTCGCCGGGCTCTGGGGCGCGCGAGGACCAGGCGGTGGATGCGGCCACACCCGAAGCCGAGGCGGGCAGCCGCGACAGTGGGGGCAGCCCGAGCCCGGGCAGTGGGGCCGACGAGGACGACGACCCCCGCCGGACGCTGTGTGAGGCGTGCAACATCCGCTTCAGCCGCCACGAGACCTACACGGTGCACAAGCGCTACTACTGTGCCTCACGGCACGACCCGCCGCCGCGCCGGCCCGCGCCCCCGGGAACTCCCGGGACCCCAGCGCCTGTAGCGCCGCCTGTGCGCACGCGCAGGCGCCGCAAGCTCTACGAGCTGCAGGCGGCCAGCCCCGCCCCTGCGACCCCAGGCCCCTCCTTGCAGGCGCCGGGTCAAGCCCCCGAGCTGTCCAGTCACGCCCCACCGGTGTCAGGCCACGCCCCTGAGCCGCCAGCTTCACCGTCGCCACGGCCCGGAAGCGGAAGTGGGCTTGATCCATCTGATGGGCCTATCGACCTGAGCAAAAAGCCGCGGCGCCAGGCTCTCGCCACGCCTTTGACCAGCCCCACGCCTGTACTGCCTGCGCTGGCAGACTACCACGAGTGCACTGCCTGCCGCGTGAGCTTCCACAGCCTCGAGGCCTACCTGGCGCACAAGAAGTTCTCGTGCCCCGCCGCACCGCGCCGTCCGCGCGCCCCCGAAGACCCTGCTGTCGTGTGCCCCTACTGCCCCCGGAATGGCCTGGTTTGTGGAGACCTAGTCGAGCACTTGCGCCTGGCGCACGGCCTGCTGCTGGGCAAACCCCTGGCTGGCCCCGGCGCGGAGGCCCGGACTCCCTCGCCCGCCGCCCCCCGCGACGGCCTAAATGGCCAGGAGCTGCCCGCCGGGCCTCCTGACAGCAGCCCCAGGTCTGGCCCGACCCCCGCCCCTCCAACGCCTCCTTCTCACTTGGACAAGGGCGTCCAAACCCCCAGCAAAGGGACGCCGGGCCCCCTCCCCAACGGCAACCACAGGTACTGCCGCCTGTGCAACATCAAGTTCAGCAGCTTGTCCACCTTTATTGCCCACAAGAAGTATTACTGTTCCTCGCACGCCGCCGAGCACGTGAAGTGACTAGCGGCCACACTACAGACAGGAGACTGCTTCACACGCCCCACTATTCTCCAGGAGCCAGGGCCCGCCGGCCTACCGCTCACAGAGACAGGATCACCCCCAAGCCCCTGGCTATTGGGGACTCTGGCTCCTGGGAAGCACACCAAGCACAGGCTTCGGCAGAGGGGGCTGTAGGGGGCAGCACCAGCCTGGACCCTTGGCACTTAATAAAGACGTTCAATTTGATAAGCAGAGTGGTAGAGCAGCCTAGTTCTCTGAATAGAGGGCCCTGCGGGTGGGGGTGCACACAGCAAGCATCTTGGGTGATCTGTGCACCAAAAGGCCCACCACTACCACCTCCATCATACACAAGGCCACTGCAGTCTGAAGCGACTGGGTACCCTGCCAGAGTCACAGTTAGTGGCTCTAATCTGGGCAGAGCCCCAGGTTAGTCTGATGGTGCCCTATACACTGGGAACTGCTGCCCTTCTAGCTATTCTGCGTCCACTTGCAGCACAGGGGGAGCGGGCACTGCCCTTCTAGGTCCACTGCTGCCACCCTTCCAAGATCCAACCAGAAGTTCTGGTTTGGCTATCAGATACCAAAGAGAAGAGCTTAATCCTAACCAGCTGACAGCCTTCCCACCTGGCTCAGTCTTGGGGCCCGGATATCACCCATCCAGTCACAGGCCACCAAGGTTCCAGAGATGGGAGCATCTTGAGGAGGATGAAGCCCTGTGTGCCAAGGCTGGTGAGGGAGAAGGGGGTAGCCGAAGAGGGCACCAAAGGCCACAATGGCCCCTGAGATGGTTGCACGGGGCAAATCCTGAACTAGGGGTAGCACGGCACCTGTGGTGGCTGCAGTAGGCATGAAGAACGGGCACCCCACCCCCAGTCTGCTCTGCTGGTGCTGTGGGGGCTGCACATGGGATGGCTGGACCAAAGGATACTAGACCAGTCTCAAGTGAGCTGAGTCCAGCCATGGTCTGGCCACTTGGCAGCTAGGTAGTGGTTGGCACTTTCCAGCCTAACGTCCCTAGTAGAAAATGCACCTTTTTCCAACTTTGCTTGAAGTAGCAGTTTCACCCAGCAGCCTACAGTGGATAAAAGTGAACTCTGACCTTTGACCCATCTTGAGAGGTGCTTTCTGCCACCCTCTCACACTAACCAGGCTCAAGGCAAGTTTCCCTCCCACTCAGCCCCGCAGGGGTAACATGTTAACTAGCCTGTGTTTAGAAAAGAACAGTCTCCATGGCATCATCCACAGGTTCTTGTCAGACACACATTCCCCTCTCACTTGCTCTGAGCTGTACATGAGTACCAGGGCTTGACCAGGCAGGATCATTTGGCCAAGGTCACTGGACAGTCAGGGTTCCCATACCCTCCAGAGGCCTGGGCTCCAAGGAAGGATTGGAGGAGGGTCTCAGGAAAGCCAAGCTGCCTTTTTTGTAGATGCCTGTCCTTGCAAAGACCATCCCAGCCTCTGCCCTTCTGCGTCAGGGCAGGGGAGGCCCACAGACCCTCAGCCCTGATCCTCATTTGCTTTGTTCTGCATGAATTATCAGAGAGAGTTCAGGAAGCTCCACCTCCCAGCCAGGTCACCAAATGAAAGGTAGACGTTACTCTGATGTTTGAACACTGTTCTTAAAAAATTAAGATGCTGGGGAATAGTCAGAGATATGGCTTCTAATGAACAACAGATGCTCAAAGAGGGAAAAACCACAACTTGGATATGAGAAATGGAGGAGACCAGCGTCCAGCTCTTCACCCCGCCTAGTGAGCTACATCCCCATCCCTGCACAAAGTGACAAAGGAATAAGATAGATATGAATGGAAAACAGTGCCACACAGGAAAAAAGCCTCAGTTTCCATCCCTGTAAATGTGGGTTGGGGTGTGATCAATGATCCCACAGCCCCTTCTGAGAGCTCAGCTCGGAAGGCAGAGCCAACCTTGACCCCCACCCCAGGCCTGAACTGCTGGCCAGGCTGAGCCCTGTCACCAGAGTGGTCCTGGGCCCGATAGCTTATTGCCTCCACTCAGGCCTGGGGAAGGGCAATGGTGGTTCAACTTGGAGGCCCTAAGGCGGCACCCTGCTCCTCATTAAGGGCCCTGCAACTGGGTCCTGGGTCCCGTTGCCCTCCTTTGCACCCCCCAATGTAGGGCTGGGCACCCTACTGCATTGGCCCATGGTCCAGAGCCTACCCCCACCCCCTACCTCCTCAAACTCCAGTGTTTCCCACACCCCACAGACTACCATTAGTAGACCCTGCATCTTTCTCAAGCCCCACCACCCCACAACTCACCCCAACACACACCAGAACTTGCCACCTCCCCTGCTGCCACTATCCCAGCAATAGCCCGGACAGTGCCCTGGCCTCCTTCCCGCTTCTCTCCAGGAAACCTGATGCTCCCTGCTCCCAACCACCCCCAGCCTCCTAGCCTGCTGCATCTCTAAATGATGAGAGTTCAAGGCTCTCAGAGCCCCTTGAGCCCTTCCCTCGAAGCTCTTACTGCATACTCTGCAGGTGGGCACACAGATTCCTGTGCCCGTAAATCTCTAGCCAAGCCATGCCTCTTCTGAGCCCTAGACCTATCTGCCCACTGCCTCGATATTGCCCTATGTCCCTCAAGGTGCCTGAATGTCCAAGACCAGGCACCCCCCTCATCCCTTCATTTTCTTCCCACCCTTGCGCAGACCTCACCATCCATCTTGACAGGACACCACCTTCACCTGCTCACACCTCACTGTCAAAGTAATTCCCAGTTTCACCAAAGCAGCTCTTGAATTCTCCTACCCACCACCTGGCTCCTAAGTCTGCAACTTTGCCGGGGATCTCTCTCAGTTGCCACTTCCAAACCTACCAGCAAGTCCACTTGGCCCTACCTCTCCAGGGATAGCTGCCACTTCATCTATGCCCTCGGCCACACCCCATCCAATGGACTGGCCACCACCTGTGCTTCCGCCAGCCGCGATTAGGGAGAGGTTGGGAGACCAGGTGGCAGCATGCTCTGCTTAGGCCTTCAAGTGTTCCCGCTGCACAGAAGTGAACTCCAAGTCCTGGTCACCCCACCACGTTCTGTGGTTCTGTTCATGCTGCTCAGTTTAGTACCACATCACGGTCTGCCTCCCCCGAAAGGGTTGCCCTTCTTGTCATGCAACTGTCAGCCTAGGGACATCCCTGATCCTCCATACTATCACCCTGTTCATTTCCCCCATAACAGTGGTCACTCTCAGAATCTCCTGGTTTTATCCCTCCAGCCCCTCCCCAAGGTCCTCGCTGGCCTTGGCTACTGCCTCCTGGGCACCTGGCCCATGGCCTGACACTGGGGAGGGACACGCAGTCATTGAGGGAGTTAAAGGGCCAGTAGACAAATAAGCACATCCCTCTCCCCCACACCCTGATGATCTACAGCCCATCCCCGAAGCCAGCCTCTCCTGTCCCGCCCCCACCAGGATCCTTCCTCACATACACAGCCCACGTTCAAGGCCACCACTTGACCCCTTCTCCTCCTAACTGGGCCATCCACCCAGAGTCCTGTGAGCAGCCCACACCCAGATTACTGTCATCCGCAGCCCTGGGCACCCCACACGCTGGCTCCAGGAATGGTTGCAGGTGGACATTCCTGGCACCAGGGGTCAGCAGTGATACATTTATCTGTGCCTGTAGGCCAGGTGACAGAAGCCTGCTGCCCTATCACACTTCAGGGCTGGCCAAGCCTGTCCACCCTGTGTCTTCTGAGGAGGCAGAAGGTAAGGGGGGGGAGGGAGCAGGGAGGAGGGGCCAGTCCGAGCCTCAGGAGGACATGGGGCAGGACGGTGCACAACACACGGGCCTCGCAGAGTTTGGAAACAAGTCTGTCTCCACAGAAAGGGAAGGAGTAGCAAAGATGACCAGCCAACTCAGGAAGGGCCTAGACTGGGGTCGGCTGTGGGTGAAGGGAGCACCAAGAAGGCAAGGGGGTTCCCCAGGCAGAGGACCTGCAGGCTCCAGGAGGTAATCGAACTCCTTCCACAACACCCCATTTATAGCCTGTCTTTTCCTCACTGTTCTTATGGAAGGGGCAGCAGGCTCAAAGGGGGCTTGACTTGCTCCCCTCCCTCCACCCAGGGCTGCTGGGAGCACTAAAACAATGTGCACACATGACCCCAGCCTGGGTGGAGGTCAGGTGACTGAAGCCAACAGGTAGAGACCACTCGGCACTGAGCACCCTTTTCCTCAGGGCAACAGGAAAAGGGGGCATGCTTATTCTGAACAGACAGATTCTGGATGGGCTCAGAGCAGGAAGATGCCATGGCCAGATAGATGACTTTGGCAGAGCCTCCATGGCATAGAGGTCCACGTTCCAGTTCTACCCGTGACAATGAGAATTGATTCAACCACTTGGCCTCCCTGAGCCTCCTTTGCCTCATCAGTAGAATGGAAGGGTCCCACTGGCCCCACAGACATTGCCACCAGGATCATGCCCTTTAATATCAGTGGTAGACATGTCATTATCATTAAAGGTCATTCACTCAGGAGAGTATCCCATTTACCCTATAGGAGTCAGAAAGGACCTCCAGGCCATCAGCCCCAGTCCTGGCAGGTTGGGACCAGTGTCACATGGCAGGGCCACCGCACCCCTTCCTGCCCCTTGCCTCCTCAGTTTGGGGTCTCCCACCTCCCAGCATCATACCTTGCTTAGAGATGGTGTCTCTACCTTATTCCCCTCTGCACCCTGGGGGCTATCACACACTGAAGTCCATTCTGCCATGAAAGAGGCGAACACACAAGTAGGGCCAGTTCTGACAGACCAGGAAGGGTCCCAGCCCTAACACGCCTGATCAAGATGCAGATCACCCAGGGACAGGAACAGACACCCAGGGTGGCTCCAAGCCCAGGACCCAGGCAGGGAGATGTCATTTTTGTGGAGCCGGTGGAGATTCCACAGGTAAAGGATAAAGGTTCATGGGCCTCTGAAAGGGGAAACAGCCTGGGGAATATTGCCAGTGGTGAGAAGGTAGACTTGGGGACAAACATCTCTCTCTTCTACCTGCCTCGTGCAAAGCCTGATGTCAAACTCCAGACCAGGAAAACAGCGACACCCAGAGGCCACAGGGCATCCTTCCCCAAACCTAGACTTCACAGAGAGCTGAGGGCCAAGCCTATGACCAATGCAGGCCACTGTGTGGCCTTTCTCACCCATCCAGGATGCCCATGAGAGGGGAGTCAGTGTCCAAGCTCAGCCAGGTAACTATTTTCAGAGAGCTGTCTGGTCAACTATTTTCCCAAACGGGATGAGATAAGACTCTTTTAAAATAACCATCACACTGCTGACCTTTCTATGTACTTTATCTACATTAAGACAACTTGGAATAGGCCAGTAGATTATCCCAATTTGCTCTCAGTGAGATGGAGAAGGCCATGTGCCATCCTGGAAGCAGGCGAGAGGTGCTTAACCCTCCCAGGGCAGGCACATGAGGGCAGAGCTCAGAGGCCACTGGAGCACAGGACTCAGACCACCATGCACTGTTACTGAGTGGGAGTGCCCAGGGCCTCAAATGGGTTTGAGTCTTGCCAGGATAGTGTGGAAACCAGGCTCCCCACCCGGCTCACTCCCCAGCACACTCTCCTCTCCCTATGGTTTTTTTTTAATCGAGGTAAAATTCATGTGACATAACATCCACCCTCTTCACATACATAGAATATCCACCTTTGCAAAGGGGACCCACAGTGGCCACCCAACATTCTTAGGGGAGTCAACTCTGGTGTCAGAGTCGAGGAGGTAATGAAATGCCCCCCAGGGCACATCTGACTATGCTCTGTGGTAAAATACACATAAAATGTACCATCTTGACTATTTTTACGTGTATGGCTTATTGGCATTAAGTTCTTCCACATCATACAACCATCACCACCATGTGCAGAACTTCCCGTCTTCCCAACGAAACTGCACCTGTTACAACAGCTTCCCGTGCCCCTCCCCACACCTCTGGCACCCATCCTTCTACTCTATGTCTCTATGAATTCGACAACCCTAGGTACCTCTATAAATATGTAATAATACGATATCTGTCCTTTTGTGATTGGCTTATTTCACTGAGCATCATGTCCTCAAGGTCCATCCACGTTGCAGCATCTGTCAGAATTTCCTCCCCTTTTAAAGCCGAATAATATCCATTATGTATGTGGACCATAATTTGTTTATCCATTCATCCATTCATAGACACTGGGGTTGTTTCCACGTTTTAGTTGTGAATAATGCTATGAACATGGGTATGGAAATATTTCTTCAGGACCCTGCTTTCAATTCTTTTGGGGGGTGTACCCAGAAGTGGAATTGTTGGGTCATATGGTAGTTCTATGTTTAATTTTTTGAGGAACTGCCAGACTTTTCCACAGCGGTTACATTTTGCAATCCCACCAACAGTATACAAGGGTTCCAGATTTTCTGGAACCCTTGTCAATGCTTGTTATTTTGGTATTTTGTTTTCTTTTTTTTTTTTAATAGTAGTCATCCCAATGGGTGTAAGGTGGTATTCAGTGTAGTCTTGATTTGCATTTCCCTAAAGATTAGTGATATTCTTTTTGTCTATTTGTAAAATCTTCTTTGGAGAAATGCCTATACAAGATCTTTGCTAATTTTTGAGTCAGGTGGTTTAGTTTTGGTTGTTGACTTGTAGTTCTTTATCCCGGGTATTGATCCCTGATCACATACGCGATTTTCTCCCCTTCCGTGGGCTGCCTCTCAACTCTGTGAACAGTGTTTTGGGAACTCTGTGCCCTTGGGACCCTAGCAGACACCCTTCTGTGCTGGCTGCCAACCCACACACTGTAGACTGAGAGGCTCACTCATGACAAGCAGGCTTCCTGGAAACGTGGTTGCCACGAAGACTTGGCCATCTGTCACAAGGTCCTGCTGTTCTGCCATGAACCCCGCCCCCAAATCCCATGGGTGAGCATATTACATTTTGCAAAGCTTCATGCCAGATGTTTTCTCATCCGACCTCATGACGAGGCCGTGCCTTTATTTCTATGTGGATTTCCATTTCTATTTCATTCCGAAAGCTCCCCATTTTTAGGAGCTTCCCACGAGGCCAGGCTGCTACCAAACCCTTCGTATACAGAATCTCATTTACAGGTAGGTACCTGGATGACATTTTGCTTCCAACCCTGTTTACAGATAAGGCCAGTAAAGCTCAGATGGCTCAGCTAACTCGCCATCCTTGCTCATAAGTGGAGAGTGAGGGCAGCAATTCAGATCCATTCGACTCAAAGCCTGAGCTAACCCCTCCATTAGAATGAGAGAGAAAGAAATTAGAGCAAACAGACACTCTTAAAGCCACCTGAGTGCATGCTAAAAAGCCACTATTTCTTGTCCTTTCTATGATCTAATGACATCCAAGCACAGGCCAGGAGGTGGTTTTTAAGATCAGAATCTAGTCTGGTGGTTCACACTCACTTTGGTCAGCCACCTATATAGCCCCTAAAATAAACTATGTCTTCAGCCCCAGAACGTGTAAATGTGACCTTATTTGGAGAAATATTCTTTGCAGATGTGGTTAAATTAAGGATCTTAAGATGGGGCAATCATCCTGAATTATCCAGGTAAATTCAGGATCATCTTGCGTATCTTTACAGGAGGGAGGCATGACATACTCAGGAGCAGAGAAGGCTGTGAAATCATGGAAGCAGAAACTAGAGCCAGGCAGCCACAAGCCAAGTAGGTCTGGGGCCTCCAGAAGCTGGAAGAGGCTAGAAGGATCCTCCCCTAGAGCTTCCGGAAGAAGTATGCTCCTACTTATTACACCTGGATTCTGATACTGATTTCAGAGTAGTTTCAGTCCGGCCTCCACAACTGTGAGATTACAAGTTTCTGTTGTTTTAAATGCCCCAGTGTGTGGTGCTTTGTCACAGCAGTTCTGGGACACTGAGAAACTCGCACACTGGCTTACATCAAAATAAACCCTCCAGTTTTAGTGGCCTTGAATCAAGACAGCAGGAAGATCAAGCCGCTCAGCAGGGCTGGTTTAGATTCTGATTTTGTTATGAACTCTATGCGCAGCCAGAAATGCCCTGCTGTGATGAGTGGGCGCTGTGGCTGAACACCTGCGCCTCCTCCCCACTCTGGCCTCAGAGTGGCACTCCAGCGACACCCCTGGGCCAGGCTGGGATGAAAGGCAGGTAACGGGAGCTGTCCTTTGCCTGCTGTGAGAGGACAGGAGCCCTGATTACATTTAAAGAGACAAAACCCATCGGAGGTGCCTCTTGGTTGCTACAGAGACAAGACAGTGCAAGCAATCTGAGTAGAGAAGCCTTGGGAGCATCCTACGTTTGGAAGAGACCTTGCTGTGATGGACACCAGGCCCACCAGCATCAGGACAACTGGTGCCCAGGGCCACAGTTGCTAAGTGACTTTGGGCAAGTCCTTTCCCCTCTTAGGGCCTCAGTTTCCCCAGCTGTGAAATGAGAACTCTGTTCTGACTTAATGGCTCTCAACCTGCAGGTATGGACACTTGGGGTCCTGAGTTTACAGCCATCGGTCATATCTGTACAGTGGCCAAGCCTGTTTCTCATATGTCTGTACCTGCACTTGACCTGTGTATGGGAGACATGCATTAAGTGTCTCCAATTTCAAATAAACTCTCCTTCTTCATTACAGATGTTCTCATTCAACAGACAGTCCAATTCAACTATTATGGGGCGGGAGTGGGGGGGTGCCTCTCACATTTCGCTTTTTAAAAATTCAAAACGATAAATAAGTTTAGAAGTTCAAAAAAAAAAGAAAAAAAATCAACGGGACTGTCGAGCAGGCTGGAGAGGACAAAGTTTTGGCGTTAAAACCAGGGGTAAGTCCTGCTTCCATGTTCAGCAGTGATGCTGAGTTGGGCACAGAGACTGCCCAGCTTCATTTTTTCTCCTCCGCAAAGCAGGGATGGTCCTACTCCAGAATCACGAGAGCAGCAAATGAGACATGTTGGGCTCAGGCCCTGTGAGAACATAGCTGGATTGCGTTCACATTCTAAGACTCTGTAATTTCCTAATGACACAGAGATGTGGATCCTGGAATCTATGTTCTGAAGGGATTCAATCAGCTTGGGCTTCTCCAGGGGACAGCTCAGTGCTTCCAGTGGCCTGTGGTTCCAGGCTCCCAATTCCCCAGCTGAGGAGAGCCAGCATCTCAGGAACTTGATGACACCCTGCCAGTCCCTCGCAGGTTTAATGCTCCTGCACTAATACCTTGTATCAGCCTATTCCTCTGCACGGTACATCCCTGCTCCCGATTAGTTTGACACAACCTAGCACATTATCTCTAGCCCACTTCAGGACACCCTGATGGGCTGGGCCAGGGCAAATACACATAGAAATAGGGGAAATTTTTAATTCTCCAGATGCAAAAATGAAATAGGATCATTCCCTCTCCTTAGAGCATTTACTTTAGAAAACTTGTGAATTCTCGCTTTGCCTCTTTTGAAATGTACATAATCTTTTTTAAAACTGTATAAGCCTCTTGCAGTTTTACAGCCCAGGACTGCCTTTCTCAAGGACCTGGGGGCCACCTCATTGAATGTGATCATTAAGAAGGGAGCACTCTATCTCCCAGTTTCCGTGGAGGGCAGGAGCCTAACTTAGCAGGCACCTGGCTCCCAGCTGCAAGGCCAGCCCCTGTCAGAGATACAAGAAGTGTTATTATTCCTTTAGATAAAGGCAATTAACCAACACAGATGGCCCCCAATTACCAGATAGGTTCAGCATAAACTACATGTGACAAATAGTGTTGTCAAGCCCTCTTTCCTACGAATTAATTCTTGTTTGTGTTGAGAACACGTGTGTCATGGGCTGCATCTCAGCTAACCGAACAGTGGGCCCTCCCATCTGCGATCACCTAGCAGATGCGACACAACTGATATTCTAGGGTCATGCTTATTCCGTAATAAAACCATTCTCTCTCTCTTCTAGCCTTGAGGAGAGGTTTTCTGGGTCGACAGATTTTGTTTTAATCATATTTCCCCACAGCTGATGCAGATGAGGAAAGAGCCTGGGTCTGGACTCTGCCAAACTCTTGTGACCACAGACAGCCTCCTATGCCTCCTCAGTCCTTATAAGGTAGAACTGGTCACTTTCTCAGTGGCCTGCAGAGAAACTCACGTGAGATGATGGATTTGAAGGTACAGTTGACTTTTGAACAGTGCAGGTTTGAACTGCAGGTCCAATTAGACACAGATTTTTTTCATTTGACCTGCACAGTCCAAAACCACATTGTTCAAGGTGAAACTCTGTGACTGGAGCTGACTGTAGTTATACAGGAATTTTCAACTACACGGAAAGTCGGCACCCTTAACCAACCCCTGCGTTGTTCAAGGGTTAACTATACTTTGTGCTGTAACACAAAGGAACTATACAGGAGCTCTTTTCACTTTTCCTCTTTTCCTAGTTTTTCATGCAGAGCATGTCTTGCTTATAGCTAAAAATTGGCAGTAATTTTGTTGTAACTGGGGTCATGAATGGAGGCTCCCCAAAGGCAGGTGCTGGGGTTTTTCTACCCCTCGCAGTGGTTTGCCTTCTCAGAGGTGTTTCCAGATGCTGGTGGCCCCTGGGGAGGTGGAAGAGATAGATTCTGAGCAAGTGTCATGAGGGCTCCAAGCTCCTCAAATACTACGCCAAGACACCCTTGCTCAGTCGTCACAGGTTTGGGGTGGGGGGACAGGTGGGAGGAAGAGGGTGGAGGATGAGGTGGGCAGAGCAGGCATCACTGGCTGGGAGACCAGCAGTGACTTGGTCCTGCCTGTGTCCATAGGTGGTCCTCTCCTCTCTAAACCTCGGTTTCTCCAAAAGTAAACCAGAAGGATGGAAAATGATCATTTATCAAGAGCAGTATTTGCCAGGTACTATGCAAATTAATTAGCCTCTATTGTCTGATTAAGTGGTTCGCAACCTTAGTCTCAGGACACAATTTATGCTCTTAAAAATTAATGAGACCCCCCAAAGAGCTTTGATTTATGTGGGTTATATCTATAGGTATTTACCACGTTAGATGTGAAAAGTACTTATTTTATTTAAAACTAACAAGAATAAATCCATTACATGTTAACGCAATGCTTTTACAAAAAATAATAGTTTCCAAAAGAAAAAGAAAATTTAGTGAGAAGAGTCTGCATTTAATCTGCTGCAATATATTATTTTGGTTGACGTATACAAAGAAAATTTGTCTTCACACAATATGTAGTTGGAAAGGAGGGAGTGTTTTAATAGCCTTGTCAGGCCATCGTGACTGCACCAAAACTTGATAAGTAATCGATTCCAAATGATTAGCTTTGATGTGAAATCTGCTACCATATCACTAAACTTTTCATTCTCTGTTACATTAAAATCCAATGGTCCATTTTGCATTTTGAAAGGATCTGTAACCCGGGCATGATCTTAAACATCCACACTGTGTCATTTGGAAAATCTAAGTTCAGAGTCATACTGATCTCCCAAATGGTGACATACTTCATTATACAATATCTGAACATAGTGCTTGTTAATATCATCACCAATTTTATCAGAAAAAGTCATTCAACACTACAAGTCTGTCAAGCTCACAGTGGAGATACAGACTCCCCTAAATTCTAATTTTTACTCAAGAGCTCAAATTTTGTCATTAGCAACAGATACTGTCAGTTGTTCTCCCTAAAGTGGCAGGCTCACTTGGTGAGTCTTCGAGAAGACGCGGTTCTGCGTTACCATGGTGTGTCACGGTCATTCCTGAGAGTGAGCACATACTCCATGGGAAGAGCAGCTGGCGCAGTCCAAAGAGCACACCCAGCACACAAGCCTTCCCTCCAGACACCCTGCACACTTCCCATTTCGTCACCAAGAACATTAAAAAGACAGAATTCAAGAATCGAGATTTAATACAATTAATATTTGTTGCTGCCTCATCAAGAACAACAGTCCCAGAGGAAGCTGTGTTTCTTTGGCCGCATGCGTGAGTGTGAAGGACGTAGTAACCGTGAGTGCAGGTCGGGGCCACTGCCTCCATCCAGCTCAGGCTGCAGCAGTTTCACCAGGTTGCTTCTGCCCAATCTGTGCAAAAGTCAATGTGTAAAAAAGGCAAATGACGACTAAGTGATTTTTACATTACAGACTTCCAGGGTTCCACCAACCACACTTTAAGAACTACTAGATTAAATCCCCTTCCCCCTCTGCCCCAGGGCCATGGGAGTGAGTTCTCTGTCTTGCCAAAGAAGAAACTGGAGGCCCAGTGACATTAATGTAGACACAAGCCAGTCAAGGCACAGCCCCAGGGCCCTTTGAGACCCCATCCTTCTCCACGTGCTGTGGGGCCCTGTCCCTCTGTCTCTAATGCAGCAGGAATCTGAGTGACCACTCTGGCTCCTGGCCGGCACCCCCACACAGGGCCAGGCAGGAAACATCCCGGTCCCGGAAGCACTCAGCCCTGTGGGAGCTGCAGCCCTGACCCCACACAGGTCCAGTGCTCTGTTTGTCCCACAGACCTCCTCAGTTTACCTCCAGGAACCTGGGTCCCCTGCACAGGAAGTGGCCTCCACTAGCTGGTTAGTTGGGGCCTTCAGATGCCCAAGTCACCTTGATAGCTCGTGACAGCCTACTGAATAATGACCTACTGTGTGGGTGAATCCCCATACACCAGGAATATCTCACAGTTTACCACAAACGTATTATCCTCCTTCATCCTTGGGTCCACCGTGAGGCTCCATCTAAATGGAAAATGAGAAACAGAGGCTCAGACCTTGGGACCACTGTGAGGCTCCATCTAAATGGAAAATGAGAAACAGAGGCTCAGACCTTGGGACCACTGTGAGGCTCCATCTAAATGGAAAATAAGAAACAGAGGCTCAGAGAGGCTCCGGAGCTACTCCCCTCCAAGAGCCTGGCTCCCTAACCCCCACCCCTACCTCCCCGCACCTGCCCAGCGTCTGCCCCCAAACTCTAAGCTGAGGAGCCACCACTGGGGCTGATGCCAAAGACAAAATCATAGGAAAGGCCTTGGTTTCACTTAGGCCTTTGCAATGCAGAGAGCTCCATGGGTCTGAAGGCCACATGTCCTGGCAGGTGGTTTTGTCCTGAGTTTGTATGGGGAGTAGACAAATGACAGGTAGGTGACAGGTGGGTGGTCTGCAGGTGACAGGTAGATGGCCTACAGGGGGCTTGCTTTGCAATCAGGGGAGTCAGGGTCAGCTGAGTGGGAAATGTTTTTCTCTGAGCCTAGCTAGTTTCAAGGGGACAAACAGCTCTAATCTCAGTCAACCATGAGACGAAAAACAGGGAGCTAGAGGGTACTGGGTCTGGCCTGGTCACAAGTAGCCCAGGAGGTCATCTGCGGGCCTTATGGGGGTCATGAAGAATAGTAGTCCAGGGTCTCAGCTCAATCATTTGGGGAAAGGGTTCTTGGCAGTTAGCCATCTCCCAGGATATTTGGAAAACAAAAGGATCATGAGGGATTCTTCCCTGTCCCTCTTTTCTGGGAGCACAGGCTCACATAAAGTCCAACACTGTCCTGAGAAGGCTCAGAGGGGACCACACACAGCAGCGCTTCAGCCATTTCCTGGAGGCAGCCCTCCGAGGCTTGAGCTCCAGAAAGCACACAGCCCCACACCCTTTCCTCCCACACTGCTGTCTCTGGGGCGAGGAGATTCATAGATCTGCCTGTGCTGGCACTGGGACCTGTCTCTTCGTTGACCATACCACACAGGGGGTTTACCCCGGAGGCTTCAGACCCATGTCGAGGCTGCATATGCTCCTCAGAGAACAGAAGCAGTGGCAGAGGGCTCAGCAGCACTTAGTACCATTACAAACCAACATATCTTGATGCCCAAGGGCTCTGCCATCATCACACTCCACCCCAGTGGCTCTCGGGGCCACTGTCACTTTCTGAGCACAGCCTTCTGGGCTCATTCCCAAGAAACACAAGCCCTTCCACTGGCTGGCTTCGCCCTGACTGCCACACCCACTAACACACAGCAGAAAGCTCTGCTGACAGTCGTTTTGAGGGCAGCATAAATCTGAAGTGTGGAAGAATAAATCTCATGCATAAATCAAACTCGACACTTGTCTGTGAGGATTTCGTGGCACAGCTGAGAACCCTTGGTTTATGCTTTTCACTTTTAGCCACTTGGGGTGGGAAATACATCTATAGCACAGTGTATGGTCCATGTCACCTTAAACAGGGGTGTTGCCTGCTACCAGGTACTGTCACAGTTAAGGGGTGGGGGGAGCCCAGCCAGATGGCTAGGGCTGTTTGCTCAGGGGCCCCCACCCCGGTGTGCTTAACACAGAACCAGCTGTCACAGTTTCTGTAGCTTACTTCGCTATGGTCATCGCTTCTCGCGGCTGCCACTATCTCCCAGACCCCTCTGTCATAGACCCTCAGGCCTCCAGCCGGGGCCCAGGGGATTCACATGTGGGAATTGCCATTCTGATCCACAGCACTTGAGAACCAGGAAATGGAAATTGGATCAAGAAATCTCCAGGTTTGGGGATTCTTGAACCACCACACCGAGTGCCTGAAAGCTATGTGTCAAATAAAGTAGAGACACGGGCTAACTCCTGGGTATCAGTGAATATGCTTGGTGACTTCTTGCTTTTTAGAAGTTTTCTTTTTTCATTTGCAGGAAAGTAAGGGATACACAAATTAACTGACTTTCTAATTTTCATCTATGTCCTGCATAAGGGACAACAAAATAGTTAACTTCCCTATTGATGGGATGTTCCTGTGCAAAAAAAAAATAACATAAATATTAAAGGAACAGTTCAGACAGCAATACTGCCTAGCATTGGCTTCTTAACATCAATGACTGAACCTTGACACTGGCAGGCCATCAGTGGCCGAAGGAGATGCCTTTGTTCACTGAGCTCAGCTGCAAGGTCACAGCGTGGGCGCCCTTCCTCCAGCGAAGCCCCCAATCTTCCCATCCTCCCCTATCCATCCCTTAGCCCCCTCTTAAAACACAGCCTCACCACCACCCACACCACCTGCTAGGTTGGCCCCAGCCTTCAAGATGCCCACCTGCCCCTGATGACCCTCATTCTTGCCTGCCATCACCCTACACAGGTGTCCCGCTGCCAAAGTGACACTCAGGCCTCCTCTGGAAAACTCAGACCTCCTCCCAAACAAGTCTCCACCAAAAATATGCTTTTAATGACCATCACAGGGGCCTGAGAGGAAAATAATCTTGAGAGGAACAGGGATGGGGTCAGGGGTCTCATGGCTTTGTCATATCTTGCTCTTTTCGGGGAATAGGTGGCTATGTCTGAAGGTCAAAGTGGGTCCCACAAGACTGAGCTTGCACATTTGGCAGCCATGGAGGTCAGAAATAGCTTCCTGTTTCTGGTTAAGTGTTCTACTTTGTTTGTGACCCAGAGACAGTCCTGCTCTGGGATTTGGGCCCAGGGACAGAATTCAAAAGGGAGGGAGGCAGTAGTTCCATGTACCAGGTCATTCTTAGCAAAAATGGGTGGTAAAGTGGAAACAGCCTCTCTGCCAATGATGGGGCAGCATGAAGTGTCTCTGGGTGTAAAGTAAGCCGGTGGAAGCTAGGTACCCTTCTGTGGAAGCTAGGCACTAGGTGGCGCTGTCCACAGCTAGACTGATGAATGGGTATTCAAAGACTGGAAGTGTGTTCCTTTAATACCTTTTTCCCCCAAAGGAAAAAGTGCTTAAAATAATAAATAATAATAATAGAAGGCCATAATTTTACAAAGATGAAGGCTGGCATTCTCCCAGCTTCTTCTTGCTATTTCTCACCTCCCCTGCTTCCAGAGGTGTTAAGAGCTATCCAAATGGAGTCCAGACCTGAACACTCTAATGTCCTGCTTCATAAAGGAAGCCCCTGGGGACCTGAAGCTGAGAGTCATTGGCAACAGGGATGTCTGCCCCTCTCCTGGCCCTGCCAGCCACAGTGGATGGGGGATGACTATAGGACCCCGCAGTGAGCAGGCTGAGAGAGTGGAGACAGCAGGAGGCCCAGAGGGGCTGACCAGCAGCAGGGTGGCCCTCAGACTGTGCTGATATATGGCTTCTGCAGCTGGGATGGGGGCACAGTTTCTGAGGGCTGGTGACCTCACTACTCCTGGTCTGCATCTTTGACGAGGGTCCCGTGGACTGCATTGTTGCTGCTGGTGGGGAGGCAGGCTGTGACCCTGTGCAGCCCCTTTGTCCGGAAGGCCACATGGAACTTCTGGGACGTGAGGCTGTAGATGATGGGGCTGATGGCGCTGTTGGTATAGACATCGGTTCGGCAGAAGAGAAGGACCCAGGGGTCTAGGAAAGGCTGGGCCATAAAGGAGTTGAGCAGTACCAGCGCGTGGTAGAGCATCCACAGGAGAGCGAAGAGCAGCACAACCACCACCAGCATCTTGGTGACCTGTGGGAGGGCGGGAGAGGGGAAGCCACTGGGGCCCAGCACTCCACTTGGCTGGGGCCAAGCAAATGCCACAGGAAGGTGCAGCCATGGCTCCTTCCTCAGGAAGCGTTTGCTGAGTAAGTGATGAGAATGTTACTAAAATAATAACTTAAAACTATTACTGCATATCCATGGCACTGTACTAAACACTTCCTATGCGGTAACCCAGGGCTCACGTTCAAAGCCGTGCCTATCTTGTAACACTTCCACATAGGCTGGTAAACAGTCACTGCCCTGAGTCTCCTCCCCCCAAGTGCACCCTGCCCCCTAGACCTCTTAAATTCCCACCAAGCAAAGATTCGATGCCTGGAGCAAGGCCTTGATACCTAGATGCTACAGAGAGGTCCAGGACAAACACAGTGGTGGCTGACACCCCTTTACCTCCCCTGCACTGGGCCCTTCCCGCTGCACCTTGAGAAGGTGCTGTTATCTTCTCTGCTCTGCAGATGAGGAAGCAGAGGCTCAGAGAGCTAAGGGATCACACAGTATGTGTCACCTGTGACCCAGGTTCTCCCGCAGCCCATCTGTGCTCATAGCAGTCTGATGGCCCCTTTTGGCTAGAGCCGTGTTCCTCTGGGTGGGACCCCATTCCATACTTTCATCCTGAAGGTGAGTCACCAGACCCAGAAAAATATCTGTGGGGAAGTGGGATGGAGACAGGGGTTTTATAGCCCAAGGACAGTCTGTTAGGATCAGGGCTTCTTTGTGCCTATGTCTGAGGGAGGTGAGGTCATTAGGAAAGAGAAGGGTCATGTGCCCTGGCCACCTCAGAGACAGCCACCAACCTGACCCATGCACGGAGCTTCCTAGAGGCCCCAGAGCTAAGGGGAGGTCTCTGGAGGTCCCTTCATTTGCTCTAATCCTGGAACCTACCTACTGCTGCCTCCAGGGTGCAGAGGCAGCAGGTGAGAGTGTGGGGGCTGAAGTGGGTAGGCTGAAATTAGATCCTAGCTCCTTGCTTTCTGGCTGTGTGGCCTTGGGCAGCCCGCCCCACCTCTCTGAGCCTCCTTTTCCCACTTAGAGCATTAGGATAACAGCAGTCTCTTCATGAACTGTGGTGAAGAAGCAGGGCACCATGAAGTCATCACTTTATTTCCAAAGCCTCTCTTCTCCCAGCTTTCTTTCTCTCCATATTTCCCCTCTTTCCTCTAACAGACTTTTGTGTACTTGTGGTGCTCATGGTGTATTTCCACCTGCCACGAGTCCCGGCAGGTCAAGATGTCTATTATGTCATGTTCTCTCCTGTGTCCCAGCACCTAGAATCATGCCTGGAATATAGTAGGTGCTTGATATAGACACTTGTTGAATTAATAAACAAATGTTGGATTTGCTTCTTCTCTCTGCTTCTGTGTACCAATTCCTCTAGTACCCTACCTGCCACCCCCAACCAACCCCAGAGATCTCAATTACCTACTTCCTGAAAGATAGGAAGCCTTTGGGCCTGGGGCAGCTGTCCGTTTTGCCCTTGCCTGATCTGTGGGGCTGCCCCTCCTTGGTTCCTACTTCCAGCCACACCCCCAGGGTGAGTCAAGATTGTCCCAATAAGCCCATAGAGGATGGCAGCCACCAGCAGGGGCATGATGAAGAAGACAGCAAAGTCCTGTGAGTAGATTGGCAGGTAGAGGCTGCAGGACACCTCGTAGCCGCATTCCAGGCCCTGGGTCTCAATGATGGTAAGGTCCACCAGGAAGAGCCAGAGCAGGCAGTAGATGGACCTGCCCACCTCACAGAGGCTCGCAATGGTCCACTTGGCTCAGGCCATAGTGCACATGGTCTGTGCCTACTTCAGGTAGCGGATGGTGATGTACCTGCAGCCACAGGGTGCCCAGTTGTCCCAGAGGCAGTGGGGTCATGTGACTCACCCACAAGTGTGCGATTAGACTATGGTGGGGGCACCTAACCCAGCTTAGCCAATCGGATTCCCTATCTGGGAAGATGGGAAAGGGGACACAATGGTCCTTTCATGGGAGAATTTGAGGGCCATTTGGGGAAACAGGTAGCCATTTCTGAAGCAGCCATGGGAAACTGGCAGAGTAAAGAGAGTCAGTTTCCACTTGCCCCTTGAAGACCTTTGTCCCTGAGGCCCACCAGGCACAGCCACAACTGCTATAGCCCAGGGACCCTGGTGCCCTTCAAAAGCCTTTGACCTTGCTCCAGTCTCAGGTGTTTCCCACCTCCAAAGGTCACTGACTGAGGCAGCCAATGACATTGTGTGCCCCTCATGGCCAGGCTCATAGTGTAGACCTGGATCCCCCCATCCCACAATACCCAGGCCACCAGGTCAATGCATATGATCAGGAGATGGAGGCCACTGGACCCAGATGGGCACAGCTAGGGAGAGCCAGGACCCAGGCGAGGGTCTGGATGCTAGAAGGCATTGTCCACTTAGGCCCTGAATCTGTGTCCCTAGAAATGCCACCCATCCTCTGGACCAACTTGCCCAAGGCCATGCATCTAGGAAGTGGCAGAGCCTAGTTTGAACGCAGTCGGCAGACTTCAGAGTCTACTTGCTTTACCATGAGGCTAGAATACTTCTCAGGTATTAAAATTAGAACCGGAAGAGACCCAAGAAATTATCCAATCCAAATGCCTACTTTCTGGATGGGGAAACAGAACAAGAAGAATGAAGAGATTGCCTTGGCAAGTTAGCAACAGAGTTGAGATGAGAACCCCACTTCCTAACACCTGCTTCCTAGTGCAAGGTTTTTACAGGGTCCCACCCCAACCCCCCTCTTCATTCAACTGAGTCTCTGTTTACCAAGGTTCCCAACAAGGAAGTCCTGGATGCATTGCTTTGTGGTGAGGGAAATAGCATGCAGAAGGAAGGCTGGGAGGATCTACCTCTCCCCATTGACCGCCAGGATGGAGCAGAAGAAAACATTGATGCCCAGATATTCCAAGTTAATGATGTCTAGGCAGTCGGCATGCCCATAGACCCACTGCCCAGCCACACCATCAGAGACATCGGGTAACTCTGTGAGGTAGCAGTCGGTGGGTGTGTGCATGTCCCGCATAGTCAGCACCACCAGGATCTCTATGGTAATGCCCACGGTGTCCACCATGCATACCAGGAGCACCAGGAAGACAAAGACCACCCTGTACTCAATCAGGCCCAGGAGAGAAATGCCTCACACCAACGACACATTACTAGGGTTATCCATCTTGGTCCTATTTTCCATGGTGGCTGACCAGGTATTGGAGGGGGCAAGAAGGTACCCTCCTCCATTCTCGTGCTCCTGGGAATGATAGGAAAAGGGGTTTTATTATGAGCTGAAAGAGCCAAAGTCATCTGCTCAATGAGTGAAGTCAAAGCTAGAAGCTGGGCAAACAGGTGAGAGCACGGGACACACACACACACACCACACATTCATATCACACATACATAAACACACCACACCATGCAATACACAATGTACTCTCATACACACCATATACACCACACAGACACATGTCACACACAACATTCACACACCTCTTACACACACACACACCTACATACACACCATACACACACCTCTGCCCTTTAACCCTGTTAGTGTCATTGGCCTAAAGAGCCACATGTCAGCTCCTCTCAGAGCCCTAACTTGACGTAAGAAGCCAAACATACGCAGAGCTGGCCCATAGCAGCCCCATCCCACCTCGCCACCAATTAGGTCAATTTTTATGATGACCTGGAACTGGCAGCAGATGCCCCTCTGTGTAGATGAAGCCGAGCCTGATCACCACCCACAGCTGGTCCCTGGGCCAGTTGCCTGGCCCTGGTGACCAACAGCCCCACAACCCCCACTTCAGCTCCCACGACATAGGTGTTTGTACTATAAATACAAACATACACCATCCACTCTCACATCCCACATACGCAAGCACACAGAACACACAGCACACCCTGTATTCATAGACACCTTGCATATACCCCACACATGGATCTACATGGTCCCCATGCCCATCACCTTCCTGGAAATGAGCCTTCTTTTCTGTTTGGTGAGGAGACAATCACCCTAGGGTCACAGTGCACCACTGAGAACCCCCAAAGTTTTCATTTCCTTTTCAGCTGCAGAGGCTGGCAGCCCTGGGGACTGAATTCAGAGGTTCTCACAGTAGCCTCTCCAGATGTGCAAGCCCCCACCTGCAGCCACCTCTGCATCTCAGTGCCCCCCCATTTCTCCCCTCCTGCCTGCACACTTGCCCTTCTTCACAGAACATTCCACCAGGTGGGGGCAGTCCAGACCACTGTTTACCAGCCCAGCCCCTAAGAGAAACTTTCAAGCACTGAGAACTTACCCCATGAAGAGCCTTGGTGCCTTCCTTTTCCTCTTTCCAAGAGAATCAGGAAGGGAAACCAATCTCATATCACAGCCAGTACGCAGGCGAAGGCTTCTCATCCTACAGGCTGCAATGCTGCACATGTATGCGCAGACACATGGGGCCCCCAAATTCTCCCCATTCTTTCATGCCCCTTGCCCTCCCTCTGCATGGCTGAACACACCGCCCCTGTATCAGCTGGTGCGGCCCACCCAGCAGGGAGATCTATGAGAAGCAGCCCAGGGCCCGCTGCCTCTCCTCCCAGGTTCTGGGTGGGGGCTCCCCAGGAGTTCATCAGGATGGGAAGGATCCCCAACTAGCCAGCTGAGCCCTTGACAGTGGCCTGACAGGGGGGAGGCAGAGACTGAGGGAGGAAGTAAGGAGGCAGAGACCAGTCCCCTTCTCCATGAGAGGCTAGGCTGGGATTAACTGGAGATGCTCAGCTATCTGGAACCTGAAAGTCACTCTGATGTGGTGGCCACTCCCCAAGAGCCCTTCACCGTGATCTGGGAAGAAGGACATGTTTGCTGAGCGCCTCCCGTAGCATGTGCCACAGGGGAAACAGGCTCTGAAAGGGAAGTGGCTAGCTCAGGTGAAGGAGTGGGACTGAAGCCTGGTTCTAGAGGCTCTGAGCGGCAGGCGTGCCCCAGACCCTTCTTACTGAGGCTGAGGCTTGCTGCCATGCACCCTACAAGGGTTATGGTTGGCACCCCTTCTCTCAGAAAGAAACCCCAAATGCGCCCTTCAGCAGGCTCGGAAATCAGGGATCCCAGACTCTTTCCCCTCAATGGCCAGGGGCCCGGCTCTTCTGAGGCATTTGGAATGCAGATTCCATACTCCAGGCCAGGGTCCTCAGGCTGCAGGTCAAGCATGTTCCTCAGAACCCAGGAGAGCTCAGTTAACATGCAGATTCCTGGGCCTCCAAATCAAGTTCCCAGGAGCAGTGGCTTTGAATATGTGTTTTAATAGCCCCCTCCCCTGGAAAATCCAATTACCACTAGTATCTTTCTCTTTCTTACATTTTCATTGTGAAATGTGTTCTACATAGAGAAGGGGCATAAAAGATAAATTAATGGTTGAATGAATGAAGTGAGCACACAGGTAACCATCACCCTTGCCCTCCAAGCCTCTGCCCTTCCCTGGCTCTCATCTGCAAAATCCATCCTTTATCCTGCCTGTGTGTGAATTTTCTATAATCAGAACCACATATAGTTGTCTGTGTCCTGCTTCTACCGCTCACATCATCATGCTGAGAGATTTATCCCCACTATGTGTGACGGTAGCTCATCCATTTCCACTGCTGTGTAATATTCTCATAGAACTAGGCTGCAAATGTTAACATGTGATAGACTGTCAATATACTTCTGGGTTGTTTCCAGCTTGAGATAATCACAAATGGCACTGCTATGAACATCCTGTACAAGAGTTCTGGCTCGGTAGTATTTTCATTAGTTTGGTCCAAAAATGTGATTTCCAGGACCTGGCTGAACTTGGAACCACAGAGTTGAGTGGAGGGGGGAGAAAGCTTATGGGAAGAAGAAAAAGTGGTAGAGGAGATGGCATACATGGCAGGCTGTGGTCCTTAATACCCCCAAACATGGCACTCAGCTCCCCACTAGGGCTGCCTGGAATGCCTGGGAAAGCTGTGACTCCATGAACTGTAGTCCCACAGAAGGCTCTGCTGTGCCCCGTGGATGGCAGTTTTCTCTATGTTTCACCATCTGCTACTGCCACCCCCAACCCACCACCCACACATCTGCGGCCCTCTCCTCCAGGAGGTCCTCCAGTGAATTCAGCCCCATGGACAGCTCCCAGGCTGCTGTCCTCGATCTCTGGTGCTGAAACCGCTCTACTGCCTTCCAAGCAGCCTTGCAGAAGAAGCTGCAGGCTTAGGTGAACTTGGAAGACAACAGAATCCAATGGTGTAGGATGGAACTACAAATCCATCCATACGAAGGCCCTCATCACGTGGAGGTGAAAACAGAGGTCCAGAGAAGAAAAGCAGTTTGACCAGAATCACACAGCTAACAGAAATAATGAATGAAACTGAGATTCAATGAGTACTTTTATACCCCAGGCACCACGTTGTCTATGTGGGTACTACCTCAGCCAATCCATACAGCAGGCTGAAAAGTAGAAACCTTATTATTTTGTCCCCTTGATGGAGGAGGAAGCATGTCTAGAAGCAGTAGAGCCAAGACGGGAATCTACATTTTCAGCCTTATGCTGGCCCTTGCTCTACACCACACCCCTTGCCCTTGATCTGGTGTGTGTGGGGGGATCCTCCTTCCATCTGGGAAAAGAGAGAGACTGCCACAGCACCAATAGTATCACTGCCCAGGACTTACGTAAAAAGTGTTTTTGCTCTGCCTTGAGTTCTTGTGCCCACTAGCTCACCTGTGAACAGACTACATTTCACACATTTTCTCATGTCTCCACCCTCTGCATGCCCCAGGAGTCCTGCAGCCAGCGGAGCAGCCCCACCCTCAGCCACCACCAGCAGAAAAGAAACCCTCAGTGGTACCTCCTGGGTGCGGCACGGTTATGTAACTTTTGTCCATAATAAGACGACTTGCTGACAACTTAAATGTCCATTCAGAATGGTAAAAACTTGATGCCGTGTCCTCACAGCAGAGTATCTGGCTGTTAAAATTGATGTCATAGGGGAAAAAAGACTGATGCCATGGAGAAGTACAGTGATTCCCATTATCCACGGTTTTGCTTTTCATGGTTTCAGTTACCCATGGTCCAAAAGTATTAAACAGAAAATTTCAAAAATAAACAATTCGTAAATTTTAAATTGCTCACTGTTCTGAGTAGCGTGATGAAATCTCATGCAGTACCGCCTGGGAAGTGACTTGTTCCCTTGTCCCGCATCTCTCCATGCTCTATATGCTCCCTGTCCATTAGTCACTTAGTAGCTGTCTCAGTTATCAGATTGACTATTGTGGTATTGCAGTGCATATGTTCAAGTGACCCTGTTTTACTTAATAATGACCCCCCAAAGTGCAAAAGCAGTGATGCCAGAATTCAGATATGCCAAAGAGAAGCCATAAAGTATAAACATGGGAAGAAATCTAAAGTCCTTGAAAAGGGCCATGTGGTTAGAACTGAACTGACATTCACCCATTTATTCACCCAAACCAGCCTGCAGAGGCCCTGAAGAGTGCTGGGTCGGCAGTGTGTGTGTGTGTGGAGGGGGGGGGTGGCTGGGGCAGCAGAAACAGCAAAACTCCCCAGCCTCAGGCACAGGGGGTCCTAGGAATCCTTCACCCAACTGGGAGGGTGGGGCTGAGAACCTTGTCAGAGAGGCACTGGTAGGCAGCCACCTTTTAGAGAGGTTTGAGGGTCACCCCTGGTTATCTTGAAGGAGGGAAGGTAGGAGGCCACATAGGGTGGATGTCGGGTTCCCCATAGGATGTTGGGGAAGAGCCTGGAAGGGAAAAGGTCCACAGAGATCAGGTCACCTGATGGCAGAGACCCACCCTTTCTCATCCTCACACTGTGCCTGGGTAGGGGTTGGGATATGAGTGGAAGTCCCACACAGAACGGGAAGGGGTCCTTACTGCATCCACCATGTGGCTCTGAGCAAGTGAAAGATGGACAGAGCTTGAATTTCCATGAGCCTGATGCTGCCCAGGCCTGCTAGGCGTCCTCCGTGTTGTGACCTGAGAATGAGAAGGGCTGACAAGACCTGGAAACTAGGACAGCATGATCCACCAGGAAGCAACAGCTACTCTTGTACATTCCCTCATCCCAGTGATGCAGCGCCTAGCCCCGGGCCCATCCAGAGCTCCCCCAGCGGAGAATCCTTGGGCCAGCACGCCCTCTGGCAGCAGTGTGAGAAAACAGCAAAGGCTGACCTGGATTTGGGCCAACCCGGAGGAAGTGAGAGCCCACCAGGTGTCTTCCTTCTGGTTGTTTGGTCCATCATATATATTCACCTTTAAAAAATACTGCTTTCAGACAGAATCCTTGTCTTGAACCCACCTACCTGCCACTAACAACAATTATAAAAATTATAAAAACATAGACATGCATATATTAAAGCATTTGGAGGGCAGCCAACACTGGTAGGACATAGGGGCTCTGACCCTTGAGGGAAGGGAGACAAGTGACACCACTTCCATCCTCCTCCATTCACCCTGTCGGCTCGCCCCTTGCTAGTATGTGGGGGGGGGGGGGGGTAAATAAAAGCGGCAAGCACAGCCCTACTGAGCAGACAGGGGTCCAAACCAGCTGGGCCTTGAGGGAAAACCCTGCAGAAAAGGAGCCCTGAAGCATGAGTACAAATCCTCTGAGGTTATGGCCAACCCAAGCCAGGAAAACTGCGAGAACCAGCAGAAAAGAGCACCTGGAGGATAAGGAGCTGAGCACACATTCAGCAGCCGTGTCGCTCTGGGAGAAACAGTTTGTAGATCGCACCTGTGGAGGTGGAGGCCGAGCAGACAGTGCAGGCTTTCCACTGAGAGCAAAGACAGTCCACTCCCCAGGAGGACTGACCACACTCTTGGAAACAGACCAGACTTTGTGAGGCCTTGGAGCAAGGCTTACCCAGGACCCAGTGATCTGCTGAAATCATCTGCCTGTAAGAATAAAGCCTCACTCTCTTTGGGAGTACATAATGCCATTTCAGTGCCCCCACAATCATTTATCCACAATATTTAATATCAAATAAAAAAAGTACAAGGTGTGCTATAAAAAGGGACCAGAGCACCAAAAGCCAAGGAGAAAAGCAAAAGACGCACAGGTGATTCAGATGTAGAAGCTATAAGACAGCGACTTTAAAATTAGCAACATGTCATTTTCTTCATGTCACTCCCCTGCTCAAGAGTCTACTGTGGCTTCCTATCGCTCTTCAGTGGGGTGGTCAATATCCTCTCTGGAAGCAGCCTTGCACGGCAGAAAGAAAACAGCTTCATTTATAAATATATGTAAAGTTAAGATTCACGTAGTATAATTTTAATGCATAATTTTTAATGTAATATTACTGCATAATATTACAATTATCTATAAACATTCGGGTCATTTTTTTTTTCGGTTACTACTAAAAGCTCTTCTATGAACATCCTTGTCCATGTCTCCTCGTGCCTATGGACAAGAAAGTCACCAGTCCAGTGGTTATAACACCCCATGGAGCAGTAGAACCCCCAGGGCCTGTTAACATGCAGACTGCTGGCCTCACTGCCAGAACTTCTGATGCAGCAGTTGCAGGACAGAGCCTGAAAATGTGCATTCCTAACAAATCCTCAGGTGCTGCTGCTGCTGCTGCTTCTGCTGCTGCTGCTGCTGCTGGTCCAGGGATCCCACCTTTAGAATGCCTGTCTAAGTGTATACCTGGGGCAGAACTGCTGGTCACCATCTACAACTCTCAATAGTACATCATTCTCCAGTGTGGTTGTTGCCCAGTGTATCTTACCAGCCTTGGTATTTTCAGATTCAGTGTCCCATGTTCTGTCACAGCTCAGTAGAGGCAGCTGTCTTACATGATAAGCAGAGTAAATGCAGGCCTGTTGTCCTCCACTGATCCAGTGGCCCTTGCCAGATGGGACCATGCCTTTTGGCACCCAGAATGTGAAGGAATGTGCCCATTAGCATCAGAGTGACTGCTACTGACAGTGCCCCCAAATGATAAAACAGGTGTTTAAGTTTTTCTTATATAACAGTCCAGCTAGAGTAACATAATCTAAGCACAGCCTCATCCATTATGTCACGAAAGGCTTGGGTTTTGTGGTCCAACTGCCTGGGATGAAATTGTAGCTCTGTGACTTTCCACCTTCTATATTTCCCCAATCTATAAAATGGAGATAATGGTGGGATCTTTGTTCATGAGGAGCTCCACAAACCATCAAAATTGGTATCGGTCACCTTGTGGTCTCTTCATTCCCTCTAGAAAGGGAGGCAGCAAATGTGAATAACCCCACTTTACAAAGCAGTAAAACTGAGGCTTAAAGAGATGGTGCTTGCGCCTTCACACCTGAGGTCTCTGACTCAAAGCACGGAGGTTCAAGCCCATGGTGTTTAGATTCAGAGAGACCTGGGTTCTAATCCAACCTCAGCCATTTTCTTAGTCTTTCTAAATGCTCCTGCCTAATACACACACACACACACACACACACACACACACACACACACATTCCAGATGTTGCAAACATTGTGATTAGAAATTCAGTGCCTGACCCCAGGTTACAGGGTGATGATCACTGCAGTCCTGCCCTCCAGGAGCTCTCACCCAGCTGTGGAGACAGGGCTCTGGGAGGATGTCAATCCAGACCAAGACCTGAAGAATGATTAAAATTTAGCCAGATGAAGGGGAAAGCTGGGAACAGTGTTCCAGGCAGCAGGAGTGGCACGTAAAAAGACCTAGGGAACAGAAAAGTGTGGAGAGTATTAAGGGCCGGGGAGGGAGCATAAGGGCTGGTGGACCGGGCTGGCTGGGCCAGATTATAAAGAGCAGGTGCATCAGGCTTCAGTGTTTGGGTTTCATCTCGGTGCAGAGGGAGCCGCTGGAGGGGCCTCAGGCTGGAGAGGTGAGACGGGAACCAACACAAGATTATAGCAGGGGACGGGGGTGGGGGGGACAGTTTGGAGCTGTGGCATTAATCCTGGTGATGGTGGCTGGAGCCAGAGTCAAGGGGGATGAAGAAAAGGGAAGATAATTTGAGATTCAGTTCGGAGGCAGAGTTGTGGAAAGGAGTCCTGCCCCTTTTCCTCTCTGCATTTCTCTCAGCCCTTTCTCCTCTTGACTCTCACCTCCTCTCAGTTCTCACCCTGTATTTTTCCCCCTCCTCTTCACTCCCTTCACTTTTTTTTCTTAAAAAAATAATAGCTTTATTAAGGTATAATTCAGATGCCATAAAATTCACCTTTTTAAAGTGAACAATTCAATGGTTTTTAGTATATTCACAAAGTTGTACAACCATCAGCACTACCTAATTCCAGAATGTTTTCATCAATCCTAAAAGAAACCGTACCCATTTGGTGATTACTCCCTATTCTCCCTCCTTCAATCCCTGGTGAACACTAACCTAATTTCTGACTCTATGAATTTGGGTCTTCTAGATCAGCAGTCCCCAACCTCTTCGGCACCAGGGATCAGTTTTGTGGAAGACAATTTTTCCGCAGACTAGGGGGTGGGGCGATGGTTTCAGGATGATTCAAGCACATTATATTTATTATTTACTTTATTTCTATTATTACACTGCAATATGTAATAAAATAATTATACAACTCACCAAAATGCAGAATCGGTGGGAGCCCTGAGCTCGTTTTCCTACAACTAGATGGTCCCACCTGGGGGTGATGGGAGACAATGACACTCTAAGTGTGTTCCTCCTTCACAAAGATAGAATTTTGGAAATGGAAGCAGGCTTTTCAGTGCTTTTGTGGCAATCTCATGATATTCTGCCTTGACTTGAATCTAGAATGTATGGAGATTTGAAGTTGTCTCAAACATACTTTCAAGGTCATCGTCATTTCTGATTTCAAGCAGTTGATCCTCTTTTAGCACAAATTCGATTCACCTGGCTTATTTACAAATGGGTGGCAGATCCACTCCTTCCCAATTCGGGAGTCCTTTGTGGTTCGGAAGTAAGGCTCAGACTCTTTTGAAAGCTGAGACAGGTGATCATGCATCAGCTGGGAGAAAGAAGGCCCTGGCTCAGTCTCTTTCGAAATCTCTGCAAATGTTTGAAACATGTCAAAAATCCTAATGTTCACTTGTCGCCCCCATAACTCCAGTTTGGCTTTGAATGCAGCTGCTTTATCTGCTGACTTGAACACAGTTGTCATTCTCTCTCGAAGTGACAGATTGAGTTGGTTAAGAAGGTCGAATATATCAGACAAGTAAGCAAGTTTTGCAACCTAATCTGTATCACTGAAATGTGTTACCAATGGTGACTGTTTTTCTAAAAGAAATCTCTGGAGCAGCTCTTGTAACTCAAAAACTCTGGCCAGTGATCAACCTTTAGAAAGCCATTTCACTTCTGTGTATAAGAGGAGATGTGTGTGCTCTGCGTCCATCTCCTCACAGAGCTGCATGAACAGATGTGAGTTAAGGGCATGTACTTTAATGTGGTTGATATATTTAATCACAATCTGAAAAACGTTAACTTCAGGTGACATTTTTCGGCTAACCAGCACTTCTCTATGGATGACACAGGGCGTAGACTCACATTAAAAAGTGACCTCTTTGACCCTAGTAATGAAACCAGAAAGCCGTCCGGTCATGGTAGCCACTCCGTCCGTGCATATACTGACACAAAAGGACCAATTCAGTTTTCCTGATATGTAATCATTCAAAGACTTGAATAGTTCTGAGACTGTGGTGTTGGGTGGCAACAAAAGTGTACATAACATATCCTCATGCACATCCTCCTGAAAAATGTATCACACAAAAACAAGCATTGTTGCCTTGTTGTCAACATCAGTAGACTCGTCAACCTGGATTGTGTACCACGGTGACTCACTGATCCTTTCTAACAATTGTGCCTCAACATCTTCTGCTCTTTCATCATCCAGTTATGGTTCTAGCTGAAAAAAAGAACACATGTCCCCTTTTGAACCGCAGCCTCTCCTAAATGTTCATGACAAATGTCCTTCTTAGCAGCAGGCAGGGTCAACTCTTCACCAATAGTAAAAGGCTTCTTAGCTTTAGCAATGCGGTTAGCCATAAGAATGAGGCTCTCAGTGCAGACACATTTGATGAACTGGTGTCCTTCAATAATTGCTTCTGTTCTTCGTGTTCATGTTTTTTGTTTGTTTGTTTGTTTGAAAAATTCCAAAGGCTTGTCTTTTAATACAGGGTGCTTGGTTTCCATGTGGTGAAGCAGTTTTGAAGGTTTCATGGCTTCGTCGGATAGCCAGTTGCCACATATTATAAAAAGGGGCCCAAAATCATTAGTTATCTCCAGTACCAGCTACATAATTTGCCGGGTCCAGTGCAAAATTAAAACCTAGCCCCTTGTTAAAAAATGATTGAGAATTTTAAGGTGCGGACAGCAGAGCATTCTACCAAGCCCAGTACCCTTCTAAGTTGAGGTTCCTCTTTAAACAGAGATCACACTGATCCTCTGCAGGCTGGCTCTATGAGGCTCCCCCTGATGGTCTATAAAAGCAGTTAGTAAGCTTTCAGGTGATGTCCTTTTGATCATGAAAAGGTTATACCAGGTTAAGTTGATCTCATTTAAAAGATGCAGAGCTATATAGTCTAATGGAAATAGTTTTAAAGTTTTAAGCTTTACTATTTAAACTCCAGATCTCAAAAATGATGAATTTGTGTTGACTGGTTGTATTAAATAGAGCAGAAGCCATTTAGTCCCACGGAAATAGTTTTAAATGTTTCATCTTAGCTTGGAAAAAAACTTGAAGGATCGGCTAAGTCATGTCCTGATTCTTTACCTACAGAAACTGTGGATTTAAAAAAAATGTTTTAAGCCGCCAGGTGTTTGAATAATTTGTTACACAGGAATAAGTAATAAGTCATAAATATACAAAAATGTTTAGACTTTGGTATTTAAACTTGGTATATCAAAATTGATTTGTTTTGAGCTGATTATTTTATTGCAGTAACACTGGTTTGTAAGATTACTTAAGTTTCAGTTGTGCCACATTATGACTTGACATCTATACTACACCCTGCTCACCACCAAAAGTCTAGTTTCCATCTGTCCCATCGACCCCTTTACCTGTTTTGCTCTCCCTCCACCCTCTTTTCCTTCTGGTAACCACAAATCTGTTGTCTGTCTCTTTGAGTTTGCTTTTGTTTTTTATATTGCATATATGAGTGAAGTCATGTAGCATTTGACTTTCCCTGACTTATTTCCCTTAGTATAATTCCCTCAAGGTCCATCCATATTTTCAAATTGGCAGATTTTCACATTTTTATGGCTGAATAACATTCATTAACATATACTTGTTCTTCATCCATTTGTCTATCCACAAACACAGGTTGCTTCCATAGCTTGGCTATTGTAAATGCTGTTGTAACGAACATAAGCGTGCGTATATTTTTTCAAATTAGTGTTTTCACATTCTGCAGGTGGATATCCAGAAGTGGAATTGCTAGACCAGATGATAGTTCTATTCTTAATTTTTTGAGGCATGTCCATACTGATTTCTAGAGTGACTGCACCAATTTACATTCCACCAACAGTATAGGATTCCCAGCTGATTATTTTTAAGAAAGCAAGACTAGTTAAAATTTTCTGATTTTTAAATTTAAACTATCTCAAAAATAATTAATTTTATGTTGAACTGATTACATTAAATGTGGGCCATTTACTCAAAACGTTCAAGCTTTCATATTTAAATTCAGTATCTCAAAAATGATTTTTTTGTGGGGCGCTTACGTTTAAGAGAATGGAGTTCTTTAGTCTGACGGAAGTAAAATATGCAAGCTCTGACGGCGAAACCACCCAACTCTACGAAGATGGGAGCCGTACCCAAAACTGGAGCCCAGGAGGCGGAAACCTCGGGCTCAGCACGTGATGCAACCGCGAGTCGCCGTAAACCCTCCCCCCAGGCTCCTCAGAGAGCCGGCACGTATGGACACCAACCCCGCGACACACACACACGGGGGCGTGGCCTCCTGTAGCGCCTGTGCCGAGGCAGACTCGGGCGCGCGCCGCGCGGAGGCGGGAGCGCGCGGAGGCCGGAAGGAAGAGGACAGAAGGCGGGGCGAGCGAGGGAAGCCCGCCGGGCCGCAGGACGACCGGCGCGGCCTGATGACGTCGCACAATGGCCGGCCCCCGCGGGTAGTGGAGCCCGTTTGTTCCGCCCGCGTCGCGCCTTAAGCCGGAGCCTGTGAAGAGCGGAAGGGCCGAGGGACGTCTTCCCCGCGCCGCCCCGACCCCAGCGGAATCGTGGCCCCCTCCCCGCCCTCGCGCTGAGGTAAGCGGCGGCGGCGGCGCCGGCGCCGGTGAAGCGGCTGGGCCGGCGGGGAGGAGGCGGAGGTGGCCAGGCGGGGAGCGTGGCGGCGGCGCGGAGTCCAGGCCCGGGAGCCCGCCGCCGCCGCCTACGGGGAGCGCTCCGGGCTTCTCCTCCGGCCGAACCATGGCTTTCGGACCCCGGGAAGGGGTCGCTGAGACAGTCACGACCCCGCGTTCCGTCTGCGGCGAGCTAGTCCGGGGGACCCTGGAAGCCCTCAGATTCCGAGCTCCCCGCGACTGCTTCTGCGCCCCGCGGTGGAGTTGGTTTTCCTGAAGCTGTCATTTCTCTTCCGGGACATTCGCTTGGCACATGTTTGCCGCTCAAAAGGTGGGGGGGAGGCACGCAGGTTCGCCCTTCGGAGGCTGCCAGCCCAGACTGGGGATGGGCTCTTTGGAAACTTTGAGCTCTCTGGAGCCTACTGGAACTTGTTTTCTCAGCTTCCCAGTATGCACAGGTTGGACGTATTGGCTGTTCTCAAGACGCGCGCCAGTCACTTAGGAATATGTAACTTCTGTGATCCTTTGGTTAGCCCAAATAATGTCGGAGCCTTGGTATAAACTAATTTCAGCTATGATGCTGGAAGAATCTAAGACTGAGACTTCCAGTTTTGTTCCTGCTAAAACGTAAGTTCCTAAATTCTTTATAACAGCTGTTTGCTAGGTAGAGTAGTCGATCATTTTAAATATCAGCAAACTCAATTGCAACAGTAGGTCATTCTTCAGATCCATTTGGGGAAAAATGGAAAAAGAGGCCGTTTGACATCGAAGTAACTGTTTAGGGTCATAGCAACGACTTTCATTATTCCTCTCAGGAGACACCTGCATCATTTAGCCCATGGATTGCTCCTTGCCCAGAAGAGGCTGGGATTCAGAATGAGCCTGGACCCAGGCTGATTACCACTTCCAAGCCCTGGGAGGGGAGTCTTTGCCTGATAATTTTACAGTCTGAGACATTTGGAGCCCCGCTAGCTCTGGAGAGCAATCAAACGTGTCTCAAAGGCTGGACCTCTCTGGTTTTGGGTGGGAAATGCTTAAGCTTTGTAAGAAAGCTTTGTGGAGTCATTCCAAAGAGAAAACAGGTAAGTCGTGGCCTTACTCATGTTTAAAAAGGCTTTTTCCTTTTTTTTTATTTTTTTTTTTTCTTTTTTTTTTTTTATTTTTTATTTTTTCACAGCTACAGATCATTTCAAGGTGAGTGCTTCCTCCCTGAGTTTTTGATGGTTAAGCTTAGTCACTTCAGGGGTGGTGTCTGTCACCAACTTCGACATCTTTCTTTTAAATATTATAAGTTCATGAAGTTATGGCTCAGAATTTTAACCAGATGTACTAGAATTTAGGCATTCAAATAGGGAATGCTCTGTTTAAAGTTGATATCCCAAGAGGTTATGCTTGTATTTCATTGGTGCTTCTTTGCCAAAACCTCTTGAGTTTTAGTAAATACATAAGCCATATGAGAAAATCAGTCTCCTTACATAGTTACACCCCATGTTTGACCGAAAATTGTCTTACCTGGCTTATAACTCACCTCACTTACCAGATCAGGCTCTGAATGGCTTCTGTGGTTTCTCAAAGTGACCCACCTTGAGAAGAGGAAGATTTGCTGCCACTGAGAGTGACCAGAGCGTACTCTGCAGATTCTAATGGTCACTCAAAAGAAAAGTTCCCAAGATGTTCTGTGCTTTAGCAGTGCTGTTGGAATCAGTGTGCAGTCTTCCAGAGTGACTGCTGGGAAATGAGACAGCTTCCACTCTATGCTTGAGTTCTGGTGTGGTCTTCTAAAAGTTAGGCACTTATTTCCAGTTTATTTCTGGTATGCAACAGGTAGTTTGTCAAGTAACAAGATTTTGTCATTTATTCATTCAGCAAACATTTGTCAGTCACCATCTGCCAAATGCAGTAGTCAGTGGAGATAGTAATGGATACTTATGCTGTTCTCTGGGCAAGTTCACCATCTTATGGATCAAAAGACTAAAGAATTAGTTCTAAACTTTGCAAAGAATCCACGATTGCACAGTGATTGTGTGAGCAGAACAAACAGTGAAATCCGTGTACCTGGGCATTGGTGAGGATGTGACCAGAGAACCTTCCATTTCATTGTCTACACTTAACAGTGTTTTTCGTAGCACCTGACACAACCACATGTTTTTTTCTAGCACCCAGCAAAGAACACACACTCAAATATTTGCCAAATTGAATTAATCTTAGATCAATTTAGGACACAGACACCTAGAAAGATAGCTTGTCCAGAGTGGGACCTTTTGATTTCCACTGACACATTTCCTCTTCTGTGTAGCAAGATTTGACTCAGGTTGCTTCTAATAACAGGGAGATTCTTTGGCATGTTTCCCTCTGCAAGGTGTTCACCTGTGAGCAGCCTCAGATTGTAAATTCCCAGGAAGTCCCATAAGTAGAGATATGACTCCTTTCCTCAAGAAATTGTCAGGGCCTCCTAGGGTGACTGGATGTCCTGATGTGCCTTGGACAGCCCCTGTTCATGCCTATTGTAATCGTTTACAGTGCCCCCTTTCAGTCTAAAACATATCCCAGTTTAGTAAATTACATGGGAGCTGTTACTAAGTTCCAGCCTTTGGCTGAGCACAGAGAACACAGAGGTCTGAGCCCTTCTACTCAGGCACTTCATGGGGGCAGGAGAGTCTTCCAAAAGACTTTGGAGACAGGTACTCTAAGCATGTTAAGTATCAGTATATTGTAGAATAATGTACAGTATAATTAGTGCAAGAGTATGTAATCTGGAAGATTTTTAACTCTAAAATAGAAGGTAAATTGTGTGTGTCTAGGTTTTCTAGGGAGGGAAGCCATCAAATTCTCAAAGCGGTCCTTGCTCCCCAAAAAGCTAAATACCACTGACAGCACTGGATCGCCCCTGATAGTAGCAGGTGCACTCAGGACCTTTGGCTTCATCACCTCTGGTCAGCACTGAGAACTACCTTTGAGAGCTGAGAAGTTACCTTTGCTTCCTTGGAATGTTGAATTTCCATAATTCAAACTTGAGGACATTATTGTTTAGTTTAAATACCTAAGATTCAAACTTAGGACAAAAATAAATGGTGTCACAAGTTGGATCTCCATATGATGATCATCACTGTTTTTTAACTAGTCTATAAATTATATGTTAACTTTTCCTTTTGTATGAAAAAATGTGTGGTTCTGGAAGAGCTAAGATAGGACTATAGTTGGATCAGCACAAAACTTTAGAAGGAATAAGGAGAAAACAGGCGAAATCTACTGGTGCAGTAGAAGTCCCCAATTTATGCATGGGCTGTGTTCCAAAAAGGAATTTATAAAATCAGTTTGGAATTTGGGTCCCATTTCCTATAGGAACAATGGCAAAGAGTGGAGGTTAGTTCCTAGCCAGGGAACAGAAGCTCATCTCCTGCATGGCTCTGAGACTGAGCATTCCCTTGAGATGCAGCTCTGAGTTCAGTCCCAGGATACCTATTCTGGCCATATGGCTCTGGTTCCCTATCTTTGAAGGGGAACATCACTTATTTGGAAGGTCGATAGGAAAAAATTGGTCAAGTGCCTGACAGAGTAGTGGTCACAGTGGACAATGGTGGCTGTTGATTTTATTGCAGAAGTTGTTTTAATAATAGAGTCCCACATTAAGTAGATTCTCCGGTATTTGCCGAATGAAACAGTGAATGAATTACTCCTGAGTGCACCAAGAGACTTGAACTGAAACTGACAGGGGTGAAAGAAGTATGACTTTTGGAAGTTGAGAATTACTTTTTCTCACCTTCACATAAATTCAGTTTAAGTTAAAATGTGTGGAGCATGCGCCAGGCACATTATCAGGCTTATCTCATCTAATCGTTGCAACAGCTTCATAAAGTAGTTACTGTTATCCTCATACTTCAGATGAAGTAAATGAAATCTGGCAAGTTTACATAATTTGCCCAAGATCTTAAAGCTAGGAAGAAAGTTGTTGAGCTGGGGTTCAAGTTCTGCCTCAGAAGCCCACACTGTTTTGCATTAGTCCATGTATCCCATAAAGATACAGTGTACCAAGAGGTAAACATCCCATGTTACTGGCCTTATTTCTTGCCTTAGTTCCAGTATTAGAAGTTAGGCACTCTTTTCTTCCAGTTCTTACTCTAGGATTTAATTTCAAGTTTACTAAAATGTAAAAAATAATTTGATTGGATCTAGTCATAACAGTGAAAGCAAAGCAGAAACCACTTTGCACCTGGGCCCTGGAAAAGAGCTTTTATCTGGTTATGAGAGTTTGTAGTTGTGAATAGGATAGTATGTTGCAAATCCAATCATAAGCTTGAGAGAGGGAGTGTTTTCTGCAGAGTATGAGTCCTGTGATTTTTAAACTAGTTTGAGAGGACATTTAATTTTGGTTGATTGATTTAAGAGGTAACTTTGTGCCAAGGTCACCATTAGTCTGTAACATGGGAGGATGAGATTTGTTTGGTTTCAACTAGTGATGTTAAGGCTCAGTAATCAGTGCCCTGCTATCTTAAGCAACTGGGGAGATAAAAGTCCCTGCCCTTCTGTGGAGATTTCCTATATACAATGTAATAAAAAGTATACAGAGATAAGCATAGGCTTTCACACACAAAGGAAAATCTTATGTGTTTTAGTATCATTAAGGAGTAGGGAGGCTGCCAATTTGTCAATGGTCCATGGCTGATTGCTGTAACTGCCCCTATGCTCTATCTGGAACAGCTGAGAGTGTAGGGGTCCTAGCAGCCGGCCCTGTTCTTGATAGTTTTCTCATCCTTGCTCCTTATGGTGGGCTGTAGGAGTGTTGTGTGCAGTGACAGGCTCTGTCCTGTGCAGGGAGGTCAGGAGGCCATGAGAGTAACCTCAGCTTTTCATTTTTCACCAGAGTACACCATATTCAAACTGTCTTTAATAGTTCTTTCAGTAGTCCTACCTCTGCATATTATAGTTAGATCAAAAAATGAATCATCTTTAAAATCATCTACTTAAATGACTTTGAATTAATTGGTTGGTAAATTTTTATTACTGCTAACCATTTAGCTTATTTATACTGTAATGAATTTTAAGTGATTTGTCCTAATGTATGCCGATCTATAATAATTTCCATTAAGAGCCCCAAAATGTTTTTAACTGTAGGTTCAGATACCAATGCCAGTTCTTGATGTGTACATTTTTAAACACAGGTTCTCCTTTGAAAAGTAGAAATTTAAAAGATATATATATTTAATCTTTAGTTATATAAATACATAAAATAACTTCATATATCTAAGAATTATAAATTTATTTATATATGTTTTCAGATCTGGCTGAGATCCTAAAGCAGCATGACTGTGACATACATTTATTTTAAATAAAAAATTTGGAAGAATCAAGTGAACATTGAACCCTTCATTGTTCCTATTATTTCAGACTAACTTGGTGGTAACTTGCTATGCTTTGCATTGGTGAATGGTGTTTGCTTATAGACTGCTGTTGGATTCATGCGCACACACTTTACCGTGCCTTATGCAATCTACATTTAAAACAAATGGAACAGTATACTATCTTTGTACATTAAGGTGGTAAAACCAGAAAATACTCACTTTATTATTAAATCTAGATTTGTAAAAATAAATCTAAAATGGCACTGTCAAGTCTTTTTACAAAAGAAACTACAGTTGAACAACTAGGGTTTAGGGGTGCTAATCTCCTGAGCAGTCAGAAATCTAAGGGTAACTACAGTCAACCCTCCCCATACTCAGATTTCCAACCATGGAGTTGACCCTTGAACAATGTCTGTTTGAATGGTCGGTTCTACTTAAATATGTAAAATTTTCTGCCAGAGTTCTTTCTCACAGCATACCTGTATTTAGAATAATAGTTCTTAACCTTCCTGTGAGAACTGCAAAGTACATAAATACTGCCTTTTGGGCATCCATTGGCAACTCCAGCGTACAGGTCTGTGGTGAGGCCCAAGATCATCTCAAATGCTTCTGGTAGGCAGGGTCATATTTGGAAAAGTGCATTCAGAAACAGGAGACAGCCTACAGATGGGCTGGGTTTCTGCTCCAGACCCTTCAGATAACTCCAGAAATATGGTCCAATGTGTGCCTTCACCTTTGCTGCCTGATTCTGTAATGCAAAATTTCTTGAATTTCATCAGCAGTCTAGCCTCCAAATCCAAAAAGCTGTCCCTTGCAGTGCACATCTCATCACTCACTTTCTGTTAACCATTTGGTCTGCACTTGTTTGAAGAAGAGGTACACCAGGTGTCCTTCTTCTTGGCTATTGCAGATGTGAGGCACTTAATGCACAGCTTAGTGAGCACAGTCCAGCCTTGTGGAGGTGCTGTGTGCAGGGATGGCCTGCCATCCTCTGCAGTAGAACACCCAACAGCGGAGGTCTGCGGATTGGGGTCTGGGGTTTGGGGAAGGTGTGCAGGTCCAAGCAGAGTGCAAGTCCTGATCCTCCCCTGCAGGTCAGGTATGAGCACGGGGCCAGGAAAACCAGGGCATGATTCACTTTCCATTTTGTTAAATGCTGTGATTCTGTGTTCTCTTTCTTTTGCAGAACTGTGCGTACCGATGGATGTGGCCGAGAGCCCTGAACGGGACCCTCGCTCTCCAGAGGACGAAGAAGAGGAGCAGCAGGGGCTCTCAGACGATGACATTCTGAGGGAAAGTGGATCTGATCAGGATTTGGACGGAGCTGGGGGGAGGGCTTCTGATTTGGAGGATGAGGAAAATGCTGCCCCAGGACTGAGCCAGGAGGAAGAAGAAAGTCACTCGGAAGAGGAGGACCAGGACCAGGACCAGGACTCTGAGGCTCAGGAGCTAAGCAGGGGCCCGACGAGCCCCCCACGTGCAGAAGAGGGGGATGGTGGGGAGGAAGACCACACAAGTGATCTGAGGGACGAGGCCTCATCAGTCACCAGGGAATTGGACGAACATGAGTTAGACTACGATGAGGAGGTCCCTGAAGAACCAGCCCCTGCCGGGCAGGAGGATGAAGCCGAGAAGGCTGGGGCCGAGGATGACGAGGAGAAGGGAGAAGGAGCTCCTGGGGAGGAGGGGAAGGCAGGTGTCCACGGTGTGGAAGACAAGGAGCCCCTGGAGGCTGCCAAGGAGAAAAAAAAAGAAGATGATGACGGAGAGATCGATGATGGGGAGATTGATGTGAGTATGCCTGAGCTGAGTGTGTGTAGATAAAACCCAGAAGGACTTCCTGCCATAAGCTGCACTTTGGCCTGGTGAAGGAGCCAAGAGGAGGGCTCTTCATAGGGTCAATTCAGTGATCTGCTCATCTCAGAACAAGGAAGTAGGATGGAAGAGTGCAGGAAAATAAGATTGTTCTGGGAGCAGTCGCCATGGTAATTAGGAAGAGCTAAAAATCAAGATGGAGAAATAGGCTAGATTCAGAAAACTTCTGTCTTCTGTCTGCTGGCAGAATTTCCACGGACCCCCCCACTCATCTCTCTGGTGCTGTTGCTGGATTGTATTAAAATGCCTAGCCCCAATTGTTTTTTCAAGTTCTGGATTTTCCTTTTTTTAAAGAAATGAAGAGGTAATTTCTCTCTTTGTCTTTGCTATCTTTAAATTCTATTTGAGTTAGCATTCAACTAGAACCATCGTTGATCTTTAGTCCTTGTCAGGTTCTTGAGATTGAAAAATTTCAAGAGGCTTCCTTTCAGTTTTGTCTATTCTTTTAGGCATTTTTTGTTTGTTTGTTTCATGGCCTGTCCTCTGGTGAGAGTCCCAGCTGGGCCAAGCATCTAAAAAGATCTCCAGGACTGGATAAAATGGGGTTGTGTGCCAAAACATCTCAGCTTTTGATCAAACCATTACACTTCCTTATAATTTATTTAAATAATCTGTCCTTCAGGTGAGAAGGTAAGACTTGTAATATATCATCTTCAATAGGGGTAATTTGGGATTTTATGACATAATCATTTTGAAAGAGCTTTAATCATGATCTTTAAGAAATTGAGTTTTGAGGAGAAAGCGTGAAGTCTTACTGAGTAATGCTTTTACTCAAAGGAGCCAAGAGAGGGACAGATCAGATTGAAATAACATGTTTTTTTTAATTTAAGTACCCCAGGGAAGGAGATTTTACTTACCTGAGAGTCATCTTAGTGAAAAGTATGTGGAATATCTCTCAGAAATGTTTTGGGTTGGAAGGGAAGGAGTTGATAGTTAATATTTAACCACAGGTTTACCATGCATTGGTACTTACGTGCTCAGTCCATTTTAAAATGTGAGGTGGCCATAGTGTGCCCAGTGAATTTATAGAGTTTTAATCATTGCTTATCTAACTTTGGTTCATAAGAACAAAACCTTGTGGGGTGTATGTGTGTGGTTACAAGATTAGAATTTTAGATCTTTTATCTTCTCATAACTAAGTGTAGGAGATGGTCTAAGTTACTAACCTGTACCTAATATTGTCTTATTGAAAAGGGTGTTGTTGGGACATTGTCTTGCAGGTATCCTTAGGTTTTGCTAGCTGTACTTCCCTTCTACTTTTGGAAAATTCACCTCTACAACAAGGTCAGCAAAGGGGAAAATGGTGCCATAACACTCAAGTTAATCAGATTGGATGCAATTTTGAGCAGAATGTTAAGCCATTGGTTGAGATTGCCTGTGAGATTGTTTTTTTTAGTGTTAAAGAGAGAAAAACCATGTCTGTGTTCTGCCATCAGATAATTTGGGGGAGCTTCTGACTTGGGTCCAGGAGTTCTACATAGTCTATTACCCATTGAGAGGAACAGTCACACTCTTAGGGGGAAATCCATCTACTCGCCTGCCTTTCCATGATCATATGGGGTCAGGTATCTCCTCCCTGCAGGTCCCACAGGGCCTTGGTATCATCATACCAGTGGGTTTTTTCCATTGTACTTAGATGTGGCAGTGTGAGACTTGAGTTGATTTGAGCTGTCCCTAGAAAACATTTTTTCTGGAGATTGGCTGATTTCTCCTAGAAACAACCTGTGAAATAATAAATCCAGTTTGATTTTCTTGCCCACCCAGATCCCACCATTGATGGGTTGGTTTGGCTTGTTTTGTTATGCATGGCACCCTCATGAGGGGCCCCACAGCCTGGTTAGAAACAGTGTGCTGCTGCGGAGACCAGGTGCAGTTTTAGCCACAGAAGACAATTTCCTTCCCGCACCACAGACCATGCTTGCTAACCAGGTCGCCCCTGCAGGTCTCTGCTCTTGGTCACAGCACTGGCGGGCCCTGCAGTGTGTCAGGCTTATTGAATGCACTGAGAATGTGACAGGTTAGAGCAGAGCCTGCCCCCACCTCAAGGACAGGCAGACCTCACCTCTATAGCGCCTCCCCTGTAAATGGTGACTTAGGCCCTCACAGGAGTTCACCTGCCCTGTAGGATCTCTTCTGGTTGCCTAACTTCATTCTGAGCTTCTCTCCATCCTTTATTAGCATAAATGTCACCTCCTTTACATAGGCTCTGCCCCTTGCACCTGCCTCTCTGTCGTCCTGGCTTAGTACTTCCTTTGTTGTACTTCCGCAGGTAAATTAACCAGGTCATCTGCTTGTTTGTTTCTTTTGTTTCCCGTCCCCCTCTCCCTACCTTGAAGAACACAAGTTCCTTACATCTGAGACTACTAGGCTGGCTCCCTCTGTATCCCCAGGACCTGACACGTTATAATTGTCAGTAACTGTCTTCTGAGCAGGTAGAGAAACTCATTGCTTTGGGGCACATTTAAGTCGAATGCCGTGAGAATGGCAGTGAACAGAAGGTCTGTCCTGGAGAGCCATGCACCTAGAGAGGGCAGTCCAAGCACTGAATGTGGGTGACCAGCATCAGCTCTAACCACCCACCATTGGAAGAACCTAAGGTAGACATGTGTTAGCTTGTATATGAATGACTACTGCTGGCTCCCTGTCACATCTCTGCTAGAGTATATGCCCCATGTTCCTGCCAAGTACACACACTCCTGTGTCTTTCTTTCCCAAAATGTCCTGTCCCCAGGGGCATTTCTCTGATGGAGAGGGAACCAGACATATGCACTTGGGTTCATGAACAGCTTGCATCCTGCATCCAGCAGGCCTTTGGCCTGGTCCCCTTTAGTTTAAATCTCTGCAAAGTAAGTTTCTAATCCTGGTGAAAAGTATACATCGCAGAGGACTTTTCCCCTATCTTTTAAGTGCAGCTCTGGTGTCAGAGTGAACTCCCTGGATGTTTTTTGAGGAAGAAATGTGCATTCAGTGAGGCCTCCGAGCAGTTCCATGCCCAGTGGGTATCCTTCCAGGCTGGCCAAATCAAGAGGCTCACAGTTCAAAGGGCCCCTCCTGCACACGCGCTGCTCCATCTCTTCCCCCAGCCTCCAGTCCTGCGTCGCTGGGAACAGCTGAGTTGAAAGAGTCTAGAATGCTGAGTGACATGTCCTGTAACTGAGGAGCTCTTCCCTTCCGTCAGGTGTATCACCCAGCTTTTCTCTCTTTAGATTTTGGGTCACTGGGAAAGGTGAACTGATTTGGGAGGCGTCACCCCCACACTTCCCAACTTTTCTGCTCTCTCGGTAATTTCTTTGATACTGATGTCAATTTGTGCAAAAACCCTTGAAATTCTTTTGTCTAAACCACACAGTTTGTGACTAAGGTCTTAAGTTACCTTTATATGTTTCTGGTGTTCTGCCAGAACACCTTTCAGATACAAATTCCTTTCTCGAAGTATCACTTTTCTGCTGTGGTAGGGGGTGGGATATTGCACACAGGTGTGGTCCAGCTGTTTCTAGCACCCTGGTTATTGTGGAGTTGGGGCCGAAGGTCCCCGGCAACTGAGCCTGGTGTGAGCCTTATTTAACAGTCCTTTTCCTGTTCAGGAAGCCACACTTAAGAAAATCAGACACAACTGTTGCTTTATTTCTATTTATGCATCTCTGAGAAGAATGAATGGAGCCAATGTAATCAATTCCCACTGTATGAAGTTCTTCTTTCCTTCTGCACCTCTCTGCTTAGTCTCTCACCAGAACCATTTCTTCCTTCTCAGTTTGATGAGCAGATTAAACAGCCTTCGTGTGTCTTTGATTCACCTTTACAGGTTTGTGTCCTCCCATCTTTGGTCTGTCTATTCTCTCCTTGTCTCATTTACTTGGTTGTGTTTTTATATCTTGTCATTTCAACCACCTGGAGTATACAGTCCCTTTGGAAAAGGATGGGGTACATGTTTTGTTCCATTCTTCTTTTCATTGATGACTCACACTGGTAGGGTGGCCTCTCAGAGACAGCAGGATAGCAGCCGTGTCCTAAATGGACAGTCCATGTGATTCCTTGGTCAGAAGTAGTAGCTCTCAGCCCACACACATTCAAAAATACTTTGAAGCATTTTCTTTGCAGGTGGTATTTTATATTTTCTGTTCAACTGCAGCCGTTTCTTATATGTCTGGATACATACTCTCTTCTACAAAAGGTCATCCTCAGCTTACCCTCCTGACTAAGGAGTCACTATCTGCAAGGCCTGCTCCTTTCAGGTGGTGCATTCACTGTGTTCGCTCTCCTCCAAGCCACATAGGTGCAGGATAGTATCAGTCCCTTTGACAAAGCCTAGGAAGCCACTGCCTGTGCCACATTTGAGAAGGGATTCCATGAGGTATCAGCCACTCGAAGGACTGGTCAGCATGGTCATGTGAGTAAGCACAGGTCACAGTCCTTGCATTCGGCCAGGAGAGCCCAGAAGCCCTGAGAAGGGAAATGTTTCCTCTCATCGGATGGCAGACCCAGCCTACGCTGACACCAGGCTGTTTGTACTTCTGTATTTACTGCCTCGTAGGGCTGGTCACGCATCTCCTCACAGAACTACTACTGTTACTGTTATGGGGTACTGCTTCTGATCCCATTATATCACCTTTCTAAAACCAAAACATTTCTGAATTCCCAAAACATCTGGCCCTGAAAGTTTGGGGTAAGGGATTATAGACCTGCATTGTTGGGTCCCATTTTACAGTTGTAGGATCCCAGGTTTCAGGAGACAGTGGTTGGCCCAGGTGGCAGCATTCAGGTGACGCTTAGGCCTCTGCTCTGGTGCCTGTGTCCACATGCTGTGTTTGCTTCCCTGCACAGCCGTACCATGTGATGACCATCTCCTTACCTGCCGTTGGTATAGGAGCTGCCATATTGGCAATGACTACTTATACGAAGGCATTGGTTTGGGTTTTCGAGTGTTTTTTTTTTTTCTTTAAGGAAAATAAAAACCTGCACAAAGAAGAAAATAAAAATCCCCTATGCTACCATAGCTTAGAGATCATCCTATTTTGGCATGTTGTCTCTTAGGTATTTTTCTATTAAAATAATGGGCTCTCATTGGGCATTCACTGCTTGTGTTTTATGCGAGGCACTATACATGAGCACTCTGAATGTACCCCTATTCTGCTAGAGGAAGCCACAGCTCGAAGTGGAGGGATATGTTTCTAGTCACATCACCAGAATTCAAACCCAGGCCTTCCATCCATTAAAGTTGAATGTGCGCTGTGCATATTGACTCTGAGGAAGCGCAGCTAGAGGTATGCCAGTGAGCTATCCTTAGATTTGTAAACTCTAGAGGGCCTTGCACACTCCCCCAGTTAGATGTTTGTGCCATTTTAGCCATGTATGCGGAAATGTATGCGGAAAGCTTCATGAACACTGTCCTCATATACCCACCATTTTGCTTCTGGCTGGACCACCAGCCAGGAGAGGACAAAGGAGCCCATGAGGTATCAGCCACTCGAAGGACTGGTCAAGGCCTGTCCTTGTCCTCTGCTATCTGCTGCCTCTGCTCTAGGTCAAATGGTCAGGAGGCCTGAAAGAATTCATGTATGTTACACACTTGATGTAACAGCCCTCAAACAAATGAGCACTGTGAGTTGGCTGTAGAGATCACTTTCTTGAGTTGCATTTGCATGAAACTCTGTAAGATTAAGAATTTGTTTTAATCATTCATCACTTAATATCTATCCATAACATCCATTCAGGATATTTTATATTGTTGAGTGATTTATTGATTGTTTTTATTTTTTTAATTAAAGGAGATACCATAAACCCAGCACACCAACGTGTACAGCCCTCTGTCTCTATCCTGGCAGGTGTAGGGACTAGAAGACTGGTCAGCTGGTAGATGCTGTTCTGTGTTCGTTGAGTTGACATTATATCGTATGCTTTACTGTGCATTTCTAGGTATGTTTACTGATCATTTTTAGTAGCTGTGTATAGTCCTTTATATGATTCATGTGACTGCTTACCAATCTTAAAATGGGTAGGTGGTTCGTAGGTGGTTCTCCTTTTTGCTCTTGCGAATATTGAAAATAACACCTTTACAGAAACGTGCACCTCTTTAAATCTGATATAGTACACTTACCATGAATCCTGACTTTTGAAAAACTATTACTCTGTACTCATCATTTCACTCCATGCATTAATTTCTGAGTCAGGAAGATTTGAATGGATTCTAACCATTCAAACGGGTCTAGTTTTTCTAATGAGAACAAAAAGAGAATTTGCTCTCAACTTAGATTTGAGCTCATGTAAATACCATATTCAGGTTTTGGTATAGTAATCATTACTGTGAGAAAAGCAGTAAAAAACAAACAAATAATAAGTGATAGATAGATAGATAGATAGATAGATAGATAGATAGATAGATAGATAAAATAAAATAAAACAGCCTAAAAGACCAGGAGAGAGAGGTGTTCTGTCTTGACATAACATAATTAATTTTCTCTAAAACTTAAAGCAATTATTCTGGGGCTGAGGAAGATAGAGAGACGTTCAAAGGGTACAAATTTTCAGTTATAAGATGAATTCTAGGGACCTATAAAAATTTAATTATTTAATCTCTTAAAAAAATTCTCTTGGTACTCTTAAGGTTATAACTTTCAGGCATCCGTTCTTTTTGTTATAAGATGCTTTTAATTAAATATTTTCAAGACAGAGATTATACAAATATTTAAGCTTTAAAAATAAACCATCATAAATCCAGGGTTTGCTTCAGCATTTCTACATTCAACAAATACTGACCATTTACTACCAGCCCTGCACTGCACTTGGACCAGTAGTAACACATGGTGAGCAGACAGATACAGTCCTGCCTGGTAGAGACTCCAATTCTGTTAGGCAGGCTTTGATGACCCTGACCAGTGCTGCAGGAGAGAGAGCAATGAGGACCCACCATGAAGGGAGATGGGGGTGCCCTGAGGAAGGGGACTTAAGCAGCAATCTGAAAATGAGATGAGTTAAGTGATGAGGGAAGAGGAGAGGGAAGAATATGGTCAGGCTAGGGTTTGAAAAGGTCACTGTGGGTAGTGTGGGCGAGCTCAGGAGAGAGTGGGGGGTGCCAGTTAGGGAGTACTTCTCCCGACCAGGTGGGATTGGGCCATGGTCTGGAAGACAGTAGTGCTACAGGAGATGAGAGAGGGGTCCATTGACTCCCAGACCTCTGCCCTGTAGGATCCTTTGGATTGCCTGCACTGGGGCACTTGAACAGGCTGGGGCATGGGCAGTTCCATTCTAGACAAACCAACAGAGATGTCAGCAGGGCAGCTAGATATCTGCTTGGGCTAGGGGTGGTTGGAGGCGGGTACATCTTAACTGTGAGGCACGGGTGGGAGTCTTTATAGGTCATTGGTGACACAGGGGCGTGGGTGGGAGTCTGTATAGGTCAGTAGTGACTAAAGAGTACAGGTAGGATTCTGTGCAAATCAGTGGTAACCTGGGGACACTGTTGGGAATCTGCAGGTTGGTGGTGACTAAAGGACACTGGTGGGAGTGCGTGCAGATCATTAGTGACAAAGGGGCATGGGTGGGAGTCTGTGCAGGTTGGTGGCGATCAAGGCTCTGGGCAGTGGGGGGGCTGGGGTGGGCAAAGGGCTGCGGTCCAGGTCGTGGCTGCTCTTTGGAATCCCTGCGCTTTGGTCTTTTTAAAATTGCTACATTATTCTAAAAATTGACAGGCAAGGTTAGAAACTCTAGACTAAGAATGAGAAGAGCAGGACCACAAAATTGGCCAGGTGTCATCGCTGACCTGAGTCTCCTAACTTCCCTCCTTCTTGCTCCCAGACTTTTAAATTAGAAGTTAGTGTTGAATTTTAAGGACATAAGATACTTTATTCTACAAATTTTGTTTAAATGCACAAAATATTAAAAACCTTAAGCATAACCATTTCCTTCCCAGAATTATTGTTAAGAAAATTATAACAAAACCCCATGCACTATGTGCTTCACAGTGTTTTTACTCAATGTTCTTTCATGGTCTGCCTCTGACTTGTAGGTAAGCTTTGAGCTGTCGCATTGTGTGGATGAGGAATCAGGTTTGGAAAATGTAGATGAATTGGCAAATGGCCCCAACACGGGTGTTGTGACCGCATCCTTTCTGGTTTGGTGAAAGCCATGCCCATTGGTAGATGCCCCTCTTGCCTGTTCCCTCTCGTTTAGATGATTCCTTCTGCAAGTCACATTGTCCTTTGTTTCAGGATGATGATCTGGAAGAGGGAGAAGTAAAGGACCCCAGTGACAGGAAGGTGAGGCCTCGTCCCACCTGCCGATTCTTCATGAAAGGTAATTGTCTGAATGAGGGGCCTTTGCATGGCCCATTTGTGTGGCCTCGGCTTTTCCCAGGACTATGGTGGTGATTCAGCCTGTTGAGTGCCCTGGAGCCTATGCAAGGCTGTTCTTGGGGCCAGACTGTGACAGTTTGTGATGGCGGTTATTGTGGCATTAGCATAAAACAGTAGATTATTTTATTGGTTATCACATTAATGACTAACTCAGAGGGGAGCCAGCCTGGTCATTTTCACACTTGTGGTTCCAGGCCCACCTGTTTGTAACAAACCCATGACTTTAACATAGACAATATAAATAATATTTCTAAGTGGTCCTTTTTATAAGGCAAAGTACCTCAGGTACCAGTGTTGACATTTTCCCCTCACTGTAAAGAAAATTACCACTTTTCTGCAAGATGTATCAGAGGTATATCGTTCATTTGGAATGGATTTCGAAATAGCAAAAGGGATGGCCTTGAAAGCAGCAGGGCTCTCTCCTGAAAACTGAACAGTGTGAGTAAAGCAGTAACAGGTGGTGATGTAATAAAATCTTGTTGAAAAGGCTGGACTAAAGTCTTGAGATTTGGAAATGGAAATGAGGATTCACAGTCTTAAGGTTTCTTTGATGTGCAGCACTAGGTTGGGTATGTCTTATATTTCAGCATTTTCCTTGGACAAGTAGGAAGATGTTTTTCTCTTAATTGTGCTCTGACCCATGATGACTTTGCTCACTGACCCAGCCTGCGTGTACCATCTAAAGTTCACCAGAGCTTCCTGTACTTCTTTTCCAGATGTTGTGACACCATTATCCACTCTTCTTCCACCAATATCAAATTCCATACCATTCAGAGACCAGGTTAAAGGTACAAAATATACACTATTCACTCTGTTTAGTCCCTCAAAGTCCCCCTGCTTCAGAGGCCAGACTTCTTTCACCTGGACCCAGTGTACTGCTGTGAAGCCAGAAGGAAGGGGAGGCATGGAGGGGCAGAGAGCTATTGTGAGCCTTAATTTAGAGGCACCTGACGGGCTTCTCAGTAGCTGTGCGCTGACCTCACAGGGAGGGTGGGGTCACGGGCACGGAGGAGTCCCATCTCACAGAGAGGGTAGTTCTGCAGTTCAAGTGGCCTTCGAGCAACCCTGTCCCTGGTACTGAGGGATGGCCTGATGAGGATGCATGGGAGCTGAGGGACTAGCACACTCAGAACCTGGGTCATCATGCTCCTCAGGGTATGTGCTCTTGGCCTATGCTGTTTCTGTACTTGTTTTTACCAAGTGGAAACAGTTTGACTCTCCTGCAAGTGATGGGCTCCACTATGCTGTGGGAAGGCAGCCAGCATAGTCTTGTGCTATAGAGCAGATGTTACATTGTGAGCAGCAGAGCCACCCTAAGACCGCAGATAAGCACATAATATGTTTTAAAAAGTATTTCAAGTGTTGGTATTTCAGACAATTTAAACTGAAGCAGAAGACTTCCTTTCCATAATGATGTGAGAATAAATGTCAATCCGTCTCTGAAATTTCTAGATTAAAGCAGTGGAGACAAATATGTATACATAAATGTGTATGTACTTGGAGTCCTTTCCAATTAGCGCTGTTCACAAACTGGCAGTCAGGACTAGCCAGAGGCTCCCACGGCAGGAGGCAGCAGCGCCCACCGTTCATGCCATAGAGGCTCTGGCCCAGGTGCTGGGGTCACACCGCTGGAATAGTTTCCAGATTTTAGCAAGAGAAGCATGTACACGAATGAAGTTGTTGCTGGAACTGCAAGTTGATCAGCATCACCAGGAGATGCCCGATGGACAAGGACAGGATGTCATCTCTATGGACGTCACCAGGGTCACATCACAATAGGAGCAAGGTGCCTCTTGGGGGGTCGAACTAGTTTGGATGTCAGGTAGTGAGACCAGTGGGTAAGGCTTTCTGCAGTAGAAAAATTTGAAGCTAGTGGCAAGTGGCAATTTTTGCAGTTTAATTAGATGTGATCAGTAACTTGTTTCAGGAATATTTTTTAAAATATATATTTACCTTTTCCCCCTACTGTTTGTTTCACCTGCAGAGTAATGTGATGTACATAAAGAAATGGTTGACTCTTTTAGCGTTCTAGAACATAGCTCCTATTTTTGCTTAGTTAGGAGAAAGTTTTCAGATGTACTTGTTTTTGCTTACCTGCAATTTATAAGCTTGGTGTTAAATTGAGATGGATACATTTAAGTTCCCTTCAACAGCAGGAGAAGTCACTTGGAAAATAAAGTTCGTTGTGTTTGGCAAGAATACATGGAAGTGGAACTCTCATGCACTGCTGGTGGGAATGTAAAATGGTGCGGCTGCTCTGGAAACAGTCTGTCACCACTTCAGAAAGTGAAGGATAGAGCTGCCGTATGACCCAGCAATTCCACTTCTGGGTGTCCATCCAGGAGAAGCGAAGACTTGCATGCATAAAACTTGTACGTGAATATTCGTAGCAGCATTATTTGCAATAGTCAAAAAGTGGAAACAACCCATCAACTAATGATGGATAAGTAAAATGTGGTTTACCCATACCATAAAATATTATTCTGCCATAAAAAGGAATAAAGTATTGATAATACAACATGATAAACTTTGAGAACATTATGCCAAGTGAAAGAAGCCAGACACACAAGACCGCATAGTGTACATTTCTACTTATGTAAACTGTCCAGAACAGGCAGATCCATAGAGACAGAAAGTAAATTAGTCATTTTCTAAGCCAGCAGGTAGGGATGGGAACAGTGAGGGGATGGTGGCTAATAAATACAGGTTTCCTTTTGGGGTGGTAAAATGTTCTGGAATTAGGTAGTGGTGGTGATAGCACAATTTTGCAAATATCCTAAGACCCACTGAATTTCAGTATACTTTAAATGGTGGTATTTTATGGCATGTAAATTATATCTTAATTTGAAAATTCTTTTTTAAAAAGTTTGTTAGCTATATTAGCTAAGTTGTGATCCGCAGATTAGTCATTTAATTGCCCAGATGGGATCACACTGATATTTGTGACAAGAAATGAACTTAGGAATTCAAACTGAAACATTTTAAAGCACCAATACTTTGTTTATGATATATTTTTATCTCACATATTTACGTTGACTCATCAAAACACAAAGTTCTATTCACAAAGGCAAAAATTGCATTTTCTTTAAACTGTGTCCTGTATTGAGTCTCTAATTTACTCAGCTGTCAGTAGTACCCACTCAGCCCATTCTGTGAGCCAGGCCTCCTTTTCCCTCCTGCTTCCTATTCTCTCTTTTTTTAAATTATAGTAAAATGCACATAAAATTTACCATTTGACCATTTTTAAGTGTACAGTTCAGTGGCATTGAGTATATTCATATTGTCATCACTACCATTTGTTTCCAGAACTCTTTTCATCTTGTAAAACTAAACTCTTTCCATTAAACACTAACTCCCAATTCTCCCTCCCCTCCAGTCCCTGGGACCACTGTTCTACTTTCTTTATGAATTTGACTATTCTAGGTACCTAATATAAGTGGAATCATACAGTATTTTGTCTTTTTGTGACTGGCTCATTTCACTTAGAATAATCTCCTCAAGGTCTGTTGTAGTGTGTGTCAGAATTTCCTTCTTAAGACTGAGGAATACTCCATTGCTGGTATAGACCACAGTTTGTTCATTCATCTGATGAAGGACACTTGAGTCACTTCCACCTTTTAGCTTATGAATAATGCAGTGAAGGTAGATGTGCAGATATCTCTTCAAGACCCTGCTTTCACATCTTTTGAGTATATATATAGAATTGAGATTGCTGGACCATCTGGTAGTTCTATTTTTAACTTTTTGAGGCACCACCATACCGTTTTCCACAGCAGCTGTACCATTTTACATTCCCACCAACAGTACACAAGGGTTCTGGTTTCTCACCTCATTGCCAACAACAAATAACAACTGTTGTTTTCCAATTTTTTTTATTTTTTAGTAACCATCCTAATGGACGTGAGGCTGGTTTCTCCTCACTCATTGTGGTTTTGATTTGCAAATTTGTAACGTCAAACATCTTTTCATGAGCTTTTTGGCCATTCGTATGTCAAACATCTTTTCATGAGCTTTTTGGCCATTCGTATGTCTTTGGAGAAATGTCTGTTGCCTTTTTTTGATTCCCTGTCTTGTTCGTATTTAAAGCAACAGATTTCAAAATGTGGTCTGTGGACCTCTAGGGGTCATTGAGGCATTTTCAGGGGGCCCCGAGATGAAAACTATTTTCATAACATCATCTGTACTAATAGTCAGTTATTGATTACCATGCACTCACAATTAAATAATGCCAGTTTCACTTAATGATATCTGTGATAAAGCAGTAAAAGTTATAGTTAAATTTTACTCTTGAGTACAGATCTTTTTTTAAAAAAACAACTTTAATGAGATATAATTTACATGCCATGAAATTTGCCTGTTTAAGTGTACAATTCAGTGATTTTTATTAAATTTACCAAGTTGTACAGCTATCATCACATTTCAGTTTTAAAACATTTTCATCACCCCATAAGAGCCCTCAGTACGTGTCTTTTCTACATTCAGTATGACGAGATTGGAAGTGCACATAGAGCCCCTCTGCTGCACACTGAAGTGCAAAGGTCATCTCCAGGGAGGGCACATAGGAGGTTTGCACTGTGAGCTGTGCTAGCTGCTCTTCCCACAAAGTGTGTGATTCGCAGGAATGACCATGACACACCATAGGGCCATAAAACCAGGTTTTCTCAAAGATTCACCAAGTGAACCTGCTGCTTTAAGGAGAACTGATAATATCTATTGCAAATGATAAAATTTGAGCTCTTGAATGAAAATTAGAATCTTGGAATGTGTCTGTCTCCACCACGAGCTTAACAGCTTTGTAGTGTTTAATGAACTTTTCCAAATGACCATTATGTGATGTTACAGAATCATACCTGGGTAGAAGACCCATTCATTCACGGTTCAAGATAGACCAGTGGACTTCAGTGGAATAGAGTCAGAAAAGTTCAGTGATAGGGTTGCAGATCCCGCATTGCTGAATTTGGTACAGCATCAAAGAACATCTGAGAGTATCTGCAAAGGCTAATAAATGATGCCCCTTCCTTGTTCAGCTATATATCTGCTTTTGGCTAGATTTTCTTCACCTATTTTAACCAAAACAACCTGGCACAATTGAATGCAGAAGCAGACATTAGAACCCAGCTATCGTCTATTCTGTGTTAACATTAAAGAAATTTGCAAAAAGGAAAATAATGCTATTTATATCACTTGTTGGTTTTTAAATAATTTTCATAAAACATTTAACATTTTTAACAAATTTCATATGTCATATATTATGTTTTTAAATTTTCTGTTTTAATTTCTGTAGTAAATATCGATAGATAGAACCCATACAAACAAAGGCTCTTTGGGGTCCTAAGACCAAAAAGTTAGATAACTGCTGGTTTCAACTGTTATTCATAAGGAAGCCATCCAGAAATTATTTTAATTTTTTGACTACTATGATGAATGTGTTCCCTAAAGAAGTTAAAATATCCCAGAACTCTGCTCAGTGTCTGTGACTGTCCATTTCAGTCATAGTCCTCTGAGACATGGGTAAGGAAAGGACACATGAGTTCTTGGTTTTATACCTGTGTCCTTTGATGTGTGATGTTTCGTTGGATTTATGCCTATTAGAATACAGATTTGTAGAGCTTAGTTTTGTTCTTATTATTTAATTGTTTTTAAATATTCTACCTTCCTGTCATAAAGTACTTTAAACAGCTTTATTTTATTTTCACAATCTGATATTTATTACCTATTCTGAGTCGTTTAGACTAACAGGAAATGGGAACAAGAAATATTTAAGACTTCAATGTCTTATTTAGAAATAAGCAAGTCTTTGTTTAAAATTCTAGTTTAAAGCAAGTACTTTGTATGAAAAATAGAGAAAATGTAAAATAATTTCAAGTGTTCTAGTAGGATGCATTGTAAATACAGTGACATTGCAACTTAAAAAATGATGTCACACTGCATTATGCTGATCACCATTTGAACCAACAATGAGAAATTTTAAAATCTCGTAGTGTTTTTGGGCATCACATGCACATATACTCAAACGTGTGCCCACAGACATGGCATACTTTTTTCTGACATTTCAAACTGTGGGAGATATGGATTCTTTGGGCTGCTGTGGTGTGTGGGTTGTGACCAGTGGGTTGCTGGCATGGGAGATGTGGATTTCATTTTCTGTCCTTTCTGTGTCTAGTTCTCTTGATTTTTGCTAGGGATCATTAGGTTTCCTACATATGTCATATCTGTTTCCCAGATAAGAGTTTGGGTTTGTTGCTGTTGAACTTGGAAGCTCCACTCTTGTAGATATATTAAGGGGCGGGGGGAGAAGGTTCAACACAGTGTATAATATAACCAGGACAAAATAGAGATGAGTATACCGATTGAGCCCCAATAAATTGATAACTGCCTCTGTGGAAGGTCCTTGGAGGCATGGAGACTTCTCTGAATATCTTTCAGAGTATTTGGATACTTTTTGTTTACATGTATTGCTTTTATTAGTTTTATTATGAAATTCTTCATAATATATAATGTTTATAAAGGCATCAAGAATAAAAAAAGCATAAAACAATTACTGATGTGCCCACCATCCAGTTAAGAAAAAGAAAACTATCAAGGTGAAGAAAATTGTCCTACTGTCCTGCCCCCATCACAGCTTTTGCCATTTCTTCTGTTCCCTCTGGCTCATAGCCATGTCCTTATATAATTGTAAACCTATTTATTCATCCAGTCAGAATCACAATCCACAAGCTTTTGTGTTTGTGAAATTCCATTCAGAAGCAGACCACCATACAATTTTAAAACCAGAAGATCAACGTTCGCTTCCGTTTCCCAGATAGTTTTTTCCCAGTTGAATTATTATTATTTTTTTTAATTATAAAGGTAACATGTGCTGATGAGAGTCAAGACAATAAAAGATAAAAGTCTCTTTCCACAGTCCCCAACAGTTCCAGGCTTCTTTCTACACAGACAAAAATGTCATTTTAAAAAGGCTAATGAGATTGCATTATTCCAGCTGCTCTCTTCTGACTGCGTTTGCTGGACATCTGTCCTCTCTGGTAGCCAGAGGTCCAAACATATGCTCAGCAAGGATCTTAGCACACCCAGGAGCAGGAGGGTCCAATGGGACGAGCTTCTGTCACTCATGGGTATCTCGGAGGGGTGCATGCCCTGCTTTTTCCTCTTACTTTCCTCACGTGTTTCTTCTCATCCACCTGTTCCTCTTTTCTCCCCCTACCAATAAAAGATCTTTTTTGTGAGTGGGCTGGCTTATGGGTAATGTTCTGTTTTGAAAATGTTTTAAATACAAACAACAGAGAGTAACAAATACCCATTTAACCCACCAAGTTAAAAAAATTACAGAAAAGTTGTAGTTTATATTGTTAATACTTTTCTATACTTGCAAGTCTTCTACTATGAGCTTTTACTTTTTTAACTGCAAAACCAAAGTGGACTACAATATGAGTTTTTATGAGTCATAGTGAAGACAGTGTTTTGGAATTCTTAGATGTCTTTTTTTCTTTAAACCTCCTGAGACTCTGGGATTTTAGAAGTGCCTTCTATGTGATTTTACAGGCATTTTTAGGAATTTTAAGAGTTAATCTGTCACTTTTTGCATTCCCAGAGAAGCAATTTTAAGCATATTTTATTTCATATTTAATTTAGATTAATATATTAAGTTGGTTTTAACATAAGTTTTAAGTATTCATTTAAGTGTTTAAAAGGTAAAATTTGATTTTTTGCTGAGTACCAAATGATTATTACTCTTTAATTTACACTGTACAAGGGAAAACATGTTTAGCTGACAAATGTTCAAATGGAATATGTTTAGAAGTGAATATATATTTAAAAATAGTTTAAATTTTAATTACATGTTAACCCATTGAAAATGTTTTTAAAACTACTTAGGTATTGTTTACTGTATGTATTTTTGAGCCTGTGTACATGTTATCTACTCAAAAGTTAAATTTTTAAAAAGTGATTTACTCACAGATTAGATTAAAAACTGACTTCTTGCATTCTCTGTCAAAAAGGCAGGTGGTTTCCTTGAATAACCCTGGTGTCCTCTTTTGTAAAGTATAAACACCTAATTTATTATAATTGTCAATGTGTTTTAACTTTAACCCATTTAAGTAGCAGACATATCTTGAAATGGCTTGTGAGTTTTTGATAAGAGAAATGCAGATTTACAGAGCTGGTAAAGACCATGGGACAAGATTATAGAATTCTGGTCATTTTTATGCTTCTCATTGATTTCTATTTCAGTATGAGTGGCTTTTGAGTCAGAATGATGGTCCTGTATTTGCACCTGTGAGCCTGGTTGAGAACACAGTGTCTCTGAGCAGTAAACCCACAGAGCAAGGGCCACCTCTAACTGGGAGGCTTTTGGACTTTTCTGTTTTTAGGGGGAAATGAACTATTCTCACAGTGACTTTGGAACAAGCTGTGTTTCCTCTAACATGACCAGCTCCCTTCAGGAGCCCTTTTGGAAATACTGCTCACTCCCTAGCTTGAGAGTCTGGTCCAAGACTATCCAGGCCTGCCGGCTGGGGACCTGGGTGTGTGTGGAGGTGGGGGCTGGGAGCTCATTAAGGAGTGAGCCCATGCACACTTGCATAGCTGCCCTGGCTCCCTGGGGGGAGGTGATGATGGTGGAGAGTATCAGCCTTGCTGTGAGCCTTGGCCCTGCCAGTGTAGCCCCTAGGCTTTGGCGTGTCCACATTTGGGCTCATGCAGCTTATGGGGTGAAAAGTGACACCAGTAGCCTGTGAGCATGCTCAGCAGACCCTCAGGAAAGCTGCTGCCCAAGCAAAACAGGCAGAAGTCTGACCTCATGTACTTACTTGGGCTCTCATTGACCCATTCTGACCTGACTTTTGTTTCCTTAGGGAACTGTACCTGGGGAATGAATTGTAGGTTTATACACCCTGGAGTCAACGACAAGGGCAACTACTCCCTAATCACCAAAGCCGAACCTTTCCCGCCTAACGGTGCCCCACCTCTCGGACCTCACCCACTGATGCCTGCCAACCCTTGGGTGCGTGAACACCTCTTTTCTTTAATTACTAGCAAATCAGACATCTAAGCTCGGAATCTCCAGCTTAAAGCATATTAATGCCACTTGCATAAAAGGTATTTCTGTGATGTCATAGACAGAGCTGCCTTCCAGATGCTTCCTTTGTCTCCATGTGTTGAGGTAATCCTAGACTCAGGGAAGCCATATCAGGACAGAGTGAGACTCTGAGGAGAGACCAGGCAGTGTGCAGCCAGCCGATGTTTAAATGGTGTGTTTGCTCCCATTTCTTGATAGATTTTAAAGTTTTGCTTGCTTTCTCAACTTTTCCTGTTTCATTTTTTAATAGGGTGGGCCAGTAGTTGATGAAATTTTGCCTCCACCCCCTCCAGAACCTCCTACAGAGAGTGCCTGGGAACGAGGACTTCGGCATGCGAAAGAGGTAACTAGCAAAAAACCTGAGAAGAAAGAGAGTAATGGCAGTTCTTGCATAAAACTAGCATTTCCTTGACCCAGAGACAGTGACTAAAAACTCAGTAAAGCTTCTGAAGTAAGAGGTATATTTCTGTGATTTCTTTGAAGAGCTGGAAAATAGAAAACAATATCTGACTGTCTCTGTGAGGCATGCTAGGTCATGACCAAGCCCAGAAGGCCATGGAGTTCCAGCCTAGAACATGGACCCCTGTCTTCATGTGGCTTAGGTAACATTGGTCACACCCAGCTGGTGCTGCAGCCCCCAGCCTCTCAGAGCCATTCCCCAGATTTAGGACACACTGCTACCCCTAGTGGCCTATCTTCTGGAGAAGCCATCCTCTCTTCTTAGAGATCCTCAGTGTGCACATGGGCGCCCCTTCCCACTCCCTTACTCCAGCCCACACTCTTGTCCCAGATGTCTAGGCTGTTTCTGAGCCACTTATGTCAGATTCTTTTCAGTGAGATGATAGACTAAAACAAAATCATTCTCCTTGCTACCTCAGCTCATACTTCACTCCTTGTGCCTTGTCTGCCATGAGCGGACTTATTTTCTTCTCCACACTGTGTCCTCATCACTGAACGAATATCTGGGACTCCCTGGTTCAATGCCCGGACTATTATTAGGAAGCAGCCACCTCCAACACCCTTCCCAGAATGTCAGTTTTGTGGCGCTGCTTAATGGGCCCATCCTGAATGCCAGGTACAACTGTGTGCAGGGACAGGGCGCTCCAGCCCCACAGAAAGGCACATGGGGTCCTATGCCCCTGGCATAGAGCTCAGGCACACCTTGCCTGCTGAGCACTCAGTCATGCCAGTTCTGTGGAGCCACTCCAGCCACAGGGGCCAAGGCTTTGGGTCAGATCAGGACAGGCTTCCCTTTGTTTTTCCTAACAGTAACCAGTGTTGATTTCTTCTCACAATGGTAGGTTTTAAAAAAGGCAACCATTCGAAAAGAACAAGAACCTGATTTTGAAGAAAAAAGGTTTACTGTGACTATTGGGGAAGATGAACGAGAGTTTGATAAGGAAAATGAAGTTTTCCGAGATTGGAATTATCGGATCACAAGAGATGTCAGAGACACAACGTAAGGAATGATTTGCCTCTTCATTCCGTTTTCGAGAGAGAATTAAGTTGTCCCCAGCTGTGTGGGGCTTGGAAGAGAGCACGTAGGTCCCCAAGGTGTGTGGGGGCTGATGACTGTTCACTGTCCCTGACTGAGAATGACATCCTCTAGATAATTTCAGACTTCTTTGCAGTTGACTTTGCTCAGTTTTTTACTTCTCTGAAGTGCATATTTTAGTTTTATGTAAGGGCTGTGTTACTGGAGAAGGCTCACACCTGTTTGGATTCATACGAACTCTTGAGTTTTTACAGCTGGTCTTGAAGCCCCATAAGTCTCCTCTCGACCCCTTCCCAAGTTACCCAGAAACCAGGAGAACCTATGAAATTTGTCACTAAAATCCAGGAGCATGGCAGGTGCGACCCTTTTAACAAAATACTGTCTTTGTTGTTTCTTCTCCCGGATATTTTAGTAGTGTTTTTTAAAAAAATAATTAGGAAGTACATGTGGTTGAAAAACATAAGTCAAATCTTTAAAAATTGTGTAACATAATAAGTACAGCCCTTGTCTCCCAGAGCTCCGAATCCCAGGCGAAAGCACTTACCTCTAAGGGAACAGAAACAAGCCTGGTTTCTTCTGAGCAGCCAGTATGATGTGGACTCAGATCAGGGGAAGGTGTATAATTTATTCAGTGATTCGAACTAGCTTTACCACCATCTTAGTCCTGTAGCAACAATTTATGCATTTACATTTACTGGAAAGTATTTTGTTTGTTCAACATCTGCTGTGCTGCTGTGACATGCATGTGCCAGGCCCCACCCAGACCTGGTCACTCCAGACCTCTGGGAATAGCGTCCTGGCATGCATCAGATGGGAAACCGTCCAAACTGTTTCTAATGGCACTCAGGGTAAGGGCTGTGTCAGCCAGGGTCCACTCAGCAGAGGAGACTACTCAGCTTTTTGAATGGAGAACATTTAACATAAAAACATGTTTTTTGGGTGACTATAGAAGCAATGGGAAAGGCAGCAGCTTGTAGGAAGTAGCTGCTAAGGGCAGGGGTGTAGGCTGGAACTGTTAAAGTTGAGAAGCTGAGAGGAGCTAGAACTCAGACCTCTGAGGAGGGCACACAGGCCAGCTGTGCTGGCATCTTCGAAGTAGGAAGTACAGAAGGGTGACTGAGAAACTAAGTTGGAATTTAATAAGAGGCTCAGGGGTCGTCAACGTTAAGACTCAAAAAAACCAACCTTAACTAGTTCCCATTTATTGGAATCCTGCGATGTTACTGTTTTGTGTCCAGGTGCTCCTTTCCCAGTGATGCAGCATGCCTGTGACCAAGGTTATGTCCCAGGTAGGGAAAAATGGTAAACTAACTGACAGTTGTGGCTTTCTAGGAATGGTCCCTCAACCAGCAGCAACATCACCTGGGAGCTTGTTGAAAATACATTCTTTCAGAGCTGCCCCATCAGAAGTTCTAGGAAGGGTAGAGCCCAGCTGGATGTTTTTAACAAGGCCCCTAGGTGGTTCTGATGCCCGCTGATGTTGGAGAGCCACAGATTTCAGTTCCAGGAGCGTAGGCCGTCAGACATGATGCTAAGATTTAGGGATAGAAAATCTGAATAGTTGCCGTGTAGAATCTCCTTAGTGTGGTCAGGTTCTGGTCATGTGGAGCTAGGTTATAGAACCCATGGGAAAGCTGCCTATTCAAGAAATCCTGAGGAAGGATTCTGGATGCTATAAAGAAAGGGTCCCCAGCCCCTGGAGCACAGACCAGTACTGGTCTCAGGTCTGTTAGGAACTAGGCCACACAGCAGGAGGCAAGCAAAGTTTCATCTGGATTTGCAGCCACTCCCCAGCACCAGCATCACCACCTCAGCTCCACCTCAGATCATCAGGCATTAGATTCTCATAGGAGCACCAGTCTCTGATGCCAAAAAGTTGGGGACCACTGCTGTAAAGGATGGGAAAATAAGTTTTTCCTTTATACCTATATTTGGAAATAAACAGAATTTGCTAGCATGATTACTTAGTAAAAATAATGCTATTCTAGACAAACACACCCCAATTCATATCTTTTAAAGTTCCATTTCTACCACATCAGGGACTTTATTCAATCACCATCTGACTTGTGAGACTTCATACATAGGAGACATTAAGGAATATCATCTCTGCACAGGGCTGTGTGGCACTGTACTGAGAGTACTCCACTGAGTCCTGCAGGGACCAATCGTCCAAAAGACACAAGGGACCCCCAGGATGCCCCGGGTATCACCTGTGATAAATAAGGTCATTGGTACTAGCTCTGTCAGGAACAGAGCTCAGTAAACCGGAGCCAGACTGTCGGGCCACATGCCCAGGGTCTAGGACTGTACCTTTGCCAGCATCTGTCCTTCATGATTGTGCCTGAGGAGGTAATTATTGGCAAGTTGCATTCATGGATGTGGGCAGCCCCAACTTGGTTCTGAGGGAGGCAGGCTGAGGGGACACTGCATGCCCTTTTCCCATTGTCTGTAGCCTAAGACTGAATAGTTCCTCGGAAGAGAGGTCATTTTCATTTTGTTTAATCAGTTTTCCCAAAACAAACTTACCTGCCCTTCCCCCTTTGTGAACGCACATATCCTCACACCCAATTTGGAAAGTGTTTTTTGGGGTCTTCATTGGCTGTAATATTTGTGTTGGCTTTTGTATCTTTAAGGTCACAGGAAGAAAAGTCTATGCTTTGGGGACCATAGTCTCTTCTTTCTGTGTAGTATGATGCCATGTTGCAGGCCTCTGTGCAAAGTTATTGATTGTTGTCATCAAATATGATTTGTGTGGCCTGAAGGTTAAATTGCGAGAAAGATATCTGGCTGTTTGGGTGAAAAAAAGCTGTGTTATTTGGCAGAGCCAGCCTTGGGTTATCTCTGCCAGAGGCACTGGAAACACTGGAGGAGAGATTTCCTAGAAATCAGCCAGTGGAAGGCCATGCAGACAACTGGAGATGGCAGCAACAAGGGTGGCAGCACAAGCCTGGCAGAGGCCTTTGCAGCTGCCCAGAGTGGGGGCCTCTGCAAGCTGGAGGTGCCTTGGTTTCTCCTGCCAGTTTACCCAAAGGGGAGAGTTGGTCTGGAGCCAAGAAATCCTTGAAAGAACCTCCTATCTGGCGTCTATCTGTTGCCAAGTGTATATTCCCCTTTCCTCCCCTGCCCCCCACCTGTTCAAGGCACCCACAGGACAGGACCTCTGGGTCAGTGTGCGTGGCTTCTAGCCCAAGTGAATAACAGGGGTCTACTCAAACCTTCCCAGGGATTAGTCCATTGTTGTCCTGTCCTTGTTGATTCAAAGTCCACCTTTACCCTGAGTGCTGGGGTCTGTTTCTGGACTTGTGTTTTATTCCTCCAGTCCATATTGTATCTTCATTCCCAGGTTTCCTGTAACATCTTGTCACATCTCAGGGTGTGTCTTCTCCATCAGTGATTGGATAGTCTTGCATGTCTCTGTTTCCATGTGATTGTGAGTTGAGGATCAGTTTGTCTTACTTCATTAAGAAACTTGGTGTTTTTCCTGGGATTGTCCTAAATTTATAAATTGTTGTAGGGAGAATTAACATTTGTTAGTGTCTAGTCATCTATCCAAAGACAAGGAATATTGTCACACGAATTTGCATGTCTTTCGAGGGTGTTTCGCAGTTTTCCTCAGATAGGTTCTGTACATTTCTGGTTAATTACATTTTGTTCCTAAGTATTTTTTTTCTCCTTTTCTTGGGGTTGTAAATGAGGTTTTCTCTGTACTCCATCTCCTAACTGGATTATTTATGTATATGAAGATGTTAGTTTCTGTAAATTTTTCTCTGCTTTACTAGGTTCTTCTTTCTGGCTCTTTGAATTGTCTTTAATATCGAGTCTCGATTTTTCAGATATAGCATCACTTAATTTGCAAATTGAGATGATTTCACTTCCTTTCCCATTCTTCTTCTCTTGGACACCTCTAGTCAGGTCACGTTGGCAGTGCCTCCAGCACAATGGTCATCAGGGAGGCAGCAAGCCTCCTTGCCTCATCCAGATCTTACAGAAATGTTCCCCCTGTTCCCCTGAAGTAAGATGCTGGCTTTATTCTAAAGTGTATGCATATATTTTATCACATTTAAGAAAGTATTATTTACTTTCCTTTTTTTTTTTTTTTTTTTAATATTTTCATCAGGAAGGGGCATTGAATTTTTATCACAGACATTTTTGTCATCCATGGGTGGAATCCTGTGACTTTTCTCTGTAGGTCTGTTATCATATGCAGTATACTCTTGAATTTTCTAATAGTGACCCACCTTTGCATTCCTGGAACAAATCCCACTTAGTGATGGTATATTACTTTGTTGATATGGTGTTAGATTCTGTTTGCTAACATTTTATGTAATATTTTCACATTAATATTTTTAAGTTAAAAGGCTTACTTTTTATTCGTTCTTTTTTCAGACTTGAGCCTTATGCAGATCCTTATTATGACTATGAAATAGAGCGGTTCTGGCGTGGCGGACAGTACGAGAATTTCAGGGTGCAATATACAGAAACAGAACCATACCACAATTACCGAGTAAGTAGGACTTAGATATGTAGATCTGAACTTCACTGATTGATTCATTAAAATTGCCCCCTTTTTTATTTATAGGACTTTATGTGGGCTTAATCATGTTGGTATGGTGTACTAACTCCAGCCCAGATTGACTGTAGAGAACTAATGGAGATCCACAGATTAAATTTGTGGTGATTTAAACAGACTTCCTTGGATTTATCTCTCTTCTTGCTGTGTTTTTTTTTTTTCTTATTTTTAATTAGATTTGCTGATTGGGTTATTGATACAGTTTTACAGGGTTGTGTGTTTCACCCTTTTAAGCATATTACTTTTTCAAACTCCTTGGTAACACCATTTATAATCATTGTGCTTAACCAGTTAAGTACATTCTTTTGGGCCTTTATCAGCCATGCCTTGTTGGTCTAATGGAGAACTGGTCTATATTGGCATTTCCCTGAGAGTTTAGTATATTTATGAATGTATGTGCTTCCACCTTTGGGTCCCTAATCTTATGCTTGTTAGAGTGATATGAAAAAAGTTGCCCCTGGGAAGAGATCAGTTAGAGGCAGTTTAGTAGTTTTTTTGCTATGACTTACGTGACAGTCATATGTTTTTAGGACCAAAGGAAGCCCTGGGTGCCCATCGGTGATCTTGTAAAGAGATGGGGACTCTGGTTGACCATCCGTGCCCCTCTCTCCAGTAGAGCAGATTCCTCACTGAGGTTGGGCTGCAGGAGTGCGGATGCCTCATTGCAGGCCCAGCAGCCTTGGAGGTAGCAGGGACATGCTGGAGTCCCTTTCCACCATCTGTCCCCGCTATGTCTCAGGGGCAGAGCAGCATGAAGGTCAGGAGTGTACTTCGTTTCCCGATAGGCCACCTAAAGCCCAGAGCCCGTCAGTGTACTGTGACTTGGGCTTTATTCACTTTTAATTTTGACTATTACAGCAGATGAATGAATAAAACAGAACAAGTAGTTCAAAAAGATATTCAAGGATTAGGATTAGAAAAACAAGAGCCCCATTTTAGGGTGTCCACTCTATCCTAGACACCACTCACTAAACAGAGTGCTTTAGGCGCCTGGGTTGTCTCCACCTTAAGCATGAGTTGCTGAGGCCAGGGAGGCCCAATGGCTCATGTGCCAGAACTTGCTGATTAGTCTAAAATTAGTGGTTGGAAGGGTTCACTCTTATTCCACTCTAATTTGGCTTCTAATCCATTTTTTAACATTGTGTTTTAAAGAGACTTTGAAACAAAATTAACACCAGAGATTGTTCTAATTGTCATTCGCTTGCTCTTTGCATTTTCTCTGTACTTTCTGTTTTAAGTGTTTAAATCACAGCTGGTATGTGTGTGTTTGGCTTTTCAACAAAGGAAAGGGAAAGGGAACGAGAGCGAGAGAACAGACAGCGTGAGCGTGAGCGGGAGCGTGAGCGCGACCGAGAGCGGGAGCGCCGGCAGCGGGAACGCGAGCGGGAGCGGGAGCGTGAGCGAGACAAGGAACGGCAGCGGAGGAAAGAGGAGTGGGAGCGAGAGCGAGCCAAGCGGGACGAGAAGGACAGACAGCACAGAGACCGAGACAGGGAGAAAGAGCGGGAGAAGGAGAAGGAGAAGCCAAAGCCCCGCTCCCCCCAGCCACCAAGGTAGGCTGCCCACTGCTTGGGGTCTGGGAGGCCGGGGTGTGGGGCCCTGAAAAGAGGAGGGCTTGGGGCCTGCAGCTCCACTGTCTGGGCCCTGTTGATGAGCATCTCTGCCTGTTTCCCACAGCCCCAAACCCACTGTCCCAAAATCAGTTGCTAAAGAAATGTTGATGTGTTTTAATTAGTAGGTGCTGCCCCATCATGTAATGTGTGTTACAAAACATGTGCAGTGTGTACCCTATTACTTTCCTAAATCAGGAAAGTTCTGAATTCCTAGTTCCTCTGGGACTTGGAAGAAGAAATCGGGAGGTTCAGGATATGCATGTTGCTGGCCACCGTATGGCGCTCTAGCAGCTAGAATGCAGGGTCAGCTGGCCTTTCCACTTAGCTTGTTCTCAGTGTGGCAGGTTACATGCTGCTCTATGAGAGTTGCCAGTTGGACTGCTGGAATGGGCAGTGAAGACATGGCCCCAAAACAAAGGCCCAAGAGGCTGGGCAGGCTCTGGGGCTTCGCACAGCCTTTTTTTTCTTTTTAAACATATTTAAATATTGGAGCAGGACAGCTGCTCCTCACTAGAAAATCATAGAACTTGATGAAATTTCGTGTAATTTTATATAGCTTTATTGAGATATCATTCACAGACCATGCAATATACCCATTTAAAATGTACAAATGCAGTGGTTTATAGTATCATCGCACAGCTTAAAATTGTAGTGCCATCACAATTTTAAAACACCTTTGTCCCCCTAAAAGAAACCTTGTTCCCATTAGCAGTCACACCTTGTTTTCCCCAAACACCCCCCTGAGCTGGCAACTACTAATCCATTTTCAGTCTCTTCGGATTTGCTTATTGTGGACATTTCATATATATGGAATTATAATATATCGTCTTTTGTGATTGACACCTTTCACTTAGCATGTTTTCTGGTGTTCATCCACACTGCGTGTGGCATGTAGCCATATGTCATTCCTTTTTGTGGTCGAATAATTTTCCATCATATGGATGGATGGATAATTTTCCATCATATGGATGGATGGATTTTGCTAACCACCCATTGATGGGCATTTGGGTTGTTCCTACAGTTTGGCTATCACGAATGTGAGCATTCATGTATAAGTTTATGTGTAAACATAGCTTTCGTTCCTCTTGGGTAAATGCCTAGGCATAGAAGAACTTCTGGGTTATGTGGTAGCTATGTTTAACCTTTTGGGGAATTGCTGGACTTTCTCAAAGTAGCTCCAGCATTTTACAGTCTCATCAGAAACATGTGAGGGTTCCAATTTCTTCCTCTTCCTTGCCAGCCATCTTTTTTATTGTAGCCATCCTATTGGGTATGAAATGGTATCTCATTGTAGTTTGATTTGTTTTTCTCTGATAACTAAGGATGTTGAGCATCGTTTCATGTGCTCACTGGCCATGTGTATATCTTCTTTGGAAAATGTTTGTTCAGATCTTTTGCCCATTTTTAAATTTATTAGTCTTTATTATTGAGTTGTAAAAGTTCTTTATATAGGTATAAGTTCTTTATAAGACATCTAGTTTGCAGATACATTCTCCCATGCTGTGGGTTGTTTTACTTTCTTGATCATGTCCATTTCCTTTTTTGTTTTTAAAAGAAGGCCTCTTATTTTTATTCCAGCTTTCTAAAGAAAAGATACAGATGATGTATAACATTGTGTAAGTTTAAGGTATATAATGTGAAGATTTGATACATTTATATTGTGTATCGATTACTACAGTAAGGTTAGTTAACGCTGTCACCTCACATAATTATGTTTTTTTGCATATGGTGATAAGATTTAGGATATACTCTTGTAGCAACTTTCAACTGTACGATACAGTGTTGTTAACTCTCGTCATCATGCTGTACATTAGATCCCAGAACTTACCTTATAACTGGAAATTTGTACCATTTGACCAACATCTCCCTATTTCCCCCACTCCCTAGTACATGGCAACCACCATTCTACTGTGTTTCTATGAGTTTGGTTTTTTTGGATTCCACATATAAGTGAGAACATACAGCAAAAACAGAGAGTCTTCGACTTACTTCACTTAGCATAATGCCCTCAAGTTCCATCCATGTCATTGCAAATGGCAGGAAATCCTTTTTCATGGCTGAATAACAGTCCATTGAATATACATACCACATTTTCTTCATTTATTCATTGACAGACACATTGGTTGTTTCCATGACTTCACTATTGTGAATAATGCTGCAGTGAGCATGGGAGTGCAGAAATCTCTTCAAGAGTGATTTGGATATACACCCAGAGGTGGGATTTGGATTGTTGGATGATATGATAGTTTTCGTTTTAATTTCTTGAGGAATCTTCTACTTTTTTCATAGTGGCTGCACCAGTTTACATTCCCACTAGCAGTCCACTTCCTTGCCAATCCTTGTTATTTCTATAATAACCATCCTAACAGGTGTGAGGATATATCTCATTGTGGTTTTGATTTGCATTTACCTGGTGATCAGTGATGGTGAGCATCTTTTCATATATCTGTTGATCATTTGTATGTCATCTTTAGGAAAATGTTGAGTCAGATCCTCTGCCTATTTTTTAATGAGATTTTTTTTTGCTACTGAGTTGTAGGAGTTCATTATATTTTTTATATTAACCCTTAATCGGGTATAAGATTTGCAAATATTTTCTCTCATTCTATAAGTTGTCTTTTTCTTGTTTCTTTTGCTGTGCAGAAGCTTTTTACTTTAAAGGTAGTCCCACTTGTTTATTTTTGCTTTTCATGCCATATCCAAGAAATTACCAAGGCTCATGTCAAAGAGCTTTTTCCCTGTTTTCTTCTGGGACTTTTATGATTTTATGTCTTACAGTTAAGTCTTTAGTCCATTTTGATTTAATTTTTGTGAATGGTTTAAGATAGGGGTCCAGTTTCATTCTTTTGCGTATGAATATCCAGTTTTACCAGCATCACTTATTGATGAGGCTGTCCTTTACTTATTGAGTAGTCATGGCTCCCTTGTAAAATATTAGTTGACCCTATTGTCAAGAAATTATTTCTGGGCTCTCAGTTCTTTTCCATTGATCTATGTGTCTGTTTTTAAGCCAGTACTGCTTTGATTACTATAGTTTTGTAATGTAGTTTGAAATTGAGAAGTATGATGCCTCCAGCCTTGTTCTGCTTTCTCAGGATTGGGTTTTTTTGTGGTTCCGAACAAATTTTAGGAATGTTTTTTCCTATTGCTATGAAAAATGCCATTGAAAGTTTGATAGGGATGGCATTGAATCTGTAGATTGCTTTGGGTAGTGTGGACATTTTAACAGTATTGACTCTTCTAGTCTATGAGCACAGAATATCTTTTCATTTATTTGTGTCTTTCATCAATATCTGATAATTTTTAATGTGCAGATCTTTCATCCCCTTGGTTATTCCTAAGGATTTTGTTATTTTTGATGCAATTGTAAATGAATTTTTCTGTTTTATTTTCAGATAGTTTGTTAATGTGCAGAGATGCAGCTGGTTTTTGCATGTTGATTTTTATATCCTGCAACTGTACTGAATTCATTAGTTCTAATGTTTTTTTAAATTAAATTTATCGAAGTGTGATGTTGGTTAATAAAATCACATAGGTTTAAAGTGTACCATTCAGTAATACATCATCTGTATACTGCATTATGTGCTCATTACCCAAAGTCAAATCTCCTTCTGTCACCATATATTTGACCCCCTTTACCTTTTTTTTGGGGGGGAGGGTAGATAAAACCAGACTCTCATCCCTTTATCTTGACCTTTTGATGAGACAAGTTCCCGTGTACAGTTGTATTTCTGAATGTAAACATCAGGACCTTAGTCTTTCATATTAAATGTATGCCTGCAGCAGGATGCTTAGTTTGTGATAAGTGTCAGTTTTAACTGTTTTTGTCATCTAAATTTACTGTATTCCTTCATGCTTTTCTAACATTGGGCAAAGTAATGTTCTTAAAGAACATTCAGAGTAAATCACATATTTTAGATGCACTAAGATTGTTCTTTAAAAGACTGCTTTAATCTTTTTGTTACAGTAGTCACCTTTTCAGTTACCTTGAAATGTATATATTTATTTGAATTTTGATTTTGATCTCTTTGTTATTAGTCCTTTGGAAGCCACCTAGAAGCCCTTTCCCCTGAGATGCATGACGTTTCCACTGTGGTCTCAGTTCTGGGGCTGCCTTCACCACTGGGTGATGAGGCCCAGTACCCTCTGCTCACACTGGCCGGCCACTCACACCTCTTTGTGTTTATCATTGTAGCCTCAGCCTTTGCTCTGCCCTTCCCTCTTCCCCAGTGTCTCTAGGGCTTTGATCAAATCCCACTACCCAAAGAGGTCTCCCCACTCACTTCTGTCTTCCCACCCTGCTTTATTGTCCCTCTTTCACTTATATATTATCCTCTGTTGACCATCTAGAATGTAATCCCCTGGAAGGCCCTGTAGTCTTAAGGCCGGCACAGAGCTGGTGTACATGAACATTTGATGGAGCCATAAATGAATTTCGGGTTTGGTAGCAGCCTGCACCTTACGTGACACGAATGAGTGCTGTAGAATTGATAAAATTGCAGACTGAGTTGTGCAAACAGAACTAACTCAGTTCGCTTTCCAGATCCATAAAATGGCTCTGTTTTCATGCATGTCAAGATCCCTGGTCTTAAGCAGAGACACAAGCAATGGCTAGGATATCACTGCCATGTAACTGATGCAGCTTTTCTCACCAAACTGGGTGGGTCTGTTCTCCCTCCATCCCACCCCAGTGTGGCCTTGTTTGTTCCCTTCTTTTCCTCTCCAAACTCTCACTTATGATCCTGTGGGCTTCTACCCCCCAACATCTATTGCCATCAGCAGAGGTAGGGCATTCCCGTCACTTGATCTGGATTTAGCCTGTCTCACTAGTGCTAAGGAGTCTTGAGCTCCGTCTTTGATCCCCTGGCTGGAGCCCTGCCAGCCCCACTACCAGCCTGAGGGCTAGGATTTCACCAGAGCAGAATTTCCAGCAGGCCTCCTAGTTTCTTTGATCAGCCAGAGATGGCGTGACCACTTCAAGGGGTGGCCGAATTTCCCTACGATGATACCTTTATATGATCTCCCTCTTACAGAAAAGCCTATTTATTTAGCCTTCATCAGGTTTGGAATTTTTTCATCAGTAGGTGGATGAAAAGAACTTTTTTCACCTAAAATAGGAGGATGACATAACTGGATCCAAAAAGAACCACTTGGGAAGCTTCTGTTTCCAGCCACTGGAGAGCAGAATCTTTACTGGGAATAGTACTCGCAGGGTCCAGTGGACATACGTTGGAGTGGACATTGATAAACTTCAGTAAACTACAGTGGTTTTTCTGTTTCATCTGCAACCAGCAAGGGCTTTAAGCCCAGACACCCCATTACCAGGAGAGAGAAGCATGGCACGGCAGGCCAGCAAGATACCAGGGGCTCCCTTCTTCCCCCACCTTGTCAGCACTCTTTCCTGTGGTTCTCTCTCACTTGCCTGAGCTGTATGTATCCCTCTAAACAATTGGTGAGCTGTCCTCCAAATCCCTGCCTCAGAGATTGCTCAGCTTTTCTCTAGTTCTCCTAGGCTAGATGCAGCATCACTGTATTTAGCAGTTGTGTCACTTTTCACCCGCATTTTCCTTTTGTAATTATGCCTTTTGAAAACTTTTGTCCACTTCTATACTAGAGCTATTTTTAGACAGAACAGAACCTTTTAACCAATTCTGTAGAATTCATTTATGTAGGTTGGGGGAAATCCCTTTTGTGAAACCTGCTCTTTATAGACAAGTCAGTGGGTATGCTTTCTGGGTGTAGTGAGGCGGGGAACTAGGATGTTCTTTGGCTTAGGCGAATTAATTTCATTCCAAATATAAATAGTAGCTGGACCTTCCTGGAGGAATTGCTCAGACTGCCTGTTATCTTTAAAGCTGTTGACTAAACATTCAGCTGTGCATTGAAATGGCAGGCTCCTCATTTCCTAGGAGATTTGCTTAATCCTCATAAGGGAACACCTGATCCTGCCCCTTTTTTCACCCTCACTGAATCCTGGTCGTTTCCCAGATGGGGTTCTCGTCATCTGGTGCTGTCAGTGCTCCATGCGTGGCCTGTTAGTAAGTGTGCTCCAGGTAGGATCATTGCCCTGTGTGTCTCCATCCAGCTCCGACTTGCCATTATGGCTGTAACTAAGGCTGCATGGCCTTCTGCCACACTAGAGAGAAGGGTGACGGTCACTCTGGTCTGGTCTGACTGGTCCATGGGACTCTGCTGTCTTTTTTGTAAAATATATATGTTAGGTTTCCCTCAGCTTTTGGTGACTTTTTCCTTCCCTGTTTTCTTGAGTGCAGCGGCTTCTCCTCCAGCCCCGCCCAGCACAGTGCTAGTCATCTGTTTCCTTTCTTCATTGCCTCCAACAACTAGGGGTTCATCACCGCCTTTCACTTCTATCCTATTGATATGCACATCTTAAATGGTGGAATTTGTTGATTTCCTGATTTTGAACATTAAGAGTCAGGTTTGATTGTACCTAGACCCCCATGGTGGTGTCACACACTTTTGATCCTGAGTGTGTCAGATGACCACACCTGAACTGCCATCAGGAGCTGCACAGGATGCACGTAACCTAAGAAGTGGAATGGTGCCATCCTAAGGCCCTGCGATGGACAGGTCACCTGGCCTCCCACTTCACTCCTGACTCTATCTTTTCCTTTACTGCCCCCTGATGAGCCAAGTGGTCAGACTACAGAGTTGGATCCCCAGCTCTTAGGTTCGGCTTTAGAATAGTCACTGATATCTCCGTTAGCACAAAAGACACTCCCCTGAGAGTTTAATAAACCTATTTTACCTTTCTAATCTCATTCTGATCTGTCCTGGGCAGGGCTTAATTGCTTGATTCTTGGAAAGTCATTGTGCCCAGGGCATATTTAAGAAAAAGTATATCCTGTTTAACTTCTTGACTCCTTACTCACTGAATTTTCCAGAAGTTGCCCAGCTATTTCATAAAGATGGAAAGGCAGATAAATAGTGTTTTTTGTGTGTTCAAGGCTAAGTAGAGACATCTGTTATGGGTAGGAATTAGATGAGTACGGATGAATACAAAACAAGTCAGAATTAGAAAGAAGCATTATTGAGCCTTACTCTGTTTACAGTCATGCTGTATATTCACGGTTGGGGTCAAGGGTGGGAAGTGGAGAAATGACATAAAGAACTTAAGGCAATGTTCATAGTCTTGGAAATTCAGGAAATATTTTTGAATGACAAGCCCTCACCGTGGAAACAGGAAGACTTGGTGACACCTGTCCAACACTTGAAACAGTATAGATTATTTTTCTTTCTGTTCCCCTAGAAATAAAAGCGTGAGTGGGAATGTGTCACCTTTGTTAACAGTTACATTTCTCTCAGGTTTAGCTGCTTGTTTTCAAGTTCAAATGTGTTTTCAGAATCTGAGGATTAAAGTTATAGGTCTGTCATCCCTGGGTGCTCACCTCACCAGCGAAAGTTCATCTTGCCTGCCCCCACTTTTTCAAGCCTCCCTTGGAAGGACTGTCGCCTGAATGGCAGCACTTAGTGTAAGTTCCTGGACCCTTGGAAAGTCCTGCTCCATCAGGGCCACCAGTCAGGGCTCATACTCTGGGCCCTGGAATTGACAAGGTGCTGGGATTTGCTCTGCGCCTTATCGATTCAGCATGCATTGGCATGTGCTGCAAGCCTTCTGCTCAGTCCTGTGAGGGACGCAGAGTTGAAAAATGTGAATAGGAAATACAAGTTATATCACATTCTTATTTGTGTGTAGGTCCCTAAGAGAGGGCTACACAGCATCGTGGAGGTTGAAGGAGGGGTTACAACCTGCTGGGTGAATCATAAAAAGTAATGATAGTCCTGGGCAGGGAATGCAAGGGACTTCACTCTAGATGGGTATTCTGGGGGGAGGGATTGATTGGGGCTTGGAGTTTCTTCTGCTGGCAGGTGTCCACCTAGCCATTCTGAGAACAGGAGCCTCCTGCCTTGTGTGGCGTGGAGCAGGAAAGGATGTGGAGGCACTGTGCACTTGGGGGCCGGACAGGAGGGCCACCAGCACAGTCTAGGAAAGGGGCATGGCAGCCCCAAGCGCACTCAGGACCCATGTATGCAGTTTTGCTCAGTGTTACGGGAGGTGAGCAGAGTGTGATGCTCCACAAAGATTTCCAGATGAAAGAGCAGAGAGGAGTTGCCATGAAAGACGTTCTGAGCTTCTCCAGACATGAGTGTGAGTTTATTTGGGAGGAAATCAATGTGCTGCAAATTCACTTTACTTGTATCTTTATTAGATGTTTGACCCTTTTTGATTTTAGAAGAGAACCTTCATCCCTTTTATCTTTTTTTTTTTTTTTTTTTTTTTTTTTTTTTTTTTTTTTTACCTTTGAGCCCAAACCTGGCAGCTGCCCAGGTCGGAATTTCCAGACAGGCTCGTTATGACTGACTTGCATCATCGGCATTAACACCTCTGGTGCTGATGTAATGTGTAAGCATGTCCTGAGTTGACTCACAGCCCCTTTGTTGTGTTTTGTTGTGATATTTATTTGACAGTCACAAAACAGCTGACCTCTGCACCTTGGAGTCTCTCTCCAGTGGCCTTGAACAAAGGATCAGGTCCCAGGGAGATAAGATTGTGTACTAGCTATGCCTGGGGAAGGCCACCTCCTCCCTCAGAGATTACTGGAGGGTTTTTACCCCTCTCTGTTTAGAAGTATTTATGCAAATTTCAAACTTCTGCCAGCTCTTAATGTCAGTATTCCTGACTGAGATCATCTCTTACCAGCTGTCTCCATTCAGCTGGGTTTTCTTCCTGTCCATGTCTTCAAATTAAGTGGCTGACCTGCCCACAGGGTTTAGTGGGTGGCATGTGTGGAAATGGTGGCAAGCCTGCTGTTTTCTGTCTGGGTATAGTTTGTCTATCTCTCTAGTTTTTCAGGTTTTTCTCCCTAGTTTTTCAGACTCTCCCCTGGGATATTGTCATTCAGTGAGAGAAGGGCTTCAGCCTGAGATACCTTTGCTCCTTCAGAAAGCCAGAAGTACAGCCCTACTTCTCTGCCATCGACTCAAGGCACCAACATGACCCCAGCCCCACAGCCTGAGCAAACCTATTTGGCCACCTGAAGACCCTGATTATGATGGGCCCCATTGTCCAGTGCCACCCTCACCAGGATTTCCAGGGCACATCGGCCTAAGCCCTGTTCTCTAGTTATTGTTTCCTTACTAACTAGGTCATGTTTAATTTGCCACTGGGTGCAGGAAGACTTGTGCTATCCCTAATGGTGTTGCACTTAAAGACAATTGAGGACTGACATCCTGGGCCATATACTCTTTCTGAGCCACTTTACATTTCAGTTCCTTAGGTCAGTGCGCAGGGATACTTTCCTTCTCCTTTGAGGTTCCTATAAGAGATGAGAACATGTCACTAAAACCAGTTAGTAAAATTTCTAAGAGCATGTACTCGTCAGTAGTGTTAAAACATTGTCTTTGCAGAAATGGGGGAAAAAATAACATTCAGAGTGTTTTGTATAATAAATTTAAACCACAACAGAGTAAGTGAAAGGTTCTTTTTGGTGAGAAAACATTGACTCTAAATAAAAGATTATGGAGGCCTGCGTTGGCCACCTCTCTATGGCCTCAAGTAGTTTTCTTTTCCATACTGTGATGGGGACAGGGTACAGCATTCTTTTCTTCTCAATCACTACAGCAAGAACTTTCAGTACTGTCATGGTCGTGTCACGAATCACTCCTTTGAGTTCCATCTTTTCCTCTCTCCCTATGTTGAAAGGGCTGCTGGTTGACAGAGCTGGGCCACTTTGATGATTAATGAATAACCTGGTGACCAAGGTGCTTCTTTTCCTGTTGTATTTTTAGAATGAGAATAACACAGGAAGTGTAAAGGTGAAAGCAGCTCCCCGATGGCCTGTGACAGGCTGGAATCATCAGACAGGTTTTACTTCCTTCTCGGATTACTTTTCCAGGAGGACATGCTTTTGAGCTCATGTGGCAATAGCTCTCAGGGTTTGGGGCGAGGTAACAGGGATTTTATGCCTCAATTTAATGTGTTCTTCAGGCAGTTTTATAGGTTGGGTGTTGCTCCTGGTGTGGTTCTTGGCAAAGAGTAGGCGTCGAACTTGCTAGTTGGTGGATTGATTGATTAAACAGTTCTGAAGCTATCAACAGGCAATGATTTTTATGTTATGATGTCATATAACTAGATACTGGTCACAGCAAAGCCAAGTGTGAGCAAAGATGCTGAGATGCTGGTGGTGGAGAATTCATAGTCACTAAAATTCTACCCCAATAAAGCAGGACTTATGAGGAAAACTATTATCCTTTGCTGATACCCATAAAAGAATATATGAATTAATGCTGTTAATAAGTTGAATAACATTCTAATCCAAAGCCCAGTGGGGCTGGGGGAGGAGGGTCTGACTGTCACTGAAGTCTTTCTATAGGTAAGGACAGGCAGGACATGCCAAGAAATCTTTGAAAATTAAGAGTATTAGGAATTTTAACTCCAGATGCTCCTCAACTCAACAATGGGTTATGTCCTGATAAACTCAGCATAAGTTGAAAATATAAGTCTAAATGTATTTAACACGTCTAACCTACCAAACATTGTAGTTTAACTTAGCCTACCTTAAACATGCTGAGAACACTTATGTTAGTTTACAGTTGGCAAAACCATCTAACACAATGAATACACTGTAGAGTATCGGTTGTTGACCCTCATGATTATGGGTCACTGCCACTCCCCAGCATCATGAGAGAGTAATGTACCAAATATCACTAGTCTGGGAAAAGATCAAAATTCAAAGTTTGGTTTCTGCTGAATGTGTATTGTTTTCACATCATCGTGAAGTTGAAAAATCCCGTCAAATCATTGTAAGTCGGGGACTATCTGTATATCGTGGGTCTATCTGCAGATATATTCTAGAATGAAAGTAGATAGATTAATGGGAGAGCACAGCCCATGAGCACTCCCACCTCAGAAGAAGAATTTATATATATCAAAGATGGAATCGCACACAAACCGTTTGGGAAAGAGAAGCTGATCAGCCAGTGTTGTAGGAATAGTCAAAAGAAAGAAACTAGATCAACTAGAAGAAAAACACAAGCGAATGTGACTTAGAATAGAGAAGGGCTCTGTAAGCCTAAAAGAAACTACACAAGAGAAGGAAAAGGAATTGACTTGACAAAGTGTTATGCTCTGTGTGACAAACACCATCACCAAACACAGTGTAAAGCAAATAGCCTTACAGTCCTTCATAAATGAAGAGCTAGAAAACTGGCCAAGAGCAAGGCAGATGATCAGAACTCACAGGTGCCAGGAATCACAGAGGACAGAACCCTCTAGCCATTGGCGCCTCTGGGAACAAACAGTTTCCGTGTGTGCAGCTGCCAGGATCTGGGGTTTATTTTTGTCTAGTGGTACTTGTGGTATTTCACTGGTAACACTGCTGGGTGAGTATAAATTGGCTTCACTTCTAGGGAAAATATTTGACAGTATACTAAGAACCTATAAAACACTCATTTCCTTTGAACCAGTGGTTCCACTTCTTAGGCATTTGCCCTTAAAAAAAAAAAAAAAAAAAAAAAAAAGATGTCCCTAAGATTTGTAAATAAGAGTCATTTTAATGTTATTTGTATTTTTTAAAAGAAACAGTTAACTGTAGAAATGTTCAGATTATGTAACACCCGACAGTGAATTGTCACATAGTCAAGAAAGACCAGTCTCCACAAATGGACGATGTAGGAAGAGTTGCTCCCACTGCCTGCCAAGAAGTCACAAGCAGGTCCCAGCTGTGGTTAGAGTGAGTGTGAGCAGACGTGTGAGTGTACATCGTGGAAGATAAAAGAGGCAGAAAGCGAATGCAGAGATGCTAAACGTTGGCTGTCCCTGGAGAACAAGATAACGGGATGTTTATTTTCTTGCTTTTACTTCATGTATTTTCCAAAAATTTTCAATGAACTTATATAATTTTTTAATTAATAAAAAAGAAAAATCATCACAGAACCAGCAGATACCTTCATGTTAAACTACCATTAGTGGTTCTGGTTCTCTGAGTATCTTCTTGTGTGCTTAAGTGGAGATGTTTAGGTTTGTGGGTATTTCTGCGAGGCAAAGGGCCCCTGGCTTGGTGCTGAGCCTCCTCTCAAGGGCTGCTGAACCTTCCACTCCCACTCTCTCTCCACCCTGGGCAGGGCTGGGTGGGCTCTCAGTCAGGACTCGGTGATAGCTGCCTCCCTCCCCTCTTGAGTTCTCCAGTACAGTGTGTGGCTTTCACATTTAGGACTTGATTTGTTTCCAGTTGGTCTCATCTGCCCACCTGTCATCAGCAATTCCACAACCCAGCTAGGATTGTAGGGGAATTGCCATCAAGCCTGGCAGGTTCTCTTCTTGCTAACCCACAAGTCCTCATTCTGGACTCTTGCAGCTAATGGTTATTATAGAGGAGCACCTGTGACTTTCTCTGGGCCTCTCTCATCTCTCTCTCTGGAGTTTTAATCAGGATGTTTCTTGATGAATGAAACTAGTCTTTTAAAACCTTAGAGAATAAAGGAAATGTTTAAGACTTGGATTTGATAATTCACAAAATTTCTAATGCATTTGAAAATTAAAAAATACTTCATTACCCTTTAATTTCATGAGTATTTATTGTGCACCCACTGTGTGCCAGCTCTAGAGAAAACATGTTAGATGAGGCCAACTCTATGCCTGCCCTTCCCAGAGCTTGCAGTATAGTGGGGAAGATAAGAATTAAATAAGTAATTACACCCAAAAAATGAAGCACCAGTATGGTTAGGTACCATGAAGGAGAAAGATGGATGTTCCCCCGAAGATGATTCATGCGAGTGGAAACCACTTATGGAGAAAGCTCCACTTGTCTTGTTCAGGAAAAGTTTTGTTAAGTAGAATATCTGCTACTTCTTAGAGATGACCCTTTATTTTTTTTAGGCATTCCTCAAAAAAAGCCAACATGTCATCATCTCGCTCTTCACTTTCTTTCACCAAATGGTAGTACTGTCAAATGGAAGGTGGCCCAAGAATTGCTAACACCTCTGTAATTGTAGCCGGCAAGCTGAGCCACCAAAGAAGGAGGTGACCTCCGCTGGGCCACAGGTAAAGCGAGCAGATGAGTGGAAGGACCCTTGGCGCCGGTCCAAATCTCCCAAGAAGAAACTCGGAGTATCAGTCTCCCCTAGCCGGGCACGAAGGCGTCGAAAAACATCAGCCTCATCAGCCTCTGCCTCCAATTCCTCCAGGTAAGGAGACTGGCTCGTGGGAGTGGCTGTTCATAAACACCACAGCAGTGACACACAGTTGTTGCCTGGGGAGACATCAGTGGGACCAAACAAGCATTTGTTAACTGAGCAGAGACTGACTGAGTGATGCTGGCGCATGAGCAGCAAACAAGACTGCTGCGTAGTATCTTACGTCTCATGTGAGGAGATCCCCCAGGATACGGGTGACCCAGAGTGGAACACAGGCCCGGCCAGTGAGCTAAAGGGCAGGGTGGGTCAGCAGGGGAGAACGCTTGCCTGGGTGACCCCAGGAGAGACACCATAAGGAGAAACCAGCAGAACAGCTTGAGCCCTGTCATATAGTCAACTCATGTGTTTCTCCTGTGAGTTGGGGTTAGCAGCTCTGAAACTTGTGTGTCCACTAGTTCTTAACAAACAAGTGAGGAAGTTGTGGCTGATGAGGGCTAGGTCTCTCCCTGCCAGAAAAAGGCGTTACAGGTCAGAAAGGGTGACCCCAGGGGAGCCAGTGTGTTAGGTGGGGACTGCAAGTACCAGTATGGATTCAGGATTCGTTGTGTGCACAGAGACAGATGGAAAAATAACATATGCGCATATCCTGGCTCTATTCACTAAGGGCCTAGGAGCTGTGTCACCATGACAGTGAGACACCCAGCACCCAGGTCTTGGTTTCTAAACACCATTCCCACCATAAGGGGGATGGGACTGCAGCATGTTCATAAAGGTGTCAAAAGGGTGGGTGAGTCCGTGTGAGTGTGTGGAAGTGTACCTGGATGTGAGTGTAGCCTTGTTGTCCGGGTCTGCACCCTAGGCCCAGTGGTGGCGGGCAAGGCAGGGGTGGAGGAAGACCTGGCCTCTCCTCTCTCCCCTCGGATGCTCTAGGTCGTCTTCACGGTCCTCATCCTATTCTGGCTCTGGTTCATCCCGGTCCCGGTCCCGGTCCTCATCCTACAGCTCCTACTCCAGCCGGTCTTCCAGACACAGTTCATTCTCAGGCAGCCGGTCCAGGTACATTCCCGGGGCCCAGTGGATGTGGCAAGCTTGGGCACTTCTGGGTGTGACCCAAGTCTTCCTGAGTTGCCTGTATTGATGGTAGGTCTCTGTCCTGATGGTGTTCTTCCAGGTACTGTTGTTTTCAAAACAGTCTCACTAAGTTACCTGTCATATGGTAAATTCTGAAGAATACACAGTAAGGTGCCAACTAACGAACTGCAGGCGCTGGGAGATCGTTACACACAGTGCACATCAAGAGACTGTTCAGAAGCAGCACCTACAATGGCCTGCTTGGGGGTGTGCTAAAATCAGAAATAAGGCAACACACACATACACTCGCGTACACACCCTACACACACACCACCACAAGTATACACACACCACTCACACTTCTCTGGGAAGCATCCCCGCGGATGTTTTGAGAATAAATGGACCACTTCGTCTTGTGGGAATCCGTTGTTTCACAGTGGTGACCCTTCCTGGCAGCGACTCTTACTTTGGGACAGTTGTAGAGAGAATTAGAACAGCATTAGATCATTGAAGTTATTGAATCTGATGGTCCAGTTAACATTTAAAGTGGGCTGTGAAACAAAGTGGATGTGGGGCCTATTTTCCATGAATGTTGAACATTAGCCTTGGTTGGGGGGGTGGGGAGAGGAAACCTTTTTCTAACGGCGTCTAGAGGGTCAGCTGTGGGCCCTGGGGCCTCATGACCTTCTTGCAGGAAGTTTAAGCAGTATCTGGGGGGCACGGAATGGCTGCCAGACATGGGGCAGCCATGGCCTGTAGAAGGTAAAGTGGAAGACAGAAAAGACATTGGTCAACAAGAGAGAAACCTCATGTGTGGCTTCATTTAAGAAACGAGACTGGCGAACTGCGGGAAGAAGCCTGAGGCCAAGTTGGGAAATTTGGAATTTTTAGAAATCACAATGTTAGGAGGTTTACCTACAGCCTTTCCTGTGTGTGCGCAGTTGGCACCAGCTGTCCCCTCAGCACTCCTCTCTCCTCTGACACTATATTTTACAAGATCTAAAAAGATCCATTGCACTCATGGGGAAACAGGCTCAGTGAGGAAATATAACTAGCCAAAGCCTCACATGTGAGGGAAGCATCCCCATTTTAAATGAGGCAAATAAGTAGAAGCTCATAATGGCCTTCTCTGTGAATCCGGGGTGGTGTCCCCAGTGTGCTCAGGCTTGGACTAGGGCACTGTAGCACCCCCTCCTCACACCTCTGTTTACTCCCTAGGTCCCGGTCCTTTTCCTCGTCCCCGTCACCTTCTCCAACGCCTTCCCCACACAGACCTTCTGTCAGAACCAAGGGAGAGCCAGCTCTGCCTCTCGGAAAAGCAGGGTAAGTGCCCAGTGGTCAGGTCAGGCTGACAGCCTCCAGCCTTCTCCCTCCCTCCCTCTTATATCACATCTGTGGAGAAGCCCTGTGGGAACAGTACATGAGACCCCTGGGGTGGGCAGAGCAGCAGGAGATTGGGCTCTGGAGGCCAAAGGGCGCAGGCTTAGCCTCTCACTTCCCAGCATGTGACCTAGGGGCCGTGTGTCACATCTGTGCTCCAGCAGCCATGCTTAGGAGTGTGGCAATGGATGGCCATGCTCCTCAGCTTTGGAGCAAGTGCAGCACAGGCCACCGGCTCCACTCTTATTGGGCAGATAAGTGGGCAGGGTTTCCTGCCAAGCTCCGCCCCAGGGCTGTCTGTGATTCTTAGAAAGAGCAATCTTGCCAAGTTCTGTCTCATCTTCACTCTCTGCTGCTCCTGGAATTGGTCACATTGATCCTTTTCAATAGATGTGACTGATGGGAGAAGTTAGAAACATCTAGAACTTACTGTGCAAACGTTACAGCCCTGCAGCGACTGTGCCGCTTCCCAGACTTAACACAGTCGAAATCATGCAGGATGCATGCTTTCAGTTCTGCGTTTTCATCAGCACAGATCTCGATTTGGCACAGATTTTTATTTACCCTCAGTGGCGTGCTGAGCAGCTTGCTTTTGCCCAAGACTGCTTCCTGCTGATGGCACTTTGTTGACAGGGTTTCTGATAGGTGCATGCTTTGTGTTCCATCTGAATCATGATGCTCAGTGCTACTGAAATAATTAGAGTGTTTTCCCACGTTGACAGTAAAGAAAAGCTTTGGGGGTCTTTTTTTTTTTTTTTTTTTTTAACTACTGTGTGCTTTCCACATGTGAGTGTGCCCCAGTACCCTTGCAGGGCTACCCAAACATTTGGGGCAGAGGGTCCAAGGGACTACAGTGCCAGGTCTTGGCTGTTCTCAAGAGCTCTTAGATGAAACTCTTCCTGCTGGGGATGCACCTCTCACTTTTGCCTGTGAAGGGGAAGCAGGGCTGTTGCTCCGTAGCTTCAGAAGCATTCTGAGAGCCCAGTGTAAGGTGGGATCAACACCTGATGTGCCCTGAGGTCTTTGGCAGGTCCCTCCGCCGGGTCTAACCTCCTTCCATCCTATGTCACAGAGAGAAGGCGGTGAAGAAGCCAGCCCCACCTCCAGCCCTACCACAGGTCCCTAAGGCCACTGCTCCCACCCCAGAGCCCACCAAGCCAGGAGACCCTCGGGAAGCCAGGAGGAGAGAGCGGCAAGCCAGGACCCCTCCCAGGAGGTAAGTCACTCTGGGGAACCCTCATTGGGATTTCCACATCTTTGGTGCCAGCACTGGGGGAGGGGTACTCCTAGGCAAAGCATTTGAGGCCAGGGACCCATTCTTTCCCTGACATGTGAGGCTTTGGCTAGTTATATTTCCTCACTGAGCCTCAGTTTCCCCATGAGTGCAATGGATAGCGTGAGCCCATCACACTACTCTATCTGAGGAGAGAAGGCACTTCTTCAGCACCCAGAATCTTCCATGGACAGAGGCGATAGTGATTTGGGGACACTGAAGGGAGGTTTTGTGTTTTTATTTTGGAAAAAAGATGCATTTAAAAGAAAATAGAACCCTATTCACTTTCACATCTGTGGCAAGTTACTGGTTAAACATTTGTCTCAGGTCAATGATTAGCCCAGATTTCAAGACTGTCTGCCCTTTGTCAGTTCTGCAGAGATGTGAGTGGCGGGACTTTTGGTTGTGTTGCAGGCGGACCATCAGTGGCAGCGGCAGTGGCAGCAGCTACAGCGGCTCTAGTTCCAGATCCAGGTCATTGTCAGCATCTCTCTGGCCCTAGTCCTCATCAGCTTCCACCCCTGCCTCCCCATCGTAGTCCATGAACCCTGGAAGAGGGTCAGCTTAGGTGTGGTGTCCTTTTCCCTCAGGCACCCCGAGTGCTATTTTGGAGCAGCATGGCTGGCTGTCTCCACTGGACAAAGAGAAGAGAATGCACTGATGCTCACATAGTAGGGAGCCTGGCCTGATGGCTCCAGGCATGTAGGAGAGGCCTGTACACCCTTTGTCCCCACAGCACCTTACTGGCTTGAGGACACCAGGGCACTTCCAGCCCAGCAGGACTGCGTGAGGCTGGTGTGTATGCCCTCATACCTGTTCTTGTATGGAGGGCTGAGTCTCGCCCCAGCCTCTTGTTCCTGAGGCAGCTGGGGACAGTCGATTTTTTAAAATCTGATAAAATAAATAGAAAAAGAATTCTACTACTTAGTTGTTTAAAAAGAAGACAGTAATAAGTCTTTAGATTCCGTAGCTTCAGAAGCATTCTGAGAGCCCAGTGAAACGTCCTCTTTCATTTCTAGGCAGCACGTGGTTTAGATACATTTACCTAAATCTTTCTAAATAGGTTGAAAGACCTAACCTTTAGAGAATAGTTGAGCTCACTCTCCTTCCCCCTCCCCCATCCCAGCATCTGATGACCTTAGGAAACGGTGGTTGGTGTTTTTTCAGAGCGTAAGATATAGTACTCAGCAGAAACCAGCATAGCAGCTTTATGCATTTCAAGTCCTTGCGCAGCGTGAGCTGTGACAAAACTAAGGACCCAAGAGATTAGCCATCATTTCCATGCTTCCCTGAGACATGCCGTGTATTAAGGTAGTCTCCAGTCTGGTGTCCGGTGTCACTGCAGGTTGAAGCCCTATCCCTTTGTGTGCATCATTCACTGACACACTCAATTCTGTCATCACTTACTCTTGGGTCACCCTTAGTCATGTCCCTGCCCAACAAACAGGATGGGGAGCTTCCACTCAGTGATGTGAGTGTCCCTTCACTGTATGTCACCTTTACCAAGTGTCCCCTCTGAAATTTAAGGTTTGGTGGGTACACGTTCCTTTAAAATGGGAGTTGGGGAAACTGGACATAGAACCCTGCACCAAGCCCCCCTGGGACCCACCCACCCACCAAAGCTCTCCATCCCCAGCTCATCTTGCAGTCAGGGCCATGTGGGTGCAAACAGGCTCGTGTGTGTCTAGGTCCCTGAGCGTGAGCAGCGTCTCCTCAGTGTCCAGCGCCACGTCAAGCAGCAGCTCAGTGCACAGCGTGGACTCAGACGACATGTATGCAGACCTGGCCAGCCCTGTGTCTTCAGCCAGCTCTCGGTCCCCCACCCCAGCCCAGACCAAGAAGGAAAAAGGTACAGGGCTCCTCATGTCCTGGGTGTTATGGCACCAGAGGAGGGGCAAGCCCTTTGTGGAGAGAGGGTGTGAGGTGCCTCGGTCACCAATGCACGCAGCTGGTCAGACAAGAAAGCACTGGCCTCCCAGTTGCATCCTTATGCACGTATCAGCTGGCTGAAAACATAGTCCTCCACCCAGTGGCACACGGGAAACTATTATACTGGCCCAGCGACCGTGACCAAACATTTCTCATCGGCAGGAAAATCTAAAAAAGAAGATGGCATTAAAGAGGATAAGCGGAAAAGAGATTCATCCACCCAACTGCCCAAATCCTCAAAACTTTCCGCAGGCGGTAAATCCGCCCAGCAATCCTCAACCCCCCAGCAGGCACCCCCTGGACAGCCCCAGCAGGGTGCATTTGTGGCCCACAAGGAGATCAAGTTGACACTGCTGAATAAGGTGAGGCCAGAGGCACTTCTGGTGGGTAGTTCCAAGGAACCATGCACCTGGGGGTCGTCCTGGGACTGAGAATGAGTGAGGGCCAGCAAGTGACCTTTCAGACTTGGTGGCCAGATATTTCCTCTGCTCATCCTCCTGCCCTGGTGGACAGCCCTGGGAGGAGTAGAGGGACATGTGGGCACAGAGTAGATGGGTTCCTACAGCGTGTCCTGGGATATCAGAGCATCCAGGGGAGAGTGATCTCCCTGTCCCTGAGAACCCGCCCCCTTGGCCCTCCTTCCTGTGCCTGGGCTTTGCAGTTCCCACAGGGCAGCAGTGCGATGGAGAGCGAAGCAGACTTGGCCTCTGTGAGTTGATGTCCCCAGGGCCCCATGAAACTAGAAGGGTGAGGCTGCACCTGCTGGAGTTCTGTCCCTGGCTTGTGGCCCTCACCGGGAGCACAGCATCTCTGCCTGCACCTTCCCTACAGAGAATCAAGGCCCCAAACCATGGGCCCTGCTTCATTTGAGGCCAAGTGGGTGAAGGGGGAGCCCAGAGGATGGGGCCCATAGGAGCCGAGAACAGGTCTGGGCATGAGGACGTCACCACTCTGCTCCCCTCTAGTATGTTCCACTTGGTGGCCAGAGGCTTAGGCCCCGTGTCCTCACTGTGCTTTGTCTGTCATTTTAGGCCGCTGATAAAGGGAGCAGGAAGCGATATGAGCCCTCAGACAAGGACAGGCAAAGCCCTCCTCCAGCCAAGCGGGCCAACATGTCCCCAGACCGAGGTAAGCTCTGTCCCTGCAGAGGCCTGACAGGCAAAGGGACCAGGACTCCTTCTGCTCTTTAAAAATATTGAGGACCCCAAGGAACTTCTCATCTTGTAGGTTATATATATATCAATTTTTACAGTATTAAAAGTTAAAACTAAGAAAAATTTTTAACATTTATTTTAAAATAAGTCACTATATTTTAACACAAATAACATTTTTTATGAAAAAATAACTATTTTCCAGAACAAAAGTTAGTAGAATGACTTTGTTTCTTTTTTGTCATAAATCTCTAACATCTGGCTGAAAGACAATGGCTAGGTTCTCATCCCTTGTGATAGCATAAAACACGCGGCCTCTGGAAAACTCCACCCTAGGCTGTGAGAACATGAGAGCACAAAGGGCAGGCAGGGTCTCGATGTGCTGTGAAAACAGACTGACTGTGTGGACCCCTGGCAGTCCAAGGACCACACCTTAACCCCTGGCCCAGACTCGGAGTGTCTTCCTGCTGGCTTTAACAAGTAAAGCAAAACCTGCATTGTGCCAGGCCATCTTTCTTCCCTAAAGCAGAAGGCAGGGGGCCAGCCAGACCTCCATGCAGTTGGGTATGCAGGTCTCGGGGCCCATCAGGAACATGAAGGTTTGGGAGGGAATGGGGTGCTACTTGCCTCTGCTGGTGAGCCCAGGGCTGGCCTTGCCCCCAAAGTACAAATGGCACAATGGTCATGCTGGCCCTCATTCTAGAGCCCATCTTCCTCTGCCAAGTGGTGACCACCCACCCATCTGCTCTCACCCCATGTGCTCACTTGACAGCAGTGCAGCCAACACTCCTGATTTCTTGGTTTTGCTTTTATTTTTTAAACTACTGTGACTTTTGTTCCCATTGGAAGACCCATATGATAAGTTTCTTCAAGGCAAGGAGAGAGGGTCTTTTCTGGATAATGAAAACTCAGCAATTTTAGACACTGGCTCAGGAAACTTGGAACCCAAATTGGAGTTCAGCTTCTGGGTTTTCCTGGAGCCTCACTCTCCCGTGATCAGTTCTCCCCTTTCCTCACCAGCTCCGCCCTTCTGCCTCTTCCTGTAAAAATGAGAAAGCTACGCTGAGCTGTTGCGATCAGAACATGGTCACTGATATCCAATAAGGGTGGCCAGCGCCTTGCACTGCCATCCCCACATGTAACTGAGACCCTGATCTTACTTTGTCCGTGTCACCCAGGTTCTCGGGACCGAAAGTCAAGTGGGAGACTGGGCTCCCCAAAGTCAGAGCGGCAAAGAGGCCAGAATTCCAAGGCACCCATGGCCCTACCAGACAGGTGAGTATCCATCCTGTGCCCCTGGCACACCACGTGGGCCCCTTTGCCTTGAGGAGGATCTGCAGACCCAGATGCAGCTTGGGACTCTGTATTGGGCTTAGATCTCGAGGCAAGAGGGTAGCCCCACACATGTCTTACTCTGTCCCACCAGTGGGTCCTGGAATGGGAAATGGCCCAAGGCACTCAGCTCACAGCCTGAGGTGGGGGAAAGGGGCTGAGATGGTCATAGCTCTTTTCTAACCTTCCATGTCAGGCACGAGAAGTAGGACAGTGATTTCCTTTTTCCAGGAAGTCAGCTCCAAGATCCTGTGGACCTGCACCATGCAGCTTGGAGCTGAGGTCTGGGTGAGGGAGGGCACGGAGAGGGCGGGCACAGGACTCAATCAAGGAGCTGTACAACTCCCTACACACAATGGGGGCCCCCACAGCCTCAAGGGTCCTCCTGAGTCAGTAGTGTGGGTTTTTTCCTCATCACAGAGGAAAGTTGCATACAAAGACTATAAGAAGTAGGAGGGACAGGTTATCTGAGTGCTAGGCTGGGCCCTGGATGTTTATCCACTGTGGTGAGGTCTTTGTTCCCTGGGGAGAGGGCACCTTCTGCCTGGCAGGTACAGCTTACAGGGTCTAGGCCCCAGACTGGACCTTGCGTGCCCTGCCTGGCGGGAAGCTCATGGCACAGAGGAGAAAGGCTCTCAAACAAACCCCTCTAATAGCCTCTCCACTCCCACAGGAAACGCCAGTTGTCACCCCAGTCCAAGAGCTCCAGCAAAGTCACAAGTGTGCCCGGCAAAGCCTCAGACGCCGGCACTGCCTCTTCCACCGGCACCAAATCAGGGAAGGCCAGCACGCTGTCTCGGCGGGAGGAGCTCCTGAAACAGCTCAAAGCCGTGGAGGACGCCATAGCTCGCAAGCGGGCCAAGATCCCCGGGAAAGTGTAGTGGGCCCCGCAGGCTCGGCTCCCCCACTGGAGGCAGAGACTCAAGTGTTTTTATAAATAGGGTAAGCGCAGCCATTTTGGATTTTGCATTTAATGTCTTATTTTGGCTGTGAGTCTTTTTAAAAATTAAAAAAGAAAAAAAAGTTTCTCAGCTGGAAAAGAAGCCACACACACGTAATGAAGATGACGCTGAACCTCAGCCTTCTCCCGACCACACTGACCAGTCCCTTCCCAGAGCAGAGGTCCCACGAGACAGGCAGGCAGGCGGCAGACAGCACCGAGCGAGGACGTGGCACAGTTTTATGTAAATTATGAGTCCCAGACGCCCGGATCAGCCAGCCCATACTTTCCTCTTCCCTGTCTTCTTTTCCTCCCTCTGCTAGTCAGGCGAGTTCCCGCCCTGCTGTGTGCGGTGTCCTCACCACACTGCTCTCCTGCCGATAGAAACACCGAATGCTTCTGAGCAGCCTCTTCCCCATCCCCACCTGCCCCCAGGATCAAAAAATATATATATTCTTGACAAAAGTCTGACTAGGAAATATTTCCTGTCTTTTATTTTAAGCATCAAATTGTTTTAGTTGATTTGAAAAGGAAAAAAAAAAAAGGAAAGACCAAAAAAAAAAAAGGCCAAGGGTATTGTTGGGCGTCTGTCTAATGTGGAGGGTCTTTTTTTGAGGGGTCTCCTAAAATAAAATATTTTGATAAGCAGCTGTCTATCCCTGGTGGTGATATTTGCATGTGCCTAGGTCCTCCTACCCTCTGCCCTCCCCACGGTACAGGGCCTGGTCACCTCAAGACACCCGCTGAGCCTGCCTTGCATTTAGGAGCCCTTGGCTGATGGATGCTGAGGACCTGGAGTTTCCCCTCCTCCCCCCAAGACCTCGGTGCAATTCCCAGGGGGCTGCCAGTCAGGAACAGTAGGTGTTCACTCACCCACCAGACCAGGCACTCTGCCCTCTGGCCATAGCCCCCAGGGAGCACCACACCTCGGCTTCCTCATGGTGGAACTGGCCCTGGCAGGGGTTCATGAACGAAAGCCAGTGGCAGCCTCTCCTAGCAGCATGCCCTGGGCCAGCAAGGTCAGGAAGGACACTCCTTAGGCCAGACCCAACCTCAAAGCCAGTTCCCCATGCAGAGCCTTAAACATGCCATCTGATCCCCACATAGCCACGTACATATCTAAGCTTGAGAAGTCCTAGACCCAGAACTACTCTGTCATCCTTTGCAGAGCAGAAATGTCAGCAGTTCTGAGTGGCCACCTTTGCAGTGCTCACTGCAGCCCAAAGAGCCCTGGGGCCACCAAGACTGCCAGCGGGGAGATCCCAGTGCTCCCTCCAAGTCTTTCCTCATGCGATTAAATTCACAGAGTGGCGTCATAGGCTTTGGAGTGCCCAGACACCCTCAGGTTACCATATAGCAAGTGCTATAAATGCTTTTGGACAAAATGGCCCTTGGAGCCCAGGCTGCTGCCCCCAGTTCAGTTCTGCAGTAGGGCCCTGTGGGGCCAGCATCAGGAGGCAGCAGCCTGGGGTTCTCACCTGGTTGTATGACCTGCTGAGCTGAAACCAGCTTGCAGGACACATTCCACAGCACTCGGTCCCACTGCTACGTGGCAGTTAGACTAGACACAAACACTGAGGGAGGGAGCGCTGTGAGCCAGCCACACAGGCCTCCTGAGCGCACTGTTTCCATTTCATGTCCATGTCCCTTCCACAGCACAGGACAGGAGATTCCTTGTACATCAAGGTGGCCTCAGTCACGCATCTCCACAATTTTTAAAGGCTTATCTGGTTTGTTATTAAATCAAAGGAAACTCCCATTCTCCTAATGGGTGACTTTCAAGGACACGGGGCCAGAATCCAGGATACCTTGAGCTCCAGCCTGTCCCTGTGCCATTGGACCCTGCAGTCCAGCTAGGCAGTGACTGCCCTGCTTAAGTCAGTAGCCCACAGGTAAGCACGCCACAGAGATTTCTGCATTTGGCCCTCCTTGCCCACCTGACCAGTCTCTTCCCATCCCAAGAGGCTGACCTGACCCTGACATTTAATGTGTAGGCCAGAGCCACCGCCCTGGCTTCCCCAACCTGAGGTGAGTTTAAACTAGCAGCTTTCCATTTGCCGTCTGAGGCCATAGCTCACTTGGGCTAGGCTGAGGCAGGTTCCTGTCCTGGGAGGGATGGGGGGCCACACCCTGAGCCAACTTCACTCCCCAGGCCTAATGGAAAGAACATTCTAGGCCAGACATCTGAGAAAAGGGGAGGCCTCTGTCGTGTAATGGCTCCTCGGGCATCTTTGCCCTCCAGGGAACGTGAGGGCTGAGATCCTGACAGGTGGTTAACATGCAAATAGTGGGAATAATTATGAGTTCCTCAGGTTCCATCTCTGCCCACAAGACTGCTCCTTGAGTGTGCAAGCCACTGCGGAATCCCCTGCCCCTCCATTCCTCACTCCTCCACAGCCGGAGTGGCCTTGCCACACTGCATATGCCGAGCCTCCCTGCCTTTCCCGGCCTGCTTGCCATGCTTCCCATCCAGAGCCTCTGCACATGCTGTTCCCTGGCCCTGGAACTCGCCTGGCTGGCTGCTCGCTTCCTCTCACAGCCAGGCAAGCCCACCCTATCCCCTCCCAAGTCCCTCCATTGTCTGCTGCCGCAGTGCTGTCCGCAAGTTGCCTTGTCTATCCTCAAGTGTAACCCTAGAGGTACTTGGTGCAGCTCCCAGTATTATTAGTTCTCCAGGGAAGGGATCCATTTCCCAGCCCCAAGGCCAGGCCCCTGCTGTTCCCCCCAAAGCCTAGGCCCCCACCTGCCCTTACGTCCCCCAGGTTGCCCTCTCTCCCCTATTTCCTGCTGACCACCCAGCTCCATAGCAGTTCCAGGGACTGGGGCTGAAGGATGCCAGGCCCTGGCCTTGGCCCTGGGTAAACAAGCAGGGACCGCCCTGGACAGCCCCATACTACTGGGTCATAGACAAAGATGAGGTAAGAGGTCATTCCTGACAGTGCAAAGTGCTGTGCGCACAAGAGAACTGGGCTGTGTGATAGACCGACCGCAGACAAGGCGGCGGTGGTTGGGAAGGCCATGTCTCCGAGAGAAGGGGGAGATGGTACTGTTGCTCCCCCTTCACAGATGAGGGGTCTGAGCCTTGCCATTGGGCCTTCTTCCAGGATGGGGGAAAACTTTAAACCTGAAGCCTGAAGAGCCTGGGGCAAACCCCTCCTGCGTGGTCTTTAGAGGGTGGGGTCGGGTGGGGGCGTGATTTGAGGAGGGGGGAGGCTGAAGGGGGTCTTCCCAGACACCACCTCCAGGATGCACTCCAGCCTTCCTCTGGCTGCCACCTTTCCAGTCTTGCCCAACCTGGGACTTCTGTGCTTGCCTCAGCCTCCCAGGAATGAGGTGCCACCCCGGCTCGCCCTGCATCTGTCCTTCTGACCTCTGTGTACGGCAGGACCCCTGACCCCTAGTCCCCATGCTGGTCCCCAGGGGTGGGCCTTCACTGCTCCCACTCCCCACAACAGCACTGGGAGCACCTGAAGCACACTGCAAGGAAGGATGGACTCGAAACCAGGGTCCTAGTTTCCTCCACTCAGCCCGGCTCCCGCCCACCCACCCGGCTGGCTGTTCAGAGCAAACACAGGAACATAGAAGATATGGACACCCACCCCTCGGGTGGCTGGCATGGTCAGGGGGACAAGGCTAGGGCCCCACTCTAGCCGGAGCATCCAGTACATTCCTGCGGGGTGAGGACACCCGGGGAACAGCCTTTTCATTACCTAAAGGAGCATCTGCTTCAGTGTGTCTGGGCTTTTTGGCCCAAAGGAAGCAATGTGGTTGCTGGCTAGTCTCCCTGACTCCAGGCCTTCCTGTCCAGCCAGCATGGGACTCCATGTGTCCCCACATATGAGGCATTGTCATCCCATTTTTCCCACAAGAGAGTCCAGACTCACCTCTCTTCCCTTTGTTCTGCTATATTTATAGAGCTCCGAGGTACCAGGGTGTGCTTGGGACATGGTCCATGCCCACAAGGGGCTCACACTACCTTTTGGGGATAGAAGGAGGGACTGAAATTTTTCTGAGGCCCCAGCAGGGAGGGAGAGCTCAGCTCAGCCTAATGTGAGTCTCTCTCTCCACCTGACCTAACCCACAGTACAAGCATCCAGGCCCCATTCTGGTAGAATGTATACTGAACTCAATTGTATCCCCCCGAAAAATATGTTGAAGTCCTATTCCCAGTACCTGCGAAGAATGTGCCTTTATCTGAGAAAAAGGTCTTTTCAGATATAATTATGGTAAGGATCTTGAAATGAGATCATCCCGAATGAGGGTGAGTGTCCCTATAAACACAAAGATACACAGAGGAGGCCATGTCAACACAGAGGCAGAGGTTGGAGTGATATGTCTACGAGCCAAGGACTCTAATGATTACCAGCAGCCACAAGCAGCTGGTAGAGGCAGGAAGGATCCTTACTGAGACCCCAGAAAGAACCAACCTGCTGACACTTTGATTTTTGGACTTATGGCTTCCAGACTATGAGAGAAAATTTTCTGTTGCTTTAAGTCCCCTAGTTTGTAGAAGAACCTTATTATGGCAGCCCTAGCAAACTAATACAGAAAGTGAGCTCCCCATTGCAGGAGGCATGCAAGCAGTGGGTGGGTAAGGGCACTGTAGGGAGAAGCAGCCCCGGAGACTCAATGCATCTATCTATCTCCATCATTCAGAATAAGCGGAGAAAACAGTCGTGAAGCAGCACCTGCTGCCATAGCACTTCCATCTGGCCAATGCGGCACGGGATCTCCTTTAATCCTCACCTGCTCCCCAGGAGGGCAGCGTAGCCCTGCTCACAGGTGCAGATGCAGCGGCCCAGAGAGAGCAATCCCGTGCCCAGCGTGACACTGCTGAGTGGACGAGCTGGGAGAGCCCAGGTGTCCCACTGCCTTCTCTAGCCCCTCCCTGCTCAGGGGGTCTTCATGTTATGGTTTCAAACGTAGAGAATGGTGCCATAATGGTGTACATTCTGGCATCTGCCAGCAGGCAAAGAGACTGGAAGACAGGTTGACAACCTCCCTCCACCCCCTAGACTCCTCAGCTGGACATTTTATTTTATTTTATTCCCCCGCCCCTCTTTTATTCCCCCACATACTTCGACCCCTGACCTATGGACATTGCCGTTATCCCTTTAAGAGCTGAATCTCTGAAGGCAAGGCGTCTCTTCCCACACACTCGCGGCGTGCACCCAGGGCCTGGCACACCTGGAGCCTGGCGCACCCGGGGCCTGGCGCACCCAGAGTATGGTCCATGGCTTCACTTGGAGTGCGAACCCAGGACCTTCTGCATGTAAAGCAGACATGCTAACCACTACACTACGGAGCCACCCCCTCAGCTGGACATTTTAGACCAAGGGTCCCCAACTCCAAGTACTGGTCCATGGCCTATTAGGAATTGGGCCGCACAGCAGGAGATGAGCGGCAGGCTAGTGAGCTAAGCTTCATCTGTACCTGCAGCCGCTCCCCAGCACTAGCATCACCACCTCAGCTCCACCTCAGATCATCAGGCATTAGATTCTCATAAGAGCACCCACCAGTCCCTGGTGCCAAAAAGGCTGGGGATTGCTGTTTTAGACTTTGATTTGAGAGGACCAGGGCAGGCAAGGTCCTCAGCCTTTGTAAGATCTGGCTCCAAACTCTCTCCTTTTCAGGATAACAAAGTCACCTTCAGCACCCTCCTTCCCAGCCAGCAGCACTGAGTGGGTGGGGCACAGGTGGGCTTCTAGGGCCTTCTCGAATAAAGCTTCCTAGGGTCCACCGTACTTTAAAGTTTCCAAGGCATTCTCACTCCCTCCATCTCAGACATTTTAGCTTGAACTTTTGTTGAATAAAACCACAGAAGCCCAAAAACCTGAAAATGTTCACTGTCCCAGCCCCCCACATCTCTCCTGGAACATTCCCTCCATGGGCAGAAGGAGAAAGACACTAGTGTCCACCTGATCTTGATCATCTTAGATAAGAAATGGAGCCAACCTCATATACACTGACAGGGGACAGGAGAAAACCCTGGAGGAGCACTGTGCCACGGTGTGGAATGAGCGACCCCGCCCCAGGTACCCAGGTTACTAGGTCCAGATATCAAAAACATGTAAGTGAAATCAAAAAAGCAAATTGCAAACGAATACTCAGCCTGTGAAACCCTTTTACAGAGGTTTGAGAATGTCACAGGCAAGACCTGTTTACAGCTCCATCTACAGGTGCTTAGCCTGGGGCAGGGTCCCTGTAGGTAAGGGAGGGTAACAGAATACAGTGACAATTTGGTGGGGGTGAGAGTGGGGCTGGAGTCGGGGGTGGGCCTGGCCCGCCCTCTGGCCGGGGAGGAGAGGACCGTGGGGAGGGGAGGAGGAAGCAGCCGCCGGGCACTTCCCAAGGAGGAAGCGGTGCAGGATTTTCCCCAGGTGTGGCTGAGTTATAAAGGGCGCTGTGAGCCGGCCACTGCCAGGTGCACCCCAGGACCACAGCCAGGTGTGTCCTGGACTGCCACCAGGGACACATCAGCTGCTCAGGCCCAGCCACTGCCACCACAATGGTGAGCCTCTGCCGACACACCCGCCTGGACAGTGTCATCTGGCCCAGAAGGGTTGGCGGTTCCCTGAACCCCAAGCCAAGGATGTTGGGATGGGGTCCAGGAAGCCCCCAAATCTTGAGGCAGGAGAGAGCCACGACCCAGGAGCCCTAATGTGCTGGGGAGCAAGGGCTAAGGGGCTTCAGTTTTCCCAGCTATGAAGGGTGGGCTATACCCCAACTTTCCACAGGGAACAGGGCAAGTTGGAGTGGCAGCAAGGCACCCCCTTCACTGGGCACTCCCTGACCACCCACCACCTATTCCATCAGCTCCTCTCCGGCCTCCTGCTTCTGCTCTGGCTGCCTGCCAGCCTGGCCCATCACGGACCCTCGCTCTGGATAAATCCCCACACCCATACCCACGGGACCCCACGCTGCTACTCAGCCAAGGAGCTGCCCCTAGGCCAGGCCCCAGCACATCTGCTGGCTCGAGCTGCCAAGTGGGAGCAGTCTTTGCCTGTAGCCCTGGTGTCCAGCCTGGAGGCGGTGGACCACAGGAAGCGGCGTGAGAAACCCCTGGCTGGGACCCGGTGCCCAGTGCTGCGACCCGAGGAAGTATTAGAAGCTGACATCCATCAGCGCTCCATCTCTCCCTGGAGATACCGGTGAGGACTGTGGGAGCTCCCTGGGCACTGAGATCTCCGCTGTGTGGCATTGGGCTCCCTCCTTTCTCTAGGCGCTGGCTTTCTGCAGAGCTCTCTGAACCTCAGTGTTTCCACCTGTTAAATGGGATACGCATGCTGACCTCCACACAGCCAGCCCCCATGGGAGGTGGGGCTCCATCAGATGAGCTTCTCTTTTCCACTCTTATCTCCAAGATCTTAGCTCAGGCCTTGGGTATCAGGGTCACTTGGGACCCTGCAGAGATTGGGCTAGGCCCAGAGGGGAGGGACAGGGCTTCTGGAAGCCCTCTACCCCAGCTTCTGTGTTCTGGGAGAGCACTGGGGTCACAGGTCATCTTTCGCCTAGTGAGTACCGACTGCATGCCAGCCCTCCGGGTGCCCTGCACCATCCTGATCCCTCAGCCCTCAGGCCAGCAGCACTCCTGAGATGATGAGGCAGCCATGGCGGGTGGGTAGGAAAGGAGGGATGCACCTGCCGAGGCTCTGGGGTTCAGCCTCATCCATCTGTCCCTTTAGCGTGGACACAGACGAGAGCCGCTACCCGCAGAAGCTAGCCATTGCCGAGTGCCTGTGCAGGGGCTGTATCAGCACCAGGACCGGGCGAGAGACTGCTGCGCTCAACTCCGTCCCGCTGCACCAGAGCCTGCTGGTGCTGCGCCGCCGGCCCTGCTCCCAGGACGCCACGGGGACGCCCACTCCCGGGGCCTTCGCCTTCCACACCGAGTCCATCCGCGTGCCCGTCGGCTGCACCTGCGTCCTGCCCAGGGCGGCGTGAGGACTGCCGGCCTCAGCTCTTCCCCCCTGGGATCAGCTCCCAGACTAGACAGTGTGGAGAGGGCCCCTCCTATTTATGTGTATTTATTGGTTATTTATATGCCCTAAGTGACTCTGCTTCCACTGCCTGGGGTATCTGGGCAGGTACCAGGGCTCCGGGCCTCTGGGCCTCTGGTTTGAGCTAAGAACAGTGGAGACCAGCCACTGGAAGGACCAGGTGACCCTGTGCTGATCAGGCCCCACCTGGATACTCAGATGCCCCGTCACAAAAAGTTGGACTAGAAAGAACCTTGTTACTCTTCTAGAACTTCTTAAAACAACAGAAAAGGTATTCTGCTGGCTCCCAGCTTGGTGGTCCCCCTGAGCTCCCCCCATCCCCTCACCTTATCACTGGTCTCAGGCTGGTCCAGGCCACCCCAAGCTCCTACTTCCCAGCCCCACCCCTGAATTTCTAAAATAATTATTTATGGTAAATGTAAATGTGTTATTATATATGGTAAATGTAAATATTAAATTGATAAACACCCCCCAGGGAACAGCATTGAATGTAGGGGTGAAAGCGCCCTTCTCACCCTCACCCCTGCCTGGCCAACAGCCAGCTGCCCCCACAGGGGCAGCCACAGGCCTGATTCTGGTGTATCCTTCCAGGAAGGTCTCTGCATAAACCCCGAGGGCATCCAGGATGGGGAAAGGGTTTGAACAGAGTGGAAGAGGTGTGCCCTGCTGGCACCTGTGGTTTCCGCCTGGTGATACCTCCTAGTGATAGCTCTGGGTCTCAGGGAGGGGCCTCCTTCCCACAGCCCAGTGGTGATGTAGGCAGGCCTTCCTGTACCTACCGGCCAAGGGTGTGACCAGGCCTGTGCTGTGACAGTGAGCACCTACGGACATACCTCGCTGCCTGTGGAACAGGTGTCTCCGAGGGGACTCCTAGAGGGTGTCAGCTCAGTGGGGCATTGCTGCAGCCTGGCTGAGCAGCGTCACCTTCAGGTGTCTGAGTCATTCTCCCCCGGCCCCAGCAGAGGCCTAGGCAGTTCCAAAAGCCAGTGCCATGGCCTGGACACCAGCTCGGGCTTCTGTCCATTGTCGGCAACCTGCCAGTCTAGGGGCAGCCGAGCTAGTTAGCACCCCCAGGCCAGGTGCCCCACTGGCCGCCTGATGACCTGGCCTGTACTTTCACTATCCGGTTCCTAGATTAGCACATTTGGCATGTTAAAATTGAAGGCATTTTGTTAAGGAGCCCAGGAGTGTGTGTCTTCAGCAGTTGTGAAAGGGGCCTTGGGGTATAGTTCTGGCTCAGATCCAAGCCCCTGTGGAGCCTCAGTTTCCCCATCTGTAATACATAAGCCCAATCAGTTCTAAGGGTTCCTTGGGCTGCGGGGGCGGGAGGGTGCTGCAAGGCCTTTGTCAGCACCTCCCTGCCTGGCCAATCATTTTCACCTACTGATTGACACCTATTATGTGCAAGCGCCCAGGAAGAGGGGCTGGGTGATCTCTGTCTTGAGCCTGGAAGGACTCATATTTATGCACTGGGAATAGGGCAGTAAACAAAACGGACAGATCTCTGCCTGCCCGCATGCAGGTGACCGACAATCACAGAACAACCAGTAAAGTGCTTGGTGGGTTAGCGGTTAGCGGTGAAAGAAAAGGACAGCGGAGCAAGGAAGGGGGAGGGACTGTAATTCCAAACCGGTTCAGGAGAGCTCCCCCTGGAGGTCACCTGAGCAAAGGCCAGATGGCCAGCCAGGGACCCGAGCTCCGGGCAGAGGGAACAGCCCGTGCAAAGGCCCTGAGAAGGAAGTGTGCCTGTGTCTGATGGTCAAGGGACGTCACTGTGGCTGGAACCAAGGAAGTAGGAAGTGACCATGGGTTCTAGGTATAGAGGGCGTCCATCCTGGGCTGTGGAAGCCTGTGGGTTCTGAGCAGGCACAGACAGGGTCAGCTGCAGTGCTGGGAATGGCCTGCAGGGGGCAGGGCAGAGTGTGGAGGAGACAAATGGCAGATTTACACTGGAGACAGAGCCCTAACAGGGTATGGAGTGGATAAAGGGTAAGTCAAGGGGGTCTGAGGTTTTACCGACCTTCTGGAAGGCCAGAGTGGCCATTTCCTGGGGCAGGGCTGGTGCAGTGGTGTTCGCCCTGGAACATTAGAGGACCCCCAGTTCTGAAAGCAGGATTTGCTGAGAGGTGGTAGGGCAAACAGGAGGTGAGGGTTTAAAGGACTGTTCCAGACTTCGGGGGAGTGGGCGCCGGGGGAGAACCCACAGAGGAGGAAGGGGCTTCCTAGCTGGGGTGTGAGCTGAAGCCAGGCAAAGCTTGGGGGCTACAGGGGTTCCTGCTTGGGAAGCAATAGGCAGTGACCAGGAGGACCACGCCCAGCCCTGCCCTGGTAAGAGAGAAAAAGAGAGGAATGGTGGGGGGCGGGGGGGGGGAGAGAGTGACAGAGAGAGAGAAAGAGAGAAAGAGAGAGAGAGAGAGAGAGAGGGGTAGGTGTGTGTTTGTGTGCAGCCTCAGGCCTGAAGAGGCAGGGCAGGTCTGAAGCCTTGCCCTCCGGCTGGCCTAGCCGTCCAGCATGACAGCAAGACGAAAGGGCATGAAGGTGAAGGCCTGCTGGGCTTCCTGCCCTCTCCCTTGCTAATCTGCTTTACCTCTTCACTTGGCACCTTGGGTGAGTCCGAGCAGGTCCAGGAGAGCTGGTGAGGGCACACACTCCCTCCTCCCAGGCCCAGGAGTTTCATTTCCAGAGTAGAAACCCAAATACTTGGAATTCCAGATACTGTATTTTATGAAATAGAAGATGCTCCACAATTTCCAGTGTCACTGAGAAGGGTGACAGGCTGCTTCGAATGACACGAAAAAGGGCCTGTGGTTCTGCAGGGCAGGAAAAGGGGTACCCTCCAGGTCTGGGCGCCCCTCCCCAGAAGAGCTACTTGAGACAGTAGCCACTCAGGGAGCAGCTCACGGTGTCTGTCACACGACCTCATCTGTCACTGGAATAGGGTTTTCCTGGGGGCCGCTGGGAGCCTCCGCCACCACCTCCTCCCCCCCCTCGCTGGGCTTCTTGCGGGCCTCGGCAGGCGGCCGGGGTGGAGGGTTGCTGGGTGGCTGCTTGATGGTGTTTCCAACCTGTGGTCGCTCTTTGGGCTTGGGCTCGATGGGGGTCCACTGCTCACCACGGGTGGCTGCCTGCAGGACACAGAGGGGCTAGGCCTATGAACCTCCAGGGACTGCCCCCACACTGGCCCCTGCCTCTGCATGCCCTGACCCACCAGGGTACAGAGCAGTATCAACTCTGAATCCAATAAGACATGAGGGGACTGCAGCTCAGAGAGGTTAAGTGACTGGCCTGAGACCACACAGTGAGGACCTGGCTCTACCTGACCCCAAACTGGAGCTATTCCGCCATGCCAGGAGGGTCCCCATGCAGTAGGCAGGGGGCAAGGAATCCCTGGGTTTCTGAAAGATCCCTGGGGGCCACTTCCAGATACACATTCCCAGGCTCCCCCCAGGAGCAGAAAAGAGAAGCCAGACCTGTGTGTCCATCATGCTGAGTTAGGAGGCCAGGCAGCCCACACGGTGGGAGAGGCCCAGTAGAGCAGCCAAGGAGTGCAGGGGCCCACTCACTCTGGACCCGCCCTGGCCTGGAGCCTCCCCGAGGGCACTAGGGGAGTGAAAACCGTGCAGCACAGGGGAACTTGCTAAAATGCACTCAGACCCCTTGGGTCACCACCGTCCCCATTACAACATGAGCGAGGACACAGGCTCCTGGCCTTGGCTCAGCCTACAGGAGGCCGCAGTGGCTGAGGAGCTGAGCATCAGCAGGGCTGACCGCAGACCACAACACTCACCAGCAGATAGATGACGCTCGCAATGGCCAAGCAGGCTGTACCCAGGATGGTGGCAAGCAGGAAGCCAGCTGGTACTGAGAGCCTGGGTGGGGTGGGAGGATGAGAGACTCAGAAGGGCAGTCAGAAGGAGTCTGCAGGGAGCCAGATCTTGGGTGGAGGCCACAAGTTACCAAGACAAAACAGACCGTAAGTGTGCTGTCCCCAGGACAGGTGGATGGAGGGGACACCTGGCTCTGACAAATGTTGGGCTTTTAAGTTTGGGCCCCTGGAGCTGTACTCTGCCTTGACTCGTAGTACCCTAACAACCTTGGGATCCTTGCTCTTGGCCCCAGCTACCATGCCGGGAGGTCCCAGCAGCTGCAGGGGCACGTGGGTGTTCCAGCCTGCTGCAGTCACCACCTAACACACACGTTAGGTAGCCTGCAGAAGCATCCAGCTGTGCCCCAACAACCCCAGAACCCTGACTGTTCCTGATTTGAGTTACTAAGGTTCGCAGCGAGAGATGAGGACTACAGGTTCGGAGAACCCCGGGCAGAGCCTGGGTCCTGGCTTCTGTCTGGAAAAACAGCTGGGCTAAGACGGGCCTGACTTGCCCCTCCTGTCCAGGTGGCCAGTCCAGGTGGTCAGTCCAGTTAGAAGGATCTACTCCAGGATGCTCCTGAGCCTGGGAATGGGTGGGGACTCACCCGAGGTGCAGGAAGGCACGGAAGTAGTAATTCCTGGAGAGGGGCCCGAACAACTTCACCACTTTCGTCATGTACTTCTGTCCACTAGGCCGAGGGAGAGAGGGAAGACAGACTGGGTCCTATTCGGTACCCCATCTCACCCCACCCCCACCCCAGAGCACCCTAGCTTCTTCCCTTCCAGAGACCACGGGGCCACAGCAGTTAGGCGGGCACCAGTCTTGGTTTGCCCAAGAGGGCAAATGGGTTGGTGCTAGAGCTTCAGAGGGATGGGACTAGGCTCCTGCAGGGTTCATTGCCTAGAGTCCTGCCCTTTTGAGTTCTACCCATCCCCCGGGATGGACCCCAGAGCAAATGGGGGACTCACCATCTCTCCATGGTGGAGCCCTTTCTCCTTTTCCCCCGGGGGTACTCCAGCAGGCAGATGAACACACCTGCCACGCTGAGGCTGCAGTTAAGGAATAGCCAAAGTCAGCCATCTCTTTGCTGAAGAGAAATAAGAGAGGTACGGCAGTGGCCTGGGTCACAGCCGGGGAACAACTAGGCGGGACTCCACAGGTCTGGCCACTTCACTGCCTGTTCTGCCTTGGTTTCCAGAGGGCCTGCAACAGCTGGTTTCAGGGCCAGAGGGGACAGTGGGGGCCCAGCCTGCTCCGACAGAACTGAGCAGGCCACTGGGGTGGCTGATAGAAGGAGGTGCAGAGGAGATCCCTGGGGGTGCTGACACTTCCCACCCAGGCAAGTTGCTTCCCTGATGAGCCTTGGGTCCCAACACTGCAGCTGAGCCCACCCTGTGAGAGTCTAAAGGGCCTGGGCATGTGAGTAGCACTCTGCAAACTGAAACGCCATATCCCCGAAGGCAGTGACATCTTTACCCCCAGTCAACTAGCGCTGCCCCCAGCAATGCCTTCCCCCAACCCAGTCTTGGGGTTTACAATGGGAGGATACATGGAGTAGGCGCCAAAGTACCATTGGGTGAACTGACCAGCAGTGGCCACGATGCCACCCGTGATGAGGACTGTGGGTAGAGGAGAAGCAGGTTAGTAGGAACCCCCCACCAGTAGGAGTGGCAAGCCCCCACTCTATCCCTGCAGGATTGGGGTTCGCATGGGGCTCTGGCCACCTCCCCTCGTAATGCCCCCTCCCATGGCTGGGCCACCAGTCCCCCACGGAGCCATCAACACTTTTGTCCAGTAAGGGGACCCAGGTGCCTGCAGACAATGAGGGACACCTAGGAAGTGGCACACGAGCTGGACGAGGGGCTGAAGGAGCCAGGCACTGATGGAGCCTGGAGCCGAGCCTGTGTCCCAGGAGTCGTGGGGGGGAGAGTTGTCCTTGAGCCCTGAGCGGGAGAGGCCTGCACTCCAGCCTGGACTCTCACTCTTGAGCTCTGCGAACCCTTGTCATTTTTAGGTTTTGCTTTATGCATTTACAGACTACATTATCGACTGCTGATCTTGTGTCTGCTCCATGGATGGATGGCCTCTCCTCATCGCATGAGGTGCCTATTTGCCTCATCCCTGTTTTTCACCTTAATTTCAGTTTTGTCTGATACTGGTATCCACACACCTCTCTTTGGTTAGTATTTGTTAGCTATTCCAACCCTTTCATTTTCAGTTCTGTGTGGTCCAGCTGTAAGTGGCATATATTTTGATCTTTTCTCCCCAGTAATTTTTTTGCAACCCTTTTATTGTAAAATATACACAAGTAAAGATTTCCAATTTTAGCTATTTTAAATCAAACAGCTCAGTGGCATTAAGTACATACACACTGTTGTATGTACATCCCCAGAACTTCCAGCAATTTATTGAGTTATAATTATTACACACAGTAAAATACACAGGTATAAGCTTGATGACTTTTTACATATGTGTACCCCAGGCGACCTCCACTCAAGTCAAGATTCCCATCATCCCAGAAAGTTCTCTCATGCTTCTGTCAACACCGGAACCCTAGATCTGGCTTCTTTTGCTCAATGAAAGAAAACTTGTCGAGGTCCTTCACGTGGTTTGGGTGGATCACTGGCTTGCTCTTTTTCTTATTAAGTAGTTTTTTATGGTATGAATCAACCACAATTTATCCGTTCTTTCATCTTTGGGAAATTTCAGTTGCTTCTAGTTTTTGGCTATCATGAATAAGCTGATACAGATGAATTTTTTGTATTATAATCAACTTGAGGGGGAATTTAACAGATTTTATTGACTATGATTACAGATAATTGGAACTTATTTTATCTTATCTTGTGTTTTCTCTTTAACAGGTGTTTCGTTGTTTCTCCTGTCTCCTGCTGACTTGATCAAATGTTGATTCTAAAATTCCTCTTCCTGAACCACGTGTGGACTTTAAAATGTTTAACTTCAATCTCATTTTCAAATTACCTATTATCATTAATTATTTACAGTCAATACTTAGTCACCCGTGTCTTCATTCTTGCACCCCAGTCCTTTCTTCTGGATTCAAAGTTCAACTTTCCTATTTGTGAAGTACATCCTTTAGTAGTCCTTTCCGTGAGAGTTAGCAGCAATTCTCTGGATTTCTGAAAATGCCCTCATTCTGGAATGATGGTTCATCCGGATATTGAATTCATGTGTTCGTGTCGGCATCAAAGATATTATTCCATTGTCTTCTGGCATCTATTACTGATGATGAGAAGTCTGAAAGTAGTCTGATACTAATCCATTTTTTTCTCTGGCAAATTTAAAGACTTTCTTTAGTGGTCTGTAATTTCGTTACAGTGTGTCCAAGAAGGGATTTGTTTCCTTTTTATTCTGTGAGGAACTTTGTTTTCTCCTTCAGTTCTGGAAATGCTCACCCATTATCCCTTCTACATTGCCTCCCTCCGTTCTATTGATTCTCTCCTCTAGATCCCCCATTACACATACATTGCATCTTTTTGTACTATTGTGCATGACTTAACTTCTTTCAGCTACATTCAGTGAGGCTTCCTCAAATCCATCTTCTGCTTCATTAATTCTCTCTTCATCTCTATAGATAATTCATCCATTAACCTTTAATGACTTTATATATTTTTATTTCTAGACATCCTATATTCGTTATTTTTCCATCGTCCTGTGTAATTTTCTATTTTATCTCCTTGAACAGTTTTAAATATACCCATATGTTTAAAAATGTACACATATTCTCAAGTCTCTTCCATACGGCGCGGGTAGTTTTGATTCTAAGGAGGCACATTCTCCTGTTTATGGTGTCTGCTTCCTCAAATGGTGGCTATGTTTATGAGCTGTGCCCCAGCAGGGTCTGCTTTTGTGTGACAGTCTGTGTACCCCAGTTGAGGAAATGCCCTTGTAGAACAGTTTCATATTTGCCTCTGCTGGAGGCCTAAGGGTTTTTCCAGTTCTGAATCGAATTTATCTGAATTCTTTGGTCAGTGGTCCTTATAGCACAGGGTAAGGCAGATTCAGCCCTCTTCCTATGCACAGCACAGGTCTGAGTTTTCAGGAGTTTTGTCTTGTTCATTACTTTTTTGATCCAGGCCCTGGCAGCAGATGGCATGCTTCCTTGCTGAGTGGGGAGGGGAAGAACAGTTTTCTAACTTGTTTGTTGTATAAGCAGTCTTTTCCAGCTCTGGCCTGAGGTATGTACCTCACTTTCAGCCCTTTTCACACAGAGATCCCGAAATCCCACTTGGTAAAAGCCTGAGCCCCTGCTGGTCCCAATTCTCCAGGTACCCCTTCCTTCCACCCCAGCCCATCACCTTGAAACTTCACTCTGCTTTTGTGGCCAATGGATTTCCTATTCTTGGAGTTGAGTTCAGCTACATATTAACTCTTGGTTTGCTCATTAGCACTTCCGTGAGTTGGAAGAAGGAAGGGCGGTCCACTTGCCTTTGGGGGTATAATTTTCCCATGCTGAACCTCAGTTTTGCTGCTTGCCATGAGCAAAAGGGGAGCAAAGACACTGGCTCGCCAGGGAAGCATGAGGGCTGAAAGAGCTCTACTGTGTGCAGGGCCTCTTGTAGGTGCAGGCACGCACTGGGGCCAAGACATAAGGCCTCAGCTCTCATGGGACTTAATCTCAGGAGGGGATAAAAATAAACATCAGGAAGTGGTGAAGTAGAACGGGGCCTATGACAGAGGTCTAGGCGCTCTAGAAAGACTTCTGAGCAAGTGACATCTGAGCTGAGAAATGAATGAAGGAGCCAGCCACAAATGCTTCGGTCTATAGAAGCCACTTCTGCAAAGGCCCTGCGGTACGCCTGGGAAATCTGAGAACAGAATGGAGGCCTGTAAAGACGGAGTGACAGAGAAGGGAGCGGGGCAGGGGCAGAGCAGTCAGACTCTGGCTTTTAGTCTTCGCAATGGGATCCGCTGAAGGGTTTTCAGTAGGAAGTGACATAATCTGATTAGATGGGATTTTCTACAATAAAAAAGAAGCCTGCTGGATAGAGCGGCTAGTTAGTAGGGCCTAATCAGGCCTGAGCTATCCCAGGTGGCTACCTACATTTACAGTGAATCAGAAAAAAAGTAAGAGGAGGAACTCAGAGTGGGAAGGGTCCTGGGAGACCTTTCAACAAATGGCCTCATTTGATGGTGGAAGAAACTGAGCTGCACCTTGGCTCTCTAGGCCCCAACTTCACTGTTTGTAAAGTGGACGAAAGGACAGCTCTGGGCTCATGACACTGTGGACAGTAGCTAAGACGAAGAAGGGACAACCTGCACACAGTGGGCATGCCATGAACAGGGGTGCTGGAGGGTAACTATCTGCTCCCACGAGGACTGGAACTCAGAGAGCTACCCATTTGGTGCCCTCTGTCATCCTCTACTTCCTGGGGGTGAGGTGGGGGTTGAGGAACTTGGGAGCAAGGGAGACTAGTCTGCAGTGGTCCAAGGGCTCACAGACTATGGCGGGCAAGGGAACAGCCTGAGGACAGCTCTGGGGAGAAGTGAGGAGAATTATCTTACCCACTCTAGACGCCAAAAGGGGCGCGACCTGCCTGGACACAGAACAGACCACTGGGCCTCATATCCTAAAGCTGCCCACCCCAAAATGTGATCTTAGTTAGAGTTACGGGGCCAGGGAGACACCATCTGTATCTGCTCCCTTCCCTCCCAGAGCTTCACCAGCCTCCTCTGGTCCCTACATGGGGTGGGGGTGGGGGGTGAGGGGCAGGGGTGGGGGTGGGGTTGACTCAGGGTGGGTCTCGCTCAGGGTGGGTCTCAAGGGAATGGTGGTGGACTGGGACCCTCCTCATCAGCACATTCCCCACAGACCTCCCACCCACCACTGGGTGCAGGTCCTTTCTGGGAGTGGCAGGTCCACAGAGGCGGGCAGAGCCTCTGGGCAACTTCCTCTTGCCTCAGACCCTGTCTAGGCCCAGCCTCACCCGCCCCTCCCGAGAGGTTCCCCTTTAGAGTACAGTACAGCAGGGGCAGAGCCTACTGTGCCTTCACCGAGGTGCCTGAGCGCAGGCTCAGGGGGACTGGGGGCCTGCCATCCTTCCCCAAAAGCAGTCTCTGAGAGAGAGCTGGGAAGAGTCCCTCTGGGCAGTCTTAGATGTCCCATGAAGACTCAGGGCTGGGGAGGGAGCCCCTTGCAACTCCTGGGCCTAAGTTCCACTCCGGGGCAGGAGGGCGGAAGGAGAGGGTCCCACTGGGTTTTCCAAATCGGAGGGTGATGACTCCTCGGAAACCACCGAGGGGAAGGCCTCCTCCTCCTCCAGGACTACAACTTCCTCTATTCGCAGGAGGTCCGGGCTGAGTAGAGGGGTGAAGAGGGGACAGCGGAGGGGAGGAAGGGACGGAAGCGCACGAGTCTGCCGAGTCTCCGGACCACCTCTGCAGCCCGAGGGGGCTGGGAGGTGCCCCCAACCCCAAGTCAACCTTCTCGCCACGAAGCTTCAGGTCTCCGAAGGAGTCTCGGGGTCCCCACCCGCAGCCTTCAGCTCCCATCTTTCAGCCCACAGCCTGTAGTCTCTGACCCCTCAGGACCTGGGCTCTCCCGGTCCGTTCCCAGCCAACCTCATCCCTCGGCACGCAGCCTGGGATCGCAGTGCCCCAAGCGCCCTGGCCCGCGGCCTCGGCCAACTGATTCCCCACAACCCCATCTCCAGACCACTTCCTTGGTCGAAGCCTGAGGTCTCGGCGTCCCCTGCCCCTCTCCGCATGCCCAGCCCCGTCACACTCACTCAGGCCGGACGCCAGCGCCTGCTCGTTGGCCCACATGGCCCACTCGATTTGCCCCATAGCGGCGACCAACGAGGCTGGGCTCGGCTGGAACACCGAGGACCGCGCGTCCGCTGCCTCCCGGCCGCGAGTTCCGGCACCGCCCCCTGCCCCCTAGCTCCCCGGGCGCAGCCCCGCCCTTGCCCCGTCCCCCTTGTTCTGGCCCCGCCCCCTGGCGACAGGCAAGGCAGGCAGGGACACTGAGACTCGTTAGGTGTTCTGGAGGAGGCCTGCCCGGGCCCTCAGGCCCTCTTGCTTGCCAGTCGGAGAGGCCTCCACTTCACCTCCTCCTCCGGCACCCTCAGAGGCACCGCAGGCCCCACCCACTTGGATGCCTTCTTGGTGCCAGGCTCTTTTCCTGCCAGCTCCCCGCCTGGACAACCTGAGGCTTTCCTAAGCATCGCCTGAGAGACTGGGTGCGGGAGGGGTGCGGACCGTGAGGTGGACACCTGCTTCAGATGGCAGAGTCCTTCCAGAATGCTGAGCTCCTAAAGGTGCCAAAAGCGGCTTCTTTGGAAGGTGTGAGGCCAGGTTCCTATTAAGGTTTAAAGGTCCAGAGTCTTCCTTGTATCCACTTGGAAAACTCCCCTCCAGGCAGAAGGGCCTCAGAGCCTAGTGGAATCCCTCCCCGGAAGTCAGTGCCTGTTACTAAGGACAGTGGCAGGCCCCAGTCCCCACTTCCTCTTCTGGCCCTGGGCTAGTGCAGGTGTGGTGGGCAACTCTGCTCAGACTAACGGGAGGGAAACAGTATGCAAAGCTTCTGGGAAAATCCAGAATCTAAGTGCTGTGTCCTCTTCCTTTTCATCTCCCTCCTCTGCCCACCCTCTTCAGGGTCAGCAGGAGCAGTGTCTGACCCTGTAGGGAAGAGGCTGGGATCCAGGAGGTGGATCAAAGGGTGCAGGCACCCACCCCTCTTCTTCTTCTAAGCCAACTGTGTTGAAGCTGGGAAAGTGGGGAGTTCAATGACCTGTACACTAATGGAAAAACTCATTAAGAAGTGTGAGCCATTCCTGGGTTCCAGAACCCATGAGCTTCTGGGCTGAGGGGAATCTTCCCTGATCACGCCTCTCCTCCCTTGCAAATCTGCTTCCCACTTTTTTCATGTACTGGGAGCTTAAAGCCACACCCAAACCACATCCCCCCACATCAGCCACTGAGTGTGGCCTGTGGCCCCAGGGGTGGCTGTGTGCTTAACAACCACCACAGGGCTGGGCAACTGTAGGGGAGCTTTGGGTCAGACGGCATCATCTTCAGGAGCAAATCAGCAAGCGAGCAAGTTCCAAGTTCTCTTCCTGCAGAAGGCACACAGCCCATGCCCTTCCCGGTGCTGCCCGCTGCCACACAGAACTCTGGTTACATAGAAGAATGCCAGGCCCAATAAGCAATGCTGGCTTTATTCCCAGTGGCCAACTGATGGGGTTCTCATGTGACCACACACCTTGGCTCCCCAATCCCCTGCTGTAGTCACATTCCTGGTCTTTTTATGAAGAAGCATTCCATCCACACCCAGTGGCTTGAGCTCTGGCAGAGGAGCTAGGACGGACAGGCTCAAAGCATTCTGTGGCAGGCTCCTGAACCTGCAGAGGTTGCTCTTTGCACAGCGACCAGTCCTTCAGCTCCAAGGAGGGATGCCAATTCCCCGCCATCCTTGGTGCCCAGCTCCAGCTGTGGGCAGTGGGAATTGCCTCAGTGGGAATAGGGCCAGAGATCCTTCACTGGGAACACATGGCAGCTCATCCCCATCAGCTGAGTCCTCCAGGTCCCACATCTGATTCCAGCCCTCAACTCGGCACTGCATTGGTGCAGATGGGGAAGGTGAGGCACTTGGTGGTAGGCTCACTTCTGACCACCCGAGTGCCTTGCAGTTGGTCACTCCAGTGCCCCCACTCAGCCACAGCACTCTGCTGCACCCAGGACCTGGTGGCCACCCACCAGTCCCAACGAGCACACCCCTGCTACTACCACACTCATCTCCCCATTCCCAGCAAAGTGGCTCCTTCTCCAAGTGGTGGCGGGGCTCCTGCTGAGGAAGCAGTTAAGCTGCTGGCTTTGGCTGGCCGTCGGGGCCCAGGAGGTGAGCCTGAGGGTCGTCCAGGACTTGAGGCCCGGGGCCTACCTGACAGGTAGAAAAATCAATGTCAGGTCAGGGTGACAAGGAGAGACCAGTGTATCCCCGCCCTCCCAGGTAAATGCAGGTCAGAAGCTGACCACCTGCGTAGTGACACCCTGACCCTGTGTCCAACTCCCTCAGGCAGAGCTGCATGGTCTCTCACACACAAGGGCATGGGGACTTGGAATCAGATAATCTGAGTGAAATCCCAGCTAACTCACTCTGAGCAGGGATCCTGATCCCATTCCAGTGGAAGAGCCCTGAGGGACCCTAGGTATCCACATTCCTAGCCCCACCCTCCCCCCTCAGTACTAGGAACGCTGTTCCACTCGTCACAGGGTGTCCTGAAATGTCCACTTTGAGAGCGAGAGAGTGAAACAAACCACAGTGGACCAGATGCCTTGAAATCGGAAGTGCGCTCCTACATTTACTGTTACTCTTAGCGGCTTAGTTTTCTACCCCAGAAAGTCGGGGCAAAGGGAGCCCCTTCACCCAGACACACCAGGTCTGAGCCCTTGAGGCCAGTGTGCTGGACAGGGCCCTCCCCGAGTGTACTGGGCCGCAGGGACCCCCAGGTTCCAGGGCTGAGGGCCAGTGCCAGGTCTCACCTGAGTGGCAATGATGTATTTGATGCCTCCAGGGGTAGGATCCATGCATAGTGCAGCTTTAAGCTCATCTGAAAGTGGGGCAGGCTTCACAGGTAGCCCCTTGAGAAACCTGCGGAAAGAAAGCAGGAGTGTGCTGTGCGTCCATTAACAGGAGGTATGCAGAACTCAGACCCGAGATAGGAAGGGGTGTGACTACCAGTAGATACGGGGTTTCTTTTAGGGTGATGAAAAGTTCTGAAATCAGACAGAAGCGCTGGTTGCGTAACACTGAATATACTTAATGCTGCTGAATTGTACACATTAAAGTGATTAAAATGGTAAATTTCAAGTAATATGTATTTTACCATACACACACAAAAACTGAGCAGCAATGACCAAGTGCCTGGCTGGGGTCACTGTGAGAGAAGGGTTTCAGGAAACCTACCTAAGGTTTTGAGTTCATCCCTGGCCTGTGGCTATTGCTCTGCCCGGTGGGGGTAACAAAAGAAAAAATGCCTCAGTTCAAGCAGGAGTCCATTACTGTGCTCCTCAGAACAACAAAACCTGCATATCACCCACTGGGGTGACAAAGGCAATGAGTGCAGAGCTTCTAATGAGGACACTGGCGGCCTCTGAGGCCATCATAGTCATGTGGTCTGTCTCACTTACTAAGGAAGTTAGTAATCCAGCCTCTCACCCACGAGACATCAGTACCGCCCCGGCAATGGTGACAGAAAACAACCCACACACTTTCAACAGCCCTAGCAGGAAGGTGTCTCCACATTGAGAAGGAACGATAAAAACAACAGATAGGAAGAAATCCAAATTCTCTGTCTCCACAACGGGGCGGCGGGCACTGTCGACACAGAGCTGTGATATTGCCTGTGCGTGTCTCTGTGACTACGGGGCTGAGGCATAAGATGAAGAGTCCACAGTCCCAGCAGAGCACACTTGGTGACACACTACCTGTGGTCCCCAAGGGGATCAACACTTCCTGCAGGATTCCCCCCCATTCAGCACCGTGGCCTTAGGTGCAGCCACCCTGATCCAGGCAGGACACCCTGCTCCTCCCTCCACAGCCTCCTAAATAGGGGAACCCACAACTCACTTGTCTCCATGAGACTCAGGGGGAAAACTGTGCTTCACAACAGCCACAAACTCGGCCACAGTGTCATCCAGGGTGAAAATCACGGCATTGGGGCCTGCGTCAAACGTGTACGCCACCTGGAACCAGTGTGGTCAATGTGAATGTGTGCACCACAGCTCCACTGACTCAGACCCCCATGTCTGCCAGGGAGGCCCGCGGCTTCCCACGGTGCCTGTGGGGCCAACTTGAAGTGGAGCGGGGGCCACACCAGTACTTTTAGAGTTCAGGCTGCGATCCCTTAGTGGGTCATGCAACCAAAATGAAACAGAGTGAGAAGGAAACTGTCAGCGCCTTGTACGTGGGAGCAGAACTCAGGTTCTGTGGGATTTCGTCACAGGCAAGCATGTGCTGGCTGGGGTACGACGTGATTTTACTGAAGCTCGCAGCCTAAAGCCCACTCCGTGGGTTTCCTGTGCGGCCCCGGCCCCACCGTGCCTTGGTCTGCCCGTGGTGGGTGTTGAAGCGGTGCACCAGTTGGATGATGCGCCTGGAGGTGTCGTTGAAGTAACAGATCGGCGGGAAGGTGTCCAGGCAGGTGGCATGGTACTGGTTGCTATCCTTCATGGTCAGTTGGCCAAAACCCTGGAAGTCCCTTTCTTTGATATAGTGGGTCATCTCTGCCATGCGAGCTGGCACCAGCTCCTCAGCCCGGAACTGTAAGGCACAGGAGTTTCCCAATGAGGCACTGGCTGCTTCCCAGCCCATCAGCCAGACCACACACTCCAGGTCAGAGGCCCCGCCCCCGCCCAGGCCTTAGGATCTGTACACATGTTCCACACAGCAGATGAGCCCAGCTTTGGAAGATGGGGGGGGAACCTGGTGTGTGTCCGACATGCAGGTCACACCCTGGGGGACTGGCATCTGCCCCAGCACCGGCCTTACCTTGAGCAGTGGGCTGGTCTCCATGCTGGTCTGCATGCCCACTGTGCTGCTAGTCAGCTTCTTCTCACTGCTCACCTGCACAGGGGGAGACAGAGGCTGGACCTTGCCCTAAATACCCCTCCTGTCCTTCCACTTGGCTGGTATAGACAGCAGGGTGGGAGCTAGCAAGCCTCCTGCCCATGGAGACCTCCTGACCACAGCAGAGATGACGCAGATCTGGGAATGGCAGCATCTAGATGAGCAGCTCCCCCCCCTTACTACATGGGAGTCATTCCTGACTGTTTCACCGAAAGCCTCACCCCTGAGCGAACTCGAGAAGCAGGTGAAACATTCCTTCATCCTGCTCCCAGTTCAGCCCAAGAGGACCCCTCACTCCGCGGCAGTATCACTTACCACAAGGATGAGGACTCGGAGTTCAGGCCAGTGCAATTCAGGAGCCACCTGCCGGGCGATGCTGTCCTTCCCATCAGCTCGCTCCCCCATCTGCCACTCCACAAAGCCGCCATACAGGCTCCGGCAGGCACTGCCAGAGCCCCGGCGAGCCACTTCTGAGAGATCACTCTCAACCCCATAGGCTTGGGCCAGGGTAAAGGCTGCAGGCACAGGACGGAGAGTGGGCAGGGGAAGGGGACTCAGATTCAGGAGGCGGGGGGTGCTAGGCCAGGCTATGTTTAGCACCCCTAAGAATGTGCCCCACAGGAAATTATAAATTCCGAGATGATAATACTTCAGCCACCAGCTCCCAAGGTTAGCATTCACCTTTTCATCCATGCACCCATCCACATGTTTACATATTCAGTGTTCTCAAAGGTGCATGCTGGGCATACAAAGACCACTGGAACCTATGGAGCTGGAGTAGAGGGGAACCACTCTTGGGGACTTGGAGGACTGAGTGCCGAGGGGCTGGAATTTCTCCAAGGAGTGGCACCAAAGGTTTTGAGAGGTGCCAAAGCTCAGAAGCCTGAAGAATGTGCACCCTCAGGTCGACCAGCATGCTGGGCACGAAGGAGCATGGCCAAGCCTGATTGAGGGTCTGATGCCAGGACTCAGAGCTGGGGGTCCACGAGGCAAGCACTTTCCCCAACACTGGCACCCCCTCCTGGCCTGGCTCACACACTCCCCGGTCCCTGAGGGTGGTTCAGACATAGGCACATGAGCCAAGCTGACCCAGTAAGCATTATCCTGGGTTTTTCAATGGGCCACTGATCTCAGTGGCTATGAGGACAGTGTGAGCCCAATGCCTGTCACTGTGGTGACTAGCTTTGCCCCTAGGTGGGGAGGGTCTGCTGGAAAGTGAGCCAACACAGAATATAGCATGCCAGGGTTTCAAGGGAGAGAAATGGATGCCCAGTGAGGCTATTGGAGAGTCTGGAGCCAGCTGCAACTGAAGCATGCTGCACTCCTTGGAATTCTATTATGGAAACCAAGGAATTATCCCTACTTTTGACTTAAGCCGGTTTGAGGTGGGTTTCTGTCATGTACAATCTAAAGGGTCCAACACATAGAGCCCTTGGGAGATTTTAATGTTCTGATATGTGAAACAACCAAAGCCTCAGCCTCATGTGGTTGGTGGTGGCTCCCTGAAGGCTGCAGGAATGTAAGTCTCCCTGTGGGCACCCACCTAGGCAGGCATAGCCTGAGGCTGAGGAGGCCACGCCTGCGGCTGTGGGGAAGTTGTTCACCGATGCAATATGAACCTTGTAGCTGAGGCTGCGGGATAGTGGGTCCTTGTCATCAGCACTTCTCTGCTTCCGGGCCAGGTGGCGGACTGTGAGGAATGGAGAGACAGCCACTGGGCAGACCAGCCCCAAACTTCTCCTGCAGACCTCCTTGGGGAAAGCTCCAGACCCAAACCCAGCTGTGCTAATAGGCGACACCCCTATCCCAGGGGCTCGGGAAGCTGGGAGAGAAGCAAAGAGCCAGCAGCACTTGCTGTGCTCTTAGACCCTGCCCAGAGCTAGGAAGGGAAGGAACAGACTGGACCTGACCCCAACATCCCACATGCGACCCCTACTTACTCTCTCTCAGGCAGGCCTGGATGCGCGGATGCTCTATGTCCACCTTCTGGCCATTGAGCCAAATCTGGTCTTCAGTAAAATCCTTGCTAATGACAGCTGTCGTGGTGGTTTTTAACTGGAAAAGAAAACACAGGGTGACCTCACATGCACGGGCCCACCAAGCACCCTTTCCCGCTCAGGCCTTTTTTGCCATGGCCCATCACAACTGCCCACTCAGGGACAGGGACAGCCTTGCTGGAGAACAGGAGGTCATGACCAAGGCAGGAAGGGGTCGGGCGGTGGGTAGGCTCAGCCCCAGGCCTGGTCTACCTACTCATCTTCCACAGTAGAGCCACTGGGCCAGGCATGAAAGCAAAGGGACAGGGCAGAGGCAACCGGGGGTGTGGGCATGTGCATGCATGTGAATGAGCATTCCTGACAGGGCGGCATGGAACGGACACTGTTCATGGACTGGGGATTTATTGCTACCAACTGTTGAACGATAGGTTAACAAAAGTTTAGTAAATATTTATTTTGGTGCTTATTGCCAGTCCACACTAACCTGGTCCTGGTGTAAAGTGACACTCAGAGAGGAGTTGATGGGCAGGATCAGGTCCTCATCTCGCTTTCCCCCTGGAACAGACAACCCACGGCAAGGCCAGTCAGTTTCTCGGCCCTGTAAACCAGGGTACTATTGCCCCAACCCACTAAAGGCCCACCCCACCCCACTGGCACTCCCCAGTCACCCCCATTCCCATCCCACAGCTCCCCGATCTGCCTGAACCTTGCTCTTTCACTGCACAATCTAAGTCTTCTTCCTACTGAGAACCCACCTTCAGGAAGCTCTCCTAGATTGCTCCCCGCTTCACTGAGTTCCGGGTCCCAGAGAAGAGCTGGAGGCTAGCCATCTCCGTTTCATTGTTTGTTTTACCTTCTTTCACTAATCTGACAAATCATCTTGGAGTGCCTACCAGGTACTAAGCGTTGTTAGGTGTTTGCTTTCTTTTACCAAATAGAAAGAGCCTCAGTTACTGAAATCACCTTGAATCTCCCTGTTCCTATTTCCTGGAGACACTCAGAATCACCCCATCTCCACTTCTGCCTATCACGCCCACTCCTGGCATCTCAAGACAAAGGTAACCTTCCTGAAAGTCCAAAATTTCAAAACTCTTTGTTAAGCACACATAGGCCAAAAAATGAACCTTGACCCAAGTCTCATACCTTACATGCACAAAACACACACACACACATTCAAAATGGATCACAGACTTAAATTTAAAATGTAAAACTATGATAGTTTAAAAAAAAAAAAAACCTGAAAATCTTCTGAAAGTAAGGCTAGGCAAAAAGATCTTACACTTGACACCAAAAGCATTATCCATAAATGGAAAAACTAATAACTGAACTTCAGCAAACTATTTTTAAACTTTGGCTGTTTGAGAGACTCTATTAAGAAAATGAAAAGACAAGCTAGAGAATAGGAGGAAATATTCGCAAATCACATATCCAACAAAAGACTGGTATCTAAGATATATAATGAACTCTCAAGACTCAATGGTAACAAAGCAAATAATCTAATAAGAATGTGGACCAAAGATATTTCACCAAAGAAGACAAGCAAATAGCAAATAAGCCCATAAAAAAGTATTTAGCATCACTGGCCAATAGAAAAACATCCACTAAAACTACAATGAGGTATCAGCTAAAACAAAAACCAGTGACAATACCAAATGCTGAAAATCAGGATCACATATATATTGTTAGCAGAAATGTAAAATGGTACAGCCACTCGTGAAAATAATTTAAGAATTTCTTATTAACTAAACTAAATATGCAACTACCCCATGATTCAGCAATTGCACTCCAGGTCATTTAACTTAGAAGAATGACAAACTTCTGTTCACGCAAACATCTGTACACAAGTTTATAGTCGCTTTATTCCTAACAGACCAAAGCTGGTCTGCTGCCTTTCGAAGGGTGTATGACTAGGCAAACTATGGTCTGCCCACACCAGAAAAACAGGACTCAGCACTAAAGAAACTTAGCACTGATGCTGCTACCACATAGACGAACCTGCAGGAATAATAGCGAGTGAAATGAGCCAATCTCAAAATGTCATCTGCTGAACGATTCTATTTACGGAGCATTCTTGAAAAAAATACATGCCAGAAATGAAAAGTAGGCCCGAGGTGGTCAGGTGGGCGTGACCATAAGAGCCGAGTACCCCTTAGGGATGGATATCTGTGTGGACCATGTTCACCAAGAATCCAGGGCTCCAGGAGGATGGATGTCCCATGTGGACTGTACCACCGCCCGAGGGGGGGGGGATGGACGTCCCGAGTGGACAGTGTCCCCCAAGTGTCCTGGCTACAGCGTAGGGCCGGGGCTCCGCAGGCCATACTGCGGGGCCCAGTGAAGGGCTAGGGTAAGTGCTCACAAGTGCACCTGGACCTCCAGCTGCATCATCACAAGGGGGGCGAGCCCAGCCTGCCTGCCAGTGGGCCGAAGACACGCCTAGACCACCCGCGCCGAGCTGTCGCCCCCACGTCCACACTCCTGGCCCATGCACTCACAGTACTTGATGACCGCGATGTTAACTGGCGCGGTGCAGCTTACAATCACAACCGGGTTCTCGGGGGCCATGGCTGAATTACAAAATGACTCCAGCCCACAGCCACCTGCCTGTACAACCCAGCCTGCCAGTTCATTGGCCCAAGCAACCAGCTGTTTTTACGTCGTCCAATCAGTGGCGGGTTTGACTCACGCACCACCTCTCAGCCAATGAACGGGATGTGACGTTGGACTGCAGACACTGAGCCCGCCTCGCTGTCCCCAGCGGACACGTGCCGGCCCTGCGCAAGTGCGGGGTCGCGCAGGCGCAGGGAGGGGCCTTCGGGGAGTGCTAGCGGACCTGGTGAAGGACCCCGCCGCGCGGACGCGCGCCTGCGGTAAATGTCCAGCGGCAGAGGAGGCGGAGCAGTATTCGGAGGCTGGAAGTTCCGGAAGTTCCGGATGAAAGACTTGGCGCTGGCGTGTCCCCGGGGCCGAAAGTTAAGCGGTTGCCAGCGCGGTAGCTTGCGAGGCCCCCGGCATCCTGGGTCTGTCGCCCCTGGTCCCAGCTCTCGGGCTACTTCCGTGGCCCTACACCCCAGGTTTCCTCGTGGCCCCGCCACCATTCCCCTACACCGCCCACTCCCCCTGACCAGTGGCACTGAGGTGGGCTGCCAAGGGATGAACTGCTTCAGAGATAGGCGCTTTCAAACCCTACTCCCCCTTATTAAGCTCTATGAAAGCAAGGATTCTTTTTTCATGGTTGACACGGATTGCCAGATTTATACATGTACATTTGCTTTATACTTGTGGTAAAATGCACTTAATGTAGGTTTACCATTTTAAGCACTAGAGTATACAGTTTCGTGGCATTGAGTACATTCCCATTGATGTGTAACCATCACCACCACCAATCTCCAGGACTTTTTCATCATTCTAAATGAAGTCTTTACCCATATAACACTAATTCCTCATTTTCCCCTTCCCTTCATAAAAATCTCCTTTTAGCTTTAAAATGGTTCAGATTTCAGTCAAGATACTAAGATGAAGTTTCCCACCCTGGGTCCTATTATAGCTCTTTGAGTAAATTTCCATTACCATTTTATACATAATACAGCCATACTTTGGAGGCAGTGCAGGTTTGGCTCCAGACCACTGCAATAAAGTGAGTCACACAAATATTTTGGTTTCCCAATGCATATAAAATCATGTTTACACTATACCGTAGCTTATTAAGTATGCGATAAGCATGTCCAAAAAACTACATAATCTTAATTTTAAAATACCTTTTGCTAAAAAATGCTAACCATCATTTGAGCCTTAAGTGGGTCGTAATCCTTTTGCTGGTGGAAATCTTGTCTTAATGTTTATGAAAATGCAGTATCTGTGACATCCAAGAAAGTGAGGTATTCCGGTTCAAGAATATAGCTTTTTCTCACCTTGTTTTTTCCACTATGTGTTTCCTGGCGATCATCTCACTTCAATACAAAAGAGTTCCTTGGTTTTGTTGTCTAGAGGTAACAATTCCTTCCCTCTCCCCTGTGTTGTTACCATTTATATCTATAATAAGCTGCTTTTCCACACATTTTGTGCATATGTGGATATTTCTGTAGGGGCAATTCCTGGAATTGGAATCTGTGAGCCAAGTGGAATATGCCTGAAGTAATTCTGATAGCTGTGGGCAAGTTGCCTCTGGAAGGTGGGTGATTGTTGCGGTATAGTGTGTCCATGCCTGGACCAGCAGTCACCCCATGGATGAAATATAGTATCTCATTGTTTATATTTGCATTTCAGATTATTATTATTTTAAGATTCTCTTGCTATCACTTTTCTGTTTCATACAAAGCCAATAAAACTTCTTATGCATCTTTTTTTTTTTTTTTTTTTTTTTAGGCAAGGCAACCCTTGTTTGACCTCACAGATTGCAAGGACCTGTCAGTTTACAACCTCTTATTTTTTATTTTTTACACCTACAGCATCTGGTCTTCTTAGGTGGTCTCTCATCCAAGTTCTAACCATGCCCAGCCTTGCTTAGCTTCTGAGATCAGTTGGGGTCAGGCATGGCCATAGGCTATAAAACTTCTTTTGAAGAGTTGATGGTAGATTGCTTTGAACAATAGTCACGGTGTATTCTCTGAACTATGGAGGAAAGGGTTGAAGACAAGTCACCCATGAACTTCAGTAATTTATAGTAGTGATAGAAGGGAGAGCGCAGATGTTTATTAAGCATCTATTTTGTGCCACATACTGTGAGGTGTTTTACCTACATCATGTGGGTAACTTTTTAATCTTGTTTATGATCAAAGGAATCAGAAGGTAGGGCTTTTGGGAGAGGATTAGGCATGACTGGGATTAGTGCCCTTATATAAGAGCCCACAGAATTTCCTTGTCACCTCCACCGTATGCAGGCACAGCAAGAAGACAGCCATCCATAAACCAGGAATCAGGCTCTCACCAGACATGGAATCTGCCAGCACCTTGATCTTGGACTTCCAGCTCCCAGAACTTTGAGAAATCAACAGTGGTTGTTTAAGCCCACAGTCTATGATATTTTTTGTTTAAGCAGCCAGAACAGACTAAGACAGTATTATACATACATGATTTTAATAGTCATTTATCAGACCCTAACCTCATTTGCTTGCCCCCAGGTTCTACTCATCAAAAGCAGCCACTTTCAAATATTTTCCTTCCACCCATGTTTCTAAATAACCTATTGTGGTTTTCTTCCTTCTTTTCTTCTTTCCTTCCTTCCTTCCTTCCTTCCTTCCTTCCTTCCTTCCTTCCTTCCTTCCTTCCTTCCTTCGCGTTTTAGACAGCATCCGTTAATTACCACTAAGTAGAAATAAGGAATTCTCTTCCATCACAACTACATTCCCTCCTCCCCCATCCTCCCTATACAGTTAAATGGATATTCCTTGCTTCCATCATTATGATTATGTAAACCATACTCACAGTTGAGCCTAACTATGTGCATGTAGGCAAGGGCTCCCTTATCTTGTATAGAACCTTGAATGGACAGCCCCCTGAAAGAGGGCTAGACATAGATCCTCATGCTGTTACCTTCAGCCCAGGTCCTGAGTCAACCTATGCACATGTATAAAAAACTCATCATAGGGCCTCGGGTAAATAGCTGTGAAATACTTTTTAGATTTTGTCAGTATTTGTCCTTTTGTGTCTGGCTTATTTCACTGAGCATAATGTCTTCAATGTTCATCCATCTTGTAGCATATGTCAGACTTTGTTCCTTTTTAAGGCTGAATAATATTCCATTGTATGTATAGACCCCATTGTGCTTATCCATTTATCCATTGGTAGACGTTTGGGTTGGTGTCACTTTTCGATAAATGTGAATAATGCTGTGAACACGAGTGTGCAAATATCTCTTCACGTCCCTGCTTTCATTCCCTTCGGATATATACCCAGAGGTGGAATTGCTGGGTTATATGGTAATTCTATTTTTAATTTTTTAAGGAACTGCCGTAGTGTTTTCCCCATTAGCTGTACCATTTTACATTCCCACTAGCAATGCAAGTGGGTTCTGATTTCTCCACAGTTTGCCATTTTCTTTTTTTAATAATAGCCATCCTAATGGGTGTGAAATAGTATCTCCTTGTGATTTTGATTTTCGTTCCCAGATTTCCTTTTATTTAAAGTAATCTCCCAATGTTGATGAGAGACCAAGTAGGATGGTGTTTCTCAAATGTTAATATGCATACAAATCATCTAGGGAGCTTGTTGAAAGGCAGGTTCTGATTCAGGAGGTCGGGTAGGGCCTGAGAGTCTGCATTTCTAGCAAGTACCCAGGGGATTCCAATGGCAGAAGCTGCTGGTCCCAGGACCACACCTTGAGTAGCAAAGATATATGACAGAGAGCATGGGCTCTGGAGTCAGGCAGACCTAGTGTGTTAAGTAAGTTTCTTAACTATAGTGTGCCTCAGTCTTCTCATATGTGAAATGGGAATAAGGCTCTCTACAGAGCTGTTGTAAATTGCCAAGCACAGGGCTCCAACACAAGCATAGAATAAATAAGGCGCTTCATCAAAACTGCTACCTAGCCCTTCCATGTTGGGATGAGAGAGGAGACCAAGATGCCGAGGCAGAGATCAAGAAGTGGGGATCCTTGTGTGCCATTATCAAGCACTGTATATGTGACAGGGGCCCAAGGGCTGGGGGTCCTTCCTGACTTATTATTCCAGTCTTTTGTGCCTTGAAGTTACAGAAAGTGTGAGGGAGGCTGCCTGCTCATTCAGTAAACATCGATCACATGCCTGCCATGCTTCTCACTGCTTCGCTAAGTGCAGGTACACAGTGTGATGAGCAAGGGTCGTCAATAAAGCAGAAATGGGATTAGAGCCCCGCCTGGGACCTAGGACGTTCGGCCTGGGCCTTAGTGCTATCACACAGATGCTTACTTCCTTCCACCTTGGGGCCGCCAGGATGGCCAGCAGAGGGGACCAGAGAGCAGTGTTCCCAGGCATCCTGCGTGGTGGTTCTGGGTGCCTTTGGCTGCCTGACCTGTCCCTCTCCGTCTGTTTTGCCCCAGCACATGTTCCGAGGCTTGCTGTTCTCATACACAATTACGTCTCTAAAGATCAGTACTCTCTTCACAGGATGAATTCAAAGTCGTGGGGATCCACAACAAACTTGGCTAGGGCATAGTGTTTTCAGCTGCAGAGTACCTGCTGGCATCCCAGGGAAGGTGAGAATTAGAAGATAGGGGGTTGGTAGCAGAAATGAAAAAATAAGAGTTTAAAGAGTGTGTGTGTCAAAGACTGGTAGTGAAACGGAACTCATTTCACACTTCACGTGAGGATGAATGTGAGGTCACCTCATGGCCTTCATATTTTCAGGCTCTCAAAATGATCCTCCTATTCTCTTCCTTTTCAGGGAGATCTTTCCAATGACCACAAACAGAAATTCTAAAGCCTTCTTAGTCTTTTCTCAACTGTGCTGAAGTTGTGTATACTTCTCTGTGTGCTTTCACGAACTTTTTTTGGGGTGCCCCTCCAGCAGGGCACAGTATCAGGTCAGGTGAAGAGGCTGACAGCCTAGTTGTAGAGACGAGACAACTTCTAAAAAGTGAACAGCACACAGCAGAGACAGTTGTACAAGAGGCCACAGATGACGGTGGTGAGTTGCCGGAAGATGCTATAAATGCTGAGGTCCCATAGACATGGAGACAGGCCTAGCTTCAGTCTGGAGAATGACATGATTGTAACTGTATCCTAGGAGCAAAGATAAGTGGTGACATGGATGAAGTAGAGCAAGGACCATTTTCAGTCAGGAAGACCCCTAAAAGATTATTTTGCTGGTTTATGACATCTGTCATCTGTTGTGACATAGACTATGGTACTTTTTAATGGGAAATCTGGACCAGCAGTGGAGGGGCAATAGGAGGAGTCTGAGGGCTCAAAAGTGTGATGGGAAGAAAGCCTGAGATAATGTCAAGGGCCTAGGGGTAGAGGTTAAGGGAAAGAGATGGATAAAATACAGCAAATTCCACTCATAAAAATTTAAGAAAATGGCAGCTAACCTGTAGTGGCAGAAAGTGGATCAGTGGTTGTCTGTAGTGGGGCTGAAGTGGCGGATAGATGGATTAGGAGGGGCAGGAGGAAACATATTGCAGATGGATACATCTGTTAGGTCGATTGGGGTGATGGTCTCACAGGTGTGTACAGATGTCAGAACTCATCAAATCGTACACATGATGTGTGCACTTTATTGTATGCCAGTTACACACCAGTAAGGCTGTGTTATTAAGCCAACACTTCATGTCTGAGCTACTTGTGGACGGTTATGAACTGAGGGCTCGGAGAAGGGAGGGAAAATGGTGAATGTCTGGCTTTAGATTTAGTGCCTTGACTGGGTTCTGAGGATATCCAATGTGCTTGTCATGTCAGAGCCATAGATGTCTTTGCTCATCTAAAAATATTGTCTTTCAGTTTTGGAACCAAAATATACTCTTTGAATCTGGCATAAACACATTGAAAATGGCATTTTGAAACAATGGTCTAATGACAATAAAGGCAGCACAAGAGTAAATTCCATTAGTGGAGACCTGAAGATGAGTTTGGAGGAGGGAGAGACATGTCCCTGATGAAACGTTGAGTGCCGAGGCCCCCTTCCGTCTGCTGTTGTTTGGTCGTCTGTGTCTTCGTTAATCCATTCTGAAGTGTGGGACCAGATGCATCACTGGCAGGGCCCAATGCAAATAGAAAAGGTGGGCCCTGTGTTCAAAAAGAATGAAGAATTTCAAGAAGACAATAGCAGAACGTTCACACGAGTGTGGTGGGTCCTCTGTGTATCCTCTTACGCTGGGGAGGAGACTCGGAAGAAACTGTGGCTGCCAGCGCCTTGGCCAGAGGCCTAGCCTAGTCTGTTTGCATGGTAGTTCCTAATCCTCCCTTCTGAAATTACTGACATTTTTTATTACTCCAGGTGCCCCTTTATGCCACTTCTAGATTCCATTCATAGCTACCATGTCTGCCTCGTTGGAGGAAGGGAGGCCAGAGTTTGAACCCCTGCTCTGCCATTGGCCAGTGGGCCTCTTGCGGGTCCCCGGCCTCCGAGCACTCCCATTTCCTACTGAATCCTTTTCGGGAGCCTGTTAGGAGGTGACATGGCTAGCAAGGAGCAAGGACTCAGCAAATGCCAGTTGTCTCCCTTTTCTTTCCATTAGCAGAGAGAGAACAGTAGAAGAGAAGAATTTATTTCTATATTTCTAATTCCTTTTTTATTTTATTTATTTATGCTTAGGAAGTAGTCTTGAGTATGTGTGATGGGTGCAGGGTGAGGAATTGATGCTCTAGTCAGAGCCGCCAGGGAGCTTGAACGACGGGGCGGTGCATCCAGGAGGCTGGGGTGACGGGCGGCGCTCATTGCCTAAACAGCTGTCGGTGCTGTGTGCAAGTCCAGGTCCCACAACTGTAGCCACGAGACCTTGGGCAAATCAGGCTGCCCTCCCATGCCTGTGCCTCCACCCCAGAACCAGGGCTAGAACAGCACCGTTCTCAGAGGGCTAAAGGGACTGACTCCTGGTTGGGGTGGGGTGGGGGGCCCTGGGAGCACCCCAGCACCTGGGGGGCCATGCAGCATTTCATTTTTAAAATAAGATTAAATGGTTCTGAAAGGAAGCTCTCGTGGGCTGAATTGAATCCCCTGAAAATTCAGATGTTGAAGTTCTAATCCACAGAATCTCAGAATGTGACTGTGTTCGATGAGGTCTTTAAAGGGGTAATGAAGTTAAAAATGAGGTCAGTCGGATGGGTCCTAATGCAACATGACTGGGGGAAATAAGAAACAGGACACAGACATGTACAGAGGGACAACCACATGAGGACGCAGTTTGGGGACAGTCTACAAAGCAATGAGAGAGGCCTCAGGGGACAACAGCTCTGCTGACACCTTGATCTGGGACTTCCAGCCTCTAGGACTGCGAGGAATGAGCATCTGTGGTTTAAGCTGCCTGTCTGTGGTGCTTCGTCCTGGCGGCCCTAGCAAATGAGTATAGAGGTTATAATATGTTGTTTTCCCCAAATGCTTAGGAATAAAAGCACAGAACAGGCATGTTAGTGCACACTTTTAACTTTATAGGCCATGACAGGGAGCCCCTGTGGGATCTCCACCTGCCTCACAATGGCCCCCCAGCACCCCTGCTCTTATAGGTATTTTGGCAGAGGTACCTTCTAGCCACCTGCCAGCATCTGGCTGCTCATCTTTCCTTGAAAGGTTTGTGGTTCCAATAGAAATTGCTGAAGGTCTCTCCCATTGTAAACCAGGTAGACCAGAGCTGCGTCATAGAGTGCAGAGGGCTGAGCATTTACTGAGCACCTGTTGTGTACCAGGTGTTGCACTGGGCTACTTACCTGTTACTTAGGCTCCAAACTGGGCTGTTGGCAGGTGGACGTCACACTTGGCTCAGGAGAAATCTTTTGCAAATCCACCTTTGGAGCCATTGCTCTGACGCTGCCCTTTGACCTCCCTCTTTTCTCCTTTCTCCTTTGCAGTGTTTGTCTTGTTTCACAAACCGTGGTCAGCTCTGTAAGATTTCGAGCATTTCTTGTTCCTTATACTTCCTTCCAGCCCTATCTTCCTTCTGGTTATCATACCTTCTCTTCCCCTAACTGGCTTCCCACCCTTGGGTTCCAGAGCTCCAAGATACTTTTTTCTAGGTTCAGGCGGCTCCCCTTCCTGCACATCCTCCTGGTGGCCTCTGACCATCTCACCTCACATCCTGGCTCCAGTTTGAAAAACAGTACCTGCCATCCTGATCTGGTACCCTTGTTCTGATTTCCAAGTGAAAGGAAAAGCTCAGAATTTCTTACTGAGTGGCTAAGATGACAACTTCTAGAGCCAGAGTACTTGGGTTTAAATCCCAGCTCGGCCACTGACCTGCTTTGTGACTTTGGACAAGCTGCTTAACCGATCTGTACCTCATTTCCTCACCTGTACGAGAGGGATAAGATAGTTCCTCTCTCACAGACGGTAAAATCTTAGAAGGGTCATGTCAGTCTCATACCGGTGCCAATCCACAAGAAAGGTTGCTTATTATTGATCTTAAAAGAAGCTCTGAGATGAGTATAGTCACCTTTTAGAAGAAACAGAATGTTCATTTGGTTAAATCAGTGAGTAACTCACACGGCTTGTACATAGCTTCCAGTTTTCCAGAATGAGCGCTTCAGACATGCCATCACTGACTGTACGCACGTGGTGAGGAATCTTTGCCAGTTGGGGCCAGCCGGCTGGCATCACCACTCTGCACTTGCCTTGGCGTCTTTTTACCCAAGCTACTCACCATGGAAAGTATTTCTTTCATCAAGGGGACATGCGCCCAGCTCACACGCGTTCAATCGCACGCATGCATTGTCCTGCACTGCAGTCTGCCTGGGTAAATTGATCCAAGGCTTGGTTCACATGGCCCCAGTAAACATGAGGCTGCTTGCCCTGTCTCCTAGGACTGATGGCGTTGTTAAGTTTGAGCCAAAGGGAGCAGATTCTTTTCCACCGGTGGGAAAAAACCACAATTGTGAGATTAGCCCCAGAAATGGTTTAAAGGGAGAAAAAGGCTGGTTTAGACTGAGCCTTGCCCTGTTCCTTGTTTATTATCCTTTATTCCCTTGATGTTTGTCAAGTATCTATCCCAGATCAGATACAGATTAGGCATGTGGGATACAGAGGTTGCTATGATTTGGTGGAGTTTCTTGGGAGAAGGTGGCCTTGTGCTTGATGCCAAGGATTATGGGCTTTAACTTGAGACTGCAGGGGCAGACAACCCTGTCGGAGGTTGGAACGGAGAGTAGGGGGTGGTAAGCGGGTTGTGGTGCTGCACTGGGGGTGCAGGGTGGAGGATGAATCAAAGATGGAAATGCAGGGCTAAAAGGATTCCACAGTTGTTGGGCTGGGAAGTTACAGTAGCGTGAACTAAAGTGGTAGCCGTGAGGATGGAGATAAAGAGGCTGGTCTGAAAATTTTGGAGTTGAACTGACTAGACATGGAAGTCAGGAATGGGGGGGCTCCCTAGAGGGGACTATGAGGCCATTCTCCTGCTGATGAAGCAGATCCGTCTTTGCATACCGGATGAAGTCCCATGGCCTCAGGTATTTATATCCAGAGTCAATGCACAAAGCCAAAATCACACATAGAATTATCCCTAATAACTCCTAAAGTCATCCAGGAAACGAGAGCAGAACCATCTCTCGCTGAGGCTGGTATAAGCTTTTCTTCTGGCACTGGGCTGGACGGCTGTCTCTTTGGTACCGTGGGTTCATGTTCACACATTATAATCACACGTGGGGTAGTAGTTCTTAAGCTTTGTGTCTCAGACCCCTTTCACACTCTTTAAAATAATGGAAGACTCCAAAGAGTTATTATGTACATGGGGTGCATCTATCTAACAGCTATATTAGAAAAAAAATTGATACATTTTTAAAAGATTTATTAAATTTATTTTAAATATCATTAATGAACACATCACATAGTAACATTTTTACAAAAAATAACTTTTCTCGAAGTTTTAGTAAATTTTGTGGCCTTTTTTGTGTTTTTGTAAATCTCCTTAGTGTTGGTCTTCATAGATATCAACAGCTGGGCTCTCCCACCTGTTTCTGCCTTGTGTCGTTTTGGTGGACACGTTGTAGTCCCCTCTGCTTTGCCAAACAGTGAGGAATTTCCTTTAGCATAGCCCTGGAGCGGAGTCTGAAGACCACCTGTGTGATCTACTGGCATAGAGGTGCTGGTTCTGTGAGATAGGACGACGACTACTAAGGCACTGGAGCCTCAGGACAGCAGGCCACACCTCACCCACGTGTGCCAAGGAGGGTCCTGGGGGCCACCTCTCATTCCACGCTCAGTGAAGGAATGGCAGCAGGATCAGGCCCTTAACTGTTGTCAATCTCAACCTCTCTTTTTGGCCAATTCAAAACAGTTGCATTTCAAAAGGTAAATAAGCAGATTTCGCAGAGGCATCCCCTGTGATTCCATTACTGCCTTCGTACCTCTCATCTGATTTACCCATAAAGGTCTGCCCCCTGGGGAAGGAAATGGGGCCTGGTGTTCTGAGCTGGATAAGCAAAACCGAAGTGATTAAGGACAAGTTATATAGTCCATCCTTACAGGAAGAACCAAGGAGAGAAAACAAAAGGTGCTGTGAGGGACACAGGCAGGGGGATGGGGAGGGTTAGGGTCAACCTGGGCAGGGGTTGCTGTCTGTAGAAGCGAGGGTTGGGGAGAGAAGGACAGTAGTGATTGACGTGGTAGGAAGGCAGCCTCTAACTTCACACGACACTCAAAGACGGTAGGTGCTCACCCATCTGGAGGGTCCATGGATTGAATCCCTGCCCCTGGCTCTTCTCGCCTGTCACAGCATACGTTTACCTCCTCTCTACCCAGTACTCTGCTGGCACCAACAGCTGCCCGGGGCAGATGCCAGACCAGCCCCCCGGGGCAGCTCATGGTGATGCCTGGGCTGCTGGGAGGAGAGAGTTACTCCAGTCAGAAGGCGGTGATCAGACATAGAGATTCTAAGAGGAGTAAAGATTGAGAGTTTGTCTAAAGGTAGCAATTATTTTTATTTTCAGTATCCTAAGTGATTTTTTTTTTTTTTTACTATTATGCTTATTTGCACTCTCTTGAATTCTGAAATAGAGGTCAGCACAATTCCTTTTTTACAGACATGGAAACCAAGACTTCGTAATGGAATTGGTTCAACCCCGACAGCACCACAGTGCTGGGATCAGAGCGCCTCCCTTCTGGATCTGGCAGGACGCCCTTGTTTGCTAGCGGAGCCCCGCAGACTCCCTAGCACGAGGGGAAGAGGGAGGCTGCGTCTATTCTAGCTCCTCTCTGAGCTCCTCTGAGTCTTGGCAGCCGAGGTGCTCTCCTGGAATGTTCTGCCATCCACAAGGTGATGAAGGCCTGGAAACTTTTGTTCCATTGATCTTTGCCAGGAAGCTATACTTAGCCACCGAGTGGAGGCCAGGAGTGGGTTCTCTAGATATAGATAGTAACAAGTGGGCTATTTTCAAACTTCCAGTGAATATTTGGGGCCAAAATGATATTTATAGAGCCCTTTGGGTCTGAAAGGGAAGGCATAACCTTAGCGCATCTGCAGTTTCAAGAGAAAAATTTCTTTCAACAGGGAGCAGGGCGAGGGACCTGGCCGCTGAGAGGCTAAGTGCCCCTCTCACACCTATTTCCAGGGCTTGAGCTCATGGAGACCAGGCACTCACGTCTGTGAGTCAGAAAAGAGTGGAGGCCTGCTGTGCCCAGTAGCTCTTTCCTATGTGCTCTGGTGCCAACCCTGTCCACCTGTCACATACCATCCTGGGAGCACTTTTTATGCTGCGAAGCTTCTGTCCCCGACTTTGGAGAGCCTGTTACGTGGTTTTTCTTTTGTCTGGAATCCTCCTGATTTCTTAGGCTCCTGCTTTCACCCAGACTTAACCAGGCTGTAACTGAAACACCTGCTTCCGATGTCAGAGGTCTCGAGCCTCTTGTCCACCCTCCACCCCGACTCCCACCTTGGAGAGAAGTTCTGACAACATGCTTGGAGTAATTCGATCAGAAAGCCTTCTTTAGGGAGAAGCAATGAGTCAAGATTTGGGTAGGAGAAAGAAGGCCTGTAGGTGGGAGGACCAAATAGCAATCCCCCAAGGAAAGAGCTGGCTATGCCAACATCACCCAGGAACGAATGGGAGTGAGCTTTAGACCCCTTTCTGATTCTCACTCTGTAGCTATGGGGAGAGGGCTTCAGAAACCCCCAAATTAGAGGGGCGTCCCAGATTAATTCTAGTGATCAGACTGAAGAACAAGGAAAGACGGGGCAGGGGGAGAGCTGTGAGCCCTGAGTGAGCAGTGTGGCAGTAGCCCGAGGGGGATGTGGTGGCCTCACGGTCTGACTGTGGCTGACTAGCTCCGAGGGGGATGTCCCCCATTCATTCCGTGTCAGTTTCCTGGCAGGTGCTGGGCCTTTCCTCATCCCTCTGCCAACCGACCCTCTACTACCCCTGCCGTACGCCAGCCCAGATATAAATATAAGAGCATTTTCCATGGGCCGGCACAGAAGGGCAAACATTTGACTTTATTTTAGGCCTGTGAAATTCCCTTCCTTCATACCCAACAGGTGCATTGCCTCATTTAGATATCGGGGCCCAGAAATAGAACACAATTTATAATATAGCTTCCTTCAGGCATCTGGATGCTATTTAAAAATAAATAAATAAAAGAAAGCAAGCCTCCTGTGAGCTGGTCGGGCGCAGCAGCACAAACACTGGCTGGAGCTTTTGCCTTTGCCAGCAGAGGTGCCCACCCCCAGGCAGCTTGCGCCTGCTTGGCAGAGGGGCCAGGCGCCTTGAGAGACAGTGTGGGAGAAGAGTCAACCTGTTAGGGGACAGGCCCACTTTCGCCCCTACAGGACCCCCTGACTGGATGATGGAGAGGAAGAGGGGGACAGGCATAGACATTAGAGAGGGTCCGGGTGTTGAGCAGAGAGACTCAGACCTCAGGAGGAGGTGTTTCTAGTAACTCTGTCAGTTAGAATCCACTGTGCCCTACACCCTTTGTGGACTAGGGGAGAAGAGAATTTGGTTTGCCTTAAGCCCAGGCACAGGGACCCACCTGGCATCTCTTGGCAAATCATGTGTTCTCATCAGCTGTTGGTGTGTCGGGGAGAGGTGAATGGTATCCCCCCAATTTATATGTTGAAGTCGTAACCCCCAGAACCTCAGAATGTGGCCTTATTTGGAAACAGAGTCACTGCAGATGTAGTCAAGATCATTAGGGTGGGTCCCAAGCCAATGACTGGTTTCATTAGAAAAGAGGGAAATTTGGACACAGAGGTACATAGGGAGAACGCCATCTGAAGATGGAGGCAGAGATGGGGTGATGCTTCTACAAGCCAAGTAACATCAAAGAGTGTCAGCAAACCAGCAGGAGCTGGGAGGGGCTGGGCAAATTCTCGCTCACAGCCCCAGAAGGAACGAGCCCCGCTGACACCCGGTCTCAGACGTCTGGCCTCCAGGACTGTGGGAGAGTACATTTCTGCTGTTTAAGCCACCCAGTGTGGAGGACTTTGTTACAGCAGCCACAGCAAACTGAAACATTAGCTAAATGGCACATTCCCATCTTCAGAAGCATCTTCATTCCACTGGCTGAAACGGTCTCGTGTAGGCCAAGCGGGGGCTCTTCTGGATGGTCTGTTTCATCAAGGTCGTCTTGGTCCAGAAAAGCCCAAGACCAAGGTCCGTTTTCCTCAGGGATACCCCCCAAGGCCCTTCTAATGGTCATCATCAAACCAGCCACCCAGGGCCCTTGATCCCCTGATGAGCATCAGGTGGAACCTACGGTGGGGACTGCCAGGGCTGAGACTGCAGCATCAGGTCGCTGCCAGGATAAGACACTTGGCACCTGGTGTGGTCCTGGTGAATACTCCTGAGCGTTCTCCCCTGCAGAGGAGGCTCAGCAGGCCCGGCAGCTCAGGGCTGAGAGACGGGGGCCTTGGGCTGTGTGGCTCCATTCCAGGGCCGGGACCAAGGGCCCTAACTCTGTCCCTTGGCTGGAGCCAGAAGTGGAGCTGCACAGAGGAGCAGACGTCCCTCCTGGGGTCAAGAACTCAGTCAGTCTCCATTAGACTCAGGCTTCCTTTGGTCCTGGACGCCACCCATCCTCCAGGGGCCCACCGGAGACGGTTAAAAGACATTGGCAAGAGGTGAGACCAGCCCAACAGGTGACCTGGGGGTGAGAAGAGGCCATCTGTGAGAAAGAAATGATGCCACCATGCTGGGGCAGTAGGCTCAGGACATAGGTGGGGGGTGGGGCCTTGTGTGTTAGCATCTGAATTGGTTTGGACAAATACGTGTGTCTAGGGCAAGGTCAAAGTTCTGGGTCACTCCCTCTGTTTGTTAATGCCTACAACCTCAGGAGAGGGCGTGCAGAAGAAAAAGGTGACAGTACTGCTGGCAGATGTGGAGACGTGGCCCCTCGGTGCGATGGTGCAGTTAGGAGACGTCTTTGTGACATTAGTGGCAAGGTGCACAGATACAGGATTGCTCCTCTCTTCTAACTTAGAGCCTGGGGAAAAGAGGCTCTCAGCCCACCCGTGGCCTTTTCTCCCAGCCTTCGTTTCCTCACACCTCTTCCCTCACAAGCCCTCACTACAAGCTAGCCTGAGTTCATGCCCCTCAGTCATTCTTCCCCACTGTTTAAACACTGTTCCCATCTCCTGTTTCTTCCTTCCAGAAGAAGGTACCCTGCTCGCCTGGACCCTGCATCCCACAGTCATGCTCCCCATCCCATAACAACATCACAGCTCAATGCCCTGACCCCTAGACTCCCTCTCTGCTGTGGCCAGAAGGGTCCAGTTACCCAGGAATCCCGTTGCCTCAGGAGGATTTCTCAGAGCTTGGCCTCCTCTGTAGAGACGGGACTGGGAGGACACGGACCTTTAGAAGACAGAACAGGCCTGAGTGCACGGACTCTTTATTGCCCCATGGTTGTGCACGGAGGCCTAGCTGCTGGTCCTCCCAGTGCTGCTCCATTGCAGGGAACGCCTAGTGAGATGGGGAGGGTGTGTGTGCGTACGTGTGACTTGAGGCAGTGTGGCCCAGATCTCGAACCAAAGGCAGGTGGAGGTGAGCCTTGAGGTAGCTCTGCCCACACAAGATGGACTGCGATGCGCTTGGCACGAGTCAGAGTGTTCACGTGGGCTCCAAAGGATCGAAAGGCAGCCCCGTTCGTCAGCGTAATGGCACAAATCGTCTGTACTGGAGACAGTCTCCCAGCAGTCTTGAACTCTTTGAGAAATAGAACCTGAAACCAGAGCAAGTAGTAAACAGGATGGTGATTCTTGTTTTGCTGGGAGTCATCCATGGGAAAGAAGTCCCCTCTAAGCGAGAAGAGTGAGGTGGGAGGTCTGCACGAGGTTGAGCTCACCCTAACGGCCCGCTGAGCTGCTCTCGCTCTGAATGGAAGCAGGCTGCAGTGGGCAGGGGAACGCGCCTGAGAGCAAAAGGCTGGGCTCCTGCCTTCCCAGGATGCTTGGCTCCTCTGGGCACACCAGAAAGCATGAGGCTGCCAAGAGGGTGCTAGACATAGGTTCTTGGGATGAGGTTTTGTCCCTCCTACCTGCACCAAACCCACGCCTCTCAGGGGCCAGGGCAGCAGCCAGATTCCTCATGTCGTGCCAAGAGCGACATGCGGGAGAAGGTCTTGGCGCAGCTCTTGCACTGGTATTTCTTGGTGTCAGAGTGTGTCTGCAGGTGGGCCCGGAGATTGGAGCGGTCTGCGAAGGCCCTGCTGCAATGAGAGCAGGCATAGGGCTTCTCCCCTGGGGGAGGAAGAGGGGAGGGCCAGGTGAGTGACTACCTGAGGTATCTTGGGAAGGCAGCCCAGGGTTCAAGTGTCCCTGTTTATAAATGAATAACCCGTCCCTCCCCCTCTCAACTTAATGCATTTATCTTCATCACTGCACCTGCTTCAGGACATAAGTGATGGGGGCCTTAGCCCCTGCCCTAGGAAGAGACGCTAAGGCCTAGAGGCCACATAAGCACCCAAGGTTGAGGCCACTTGGGTAAGGGATAGAATGATACACCTAACCCTTCCTAAGGGCAAAGGTCCAGTGCAGCCACATCTACCACAGCTGCTAGGTCTTTCTGTTTTTGCCAGAGCTCTCCTGGGGCCCCTTGCCACCCAGATCTGGACGTGAGAAGCATGGACACCTGCTGGCAGCTGTATTGCCCACTGAAAGGCCAGTGATGAAGACTGGGCCAGGCTCCTGCAGATACTGTGAAGGCAGGCTGGAAGGGGTGAGCTCTCCTCCTGCACAGGAGGTAGGCATTTAGAAATGATTAAGATCTTCCAGGCCACCTCCTATCAGGCAACCAGAAATTTCAACAAAGTCCTGTTGGGACCTTGGCCCCCAGGACGACTCTGACAAGTATAAAAGTGAAGAACCAAAGTGACTCCATTTTGTGACGGGCCTCCATTTTAGCCAAGTCCTGGAAATTACTGTGTGAATGCACGTGTGACCATCACTATGGGGACGCTATAGAAATGGTAGCCACCCCCCAGTCAACCAGTAAGAATGGCCCTGGAATTCCCCTTCTATTGTTTGCTAGTTAGACCTCCCCTGCAGCTACCTGCCCACCAATCCTGCAATGCCAAGACCCGTCACCCCATTCTGTAGTTTTTTCCCTTTAAATATGTCTGGAAGATTAAGGAAGGGGCCCTTCTCCTGCACACCGCTTTGGCTGTGTGTGGAGTTGGTCCGAGCTCGCTCGCTAAGAAACTCCCTTGTGCGACTGCATCGGCTGTTGTTTCCTTCGCGGCTCGTGGGGTTCCGAATCCGGGCACAACAAAAGGAAGGGTCATTAAGAGTCACCTGTTCTCCTCTGCTCATGTGGAGTGGCTTTCAGTCCTGCAGTCCCACAGAGTCCTGAGAGGCACCAGCCTGCAGTCCCCTAGCCTGACACCCAGGCATGATCCCAGCCAGGCCAGTCTCCTGAGGGGCTTCCCACCCTCTTGGCCACCAGACCAAGAGCACTAAGACTCTGATGGTGAGCAAGATCCTCAGCAAAGGGTTAAAAAAAACCAGATGGAACTTCCAGCCTGAAAAAAGCCTCCCTTCCAGCAGAATCCTTTCCAGCCACCACCCAGGTGTGACTCAGAAGATTCTAGTCATGGAGCCATGACTTGGGGAGATTCAGTTACAGAAAGTATGTGTTGCAACTGTGGGTCTGCAATCAGGACCAAAGTCTAATTCTGGGAGCTCTTTCTCTCTATTGCTGTCTCCCACTCTGTACGGTGTGCCTGGCAAAGCCCTGGGCTGAGGTCCAACTGGCTGAGGCCACTGGCTGCCCTTGGGCAGAGCAGGCCCATTCTGCTCTTTCTGGGCAGTATTTTGTAATCTACAGAATGAAAGGCTAAAGTTCTTAGGCCTTGCCCACATCCTTCTCCTTCCTCTGTTTCTGCTTTTGTCTCCTCTCCACAACTGCTCTTCTGTCCTTTGTTTTCTGTAGGCTGCTGGCCACCCTCTCACCCACAGATGGGTTTGCTCCAGGTCCCCAAATCTTGAGTGAAGTCCTAGCTGTCATTTCTGCCCTTCGGATAGGCTGTGACCCCTACGGTTCTCAACCCCAGGCCGGGCCTTTCTTGTTCCCCTCTCCTGCTGCTCCAGAATTCTTCAAGGCTGTGGAATGTGAGAAGTCAGACCCCACAGACGCACTTTGCTGGGTGTTATAGGTCGAATTGTGTCCCCCAGAGAGGAGACATTCACATCCTAAACCCTGGTCCTATGGATGTGACTATTTGGACATTAGGAGCTTTGCAGTCATCAGATTAAGATGAGGTCAGGCTGCAGTTTGTGGGCTCTGATTCAATATGACTGGCGTCCTTATAACAGGAGGGAAATTTGGACACACACACAGGGAAGAGAGATCATGCGAGGATGGAAGTAGAGGTTGGAGTGGTGCAGCCACAAGCCAAAGAATGCCTGGAGTCCCTTGGGAGTTGGAAGCAGCAGGAAAGATTCTCCCCTAGAACCTTTGGAGGTATCCGTGGGACACTTGGATTTTGGGCTTCTGGCCTCCAAAGAGAGAGAACATTTCTGATGTTCTGAGTGCCCAGATTGTAGGATTTTGTACCACAGCCCTGAGATGTGGAGACGCTGGAGAGAAGAAGCTGTGCGAATGTCCATCCTCTTGTTCATAAAATCACCCCTCTCCTCTTTCTAATTCGCAGGTCCCAACTGCTCCCCTACCCAGATTCCTCTTGTGGACCTGATGCCATCCTACCTGTGTGGGTCCGGATGTGTCCCTGGAGCAGCCAGGGCCTGGAGAAGGCCTTGCCACAGATGGCACAAATGCAGGGCAGCGTGTGCGTGCGGATGTGCATTTTGAGGGCGCCCAGGCTGGCATACTCCTTGTCGCAGTACTTGCAGGTGAAGCAGCGCTGAGCCTGCAGATGGCAGTGCAGCTGCCGGTGCCTGGCCAATCCAGCGACCGTGTGGTAGGGCTTATGGCAGTGGATGCACTGGAAGCCACCTGGGGGGCAGGGGGCCTGCTCAGCCCCTAGCAGTCTGTCTGGAGCCTGGTCTCCAACTGGGCCCAGGTTTGGGGGCCACCGCATGGGCAGAACCAGCAGTGGGGGCAGATTGAGGTGGTTCAGGCTGTCTTTGAGGGGTACGCTAGGGCCTCGGCCAGCCCGAGGGTCCACTGGGCTGATTTCCAAAGGGTCTGGCTCAGAGGTCCCCCGGGCTTCCTCATTACGTGGGAGGGGCAGGGAGATGCAGGTGATGGCAGAAGTATGGTCCCAGGGCTGGGCAGTGTCACCAGGTGTGGGAGCGGCTGCCTTGTCTGGGAGGAGGAAGGGCACTACCAGCCCCCCACACGCAGAACAGGCACCATTGATTTCTAGAAGGGCAGAGAAAGAGAAAATAAAAAGGTGAAGACTGAGTCCAAACATATTGTGTTCTTAAACTTGGATCTCCGGTCCAATCTCAAAACCACCTTCTAGGCCATCAGCAGCATGGCATGAAGGGAAAGGCCTAAAAGATGGATGTGTTGGCTAGGGAAGCGACAACGGCCCAGACACCATGGGGTCTAGAGGAGGAATCTCAGTTCCTCTTTAAAAACAAAGAGATAAAGATCAGTCCTCATGGGGCCAAAGAAGTCTCCCTCACTGTCAGGCAGGGCAAGCACTCTCTCTGAGCCCCTGTCCTACCTCAGGACCAGCTCACAGTGTATCCCCCAGGCTCCTAGTGTTAATGCAGAGGAACAGGCCACCATGTGTAAAATAACTAATTAGCCTCCAGTCACCTCCTGATTACTCCTGGCCATCATGACATAGTGCCTGCAGCCTTCTGCCAACTCTCCCAAGTCCAGAAGGGCTTTCCTGAGGTTCCTAGGTGAACTTGCACTCAGCCTGCCGCTCCAGTGTTTGTGGGCCAGCATGCCCCATGCTTGACCCAGATGAGGTCCCCAAAGTAAACGAGTTAGCAGGTAAGAGTTAAATTCTGCATTTCCCCAAAGCCCTCACCTCCAAACAGCCAGCAACCCATTTCTTATTCCTTATGTGTTGAAAAACTTTTGGCCCCGGTTATTGGAGGAGAGGGAGGGAGAGAGCGCTGAGGGGCTGCAAGGCTGTTCTCTGACCATCCATCACTGGGCCCTGCACTGCTGCCCCAATTTGCACATTCCAATAGTGAAGTGGGGCACACTGTATTACTGGACTCTACATAATGATTTTTAAACTTTTAAAACTATGTCAATTTAATTTTCCATCATATATATCTGGAGCAGGAGTTTCGTTTCCTGGGAGCACTGCTCTCTGATGGTTTGTTCTGGCGGTGACTCTTAACGTGATTTTCAGGTTGCAGAAGTGAGACGCCTTGTCCTGGAAGGCGCCCCCTGGTGGCATCCCGGCATCGGTACCGGTCAGCGACTCCCTCCTCACGCTGGGTCCTGAGAACGCTACAGGCTCTGAGAAGCACCAGCTGGCTGCCCTGGCCTCTGCAGAGTCTCTCTTTGCCCTCTCCCCCTTTGAGTCATCCAGCAGTCCTTCAGGGAGTCTTTGCCCCAAGAAGCTGCGGGGCTATGGAGGACAGCTCTGATGACTCTTAGAGGCCTTCGCTCTGGGAACTTGAGTCCTTGTGCCTATCAGGTAATGGGAATGAGGGGACAGTGTTGGGTGCCTGGCCTCCCATCTCCCCTCTTAGCCCTTGGGGAGAGGACTGCAGCCCCCTAGCCTAGCCTGCCCTGGGCAACCTCCACTGGGGTGAGGAGAGGCCTGAGAAAAGGAGACCCATGGGAGGGGTGAGGAGGCACTGGAGGGGGCTGAGGAACGCTAGGCGAGCAGGGTCTTGGCACCATAGAGCCCATGGTCACGATTCCTGTCCCCTGTGGTCACCACCCAAGAGAGGATGCTCCGTGGGGGCGTTTGGATGGCAGCCCCAGGTGTCCCTCCGTCTCTTTCCCCACCATCTCAGGCACCCCTTCCAAACTTCCAGCCCCAGGAAGATGGCTCCGGGTTCCTTTAGCTGGGATGGGCGCACCAAGCCATAGTGGGTGAGCCCAGAGGGACTGGGGGCCTAGAAACATCTCTAAGTGGGGGGAGAGACTCCTCACCTGCTCCGCCCGACTCGGGCCACCTACCTACCTCCAGCCCCAGGGCCTCGGCCCCAGCTGTGCTGGAGAGCTAACTCCTCTCCTCCCACCTGGGACAGGTGTCCCCCCGGCTCTCCCTCTTGCCCCGCGGCAGCCCAGGCCCTGGGCCCTGGCTGGGGTGCCCGGCGGCCCCTACCTCTCTGCGTCTCCAGCTGCCCATAGTTGGGGACCCTGGTGCTGGGGTGCGTTTTCACCAGAAAGGAGCGCGGCATGGCTCCTCACAGGCGCGAGTTCCACTTGTTAGTCCGTGGGCGCCAGTCCGCAGCGCCGCGGCAGGTGCGGGCAGGGTCAGACTCATTAGCATAGCGCACCGGCTCGGCCAACCAGCGAGCGGCGCGGCCGGGGCGGGGCGGGGCGGAGCCGCGGGACCGGGCTTCGGGGCCACGCCCAAGACAGGTGCGCGGCGTTGGGGCGGTAGCGCGTGGCTGGAGAGTCCTGCCCACGGGACCTCCCTGGCGCGCGCCGAGAGTCACGCCGACCCCTGGGGCCTGGCGCACCCACTTGCCTCCGACTAAAGGGCGGAGGTCAGGGCTGGGTAGAAACCCAGGCCTCTCCAGTGCACAGTGCATGGAAGCGTAAGCGGAGCCCAGCTTCGGAGAACCCTCGCTCCAGCCGGTTACACCCGCTCCACCTCCTGCGGGAATCCGCAACGGTAGGATTGATGAGCACATCGATGTACGCCAACGCTGACCCAGCTAATCGGCCGTAGTGCATGCCCACCAGGAGGGTCAGCTGGCTTGGCGGAGCCCCCCTTTCCAGTATGCCCCTTCTCTCTGGAGAAAATGCTTTAGGAGTTCTCCCCAGGCACCCAGAAAGTTCATTTGGTGGGAGAAAGGACATAGCCTGGAATTCTGGAAGGGTTCAGACATGCTGTTATGGGAAGTTTAATCAAAGAGGGCAAAGCATGTACACTCTGCAACAGCTCGTCTGTGATGCTAGGCAGCCATGTATGTCCGTTCTGCAGAGTCATTTGGAATTCTCAGTGTGGAAAAGAACTGGGTGAGTCAGATCTGGAGTCTAGTCCCTTTTGTGTGGAGGGTTCATGAGTTCAGGGGTCAGAGATGGTCTCCCGGCAGGTAGACGACAGGGTGCCTCCTGATAGCCACGGGGCATTCCCATGGCTGTGCAGCAGGCCTGCCTTCCAAGTAGAGTCCTTTGAGTCCCAGATGTTGCACACAGCTGAGTGCTCTTAGCCATCTGAGGGCTTAGGAGGCACAGTGAGGATGGTGGTGAGTCTGTAGAAGCCCATGAAGAGATAGTGGAGAGAGGGCCGTGTCACACAGTGTCTTACATTCCCACAGTTTTGCAGATGAGAAAACTGAGGCAACAAGAAGCTGGGAAGTGGTGGAATTGGGACCTGAGCCCACAATCCCAGCCTTACCCAAGGCATGTGTACCTTGCCTGTTGCTTGGTGAGAAGGGGAGAGTCTCTCCCATTGGGCCACGGCCTGGCACCACACTGCCACGTGTGTAGCTTTCAGAGGACATGTGGCTGCCTTCTGCTTATTCACCTGTTCCTGGACCTCGAAAAGTTTCTATTTATACCCTCTCTTCTTTCTCTCACCCTCCCCAGACATAGATAACACTTGCAGATACCTGGGCCAACCCTCCACCCACCCTGTCTTTCCTTACCCAGCCACGCATTGTGTGACCCCAGGCCAAGATGACCCTCTTAATCCCCAGAGAGATGATTTATTTAGGGAAGCTGGAACACTCCTATGGAGAATCTGTTGATTTCATCCTGGAAAGCTCCCAGGGATGCGCGAGTCCTTAGAGTGCCATTGGGTAGGGGCAGTTTATCCCTTCCCTAGGGCTGCCATAACAAATGACCTGAAGAGAAATTTGCAGTCCCAGTGTCTCAGAACTGCCCTCCTATGGTGGTGCAGGCTCACTTTTGGCTGTGACTCACAGAGTTGTGTCTGGGCTGGACCCAAGTAGGACCCACAAGGAAAACCTCAGCATCTGCCTGTTCCCAACTGAGTGGCCCAGGGAATGGGGTGTGGCTGTCCTCATCTGCTCTGTGTCCTTCTCAATATCACCGCTGTGCCTGGCAGTGAAGCCTCACACCTTACTCCGTAGTGAGAAACCCACTTCCCACCAGCTCCCTCTCTCACCTAGAGCAGGACTTGCAGGGAACTGAGGTCCATTTTTCCCGCAGAAACCATAGCAGTCTTCCCTGAGCACCTAAGACCCAGGGAATGACAGTTTCTGAAAGCCAGGCTGCCACTCAGCCCATTTGCCTTTATTAGCGGCCCACCAGGCCAACAGGTGGGTTCCCAGTCAGGAAGCAGGGTAGCCCCAGAAACAGCAGGTCGGATATTACAATTCCATTTACGTTGATGTTTTCTCTTTCTATGTGTATGTTTTATACTCTTTTTGTATTCTGCTTTATAGTGACTGTGATGATAGTGCTTGGTGCTACCTATGTAGTGTGTGTACATATATGTCTGTGTCCCACTGATGCTCCTTTTTTACCAGTTGGGTTTCATGAGCCATTGTGGAACCCCCACTCCTCTGGGCCAGGTGAGACCCCACCCTCATTCTTTCACAGTGCCTGCATGTGCTCAGGTCCACAGCAGGGGTTCAGCGATGTTTGTTGGACTAGATCAAAAGTCCCCAAACAGCACAGCCCTGGGCACGCATGTCCCTGGGGGTTGGAGGGGTGAGCCCCTGTCTGTGCTCTTGACTGCAGATATGTGTGTGAAGGTACCAGGGCCTGGGGGAGAGCCTGGCACTGAGACTCTTGGAACAGTGCTCAGAGCTAAGCCTCGCAGCTGGGGCTTGGCTGTCCCAGGCCCTGGGCAGATTGCCCTCACATTGGGGCATCATCCATGGCAACAGTGGCCCCCTGTGTCAGTGTGTGGAGTGTTTATTGAGGAAGGGTGGATGTGGTCGGGAAATCCTGACTTAGGGCACCTCCCAACTGTCCAAGTTTATAGATTTGTGGAAACTTGGAGCCAATGCTCCAGCTCCCAACATCTGGTCAGATTGGTGGCCAGCATGTGCTTGGTTACCCCCAGTGAAGGGGAACTTCCTTCTGTTTGGGGGCCTGATTATTGAAGGTGATACTCGTTCTTAAAATGGGGTTCAGTGGACACATCCTGTGTGATATGGGGGTAATGAGAGGGGATATCATCCCTCTACACACAGCTTATAGGACAGGAAATGGAGGCATAGACACCTTAGGGCATGCCAGAGAGCGTGATGTTGGGTGCTGAGGAGGGTCTTGGGGGCTGGGACAGAAGTGAGAACTGAGCGGAGATGAGGCAAGGATGTGCCATGTGCACATATGTGTCAATGTGTGTGCACGCGTGTGTGTGCATGTGTGCAGGTCTGTGTCCTATACATGCTTACATACAGTACACACACATGCATGTGTGTGCACATGCGTTTGTGCGTGTGTGAAGTTGCAGGGACTGTTCGCACGTGTCACAGAGCTCAGGCATCAGTGGGTGAACCTTGGCCTTGAGGGAAGGGGCCTGTTGGGTCCCTAGCTTGGTTCCCAGCTCCTCATCCCTCTGCACCCTCTCTGCACTCTTCTCTGCACAGTGGAACTGGCCCTTCGTCTCCAGCAGGTTGTTGGAGAGACTCAAAGAACCACGTGTTGCGTGATTCTCTCTTACAGTGATGGACTGGACATCCCCATCTTATGGATCTGCCCTCACTGTAGCATCTGAACCTTGGCACATGCAGCCTCACGTTCACTTGGTCAGTATGCTGTGCCTGTCACTCACCCAGCCACCAGGGCACAGAGAGCAGCAAGGCACAGCCTGTCCTTGAGGCTTGCAGGAGAGGCATCTCAGCTGGCTCTCACTTATCCAGCAGCTTCCAACCAAGGAGCTAAGCCCTGCCAGCCAGAACGTGCCCAGGACTCCAAGATGTGCCTCCTGAGCCCTGGGGCCCTCATGACAGGCAGCCAGGCTTAGGGTAGGTTCTCTAGGAACCTCTGACTGCAGGACCTGGAGTCCCTTCAAGGCACACCCCAAAGAAGCCAGCAGTGGGCTGAGAGATCCAAAGGCATCTCTGCTGGCCTAGCATGCTGGTTACCACGTTCAGCAAGACACCTCTGGGCTCTGTCCCTGGGCTGGGTCAGGGCAGTGTCAGATTCTCAAGGGGCCCTCAGCAACACTTGTGACAGGTGGTGGCTCCTGCAGCCTTCTTGCAGTCAGGGAGTCCGCCTTTTCAGGTGGCACCAAGCTGGAGCTCACACCTAGTTCTTCTCTACTTCGCATATGCTGACAATGAACTGACAGTGTTGGGAGTTGAAGCATGTGTCTTAGAAAGATGTTGAAGTCCTAACCCTGGCACCTGTGGTTGTGGCCTTATTTGGAAATAGGGTCTTTGCAGGTGTAGTCAAGATGAGGTCATTGGGGTGGCCTCAATCCAATAACTGGTATTCTAATGAAAAGGGATATTTGGACACAGATACACACAGAGAGCAGATGACATGAAGACACAGGGAGAAGGCTGTGTTGAAGCCAATGGGTCAGAATGATGCATATCTGAGCCAGGGATGCTGGTGGCTGCCAGAGCCTGGCAGAACTGGAGAGCAAGAAGGGAATGGATGCTCCCTCACAGCCCTGCCAGCACTTGGATCTTGGACTTCTGAGCTTTGCTGTTGTGGAAGCCACGCAGCTGTGGCACTTTGTTTTAGCTGCCCCAGGACACTCATGCACAGTGGTCTGGCTTGCCCTGATTTGCAGTGAGGGCCCAGATAATCAAGGAGAACTAACCACAGCCCCAGAAACCCATGCACCAGATGTGCTCATCATTTCTAGAAAAAAAATACCACATTGGTGCTGCTCGCACTTCTCAGTGGCCCATTCTTGTACCCGCCTGCCCCTTTCTCTCCCAAGTGTTTCCAGGGTTTGATAGCATAGACTCTCGAGTGATGTGCAATTCAACAAAAATCTGCCAGTTCCTGCCTCTTCTGCTCATCACTTGGGGAGAAGCCCAAACCAAAAGGGACCCAGCCACTGGCCATACTTATGGCTATGGGGGCAGCACTTAGAGGAAAATGGCCTGTTTTAGCCAGCCTTGTTTCCATCTCATTGCCTGTCTTTCGTGGGCTGAGGCCCAGGCTCCAGGTGGGAGGCCAGCATGGCTTTCAACTGTCTGAGAGTGTGCATTCCTGAGGCTGATTGTGTGAAGGCGCCTTGGATCCCATGAGTCCTGGATGCCTTGTAGTGAGTGAGTTTAAGCCTCTTTCCCCAGGAGCATGCTTAGGGAGGGACAGAGGTGGGGAGTCCTCATATCTCAGTGCTAGAAGGAAGAGCCACAGTGTGGGGCATCAGCACCATGGGAGGATGGGAGGACAGGTGCAGACAGCCTTTTCAGAGTTGGCTCACCCCTCCATGCCTGGGCAGACTGACTGCACCCGGGTCATGAAGACACACCCTCCCTCTCACCAGACCCTGGGGGCAGAGGCATCTGTTCTCCACTGATGCCTCGGGGCTTGTTAAAGTGTGCCTGTAGGAAGAGCCCATGCTGGGGCCAAGTCAGGCCCTTCACCTCTAATGGCACTTTCTTGGAATCTCTTACTTCATCTCGGAAATGATAATAGCGACTTCAGTCTATTTTCCCCGGGGCTTGTGAGCCTAAATCAAGATGGCCCTGTGTTAGATGAACCCCAAGGTACCACTCTGCATGTCCAAGGGATTGGGGGAGGGTATGGCTCTGTGTGGCAGGTGTGCTGGGCCCCCTGATGATGAGGTAAAGCAGGTAGACTTGTTTGTTTATTTTCTGGTGCCAGGCACCTGTGCACACTTGTATTTCCTGAAAAGACTTGCCTGGAGTCCTGCAAACCCAGGCTGAGTCAAGCCTGCCAGAAGGCCACTCAGCAGTGAGCCTGCATGACCATTGTCAGCCCCATCCTGTGTGTCTACACTGCTGCCCATGAGTGACCAGAGCTGGCGGCTAGTTCTCAAGAGCCTTAGGCTAGTGAAGGGAGACTGGCCTGAGCCAGGAGATTCCGTGCTGTGGGTGTCCTGCCTTTAGGCAGGCTGGTCGCCTCTCCCCTTAGCAGAGAAGGTCGCAGGTACCTGGGAACTTGTAGGCACTTTCTAGGCAGTAGAGGGTACCTAACATGAAAGGGCATGCCACCTTCAGTCAGGCACACCCCAGGGCATAGATGAGTGGGCCCAGGATATAAAGTCTGCCTGACTTTATGCTGCAGAGGAAAGCTGCTGAGGATTATTGGTCCCTCTGTTTGTCAAGGTAGAAGGGCCCCTGACTTTAGGAACTCCCAGCTTAGAGTGGTGAGTCCCTGGGTCAGCTCATACTCAGGGCACTGGGAGGCCTACGATGCAGACTTGTGGCAGCTCTGCCTCTGGCCGCCCTGCAGATTTGTGGTGGGACCTGGGGAGGGACATGAGGGGCTGGCTTGAGTCTGTGGTTTGCATCTCCGCTGTGGTCCAGGCCCTGCATTCTCACTGGGAAGCACCACTACATGGATTTTGGACATTTGGCCCCACCTCAGATTTCATCCAAAGCAAGAGGAGGCTGCTGGTGCAGTGGCTTCAGCCTGAGGTGTCCCCTGTCCCTCCCACTGTGGGTATGCCGATCCAGGTCGCATGAGCCCCCACCATATGGGGTTCATGCTGATGCCCTCCCCTGGGAAGACTGTCCTGGACACCATTCTGGAGCAGTAGTATGGCCCATGTGTTCCATGTGCCCTACATGTCCCATTGGGTACCACGTGTCCCATGTTCCCCAGATGTCCCATAGGCCCCAGGAACCCTGTGTGCCCTGTGTGGCTCCCTGGCCCCATCACCCAGCCATCATCTCCCAGACAGGCAGATGGTGAGCCCAGGACCTGCCGAGACCCCTCGAGGCTGCCTCCAGGACTCCTGGGCACTGTGGGCCATGACGACTAAGCAGCCCGGGCCTATGGGAACAGCACTGTACTATCCCCCAGAAGGTGGGTGGGTGGCAGGCTGTCTAGGTGTGGACAGCCCTGGCTGATGGCCAGTGGGTGAACACACACACCAACACCAGCGCCGCTCTAGGGCTTGAGGCCTAATTGGGGACAAGACCTGGGCCCCTGTGGACAGCCCCAAACCATAGCCGCTGCATGTCCAGACAGGATGTGCAGGCTGTTCTAGAAGAGACAAGGGTCTTGGCCAAGGGGAGACTCAGCCTCTCCCGGAGGAGGTCAGTACTTCGGACGTGGGTGCAGGGGAGGCCCATGAGGGGAAGAAGGTGCTGGGTTGGAGGGTGGAGAGGAGATGGGGCAGCAGGAGGGAGGGGAAGCATCCACACCAGCAACCAGAGCCCAGTTGGTCCCAGTACTGCCTTAGCTGGCTCCAGGTCCCCTCAGTGAGTATGGCCTTGAGTCTGTGCGCCTAGTGGGCCAGTCAGCAGGTTGGGGGAAGAGGGCTTCGTTAGGGCCAAGGTCCCAGGGTCCCAGCCTTTCAGCTTCCTCTAGGAGGGGACCTCAGCTGCTGTACCACCCTTTCTTTCCTGTCAGCCCTGGACGAAGCTGTGTCTACACTCAGACAGCTCCCCTGTCTGTGCTGCATCACAGGCCTCCTTCTGGAAGGTGATGAAAAGGACAGGCTGTCAGGTGCCTCTGCTGCTCCCTGGAGCCCAGCATCCACAGTTTGTGGGGTCAGACAGTCAGAGGAGAGGGGGGTCAGTGGCTCCTAACAAAGGTGTCCGAGGCCAACTGCTTCTAAAGGGGTAACTTCAGCCCAAGTCATATTCTCCCCTCGAGTGATTGCTTGTGGAGACTTCTGCTTGCCTGGCCCTGCCACAGCTTTCAGCTCAGGAGACCCACCTCCTTCATAGAGGAATGGTCTAGAACACAGCCCCACCTGGTAAAGGAGCCTGGTGACAGAGGAGAGCGAGACAGGTGCAGGACTCGGCCCTGATGACCAGCCATCAGGACACCGGCCAGCAGGTAATTCTTGTCAGCTTGAAAAGCTCATAGTGACTTGGGGAGCAGTAGGGTCTGTGACAGTGATGGCGGCTGGGCACCAATGTCTAAATGGCTCTTCGTGACCCTCCAGTGGCTGTGTGAGGCTCAGGGGCTGAGAACACATGCAGGGGCACGAGGAAGGCTGTGGGGAAGGCTGCAGAGTGCCAAGAACCAGCGACATAGAGAGTGGCCACCACATGGGGACTGCAGAACTGTGGGGCTTCACCCCAAGCACGTCCAGAAGACCACTCCAAAGGCCACCATGGCTGCCTCTGGGCACCAGAACAGACCCCATTCAGACCAGCCCCAGCCAGGGAGTCCGGAGAGGTACCCAGCCTACTGGCCTCGGCAGACCCCATCTCAGGACCAGGAAGGAGGTGAAAGCCACCAACACCCAGCAAACTTGCGCCTGGGTTTATCACAGGGGACCAGATGCAGGTCAAGAACTTGTTCTGGGAGAGGCAGGCACAGGCCGGGAGTAAGGGGCACAGGTTGAGGAGCCTTCCGTGTACTGTGGAGGCACTGTGCTCATGGGAGGAGCAGAAGGATCTGGTCCTCCTGGCGACTGCTGGTAGCAGAGGCCAAAAGGGGAGAGGGCCTGGGCAGGACAGCTGCCCCATGGCACTCCTCCCGGCTGCTGTGTCCTCTTCGTGGGTGACCCTGAAGCCAGCTTCACTCTGAGCTGGAGCTGCTTGGGGACAGATGCACATCTGCAGGCCTCATGCAAAGGGAAGTTGCAGTGACTCGACACCAGCCATCCGCTTTTAATATTTACAGAATGAAACCCACTGGTCCAGGCTGCTATAGATGCTTTGAAACATTTTATTTAAATTTTTTTGAAAGACAGCAATAATTTATGCCATGAACCAAACGAGAGTACTGACACGTGTTTTCTAGCCAAGCCCAACATTGCAAAGGCCCCCCCCTCCCAGCCCCTACCCCCAACTCTGCCAACTGCTGGGGGTGGCCCTGCCTTGGAAAGGTAACAGCAGGGCTGAGGCCAAGACCCCAAGCAGGAGGAGGCCTCAGAACAGCCCGGCAGTCACTGCAAGTGGCCAGGGTGTTGGGATTTCTTCCTGGCCATTATCCAAGGGAAACGACAACCAACCACAGGAACCCTGGAAAACACTGAGGATGGCCTGGGGCATGGCCACCTTCGTCCTGTGCTCACAACCGAAAGCCCACAGTTCATCTTGGCTCCTACATTTGCCTGATCTCTCCTTGCCTCCCCAGCTTGATCTCACAACTGTTTATTTTTGATTGATTTTTTTAAAAAATATAATTTTGTAAATGTTCCATAAAAATACTATTGTTCCTAGTCAAACACAGGTATTGCAATATGAAGAGTAACTGCTTTGTCTTTGCTCTATAAAATGTGAAAAGGTTATCACACTGGATAATATAGAAAAATGCCAGAATTTCTAGGTATCACAAAGCCAGTACCAGGTGCGCGGGGGGAAGTGTCGCCGACGCTGGTGGCCGGCCAGGTGTGTCGCTGGGGCTCCCCCTCCATACGGGGAGGACATCATGGCTTTGAGAGAGACAGACTGCTGACTGCTCTCAGTCTCAACAGGCCAGCCCTGCGAGGGCCGCCTGCTCGGCCCGAAGCACCGAAGAAACCAGCCATGCTTGGCCAGGAGCACAGATAACTGTCCTCTGATGGTGAGGGGACAGCAGTCTCCCGGGCCCTGGCAATCTTGGGGACTGCCTCGCCTCCTGCAATGATGGAGGCCTCACCTGGCCCAAAAGGCGCATTCCAATGCAGGCGCCGGACCACAGAGAGCCAGCACGGTCCTGTCCCTCGAGGCAGAAAGGCTTGGTCCTGGTGGCTGGGCTGTGCCTTCAGTTCTCAGAGAGAGACAGGGCCAGGGCGGCCTGGAAGGCGGCTTCCTCATCGATGCTATAGTCCTGGAAGACAGGAAGTGGAGATGGGCTGGGGGACAAGAGGGTCCAGACAAGCCCAGCTGTGTCAGTGGTCTCTCAGGGCCACTTCCTCTGTCAGCTCACTCCAAACAGAACAGTACTACCACTTCTAATCCCCCACCTCCCCTCAGCATGACCCAGGCCCAGACTGAGGCCCTGCACAGTCATGAGGTCATCCGTGTCTGTGGAAACAGCTCCGTGGAAGGTTAAAGGGCTGCCCACATGTGGGATCGCTGTCTGGCTTCTCCCAAGTTCTCTGCTTCCCTGAGGACAGCATGGGGCCTTTGCAGCCACCCAGCAGACACCCTGTCCAGCTGGCCTGTGGGAGGGGTAGAACTCAGAGCCTTTCAGCTCTAAGAACACGGGTTTGGAGGTGAGCAAGAAAGCTGGAGAGCGCCATGCCTCTAGCCACTGGGACCTGGGGGTCAGATAGGAACACAAGTGATTATCCCCCACTACCTGACACCCCTACCCCCCCACCACCCACCCAGGTGCCTGGAGGCTGGTGGGGACAGGAAGACAGGGCTGGGTGAGGAGGGGCCAAGCAGGAGGAAGGGCCTGAAGAGGGTCTGTCGGCCTGGGGCAGGCACAATTCCGACCCACACATGTGGGAGAGGGAGAGTAGAGGTTTAAGGTGGTGAAGTCCCTCTGGTTTTTCTCCAAAAAGCACCTGAGGGCAGCCCATCGCCCACCATGGAACTTTGTCCTGGCAGGGAGACGGTGCCTCTGTGACAGCCACCATACCTGTGGCTGCCTCTCCCAGAGATGCTCCCCCCATGTGTAGAGAGCTCTCCGGTAAGGGACCCTGCAGAACCAAGGGGTCCTCACGGACTGCTCTGCACAGATGCTGAGGCCCTGTAGCAGCCACGTAGGTCTGACTGCCATCAGCACCCAAACCACAAGCGACTCCCACAGAAACCCAGAGGCCTTTGTGTGTCCAGTGCTCTTTGAGCTGCAGGCCTGAGGCTGGTTAAGGGCAGGAAGTTGGGGCAGGGGACAGGGCGGGGCGGGGGAAGCGGGGACAGGAGACGTACCACAAAGGTGTCGTAGGAGAACTTGTGCCGGTGGAGCAGGTGCTGCAAGAAGTTGGCGCTCTTGTAGCTGGGGTCACCCCAGGGCATCGCCGAGCAGATGGGGCACACCTGGAACAGGGGGCGCTGGGGTGAAGCTGAGCCAGAGTGGGCAGTGGGCAGTGGGCCCCCACCCCAGGGTCCCAGGAAGGCACTTTGGGTGGACAGTGAGGCTTGGGCACCCGGGTGGGCTGGCTGCAGATGCTCACCACGCGGTTGGGGTCACTGCGGTGGTTGTCCACGCAGTGCTTCACCAGCTCCTGCTGGTCCAGGTTTCGGGCGCCGCAGTAAGGGCAGGTGAAGGTGGACCTGTTGGGGACAGCACTGGGGAGGGAGGGGTGAGCAGTGGCTGGGCCAGGTACTGCCCACCTTCCTGCAGCCCGGCCCTGCCTACCCCAACACAAGCATGTTCTGCCCTCCCTTCCATGAACCCTGGGTGGCCAGCAGGAAGGAGACTCAGCTAGGGTCTTGAGGACCTTGGCCAAGGTGAGGTCTTCTGCCCCACCCCCTTGCACATCCCCCTGTAACTGCTCTGGAGCTACTTGCGCCTCGTAAAGTCCTGGTCCCTCTCCTTCTCTGACATGGCAGGGCAAGCAGGGGGAAGATGGACCATGTGCCCTGAGGAGGCATCTGTCCAGCCCCAGCCTTTCTGGGGACTGCACTTCCCTGCTGGGAGGTGACGCATGGGCCTGGCATGGGACCTCTTTGGGTTCTATTCCTGCAGGATGCAGAGCCTCTCCCAGCTTCTCAGGGCAGAGCAGTGCTGCCCCCACCTAGTGATGCAGACCAGAAGCTGCCCCCACAATGGACAGGAACTCTCAGGACCCCTGGCAGGGCAGCTTACCTGGGAATGGGCTGGGACGTAGGCACCACAGGGACAAACTTGGGACAGTTGGCCATCTGCTCCTGGACCTTCATACAGGAGGAAATGTGCACTCTCATCTTGGCCAGTGTCACCTAGAAGGAGAGGCAGGGCGGGGGTCAGGCGGTGGGGGAGTCGGGGCAAACATCAGGCTCCAGAGGATCAGAGGACCGCCAGCAAGCAGGGCCGGTCCTGCTCTTGCCATTCATGGCCCAGCAGCATGCGTAAGCAGGTTCTGGGCGCCTCTCTCCGGGGCCCAGTGTCCCTGCTGGAGAAGAAACACCAATGGATGGAGATAGACTTGAGATCCCAGGGTAGCGCTGCTGTGGTTGCACAGGGGGCCGGTGTCAGCCACCAGCCCCTGGATGGGAGCATGCCCCAGCTGGGGTCCCTGGGGAGGTACAGAAGGGCAGGTACAAACTCAGAGGGAACGGGAAGCACATTCATTTAAGGAAAATATACCTCATAACAGGAATCAACAGACAAAATCCTTTTAGACAGTTGAACGTCTGACAAAACTCCTTATCAAAAGAAACCAAGCCAAACACAGCACAACCTTCTCCTTGGCCACCTGAGTCATGAGCTCTGGCCCAGGGGGGACCCAGCTCAGAGAAAGGCAAGCGGGGAGGGGAGCGCCGACTCCCTCAGGCAGGTGGGGAATCTTGGTCAACCCTCCCTGGGGAGTGGACACCATCTTCCTGCCATGTCACGAATGCCAAGAGGCTGGAGATAAACATGTCACAAACAGGAGGCTAGTTCACAGAACTGAGGAAGCAGCAAGGGAGGGTAAGTGGGGGCCAACTGCCTCCATGAGCACAGGGTACAGTCCCTGAGTGTCCAGGGTAACGGGAGAATGGCTTCCCAATACTGGCTCTGCCCAGGGCTGGTGGACACACAGCAAAGAGCAAGGCTGCTTCATATACGAAACTATAGGAGGACTCGAGGGGAGAAGCCTGGGAGAGGGGCTCACTGAGCTTGAAGGAAGCCCCAGCAGCAGGAGGTCCTTGGAGCAGCCTCGGAAGTTCAGAGCTTTGACCTTTAGGGTAAAGCAACCAGGAATTGCTTTCCATTGTGATAAGTTGGTAGAACTTGTTAACCAGAGAGATGGCAAAGTCTTGAAATGTAAATTTCAAAACAGTTCTGGGTCCAGTACACCGGGAGGCAGGACCTCCCAGCCTTGGGGCAGCAGTGGATTTAGGGTGGTGGGGCTGGCTCCGGGGCCAGGATGGTAAAGGCAGGCCGGGGTGGGTGACAGAGGCTGCTGATGCATTCCATTCTGCCTGTGGCCCCCAGCTGCCCTCCTCTTCCCTATGTCCAGCTGCAGGGGGTGGATCACTGGAGTGTCGAGGCTGCGTCTGGGTGGGTTTTGGCTCAGCCCCACTGTCCCTGAATCAGCTGCAATGCACACAAGTGACCCAGAGCCTGAGCCAGGCAGTGGGGTGGGGGGTTGCGACATGTGACACACAGCATGGCCAAGGGGAAGCAGGGCTCAGCCTTGTGGGGGAGGGGCCGAGCAGAGCCTTCAGGTCCTCAGCAGGAAAGGGAAGAGCCCAGTTCCACTGCTGGAGGGCAGAACCAGGGCCCCAAGTACCAGATCAAAGCCCCCTCCCGGCCCAGGAAGCACCTCAGGGTGGGGTACCTTCTTGTTGCAGCCCCGGCAGGGTGCCTTGTAGGAGGAGAGCTGCTTCTCCACATGGGTGGCCTTGTCCACCTTCTTGGGGTCAAAGGGCAGGCGGCACAGCGGGCACAGAGGGGATGGCACCTGCAGGCATGGCTGGAGGCACTCCCCGCAGAACCTGCAGGGGGCAGGGGGCAGGGGGCATGGGCTCCAGCACACATGGGGCAGCAACTCTCTGCTGCCAACTGTGTATTTCTGGAAACACTCACTTCTGAGCCCAAGTCCCACTGGCTAGACGGGCACCATCTGGCTAAAGGGTTCCCTCCCAGCTGTGGGCTCTTGGGATGCTCGGCCATATCTCAGAGCCAGGCAGAGCTACAGATGTGCCTCTATAGGACCTGTGCTGGCCCCAAGGCCCTGGTCCCAGCAAGAGTTCTGGCTACAGTAGGAGGCTGGGGCTCAGCTTTACAGTCTCACCACCACCCAGTGATAACAAAACCTCAGGGGGCTCAGAGGACACGGAGACAGCACAGGGGACCCTGGAGACTATTCACCCACTAAGCTCTGGGGAGTAAAATCACTGACAATGGCAAGAGAGGAAACTGCAGGGCCCCAGGGGCCCAGGACCCATTGGATGGATCAGGCCGAAAGCTGGCAGGTGAGCAACACCAGCCTTGGGACAGAGCCCCATCCCCAGGCAGGAAGGGCACCTGCTAGGCTTTAGTGGGTAGACGCCCAGTGACAGGAGGGGCTGTGCTAGGGCTCCTGACTGCCCAGCAATGACGCTCCCAGCTCTGGGCACATACTTGGGCACCAGAGGCTCCCTGCAACCCTGAGTTCTAGGCACTTGTCCCTGAAGATGCCACATCCTGTGTGTGCTGCATGTGCAGTGAGCCCTCCTTCCCTGTGCCCCTCAGCTGGAATTTACAACCACCCCCATGTTCCAGAAGAGTGTGCCACTCATTCAGGGACAAAGTTGGTCAGCAGGGGAGAGAGGAGAAGGCGCTTGATCACAGGACCACCTTGGTCCAGCTTCATAGGAAGTGCTGTAGGGACCACATAGCTGCGGCGTGGAACCTGGAACTGGAGACACTAACATGGAGCCTCCACAGCCCAGAAGACCACATGCTAAGCCCGTCACGGCAGCTGGGCTCAGGTGCATGAGAAAGATAGTAATCATGCAGACTGCAACAAATCTACAAGAAACCAAGGTACGACCTCCTCTACTCCCACCTGTGTGCATGAAGCAGGCTGGGCCATGGTGGGGCAGAAGCCGTATGGGACACAGGGATTGAGAATATTCCTGAGTGTACAGAGGACTCGCCTAAGTTAAAGGGTCAGAATTCCCTTTGCCATCAGACTTTCACCTCCAGAGTTCCTCCTACTGCTCAACCCCAGGCCCTCCTCCTACATACTGGCTTCCAGTGCTGCTACCACCTGGCTGGTCACCACTCGAATTAATGAATTAACCTTGGCACACAAGAGAAGGCTTGGCTAAGCCTGACACCTGAGGCCATCAGAGTGCAGTCTTCTGACAACTCGTCTTGAAGAAGAAGAGGTCAGCCCGCTTGTTATGTCCTGCACCTGCCGAGAGCTTGCCAGGTATCACAGCAGACATGCAAAGAAGACACCGCACACCCACCCGTGTTGCTCCGGTGAGGATTCCAAAGCTGTCCCTCTCACCTGTCCCAGGATCTGCTTAGCCTAATCGCCAGGGGAAGCTGCTTACTCCACTCAGTCTCTGGAGGAAAGTGCTGGCTAGGTGGTCACAATGGAGAGGCTGCAGGAAATCCATGCACAAGTGTTCACGCAGCACCAGTTACAAGAGCCAAGAGGAAAGAACCCCATGTCCATTGATGGGTGGCGGACACACAGATCTCGGCTTATCCCTGTGATGGACTACGACTCGGCCATGAGAGACAGTGTGTGCTGACAGATGTGACCAGTTGGAGGAACCTTGAAAACGTCATGCTTAGTGAAAGAAACTTGTCACAAAGGACCAAATAGTGTGTGATTCTATTTATGCAAACTGTCCGGAACAGGCAAATCCACAGAAAGCAGGTTAGTGGTTGTGGGAGGTGGGGATGTAGGGTTTGACTTTTTGGGGTGATGAGAATGTAATATTGGTTGTGGTGATGGTTGCTCAGTGCTGCGGATATACTATGAACCACTGAACGGTACATTTTAAATGAGGAAATTGTATCTCGATAAAACTATAAAAACACATGCAGAAGGACACAGGACCACACGTCGGGACAAGCCATCACTACATCATCAGCAGAAGGCAGGATCCAGTGCAGGCCTCAAGAGGAGCAGGTCTCTGACGAGAGACGCACAGGACATTGGGATGGAGGGCGCCCTGCTATCCTCTAACAGGAGGCAGAGAAGCTTTGGGAATCTTGGGAAGGCATGCACAGCCCTGCACAGCCCCCTGCCTGACCCCCAGACTTACCCGCCAGCCCTGCTGCACTGCCTGTCTTCGTGTCATGGTCCCTGAGCAGCTGGAGGCAGAACCGGGTGTCCACAAGGTGGCCAAGTTCATGGCCTAATTTCCGGCATCATCACTGTGGTGTGCTGAGAGCCACAGTAGACTAACAGTACCTGCTTCTCTCACAGGAGGTTCCTGCCAGCATCTGCCCGAGGGGCTGGTGTAGGGCAGCTTCTCAGCTGGAGGCAGCTGAGGGGTCTGCTCATCCATCCCAAGCCCATGGGCACAGCTGGAGTAGCCTGACAGCTACTGCATGGACCCCAGGCTGTAGTGGCACCACCAAGGTGTCTCACTCCCACCCTGGCTTCTTGTGCACGCATACGTATATTAGGGTAGGCCAATGTTTCAGAGACCAAGGAAGGCAAGCAGGCCAGGCCCCAAGCACCTGGAGCTGTCCTGAGCACAGAGACTAACTTCCAAAGCCTTTTCCGGTGGTCACTCACTCACTCACTCACATCCTGGCCTACCTGACTTGGCTCACCCACACACAGATCCAGGTGAGCTGCCTGTGGACCCAAGCCTCCATGTGCTTGTCCAAGGTTTGTGCTCTCCAGAGTGACAGAAACTCCTGGGTCCTCTGGGATCCTGCCTAGAGAAGCCAGCTCATTGGCCTGGGTGCAGCTGGGCAAAGGAGTGTAAAGGCTCAGCAGTCCTCAGGGTCTGCGCTGGCTATTCCAAGAATACAAGTGGTGGTGAGGGGACGCTGCTGAAGGGGGCGGGGGCTGCCGAAGGTGGTAGGGGAGAGTGGCTAAGAGGCTGGCTTGGCCTGACTAGCCGAGCTCAAACCCTGGCTTTGCTGTGACATTTGGGAACTTTACTCAGTCTCTCTGTGTGTTGTTTTCCTTGTACGAAAGGAATAATGACAGTATCTGCCTCACTGAGCTGTGGCATGCAGGGAGTACTCAGAAAACATCTATTATTATCATTTCCTATGGTTCCCATTAAACATGAGCTTTTAAATTTTTCTATGACCTCTGTTCATGAACAACCTGCATGTGGGGATACTTAGATACAATGACAAATGTGACAGCACTGACAAAAGGGACAAAAGAAGAGTTATAAAGGCTGGAGGTAGCCTGGGCTGAACCCTGCCCCAAACGAACACAGGCCCTTGGGGGATGGTCCATCAGAGGGTTAGAAACAGCTGTGCAGCTTTTGGTTCTGGCTATGGCTCACTACCCAGTATGTCCCTCAAGTGTGACAGAAAATCAGCTTCCGCTGGGGCCTCTGGGGAGTTCCTGAGAGCTCTTCTGCAAGTTCCACTGAGGGGTGTCCTGCTCAAAAGCCCTATGACTCCTTCTTCTGTCTACGTGCTGGAGCAGGGTTACCTGCTCCAGACAGGGCTGCTCTCACTACCAGAAAATCTATTTTGTGGAAGGAAACTGCTTACATTCAGATAGCTATGGAGGGAAATTCCCAGACCACCAGCAAGGGTTTTAAAAGGAAAGGAGGAGCCTTTAAAACTGTGTTCATCTGCACACGTCTACACAACACCAGGCAAGAGACTTAGGGAAAGTAAGAGGCAGAGACAGAAAAACCAGGAGAACAAGCCAGTAGGGAAAGCCAGGGAGAAAGTATTTTTAAGGCAGCAGCTGTAGAAGAAGTTCATGCAGGACTAGTCTTAGATGTAGGAGATGGGTCAGGTTCTGCCATGAAAAGCATGGGAGGAGGAGGGGCATTTATAGGCGATGTTTCACAACAATTCTATGTAGTTCTGTATTCTGAAAACCACATTTTAAGAAAAGACTTATTTGGAAAAAAAAGAAAGAGGAAATATGTATTTGTACAGACATGGAGACTAGAAATACTGTGGCCCATGGCTGGGTGAGTGTTAGTGCCAAGGGGGCGACACCCGAAGCCTAGGAAAGTCTTTCTAAATATTAGGACCAGAATAAGCCTTACAGTTCTCTCAACGATGGACTGAAAGATGCAGAACACATCTTAAAACAAGTCCTGTTCCGAGCCTGCCCCTGTCAAAATGTCACAAGCAGCATGAAAAAGTAAGGTGCAGTATCCTTCAAGACCAGTATGCAGTGCTATCTTGTGCTGCTTGACATGGCAGATGGGAGGTGGGAAAGGAAAGTGAAGACTTCCTGGATCCTGACACTGTCCCTGCCACCTCCCTGGGTGATGAGCAGTCCTTTGCCCACCCATTAGTTCCAGCTCCCCTTTTGTATCAACAGCCTTCCAAGTCAGCTATCTTTGCAAATATTCTAGACCTACCAGCCAGAGTATACTTCAGCCCAACTTTTTTGAGGGAAAGCCCCACCTCCTCAGCAGTTCTTCTGACAGCCCAGCCCTCCAGCCCCCTCTCCCCATCTTGCTGATTTTACTCAAGAGCTGTTTTCAGTCCCTCGGGCGAGTCAGAGAGCAGAGATACCCTGATCTCAGCTTTCTCCCAACAAGGCTAGCAGCTGCAAGAAGATTTGAGTGCAGCTGTCAGCTGGGAGGAGAGCCACATCCTCAGGTTTCTGTTCTTGAAACACCCTGCAGGAGCCCACTGAGGGCCCTGGTGCAATTAGAAACTCTAGCAAGGTGCTTGGCGACTGGTCCCCCGAGGACCAGCCTGCTTGACTGCTCGGTGATGGATGTAGCCCAAGTTCTTCATGGAAACAAACAGCACCAGACCTCAGGCAAGCCCCTCTCCTAACTTTAAGGAACTTCTCAACAGTCTAGACAAGCAGACAGCGGGTCCAAAAGAGTTGACAGCAAGAGCCACAAGACATTTATTTACAACCGCCCACTCAGTCTTCACAGGACCAAATCGAAGGCGACTGGCGCAGAGGTCGCACCTGCTGCCCGAGGAGGCTTGCTGAGGACATAAGCAGTCCTGTGGAGACCCGGGACCCCGAGATCGGGCAGTGCTGCAGGTCACCCCCATGTGCCAAGAGAGTGGTCGGGTCGAGTGCCTGGGGCTGGCGATCAGGAGGCTGGGCTGAGGCAGAATGCGCCCCGAAAGCAGGGCCAGCGCTGCACAGGGAGCCCCTCCCCTCCCCCGCCCCCGAGTCCTCCGCGCGCGGTGCTCCCAGGCTGCGCTGAGCTGAGCTGCCGTAGGCCTCGGGCCCCTCACGGCAGGGCGCGGACCCCTCCCCGTGGCAGAGCCGGGCCCCGCGGCCGCCTGGAGGCCGGAGCACTCACGTGTGGCCGCAGCTGCCGATGGCCACAGGCCGGTGGTAGACCTCTAGGCAGATGGGGCAGCTGTACTGCGCCTCCAGGCCGCTGTCACCGCCCGCGGGCCCGCCCGGCGGCTGCCGCTGCTGAGCCGAGGCCACCAGGCTGCGGAACATCGCCATCCCAGGGCCAGGCCCGCCGCCGCCGCCTCCACCGCTGTCCCGGCCGGCCCGGCCCGGCCCGGCCCGCGCGTCACGGCCGCGACGGCGCCGCGTTGACGTCTTAGGGAGCGCCCCGCCCTCGGCTCGGGCGACGGCGCTCCCGTGACGTTATCAGAGCGCGTCCCCGCGCTGGTACCTTCGCTGGCTGTCGCGCGACCCAGCACGGATATGTGCCAGGTGGGTGAGGAGTTCGGTGAGCCAGCGCCCGAGGAGCTGCCGCCGCCGCGGTCTGGGTAAGAACGGGGCGCCGCACCCGCCTTTCCGGTTTCCGGCGACCCCGGCCAGCGGCGAACCCTGACCTGAGAGCCCGGCCGCGCTCCGGGAAGCTCAGAGACCAATGAGGCCGGCCCGGCCCAGGAGTCCTGGGGTCCCGGGTAGGGGCTAGACCTCGCTCCGCAGCGCCTGGGGAGTGCCTGACAAGCCAGTGGTGACCATCCCACGGAGGGGCTTTCTCCACTCGCTCGCACCTCAAATTCTTGCAGCCAGTGGGACTGCTCCACCGCCGATCATGCTGTCCTTACTCGAAGAGGAAATCGACCTCCCTGTTGCTTCCACCCACTGGCTCCACGTCTCCCCTCCAGGGCCACACAGCAAGTTGTCTCTGCCAGCCCTGCAGAGATTGAGAGGTGGCCTTTATGTGCCTTCTGAGCCGGCTTTAACAAACTGAAATCCCCTAGGGCCCTTGTCTTTTTACAAATTGGTAGTTTGGATAAGACACAAGCCCTGGTTTGTGTGTTTACAGCCTCCCACTTGACCTCTTCCATACACAGTGAGAAACAGGACGCTGACTTTCCGAAGTCTGCTGGGAAGTGTGTGTATAATCTTTGATCTTGTTCTCTCCCACCTCCCATGTCTCCAAAGCCGTGAGCTGAAGTGTATGAAGTGCAAGGATGTTCTGCCTGTGGTGGTGATCCGAGCAGGAGATGCCTTCTGCAGGTGAGGCCTGGAGGTGGGTAGAAGACCCTGGCAAATAGTCTTGCTCAGCAGCCACGATTGCCTCCATTTCTGTGGCTTTATTTCTTGCATTTAAAAGCATTTAATCATTTTACTTCCGCTCCTAACATTGCTCCTGGAGATTGGCGCTGGTGGGGAAGTATTGGTTTCTTGTGTGGGTACCATTCTCCCAGCAACCAACCATGGATCAGGTGGCAGGAGGGTATGTGATGGAGCTTATGGGGAGAGTTGGCAATGAGAGTGAGTGAGGCATAGGCAGGATGAGCATTTGGGGGCAGTTGGAACACATCTAGGGGCAGTTTGGAGCATCCTGGGATCTCAGACAGGTGCTCTGTGGAATGCCTGTTTTACTTGTGAGTGATAAGGGAATGGAAGGCAGGCCCAGCCTTTCTCCAGGTCTGGCGGGGGCGGGAGGTGGGGGTCATTTGCAGAAGAGCAAAAGCTTATTTCCAGAGGAGCCTGGTCACTAGCATGTTGTTTTTTTCTGAAGCTCTCTTGTGGCCCTGTCACATTGTCCTCAAATCCTAACTCTTCTATGATCACTTTTACTAGATTCATAGCTCCAAAAGGGCAGGGCTGGTCGCACATTTTATCCCTATTAATTCCTGGTAGCGTTGCATGCTTTGTATAGCAAATGAACATCATTGAATGAGTGACGGGCTCACATCTTTAAATTAGTTTCCAAGAATTTGGACTCTGGTTTCTAAAATGTTGCAAAAAAAGAAACTGAAGGGACTGAGTAAATTGTTTTCTAAAAACTTTCTTGTCTCTGACCATCTTTTGGGAGTGCAGTAGACTTGGTATGTGTTTAGTAGAATGAGGTGTGTGCCACCAGGAAATACATTTTAAGTAAAGAAGCCACTGCTTTAATCACTTCAGAGCATCTAAAAATGATGGTCATTCCAATTTGCTTAGAGAACTCCCCGAGAAGGGGAAGAGAGGCTGCAGTAGCTCTAGGCAGGGCCGGCAGGGCTCCTTCTGGGCCCAGAGCCCCCTCTCCTACTTGCTCAGTCACAGGAAAAGTTGGGAAGCTGACTTTCCAGGTTGTAGGTTTTGGCAATCTAGACTTTGAGCTAGTTTCCTCAACGATTGGTGAGGATCAGCATGTGTGGGAAACCCTGGCCTAACCCAGAGGGAGAATGTTCTTTTGGGAGCCTAGAGGGACAGGGAGGACATGGAGTGGAGCAGCCACAGAGTGCTACCCCCACAGTCCCCCCACCATACACACACATAGAGCAGACAAAGTCAAGCATCTGTGTCTGGTCGGGGAGCCCCATTACACCCCAACCTTCTTGAGAGTCACTTCTTATGGCTGGTCACTTGGGGTCCCTAGAGCTCCACATTTTGCTGTTAAACATTGAGTTACCATCCTCAAAGGACCCGTGGGGTGTTTGGTCAGCCCCTCATAAGTGGAGATTGCTGTGGACTCCAAGATGTCTGAGCAAGAAGAAGGGAACAGACAGGAGGCGCAGCCTCAGGTATGGGGCAGCTCTCGGGGCAGCATTGCCCTCTGCTTGGGCTACTGCTCTCCACCCTGACTGCATTTTGGGGTTGCCAGAGGAGCTTTAAAATGCAGATGCCTGGATCCTGTCCCGATATACTCTGATGTAGTTGGCCAGAGTGATTCTAATGTGCAAAGTTAACAATCTCTGATCTAGTGAGCCTGAGAACCAGCTGAAAATTTTATCAAGAACACAGATTCCCAGGACCTGCCCTGGAAGTTCTGATCTATAGGTTTGGGGAAATGCTCAGGACTCTATGTTTGCTGGAGCTTTCTGGGCATTTCTGGTCTGGGTGGGATCAGCGTGCTAGAGAGGCCTTTGTGGAGCTTCAGGATGCTAGGCCCCTGCAGCCCAGTCAGTACTTTCTCCTTCACCCCAAGAGGTGGTGCTTCTCCTCATGGTGGTCTTGGAAGGGGTCATCAACTCCGTTTAGAGAAGAATAGGGGTGGCCTGCCTCTGCACATGCTTGGGTCCATCCATTCCACCAGCTAGGCCTTTCTGAGTGTCTGCAGGTGGCACCCAGGCTCCTGGCCCCTCAGCCATTGGTTCACACTGGTAAGGATTGTGGGGGTGACTCAGGTGGGCCTCCCCATGTGATATGAGGCTCCTCCTGGCAGCCATAGCCAGCAAGAACCCCTTTACGCCAGCCTCTGGGTGGAGCCTCAACGTCAAGATGCTGGTTTTAAAGATGGAAGTTGGTACAAGAAGGAAAAAGTAACTAAGCGAGCATCAGGCTGCTGACCTGTGTGGCCAGCGTGAACAGCTTCCCGGTCTCGGTGTGGAGGGTGGGTGGCCTGGGCAGTGTGGCTGCAGCCGGTGGTGGTTTGTGTTGCAGAGACTGTTTTAAGGTGTTCTATGTCCACAAGTTCAGAGCTGTGCTTGGGAAGAACCGATTGATCTTTCCGGGAGAGAAGGTAGAGTATGGGGTCACTTCTATGTGGGGTCCCCAGCTGGGCAGCCCAGACCCCCAGGCCCTGATTCTCTGCCCCTGCCACCCTTCCCCCAGATGGCTATCCCAGCTACATCCCACCAACCTCTCCCACTGCCCTGCACCTTGGCTCTGAGGATGGACCCATGTCTGGGGATGTCCATGGCAGTGGTCGCGGGGTGGGCAAGCTCACATTGGAGATGTGGTACCCTCGAATAATGTTCCTTTTTTCCAGGTGCTCCTGGCATGGTCTGGGGGGCCTTCGTCCAGCTCCATGGTCTGGCAGGTCCTTGAGGTGCGTCTCCATTCTGTCCTCCTGGGCCCAGGTTGCCGTCCCACCATGTTTGAGGGTGGGAGGTCAGCATTGAGGGGCTCTTGCTTGGAGATAGAATAGTCCACCCCGTGGGAATCTCGGATGGTTCTCGGATGTTTACATAAGAGGCGCACAAGCTGGAAACTGCATCCAGAGTACCCACCACACATGGACCTTCCCCATTCCTTGTGAGGGGTATAGACTGGAGGGACTGGTGATGAGTCTGAGGCCATGGAGGGGTCTGTGCCCCAGCATGGTACATATGCTCTCTCTTCACAGTCCCCTAAACCTGACCAGGTATTGTGAGATAAGCGCCTACTCCCCCAGCTGGTTTGTCCAGCACCTGGCCCTACTCTCCTCTCTGAGCAGCGGTGACTCACTTTTATCCTGTTGCCCCCTTCCATGCTGAGCAGTCAGAGGGGCTTGGGTAGGGGGCATGGCAGGCCGTGTAGAACTGGCTGCTTCTCAGGGCATTGCCAGGAGCAGGGACAGATTGGGGAGGTGCAGTTTTACAAGGGGGAGTACAGATGTTCAGACTGGGCTGCTTTGAAGTGAGTCAGGATATACGGCCTCCCCGTGCAGCCTGTCTATTACAGATGGGGGTCACCGCCCCTTCCCAGAGGGTACTCAGTCTAGATAGAGAATGGTGTCTGCAGGAAAACTGTCCTGTGGCTTCTGGCTGTGGTCTGAGGCCTTGTCCCTACCCCTCTCCAGGGCCTGAGTCGAGATTCTGCCAAAAGACTGCGTTTTGTGCCAGGGGTCGTGTACATTGATGGTATGTGTGGCCATTTCTCCTCCCAACCCCGGGCCACTCTGGGTGGGCCCCCTGAAACGCCTGGCACGGTGCTCACACCAAGGCCCTGATGGGGCATCCCTCTGGAGGCAGAGTGCACATGTCCAATAACAGTGGTCCCCAACCTTTTTGGCACCAGGGACTGGTTTCGTGGAAGACAGTTTTTCCATGGACCTGGGTAGGTGGTGCCAGGAGGATGGTTTCAGGATGATTCAAGTGCATTACATTTATTGAACACTCTATTAGTATTACTACTACATTGTAACATGTAATGAAATAATTATACAACTCACCATAATGCAGAATCTGATGCCACCAGATGCAGCTGTACAATTGAAGTATGTCAACTCACCACTATAAAGTCTGCCACCAGATGCAGCTTGTCACTTGCCACTCACTAATATGGTTTTGATATGAGTCTGCAAGCAATTGATTTATTATGGTCTCTGCATTTGAACCTTTCTGCTAATGCTAATCTGTATTTGCAGCCGCTCCCCAGCGCTAGTGTCACTGCCTCAGCTCCACCTCAGATCATCAGGCATTAGATTCTCATAAGGAGCATGCAGTCTAACTCCCTCACATGCACAGTTCACAAAAAGGTTCATGCTCCTATGAGCTCACCTCCTCCTGTGCAGCCGGTTCCTAACAGGCCATGGACCAGTATCAGTCTGCAGCCCGGGGGTTGAGGATCCCTGCAATAACAGACTGCGCCACTGTTGTCTTAAGTCAGACCTTCATCAGAGAGTCCGGCAGGACTGTCCACCTGGTCTCTGTGAGTTGAGGTCACTGAGTGAGACAGGCAATAATGCACTGTCCAAGGGGCTGGGCTGCTAATCTGCTCTGCCCCTCTCCTTCCTTCCTCTCAGCCACTGCAGAGAACTCACTGCTCATTCTGAAAATGCTCCTCTAAGGAGGTCTGCTACATGTGGTTTCTACAGAAACTACCACCTCGAGGGATTTCTCCCATGTTGTTGACCCTGTCGTGCCTGCCTGGGACTCTTCTCCTATAAGGCATGACTCCTTTTTGTCTGCCTGTTTCAGAGGGAGCAGTCTGCGGACAGAGCCCAGAGGATAGAGCCAAAACCTTGGCTGAAGTGAAGCTGATCCTGCAGACCGTTGGCTTCCCCTGGCACATTGTTGCTTTAGAAGAGGTGGGTAGACCTGTCTCTAAAAAAGGTCGCTGGAGGTCTCTTCTGGAGTGTCCACAAGGAATGTTGTGCCTACTTGTCGGGGCTAGCCTGTGGTCCTCTTGCCTGGGCCTTCCCCTCTTCCTGTCCCCCCGCCCCAGTAGGTACAGAGCTGGGCATGGGCATCACATGACCTCCTCCACCCTCCCTACCATGCAAGGTGTTCAGTCTGCCGCCGTCCGTGCTGCGCTACTTTGCCCAGGAGCCTGTGGGGACCAAGGGGGCCTACAAGGTAGCTGTGGACAGTTTCCTCCAGCAGCAGCATGCACCAGCCCAGGGGGAGGAGCAGCAGAGCCAGCCTGGCACCCAAGACCCCCAGAGCCCAGCTGGGCCACCCACGGCTGCCCAGACTGAGGCTCTGTCCAGACTGTTCAACTCAGTGAAGACTCTGACAGCCAAGGAGGAGCTTCTACAGACCCTGCGGTGAGCCCTCCTGCCCACCGTGTCTTGGCCCTGCCCCACCTGAGCCTGAAACCTCCTCTAAGGTCCCCTGCCCTGCTATGCAGGACTCATTTGATCCTGCATGTGGCCCGGACCCACGGCTACTCCAAGGTGATGACAGGGGACAGCTGTACCCGTCTGGCCATCAAGCTCATGACTAGCCTAGCACTGGGGAGAGGAGCCTTCCTGGCCTGGGACACGGTACTCTGGGGCAGGCTGCCCAGGGGCCCCTCCTACCCTCACCCTTTAGGACCCTTCACTTGAAAGTAGTGTCATGTGAATCAGTCTTGGGGTCTCCCTAGTGGAGGGGGAGGTGTGTTACCCCCTGGCTGGCAGGGAAGGAGGGGGTCTATAGCCTGTATGCTAGGTGCAGCAAGGAACATTCTCCACACACCTCCCACCCAGGGCTTCTCAGATGAGCGACATGGCGATGTGGTGGTGGTGCGGCCCATGCGCGACCACACACTAAAGGAAGTCGCCTTCTACAACCGCCTGTTTGGTGTCCCGTCCGTCTTCACGCCGGCTATTGACACCAAGGTGAGCTGCAGGGACAGGGCAGAAGTCACTGGCATACCTCTGGCAGCCCAAACTGTCCATACCAGCCCTCGGGCTTCAGTGCCTACCACCTGGTGCCAAAGTGGACTTCCTCTGTCCCCAGCATTTTTGGAGCATATCCAGGGCATCCTTTGAGTTGGAGGACAGGCTGGTGCCCCTGTCCCTGGGAAGGCAAGGTGCCCACCTGGGGGGTCATAGACATGGGAGAGGGGATGATGGGGAGCAGGATGACCTTTGTCAAGGACATGTAAGTTTTTGTTTTTTTTCTTTTAACAATTTAAATTTTAATAATGTCTGTGTTTAGCAGCAGGGACACTTTAGAAGTGTGTGCCCTGGCGTGCTCCATTCCCAACATGGCAGATTGTCAAGGGCTGACAGCACAAAGAAACCCATGGCCCCTATTCCAGGTGGCCCCTTGACCAGGCCTGGAATGTTTTGCCTGTCTTGCCTCTCTGTACTGGAGCCATTCCTGTAGCCCCCCGTATAATTGTCCCTAGGCCTCCGAAAAGGCCAGCATCCACCGGCTGATGGAAGCCTTTATGCTCAGGCTGCAGGCCCAGTTCCCCTCCACAGTCAGCACTGTGTACAGGTGTGTGTGTATGCCCGGGGTAGGGGTGGGAGCGGTGGGCACTCAGCTTGCCACCCCAGGGCATGGGCAAGGCTTCAGCCAACCAATGATGCCTCTGCGCCCTGTCTTCATGACCCCAGGACAAGTGAGAAGCTGGTCAAGGCCCCCAGGGACAGTGGTGCTGCTGGTCCCCAAGGCCCTCGCTGCCTTCTCTGCATGTGCACACTGGACATTGATACTGCTGGTCTGTGCTGTCTCCTTAGGGTGCTCGGGTGGAGGGGGAGGAGCACCAGTAAGTGGGTGTTGGAGTTCAACCGCCCCTGAGGTGCCCTCAGCTCATTTCTGCTTGCAGATAGTGCCACAGCTTTTGGAGCACAGACCTCGCATCTCTCCCAGATGCAGCCCCCAACCCCACCAGCTGAGACACCCACAGTACCCTGCTGTTCTGCAGGGGTGGGCAGGGCCCAGAGCTGTTGCCAGGGGGCTGGGCCCTGTGGGAGGTGAGTCCCTTCCCTGACCCATCCGACCCCATGGCTGGTCCCTTGCAGCTACACAGAGGGTGGTGGTACAACCTGGGACCAAGCCCTTGGGCCAGGCACACAGGTCTAGCTCTGCTCTCGCAGGAAGGACCCCCGAGGCCACGTCATCGAGCAGCTGTGTTACGGTTGCCGTGTGAATATGAAGGATTTGGTGAGTAGGCACCTGCCCTGTGTTGGTGACAGGGGAAGCCATCTCACTCTTGGAGGTGAGGGGGCGGGTGGGTGCTGGCTCACCTTAGTGCCCTGCAGCCGTTCGCCCATGCTGGCTTTCCGTTGCAGCCTTCCCTGGACCCCCTGCCACCCTACATCCTGGCCGAGGCCCAGCTCCGCAGCCAGAGGTACCAGTGCCTACTGTGCCAGGGGAGCCCTTGGAGGGGGGCCTCTGGGCATGAGTACCTTCAGGCTAATTTCCACTGTGTGGCTTCTTCCCCCAGGGCCTGGGTCTCACAGGAGATCCAGGAGTATCTCATTGAAGACAGTGATGACGAGGTGCACACTAGTGAGAGCTGAGCCTAAAGATGCACACCCAGGGTCACCCCGCTGGGACCTCTGCCATGCAAGGACAGGCAGGCAGCATGTCATTGTCCATTTGTATAAATAAAAATGTTTTTAATTAGAAAACTCTACAGTACGCGTGGGGGAGGGAGGGCCGGGCCCCCTGGCCCAGTGTGGCTGGCTGTGGGCTACACCGGGCCCAGCAGGGACGACAGGAAGGGACAGCAGTCCTGTGCTGGGCCACAGAGGGGCCACAGCTTCCTTCTGACAGCAGCATCAGGGTTCAGTGGGCCAGGAGGACATGTCACAGCTGGTGGCCTTAGACTGGCGTATCTGCTCTGGTGGCCCAAGGATTACCACCTTCCTGCCTGCTGGGCTGGCTCCTTTATTCACGGTGCACGAGGAGCCCAGCTTCTACTCCCTCTCACGAGTCCACTTGATCATGGTCTCCGGTGAGCGGTACAGGAAGATGAGTTTGGCATATAGCTCCTCTTCCAGCTCTAGCTCCCGTGTCTCCCGCACCAGGAAGATGTCCTGGCAGAGCTTGAGGATGCGGTCCACACACGGCAGCTCCTCGAACATGATGGAGTGTGAGATCTCACTGAAGAAGTCACGCACAAACTTGCCAATGACCAGTACGATGGACACGTATAGCCCCATGATCCTGTCAGGCAGGGGCGGGTGAGTCTTGGGGGCTGTTGTCCACAGCCACCTCCCAGGCCACATGTCACCTACCACACACTCACCCGTAGCCAGCCAAGAAGCCCAGGCTGGGTGGGCTGACCTTGTCGCTGAAGATAACCATTGGCAGCAGGTTGCAGTCGGCCTGGCAGTCCTGCAGCTCGATGACCCACCACTCCAGGAAGCCGGCAGCCCCTGAGCCCACATGCTCCCTCCGCAGCTGGATGCGCACGCCGAGGTAGTCTGCCTCCTCGTCTGCATCAGGCCCATGAGACAGTAAGGGCCACCACCCTCTTCTAGGGTGGAGGCCACAGCCAGCAACCTCCCCTCCCCCCCCACCCACACTCACTGGGCTGCAGCTGCTTCACGGGGTTGGCTTCAGGCCCATTGGGGGCACGGATGTACTTGGGGAAGAGGTTGGGGATGACCCTGTGGGGAGGAGTCCAGTGGGTCAGGCCTGGCCTAGCCCTCCTGGTGCCCCGATGTCCCCTGGGCCCCCACTCACACTGACTGGTCCGAGGTACCCTCCAGCAGGCTGGCCAGCTGCCGCCGTTCAGTACTATTGGGGGCCAGGTCTAGGGTATGCTTCTCGTTGGTGTATTCCACAGTGCCGCCCTTGGCCAGGTCCCTGTAGGCAGGGGTACAGCATGACCCTCCATGGGGTACAACCCACCCGGGCCCCGCCCAAGCCCAGGACATACCTCTGGAAGTTCCAAGTGAAGCGCAAGGTGATGTCAGCAGTGCCGTTATACAGCTCCCGCTTCATCTGGGCCCGGCTCGGTGGGCTGATGCGCCACAGTGCCCCAGAGCTGCCCTCAATCTGTGCTGTAACGATGTCCTCAGGGCTGTATTGGCTGATGAACTGCATGGCCAGCTGGGTACAGGATGGCACCTCAGTGGGGTGTGGCCAGGCCACCCCTCCCGCTAAGTCATCCCCTCCCTTGCCAGGAAGGTGCAGCATGGGGGTTGCTCACTGGGTGGCGGTCAAACTGCTTGCACAGCTCCTCGTAGGTCTGGTGTGTGAAGGGCACGATGGATGGCTGCTGGGCACTCATGGTGAACAGGGGCTGGGGATGGAAACAGGGTGATGCGAGGCCAGGGGTCCCAGGGGACCCGCACCCAGGCTGAGCTCTAAACCGTCCATGAGGATGAGAAAGCAGAGGAATGGGGTTTGGGGCTGCCTGGCCAGAGCCCCTAGTGTGCACAGAGCTTGCACCGGCACTGCTTCCCCTGGTTGGAGCGGAAGGTGGCTGCTCACCTCGTAGCCACCCAGCTTGAGGGTGACAGTGACATCAATGGGCTGGTTGACCACGCCGACGACAGAGCGCACCAAGGACATGAAGAGCAGTGGGAACCAGATAATACCCACGAGGAACAGGATGATGAGGCCACCCATGCCATACTTAACAATCTTCTTCTTCTTCTGCCCCTTGGGCTGTGGGTATTTCTGGTGGGAGGGTGCATGGGTCACTCGCTCAGCTCTGCCTTCCTCCTGCCCTGCCTTGTGCAGGCCTCCATCCCTGTTCCTTGGCTGCAAGCACTATTCCAGAGCTCTCCCTGCTGCTCCCGGAGCCGTCCTCCATGCCCTTGCCCCTCCTGTCCTCAAGGTTATGGTCTTGGGCTCAGCCAGTGGCCTCATAAAGTAAAATTTTGACTGAATATCCAAACTGACTGAAGAGCTATCGCAGTTAAGACTGTGTAGTGCTGCACAGGACAGAGACTGACAAAGATCGAGGGCCCAGAAAAAAACCCACATGGAAACAAGGCTGCCAATCACTCAGTGGGGGAAAGGACAATCTTCAACAAATAGTGCTGGGACAGTTGAATATCACTTGCAAAAAAATGAAGGTGGATCCTTATCTAACACTGCATATAAAAATTAATTCAAACGTAAGACCTAAATCAATGAACTCTTACAGGCAAATATTTGTTACCTTATATTTGGCAAAACATTCTCATTTAAAATGGAAAGTATGAGCAACAAAAAAAATTAAACTGCCCATTATAAAAATTACTTTTGTGCTTCAGAGGACATCATCAAGAAAGAAAAAACCACAGAATGGGAGAAAATACCTATGAATCATATACCTAATCAGAATCAAGTATCTAGAATATCTATGAATCTCAACTCAATAAAAGACAAAAACAAGGGAAAAAATGAGCAAAGGAGTTGAACAGACATTTCAAAGAAGGATGGACATGGTCGACAGGCATAGGAAAAGATGCTCAATGTCATTAGACAATAGGGAAATGCAAATCAAAACCACATGATGGATAAAAGAAAAAAGACAATAGTGTTGACGAGATGTGGAAGAGATTGGTGGGACCCTGATATGGTGCAGTCACTGTGGATATCCATAGCAGCACTTTTTATAAAACAAACCCAAATATCCAACACTTGGAACAGTAGGATAAACAAAAGGTAGCACATCCACACAATGGAACACTACTAAACCTCAAAAAGAAACGAAATTCTAACACAAGCTACAACATGGATGAACCTTGATGAAATGCTGAGTGAAAGAAGCCAGCCACAAAAGGCCATATATTATGTGATTTCATTTACATGAAATTTCCAGAACAGGCCAATCTATATAGAAAGTAGGCGGTGGCTGCCAGGAACTGAGTAATGAGGGGACTGGAGAGTGACTGCTAATGGATATGGGTGTTTTTTTTTTCTTTTGGAGCGCTGAGCATATTCTAAAATTGACTGTGATGATAGTTGCACAACTTTAAATGTACTAGAAAGTACCAAATTGTATATTTTTAGTGGGTGAATCTTGTGGTATGTGAATCATCCTACAATAAAGCTCCTAAAAAAAGAACAAAATTTCATGTAACATAGTGATGCCTCTTCCACTGGGCATTTGCTCAGGCCATTGTGCCAACTGTCTCCTCCCTGACAGGGTCAAATTCTCTCTAAGAAGCTGCTTCTGGCCACATATAAGAGTTCTAGAAATGCTCTATGGCCTTCTAGCCTTCTAGCCTCATGTCGATGTGGGCTGTGAACCTGGGGAGGGGTTGGGTCCACCAGCACTGTCTGGTTTTTGCAGCATCCATCTGCCCCAATCAGGAGTGACCAGTGTCACCTCGCTACTCCCACCGTGGGCCCAGGCACCTTTTCTGTCTCTCGGCTGCACTTGATGATGAAGATGTTGGCATAAATGTCCTCCACACACATCCAGTTGGACAGGGACAGCGTGGTGTCTGTCCATACCCAGTCCATCACAGCCCGCAGCTCCACCAGGAATGGCACCAGCCGGAACCTGCCCGAGGCCAGCGGACCCATCAGGAGGGGCTGAAGGAGGACAGCCTCGCTCCTCCACCCTATCCTGGGCTGACCCAAACTCACCCCTGGAAGAGGAAGAGGTTGAGGTGGTTGTATTTCTTGGTGAGGAAGTTGCCAAGGATGCGGGTGGGGTAGCCACAGCGGATCTGGTAGGCGGATAGGGCGAAGTAGATGCACTTTACGAAGTACCAGAGTTGAGCCACTGCATTCTGGCTGAACATCCTGGGTAGGACAGGAAGCCCAGGTGAGGGCACCCCACCTGAGTTAGGCAGCTGGAGCCTCAAAGTCCCTGGACCCAGCCTTGGCCCTGCCAGATACTGAAAAGCACACTTCTGCAGGGCAGGGCCCAAGCCCCCAGCACCCACCTTTCGGTGACAGCAGGCAGGATGAAGAACATCCAGAAGTGGATGGCCAGCACCAGGATGACCTGGAAGGCCAGCTTGCCCAGCACGGTCTTACGTAGGTAGAGGGCACGGTCAATGACCATGGTGCTAAACTGGATCAGCAGCATAACCAGGAAGGCCTCAGGTACCTGGTCATCTGACAGGGAAGATGTGATGTCCGTAGCCGCTGAGTGCTTCTGTGGCCGGGAGAGCAGAGGTCAGGGGGAGCTGGGGTGGCTGCTGGGCTCTGCTCACCAGGGGCCCTGAGCCCAGCTCACCCCAAAGGCCCAGAAGCCAAAGATGATGATGATGAAGTCGACAACGTCAGCCAGGAACATGAGAGCATAAACGTCAGTGGCTGCGCGGTACTTGGTGTGCAGGATGTCATGGAAGAAACGTCGCAGGGGCCGGTACATGCTCTGGGCCCTGAGGGGGGTGGAGTAGGGCTCAGCTTGGTATCACTTGGTTCCTCCCACCCGCCTCTGGGTGGGGCCACTCCCAGGCTGGTCACTCACAGGGACAGGCAGAAAGTCTGCAGCCAGATCCCAACCGCCTTCACTCTTTCCCGGGCGCGACTCCGCTTCTTCTCTCTCTGAGAGGCAGCTGCCGCCTCCTCTTCCTTGTCCTCAGCCTTGGATTCTGTTGGGGAGCAGCCACCACTGATGGAAGGCCACAGGGGATTTGACCTCACCCAGCTCCTGACCACCCTGAGAGCCCCCCAAGGAGCTGCTATCACCCCATTTCACAGACCAGCAGACTAAGTACAGAGCCCTCCCAGGGTCACCAGCAATGGGTCAGCTGGGGCTGTGTCCTCTGGACACAGAGGGCATGGTTGGAATGTGGCTGGGGCGGTGGCTCCAGCGTGGGAACTGAGTGGGCTGAGGTGCTTGTGGATGGACAGGGCTGTGTACCAATGGCTGCTGGTCCTCTGGGTTCCACGTTCTCCTTCCTCCTCCTAAAACGCAGACTGATGCGCCTCCTGTCTCGGGGCTTGAGCTCCTCTGGCCGCTCTGGGGACCCATCCCTCACTTCCACCTGGCTATCATCCTCAGTGGCAGCTCTGGCCACCCCTGGCTCCTTCTGAGGCCCTGCGTCTGCCTTGGTCTGGAATTCCAGCAGGGCCGGCTCCTCCTCAGGCTCCTTCTCCTTTTCACGGCCCCCATCATGCTCCTTGGAAAGTGGGTCTTCTTCATGGTCCCAGAGGCCATAGCACTGTGGAGGAAGCGTGAGAGGGAGGGCAGCGAGGAGGCCGGCATGGCCTCACTAGGCAACTCTAGTGCAGGACAGGCAAGATGGCCAGGCCTACCCCAGGGCCCACAGTGTCCAGCCTCACCTCCTAGAACAAAACGGCTCAGGCTGGGGGTGGTGGGGAGGTGCTGAGAGGTACCCGCCCACTGCCTGCCACTCACCAGCAGCTGGGAACGGTGGAAGAAGAGAGCCATGAGCTGCACCAGGTCATACTTGATATAGCTGTCGGTCTTCTCCAGGCCCAGGATGCGTGGTGGGAAGTAGGGCTTATTCTCGTTGCGTCGAAGCACCGTGTGGCTGTTCCAGGGGAAGAAGCCAAACTGGAACAGGTACTTAGTAACCACTGTAACCTGCAGAGAAGAGGGGCTCAGCATGGCGGGGCCAGGCCCTCCGCCCCACCCCCCACCCTCCCGTTACTGCCTACTTCAGTGAAGACGATGGCCGTCATCCAGAAGCGCTTGCTGGGCCGAGGGATGGACAGCATGGCCCACAGGAAGACCAGCACAGGCAGCACAAGGGAGGCAGCCGAGGCAGTGACCATATGGTTGAGAATAATGATGAAGTAGCAGAGCAGCTCTGAGTGGGCAGCCACGCATTGGTACATGGCCTGCAGCAGCCGCAGCAATCGGCCCTGCCTAGCCTCAAACTGCTCGGCCTCCTCCAGCTCTGGGATTCGTAGGCACCTGCAAGGACCACACTCAGGCAGGTTCTGACCCCCAGCCTAGGCCCACCTGCTCCGCCCCAAACTGCCCCCCACCCACAGCCCCTTGCTCAAACCTGTCGAGGAGCAGCTCACTGGCTGTGCGTGTCCGGGTTCGAGTGCTGACAGGAAGTTCCTGGGAGCCACGCAAGGAGGCTCCAGGCTCAGTGACCATCTCCTCACTGCCACTGCGGGTGTTGTAGCCAGTGCTCAGGGGGCTGCTGGTGTCCTCGGGTGTGCGGCTCTGTGGCTCCTCAGCCCCCAACCCACTGTGGAATGGGAGGCTGGTCAGAGGTGGCCAGAGGGCCTCAAGGTCCCAGGTGGACAAAGGTGCTGGGAGGCTATGTGCCCTTGATTGCAGTGGCTTGGGCAGCCCTGGCTCTGGGCCCGAGAGCAGGGAGGTGGGGTAGGTCCTGACTCCCGCCTGAGCCCCTGTGGCCCATACCTACCTTGATGCGGTGCTGGGTGCATCGCGGGCCTCTGAGGGGCCTGTTGGCGTGGCCTCGGCTTCACTTGAGTACAGCTGGTCAAGCACGCCCCGGCGCACCTCTCCACCCTGCAGGGTACACGAGGAGGCTCAGGGCAGTGGAGGTGGTCCCAGCTCTGCTCCATCCCCCAGCGTGGGAGAGGCGGGGGCACGGGCACGTGGAAGGGCATGGTGGCGGGTTGGGCGTATGCTGGGGTTGAGGCGTGGCGGCACCCACCCTGAGCAGCTCCTGTGTGAGCAGGTAGCGTTCAGCGCGCAGCACGTCACTCATGGCGCTGTGGTGCCGTGTGAAGGTGTGTAGCCAGCGCGTCAGCTCATCCACCAGCGTCTGTCCCAGTACCCACAGGAACTGCATGGTGCTCAGCACCCGCTGCATCACGTGGCTGCGGCCTGCAGGGAGGGGCGTTGGCAGGAGGGTGCTGGAGAGGCAGCCAGTGAGAGACCCCCCAACCCCCAGGCCCCTGAGGCCTACACACCTGCTACCTCGTCCTCTGGGCCCTCTGCCAACTCCTCCTCCAGGCCCGGGCCGCCTCCTGGGCATAAGGGTGCTGGTCAGTGTCTTGCTGTCCTGTATCTCCTCCCTCCATCCGTACTCGGCCTGACTCACCCACAGGCAGTTGCTGTGTCTGTTCCTGTGCCTGCTCCTGCCGCCGCCGCCTCAACACCATCTGGGCATTGGTCACCCACGCCTGGTATGCCATCTGCAGGCCAGGGCCTCGGGGTTAGCACCCTGCCTCCCCGACAAGTAAGTCCCATTGGGCCCACATCTGAGCTCCAGAGGAGGAGCTGGGGATCAGATGGCCCAGCTAGTGACCTTCAGCCTGAGCCTGGGCAGGAATGGGCATCATGGGACTGTCCTGCGCACAGCCCACCCAGCACAGCACAGCGCCTGGGCCCCATGCTAGAACCGGGTACCTAAAGGTGGACAAGAGTCTCCTGGCCCAGGAGGCAGATGTGTGTCTAGCAAACATACTCACTCCTTCTCAAAGGCCAGGCCACCAGTGGCTACCACAGACCTGGGTGGTCAGAGTTGGGCCCATGGGAGGCGGTGGGCAGAGGGGCACATGACCTACGTCCCCCATAGTTTGCTGTCCCTTCTAACTGGTGGACTTGGGCAGTCTGGATGGGGCTGGGCAGGCTCCACAGGCCCTGGGGGCATCTGTCCTCCCTGTGCCACCCTGTGCCACCCTGGTGCTCCGTGGATGAGGGACGGCAGGCAGAGGACCCTCCTACATCACCTGGAAGGCACTCTGTGCTGATGGCCTGGGGTCCTCAGGCTGGGCCTCCTCCTCCTCCTCACTGTTGGACTCAAACAGGAAGTAGTCCCCGGAGTGGACGACTGTGGGCAGAGTGGGGCTGAGAGCTGGCCTCCCTAACACAGGGAAGGGCTTTCCACCCTCCCACCCCCACATGCCCGCAAGACCTTCAAGTTCATTTCTTGGGTTTAAGTGGGCCCAGTAACAGGTCTTGCTGGGTTGCCCAGCTTGGGTCCCCTCAGTATCCTATGACTCCATGGTCCAAGGTCCAAGGTCCCCGTGCCACCCTCCCCCCGAGTGACAGCCACAGAGGTGGGAAGCAGCAGCCTAGGGGACGGAAGCACACGCACAGGACACAGGCCAGAGCCATGGAACGAGACAAGACTGGACGAGAGGAACACAGAGGAGACACGGCTGGGAAAGGGGGTGGGCGGTGAGGGTTCAGACTTCTGAATCTCCGAGTTAGAAAAGAACAGAGCCTGTTGTCAGAGGCCCAGCTAAGTTGAGAACTAGCCCCTTATTACTTCACGGCTCGGAGTGAGGCCCGGGGGTGTGCAAGACAGTGATCATGGGGAGCGCAGGGAAAGGGGAACATGCACAGGCTGGAGGTCAGCATCTGACAAACTCCATCCGCCCCAAAGGTGGACAGCAACTGAGAGAAGGGGAGGGTATCTTAAGAGTGTGGTCATGGCAGCCAGATTGGGGCAGTACCTGTGGCGTGGTCCAGCCAGGGCCGCCACCACTGTCTCCGTGGCGGGGAGGAGCCCCCTGGACTGCTGGGCCCTGTGGAGGGGAGGGTGTGGCGAGCATGAGCCAGCAGGGAGAGGCATGGGAGAATGAGGGCGGCCCCTCAGCAGAGACACACTGAGTCCCTGCAGTGACAGAGGCCATGTGGCGCTGTGGGGATGGAGGACAGCCCACAAGTGCAAACGGACAGTCACAGGCCAGCTGTGTGGCTTGTGGGGACAGAGAGTGACCACATGGCACAGGACAGATGGGCCGGAAGCCCTTTGGGACGTCACGTGTTACAGACTCAGGCAGTGGCATAAACACGCCAGGACTCAGGGGCCCGTGAGGCTCCATCCACACATACCTGGCTCCTGGCCAGGGTCCAAGGCTTCCTGGGGGTGGCCAAGATCCACCCGGCTCTGCTTGTGCTTCTTCTGCTTGGTGCGGATACGTTCCATCCTGTGGGTGGAAGAAGGCTCTGAGTGCTGCCCCAGTCAGGAAAACACCCCCACCCAGCTCCCCCGGATGGCACCTACTGTCTTTTTAGCTGGGCCAGTGACTTCTCCTCGGCCTTGCGGTGGAAGTCAATGCTTTTGAGGTTGGCAGCATTGTACAGGGCGAAACCCCTGTGGAGAGGTCAGTGAGGCCCAGGGGGTGCCAAGCTCCAGCTATATAGGCTCCCCTTCCTCTGGGCTCGGCCCACCTACCCAGCCCCTCCCTGCTCACACTGAGGGCTGGCTGCCCAGCATGACCCCGACCCCGTCGTCAAGTACTACAGTAAGAGGGTGGGGATCCCTCCTACTGCCTCTAGTCTCATGGGGTGGAAAGACGTGCAAATAAAAAGGCAGCAACGAGACCACAGGCCTGTCTCCCTGGCCATAGGAGCTGCAGAGGCCAGGGATAGGGAGATTGGTGGGCTCACTGACCAGAGCACAGGGCAAGGGGGGTCAGGCCCTCTGGTGGGGTGTACCCTGACCCAGTGTGGGGGCAATAGCAGGACTGAAACAGCAGCCCCCACACAGCTGGGGCTGAGACCACACGAAGTGCACTCGGGCCTCTGAGGAAGTGCTAATGGCCTGTGGTCGTCGGTTTTCCCTCCAGGGGACATGTCACATCAGGGAATAGCGTCCTGCCCTACATGGGCCTGAGGAACCCGAGGAAGGGGCCAACCTGGAGGCCTGCAGGGCGGTGGCCTGGAGCTCGGCCCTGACATGCAGGAAGTAGTAGCTGAGGAAGACACGACGCTGCAGCAGCAGGAACAGGAAGCAAACACTGTCCCAGAGGATGCCGGCCTCCTCTATGGGCAGCAGGCAGTCCTGGTCCCTGCTCAGCATCTCCTTGGCTGTGGGACAGGCACCAGCACAGGTAAGGGGTGTGATCAGGGTCGGGAGCATGGGTTGGGGTCAGGGCTGTGGGGCAGGGATCAGGGACCTGAGTCAGGGGCAGGAGGTCAAGCATATTTGTCGGGGTCAAGGTCAAGGACCTAGGTCAGGGGTGTGGGTCAGGGATAGGGGTTGGGGTCCCAGAAGCAGTATGTGTCCCAGATGCTCCAGCCATCTGCCCTCTCCACTCACGGTCGTAGTAGCCTTTGACCGTGCACACAAGGCTGAAGAGCTGGATGACCCAGCAGAAGCTGCTCTGCATTTGCTCCACAAAGACGCAGGACAGGAGCTGGGGGCAGAAAGAGGGTCAGTAGCCTGCGGGGTCAGGGTCGGGGTCAGGGCTGGGGCTGGGCAGGCCGGCTCACCGAGAGCATGTTCTTAGAGATGATGACGGTGACATTGTAGAGGATGAGGCAGTCCCACAGCACGAGGCGGGCATGTGTGTCCTTCTGCAGCAGAGAGGTGCCGAAGAGCAGCAGGTAGAAACAGGCCAGCATGTAGCCCAGCCCGAAGACACTGATGCGCGTGGCGCCTGTGACGAACACCACCACCAGCACCAGCCAGAAGAGGTAGCGGAAGACGGCCACTTTCAGCATGTCGAGGTAGGACCTGCCGGGTGGGATGTCACTATGGGCCAGTTACCCCTCCTCCCCCCGCAGCCTCGAGCCAAAGGAACTCCGGAAGGCCCCTCTGCTGTGAGGTCGGTGTCCACGGTGGCCACAGGACATCACTGGCAGCACCTGTCCAAGGCTCAGTCCTAGCCAGAGCCCAGGTGTGTCTGTCAGCTCTGCTAACCAGTCGCCTACGTAGCCCTAGCGAGCCCCCAGCCCCGACTGGGCTCCGCAGGCTGGCGATGCCCTGCGACCCACCTGCAGTGGATGAAGTTGGGCACAGGGTTGGGCTCCCCCCGCAGCGGCTCCAGCTGGTCGGTGTTGACGCCGGCCATGTGCTGCCACTCCTCGGTGCGCTCCGCTGAGAATACCTGCCACTGCTGGGAGGCGCAGAGCAGCAGGAGGAAGTCGCCTGTGGGCACATGGGAGCACCCTGCCACACTGACCCCAAGAACCACTGGCCAAGTGGAGGCCTAGCACATGAAGGGCACAGGGCACATCCTGCCTGGCACTGACCTTGTACCCAGACCAGAGAGAAACAGGTTGTGCATGTGTGCGGGGTGGGGGTGGGGCGACTGGGCAGACACATGTCTGTGCGTGTGAACGCCGGCAAGTGAGGCCCACACATGGGCATGGATACGCACATGGATGTCGGGGACCATGACTGTGTACACATCCTGCCTGTCTGTGCATGTACATGCATGCGGCTCTATGTACGCCATATGCATATCAGGTATGAAGTATGCCTGACTTCATACCATATAGGCACCGGTCTGTGCACACCTGTGTCCGTCCCTCTGCCTATCCGGTACACACCTGTATCCGCACCAGTGTCCACCCTCACATCTACACCTGCAACAGTCCCTGCATCCACACCTGCGTGCACAGCTGCCTACACACTGGCAAGCAAATACATGTCTGGTGGCTGGGCGTGGACATGCGAGGTGTGCCTTAGTGCCATGGGGATGTCCCCTATCTTGCTGGGGAACCACAGAATTGGACTGGCTGGCAAGGCCCGGACAAAGCACCTCTTCGCTGGCTAGAGAGGAGGGTCTGCACTTGCCCACTGCCTGTCCCCGTACGAAACCTCCTTTTCTTCCCATGTGCATGGACAAGAGGCCCAGCAGTGGGTACTCACTGATGAGGTTGGTGGAGTTGGGGGCCCTGAAGAAGTCGGGCAGGTACAGCCACTTGATGAGTGCAGAGTTCATGGGGATGGCCTGGCTCCAGCGCCACGGATAGTCTGTAGGTGGAGGGTGTGCATCAGGGCTCCAGACGTTCTGTCCCTGTCCCATTCTGCTGGCTTGCAGTCTCCAGGGGCCCAGTGTCCAGGAAACTCATTCTTACACTTACACACATTCACACAGTCAGCCTCAAAAACACACCTACTCTCACTTGGAATCTCAAGAGCGTACAGGTCCAGAGCTTCTAGCACATTCTATGTATACATTTCCCAGGCATAAACTGTGCCCCAGGTCCCCATGGGAGGAACTGAGTTACATCTAGAGAATAACGGGCAGGCAGGCAGGCGGGGCAGCCTCCTGAGTGGTGGGCCATGCTATGGATGGACCAGAATGAGACATCATCCTCCATCTCTCGGAATGGATAAAATAAAAAATGGTGGTGACATTGAAAGCTGGCGAGAATGTGGAAGAACCAGGTAACACATATGTTGCTGGCGGGAATGTAAAATGGGACAGCCGCTCTGGGCATTTATCCCAGAGAAATGAGAACTATGCCTTCACAGAAACCTATACATCACAGCCCCAAACTGGAAACAACCAGATGTCTCCCATGGGTGAAAGGTCAAACCAACTACAGTACATTCAAACCCAGGAGAAAAATCAAAGTATCAACACACACATCAACACAGATGCTCCTTACACGCTGTGGAAAAGAAGGCAGACCCAAGGGCGACATGTGTTCTAACTCCACTTGTATCACATTCTGGAAAAAGCAAAACTGTAGGGACAGGACAGGCCAGTGGTTGTCCCAGGGGCGGGGTGGGTTGGGGCGGGCCGACTGCAAAGGAGCCAACCCCAGGGAGCTCCCTGGGCCAGTGTTCCGACCGTGTGAATGACGAAGCTGACAGAGACAGGACTGGAGAAGAACCCTGAGACTAACCTCTGGAGTCCACACAGATATAAGTAAACAAGCAAACAAATAATGGGAGGAGGGAACGCTCTTCTCCAAAGTAGGTACCAATTAATAACTACAGGAGAAACAGGGAACTAGGAAGACACTGCTAGAAAACCAGGTTAATTCCCATGGCAGGATCCACCGGTGGATGCTAAAATTAGCGAATGAAAGCTTAAGGAGAAATAGACATTTGTATGGCCTTAGGGAACTCCCCTCAAATAAGTGTGTATTAATCACAAGAAGGAAAATACTTCACAGGAGAGAAACCCTGCAGACCACACTGTAATCAAGTGACGAAGGAAACTGTCACTGTGCCGAGACACGCTGGCCTCATATAACGCACTGAGGTAAACATGTCACAACCATGATATTCCTGCCAAAAGAGCGTAACCTGGTCTAATGAAAAAAGCACCAAATGATCCCAGATTGAGGGACATTCTACAAAGTAGCAGTGCGGTGCTCCTCAAAAGCTTCAAGGTCGTGCAAGATGAAGAAGGGTAGAGGAGACAGTAGGACAAAATACCCTGGGATCTGCGTGGGGTCCCAGGACAGAAAGCAGGTGGCAGTGGTCAAGCAGGGTGCCCGGCCACGCAGCCTGTGTTTCCATTCGTAGCTGGTGGCACTGCATCCAGGTTCACCTCTCAGTTTTGGTTACTGTACCAGGTTACATCAGAGGCTAATGGCAGAGAAACAAGGCGAAGGGCGTTTGGGAACGCTGGACAACTCGACTCTCTCGAAAGTCAAAAAACAAAAGCAAACAAAAAAGGAGTGCAGTGCCGATAACATGGGGGAACCTCGAATGTGTTCTGCTGACTCGTGGTGACACGCTGAGTCCATTCTAAGGCGTTCTGGAAAAGGCAGCTAGGAGTGGTCAGATGGGCGGTTGCCAGAGGTGGGCAGCGGGGAGGGGCTGCACAAACGTGGGGGTGTGGGGCTGGGACACTTCTGTATCTGACTGGTAGTGGTCACATGACTTTGAGCATATGTATGTCAAAGCTCACAGAACTGTATGCTAAAAAGGGGGTGGATTTTGTTGGGTGTGAACAGAGCCCCAGTGAACCTGACTTCCAAAAGCACCAGCTCGAAGGGCTCCCGTGGCCACCTCTGAGATGTAAAAGGAATGACAAAAATGGGTTATATGTAACACGTTGAAAAAAGAACTGTGGATCTGCTGACAAAGAGAAACGGAAATGAGGAGGGTGAGAAATCAAAGCTCTTTTCACAGAAAAGCCAGCTAACGATGCACCAGGAATAAATGAAAATGTCCATTTCGTAACGCCCCACCATGGCTGACTCGGGGAGAGTCAGTGAAGGAGGACACCACACACATCGATGGTGAAAGGTAGAGGGGCTGGCCCTCCAAAGAGCGAGCTGGGGACCCCGGAATAGGACTCCCGGTTGGGGGCCACACTGAGGACATCGCTGCTGAGTTCTGTCTATGCATTTGGCAACGACCCCGCAAATCCACATTCAAGAGCTTTCTGCAAACCCACTGGCCTGACTAGGAAAACTTCATGAGAGGCAGAGGCTGGGACAGTCTAGGCGAAAGGAGAGGAGAGAAGGGGACGGCCAAACGCAAACGTCGGGTCCTGCATCAAAACAGTCACCGAGGACATAGCTGTGCGGACGGGCCACTGAGTATGAGTACACATCAGACCAGAGCATCGTCCAGGGATGGACAGCTGTGCGTGGCCACGTCCCGGGGAACAGGGGGCGCCCGCTCTCAGGCAGGATTGGGCATAAAGCTCCTCCAGGGACTCTCATGCGCCCAGGAAGAGTGTACACTGTTCCTTGCACTATACTCGCCCCCCCACCCCCCGAAAAAGAACTGTTTGAAATTTTTAAATAGAATGTTGGGCAAAAAAGAACACAATGGGTGCACGGAATCCAGTCACGTGCCAGCACTGCCATTCCAGAGAGATGGCTGCAGCTGTCAGGGCCCATGGAAGGAGCATCCGGGGCACCTGGGTGGGGCTGGGGGCTGAGTGGGAATGGACTAGGGGAGGCCAGGCTGTATAACGGTGAGGGGAGCTTGAGGCCAACTCCGGGGGCTGGAGGAGCCCAGAGCAGGTGGGAAACACCCCCGTGCGCTTCTGTATGGCCACGGTCATGCGCACCGGATTGCTTAGTGCTCATGCCCCACACCCTGCCCACAGCCCGCGCCCTGCTCACCGATGCACAGGGCCGGGGGGATGCCCAGGCACAGCAGGTACTGGTACAGCAGGAAGAGCGTCAGGAAGAGGCAGTAGTTGGGCCAGAGACGGGCAATGGCCCTGCGGCGCCGGCGGGTGAGGATGGCCACCAGCCAGCAGCCATGTAGGATGACCATGAAGTTCATGCGCTGCCCAATCACATTCACGGCCATCAGGAAGCAGATCTGGGGGCCGCAGAGTGGGGAGGAGGAGATGAGAATGAAAGACGGAAGGAGCTGGTAGAAGGGACTTTCCTGGTCCTGCCTGCAGGCAGCCTCGTGCCCAGCAGCTTGGCTCAGAGGCCACAGGCAGCACGGGGCTGGCGGGCAGGCTGGGAGCGGAGCGCCCTGTGCCTCGACACACTAGGGTTTCATGCAGAGTGGGAGCCTGCAGCCCAAGCCCATGGCAGCTCACACCACCCTCCTGGAGGGATGGAGAGGTTGGACGTGTCTCCATCGTGCAGGGGAAAATCTGAGGCTGGGGCAGAGTTGAGACTCTGACCCAGGCTCTAGTCTGAGTCCTGGCCCCTGGCCTTCGCTCTACAAGGCCTACCTCACCCAGGAGAACCCTGCACCCCTTGTGGTCGTTGCCATGTTCCCAGCACATTGCAGATGCTCATCCAAGGCCCCACAGAGGGTGGCATGGGTCCCCAAGTGGCTGAGCCCTGCCTGGGGAGAAAGGATGAGGGTTGATGCCTGGACTCACCTCCAGCCCAAATTTGTAGAAGAAGAAGTTGACAAAATATTTGATGCAGCTGAGCAGGTCCTGGTCCAGCTGCTGACGGGTGCCATCGATGCAGATGGCCTGGGCAGGCAGCTGGCCCAGCTGGTACTGCCGGCGGTGGTGCTCCTGGCGCCGGTACACAATGGACTCGAACACCAGCAGCAGCAGGATCTGTAGGTGGTTCTGGGGAGGGGAACAGTCAGGCCCCTTTGGCCCCTGCCCCACACATATACTCCCCAGCCTTGTTCCCCCAGCCCACCTTGATCCCACCCCTGCCTGACCCCTTGGCCCTACCCTCACCTGGATGTAGCCTAGGTTCGGGAAGCCCTTCCGCACCCCAAACCAGTTGGCCGGGTCAACGGGCCCTCGGTACAGCAAGGACTGGTTGATCTCCATCTTCTGTAGGTTGGTGCTATTGGGGAGGGGCTGGGGGACACAGGCAGCATTAACACCTGCTCCCTGGATGCTAATAACTGGACGCTGGCCCCAGGGGCCACTGACCCTGCCCTGGGCCCCTGCTCCAACCACAGCTCCAGAACAGGTCTGGCCAGACCACAGCTGCCTCTGGCCAGGGACACGAGGGTGCTGTCAGCCTCCAAACCACCTTAATAGAGAAGAGGACAGGGTGACTGGGGCTGGGGAGGCTTCGGGCAGGGGCCGAGGGGTGAGTGAAGAGAAAACTCTGGGTAGGGGCTGCTCTGAGTGGCCTCTCCCCTCCCAGGCCTGGCTCGGGCTCTACTCCCCTCACCCCAGGAGAGACCTGGCCTCAGCGCCTCCTCACACCATGACCTGTATTTCATCAGGGAGTCTGCCAAGTCAGGACCTTTCTCTAACCCAGACACCTTGGCATAGGGAGTGCGTCCTCTGTAGGCCAGGTTGAAGTACACCTCCTCCAGGAAGCCCCTGGCCCTAAGGACGGCCCTCTGCATCTGTCCCTCACTCTGAGCTGAAGAAGCAGCCCCTTCGGCACCTGAGGTGCAGGAGACTTGCGAGGCTCAGGGATGTGGTGCCTGGTGGCAGTACCTCGGTGCAGTTGCTGGAGTACTCATGGGGGCTGACGACCTTGAGCTGGTAGAGCATCTTACACACGATGATGATGCAGGTCCATACCGTGGACAGGCAGGAGGCCATGGGCCTGAAGCGGGGGTAGGGCAGGGCGAAGGCCCAGAGCACGACCAGCAAGAGGTTCATTACTGACACCTGGTGGCACGTGGAACAGGTGGGGCTGAGGGGCTGAGCCGGAAGGTGGGGCAGTTCCCTCCCCTGTGGGCCCCCCAGATCCAGAGAGGCCAATGAGGTGCCCTGAGTAACCCCACTGCAGAATAGGAAGGTGTGTGTCCCACGCTCACCTCCTTCAGGGCCACCCAGACAGTGTACAGAGCCACCAGCTTGAAGACGTGCAGCTCCAGCAGGCGCCGCACGAACACCTGCACGCGAGTGAGCACGCTCGAGAAGCTGGCGGACAGATCCAGCAGTCGCTCCGCCACCAGGCCCCATTTGTTGGCTGCAGCTGTTGGGGGTGGCAGACAGGCGGTGAGAAGGGACAGGGACTCTGGGCCTGGGGCTATTCTGTCCCACAGAGACAAGGCTCTGGGGCTCGCCCACAGGGGACTCTGGGGCTCGCCCACAGTGGACCTGGTGGCCCGGCTCCTAGGTGCCCCACACTCACCTCTCTGGGTCCACACTCAACCCCTCTTGACTTACCTTCTGGGGCCTGTGTGGCCTGGTGGAGGCCAGCTGTGCCCAGGCCCTCGTCGTGGGGGGCCTCCTCCTCCTCCTGCTGCAATAGTGGGGTCCCACTCACTGCGTCCTGCCTAGGACAGGGCCCCAAGGTGTCACTTCCTACCCATGCCCCTATCCTACGGGGGCCGACAAATTCTGCCTGCACCCCCTCCTGCCTCTGCTTGGTGACTTGTGTTTGTGCTGCATCTGTTAGGTCAGAGCATGCATCCCAGATGACAGCCCACCCCCGAGCCTGCACTGGGTTGGAAGAAACATCCAGCATCTGAGGCCCCTCGGTATTTGAAGGTGGTGGCCAACGACTTCCTGCTGTCCCAGCCTCCTGTCCTCTCCTAGACGAGGCCCTTCTCTGTACTAGTTGGAAGTGGGATGATACTCTGCAGACCTCCAAGCCTTCCTCTCACCTTCCCATGAGCTGACAGCAGAGCCCACAACCCTCAGAGGCTGCGGGGGGAGGTGGGCCACCTGGAGGGGGCAGACGCACCTGTGAGCCCAGCGCGGGCGGCAGGCACCAGGCGGGGGGACGTGCTCCAAGTCAGTGAGCTGCATGAAGGGCTGGTGGAAGTAGTGCAACTGCAGGATGCAGGCGAGCAGGAAGAAGCCGGGGATGAGGATGCTGGAGAAGAGCTCGGACACGCTGAACTGCTCCAGGCCCAGGTCCCCCAGCCTGGGGAGGGTGGGCCGTCAGCACTGCCTGGCCCCTGGGTTCCCCAATGTAGAGCCTTGGGCCCAAAGAAACGAGTAGCCCATGCCCAAACCTCACCCACCTGCCTGTCCAATTGCCCACCCGCAACTCACTGCTCGTCAGTAAAGCCCGTCAGGTTGCGCCAGTACATGGGGAAGTCCTGGAACTGGAAGGTATAGACGGCAATGAGCACCAGCATTGTGTAGGCCACCACCAGCCACCAGAACACCTTGAGCAGCTTCCTCCATAGGCTGTAGTAGACCTGCAAGGACAGGCTGTGTGAGGCCCTCCTGCAGTGAGGCCCAGCTGCTTGAGGGTCCTACCCTGCCCACCCCAGGTACCTGGAAGAGGGTGAGGCAGAGCAAGAAGAGGAACATATAGACGATCTTGTAGACGACGAGGCGGCCGGCGAAGCTGACCACGATGAACATGCCAGCACACAAGTAGATCCAGTACTTGGCATACAGGCCTGTGACCAGCTCCCCCACGCTCCGGAGCAGTATCCGTGTCCTTGTGGGCTCTATGGGACAAGCCAAGGGTCAGAGGTGTGAGTTTAGGGCCAGGCAAAGGGGGCTGACCTAATTGCCCCGACTGCTCACCTGTGTCTCCAATGGTGACCTCCATCAGTGCAGAGGGCACCTTCCTCCTCCTCAGCAGCTTCTCTTTGACAAATTGGCGCAGTAGGAGCCAGAAGGTCAGGGTATACAGCAACTGGGATGGGGTGAGGCAGCGCCACTGAGGGCCAGGCGGCCTGGCACCCCTCCCAAAGCCAGTGTCCAGCCCAAGAAGATGCGGGCGGGGGAGAGACCCTCAGTAGGGAGGCAGCCAGCCCAGCCCCCTGCAGGCAAAAGCTCAGCCTGTCACATACACACTCACACACAAGTTCACGCACAAGTACACACATTTGCACCCACAGGCTCATACATCTGCTCACGTTCACATATGCACAGGCTCACATGTATGTGTGCACAAAGGTTCGTATCTGCATACACATCTGCATACACGCGCATGCACATGGGCTCCCAGGTCTCACATGGTGAGATATGAACCCACTGAGACTCAAACCCAGAAGCAGCGTGCAACACTAAAGGTACCTGTGTCAGGGAGATGGGGACCGCGCCCCCTACCACATGAGGTCATCATTCATTCATTCAAGCAACTACCCTGGGCTGGCCAGTGGGAAACGGGTGGTGACCGCTAAAAACAGGCTCGCCCTTCCGGAGCTCCCGTCCCACCGGGAGCTCGGTGATGAACAGAACAGTAGAACAGTACTGTCACGGGTGTTCATGCAGAAACCCAAGGCACTAGCATATGCTCACAGGTGCCCTGGGGTGGGGGTCACTCACCATGGCACCGAGGTCCAGGCAGGGGTAGCGGGTGTGCTCCAGCCCCAGCTGGCGCAGGCTGACAGGACCCAGGGTGGTGGGCAGCTCGGAACGCAGGTCCATGGCCCACACATAGCGCAGGCCGCACAGCGCCAGCCCATAGAGCAGGATGAAGGGCGAGCAGAGCATGGCCAGCTGGTGACGGCTGCGCACGGTCCAGATGAGGCAGGCCCAGAGCAGCAGCACAAAGGTCAGCCAGCTGTGGTAGGTGATGCTCCACACCTGGATGGCAGGGGCTGGTAGGCAGGCTGCACAGTCCACCCAGCCCAGCCCAGCCCTGACCTGCTCCCCAAGGATGCCAAGGGGGTGGGGCCCCCAGGGAGGTGCTCAGACGGGAAGGCGAACATGCCCTGTCTGTCTGAAGCACAGTAACACAGAACACGTGCCCCCTACAACCACGTGTATGCACACACACGCACACACGCACACACACATCCACATACATGCTCGCATGCTCATGTGGACACGCATCGACATGCACACTCATACATATTTGCAGATGCTCACACACATGCCCGCACACAATCATGCACACAGTGCTCACACGTGTACACTCACACACATTCAAACATATACATGCTCAAATTCACATATATTCACACATGCTCACACACACATGTGCTCATACACGCAGCTGTGGGCGAGCCAGGTGGCTCTTGGCGCGGTAGGACACAACTCCATCTATTTCCGGTGAGGTGGCACTGGGCTGTCAACCACGGGCTACTATCTGCCTCCTGGTACATGTGAGGGAACCCGAGCAGGTTGCTCCTTACCATCATGGCGATGAGGGCACATACATAGCTCTGGTCCATGATGAGGTGGCCCAGGCCGTGGAGTGGTGATATTTCTCTCAGCTCAGCCCGCCTGGGGCGCACTACAGAGCAGGGGGCAGGAGTCACTCGGGAAGCTCCAGCATCAACAGGTCAGAGCCCCTCGCTCACACCTAATTTTATCCCAAAACATGGCCAGGGTGCGAGAGCCCAGTGGAAGGAGGGAGCTGCTCGGCGGTTGGCACTCGTTGGCCCCCAGCGGGCAGAAAAGGCAGGCTCCTGTCTCACATCGCTCCCAACTATTGCGTAACCCTAGTTGGTCCTCACCCCTCTCCAGGCCTCAGTTTCCAAGGCTCTGAAGGGACAGGATGGACAAGATGGCCCTGACCCCCTTCCAGTTCTGTGGGCACACAAGTGCCAGTTTCTGAGGCCAGTCTCCGAGGCCAGCAGTTCAGCTCCTGCTTCATTCAGGGGCAATTCACAAAATGGAAATCAAAGCTTAAGAACACAGCTCTCCCAGTTGGGATGCTGCTACACAAAGTTGCCAGGCCAGCATCCACCTGGATGCTGGGAGGCAGGTAGGGAGAAGACTTGGTGTCCCTCCTACCCTCTGCAGGGTCTTGGAGGTCGGTCAGCTTTGTGGCCCCCATGGGCACAGCTGGAGAGGCTGACATGGCGCTACCACTCAGTGGCCACCAGGAGGCAGCACCAGTGTGCCCGTGGAAGGAAGAGTCCCCTAGGCTATCTTATTTGTGTCTTACTCACGGGGGCGCTGCTGGACCGGGCTGTGGCAGGTCAGGTCATGCACGATGCAGTTGTCGACCTCAGGGTCAAGCCCCATGGGCGTGGGTGTCATGTGCTGCAGAGGTGAGCCAAGACCCAATGAGTTGAGCCCGTGGGCAGGTGGACTTGGCCCCACCACTCAGCCTGGATTCCTCACCTGGGCAGCTCCTTCCTCCTTGGAGGCTGCAGCCCTGGCATGGCCCTGGGGCCACTGGTCCACCTCAGTCAGCTCCACTTCCCGTTTTTCACCTTTGGTGGCCTCCTTCATCTGCAGAGACCAGAGCAGAGCTCAGCTCCCCATCCCACCCAAGGGCCATGGCCTGAAGGAGTTGTGTGTGTGTGTTGGGGCAGGTGGGGGAGAGGTGGTCCAGTGGTATGAAGACAGAGGAGGGGCACCAGCCCTAGGCACCCACCTGGTCTGGGGGGTGGTGTGTGCGGAGTTTCAGGAGAGAGATCACAGTGTAGTACAGGAGCAGCAGGATGCTGGGGCTCACGTACACGGGCCAGTCGTGGCTGGTGTTAAGGACCAGTGTGTTGGAACTGGAGCAGTTCGTATGGGCCACAAAGTCCTTAAGACCGAAAACCCTGTGCAGAGAAGACATGGCACTGACCTCTGACTGAGGGGAAGGGCATACGGGCAGGTCCAGGATGAAGGAACAAAACGAGTCTGTGTGGGCGAGCCCTCACCTGGCCCAGATGCTGGCAGGTGAGAGTATATCCTGGGCGAAGGGCATCTGGTAGCAGTAGAGACAGATGAGGTGGCCAGCACCGAAGCATCCCACCATGACGCAGAGTGCGCTGAAGCCCAGGGGGCTGATGGGAAAGTGGCAGGCCCACCAGGTGCAGATGGCCAAGAAGACCAGGAAGTAGACGCTGGAGAAGGCCGAGGGGTGGGCGATGCCTGCAGGACCAGACAGGGGCATGCAGGGTCATACCTGGCTGGGACGGCCAGCCAGGGACCTCCATCTTATTGGTCAGCAGGGAGCTTGGCAGGTGCCAAAAGCCCTCCTGGTATGACAGGCAGTGCCAGGATCCCTGCTCTCTGCCCAGTGGGTACCTGCCAGCGCGAGCAGCACTATGGCCAGGGTCCGCCCGGCGGCCACTAGCAGCCAGTGAGCTGTGATCCGGAAGCGGGTGGCCAGCCGTGACCTCCGTTTGGGAGCCAGCACAGGAGATCCTTGCAGCCCTGCCGGGCAGCCGGTGTCCACATCCCTGTCATCATCGTCCTGCCAAGGTCATAGGGAGGGCTGGAGGTCAGGGGCACAGCACTCAAGCCACCACCAGGGAGGAATAGGGGCTGCTCCTCTCCTCTGAGGGCCAAAGGACTGCCAGCCTGAGCACAGACCTGTGCCACCCTCTGTGCCCAAGGTCTGCCCACTGCCTTCCCGCTGCCTCACTCAAGTGCATAGCCCTGGCAGGCCTTCCTGGAGGCGGCCCACCCCAGCCCCAAAACAAGTTCCTGCCAAGCCCCGGCACACGCGATGACTGACCCATGCAGGCTGACCTTGGACTATTCTGTAACCCTTCAAGGGCCTCTTTTTTATCTCCCCATCTAGACCACCACCACCCCCGGGCCCCCAGGACAGATAGGCCTCACAGATTCCCGCATGTGTCCTGAAAGCCCCTGATCTTGCTCAGTTTGGCCCCTGAGAGGACTCAAGCAGGGATTTTTAGGAAAAAGGAAAGCAGTACATGCACATGTGTGCACTTCACTTTACAGTTTACAGAGCCCCTTTACACCTGTTACACGTGGTTCCATGGGCTGAAGTAGTACTTTCCTTATAAGAAGCAGAAGCTCAGAGAGATTCCCAAATTATATGGCTGTTTGAACCCTGCTCACCCTCTGCTCCCCATGGGGCCTCTGAAGAATGACAGATGGACCCTGTGGGGCACAGCCAGGTGCTGGGGTCTCCTGGTGCATCCTGCCAACTCTTCTAGAGGTCAACCCTCTGGAGACACAGAGGTGGCCAACCACCCAGGAGGAAACAGGATGGCCCTTCCAGACCTCTCCTGCCAACAGTGGGACAGAGATCCAACAGGGCCTTTTGCCCCAGCCCTACCTCAGGTCTCCTGAAATGGAGCTGCTTCCTAGACAGGGGAGAGCCAGGGTGAGACAGAAAGATCACGGACTCTGTGTCAGATGCCTGCCCCACCTCAGGTCCCCATCTATGAAATGGGTGCCCTGACAAAGCCTTTCCTAGTAGTTGAGGCAGCACTAGGCATGCGAGCTGAGAGCACAGGCTCTAGATCCAGGTGATCTGGTCAAATATCAGTTCCGATCTCCCGCCTGTGCAGCCTTGGGCAAGTCACCCAACCTCTGAGTCCGCTTCCCGTCTGTCAGAGGTGGGTGGGGGCTGGACAGGAGAGGTGAATCAGACAGGTCCTGCCCTCACAGAGCCTGCAGGAGTGGGGAGCCCCAGGGAGGTGCAGCAGGGCTATACTCAGAAGGAGGGAAGGGGACAGGCTGGGGAGAACGGGCTACAGGATACCCATGACCAAAGATATGAGAGCGGCACCCAGGCCCCTGAGATCAGATGTGTAACTAGGGTTCCCCCTTTAGACCCTGGAATGCAAGGGGTGGGAGGCTCCAGCCAGCCCAGATGGAGGAGATAGCCCCTGGCAGGTACAGCAGCCAGGCCTGAGCTCACCCCCGCCCACAGCCTGGCCCAGACCCTGGGAAAGCTTCTGAGAAGGACTGTGAAAAATGAGCATTTCTGAGAGTGGGAAAAACAGAGGCAGCTGCTGGGTGGAAAGACAGGTGCTTGGGGCTGCCCGTGGCATCCAGCCCAGCCAGACCTGGCCCTGGCTCTAACTCAGCTGGTCCCACAGGCCATGACAAGCGGAAATGTCCACTCGTCTCCTTACCTCCTACCACAGCCCGTCTCACCCCCTCAGAACACACGTGTGCATGGCTGTGACAATCCAGATGTGTACACATACACAATCGTGTGCACCATGTGTGCATATGGCCCTGCCATGCAGTGTCACGCAGCACTTGGGCTGCTCCTGGCTCTGGGTTTTAAAAGCAGGCACCTATGAAGGGCGCCCCCACTGCCGTGCTCCAGGACCTGTCCACACCAGTCACACCTAGGTCGGCAGGATGGCACAGGCTCTATGCCACTAGGGACGCGCAGGCAAAGGTGACCTGTCCCAGTCACATGGCAGACCAGAGCCCAGCCCCAATGGGCAGTGCGGGGTGGGAGGCTGACTCTTCCTGCCCACCCACAGGTTTTGAGAACAGTCCAGCCCCTTCCCGGCAGAGCTGTTCCAGGAAGCCCTGGTTCTGCTAATGAGGAGACCAGAGGCGGCCTTGGCCCATGTACTTGCTGGTGCCCAAGTGCCCCCGTGGGAAAGGAGGGGGACCCAGGCAGGAGGGAGCCCTAAGAGCAAGCAGAAGGGCAGTCGCGGCCCTAGCTTAACCCCCCACAAAGACCTGGAAAAGACACTTGACCTCCAAGTCCCTGTATCCCCCTCTGAGATGGGGGTACCAGCTTTGCCTGGTGGGATGGGGTAGCAATGGGCAGGGCAGCAGGCTGGGTCAGCTGCAGGCCGAACATCTTGACCTGCTGTGGGAAGCTGCCTCCCCTCTCTGGGCTCCTCTGTAGGTCAAGGTCCTCATGCCCCACACACCTCAGCTATTGGACAAAGGCATGGGGGTGTGGAAGGGGCTTATGGCCACTGGGAGGCTCTGGTGCCCGGACCCCTGGACTGTCACAGATCCCACCCAGCCCTGGAGACCAGGCCATACGCATAGCCACAGACCCTGTACAGGTCAGAAGAGTGCTGAGCCTTCAACCGAGGAGGACATCAGGGCCCCGTGCTCATGTCCTGCCGAAGGGAAGACTCGGGACCCTCTAAGGACCATCTCTGATTTAAAGCCTTGCTGACCTCTGAGCCTACATGGCCCCCACCTTGCCACGAGCCCGCTGACACTGCTGTGGGTAGGGCTTCTCAAATGTCCATCCCTGTGTCCATCAGTCCATCTGTCCATTCGTCCTGAGGACTCCGTGATGTTTGGCACAGACCATCCTCTAGCACTGCTGACTCCCTACTGCCCTGTGACCACAAAGAGTCTCCTCCAGGACAGTCTGGGATCTCTGCAGGTGTCCCCCAGGGAGGAGCCCTGCCAGGACCGGGTTTTAAAGGGACATGTGCTGCTTTGCTAGTGTACCCCGCCCCCATGGGAAACGTACCTTCTCTCCCCTCTGGTTTCTTATCTCTTCATAATTTGCACAGTACTGATTCTTACAACTAAAAGCCCACATTTGTTAAAGAAGGAAAAACAGAAAAAGAAAGCAAAATAGTCCTCAGGTGTCTGGGATGCAGCCCTAGGATGCCCCACCCCTACACACTTGTGCCCTGCCCACCACAGCTCACCGGATCCCGGGCACACTGGCTCTGCGGGGCTTCCCGTGCGAGGCGCCCACAGAGGCCAAGGCATACAGCGGAGACCACCAGAATGCCCAGGTCGGGGGCCACCAGTCGCACGGCATTGGGGATATCCTTCAGATCCAGCCTGTGAAGGGCAGGAGAGCCCACTGGTTGGCCCAGGAAGGCAGGTGCCAGTGGAGGTGGGGCATGGAGTGGGGGATCCCGCTCTTGGGCCCAGGAAATCCCCTGGGGTCTTACCTCGTGACTCCTACAAGTCGAGAGAGGTTCTCCCAGTGGCTGCCTGTGGAGAAAGGTACAGGGGAACCAGGTCAGAAGAGTGAAACCCGAAAAACTCCCTCCAGTCAACAGGAGGCTCTCAGATCCCCAGAGTCATGGAACCCCTGGTCTCAGGACACCTATGGCTGATCTGTGGGATGCTTGAAAACATTGCCTTTTCTGGTAGGGAGACAGAAACCCAGCCAGGAAAGCCAGGTGGATCAAAGGCCCATCAGCTCTGCCTGGCAGAAAGGGATTCACAGCCCAGCTGGGCAGTGTGCGGCCTCAGCAGAGCTGATGTGTCCAGGAGGCTGGACCAGGCTCTCGGACCCATCGGTCGGGGCCAGCCGCTCCTTACGGGCTGGAGTGAGGAGGCCTGGTCAGGACTGGCACACTGTGAGGCACCTAACTTCCCTCCAGTTTCTAAACAGAAGGCGGGGCACGCTCATCAGGAAACGAAACCAGAAGTCTGGTAAGGCAACCTGCCTGCCCACATGGCTGAGTGTGCCAGGCAGGAGCCTGGAGGACCTGGAGGTGGGAGACCCCAGCCAGGCAGGAGGCCTCGGAACCTGGGGCTCCCTCATATGAAGGCTAGGGGGTTGACGTCCATGGAGTTGGAGGGCTGGGCGCCAACAGGCCAAGGAGTTCAAGGGCGCAGGGCAGTGAGGCTGAGACTCCAAGCCCTAGCAGGTACTGGAGAAAGATGCTGACTGGGGGCTGGGGGCGGGGCAGGAGGAGGTACTGCGAAGACCAGGGCTGCTCCAAGAGTGGAGCTCCAGGTTCTGGAATTAGCACCACACCAGTGCTTAGCCCAGCCCCACAGCCAGCCATTACCGGGGCACTTAATGTGGGCCATCTCAGCTAAACATAAGTCATGGACAGGCTCTCAGGGGGTGGCCCACGCTGGGCAAAGCCGGGGTGAGGCAGGACAGCCAACCTCCCCATGGAGACACAAGGTTCTTGCAGGGCTTTGGTGGCTCCCTCTCTCCCCTCCACCCTCCGGTCAGCTCAGGAAGGACGCTAGCTCTCCCCCAAACCTGCTGCCCCTGGGCAGCCGCTTCTCCACCCCTCAAGGACTCACAGTTTGACCCCAGAAGCTGGTCCAGGCTGGGCACGGTGTGCAGGCATATCTGGAAGGTGAAGTGGGCTATGAGGAAGAGGACGCTAAAGCTCAACAGGGCTCGGAGGAGGCGGCCAGTGTGACCTGTGGGCAGAAAGGAAGGGGTGAGGCCAGCACGCAGCCCCAGACACACAGAGAGCGTGTCCTGGGGGTCAGCACCTGATCTCATGCAGTGCTCTGGACCATTCCACTGACTGCCCACAATAGCCGCATAGGTGGGCACTCTCGTGACCTCCAATTTATAGACAGACCGATGAAGTGACTTTTCTAGTCGCAAAGCAAGGAATCAGCTGAACACAACAGCTCACCTGCTGTCCGGGGCTATGGGGCAGTGGGGGGCAGGAGCCAGCACTAGAAAAGCCCCCTAGGCTTGGGGAGACACCTTCGGGTTTGTTCACATGTCCAGCAAACATCTGTGTCACTCTCCTCAGCCCTGGCCACAGAATGCTGCTTACCCACCTTGTATGGACTGAAATCATGCCCTGGGATCAGGGGGTAGAGGGGAGCTTGGATCCTGGCTCTTTGAGGAAAGTGGGGTGAGCCTTGCCCTCTTGAGGGGGAGGGTGTCATGGAGCTAAATGCTTCCAACATGTGTATAGAACAAGTCATTTCAGAAAGGAACCATGGCCACTTGCTGAGAGCCTCATCATCCTGAGGGTCTGACCTCGTGGAGGGAGAAGCCAAGGTAGAGATGGGCCCAGGAGCCCGCGAGCGCAGGCAGGGGCAGCCCTAGACAAGTGCCCTCTTTTTGCCTCGAGCCTGGCAGGAAGAGGCATTCATAACCATGGCTGGATCCTGCTCCCTGGGAAGGAGGGTTCAGCCCACCTGATAAGGAGACCTTGGCTGCAGGGAGAGAGCTGGGTGGCCGTGGCCCACGTGAAGGGAGGACTTGGGGAGCCCTGGAGTCACTTCCACCCTGTGAGTGGGTGGGCAGCTCCCACTCTGTGCAGGGGCTGGGACCAGAGACCTCTGCTCAGTTCTAACTGCTGTACTCTGAGCTCTGAATCCTGGGTTAAGGACACTGGGAGGGGGAAGCTTCCTTCTCCAGTCCCTGGTTTTTTGGCAGGAGCCCCCAAGTCCTCACCCTTGCCAACCATCTGATTTGCTGCTGACATTTACAGAGCAGCTGGGCCCCTCTTTCAACTTCCCAGGGACAGATGGGGTCACCATCAAACCAGCCCTCTTCCTCTTGCCAGAGGCTGGCGAGCTCAGGGCCCCTGTCCATTTCGTTCACTATCTTTCAACATAATCACTATTCGTTGAATAGACTCAGAACTGGCCTGTTTCCCTTACCCCAGGGCTGGCCCAGCAGGTAAACTGCTGAGTGACATGTCATTCACACGCGGTCTTGCCTGAATTTGCCAAGGAAAGCCAGGCGTAGATTGGGGGAAGGACTCCCCTAGGCAGCCCAGAGAGGCGCCCAGGTAGGATCCCGACAACTTCTCAGCTTCAGTCCTTTCTAGGTCCTTCCAAGCCCTGACATTCTGACCCTTCGATTACAGCCTCTGATCTGTGATGGGCAGGGGAGAGCAAGAAGGAGAGCAGGGTGGAGCTGGTGGAAGAAACAGCTCGCTGGCGGGAAGAAGAAACGGAAAATGAATGGGAGAGTCTGGCCCTGGGCCCTGGCTGGGCCCTTCTGCTCAGAGCCCCAGGCCAAGAGGAGGGAGAGGCCATGGGCCTCCCCACAGGAGTACAGAGCTGGGCTGCCAGTGGGACGCTGTTCAGGGCTGGGGGGTGGGGGGAGAACTTTCCAGAGGCTGGCCTATATTCCCTCCCAACTAGGAATTCACAGGAGCCACAGGGTGAGAAGGCAGAGCTTCCTCCCGACCACGGCTCGGCCTTTCCTCTGCCCAGCCCGCCTACACGACACCTCTCGTACAGATCTGGGAAGTCCCAATGGGCGATATGATGGGAGAGCCCCTGCCCCGCTCTGTGGACTCACCCTGCTCCCAAGCTATGGAGACCTGAGGCCAGCCTTGACAGCTACCAAGACTGGTGGGCTCCCCGTACACGGCAGGGCCCACGAGTCAGGAAAGGAAGCACCAGGGTAAAAGCCCCTCAGCGGGAGAGTGACCTGAACACCTCCCTGCCTCGCGCCTGACAGCCTTTCTCATCCAGCACCCCTGGACATCCGCCTAGCAGGCATATCGGATGTCAGCACTTTCCACTGTCTTCCCCTCCCCTTCCTGTTTTACTTCTTGGCTGGCTCCGCAGTGTCCTGGACCCTGAGTCAGCACGGAGCCAAAGGGCTGGAGCCCCAGCTCGGTGACTTTAGCTCCTCCTGCCCAGCTGGAAGAGGCAGGGCGGGTCCAAGAGGCACCCCTGGGAAACATGTGCCTGGAGTGATGCCCCACTGAGACAGGTGCTCCAACCTGGCCGTCTTCTCGAGGGATGGCCGTGGATCCCCACGTGCTTGCCAGCATCCCCAAACGTCCATCTCTAAGAGTCCCCTGTCCTTAGCCCTGAGCTACTGACATCTCCTTGGGGGTATGATGGCATCTGGAATTCGTCTGGGGCCCTGCCGAGCCCCTGCTCTCCTCACTTGGTCATCTTTTCCACCACATCTGTTGGTCTGAACTCCAGGAATTAGAGTCTGGCCTGGCCTGATGAGAGGCCCCAGCTGGCACTCAACACACCTCTTATCGAAGCTGGGATGCTCTCTCGCCTGCCCGTGCCCAACTGCACTGGGAGCGGACAGTCCCCCTGGGAATTCACAAGTGGGAAGCAAGGATGGGCAAGCCCAGAGGGCAGCTCTGGCTCTAGGTGAGAGCAGGGGGTCAGGCAGGTGAGGGATTCCTGCATCTGCTCGGGAGGGATAAGGGGTGTGGCCAGGGCCCATTAGAGGTACTGGAAATAGGTCTCTGTGGACACTGAGGCTGGGAGGAACGGGCCCTGAGTGCTGGGAGGAACGGGTGCCATTAGTGGGCAGGGGATGGGGACGCTGCGGGGAGCGGGGAGGAGGGCATTAGACCATCCGATACTGTTGCTGCCTGTCCTCTCTCCTGGAACCTGACACTGGAGGCCTGAAAGAGCAGGGAGCACCGTGGAAGGACAGCCCTGCCCTTGCGTGGCAGGTGCCCCCGACCTCTGTGCGCGGCGGAGAAGCGGTGGGCACAGAAATCGCCCCTCCCGCTTAGGGGCTTCAGGCTCAGGCAGGAATCTCCAGAGAAACAGGGAGTGGGGCTGAGAGGCTGTGGGTCACAGAAGCTCAGGAAGGCGGGGTCCTTCCCAAAGGGCGGTTATAAAAGAGCATCTGTCTGACCCAGAGTGGGAGCCCTGGGTATGAATGCCCCCAAATTGGCCTGATGGTGGCTGCTCTGTCTGCAAAGGCCCCAGAGGGTCCCTGCCCTCAGCGGGGTCCTGACTCCCACTGCCCGCCTCCCAGCCGCAGTTCACAGATCCCCAGCCTTCCACCTGAACTGGGGCCCATGAAGGCCCCACTCACACTGCTTTCTTCTGGGGCTGCCCAGGCCCCTTGTAGGTGTGGTGTGAACCCTGGGGCTGAGCTGGGCTGTGATGAGAGGCCCCACCCCTGACACACACGCACGCGCGTGCGCACACACACACACGCCCCGAGCAAGGTGAGTGGGGTGTACATCGGCATCCCTCAGGGTGGCACAGGAGTGTTCCAGGAAATGCCCTGAGAAGCCAAGGGAAAGGGTGTCCTCCAGTTGTCCAAGGCCCCATCTCATCGAGGAGGGTCCAGAGAGGTGGGGACAGGGACCTGGCAGGGCATAAACCAAAGTCTGAGCTATGAGGCCCTACTGGGGGAGGGGGTGTATCATCTGCTCTGATGAGACCTGGGTGAGGGACACCTTCTGGTCACAGGCATGAAGTTGTTCAGGCGAGAATGACGAGAATTACACACAGGGCACCTCATCTCCTCATCCAACGGACATTCAAGCTCCTCAGGTGCACTGCCCCGAGAAGCGGACCAGATGGCCCTGCCTGCCAGGCCCTTCGTGCAAGCACCTGAGTTAAAGCAATGCCCAGGTGCCAGCATGCAGCCTCAGGTGGGTTCTGTTCCAAGGCAGGGACGGGCCTCTTGAAGTCCCTAAAGGTTAATCCGGTCACCGGGAGCTGACCCCATGGTCTTCCTACAGCTTCTGTTGCATCCCCGCCCGGCCTTTTGTGGGCACATGGCCCATGCCCGCAGCCCCAGCCCCTGTGTGGTGCCCCCACTGCCGGCCAGAGTGACCAAGGAAGGTGCTGGAACTTCTCTGAGGAAACACTGAGGCAGACACTTCCGTTCTCCTTCCCTCCCTGCACAGAGAGCTCCACCCCAGCTCCCCTCGGCTCAGGCAGATGCCCATGTGGGGATGGGGTCAGGGGTCAGTGCCCATGGGGGCCCTGGACAGCATCGGACCTTCCTCCAGGACCCAGTGCGAAGGCCCAGCACTGTACAACTCATGAAGCCTAGACCAGGCACTGGGGCATGGGCAGGCCTCCCACTTTCCTCTTTCCCGCCCGGAAAAACCCCCAGTCTTCCCGTCCCTGAAGGGCCTCTCATGCTGGCAGATGGACAGACAGAGGCCAGGAGCGAAGTCTTCCCAGTGCCTCTCCTCCTGCGCCCTAACCCTCCCTACTCTGGGCTCCTCTTGCCCTGGCCCGAGCCTGTACTTTCTCCACTACTGATCAGAGGAAAGTGTTTCCAGTCACGTAAAGGGGATGAAATATTTACTGAAATATTTACCGACAAGTGGCTTTTAGCTGACGGCCTGGGAACAGACAGAACTGGCTCCACGGAGAGAAGAGGATGGCATAGGTGGCCGACTCTGCCCAGCAGGCCCTCCCCCAGGGAGGGAAGGGGGGCCCAACTGGCCTGAGCTGAGAGTCTTGGGCAGACAGCTGAGTCACCCTGGGAGGGGTCTGGCCTGGTCCCCAGTAGCAACTAGCACTTGCCTAAGCTGGGGCCCCTCCCTTCTCTGCACCTGAACTCTCCCTGTGCTCCAAGACTAGAGCCTCCTGCAAATGCCCCAAGCAAAGACGCAGTGGAGAGAGCCTGCGATGGGCCAGGGAGGGGGTGACCTGTCCCCCTACAGGAGGCAGAATGACCCCTCATGGGACGTCCAAGCCCAGTAATAAATAAGTTTCCTCACACAGAGAAGAGAAACCAGGTTGTCAATCACCTTAAAATGGGCTGATCCTGGGTTTCTGGGTGGGCCCGGGGTAATCACAGGTCCTAACACTGGGAGAGGGGAGGAGGGCCAGAGTCAGGGTGCCGGCCTGGACCAGGGAGGGAGGAGCTGGGGACCAAGAAGCCAGAAAAGACTAGGAAATGAGTTTTCTCTGGGAGCCTCCAGGAGAAATCAGCCCTGTGACACGTGCTTCTAGCCCTGGGAGATGGAGCTGGTCTTCCGACTTCCAGACCTGAGGGAATAAACATGTGTGGTTCCAGCCCCTCAGTGCAGTGACTGTTTCAACAGCCACAGGAAACTCAGAGGCTCCCAAGGCCCCCAAGGGGCCAGTCTGCTGCAGCTAGCACCTCCCAGGGGCAGTGCCTGTCTCCCCGCATGGCTTTAGCTGCACCCTCGGCCTGCCTGCTGGGTGACTTTTCACCCATCTCTGATGGGTGTTGGTGCTCATGCTGCTGACAAACTGCTTACCCAGGACCCTCTTTTAAGCCTGGGTCCCTCTCTTCACCCTCTGAAACCTAGGGACCTTCCCACCCAGAGACACAGGACAGTCTTCAGGGACGGGTCCCTGAGCACTTTCTGACTGAAAAGCTGGGACAAAAATGGACACTGAAGTACCCAGAGAGCGGGTGGCAGGAGCCCCAGGATGAGGGGTGGGGCCCCTCCTGCCATCTAGCCCGATGTCATCCTTTGCGGCTCTGCGTGTCCCTCCACAGGGGACCTGCCTGTGTGCTGCTGGGCAGGGGCCAGGGCTCCTGCACATGCCCCATCCCCCTCCTACGCAGGATCCTGAGACGGAGCAATGACTTGTCTATTTCCAGACCCTCTCAGGTGGGTCCAAACCGTGGCCCCCACTGTCCAGACCCTCCTGTGGTCATAGCACCCCGATGGGCTTTCCCACATCCATCTGTGTGGTTTATACAGACTGAGACTCACCCTCCAGGAGCTCAGGACTTTGATGGAGACTTGGTGTGCCTGGCTACCCGAAGCCCCACGGGAACCAGACGAAAACATATGGAGCCTGACTCAATGGGGGTGGGTGGGGCAGGGAGAGCCAGTGTGGCGGCTGGACTTAGGGCTGGCTGGAGACTCGCCGGACAGAGGGGCTGCACGGACAGTGCTGGAGAGAGGGTAGGGGGTGAGAGGGGCCTGTGGGAAGACTAGCTGGCCCTCAGCCCTGGGTCTGAGACTCCCCAGGGTCAGGGGAATCCCCTCAACAACCCTCAGCGTGTCCCTGTAATGCATGGTCAGAAAAGGGATTCTGAAATTAGCAGAGGTCTCTGATGAAAATGAGACGTGGAACCGCTCAGCCTTTACCCATGGCTGTTAAACCGGAGAGTTAAACCACTGCCCAGGGTTTCTGAAGAGGACCTAGCGCCTCCCTCCCACTGGATGCCTGGGCTAGGTGCACACGAACGAACAGCCCCGCGCCTCCCAGCTCCAGGCAGGAGGAACTACTGCCAGCTCTTACCTCGGATGCTGTGCCAGGAGGGGCCCGGGAACCAGGGCAGCAGCAGCAGGAAGAGCAGGTAGACCAGCGAGAGCGCGTTGGAGCGGAGCAGGCAAGCTGCAGGGGAGACGCATGGTTAGCATGGCTGCACGCACGGGAGGGCCAGCCCCGCGCCCCCTGCGTCACCCCCCAGCCTCACCCCCCACGACACTGCCCCCCGGAATGTTGTCCCCCCAATCTGTGCTCGTCCTCCCCGCAAGGTGGCCCACCTCCCTGCATGTACAAGTCACGGTGCTCAACATATGACACGCCACCTGTCACTCAGGGCACGTCCACTGTCACACTGTGTCCACAGACAGCGCTTGACACGTCCTGTCACTCAGTGCATGCACTCTGTCACTCAGTCCTCCTAATAGTCTGCTCGCTAATGCTACGTTTTGGGGATCGCTCCCTGTAGAAACGTGTGGATCTCGTCACGTCCTGCCCATATGTCCCAGGCACATACGACGCCATGTCCATCCTCCCGCGAGCAGACACTGAGGTAGTGACTCATCTTCCTAACTTGGTTTTACTTCTTTTTAGAATTTTATATTTTCAATCAACATACAGCACCATTGACTTTTGGGGTCCGGCTCTTGGGGCCCGCACTTGTGTCTAGCCACAGGGACACGGCCCTGCTCTCCCCAGACGCAGCGGGCCGCCTTTGCAGTGGCCCCGCCCCTGTCATCTGATCGATTTCCGTGGTTGTGCCTCCCCCAGAATCCTACACATCACATGAGTAACACTGCCCAGCAAGGAGTGTTTGGCCTGGCCCCTGCCTCTGCCTCTGTGTCAACAGCTCATTCCCGCTTTTCCTCTTATTAACTCCACAACATGTTTTTGTACCCTGTGGGCACTTTCCAGAGTCTCACCCTGTTTGACACTAACTTGACAAAGTGTAGTACGGGGTCCAGAGGAACCTCATTTGCTCACCCCAGGAACTGAGGGGTTATCAGGAGATGACAAGGAGATGCTACAGGAACTTGGGGCCCATTCAGCCTTTCCCAGGGTGCCCAAGAGGCACTGCACGCTGCCCAGTGGGGCCAGCAGCATGGAGGCGCCATTGAAGAGGTCCCCAGGGCTTCAGCCCCCTCTGCCTGTGCCGCTCCTCAGTCACTGCCACTAGCAAGCAGGCCCAGGTTGACCCCAGCCCTGCCCACCCAGGCCCAGAGGACACGGCGGAACTCGGCAGGCACCAGTGCCCACGGGCCCAGCTGTCTGTGATTGAGCAGAGGGACCCGACCTCTTTCCTTCCCACCAAGAGGCATGGAATAAAAGCCGGCTCTGGACACCGTCTGCTGAGGGGGGCCAGTGTTGCACCTCTACTCTCAGTCCTTCAGACCCCTAAGTGCCAGCCGTAAGCCCAACCATCTCTCAGACCACCCCCTAGCAGCTGTCTGGACAGCCAGGGCTGAAACACTGACTCGGAGCTTGGCTGTGGACGTGGCTACACAGACCATGTTCCCTGGGGAGGTGACAGGGCCAGGTGGGGTGTGCTAAAATAAGCCAGGGCCAGGTCATCTCCCCTGGGAACAAAATGGGCCAGAATAACAGGCCTCTGGGGAGGACGCCAACAGGCAGCGTTCATCTGAGAGATGCTTTTACACCCCGACTGTGCCTTCCAAGCATGGGGGTCCCCCTGGGGTGTGACCTGGGCCCTGCCTGTCTCACAGCCTCTAGCTGCCCTGACCACAATGAGCTTCGCAGGGTCTCCTGGAGACAAAGGTATCTGAACCAGGCTGAGGGCAGCTGCTGCCGCAGAGGTGGCACCATGTGCTGCCAGTCACTAGCTGGAGATGATGGCATGCCCTCTTGTGCTAGAAAGGTTTGGTTCTTGGGGCCAAGAACCATAGCTGGACTCCCTCGGTGGTCCCACCCTGGAGGCCAGGACAAAGGAGGAACTCCTCAAATAACTTGGACCACTGCGACTCCAGCAGCTTCCCGCTGACACTCGACCTCACGCCCAGACCCATGGTCACTGGTGGTGCCGGGGGGCTGCCCACACCTCTGCCTGTTCCCTATCCTCACCAGGATTCGGGACCCCAGGATGTCTTTTAGAGGGAGCACAGCCCAGCTCACACACCCCTCCCACCTCCATCTCCACCTTCACCAGAGCGCCTGGGACCGAGGAGCTCAGGCCTCAGGAAGTGAGAGGAGATGGAGGTAAGCGGAGCCAGCGCTGCCTCAACAGAGCTGCTGAGTCCGGAGACAGAGCCACCGGCCTCACAGCCAGGCCACTCTCACCCCAACCTCATGACCCTTGCAGCCAGCTCACCCTCCGAGCCTCTTTCTGCATCTGTACAATGGAGTTAAAACTACCTGCCCAAAGGATCCTCAGGAGGCTTAAACCAAACCACAGAAGTGAGGTGCAGAGTGCAGGGCTGGGACGCAGGCTTCGGTCCCTTCTCATTGACCCCCTAAGTCCCTTCTATCACCCCACCATGTGGGATCCCCAAAGAACCACGTGGTTGGTGCTGTGGCCCTGAACTCAGGGTTACCCGCCTTCTTTTCTGGACACTGCAGCGTGCCCCCACTCCCCGGGAGTTAAGATGCTTCTTTCCATTGCACTCACTAGCTCTCGTGGTCAGTTCAACTCTAAATCTAAAGTTTTTCAACAATCATACATTTTTATTTAAAAAAAAAAAAAATCAATCTCATCTGGCCCAAGAGGCAGAAAGGAAATGCACTTATGGCAAAGGAGCCTTCTACAGTTCCTTTTCGTTTTCCAGAACTGCACTTTTCAAGCTACTGGGCTCTGCTTCCCTCCCCACCACAGTGCCAACCCCAGCCCCGTCCCCAGAGAGGTGGCACCCTCCCCTTTTGTACCAGCCTATCCATCCACCCACCCACCCACCGACCCATCCATCTACCATCCACCATCTACCCATTTGTCCATCCAATCTTTCACACACCCACCCCACCCATCCACCAGAGTAACTTTCTCCTGAGGACCCATTCTGCAGGTCCCCGACCCCAGGCATTCATGTTCTGACCTGCCAGGGACGCCAGACAGATGCATCAGGGATGATATGCCCAAAGCCTGTGACGGGGCATCTAATGTGAAATAGCCACCAGGGAAGCTCCTGGAAGCAGAGGCCCAGCTTCGGGGGGACAAGTTCTCACCACCTCATGTCTCCTACAGTCTCCCTGCCTGGCTCTGTAAGAGACCCTGAGGCTGCGACAGGGGAAATGTAGAATTAGTGTTTAATGGGTACAGAGTTTCAGTTCAGGATGATGAGAAAACCCTGTGGATGGATGGTGGTGATCATTGCGCAATACTGAGCACGCGCTTAATGCCACTGAACCACACACTTAAAAAACGGTAAAGATGGTAAATTTTATGTTATGTATATTTTATCAAAATAAACAAGTCCACGGCCCCTGAAATCAGAGCCTGAGGGGCAGGGGCTGACCTGAGCCCAGTCTGCTGCTGTCAGTGGAGCCACGGGGTGTTCTGGAGCCAGGCTTCCCCCATCCTCTCCCCACCCCCAAGCTGAGCAGGAGGAAAAGAATCTCGGAGAAGCTCTGCCAAAAGCAGGAAATGGGAGGTGAAGAGTCAGAGGGAGGGCGCAGGGAGAGGGGAGCGTGTGGGTAGCCCTTTGGAATGGACTGCAGATCGGGCCCATCGGGCCCGGTGCAGGGTGTACGGGCTGCTGCCCCACCCTGGGGGCATCCACGTGTGCCATGGCCCAGCATAAGGCCTGCCCTGTTGTGGGTAACAATGCCCTCCCCCGTTATTCATTCAGCACACAGCTGACCTGCCCAGAGGAAGACACTGTCGAGGCTCAGACAACACATCCAACAGTTAGACAGTGAAAGGCAGTGAGTGCCTTGGGAGATGAGCGTCTCCATTCACATGGATGAGGAAACTGAGGCTCCAGCTCTCCTAGGGGCCCCAGGATGTCTCAGAGCACAGCCCACCCAAGCCATCCTGCCCTACCAGAGTGTGAGAGCTCTCCCAAAGACAGGCTGTGAGATGGGCCGGCCTCCCTGACTCTATCTTCTGCCATCAGCCCTACCAGGAAGCTACAAATGGGCACCGGGTGGCACCCGGACAGCTCTGGATGCTGGCCCTGGGGGCATGAGCTGGGAAAGCTGGGCTGCTGGCTCCCAGCCCTAGCAAAGCAGCCTGGGGAGGAGGACTAAGTGTAGGGGCTGAGTGATGTTCCCACCCTGTTGACCTCCTCTTGTCATCAGGGACAGGGGACCGGGCGAGAGGCCAGCCAGCAGAGCAAGAGTGACCTCCAGCCAGCACGGGAGCAGAGGCAAACTGGCTTCAATAGCAAAACCTGAGCCAACTCTTGCGCTCTGTTATTGTTTAGATGAGGAAACAGAGGTTCTCAGAGGGGAGGGCTTCGTGGCGGGGAGGCGGGGGGGGGGGCGGTGCAGATAAGTCCTAGGTCCAGACTCTTGGCTCCACATCCAGGGCTTTTGGAACACTACGAGTCTGTCCATCAGGGTTGCTGGTCTAAGGGCCATGAACGTGGCCCCACTGTGACTGTTTATACCAAGAAAGCCCAGGGCATCAGAGCAGGCTGCCTGGAAGAGGCAGTATTGCTTTTGGCCTTGAAGGCCAACTGACTCAGGGAAGGCATAGAGGAGGTTTTGGTTAGCTCCAGGTTCCAGCAGAGAAGGAAGGACTCATCTGGGGAGGAGGTGGGGACCAAAGACAGCAGAGAATGGGGGACAGGGACTGCCAGACAGCTCCCACCTCCCCATAGGGAGCTGCCAGTGGCCAGGATGGTGACCTCATGGGGGAAATATGTCTTTTCCTGAGCCAGGAACAATAGGATGGGGGTGGGGGGAGAGAAAGTAATGCTGGGCAGGAAAGAGCTCTCTCACTCCAACTAGCACAAGCTTAACCCCTCCCAGACCCTCACCCAGCACATCAGATCCTTGTCCTACAGATGAGGAAACTGAGGCCCAGAAGGACAGACTGCCCTGCTAGTCTCAGCTGGTGCTAGGTTAGGAAGGGAAGGCGGGGAGGGCCAGCGATGAAAGTCACAAACATTCCATGCAGAGGGACTGGACATCACAATCAAGGCCACAGGGAGATGGAGGCCTGCCCAGGGAATGTCAGACACCTGAGACCCCAGGTCACATGCAGCTCTTGGAACACGTCCCCCAAGGCCCTGGAATCTGCTCAGATCTTCCCTGAGTGAGGGCCACCTGCTCTGAGCCTTGGTTTCGTTATCTATAAAGTGAAGCAAACTGCGCAGCACAGAGGGCTGTGGTGGTGACGGGCAGGCACCTCACATGTGGCTGTTCACAGGGCCTTCGCAGCGACCCTCTGAGGCGGTTATTTTTAGTGCTAACTTCAGGGAGGTTCCAGGAAACAGAGCCAGCAGCCTGAGCATGACACCACACTGCCCTGTGACCCATAGGCTGGGCAGTGGTCCTGAGAGAGACGGCTGGAACTGCCAGTGTCCCAGGGAGAGGCGGCGAGGCCCGGATGGTTGGTGAACACACCATGACCATCACAGTCACTGTCCCCGTGCACCTGCTAGGGGCACTATCATTACCTTTACTTTGCAGGTGAGGAAACTGAGGGAGCCCAAGAACTGGGGCTGATGTACCCCCCACACCCTGAAATAGTGTGGGCCTAAGTGGCCCGGAGTATGGAAGGTGGGGGAATGAGGGTCACCCCTAGGCCAGGGTGCAGGGGCTGCCACACTGGACAGTCTGCAGACAGGCAGGTGAGGCGGTTAGTCTAGGACTAGCAGGTCTGAGGAGAGAGCTGGTGGGCAAGGGGCCTGGCCAGCAGGTCCAATGTAGGAAACCAGGACTAGAGCAGAGCTATCCACCCTCCCACCAAGGTGAGGGGACAACCAGACCCCGCTGAGGGACGGCCAGAGCCTTGGCACATGGAGGAAATAAAGTCAACATGGGTAGAGGGAGGGAGCAGGGCCCAAAGTCCAGGGGCTTTGCCCATCATAAGGCCACTTCCTCTTCTTCCCACTGCGCTCCTACTGTGCCCGGGGCTGGACCGCTAGTTCGAAGAGCAAAGGGCTGATGGCCAAGGGCTAACTAGTCAGGAGAAGGTTCTAGAGGGAGGAGGTTCAGTGGCACAGACCCCTTGCCAGGAACAAGGCAACTTGTCACAGCCTTCCTCTGGCTCTCGGTTCCCCCATCTGTGAAACAGGGTTGGAGCCTGTGATCTGATGGTTCCACTCCGCTCTGCAGGAGATAGGGGCCTTTCTGGAACCCACTTCCCTCAGCCGTTAAGTGGGAAGGATCATAACTACCACCCTGCAGGGGCTGCAGTTTGAAACAGTGCCCGGCACATAGTAAGAGAGAACTAATGTGAACCAATCTCTAAGGCACTGCTGGACGCCATGAGCCAGTTGCGCATCTATGCATACTATGATTCTTCTCACATAAGACTAAAACTAAAACACAAACAGTATTCGTGTACATAGATGTATAAAAAGGCCTAGAAAGATCAATACTGAGCTGATGCCAGTGTTCACCTGTGCGGAAGGGTTGCTGGCCCCATCTATGAGGTTTCCATTTTTACAAGGAAAACTCTTTCACGGGTTACTAGGGTCATCGTCAAATGGACTTACTGGAGGAAATAAAGAAGACTGGAGGAAACATACCACAGAAGGGCGTTGGGTCACGCAGCCTAGGCTCTCCTTTCATTGAAGGGGCTGATGGCTGGGAAGCACATGAGTCATCTGAGTTCCCAGAAGACAGTGGCAATGGCAGGACTGGATCCGGGGTCTCCTGACCGGGCAGGCACCGGGCAAGGCTCCTCGGAGGACAGGGAGAGCCCGGGGATGGGAGGCCCAGGTTCCCCAGATGATAGCTGCCAGGCCAGGACAGCTGCCAGGAGTGGTGATCCTGGTCCCACTGCTGGCCCCTCCCCCAGCCTACCGCTTGCTCTACCTTATTTGGCTTCAAGGAGGAACCCATAAACACTTCTCTGTTAACTTCTGCCAGCAGGCAGGAGGGGCAAGGAGAGGAGGAAGAGTTAGAGGGAAGACAGATGTGGCAGAAGGGGCACCTGCAGTGCCTGGCTGTCCCCTGCCCTCCACTGGAGGTGCCCAGGCAGCTGGGCCTTACACTCCCCACTCTCACAGTGGCTCCCACAGTGTTCAGGTATTCAGATCTGTCATGCCCCCCTCCCCCAAGGGAGGGTGCGAAAACTGAACCCAGACTCAGGCCCAGAGGTGACCCAGGGCTTAGGTCAACCCCGCCTTTCAGGAAGAGGAAAGCTTGCGAGTTTGGCCTAGTCGGCCAAGTGTCCCCTAACCTTTCAGGACAAGAACTATCGTTGGGGTCTGCATGGGCAGTGCAGCCTGGCATCTCAGATCTCTGGGCACTCAGGGACCCTTGGTGACCACACAAAATGTGGAGTGTGGGGAGCGGGCCTGGTTGGCCCAGACCCTCCCTTACGGGCCATGCCCACAGCCCAAGCAAAGCCTGCCAGTCTTCATGAAACGCCTGGCACTTCAGCCATCTGCCCCTAAATCCCCCACCTCCTGCTTGTCACCCTCCGTGATGCACCCTGTAGTACATGCCCACCTGAGACCCTGTCCCACCTGCAGCGCCCACTATCCTGGAAGCCTACCTCACGAAGGGCCAGGCCCTCTGTCCTCTTGGCAGCTCCAGCACTGGGCACACACTGGCAGTGTTGGGGGGCTTCATTCCCACAGCATGGATAGTCACAGGGGTGGGACCCTGCCTGGCATTCCTGCCTCCCTGCCCAGCCCAGCTCTGAAGGACAAGGAGAGTTGAGAGCAATGAAGGATGCATCTAATGCACACCCCTCTTTAGAGTGTAGCACAGACCCAGGCATGAAGAGGAAGGGTCTCTAGAGCAGTTCACAATGCTCTAAAAACTCAAGGACTGTCACAAGAATCCCTTTCGTCTCACAGAATGAGGCCTGTGGCAGAAAAGGGGTATGTCTGCCTGAAGTCCACAGAGAACAAGGACCCCAAGGTACTGACATGGGCAAGGGGGAAGCCTGGGCACCATGGTGCAACCTTAACTAGCACGGTGTCCAGGTTAATTAGCACGGCATCGGGATCCTTGGTTTTACAGCTCACGTGACCCGCGCAGGGCGAGGTGAGCACAGTCAAGCATCTTCCCCACATCAGCTCTGTGAAGCCATGGTGAGTGCCCAGGGCCTAGCGGGGCTTGGTGGCTGCTGTGGGCTGGGCACAGAGGAACCCCACAAAAGGGACAAGGCAGCCGCAGCTGCCTCCCAGAATCCGCCCGCTCAATCCCTGTGTGTTTAAAGAGCACCAGTGGCATGCCACCTCCTAGTCATACGCAGCCCCAGGCTGTCGGTGAACCACCTGTTCCAGAGGTTGAGGGAGGGGCAGCTGCAGACATGTGACAGTACAGGGGACGGATGGGTGGTAGGAAGGGATGGCTACCTGCCCAGGGAACGGGAACAGCCCACAGGGCCCAGCAGCAGTCAGAAGGCCTAAACTTTGTAGGACAGGAGTCAAAAGTCCCAGAGGTTAGGTGCTGTGCCCATGATAGCCCAAAACGGGGGTAGGCGGATTAAACCAAGTCTTGGGGGTCCTGATAGCCCACCAGCAACAACGCCACAGGCATTGTCCACAAGACCCCTACACAAGCCCAGGCCGATACCACTGTGTCCATTTCACAGATGAGTAGGCCTAGGCTGCAAGGAAACGGCTCTCCAAGGTGACAACAGGTAGAGCAGTGGGGACTTGAACACCTGAGCCCCAGCTCTCAACCAGCACTGCCTTGCCTGAGGAAGCCCAGGCCAGAGTGATTGATACATGCTGACCAGCACTGCTCCTTGAGGGCACAGGCAGCCTGGCCTCAATGACTGTTTCCAGGCCTCCCAACCAAAAAGCGTTCACAAGCGCGGTCACCTCCTGTCCCCCTACAGCAGGCAGGCAGGTGCTCTCTGCACAGGTGAGCAAGAAGGGGCACTTCGTACTCCTCAAGGCGGCTCAGACCCCTCTCCCCAGCAGGGCTGGAACGTTCCTCCATTATACCCTCCCCACCTTCAGGGTCCCAGGAAAACAGCGATGATGACACTGACTGTGGCCCATTGTCAGGAGAGCACATATTTGTTATGTTTTCAGTTCCCCTGAAGGGTCAGCACTGGCTGCCCTGCCACAGCCGGATTCCAGGGCAGGGGTGGGGCCCGCATTCCGCAGGGAGGGACCTCTGTGCAGAACCCCCCTCCCCCCCACTGCCAGGGTGGGAGGAGACCAGGCTCTTATCTGCCCGGACATCTCTGCAGCTGACACAGGTAAACAGGCAGGAGGGCAGGGTACCCAGGAAGAGATCCGTTTATGGACTTGGGGCCCTCATGTGTGGTGGGCCCCACCTCTGCACAGGCTGTGGTTTGACAACCCCCTCATCCCCCTCAGGAAGAGGTCACAGCTGGGCCTGCATGAAGGGCCACAGCGACTGGGTGACACGCTCAGCCTACATCATGGGGTCCCCAAACCAGTAGAGAGAGCCCTCCTGCCTCACCAGAGAGGTGGGACGCTGACGCCCTCCACCTCTCCAAGGGGGTCAGCCCGCGTATGCAAGGCTCCAGCCTGATCCTCAGGTCGCTACCCTCCCAGACCCCTGTCACTAAGACTCCCTAGGGACAAGCCGGACCCACCCCCAACAGCTTCAAGAAAAGGGGCTCCCAGTTGAACTGTACCCCCAGACCATGAAGGGCACTGCTGACTCCCACCAGGTTAGACAGGGTCTTCACTGCATCCCTGCGAGGGCTGCCAAGCCGGACCCTGAGCTCTGCGCCAGCAAAGCGTTCCTGTTGTACCATTTGCTAGTGCCCATGGTTGGACTTGTGACAGAGGGCACCCATCTAGGGGGGCACAGCGAGAAACAGCTGTGGCAATAGGACAGCAGCTCGGGGGTGGGGCCAGGTGAAGCCGGTAGTTCCAGGTTATGATTCAGGTCTGCCTGGTGTCCAGCTAGTGAGCTGGTGGCTGACACTCGCCTGGGATGAGGCCGCTGTGCCCGAGCGGGTGAGCAAGCGAGCAGCTCCTCTGTGCAAGAGGCTAAAAAGGCTGGGAAAGGCCTGAGGCTAGTGGCCCTGAGCAGAGCTGGCCGCAGGCCACAGGCAAGTGGCTGCTTCTCCTCTGCAACCCTCCTCTCATCTAGAAAGTGAGGACAGCAGTTCTGGCCCTGACCTCTCCAGGTGACTGTGAGGATTTAATAAGAGACACACATAAGGCAAATGCGCATTGGGCGGTTGGGTGCGGCTAGCGAGGGCTCTCTTGAGAGCAAGGGTGAGTATGCGGGGAGGGGCATGCTGGCTTCAGGAATGAGTTCACTGTAAAACTAAAGAGGCACAGCCACCTCTCTGCTTTCCAGGGTGTGCAGAGGAGGTGGGTCTGGACAGTCCCCTTATACTATCTGCCTGACCCCAAGAGTCCAGGGGCATCTGGGACCATGCTGATATGCGCAGAGAAGGATCAGTGTTAAGTGCTGGGTAAAAAAAAAAAAAAAAAAAAGTGAAGACCTCCAGGACCTGGAGCCACGGCCACACCCACTCCTACCCCAGAATTCCAGGCTAATTGATATGACAGAAGTGGCCCCATTCCACAGATAGGGGTTTCTACAGAGGTGACGCCATCACTGGCACCTGAAATGGTGGGCGTGATGAGGCCATGCTGCACAGGGGACTCTCCTGAACCAGGCAGGACACAGGCCTGTCATCCAAACCTCTCATCCGAACCGTGAGCCTGGGCCACTCAAATCCTCTCCCAGAGACAGAACCCCACCAAGCACTGACTGCCCTCAACAAAAGCCCTACCCAGAGCCACTCAGGCCCCGGGGGGAGGGCGGCCACCTCACTCCTCTATGCATAGGGCAGAGGAAGAGAGAGGGTGATGGAGCTCCTACAGAGCACCCACCACCAGTGCAGTGAGCTGGCTCACACTGTAGGAAAGCACGAGCTGTGAGTTAGGGTGTGGGGTCCACATCTGTTGCAGGCCCCCAAAATAACAAACATACACATACAAGCCAGTCATGCATCAGGCGTGGTCATAAACCTAGTGATGTGAAGAGACGGGGCCTGAGCTGAAGAAACAAACCCACAGAAGAACATGCAACGCAAAGGCCCTGAGGTAGAAATGCAGCAGGAGCTGTCAGGGGACTCAGGAGAGGCCAGGGAGCAGGCAGCAAGGTGGGACTTGCTATGACACACACACGAGCCAGGCATACTATCTAGGTTTCCATCACAGGAGATTGGACCCTCCCAAAGTCCCTTTCAGCCAGCAGGCCACAGCATTTTCCCATCATTTTTACTGTGACAAAATTTAGCACAACCCATTCCATAGAACTGTGGTCCTCAAAGTGGGGTTCTCATTAGCATCACCTGACCTTTGGGGACAGGCTCTGCAGTCTGTGTTGTAACCCCTCCTACTCCCCACAAGGGAGGCAGATGTGCCCTACAGATTGAGAACCTGCACTCAGGAACCGGAAGGACACAGGTGTGTAATTCTTCCAACTCAGAAGGAACAAGCAACACAATTATTCATCACAATCTTCTTGCCACAACCTGTCTTTTGATGGGTTGTGTCCAACCCAACAGTATGACCTGGATCTCCCATGAAGGACACTGACCTTCTGTTCTGGTTAAGGGGGGGGAGGAGGGGGCGGGGCAGTCCCTTTGGCCGCCTGCTGCCCTCTTACAAGTCCTGCCTCCCCATGAGTGGAAACACGTCCACTTTAAGGACGGCACACAGCATTGGGCCCAGAGGCGGCAGGGGCTTTTAAAGAGCCTCTGGGCTGCTGACCCCTTCCAGTGGCCACCCCTTGGGGCTAGGGCCGCCTTCCCAAAAGGGGGGTCTACCCTAGGCAGAGCCAGAGCCCATGTCTCCTCCTTAGCTCTGGGCACAGAGGTTGGGGCACTGATTCGGAGGCCCAGCTGGGGACTCAGCAGGCCCCCCCAGTACCCCAAGTCCTTTGGCTTGTCCAGTCTGGCTTGTACAAATGGCTCCAGAGCCTGGTCACCTTACCAACACCTAGGAAAGAATGCCACCTGGCAACCTCCTACTGGGAACAGCCTGGGCATGTGGGGGAGGGGAACTACAGGTCCCTTCAGAACCTGACCTCCCCAGGGATGACAATGCTGGTGACCGTGTCTGGGTGTTAAGAAGGGGACTATCATTATCTTTGCATATTTCGGCAGGAGACAGCCTGCCCACCCTGTGTCACAATTTCCCCTTTTGTAAAACGAGACATTGCCCTCTGACCACTGGGCTCCACAGCGGACTCCCACCCCAGCATAGTGTCTGTCCCCAGTAGGCCCCTCACAAACGTGTGACTCAGCAAGTACCTCCCAGAGACAGTGCGAGGACCAGATGACAGGTGACATCTGGGTGTCCTTGGAGAACCTGATAGGCTATCTCTACTCTGAATGAGGGCATGAGGTCAGGGGACTTGCCCAAAAGCTTGAAGGTGTGACCAGAGAAGTTATGTGCAAATTGGCTCACAGTTTGTGTTTTCTAAGAGTTGCAGGTTGTAACAGAGCAGCGTGGGAGTGCTGGTTCATTGTACATGTCAACATGGGCGCCAGTTTAGTCAAACACCAGTCTGTGTTTGCTGTGAGGGTTTGTTTGGATTGAGATTAACATTTAAATCAGTCAACTCTGAATAAAGTGGATGACCCTCCATAAATAAGGTGGGTAGGTCACAGCCAGTAGGATAAAAGCCTTAAAAGCAAAGACAGAGGTCCCCTGGGGAAAAAGGAATTCTCCAGGCACTTGCCCTGCGGAATTTAGACCAAAGATTGCAACATCAACTTTTGCCTAAATTTCCAGGCTGCTGGGCTGTCCTACAAATTTCAGACTTGCCAGCCCCACAACTGTATGAATCAATTTCTTAAAACAAATCTCTCTCATATGTGTATACATGTATATACACATGTGTAAATGTATACGTGTACAGATATTCTTATATGTCACATCTCCCTATCTGTATTCTACTGGTTCTGTTCCTCCGGGAACCCTGACTGATTCAGCTGGTTCTGAGGTTCTGCACTGTGAACACCGGGCTGGCCTGCCTTTCTCTGAGGTCCAGGCCCAGCTGGCTGCCTGGCTAGGTAGACAGGGTGCTGGGGACCCCACACATTCTCTGGAAATTCAAAAAGCTCATAAAGTGACCAAAGGAAAAATCAACACAGTCCACTCATAACAACCAGCCTGGCCCCACCCCCAGGAAATCAGCCCCTGGAACAAGGACCAGGCGGGCCCACGCTGCTCTAAGCATCCAAGGAGACAACCAGCATGAGTCTGGAAAGATGGCTGGTGGCCTCCCCAAGCTTGAACCCTGGGCTCTAGCAGGCTAGAAGTGGGCCTCAGTTTTCCCTTTGAATGAAAGGTTGCTGAACAGCTCATATAACATTCACTTTCCTTTTCTTCATTTTTAAGTTTTTTAGATGCAGAGAAAATAAAAAACATCCAGTCCCATGCCTCCTGGTACCAGCTGTCTGTCTCTGACTCAATTCTCTGGCCAATGTATGTTTTTCTGAATGAAACGTTACTGATTATCCTGAAGTGCCCTTTGCTCATCTCACCACAACTCCTCTCCCTTCTTCTAGAAAAAAAACACTAGTGAATTTTGAGATATTCTTCCAGGACAGAGCCACTTCTGAGCTCTGGGATTCTGTCCAGGGTCATTTCTAAGGGGCATTCCAAACCTGGGCTGTGGCCACTCTGGGACCTCAAAGCTCACTGGCCTTGCTGGGCCAGGCCCCGTGCTGCCACAGAGGTGCCATCTTTGTCTGCGAGCCCATCTTGGCTACTCCCAATTCCTGGGAGACTAAAACAGAGGCCCAGGCCAGTTGCCCAATGCTATCCTGCAGAGGAGGACAGAGGTCTGGGGAGCTCAGGACGAGGGTGGGAGTGGGTAGGCTTGTCTTTCTGTATAAGCAGGCCACAGGGCTTTCTCCCCTCTTAAATCAGCATGAAGCTCTAGCCTGTCAAGGAGTGGTCGAGGGGGAAGCTGGCTTTGCTGGAAACCATGCTCCCCTCCCTTCATCTCTCAGATGCCCCACAGTGGGATCCCATCAGCCTAGACAAGTTGTCAAGCCCTGTACTTACAGGAGGAGCCTATGGTGGAGGGAGGCCCCACTGTTGTCTGCTCACGAGGAGGGACTGTGCTTGAGGAGGGAAGGTCCCCACAGGTCACAAGTCAAGGCCACACAGCCAGTGAATGATAGAGCCAGGCTGGACCAGCTTCCTCTGAGTTGGGTCTTTAACTGCGGGGCATCCTCTCACCTACAGCCGGGAAGTAGCAGCTCCTCTCACAGAACTCAGAACAAGGAGGTAAGTCAAAGGACTCTGCAACTCCCGTCACTAGCAGAACAAAATCCATACTCACTAACACGTACTCGCCCCCAAGCCATCCCAAACACGCCGCCCATTGCTTGCATACAACTCTTTCCTGAAGCAGCCACAAAGCTCATACGTGCAGGCCCCCCATGCCTAGCGCTCCACCACCTTCTTAATTCAGGGGACCCTCCCAGGCTGAGGCTTGCAAAGTGGGACCCACGAATCTCTGAAGTTCTGGGTTGTGAGGGTGTCTTCCTGGGGGGAGGGGCCAAAGTGCCTGCTAGCTCTCATGGGCCATCATCACCCAAGGGTTAGTCCAGCATCACAGACTTCCAGACAGGGCCAGCACGGCGTGCTCTCCTCCAGCTGGTGGCATAGTGGCCATTCTAGCACTGCTGGGTGGGCCCTGTAGCCCCTCCTCCTACACCCTGCCTGGCCCGCATACCACACCACCATCGGCATGCTGGCTCCTGGAGATGCAATAAGCTTCCCAGATGAGAGGAGAAGCCGATTAAACAGCCACTTAAGAGCAGAAAGCGACATTCCCTGCACCCTGGGGAAGGCAGCGGGTGGGGACAGGGCAGTCCTGGCTGAAGCTATACATTCAGTTCCTGGAAAAAGAGGAGTGAGAAAAAAGACCGACATAACCGTCTCACCCACCACATCCTGTTTTTATGGAAAACTAATCTAATTCCTAACAGCAGAGCGAGCAGCAGATATCCTCAGGGGTCCCAAGGGGCCATGACAGATGGACCCCAAGAGGCAGGAGGGCTCCCTTGGTCCAGTGTGGCAGAGCCACGCTCCCTTGCCAGCTCCACCCTGGCTCAGAGCCTTCATCCCCCCAGCCCCCACTCTGGGCTGGCGATCGATGGCCCCTTCCCAGCAGTGAGGAAAGGACTGACTCTCATCCACACACCCCTATCTCAGCTGGACCCTGCTCTCGAAAGGCCTGTCATCTCGGGGCAGCTGCCCACGATGGCAGCTCAGAAAGCACCAGAGACGCCATGAGCCTTGAGGCCCTGCTTCTGGGCCTGGCCTCATGTCTGTGGGCTGTGTGACCTCTCTGAGCCTCAGTTTCCTCACCTGTAATATAGGGATGCCAACCGTGTCCTTCCCCAAGTGTGAAGCCCTGTGTAGAGCCATGTAGGCATGTTGGTTATTGCTACAGCATAGCGCCATTTCCTTTATGAACACCAAAAGTGCTCGCTGCCCCTCATTTGGGGCCAGGCCGGTGCTCAAGCCTGATGGCTAAAGGCTGCTCTTAGAAATGCCAACCACCTGCCCAAAACCTCGGAGCCCTGAGCCTGGAGCCAGGCCTTGTGCCCGCCTTCCCACCAACCCCCTGCACCCTGACCATGGGCACCCCTCCTGCAAGCTGAGGATGAGCCTTCAGGAACTGGCAGACTCCAGTCAACGTAAGGGGGAGAAGCCAAACGTGGCACTGAGCTAGTCCCTAGTTCCCTGGGCTGCACTATGTTCCCCAGGGTCCTCACTAACACACGGATGGGACACGTGGTTTCTGAGTGCCTCTCCAGCTGCTACAGCTGATGGCAGGAAACCAGTGAGGACCAGGCAAGCCCGAGGTGGGCCAGGTAGGTCTGGCATCTCTGCACTTGCTCAGTGCCCCGCAGGCCTGCGGAAACCCACTCCCAGTGCCTCCCCCACCCCCACGCAGACATGCTCACTGACACCAGCCCCACGGATGGGGTCCCTCCCCACCCACTCTGCCAGCCAAATACGACAATTCCGTCCTCACAGTCTCTGTCTGAACGGGTCCTGCAGAGCCTGAGCGGAACCTGCAGGCAAAGGCAGCCCACAGGGTCAGCCTGACACCCGTTTCCACTGAAGCGTCCTCTGTGGCCTGATGCCAACCGCACACCCGCCCCGCTCTGACCAGCCTCACAGGCCCTAGAGCTCACTTCTGGCTCCCGTCCTTTCCAGCTGCGGGACTTAGAACTTGCTTAATCTCTTCAAGCTGTGACCTTTATCCCTACAACACAGCTGACTCAGCAGCGGCTGCCCCAAGAGGCCACAAGAAGACTCCATGGCTGACACGGTGGGAAGCCAAGTGGACGGCCTACCAGGGCCCAGTGCCGGCAGGGGGGCTTCGAGGAGTTTCCCCAGGGTACCCCGTCTTGTTCTTTCCATCAGTCAACACTCAACCCTGTCCTGGGAGCAGGAAGCTGCCTGGTAAGGCCGCCTGGAGCTTCCCTGGCTGGTGATGGTCCTCAGCGTGGAGTCAGGTATCATTCCTCTAAGAGGGCATGGGAAAATGCTCCCCGCTGCCAACTAACTCTCTAAGGAGCCGGGAAAGGTGGCCGTCAGCACGGGTGCCTATCACCCCAAGCCGGGGCTCCAGGCTGTGGGCAGGGGTGAGCCTGCCCAGACCACTCCCTTCCTGCCTGGGCTGGGAAGAACCCTTCGTCAGAAACCCATAAAGTCAGCCACACAGTGCCTTCACCCAGCAGCCCATGATTCAGCCAGACCCAGCAGACTCCACTGTTCCTGTCTGAGCAGGCCTAAACCTGGGTACAGTCACCCTGCCAGCCCCTGACTTGGTGGCAGGACGTCACCAAGCTGCCGGACGACTCTGTGCTTTGGATTCCTCACTGGTGAGGCCACTGACGTGCTCAAGGGCTCCAATGAAGAGCTCCTTGGTTAAAGTGCATGGCGTGCAACTGCATCCTGGGCAGGCTTCGCAATGATGTCGGACATAACCCTGCTGGCCCTGAGAGGTGGGTGACTAAGAGGTTGGTCATAGCATTTGCAGCCAAGGCAGCAAGGGTGTGGGAAAACAGCACCAGCATTGCCTCTCACTCAGGTGGCTTAGCCGGGTACTTCCACCCACCGCACCTGATGGGTTGTCCCCAGGGCCAGGAGGCCAAGCAGGGCAGGCGCTACTACTCTTACGAGTGGAGATTAAAACAACCGGCTGTGGAGAGACCCCATGAGTGAAAGGGTGGCTGCAGGTGCTGGGCACTGGGCGGAGCAGGCTCTGTCTCCTTGGCTCTGCTCCAGAAGGCCTGCCCGCAGCAAAGCAGGTGGTTAGGTCCCACTTTTACAGGTGAAGCGTTCAAAACTCAAAGAGGCTAAGCGGCTTGCCCTGGGGGGTCCAGCAACAGAGGGAGGACCTGGAGCCGAGTCTGACTGGACCAGCTCGAGATGGGAGGGGGAAAGAAAGAAGCAGCTCGGCCTGGGAGCTTTTCCATCACACCGCCTCGGCTCTGAGGGCGCCTGTCGCTCCAGCAGGCAGAGAGCGGCATGTGGCTCGTGAGACTCACTGCCCAGCAGCTGCTGAGCATACAGGGACCATGTATGTGCTCAAGCCTGAATCCCAACACAGTCGTACCCTGGATCGCCCCTGTGACTCTTGTAGGGGTTCAGAGTGAGTCACCCCAAGATGTGCCTCTGTGATATGTGGGTTATTTTGAGATAAAAGCAAGCGAGATCCTGGCAGGCTCAAGAGAAAATTCTGTTCCCCCTTAACTACCTAGAAGAACTTAAATTATATGCCTTTCCCATAATATATTATCAGAGATAAACTTTTTGACCTATCTGTAGGGCAGGGCAAACTTCTAATTACTGACCATTTGCTCTTATCATCCTGCAATGACCTTCCTCCCCTCTGAAACCCCAAAGTGCCTTACCTCATCCTTAGCTCAGAATGTCACATATACCTCATTTTCTATTTGTCTATGATCCGCTCATGTATGTGGGGTTTCCGTATGTAGGTATGTAATTCAATTCAGTTATTTTCTCGTGTTAATCTGTGTCATGTTGATTTGATTATCAAACCAGCCAAAAGAACCTAGGAGGGCAAAGTTTCTTTCCCCCGCCATGTGTGCAGAATGAGGCAGGAGTCTGGGCCAGCTGAGGTCCTGAGGCTGCCCTGGTGGGCGCCCAAGCTCCGCCAGTGCACAGAGTGGGACAACAAATCATGGCAACACGGCAGGCTGGGGCAGAGCAAGGACCCACGGAAGTGACACAGGCAGTGACTATGACCGCACACTTGATGCCCTGGGGCCATCCTGGCCAGAGACTTGACTCCCTGAACGGCGACCAGAATAACCATCCCACTCTGGCTGAGACTCTGGGGTTCAGGATCCCTTTCTCCATGAGCTGACAGCTTATGTCCACAGTCAGAGCTGGGGAAAAGCAGCAGGAATGTGGGCCCTCTGCACAGCGGCAAGTGAGGAAGCCGGTGAGGCACCTATTGCCTGGCGCCTGGTACGCTCATGTGCATTTCTGTGGCCTGGCCACCAACGGGAGTTGCCAACGAGAACATAGTGCAATGAGGAAACCAGCCTCGCGTTACAAGTAACCAGCTGATGGAGACAAGAGAACCTGAGTACCCTGGAGGCTGTGCTCTTACCACCAGGCCCCTCGCCCCCTGGCAGGCCTGAGCTTACGAGAAGCGAGCCCCAGTCTGGCAAAAGGGTGAAAAAGAAACATAGCACCAGGCTTCTTTACCCACGAAATGGCCCAGGGCCCCGCCTCCTCCTCCTCCTCTGAAGGCTGACCTTTGCCAGCTCCCACATCTTTAAAGTCACCCCATACAAAGGCTAAGCTCCTGAGGCCACCGGGCCAGGATGTGTCGGCAGCACTGCCCGACCCACAGGGGCCACCCCATCTCAAAGGCCCTCAGCCCCACCTCACAGGGCCGCACGAGGGCACCGCCTCCTAAAGACACAAACGCAGGCACAGGCTCCTGGCCCCCGTGATGCCTGGAAGTGTCTCTCAGGCTCTGGAATGTAATGCAGTCTGTCCAGCCCAGAAACTTCTCGAGCCTCCTCCGGAGGCAGCAATTAATTACTTCTCCATCTGCATCCTACGCCTCCAGCCCTGGAGGGTCAGGGGGTCTCCTCCCGGTTGGGGCTCCTTGATTCAGGGCAGGCCTCCAGAGGAGCGTGTCCCTCTCTCGTCCTTGCAGATAGCTTGGCTTCCAGCCCTCATCCCTTGCTCTCCAGGACAGGGACCTGGGGGGGGGGGGGTGGACAGAGTGGGACAACATGGCAGTGCCAGGAGAGCTAAGAGAGACACCCAAATGGGGAACCGTGGGACACAACGTTGGCCCACCCAGTTTGGGGGCAAAGGAAGAGATGTGGAGAGAGAAGAGGAGCCTTACTCCAAGGAAACGGTGGGTGGGTGGGGGTCAGACAGGAGGCCAGAAGTCTATGAGTGGAGCAGACTCCCTCTGTGCGTGCCTCCTGCAAGCCCGGGGTTTGTTTATTCAGTATAAATATTGCCTCCCTCTGGAAGGATTAAGACAGCGTCTCCCCCGCACTAGAGTGTCTCCACCTGCAACTTTAGGGGTACAAAGCCATCGAGGTCCCCCAGATGCTAAAGGCGAGAGTCTGATAAGGCCAAACAGAGCAGTGGAATGGCAGGTGGGTGCCACCTCCATGTGAAGGAAGAAGACAAGCCAGTGTCCCCTGGCCTCCTTAGACAGATAACGCAGAGGGACCCTAAGCTCGCCAACCACCCTCCAGCATCCAGGACCCCATGTAGAGTGACCTCCAGACAGACAACGCTCTATACTTTTCTTCTGTATTAATCTCATTCGCATGAGGTCACAGATATGCCCATTTGCCAGGATGAGGAAACTGAGGCAGGAGAGGTTGTTGCCAAGGTCACAGAGCAAACACGCTCAGGAGCCGGATCACACAGCGAGCTCCTGAACAAATGGGGCTGCCACCACCCCGGGCCCACAACAGGCTTCAAGCCACTTTCCCTGGATTGTCCATACCCCCTGCAAGTCCCCCACATCCCTCCAACACCACTAAGCCGCCACTCCGGATCTTCAAAGACGAGGCACCTCTCCCCAGCTGGGAAGGTCTGCACCCACTGGTAAAGTCTTGGACGCAGCTCCTGCAGTGGGATAGGAAGTGGGCCCAGGCTCAGGAGCTGGTGGGTTTTGGTGTGAGTATCGAAGAGTGCAGCCTCAAGCGGTGCCACTGATCACGGCCTCTGCCTACATCCCCTTCCCACCAGCAGGACCGCAGGACTGGGCCCTGACGATACCATAACAACATCGGCAAGGACACGAGCATGCCCAAGGGGAACACAGTCACCACCACTGACGGCAGGAGGGCATGGGGTGGAGAAAACGCCACCTGGGCACTGGCGTCGGGGAAGCAGGCCGGTGCCTCTCCGCATGAACCGGAGGAGAAACAGGCGTGTTTGCTCTGCTGCTGGGTCCTGGAAAGACAGAAGAGGAAGCAGGAGACTCGTGCTGACCCCGAAGAGGGGTGGCTGTCCTGCCTGAGGACTCGCAGGCAGCTCATCAGCTGGGGAGATGCAGGAGAGTGCTAGGGCCACACAGGGCTCCCTGGGGATCAAACGCCCAGGGTCCGGCAGTGCTACACTCACCAAGCACTAGGGCGCAGCATACACAGGGCCTGAAACTGTGCTGTCCTTGGACTCAGTGATCCAACTCCAGGAATTTACCCCGAGGGGAAACAGAAAATAGAGCAGGCAACACACGAGGCAGGGCACTGCATCTCTGGGAACCGCAGGGAATGCTGGGCCAGGAGGCCTGGACTGTCACTTTACAGTGGCTGAAAGGAACCCACTTCATCCAACAGGTGGCCCAGGGGAGGCCTTGCTGAAGACAACAGAGTGAGAGACCCAGCCATGTCCGGGACACCCAGGACAAGAACTGGTGAGCAAGGCACGGTCCCTGCAGACAGCAGGACAAAGGCTCTGGGAAGGGATCTGAGAGCTGAGGGTGGGGAGTGAGCACAGGGCACAGGCGAAGGCAGGAAGCAGGAAGCGCAGGAGGAGACCAGCCCAGCCTGAGCGCCCCAGCCTACCCATCTGAGGGAGGTCCCAGGTGCCAGGCACCCAGCCACAGCTGACCTCTTCTGGCGGGAAGCTGGACATTTAAACAGAGCACAGCACGAGCTAACGGACTACACCTACTCTTAGACAGCACTCAGAAAATGATTTGAATTGGTAAGCCACAGGTGGGAAAATATTTGCAGAGCATACAGCTGATAAAGACCTAAAATCTGAATCCATAAAGAACTTCCACAAGTCAGAAATAAACAAACAACCCATTTTTAAAGGCGGGTGAAAGACTTTGAGATATCTCACAGAAGATATCAAAGGCGATTAACATCAGTGATACAGATTAAAGCTACCACCCCATGCCCACAAAGCAGCTAAAATCAGAGGCCCCAGCACCATGTGCTGGGGGAGGGTGTGAGCCCTGGAACCCTCTCACTGCGTGGGAGCAGAAACTACGCAACCTGGAGAACCTGGCAACCCCACACCCAGGTGTGTAGGAGTGAATGAAATTCAAGTATGCGTCCGCAGAGAGACACGCACATTTAGCAGCCTAGCTCATAATCATCAACCCAGAACAGGAAAACAGATAAACAAATGTGGTGTATATAACAGAGGAACACTAACCAACACTGAAAAAGAAGGTACCAGTGACACGGCCTGGACCAACTGCAGAAACTGCAGTGAACAAAGGCGGCAGACACAGAAGCACATGGCCCTGGTGGTCCCTTGAACATGAACCCCAAATGCAGGCAAAACTGACCTAAGGCGACAGAAGTCAGAGAGTCATGGGGGGGGGTGGTCAAAAGGGGACATGAGGACCCTTGGGGCAGAAGTGTCCTCTGTCTTGTTTGAGGAAGTGGTTCAACTGTCGAAAATCACTAAACAGGATACTTAAAGATCTGGGCACTTTAGTGTTTGCTCATAATATTTCAGTTGAAAACAAGGCATGGCCCAGATGCTGTCTCTTACTGGGGGCTGTGTCGGGACCACCAAAGCTTAAAGCAGGGCCTGGCTTAAAGCAGGTTCTTTAAGCATATTTGCCAAGTAAATTAAAGTAGCAGAAGGCAGCAGAGTGTCCCAGCGTTTGGTCGGGAAGAGGGGCAGCCAGACAAAGGGAACAGCCGACAGGGGCCCAGGGCAAGAATGAGCTCCGGGTGGTGGAGGATGAGAGAGAAGCTGTGAGTCTGTAGGTACAGCAGGAGGAAGGAACTGGGGAGTCACCCGGTATACTAATAGGTTGAAGGTGCGGGGACCAGGCTGGGGCTCCCTGAGAAGCAGGAGTGTCACAGCAAGAACCCTGGCTTTGGGGGCAGACAGACCCAGGGTCAACTGCCATCTGTGTGCATGATACCACCCCCACGCCCTATGTCACCAGTTAAGAGAAGAGAGCACACTCACTGTAGAGTGCCGCCACCAACAGCACACAGGAAAGCTAGTGACTCACTGAGTGGGGACTAGAAGATCAGGGGCCATGTGCCAAGCTGAGGAGCAGGGTTTTCGAGGTAGGCAGCGGCAGCTCTTGGGGTTTTATGTGAAGGAATGGCTGCTCAGGTATCTCAGGCCACTTGGCCATGGATGCACCTAGACACACAGCCAAAAGCCTGGGGCAGGAAAACAGAGAGGTGCACGTGTGTCCCCGCCCAGGGTGCAATGGCAGTGAACATGGGCAGAGGTGGCAGAGATGGGCAGGGAGACGAGTCAACACTGAGTTAGAGAAACGATCAGAGGTTTGTGCCTGAGTGACCAGTCAGCTGGAGGATGAGGAGACAGGGCGGACAACTTCAGGGAGGTCACACAGCAGATGGAGACGGATGGCAGGGAGTTCAGGAGGGGCGGGGGAGCTACTGCCCTAGGATGATCGCACACTCAAAAAGGCAACCAGCACACCCCATCCGAATCGCATCTAGACTTAAGTTGTCAGGGCACACGCGAGCCTGCAGAAAGACTTCAGGCAGGTGAGCAACCTGCTCCTTCGTGAAACGGCACAAGAACACACGCCCCCTATACCAGGAGGGGATACAGACACGTGGGTAGCACAAAGCCTCACGCTTAGTAGCTATTGGGCCACAGTGGTCCTTATTACCCCTGGCTATGGGAGAAAGGAAAAGGAAAGATGAAACAGCTTAGTTAAGAGTAGTGAATGGATGATATCATTTCCCTTTTAAAAATTCCTTTCAGGTTGTTATAATGATGTGCTGTTTAAATGGTGTTTTAACCATAAATAGAAATCAAGTGAATGGGAGGGATTGGGGTGAAAAGAGGAGAAAGGAGGGAGATTGCGGCAATGCCTACCCAGTGACAGAGCTGGACCCAGGCTGTAGGGGAGCCGGGGTGTGATCGGGATCCCAGCTGACAGGTCACAGGCCCTGCTGGTTCCAGAAGGTAAGAAAGTCTGAGGTGCAGGCCAGAGGCCGCAGAATTCCTCCTCAGAGGGCCCCTTGCCTGGGGAGCCCACACCTGGCCCTCTCCTTCTCTGCCCTTCAGTCCTGGCCACAATCATAGCCCTCTGGTTGTTCCCACAGGCCTGAGGAATCTGTTTATGTGGCAGTTTTATTCTTTTGTTTCCCCCAGGGGATCCCCGGGAAGGCCTTCGAAGGGCAGGAGAAGTGAGGAGAGCTGGGAGAGGGACGGGGCCTAGCTGGCACACCTGGGCGCCTCCCCCTGCTCCCTGTATGGGCCGGCTCCTCCCCATCTGGCAGACCTGGGGTGGAGGCATGACCCCTGAGGCCCCGCTTACTCTGCAGGAGCCGGCTGGCTCTTGGGCCCATCTCAGACGCCCATTCACTGGTAAAAGAAACCACAGGAGGTGGCTGAGGTGGCCACGGTCTCTCTTTAGCCTGAACCCGAGGAAGGAGAAGTGGCCTCGGCTATATATACTCATGGAGAAAACAGTGTGCAGATAGAAGCCTGGTAAACAGCTGGCCCGTTAGAGGGAACCTAAAAATACTCCCTATAATTATGTTATTAAAACACACCAGAAAAATGGACCCACCCCACTGAGCAAAGGCCCCCAGACGGCTGCAGGGAAGCGGGAGGCCATGCACGTCAGCCTAAGGGTGCCCTGGCATCACCCCCGGGCGCTGGTCTGGGCCCTGACGCTGCCCCATTGTGCTACAGCCAGCTATCACCTCCCGCTAAGGGGCGGCCCGCCCCGGAGCCAACCAAGCTGCCCGGTCTCAGCCTGCGGCTGCTGTCTACAAAATGAGAAGGTCCCGGGCCCATCTCCACCCCCAAGAACACACACAGGAGCATAAGGGGGCAGCGCTGCTGTGATTCCAAAGGTCTGGACGCAATCTCAGCTCCCACGAGTCGGGGACGCACAGGGACGCTGGGTGCCCATCGGAGAACAGAGGGGAGGCCAAGTCACAGGGCTGTGGGAAGCACACAAGGCAGAAATAGTTGCTCTTTGACAAAAAAACAGACCTGAACAATGGGGCTCTACAGGGCCCACAACGACCTGGGCAGGTCTCCTTCTGAGAGTGAGTGTGGGGTGGTCAGGCCCAAAGGGTTAAAACGGGAACTTCATCCTATCAGATTTAACATTTCACTCTCTCATAAAAAAGCATTCATTCATTACTTATGTCAACAAAAATCAAAACTGGGGGAGAACTGTCTCATGTCCCTCAGGCCCCAACTCTACTTGGCTTGTCTAACCCTTCTCCTGCCCCACCTCTAACTGGCTCACCCAGGGGATTGGAGCCTAGAAAGAAACACCCCCACACACATACACACACATACACAAAGCCACCCACTGACAGACTGCCCAGCTGTGGGGGGCTGCACTGGTCTGGGGCCCTGGAGCTGTCACCCTGCCTGCTTGTCGACTCCTCCCCCTCCAGCAGACTGGCCCTGGCTGGTGCTCACCTCCCCGCTTCCCTGCCCAGCTCCATGCCCAGCCTGGTCCTTGTTCTGTATAACAGTATTTGGGGACCCTACCTCATGTGGCTTATTTTTTGCACATCTTGCCCATTGGTGCTCAGCACACTACTGTGTGAATAAACACAGCAAGGCACTTACAGACCAAATCCCCAGGAGCTGGAGGACCCCAGACCTCTTTTTACAGACAAGGAAACCACCACCTGGTTAGAAAGGGAGAAGGATGAGTCCCAGCCCCTCCCACGGCCACCACCATTGGCCACTGGCCGTGCACCAGAACGTAGGCCCCTGGCTCCTGCCCAGAGCTCAGTCCCTCGAGATCTGGATGAGAGGACGCTTGAATGAATCTGGGAAAGACTCAGGGAGAGGTCCCGTGTGAGCTCACAGGAATCTGTGAGTGGGCGTAGTGCGTCCTGGCAGAGAGCCGGGCTACAGACGCCCGTGGTCCCTTAGCTGGCCCTGGACACCTCACCTCCCGCTTCCTGGGACCTGCCCGAGACTGGTTGTACAGTCCTGTGTGCACAGACCCTGGTGGTGGGCGGCTCCTTCCATTCTGCCTCCGGAGGCCCAACTTGGTGGCTAAACACCAGCACGCGGCGCAGCGTGCTGCACATGTGGGAAGGTGCTTTGGGGTTCCTGGACTACCAGGCCTATGCGTGGAGGCTGCCTCAGCCCTGCTCCTGTCCAGAGCCCTGGAGACCAAGAGATCAGAGGCCTGGGAGCAACCTTCGAGCTTTCACTGTCTTGTTTACAGGTGAGGAAACTCGAGGCCTGGAGAGAAGAGTGAGGTCCCAGCAAGTTCAGAGCAGGACAGAAGTTGTTGCGGCCCCCGAACACCCTCCAGCAAAGTCAGCTGAGTCTCCCCTTTCTGTCCCCTCTCCTTCTCTCCTTTCCCCCTTTCCCTTCCCTTCCTCTCTGTCCTCATGACTTTCCATTCCGGGGTCTCCCAAAGATGACATCCTACCAGCAGGTGTGAAGTTCACCTGCCACAGAAAGGAAAAGATTTCATCCCCAGCTTCCTCACTTCTTACTGGTGTGATTGAATTAACTTCCCCAACCCCCAGGTTCCTCATCCAGAAAACATGCTGCACTCAGAGGAGTTCAAAGGTCAAGAGTGGAACAGAGCTCAGATGTAGACGATGTGATCCTGCTCTGCCCCACTTACCTCTCCAGGAGACTCAGGATGAGGGGAAAAGGGAGCTGGGGACAGGGCTGCCAGCCACACTGCTCCCCTTGAGGAAAAGCCTGAAGTGGGCATTCCATGAGGGTGCCCTATCTGGCAGACATGTGCTGTCTTACCAACTGCTTCCAGAACACTTGGTCGTTACCACAAGGAAGGACCAGATTGCTTTCGCAACCAGAAGGGGAAAATATACATTTTAAAGGTCTATATATTTCTAAAATAGATGATAACAAAGAGAAGCCCAACATTTTGTTGAATTCTAAGGAAAAGAGGCTTTCTGAGGACCAGAGTGGTCAAGAGTGGCTTCCTATCAGAAGTGGCTACACTGGCCCTTGAACATCCACCATCCCTCTTATGGACTGGCCCCATCTCCCACTCACCAAAGAAAGCAATCCCCTGTGGCTGCGCTCAGAGCAGAGGGAGTCAAGAAGGCCCACCTCCTTCCTCTTCACCTTTTAGCACTGAAAGCAAATTCAGTGCCATGTCAGAACAGGGGAGACACCGCCCAGGAAGTAGCCTGCAGGGCCAGGATCTGAGACCAGGCACTCCTCCCACCTCCAGAGAAGATACTTCCTCTGTAGGACCCTTCCTGGCTGGGCCCCAGGCTCTTCATGCTCTGGCTATCAATGGGATGATGGCCTGCAGATGACTACAGGTGACCCATCCTCAACTCCTGGGCAGACCCTGGCCCCTCCCCCAAACACACATGTGCACACTCACCCCTCAGTCCTATCAACCATGTACCTCAGTCTTGCTGACTCATTCAGTCTTCCTGGGGGCCAGCACGAGGCAGTGTCTCTCCTCCAAGGTCACAGAGGAAAGCAGGACATACCCCCAGCTCCACAGCCACTCAGCCTGGGTGCTTTCCTTCCCAATGGCACTGCAGAGCATGGCCTCTGGATGAAACAGCCCCAGGTTCTGTGCTGTTCTGAGAGGCGAGCACACTGTCACCCCCCAAGGGGTTACTGGGTAAATGCTGAATTCTTGGATCTAAATTGCTAACAAGGCCCCAAGACCTAGGCCTCATTGCCAAGAGAGAAGACCATGTTCTGCCTACCTCATGGGGCTGTAGAGACAGTAATGGTGACAATACTATAAAAAAGAGGAAGTGTCCCTATTCTAAATGGTAACACTTCTCAGTGATATCAGTCTGGTGCAGGTGACGCCCCAGTGTGCAGTGGGTGTGCCTGCGAGGCCTGAGGCCCATCCTTCAGGCAGAGGCCATATTGCAGCACTACGCACTACACGCTAAATCTGTTTGCTCTGGCCAATGATACAGTTACTGCCTTCTAACTACCTCCCTTTCAGCTACAATGTTTCTGGCTGTCCCTGTAAAGTCCAGAGTCAGGAGGCATGGCCTATTATATAAGAATCACTAAATATCCTGCCCTGACATCTCTCCAGAAGCTTTCAGCTTTGGGTCCTGATCCGCCAGGGTTCCAGGGACAGCAAGTGAGCGGCCTAAGGCCTTCATCCTTCACAGAGGGAGTCAAGGAGTCTTGTTATGATAAAGATGCCTAGACATGCTTTTTGGGTAGTAGTAATCCTGCACCACATAGGGAGTAGCATGGGGCGAGGGGCACCCCAGAATGACTCAAACCCTCCCCACAGCCACTACCTGAGCCAGCACAGGGAACAAGTCTGACTAATATCCTCTAAGGGCCTTATCCAGAACCCACCTCTCACTTCCAAAAGGCTGTAGAAATAGCTGTTTCTAGCCAGAGTTTGTCAGAGAGGAGGTGCTCACGAGACAACGGAGTGAATATTCCACCTCCAGCTAGGCAGCCTGGCCTTGATATCAGCAGGACAGCAACTGGGTCCCCAGGGATGGGAGCTGCCCACACCCTGGTCTCAGGTATCACTCGCCAGACCAGCTTGACATCACCCTCCCCCAAAGCTTAAGAAAAAATACCGAAGCCCAAGCCCCACAGCCAGGCACAGAATCAGTATGGGGTGTGGTCTGGGCATCAGGGCTTTTTAAAAAATTAATAAGACTTTATTTTGGGGGCTGTTTTAGATTTACAGAAAAAATGAGCAACAAGCACAGAGAATTAGTCATCGAGCTCCCCAGATGACCCCAATATGGCCCAGGTGGAAACCCTGAGCTAGTTCCACCTCCGCATCCAGGGACAAGAGAATGCTCCCCATCACCACGTGGGGAGCAGCAGAGACCCAGAAATGAACCCAGGACCCCTGCCTAATTCTTAATCAACAAACTCTGGCCCTCAGGCCGAACCTGGCCCCACCACTTGTTTTGGCATAGCCCACAACTAGGAGTGGTTTTTACATTTTTCTTAACGATTGGAAAAATTTGCAACGATTTCATGATTTGAAAATATTTACTATCTGGCCCGTTACAGAAAAAGTTTGCTGACCCTGTACGAGGAGACTCCACCAAACCTGTGCCTTTGAAAAGCTTACCTGTCCCCCACCCCACCACCTCACACACACCACTGCTTCTAAGCCCACCTCTAGCTGGATCTGTCCTGCTGGTCTATACCAGCTGGCTCTCCAGAGGCACAGTGCCCAGCAGGCTGACCCTGCACTCTCCCATGCACATCCCAGGCTGTCCTGTCCACACAAGGGACGACTCAGATCCTCCTTTCCAACCTCAATGTTTTCATTGATTCTTGCCTTGAAAACTTTCCCAAGTTTCACCACCTTTCTCTGCTACAAATCAAAACACAGTCTGTCTGGGAGCGAAAGTGCAGGCTGCTGTGGATCCCCCACATTCCTGGCTCACTGGGAGCCTGTGCCTACCTATAACAGAAGTTGGCAGAGGCCTACTTGGAGTGAGTTATCAGGCTCTGGAAAGGCTTTCAGAATAAAATCACCACCACCTACCATGGTCTGACAGATTTCCACCCAACAGACAGACTTTTGCACCCAATGCAAACCCTTCCATGTTTCCATGAATTAATTTAATCAGACTACTTTCCAACTCACACTCAGTAGAGACAGCCCCACGTGGAGGGAACTGAGGGCAGTGTGAAGGGTGGAATGAGTTGCTGGGCACTCTGCCCTGGGCACGGTGGAAGCAGGGACGGTGCAGAGGGAGAGGCCGTACAGCACGAGAACCACAGGATGTGCTTTCCGGAAGGGGCGACACTGATGCCAGGGCTGGGGACCCTCTGCTTTGATACCAAGGCCTAAGCCTCTTAGGGGGTGTTCCCTATCCCAGCCCAGAACCCAGGTACCGGCCCCTCCCGCAGCACTAGAGATGGAGCAGAGCAAGCCAGGGCACTGGAAAAGGAAGGGAGGAACCAGAACTACTTTTTCCGAAGCATGGGCCTACCCCAGTCCGGCTGGGCGTGGGGACGGGCAGGGAAGGGGTGGGGGCGCCTAGGGCACAGACGTTAGTTCTGCTCTAGAGGCTCCAGATTAAACAGCTCCAGGCAGGAAGCCCGCCTTCTCCCACATTGGTCAGGAAGTCATGATGCAAGTTTGCGCTTTTTTTTTTTTTTTTAAACAAGAAAGAGAAAAAGAGATTCGTGTCCCCCTCACCAGTTCTTCGGCCCGTCCCACAGGGGCAAACAATCCCCTCGCGGCGTCGCTGCGCCCCGGCGCCTGAGCGAGGCACCAGCCGCGCCCTCCAGGGGCACTCGCCGGCCCGCAACATGGGCACTCGGTTACCACCCCTCTGCCACCCCGCCGCCGCCCTCCCAAGCCCATTGCTGGGACCAGGACCCCGCCAAGGCCGCCCGCGCCGCCCCGGCCTCGCGGGCACTCTCATGCTTCTGGAATGCGGGCGCCAAGGGCCGCGCGTCCTGGGAATCTCTGCGCCAGCCCGCGCATGGCCCCCGCCCGGGCTGGCCTCGCTCGCGGTGAGGCCAGGAAGTGGGGAGCGGGACACAGCCGTGTCCCAGCCCAGAGCTCACCGCGCCCGCCCCACTCACCGGCCAAGAGCGCGAAGGGCAGCAGCAGCCAGTAGAGCACGGCGCCGAGCACGTGCGACTCCATGCCCAGGGTGGGGGGCCCGTGGAGTCCGCCCGGGGTCGCTGGGCTGCCTGGGCACTAAGGGACCGCGTGGGACATCCGGGCTTGGCGCGCCATGGCTCTCAGGGAGGGTCCCCGCACGTGCCGCGCGCTGCGGCTAGGACCTCCTCTGGTCGGCAGTGACCCGAGTGCCTCCGCGCTCCTATTCCTCCTCGGTTGGTCCCGGGCCTGCGTCCGTTCTGGGTACAGCCCTGCCCAGCGGCGAGCGCAGCTCGCGGAGACAGAGCAGGGCCGGACGGCGGCTTGGCAGCTCCCTCCCTCCCCGCCCGCGGGCCTTTATAAGCTCAGCCCCTGCCCGCCCGCCCGCCCGCCCTCCGCGGCGTGCCCGCCTCCGCGCTGCCTCGACGGCCAGGCGCGCCTGGCACCCCTGCTATCCCACGCGCTGGCGCACCCCGCCTGCCCTCTTGGCTGGGGCTGGCAATTCGGGACCAAGACCCCTGCCCGGCGTGCGCCCCGAGAAGATACCCACCCCCAATAGCCTTGGCGCTGCCGTTCGGTGTGCGCGTGGTGGGGCGGGGGGGGCAGGGGGAACTTCTCCCCGGGGGACCCGGCTGGAGCACTAAAGAAACGCTCCCTAGGGCCTGGCTTCGCCCGCAGTACTCCACGCGCAACGGCGCCCCGCGTGGCCCGAGCGACTTTCGCTTTGCTACCGCAGACGTGAGGCCACAGCGCCCTCTGGGGACCGTGGATCGGCTCGGGGGGGCCCCAGGTCGGAGGACAAGCCGGGGACCAGGCGCGTGTCGGGTGGGCTGCCCAGCTGTAGGCTACCAGGGGCAGCTTCCAGCCGCACTTGCCTCTGCCACCCGCTCTGCACTAATCACTTTGCCTTAAGACAGCCAGAGCATCTGCGGAAACCTGTTGTCTCCTAGGATGGACAAATCAGGGCCCGAATCTAGGGTGTGCTGGGCACTTCACCCAGGACACCTCAGTCTGGCCTTTGCCACTCTTGAGGTGGCTGGGAAAGGAGAAAAGGGTAAGACCCCGCAGTGTCAGAGGCTGTGCCCAGGATGCAGGTAAGGCTGAGCTCTGTTCAGGCTCCCAACTTGGCTGCACGAGGAAATGAGTGAGGCTGGTGGGTGTGGAGGGGACTAGACAGCCTGTAGCCAGCACTGGCCCACTCCACACCAGCCGACTGATGCCAACCAGAAAACAGGCCCAGACTTTCTGACTCTTCAAAGCCCAAAAAGGTGGACTTTCATGCAGTCTGGTGTTTAAATGCTGGCTTTCTCCATGCTTCTCCTCTGCTCCCTCCTATCTCAGTTCCCAGCTAGAGTCATGTCTGACCCTAAACTTTTTCTAGACCATCTGAGACTTGTATCCTTGGGGTTCCTCCCAAAGGTCACAGCCCAAAAAAGGCTGGGGACATGGGGTCCATCTGATTGGGAGTCCCAGGACTCATCTGCACATGTGCCTGTTCTAGCCTCTAGCAGAGATGGCTGGAGCCACCCTCATGAAAAAGCACGGATCTGGCCATCTTGGGTCGCCCCTTGGCAGGGGTTGGGGCCAGGATCTCCAAGTAGAATCAGCATTAACAGAGTAGACCAGAAGGAAAGCCCACATCGGCTCCACAGGCCGTTGGCTTTATGATCTCAGAATGCTATACCCACTCTCTTTGCCTTGAGAATATCTACAAGATGGGGTGGTTGCCCCAAGCCTTGGAATTGTGAAGATTTAAGAGGAGACCATGTTAAAGTAGTAACTTGCACCCAGTGAGGGTCACCATTTGTCCTCTTGTCTATCCTGTATTATTGTTCCTAGCGTGCAGACAGCAGAGAGGAGGGAAGGAAATGAAAGAGAAAGGCTTGCCGGAATGCCAGCAGAACAGACACTGCATCCAGCCTAGGGCTTCTCTCACTCCCTCCTCTGCCTAGACTGCCCTTGGGGTGAACGTGGGGGCCGCTAGGGGGCTCCCCTCTCAGGACACTGATGCTCACTAGCACAGGGCCTTGAAGGGATATAAGACAATCTTGTTTGCATAAAAGTTTTAAATGCAAAACCAAAAATGCTTAAAAACCACTCCTTGAAGCTAAGTCCTACAGCTGAGGCTGCACTTTCTCAAGAGTAAGGTCTTCAGGGGAAGCAGGAGGATGCAGGAATGAGGAGAGAAGAGGAGACAGAGGGGCAGATCCATAGCCTCCAAACCCACTACAGCAGCTTTGGGGACCTGGCTTACAGGGCTTCCCACCTTCTCATCTAGCTTTATGACAGTTACTCCAAAGAAAAGGGGAACCTCAGAACTTCCTTGCAAGTGTGTTCACAAAGGAACAGAACATGGGTCCAAGGATTGCAGTAGCAAAAGACTAGGAAAAAACTATTGGCCCACAGCCTATAGTAAATAAGGTAAATAAGTTACAGTGTATCCTGCACTGGAGTACTGCCCATGGGTTATAGAGAATCAGGCAACTCTCTGTGTATCATATGGAACAATCTCTAAGATACAATATTACATCTGGGAAAATGCAGCAGGGTAAAGCCCATGCCTGCTGGACACCATCTCTGGGAGGGCACACAGGACAGGTAGGACTGGGACCCCAATATCTGGATAGGAGGGACACTTTTTGGTACTGTCTTGATTTTTTGCTATATATATGTATCACCTATTCATAAAATAAGTTTAAAATGAGCACAATAGGAATAAATTCTCAGAAAAAGAGCTTCTCAACCTGCTCCCTTGCCAGGCAGGGGGCAGCAGAGAGCTTGCCTGTCCAATGGCCCTGGCCAGTCAATAACCCATGTTCTAATCCTTTGTAGGTGAGGACGTTGGGGCTAGGGGAGTAAGCCATTTGCCAAAGGATAAGCCAGGCCACAAGGCCAGCCTTCCTGATTCCCAAGTCCAAAGCCAATTCTGAGGTCTTCCCACACCATTGCTGTTGATTAAAATAGTAATTTAGTCTTGGAGTGCAAGAATGTTCAGGTCCCCTAGGGAACAAGGAAGGACAAGAGTATCATCAGTGGGAGATTATCACTCAGGTTTAACTTTGTCCCCAAGGATAATGTAGTTGTTACTTGTCTACAATTAAAAATCAATTTTAAAAGGAAATGACCCAAGTGTCTAATAACAGATGAATGGATAAACAAAATATAGTCCTCCCATAATGAAATATTATTCAGCCATAAAAAGGAATGAAGCCCTGAAACATACTACAACATGGATGACCCTTAAAAACATGGGCTCAGCAAAAGCAGCTAGTTACAAACAGACAAATATTTTATGATTCAACTAATGGAAAACATCTAGAATAGGCAAATTCACAGAAACCAAAAGGAAATGAGAGGTTCTCAGGGGCTGAGGAAGAGAGGGGGGCTTATTACTTAATGGGACAGAGTTTCTGTTTGGGATGACGACAAAGTTCAGAAAATAGTGGTGGTGGTTACACAACGATGCGAGTGTACTTAATGCCACAGGAATTGTGCACTTAAAATGTTTTAAATAATAAATTTTATATTATGAATTTTTACCACCATAAACAACTAACCTGGGAAAACATACACGTGGTTAAGATGGTTTCGAGCAACCCATACTATGTCTTTCTTCCACCCGGAGCCTCCCCAGGAGCAGCCACATTCTGTTTCTTCTGAATATTGTTTCCTGGACTCCTGGCCAGAGACTTGATGAGCTTTGGGGAGATATATTTTTTATTTCCCCGAATACATTCCCATCGAATTTCCCTGGCCCCCTTTCCTGGAAACAAAAAAACAGGAATTGATCCAGTGGAGAATTAGCACACATCCTAATCCCATCCATCACTGGATCCCAGGAGTCTCCTAAGGAACCCATCCCGTAGAGCTGGCCTTGAGTAACGGTCCTCTCCCATCCAACTGCCCACCTGGAATCAGCCTGGTGACCCCACTTCCTTGCTGCCCTCGGACCCAGCATTTGGTTATGTCTGCTCAAGATATGACTGGACCAGAGTCACCAGTTGTGCCTGGTTCCACCCCATGGCTCCAAGTCAGGTCTGGAACCAGCCATCCTGGTGGGCCCAGATGCTAGTGTTAATGAGTCAGTCAACAACGCCAGAGGAGGACAGTGAGCACCCAGCAAGACTTGAGAATGGGCAGGCCTTTGATGGGGCTCCACCTCAAGGGACACTGCACCCCCAGGGCTGACATGGCATCTGCAAATAGAAGAGCCACCTAGCCGTCTAGAATGGGCGTGACGTCAGTGTCTTTATCAGATGCCATTGCAGAGGGCTGACCACTAATAGTGGCTGCAAAGCAACCAGCTCAATGTGGCAGTAGAAAACAGTCACACGGACCCCAGACCCTCATGGTGCCCCTCTCTTGTACTCTTCTGCTCCACCTTCTGCCCGGAGCTCTGTGACCCGAGACCCTGACTATACCCATACATGCACAATGCAGAAGGGGAGCGAAGTTGACCCTTGATTCATGGGAGCCAGTGGATAAACTCTTTTCCTTTCTCTCCTGAAAAGCCCTGAAATGTGATCTACTCAGCTTTTAAGGGGAGAGTCGTGTGAGCCATCAGCTGCGAGCTGAGACAAGTCTTGTGCTGGCTCTCAGCCTGCCTCGTTCCCCCAGCCCCTGATGAGCTCCATGCAGCGCTGCCCTAGGGAAATCCTACACCAGGCCTTGCATGGGACTCTCTTCTGGGGTGGAGAGGGTCCCCCACCAAGAACACACATGTGTGTGATTTTCAGGGCAGTACCAATTGCAGTTGGTTTGAGGATGGGACAGATCCCAAGGCTGGGAGCGCCTGGCCCCACCCCCATACAAGGGCTATGCTCCCGACATACACACGGGGGCTTGGATAGAATCATCCCTACTCACTCACAGGGAGACCCTCTGGGTCCTGTGAGCCTCCCCACCTAATTTACTGGCCTTGGCATTGAGTTGGTCTTTAATTTATGTGGCAGTTGAAGTAATCTATGCAAAAGAGTGAAAAGTGCTTGCAAGCTGATTGGCCCCCTTAAAACCTCAGCATTGTAGCTGTGGGACCTAACTGTCCACATGAGGTTTACAGGACAAGTGTCCTGGTCCTGTTACAGAGAAAAGAAAAAAAAAAAAAAAAAGCCCAGGGTCAGTCATTATTTGAACTGGCCTTTACAATGAAAGGCTAGACCAAGGGCATAGCTGAATGGTGTTATCTACAAAGGTCATGTCCTTCATTCTTCCTCCTGTGCACCCAGCACCTGGATGCTCCATGGGCTCAGGAAACACAGGGGAGTTCTGCAAACCCTCTCGCAAACCTCTCAGCACAGTGCTTAACAGTTTGGCAGTTTAACAACTGGCAAGCAAATAACTCCTCCCAGAGTTTTGTCCCTGTTCCCTTCCCACCAGCCTTAAGAGGAAGTTCAAACTTCTTTGTGGTGACTATTCTAATCCAGCTGCCATTAGACCTTCCCCTCCATTCAACTCCCAAAGCCTCAGGGGCTGGCCTTCTTCCTCCTGCACTAAGACACGATGGGCTCTGCCACGTAGTAGTACCTCAGTGAACACTGCTAGATGGACCATTGTCTCCTTTCAAAGTTTGGGCTCCTGATCACTAACCTCCACTCTGCCAAGCCTTGAACTCCTGTGATGCAGGGCACATCTAACCTACAAAGGAAGGGGAGTGGCTGGAGGCAGGGCCTTCAAAGTTGTTAAGCGAGAAACACTTGCAAGCCCCTCAAGAGCGGTCCATGGGCCATGGCAACAGGCGGCGAGGGGTGCCATTAGAAGGACAGATGTCCACCTTTACTACAGGTGGAGGGAAGGACCCCGTGCTTGGCTGGGGCAGTTCTGGTCTTACTCCGGAACAAGACCCTCGGTTTCAGGCTTAGCCTGTGCATTGTTTTTTAAGTTGTTCTTGCAGTTCAGGCATTCTCCCGTGAGTTCTTAACCATGGAGGATGCCTTCCGACGGAGGGGCCACCCCTGTGCTCACTCTATGCGCCACATTGAAGCAGGTGTCAGGACAGGAGGCGCCCCGCAGGGTAATAGGTGACCCAGGATGATCCTGGCGACCACCCGCGGCTGGCACCAGTTGGTCCTGCCTGTTCGTCTCCTTGTGGGATCCGAACTCAGGAACGGGTGGAACCTTCCCGGAAACATCAGTCACCATTCGAGCCCCTTCACGAGCCTCGCTCCACCCTTGCCACGCCCCTTCCGGACGCTAATCCCCGCCCCACCACGTGGGAACTCTTTGTACCGCCGGGACTGGCAAGACCGCGTGACCATCAATCCCGGCTCCACCCTATTATGGACCAAGCTCCGCCCCTGCCTCCCTCCCGCCGCTGCGTGATTGACAGCGCCAGGCCACGACACAGGCATGCTCTGGCGGATCTGAGTTGATTTGCGGGCTGAGGCTGGGGGCTTGGGGTCTTTCCTCGGGTTACCAAGGTTGACTGCCTGCGGGTCCAGGGCCCTCGCATTAGTTTTCACGTGTGGCTGGCCGCCTGGTCGTGGGCGCCCGTGGGTGGAAGGGACCTCCTCGGTTGTCAGATGCGCTGGCAGTCTGCAAGGCCAGCTCTAACCCTGCAGAAGGGGCAGGACCGCTGGAAACTGGGCTTGCACTTGCATTTACTCTTAATTAATTTTAAACACTCTATGCAGTTATTGGAAAACTTTAACAGCTATTTACAACAACTTGGGCCTGTGAATCCAGTTTTCCAACTGTGAATTCCATGAAATCTAAATAAAGACCAAGTATTTCCATGAACATGTAGCATACTCCAAATTGAGATTTACTGTAAGTGTAAAATACACACTACACTACACTTATATGATTAGTGTTAGTGATAGTACTTGATGATTATGATGGCGGTGGTGACAAAAAGAATGTGAAATAGCTTATTAATAAAGTTTACATTGATTACCTGTTAAAATAACACTTTGGATATAATGGGTAAAATAAAAAAAGATTTAATATTAATGTCTCCTGATCCTTTTTACTGTCTTAATGTAGCTATTAGAAAATTTAGAATTACACTTGTGGCTCCCACTCTATTGGACAGTGCTGCTCTGGGCACCCACATATGGATCAAGACAGTGCACCCTCTCCCACCCTGATACTCTCAGAAATCAAGTGTGTGGTGTTGGTATTTGTCAGTAACGTGTGAGTTAGAGGTTTAGTTCACTTTCCCAGGACTCTCACACCAGCCCTGCTGAAAGCAGGTTCTGTTGAGGGCCCCTGATATGAATGAAAAAGCCGATGCTTAGGGGGAGGAGAGGAGACCTCCAGGGTCACTCAGTCCATGGGCAGCTGCAGCTGCAGCTTGTCCATCCTCTCACTTTATCCCTTCTGTAATGGATTCCAAAGCTGTCTGGTGGATAGTGAGCCAAGTGCACATTGATCCTGGCCTGAGACCCAAATGCCTTCAGTGAAGATCAAAGCTGCCTCCAGACTTGGCCAAGGACTTCACATCACAAGCCAAGACCATAAAAAGTTCCCTCATGGCTGTAGGTGACAGGCTCTCTGTAGGGCCTGGGGGGATCCCCAAAAGCCTGAATTCCACCATTAACTCTGGTTCCCATCTGGTCTCTTGGGGAAGGAAAAGAGGCCAATTGACAGGAAGAAGTGGGGGTGAAAAATGGCTCCCTGGTGCACCAGCTCTGTGCCTTACAAGTCGCAGCTTGTACTCACAAATGGGGGACCACTTGTTGGTTCACTTTGAGGGTGAGACAGAGAAGGCATTCTAATCACAGGGAACAGGGCCTACAAAAAGCACACCTCAAAAGAGGCCGACTATTATTATTTTGTGAAATTGCTTTGAAAATTCTAAGGCACTGCATACCCCTGGGTGGCTGCTGTTATATGCAAATGACACCAGGATAGAGGGCAGTTGAGGAGCAGCCATTCATGCCATGCTTGTTTGAGGTGGCAGACTGGCAAAAGCAGGCCCCAGGGGGTGGGATGGGTTCTGGGATTTTGGGAAGGTCAGACATGGCTGTGGTCCAAACTCAGAACCTACTGCAACTCTTCTCATTTTATAGAATGTGGTTAAAATGATGATCGTGAGGATGGAACGACAATGGTGATGATGATGGTAAAGGGGATGGTGATAATAATTAATATAGTGGTCATGGTGGTGATAGTGGTTATGATGATAGTGATGGTGATTACAGTGATGATGACAAGCTTCATCTATTTTCACTGGTTGTAGTCTCAGAATTGTTCTAGGCACTTTATTCACATTTAATCTTCATAAGTTCCTCATAAACCGAGTATTATCATTATCGACCCTTGTTGTAGATCAGATGACTGAGGCTCAGAGGTAGAGCCATCTGTGCAGTCACACAGCCAGATTCTACTTGGGCAGTTTGACTGCAGGTCCTGGATTTTACCCATACTTCTCGCCTCATTACAAGTCGAAGGTCTAAAATTCAGACCCCAGCTCTGCTCCATGGGCCATATACTCCTAAAAATTCCCGAGGACCCCTAAGGCCTTCTGTTGATGTGTGTTATATCTATCAGTATTTACCATATGAGAAATTAAAACTAAGGCTTTAAAAAACATTTATGTATTAAGTCATTAAAAATAACAATAAACCTATAACATTTTTTTGTTCTTTTTCAAAGACAAAATTAATGAAAAGACTGGCATTTAAAAAACATTTTTTGTCAGTTTCTTTAATGTCTGGCTTAATAAGGGACCATTGGATTATCAAGCTGCTCCATACCCAGTCTGCTGGGATGAACTGTTCTGGTTAAGTATATTAAGAAAATCTGGCCTACATAGGGAAGTAGCTGGAAAGCGGAGGAATATTTCAATAGCCTCTCCAGATAATTGAGGACTAACAGTCTTCTTTGATAAGTCTATGAAAATAGTTTTGACCTCATGGGTCCACTTTTGAGAACTGTCAACCGTACATATGTGCCTCTGCATTTACACACACACATCTGTGCGTGTAGCAGACACTTATGGTAGCTCACCCCGATCCCCTCTGTATATAATCTGAGGATCACTTTCAGGCAGCTTCCCTCCATGTGAATGGTTTCCTGGGTTCTCTCTGCCTAAAGGTGGAGCAGTGCAGATTAGAGTAGTAGGTGTGAAGGGATGGCTAAGGCCCCTGGGAGCAGCCCTCACCAAGTGAGGACACAGTTGGTCCCAGGTGGAACAATGCTGAGAGTGTTCTACAGTGTTTCCCAGAAGTCCCGAAGTAATGGGGCCACAGTTGTCCTTGGTGGTCACCTTTGGTGGTAACCTGCTCAGAAATGCACCTTGTATGGGTTCTTTCTTTGTCTTACTTCCAAAACCCTTACTTCCTGGAACCATCTCCCAAATAAATGATTTGCCCCCAAATCCTTGAGTCAGGGTCTGCTTCTGGGGGCACACAAATGAAGACTGTGAACTATTTCTGTGTTTATGTCACAATAATGAACCCTCAGTAAATGCTCTCTAAAAGTATAGATTCTCTAATTAAAGGCTGAGCCCAGCTGGGTGGCCACAGGGACATGGTGAAGAGCAACTGCAGATATCCAGGTGAGCGAGGACCCTGGCTGGGACCAGGGTGCAGAGACAGACAGAGAAGCACCAGATTCCCTAGGTCTTTAAGGCACAGCTGAACACTGATGCAAGGCTGAGGAATTCTGCAGGAAAAGCAAACTAGAGACCACGACAATCCTTGAGGGCAATCTCTGGGTCAACACTTTAGGTCATCCTACAACTACTGAATGCCAACTATATGCCAGACCCAGACAGGCCCCGCTGGCAAAGACATCAAGCTGCCAGGCCTTTCAGGGAGCTGGTGGGGGAAAGAGCCAAGCTGCTCCAATCTCACATGAGGATCACCTGAGTAGGCAGATGGGCTCTGGCTCAGCCCAGAGAGACAGCCCAGCCAGGTGGGGCTTGGGTTTGAGTGTCAGCTCTGCCACTTGCAGGTCATGTGACCTGAAGCAAGTAGCTCAATCTTTCTGGTCTCAATTTCCTTATCCATGAAATGGGCATATTTGTAGCACCTGTGTCCTAGGTGGCTGTGTGAATCAGACATGTCAATACATGTAAAGTTCTCAGGACTGTACCTGGCACATGGGGGCCTTTCACACTTTGGCAGTTAACATTCAGTGCTTGAATCCCTTCTCCTGGGGGAGCTTCCTCACTACCTCACCTCCAGACAGCTCTTCTTACAATGTGACCAGGACCTTGCTCCATAAAGGGCAGAGCCTCCGTCTCCTTCCCTGGAGCTTGGGCAGACCTTTGCAACTCCTTCAACCTACAGGAGGGGCAGGACTTCTAAGGCTCAGCTATTAAAGGGGATATGTCCTGCATGCTCTCTTGTCTCACCCAAGATACCCAAGGGTGCCATGTTGGAGACAAGGAGAGACCCATGGAGGGAGAGAGAGGAGGCCCACACAGTCTCCACTTTTTTAGCTCTAGGTGCTGGATTATTCTTATGTGCCACACATGTGAGGGAGGGAGCTTTCCAGGCATCCCTAGCCCAATACCATCTGACCCCAGCAACTTAAGATCTTGAGTCAGAACCACCTGGCTGAGCCTCTCCTGAGTTTCTGACCCACAGAAACCATGAGATAACACATGATTATTTTAAGCTGCTAAGTTTGGGATAATTTGTTATGCAGCAGTAGAGAACTAGTGCACCTTTTTGGGGCCACAGACATTCAACACATATTTGAATGCTTGCTAGGTAGGTGACAGGAATGAGTTATATCAAGGAAGAGCCCTGATTCTTCATTCACTGGTTTATTTTCTACTATGTGTTCAGCATTATAGAATAAAGTCATACTCCTCTCTGTTTCTGAGACACACATGGTAGAAGTTAGCAGCTCTACTCCATCTTACTTCTTGCTCTTGCAATCAGAAGACAGGCTATTCTAGCTCCAGTCTCTGGTTCCAGGAGAGGATCTAATTGGCTAGCTGTGTGCCTCTTGTCCAATCAGCAGTGACTATGAAGCAGGGGCTACATAGTGTGGATTCTATTATTGGCAGGCAGCAATTTTCTGAGGTGCCATCCCCAAAATGCCCACTCCCTAGGAATGACACTAAAAATGTGTAACAGTGACCAAACCAGACCCTATGCCAGGGTGTGGACACTGGCCATAGCACTGGAGAAGGTTCCGAGGCCCCTGCTGTGCTGCATGCTCCCTTCTTGCTGGCTGGTTGTGAGGGGTGAATGCAGAGCACACTGTTAAGTCCCTGGAATACCAAAACTTTTTGCTTGTCATAGCACATGGGGCAGACTCATTTTACATTCACTTTTTGAACTCTACAAAACCCTACTAGATGGTCCTTCTAGGATTCAGCTCATCCCCAGAGCTGTCTGGGACTGTTAGGGCCCACTTCTGCCTCCAGGGTAGTGCCCCAGGGCTAGCCAAAATTATAGCCACGCTGTGCATGACTCTTTCCTTCCCAAGAGTCCCCTTAAAGTGGACCTGATTGCCAGTGTGTGCCTAAGTCACACAGCTGTGTGGTGGCCAGGTGGGAAGGGAGGCCCCCTCCTGAGACAGTTTCCCTGGATATCTCACAACCTCACAACCCTGGGGCCTGCCTCTAGCCCCTTTGCACAGCACTGCAAGGGCACGAGTCCAGCACACCACTCTGTGGTTCCAGGCTGGCCAGTGCGCAGGTGGGCAGGCTGCACCCTGCCCATCAATTTATCTATAGAGAGCAGGGGCTGGGTCAAACTGCCAGCAGCCAGATACTGACAAGTCACTTGTGGTTAGGTCCAGCTGCCTCTACCTTTCCTGGAGCAGATGTTTCTTTATTTTCTAAATGTGGAACAGAGAGTGGGGAACCACCAAGTCACTGGTGGAGAAGAAAGCTCCCTCCTTCCTGATGAGCAGCCATAAACCAAAGGATCATGCTCCCATTACAGTTCTGGAACCCTACAAGCTTTCCCTCTTCAATGCACAGCAGGCTTAAATTTGAAGTGTTCCACTTTGAATCAATTCCTGCCTCTAAACCCCAATTACTGTTTTAAGAAATATATTTTAAGTGGTGGCTCACTATACACATACCAAAAGAAAATTGTACAAAAACGTAACCTTAAAATACTGGCTGCAACCTTCCATGTTGATTTTTGTCCTGCTAGTAACCTGCTACCGACTGTTTAAAAGATATGGGTCTAGTTGTTAACTCTCTTTATACATATGGGACATTCGATGGGTACATCTGTTGCATTAAAACCCAATTTTCTCTTGCCATTTTGCAAGCATCAGTGGCATCACCCAACTGACATTTTTAAAATAGGCACAGTTTGCGCTTTTTACAGAAAACTCGGGAGTGTAAAGCCCCTCTCTCAGCCCTCACCCCTCCCAAAGACAATCTTTGTAATTTTTCAACCCAGACCTGTAGACACACTTCAGGACTGGAGGAACGGCATTTTTCTGTGCTGGGAATTCCACTAGCATTGGGCCTTGCTTATCTGGCATCAGAGTCTCGTTTCCAGAAAACCTAAGCTTTAAGTTTTAAGAACTAACACTTCTTTTCAACTCAGCCATTTTGAAAGCAACTTTTTTTTAATAGCCTGATTGAGATATTCACATATCAAAAAGTTCACCCTTCAGTGGTTTTAGTATGTTTCTCTAATACCAGAACATTTTTCTTTCTGAGGTGTGTACTTCCCACACTTCACTCCCCAGCTGGGGGACTTTGGACAAATAACCCACGCCCTGGGGTTTCCGCATCTGTATCATGGGGCGCCGAGGCCCCAGGTTGTGCTAAGTTCGCGCGGAGGCCAGGACACAGCGGCCAGGTCTCCTCAAGTGCACAGCCGGGTCACACGCACGGCCCCTGCACCTAGGCAGCGGCCCCGCGCAGCGCCATGTTACTGTTTCATTACACTGATTAAATTTAAGCTGGAAGTAGCGTGGTATTTTTCTGTTAAACACACTATATCGTTTTCCCGGACTGCCCTAGCTTGTTGTTTTCCCGGAGCCGCGCGGTTCAGCGCAGATCCCACGGGGACACACAACAAAGTGGCCGAAGATACCCAACAACTACCAAGAGCGCCGCACTGTGGCACAGCCTGAGAACCCCTGACGCGCGCACGCGCCTGGGCGCGTCCATGTCTCTTCCCTTCCACCCCCGTCCTGGGCCGGTGGTTGTGCCGTCGGGGGCGGAGCCGTCGGGGGCGGAGCCTCGTGTGGCGCGAAAATCGGCGCGAAGCGCGGCACCACTTCCGTCCGCGGCTCGGCTCCGGCTGCTGCTTGGGTTCTTGCTCTCCGCCTCGCCATGGCGCAGTGCCGTGTCACCGACTTCTTTGCGCGCCGCCGTCCCAGACCCCGCGCCGCGTCGTCGTGGGCCAAGCGGACTTGGAGAACCCCGAGCCCTGCCAAGCTGGAGCCCAGCGCCCCAGCCCCCACCAAGGGCGGCAGCCGCAAGCGCGCCCGTCCGTCAGCCGAGCCCGCGCGCGCGGAGCTCACGCGCGGCGAGCCCGCGCCACCTGCACGCAGGAAGCTGAGGTTGCCGGTCGATGCGGTGAGGGCGCGGGGTAGTAGGGGCCTTGCGGAGGAGAGGGGAAACTGAGGCGGGACGGTGGTCAGGCCGGGGAGGGGCTTCTGCAGAGACACGCCCCAAACGGAGGGCACAGACCAAGGGGTTGGATGCAGAGGGTAAATTAAGGCCCCAAGTGGGAGTCCTGAACTGTGGCTTGAGAGGAGAGAGCTGCCAGGTCGGTGTCCTATGACTAGGGTAAGGACTCAACTTGGAAAGGACTTGAAGTGAGGGGAAGGCGCTTTGAATAGGGGAGCCTGCGGATCTGACTGATGTGGGAGGGCCAGAGCTGGGAGGGCTGGTAATGCCAGGCCTGTCTGCAGGGCTAGGTTAAGGGTCAGACTCGGTTAACCATCCTGAGAAGAACAAACATGTGGGTGGGCCAGGCCCCTCCATTAAGGGGGCTGCCCCTCAAGAGGTTGGACTGAGGAAAGCAGAAAATCCTTTTTCTGCAGAGCCAGTGCACTTAAGGGTTTTGTCATTTGTTCATTTTTGGGGTCCTTTACTCCAGGTAAAGGACCTGGCTCCTCGCTCCCCAGCTGCCCCTGGCTCCCCAGAGCACCCTTCTCCCAGCAAGAAGACAAAGAAGGCCACCTCAGGAGGCCAGCTGCCCAACCTGGCACCCCAGGAAGACAAGGTGAGGAGGCTGAACCAAGGGTGGGAGAGGGAGGCATGGGGGCGATTGGCCAACTGACAGCACCCTGTGTCCACAGGTCCCCTCTAAGGCCACCTTCTCGGAGCTCAAGTTGTGCCTCCAACGAGCCCGGGAGCTAGGGGCACGGGTCCAGGAGCTGAGGACAAGTGCCCAGCAGAAGGATGCTGGGGAACCCAGTGCACCAGAGGCCAAGGAGCACCCAGCAGGGCCATGGTGAGTGCCTGGTGGGTGGCCTGGTGGGGGCAAGGCTGAGTAGAGGGCTGGGGCTGCTTTAGGGAGCCAGTGCAGTCGGTAGGGTACTCAGATTTCAGCACTGCTGCTCATTAGCCCTGCACGCTTCTCCATCTGTAAGAGGGCACCAATTCCTGCCTCAGTGGGCCCTTTTGAATTTCAAATGACATCGACAGTTAGTGGTTATTGGGTGTTTGCTTCTTGCTGTGTCTGTTCTCTCCAGATCCTGTAGTCATCATGTGCCTCTTAGAAATAAACCAGGGCTGGAGGTGGCCAGGGACCTCCCTCGGTGACTAAGGATGTGGCAGAACTGGGTTTGAAGCTACACTTTTCTGTCTCCATCCCTGATAGTGCTTGTGATGCGGAGGTGGGCACACAGGGAATTTGTAAACTGGAATGTAGTGTGTGGTGGTGGCAGTTTTTCAAACCCCACCTTTGGGGTATCCCTGGCCACTTTGCTGTTAACTACTGGAGGGGGTGTAGGTCTGGTGCTTCTCTCAAGGCCTGGCTCTCTCCCTGGCAGTGGCGAGAAGGCTCCCGCCTACCAGCGCTTCCATGCCCTGGCCCAGCCGGGGCTCCCTGGCCTTGTGCTACCCTACAAGTACCAGGTGTTGGCTGAGATGTTCCGCAGCATGGACACCATCGTGGGCATGCTCTACAACCGGTCAGAGACTGTAACCTTCGCCAAGGTCAAGCAGGGTGTCCAAGACATGATGCGCAAGTGAGCAGGGCCCTTGGAGGGTGGGGGCCTTGTCCTGCCTATGTGCCCTGCCTGGCTTTCTTACCATGGCACCCTCATTCTGTAGGCGCTTTGAGGAGCGCAATGTGGGCCAGATCAAAACTGTGTATCCCACCTCCTACCGCTTCCGCCAGGAGCGTAATGTCCCCACCTTCAAGGATGGATTCAAGAAGTCCGATTACCAGCTCACCATTGAGCCACTGTTGGACCAGGGTGAGTGTGCTGTGGTCGAATCACTCATCTCTGAGCCTCGGTTTCCACATCTTTGGCACTGTGTGGTTTTGAGCTTGGGTGCAAGGTATCTAAGAACTGTGGGTGTGGGGCTGGGTGACTGGGTGGGCCTGGTCCAGGAGGCTCAGCCCTAAACTCTTCCCACAGAGGTTGGCAACATGGTCCCCCAGCTCACAGCCTCTCGACTCCTGCAGCGGCGGCAGGTCTTCAGCCAGAATCTGGTGGAGCGTGTCCGAGAGCACCACAGGGTGAGCTAGCCAACCCCAAGATTACCAGCTCAGTCTTTGTTGTAGGAAGTGTCTCCCCTGTGGTGGGCCCTGAGCTCTGTCCCCTCCTTTAGTGTTTGATCTGTCCTTAGTGTCCCAGCCCCATCATACCCAGCAGGAAATGGGCCTTCTTTTAACTACTCATCGAGGCTGGGCAGTCATCTCATATGGATGGAGTGGGCATGGGCTGGTTGGAGATCCTGGGGAGGTTAGAGATCCTGGCTGTGGATCTCAGCTGAGGGAGGTTCTGCCTTGAATAGAGAAGTGAAGAGCTCAGTACTATAGCCTCGGGCCTTGGGAGGCTTGTGATGACTTCAGTGGGTGCTCTACTCTGCCCTCAACCCAGCTGAGTACCTGGGGACCCAGAGAGATGAAGGAGCTTGCCTGTGGGTGCCTAGCTGGTATGGAAACCTGGACAGCCCTGCCCCACCTCCAGACAGGTGTGCCCTTGGTCATCTGGTATCCCCTTTCTTGGACAGGCCTTCCTGGCCTCCCTGAACCCCCCCATGGTGGTGCCTGAGGACCAGCTGACACGCTGGCACCCTCGCTTCAAAGTGGATGAAGTGCCTGACATTGAGCCTGCTGAGCTACCCCAGCCACCCACCACAGAGAAGGTGGCCACTGCCCAGGAGGTGCTGGCCCAAGCCCGCAGCCTGATGTCGCCTAGGGTGAGGATGGCCCTGGTTTCCCAGGGTGGGGCAACCTGACTTCTGCATGCTCCGCCACAGGCATCAGGGGTGGTGGGATGTGCCCTCCCCATGTTCAGAGCTCCTCCTATTGGCAGGCTCTGCCTTAGGGTGCCCAGCACAGGCCCCTGATGTACTGCAGTGAACTTGGGGTGGACACAGCCTCCTGGGCAGGGGGTCCATGCAGATGGGGTGTGAAGGGCCTCCCCTGTGACTGGGCCAGGGGAGGCTTCTGACCTCTCCCCTCTGACCTGTGCCAGATGGAGAAGGCCCTGAGTGACCTGGCATTGCGTACAGCCAAGCCCAGCAGCCCTGGGTCCCCTAGCCCTGAGCTGCCAGCTACCCCCCCGGCCACTCCACCTGCCCCCCTGAAGGGGGTGTCCCAGGACCTGCTGGAGCGGGTGAGTGTTTGGGGTCACTGGGGATGGGGGATAGGCCAGCCATCCACTGACTGGTCCCCTTACCCAACTCAGATCCGGGCCAAGGAGGCGCAGAAGCAGCTGGCACAGATGACACGGCGCCCAGAGCAGGAACAGCGGCTGCAGCGGCTCGAGCGGCTGCCTGAGCTAGCACGGGTGCTACGTAGTATCTTCGTGTCTGAGCGCAAGTTGGCACTCACCATGGAGGTGGCCTGCACCAGGATGGTGGACAGCTACCACACAGCCATGAGCTCAGGTCCGTGTAGGAACACCTCCTATGTTGCGCAGTCAGATGAGGGTGGGCACCATGAATTTGCACTGTTCCCACATATGCATTGAGCACCTGCTGTGTGTACTGGGTTGGCAGTGTCCTTGAGGTGACTTCCCAATCCTCCATTTAGCCCCTTCACCCCTGTGGCCTTTTGAGGCTATCTCCAGCTTCACAAACTCAGCCTTTGCCCTTGCAGTTCCTCAGAGAACACCTCTGCTGTGTGGTCATGTGACAGGCTCAGTGGGAGGGCTACCTCCTTGGGAAGGCTGTGCAGTTACTGCCCTGGTTCCAGTCTTTCAGTCTTATTACTGTTTACTCCTTTGTTTCTGGGGGCACAGACAGATCCAGCATAGAGGAAGGGCTGGCACTATGGAAGGCCAGTTGACAGGGTCCTGAGGTGGGAGCATAGACCGAGAAAGTTTAGGGGGTCAGGATCCCTGCCTCATGTGCCCCTCTCTTTGCAGGGGAGATGGAGAAGCACGTGCAGCTCCTTTCTGAGCTGCTGCCTGACTGGCTCAGCCTCCACCACATCCGTACTGAGACCTATGTTAAGCTGGACAAGGCTGCCGACCTGGCGGTTGTCACTGCGCGGCTGGCCTTCCTTGCCCGTGCTGAAGCACTCTGAGCCTGATGCTGTGTATCACAAATGTTGGCTCAAGGCCCCAGCCTGGCCCACTGTGCCTGTCTTATTTATTCCTTTATGAATATGATGCACTTTTCTCTCCTTTTCTTGAGTACCCATGAGGGCCAGAGGCTGGGCTGGGTTCTGGCTGCGTGGCCTGGGGGACTCTGGCCAGTGTGGGTGGTATGCCCACCTTGTACAGTGTATTATCATTAAACTGGTTTCTCTTGGCTTTTTCTTTGCTGCATTGGGGTTTCAGGAATGTGGGGTGTGTGTGTTGGAGGATAGCTTTGCTGTCACAGGTCTGAATTATTGGCAAAATAATAGCCCCTCCCCAGATGCCAACATAGGGATCTTGAGATGCAAGCTTATCCTGGGTTACCTGGGTGAACCCACTGTCATCACAGGGCCCTTATAAGAGGGAGGCAGGAGCAGAGACAAGAGTGGTACACCACTGGCTTTGAAGATGGAGGGTGGGGCAGTGTGCCAAGGAATGTGGGTAGCTTTTAGAAACTGAGAAGGTTATAGGACAGATTTTCCCTGGAGCCTCCAGAAGTAACCAGCCCTGTCTATAACATTTTTTAAGTTTGTCCTCTATGGATTCAACTGCCCAATCAAAAATTCAAAGGAAAAAAAAGTTGCTGACTTATACTATGTAGTTAGGCTTAAGATGGTTGCTCTGTACTGAACATATGTGGACCTGTCATTATTCCCTAAACAATACAGTATAACAACTATTCACATAGCACTTATCATTGTGTTAGGTAAGTGCATAGGTTATGTATACACACTACCAATTACATAAGGGACTTGAGCATCCTATTTTGGTATTGGGGGGGAGGTACTGGAATAAATCCCCTCCCTTGCCCCATGGATACTGAGGTGAGGGATGACTGTACTTCTAATCTCTAACTGATAAACTTGTTTTAAGCCACCAAGTTTGTGTCATTTATGACAGCAGCAATGGGAAACCAATTCGGGCAGCACCTGCTTCCTAAGCAGTCTGTTCCCACAATAGAGAGAACCACAAACTGCTACAAATGCTTTGAAAGTATGCATGTACAACCAACCATGGGGTCCACACATCTGCTCCCCATCCCCTGGCCCTGAGGTCCAGATCCCGCTTTGAACGACTGAAGAAAACACCATTCTAGCAAAATTGATTATTCATGTTTTCATTTCTCTGTAAAAGAACTTGAGTAGCCTGGGCTTGGCTTTGCTTTGGGCTATTAGCTTTAGGCTTTTGTACCTCCAGAACCTGCAGGGAAGGGTCCCAGGTGCTGGAAAGTCACTCAACCATAGAAAAGGATTTTTAAAAGTCCAAGTGGGCAGTCAGTGACCCCTGGCAGCCAGTGACTAGGTGGGACTTTTCCAAGTTGGTGTTGGGAAAGGTGCTTAGGTCACTCATACTGCAAGAGGGAAAAAAAGGGCACGGGCCCCAGCTTCTCCCTGCCCTTCAGCGAGGTCAGCTCCACCACGCTCACGCATTCTAGCACCTCCGCACACAGCTGGTCCAGCAGCTTACAGGCTGCACACATGGTTCCTGGGGGTGGTGGTGGGGGGAGCAGAGTGAGACCCCCATGCAGCCTGGGCCACCCAGGGGTTGGGGGCAAAAGGAGTTGGCATTACAACCAGGCTCCCATCTGGCACACAGGGTAAACTAGAGTTGAGGCACTAATTCACTTCTCACACACACATGGTGAGGTACTTTCTTCCACCCTCATCAACTCCCTGGTACCAGGCCCTCTTCACTCAGGGAAGACTCTCACCACCAGTGGCCAGCAGATCGTCCACGATGACCACCTTCTGCCCTGGCTCCAGGGCATCTTTCTGGATTTCCAACTCAGCCTGTGGATGAGAAACAGGCATGTGGTCCAAACCTCTCTGGGAAGGGTCTTGGTGTGGAGCCTGGGAGCTGACAAGGGGCTACCACCTGGGTCCTGGCTTCAACCCACCCCGCTGTTTACAGGCTGTGTGAGCCTGGCCCAGTGTCTCAGGCTCTCTGAGCTCTTGTGTTCATTCCAATCATGTCAGCTCTACTTGACTTCACAACTCTCCCTTTAGGAACGGAGAGTCCATAGCAGCAGCCCTCAGCCCTCTCACCTTCCCGTATTCCAGTGCGTAGGAGATGGACACGGTTGGGCCCGGCAGCTTCCCTTGCTTTCGGATGAGCAGGAAGCCCAAGCCGAGCTCCTGGGCTAGGGAGGGGCCAAACAGAAAGCCTCGAGAGTCTAGGCCTGTTGGTGAGAGCTGGGATGTTTGTGGGGCAGTTGTGTGGTAGCATAGCATGGGGGTACCCACAGGCCAGGGCTGGACAATGACAAGGAGTCACTGCAGTGACATAGGGTGCCTGGCCTTGTTGGCTCCAGCTAAAAGGCCAATGATATCCACTCATTTAGGGAATGTAGACTGAGCACCTATGACATGCAGAGACTGTTGGGTGGCTAGGAGCTGGAGTTAGGGCTAAGTAGCCAGATGGCCTAGGGGAAGTCACTTGACCTCTTCCTAATGCTCAGCTATGTCTCTAACTGGGCTGGTAGTAATGACACACATTCAGCAGACGATCGTCATCTTTAAAGGCAGTGTCTACACCCCAGAAGAGGGAGTGATTGGCTCTCTCTTGCAGTGTTCCATGAGAAGTGTGGTAAGGGAGGGCTTCCAGATTCCGCAGGACACACCAAGTTGAAGAGGAGGAACAATAGTGCTGTGCCCTCACAGCAGCTAGGAGCCATGGGAGAGTCAGGGAGTGGAGCTCTCACTTAGAGACACAAGCCTCAGGGAACTTCCCGATCTCTTATCTTTGGAAGGTCAAAGGCCTGGCACACAGCGGAAGCTCAATACACATTTGTAGAAAGGGAACAAGAAAACATGCCTGCCTAGGGGAGTCTGTCCTCAGCTCCAAGTCCCACAGTTGGTACCCACCCAGCAGAGGCCATTCCCCAGGCAGCTGGAGAGGCCTGCTGCTGCTCTCAAGGGTGCAAGGTATGGGGCAGTGGGCTTATCTTTACAGCCCACGGTAGAGTTATCACCCAAGCACCATGCTGGCAGGTTCCCTGAAGGACCCTCCGACCAAAGCCCCCTCTCAAGTAGAGGTGGGATCGTCCCTCTCTCCTTGGTCTGCCTGACTCAGATGAAAGGAACCCCCACATCCTGGGGTCTGGCCCAAATCCAGTGAATCCTCCCTCCACCTCACGGCTCCCCAGGCAGCTTCCCAGGCAGCTTCCCAGGCGAGGACGTGGAGGCAGGAAGCACTAGCCCTGGAGATCCCGAGGGGCCAGGGCCCCCTTGCCCCGGTCCCTCCACTTGCCCGCGATGTAGTCGATCTTGCCACCATGGGTCTTCTTCAGGTGGTTTGCCAGGAGATTGATGGAGGCGCGGAAGGAGTTGGGATCCTTCAGGAGGGGCGAGATGTCCCTGACGCGCAAGGACAGGGCTGGTGACCAGGAGGTCGGGTCCCCACGTGGGGGCGGCAATCCCCTGGGGCAGAGTCCACGGGTACCCCGACATCCCCACTCAACGTGCGGGACAACGGCCTGGGCCGGCCGGGACCCAAGGCTCAACGGGGCCCTCTGGTTGCCCAGCCCCACGAGGCCTCTCCGCACCTGAATAACACGCCCGGGATGGGGAAGTCTGGATAGGCGCGGATGCGCCGCGCCACGAGCTGCAGCTCCGGGTCCGCCATTGCCGATACCGCGCGTGTCCACTAGCGGGCGGGAGGGCTCGGCGGCTGCGCGCCTGCGCGGGGACCGGCCGCGCGTGAGGGCCGGGACGTCTGCAAGGCGGGAACCTCGGGCGGGGCGCTAGGGGCGGGGCCTGCCGCTCCTTGTAGGACGTCCCGTATGTCATTGAATTTTAGGTACTATTGACTTCGAGACGCCTGGTTATTTCTTGTACCAGGAACAGACGCATCCCTTCCTCGGGGACGTTCGGGCAGGAACGAGGTGCGAGTTAAAGTCGATGGAATATGGTGCCTACGCAGCCTTGCCGGGCTTTCAGGGAAATCCTGAAATCCCGACCCGGCAGGTCCTTGGGGCAGCGTCGGCTGAGAACACCAGGGACAACGTCTCTAAAACAACCTCATTAAAAAAAAAACAAAAAACAAAAAAAACCGCTAAAATGCCCGTTACTTTATTCTAAAACCTGTTCTTCATAATTTACCAATCTTATAGCAATACGGCTTTGGCAAGACGATCACTGCAGATGTGAAAACCCCACTCAAAGGAAGGAGCTCCTCGTGCCTTCACGGAGGTAATCTTGGGGTCCTCGCTTTGTTGTTCAGGCTCTTCTGATTTGGGCCAGTGAAAGGGCTCATCCTCATTCTTTGCCACACCAGATGCCAGGAGTAGGAGGGTGGGCACGATGGCTGTGAGGCGCAGACACACCTCACGGTGTGCTGGGGTTAGGGGTCTAGATCCCTGAAAGGTGGAAAATCGAGGCCGCTGACATCCTTATGTCCCCAGGAAAGTAGTGGCATCAACTGTTCCAGGGAGGCCTTGGCTGTCGAGGATCCCCCTGCACATGGGGTGGTACAGGGAGGTGGTGCTGCGATGGCCCTTCTGTGTAGCACCAGGGCTCAACACAGAGCCTCCTTCACACTGGGGCTGAAGTGCTTGAAGGGACAGGTGGGGGCAGCTGTGGGTCCTGGGATGGAGGCCAGGCCCCAGACAAGGCCAGCCTGAAGGTGATAGTTACTGAGTGGGAAGACAGGTAGGGGTACTGAGACCTGCTGGCAGCAGTTGACAGCCTCACGCTCAAGGCAGCAGGGTCAGGCGACCTAGGAGGAAGGCTGAGGAGTGATTCCAGGGCCAGGAAGTGTAGCCAATGCAGGTCCTGCTGCTGGCTGCAGCTGACATCCCTCTGGTGATGGGTAGGGCAGAGGGCAGGTGGGGCTTTTCCAGTGTGTGGGCCAAGGCCAGACCCTACCCCTAGACACTTGCAGGGCCAGTGGGAGGTCCCGGGCCTGGCCTGAACCTGAGCAGGTGCTAGTGGGGCCAGAAGCACTTTTTGGGGACAGACTCTGGGGGTGTCAGGCACTTCCCCAACTTTTCACAGCCTGGAGGTGTCCAGTTCTGGGAAATGAAAATTCAGAAAGAGAAAACACAATTATTCCAAGCACTTCTGGACTTAGCAGTTTCTACACTCCTGCCCTGCCCTGGCCGCAGTGTGGAAGCTGCCACTGTCTCTACTGTAGCCCAGATGAGGCCAGCATGAGAGACACCCGGGCTCCTCAAGGCTAGTAAGGGGCAAGACGGTAAGGTCTTAGGGTGTGGGTGGCCACAGAGTGGGGCCCGTGCCTGATCCCTGTTATCCAAGGGATCAGTCTGCTAACTGCCCCAACCCCCTGGCCTTGTTCCAAGTAGAGGAAATGCTAGGGCCTGCATATACCCCGCTGTGATAGAGAATGAGCTCCACCGTCCAGAAAGGCTGATTGACTGAGATGTTTCATACAACTCATGATTTCCCACAGAAAGCTCTTTAATTGTTAGGAGCCCTTTCTCCAGGGGAGAGACGGCTTATTTCAATGCAGCCCTTGCCTAGCTGTGCACATTAATGTGGAGCCTCACTTTATGTGGCCATACTTTCCCTGGAAATAGAAAGGGAAATACATGCCCCTAAGAAGGAGCCTTCCTGGTTTTGCTGTGTGCCCCCAGTGCCCAGGGTTGTCCCTGTGCCAGTCAGGAGACTCTGGGGGCACACCTGAGGACAGGACCTCAGAGACTGCATGTTACTGAATCGGAGCATCAATGCTAAGGAAAGCCCTCTCCTGCACTGGCATCTCGTGGCTCCTGTGGTCACGTGGGCCCCGGATGCCCACACTGAGAGGGGCTGGCTACCTGGGTGGGGCCAGGTTTGGATAAGAAAGCTATTCCCAAGCTTTGAGGCAGAGCGGAGAGAGCCACATGTCTATGTCCTTGCAGAACATAGATTCTGGGCCCAGGCTGAGAGTCAGGTTTTGGGGAAGCCAGCATCAGGTGTCCGATACTCAACAGGATAGTCAACTACTGTTCAAGGGCTATAACAGGCTGAACAGGACTGGTCTTTTTATCAGAGAGACCGAAGGACACCACATTGAGTCCTCACATGAGCTGGCCTGGATGTGTAGGGGCCAGGGGCTAGGGGTGAGCTGGACAGCCTAGAAGTGCAGGGGCCCAAGGCTGAGCTAAAGGTGGAAGTGTGGGGAGTCCAGAACCGTGCTGGGGGGAGGCTGGAAGTGAGGGAGCCAGGGCTGAGCTTAGGGGTGTGTGTGATAGAGGGCTCAGAGTGGAAACTTCCCTCCACCTGGGGGTCAGGGGTGTGGAAAAGATGAATGGGGGGGGTCCCTCAGGCTTTTACACACGCACACACCCACACACGCTCACACACACATAAATCCATACACTTCTCCTGCTTGTCTTCAGTTCACTTTCAGTGTTTGCAGGATCCTCCACTTTCATTCCATGGGCAGCCAGGCTTCCACTATTCCCGTGGTGCCCAGGAGATGGCAGCAGCACCCTGGCCAGGTTGGTCACCTCCCTTCCCCTCCCCTGCTGTCAACTAAGACCCTCTTCAGCTCCAGGAAGTTAGGACTTTGCCTGCACCCATAAAGCAGTCGCCAGCAGGAGATGAGAAACATTCTGTTGGGGGTGGGAAGAGCACTGCTTTCACAGAAGGAAAAACAAGGTTTGGAGTGGGGACCAGGGGCTCCTCCCAGGCAGGCTGCTCTCAGGCTCCTGGATCCCGAGAGACCTCAGGGTCTCGACCTTGCTCCACCGCTGAGTCCATAGAGCAGCATGCCAGAATAGCACCCCTCTAAGGGAAGGGGCAGGCCCTGCTCTCCTACTATCTTCCTGTGGTAAGCTCTGGGTGTGGACGACAGTGATAAGCCCACCCCCACCAGCCCCTGTCCAACTCAGCCCCTTCGTCCACTGCCAAGTCACCCATCCTTTAATAATCCTCACCACTAGGAAAATGCTTCTGATATCCTGACTCTGTTTTCCCTGCACAATTTCCTCCCATCATATTCACTCTGCACTCTGACTGCTCCCACAATCACTTCCCTCCTGGGGGCACCCTGGGCTCCATCTGGCCCAGATGCATTCCACATGGGCGACTACAGGGTGTTTTTAGCTGTCTTCACAATGGCCTAGTGGGTCCAGGGAATGGAGTGCTTGGGAGAGGGGCTGACAGGCTGGGAAGCTGGGCCAAACCATCTGCCTTTGTTCTCTGGGATCTGAGGTGCCACCAGAGCTTCTGACATCAGGACATGTGAATCAACCATCTTTGTGGAGCAGGGTATCACTCAGACACTTCCAGTTACCGGGTGGGTCACCTACGGGGTTTAAAGAGGTCTGTCCCTGCTGGGACCTGTGTCTGCTGTGCCGCAGAGGTGGGCCCCATGGGCTGGCTATACACCCAGGCCACCTGCCCAGGGTGTCTACACCCTACGTGAGTTTGGCTTGTCCTGCACCTGCAGAGGGGTCAAGTGACCCCTCACATCTATGAGATTTGAGATGGAAGCAGGAGGGAAGTGGGGTTCTGGCCTGCAACTCAGCAGCCTCTGGAACCGTGTTCTCTGCCTTGGTCCCACCACACTGCCCCGTGGTCACCCTGAAGGTGAGAGGAGGGTGGTGTTCCTGAGAGGCACATGGCTGCCAGACTCGCTGCAAATCTATGGGGCTTGTGTTGAGGACGCAGGTGAAGTGATGGGGCATGTAGACCCCATAGCACTCGTGGCCCTGAGGATGACCCCAACAGGAAATGCACCCTCCTAGTGTTGAAAGCCACGTATAAACCACTTACCATGACTGCCTGGTTGCACACATTGAGCTGGGGCTGTCCGGGGACCAAGGCCTCTTGGTGCTGCTGAACGACTGGGGTGATCCTGCGAAGGACGTCCAGGTACTCAGTGCTGGCAAAGCTAGAGACGAGAGTACTAGGTCACTGAGGCAGAGAAGGAAAGCAATAGGAAGGTAGGGGCAGGACATCCAGGTAGGCCACCAGGAAGGGGCCTGGGAACCAGGGGACCCCTCCCTGATGGTACCACCATCCAGGAGCCTCCTGGAAATAAACAGCTAAAAGAGACCACCTCTGCCTCATTTGTTCTTTCCTACAAACAAGGTGACACGCAGAGCCATGGGACAGAGGCAGCAACCGTGATTCTTCAGTCTTACTGTTTCAGGGCCTTGGCAGATGGCCAGACCAGAAGGGCACCCTGCATTCCTGGTGTCCCCAGGCTGCACCAGATCTTCGCAGCTTCCCAGGGCCCTTTCTCCCATTTTCATGGTCCTTTTTTAATCTCTTTGGTCCAGGTTTGCTTCTATGAGGAATGGCTCGCCCTGCCCTGATTGCCACCTTTTTGGGGTTCATCTGACACTATCATCCCTACTCCTCAGGCCTCCATACTGGTCCCATGCTCCCTGCTCTGTTGGGTACACTCTATCCACACAGAGCCCCCAAGCTTCTCAAAGCAGGTCTCAGGAGTGTTTCAAGTCTTTCCAGAATTCTGTACCCAAATACACTGGAAAGGACTAGCTTAACCAAGTGCAGCAATTTTGGGGACAAGGCTTCTTGCACCACGGTGTGAGTGCAGGCGGGAGGCTCCAGGAGGCCCTGCACTCAGCCCTGAACTCTTGTGGGCCAAGCAGCAGCTCCCAGGTCTTCTTGCCCAGAGCCCTGTCCCCAGAATAACCCTGGACAGGTCACATCCCAAACTAGATCCCAACTTCCTCTTCTGGAGGCCAGGCATGAGGGGCTATGGGCTTCTGAGGGAGCAGTGGGTGTGGGCAGGTGTCCAAGGGGGCTTCTAATTAGGGAAATGACCATGAATGCCACAGCACCCCCAAATAGCGATAATGTGAGTCTAACAAGGGAATTCTCGGGCAGGTGTGTTTTCTATACATCTTCACCCTGCAAGGTAGACCCCCATGACCTTAAATTTCAGAAGACGTCAAGGTGGGGAAGTGGTGCTATCCAGCCACACTCACAGCCATCGAGGGGCAGGGGCAGGATTCACACCAAGCCTGATCTTCAGCCTGCCTGTTGTATCAACCTTCATGTGAGCATTTGAGTCTGAGAAGCCAAATCGTGCGCATTGCCATTGGGTGGGGGTTTTCAGAGGCTCAGTGGTCATCCCTGTCCTTATGACCCATCTCGAAGGCGCCCAAACCCAGGTGCCTGTTTGTTCCAGCTGTGGAGGCGTCAGCAAGATGGGATAAAGGCCTGGGTGCTGCAGGGGAGGGACTGTGTGCCCTGGCCACAGCCTGGCTATGGCACTGGCTCTCTACATTTTTTTCTCATGGCCCTGGGCCTCTGAGCTGGACAAAGCTCCAGTGAAGGGAGGTGCTGCCAAGGAAGCCCCAAAGCATTTCCCAACAATGTGGACAGGCCCCATCCAACCCTCACCAGGAGGAACTCATTTACACCTGGCAGGTAGGGGGGAGTCCTAGTAGGTCTTTCGGGCTGGTAGTGCTGCCCTCCACATCCTTTTGCTGCCTGTCATGGCAGCCTGGTGGCCATGCAGAGGTTCACATCCACCCCATGCCTGGACCGTTACCCTCCACCTTGGCCATCCCTGAAGGCAGCTCAGGGCAGGGGTCATGTCAGTTGCTGGGCCACATGGAGTGGGGAGACAAAACGAGTGGGGCAGTGTGGAGAAGGGGGTACCCGAAGACGAAAGGCCACAACATGCATGCACCAGATGGAAAAACCACAGTATAGGCCCCAGGGCACCTGGTGGTGGTGGGAGGGGGAAGCTCCACGCATCCCTTCCTGCATTTGTGCATCTCCAAGTGTTCACGGCACACACGGTTCTTCTGGAAAACTAGACATGTTGGTGTGTGTGCTTGAGTTGGCTGGGACTGGCTAACGTTTCCTCAACAGCTTCAAGGACTCTCTGCGCCCCGCTCACCTGAGGGGATACTTCTCCCCTGGGTCTCGTCCCAGGTGGAAGACCAGGGGCAGCTTTGTGTGCTCTTCCTGTGTGTGGGTGGTGACTCCTGAGACATTCTGCCCGGGGCAGAAATCAATGCCCTGAAATGAGAGGAAGGACAAGTGAGCGCTGTCTCTGAGCACGTGAGCTCTGACCGCAAGGCTGGCCAGTCCATCTCGAACGAGTCAGAGCGGTCAAGGCCTGAGCAGGCCTGAGGGTGGGATCCTACATGGGGGAGCCTTGCCACAATCCTGGGCCCCAGAGCTGCTGAGCAGTCATGCCCTGAGTACCATCCCCTAGTTTTTTGGAACGCTTTTCTTGGTGGGGGAGTGAATCTCTAAACTATTTCAGCCCATCTCATAATTTCTAGAGCGAAGTTTTTCATCTTCATTCTATCCGCCTCATGGCCAATGGCGTGCATGGTGGTTAACATCCCTTTATTGGTGAGGAGGCACCTTGGTCCTGAAAGCCAGAGAAACACAGACACATGAATGGCTCACGAATGATCCAGATGCACAAGTTAACAGGGAACCTAAAATGACTATGTTTCACATGTTCAGGAAAACAGGAAGAAAATGGAGAGTGCAGAAAACACCAGGCTGCCCTAAGATTCAGGGGCAGTGCCCATGGCCCCACGTTCGACTCCTGCTCCGGCCTCCTCTGTCCCCTGGCTTCTTTGTTGTGTGGCCTCTGATGCATATCTGGAATGGGCTCTCTATGTCAGCGTGTGTTCTGAGCTCTGTCCAGGTCTGGGGCAGTCCTGAGGCCCAAGGTGGCCTCAGGCCAGGGGCTCCCTCAAAGCTGTGGCCTGAAGGCTGCCCCCCTGTGGCTCCCTGACTCTGGAAAAGGAAAAGCGCCGCCCCCCCCACCATCCAGTAGATATTAGGTGAGGCCAGGGTCCCCATCCTGAGGCACTGGTGACCCTAGAGTCACACAAGCGGCTTGGCACCAGTCTTCAACCAACACAGGGCACTGCTGACAGGTCTGGACAGGTGGCTGTGACCTGTGCACAGTAACTGATTGAAAGGCTTTCTGTAGGTATCAGTGCCTGGTTTGACAGGCAAACCATTTCTAACCCCTCTGTGTCTGTAATGGACAGCTGGTCAGTGGAGCAGTTAATATTCTGTTTTTCAATAAAGTAGGGAAGTTAGGAGCCTGTGAAATTCCATTTATCTGCACTGAGCAGTCGATTCCCAAGTCAGGGGCTGTGGTCTAAGTCACTGAGGGCAGCCAACAGTGTACACACAGGGCTTCCAAAGGGGGTGACCCTTTGACCTTCTGGGAGCAGAACTGCTAGAGGACAAATATGGATTTAACAGTGGGAGAAACCACCACATTTAGCATAAAAATGCTGAGTGGTTAATGGAGAAATATCTAAGTCTAGACAGAAGACACAAATTATAATTTGGATGCAAATCAAATAAGCTATTTAATTAAGATCCTGCTAATTAGTACAAGATTTTTCTCTTACAACTGTTGTCATGTGAGATAGGCCTCACCCTGGGAGCATCGCAGCTGAGCTGGCCCCCCACATGCACCTTTCCTCCTCCCCTCCCCCCGGAAAGGGAGCAGGTGCACCTGCGGGTCACAGTGCCAGCTTTTTGGAGGGTGGGAAGGGAGGAGGGGGATAAGCATGCACTGTAGCTAATGCCCCTGGGATTAAGGTCATAAATGCAGAAGGCCACATGGACACATGTACCTCCTCTCGCCCATGGCTTCCAGCTGCCCCCATGGTGGGAGGTCGTGGGCTTGTGTGGGACAGTGGCACCAGGTCTGGCAGGGAAAGCTACTCACTCCCTCCTCCTCCTCTGCCATCCGGCAATCGTGAGTAGATAGAAAACCTGGGGCTCAGGCAGGTGGGCCACACATAGTAGGACCCCAGCGAGATACCCCAGGACAAGTGTACAGTCAGGAAGCTCATAGGGTCTACTCAGGTGACCCTCAAACCTGGAGACCACAGACTGGTAGACCCCCAGCTAAGTCGTACCCCAGGCTTCTCCCTTACCTGGGCCCCATGTGGCCTCTGACCAAAGCTAATATCCCTAATGTGTTAACCGCCTAGAAGGGCCTGGTGGAGAATCAACATATCCCCTTGTGCTCAGGTGAGCTGTTGATGGTCACAGGGTCCTTTCCGATTTCATGTGCCCCTTCAGCTTTATTGATCCCTGGAGGGAAAAGGGCCATCCAAATGGCACTGCAGCTGTCCCCTTGGCATTTAAATAAAACTGTGACTGTGCTGTGATACAGTGAACCCACAGCCCGATTCTGTGTCCACCAGCCACCCTCCCGGGGAGGGCCTCCTTTAATGTCTACACACATTGGAAAAGGGAGCTTTTTGTGCCTCACCTCCCAAGAAGACAGAAGCCATGCAGACCAAACCGACCCAGGTGTTCTCACAAACAACCCTTAGAAAATGGGAATGCATCCCACTGAGCCCTGTGGGTAGGGGGCTAAGGGAGTGGGGGAAGGTGTCACCCAGCTGTTCTGGGGTGGCCTCTCCTGATGCATCCTAACCCCACTGTAAACATGGTCAGGTCAGGACAGGCTATGCAGGTACTGAACTTTTTCGGTCTCCTTTCTAGAAATGCTCTCCCAGCCCTTCTGGGCTGGGCTATTTCACTTGGGTGGGGAAGGACTGGACTCTGCCCCAAAAGGCCCTGAGAACTCACAGGGTAGGGAGCCACAGAAAGGCCCAAGGGGCCGCTCCCAGAACACCAGCCATACCTGCCAGCTGGGCCACCTGGACTCTTGAGCAGCCAACAATGGGGACCCTAGAGGCTGGTTGGGGAATTCCCTGTGTGTGTTTGGGGGCAGAAAGGGAGAAGTGAGACCACATGGCTGTGCCCTAGGGTCCCCACACTGCCAGCCTCTGAGCCCCTTTTGGATGCTCCTATAGCTTCTCAGCCCCTGGGCATCTAAAGGGGCAAGCCAGGTGTGACCCTGCTTGTCAGGGGATGGGGAGACCAAAGACAAGTACACAGGCCGGGGGACACAGGTCTTCTATGCTGCTCGCAGAGATTTCTGGTTAGGGGCTGTTGTCACAGAGTCTGAGGGGCCCACAAGACACTCTGGACCTCAGAGGGCAAAGGAGAAGTAAAGGCTCACTTGGTTCAGCTAAGCCTGCCTGATGCCAATCAGTGCTTCTGACCACAAGTCAGGGACATTTGTGGGCATTGGGCCACTTGGAGGAAACACACATTGTCCTATGCTCTGCCTGAGTGCCCGGGGCATCCGGTCTGGGCACTGCATAGGCAGTGCCTGGCCGTGTTACCCGCCCAGCCCGGGACCAGACCTATGATCCACTAAGTCTGCAATCTGCATCCAAAGTGGTGCAGAGTGTTCCAGTACTTAGATTTTTCATTAACTTAAATTGCTTTTCCTCTCAATTAAGGCATATTAGCAGGTTTTTCTTGTGCCTAAAGGCCTAGATAGTGGGATAAGTGGGAGCTGAGAGACCTGGGTGGGAGGCTTAGGAAGAGGCAGCAGAGGGAAGACACAGGAAGTGGGAAGGGCAGGCAAGACTAGCAGTGAAGAGAAGGTGCCCTGAGGGGCAGCAGGAACCTGAGACCATGTGCTGAATACTCTAGGGCTCAGCATGCATGTGACACTTTACCTACAAGCCCTCGGGGGCAGACCCGAGATGCAGAGACTGAGACAGTCCTTCAGAAGGGCCACAGAGCACCTTGGCCAGGCCTTGGAGAGTGACAAGTGGGGAGGGATTTGGGGGAAGACACCTTGGTTTTACCTGGGCCCTGAGGTGGCTGGCCTGGGCTCGGTCTTAGCTTGCTCTGAGGCCTCCTTTCCCCAGGTTCTGGGTGGCCTGAGAGGGTGGGGCATCCGGGCCCCTCAGGGGCTGTCCTTGTAGCTACATCATGGGGCTTCTAACTCTTTACAGCACGAAGCAAGCGACTTGTGTGCCAGTCACCACTCTGGAGAAGCCTCCTGCCAGCCTTCTCTGCCCAGATGCCTCCTTAAGGACCGGGTTTGGGGGAGTGGTGCAGAGTCTATAGCCCCAAGGTCCCTTACCTGTTTGAACTCCTCCCAGGAATTGGTCCAGGTCCAGAAATGGGCCTTGTACTGGCCCAGGGTGACTGCCATCAGCGTGTTGCCACGGTAATAGAATATTGGCCTGTCAGGGAGGGAACAGGGGGCTCGGGTGACTCAAGAGACTCTTGGATGCATGGTTAGAGCTAAGATTTTATAGAAATGCCCCTGATGACATCACATGGGCATACATGCAAAAGTCCCTGAGGCTGTAGGGTGAGCCTACGGTTACCCATCATTCTTGGCCTTGGGAGGCCAGGTGTGGGGTGAAGCCAGTCTTAGATGGTCACCAGAGGCTCCGGTTCCATTGGGGGTCAGACAGCCCACTGAGTCCAGGGCCTCCCTCATAGTAAATAGGCGCTTGTGCCAGGTTTTGAGAAAGAAAAAAAAATAGGCAATATTGGGAAAAACAAAAAACAAAAAAAGAACACAAGCCCATCTAATCCCTGCCCTAATTTCAGGATGGTTAGCTGGTCTCAAGCCGGAGACTGACTGACTCTGGACACAGAGCATTCTGGTGTTGAGGTGGAAGGCAGGACATGGCTCCAGAGGTTTGGGGTGGCTAATGACTCAAGCAGACGGACGCTCTCTCCTTCCACCCATGGCTGAGCAGAAATGACGGACCCCACAGGGAGGATGAATTTCGTGCCAGAAAGTCACAAGGGTCGCACCTCCCTCTATTCTGAGCCAGCTGGGCAAGGAAACCTGCTTCGTCAGCCAGCTCCAGCTCTGCTGTTTGGTGCTGGGGGAGCAAGCAGGGGGGCAAGTGCCTGGCTAGAACTAACCTGTCCACCAGCTGGCCCTGCAGCATGGAAGGGAGGAGGTCAAGGCCATCGATCACCCTGTCGCTGGGCGGCTCCAAGCCCGCGAGGGACAGGCTGGTGGTGAAAAGGTCCATGATGCTGCCCAGTTGGTGGCTTACCTGAAATGGACATGGGCAGACAGACAGTCGCTTAGGAGGCCCTGCCCTGACCAAACGACAGCCAGGGGCCAGGTCTCCGCGCATGCATCCTGCTGCTGCCCAGGTGGGCCAGCAGAGGCATGAAGACTCACATACACATGCACACAAAGCCACATCCCTTACAGCGCGTCCACACACGAGAATGTGATGTACACACGTGTGTGCACATGCCCAGCCCTGTCTACCTCAGCTAGCCTGGTCCCTGTCCCACCTGACCCCAGGCTCTTCTGGATCTCCACACGCCCATGAGCATCTGGCTGGCTGAGTGTGGCTGATATACAACTCTTCCACTTCAGGACCTGAGAGAAAGCAACGAGTCCCCTCATTGGGAGAGTGGCCTCGGGGAGGTCAGGAGCTGAGGCGGGATCAAATTAGCTGTCTGACCCCAGAGTAGGCAGGGCCCTGTCCCATCCCCAGTACTGAGCCTTTGCTGCTACCTGGTGCCTTCAAGTGGGAACCAGACAGAAAGGAGAAGATGTGGCCCTCCCAGGGAGCCACCAGCAGGGTCCTACCTTGGGAGGCCTGCCCACTCTGAGCCCAACTGTCACATCATTTTAATACTGATGCTGTGACTTCCCAATTCAGGTAAAACTGCAGGCGAAAAAAAGACCCTCAAAGCCCAGAGCAGCATGGAGAGCAAGGGGGGACGGGAGGAAGGGCAGGAAGGGAGAGCAGATGAACTGGGGTGGGGACTGACCAGCCTTTTTCCCAGAGGCTGTGGCCACCCAAATGTAACAATCCGACTCCACAGAGCCAGCAAGAGGTGGCCCCTAAGGAGCTGACTGCTCCTGGCGAGGCACTGCCCACTGTCTCCTCGGATGCAAGTCTGTTTCCCCAGGTACAGCTCCACCTTGTCTGAATTCCACCCAGTTCCTTCACTCCTGAACTCTGGATCTGGGGACAAGGGTTGGTCTGGCAGGTTTAGCAAGGCAAGCATTTCCTTGAGCCACTTCACATACCCCGGGGCACCCTTGCCTCCATTCCTCTACATAAGGAGAAACTCCCTGTGGAAACCAAGCACAATACATCAGGGCCACTTGTGTCATGTTTCTGCAGCCCAGTGTAGGGTGGGGCATGAAGGTCGACATTTAGTTCAAAAATTCTATGAAGCAGAGAAGAGAAACATTGCAGCAGCTCCTCTCCCTTCTCACTTTATTTTAGGACCAAAAAAAAAAAAAAAAGAGAGAGAAAAGGAAAGAAAGAAATCCAGATATTTTAACTGTCTGGAAAAATAAATAAGGAGCGATTATGGTGCCAGGTGGGGGTGGTGTGGGAATGAGGCGTGGATATCTGAAGTCCTCATATCAGCACAGAACAGCTGGGTGCACTCATGGAAGATGCTCTTTTTGAAAAATAGACACTCTCGATGTGCACATAATGTCTTTAAGAAAACGCAATTTGTCTGCCATGAGCCCATGGCAGGAAGTCACCAAGGCTGTTATCAGCACTTTCAAGATTTAACTCTGAATCAAAGGCTACAATTAATAAAGTCACCCCGCCAGGCGTGAAGGGGAGAGCTAAATATTTGAAACTGGTTGGACAAATGGCAGGGTGTTTTTAAATAAAATCCTCTCACAGTTATCACAGGGCACAGGCCTGATAGTCCCATCTAATTCAATTTCAGTATGTGCTATGGGACGCGGTGGAGGGAAGGTGGCCGCACAGTTCTGTGTGATATATTTTCTTCTCCAGAAAGCAGAGACCAGAGGGGCCAAGAGCAAGGCAGGCAAAGGCCTGCCACAGACAGAGGAGCTGGAGAGAGGGGTCCCCATGAGACTGTCCCAGGAGGGAGAAGTTGGGGGAAGGATGTCGGGGAGAGGGGTAGGCTCCATACCCCATGCCTGGGGGTCTACCCTGGTTCTGCCACCTGCCAGCTGGATGGTCCCAACAAGTGAGTACCTTTCACTGAGCCTCAGTTTGCTGACATGTGGAATGGGGATGATGAGGATAGGCAGAATGACACCCCCCAGGGACCTCCATGCCCCAGTTCTGAACCCTGTGAATGTTTCCTCACACAGAGAAGGGGAATCAGGTTGTCAATCAGTCAATCTTAAAATGGGCTGATCCTGGGTCCCAGGGTGGGCCCAGAGTAATCACAGATCCTAACACTGGCAGAGGGGAAGAGGGCCTGAGTCAGGGCGCCGGCCTGGACCAGGGAGGGAGGAGCCAGAGACTAAGAAGCCAGAAAAGGCTAGGAAATGAGTTTTCTCGAGGAGCCTCCAGGAGGGATCGGCCCTGTGACACCTGATTCTAGCCCCGGGAGATGGTGCTGGACTTTCGACCTCCAGACCTGAGAGAACAAACACGTGTGGTTCCAGCCCCTCAGTGCGGTGACTGTTTCAGTGGCCACAGGACACTCAGAAGCCCCCAAGGTGCTGCTATGAGGGCTGAGCTGACACTAGTGCTGAGAACAGTGTTCTCCGGAGCTCAGAAGGGGAAAAAAGACCAATTGAGACAGTGACACACATGTTTACAGTCTTGACACCCTGAATCAAGGCGCCCAGTTAGAGAAGACTGTGAGTTCTCAGCCAAGGCAGGGGCAGAGTGAGGGCTTGAGGAGCAGGACACACACCATGGCCAGCCAGAGGACCAGGTCAGCCAGCCCTGCAGTTTACACCTGTGCACTGCAGACAGATACCAACCACACAGTTGAGCTCCTGCTGTCTCTAGGAGTGTGTCCACAGAACAGTGGTCTGGGAGATGCAGTATGGATAAAAAGATCCTATGACCAAACAAGACTTTGAAAACTCAGCTTGCTCTATGCACCTTCTAGAAGTTCACAATATTCATTAGCATAATAAAGGCTCTGACAAGTCCTGCAGAAACAAGCCATTCTACTCAGTCATACTGAGTAGAATGCCCCATTAACCAACCACAGACACCTCCTCCCCCCATGGTAGATAATGACACTACACGCCATATCTGTGGGAGACTGTTCCAGTGCCCACCCCATGCACCCTTCACCAGCTGCCTCCCCCAGGGGAGACCTGGTTTGGAGGAGAATGGTGAGTGTGACTTTGGTGTTTCCTAGGCAAGGTAGAGTGAGTGAAAGAAGCAGGCCCATGAGGGCCGAGTCTCCACATCCCAGGATGACAACAGGCCTGGCCATGTGGCTGACCTCTGACTCACCTGGCCTGTGGCGATGTGGCCGGGCCACCACACGATTGCAGGCTCCCTCATTCCACCTTCAAATGTGGTCTGCTTCCCGCACAGAAAGGGGCCGTTACTACCGCCTGGGGAGGGAGAGTTGTCGCCCATCAGTGGTCTATCCCTATTCTCCAGAGCCGCACACGCCCTACTGGGCACTTGCCCATGTCTGACTCCCTTCCAGCTGTCAAAGGTGATGCTGCTGAAACACCAAGGCACCAAGGCCATCATGAAGACAGAGGACCAGCTTCAACATGGCTCTGACCCAGGAGACCATTGTAGATGCTCTGGTTGTAACACAGTGCCCCTAATGAAGAGCGACTGCTCAGAAATGGAGGGCGTGACCACTCTTGTTAGCACAAAACGCAGATGCTCTTCAAGCAGAGCCATAGAACATATCCCAATAGCAGGTCATTAGAGCTTCCTGTCTGTTCAGATGCAGCATTTCTTAAATGTCAGGATTCACGAGCCTCCCTGTGTGTTCGGGTTTAGGGAGTATAGTTAATACATCAGTCCCTGGGCCTCATAGGGTTGTCCCATCAGGGTCGGGGCACAGATTCATTCCTGACAAGCCCAGTTCTAAGCAGGTGGTCCCTGAACCACGCTCGAAGTGTCAGAGGGCAGAGCCCCCATCGCTGGCTGGTCTCAGGTCCTGCTTGATCCCAGAGCACAGAGAAGTTTCCTGAGGATAAATGGGTGTCTGCTGCTTCAGCATGAGCTGCCCAGGGCTCACTTCAGGTCCTTTGAAAATGGGGAAACAAAACAGAGCAGTGTTTCTCTAGCGGGAAGTCCCACGGTTTGTCCTTGGCACTGGAACCTGAATGCGATTTCCATGCATCACTGCAGCCCACTCTCAAGAGAAGAGCAGTGACAAACACAGAGGGACCACATGGGAGCACTGGCAGGCTCCGCGTCACGTGTGTGAATGCAGGGACAGCGAGGAAACACGACGTGCCACTCTGAAGATGGGCTCCGGGTGCTGAGGAGGACCCAGTTCCTTTCTCCTTCTATTTCTCAGGCTGGTTGAAGGGTGCACGGATCTTCACCTTACTGTCATTTGTATCTTACAGGTGTTTCTGTCCATGTGAACTATTCCATGATGTAGAAACAAAGACTAGGGTGATTAAACTCAAGCCCAGGCTGGAAGGTTGGTGGTTCCGATGAGGCTTGGCCATCAGGGGGTGGCAGGGACACTGACATTCAGCTGGGAGGGAGATGGGGTTCCACCCCTTTTCCAGAACCAGTGGCTGTATAGTGAGGATGACGCCCCTTCAGGAGTGGGGCTGTGCCATGGACGGCACCATACACCACCCCTGGGGACCTAGACCCTGAACTGCTGTTCTGTCACCAACAGGGTTCCTTCTCAGCTTGAGCTAGCTGTGCTAGTCCTGTCATTTAAGATCCCGAAGCCCCTTCTGCTCTCCTGACCACAGGGTCCCCCAATGTCTCCCCCACTGGAGGGGGTCCCCATGGGGTTTCCTGCTGTGCATGGCCTTCCTTCCACAGCTGACTGACTCAGGGCTCTGCTGGGGCCCTGGCATTTTTAAAAATGAGGTAAAAAGATATGCCACCACTAGGGTGAAACTCTTACAAGACAATAAAATGCCAGGGTGCAGCCACCTCACAATATAAGCTGGGAACCAGAGCTCACTGAAGGACCTGGGGTCATAGTCCTCAAAAGGCCTGCAGGCCCAGCTTGGGTACAGAGGCTGCTCTGGCAGGTATGCGGCTCTCTCACTGTACCAGGGCTCTGGGTGCCCCCCACAGCCAGCACTGCGAGGGTGGGGGTTCAGTTCCTTCCCTTCTAGACACCACCCCCCATGAGACTTTGGTGAAGAAGTTTTGAGGAGGGTGAGCCTGGGCCTGCCTTCCAAGAAGGCTGGGAAGTATGTCTCCTGCATATTTAGCTCCCAAGGGAGATGGTCATTGCCCCCACAGTGAAGGGATGGTTCTTAAACTCAGAAAAAGGTGCAAATGTGTCTGGTCAGACACATGACAACAACCACTGTGTTATATTTAAGTTTAGAATAAAAACACTAATGGAGAACATCAGTGCTTCAGAGGGAAAAGCTCAGAAGTGACCTCATTCAGCCCTAAATATATAGGAGGCAGAAGTGACCTGCTTCCAGAACCAGTCAGTGGCAGAGCTGGAACAGGATGCAGGCCCCGACCTCAGTCTCCATCCTCCCACACTGAACTGTCTCTCCTGCCGAGGCACCTCTAGGAGAGCCAGAATTGCCAACAATTCGGAAGAGATGTGTTAGGTGGTCACTGTTTCACATACTGACACACCCACCAAAGGCCAAGGTGCTCTAGTCTTTTAGGGGAGGACAGTGTGTCATAGAACATGGGTGTTGGTGGGCAGCCCCTGCCAGTTTTCTGTGTGATGAGGTCCAAGTCAACCCCACAGGGCACCCCTTGGTCTCCTCATATCTTTTCCCACCGGATGGGGCACTGGGAAGAGAGTGGGCATCTCCCCCACTGGAAGGGGCCCCGGGCTGAGCCCCCTTCACACTCTGCCCCAGCGGTGGCTGAGACCCTGAGTCTCAGGTTCCCGAGTGGGGCCTTGTTTGGGGATGTGATGATGGGAACACTCCAAACACCTGCCTTGTTTGGGAGCAGAAATAAGGGCAGCACCATTGTCAGACGTGAAGAAAACAAACGTGTCCTTAGTGATCTTCAGGTCCTGAAGAAGGGTCAGGATTTTCCCCACGCTGTCATCGATCTCCCGGACAGCATCCCCATACCTATGAAGAAGATGGAACATTTACCACATGGCCAAGAACATCGATGTGATCAAAGAGCAGTTAACTTTGGGGATGGACAACAAAACGGACTGGCTAAAGTTACAGGAGAAGAGGAACAAAGTTCAAGTTCTCAGAGTTAATCCAGGATAGAGCTGACCACACCGCTGTAGCACTCCCACTGATCCTGGGCTGGACAGCTTCTGAAAAGACTGAAACAGGTGTTTTAGTTTTTTTCTACAATTGACCATTAAAAACATCATAGTACTGAGTGCCCTGTCCTTGGAGATAATTAAGCACAGGTGAACCCCCCAGGTAGGGGTCTATGTTTCTACAACCAAGGACTCACCGTCCTCGCTGACTGGTGCCCAAAAAAGGCTTAGAAGCGTAAACAGGTGCGTGTGTGGCATCGATGGCCCAGTAGAGAAAGAAGGGGCGCTGAGCTGCCTGCTGCCTCTTAATGAAATCCAGGGCTTCCTGAGGAGAAGAACACACCATCTGCCTCTGCCTGAGGGCTGACTTCCCTGACCACAGAGCCTGCCCAGCCCAGGTGGCCATTACCTGTAAGTAGATCTGGGTCAGATTGGCTTCTCCAGTTTTCAGATCAATTGGAAATTCTTCATAAAATCTGAAAATGATATAGATCCAGACAAATTAGATTTCAGGCCAAGAAAGCCCCTTCTCTCTGATTTCAAAGGCAAAGTCATGGGCTTCATTTAAAAGAATGATAGAAACGTTCAATAAATGAAATTGGAAGCTCACACTGCTCCTGAGGTCACAGTCTCTTCAAGGATGAAGTGGGGCTAAGGCTGGGTGCCATGGTCACCACTTGGGATAAGGACGGGGAGCAATGTGTAAGGACAGAGGACAGTGAAAGAAAAGCGTAAGGTGGATCCCAGTTACTTAGGGCTAATGAGTGCAGGGTTTCTTTCTGAGGCGATGGAAGTGTTCTGAAACCGGTGATGGCTGTACAATGCCGCGAACATACTAGAAAGCGCCGAACTGTACAATTTAAATGGGTAAACTGTCTGGTGTGTGAATTTTCTCAATAAAGCTACTACTTAAAAAGGTAATGAGTCGACCCAGCTTCTTGGTCCACTGATATACAATGAGCTTAAATAAAAGAAAAAATAATAATAATAATAAAGGAAGAAAAATTAAGCCAAATGAAACTCGAGAAAGACTGGGGCCCGGCCTGGTGTGGCCACACTGCAGGTGCTGCACTGCCAGGTGGTGGGCAGGACCAGGGCGACTCTGGTGCCACCTGCCTTTCAGATGCCAGCTTGCTTTTGGCAGGCTCACAGAGTTCATCCCACCGTGTCCTCTGTGATGCTGCCAATTTCTTCAACGTGTAGCACGTGGCCAACATGCTAACTTAGTGTAGGCAGATGGCCTCTGCAGCTGGAGCCCAGGATCTGCCAGGGCTGCACGGCCTGAGCCTAGACGCCGTGTGAATGGCTGCTACGTGAACACAACTTGTTTTAGGAAACATCTTTGGCTCTCATTATATTTCCTAAAAAGGTGATGGACCCCGTAGGTGTGGCTCAAGTGGTGGCCTAGGCTGTGAGTCCTATAAAGCTCTGGGCAGGACGACCAGCTGGCAGAGCAGGGCCCAGCCCACTGGGACGCCTGTGCTGGTGGGCAGGTGCTTTCAGAACCTCTGTCCAGCTCCTACGCAGCCCCAGAGGGCAGAGGCTGGGCTTAGTGTCAATGGGTGGGAAGGGGAGGGACTGTTACCTGCCAACCATCTCCCAGTCCCGGTACACGGGGATGTTAGGCCTGGCCCTGTTGTCATAAGGTCCAAAGTGACAGTTGGGGGATCCAAACCACTCATCAAATCCATGCCTCAGGGGGTGGAACTGAGGCCTGTGGCCCAGATGCCTAGAAACAGAAACCCAGGACACTTTACAGAACCCCACATGGGGACACCCCAAAGTTCTGAGCAGCAACATCCCATCAACTTCACAGAACATTTAATGAAACAAGGGCCCTCTAGCACCCCAAGTATGCTAAGCCTGGGCACAGCAGGACCTCACCCTCCAGGGGACATCAGGACCACCCACCCTCCCCTAGCAATGCTGCCGGGGTCACAGACTGGGACAGTGCCAGGACTGGTGCAGGGCATGACTAGAAGAAAATGTGGCAATGTGACAACTGCCAAGCTGTTTGGAAACCCAGGTGCTCTGCAAGCTCTCGCCACACGTTGCAGGTGTCCTTTGAACCCAAGAGAAGCTCTTGCTGGGCTTATCTTGCACTCCCATCCCTCCATGCTCCTTCCCCTTGGGGGCACCTAATGTAGGTCCTCCCGCCAATAGGAGGTGCTGACACACTTGCATCTGAATCGGGTACCGATGGTCCTTGAGCATGTCCCCATCTATTCTCTGGAATACAGGGCTTACAGAGGTTCTGGAGTTCTATGGCTCTGGGTCTCAACCCACTGCGGAGTGAGCTGACTCCAACCCTGAGAAGTGGATGGGTTTCCTAGGATTTGTGTTTGCAGAAAGCCTCTTGCAGTGACACGTGTTTGGGAAGCTGTGTCCCTGGAGCATAGGGTCCTGTTCCTCTGTTGCGCTCAGGCAGGCCCCACCCTGACTGCTCAGAGGCCCTGCAGTGGGTCATGCAAATCCCAGATCCCTGCGAACTCACTGCACCACTTGGTCACTTGGTTAGAAAGGACACAGTATGGGGTGGCAGGGGAGGCTGGGCTGGACGCAGTCTGAGTCTAGATGACATCTCTCGGGGCCTCGGTTCCTCATTGCCGGTTCTAAAATGCTCTGCCTCCAGATGGCTGCCTGGCACCCGCCTTGGGCCTCTCCGGCCTCCCTGCCAGCTGCACCAAGTGTCGGATCTGCTGGGCCACTCTCTGCACTTTGTGCTTCCTGTTTGCAACTCATGTCTTATCTGGGCCATTGCTACATGCCCAGTCATTTTGCAATGCCTCACTCCAGTACCAGCTGTGTGACTCTCGTGTGCTCACATCTGTCAGCACAAATGGCCTTTGCTTAACAGAAACACCAGCTAAGGTCCTGCTCATGTTAAGCTGTCAATTCAAAGTCCTTGCCCGAAAACCGCAGGAGGACCAGCCCTGCCTGAAGGTGAGCTAGAGCAGCAGCATGATGCAGCCCCCAGGGATTTGGGACAATGGAGCAGCCGCTCATAGAAGTCCAGGTTCCAGTCACACCAGGCCTTGGTCAGTCTGAAGAAATCCAGATCCGTGGTACTGGGGCCCATAGGCAGGACATCAGGGCAGTCACAGTCACACTTGCCAACACCCATTTAGTCCCAAGACAGGGACCTCTACCTGGCTGAAGAGAGGCCAAGCCTCCATCCCAGGCCTCCTAGGGCCTGTCCTTGCTCTGGCCATGACTGTGGCCCATCCATCAGCACTGTGTCCACCGCCCTGAGTCCACTCAGAGCTGTTTCTCTGGGCCCTGCTCGCCTCCTCTTGCACCTGTGTCACCTCTCTTCTCCTGGAGACACGCTGCCGTTCCAGCTCTGGCTGCCCTGAGTCAATGACCATCAATGGGAGGTTGCTGGACCCAGGGCAGAGCTGCCAGGCCGGGCACAGAGAACTCTGGTCACCGGGGGCTCTTCCGTCTGACAGCACAGCCCTGACGTAGCTCTGGCAGGCCTCGCGGCCAGCCTCTGCCACAGCCTCCTGGGCCTTCCCGGCACTGCTCAGGACTGTGCAGGCAACACAGGCTCCCTCAACCCAATGCGCCCCCACCAGCTCTGTTCTGAAGCCACCCCCTCCTCCGAGCTTGTCTGCTTGGCAGGTGGCTCCCAACTTGTCTCAGAAGGGAGAAAATGTTCATTAGGCAGCCTCTGGATTGCCAGAATTTTCTGATGATTACTCTCCCGGTTTTCTCAATCTCCCATCCCTATGGCTATCAACGTGCAAGGAGCAGCAGTTTCCAAGCGGTGCAGACAAGGCACTCATCCCTGAGAAAGCAGTGCCAGTGACTGCCAGAGGGATTAAGGGCAGAGGGGCCACAGCATGTCGAAGGAGAGACAATTAGGGCTAGAAAATCATGGAAGGGTTCCTGTAGGAAGTGGGCTCGTCGTGGGCCCCAACACTAAGGAAGGGAAAGAGGACATCTGACTTTTACTCTAATCCTTCAGGGCTTCAGACTTAATCCTTGGGGAACCCCAGAGAGTAAGAGGCAGAAACTGCTCAACATGCTTAAAGCAGCATAAATAGCACGCATAGTAACGTGACCTATAATCATTCGAACTCAATGACTCCACTCCATATGACTACCCTCTACCTCCTGGTTACTTCTTCATTTCACCACCAGACAGCCCTTGTGCTTGCTGACAAAGTGTATCATCGTGATGGCACTGAGTGTGCAATAAAGTGGCTCTTCTGTGATACTGTGGCAGCAAGTAGCACAGAGAGAAGAATGGAGAGGAGGGGTAGGTGGCTGGGACGAGTGAATTTCGAGAACGATGGGCTCTCGGTCAATGCCCCAAGATGCCCTTAAGATGGGAGGTCCACCAGCACAGCCATGCCAGCTTTTAAAGGAGAGCTTCAGACATCTAAAGGGACCTGGAATTCAGACTGCACTCCCCATCCAAGAAGTTTTCCCTGTTTGGAAATGTTTAGCCATGACCCTGTGTGGATGTACCCAGCCAGCTGAGTGTCAGGACTCACCACTTGCCCACGATCTTGCTGACATAGCCAGCCTTTTTCAGCAGCTTGGGCAGGAGGAGCTCCGTATCCGGGATGCCACCCACGACCTCCTGTGGCGTGTAGGCTGGAAGAGCACCACATAGCGTGAATGACTTGCATACATGAAGCAGGTTATGCCACAAAAGGTAACGAATTTGAACAACGGCCCTTCAGGGTCAGTAGGGAAAGCCCTGGTGAAGAGCTGGCATTGCTGCATGGCACTTTGAGGTCTTCCAAGTACCTCCCCAAAGTTTGCACCTCCTCTCTGCTGGTCTGTGGGGTCTCTGGAACATGCCATCTGATACCACAAGGGTCCCACCCATGGCAGATTCTCCCGTGCTTTCTATACTCCCTTTTTCCAAGGGCAGGTCCCTGCTGACTTCACAGCACCTGGCTTCCTCAGGTCTCTTTGTGGGTGTACAGCATGCCCACCCAAATGGGCAGCAGAGCTCCTTGTGGGGAGGGTATGCCCCACTTGCCAGGCTGTGCTGGGCAGCCCTGGGCCAGGATGCAGCAGGGAAGGAGCTGTGAGTGGAGCCTGTCACCTTGGCAGCCCCCCTGAAAGCAGGAGCTGGGAAGGGGACGGGCTCCACCCCGAACCCCTAGGATCACACGCTAACCTCACCTCCCTCTCTAGTTGCTTAAAATGCATTGTTTTTGATAGAAGCACTGCATCAAAATGGCAAGTTATAACCCAAACAAAGCCCTTGACCCTGGGTAATGAGTGCTGTCCTAGAGAAGAAAGGTCTCACATAAGAATAGGTGACAAATACCCCACATCGCCCCCTCTGGTCCTCAGTCCCCCCAGGCTTGAGGTGCGGCCTGAGTACACACGCACCATTCCTGGCCTGCCCGTTGGTGGTGTAGAAGCCGTTGCGGATGGGCAAACGTCCAGTGAGCAAGGCCGCTCTTGCTGCATGGAAGCAAAGAAGATAAAAACATGATGAGAACATGTCACGTACCAGGCCCGTGGCCAACCTGTGGAGCTTTTGCCAGCCTCCCAAGCCTGGGTGGGCAGACCATCCCTATACTGACCGGCTCAGAGGCGGGTCAGTAGAGAACACTGACCAGACCCTGCAGCTCAGCTTCGTCCAGCCCTCAACTGCTCTTCCTATCTCCCAGGACAGCCAGCAAGATGTGAGGTCCACACAGCCCCCCTGTGTATTCCACACTGCATTCTTTCTCTTCCTCAAGATCAACATTTACATAGGAATCCCTCAGCAGCACTGATCCTCTGGAAGAGAGGGGGATAGGCTGCCCCACCCCTGCAACCTCCACCCCACCCCCACCTCCACACTGACAACCATTTCCCAGCCAAGAGCTTCTGAACCAGCCACAGCCCTCAGTGCCTAGGAGTCAGAGCCACTACATGTAGCAACTCTGGCCTCAAAAGATCCTTACAGGAGATAAGCCCTCAGTGGCTTAAGGGCCCCACAACCCACATGGTAATGAGCCAGGAACCCAAGGTGACAGGGAGCCAGGGAGCCAACAGGCTGCACATGCCTACCCACCCTCTTGGCCCTCAGATGAAATTTGGTGAAGCTGATGCCTCCATCAGGGCTGCCTGCTCCCCATGTCCCCGTCTCTCCCCAACGTCCTGTGCTTGCTCTTCTGTGCTTGCTCTCCCTTGCTGTGCCTGCCTCCCCTGCCAGCCCCCCATGCTACTCCCCCTGCTTACTCCCTGCGCCAGGCCTGACTTACATGGTGAGCACAGGGGGTTGGCTGTGTAGAAGTTTGGGAAAAGCATGCCCTCGGCAGCCATCCGGTCCAAATTTGGGGTCTCTCTGGAAGGCTCGCCATATACCCCTAGGTCGCCCCACCCCATCTGTAAGAAAGGGCATAGAGAGGTGGATGAAACCTCCTTCCACTTTGGGGGCCCACACCACAGAGCTTCCTCCCAACCCAGCACGTGGCTTGGGTACAAGGAGTGCGGGCGGCAGCTGGGCTTCAGGGCCCACTTAGCGGAGATGTTGTGTGCTCACCTCTGCCCTGTCCTCAACATAGAGAAGAAGCCCTTATAAGTCTGTTGTGCAGACTGAGATTTAACATCGAGTGGAAGGCTCCCCATAAAGCTAAATGGAACGTGGCCATGTGACCCAGCCATTCAACTATGGAAACGTATTCCACACAAAACTACACACATGGCCACAACGGCGCGGATCACGATGGCCCAAAGGGAAAACCCCAGGGTCTATCAGGTGATGAATTAAAAAAAAACACAATGTGGTCTATTTGTTGGCAGTGGGTTGAATAGCAGCCCCTAAAATTTATGGCCATTCAGAACCTGTGAATGTAACCTTATTTGGAAATGCAGTTGTAATTAGCAAAGATGAGGTCATACCAGAGTAGCATGGGCCCTAAATCCAATGACTGGTGTCCTCATAAGAGAAAGAGAGACAGACACACAGAGGCCATGTGACTATGGAGACAGAGAGTGGAGTGATGCAACTGTAAGCCAAGAACAACTGGGGCCCCCACGAGCTGCAGGAGAGGCAGGAAGGATCTTCCCTCTGAACCTCAGGAGGAACGAGCCCTGCCAACACCTTGACTCCAGACTCCAGAGCTGGAAGAAGAGATTTATGTTGTTTTAAGGCACCAAATTTGCAGTGATTTGTTATGCCCCAGGAAACTAATATAGATGCTATGGAATATTTCTACAACATGGATGAACAAAGTCCCTCCAAGCTGAGTCTCCTTAGATGTCCCCTCAGCATGAGTCCCCACAGCATCGCTTCCATAGTGACTAACTGCTGTGTCCTTTTCTCTTAAACAAGGAGTGGTGAGGGGTTGGGGGGAGACGGGGAGAAAAGGGCCCCAGCCATGGAGGTGAGCCCAGAGGGCCAAGACTACCCCAGCCCCCAGAAAAGTCAGGCCTTCCCTCATGGAGTGACTCATTACTCCTTCCTGGTAAGGTATCTGGGCACCAAACCTGGAGTGACCATCCTACCTAGCGATTCCACTCCTGGGTGTCTCTCCAGCAGTGCCCAAAACATACATCCACACAAAAATGTGCACACGATGTCTACAGCACCACGATTCCCAAGTATGCAGACAACCAAATATCCAGCTATTGATGGATGAACACAATGTGTCCACCCACACACAGGAATATTACTCAGCCATAAAAAGGAGTGAAATACTGATGTGTGCTACAACATGAACCTTGAAAACATAATACTACATGAGAGAAGCCAGTCACAAAAGGACAAATGTTGTGATTTCATTTATATGAAATGTCTAGAACAGGTATATCCAGAGACAGACAGCAGATTGATAGCTGCCAGGGGCTGAGGGAGAACTGGCAGTGACTGTCAGTGGGAACGAGACTTTATTTTGGGGTGATAAGAATGATCTGAAGTGGACTGTGGTGACCGTTGCACAATGCTGTGACTATACTAGAAACCATTGTATATACGTGAACTACAACACAATAGGGCAGTTAGAACAGAAAAGTGCAGGCACCTGGATTTCTGCTGAGGCCTGGTAGGACCCTGGCAGCTCTCTGTCTTTCCAGGGGCCCCTTAAAGCCCTTCTGACTCACTGGGCTCTGGTGAATCAGCCAACAAGAAATCTCAGGCCTGTATGAAAGGACAAGGGTCTGAACTGAGAGGAAAGTGCCTGCCTAAGACAGCACACAGCAGTGTGCTGACCTGGAAAACTCCGAAGACATAGGGTTTTAGAGAGTAGGGCCTGGTGATATCATGAAGAGATCTGGCAACTCTGGGTCATACGAGGGTGGCTGTATGTGCAGATTTCCCCAGGACGGTCCCAGTTAGGTCTATTTTCAGACTGTAATTATTAATGACTCTTTTCTGCATGATAAATTATATGGCCACCCTCCCTGGAGGGGTGAGCTCAGGACGATGACACTGTCTCCAGTGAGATTCAGCCTCCAGGCTTCTCTCAGGCATTGCCTTCTCCCCTGATCTTGTCTCCCAGCTTTAGGCTGGTTGTGACACAAATGTCTAAGAGCCCACTCAGGGCCTTTGTGTTTGGACCACGTAGTCTGCTCTCAAAGGCCCTTTTGGCCGTAGAGTCCTGGGTTTGGCCCTTTCAGCTTTGGATTCCTTTGGAGATGGTTTATTTTGAAGTCACTGAAATGGCCTTTCCATTCGGTGACAATAGGAGCTAGAATGAAATATGCACTGAGAGAGGTGTGGCTGACAGAAGAAAGGAAGGTGTGATGCTCGTAGGTAGAGAAGGGACAACGTGCCTCAGTCTGCCAAGGCCCCGAACGACGTTTACGTGTCCAGGGACAGGACCTACATGCCCAAGTTGGGGACTGGGGGGTGAAGGGAAGGAGAGCATCCTCAGAAGCATCTGTTGACTTAGCAGAAGCCCTAGTGCAGGCTGAGATGGCACAGCTCACTTGAAGCCTGGCCTGGAGAGGTCTCCCAGGCAGCATGCTTGAGGATCCTTCCCACACTCACTCTACCCTGCCCCGAAGGTGGAATTGTCCTCATGGGCACAGGTGGGCTGCTGGCCCTCTAGGAAGAGCACATGCCAGGTCAGTGGAGCAGACAGAGGCAGGGGAGCTGGCAAACACATGGCACCCTTTGCCCACCAAAGTTCCGGCCCCCCAGTAAGAAGGTAGGTGCTCAATACAAATCACAACATTTGCATAAACAATGTAGGCACAGGGAGCCCCTCCTACTGGATTTATCTCTAAATCTCAGGTCCCAGATGCTGGCCAAATGCCAACCTGCTTAGAGGTGGGTGTTTCTGAGGCCAGCAGTCACTGGCCCACTGTGTTAATGCTTGTCTGCTCAATACCATTCTATTATTACTTGCTTATTAGCTTTCGTAGCTATAAAAATAGGAATATTAACAACCACCTGGCAAAGTTATTAGAGGTTAAATGAAACCATCTCAAACACAGTATTTAGTGTCTTTTTCCCTCTCCTATGTGACCACCTGGGTACCCTGGAGTCAGGCAGCAGGAATTGGAACTTATCATTTCAACAAACCTTCAGTATACTGCCAAAAGGGCACATGGCATGCTTCACACACTCACTGCCACTCTGGAAAGAAGGGGAAGAGGAAGAAAACTGAAAGAGCACTCAGCTAGAATCTCACTATCCAAAAGACTGTTTGAACGAGGCTTGACAGGGACTCTGGCTTAGAAAAGACAATGTTGAAACAGAAAGCAAGCATTTCCAAGACTAACATGTTCATTAGGAAGCAGTTTCCCTACTGGCCATCAGGATGGGGCTGGCTGAGGGGCTGCAGAGCCTGCTTTAGAAGCAGTCACCATCTGAATGAGTCTGTGAGACTAAAATGAAGCATGTCTAGTGTTGTTGCTGAGAGGTGGGATGGAGTGGATTTCTATAATCTTTTCAGGGTCATCTGAATGTCGTTAATTTTTTGTAATAATCATTTTAATAAAAAATTATTAAATTACATTTAATAATATAAGTTAATGAGTAATATTCTTTTACTCATAATAAGTCTTCAAAATCAGAGTATTTTATACACACAAAACCGCTCAATTCTGACCAGCCAAGACAGTCTAAGAACCATGTGAGGCTCCTGGCCTCAGTTCAAAGGTTCTTACAAGTGTCTTTGCTGGCCCTTTGGGGGAACTCTGAACTATATTTACTCACAAAACACTTCTGACACCAAACGTGTGGGGGAGGTTTCCACACCAGCCAGTTTTCCAACTCTCCACTTACCAGCTGAGGAGTCAAACAATTTAGTTCGGTTCTGACATTATCTACCTGGAGCTAGCCTCAGATTCCACAGGTCAAGGGTTCAGTCCCACAAGCCTGTCCCCCTTCAGCTATCAGCTAGCCACAAGTCCTGGGCCTCCTGCACATTCAACCTTGCTCAAGTTCAATAATTTCCTAGAATGACTCACAGTACTCAGAGAAGTGCTGTATTTACTTTTACTATTAACACTAGCTCATTATAAAGGATATAACTCACAAACAGGAGATTGAAGAGGTGCCTAGGGCAAGGTATAAAGAAACTGTTCTCATTGTTTAGGGTTTTTATGGAAGTCTTGTTACATAGGCACGATTGATTAAATCATTGACCAGCTGGTAAAGGAACTCAGACTTCAGCCCCAGTCTCTTCTGAAAACTTCAACCTTATTCATGCCTTTGCCTTCTGGGTACCCCATTCTGAAGCTATCCAGGGCTCCAGCCACCAGTTGTCTCATTAGCACACTACAGACACCATTATCACTCCAAGAGTTTTAGGAACTATATGCCAGGACACTGACTCTTATCATATCACAGGAGCTGATGGTACTGAGCACTATGGCCTGCATCTGCCCTGCCACAGTCCTCATATCACTGTGAGGAGAGCTGGATAGTGAGGAGGCAAGGCCCAAAGAGCTTCAGTAATTTCCCTCGGCTCAAAGGGGAGAAGGATCCTTGAACTTAGAAAGTCTGCATGCTCACTTTACCCTGATGTCGCATGGTGACTAATTTCAGAAACTCCATTTTACTCCCAGCTTCCTCAGGAAAGGAGTACAGGGGACAAAGTCGCAAAAGGACAGGTGAACATCTCAACGACCAGTTGGTAATCTTGCTACCCTCCTACCCTTCACAGGGCTGGACCACCAGTGTAATCATGGGCCTGGGGCTTGCACACAGACCACAGTAGAAATATTCCTCCTGCTTCAGTTAAAGACTTGGCGTTTGGTCAGAATTCTAACCCAGCTAGAGCGGCCCCTGGTCAAGGCCAATGCAGTAGGTCAAAGGCAGAGAAAAGCGACTTTCTAAGCAGGCAGGGCCTGGGTCTTGGCCAGCTTGGCATCCCCTTTGCCCCCTGACACTCTGGGCATTGGCTGGGGGTGGGCCAGGGTGAGCAGGGGGAGCTAGAGAGATGGTCCTCACCAAGCCAGGGCTGCAGCTGATCTGGGCTACCCCTCCATCCTTCTAGAGCTAGAGGAGCAAGAAAGGGAACAGCGTAGGAGGGGTTTTCTCCCTGCCTGGACATGACTACCTCGCTTCAGTTTCACCACCCTATGAGGCTGCAGCCAGCAGGGCCAGGCGCTACCCCTACACGTGCCGACCGCTCCCACCGCCGCCCGCACCACAGCTCTCCTCCCACCCACGACCCCCCACCCATAAGCCACTTCCCATGTGCCTCCTCCACCCACAGCCGCCCCCACCCACCGCCGCGAGCGCAGCGCTCCCCAGGAGCCCAGCCCGCACTCACGTCGTCCATGAGCAGGAGCAGGATGTTGGGGGGCTGTGGAACGCCCAAGGCCCCCAACCCCGCTGCACTCAGCGCCAGCAGCAGCCGCCACCTCATCACCGCAGCAACCGCCGCCATGGCAACCATGTCAGGCGCCTCCGAGTCCTGGCTAGAGGCAGGAACAGGGCTGGCGGCCTTTCCGGCCGGCGGCGGGGCGGGACCAGACTGATAGAGCGACTTAGGCGGGGCCCGACCGGCTGGGTGACTGGAGGGACCGGGCCTCGGGAGCCATGTGACCGGCGAGGGTCACGTGACGCCGTCGGCCTCCCAAGATGGCGGTGTGCGTGGCGGTGATCGCCAAGGAGGTGCGTATGCTGGCGGGCGGGTGGCCCCTGCCCTGCTCTCGCCTTCGCCCTCGCCATCCGCCTTCCCGCTTCCCTGCCCCGAGGGTCCTGGAGAGGTGGGCCCGCAGGCTTCGCAGAGCGGGGGGCGCCAGGGCGGTTCCGGGGAGGTGCCGTCCACACCCACCTCTGCAGCTGCGGGAGCGTCTTCCTCTTGCGCCCCGACTGAGACCTTCTTTACCGCCCGCGCTCCCGCCCTACCCGTCTTGCTCCGAGTCAGCCTCCCACTTCTCCATTGTGCTCCATCACACACTCCCGTGGGCCATGCTATCACCGACCCGGACGAGGGACGCAACACAGCAGTCACAGTGCTGCGTTAAAAACAAATCAAGCTTTGTCACGCCCCTGCCTAAAATCTCTCCAGTGCCTTCTCATCGCCGTAGGATAACGTCTGAATAACCTAGTCGCCTCATTCCCTTCCCACACACCACCAACACCCGGTCCACTCCAACAGAATTATTTGTAGCTCCCAGCAGGCTCTGCTCTCACCTCCTGCGTTTGCACCAGGAAACCCTATTCCCATCTCCCAAGCCTCTTCACTGGTGACCATAGATTTCATTTCCCCTAGAAAGCTGTTTCTGAATCCTGAGACTGAGCTGGGTCACCATCCACATGCTCTTATTACACAAAACCTCTGTGCCCTTCTGGTGCCTTGTGTGTTCAGAGGTCTCCAACCCCTAGTCCATGGACAGGTATCAGTTGGTGGTCTATTAGGAACGCAGCCTCACAGCAGGAGGAATGGCCTGAGTGAAGAAGCTTCATCTGTATTTGCAGCCTGTCCCTAGCGCTAGCATCACCACCTCAGACCATTAGGCATTAGATTCTCATAGGAGCACCAGTCCCTGGTGCCAAAAAGGTTGTGAACTGCTGTGCTGTAAGACCAGGCTTATGAAGTGTTCCTGCCTTGAAGCTCCTGAGTGCCAGCAGTTACTAATTTTTCTGTTGACTATCTCCGTCACCAGATGTTCACCCCATTAGTGTAGGGACAGTGTTGCGTTCACTATATCCGGGCACATAGAACAGAAACAGTGAATTGTGACATGTTGGAACCCCGGGAAGATGCTGTTAACTCCAGGTTAAGATGGTCAGTATTGGATATGTCGAGATGAAGGGAGGTTTGAGCCACGTCTTGAAACAAATGAGAGCATGCCAGTGCCTCTGCCAAGGTGAAAAGGTTATAGGAGGTGGTATATCAAGAAGCAGCTAGGGCAGCTCCATATAGTGGTTAGCACATCTACTTTACATGCAGAAGGTCCTGAGTTTGTGTCCCAGGTGGAGCCACGGACCATACCTTGGGTGTGTCAGGCCCCCCTGGGACCATACCCTAGGTGTGCCAGGCCCTGGGTGCATGCCACAAGCGCATGGGAGGAGACACCTCACCTTCAGAGATCCAGTTCTTAAGGGGAAACGGCAACATCCATAGGTCAGGAGTGGAAGTGGGGAGGGGGGATTAAAGAGGGGGAAAAAATGTTAAAAAAAAAAGAAAGAAACAGCTAGTATTACGGGGCTAGGAGAGCACGTGCTGGGACTGGGCCCCACACAGAAGGTGAATGACCTGTCCAGGTGACAATGTTCATAGGCTGTGTCAAATCTATTTTTCTGACCCATGTTCTCTTTTCTGCCTACCTTAGTCATGCCCCTTTGCAGACAATATAGAAACCTCTTCAATTTAGTTTGGGTCCCCTGAAGGCAGTGCCCTTAGCAGTCGGGAGGATTAAGCAATTGGTTTTAGGGAATGAGAGCCTGTTTCCATGGCTAGTTAGCTCTGTGGCCTTGTTTTCATAATTGGCTCTCCAAGGTGGATTCTCATTACTTCAGTTGTTGTCCTTTCTTGCAGAATTACCCTCTTTACATCCGCAGTGTCCCCATGGAGAATGAACTGAAGTTCCACTACATGGTGCACACGTCCCTGGACGTGGTGGACGAGAAGATCTCTGCAATGGGGAAGGCCCTGGTGGACCAGAGGGAGCTCTACCTGGGCCTGTTGTATCCCACAGAGGATTACAAGGTGTATCCTTTACATCCAGTGGATACCTGTCAGGGGGCCTCTCCTCGCAGGGTTTGCATCTGCAGATTCCACCTGCTGTTGTGTGGTGTACTGTAGCATCAGATAACCTCAAAAGGTATCTTGTACTGTCGATGTAAGAAATGTCCAAAGCTGTAGAGAATTTTTATAAATTTATTTGAGCCAAACTGATGACATATGCTGGGGAGCAAGATCTCAAATGCTCCAGAGGATATAGTTTTGCAGTTTTTTTTTTTTTAATGCATTTGAAATTAAGGAGGGAATGTAAGGAAGGTTACATGGAGGTGGGGGAAAGCAATGTAGGGATTGGATTACAGAATAGTTAATAAGATTACGTGCTCTCTTGAGAGTGGTTATTTCAAAGGTGTGTTAATCTAGATGCATAGAAATAATTGATAGGGCTTGCTTAAGGCAAAAATAAACCTTTTACTAAAAAGTTTTATGCCTGGGATGTGACTGCCCATTATGCCCTAGCCTGTTAGGATTTATGATCAGATTACCCTGTCAGGTTACTTTCCATAGAACCTTTTTTTCTTTTTTTTTTTTTCATCCACAGTATCTTGGAAAGAAAAAAAAGGTGAGGGCTTTCAGCTTTTGTGGGGATTAGGGGAGCTTGAAACTAATTAAGCCCTCATGCCCTTTTTTTCTTTGGGAGGATATTTGGTTTGTAGAAGAACTGGGGAAGCTCCTGCTTCATGCCTGCAAGGATTCCTTTCTCAGCAGGGCCACCACCTCTGAACAAGGACGATTAGTTCATTAATTTCATTATCAGGCCCAGCCTCAAGTCACTCTGAAATCTTAACTACTCCCTTGGAACAAATGGCTTAAAACCCTTGGAGTTCAAAGACATTCTCGCAAGCAGTAATGTAGCTTGCCCACAGTGATGCTTGCCCGGGAGCCACTGTTCTGTGAGGTGAAGTGGCCTTTAGAAGTGTGGACACCACAGGCAAGACTGGCTGTGTTTGTGAAACCTCTGGTTTTGCAGTTAATACTCTCAGGCTAGGCACTGATTCATAAAGAGGGCTGGGGCTGCAGGGCCTGGGCAGGGCAGCCCCAGAGTTTGAATCATGATGGGGGTTAGGTGTCTGCTCTTTGCTGCTCCAGTAAACACCAGGAACTGCCCCAAAGAAGTGTCCAGTCACACCCAGCATACTCCAAATGTTCCTCCTGGCATTGTGAGACTGGCCCAGCTTGGAGCACTTCCTGTGATGAAAGGTGGTCATGTTTCACCAAAGCATCTTTGGGGCCAAGAGGCATACAGATGGCCTTGCACTTGCACACTCTTCACAGTGAGGCTGTTTTTCATGCTGCCACAGGGTCCCTGTGTTGACAGCATGTTCCTTAACCAGCTGTGTAGATACGGCTATGTGACCAACTCCAAAGTGAAATTTGTTATGGTGGTGGATTCCTCCAACACAGCACTTCGAGACAATGAGATTCGCAGTGTAAGTGCAGGGAGTCTGTAAGCTGTGCCCGGGCCTCTTTGTTTTCCCTTTTTCCCTTGTTTTGAAATGCTCAGTAGCCAAAAATCTGGCAGTAGTTATGAGTACATGTGAATTAAGAATGTTGGTTCTTGTTTTAGATGTTCCGGAAGCTGCACAACTCCTACACAGATGTGATGTGCAACCCCTTCTATAACCCGGGGGACTGCATTCAGTCCAGGTGGGCCAGCTGTTCTTGGGTTTGCCACCTTCTTTTGTAGGCCCTGCCTTGCTAATAAGCAATGATTCTGAAAGGGAAGGAAGGTCTTTTTAAGCGATGGGCACTGTTCCCCTAAGGCAGAAATTCTGAAGTAACAGAACCCTGTTTTTCCAAACTCTCACACAGATTTCGAACATATAGAACAGAGGGGAGTTGGGGGGCCTGGTAGGGGAGCAGAGCTTGCCCATTTGGTTTCCCACGTGCACCCAGCAGGTACTGGGGCACTTCCACAGACCCCATTGAGGGCCCAGGCACGTGGGCATGAGCCTTCTTGGGAAACATCCTCCTGTTGTTGCTTGATTCTGTCTTTGATACTGAACTTGGACGGTGAGGAAATTGGATTGCAGGTATCTTCAAATAGCCTTAAAATAAGGTCTTAACATTGAAACATCACAAAGATGCTTCATAAAAGAGCATTCACATGCACACACCCCATTCGTAGACACGCTTCCCAAGGTGCTCCTTGAAGCTAGCAGGTGAGAGGATACTGCAGTGACGAGCCAGGCCCTTCCTATGGCACTTCTCAGCTGTGACACTGTGTTTTAGGTCATCCTATGTCCCAGAGGGGAGAATCATGCCATTATGCAGAACCCTGTGTCTCCCAGGCTGCTCAAGGCAGGGACAGCCATTGTTCTCGTTGCAGTGCAGCCCTGCAATGCCCACACTACAGCTCTTCCACCCCTGCCTGGACACCTAGTCAGGGCAGGGCTGAATCTAATAGGCTGGACCTCAGAAACTGTGAAGGGAACTAGCAAGCAGGAGACTTGGATTCTTATTGCCGGGTGTGGCAGGATGTACATCCTGGCCTCTCAGCCAAGTTTACTCATCGGGATGTTGGAGACTGACGCCCAGAGCATCCTAGGAGACAGGCAGTGCCGCAGAGCTTGTCTCTGTGTGGGCAAGGGGTGGAGGGCCAGGTCTCTTCTCTGAATTGGTCTGTTTTTGTTTGCAGGGCCTTTGATAGCATGGTGACGTCTATGATGATACAAGTCTGTTGAACAAGAACACTGCTGCCTATTGATTGAAGATTTTTGTATATAACTGTATTGTGTATGTGTGTATTTATTATCATTTGCCTTGTCCCAGGTGTCACAGAATGCTGTGTGGGGGCAAGGCCTGGTGTGGTGCATATCAACTAAAGGTCTCATGACATCAGATTTGGTGTTTTCCTTCTGTGTCAGCGGAGGGCTTAACTAAAGTTTTTTTACACAAGACCTTTTCAGGGGTGGGGCCAGAGGTCAGGGACCAGACAGAGCGGGAAGCCGTTGTTCCCACTAGGCACAAAGGAGCAAGAGATCTGGAGAGGCTGTGGCCCCAGAGCCCGCCTCTGCTCCCCCAGCTGTTCTTGTGGCGCCCTCCAGTGGCCGACCAGGTGGGGTGGTGTGCAGGGCATCCTATGCCCAGAGCCAGATCACGGGGGAACACAAGGAACAGCCCACACACCTTCCTCCACAGGGAGAAGTCCTCCTGGTCTGGCGTCTGTCCTGGCATCTGGATTCAGCTCAGCCTTGGCAGGCAGCCCTCACAAGATCTAGGACAGCTCATGTAACTGCAGTGTCTTATCTGTGGCTGCTTGTTTTCTGAACATGAATGAGCCTTCTTCTTCCTGTTAGCGCATGAGGTTCCTAATGGCCTAAGGGCCAGACAGGGCTACATTTGTGGAGGAGCTCCTCATAATTGGATGTCTGTATTGTGTTTTGCCAAAAGTCTGCTCAGCCAAGTATAAAGGACAGTCCCAATAGTTGACCATGACTGAAGTGACAGAATCTTTTCAGGGAGCCCAAGTTCTAGCACCCTTTGTCATTTAGTAAGATGGCACATGAAGTGGGAGAGGTGACAAGGGTCTAACCCCCAACCTCCCAAACACACACACACAGTCTGCTTTGCATTGTATTCAATGAGGCTGGTGGCTGGCTTCCTTGAGTCAGTGCCCCAAGACAACTGAGTCCCTCCCTCCCCCATCAATTGCTGGGGAGGGAGTCTGACCAGGAGGAAGGAGGCTCAGATCCCTCTGGGGAATGGGGAAGGCTGTAGTATCGGTCAGCCTGCGGCTGGAACTGGGTGACGAACTCTTCTCTGTACCCCTTTGAATTTCCTTCCCTTTTAAAGAGTATAGGATTAATTTTTTAAATTGCAGAAGTAAAAAGATCAGCTGGAAGTGTTAAAAACACAGGTCCCGGCCTTTTCTCCTGCTCTCACCACTGCAGGTGGAATTGGAAGATCTGGAGTGGGTCCGAGAAGTACGAACAAGCAGGTTTGCTTGTGATGCTGGCGGACTGTAGGCCACTGTCACAGAAGGTTTCTTCCCTGGAGTCATGGTTGAGGTTTCAGTAGTAATCTCTCCTGCCTCAGTAGTGGCTCTGGTATGGACTGCAAGTTGCTGACACAGTATCCATTCTCCCTGGCTTCCTTACTAACTGAACCTCAGTGTTATTGGGGGCAACATGTAAGTAATAGGAAGAATTTGCAGGAAAGATATTTTACAAGTCGATACCGCTGGCAAATAGGGAGCCACATTGAGCACATAAGTTATCTACTCAGAACAGGGGAACAAAAAGCTAGTGGGAGCCTGGATCTTTGCTGACATACCAGCCCTGGGTTACTTGTGTTCAGCAATTTTTGATGTGAGAAAATAAACCCCTATATTGTGGAACCCATTGCTACTTGGGTTTTTCTGTAGGTATAGCCAGACCAACCCATAAATGCTTTCTACATTACAGAGTTTTCACACACTATTTATTTATTGACTTATTTACTAATTTATTTTTAGTTTTCACACACATCCAAGCATCTCATTTTAAGCCTGAAGAAATTAAAAGATTAGAAGCAATCTGCTAGCCTTTGTTCTGCTCGCAAAACTGTTAGATGGCAGTTTCATGTTATCTTTTTGCATCTCTATACTTGAAGTCGGCCTCATTTAAGGCCATCTGCCTGCCTGTCCCCTGTCACTCCATGGCTGAGCCCCTTGGGTTCAGCTCCTAGTCAGCCCTTGGCTATTGCTCCAGGTGATTTCTCCTAAAGTTCACTGCCAGCAGTTCAGTCTCCCCTCCAGCATGAGCACCTCTCCCTCTCTCCCTCAGGGCAGCCATGTGTCTTCAGCTTTTTCTAGACACAGCCATGCGGGTCTGCTCAGTGGGTTACTACTCTGAGCCCTTGCTGCCCACTTGGTGGCCCCACCCAGGAGTGCTTTCCATTCTCCCTCCACCTTGGTCTGATCAGATTTGAAATCCACAGGAGAGGAAGGATCCCTGGGCCTACTTTCCTCAAAGTGGCCACACACAAGGGATCAAGAAAATGCTTCCAAAAAGGAACTACTTGGGCTAAAAGACTGCCAGTGGCGCCTTACAGAAAAGCCAGCATACACGATGAGTTCATCAAGGCCAACGCACATTGCCTTTGCTGAGGAGAATGGCCTAAGCCAGGGGTATTTGCAGCCGCTCCCCAGCGCTAGCATCACCACCTCAGCTCCACCTCAGATTGTCAGGCATTAGAGTACCAGTCCCTGGTGCCAAAAAGGTTGAGGACCTCTGGCCTAAAGTGCTAGCCAGGGAGGAGTTGGCATTATCTGCCTGATGCTACATAAACTGCAGCCTAGGAAACTACATCCGGGGGCCTTCCTGCAGCCCCCACTGCTCATGGTGCAGACCACACACAGAGACTCCAGAGCCAAGCCTGGCTCTGCCCTGAGCTGCTGGGTGGCCTTGGCAAGGTCCCCTGACACTCAGCCCTCCTACCTACCTTTTCACTCACAGGGAAGAGACTTAAAACAACAGAAATTTACTCTCTCACAGTTCTGGAGGCCAATCAGAATCAGGGTATCAGCAGAGCAGATTCCTTCTGGAGGTTCTGTGCGAGGATCTATTCCAGTCCTCTCTCCAGCTTCTGGCGGCTGCCAGTGGTTCTTCGAACACCTTGGCTTATAGATGCATCACTCCAACCTCTGCCTCCATCTTCGTATCGTCTTCTCCTCTGTGTGTCTGTGTGTCTCATAGATCCAATGTGTGTCACTGGATTTAGGGCTAACCTAGATGATCCAGGATGATCTCATTTCAAGACCTTTAACTTAATCACGTCTGCAAAGATCCCTTTTCCAAATAAGGTCACATTCACAGGTTCTGGAGATTAGGATGTGGACATCTTTTTTGGGAGGGCCATCACTCACCCCACTACTAGGGCCCACATTGACTACAGGTCATAAGGGGAATGTGGACCTGGCCTGAGGGGTGAAGTCAGAGGCATGAGGGTGGAAAGCAACAAAGTGGCCCATCCTCTCCAGAAAATGCTATCCAGGTGCTGGAGAGGGGGGGACCAGGGATAGAGATGGGAACCAACCCACCTGTGGACTAACTGGGTGGCCACCAACCCACATACAGATCGAAGCACAGAGCAGCTCTGTTAGAAGCTTAAGGAATTCATAATCAATAAGCATAACAAGGCAGAGAGAGTTGCTTTGGAAAAGCACAGGGAAGGTTCACGAGTAGTTATTTAACACCAGAACCAAGTGTGTTTGTACTTGGCCCTAGGCTTCCTTTCCCAGCTCTGAATGCAGTCAGGGGATAGAGAACATAGTGCATCTTCAGGGAGAAAGCCAGGCATGTCTGCTTCAGAGAGGATGGTGATCAGGGTACCTAGTATGGAAAACTCCTTTCTGCTTCCTGAACTTCTGATGAGGGCCAGGCCTGCTCCAGGTGTGCCTCACACATGAGGACACATAGAGGCAGTCGTCTGGGTCACCCACTGTGGGGACAGCGTGTGCCCTGGAGGCCACCAGACCTAGGTTAAGACAGAATCAGCTACAGCTTCCCCTGTAGCACAGGGCCCGCGGTGACACTGTAAACCCCAACAGTGCCAGTTCACTGTTAGCAGTGAAGTAAGGTAGAAACGGGTCTTGGCCCTACAGCTGCATCCCACCTCCCGCCTTTCTCTTTAGAGTCTGGACCTGAGAATGAGAGCGAACACGTGTCCAAGAGAGACAAATAAAGGGAGGTCTATTGTCATGTGCTTTAAAAAAATATTCAAATTTAATAATTTATGCTTTACCATTAAGATACATATTTCTATTTTTCTTTAAAACTAGTTAGTTGATGAGTCCTGAGTATGCCAACCCCGAGCTGACTCAGCACTGCCTGGGCCTCACCAGCCCGAGGATTTTCCCAGAGCCCTCCAAAGCCCCAAGTAACATTCTCTTGCCAGGCCCACCTCGAACCTTGCTTCGTGACTTGTGGCTTCAGCAGTGGGGTCCGAGCCACTGTGTAAAGCCTTAGTGGGTCGTCCTTCAGAGCAAAGGGGACTGTTCTTCCGGATGTAGAGGCAGCTCTCTATGAACCCTGAATTTCTCCTCTGGCCTCTCGCTTTTCTCCCCACCCTGCTGTATGAGCCCACAGCCCTCTGGCCCCAGCCCCCTGAAGTAAGTGGTCCCCCAGGGAGCACAGCTATATACTCCTGACCCAGGCCCACTCTCAAAATCGCGGCTGTCCTTTGCAGCTGTCCTTCATTCAGTACGGTGAATACCACAGTGAGACTCTTCCACGCCCCCTGTGCAGAGAGAGAATGGGAGGTGAGTGCCCACCCAGGGCTGTGCCCTGCCCACCAGCACTCACCTATTCCGCCCTTGTGGTCTGAAGCGAGCACCACCCTGGAGGCTGCTGCGGGGGAAGGGTGCCCCCCTGGTGCCTAGGTGTTTCTGCAGGCCCCCTCGGTCTGTGGAGCTGATCCCTGGTAAGTTGGTCCTTTTGGGCAGCACCTGAAACCAAAGGCCGAGTGGCCCAAGACCCCTGTTCTCCCATCCTTCTCCCTGGTGCATCCTGAATCCCCTCCCCAGGGCAGAGCCCAGGGCTAATGCTGCCTCCAGGAAGGCTTCCTGGACTTCTTTGCTAGAGGCTCACAGGTAGGTAGGCACGGGCCCCAGAGCACGGGGCTTCCCAAGGCATCGGACCCTAAACTTGTTCTGGACCTTCCCAAGATCCCCACTTAGGCCTAAACTGTCCAGCCATAGCTCTGGCCATGTGATGTGCCTCTGTTGAGCCAACACCTCCCCCTGTAGGGGGCAGAGTCTGGCTTGGAAGGGGAGCTTCCCCAGTGCCACACACCCAGGCCAAACTCTCTGGGGTCTGAGGTGCCTCCACCCCACCCCTGCTGCCCAGCAGGTGTGCCCAGAGGTACTGGGAGATTGGAGAAGGGTCAGGCTGGTGAGCTGTGTGTCAGCCTCCCTATGCACCTCAGGGGATTAATGGGTTAATGTAGGGATGCTCAGAGCAGAGCCTGCACACCCTAGTGCCCCCCACCTCGAGGTGCCCTGGTGACTCGTGTGGGACACGCACCTTGATGACCCGGCCTCGGAAGATGCTCTCATTCAGCTCCACAGCAGCCTGAACTGAGCTCTCACTGGTAAACTCTACGTAGGCATAGCTGGGGTGGGACAGGGACTGGTGAGGGCGCACCCCAAGTGGCCCATGCTGGGCAGCACCCTGGGGTGCCAGGCCCCCTCCCCCTGGCCCTGTACTGACCCTTTGGGGTGTCCAGAGAACTTGTCACACAGGATGGTGACCCGCTGGACCTCCCCGCAGTGGTTGAAGTAGGCCTCCAGCTCTTTGGCGGTTCCCCCGTAGTCCACCTGTCACAGGCACTGCCCTGGTGTGTGGGGGCTCCTGCAGAGGCCTCACCCTCCCAGAGCCTCCCGCGGCATGTGTTCTTGGTACGGAGGGTTTGACTGAACCCCAGGGTGTGGGTGGTAACACCCAGGCTGAGGACAGACTGGAGACTGGGACATACACCCCATACATGGTAGGCGCCCCCTCCCCCCACTATGTTTATTTGGCATGTACAAAGAATGCGCGACTTTTTAAAGTGGAATTCATTGCCAGTGATTGACCAGTTGAGAGATTTCATGTGGAAATCCCAACTCCTAGCTCATGCTGGGAAATTAGAACTCTCGATGACACAGGCCCCAGGCTCTTCCCCGCTTCTTTCGACCCCGCCCTCCTGCGTCTCCCCTGGGCCTGTGTGGCTCTGAGTTTGACCCCTACACATTTCCCTTCCCTTAATCCTCACAGCCAGAAGGAGGCAGCAGACGCAGGGCGCCCCCTGAAGGGATCCCATCTTGTTCCCCGCCTGTGCTCACATTGCCCACATAGATGGATCTGTGGTCCACTTCCATCTTCTCCACAGGGGTCCCAGGGCAGGGGCAGCCTGGGGAGAGAACAGCCTCAGGAGAGGGTTGGGGGCCCCTCAACAGCTGCTAAAGTCAGGCACCTCACATTTGTGGCTTGTTTTACTCCTGGGGGTAGAGGTCACCTCTCGGGTCTGTTCTAGAAGGATTTACTGCTGCCTGCCAGGCCAACGCTGCTGGTGAGTGGCCCTTTCTTGGCAGCAGCTCATAGCCCATCTGGATTTACAGAGGAGGAAGGGGGCTCAGGGCTGCATGTCTGAGGATTTGGGGGCCCCACCCACCACCTAGGGAAAGAGTCTTGCTGGGTCCTACCTGTCTCTGGACTCAGTAGCTGCTGGGCCAGCATGGCCCCCGAACCCTCCTCTTTTCTCGCTGGACCCTGAGCCCCGGGTGGCTCTGGCCCCTGGGCCTGCTCCATGGCCCACAGCTTCAGTCTGATGGACTCCAGCTCCTGCCAGCACATAGCCCCAGGTTGAGCCACAAGGCTAAATGCCCCCAGGCTACTCTGGAGGGAGGACAGAGGGGGGCATGCCCGACCCCACTAGTCCTCAGATTTAGTGGCCTCTCAGGGATATGCTGGGGGCTTCTCCAAGGGGAATAGGAAGGCCATGTGGACTTGGGCTACAGAGAAACCCCTGTAATTATTCACCAACACACAAAAGCTCCTCCAGGCCAGAGAGGCCATCTTGCCCCCTCCAGCCTATGCAGGGGTGGACATCCCCACTACCCTCTTCCAGGCAGGGACAGTAGCCCTTTCGCCTCTGAGGTCAGAACTCAGTATTTCTTCCTCTGTCTCCCCTCCCCCCACCGCCATGCACAGGGTCCCTGAGGTTCCTGGCCAGCCTCCACTGGATGGTCACAAGGCTGTTACCTGGTCAGCTACTGGGTGCTCAGCCAGGTCCTCACTCTCTAGTAGAGACAGAGGGAAGCTTGCTTCTTCCTCGTCTTCCTCGTTGTCCTCCGCTTCCCTGGTCTCCTCCTCCTTCCTGTCCCCACACCCTGGTGCCAGAGAGGTCTTCTCTGTCCAGCTCCAGGCCCCCCAGCCCTGGGCCTCGGAATCTGAGGAAGCCCTTTGGAGCCAGGCCTCGGTTGGAGGTGGGAAGAGGGCATGGCTGAGGAAAGGCCACATGGTAGACCACAGAGTGAGCTGATGGAGCCTCTAGCACTCATTTCCACACCAGCACCTACTGGTGCCTTCCCTGGGTTTTAAGCCCTCCCCAAGGCCAGCTGCACCCACTAAGCACTTAAATGGCTTCCAGCTGCAGTCAAGCTCCAAGCCCTGGCTTTTGGGCCCTGAGGGGTTAGTCGCCTTTACTCCTGACCTGTCCCTTTGTTCCTCACAGTTCTGTCACCTCCAGAATACCCAAGGTGGAGAGAAAAGCACAGCTGAGGTGGAGCCAGGGATGGCCTCCCCCATGTCAGCTCAGCCAGGTTTGGTCCGGGCCTGAGCGAGGGGCAGTGACAATGAGGAAGCTCATTGGAATAGCCAGTTCACACTCCTCACTCAGTGCTATACTTCACTCAGCAGTAGGCCATTGTTAGGATGACACAAGCATGAGCAAATTATCTGAGCACGCAGAAGCAGGAAAGATGGCCAGTGGGTTCAGAGTAGGCTTCCTGGAGGAGGTGGCATTTGAACTGCCCTTGATGAACTGTGTCAGGCAGAGCCAGGGCCAAGGACAGCCTGGGCAGAGGGAACAGGTTGAGCAAAGGTCTGGAGGGGTGAAGACAGGGTAGGTGCCACAGGGGTCAGAGGTTTACCTCTGTCCTTCCTCTTGAACCCCTACTGATTCCCCATGGACCCATCCCTCTCCCACCCCCCATTCTGGACCAGCTTTTAGGTGGAGTCACTTAAATGAAGCCAGAATCCTGCCTTGGTCACGGGGCAAAATGGTTGAATTACACATAGCTCAGACAGTGGATACCGGGGGCCTGCTTCTGCCGCCTCCATGGTTCTTCACTTGCTGCCCATGGAGGGCAACTGCAGGCCTGTGTCCCTGTGTGCCCTGGTCTCCTCCGTCCGTCCTCACCTGGCTGTCTTGGTGGAGTACCTGTTGTGCCTTTTCTGTCCTCCTGACATGTTTACAGGGGACCCCTCTAGTGCATTTGCCCACTCCAGTCCAGAGGCCAGACCCGGGCCACAGCTAGTGGGTCAAAGTTGGGCCAGTCAGGTCTCTTCCTTGGGGACTTGGAATTGAAAGGGAGAGTTGCAGGGCCCAGTGGAGTTGGACTAGAAGCCCAGTGCTGGGCAGCATTCCTTCTCTGGGCTATGGGTACAGGGGAATGAGTCAGGGGGACACTTGTGGCTGCTACACCAGCCCTGGGATGCTGAGGTCCCCTGCCTCCTCACCAAACTTCTCCTTCCCTTACCCCATCCAGTTTTGCTCTCACTTCCAGGAGGCTGAGCTGAAGACTGCATGGCATCCTCTTGGCCCTCGAGGGAAGGTGGTCTCCAGGCAGTCTCATGGCCTCTAGTCAGCTGTGCTCCTGTATGTGCAGGCCTCCCGGCTCAAATGCAGGTCCTCCTTGTCTCTTCCCTCTTTCCTTATGCCCACACAGCTGCCCACACTTACATGTGCACGACTCCGAGGGGCCACTGCTTCCAGGGAGCCTCCCTGATTGCTCTTCTTTCTTGTGACCACTATGCCTGGCCCTTGCCCTCTGTCCTGTCCCATGCAAATTATATATCCCCAAGTCTCCCCTGGCAGTCATGAGTGCCTCAAGGGCAGCGTCCATGTCCGCACTGAGGACAGGGCTTCAGCCTAAGACTGGCCAGATAAGGATGGTGGTGTAGCCACTGCCTGTCTTTGTCTTTCTCCCCTAACATGAGATAGTTGGTCCCCTCCCTCCTGTGGGTCTGAGGCCCCATGGAGGGCCTCTGGCCTGGGCCTTTCCCTCTGTTTCCACATGGGAGGCAGGGCACCAAGTAGAGAGCCGCTGGACTCAGGCCCGGCCTCCAGCGGCCTCCCTCTGAGCTCAGACCTCTGCAATGGAAAAACGTTGTCATTCCACTCTATGCCGAGACTGCTGACACACCAGGCCCAGCTGGGGCTCCCGCCAGCCGCCTGGCGTGGGGACAGCCTCGCCCCCACACTGGCCTTTCCAATGACGCCTTTCAAAATACACCATGTTCCAAGCCTGGGCCTGAGTATTAATAACACCCCTCCCCCAGGGGCTGCCAGCGAACTGGGAGTTCCGAGTCCTGGGCACCCGATCTGGAAGGGACCCGCCCTGGGAGCTGGGACGCCATGGCTAATACCCTGGCTCCTTGGGGGTCAAGGTGTCTCTTTCCTTGGTGTCCATCTTCAGGTCCTGTGTCCACCCTCAGGGTCTTGTGGGAGATGCCACAAACAGTGGGCGTCAGGGTCCATGAAGCCATGGGTGTCATCCAGGGTCCAAGGTTGTCCAGATCACCTTGAGGACACAATCCTTGAAAGTTCGCCCCTCTTGTCAAGAACATAAGAGGCTGTGGGTGGACTGAGCAGGGGGGTGTCCACCCGCACCCCATTCACACTTCAACCTACGTCACGTGGGCGTTCACTCCTTTGGGGTAGGGCCTTGTCTCACATGCCTGGAACTGAGAAAGCCCCCAACATATATTTGGTGAGTAAATGTATGAAACGCGGCTTAGCCGGAGTTTCCTAGAACCCAAGGAGAGGCAGAGCCATGATGGCAAATGTTGGTTTTATTACACGACACAGAGGTAACTGACGTGACCTGAATCATAACGTCTTACAGCATCCAGGTCGAACAGGGTACATCAGAGGACACGCGACGGGGACAGCATGCCACGGATCCTACACAGCTTGAGGAAAACCCGTTACAGGAAAACGACCCAACACTTGAGGTCCAACTCCTTTAGGAGAATTATTTTTAAAAAAGGAAGAAAGAGAAAGTGGAAAATCAATGCATTCCCCATGAGGTTGTGCGAGGCTGTGTCCTGGCCCCGTTCCCACGGCCAGACCCCCTCAGCCCAAGGAGGACGCAGTGGGCGAGCCCATGGCTGGCCTGGCTGGGCCCCTTGTCCATGCTAGGAGCAAGAGCATCCAATGCTTTTATTCTAACATTCAAAAAACAGGCTCCAGTTTGAGTCCCAATATCATTACTGCTACAAGGGGTCTTTGAGTGGCACACCAGCGGCCAGCCGAATTGAAACAAAAGGAAAGAAAGCATGCAAGGTGGAGTTTCCTGAAACGTTGAGGACCAGCACAGGTTGCTGTCACAGACACCCAGCTCCCGCAGGCCTTATCTGCGACATATCCAGGTGGCAGACGGGACCCCAGGGTCCAGCTCCTGCACCCCCTCTGCTCTCATTCTCTTCCTCCTCTTTTGCCAGCAGGACTGTGACCCAGAGCCTGCTGCCAGTTGCATTTTTGGAAAATGCCCTGTGTGGCATGAGGGCCCTGGAGGCCCATGGAAATGGGCCACTGGGGCTGGGGAGAGCTAGGTTGGGGGCTTGTACTGGGCCACTAGAGTCCCAGGAACACCCACAACCATCAGCCCAATTCAGCCTTGGCAGGGCCTAGTCCTGCCTTACCCAGAGCTCCAAAGGACTAATTTCCAGCTGTCCAGGACCCCAGGATGAAGATGGGAATGGGAGTGAGGCAGCATGACCAGAGAACCCTGGGAGAAGAGGGGCTCCAGATGCTGGTGTCTGGGGGGAAGCCAGACTGGGTTCTTTCTTCCCCTCTCCCTCTTTTCCTCAGGATACTTCCTCTGGGCAGTGACCCTGGAAATGAGGAGAGAACAAGGCAGCCCCACCCTGCAATGTTGGGGTTTTGTCAGGGAATATATTTACCCTGACTGGTGGTTCTGGTCACAGGACCCCTTAGTAGGTGCGCAGGCTGCCTCTCAACTGGCATTCTCGGCCCATGGCCACCACACTGCAGGTGGTCCCAGACTAGCTAGGACATCAATCCAATCTGCCCATTATGCCTGCAGCAGAACCTTATTTGTCCTTAGAGCAGGCCTGGACTCATGGCTGGAGCACTAGCAGGGGGCAGCCGAGCCCACAGGCAGATTCCTTTAGGGAAGCCAAGGTCACGGTCACCCTCACAGCTTTGGAATACCAAGAGGGTTGGTTGTGCTACTCTGGGTTCAGTGGATGGAGACATGGATGGGTGGATGGATTGAAGCATGGTTGTGTGGGTTAGATTGAAGGATGAATGCATAGATACATGTATGATGTGTTTAGGGGTGGATGATGGAGAGACAGGCGGGTGGGTAAAAGGATGAATGGAGGAGGATGGGATCGAGTGATAGTTGGGATAGAGGAATGGATGGACAGATGGATGGGTGGGTGGGTCAATGAGTAGATAGGTGGGTGAATAGAAAGCCAGACAGATGACTAGATTGGTCAGAAGGATGAACTGATGAAAGAAAAGAATCAATAAATAATTGTGGGCTGAGAAGATGGGAAAAATGATGGTTAAACATGCTAGCTAGAGTGGGCTGGGACAGGCAAGATGGATGGATAACAGAGAAAAGGCTTTGGTGTCATTTTGAGGACATAGTTGGAAAAATTGGCCAACAGGAGAAAGTTAGGGCCTGACTGATCCCTCTCCACCACGTCATTGGGATGAAACCAAAACCAACACCCCCCTGCCTCTCTCCCGTCCATTTTCCTCTGCCATTGAACCTCTTAGGGCCCTGGAGTGACCCCACCTGCCAGGCTCACAGGGCAGCCCCTTCCTGGGAGTTCGGCTCCTCTTACCCTATAGTCCTTACCCTCCTGGATCCCTGAGACTTTCTCTAGCTCTCCTCTTTGCCCCTGGTAACACCCGAGGCTTCTCTGTGTCTTGGTGAGGCATGAGAATGGGGACTTTCTCTCTTCAGATGGAGTCTGGGTTGTGCCAGCCTGTCCACACATTGAATGGGAGGCACTGGTCTTTGCCAACAGAAGACTTCCCCAGACACCACCTGGGGATGGTGACACATCCTAAGAGAAAGGCCAGCCTGGGTCCAGAGCAGGATGAGAAACAAGGAGATGAGAGGAAGGGGTGGGAAAGGTCGAGGATCATACGCCAGGGGGCTTTCTACATGGGAGTGAAAGAGAGGGGCCGGGTGCCAGCATTCATCCTTCTGTCCCCACCTGTAGGCTTCAGGCTCTGGCTGCTGCCTTCCTACTGTATTTTTGGCCTCAAAACAGGAGAGGTAAACTGCTGTTTTGGCTTGATTTGTGGGAATGAAGTCTCTGAGCAGCTGCATCTCACCGAGCTTTTGGGTCACCTGTGTGTCTGATCTTGGCCGTGACTTGTGGAGGAGACCCCTGCACATGCACTGCTGGTCAGTGGTGTGTAAGCTCAGCAGGTACCAGAGCAGGACGGCCTCTGAGCAGAGAGTAGGAGGCTAGAACTTCTCTTTGCATAAGAAAGGCAGGTGCTCCAGGTGCGGATACAGTTACTGCACAGACACTCATATTTAGTCCAACTCCTAATGCAAAAGCTCCGCCCCCACCCTGAAGCTATTGATTCTGTGTTTGGTTCCACTATAAGCTCTTTGGCCAAATGGGGCCTAAGCACAGTGACCGATAAAAATGCCAGCTCCCAAAGCATAGAAAGGAGCTCTATCACCTTCCTCGGGCCTCCCTGGGTGGGAGGAGCTGCCTGGTTTGGCTGATGCTGCCCTCACCAGGACATCCCCCTCCCACCCATTCTGGGCCTGACCTCCTCACCTCAGGCCCCCACCCGGCCTTGCTGCCCTCCCCTAATCCTGAAGATGCTCTCGGCATGCTCTCGGCACAGCAGAAGCTCCACTGTGGGTCTGTGGCAAGCCCCTCGTGCCAGGTTTCTGCAGCCTGTGCCAGTGATGGCTCCTCGGTGAATGGGATCTAGATGTGGGAATCGTGCCAGGAAGCCTTTTATAGCTGACTTGAGTGTGCCCTCTTCTCGACAGCTGGGGTGGGAGGGACCACCCCACCTCGGACCCTCAGCCTGTGGTTCAGCCCTGGAGGTTGGTCTGGCCTGGATGCTGCCAGCTGGCCAACATGCTAGTGTTCCTGGCATACTTGCTTGTCCCCAAAAAAGGACCATGTGAGGGGAAGGGAAACAGAGGCCAGCAAGGCAAATCAGCAGGTCTTCAGGTGAGGGGCTATTCCACAACTCACTTCAGACCTCGATCTCAGCCCCCAAGTCCTGATGGTAGGAATGTGGGTGAACAGAGGCCTTAGCCCTCCTCCCCCAGACCCCGAGCATACCCAGGGCAGACACTCTCCTGACACCACTTTTCACCAGCACAACCTCGTGGGAATAGAGTCCAAAGTGCCCACCTCCAAGGGGAGGCAGGCGCATTCCACTGCACATCTGAAACCAGTTTTAATAGGTTCAACGCTTGCAAGAAAGAAAGCAGGCTGGAAACATGACAGGTGGGCATCCGCTGTCTCGAGAGCCCAGATCCCAAACTGGTCTTTGCTTTTCTGAAACCCACAAAAGCAAACCTCTCAGAGACTGATGGACCCACGGCACTGGGCATCGAAGATGGTGGCTGGAACGAGGAATTTTCTGGTGGATAAAATAGATCTATCTCGACTTTCAGAATTAGGTTTCCGATGTCAGGCGTGGTCCGGCGTGGCATCTAGTCCTGGCAACCAGATGGAACCCTCTCTTTCAATACTCAAAGAACAAATTCCTACAGCTCTGAAAAAATAACAGCAATCAAACAAACCCATTGCTCCCCATAGGACCACAGTTCAGATTTCTTTGAATATCGACTTCCTAAACTTTACATACTTCTGCAGTTTCTCTTAATTTTTTTTTTTTATTTGGCAAACATCTCTTCATTATCATCATGAATATCATTATTTGGACCTCTGCAAGGACTATATACATTCACATTAACGTACACTATTGACTTCTTGCCTCTCGGCGGGGCCCCTTGGGAACCCCGGTTTCAGTAGCTGGTCACTCCCCGTATTGCACTCCAGTCCTGGGAACTTCTTACAGCGATGCAAGAAAATGCCAGATCATGGACCATGTCTGCTGTTTGTTCTCCCATTGAGTACAGGTGAGAATTTCCTTACTCCTTTATTTCCTCCTTGAGATCGTTGGGGGAGTTGAGTGGGGTGGGGTGGACAGGGCTAGAGTGGGGGTACATCCCCCCTGAGGATCAGCCGGACAGAAACGCGGGGTTATACACAGCTGACCAAGTCTCCAGAAGGTGCAGAGAGGGCGGACTGTTCTTGTTTGTAGTTTTTTTCTTTTTCTGCAAAAGTGTGAAGAAAGGAGAGAAGGTATAGGGAACACTGGGGGTGGATGGCAGTGGGGCAAAGATGAGTTGGGTGGGGCGGCACTGAGGAGGGGCAGAAGAGGTAGAGGAGGAAAGACGGAGAAGCAGTTGTTAAAGGCGCAGTTGCTGTCTCCTTGTACTTTGAAAAGCACGTAAGAATCAACCCGAAAGATTGTCACAGTTTTGTTTCGGAATTATGCTCTCTCTGGGAAGGACACGTTAGTACTTTTTTTCACAAGTGGAAGAAATTAAATGTGATGAAATTTCACAGAGGGCGTGAGGACAGACAGAGTTATCTTCCCCTGCACGCGTGTAATGAATTGCTGGGCGTGCCCCGTGCACACACACATACACGCTCATGCACATGGCCGGCAGGGTGCTGAGGGCTGGCTGCGTGGCCCGCCATTCTGTGCCCAGCGAAGGCGCTGCCGTCTCGTTGAAAAGAAACAAAAGTCGCTTCTTGTTGGGCAAAACCCTCCAAACCCCAATATCCCAAACTCCAAAACGGAATAAAAAGAAAAGACCAACATCTGAACAAACCCAAGAGTGGAGTAAAACAGTGAAAAAAAATACTTTGGCAGTGACAAACGAATTTTGGATTTTGACTTCTCGTGTTTGCTTTTTGGATTTCCTTTGGAGCAGAGGTGTGTGCGGCGTCCTTGGCTGGCTAGCTGGCAAGGTAGTTTACAGGTTTGCTTCCTTTACTTTTTCTTTTTTTTAAAAAAACTTTTTGGATTTCTACTTAAAGCCAAAGAGTTTGACATTAAAGGAAAAAAATCTGAAACCAAAAAATGCTTCTTGGGTCAGAAACTGAAGTCTTTCTTACCGTCTTCACCGAATCAGCCACATACCCCTGGGGGTGATTTCGGTGACACAGCGACTCAGATCTCTGCTATAAAATAAGTTTTCTTTTTCCCTTTTCAATCAGGAAGGGGAAACCTCCCCACAGTTTGTCCATTTCTGAGTAGCTTTTTTTTTTTTTTTTTTGCCATAAAACCCCCCCAAAATTCTTCACTGAAAATATAAGCCATCAAACAATTAGTTTTTTCATTAAAGAGAAAGTGTGTGAAAGTCATAAAGACAGAAAAAAGAGGGAGAGGGAGAAGAGGGGAAGAGAGGGAGGGAAGGGGGCGGGGAGAGAGAGAGAGAGAGAGAGAGAGAGAGAGAGAGAGAGAGAGAGAGAGAGAGAGAGAGAGAAGGGCAGTGGACAAGCCGGTGGCACTCCGGCCAGTGTCCCCTCCGTTGTCTAAAGCTTGGTGGGAGGTTCTGAGGATGCTTGAAGAGGTTGTTGCGTGAGATCATCAGGTAGCTGAGGAAGTTGCGTTGAATGCAGTTTTTGTTGGTTCTGTGTTTTCTTTTGGAGAGAAGCAGTAGCAGCAGTGACTCCAATGGTTGGGCTCCCAGGGCCGGGCGCAGCATCCGGGTGGCTGGGGCCGGGTGGGGTCGGCGGGCGTGTGCCCGTGAGCTGAGCAGTGGGTCTGGGAGTGGTCAGCGGGGCGCGGCATCCAGTGGGCCGGGGGAGGCGGGTCGAGAGGGCCCAGTGGAGCCAGCTTCGCTAGGGCTGGTAGCACCCGTGGGCAGGCAGGGGCCCAGGCTGGCAGTGGCGTCAGGCTGTCCAGGCACTGGGTCGGTCACCACGGCCGTGGGGCCTTGCAGGCTCTGGCCACACACATGGTGGTGCTTCTCCCAGTCCTTGTGCTGGCAGAAGGAGCCGCAGTAGCGCGCTGCGTTGCAGCCGCTGCACGTCTCGCTGGCCTTGCGCCCACAGTTCCAGCAGCTCTAGATTGGGGTGTGGGGGGGGGAGATGGTCGGGGTGGGCCAGGGCCGGGCCACCCCAAGTCCCCAAAGTACCCAGCCCGGCTGCAGAATAGGGAAGTGCATACCCTAAACAAACTGGCTAGGACCCAGCCAGGGTAAGTGAGACAGAAAGACCCCAAAGTTCTACAGCCCATTGGTCACCCTTGGGGGACACTGCCCTTTATCCGGGAAATTTTGGGGGGATGGTCCCACTACTACATCACACTACTCTAGCCCACCCAAGATAGGTTCACAGTGGGCTAATGCGTCCACAGGTAACTCACAAGAGCAGGGAGACACAGCCCCTTCCTCTTTTCTAGGAAGCCCTTCTGCCTCATCGGGGCTCCAGTACAGAACATGGGGGCCCCAGAAGAATAAAGACTGACATGCTCCGTCATGGCGTGCATGGCAGGCCTTCCTCCGTCACAGCCTTCCCCTACCATTGGGCCTTTGCCATCTTTCTGTGAAACAAGCATAACCCAGCTAGCCACATGAGCAGAAGGTGGGCAGAGACACCAGTGAAGGCCCCAGGCTATGGGACAGGGAAGCCCAAGCCTACCCCGGAGAAGGGCTCAGGTGCCCATTCGGCCTCCAGAGCCTCTTGGACCTCAACACCTCCTGCTGTCCCAGCTCACTCTGCTTGGCCACACTGGCCTTCTGTAGTCCTTACTCTGCCAGGAGTGCCCTGCCCCAACCCCACTTTGTCCCTACTGCTTCTTCCTGGGATGGCACTGCTCCCCAATTCCTGCATGCTGGCTTACTTCCTCCAGGACTGCTCAGACATCACTGCTAGTGAGCCTTGCCTGACACTTCACTCTTCTGCCACATACATCCATAGCCTGAAGTGCTCCAGACTTCGTGTCCAAGCACCAGCATAATTTCATACACTTCCTGAGTGTGTGCATCTGCCAGGAGCTGAGGAGGCACTTTAGATGCCGCCTAGGGTCTTCACATCCTCCTCCTGACTCCTACTTTCACAAGTTAGAGAAAGCATGGGCTTTGACATCTGCCAGCCTGGGTGTGGATAACGGTCCCACCACTTCCTAGGATGTGATTGGGGCAAGCCACCTCCCCTCTGGAGCCCTCAGTTTCCACATCTGTACAACGGGATGCCCACACGACCCACCTCAACAGGCCATGTGGGGTCAAAAGAGCTCACAAGGTTGTCAAGGTCACACAGCTGGGAGGAGGCAGAATGGCTCTGGATCTGGAGGTGGGGCGGGTGTGGGGTGGGCACCTACCTCACTGGAGTCCTCCTGCTGGTTGACAACGGTGAGAGCGTCCTCAGAGGCCTGCCGTCTGGCCTCGGCCAGGGCCCGTTCCATCTTGGCGCGCTCTGTGCTGATGAGCTCGTGGGCCTTCCGCTCGGCATCCGACACAGCTTTCTGCAGCTCAGACATCGCCTGCCGCTTCACCTCATTCACTGCCTCTTCTGCAAAGGACACTCGGCTATGGTCACATGAGCTGGCCTAGGTGATTCTCCTGGGCCTCCGGCCTATAACCCTAGGTTGGGCTTGTGCACAAAGGATCACATGCATCCCTGCACGCATGTGCAAGCATGGTCACAGGGGAACTTTCCAAGCTCACACTCTCCTTCAGTGTTCTCAGACTTTTGTGTGCAATGGCACCCCTGGAGGGTAGGAGCTGGGCCCACCCCCAGATTCTGATTCAGGAGGCCTAGAGAGGGCCTGAGAATCTGTATTCCCAACAAGTTCCAAGTGATGCTGCTGATGCTGGTGTTTATAGCCACTTTGAGAACCATAACGGTACTGTTCTCCCCCAAGGATGGCCTGCCTTCCCCTGTGGCCCATCTGGAAATAGTCCAGGAAATGCCCAGTCCAGGGCTCTGCATTGTTATTCCCCCCAAGGCCCTCTGTTATCTCTCCCACCCTCACCACCTCTGCCTGCTTACGTCTGAGGACTCAGAGCACTGTTCTTGCTGTGGCCAGAGCGTCTGATTGCACTGTGCCCTCTGACACTGGGAACAACATGGCTCCCAGCCCCCACTAATCCACCCCTATAGCTGTTCAGGCCTGCCTCAGTTTAGCTGGCAGTGCTGTTCCTGCAGCATGGTGTGAGGGAGGCTGGGGTAGGATTAAGCAAGGCTCCCGTTTAAGAGGCCAAGATGGCCCTTGAGCTCCCCATCTGAGTGTTTGCACACTGTGTGCTGAGCTGCCGGCAGTGCTAGCTGCAGTCGCCTGCCTCCATGTCACTACTTGAGCTCCACATGGCTGTCACCAAGGGTCCCATAAGGCCCTGCCATGGGTCAGACAGAGGCAAAGGGCAAATTAGGACCTCCATCCTCCTGTCCAGGCCTGCCCGCTGCCTTGCCCTAGCCTGTCTGTGGCCCCCTCAGGCTTCAACTCTGGCCTGGGACTCTCTACTCTCTCAAGATCCTGAGATTGTTTCCCTCTAACTCACACTTCACACTGAATCCACCCACATATCTAAACATATCGGGGATCCTGCCTCTTCTCTGCACTGCCACCACCCTGAGAGCCCACCTGTCTCTCTCACTGCCCACAGGCTCCAGCTTCTGCACAGCTCCTCTCCAAAGTCTGCTCCCAGGATGCAATGAATGCGCCCCACAGCACTCCCCTGTTGCTGCGCTATGCCCAGGGGGCCATACGGGACTCCAGCTCTAAGAGCCTCTCTCATGTGTGTACATGTCTGTGCACACGCACACGCATGCTGGGCCTGAGGCCTTGCTTGTTCTTCTGAGCGTGTGTTATTTCCTGGCGGGTGTTAGGTGACAATCATCCTGCCCTGTATACTGTGACCCCTCTGGGAGCCCCTTCTATGAAGCCCCGCGAGCTTTGCCCTGAGCCAGGGCCCCAGCTGAGCTCCCAACCACACAGACCCTCCTTGTAGACAAGAGAGGGCAAGAGGGTGTGGGCCCTGGCCCCCCAGCTCCCTCCCCGACTGTCCCCACTCACCAGCTTTCCTCCAGATCTCCTCCGGCATGTAGCTGGAGAGGGCCCGAGGCATGAACTCCCGGTGCACGTCTGAAATACAGGGGCCAGTGTCACACGCAGGACGGGACCACGCCCTGCTGGGCGACCAGCCCACGGAGTGAGTGTGACTGTGTTCTTGGTTGAGATCCCAAAGTAGCCATGGGTGGAAATCCTGTATCAGTTGCTGGGGTAGGGGCAGGGCAGCATCAGGAAGGGGGAATACCTTGAAGCCAACAGACCTTGGATTCCGCTGGGAGCTGGGCCCATCCTGAGCCTCTCTCAGTTTCCATGGTCATCATCCAGGGGATGGGAACAGATCATTGGGGCCTCCTAGCTCTGAGCCCCTGCCCCACTGGAATTGGAAGTCTGGGCTTCCTAGTGGGTTAGTTGGTGTCTTTGTGCAGAGCGAAATAGGCACCTCTCTTTCAAGTGAAATGGTTTTGCACGGTGTTTTATCGCAGCATCTGAGTGAGGGCCCTGCCCTCATGGGTGCTGGCCTCGGTTCTGTACCTTCCCTTCACGTGCCCCACAGGGCCCCCTGCACTGCCCGTGCTGCTGCCTACATTGCTCCCCTTGCCCTGCCCCCCAGCACACACCTAGCTGAGACCCCTCCACGCCCGCAGAGCTGTTGAGGGGCCGGGCGGCGGGGGGTGCAGGGCCCTTCTTGGTGTCCTCGGTGTCACTGTAGCGCCGGGCCCAGTGGTTGAGCTCCTCGCGGTCAGCCTCCTGGCACCGGCGCAGCACGGTCAGTGACCGCCGTGTCTTCTCAGCCATGTCCATGATGCAGTTCAGGAGCTGTGGGGGTTGGGTAGCCTGAGTGCTTCTGGGCCTCAGCCAGCCCTCTGTCCAATAGCGGCAGCCATTGGCACCCCCAAAGGGGCTGAAGGCAGGCGTGTGAAAACCCAGCTCCACTGCCTGGGAGACCCCTGAACAGCTGAGGCGGGCCTGAGGATGGCCCACTGGTCTCCCCGAGTCCCCAGCATCAGGGGCACCCCACTCAGAGGATGCATGTTTGAATGCAGGGGGCTCAGGGCCCTTCTTTCAAACCTCCAGGTGTGGTCTGTCCCATGTAGTGGATGTGGTCATCACCATTCTGGGGACCACATCTTCTGCCTGGGCTTCCCCCTGAAGAGGAAGCAGGGGCGAGGATGACCCTGGAAATGGTGTTTGAGGGGTCCCGCCCCACACCAAGTGACCTGTCTCTGGGAGACTCTCTGCAGGGAAGGTAAGGTTTTGGGGGGCTGACTGGAAGTGGAAGGCAGGCTGAGATGGGTGCCTACCTTAGACCCCACCACATGTTTCCCAAGACCCCTACCCATCCCCCCAAGTGGGCACCAAGCAAAGGGAAGCCCCCGTGAGCCCTGCCCCTGCAGCCTCACAGGTTGGGCGGAGCCCCTGCAGTCGCCATGGCACCTGTGGCCCTGGCCCGGACACTCACATTGTTGAGGTGCTTCCACTCCTCAGCCCATTCGCGCTCTGTGAGCTTGTGGTCAATCACTTCCTCTGGCCGTGACCCGTGGACCGCTGCGGGAGGGGAGTGGACACTCAGGACCCATCTCATGCTCCTAGGCCTCACCTCATGCTCCCCAAACCCTGACACCTGCTCTCTAGATTCCTGCATAGGCTGCACCCATCTGGGTAAGGTGGAGAGGGTGAAGAAGGTGTCCCCAAGCACTGACCCTCTGCCCACTGCCCTGAGGAAGTCAGGAACATACCTGGCCTCTGCTCAAGGCTTGAAAAGAAGAGACTCACCTCTGACTTTGGCCACCCTTCCCGCACCTCCCTGCCTCCAAAACTTGCTGCTCTCTTTCTTTCTGCCCCCTGCTGCCAAACAAGGCTGCACCAGAGCTCACTTCTGGGGCCTCACCGCTGCTCAGAAGCCCTCAAGGCCTCCGTGTGACTGCCTGGCTCCAGCACAAGCTTTACCACTTTCTTGCAGCCAACTGGACTCTTATGTATCCGCCAGAGCCCAGGTCACAGGCCACCTCCTCCTCAGCAGTCCTGGGCCCTGGCCAGCCCTGTGTATCTCTGGTTGTTTAGTAATTGTAGGTGCTTCCTGGTTTGTTCTTAGTTCCCCTTCCCCTCAACAGTTTGTCAGTCCACAGGGCAGGGCTGGCATGTCTCATTCTCCGCTGTGTTCCCTGGGCTGAGCTCTGGCCCAGCAAGGGCTCTAGCTTATCTGCTGGGTCTCAAGTAAGCTGGTCCAAGTGTGGTCTCCTGGGAGGTAGGTTGGGGAAGTCAGCAATCCTGACGCTCATTCTCCATGGGGCCAGGGGCCCTCATCTTGCCTCTCAGGGCCTCAGTTTCCCTGTCCTGCCTACCTCTGGGGCTGTGAGAAGACTTCCAGGAGGCACGCTGGTGGGGAGAGCCCAGGTACGAGTAGACTCTGTGCTTTCTCCCTTTTATCCCTGCATGGACCTCCGAGGGAGGTCCTGCTGTCATTCCCAGTTTACAGATGAGAAAAGCAAGGCTACTTAAGGGAACGTATTTGCCCAAGGTCACCCAAGGTCAGCCTGAGCAGAGCTGTGCCCTCCGCCGCTGGCTGGTACGGCCGCAGAGACTGAAACGACGGGGTCAGAAACAAATCCACCATGAGCCGCAAAACGGGTGCGAGTGCAGCAGCGTCCGTCCCCACGGCTCCTCCTACAGTTCCTGACCTACCGAATGCGATCGCCCCTGCCGTGTTGGGTGCTCCAGCCTGAGCTGGGCGACCCAGTGTCCATCGAAGCTTTTGGGATGAGGTCTCTCTATTTAGGCCTTTTTCAGGCCCTAAGTGTCTTCTAGTACCCGAAACCCAAAGTGCCTCCCTAAACTGCAGAAAGGGTGGGAGGTAGTGGCCATGGCCCGCTGTCTATGGCCCTGCCCTGCTGCCTGCAGAGCCAAGGCCTGCGCCAACGCCCCAACCAAAATAGTGGCTGAGATCGGCCCAACAGCTGTCATCTATTTTTGCATTAGCAGAAGCGGGTGGGAATAGCACCTGCCTGATTCAGCCACAGGGAGCCAGACGCTGTCACCTGCTGCTTGGGCCTGGGCCCTGGAAGCTTCCTCAGGGTTGGGGCGAGGAGGCCTCCTTGTATGGAGCAAGGCCTCTGCTGACCCTGCCTCTGGGTCCCCCATTGGTGCCCTGGGCTGTCTCAGGGGTGGCTATTTCTAGGTTGTCCCCCATAATGCACTGAAGGGCCCCTGGGGTAGGGGCTAGTCCTGTTCATCCCTTTGTCCTCACCACAGAGGAGGGCCAGTGGTCAGGAAGATGTGGCTAGAAGACTTTGGGCATGTCAATTATGCTCTCTGGGCCTCAGTCTCCTTACCTATGACATGGGCATGCTCGCATGTCACACATATATCAGAACCTATCAAGGCCCACTGCCTTCAAGAACTGAGTAAAGGATATAATGCAAGATGTAAGTGCTGCACCCCAGACTTGTTGCCAGACTCGTAATGGATCTGGTGTTTCCATTTGGTGTTTTGGTGTTGATATTCATCCTGCCCCGAGCGCAGGATGGACATGCGTAGTCAGTGGGGCTCACTGAGAGTTGGCAAGTCTGAGGACATCCGCGTTCCCTCAGGGTGCCCGGCGACACCTGCGAGAGTGCCTTCAAGGCAGGGTCTGCAGCTGCTGTGACTTGAGGATCCTACCCGCCACAACCTGACCACCCGTCCTACCCATAAACAGCTAGCCTGTGCACCCCACCTGCAATATTGTGACTTATAAGAAATAAACATTGTTCATTCAGATGACAGAAATAATTTTTCATGTATGGTCTTTATCCAGGGCTCCTGTCTCATAGCTCCCCAAACCCTTGGAATTTCCTAAGTGTAGAGACGGACAAAAGTGGATTTCGTTCATGTTAATGAGGTGCCGGTTGCCCAGAGTAGAGGGTTGGAACTTTCAGTCCTGCCCCCGACCTCCAGGCTGGGGAGAGGGGCTGGAGGTTAAGTCAATTGCCAATGGCCAACGATTTAATCAATCGTGCCGAGGTAATGAAACTTTCATAAAAGGATGGGGTTCAGAGAGCTTCTGTGTGAACACGTGGAGATTTGGGGAGAGTGGTGTACCGGGAGAGGGCACGGACGCTCCCCACCCTTTTCCCATACCCTGCCCCATGCATCTCTTTCATCTGGCTATTCCTGATTTATAACCTTTTACAATAAACAGGTGATCTAGTAAGTAATGTTTCTCTGAGTTCTGTGAGCCACTCTAGCAAATTAATTGAACCCAAGGTGGAGATTGTGGGAACCTCTGATTTATAGCTGGTTGATGAGAAGCACAGGTAACAACCTGGACCTGCAACTGGCATCTGAAGGGATGGGGGGTGGGGGCAGTCTTGTAGGACTGAACATGTAACCTGTGGGACCTGATGCTGTCTCCAAGTAGATAGTGTCAGAATTGAGTTCAATTGCAGGGCAATATGCTGGTGCCCAAGAATTGCTTGGTGTTATGTAGGAAGCACCCCCTGCCATGCGGAAATTGGGTCTAGGAATTTAATTTCCTGCCCTTCCTCTGCCCCAGCCGCAGAACCCGGTAGCCTCCCTTTTCCTGGCTGTATAAGGAGATGAACACACCTGTGCAGGAGCTGTGGGCAACTGAAGGGTGTGTGCCTCGCAGATGGTGAGAGCCCCTCAAAAGTGAGTGGCTCTACGTCCCGCAGACCCCATACCTGCGGGTCCCTGCCTCTGTCCAGCCAGTGCCCCAGGACAGGCACATCCACAATCCCACCCCCAGGGAGGGTGAGGCCCTCCTGGGCCCTGAGGGTAGGAATGTTGAAGCTGTCCCCAACATGAAGGTCCTGAAAAGATGGCTCTCCCTCAGATGTATCCTGGTGCAGCCCAACCAGGGTGGGGCTCCCCTCTCCGCCCTGGGGCCAGCTACACACTCAGATCCTTTCTCTACACCCATTTCCTCGGCATCCTTCCCGGATAGACACGTATACACAGCAGCCCTCGGATTCCCCACTCCCCCACCCACAGGCACACTAGTGCTCCCGCTAACATGTAGACACATCGCCCCCCGCCCCCAGTCCCCTCAGCGCACTGCTCACTGAGTTGCCGATGGCGCTCCCGCAGCTCCCGGGGGTCAGGGTGGCGGTAGGAGTCACGAGAGTGGTGGGCCAAGGCCATGTCCTCGAGGCGGTAGTGTGGAGGCAGTGTGGGGTGGGGCAGCCCGTTGCTGGGGCTGTAGCGCTGGGCAGGGCTCAGGGTGCACGGCCGTTTGCTGAGGGGGTCAGGGTGCATCGGGTCACGGTCTGACCCATTCTCTTTGGTCCTGGCCCAGAGACCGAGAAGGAGGCCAGTGGTCATGAGACCAGGAGCCATGGACAAAGGTCCAAGGAAGTGGGGTGAGAGAGAGAAAGAGGTGGCAGGCAGGGAGAGGAAGAATGAGAAAGAAACAGAGACAGAGAGAGATTAGACTAGTCCACTGGGGGTCCAGACGTGACTCCTACCCCTGGTGTGCAAGCTCTGGGGCCCAGTCAGTGGTCAAGAAGCCTGAGCCTCTGTCGAGAGAACAGGGAGAGGAAAACACCCTCTCCTGCAAGCGGGACAAACACCCATCTCTGTGACCCAGCAGTGAGGGCCAGCTCAGGTGCCTGGGGACCTTGGGCTCCTGGACACTTTGATCCACATCTAGCACAAAGGGAAAAGCCATGGAATTTCTCCAGAGAGACTCCTTCCTGCTTCTTCTCTTGTCATCCCAGGGGAACATCTGAGTCCTCAGGAGGCCTCACCACACCACAACAGGGCAGCCTCTCAGAGATTCAGCTTGTGCAGTGGCCTTGCAGGCAAGGCTGAACGTTACCAGCCTGCTCACTAGCTGCAGGCCATAGTATTGACTCATATTCCCTCAGTCCTGGAACTAGGGCTCCAGTTGAGATGTGGTACCAGAGGTAGCTCTGGACTTAGTCCCTCCACTGTCTCCCTCCCCAGCCATAGAAAGCCCCCAAGGTACCTGTCAGGTGTCCTCCTCTTGCCGTTCTCATTGACTTCCAGCAGGAGTTCCGAGGAGTCAATGGGGGAAGAGGCGTTGGCATCCAGCAGAAGCTGCTCATGCTGGGCCAGGTACTGGGCAGGGGTCTGCTTGGCCAGGCGGGCACAGTGCAGAAGCTCTCGCTGCAGCAAGGGCAGGTTTGCCTGTGGCAGGGAGAGAGATGGGTTTGTACTCGCTGCTGATGGAGGTTAGGGCACAAAGGGGCATAGCCCTGCTCCGATGCCAGGCAGGGAGGCCAGCCTCACTGCATGACTTTGGGCAAGTCACATGACCTCTCTGGATCTCGAGTTCCTCTACTATAAGCTGGGAATTAGGGCAGGAAGGAAAGGTAGGCAGGACTGTGCCCTCTAGGGCACACAGTGATTTGGGGATCCAGTGGGACCTGAGCCCAGATCCTCGTCTGCCAGGCTAAAGCTTTTCCGCTTCACCAAACTCCCTTCCATGATGGAATCTGGAGAAAGCAAGGAAGGGATCGTGATGAGGATTCCTTGACTGCGCTCCGTGGAAGCAGGCACCAGATTACCCACTGTGTGGAGGAGGAAACTGAGGGTCCGAGAGAGGAAGCGGTCAGCCCCGCACGCAGCTAACTGTAGATGGAGGAGATGGAACAGGACTCCAGCATGTCTGCTCCAGATCCCCACGTGTGCTGCTAGGAGGCCCCTGCCCTCCCACTTTTTGGGAGTTCCCAACCTGGCCTTGAATGAAGCTTGGAGTTTAGACTACGCACATTAGCGTGCCTGCACTGCTCTGAGCAGTCACGCATGTCACCGTCTGTTTGTACTGCTCATGGTCCTTCAAACCATCAGAGATGGATATTGCAACTTGGTTCTACATTTATGAATAAGGACAGTAGGGCACAGTGGGTGGAATGATATGTAGGGGAAGGGCTGGGGCACAGGATTCAAATGCAGGCCTCGCCTGTAACAACCGTGTGTAACTGCTGTGCCCTCCTGTCTGTGCCCTTGCCCTGGCTCCAGGGCCTCCCAGAATGCACTGCTGGGTGGCAAGTGGGCTTCTCACGTGCCTCCTGAAGAGTCTTCCCAGAGCTGCTGTGGGAGGAGGGGCAGGCTGGGTAGGGGCCCAGTGGCAGGCCGCTTGGGAGAGCCAGAGTTCTAAGTATTTGTAAATAAATACAATTCCCTAGCTTTCTCATGGTGTTTCAAAGCTGCCACATAGCCCTCTCCCGCCTCTGCCTCCCCAGAACCCATTAGCACATCCACCCGGACCCGATCAAGCAGCCGATGCAGTTTTGTTCAGCAGTGCCGGCTGCCAGGCCTGTTTTTCTATTTGGATAGCTGAACTGGGGCCAGCCCGCCATCTGTCGAACACGTTAGGAGCATGAGCTGGGAAAGGAGGTCCCGGGAGGTCTGAAGACGCCAAACATCCTTCTCTCCCTCGCTGGCCCTGGGCCCCTCCTCTCCCGCACAGCCTCCCCTTGGCAGGCCCAGCAGGGTGGAGACTGCACGGGCACCGGCTGGTCTGGTCGCTGTTAGTGCGGTAGAAACATCTGGATTCCTGGCTGGCTGGAGCCAGCTGGGAGCCGGGACCACGGGTGGAGGCTGGCCGGGCGGGGCAGCCTCTCCCATTTTCTGGAAAGCCCCGCCGCTCAGCCATGCACAGCATTGGGCTCAGGACAGGGTGCAAAGGACCCAGGGTTCTTGGTTGGGGGGGCGGGTAACAGGGACCCCAGACCAGAAGTGAAGACTGGGTGAAGACTATGGGGTGCCATGTCTGGTAAATTCCCCCGGGGCAGCAGTCTCCATTGTGTCCCCAAAGGCCCAAGTTGCCAAGGAGGCCTCGTCACTTCGATGTTAGACAGAATAAACTGGTCTCAAAAGCTCTCTGGATCCCTGCTCCGCCATCTGAACAAAGGTTCTAATATTTCAGAAAAGCCCAGAACTACCCTCTTCACAGATGGGAACTCTGGCCAGAGGGAAATCAACGTTCACAAAAACAACCACAATAATGGTGTTGGTTGAACTGACATGTAATGAGGGTTTATGATGTTTCTGCTGCTTCACCCAACACTTCATCTAATGCCCACACAGCCTTCATGACTATGGGCCCTGTGGCCAGCCCACCCTGCTCTGCTGTGTGATCTTGGGTAAGTCACTTAACTCTTCTGAGTTCTGCCTCATCTGCAGCTGGAGCTGTGAAAAGCCCCTGCTTCTACCATCCTGGGTGTAATGGGCTCCTGTGAGCTTCATATGAATGAACTTATCCACTCCCACCCCTGTGAGGTGGGTTGTTACATTCCCAGCGGCTGGAGTTTTTCAGAAGCCTGTGTTGCAGCCAGGGTTTGGGCCAGGCAGCCAGCTTGAGACTCACTCTCAGCCACAGCCCCTGCCTCTCCACAGTATGACAGCTCCAAAGGCCACCGTGAGGGTGCATTTCTGCTGCCCACGCAGTGGGCTTGGTGCACCGTGAGTCCTCAGGAAGGCGTCACTACCATGTTAATGAAGGTCACGGAAGAGGAACTGAGGTGGCCCAGTGGGCCAGGCAGGGGGCACTCTGCCGGGTTACCCCACAGCACTCTGCGTTTTAAAGTGGTCAGGGCTTCTGTGACAAGGTGGATAGGGGTCCTTCCCCAGGAAGGACCATGGGGCAAGGCCCAAGCCTTGTCAACTAGCTCTGGAAACAGAACTGGCTGCACCCCAGGAACTCCATGTCAGTGAGAGGAATGGATTCTGTGTCCTCGACAGTTCCATTGAGCCCAGGGCCCTGGGTGGGATCCCAGGTCCCAGTCATCGCAGGCAGGCCCCTCACCCTATCAGGAGAGCAAGCCATGCATGAAAGCCCTAATTAAGCACTTTAGAGCCACCATGGGAAGAGGGGACACCGAGGCAGAGAAGTACCTCGACAGGCAATGCTAGGCCAGGTGTGTACTGTCTGGAGCTTCACTGGGGTGTCTGGGAGGATGCTGCGGTGTGAGGTATAGTGGGCAGCGGGGGCCGCAGGCCTGGCTGAGGCAAGCAGCAAACTCGGATGTTAGCCCTGCCCCTGCTCCTCAGATAAACAAGGGCAGCTGACTCCAGCGGGCGGGACATCTGCTGTAAATATTTGATCCGACAGAATAAGCAGGCGCACTGTGTCCCCAAAGATGGGGAGCGGTGGAGTCAGCAGTAAGTTGAAAGGAGAAGAGAGAAGGGAAGGGCTCCTAATGAATTGCAAATGACTGCCAGATGGGCCCAAACCCTGCTCCATGCCAGCAGCCTCTTTGTCGCCAGCTCAGGAGTGTGAGCACAGTGGGGTGTGGGCAGGAGGGCAGGAAGGAGGGAGGGAGGGAGCAGATGTGGGGACATGACAACATGGGGTCCCCTTGGTGAGGGACTGCAGGGAACAAGGTGCTGGTCTGGGGCATGGCCTGCGAAGGTCGGGGGAGGGGCTTGCAGTCTGACAGATTTAGGTTCCAGCCTCAGCTCCTTCTCTCCACCAGCAGGGTAGACCTCAAGGCCTCAGCTTCCCTGCCTATAAATTAGGAAAGGTGCCTGTGCTGCCCCTCTCCCCACCCCGGGCTGCTGGGGGTCAGCAAGGGCAGCTTCAAAAGAGCTTAGTAAAGCATGCCTCATCTGTGGAACATTTTTTAAATCCCCAGATGATAGCCGATATGAATCTCGCATGGCCCAGTTCTTCACGGGGATCACTTCATGCAATCTTCCCAATAGCCTGAAAATGATTCCCACTTTACAGTTGCAGAAACTGAGCACAGAAGGGTGAACCAGCCTGGCCCAGGCCAATAGGGGGCTCAGTGGCAGGGGCAGGGCTCAAACCTGGGAGCATCTGGTCTAGTCAGTCTGTCCTCAAGACCCTCTGGAAGGCAGCCCCTGGCCGCTGCTCCACTCCAGGGCCTGGCCAGGTGGTGAGCAGGGCCCACACTGGAAACATCTCTCAGGCACAGGAAATGAGAGCCCCAGGGGGAAGCCAGAGGCACTCAATGTGGGCATCTCCCAAGTGAGCCCCCCAAACCCTGACCTCAGGCAGTGCACAGCAGCAAGGGTCATGGAGTCAAATGCATCTGGGAAGGCTTTTATCTTTGTCCCTCTGGGAGGTGTATGACCTCATTTTGGAGAGTAGAGACCCTGATAAGTACGGCAGTGAAGACGCTGGTCTAACATGGACTGGATCTGTGCTCGCCCTTGTTAACATGCGGGTTCTGATTCCGTGGGTCTGGGCCAAGCCCAGGAACCTTCATCACTCACAAGCCCCCAGTGCTGCTGCCACCCAACACCAGCTATTCCCACTGAGAGTTCCTGGTCCATTGTTTATCTTCTGTGTTTGACCGCAAGACCTCCTTTTCATCTGACAGCCATTCATCTAGTTACCTTTCCACCCACACAACCACCCACCGTCTGTCTGTCCACCCATCTGTGCCTCCATCTGCCCACTGTTCCTCTACCCCTCACTCTGTCCCCTGCCCCACCATCCCTCAGACACAGCAGGCACACCTTGCTTCAGGGCCTTTGCACGTGCCTGGAAGGAAGGCTTTGGGTACCGCTGTCCGCCCGCTCCCTCCCTCCCTTCCTCAGCCCTCATCATTTGCCCCCTTTTTTGTGGTTGGGCACACATCACAGAGTTTATAGCCACTGCTAGTTGGCTCTCTCCCCTCCCAGCCAGGCCATTGGCTTTGGGAGGATCTGTGCCTACTTTGCTCATGGCTATGTCCCCAAGCCTTGCACAGTACCTGGCACATAGTAGGTACTTAAAATCCAGCTGTCCAGTGGATGAATGCCTTCAGGTAATAATAACAAGACTGATTTGAGAGCTCTGTCTTAGAGCACTGGGTTTGGTGGCTGATGAATCCAGTCTGGCAATTAGTTTGCAGCCTTAACTAGTGGGAATCGGTCCTGACTGGTCAGAGCTATTCCCCTAGAGTCCTGGTTGGGCTGAGTACAATGCCTGTTAGAACTGGCAGAGAATGAAGTACGGGCATGAGGGAGCGGAGTTTTGCCATTACCTTCAAGAAGGGGATGACGAATGGCCGCAGTGGGAAGTTGGTGGCCTCCTGGAGCTTGGAATGAAACTCCTCAATGGTCAGTGTAGAGTTCTGTGGGGGAGAAAACCACCTCATGTTAGCCCAAGCCCCATCCGCCCAGCCTGGGGAGGGCAGGAGGCCTGAGGGCTGGGCATGGCCCAGTGTCACAGCATCTTCCCTCAATAGACACATAGCCTCCTTGGCCACGTTACCCAGACTCACCACGAGGCCCAGCACCAGCGTGCGCACGCGCTCTCCGATCTCTGGGGAGATGTCGCTGCCAAACTGCTGCAGGGTGGTGAGGAACCGCTTGAGTTTGCTGAGCTGCCGCGCCCCGCAGGCTGGGGGCAGGTGTTGTGTGGACAGTGAGGCCGTGGACGAGGTGGCCGGGCCATTGCTGAAGCCGTTGGGTGTGGATGGGGTGCCATTGATGGCGGTTGGTGAGTGGCTGCTGCCGTTCATCACTGTGGGGGAGGGGGGAGGGGGAGATGAGGAGCACAGCAGAGAGTTGCAGGCCCCCCACTACAGCCACAGGGATATCACGAGGGTACCCACACCCATTACAGATGCACAGAACAGGGCCTGGAAAGGTGTGTGCTTGACCCAGGGCCTCAGTGGGTGGAGTCTTCACGGTCAGACCCTCCACACCCCAGGGGTGTGCCACAGCCCCCATGTGGCCTGGCAGATGCCCACCTGCCAGCCAGGCTGCTCGGTGTCCACTGTGAACAGGCAGAGGGGCTTCTCTACTACTAGGGATCTGCCAGCCTACTTCTCCTCTTCTCGGGAGAGGTCACTTATTCACCTGAGAGACTGATGACCCCACCTCCACCATGACAGCCCCGAGAGGGGTACAGTCCCACGCAGGCCCCAATGCCCAGACTGACAGGGCTGGGGTGAGGCAGAGGGACCTGGATTGCCTGGACAAGTGGGGCTGAATCCTGGAGAGGAGGCACTGCGCCAACTGCTCTTTGGGGCTGCTACACGCACACTGATATGTGTGACATGGGCCCCAGGCTGTGGTGAGGGACAAGCGAGTGACCTAAGGGACCTGTGATGGACCCACTGCAGGGGACCCGGGAAAAGCATCCCAGGGCTAGCAGATGCCAGGGGTGCTGTGAAATGGTCTCAGGGAAGGACCTCCTCCCTCAGCCCCAGGTGACAGAGCCTTCCCAATGAAGGCTGGGAGAGCCCTCCATAATCTGCATCCTGGTCCCCTGGCCTCAGAAACCTGAGCAGTGATCATCAGGGTCTACAGAGAGGTCAGAGGTCACAGGCTCCCAGGGCCATTGATGATGATGGAGGGGGCTCCAGAAAGGGGGATGGGGGAGGGCGGGATACCTCTGGGATGCCTAAAGCTCAAGTACTAAGTCTAGGGGCCACTCACATCTTGTGTCCTTGGCCACTGCACTGCACAGACACCTGCTCCAGATGGCTTGCTCATGTTCGCACACTCAGCCCCTCGCATGCTCACCTGCCTGTTCTCTCATCCTACATATATAAGCACCCCTTGCATGGGGGTTGAGAGTGAGTCTCCTGCCTGAGGCCCTGCAGCTGCCTGAACTAACCCAGACATGCTGTGTGTGAGACTCAGTGCCTGGCCTCAGTTTCTTCATCTGCAAATGGCCCTGGGTCCAAACCAGAGAGGTAGGGCTTCTCTACTCCACAGGCATCTGGCCCCTCCGCTCCAGGCTCCCCTGGCTTGTACAACTCGACCAGCAGCATCTCAGGTTGTCCTCCCACCACTGGGAAGAGCCAGAAATGTTTGACCCTGATTGCTTTTACATGTGGGTGATCACTCATTGATAATTGGCCCCTACTTAGCCAGAAGTTTGGAAACCACTGACTGAAGGCAGGGTTGACACAAAAACAGATGTGCTGCCTCCCTCCGGAGACGGGACAGGCGCAGGAGTGGAGCCCGGCACCCTGCTCCTGGGCCCGCGTCCTCCCCAGCGCAGCCTTCCCTCCCCCAGAGACGGAGACACACGCAAGTGGAAACCTGTTTTCCCTTCTGGGCCCTGGAAGTGACACACGGACTCTGAAATAATCCCACCAGAGAGGTGCGCCTGATTCGGGCCTTCCTCCTCCCTCTGGGATGGAGAGCGAACGCGAGACACAGGACAGGAAGAGGCCCCGTGCCCCACCCGTCTAAAGTTTTGTCCAGAGGACCCTTAGAGAGACCAGAAGAACCTAGTTGTGCTAATTTTCTGTCTCACCAGCGAGCTTAAGCTAACTCCATAGTGGACAGTGACATACACACACCCTGGCCAAGACCGATGACAGACACTGGCGGTCACTCTAGCCCGGCCAATAGATGGCCTGCAGCCACGGAAGGCCTCACTGCAGTGGGGGCTCACTCCTCAGGGTAGAGCTATGCTATCACCTGAGGTCTGTACCTTCCAGAGGCTTCTAAGACGTGCAGCTGTCCACGCTGCCTGGGCCCCCACCCGCCGGCCCCTGGCCTGGCCTGGGCCTGGCCTCCCTGCAGCTCCCTTACCAGCCTGCCCTCGGCGCCTGGGTCCTCCCGGAGGCCTGCTTGCCCTCGCTGGCCTGTGCTCCCTCCCGCAGGCTGCTGGGTAGTCTCAGCAGCTTGCTAAAGAGACGCCGAAAATAACCCCCGGCCACAAGTGCTTTCATTCCACAACAGGTGTGTTACTAAGTTAGACCACACACGTGTCCCCGGCTGAGGTTTGGGGGCACACACTGGCACCCCTGCAGCTCCCCCAGCTCTAGGCTTGGGTGGGGGTCAGGCTTCGATGAGGAAGCTACAAACAGCAACCCCCCACCCCCACCCCGCCCATGCTAACCTCTCTTCCTACCACAGGGGTGGCTCAGGGGCTGAGAATCACATAGTCCTGAGAGCGCTGCATCTTAGCAGACAAGCTGGATCCAGGACTCACAGAATGACAAGGAGGACCATAGCATCACAGGGCATAAATAATGCACAGTTGTTATATCATCTTCACTTGGAGCTGGGAGCTACATGGTGGCCACGCCTGAACTGTACAGCGCAACTAGCTTGTAGTGGGGACCTGTCCTGCCACTGGCTGACAAACACTCTGAGCATCGCCCCATCAGAACTTTTCGTTATGAACATCAGCTGCAGCCCAAGCACTGTGATGGAAATGCCCACTAGTGACCAATGTCTGCTGAACACCCAGTATGCGCTAGGCCTTGCGCTGACTCGACCAGCAGCATCTCACGGTCCTTTGTAACTGCCCTGGCACCAGGTGCCCTGATGACTTCCAGGTGGGGAAACTGAAGCACAGGTGGCGGCACATGCCCAAGGTCACCCCACTGGGAAGTGGAAGAGCTGGAACTCGACATATGATGGGATCTGTCCTTGAGATGCCAAGCTACAGACTTTCAGTTCTAAGATCTGCCATATTTGCCCTGTTTTGTGGACTGGGGAAAGGGAGCACAGAGAGGGTATCCACCTGCCTAAGGTCACACAGCTTGCGAGCAGCAGGGTCTGGGACTCAGGGACCTCGACTGCTCTCCTGGGCCTGCCCCTCGGACCCCTCTCCCTATGGGAGGCAGGTCTCACTGACACGGCAGATGCAACAGTGGGTTGCACGGGCAGTGGGGTCATTGCTACAGCCTCCCCAGGGCAGAGTGTGCTGGCAACGGCCTCCCGGGAGGCCCATGGTTTTTGTTATTTTACTTACAAAGACAGACCATAGACCATTTTAAGCAGCCATGAAAACGGCCGTGGGGCAGAGACATCGCAGGCCCGTCCTCTCGATCTGTAAGCAAAATAAGAAAAACACGCTGTCAGGAAAGGGGCCGCGGGCAGGCGGATCTGCCCCGTGGGGTGTCTGCAGTTGACCCCTCCCCTCTCTGCCTCTTAACAGCAGTTTTGGGGATCACCACCTTCGGCCAGTTGTTTCTTTCTTTGGGCCTCAGTTTCTTCTGTAAAATGGCAGGGCTGGATTGGGGTTTCTCTTAGGGCCATTTCTGGCAGGACTTTCTAGGGGCCTACAAGAATTTTGGCATTCCATAAGCCTGGGTGGGATACCCTGGTTCTTAAAAAGCGCTCTTCCTGGAAGCCGCCTGGTGATCCCACTCAGCACTATCCTCAAGGGACCTGGAGCCCAAGCTGACTTGTGATTTAGGGCATGGGGTCTCCACTAACAGACAACCAAGTGGTAGTTCCAAAAGAAGCCCAGGACCAAGCTGCCATGAGGGGAAGAAGCAACAAACAGAAAGGGAAATTTGATTTGTCTGTGCTGGAGTTAGTGGGTGGAAGCCACAAGGAGACAGGGTGTATGTACCACTGTCATCAGAGTGAGTCCCCCGTCACAGGGAATAATCAAGAGCAGGTGGAGTGTCAGCCCTTTGAGAGTCCTCTCAGCTGTAAAGTAGCGCCTCACATTCCTTCCCAGAGTTCTCTATGTCCTTCTGCCCACCTCCCTGGCAATGTCTCAGCTTCAACTCCAAAATGAATTTGTGGCCAGGGTAAGAAAAACCACAACCCTCGAGCCGTGGTTCAGGGTCAGCCTCTGGTCAGCATGGCTCATAGGCTGGTCCTGGAGAAGCTCGGGAGGCTCTTGGCAGGAATCCATGGCTGAGTGCAGAGGCTCCATCCATTTGGGCTGTCACCAGCCAGGTGCACAGACATGGTCAACCACCCTCTTTCAGGGAATTCCTCCAGTTAGAGAACAACTCTGAAGCCACCCTGGAGGTGGCCCGACACTCAGATGAATGACCCTAGCAGCCTGGTGGAAGTAAAGCACTGCTTAGAAAAGAAAGAACCACTTGTTTCTTCATGACCTCTGTGCTCTAAATAGAGCCGGGACCTCGAATCCAGGAGCATGAGCCCGAGGTGGGTGGGGGCACATGGGGACGGAAAAGGCACGAAGGGAGGACCCTGAACCACACACAGACCTGCTGCCCACATGCACATCTGTTCATAGGCCTCATGAAAGCACTCTTGGGTGGTGTTAGCTGACCCCGGCCCTGTCCCTGACCTGGAACATCTGGTTCCCGGAGCAGTGCTTTCTGGAATATGGGCTCCTGGACCAAGAATTATAGTAGCCTGAGCAAGACGTGCCCATGAGGGTCAGGGACAAGGCTCAGAGCCCTCAGCCTACATCAAGTGTCTGCTGTTTTCTCCTGCTTGGACTAGAACACTGGAGGTGGGTTGTTGCTTGAGATGGAGGCCCCTGGCCTTGGTTCTTGGGAACTGCTGCCATCCTGTCACAAGTAATTCCTTTTCTCCCCACCTGAGGTGCAGGCTGGTGAAGTAAAACACACCATAAGCCTCCCTGCTCTACCTATGGGGCCCGGACGAGGTGGCGACTGTTTAATAAACAGAGATTCTGCCTTCATTTCAGTCAGAGGTAAGGACTGACTCTTCCAGAAGACAGGGAAGGGTGACCCGATGGCCACAGTGGCCATGCGAGAATGGTGTGTGTGAGAAAGCCCAGTCAGCGTCTGCCCTCTTCCAGTGTGGCTGACATAGGCAGACCCGGACCTGCGGGCTGAGGGCTGTGGAGTGAGAGTCCTGCTGCCTTGGGCCCCATCTTGGGGCAGGAGGCAGAGCCAGGGGCTTGTTCCAGTCTCCGTTACCCACGGGGACCCTGGCTCAGATCTCCTAAGAAGGGGGAGCTGGAACCTTCTGTACCGGGTGAAGGTGCAGGGAGGGGCGTGTGATCACTCAGCTCCTACTGTATGCTGAGACATATCTGTTTTCAGGCGGCCATACCTGGGAGCAGATGGTAATGTCCCTTTTATCAAACTGAAACTTATTTTAAAACCAACATTCTACAAACAAAGGGCTGAGCCTGACCCCATAGTCAATGCCTTTGTTCAAAGCGGGGCTGGGTCACAATGAAGCCAGGGCTGGCTTTGAGTGGCAGAACCGGTGCCTTTCATGTCCAGAGATAAAGGGAGACACACCAGGCCCTGTGGTCCAACCCGGGTTCTAGGCAGAGCTGTGGGCCCTGGCTGGAGCCAGCTGCTCTTACTTCTTAGCCTAGTGGGGACCAGGGACCACCGGCTGAGGAGATGAAGGTTCCTGCCACAGAGAGGGGCTTCACTTGGGTTTCAAAGCCTGGGGAAGGGTCCTCGGATATGGGATTTCTGGCATTTGATCATGGGGGTGGGGCTGGCAAATGGATTCTCTCTATCGCATATCAGAAACCTTTACAGGGCCTTGGCCTCGGGGTCAGGGAACACTGTCCCCCACACTGGCTGCTCAGGACCCAAAGTCACTGAGTCCCCAACCTCTCTGACTTGAAGAAACAGGGCTTCAGCAGTGGTTATAGACTCTAGAAGCCTACCCAGAGCTGCTGTGAGTGCTGAGATGCTCAACCCAGATCTGCCCAGGGCCAGCGAGACACTGCCTGAGGCTCTGGTCTGCCCACCATCTCACTGGCAGCTCAGGCCCTGCCAACCCCAGTTCCTGGCTGACCCTCACACCCTGCTATGGCCCAGCCACAGAGCCCCTGGTATCTGAGCCAGTGTGGAGCTCTTCCCTGGTCAGAGCCACCTCTGGCCAGGGTGCAGGGTGCAGGTCTGACTGAATTCACCTGTACTCTACTAACCTGCTGTGTAACTATGGGCAAGTCCTTGTCCCTTTCTGAGCTCCAAATATAACAGCTAACTTTGATGAAATGCTCACGATATGCTAGCCACTGGGTAAGAACTTCTATTAACTCGTTTGTCTTCACAACAGCTCCGTGAGGCAGGGACTACAGCCAGCCTTGCTTTATAAATGAGGAATGTCGGGTCCAGAAAGGTTAAGTAGCTTGCCTAAGGCTACACGGCTACAAAGTAGAAGAGATGGGATTTGAACCTCAATGCTTGGGCTCTAAGGCATGACGAGATCCTCCCTCTCAAGGGTCTAGTGATGGGTATTTAAGGGTTCAGGGTAGAGGAGCCACAGCACTAGCTCCATTTGCACGCAATGAGGTTTCGAGACTCAGATAACTCAAGGGGCCCCAGAGGCACCTCTCCGCTCTGCTCCACTCAGCGCCCAGCCCTGGGATTACTCACTTGTGTGGGGTGTGAATGAGGGGTGCCGCGTAGCACCCTGGGACGCAGCAGGTGGAGGGGGCGGCATGCTGGGGGGCGTGGACCGGGGCTGTGTCTTCACCTCGGCGGGGGAGTCAGGCATCGCTGCGGCCTTCTTCTCCCTGTCCGCTGCTGCAGCCCGAGGGAGGGAAGAAAGAGAGCCAGTGAAGCAGGTTGAGAGGGGGACAGTGCCACTCCAGCCCCACCTGGTGCCTAGTCAAGGCTCCCTGCCAGCAGCTGGTTTGGGCCTGTGCTGCTGGGGCCCAGGTAGGGAACACTCAGCTGGACAGCAGGTGGCTCCTGGCTTTGCCTACAAAGCCAGGCCCAGTCTCAGGGCCTGGTCCACCCCAGCTAAGCCCCAAGTGTGCTCATAGGTAGATGATATCCCACCCACCAGACCAAGGGCTGGCCAGGACAGGCCATCTGACAAAAGGATAGGCTTGGGTCAGCCCCTTTCAGGTGGGCTGAGGGTGTGGCTGCAAGAGTCCTGAGCTGGCCAGAACAGGGCGCGAATACTCATTGTGGGGTGGAGGTGGTGGTCCTGGTTCCGCAGACTGGGGAGTCAGGAATACCCCCTGAAGGGCCTGTTCAGATGCCAGCTTCCTCCCCCCTATTTCTGGTTCAACAGGTCTGGGGTGGGCCCAAGAATCTGCATTTCCATTAGAGGCCCTGGTGAGGCTGCTGCAGCAGGTTGGGGCCCCAATCAGGCTGGTCTAGGGGATATTCCAGGACAGACCGGGCAACAGAACCTCATTTTTACCATCTCCTGGCCCTGGGAGCAGGCAGGCTGAGGACACAGTCAATTTCAGGCCACTCTAGGCCTGGCCACTCAAAGTGTGGTCCTCATGTCAGCAGGTTGTGGCCCTGGACAATGTGTCAAGAGTCCCACCTGGTCTGACACTCTGCTAGGGGTCAGATGTGTAGAGAGAGGGTGGAAGTGGAAAAACCAGGCCTGCAGGACCTGGGCCCCTGGCCCCACAAAGCGGGACCCCATGGAAAAGGCCTCAGGTGGTCTTACCAGCTACACACATCCTGAGCCAGCAGCTGCCTGGGAATTCTTTGCAGATAGAAGGAGGTGAACCCTGGGCCTCCCCCTCCATCTTAACACAGGGTCAGCCAGCGCCTGAGTGGGCTGCAAAGACTTGAGAGCAGTGGCTGGGATTTCAGGGGGCCTAGTTGTTCAGGGCCATTGAGGTGGGCATCGTCTACCTGTTACATACAGAGGCGCAGCCCACACTGCCCCAGGCACTGCTCGGAGCTCGTCCTGCTAAAGCCAATGGGTCTCATCCAGGGCCAAGGAGATGGCAGGGTAGAGGCGCTGTCAGGGCTCAATACCCCTTAGCTGTCACACTATGTGACTACAATTCTTGTCCTTTCCGCTTTCCCTCCCATTCTCTCCTACAAGGGCCAATGCAGATCAGGGCAGACACAGAGACACACATGTTTGTCTGGGGTGGCCCAACTCGGGATGGTGATTAATAATGCTAATAAATGGCATTTACTATTATCTGGTGTCCAATACTGTGAACACCCTCCCTTATCTCCCCCTCACCTCTCCCTTCACAGAGCAAAGATGCCCACCCATCTGCAGTACTGAGGTGGGGCTCTCACAACCCTCCATACTCCAGGGCCCCTTTGGGTGAGAGCAAAGCCCCCTTCCCACCGGGCCCCATGGAGGGGAAGCAGCCGGAATCAGCAGCCACCCAGCCTTGCAGCACCTGCTGTCCACTCAGCTGCAGCCGCTGGCCTCTCTCCCACCGGGCACCCCGCCCCCCCCCCGCAGACTGCCTGTCAAGAGGCTGATGGCTGGGCACACGTGCACTGCAGCTGTGGAGCCCGTCAACACCATGCCTGGCTGTAGGGCCAGCAGCCAGTCCCCGGTGACAACCAAAGAAGGCAAGCGTGGCCGGCCACTATGGGCCCCAGGCCACCCTTGTGGGTGCAGGCCATCTTGGCCAGCCCTTCATCTGACCAGGCCACCCCAGGGCAGGCGGTCCCACCGGCACGCCTTGGAGGGCATTTCAGATGCCAGGCTGGGACACGGGACTCAGGGCCTGTTCCAACTTTCCAGAGCCCTTCCACACTGGAGCTTGGCCAGAGACTCAGATATTGAACGAACCAGAGCAGCAGATAAAAGAAAACCCCGCTGGGGAGGGGCAGGCCCACTCCAATGGACCGACACTCCCCACATGGTGCTTGTTTAACAAGCACCTCGCTGTCAAGGCAGACGAAGGGGCTGGATGGGGCCGACTCAACCCATCACACCATCTCCACAGCCCTTGAGAGACAGACTCTGGACACACTCACCCTACGATGCCTGATGGCTCTGAGGATGGAGCAGGCAGCACTCTGCTGGTGCCCAGAGACCTTCCTTGGCAGGAAAGGAAAGGGAGGCAGGCCTGAGGCCATCTGTTTACTCAGGAGAGGAGGCAGACTCACCGCTCGAGGCCCTGCTCTCAGCACTGGACAGTCATTGCTCCTTTTATTCTCACCAAAACTCTGTTTTATAGGCACAGAGAGGTGCTGTAATCTGCCCAAGGGCACACAGCAAGTATAGGTCCCTGCAGGGTCACATGGGTCTACAAAGGTTTCAAAGGCCTTGGTAGTCTAGTTACCACAGGCACCCTTCTTCTTCTAGAAGAGGCATCAGGTCTGGGATTCAAACCCAGGTCAACTGAGGCTGTGCTGGGGAGGGAGCACCCATATTGTCCCACTACCCGCCTGGGTCATGGGTCCTAGGGGCTGCGTATGGTGGGACTACAAGTGCACCCAATGGGACCTCAAGTATTTCTGGAATCTTGTTTGAGTCCTGGCTCTAGTGTCTCCTGGCTGTGTGACCTGGGGCAAGTCACCTCACCTCTCTGAGCCTTTCCACTCTGTAAATGGAGCAACGATGAGCACCTTCCATGGTCAGTCGGGAGGTTAGACAAGAAGATCAAGTGAAGAGTCTGCACACAAGAGCACTCAGTGGAATTTGGCAAAAGTTTATGGAGCAACTCATGCTGAGACCCTGCTCTCAAGGCTGCCCTCAGCATAGACCCCTCCTAGAAAGGAAAAAATGACAAGGGCCCTCGGGAAAGAGCAGAGGTGGTGTGGAGATGGCAAGAAAAAGCATTTGTAGTCAAGGAGAGAAAATGCAAAGGCCGGGGCGTTCAGGGCCTCTGGTTGTGCAGGACGAAGGAAGGTCAGCTGAGGCCGGGCTGGCTGCGGACTGCCTGCACGGCAGTGGGGAGCCCCTGAAGGCTCTGCACAGCAGCTGGAGCGGGTCTTGAGTGTGCACATTGTCTCTCCTGCCTAAATCCCTTCAGCAGCTTCCATGCACATGGGCTTCACCAGGCCTGACCAGGCTTGTGTGGCCTGAGGGCAAACTGCAGGTGCCTCTCCAAGCTCTGAGGAGCTGCCAGACAGGCGCAGTCCTGTTCTCCCTGTGCAAGCTTCCTGCCCTGCCCCCCAATTCAAGGCCTCTTACTGAGCCACGGCTGCTCCTGGGTCCCCTAGGGCCACTGGGAGGCTTAAACCTCTGGTGGCTCCACACACTCTTACTGCCTGGGGCAGCCAGCGTAGGGCTGTCCATGTGGGACCCTGTGCCCATAGCCAGTGAAAGCAGGAGCTGGACAGGGCATGGGGGTGTGGTATGGAGGGATCCAGGGAAGGAGCCCCACCATTGGATGTTGGGTGCCGGTGAGGGGAGACAGCTCCCTCTTTCCCACCAAGTCTGCCGAGGGTGCCAGCACAAGCCAGCTCAGCTGGCACAGACCCCAGCAAGTCCAGACCACCACCTGGAAAACCTGGGCTGGCCCTGTGAGACACTCTTTCCCTCCTCATTCTTGGGTCCCGCCCCCCAAACAGCATCCACTTCGGGTGTCCTCAGACCCAGGCGGAGCTGGGCCCATGCCCTGCACATCCACAGAGGATCTCCTTGAACCCTCACACCCTCCTGAGAAAATGCTGTCAGGGACCACGTGTCACCTCCCCCAGGGCACCTGCCTGTGAGAGGCGGACTAGGCCTGAGCTGTCCATCAGACCCCAAGCTTATAGTGTTTCCTCCATGCTCACCTGAGCCTCTGCTTCCCAAGCTTCAATTCTGGGGTCATCTCGTAGCTCTCAGCGCCCAGACCCACCACTTGCTGGTGGGGGTCCCCATGAACATGTCCCCCTTCAGGGGGCTCTGATTCAGCCGGTCTGGGGTGGGGCCAGGCAGCTGGATTTATGTCTTTTTAGTTAAATTTTTCTTGTAAGATTAACATATAGTAACAGCTGCCCCGATGCAGGGCTCACCAGGTGCCACACACGAATCAGCGCCCCCTACCTCAGGTCAGGGGAAGCAAAGCGACCCTCAGGACTGGCTTTTATTAGGAACCCCATGTGCCAGCTGCTGGACTCACTGTACCTTAACAGCAAGAGGCAGGTCCTTTTATCACACCTATTTATAGCTAGGGAAACAGGCTCAAGGAGGGCAAGTGACTTCCTCAGTGTCTCAGAGCCGGAAGCAGAGAAACTGATGGGCAACAGGGTCTGAGCCCGGAGCATCCACAGCCCCTCAAGCTGGGGAGATTAGAAAGTTTTCACACAGGACCAGCTGGGCTCAGACCCAGCGCTGCCCGGGACACCATGTGGGCTAACCAGAACACAGAAGGGGCAGCTGCCAGGGGTTTGGGGTGGGTGGGGGGAGGCAATCATTGCTGAGTTAGCGGGCAATGCCCTAGGTACCCCAACTCTGGGCAAGTGAGGGCGAGGGTCATCTTCCCAAGTCCAGGGGACTCTCTTCAAATCTCAGGGTGTCTGGGAAGTAAAAACTGAGACCCAACCACCAGTGTCACCTGCTCCATTAGCAGCCAGGGCCAAGGCCCGTGTTGGTGGCAGCCCCAGGACTCTGACCCTCTAAGGCACCCTGTTTTTTTCTTTCTAAACAGCCTGTCAGGCTCAATTTTGCAAGAAACCTGCCTTAAAGAGGACTCAACCTCACAGGAGCTTAGAATCTGGGGGACGGACACCGAGCCTTGTCACCCGACACTGGGGGTTCCCCCAGCCCTCCTGGGGTCCTGTACAGTGTCACAACCAGAATAGTGGCCAGTACAGGTGGAGTACAGCTCTGGGGGTGTCAGGCCCCTTACCCCATTGTCCTGGCTTACAGTTAGGAGGTGAGGGGCCTGCAGGGCTGGGGAGCCCCGATGTACATGGAAAGGAACATTTGTTAGGCAACAGGTCTGGCCAGCAGACTCGTGTAGGCTTCCCATGACCTTCGAAGGCAGAAGGCAGACAGTGCTTCTTTCCATTTTATAGATGGAAAAACTAAGGCACAGAGAGGCTCAGAGACCCGCCCAACTCACACAGCTGAGAAGGGGGCTGAACGTGGACCTAGCGTCTCACCCACCTGTCCACAAGGCCTGCTGCTCAAGGTGCCTTCCTTCCCTCATCTGCTCGTCTTCTAATGGTCTGTCCTCCTACCCCCCACAGGGGCTTTCTTTGTTGTCTGTCCTACCCTGAATCCACAGGAATGGGGGGCCTGCTGGCCACCAAGTGCCTGGTGTCTTAATGTCGGTCTGAGTGTGCAGGAGCTGATTCACAATGGCCCAGTGAGCGAGAGCGGGGAGGGCGGGCAGAGACACTGTGTCCTCTCCAGCCCCTGGGATCCCAGCGTCCGTCCTCCTCCAGTCCCATTGTCCCAGCTCTCCCCCACCACACCCCCGCTCTGCTGCTCCCAGACCTCAAGAACATTCCCAGACCCCGTGTTCCCAGGGCCCATGGGACACCCTGCGTCTTTCCCAGACGGCGTATCCAGTTCCCAGCTAAATGTCACTAATCCATCGGCAGAGGAAGCAGCTCTCCAAGGCCAGGCGGAGTCGGTGGGAAAGAACACGGAATGTGCCGGAACAAGCCACCCCATCCATCACTGTCCCTGTCCGCCTGTGGTTCCCAGCCCACCCTGCCTGGCTGAGAACTGGCCACAGCCCAGCGCTCCCAGCCTGGGGTTCTAGAACCTTCTGCAGGAGGAGGACCTGCTAGCATCAGCACATCTCTTCTTCCCGGCTTTGCCCTCCTCCAATCCATGTTGCTCCAGGAAATAACAAGTCCCTGCTTTGATCTTTTACAGTCTGATTTCTGCTGTTACCCCATTTGACCCTCATAAAAGCCATGGGCCGTAGAAAGGTGGTAGATAACAACAGGTTATCCACATCAGGCCCTTCGCAAGACACCTACAGGTACTGACAGGTAACAAACCTATGACCCTGACCTGAGCACTCCACATGAACCACCTCATTTCGTCCCTATAGCAAGCCTATGAGTTGGGCAGATGAGGAAACTGAGGCACAGGGAAGGAAAGCCTTGAGCCCAGGGTGTCTGGCTTCAGAGGCCACTTTCTGTGGGGTCTTGGGACGTGCTCCTGCACGGGACTGGGTAGGTGCTGCTCCTGGGTCCTGGCTGTCCCAGGTTGGATGCAGCTCTGTGCCAGGCCCCTTTCCTGGTGCTGGCCTGCAGGCAGGGGTTCCTGAGGTCCATGGGAGACCGCGGAAGGGCCCCGAAGGTTCCAGGATCCCCTCAAGTTCCCAAGATGATGGAGAGGCCAGCTTTAGAAGTAATGAGTGTATGAGCAGAAGCCTTTCCTGGGGCTTCTGGGCAGGCAGGGAGCTCAGAGAGGGGTGTGCCTCAGTTTCCTTGTCTGTAAACAGGCAGAACAGGGGGCTTGGTGGCGACTCTGGTCACACTGTCCCCAGTCTTAGTTTCCATATGTGCAAGCAGGGAAAAGGAGAGAGCATGAAATGTGCACAAGAAGTCACTGGTCATCTTGGCGACTCTAATGGTGGTGAGGACAAAAGGAAACCACCATAGTAATAACCATTACTATGTCCAATTATTTTCCTTTTGCATCTTCCAAATATTGCACCTTCCTAGTAGAGAAAGTGCAGATGAGCAAAAGAAAGGTAAGGCCCCTGTGAGGCTATCCAGCCAAGATCATGCTCACTGTGTCCTCCACAACTGGGTAGATGGACAAGCCCATCCCCACTGTCCCCTGAGAGGTGAGGGCTCTGCAGGCGGGTGCAGGGCAGACCTGGGAACTGGGCCCCAGTCTCTGAATTCCAGCTTCTGCCTTGGTGGGCAGCGGGCCACTATCCTGAAACTCCTGCCAAGGTAAACCCGTCTGCTTTTCTTTCTTGGGAACCAGAGGGACAAGCTGCCCTCTAAGGCTTATTTATTTCCCAAGACTGGTAAAGGTGGCTGCCCTGTGCCTCAGCCAGCACCTTGAGAGCCCTCAGGATCCTTTGTGACTCCCTCTGTCAGGAGTTTCTTCCCCTGGATACCTGGAGACTTGCCTGCATCCTCCACATGCACAACTGAGAGTCTAGGATGTGACCAGGCGCACGATGGTACTCGACCAATATTTGCTGAATCATGACCTAGAGGATCCAGGAAGACAGTCCCTCTGTCTTCCAAGGTTGTCCCAGCTTCCCTGACCCCTCCAGCTCCCTTTTAGCAGATGTGGATCCTGACCCTTCTGCCTCAGATCCGGCCCTTAGTACTGACACTTCCTAGGCCACCTTCCCTGTGTGGCAAAGTCCTGGCCCAGGTGGCCGTCTGGGGTAGGGAGGTGAGGGGTTCATCTAAGCCCACAGCTCCACGAGGCCTCCTGGCTCAGAGTTCTGACTCCTTGACACTGCCGCCCCACCAGGATTTTCATCCATTTGCTCATTCATTCATTCATTCATTCATAGACCTCCTGTTACAATGACTCTTGACTCTCTCAGGCCCGAAGCCTCCTTCTAATTACAAATAACCCCTGAACTCCCACAAGCCTGATGCCAAATGATGGAGGAGATAGAAATGCAAGCGTGTTTCAGGAGAAACCAGGCCAAGTAGTGCACGGTGAGGTCACACGTGCATCAGGGCGTCCCTCATGAGCAGGACCCTCTAGAAGGTGTAATGGGGCCCATGGACAACAACACAGCACAGTGAGCACGGGGTGCTGGGTTGGGGACGGCCATCGCGGATGCCATCAATGGTCCACTAAGCGGTTCTGTGAGGTCTCCTGGTTTCTGGAGCAGCCCTTCTGAGCATTTGGTGCCCACAGGGTCCCTTTGTGTGCACATGAAGAGCGGACGTCTGTTCTAACTCACAAGGTCCTAGGCAGGTTTTGTGGCCTCGTAACTGTGGAACCTTGAAGGCCATGAGAGACGTAGGGTGATGCAGGGAAGACCTTACATTGAAAGCCCCAAATGCTAGAAGGGCCCCATTGCTGGGATGATCCCAAGCACCCCTTGGTGGGAGATTAACCTCCTTTGAGCCCCTGACTACCCTGTACTAGCTGCTGTGTGGAGTGTGGGAGAGGTGAGACATGCTGCACTACCAGTTCACAGAGGGGCCCCCAGAGTGGCCAGAACTTAAGATGCAAAGCAGCGGGTGGGAGCAGATAGTGGCAAGAAAGTAGAGGCCAGATCTCTCGTGGAGCGGGGGGCATTAGATCCTCTAAACCTTTACTTAGGCAGCTCTGGACCCTAGATTGCCTTCCCTTGACCCTTCAAAGGTGGGTGGGGGGCTTCTCTCCTGGACCCTGTGGTCCAGCCACAGCTCCTGGACCTTTGGAGTCTTGAGTAAGCCAGGTGATCTCCCCACTGAGAGCAAACTTCCTGGTGGACGTGGGGGACCCTGACTCTTCTTGACTCTCCGATAAAAATAAAAGGAGGAAAAAGTTAGGCCTGAACCCCTAGGAAGTATCCATACATGTGTCCTAGGGGTTTGTGACCAGAGCCAGCCAGGGGCTCTCAGCTTAGGGCTCTGGTGGTGGGGGTGCTGCCTGCATGCAGGGAAAACCCAGGATATCGACGCCCCACCCCCATCCAGATGGGAGGGTCTGACGAGGAGGTACCCCTCCCCACCCCCAAGGCCAATGTCAGGGGACTCTCGTCTTTGATCCCCAACCTCTGCAAAGTAGGGGATTTGGGAGGTGGAGCACAGCCTAATGAGTCCCAGGCGCTGGAACTCGAGTCACTTCTCACATCTGGATTCTATTAAGGCCTCCACCGCCCAGCGAATAAGTAATAATATAAAAACACAAGGCTTAGTATTTTCCCTTCCATCGGTCCAGGCGGGCCTCTTGCCCAGCCTTTCCCGGTCTGTGGGTCCTGACCCAGGTAGGCTGTTCCTCTGCCTGCCACTACCCTTCCCACAGTACAGCACTGAGCCACCCCTGGCTGCCTGGCCCCAGGAACTCCGACCTCTGGGCCTGTGGTTGATGACTGTGAAGGTTGCAGGTAGCCATAGCAACAGTGCTTTGTCGTGAGTCAGGAAATCTGAGTTCCCATTCTGCTCTACGACCAACTAACTATGAACTTAGGGAAATTACCCCAGCTTGCCTCTGAGTCCCAGTTTACCTATCAGTAAAATGGGGCTCATAACTTTCACTTCTCCGTGTGGGCGTGGTCTCAAACAAAGAACCCACAAGGGCTTTGTGAACTGGGAGTTTGAGGGACTCTGGCCATCAGTCTCTCGGCTGGAACGTCAGTGGCTTTTCTACTTTGGGCATCAGTTTTCTCACCTGTGAAATAGGGATGAGAACAGACTCACCCCATAGAGTCAAGGAAGGGTGAAACTTGCTAATCCACAGAAAACATCCAGCATGTATAGCGCACAGAGCAGACGCTGCCGCGGGGTCCCAGAAGGGTCTGTCCTCGGCATGTTGTGCAACTTTAATTTTAAATAGGCTCTCTTTTGCCAAGAGCTGTTTCTGTGCCTGGGCTCTGAAACCTCTCCCTCATTTGACTCTCCTGACAAAGCCTTGAGGTATTAGGGCCCCAGGTTAAGGATGAGGAAACTGAGGCACAGATTGGTAGTGCCACTTGCCCTAGTCACATAGCTGTCATGCAGCAGATCCCAGGTGCGTCCAGCTCTAAGGTTAATGTCCCTAGATGGTCAGTGGCAGAGCTTGTTCTTACTGTGGATGTGCTTAGAGTTCTCCCAGATGGTGTCAGTGAGCCTGTGTCCAAGGGTGAGTGGGTCCACAAGAGACTATCCCAGGGATACAGATACAGTGAGGAATACTTTGCAAATGGCTAGGCTGCCCTGCCATCATAAGCGGGAGCTCATGCCATCCTGTCGGTGGTGAAGGCAGCCAGTGCACCTGGGTGAGACGGTCCCTTCTACCACCGAGATGATGCAAAACTGAACCAGACACAATCTCAGCAGAACTTCCTTCCAGCTGGGTCCACCCACACCTTCTGAACTAGAAATGCATGGCCTATGTTACACCTACAAATGAACCTGGGACTCATCAAAGAAGCTGGGAAGATATGGCATAACTGTTTGACAGGTGACAGACAGAATGAGTGCCCTCCACACCTCCCATGCTCCATCTGTCCTTTAGTCTCTCCTGCCCAGCACTCACTCTTGTCCTGCACGGAGCCTCTGCACCTGCTAGAACGCTTCCCCCACATCTTTGAAAGGCTGTCTTCTTCTCTTCCTCTCATTATTCAGATTTGGGATCAAATGTCTCTCCTCAGAGCAGCCTTCCCTACCCTCCCAAGTAAAAACTGTCCCCACCCCTGCACTTCCCACTATGCCAGTCAACTTAATCTTTTTGGGGGGCACTTGTCAATACCGGCAACCAATTATGTTGGTCCTTGTGTCTACTGCCTGTCACCTGGATGACACTGTTTTATCTTTCTGTGCACTGTCCCCAGACAGAGCCAAGAATAGTATCTGACATTTAGTAGGTGCTCTATGTAGGTTTTCTGGCTGGCCACTGAGAAAGAGCATATGTCCCACCTGCCCTCTGCTACCCTGAACCCTGTCTATGCACATTTGTGAGTGCAGCTCACTGTGGCAGGAGAGAGCCTGGGCTGGGCCTGGGTCAGGACCTGCACCCCTGCCGGCAGCCCCAGCAAGCAGTTTCCCTGTGTGTAAGTGGGAAGGACAACTCTTTGTGGTGTGTATGAGGACCCAAGAGCTGTTGGAGCCTATTCCATAGCAATTAACCTGGGTTATGGCTACTAAGACCCCCTCCACCTGTGAGGTGAATACATTGCAAAATGGCCTCAATTCTTTGCTCTTCATGACCCACGCCCTTGCGTGTGACTGAAGCTCTTCCCATCCAGAGATAGAGCTGCTTTCCCACCCTTGGATCCAGACTGGCCCTGGGACTTGCTCTGGCCAATAGGATGCAATGGAAGTGATGCCAGCCTGGACACAGAGGACATGAGCTCCACTTGCTCTCTTGTCGAAGCAGCGTGACTGGAGGGTGAGACATGATGGGGCAATTGGCCCAGTTGTCCCAGTCATCTGTGAGTGGGGGAGGTCACAGAGCTGCTGACCACAGACCCAAGAGCAAGCTCAGCAGGGACCATAACTACCCAGATGTACCTGCCTAAATTGAAAGCCTAAAGAACTGTGAACCAAATAATGGTGGTTGTTTTAGGCCACAAAGTTTTAGGGTTGTTCGTTACATAGCATTAGCTAACTGGTACATTTTGGTATTTAGAACTATAACATATTGGAACTAGAAGGGACCTTAGAGACCAACCAATCAGATCTTACAGATGGCAAATTTAAGTTGAATCAGGGCCTTCTGCCTCTTTCTCCGCTCCTCCTATGGTGACTACTTGGCTTGGACAAGCAAGTCCACCTTAGGGAATATGTTTAAAGGGCATCATCGAGGTGCCTGCCAATATTTTTCTATGAGGATATTCATCACAGCATAGTTTATGAGAGTGACAAACAGAGGGCAAATGACCCCAAATAAACTCTCTGGTCAATGCAATACTATGGAACCTTAAAAATACCACCGTAGGTACATGCACTTTAGAAACTGTTTTTTAGTATCTACTAGCCGAAACCATCACACACTCCACGGTACAACAATATTACTCCTAGGCACAGAACGAACAGATATGTAAACACATGTGCTTCAGCAGCAAGGAACAAGAGTGTTCATCAGTCACAGAGGTCCAAAGGGAAGCCATCCAAATGCCCATCAACTATTGAAGGGGCATGAATCATAGTAGATCCACATGGAGGAATATTATACAGCAAGGAAAAAAGGACAGATACAACCACACGCACAAACATAAATGCATCTCACAAACATGCAGCCGAGTGGATGACACCAGACTCCAAAGAGCATATGCCATGTGCTTCCATTTAAGATTTAAAAAAGGCAAACTGGTCTATGGTGTCAGAGTCACTGATAGGCAATGACTGGATGGGCACAGGGCCTGGGGGCAGGGAGGTAACATTTATCTGGCACACTTTGTAAAAAGTCAAGTTGCGCACTTTTTTTTTGTCTATTGTCTCTCAAATGCCCACTTACTGGCAAAAATGATGCCATGATAGATGGAATACCATCTAATGATATAGAAAAGCAATGTATGAGTAAGAATCAAAAGAGGTGACAAAAACATGCGATTCCATCTTGTAAGTAAACATATGCACACACACACATACCAAAAAAATGATGAGAAATGAATTGTGACTGTGGTTCCTGGTTAGAAAGTGGGTCAGAGCCATTATGTTCCTGCCCGTGTCTTCAAGAGGAGGCTGTGCCATGGAGCCCAGAGCTCAACTAATCAGAGATGCCCTGACCCCTTGGACCCAAGCCCTGTGGATGGTTCTGAAGTCTGGTCTTCTACAGCATCCCAGCATTGAGCAAAGAGTTAAAAGGCGGGGGAGGGTGGAGAGCTCAAAGCTCTGGAATGAAAACCTTCTCTGCTCTCCAAAGGGCAGCAAACACGATCCAGATGTCAGGCATGCTCACCCTGTAGCCGGCAGACAAAGGAAGCACATTCCTCACCCAGCTGCTGGGGCTGAGAGCTGCGGGGGAGGCGCCCTGACATCTGGGCTCCTGCTGCAGAGGAAGGGGCTGCGAGGCTGGGGGAGGGGCAGGGAGAGTAAGGGGCACCCTCCTCTCCCAGTACTGGTCTCCACATTCTAGGAGCCCCCTCCCATCCCCCCATGCACAGCTGCTAAGGGGAAGTGGCTCATTTGCAGGGTGGTATACCTAGCTGAGTGTCAATGGGCTGTGACAACAAATGTGCTGGTGTGGCTTCCTGGGTGGGTGGGCACAAGGGATTATGGGTTTATATAGAAAGATGAGTGGGTAAGTATGAGGTAGATGGACAGGTAGATGGATGGATAGGTAGGTGGGTAGATGAATACATGGGTGGGTAGGTAGATGGATGTACGAATGGATGAGTGGATGGATGGATGGATAAATGGATGGGTGAGTAAATAGATGGATGAATGAATGGGTGGATGGGTGGTTGGTGGATGAATGGATAAATGGATGGATAGATGCTGGGTGGGTGGATGGATGGACAAATGGACAGATGATGGGTGGATGCATGAATAGATAAATTGAGGAATGGGTAGATAGATAGGTGAATGGATGGGTGGTTGGCTGATGGATGAATGGGTAGACGAGTGAATGGATGGATGAATGGATAGATGGATGGATGGGTGGGCAGCTGGGTGGGTGGATGGATGGATGGATGGGTGTATGAGTCCATGTATGTGTGAGTAGAGGGATGGCACTGTGACCTAAGTGTGATGGAGATGAGTTTCTTCCTGGGTGCTCACAGGTGGTAGGGGCAGTGGAGACACAGGCCACTACACAGAGCTGTGCAGTAGTAGGAAAAGCCTACTCTGGGGTCAGGCAGGCCTGAGTTCAGCTCCTGGCTTTATCTCTTGGGTGGCCATGGGCAAGCTTCCTTGTTTCTCTGATCCTCAGTTTCCTCATCTGTACACTGGGGGCAATGTTGTGAGGATTAAGTGCCTGTTAAGAGAACACTCCACAGCTGCTTTGCGCATGTGTGTGTGCGCACGTGTGTGCGCGCGTACACACTCTCTCTCTCTCTCTCTCTCTCTCTCAGCTAGGATGTGTTGGTTGGGTGCCTCACCTGATTGAGAGGAGTCAGTGAAGTCCTCCTGGAGTAAAAGATACCTACGCTGGGATCTGAACAGAAGAGTCCAATGGTAGAATTTGTCGCCACCCCCTCCCCCCATAGCAGAGCCTCGGGCAGGGGACAGCATATGTGGAGGGGGAGTATGTGTGTATGTGTGGTGTCCACTTGTGCATTTCCTATAGAGGGGTGTGACCCTCAAGAAAGGTTGCAAAACACCCCTGGAATATTTAAAAGATGATCTGATATGTACACAGTATCTCAACAAGGAAACAAGAAGCTGCCCCTGGGGAGAAGCGGGGGTGGGGGGGGGAGACTTCCTTCTCTCTGTGCTCCCTTCTGTACCAGAACCCCTTTAAACCATGTCCTTCATTCATCTTAAACTTCCTGCTGCCCACCAGCACTGTGCTATCCCCCAAGAAGCAGATAGTAACAATAAGTAACAGCCAATTACAAACTGTCACATAAGTTAATGAATGGAACATTATTGCAGTTTGCTTATTTAAAAAAAGGAATTGACGAAATTCAAAGAACTCATGGGGCCATGGATGGTAAGTGAGCTCCTAGTTGCGATAAAGTGGGAAGTCCTATACACGGCTGCAGGCACACCCTGGGGTGGGGGGCTGAGTGTCAGAGAAGTTTCTAAGAAGGGGTGATGTTGCAGCTGGGTCCTGAGAGCTGCAGAAGTCACGCACCTAAAGAAAGATGGAGGGGAAGGCTGACCCAGCGACCCCAGCGGAGGGCATAGCTCAGCCAAAGGCGTGGCAGTTGGAACTCAGGAACAAACAAGAAATATCAAGTTCCACCTGCAGCCGAAGGTGGGGAGTGCGAAGAAAGGCTGGATGGAAGGGCCAGCCAGTCTGTGGAGGGTCTGAAAAACCAGGCCAAGCAGTTAGGATGTTCCTCTGCCAGCAATGAGGCGCCACTGAAGGCTTAACCAATTCCCAAAGTGTTTTCATTGTTTAAAAAACATGCAAATTGGCTGCATATCACCTTGAACTCTCCAGAGAAATCCTGCCAAAATTTAAAATAATAATGCTGCTCATATGAATGCTAAATAATAATTAGGGACTGGTGGTTTATTCTACACGTGTTTCTCCTAAGTGCCAGATGATTCTTGGGCCAAGTCCCAGCCATGGAATGGCCACCCTTGTCTATGTGACCTGTGCAGGCCCAGTTCACCAGTGACATGTACATGTGAGGCACAAAAGCCAATGATGGGTGTGGCACCCAGGACACGGTGACTTCTCTGAGCGTTACATACTACCCTGAGTGGTGGGGACACAGTCCCCGTGCTGACAGGGCCTGGGGGACCCCAGGTTATGATGTATGCACAAACCCTCAAATACAGGTGGCCAAAGGGATTTTAGAAATAACCTGGGAGAGGCAGGGACATAATTGGTATTTGGGCTGGCTTGCTTCTGGGATCATCCCTAACTTTTCACCTCCCCACTTTCACAAGGATGACCCTGGAGCCGGTGTGATAGAGCTGTGGGTGAGAGTGGGCCCCATGTGGCACTGCCTTGATGCCCCCTTGCCACCCCGCGGGAGCACTCTGTGCATTCAGGACCTGGGAAGGGGCAGGCCTGGGGCTCTCTCTCGCCCCATCAGAGGCATCCGCGCACCCAACAGCCCCTCTGTGTCCTCTCAGTTCCTGGACATGGAAGGCACCAACCAGGGTCCTCCCTGAACCAGAACGGCTAGGGACAAAGCCAGGCCCACAAGAAGACCCCACCACTGCGAGGCCCTAGGCCATTCCGCCCCTGGCATCAAAGGGTGGTCCTCCTGCCTCTGCCTTTATGCGGGAGGCTGGGGGCTGCTGCAAAAGCTCACGCTTCCTCTTGCAGAGACAAGGTAAAGGTAGGAAGGCAGGCCGGGGGCCAGCCCCATGTTGGGAACTTTTCAGTTAAGTCATTACTGAAGTCAAAGCTATTGCGCAGGCCATAACTGTCCTCACTTCCCAGGTACTCAGAGAGGCACAGGTCCCCACTGAAGTTACACAGCACTAATACCGGGCTTGAGTTCCTAAGGACACCACAGGCCCTGCTGGCCCCATGGTATTGCTCATCCTTTCAGAGGCCCACGGCTGTAGTTGATTTCATGACTTAACCCCAGCAGCACCAGAGAGGCCTAGAGTCAGGGTGGCCTCACACCACCTCCAGGAGTGAGGGAACTGAGCCCCAGCCTTGGGGTGGCTGCTGACAACAATCTTTGGGCATTCTGAGCTTGGAACTCTGGGGCGCTGTCTTCCCAGGGCTCTTCTCCCTGATAGAGTCCAGAATGTTCCATCTTCTTGCCCAAGGAACCATCGAAATGTCCCAGAAATTCCAATCGTACTTCACCCAAAGGGCAGAGCCCAGGCTCCCTGACTGCCGAGAGCCTAAGGGGCACCACACATCCCAAATTTTTGGTGTACAGTTTTTGTGCATTTGCTGCATACCTTGGGCCAAACTTATCACCTCTCACATGGTCACATGAACCCTATTATTTATCCTACTTTCAGAGAAGTCAATAATGTGCCCATGGTGAACCTGGTAGCCTGGCCCTGACAGGTATTGTCATCATCATCATGTGGGAAAAACCCACTCCTGGCAATGTTCCCCCAACGAAGGAAGAGACAGGGGGCAAGGAAAAGGACTTCCACTCTTTTGGTCTGCCCACTCAAAGTCACTTCTGTTGACAGTTCTCATGGAGCCTTCCAGACATTTCTATATAAATATAATCCTATGCATGCTTGCCCTTTAAGAAAAGGTTGACATAGGCACCTACACATCAGTCACTTCTGTTTATTGGGGTTTCTAGCTTCATGTGGATGACCTGGAGGCCAAGCTCAGTCTGCAGGTCTCAGTGTCCTCACCTGTACACTGTGGATAATTATTTCTTTCCTTGAGCATTAACCCAAGAATCAAAGTAATACTGTGCACACGTAAAGCCTACCACGGCAACCTGCATCCAGGAAGGGCTAAGTTAGTGCCAATCTACAAACAGGCAACTCCCTGAGCACTCGCTTCTGTGAAGGCCGTCCACTGAGCTCTGCATGCAGACAGGCTCATCTGTCCTATCCCTGAAGCCAGGTGGCGAGGACAGGGCAGGTCAGGCCCCAGGCCTGCTGTTCTTGCCCAGCACATGCTGGATGCAAGATGCGCCTCTTTGGTCACTGAGAAGTTCTGAGCCAGCACCAACCGACAATGTTGATCACGGATCTTCTAGGTCTGCACTTTGTATCACTGTCACCACGAGCAAGGTGGCCGTGTGGAGGAACATGGTGACTCTCTACAAGAGTGGCCCCACCGTGCAGCGCCGAGCCACCAAAAATGCAGGTGGAAAAGGGAAGTCTTCCCCTCCCAGCCCAGAGGGGCACCAAACTTGGCAAGACGCGTCCTTTGCCCTCTCCCAGCCCTGCTGGCAATCCCCACAACCTAGGAACAACACCTCCTTTCTCTGAATTTAAGGAAAACAGTCTCCTCTGGAAGCAAAGCTTTTAAGCAGATGTTTCCTCTTGGCCTGAACCTCCCCCACCTCCCCCAGCCGGGCCTCCACCCCAGGCGGGGCCTGCTCAGCTCCCACACTAGGCAAGGCGCAGGGGAGACCAAGTGATTTCAATTTTTCTTTTTCAGAAGGGGGAGGAAAATATTAAAAAAACGTGTTTTACAAGCCTGCCTTTGCCATTGTTTATGTAAACAGGTAAATTGTTTCCTGCCTCAATTAAAAACATCTGCCACATAAATGAATACCAATTAACTCATCCTGTTTTTAATTACTCTGTTAATTACACACAGGCAGCAGAAAGGATGGCTGGAGTAGGGAAGCTGAGTGCCATCCCTCCCCCTGCTTGGCAAGGATCCTGAATGCGTCTGGCTCCTGGAGGATGAGGGTGGCAGGGAGGTGGTGGCATGGTGCCAGCCGGGATTCCCCGATCAGGGCTGCCGAGTGGGCACCTCCTCCCTGGGTGGGGGGCCAGTGGGGAGGGAAGTCCTGGCTCATGCCAGGGAGGATGGGGCCCCCTTTCTGCATGCCTGTTCTGCCTCCACCCCCTTCCTGCCTTTCAGCTTACTCCAGCCCCCAGACTCTGCCTTTAGGCCCCATTGTCACTGGAGAGGAAGGAGGGGCCTTAAGGGCGCCCCACTCACGTCCTGGCCACATTTTGTTGGGGCAGGGAGGCCTGGATCTTGTCCAGGAAGGCCTGACTTAGGGGAGGGGGATCAGACTTCCCCTAAAGGACATCTCTGTCCACTGAACACCTACTGAGCACTCCCACAGTGTCGCACATGGCTGGAGGCCTCTTGGGGAGCACCCTCACCCTCATCCCTCACCAGCGTTTCATTTGGCTTGTCCTCCTCCTCAGCCTTCACGGGGTTCGCAATGACACAGCCTCCTCTGCCTACTTCACTGTCATCTGTCCCAGGGCATGCAGGAGGCGCTCGGCACATGCTCACTGAGTGAACCAGGCAGCCTCATCTATGAACACTCACTGAGGACGCATTTTTATTCCCATTTGCAGGGGAAGCCAGGAGGGTGATGACCTGTCCAAGGTCACATCACCTGTGTCTGACAGAGCAGGACTGGAACCCAAGACTCCAATTCCAGGGCTTATGGCGAGTCTACCATTTATATCACAGAAGGCCAAACTCACATGCTGGTGCTGTCCCAAGGAGCTGGGTATGGGGTGGACCTTCAAGTCTGCATGTCTGACAGGTCCCAGGGGACTGCACTTTGAACAGCGGGGGGAGGGGTTCCACCTCTAAGCCCCGGGTCTCTCCTTCCAGGGGCATCTCCAGATCCTTGTTCTGCCCAGGACAGTACATCTCACCTCCCACCGATATGTGTCAGACACTCTCCCCATCTTTTCTCCCAGGTTTCCATGGCTTTTAAGTGCTGAGATGGTCAGAGTTGGCTGGCCCTTGGAGCCTGTCAGGTCAGAGCAGCCAATAGGTTTTCATGTGCACGCAAGCTCAATAAAGCAGAGGCACCAGAGCAACTCCAGGAGAAGGATGTTGCTGTCTCAGACAATCTCAAAGGGAAAGGGCTGCCTTGATCGACTCGCGATGTCTGCCACTAGCACTGGAGAGGGCAGTTGATTAGCCATGTCTGTCACCAGCATCAGAATGAACAGAAAGATACTCCCACGTATTGGGGCATTAGGGTCCAGTCCACCCTTCACTTCACAGATGAGAAACCTGAGTTCTGCAGTGTTCCAGACAGTCTGTCTCTTGTACTGTTCATGGTGTCTGCTCATCGAGTGAACTGTCTGCACCAGGGGCCTACTCTGAGGGATGGGTCAACAATACACAAATGGACAGGCCAGAGTCCATCCCATGCCTGTTCCCAGGGGCAAATCCCTTCCACGGACTACTTGTAGCTCTTAGACACCAGCTGCAAGCCTCCGCCTGAAATCCTGTCCCAACGCTGGAGAGAGGAGAGAGGGACAGCCAGTACTATGTGGCCAACAAAATATTAACTCACTTAATCCTCCCAACAGCCCTGTGAGGTCATTCTATTACATAATAATACTGATAAAAAAAAAAAGTAAAACATGTTACACTCCCATTTTAAATACAGGACAACTGAGGCACAGAGAGAATATGTAACTGCCCAAGACACCCAGCTAGAAAGGGCAGAGCTGGGGTTCCGATTCAATCAGTGCAGTGCTGCAGGGTCCCCGGCTTGAGCTCACACAGATGCCTGGAGCCAACGTGGATCGAAACATCCAGTCTCCCCAGTCTGGCAAACGGGGAGGCAGAGATAGAGAGGAGCCTCATAATGTGCCCCAGACAGTAAGGGCTGGCTGCAGGCTGGTGAGGGCCAGGCAAAACTTTTGAGTTTGAAATCAGGTGTCTGTTGAGTGGCCATGGGCTGCGAGTAGATCTCTTCATCTGGCTGGGCCTGAGCTCTCCCTGCAAAATGGTGGGGGGGGGTGTGTGGGGAGGCTCACTTCTGTCTTGCAGTGTGGACGTGAGGATTCTGGCGCTTTCCTGCAAGTGTCTTTGCCCACTGCTCCCCCACCTGCCTCCCCTTCCAGGTAGGCCTCCAGGCTTACCTGGTGGTTTCCTGAGCTGCTGGGGTCCAGCCCTATACTAGGCTGAGGGACTCGCACCCTGAGAACTCCCAGGGGTGGGAGCCTCTTTCAGATCTTCTGCAATGCACATTCCTTTCAACACTCACCAGCCATTGTAAGGGTCAAGGCTATTTCTCTGGGGCCTTTTAACCAATTTGAGCAACAAAGCAACCTAAGAGCAGTGAAGTCATTAAGGGGCAGGGGCTCCCGACTGTACACTCGGGCCCTGGGCCTATCGGAGCAGGAGTCCTGCGCCAGCTTACCCCGACAAAGCCAGAGCCACATCCATGTCTGGGCGGCTTTGTGAGGAGCAGCCAGGAGGCAGAATCGGTCCCCAAGGCCTGTCCTTCAGGGCAAGAGACCCTGCAGGCAGTCCCACAGCCCTGGGTGGTCAGACAGCAGGGAGGGCTCCCCGCTTGTGGGGAGGAGCCCAGAGACTAGCTGGCTAGGACTTCAAATAGGAGATGGCCACAGGAAAAGGACTGCAGGGACCTCAGGTCAAGCACCAGTCCCGCTTTGGGATCTGAGTGCTGAGAGGTGAAGGGCCAGGCAAGGGCTCAAGAGGGTGGACACAGAGCCAAAGGCCAGGGCCCCTCGCTGTGGAGAGGGCCGCACCACAGGGTTTAAACCCCAGTGACTTCGGGCAAGGACTTAACCTCTCTATGTGAAAGAGTGAATGAACCGGCACAGGGTTGAATGAATGAATTCGGGGTGGCTGAACTCGCCGAATCCTGAGGGTGGGGGCTCCTCCCCCCTCACTACACATTTTTTCCTTCCAAGTGGCAGAATGACGTTCTCCACCACCTCATGGATGACATGGGGAGTGGGGTGGACAGTTACCACAGAGGGACAGTCCTGGGAGAAACTAGAAGCCATCGGTCAGTGAGATCTCACTATGGTCAAGCCCAGGGCTCAGAGGTATTCACATGCTGCACCAGCCCACAGGCTGAACTGTGGCACTGATTTCAAAGGGCACAGAGAGGGCAGGCATCTGCCTGGGGGCACACAGCATGGCCTCCTCCATGAGCCCTCATCCCGCTCGCCCGGAACCACAGGCTAGGCCGTATCCACAGCAGCAGAGGGTCTGTTTCCAGGCCTGCTGGGGCCCCCTCCCCCCAGCCTTGGGAAGGTGCCAGGCAGGCAGATGGGCCTGGCGCTGGTGCAGCCGTGGTGGCAGCTGCTCTGGGGGAGATGAGCGAGGAGCCAGGCTCCACCGACTCCCTCCTGAGCGCGGGAACCTTCTGGATGTTTTGACTCTTTCCACCAAATGGTCTCGGAACCTCGAGAAGATCTGGGGTGGGGTGCTGAGTCAAAACAGCCCTCGGGGGGTTTCTGCGGAGGTGTGCGGGTACTTTCCTCCCTTTCCGGCTCTTCTCATCCTGCGGTGAGAGGCTCGGAGGCTGGTGGAGGAGGTTACCTCCCCATTTGACAGGAGGGAAAACCAAGGCTCAGAGGGGATCGGGACATGCTCGAGGCTACACCACTGGCCCCAGGGTTTCCCCTCTGAACCCTGACAGGCTGGACCACACATTTTTCTGGGGGCTCCAGAGCGGCATCGACTTCTCAGAGCCACTCCATTCTCCTCTCTCTTATGCCCCTCAGGGTGGGCTTTCTCAGGCTGGGAAGTGGGGCACCCTGACTACCATCAAGGGTGTGGGGTGCACACCCTCCCCACCTGGGTAGGGAAAGTTTTCATGATGACCGTTTTTAAGAGAGAGCCTAGGGAGGACAGTGGGCAAAGACAAGGCTCCCCGTCTGTCTCCAAAGTGTCCTCACACCTGGCCTGCCCCTGCCAGCAGGACCTTCTGCCAGGTGGGAAGAGGGTCTCTGGCTGTAGCGTGGCCTCTGCCATTGTGAGCACTCCAGGAGTGTTTGTAGGACTCACTTTCCCCTTCTGTGAAATGGGGACGAATCTACCACAGTGGCAAGCTGCAGCGAGGGAACTAACTCAGACCCGATTAACCAACCAGAACACGGAGCCATTGGGTCTGACCAGGGGAGTAACATACTGGTGAGGAGTAGATGGCAGCTCAGGTCAGGGTTATTCTGGCTTCTAAAAGGGATAACGAATACCTCTTCTGATACCTAGCTGGACAAGCCTCTGCCTCCACTACCAAACTCCTTGAGAATGCCCAAGGGTCCTACCTGGGCTCTGAAACGTCCTTCTTCTCACCCTTCCTGCATAGTGCATGTTTCAGGGGATAAGCAGCCATCCCCCCACCTCTCCCGCTTGGCGGTGGTCACAGGCCAAGCTGTGAGAAATGTTTTCACGTGGAGGTTCACCACATGTCATATCAACACAGATGACCTGCGATCAGCTAAGAGCTTTATTTAGGAAGGATGTGGGTGAGTGCCGAATCTGCCAGCCATGGGGCTGCAGACAGACCAATGGGACTGTCCCAGGTGCCCTGTGGGACCTCACCACGAGCTCCCACACAGAGGGGTTCAGTTAACTAATCTGAAGGGTCCCCATGGGGCCCTCAAGCCATGGGTGCTGTCTGGGAGGCCTGTAAGCCCGGGAAGGCACAGCGCTGAGTGGGAATCTTGCTCAGGGACAAACTGGCTGCTGCTGTGTGACCACAGGGTGTGGCGTCGGGTCTGACAGGATCTCACAGCTGGATCAGTGCAAAGCCAGGCTCACATGAAGACACTGTTTTTTCATGCTTTAGTATTCATGCCACCATCTCTGACTAGACGAAACCTTCAGCGCCCATAGCACAGCTCCCATGTCAGCTTTCTGTCACCTTCCTGCCCTCCGCCCTTCACCTTCCCGCCCACAAGGCCCCCTCGCTGATCTCCAGATGTGCCTCGGGGCTTCTGCGCTGCTATCACCTGTGCCAGAGAGGCTGTGCCCCAAGGACACCTGGATCCTTCCCCTTCCAGGCCTCACCTCACTGTCCCTTTATCAGAGAGGTTGGATCTGACTAGGCAGCAACCTCCCACCCAGTCTGAGACCCTCCCTGTGGCCCTCGGTGAAAAAATATCACTTGTCTCCATTTATCGTCTTTCTCTCTCTAAACAGAGTAGCAGCTCCTTGAGGACAGTGGTCCGTCTGCCCGATTCTGGGGCAGCACCCGTGACGGGCAGGTGCTCAGTGATTATTTGTGAAAGGAGTAAATATGCACCCATACTAGTCTCATTCTAATGGAGACACGTCTTAGCTACACGTCACCCAGCTCTGTGCCAGCATGTCGCAGGCTTGGTAGCAGTGACGCTCACCCCCGGGTCAGCCTCCTGAGCTTCATCTAGGGAGAAGACAACAGATGGAAACAGGGATGACTGTGGTCCATTTGTCCCACCCCCTCACCATGAGGGGTGGTCAGAGGAGGAGGGAGGGACTGAATTTCTGCTGCATGTGGAAAGCTAGGTTGTCTTTTGATTTGGAGAGAAACAAAAAATAATTATCTCATGCACCCTAGCCAGGATCTGGGTCTTCCAATTCTGCCCTGTATCCAGACTGTCTAGGGAGGGGAGGGTTCACCTAGCCTTCTCCAGGGACCTCCCCAGTGGCTGCCTGCCCTGTGTGGGTTCAGCCCAGGGAGCCCAGAGGGACAGCAGCTGGGGCCTGTCAGGGGCCTGTCCTGACTTCGCATGGGACACTTTCCATACTTCTCTGGATGTCTCCCTGCAGGAGGTGGGCTTCAGTCCCCGCCCACCCATGCCACTTGGGTTCCTTACATATGAGGGGTCCCCTGTTCCGAGCAGCCACGGGGAGGGGCCACGTAGAGGTGCTCTGTCAATAGCCGGCCATACCTAGGACCAACATTGGCCCAGGACGCCCTGCAAAGCCGGGCCTTCTATGCCAGTAGCCCCAACTGTGAAGGCCACTAGCCAGGGCCCCAGATACCCCAAGGTAGAGACACAGCATCCCCATCAGGCCCTGTTTGAACTCCTGACCCAGGCGCCAGGGAGCATGGTGTGTACATGGTTGTTCTGAGCCACTGAGCCAGCCTGGGGTGGGCTGGTCCACAGCAGTCAGAACTGAATGACTTCTCCGTGAGTGTGCAGGGCCCGTTCTAGCGAGTGTTTCTGGGATCACCTCTCCTGCCTCTGAGTGAGGACTGGCCTGGAGAGAGCCCTCAAGAAACATTTGTTTGGGAGTCAACAATGTCAGGTGTACAGACAGACTGCCCAGGTTGACCACAAGCTGCCTCCTTCTGTGGCCTCGATGCAGGCAAGTCCCGGGGTTGGGAAGCAGACTCAGCGATGAGATAACTGTTGGTGGAATCAAATACAGCAACAGCTTGCAGCAGGTAGACGAGCCGCTGCTGTTCAAACAAGACTCTCCGAGCACCCAACAAGGGCACCCCCGCCAGCCAGGGACCCTCAGCATCGGCGCCTGTGAGATGTAGTGGGCACCCCCAGGTGGGACGTGTTCCTATTCCCTAGGGCGCTCTGAATCAGGCACTTGTCTGGGCTCTGGTGGGTGGCAGGGAACACAGACTAAAGTCCTGCCCTCACAGAACTGTCCTTCTAGGAGGGAGAAAAGGAACAGACAGGGAGGCCGGGGATGCTATGGAGAAACGGCAAGAGCGAGGGCGCTGACTGAAAAGAGGACCCCTGAGAGAGACCTGACGGGGTGGCAGGTGCGAGCCATGCAGGTGTTGGGGGGAGAGCACAGCAGGCAGAGGGACCGCCAGTGCAAAAGCCCTGGGGTGGGAATGCGCCTCCGTGTTTGGGAAACAGCAAGGAAGATGAACTTCAGGGAACAACTGGGGGGCCCAAAGCCACCGCAACAATCTGGTCTGTCTCTGGAGGGGCCGTTATCTGACGGGCTTTGAAGGGGACCCCTCTGGCTGCCACATGGGGACCCCAAGCTACCTCTCTCATTGAGGGCAAGGATAGAAGCCGGGAGACCAGGTGCAGAGTCCTGTTCATGCCGTGAAGGTTAGACGCAGGTGCCAGGGAGATTCGGTAACTGTTTGTGGAACCAAATACAGTGACAGCTTGCAGGCAGAAGAGCCGCTGCTGTTTAAACAATCCTTTCCAAGCACCCAGCGAGGGCGTCCCCACCAGCCGGTGACCCTGGGCAACTGTGTTCACCAGCTCAGGCCACGGTGTGGTCACTTATGAAAAAGGGATGGTGGCGGCCACCTTCACAGGCTATTGGGAGGACCTGGTGACATGCAGAAAAGCCCGGGCCACCAGGGCAGGCAGCTCTTCTCGAATCATCCACTGAAACCCTAATGGACAACGAGTTAAACCTAGAATGACCACATGACTCAGCCATTCCTCTCCTAGGTATACACCCGAGAGAATTGAAACATGTCCACGCAAAATTTTGTACACAAATGTTAACAACAGATTATTCACGATCGTCAAAAGGGCGAAACAGCCCAGATGTTCATCAGCTGATGATGGATACACAAAACGTGTCTATCCATGCGGTCGAACATTATTCAGTCATTAAAAAGGACTGGGGTACTGACATGCGCAACAACGTGGACAAACCTCAAATACATTATGCTAAGTGAAAGGAGTCAGTCACGAAAGGCTATATATTGTATAATTCTATCTATACGAAATATACAGAATAGGCAGATCCAAATAGAGACAGAAAGTGGCTTCCAGGGGCTGGGGAGAGGAGAATGGGGTGTGAATACTAATGGGTATGAAGTCTCTTTTCGGGGTGATGAAAATTTTGGGGAACTAGACGGTGGTGATGGTTGCACAACATTGTGACTGTGCTAAATGCCACCGAATTGCATACTTAAAAATGGTTAAAATGGTGGTATGGAAGTTCCTCAAAGAAATTCAAAATAGAACTACCATATGACCCAGCAATTCCACTTCTGGGTACAGAGCCGAAAGAACTGAAAGCAGATTTCGAAGAGAGATATTTGTACATCCATGTTCACAGCAGCATTCTTCACAACAGCTAATGGGTGGGGCCACTCGAGTGTCCATCGATGGAAGAAGGGATGAACCAGATGTGGTCTCTCCATACAAGTGACGCGTGAGCCACGTGGATGAACCTTGGGGGACATTATGCTAAGAGAAATAAGCCAGTCACAAAAAAGACAAATAGTACAGGATTCTGCTCATACGAGGTCCCTAGAGGAGATAGAAAGTAGGATGGTGGTCCCCAGGGGATAGGGAGGGGGACGTGAGGAGTTAGGGCTTAATACGGACAGTTTCACTTTGGGAACATGAGAAGTTCTGTGGATGGATGGCAGTGCTGGCTGCACGACAATGTGAATGTACTCGATGCCACTGAACTGTACATGTAAAAGTGGTTACGACGGTAAATTTGTGTTCTGTATATTTTACAACAAAAAAAAAACCTAGTGGGGAGATTGAGACCCGGTAGGCTGCAACCTCTCTACCTGCTCCCTCCAGCAGCCTGTCTGCGTTGCTAATGGCACGGGATTGGGGAGCCTGAGCTCTGGCGTGAGGGACAAAGGTGTGTGGAACTGGTGGAACTGGAAGGCCAGGCTGACCTTCCTCCCTTGGCAGCCAGGGCCAGGGCCCGACTTGTGGGCGGTACTAATGTAAGGTCACAGCCTCCCTCTTAACAGGCTCTGTGCTCTTGTCCACCTGGGAGACTGAACAAGTGGGCAGGGAGGGTGGCTATCCTGGAGCTGGTGGGGCTGGGAACGAGGCGGCAGGCCAGGGCCCAGAAGGCTTGTGATGTGGGGCCTTATTATCTCTACTTCAAAACATACCCCATATACATAGGCATACCTGTAGGGGGCCAGGAGGGACCCTAAGGGAAGGTTTGCCCAAATAACCTCCTAAACCAGAGGGCTAACTGGCCTGAAAGCCACTGTGATATAAAACATACCAAACAGGAAGGGCGTCCAGGTGGCACCCGGAGGGGATCTCAGACTCTGTGAGAATCAGATACACATGACATAATATAGGTCAAATCCAGGACTTCACAGCTGTCTCCTGACCTATCTCCTCGACCCTAAAGCCCTTATGGCCAGTAGAAGCTCTGACTTTGACTCAAAAAGGGAAACTAAATCACCCCAACCAGACCACGCCAGGTGCTGTGGTGGGTCCCTCGACCAGATATATAATGACCATGATTGTTGAAATTCTGAAAGATTTCACAAGAACAGGATGAAACTGAAGCCACAAAATACTGAAGTGAAGGGCTAGTATGTAGGATGGTTTAGAATTTGGGAGTCTGACCCCCAGAACTAGGTTCTCCTATGACTAATCTCCACAGACATAGAGTGACAGGTGTCCTAGGATAGTGAACGTAGATGTATAGTGACAAACATCATGGGACAATCCATGTAGGTATGTAGTGACAGGCATCCTGAGTTGGTCTATATAGATAGATGTATGTGACAGGCATCCTGGGACAGTCAGTGTAGGTTTGTAGTGACAGGTGTCCTGGAGATAGTCCTTGCACATATATAGTGGCAAGTGTCTTGGGACAGTCCATGTAGATGTGTAGTGACAGGTGTCCCAGGACAGTCCATATAGAGTGACAGGTGTCTGGGGACAGTCCATGTCAATGTATAGTGACATATGACTTGGGACAGTCCATGTTGATGTCAGTGACAGGTATCCTGGAACAGTCTATGTCAATGTGTAGTGACAGGTGTCCTGGGACAGTCCTTGTAAGGTGTGCAGTGACAGGCATCCTGACACAGTCCATGTAATACTGTAGTGACAGGCATCCTGGGAATAGTCCATGTAGCTTGCCAGTGACAGGTGTCTTGGGACAGTCCACGTAGATGGTAGTGACAGGTGTTGGGACATTCCATGTAGGTACGTAGTGAAAGATGATCTGAGAGAGTCCAAGTCAATGTGCAGTAACAGGTGTCTGGAACAGTCAGTGTGTGTAGTGACAGACATCCTGGGACAGTCTATGTCAATTTGTAGTGACAGGTGTCCTGGGACAGTCCATGTGGGTGTGTAGTGATGGGCACCCTGGGGATAAAGTTCCACCTCTGAGGCCTTTGCTGGTCCCCTCAGCGGACACTGACTTCGGTCTCCAGGGTATAAGGCCCTGAGTAGGGCAGGTCAGTTTTGACTTCTGTGCAGGTCCCCACCTGAGCCCTGGTCATACTTAGACAAAAGTTCCCATGATGTCACAGTGCAATTGGGCTGGGACGGGTGGGTGGGGATAAGAACCTGGCATGCACTCCTTGGCTGTTATCAGTTCCAGCCATCAAGACTGGCCATGGGCCCTCCTCTGAGTGCCCTAGGGCACTTAGGTGGAGGTCACGCTTCCTTCCTCTGTCTGATTTTCATGCGCACACACACATTATGTGCTCACATTCACACACATCCCTGTGTGCACAGTCACACACACACACGGGCTCTTGACGCTGAGTGACAGTTCAGCCATGGTCCACAGAGGGAGCTGCTGTCCCTCTTACAAGAAGCTGTGGCCTCAGAACCCCAAGGCCTAGTGAGAAGTCACCACCAACTGTTTGGGGACCTCGTTTAGTGGAAACAGAGGCTCTGGAGTCAGATGACTGGGTTCCTGAGTTGAAATCCCACCTCTGCCACCAAGTAGCTATGGAACGTGATGGTCCCAGCCTCAGCTTCCCCTCTGTGAAATGGGAGGGGAATGGACCTTTGTTCCCAGGTGGCACAGAGCATACAGAGCTTGGCTCTGAACATGCCGTGGCCCCCACGTGTGAGGAGGCAGGTCAGCAGGCGCAGGGGCCTGGGCTGCACAGGAGGAGATGCACATGAGAGAGTAAGCCCACTGCACGGGGCTGGCTGGGAGGGAGAACCAGGGTTTGAGTGCAGAGCCAGCTGATGCCTCTCCCACCAGTGAATCCCAGGAATGCACTGGGTGTCCCCCCAGAGAGGAGATGTGACAGCCACATCCACTAGCCAGTAACCACACTCCAGACACACGTGGACCTTTCACATCTCATCACAACCTGAAGAGACAGGAGCCTTGGGACTGCGTTTTGCTTTTGAAACCAGAAACACAAAGGGTAAGTGATTTGCTTATGGTGACACAGCCACTGAGAGGGGAATCGAGGTTCAAACTCAGCCAGTGGGGCTCAGAGAAGCCAGTGTACTGCCCATCCCCCCACCACTTCAAAGAATAGGGTAGGGGCTCCCCAAGCTGGGAAGGGAGCTGTGGGCTCCTCTTGACGACCTCCCTTGCCTCTCAGCACTGCCCTACCCTGACTGTGAGAGGGGCCCATGGCGACTCCCTTTCCTGGCTACTCCTGGGTCAGGACCACCAGGAGAGGGCTTCGACATGAGTTGCACACGTTGCCCAGGGCCAGCAGGGCTCGAAGAGCCCTCCTCACCTGCCCCTGGGGGGTCCAGGAGCATCTCCTACTGTTTCTCCTCATGCCCTGCCCCAACTGTGGGCTTTTCTCTGCCCAAGCAAACAGAAGAATGCCCAATACCCGGACATCCTCCTCAAACCTCCTCCTGCCACGTCCACCACACTCACGGCCTCAGGGGCAGCCCAGGAGCCTCTGAGAACCTAACCCTGGGAGGCTGACAATGTGTGTGGACAGTGAATGGGATGGGCGCAGGCGGCCGAGAGTGTGTGGCTGAGCAGCAGAGGGGGCGCTGGTGCCTCAGCAAAGCGACATCTTCCTTATTACACATCTTTGTTTTCCTTCCAGTGACATCTGGCTCACCGTGAGGTCCCACGAATTACGAAAAGCAGAAGTCTTAACTTCTGTTTTATTGCTGCAGGAAACCATACTGCAAACAGCAAGGCGGGAAGCACATTCTGGTTCTCGCATGTCTGAGGCTCCAAGCCCAACCCTGCACCCCACACCCCAGGTCTGGCTGTGAACTCAGAAGTGGGAACCAGGCACCAATTATTTATCACTTTCATCATCATAAGTTTCCATCCCGAACGCCAGGTCTCCGCCTGGGTCTTTCCACTGATGCTGCAAAGGCGGCTTCCACTCCAGGAATTTGTTTCCAGACAGTAGAGCCCTGCTTGCATTAGTGTTCTTGGCTAAAGGCGGCCCTCAGAGGCACTTGGGGGTTGGGCCTTCTCCTGCAGCCCCTGCCTAACACAGGCCTTATCCGGGCCCTGTGTAAAGGGGAGGGGGTGGGGGGGGGTGGGCGCCGTAGGAGGCGGGGAGGGAATCTAAGCCTCAGGGAACTGCAAAATAGAATCAGGCTTGCTGGTTTTGCCTAAAAGTCTGGGAGTATGACCCCAGGAAAAGATTTGGAGGTGTGGTTCACTGTCAAAAATAGTCTTGGGGAGACCAAGAGCTATAAGGATAAGCCAGAGTAAGCCAGCGAGGGACTGATTTCTTGGAATACAGTGTGGTGCCTGCCTAGCTTGGCTGGGACCTAAGGGATCCAGTTTACCAGGTGTGACATAGTCCAGAAAAGAGCCTTGGTCAACCCTTCATGAGCCCAGGCTCTCAAAGGCCACACCCCAGATGGACACCCACCAATTACAAGTTTCCAGACTCCTCTTTCCCCTCCCTCAGAGGCTATGGCTCCAGGTGCTGGTGTACCTCAGATTTGCAGGGGCTCCGAGTAAGCACGTGCCTGTGGGCCCCACGTTGTTCCTCCAGATTCAGAACCTGGAGAAAGCTCTGGGGGCCTGCCCATCCTCCACACTATAGAACCAGCAGAGACACCTGCCCACCTGCCTCTGGTGAGTCTCTCTGGGCCTCCGCATTCCCATCTGGAAAATGGGACAGCAAGGGTACCCCCCTACAGGCTTGTCATGAGGTCCGTTAAAAGGAAGAACGCCGATGAGTAGTCTGCAGTGTGAACTTTTGTGGGTACTGCATTATTACTAGTCTAGCCCCTGCCTGGCACGACATAGATGTTCACTCATCATCCGCCCAACGATTGAGCAGTGGATGACAGACTCTTCCCAGGGCCAGTTTTATGTAGTAAATGCAATCCTGGCAAGGCTACACTCTTGTATTTACAAGTGACAGAGTTCAGGACATCCCCTCCCCCTAGGCCTGGGTGGTACACCGACTTCTCAGACACGGATTTCTACCAAATTGATGCTATGTTTGGATGCCTTATTATAATAGCCAGACAATGTCCAGTGGCTCCTAGAGGGGACAACAATCCCCTCCCAGCTCCTTTTTTTTCCCCCTTGCTCGGCATAGTGGGAGGGAGGAAAGACAGGGCTGGCCAGAGCCTAAAGAGAATAGGGAACAGCTGGGAAGGGGCTGGCCTTAGGCCTCCATGACCTAGACAGGGCAGAGGTGCTCTCCCGCCTCCTGACCTCAGGTGGCCCCTGATATCAATTACAGCTGTGCCCCACGTGCCTGAGGCCCTTCCAGGTGAAAGTTCCAACATCTGGGGCATTAACCACTGTCAGCACCAAGTAGTCAGCCACCTGTCCCTGCAGGTGTGAGAAGAATGCTGACAGGTAGGCCAGGAACGAGTACAATAGAACCTCGGGTAAAGGAGGCCAGCACAGCGGCTGGGGCCAGAGGCCAGGCAGCCATTGTCACTCAGTGTGGGGAAGTGCGGGGGTGGGGGCAATCAGACCTAAGCTCCCTTCCTGAGCTTGATGAGTTTGTACCCCTCTGGGCATCTGGAACTAGAGAAGGTTCCACCGGCCTTGCAGGTGTCATGCACACTTAGACAGCAAGTGTGAGTGCTGAGCAGGGCTTGGCTAACAGTTACGGCTCAGCCAGGTGCTGACACTCAGGCTGCTGTTGTGGGGACAGAGGCCCGTGCAGGTGAGAATAGTGCAGGAGGTAAAGAGCAGGACTGAGCAGAGCTGCCCCATGGGAACACTGGTTTCCCCCAAGAGTGCCACCAATTAAGCACCTACTGTATGCAGCTCTTCACCATTCCCCAGGGAGATGGATCTCTTCCGTGTTTGGGATTCTGAACACACACACATGTGCGCACATGCACGCACTGACTCAGGAGGGAATTCAAATCAATTGAATTCAACCACTATCCTGCATATCCTGGTGCCATGGGAGGCTGAGGATAAATCAGATGACCCCAAACTCAATCCACTTATGAGGCCACAGAAGAGGAGGTCGGAGGCTGGGAGCCTCAGGAGGGTTTCAAGTGGCAGGGAAATGTCTCACCCAGACCCCACCCTTCCTGCCACCCCTGGGGAGCAGCAGCTGGCTAGCCCTCTGAGAGGTGGCAGCCCCGCCGGCTTGAATCTTGCGGATTAGTGACCCAGCCTTCCAGCGTCTCCAGATCCTTGCGTAGGAAGGAAAATTAATTCTTCCAGTCATGCAGAAATGAAAATATGTAGAGCCAAATCACAGAGATTTCCTGGAGGTGGTAACTCAATTATGCAGATAACCCGGTGACAGAGGAAGAGCATGTGGACACGAAAGGGCTGGTGGGTGGCCTGAGGCAGCCCCAGAGGGTCCTGGAGGGAGACGTCCTGCTGAAATCCTCCAGCCCACCAGCCCTGACTAGGCTTGTGAGCAAGCGGGTACCAAGCACGTGACTATCCCTTCCTCCCATCACACGTAGATCAAGGCACCGCCAGAGAGAGCCGGATTCCGCCAGAAAATTGGTCCTAATGTGATGTTCTCCTCCCGCCCTGCGTCTGTCTAGCTCTCGGGGAACACAGAACGCCGCATCTGTCCCCACCATTCAGGCTTATCTTCTTTCTTCTCTTCCCTTTTGACATACAGAAGTGGCCTGGCAACATAGCCCCAGACAGCGTGGCTCTTTAGGCATGGGGTAACTGGCTGCACAGAAAAGAACCCTCTGCCTTCTGGGCCCAAATGAGTTTTTGGGCTTCCCCCATCCAAAGGACAGCAAGGCGGGGTGGGGGTAGGGCAAATGACACAGCTCCACCCCAGTACAAGTCACAGCATCAGCTTTCTACTATAATGTGCTCAGCAACTGTGTGCAAGACCTTCCTGCCCCTGCCCCTGCCCCTATTGGAGAAAGGATACCAGTGGCCTGCCTCGCGTCTGGGACAGGTGAGGGCTGGGCCTGAGAGGGTCCAGCCCACCTCTCCCTTGGGGTCCCAACCTCAAACCTTGTTTCTCAAACCTCAAACCAAGTTTCTCAAACCTCGCAGCAACTTGCAAAAGCAATGCTAGGATACAGAATAGCTTCCCCTCTTTGTCCCCAGCCAACCCCTGTCCTCTGAGGGTGGCCGCCCTGGGAACCTCCTGTTTCTGGGTCCAGGGGAGGAAACACACACCCAGTTACACATAATGAAGCGGTATCCTGGCTGCGGGGTCAAAGACGGGGCCTGACAGTTATTCAGATCACCCTACACAGGACATAAGGTCTTCACTATTCTCAAAGGAAATATTTTTCTCCCTGGCTTCTGGAACAGGCCTAAAGTCAGTCAGCCTCAGCCCTAATGGTGGGGAATAGTTTTTTTTTTTTTTTTGGTGGTCAAGGGAGGCAGCGGTCCCCACACATACAGGGGTCTGCCCACTACTCTGTGGCTGCTGGGTCCAGCACACACAGTTCTCAGGGGCCGGAAGGAGGGACAGCCTGGGGCGGTGTATTCAGAGCCCAGTGGCTCACAGTGTGGCTTGCCACCAGCTCCACTGCCTTCTGTTCCACGTAAGCCCGTCTAGGGCTGAATTTCTAGCCATCTGTCCCTCTACATCGGCTCACACCTCCCTCCCTGCCATTCCCACAGCCTGGCTCCTAGCCTGCCCTACACGAAGATGGATGGTTCCCAAAGGGTGTGAGCATAAGCGCTGCCACCGGTGGCAGGAAGCAAGGGGGCTGTCAAGACCCCAGGGATGGTCTCTCAAGCCCCTCTCCCCATCCATGGGAGTGGGGCAGGGCCCCGTGGGGGAGTCTGAGAAGACTTCACTCCAAGACCACTTAACCCCTGACCACCACTTGCCTGGGTGGCAGAGCCAGGAACCAAAACAAGATCCAGAGGGACTCAAGCGAGCTTTGGTCCCCCTCCCTAGCCAGGCCACTGGCACCTCCATTTCTCCTAGGGTCATCCTCTTTCCCCCCTCGAAGTCCCCTGTCACTTGGCCCAGGGTCTTTGTCAGAAAGCCCAGACACCCCAGGGAAGCCTGCAGGATCCCCCCGTCACCTCCCCCATCCCCATTCCCACCTTAAGTCTGACCACATGCAGGGGCAGGTCAAGCTCTCAGCTCACCTGGGGTGGGGGGGACATTCAGCCCAAGTGGGTGGGCGCTGAGTGCGCTGCCCCCACCTCGCCATGGACTGCAACTTTGCAAAGTGGGGAGGGGTACCGGGGGCGGCGGGTGCACTCGAAGCGACAGCAAGAAGACCCGCGAACGGCAGCCGCGGGCAAAGTCGGGGTGACAGCGGCGGCGGCGCGCGGGGCAGACAGGGCACTTACGGTCCTGAGGTCCGGCGGACGGAGGCGATCGCACTCTAGCGACCTGGCTCCTGCAGTGGCTTTTCTTTCGAACTCGGTCCTCGCCTCCGAAACTTGGGGGCGATCCACGCGCCGTCTTCTCCCGCCGCGCCAGGCTCAGGAGCGCGGCGGGGCCGGGGCACTCGGGGCGGCCGCCTGGGCCATGCCCGGGCTCGGCTCCGGCCGCTTGCTCAGCCCGCCCGGCCGCCCGCGCGGGAACAAAGCGCGAGCGCCACCCTGGGCGGTCTCCGGCCTCCCCGGCCCGCGCCCGGTCAAGCCGCCGCGCCTTTGGCTTGCGGGCGCCGGGCTCCGGCTGCCGCGCGCTCGCCTGAGTGTCTCACGGGGCCCCGCGGCCCCCGCCCCGCGCGCTCCGCCTCCGCCTCCTGTCCCCCGCCGCCGCCGCTGCGCCACCTGCCTCCAGCTCGGCGCCCATCGCGCTCGGCTCCGCCCCGGGGCGCCGGCCGCGGGAGAGGGGCCCGGGATCCGTGCGGGGCCGGCTTGGGAGAGGGGCTCCACCCGCTGCCGTCCCCGTCCCGGCCCTGGGGCAGCCGCGGACCCTAGGGCGCGCCCTGAGAACTCGGCCGGGGACTCTCGGGCGCAGCCGCTGGCCCTGAGCGCGGGTGCGAGTGTAGGGGGAGCGCGGCGTGCTGGAGGGACAGCTAGCTCTTCTGTAGTGGGGGAGCGCGGGGTGCAGTGAGGGATGCGTCCTGCTCTGGGGGGTGGGGGGCGATGCCCGTGAGAGTAGCGCTGGGTGCGGCAGAGTAGGGAGCGCCAAGTGAGTGTGCAGGAGCGCAGAGTGTCGTGGGGGAAGGGGGTCGCGGGTATCTTGGGGGTAGCGGTGTGGGTGCTGTGCAGGGAGCGCGGGTGTCGTGCGTGACGGGCCCCTTGCTCGCGCGCACCCCCGCCTGCTCCGCAGGCCGCGCCCGGGGCGGGCGGGCGGGGACCTGGAGCTGAGTGCGCCGCCGCACACACCCACCTCTAGCACTCCGCGGCCGCCCGCCTCGCAGTTTTAGGAGTCTCGGCGTCTGGCGTCCGGGCAGGAGGCGAGCGGCAGGCGCCCCTCCTCCGGCCGCCCGCCCGCCGCGTGGCCCAGGAAGCGCCAGGTCGCCTCGGCTCTCGGCCGGCAGGGGGCGCCCTACCCCGCCGCCCGCCCGGGCCAGCGCGCCCAGCACGCGGGGTCCCGGCGTTAACCGAGGCGAAAATGCTGGAGGTACGCGATCCCGCGCTCTTGGGCAGCTGCGGACCCATGCAACTGCACGTGCTTTGGGCTCATTTGCATATCATTCATTTATTGTCAACCCGCAGAAATGCCCCAGGCCGCTGCCGGATCCTCTCTGCACCCAACTTGGCTCTTCCTACCACCGCTTCCCCGCCCACCGCATCCCCCCACTCCCACGCCGGCGGGCCCTACTTCCCCACCCCCACCCGCTTTACCTCTTTCCCTGAAGTGCTTTGTGGCATATCTGATGCGTTTGCGTGGTTAGTACATTTTAGTAAAATCGGTGTCTTTTTCTTTCCTTCCTCCTCCAACCCACAGGCACTTTCTTAGAGACAAGCTGGGATCCTAGGGTCACGGTCTTAGGAGACGGAGGGGCCAGAACTTCAGAACAGCAGGGCCCTCATTTGCATCTCATTTGGCATAAATCTGCATGAGAAGGTCCAAGGTCCCCGATTCTCAAGTATAAAAATATAGCTATGTGCCAAAAAATGTTCCTCTTCATTCAGGTTTACTCCACGGACCTGTTTCTCCCTAACCCTTGGCCTCTCCTTGACTGAGCTCTGCTCACCAGAGCTGAGCTGGGCAGAGGAAGCCACTTGAAACACAGACTCAGGGGCTCTGGGAGAGGGGAGGATCAATTCTGCCTTCTGTGGCAACCCCCAGGAGCACTGAGCAGGGGTCTGGTCAACTGAGTCATCAAGTAGCCATGTGCCCCCACCCCTACACCAGTTTTTTGACCTCCTGGGCCTCTGTCCTTGTGGAAATAAGAGGGGGTGCAGTGAATGATTTAATTGTAACAGAAATGTTCAGCATCTACATTCCCCTGACTTTCAGAATATGCTTCAATGTGGGTTCTGTCCAGTCCTTGAGGAAGAACAGAGGGTCCTGAGCCCATTTCACAGAAGAACACGTAACTAAATCTAAAAGTGGTGGGCATATTGCTTAAGGTCACAGACTTTATGCACCAATATCTATTAATTCCAATTCCTTTACTTCACGGACTCTGAGACAGCACTGATTTTAAGATGCTCCATTATTTTATGTGCCACCAAGAAAGAGCATACTCCCCGTTATAATCCTTAGATGCCTCTAGATTTCAGAAATGTTAACACGTAAAAAAGTGGGTCAGGTAGGGTGATTGAGCAGCGAACAGCCTGAAGCAGCCTCAGGGGCCTCTCAGCTGGGTAGGTTGCAGTCCCAAACAACCACTGAATTCGCATGGAGCATTGAAGCTGGACCCAACCCTGGGGTCCCCTGAAACTCCAGCCCTACAAAAACAACACAATTTAGTTCTTTGTGCTAAATTACCATTTGCAACATCACTGATTGAAGTAAGGTGCTAAAAACCATTGAGACATGAAAGATCCCAGAACACTGAGAATAAAATGGCAATCATCAGAGACCACACTTCTGGGTCTGTGTCAATCCAAAAGGCTCCCTTGTCCCCACCTGAGAGAATTGTTGCTGGTGAGAAGAAAGAAGCTGGTGGGGGCCAGGCTTCTTCCTGTGCTGTGACTGCGGCAGACTGGCAGCAGCAAGTCCAGCCCAGCCACATCGCAGTCATGGAGAGTCATGACAGTAACTGTTGGCATGGAAGAGGGTTTGCTAAGGGCGGTCACTGAGCTGAACACCATCTCTCTATTTTCCCACTTATTTCTCGCCCATCTGCCAGGCAGTTGCTACTGCAGCCCCCATTTTACAGGTGGAGAGGTTTAGGCTCTGACAGGTCGCACAACTCGTCCACAGCCACACAGCCACACAGGTGGAGGTTAAATGCCCATGCCACTTCTTCATCTACTTGGTCTCCCCATCACCTCCCATGAATTGGTTTCTCACATTAGAAAAGGTCCAGTCACAACATCTGGGTGCTGTGAGGTGACATTTAAGGAGAAGAATCCCATCCTCGCCTAAAAGATATAGGCAGTAAGATGTAGGTGAGCAGGACAAAATTCATCTACCAGGAGACCCAATCATGGGCAAGTGAGTGCCAAGGCAAGGTACCACCCTAAAGTGCTGGACAGAGGGGCACAGAGCAGGAGGGTAGCAGCAGAGAGCTGTGGAATTGGGAGTGCGGCCCCAATGTTCCAGTGTGTATAGAGGCAGGAGTCTAAGTAATAAAAGTCTGGATTGCGGCTTCCCCAGGTGAAGCCAGCTCTCCCTCAGCTTATAGTCCCCCTAACAACTCCCCCTTCCCAGGATAGAGAACATACTCAGCTTGAAGGTGCACAGCGGCAAAGCTGGGCCAACTCCCAGACTTTCTGACTTGCAGCTGGATGCTCTCTGGGGCCCTGCCCCTGCTGCATCCTAGGAAACAACCTCATCCATCCAGTCTTTTCTAACTGCAATTTCTATTGCTTCTGCACATGCTGGTCCTCCCTCTGGATGGGGAGCCCTAAAGGGCTGCACCCATATCTCATTTCTCTACCAACTCCCACAGTTCCCAGCTCAGGGCTTTGACAAAGATACAACTGAGAAACATCCTTCAACTGTGTTACCTCTGCTGCAATAAAGGTCCTTTCTTCCCCCTGATACTAGACAGGAGCTGCCATACAGAGCCCTGGCCAAGTGCACTGAGCTTCACCTGCCAGTTCCATGTGGCCCTCATCAGCATCCCGGGAGTGGGTCTTGCCACCAGCCCTGTTTGCCTGATGAGGACACTGGCACCTATGGTGCTTGGGTACTTGAATGTCACAGGCTAGTCTTTGGCAAGCTGAACTCTGACCAGGCCACCCTGGCCTAAGAGTCCAGGCCATCAGCCACTGCAAACCCACTGGTTTTTAAAAATAATTCTGAGTGACTACAAACTCCCTCAAATATACTTCTGTTACATCTGAAAACCTTCCACAGAAGTTTAGTGGCTGTGAACAGTAGAAAATCTGACATACCTGTAAATATGGCTATATAAAAGGGTGGCCAATGGACTAGAAAACATAGCAATTTGATAGCCGCCATTATCCGCTTAAAAATACATGAAAAAGACATGAACTCTTCTTTAACACCTGAATTTTCACACAGCTCCCTAGCCAAAACAATGAGCTTTTAGGTATAACATGAAAAGCACGATCCATGACAGAAAAATTTGGTAAGTTGGACTTTGATAAATTTTAAAACTTCTGCTCTGTAAAAGACACTACTAAGAGAATGAAAAGACGAGCTGCAGCCTGGTTGAAAATATTTGCAAAACACATATCTGATAAAGAACTGTCATACACAGAACTCTTGAAACTCAACTATAAGAAAACAAATAAGCCAATTAAAAAATGGGCAAAAGATCTGAGCAGACAACTCACCAAAGAAGATATGCAGATGGCAAATAAGCACATGAAAAGATGCTCAACATCATATGTCATCAGGGAAATGCAAATTAAAATGAGATACCACTATACACCTCTTAGAAATGGCCTAAATCCAGCACACTGATAACGCCAAATGCTGGTGAGGATGCGGAGCAACAGGAACTCTCATGCATTGCTGGTGGGAATGCAAAATGGTACAGTTACTTTGGAAGAGTTTGGCAGTTTCTTATAAAATGACACATGTTCTTACCATATGATCCAGCAATCATGCTCCTTGGTATTTACCCAAAGGATTGAAACTTATGTCTACATACAAATCTGCATGCAGATGTTTACAGCAGCTTTTTGCCCAAACTTCAGTTTCAGGAAGAAATTGAAATGTCCTTCAAAAGGTGAAGAGGTAAACAAACTGTGGTTCATTCAGATGATGGAATATTATTCATCAATAAAGAGCTATTAAGCCACAAAAAGACCCGGAGGAAACTTAAGTGCATATTGCAAATAAAGAAGCCAGTCTGAAAAGGCTACATCCTGTATGCTTCCAACTCTATGGCATTCTGGGAAAGGTAACACTATGGAGACAGTAAAAAGATCAGCGGTTGCTTAGAGGGAGAGAGGAATAGACTGAGCACAGAGGATTTTGGGGACAGTGAAACTGCTCTGTATGACACTATCATGGTAGATACATGTTATTATACATTTGTCCAACTCCATAGAATGTGCAACGCCAAGAGCTAACCCTAATGTAAACCATGGACTTTAGTTAATAACAGTGTATCAGTGTTGGCTCATTAATTATAACAAATTGTCACACTAATGAAAGATTAATAATAGGGAGAACTGAAGGGATGGCGATTTTTGGAAATTATGATTTCTGCTCAATTTTTCTATAAACCCAAAATGAATCTAAAAAAAATAAATTCTATTAATTAAAAAAACCAGCAGACCAAAGAAAAAAGAGATATCAGTGACATTTTAAAGGGTATGCACAGTTGTAAAAACAGACACGAATAGCCTCTTCTTCAATGCCTGAATCTTTACATAACTCCTTTTTCTCTCTTAATGCATATTTCCATTTCACCTGACATAATTTTATTCTAATACATTTTCGGTTTGAAAGTCTTTTGATTCTCCTATCACACAGACCTATGTAAATAAATTCAAATGTCAGATTTAAACATTTTATTGTGTTAAAATGTATTTGTCTTCTGTATTGGGTTATCATTGTAATTATTATTAGTATGCAGATGATACAAACAATGTGAATTTAGTATATATTTTGAGAATTATGAAACACAAAAAAGTATATATTTTTGAAAATATCTCTTCTAAAAAAAAGGGATGAGGCAGTCTTTTTTTCTTTGAGTAGTTTGTGTATTTGTGCATGAACATTACTTATTGCCAGAGAAAGACAAGGTTCCATATTAATTCCATTCCTATTGTGGGTTTTTAATGTGAAAGCCTGAGAAACCTCAATCACATAAATAGATCAGGATGAAAGGCTGCTGTGCTCTTATGACATCACTGTGGCCTCCTTCCCACAGTTATATGCCCTGAACCACATGGTGACCAGTCATAAAATGATTTTGAATAACTATCAGCTGACAAGTCCATAGTCCTTCAGTTTTATTGCAAGCAAAGCCTGGAAATTGCCAGAACTGCTAACAGATGTGCTTCCTGCGAGCATGGAGGTGAGGCATCATGACTGGGTCCAGGCCTTCTTTGGGAAAGTGAGAGAGGAGTGACTCTATAAGGGAAGCTGGGAAAAGGGACAATGCTCAGGCATAAGTGGGTAGTGTCCTGCCTTGGCCATCAACTGAGGTTGGTGTGGGCATCAGATTCCAGGGTTTTAAGTCGACCATGAAGGAAAGAAACCTAAAGCAGAGAAAGTCCTGTCTCCAGCCAGGGAGCATCTCTTGGCTTTTTTCCTTAGTCCTATCCTAAGACCAGTCAGACGCAGATCCAGGGATGGCCCCTCTGGCAGAAGGGGAGGTCCACCCAGAACCCAGGCAGAGACACAACAAGAAGGCTGAGCGGAGGGCTGTGAGATCATCCTGCCCACCTGGCATCAGGGCAGCAGCATAAAGTTGTACGGAGAGTGCAGGTCAGACTCATCTGAAATGCCTTCTTAGGGTCTTCATGGGGAACCCTGCTTGCCTGGGCCCCTGGCCCACCACCCCACCCTGCACTAACCCCCTCTTCTCTCTTGCAAGCACAACCCCCACTTGGTTTAAGTCTCCATCCCTCCCCACTCCAGCCACTCCAGGACCCCACCCAGCCCTGGACGCAGCCTGGCCAGCCCTCACCCTTCTGTCCATTCAGAATAAAAGCTGATTCTCTTACTGGCGATTAGCTCAGATGTGGGCATATGATCCAACCCCAGCCAATGAGATGCGAGGAGAGAGACTTCTGGGGGCTTCCCTGGTCCCCACGTGAGGGAGGAAACTCTCTGACTACAGAGTCTGGAAGTGATCCTGAACTTCCCACTGCCCTGTGGCTAATGCCCTGACGCTGACCCCGACCAACTGAAAGGCACAGATGGACAGAAAGGACGGAGTCCTCAGAGCACCGTTGAGCCGCTGAACCAAACAGCCTTGAAACCTACCCTACTTTTGGACTTGCTATTTCGATAATACATTTCCTTGTTATTCAAGCCAATTTTAGCCGGAGGTTTGTTTCTTGCACCCAAAAGCACACTGACTATAGGCTTTCCTTGATCTCAGCCATCGGAGGGCCGCTGGGACTTATTATGGCTCTTGATGCAGAGAGTCTCCGACTTCAAGATACATCAGAACTAGGTGGAACGACTGTGAAAACAGAGACTCCGGCAGGATTGGGACTGTGGTGGCAAGTGCTCAGGTGCAAAATTTAAAGGGGACACAAAAGAACTCAGTGTTTGAGATAAATCACATTTTAACCCGATATTGAAAATATTAGAATCGATGACAAAAATCCATGATAAGCAAAAGTATCAAAACTTTAAGTGAAGACAGGATTTCCATTATAAGTTTCTCCCTTCGGGTCAGGTTCCCACATGGCTCAGCCTGGCTCTGCCAGCTCCTTCCCTGCGATGAGATGGGATTATAGGGCTGGCAGGACCAGGAACCTGTCTCTCACAGTCATCGGTCTGTCCTTTCCTGCAGGTGATTCTGGGCGCTCTGAGGCCACTATTTGGGAAACAGGGCCCCCAAGCACTGCTCAAGCCATTCACACAGGGCCGATCACACCAGCCTTGCAGGTGAGCTAAACTCCTACCTGGATTCCAAGGATGGAAGACAGCCTCTGGGAGATGAAAAGCCTTGTCCAGGGACAGGGGTAAACAAGTGGCACTGTCTTCCTAGGTTCCCCCAGAGGTGGACACAGGCTAGGCCAGTAGGTGCCTGGTGGAGTGGGGGTGAGGGGTTGCTGACAGGAGGTCCAGGCAAGAAAGTGGGAGCGAGACAGAAGGGAGGAAACCAACAAAGGTAGCCCGTCCACCTAGGGCCACTGAAGCTCCATCCTCTAGGGACCCCGGGGGATGCTGACAGACCCAGGAAAGGCCCTCAGAGCCATCTCTGAAGAGGCAGGAGGACATATATTTATGCAGCAGCTCCCATTCCTTCTGTGTGAGTGCTGTTCCAAGCCCTCACTCTTCACCTGCATCCTCCTGTGTTGTGGCCAAGGAGAGCTATCCAGGAGGGCGGAGGGGCAGGTGGCCACGAGTCAGAGGGTGTGAGCAGAAATGGAAGCATGGCGTTTGGGAGGGGACTAGGGTGCAGAAACAGCTGGCACCAGCAGTGCCTGCAGAGACCCTGCCAGACAAGACCCCCTATCCTCCGCGGGTCTCCCTCCACCTAGCTCGGCGCACCTTAGAACCATGGACTCCTGGGAGGTGGCTCTGGGCTTCCCAACCTTTTGATTCCAGGCCATTTGTTTCTAGCTATGCTAAAGCTTTAGTTAGGAACATCAAATAATGAATCAGGATGGTGGTCACGTTGAGAGAACTGCGAAGTTCTCCAGGCAAAGTCATTAATTACTGTGCGTGCAAAGCTAGACAGCTAAAATCCCGGTTTCAGGCTGGGCCAGATGCAGCCACCAGATAGGCAGCCCCAGAGAAGTTTTCCTGTGCAGAGCAGCCGCCTGCCATCTCCCACCTGTGCAGGTGTGGTGCTAGGTGATTTCAAACATCTTCTCATTCAAACCTCGAAACAAATCCTATGGCAGGTTATGAACAGATAAGGAACTGAGACCCAGGAAACCCAGGACTTGTTGGGAGGTGGCGGTGCTGGGACGGAGGCAACTGTGCCCAGGGCCCCAACTCACACCTCTTTCTGCTGCACTGCTGCCCGGCCTACCCTGCTCTTTTCTCCTGTTATTTGGCTAGTCGCCCCTGCCACCTTCTGGCCTGCCTGTCCACCAACATGTCCACACTGTGGGTGATGGTGATAGGAGGAGGCCGTGGAAGGGCAGCCTATCTCTCTTCCAGACCGCAGGGAGGAACCAGCCTGAGCGGCCCAGGAGGACGCAGCTCTCAGATGAGCTGGGCGCTCTGAGGGCGGGGGGGGGGGGGGGCAGCTGGAAGACCCAGGCGTGGCCGCAGTGCGCTGGGCGGTAACCCTGTGCGTAGCTGCAGCAGTGCTAGCTCGGCCTTAGGTGGCTCTGCCCTGCAGGACTGGACGCGGCCACTCCCGCAGTCGGTGCCATGCACCCCGCACTTGGGGCAGCAGTCTCACCCCCAGTTCTCCCGATGAGTTCTAGATGAAGTTAGAGGAGGAAGGTTTCCACAGACCTCACCAAAAAGTGCCCCGAACCACTAGGTGTGGGAAAACATTGATCCTCACTGGGTCATAAGACTATGGACTAACTAATTCATAGCGTTTATCGCCTATATAAAGGGCCAAATTTAAAAATGAAGATATCCAGTGTGGGTGATGGTGCAGTAAACAGGCTGCGGGATGCTCATCGGCAATATTTTCTCATGGGACATTTTGGCAATAGTTATCAAGAGCTGTGCATTGATCCAGCAGTTTGTACACTGGGACTTATCTACAGAGGATGTTTATTATATAAACAGCACTGTGAAACAATGTAGGTTAGAAATGATACAAACATCCACCTGAAAGCTACAGTCAGATGAATGCCAATACCTCCAATGGAATATCATCCTTCTATTTAGCAAGGGGATGCAGCAGGATATGCTCACATTCTGTCATCAAATGAAGAGTAAGGAACAAATCAGTGTGGAGGTGGAGGCCTGGGAAGGGTCAGGAGGGAACGCTGGGCTGTCCAAGGGCTCTGCGAGTGGCTAACTTTGTCTCTACTCCGCCACTTCCTGCTTCTCTAATTCTCCAGTTTTTCTATAAAGCAGCACTCTTGTTTCTGCAGCATGAGGCAGCCGTCACTGTGAAGCGGCCTCATTCACTAATTCATTCTTTTCCTTCACTCTCCCAACCTTCTTGGACGTAAGTTACTGAAGCTCTCTGAGCTACAGTTTCCTCAGATGAGCATAATAATTGCTGCCTGGCTCCCATATTTGTAATATGACCCGAAGATGAGTTCCAAGTTCTCGCTCATCTTTTTTGTTCAGTTTCAGATGAGAACCAGGCAAAGAATGGAAAATATCCTGCAGGAAAATTGCCCACTGTGTACATATAAAAGGGAATGTCAATGGGACCGAGGTGACATTTAAAAACCCCAGAGAAGCATGCACTGTCCACTAGACGATGTCAGGACAACTCACTCTCCCATTTTTGGGAAAAAAATAATAATATATTCCTCACTTCATTTTGGAAAAATAAACTCTACTTGTGTTAAAGGATAAAACGTGAAAAGCAAAACAGTGAAAGTATTAGAAGAAAATACAGGTCATTGTATAATACTCGCTTATAATGAAGGAAACCCAGAAACCTAGGAAAAATAGCCGGATAGACTTGGCTATACAACCACTAACAACTGTGTACAGAAGGAGGCTGTAAATAAGCCTAAAAGGTAAGGGGCAGGCTGGGAGAGGTTATTAGCAACATGTATAGCAAATGACTAAGAGCACTACATATAAAACTGCTACAAAGAAGTAAAAGAAATAAACATACAAGATAAAAATGGGCAAAGCATATGAATAGGTACTTCCCACAAGAAGAAATACGATAAACTCTTTCAACTTTTAGGCTTTTCTTCCCAAACTTCCCTTGAGAGCCAGTGATTGGAGTTGGATTACGTTCCCCTGGGTCTGATGATAATGAAACAACAATAGCAGTTACTGTTCCCGAGCTCTCCCTCCTCTCCCTCGGTGCTGGGAAGTCGGGAAGTCGTAGCCTGCCTGAGAGCCCACCTGCACTTCCCTCAGGGCCTTTGCACAGGCCACACCCTCCACCAGGAACACCCTTCTGGCCCTTTGCTGCAGCCTATGCAAGAGGCCAGAGGGTCCTCCGGTTGAACTGGGATGTGGGACTTGCCCTTCCTTCTAGCATATTTATCTGTGGTTTATTTGTTCACTCTCTCTCTCTTCCCCAGGCAAGGGCGTCCGGCCTTCAGTTCCTTGCACCCTCAACAATTATTTGTTGAGTGACTGTGTGATCTCATTTTAATTTTCATGTAACTCTCTGAGAGGCATCACTATTCTCATTTTAATTTTCACCTTTTTATCTCTTATCTGCATATTTGGATTTTTCTATCAGTATTTTCTGTTCCTTTTCAGCTTTCTTAAGTAAGAAAAAATAGCAGTTAATTTTAAAAACGAACTTGCCATACGTAATTGGGATGGCTGCCCCTGTGGCAGGCCTCGGGCCCCAGGGCTCAGAAGACCAGTCTCAGCTGCTCACCCCCACAGCCAGAGTGACTGGGCCAGGAAGAGGGCATGTGACCCAAGGTGAGCCAATCGTAATCTTTCTCTGGAATTTCCTGAACTGGGGCAGAGGCAATTTCTCTTGGCTCTGCTCTTGCTTAGAGCTGCCTGGGGCCTTCTGCTCTGAGAGAGCAGAGAGAGTGTTCCCTGGGCACTAGGGCTGGACCGAGGGGGCCCTGAGGCCATTCCCACCCTACCCTTCCTGGAGCCTGTTACTGGGTCCTGCCTGAGCTACCCCAAGTGAGCTGGGTTTCTGTCACCCGTCGCCACAGATCCTGACCGACACACAGCTGTGGTACCTGTCGGGAGGTGGTTTGTGGCCCCCATCCTGGCGCTGGCAGCCCCACTGTGCTCTCTGAGCACTGAGCCGGGGGCTGCAGTGGGTAGCTGTGCTCTGCGCGTGTGAGCATTAAGAGCAGGCCTGCCTGCAGCAGTGCCAAGGTGGAGGAGGTCCATTTGTCAGCCTGAGACTTGGGCAGGCTCTGGGATGGATGATCTCCAAGCCCACATGCATCTCCCTCTCCGACAGGGCCGTTTATTATTTCTGGAGCTGGGATGCCCTCCAGTCCTTCTGCAGGGCACCGGGAGAGCATTCCGAAAGATGAATCTGGTCCTGTCACTCTACTAGAGATAAAGTCCCCCTCCTCACTGCTCTCCAGCTCTGGCCCCCTCAGGTACACAAGAAGCTGTCTCTAGCTGGCAAGCTCTTCCCAGCTACTGAGAGAACTTCCAGTCCAGCAAGCCCCTCACAATAGCCCAATCGCAACTGCTCATGTATCTGCGGTTCTCCCAGGAGGTGGAGGACCCCTAATGCTATGGCTCTGACTTCCTGCCCTCATTGTACTCTGTGGTGCAAAGAATCCAGAACCCACAATGTGCTCTGTCAGGATCCCCTTGCCATGTTTGCTGTTGAATGGATGGCCAAGATAGTCATTGTCGCCCACAGAGAAAAACTTTCTTGTTCCCTTTTTGCCCCTTAAATATTTCCACAAATACGACCTGCTCCAGGGGGCAACAACAAAGGTGAGGAATCAAGGCAGAAGGGTGTTCAGGGGTGGAATCCCCCATTCTCTGGGCTCCCTGGGTCCCTGTCCCTCAGTCTGTCCTGGGTCTATGACCCTCAACAGCAGGACACAGGGAAGGAAAGGTGCCACCTGCCCATGCTGCCCTGGCTTTGAGGTGGGGAGGTTGGAGGGGGCTCATCATACAGGGGAAGAGACCCCCGAGCTTGCCAGGGGAAACCACTGATTTTGCAAATGGGGAAACCGAGCCGCAGAGTGGCGAGCCCTCTGCTCCCTCTACCTGGTCCCTGTGTCTCAATTCTGTAAGGAGAGCCACTCAGTTCAGGGGTCTGAAGGGGTATGGGATCCCCAAAGGCCTTTTCTTGCTAAGAGGACCTGACTTGTTCAGGGGACCAGGGTCCCATCCAGCAGAGGGTCTTACCCAGGGGAAAGCCAGGCTGTCCCTTGCTTTCCCAGTGCTGTGTTCTCTTGACAGAAGAGACTAGCTATGGATAGCAAGAGCCCTTTCTCCCCTACCCCCTGCCCTGCCTGGGCACCCATAAGACAAAGGCCGAAAGCTGGCCCTGCGTCCTCAAAGTCAGACACCTCCAGCTGATGAGCCACTGTACCTTATTTCTGCCTTGTGTTCCTGGTCCAGCCAGTGCCCTGGGATCGAGGAAATGAATGAGCATGTGAAGAGCTGACCCAGTGCACCCAGCATCCTCCCAGAAAGATGAGCTATGGACCCTGCCCTTGAGACACTGTGTTCGAAGGCTGACAGAGTTCTAGAAACAGCCCTGAGGCACCCCCTCCCCCACCCCGCGGCCCTCACCCCCACGGCTCTGGACTTGCTGAGACCTGGGCTGGACTTGAGGATCTGGACAGGGTCTGAAGGCAGGGCAGGCCGGGGAGCTCCTGGCAGGGGCGGCATAGGCGCAGGAGGCTGGGCAGGGGTAGCTCACCTGGGGAGCAGGGAAGGGGCACTGATGGGTGAATTTCCCTGTCCTTGGGCTGTGTGTGACAGCCACATGACGAAGCACCTTTCATTGCTATTCAGTGCCCAGGGATCAGAATTTCTGCCTATTGAGGTCATAATTTACTCCTGGGAAAATAAACATTTGAGTTTGTTTTGCTGTGATTATTAATCTTAATAGTATAATGTCTCTGGGTTCCCCTGAGGGGACCTGCTCCCACCCTTTGGACCTTGTGGAACCCTGTACATCCCACAGGTAGAGGCCCCCCTCCCTAACCCCGCCTCAACCAACCGGCTCCTAACGGTGTGTGGACAGCACCTGGGGTGGGGGTCACGTGGCTTGGGGTGCATGGTGCCCCTCTTTTTCTAGAAACAGACTTGCCCTCTGGCCACGGGGTGGGCCTCTGACCAGACAGGGTCCCTGGGAGGACACCTTCATCTGGCCACCTTGGGGCTGACCAGGAGCAACTGGATCCTTCCCGGGGTCAGATACTGAGAGTGAAAAGAAGTTTCCCTTCTGCTCTGATGCTGAGCCAGGGAGCTTATGACTGGGCCTCCCAGTGGGGTCCGCCTGCCGTGGGGCCAGCGCCGATTTGCAGAATGCAGCCTGCAAGGGCACGGGAGATGAGCAGACCCAAGAGATGCCTGTGCCTGAACACACTGGCAAGGCTCTTTTCCATCTTCTGAGCTAAGTCAGTTCCTTAGTGATCCTTAATGTGTATTGCACCTTGGACATGACTGAGTGTGGTCACGGCCACTCACAGGTGTTACCAACCACAGTGGGGACCAACCACAGTGACAGGGTTTCCACTCATTATGACAACCCAGCCCATTCTATCATGACAACCTCCAGTTGAGGGTTACCTTGTGACCCGACCTTCAGCCACAACTGACTAATCCCTGACCCAGGTGGGCCAGCACAATATGCTGTCCCCTGGACAGTATATAGGGAGGAGGCTCTGAGATGTGGCAGAGAGGACAGCAGCGTGGGCTCCTGTGGCTCTCCCAGGCCTGGTCCCAGCTCCCAGAGGCTAGGTGGACCCGTTGAGTGCAGAGGTCAGAACGCCTGGGCAGCAGGGCTTCGTTTCTTATGTGCATGGTGAAGGGCACTCACTGAGTCACAGCTAGTGTTCACGACAACTCTCATCATGAGAAAGTCCTATAAATGCAAAGGTCACACAACCGGGGAGGTCAAACCGCTCACCTGACCAGAGCGGAGAGGGCAAGAGGCCTTCACCCAACCGCTTGGCTCTGTGGGACACTGTGTGTCCCTAGCTTCTCTTTGGAGGGCCTTGGGGGTCAGCTTTGACCCTAGAGACCACTCTGCTGCCTCGGAGCATGGTGAGACTCTGGCGGCTGGTCACATTGCTGTCCAGGGCAGAGGTGGGATGACATTGAGCCTCCGTAGACTCTCTTGCTTTGTCCCACTGCATTTACCATTTGATTCATTGCTGTGAGTCAGCCACGGAGGGCATTGTTAACATGGGACCCAGAATCCCAGAATGTGCGACTCACTCCTTGGGTAGCAGGTGGAGCCTGGGGTGCCCCTCTGAGTATCTGTCATATTTTCTCCCAGAACATAAGCTACCCCTGGACTTGAGCCCTATGGCCATTCTCCAGGGCAGCTGTGGGTCAGACCTACTAAGGATGAGTCTCTGAATGGAGCCCAGAATCTTTACCCTTCTCTCTCTAAGTGTTCCAGAAGGTTCTAGAGCTCACTAGTCAGGAAACCTAACCTGCTCCCAGAACTCCTTATCAGAACTGCCACTTGTGCCTGCCCTTGAATCACCTCCACCCCATAGCCAGGCTCCCTGGGACCCAAGCTGCCAGAAAATTTGATACTCTCCAAGGACCTGGGATGAAACTTTGGACCACAGTGCAGTGCAGGAAGCACAAACTGGGTCAGAGCTCAATGTGCCTCTCGTGGACCTTCGAAGCCCAGGGGCAGTGGTGGTAAAGGTGACAGCCAGCACCTGCACGTCACCTGTCACCTCCAGCCCGCGCAGAGTCTCCACCCACATCCCCCACCGAATGCTCACTCTAGTCCTTTGTGGCTGTTCTCACTGCCTCCTTGTACAGCTTGCAAGCCAAGGCCCAAAGAGGGGCGGTGACTCCCCTAAGACACACAGCATGTAGGTGACGGGTCTGGCGTCGTACCCGGGCTGTCGCACTGTCCCAGCTGAGCAAAGTTAACTCAAAAGAAGGCATGTTCCAAACAATGGAGTATGATTAGCCAGAAAAAGAAACGAAGGCGTGACACATGCTACAATGTGGATGAATCTTGAAAACATGCTGAGTGAAAGAAGTCAGATACAAAGGCTGCATATCATATGATCCCGCTTGTATCAAGTGTTCAGAACAGACAAATCCGGAGTCAGAAAGTAGATTAGTGGTTGCCCAGGGCTGGAGGCGACTTCTACGGGGTACCAGGTTTCTTTTAGGGGAGATGAAAATGTTCTAAAATTAGATGGTGAGGATGATTACACAGCTCTGTGACTACACTAAAAGCCACCGAATTTGTACACATTAAGTGGGTGAACTGTGTGCTATGTGAGTTTGCTCAAAAAAGCTGTTTTAAAATCAAAGTAGACCCAGAACTAAAGCACCTTCTGAACCACTTTCCCTCGCTCAAGGGGAAAAACGACCCAACAGAAGAGGTGAGGGGTGGGAGGAGGGGCCAATCCCCCTTGAGGAGGCTTAAGGAAGACAGGTCTGGGTGCTGGGAGTCCCGGGAACCACAGCAACGGTGTCTGTCCAGAGAAGAAAGGGCTCTGGGCGCCGGCTGTATGGGGAAGAAGACCCAAAATAACTAAGAACCTGAAACTCCAGGGAGAAGTTGAGGGTGGTGTGGTCACCTCGAATGGGGAACTCCTCATGGAAGGAAAGGAGAAGTTTTATTGCGGAGGGTGTTAGGGTGAAGCCGGGCAGGGCATGGTGGTGGGGATGGAGGAAGAACGGTTTCTCATATGGAAACACTCAAATGCTCAATGTCCTTGGGCATCACATGCTGCTTTGTTTGTGGGAGAACCCTGATAGCGGAGAGGGAGAAATTCCCGTTTCTCAGCTTGGGAGACTGAGGCCTGGGGAAGACAGAGAGTCCAGCCCAGTCTTCTCCCACTGGCTCACTATGGCCTTCAGAAGGGATGTAAACTCACTCCCCTGGGCTCAGGGGTCCCGGGGTCCACTATATCAGGTCAGAGCTGACTCTGTCCACAGCCCAGGGCACACTGCAGGCCTTCTCTCTGAGCCTCCGCCCCAGCTGCACCCTCCAGGTGTTCATCTGCTAACCCACTGTGAGCGAGTGCCCACCTGTGCCGGGCAGTATCCACGGCTGGAGATTGGAGGTGAGCAGAGTGAAAACATTGATTGCCTCGTGGCATTCTTGTTCACTGAGCATTGGAGGAGTGAAGTAAGAGTGGGGCCCAGACCATTTCCTTTGACAAAGGGGTTGAGCCACTGACAGATCTGTTTACTCATAGCCACTCTGGGTCGGGCTCTGTGCCAGGTGCCAAGGGCACTGACCTGTGGGACCCTCACTGCCCTGTTCTGACAGATGCGAACTGGACAGTCTCACAGATTAGACGATGTGATCACTGATGGGCCGTGGTGGTGGGGGCAGCTCCCGACTGGGGAGCAGAGCAAAGATGGAGTTGCCCTGCCTGATGCTGGTGGGTTTGTGAGGAGGGGTGCAGCTGAGAGATTATGAATGCAAAGCCAGCCCTGGAAGGAGCATGGGTATTCAGGCATGAGAGGAGGCTCATGGGCTGGGGGAAGCACACCGAAGGGTTGTTACGAGGGCAGCAGTCCCCAGCTCTCATGGGACCTGGAGGTCTTAGACAGAGGACAGAGGCAGGAGGAGGCATAGGGTGTGCCACCCCATTAAAACTGAATCACAGGCGATAATGTTCTAGAAATAAATCAGCACAATGGTGTGAATGTCAGAGAGGCCAGGAAGGAGCAAGATGGAGGAAAACAAACTGAAGGAGAGAGAAGTCGGGAAGGAAGGGCCCTGGAGGAGGCCCTGGTCCTCCTCTTTCCCCTTGGCAGCTCGGAAAGGTGACGGAGAGAACTCGGAAAGGGAAAAGCTGATGTCCAGAACCCTGGGTGGGGGTGGGGGGAGGCTGATCTTATTTAAAAAGGTCAGTAAGTCCCAGGGAAGGCAAGTCTGCTACCCCCTCATGTGATGTTCAGCAGAAACTTGCAGAGAAAGAAGAGGTCCTTCGGGGAAGAGTCTGGGGACCCCAGGTCACTTCTCCTACTGCTTGCTCTCTCTGGACATCACTTTAGACAAGAGTGGTGTGGTAATGACTCCTCGGCATGGGGCCACAGGCATTGCGGTCTGCCCTCATCCTTCAGGTTCAGTGGGGACAGCCATTGTCCAGTGGTCGTAGTGTCACCTGCTCCACCCACCTTGTGGCCACCGCTGATTTGATGGGGTCATGGGTCTGGAGGCAGAAAAGATACGAAGCCAGAAAGTCCTGGTGCGGGAAGGGCCTTAGAGATGGGGACTGGGACCCTATCATGAAGCCTCGATTTTCTTTATAAAAAGGGGCTGGCCCAGTTTTTAACCTGCACCTTCTCTCTTCCTCTTTCTTCCTGCTTTGAATGCAGATGTGATGTCTGGAGGTAGCGCAGCCACTTTGCAGCTAGGAAGCTACAAGTAAGAGGATAGTGGAATAGAAAGAGCAAACAAGCCTTCATCCCAGACGGGCATCACTACTGCACCAACCTGAACCAATTGCCCCTGGGCTTTTGTTATGTAAACAAAACCTGTTTATACTGCTATTAAATTTTCTGCTATTTGAAGCTGAACACAATCCTATTAGACACAGAGTTTAAATCCTTCATGGTTAAGGCTACCAGGTTTAGGAAATAAAAATACAGGATGCCTAGTTAAATTTGAATTTTAGATAAACAATGAAGACTTTTCAGTATGTGTGCCCCAGTCAGTATTTGGGACCTACATATACCAAAATATTATTTATCTGAAATTTGACTTTAACTGCAACCCTATTTGTGGATGGAGTAACCAAACTCAGAGAAGTCTGTCTCAGGTCTTGTCCTGAGCTGGTGGAGAAGGGCAGGCTGTGTTCTCTTTGTTCTGGGTCTCCTTTATTTTCATCCTGCTCTTGTGTCTATAGTGCTTTCTTAAACCTGCCATAATGGATGTGCAAAGAAGATTCAGAAAAGTCATGTGACTCCTCATCCAGGACAGAGCAATTAAGTAAGGGTGGTGCTCAGACAGGACACCTGCAGAGAGAGGAAGTGGTAGAAGCTTCTATGGCAATTTGACCCTGACTCAACATTTTAATTGGATTTGGCAAAAGTATCAGTCATCCATGGATGGGAGCAACGTAGGAGACAGCTATTCCCCATGGATAGAGTGTGACTACTGACCCAGGGCTTGCAGAAATACCCTGGCCCTTGGGAGCACTGCATTGTACAGGATGCTGAGGCCTCATCAGAGCTCAGAAGATTAGCCACGCCTACACCCAGGCCACCGGAGGGGCCACCTGCAGCCCAAACCGGTCAGTGGGGACAATTATCCAAAAGTCCACTTGAAAGGACCAAAAACAGATGTCCAAGTGGTTCTCAGGAGCAGCATTTCAGAGGTGACATTTGTTGAGTGCTGGGAAGCACTGTCACGCTCAGCATCTCCCTTTGTCCTGGAGGTGCTCAGCATGCCCCCAACATAGACATCCTGGAAGTGTGGTATTACAAATGGGGAGGATTGCACCTTAGCACCCTGTACTCTGAGGGTCACAGGCTCCAACTCCCTGCATGATTTCTGCGTACACACAGATCCTGCTCCCGCCTGCTCAGAAGGCAAACACAGATGTGCACCTGCATTGCAGGTGTGTAGAAGTGCCTCTGGGAGGACAGACAACATGCACATTAAAACATGATCTGCAGCCTGAAGAGGAGGAGATAAAGTAGAGACCTCTGCACCCTGTCTTCTCAGCCAACCCAGGGCAGCGGGGAGGCCCCAGGGCAGATAAATGCCTGGATGAGGGCAGGCAGGCAGGCAGGATGCTAGGGCTGGCTTCTCCCACAGCAAATCTGGAGGGGAAGCCAAAGGAAGCTGCACAGGCCCAGGGCGGGGGGGTGGGGGTGGCGGATGGGGGAAGATAACACTGCCCAAGCCCTGGAGAGGGGATGTGACACAGGGCGCTCTGGAGCAAGGCCACTGATGAGTTTTAATGTCTGTAGGACACACCTTGGTTGGATCAGTGGGAGCCCTGAGGCCTAGGTTAAGTGCTCATCCTGCTATGCTTTTTTTTTTTTAATTGAAGTTTTTTTTTTTATTGTGGTCCAATACACAGAACATGAAATTTACCATTTTACTCTTTAAAAATGAATGATTCAATGGCAAGAAGTATATTCACATTGTTGGACAACTTTGCCTCTATCTAGTTTCGGGACTTTCCCTCACCCCAAAGGTAAACTCCATCCCCACTAGCAGTCGCCCCCTACTATCTCCTCCCCCTGCCCCTGGCAACCACCAATCTACTTTACTTTGCTGTGGATTTTCCTGTTCCGGACTTTAATGAATGGAATCATACGATATGAGGCCTTTTGTGTCTGGCTCCTTTCACTTAGTATAATTTTTCTGGGTTCGTCTCTGCTTCTACCAGCTCAAGCATTCTCCCAGATTCTCTGAGTGAATGTTGCTTGAGCACCGAATGTGTGCCAGGCACCGTTCTGGCAGTGAAATGACTAGGCAAACTTCAGACCCAATGAGAACTGCCTCCTGCTGAATCGCAGACAGCAGCAGCTCCTGGTGGAGGCAGAGTTGGCAGGGAGGCAGCAGGCAGGGGTCCAAGCCCAGCCCAGAGGTTGCGAAGCTCCTCATCTCTCTGAGCCCCTGTCTTCTCACTGTGAGGGGGGAAGCAGTAGATGGAGGGCAGTTGGCTTGTAGTGATGTCTTCAGAAAGAAGAGGGGTTCTGTTTTCCAGTGAAAAAAGCACAGAGAACTTTCCAGACCCCCAAGGCCTGCCTCATGGAGTGGACAAGGGAGTTCTTGGCCTATAGCCAGGGTCTTCAAAACAGGTGTGCGCATAAGACTTTCCAGTTACCTGTGTGAGATAGCTGAATGGAATCCGTGGGGTCCTCACTTTCCAGATTATTCTGGCAAAAATTTGGGCCTGTGGTATACTCATTTTCCGTTTTCACTATCACCTCCTCTCTTGATCTGCCTCTCCTGCAGCCTAAATCCAACCACAATGCTTTGCCTCCGGGTATAAAAACCAGTAAGCCTCCACACCTCCCCTACCTTTCTCACTTCCTCTTGGTGTCAAGCCAGGAAACCAAGGGTCAGTGGCCCTTCAGGGACATGCCCGTGTTGACTTTCTATTTATTGCCGATTGGGTCTCGGACTCTGTAAGTTAGGTGTAAACTTGTAGGAAATGGACAAGTTGCAAACTATGTTTGTTCCATAGAAAAAAAAGATCGCGCTTTACGGACTCTGGTTTATCTGTTTTAGTATAGTATTCTTTCTTCACAGGGTATAGAACTGCCCACGTCTGCCCTTGAACCAACTTTGCCATCCCGATTGTTTCCTCATCAATGAGGGAGACATGTCTTTGACACGTGCTTGCTATAATTGAAGAATTATGTTTTTAACTTTTTGAAGGGTATACTTTGAATTTTCCTTCCTGTCTGTCTTCCTACTTTCTTTTTTTTTAACCTGTTCATTTTATCCATCGTCCATCCATTCGGGCCCTTACCATCCATCTACCATCTGCCATCCATCCATCCATTCATTATCAGAATCGGAATTCAGAAGTGAGACAGTTGAGTCATTTAATAACATGGTTATTTGACTTAAAAGCTGAGAAATGTCAGTCTGGGTGGAATGGGTTCCAGCAAAGACCAGCTCTGCCAGTTTGGTTTTGTGACGATATTTTCATTAAGCAAGTGTGCTAAATCTTCAGCTTTAAGGATTTCATGAAAATAGGTCCTAAGCACATGTATAGTATAAAATATACAATATGATGGACAACACAACCTTCGTGACTGTTTAAACAACAATATTTAGATGTTGCACGCTGGTCCATTGCACCATTGCCGAGGGTCCCGCACCGGCCATTGGTTTAGAAGGATGTTGGAGGCACGATGCTCCCCAGAGGCCCCGGCTCCTGCCTCTGCTATGTTGTCCTGTTTCATATTTTATGCCAAATGGACTGGCTGGCCAGGTGTGCAGGGCACACACCTTGTGAAGCAGCATGTGTCTTGTGTGCCACTCGTTAACGCACATCTGCGTGGAGGAGGTTCGGGAGTGTTAAACCTGACCCTGTGGGCAGGTTGTGGTATGTAGCTAACGTTCCTTTTGCAAACTTCTCTAGTAGTCACAGGGCCACTGTTATCCATCAGAAAAGAAGTGACCCTAGAGTAGGGTGTGACTGAGCTGGGCGAGGCCGTTCTGTTAAGATATATCACCTTAAAGGGGACATGGCTTCTCAAAGACATTTGAGGGGTCAGGCAAGCGAAAATAAATAAAAAGTCAAGGAACCACTGTCTTCGAGGATAGACCCTGGCGTCCAGCGTGTGACAGGTGTCTCCCCCACCAAGTGAATGCTGTGCTGTCTTGGTGCCGCGGGACTAAAGCTAGATACCAACATGTCTCCCTCACAGACAAGACGGGGTGAAGGGAAGCGCTTTCTTAAGAGCCTGGCAGCTGGGAAACATGGTTATGGCCACTGCCACCATTTATGTTATAACACCCCCGTCCTGGCACCCCTGCTGTGTCCCTGACAGGCTCCCACTGCCCCTCGTGCCCTAGTCCACTTCTCTGATGCCGGAGACAGCTGCAGGCTCCTGTCTTGCCCACTCCGGGCCCAGCTGTAGGAGCCGGGGCTGCCCTGCCGAGAGAATGTTCCAGGCCCCAGCATGAGACGCTGCTTGGTTACACATTCCTGGCCTCAATGAGGGACCCGTGGGGGTGTTCGCTCACAAGCTCAGTCTCTCAACCCCTCTAGGAGAGGCCTAAGCCCCCACCTCAGTGTTGTAGAGAAAAGAGGAAAGAGGGCCTCGGCGAGCAAATGGCAGATGCAGAAGTCCCCTCCACTGCCTCTTCCTTCTAGTGCTGTGGAGGGGCCAAGGCATTCCCCCTGGCTACTTGGAACCCGGTTTCTTGCTTCCTGGAGTGGAGTGGGGTTTCCCAGCTTACTCGGAGGCCTCATGCTCCAAAGGTCACATCTCTCATGCCCACACGATGCCAGGACTTTCCACTACCTGACTCATGTCAAGGCCTCCCTTAGACTTGTGGCCCGGAGCACCACAGGTTTAATCCGTCCTCAACAGTAGCGAAGGGGACGGCCACTGTGGGTGCCACACACAGAGCAGAGCAGAGGCAAGGTCACACAGCCTCCCCGGCCTCTCTCCCGCTTGCTCACTGCAGCTGGACTTCCCCCAACAGCCTCACTTGGGTTGACCGCTGAACCTCTGTTCAGAAAGGATAGGGCTAGTTCGGCTGAGCCCCTCCCCCCACCATACACTCAGTGCTGGGGACAGTACAAGTGCCCAGGTGCCCAGTGCCCTGCCTCCTGCCTCAACTCCTTCTCTGGTGCACTAGTTTCCACAAACTGGGAACTGTCCCAGGAGCCGTGGGCGCTCACGACCTCCAGAAACGCCCAGCACTATCGCTGGACATTTCAGCTATACAAAAGTCTTCCTCAGGAGCCGGGAGGGCCTCTCCTTGTAGCTCCATCCTCTGGCCTTGCCTGGGCTGGTGGGCCCACCGAGACACTGTGAAGGAACAACCCGCACGGATGCCGGCCGTGTACAAAATGACCACGGGAGAGAAAATAGAAAATTGCAAAAGAATACATAGAACACGTAACAATGCAAACACAGAAAATTACAATGTGTCTGGAAAAGACACAGATAAAAGCAGTCCCTTGAAACTCCGGATGTTCAAAGTGCTAACACATGTTATTGGCCCATTTTACTGATGAAGGAAATGGGACCTGGGGCGGGGCAGGGGGGTGTCGAGCAGCTTGGTCAAGACCTGGCCGAGAAAGCCGACTGGGTCCCACCCCAGCAAGTGGCTTTAAACAGCTCCTGACCCCATCTCACCATGCCAGGGCGGGACAGCTTCTGAGGTGGGGGGCACCGAACCTATAATAACTCATTTTTACGAAGAAGGGGAAGGGAGGGAGCTGGCTCTGAAACGAGTGCATAATGTTAGCCCTGTTCACTCCCTGTGATGGGGCTTTTCTGGTGTGTGAGAGTTTTTTCATAATTTAAATTAAAGATTGACCACAATGACAAAGAGATGAGATGCACAGGGAGCAAGTCAGAGGCCCAGATGTTGGTGACGGGTGAGACCTGTCTCTTGTCTCCTGGGCCCCGTGGACTCAGAGCAGCTGGTCTGGCAGAAATTGGACGTGAGCCGTGTGTGAAACGTTTCATTTTATGGCAGCCAGAGTGAAGGAGTATGAAGAAACAAGCAAAATTGGCTTCAATGTTTTGTTAAATCTGATCTATCTAAAACACTACTATTTTCACATGGATTTAAGTTAAAAATTATCAATGTATTTTGCATCTTTGGTTTTGCACAAAGGCTTTGAAATCCTTTGTCACGGTGGCTCAGGTTGGACCAGGAGCCCTAGATGGTAGCAGAGCCGTGAGGCGCCTGCACTTGTCCACCCCAGGGGGCAGAGGTCATCTCAGTCCAGCTCACAGGCTGTGAACTGAGGCTCAGAGATGCACGGTGTGGTGAGAGGTGAGAAGCCTAGTCGGGGTGGACGCGGGTGCTTGCCTGAAAGGGGGGCTGCCTGGCCCCACCTGGGGACAGCATGGAGGGGCAGGGCTGCAGGACTGCGGGTCCAGCTGTCTCTCGGTCACCTCAGGAGAGAGGGAAGCACCTGGCAGTTTCGGTTTCCAACAGGAAGCGGCCTGCTCCTATCTGCCTGCACCAGCTGCACTCTCTACCCCAAAGCTCTGGGTGGAGCCCCTGCCTGGAGAGCCCCCCAGGTGGGGACGGTCCCTCCAGCTGCAGACAAGGAAGCCCTGGCTGCGAGGCCGGGGCCAAGCTCAGCACCTTGGCCTTGGAGGACTTGGGGATGCAATGCCCTTGGGGGCTGAGAATGGGGCAATGACACAGGTTCTGACTTGCATTTTTTGTCACCTGCTTTTGAGATGTGCGGTCTCAACCTTGGTCTAGAAAATACTATGATGGTGGAGGGTGAAAATGGGCTCTGAAGTCTGTCTATCCATCTGTCCAGGGCTGGGGGAACGTCGAGACAGCACACTGCACGGAGGGCCCCTGGGAAACCAATGGGAGGAAGGATGGAGTCAGGGCTGCGCGCAGCCTCCAGAGGAGGAAGCGTCTTTCCTCTCGTGGCTGGGACAGGAGTAGGTGCATGGCCAGCAATGGGAGCGAGGTATCCTAGGGGAGGCGGGCCCTAGGACCCTCAGGCAAATTACAAACTCTCTGAGCTCTGATATCAGCTCCAAGGTCTGGGTATTAGGGCCCCTGGCTGGCAGGAGCCCTTCACAGATAGGGAGCTGGAAACTTTAAGTCTTTTCTCTTAATAAGAAACCTGAGCCATGAGGAAACTTCAGGTGTCCGGATCCAGAGCTTGGCAGAGGGGCCTCATTTCTGAAGAGGCCCCGAGCCTCGGAGGGAGACAGCTGGCTGGCCCAGGCTGGGCTGGGATCCATGGTCCCAGCAGCATGGAGCGAAGGGCACGGCTAGGCTGGCCGATCAGTGTACGGTCCCTCCTGCCCCTTCTTGCTTGTCCTTTTTCCAGGGTCTGTGAAGTTGGGGCTTTCCACAGCACTCAAAATGTACCTCGATTTGGGAGGAAGGAGGAAGCTCTGGGAGCCCACAGGCAGAGTAAACCCCCCACTTCCTTCTCCATGGGCTCCCTCTCAGCCGCCCCATGTGGTCTTTGCCAGGGGAGGGACTGCAGGAGGTCACAGCCGGGGTCCTGGGGCAGGGAGAGTGGGGGGAGGGTAGAGAGAGATAAGCATGAGGATGAGGGAGGGAAATGCGGTTCTGGACAACGGGCTGGGCGCTGGGACAGGTAGGTGTTGGCGGGGGCGTCCCTCACCATCCCCCAGATTCCCTGGTGCTGGCTGTCACTCCCCGGCACAGGCAGGCCTGCTGGGTCGTGGGGCGAGTGGCAGAGCTTGTTCTCAGTCCAGCCCTCATAGCTCAGCCACTGATCTGGTCCCACCTGCTGCCCTTGCAGGTGAGCAAACTGAGAATCAGAGAAACCAGACCACACAGACCAGAGCACAGAGCCCTGCCAGAGATCGGGTCCTCAGAGTGGCCTCTTCCAACGCTGCCCCGTCCCTCTCGGGCCTCCTCCCCCTGCACCATCCACCCCCTCTTCATGTTTGTGAAGCTGCGCAGACCCGGGGAAAGATGAGGCCACGTGCCCCTCAGGGGCGCGAGCCCCACACTAGCAGGTGGCCCTCTCAGGAAGGGACCTTTTTCTATATCTCCCCCCACCCCGAGAGTGAAAGCGGGATGCAGAAGCCCACACCTTCCTAGAACCCTCAGCTGTATGGAGCGGGCACTCAAAACACCCACGTACACGTCGACAGTGGGTGGCGTTGGACCTGGGCAGCGGTGGGCCCACTTTTCAAAAGGTTTCAAAGCAGCAGCCAGCAGAGGGGGGGGGTCTCACCCCGAGGACCCTGGGACAGGCAGGCAACTGCCACATCAGCTGGGACACGCTTAATCCAAGTGTCAGCTGTGGACATCAGGCAGCACCTGCCTTGGGCTCCCCAGCGTGGAGCAGGCAGACCCCAACATAGGCTCTTGCAGGGTCCAGCTGAGGGTGTGGGCTGCCAGCCACGGTTTCAGGCTTTCACACAAGGAGTGCAGGATGCAAGAGGGAGGCCCTTCCTGAGGTCCCACTTCAGCTACATCTCTTCCCCGGGAGGGTTCTCAGCTGACAGGGAGGCTCCCTACCCTGCTGGTAATGCTGTGTGACCTTAGGCAGTTTCCTTGACCTCTCTGATCTGTTTCCTCATCTGTATAACCAGGTCATTGATGCCTTGAAGGGTTGCTGGAAGGATGCCATGCCCTGGGCTAGGAAGGAGTCTGGAATGGGATTGCTAGTCCCGCCCTATCTGCCCCTGCTCCTCCAGTAGCTTGAGTTTTTGGAAGACAACCGCGGAGGCCCTCTCCCATGGCCCCACTGTCAGGGCTTGCTGAGTCTGAGGCAGGCCATGGTCCAGTTGGAAGACCTGTGTTGTCTGAGGACCAGGCCTCTTGGTGTGCACCCTGCTCATCGTTCAAAGATTGCTGAGCCCCAGGTCTCTTGGATGACAACCCAAGTAGGCGCACCCAAAAGCTGGCTGCACCCCATAGCCCCTGACCTACCAGCTCTGGGGAAGGGAGGTGTGCAAGCACGGGCCTCTGACCCAGGTACCTCGGGCACCGTGGCTGAGTGGGTGCTAGGACAAGGGGCAAGAAAGGAGCCGCCCTGACTGTACTGGCGGCACGCACATGTGGCGTCATGACGGTGAAAATTTCATTAGCGCCCATTGGAGTCTAATAATAATCGACATGAATGACACAGAGTCCATGGACACCTGGCTGACCCTGAGTGCCCTCAGAGGGTGGGCAGGTGGGTGGCACTAGTAGAGGCCCCTCTTCTCTCACCTCCACAGCTGTCCCCAGCCCCCACCCCTCCCTCAGCCTCATCCCAAGTGAATATCTCCAGGAAGGAGCACTGGATGCAGAGTCCTGGCTCAGCTACAACCAGGTCGGGCGTCTCCCCAGGCCGCTCTTCCCCGCTGTGCCTGTCAGTTCTACTGTAGTCACGGAAGTGAAAGTGCATGAGAAAGCCCCACGCAGCCGGTGCAGGCGGGTTAAGGACGCCTTTCTTCTTAGTCAGGGCGGCAAGAAGTGAAAGTCTCCTTTGCCTCCTCCAGCTACCCCTGTGGGACCACTTCCTCCAGGAAGCTGGCCTAGATTGTACCCTGTCCTTCTGGGTGACATCCCACCCTGTGACTGTGTCTTCCTAAGCTTGGGTTCAGGGTCCGATGGACAGGAGGATGTGAGTGCTCGGTATCCTCTTGCTGGCTGGCCCAGGAGGCTTGTGGATGGGGATGGTGTAGGAAAGGAAAGGGCAAGTTCTAGCAGAAACTGCAGGTCCCAGGGAAAGAACACTCCACATTTACCGGGGGTGGAAAGGAGCCCTACTTTCCCGGGATCTGGGGTGGAGCAGAGTCTTCGCTCCACAGGCTTCCTCTTCCTCCTGAGGCAAGGACACAGGGATGGGGTCCTGCACTTGGAATCTGCTGTGAGACTCAGTCCAGAGCATCCATCTGCCTGAGAGTCTTGTTCCCCTTCCTCTGCTCCCTGGCTCTGTGCCCTGAAGGCTGGCCCTGGGGACCATCTTAGGGGCTTCAGAAGATGTGAAGGGTAGAGGGAGAGAGAGGTGGGCGCTTGTCCTGTGGTCCGTCCTCCTGAGAGCTTCCTGGTTCCCTGGACAGCCACAGACCCTTCCTCCACTCCCTCTCTTGGTCCCTCTCTCCCCTCCTTTCATCCACCCCTCTTCGCCCCTCAGGCCAGGGGTATCTGCCTCCGGACTTCTGTGCTGTCCCTGCCACTCTGTCTGACCTTTGTAAATGGTTCCTCTGCTAGCTGTCCATACTCCCTGTGCTACTGGCTTCCCGCCAGGACCACTTGATTTTGCACGGGGTCTGGAGACAGCTTTCCACCCTAAATAAGACTCCTTGTCCATGTGCTTCTACGGCCATCCCGCAGGGCTAGCAGAGCTGGGTTCAATTACACTTCTGCTCTCGCCTGCTGTGTGCCCCTTGGAACCCTGGTTATCTTCTGCGATGGCAGTTACAGCTGAACATAGTGCTTGGCAGGCCCTGGGCTCTGATCCTGACACAGGAGACCCCAGCACTGTATGATCAATAAGGGGGGAACAAGAAGTGAGAGATGAGAGCTGTCACTTTGGGTCTGGGTCAGGCCTGAGTGAGGGGAGAGGCCCCTGCAGGGCGTGAGAAGACTGGAGATAGGCGCAACGGTATAAATGAGATCAAATAAGTGCTGACAGTGCTTTGCACCAGACATGGATGGATGGTCGTTGCTATGTCACAGGTCAGACAGTCACTGTGGGCTCTGCCCTCAGCCCCTCATCGTAGAAAGGGCCTGTGATTCCGATGTCCTCTCACTCACACGCTAACCCCACACACTCTGGGTCCTCCCTGTGTGAATCTACCAGCGTCCATAGCTGACCTTCACCCTACAGGGGCCAGAGCGGAATAAAAATTGGGGCAGAGAGGGGTCAGGACAGAGAGCCCTTGAGCTCCAGATCGTCCCACTCCCCTGGAGACACCCGGACTCCCTTGCAGCTGGAGGCCATGTTCCCAAGCTTAGCCATGGGCTGTGACAGAAGACAGCTGTACAGGCGGGCAATGGGCACCTTGCCCTAATCCCACTGCCCGGAATATAGATGGGAGAGTTGGAGCACTGGCTACCTGGATTGGAGTGGCCTTAAATCCAATGACAAGTGTCCTTATAAGAGGGGAGGACACAAAGACACACATGGAGAGGCCATGTGATGACGGAAGCAGAGATTAGAGTGATGTAGCCACAAGCCAAGGATGCCTGGAGCCCCCAGGAGCTGGAAGAGGCAGGAAGGATCCTCCTGTAGAACCTCCGGAAGGAGCGCAGCCCTGTGCACACCTGGATTGCAGACTGCCTCCAGAACTGGGAGGGAATAGATATCCACTGTTCTAAGTCATCCGGTTTGTGATAATTTATTACAGCAGCCCCAGGAAATTAATATATTGGAAAGGGGGTCCCAGGCAGAGAACATTCCAGAGAAAAACCTGTGGACAGGTAGCAGGTAGAGGGGTAGGAGGAACATGGCAGAGGGAAGGCAAAGGTGGGGTGGAGAAGCCCATGCTACTTGGTGGCTATGGTGGCTTCTAAACCGTACCTCCGGACCAGGTGGCCCAAGGTTGGGTCCCGGCTGGCTTCAGGCTTCCTCACAAGATAGTGCCTGCCAGGGGATTTTACTCGGAACCCCCTACCAACTGTCTGCCTTTGCTTGGACTCCTCTTGTGACGGGATGCTCACTGTCTAGTGCTTAAGTTGAAATCTGCTACTTGGATCCCATGCTAGCCTCTCAGGTGATAATGAGAGGCTTGTCTTAGGGTGGTCACAGTACGTTGTACTGTCGCCTGCCCCCGCCCCTGGGCCACCCCCGCGCCAGCCTCTTTAGCTTCAGGCTAAATCATGAGCAGATTTCAATGCCTCCATCCCCAGCACCTGTGCCAAGTGTCCAGGTTCCCACCTCCTTCCTGTGGTGGCACAACACCATGACCTTCAGTCTCCTTATCTGGAAAGTGGGCTTGTAGAGACGAGCCCCTAGTCTCTGCACGGCTCCCAGTACATACAGGAGGCACCTAACAAATCTGAGTATAGCAAACACTCCTCTAGATGGGGCCATTTCCTCCACCCTCTGCAGTCAGGTTTTTGCCTGCCCTCAGTGGATCCACCACACTGTGGGGTCCTGATGGGTCCCAGACCCTCTGCTATGGAGGAGGTGGTGAGGGTCCCAGTCCCCTAGGGGATGGGCCAGGGAGGGGTCAGGCTGCTCAGGGCTACCCCGTGCTCGGCCATAGGATCTGACGGTCAGAAGTGCAAAGGCCCCATCGTCCCCCATCTTCAGCCCTCAAACCCCCTCCTATCCCACCTCCTTCCAAAGAGGAGGACAGCAAGGCTGCATTTATACATGTTTGCTCTCAAACAGAAAGAATCTTACTTCAGCTTCGAAAGATATGACTTACTGTTCTTTCCATAGTTTAGAACCACTTAATGCGGTTTTGGGTCTCAAAGGTTTTCACAGACTTTTGGGAAGCTTGTGAGCCCGAGAAGCTGCATGCTGGAGCTGTGCTGGCCGCGGACCCCAAGCCCCCAGAGCCCCCAAGGGCTCTCTCCAGAAGGACCCATTGCTGCTTTCCCTGGTGGTGCCTTCTGGCACTGCAGGGTCCAGCATTTGTCCCCCTGGGGGACCCTGCGGGGCCGTCCGTGGGGCCAGGTGATTTAGAGCAGATAGGACCTGAGCTTCTAAAAGCCAGTGTCACAAGGCTGGGACTCCATGCCCAGGTAAACCCTCAACTCAACACACTAGTCAAATGCCCACTGCTTTCCCTACTTCCTAGTGAAGCGCACCCCCTCCCCCAAGCGAGCAATGCCCCTCTTGAGATGCACAGTGGCCATGGGGTCAATAAAACGATGGCTGGGATTCTGTGTCAGAGGTCCACCCAGATCACCTGTTCCAGGTGTCTACCTGCAGCTTAACCAGTACCGCGCGTGATATTGTGAGTACAGCTGGGTTTATGGCCACTTCCTGGCCTCAAATTCAGTGGTCAACACCCCTGGGCCCCCCGCCAGCCCCCACCATCCAAACAAAGCAGCAGCCAGAAGCTCTCACGCACACCCCACCCACTCTTCCTCTCCCTTTCTGGCCTGGACTTTGAGAGCCACTCTTGCACTCCACCAGGGAGCAGGAGGAAACTGAGGCACAGGTGAGGAAGGACCGGCCAGGGCACAGCGGCAGGCTGCAGAACCGGGCTACTGGTCCGAGGACAGTGGGGTCAGGCAGAGCTTCCCCAGGAAAGGAGGGGCGGCCGTGTGGTTCCCATCTGGAGCTGGATGTGACCAGAGCCTCTGGTCAGCTTGAGGGGCAGGGTGACCACCTCCCAGGGCCAGCGACCTAGCACCACCCTATAGCCATCTTTGAATCACCCAGACTAGAGAGAAGCCAATAGCACATTATTATGTGTGAAGCTGGGCCATTCTAGCTTTGGAAGTGTCTGAGGTGACTGATGGAGTCCCATGTCTTGGCCTGGTCTTCGGGCTCCAGGAAGGTGGGGAGACCTGCTCAGGGAACGTGGTCCCTCTATAGAGGAGGCAGGACCGCCCTGGGCTAGGGTGCTGAGTACGGGTGTCAGGGGCCCGTTTGGACCCTAGAGATGACTGTAGCACTGAGACTTGGGTCTGTGGGATCTAGAAGGTTCCAGAGTCTCCTCAGAGCATGGCCACGTGGCCATAGGCTAAGGAGCGGGGCCATTCACTTGCAGCTCCTTGGGAATGAGGTCCTGCAAATCCCCCAGGGACATAGAGCTGGAGTCAGGAGTCTTAGAGGAGGACAGAGGCCAGGTTCAACTTGTCCCCCTACTTCCCTCTTTCACTGGCTGCAAAGGATGGGAACTCTGGCAAGCCTGCTCCTTAGCAAGGTCTGGGGTCCAGTCTAGACCATCACTTGTTCTCAGGGTTTGCTCTCAGGCCCTCTCCCCTCTGGCCTCAGTTTCCTTATACAAACTCCATGTTTTGGGCCCTCCCAGGAGGAGGGCTCTATGAGCCCCCCAACTCATCTGCACACCACCTCCCTTACCAAGTCCAGGGCCCTGCCCACTGAGGAGGACAAAGCCCATGCTCTCATATGGGACTTAGCAGCCACGGTGTTCAGCATCTGCCTCAAGGTAGGCCCCACATGCCCAGCCTGGCACCTGCCAGGTCCTCCTTGGGCCACCTGCCCCAGCTGTGTGGGACTGTACCCTATGAAGAGGCTGTGTGGATGTTTGAGGTGAGTCAACATGGCAGGCTCGCGCCGCCAACAGAGCTAGACAGGCAGCAGGTTGGAGATGTCACTCTCTGGCCACTTGTTCCAGCTGCTCCCCCACCCCCCCTCCCATTCCCTTACCTGGGCTGCCTTTCCTGGGACCCCTGGAAGCCGAGCAGCTAGTGGATGTCAGAAGCCCGCTCTCCAGCATGGGGGATGAGTGAGACATGGAGCCAGAGGTAGATCCAGGAGATTGAATCCTGACCTGGGCGCGAGGTGGGCAGCTCTTCAGGGGCCAGCAGGGGCCAGCACGAGGCCAGGGTCAAGCTCGGCTGTGAGTGCCTTTACCGACCTCAAGGGGCCTCAAGGGACAGATGAGGGGTCTTGGCCAGCCTGAGTTTCAGAGCTGACCCCAGATGGCTCTGGGCCTTCTAGCAGCCACTGCCTGCCTGCCTGGGGAAGGGGCGGGAGGCCGCAGGGGCTCATGTGATTCGGGGCGGGCTTGGGGAGGCAGGGGGTGGGGGAGGTCTCCCCGCAGCCTACAGGCAAGGCAGCCAGCTGTGTCACTGTGATAGTGCGGCTGGGGGACAGGGAAGCAGCCGTGCAGCTGTGCCCACCCTGCTTCCTCAACAGGAACCATCTGGGCCCAGCCCTGCCGGGCCTTCCCTTGTGGCCATTCCGGTCTGACTTCCAACAACTTCCTCCTACCTCCGGCTGGTGACACCCCACCCACCCGAGTCCTGGTGTGCTGGGTGTTTCCTCGACCTGGGCGGGGGCGCAGGTCAGCACATGGGGTCAGTGTCCATCCTGGCTGAGTCCCCCACCTGCAGCCCCACCTACCTGTCTCCCCACCCTCTTGGGCCTGGCCCTACCTTCAGCCTGGGGTAGCCTGAGGGTATCCTCCTGCTCCTACCCTTAGCCAGATTTTTCCTAGAGCCCCTTTCTTAGGGCCAACCATCCATGGGCATTAACTATGCCCTTGAGCCAGACCTCAAGGTGGGTCCTTCTCTGGCTGCTCTGGCCAGCCCTGCTCCAGTTAGGGCTCCTCCCCGGCTGCCTGGGGGTCCTGGCCCCCACCCACCCTGGAAGCAGTGCAGAAGGGAGTACGCAGAAAAGTAAGCACTTCCTCTCTCCCTCGTCTTTCCCCAGAGGCCAGTCCCGAGTCGGTAGTTGGGGCATCCTTCTAGAGTCTGTGCGGGGACAAGACTGTGTTTGTTCCTAGAAGGGGCTGCCACCTGCGTGTTGTCCCTGAACACCCCCAGGGCTCATGTGGAGAAAAGAGCCCTGTGAGTCAGGCCAGCCCTTGGGCATCACCATCGTCCTCACTGCCCCATCCTTGCTTTCTGTGCTCTGACTCAGGGTGTCATGGTAGGATTCCGGATCTGAAGCCAACCTGGCTGCGCTTCCCTGGCCAGTGTTCTCCATGGTCGGTTCCCAGTGATCCCGACACGGTGATGGCGGCGGTGTCAGCTATCAGACTGTGTCCGGGAGAGGAGACCCTGCATTAGAAGGCCAAGCATGGTCTGCCACAGAGTCAGCATGCAGCGATGCACATGTGACTCTGACAGCTGGTGTAAGTATTCTTGTCACTGTCATTGTTGTTGTTTTCTAGGCTGCAAGAGGTGGGGGTGGTGTTCAGAGCCTGGAAGTAAGAGGTCTTGGGGATGCGCAACCCCCAAGGATGGCAACAGGATGGCAACCTGGGTGGGGCAGCCCCCACCCCCAGTTCCAGGCAGATGTTCAGGTGGCTTGCACCTGTGGGAGCACCCCCTACAGATGGGCACTTCCACTTTCTTGACAAGGGCCCTGTCCTGCCTGGTTTTCTAATTAGTGAGGCTGAAAGTGTTTGGGTTGGAAAGAGAAGAAAGTTGCCTATGAGTGGGAGTGGGAGTGGCCCTGACCCCTTGGTGGCCACCCTGGGGGTGCTTGCCTGCTCTCTGCTCTCACTGGGCAGGGCAGTTGGTGTTTGTGGGGAAGCGGACGTTGGCTGTGGCTTTTGGAGCTCCGCGGCCTGGGAGATAAGGAGCTAAGGAGGAAGCGGCTGCAGCTGGAGGGAGTGTAGGGGGGTGGGGTGCTGGGCTTGTCCCTCCTGGTCCCAGGGTTGCCTGTCTCCAGAAACCATTACCCTTTGCATTGGGGGTGGGGAGAAGGAGCCAGAGATCTCTCCTCCTTTGATTCCTCCCTGCCTCCCCCAATCTCTCCTTCCCTCTTTACAAATACTATGAGAGTCCACCTAGGTTACACAAGTGCCCAGGAGAGCCCTGTTCCTGCTCTCCAGGAACCTATGGGAGATAGATATTCAATCAATAAGCCCCAAGTAGATGTGGGGGATTTGGAAACTGTGTCTGAGGGATCAATTAGGAGCTATGTCTGGGGAGGTGGGGAGAGCATTGCAAGTAGAGCAGCCCTGAGGTGATCTCACTTTCAGGCTTTCAGGAATCTTTCAGGTGGCCAGAAAGCTAGTGAGAGACAGTGAGGGAAATGACGCTAGGTGGAAGTGGTCAGGGAAGCCTTCCAGGCTGGATTTTTTTTTATTATTTCTGCATCTTCTACTAGCATGTAGAAGCCCCCATGAGTGCTAGGTGGATGAATGGGCGAGTGGGTAGATGGGTGAGTGATAATGGATGGATGGATGGGTGGATGGATGGGTGGAAGGATGGGTAGATGGATGGATGTGTGGGTAGCCGACTGGCTGGCTGGGTGGTAGATAGGTGGATGGATGAATGGATGGGGTGGGTGAGTAGATGGATAGATGATGGGTAGATGGGTGATTGGTGAATGGATAAATGAATGGATGGATGGGTGAATGGATGGATGGATGGATAAATTAATGATAGATGGTTGGATGAATGGATGGATAGATGAATGAGTCGACAGTGGATGAACAAATGAATGGATAGTGAATAGGTGGGTGGATGGATGAGTGGATAGATGAATGGGTTGATGGATGGGTGGATGGGTGGTTGGATAAAAAGATATATGTATGGATGACTGGATAGCAGATGAATGGATGGACGGATGGATAGTAAACAGATAGGTAGATGGATGGATGGATGGGTGGATGGACAGATGAATAGGTGGGTGGGCGGGTGGATGGATGGATGGACGGGTGGATGGACAGATGAATAGGTGGGTAGGTGGGTGGGTGAGTGGATGGGTAGATGGATGAATCAGTGAAAACACAATGCTATGCAAGTTTCATGCCAGTCCTCATTTACAGAGGAAGAAGCTACTTTACAGAGGTGACACAGCCACAGCCACAAAGCCCCTGAAGTGGGATATAAGTCACAAAGCAGCCCCGAAAGAGGTTGAATGATGAGATGTGGGCAGCTCTGTGTGTGCCGAGCCAGGCCAGCGCCCTCTAACCCAGTGCCTGAGAAGCAGCCAACCTCTGCTTCCAGGCCCCGAATGAGGTACGGCCAGACGCTGCTGAGCAACAGGGATGAGGCAAGAAAAAACCTGCTCTTACACTCTTGCTCAGGGCAGTACAAGTGAGGCCAGCCCAGGGCCAAATGCCTCATCCACCACTCCCCAGCTCAGGGTGCCGCCGAGCAAAGTCAGAGCCATGGAGAAGGTGCCACGTGTGTGCCTGGGTGAGTATGAGAAAGGAAATGAGAATGCTAACAGTGACAGCTATGACAGCAAAGCTCTCATTTACCGAGAGCTGACATGTGCCAAGAGCTTCTTGAGTTCTCATTGAATCTGCTCAGCACCCAATGAGACTGGAACTGTTAACTCCATCACTAAGAGGCTCAGAGAAACTTGTTGATATCACCAACTGGTGCCTGAGCAGCTGGGGTTTGGGACTCAGGCTGGATCCAGGTCAGAACCTGGAGAGTGGTCAGGGAACAGGGTGGAGCATCCTGCTGTGATGATGACTCTAACCTTCCTGTACACAGCCCCTGTAGCCCCCACCCTTGATCTCTTTGCTCCTCACCAGCCCCCCACCTCCTCGAGCAGCACCAAGCTCAGACAAGGCTGCCCATTCAGCAGACTAGGAAACCAAGGCTTAGAGAGGGATGTGTAGAATGTCACCTCTGAATGACCCAGCACTCCTAGGGGATGATGGGCCAGGCCCTAGCTCGCCTGACTGCAGAGCGGCATCTTCTGGGTCCTGGGGTGCTGCCCACCCTGCTCCCTTGAGCAGTCATGCTGCAAAGGGGGAAAGCCCCTCCCAACACTTTCCCTTTGAGGAGCCCCAGGTGGAGGGTGGAGTGGGGTGCGACCCTGGGTGGCTGGCTCTGTCCGGGCTCCTGGTTTCTCTCTGACTCTTGGGGCTGAATTTCTCATGTCCCAGGGGACCGATCTGCCTTTCCTGTAGAGAAACCATATCTGACCCCCACTTCTGCGATCAACCATAACTATATTTTCTTTGAGTCCACAAGGCCATGAGCTCAGCAGACCTGGGCACGGTGCGTTTGATTCAGAAAGAACAGAAAGAAACCTCCTCTGGGCTCGGATGTTGTTTTTATCCTTCTTCCCCGCCTTTTTTCCCTTCTCCATCCTGCCTTGAGGTGAGGGCAGCAATTTAAAAGGAGAGGAGATTGGCTCTGGTGCACCAACCAAACTTCTAGAATGTTCGTATGATTGTCGTCAGCTTTCCTGGAAGGCAAGAGCCTCCTTAACCAGGCCTTGCTTACTCCCAGTTGGTGAGGATAGACTCCCAGGCTGCTTGAGGCAAAAATATGGCATATTGGGACATATTTGGATGTAAATATTTTCAGCCGCAAGAGTAGCTGGGAGATGAGGTCTTGTTCCTGTGTGTCTCTGTGGAAGCCGGGAAGCCGGGCCATATGGTTCCCCTTCGAGCTGCCTCCCCTCCTCGCAGAGGCGGTGGCAGGGAGGGAAGCATGCACAGGACAGTCTGTGTCTCCACCTGTCAGGGGTTAGCGGCTGTTGGGGCCCCTGAGTGTGTTTGGAAGACCTGGACCTAGGTCTTGGCCCTGCCTCTCGTCAGCTGCCTTGTGCCCTCCCCGAGCCTCACTTTCCCCATCCGCTGAGTGGGGCGTGACCAAGCCTATGGCTCTGGTGTTGAGAATGAGATGGGGCAGTGTAAGGGGCTTGGCTCAGCACCGGCCACTGCCAGTGCACGTGCCTGGAAGCCCCAAGCAGCATCGTTGTTATTTTTCTCTTCCTCACTTTTGGTTCTCATCCAGGCCAGGGGAAGAACCAGGTGTTTGCCTGTGGCCCTACGGGTAAACCAGGTGGCTTGTCGCAGGATCATCTTCTCAGGGGAGAAAGAGGATTCCGATGCCTCCCCTGGCCACACAGAGGATCTCAGAATTCCTGCCTCTTGCTCCTACCAGACTGATCCTCCTTTAAACACAGGTTGAGAGACACCTGGGAGCCATGCGACACGGGAGCAGAGTCAGGACTCAGATTGGACCAAGGGATGCCTCCACTCAAGAGCGCTCTCTGGCTCCCCATGTCCCACTGAAGCAAAACCAAGTCAGAGCTCAGCATTCCAGGCCCCAAGCAAGCTATTCTCATGCTCATCTCCGTTCTGTGGCTCCAGGCAGTTTTTATGAAACCCCCTCCCCTAAGATGTCTACCACCTTCTCCTGCCCTGCTGTCAGCTCAAGTGCCCTCTCCTAAAGCCATGGGATTATGGGTGATTTTAACTGGCAAAACCCTCACGTGGCCCAATGCCATGGCTTCAGTCTGGGCACACTAGAGAGGGCTCCTCTGGGGGGCTACTGAGCCCTCTCCAATTTCCAATGGAGAAACAGAGTCCCAGTTGGGGGGCAGGGTTTAGTGATTTGCCAGAAGGTCACCAGGCAGCGAGTGGCAGATATCCTGGTCACCTCCTCTTTGTGTTCTACCTCCATCATTGGCCCCCAAGCAGGGCTGGCAGTGGCCCAGGTTGAACCCAAGGGTTCATGGGCACGAAGCTTTGGATTTCCATTAGGATGCTTTCGGCTACAAGTAACAGAGTATCCAGCTAACAGTGGGTTAACAAATACAGACATTTAAAATCTGGCAACCTGGAAGAAGGGGTGCTAGATTAGGTCCAGCAAGTCAGTGATGTTGTCAGGCACCCTAGCTCTTTCTATCCTTATATTCTGTCATCTCCTGTGTGCTGGCTTATTGCCTCATCGTTCCAAGATGGCTGCTGTTGCTCCAACTATCATGATTTCTGTCCACTTCTTTCAAGGACAGAAGAAAAGAATCTAGGGAGAAAAGTCTTTCCAAGAAACCCCCAGGCAGTTCCAGTTTACTGGCTACATGGGTCACATGACTGTGCCTAGCTGCAAGAGAGGCTGGGAACATCCCATGTGGTCTTTGCCTTTGGGAGGGGATGAGCCCTCTCTGTGCAGTCGTGAGGGTGGGGATGGAAGAGAAGTCTCAGAAGAAGCAGAGGTGACACGACTAGAAGGAGACAGAGCTTCCCTGAGGCTGTGGCCGGGTGGGTTTAGGAGAGAAGGGTAGAGGCCTGGACCCTGCTGGCGTTTAGCACCTGTGGGAGGCTGTGTGTCATACCAGGCCCCTAGCCTCAGTGACAGTGCCCTGAGTTCTGCTGGGCCCTGGGGCTCAGAATCGGACCCTTAATGGTGGATCCTGATCATAGACAACAAATCTTAGGATAGTGGAAATGGGGTGCAGTGGCCTGTCCTGGAAAGGGACTCAGGGTAGCTCTGCTGGGACTTAGACAAATGAATCATATAACCCGGGACTAGGGAGCAAATTCACACTTGTAGAGTCAGGGTACCCTTTTCTTCTTGGCGGAGGGTCAGGAGGCAGCAAACTCTCTGCCCAACAGACATACACAGTAAACCCTCAACTCCAGAGGCCCCTTGAGGAGCTGCTGTGGGGTGACCTCTGAAGCCTGGGCAGACTCTACCCTGCTGGGGGCTGTTGCCGGTGAAGGCTTGTGCTGGATGCCTGCGGGAGCCTGGTGTCCCCTCGGCAATGCCTTACTTCTGGAGGTCCATATGACTTCATGTCACTGCTTGTCCATTGTTTGGTGCATACGAAGAGCCCAGAAGAGATTAGCTTTATTATTTCCACTTAAAATCTCATTTATTTTAAAACGACATGTCTCTGATGTCTTCAGCTGTGCATTTGATCACCAGATATTGATATTGATATTTATGGAGGGCAGGCATGTCTGTTTTTCCATGGCCTTGCCCCTAGCACAAAGTAGGTGATCAATAAGCACTTGCTAAACAAACGAATGAATGAATGAATGAACGAATGAATGAGCGAGCCGCAGCTGCCCCTGTTTTGGCCCAGGAAGCCAAATGTGACCAGTGTGCATCTGTATTTAGTTCCACGTGGCCCCCCGTGAGTCTTTTCTCTTGGGGTGGGCTGCAGCCACCGATAGGAACTTGTTCCCCAGCGCCTCCCCATGGCTGAGAACCACACTCGCAGCTGAAATCATGGGGACCCGAGAGATGGCTGCCTGATGCCTGCAGAATCCCATCTTCCTTATGAACAAGAGAACAGGCACAAAGTACATCAGGTCTCACAGGCACCGTCAGGGCTAGGGAGGGACGCAACACCGTGTGCTGGTGAAGGAAATGGCTTTGTGCTTAGCCAGCGGTGTCTGAGGTCCTTGCGTGCATGGCTGTGATTGGGGCAGGCTCCCTGACGCCCTGAGCCTCCCTCCGTTTTCCACATCGTCAGCTGGGAATAACAGGGTGTTGTGAGAGGAAGCAAGTTGTTCTCTGTGGAGCCCCAAGTGCAGAAAGAGCCCTGGACTAGTCAGGCCTGGTATTGCTGCTGACCCTTTGGACGACCTTGGCTGTGGGACATCCTCCTGCGCTGGGCTCCACACAGCACCTCAGCTGGCACCATCTCCCTATTCCCATTCCAAACAATTGCCATGGAGTTGCTGTCTGCAGGATCCTGGTTGGAGCTCTGAAGTCGGAGGCTGCATCCGGCAGGCTTATCTCGGTTCCTGGGAACTTCCCCTGGGCCTGTGGCGACGGTGGCCCCAGAGATACTAGGAATGGGGGTGGGTGCTTTCCTGCCTGTAATATGATTAAGTAACAAAAGCAGTTGCTGGTGGGAAAATCAGCCGCGACACCCGCCATCTGGCCCTGCCCAGCCCTGCTCTGCCTCTCCCGATTTATCTCCCCTGGCCTAGCCCTGCTGGCTGCCTGTTATCACTGCCAGGGTGGACTACGGATTGCAGTGTCCAGCATCTCTGTAAGAAGCTTCTACCAAAATCCTCGGCCAAGGTGCAAAACGAGAATCCTTCCCCAGAAGCACACAGAGCTTCTCCAGCCAGACTCCCAGGTACTTGCCCCCTCCTCTCTGCAACCCCTCCTACCCCATGACACTCTCCTCCCACCCCACCCCACCACAGGATGCTGTTTTGCTCACACCTGCGCTCTGTATGGGTTCACATCAGCCCCCAAGTCTAACCGAATCCAAAAATATTAAACTGGGGCCCATCTGTCGGCCAACTGATGAACGCAGATGTGCTCTGGATTTCAGAGGCGACTGGCAGCCAGTCAAGGCTGTTAGAAGAGGCACCTGCTGCCCTGATCCCCCCACTTCCGCTGCCCCTCCCTGCCCCAGGATCCTGGCGGCCAAAACAACACCCTCCTCCGGAAGGGGCTGGCTCCTCCCTCCACCTGGGGCAGGACCCACAAAGAGCCTCACCCCACCAGCTGGGAGGCTGGGACCACCCTCCTCCGCCCAGGGTCCAGCTGGGCCCCTTTGCCTTGAGCCCCCACTGTGGGCCGGGCCGTGGGGTTACAGCAGGAATAGGGCCAAGGATTCCACTCCGAATGGAGACAGACAGCAGCCCGGCACCCAGCACAGCCACCTCAGGGCATTTGCACCTGCAGTTGGGACACTCTCCCTAGGGGCCATGTGGCCCACTCTTCCACCTCCTTCAGATTTTTGCTCAGATGAGGTTGGGACTAAACAAATGTGACTCTTTTTATCTTGCTTTGAGACTCACATCAAGACCTGTCTACCTCATGTTATGAATGTCTTTACAAGTTTTATGTCAAGAGAGGAAGAGAAAGAAAAAAGGAAGATGTTCTCCACTCTCCCTCTCCCCCCTCCAGCCGCCTCTCCTTCTCCTCCCCCCTGTGAGGCAGGACAACAGCGGAAGCAGGAGATCAGAGAGGAGGCTGTGATTCAGGAGTCTGAGGATGGAGCCAGACCAGGGACGCGATGGTGGGGTAGAGAGAAGGGGCTGGAATCTGGATGCAGCCAGAGGGAGAAACAACAGGACCGTGTGTAGATGAGAAAACTGAGGCCTGAGAGGCAGGAGCCTTGCCTCCTTCCCCTGTCGGGTGCCCGCCCCCGCCAGGCTCCTGCACACCAGCCGCTGCTGAAGTCACTGTTCAGTTGTTCTGCTGTTCAGTTGCAGGGACAGCCAAGCGAGTGGTGGTCCCAGGTCCAGGAATCTGGATGACTGGGTAGGAACCAGGGCCTGCTCAGAGAGAGACTGGCCATCGCAGCTGCATCCTGGGGACTCAGCCCGTCACTGGACAAGTGGGGAGACCTGCGTCTAGGCACTGGGAGGATGCAATAAATAGGGCTTTGTTCACCTGTCCACTCTATCTCAGCTCTCACGCTGGTCTTCGCTGAGGCACAGGTGTGCAAGGGCCTCTCGCAGTGGCTATGGAGACTGTCAGTCTCTTTTTAAGCCACTTTCTTCTCTCCTTTGTCCCTTTTCACTAAACTGAGGAGGATCCTAACGGCTGTGTCTCATGAGCAGGAGACAGCAGATGTGGAATTCGAACTGAGTCCCTCCTTCAAGTTCCAGACATCCACACCCTCTGGTCCCTGATGGCTGAGATGTGGGACGCAGGCTAGCCACGCTTTTCTGAGCAGCAGGACCAAGTGCCCTGAGCTGTGTCTTACCAGCAGCAGTCACAGCCGAGAGCCAATAGGAGAGGCTGTGAGCTGGGGGCCTGTCACAGTCAGTGCTCTTGTGGAGGGGCTCAAAGCAAGGACCCCCACACAGTGATGTCAGGACCCCAGCTGTAACCCACTCCTCAGAAGCCTCAGTTTCCTTGTCTGTCAAATGGGAATCCTGGTGTTTTTATCACCAAGATCCGTGGCTTTCAACCCTTTTTGAGTACGATCTACAGTGAGAAATATGTTTTATATCCTACCCAATATTTGCATGCTCGTGTGTGTTCTATAAATAACATTTATGTATGTTACTTGTATATACGTGTGTATGTATGTAGATATAAAATTTGTGTGTGTGTGTGTTTGTGTAAAAATTTGTAAAACAACACTATTCTTACCCTTATGGGTATAGTGGTGTTTCTATTTTATGTATTGAGCATTTCTCAAATCTTTTTATTGCAAACCAAACACTTTAGTGCCACCGTAGCCAGCAGCCTCTGGAGCCAGTCTGTGCTGTCAGCTTCTCCCACAGCCTCTCTCCTGACTTCTGTGATGCTCGCTCCTCCACTTTTCTTCATCATTTAGTCATCTCTCTGCTCATTTCTAATACAGAGTACAGTTTGGTCAGTGTGTGACTGGGGCCGTGATAGCTTTGTTTCCTCCGTCCCATGTTGATGAGTGTAGCCGCTGTGTGTGCACGGTCATCCCACCTAAATTCCTTTATCAGAAGTTGCCTCTCTTTCTCTCTCTCCATTCCCTGGGCCGTTGTGGGTTTCTACCATTATAAGCGCCTTCAGAAGTGTTCTTGCATCTCCTGATGCACAGGTGACATGCTGAGTCTTAGGTTTGAGCTTCCCAGCTCTCCTATCTTCCATTTTATTCTATAGGATTTCACTATAAAAATACTAGTCATAAAACACACGCACGATGAATGAGAGAAGCTGGTCACAGAAGGTCACATGTTGTGTGATTCTATCTATACGAAATGTCTAAAAGAGGCAAATCCATAGAGACAGAAAGTGAATTCGTGTTGCAGGAACAGGGGGTTTGGGGAAAATGAAGAGTGACTGCCAATGGATATGAGGTTTCCTTCTGGGATAATGAAAAAGTCCTGGAACTAGATGAAACTGCTCTGGGTGTGAGGATGTTGAAACATTTGTAAACGGCTGCTCCACCCAGCCCTCTGAGCCCCCTGGAATCCCCATCCTGTTCCAGTCACCCCGATCCCTCCCTCTAAGACCTCCAAGACCCTCTACCATTCAGCAACTAAAGGGGTGGTGCCAGGGTGGGGGCAGGGGAGCTCTGGAACCCTGCTCCAGCCTCGCATTGACAGCTGAGCCTGTTCTGATGGCATGTGTGTGAGTGTCCTGGGGTTGATGTAATGAAGTCCCACATGCCAGGTGACTTACACCACAGAAATGTACTCTCTCACAGCTCTGGAGGCCAGAAGTCCTAGACCGACGTGTCAGCACGGCTGGTTCCTTCTGCGGCTATGAAGGAGAATCTGTCCGGGTCCCTCTCCCAGCTCCTGCCGCTTTGCTGACACTCTTTGATGTTTCTCGGCTTGCAGGAGCATCACCCAGTATCCGCCTCCGTTTTCATATGGCGTTCTCCCCGTGCGTGTATGTGTCCAAATTTCCCCTTTTTATAAGGAAACCAGCCACGTTGGGTTAAGACTCATCCTAAATAATCTCCTTTTAACTAATTACATCTGCAATGACTTTATTTCCAAAAAAGGCCACATTCTGAGGTACTGGGGGGGCAGTTAAGACCTCAACGTGAATTATGGGGGGACTCAGTTCAACCCATGACAGTTAAGTATCCTGAATTTAACCCCTGCGCCAACCCCGGCTTCCCAGGGAGTCGGCGCAATGTGCTGCCTGGGTAGGATTTAAACCGGCAAGATGGGCTCTTGTTCTTGGGGAGGGGGCCGCAATGAATGAGTTTAGCTGCAGCACAATAACCCGCCGCACCCCTGGTGCTGCTCTCCTGGCCTCCTGCCTTGCAGCTTTTTGCATTAGTCTCACTCAAGTGGCTTGGATGGACCCCGGAGGAGCTGGTCACACCCCATTGGACCAATAATATGGGTTTCGAGACTGAGTCAAAAGCAGCATTAATTGAATATGCCCCGCTGATGCCCCTGACAGGTTAACTGATCTGGGCTGCAGCCCCGGACCCAGCAGCCCTGCCTGGCTGATCCCCGTGTAGAAGGATTCAGATGTCTTGCTGGAGCTTGGGAGAGACCAGCTGCTCAGTGACCTGCAGGATCCCCCTGAGGTCATGCGGGAATGAATTCTCTCTCCATCACTGAAGCAGTTTGCACTCAATATGAGATCCAGCTTCTAAGGCCTTGTGGGGTCTGAGACGGGGCTGCTGCCAGGAGCAGGCCAGGATTTGAGAAGGTGTTAGCCAGGTTCCCCTGTCCTATCTCAGGCTGCCCAAGATTCCTACAGTGGTCAGCCAGAGCGAAGAGGTGAAATGGCCGTTGTGGATTGACCTCCAGCCTTTGTTTATGCCATTTCACCTGCCTGGACCACACCACCCACTGCCTGACTGTGAGGTCACTGGGTAGCCTGGCCTCCTGGCCTCTGAAGGCCCAGTGGGGGCTCTTTAGACCTTTGCCCACTTGCAGGAGGAAAGCTGACCTCTGTGTCAACAGGTTCCCCCTCAACTCTCTCTCTCCATCTGTCTCTCCCTGTCTCTCTCTTTCCCCACCTGCCTCTTTCTGTTTCTGTCTCTGTCTCTCTCCCGCTGCTTCCACTCCCCCTGCTGCACATTCGCCTTCTCCCAGCCGTACTCAAGCAGTACTGTTGCCGCATCACTCTTCTGCACTCCGACCGGCCACTATTCCTCAGCCGACTTTCTCTCATGAGAGAAACTTCCCCTCAGAAGCCCACGAGTGTCTGCGTGTCTGTAAGCCCCATGCGTGGCACTGTCACTGTTGTGCCCATTTCGCAGATGAGGAGACTGAGGCCTGGGTAGTGGAGGCACCTTCTCAAGCCCCACATTGGTTGGTCACAGCGCTGGGGTTGAAACCCAGCCTTTTTAGAGCCAGAGCCTGCCCTCTCTCAGCTTCGTCACCTGCTCTCCCTATACTTGATGCAGCCTCAAGCTGTCAACGGGGTGTGTGTGTGTGTGTGTGTGTGTGTGCGCGCGCGCCCTGAAGACAGGTTTATGGGAGCACAGAGTATCCATCCCTCGAGCTGCTAAATTGACTTGCTTTTCATAGGAAATTTGCCCCGACTGAAGAAAACTTTTCCAAAATCGTGATTGATTATGTTTTCTGGGGAAGGCTTTAATGAAAGAAGTGGAATGCTACATTGACCACCACTGTAGTTGATTGTAGGGCTATGGATCCCCACTTTGTATGCCTTCATCCCTGATGAGCATCTCTGTTGCCTAGGCAGCTTGCCTGGAGGAGGGAAAGAGGTCCTGGTTACCAGACTCTTCTTGGGTGTGACTATTGTATTGTCAACATTAAAACTGGGCACAAAAGCATCATGAGGTGCTCGAGATCTGCTGAGGGTACACATGGGTTTCTCTGCCCTAGTCTTCTGATACTCAGATCAAACCCCCACCAGAAGTTCTGGAATTGTTTTCGACCTAGCATGTCTGGCTTCCAAACAAGTAAAATAAATATATAAGTCAGGCCAAAAGGCAAGAAAAAACAGTTTGAAGAGATCAAGTAGGCATCAAACCAGACTTAGACATGACACAAATGCAGTAACTATCACACAAGGAGTTTAAATATGATTAATATGTTAAGGGATCTAATGGGGAAAGTGGACAACATGTAAGAACAGATATGTGAGCAGAGATGCAAACTCTAAGAAAGAAGAAAAAGGAAGTTCTAGAAATCAACACCATAACAGAAATGAAGAATTCTTCCAATGGGCTTCTTAGTAGACTCAGCAGGGCTGAGGATAATCAGTGAAGTTGAAGGTAGGTGAACAGAAAATTCTTAAACCAAAACAAAAAGAAAAATAAAGAAAATGAAAAACTAAGAGAACACCCAAGAGCTGTGAGACAATACCCAAGGTGTAGTATACACATAACTGGAATCCCGGAGGGGAAAGCAAGAGAGAATGGATCAGAAGAAATATTCAAAGTAATAATGGCTAAAAACTTTCCAAAATTAATGACAGACACCAAACGATGGATCCTGAAAGCTCAGAGAATACTAAACAGGATAAAAACAACACAACAAAAAATACACACCTAGGTATGTTATATTCAAACTGCAGAAATACAAAGACAAAAAAATCTCAAAAGAAGCCAGAGGAGAAAACTTACGTATGTAAGAACAAGAGTAAGCATTACACTGGGTTTCTTGTCAGAAGCCATGCAAGCCAGAAGGAAATATTTCAAATGTTGAATGAAAAAAAGAAAAAAGCCAACCTAGTAGTCAGCAAAATTATTCTTCAAAGTGAAGGAAAAATAAAGACTTCTTCAGACAAACAAAAATGGAGGGAATTTATTAGCAGCAGATTTGTCTTGCAAGAAACATTCGAATAAGTGCTCAGGCTGAAAGAAAATTGCAAAGGTCAGAAACTTGGGTCTACAGAAAGAAAAGAGCATCAGAAAAGAAATAAATGAAGGTAACATGAAGTCTTTTATTTTTCTAATTCTTAATGAATCTAAAAGAACTGTTAAAACAATAATAGTAATACCGTATTGGGTGATTATAGCATATGGATCAATGAAGTGAATGACAGCAATATCACAAGGGACAAGAGAGAAATCGGCAATACACAACGTGAGGTACTTGCAATACACATAAAGCAGTATAATGTTATTTGAAGGTAGCTTAAGTTAGTTTAAAATGTATATCGTAAACTCTAGAACAACTACTAAATTTCAAAAAAGTATCATTGATATTCTAGGAGAGGAGATAAAAGGAATTTTAAAATACTCAACTAAAACCAGAGAAGTCAGGAAAAGTTGGAAGGGGATCAATATCCTTTAAAGGAAGAAATAGTGTCCAAAGTCTCTATCATGCATCATCTCCAATATTCAATATACAATAACAAAATCACTAGGCATGTAATGAAACAGGAAAACATAACTATAGTCAATAGAAAAATAAGTTAATAGTAGTAGACACTCATATGATTGAGATATTAGACTTAGTAAATGAGGACTTTAAAGTAGCTGTTACAGATGTGTTCAAATGCTTAACAAAAAAGATGTTTATAATAAGTGAACAATGATATTTCCCAGCAGAAAACTGAAAATTAAAAAAGAAAGAAGTAGAAACTCTAGAACTGAAAAGCACATATATGAAATTAAAAAAAAATCACTGGGTGGGATTAACATCAGTTTAGAAACCATAGAGTAAAGGATTTGTAAACTTGAAGACAGAGGAATAGAAATAATCTTTTCTAGTGATCTATAGGTCAATGGAAAACCCTAATACATTTTAATCTCCTGTCATTGCCCAATGGACCACTGTGATATTCTGCTGGGTATCCAGGTGAAATAGACAGTGGGCTGGATGGAGAGTTACCATGGACCTGGGGCAGACCCAAGACTCATACTGCTGTATGCACCTGCTGACCCTCCTTCCTGATGGGAATAAAAAGAATCCTCAGTTGCCAGGTAGGTGGTCGCTTACCATGCAGTGGGAGCTACACCAATGTTCTCCAGCAAAGATGCCACGGCAGGCACATTATCTACAACTTGGGACACTTGCTTACATGCATGCAGTACACTGTTATCTGTTACTAACAATCTGGCTTTTGTAGGGACCGGACTGGTGGGTTAGACAGGGATAAGACAGGGCCACCCCTTGCATTCTCTAAGTCTTTCATGGTGGCATGAATCTCTGCCATTTCCTGAAGGTGATATTGTCTTTGAGTTACTGTCTTGTGAGAGGTGGTTGCTGCAAATTCAGAGACTTCCACTTAGCCTTCACCACTAGGAACCGATGTAAAGGCTCTGTACCTCCCAAGTGTGTTGACCCAATTACACGTTCAGCCGCCAGAGGGATGCCACTGGACCCCCACACGTCCCACTCTCACATGAGACAGGTAGTGCTTGGATCCCTGTTTCCCATGGCCCTCTCACTGCATGATCCCTTTCCTCAATGACTGGATGCTTGATAGATGGCCCATGGGTCAGATCTGTAGGATTCGAGTGGACATACTTGCTGTGGCATAGCAGGGCCTTCCCTGTCAAGCCCAGCACTCCTTCTGTCAGTGGCTTCGGAATCTGAGAACTGGCTAAGCTTTAAAAATTGAACAGAAGAGTATTACTTATTTGATAAGAGGGTGGTGGCTCTCAGCCCCCTGGTCACCCGTCCTCATGAATTGGGAATACCTGTGGGTGTGCTATTCTGTTAACCTCCTCAGCTCTCTGCAGCTGAGCCCTTCCTGCTGCGCCAGCCTGTGCCCATTGCATCGTTGCTCCCACCTGGCTTCTGACGGTCAGGTGTCCACCTGCCCTCTGTTACTTCAGCTCCTATGGTCCCTGTAGCTATCAGGGGAGCCAGTTCTGGGCACCATCCCCTCTGGCCAGGCAGCCCGTGAGAACAGCTGTCTTTGAGTTTTTCTGGGTTCTGGTGTTCTTCACCTGTGCCTTCTTTGTCACTGCACATGGAGCGTCCTCAGCTCCTGCTGCCCTCCCTTGGGGACTTTGATGCCTTTCTGCACCATCTACACAGCAGGTACAACACTTCTCCTGCACTTGGGGCAACCTCTGTTTCTCCCTGCTTCCCAGCACCCTCCGACTGGAGGAGCACCAACTGCCTTCTGGAGTTCTCTCCAGAGCGACAATCTTGTGCTGTGGAATCACGTTCATATTGATCAGCTCCATCATCCCATTTCACTGCATCCCACAGCCTCAGGGTCTAATCCTGCCTGGCCTCCAGCCCTCTCAGCACCTGTCAGGCAGACCCCACAGCTCCTTGCCAGGCCTTCCCTCCCTCAGCAGACCCCCAGAAGTGGACTGGCATCTGAGCCAGGAGGGGAAGCGGAGAGGTCCAGGAGTAGGCACCGCATTGGGGGGGGGGGCTGCTTGGTCTTCTGGGAAGTCAAAGGTCCCCCCACATCCAAACAGGTATCTTCCTCCGCATAAGACACGCCTGCTATGCCTCCACTTCAGCCTCTGACCCTGCCCTCCACTCAGAAATGGTCTTCCTGCACATCTATCTCCCTCCTGGTTTGCATAATCGTGAGAAACTAACTCAATAAATGTTCGTTAAGCACATACCGTGTGTCAGGTGCTGTTCTATGCACTGTGAGCAAAATCCCCATGATGGGAGACAGAAAATAAACAGAACGAGCAAGTGGGATATATACCCTGCCAGGAGGCAATAAACTCACAGAGGACACTGCAGCCAGGAAGGGGAGTGGGGTGCAGGGAGTCAGGGGGCTTGGCTGGGGTTGCCCGAGAAGCACACACATTGGAGCAAAGATTTGAAGGAGGTAAAGGAGGAAATAGCCCAGGTAGAAGGCACAGAAGGAACGAAGGACCTGGGACAGGAGGTGGCTCGGTGTTCATGGCCAGTGTGGCTAGAACAGAGGGAGTGAAGTGGGTGTAGGAGATGGCGTCAGAGGTCACACGGGACCACAGGGCCTTGCAAGGGTGAGGCTGTCACCAGCGTGGAGCCGTGAACGGGTCAGGCTGGGACAAGGGGAACAAGGCAGCCAAGAGCTAATGGTGGCCTGGGCCTGGTGGTGGCAGGGAGGGGAGAGGCTGATTCTGGGCTGGTTAAAGTAGAGCTGACAGATGGGTGCGGGGGACGTGGGGGATTAGGACGACACAAAGGTATGTGGGAGGATGGGCTGCCTAGACGAGATGGGCAGGTGGAGGAGGATCGGGAGCTCGCCCACCTGTTCGTTGGAGACTCCTGTTGGTGAGATGGCCCTGCAGTGGAGCTCAGAGTGGCCGAGGGAGTTGCCATGCAGGGAGCAGGTGCAAATGACAGGGGAGAGAGCCAGGGACTGGGTCTTGGACGTCCAACGTTTGGGGGGCAAGTAGAAGGGCTGGAGAGCTAGGAGTGTGGTGTCCTAGAGGCCAGGTGGCAAAAATGTTGCCAGAGAGAATGAAAAAAGGAAGGCCAGGGAAGGCAGATGGAGGCTCGGGAGTAGAAGGGGCAGCCGGTCCTGGCGGCAGACCTGTGCCAGCTTGCTGGCTTCTGAGCCGTTGGTCCCAGCTAAGCTCCCCTCTTGGTGGGCTCCCCACCTGCCGAGCCTGCGCCCACCCCACAGCTCTGAAGCCTTGGCTCTAAAAATAGGTGCCACCTGGAGGAGAAGACAGATGGGAAGCGGTGCCCCCTGGCCACCAGCATCCTGGCTCACAGCTGGCCGGCCTGGCAGCTCACTTGGCTGGCAGCGGGTTGGGCAAGCCGGGGCTGGCTCTCATGTGGCCCATCAGGTCCCAACACATCCCTGGAAGAAGAGGAGCCTGGCAACATGGTATGCCAGCCCCAGGGTGGTCCCAGGCTCACCTCTACTGTCCACACTCAACAACTGGCAGTGGAGTATGAACCTCACGGCAAGGCCATCTGGCCTCATGCCGGCCTTTCTTCTCACTGTGCACTTTGGGGCAGGTCCTGCACTTTTTAGATCCTCCAGGTAGCACCCACCCAGCGGGGCCATGTGAGAATTGAGGAGTTAAAGTTCGCCAGGTCCCCAGTGCAGGCTGGGGGTGTGAGTAGAGCTTAGTAAGTGTAGCGATTATCACTGTTCCCACTGGCACCTTCGTCCTCTGACCTCTAAGGACCCTCCTTCCACCTGGCTGTCGTCCCCTCCTCACCTGGCTCCCAGCTCCAGCTCAAAGTCCTGCAAGGCCGTTGGTGGCACCCCTGATGGCAGGTGGTACTTCGCCAGTGACCACTCCCTGGCTTTCCCTGGACGGGATTTTAGCTCAGCCCTGATTATGACTCCGAGGCTGCCCCTCCCTCTCTGGGGAGGGGGATTCATCCTGTTTTGGTGTCGGGTGTGGCCATGTGGTATTTTGGCCAGTAGAGTGTGGGGAGATTGACATTTGTCACATCCAACCCGCAGCTTTGGAAGTAGCCAAGGGTCTCTGCTGTCAGCTTACTCTCATCCCTTTATGTGAGAAGCGAATGTTACCTGTGGAGCTGTTTCTGTGACCCAGGATGAGAACAGCCACAGCCAACCTGCCACTGCCCACATGTAATGTGAGCAAGAAATAAATGTGTGTGGTTAAAAGTCACAATGTTGGGGGGGGTGTTTGTTACTGTAGCGAAGCTGACTAATACACCAAGGAGTATAAGCTTCCTCCATGTGACACTTGTTAAAATCAACTTTATTGTGGGGTAATTAATATAGTCAAATGCACACATTTTAAGTATATAGTTCAATATGTAAACCTCTGCATTTATTTCTCCAATCAAGATAGAGAACATTTCCATTACTTCATACCTCCTTAAAATCAATTCTCCTCATTCCCCAATTCAGTCACCGATCTGACGCCTATCATTATGAGATTAGTTTCACCATTTCTGGAACTTTTCATGAACAGAATCATGCACCGGTATCTGGCTGTCCTGGCATGTCACCGTGTTTTAGAGATGTGGTTGTGCTGTGTGTCACCAGTTCATTCTCTTTACTGCCGAGCAGTATCTCAGCATTTGAACACACCACACTGCATTTAGCCATTTGTCTGTTGATGCACATTGGGTTGTTTCCAGTTTTTTACTATTATGAATGAACAGAGTTGCTATAAATATTTGTGCACAAGAATTTTTGCGGGTGCACATTTTAATTTCCTTCAGATCTATCCCTGTGAGTAGAATCGCTGGTTGTATCACAGGTATATTTACTTTTATAAGAAGTTTCCAAACTTTTTTCTCAAGTAGTTTTCCAAACTTTTCTTTCCCACCAGCATGTGGGAGAGTTCAAGTAGCTCCGCATCCTCACCAGCATGGGATATAATCAGATTTTGTTTTGTTTTGTTTCTTGGTCTTCCTAGGAGGTATGCAGTGATAGTCTATATTAGTGTTTTAATTGCTATTTCCCTGATGACTAATGATGTTGAAAATCTTTTTATGAGCTTATCGACCATTTGTATGTTTACTTTTACTGAAGTGTCTTAGTGTTTGGGCCACTTTTTATTGGGTTGTTTGTATTTTCATTATTGAGCTGTAAGAGTTCTGTATAAATTATCAATATAAGCTATTTTTCGTATATATGCACTGTGCTTATTTTTCCCTCGGCTTGCTTTTTTATTTTCTTAATGGCATCTTTGATGAGCAGATGGCTTTACTTTTAATGAAATCTGATTTATTGGTTTTTTCTTCCACAGTGAATGCTTTTTGTGTCCTAACGAAGGAGTTGTCACTGGCAGGTTTTTCTCCTGTGCTTCCTTCCAGAAGTCACATATTGTTAGCTCTGACGAATCGGTCTCTGACCCATTTTGTACAAGCCGCCTTCCAATGGAGCCAGGCTTAGGTGAGGGCTGCTTTCCTACACGGACACCGGACACCGGTCCTCTCAGTCTGGTTGCTAAGGAGATCTTTTGTTATCGGGTTCCCTGGAGCCCTTAGTGGAAGTGAAGGTGCAGACGCTGGCACCTTTCCCCGCCCTGAGCACTGGGTCTTCCTTGTCACGTCCAGCATGGGCCCCTGTGTCCACAGCTTGTGTGCTAAGAAGGATAGTCAGCAGCCTGGGTCTCGGCTATCTCACTCCCTGCCTGAGTGTCCCAGGATCACAAACTGGGCATCTTAAAACAACAGAAATGTCTTCTCTCACATCTCTGGAGCCAGAAGATGTTTGGGTGGCCCAGCCGAGTGGCCATGGGAACCTGGTCTGGGCTCAGGACCCGGGGACAGAACAGCTGGGTCAACTCAAGAGGTGTTTGGAGGTGGAATCAGTGAGGCCTGATCACTACAGGTTAAGACTGGGGCAAGAGGCTGAGATATGGGGGGAGGACTGGGGCAGGAGTCTGGGGTGTGAGTGGAGGACTGGGCAGGAGGCCGGGGCGTGGCCTGGTGTGACATTGTTTCCCTGGCAGGCCAGGGAAGAAGGAAAGTTGGAAAGGTCTAGAAGTATGGTCTGGTCCTGGGAATGAGGGGTAGAGAGGGGAGAACCCAAGGGCGTTAGCCAGGGAGGCCCCTGGGGTAAAACAAGGTGAGGAGGGAAGGAAAGGGCCGTGGTGTGTGGGGGCTCAGGGTGGAAGGTGGGGTGGAAGGCTGGGAGGAAAGGGCGGACAGGGTTGCATAGGAGGTTCAGGCATGTTTATGTTTAGCTAGCAGAGCAGGAGCCCCAAATCCCAGCAGGCTGACTAGGACTGAAGTCTGCACCCCTGCTAAGAGAGAGGGACTGGCCCCCAGCTTCTGCTCTGCATGCTTGGTAGGGGTGTCCACAGCAGAGGGGAGGGAAGGAGGAGGGCCTCATCCGAGGTGAGGGGCAGGTGGGTGAAGCTGCAGGGCGCCCAGTCCTGGCCTCTCTGCAGAGCTGAGATTGTGGCTTCTTGCAGTTTAGACAGAGCTTAATTGAAGTCCTGGCTCCCACTAATTATGTGACAAGGGAGTACAAGTACTTTTTATTAGTTAATGAGGGCTTTTCATTTAGCAGCCTAACGGCCTCTAATCGTAAAGGAGCCCTGGCCTTTCCCTGTGCACGGAGGGCTGCCCCTGTGGCTCTGTCTTGTCCTGGCTGATAGGCATCTTCCAGCTCCTGGCCTCAGTGTTTCTGGCTGCACAATGGGTTGATGACAGTATCCGTTGAGTGCCGGATGAGAGGAAGCAGGTGGTGGCTGAGGGTGCAGTCCTAGGAGCTGTCATCTGTCTGTCAACAAGATTGCTAGGCTGTGGGAGGCCTGTTCAGGCCATGTTGTTATTGTCCTATGTGACCCGGATGTCCTTTAGCTTCTTTTAGGCTTTTCTATCTCCTACCTTCTCTGAGCCTGTTATCCCGGGCCTGCTGTACCTCTCCTCCTGCCGCCCAGTGTGCTCCTGGTACGGGACCCATGTGCGTGGGAGAGAAGAACCGGAACGGGGGCGGCTACTCCAGACTTCTCCCTGCAGCCTCTCTGGGGGAGCCTCCTCACTGGGACCCCAGTGGATTAACCCAGGAATAGTCATCCTTTCGGGCCTGTCTGCTCTCTCCTTCACATGTCTGGCATCCCAACCAGATGGACACCTCTCCAAATGTCCCCGCCCCCTGGGGCACCTGCATCCTAGGCTCAGGCATTTTCCACCTCCATCCTCCCAGGGGGCCCTCCCCGCCAGCTGGGGTGATTCTCTCTTGCTCCAACCATTTATGAGCACCCTGCTCTCCCCCGCCCACCCCAGAGGCAATCGCCCAAGTCCTTGGTCCAGCAGTGCCCTCGGGCCTATGGGTGGGGGGATAAACCCGCACCGAGTGGCCTCCTCCAGTGGCTGGCAGCTGGCGGGAACAAAGGCTTAGCCACCTCTGTGGCTCCCGGTGGTGAGGCAATGCATCATTTCCAGCCCTGACCTTTCTCTTTTTAGTGACAGACACCACATCGATCCCTGCCAGTGCCTAGCTTTTCTGTTCTTCAGCATGAAATCCAGAAAATAACACATCCCGAATGGCACACAGCCTCCCTCCCCACAGACTCCGATGTCTGCTTTTTAGAAGCAACTATTGCCATTTCCATCTCGATCCCTTCCTGGGGCGGCCTCTGGTTGTCACAGTTGGTGAAGAAGATGTAAGAAGTCTCTCAGGTGTGTGCCTCCGTTCCACGGATGAGGTCCCAACCCCACAAGCACTGGGACTGCTAAGCCGCTGGAGGTTGAGCCTGGGAGACAGCTGCTCTCTTAGTCAGGGCGGGCTAGGCTGGCTGCTGGAGCAAGTTCCTCCCCTAAATTTATTTTCCCCTCACGCAAACGTCCGTGTGAATGCAGTGCCCTAGCCCTGGCAGCTGTCCCCCACGCAGCCACTTGGGACTGGGTCTGCTCACATCTCCACAGCCACCACCTCGGCATCTCCAGGGATGAGGCGGAGCCCTGAGATGACATATACCCCGCTGATGTGAGGAGCGGGAAATGTGGGTGCACATGGGACTCGGGGAGGGAACAGCCTGCTGTCCTGTTGCCTTTGGGTTTTTTGAGCTCTGCACGCCTGAATCCTGCCCTTGGGTTCATTTGCTTATTCAGCAAACTTTCCCTGAGCACTTTTGTGGTGGCAGGTGTCAGGCTCATTGCTGTGGCTTTGGAGCAGATCTCTACACTGCATCCATGCCTAAGAGGGGCTCTCAGCGGGGGGGCGATGCTGGGAGTGTCCCTATGCTGCTGGAACAAATGACCATAGATGGGGGTGGGGAGTCTTAAGACAACAGGAATCTATCCCCTCTCAGTTCTGGGAGCAGAGTCTGAAATCCAGGTGTCGCGGGGCCTCACTTCCTCAGGAGGCTCTAGGGGAGGATCCTTTCTGTCTCTCCTGGCTCACGGTGGCCCCAGGTGGCCCCAGGCATTCTTGGCTTATGGCAGCAACATTCCCTCCAACCTCTGCCTCCATCGCCACACAGCCTCTCCCTGTGCATCTGAATCTTTCTCTTCTCTTTTAAAGACTTTAGTCATTGGATTTGGGATTACCCTAATCCAGGACGACCTCATCTCAAGATCACAGCTTCAGAGACCCCTTTTCCAAACAAGGTCACGCAAATGAGTTCCAGGGGTTAGGATGTAGAACATCTTTTGCGGAATTCTATTCAGTCCACTACAGGGGTATTGATGACAGGAACACAGAGGAGACAGGCCCCCTCCTGTGGGCTGGACCCTTACAATGAGCTGCTTCCCATGCTTTCTTGGTTCACTGTGTAATAGGGATACGACCTTCTGGCTTCACAGATGAGGGAGGAGACACAGCGGGGTGAGCAGACATTGGCTGGGCGAGCACCACTTGGCGCCAGCTCTGGGCCGGACAGAGACCATCTCCACAGGCCCCGGGCTGCTCTGCAATTCCTCTCTCTGTCATGAGTTGCCAGGCGGAGCAAGGTGACTGCGACTGATAACCTCTCGGAACCTCAGCTTCCTCGTCTGGGAAAGGGAGATAATCACGGCTCCCCGAGACCCACAGTGGAGAGACGGAGGCTTGAACCCGCCCGCCTCTCAACTGTGACAGGCTCCTCTTAGGAACAGGTGAATCGTGTGTGCGCCTCGCTGAGGCTCCTGGGATCACCCTCCAGGTCTGTGAGCTAAGGCTCCTTGTAATTAATCCCTCATCATCAGGGCTGAGCTGAGAATTCAGGATCGGAGTGAGGATGAGGACAGCCAGAGCCAGAGGCTTGGATCTGGAGGGTGTAAATTCATTTGGGAAGGACCCCACAAGGAGAAGGAAGAAGAAGGCAGACGGGAGAGAAGTGGCAGGGGTTGGGAGAAGGAGCAGACTGGGAGGGGGCAGGGAAGGATGGGACAGGAACCCCTTGTTCCATTCCTCACCCCGCCTACCCCCTCTCTCAGCCTGGCCAGGGGCAGGGGCAGCAGAAAGACATAAGCGACCATCAGCCTTGCCTTGATGCAAAGAAAATATTCCCTGAAAGACATTAAAATGAAGTAAATAAAAGAGATAAAAATGGAAATATCAAGGCAGCAACTTCTTCTCTTCTGATTACAAAGCAGGCTGCGGGAGGCGGGGCTCGGGCCCTTGAAGATGCAGCTGCAGCAGCCGGGCTGGCCTGATAAGGGCCCGGCCGCCTGCACCCACGAGATAAAGCCAGTGCCACGCTGCCTGTCCTCAATCCCGCCCGGCCATCAATATTCACACGGCCCGACCAACTGGTGCTCCAGATAGAATAAATATAGACTGCTGCCGCTATGACGGAGACCTTATTAATCCGCTTGCAGGCATTTAAATGCCGCGGAAAATGCGGAGTTTAGAGCGCGCAGCCGTCAAGAGCTTGACACTGCTTCGCTCGTTCCTTCCCGCCCCCCCACCCCCTTGGCCATGTCTCTAGTTTCACTTGGAAGTGAAGTTTCCAGATTCAGGTGGAGGAACCGGGCTGGGGTGGGGGAAGGGTTCCAGACACCTGCTCCCGACTGTGGAGGTGGGCCGAGCGGCAGCCCAGCTAGGGTCCTTGGGGGCTGCAGTGATTCTGGAAGGAAATGGCTGGACTTGGCACAAGTGACTACAGGGCGAGGGCGGGGGCCCAGGGGCAGCCTCGCCCTTCTGAGTCTTTTGTTGTGTGTGGGGTGTGGCCTTTTTTTCCTGAGCTGTCAGCCCACTGACAGAGACAAAGGCTGGACAAACAATCACATAAACAAAGTGACAAGGGCAGAGAGAGGGGCTGTGGGAGAGGAAGATGCCACACCATTCTGCTCAGACTCCTCTGTAGTTCTTGTCTCCCTATTGAAAAGCTCCCCCACCCCCCGCCGCATCCCCGAGGCTCCAGCCTCCTCTTCTGGCCTCTGGCGTGCTTTTTTTAATGCCGGCCCACCCTGCGCAGGCCCTTTGCATGTGCTGTGCTGCCTCCCAGAGCCCCCTTCCTCCAAGTGTCCTCTCTGCTCTCTCCCTCGCCTCCCTCAAGTCTCTGTTCAAATACCGCTTCCTCGGAGAGGGCTTTCTGGACTATTTTCCCTCAGCTCCCGAACCCCCTTTACCCCATCGTCTCTGTTCCTACTACACTCACAATGTGTAAGCACAACGGGAACAGAGTTTGTGTCCATTTTATCCACTGCCAGGACCTCAGAGCTTAGCACAGTGCCTGGTGCGTAGTAGGTGTCCCATGCATGTTCACTGAGTGAAAGAGAAAGACAGTCATGGGGGTGCATGGTCCAGGAGATGGGGGGGAGGGAAGGTGGGATGATAATAGGATGGGGAGCTGGGTTTGCACGAATGGCAAGAAGAAGGAAAAGACGTGCAGGTGGAGGGACTGACCCGCAGAGGCCCTGAGGTGGAGGCTGATGTGGTTGGGCGGCCGCAGCAGAGTGAGGGGAAGAAGGTGAGCAGACAGGTGGGCCAGGAAATCTGGGCCTCAGGCCGTGGAAGACTCTGGGGGCGGGGGCGTGTTACCAGGAGGAATATAAGAGCACACCCAACTCCTCCCGGGCACAGGACACTCCTCCATTCCACACCCACGCACACAGCACCCACCGCAGTACACGGCTCATGCTCAGCTGTCTTGGTTTGGGCTCCCCCAGAAGCAAGCTCTGGGGCGGGCTCCAGCACCCAGATAGAGATGCTGGGACTGGCAAGTGAACGCCCGGCTGTTGTATCCTGAAAAGGCAAGGGACAAAGGCATAGGGCAAGCATGTTTCCACATCAGTGGATGCTGGTCGAATTCCAGCCCCAGTGACAGCCGTCGAATCGGTGGACAAGGTGGTGCACTGGCACCTAAAGAGAAGACGCCAAAGCCATTCTGCTCATTTCTCCCAAGGCCACTCCCATTCTGGAACCACAGCTTCCCCTCCCCCGCCTCCTTGCTAATGCTTCCCTCAATGTCACATCTCCTGGATTTTTTGTCAAGCCTGTCACAACAAGGTTTCCTTGGTGTGAACCAAGGGATCAAAACAAAATACCAATTCCCCCTGGCCAAGTGGATAGGACGTTGGAGGGAGGCCAGTGGGTTCCAGGCTCTGTCCCTGGGGATGCTCTTCTTCCAGGTGGGGCTTGTCTCCTGTCAGTAGCAGGGTTGTTTTAGAAGCATGGTCTGTGAGATTGACCTGGGGTTAAGACCAATTTTTAAAAAACTATTAGGATGCATTTTAAATGGAAAAAGTAAACTATATTTGTGAAAGTTTGGTTTTGGGGACATGTGTGAGTGTGAGGGTTGCTAACACTGCTCACTAGCCACCCTCGCTCTTCTCTTTGCTTTACACGTTCGCTCACCAATACTCACAGCCACGCTATGAAGTGGGTGCTTGTGTTACCTCCATTCCACAGATGAGGAAACTGACGTGCGAGGAAGTTACCTGCCCACGCTCAGCCGGCAGCTTAGAATCACCAGCCCGGGCATGCGTGCTGGCTCCATGCTCCTAGTTGGAGGTACCTGGATCAGCCCCATCTCCTCTCTGAACCTCTGTTTCCTCATCTGTAAGTGGGCATAACACTGGGGACTTCCCAACAAGGATATTGTGAGGGGGAAGCGGGGCGCACACTCAAAAGGTGGGCACTGCTGCTGTCAGGCCTTCATGCAGCGTACCCCCACTCTCTGCCTCCTGGGTCCCAGCGGCAGACAGGAGGAGGCCTCATTTCCTCCTGGCTGAGCCAACACTGGCAAGCACATTCAAAGGAAAATTTACAAAACACAAAGAGGAAATGTTTCAGAAAGCACAGGACATAAGAATAGCCAAGTTCCCAATTCCCCGAACTCTCCAGGCACACGCTGCCATTGTAAAGAGGCCCCCTGTCCTTGGAAGCGTCAGACGCTGCACGCTGGGACCGCTGCCCTCTGGCTGGCAGTGGCCATTTCTCCCAGCGCGCGTCCTCATAGCTGCTCCTCATCTCGTAGACTGCCAGTGCCATCTCTCCCCTCCCTCGAGGCTGGTCTGCTTCCACATCTGGCTTCATTTATAAGCAAATGCCAACTCACCCAGATCCAGAGCTCCCAGTCAGCAGGAAAGCTCTGTGCAAATATCAGCAATCATTAATAATCATTAACGAGAATTATAAATAAATGAGAATTATAATAGGACGGCCTCTCTTGAGAGTGGGCAAAGGGAGCTGTGTCTGACCCACCTGCCCCTCCCCTACTTCCTATCCCAGGCCAGGCTGTGGCCGGTTGTGGGTGGTAGGGACAGGTCATGTAGTTCTGGGTGGCCCCAGTGTTCCCAAGTGTCAAACGTGAGTGGTAGGTGAGCTGGTATCTAGAACCGGCCAACGTCCCCCCATCTTCCTCTAAGGCTTGCAAAGAGGACATATGAGGTGGGATGCCTATGTGGTTGACGTGACCCCTGGCTCTTCTTTTTCCCAGCTGTGGGACCCTGGGCCGGTCACTTCCTGCTCTGAATCTCAGTTTCTGCCTTTGCAAAATGGGCATAATAGTCAACACGGGGATTAAATGAGCTAACACATGTGGTATGTGTCGCACGACCTTCACAGAGGGGCTCTTTCTGCTGTGGCCACAGCCCCATTGCGCTGGCTGAGCTGGCCCAGGAAACGACAAGCCAACGAACAGAGTGCTGGGGGGTGATGATGAGGGATGTGGGACAGAGGCCCCGCACGGTGCCAAGTGTCTGAGGACAGAGGTCCTTTTAGAACCCCACCTCTGGCCATGGTACTGAACCACTGCCTTGTGGGAAACGTTGCTCCCTCACCCTGGGACCCAGGCGCCCGCATTCAATCTCTCTCAGGCAGCAAGGTATGGGAGAGCAGAAGAAAGAGAGGAATCAAAAGGAGAGCAGGAGAAAGAGACACAGAGAGATAGTGGCAGAGAGAGAGAGAAAAAAAGGCAGAGATGAGCTGAGAATCAGACAACCGGAGGGGGCACGCCTCCACTCACACACCAGCAAAAGAGAAGAGGAACTCTTGTTTCGAGGTCATTTTTCAACAATCGTGATTTCTAAGGAGGATGCTTTTCATACAGTTACTTGCCACACTGTTTTCCTTCCCAAGCATGTCTGTGCGAGAGCATGCCAGAGCTCAGTCGGAGAGGCAAGCCCACGCATGTGTGTGTGTTGTTAGGGATCTATGGATATATGTATACACACACGCACATACGCTTACACACACACACACGTGTACAGATCTATACAGATTAATGACGGTGAGTTGACTACACAGTTTGACATCGATTAGATAGCTTCGGAGGGCTGTTATCTGAAGAAAGGTGGGGAAGAGGACATGCTGGAACCCAAGCATGAACCGGGGCCCTAGGAGTATTGCCACAGGGCATCTCACGGCTGTGCCTGTGACCTGTGAGTGAGGGGGCCCCTTGGGGAATATGGGGCAGCCTCCAGCTCCAGCCTCCCACCCCATTTTTCACCCATACTCTTCCCCTGCCAGAGTGCCCTTCCCCATCCCCAAGGAGCCTTGGTGGGATGATGGCCCCGGCCCGTGGCAGCCCCAGCTCTGTCTCTTCGTTCCCTTCCAGGCCAAGTCTCCAGCCCAGAGAGGAGAGATCCTCAAATCAAGAAACCACTAGGGAGAGCTTTAAAAATGCAATTAAGTGGAAAATAATTAAATCCAATTAAAAACAAACGATGAGGGGAATTCTGGGAACTCCCGGCCTGTCTCCGTTTTCTTCTGCTTTTCCAGTGAAAGCTCAGGCCACCTCCACCCTGTCTTGGCAGCCTTCCCAGTGCTCACCAGCCTGAACTTTTAAGGCGGAATGAAGGAGGCCAGGCACCCCACAACACCGGTGGGGGCCCAGGCTTCAGTCTCCTTGTCATGCAACTTCCCATTCTTTTCTGCCTCCTGGGGCTCCCCCGCCCCATGTTGCCCTTTCTCCCTTTGGGGTACCTAGTGAGTCCTGCTCTCTACCAGTCAACCTCAAAGCCAAGAAAGCAACTAAAACGCATTCATTCAGGGCTGCCTCCAACCCTCTGAATTTGTGGTCTTTACACTTGAAGCATCAGAGCGACCTGGGTGCTTCTTAAATGCAGGTTCATCAGCCTCACCCTATCCTGGCTGGTGGATCTTGAGACTCTGAATTTACAGTAAGCTCCAGGAGATTCTGGTGTCTGGTGGCCCTAGACTAGTGTCTTTTCTTCAGAAAGGATTAACACACAGCCCAGAGAGGAGGCCTGGCTGTACAGGAGCCTGCAGCACTAAGGTGACAGCTATGGAGGGATCTCAGGCAGCAGCCAGCTCCCAGGGGCAGGGTAAAGAAAGAGAGGATAGGATGTCTTCTGCAGCTGAGGGCCCACACAGGAACTATCTTGCCAGGAGGGGCTTTCTCAGGAATCTGGAAGCGTTCTTCCCCTGAAATACCCATTATCAGGTGGAGCCACAGCTGTTTGCCAGGTGCGGGCTGAATTCCAGGCTGAGCTCCACAAGGCTGTCTCCCCAGGCCCCAGTCCAGAGCAGGCCTGCACCAGTGAGACTGAGTTGTTCAGGGCCATTAGCAAGACAGGCTGCAGAAGGAAAGGCTCCTGCAGGGTCATTTGCGCACCTGGAACGACATCTTGCCCTTTGCATCGCAAGCTCCTAGTCCTGGGACCTGAGGTGGAAACCACATAGCAGGGATGCTGAGGGAAACTGTCTGCCCCCAAATAACATTCCAAGGTCACTGCTGACCAGAAATTCATTCTCGGAGAGAGGGCAGTGCCTGGAGCATACATCCTTTTTATTTAAAAAGTTAATGTTAGATGGAGAATAAGTGCCTACGACAACAGCGACAAAAGCCAAATGACCCAGCACTGTAAAGCAGCCCCTAAAATGTCCCCTCCATTCCCATTCAAGGACCTCCGTGTCCCCACACCTTCCAGAGATAGCCATGCATGGGCAAGCATCTGTGTGACTGCGGTGTCACATGATACTCAGTGCACGAGCGTATGTTTGCAAGTTCATGTGATCACATGATATCTGTGAGTGCGATGCAAGTGTGTGCAATCACATGATACCCAAGTGATTGAGTTTGAGTGTGTGAGTATGTAAACTACCTGCCCAGGTCTGGCATCTTACATCCTGTACCTGCCTAAATGACAGCGGCTACAGAACAGTGAGTCCTATTCTCAAAGCACATCGCACTCGCTAGGGGAAAGGAGCTGGCCCACCACCAGAGGTTCTGAGCCCATCCCAGAAGGTGTCTGGGGCAGGAATTAGTCTGCGTTTTTAACTTCTCTGATAATTTTAGTATTCAGCCAGTGCTAAGAGCCCCATGATGGAAGCCGGTTGTGCTGACTTGCTGTTTTTCTCTTGACATGTCTAGTTCTGTTTCTATAATTCTCTTGAACATGAACTTTTTGTTGTATTTAACCCATAGTTGTTCCTCAGTTTTGATATTTGGGGTGTTCTCACCCCTCTGCCTCCAAAAACATGCTGTGTGACCCTGGGCAAGCGCATCAGGGGTGAATTCCTGAAAGCAGATTTGGTGGATGAAAGGGCATGTGGATTCCAAATTCATTTGGATATTGTCTTTTTATGTTGTCATTGGGGGAGGATATGGCATAAATTCTTGCATGTTGGGGAAAGGGTGAGCACCTTCTCACTTGCACATGAGAAAGTTGCATTGTGTTAGTTCCTATTGTTATTTGGAAGTTCAAGTCTGAATAAAGGGATAACTGTTGAGTTGTCACAGGGTAGACTGAGGTTGCTCTCTCAACCTCCAGTCCACTGTATTTCTACTTAAAGAGGCTAAAAAGCTAACATCCGATTCTGGACTCCCTTGCAGCTAGTTGTCGGGATACAAATGGGCCTCACCAACTAGTTGTTTTCACAGAAGTTGGACAAGCCCTGGTGACAAGCAAAATCACGAAACATGATTATCTCTAGGGCAAGGTTTTACTGTGAGTGAACAGAGTCTTGTACACACACATACACACACAACACACACGCATACACATCAGACCACACATACATGGACACACATACACACCATATCATACACAGACACACACTCACACATATACACACGTACGCCCCCCACCACATACATACTACATACACACACACTAGAGACAACACACATCATATATACCACATCACACTCACATATACACATACACATACATACACACCACACTACACACACAACTTGTACACATACCACACATGTACACTCACCACACCACACATCCACACGCACATGCATACATACAGCTCACACTCACACACACCACACCTTGCACTCCGTAGGGGGCTGTCCAGCAGCTGGGCTGCACAGTCTTGGTGCTAGGCCTTGGCAATTGTCCTGTACGAGAGCCTCCCCTACATGGGAGCTCCCCATGCAAAAAAATTTTCTCTGTCCTGTGGGGTCTCAGTCCTTAGGAGCTGGGGGCCCTGCATCAGTGAGGGGTAGGGATGGCAGCTGGGCCTGGTCCGCCCATATCCTGGGACTTACCCAGAGGCCTCCTCTGGCAGCCCAGACTCCTGCCCCCAAACTCAGACCCCATTCCATCTCGTGGGCCTGGGGCTACTGGCCTCCCAGAGCCTCTGAGGCCCCACCCCCTCCCCTGCCCCTTTCCCCCTCGCCCTCCCCCCGCTGCTCACTGGAGTCTGGCTCTTCCACGCATCACATTCCCATGTTCAGTAACAGCTGGCTGAGCTTAATTAAGCCCCACAGTGCTGGGTTCCACCTGGCAAGGAATTAACAACAATAACAAAATAGCAAACATCCGAGGAGGGGGTGTGAAGAGGCAAGCGGCAGGGCGGGGGCCTCCTGAGGCAGCCCTCAGGTCCTCAGTGTCCCTGACCAGTCCAGGGATGGAACAACCAGTCCTTGACGTCCTTTGTGCTGGCCCGGTAGCCTCAGTCTGCAGGTGCCTGTGTCCTCACTGTTTCAGAACCCACTCTGCTGGTGAAAAGGCCTAGCTCCAGAAGGCTCCATGGTGTGAAGGGCTCCTATGCAGCCATCCAGGGCCTGGGCAGGTTCCCGGCTCGCCAGGGTCCAGGCAGAATGACATGTGAGCTGTGACAACGGCCCCATGAAACGTATTTCAGAAGTAAGGAGGCTGGGCACCAGATTTTCGGTGAAAATCAGAGGGCTTCCCTGGCGATGTCTCAGCTCTCTGTAAGGGAGATGCAGGGGCAAAGACGGTGCCAGTGGAGGGGCTGGAGTGGGGCGGAGAACTGCCACAGAGCCAGCAATGTCCCTGAACAGGCGTGTGGCCTTGGGTACCACGAATCCTTTTGTTCATGGATCTGCTGCTCTACAGAGGTGACTCTGGGAGGTTCCTTAGTCCCATCCTGCAGGGCTGGAGTTCCGGAGAGACTCACCTGGCTCCCAAGCTAGTACTCCATTCACTGCACCAGATACACCCACCGTCTCTCCACGGTGAGGGTGGGGGCCCTTCAGGAAGCAGGCTCAAGTTGACTAGGGAGAGGAGGGTCAGCAGTGCAGACACACCCGAGAAAGGCATTTTCCAGGAGACTCAGGTTTGGGCAGGACTGGTTAGTGGATTGTGAGTTCCACCTGTGCACTCAGATTGGTTTCTTTAAAAATGTTATTTATAACTTGTACCCCATCTGCTTCCAAAAGGAGTTTTGGAAATGCAAGAAAATAGTAGAACTGTGCAAAAAGAAGTGGCAGGTTGATTGCATAGATTATTATACTCCAAATTAGCCCGAAGTTTTGTTCTGAACTTCCTGGCACCTGAGGCAAAAAGGGAGGCAAGAAGGATGTGTTAGCTATAGATTAGTTTGTATGCTCAGATTATTTAGGAAATTGTAAGAGAGGAAGGAGCTCTCAAAGAAAAGCTGCGAAAGGCCTGGAATGGGTCCTTGCTCTCTGACCTCAAGAAAATTGACCAACCTGCTGAAGCAATAATAAGAATAATGTCTCCTGCTTCCCTGGGGTGGTGGGCAGGCTCAGGAGCTGGTGATTGTGAAGCGCAGTACAAACTGTAAGTGACTGTGGGACTGTTAATATAATGGTTATTGTATCATAGTAAGCTCCTGAGAGCAAGGGTACTGTCTCACCTCCCATTCAAGGTGACTGTCCATTATCCTAGCTTTCTCAGGTCAGCCCTGGCCTGTGCCTGTCATCCTGGCCTGACTATCAGTATAACCCCCTTTCACTCTCCAAATGTCTTGTCTTGGATGGTAAATTTTATGGTTACTGTGTGTGTGTGTGTGTGTGTGCTTATATTTCTGTTTTACTACTAATGTATTAATAGGATGGAGTCCCTGCTCTCCAGGGGCACATGTTATGAAAGAGCTGAGACATCAAGTCCAAGGGCAAGTGGAGATGTCTGAAAGATGTCACTTTGAAGACATGGGTTGATTCCATGGCTCACACAGGCCTTTGACCTTTGTCTTGAAGGCTGGGAGTGAGAAGGAAATATGTGGGAAGAAAACTCTGGCCAGCTTCGTGTGTGCACCTGGAGAGAGCTCTGCTACCTCCTGTGTGACTTTGGCAAGAAATGGAACCTCTCTGAGCCTCTTATCTTCTCACCTGTAAACTGACGGTGAGAAATAGTTGGATAAATGGCCAGACATAGTGTCTATGGCAGACATGGCAGGAAAGATAGGTGGCATTATGATTTCTGTCATAGTCATCATATGTATATTAACCTTTTCATGCTTTGTTTTTCAGCAAAACTTGTGATTCACCCTCCCTGGGATCTAACGGCCTCCACCTTTCTCTATGCATGTGTGGGTTAATCATAAATTTATTTATTTTTATCAGATATATATCTTTTCAGTTTCTATTTCTTCTTGTGTCAGTTTTAGTAATTTGTGTCTTTCAAGGCCTTGTCTGTTTCCAATAGTTGTCTAATTTATTGGCATTAAAGTTGTTCGTATAGTCTCTTACTTCCCTTTTATGTCCATAGGATCTGTGATGATGTCCTTTCTCCCACTAGAAATCTGTGTTCTCTCACTCTCTCTCCCTCCCTCTCTTTGAGTAATCTAGCTAGGAGTTAATCGATTTTATTAATCTTTTCAAAGAACTAGCTTGGTTTTTTAAAGTTTTCTCTATTGTTTGTTTAATATCTGTTTCATTGATTTCAGATCTTTATTATATACTTCTACTTTGAGCTTAATTTGCCCATCTTTTTCTAGATTTTCTAGATTGCTTATAAAAAAACTTTAGTCTTTTCTAACAAGCATGTAAAGCTATAATTTTTACTTTAAGCACTGCTTTGCCTATAGCACACAAATTTTTATTACTATTATTTAATTTAAAATATTTTCTAATTTCTTCTGTAATTTGTTTTACTCGTAGGGTTATTTAGGTTTTTTTTGTTTGTTTGTTTAATTTCCAAATATTTAAGACAATTTTACAAATATCTTAGTGTAATTGATTTCTAACTGTACTACCATTAGAGAACACTTCTTGTATGATTCTTAATCCTTTCCTATTATTGAGACATTTTATGGTGAATATTCCATAGTGTTTGAAAAAATATGTGTGTATTCTGCCTTTGTTGGGTGGAACACCCTGTAAATGTTAACCAAGTCATGTTGTTCAATAGTGTTGTTTAAGTCTTTACATCCTTGTTCTCATTTTCTGCACACATATTCAATCAATTACTGAGAGAGGCGTGTTAAAAATCTCCAACTATAATTGTGGATTTACCTTCAGATCTGTTAGTTTTTGCTTCACATATTTTGAAGCTCCTATTAAGTACATTAAGCACATTAAGTACTCTTTTATGATTGTTTTGCCTTCCTGATGTATTGAAAATACCTTTATTTCACCTTCATTTTTGAAGGACTATTTTTTTTGGCAGTATATAGAATTTTAGGTTCACAGTTTTGTTTTTAAAGATATCATTCTATTGTTGTACTTTGGCCTGCAAAGTTTTTGTTCTCATCTTTGTTCCCTTGTATGTGATGTGTCTGTTTTTCTCTGGCATCTTTTAAGTCATCTTTGTATCTTTGGTTTTAGCATGTTTCTAAGTTTGGTGTATTTTTTTTAATGTTTATCCTTCTCGAGTTTTATTGATTAATAGGTTGATATTTTTCATCAAATTTGGGAAATTATCAGATATTATTTCTTCAAACATTTTTTCTGCCCTACTCTTTCTTCTTCTTATGGCACTTAAATTATATATACACAGATTGCTTGGTATTGTCCCACAGGTCACTGGGGGTCTTTGTTATTTCTTAAAGATTCCTCTTTTCTCTGTGCTTAACTTTGGATTGTTTTCATGGACTCAGCTTCAAGTGCATAAATTATTTCTTCTGTAGTCCAATCTGGTATTAGACTCTTCCAGTGATTTTTCATTTCAGATTCTGAATTTTTCAGTTCTATATTTTCCATTAGATTTTCTCCCCTACAGTTTCCATTCTGTTGAGAGTCTCCATCTCTTCATTCATGTTTTTCTCTTGCTTTAAATCTTTATTTTGTAATTCCAACATCTATGTTATCTGTTGGTCTACTCTATTGACTAGTGTTTCTTTTTTCTTTTCTGGTTAAATGTCCTGCTTCTTTGCATATCTAGTATATATATATTTTTTATTGTATGCTGGACATTGTGAACTCTGTATTGTTGAGGGTCTGGATTATGTTGTGTTCTTTAAAGAGGGTTAAATTTTGTTCTGGTAGAGAGTTTACTGGAAACTTGGCTTGATCTGTCAGAACTTGGTTTGGGGCTTTGTTAGGGCAGGATCTCAAACAATTTTTACGTCAGGGCTAGAACAGTCCTACTCCTGAGTTCTGGGATGTTCAGTGTGATTTTTCTACTCTAGCTGTTTGGACTACACAGTGTCTCCTGCCACTTTATCAACTCCAGACTCTCCAGTCAACTCATTGTGATTTTCTACTAGGTCTTGTGGAATCCAGCCTTGCACATATGCAGATTAAAATTCAAAAGCTCAAGGAACGCCTGTGCAGATTTCTGGGTCTCCCTCTTTGTATAGTTTCCTCCTCTCTGTACTCTGAAAATTGTGGGCACCTCAGAACCCCAACTTTTACCTGTTTCCTCTTTTAGTTGAGACCACTGCCCTATGTTGGAGCTCTGCTTCTCTGTGGTGGTTTGGGAAGTACTTCTAGACAGAAAGCTGGGATGAATGTCAAGCTATCTGTTGTGAAATGCCTGGAAACATTTGTAGCACATATTTTATCCAGTTCAATAGTTGTTTGTAGCAGGAGGTTAAGTTTGATTCTCGCTGTTTTTATTATGGCCAGAAGCAGAAGTGCACTCTCTATTTTTGCAACCTGTTGCCTTCCACTTTAATGCCCTTCCTGAGGACATTCCAGTCCCATCAAAGCACCTCTCATTCCTCTAGATCCGATTTAGATGCTATATTATCAGTTGCTTTTCCCCAATCCCTTTGGAGTGGAGCAGTCCCCACACTGAACTTTATCACATTGCCCATCCTCTTCTGGACAGTGAGTACTCCAGAGGTCAAGTACTCTGCACTATGTTCTATAAAAACTCTTCACAGTGTCTGGAACATTGTAGCTTCAATAAACGTGGATTTATTGAATTATTGCTAAAGCAGAGGGAACTGCTCTCTCTGTATTGCTAATTTCTCAGGCTAGAATTGAAAATAGTGAGATTGACAGTCCTTGGTATAAGAGATCCAACCCTTTCATTTTCTATATGAGGAAATTGGCCCAGGGAAGTATGGCAATGTATTTCAATTATGTCATTTATTTATTCATCATTTAACAACAAAAAATTATCAAATAGCAATTGTGTGTGAGGCTCTGAAGCTACAGATAAAACACTTTGCCCTCAAAAAGCTCTTAGACTAGGGTGAGATGGGAGAAATAGAGGAAAAAATAAGTAATGTCCACCCAGAGACCCTTCAGGGTCAGAACATGGAGTCCCCAGCAAGCCGGGCGCAGGCATGGAAGACCTCCTGGGAGAAAGGAGGCCAGGACTTGATTGTAAAATCATCAAGGGAGAGGAGCAGAAAGAACATGAGTGGGCCAGGAAGAGACCTTGAGAGGGTGGTGTCTGAGGTGTACATGTGTGTTTGCTAATGGTTTGGAGCTAGGGCCTCATATGCCAGAAATAAGGAGGGTGAACTTGATCTAATGGCAGTGAAGAGCCACGGTCAAATGTGTGCATTGCTTTAGCTGCCATTGCTAGACGAGGGAGTTAGGTTGCAGGGGGAGCACTGAGAGCTCTTATAGCAAGGAGCTGCAGGATAGAGAGGAGAAGATGGGCTCAGGTGGGACCAGGAGGTAGACAGGGAAACAGATCCATTCACTGCATGCCACTTTGTTGCCCCCAAAGGCTGAGACCAGACCAGAGAGCACAGAAGAAACTAGAGCTTCACAACTTTTCATTCGACACGTGTTGCGGAGTTCCCACTGTACACAGGTGCTCCGTGTGGACAGACAGATGTTTTACTTTCACTGAAGAGGCCGAGGCTCACAGATGGATGCCTCACCCAGGTTCTAATGGCTAACTGAGCTGGGGCCAGATTCAGACTCCTGACTCCCGTCGCGTGCTCTGCTGTGTACTGTCTCTATTTGGGCGTCCATCCCTACACTGTAGAGCTGAGCAGAGATTAATGGGCAGCCAGAACTACACATGCGCACTCATATATGTACATATGCATATATGTGCACATATAGACATGTGTACATACAATCATAAACACACATGTGTACATGCATGTGAAAATGTATGTGTGGATGCACATTCTCGCATATATGCACGCACACTCACACATACATACACACACATACAGACAAATACACATGGTCACTTATACATGTACATGCATGTACATACACACTGCTACATGTGTACGTACATGTTAGAGTGCATTCTCTCATGCCTGCACACATGCGCATGCGTGCATGCAACATGCTTACACATGTACATGTGTGCACACATGTACACACACTTCTGTGATTTTGTGTACACTCATGTGCACACATACTCATTCTGAGTTCAGGTGGAGGGGAATCATGTGGCGAGATACCCTGGCCCCTGCATCTCAGCAGAGCCCTGGAGGCCCACACTCTTGGGCCGGCTGTGAGAGTAGAGTGGGAGGAGAAGGTGAGGGGTGGGTAGTGGTACACACTGGGAAGCACCTTCCAGGTGTGGGCACCCACATACGCATGTCAGGCCAGCTCTCCTTGGGGATCTGGTAAGATGTTTTGCAGTGAAGGCACCAGTGCCCCCCAAGGCAGCAGCACTAAGGCCCAGCGCACCCTGCCTGGGAGTGTCCAGCCCTCTCAGGAAACTTGGTGAGAATGGGTAGGTCCTCACAACCTTGTCTGGCCCTGTGCTTGCAGATAATAGAAAATAACTTCGTTTTGACTGTGCTTGTCAATAAGAGAGGGACAGGCAGAGCAAACACGTTCCCCTAAGCACGTCCCTGGCTCCAGAGTGACTGTGCTTTTGGGCGCTGGGTGTGCCTGAAAGGCAGTGCCCCTCCCAGCCCCTGGCCCAGCCTTCCCCTCACCCTACGTTCCGCCTGCGGTCCCTCCTCTCCCTTTCCTTTTCTCCTTCTTCCTACTTTTGTCTTTTCCTCTTTCCTCCCCCTTTAGACCTACACTCTTCTCCTGCAGCAACAAAGAAATCGACTGTCAGCCACCCTCCATCCCCACCGCACAGCTCTCTCCCAGAGACACTAATGCTCAGACCTGTTTATTAACTTGCCAATCTTTCTCTCCTCCCCTCCCCTCCTCGCCCACCCTATCCCTCCTCTCCCTTCGTTCCCCCTTCCCTCTCCATCTCTCCCGCCCTATCCCCTCCTCTCCCCTTTTCTCCCCTCTACTCTCCTCATTTTTTTCCTCTCTCCCTCATTCTGTCTCTGCCTTTTCCTCTCTCCTCCGTATTCTTTCTCTCTCACTCATTCTTTCTGTTTCCTTCCTTCTCTCTTTCTCTCTCTCCAACCTCCTGATGCCCTGTCTCTCCCCTCTCTCTCTCCCCCTCTTGAAAGGCAAGAGAAATGGAAGTCAAGATCTTCTCTTGGTGATAATTATTGAAAAGTTCAGTGCAGAGACAGACAGCAATGCTGTGAGGAGGAGAGAAGGGGGAGAGAATATTAAAATGCATGTGCACAGCTTGGCTTTGCAGCAGATGTTGGCATAATTAGAGAGGAAAAAATTATGAAATTAATTTGTAGTTCAATGTAAATTTCAGCAATGGGGGAAAGCTGGGCTCAGTCACCTCATGTGCACAGATAGACACGCACACGCGCACACACCACACACACACGCAGCACAACCCAGCTGCCAGAGAAGTGGTAATTGTCAGAACCTATCCAGGGGGAGAGACTGGCGTGAAAAACAGCGAGGAAGGAGGCCGAAGGGGGATTCCTCCTCTTAAAGGCACAGGTGCTTGGATGAGCAGGAGGAGAAATGCCCTTCCCCCAAAGAGGAGGCGGGAACTTGGCAGGACTGTCCAGCTGGTTAGGATTCAAGCTTGAGCCTTCTGATATCACAACAGCCCAAGGGGGACACTGCTGTCCCTGGATTGGGACAGAGGCACACTCAGATGGGTGCTGTCTCTTGCCCTGTGGGTGTCCCTGCACCCCCACTGCTGGCAGGCATCCTCCAAATGCAGGAAGGTGAGGGGGGGGCATGATCGCTCAGGGCCACCAGTGCAGTGTGATGTCACCAGAAGGGAGAGAAACACACTCTGCTGGGTGGACAGCAGTTCAACTAGTTCCAGAGGTTCATTCAAGCAGTCAGGGCAGTATGAGGGTATCCAGGTGCAGAGACCTGGTGAGCAAAGGCAGGGAGGCCAGAGAATGCAAGTTTGGGGATAGCATATTGTCACTTAGTTTGGCTGGGCATGAGGTGCACTGAGGGGCAGGTGGCTGGCCAGGGCATCGTTCTTGTTCATGCAGCACTGGGGAGCCATGGAATATTCCTGAGCAGTGGAGGGGTGTGAGCAGGACTGTGACCCCTCTCACTGAGCTTTCTAGCTTGGGCTGCCTCTCTCTCTCCTTTACTCTCTGCCTTTGCTGCCTTCCAGGTTCCCCTCCCACTTGCTTCTCCTGTCCTTTTGAAGGGAGACTGTGGGGTCCCAAAGGCAGGCAGGTGTGGCAGAGGTGCCATCTCCCGCTGCTGGCATGGGCAGCCTGGCCACCCCGCCTACCTGGCTGGGCCGCCCCTCTCATGTTGCCCTCTACCAGGCTGGGCAGGCTGAGATTCTCTGTGCCTCGCTTTCTCTATCTGCTCAATGAGGGTTGGGTAGGAGCTTTCCATCTGTTTCCTGAGTACCTCAGGCTACATCGGAGGAGGGGGGCAGTGGCCCTGGATGCCTCCGCCCTTCGCTCTGTCTGCCACATGGCTCCCCCAGCCCACAAATTATTTACAAATGCAGCACCTGCCACCTTCTCAGTACATCCCCATGCTGAAGAATCACCCCACAGCCCAAGTTGGGGGCTCCAACCTGAGCCTTGGACCCACAGGGCCTTGCCCTCTCTTCCTGTGGCTTCTTCACCACTCTGAGCCATTCAATCACCTCCCTCAAGTCAGTCATTTCTAGCACGTTCTTTTCAGGCATTCTAGTGTGTGTCCCTGAGCCCAGACATTGCACCCCATCCCCCTCATTTGTCATTCCTGCCTATGTGTATGCCTCTCCCTAGTGCACTCCTAGTCACCACCCCTCCACCTCATTCTCCAATTTGCCTGGACATGAACCCTCCACTGGCCTAGATCATTCAGTCCCTACATTATTCAAGAGAATCTTCATTCTGATGTGTCAATCTCTAGGCTTTCCTCCTCCAGGAAGCCCTCCCTAACCACTCATTCCACATTGTCAGTGATGTCTATGCTCCTCTCTACAGGGCCATGGTCATCAAAAGACAGCACGAGATGCACTGCAGGCCCGGGATGAATGCCTGCTGGCTCCTAGTTCTTCTCTGTCCTCGTGGCAGCTGTGTCTGCACATCCAAAGATTCATTACAATGTCATTGGTTCTCCTTTGACGTTTCTGGAACCTGCGGAGGCTGAGCATATTGGCCTCCCCAAGACTCAAGCATTGGAGCCCATGGGGGCACTTGCCCGAGGAGCATCTGAGCTGTGGTTCTGCAGGCATCCAGCAGAGGCTCCAGCCCAGTTCCACGGGGTGTTCACTGGTCACAGAGTTGCCTAACAGTGGCTTTGTCATAGCACAGGTAGGGATTAAGCATGACCCAGGGAGCCCCCAGGCAAATGTAGAGAAGACAGCTGTGTGGTGGACAGGCTCTATGAATTGTTCAGAGACATTTGGCTCATGGGAGCTGGAGCTGATGCTTTATCACAGTGCTGTGTGAACCCAGGACCCATACGTCTGCTGCCTTCTCTGGACAGAGACAGACCTTATGGGGGACTCTGGGCAGAGGTTGGAGCCTCTCTTGAGACCCTCCTAGTCACTCAAACCCTGACCAGATTTGGACTCATGCCTCTCACAAACCCAGCCCTGCCCGGGATCAGGGCACCACGTGAGGTTCTGGCCCTCTCCAAGGTGCTGAAATGATTCTAAGCAGGGCAAGGGGCCTGGGAGCTGGGAGCATTGGTCAGCTTCCTCTCTCCGGCCCTTCTCCCTGGCTGGCCAGCAGACGGTTGGTGCTATCTTCACATTCTCTGATCTTGGCTGCCAAGGGTGAGGAGAGGAAAGGGCATAGGCTCTCAGGGCAGGTAGGCCAGTTTTCTGGCTCTCTGATAGGACCAACCTGTGTGCTCCAAGCAGACTACATCACCTCTTTGAGCCTCAGTTTCCCCTACTGGCCAGTGGGACTAATGCCACCTACTCCACACAAATGCCACAAAAGGAGGGATAATGGAGATCAAGTCTCAGGCTCCTGGGGGGCCAGAGTGGAGGGGTGATGTTTGCCAGTTGGACCAGCAGCCTATGGGCTCACCTGTGTTCCCCCAATGCAGCCCTGGGCTCCCTCCAGTCCCTGGAACAGCCTCACCTCTTTGTTGCTCTGGATTCTATTTCATTGTTTTAACCCCTCTAAACTTCCACTCTTACTTATAAGCTAAATAAGAAGCAGCAGGAAGGGAGGCTGAAGCGAGGTGAGGAATGTGTCTGTGTGACTGTGTCCGTCTTAGGTAGGAGCCTGGAGACCTGTGTGTGCACATGGGTGTGCCCACTCCCGAGGGAGAGCTGGGGGTGGGCTGTGTGCAGAGGAATGAGTGTGCCAGTTGGGTCACGGGTCTATACGTCTGTCCATGTGTGTGTCTGTGGACATGCATGTTCCTGGGGTTATTCCCAGCAGCCCCCCACCCTGCTTCACTCCCCAGCTCATTAAGGCTTTCCCATTATTCTGACATTTGTGCACATCACGTACCGGCAAGAAGTAATTTACTTAGAAGAAATTAAAAGTTCATTTTAATTGAGCGCACACTGCAGTATGCAAATGAGCACATTATGCACCCGATGCAGAGACAAAGCTATAATCAGCGGTTAACCCTACACGTGCTGGCTCCTAAGCTCCCAAGCTGCCTTGGCTCCAGAGGTGGGTGGTCCTGGCCTTGCAGGGGTCTCCCTGTCCCCAAGTGGGAGGGGGCTGGCCAGGCTGAGAGGGGTATATTTTCCCAATCCCTCTGTAAACTTTTTTTCAGAGGTTAACAACTGCATGACAGCCAGCATCCTAGGGCTCTGAGACCCAGGCTCTGAGCCCACCTTGGGCTCCAGCCAAGGCCCTGGGCAGCAGGGACTCAGGCAGTCCCTGGGCTTTCCATGGGACTAGCCTCACCAGGGGTTCCCAGTGGCCCCAGCTAGGCTGACTGCAGCAGCAGAGAATGCATGAGGCCTGATGCTCCTGTTTTATCACAGAGGGAGGACCTCAGGGGAGTGAGTGCTGAGGATAGACTTCCCAGATCTGTGACCCGAGGGCAGAATCTGGTGTGAATTCTGACCTGAGGGAAAGGGATGGTGGCAGGCTCTCCTGAGAGCAGAGTGAGTTACCACAGCCCGGGGCCTGATGGGATGAAGCAAGGGCAGGATCCCAGGGTGATCTGCAGGTCCAGTCCAAGCACCCAGGCCCGGGCCTGACCCCTTTCATATGCCTAAGCTGAGCACATCCACTCACTTACCACTGTCTATAGTTTCAGCCCTGAAAGTTCAGAAGGGGTGAATCATTTGCCTGAGTGACAAAGAAATCTCAAGAAGCAGGACTGACATCTGTCCTTGTAACCTGTATCAATGCCCCTCAGACCATGTGATCTGTTGGGAGGACCAGGTCTTCTCTAGTGCCCAGAAAGGGACACACCAGGTTTTTCCCCAGGGTCCTGGTGGGCCCCCCAACAGGTGCACCTCCCCCACCCAGAAGACTTGGGGGGTGGAAAGCCTCAAGGACAGCAGACAGAGTGTTCTAGGAGGCCTGGTTGGGTTGGAGGTGGGCGTTGGGTTCCAGCCCTATGACCCTGTCATGGTGCACAATCTCTGAACTCTTGCGCCTCCTTTCCTCATCTGTTGATGGGGCAAAGGCGAGCCACCAGCAGTGGCATCCAGCATCCCCTGCAATGTGCAGGTACAGCCCAGGGCAGGTCTCTGCCTGTGTTCATACGCCTCCTCCATTCCCTCCCTCTACCTTCTCTCCATGTCTCTTCTGTGGTCTTACTGTGCTGATGGCAGGCCAACACCTGTTCAGCTTACCAGAACAATGGGGGGGAGGCAAAGTGGGGTCCCCGCCCCATCTCCCAGAAGAGCCTGCCCTGGGCCGGAAGCCAGGCTCCCACTAGAGCTATAGTTGGTCCCTGGGTTGTTGTTTTTACGTTGGATTTTCTCTACCTGTCAGACCTGGGATTTTTAATGACAGTGAAAATGAAGCTGGTTCACAGATGTGAGCTGACAGCCAGCTGCGGGAGGCAGACAGATTACCTCCAGATCCAGCCCATGTCACCCACGGAGCCAAACAAAGGAACCATCCTGGCTCACTTGGATGAGCGGGGACTGCAGGGGGCCAAGCAAGCTGTTCCCACCCCACTGCTGGGCAGCACCCACCTGAGCATGCATGGTCCCTTGGGGGCCTATGTCCATACACACAGGGGTCTACTAACTCCTCCCCCAGTGGCAGCCCCCCGCCCCCACCTCTGCTGTGGCTCAGCTTTCAAGCTCATTGCCGTTTCATCTCACTGGTTCTCTGAAGGAAGAAGGGCAGGAGGGGGAGGCCGTTGCTCCACATGAGACTCGAGGTCACTGGGCTCTCAGACCCTGGGTGGGGAATGGCCCTGGGAAGGTCCCAATAATCAGGCAGTAGGACCCTGAAAGTGAATCTGAACTCATCAGGACTGGGTGGGCCCAGGAATATGCATTCTCAGCAGGTGTTTTGAGAGTTCCATGAAGGTGTCCAGGACCACTTTGAGAAGCCCTGTGGATGCCCACCCTCAGCATCACCTGCTCTCAGCCCCTGGGCCTTCTCACCTTCCTTTGCCAGAGGCAGGGGATGAGGGGCGGCGATTGCTGGTTTGGGCAAGTGCAGGGTTGGACTTCTTTCTCTCCCCTCCTACCAGATGCAGCAGTGGTTTTGGCACCCCCTCATTTCCTGCAGCGACTTCCTCCTGGGCTGGTGTGGGAGGACAGCTAGTCTACCTCTGTGTCTGTCAGGTTCCTGGGCTGTGCCCCTGAGAGTTTGCCAGAGTACCAGCCCTCCACCAGAGTCCCTGCAGGGGAACACCCCAAGGAACTAGGGAGATGAGATGAACTCCCCTACACTGGGTGTGTGCTTTGGGCAGGTTACCCTGTTGTGCCTCAGTTTCTCCTACACCACAGGCACACATCTTAGCAGCTTAACTGAGAGTGTGAGGCTCTGTGGTGGTCGCACCTTCTGCTTCCATGCCCTCCAGCATGGGGGCCCATATTGAGGGTCCAGCCAGGTGGCTTGCCAGGTTGAGGGGACCGAAGACTTCTCTAGCTCTGACATAGTCACACTGGCTCTGGAGTGCCTTGTTACCTGCTGCTGTGTGGCTAGTGGTCTGGGGCTGCCCCTTGTGAGCCAGCCCTCCTCCTTTTACTACAGCCAATGACTCTGATTCTACCACTGCCCCTTCCTGCCCGTGGGCCCCAGGCGCTGAGTCAGCCAGTGTCATGTTGGTACCATGTGTGCTTTTGTGGAGAGACTTTACCCCCATGTTCTCTTCACCCTCCTTCTCCACCCCCAGTTTTCATATGCTGGAAGATGCATGGAGGGAGCAAGACGTTCATGGGTCTGTGGCCTAGTCCTTCGATGCTGGCAGGCATGCAGGGTCCTCAGTGACCCACGTGTGGGGTGCACACTAGCCCTGAGGAGGCATTTGGAGATCATCCATCTATCCAGGTGGCAAAGAGAAGCTCCTGGAATCCCCCGGAGCCATAGAAGAGACACCGTGATTGATTAGTGATGTCTGCCTTGGCTCAGGATGGATCAGGCCTCTGGCGATGCAGAGAAACTGAGTCTCTGAGAGGGGAGGTGGCTGGCCTGGTCTGGTCCCCCCCGTGTGGATGGAAGTCTCAGTCTATTTGGTCAGCCTTCTCCCAGGGCACCCCATGCCTTGTGATCCATGCACATGGCCCCCATGGGTTCTCAGGGAGCCCACAGCAGCTGTTCTTAAGCTTCCTTCCTGACTTGGGGTGCACTGTCCTGATTCTAAAGAAGGTGAAATCTTGTGTGACCAGCTGCAGTTTAGCTATGTCTGTGCACTTTAGAAAATGCTTTTCATTGTTACGGAGGTGATGTGTATTCCTAGTTGCCATCAGGTGGTGTGACAATGGGCAGCTCTTATACAGATCACTGTGTGCGGGGCGGGCATGGATGGGCTCTCTGCAGCTTGCCTCATCTGGTCTTCACCAGACCCCGGAGGGGATGGAATACGGTGCCTGTTGTTATCTGCCATGGTGAAGATCAGGCCTTCGGCTGGAAACGTTGCCCCCATTAAACTTTGTCTCTGGGGAAACAGAGCTGCCTACATCACAGTGATGCATCACACCTTTTCTAAGTGGATGCCGCTGTCTTTCTGGTTGGGAATCTCAACCGTAGCACGTGGTGGCATTGCCTGAAGACATAACCGTGCTGAAGATATCATAGTGTCTCATTCCATCCTGCAACGACCCTCAGAATTATTATTATCCACCTGACAAACTAGAGAGAGGCTCAGAATAGTTTAGGTATGTAGCAGGGCACACACCTTGCTCAACTGATCATCAGGGGCCTTTCACAAACCTTCCCAGCTTCTGAGACCTCACAAGCCCTGAATCTGGTCAGAACAAAGAACCAAGCTCCCATGTGCCTCCTGCCCCCAGGCGCTTTATCTCACCAGCTCCATCACTTAAAGAGACATCCTTCCCTGCCAGTGAGAACATTCTTCCTGTAAGGCCCAGGGCAAATGCTACCTCCTCCAGGAAGCCTGCACCAACCAGTCCAGCAGAAGCTCATCTTCCGCTCTGAAATCAGAGGACACTTAGCAGCTCTTTACCTTCTGCTAGTCCACTCAGTAGGGAAAATAACCCTGTGTACCCCCAAGGTCTCCAGCACTGTTCTGAGACTGGATTCAGTGTACTGTGAAGGTTGTGGAATAAACAAATAGATGAAGATGATGAGGATGCTAAGGAGCCTCAGGTATCTCAAGTTCCTGAAAATCGTAGGTGCAGGACCAAGGAAGGCAGCTTGGGGTCATTAGCAGGTCCCCAGCAACACCAGTCCCTCTCATCCGGCCTAAGAAGTGACCCCATGTGGACCCTGCAAAAAAGATACTGTCAGCCACCGTGGGGGTGGGACACAGCAGGAGACCTGGGTGAGCCAGGGAGCTTTGGGTTGGCTGCCTGCACCCCCATCTTGTCTTCTTTCCAAGGCTCCAGACAGCAAGCAGGAAAGAGTTAAGTCCTCTATGAGCCACTGGAGAAGGAAGTGGTAAACAATTTTTCTCTCCCTCGGCTAAATTAATATGCAAATTCCTAAACCCCCTCCACTCCCTTCCCCTGCCTCGAAATTAGCGAGGTAGACTGCTCGGCTAATTACGCATTCAAACGAGCAGGCTGCGTTTGTGGAGCTAAGAGGATGCTGAAATGATTGTGAGAAGATGGAACTGACATTCGAGCATGGCCCTTCTGGTACATCTGGAGCTGCTCCTGTGTGCCCGGCAGTTGTGACCTGGCAGTGACCGCCAGCCACCCAGGCTCGGGAAGAGGTGCCAGGTCTCCTCCACACTCGGGCCCCAACAAAGGAAGACCTTGAGTACTGTCCCTTTTCCCCACAAGCCAAACCCCATATCCCCCCTGCAAACAAAAGTCCCCCCAGCCCCGGCCAGATCTTCTCATGGTGCCTGCATTCAGGGCCATACAGTGGCTGGGGCCCTGGCCGTGTGGTCAGCTCCACTGGACTGGGTCTAGGACAGCAGTTTCAGGCTGTTGGATGAGCCCTGGAGCTGCCCGAGAGGCCTCCATGTGGAACAGGCAGTGGTGGCTATGTACATGGGCCCCTCATCTCCCACCCTCTTTTAGCGGAGCACCTCTAACAAGCTGCTTTATATATTGTGGTTCTAGGTTAAAGTTCATCTCAAAGGGTATTTCCCTGCAAAGTGGGAGTTTAAACAACAGGAAACAAAGGCCGCCTGAGGACCAGGGTTGCATGGTGTCCAGGGGAAACAGGCCGCCCTGGGAGCTAATGATGGGTCAGACTCCCTTGGTCTCTTTTCTTAAAGGGCCCCATCTTTAATGGGGCCAGGAAGCCCAAGCTCCCTGCTCATCTTTCCCATCACTCCTAACTCTTCCCAACCCATTTTTGCAGACTTCCCCTCCCACACACCCATCAGTAGAACCTTGGACACGCTTCCTGCCTTGGTTGGCTCCCATGGGACCATCCTGAAAGTCCTACCCCCACCTCCACCTCAGTTATCCGCCCTGGGCCCAACTCCCGACTGTGAGCCCCAGTCCAGACTTCTGTCCCATAATGCTGTATTTATTCTTGTTGAGTGCATTTTAATGTCCTAGAGTCTGAGAGGGTCTCTTCAACTTGCCCCCGAGCCCCTGCAGGATTGTATCTTGTGTTGAACTCTGTGGTACCCACGGCTCCTGCTCCTTAGTTCAGCATGCCTGAAGATCCACCCACAGAAAGACCATAAGATGACTGATTTGGTCCCCTGTTCCGCTGGACACACTGGTAGCCACAGAGAGGGAGGTTTCTACTCCAGTGGCCTCAATTTCCCCATCTGTACTCTAGGACTGTTGGACTAGATGCTCTTCAAAGATCCTTCCTTGTGTAAAAGGAAGAGTCCAGGACTTTATTAATTAACGTGTCCATCTGTTCATCTATCACCTCGAAAGCATTGACTGAAGGCCTCTGTGTTCCCAGCACTGACATCAGCAGAAAGAGTGGGGTTGGCTTCCCAAGAGAAGATGTTCAATTCCAGAATGACCCTCCACTGCACAGAAAGAGAAAGCGAAGGCTACATAGAAAACAAGATCAGAATGCAGAGAGGACCCCAACTCTGCATATCATGAGCTCCTTGGCCCCTCGGGTCCAGCGAAGACCAGCAGGGAAGACAAACACTGGTGCCCTGTGCACCTGCCCTCTTTCTGCTGCTCTTTCCCGAAATAGCCTAGATTTCCAGAGTTAGGAGGGTCAGGAAGGCGAGCAGAAGCACAGGGGCCCCACCAGTGGCAAGCCCTACAGGGGTGAATGGATGACATTAAGTATTCACTGGATACAGTAAAGTGGCTGGTATCTCCCACGAAGCTGTGATGTGAGATCCAGCCTCCCCCTCATACGTAAGGCAGACATTTGTCAGTTGCAGGGCCAGAGGTGAGGTTGAGTGGGTTGGAAGTGGAGTCAAGGAAGAGAAATCACTCAGGAGAAGCCGAGCAAATCTGAGCCTCCAACATCACCATGGATCAATAAGGACCTGAATCTCTGAGCAGTGACAGCAAGTAATAAATAAATAAGATACATAACCAGACGGGTTAACTGGGACTTGTGGGGAGGAGGTCTTGGGAAGGGCCAGGAGCTTTAAGAAACTCGAGTGATGAAGGAAAGAAGAGGTGGGGTGTTAGTTAAGGTCGCCGGGGAGAGGGGGCCTGAGAGAGCAATGTCCAAGGTAGGACTGACCCCAAATTTATTTCTACAGCCCAATAGGTGAGGGGGCCACTGAGCAGGACAAGGCTGCCCGCCCTGTCCCATGCCACCAGGAGTGATACAGGTTCTGGAGCAGAGGATCCAGCGGACAACCACATTGGTCCCCACATCCGTTGCCACACTGGACCCTACACCTGACCCATCATCTGACCCCACGCAGGACCTTGGGGGTGCTGTTGGGTGGGCCCAGCAGTAGGCACTGACCACTTTTAGCAAGGAACTCTGGGAGGTTGAGAGAGGCTGGAAAGCCACTCTTCTCGTCTCCCTGGAAGCAGCCTCCCCCAGGGAGGTGCGGGGCTGCCTGAGTTGGGGTTTGGGGTACTTTGTGCCTCTGATGGAGATGCATGGCCCTGCTAATTCGCCGCACACGGCTGTTAATTCTGGTGCAGCTGCTGCCCCCACCCTCTAGGCGCTCAGTAACACCAGGCTGTGGAGCACGCTGCAAATTAACACCATTTGTTCTGCAGAACATGTTTTATTTCTACATTACACACACAGCTTATTACCTCACCAGCAGCACGGGAGAGGGGTGGCCAGGGCTGAGGGGCTCTTCCAAGCCCACCGCCTGCAAAGGGAGGGCACCGGCACTGGATCCTTAGACCGTGATCTTTGGAGGCCTGGGGTCCAGCTCTGGGATCATTCCTGGGAGAGAGTCTCAGCTCCTGTCTGCCCATCCTGGTGGCAACATCCAGGGCTCCCGGCCTGACACTCCTGGGCTGCTTCACCCCTGCACTGTCTAGCTCTGTGGCCTTGGGGAGGTGATTTGACCTCTCTGAGCCTCAAACGTGGAGCCCCTGCGCCTGCCTCCCAGATAATTAGACAAAACCACTTTGGCTAAGTTCAAGCTCAGCTCTCAGTAAATGGCACTGTTGCGGGGTTTTTATCTTGTCACTGTAGGTGACAGTTACCAAGGTCAGAGCAGGCAGTTCATGATAAAGGCTTAATCCAGAGGCCAGGGTGGGTGGGCAAGGCCAAGTGCAGGCTTGGGGAGGGCTGGAACCCTGGAGCCTGTGAGGAGCCCCGGAGCCTGCCAGCAGCCCTTCCTGGGCCGAGGCTGGCCCCTAGAAGTGAGCTAGTGCAGCTCAGGTTTGGGTCCTGGTTCTGATCCTGGGCAGAGTCTCCTAGAGTGGGCAGACCACCTAAGAGCACCTAAGGGACTCACGCCGCCCAGGCATGCCCGCGGGGCAGGACTCAGCCCTCCCTGTGACCACCACCTGTGGATTGGAGCCCAGGGTCTCATGGACCCCTCACACACTCGCACTCACTGTGCTTCCCCGCCCCCTGTGGGGACCTCAGGGACAGCCATTTGCCTCTACTATCCCCCTTTACACCAGGGAGACCCTGGCTGAGCAGAGGGACCAAGCACAGGAAAGCAGCCTTCAGCTCTGCCGATGACCAACCGTGTAGAAGATATTATTCAAGACCACCATGTCAATTTCCTTTCTTTAGACCCAGGGACACAGGGACCACCTCCTCCCTCCTCCCGGGCTCCCCAACCCACTCTAGAGGGCCATGCTCTGCCTCTCCAGCTGTGGGGTCTGGAGCAAGGTGGTGCCTGGGGAGCTCACACAGTGTGGAGAAGCTGCTGGTTTCCAGCACTTTATCTCCCAATGAGAGGAAGCAGGCCCCTAAAGGAGGGCCAGGCAGCCTCGATGGCCCCTCAAGGAAGGATGGTTGGGCCCAGAGTTCAAGGGTTCCAAGCCCCAATCCCTGCTGTCAGCTCCAATTACTCCCTAACTCTTCCTTCTCAGAGGCAGCTAAACTGGAAGTTTCCTCTGAGCCCAGGCCCCCCTGTCCTCTACGAGGGTAGCGCTAAGCGACATGGTATCAGAGGAGCTGGCTAGACCCAGGGTGGCCAATGTCAGTGGGTGGCCTTGGCTGAATGGAGCCTGGTCACCACTGTTGGCATTTATGAGGGTAATTCCAGCCAGGCACCAAGCCAAGAGTTGTCATTCCATGACCTCTAGTGTGGCTGGGACCATTTTACAGATGAGAGAGTGGAGGCTCAGAGGGGGAAAGGTCACACAGTGAGCACAGAGCAGGGGCTCAAATTAAGCCTGGCCAGCCCCAAGCCACATACACTCAGCATCTAGCACTGCCCCCCTCGCTCTTGTGCCCCTCTAGCCTCCCCCCGCCAGTCCCCCACTCTGAGCGGAGCATCAAATCAACATGGGCACACAGAAAGTGTGTGGGAGCCGCCTGAGCCCTGGGCATGCCACCCTCACCCTCCTCTCCTCTCTATCCAGCTCCTATCCACCTGGGTGGAGGTACAGAGGTGCTGGCTGAGAGGCTGAGGCGGGGCCAGACGAGAAGGTACAGGCGGCCAGCCTCAGAGAGATTAAGAATGCACCTGGCACCATCCGTGAGTGTCTGCCCAGGGCTCGGCCTGGCAGGTGACCCCTGGGTAGCCACTTACAGGTATTTACAACAGGGCTTGGGCCTGGAGCCCTGGCAGCCCTGGCAGCCAGTCAGCGCTCCCGTTTCACAGAGCATTACAGCAGGTTTGGGGGCCTGGGGGGCTGGGCACAAGAGCTTACCTCACCCCAGGCTGGGATGTGCACACCTGGAGCACCTGGCCCACCTGCGAAAGCAATCTGCCTAGAAGGTGGGGGAGCTGATTAAGTGACCCCACCAAGGGCCCTCAGCCGGCTGGTTCTGGTGCCGGTGCCCACCATGGCCTCCTGCCTTCTTGTACCTACTCTCCCTAGGTGTGGCTGGGAAGGGGACACAGTGACTGAGATCCTGTTCATTGCATTTCAGGGACCTGGGGGCCCCTCGGAGGTTTTAAATTGTGGTTGGAGTTCTCCGTGTACTTTGCAAGCCCCTGGGGGATACCCAGCATGCCTAGTACATGGAGGATGTCATGGGTGTCTGGCCCAGAGAACAGGGTTGGCTTATTTCACTGGATATTATGGAGCCCAATCTCCATGTTCAAAAATGGCACATAGTAGGCTTTCGGCTGATACCAAACAAATAGATGGATGGATAGACAGATGGGTGGATGGAGAGCCAATGGATAGATGGACAGATAGATGGACAGATGGAAGAGTGGATGAATGAATGGACAGATGAATAGACGGATGAATGGATGGATAGTTGGATGGACGGATGAATAGAGGAATGGATGGTGGGTGACTAGGGAGCCAGGAAGAGCTTCTGGCCACCACACAGTAGGATAACTTTGGGGGACTATAAGGCAGGTCCGGTTGGCATGGGATAGAGGCCATTGGAAATGATGGAGCCCTTTCCTGCTAAGCTGCAGAGTAGGATGGTGGCCAAGGTTTGGAGAAGGTAGAGGGAATGGGGGTGGCTGTTGCATGCTCATTCCCAGTACCCTCTAGGAAGCTGAGTGCTAGGCTCACTTTTTGTGATGTGGGAGCTGCAGAGGCTTTTCTGTCAAGAGACAGAAAGTCTGCATGAATATTTCATTAGGGAAGCAGTATGTTGGCCAAGGAACATCTGGCTGGACTCTCCAGGGAGCCTGTGCAGGAAGCAGGACTGTAAAATGCAGAGGCGGTGGGTAGGGGCGCTGGCCTCTGCCGCTGAGGGCAGCTCTCTTTCTGTCACCACACTGGCTCGGGCCACCCACTCCAGTTCCATGGACAAAGACCTACCTGTCAGTGGGTGCAGGCATGGGCCGGGTTATGGGGGTGGACGTCATGGGTGAACTCTCTCGTTCTCCCAGGGCACGGCTCCCCCTACCTGCTCTCCCCACCCAGGTGCATGGCCAGGTCAGAGCTACTCGGGAGAGGGGGCCCTTGGGTCTGAATCTCCAGACGAGGCCACAGACTGCGGCAGGACTAGGAACTGGGGCAGCCCAGGGAGGCGGAGGGAACCCACCTGCACTTGACGGGGGTTGGGCTGTGGAATGAGGCTGTGGTTGGGGGGTCCCTGCCTCCCATTGCTGGAGGCACAGTGGACTGTCACCATTGCCTACGGCCCCTCAGGTTCTGAAATCCCCCACTGAGTACTCAAACCAGGGCAATACCTGCCCTGGTAGTGGGGGTGTCAGGGCCAGTAATAGAGTCTCAAGGGATGGAAGGAATACTCAGCCTCAAAGACCTGGGCAAACCTGAGCGAGTGCCAGGGTTTGATCCACAGGACCCTCCTGATCTGCAACAGCCTGAGGGGCACCAGCCTCTCACAGCGACCAAACCAAGGGTCTGAGATCTTAGGTTGCCTTATCGCGTGCAGACCCCAAGTCCATCTCTAGCGCTCAGGACCGTCTCACTTGCTTCCCATTCTACAGAGAAAACTGTCTACCCAGTGATCTGACAGGCAGTGTGCACTGCGGGCCCCATTCTGGGGGCTGGCCAGGCTGGCGCTGGGCACCCTCTTCAGAACCTCCCATTATCCACTTGGCTGGGAGGATGACCCATCACTGGGAACCCCTGCCCTCTGCCCGAGTCAGCTCATGGCCGGGCTTCTGCCAAGGTCTGAGCCCTGCCCGCAGCCCCAAAGCGTCTGTCTCTTGTTTCATCTCCAGGCACCAAACTCCAGGTCCTGTGCCCTCTGTGCCCTTCAGCACTGGGTCATCCTCATGTTGCCGACCTTCAGCCAGCCCAGACCCTGGAGGCCCTTTCCTGCCCTCCCGGGGCGAAGCTCTTTGGCCTTTGCGCCCCTACAGCCTATGTCCCGCCCAAATCAGTAGAGCTGGACTAGCCACTGCCCAGGACGCAGGCCCCACAGGCCCCCAAGCACGCCCTCCCCAGCCCTGTGCCCCAGGCCCCCTCATGCGGCACCTTCTTTCTGGATCGACATTTGCTGTTCCACGCGCCGCATAGGACACGATCCAGCCCAGAGTCCCTGCAGTGGCAAGGGTGTTCCCCCGCTCTGGTGCCCCCAGTCCAAGTCGTGCGTCCCTGTACCCTTCGCCCGTTGGGCTTGGCGGCTCTGTCCCGCACTCACCATGGGTCTCACCGAGGGAGGGGCGGCCGAGCACCGAGACTGGCACCGCTCCCCGTGAGCCCTCCTGACACCGCCTCCTGGCAGGCGAGAAGTCCGCAGAGTCCCTGCCACTGCCTTGGCCCTAGCTGCCCAGCAGGGCTTTGTCTTTGAAGCCCCTAGGCATGGCTGCTCCCCACCCAGGCAGCTCGCCCCTGTGCCCTCGGCAGCTGGGCTCCTTGGCACAGCTGCCCGAGCTCCCTCTGACGGCCATGTTTGGCTGTGGTCCCACTGGCACCTCGGTGCCAAGCCAGTCGGTGGGGCTCTGGGCAGATGGGAGGGAGGGAAGGAAGATGCTTCTCTTGGGATCTCCCAGCCCCTCCAGGTGTCACCCTCCAACCCTCCTGCCACCCCCGCCTGAGTCCCTGGGCTGGCCTTCGAGAAGAAACAGACAGACATTCAAGGACGGTTTGGGGACACTTTTCCAAAAACGAGGCAGAGAGGGCCTGGCCCTGAAAGCCGGCAGGGCATGGGGTGGAGGTGACGCAGCCACGATGCCCCAGAGGGAGGGGCCTGAGCATCAGAGCCAGAGCTGCTGCCATGCCGGGGACCTTGGATGTGTGGCTGCTGTCCCCTCCACCCCCAGCGCTGCCCATACCCAGCCGGTCAGCCCTGCTTTATTCTGTGCCAGAATGGATCCTGCGCCACCTGGAGGACTCCTGGCACCCACACCTGGACAAACAGGCCTGGGGCCGTGGACCATCTCCTGTGCCCAGCGCAGGGCTCGGGGAGCCAGGGGGTGAGAGGACTGACTGTGCTGGCCCAGGACCCGGCTGGACGCAGCCATCCCTGAACGCCACCGCCACATCGCCCGCACCCAGGCCGAGACCCAGCCACCTGCCCGGCGAGCCCCTCTTGGTTGTTACCTGTGCCGCGCTGGCCGCCACCGTCCACCTGCTCCCAGCCAGGTCCTCTGTGGCTCCTCTGCCAAGCGTCTGCCGCCTCCCCAGAATGGGCTGCCAGCGATTTGCTGTGGTTTTTGTTTGTGAGTTTTGGCCCCGTGAGCCCGCGGGCACCCGGGAGGCGCCCAGCCCGCCGCTCGTCCATGGCAAGCGTCCATCTTCCCTCGCAGCAGCTCCTCACCTCTCCCTCCTCCTGTCCCCACGGTGCCAGCTCGGAGGGAACTGGCACGGACGGAGCCCGGCCAGCTTCTTGCAGCTGGGTGTAGCCACGCTCCTTTTTTTTTTTTTTTGTATTTTAAACACACACACATACTCACACACGCACACGCACACACGCCAAGCCCCCCCGCCCCCGGCAACACGCATCCCTTCTGTCAGGAGCAGCCCCAGCCAAGAAAGCCCAGAAGCGGGCGGCGGCAGAGAGCCGGGCTGCCGAGCGGTGAAAACTCCAGCCCCAAGCTCATCCCTTCCTCTCCTATAGCCCTCCTCTTACGTAAGAACCTCACATTCATGTCGCATTTTGGAGCCTCCTGATTGGGTCCACCTTGTCACCAGCCTGGTCCTTCCGCTCGCCCTGGCCCCGGCCACCCTGGCGCCCTGCCCAGCCCCCAGTCTCAGCCTCACTGCTGCAGTGCACACAGCCTGCTCCTGTCCCTTCTCTCAGGTATGTTTATTTATGGAGTGCCCACTCCAGGCCATTTGCCAAGCAGCCAACTAGATGGCGTGGGCCTGGCCTCCTGTAGCTGACAGTCTAGCAAGGGACATGATTAAACATGTTGCTTTGAGGAGATGCTCTGGCTCTGTGATGCACGAGACTGTCTGTACAGTAGCCACTGAATCTGACCGAGGGGTCAGAGCAGGGTCCCAAGTAGACGTGAGGGTCAAGGCCAACGTCGGGCCAGGACAGAGATGCTGGAAGAGATCTTAGACTCCAGATGAGAGAGCAGCAGGCGGACACTGCCGGCTGTCTACTCAAGGCCATTGGCACCCTCTCCCTTGCTCATAGAAGTCTGCTGGGCGATCCCGCCATCTGTCAGGTCCCTAGAGCAGGGAGCGCTCCATCCCAGGGGTGGGGAGAGGATGGGAGCAGAGGCAGCCGTCATGTGTTCCCACCCTGCTCTGCTCTGAGCACAGGCTGGGTGCCTCAAGGTGGAGCTGGAAGGAGCAGCCTCGGTGGCCCCGAGAGTGGCCATTCCACCCACTGCCCGCCTCCCACCTTCTCTTCACCCAGGAAAAACAATGCTGCTTGCAGTCCCCGAACCAAGCCTCCCAGGAGCCTGGCAGGCAACCGATACCCTCACGGGAGGCGCCAGTGTCAGGACGGCAACGCGGCCGGAGAGCTGATGTGCAGGGCCTGGCCTAGGCCATCTGGCTGGCGGTCCATCTGGAAACCCCCAGGCCAGGTTGGCTCTGGGTCAAGGTCGCCCCAAGCAAACTCACCTGATTCAGACGGCCTCACCTGAACACTCCCCTTCATCTGCGATTGGAAGGGGCGACTAATGGACCGCTGAGCTCTGGGTGACGGAAGCCCCTCGCGTCTTCAGGCACCACTTTGCTTCTCTGGGTATATTTTTTTTTCTTGTCAGTTACTCCAAGGGCTTGACAACCTTAAGTAGTTTCAAAAGGCCTTAAAGTGCCCCAAATGTACAAGAAGAAAATGTTACCCCAGGATGCTCATGCTCCCATGGGGCTGAGGCCCAGTGACCACGGGGAAAGTTCAAAATTGAATAAGTACCGATTTTCAGCCCAGAGTCAATGCCCACCCAGGCTCTCGCTGCTCCAGGTCAAAGTAAGCATTTAGGCTCTGAGGTGACCTCCAGGAGCAACCTCTGACCTCTAGGTCACTGGGCCTTCTTCTCTGTACACCTGGGAGACATATGAATCTGTGGGGCCCAGGCTGGAAGAGGTTCTGGAAGCAATGGCCTCACCTAGAGACCTCTTGACCCTTCAGCCTTGCCTCCCTAGAGACCTTCCATTCTTAGTCCATGTAGACGTGAAGGATGACGGCGCCAGAATGTCCTGCTAAGATGAACTGAAAGGAGCTCACTGACCACTGAGCTGGACATTGGCATTCAGTGTGGTGTTGGGACTGGCTCTGCTTAGGGAGAGTCCGGGGGAGGGCAGGCTGTAGGGAATGTGGATCCGCAGCCACGGTCTGACCACAGAGCCACACCAGGCACAGAGTGACCCTGAGCCTCATTCCCTCCAGGATGCCTGTGTGTGAGCCTGCTGGTGTCACAGCCTCCCCTACACCTGCCCACCCCCAAATCCCTCTGGGCTCCACCTATCGCCCTCATGGATAGGCTGAGTCAGGGGCCCCCCAGCTGGGGTCAGCACCTTGCTGCTTGCGGGACTCTCACCTCAAACATCACCGGGAGCTGCCTGAGTCACCCTGGTGCATGCCTTTAAGGCAGCCAAATGGGTGCTAAGTGCCTCTCACCCCAGCCCCACTCTAGCCATGGTGGGTGAGTGGGTGGCCGGGCTGCACCTGCCTCCCTTGGCCCCCAGAACTCTGGCCAGGTACCACCTGGTGCTTCCTGCCTTGGCAGAGTGGCTTCTCCTAGTGATCAGGTTGAAAAAGGGACATTCCCCAGAGAGCCCTGGTTTGCCCACTGCTCCCCCCACAGGCTCACAGCTCTGGAGAGGACAGAACTGGAAGGCGAGGAGGAGGGCACCATCTGCATCTCTGCCCGGTGGCTGCGCACGTGGAGACCTGCTGACCGACAGCCTCGGTCCAGATCCAATTTCCCTTCGGTGCAGCCTTACAGTATTGCACTTCCTGTAACCTTCCATGCCTCGGTTTCCCCCAGTATATAATGACAGTACTCCTCATGGGCTAGATGAGGCCTCAGTGGAGCTCCAGACATAAAGGTGGGAGCAGGTGCCATATCGATGAAAACCATTGTTTTCACATCTGAGCCCGTGGGTGGTCTGTGAGGTGTGTGCCTGAGGTGTGTGCCTGTCTGCCTGTGCATGCTTGTAAACATGTGCATGTGTGCGCATGTGTGGGTACACCTGGGAGACGTGTGAGTTTGTGGCTAAGCAAGCGTGCCCATGTCTTCCTTTCACTCCCTCTGCCCCTTTCCACCATTGGGGTTCCAGCTATTGAAAGACATCTCAGGGGTTGGCCCATTCAGTCCTACAGGTAGTCACGAGTCCAGAGGTCCCCCAGATCCTTCCAGCTCTGCTGGGCATGAGCAGGGTGAGACGCTCCTCCCCAAGGACTTGCATGTCCCTGTCTCTCCCATCCCAGGACAGGAGGGCTTGGGCCACTCCAAGTCAACCTTTCTAGCTGCGTGATCTTGTGTTTATTACTGTTGTAATTTGCCCTGAAAGAGCTGAGGAAACGTCAAGCGTAGTAAGCGATGGAGACCAATTGCAGGTGTTCCCTCTCCTTTCCCGCCTTATCCCCCACGGGCCTCCATGCTCTTCACGGAACACATGCTCCCAGCTCTTGCCCCAGGGCCTTTGTACATGCTGTTTCATCAGCCTGGAAGACACCTCCTCCGGAAATCCATATGGCTCTCATCACTTCTTCCAGGTCTCTGCTAAAATGTCCACTTTGCAGTGACGCCTTTCTGGAGGAGTCTCTATATGCCTCACACATGCCTGACCCCACACCTCTACCCTGCTTTACTATTCACTGTAGTGCTGCAATTAACATGCTCTGTTTTACTGACCTGTCTTCTTTACTGACTGTCCTCCACCAGAATGGCAGCTCTGTAAGGGGAGTGGCCTTTGTTCTGCTCTAGCTGCATTCCCAGCGGGAGAATGGTTGGCAGGTGGCAATTGAATGGGTCAATGGAAGGACAGCTCCCAGACAGGGCGGCCAATCCTCATTCACAGAGCTTTTGCCCCTCACAGACACCGATCAAAGCCACTGGCGGGGACAAAGCTGCCTGCTGACAGTGGCAGTGTTTCTACCCTCCGGGAAGGCACCTGACTCTGGCTGCCATGGGGCTGGCCTGGGCAAGGCCTACAAGGTTCTTTTTGGGGCTTGCACTGAGACCTGCTTGGTGACCCACAGGACTGGCAAGAGGTGGAGGGCAGGTGCTACAGTATCAATCCCTGGAGCATTGACAGTTAACATCTGTGGGGTACTTGCTATGTGCCAGCCCCCCACCCCAGGTGGGTCTTGCCTGCAGTCAATTCTCCCAGCTTCCCTGAAATGTCGTTACTGCCACCTACAGAAGAGGAAACTAAGGCTTGGAGACTCAGTGAGTGGCAGACAGTTCCAAGCCCCAGCAGTCTGATTCTGACACACTCCCAGCCCCCTGCCCCGCCTCCATGGGTGGGTAAGGCTGTGTGCGCCCTCCCAGCTGGGGTTTATAGCTCTATGTGCACATGTGTGCACTGGTTTATGTGAACTGGATTGCAGCAGTGTGCCGGTAAGCAAGCCCTCCAAAATATATCGAAACTCTGCTTGGCAGCATTCACCAACTTCCTGGTATAAGTCCTCCCACCATGGCCAACTCCGAGTCACTGAGGTGACATTGCTGAACAAGAAGAGAAAAGAGAGGAGCACCAATGCCTTACTCAAGCCAGTCTGAGAAGGCTCCATGCAAACCTTATTTTATGCTCACCAGGAAAATGTTGTGGCTTAATGTTTATTGGTTCTGCAATCACGTCTGTGATGGAAATTCCCTAAGAAGGTTGTTGTTTTTCATTAAGAAAAGATGTTACAAAGAAGTGTTTAGGGGTGAAGAGGCATTATATCTGCAACTTATTCTCAACGTTCAGAAAAATATAATAATATGTTTATCTAGAGAAAAAGTGATAAATGTAGTAAAATATTAACAATTGGGGAAACTGAGTTAAAAGTGTATAGATGTTCTTTACACAATTCCTCCAAACTATCTGTAAGTTTGAAATTATTTCAAAAAGAGAAGTTACAAAATAACAAACAAACACACCTTCTCCCCAAAAGAAGTAATGGATGATAATTTTATCAAATTGGTGTCAGTATGATGACTTATTTAGATTTCTTGATATTGAACTATCCTTGGATTTCTGAATGAACCATTCAGTTTCCAGTATTTATTTCCAGCATATTGGGTTTATATTGATGGTAAGAACAGCCTGTGATGTCCTATTTTTTGTGTGTTATCTTTGTTTGGTTTTGATATAATTAAGCTATCTTCATAAAATAAGTAGGGAATTTATTTTCCTTGGCTACTTAGAAGAAGTTGCCTATAAAATTTTTTCAGTTTCTTCTTTGGTTGTGGTTATTGTGTGTTTGGACTTTCTACTTCTTTAGGTCAGTTTCTACTTCTAGAAAATTATGCATTTCAATAATATTTTAGAATATATTAGGATAGAATTATGCATATTCTTTTGCAATTTTTAAACTCTTAGAACTGGTAGCTATATCCCCTTTCTTATCTGTACTTTGTGTCCCAGTTTCTTATTTTCCGGATTAGATTAAGCATAAGGTAAGCTATTTTATTGTTTGCTTAATCGATTTCTCAATTAAATAGCTACAACTATTAATATGACTTTTTCTGTCTCCTAATTTATTTTTTGTGCTATCATTCATTCATTCATTCATTCATTCTGCTTTCTTTGGGTTTATTTTCTCTTTTCTTTTAACTGGTATGTCTTTTACCCCATGAAAATACTTCAGACCATTGCTATATTTTTCAGTCTTGCTTAGACTGTACCCTATAAGTAAAAAAATCTGAAAATTTCATTATGCTAGTTTCTAAGTATTTTGTAATTACAGTTTTGGTTTTCTTTTTGTTAAAATAATCAATTAGGTTATGTTCTAAATTTCAATTGGGAACCTTTAATTATTAATTTAAAATTTCAATGTATTGCAGTCTCTGAATTCTGCCTGGATCATATCTGGGGTGTCCATCATCTCGGTTTTCCTGAGGCCAAGGGGTTTCCAATGACACAGACTTTTAGGGCTGGGCAATCTGGAATGAGCTGGTCACCCTAATAACCAAGGCTTTCTTTATCACCTAAAATGTGATTTGTTTTAGTACTTAAAAAGAATGTGTTTCCTGTTTGAAGGGTACAGAGTTTAAAATTATAGATATTCAATTAATTTAATTAATAATATTTCTCAAATTCTCGATATCTATTTTTTTTGCTAATTTGATTAGTCAAAAATTGAGAGAAGAGCATATCACCACTGCTATTCTATTCATCAATTTTTAAATATTTTTCAGACAAATTTTGCCTTATATATTTCAGCACTGTTATTTTTCACATAAAAATTTATTATTGTAAAATTGACAAACCTCTTGCAAGACTGACAAAACTAAAATGAAAAAAGATAGAAATCACCAATAACAGGAAATGAACCAAGGAATACCACCACAGACCCTGTAGCCATTAAAAAGATAATCAAGGAATACTACAAAAAACTTTACACTCATGCACTTGACAACTTGGAAGCAAGACCAGTTCCTTGAAAAGTACACAACCAAATGAAATAGATAATCTGAGTAACATTACAGATTCATGCCCTAAATCTCCCAAAAAGTAAAATTTCAAGTGCAGATGCTTTCACTAAAGAAGTCTATCTAGCATTTAAAAAAGAATTAACACCAATCTTTCTCAAACTTTTCCAGAAAATAGAAGAGGAAAAACTTTCCGTTATATTCTATGAAGCCAGAATTACCCAATTACCAAAACCAAAGTATTAAAAAACATGAAAACTATATACCAATATCTCTCATGAATTTGGATGCAAAAATCCTCAAAAATGTTAGCAAATTAAATACAACAATGCATAAAAATAATTAAGCACCATTACCAAGTAAGATTTATTTTACCTATGCAAGGCTGGTTCAGCACTCAAAAATCAGTTGACAGGCTAAAGAAAATCATGTGATTATATCAAAAGCTGCAGAAAAATCATTAATATCCATTTATGATAAAACTCTCAACAAATTAGGAATAAAGGGGAACTGCCCCATGTGATAAAGAACATCTATAAAAACCTACAGCTAACATCATACCTACTGGTAAAACACTGAATCTTTCCCTCTGAGATCAAGAACAAGGCAAGGATATCCACTTTTACCAATCTTATTCAACATAGTCCTAAATTTACTAGCCAGTTCAATAAGGTAAGGAAAAAAAACCCCAAAGACCTAAATAAAAGGAGAGACATACCACATTCATGGATTGGAAGATTCAACATCGTAAAGATGTCAATTCCTCTACACTGATCCACAAATTTAGCACAGATCCTATCAAAACCCCAGCAAAGTGTTTTGTAGACATAGACAGGTTTATTCTAAAATTTATACATAAAGAACCTAGAGTAGTCCAAAACAATATTTAAAAAAAAGAAGAAAATGGAAGAATCATTCTACCTGACATTAAAGCTCACTATACAACTACAGCATGAAGATAACATGATGTTGGTAGAGAATAGATCATAAATCAATGAAACAGAATGGAGAACCCAGAAATAGATCCGCATAAATATACCTAACTGATTTTTGACAAATATATGAAAACAATGCAATGGAAGAAGGACAGTCTTTTCACCAGATGGTGCTGGAGAAATTAGATAGCCATAGTCAAAAAAATGAATCTCATACCTTACACAAAAATTAACTCAAAATGTATCCAGAAAAAGCAAATCCATAGCAATAGAAAGCAGACTGTGGCTGCCAGGGAGGGGCTGGGATAGGAGGGAATGGGGAGTGACTGCGTAATGGGTACAGAGTTTATGTCTGAGATGGTGAAAAAGTACTAGAACTAGTTGGTGATGATGGTTGCAGAGCATCATGAATATACTTAATGCCACTGAATTGTACTCTAAAATGCTAAATATGTTATGTGCATTTTATCAGAATAAAAAAGAACTCAAAATGGATCACAGATTTAAATATAAAATGTAAAACTATAAAACTTTTAGAAGAAAACACAAGAGAAAATCTCTTAGGGCTACCTGAAGGTTTTCATTCATAGAGTTGACACCAAAAACATAGTTCATAAATGGGAAAAATTGATAAACTGAACCTCATGCAAATTAAAAGCTTTTACTTGGTAAAATACCTTGTTGATGATAGAAAGACAAACTATGGACTGTATGAAGTATTTGCAAACTATGTATCTGACAAAAGACTAGTATTTGAATATATAGAGAACTCTCAAAACTCAACACTATAAAGACAATCCAATTAGAAAATGGGGGGGGGGAACCATGAACAAACATTACACCAAAGAAGCTATAGTAAATAAGCAAGCAAAAAGATATTCAACATCATTGGCCTTGGGGAAATGAAAATTAAAACCACAATAACATATCACTATACATATCTCAGAATGTTTCGAATAAAAAATAGTGAGCACACCAAATGGCGGTGAGAATGCGGAAAACCTGGCTCCTTCAGACATTGCTATTAGGGATGTCAAATGGTACAGCCTCTCAGGAAAACAGTTTGGCAGTCTCTTATAAAAACAAAACATGCGACTTCCATATGACCCAGCACTGTACTCTTTGGCATTTATCCCAGAGAAATGAAAAATTATGTTCACACTAAAACCTGTGTTCATAGCAGCTTTCATGGCAGCTTTACTTGTAATAGTCAAAAACTGGGAACATACCAGGTGTCCTTCAGTAGGTGAAAGGTTAAACCAACTGTGGTCCACCCACACCAGTGCAATAAAAGGAACAAGCTATGGATACATGCAACAGCTCAGATGGATGGCAAGGGAGTTAGGCTGAGCGAAAAACAACCAGCTCCCAAAGGTTACATACTGCATGACTCCATTGGTATATCGTTCTTGAAATGACAAAATTACAGACACGAAGAGCAGACTAGTGGTTGCCAGGGGGTAAGGAGAAGCAGGAGTCAGGGTGAGGAAGCTAAGGGGCAGCATGAGGAGTCTTCGTGGGGGTGAGAATATGCTCTATGTCTTGACCGCATCGATGTCAATATCCCATTGTGACATGGTACTCTAGTTTTGCAACATAGCACCATTGGAGAAACTGGATAAAGACCACACCGAGTCTCTCTATGTTACTTTTTACTACTGTGTATGAATCTATAATTATCTCAAAATAAAAAGTTGAATTTAAAAATCGCCTTAAGGTCTAGAAAACCTTGTAAGCAGTCTATTCGTGATGGTTTGAGGACTCTGCCTTCAGGATTGTCAAACACTGGGTAAGTGGTATATGCAACTCATTGTCCATTTAATAAGTGCTAATGAGTAACTAAATATCAATGAGCACTCTTTAAATATTAATAAGCACTGGTTTTCTGTTGTTATGACTTTCCCATAGTTTATACCATTGATCAATACGAATTGATCTCTTTTATCTTATTTTAAACTTTGCATGTGAAATTACACTTTTAACACTGAAACTTTTATATTTTTTTTTGGTTTCCGTTTCCTGGCCTGTCTAGTCTAACTTACAAAGTTTAACCTCTCTGATTTGCTTTCTTTTATGATTTGTCTTACAGATTTTAGTTAGATTTTGATTTTTTTATCAAATCTGAGAGGCTTTGTCTTTTTAAAAAGGAATCAAATGTATTTAAATTTGTTGTTACACAAGCCAGTGTTATGTTTGTTATGACTTCTGTCATCTTGGGGCTCTCGCTCTGTTTTTGTTTTGTCGTGTGTGTGTATACACACACGCATATGCCCATGTGTTTGCTATTTCCTTCATTTTCTAACTATTGGCAGGTAGGCTATACTTTCTTTAATTTGTTTTGGGAGATGCTTGGGAGATGTTCTTCCTGCTTTAAATGATCCTGCAGTTACCTTTTTTTAAAAAATGTATCTGACCTCCTATTATTGTAAATAGCTGCATCAGTTATGAATCTCTTCGCTGTCATCTGAGGAAATTCACCCACTCTGGCTCCTGCTCCCCAGTTCTCCTAATCCTGCCCTTCCTTATTTTTATTGGCATATTAGGAAAAGAAAGACTGGGTTGGTTGGTATTATTTGTTTCAGCAAATTCAATTTTCTTTTAAAATCATTTACGGCACTTGTATCCTGTTTTTTAATCCACATTAAAATGATTATTTTGATATGCTGTCATGTTTAATTTTTTTTGCTCTCAAATGGTCTTCGGTACCACTAGCTCCTTATTCTTATGGGGACCCCCCTCCAATTCGTCTCTTTGTTAGATCATGGTTCACCTGTGGCATGATTTCTGAATTGTAGTGTAATTGAGAATGTTTCTGTGCTAATACCACACAAGATAATATCTTGGTTTAATATAAAATCTTAGATCAGAATCATTTTCTCTCAAAACTCTGTATTGCCCAAATGTTTTCAAAATTTGTTACTTAAAAAAAAAAAGTGATGAATTTGATGTAATATTAAAAATTTTTTTTCTTCCTGGAAGTTAATATAATTATTTCTTCAGTCTCAACATTTAAAATATTTGTTTCTTGAAGAATGATCTGAGGGTTTTTTTTTTTCCTTTCATTAATGTCACCACCAGGTGCAGGGTGAGCCGTTTCACTTTTAGATGGGGAAAGTTCCCTCCCGTCGCATCACAGATTGTTGCTTCTGTCTCACCTGCTTTTGGCTCCTCACAGGAATGTCAGCCATCTGTGCAGGACCCGCATGCTGCCCGGCGCATCCTCTGTTTTCTCCCTTACGTTCTTATAGAATTCTAGCATATCCTTCAGGTTTGCTCTCCCGGCCAACACCATTCTTTAAACAGTGTTATTGAGACAGAATTGACATGCGATAAGCTGCACATATTTAAAATGTACGATTTAAGTTTTGCCGTATGCACATTCAGCCACGAAACCTTCACAACTGAGATACTTTACACATTCGTTTTCGTGCTTCCCTTTGTGCCCCTTTGCAACCTTCCCTCTCACCTTTCCCACCCAGGAGGGAGCAGGCACAGAGCCAGGGCAACTATAATTAATGGGTAGGTGGGGGAGGAAGGAAGAGGAGGAGGTTGTGAAGGGGACTGAGGAGGGGGTCCCAGGAGCCCCAGAGGTGAGTACGGCCGGGAGTGTTGTGAGCACAGACAGGTGGGATGAGGAGGATGAAAGCATTCCTTGTGTGTGGTCACTGGGGACATGAGGACAGAGCAACCTGGGCAGACTGTGGCCAGACCTTGTCTGCAGAGAATCCAGGGAAAGAGTGAGTTCGGTGGGAGCTAAGGAGAGAGAAGGTCTTGAGAACGTTTCTCAGGATGAGCACTGAGGCCCGAGAGAAGCTGAAAATGCTGGTTTGCAGGCGTCCTCACAGAAAGAAGCCCAAAAGGCAGGGAGGGTGTTGCCCTTTACTCCGAGCTCGTCTGAAGCCACCTAGAGAGTGGCAGTCAGTTCTGGGTTTTATCTTCAAGAGTATGGACACCAAGTGTGTCCAGAATGGGCTGTGGGTGGTGGCCGTGTCTCAAGGACAATTCTGGAGGACGTGGGGACTTTTAACCTGTCATCATCTGCAGTGCATAAGTATCCCAGTGCAGCTGTGCATTGACCCAAGGACAGAGCCAGGACCCCTTCCCATAAAGGGTGAGTTCTCCACACCTGGTGAGTTCCCACAATGGGGCCTGGGTCTACTGGGCCAGCCCCACTGACTGAGACCACTGGCCCAAGGGCTGGAGATGCCAGAGGCTCTCTGGTGGCAGAAAAAAAGCCCAGACAAGTAAGAGAAAGCAGGGTTAAGAGGCCAGAGGAAGTGTGGTGACCCAGTCCTGGGCCTGGACATCTTTCTCTTCTGTGGGTGGCAGATGCACAGGGCCACATCCAGCCATCATTATAGCCCCCCAGGCCCAGTACTGTCTGAAGACAGTCACTGTGGAGCCTCTCCCTGGCTGCATGGCCAGAAGTAGGTGTTCCCATGCCCTGGGCCTCAGTATCCTTTCTGTACCAGGAGGGCGCAGGGGGCTCAAGGGACCGTCACCCCACACCTCCTCCTTCTGGGAGGAGGCTGCTGGATTTTGCGTACTTGGGGTGCTGGGACATCCACAGAGCCCTCAGAGGGGGCCTAAGTGGGTAGAGGCTGAGAAAAGGGAAGGCATAGGCAGCAGGCCATGGCCCCCAGGTGTGGTCCGGCCAGGCCAGGCCAGAAGAAAGAGGAAGGGAGACCGGGCACAGGGAGGGCCCAGCTCATGGGAGTTTCCCAGCAGCACAGCCAGCCCCTGTTAGATACCCAGTGGGGCCCCGGAAGCGTGGGCTGGCCTGCCACCAAACTGAGCTCGTGACCCACCTCAGCCTACCCACCCTAGACCGCAGGACAGCAGAACAGCTGTCCGCAGGCTAGGGTCATGTGTTCCCATGTGTACCCGGGCCTGCTGGGAAGAGGGGCTACCCAAAAGCCTAGACTCTGACCCGGGATTCCTGGGCCTTCCAGAAGACTCTCAGCTCCCTCCGAACCCCAGTGGCTCTGAGTCTTGCTGCCTCACTGTAGGGGGCCACATCCCTGATTCCACCTGAGCGCCAAGCCCTGAGCCCCGTAAGCCACCACAGCTCGGCCCTATAATCTCTGCTTCTTGCAGGGGTGGGGGGTTGGGAACAGTCAATGGCTGGTGTCCCAGGTGCTCTCCCGGAAGGCACAGCCTCTCAGCCACCAAAGAGTCTAGATGGTCCCTCCAGGGCCCTAATTAGGCCCTAGGCAGGGTGAGGCCCAGCTGGGCAGGTGATGGTCGAAGTCCAAGACCTGCCTCCCGCTGTCTGCCTGTGTTCCTCTCTGACCCTGTCTCTTCATCTGCTGGCTGGGAACGGCGGTCCTGAACACAGCTGGTTCACCTGAGATGCTCCACATGCTAGTCCTGTTCCTCCCCCTCTGCATAGGCATAGTTCAAAGCTTCTCCCTTCTTTCGCTCACGCGTGAACTCCCTTTGGGGAGGCCATGTGGTGATTCAAGGAGAGAATGTTTATTAAGTGAGTGTCTTCTCTGTGCCCCTTACATCTGACCCTTCGAGCTTTACAAACCTTCAAGTATGAGCACCGTGCACTGTCACCACTGTTATTCCTAAGACACCCACTCAAAGCCCTTTCAGTGGCTCCCTTTGCCTACACACCAGGCCCAAGACCCAGCTGGCCTCTGGAGCCCAGAGCTCAGGCCCACCCCATAGCTTATTGGGGTCCCAAGGCCTGGGCAAGTCAACTCTGGGTGGATGCTCAGCTGTGGGATCATCAAAGGCATAGCCTGGCCCCCAGAGGCCCCACAAATTCTCCTCTGGGCAACCGGCCTTCAGGGATCTGGCTCCCTGCCATTCCCCCTGGGTCATCCTGGGCCAGAAGGGCCCCTAGCAACCCAGACTGAGTTCTTGTCCACGGTACCCCACACCTGACTGGGACCCGGCCTCTCATTCCACAGAAGGGTTTTCCCTCTGGCCTATGTAGTCCTTCTTCCATTGCCCAGGAGGACCCAGAGTCTGCAGGAGTTTACAGGAAATACACTGAAGAGCCCTGCGAATAGCCAGGGCCATGTCCAGGAGAGGGCTCAGCCTCAGGCCAGGTCGCTACTTCTAGAACAGTTCATGAACTTAAAGCATGGGCAGGCGAGCCACTTGTTTTGATATTTGCACACTCACTCTGTCTACTGGCCCCAGGAGGGTGTCCCGACCCAGGGCCTGGTTTGGAGCCCCCGGCCCACCCTCCAGCATGTGTCTTCTGTTGCCATCAGCTGGCTCTGTAGTTTATCCTCTGCCCTGGGGAGGGACCATCTGCTCCTGCTGCAGCCTGTCAAAGCAGAGGGATGGTCCCAGCCAGCCCCATGTGCTGGTAAGCCGGCCCCATCTTGCACTGAGGGCTCTCGGAGGCTGGCCAAGCCCAGCTGCACCTGAGCCGATGCATGCAGTGTGTGGGCGCAGGGATGTTCCGCCCGCAGCAACCCCCACCCACCCAGGACCGGGAAGTGAAATTGCTAGGCCTATGGGTGAGGGCTGGTAGGGTCCACCAAGAGAGCTGTCAAGGGAGGTATGGGAGCCGGTCTTCTGCCCAGTCACCTAGTTGGACTCTGGGTATTCTTCTGGAGCTCAGGGTCTGGGAGGGATGCACTTCGAGAATATGGGAAAGAGGCCCCACCGTACCCAGCCTGCTGGCACGCCGCTGACAGCCGGCTCACAGGCCAGAGAAAGAGACAGTTCTGCTCAGGGTCAGTGGGGTCAGCGGGGTCAGCAGGGTCAGCAGGGTGCCTGTGCACAAGCACAGTCTCTGCGTCCTGGGGACCCAAGTGGGCAACCTGCTGGAGGAGGTCCACGTGGCGAGCAAGACTCCTGCTCCAGGCCCTATTCGGGTGTCATTCGGCACAGCCCCACACCAGCTTTCACCATTATCCATCCTACCCCCGTCTGCAGATGAGGAAACTGAGGCCCAGAGGCAAGACCAGCTAATTCATCTGTGGGGCCCATAGCAAATAAAAATGTATGCCACTTGTTTAAAAAGTATGCAGTATTTCAAGACATGAATAACGGAACATTAACTGAGCTCCGAGCCTTGTGAGCTGGTGAGCACTCAGGTGCTTGCTCCTGCTCAGCCCCCCAGCCCCCCGGAGGTGGTGGCAAGGGGGGCGGGGAAGTTTGGGCCACCACACACTCCCAGGCCAAGCTGGGAGGGTCTGATCTGTGGCCCAGTCCAGGCGTTCTCAAACTGGGTTCCCAAGAGATTGGGGTTTCTGCCCCTTAGAGGTTGCCTTGGGGGTGGTGGACAAGCAAAACTCTCAGCCCTCCACCCCAGATCCTTGGAACCCCAACAGTCTGATTTACAGATTCCTGTTCAATATTGATCGCAATGAGTAAATATTGCGCTCCCACATAAAAACAAAAAACAAAAAACATTTTTTGAGGGGAAAGGATAGCTCAGAGAGATAGATGTGGTAAAAATATAAACTATGGATTTCATATACCTACATAAGAGAAATTGAGGCCCAAGAGCAGACTATGAAGCCAACCCAGAATCCAGGTCCCCTCCTGGTCACTTGGAGCAAGTCACCCCCCTGGTCTTTCAGAGCCTGGGTGGACAGCCTTGGAGCTGGTCCCCTGAGTGGGGGTTTGCGGGGGTGGAGGGGGGCAGTTCCCTGTTGGTCTGAAGTTCTTGGGAATTTTTCTCTCTCTCAGAGCTGCAGCTCCTGACTCAACTCAGGAAGCCCTCGCACGGCTAGCCTTTATGATACTTGTGCATCTCTGTGTGTGAAAGCCGACTTAGGTCCTCTCCTGTGCGTGGTGGGAATCGTGCCACTGTGTCTCGAAGTTCTTGTCACCTTCAGGAGAGCAGGTCGTGTGTAGAATTATCTGGGTCAGGGAGGAGCAGGTGACAGGAAGCCACCCATCCCTCACACCTTGTCACTGTCCCCATACTCACCAGCCGTCAACCAAGAGGAGAGACAACCAAGGAGGTGCGCAGCCAGGTGCAGACCAGGAGATGATTGGGCGTGGGAGTGATGGGAGGTCATGCCCCACCCAGAGAAAATCAAACTTTTAAAACACAATTATTGTGCTGAACAAATAAACTGCCTCCACAGCCGGGTTTGACCGGATTTGAGCTTAGACTTGACAGTACCTTAGGAGTCCTTCCTTTCCTCTGCACGTGGTCATGGGTGCACCCCACCCAGCTTATCGCTGCCATCAGCAAATATTTGCAGGGCAACATTAGGCACCTGTCCCATATTCTGGACACGCCAGAAGCAGAGGCCAGTTCTGCCCTGGGGCCTGAGCTTGGATCCTGCACCATCTTGAGCTTGCTGTGTGGCCTCGGGCAAGCTACTGGGCTTCTCTGAGCCTGCGCTCCCACTGTAAAATGGGCGGCATGCTCGGTGAGGGTAAAGGCTGGCCCAGGGGAGCCTTGTTCAATGAGAATTTCGTCTAGTTTTGGCAGTGACAGTCTCCGCAGGAACTTTGTGGTTAAAGCGAGATGAGGGGGCAGGGAGGGGAAAGTCTCAGGCGACGCCCACGGCCACCCACCCTGTCACTTTCTTGGTCCAAGAATCAACTGGAACAGGAGTGAGACTCTTGCATCATCCGCTCTAGGAGGTTGGACATCAGGTGGGTGGGTGCTGGGCCTCTGCCGGCTCCTTCTGGAGCTTCTCCTTCAAAGTCAGCCTCTATTTAAGAGACAGTGAAAGACAGGAACAGTGTTTGTCAGTCAAGCCTACCTCTCTCATACATTCTCAACCAATCCTCCCACCTCTGTGCAGCTGGTGCCATGTTGGACCCATTTTACAGATGAGCAGACTGAGGCTCAGTGAGGTATGAGCTGTGAGTGGCGGAGCTGGTACCCAACACCCATGTCTCTCTGCTGCTGCTTCCAGTTCCAGGGGCTGTTTCCCCATCTCTGGACCCCAAGGATGTCTGGGACATGTACTGCGGCTACTCCTGGTCTAGCCAGCAGGGCTCTCTCTCTTCTCACCCCCAAGGGATACATCCTTGAGCCTTCACTCATGAGGCTGGCCTAGACTTGAATGCAGTGGCACCCATGTGTTTCCCTGATAGGAGCATCCACCAGGCTCTTGGCCGTGCCTGCTGCTCACCACATGTGGTCTCCCCGTTGCACTTTCTTCAACTGCAGAAGCCCCTTCTGTGATCTCAAGAAGTTCACATGGACGATTTCATGATATCGCTTGGCACCATGTCACTGTTGTCATCACTGTCGTCATCACTGACACCTTATCCTGCCTGTGTCTTCTCCAGTTCCCTGAGGGTCCAGTCTATATTGTCCTAGATGGTTGGTGGCCCAGCACTCTCTGCACATCACCTCCAATGCTTCTCCACCCTGTCTTCCTGAGATGACATTCTCCTGGGCCAAGAATGGGCCTGACTTTGCATCTGTGACAATGAAGGGTGCCCAGGGGCTGGCTGGCTCCTGTGCTATCTCCTAAGTGCAGGTAACACAGGAGCAGCAGCTCCTGTCTGGGGGGACAGAATAGAGTCCTTGCAATAAGGGCCCTGGGAGGGCACAGGACCATCTGGTCCCACCTCCTGCACTCCAGGAAGGGAGACTGAGACCCAGAGGGACCCAGAGGGGTGGCTGGAGGGGTAAAGGACAGGACTGCTGTGCTGCAGACTGTCTGGCACCAAGCCCACTCCTGAATGGCCTGGGGCAAGGGACTGAGACCACTCAGTTGTCATTCTGATTAAATCCAGATGCCCTACTACGGATGCAAATGTGCTCTGAGAGCATGTAAATGAAAAGCACAAGCATCAAGAAGTGTTCCCAGAACTGCTTCCTGGAGAACAGGGAAGGGGGAAGTATGAGGAGCAAGCCTGGAGGTCTCAGGCTCCTGTGGTAGCTGGAGGCCCATGCAGGGCAGCCCTCCATACACTGGCCTCTGCCTGCTGCTTCTGGTCACTAGAACAGCCCACACCTGGTAGGCCAGGAGCAGGCAGGTGCTGCAACTGGGCCTGGGTCCACCTTGCCCCCACTGAGGCTGCCTGGAGAGAAGCCTGGTTGAAGCATGGGTGGCTCCTAGGACTCCATGCTGGGTCTGGAAATGGGGCATTGAGCCCCAAATGATCTGAATTCAAAAATTATTCTGATGAAGACGAGCAGATGAGGCTAGGAGTGGAAGCTGAGTCCAGGCCCCAGGATGGGAACAGGAGGGCAAGCCCCAGCAGGACTCCTGAATGGAGGCCAGGCCCAGAGCTCTGCCACTGTGTCTCCTCGGAGCCCAGGCCTTCGGGCCTTGCAGTAGGTGGCTGGACTTGCTGAGGGGGCCAGGCAGGCCTTTGGGAGCCAATGCTGTGAACAGCTCACCTCTTGCCCCAGGCCCATGCTAAGCCCGAGATGTGGACATGAGCCAAGCAAGACCCCTCCAGGGCCTCCTGCTGGGTCCAGATTGTGGCAGAGCTGGGCCATGGAATAGTCTGGAAGCTTCCCAAGCCTATCGTTTTTCTGAATGTAAGCATGCTCTGGGGAGCTGGGGTTGAACCTGAAGCTCAGGCAACCTCTCCAGCCACTTGGCCCCATGGCTCTGCCCTGGGTAACCTCAGAAATTCCTGTGGCCTCATGGACAAACTCCTCAGCTGTAGTCTTCCTCCGGGAGTTCTCGGCTCATGTTCGATGGTAAAAGAAAGGGCCATTCAGGTGTTCAGGTATTCAGGTGTCCAGGTGTCTAGGTGTGCGATCTGGCTCACCTGCCAGGAAGACTGAGGATCGAACAGATCGCCCTTGCCTGTCCACAGGCCCCACACACCTGACCTTGGTTTCCCCAGACTGCTGGCTCACCTCCTTCTGCTGTGTTGAGGCCTGCAGGGGGACACCTGAGTGATCATGGTGAGAAAGAAGGAAGAAGGGAAGAGGATATGAAAGGCTCTGGACAGCCTCTCCCTTGGACCTTAGCTCAGGGAGGGAGCCCGCATTGAACTGCATAAATTCAGCTGGTGGCTTGCTCTGTATATATCCCCATTTTCAGAGACTCCAGGAGCCCTGAGTGAAAGGGAGAAAAGTGCCAAAAAGAGGGGGAGCAGCCCCAACCCCCATCCTGTCCCTCACCCTATTCTGAGGCAGCAGAGGCACAGGTTTCTTTCTGCATCTCTATTTCCAGTTGCCTGGGGCCTCCCCACTCCTTCTTAGGATGATTTTTATTTTTTAAAAACCGCATGTAATGTAACTGTTCCTCCCTCAGTAGCTCAATCCCTTTGTCCCAGCCAACGGCCCAGGGACCTGGGCCACCCTGACAGACCTACGGTGGGTGGGCACCCCTCAGCCCCTGGGCGCAGGCATCCTGAGAACATTCTGCATATGAGATGGTTTCCCCGGGGCCTGATCCACCTTGGGGCCCATTCCTCATCCCATCCCCCAGATTACCCCATTTCCATCTTCATCCTTGCCCTCCCTCCCCCACATATTGGTGAAGTGGTAGAATGAGCATCTTACTTATTGGACACTCCAACTCGGCCAGACTTTGGCTCATAGGATCTGTCACTGTGCCTAGCCGGCCCCACACCCCTCCCGGCGCCCCTTCTCCAACCGTTTGTGGAGATGGCAGTAATTCTGAATGTTTCAAAGATCAATTTGAGTGGCTCAGCATCTGGGAAAGAGTTTTGTAAATTGGAAAGTGCCAAGTGAGGACATGTTTTCATCAACTCTGGGGCTGAGGGACCATCTGGTTTGCACACACTGAGACTCATGGGAACTTCTCTCTGTCACTGGCTCCAGGTTTTCCCATTCGAGTCCAGGTTTTCCTTGGCTCAGGAAAAGACTTGTAACTTTGCAAGGTTTCCTTTCTCGAGAACCACTTCTGGATTCCTCAGGTTCCCTTCCCTACAGCGCCAGCTGTCCCCTCTCTAGAGGGCAAAACTGAGACTCAGAGACCCCCCTGGCACCATGCAGCAGACAGAGCCTCAGCCTGGGGCCCTCAAAGGAGACACTGTGTCTGCCTGCCCGGGTGATGGCAAATACACATGGCACTGCGCAGTGAGAGGCGCATGGGATGAATGCAGGCTTCAGGACAACAGTGGAGGAAGGAGAGAGGGCCTGAGGAGGAGAAGGAGCATGGCGGGAAGATGGAGGATTTGTAAATAGGTCCAATTTCTAGTCGCCAGGAACTCATCCCCAGCACAGCCGAGGAGGGCCGGGGCCACTCTCGAAGTATGTCCAAAGCTGGCTGCTGTGCCACGCATAAGGAGCTAGCTCTTGGTGGCCTGGAGACACTGGCACGTGGACAGTTTCACCTCTCCCCGCTCCGTGGAGGGAGCCCTTGCCCGCAGGGGGCTGAGGTCGTGGCACGCCGGTGCTGGAAGCTGCTCTGCTCTGCTGGCTTCCCCTTGGTGCCCACATCTGTGGTATCAGTCCCAAATGGTCAGCCTTGCTTATCACACTTGTGGAAAGGAGGTTAGCCACATGGCCTGGTCCCCACAGTTTGTGTAGTTCTAGGTAACAGCATGAACATCCAGTGGGGCTTAGGCGCTCTGTGAGGCGCCAGCGAGGCTGAGCCTGGAATGTGTGAAGCTGATGCAGAACTTTCCCCAAGTCCAGGTGGGCAGACGCTCCAGTCAGGCTCTGTAATCCTCGTCTCTTTGGTGTGGGCCTTGGGTGGAAAAGGAAGAGATAGGGGGAAATAAAAGGGAAGGGCTCACAAATGATTCTGCTGAGTGTGTGCCTATAGATATATGAGCACCACACATGCATATTCACCCAAACATGTATGTGACACATGTTTATGTGCCATACCTATGTGTGCCCATACATATCTGTATGGCCATACACATGTGTGCCCCCATGCATATGTCTGTGTGCCATAGCTATGTGTGCCTGTATACGTGTGTGCTCATGCATATGTGTATATGTCATATATGTGTGCACCTGTACATATGTGTGCGTGCCATACATATGTGTATGGAAGCTGAGAAGTCCCATGGTCTGCTGTCAGCAACCTGGAGAACTAAGAAAGCTGGTAGTATAATTTGGTCCTAGTCCGAAGGCCCAAGAATCAGGAGCCCTGGGGCACGAGGGTAGGAGACAATGGACATCCCAGTTCTCGCAGAGAGCAAATTCGCCCTTCCTCTGCCTTTTTATTTTTTTCAGACCCTCAGTGGATGAGATGAGGCCCACCCGCCTTGGGGAGGGCAACTCTCTGTGCTCAGTCTACTGATTCAAATGCTTATCTCTTCCAGAAACACCCTCACAGACACCCCAAAAATAAAGTTTACCAACCACCTGGGCATACATGAGCCCAGTCAGGTTGACACATAAAATTAACCACCAGAGCAAGAGAACTGGTTTATGTGCACTTCCCATGTTGTCACAGAAGATATTAGAAAGATGATTACTCGGGGTTGACATTTAACGTAAGTCATCGTTTCACTGCTTCATCAAGGATAGTCTCAGAGGAAGCCGTGTTTCTTTGTATGTGTGAGTGTGAAGGACATTGTGGCCGTGAGCACAGCTCAGGGCTGGGGCCTCGAGGGAGCTCAGGCAGCCACAGTTTTGCCACCTTTTCGCGTCTGCACCACCAGTGCAAAGGTAAACTTGTGAAAAGGCAAGTGAGGTCTTATGTCTCAATGTTATTATGCAGCTAGTTTTAACCTCATGGACCCTCGTAAAGAGCCCTGGGCCCCTGGGGTGGTAGACTGTGAGGAGCACTGGTGCAGAGGACCAAGTTCAAGCTCTCTGAGTGCCTCCCCCATGCTGGGCAGATCATGAGAACCAGGCATGAAGTGCCAAGCCTTGGGATTCCCTCCAGCTTTACACTGCTGACTCAGACTCCTCCAGCAGCTTCCCATCTCCCACAGTGAAAATTCTAGGTTCCTAAATGTTACCACTCCAATCTGACCCCAACCCTTCACTGTCTTATCTCTCACTGCACTTCTTCTCCAAGCTCTGAGTTTCCACTGAGCGTGAAATGCCTACAGCAGGCCCTGCCTGCCCCCTCTCCCCCGTCTTCATGTGCAAATCCTGCTTATTCTTCAAAGACCAATTCAAATGTCTTATTCACGAAGCCTTCCTTGAATGCGCCTATCTGAACTGAGGTCTTCCTGATCCCTTTCTAGCTTATGATATAAATATTTATATAGATGTTTTATAATAATGGTGATTATTTATTCAGCATTTGCTATATTCCAGGCACAGTACTAACAGCTTTACACGTGATATCTAATTTAATTGTTATAACATCCATTGGAGGTAGGCATTCTTTTCCTCAGATGAGAAACTGAGAATCAGATTAATTTGCCTCAAATCACACAGCTGTAATTGAGAAGCAGTGTATTAGCTCTCTATTGCTATCTTCAAATTACCCCCAAAACTTAGTGACTTAAAATAAAAAAAATATTTATTATCTCACAGTTTCTGTGGGCACCTCAGCTGGGCGGTTCTGGCTCAGGGCCTCTTGAGAGATTGCAGCTGGAATGTCAGTAGGGGCTGCCGTCTCATCTGAAGACTCAACTGGGGTTGGAGGCACCTCTTCTAAGGTGGCTTTTCATAAGACTGTGACCAGGAGGTCTCAGTTTCTTCCCATGTGGACCCCCCACAGAGCCGCTTGAGTGTCCTAACAAGGCAGCTGGTCCCTCAGACACATGGTCCTAGAGAGAGCCTGGAGGAAGCTTAATGCCTTTTATGACCTCACCCAGAAGCCTCTCACCATTCCTCGAAATCCTGTTATTGACAGTCAGTCTTATTTAGTTGAACCGAGACTGCAAGTGGGCACGAATGCCAGGAGGTAGACTCCATTGTGGCCATCTTGGATACTGGCAAGCTGCAGACAGGGTCAGAACCCAGATGTTGTCTGACTCTAAAACTGGGGTCTGTAACCCTACCCCAAGCTGCAGCTGACTAGAAAATCCTCCAGAAGTGCTTCCAGAGCTGACTCAGCACCATGGAACCCCTTCTCAGTTAGCAGTGAGAAGGCCTGCAGGGGAAGGTAATGTGTTCACAGTTTGCAGAAGCTCCCTTTGTGAGGAAACTGCTGCCAGCCAGATTTGTGTTTTGCTTTAATCAAGTGAAAAGGTGTGACCTAGACGCCCCCAGCAGTTTGGGCTCATTAAGCTGGAGGTGTAAACGGGGAATCAGAATTGAGGGAAGGGGGGTGATTCCAACCCACCTCTGTGTGAGTTCCCAGGATGCTCCAGCTGGAAGGATTTCCTCTGGGAAAGGCTGTGGGCTGGGAGTAAGTGGGGTGCCTCAGGACAAGGCTGAGCTGCACCAGAGCTATGCCAAAGTTGTTGGGGCAGGCGGGAACCATCTGCCCCATGCAGAGGCCATAGCCGCTCTTGTCCGCCTCCGGAGAAGCCATCCCCATTCCTTCAGCATCCATTTACTAGTGCCTGCTCTGAGGGTTTCTACATGAGGCACTGGCCATACAGATGCTGATAATGACAGCAGTGAAGAGGAGCAGCAGTTAATATTTATGAACAGCTTTAAGTGTCCTGGCTCCTTGATCCTCACAGCAGGACTAAGCGAGGAACTGAGCTGGTCGCTGTCATTACCCACTTTTATAGATGAGAGCAGTCAGCGACCAGCAATGCTACCACACATTCTCAGGGGACCTCCTAGCTGGAAGCAGCTGCAGATTGAGCGGACAGTGTCACACAGCAGCGTAGATTCCACACCAAGACTCTCTCCCAAGGGCATCTCTCTTCCAAGGGTTAGATCCAAATGCAGCTCAGTTCTGGAACAGGTTAGGCTCCCTCTGGAGGAGTCAGGGGCAGCAAATTCAGCCCAGTAGGCTCATCTCCTGGTGACACAGACCTCCCAGGTGACACAGGCCTCCCAGCTCTAAGCTGTGGAGGTACAGATGGCTTTCAGCACTTTTACATGCAGAGCCAGCTCCCCACTAAATTGAAGGCCCCCTGAGGCCATGCCAGCCCCTGACCACACATGCAGCTGGTGGGGAGAATGCATGGATTCACACAGCAGAGCTAGGAGCGATCTCCAGGGAAGACAGCTGCTTCCATTTTTCACATTGTCCTTTAGAACTTGTCCACGTACATCGTGGGAAACCCTAGTGTACACATAATTTCATGTTCTTATTTTTAAATTATAGGATTTAGAAAATTATTTTATGCTACTTTTATTCAACCATAGATAGCTATAAGCAATTCTAGTGTTTCTATATACCTTTACTATTATCCTTTCAATGACTACGTAATCTCTCATTATTTTGCTCTCTCCTAATTTACTAAGCTTGCAGTAGGATACTTAGGTTGTCTCCTGGTCTGTGGCTATAATAAGTAACACATCCAAGAACACCTTCAAGGACATAGTTCGTGGAGACAATTCATTCTTTATGGAAGGAGCTGGTCTAGCATTGTGTGGGGAAGAGTTTGGTTTTAAGCACAGGGTCACATGTGTCTGTTCATTCAATCTCATAGCCATGAAAACGGCACACATGTCTACTTGTTCATTCAGTCTCATAACCTATGTGACAGGCATGTAGCAGGGAGGCAGCACGTGGAGTTCTAGGTTCAAATCCCAGCTCTGTTATTTTGTAGGACTGTGAGCATAAACATGCGACATAACTTCTCTGAGCCTCAGTTTCCTCATTTGTATAAAGAGTACAACTCAGCCCTTGCCAGAGAGTCCCACGGCCAATGGCTTCACTGCCTTCAGGTCCCTGCTCTGATGAGTGCCCCTCCTCAGAAGAGCTTACGGTCTCTGTGCTTGAAAGCCTTCTCCACCGCCTTGCTTGGCTGGATTTTCCTTCAGAGAATTATCATCTCTTTGTCATCTCAGGTGGCTATAACAAAACGCCACGGACTAGGGGGCTTAACAAACAGATACTTATTTCTCACAATTCTGGAGGCTGGAAGTTTAAGATGGAGGTGCCAGCAGATCTAGTGTTCACTTCTTGGCCTGTAGCTGTCATCTCCATGCTGTGTCCTCACATGTTGGAGAGCAGAGAGGGAGTAAGCTCTCTCATGACTCTTATAAGGGCACGAATCCCATTGTAGGGCTTCCGCCCTCACAACCCCAGCCAATCCTAATTGCTTCCCAAAGATCTCACTTTATAACACCATCACATTAAGGGGCTGACTTTCAGCATGTGAATTTGGGGGGGATAAAACATTCAGTCCATAAGCTCATCACACAGCATATTACTTGTTTATTTGTCTATTTATTCACTTTTCGTTTCCCTCTATGAGCATGTTAGCTGCAGGAGGGCAAGCACGCTGCCTATATGCCCAAGCCTAGAACATGCCTGGACACATAAGCATGTACACAAACACCTGCCTACCTGTTTCGTGAACTGCTGGGAGGCCAAGGGGAGGCTGTGAGAGCACTGTGGGTCTTGCATTACTCAGTAAAAGTTGGAGGCATGATGATAGGATTTGTATATAGATAGTGATCCAGTTCCTCTTCTCATTGTGAGCCTAGTGGAAAGCAAACCTTTAGAATCTGCTTGGAGTGTTTTGGGGACCAGAGCCAAGAGTGCAGCTGAGACAATGGTGCTGGGCAGGGGCTGCCTAAAGGCTGAGAGGAGCCCCAGCTACACGGACACCCTCAAAGCGCTTCCTTAATCCCTCCTCCTTTAAAATTTATTTTATAGTCTAGTTTAACTTTTGTCTTTTACACACAGCTGTATATCTAAAGTTTAAGGAACCACTCTCCCTTTTCCAATCACCAGAGGTGCCAACTTTCGACTGATCCCTTTAATATTTACCTCTAGCCTGAATAGCCTCCTTGGTCTTTCCTGTTCATATTTGTGTGCTCCCACGATGAACACTCAGGGTTCACTCTCTCCCACCACACTTTGTCCTCCACCCACACTCTTCCGGAGCCCCCATGCCTCCCTCTAAGAGTCTGCTATAAATATGGTTAGATCAACATCCAACATCCATTTGTACACTACAAATGTTTACATTATTTTCATTCTATAAATGCTGTTGGGAGCCAAGCCTCCTAGAACATAATTATTTTGTCTTTGCTGTGCATCTTGTTTATCCAGTATTTCATCATCACCTCATTTTCTCTTGGTCATTTTTCTATGTATTTATCTCTCTTGTTGCCCAAACTCTCCCTTAATTGTTCAAATCTTCTCTCAATAAAGCATACACATTGGATATCCCATCAGTGTTTTCTTCCTGAGGATAATCATTCCCATCTGTCAGATGGGGGTCCCCCAGGAGTCATAGGAGATGGGCCGGAGAGGAAACTAGGATCTGACTGGGCCACTCTGGCTGCTGTGCTAGGAACAGACTGAGGAAGGAGGTGCAAGTGGGGAGACCAGGAGGAGTCTATTTTAGTAATTCAGCTGTGAAACGAGAGTTTCCCAGGGTCTCCTAGGGTAGTTGCAGTGGAGATGGTGGGAAGCGGATGGTTTCTGACAGATTCTGAAGGAAAGGCGAACAGGACTAGTTGTGAAGCAAGGAGGAAAGTCCTCTGTATGACTAAGCAGCAGAAATGATGGATGAGATGAGAAGACTGTGAGCAACTGCTTAAGAACTGTCTCAGTCCGTTTGGCCTGGTGTAACAAACAGCACAGACTGAGTGGCTTATAAACAAGACTTTTTTTTTCTCATAATTCTGGAGGCTGGAAGTCCAAAATCAAGGAACAGACAGATTCAGCATCTGGTGAGAACTGCTTCTTCATAGATAGCCATATTTTCCTTGCGTCCTCTTCACATGGCAGAGGGGACAGGGGAGCTTTCTGGGGTCTCTTTTACAAGGGCATTAATCCCATTTATAGTGTCTCTGCCCCAATGACCTAAGCCCCTCCCAAAGCTCCACCTCCTCATGAAGCCCCACCTCCTAATACCAACGCCTTGGGAGTTAGGTTTCATAATGCCAATTTAGTGGGACACAAACATTCAGTCCATAACAGGGAAGATCCTGAGTTCAGGTGGGGCTCTGTCAGTTGTTGGATTCTCTTGGATGTCCAAGTGAGATATTGGGTGTGCAGTTTAGGATCTTCCATACCCCAGTGTTCTGAAATATCCTGACGTCATTTGCTCATTTGCTGCGGGCCCACTTTCATTCACTGTACCAGGCACTCTGCCTCTTAGCCCAGAAGCTCATGCCCCTTAGTTCTGCTAATTTTCTTGAATTTCTTTGACAATTTTCTCCCCTGTCTTCTCTGCTCTCCTTTCCTGAAACTACTTTATCTTTCATATTGGACCTCCTGAACAAGCCCATAGCTTTTCTTTCCCCTCCTGTTTTCCATCTCTGTCTTTTTGTTATTTCTGGGAGATTTTTCAGCCTTTCTTCATTTAGGCTATCTCATTCTTAATTTCCAAGAGCTCCTTTGTATGGCTGGAATATTCTTTCTCAGAGCATCCTGTTGATTCATAACAGAGAATCAGACTCATCTCTTCTGTGTGACATCTATCAGGGTGGCAGCCAAAGCCCCACCAGTTCAGGTTTGGGCCTATGCTCAATGTCACAAGCTTCTCTGAGATTCAGCTTCTTTCTCCCAGGAAAGACATCCTCAGGCTCCCCAGGGATCTACTGGGTTCTACAAGGACAGGTCAGCTGCCTCCTCAACTATCATCACCAGGAAAGAAGAGGGGCACAGAGAAAATATGTGCTACAAACTGTGCAGTACATGGTTCTACAGATAACTTGTGCTTATTGTTGGCACAGCTTGCATGTTTTTATTTTTTATTTTAGAAAAAAATTACAAATTTCAGTCAACTGAATGGACTCTTGTGTCTGGCTGTAAACATTTTATTTTGTCGTACAGAAAGTTAAAACATTTGTTGAGCATCATTAACCCAGTTGCAAGACCGCTTAGATGCACAAGGGGCGGGTTGACCCTCAGGCTCCCCCAATCCCAGGGAGGACTGGGGGTCAAGATGCGTTGTAGCTAGCCCGCTGAAAATTCTGATTTTGCGACGCTTTCGTCGACAGCTTCACTGTTCAGTCAGGATACTAAATTAAGTGAGATGAAAAACAAATACCCTTCGTTCTGCCGGCCTCGTTCTGGGCGCTCAGAGGCCGCACGCTGGAGAACCGGGGGGAACGTTCGCGCCCGGAACCCGCCGCTGCGGTGCCACGACGGGGAGCGCGCTTGGGCGTCGGACGCGGGGTGTGCCCACAGCCATGGTTCCGGTTCCGACCTGTCGGGAGGAGTAGGAGGCGGCGAAGGAGGAGGTGGTGGCAGAGGAGTGGGAGCAAGCGACGCGCGAGGTAGAGCCAGCCGTCCCCCCGCCGCCCCCGCCCCGGCACCTCCCCTCGCTCCCCCAACCCCAGAGATGTCCGGCCTAGCTGGCGGCTACTGGGGCTACTGGCTCCGGGTCCCGGCCCCGCCCTCTTCCTTCTGTGACCTCTACCTGGCCGCAGGCGCCCGTGTCACATGGAGGAACCTTTGCCCTCGGAGCGGGGGAGGGTCCCTCCTCACGCAGCGTTCCCGAAAGGATGTTGAAATTCGTCGAGTTCATGTTCAGCCATCGTTAGAGAAAAACTTGATCTGTTACTTCTAAAATCCATTTCCGTTCTCAGTAGGCCTGCAGGAATCATCCTTGAAGTACCTGCACCCCCGCCCATTTTATTGTTTGTTTGCTCTGCTCTGTGCTCTGTGTTAGGTGCGTAGGCTGCAGCTTTAAAGCCAGCTTAGCTCCTCTGGGCATATTCATGTCCAAACACACGTGTCAATATGTAAATGCCCAATGTTTTGAAGGCCTTGTGAGCAGGCAACTTTCCAAAGAGAGGGGAGGCTTTAGAGAGGTGATGTTGAGCAGGGCTTTGAAGGATGATTAGGAGTTTGCCAGAAAGGGAAAGGATGAGAACTTAAAGGTGGGAACAGAAATTACGTGTTTGGGGAGTTGTTGATTCCCAGCCCAGGAGGCTTTCTTACTGTCACTCCATGTCCCAGAACCCCTTTTCAGGGTAGACTGAATTCGTGGATTGAACTGCGAGCCTGGGATAGTAAGCTTCGTCCTTCTAGATGTCATTTTTCAAATAGTGTTTTACTTCCTAATATAGATAGGGCCTTAGGTGTGTTTTTCCCTTTTGGTTTTTGATTTGAATGTAGTACTCATGAATGCAGTGAGAATGTCTGTTACTTAAAAATATAACTTTGAGAACAACCCCATACCCCGCCCCCACCCCGCCAAACCGCAGGCATCTGTTGAAACTAATGTCCTCTACTGCAGGAAAAGTGCAGTCCATTTTTCCCACCTCATACCTTCATCAGGCAGCAGACAACAGGAAGTGCTAGAGTCAGCTTTAAATTCAGGGTGGGGGGGTGTGGTTAGGGTAATGGTAATCAGTCAGGTGCCATTTTATTCATTTTGAAACCAGCCACCTTCATTTGAATGCAAGTATCATTCTTATCAAGTAATTTTTGTCATGCGTCTCCATGGCGAGTCCCTTGCTAAGGATGGTACCTACATTTGTTTCCCCATCTGCGTGTGCCAGGTCATTCTCACAGAACTCTGTGTGCAGGTCTTTTTCATACTATATCTATAGATGGAGAATGAAGGCTTAGACAGATGAAGAATACTAAGAATAAAGGAGGATGTTCCAGTCTGAATCTGTTGATTCTAAAATCTGAGCTCTTAACCAAAAGATACAAACTTCCTGGCATTGGCTGATGATTTCGAGAGGTCTGTGTGCCTTGGTGGTCTAACTGTGAGCCTGGGATAGTAAGAATCTGGATGGTTAGAACACCAAGTAGTTTCTGCCAGGTCTCTGGCTGGGCTTCTGCCTCCCAGAGGAATCTGAGAGCAATATGACCTCCGGAAGAAGGCCATCCTTGCTCAGCAGAATGCAGGTTTCTGTGCTTTCACAGCGATGCATGGTGACATTGGTTATCTCGGGTTGGTTAGGTGCTGAGAGCAATTTTATGAAGTTAGTTAACTGAAAAAGAGAAAACCATGGCTGAATTGCATTTACTTGGTGGCAGCTGTGCCACTGGGAGTGATGGGGAGCCTCATGACCATAGGAAGTCCTGTGGTTGAAAAGTGGAGGCTGTCTTTCTGAGGGTTAGCTGTTGGTCTTTCTGGACCTAGAAGAGTTCAGGACAGTCATTTGCCCTGAACAGATTTTTATTGTGTTCAAAGCAGAACCCTGATCCCCATGACCTTGAAGAGTTTAGCTCTGTAGTGAAAGAATTTATGATGGGATGGTTTCAGGGCCACATACCTGAGGGACATAAAACCTGTTTTGAAGGGATGGTGTCCCCATGCTCCCACGTGTTTGGTGGGAGAACAAATTACTGCAGCCTCTCTGGAGGCAACTCTGGCAATATTTACCCAAATTAAAAGTGATTTTTCTTCTGAAGCTCTGCAATGAACATCATGCTGGGCCACTTCTGAGCATCTGCTCCACAAACACCTGGTATGAGCACAGTTACAATCACCACCCGTCTCCTTTCCTGCACGTTTGCTTGGCTGGCTTCTTCTCACTCTGAGCTCTAGTTATACTGGTCCATCCAAGAAGACCTGTCTGTAGAAGTGCTCTGCTCAAGAGGCTGGGACTGTGTCTGTCTAGCTCATGCCCATCCCCATGCAAAGCCTGACTAGGTATTGCCACCTCCCAGGCACTCAGAGACTTGGTGGTAAGAGATGCGGTGGCAGGGGTGGGGGGTGGTACCCAGGTCTCTGCTACTGCAGATGCGTGGCCTGTTTGGAGCTTGATGTTAGTGCAGCATGCATTTGAAACGCTTTTGTCAGAACTTACTTTTTTGTTTTTTGCATAGACCTTTTATGCTTTAAAAGAAGAATGCTATTATCTTATTTTTGTTGGCGTCTATCATTTTGAGAAATTAAAGAGCTCTAAACAGTTACAAACACCCTGTATGTGGATCTATCATCCAGAGCACCTTGTTTTGGTATTTTTGTTTCTTTATGTATAAAAGAAAATATTAATGTTTAAGTTGAAGCTCTCCATTTTTAAAAATAAATGACATTAAAATCTGATTATGAAAGTCATACGTGCTCATTGCAGAAAAAGTTGGAGAAAATTGAGAAGCACTGTGAGTAAAACGAAAGTCACCTGCCATCTTGTAACTTTGTGAACATCTGGGTGTTTACCTCGTCGTCTTTTTAACTGACTATCCTTTTTCCCTCTTCTAGTCAGCTCATGCCACCCACTGTCTGGCTATGGCCCCAACACTTCACTATGTGTGCCCTGATTTCCTCAGACCTCTTCTGGACCACTTCGTTTAGTTTCAGTTTTTCAATATTATAAATAACACTGCACTGAATACCCCATATGTGCATGTTCATGTTCGTCTCTGATTATTTCCTTAGGATACATTTTAAAATATAGTCATGGAACAAATGGCCCACATTTCCTATTTTCGTATCTTATTTTGAAGCAATTGCGAAATACCATTTCTGATGCTGAATGGATGCCCTGGACCACACCTGGACTGAGGCAGCCCTATAGGCAGCCTGTGAGGCGCTGTTGAGTTCATGTGTGATGTCCTCTCTCAGGGCAGTTCCCCATCACAGACTCTTCTCCCCACTTACAGTATGGCAGACACAAGGGACCAGCCAGGCCTGAGTTTAGATCACTGTTTCACCTGTTATTTGGTGGCCTGTTTCCTTTGAGTTGTTGCTATGACTGTCTACTCACTACAGCCATCCCCAGCACACAGTAGATTTTCGGCCACCCTCCTGTCTGGCTAGGGAGGGAGGGTGCTTCAGCCCTGTTTTCCAGTTTTCCATCTCAAGCTGACTGCCCCCTCCCCAAGCATGGTGCAGCTACTGGGGGCCCTGGGGGAACCAGGCAGAGATGAAAGGTTCCTATTCTCTAAGACTCCCAAAGGGGAGGCCTTGAAGAAAAGAGAGTCATGTTGATTTTGGTGACCACAGTTATGGCATTACATCTAACACCTCTCTGATGCATCCTGGGGAGAGGGGTAGAAGAAGCAGTTGCTTCCTAGCTCATTGAGGTATCCATCTGTCTTACTGTGTCTGTGTAAGCTGTACCCAGTTGCTTCATAGCACCCTAGAAAATGTCATTTTCAGCTAGCACCCCTGGGACATCTCTCCGAGTGCTCTCTCACTGGCAAGAAACTGGCCTCAGCCATAACCCAAAAATACCATATAGCAGGTTTTCTATTTGAAGATTGTCTTTGTTTAGTCCCTCTGTCCCCACCCCAACACCTCCAAAGCAAATAGAGAAGAATTTGCTAAAAGAAAAGGAAACATGTTAAAGCTGCCCTGGTTTGCTTTTCTCTGGCTTACTTTCTGAAACTGGCCTGTTGCACATGTTTATCACGTTTCTTGTTTTCTCTGGTTGAGCCCAGCTGCTTTCTTAGAGTATGTCAGATTTCTTTACAGTAACAGAAATCCAGGTTGTAAAACCAGCTGTGAACCCACTTCTGAACCATGTGCAGAGGGCAGAGCACGGAGAGATCATGGAGTAGTCCTAGGACATTCACTGACTTTTGATAGATAGCCTCTTTCATCTGGAAACAGTATGGGCAAGTGTATTTGGACCTGAACTTTGGTAAAGGCCATGTAGCCTTAAGGAATATTTGCACAAGACCTGGGAACAACCTGCCAGAGGTGAGAGGGATCCCCCAGAGAAGCCCCTGGGGACAGTGAGGGGTGTCCCTGTGGTCTCAGTTTCCTCCCACCTAGACTGGTAGCTGGAGCTGTTCCCCTCCTGGCCAGACTGAGAGACTAACTGTCTACCAGGAGCCCTTGGCTGCAGAAGCCAACCTGGGAGGCCAACAGGCACAGCCCAGTCTACACTTGAGGATCCCAGTACAAAGCATAATTTGGCTCTGGCCGTTTTTGTTGTGGAGTTTATTTGTTTTGTTAGGTAATTATAAAGTGTTGTGTGTAATCTGTTTTTTAAATTAAGAACAGAGAACAAAACTGTTTAGTATATATAACAAACAACACATTGGTTTTCCCACTATAGCAAGTTAATGAAAGAGAGAGAAAAGTGAGGATTTATCCAGGAGAAATGCTGAACATGAGGGAAAGAGATCCCTCAGAGCAGCAGGATGTAGGCAGGGTGTAAAAGACACAGAGAGAACTCCCAGGGAGGCAGCGCCAGCCTAGGGGCATCCTGGGTCACCTCCTGCTGAGCAGGGCCACCTGCTAGGTGATTCTTGACCTTCCCTGTTTTTTCGGGCCATTGGAAGTGAGGGGTCGAGATTTACAGCTTTTATTCTAAAATGGCCCATTGGCAGGCATCCTGTCAGCCCCTGGCATTCAGAAGTGACTTCTTGGGGTCTCTGTGACTTCTACCTCCCCACCCCCACTGTGGGAACAGCTAGAGTTGCATTCCATCCACTGCAAAATTGCCATCAAGGCATTTCATTAGGGCTAAAGTAGCTATGGGCTTCTGGGGTGGGTGATTATGGTGGGAAGAGATGACTGGGGGTGGAAAGGCTCTAGCTGGGCTTCTGACTCTGGTTTAGGAGCTGAGCAACTTTGAGTTTTTGTGTGTGTAAAATATATTAAAAGCTGCTGCCTTATTTACTGAATGGGGTGGCTAAAGGTGAAATTACAAGATAAAAACAGCATAATATGTTAAGTGTATTATTACCGTCAAAATAACGCTTATTAAAAATCTTTCTGAGTCCACTTTTCAGCTCCCAGTTACAGACCCTGCTCTGACCCAGAGCCATAGCTGAAGCTGAGAGCAGGGCAGAGGCCAGGAGCTGCTCAGGGAGGGAGGCACAGAGACCCATTTTAGCTTCAGAGGCTACAGTGAGGAGGAGTGATTCCTGAAAGAGCTGTGAAATTGGGGATTTCAAACCAGAGCAAATAGTTATTGACCTTAATAGGCCACACTGGTGCTGGGAAGGACCCGTTTTCAATTATGCTAATAATAAGGAGTCTAGGGTAGTGGGTGGGCGCCTGACGTTTGAACTGAGCTAAACTTCAATTATAAGCTGCCGTCAATATAGAAGCAATTTGGAAAGTGTGCATCCACTCACAGAACTGTCCCCATGGGGCAGTGTCTTAGGGCGGGATATGGCCCTAGAGTCACACCAGCTCTTGAAGACAGGCACTTTGGATTGATGGACCACTGGTGGCTACCTGGCCCCATTCCCAGGTCTCTTTTCTCCCTGACTCTGAAGAACTCTAATTGAAAGTCAGCTGGTCACAGTCTCTCCCAGCAAGCTCTCACTTCTTGCTCACCATTTTGGTCATTATTTAATAGTTATGTTTTGGGGAAAAGAGGGAAGAATTATGTTTTGACTTTAAAAAAACAGACTGACACTTTAGACCAGTAAGCTTGCTTTCTTTAAGACCTTGTATGTCACTAAGTTCTCAAATATCCACCATTTAGGAAGCATTTGAGAGCAGAAGTGAGTCCTGAGTCTGTGTGGGCTCCCTGGACTTTCAAGCCTTTGCCTACTAATGGAGAGAAAACATTTGCTTAGTGGCTGTTAGTATTTACCCCTCTGAGCTAGTCTTTTTCCATGTTCGGATTTTTGAAACCATTATTCAGAATATACCTTAAGTGTGTGGGGGTTTGGAATAAGCCACCTGGGATATGTCTCAGTGGTATGCGGATTATTTTGAACTAAAGGCAACCAAGACCCTGTGAGCTCCAGAGAAATTTCTAGTCCCCTCATGTTTAACTATCTAGGGGAATTTGAAGTAGGAGCTTTGCCCACAATAGCGATTATCAGAGATAATCTTTTTTGACCTATCTGTATGGCAGGGCGAACTTCTAATTACTGACCATCTACTCTTAATCATCCTGCTGTGACCTTCCTCCCCTCAGAGGCCCCAAGGTATCTTACCTCATCCCTAGCTCAGATATCACATGTACCTATTTTCCATTTCTATCTATGAACCTCTCATGTGCAGGGTCTCTGATTCTCTTATATATGTGGGGCTCCTGTGAGCATGAAATTAAATTTGATTGTCTCTTGTTGATTTGATTTGTCGGCCAGCCAAAAGAACCAGAGGAGGGAAGGAGGGTTTCCCCCTTCCCCACAAGTTCATTGAATTCTGTGTGCTTCTCGGTTTTACTTAGTTCATTGTTTTGGACTCTGTTATGTTTTTGAAATCCTTAAACTAGTGAGATTAAATAAAAAGCTGAAATGTTGGACATTTAAATTCCAAAGGTAGTACGTTGTGAGAGTCAGCATTTCCTTTCAGGATGTATGTTATGATGGAGAAAGGTCAACTTGTCTGGTTGGAGGTTTTACATCTTCTTTGGATGTATTAGGACATGATCAGGCGCAGTAACATGTGGTGCCCTCTCTTCCTCTTCCAGTCCCACCCCAAAGAGACCAAGTCGGTGCTTGTCAGTGTGATGACACTTTACGGGGCAATGTACTTCCGGCGCCTGGTCCATGCAGTGATCTCCCTCCGGCTGGCTCCCTTGAGATATGGAGGAAGCTGCCCCCTGCACATGGCCCCAGCAACCTGCTCTGACAAGAGTGCCCCGGTGTTTACCCGTGCTCTGGCCTTTAAGGACAGAGTTGCCCTCATTGACCAACATGGCAGCCACACGTATAAAGACCTTTACTACCACAGCCTCCGCCTGTCCCGGGAGATATGCAGGCTCCGAGAGCATGCCGGCCGGGACCTCCAAGAGGAGAGGATCTCTTTTATGTGCTCCAATGACGTCTCCTATGTGGTTGCACAGTGGGCCTCGTGGATGAGCGGAGGCATCGCTGTCCCTCTCTATAGGAAGCACCCCCAGGCTGATCTGCAGTACTTCATCCAGGACTCCCGAAGCTCCATGGTCCTTGCCGGCCAGGAGTATGTGGAGCTCCTGAATCCGGTGGTCAAGAAACTGGAGATCCCGCTCTTGCCTCTCTCACCTGCAATATACAATGGGGCAGCTGAGGAGCCTGGAGAGGGGGAGTTGCCGGAGCGGGACTGGAGAGATCGGGGCGCCATGATCATCTACACCAGTGGGACCACAGGAAGGCCTAAGGGCGTCCTGAGCACCCATCACAACATCAGGGCTATGGTGAGTGTTTGCTCTGGCCACCGCTGTCGGGAGAGGTCTGCTGTGTCTCTGTCAGACAAGTTATGGCCTCTGGGGGTGGGGTGGCGTTCATTTACTTTTCTGTAGGACCATTCACAGCTGTCACCATCCTACCAACCCCACCTGAATCATGCAGTCACAGTGCCGTGTGACCAGGAGTCCCACTAAACCATGTACGACAGCTCCTGGGAAAGGGCCAACAGGGTGAAGCATTCAAGTTTAGGCTTTACAGGCCCATCGAGGGCCTCCCTCTGGGCTGTATGGCATGTGCAGGACAGATTGGGTCACTAGACATGATGTTGAGGTGGTCTTCAAAGACCAGCCTTAAAGCAAATATGAGGATGTGTGATTATCACCTGAAATGGTTTATTTGGGAAACTTGAAAGGAGGAACTCACATGTGCCCATGTCTTGGGTGTTGGTTTTGTGTTCTGTAGGCTTAGTAACCATCTTTGCAAAACTCCTCAGCCACGTTGTTTATCTGTAATTTACACCCTTCTTCCTTTAAAAAACTGTTCAGTATACAGTAAAGACTCGTACAGTAGAAACAATAAAATAAAACAGAAACACAAACCACAAGAAGGAGGTCAATGCTATCGAGTCTTAGGCTAACTCAGTCCTGTAAATCAATGGTAAACAGTCCTAGCTGACTACGAGGAAGCGCTATTGATATGGTACCTCTGCCTCCTAGAGGAGACACACTTTTCATCTGGAGAGACCGTCTCTTGACTTGTATTTCTGAGGAGAGTGAGTATCTCACATGTGTTTGACATAGTGGTCACTGAGGCATGTAGGACGATGTGCTCAGTGGTGACTTCAGAAGATTCAAATGGGCATCTCACACTGCTTCTCAGTCAAAGCTGAGGATATGCCTGGACACTCCGCTCTGGGTTTCTTCACAGCTGAGCTGGAGTGAGGATGGTGCCGGAAGCGGCAGGGATCTCTGACGGGCAGAGTGGGCTGGGTGGCTGGCTTCAACACAGGCTTCTAGTGAGGTCCCAAATCCCAGGGCCTGTCAGAGCCAAAATCGCATATCTGACTACCTGAGGGGAAGTCACTAAGAGTTTGCAGAGGCCATGAGATCCCAAATCAAAAACCCTTTCGAGCTGGCTAAAGCTCTTGTCTGTGTGGCCCCGTTCTCCAACTTGGGAGTAAGCAGGAAAAACACAGACCCTCAGAGCCTCATCATTACATTACCATCTTCTGTAGATGCTGTTAAGGATGGAGCAACAAAGAATGAGGCTTCCTCCTTCTCTTCCCCCTCCTCCTCCGCTCAGCTGGGGAGGCCCCGTCTAACCTCCTCCATCTGCGTGGTGGCTTCCCTCCTGTCTGAGGCTGTGCTGTTGTCCTACAGGTGACGGGGCTGGTCCAAAAGTGGGCATGGACTAAAGATGACGTGATCCTCCATGTCCTCCCACTACATCACATCCATGGCATAGTCAACAAGCTGCTCTGTCCACTGTGGGTGGGAGCCACCTGTGTGATGCTGCCGGAGTTCAGTGCCCAGCTGGTAAGTTGGGGACAGGTCCTTGGCATGGCACATAGGGCACCTGTGGACTAGGCATCTTTCTCTGTGTGTAGACTTTGCCAGCTGTGCAAGTTTCCTGTTGCCACCATAACAAAAAATCCCAAACTGGGGGCTTAAAACAGCCCGAGTTTATTCTCTCACAGTCCGGAAGTCAGAAGTCCAAAATGAGTCTTAGGGAGCTAAAACCAAGGGGTCAGCAGGGCTGATTCTGTCTGGAAGGTCCAGGGTAGAATCTGTTACTGCCTTTTTTAGTTTCTAGAGCAGCTGCAGTCCTTGCCTTATGGCTACGTCACTTCAGTCTCTGCTTCTGTGGTCACATCTCCTCTGCCTCCCTCTCTTAAGGACCCTGTGATCACACTGGGCCCACCTGAGTATCCAGGGCATTTGCAAAGTTCCATTTGCCATGTGAGGTACCACATCTGTGGGAATCAGGATGTGGACATTTGGGGACCATTCTTTAGCTGAGCATACTGGCTTTGAACTGTTTTGGAGTAGATGGTCCAGCCGGGGAATCGTTGTGAGTTTCCCTGTTAGCCCCCCTTTTCAGCACGTTCCTTCCCAGCATGCTGTTAGGTCTCAGGGAGGGGACTTGTGGCTGTGGCCATGTGGAGAGGGAGGTGGGAGCAGAGCCATTACTGCTGAGCAGAGTACAGCAATGAAGGATGCTGCTTTGGAGGTAAAAGGACCCGGGGTCTGATCCTGCCACTTGACACTTGAGACCTTGACACAGCTCTTCCCTGGAGCCTTTCAGACCCTATCCTGAGAGCCTGATGCAGCTCCAGGAGTGGGGCCAGCAGGCAGGGCTGTGGGCCTTCCCTCCTCCTTTAGCTCCTAAGCTCTGCCTTCATCTTTTTGTGTTTTGTTTGGAGCGGCAATTCCCTTAGTTGTTTTAGATGAACAATCTATAGCTTAAAGATGCCTCTCAGGACAGCAGGCAGAGCCACTGGCTACGTGGACCATAAGGACATGCCGGCAGGTGGCAGGTTCAACACCCTCTCTATAGACAGTCTTACTTTATTTAAACATCATCGCAACCCTCTGGATTTGTGCAACATATGGGGGCAAAGTCCCATAAATCACTTAGGGGAGCGGTTATTTGTTTAATAAAATTTTACTATAACAGCTCCTCTGAAATCAGATAGAGCTTAACTAGATACAGTACAACACAGTCGTATATTTAAAATCCATTATCAAAGTCCCTTAAAGAGATAACCTTCCCTTCAAAGCTCTGGGTTTGTGTGTGTTTGTAAAGACCAGAACAGCAGGATCCAACCTCTTGGGCTCATGGCCCATGGCCCTGGATTGCATGTTGTGTGGGTGGGCTCATCAGTGTCCTTGGCTGTGGGAGATTTCACATGGCAAAATGGCAGAGACCCTCGTCCTTGGCATATGGGAGGCCTTACCTGCCATCCTCGGTGTCCCATCCTCTGAAGAAGTCTTGGTGGTTTAAAGCTTGATGGAATTGACTTTGTTGGATATGTACCTGTGTAGCTTATATTTGAAAATGAGAGCAGATTTTGGACAACTAAGGATTCAACAGGGGAAAATCCTACAGATATTTCCTACCTGCTTCCAGAGCTCCAGGTTATGTGTATAAATTCTTTGACCTCCTGGGCATTCTCCTGCCTCACCATGGTGGCCTCGCCTAGGGTCCTGGAAGCGAATGGGTGCCTTAACCATCAAGCCTGCACAGCTCTGAACTGTCATTAGGATGCTCCTTTCTCCTGTCGAGGTGCTGGGGACAAGGAGCCACCAGCACAGCTCACAAGGAGGGTCCAATCTCAACCTTCGAGGTTCTTGGCACTTAGGATTTCTCAAAACTGCAACAGAGATGAATACTGAAACAAATTTGATGTGGTGGTTGATAAAAGATTAGAATTTTGTAAATTTAGAATTTTATATTAGTAAAATCCTGCTTTCAGTATTATTAAATATTGGAGGAGTTTTAAAGCTTATATTTAAGAAATTTGTGTAAAGCAGTGGTGTGAGGTGACTAGAAACCTCCAGTGGTTTTTAAATGGCCTTATATCCTGGGGTCTTCAAGTCATCCTGCTGAACAAAATGCATGCTAACAGTGGGGTGACAGGCTGTCACATCCTGCAAGGCTGACCGATGAGGTGACAGTGACTTGGAGGATGGGAGGGAAGATGGATGGGCAAACTGCCCAACGTCACCTCTGCAGAACGAAGTCTGGCTGTTGATGAGCTGTCCAGAGTTGCAATCGATTTCTTGTCTCAGATGACTTTGCTCTAGCCAACTTCCTCAGTATCCAGCAGCAGGGCACATAAATCAGGGCAGGACTGTGAGGCTGGTGCTCACTTTTCTGTTGACTTGCTGGGAACCCCGCTACCCGCAGCCTAATTTGGGAACTGCTGTCTGGTCTTGCTCTGATAGCTCATATCAGAGCAGGTAGAAGAGTTTTCACTAGTGAAGTGCAGGGCCTAGGCGGGATCCCACAGAGCTATGATTTCTAAGGTATGGAAGTGTTAGAACAACCTAGAGGAGGAATGCTGCTGTTTTAAATATATGCTTCAAGACAGCAGCTGCCCACTTTGCTGATGTGGGTGAATCCAAGAGTGACGCGGCCTCCCCAGCTGAGGGCAGTTCTCGGGCAAATGTCTCTCTGTGCTGGGGTCACATATCTGTGTAGATTACCGTAGGACCAGTTAACATCCTTCATTTGGCTGACTGTGTGCTCCATCCTTCCTTCAGCCTCCTGTGGGAAGCCTAGGTGGGGACCACTTGTTCAGCCAGTGGAGGGGGCCTGGCTGGGACCACAGGTCCCCAGTGTGGATAGATGGCTCACATGGCCTGTCCTCCCTCCTGTTGTGCCAGGGCACACCTGGGTCATATACAGTTTAAATTTCTACCGTTTTGTGTCCTCTTTTCCAAGTGCTCATGGTAACAGGCAAGCAAGTCCTTTGTGAGTGAAATAAAGGCCAGGCTAAGGTGAGGCTATTGTCAGGACTGGGTAGTGGTGGGGTCTGCACACAGGTCAGCCAAACTAAAGCCACTCACCTGTAAATGCTTCACTGAGTGAGGAGATCGGGGTGGGGGCGGGGTCAGGGCTATGCCTCCTCAGCCATATTAGGATATTGATGCTCCCAGGAAGCCTGAGTGTTATCCAGTATATCTACTCAGCCATGCTCCTCCTAGGACCCACACCTTCCCTGGTGACGGGGTAGCACCGACCCATATTTCTTCACAAGCCAATGGGAAATAGGAGGCCACACAGTATCCAGCAAATTTGCATTTTAGAGCTTGGAAAGGACCCGAGGGATTTAGTCCAAATTAATATTGTGTTGTGAGAAGACAGAGAGAAGCTGACAGGCTTGGTCAAGGTCATAGCCCCTCCTGGGGCAGTGAGGTGGCCTGTCAGTGGATTTGTCCCCATGGATTCACGCACGCCTGGATTTCTAGCACTTCGTTCTCTCTGATGGCCTGCTGCTTAGTGTGCCGTAATTCTGAGCCATTAGGTTTATTTCCTCTCTACTCAGCATAGGAAGAAGTGTAATTGTGGGACAGGGAACCCTATGTCTGCATTTTTTATCTCTACTTCTCATTTCTGCACACCTTGATTTTCTAGCAACAGGGAAATTGAAATGGTGTTAATAAAAATGAACTCTCTCAGTCATTCCAAATATGGGTTGGTTTAACATGAGTTGTTAATATATAATATATTTCTCATAAATAGTATTAGGTCACTTCTTTGCCTGTAAAGAATTATAGAATGTGAATTTTAAGGGCCCTTAGAGGGATAACCCAAATCTAGCTCCTCTTTTCATTGTAGTCTTAAAACTTTTTAAATTATGTAATGTTTCAGACATCTGTAAGAGAAATGAATACCCATGAGCCACCGCCCAGCTTTGGTGATTATGAATTCAGAGCCATTCTTGTTTCATCTAGAAACATCCCCTACCTCAGGATTATTTTCACATGAATCCCAGATATCATATCATTTCAGCATCTCTAAGAGGTAGGGATGCTTTTTCTTAAAGTTAGCAACAACACAGTCATCACAATGAGCTAATGAGCAAGAATCCCTTAATATTGCATATTACTGTCAGTGCCATCACTGTCAGCGTCCCCTCTTTTCTTAAGTTTGTTTGAATTAGATCTGAGTAATGTCCCCGCCTTGAGCTTAGTTGATATGTTGCTTGTGTTGCTTTATGTACAGATCCTCTTGGTCTTTTCCTTGCATTTTTTGTTTAAGAAATTAGGCCGTATGTCCTGTAGTCTTTCCCACAGTCTGTTTTCGTGGATTGCATGCTTGCGGTGTTATTTAATGTGTGTCCCTATACTCTGTATTTGCTGGAAGTTGGTAATTAGATCTCAGGGCATGATAAGATTCAGGGTTTTTGTTTTGTTTTGGTGGGAAGGAGACTGCAGAGATGCCGTCCATGTTCCTCCAGCAGGGGCACATGTACCTGGTTGTCTCTCACTCTGTGACGTCAGCACTCACTGGTGCTTACTACCTAGAGCTGTTAATTTGTTGTGGTTTGTAAAATATGGAATGTTGTCATGGATTTTTTTATTTTACATGCAGGTATGACTTACATACAGTCAATGCATGTAAATTAAGTATGCAGCTGATGCATTTATATCTATGAATATATGTGTAATGGTTATCATCAGTAAAGATAGAGAACATTTACCCCCAAAATGTTCTCTCATACGCTTTCTTGTCAGTACCCTGCATCCCCACACACTCAGAGGTAGCACCAGTCTGGTTTATGTCACTATAGGTTAGTTTTATGTGTTCTTTGTGTAAGTGGATTCAACATTATGTGTTCTTTTGTGTTTTTTAGTTTATCATGCTATTTTAAGCTTTATTCTTCCATTGCATCGATTGTAGTTTTTTGTCGTTGTTGTTTTGTTTTGTTTTGTTTTTATATTGCCGTGTTGTATTGTATTCTATAAAAGGTCACAGTTTATCCAATCTGCTATCAAAGGACATTGGATTGTTTCTAGTTTGGGTACATTATGAATAAAGTTCCTATAACCATTCTCATACAGATCTGTCTGTAGACATTTCTTTTAGATCTATGCATACTGTGCTAGATACCAGCTGGGCTGGAAGTGTATTTAATTTTGGTCGAACAGCAAAGGGTTCTCCAAAGTAGTTGCTTGTTTTATACTCCCACCAGCAGTTTCTCCACATAGTATTGTCAATTTTGTCAGTTTTAGCCACTCAGGTGGGCATGTTTTAATTTCCTTTTATTAGAGTATAGTGCCCATTAAGTGCAATGCACAGATTTAAGTGTGTGGTTTAGTATGTTTTGATGAATACACCTGTATCATGTACTCTCTGGTGGGAATATAAAACATTCCCACATGCCAAAAGTTTCTCATGCCTCCTTCCAGTCACCCTACTAGAGGCGGCCACCTCTTTTGATTTTTATTGCTTTAAATTCATTTACCTGCTCTTGAACTTTGCATATAGTGGAACTATAGCATGTGTATTCTCTTGTGTCTCACCTCTTTCTCTGATCATAATATTTTTGAGATTTATCCATGGTATATGTGTCAGTGGTTGGTTCTGTTTTATCACCAAGTAGCCCACTGTTGTTCATCCATTCTCCTGTTGATGGACATTTTGGTTGTTCACATGTTAGGCTTTATGAATAAAGCTGTTGGGAACATTGCCATGTAAGTTTTTTTTACATATACTCTTTTATTTCTTTAGAGCAAACAGGGGTAAAATTACTGTGTCACAGAGTCATGTATGTAATTCACGTACCATAAAATTCACCTATTATAAATGATTCAGTGATTTTTAGTAAATTTAAAGAGTCGTGCAATTGTTATCTCAGTCCCTATTCCCACACCCAGTTCCTGTCTGCCTTCTGTCTCTAGTTTTCCGGATCTTGCATATAAATGGAATCATATAACATGTAATGTTTTGTGTCTAGCTTCTTTCATTTTGTAAGACACGTTTGAGTTTCATCCATGTTGTACCATGTGTATCAGTAGTTTGTTCCTTTTGTTCCTGAATAGCATCCCACGTACGTCTGTCCCACATTTTGTTCATCCATTTACCATTTGATGGGCATTTGGATCACTTCCAGTTTTTGTCTATTAAGAATATTGGTCCTGTGAACACTTGCATACAGATCTTTATGTAGACGTGTTTTCATTTACCTTACGTAGGTGCGTAGAAATAGAGTTGTTGGGTTGTGTGGTAGGTTTATGTGGAATGTTTTAAAAAACTGCCAAACAGCTTTCTAAAGTGCTGTATTGTTTATATTCCCGCCAGCAGTGTTTGAGGGGTACAGTTTCTCCGCATCCTCACCAACACTTTTTTACTGGATTTACGAATTATTGCTATAGTCATAGTGGAAATGAAGTATCTCGAGGGGTTGTTGTTGTTGATATTTTTGCGTTTCCCTAAGGATTAATGATGTTGAACATTTTTTCACAGTTTTACTTGCAACCTCTTTGGTGAACTGTCTATTCAGATCTTTGTCCTATTTTAAATTGGGTTATTTGTCTTCTTATTGTTAGTTGTAAAGGTTTGTTATAGATTCTGGACACAACTTCTTTATCACATATATGGTTTGCAAATCTTTTCTCCTGGTCTGGCTTGTCGTCTTTTCATTTCCTTATAATGGCATCTTTTGAAACACACATGTATATAATTTTGATGAAATCCATTTTATAAATTTTTAAATTTCAAGATCATGCTTTAGTGTCATATCTAAGAAAATTTATTTAACCAAAGACCATGAAGATTTTCTCTTGTTTTTCCTAGAAGTTCTATAGTTTTAGCTCATACATTTAGGTCTCTGATCTACTTTGGGTTAATTTTTGTGTATGGTAAAGTCAAGGTTTAAAATTAATCTTCTTACATGTAGATTTCAGTTGTCTCAGTAGTTTGTTAAAAAGATTATTCTTTCTCCCATTGAAGTGACTTGGCCCCTTTGTCAAAAATCACTTGGCCAGCAATGTATTGGTTTATTTCTGGACCCTCATCTGTTCTGTTGATTTCTGTGTCCCACACTGCATTGATCCTGTTGCTTTAGAGTAGGTTTGGGAATAGGAGATGTATCCTTCACCTTTGTTATTTCTTCATTTTCACTCTGGGGAAGGAAGTTTTGGCTCCTCTGGGTCCTTTGCTTTTCATGTAAATCATAAGGTCAGCTTGTCAATTTCTGCAAAACAGTGCTTGCTGGGGTTTGTGGGGAGGAATGCACTGAAACCATAGCTCCGCTGGCGGAGAGTTGCCATCTTAACAGTATCAAGTTTTCCAGTCCATGGACATGGATTATCTCTCCACTTATTTAGCTCTTCTTTCTTTTCCTTTTCTAGGACTACATTTATAGCATGTTAGATTATTTCATGTGGCCCACGTGCCACTCACACTCTATTCTTTTTCCTGTTTTTCCCTGTCTATACTTCAGTTTAGATTCTTTTCACTGACTAACTTTTCACTTCTTTTATCTTTTTTCTGCTGCATCTAGTCGGTTATGTCTATCCAATATATTATCTTAATTTCAAATAATATATTTTCTAGTATTATAATGGTCCTTTTTGCGGTTCCACTCCTCTGATGAAATCCTTGATTTTCCCTCATTTTGTTCATCTTTCTTCTAAATTTCTTAGCACTTATTGTAATTATTTTAAATTCCTTGTCTGAAAATTCCAATATCTGGATCTTCTGAGAGTCTGCTTCTGTTGACCTTTTTTTCCTGTTAATCATGGTTCACATTTTTCTCTTTTCTAACATGCTTTGTAATTTGAGGGCCAAGGGGAGGAGATGCCAGTCATTGTCTTTAAAAGAATGATATTATTTTTCCCCAGAAAGGCGTCTTTTCCTCTGTCTAGCAGCTGTGGTAAGGAAGTAATTATTGCCCTCTAATTAGGAATTAAGATTGGTTGGGGCTGGACTGCAGCATTGGTTTCTGTTTATCCAAAGTTTCAAATGACTTAGGTGCAAGCTCTGTCTGTATATAGTGTCCTGGGTGCCCAGTGCCATGAGTTCTGCACTCTCTTTCCTGACCATGGGCGTACATACCACTGCTATGACAAGAACCACAAAATGAGCATAATATACCAGATTTTTTTTTTTCTTTAAGATTAGGGATAACACACAAGCACTTTAACAGGTGAGAAACTTGAAGCATCTTTATATTAAAACAAAAAGCATCTATCATGGAGTAAAATACAAAATTCACTTGGCTTTCTTCAATAGAAGAGAAAATGTTATCTGTTTACCATCTGTCGCTTGCCCCTCAGGGCCAGTCACTGTGCTGACTCTCAGACTCATCGATGGCCACTTGGAGGAGCCTGAGGTGCCGCATCTCTCCTGATAGCAGATCTGAGGCTGGAACCTTGTACCTGCCCTTCTCTCTGGACCTTCTTCGTCCTCCTCACAGGTCACGCCTAGGGCCAGACATGAATGTCCCCCAGCACAGAGCGACTTCCATGGGAATGTCCAGAGACGTCATCACTATATAAAAGTGAGATGCCCTTTTAGGTGGGAGCCACTTATGGACCGTTTAACACTTCAGAAAAGGAGAAGCCTCCATTAGGAACACTGTTCCTAGAACAGAGGCATCCATGCACGTGCATGTGTGCATGCTTTCTGATCTTTTTACTATGTTTTTTTCCTTCTTTTTAGGTTTGGGAAAAGTTCTTAAGTTCTGAAACTCCACAGGTTAATGTATTTATGGCAGTGCCTACAATATACAGCAAGTTGATGGATTATTATGACAAGCATTTTACCCAGCCTCATGTCCAGGATTTCGTGCGTGCAGTTTGTAAAGAAAAGATCAGGTAAATGAAAATACTCCATCTTCCCATCCAGAAAATCTTAAAGATCCACAAATATAACTTACTACTAAGTGTTAGGAAGCAGTGTTTTCCATTTCCTTTAAAATATACATGTATATATTTATATCTACTATCTCTACATATCTGCACGTACTCTGTATCTGTATCTCTAGCCTATCCCTCTGTAAAGTGATCTACATGTATATCTCTATGTTCCACCTGTTTTTCTCTGTCTTGCGGCAGAGTCTGAAAGATGAGGGTGAGGACAGTGAACTGACCATCTCATTTCCGTCCTTTCTGACCCTACGTCTATGTGCCCCTACCCCATCTGTATCATTTCTCTCCAGCAGAGTCTGCAGCTCTCGGAGTCCTCCCTACCGGGGGCCCCATCACACCCCTCTTGACAGAGGTGCACCAGAGTCTTTTGGGTCCTTCAGTGACGTGAAGTGTGCTCTTTACTCTTAGGAACTTGTGGACGTGGTACGCTCCTCTCCCCGCTTGTTACTGAAGTGTGACCCTTAGAGTGCACACCTAAGTGGGCAGCGTGGTGAGTTTTCACAGGCCCAAAAGACGCACATCACCACAGAGACGCAAGCTATGTCTGTGGCGAGCACAACCTTTTAACACCGCAGTGAGTGAGCTGCTAGACAAACAAGAATTTAAAATTCTGAATGTATTTGTGTGCGTGTCCCCGTGGACTCCGTGCCACTCTGTGCATTTGATTCTTAGTCCTTAAGAACACAGGAAGGACACCCTTATTTCCCAGAGAGAATTTTGAATTAGCCAAGACAAATATTTGATATTGTTATGATTTCGCTCCCACCAGTTCTTTGTTCCTCTTCTTTTGGTGGAACTGCAAGCCCAGTCTGATATTGCCAGCTGCCCATCAGCTGCCGGCCCACCTTCTCACAGGGAACTGTGGGGTTGGGCAGCTGCTGATGGAGGTGTCCGATGCTCAGCCACCAATATGAAAATGGAATTAGGAGCACTTTCTGCCCAGCCCTACAGAACCCAGGGCAGAAATGATATGAGAAGAAACCAGGGTGATTTTTGGGGTGACAGAGACCCCGAGACCTGACCAGTTTGGGCTCATGTCCTTGTGAGTTGTACATGCTTGTGAGGAAGCGCAATGGTCATTACTTCTGCTTGAATTAGAACCAAAAATCTCTTCCTTTCTACACACGGTAGATGCCAGAGCAGTTTGGAGCTCTCTGATGTTTTATAAATGGCATTGTCACCTTCGTGAGCCCATTAGCACAAGATAGTGCATACATCCCTCAGCTGTGAATTGTCTCCTCTCATTTGCCTCACCTACTCCTCTGACTTGGTAGCATTTTATCCATGAACTAAATTCTGTGATAATCATCTTATTGTTGCTGTTATTTAGGGTTATTTGTGAACGGCATATTAATTATTTGCAAAGAGTGCCACCAAAGATCCTAAGATTATTTTCTTCTTTTACCTTGGTTACTCATCCTTTTGAAGACCTATTTATATTTTAATATCTACTCAACAAATTGTTTTCAAAGAACAAAGTTAAATTTTAGCCCCAACTATAGTTTTATCATGAATTTTTAAATAGTGATATTGAATGAAGAATGCTCTGCCTTGTTTTTATTGTACTGAAGAATAGTGTCATCTCAAAAGCTAAGGTCGCCTCTGGTTTGCTGGGTAGGTTGATGGTTTCGGGATCAGCCGCCTTGCCCCTGCCTGTGCTAGAGAAGTGGAAGAACATCACAGGCCACGTCCTGCTGGAGAGGTACGGGATGACGGAGATCGGCATGGCCTTGTCGAACCCCCTGACCGCAGCAGCTCGCCTGCCAGGTATGCACAGCGCCCACCAGCTGTGGACTCTCCCTCTGCGCCCCTCAAGTGGGCCAGTGTACAGAGGATGCCGCCCTACCGGGCCTGGAGAACCACTTATTCCCTTTGGACACTCACATTTCTCCCAAGTGGCCAGTTAAGGACAGGCCAGAAGGCATTCTTTATACCAGTGTTTTTCTCGGGTGACCTGGGGAGACAGGTGAGAAGAAGGGGAACCACTAGAACCCATGTGCTTGGCAGAGTACCTCCTAGCGTGGCTGCTGCTTACATCCAGACCAAGTCGACCATTGACAAGAGCTTCCCACCCAGGTTCCCTGAGCCATTCAAGGCCAATATCAGCAGGAGAGACAGCAGGTGTGGGGGAAGGGGGTGAGAGTATCCACCACCTGTGTTCAGTGACCTGAATGCATCTGGATGACCCACTGTTCTAGATGGGTTTTTGTCCTTTGGTCTTCCTGTCCAGCATCCTCTAAGATGTTCCACTGCGACTTTCACTTAAACAGACCTTCACATCTTGGGTCCTTAACAGGAAATGTGCAAGCAGAGAGAAAGGCCCAAGATGGGAATGTGTTCTGTCTGTTCTCAGCCTTCTCCAAGTTCTCACAAGAAGCCACCTCCAGTGTGTCCAAAACACAAACGATGTCTCATTAGAAGTAAAAGTAAAATAATCCTACTTCTATAATTTTAGCCATGGATCTATTGATCTTGTATATACAGTGAAATTCACCCTTCTCATGTTCAGTTCTGTGAGTAATCGTGTAGCTGCCATCACACTCAAGATATAGAAGGGTTGAATTGCCGCAGATTGCATACTCAGCACCTCCTCCCCACAGCCAGGTAGGCATTTACCTGTGTTTACATAACCTTTTGGATCTGGCTTCTCTTACTTAGGATAAATCTGAGACTTGTCTGTGTTGTCACATGTCCCTTTACATTGCCACATAAGATTCATGGCCACTGTTTGTTAAACTATGCACCAGCCAAAGGATACTGGGTTATGTCTAGTTCTGGATGGTTACCAGCAGAGCTGTTGTAAATGTGCGTGTGCAGAGATTCTTTGTTTCCTTGGAGTGAGATTGCCGGGTTAGAAGGTAGGTCTGTGCTCAGCTTTCTAAGAAGCTGCCCAACTGTCTCCAGAAGAGCCCCTGGTATAAGGATGACCTTACCAACTGACGGACAAGAACTAAGGCTTCAAAAAATCATGTAACCTGCCCAAGGCCACAGAGTGGGTATGTGACTGAGCAGACATTCATACCATTAGATAGGGATGCCTACTTTGCTAGGGCACAGTGACACAGTAGACAGCCCAGTCTAAAGGAAGAAAAGGGGGCGGGGAGGACAGGAAACCTTCTGAGCCTTTATTATAAGAGCAAACACAAGGCTGAGAAGCCAAGACCAGGAGCCAGGACAGGATGGAGAGAGCAAAGGTTGATGTAGGGACCATCTGTAGAAAGAGGATTTGGGGATTGTCTGCAGGCAAGTTGCAGGTCGGAGGCTCAAAGGCCCAGCTGGGGATTCACCCTCGGATGGTGGAGGGAGCCAGGAAAGCAGCCACCCTGGACAGGGATACACCAAGAGGGTTCCCAATTGTCCTGGCCTCCAGTTCCCTCTGATGTGGAACCCCAAGACTCTGAATCCCAAGGTTTATTGGACAGAAATTCTTGAATCTTAAATTATGGCTACAGCTCCTACTCAGGCCTCAAAGACCATATGCGAAACATTAGAAGGTAGACTAGGTGTAGTTACTCTCCTAAAAACTGGTATCAAATATCCAGAATGGTTTCTCATCTATAAAGCAGGCCTCTAGCAGTCAAGTGCACTGCTAGTTCTTCGATTTGGAAAAAAAAAAAGTGAATGAAGTAACCCTCAACAGTAAATTCAAGTGTGCTACATGAAAATCCCTAAAATACAATCTCTGAGTATCATTTCTTGAAAAATCAGATTGGGGAGGTTTTCTTGGTCCCTTTAGATCTTCTCTGCACCTCTCCTCCTGGGCTGGCGCTTGTTGCAGCCAGAGGCTGTGGACTCATGTTGGAACCCCAGCCTGTGTCCCCTTCACACTTAGGACACAGCCATGCCACTCTTCCTGGCCTTTCTACACCTGCTCCCAGCGTGGGGGTTGTTTCTGGAGGCCCCTTTTTGGTGCCTGCGCAGTCTCTAAACGATGCTCCTGTGGTCGCCTAACTACCACCAGGATTCATTTAAAGGCTCTCAAAACCTGACGGGAGCACAGGAGGGCAAGGTCACCCTCAAAGGAGCGACTCACTGCGTGAGGGTGGATGTTTGCCTAGTGTTAAGCTCTGGGTCTGATCCCATCGTTCATTCCCTGTGTCCCATGCGGTTACCGTGAAGGGAGATGAATAATTCATGCCTGAGTGCTGCTGGGCCTAATGACACTCTAATTGGTGGTTGAGATCAGAGGCGCTAATGGCTCCTGCAGTGGGACTCCGTGGATCATTGACAGGAGCTCCAGGACCTTATTGGCCTGTTTCCATTCTCTCGGGACCAGCTGCAGAGCAGCCTCGCTCCCCAGATGCTGGACGGAACTGCAGGCCAATTAAAGTTATCTGGAAAGAGCTGACAACTGTTTTAGAGATGCGGAAGAATGACATGCCACTTCTGACTGTGGCCAGCACTGCTGCCCGGATGGACGCTAGGAGGGCGGCACTGTCCACGTGGTGCTAAGCAGGGGCACTATCCACATGGTGCTAGGTGGGTGGCACTGTCCACGTGGTGCTAGGAGGGTGGGATGTCAGCATGGTGTTAGGGGGTGGCTGCTGCCAATTGAGCCTGCTCTGCAAGGGCCAGCATGGGGGTGGGGTGGGGTGTTTGCAAGGCTCTGTGACTGCCCCACCCCTGGCTTCAGTCTCTTCCCCGTGTGGACCTCACTTTAATGAATCAACAGGGCTGTGAAGCTGAAATCATTGTCTCTGCCTTGACAGTTTAACTCTATTGTATTTGTGATGCCATGATTAATTAACATTCAGTCAGCACTTTCATTATAGAGCTTAACAGTTTGTTAATTTTCAGTTTGAGAAGAGAGAAGAGGCCTTACTGAACAGAGAGGAGCAGGAAGAGTGTGTGTGGAGGGATAGTTTCTTCCTTATTAAAAAAAATATTCAAAAGAGAAATGAGTAGATTGAAAGGAGGCAGGCAGAGGGTGATGGATGGGGATGCTGGCCTTTTTGCATTCAAGGAGGAAGGCCATGTATCTCTCTTCTGGTAAGGAATATATATTTGGTTTTTGCCCTTATTCCTGGCACAGAACTCCTAAAACCCTTGGAATTTCCTAGGTCCTAAGTAAGTGTCTTTTTTTTATTTATAACAAGCCTGTTTCAACCACACCTGAGTTTGTGTTAATGAGATGACTTTTGGAAGACTGCTAAGGATGGGGCTGGTTGTCAGGGGAACCAACCGGGTGATTGGAAAGTTGAAATTCAGCCTCACCCCAACCACCTGGGAGGGAAAAGAGGCTGGAGGTTGAATTAATCACCAGTGGTCAATGGTTTAATCATAATCCATTGCATAATCGAAATTCTGGTGAATACATGGAGGTGCTGGGAGGGTGGCTCGCCTGGAGAGCATGCAAGCTCGGGGCCCCTTCCCCCGTACCTGTCCTAGATACCCTTCCAGCTGGCCGTTCAGAGATTGTATCCTTTAAGACAAACTGGTCTTCTGGCAAGTAAAACTGTTTTTCCTGGGTTCTGTGAGCCGCTCTAGCAAATTATTGAACCCCAGGAAGGGATTGTGGGAACCTCTGATTTGTGGTCAAATCAGACAGAAACTATGGGTAACACCAGTTGTTACTGGCATCACTAAAGTGACCTACTAAAGGTGAGGGGCAGTCTTGTGAGACCAAGTCCTTAACTTTCTCCACATGTGCTCCCCACGGTAGCTGTGCGCCTCCCCTGCCTTGAAGCCTGCTTGTCCACACGCATCTCTTTGTGGTCCCAGGGCCTGGATGGAGCCTCTGTTTTCTTCCTTTTGGGGATACAAGCGCAGGGCTTACACTTGAGGAGGCATTGCTGTCTGAGAGGCCTCTGTAAGGCCTGCACAGGCATCATACCACCAAGATGGGCCTCTCTGAAGAAAGGGAACAAGGAGCAAGTTGGCTTTTATTTCTGAGTGAGGCGGTTGGTCCTGCTTAAGATTCTGTACTTAAGTTGATGAAGTGCCTCCTGATGAAATAATCACATTCTGCCTGATTGCTTAAGGTGTGTTCATGGAACTCTTTATCTCTGGCAGGTACTTGAAGAAATCATATCTGACCAGTCTCGGAGGGTAATAAATCAATTTCCAGTATTTGATGTTTTCTCGTTATTCAGGCTAATCACCCTGCCCAGCACTACATCACCCTTGTTCAAGCAGCAAGAAACATCTTATTGATACAGATTACGGGAGTGTTGTCAGCTCCACAGGGTCTGCAGCAGTGCCAAGGGCACCGGGTCAGTGTGGCCTGTCTGAGTATCCTCCTGTGTAGCCTCCGCCCTGCCTCTCACATGCGGCCTTTCTCTTCTGCACATTATCTGCCCAATTCCTCCCTTGAACTGTTTGTTTTGTGGGTTTTACACACATACTAATCACTAAGGGCTAAAACCAAGGTTAGCTTACTGAAGCTTTGACCATGAAACATGAGCAATTGAAAGCATCTGGAGACTTCGGACCCCCGGCCTGGGCAGGCATCCCAGCAGTCAGGGCTGTGGCCCCGGCTTGTCACTCTGCTGGTGTGTCTGTTAGTCCTCATCAGACCATTAGGTCCAGGGAAGAGTAGTGTAGATGACAGGAGTTAAACTTGTCACCAAAGAGAGAGATGCACAAAGAAAGGGGTCGTTTAGTCTAGAAAAGATGACGACCTTGAGATCAACTGGAAACTGAACTTAGAGTCTCCAGAGTGACAGCTGGTCTTCACTGTACCAAAGTTCAGACTGAGCCATGCATCAGGAAAAGCATGGCCTTTGAAATCAGGAAGGTCTGAGCTTGGACCTACTTCCACATTCACAGGCTAGTCCTTGTCTCTGGTCTCTATGTCTTGTCTCCACACTGGAAATGAAATACCCCTGCTTCTAGGCTATCTAGAATCTTGAGTGTCCTGGTACCTGTGTAGATGTATCTCAAAGAAGAGATGGGGGATTATTCCTTTTATCTGAAATGTCCAGAGTAGGCAAATCCACAGAGACAGAAATCAGGAATGGCCGGGGCGCAGGGGGATGGGGGTGGGGTAGGGGTACAAAGTGGCTGCTGCTAGGTACAGGCTTCCTTCTGGGATAATGAAAAGTCCTGGAACTAGGTGGTGATGATTGCATAACACCATGAATGTGCCAGATGCCACCGAATTGCCACTTTGTAATGATCAATCGTATCTTATATGGATTTCACTTTAATTTGAAAACTCTTTGGAAGCAAAAAAAGAGGAAAAGGGAAGAAGGAAGAGGAGGAGGAGAAGGAGGAGGAGGAGGGAGGAGGAGAAAGAAGAAAGAGGAGGAGGATGCTGGTCCCTCTGCTTCCCACAGGACAGGGATACATTTCTGACCAGAGTTGAGGAGCGAGACCTCCAGAACATGAAACAGCAGAGAGCTCAGCATTATGGGGCCCAGGCTATGCCCTACCAAGACCTCAGGCACAGAAGACAAGAGGGCACCGTTCTAGCAAAATGAGACTAATGTAACAGGCTGTGTGAAACATTCGGATAGAGGACACTGAGTGGATTGCAGAGAGTTTACTGACCTGGTTCCCTGGGGCGTTTATCCCTGGACAAATCCTCATTGAGTCTAGCTATCAAAACAAAGGGCCTGAGACTTTGAAGTGAATTCTCATAGATGCTGAATGTTTGGTGTTAGAATCTCCGTCCTACCTTAGTCATTCATTACAGCAGCTGTGGGGCACATCCTGGTCACCTGCCTACCTGTGTGGGTTCAAAGTTTGATTGTAAACTGGCCCACCGTGCTAGGGGCTTTGGTTGGGATGTAGACACTGAATAAACCATGCGTGCTAATAAATGAGCCAGAATGCCAGTGATATATTATCCCCCTGGCATGAGGCTCCCTGCTCACCACCTAACTTATGGCATCGGTACCCCTTGGGACCTTCTCTGTACAGTATTTCTATGCCCTTTGTTGCTCAGTGAGGTGCTGGAGTACAAGTGGAAGCCATCCCAGCATCCTGCCCTGGGTGCCGGGAGGCCTTCCCGAGGTGAATGCAGGTGCTCTGGAGCATTCGGAGCGAGGCCTCACACCCTGGTGGCAGCTGCGAGCGCTGGCGGTGCCTTAGGCATGCGGTCCTCTCCTTCGGCATGCCTCTGACCCATGTCCTTTCTCATGTTTCTCCTTTCCCTGCAGGTTCTGTGGGGATCCCGCTGCCAGGTGTTGAGGTGCGCATTGTCTCAGAAAACCCGCAGAAGGAGGGCTGCCCCTACATCCTCCATGTGGAAGGAAATGAGAAGGGCACTAAGGTAAGTCATTCTGCTCTCAGCTGGCAGCACATGGGCCTCGCATGGTCTTGACCACCCAGCAGGCCAGTCACAAAGGTTGAAGATCTCTCTACTTTGGAGATGGAGTCGCCACTGCACAGGGACAGCCCTCCGGAATGATGGTGATGCCAGCTGGCATTTGCCATGGGCATCCACTAGTGTTTCCAGGCATTACCCGCCATGTGGACGGTGTAAGAGGACAACCAAGGCCCAACTGTGCCCTGACCCCAGCACTCCGCCTGACCCCTCCCTGGAATCTGTCCACTGGGATTGCTTTGAGTTGAGTCATGACAGCCTTGGCTAAGGACAGTCCAAGTTAAAACACGTCGTTGCAGTTGAGACCTGGTTAAAAATTCTGTGTTGGTAGGACCCTAGCGCCCACTCAGAGCGGACGCCAGCACAAACTCCCAGGGCAGATGTGGCTGCTGCAGCAGCCTGCTCAAGGCCTTAGGGCAGTTCACAGAGCCCCAGAGAATTAAGGTTACCCACTTCCACTGAGATCATTGGTTCCTCTCTTAATTTCTATGTTCTAAAATTGGCAAGGGTGAAAAAGAAGAAGAAAGGAACATCGTCTTATTTGTTTTAGTTAAGTGAAGATTTTAATAGATACAAAAGCGCTGATCCTAAGTGAAAGGGAGTCCCGGAAAGGTTTAGGGATTAGTGGGAAATGAAATTTTGGTTTGAAAGGAACTTATTTTCTCTGCAGCTGATATCCATACTAGACATCAAATGCGATTGATTTTTGTTACCCCGAGGTTTCAAAAATGAAAATATTGAGTCTTCATTCTACCTTTTCCTTCTTCATGAGCATCACTGGCCCAGTCAGTCTCCCAGCTCTGCATCTCACCTGTGCAAGGAGAGACTGACAGGACTTGCCCTGTGGGACACAGTTCACGCATCTAAAATGGGAGGACTGAGGAGATTGTTGTTGTATGTTTTTGTGTAAGCAAATAGGTGGAAATTGGCTACTTTTAAGTGTAATATTATGAAAAATTTCAGAATGACATCAAGACGTAGATATTCTCTTTATCTAAGGAAACCTCTTACCTGGCGGGCCCATAGGCACACAGACTGTACCCACGTAGAGGGCCCGGGCCGCCTGCAGCCCTCGCTGGGTTGTCACTCTCTCAGGCTCTCCTCCCAGACGTGACAACCTCCAGACATGGCCTTGCTCCTTCACAGCCTATAGGCAGTTTCCATGGCACTCTTAGGGTCCTGAGCCATTGCTGTCACTCCCTGACCACCCTCTGCCTGGGCCCTTGCCACTGCCCCACTGGTCCAGAGCCTTCAGCCACAGTCACACTTTAGGATCCTTTTCTGGCTCTCAGTCTGTGCTCTGCACCACCCATCCCCCCTTGACTCCTGATGGATCCTGTTTACACCCGGGTCACCAGCCTCCCTGAATTTCATGGCTGCTTCCCTGCTAGCTGCTCAGTCTGTGCACTGGGCCAGCAGAATGTGCAGGCTGGGGTGTGGGTTCAGGGACACTGCTCCATCAGGATGCACCCAGCGGAAAGACCAGTGGAGGTGTGTGGGTCCATCAGGCACAGGCAGCATCATCCATGACTGTGCCACCTCCACCAGGTGCCAGTCACCTGATGGCTCGGCTTCTATGTGCACCTGTTCTGCTGGAGGTGGCAGAGGTGCTGCCAGAGAGAAGGAGTGGGGGTGGGGAGCATCTTTTTAAATTACAATATAATTTAACTACTTCGCACCTGCAGTGACAAGCAGCCGGCCATCTGACAGCTCCTTCTCTCCTGTCTTTGTTTCAATCTACAGAGAGTTGTGCATTGAAACTTGCTTAAAATAGAAAGAGCTGGCAGCCCTAGCCTTGAGTGCTTTGATAATCAGAGAGAAGAAACCACTTGTTCTGCAGGGTGGGGGCTAGGGGAGAGCAGACGCCAACAGCCAGGGGCCTGATGGGCCATGGAGGTTGGAGGGGAGATAAGGGAGCTGGGGTCTCCTTCCTTACTGCGTGATAAGCCCCATACAGACACACCCTGACTGTCTAAATGTGAAAGTAAGGATGTTTAGCACTCACGATGGCATGTTCGGGGTGTTCTAGAACATTTCCAACTCAGTGAAGGGATCAGTGTGATAGACAGTCAAGACTGGAGCCTGCCTCGATGGCTGCATGGAGGCTGAAGACCACTCCATAGGAAGAGACACCAGAGGGCCTGTTGTCCCATGCGTAAGGTTACGGCAGTTCTGGGCCTAGTGTTTGATCCTGTGACCAGTAAGGCTGAGTTAGCCAGAGGCTACCCCGAGGTGACCAGGACCATAGGAGGGACTCCCAGGTAAATCCCAGCTGCAGGGACCTGCTTTTCTTTCCCTGTGTTCTTGTTTGAAGGAGCCCCCTACCGTGGCACAATTCGCCTGACACCAGCTCCAGTGCAGTAGAACACATGGTCTCAAGCATGTTACCTGCAAGGGCCCAAGCCCATAAACAGCCTTGTGGTCTTGCCCATGAGTAGAGTGGCGGCCCCGCCCTCTTGGTCTTGATGGCATCTGTCAATATTCATCTTTTAAAAGTGGAGACTCAGAGATATTTTTCACCTTCCCCCCACACCAGTACTTTGTAGAGTGATAGCGAAGCAGGACTCTGGCAGTGACCTACGTGGAACTTTCCATTTGGGCGCTCCACTTTGTGGGATGCAGCTGCAGCTCTGAGCCGATCAGGGCCCATACTCCCATGCCCGTGCCTCTCCGAGAGCCCATCAAGCACTGCAGGGAGTAAGACAAGCCCCAGGCAGGGTTAGGCCAGCAGGCATGAAAACTGCAAGGACTAGGCATCTTGAAGGAAACGTGTTTCTGTCAATTTCAGTGACATGTTGGAGCAGAAACAGGAACTAACTTGTGGCCTCGTTGGGGACTGTGATTACTAATAAGTAAAGGAGGAAGCTGTGATGCACATAGTGACCGTTGGTGTGGGGTGGCCTCTCTGATGCTGCAGGAGGTCGCAGCCTTCTTGGTTCTTACACAGATTGTGGACGTGCTGCTGAGGTGTCGATACTGTCTCTGAAAAAGGGATTTGCCAAGCAGAATCTTTCCCGTTCTTATCTAATGCATTATAAAGTCTCAGTGCAGCCCAAACTGCTAAGGACTGATTTTTTAACGTTCAGAAGTCAGGGTGGCAGAAGATGATTTGTTTCAAGTGGTTTTTTATTTGGAAATTGGAAATAATTTTAAACTCACAGAAAAATTGCAAAAGTAACAGTACAAAAAATGCCCATACACCCCCTCACCCAGGTCACCTACCGTTAACATCGGCCACTTTCTCCACACACACAGGATTTCTCTGCCCCATGAGCCATGGCACTTCACCAAAAAACACCTCATAGCTTGGTGCTCACCCATGCGACTATGGCACAGGATTGGCATTCGCTGGTGTAATGCCCTTGTGAGCTGCTCCGTTCCACATTGTGGTGTTCCTCTTACCTGCTCGCCCTGCGATGTCACGTGTGGCATCTTCCCTCCACTGCAGGTTCAGTCTAGGGTCATGTGTCTTCTTGGCTTGTCATGAAGGCAAGTCTTGAACTTGGAATACTTTCTTCTTAGACAGACAGTCACCAGGCCTTTAGATCTGAATGACAGGCATGATGTCAGCACAGGTAGTGTTTATCAGAAAGAGAACACGTCGACTGAGCAGGAGTGTGCTGCATGGTGACAGTGAGTGTGGAACATGAGGGTTTGGGGAGGACACCTTCGCTGAGAACCTCCCTGGGGCCAGCCTGCTGTGGGCACCATGGCCTCGGCTTCTCCCTTCCATTCCTTTCTTTCATCCAACTAGCACATGAGGAGACCTGTCTGGGCCAAGCACTGAGCCCCATGTCGCTGCCAGGATTGGCAGACAGCTATCAGCAGTGATGGCGTCCACCGTGGCACGGTCAGTGCAGGGCAGGTGTCCCTTAGGCCTCTGAAGCTCAAGAGCACTTGGTGCTTCTTTGGCCAGAACCCACGAATGAGAATCAGGAGTGAGTGGCCAGGGCTCTCAGGCCTCTGTCTGCCCTGAGAAGGGAAGCCCGGGGAAGATGGGAGCCCTGCCAGGGCAGAGGGGAAGCTGGGCCGTGCAATACTTTCCAGAGAACAGGAGGATCCCTATTAGCTCCTGCACATGCCCACATTACCCAGTGGCTGCACAGGCAGGGATAAGGCTAGGGGCTGTGGGGCCTGGGAGGGAGACTGTTAATGGGTCAGAGGGGGAGACTCACTTGGCCTGGATGTGTGGTAAAACACACCTGTGTGCCCTGCGGAGCCCTCACTGGGGGTCCTTACACAGTGACATCATCATGTCTTCATGTCCCTGAGTGTGGGGCTGCCCTGGCCACAACTGCTTGGCAACATGGCTGGCATCCCTGGACACTCAGTTGTCCCAACCATGTGCGGCTCTGCTGCCCATGCTTCCTGAGTCTTGCAACTTTAGTGAGACTTCAGGTGCTAGAAGAGTGGGCACCCTTCCCCTCCCCTACAGGGAGGTTGTTTGGCACCATTCGAAGTGGTTCCACCTTCATGGTTTCCTCTGTCTACGGTCTCCTTGCTGGGCTGGTTAACATGCCTGCCCAAATCTGGGGGGCTTTGTTTGCTACAATGCATCTTTCATGTGCCACAGCCTCCAGCTGGCTCCCGCCTGTAAACTCTACGAGCACGTCGCACACTGTCTCTTTATTTTCTTTCTTTCTTTCTTTCTTTTTTTTTTTTGGAAATTGCTCACTTACATGAGAGCCTAACACCAGCCAGCAACAATGGGGTCCATCAGCAGATAAAGGGCTTCACAGCTGTACATAACACACAGGGTAACCAGGCCTTCACACAGAATCATCTTCTCTTGCTGAGGATGCAAAGAGACCCACGTGGGATATGCATGGTATGGAACAGGAGGACAGCAGCAGTGAGCTCTGCTTCCTTTTATTTCCCCTTAAAAATTAATTATCTCATAGTTTATCCATATGCAGGCTGTCACTCTGGACAGCAGACTGCTCTATCGCCTCTCTTCCCCACACCACCAGTGTCTCTCGTACACTTCCTTGTTGCTGCCATCTGTCGTTGCGTGTGCCACCAACTGCTGCATGCAGCCCATGGCGGGGCCTGGACACGCTCTGCCCCATGATGGTAACAGTGCTGTCCACACAGAGGCACTCAGCTCAGACAAATGGCAGACAGTTCTTTGCCTCCTGGGCTGGCGGGGTCACCACCTCTATCAAGGGCCAGGTAGGAGGCAGCATGATCCTAAAGAGGGAATCTCACGTGGAAAGGCAAGTCCAGTTGTCATCCTGACACACCAGGTGAACGCCTGCTAGTGCTCAGCTGCCCTGTGCCTCTCTCTTCCTGGCTGTCAACCAGAGCCTGCCCCTCAAATGCCCTTTAAAGGCACACTTGGAAACACAAGGCAAAGAGTCCCGCCTTCCTCCCATTGGCTCATCCCTACTTAGATGACCAGATTTTTCTAGTCCAAGCAGTGGGCAGTGCTGAGCTGGGCAGCCCTTCATCATGACATAGCAGGAGCCCACAGTGATGGAGCGGTCCAGGGAGGCCTTCAGGGTTGAGGGCTCTGCCATGGGTCCTGCCCCTGCTCACCTGCCTGCATTCCAGCACCACCTTCTCGTACGCCCTCCACTACAGAGGGCAGAGACATCTCCTCATCATGAATTGGGCAGCTGTCAGGGGTTCCACCTGGGAGTTTTCCAGCAACACCTGCCACTGATAGAGAAAAGGACAGTGCTACTGCCAGCAGGTCACTAGGCCAGTGGAACATGGTTTGGAGTTGGAACAGACACCGCAGTCTTTGACAGTGAGATTCAGGCTGCTTCAGATGAAGAAGCATTCATTCTCACGTTGGCAGCTCTTGAGCATGGCTCTGGTCATAGTAAAATGGAGCGGCACCCATGTGCAGGTGCATGTGCCCTCGGTCACACAATGTTCCTACACGCATGAAGATGGGGAGTTCCCTGTGAGGACAGCCCAGACTTTTCACTGCTGCATGGAAAGCAAGTGTGGCGTGAAGTCACGTGAGCCTGCCAGCACCCAGGGTCCCTCCAACCTGCACCCAGAGCGCTCTCAGGAACAGCTGGGGTTCTCAGTACGGGAACTGGGCCCCACTGACCACCCGCCCAGCCCTGTTCCTCATCACAGCAGATGTGGGTGTCAACTCCAAGTAGTGGTTCTGAGGAATCTCAGCAGAAACGCATATGGGGCTCTGGCTCTGTGCATGGCTCACTGATGCAGGTGACAGATTTTAGTCGAAGGTAGCATTTGTTGTTATGTACTATTTTAGATTACTTGCTATTTCTCTATATTATTCTCCACACACAGTTCCTTTTCTCATGGTTTATCTTCACTCTTGACATCCTCTCATACCCTGTCTCTAAAATTTACATGTCAATCACCAAAATTAAATTGACCTTACTGTCCCAAGGTCTGTCCAATGAGTCAGAATAGCATAAGTAGATGTGTGGCGGGCTTGTGTGTGTTTAAAGCTCCATATTAGTGGTTCATTTTTCCCCTCTCCCTCAAGAAATGAGAGTGCCTTTTTGGGGGGCATGAAGAAAATGATGATATATCTTAGTTACCTGATACTTACTTTCCGTAGACTGGATACTCTCTGGCAAATCTGTACAAAAGTTAGGATCAGTGGATGTGCCTCTCTTTCTGGTACAGACTAGTGGTGGATGTGTCTAGTGAACCTAAGAAGGGCCTCAGGTTGAGTGCTGGATGAGATTGAGCTGTAGGTGAGGGATTCGAGGGGCTCTAGTTGAGAGTTGGTTTCGATTCCAGAAGACCTCAGCTCTGCACTGTATGTGTGTGCGGCCACACAGCCTGCATGCTGGCAGCTGCTGTGCTGGAGGGCTCGTCAGCGTGTCACAGAATGTCAGGGCGACATCTGCGGACAGCAGTCATCCTTCTCATTCACCAATTTCAAGTTACTGTCTATGGTGAGACAGCCTGGTTTCAGAGATGCTGAATGTAAAAAAACAAAACAAAACCTCTCAGAATTAATAGAATTGGTATCTCTTCATTTCATGTAGCTTGCCTGAAATAAGATCATAAGTATTTTTTCTTACTATGTGAAATCAGAAATTGACACAATGCTGGGAGTGGACAGAAAGCCCTCTCTGCCTTAATGAGCTGTGGTTCCTGCTTCCTGCCCACCACCCAGACCATCTTGCATGTGGTCAGCATGCACTTGGCCATGGAGCGAAGGACAGGGCATGGCTTTGCTGGATCTCGACCCTGAGGTTTAACACAGGTGGAGAAATAAAGAGAGGGTCCACAGACAGCAGGAGCTGGAGTGACCACAGCATGGAGTGGAGCGGTTCTGTCTATAAATAGGTACACAGTTGGGTATCATCTGGGTCTAGTCAGGAGACAAAACACACAGTGATTTGAACAGGTGACATTTAGTACCAAGAATGCCTAAACTGACAGAATAACTGCGATATAAGAAGCCTCTGTAGGGCACGCAAGGCAGGAAGACTGAAGGGCAAGCACGGAAGAATTTTTCCTTTTGTTGTTGATTCCTAACTGAGAATGGAAATTAAGAAATTAGAACCGTCCATTTCTTCCTTTAATTCTGTCAGTTTTTGCTAGATAGATAGATAGATAGATAGATAGATAGATATTGTTCGTTTCATATATTTTGAGGGTCTGTCATTAGGTATGTAAATGTTTATAATTGTTATGTTTTCTTGCTATATGGAAACTTTTATTAATATGTAATGTCCTTTGTCTCTTGTAACCTTTTCCGATGTAAAGTCTGTTTTGTCTGATATCGGTGTAGCCGCCCTGCCCTGGTTCGGTTACCGTTTGTGTGTAATATCTCTGTCCATCCTGTCACTTTTATCCATCTGGATCTCAGGCGAGTCTCTTGGAGAGAGCGTATAACTGGATCTTGTGTTTTTTATACGCTCTGTCGATCTCTGTCTTCTGACTGAAGAGTTTAATCCTTTTGTGTTTAAAGTAATCACTGGTAGGGAGGGACCGCTGCTGTTGCGCTGTTTGTTTCCTCTGTGCCCTTAGTTGTTCATGTACCTCGGTTCCCGCATTACTGCCTTCTTTTGTATTTAGTTGATTTCTTGTAGTGAAATATTTACATTCCTTTCTCATTTCCTTTTGTGTATGTTTTATAGCCAATTTCTTGGTGGTTTTACCACCGGGATTACATTTAACATCCTTAAGTTATAATACTAACATGAATTTATAGCAGCTTAACTTTAATAGCTTGCAAAACTCTGCTCCTTTACAGCTCTATCCCTACCTCTTTCAGTTGCTGATGTCACAGAATTACATCTTGATACACTGTATGTCCAAAACATAAACTAATTTTTTTTAATGTATTAGTCTCCTAAATTATGTAGAAAACAAAATTTGGAATTACAAACCATTGTTACGATAATACTAGCTGTTGTAATCGCCCATGTATCAACTTTTATTGAGATATTTATTTCTCTACACTGCTTCAGGTTATTGTCTGATGTCCTTTCTTTTCCCCTGCAAGATGCCCTTGAGCATTTCTTGAGGTCACCAACCCCTCAGCTTTTGTTTATCTGAGAATATGTTAATTTCTCCTTCACTTTTAAAGGACAGTTTAACTGGATATAGGATTCTTGGTTGATTGGCTTTTTTTTTCCTTTTAGCCTTTTGAATATATCGGTGTACTGCCTTCTGGCTTCCAAAGTTTCTTATGGGAAATTTGCAAATAATCTTATTAAAGATCCCTCGTATATGATGATACTTCTCTCTTGCTACTTTCAAGATTCTTTGTCTTTTGAAAGTTTGATTATAATGTGTCTTGGTGTTAGTCTTTTTGAGTTCATCTTACTTGGCATTCATTGAGCTTCTTGGATATTTATATACATGTATTTCATTAAATGTGGGAAGTGTTTAGCCACTATTTCTTCAAATACTCTCTCTCTCTTCCTTCTAGGACTCCCATAATGCATATGTTGGTCTGCTCGATGGTCCCTCAGGCTCTGTTGATTTTTTAAAAATCTTTTTTCTTTCTATTCCTCAGACTCACTCAATAATTTCCATTGCCTTATCTTCAGGTTTGCTGTTTCTTTCTTATGCCTAGGCACATCTGCCTTTGAATCTGTCTAGTGAATTTTTCATTTCATTTATTGTACTTTTCAGAATTTTTTTTTTTTTTTTGGTTTTCTCTTTATTGATCTTTCCATTTTGTTCATGCATTGTGTTTTGACTTTCTCTACATTTTCCTTTAGTTCTTTGAGCATCTTTAAGACAGCTGTTTTAAAGTCTCTGTCTAGTACATCTTCCATTAAGTCTTTTTCAGGGGCAGTTCCTATTGTTGTTGTTTTCCTTTGAATGAGCCACACTTTCCTGTTTCTTTGGATGCCTTGTGATTTTTGTCGAATAGTGACTATTTGGATCTAATAATGTGGTAACAGTTGGAGTCAGATTTTCCCCCTTTCGCACGGTTCGCTGTTTTTTTTGTTGTTGTTGTTATTGTTTTTGATTATTGTTTTTATTGTATTGATTGTCGTAGGCTGTCTCTGTGCTGAGGATCAGCTTGAGGTATAAACTTAGGTATTCTTATATCTTTTCTGAATTTTTCCTTGGGCATGTGCAGTCACTTTATAATTTTCCCCATATACGCAGTTGTTTCTGAATGTGCTAATTTTAATGTCTGGCTCCTGAAAGGGGAAAAGTAAAAAATGAAGACAGTGAGGGGCATCAGCCCTTTAAATTTCTTGAAAGTCACTCCATCTGCTTGGGAAGAGACTTGTAACAGTGGGCAGATGTACAGCAGTGGCTGCCTGACTCTCTGCACCTCTGTGATCAAAATCAGCAGTCAGCAGAGATCCCCAATATTTGGAGAACAGGGTGCTCTTTGCTCACCATGGCTCCCGCAAGCTGTGGCAGGCTGCTCCAGGAACATATATACAGCTGCCTGGCATGGGGATGGAGTGGGAGATGGGTAGGTGCTACTGTGCTGAGAGCTGGAAATGACCAAAATGAACTGCACTTTACCATCCAAGCCTTACCCTGGAAGTTGCAAGCCTTCATCAGATTCCTAGAGTTCCAAAATAGCTATCTCAAAGACAGATTCTGCCCAAGCAGTTGTCCAGATGGGGAGACAGATTTCTGTGCTTCCTGCTCTGCCAGCTTCCCCTCAGATTGTTCGTTTTCTTACTGTTGAGTTTTGAGAGTTCTTTTTTGGATATCTGATTTGTCATTATTTTCTCCCACTCTGTGGCTTGTCTTTTCATTCCCTTATATTGCATAGAGCAAAAATTTTTAATTTTGATGAAGTGTAACATCCTTTTTTCTTTCCTTTTTTGGATTATGCTTTTGCTGTTATTATCTAAGAACTCCTTTATTAACTCCAGGTCACAAAAGTTTTCTCCTAGATTTTCTTCTTAGAGTTTTATAGTTTCACAGTTAACATTCCTATCTATAATGCATTTTGAGTGAATTTTTGCATAGTATGTGAGGTTTAGGTGGAGATTACTATTTTTGCATGTGGATATCCAGCTAGTCAAATACTATTTGTTGAAAAGACTGTCCTTTCTTCGTTGAGTTGCATTTACAACTCTGTCCAATCAGTTGTACATATTTGAGCAGCTCTGTATAGGTTATATATTCTCTTCCATTGATCTATGTGCCTGTTCCTCTGCTCATACCACAGTCTTAATTGTTGTAACTTTATATTAAGTTTCTATATTGTAGTGTTATTAAACCAACTTTACTCTTCTAAATCAAAGTTGTTTGGGCTATTCTAGTTCTTTTCCCTGCCCATACCAATTTTAGAAATAGTTGGTATCTATTTGAAACAACAACAACAACAACAACTTTTGGAATCTTGATCAAATTTTCATGAAATATATAAATTCAAGGAAAAGTAACATTTTTATATGATGAATATTTCAATCCGTGAACACAATACATCTCTCCATTTATTTAGGTCTGCTTTGCACGTGCACATGTGTATGTGTATGGTTTTTGGCGTATAGGTCCTATACATGTTCTGTTAGATTTATAACTAAGTCTTTCCTGTTTTCTTTTCTCCTATTCCTCCTCCTCTGCCTCCTCTTTTTCAACTATTGTAGGTATAGAGTTTTTTGTTTCCAGTTGTTTGTTGCTAATGTACAGAAATACAATGATTTTAGTGTTTTGGCTTCATATCCTTTAGTAACTTTACTAAATTATCTTTTTATCTTTAGGAAATTTTTGTAGATTTATTGAGATTTTCTACATATACCAGAGCCCCCCAACCCTCACGCCATGAACTGGTCTGTGGCCTATAAGAACCAGGCCACATAGCAGAAGGTAACTGGTGGGCAAGCAGGTGAAGCTTCCTCTGTATTTGCAGCCATTCCCCAGAGCCAACATCGCCCCCTCAGCTCCACCTCAGGTCATCAGGGATTAGGTTCTCATAGAAGCACCAGTCCCTGGTGCCAAAAAGGTTGGGGACCAAGGATATACAGTCATGTTTTCTGCAAATAGGAACAGTTTTATTTCTTCCTTTCTAATCTATATGCCTTTTATTTCTTTTTCTTGCCTTATTGCCCAGACTAGCATTTCCAGTATGATGTCAAATAGAAGTATGGTAGTCTTGTCTGGGTTCTGATCTTATGGGGAAAATATTTGGTCTTTCCCTATTAAGCATGACATTAGCTATAGGCTTTTTGTAGATTCCATTCTATTTATGATATGCTAGATGTTTTTATCATGAATTGAATTGCATGTTTTTCAGTGCCTTTTTCTGCCTCAATTGAGTTTTCTTCATTAGGCTGCTAATATGGGATTGTGGTTGATTTTCTAATATTGAATTAGCCTTGCATTCCCAGGACAAACTCCGCTTAGGCATAGTATATCATTTGTTTTTTATAGTACTAGATTTGATTTGCTAACATTTTGTTGAGGATTTTTACATCTATGTTCATGAAGGATTTTGGTCTGTATTTCTTTTCCTTGTTATTTTTTGCCTGGTTTGGGTATAAGGGTAGTGCTGGCATCATCAAATGAGTTGAGGAGTGTTTTCTCTTCCATTTTCTGGAAGCAATTGTTTATAATTGGAGTTATGTGTTTTTGTAATGTTTGATAGAATTTACCAGTGAAACCATCTAGGTCTAGATGGGTCTTTTTGGAAGAATTTATGAATTCAACTTCTTTAATAGTTATTGGACTATTAGGGTCATCTACTGCATCTTGGGTGAGTTTGGTAGGTAGTGATTTTTGAGGAACTAGTCTATTTAAGTTGCTGAATTTATGTACATAGAGTTTTTCATAGAATTCCCTTGTTAAACCTTTTACTATCTGCAGAGTCTAAAATGACATCCTTCTCATTCCTTATACTGATTATTTGTGTCTCCTATTTCTTTTTTCTTTGTTATTCTTGCTAGACGTTTATCTGTTTTATTGATCTTTCTTCAAAGAACTAGCTTCTGGATTCATTGAATTTCCTCTATTGCTTTTCTGTTTTTAATCTTAATTGGTTTCTGTTCTTACCTTCATTTTTTTATTCTGTTTGCTTTTTCTCTTTTTCAATTTCTCAAGGTGAAACGTTAGGTTATTAATTTGAGACCCTTTCTCTTTTCTAATATATGACTCTAATGATATAAATTTCCTTCTAAGCATTGCTTTAGTTATACACTCCCAATGTTGATATGTTACATTTTCGTTTTCATTCAGTTCAGAGTAGTTTCTAGTTTTCTTATTTTCCTTATGACTTCCTCCTTGACTCATGGATCGTTTATAAGTGTGGTGTTTATTTTCCAAGTGTTCGGAGATTTTTCTATTATTTATTTCCTAGCTTGATTCCACTATAGTCATAAAACATGCTTGACGTGATTTCAGCTTTTTAAAATTTGTTAAAGTGTGTTTTACGGCCCGGAATGTGTGGTCGTGCTTGGTGAAAGTTCTGCTGGTTTGGGTTGGAGTGCACATGTCAGTTAGGTACCATGGCTAAAGGTGTTGCTCAGGTCTTCCACATTCTCGCTGGTTTTCTGACTTCTAGCTCTATTACTAAGTGAGGAGTGTTGAATTCTCCACCTAAGCCAGCGGTGGCTTGCCAGAGGAATGCACCTGTGACCCCACAGGGGCTTCCTGACTGACAAGGTGTTGCCTCCTCTGCATATGCTTTTCATGGCACCGCGGAAGCGCCTGCTCAGTTGCTTATAAAACCAAGTCTTCTTCCTGCCCTTCATTGTGGTCACTCTGGAAAAACACTGAGATTCCCTGCCTCCCACGACCACGGGAATTCTGGCGCTGCTCTCTCCCGGCACCTGCCTTCCTCTTCTCTCAGTTGGCTCCCCTGCCAGCTTCTTTCTCACCAAGCCAAGTAACCTCCTTCAGAGGACTCTATGGGAGAGCTGCCAACTCAGACTCTTCCAGTGGCCACGGGCAGCAGCTGCTCCTGGGTTCCGTGGTTTGTCCAAGAAATGCCCTGGAGATGGGATTTCATGGGGAACATGGCTTTTAGAAGTGGACAGTTTAATCCAGCCAGGCCTGAGCACTGAGACCTGGCCACTTACATCTTCAGATCTATAGGATGGGGCTGTTATAGGATGAAGAGATGATCCACAGCCCCACCCAGGGCAAGGTGAGCTCAGGGAGCAGCTCGGTACTGTCAGAACTGATTCCTGCACTGAAAGCTGTGTTTCTCAGTCATTTCCAGCTAAGTGTTTAATTTCAGAAGAACGCACAGTCCTCATAGTGGACGTGGGCACAGGGAAGGCAGGTGGAGAACCTGTCCTGAGAGGTGTTGCTCTGACGTGCATGCTTTTCTCCCACACCTCAGGTAACCCCAGGGTTCAAGGAGAATGAAGGGGAGCTCTTGGTCAGGGGACCCTCTGTGTTCCGGGAATACTGGGACAAACCAGAAGAAACAAAGAAAGCGTTCACCTCAGACGGCTGGTTTAAAACAGGTAGGGGGGCCTTGCAGGGGAGGGGCCTGGGGGATGGGGCACCCGAGGGAAAGGAGAAGTGTGACTAGACCACTTCGAGTTGTCCGCATGCCCGGACAGCCCCAGAATCTTCTGTGAAGGGCAGGGGCAGGGCAGGTGGGTAGACTTTGTGTCTCAGTCTTCGCACCCGTGCCTTCACCCCACATACCAGCCCCCTGCCAGCTCCTGAGGCCACAATGCTCAGGAGGGCCAGCAGCCGCCGCTCCCCCCTGTCTTCTGGCCCAGCAGCCTCTGCCTGGGTCAGGACTCCCCACTTCCCAGTCACAACTGTATTCTATGTCAGAAACCCTCCTCACCCCCTCCCACCTACCCTGCTCGGTAAATATTCCCCTCCCCCATTCTGCATCAAAGTCATTTTGATAGAATGTGGTTTGTTTGTGGTTTGGGTCATTCATTTCCATTATTCTCTTTGCTAAAGTCTGTACTCTTTGGGTCACCTGCCTGAATGAGCAATTATAAACCTGTGATCAAAGCCCAGGGCCCAGTGCCTGGGCAGAAAGAGGCAGCACTGGAGTGTGCTGGTGGGGCCCCCCACACCGGCATCCTCTCACCTGGGACACACACCCAGAGCCTGCTCTGAGGAGCCTCCCGCCCCCTTGTCCCACATCCCCTCCACTGTTTTGTCCCCATCCCCCTCACTTCCTGGGGCCCAGTGGTCCTGTCGGAGTAGACAACATGGCAAATCCTGGGAATGTTTAGGTTTGCAGCTGCATTGACTCACTGATGTGCGTGCTTATGTAGAACATGCACCAGAACAGCAGTTCCCGATGTCTGAATGGTGGGATTCTGGGTGCTGTCTCCTTTTCTTTTTGCCTATCTATATTTCTAAAACTTTTGTGCTGAATGAGCATTATTTTATAATAATCTTAAGGCAATATTGTCTAAAAAGAAAGACCTATTTTCACATGTTAGCATATGTGGGTGCCATAATCAGAAATGCACCATAATCCTTGCTCTTCTGTGGGGAGCAGGGCTCAGGGAGAAAGGAGGGCGCCCGCGGATGGGATAGATGGGATGGAGCACTGCGGGGGTGGCCGTGCGCATATGTGCGTCTGATGGGGAGAGAGGGCGTGTTAGATGGCTGTGGCCCTGACCCTTAGCCTGGTGACTCCTGTGGCTGACACTCACACATGTGTTATCTCACCAGACTCAGGTCCGCATGGACCTGCAGGGGGCAGATTTCGTGTTCACTCTCTAATCTGCTACCATCATGGGACTGAGGTGAAGGGCCCCTTGAGGGTAAAGGGGAGCCCCTTGAGGGTGAAGGGGCAGATGAGGAGTCCTCCTGAGAGGTATCAAATGGTCCTCTATCTGCCCCCGTGCGGATGGCACTTGGGGCTGGACTTGCTGATCCCGGCCAGTCCCATATCCATCCTGTGGTCCCGTAGCCACCTATGGCTTTGTCACATGCCCTCTGAAGTATATTTCCCAGCAGCTGTGATTGAAAGTGTCCTGTCCCCCTGGTCCTTCCACACTGGGGAGAGAGAGCAGGTGTGTGGAGAGTTCCAAAGGGTTTGCAGAGTGGACATCTGCCAGCCTCCAAAACAGGCCAGTTCCCCAGGAACCCTGGCGGGGGAATCTGGGCAGTGGGTCAGCAGAGGGCCTAGCGGTTGGGGACCCAGGAGCCCAGATTACCTATTTTGGACCCTCCTGTTTCTACCAGTCACAAGATGTGGTCAGTATATTAATACACACACACCCTTACCCTCTGTAAACATCCGCATTAACAGGTCAGTCTGGTGGAAAGAAACCTTTATTATTGTCCATCAGATGCAAAATTTAGAAAATATTACTTTTTAGCTAATCATGCTTTTTGTGTGTCCCTCCTGCAGCCCTTTGAACAGTCCCCTGTTTGGAAACCTTGACTCGCTTTGTAGCCATCTTCTTTTATTTTAAAATTCAGATAAAAAGCTGCAGATTTTTTTTAAAGCACAGGAACCAAAACCCTGTGGATTTTGCTGATAGCAGGGCTCACTGAGCACTGGGGCGGCAGCAATGCAAAATGTGGGGCAGTCAGCGTTAAAACATTTTAGTCACCACTCCTGATGAATATTTCAGTTGAAAGGGAATAGTATGCATTAATTATTGTAAAGAGATGTCTTTAGGAGAAAATGATTTTGAAATTCAGTTTAATTTCATTGTAATGCGCTGCAAACAGGAAGGGAGTATGTGTGTTTAATTGGCTCTCGGGGGTAAGGCCTGGAAGCCGCATGCCTTTGTCACAGGCCATTAGCGATACAGACTGCATAATGAGAGCGCGCAATCAGCTCACAGCTGCCGGCTCCTACGGGGAGAGCATGATATTAAATAGAAATCAGGATAAATTAAACTTAACCCTTTCACTGGCCAGCCCCTCCTGCCACACGAATTCTGGCAGGAGCTGGAGAAGGGCCGTGTCCAGCCAGCTCCTCCTCGGTGGCCTCCTTTGTGTCTAGATGACAGGAGATAGGCTGGCTGCTTCGATTCCATCCATTCCAGCCCTCCCTGCCCTGTGAGTGCCTGCCTCCTTCCCTGCAGCCCAGTTCTGCCAGAGAGAACATGCAGGAAGCTCCTTGCAAGCCCCCAGGGCTTGTGGCTGCCTCTCAGGGAGGGAATCAAAGGTCTCTCCCCAGAAACCCCCCTGACAGCCACAGTGATTTCTCTTGACTCTTTGCATTCCACCTGAGCACCACCACACCCTCTAAAGAACCTGGTCAACACACACACAGGCTCCAGCGCCGGCCCAGGGAAGGGGAATGGGTGAGTCTAGGACCTAGGCATCCTCAAGGCTTTACACTGAACCTGCTGTCAGAGCTGAGGACGCAGAAATGAAGACACAGGGTGGAGATGGGGACACGGAGATGAAACATGGGACGGATGTGGGGACACGGGACGCAGATAAGGACGTGGGAACAGAGCTGAGCAAACTCTGCAGGTCCTGCTGCCGTCTTCATGCTTTACCCCGAGCAGTTCTGTCATTTTAAAGAGACCGATGACTGAACATGAGGAAACAAAAATAGCATCTCTGACTTATTTTAAAGAATATACATCATATACTGTTTAATGTTGAGAAGTGACATAGTAAATAGTAAGCTAATTATAGATAAATACATGTGTAGAAGGTTATTTAAGTAACTGGGAGAAAGAACTGTAGGAAAGTCACCAGAACATCACTGGGGCGTCTGGTGGTATCTCCTCCCTTTTTCTTCTACAATGAGCATGTGATGTTATTATCAGAGACAAAAATTAAAAGCTATTTATTTAAGAAAACACCTTGCCAGTAGAACAACAAAGAGAGAGCCTGAAGTTTGCAGCCTTAATGGAGCATGGATATTCTCTAAGGAAGGGTCCCCAACCCCTGGGTGGGGAACCAGTATTGGTCTGTGGCCTATTAGGAACCGGGCTGCCCAGCAGGAGGTGAGTTGGGAGGGAGTGAGCAAAGCTTCATCTGTATTTGCAGCCGCTCCCCAGCGCTAGCATCACCGCCTCGGCTCCATCTCAGATCATCAGGCATTAAATTCTCATAGGCACCCTGGTCCCCGATGCCAAAAAGATTGGGGACTGCTGCTGTAAGGCATCACTGTAGTAGTACCTTGAGGGCTCGCCAAGCAGCCCAGGGAATGACACAGGGAGCCCAGTCAGCGCCAACAGGAATGACGAGCAAAGACAACAGGCAGATCACAAAAGAAAAATACAATTGGCCATAAAAATAAGGAAACTGTTTTGCTTCCTAGTGTTAAAAGAGATAAACATACAAAGATTGACTCTGACCAGACTGGCAAAGATTCTCTAAAAGCAATGTCAATGTTGTGAGGCCACGCCGCTTCCCATAGACAGGTGGAATTGTGTGTCAACAGTGTTTCTAGGAATCTATGCAAAGAAAATAATCAGAGGTGGTCAAAGATGGATGGGTAAAGGTGCCTGTTGCAGAATTATTTAGAAAGTGAAAAACTGGAATCACTTGCTCAGCCATAGGGGATGGTATGTATGGTGTGATCCATCCAAACAGTGGAGTATCGTGAAGCCTTAGAAACCATGTTTTGAAGAATAATGACATGAAGGAACCCTGTTGACCTGTGTCATATACATGTGTAAGTGTGCATATTTGGTTTGTGTATTCCAGGCACAGAACGCCGACTCTTATCGCCACATGATTTTCATTTCTTCCCTTGTTTTTCTTTCTCTTCCATAAGCTTCCTCAATCAGCTTTCCTACTCATATAAACACAGATGAGTATAAATTGTTTTTAAAATTTTACACTGAAGTTTAAACCTTCTCATGTGAAGAAGGCCTCAGAAGAGCACTCAGGAGTAGTGTTTGCGCCAATCATGTCTTGCCCAGGCGACTTACTCATAGCTGCTCTGAGCTTTGATGCATTTCTCCAACAAGGAATACTTTCATTTTGACCAATAAATAAATCATAGTCAGGAATTAGGCAAAGTGTTGAAATGCAGGGACCCCAGTGGCTCACGTTGGTGAGTTCGTGATAGCACATGTAACTGCAGGTTGTCAACAGCCTTCACATCTAGCTATCCAAGAATGACCAGCTCGTACGTGAGCCTCACTTCTCACTGGAAAGCAGGGTCACTGTGAAGCCTGCATCCGAGGATGGAGTCCCTCCAAGGACACTCGATGTTGTCGGCCATTTAATCTGCAGCTGTCCCGGGGTTTCCCCTGCTGCACATGGCTGAGCCCTGCCTCACTGCAGTCCCCTTTGTCGGTGACACCTTTTGTGTGCAGAAGCTTTTGTTGTGGTATAGTCCTGCCTGGCAGCCGTCTCCTTTGTGTGTGCTTTTTTTTTTTTTTTTAGGTTGCTTAAAAATCCTTTGTTCTCAGTGGTCATAAAGATATTCTCTTATATTTCCTCCTGAAACTTGCCAGGCTTTGCTTTCACGAATGTAAGTCTTTGATCCACCTGGAACTGGCTTTTGAGTGGAGTGACACAGCAATGTCATGTGTTGCCCTGTGCAAACTCCGTATCCTCTGTCATGTGTCAAACTCTGCTGCACGCAGCCGCTCCTGGGCCTCGGTGCTGTTCCCTTCGCCTTTTTTTACCCCCTGTACTAGTTGGTCCCAGATCTCTAGGTGGAGGGTGAGTGTTTTTAAGTTTTTGTTTTTTATCAAAGCTGTACATCCACAGCTCAAAGATGCCACTGGTTTCAGCAGTTTAGGAATAATAACCAGCCACCCCCATACTTGTTAGCTGTTTCTTTGACATTGATCCCCAGATCCTGGATGGCTGCTGACACTGCTGACCCTGTCCTCCCCACAGCGCTCTGTCAGCAGCAGTTTGCGAGCAGCGCCTGCGTCGTGAGGTCACGTGGGCACCATTCAGAGCTAAGCCGTGTGGGAACCGTGGCTCTTGTTTCCCCAAGTTGGAAAGGGCTTGTCTGTTCATCTCTCACACCCCCACCCCAGACCAGCTCCACGGTGTAGCACACACAGCCTCCCTCCCTCTTTGGAAGAAGCCCCACCCCACCCCGCAGCGCCTCGCCGCCCAGGCGGGGCTGGTCACCTCCGCATCAGTGCACAGCTCCCACCGTCACCCGCGCTCGGCCCATCCCTCCCTCCTGTTCCTGCACCCATGGCTTCCTCCTTCTTCTTCCACTCCTCATTTTGGGGCTTACACCCCTCAGAAGCCTCCTGAGAATGGATGTATGTCTGGCAGAGTCATCTTTCTGGTTGGGCTGGATATAGAATTCCGGGTTAGAAATCATCTCTTGATTGGTTCCTAGCTTCTATGTTTGCTGCTGGCTACAGCCGTGTTATTCCCGGTGTTTTGCGAGCAGCCAGGGGAGCACTGACAGCAGTGGTCTCGGCCTCCCCTCGTTTCTTCAAGGATCAGGAGCCCAAGTGTAAGATGCTCCCTGGCTACTGTAAGAGTGTCTGGGCCTCATCCACCGTGTTTCCTCACTCACCTTCCTGCTTTTTATGCAGCCAAGGATGGGGCATGTGAGGTGCCCAGTGTCACTCCATCAATAGCTCAGGATCCTTAGTGGAACAGGAATAGTGCTATTCCTGTGTCGCTCCAGGGTCAGGATCCTCACCCGGCCAGGAGCTCTTCATCCAAAGACCTCACATGGGCAGGGCCAGGCCTGCCACTCACACTCACCCACCCATCCAGATTTATTTTCAATTACAGTTTAAGGCTGAAACACGAACTAGCACTGGATTGGAGAATGGTGCATAAATTCTGCTGGAGAGCCATTTGCCTGAGCTCTGTGAAGTATGACTGTATTGATCGTGACATTATGTCTGTCAGCAAAGCTCCCTGATTGTGGGTGGGCCTCAAAGCCAGGGGGCAGGATGCTCATTAACAGAAGACTTGATTCCAGAATCAATGCATTTTGATAAATATGCTGTTACAAAAAGTGAAAGTTGTTAACTCGTTTGTGGGTTGTATCCGAAGCTCCCCATCGGTCGCACAACCCTCCCCGTGGGGGCAGCCTGTCTGTCACTCTGTTGAGACTGTTTGGCTTTTCTGCACCAGACCCTGACAATGGTGCTGGAACCTAGAAGGACGAAATTGCTGGAAGGACGTAAGAAGAGTTCTCATCCTCGTGCATGCTCATTCAGCGACCCCCAGATGTCAGAAACCCCAAAGCACACAGGGAGTGGACAGAAACAGCGCGGAGGCCCCTTCAGATGGTGGTGTCCGGAGGCCCGTCCGAGAGAAGGCGGCAGCCAGGGGGAGGTAGGGGCACAGGTTGCCAGAGGGAACTATGTGTGCAAAGCAGGAAGGGACGTGCGGCATTGGTGCAGAGCTGGAGGAAGATGGTGCACTGGAGAATTCTGCCCTAGGGTCTCCCCTCAGTATCGTGAAAGGCCAGGGGCCCACAGGGCCCGGTGGGCGCATCAGGGACTTGGGATTTCTTCTGTGGGCCTCGGGATGCCTCCTCTGTGGTTGGAAAGGAATTCCAAAGCAGCCAGGGGGACGAGGGTTCCGATGTGGGGCAGCGGGGACTATGTGGTGACGGTTGCCTTCGGGGTAGGCAGGCGGCTTCCTGACCATCCGTCAGGGCCCACTGTACTCATGCACGCACTCCAGACACAGAACCACCACCCCCAAACCAGGCGAGCCCCATGTATCCCCAGAACCTCCCTGAGGCAGGTGTGGGGCTGGGCTGACCTCCTGTCAGCTGGCTTTCGTAGAAAGATAAGTCACTCCGTCTGGCTGCCATAGGAATTCAGGCATGACCCTTACTGACAGGTGGCTGCCGTGTTCTCTGACTTGGAGGCCTGGCACCTCAAGAAGGATACGGAACTGGCACTGACTTCCTTCCCGAGGGCCGCATGGCCCCCCAGGGTCTGCCCTCAGTGTCGCTCAGCGGAACCCTGTGTGTACCTCCAGTGCAGTTGCTGGGTGGAGTGGTGACCCCGCCTGGTCTGCATGCACCCAGGCACCCCCGGGGCAGGGAGGCCATGAGGGCGTCAGCACTTCACTGAGGGAAGAATCTGCCCAAGAGCCGCCCCCACAGTCCTGCCAAGTCCTGGCTCCTGTGACACTATGAACATGCCAGAGGCCAGAGCCACAGGGCCTGATGGTGCCCCAAACAGGCCAGGGGGCGGAGCGCTGGATGAGCAGAGCAGGTGTTCCCAGCAAGGGTGGAGCGCTAACACCTGAGGAAGACAGTCCCTGCCTGATCGGGGCATCTAATTAGCATCCTGATAGGCAATTTCCCACATTTGTTTTCAACACTTGTTTCTCAGTCATAAATTTGGTTAATACAAATTCTTTCTTTAAAAAATTATTGCTTAATTATAATGTGTTGCAGATGCTGCAAGTGACTTACGTTAGGGTGAACCCGGGGGCGGGAGGGATGCTCTCCTAGAGTTTGGGGAGAGCTTCTTCTCCATAAACCAAGCAGCAATTTCTTAAAACTTTTTATTTTGAAATACTTACAGATTCACAGGAGGGGGACAAATAATGTGCAGGGAGGTCCTGGCACCTTCCCCTAGTTTCCCCAGGTGGCAGCATCTTTTGAAACTGGCACATTACCAAAGCCAAGTCCCAGGCTCACTCAGGTCCCACCGCTACGCACGCACTCGTGTGCACCGGCACGTGTGGGGGGCCACGTAACCACCGCCCCCATAGTGAAAACATTTCTGTCACCTCAAGACTTCTGGTGATGCAATAGATGTCATCTGAGGGACCTGCAGCCTGTCGTGCGGAGCAGGCCTGAGCAGTCCGATGCTGGGGGCCGCTGCCCATAAGCTGGGCCCTTATTCACACCGGACCAGGCTCAACCCGCATTTCACCAGAGGCAGGCTAGACATTGGCCACAGGCCCACTGGCCGGTCTCCAAGGTGAGGTGGGTGAGGCCAGCAGGGGTGGGCACCCGCCCCCACAGGGCCTAGGCCGCCCCAGCCCCTCAGGGCCTGCAGCGTCTCATGTGGCCAGGGCAGGGGATTGGGGGAGCCTCAGAGGAAAGGCTGGGTCCCCCATGAGACCAACCGTGCAAGGCCCCCCAGCGTCCAGCATGGTCCTCTGCAGGTGGCTGGCAGGTGCTGTCATTGCACCACATGCACCCAGAGGCGCTGCTCTTCAGTGGTTCTTCCCCGCGTGAATGCTAGAGCACCATCTAGCCCCCGGGGCTTCCATCCGGTGCGTCTGCCCTTTCTCACTGTGTGGCCTCTGCACAGAGGCCGCGGTGGTGCATCTCCATTACCTCAGAGTGCCACAGAAATTCCGTCCCATGCTTTCTTTTAATTTTTCAACAGTTTTATCGCTGTCTGCCCTGGGCTCTTGGGGGTTCGGAGACGTGCTTTGATCTTTAACTCTTTGATTTCCGATGCCGCCCAACGCAGGTGCTTTCAGGCCCACAGGGGGAGCCGAGGGAGGCACGCCTCGCCCACCTCTGCTGTGCACACGGCTGCGTCCCACCGATGGGGGTGGGTGGAGGCGGCAGCACGGGTGCCGTGGGTGGGTGCAGAGCTCCGCAGTCCTCCTGCGTAAGTACTGGCGCTGGCGCTGTGGGGCTCGCTCTGTAGACGTGCGGCTCCCACCCCTGCGGGCTTCTGTGCCGCATCAGCCCCCCACATCCTCGAAGGCTGAGGACCCTTTTTTCTGAATCTGTTTCCGTCAGCACCACGGAGCAAACATGTCACTGGCCTGTAGGTGAATCTCACCTTCAGAGAAAAGCTGCCTGTGAGTCAGAGCCTCTCTGGAGTGCTGAGACCACGCTCTCTGCCAGGGTTTCACACCTGCTTCAGGCATGTCCAAGGAAATGGAGCGGAAGGTCTTGAAAGGTGTTCAGGGTCCCTGCTTTTCAGGGCATCAAGTAACCATGTGCGCCTTACCTCCCAGTTCCGAGTATGTCCCCCCCAGGTGTGTCACCTGATCATCCTGCCTTCCATGGTTCAGCTGGGACCTTGGGGTCTCCAGGCAGCACAGGGGTCCCTACCTTCCACAGACCCTCCATTCTCACCCCTGGTCCCACCACTCTCTCCAATCTTACTCACCCCAGAGAAAGCAGACACCCCAGCCCAGCCCCCTCCCACCTTCTGGGAGCCCGGCCCACCTCTCCCTCCCTCAAAGCTCAAGAGTCCTTTCCTCTGCTCTCCCAGCCCTTCATCCCGCAGGAGCAGCTCCTGTTGGCTGTGGCCCCAGGGCCTGTGCATTTCTGAAAGTAGTGGCCATTTCCATCCCTGCCTTCTTGAATATTCCCCTCAGGGAACCTTTGCCCCCGCTGACCACTGGTCGGTTCCCTCCTCCTCTGGCCTGTGCTCCCCCTGGTGAGTGGACAGCGTGGAGGGTTGTGAGGAAGCTGGGGCCCCCCAGGAGCTCTGGGCTAGCTGGGGCTCACACCACGTGTCACTCCTTGTCCACAGCTACTCCGAGGAGTGTGGGGTCCATGCCCGGCGCTTCCTGAAGATGCTGGCAGTGAGGCCATCTGTGTAGCCTTGCCAGCGGCTGGGAAACCCAGCCCGCATTCCGGAAGGATCCATATGCGACAGCCTTTCGCAGGACTGTTTTTGGTCCTTCTTGCTCCATTTTCCCCGGAGCAGCCACCTTTGGCTCCCCCACGCACATCCCCGGCCCAGCTCTCCCCGAGATCCTCAGTGCAACGCCCCCCCACCAACCCTACTTTCCTGCTCCCAAGTTCCCTAGCTCTGTCTGCTGTCGCACCCACCCTGTCTCCCACCTGGGCACGGCTGCAGCCACCATCGGCCCTGGTCATCACACTGCCCAGCAGTTTCCACAGTCAGCGGGGAGGAGCTTGTCGGACACAAATACTGTCCCTTTACCTTGTGCCGGACCTTCTTGTGGCCCCGGGGCTCTTGGTAAAGACGGGACACCCAGGCGCATCCTGCGTTATCTACCCCAACACTCTCCCGGCTCTTCCTCACAGCCTCACCCCTGCTCCCAGGAGACCTGACACACGCCCACACGCCCCGTCCCCTCTTACGATGGGCCTCAGCCCCACCCTTGCCTCCACGGCACGTGCCTTTTCCCCTCCAGACCAAGATCTACAACGCCGGGCTGCTCTGCCTCTGCGTCTGGCCAGCCAGCAGACGCTGCCGGAGCTCACCGCCCCAGGACACAGCACAGCTCCTCACCTGATGAGAGTGTCCTGGACGCGCTGTATCCACTGACAGCTGAGAGGGGCTTCAAACGACAGGAATCTATTCCCTCCCAGTTCTGGAAATTAGAAGTCTGAAATCCAGGTGTTGCAGGGCCACGCCCGCTCTGGGAGTTCTGGGGGAAGATCCTTCCTGCCTCTGCTGGCGCTTGGGGGCCCCAGGTGTGCCTGGGCGGGTGGCTGACCACTCCGCCTTCCGCGTCCATCCTCACATGGACTTCTCTGCTGTGGCACATCTCCCCCTCCCTCCCTCTGTTCAGGACACATGTCCACATGTGGGGCGCACTGGGTAACCCAGGATGACCTTGACTGTGTGTCGTCATGTGCTGTCTTTCCCTGACGATGATTTACATAACTGACCGGGGCTCTGCCAAGTGCATCTGTCCTTACTTGGCACATAAATCCCCAAACCTCTCCATAATACAACTTCCACATGTCTGTGTCCAGCACATCCTTACCATTCCGGTGCCTGACTATTCTCAGAGGACCTCGTAGTTCTCACTGCTCTTCATCAGGCTGGTAACAGGAGATAGACACAGGTGCCAAAGGAAGCCATCAGCCACTGGGAGCTGGCGCGCAGGGCAGGGACACCCGGAGGTGCTAGAGAAATGTCTGAGCAGGGCTGAGTCAAGGAGCGACAGCAGCTGGAGAACTAGACCACTGTAGGCGGGGAGCCAGCGCGTGTTCCCGGGGGACGAGGGGTCATGGCCAAGGGCTGTGGTGGAGCCGGTGTGGGTGCAGCTGTCAGAGGCTCTCACCCTGGCTTCAGCTACATTAACACAGCAGGGCTGAGAGCAGCTCAGAGAGACTACAGGTGACATCAACAGAGGCGCCCACGCCACGTCAGCCTTGGCATGGGCAGTGGGCAGCATCTCTAACAAGACCAGGGACGGAGGCAGAGCGTAGGGCAGGCAGCAACACGTTGCTCTGCTGGGTCCCTGGGCAAGCGGAGGCCAGCGGGAGCAGGGCCAGGGAGAGATTTGAGGGACCTAAACGCCAGCATGGCTTCACCCTAGGCAGTCTAGGCCGTGACAGCCTAGACTGGGTTTAAGTGATGGGCAGCTGGTGGTCAGGAAACTGGGGAAGACCGTACAGCTGTCCAGTGTGGAGGGGACAAGGCCAGAGCCAGGGCTACACAGCAGGAATGGGAGAAGGGCCGAGGTGGGCCTCACGGCTCAGGGCAGGCTGCGTCCGCCCCGTCCCTGCAGCCCGCTCCTGGCACTTCGCGCCTGCACCGTCAGGCTGTCCCGGGACTGCCCTGCGGCTCTCCACAGCCTCTCGTTTCTTAAGCTTCCGTCAGCACGAGAACCACCACGCTCGCCACCCTGTGCTCTTAGAGCCTGGCCTTCCAGCTGCACTATAAATAAGCCGGCAGCGCGTCCAAGCACACCCATCCGTCTTGTTTAATAGACTGGAGAGCGCCCCACGCCACGGCAGGTCGCAAGGAGTGGCAAGGTGATGGATGGCGCCTTCCTGCGTCAGACGGCATGATGTATAATGAAATATTTATGATTTATTTCAGCTAATAACCCAGCATGAAGTGTGGGGTGTGTGAAAGCAGACAAGTGAGACCGCGCGGCTCTGCTTGCGGAGGGCGGGGTGGGGGCGTCCCCACGTGCGCACACGCATCCCCCGCACACACGGGCACACGTGTGTGTGCACTCCCACGGCCCACTCGCTGCACCCTCGATGCCCCGGGCTGGAGTGCAGACCTCGCGGCCCTCGTCATCCTCTGCCCTGCCGCCCTCATGCTGGGTGATGTCTGAGAAAGGACAGCTGGACCTTTAGCTAGGGAGGGTTCCCGCCAAGGTGACACCCAGGAGAACGGAGGTGGAAAAGCAGGCAGTCACCTGAGAACAGGAAGTCCCTTTCCTCCTGTCAGACCCACGTGAGGCCCAGGAGCACCCCATCGGGGAGGGGCCCCGTTGCGGCCGGAACCCCCCCCGGCAGACATTGGGAGGCGGCCGATTCCCGGCTCACCTGTTTTCATGGCCTGAGCGACAGCAGGAAGGGCACCGTGCAGTGACAGCACGAGGCCCCAGCCATCATACCTGCATAGGAAGGCGACCAAAGGGGGCCGTTCTGGTGTCAGCCTCACAGGTTAAGGTCACAGCCTTCAAACTTTGTGCTTGCTGCCTTCTCCCGAAAGCGCCCCACGCGTGGCTGCCGCACCCATGGTGTTAACACGCACAGACACCCAGTGTTCACCGCACAGGTACACGTGTCCTCTGTGCATGTCCTTGCAGGCACGGGGACCATAGCATGCTGAGCTACAGCCCCAGCTCGCCTCCTGGTGACCAGAGCCCCTTTCTTCAGGTGACACAGCCGTGTTCAAGGATGGCAGCTACTGGATCCGGGGCCGCATGTCAGTGGACATCATCAAGAGTGGCGGCTACAAAATCAGCGCCCTGGAGGTGGAGCGGCTGCTGCTGGGACACCCCAGCATCAAGGGTAGGTGGCCGTGGCACTGCCATTTCAGCGCAGCTGTGCTTGGCCCGGGCCCGGCCATCTTGGGAACAGATGTGTTTTTCTCTGATTATAGACAAAACAAAGACCAGCTTGCAGTGGACACCACTCAGTGGGGCTTTGCCCTCCACACGCCACAGCTGGTTCCGGGTCCATGGGGTGCTGGCTGCTCCGCTCAGCCCCTGTGCAAGAGAGCGGTGGCATCCCCATGCTCAGAAGTAGCAGCATGCTCAGGTTGGCCATGGGCCAAGCATCCTGGCAGGACCAGAGCGGGCGGCTGTGGGCGCTAGTCCAGGAAGCATGGTCCCTACCCAGGCTACCTCCTAATCTGGTGTCACAGGCTATGGGACCTTGAGGACGGCAGAGGCAGCTCCTGTGGACCCAGACCCAGCCATTTCACCAGGGCTCTCCCTGGTAGCCTGTCCACGGGAGCCCGCAGGCCTGAGGGGCAGAATGTTCTGGACTTTTAATTGTCCTCAGCGCTCTTATCAGCAACTGTCCCCAAGGACAGTGCGAGGGGAGGACAGGAGCGGCGGGCAGGCAGTACCCACCCTGGACCCCCTCAGAGGTATCATGGGGAGCCCACCCTCGTCCACCCCATAGGCCTCCGCACTCGGGGCTGCCACGCGGCTGTTCCCCAGGACTTGCTCCTGGGATTCCGAGTCCTGGCATTTCCTGCACGTTTCTGGTTACCTTCAGCCTGCAGTGCTCATCGTGGCATTTAAGGTGCCCCACGCTGTTCTGTCCACAGATGTGGCTGTGATTGGAGTTCCAGACATGACATGGGGCCAGCGGGTTACCGCAGTGGTGAAACTTCAAGAGGGACACTCACTGTCCCACAAGGAGCTCAAAGAGTGGGCCAGGTAAGGGCTGGGCAGGCAAGGGCAGGGGGCATTCGTGGTGTCAGGGGGAAGGGATGGGCAAGGTGGGGACCGCCCAAGATCAGGGAAATGGATGGGGGGAGGGCTGTCTCATGGTCTGACGGAGGGCCAGGCAGGGGTCCTGGGCCTTGTTGTCATCTGTCTGGGGCAGAGGGGTACCTGGAAGGTCAGGTGACGTGGTACTCCCATGAGGCTGCACCCCAGCGAAGTGCTCCAGGAGGCTCTAATGATGGCAGAAGACATGGAACCCGTCATGCCCATCACAGAAGGGCCGTGAACACTTAAAGGGAAATAGAAGCCCCCGTCCCCAGCCATGCATCTCCGATATGAGATTTGGCGGAAGGTCCTGGGGTGGCAGAAACACACACTCCTGGACGGGGTTGCCCGTGGTGAGCGAGCTTTAGGAGGAGGCTTGACAGGGAAACATCCTGCTGCCCTGAAACCAAGATCAAGAGCATTCTACGTGGCCCCGGGGCGCTAGGCTGAGCCTGCCCAGAGCGCCCTCCCGTCCTTGCCGTCTCCCCCAACCATGGCACCTGTCCCTCGGCTGTGCCCTAAAACACACTGAGCTCGGGGCGTTTTCACATGCCCCTTGGGTGATCACTGCCAGCCGGAGGCCGGAGCTCCTTGCTTTCCCTTTGAGAGGAGCCAGGCCCCACAGTCCCTGTGCCCTCCTCGCCCTGCGTCGTAGTTGGCTTGCCTTCGCCTAACCCTGACCCCTCCCTCAAGCCTTCCTGTCACCTACCCTGGCGCCGGTGGTTACTGTGTTCCAAGGCCACAGGCCCCTTCCCTGTGCCCATAGTGCCTAGTGGTCAGTCCCAGGACTGAACCTGAACCCCACCACCTTGCCAAAGGCCGGACAGGACAGGACAGACCCCAGAGGTGGGCCTCTCAGAACCATGGAGCAGTGTCCCCGTGAGCTCAGGAAGGAGGCAATTAGCAATCTTCCCTGGGTTCTGCATATTAAATCCAGGAGTTTTCTCCTCCCGATCCCCTCCACCCACGCCCCCCCTCCCACCCCAGCTTGTCTCCTTCTCCTCGGTGCTCAAGATATTTTTGGCTCGTCCAACATGATTTCACGAACAGTAGGAATCCTTGTTTCATCAGGGGCAGCGCAGCTGGGCAATTAGATCCCCCAGGCTTGGCAGAGGCGCCGTTGGAGCACCGCCGTTTAACAAAGGCGATGCTGCTGTGATTTACCACTTACTCTGTTAAAGCGTGTGTGCGTGTATGTGTGCGCACACGCGCACACACGTGTGCCTGTGTCCTGTGCTCAGAGCTCTCCCAGCGCACTTCGGGTCCAGGCTTCGGTCTCACGTTACCCCGGAGCCCCGCACACCCGGCCGATCTCCCTGCCCCTCACACCCCACACTGCTCTCCGACTCTAACGCTCAGCTCAGGCTCCTGGCCCAGCCCCTGCAGCGGCCTACGCTAGGGGTTGTGGCTTGTACCCATGAGTGTGAGGAGACCCTGCAACAGGCGCTGCGTGCAGAGGGTTTGGGGGCGCTCTGGGGAGATGCTTATGGGAGAACAGGACTGGGTAGACCAGCCAGCCAGCCTGTCATCTGCCTCCATGCGGACTGTCCCAGACTGAGGCCAGCATCCAGCCCTTTGTGTCCCCAAATTGGATAGTTTTGGGGCGTTGACACAGAGGCTGCCCACCGTGTGGAGGGACAGGAGGGGTTTCCCTTTCAAAGGGCAGGATGGGCTCTAGATCCCAGCCACCATCTTCGTCCTCCATGTTCGGGGGGAAGGGAGAGGGGCTGCTCTTTCTCTGGTCGCTGGCTTTTTAGCGAGGCTGCTGTTTCTTTATGTCATATTCACTGCCATTTGCAGTCTTTTTAAAGGCTTTTTCTTTTTAATAATGTTCTCCCTTTTGCTGCCATTTTTTTCATTTCTGAAGATGCTTGCCACCCTCTCAGTTTCTCTCCTCCCCAAGTAAAGGGCCGTCTTCTTGCCCTGGGCTACGTCCTTAGCAGGAGTCAAAGGGGACCTGGCAGCCCCAGAGCAGGCAGCGCGTCTCCTCGAGGGGTGAGCACGGCCTCAGAGCTGGCTACCACCATGTGCTCAGGGTCTTGGACGTGTACAGCCTGCCACCTTTCCATCCCCCCAAACTGCCACGTTGCAATGGGCCACGTGGGACTTAACACACCCGGGAAGAATTCTGGCATTGACGTCTGATCAGGCCACGATGAGTGATGGGAGGTGGCTAAAGCCCTGTCCCAACTGTGCCCCACTGTCTCTCTTCCCAGGAGACTAGCGTGGAAGGTACTAGGTAATACCTTATTGTCCATGTGCATTTTTTTCACACGGAAACTTGCTCTTAACAAACAACTCAGCCTTGCGGGATTCCTATCTGAGATCTCACTTTGCTTTGAAGCAGTTCTGAGAGTATCCTGTTCGACCAGTTGCTAAGCTGGAGCCCTTGGAGGAGGGCAGGCCCGGCCCCCAGACTCAGCCTGTGTTTCTCAGTGAAGGTCTCCTTCCCGGGGGATCACCGTTCTTGGAAATGGCAAGGGCCAAGATTTTAAACCCACGTCCTTCATGGCGCTTTTAGATCACTTTTTAGTTTTTATAGCTTTTATTTCTTTGTCAGTGGTTGCTAAGTCAGGGTTTATAACGTGCATCTCTGACGTACCAGCGCCCCTCCCCTGACGTCAGTCTCTTCATGCACAAATGGCCTGCGTGCTATTGTTGCCGCGCATCTCCTTTTAGATTTGTTGCACACCCACACTATATCCTTCTCACTTTTGTTCAAACGGTTATCTCCTGAAGATGATGCAATAATAAGGAAAATAGTATCTGTTTCCCGTCTCAGGTGTTCTTCCTGCCTTGGCTTTTCCTGGACTCTGTCAGCAGCATTTCCTCCTGCCCGCAGGCACCCTTGCACCTCTGGGCAGGTCCGCTGATAAGGAACTGCGTCAGTCAGTCGTCAGCCACTATGTGTCTGAAAATGTCTTTTCTTTTACCTTCATTCTTGAAAGATACTGTCTGGGCGTGGGATTCTAGATTGACTGGTTTTTCTTTTAGTTCCTGGAAAATGGCATTCCTCGTTCCATGACCTTTTCACCTGCAGTGTTCACCGCAGGAATCCGCTCTCCTGGGCCCTCTCCTCTCTGGCCCCTGGCACCCAGCTCAGCACTAACACCACGAAGCAAAGACGGGGCATGGGGAGAGCCACACCACACGACATGTCACCCAAACACCACTGGAGACCCTGAGTTTTAGCAGCCAGGCTGGGCGGACGTGGGCAGCTGCGGTCCAGGAGCAGGCGGGGGTGTTGGGCCTTAGGGTTTTGCCCTGCTGCACCGTCAGAGTCACAGGCCAGTCCCGGTGGCTGGTTCCAGCAAAGTCCAGCCCAGAGCCACACATCCTCCCAGCCCCAGTGGGCAGCCAGCCATCTCCTGCAGCTGCCAGGACCACAGATGGTGGCACAGTCTCCTTATAAACCAGCAGCCTGCACCCCGAGCACCCCGGAGTAGGAGCCCCGTAGCCTTTGGCCTGCAGCAGACTGTGGCAGGAGCCGCCCTGCGATAACAATGCGTTCAGCGCAGGACTGCTGACGCGTTCTGCCTGTGGGCAGATGGACCCAGCCTGCAAGGGCGATTAGGCTCATGTTTATTTATAAGCACCCGGCTGCTAAGGCAAGATTTGGGATTTCTCTGCCACCCCCATCACTGGCTCCTCACCATGACTGATCCTCAGTGGCCAAGGCCGCCCCCCAACTGCAGACTGGAAGGCCACACATGCTTGCTGGCCTTGGGCAGATATTGGGGCCACATGTCCTGCACCCCACTGTCTGAATCATTCTGGCCTGGCCTGAAGATTATTGTCAGCAGCCCCAGAGGTCAGGAGCTGCCACCCCCCGGCAGCATCCTGTGCTTCTGCTATTTTATTACAAAGGGGCCTATGGCCCCGGGGGTGGCTGCGAGAGGGCGGGGAGCAGGCAGCTGTCTGCCCAGAGGAGGCCTTGGGAGGGAGAACTCTGGGCCCTGCAGCCTGAGGAGTTCCAGAGTAGAGTCTATGGGGATGGGACCCCAGCATGGGGTCATACACAGGACAACAGGAGAGCACATCATCTAATGGGGTACCCCTCATGGGAGTGGGGGCGCAAGGAAGCTCCTGGACCACCAGACAAGCCCCACTCGCTGCTTGGGTGCCGGACTCTGGTGGGGGGAGGGCTGCACTGGCCCATGTGGCCGCAGCGCCAAGGTCTCACCACCGCCTCTGCCCGTCTGTCCAAGGCTGCCATAGTGACCAGGCCACAGAGTGAGACCAGCTCTCTCCAGCTGCGGCAGGCCTGGCCCCCAGTGGCGCTCGTCCTCTCCCCCTGGGTGGGCAGAGGGGCATCTCTGTGTTAGTGTCCTGCAGCAGGGCACCCTCTGGGACAGGCACAGGTGGCCAGGCTTCTGGGCCACGGGAAGGACGCTGTGTGGGCCCCGCGCTCTCCTGCCACTCAGGCCAAGCGTGTCTCTGCAGAGGTGTCCTGGCCCCGTACGCCGTGCCTTCGGAGCTCCTGCTGGTGGAGGAGATCCCGAGGAACCAGATGGGGAAGATCAACAAGAAGGACCTCGTCAGACAGTTCTATCCACAAGACCAAGGCCAGGCGTCCATAAGCCAGGTTTAAACTAAAACCCTGTAAATCAGAGGGAATAGAGTGAGGCCTGATGGGGTGAGATCACAGCGAGAGGCCTCCTCTGCCCATCCTTATGGCTGCACCCACACCCTTTTGTGGCCCTTTTATTCCTCGAGGCTGCCGGGCAGGTCCCAGGCAGATCTAGGTGTCACCTGAGGATGCAAGTTTCCAAAGAAAATTCAATAAAGCTTCACAGAGGAAAAATATTCCTGTGCCTTGCTGTCCACCTGGGGCCTGCATGGGGGCCATGCTCCAGGTGCAAGGAGTCCTTGCATCTGCACACATGTGCATGTCACAGTGCAAGGTGTCTCCCATTGTCTGGGATGCCCATGTGGCCACTGCAGGTGACCTGCAACCCCTCTTGGTAGAACCCCCGACAGTTCTGGGGAGCTGACCCTGAAGACAGGCCTGGGCGTCCAGCTGAGGGGATCGGGCATGCTATTGTCTCTTCTGTCCTCCCTGACACACTTCCCCGTGAGCTCTGGGACAGCCCACCCCATGAGAGTGGCATCACTGTTCCCCCAGGGACCTGGTAGAGACTCACATAGGCCTTCAGGCCAAGCTGGCCACCATGGGGGTGCAGCTCAGGCAACCAGAGGGCCAGGGAAGCTGAGTGCCTGGAGCCTCTGCTGGGCGGCCACATGTAGCCCCTCAACCCCCTCGAAAGGAACATTCTAGACCAAGGGCCCACAAACTTCTGGGATGGGCCAGGTAGTCAATATCTTAAGCTCTGCAACCATGTGGTCCCTATCACAGCTGCTGACCTCCGCTGTCATAGTGCGGATCCTGCTGTCCTCATGTGGAGTCCAAATCTCAGTCGCCAGAGGCTGACACCAATGGTCCCGCAGCCTCTCCACCTTGACTTTTGACTCTTAACCCCCCATCCCCTCCATGCTACTTCCTCTACACACCCCTGTACCCCCACCCCTCCTTTCGGTCTCTCTCTAAACGCCACCTCCTCTCTAAACGCCACCTCCCCTCCGCTGCCCCCTAGACAGGCCCAGGCCCAGGCCCTCCGCCCTCCCCAGCCACGAGCACACAGTCCTCCAAAGAGCAAATCACGTGTCAGCATGCCCGCTTCCCGCTCTTGGCTTCGTCGACTCTGTCACATGAGTGCCCCATGTGCACTCCAACAGAGAATCCAGGAGCCTCTAGACAGTTTACTGGAGACCCAGGCAGCTTCTCTACCCAAGACTGCTGGGAAGTGCCACTCGCAGCACAGCAGGAGTCTGGCCTTGACTTCTCCAGAACGTTCTGTCCTCAGAATGTGTGTCTCAAGGAGCAGCAGACTGTGGGAGCTGGAGGGGGCACCTCAACCAGAGCAAGGGCTTGGCGCCTTGTTTAGAGGCTTCCGAGGGTGAGGGAGGCGGGGCCGAGACCATTCTCCCACCCTAGCGCTGCATGTGGCCTGTGACTCCCCATGGCCTGACCCTGGGTGTGGCATTTGCTCAGAGGAACGTCCAGCCCCTAGCTCCCTCCTGAGGCCTGGACATGCAAGCTGGTCGCTCACCTACTGAGCAGGCTGCCCAGGGGTCTCGGCTACTGTGCCCACAGCTGGCTCCTCTTGAGGGCAGCCCTCAGCACCGCAGCAGACTCCGAGGCTTCCCGCTGTCCTTGAGTCTGGCCCTGTGGTAACTAGGGAACCACATAATTACATGCTACTGAGAAAAATGAGATTCAGCACTGCGGGATCTTTGCTTAATCCCACTGGTTTGACACTGTATCTGTCTTGATACTGAAATTTTCGATTTCTAAAAATGTTTACGTAATTATTTGCTTTATGCTATAATCTCTATCAAATACTTTCAAAAAATAACAGCCACCTTCAACTAACAGCAAGACTATAGAAGGACATTGATTTATCCTTGGAAGAGGTTCCCCTAAGGACACAAAACACTGTGCCCCACTTCCTAAGCCAGCATGACCAAAGGTCACCGAGCTTCCAGAAAATTCCCCTTTGGCTAGAAATGCTCCCCCCACTCACACGCACACACCTCCTCCCTAAGGCTGACCCTCACGCAGCCCCACCAGCCTGCATTCAGCTCCCACAGCAAAGCCAGGAGCTGGCACCCGGGAGCTGGGCTATGACAGCTTGATTGACAGCCCATCTACCTTTGACCTCACTAGGGGGGGCTGCGCTGGGTCTGCACTTGTTGCAAAGCAGCTCAGATACCCAGGGTGCCTGGCAGGGCCTGCTGCTCAGACAGGCCATCTCCTCAGAGCAGGGAAAAGGCCAGCCTGAGCCTGCAGGGCCCCTCAGGCTCCAGAGTAGAGGGAACACACCTGGCTCAACTCATCCCCGAGTCCTGCCATGTCCCACCCCCTGAACATATACTCCGCAGCAGCCAGGGCAAAGCTCTGCTGCCTCCTTGTGCCTCTAGCATCTGCATGTGCAGGCATGGAGGGCCAGCCAAGGGAAGAGACCCCCCAAGAAGGGACAGGCTTGAAATAGCCACAGACATGTCTGGTCCAAAACCGCCCAGCCCCTCCCTGGGACACAAGGCCCATGTCCTCTCTGCCTGGGTTTCCCATTCCGGGATCTGAGGCTGGTACTTCCTATGGGCTCTTCTAGTCCTGACCAAAGACCGAGGCTCTGCTCCCTCAGAACTCCAGTCATGAGGGCTGGCGACCCCACACAACCTCCCACCTAGAAGCTCCCCAGCCCTCCTGGCTCCCCAAGGGGGCCATGGCGGCATGTCAGGTCGGGGCACAGAGTCCTATCAGCTGGGGTCAGCACGGGCCAGGCCACCAGCACCCACTGCCCAGGAACCAGGCACTCTCATGTCCACCCAGCTGTGCAGCCACAGTTTGAATCTCTGGGCTGCTTTGAACAAGTGCAGACCCAGCGCGGCCCCTCCTAGTGAGGTCAAAGGTAGATGGGCTGTCAATCAAGCTCTCACCTTGGCTCCCTGGGTGCCAGCTCCTGGCGATTAGACATAAAGACTTAAAAACTGGCTATACAGCTGGGTGGACGTGAAAGTGCCACCACACCCACGACTCGAGATTCTCGCCGGTCAGGGATGCACACAGGCCTGCAATGAACCCACAGCCACTGTGTTGTGAATCCAGACCCTCTGTGTCTTCCCTCCATGCCTACCACCTTCGCAGTTAGGACCTGAGGACATCCACACCTGGGCCTGCCTTCCCCGGAAACTGTCTCTTGCATCTCTCCCAAAGCGGGGGCAACAGCCGAAATGTCAGGAGCGCAGATGCCCGACTGGGAGCAGAACTCCTCAGTGTGGGCCCCAAGATTGTCACAGATGCACCTCATGTCCTAGATCCAGGGGCCCGGACTCCCCAGGTATGTCCATGAGCACAGCCGCCTGCCAACACAGGTGAGGCTAGGACACCGCGTCTGCCTGCTCAGAGATAGAGGACCCAGAGGGGCACCCCAAGAGCCAGTTCATGGGGCACTAAGGCTGTCTAAAGGGGGTTCTGGCAGTTCAGCACTCAGGTTTAGACCAAATAACCATGTAAAAATGTGTTTGATGCTGGGCTGACTAGAGAACGATGAATAGGAAATACATGCCTGCATATGTAACTGTGCTCACAGACATCCCTGCATACGTGCCAGTGTGCACATGCACACGCGCGCGTGCACACACACGCCCTGTGACACTTCCCAAGCTTTTGGGCTGAGTATTTCCAAGAGTACCTGAAATCACCCTAAACATTGAAGTTCCACTCTTTCTGGTTTATGTTGAGTTTCTACATTTAAAAAAAAAAAAAAAAAAAAATTCGAAGACAGATTCTAGTACCAAACAGTAAATTTGAAAACTACAGCTCATTTCTTAAAATGGTTCTGGCCTGTGACCTCCTTCTGGGGGCCCCGGGCACCTGTGCTGTACCTGCCATGCCCGCCTCTCCCTGCGCCTCCTCTTTACTTCCTGGGCCTGTCCCCGTGTGCCCGCCTCGCCTTCTGGACACTGGACAAGGTCGTGCCGGGGTCGCCCCTGGGGCCGCCACCCCATCCCTCTTCTTCCCCGGCAGTCCTCTCCCCTGTTCTCTCACCTCACATAGTCCCCTCACCACCCCTACCGTCCCCCCTCCCCGTCTTGCACATTCAGCCCACGTCCCCCTGTCCCCGCGTCCTCAGTGGTCGCACTGGGGCCTGTCTTTCTCCATGTGGACTCTCTCTGGTGAGTCGCTCGAGGTCATTTTTGTTATTATGGACCTGTGTGCATTGTCAGGGCTGCTGGGTGGCCCTTCTAGAACTTTCCTGAGCCAGAGCAGCCCACACTTCACCAGAACCCCTATGTTCTGCCTTAATGGGTCCTATGGTGCCGCTGTCCCCTCCCACTGGGCCATGAGCAGTGGTCAGAGCAGCTCTTTGTCCTGCCTGTGGGAGTCAGGTGTATCCTTTGTTAAAACATCACGGAGGCAGTAATTCTTAGCTCACCAAATAGATCAATATCAAATTATCATGTCCCGCATTCATAACTCTTACGCGTGCAACAATAGGGGAACAAGGTCACTGGAGAATAAATAGCAGCAGAGGCACTTTGCGATCCATCACTGCAGACAGCCGCAGGCATCCCACGCAGCACTGACAAGGCCATTAATAAAGCTAGGAGATGGATGACCACAGGGAGGGGCCAGACCACCTGCCTCACCCGGGGGAACCTGCGGGGCTCCACTTCAAGGTGGGGAGGGGCTTCCGCCCACCTGGATACGATGGAGATCCCCGCTCAGGTCCCCGACATATTCGCAAACCCAATCAGACCAACTGCTCTCCCCGGGCAGGGCCATGGTGAACGCCCCAAGGGGAGAGCTCTCAGCCCGTTTAACAGATGAAGAAACAGGTCTGGTGAGGTGAGCGACTATCCCAGGGCCCCAAGATGAGAAAGGACAGGAAGTCAGGGCCAGGGCAGCACACTGGAGACGTGCTTGGCACAGGTGTGTCAGTGGGAAGCGAGTTGGCCCTGGCCTGGCTGGCAGTGGCGGCCCATCTCTGGGGTGGCCTGCTTCGGTCTTCCCAGACAGGGAGCCCATCCTAGAGCTGGTCAGGAGCTGTGAAAGCTACAACATGGGGCCATCTGAGGGAGCCTAGGCCCACCTCTACTGGGTCCCTATGGGTCACCCAGCTGCCCTCAAATTCTGGAACCACCAGTGAGGGACCCCAAAGTTGTCCACGTCCTGACCCCTGAGACCAGGCCTGTGAATAGGTTACTTCATGAGGCTAAACGGTCTTAAAACAAGGGCTGATCCTGAATCTCCAGATGGGCCTCAGTATCATCACAGGGACCTAACAGTGGCAGGAGGGCCAGAGTAAGAGTGATGGAGTGGTGCTCAAGCAGTCATCACCAGCCTAGATGATGGAGGAAGGGGCCAAGGGCCAAGAAGCCAGAAAAGACTAAACAGATCCTCCCCTGGAGCTTCCAGGAGAAACTAGCCCTGCAACACCACATTCTAGATTCAGGAGACGGTGCTAGACTTACAACCTCCAGACGACCTCCAGCCATGAGAGAAGATGTGTTGTTTTAGCCTCTGCCATGTGTGATTGTTAAGCATCTTCCTGGTTCCATGTATCTTGCACCAATCTCTCGTTAGCTGGCATTTTAAGAGGAAGAAAAGGGGCTATTGGACAATTCTCTTGGAAGCAGTCCAGTTGGTCTCTCTGTGACTTCCAAGTCCTCTACAATCAGCATCCTGTGGTCTCAGGGCTGATGTAGCTGTGAGGTCTCTGTCCCCAAGGGGTGGACTCAGGTGTCCTCCACAGGTTGACAGGTAACATTCCCTTAAGCAATCAAGAACATGGAAAACAGGCCCAAACAGGCTGATGAAGGGGTGTCTGGGCAGAGGAATGTAGGGTATGGCAGGGAGATCCTGGCTTCTCCAAGGCCAGGGCGGGAGACCCACGGTCCTGCTTGCATCTGTCCAGCCACCCTTCCCTTCCCTCTTTCAAGTGGAGGACAGTTCCTCAGGGCAAGCGCTGTGGTGGGTGGCCAGGGCCCGAGGACGCACCCTGGCACCCTCATAGCAGCCATGTGCCTCTTGAGCCTGTTTCCTCATCTGTGAAGACAGGGCCAGGGTGCCCGAGCCCGAGAACAGGAGGAGGAAGAGTGGAAAGTTCGTGACTAAAGATTGCTCCCGGCTCCCGGCACAGGCAGCAGGGTCCCTCTCAGCCCTCAGCCCCTAACTGGTGATGTTCAGGGTCCTCTCCAAGCAGGGAGGTGTGGAACCTGGGTGCTAGGCTGGCAGGGGCCACCCCCAGAAGCAGAGGCGCAGGAGAAGGGGCGTAGGACAGGACAGGGACCCCAGAACCGGGACAAGCAGGGGCAGGGCCCTTCCTGCCACACAGCCATGTCGCAGCACAGAGCTGTGACAGGAGGGCAGCTCCCACCTGACTGCGACGGCCATGGCCACGGTGCCCTCGCCCCCTCCCTGTTCTCCCCCGAGGCCATGCAGCCCCCTCTGCGTGGGACTGGGCAGGTGGCCAAGGGAACTGCCAGCCTCTGACCCTTGACCTCAGATACATCTTGCCCTTGGTCCAGACAAGCACAAGCATCTCCCTCAGGCCTCTCCGAAAGCACCATCCCTCTGCGTCTACCAGTGTGCGGGGCTTCACACGGACGTGTAAAGTGTGCAGACACATGGGGTGCACTGCACACCTGCACGTATAAGGGGGGGCACATGCGCGTGGGGCTGGGTGTCCACGTGCAGGCGTGTGTATGAGCACCCGTGTTTTGGGTTTGCATACAGGCTTCTGGGCATGACCTACCTATATGGGAATTTGTGTTGGGTGCAGCACTTGACCCCGGCACATCTGCACGTTTCTTCACACGGTGGCCCTTGCCCGCCCCGGGGCCCTCATACGAGCTCAAGCCGCGCCCACCCAGCAGCCCCTCTCATCATCGGCTTGCAGCGCACGTCGCCCATTGACAGTCTGATCATATATACACAGCCATTCAATTACTCTGTAATGGCTACGGGCCATTAAGCCATCAATCTACTTCATTCCAGCCTGCCAGCCCTTTCCCCACCACCGAGCAATAAAACCATTAAAACAACAGCGGCAACAAGCAGGCGCATCCTTAATGCATCAGCGACATTCCCGTTAGCACCGCTGTGACAAGGAAGAGCCGCTGCTCAGAAAGAAGACGAGACACTGCACCAGCCCGATTGGCTGCCTCCTCCACTCACGCACGTGCGTACGCGTGCACACAGGCATGCACGGACCGGACACACAGACATACAGACACATGTACATGTATACGTGTGTGCGTACCACATACTGACATACATACACAAGCACGTGTACTCACCTGTGCACATGTACATGCATACACATGGACATGGACATGGTTATACACACATGGACGTGCATGCTCGTGTGCATGCTACATGGACATGGACATGCATATATACACATGCATGCATATGCGTGGGTGCACATACCTATACACATGTACTCACATGCAGAGAGATAACCACACGTGCTGTGCACATGCTTACACCTGCATATAGGTGCACACACGCGGACTCATACATTTCCACAGATCTGGGCTCTGAAGCCACCCACCCGGAGTCGGCTTCTCCCCAAGGCCCCAGCAGCTAGTGGTAGGCAAAACGGGATCAAGGAGAGCGTGGGGACATGCTGGCATCCAGCGACAGCTGGCACTGGACTCTTCGATGACTAGGTATTGCCCCGTTTTTTCCAAAGAGGCTGTGCCCGTGCAGACGTCCACTAGTACACGTGAGACGCTAATCTCACCTCCGCGCCAGCGTGGACGAGCAGACTTTTCCCTTTTGCCACTGTGCTGGGCGTGGAATTGAATCTTTGTTTTGATTTGCATTTCTCTAATTATTAGTTAGGTGGAATGTTTTAAACATGTTTATTGGCCATTTGAGTTCTTATTCTGTGAATTGCCTGTTCGTGTTCTTTGCCCATTTCCCATTGGTTTGTTGATAATCTCGATTATATATTGATTATGTGACTTGCCTTTTACTTCATTTAGTGGTATCTACCAATGTGCATATAATTAAAATGTTTAATGTATTCAACTGCATTAATCTTTTTTTATAATTTGAGTTCGTCTTGTCTAAAAAATTCTTTCCTGCTCCAAGCTCTTAAATATATTCCCATATGTTCTAAAAATTACAAAGCGTTGCCTTTCTCATTTAAGCCCTTAATTCACTGGACATAATTTTCACGTGTGGTGTGAAAATCCCCGACTTTTCCCATATGGAATAACTAACGTTCCCGGGTATAGACTCTCCCATCCTTTCTCGCTGAACCACATGTGGCCTCTGGGCTCCATCAAGTGTGAGTCGTGCTCGCCCCCTCGCTTTCTGTCCGGTTCACTTTCTTCTGGGCTGTCAATCCCCCCATCTGACTTCCTAAGTCTCGACATTTGTTAGGACAAGGCACCCGCTTTTATTTCCTTTCTCAAAACAGTCTTGGCTCTTCTTGGCCCTTCGCTCTTCTATTTGAATTTGAAGAGTGGCTTAAAGTTCCTTTTTAAAAACCTCATTGGAAATCCTATTGGAGGTTATCGAATTTATAGATTAATCTGGTGAGACTTGACACCTTTACAAACTGCATCTTCCAATCCACGAACATGACCAGGCTCTGCATTTCTTCGGGCTTCTTCATTCTGTAATCTTCTCTATAATAATTGGACATGTCCTCTGAGAGGTCTAGTCCCAGGTGTGTTATACTTTTTTGTTGGAAACCTGAAAGGAATTTCTTATTTCATTTTTAAAGTGGTTATCAAAAAGATATGTGTGTTGGATTTCCATTGTGCAGGCTTGCCGAATTTGTGGATTTCGTGAGGGTTATCAACATCTGCCCGTTAGCACAGTTATACCTCCTCCTCTACACTTCTTAGTCTTCCTATTTCTTAGCATTTCTGACATCTCCAGTAAAATAAAATCTAGAAGAACGGGGGTGGGCAGACACCTCCAGAGCCACGTCCAGTTGCATAGGTGAGTGTGGGTAGCTGCCCTGACTCAGAGGATCTCAGGTATTGTTGCCCCTAAGTCCTAAGATGTTTCATGAATAAGTGCTAAATTTTATTGAAATGTTTTCTGATCTATGAAATTGACCGTCCTTTCCACCTTTAATCTGTTAATGTGGACAATTTTCTAACGTTACACTCATGCTCCTGGGATAAGCCCTACTTGGTCACAGTGTGGGGGGAGGGGATGGGGGCACTGAATTATATGTACTCTATTTAATGTGGTTGTTGATCTAGCACCATGGTTTCTTATCTATAATTCCAAAATCAAAACTCTGACAACCAGAGTTGTTTGTTTGTTTTGGGTTTCGTTTTGTGTGTGTGTGTGTGTGTGTGGTAAACTCATTTTGTGATGCCACAGAGTGAATATTTGTGTCCCCTCAAAATTCATGTATTGAGACCTGCCCCCCAACGTGATGGTATTAGGAGGTGGGGCCTTTGGGAGGTGACTGGGTCATGAGGGTGGGGTCCCCATAATGGGATTAGTGCCCTTATAAAGGGACTCCAAGAGGTCCTTGCCCCTTCTGCCATGTGAGGACACAAGAGAAGACACCGTCTATGAACCAGGAAGCCCTCACCAGACACTGAATTTTCCAATGCCCACATCTTGGATTTCCACCCTCCAGAGCTGTGAGAACTCAGTTTGCTGTTTATAACGCCCCTGTCTGTGGTATGTCGTCATAGCAGTCTGAACGGACTAAGACAGCAGACATAATAACACGAGGTTATATGAGTATTTGCGCATTGGTCACAGGTGCCATCCTAGATTTTAAGGGAATAACACATGTGACAAATTCACCTTTCAAATACCTGAAAAATTCTGAATGCCAACAGCCTTCTCGCTCAGGGGCTTGGGTGCGAGACTTCGGCCTGCATTTTATTTAGGATTCTGAAGGCGGAGGCACCAGGCCCGCCATCTTTTCACAGGCAGGATGTCTTTGATTACCGACCATCTCTTTAATGCTTCCTGGTTTATTCAAAATCGTCGCTTCTTTGTGAGTCCACTTGATTATCTGTGTCTTCTACAAAACCACACACTTCATCTGGGTTTCAGATTTCTTGGCGTAAAGTTGTTCCCAGCCTTCTCATACGACCCAGAACTTCTGCCCCGCCAATAAACGCACTCCTGTTCTCCCAGTGCTCAGTGTCTCTTCCTCACCAATCCTGCCACATTTGTCTATTTAAATTTTCCGTTCCTTTGCTACTCCTCACTGTGTTTCTTTTGTTCCATCAGCTTTCCGTCACCATTCTTTCTCTTCTGGCCTCGGGGTTGCCCTGGCGGCTCGGGCCGGACCCTCCTTCACTGGCTTCTGTTCCCATAAACACATGCCAGGCCCTCAGGCACCACCTGAGCCTCACTCGGGCTTTGCTAGGAGGCACTTCCAGTCTCAAACACCGAGAGAATTCCACTTTGGTTTAATCTCTTAGCTTGGGAGCACATTTTCAATCCGCCATCTTCCTCCTGCTCTCCATGTACTGGCCCGAGAACAGGGCCATGTGATTCCGATTCTTTGAAATCCGAGGCTCCTTTTGTATCCTCCTATGCAGCTGATTTTCGTCTCAGAGTTGAGAGATTGAAAAGAATCTATTAGATTAAACTTGTTAATTTGGTTATTTCAGCGCATCTGTGCCTCAGTATCTGGCCTGCCCGACCCCTCGGGATGAAGCATGTTAAAATCTCCACCGTGTCGTGGAGTCATCCATTTTCCCTCATCATTATGTCAGTTTCTCCTTTATGTATTTCGACATTATGTTCTTAGGTCCATGTTGTACTTGACTATTACATATTTCTGATGGATGTTATTTAGCATCTCTCTTTATCCCTCTTCGTTTTTTCCCCTTAAGTTCTATTTGTCTGAGGTTGATATTGCTATTCCAGCTTCTGGGCTTGTATTTAAATGGCCCATCTTTGCATTCTTTAATCACCCACCTCTCTGTGTGGTGTAGCGTTTCTTGTAAGTGGCATAGCCAGATCTGACATTTTTAACTCCAATCTGATCATTGTCTTTTAATAAGTGCGTGGAGTCGATTTATTGTGATTACTGATGTAGTCAGACTTATTTCTGCTATCTTATTTTGCATTTTCTGCCTACCACCCTAGGGATTTTCACTTTGTTTTTTGCCTCTCTCGTTGTATGAATAAACTTCTCTACTTTTTTCTCTTTGATTATTAAGAAATTATAAACTAAATTTCTGTTCTCTGAGAACCCTTGAAAATGTTAAATACATACTGTAAAGTCTATAGTTCTTCTTCCAATCAAGTTTATGGTTAGGGGGGTACATGGCTCCACATGTCCAGGAAGAAACTATAACATACTACAACCTGGCTCTAAATACCTGCCTCTCTACCATCTTCGTATTTTTTTTTTTTTAGTTTCAGTTTTATTTTTTGTTTTGGACGCAAAAATTAATAGGCTTTGTTTTTACAGCCAATCGTTAAATTTACTGACAATTTATCAACTTCTTGGCTCAATGGATTTCATTTTAATAAATAATGCTCTGTAATAGTTCTCTTGAAAGCATCTGAGTAGTGAACTCACTTAACCTTTGTACACCTGAGTATTTGTCTCCTCACTCTTGAATGACAGGCTGTCTGGTACGAGATGTGAGCTATTAGCTCCGCACCTCTGCTTCCTGGCATCTTGGCCTTCATGCCTTCAAGTTCATTGGTCGTTTTCCTCTGGTGCTATTAAAGCTTTATTGTCGTTGACACAAGTATGTGTCTACACAGGTGGAAACTCTGCCTCACTCAAGTGAGTGGCTACAATGCCTGCATCTTCCCCACGCAGTTTCTGGACCTTCTGTTACCTGAGTGGCCTGTGGGTGAAGATGTTCCTCTCTAGATAGAAATCACATACCCTCTGTGAACGAAGCTAGAGAAATTCCTCCTCCAGCAGCTGGACTTCTCTGGGCTCACACTGCACAAGTGGGGTCACTAAACTCAGCCCCACTTCTATGTAAGTGGCAGCCACGCAGGACCCTCAGCCTCCCATCTGACATGCTGACATCTCGAAGCCTCAGTATTTACTTAACACTCTTAGTGCCATTGCATCTAGTTGGAACAGACTAGTGTGACAAGCTCTCGAGAGGGTTTTGACTCTTGCTTCTGTCAGCAGTCACAAAGCCTCGGGCCGCCTCCTGGGACTTTATTCCAGGCACTGATGGAATCACTGACCAGGGCGAGGCTAAGGACAGGGTCAGCCCCACCAGCGCCTTTCCTCCAGGGGAAGGCCCCTCTTGGCGGAGGCTGCCAGCAGGCTGGCCGCTCAGCCCACGTTCACACCATCACTGTGAGGGTGAGAATATCACAGAAGTGCTTCATGAAGTCATAATTCTACGTCTGCAGCAGTCCTCTTCTATACCCAAACTGGAGCTCGTGCATATCTGTCAGGTGCAGCCACTCATTAAATCCAGGATTAATTGGATACAGGCATAGTCCTGCCCCAGGGAGCCTCACTCTAGGGCACAAGGCGCAGTGGGGATGTCTGCTGGACCCCAGATAGCCACACTCCCCCTTGGCTGGGGAGGATAAGACACCTGTGGGGGGTGGAGGAGAAGCAGTGCCCTGAAATGAAATCTGGGTCCTCTGTGGAAAGGGGGAGGGTGCTGGGGGTAAACCTGGGGCAGGGGCAGGATTAGAATATAGACTAGAAAGAGGGAGGAGCCAGGAGGCAAGTGCTAGCTCTGAGGGGCAGAGGGTGAGAAGGAGGAGCCTGGAGCAGTCTGGGCTTCCAGCTCAAGCTTGATTGGAGGTACAGGAGGAGAAGTGGGTAGGACAGAGAGGAGGTGGAGGTGGGGGCCCAGGCTCGCACACGCTGGGCACAGCCTGGATGTCCCCCAGGCTCTGCCGAGTGAGAGGTGGTAGGGGCTGGGGGATGTGTGCTCCCAACATTCAGGAGAGAGCACGCAGTATCAGGACCAAGGAGAATAGCTGAAACGTGCTGATTCTCTCTAAAGGGGCAAGGAGGCAGCTAGCCGAGTGCTGCTCAGTATGACCTGGGCTGCCCTGCCCAGCGGTCGAGTTCGCCCTGCACTGGAGCCTGGCCTGCAGTCCTGGCCGCTGTGGGAAGGCTTCTGTGCCGTCCACTAGCTCCTCCACCAACCTGCCTCTCCCGGCCTTTCTGCCCGAGTTCATCTGTCTGGAGGAGAAAGGCCAACAGGAAGGGCTCGTGGGCCCTGAGACCAGTCTAGCCCATACCTCCTGTTCTGTCACTGGAGACAGAAACAGCAGCCTCACGGAAACCCTGCCCCTGGGTGAAGGAGCCCCCGCCACTGGTGGCCCAAGAATGGAGGGCAAGATTAAATGCAGCAATGATGTCGTCAGACTAAATTGATTCCATTACAGCAATTGATTTCATCTGAATGGTCATTAATGTGATTTATATGGCTGTTTGAGATTCTTTGCTCCCAAATCTGTCACCAGTCTACTTGATATTGATTGAAAGACAACAGTGCCAGTGCCCAGTGGAGCAGGCTGGGGGTGCGTGGGGGACTGTACTGCCTGGGCTGACTCAGGGACCCCCCATGCCCCTTCTGGCGCCCTCCCCACTCTGCAACACACTCACACACCCTGCAGCCTCCCCTCCCTGCCACACCCCCTCCTCCCCTCCCCGGCCTCCCCTCCCCGGCCTCTACTGTCTGATAGAGGAGGTGCCAACCAGAAGCCTTGCTGGCAGCTTCTTCAGGCTGCATGGGAAGAGGAGTGAGGCAGGAGACGGGCCTCAGGGCCAACAGACCCCCAGGCAGGCTGCCGCCATGTTGAGGGGACAGCCCCTGGCCTCCCCTCGCCCCAGGCCTGGAAGGACCAGCCACCAGGTGGCCTCATTTGCCTGGAGACCATCCCCCCAGCTTCCTCCCCTCGGGGACTCTCCCCAGCCCAGGCCAAGAGCCCCATGAAATGACTTGAGTTGTGACAATACAGGAAACAAACTCGCTGAGGCCACGCTGAGGAACCGAGAGCCGCCAGGGTCTAGGTGGCTTTGGGAGAGGAGGCCCCAGTTCCTCAGTGGCATTCTCTCATTGCGTGCTGTGAGTTTGAAGCCAGGCTGAAGCCCACAGGCACAGGCCACCAGGGAGTAAGAACGCTGGTGGTAAAGGCCCAGTGTGGCGTGCACCCCTGGCGGGCGGGGGGGGGCCTCACACTGCCTTTGCACCCCCACATACACGTTCCCCAACATCTCATCTGGGGGTGCGCCACCCCTCCCTGCCCTGCAACCCTCCTGCCCAGCTCAGGGGGCAGCCACCCACACCAGCCCCTCTCTGTGTCCTCAGCACCCTGAGGCTCTGCATAAGGACGGGTGGCCCGAACCCCAACCCTGAGGTACTAGGGTGCATGTTGGCCCCAGCCCAGGTCCCAGTCCATCTTGGTGAGTCAGTTTTTCCATCAAAACCTAGTCTCCGGGAGCGGGTTTTATGCTTACGAATTGCTTCAAAGTTCGAGCACCTGAGGCAGGAGACTGTTCTCTGGCCTGCCTTCCATCCACCCTGTCTGCGCACCTATCTCGGTGGCCGGGCCTCTCAACTGAACCTCGCTGGTCCTCCAGTGCTCTCCACCAAGGCTAGGTGTGGACCGACCTAGCTCGGCTGACAACAGGGCCACTTGGCAGAGGGCATGCCCTTCAGAGCCTCTGCTGGCCTGGTTGCTCCTGGCTACCCCAGTACATTCGGGCCAACCATGGGGAGGAAGCCAGGACGGCTCCAAGGCCAATGCCAGGGCAAGACCAGGCAAGTTGCCCCCACCTGGCCGGGGACCTGGGAGGGGCCAGCAACCTGAGGCCTTCTCTGAGGCGGACGTGGGCAGAAGTCTGTGCTGACCCTATGGCCAGCAGCCCCTGATACCTCTTGGGAATATGAAGGTCCATACTTCCACCTTAGGAGGTACAGGGTCACAGTGAGGGCTGCATTTCCGGAGGAGCATGTAGGGACAACTGTGTCCGGGGCAGGGGGTGGTGAGAAGGGCCCATGGCACCTCCCAGCTGCCCCCTGAGCAAGAGCCAGGAACCATCTCGGGGCCAGCAAGAGGGAGGACCAGGCTGCTGTCTCCTTCCACTCCAGCCCCTCACCCTGGCCACCTCTGCTGGGCTTCCCTGAACCCACACTGCCCTCTGCTGGTGCCAGCAAGTGTGGCAGGAGCAGCTAGGACTCGCCTTCCCCCTGTCCTATGGTGTCTGGCCACCCTGGCTGAGCTCCCCAGAGCGCCTGGGCCAAGGCTGGCTGGGGCTGATCACCCAAAGGACATAGGAAACTGTGTCCAGTGGACCTGGGGTCACTGGCCAGATTCTTCATCCCCGTGCCAGGTTTGCTGGGCAGGCGGCTGCTCAGCAGGACAGAGCCCCAGCCCCGACAAATGGGGGGCTTGCGGCTCAGGGACATCCCTGGAGAGTCCAGAACAGAGCCTGCTGTTCAGGGTCCCTCCGGCCCAGCTCCCTGTAGAACCGGGACCAAGGGTCACATTCCATCAGCAGCTGTGGGCTTCTAGCTCCCAAGTCCTCAGGGCGACAGGGTATCTGCTGTCTGTCCATATTTTTTGAGCACACAAGACCAAAAACATAGTTTGAGAATAATGGTTCTGCGTTTATTTTGAGGGGTGTCATTGGGCTTCTGGAAAAGACAAGGTCCCCCAAACCTGACGGGTGCTGCCAGGACCTGTGCCTTCCAGGAAGCCGTCTGCCTGCACTGCGCCCTGTGGCCACCAGAGGGTGAGAGAGGCCCGGACCTGGGGCGGTGACACCTCTGCCCTCCCCTGACCAGGTGCTGGGCCCTGGAGCCGCCAGCCTGTCCCCCCTCCCCCCACACACGTCTCCTCAGTGTCCCATAGTCCAGCCCGCCCCACCATCCTCTGTCCCTGAGACACATTTAAGGGACAGGAAGATCTCCGTAGGACCTCACTGCCCAGGCCGGGCGGGGGAGGGGGGGAGGGGCAGGCAGGGGTTTAGGATCCTTCCAGATCTACCCCACCCATTTACCGCCCCCCCACACACACACTCCGCACCTATCTGCCCCCAGGTTTGCTCAGCTCCACTGAAGACAGAACTGTGGGAGGAAGGGAGGGAGAGAGGGAGGAAAGACGGAGGGAAGGAGGGAGGGAACGTCTGCCTCCACTCAGTCCCTCTCCTGCTGGAAGATGGAAAGGGCAGGGGCCCTGCAGCTCTTGGGCTGGGCTCCTGGCCAGGTTCCACTTGTACTGGCCTTCAGCCTCTGGATCCTTGCCTGTAAAATGGAGGCCCCAGAGGGACCAACTACATGAGGGGTGCCTGGGCCTCCGGGAGCACCCTTTAGCCTTTACTGTGGTTATGTGCAATTGCTCACCAGGCACCTCCACCTGGATGGCCACGGGCACCCCAGTTCATGTATATAAGGAGACTGTTCTCTGCCCAAGTCAACACCTGGTATTGGAATCACCTCCTTATCCTGTACCTCTAAATGCCCAGGCATTCTTCCTGCTCTCCTCTATGTCCTCTATGTCCAGGCCCCCGTCCCCCACATGGCAACCTAAACACGGGGTGGGTGGGTGCCCCTTGGTGCAGCCCTAAGAGCTGCGTTCACACGTGACTGTCCACTTGCCACATGACCTTAACTGGCCCTTGCTCGCAAAGTGGATGTTTGTGCCATCAGAGCCCCTGCCCAGCTGGGGCAGTGTGGACACGCAATTATCCCAGTGCCGGGAGCCAAGCGGATGCTCAGTGAACACCAGCTGGTATTGCCGAGTTACTCAACCGGGCGCTCTCGGTCTCTCGCCATCAGAACAGGTTACTGCAAACCTGGTGACTGAAACAACACAGATTTATTATCTCACTGTTTCTTTAGATCTGATAGGCATCTGAGTGGGCTGACCAAGTTGTCTATTCCTGGTCAAAGAAGCTAAAGACACAATGTCAGCTGGACAATGTTACCTGGAGCTGGGGTTTGGGGGGCAGGAATCTGCTTTAAACTCATTCAGGTCCTTGGTAGAATCCATTTCCCAGTGGGTCATAGGACTGAGGTTCCATTTCCACGGGCTGTCAGCTGGGGCCTCTCTTTAGCTTCCAGAGGCCTCCTGCCTGTGGCCCCTGCACCTCAACCAAGCACCCACATGTTGGTCCCTCGTGCACATCGAATCTCTCTGATTTCCCCCTTTGCCAAATTTCTCTGCTGACAGCCAATTGTTCTCTGCTTTTAAGAGCTCCTGAGAATGGATTAGACTTGCTCAGACAATCTAGGATCATCTCCCACCTCAAGGTTCCTTTGCCATGGGAAGTGACATTTTCACAGGTTTTGGCTTCAAGGCATGCACATTTTTGGCCATCTGTCCAGCACCCGCTAAGCCACCGTGTCCTTACCTGCACTGAGAGAGGCCCCTGCTTCATAGGACTTGGGAACACATGCTTGTGTTCAATTTTATATAAACCTGCATACATTTATACATAATAATAATTTGTATTTCACTGTATAATTACAGTATTGTTCTAATGTAAATAATTACATTATTATTCTAAAGTTATAATAGTTTCGCCTCTCAGCTGAAGGCTGTCAGTGCCCCCCTTTTATTATAAGAAGGTTGAAAATCCCTAAACAGAGGATGAGACCCTTGGGGTTGTTCCCTGGCCACCCTGGCCACTTGCCTTCCACAAAAGAACAGCCAGCTGCCCTCTGTGACTCTAGTTACTGCACACCCCCAGCCAGCCTCCTCCAGGTTCACAAGCGTACCCCCTTAGGCAAGTGGGCACCCACTGAACCCTGTCCGTGTTGGCCCTAACCTAAAACTCAAGCCCTGGTGGGCGGGTCTCAGTCTTTGCCCAACCCGTATCCTTGTGTCAGAGACCAAGTAGTCACTGTCCAAAAGAGGCCACCGGAGGGAGCAGGGATAGGAGCGGCCCTAACCTTCATCAAGGATCTGGTGGACGCAGAGGCTTCAAGACCTCAGCTCCACTTGGCGCAAGCCCCCAGGGCCTCCAAGGCTCAGACAAACCAGATCGTGTGCAGCGGATTGAGGAGGGATTACAGCTCCCCGACCACACACTTGGGGGCGGTGACCCGGGGCCTCTGGTTCCGCCCACGGGCCCGCCCCTTCACGCCCAGCCCTCGGTTCCCGTGCTCCAGAGTGTCTCTCCCTCCTAGGCAGGGACTCGAGGGAGGATGGGCGTGGGGGACAGGAGGGTGTGAGCTACACGTGCTGCTTGGAGTATGGAGGGTTGAGCCGTGGAGCTGACAGCCTGGAACGTCTGAGGGAAGCTGCAGAGCTGGGAAAGGAGGGGTGGCCCAGACTGAGGGTCCAGAGCTGCAGGCTTGGGGTGTGGGAAGGGGCGAGATCAGAGGGTCGGGTGCCCCAAGTCCGTCAGGAAACTGAGCGGCTGGCCCCTCATTAAGAATGAAAGTGAACTAGCCCTTTGAGGCCTAGGGTGGACCCGGGCCCCACAGGACTTCCTGGCTCATGGAACTCAAACCCCTCCCTTGGACAAAGAGGAAACTGAGGCAATTGGAGAGAATGACTGCCCTGGCCCAGGCAAGAGTGGTGGGGGGAACCTGTGGGGAAGGGTTCCCCCAGCCTGGGCACCACACCCCTTCCCCAGCAGCTCCTCCCTGCACTTGGGGCTCGCCCAGTTTACTCTCTACCTTGGAGACCCCAACATCCCCGAGAGGTTGTTCAGTGGGAGACATGGCTAAAAGCAAAGTGGAGGAAGGATGGAAAAGCAGCAGGGGAGAGGAGAGGAGCTCAGAGGGCCGTCTCCTCTGCCGTGGGTTAGGGTGCCTGAGGTTACCCAGGGGGACGAGGGCTGCCTCCTTCTGGGTGGTTCAGGTACCCCACCCCACCCCTACTCCTACATGAGTAGCAGGAGGCAGAAACTCTAAGCACTCAGAGGGCTTCTCTACCCATGTTTGGTCCCTAACCTCAGAGGCAGGTTGGTGGCCCCCAGGGGCTGCTCCCCAGCTCTGGAGCTTCAGAGCCTGGAGATGCAGGGGGGCCCGCACCTTGGAGCCGTGAGTGCCAGGAACACAGTCACTTCCGGAGCCTTCCCCAGGCAGCCTGGCCTCCTTCCAAGCAGGCCAAGGGCACAGATGGTGCTACACCTGCTCGGCAGCCCAGCAATCTGGAGAGGAGGGCAGAGGCCCTGCATCTGCTCCTGCAGCAGAGGAGACCCAGACCTAGACTCCCCAGACTAGGGCAAGGGCTGGTCGGCAGCCCCACTTCCCCACTGCTCTTGCTCAGAAGAAAGCATGTGGGTCCACAGGCTCATTCCTCCCTCCTTCCCTCACCCCCCTCCCTTACCTTGTGTTGGGCCCGTGAGAGACACACGTACATACACACCAGGCATGCAGGGTTTTAAGGAGAGCAGTAAGATCCTAAGCAAATAACTGCCAACCAAGGAGACAAGGGGACCAGAGGAGGAAGGAAGGGTTTCCGGGCTGGGTGGGAGGGCTGGGTCTGTGCCTGGCTTTCCTCTGGTGGTCAGCCAGGAGCAACCCTGCCCCCGGGGAGATCCGCCACAGACAGTGAATTCAGCAAGTGTGATCTCAGATTCCAGATGCCTATGCTGGGCAGTGACAATGTCTAATGGAGCGGTGAGGAGACGCCCTCAAGGTAGAGAGCAGCAAGCCTGGGGAAGTGTGGGGGATAGTATTCTAGGCAGAGGAAAAAGCCAGCGCAAAAGCTCTGAGAAGGAGTGTGCCTGGTGAGTGCCGGGCCGAGAAAAGAAAGAAAGAATTAACTAATGAACGAATGAATGAACGAATGAATAAATCCACTCTTGTACCCTAGCCCAGTCCCCCCGAACGCTGCCTTTCCTGACAGACTTGGTTCTACCGCCTGACCCCGGCAGCATCCCAGGACAGCGGCCTGACTCCTCGCCCCGCCAGGGCCCGCCCTCAGCCCTGCCCGAGGCCTCCCAAGGATTGTCACCAGCCCGCCCGACCTCGGCGCACACATGCTGTCACTCATCCCAGGCCTCGTTCCGCCTCTCTCCCCAAACCTGGGCTGTCATTCAATACTGACCAGGTCCCCGGCCCATCCCCATCGAGCACATATGTTGTCACTCACTCGGTCCCGCCCGCGCACTTGTGCTGTCACTCAGCACCAGGCCCCGCCCCGCGCCCATGCCGTTATTTACTAAGCCTGCCCGCTCCACCCCCGCACATGTGCTGTCACTCACTCGGCGCCCGTCCCGCACACTTGTGCTGTCGTTCAGCACCAGGCCCCGCCCCGGCCACGTGCAGTCACTCACTACCCACTACCCGCGCACTTGTGCTGTCACTCAACCGGGTTCTGTCCGAGCAGGAGGTGCAGCTCCGCCCGGGGCCGGACACGCGGACACGCGGACACTCTTCCCGTCGCTCTGCCGCGGGTCCATGGACACCGTGCTCTTCCTCGCCCTCGGGCTGCTGGCCCAGGTAAGGCATGGGCGCTGTGCAGGGCGCTTCCTGACCCCCTGCACTGCCCAGCGGCATCTTGGAGTGAGGCACCTCGGCCTCCGTGAGACTGCTGTCTCTGACTGCCTATGGGGGGTGCGGTGGGGGAGGGCATGAACTGAGGGTCATGGGATGGATGGGCAGTGCTTGCCAGGGTACTCTGTGCTGGGGCGGTGGGGGTGGGGGTGTTCCAGAGGCGAGTGTAACGACCTCGGCCTGGACTAGAGAGGCAGCCAGGGGACCACTTAGCAGGCCAGCCCCTCCCTCTGAGGTGTGCCCCTCAGCCCTGCCGGGATCTGGGGTGGTCAGTCTTGTGGTGGAGGACAAGGAGAGTGGGGAACAGCAAGAACACCCCCAGCTGGCAGAGCTGGGAGGCCAGATTTTTGTGTCCCCTGGCTGGGTTGGCAAATAACATTCATTATTCCTGAGGGTAGTCCTGGGCCCCTTCTACGTGCCCTGCCAGCAGGGGCAGGTGTGGGCTCTGCCCTCCAGGAACCCGCTCTCCCTTTGAGGTGCCCTGTGCCCTGGGGAGCCGGGTCCCAGCACACAGCCCACCAACCTCCACACTCCCCGCTGGTCTCTCAGCCTCCCCAAGGAGGGAGCAGGTCGGGTAGAAAGCAGCACAAGCCCCACCCCCTCCTTCCCACTATGTGCACATCCCGGGAAGTGCCACATCTCCTTATGCCCTCGGCTGCTGGAGGTGCTAGGCTGTGCTCAGGAGTGGCGCATGTGGCCTCAAGTGTGGCCTCAGTGGCCTCCTGCCCTCTGGGGACAGCTGAGCCAGGGTCATAGGCCAAAGACCAGAAACCAGGGCCTCTCAGTGGTTAGAGTTTCAGACCCTTAGGCATCACTGGATGATAGTGAAGAGAGTAAGGCTTCCCAGAACCCACCACAGGGCCCTCCTGAGTCCCTCTCATTTTCATGGACCTCCTAGCTCTGGCTGGCCGGCTCAGGTTTCAGCCCTGGCAGCTGACCAGTTGCCCACCAGCAGGACCCTCAAGCAGCTGCCTATTCTGGACACCTAGCCCCATGGCTCTGTCCACCTCCTCCCCTGCCTTTGGGCCTTCCCACTGCCCCTCCTCGGAGACAGTGTCCTGGCCTGAGCCTCAGCTGCCATGTCCAGCTGGCTCAGCACAGCCTCAGTCACTCTCGGCCCAGCACAGCCTAGCTGCCCACGACCTGCTTTCCTCCAGCCCTCTGCTGCAAGACCACCCCCCTGTGGGGCCTGGATGTGCCCCTACACTGGGATCCACCCCAGAAGGCTCCATGCCTCCCATGCTCCCTCCCCACTTGACCTAGGAACAGCATTTCTGCCCCAGCACCCCGCCTGGTGTTCACAGGCACATTCCTGCAGACAGCTCCCCTGGGTCTTTGGGTATCCACCTTCCACTCTGCTGCAGGGAAGGGGGGGTGGTCCATCCCTCTCAGATTCCTCTCCCCTCCCCCAGGGCAACTGCAGAATGCCCCCCCCCCCCGCCCCAGACAGCTGGAGGCTTTGGGATTGAGGGGGGTGGGGAGGACGAGCCAGTGGAGGCCTGGCTGCTCAGGTTCCAGCACTCAGCGCTCAAATTAGCTCTGGTGTGAGGGGACCCTCTCCTGGACCCACCAAAAGTGTCTATCAGGACCCTGGCCACCCCTCCCCCACCTAGCTCAGTTTTCAGACTTCTCTCCTGTCAAGCCATATGGGTCCTGTGGCTGCCCCTGGACACTAGTTTTTCCATCACCGTGAGCCCCCAGGGCAGGCCAGCCCCAGCTCAGCAGGGCTCCTTTAGGTGGGCTGGGAGGGGCTGGGGAAGAGAGTGCGGTTCTGGAGATGGAACTGCACAGATCCATTACCTGGGACAAGGCATGCTGCTCCCCTGCTGTGTCCCATAAAATCTCAGCGAGTGGGCTCAGGGTGTGTATTCTTGGAACTGGTATTTGTCCCCTACCCCACAACCTCCAACCACAGTATCTTCAGTAGCAGGGCTGACTCTGGGACCCAACACCCCCCTGGGGGTGGCAGAGGGTTTGGGGTAACATGGATGATTCAGGGCGGATCCGTGCCCTGCTGGAGGGGGCCCCAAGCCTGTGTCCAGCCAGTGAGCCACATGGGCTCTGGAAGGAAGATGGGGCCTCAGCCATACTCCTGGAGGCTTTGAAAAGTGTGAAGACCTTCCCGGGTCAATGTGGAAAAGTACCCAGAACAGGATGGCACCCACGGCACTGCACCCATCTCCTTCAGTACTGAGTGGGGCTGTCAGTCCCTCATTAGGGTAACTAACCAAGGCAGAAGGGCAAGTTCGCTCCTGGACCACTGTCCTCTTCAAGGTGGACTAGAGCCTGATGACAGTTCAAGTGTGGCAGTTTGTCCTAACAGAAACGGGGTAGGAGGAGGAAACAGCTGCCCCTCCCCATGGCCCTTTGGCTGGCCATCTTTATTTCCCTGAATCCTGCAGCAGCTGGAGAGGTGGCCGGGGCTAGGGGTTGGGGGGAGGGTGGTGCCCTGGGCCAGGCCGACAGCTGGGTCCATTCCTGGCATGCTTGATGCCTGCCGGGCCATCCAGGAATGGGGTGGCCAGATTCCAGCATGGGGGGAAGGGGCACAGGCCCTGGAAGCTTGTGGGGTGTCCAGACCAGGGCTTCTAGCCTTTGACGGCACCTGGCCTCTCCCCAGAGCCCAGGCTCCACCAGGCTACAGGCCCCCTGCCTGGTTCTTAGCATCTGAGAAACTCAGGGCCTAGGCCGTGTTGGAGGGATGTCCCTGCACCCAGAACCCCTTCCCCAAGCTGCTGCTGCCTCCGCAATTTGTCAGGTTTGTCTGACTACACTGGGAGGTGAGTGAAATAGAAAATGCTCACTCTCTTTTATCCAACAAAGACACACAGCTATGGATAGGGTAGGAAGGGGGCGCCCTCTGGGGAGCTGGGCCCCAATCAGCAAACATCCTGCCCAAGCCCAGGTGCCCTGCCTGCCATTCACCTGAGGGCCACAGAGCCAGGAGGGGAAGTGGGGGTCTCCCCACTCTCCACCCTGCCTCCCTAGTCACCAGCATCTCTTCCCAGGGCAGTGAATGTCCAGTCACGCACCCAGCTTTCTTCCCAGGCTCCCGGAAGATGAGCTGTGCCTTTAAATATGTTGTTCTGAGGGAAAGAAGCAGAGAGCCCTGCGGGCTGCCCCAGGCCCACAGGCAGGATAGACACCTGTGGAGGGCAAGGGGTGGCTAGCAGGGTCCCTCCAGGGGTTGGCACTTTTTCCTCATTTCTTCCGAACAGAATCGATGTTGACGGTGATGCATTTATCCAGTGCTCGGCGTGTTCCGTCTGGCCCTCTCTGCAGGTGCTGGTGTCACCCCAATCACAGAGTCCCCAAGCCGTGGAGGGACATGCCTGTGGGATGGGAGTCTTGTCAGGGCTGTTCGACCCCAACCCCACCTTTCAGCCCAGTGCCTGCCTGTTTCCCCAGCACTCCCAGGAATCATGTGGGCTCTCGGGCCACATGGACTTTCTAATTCAGTAGTTCTAGGGTAAACTCATGGAATTCCTGTCTTAACAACCTCCCCACGCCTCTGGTGATTCTTTGATCAGTCCGGTTTTAGAATCCTGGCCTGTGCTAAGTGTCTCTGCCCCTCTGCATCTCCTGTGCTGTCTGGAGGAGGCACAGTCACCAATCCTATGAGAGGCCAGAGGAGCGTCAGGGCAGGAGATGGGCAGCTGCTCACAGGCCCAGGGCCCTCGCCTGGGTCTGCAGGAGGGTTTGTAAGGCGCTTGCCACTCAGCCTGGCTGCAGCAAGTGCTCCGTACGTGGTGGGAGCTTCATCACTTGGCAGCCCTCGGGTTGGGTGACAGGGCTGGGGTGGACCCCAGCCAGGAGCAGTAGCCCTGATGTCTTTAGGGTTGCCAGAGAGTTCTCTCGAGTTCTTGGTTACAGGCAGGCCAAAGCTGGGGGTGGGGATGTGGGGGCGGGGGAGAGGGGGGTAGTGGGCCCATGACACCCCTTGGCTCTGGCTTGGCCGGGGGGTACAGTGAGGTGGGCAGCCTATTTGAGTGCATGTTACTCAAAGGTGTTGTTACCATGCTGGGGTGGCGGGGGGGTGGTCTTTGTGAGCTGGCTTTGTCCCTGTGGCTTTGCCCCGAGATCCCCAGGCAGCAACTTCCCCCAGCCCTCCATGTCTCCTGGGAAGGGGGTGGTGAGAGGACGAAGGGTAAACCGAGAAGTGCTCCCAGGCTCCGGAAGTTGGCTGCGGCCCAGTCTAGCTACCCCACCCACCGCAGCCTCTGATCTGGGCGAGGGGCCCCTGCCAAAGCTCTGCGGCTTCTGCCAACAGCATGAACTTGGGCTGTGGACAGACTGGGACTTGAGACTCCCAGGCTTTGCCTCGACTGCAGTGGCTCCCTCCATGTCGCCGCGGCAGAGTAGGCGCTACTGTGCCGCTGCTGCTTTCAGAGCTCCCTGTTGCTCAGGTTCAGACGCTGGTCCCTGCGGCTCCCAGCTCTTCTGTGCTTTGTGGCCTTAAGCAAAAATGGCTTAACCTTGCTGAGCCTCACCCTGGGGAGCTGTGAAGTCAGGTGATCACCACAGTTCCTAGGGTCTGTGAGCGGGTCTGGGAAGGAGGTTGGAGGGGGTGAAGGAGGGCAAAGGGCAAGGCAGGAGGACAGCTCTCTACTGCGCCGCCTCCTGCCTTACTCAAGAAACTTAATTCCCACTAGCACAGTGACAAAGGTAGGCAGGTCTCCACTTGGCGAGAACTCCGTGCTGACCTGGAAGTGCTTGTGCTTGGGCGGTTTTGGCAAGAAGCCCCAGGCAGGCGCAAATGCCAGCACTGCCATCTGTCTGAATGCAGGGAGCCCGGGGGCCCTGGCCAGCCACCTGGTCCTTTCTATAAACTGGGTTTCTGCTACATGGACTCCAGGCCCTGCAGGTGACATGCCCCTGGCATTTCAGGCGACATGGTGGAAGTACCCCAGAATTGGGGAAGTGGCCCGGGGCTATTGGAGAAGTCAGCCTTAGTTTGGATGTTAGTGCTATTCTGTCAACAAAGTGTCTGAGAATGTCCAGTGCCGGACCCTGGGAACAGAGAACAAGCCCTGAGCAGAAGCGGGAGGTGCTGGAGGAGAGTAAAGATGAGGAGTACGCAGAACAGCAGCCCTCTGCCCCCGTCCCACGCCTGAGCACCCTCCACTCACCAGTCAGGGCTCCCTGCTCCCTGAGGCCTCCAGCCCACCTCGCCCCATGCTGCCCTCCATAGGTTGCATGCCTGGAAGGGCGAGAGAGCAGAAGTCAGCAGTGGCGGGGGTGGGGGGGTGGGAGGCGGGGGTTGGGGGTGGTGGTGCTTGAGGGGTTGAGGAGAGAGGCAGCAGGGAGCCTGTGCCCCCCTTGGAGGGGCCTTAGGGGTCACCCAGTCCACCTTGGCCAGAAGGAAGCCCCCTTCAGAAGCATCCAGGGCCCTGGAGGCGCTGGCTGAGGGCAGACAGTTCCCAGAGCCATGCCCTGGGGCACAGAGGGCTGGTGGTTAGGAAGGGGACTAGGAGGGTGTGTCCCCTCTGTATGCTCCAGCTGGCATGCCCTGCCTTGGGCCTAGGAGAAGGGCAGGGCAGGGGGCAGCTGCAAATGGGGGAGGGGAACCTGACAAGCCTGGCAGGGGGCATCTCACATTCTCCTGCAGCCAAACTGAGCTGGGCCCCAGCAGGTGACCGAGCCCTCTTCCCCTCCCCCGATACCCCCAGGTTCAGCCAGATACTGTATCCCTCAAGAGCTGCACCAGAGTCAGCCTCAGTTGTAATTTGGGGAGCATGAAGGGCCCCCAATACCTCTGTGCCTGAGCTCATACTCAGGACAGCCAGCACCCAGTCGAGGAGCCAGCGCGGAGACCCCACATTTAAGCCAGGGCCGCTCTGGCAGGATGTGTTAGTGGAGCCACTGCCAGCTGCTCTTGATTCACGGGACGAGTCCTTTCTCTGGGCTTCGGTTTCTCCACCTGAGTGTAGGGTGGGACCATCTGTGGTGACAGCGAGCTGGCAGTGGGTCTGGAGAGTTTCAGCCCCTCCGCGCTACTGACTGTACTCTCAGCCCACTTCTGACCCCAGAGCTCAGCCGGTGGTGACAGCCTGGTCTGGGGGTGTGTCTGAATGCCCCCTGCCCCTGGAGTAGAGTGGGAAGAGCTCTGCTGCCAATATGCATTCATCCCTCTGCAGCCCCAGGGGCACTGCAGCTTGGGGAGACTCACACAGGGCTCCCCAGGCCCCTGGGCTTGTGGGATAAGGAGGGAGGAGCATGCCCAAGGGCCCCCAGGTTTCAAGAACTAAAGTATTTGTGTGAAAATGGCACCTGGTTTCACAGTTCTGGGAGAAAAACAGCACAGGCTAGTGGGGCGGGGAAGGGGGTGTTGGGGCACTCTGTACCTCAGATGGCCGCTCGCCCTCTTTGGGCCTCTTTTGACAAAAGCATTGGTCTGATCAACCTCCACCAACCCTCAAGAATTCAAGCATCGAGGAGGCCAGGGATGGCCACGTGTCACCCCCCCCCCCCACTGCCCTGGCTTCCCAGCCAGGAACCCCCACACCCCCACCTCAGACAGATCCAGCCACATGGAGGGGCAGGAGTGCCCCCAGGGCACCCACCTCTCTTGCAACCAGCTTATCCACACTCCTTACCCACAAAGGGCCCTGGGGAGGGGCCGCAGCCAGGCCAGCTGTTCCCATCACTCATCACTCTGCCTCCCCTCCAGCCCAGTCCCCCCCCCCGCCCCCCCCCCCCCGCCCCCAGCACAACATGCCTTCCAGGCCCTGGCGCCTGAGCCACCCCTGGGTCACATGGGGGGCAGTGCCTGACACTCTGGAAGAAGAGATGGGGACACAGCACGGCCAGTTTCCCCCAGTCACCCAGGGTCTACAACAACTCCTGGTCTCTGGGTTAGTGGCCCCTGGGCAAGGACAGGAGATACACACTGGGCTTTGGGGGCTCCAGGCTTAGAGGTGTGGCTGTCGGGGCCTCCCAAAGCCATGAGCTCAGGGCTCTGATGGGGATCAAGGTGCCCCTTGCCCTCCAGGGAGGGGACAGTTCATTCACCCTTGGCCAGTAGGGGGACGGGGCTCAGCACTGCCTGCTCCCGGGTCATTAGGCTGTTTGTGTCTTTGTTGCAGAGCCTGGGCCTGTCACTGGGGCTGAGGAGGCCCAGCACCCTATTCCCTTGGCGCCGGGCACCCACGCTGGGCCGTGTGCGGAGAGCCTGGGTCATCCCCCCCATCAGTGTGTCAGAGAACCACAAGCGCCTTCCTTACCCGCTGGTGCAGGTGAGGGGGAGGGAATGGAGTGGGCAGAGCCAGGGCCGGCTGTCCTCATGGGTCCCCGAACGTGTGCTTTAAACAGGGGAGCCCTTGGAGCCACAGGCCGAGCTGCCCACCCTCACTGGGGGAGGGTCCCCTCCCCTGGGGGCACGTCCCCCAGCCCATTTCCTACACCTGCAGATCAAGTCGGACAAGCAGCAGCTGGGCAGCGTCATCTACAGCATCCAGGGGCCGGGTGTGGACGAGGAGCCTCGAGACGTGTTCTCCATTGACAAGTTCACGGGGAAGGTGTTCCTGAATGCCGTGCTGGATCGGGAGAAGACAGACCGCTTCCGGGTACCTCCCCACTCCAGCCTTCTGTTCCCATGACTGGCTAAGACAGGTTCTCTGGCAAGATCTGGCGTCCTTAATTGTGGGGCAGGTTCGGGGATTTGGGACTAGGACCTGCAACCCTAGGAAGCAGGTGTTCAGGATTATATCCCTATTTAAAAAAGGAGCAACCCGAGGCTCCGTGGAGGAGCAGCTTGGCCCCGGCGGGAGGACTAGGCAGCCTGCAGGAAGGGCGGGAGCCACCTCCCCTGGAAAGAACCAGCTGGCACTGGTGTCGCCCTCTTCGCCCCATAGCCAGTTCTCCCGGCTATTTTGGTGGGGATGGTGTGTCAGGAGAATCCCGTGGTCTTGCCAAATCCCGTCAGCAAATACCCCTTGATTCGCTGGGGTGGACCCCGGGCAAGACACCACACAACCCACCCCTCAGAGGGTTTGGGATTGAGAGGCCTGAGAGAAAGGGCAGTGGGGAGGGAAATAAAGAAACACAAAGCCCGCACTTACTGCCCCTTTCCTGCGTCCCTCATGGGAGCCATAGATGTTTGGGGATCACAGTTTCAGTCCTTGCTCTCTGCTTGACCAGCTGCGGGCCTTTGCTCTGGACCTGGGAGGATCCACCCTGGAGGAGCCCACGGACCTGGAGATCGTGGTTGTGGATCAGAACGACAACAGGCCCGTCTTCCAGCAGGAGGTGTTCACTGGCCGAGTCCTGGAGGGTGCCATCCCAGGTGAGGCAGGAGCCCGGCCACCCTGCGCCCATCGTTCCCATGCGGGCGGGGCTCTGGGTAGGTCAGAAGTTCAGGATTTTCCTTTAGCAAGAATTTCGAGGTCTTTCAAAGAGTCTAAAAATAAGTAAACAGAGTCTCCAAGACTAAGGGAATTTCCACGAGTTAAGTCACTTTCCGCTTCAGTATAAATTTTAAACCCACAATTCTTCCAAAATGCGTGAGAGGATTTGTGGGTAGCAAAGCTCTGGCGGCTGCTGCTTCCTTGAAATTAAGGTGGAATTCACGTAACAAATTTAAATATTTAAAAATGAACCCTTCAGTGGCACTTAGTACTTTTCACAGTGTTGTGCAACCTCATCTAGTTCCAGAACACTTTCGCCCCCACCCTCCCTGCCCCAAAGGAAACCCCAAGCCCATTAAGCAGTCACTCCCTCTCATTGCTTCCTAAGTCTACATTTTGATGGCAAACAGCACACAATCCTCTGTTCTTTAAAGGTCGTTACAGGAGGGTCTCACTTGTCTGAGTCTGTTCCAGGGCGGACAGATTCCATTGCAGACAGAGAGCCCTTCCTTCTCTCCCACCTGCTCTCGGGGGGTTGGTTGGTCAAATCCCGGGCAAGTAGAGCGCATCGTCTTCGGATGGGCGAGCGGCACTGATTCATGGCAGAGGTGTGTCCTCTTTTGCCACTCATATTTATTTCATCCTGTTTTTTGTTTTTCATGACTTAAAATGAGTCTTTTTTTTTTCTTTACTTTTAACTTTTTATTTTGGCATAGTTTAAGACTGGCAGAAAAGTTTCAAAGAATTCCTGTACACCCTTCACAGAGGTGTGCTGTGTGTCATGTTTGCTTTTAACCTTCCCTCCGTTCTTTCACTGCTGGTTGCCAACCCGATGCCATCAGTATGTATAATGATTACTCAGCCACAGTATAATTATCAAAATCAGAAAGTTAATATTGACATATACTAATAGCCCAATACTGTTTTTTATAGCGAAAGAAAACCCTGCCTCATTTTATAGCTCCCGTCTCCTCTGAATTCCTTGTCTGTTCATGCATGTTGCCCACCTTTTCCATTAGAGCCTTTCACACACTGATAGTAGTTCTTTCAGAGGTCTGTCAGAGAAAAGCCCTAATATTTGCTGCTTGATCATGGAGGATGGGTCTCTTCCGCCCCCTCTTTCTCTTCTGTGGGTAACAACAGAAATGGAGGTAAATAGTGAATGCCTGGGAAGGGGGTGGGGGGGCTGGCTCACTTTGGGGAGGCAGATAGCAGGCAGGTGTTATCTGTAGGTGGGCCAGCCTCGACCTCTGTTACTGATTTAGTTCAGCTTCCTGGGGCTTCTCTTGGTATTGCTGCTGTACCTTCAGACTTCAGCAGGTGCTGCATGCCCATGCACAGAGGGGTGTCTCCATGCTCCTACCTGCTCCCAGGGTGACTGCTGTTGCATGGTACCTGGGCAAGGCTCCTGGTGGGGGCGGGGGTCTCAGTTATATGTGGTCCGTGTGTACCTGAGCCTCTGGGGTAGAGGTTTTTCAGGGTTCCTGCCCCTTCCCCAAGGCAAACCACTCGCCTGTCCTCTTAACTAGGGCAGGGTCCTGTCCTCCCCCAGCAACCCCGTCATCACCCTGTAGTTGTGAACAGTACAGAGCGCCAGCAGGCTTCTCCAGTTCTCCTTCCCAGCCCAACTTAGGCAGCCCCTGCAGGCTCGAGCCATAGGTGCCTTGCAGGGCCCGTTCCTGCCCTAGTCTCTCTAGTCAGCCCTTGTGGGATGCTGTGGGAAGGACTGACAAAAGAGATCCCCTTGGGTGGGGGCTCCCAAGATTGCGAGCTGTCATGCTAGCCCACGCCCAGCCTTTGAGAGTCTGATCCAATTTCACCTCTTCTCTTCCTGCCCACTTCTGCGGTAGCTGCGTCCTGCCTTGCTCCAACAAAGGCGAAAGCCACTCTCCTCAGAGATAGCTGGTCGCATCCCAAATTCTGGTTTATCAGGCTGCCCTGCGCCCTCACCAATCTGATGAACTCAAAATAAGTGCTATTTTGTGGATTACCCACTCGTTCTCATCATTAGGGCGGAACTGACTTTCTCTTTGCAAGCACCAGGGCCTCCTCATCTGTCTGTCTGGAACAGCCCCTTAGCCATTAGGTTTTCCTGACACTGACTTTTAAAAAAAAATTTATGGTGGTAAAATACATATAACATAAAATTTGCCATTCTAACTTTTCTTTTTGGTTGCTTTCCTGAAAAAAAGGGAGAAAACTGATTTTATTTTATTCATTCATTCATTCGTTCATTTTTATTATGATAACATTGGTTAATGGAATCCAATAAGCTTCAGGCGCACAATTCAAGAATAAGGCACATGTATATTGCATTGTGTGTTCACTGCCCATAGTTAGATTTCTGTCACCATGTATTTGACCCCTTTTACCTCATCTACCGCCCCAATCTAACTATTTTTAAGCATACAGTTCAACAGGATTAAATATATTCAAAATGTTGTGTGACTGTCACCAGCAACCATCTCTAGAACTTTTCCAACTTTCCAAACCGAAACTCTGACCCTCTCAGTCACTAACTCCCCATCCCCCTCCCCCAGCAATGGAGGTAGCGACCGGACTGCTTTCTGTCCCGACTCTAGGGGCCTCATGTGAGTGGAATCATACAGTATTTGTCGTTTCGTGACTGGGTTATTTCACTGAGTACACTCTCCAACCAGGTCGTCGCACATGCCGGGCTTTGCTTCCTTTCTAAGGCTGAATAATATTCCATTGTACGTATGTACCACACTTTGCTTATCCGTTTATTCGCCCATGGGTACTTGAGTTGCTTCCATATGTCAGCTGCTGTGAATAATGCTGTTATGAATATGAGTGTACGAGTGTGTCTTTGAGACCCTGCTTTTAACTCTGAAGTAGGATTGCTGGGTCACATGGGAATTCTATTTTAAATTTTTTGCGTAACTGCTGTACTGTTCGCAGTGGCTGCCCCATTTTCTCTTTCCACCAACAGTGCTCGGGGTTCCCATTTCTCCACCTCCCTGCTGACGCTTCCCTTCTGCTTTTTGGGTAGCCACCCTAATGAGTGTAGTTTTTACTTGCATTTCCCTAAAGATTAGTAATGTTGAGCATCTTTTCATGTGTTTATTGACCATTTGTACGTCTTCTTTGGAGAAATGCCCATCAAGTTCTTTGCTCATTTTTGAGTCAAGTTGTTTATTATTGAGTTTTTAGGGGTTCTCTATATATTCTGGATATTAATCACTTATGTATGATTTTCTTCCATTCTGTGGTTGTCTTTTCACTTGATACTGTCTTTTGATGAACAAATTTTTAAAATTTTCACGAAGTCCAATTTGTTTCTTTTTTGTCGTTGTTGCCTCTGGTGTCATATCCAAGAAATCATTGCCAAATCCAGTGTCGTGATGCATTTGCCCTGTGTTATCTTCTAAGAGTTTTGTACTTTTAGGTCTTACATTTAGGTCTCTGATCCATTTTGAGTTTTCAGTTTTGTATGTGGTGCTAGATAATTATGGGTTCAATTCACTCTTTTGCATGTGGATATCTAGTTTTCCTAGCTTCCTAGCACCATTTGTTGAAAAGACTTTCCTTTCCCCCACTGAATTGTGTTAGCTTCCTTATCAAAAATCATTTGACCATATGGTGAGGGTTTGTTTATTCCTGGGCTCACTATTCTATTCTGTTGGCCTATATGTCTGTCTGTATGGCCGTACCCCACTTTTGATCACTATACTTTTGTAGTAAGTTTTAGAATCAGAAAGTGTAAGTCCTCAAGTTTTAGTCTTCATTTTCAAGATTGTTTTGGCTATTTGGGTTTCCTCAAAATTTCATATAAATTTTAGAATTATTTTTCAATTTATACAAAAAAAAAAAGGCCTTGGGATTTCGATAGGGATTACATTGAATCTATACATCACATCAGTTAGTACTGATATTTTAACAAGATTAAGCCTTCCAATCCATGACTATGGGATGTGTTTCCATTTATTTATGCCTTCTTTCAGCAATGTTTTACGGTTTTCATTGTAGAAGTCTTTCCCTTCCTTAATCGTGATGCTGACATTTTGAAGCGTTTAAGCGATTATTTTGAAGGTTGTCTCTGAATGTCTGTAGGTGGGGCTGAGGGCAGCACGTGCTCGGCATGCCGGAACCCCATCTGTCTCCCAAGTGGCTGGGGTTCAGGGTCAGCGCAGCTTCTCCTGCTGGTTCACCTGGTCTGACCCAGTGCTCTCAGCCCCTCCCCGGCTGTCTCAGTGTCATGTGAGAGACACAGGTGTCAGCTCTTACTGACCATGTAACAGACATTCCCTGTGTCTTCCCCCAGAAACAACACAAGGCAAAAGGCTTGGACGTTGAAGTTTGCACAGGCCAGATGTGGGGAGGGGTCTGGACCTGGCACAGTGGGCTACAGGGGAGCAGGAGTTAGGGGTTGCCACCGTGGGTATCACACGCACGTGTCCTCATCCTTCCCAGGCACTTATGTGACCACGGCTGAGGCCACAGATGCTGACGACCCAGAAACAGACAATGCGGCCCTGCGGTACTCCATCCTGGAGCAGGGCAGCCCCCAGCTCTTCAGCATCGATGAGCACACTGGGGAGATACGAACCGTGCAAGTGGGCCTGGATCGAGAGGTGAGGCCACCACTGCTCCACTTAGAAAGCTGGGGACAGATGTCACATTTGGCTCATCTTTGCTCACCTCTTTGGTGCTCTTGGATGAGCAGCAGCAGCTCGAGTCGAGGTGGGCCCTCTGCCCCAGCCTTGCCTACCCAGACCCTGCCTCCCCTCCGGTGGAAGGGGGCCCTCAGTTGCTGCGGACATTCATGGTGGCTCTGGGTGGAGACTCAGCTTGGGGTGCCCCTGCCTCTTGCGTGCTTGTGAGTTAGGTCGAGAGAGGGTGTGGAAAGCCCTCAGCGTGGCACTCGTCCCTGACACACTCTCAGCATGCTTTCTGCCAAAACCTCCCTACCATGTTGCCTTACTAAGCATTCAGGCTCGTCACCTGGGGTAGGGCCATCCCCTCACCTCTCGGGCCCCGCAGCCCACAGCCGCCACTCATGCTTTGGAGTGACAGAGCAGCTGCTGCCTCTCACCGCTGGGCTTCCGTGCAGCACGGGCACCTCTGGGAAGCTTTCTTTGGTTTCTCCACAGCCATCTGTGGGCTGTGTCTGGTCACTCGCTGTGTTAGGTGGCCTCCATCTGTCTCTCTCTCCCTGCCGCGCCCCAGCGCAGGGACCTAGCTCGTCGGTGCCCCTCAGCGCCCGGCACGCAGTAGGTGCTTCGTACATGTTTATCTGACTTGGTAATGGATCTCTTGCTCCCTCCTGTACTGGGGCAGAGTCAGAGGTTGACAGTGGTGCTGTAGACCCTGAGAGGCCAGGCAGCACATTTTGCCCCAGAGCTTGCGAGCAGGCAGGATGCTTGGACTCACTTGGTGCTTGGAGCAGGGGATTCTGCTGCCCACAGGGCTCTCCTATGTGGGCAGAGCTCGCAGGTGGCCTGCTCCTTGCCCTGCTCCCAGCCCTACAGCAGCCGGCCAGCCCTGGCCTTGTGCCCACCCTGTCTCCTGACCCCATGTTGCCATCCCCCCAGGTGGTCGCCATGTACAATCTGACGCTGCAGGTGGCGGACATGTCTGGAGATGGCCTGACCGCCACCGCCTCAGCCATCATCACTGTTGAGGATATCAATGACAACGCCCCTGTGTTCACCAGGGATGAGGTACCACCACTGTCCCCACCCCCGCCAGCCCCTGCTACAGCTGACCTTCCCTCCTCAGGCCCAGCGGGGAGGGTGGGCAGCTGGGTGCTTTGGGGAAGGAGTCCTGCACAAGCACCACAGAGACCTTAGTTGGGGGTCAACAAAGGCGGTACTTGTGAGTGGTAAATCAGGAGGAACCAGGAGAGAGACTCTGGGAGAAACATCCCAGATACCCCTCTGTTTCTCCCCTAAGCCCTTGTGCAGCTGGGAGCTGGGCCTACAGAGAGGGACTCACGGGGCCCCTGGGGGACAGTGACTCCCAAGGAAGACAAACCTTAGAAGACACCCCCAGTGGGTAGACAGCAGAGTTAGCCAGGAGGCAGTGAGGGAGGGCGTTCCCACCCCAGCAACCCCGGAGGTAACCAGGGTGGGCTCCTGCAGTTCTTCATGGAAGCCACAGAGGCTGTCAGCGGAGTCGACGTGGGGCGGCTTGAGGTGGAGGACGGAGACCTGCCAGGCTCACCCAACTGGGCGGCCAGGTTCACCATCCTGGAGGGCGACCCCGATGGACAGTTTGCTATCCGCACAGACCCCAAGACCAATGAGGGCGTGCTCTCTGTGGTGAAGGTGAGCAGGGTGCACGGCTCCCCCCGCCCGGGTCTTGCCACAGGCAGAGCTGAGGAGGGCACCTCTCCCCACACCCTGAGACCCCAGTTGGACCCTCTGTGCATCTTCAGGAGACAGCAGAGGGAGGGTCAAAGCCAAGAGGGTGGGCAATGCTGGGACCGCAGGCTCAGGCCGCACTGACCACAGGACAGCAGGGCCGCTCCCACAAGCCTGTGTGTTGCTTACAGCATGCTGCCACCTCACGTGTGTGATCAGTGTGTATGAATACAGGCGGCACCTGCATCAGCGAGATATGAAACCAGAGAACCAGTAAGAGATACACATACACACACATGTATATATACATGTAGAGATGTAGATACATTTAGATACTGACATATGAAGACATCTATTCCAAGAGACTGGCTCGTGCCATTATGGAGGTTGGCCGGGCCAGTCTGAGATCTGTAGGGTGAGCCAGCAACTCACACCCTGAGACCCCAGTTGGACCCAGGAGCTGGTACTGCAGTCTTGAGATCTCCTCAGAGATCTGTTTTGCTCTTAAAGACTTTCAACTATGATGAGGCCCACCCAGATGGTCCCAGATAATCTTCTTTCTTTAAAGCCAGATGATGGTAGAAGTTAATTTAACCACATCTACCAAATACCTTCTTGGCAACACCCAGATGAGTGTTTGCTTCAGTCACTGGGGAGGACCACCTGACCAAGCAACACACAAAACTGACCACACAGCACCCAACAAATTCATTGAGTGATAAGTATTCATTTTATCATTTTTACTTTATTCCTTGTGCCTTTTCTGTCCTGCGTAATTTTTATTTTTCCAAGGCTGTAAAGGAAAAGGAGAGTAGGGGACTCCAAAGACAACCCCAGGTGTCAGCAGCACTACCATGGAAGCCTCTCCTGGCCCCGTAGGCCCAGTAACTCAGGTGCCCAAATGTGAGTGGGGGCTGGAGTCCTGAGCAGGTCACCAGCTCTGTTTCCTCTTCATCCCCCCCACTCCACAGCCTCTGGACTACGAGAATTGTGACCAGTATGACCTCAGAGTGGTGGTGCAGAACGAGGCCCCCCTGCAGGCAGTGGCCTCCAAGGCCGAGCGGGGCCAGGCCAGGGTCAGAGTGCAGGTGCAGGACGTGAACGAGGCGCCCGTGTTCCAGGAGAACCCACTGCGGACCAGCCTGGCCGAGGGGGCAGCCCCAGGAACTCCTGTGGCTGCTTTTTCTGCCCAAGACCCTGACACACAGCAGCTGCAGAGGCTCAGGTGACCTCACTGCCCCTGCACCAGGGGCCCTGGGGGTGAGGCACAGGGAGCTAACGGCCCTGTTCCTCTGTTTCCCTGCTAAAGCTAGGAGCACAGCTGAGGGTACCCCGTCCCTGTGCCTGGAGTGTACCAGGGCCCTGGTCAGAGGGTGGAGGGCTCGCCTGTGTGTCCCTGTGATAGTCCAGGGAGTCTCAAGTCTCACGTGTGTGCATATGGGTGCGACCTTATTCCATAGGGCAGGACTGGGCTCGAGTTGGTGCACACCGACATGGCCGTCTATTCTGGCCAGCTTCTGAGTGTTCAGCCCTGTTCATTCTGGCAAGCGTTGCTCCCTTGGGACTGGCCCTTAATATCTTGGATTTCAACCCCAGCCCGGCCCTGCATTATCTGTGCCTGTCTCCATGGTGCCCATGGGTTAAATCTTATGGATATGATACTGTGTCACTCAGTCACCATGGGACCCTAGGCAGCTCACCTGCCTCCCTGAGCCTGTTTCCTCATCTGCGATTTGGGATAGAAAACACCAGCTTAAGGCCTCAAAGGCGTGTGTGTGTGTGGGCGCGCGCACACGCGTGCACAGTGTGTATGCATGGGGAAGATGTGTGTATGTGTCTGTGGGACTACACCTCTGGTGGGTGTCCTGTGTAGGCTCAGGGTCACCCTGTCCCTTCCTGCCCTCCTTGGCTGACAGCTACTCCAAAGATTATGACCCTGAGGACTGGCTGCAAGTGGATGGAGCCACGGGCTGGGTCCAGACTCAGCATGTGCTCAGCCCGGCATCCCCCTTCCTCAAGGATGGCTGGTACAGGGCCATCATCTTGGCCTACGACGACGGTAAGCACCAAGTCCACACCTGGGCTCCAAAGCTTCCTAGCCCAGGCTGGGTGCCCCCACTGCTGCCCAAGGGTTAAGAGCCGGCCCTCCACTAAGCAGACTTGCAGGTGGGCAGTGGGCTCCAGCAAGGACAAGGAACCCACCAGGCCTCTTCTGCCTGCAGCCTCCCCGCCCTGCACAGCCACTGGGACCCTGTCCATTGAGATCCTGGAGGTCAACGATCATGCCCCTGAGCTGTCCCCACCTTCTGGAAGCCTGTGCAGCAAGCCAGACCAAGGTTCTGGCCTTCTCCTCAGTGCTGTGGATGAGGACCTGCCACCCCATGGGGCCCCCTTCCACTTCCAGCTGAGCCCCAGATTTCCAGAGCTGGCCCGGAACTGGAGCCTCAGTCAGATTAACAGTGAGCTCCACCCTCCCCTACCCTGAGGGTCCAGCCTTGGGACCTGGGGGCGGGGGGCACCTAACACATGTTCCCACCTCAGAGCATCCTCAGGCGGGGCAGGGGGCAGGGGTTAGTTATCAGGTCCAGTGGGCAGAAGGGAAACAGACCCATCATGCCATGATCCCCACGGTACAAGGAAGGGGCATGGCCAGTCCGGGAGGGGCCTGCTGACCTCAGGCACTCTCCACAGTGAGCCATGCACGCCTGCGCCTACGCCACCAGGTCCAGGAGGGGCTGCACCGCCTCAGCCTGCTGCTCCAAGACTCGGGGCAGCCTCCCCAGCAGCGCGAGCAGCCCCTGAACGTGACTGTGTGCCGCTGCAGCCAGGACGGCACCTGCCTGCCGGGGGCTGCTGCCCTGAGGACTGGGGGTGTGGGCATCAGCATGGGTGCTCTGGTCATCGTCCTGGCCAGCGTCATCCTGCTGCTCTGTGAGTGCTTGCACCTTGAGACCCTTGCCTTCAGACCCTGGCACCCTGGGACACCACACCCTCCTCCCCTACTCCCTAGCCCCCACATACCCCCCGTGCAGACCTGCCAAACACCCACCTAGCCCTGTCTGCCTGCCCAGTGCTCGCCCTGCCCGTGGCCCTCCTTGCACGGTTCCAGCAGCAGTCGTGGGACAAGGGGCTTCTGCAGGGGCTGCAGGACGATCTCAGAGACAACATCCTCAACTATGATGAGCAAGGGGGCGGGGAGGAAGACCAGGTAAGGGCAGGGGTGGGGTGGGCAGCGTGCCGTTTCAGAATGCAGGGCAGTGGGAAAGGTCCTTGGGAGTCCAGGTGGTGGGCCAGCCCCTAGGCTCCAAGGGGAGGGGCCTCCCCATATCCTCCCTCCCTATGCCCAAACTCCTGAGGCCTGTCTCAGGAAGGTACCTGTCCTGGATCCTGGCTCAATTCCATGCACTTTGTCCGCAGGATGCCTACGACATCAGCCAGCTGCGCCACCCAACAGAGGTGGCAGCCCTGAGCACCCCTCTGGGACGGCCACCACTGCGCCGGGACGCTCCATTCGGCCGGGCACGGCCCCCACCACCCCGCGTGCTACCCGCCAGCCCTGCTGACATCGCGGACTTCATCAATGACGTAGGTCCCCCAGGGGTGGGTGGAGAGGGCAGGAACACATACGTGCATGCACATACCCATACACGCACACCACATGTCCATGCCTCTGTGTACCCCTGTGCACGTGCTGTCATGGGGAGTGGGCTCACTGCTGAGAGCTGAGTGAAGCTCAGGGAACAAGGGGCCACTAAAGGCACTAACGCCCTGTGGGAAGAGGAGGCTGGTGACCCCTGCGCCAGATAGCGGTGGGCCTGGTTGAGCTGAGGTTGGTTGGGGCCTGCCCTGCGGTGCTGTCCGCCAAGCACTGGCCGAGGAAACTTAGTGGCCCTGCCGGTGGAAGTGCAGCTGCCAGCCGAATCCAGGCATCCTTACTAGTTCCTCTGGACACAGCATCAGTGACGTCCTGAGGTCCACAGAGGAGATGCCCAGAACATAGAAAATCCAATTGGGTGGGCAGTGGAGGGAGCATGCAGGTACTTGTCAGTAGTGTGCCAGGGGCCATGCCTGCCCACACACTTAGCACTCTGGCTCCAAGAACGCCCCTGACAGATACCCAGCGAGGGCCAGGCCCTGGTGCAGGTCCCTGTGGGAGCCAGTGTATACGCTGACAAGGTGACGGCGAGTTGGAGGTGACAGACCATTTGCAAAATCTTTAAGAGGCAGAACCAGCTGGTCTCCCAGATGGGGTGTCTGGAAGCCTCAGGTAGGACACAGCCCTCAGGGAGGGCTGGCGACGGTTATGACCCCAAGGAAGGAGAGTTGCCCAGAGGGAAGTTTCTCTTTTGAATCTGCATTCTGTGGGGCGGGGGCTACCAATGGTGCCCCCACCATCGCGCACTTGAGGCTGCTCCAAGAGCCCCTCATCTCCCCTCAGTGCCATACCTCAGGTTGACCTGACCCTGCACTGCAGCTGGGCTGTGTGTGCATGGGTGTTGAGCTCCTGGGACCTCTCCATAGGGCCTAGAGGCTGCGGACAGTGACCTCAGCGTCCCACCCTACGACACAGCGCTCATCTATGACTATGAAGGGGACGGGTCTGTGGCAGGGACACTGAGCTCCATCCTGTCCAGCTTGGGTGATGAGGACCAAGACTACAGCTGCCTCCAGGACTGGGGCCCCCGCTTCGCCCAACTGGCTGACTTGTATGGCACCCCTAGAGGGCCTGAATGAGGGCAGGATGCAGTGGCCACTCAGGACAGAGAAAAGAGCTTTCTGATGAGGACTTGTACCATCCTGCGGAGGGTACGACCACCTGGACACAGGGTGGACATCCTTACCAAGATGGACAGCCTGACTACAGAAGCACAAGTAGACATGCCAACAGTTGGTCACATGACCAGGAAGATCGGCTGACCTGTGCAGAAGCAGCCACGTGGCTCCATGCCTGGGGACCTTGGGCAGCCTACTTCTCCCAGGGGAGGATGGAGTCCAGGGGGCAGAGCCCAAAGCCTGGAGTGGAGCTGCAGGGAGCAGGTACCCTTCCCATCCTGAAGGCCCAGTAGCCCTGTTCCAAGTCACCTGCAAGAGGGGGGTGTCGGCCATCCCCATTCTCAGTTCTGTCTCCCCCCATGCAGATCTCATCTTTGTATAAAAGAAAGCAGCTCTCCAGCAAATGTGAATTAAAAATGTGCTATCTTGCCTCAGTGACCGATAGGGCCTTACCCCACCCAGGCCCCACCAAGGCTACAGCAGAGGGCTGGTCCTGGGGGCAGTGGATGGGGTTGTGGGCACACTGGCTTGGGGTACTGAGCCTAGAGTGAGGAGCCCCCTCTGGCCCCGGGATGAGGCCTGAGGGAAGAACCAGTGAGGATACCAAGTTCAATGGATGCCTTTATCCTCCACAAGTGGTGGGGGGTAGGGGCCAGGACCTTCAGGAACAAGAGACCCAAGTGGGGACTTCCCCTTCACACTGTCCCCATGGCTCCTCCCTGAGACCCCTCTGCCCACACTGACATGTGGCATCCGAGGGGAGGTGTGTCCGTCCAGCCAGGGTCACCCCTCCTGGACTAGCTGTGTCTGGGCCTGGCAGTGGGAGGATGGCAGCAGGGGCAGGTGATCCTGGCAGGGGTGGCCCCGAAGGAGTGGCGAGCGGCGAAGGCGGTCAGCATCCTGCAGTGACTGGGGCAGCCCGCGGCCACGGCTCTCGGGCAGCAGCAGGACACACAGCAGGGCGAGGATGGCGAAGGAGGTGAAAACCACGTGTTGCAGGAAGAAGCCCCGCCGGCCATGCACGTCGGCCAGGGGGGTGGCCGCCTGGCCCAGGAACCCAGCACCCAGCACGAGGCCCAGCCCTGCCCCCCTGCAGGAGAGGGCACAGTGTGGGCAACCCGGGCAGGTGGCCACCCTCGCAGGCAGATGGACACATGGACACAGCCTGTAACTCTCGGTGCCCCCAGGCAGGCCTGGACCCAGCAAGAGCCAGCCCTCAGCAGAGCCAGAGGTGTGGGAGCTCCAGGAAAACAAAACTGAAAACGCTTTTGTGGAAAAACTCCTCCTCCCTGCCCTGGAACAAGTTTTGTTCTTTCCAACAGAAAATTGGAAAATGATTTTTTCCCCCGGAATTCTACCCCCTGGAGACTGTCTCATTTCCGCCCCTCCTCACACCTTCATCTCCCCTCCCTCTATTCCTGAGCTGTTGTCCAGACCCTTCAGTGCCAGTGTCCCCCACATCACCCAGGAAAAGACGATCTGAACTCTAATCACGACAGAATGGAGACGTCTTCAGGATATACTAGGGAGAGAAACGTGTGGGGGTGTCCGACCCCCAGGGGGCTCTGGGGGCTGGGCTGGCAGGACTCGCATCCACCACCTGGCTGAAGCTCACCTGATCACTGTGGGGAAGATCTCAGCTGCAAAGAGGCTGCTGAGGATGGACACGGCCTGGGAGGCCAGGAGCCCCAGGACAGAAAGAGAGAGCGCGATCCAGCCTGGCAGGTCTGGGGACAAGGAGAGGGCTCCCACGCTGCCACATCGGGCCACTCTAAGGTCATCCCTCCCCTCGTCCATGTCCCAGGGCCCTGCTGGGCTTGGCCTCCCAACCCTTCACCCCTGCACTGCACTCTGGGCTTGTTTGTATGTGGGGGAGGGGGGAGGCAGCTGTTCCAGGCTGCCCCCATCCAAACCAGACCCTTATATTTAGCTCCCTCATGTAGATCTTTTTTGTCCCTTAACTTTTGGGCACTATTTCCCTGAGTGCACAGTGGAGAAATGAATGGGGTGAGGGGGCCAATCCCAGGATCCTCCCCACCACTGAGCTGACCTTCAGCCCAACAGGACAACCCTGTGAGCCTGCAGGGCACTGCACTCACACTGGGCCCCAGCAAGGAGCAGCAGGGAGGCCAGGCCCATGACCAAGGTGCCCAGCAGCAGGACCAGGCGGCGTCCCCAGTGATCCACTGTCAGGAGCAGGAAGATGGTGGCCACTGCCTCTAGGCCGGCTGCCAGGAAGTAGGGGCCGTAGAAGGTGGGCTCGTGAGGGAACAGTCTGTGGAGGAAGCTGGCTCTGATGCCCCCACTGACCAACCTGGGAAGAAGGGCAAAGCTGTTGGGTTCAGCCAGAGCTGGAGACTCTGGCCACTAAACCTGCAGCAGAGGTGGGGGAGACCGGTCCATCTCAGCCCACCCGCACCCTCCCTTCCTCACGAACTGAAGCCCAGGATGAGCCCATTCCTCCAGGTGATGTGGGTGTGCCAGAGCTCCAGGACCCAGTGGTACCGGGGCCGGGGGCTCCCTGCAAACAGTACGTCCAGCTCTGTGGACATGAGGAGACATGAGGTGAATACGAGGGGGCGACACCTCTCCTCCAGCACCCAGGCCTCCCTTCTCCTGGCTGGCACGTAAGTTACCTGTAGCCAGGGAGCTCTCCTCCTCAGTGCTGTCCTCAGGGTCCATGCCGCTGGCTTTGGCAAGATGCCACAGGATCTTCCTGGCTTGGGCCAGCTGCCCAGTGGCCAGCAGCCAGCGAGGAGACTCAGGAAACAGGGCTGGGAACCTGGAGGGGTGGGTAAGGATGACTTCAGCTTCCTCCCCACAGGGATGACAAGGGCTAAGGCCCCCTCCCTGGTCCCGGGGGCAGGACATCACATGGCTTTGTGTCCCTGTCCCATATTCACATGCCTGGTGCTGCATGGAAGTGCAGAAGGAAGTGATACACACAGTCTCCTGTCTCCCGCCACTTACCCCCAAAAGAGCAGCAAGAGTCCTGTTGCCAGGGCACTAAGCCCCTGCAGAAGGTGCCAGTCTTGTGCAATCAGGGCCAGACCAGGCAACAGCAGAGTGCCCACCACCGAGAAGAGGCCGGCCCCAATGCAGAACATCAGGCGGTGTGGCGGGTCGCACAGCTCCAGGCCTGAGCAGACACAGATGGCCTGAGGCTGAGGCCTCTTGAAAGGGAAGGCTGCTTGGTCCAGGGCTCTGAGGACCAGCCGCCGACCTGCTCAGGAGCTGGACATTTGAGGCCAACTCACTGCCCACTCAAGCACCTGAGCCTGCCCTCAAATAGCATAGCTCACAGAGCAAATAGTACTTTCCCATCTTCTCAAGAAGAACCCTCAACAGAAGTCTGGAGAGGCCGCCCATGCCACTTATGTCCCCCTCCAGCAGGGTCAGAGGCCTAGCCCGAGTGGGTGCCCGCCCGGTCTGACTCCCCATGGTACTCACGAGCCACGTAGAGGGCGAGGAAGGCCCCTGCCAGGGCCCCACCGTGAAACAGCCGCAGGGCCAGCAGGGCAGGAAAGCTAGCAGCCAGGGCCTCGCCAGCCCCCAGGCCTGTGGCCAGCACCAGGGAGGACACAAACATGGCCCTGCGGCCAAACCTGTTGCCCAGTGTGGAATACACATGGATGTAGGTCAGGAAAGATCAGGGGTTTAGCTGGACGTTCAGGGGCTGGAGGGGAGGGGCAGCATCTCACCGGTCACAGCCCATGCCCAGGATGACACAGCCCAGCAGCCAGCCAAGGAAGTGGCTCGTCTGCTCCAGTGGCACCTTCCAGCCATCTTCACACACGAGGTTCCACTGCAGGGGACACCCATCACCTATGAGCCAGCTAGGAACCACCCCCTTTGCTGGCATCCCCAGAATATCAGGCTGGAAGGGCCCCCTAGAAGTCCTGTTCCAATTCCTCCCTGGAGGGAAGGGGAAACTGAGGCAGAGGGCAAGGGAACTGCTCAAGGTCACAGGGTGTGGTCTCCTGGCTCTGGTGAAGCTCACACGGAATTGGAAAAATTCCTGGTCTGAGCACCCAGGGGAATAATGACCTGGGGTCCCCAGAGTGCCCACATAGAACCCCAAGTCTGGATTCTGCTTTTCTCTGAATGGAGACTCACACACCTCTCTCCAGCCCTCACTCTCCTCCCATGGCTGGCCCTGGGCTGGATATTAGTTAGTACTCACTGTGCCCTGGGCCCCCAGGGCCTCACCCTCACTGTTCCCCTGCCCTGCTCACTTCAAGAGCAACTCACTTCAAAAGCAGGACTGTACTCACCTGCTTTTCCTGGTCAAGGGTACTCGACCTCAGCTTTGCGCCTCCTCACCTCCCTTTCCAGTGTCCTGTGCCACCCCCCCCCTTTTTTTACAAGCTTAAACTATTGTGGGTCACACTATGTCAGAGTTTTTATTTTAAAATCCAATCACTTGTGAAAGCTGGTGGGAAGCTGATCGATTGGCACACCAATAAGAGGGCAAGTGTGAAGTAGAATAGAATGGGTGGGAGGAGAGGAGCTCTGCCCATTTGAGGGCCCCTAGACAGGCCCGGCAGGAATGTGCAACCCTGCTCCAGTTTCCACACTAGAGCAGAGTCTCTCAGGGTTGGGAGTGTGGCTTCAGGGCTGATGCTGCCAAGAGGTAGGCAGAGATGGGCAGGTCCTAGCCAGGAGGTAGGACAGGAGGTCCCAGTTGTCCGCTCTCCATTTCTCCCCACTCAGACCCCTGTCCCTTCAGGAGCCCCTGCCTCTAGTCCAACCCTCACACACCTCACAGGTGAAATGTCTGCCTTTCACAAACTGAACTGACTGTATTGTTCCCTTGATTCAAAGCTTCCTGTCTTGGGAACCCAGTCTTGACACAGCCCAATGCCACATGTTGCTCAAAATGTTTGTGGCACTGAAGTGAACTCCAGGCCTTGTTGGCCACCTGGCACCTACCTGGTCATACCTTCAGCTTAACTACTCCTCCTCCAGGCTGCCTGACCCCCTTGGCAGCCCTTGGGCCTCAGACTCTGCCATTGTGCCTGGCAACCCACCAACTTGGGTATCAGCTGCAAGGTCAAGAGGGAGTAGCCCCCCAAATGAGAGCCCCAGGAGACCAAGGGCAGAAGGCCAAGGGGGTGGAGAAGGGGGACAGAGGAAAGGGGAAGCAGAGGAAGGGTGGACAAAGGAAGAAGAGCAGAAGAGGGGGTAAAAAGGAAGGGGGACAGAGGAAGGAGAGACAAAGGAGAGGAGCAGGATGACGAAGGACAGAGAGGGAAACAGAAATAGGGACAAAGGGACAGAGGAATGAGGAGGGATAGAGCAAGGAAGATGGAAGAGGAGGGAAGAAGGAGATAGCAAGGGGGGACGAAGAAGGGAGGCAGGGGGAGGGGGAACATGGTACAGAAAACCCAGGTAGTCCTCCCGCACCTGAGTGACTGGGCTGCGCAGCAGGCCGGCGGTGGGCAGAGCGTAGTGCCAGCCTCGCGTACAGGGCCCCGTGCCATTGGGACCCGTGCGGGGCGCGGGCTCCGGGTAGCGCAGAAGCAGGCAGGGGCTTGGGACGCGCGCGGGACCCAGGCGCGGCACGCTGGCGTCGAGCAGCTCGGGCCCGCGCAGGTCGCGCAGCGCTGGGGGCAGCAGTGCGGGATCCGGGCGGCAGTGGTGCGCGGGCAGCGCGGTGAGCAGCGGCTCCGAGCTCAGCGCCAGACCCAGCACCACGCATGGCAACCACGAGGCAAACGCCAGCAGACGCCGGGCTCGGCCAAAGCCGCCTGCTGCACGCAACACCCGCACCTCCAGCTCCATCCGTGGCCTCCGAGCCTGGGCGAAACTGAGAGGGGCGGAACCCGTGGGGCGAGGCCTTGTTGTGGGCGGGACCTTGGGGGCGGGGCCGGTAGGTGGGCCTAAGAAAGAGCAGAGCCGGCGGGGCGGGACCTGGAAGGGGTGGGGCCAGCGAGGGGCGGGGCCGTGGGGGCGTGGCCATACAGGACTGCTGGTCCCAGTTGCAGTGTCTGAGAGGGGCCGAGACTGGGGCGGGGCCTTACGGGGCTAAGGTTGGAGGTCGGATCCAAGAAAGGGGCCATAGAGGGCAGGGCAGGTGTGGGTCTTAGTGCCAGGACCCAGGCCGCAGGGATTGTGGGGGCGTGTCCGAGGGGCGCTCAGGTGCGCGTGGTGTTGGCGGATGTGGGCAGCGCAGAGTCCAGGCTTGGGTCGCCCTTCGCAGACCTCGTGTGGATACTGCTTCTGGCGGCTCTGGGGCCTCGGCGTCCCGGCATCGCCCGAGAGCCCGGGGTTGGGGGTTGGGGATGGCTAGGGGAAGCGGGCGGGACACTGGATCCGGTGCCGGCCTGGGTTCGGGGCTGCGGAGCGCAGGTCACCACTGCCCCCCGGCGGCCTTACGCGGCGCTGCAGCCAGGGGAGGGAGCGGCCAGGACCGTCCTGCTCCAGCGTCCGGCTCTGGCCGTCCTGCGTGGCACGGTTGCTGCAGCCGGGCCGAATGTGGTATCTGGTTAGGAGAGGCCCTAATCTAACGCTCGGTGCTCAGCGTTCTCAGAAGTTTGAGGATTATCGTAATTATTCTGCAAAACGAGCTTCGTTTACTTTATCCAGCTGTGGGTCCTGTTGTGCGCTTAGCTCAGAATGGCGTTGAGTTTATGGATTAAGTAGGGACACCGTCACCCTGGTGGAGGCTTCCATCCCAGGAACAAGGTAGGTCGCGTTTGTTTTCAACTTCTGTTTTTCGCAGGAGGGAAATTACAATATGTAGATCACACCTAAATTTTCCTAACTAGTTTGTTTTCTTTTGCTTTATTAAGGGACTGTGGATTTCATTTGCATTGTATATTCTAGTGGGCAATATTTTGCATTTAAAAAATATTAGTTTTAAATATGTTTTATTGAGGTGAAATTCACATAACATAAAACTTACCATTTAATGCTACCACAACCCTTATCAAGTTCCAAAATATTTTCATCACCACAAGAGGAAACTTGGTAGCCATTAAATAATCGGTACCCCCCCCACCTTTGTCCAGCCACCACACCCATATAATATGTGGCTTTTTGGGTCTGGCTTCTTTCACTTAGAATAATGTTTTCAGGGTTGACATACATTGTAGCATGTCAAGACTTCATTCCTGTTTATGACTGAGTAATATTCCTTTATATAGATCTGTCACATTTTGTCCATTCATCTGTTTATGGGCATTTGGATAGTTTCTACTTTTTGCCTGTTGTGAGTAATGCTATATACATTGGTGTACAGCAGGTCCTCGAATAACGTGATTTCGTTTAAAGTCATTTTGATAACATTGATGAGATGCTATGGAAACTTAACTCATGCTTATATCAATTAGTCTATGTTAAAGTTGGTTTCATTATACATCATTTTGCTTAAAGTCACAAAACCTATCGATGATGTTAAATAGAGACTTAACTGTACAAGTATTTGAGTACCTATTTTCAGATCTTTCAGGTGTATACCTAGGAATGTAATTGCTGGGCTATGTCGTGAATCTATATTTAACTTTTTGAGGAACCACCAAACAATTTTCCACAGCAGCTGCCTATTTAACATTCCCAGCAGCAGCACATGAGAATTCCAATTTCTCTCCCTTCTTGCCAGCACTTCTTATCTTCCCTTAAAAAACAAAACAAAACAAAACAGAACTATACCTATCCTAGTGTATGTGAAGTATACCCAAAACTACAAAACATTATGATTTTTATTTGTTATTCCCTAATGGCTAGTGATGTGAAAAATCTTCATATACTTGTTGGCCATGTGTATATCTTTGAAGAAATAACTGTTCAGATCCTTCGCCCATTTTTGACTTGGGTTGCATGTCTTTTTGTTGTTCAGTTGTAAGAATTCTTTACATATTCTGGATACTAGGCTTTATCAGATATGTGATTTGCAAGTATTTTCTGCCATCTAGATGTAAGTTTATCTTTTCGTTTTCTTGATGGTGAAAAAATTTCAGTGTTGATGTGGTTCAGTTATTTTCCTTTATGCTCATGCTTTTTGGTGTCTTGTAAGAAACCATTACCAAATCCAAGATCATGAAGATTTATACCCATTTCCTTCTAAGCATTTTATAGTTTAATCTTTTAGATTTAGGATTTTGATCCAAATTCAATTAATTTTTGTATATAGTATGTGATAAGGGTTCAAATTCATTGTTTTGCATGTGGATATCCAGATATCCCAGCACCATTTGTTTAAAGACCTATTCTTTTGTCATTGAATCATGTTGGCACTCTTGATAAACCAATCGAATGGTTAATATTTGGACTCTCAGTTTTGTTCCACTGGTCTATATCCGTCTTTATACCAGTACCACACTGTCATGATAACTGTACCTTGGTAGTACATTTTGAAATTGTAAGTGTGAGTACTCCAACTCTATTCTTCTTTTTCAAGATTGTATTGACTATTTGGAGTCACTAGCAACTCCATGTGACTTTTAGGATCACTTTTTCTGTTTCTGCAAGGAAAATAACTATTGAGATTTTGGTAAGGATTGCATTGAATATGTAGAATGTTTGAGGAAATATTGCCACCTTAGCAATATTAAGTCTCCCAAGCCTTGAACACAAGATGTCTGTCTTTCCATTGATTTAGGTCATCTTTCATTTCTTTCAGAACTGTTTTGTGGTTTTGTGTATACACGTTTTGTACTTCTTTGATTTAATTTATTCCTGAGTATTTTATCCTTTTTGATGTTATTGCAAGTGGAATTATTTTATAAATTTCTCTTTCAGATTGCTTATTGCTAGTGTATAGAAATACAAGTGATTTTTAAAATACTGATCTTATATCTAAAACTTTGCTAAACTTCTTTATGCTCAAGAAAATATTAGCAAACTGAACTCAGCAGTATACTAAAATGATTATACAACATGATCATGTGGGATTTTCCCAGGAATACAAGGGTGGTTCAACATACAAATATCAACCAATGTAATACACCATATTACTAGAAGGAAGGGGGAAAAAAACACATGATCATCTCAGTTAATGCAGAAAATGTATTTGACGAAATTCAACATCATGTCATGATAAAAACACTTTAAAAACTAGGAATAGAAGTCAAATACCTCAACATGATAAAGGGCATTTTGGAAAAACCCAAAGCTAATATTGTAACCGATGGCAAAAGATTGAAAGCTCTCCCTGTATCAAAGCTCCTCCTTGGTCAGAAACAAGACAAAGATGCCTATTTCCACTTCTAGTCAATACTGTACTAGAAATTCTAGCCAGAACAATTAGGCAGAGAAAGAAATGAAAGGCATCCAAATTAGATAGGAAGAAGTAAAACTATTTCTGTTTACAGATGATATGATCTTATGTGTAGACATTCCTATAGAAAACACACACACACACACATGCACACAAATACTAGAGCTAATAATACCGTGGGGATACTTGCATCTATATATGTAAGATACTGGTCTATAGTGTGTGTGCATGTGTGCGTGTGTGTGTGTGTGATGTCTTTGACTTTAGTATCAGGGTTATGCTGGCTTCATAGAATGAGTTAGGAGGTGCTCCCTCCTCTTCTGTTTGTTTGTTTGTTTGTTTGTTTTAAGAGTTTGGGACAGATTGGTGTTTCTTTAACATTTAGTAGAATTCACCCGTGAAGCCATCTGGTCCTGGGCTTTTATAATTGTTATATCTCCTTGATGAGTTGGGCTCTTAAAAGTTAATTATAATGTCTTTCTTTGACTCTTGTAAAAATTTTTAAGTTATATTCTATTTTGTAACACTAATAACACTTTCTTGATTCTATTTTTCTTTCTTTTAAAAATATTTGTAGGTTATTAGTGGTTACCTTGGGGATTTCAGTTAACATCTTATGATAACCTAGGTTAAACTTATAACACGTTAATTTAATAATACCAGTTAGTTTCAATAGTATACAAACACTGCTCCTCTGTTCCTCTTTGTTACATCTTTATGTATTATGTGCCCATTAACATAGATTTATAATGATTGTTTTATGCATTTGCCTATTAAATAATATAGGAAAAAGTTACAAACTATGCAAAACGCGGTAATACTGGCTTTTACATTTATCTATATAATTTTCTTTACTATTTGCCATGGACTGAATTATGTCCCTAAAACCCATGTGGTGAAAGCCGTAACCCCTAGTGTGATGGTATTTGGATGTGGAGCCTTTGGGAGAGGATTAGGTGTTGAGGGTAGAGCACTCGTGATGAGATTAGTACCCTTATAAGAAGAGACACAAGAAAGAGATCTTTTTCTCACTCTGCCATGTGAGGGCACAGTGAGAAACTGGCTGTCTGCAAGCCAGGAATAGGGCCCTCAGCAAATCTCTGGCACCTTGATCTTGGACTTTTCAGCCTCCAGAATAAAGAGTAATAAATGTTTTTTAAGCCAGTTAGTCTATGGTATTTTGTTATAGTATCCAAGTTGACTAAAACACTGGTGTTCCTTATTTTTACTTATAGCCCTGAATTAGCATCCAGTGTCCTTTCATTTCACTCTGAAGGACTCCTGTTAGCATTCCTGTCAAGCAGGTTTACTGGTGATGAACTGTTTCAGCCTTTATTTATCTGGAAATGTCTTAATTTCTCCTTCATTCTTAAAGGTCAGTTTTTCCACATACAGAATTCTCGGTTGACAGTTTTCTTTTATGACTTTAAATATGTCATCCCACTACTCGCTGGTTTCCATGGTCTCTGGAGAGAAATCAGATGTTAATTTTATCGCGGACCCTGTGCACATAGGAATCGTTTGTCTCTTACTGCTTTCAATGTTTTGTTTTTCCACAAATTGATTATAATGTGTGTTGGGTTGGCTTTGTTTGAGTTTATTCTGCTTGGAATGTGAGCTTCTCGGACACATATTCTCATCTTTTTACTCAAAGTTGGGAATTTTGGCCATTTCTTCAATATGTTTTCTCCTCGTTATTCTCTTTCCTTTCCTTCAGGAATTTCTGTAATGTGCGTGTTGGTATGTTTCATGGTGTCCCACAGGTCCCTCAGGCTCCGTTCATTTTTCCTCATGCTTTTTTTCCTTCTGCTCCTCACACTTAACAATTTGTGTTTAAGTTCGCTGATTCTTCTGTCTGCTCCAATCTGTTGTTGAACCCTTATAGAAAGTTCTTCATTTTAGTTATTGTATTGTTTAGTTTAAGAATTTCTGTTTCGTTCCTTTTTATAATATCTCTCTTTATTATGTTTTTATTTTATTCATACATTGTTGTCATGATTTACTTTAGTTCTTTGTCCATGGTTTCTTTAGTTCATTAAACAAATTTAATAAAATTTAATACCTATGACTAATAATTCCAATGCCTAGGCTTCCTCAAGAATGGTTTCTGTCAATTTTTTTCCCTCTTTGAATGGGACATATATTCCTGTTCCTTTCTATGCCCTATAATTTTTATTGAGAATGGGAATGTTTAATGTCATGATAACTCTGAAAATCATATTCTCTTATTCCTCAGGTATTGCTGAATTTTGAGGGCTAGGCTTATTTGTTTGTGACTTTTCCAAATTCTTTCTGCAAAGTGTGTATTCCTTGTTGGGTATAGCCACTAAAACTTCTATTCTGTTATCTCTGCAGGCAGCCAATAACCTGACAAAGATTTCCTTAAATGTATGGCTCCCAAAGTGCGGAGGGAACAACCACAACAACAAAACCCCCAAATACTATCTCTTTAAATTTCCAGGAGGCCACTTCAGCCCATGGAGGTTTAAATAGTGACCACTTGTTTTGTTCTGGCCCCTCAGTAATCAAAAGCAGTGATCGTCAATCAGAACCTAGAACTTGTATATTTGGAGAAAAGGGTCCTTTTTGTACACCCTGGCTCTAGCAGGCTCCTCCAGGAACACGGGCTGCCACCCCCATGACAGGGTGGCAGATGGCAGCTGCTGTCATGCAGAAGGTTGAAAGTTATTACATTTACCAGCCACTTCATCAAGCTCTTCTGCAACCTTATCAGCTAGACTCCGGAATACCAAATTGGTTACCATGAGTAGTTTCTGCCGGCTCAGTAGCTCTTTAGGTAGAGGGATGAATTCCTGGAGCTTCCTACTCTATCCTATTCTGTGATATCTTCCACATACTCTTTTACCAAAAATTAGAAGCTTATTTTTTTGTTAGGCATTCCTAGTTCTTATTAAAATTTTTATATTAGACTCCAGAGTTCTGAAAGGTTGATTTAGAGTGTTTTTGCCAGCTAACTTATTGCTTTAATGGAAGGAGGGGATTTTAGAGTTCCTACTCTACAATTCTTGGTAATGTCACTCCTGTGTATCTTTTAAAGAAACTTTCCAAGTACTTGTACCATTTTACAATTCCACCACAAGTCTAGCAGAATGACAGTTCTTCCATGTCAACACCAATACTCAGTGTGGTCAAAGTACATATACACTAGTAATTTCAGCCATTCTATCAAATGTGAAGTAGCATTCACTTTCATTCTAGTTTGCACCTTTGATTGTATGCTGTATAAAGAATTACAATGGATATTTGAATATTGATCTTATATCCACTGGCTTTTTCTTTCTTTTAAAGATCGAATAGATTTTTCGCATAGACAATCGTATTTTCTGGAAGTATACTTCTTAACAATCTGGTTGCCTCATATTTATTTTGATTCCTTTATTGTAGAAGCTAGATCGACCGGTACAATGCTGAATAAAAGTGGTGAGAATGGATATCCTTGTATTGTTCCTGATATTAGGGGCAAAGAATTCAATCTTTCACCATTAAGTATGATGTTAGTTGTAGGTTTTCATAGATGCCCTTTTTTGGTGTGAGGGAATTCCTTTTTAATTCTAGTTTTCTGAGAGTTTTATTTACTTATTAAGTCAGAAGTGGATGTTGGTTTTGTGAAAAGTTTTTTCCGCACCCATATAGTCACTTTTTTTACTTCGTTAATACAGTAAATTGCATGGATTAGTATTGAATGTTAAACCAACTTTATGTTCTTGGAATAAAGCTTACTTTGTAATGGTGTATTATCCTTTTAATATATTGTTGTTTGATTTACTAAAATATTGCTTAGAATTTTTGTATTTATGATTATGAAGGATCTTAATCTGTGATTTTCTTGTGCTGTCTTTACCTCTTTTTGGTATTATGTTATCCTTAAATATTTAGTAGAATTCACCAGTGAAGCTATCAGGAACTGGAGTTTTTTAACAGAAATATTTAAAACTACACATTCAATGTCTTTAGTAGATATAGAATTACTCAAGTTGTGTATTTATTTGCGGATGAGCTTAGGTAATTTGTGTCTCTCAAGGAATTTGTTTATTCCATTTAAATTGTTGAATTTATTGGTATAAGAGTTATTCGTATATTCCTTCATTATCCCTTTAATAGCTGGACAATCTTTAGTCATGTCACCTCTCAATCTAATATTGATAACTTACATCTTTACTCTTTTGTTCCTGAACAGTTTGGCTAGAGAGTTATCAATTTTATTGATCTTATAAAAGGACCAGCTTTTGGATTTCCCATTTGATTTCTTCTTTGATCTGTGGGTCTTTAAGAAGCATGTTATTTAGTTCCCAAATACTGGGAGATTTAAAAAGGGTCTGTTATTAATTCGTAATTTAATTCCATTACAAATGAGAATGTATTTTGGGTGAGTTGAATACTTTAAATTTGTTGGGTCTTATGTTTATGACCCAAAGATGATATATCTTGTTAAATATCCCCTGATAATTTGAGAATAATGTTTATTCCACTTTTGTTGTTAAGTGTTCTATAAATGTTAATTAGGTTAGTTTGGTTGATGGTGTTTACATTAATATGTCCTTGATGATTTCTTACTTATTCTGTGAGAGAGGTGTTCAAATCTTTGACTAAAATTATGAATTTGTCCATTCTTCCTTACAGTTTTATCCATTTTTGCTTCCTGTATTTTGAAAATTGCCATTAGGTGCATAGACATCGACAATTGTTATGACCTCTAGATGGACTGACTCCTTTATCATTATGGATAGAGAGCTTCCTCATCGCTAGTAATATTCTTTCCTGAAATCTACCTTGTCCGATATTTAGAGCCATTCTAGCTAGTTTTCTTTTTGGGTAAATAAACTTTTATTTCATTAGTTTTACAGGTAAGAAATGTGGTATAATTTGGATTCATAAAAGGAAATTGTGAATTTTTAAACATTATTTCTTTGACTTTGAAAAATAAATCTGTAAATCCCATACCATAATCTGAAGTCCCACATTTTGTTCATGGTTCGGGGACTGCTCTGGCTGCCTTAGTTTGGGGGGGGGGGGGCGGTGTGTGTTTCAGTGGCTCTGTTGGGAAAAAATCAGCCTTTGTCTCAGTGGGTGCCCCTACTGTTGCAGGAAGCAACACCCGACAAAGGAGATTGGACACTCGGACAACTTTGTTAGAGGAAGGAGAATTTATTGGCTGGCAGAGCACGTGGGGTTAACAACCCCATGCACGAGCTCGCTTTGGTTAGATTTATTACAGTTTATATAGCTCTGCAGCATCCATGCAAGGGGCGCATGATTCCTTTGAAGTTTCACTTGTGCTTCATGACTCAGGATGGGAGGGGGAGCTTTGGGTGGGGGGCTGTAAGCGGGGAGGAATTTTCAGACCACTGGTCTTATAGGTCGTTTGTCTTGTGACCTTGGCATTATCAGCACTATTATAGGATTCTTGAACAGAGAGACAGGACACTGAGGCTATAAGCAGGAAGCAACACTTATTAATCTCGGCACCTGCTCAGAGGATTCCCATCCAAAGGCTGAGCCCCGATTGTAACATAACAAGCAGTTTTACACAGTCTTGTTATTTCTACACAGCTACAGAGATAAGGAAGGACATTAGTTGATTGGCAAGCCATGAATCAACAGATGTGAGCTGGAGAGTCCCGGAGGTGGGGGAGGTAGTTATGGGGAAACGTTAGCTGGAGAGTCCTGGAAGAGGGAGAGAGGGCACTTAGGAATGAGCTTTAACCAGCTGGTCATTTCTGCAAGCCCTTTCCTTTGCACTTTTCAGATGCCTCCTCTCTTCTCTTACTACCACACACAGTTTTGCTAACTATATGGTGCATTTGCTCAAATAGGTTTGGTTCTATAGAATTATCTCAAAGTAATTTATAATTTCCCATGTTGTTTCTTCTTTGATTATTAGAGTTGTGCTGTTTAAGTTCCACGTGTTTTCCAAATGCCCTCTGATTGTTGATTTCTGATTTCATTCTATTGTAGTTGGAGAACATACTTTGTATTGCCTCAGTCCTTTTAAATTTACTGAGGCTTGACTTATGGCCTAACTTGTGGTCTTTTTCTGGAAAATATTCCACATGCACTTGAGAAGAATATACACTGTGCTGTTGTTGGGTAGTGTTATATAGATGTCTGGTTTACTTACAGTGTAAGTCTTGTCTCTTTGTTGGTCTTCTGCCTACTTGTTCTATTCATTAGGAAAAGTGAGCCTATTGAAGTCTCCAACTATTACTGTTGACAGTCTAGTTCTCCTTTCTGGTCTGCCAGTTTTTGCTGAGTCTCTTGTAGGTAGCATATAGTTGAATCATAAGTTAAAAAAAAATCAATTCTGCCAATCTTTGCCTTTTAATTGAGAGTCTAATCCATTACATTTAAAGTAATTACTGATAATACTTCTGACATTTTGCTGTTTTTATATGTCATAAGTTTGTTTTTTCCCTCAGTTCCTCCATTACTGCCTTTTTTTTGTATTAGATATTTTCTAGTATTCCATTTAAATTCCCTCGTTTCTTTTATTATTTTTGAGCTATTTCTTTTTAATGATCACTGTGGGTATTACAGTTAACATCTTAACAAGAACAACCTAATTTAGATGAATTGTAAGGGAATTCAGTGGTATAAAAACTTTGCTTCAACATAGCTGTCTTCTTCTCTTTTGTGCTACAAATTACATGCCCATCGACCTAAGTTTTATAATTGTTGCTTTATGAAGTTGTCTTTTAAGTCGTGTAAAAAACAAAAATACATTTATACTACCTTTTATGTTTACCTATAGTTATCTTTAATGACTTTATTTCTTTATGTGAATTCAAGCTATTATTTAGTGTTTTCCAATTTAGCCTGAAGGGCTCCATTTAGTATTTATTGAATGGCAGACATGCTAGCCATAAATCCTGTTTTTGTTTATCTGGAAATGTCCTAATTTCTCCTTTATTTTTTGAAGGATATTTTCACAAGTTATAGAATTCTTGATTGACAGTCTTTTTTCTTTCAGCACTTTTAATATGCAATCCCACTACCTTCTGGCCTCCATGGTTTCTGATAAGAAGTCAACTGTGGGCTGAATTGATTTCTCTTGCTACTTTCAAGATTTTCTTGTCTTTCATTTTTGACAATTAGATTATGATACATCTAGCTGGGACTCTCTTTATGGATTAATATTTTTCATTAAATTTGAATAACTGGCCATTATTTCCTCAAATATTCTTTATGACCCTTTCTCCCTCTTTCTAGAACTTTTATATTACATATAATGGCATATTTGATAGCATCGATCAGGTCTCTGTTCATTTTTCTTTTTTTCCGTAAATTATACCATCTTCATTGACCTGTCTTCACATTTGCTTATACTTTCTTCTGCCAACTCTAATTTATTGTACTTTTCAACTATAGAATTTCCATTTTATTCTTTTTTTTTTCTTTTTATTGGGATTCTGTATTTGGTGAGATACCATTCTCTTACTGTCTTTATAAATAATTTCCCTTAGTTATTTAAACATTATTTATAAAAGATGATTTTAAGTCTTTGTCTAATGTATTTAGGATTTTACAGGGAGACAGACCAGTAGAAGATGGATGGATGATGGATAGATACAGTTTAAGGAATTAGGGTTCATAATTGCGGTGCCTGGCAAGTGCAAATTCTTCAGCCTTCAGGTTAAGCCAGCAGGTTGGGAACCCAGGGAAGAGTTGCTGCTGCATTTTGAGTCCAAAGGCAGTCAGAATTCCCTCCTCACTGTTAAAGCCTTCAACTGATTGAATGAGGCCCATCCATTTTATAGAGGGCAATCTGCTTTACTCAGATTCTAGTGATTTAAATGTTAACCTTATCTAAATCATATTCCCTTAGAAACATCCAGAATAATATTTGACTAAATGTCTGGATACTATGGCCTAATCGAGTTGACATATACAATTAACTATTTTTATTCCCCTTTCTCTCTCTCCTTCTCGGACTCCCTTTATGTATGTGCTGATCCCCTCAATTGCATTCTACAGGTCTCTGGAGCTCTGTTCATTTTCCTTTGTTCATTTTTTCCCGGTTCTTCAAATTTGATAATCTTAGTTGACCTCTCTTCAAGTTTGCTGATTCTTTCTTCTGCCCACTCAAATTCAGTTATCGTACTATAGAAATTCCATTTTCTTTTAAAAAAATAATTTTTCTTTACTGGTATTCTCTTTTTGGTGAGACACCATTCTCTTACTGTCATATTAAATCTTTAGGCATGATTTCACTTAGTCCTTTGACCATCATTTGTCAAAGCTGACTAAGTCTTTTTCTAGTATGTTTAACATCTGGGCTTTCTTAGGGACTGTTAGTTGCTACCTTTTTTTGTTGTTGTTTATGGGTCATACTTTGCTTCTTTGTACATCTTCTAAGTTCCTGTTCAAAACTAGACAATTTAAATAATAGAATGTGGCAACTTTGGAAATTGGTTTCCTGTTCCCCAGATTTTTGTTGTTGGTTGCTGCTGTTGCTGTATGTTTTGTCTCTTCTGAGCTAATTCTGTAAAGTCCATTATGTGTAGGCAGTGAAGTCTCTGTGCTATTAGCTTGCTGCTGAGCTAATGAATTGACAGAGATTTCAATAAGTCTTCCATCGTTTGTCCAAAAGCTCTTCAAAATCTTCTGGCAGGTTACAATTCTGCCTTAGCCTTCACTCCCTGCTTCCAAGGTCTCGAGGTTAGCAAAAAGTGAAAAATAGGGTGTTCTGTGATTTTTTGGGCATGCACACAGACTTGCTCATGTGCATGGCCATCTTATCCCCCAGATCTTTCTTTTACATTTTGTGACCAGGCTCTTGTTTGCCCCTACAGGTATCACCACAGGCAGCTGTGAGGTTAAACAGTTGTCACTGATTGCTTTTGAAAATCCCTCTGGGAAGAGTGCTTTCCCATGGAATGAATGCCAAGTCAGGTCAAAAAATGATAAGCCCTATGAATGGGGATTTTCCAGGGAGGTGCCAGACAGGTCAAATGGAGACAACGACCTAGACCTAGAGATAAGAGAGCATTTGAGGAGCTCCACACCCAGTCTGACCCCTTTGGTGGCTGCTAGGCTGCTGGTTTTCATGGTTAACATGTTAGCTGGAGAGAGAATGGAAATATGAAAACTTAAAATGACAGAGAGCTCAGCTGTTTTTCTCCCTGCATCATAACTAGCCTTATTAGTTGATTCCCAGAGTTCTGGAAAAGTTGATTTTGACAGTTTTTTTTTCCCCCCTCTAACGTTCTTATTGCTCTTATTGGAGGAAATTTTTGAGGTCCTTACTCTGCTGTTCTGAAAGCCCCATCTCATTTTCCATCAAATTATTTCACCTTACTTTATTTTCTCCATTTCTTAGAGGTTCTGATCTGCAATATAATCATTCTCTCTTTACTACAACAGCTTCGAATTGGTCACTTTCCCCTTTTTCTTTTTTTGGGGGGTGGAGAGGGGGATTTTGACTGGAAGGTCAAATGGCTCTGCCATTTTAGCTTGGCATCTTACACGATATTTTCCCGAGTATGTCCATGAATATCATTTTAGTTTCCTGGGAAAATGGAGAAATGTGTTCTATTTAAAAAAAAAAAAAAACTGGTTTGTTTTTCATTCTATTTTCCAACGAATATGAACCTGAGTCATTCTTTCCACCCTTCTATGCATCCTGTGCATTGTTAACTCCCCCAATATAAAGAAGAAAAAAGTGCATCTGGGAGCAGTGTCTTCCACCCGCCTTGCGTCACAGGAAGGATGAAAGAAAGGCTGTCAGGGAACCTACACAGCACATGCTGCTCTGACTCGAGTGAAGGCATCCTCTCTTCTTGCCCAGGTTACTGGCTCTCTCTCAGCCTCAGACGTCCAGTCACCTCTCAATAGAGACCCTGTCCTCCTGCCAACTTAGGACGGGACTGGACATTGTGAGGTCACCTGGTCACCCCCCCACCTCCAGGCTCCCTGCACCTCCAGAATGTTCCACCTTGGCTGCTTTCCATGAAAGAGGAAAGCTGTTCATGGCTTTCCACAAAAAACCTTCACCGGCTTCCAAGCCATAGAGTCTGCCATCAGCTTCTCTTTTGCAGGTTAGAAAATGACCCTCATTTCTTTTATCTTTCCATCTAAGTTGGGGGCTACCCTTGGCAAAGCACCAGTTGCCCTGTCAGAACCCTGGTCTGGACTGATGTGTTGGCCCATAGCACCTGGGGTTTGGGCATTTGTCTAGTTTGTTCTTGATGCTAATAAGGTTCTAAAGCCTCTGAAGGCCAGGGGATCAGAAGTGTCTGTAGAGGCCTTGAACTGTAGAATGGTGGACCCTCTGACCAGAGAGGAATTTGACACCCATCTGTGCCAGAGTCAGGACCCCAGGCAGCAGTGGAGTAGTGCCAGTGTGTGGAATGGGGCTAATTGTTATTCTCCAGCACTTGGGGCAGAGTGCTGCCTCCTCCAGCTCAAGCGAGACCCTCCTGGGGGTGGCCCGCCTGATGCCAACACATGCGGTCACAGGCCTCGGGGACAGTCAGCAGCATCTCCACACCAGGTGCAATTCTGAACTCACGGACATCCTAAGGACACCTGCACTGACTTCTCAAGCCCAGACAGAGATGAACACTAGAGGCAGAACCACACAGAAAGTCTTTGTCCTTAGAATTTATTTACAAATGTTCTCTGGGGAACAGAGTACCTCACTGGTCTCAACAGGCTGTGCACACTGTGCAGGTGGCCCCCATGCACAGGGCCAGGGGTTCCATGACTTCTGCTGTTGTGGCCTGAAGCTGCCAATGCCAACACATGTCCATGCAAATGAGTGCAAGTTAATCTGTTGTTTAAAAAAAGAAGCAGGGCTTAAAAGAAGTGTTACTGTGATCAAAGTGATGTTATTAGAAAAACAACTAATTTGTGCCCAAAAAATACATTGGAGCTTTGCTGCTGACTGTGCCCCTCCCCAGAAACACATGTGGCAAGAACAGCCTGGAGCAGATCTGCACTAAGGAGAGAACAGTCAGAAGGAAAGAGAGGGCATCCTCCCCCCATACCCTAGGCATGGACCCAGGGAAGTCACACCAGGTGCTTTGGGCAAACTGAGGCCCTGCGCATAACCCACCCTCCTGAAGAGACTAGGCCAGACTGGAGCCCTACACCTGAGAAGGTAATGGTTGCAGGCCGCCTCAGGCCAGTGTGGGGCAAGCTTTTAGACAGGCTGCTCTGCAGGGGACATGGCACCAGGAATGGTGCTCCCAGATGCTGGTAAGGCAGAGCTAGAGCTTCCCTCCTGTGTAGGTTCATTTCTATAGTTCCTGCTGCCCCCACCAAGTACATACAGGAAGCATGGAGAAGTGATGAGAGTGAGGGGTCGCAGGACATGAACAAGGAAAAGGCCTACCCAGACCCTGATGCCTGGGCCTGTCCCTTCCCCTCTAGCACCCCAGATGTTGGGGGAGCCAACTCTGTGAGCCAGAAGTCAGAACAAGAGTGTAGACAGGACAAGGTGAGGGTGGTCTAGGGGAAAATGCCACTTTGGGAGCCCCTACTCAGGAGGTGGCCCCCACGTACCCCCATGTGGTCTGGCACACCATGCAGCCACCATGTCAGCTCTCATCTCGTTCCTGGAGAGGTACACGGGGTGCGAATGCCCTTTCTGCTCTGGGCGAGGCCTGGCCCCTGCTGGGACGTATTGGGCTCAAACTTCCAACTCTTGCCCTCCAAGCTGGTTTTCAGGTAGCACAGGGGTTCTTAAAGTGGGGAGTTCACACCGGCTGCAGCCTCATGGGGAAAGCTGTTAGCAATGCAGACTCTCAGCCCCAAGCAGAAGCTCAGGTGGCAGCTTGCTCTCAGCACAGGGAGCAGGCAGTCAGGGAGTGAGAACTGGCCAGGCCTAGACAGTGGTATCTCCAAGGCCAAGCTACCCAGAGGACCTGCTGGCCCGGCAGCGAGTGACCATTTCCTTCCTACTTCTGACAGGCCCCTCAGGACAGATGACACAGGCATCATGTTGGGTTTCTGGCAGCCTGGGGCTAGTCCTATGTTCACACACCCTCGGCCTCCTCAGTAGATACAAAGCCTTGGCATTTTGTAGGAGTTGAGGGCTCTGTCCCACACCCTTGTCTGCCTGGGATGCTGGGATGTGAAGAACACAGAGATTTGGCCTCTCCTGCCAGCTCCTCCCCATCGTGAGCTGAGCAGCTCTTGGGGCAGTGGAGGATGGCCCCTCAGGTCCCAACGAGGGCAAGAAAAGGGGGGAAAACAGTTGACCCTGAACAACACGGGTATGAACTATGCTTATCCACTTAGATGTGGATTTTTCCCAATAAATACTGTAAATGTATTTTCCTTATGATTTTCTTAACATTTTCTTTTCTCTAGCATTGTTATAAGAATACAGTATACAATATAGCACACAAAATATGTTAATTGATTGTGTTATCTGTAAGGCTTCTGGTCAACAGTAGGCGAATAGCAGTTAACTTTGGAGGGACTGAAAAGTTACACGCAGATTTTCACAACTGTGTGGGGGTTTCGTGCCCCAACCCACTCCCTGCTGCGTTGTGCAAGAGTCAACTGTATAATGTTTCAAAATTATATGTGGCATGACCCCTCATCTCCCAGTCCTGCGTGCTGGCCCCTCCCGGGGAGGGGACTGTCATGTACAAAGAGCATTTAATTAATTTATTTATTTCTTTACACATAACTGAAGTGATGTTACAGTACATAAGTTATTTACAACTGTGCAGTAATGTGTTGCAAAATAAATTATCTAGAAGGCAGCAAAAGTACATTGTGAATGTGTATAAAACTGTACAGCGTTTACGGGTACACTTTTTATATGATTATTGGCTCTGTAGTGTTTCAAGTTATGTTCTCAGAAAGAGAAACAAAATGCCCAAGATTAAAGGAAAAATATACAAACCACGTGGATTTGACTCCATTAAAAACACAACCGGAGAGTCCTGGCTCTGTGTCCCTCTGTGGTAGGCAGGCGGGTGGGCGGCGCAGCCAGCCCTCGCTCGGCACAACGTCCTAGCCCTAGTCTGAGGCCTGCGGCTGTCAGCGGCTCCATGGCAACGTGACAGCAGCCAGGATGGCACTCTCCCTGCTGCCCAACCTGGAGGTCACTATTTGTGAGGGGTGAGCGCCTTAATTTCATTTCCTTTAGTTGATCAGAATGGAACAAGAACTTTAAAAAAAAACGCACTCTGTTCTGCAGCTCCTGAAATGCCCGTGCAGATGGCTGGAAAACAGACCCCAAGGCTGTCGTGTCCACGTCCCCACGGTCTCCTCGTCCTCCCGTGGCAGCTGGTATGAAAGAGCCACACTCCAGGGGGAAAAGTGCAGGGTTTTCCTTGGGTACCCCCACCTGAGGGACAAGGTCTCCTTCCGCCGTCCAGGCTTGGCAGCAGTGCTGGGCTGACGCATGTGGCCCTTGCTTGTGTCCTGTGCAGCTGTCCCATGGTGTGTCAGGCTGGCAGAAGCACGAAGTCATCATTGACGTCCACCATGGGCACGTAAAAGGAGGGCACTTCGTTCACACACAGAGACTTGTGCCCGGCAGGGTCCAGCTCCTGGACCTTCAGCTGCCACTCCATCCTCTGCACAGCGTTGAGAGCTGCAGCCTCATGCTGCTGCCGCATCAGGAGACACGTCTGCACAGGAAACAGCAGGTAAGGAAAATGGGAAACAAGACCCTGGCCTATCCTCTCTCCAGGTGCCCAAGAGGACTCAGTCTGGGCCCCCACTGCACTCACCCTGCCATAATATCCACTAGGAAGAAGGGGTAGAGAGACCCTCACCAAGCTCTGGCTGAAGGATGGCCCACTGTGGTGGCCTGTGCTAGTCTGTGCCTCTGCATGGCCACAGCGCCATCCTGCAGGCTAGCTGACCACCCCTGGCCTTCTCATGCTGCCGTGAGTGGTCTTGCTGACCACATGGAGAGTCTGTCCCTGTCACCGTTCTGTGTCCCCGCCCCTGTGGGTTTCACAACAGCGTCTCATTAGAACTTACAACTACTTTTGTTTTCATTTTATAATTATTTATGGGTGGTAATATTGGTTTCACTTGCATTTATAGTAGAAATTATGTCTTTTAAAAGTACTTAATTTTTAAAAAGGGTTATCCAGGGTTTAGTATGTGTTTAAATATTCATGGGTGTATTACTAAATAGGTACTAAAACATTAAGTAGGTACGAAGTTGAAAACTGAAACAATGACTTTAACTGAATTACTGGAATAGGACATAACCAGATCTAACACATTTGGACCCAGGATGGGACACATTTTGGGAACAAAGGAGATTTAAACATGGCCAGGTAGTAGCCTATACTTAAGATTAACAAAATTTGACAATGATACAGTAAGCAAACAGGAAAATACTTCCTTAGATACACATACATTTATTTAGGATGGACTATATCACATTGTCTGCTTTGCTTTAAAAACAATGGTTTTTTAAAAAGTGTGATGAAGGTGGCGGGGGGTGGATAAAAATCCTCCTCTATCTTTAATCTTCAAAAATAACTACTGTGCACTGCAGTGGGGCAGCCATGTCTCCAAACTTTCTTCACCCATGTATGCTGGAATGTGTCTGAACCTCAGGATGGACCCTCTTCACTGGGTAGCTAAGATACCCTTACTGGTCAGGCCATGTCCGCCTAATTTAAAATATTACCTATTCTTTTAAATTTTAATCTTTGGATGTTTCCACACGCCATTTAATCACTGAATTATTGATGGACTTCTGGGTTTCCATTTTATTGGGTTGATCCAATGAATTTGTTTTTTATGTGTTACTAAATTTTAAATGAATAAAGTTAACCTGTTAGGTTAGGCAGCCAAAACACTGTAAAATTTGATACTGCTTGATACTGCTTACCCTACAAAACTATCAAGTGACCACAGGACAGGAACACACAGGGGAGGCTGGCAGTCTGTCTACTAAATAGGATCTCATTTAACTTGTGATTCTGAAACCAATGGTCACATGGACTACCTGCACCCGCATTCTGACAGGAGACCCTGGAGGGCCTGAAGCGCCACATGGGTTCGCTGTTCTCTGCTCTGGGCTTTCTGTCTACCCCATGTGGCACCTGTGTGCACTGCTATGGTGCCATAGTCGTGACACTGAGGTGTAAGGGGTGTAGGTAAGGCTAGCACCCTGGAAACAGTCCTACTCTCTAAGTACAGGCATCACCCTGCGTCAGCTCTGTAGCTCTTGGAAAAGGACAGCAGTCATAGCCCACCTGACCCTGCCTCATGGAGCTTTCTGGTGTGGTGCTGACTTGTGTGTTGACTGTAACTGGCATACTATTATTGGTAAATTTTACGGTTGATTCTCATAGGTGACCACAAGTGCAATTCTAGCAACTGCAGATAAGGATTTGCTTCTTACTTGCTAATAATCTTTCTATCTCCCACCTATCCTCTGCCTGCTGCACTGGTCAGCATGTTCAGAGCAGTGGTGATGGGTGTATGCTGTGACCTTTGAGAAGGGCTCAAGGTGGGGTCCCACAGAGGTCTGACTGCCAGCCGGTGACAGGAGCTGCTCCCCGCATACCTGGACAGGAGGGAAGACACTCTAAGGAGGCAACATGGGGACACGGAGACCTCAGCTCCCTGAAAGTATCAGCTGGGTTCAGAGAGAGTCTAAACTGTCACCTCCAAACATGGAACCTGGCAGCGGCCTTCCCCCACCCCAGTAGACTCCTGGAGACTCAGCCCAGGCGCAGCGTTGAGGGGAGCAGAGTACAGTACACTCACCTTCATGCGGTCGTACTTGTCATCCACATCCTGGAGCCAGGAGATGAACTGGCGGGCATTGAACCGATCTCGCACAGATTTGTTCTCATCACCCTGGAGAAGAAATCAAATATGAGCATTTGATGGGAACAAAAAAGAAGGCAAACCTGCACAGTGCTTCAAATCCTCCTTACTAAGAATAAAAGCTGCAGCCTCATTCCTGAATCTACACATCATAATTGTGCTCTAGGATGAGCCAGCATGACCCTCTGTCCCTCTCCTCCCCAGACAGTTTTCATAATCTGCCCTGGGAGGCTGTGGGGCCCATCCGTGGTGGAGCTGCCCTGGAGTGACTCGGGATCCCCAACGAGGGCATCTGACACAATCCCCATGCAGGAAACAGAATCAGGAAGCACTCCGCCTCTGGCCCGCACTGCTTTTGGAGGCAGCATAGTAAAGCTGGCTATAGCATGTTTCAATTTCTTCTGTTTAAAAAACGGTAGTAATATATTTTCTTTGAAAAGGATGTTTGAGAGGCCTGAGGTGGCAGAGGGCCAGCCTCCCAGTTTCACTCTGTAAGAATGCTACCTTAATGTCACCATTTTCAAGTATGGCGGCATCTATGCCTGTAATGGACTACAGTATACAAACAGGCATGCCTTAGGACTCCTACTGTCTGGTTCTCCCTGGGTGTCAGGGTGGCCAGCACACTGAGGAGAAAGAGTGAAAGTCTCTCAGCTATGGGGACATGCCCACCAGCTAGTGGCTGAGCTCAGACCCCATACCAAACATATTTGAAGGGAAGAGCAGCCTGAGGCTTTCTCTCTCTGACATTCAGAAGCAACACAGGAAATTCCTTAAAGAGCAAGAGATTCCTTTTTCTTCCTTTCAGATACAAAAAGCCCAACTTCCAAACACCTAATCCCTGAAATAAAATCACTTATCCCCCAACCAAACATTTTTAGTTTGCTGCCAAATGTTTTGTTTTACAAAAAAACATGTTATGCATAGTATGTGAGATAGATAAATTTTTAAAGATATAACTTTAAAGACTGTACTAAGTAAACGGAAAATCTTTAATGCATGAATAAAAAAGTTTTTAGTTAAAAACAATGAACCACTGTTTGTTACCACACAGCCACAGCCAACCCAGAAATACTGCTCAGAACCCCCAGGGGTCCATGTGATCCTACCATGAGCCTGGGGTGCAACAGGAGCTCATCATACCAGCTAGGGAGCTAGGATGGGCATCTGTCAAGAGGGGACCTGGCACCAAGGCCCGAACGGTGAAGGGGGCAGCAGGAGAGGCCCAAGGGAACAACAGTGTTCTGTAAAAGTCCATGTGAGCGGGAAGTTGGGGACGGCTGAGGAGCAGAAACCAGGCCTAGAATGACACATGCTAGGTGGTTTTTAAAAAGTCACCGGTTGCTGGGGAAGAATAATTTGGGGAGTAAAATCCAGGGCAGATAGCCTCAGAAGGCCAGGCCTGAGTGCTGTGGGCAGCAGGAGGTGGGAGAAGCAGTTGAGCTTAGGATGGATGATAGCAGACATGAAAGCCTGCTTTGCATGTGTTAAATCTCAGATGAGTCTATGCACAGGTCAAAAGGCAGATGAATATTCCTAAAACTAGGGGTCACCAGCAGACAGGGCCACTTAAAAGCACAGTCCTACATCCCAGCAGACAGAAGCAGGGAGACCCGTAGGGCAGAGGTGCCCACATGTTTAGTGATGGGTCAAGTCAAATAGGGGAAACAAAGGATATGACCACATGGATCAAATCTAGCCAGGATGACCAACTGCAGTGGTTGAGGCAGGGCCGCTCTGGAGGACAGGTAAGCAGTGCCTCGGGTTCTGCTGCCCAGCCTGCACCAGACCAGCAGGTAAGTTCTAATAGTACTCTAGGACCTGTGTGCCCATTGGAGAAAGCACTGCTATGCTAAGCAGCCCCAGGCTCCCATGCCTCTTGGCCCTTGGCTGCAAGGCCTTGCTGCTGCTGTCACCCAGCTGGCACAAGGCCAACACTATCTACAGCCAACATAACAGCCTCCTATGGGGCCTTCACTGCACAAGGCTATTTATGCAGCAGCTCTGGGTGCTGCTCATCCTAATCATGTGCATATTTTAGAGGAAAGTTTAACTCTTCAGTGCCTGAAACTGAGGTCCAACCGAGCCTAGTTAGCCAGGAGCTTGCCCAAGAGGACCTAGAATGGCCTTGCAGAGCCCACACGGCACCTTATAACAGCATAAGATCACTCCTGCCTCCCCCATCCTGGGGGCAGACCTACTCACGTTGACCAGAGGGAAGTCTATGGTATGTCAATGTTTCCAGCTCCTGCCTGTGTGTGTAGCTAAAGCCTGAAAGGCCTAACTCTTCTTGAGAGACAGGTGTGAGTGCCCAACCTCGGTGGCCACCAACCTGGCTTTCCAGAGGCATGTTGTAGACCTCAGAGTCAAGCAGCATGGTGCAGGCGCTGAACGGCACCGCCTGATTCGCGATGGTCCTCGCTGCCCGGCAGTGAACCCGCAGGATCTCTTGTTCGCAGGAGACGATCAGCTTTTCCTGTAGGACAGGAGCCAGGTCAGCTAAGGCTAACATGACCAAAGGCATCCCAGGCCTGCAGCCCCCACCCAAGGCCGCCTCTTACCCGCTCAATGCTGTGCTGCAGGCGCAGCTTCCCCCTCACAGCCTCCTGCTGCTTGAACAATTCCTTCAGGGGCTCCGCCAGGGAGGGAGGGGGCGCGATCTACAGTCACAAAGGGTGAAAGGGAGGAGTTAGCGAAGGCTGGGAAGCTGCACCAACAACACTGAACCAAGTCTGCCCTGAAGATGCACCTCCAGTCACACGAAATGCAGATATACCAGGTAATTCTCTGGAAACATCTAGACGCTTGTACACAAGAAAACAGATAAATGAACTATGGTACGGACCCTGGCCCTGAAAGGAGCACTGCACAATTGTGAAAAAGAATGAGGGGGATTTGGGTTCCAGAGACATTGCGATGTATAAAACGCAAAGTACAGAGAGTGTCTACCCTGCTACCATGCATGCAAGAAAGAAGAGATCAAGAATACATATGTAGTGATGTCTGTGCAGGACGAATTATAGCAAAGATGGAAGAGGAGCAAGCAGGGGACAGAAGAGGAGGAGGATGCAGGGCTGTTGCCTTTATTTACAGTGAGGTTTCACAGCCCCCAAATAAACCCTGACACCAAATGGGATGCAGGCACTTAACACAAAACACATGCAACAACTGAGGCCACCTGTCCTATCGAGGGATCAGTGAGGGGAAGAGCGTGTTCACCCGGTCACCCTGGAAAAGACACCATGAAGCAAAAGACCAGAAGAACCCACAAATGTATATTCTCTAACCAGTCCAGGCACTTCATGGGTGGACCAGCACTTGTGAAACAAGATGTGTACACTGGGAGTGAAGAGGCCAGTGAACACATTGCAGGTAAGAAGCATGGGGTCTCTCTCTCGAAGAAAGGTGCAAGCACAGAATGAGGTCAAAATTTCAGTGTAGACCAGAGGAATGTGGAGTAACTTCCACCCCCCAGGTTGTGGAACCCAGGACAGTGAGCGCCATGCACCGCGGATGTGTAGAAGGGACTGTGTGGTTGATGACAGGGCCGAGCTGGGATATTTCGTGGGGCTGTAAAGTGAGGGTGTGCTGAGATGGGGCAGCCTAAATAAAGGAGCTCTTGATGGCCAGGACTGGAATGATTTGCACATAAAATAAGTAATGGTGATTCATTTTGGATTACAGGAAAAATTCAATCAATACGCATAGAAGGAGAGTGAAACAGAAAGTCAGCGTGAGGCTAACACCACAGGATTAACTGCCACAGACGAGATCCACTGAGCAGACTAAGATCAGTGGGCACAAGCTCCAGGACGACAGGACTTAAGAGTTTCAAAGTACCTTCCCCAAGATATTAACTATGAAGGGAAAGATAGTAACTGCACAGTGGAGACACCTGGAGACTTGGGCCACTGTCAGCAGGACATGACTGCTGACACCAAGAACTGACACAATGCACCAAGGTCTTATGTCATATCTGGGTGTTCGCACCAAAACACACCCCTCAGTCCAGTCATGGACATCCCACCAAATACCTAATCAACAGTCCTCAAAAATGTCATCAGACTGTGCCTTTCAAGGAAGATGAAGGAGACCCAGGAGGAGATGCAGCATTCAGGAACTCAGCAAAGGGCACGTGCACTCCCTGTGCTTAACTGTCAGCCTAAAATTAGCTCAAAATACATTAGAACATCTCGCTGATCACTTCAGTAGCACACCTTACCCATCATGCTCTGCTCTGTCCCCTTTGCCTCAATGGGCTCAGCCTCACGGGGACCTAGTGTGCCTTCCTCATCTGACAATACCTGGGCCACCTACAGGTGGTACAAGGCAGGGAGTCACGAATACAGTGGGGCATCTAGGTGTAAGCATTTTTGGTTTTCAGTTGTTTTTGGTATGAATATTTCTAAAACACCATCACTTCTGGATCCTGAAGAGAAAACACTAAGACCTAGTACCACAGCTGCCTGAATGAGGCCCTGGCCACAGGTGGCATGGTGGGAGGGAGCCCCATGCCTCTGGCCTGGTGAGAAATCCAGGAACACCTAACCTCTGCTTGCCCTCACCTAACAGCCTGGGTGCTCAATTATGTGGTAACAGGAAGTAACATGGAGCTTTCTTCTAGAAATGCACAAGTCCAGTAAAGTAGAGACTCACGGGCCACTGACAGGGTGAACCCTGGGTAGTAGGAATACAGTGACCTTTACTGTTTTCTCAATTTTCCACACTTCGTATGGTGATCATGGTACTCTTTTATTTTGATAACAAAATTAAAGACCTCACCAAACAACTCTTAGGCCAGATTTTTCTAAATCTAGTGATCCAGAAGAGGGCAGGAAGCTTGACCCTCCCAGGCCAGACAAGGGCAGGGTTGCCTTGGTCTCCACTCGCCAGGGTGTCTCAAGATTAGACCACCAGGAGAAGAGCGAGCAGCGATGCCGGTATCATCCTGCTGAGTTCAAAGCTAGCATGCTCCTTGGGAACAAAGCACTGGGCTGGGTGGGGAGGTGGATGGAGGCCGTGTTCTCATGCCTCGTCCTTTGAAACTGACGCTCAGAGGTGCTTGTCTTCATTCAGAAGATGCTAGGTGTCAGTCCCGATTAGCTGAGTCTTCTGTCTGGGGGAAGAGGCAGCATAGAAATCCACTTCTGGAATACTGAGGTCTGAGAGCAAGATACACACATCCAACATGACCATCCTTTAAGACAGGAAGTTCCCTCCGAAACTGACTGCATGCCCAGGCCTTCCCCAGGCCCCAGGAATCAGCTCATCCCGACCAGCATTCATTCAACAGTCGTGACTGAGGCCCATTCTGGGCCTAATGGACAAATCAAACAGAAGTCCCAGCTTTTCTTCAAAGGAGTCCGATGATCAAAGGAAAGAAGCAAGTCAACTGTACACAGTGTGAATGGGCAACACCTGGGAGGGAAAATGGGCTGGGGTCCTTGAAGGCGAGAAGGCTGTAGCTGAGCAGAAAATGGTGGAGGTCTGGCTCTACTCTAAAAAGACCCCTTTGCCTACTAGGAAAAGACAAGACCCCAGTGGGCAAAGAATAAGCAGGAGCTAGCCCAGGGGAGAGGGTGGAGAGGGTCAAGCAGTAACATCAAAGGTACTGGCCTGCATATCCCTTGTCCGGCAGGATTTGCTGATGGCTGACTTGGGCACAAGGACAGGGGTGGAGGCTGGTGTGCATGGTGGGTTTTAGATGTGTCGCATCTGCACAGAGTCATCAGGTCAAGGTGGAGGGTGAGCCACCAAGGAAAAGGGGCAGTGGGTAGGGTACTGACTAAGGACAAGCCCACCAGGTGGAAAGGAAGGAAGCCCAGTGAAGGGTGTGCTTCGAGGAGGTAGCAAAGGTGCCGGGGTCACTCAGGGCTCCACTGTGATGAGAGCTGAGGCCTGGCCTAAGATCAGCAACTTGGAGCTGCTGGGAATCAAGACAAGAGACATGGAGGGGTTCAGGTGTGAGAGGCCAGGGTTGGGGTGAGGCTATAGACCCTCGTGTGGTAGGACTTCAGTTGTTAAAGGGAGTTGGGAGGAGACGCTGAGTTGCAAAAGGGAGGACTGCTGCGCAGGGGTGCTTGACATGGGAGTGTAGGCCTGGATCAGCCACAGTCCCAGGTAAGGATGATGTTGAGACCAGAGACTGAATAGCACTGGAGTTGGCTCTAGTTGGAGGTCTGCAGGACCCAGCTATAGCAGACAGGGAGCTACGTGATGGTCAAGAGGGTATGGGCATGGACCCAAGGAATGGGCACACAGTGACCCAGTCAGGCACTGGACAGGGAGCTGACACAAGAAAAATGATGAATGACGAAGAGAAAAGTAAATGTATCTCCTGACCCAGGAGCTGTGTCAACAACCCCCATGCTAGACACTGGTCCCAGGACAGTGCTACACCTGCCCTAAGCGAGCTCCGGTATCCCAACGGTTTAGTATTTGCATTCACACACATGGCAAACAGGATCCTGACCCATCACCTGGCACCCTCCTGAGCTGGGGCCCCACTTTGGGACTCACCACAGGGATGTGCAGCTTGCTGAGCGGTTTGCCATCTAGGAGGTAGGAGCCTGTGTAGGTGACATACTCGGCATAACACTGGGGTGCCTGTGGGGTGATATAGCAGAGGATCTTGCGCTTCTCCTCGATCTTCTTCCTGATTTGCAAGTATTCAAAGTATGGGTTCGATCTATCGCTGTGGTAGGGCTCAATGTCATCCAGCTTGATGGCGTCCACGATGGCAGCCAGTGTCTGCTGGATCACCTCCCGCGTCTGCTGTGTGGATGTGTTCATCTGCTGCTGAAGCTGCTGGCTGGAGCGCTGGAAACGGCGTTTGCGTGGGTGCTGGGCCTGGGGGTCCTCCTCCTCAGAGCCACGGCCCTTCGCTCTGGGGGTGGGAGTAGGGGCAGGCTCCTTCTCGGAAGGTGGTGAGCTCTGCTTGTTCTGGTTAGCCAGCATCTGAGCCCGGTTCCTTGTCATGCGCTGGGGAATCTCCTCAACTTTGGGGGCCTTTGGGGTTTCGGCTGTGGGTCTGGGTTCTGGTTCTGTAGTTTCAGACTGGACACTGCCTGGAGGCCCCTCAAGCCCAGCACTATCATGGGGGCCAGCCCTATCTGCCACATTTGCCTGTGCAGGGCCATCCCCAGGGGGCTCAGGTATGCTGTGGGATGCCGCCGAGGGGTCTGGGCACTCAGCCTCCTCATCTCCGCCTCCTGGTGGATGCTGCTCTGGGGAGGCTGTGAGCCCTAAGCTGGAATCAGAGGCCTCAGGGGCCCTCCCCTCTGACACGGCCTCTGCTTCCACCGTGGCTTCCAGCATCACATCTGGCTTTGGCCCCTCTGAGGGCAAGGATGAGGGCTCAACACCGAGGTGGGTGGCTGCCTGGTCAGGAGGCAGCACGAGCTGTTCCTCAGCAGCTGGTACAGCCACATCCCCACCGTTCAGGACCACGGGGGCCCCTGCAGGGGTATTTTCTGGAGGAACAAGAGGACTCTCTTCTACAGGTTCTGTTTCGACATCAGAAACATCTTTAGTTTGCAGAGGAAGCTCTGGCAGTGAGAAGGGCCCCAGGTCCAGGTCGTCCTCAGAGTTGGGGAAGGCGTCAGGCCAGGGCACTGGCTCCACCTGGCCAAGGGCTGATAGGCTATGACCATTTTCAAGGAAGGTGTTTTCCAGAGGCCCCAGAGCCTCCACCTGAGCCACGGTGGTCATACATGCAGGCTCTGGAGGCATGTCGGGTGGTGCTTCCGGAAGGGACTTACAGTTACTGAAAAAGGACTCCAGCCTGGAGGAAGGGGCATAAGGGGCTGGTTCTTCTGCAGTGGAGATGACTGCTGGGATTGCTTCTGCCGAGGCATCTTTGACTTCGAGTCCTGGCTCAGTGACCGACAGAGGGTATGAGACAGGAGATACAGGGTAAGGGGGCTCCGTGGTGCCAAAGGACCCTGGGGCAGCAGGGTGGAGGGACTCGGCAGGGCAGAAATGTTTCGGGGACTCTGGGAATCTCTGTGGAGACTTGAGCATAAGGTCTGACCCCATGGGCCAACTAACAGGGTTTTCAGGGGTGCTCCCAATTAGGCTGGAAGAAAGGCCCTGCTCCGAAGCAGCAGAGTGAGCCCACTCAACTGGCTCTTCTGTGATGACTGTGCTGAAAGGTCCCTCATCCAGGGGCTCCAGGTAGCTAGGCTCTGGGGGGATGATGGCAGCAGTGGCCTGCTGGTCCTCCGTAGCATCTAAGGGAATGCCCAAGTCAGGGGGAAGGGCCCCCTCCATGGACGGAGCCAACAGCTCATCTCTATGTGAAGTAGGGGACTTTGCTTGTAAACCAGAGAAGGCACCCTCTGGGGAGGGGGTGGCGGTGACCACAGCTGTGGGTGGGCAGTGCAGAGCGTCCACCTTGGGGGAGGGGATGCCATAGTCCGGGGAATAATACCCTGGAGACAAGCAGGCGAACTTCTCAGGGGGACCTGGAGGGACAGGGGCCTTGTCCTCCAAGTGCTGCCCTGGCGAGTCATAACTAGATGCAGTAGGGACACTCTGCTGTCTAAACAGCTTGTCCCCAACACTGAATTCTTCTTCAGGGGTCCTCCTGATATCAACCGAGACTGAACGAAAAAGACTTGTGCACAGAGGCCTTGTAGGTGTCTGGCTTGGGGTTTCTGAAATCCCACTCGCTGCCGCAGAGAATCTATCAAAGAAGGGCGGGGAGCAGGCGCTGGCAGCTGTGCTGGAGACAGGCGGGGGGTCTGTGCAGTCAAAAATGAGGTCAGAGTAGTCATCAGCACTGCAGGACGGGGTCCTGGGCGTGTGCATTGCCTCCTCGTAGCTGGGGCAGGACACCACAGATGTAGGGGTGGGCACCCCGGTGGGCCGGTTCTGGTCAGGCCTGGGGGAAGCTGGCAAGACCTCTTTAATGTGAGGTCCCGCCAGCCAGTCTCTGGTGTCCACAGCTGGTCCCGGGTGGGGCTTATTCTCGGGAGCTGGTGGAGCAGGAGCTGACTCCTTAAGTTTTTTGTCTTTAAGGGAAGGGTCCAGCCCCAGGGGCTTCTTTGGAGGAACATCCAGACTCTTCTTCCTCACGTCCTCCCCTGGTTTCATCCGCTCCTTGAGTTTAGGGTCTCCGGACCTGTGCCTCATCTTCTCCATCTGTTTCATCCTTTCTTTGTGCCGTTTGTGGCGTTCTTCAATCTCCAGGTCTTTCTGGGAAAGCATTCTCTCAAAGCTGGTCATCATCAGATCACCATCTCCCAGAAGCTTCTCCCTGGGCCTGACATCTTTCTTGACTGGGTCTTTGGACAGCGGTAACTTATCATTTCCATTGCTGATCTTTACAGATTCGCCCTTTTCTTTCTCTAGATTTTCCTTGAATTTCTCCTTCAGTTTGGTCTCACTGAGTTTCAGGCTTTCATCCTTGGACTTATCTTTAAAGGAACTTGGAGGACTGTCCTTGTCTTTGGCTGCAGGCTTGTGCTCGTCCTTGTGATGTCTCAGGGGCCCATCCCCGTGCTTGTCCCTGTGTCTCTCCTTATCTTCTCTCCACTTCTCCCGGTGCTTCTCTCTTCTCTTCCTCTCTTTCAGGATGTTGATGGCACTAGATCCATAAGGCTTTAGTTCTTTTTCTATTTTTTTGGAAGGTTCTCTTTCGGTATCATTTTTATCTTTCTTTTCAGTAGAAAACAATTCAATGGTTTTATCTAATTCATCTTCTATGTCGGCTTTCGTACTGTAAGAAATACTGTAAGCATCAGTGTCCAAGAAATCCTTTTCATACTGGCTGGAGTCCTTCCTGCTGCCAATGTCCTTGTAGTCGTCACTCTTTTCTTTTTTCTCGGACTTTTCTTTCTTGACTCTTTCTCGATCATGGCTTTTCTTGGATGATGATGACGAGTGCCTGTGCCTTTCTTTCTCCTTCAGCTTCTCTTGTGGGCAGTTCTCCTTGACCCTCTCTTCCGGGGGCTCTGTAAAAGACACCTCCAGGAGGGCACTCAGGCCTGGGTCCTGCCCTCGATCTGTGAAGCTGTCGGAGGATACCTCACTGATCTTGTCATTGGAATCTTCCCTGTACTCATGAAGAGCTTCTTCCTCTAATTTTTCCAGCAGGCTCTTCTCCACCTCGGCACTTTTTGATGCCTTCCTTTCTCTGCAATGCTCCTTGTCTGGCCTCTCCCTGTGTCTGCTCTTGGCCTTGTCTTCAGCAGAGGGCTTCTTCTCCCCCTTCTCTGGGGGCTTCTGTTTGTTTTTCTTTTCCTGAGTAGAGTCAACTGAAGTTCGGTCTTTCCTGTCCTTATATTTTTCTGTAGACTCTTTATCCTTCTTCTCTTTGTGCTTTTCAAAGCCTTTTTCTTTCTTGTCTTTCCCTCCTTCCATGGTTCCTTTTTCCTTTTTCTTTTCTTTGAGTTCTTTCTCTTTCTGCTTCTCTGAGTGCTGCCTGTCGGCAGAGTGCTTCCGGTGTCTGTCTGAGGGGTAAGGCTCCCTCCCGTCGTCTTTCTCCTGGAGGCTGTCCGCCCTCTGCACTTCACTGGCCTCTCCGATTTTGAATCCGCTTGCTGTATAATCATCTTTTTCATCTTCACTTTCATCTGTGAATATATCTGCAATATACCAGCTTTTCTCTTTACCCTTTTTTTCATCTTTTTTTTCAGAGAAGTCTTCTGAGATAACTCCAGGGAAACTCTTCTCCTTTTTTTCTTTAACTTGGTCAAGAGATGCTTTCCTTTCCTTGTCTTTGCTATGTATATCTTTATGCTTTTCTTTACTATCTTTTTTCTCTTTAAAACATTTATCAAATTCTTTGTCTTTCTGACATTTTTCAAGGATAGATTTTTCATTTTTATCTTTGTCACTGGATTTATCTTTATATTTTTCTAATTTTATTTTTTCCTTCTTCTCCTTCTCAAGGCCATCTTTCTTCTCTTTCTCTCTCAATGGATGATGCCTTTCCCATGGCTCCAGACTCTTGCCAAAGTCACATTCGGATCTGTCCTTAAAGATACTTTCGCAGCCATACTCCTTCAGGTCCTCCCTGTATGCCTCCTCGGCCTTCACTCTGCCATCTTTCCGCTCCTTGGCACTCTCAAGGGGGTCCTTTCTGTCCCTGCAGATGTCACTCAGATCCCTGTCCTTTCTGTCTCGCCCACCATCAGCAGACTCTCTCCTCTTTTTGTCCTTTTCTGAAAGATAGCTGGAGATACTTTTATGCTTTTCAATTTGGTCTTTTCTTTTCTCAGGGTTTTTATCCAGATAGTCCCTGTCTTTCTTTCTAAAGAAAGCATCTTTGTCACTCCGTTTTTCACTGTAGTCTCGCTTCTCCCGGCTTTTGTTTTCCCGTTTCTTCTCTTTACTGTCATCTTTCACTGTTTCCAAGATCAGTCTGGCAACAGAATCATTTTTAATGTCCCTGTAGTCTGTCACTGGAGAATCCCAACTATCTTCCCCTTTGAAATCAAAGGATGAATCAGATAAGTCAGAAAACCATCGATCTCCCTGATCATCAGAAAGGCTAAATTTGGTGTCTTCATTCTCCAGAAACTGACTTTTATTACAATATTCATCAAAAGCAGAATCTTCTCTATAAACTTTTTCTTTCTTGGGTTTTTCTTTGTCTTCTTTGAAAGTCTTTTCCTTCTCTTTTGAAATTCTGTCCTCTTTAAAATCATTCTTTTTCTCTAATTTTGAGGGCCTGTCTTTGGATTTTTTCTTTCTTTCCTCTTTATATAATCTCAGTTTTTCCTCTTTTGGAGACTTTTCCTTCACTAATTTCTCTTTTTCTGCTTTATTCGAGCGGTCTTTCTCTTCTCGGAAAGACCTACTCAAGTCTTTGTTCATGTCTTTGATTCTCTTGAGTGACTTTTCATCTTTGGAGACCTTTATTATCTCATCTTTAAAGAGCCATTCTTTTTCTTCTGACTTCATTTTGTTCAGCTTCTCTTCTTTCTTAAAGTGGTCTCTATCGTGCTTTAATACTTTCAACTTGTTTTCTGTGGAAATGTCATTGTCTAAAAGTATAGCCTTGTCTGACCTTTGCTTGGAGTCCTCATATTCATAAGTGAAACTTTTCAATTTGAGTTCCTGACCAACTGAACACAGCCCTTTCTCCTTGTTTTTGTGTTTGTGTTTCGTTTTATGTTTCTTAACCACTTTCCCCTCTTTGTCCAGCTTGGGAATGGCGCCATCCACGCTGGAGTGGAAGGAGCTCTTTTTCTCTGACAGAGCACTCTGCAGGCCACTCCGCTTCCTGTGCTCCTGCCTCTTCCTCACTGGCTTGAGCGACTCCACACTGGAGCCCTCGGAGGAGGAGTCAGACTCACTGGTCAGTCTCGTTCTCGTGGAGTCTGATAAGGAGCTGACCTCTGACCAGGCAGGAGAAGAAATAGTTTTCCAATTGTCTGTCCGCCAGTGCTTGGTGTGTTGGTCAGCGTGGCTGGGGTTATGTTTCTGGGTGGCAGAGCTTCCGTGAGATGAGGTGGAGGAGGCGGACAGGGAGCTGAACAGGGAAGGGTCCTTCAGCACCAGTGGGGACTCCTTGAGGCAGCTGGAGCTCTCCACTGAGTCCCCATCATCCTCACCACTCTCCGAGGACTCGCTCTCTGACTCAGAGGAACAGAACTTGTCGCTCCTTTTCCCAAACCGCACTTCTTTGCCTTTTGTTTCTTTCTTCCGCTTCTTTTTCACTTTATTTTTTTCCTTCTGCTGCTTGGAAGTAGAAGACTCTCGTGTTTTGTTACTGGGCAATATTGTATGTGCAGAGAGTCTCAGCTTCTCTCCTGTCCCCACAGTGACACTGACGTCTTCCTCATCTGATGTGTCTGACAAGATGCGATGAGCTGCTTTCTTTGGTGCAATTGTGTTATTTTTAGTGTAACTTTTCACTTCCATTTTGGGTATAGAAATAAAACTATTTGATTTAGTCTCTTTTCTATAATCCTTTTTCAGTAAGTGTTTGTCATCCACTGGAGGGACTCTGTCCTGCTCGTCGTCCTCGTCAAACTCATACTCATCCTTGACAGGGGTCACAGTTTTCTGGGGCTCTGGATTCTTAGCCTTGTGCTTTAGGCCTTTTTCAAACTCAGAGTCCGTGTTATTGCCATCAACTGAACTAGAAGGTGCAAAGGATGGGGCGTCTTCCTCCTCTGAGCTCTCTGTCGAAAATAGGGAAAAAGATGTCAGAGGCAGGTTCAAACCACCTGCACAGACATGACAGGAGAAAGCAGTCTGCAGAGGTAACCTGGAAAAAGCCCTCCCCCCAAGCACTTAGTCACCTCTGGGAGGGATGGGGAAGCCACCCAGAGAAGCATTTCACTTAAGTTAGTAAACTCTGGCCAACCATGGGCCAAAGGAAACCAAAGAGAGGTTTGCACAAAGACAAGCTGGCACCTTAGGATAAACCGGCAGGCTTTTTGATACTGAAACTCCAGGTCCTCACAATCCAAAAGTTCTTATAAGTATGAGGCATCTAGGAGGCCGGAACCCTGTGTGCTGATCTTCAGATAAAAACTAATGTTGCCTCTGGCATCGAAGCAGTACTAGGAGGCCTGCACCCCTGTAAGTGTCACACACCCTGCTCCTGCCCCCACAGCCCCCACCCTGCACATGGTCTGGTGCCCAGCCACTGACCAGTTGAGCTCTCCTCACTGGATGTGTAGGTGCCCTTGCCCAACAGGAGGTTCACCATGGTCGGGGAGTTGGCCACCTTCAGCGGTGTCTCGCCCTTTCGGTTGCTTTGCTGGGGATTCCCTCCATACCGCAGCAGCAGCTTCACCACCTACAAGACAGCACAGGTACGTGAAGGTGCGTTCTGAGAAACACCGAATGTGCTACAGTTGCCTATGTAAAACCGCAACCTGTTCAGAGAACCTGTGTACCCCAAGAAACAGCCCCCAGGTCTACAGCCAGAAGCTGTGTGCCCAGCGCTGCCTGGCAGGGTCTCTGGACCTGTGCTTCTCCCCCAGGAAAAACACTAATGGGATCCTGGCTCCCATTCTGGGCTCTCCTGCAGGCGGAACAGTCCCAACTCCCACAGAAGACCTTCTCCCTTGTGACGAGCTGACCATTTTCCTGGAATCTTCTCACACAGGCTCTCCCCTCCCGCAATGATGAGCTCAGCATCCAGCAGGGTCCTGTGGTCATGGAAGGGTTCTGGTGGTTTAGGGGGAAGTTTTTTATTGGAGGAGGTTTTACAGAATAGAGGAAACAAAGACCAAGCTTCTGCAAGCAGGTTTATTTTATGTTTTCATTTATTTTAGAAAGTACGATCATCCTTCTTTGCTTTATTGTACATGGGTAAAGATGGTCTTGTAAATGACAAAAATACTCAAGGTGACATTTCAACAGCTCTTTCAGCTCTTTTATAGCAACCTGTGCTTCATATGTCCCAGACAGCTGATTCACTGAACTCAAGTACGAATATAAAATTCGATTTCAACTTTAGTCCAGTCTGAGATTAGAGCATGAGAAAAATCTTTAATAAGGACTGATGTAAACTTGTTACTCACATATTCTATTCTTAGTTAACTACAAATATCCTATTTGTAGTTAACAGTTTCTACCTCTTCATCAGGACAATCTCTTATTGCCAGAAGTCCAAAACCAATCCAGCTGACCCAGCTGATGTGTGGTGTTGGCTCCTTCCTTTACGTGCATGTAAGGTTCCTTACAGTGGAGAGACTCTGCTCCTGTGTCTGTTCTGTCTGTCAGCTAAGGACCATCCTAGCTTCTGGAGATTGCTGCCTTCCTTGGCCATGGTCCCTGCCTCTGAGGCCAGCAGTGTAGGTCTGGTCTCCCTTACATCCTTTTCCCTCCTGCCTCTGTTGATAACTCTGACCTGGTTGGGAAAGGGTCTTTGGGTTTGCCCAGATACTACAGGATCAAGAACTCTCATCTCATGGTCCTTCACGTTCTCCCATCTGCAGTTCCCTTACCATGTGAGGTCACAAGTTCCAGGAATAGGATGGAGATATCTTTGCGGCCCCTTTATTCTGCCTCTCTCACCAGTTTGCAGTCTCAGACATTTTCCATAATAGAAAGTTTTTAAATAATTAGAAAAGTATGGAGATTCAAATGATGACCCCCTTCCTCCCTGCTTGTTCCTACCATCTCACAGCCAACCTCATTTCACTCATACCTGCCCACTCCTCCAGGTAGTTTTGGCAAATTCCAAATGTTTTATAAACTTTTTCAGTATATTGCTCTAAAAGGGTCCTTAAAAAACAAAAAATCATAACACCATTATCTTACATAAAAAGTTAACTGTAATTCCTAACATCAAATATATATAAGTGTTCAGCTTTCTTTAGTTGTCTCAGAAATCTTAATTCAGGGCTCCCTCCCCATCTGCCTCTCCCCTGCAGTGACTTGTCAAAATGTGCTCTTACCACTCTTGAGGCTACTGGTTCCCTGGCATCTGCCAAAAAATGACTAGGCAGCTCTGCCATTAAGAAGCCATTATGAATTCCAATAGCTGCGGTGCATTCTGGTCTACTGGTGTCATCATCCTCACCATGCTCAACTGTTGTGTCTTTGGCCAGGGGCCTCTTCAAGATGGTGCTGGTCATGACTACAATAAGACCTCACCTTTGTGACCACCCTGCTTTCTGGCAGCATAAGATGCACCAGGCACATCATGTGCATCTCCTGCTTCAGACCTGGAGGCAGCCATTTCCCCAAAAGGCCAAGTCTTCTTGGGGAAAACCAGGCACTGGGGTACTCACTGCTGCTGACCTGGCTACACATCTCAGTATCACATCAGTCAAGGCTTTTTGGATCTTACTGAACCAGAGGGACAAGGACAGGGTCCAGCGGCAGCCCAGAGGGCCACTCCCTTCCTATGGGTATAATCATTCACCTACTAAAATCCAACCACACCTGTATGGCCAGAACAGGGCTCTGTCACACATGCTACAGATAGTGCTGGTTGTCAGGACCCAGAACAAGAAACTGAGATGGGCAGAGAAAACAGCTCTGGTGTTTTCTCAGTTATCTAGCAAACATGAAAGCCAACGAGGACAGAGAGAAATGAGCTACAGAACAATGCAGAAGTCGGATGGGAGGCCCACCTTATAGTGCCCATTGTTGGCAGCATCGTGCAGGGGTGTGTCGTCATCCAGGCCCTTGGTGTTCACCTCCGCACCCGCAGCCAGTAGCTGCTTGGCAACGTCATAATAGCCCCGGTTACATGCCTCATGCAGCGCTGTCCAGCCTGGAAACAGACACTTAGGACATATGTTACTTAATCCTCAGGAACGTCACTCCTGTCCCATTTGAGGCAGCATTCCGAAGATGGTGACAACAGGACAAGGCCCTGGAAGTCTGTCCTCTACAGCGAAAAGCTGGAGGCCTAGGAAAGCCCTGAATGCTCTTTACTGGGATGCCTCTTATTTGCTTGGGAATATCTTGCTTATCAATCCTACAGATTAACCACTTGCAAGGATAATGAAGAACAATAACCTGACAAGGGTGGAGGACTGGTGAACAGTGTCATGCGGGGCAGCCTCAACCCGGCTCATCCATCAGTATATGGGGAGAAAAACCTCCCATTTTGGAAACATGCCCTCTGTGGTCACATGGCTGAGGCCACATGAGGAGAACTCTCTGGCTGCAGCCAGGAGCCTCAATCTGCCACCAGGTAAAGTAGTCACATATGTCAGTGTACAAACAGTGGGCCGCTCTGTGGACACAATTTTCAGTGCTTTGGGAAATTATAATTTAGGAAAATTGCTTTTTTATTTAAAAAGGTGCTAAATTAGGTTTGGGTTGGACAACTGCCAACTAGGCCAGTGGGAAAAATTCTAAAAGGGGAGAAACTCTAAAAGGATTCTGCATGAAGACTGCTTCTCCCATCTTATGTTCTCAATCCACTTTGAACAAACAACTAGAATCTGCTGATGATGCATCAAGGCATAATAGAAGTATTTTATGCAAAAAATAGGCAACACTGAACTGCAATGATGAGGCCCTCCCTTCAGCCTGTCCCAGGTCAGGGCGGTATGATCATTTGTCTTAAATTAAAATGAGAGTCTCCAGGTAACATTTCTACTCTGGGAAATGGGAGGGTGTCCCTGGGTTGCCAGGCACAGAGGCACCCTCTGCTTGGGTGATCTGGCTTCTTTCTAAATATGCCAAAGGCACCCCTCCAATAGCCAGAAAGAATGACTCCTCTAGTACAAAATTAGAGATTTATATAACACAGCAGAGTAATAGCTAAAAATTCCTCACTTCTCTTAAAAACAATGGAAAAATGATTTTATTTTTAAATACTTTCCAAGAAACTAATTCCTTCTCAGAAACAACAAATTATACTGGTCTAAGAGTGGGGTCTGCCCCATGTACCCAGGACACACCCACAGAACCACACTGGCCCAGGGACTGGCTCTTGCTCCTTCCATGCTGGTCCTAGCTTCAAGGCTACTGCTGCCAGGACAATGATGGCTGGCCAGAGGGCTTTGCACACCTGTGGAGGCCAGCCTCACGTGCTTCTGTGAACTTGCCTGTGTCATCCCCCTGCTCTGCCATCTCCTGGGTGCTGTAAGCGCTCACCTGCAAAGTCCTTGACATTGACATCAGCCCCCTCACTGATGAGCTCCTTGATGCGTCGGGCGTCCCCCCTGATGGCAGCTCGATGCAGGCGGGTCTCTCCACGCTCGTTTCTCTTATTCACTTTATCTTTGGTTTTTGAGGCAGAGTTAGGTGTCCCCTTCTGACACACTGTCGACTGGGAGGGGTGCTTTGGTGTTGTGTCTACTGCAGCCAAAGAGAGGATAGGCGAAGCGTTACTGAGGGCAGAGCCAGCAGGGCTGGGCCTGGGGGTATCCCTGCTTTGTAGAAACCTCCAGCACCTGGGCTGTCTTTACAAGGGAAAAGGGATGTCTTTACCTGGGTGCCTATCCCCAGGAAAAAAGCCTCTCCAGTGCCAGGGAATACCCACCGCCCACCCTCCTGGAGGCTCACCTGGGCTGTTTGCAGACTCCTCGGCTGTCATCTGCATGAGGAGAGCCACCTGCTGGCGCTCGGAGAGGGGGTAGCCGGCTCGGATCCCAGACAGCCCCATGCCAAATAGCAGCCCGGCCTTCCGGGTGACAGGCTCCTTCTTAATCCTCTTCCGCTCAGGACCCTGCTTCTCTGTGAGGCGGTGGAGGAGAGGGGGGAGATTTCATGCCATGGAGTCCTCGGAACCTAGAGCCTTACCTGGCATTACAGAGCCCCCGCCTCCCACCTCACAGTGGGAAAGGGAAAGAACTGAGTTGGCAGCACTCCTGCTGCTCATTATCACCTCTTCCAGCAGTAACTGTGAGACACAATTCCAACACCTTGTTATCAGCCAATGAAGCCTGCTAAGCCATAGCCCCCACCAACCATTCACTCCACTCCAGGTGCCTCCCCAGACCACCCACTGTGCACAGGGCAGTGGGACAGCTGATCGCCAAAGTCCTGGCTCACACAGGACAGGTCTCCATCTATTAAATACGCGTATCTGTAATTCAATTCCTCCTTCCCATCCCGCCTCCAAACAGTACAGACATAAAATGGCAAATATAGTTTAGAAATACATAAACAGATCAAGGCCGACTTGTAGTACTGTACCTTTCTTCTTGCTTCTAGGCACCTCCATTTCATGCCATGGCGCTTCGAGGAGCGAACCCGCCTTGTACCACGACATGGACTGAGCTGGAGGCATCTAAAGGCATCAACACAGAGCACTAACAAGACACGATGGAACACCGCGGCCATCCCGTCTCAGCCTCCTTGTAACAAGCAAATTCTCCACCTATCTCACCCGTTACAAAATATCCTGTCAATGCTGAACAGAAATGCATTTGCTGTTTCTTTTAAAAGAGGCAGGGGTTGAGAGAGAGAGAAAAGATACCCTCAAACTCCAGGAACCAGGAGCCAAAAGCTCACTTTCTTCCTTCACCTCATCTTTCTGCTGAAGGGAAGTTTGAGGTCCATCAAGAGCATCCCCCACAGCCCATGCTTTCTAGGTGGAGCCCTTATGCAGAGCAAGATATCATGGGGTGTTCTAATTCATGGGTGCAAGTTGCAAGCAGGAAAGGAGACGCAGGTCTCTGAAACTCTCCTCTGAGGGGTATTTCCTATTTCCCTTGCTTCCCACTTGGCACATGGGAGGAGCCCCTCTCTCCAGGTCATTCAGCTGGATTCCTGGCTGAGACTTGACCCTAGAGAGGCGGTGATATCTGTGGAACACGGACTAAAACAGGTCACATGTCCACTTTGTCCACTCCCTCCTAGAACAATATCCCTTTCCTATTTACCACCTCAGGCCCCACAAACATGTCTGTCACTTTCTATTTTCTTAAAAAGTTTTTTTTTTTAATAAACTATTTCTTTATGAAATTTTTTTAATTGCCTTTTTAAAAACTAAAGTTGTGACTTGGTGAGAATGCTGATTCCTGTGTAGAGGTGATAACTCAGACACCGCAGGCCACCACCAGCAACAGTCAGTCTTTAACCAATTCACAAGCACGAGTCCAAGGAAGGAAGTAAATTCCAGAAAGAAAGCTTTTTGTTGATGACCAAGGGCCCCGACCCCAATTCATCCCCCATTCTATCTACAACACCTCCTTTCTAAGAAGTGGAGCCTCAAGTCACATCTCAGCAGCAAGGGCCTTCACGAAAGCATCTGCACAGGACGACAAACTTGAACAGCAGCAGCTCTGGCTACGTGCTCCAATAAGTTCCAAGAAACTACGTTCTACTTTAGAAGTGACCAGAAGCCACATTACCTGAATCAGGATATCTGGTTTAAATGCTCTGCCTTCTTTCTTTATGTTTACCCACTTGGCCATTCGCTGCTTGTTTATACAACATGTTAGGATAATGATGACAACAGAGCTTTCCATTGCCAAGGTATAAACAATGACAGAAACTAACCAGTGGGACAGCCAGACCCACCTCTACAGCTACTCTATACAAGCACAAACCAGCTGACCAGCTAGCTCACCTCTACAGAGAGGGTGCTGATGCCCCACCACTGAGGGGTTTCCAACACAGGGCTCTGAGTGTCCACTGTCATCCCCTCAAAGGGGAGGAAGGCACATGTACACTCCCTACACTCTGCAAGCTCGACCCCACTTCTGCCCAATCTCCCAGAAAGCACTGCTTGGTCTCAAAGAGCCTCCAGGCTAGGCTCTCAGGGGCTCTTGCCCAAGGTGTCCCTGCTGAGCATACACAGTTCAAGGGGTCCACTGCCTCCCCCTCACCTAAGGCTGTGGAGACAGGAAGCTCACTGGGAAGAGGATGAAAGCAGAATCTCAGAAATGCAGTGTGGAGAATTCCTGGTTGTGGGTGATATTTGCTAATCACACTAAATAACTTCAGATATAAAAGCACTGCGTCTTTGCTGTGTGTGACACTGGGGGTGCTAGGTGGACCCAAGGGAGGACAGGGCAAGGTCTAGGTGAGATATCTTTAGGATAGATGTGACAACAATTTTAAGATGCCAGAGAAACCAAGTAGGAGGCACCAGAGCCACAATCTTCAAGCACCTGTGCAGGTAGTAGACTCTAGGAGTCAAAAGAGGTGAAGAAGGACCTCCAGGAGCTCAGCCCACACTTCCCAAGAGTAGGGGCTGAGAAAAGGTGGCCTTTTGCCCAGAGGCCTTTTGGCAGCAACAGAATTTGTCACCCACTACAGACTAGGACCCACTGGTACTCAGCTTGCAGTTTCGAGAAAGCGCAAAGGTCAGGTATGGAGGGTAGAGACAGCCACACGTGCATGGCAGGCAGGAGGTCCCTCCTCATAGGAACCCACCTCACAACCATTTCTCCCTCTGCTTTTGCTGTCACTGAGCTTCAGCAAAAGCGGGATTGTGTCTTCCCTCTCTCCCATGGCCTCAAGAGCTGTAGGCACTCTTGAGGATGCTGAGAGCAGGGTACAGCCGCTCTCTCCTGGTAATCAAATCACACCCTCACAGGAGCCTCAAGCTGCCACGTATGCATTAAAGGAGCAGTCTTCTCACATGGACCTCACTGGGCTTAAATGGATATTTTACGTTGTCCTAACACAGGAAAAAAAAAAACCCAAATGTAATTAGATCTAAGATGCCAATTTCTCAACAGTGAGGGTCTGAGTACAGCCAGACTGTCTCAGTGGAGGGAGAGCCTTCAGAAGCTCTGTCTACAGAGGGAGCCCCTTCATGCTGAGAGGAGGAACTGAAGCCCAACATGCACAAAGGTCATTGCTACAAGCTACAGAAGCGGTCCCACTGCCATTCTCCCAGAGGCCACCCAGCCTGGCCTCACCCACTGTGTTCTGTTGGCAAGGGTCAACCCAAAGGCCAGACCAGGTGAGACTGACACCATGGAGGTGGGAGGCTGCAAAACCTGCCTCCAACCCCAGCTGGGCAACTTACTCCTTCCACCAGTGCAATGTTGGGTAAAGGGCAAGAGGAAAAACACTTGGGACAACTAGCAAGTTCCTTTGGCATTCTGCTAATTCTCTGTTTCTAATATCTAACCAGAAACAAAGTAGAATTTATATGAATTCCAAATGGCCTTCGCCAAGTTGCAGAGTGGAAAACTGGCGGTTCCATGTTGACAGCCAGAGCAGCAAGTGCAAGTCAAGAGTATGGCTCTGACATGCCCATCTTTAAAACTTCCCCCAGACTTAGACTGGGGGAGGGGAAGAGGGAAGGTTGCAGAAGGAGACCTGTGGTCTGCAACTTGCACATGAGGTCCAAGGACTTTGCAGGTGACAGCAGTGTGGAGCCCAAAGGCAGTGTTCCAGGAAAGGTGGAGTGCTGGAAAGCATGGCTGGGAAATAGCTGGGCCCAGATCCCAATGGCTGCAGCAGGGCTGACTTCCTCCTGGATTCTTCCTTCTTGTTCCCTCAAGTCTGCTGTCTTCCTCACTCCTACTGTGTTCCTGGTATTCCAATGTCAGCTATGAAACTCCTCTTAGGCTGACGGATGAAAGATAGTCCCCCTGCATCATCTTTAGGAAAACACAGTGATGTGATAGCACCACAGATTTTTACAGCACCTTTATTCTTGCACACGTTCACCTCTCCGGTCTCTGTGAAGTCAGTGTACGTTTCATCATCCCTTCTTGGTATGTGATCACCCAACTAGCAAATGCAAGAATCCCCACCCACTTCAGGCTGTCACTGGATTTTCTACTAAACTCATTTCTCCTTATCCCAGGCCTTCTGGGACACACTCCTACACTCTTTACTGCAGCTGTCTGGTTCGAAAGGGGCCTCTTCCCAGGGGAGTGGGTGCTACCAAGGGCAGATGGTTCTGAGGGACCTTTATGTGCAGGAGTCAGTGTCCAGAGCCCACTTCCTCCCACTGAGTCTGACTCCCCAGTAGATCTCAGACGTATCCACTTGTGTGAGTTACAGTGAATTCTAGCAGTGAGGACACAGAGTGAGCTTCTGGAGGAAGGTTTCCCCATCATAACCATAACCACGCAAGAGTGCCCAGTTCTGTGGGGTTGTGGCTTCTGGCTTCCATGCTGTTACCAGGAGGTCAGCTTGCTACCTGTAGGCAATGTCTCCTCTCCCTGCCACTTTTAACATTTTCTCTGTGCTGTTCTGTAATTTCATCATAAAATACTTATATATATATAATCATTTCTTTCCCCTGCTCATAATACACTATGTTCTCTGAATTGAGGACTCATTTTCACAGACGCAAGATTTTTCTGTCTTCTTTGAGCACTGGTGTCCCCACTTCTCTCCTTGGTTACATGCCAACATTGAGCCTCAGTCTCTCCTCCACATCAAGTAACCTCTTTCATATTTCCTATCTCTTTTTCTATGCCTCAGTCTAGGCAGTTTCTTTAGTTATAACTTCCAATTCATTAATTCTTTCTTACATTGTATCTATTAAGCTACATAACCTGACCATTGAATTACAATTTTAGTGATAATTTTTACTGCCTATGTTCCATTTTATATTTTTTAAAAAATCTACATTATCTTTTTAGACAGTATCTTGTTCTGTGCTTGTGTTTTCAATTTCCTCTTTCATTACAGTCCCCTAATTTCACATTCTGTATCTAATCACCCAAGGCATGAAGTCCTTGGGGCTGAACCTCTCTCAAGACGGGTTTCTTCATCATGGTCTAATTCTAATTTGTGTTCACTTGAACTCTGGGGCCCAGGAAGCTGCATGAAAACCTGTCTCTGGTCTGGGACTGGAGAGAGCATAAGGTATGTCCAATGGCATACGGGAGCACACATCCAAGTGACAGCCCTACAAAGGAGGTAGGGTACGTTAGTCTCTAAGGAGACCTCTCTCAAAGCTCCTCACCCTGTCCAGATGCCAGCTAGAAGAAACAAAGTACCTTAGTTCAAAGTGTCCACAGGAACAGCCTCTCATGGGCCTGACTGTGTGAGGCCCTTGGCCTGCCCACTGCTGCCCCAGCAGACTTGCAGCTGGCAGCCAGGGCAGACATGCATCACAACTGTCACTATTCTCAGCCTCTGGGGACTTCAGATGCTCATCCATTATGTTTATCATTTACCACCTCTAATTCCTAGGTTTTCCCAGCAGAGGGGTTTTCCAAGAAACACAGTCCACCGGACTGTCAAAAGGGAAATCTGTAACTCCTATGACCCACTATAAAATCCTAAATTGTCAATGCCATCTTTTTTTTTTACTATTATTATTTATTTTTATTTTTTTAGGTGAGGCAGCCCTTGGTTGACTTCACAGATTCCAAGGACCTTGAAAGCTTACAATACCTTATTTTTTTATTTTTTACACCTGCAGTACCTGGTCTTCCTAGGTGGTCTCCCGTCCAAGTACTAGCTAGGCCCAACCCTGCTTAGCTTCTGAGATCAGACGGGATTGGGCCTGTTCAGGGTAGCATGGCCATGGACTTCAACACCATCTTGACTCTACTCCATGGGAGAGCATTTAATGGTGCCACTGTGAAATCATGAAGTTCACCATGGTATCAGGTAAAGCTCAGGTAAGTATGCAGGAGACGGGGTGGTCGGGCATCTGGGAAGCAGCTATCTTGACAGCTTCCTTGTGTCTCACTTGGCCTCAGGAGCATGCCTTCCACACCAACCATGTGGCCTAACCTTGATGTTCAGCGTCATAAAATACTTCTGACCAAGAAGCCTGATTCATAGTCCACACACAAGACAATATCCAAATCAGGAAGGTAATGAGTTACAAGAGAAATTGTCATGTATACCTAAGCATTACACTCCAATTCTTCAAATTCAGCAAGATGGAAAACCGCAGGACTCAAAGAAAACACTGTCCCACTTAACCAGTGCCCCACTTAACCCACTGTCTAATGTTTAGGTTGTAGGTGTAACTGGCTTCTCCTTCCAATTTTCTAATTTGTATCAACTTCTTTCCTATTTTTTTTAGAAATTAGCAACATTGATCATTTTTTAAAAAAGAGGGTCTATGGGAGCATAGGCCTTCGCCCCAACCTTGAGAGCAGCCATCAATAGAATAGCTACATCCTAGGCCAAATTCCTCCCAGAGCTTGGAGTGCTTGTTGTAAACCCCCTCCCCCACACACACACACAACTTCATATGTCAGGACCATGAACATCTCAGCTTAGAGCTTTACAGATAAAAACGTTGAGTGGCACGGAAAAGTTAAGAAATAGAGCCAGCGTCCCACTGTCTCACCAGAATGAATCTGGACAGGCTCTTGTGCCCTCCTGGTGCCCTACCTAGTTGACTACACCCTCGAGTGTCTTCACAACCCAGGAAATAAGTGGTCCTGTGACTCCAAGGGGAGAGCTAAAAGCTGTGCCTCTTCCCCGTGCTGACTTTGCTTTGTGTACTGTCACTGTAATCAGTTGTAGTTATGAACTGGACTACTTGAGGTGTCCTGGGAGTTGTGGGGACGTGACTCACCTATGCTATTTTCACAGCATGGGGCTGGTTACCTGCTGAAGCACACTTATAAGGGGCCCTGAGGGAGGCCATGATACCCCATGGACTCACACCTTTTCTGCAACTTGGGAAAACAAAATTTTAAATAAAAAGAATCTTCCTTTGCTAGTCCAAACTCCCCTTTCTATAAGAAGAAACTGTTCAAGTTTAAAGAGGAAAAGTCATTTGGAAATAGCCTGACCAGCAGTCAATCACATGGAATTCTTAATTATTCGGAAATATTTTATTTGGATGTGCTCCTTCATGAGTGACTGCTCCTGGTTCTTCAGATAAACTGCGCTTTCACATTCACATTCTGACCACCATAGAAGGGGCATATGCTGGGTTCCCCTCACCTCCTTCTGCCCTTGGTGAGTAGTCCTACTGGCTGCTCACCAACATCCACATACCATCTCTTTTCTGTGTTAATAGAACTCATCTTTATTTCATGGTAATGGCAGGTCAAGAATGGGCAGAACCCAAGTCTAGCCACACACTGTGAGGTCAGAGCCACAGAGAAGTGGGCCCAGCCTGCCCTTCTTCTCAACTCTACTCTGAGATGGGATGTGGTCACGTACTCAGTGCAGACTAAGGCGAGGCTTCTTCCTATATGTGGCTAAAGCATCCTACCCCAGTCCTAGCTTTGAGAGTCTTGTCAGAACACAGCGGTATCACTTTCTCATGACACTGCCTTGATCTCTCTCTGCCAGTCCTGCACTCAGTGAGCAAGTAGGAGAAACCGCTTCACCGTCATGCACAGGTCACCTCCACTGCTCAGCAGGGCATGGTGTTGAGTTTCAAGAAGTTTTGCAGATGTCTTCCTTTCACAAAAAGGGGAATGCCCTGGATAAGTCACAATAGCCAGCCCAGCCTTTTGCCATCTTACAGAACCAAGGCGATCATGATTTCAGTAAATAGGTGAGTGTTTCCAAATCACAAACACTGAATGAATGAGCAGTTTAAATTTCAGCACTGATGAAACACCCTAGGTACTAGAGATAAGTCTTATTCACAAGTAAGAAAATCTTAATTTTTCCTCATTCCAAAGACATATTCAGATGTTGAGAATAGGCAGCTGCCAGCTCTTCTGGCAAAGCAGCTCTCAAGAGGGAGACCACCTGGCCTCTAGGGACAAGCAGGGCCCACCTGTGGATCCAGGTAGGAAGCAACAGGCAAATGTTCAGGCTAAGAAATGGAAAACTGCAACAGAGCAAAAATTTTATGTAGAAAGCCTGAAGAGAGTAGATAATCATCTAAACCAATCTAAACGGTATTTATGTATATAATTTTTTTTTCAAGTTGTGGGGAAATTGAAACATGTAAAAAGTAGACAGAGTAGTATAATTTCAAGCAAGTACCAGACATCAAATAAGTTCATTGTGAACAATTAAGGGGCAAACGCTTTACACCAAGAGCAGCAGCAGGAAGTCGGGCAGGCTGAGCCTCCTCAGATGACCTGCCTGAGAAAGAATGTCCTGCTAGAGTGCCCTCCTCTCTGATGGAAGGGCTGACTCCTTTTGAGGCAACGGGAGGAGCCGGCTCTGAGGCTGCTTGTTTTTCCTAGACAGCCAGACTTGCTTCAGGCCTAGGCCGGAGGAGCTGAGATGCAGCATGTGTAGCTTGCACCCAGACCAAACAAAGACCTGGTTCTGGCCAGAGCTTCTGGAAGGACACGGAAGCAGTTCCTGACACATGCTCATATTCACCTGGACGTGAACTGTCCAGGGTGCTATGTGGACAACTAAAATGACAAACCACCTCAGGGTGGACTGGCTTTGATCGAGCTTAGACACGCAGAGTATTTCCAGCTTTCACCACAGACGGAGCCGTGTTGTTCTTGGCAAGCCGCCCCCAGCCCTGACTAAGCGCTGCGGAGGCTGGCCTCCTGTGGGCTGGGTCACGTGCAACCACTCCTGTGGGTCTAGGAAAACAGGAGAAGGTTCTTAAGCAGTGGTCTCTGGAGGGGGCTCATCAGCCTTTTCCCCATTTGGGGCACAATCGAGGAAACCATTTGCCACTCAGAACCCCATTTTCTGGAAGCCTTCTGCTGAGTCCCCCTTGCAGGGAACACTGGACAGCATCCCCCCAGCAGAGGGCGCTGAAGGAACACGGAAGAGCAGGACACAGGGCAGCCTCCTACCCGATACTTCTTCAGGTCTGTTGCTCCTGAGGACCCTCCCTCCTCACCCAAGGGAACCAACATCTCTTTATCTCATCAGAATTAATCATTCTCCCCTGTGTAGCTTCTCCCTCCTCCTGACGGATGGAGGCGTAGCCTTGCAGCAGGGCAGCTGAAAATATATGCCTCTCAGAGAAATGGCCTCACTCCGTCTCACCCCATTTTCGAGCAAAAAATGCTCTTAGGGTTAGTGCAGAGGTAGTGCCCAGCTCCGGTATCCTTACCAAGAAGTACAGGTAAGAATACAGGTAACCAGTAAATAACCATAGTCTACAGGGCCAGCAGGGCCCGGGCAGAGGGCCTCCCACTGCTGTACGTGGTGCACACAGATCAGCTAGTTTTAGAGGCTCTAATATAAGCAATGCCTGACATCAGAGTCATCTCACTGGAAAATCTAGCTTTGTTATAGTAAAAGAGCAGGTATGTAAGAAAATTATATTAAAATCAGCCCCCAAGAGGAAAATAAACATAGGAGGGCAAATACTATATTTCACATATATTTAGATTTTTGTTATGATAGTCTTTGCTTAGAAAAATTCTATTTTCTAAGTGTTCTTCACTTTTCATACCTCACAGTGATTTCCTGTGTGCCCCAAGTATCTTCTAGATGCCCCCAGAGAATCAGTGTGGACACCTGCTGAGATGATAACCATCAACAAATGGAGCACAAAGACGCCAGAAACCACCAGCAAAGATATCCTACCGACCAGACAGGGTGAACAGACAAGAACATCTGCCCCAGGCACGCTCTGAAGAAATTCAGCTGCATCACCTCTGCTCAGACAGCACTGTTCTCTCTGGGAAATAGACGTTCTAATTCTGTCTCCTTGACTCTGAAAGCAAGGCTCTGGGGACTCACAGAAATGTCCCAGTGGTCTGACACTAACCTGCAGACCCCCACCATCCAGAGAGCCAATAACCAATATCAACAACAATAACCAATATCAACAGCACACCCTCCACAACTAGAACTGGCACAGGCAACAAAAACAAGAGAGGATGTCCAGGCCTGCTCTGATATCCTCTGGACCTAAAGTCTGAGACACAGAATCCCTGTGAGCCCCTCCATTCTGCCAAGAGTCCTGTGTTCACACGTACCCACACTCCCTCCCTCTGCTCCGCTGCTCATCCACAGAGTACTGGCCCCCTCACCTCCTTGCATGCCCACCCTTTCCTTTGCCCAACATGCCGGCTCAGTGATAGGAGCCATGGCTTAGTCCAACCTTCGTGAAGGATCCTGCAGAACTCATGCCATCTTCCTCATATACCAGCTGGCAAAATCGAATTCACTTCACCAGCTTTTAACTAAAGTGTCTGTCCAGCTATCGTGAACCTGCTCCCTTTGCGATCTCTTGTAAAGCTGTGAACATTCATTTCCAGGATGTTCTCTCTGCCATCTCTCCCAATTATCTAACACATTTATATTATTTCAGTACCTGAAACAAATCCTCACATGCAGGAAGCCCCCACCCACACCCCATCCTTGCAAGGCCTCTGTGTCCTGTCCTACAGCTGCATTCCGTGAAAGCCAGGGCCTACCCGATAGCTCTGCAGGTTTTCAGGCCCTGTGGCCCTCTGTGTGCTCTGCGCCCCTTCTCACTCCTGGCCTGCAACTGGCCTACAAGTCTGCAGAGCAATCAGATGACCAGCAGGCTGGGAAGGCCCCTAGGCACCAGGATCAAGAGGAAGAGAGTGCTGACCGGCAGGAGAGAGGTTGAGTTACTGCCTGGATGTAGCACATGTCCCAGTGAACAACTCAAGATGGAATCAACTTGAAAATGCACACACCACATATTACTAATCTCTCACGTGCACACACTCAAAGGCAAAGAGACATGCACGCATACATGCAGACACACACAAATGCATACACACTTGTGTAAGCAACATGCTCACACATACGTACACACTTCCATGCACACATAAACATGTACACACACATGCTGATGCACACTCACTCACACACGTGCACACATACAAATGTACACACACACTCACATCTAGGGCCCGCTGACACACAAAGACTGCACTGGCTCCTGCTCATTTTCAGTGGTCCCTTTGGCTTTTATTTCAAACAATTGGGTTTAATATGTGCTTTTGTAGCCCTGAGGGAAACCATGTTGATCCTCCAATGAAAAATTCCAGGGGAGTAAACAGAGCACAGAGTTGAGTGCCTGGGAGCCTCACAGCTAAATATATACTAGGAGGTCCCCTAGGTGTGCTGGGGACTGAGGGAGCATTTCTACTTTGCACACTTATGCAAATATGGTGTGTGTAAATCTTTCCTATCAGCTCCGAGTCACCCTGAACACCAGGAGAAGGAGCTATGAGGCCTTGCTGTAGGCTAGCCCCCAAGTTTGGAGGAGGACTTCTCAAATGGTCTGGGGACACTGCCCCAGCCAAGTCCAGTGTCAGGAGACCCCTGAAGGATGAGGGTTAAAGACACTTTCTATGGAAGAATCTGGCAGGTGTGATGTGGGACGGGGCCAGGTGAGGATGACCTGGAGGCAGTCAGGAGGGAGCAAGGGAACGGGAGACAGTGGGAGGGGCATAGGCAGCGCCAGGTGCCAGGTACCTGTGTCCGAGTCCTTCTGCTCTCCATTGGCCCCCACGGTGAAGGGCAGCTTCCGTTTAGTTGCTCGCTCTCTCACCTCCTTCCCTCCATCACTGCGGTCCAGCTTTGGGGTCTTGGTTAGAGAAACTTTATCTTTATCCTAGAAAAAAAAATGACCCTTTCAAGACATCATTCTCAAAATAAAGTCTCAAAATCTTCATGTCTACTATGGTTTTATGTGCCAGTTAAAACAAATCTCTTATTTGGGCAACTGACAGCCCCTCCTATCTTCCAGACTCAGGCGCGCACATACGGCTTCACTCTGTTTTCTTCCCCAGGCCAGACAGCCACAATTGCCACCAGGTACCTCACGAAACAGAGATGAGGCTGAGCCCTGTCCATGATCCCACATGGCCCTACTTCTTGTCCTAAATCCAGAAGAGTCTTGAGAAAAGACTTATTATGGCTAACAAAAATGAGGAAAGCAGAACAGACAGAGATAGTTGTCTCCAAACCCATTTTCCCAAGGAGAGATCTAATAATGAGGTACTAGAGCCTCTGGAAGGGGTGTGAACAGGTAGAGTCCTGATTTCCACCAGAAACTCTTGCTGTAGAACAAAGGGGCCCAGCTGCCCTGCCTGCCCACCCATGAGTACATCAGTCTCAAAAATGCTGCTCTTCCCCCTTCCTTGTGAAGGGGTTGGGCATTCCTTCTTCCCTGTCTGATGTCCCCTGCATGGTTCCACATGGCCTCATACAACCCCTACGTGCTTGTGTTGCTTCTGGGCATAGCACTGTGGGGCTGTCTTTAGGACAGATCCTTACAGGCCACGCATCAGTCCCAGAACAGAACCCACAACTTCAAACCTGGTACAGGTGACCCACTCCAAGGCAAAAGCTAACTGAAGAGTTGGTGGGGCACATCCCCATCACCCCGCTTCCTTGCTCTAATCTCAGGCTGGTCTCTCCTGCAAGATAAGGACCCAGAAGCCCAAGTTCTAGCTTTGACCTGACCAGCTGGCCAGCCTTGGGCAAGTGTAGCACCGTGTCTGTCTCAGTGTCATCATCTGTAAAATGAGAGACAACGCCCACTCAAGAGGATGAAGAGGGCTCAGTGCATGCTAGCCATGTAAATTCAACTGCTCACCATGCAGTGCTGTACCACATGAAGTAAGGAAATGGCAGTGTGCAGAGCCTTAGGAGAGGGGCACAGGTAGGGCAGCCCTATCTCAAAATGCAAATGGTATGTGGGTGTGTGGGGAGGTGGGGTGATGAAATGAGCACTGCCTCACTGGCTATAGCAGCTGGATATCCTGGATCTAACCCCTCAGTGGACAGTACCATTCTGAGTAGGGGTGCTCAGCGAAATTTTCTAAATTCTAACCAACTCTTTGGCTCATTTGCTCCTGGCACATACAGACTGGGGTGGGTAGAGGCATCAGGACTCTAACCTCCCCACCCAGTCCACAGTGCATTGAGAGGCTCCAGGGAGGATGTGCACTGACACTGTGTAGTACAGGCAGCCCACACACAGCCTACCCCACTGGTCAGCAAAGTTGGTACACTGTGGAAAACAGTACTGCTACGAATATATGCTCCCTTCCCCGCCAGCAAACTTTCTTCCTGTTATTTCCCCCAGGGAAGCTGTTGGTAAGCACAATACAATCACAGCCATGCCCCCATGCCGCCCATGCTGTCCTCACAGTCCCAGAGCCCTTGGGGTGCTCCCGGGAGGAGCCATCTGCCAACACCAAGCACTACTGCATTCTCACTTCCTATGGCCCTGATGGTCCTACAGCTTGATCAGCCTCAGCATCCACCAACCTTAGCAATTACTGAGAAACACCCTCAAGCGACCAGGGAGCGTTCTGCCAGCTCCAAGGGCATCTAGAGTACAAAGAGGGGCCACTGGAAAAAGCCAAACCATAGACAATGTGGCTAGAATGAGGAAAGACTCCTGGAAGATGGAGCCACACAGATGCTAGATATGCCATCTCATCCTCCAGTGTACCTAGGTGTCAGGAAATAGTGACGTCTGTCACTATCTGCACCTGCCACGCCAGCACTGGGAGAACAGAACCCATCAGCAAAAACCTCAAACTGTAATAATTACTTGCCCACCAAGAAAACTCCTGGCCCAGTTGGTGAATCTGATCTATGGCTATATAAAAAAATACAAATAGCAATAACAAAGTATTTTGGAATGCAAAAAATTCAAACATTAATGTAACTCACCACATAAAGAAAATAAAGAAAATCATATGATCTCAATAGCTGCATAAAAGGCCTGTGATAACATTCTACACTGATCCTGAAATGAAATCTCAGCACATGGAGAGAAGGAACCCTGACAAAGGGGACCCAGGACCTGACGGCTGACACTGCTCAGGTGCAGAAGACTAGGTGTTTCTCTGAGTGGGACTGAGGCAAGGATGACTATAATCACATCGTGAAATTGAAAAACAATTTTTTTTTTTTAATGAGCAAAAGATCTGAATATATACTTTGCAAAGGAAAATATCTGTATAGCCAATTAACATCTAGAAAGGTGTTCTGCATTAGGAAAAACACAAATAAAACCACAGGATACCACTACATACTTTCGAGCATGACTAAAATCAAACCAACACCACCAAATGTTGGCAGGAATGTGCGTCAACCTGAACTCCCGCATCTCTTGAGACTGCAGAACTTGCACAGTAACTTTGACAAACTATTAAACTATATCTACCATTGAGGAAAATACCCAATATACATATCTTCATGTCATTATTCTTACATATCTTACATATATTCTTACATTCTTACATATCTATTCTTACATATCAATATACATATCTTCATGTCTCCCAAACTGTAAAGAACCCAAATGTTCCTCAGCAGAAGAATGGGATAAAGAAGTTAACGAAAATTCGTACTACACAGCAATAAAGAGAACTGACAAGAAAAAAACCTGTAAATCAGATGCAATAGTGAAAACCTGATCCCCGCATGTAAATCCCAAAAGTGAAAACTTATCAAAAGTGACAGATGTCAGAAGAGAAGTCACTTCAGTCAGAAGTGCTACTGCAGACTATACAGGAAGACTCTCAGGAGATTAGCAATGCTGGTATATTTTTATCTGGATGGAAGTTATCCCACGTTTTAAAAACGAAATATATGATGTGCATTTTATCCTTCACTAAAAAGTTCACGAGAAGTTTTAAAATCCCAGCTCCTCACCTTACTAGCTATACAGGGAGAAGCAAATACCTGCAGCGCACCGGGAATGCAGTAGGGGCTCAGCACTGAGCCACACAGAGGGTGCACAGTTTTCAGGGCAGACCTGGGTTCAGAACCTTGCTGAGCAGCTGTGCTGGGGGCAGGACTGAGCTTTCTTTACTACTAAAATAAGAATCATAACAGGAACCAATTGTACACATTACAACGTGTTTTTATTTCCTAAATGCTAAAAGATAAAAGAACACCTGAAAGAAATTCAATCTTATCAGCCACTTCCATGTCAGACCCTAATTTGCCATAAAAACTGCCAGGGCAGTAACAGCTAGCACAGGACAACCAGGTGGTGACCCAGACAGCCAGTGTCATCTCATATATCCTTACAATAAACCTGAGGAGGGGGCTCTACACGCATCACAAAACTAAGAGGAAAGCCAGTTTGTAATCCGCCACCGCCCCACGCAGGGGAAAAAGTTGTAATAATTGTTTCGAAGATGGTCATAGGTCCACTTGACACATGCACCCTGGAACTAGTTTAACTATGGCAAACTCTTATCTATCAATGACTGATAATGAAAGAATCCAATAGGAATGAAAATTATATTAGCTACTAAAAACAACATTAACATGTCAATCTAATTGTTCCACCTCCATTTGTTGAAAAGATTATCCTTTCCCAAGTTGCCTCAGCTTCTTTGTTGAAAAGCACTGATCATACATATATGAGTGTAGTCTATCTGCAGACTCTATTCTGTTCCACTCATTCACATGCCTGTCCTAGGCCAATGCCACACTATCTTATTATTGTAGCTTTATAATAAAGACTGAAATCAGATTATGTCCTCTAACTTTGTTCTCACTTAAAAAGGTTTTGGTTATTCTAAGTCCTTTGAATTTCCATATGAACTTTAGAATCAGCTACTTAATTCCTACCAAAAAGCACACAAGGATTTTGAGTGGCATTATAGTGAATTCATAGATCAACTGGGGGAGAAATGGTATCTAAACAATATTGAGTTTTTTAATAAACATGATGTTAACTCTCCATTTGTTTAGGTCTGCCTAATTTCTCTCAGCAGTGTTTTATAGCTTTCGGGTATAGGTCTTACACATCTTTCATCAAATTTATCCCTAAATAATCCATATTTCTGACACTACTGTAAAGTACTTTTAATTTTAGTAGCCGATTGTTCATTAACAGTATTCAGATATATATTTTGCATACTGGCTCTGTATTGTGCAACCTTGCTAAGCTCACTCCTTAGTTCTTAGACCTTTTGTGTAGATTTCTTAGCATTTTCTCCATACATCATCATGTCATCTGGGAGAAAAGACAGCATCACTCCTTCCTTTCCAATCTGTGTGTCTCTTATTTCTCAGAGGTCTGACCTGCCTCCACTTGTGAAATCTGATTTGAACATCTGAGGGTGTCATCATTTGCACAATAATGTCTAATGAGTGCCCAACATATATAGCATTGTGAGAACACAAAGTGGCTCCTCCTGAGAGCTTACTTATGATGGGAGATCACAAGACAAGCAAGTGCAGGTGTGCCAGAGGGGAGTTAAATACTACAGAGAAGGATCACATAGTGTAAAGAGCAGAGAGGGTGCAGGGCAGGCAGGTGCTGCTCAATTTAAATAAGCGGTTGGAGAAGCCCTTGTAGGTAAATGAGCAGAAATCTGTAAGTGATGTGCGACCTGCTCTCCAGCTCCAGGACTGGTCTGGGAGTAAAACAGGTCCTGAGCTTGGCACATCTCACTTCCTCTGCAGTTCTTTTCTATTTCCCTCTTTGCCCTCACAAAACAGGCAGGCAGGCAGAAATTCCAACAACCAAGATTCTCCAGGTCATGGAGACCACAAGAGTCCATCTGACAACAATCTGACTTCACTGCCACCAGAAAGCCTGTCTGAAACCTTAAAAGAGGCAACACTCTGGGGACCTAGGATCCATGGTAAATAGACTCACCATCATTCTTTCTGTGATTTCATTTTTGGAACATAACCTGTTTTTCAGTGGATTCCTTTTGGAATCTGCTCCCAGAACTCCCCTAGGATCAGGAGAAGCATGAAGACCTACAGTCCTGTGGACTCCGTTTACTGTGGCCTTGTCCAAAAACTGCCCATAAAACCACAGAAAGCAGCAGCTACAGGTCAAGGCTACATCAACCATGCTCTTCCAGCTTCAAAACTGAGGTCACTTTTAAAGTTACTCCTCTTGGATGAAGGTGGCCAGATGACGGGTTATAGCCCTCCCACTCATAGGACTAACAAGGCCTCCTCTGGAGACGGGCCTCATACCCCAAGGAGAGGTTGACCTGCCCACCTTCAAGGAGGCTCAGCGTAACTTCTACAGACCAGCCCTGACGGGTTTTCTCTAAGAACATTGTGGGTAGAGATAGATGTTACAGCTTGTGGTAACATTGTATCCATACAGTTCTCAGACCAAGTTATTCACCATGTCCTGAAGAGGCCATTAAAACAGAGGGGGCAAGTGCACACCCTCAGTGTTTCTGATCTCGGTGCATTCCTAAAGGGTTCCCAGGTGATTCTACTGCTGGTGGCCTGAGAACATACTTTCAGAACCACTAGTGTATCGCAAAAGAAAATGAACTTCGCTACCATGTAAACATGGAATAACCCTGAGCTTTTGGGCAGTCTCCTCCGAGCGGTGTGTGAAAGAATACAGAGAAAAGGATCTTATGTGAAAAAGAGAGAAAGGTTGGTGTGGGAGGGCCCTAGCATAGGAGACAGGGGGGTCATTTCATTTCTCACTGGCCTCATACCATGGCATCTCTTGGATTCTCCGCACGTTAACACCCTCAACCACAGAAGGGCTTGCTGGTTCCTTCTCAGGATCCTTCCACCTTGGATGTTCCAGGATTCTATGGTCTGCTGTGGGGGACACAGCATTTCCTGGGCAGGGTCCTAGGAGGCCTAGAGGAAGAGCTTGTCAGCACTAAGTGCCTGGCTCCATTATGTGGCATCTTCAATGTCAGAATTTGTCTTACTCCATGAGGAAAATGCCTGGTTTCATCTTGGGTCATTTAAAAAAAAAAAAAAAAAAAAGTACGAAGCTACCTTACTGATTTTTAAAAAACCAAAGCAAATCCACATGTCCTGCAGTAAACATATACATGCTACTCACAACGACCACACCAGAGCCAGTTCAGTCTACTCAAGTCTTTATTCTCCTCAAGTAAAAGAACACCATGTAACCAGCCCAGAACAAGCCTCACCTTAGAAGGTGAGGAGAAGGCCTGACCTCTGCCCTTGGAACAAGCGCCCCACAAGGCCTACACAGCTGCTGTCTCCAAGGCAGGCACTATGTGTCTTTTCCAGTGTTGGCCTCAGTTGGGAAGCCCTTCCAGGCAGGCCTAGCCACAATTCCACTTCATGGAAATCCAGGCCAGTGGGGATAGCAATCTGGGGCTCCTGAGGATCCAGCTTAGAGGCAGAGAAAGCAGCTGGGTGCGGCTAGGCTACAGGGGCCTCCAGCACAGGAGTGGCACAGATGATCCTCTCACTCATCCTGTGCCCACAACTATACAATCCCCTTGCAAAGAAAATCCATACATAGTCCTACAACCATGACGTTATCAAGGGTAGTCTGGCCTGTTCATTGTGAAAGAATCCCAACATTTAGGGGCTCTTAGCCGCCAGAGTGGGAATTCCAACGCCACGCAGGGCACACTGCTACACTGGCTGCATCTCCTCATGGGCACAGCAGCACACATCCATCCCAAGCTGCACCCAAACCATCCGCAGGCCTCACAGACACATGTGCCTTCCCATGCATGTTCAGACCAAGCTCGAGCTTCAGCCCACCCACAGTTTCATGCTGTGGCTCATACCTGTTCCTATGTAAGGCATAAGGCACTGAGGGATAGAGCAAGTAGGATAGGATGTGTCAACCTAACTGCTCAGGGTCTCAGAGGCCTTCCTGGTCATTCTGATGAGCACCTAAGCACATCGATGTTCACTAATTGCTTCATGTTTAACCTAAACTGAATGAATACATGGCTCTGCTCACTAATTTTCCCATGTGGAAAACATGCTAACCACATACCCCACCAAACCCAGGGTATCATTAGAGATCCTAGCATGAACTAGCATAGCAGCAGGAGGTACCAGTAGAGACATGGACAAATAGTTGTCCCGGAGCTTCTGTTCATACCCAAGTGTCAGGACAGATGGGGCCTGGCAAGAGGGCAAGGAGAAGCAGCTTGAAAGACTGGTAACCGTGAACTGTGAGAAGTGACCCCTGAGCACTGAGGCCTGGGGCTGCGAGTCAGACTGGTCAATGTGAATGGCCTGCCACATGGGTTCCATGGAGACAGGAAAAGGCACCAAGAAACATCAAGACTAAAGGATGGTGACCACAGGGCGGTGCCCCTCCATGGGCAAGTCACTGTTATCCCGCTTTACCACTACTGCATGAGATGTTATGTTCTTGTTCCTATGGTAGAGATGAGGAAACCAAGTTTTAAGGCAGATAACTGACTTGTTCATAGACACAAAGAGATAAGTGGCAGTGCCTGAGCTTGAACTTCCTTCTGATTCCAAGTCCATGTTCAGTGGGCAGCCTCACACTGGGCAGAATAGGAAGGGCAAACCCCAGAGCCTAGGGTCACCTAACAATGCAGGACAGAAACTGTGTGTCCCAGAGCCCAGCGTCATCCCACACCAAGACAGGCAGTTTGCGCCACAGAACTCAGTTCATCCTACATTGCACAACAGGAAGTGTGTGCCCCAGAGCCCAGTGTCACCCCATATTACAGGATGGGAAGTACACTCTCCAGAACACAGGTCACCCCATACTGTAGGGTTTGGAAGTGCGTGCCCGAGAGCCCAGTGTTCTACCCCCAACTTCAGGACAGGAAGTACATACCCCAAAAGCCCAATGTCACCCTCCCACCCCACTTCAGGACAGGAAGTATGCACCCCAGAGCCTAGTGTTAAGAGCATATTAATAAGTACAGTGATTTTAGAATTATATCCCATTTTCCTATCCGCATTGAGAACAAGCCAGATTGGAATTTAAATCATCCAATAGTCTGGATAACTCAAATATGGTTAAATGTCAGATTCAGTCTCACTAAAATCATGAAAAGAATCCTATGGTCCTAGGGGACAAAAATGTGGGGCCAAATCAAAGTTATCTCAAACATAAACCTATAATTTAAAGTCTAGTCTACAGCCATGCCACCCTGAAGAACATGCCCGATCCCATCTGATCTTGGAAGCTAAGCAGGGTTGGGCCTGGTTAGTACTTGGATGGGAGACCAACTAGGAAGACTGGGTGCCGTAGGTGTAAAAACTGAATGAATGAATGAATGAATGAATGAATAATAAAGCCTAACGTTGGGCCCCAAATAATAAACACATCCTTAAAAGAAAGCAAGACCCCTTTGCCAAGATCACTCCTCTCCACATCTACCCACACAACTACTTACTATTCCACTGCTGGTTGCTGAGGCAGGCCCAACAAAGACAGCAACGATAAAAAACATGACTCTGCTGCAGAAACAACCAAAGGTGGCAAGGTGACATTCCCAGCCCTCATCCTTATTTAAACAAAATGAATGTGCTGAGGATAGGTGAATGTGGGGAAGAGAGGAGGACAAGGATGAGACGAGATAAGGAAAGGAAGTGGGCAAAGAAGAGAAGGAAGAGAAGAGCCAGGCCAAGTGTTACCTTTTTCCCTGTTTGTTTCTCCACCATGTCGTTGCTGAGAGAAAATTCTTCTTGCTGTGGTGTTTTAGAACACCCACCCTTGGGCATCGTTCTTCTCCCCTCACTTGATCTTCATTTATACAGCCATCGCTTCGTCATCAACCGTCTGCTTCAAAAGAGAGGACAAAGAGGGTTAAGATTTGCTGAACTCAAAACCAGGCAATCTCTAAAGATCTATGTACCTCAATATTCATGGCAGCACAATTTACAATAGCCAAGATATGGAAGCAACCTAAATGCCCATCAACAGACAACTGAATAAAGAAAGTTATGGTTCATCTACAGCCAAGCCATCCTGAACAAGCCCAATCCCATCTGATTTCAAAAGCTAAGCAGTACTTGGATGGGAGACCACCTAGGAAGACTAGGTACTGTAAGCGTCAAAATGAATGAAAGAATGAATGAATGAATAAGGGATTGTAAGCTGACAAAGTCCTTGCAACCTGTGAAGTCAACCAAAGGTTGCCTCGCCTAAAAAGAAAGGGGGAGGGGAAGGGAGGAGAGGATGGATGGATGGACGGACGGACGGACGGACGGACACACACACACACACACACACACACACACACACACACAATGGAATATTACTCAGCCATTAAAAACATGAACTCCTACCATTTACAATGACATGGATGGACCTAGAGGTTATTATGCTGAGTGAAATAAGTCAAAGATATACCATGTGATTTCACTTACATGTGGAATCTAAGGAACAAAAAGAACAAACTAATCAAAAACTGACTCACAAACATAGAAGATGATCTGGTGACGGACAGAAGGGATGGGGGTTGGGAGAATGGGGTGAAAGGTTAAGGAAGTACAAATTAGTAGTTGACAGATGGTCACGGGGATGGGGAGCATAGCATGGGGGGGGGGGATGCAGTTAACATTAATATATTGGCTAAGCGTAGAGCCAGAGCAGAGAAGAAGCAATTAGGGGGATCATTTAACGAACTATATAAATGTCTAACCAATGTACTGTATACTCAAAAGGGGGGAGAGGAGGGCCCCGGCAATCCCAAACTCATGCAACAGAATGGACCAAACAAAACCAGCTGTTCTGACTGGTGCCTACAAAGAATGCTTAGGATGCACCACCCAAGCAGTCAGTCTACACTACATGATGAAGAACACTGTGAGGCAAGCATTTCTCAGCTGCAGAAAAGGCCAACCTACAAAGGTGAAGGCCATACTTCTGAACGGTGGTGGCTAGTACCCAGACTTCAGCTTACATGCTGGGTACCAACAGCTCTGGCCCTGCTCTTAGGGTTTGATGCCATACATGCTCTGCAGTGGCCCTCCCACATGGACAAAGCACAGCCAAGGTGCAGCACTTGGCCCTCAGGTCCTACAGGTCTCATCCATCATTCTCTCGGCCATGGCCTCAATACCACTTACCACCTGGGGAAGCAGCTCACTTCCTGCACTGCCTCCTCCCCGTGCCCCCCCCCAAAGTTTAGGTGATAATCATGCTTCTCTGAAAGTGCCAAGCACACCCATTCATCAACTTCTCCCAAATAAAATGGTCAGAAGGCAGCCATGTGATGCCTGAGGGACTCCTCAGAGAATAGCCAGGCAGCTTTGGTGCCCAAATCCTACTTACTGGGCACCCTCCACATGAGCCTGAGGTCTTGACTCTGCATTTCTCAGGAAAACCCAGGACAGACGCTATATTCATCATGTTTTTATTTTCTGTATTTTATAATGTTTTGACATCTTAATAAGTTTGCTATCTGGGAGAGACTGCCCCTCCCAGGACTAGCTAGCCCTTTCTGAGAGACAGTCAAGGGCTCCTGAAGTGGAAGTGCACTCAAATCCACTAACCAGCCCCTATATCAAATAAGCAAATTATTTACCCTAACGTAACATCCCAGTCGACAGGTAATACAGACAATCCAATAACCCACAGTCCACAGAATTATTCACACTAGCCAATCCTAAACTGCTCACCCCATCCTGCCTTGTCTTCCTGCAGAAACCCCAACAAAGATTCTGGCCAGAACATTCCTCTCACTCCTGTCTTCTGCTCCTGGCTGGCCCTGTGTAGCACATTGTGACCTCTCTCAGGGACCTGTGCAAAGAATCAACTTCCTTCCACATTTTTGCCTGTGGTCGCACTGACCTGATCAGAGCATGTCTGACATGGACATTTCTATAACACAAGCCATCTTTTTCTTTACTTCCCAGTTCTCCTATGCGTGTTCCATTTATCACATCCAGAGTTTTAGTTGCACTTAGCAAGAATAGGGGAAATATCTACTTCATATTCCTAAAAGCCATTGTCTTCCTTTTTCATGCATTATTTTCATTGTCACGAGTTAGAAAATACTTTATACACACCAAATCACATGCACAGTTTCATCTCCTTTTCCCACAATCACATGCCTTTGTGCTCTGCCATTCTGGATGAGTAATTTTTATAACTAACTCACCTGGAATTAAAGAGCTTCTATATTATGTATAAACTGTGGCTTTTGAAACACATGTTCAAAAGCATTCTGTAAGTGGCAGTTTCCTACTCTTCCTGCTCCCTGTGTGCCGAAGACCGATCTGCCCTTCACCATGCCTTCTAGAGATCCTACCTTATTTTTCCATATTAACGGAAAAAATGTCATGAAGTATGCCCTGGGTGCTTAGCTGACCTAAGAACACATCTAAATTTATTTTGGGGAGAGGGACAAGGTTGATCAATTTTATTCACTTCCTGACACTTTGTCCCACAACACACAATGCAGGTGAAGAGGGTATTTTCATCCACACGCTGTAATGACTAAGGCCAGAAATGACATTTTCTATCTCTACTTGAAACTATGAATTCTACATTCTCCTCCAATTTCCACTACAGAACTGGAACATGTCAGCCTAGAGGAATGGCATCTCAGAGTTTGAGTCAGGGACAGCTGTTGAAACTCACAGCTGTCTGGGAACTCACTGGCAGTTTCATTAGAAATTTAGATTATCCAGAAGTTAAATTTAAAAAAAAAAAAACAAAAAACAAAAACCTGACTGCCTACTCTTATGATGGGAAAACTGAGCCAAGTAGTCATGGGATATTCAACCCTCCAGTTTCTGGATGTGAACACACCTGAGTCTGTGGAGAATGTGCAGGAAACACCAAGAATAATAGCCCAGGCATGGCAGCAGTGCAAACCTCACGGTTCCTAGACCCTGATTTCACAGTCCAATTCACAGCATCTCGACAAGGAGAGCATAAGGAGACGCTTCATTCTTCAAACAGCTGATTTCACTCAGTGTTCCTGAGTTGGCTCTGCTAGGTGGTGTCTCTATTCAAAGCGGAGTTTTGAGGCCCCTGCACTAAAAGGCATGTGCCTCTTTCTCCCACTCTTCCCTCTTTCCCCTGGGTAAAGCAGCACAATGGCTACCAGACAGCATGAAGAAAATACGATGCCTCCAGAACAACTGCCCCCAAACTCCAAATTGTAATTATCTTTAGAAACACCTACAGAAGCTACAGGGCCAAAGGAAGTAGTGATATGAATTCAGAGCTTGTTTATCCAGGATTTCTTCCATTTTCAAAGTGCCCTCAGAGTCCAGAGAATGAGATATTTTACAAGCAGGCATTACAGCTGGACTAAGTTCTGATGTGGACGCACAGATGCACTGGTAACGAGCTCTGCTCACAATGGCTCAGGAGATGACATCACAAGGTATAGGTTAAGCCCATAAAATAGTGGCTCAAAGGTACACCCATTATTTCTTGAGTGCTGCGCAACCATGAAATGGTCCACCATGTAGCCTGCTGCTATAAAATTAAAAACAATGAAGCTTCAGGGGATAAGTCTTTGGGTCTCAATTCCTCTGATCAAGACTCTGGCCACATGCTCCTACCACAGGCAGCTGACCATTGCTATAAGGGGACACTTGCCAGTATTTTTATTTTGTGAACAACCAATCAGCTAATTCCATGAAATCTGTCATACAGTGAGGGTGGGTCCACACCTCAACAAGGCTGGCCTGAGAGACGTTACATGTTGGCAGCTGGTCAAGCATGTTATGTCCTGGGCTGCTGGCCCACAGTCCTCGCTCACTTCTGAAAAAGCTGCTATCCTCTAGGCTCCTCCTCACCCCTTCCCCAAAGACTGGGGACACTGTGGGGGTAGGAATGTCATCCAGAATATGGTTCTCTTTTTTTGTAAAACATGTTTCTTGAGCCCACCTTCACAATGACAGCCAAGACCATCTGGGCACCTCACTCCCAGGATCCTCGTGTCTGGGTGTAATGCTTGTTACAAACATCTCAATATTTGCACTAATTAGAAATACCAGGACAATGACCACTACTATTTCTTCAGGGTCTGGTGCATCCCAGCATACAAGAATCATCTCTTTAGGAGCAGTCATTGAAAAGGGGTTCATGAAGGCTGTTAAAAACAAGAGACAAAGGGGGAGGGGGGAGGTAGACAGGGTAAAGGGGGTCAAATATGTGGTGACAGAAAGAAATCTAATGATGGGAGGTGAACACACAGTGTATACATATATATGCCTTACTGTTAAAGTATACAGCTGAAACTTTGGATTTCGTTAACCAATATCACCATAAAAATAAATAAATTAATTAAAAAAGAGAGAGACAGAGTTCAGATCTGCCAATGACACATTCCAGTCCAGTTTCTAAAAAGGTCAGCTGGATGCAGTGGTCCAATCTATATCCCATGCCTCACAGGACCCATCTGGTGAATTCCAGAGCCAACAGCAATTTGATCCTTCTTAATTTTGTTATTTCTCATGACAAACTGGATAAAAACAAAGGCTCAGATGCACTCTGTCCTCCTCCATCTGCTTGGTCATTCTAACCCTCCCAGAGGCTGCTGGTCCCTCGGGCTCTACATCAGCCTGCCTGTACCCTTCTACCCAGTCGGCCTCTCCCTCTGCTTCAGGAAGGGGTCATGCCAGCCAAGGGGATGATACAGATGACATGGAACCACCAGCAACTCTCATCAACACTGTGAGGACTCCTCGAGAGGCTTACTCCCCACACATCAGGAGATGGCTGCTTCTTCTATGGATACTGTACGAGGGCAGGGGCTGTTCTGATGTACAGGCCTTCCCGTTCAATGCTGGGCATTCACTGTTACACCCAGGAAGAGGCCAGGACCACTCAACAGCCATCAGAGTGGAGAGAGTCTTCATGGCTTTCAGTCATCCCTTCTAGAACATTCTGAGGCTATCTGAACCTGGGTTCTGGGGCTTTCTGATCAACATGCTCACAGCTGACCATAACCCAATGAGTGACCATCAAGTCTCACTTCCAGAAGACCATTTTCTCTCAGGAGGTGACCTAGCTGTCCCTGATCAGACATACGTGCAGCCTAAATCCTCTCTAGTATCCGAAAAAGTTCACTGTAAATTTAAGAATGCTCTAGTTCACAGCAGAATGAAACACTTCACAGTGCACTGGGACACATGCAGACTTGAAGCTGAATACCCAAGAACGGTCTGCATAGCAGTACAAAAGTGGCCAAGGAATAGCACAGCTGATCTGAGCCCTGCCTTGGCCATTGACCAGCTCCTGTGTGGGGACAAGCTGCTGGGTGCAAGCCCTGTTCCTCCACCTCCAAACTGAAAGGCAACTGTTTCAATTTCACAGGGTGTTGGGGACACAAAGACCATTCAGGAAAGCACTCAAAAGAATATGGAGCATTTTCCAAAAAGAGAGCTATCACATTCCCTGAAGGGAAGGGAGGGGACCTATGCTCCTGGCTCAAGGAATTTACCAATTACCTGACAGCCACATGTCAGAGCCCAAACAAAAATCCACTTAGCCTGGAGGGAACCAACAGCTGTCTCTAGCCAGGCCCCTGCCTCTCAGTCACACAGGGAAGGAAAGGCCACCCAGCCCTGTACCTGTCCACATCGCAAGTCGCCCACAGCCCACGAAAGTTCCACATGATGTCCATCTGGTAGAATCTCCTTCCCATCTCCACCTGCCCTGGGACCCATCATCTGTGGGCCTGAAGAGATAGTTTGAGGGCTGGCAGGGCGCACATGACAGAAGCCTCTGGATAAGGATGACAAGGTGTGTTTCTTTCCAAAGGTGCTTCAAACAGCGTTCAAATAAGAGAGTTACCGTCAGACCCAGCCCCCACTCACACTCCAACAAGTACACTCTGGGGCTTTGTCTAAACTGACCATTCCAACTATCACACAGTCTCTCCCCTTCTCTACACACAATGTCACACTGTAAATCCCTCTAAATGGGCAAGAGACACAGCACACGTAAAACAGGTTCATCCCTCCAAGACAAAACCTAATGCATGAAGGTGACAGGCACTATTGCAATGCCCAAGGCTTAGCAAAAGTCCTAGGAATTTTAGCCTTATTCTACCTTGTTAAGTGTCAAGCTAATAGTAAGAAACTATGGGGAATCACAGGCATTTTTACTGGCCTCATGTGGATCAGAGCTGGAATGCGAGTGGAAAAAGGCACAGCCTGTGAAAGTTCCCACGGGCACTATGGGCTCATGGGCCCAGCCAGCTGGAACAGCTCTGCAACGGAGGGCACAGTGGAGCAGGACACAGGGTCAACAGCCCTGACCACTCTGTACAGGCCATATACACCAGTGGTCAAGGAAGACCCACCAGTCCCAGGGTACTTTATTCATCTTAGCTCCAACCAGAGAAAGAAAACAGGCAGCCTGAGAGAAAGACCAGCATGAACAAGCACACTTCCCAGCAGGAGTGCAGAGAACGTCATGAACCCCTACTGCAGAAGATACAGACACTGAACAAAGCAGTGTTTTGCTACAAAAGAGAAACAAAGAATTATAAGCAATCTTGGTTTTAGGAGAACAGAAAAATTCAAGGAGACAGAAAAAAAGTTCGAAAATTTTTAAATAAGATGAAATGTAAGTTCTATAGAATTAACCCCAAAACCCACTGTCACACAAAGGCAAAGGCATTACAAAAGAAAACAGCTGAGGACTTGGCTCTTTAAAGGGAAAGAATCCGAGGGCACACAACAGGAATGAACTGAGCCATCCAGCTTGGCCTCCAGAAATCTCGCCCACCGAGGACAGGAGGGCGGGAGCAGTGCCAAGGTCCTCCTGAGGGAGTGATATTCTGACTGCATCAGAATTCTCAACAACTCTATGAATGTCAGATGACAATGGAGCCCTGGTCCTGAGAAAATTATTTCCACACTGAAATACCAAATTTAGCCATACTGCCTGTCAGTCAAAGTTAGAGCAAACTGAAAACATTTTCAAGCACGCAGAACAGTAAAGTTAACCTCCCCTGTACCCTGCACTCTTACCTCCAACCAGGTAAAAGTAAACTACAGTCTCAGGCCAGAGCCAGCCATCTCTCTGTTTGTGTAAGCACTGAGAACAGGTTTTGTATTTTAAATCGTTGGGAGTCAAAGAAAATCAAGGCTAATATTTTGTGACATGTGAAAATTACATGAAATCACAACTTCCGTGTCCATAAATAAAGTTTTACAGGACCTTGGCAACACCCTGATAGCAGTCCTTGTCTACAGACGACTTTCCTCTGGTAAGAGTAAGCAGACTGGACAGCCCATGGCTGGCCCTAAGGAGTTTCCTACCCAGGCTCCCCTCTAGTACAGAGGTTCTCAGTTTGCCTGGACCTTTTCAGGACCCTGTGAGGCCAACATTGTTTGTCATAATAATATCAAGAGTTACCTGCATGGCCCAGCCCCTGAAAAAAGGAGATCAGGTCCTAGCAGTCCCTGTACTCCTCACTGAGACATAATCGCTGTAAAACAGCCCTGTGTCGCTTACAACTCTCCTTGATAGAGCAACAAAAATTATAAGGTTTACTAAACTGCAAACCTTAAATCCCAGTCCTTCCAATATTGTAAGATAGGACTGAAGTATGTGTGAAGCACTTCTGCTGCATATCAAAGCACAATGCTTATCTGAAGAGAAACTCCTGCAAGTATGTGAACTGCCAGCTAAACGGACTGCATTTTCATGGAACACAAATTTTACTTAAAAGATTTTTTCAGACACTATTATTATTAAGAACTGGGTATCTGGCAGTTATGTTCTCAAAAATTAAGAAACTATCACTTCAAGGAAAATTAACAGTAGTTGTGGCAATAAAATTTGAGCTTTCAAGTGAAATCTGAATCTTGGGAAACTTGTATCCACCTCCATTAGCTTGACAGCATCCCAATGTTTAAATACATTTTAATGAGATTGGTGGTGATATAAAAAGGTTATTTTTTAAAAATTATGTATAATGAAACGTCAACATGTGGAAGATCTGCATAACTCAGTGAACCAGTATTTTCCAAATGACCAATATAGGGTATTACGAAACCACATACAGGAGACATGCACAGAACACACGTATAAGACTGCAGTGCCAACACTGAACCAAGAGAGTTTTAAAGAGCTTGAGCTTCAACTCTTGTCAAAGTGTAATCCACGGCCATGTGAGAAGGGCTTCCAACGTCTCCCATTTCCCACTGCATGTCTGTGAGAGGCTGGACTTTTTTAAATATACTTTAAACAAAACAGCAGAATGCAATCGATGGAGTGCAGACACAGGCAGCAGTGTCCGGCTGTCTTTTATTTAGGCCAGATATTAAGATTTGCAGATACATATAAAAATGACACTTACTTTTTTTGCTAAATTTTTGTAATTTCTTTTGTAAAATATTTTTTCAGTAAAAAGTTATATTTATTTATAATACCCTTTTTATTCTTCAATGAACTAAATACTTAAAAAAACTGTTATACCTTTTAAGATTATGTTTTAATACAATAATTTGAAAGCTATAACAAAAGTTCTGTGAGGTCCTCACTGATTCTCAAGCCCAAGACATCTGGGAACTTCTACGAGCACGAGGGCAGGAAAAGACTTGCTACCAGAAAATGATGAACCCAAACCAGGATGGCAGTTTTGTAAAAGTATAAAATGACTATTGGCCAAATTGTCATAAGAAAAAAAAGGGAAAAGTCTTTTTGAAAACTCATGCAAATAGATTTCAAATTGAAAGGAAAGAGTCTCAAAATTAAAGTCAAAGTTATTTAAACACTAAAGCAAGAATGCGAAAACACCATGGTGCTGACACAGGCTGACCAACTTCAAATCGAGGCACCACAGAGCAGGAAAGGCAGTTTTGTCCATTAGTGATTATGGGACATGGACATCCATATGGAAATACACGACATGATTCCCACCATACACCATATCCAGAAATCAATTCCAAATAGATTACAGATCTAAATGTAAAAGGTACAGCCATTAAGTACAGCTTCACAACTTTAAGATATAAAAAAAGATCTTTTAACTAAAAACACTAACCATAAAGAAAAAGTTTGAAAATTTGGACACTTTGAAAGTAACATGTTTTGTTCACTAAAGGTCACTTTCCCAAAGGAGAAGAGAATATTTCTTACACATACACTTGACAAACAGCTCTTATCCAAAATATATTTAAGAGCTTCTACAAACCATCCAATACACAAATGGACACGAGATTTAGGCACTTCACAAAAGAGGAAACCCACAAGGCCAATAAGTAGATGAAAAGCCATCAGCTTCTTTAACAATCAAAGAAATGCAAACAAAAATCAAAATACAATATCAAGTATCAGGGAAAATGTACAACTTTTATAACATTCTAATGGGAATGTGAACCAACGCAACAAATATGGCGCTATCTATTCAGATTGAACGTACATACACCAATCCAGCAATTTCACTCTGGGCATACAGCCAAAAGAAATGTAAGCACAAACACACTAGGATACAGGTACAAGAATGTACACTGTGGCAATGTCTGTAAGAGGCCCGCAATGGTAGTATGATACTGTGATGGTGATATGGAATACTATACAGCAGTGACAATACGCAAATAACCTGAGTGAATTTCACAAATAATGCTAACCACTAAGCTACAGTGCTTAGAAATACCTGCTTAGGTGATATGACTATAACAAAACTAAGGATGTGATTGTCATGGAAGTCTGAAAAATAGTGGGGGCTGAGGCATCATGACTGGGAGGGTGACCAGAGAGGTTTTCTAAGAGAGAGGTTACACATGTGTGTTCTTTTGTGGTAAGTGAATGTACATTTTTACTTTGTGGACTTTGGGGTGTTATGTTACATTTCACAATACATATAGTTAAAAAAGTTGTATATGTTCAAAACATGGTACACACTATGCTCTGGCAGGACTTTAGAAAGTGGAAGGTTGGTTATCTGACCTTGTTGCAGGACTGGTCTCCCTCAAGTGGCCTCAGCATCCTATGTGATCCTGTTGAGAACAGTAGTTATGCGGACATAATGGAGTAGCAGCTCAAGATTTCCCAACATTTGGAGTAAACTTAATGTATGCACAAGCCACTGTAATTGCAGAACTAAATGAAAAAAAAAATGAAAACCTTGTAAATTAAACGTAAACGCATAGCTCCCATGTGGGAGCCAAAGAGGGACTGAAAAAAAACAGACTAAGAAAAACACCTGTCTTACAGAGAAAGAACTAAGATACAGACTAAATGTGATTGAAAGAGGACAAAAATGTAGGCGTACTCTTGAAAGGCACACAACCGAATAACTACAAATAGCCTTTAAACATTGAATAGAGGAGGGGTTAGTCCAAGAAATCCTCTAAGGCTGATTCGTGTAGAAATAAACTGACAGAGGTAACCAGGAGGAGACAAAAAGATAAATGGACAGAAAGATCAGAAAAAGGGCCCAGGCACATTACACATTTCTGCTGGGAATGCAGAAAAGGACAGCCTTTCTTCTGGCAAGGGGTTGTGGAGTAGTAAGTATAGTACCCTGAAGTATCATGTATTCCTCAACCAGCAACCCAGCAGTCCCACTGCTAGATCTGCCCCAAGATGCTCAGACAAGAACAAGAATAGGCAGGCACAGGGTGATTTACTGCAATGCTACCTAGAAAGGTCCTGGGGCATAAAGCCCACCCACCAGGTGGGTGCTCAAACCATGTGGCATATCTATACTGCACAGTGGGATAAAAGGGGGAAAGATCTATTACTATGTGGTGACTTCCACATTATCATCAAGCAGAGACGGCAACTAGGGAGAGGTGGGTACAGCTATGTTTGTGGTAACAAATACAAAGTATGCAAGGCTAGTTTAACATTTGAAAATCAATGCAAGCCGCCATATTAACAGACTAAAGAAAAATTATAATTAAAGCAGAGAAAGTATTTAATGAAATTCAACACTCATGATAAAAACTCCGTTCAATAGGAGTATAGGGGAATATCCTCAATGTAATAAGGAGCATTTACAGTAGCCTACAGCCAACATCATTCTTAACCATGAAAAACTGAATGTTTTTGCCCCAAGATCAGGAACAATGCAAGGATGTCCCCTCCCAGCACTGCTACTGGACATCAAACTGGAAGTACTGGCCAGAGCAATAAAGCAAGAAAAGGGAGAAAAAGGTATAAATAATGTTAAGGAAGAAATAAAATAACAAAACTTTCTAAAATGGTCCCTCAGTATCTATGGGGTAACTGTTTCCAGGACCCTGCCCCTGGCCCTGTTGGATACCAAAATCCATGGATGCTCAAGTCCCTCATATAAAAGGACATTCGGTATTTGCACATAACCTACACGCACCCTCCTGTATACTTTAAATCATCTGCAGATTACTTATATTACCTAATACAATGTAAATGCTATATAAATAGTTGTTATACTGTATTGTTTAGGGAATAATGACCAGAAAAAAGTCAGTACAAGTTCGGTACAGATGTAGCGACCATCATAGGCCTAACTACATAGTACATGTCAGCATAAATGTAACTTTAAGAAAATATTTGCAACTTACAGTTAATTGAACCTGCAAATTCAGAACTCGCAGATATGGAGGGCCAATAGTATTTGATGATGACATGACTATTTAATCTAGAAAACTGCAAGGACTCTCCCTAAAACTCCTAGAAATGAGTTTGGAAAGGCTGCAGAGAACAAAATCAACATACAAAAATCCACTGTACTTCTACAAACTAACGATGAACATGTAGAAACAAATAGAAACACAATACCATCTACAATGGCCCTGGATAAAAATGAAATGCTTAAGTATAAATCTAAAGAAATTTATAATAATTTTAGGAAAAAAAAAGGGGGGGGGGGAGAAAATCTTCAAGACCTAGGGCTAAGGCAAAGAGTTCTTAGACATGACACCAAAATTACAATCCACAAAAGAAAAATAAAGGTATCTCCACAAAATTAAAAACTTTGGTCTGTGAAAGATCTAGTTTACAGGGTGAAAAGACAAACAGCAACAGGGCAGAAAATATCTGCAAATCACAAGTCAGACAAAGGACTTGTAAGTAAAATAAACAACCAAAACTACAGTAAACAACAAACAATCCAATTAGAAAATGGACAAAAGACATGAATAGACATTTCACCAAAGCAGATATAAGAAAGCTACACAACTTTTTGAGAACTACGTTATACAGACACAGATCACCTGCTACGGTGTTTCCAAAACCAGGGTCAATCCCAGAATCATTTTAGCACGTTGAACAGCCATTTTTAAAAAAGTGAAATAACACAGAACAGAAAATTCAGGGGGCATCATATACACCATCTCATGAAGAAAGAGTTACTTTGTGAGTATGTTTCCAGGGTGTGTGTATAGTGTATTGAGAGCACAGACATAGACAGTTTTTCTCACAATGAGAAGCTGACAGGACATTTTAGAAATATCAGCCTAACTGGTTAATAATAATCCTGGGTATGTGGTCAGTCATATCTAAGTTTCTCGATCTATAAATATAGAAATGAACCCTTTTCATATTAAGAGTTTAGGACAAGTATTCAATCAATGATCATTCACTAGCCATCTCTCAAAACTGGGAGGGTAGATCTGATGACAAAGACCGCTGAATGTGATATTCTAAATGTTTCTCTTGAAAAACCCACTTTATTTTCTGGAGTTCTCACTGAGCACACCTTAGCTTCCTGTGTGCCCTGTCCTCCTCTGAGAAGGCATTCCCATCGTTTTATTCCTTCAAAGGGTGAGGTCCTGCCACTTCTAACCTCAGAATGGCAAAGAGTCACCATGGCTGACCCTACGTGACAAGACATGCCACTCAGGCTGGCAGCTAGGCTCTCTGCATGTTGTAGAATCCCTGGGAGAAGTAGCCAGAATGGGCAGGCCACAATCTGACCTGGGAGCAAGGAGTAGTGGGCACACCCTCCAACTGATATGCATGTACAGACCACCAAAGCCATGTCATATCCACAGACTTCTGCAAAACTTGCAAACAGTCTAAATGTCTCCCAGCAGAACAGACGGACTGTGGTGGCACCACAATAGCACAATGTGGTTAAGTTTCCCATGGTGCTAGAAGTCGAGGGTAAGGCTGGGGGGCATGGACGGAACATTTTCCTGTCTTCATTTGGGTGTCCGCACAGGTGTATGTACAATGTGAGGCATCTTCATGCACACAAAACGTAGCTGCCATTTCCTGCACCACTGTTGGCACGTAATGAGGCCTTTGCATTTGGGGGTCTCTGCCACCCTTGAGCTTCAGATGAGGCTGGCTCTCCCATCAAGGCCCTGTACCCAAAACACAGTATACCAGCCCTCATCACTGTCCCACCTGCCACATCACCACTCTGAAAACCTTGTGCCATCTCAGTACCCTGAGACAGGGCAACAGGTGCCATTGCCTTAGTGTACAGCCTTGTTTGTGAAGCCCTTTGCACACACAGGCGCAGTCAGGGGTAAGATGGCTCTCCACATAAACCTTAGACATGGGTCTGCAGAGGAGGAGCAAGTTTCCAATGCTACTGAATGGCCTCAGAGCCACTATTACTATGTTTGTTTTATTATTTCACCCAAGGATCACTGAGTTTTCTTCATGCCCATGCTTCTAGATTGTGGTAAGCTGACACACAGCCGTTGGTGGCAGGACGGTACCATGGGACATGTTTCAATCTGTCTGATGACACTTTCAGGTAGATCTTTTATTAGAGTTTCTAAATTAAGCAGTGATGGCCGACATCACAGCAAACTCAACTTAGACACTGTTCCTGCCAGTTGGTTCAAAAAAGCTTTAACTGTTATCTTACTGATGTGCTTTTGGCCACATGACCACATATCCAGGTGACTTGAGGACACAGAACCACTGTCCTCAGAGGGAGTGCCAAGGCAAGGGCAAAGGTTTATTTTGTGTACTACCTTCACCAGAGCCTGAAAACACCCTGGCAAGGAGTAGGTGCTCAAGAAACAACTGCCGAATAAACACATGCAGGAGTACCCAACGCATACATTCTTAAAGAATCGGTCACCGGGCTAACACTGACCACAATTCCTCACACAAAAATTGCTGCCTCTGCAACACTGCTGGGAACCCAGAACTTCCATGAGACAGAAGGTGCCTTAATTTACAAGAGGTGCCTCCTAAGGACCAGGAGAAGGGGAGCCTCCTGCTGAAGCAGATCTTAGTGGGAGGAATGACTGACACGTCTCTGCAGCTCACCCCATTCTCCTGCCACCCCAGGACAGTCGACTCTATAGCAGGACAAACCAAAAGAAAAAATGATAAAAGGGTCTTGTTCAACTATAATATTTTAGATATCAAGGAACATCTTTCCATTAGAAAACAACTGCAAATTCAGATGACAAAACAAAACAAACTACAGGGTGGAAACACTAAAGAAACATTAAGCAGAGCATTCCTATTAAATGTTATAAGGAAGAGATATAACTAGCAGCTCAGACTCCTTATCCCATGTGATCAGACACAGCAAGGACCACAGGCAATGGGTCTCACTAGACAGCTGTGAGATACTCACTCACACAGTGTTCATGATTTTTAATTCTGCTGCACAATATATGTTCTAACAACAGAGATAATGTGTATGTCTTTTCTCTCTTCTGCAGTGGCCTGGTGCGCAGATACAGGCAGCTCTGAACACGTGGGCATTTCAGGAAATCTGGGACTTCGAGTGTCCTGTCCTGCCGCCCTGTATCCCATGGTTGCATGTCCATGTTGCCACCTGTCATTTATAAACCCACATTCCTGCACCAATCTCTTGGCAGAAATGACCAGACAGGGTATACACATCTACACAATATAGCCAAGTGGTCTGCAGAAAGGCTTCCCCATGTATGTCGTAAGACTACATGGGATTACTCAGTTACTTCTATTCTTGCCAGAACTGCTTTAAAATTTTAACAACCTACTGAGCCCACATGATCTTACCAGTACACAAAGCTGCCTGTCTGCATGCGTCCCTTCCTGTCTGACCACCTGCACCCCTTGGTTAATCATCTGCTCTGCATGGGTGGCTGTGCTCCCCTGTGTGCAGGCATAGTGCTTCCAGCTGGCATGCATTTCTTCATTTTAGTAGTTATACACTGACTATATTAAGGGACAGTTTATAGCTCAGCCTTTGACCAAGGCAAGGAGAATAAGTGAATACAATCCGGGGCATCTCAGGACGTGTGGTACAGAACACCAGCCAGTCACACAGTGAGACTCAAATCACTGGAGTCAAAGTAATGACATATCCTTCTCACTTTGTTCTCAGCCCACCAACTAAGCCTGGACCTATGCTTCACGCTCTATTCAATCACAGCCTGCAAGGCATACCTGCTGAGCATGAGGGTCCTGCCTTCTCAAGCTTACTGTCACATGTGGAACACACTAAGTGAGGCCATCAGAGTGACTTCCTGGTGTATCAGTGTTGCCATATCACTTTACTGTGTCCTTCACAGGACGCTGAGGTCTGTCTAGCATCCAAGAAATCCAAATGTGGGTTATGCCCCCAGATGTATCCTCTGCTGAGCCAGGTTGGGCATGTCTGCAGCCTCACAACAGACTTCTCCCCTGAAGCCCTGCACATCCATCTGTCCATGCCAGGTACTACCCAGGCATTAACTTTGTTTGTGTGCTGCTCCGAATGGCCACACCCTATATTACCTTCCCTCAGTACCACATGACAGTGTTCCCCAGGAAAAAAACAAATGACAGCCATCTGTTTACCATGGGGGTATTGATAAATGCTGACTTGCTGCCAAACTAAAAAATCAGTTTGAAGAAGACCTGTCTGTATTCATAATACTCTTTGGTTTTCTAAAATAATAGACTTTTGGCAGAAGGCGGCTACCAAAAAAACTGCTGAGAAGGAACTTGGGCCTGTTAACAGCTCAGACAAGGGCTAACAAGTGGCAGCACTCACACTCCCAGTTCAGGATTTCCTCCCTGCCAGGGGTGGGCAACCCTGGGAGTGGTTACGTAAGTAACTACATAATATTCTTGATATTGTCTCTTCAATTCCAAAGTCTAAAATATTTACTATCTGCCCTTTAAGAAAAAAACTGTCAACCCTGTGTTAGAGGGGCCTAATCATGGACAGAAAACTAGTTCCTACAAAACAGCTCTAAGAGCTACTAAAATGTAATGATAGAGACTGACAGTGGAAAAAAAAAATAAGACTACATAATAGTATGGTCTCATTTTTTCTAAAAATAAAGAATATATATGTTACCCATGAAAACAAGAATTGAGACTCTATTAACAGTAGTGATCTGAGTAGTGGAAATGTGTTTTCTTAGAAAGTCTTGCTTATTTATATTTTCTAATTTTCTACCATACACATATATTATTTCTTTAATCTCATTATGGAAAAAAATTAGATTCAATATGTATTAATACATTTGCTTAACATCTCATTTTACTAATCACTTTACCTATATAATCTGAACAAAATCCTATGAGAGTTTTGTCATAGGACATATATTTCACAGGTGAAAAATAGGAAATTCACACAGTACAAAGTACGTACCCAGTGCTAGTAAATAAGAAACTAAAGAGTGGGAACCCACATCCCACCTGGAAACTTCCTCTAGTGCTGCCTGTCGAAAGTCCATAATCATATAAAAGGGGATATTGTATTAAAAGGGGATATTGTATTAGATAATAAAAGGACCTTAGACACATGGTGAATTCCTCCTGGATACAGCCAAAGAGTAGATGTAGTCAGGTTGGCTTTAAGATTTACAGTGGTGCACTGAGGTCCAATTCTAAAGACCAAAGTCCACAGCACCTATTCTGCACCGAGTATGATTTACATTCATAAAGTGTCAAGTGTAAAAGCAGTTTTTTCAAACCATTCCAGAAATGTGGAGTACCCCTAAATTCATTTAAAATGGGTTATTATATTTTATGATTTCTTTATAAGAAATATTTTCTATAGTTATTTTATAACAAAGTAACAATAGCTAATATGAAAATGTTGCAAGCACACAGAAAAGTATGAGAAATAATGTTACAAACTGATGTATCCACCATCTGTTCATTTTGCCTTTGCTTTGGGATATTTTTAATATAAAAAATAGTACATGCACACAGTTGAAGCCCCTTATGTAACCCCTATGCTGCTCATTCTTCCTCCTCCTCTCCAAAGATTCTAAATTTTAATTATTCCTATGTATGTTTTTATATTATGCTACATGTAAACTCATAGACACATGATGTTGATATGTGATGTTTTTAGAAGAAATTTACTATACAGATCCTCATGTACTTTTTCCCCTCCAGATTATACTTTAGAGATTTATCTATGCTTTTTATACACGCAATTCTACTTCATTATAATCATACTGTGGTATTCATTGTCCAAAAAATACCCATTCTCTTGTTGAATGTCAATTGTTTTGTTCCAGCTCTTTGGTACTACAAATGATCCTACAATGAACATTTGTCTATATACACTTCTTTAGGTATATATCTGAGAGTTTCCTTTGAGGTTTACGATTAGAAACATAACTAAAAGAACCTAACTGTAAATGCACTTAACAACATGATGAAGCTTCCCACTGTGCAGTCAGTCATTCACAGACATGTCCTCTTTTACTTCTGATTAGGGTATATGTCTTAAATTGTAAAATTATCAAGAGATCTTAGTTAAGAAAGAGGAAACAGTACTATGCATATAACACCCTTTTGTAGAACAAGATTAGGTTCTACAAAAAAGTCCATTATCAAGAACTTCATTCTTGACATTGTAAACTCAAGAGATAACATGAGGCTCTCCAGGGCAAACAACTGAGACAAAGTTTAAGAACAGCTGAGATGAAAGGGCAACAGTCCAGGGAGCTCTGAAACTCAGTAAATCAAACAGTAAGTACAGATGTATATGCATTTTCCTCAAGAGAGGACCGATAGCTTTTACCCAATTTTTAGGGAGTCCACAGCCCCAAAGAGGTTTAGATGGTTGTGTTTTTCTTTCTGAAAAGTATACAGCACTGTGACAAATTAATATTACATTGCACCCAAGGGAAGCACTATAAGAACACTTTACTTTATAAATCCAACCTTCCAGACTAAAAATTTACCAACATAAATGACTTCAGAGTTCTTTAATCCTGAAAAAAATCATAAACCATAATCCAAGTCCTATGACTAATGTTTATATGCAATATTATAAAAAAAATTTTATTTTAGATTTCCACCGAGAAATGTCTAAAGCCCAAGTCCATTCTCCTGTTTTTAAGGAGAATGAGACAGGTAAGAGCAACTGAAAACACTGAAGTTCTGCTGCAACAATGACGTGGAAAAAAGACATGACAAATGCTGTCCCGTTTCTCTCCACGTTCAATGCACTGCAAGATTTTTCTTTTTAAATTACTAGGTAAAGTAATCAGGGAATCAAGCTAAAAGGGAGCAAATAATGTAAACTGGACCAGGGCAATCTCCAGATTCCGCCATCATGCACCCACGATGCCCTCGTGTGAAGAGACCCAACCAAGTTATCTCCACCTTCTAGAAGAACTGTGTGGGTGGTGAGACTGAGGCTCATCACCTTAGCAACAGCTCTAAACATATGTGCAGTGACACCAGCTGATTTCTTAAAGCTGTAAACAGAGAATAATGAAAAAATTCCAAATTAAATTAAGGATCACTTACCCCCTCCCCTTCCTACTCCACCCATTCTTTAAATCTCACTGGTATCAACTGCGAGTAATTCCATGTATGCAAACGTGCTTTTAATCTCCAGATATACCAAACATTCTGCATAATTATATACCATAGAAAGCAAAATAAGGCCTTTGGATTAATTATCTTAGTGCAAACTCATGTGCGAACATGAAGTGGCCGCAAGTTGGCAGAGTGTATGGTACAAGACAGTGAGCCTAAAGAAGCTGCCCTCCCCTGTGGGGAATTCTGGGCCTATGCTGACCCACACAGCTCCATGCCCTCTTCCCAATATGGTCACCTGATCCCCTCTCATCCCTCCCTCAGGTCCACCCCTTCCAAGTTTCCTGTGACTTACTTAGCACCTGGACTCAAAGCCCAGGGCAGTACTAACAGATCAGTTCCCCAAACCAGAAAGTCACAACAGAAGAGAATGGTGTGGTGGGCCTGCAGCCTGGGGAAAGCAGGCCCTTTAGAGAGGGTCCAGGCCAGACCATGCACTCCTGGTAAAACAGAATACAGTCCAAGGTATCAGCCTCAGAACCCATTTCCATCTTCTTTTGAAAAAACACAGTTCATTTCATCTTGGGGGAAGAAAATGTAGAATTCTCTGGAGATTTTGTGACCTTAGAAGGAAATCATTTAGTCTAGGATAAACCAGTAATAGTATATAAATAGGTGTACTCTGGACAAGGCTTGCCAAGAGATTGCCCAACGTGTACTAAATAGAAAGGAGTAAGGACTTGACTGAACTGACATCATTTCACAGTAACTACCACCTACAGTCCTCATTAAGTTGATAAATATCCATCCCACTATCTTTAATTTTCTTCCAATGTGTAATGTGATAAAGGATAACACTTTTACCTTCTTTCCTTTCTACCGTATTTTGAAACCAAACTTGATATTTCATGCTGTAAAAATCTATCTATGGGCCCTACAGATACACTTCTTAGTATCATTAAATTGAAGTACTAAATAGTTCAAGGAAACACAATTACAAGTTAAAACTAAGATGTTAAAAATGTTCTGAGAAATTGTTTTTATAGAACACAGTAGTTCTCCCTCACTCAAAATTTTGCTTTCCGTGGTTTCAGTTACCTACGTTCAACCACGGTCCAAAAACATTATAGGGAAAATTCCCCAAATAAACAATTCATTAAGGTTTAAATTGTGCACCATTATGAGTAGTGTCACGAAATCTCATGCCCTGCTGGCCTTGACGTGAATCATTAGTCCCTTGGTAGCCATGTCAGTGATCAGATCAACTGTCAAGGTATTGCAGTGCTTGTGTTCGAGTAAGGCTTATATTATTTAATAATGGCCCCAAAGTGCAAGTAGTAATGCTGGCAATTTGGTCATGCCAAAGAGAAGCTATAGAGTGCTTCATTTAAGTAAAAAAGTGAGTATAGTACAAAAGATATTTTGAGAGAGAGCATGCACACAAGCAAACACATCTATATAACTTTTACTACAGTACAGTTATAACTTCTATTTTATTGTTGTTGTTAATCTCTTACTGTGACTAACTTTATCATAGGCATGTATGTATAGGAAAAAATGAAATATATATACAGTTTGTTACTATCCGCAGTTTCATGCATCCATTGGGGGGGGGTCTTCAAATGTATCCCCTACGGATAAGGGGGTCTGAAGTTTCAGACAACCATTGAAGGTCTTTAAATGTATCCTCTATGGAAAAGGAGGTCTGCTATAATCAAATTTGTTTACTGGGACTGTCTTTCTGCAGTCATTTACCTCCAAATGGAAAAGGGTGAGGAAAAGGAAAGAACTGAAGGAAGAGACAGCCTATATTACATGTTCTGGAAAAAAAAAAAAAAAAAAGCATTTAGATGTTTTATAATTCTGAACTCAGGATACAGAAACAATTGAAATTATGCACTTTTGTCTGTTCCCAAATCTAAGTGCATTTTCTTTAACCCATTTCCCACTTGCCCCAAAGAAGACTTGCCAGTGGGGCTTGGGGCTGCAGCATTTACCCTGAGATAACTCACAGGATTACAGTCCTAACCTTACTCCCAAAGTTTGCCATGAAATTTTTCACCTTTATTATTATCTTCACATTGCCCTAGTATATCGATAGTCTTTGGACACAAATGACATCATTCTATTTATAGCATTCTGCCTTTAGTAGTGGTACTTCCATTTACAAAATATAGTAATTCTCGATCACTGAAAATGTCAAAGCCTAGAAAATGTAGCATCCCTACGCATGATGTTAAATTAATGCTGGCAGCAAGCTGCACTTTTTCCTAAACGGGAAAAGGGTTAAGGAATATCTAAGTTTCTGAATATATACAAATCAACATTTATAAACTCCAACACTGTTTTTAAAGAACTAGCTATTTAAATTGCATCTGTGGCAAATTCTTTCCCTGTAAAAATCATCTCAGATTTGTCTTCTTATGCTAACTTTCTTAAAAGTCAGAGTACACAGGTACTCCTATGCATGTGGGCTGCAGGGTGGGAGGAGGGCACTGACAGTATAGGGAGGGGGCTACATGCCAATCTTGGATTGAAGATGTGCTAGAATGAACCTGATTCAGAATTTTACTTCACTGAGAAAACACTAAGTAGCAATAAGTCTTAAGTTAGCCTGATGACAAGCATTTTAGTACCTTTAGAGAGAAAAATTATGAGGTTTATTTCCAAAGATTCATTGTTCGTGCTTTTCAAGGAAGTACTTCAAGCTCGGAGAAACATCAGAGAAACGTCAAGCCATACTCCTCTCCATCTCTCCTTCCCCATGCACTGTCTCTATCCAATGCACTGTTTAGTGGGCCACTCAGGACTCTTCCTTGGTCCAAAAGACTAGGGTAAACTAGTTTTAGGCCTGTGGAATGTGCAGGTCAGACCTCTGAAAACCGAGGGTGTGGCTAGGGATATAAACATAAGCACACAGCTCTACCACTTAACACTAGTTGAAATTGTGAGCAAGAGATTTAACCTGTGCCTCGGTATCCTCCTCTGTAAATTGGGAAAAAATGACTGTCCTGTCATCCAGGGAGTGGAGGCAAGTGCTTGGCACACATTGGCAACTGTTATTAATGATAGCGTCCTATGCCCTTTAGTCAGTGACTGGGGTTTAACGATCCATTTCGAATTACATTTGTGCAGTGCTTTACTTTCATGTTATTTTATTTAAAGTCTCTAGCCTCGGCTCAACAGATGGTATTATTTCCACTTTACATATGAAGGCAGGAGTTGATATGATCCAAAGATACACTCTCCGTGGGAGTGATGGGCCAGGCCTCCAGGCAGGGCCTCCAACCGAGGACCATCTCAGAGTCACAGCAGGGTCAGTGAGGTCCAAGTGAACTGAATGATATAGATTTTATCTTCTTGGGGATAAAATAATTCCATCTTCCAAAATCACCCATGAATAAAGGAGTTTTGCCCTTTCCCTGTCTAAAAGGCGCCTCAAGAGTCTTGAGTAATTTCTTCAAGGTCTCATAGAAATGTGTCAGAGAATGCATCTGAGAGAACACTTAAGGGCTAACTAAGGAGGGTCAAGGACCTAAGAAAGAACAGGGACAGGAGTGTAGGCTTGTTCACTTGGCTGGGGGAAGCTTGACTGAGGCCTTCACACTGAGAGAGAGACAGTTCACAAGTGTTAGGGTTAAATCTGAGGGCAGGAAATATGATTTTGGTAGCAGCATCACTCTGGATAAAAAAATAAAAATTACAACAAATATAGAGGTAGGAAACTAAATGACTTTCAAAATTTTCATCTTCATCAAACATCAAATTACATTTTCTCTGGTTTCGTTATAAGGCTTCTTTTGGAAAATACCAATGAAAAAGAACAGTTGGAAGAAGTAGTAAGTCATAGAAAAAAATATATAAACATATGACATAACTGAAACAAGAGTGGTCAAGGAGCATGAAGAAAGGTAGAGTTGGGAGGTGTTCCAGGTGATCTAAAAAGTCGCTAAAATCATTTCCTACAACTCCACAAAAATATTGCTTCGAACTTTACACAGGATTAAAAGTTTGGGAGCATCTACCATCGAAGGTAAGCAAAAGGCTGGCTTGCCACACAACATTATTCCATGATGACTATGAAAAAACTATATATATAATTTCCAAATTTGTAGAGAATTTAAAAAAATAATAATTAAAAAAAAGTCAAAAAGGAGAGAAAAAAGACAAGTCAGAACAAATAGAAAGCCCAATATGATGGAACTAAATGTTTATTAAGTCCAAAAGTAAAAGTGTGTAGAAATCCAGTTAAAAGACAGAGTTTGTCAGACTGGAATGGAAAAAGCAATCTATCTACCTCAGAATAAGGGAAGAATATCTAAAACCTAAAAATCTGGAAAAATTTAGAGAAAAAGAAATATAAGACATACCAGGTAAATATTGAGCAGAAGAGCTGAGGTTGCTGCATGAATAACTGGATGCAGGCTTGAGGCCAAAACACAATTCATGAGATAGTTAGTCACACTGTAACAGAACAAAGGGTTCCTTTCACTAGAAAGATAAGATAATTCCAAATATTTATGCACATAATAAGACAGTGTGGGGGTTCAGAACAAGCCACTCCAAGATATGTCTCTGTGGTATGGGGATTGTTTTGAGCTAAAGGCAATTTTAGCTCCAGACTCAAGAGAAAATTCTGACACTCCTTACTTAAACTACCTAGAAGAACCTGAATTAGGGGCCTTGCCCATAACAGGAAATTATCAACAATAGTATGGCAGGGTGAACTTCTATTTATTAAACATCCGTTCTTATCGTCCTATGATGACTCTTGAAGCTCTCAAGGTGCATTACTTCCTTAGCTCAAAATGCCTGTCTTACCTCAATCCCCTATTTCATCTCTGAACCTCTTGTGCATATGGGGTCATTGACTCGCTCATGTATGCAGCGTTTCCACGCATATGTATGTATTAAATTTGGTTATTTCCTCTTGCTAATCTGTCTCATGTCTACTTGATTACTAGACCAACCAAAAGAACCTTGAGGTTTTTCCTTCCCCACAACAGCATCAAAGTAAAGAGCAAAAATGGACAGAACAGGGAAAATAGATATAGCCACAATCATAGGAGTAGACTTTAAAACACCTTTCGCTAATTAATAAGCCAAAGAGACAACCCTCACCAAAAATTAGAACATGATAGCAAGCCTGATCCAATGAGCATATACAAAACATTTCAAACAATAATTGCACAATGCCCATGCTTTTCAAGAACACAGGGAACAAATGCTCATGAAAACTGACCACACGCTGACCTGTAAGAACAAGTCTAAATAATTCTGAAAGGACCCACTTCTTACAGCACAATACAATTTAGACAGGGGAGTGGGTAACCATGAACACCTTAAATCTTATTATACTTCTAAGTATAAAGGTCTGAAAGGAAATCAGAGTGGGAATTAAAAACCTTCAAAACTGAGAATGACAACATACAACACGGTAAATTGGGTAACCTAAGTAAAGAAGTTTTTAAGAGGGAAATATATTTGTCTAGAAGGCACCTCAATAAAGAGGTTTTAAAAAATCAGAATATACCCAAAAGCGTGGAAGGAAAAGAACACAAAAAGCAAATATATAACAGAAGCTAATCAAAGTCTAAGGTGGATTTTCATTTTAAATGACCCATGAAATAGAGAAGCTAAATAATAACACAAAAGGAAAGCAATAAAGAAAATATGAAGGGCATTCTGATCAGTAGAGGGAAAGGAGACCATGCTAGATGAACAGGACCTAAAGGAAGTGACGATACACAATGCATGGACCACAGGCTAGCTGGGATAAAACACTAGACCAGGAAAGGACTCTCCATGGGGAGGCATTTGATAAAACAGAAGCTTACTGAAATGGAAAGGTAACAATCACTGAATGAAAAAGAGGTAAGATTTTATAAAACTAATAAATATATATGTGTATATCAGGGTTCAGCCAAAGATATGGATATATGTTAAATAGGCACTATATTAAGAAATTCATTGCAAGAAATTGTGAGGGCTAGCAATACAATTCTGAAATTGACAGGATGGGTTTTGGGGCAGAAGCCTCAGCTTCTCCTAGTCTCGAAGTCTTGGAACAGATGGAATCAGGCCACCCACATTACCTGGGATGCTATGCCTTACTCCAACCAACTGATCATGGCACACCTACAAATTCATAGCAACACCTAGACTAGTGGTTGAATAACTGAGCACTGTAGCCTAACCAGGTTAATCCATCTAACTGAGCATGTCACATGGATGTACACACACATGTACATATGTATGCATGCATGTAAACACACACAAAAGTTCTCTAGGCAATAAAAATGTGATGTTTTATTTTTCCTTATCACTGTTTCCTTATTTTCCAAAATGCAGAGTTTGCTTTAACTAAAAAAATGTTATTTTAAAAAAAGAACAAGAGGTAACCACAATAAAAGCCCACCTTATAGCTGATATTAGAGAAACAGTACTTAGTCTTCCACTTTTAAGTACAATGTCAGTAAACTGTAGGTATCTCTTAAAACATCCTTTGAGGCTGAGGAAGTTCTCTTTTTTCTCGGTTTGCAGAATATTTTTCACAAATAGGTATGGAAGTTTGTGAAACACCTTTCTTTTTTTCTTTCTTTGCATCTTTTGAGATGACCTCGTGGGTTTTCTTTATATTATGGAAATGTGGTATACTACACTGATTTTTGAAAGTTAAACTAAATTTGAATATCTGAGATAAACCTTACTTGCTTGTGATACATTATTATCCTGTTATATTGCTAAATTCAATTTTTATAACTATATTCATGTGAGTTGGTGGCCTGCAGTTTTCCTTTCTCTTCACATCCTTCTCTGGTTATGGTATCAAGGCAATCCTGCTTCATGGAAAAAGGTGAGGTGTGTTCCTTCCTGTGCTGTGGAGCCTGTATATAACTGGCATTACTTATCATTTAATGAATGGTAGAAATCACCAGTGAGGCCATCTAGGACTGTAGGATTCTTTGTGTCAAGAATTTTAATTAAAAATTCAATTTTTTTAATAGATAAAAGGCTATTCAGGCTATTCTTCAGCAAGCTTAGGTAGATTGTGCATTTTAAGAAATTTGTACATTTCATCTGAATTGTCAAATTCATTGGCATAAAGTTGTTAATAAATTTCCCTTATCCTTTTAACAGCTATAGAATCATAGAGATGTTCTCTCCCTCATGCTTGATGTTGAAATTTTATGTCTTCTTTTTTCTGATCAGTTTGGCTAAAGGTCTTTCAGTTTTATTTATCTTTTCAAAGAACCAACTTTTGGTTTCACCGATTTTTATCTATTGTATTTTCTTAAATTTTCATTTTGATAGATAAAGCACAGGTCAAAACTCTACTCCCATTCAGATTTTTTAAAGCTAAGAAGAAAACTGTCAACCTAATTAAAGGAATCTACTAAAACTCAATAGGTAACATTAATTGCAAAATACTAAATATTTCTCCCCTAAGACTGCGAACAAGACAAGAATGCCCACTGTCAACACGTCTATTTAGTACTGTACTACAGGTCCTAGATAATGCAATAAGGTAAGAAAAAGAAATAGAAGGTATACAGAATAGCAAGAAAAGTAAAACTTATCTTTAGTCACATCTGACATAAACATCTATGTAGACAATTCCATGAAATCTTTTTTTTTTTTTTTTAATTATTCTCTATGAGTTTAACAAAGTTCCGAGATAGGTCATTATTTTAAAGAATCAACTGTTTTTCTATGCATTATCAACAAACAATAAGAAACTGGAATTAAAAACAAAACAATTACAGTAGCATCCCCAAATTAATAACTTAGGAATAAAGTACGTGTCAGATCTCTCTAAAAAACATAAAATTCACTATTGTTAAGATGTCAACTCTCTCTAAACTATTCTACAGATTCAGCACAATCTCAATTGAAATTCCAGCTTTTTTTTAATATAGTTACTGATAATGATTCTGAAATGTACATGAAAAAGTAAAGGGATCATTTATAGCCTAAGCAATGTTGAAAAACACAAAGTGAAAAGACATACGCTATCTGATTTCAAGACTTCCTATAAAGCTACAGTAATCAAGAAACTGTGATACTGGCATAAAGAATGTCATGTAGATCAATGGAACAAAACAGAGTTCAGAAATAGACATATATTTACGCTCAACTAATTTTGAATAAAGGTAAATCAGCTAAATGGGAAACAACCTTGTTAACAAGTGGTACTGGAATAACTGGATAGCCTTATGCCAAAAAAAAAAAAAAAAAAAAAAGACCTTTAACCTGACCTTATACAAAAATGATCTCAAAATAGGTTACAGAAATGAATATAAGAGCCAAAACTACATAACTTCTAAAGAAAACATAAGAAAAAAATCTTTGTGACATTGGGTTAGAGAAAGATTTCATAAGACACAAGAAGTATGAAGTATCTAAGAAAAATCTGTTAGGTTGGACTTCATCAAAACAAAAATCTTTGCTCTACAAAAAACACTGTTAAGAAGATGAAAAGACAGGCCACAGACTAGAAGAAAATATTTGCACAACATAAATCTCGTGATGAACTGGTGTCTAAAATACATAAAGAACCCTCTAAGACACAGAATATATATTTAAAAACTCTCAGTAAAACAACCCAATTTTTTAGAATAGACAAAAAAGACAGATATGAAGAAATGAATACTTCACCAAACAACATACGTAGGTGACCAAATTTATTTTTAAGTACATGGAAAGATAATCAACATAATTTGTCATCAGGGAAAAGAAAATTAAACCCGCAATGGGATGCCACTAGATAGCCACTAGCACGGCCAAAATTGAAAAGACTGACCATACAAAGTGATGGTGAGAATACAAAGCAATGGCTCTCTGTCACTGTTGACGGGAACATGAAATTGTTTAGTCACTTTGGGAAAGTTTGGCAGCTTTCTTAAAATGTTAAAACATTCCCCCTACCATATGACCCAGAAATCCCAATCCTTGATATTTACCAAAGAGAGAGTAAAACATATAGCCGGCTACATAGTGTTTTGTATGCAACTATTCATAGCAACTCTATTCATAACAGTTAAAACTGGAAATTACAAATGTCTATCAACTGCTGATTGGATAAACATGACATATGTATCCAATGGAATGGCATGCTAAGTGAAAGAAATCAGTCACAAAACACTTTATACTGTATGATTCCATTTATGTTAAATTCTAGGGAAAAAAAATCCTATTGTGACTAAAGCATATCAGTGGTTTCCTGGCTCTAGGGGATAGTAGGGGGGTAGTATTGGCATAGGGACACTTCTTGGGATAATGGAGATGGTTCTATGTCACGATTGTGGTGACGGAAACATGACCATACTGATCTGTTAAAACATCAAATTTTACATTTAAAATTGCTGAACTTCATTGTATTTAAATTGTCTCAATAAAGCTCTCAAAAGTGAGGGTGGGAGAGGATGTAGAGAGGGTGGGAAAGGACATAGAAACAAGTATCACTATCTCTATAAGAGGACTTCTGCTGCAAAGGGGAGAAAGAAGTGGGGTGGCAGCGGGCGGAAAAAGTGGACAAAAGGAGAGTATGTTTGCACACTGGTAAGGGTACTCCACAATCATCCCCTCCAAAGGCAAGCTGAGGGAAAGGAGGGAACACTCCTATAAGGAGTGGCTTCGGCAAGAACAGCAAGACTTTGTACCGGGCAGACAGCAGAGCCTATGGGCACAATGGGAAGGCTGCTGGGATGTGCACGCAGCTTCTCTAGACTGTGAGAGTGGTTCTGATGGCTGCCTCAGGGTATGGAGCCAGAGACTGCTGCAGAGCTAGCAAGGAGGCCAACTTTCACTGCAAACTTTCATTACTCACCAAGTTAAATAACTGGTTCTCATCTCCTAAAGTGTACACATGCAGTCTCACTTAAATAGAACCATATCAAACTTTTAAAATAAACTCTCTAACATGTCTGTGAATCTGGGTTCTTTTTGTGTTTTTGTCATTACAACCAATGCTGCCATGGGCATTCCTGACATATGTCTGCATGCACACGGGGAAGGGTATCTCTTGTGATGCCACAAAGTGTTCAATTCCATAATACGAAATGTCCAAAATAGGCAAATCCATAGAGACGGTCGTTTTGCTTAGGGCTGGGGAGAAGGAAATAATGGGGTGTGTATGGGTTTCTTTCTAAGGTGATGAAAATGTTCTAAAACTGTGTTACACCTGTCTGCAAATATACTAAAGACTACTTTAAATGGGTGAACTACATCATGTGCCAATTATATCACAATAAAGCTATTATTTTCTTATAAGGCGTAAAGGAAGGTTCTCCAGGGATGGACTGTTGGGCAAATGATGGGCCCCATGATGGCTGAGCATGCACCATCCCCAAGGTCAGGGTCAGAAGCAGGGTCCAGGCCAGTATAGCCCTTTCCCCAATACTCACTGGCAAGAGGCACATCTCAGTATGGCCCCTGGAGAAATGTGCACCCAAGACCTCACTGACCACTCTTCTGTGATGGTCAGTGGGCAGCCAGGCACCGGGGGGCACGTAAAAGAAGGTTTCGCACTGTTATTAGAGCTGCTCTGCAAAGTCAGCAGCAAGCAAACACCACCCCTCCTTCTGTACAGCCCTCACATGAATGGCAAGGTCTGAGCTCAGAGCCACTTCCTCTTGCTCCAGTGTGTCCAGACTACACACTGCAGCTACAGCCACGCCACTCCTCAGCAAAAAAAGTGTCCTGGGGCTGGCCCCTGTCCAGTAAATGACCCAGTTTGGCATTAAGATCCCTTATCAACATAGCTTCCACCTGCATCCGGGAATGTCTGAAGCTCAGCTAACCAGGTTTACTTAGCATGCTTGTACATGCTGCAAGTTGTGCAAGATACTGATGGCACACAGCTAAAGAGGGCATGGGTGTCCTCCAACGTTGCTTCATGCGCCTCCCCCCAAGCCCGCCAGCCCTCTTTCACTCACTGTTTCTTCTACTCAATGGCACATTTAAGCAAAAGGGACTGTTACAACGAAATTATTTCTAAAATTACATGTTTGAGGAGAGGATATGGAATAATTAAACCTTAAATATTCAAATATTAACTTTACAAGGTCTATTTACTTTATCCTAACACTGATGTATAACTGTAAGACATGAGAGGGTAAACAGGAAGCTTCTACCTGGCTCTACAGAGCATCTCAAAAGGAGAGCCAGAAACATTGGCAGGAAGATTCATCACAAATGAACTCCGGGCCCAGGCACCTGGACAGACCTGGTCACATATTTATGTAATGTAACATTTCTAATGCCCAGACATGCAACCAACACAACACCACACCCATCAGCACTGAAACACCAAAAACAAGACAGCCCTTGCAACTGAGCATGCGCTACCAAGTCAGCAGGAAGGTAGACCTTGGGCAGAGCTGGGGCAGTGAAGACCTCCATAGGCTGTGTGCCCTAGGTTTACAATGACTGACAGGAGTCCCACCCACTGGACATACTATCCCCATCAGGGAGGTAAATCCAGACAGCTTCATCCCTAACCCCATTCTCAGGGTCTACCAGCTATGTCATTTTACTGCTTTTAAATAATACACTGTATGGTGACTGAAAAACAAGCCTTTACTCATTCAAATCCTCTGAGGCATGCACCTTCACAAATTAATTTTACAAGTGATAAACAAATTTTGCATTCAGCAAAAAAAAAAAAAAAATCTTGTTGAAGCAAGTATCTCACTAGAATTTGAAAAGCCTCCTTCTCCTCTGAATTTTTTTGAAAAAGGAAACTCTGCTTTTTTGTAACGAGTTTGCTGCCAGAACACAGGTGTTGTGAAAATCAATGCTATATTTAAGCCTAAATGGAAAAGAAAAAGACTCGCATCAACATCGTTGTCATTGGACACGTAGATTCTGGCAAGTCTACCACAACTGGTCATCTGATTTACAAATGTCGTAAGATTGACAAAAGAACCACTGAAAAATTTGAGAAAGAGACTGCTGAGATGGGGAGGGGCTCCTTCAAGAATGCCTGGGTCTTGGATAAATTAAAAGCTGAACATGAGCGTAGTATCACCATTGATAACTCCCTGTAGAAATTCGAGACCAGCAATTATGTGACCATCAGTGATGCCCCAAGACACAGAGACTTTATCAAAAACATAATTACAGGCACATCAAAGGCTGACTGTGCTGTCTTGATTGTTGCTGCTGGTGTTGGTGAATCTGAAGCAGGTATCTCCAAGAACGGGCAGACCCATGAGCATGCCCTTCTGGCTTACACACTGGGTGTGAAACAACTAACTGTTGGTGTTAACAAGATGGATTTCATGGAGCTGTCTTACAGCTAGAAGAGATATGAGGAAATCGTTAAGGAAGTCGGCACCTACATTAAGAAAACTGGCTACAACACTGACACAGTAACATTTATGCCAATTTCTCATTGGAATGGTGACAACATGCTGGAGCCAAGTGCTAACATGCCTTGGTTCAAGGGATGGAAAGTCACCCATAAAGATGGCAGTGCAAGTGGAACCACGCTGCTTGAAGCTCTGGATTGTATCCTGCCACCAACTCGTCCAACTGACAAGTCTTTGCGTCTGCCACTCCAGGATGTCGACAAAATTGGTGGTACTGGTACTGTCCTTGTGAGCCGAGTGGAGACTGGTGTTCTCAAACCTAGCACGATGGTCACCTTTGCTCTAATCAATGTAACAAATGAAGTAAAGTCTGTTGAAATGTGCCATGAAGCTTTGAGTGAAGCTCTTCCTGGGGACAATGTGGGCTTCAATGTCAACAATGTGTCTGTCAAAGACATTCGTCATGGCAGTGTGGCTGGTGACAGCAAAAACGATCCACTAATGGAAGCAGCTGGCTTCACCTCTCAGGTGATTATCCTGAACCACCCAGGCCAAATCAGTGCCGGATATGCACCTGTGCTGGATTGTCACTCAGCTTACACGGCTTGCAAATTTACTGAGATGAAGAAGATTGATCATCATTCTGGGAAAAAGCTAGAAGATGGCCCAAAGTTTTTAAAATCTGGTGATGCTGCCATTGTTGATATGGTTCCTGGCAAGCCCATGTGTGTTGAGAGCTTCTCTGACTATTCTCCTCTGGGCCATTTTTGCTGTTCATGACATGAGACAGACAGTTGCTGTGGGTGTCATCAGAGCAGTGGACAAGAAGGCAGCTGGAGCTGGCAAGGTCACTAAGTCTGCCCAGAAAGCTCAGAAGGCTAAATGAATATTATCCCTAATACCTGCCACCTAAGTCTTAATCAGTGGTGGAAGAACGGTTTTAGAACTATTTGTCTCAATTGGCCATTTAAGTTTAATAGTAAAAGACTGGTTAACGATCACAATGCATCATAAAACCTTCAGAAGGAAAGGAGAATGTTTTGCGGACCATTTGAGTTTTTTTGTGTGTGTGGCATTTTTAAGTTATTAGTTTCTAATATCAGTACTTTTTAATGGAAACAACTTGACCAAAAATCTGTCACAGCATTTTGAGACCCCATTAAAACAAAGTTTAATGAGAAAAAGGGGGGGGACTCTAAGAATTGACTTTATGAATATTAGACAAGTCTCCAAATATAAAGTGCTTAAGAGACAATCAATATTTCAGCAAGTGGAGTCTCTCACTGAGCAGCACTAACTGTGTAAATAAAGCCAGCCAGCCTCCTGCACCAGCAACCCCATAGCCAGGTGAAACACAAGGAACCTCACAATGTTGGATGGAGAGCAAGGTGTGCTCAGGCAGCCTGCTGCTCTCATATACAGGGACCACTTACAAGGCTGTAGGAATCAGATCTGATTCATCTATGGGTATTCTATTATCAAAGTGTGCTTCCAATAAAAAGGCTGGGAATGATGTGGCAAGCTCCACTCTCCTAGTCCTTTTAGGAAAGAAAAGGCACAAAGGCAGGAAGGGAACAGACCTTCAAAGCCCCAAGGGGGAGTTCACAGCTTGACTTAATACTCACTAGAATGCAAGAAGAAAATGCTGAAACAACACGATTTTTTTTTTAATCTAAAACATCAGGGGAAAAAAATCTAAATGTTGCCACTCTTCCCAAGTAGAAGGACACTGGCTGTATGTGGAGTCCAGTGACCTCCAGGCCAGTGCCAGATCCAGAGGAGGAGCAAGGGCCATGGACCCATCCATTATCATTTTACAGTGAGCTCACTCCCTGTTTACTCCCAGCCAAAGCAGGCCTTGCTGGTGACTCTCAGAAAATGGGCAAACGACCACAGGAGTTCCTGCAAGGCCCAAACACCATGAGCAGCCACGGCAACAGCAACCACAAAAAGGAAGAGCTGATATTACCACTTCTGAGATAAATTTTTCATCAGCCGGAATGTTTTGCCTGAGAGATCTAATCAAGGTTGACAAGAACTCAGTAAGATTTCAAAACTCACCTGCAGTGAATGAACATCACCTCAATAAAAGGTACATGCTCTGCTTCTGAAAATTATCTTTACTAGCTATGGCAATGAACATCAGCATTAGCACAGAACCACACCTTCAAATCACAGCACCACCAGTATTAAAACAAGGTTATTTAAAAACAAAGTCTTTGTTCCATTAACATACAAAATAAAAAGCAAGATGCTTATTTTTCCTTCATCTTAGAATAAGCAGACATACACTGAGGGGTGGGTAGTTTTTTTTCTTTTTAATGACTGTGGCACACAATCATCTATTTACAGTGACCGCTTGTGTTCCACTTAATAGGAGATGGAGCCATTAAATAACCCCATGAAATAATAAGAGAAGAAACATGATTATTTTCATCCAGTAGTTAGGGAGACCAGGGCTCAGAAATGTTAAGTGACTTTCCAAGATCAGAAGAAATGGAACTTAAATAAAAATTGAGCGCCTCTGCATTTAATTCCCGCCTAAATCCTCTAAACCCAAGAGCTAGTGTCTTTGGCAAGTGCTGACCCAGAGCAGAGGAGGGCTGGCCCATAGAAGAAAAAAAAAGAATGCATTAGATGATCCTGGCCAAGAGCCAGACCCAAAGTGAGATGGCTTCCAACCACTGGAGTGAGAGAATGAATGTAAGCATATGTGATGAGCTTTTAATAATTCAAGGCTGCCCTCACATTATACTGCAGACAGCAAATAAATAGATTGTGAAAGCATTCTGAAAACCTTACCATGAACTGTTGCTCTTCACTAATGAAGCGCAGTACCTTTTTTATCCTTGAATTTCTAATCCTTATCTTTTAAAAGACATACCATTTATAGATTACTAACAATGTACAATCTGTTGTGGGTTTTTAAAAATTATTCATTGCTGATTTTCAACAAGTCCAAATGAGACATTTTTTATTGAGAGAATAAAGTGGAAAGTTCCAGAGAGGAACATAGTTTCCTCCAAGAGAGGCCTCTCTAGGCCTATCATTGACTGGAGGGAGGACAATAGATATCAGCTGACCTTGCTTAGAACAGGAAACAGGCTCAGGAAGCAGGAAGGAGAAGAACGAGGCCAGGAGCCAGGATACAGTAAAGAGACACTGCTGGTTCAAATGGCGGTTCTGTTAAAGAGGATATGGTACAATTTTGGGAACACTCCTTCCCCCTAAAAGATGGGGCATGTAATAAACAGCAACAGAAGCTAGTGTATTACCTCCCAGAACAGGCAGAGCTTCTCCTAAGCCCTACAGCCATCATCTCCATAGTCCTGCAATGGGTAGGGTCATCCCTGGGTGGCTCCCATCACCCTGAGAGGTTGGCAGGCTACCACATTAGGACAAAAGCTAATAGTTCAATATCCAGTTTGGCATCTTTTATTCTAAAAACTTACCACAAAATAATCAAAGGGCTGAGGTAGGGACAAAAATTAGTTTGCAGGAGGGACAACAGGGAGGGACATTAGAAGAAAAGGTACAGGGAAAGGTGGGCTCTGCCAGGCCTCCGTGTGTATCCCCAAGAGGCAAGGGTCGGTGGCATAAATGAACTTTCCTTAAATATACCCAATACTCTATGAGGTCTGCTGTGAAGGAAGACAAGAGAGACTATGCTGTCCAAGTGTTCTAACCGGCTGCAAGAAGCCTGCCAGTAGCCTTGTTCAGGGACCCTCCTGTATAGCCAGTAAAATGTAAAATGGTACAGCCATTGTGGAAAACAGTATGACAGTCCCTCAGAAAACTAAACACAGAATTAAGAATTACTATTTGATCCAGCAATTCCACTTGTGAATGTATACCCCAAAGAAATGAAAGCAGTCTCAAAAATATACTTGTACTCCATGTTCATAACAGTTTTATTCACAATAGTCAAGACAGGGAAGCAACTCAAGTGTCTATCAACAAATGAATGGATAAAGAAAATGTGGTCAATTCATACAATAGACTATTTATTATTCAGCCTTTAAAAGTAAGGAAATTCTGACACTTGCTATAATATGGATGAACTTTGAGGACACTATGCTGAGTGAAATAAGCCAGACACAAAAAGACAAATACTATATGATTCTACTTACATGAAGTACTTAAAGAAGTCAAATTCATAAAGACACAGTAGATGGGGTGACCATAGGCAATTTATGAATCACTGGCCTTCACAGCTCATCCCTGCTAGCCTCCTCCCTTCTGTCTTCCTCTTCCTTACCTCCACAGGACGGCCCTTTTCTGAACTGGCCTCCTTTCAATCTGGTCAGCAGGAGTAGGCACACCAGGTAAGGCCTTCCACTACTCACACAGGGCACTCTGGCCCCAGGTCCTCACCAAGGTGACTCCTGCAAGAAGCTGGGAAGGAGCTATATGACAACCAAAGGCGTCCTTGCTGGCACTCAGGATTGCAGAGTATTAATGCCCCGGCCACTGTGGTCAGCTTCTTCTGGACTAATCTCTGAGAAGTACCCAAGGCCAACTCTAAGGAGCAGAGCTGTTTCTCTCTGTGGTGGTCATGCAGGGATCTCTGTCAGTGTAGGATCAGAGAGGCAGTAGGTGAGTATTAGATGAGTGGGCAGAACAAGTACAAGTTGGAGCCGAGCAGAATTCAAGGGGAGGGGCCCTGGAGAGGCTGCCAGAAATGCCCTGCCTTCTCCCAGCAGGCACCTTCTGTCCCTGTAGGTGGACACCAGCACACCTCTCTTGGTCGCCTAGAAGCACACAGAAGGGGCGTGGAACACTGGCTGCTCCATTTCTGTCTTTATTTTTTATTTACTGAACACTAGGGTAAAAGTAGTGAAAAACAGTTAAGTTCTTCAAAACACAAATGAGGTGCAATTACTACACTCAATTCCTGAAATCTATCTTTAAAAACAGTTCCATGAATAAGCCTTTTTCCTTTTATGAAACTACAACCATTTCTCATAATTACAGGGCCTCTCCCAGCTCTTCCAGGCCACACCATCCAGGAACTGTGTGCGCCTCCCCAACCACCACCAAGAATGTCCACATCTACAGCTTTGGGTCCCAGGAAGATCAACTCCCTCACTGGTTTTAACGATGCAGAAATTGAGGCCCTAGATACTTTTCACTCACAATTACAGAGATCAAAGCTCTATTAAATGACCAAGGCTCTTGCATGCACACCCCAAGTGGTCTTATAAATGCTCCCACATACAGAGCAGACACTGGGAAAAGCCTGGAGTAAGGCTTCGGAGCAGTTGGGCGAGCTCTTTCTCTATATCACCCACATTGCAACTGCATGTCCCCAGCGGGATTTTTACATCATTTGTACAAGTTTCCACATTTGTATATGCAAGCAGCTAGCTTAGCAACATGGTAAGGAGCAATGCAGGCAAATGCCTTTGTTACTGGTACTGAAATAACACCCTGGGTTCATCACATATCTGGAAATGATGCCCTTAAGATCTTCCTTTCATGGTCCTCGGCCTTACTCGGAGCTTCTGTTTAAACTAAAATGAGTGTTCAGAAAAATAAAGCATACACCCAAAACCAAAACAATTTGAACTTTAGTAGATTTTGCTATCTAACCAACAGGAAATCTACACAAATACTCTGTAAACCTCACTCTCTTAAAAGCCAGTAGATTCTAGAGACTTCCTTCCAGAGGCCCTGGGCTAGGTGTTTCTGAGGGTGGCTTTCTAAATGCTGCGCATTCATTCCTCGTACATTCTGAAAAGCCGTCTCCAAAGGTCATACTCTAGAGCTGAAGGTGAAAAAGAAAGGAAGTCCTTAGACAACAGAGAACCAAACAGCCCAACAACAAAATATTTTCCTTTATACATCTCCAGGATTTCAACTATTCTGACCCAGGGTGCCACCTGCAGTCAATTTCAGTGATGATTCAGACACTGTGCCCTGCACCTGAGACAGGGCACTTGTGCCAGAGATTAGACCACATGGCTGTCACTGGACATTATCTTCCTCATGGTAGTAAACTCCACATGGTCAAATTTTAGTTTTAACATATTGTTTGCTTTTTTTTTTTTTTTTTGCCTAAGATTCTAGAACATTTCTCATTACCATTTTAACTTCTAGTAAAAAAGAAGAGGACACATAGTTTGATAAAAATATAGATGACATTAACTGTGTTTTGTTGTGTCTTAACCACTTTTCCAAAATACTACAAAGGGATCAAATACAACAAACAAGGAAACAACAGTAACTTCAGGAGCCTCAGGCTGCTCCTGCCTCCTCACTTTGGTCCAGCAGTCTTGACTGTTCTGGCTAATCCCACTCTGACCCTTGGCTGCCAGCCAGAATTATTATTAATAGCTTATTAAAACTTCTCATTTTAGCTTTTTCTACACTCACAAAAGTTGTTGTCTGCCTCTCCGCCTCTCCACACTGAACCTAAAGGTGGAATATAATTTCACAAAAGGCACCTTCACCCATTTCCATATCCAATGATATGTTTCCATTTTAATCTATACTAGATTGTAATTGATGCAGAAAGAACAGCATTCACCATTCTTGTGAAAGCTACAAAAATCCTAAGTGTCAAAGATAACAAAATTAGCATCACAGATTGTAATCAGTTGATAAATATGTCTGTGATTAATGATTTTTAAGTTATGTGTGATGAAATGCTAAATAATTATATACCTTAAATTTTAAAATATTTAAAAGATTAAAGGCCCACCAACCTCTTTCTGTTACCTATATTAGCCAATGTTGGTGCTTTCAAGAATTAACGTCCCTTCCAAATACAAGGGCAACATGGCATTCATGGTAAGGATGACAGCAATTCTAGGAACAGCTGCTTCATCTATCATACCAAGGGACTCCCTTTTCCTGTGCGTGTGCATGTGTGTGCTGTGGGGTACAAAAAGAAGAGGAAAAGATTTAGATACACTCAGTACTCCTCTGAGTGGCTGCAAGACAGATCTAAGTAGTAAAATATCCTGCTGGGCCACACCATGAAGTCCCCAGCTATAGGCAACGTATTCTGGCCTCCACACAACCTGGGCCGTTTCACATCTGGACTTCAGCTGCAGTCCAACCATTCAGCACGGGCTCTTGGAGCCACGGGTTCCTATCCCAGTAACATCCAAAAAGAGACCCCCTTTCCATCTCCATGACACAGAGTAGATTATTCCAAGCCTGGACCATGCCTATACTGCTGCAGCACTCCTACTTCCCCATGAAGACCCCTTATTCCTGATCTTGGCTGCTGCCTCCCTTGGGTCTCACCGTTCTTCCTCAAAGTATGAAACCTGCTCCACACAGGTGGAAAACCTTCTCGGTTATCCTATCTCTGCCCTCTCCTCAGGAAATTCCACAGAATCTTTGTTCCTCCACTTCCAAGAGGCCCCAACAAGGGAAGCAGGCATAGGCGCGTATTCATGACTTGGGCCTCTTTGCCCTGGGCTCAGTTGTTACAGTGAGGGCTTCCAACAAACTTCTGGAGAATTACCAACTGCCCTTCTCTGACCGTCAGCAAAACCCCGAAGCAGTGAGCCGGCTCATTTGGGGCCCAGTTACCATCTTCATCATAATTCAACTCTGAAACAAAGGATTTGATTCAGCTTGTTCATGCTCCATAGTACACCTCAAAAACATTTAACAAGTATCTTTGGTTATAGTTAAAATCTGAAATACAGCATCAGCTGGGTAATGCCTAATCACAAGAAGTCTCAGCCTCAGCAGAACTGAGGGCACTGTCCACCTATCTATTTAGAACAAAATTCAAAATGTAGTTATAAATGAAGTGGACAATACTGAAGCCTGAATGAAACATAATACCTGATAAATGTAACCCAAATCCAAGTTGGGAAAACATATCTATAATATTTGCAGTATTCTTCTTACCCAGTTTCACTTCCCGCGGTTTCAGTTACCTGTGATCAACTGAGGTCTGAAAATATTACATGGAAAATTCCAGAAACAAATCATAACTTTTAAATTGCACATCATTCAGAGTAGCATGATGAAATCTCATGTCTTCTCACTCAGTCCTGCCTGGGATGTGACTCATCCCTTTGACCATCACATCTACACCGTATATAGTAGCCATGTTGGTTATCAGAAGGGTTAATAGAGTACAATAAGATATTTTGAGAAAGACTGTATCATATAACTTTTATTACAGTACGATGTTACAATTACTCCATTTTATTGCTGTCGATTTCTTACTGTGCCTAATTTATACAGTAAGCTTTATCAAAGGTATGTATGTATAGAAGAAAACAGCATATAAAGTGTTTAGTACTATCAAAGTTCCAGGCATCCACTGGGGGTCCTGAAACATATCACCTGTAGATAAGAGGGGACTACTATATTTAAAAATATATGCTAGGCAATGATTAAGATTTAGTCTTACAAAGTTTTGAAATTTCTAAAGGAAAAAACTTAGGTAATTCACAATTCTGTGTCAGAATTTAGGGAAATCGACCCAAATTTTCTTCATGTTCTATTAAACTCTGATGCAATCCAGCTCCTCTAATGAAGACAGAGCCTCCTTCCCCAGCATCTGGGCCCCAGAAGCCCCCCTAGAACACTCTTACACTCACACAAGGAAGCCTGGGCCAGACCAGGAAATGAGAAACCTAACCAATCCACCAACTTACTGTCACCTCATGAATGACTCCAGGCATGACCAGTAGGAAAACCACACAGGCAAAATAAAAATTAAGGGAAATGATAAATCGCTGCTATTTTTAAGACATTAAATTTGGGGGTGGTTTTGTTACACAGCAATAAGCTACTGATTACACATCTTATTCAGGTTAAGACCTAATTTGAAATATGGAGAAAGTATAGAAGGTGCTAATAAAAACACATTTAACTCAGAATTATTTTTCTCCCCCCAATTCCCCTCCTCCATTGTGCCCTAAAGCGTACTCGTGTTTCCTTGTAAGATTGAAACAGCACTCCAAATGACACAATCCTAACGTGGCTACTTGAAGTGAAAGCCTGTATCGGCACCACCCATCACCTTTATCACAGTGCTTATTATACTCAAAATGTTTGGCATGGAGATGGCCCAGGGTGAAGTACGACCATATGCTGAATACCTGTGAAATCCTTTACTGTGAATCAAAGTGAACAACACTACGTTAATTCTAAAATTTTAGCATGGAAATCACATTCTAAAATCTTTCCCAAACTTTTTGAAGGATGCTGTGAAACCTTTAATAAGTAACAAGTCTTGAAGCCAAAATAATGAAAATTTTAAAAAATGGTCTCAAAAGAATCTCCTTTCCACCTATCCCCTTCCTCATACAGATAGTGTAGTCATTTCTAAGTGGTTGTTAATTTAATTCTTTGAAAGCCCTACCAGGCATAACAGTTTTGTTTGCTGGTTGGAGAGTTGCAATCTTAAAGACCTGGTGGGAGAGGAAGTTCCAGAGTAGACAACTGGTTTTTGAAGAAAAGCTGGTAAATGGAACTTCAGAAACCCCACATTCACATGATAACAACACATAATTGTGAACCCCAACGCACCTCATTGTGTATTCTAAACTCTTGGATCCTAATGATTAATTACACACAAGTATGTGCTATATATATTACATATAATATGTATACATGTAACATAAATTATATATATATATATTTCTCCAATGTCGCTTGCTTAATATTTTCAACATAATTGAGTAGGTTTATGAAAGATCTGTGCAGAGTTCCAATGTTAGAGAGCCTAAAGCTGAATTATTTGGGGGGAAAGTGCAAAACACAAAATCCACAACTATTTTTCAGTTCAGAAGATTGAGAATATCTGAGCATCTGCACGTAGTCCCAGGGAATGTGCTACAGAGCACCCTCCAAGGTAGGATAGGGTAGGGGGGGATCCGCTAGGCCCCTCAGGCAAGGCAAGGGATCTCCACTGCACTAAAGAGACACTGCAAGACAGAAGTAGCCACAGGACTTCCTGAAACTTGCTTTCAAAAAACATTCCAAGTTCTTATGTCATGCTTGCTTTAACAGTAGAGAAACAGGTGTGCTCACTGGAGAAAGGGAAGAGCAGTGAGCTGACTACACAGGCTGCTCACAACTCCTGCTTGTGTTCGCAAAAACATGCAAGGATGGGGCTGAGGGGAGTTCTCAAGAGAAACCTGTCTTCGTGACAGACTTCGACTTGCCTACAAACACCAGACTCTTGTTTAAGACTGCACTCTTCCCTAACTAATTCCTTTTCTGTGTTTTTCAGAAATAAACTCTAGTCAGAGGTGTGGCACTTAGTAAGACAGAACCTAAGACTGATTTAACAAAGCCTCTCTCTGGAGCATGGCTCAATGGAGCACACCAAGCCTGGTTCCAAAAAGCTAACTCCCTAGAAAAGGCCAGTAAGTAAACTATTTGGCCTTTTGCAGGCTTGATTAATGTGAACAACTCTTTAAAAACATGAAAACCACCCTTGCAATCTGATCATACAAATTCAGGCCATGGTTTGCCAGCCCCTGGCCTATGGACAAACCAGCATGCAACCCAAATTCCTCACTGTGACTTTCCTGTCTCTCTCGATCCCCTCCACCCAGAGAGACTCATCAGACACCCACTGCGTCCTCAGAAGGGGCTGGCTTCTCACTGTGTGCAGGGACAGTAAAATCATACAGACCTATTGTCTCCACACCTAACACAACTCTGAGTGTCCAAACGCCTGGAGTGAAGTGGTACTGGAACTGGTGTACTGGTGGGCAACAGCACCTGGGGCCCCCTATTCCAAAGAACAAACTGCTCACTTCCACTTCCACGGGGGCCAAACCTGAGACTAGTGGGCAAAGCAACCCCAGAAAACCAGTGTGCCTTCAGCTTTCAAACAATACCTATGAATGTGCAGCTGCCCTATGGCAACTCATGGAAACCTCTCAGGCTCTGTTGAGCCCTGTTCCTCTGACTTGGCCCCTACCTTACAGGTGCCCTTCCCAGCCTGAAAGGTCTGCCTGCTTCTAGAGGCCTCCAGAAATCCTCCAGACAACAAAACTCTCTCCACTGAGGAAGCCCCCAAAGCAATTCCAACAGACCCGGAGAAAAGTGCTTGCTCGGGAAAGGGGTTCATGTTTAGAAATATCTCCTAGATATTCATCATCCACTATTTTGGATTAAAACCAATTATATCTGAGGGAAATGACAGTACAACAGTAATTCAAAGCAAGACAGCCCTTTTAAATTCCCTCTTTTCATTTTATTAAATAATTTATCATATGTGTTGTAGTCTTCATGCTATTCATTTGCTACTGCATGTCTTCAAGATCTAACGGGAAGCATCAAATTTAAATATGTGTACTTACAGCAAACTATTTGAAGAGGCTGCATTTACCTGGTTTCTATTTTACTCACAACACCCACATTGCTCAGCATTTGAACAATAAGTCCTAAATCAAACCAGTTTCCAACATACTTTGTCCAAACACATTTTCAAGGCTTTTCTGCGTAACACTTTCTCTTGCTCCCACCTTAATTTCTTTCTCTAAAGGAAAACAAAGGACAATAAAAAGACCACAGAACAAGAAGGATTGTAATAGAAGGCCCTCCTGTTTTCTTGAGGTAAGCAGACAGTTGTGCAGTCAGTTAGGATTTCAATCAGGATGTGTGCCCCAGATTAAAGAGGAACACCCCCATTCTTCCTCCTGTGAGCTTGGAGCCACCCACTGCATGGACTAATCACTATCCAGCTCAACCCTAGCAACCTATTCTAGAATAGGCACAAACACAAGATCAAAGCCACATGTACTCCAACCTCGACAGGTTCTTTCAAAAGAGAACACAACATTCTCTGGTCTCCAAAGGCTTGAATCAAAACAAAAAGCAGTGGAGCAATTCCACTTCTGGGTGTATGCTTGAGAGAAACAAAGACATACATCCACAGAAAAACTTGTATGCAGATGTTCACAGCCATATTACTCATAATCGCCAAAGAGAGTGAAACAATTCAGATGACTACCAACTGATGATAAACAAAATGTGTTCCATCCACACAATTAAATATTATTCAGCCATGAAAAGGAATGAAGTATCAACACACACTACAACATGGATGAACCTCAAAAACATGATGCCCCAGAGCATGTGCATCCACTTCCAGAACAGAAAAATCGATAGATAGAAAGCAGGTTAGTGGTTGAGGGTTATAAAACACAAGAGGGGTGATCCTTGTGGTGAGGGTACGGTTCTAGCCTCTTGACTGGTGATGAATACAGGAAGCTAAATGTGATAAAACTCCACAAAATAGACACACACACAACTGAGAGCAAACCTGAGCAATGTAAGATCAGAGGATTTTATCGGTGTTGATATCCTATCCTGGTTGTGATACTAATCACACTTTTTTAAGACAGTACCATTAGAGAGAAACTAGGCAAGTGTACAAGATTCTCTCTACATTATTTCTTACATGTGAATCTACAACAATCTCAAGAAAATCGACAAACACAAACCAGGTGTGCCAACCCAGCTGAGGGCTGAAGCTCTGAAAGGCTGGGGGACTGTCCCCTAGGCACAGCCCAGGTAGAGGCTATGCTTGCATGACGATGAAGAATCTATTTCAAGTCCCAGAAACAGCAGGGAAAGAGATGAGCCATTTCAATCAGGCATGGTGAAAAGCCTTGGTCAAACCACCAGAATTAGGAAAATCAGCTTCTCTTCCTTTCCAAGAATTCTTGTGAATACTAGAGTAAAAATGGGTCTTTCTTCCCAGACCTCGGCTCAGGCTGAGAAGACCCTACATTCCAGTATGTGTCTTGACAGCAGTCCTGAGAAAGTGCTACCTGGGTATATATTGAGAAGTTTCTAGAAGGGGCTGTGAGCCACCAGAAGTCTCATCCAGCAGTCGGGATTAGGTCTGCAAATACCCCGTGGGGCCGCCCAGCCCAGGGAATGATGTGGAGTCCTGCATGGCCTGGCCAACACCTCTCCAAGGACACCCTTGTCACTACCCTGGAGCCCAAGAAACACCCTCAGCCCAGTATGGATTCTGTATCAGTGACCCCTGAAACCTTCCACCTGCCACGTGAGGCTAAATGGCAAAAGGCTCCTGCAATCTGACACCCAGGAGCCTTGGAACAAATTCTTCCAACCAGGTGCAGAGAAGACAAGGAAGCAGTTTCCACTTTGAACACAATTCTCACTTCCCCTAGGACTCCTACTACTAACGAAAATGACCAGAAGCCCAGAGGCTCCCCAGCTGAGTGTGACAGCAGGAGCCCTGTCAAACTCCACTCATCTGACCTCACTTTCTCCCACTGCAGAACCTAATGCAGCAGTGAGGTTTAACCAAGGAGACAATCATTTCAAGTAAGGTTTCCATGATTTTGGTTAAAGACACTGCCAGGTGTGGCGGCAATGTCTCTTAAAGTCCTCAGGCCTGCCCTGTTTACTCCACAGCTCTTCACAAATACAGAAGGATCAGGTGAGAACCCTCTCTGCCGACTGTCCCCATGGCCCTGTGACTACATGACTCAGCTCCATGCTTCAGCTTCCCTATTTGAGAAAAATGTGGTTGGTAATGATGTTATATGCTGCCTCATCTCCTTAGACTTATTGAGAATTTAAAAACTGCGACAGAAGAACACAGCACAGTGCCTGTGTGCTTTTGTGATGTACCAGGAAGAACACAGACTGACCTTCATTTCCACCCGAAACTCTTTAAAAATACTCACTTAAGAAACATGCACATCACAAAAAGGGTAGGTTGAACATGACACCCATCTGAGCTATTCCCAAGAAACAGACTAACCTTGCCAGGTATCAACTTATAGTTTGGTATACTCTGAATCCAGCTGATCCCACTCCCAACAGACGTGGGACACAGGGTTCCCATATAAGCCCCAGAGGTGGAACGACTGATTGAAAGCACAGGGATACCCTGGAAGTCAGTGCACAAGTCCAGCACCATCTACGCCAGCAGAGTTTATCTCTGATGGCAAGGGAGAGATAGAGCAGTGCATCCCAACCTCAAAGAGTGCTCCAAGATGACCAAGCCAATGCAGACCCACCAGAGCCACACCTGCACCACAACGCAGAAAGAGAAGGTAGGTCTCCAAGCGCTCGAGGAGAACCAGCATCCACCAGGCGGCCCTGTCAGGACCAAACCTCCACTGGACACTGGTGTGTCTGTGATGCTCACACATTGAACTCTTCCACAGAAATCAAACAATCATGTCTCCTGCAGGTGTGCTAACCGGAAAAGAAGTATATCTAACAGCTAGTGTGCAACTTCATCAGTATTCCCATAACCTACAAACAGGACCATTGCACAATGTCTACGGCAGGTTCATTTAAAAAAAAAAAAAAAAAAAACCTTTAAAAAAAATCCTACCAAAGCTCTAAAGGTGGAACAAGAGGAGCAATAGATTCAAGAACTCTGAGGCAGGAATGTCTGCTTTGAACCCTGAGGTCCTGCCTACTGATTCCTGCTACAAACTGAAGGACCACAAAGACCACCAATGACAGTAACTAACTCTCATACAAACAAAGATTTAAAAACTCAGCTCTATGAAAAATTGCCATTAGAGTTTACACCCTTGGGAGGAAAAAGAACAAGTAAGCACACAGCGAGATACGCTATAATTCTAATAAAAAGTGACATACACTATCCTCCATGGAAAGGGTGAGGGATCTGGAGTACCCCCTTTGTCCACCTGCCACAAGGCAGTCAGCAGGTGAGAAACAGAATCAGAGTCATGAGTAGCAGCTGCTTAAACCAGCCATGGCTACAACTAAGGCTTCAGAGACACTACTGAAGTGTGTAGAGGTAAAATGATAGGATGTTTAAGATTTACTTTGAAATCAAAAACTCAAAAAAAAAAATGTTTTAACAGAAAACAATGACAAATAATAGAGGGCAGAAATAGATATAACCAGACTGGCAAAATGCTGGTAATTGTTAAAACTGGGTACACAGGATGCCATTTCTCAAATTTAGTGAATGTTTAGAAATATACTTAATGAAAGGTTAAATAAAATTTTTAACTTTATATGTAAAGTAGTCAGAAAGCAGTCCTGTCTTCAGTGGCTCCCTGTAATTTCCTAATAGTTCACAGTCCACCTTCTTAGTTCATAGATCCCTAGATGTTTTCCTGAATGGCCCAGTTTCACTGTGTCATCATAGAAAGGCAGCTTTGCACACATGCGACTGAGGATGGTCAGAAAAACCACACTATTTTCATTACAAGAAATGAATCTTCAAGTCATCATTACTGCTGTTCCTCATTGTTAGCATCATAAAGAACTCACTGGACTGAGGATAAAGAGCTGCTAGTGACACTATAAGAGTAATGGAATTAATAGAAAAGGCCTTCAAAGATCATCCAGTCTAACTCAAAATAGTTAAGTTACTCTCCCAAAATCTGAAAGCAAATGAATGGTTGAACTTGAACAAAAAAGCCCTATTTCCAAAATCTACCAGAATAAGTGGTAACGCCATGGAGTAAAAAGCAGTACCCATCCCATCAACACTGGACTTTGGGCTGGTGGAACCCTCAGGGTTAAGTACTGTGGGCATGTTGGCACTGGAAAGCATCTACAATAGTAGTACATTCTGGTCCCTAAAAACATAAGCATACTAGGAACACTTGCACCTGCTGTCAGCACCACAGCCAGGGCTGTTCCCCCACCTCCAAGCATCGTGTTCCCCTGCCCAGCCCCAGTGCTAGACAAGGGTCTCAATCCCAGAGGGTTGGGGGCAATGGCACAGAGGGCAGAGAAGGGCTCCCTGCAGCCTTTTTCTTGTGACCAGAAGAACAACAATCTGCAGGTACAGGAAAACTAATTCCAAAGTCGACACAATTTCAGAGAGCAAGAGAGGCAGCGACTGCATAGAAAGCCATGTTGCCAACCTCATCACAAGGCTGATGTCATAGTGCAAACTTTCTGAGTCACAGGAAAAGATAAGTTCTCTAAGACTGACGTCTACAGATGGGCTACATATAGCTGACAACAGGCAAAACCAACTACTCCAGAAAAAAGTTACTGATGTTCATATTCCCATGAGATGCTTTACAAAGTCAAAACATTGTGTTACCCTAACACTTAACCAAGACCCATAGAAGGTTGAGAACACAACCCCAGGTTTGAAGCAAAAAAAAATAAAATAAAAAATAAAGACCTCCTTAACCTACCCTCCTACCTTTAACAGTTACAAGACTGGTGTAATCAGTATAATTACTTATGACTAGAATTGCTGGTTCCATTTGTCTCAAAACTAAGCCCCTGCGACACAGCACTGGGGGCATGATCCTCGGTAGTTGGTATTTGCTGAACATGGTCAGGAGGCCTGGGTCCCAACATCGGTGTCATCTATACCAGTTAGGTTCTGGAGGAGAGAAAGCATTAGGACCATCAGGACTCTATGAACAGGAGCAGCTCTTCCCTGGCCCTGGAAGGCGGCCTTCTTCCCAGAACTAAACCACTGCTACCCCTCGGAAAGACATGCAGGTATGCATCTGAGTCAGGAGTCCATCCTTCTTCCACCATCCAGGGCTGGTGCACCACCCCGCCTCCATTCCTATACCCTAAGCAAGCACCTATTTATCTATGACAGATCCTTGATGACAGCAACACTACCAGACCAAGCCCTAACCTTTCAGCCAGGGATCCTTTTTCTCCATCCTACAGCATAAGGGATGAACAAGTATATGAGGTAACGTGTACAGGATCTCAAGACGAAAGGTTGTCCAGGATGAGCTGTTGCCGCCAATGCCCACACTCGCCTGTCCATTCAGACCCAGCACACACACCTGTTGTTTGAGACCCAGTGAATACACCAAAGGTGACCAGTCTTGCTTTCTGGCAGGACTCTATGCAATATGTTTATGATGCTTTCTTACCTGAAAAGGACAGTTTATGGAGCCACCCCCCAAACTCCCTGCCTACTTTTAACCTCAGCTCTCCTTGCCTCACCAACCAGGCTGGTTGGCTTACTCATTGCTCCTCATGTATTTCTTTGCTTTTCTATTTCCAAATTTTGTTCTCTGCCTAGCTGAGTCTCTCCTCTACCCACTCTTCAACATCCAAACTCAGTTCGTCTTGCTTCAGGCATAAAAAGTTCCCCAATGTTGTCTCTCACTTCTCTCTTTCCTCCCCAAGTCCTCCCAATCCTCTCAGGAAATCTCTTTCCTCTGAACTTCTATTAATCATGTGTACTATTAGATGGCTTATCTAAATACTTGTGTTGCTGATATTTCATGTCTTGTTTCATGAATGAATCTGTAAACTGCAAGAACCTGAGGACTTAAAAAATACTTAACATAGCACTTAATATGCAGCAAGTATTTAAGAAAACACTTGATGGGCAAGTCCAAGTTCTGGGTGTTGCTCCTCCATTACTCCCTGGGAAAAGTTAGACTGATACAAGGTTGTTTTTCACTCACATCTCTACAAAGTTTCAGTGAGGGAAACATTACTAATAATTAAATGACAAGGGTTGGCAGCACTGCAAAAAAGACAAGAATTTTAAATAATAATTCTACTAGTAATTTTCTTCACCATCTCCCCTACCCCATGATCTTTTACAGAGATCTTTTACACACAACTCTTTCTGAAAACATTACTATCAGACTTTACAAATGTATATAGTATTTTAATAAAAATCAACCAGATCTTAGACTTACTGATCCTAGTAATTCTCATCAACAGTGTCCCAGAGAGCAGGGTTATCAAGCTAGGGCCACCATCTATCTCTGTATCCAAGTTTTATTGGAACAGAGTCACCCTCATTTGTTTACATATCATCTGTGGCTACTTTTGTTCTATACTCTCAGAGATGAATAGCTGCAACAGAGACTCTATGGCCAGCAGCCTAAAATACTTACTCACTGGCCCTGTACAGAAAGAGCAGAGCCCTGCCCTGGAGCTTCCTCAACAAAGTCCTATGAGAGAATTAGACTTGACTTAAGACAGCCATTGTACATAATGAACTTCCTGTGCTTCTAGACTGTGCCATCCATATGGTAACTCCTAAATGAAAAGAAGCATCACTCAAATCATTTCAATTAAGATAAGAAAAGCTCCTCTACAGAACACTGATAAAAACACTGCATCTAGATGGAAGCACTGAGAACTCTGGTACTCCCTAAAAATGACTAACAGAAAGCAGACTCAGCATGCCCACCAATAGCCCTTTTTGATAAAAGGGCTGGCCCTAAAATGTGTGAAGCTGGAATGCATCTGGAAAGCCTTTCTGACTAGTCACTGGAAGGTGGTGACAACCCCCGTGCCTGCCCCACACTAGCTACAAAGTTAGAGCAGCCGTCTGCAGTTGGCAGGGTATGGAAGGAGGCTGGTATGCATCCCGGCAAACAAGGCACACTCAGGTATTTTATCTCGTTTTAAAATTCTAAGAATTTCTGACCTAGACCTTCTAATAGTTTTTAAATAGGATTTTTAAAAATCTATAATTTTTTTAAACTCAAATTAAATGTAAATAGTGATCAGGGTTCTTGATATGCCTTGAAAACCAAACAGGATTAAGAAGTGGACACACTGAAGAGGTACAGTCTGGATGAACTGACTGTGTGCTCCAGACCTCAGCAGGTCATCCAGAAACCAGCTCATACAACTAACTGCACCAATGCATTTCCAGGGTTGCCCTTGAACTCCAAGTGTGCTGCTTTATCACTTCTCTCATGGAATGCAAGAGCTCCATTAGAAGGAGTTTAATTAGGTTCAATTTATGGACATGTGCAGTCTCATAAATTAAAAAAAAAAATGGGGTGAATGGTAAATGGGGTTGTAAGCTCCATGTATTTTGTGATTGTTTTCAATTTCCAAAGAAATACAATTTCAATCTAAAAAGTCTGAAAATACAGAAAAACAAAAAATTTAGAAGGAAATAACCTACTGCAGAAACTTACCTTTTCACAGTTTCCATTCCTCATCTTTTAAAAACATACACCTTCATCTTTATTCACCACTCTATTTTCTGCATCTCCAAACTGCTCAAGCTTCAATTCAGATCCAAATATAAATGGTGTGTGTATGTGTATATATATAAAACTCCTCCTTTCTACCAAGAAATTCACTGTGAAAAGATGTTATTTCTGGAACCCCAGTTGCAAAATGATGATGCCATTTTTAACTCCTCTTCTCCTAAGCTAGTTGAACATCATGAGCCAGGTATCATCTATGCAGGCTACTCTATAGCACCAAGTGGCTACACCTGCATCCTCGAGGGCCCCACGCGTTCTGCAATCCCACACTGAGGCAACATATGGAGAAACACAGGTGCCTTGGGCATGTGAGGAGTCAACATATTTGCTTAAGGCCAAACAAGTCTTTTTTGAAAGACAAAAATTAATAAGACAGAAGTTCATTTGCAAAGAGAATCCAGAGAAAACTACAGTGGAACCTGACTGACAAGCTCTCTCATGAGCATGCTTTCTAGGGAGGAGGAACGAAGGAGGAGCAGATACTGGAGAGAGAGGAATTGGGCAATTTCACAAACAAGTCTTTTCTGAAGTGGATATTGCTAGAACTGGGATTTAGAGAAGGAAAGATTCTGTGTAGTCTAGCCCAGCACTGCATTCCTGAGGTTAGGAAGACAGCGCATGGTCCGGAGGAAAGCTTACCATGCTGGTGCACCAGGGCAAGGTTCTGAAAGGTCCCAGAGCCCAAGCCCTAAGCAGATGGTAAACAATCAATATAGAAAGTGAATATAGATAGGGGTGGGCAACCGAGAGGAGATTGCATGAAGAAAGACACCAAGAAACTACCAACACGGCAATACCTATCAGTGCAGGCCTGCTGTCTGAAGGACCAACAGCTTTCATACTGCAAAAGTCGCAACCTTGAGTCATCAACAAAAAGTTAAATTATGACAAGTATTCTTCTAGTCTATAAAACAAGCTGGATGACTTTCTAATTACACAAACAAGTGATTTACATGGGATATGCTTTCCAACATTAATAGAATCAAGAGTTAATCCTGCACAGAGGGTAGTAGGAATGAGATGGTCACAACATGAAGAGTCATCTCGAAAACCCCCCTCCACCGGTTCCAAGAGACTGGGGAACCCTTTGCAAGCTGCATCCCGCCTCCTTTCAAGAGAGTTGCCACCCTCATCTGAAACAAGGGAAAGCACGCAGACAGTGGTGGCGGGGGACGGGGGGCTATACTGAAATATCCATGCTGCCTTTACCTCGTCAAGTTCTAGGTGAACATGTTCCTCAGCTGGCCAAAGAAGCAGACTCAGGACTCTTCTGGAATAAGGGGAAAGCTGCACCTGAACCTAGACCCAATGACCCACTGCCCTTGATTGCTGAGTTCCATAAACCACTAACTTGCTGCTGAATGCAGCCAGCTGTACTCAGGTTGTAAATTGCACACTCTGAAGAGCCACACAGCTCTGGTTCCAGACAACAGATTCTCCACACTACTGCATTCCTCTACCTAAACCCAGACAGACCCCCACTAACAGGCTTGTTAGGGAACTGGACCTGTAGAATTCTCAAGAAATTAATGCCCTTCAGCTACTCAAAATTCAGGATGGAGGATATATCTGAGAGAGAGAGAGAGAGAGAGAGAGAGAGAGAGAGAGAGAGAGAGAGAGAGAGAGAGAGAAGAGAGGGGGGAGAGAGGGGGGAGGGGAGAGAGGGGGAGAGAGGCGGGGGGTGAGAGGGCTCTCTGTTTTCTTTTTTCTTTTTTTTGAGTTTTCTAAGAGAGAGAGAGAGAAAGAGAGAGAGAGTGAGTGAGTGTGTGTGTGTGTGTGTGTGTGTGTGTGTGCACCAAATTTACTTACTTTTATCATCAAGTGTTTAGTGAACATTTTTAGCCCATTTGTGTTGCAGGGGCAGGTGGAGGTCAGATTAGACCTCTGAGAGCATAAGTGACAGCTAGCTGGTCATGGGTCATTCATCTGGTGACTACACTGCAGCCATTCAAGCTCTTTGGGCTATGGTCTCCCCATGGCACTCAAATCACATCTGTTCTATTCTCTCCCAGGCGCTTGAGATCCTTCAAGTAAAAGTGCTTTGCCAGATTAACAAACATGCCCAAAAAAGGCAGAAGGGAGTGGGCTGGGCCCAGAACAGGTGGAGGGAGGGAAATGCCACCCACCCTGTGAGGGTGGATCTGTTCTGACCTACCTCTTCTTGGCCTGAAGCCCACAAAGCCATCAAAAATGTTTCAGACCCATGACCACTGCAGGGGGTGCCCAAACGAAGTTGAAAGAAATCTTACTTTAGCTCCTGCTGCACCTGAAACTAGAAGGTCAAGCTACACAAAGTCTAGAAAGAAATATTTTATCCCCACCTTACAGCCTAACAAAGAAAAAAAGTACATTATTGTATAAAGTCGTTTATTCAACTATGCCATGTCAATGGCAATTCCTCTTTTCTGTCTGGTTCTTCAACCTTCAAACCACTGTCAGTTATTTAAAAAAAAAATAGTATTAAAACAGTTACTAAAAACATTCAATGTAAAACACTAACCCAGGCATGACTCAGACTCTCCCATCCCCCATCACCACAGTCTAGACGCTCGGCTCAAGGGGTTTGGAGAAAGGAAAAGGAAGTGAGGCATGATCTCTTTTTTAAAACAACCATTTAATATGGAAACAGAAGCAGCACATTTTTATCGTAAAAATTTTAGATGCTGACAGACTAAAAGAAAAACTACAGACAAATCCCCACCACCCAGGTCTCCAGTAAAATATTAGAGTATTTTTTAGTCAAAAATGAAATCGTACTGAATCTTGTTTTGTAACTTACTTTTTAAAATCAACATTCCCCACCTCTCCCTTTAAGACTACAAATGTTGCACGTGAGCAAACTTTCCTAAGTTAATACTGAAACACATGATTGATTACACAAATAAGTGGATGGTTCCACACTAATTTTTTAAATTGCAAGAACCTATAATCCTGGCCTGTTTGCCCCATTGCTCGGTTTTACAACAGAAAAACAAAAATTAAATAATTTGTCCCAAGGTGTCAAAGATGGTGCTGACCTCTGGTCTCAATGAGCAGAGTGCAGGAACATGAATTATATCGTCAGTCACTCACTGTCTAGAGGGAAACAAACTACATAATTAACACGTAATGACTATTTTGGAAAACGCTCTGACATCAAGATTCATCTGTGGACTCCCCACCAGACACCTTCTAATGAGAGGGACATCAGGGCACAACAAGCTCCCTCTCAGGCCACCTGGCTTTGCAGATATCTGCTAAATCATGATATGACCAGCAGCCTCTTTCCACCTGGAAATATGTACCTATGACCTAAGGCAAAACGATGCTTTGGTGCTGAGGTAAGAGACAGGTGTAGGGACCAAGGTCATCAGGGATATAAACAGAGAGGAACCACAAAAGGAAATAATGGATTTATGGATGAAAGTTTCAAGATAAAAGAAATCCACCAACAGTGATGAGATTGAAGATTCCCAAGGACATCCAAAAGCTTCCTACTAGCCATGACTTCTAGCTACTGTGGGATGACATCAACAGCCTCCAGCAATAGAGTTAGGAGAAATCAACTGTCTCTATCCTCCTAATGGATTTATTTCCAAACTCTGGTAAAACATCATGGATAAAATGATGTTACGTGTTACGTCCGCCCTTTCTGAAAGACTTATTTCTGTCTGATTCCAAACTCTGTGTCATTCTAGATGGATGCCTACTACTTGATGTGTCTCTCTGCAGTGACAGGGCAATTAAGTAACCCTGAAAGACCGCTGCACCAGAATGGCCAGAGCCAAGAGGCCAAAGCAAGTTGAAGCCCCGTGGGTGGTCAACTGCTCTGGGGAATCCAGATCCAGTAAGTGGACAGTCAGACGAACGAAAACCAAGAAGCTGACATCAAGTGGGCATATGTGCAGACCCCTACTTTCCTTTCCCCAGTAGAGCATGTATGCTGAAAGGTAAAAGGTGACTATATTTCACATTCACAAGCACCTGCAAAAATTTCCAGTGCTTTATATCTATGAAGCTCAGCCCCCACTGAAGGAGGAGCTCAATAAAAGCAACTGGCAAAATAAAGAATCTAAAGTATCCTCTGTCTGAATCTGGGACTCCTTTCAGCAAAGAGAATATCCTCTCAGGCTTCCCCAAGGAGCTCAGGCTTGTCCCAGACTCCACATCCTCAAATCCTGAAGCAAGGAGTGCTTAGGGAAGAGTTCAACACCATTGCTGGACACATTTGCAAATCTAACTCTGAGCCAAACCCAGACAGAGCCTGCCTGCGAGGTTCAGGGATTTATCCACACAGAGCCTTCCAGAGTCCAGGGCTATATCTGCTCGCATGAAGCACAAGTCCAAGCACACCTTGGGAAGAAGGCTAGACTTGTTTGGGAACATATTCCTCTTTTTGTGCATGCAACCATTTGCTCAGGAGTCGTTCTGAGCCTGTAAGATTAAGGTGTGAGTCAGTCACCTAGGTATCAAAACAGAGCGGAGTTCCAAAACACAACACCTATCTCCAAACACTAATATAGAAAAACTGTGACAGAAATTAAACTGCAGAAACCAGTGGTAGATCCATGAGAAGGGAACTTTTGAACCAATCAAATACTGGGGGCTGGTGTAAGGGGTGAACGAAAGAAGACAAAGATGTGTGCTACAGAAAGGGACAGGTCTTAAAAGTTCTCATCACACACACAAAAATTTAACTACATGAGGTGATGGATGTTGACTAGACTTAATGTGATCATTTCACAACATAAACATGTATCGAATCACTATGTTGTACACCTTAACTTATATAATGTTGCAAGTCAATTATATCTTAAAACTGGAGAAAATAAAATATAATAAAATGTTTTAAATTAGAAAGGGACAGAAAATTATTTTTTTCCTTCCTTTTTATCAGAAGAACACTGTGTTATTTAAGAAAACATCAACTACATGTTTCATAGGCATCCCTAAAACTAATACTTTATAAACAAAACCTTTCCGATATTCTTCTGCTATAGCTTTTTTGACAGGTTCCAAGAGGGTTCTGAAAAATTTCAGTTCTCCATGGCTAAAAGGTGCCCAGTGATTTACAACCAGAATGCCTGAGTAGACAGCATGCTTAAAGACACAAGGACAAACAACTTTCTGATCTGTCACAACAGACATAACAAAATAGGTGGTGACTGCACCCACAAGGCACCTGGTCTCCTGAACCCTCCTGCCAGAGCCACACCATGACGAGGCCACCTACCTGACCACCTTCGCTCCACCTGGAAGACAGGAGAAAGCCACCATCCTTACTTCTCAACAAATGGAGGGCACAGACAACCCAGAGAACCTGCAGTGTTCCTGTGACTGGGCCAAGGCAAGAACTACTCTCTGAAGTCTCCCAGTTTCATTGAGTAAGGAGAAGCCAGAGGTACCATTCTTAACAATGAAATATAAGCAAAGAACAGTATTTTCATTTTTCACTCAAACATTTTCAGAGACTTCTGAAATATAAATTCACTTTAGGTACAACCCATCAACCACAGCCTGTAAAAGGAAAGAATCTCATTCAGCACTATTCTTCATTTTTAATAATAGAAAGCCCCAAGTTAGTAGTGAAGTGAGTGTGTGGAAAACCGGCTGCTAGTGACATAGGGACCAGACACCCTAAGAGGACAAGGAGGTCTGTGCCTCAGTCAAACACAAACAGCCTGTCTCCCAGGAGCCCTCCTTCCATCCAATCTTACAGATACATTTACAGGGAACATTGGGAACCATGAATGGTCTTGAGCTTTGGCTGCTTCTGCTTCATTTAAAAAGCAGCTGTTGTACTCTAATCACTGCCTATTATCCCATGAGCTACCCCAAGGGCTTCGCAGAGCCCTACAACAAACCATAGAAGACTTACATTTTAATGTCAGTTAATTTTATTAAAGGAGAGAAGTAACTCTAAGCTCTCCCAAATGACTTTAAAAAGTGAAAGAACACAATCTTAACAAAGTCATGGAAAATAGCAATTACTAGTTTTGAAGACAAGGATGTCCACTTTCACCGCTTTTATTCAACACAGTATTGGAACTCATAGCCACAGCAATAAGAAAAAGAAATAAGAGGCATCCAAATTGGAAAGGAATATGCAAGACTACCATTTGCAGATGACATGACATACAGAGAGAACCCTAAAGATTCCACCAATAAAACTATAATAACTGATAAATGGATCCAGTCAAGTTGCAGGATACAAAATTAATATTCAGAAATTGGTTTCGTTTTTATATACCAGTAATGAACTATCAGAAAAAGAAATTAAGAAAACAATTCCATTTGGAGTTATACCAAAAAGAAACAATATTATTGCTAAATAAGTTTAAACAAAGAGGTAAAAGACCTGTACTTAGAAAATGATGACACTGAAGAAAGAAACTGGAACAGATACAAATAAATGGAAGTATATGACATGCTCATGGATAGGAAGAATTAACATTATTAAAACGTCCAAACTACCCAAAGCAATCTACAGATTCTACGCAATCCCTATTGAAATACCAATAGCATTTTTCACAGAACTAGAACAAATAACCTTAAAATTTATATAGAACCCCAAAGATCCCAAACTGCCACAGCAATCTTGAGAAGGAACAACAAAGTCGGAGGTATCACGATATCTAATATCAAACTACACTACAAGACTATAGTAATCAAAAGAGCATGGTACTAATATAAAACAGACACATAGGTCAATGGAACAGAACAGAGAGCCCAGAAATAAACCCATGTCTATATGCTCGATTAATCTATGACAGAGAAGGCAGTATTATGAGAGGAGGAAAGATAGTCTCTTCAATAAATCGTGCTGGAAAAACTGGACACACACACACACACACACACACACACACACACACACACACAGAAACTAGACCACTTTCTTACCATATACAACAATAAATTCAAAAGGGATTAAAAACACAGGCAGTAAACTCTTTGATACTGCTCTTAGATATATATATTTTTTTAATATATCGCCTCAGGCATGAGACACAAAAGAAAAAAATAAACAAATGGGACTATATCAAACTAAAAAGTTTTTACACAGCAAAGAAAACCATTAACAAAACAAAAAGACAACCTACTCAAAGAAAGATGTTTACCAATGTCCATCCAACAAGGGATTAATATCCAAAATAAATCAAGAACACACACAACATAACATGAAAGAAAAAATTGTACTAAAAAAATGGACAGAGTATATGAATAGACATTTCTCCAAAGAGAATGTACAGATGGCCAATAGATGACTACTCATCAGAGAAATGCAAATTAAAACTACAATGAGATAATACCTCAGACCTGTCAGAATGGCTATCGTCAATAAATCAACGAACAACTGTTGATGTGGATGTGGTGAAAAATTTCAACACTGTGCACTGCTGGTGGGATTGCAAACTGGTGTAGCTACTATGGAAAACAGTATGGAGGTTCATCAAAAAAATAAAAATAGAACTACCTAAGGACCCAGGAATTCCACTTTTGGGTATTTATCTGAAGAAATCCAAAACACTAATTCCAAAAGATAAATGGATCCCTATGTTCACTGGAGCATTATTTACAATAGTCAAGGTATAGAAGCAACCTAAGTGTGTCTATCAATAGACTGGATAAAGAAGATGTGGAACATATATACAACAAATTACTCAGCCAGAAAAAAACGAAATCTTACCATTTGCATCAACATGGATGGATCTGGAGGGTATTATGCTAAGTGAAATAAGTCAGACAGAGAAAGACAAATACCATATGATTTCACTTTTATGTGGAATCTAAAAGACAAAATAAACAGAAGAGAAAGGGACTCATAGATATAACAAACTGATGGTTGCCAGATGGGAGCAGGGGTTAGGAGCTCAATGAAAAGGTGAAAGGATTAAGAAAAACAAATTGGTAGTTACAAAACAGTCACGGGGATGTAATGTACAATATACAGAACATAGCCAATAAATAATAACTATGTATGGTGCCAGGTGGTGGTAGATTTATCAAGAGAATTCATAAATTATATAAATGTCTAATCATTATGCTATACACTTTAAATATAATATTGAATGTCAATTGCAATTGAAAAAATATAAATATAAAAAAACAATTACTTGTTTTGTCATATTTGCATGTGAAAGAAACAAAGGGGCTGCCAGGGTTTTTCTGTTTTTCAGATTTTTAGTTTTTGAAAAATATAATGCTAGGCTTCCAATGGACAATGCATATACTATTAATGTGCATCAAAATATAAGAAAATCCACACTGCAAGGTATTCTAGTAACATAATTAATACAAAAATAAACTCATGTAGAAAATCATATATTTAAAATTGTAATGATTAAGACAGACAATTCGTCTACGGCCATGCTACCCTGAACTCGCCCAATCCCAGCTGATCTCAGAAACTAAGCAAGGTCTGGCCTGGTTAGTACTTGGATGGGAGACCACCTAGGAAGACCAGGTGCTGTAGGGGTTAACAAAAAGAGTGAGGGGGTGGGGGAAGGAGGGAGGGGAATGAGGGAATTGAAGTAACCTTTCCTTCTTCTAGCAGAACCCAATTTTTAAATGATCTGATAGTCCCAGGAAACCTGTCTGTGCTCCTCCTTGCTGCCCCTACTCATGAGTCACCTGTCCTTCGAGCTGAGAAACTGAAAAAGTACAGCAAACACAATTACATGGACACAACCACTCACCAATGCTTCACTGCTAAGAAAGGAGCCCACTTTTTTCAGTTCTGACAGGTGAAAACAGAGAACACAGCACAACTCTCAGGCAAACTGAGGCCTTCCAAAAGACCACAGGGGATGATCACCCCAAGAAGAATCGTTGCAACTGCAGAGTGGGGGGCGGGGGGAGAGTGTCCGGGCAGCCAACACTGACTCAATGGCTTTAAACCTAAAAGATACCTGTTAGGGCAGCGGTTCCCAACTTTTTTGGCACCAGAGATCTGCGCTGCTCCTATGAGAATCAATCTAATGCCTCTGAGATGGAGCTGATGCTGGGAGGGGCTGCAAATACAGATGAAGCTTCACTCACCTCCTGCTGTGTGGCCCAGTTCTAACAGGACACGGACTGCTACCAATCCACAGCCTGGAGACTGGGGACCCCTGAGTTAAGGAACAGTTTTTCTAAAAGAATCCTTCAATATAAGCAGGGATAAAAGTCCAAGTCCTGACCTTGTAAAATTCTCTTACCTTCTGGTAGGCAGAAAAGGCAGATATTTTTCGCAAGTTACAAAATATTTTTATTTAAGAAAATAGCCTTGAAAGCATATTATCACATCAAGCCAAAACAGTCATTTTCAGAGGATCGACTTCTTGTAAACACCATTTTCATCAATGGAAGTCTGATATCACTGACTGAGCTGCAGGAAAGTGGACATCTAATCAGTATGGTGTTCCTGAAACACACACCCGGGCACCAGGCAAGACACCATGGAATCACTCCCTGTGCCATGAACGACCCAGGTTAAGGGGCAGGAAGGGATTGATAATGTGCCAATAATGTGTGTCTGTGGTGAAAGATGGGAGGTGGGGTAGGCTTCCCAGTGTCTCTGGGCACTTGAGGCCACCTGTGGTCATAAGCCAAGGGTCTTCCACAAAGTCCTGGAAAGCAGAGAGGCCACTGAAGGTCCTGTAAAGAGCCAGTGAACAGCATTCCAGACAGGTGTGAATATACGGCACGTGGCCACACAGAGCAGGACAGAAGGGGAGGCAGACCATGCCTACCATCTGTTGTGTGATGGTGAAATAAGACAGTGAAGCCCAACTAAGGAAGAGTTCACAGCAGGAAAGATCTCTGGGACTTGATACCAAGTTAAAAACAAATAAACAAACAAACAAAAGCCACTCTGCTGAATAATGCATGTGGAATGTAACAAGGGGGAGGAAGGGCCAGGAAGGACACTCCCTAAAGGAGCAGCTACTTCCTGCCAGGGGAAGAGGAATGATTGGAGACAATGATGAAAGGAGAAAGAAGAGGGCTTTCATGTTTCACACCATATACTTGTGAGTTTGAGAAACTTCGATTAGGATCACACTCACCTTGAGAACATTGTTGTGCACATTTACTAGGGAGAAAAAAAGACTGTACTTATCCATTGGGTTCTTTTTTTAAATGTTTTATTTTAAAATATTTTAGACATAAAAAAGTTGCAAAAAAAGTTCAGAGTTCCTATACACTCTCCAGTCAGCTTCCCCTAATGTTAACATCATATGTAACCACAGCAAAATTAACTAATTTCAAACACCCATGCACACCAGGCTGTGAACAAATGCACAAACCTTGCTCCAGTCTGACCTTCCTGCTCCAGCCCGGGACCTGCCCTGCACTAGGAGTCATGATCCCTTGTCCTCCTAATTGGGTTATTTTTTAATGCTATAAAATGAATTAATACTTTCTAAAATCACATTAAATAGAATGGAAGTAGTTTCTGCTCTGCACATAGATCCGTAGAATACAGTTAACAAAAAGCCCACGAAATGATTTTAAAAGGCAGAATGTTCTGTGTGTGTGTGTGTGTGTGTGTGTGTGTGTGTGTGTGTGTGTGTGTGTGTGGCGCGAGTAGTGGAGATATTTATATCAAGGAAGACACAGTTTGAAGGAAATTATCCAGAGATCTGCAGAGGATCCCTTGAGTCTTCAGTGAAAAGAAAACATCCCACAGGCAGGCAGAGAACCAGGATAAGAGGCAGTGCCAGGCTCCACAAGGCCAGATCACAACCTGAGCACTGGTGGAAGGTCGAAAAGGTCTCACCTCAGCCAGAGAAGCATTAGCCCACAATTGGGGATAACCCGCTGCCTCACAAATCTTAAAAGCAAGACCTGAAAGAAGCAAATTGCTTCCTACAGCAAAGCTCAGGAATGCCAAAACTGTGCAGCATCCAGGGAGGCAAAATTCAGTGTCTGGCATCCAGATTTTCTCAGGCATGGAAGCTGGAACAATCTGAGCACACACACACACAAAGTATAAAATAAATATACACAAGTCCATACTGGTATAAATGAACAATTGAATAAAGAAAGAAAAGGGTAGCAGAGATAATCTTCCCCACAAGTAGCCCCTCCTCTTGCATGTGTACTAGATTTAGTGCTGACAATCTCAAGGGAAGAGAATGAAAGAGGAACAGTAAATGATAATGCAAGGGCCTTTATCATGTGACTGAGGTTAGCATCCCATGTGTCATGGTGACAGCACAGGCAGGCAGAGAACCAGGATGAGAGGCAGTGTCAGGCTCCATAGGCCAGATCACGGCCCAGGCACTGGTGGAAGGTCAAAAAGGCTTTGACAGGATGTGATAAGAAGGCACTTCACCTCCATGGTCATCTTCCTACAAAACCAAAACCCAAGTCTACAGCAAAAACTTCAGACAAATCCAAATGGAGGACGTTCTACAAAGTACCTCAGTGGTGATCCTCAAAACTGTCAAGATCACAAAAGACAAGGAAAGACTGGGAAACTGTCTCAGAACGAGAATGAGGAGCCAGGACGACTAAATGTAGTGGCAGTGTGCTGACTAGAATCTTGGGACAGAAAAGGGACATTAGGTAAGAACTGAGGAAATCTGAGTAAAGTCTGCAGTGTAGTTAGTTAATAGAGTAATGCTGGTTTCTTTGTTTTGACAAATGCACCAAGGTAATGTAAGACGTTAGCAATTAGGGAGCTAGATGAGAGATACAGAAGAATTCTCTGTTATCTGTACTATTTTCCTGTAAATCTAACATTTTCCAAAAATAAAATGTATGGGGGGGGGTGAGGGGAGGGGGGACCAGGCATGTAATTAAGAAAATACAACACATAATGAGGAAAATCAATTGAATCCAAACGAAAATTGACTCAGATGGCAAAATTAGTAGATACAGACAGACATTAAACAGCTAACTATAACTGAGTTTGCTAATATGCAAGAACTTTAACTAGGGACATATTAAGTATGAACCTGTAGAGGTGAAAACTGCGCCTTGGGAGAAGAAAACCACACTAGATGGGATTAACAGGAAGACATTCCACAGGAAAGATCAGTGAACTCCACTACTCTACTACGCTGAACAGAAAAGAACGGACGACTGTGAGAGAAGATGAGCACAGTGTCAGTGAACCCGGACAACCGCAAGCAACTGAAAAGATATGTAACTAGAGTCTTCTCACGAGCTAAAGAATATAAAAAAATTTTTTTTGAAGAAATAAAGTCCAAAAGTTTTCAAATTTTGATGAAAACTTTGAACTCAAAGATCCAGGGAGCTCAAAAAATCCCAATGCTAAAGAAACAAAGAGAACCACACCATGGTGCACCACAGAGATAAAAATCTTAAAGAACCAGAGAGAAAGATCACACAGGGAGGAAAACACAAGAATGTCAGCAGATTCTCAACCTGAGCACAAAACCCAGGAGTAGCACCCTGAAATTCAACACCCACTGAAAACCTTCCGAAAACAAAGACTATGTGAATATACTAAAAATATTCACTGTATACTTTAAATGGATGAATTATTTCAATAAATGAGATTTCACTCACACACACTCACACACACGAAATTTTTTAAAAATTTCAAACATGCAACAGCTGAAAAGAACTTATCTGGATAGAAATAGGTATCTATAGTAAAATGAAGAGCACCTGAAATGGCAATGACACAGGTAGATACATCAGACTTTTTCTTTTAAAGATAATCCACTGTTAAAAAAACAAAAAAACAGCAGCAATGAAGTGTGGGGCTTAAAACACATGTAAAAGTAAAATGTAAGAAAACAACAAAAAGCCCGGGAGGGGAAACATGGACATACACCATTTCAAGGTTCTTATACTGTAACAGTGGGACTCAGCAGTAATTTAAACCTAATCATACCAATATTCACACTAAGTATAAATGGTCTATACCCCCTTTAAAAGAGAAAGATTGTCAGACTGGGTTTATTTAAAAAAGCAGTGCTCAACTGGAAGCTGCCTACAAGAATTCCTTTAAATACAAAGACAGTTTAAACTTAAAAAGGTGAAAAGGATATAGGATGCTAATACTAGTCAAAAGAAAAATTGAAGCTATTTTAATACCGAAATAGACCGCAAAGCAAAAAATAGGTCGTTTCAGAATAATAAAGAGGCAGATTTATGGAGAGGATGTAGCAGTCTCAAATGTTTATGCCTCTAGTAACTAAGCTTCAAAACACATGAAGTAAAAACTAACTGCACAGAGATATACACAAAACCACAAACATTGTGTCAGAGATTTCAATACCCTTTTCTGAATGCAGCTGTCTCTCAGTATCCTCAAGGATTAATTCCAAGACCCCCTGCAGATACCGAAATCCACAGATGATCAAATCCCTGATATAAAATGTTTAGTATTTGCATATATCCTACATACATTCTCCTGTACACTTTAAATTGGCTCTAGACTACTTATAATACCTAATGTAATGTGATACTATGCAAACAGTTGTTATACTGAATTGTTTAGGGAATAATGACAAAGGGGGGGGAATCTCTACATGTTCAGAACAGTGCAACCATCATAAGCCTAACTACATAGTATATGTCAGCAATAATGTAACATTTTTTTCCCTTAAATATTTTCAATCTCCCTTTGTGGTTGCTTGAATCCCTGGATGTGGAGCTGTAATCAATAGGAGAAGTACACAGAAAGTCAAGATATTGACTGCCTAGTACTGAAGCGTAGTAATAACACTCATGCCCTGATGGTACAGTTTAAGGTAGATTTTTCCCCTTTTCATGTTTTCTTGTATTTGCTATAATGGGTAGAAAATGGAAATAAGAAAAACAGTGATTATTTTTTGAGAATCTGACAATGAATCTCCTGGTCCATTTTCTAAGCAAAAGAAAAGCAGTAAAGCACAAGCTAAAGTGCTTAAGGGATCTGTCCCTAATTCTGGAAGCATTTATTGAGCACTGACAATAGGCAGGCTGCATTAGAAAAACCTGTCTTCACTGTACCTCAGAATCCAGCCACAGAAGCTGATGTTTAATCCATCGTCTAGAACACACATTAACAGCTGAATCAACAACATGGACAAGTTCATCAACAGTCCCATGTCCAGGGCCTCCAATAACCCAGAACCTGTACTTCTTAAATACCAAACTCCTAGAAAACTCCCCAGAGGCAGTTTTTTTCTGAAACACTATATTAGAAAAAAAAGATCATGGAAACACAGATTTTAACCAAACCCATTATCTAAGCAAGAAAACACTCTCGAGAGTGAACCTGTGTCTAATTACCACTGGTGATCTTGCCTTTCATCTAAAATAAGTGAGTGGCTGCCTCCATCCAGTTTAGCAAAGGCACTCTGATATCGAGTTACTCCTTCCTCACCCCCTCCTAATGGATAAAGTTTAAAACCAATTAATTCATAAAACACTATAATACCAACTCTCAAGAACTGTTACACAAATTATTTCAAAGCACCGGATGGGCATAACCCCATATCCATCCCAACAGAACTTCTCCCTGCCAGCCCTGCACCTTTCCTGACATTCCTGGTTGTCTATTTAAGCTAGTAACATTGGATGTGGGTAAAGGGATATGGATCTGGAAAAATTAAAAACTGTTTCTGGTGACACATAAATATGTCAATTGAATTAGAAAAGGGACATTCTCTAAAGGTCAGAGCCATGGTGACAAGGGTATCTCAGTACCCTTGAGCTCTGTTGCCATCCACTAAACCTCCTGATACAGCAGCCCAGGAAAATCTGGAATACATCTCCAGATTCCAAGACTTGGGGAACGAAAGTTTAACACCATTTAGTCCTACTTGCCAAAGGGGAAAAAATGCAACCTTACCACTCCTTGCATTCGTTTTGTTGTTTTCTGGCTCATTTGGTCCTATCCCTTATACTCCAAACTGAAGGAAGTCAATTTTACAGAAGATGGGGTAGGCTGGTTGACAAAGAGGAAAGACCCGTTTCAAGTTAGAATAAAAATGACTACTAAATAGAGGTTTTAAGCTCCTTTAGCCTCATCACAAATATCTGGAAATTAAACTCGATATCCTGGGCTCTTCTGAGGAGACTTCAGTCTAAAGCACATCACTATTATTGCTTCTTCAGACCATTTTAAACCCCTAAAATTACATGGGAAAAAAAGTAACTTGACTGTGTGAGCTATACTTATTCTGAGGCTTAAATATGTAATAATACAGATTGGAACACAAGGCATCTTATTTCCCAAAATAGGAAAATGACCTAGAATACTTACGCGTTATCTATTCAAAGATATCTACTGGTGTTAGTAGAAAATTGCTCTTATAGATACTCTTAATTTTTTTAAAGAAAAAAATCAAATCTGTGTGTGTCCGTGTACGTATGTATGTATGTGTGTGTGTGTGTGTGCGCGCACACACACACACACACACACACACACCCATCCATGCAGGACTCCTATCCCAACTTCCTGTCCTGAATTATCTCCCAAACACTGGATGTTCCTCTTAGCTGCATATTAGATATCACTCCTCCCACTGGCACCACAAATCCATCATGTCCAAGCTACAGTTTCTCCAATCAGCCCCTTCTTCTATCTCTTCTCTCCATAGCAAAACCACCATCTCTCTAGTCGCTACACCACAAGGATTTGGTTGCCACACATTCTGTGCAGCCTCCATTTTGGCCCTCCATCCCAGAGCAGCCATGGAGACTGGGCCTTGCACCTGCCTTGCTGGGCTTCCTGCCGCACACCCCTCTTCCAATACCTGCTTCTGCTCACCATTTTTCAAGAAACTCCTAAAAATAATAATTAATTAAAAGAAACTCCTTAGTCTGGTGTTCCAACCTCACCAATGCCCCAAACCTTTACACACACTGAGCTATTCTCTGCTCTAGGCCAAAATTCCTTCACCCAAAATTCCTTTTCTAATCTCCACTGCCATCTGTTCTAATTTTACTTCTTACTCAAAACGCACCAAAATACTACCACCTCAGCGGAGCCTTTGTCAACCCCAACCCCAAGACACATGGTCTCCTCCCTTCCCATTGTACACTTCCTCTCACAGGAGCTTCTGGCAGGTCTCTCTGTGGGCCTGACATCTTATTGCAAGACTGTAAGTGCCTTGAGAGCAGGATGCCAGCCTCATCCACCTGTCTTCACAGGTGACAGACACCATGGCCTTGTGGAAAAGCATGCCCTGGAACTGCAGGAGTCGCACACACACACACATTTCCTTTTGTAAACTTCCATTTTCTTTCTGTAAATGGAATAATAATGCCCAACTCAGAGGATCTTTAAGGATTAAAAGCAGCAGCAGCTGGCCCAAGGCTGACCGGCAGTAAGCATTCCAGGTGCCATTACTCTTCATCCTGGAAACCCAGCTGAGTTTTATGCAGCTCCTTGCACATAACAGGTGCTAAACATTTACTGAACAGAAAGAAATACACTGGACAGGGAGAATTACCATTTTGATTTACCATAAGTAGGTATATCAAAAAAATGTATACCAAAAATGAATAACAAAGAAAATTCTGATAATAAAGATTGACTTAATTCTGAGGGCTACAAGTAAGGAAAGTGCAAACAACCAGCTGTTAAAAATGAAGTCGATTCTGCTGACCCACAGTTGAATATGCAAATCCAGCAATTCTAGCATTTCCCAGGGATTCTCCTCTCTGGCCTCTTTCACCATGTCCCAGATGTAGAGTGAGCTTCCGAAGAGAGCACTTGGGAGCTATGGACATAGTCCAATCCAGAGGTGAGAGCAATTCCTACAGGGCCCACACAAGATGACAGGAGCTCCTAGCCTGGTTCTCTCTACCACATAGCATACTCTAAGACTGTAGGTTCCAACCAGGCTTCCACATTAATGGAACATAAACAAACAGCCTCGAGTCTTCTAAGCCTGCCATATCACTCTCAATAATGAAGAAACTCCTCTTAATATAAAAATACCTCACAGAGAAGAATTACGAGTATTTTCTCCTCCCCATCTCAATAAAGCCTGAAAGAGATCATTTTCATATACAGGAGTTATATCTTATGATAAAGAGCTCCCTTAAATATCCTTATAGAATTGCATGTCATAGTTTCATAGTAAATGGCCTAAAGAGTTAAATACAGGAGGTTACTGAGTTACTGAAAAAAATGTCTAGAGTCCTCATTTCCAATTAAAGCAGATCAGCTCTAGCATCATTAGAAAGTCTATCTCAAGGTCTCACTGCAACCAATTCAGAGGTAGCAATTATTTTTTAAAGACTAATAAAAATTGAATATAAGAACTCTGTAGCTTTAAAAAGTTTTCCACACCAGCAAATACATCATAATATAGTTTAAGCCACTGCAATCCAGATCATCTTAAAAGGTCTGTAAAATTTGGAAAAACAAAGACAAATTTTTTAATCATGTGATCAGGCTAAACTACAAATAAGATTAGAGTAAGCCAAGAGAGGCAACATAATTGAAATAATCTAAGAGAATCAGGGTCTTTAAAGAAACACACACACACGGGGGGCGGGGGGGGAAGATGCATGGTCAGTTTTGAGGCAGCTTCTTAAAAGGAAGTTATGCAAGTAAACTGGATGAGCCCCAGGGAAAGACTGTTCAATGCCAGAGCAATGGGCTGGATCTCACCCAGCAAACTACCCGGGGAGCAGAATCCATGCCCCTAAGAGCAGGCTATCAATTAGGAACCCAGCCTGCACTGTGGGGCTTACTTACTTAGTCCATTTGCTACTGGTATCAACCAAAAACCAAGATGAAAAGGGCAAACGGCTAGTGAGCCAGCACACAAATAAGGATGTGTGAGCACACACCCAGGAGAGACACAGACTCACTTTAGGATTTAATGAAAGGGGGTTAGTTTTTACATTTCCATGAGAACTGCAGGAGGGGTGAGCACTGCCAAGTGTCCCCTCTAAAAATCCACACAAATTTATGAGCTATATACATGTACTGGGAGGAGGGAAGAGACACAATCAAGTTGTCCTAAGTCTATAAAATGTGTAGTTATCAATAAGTATTTAGGCTGACTTGATTTGTTTAGCTACGTTTTCTCCTAGTTCAGCTATTTCCAAAGTGTTGTCCAAGGACTCTTGGAAATCCCTGTAACCCTTTCAAAACCTTTTCTCATAATAACACTGCCTTTTAGATGGGGTGATAATGTGCACTGGTGATGCAAATGATGGTTCAATTTGCTTAACCACCTTCATGATGAAGCAATACATATTAATTTTATTAAAGTCAAAGCCTTTCATACTTGTCTTTTTCATATCCTATGATAAATGAGTACATGTGAAGCATTTCTGCTGTGTACCAAATATAACCATTCTCTCCAGTAAAAGCACTTTTTTCAGGGAACACCATTTTCCTATGAAAGAATGATATACAAACTCCAGTTTTTCAGACGTGGGTATTTGACAGATCATTTCTGGAAAACAAAACAAGACTACCAGTTCAAGAAAAACACCTGACCTAACTTACTGTCTGTGCTAAAATTTAAACGGTCAATCAAGTATAAGACTTCTTCTGGAGAACTCGCTACTGTGGTGAGCTTCTAGTGGCTTAAAGACTCTTCTGATGAGAGCAGTGGCAACAAAAACAAAAGTTAACTTTCTGTTGTAGAAAAATAAGTCCATCAGGAAGATCTAAATAACGCAGCAAACCAAAAACAGGTAAAATCATGTCACAGTGCAAGGAAGACCAGTACAGCCCATGACTCAGTGGAGGTTCCAGGCTGCCACGACCACCTGTCGAGTTTTGCTGTTCTATCAAAGAAAAATTCCAAAATTATGTCAGAAATCTATTCAAATACCCTTCTCTATTCCAACTATATTTTTCTTTGCATGCTTTAATTAAGCAATATATAACAGTCACCCTTTTTTTGTTTTGGAAAATATCATTATTTTTAGTAAAAATGTGTTCTTTAGGAAATATGTAATGGATTTATTATTCCTACTTTTAAATGGAATTAGTACGTAAACATTTTATCAACAAATATACCTACGTAAACAAAAGTTCTCTGGACTCTTCATGTTTAAAACATGAGTTCCTGAGATGAAAAAGTGTAAGGACAGGGCTTAGGACCCTAAGTATAAAAGGACAGAATGCTAGTCCAGGCCTCACTTTCATCGCAGATCCCCCCAAGCCTTTACCCATTACAAGACCCTTTTATTTGTGTGTCCCACTCCATGAATCCTACCCCTATAAACACTGTCGACTGATGAAAAGATGTACATATACAAAATCTGAGCATTTCTCCCAAGAGGTGTCAACTTTCTGATTGTCTCCCTGGGGTGACTCCAGATACCCAGCACAGTGCTGTTCTATGTCAGAAGCATGGAGGTGGGCCTAGCCCCACCAGGTAGACCTTTCTGTTGTCTGCGCCCTTTCTACAGGAAAAACGTAGCCACCTCAGATTAAGCATGTTTGAAGAGGAGCAGAGCATGTCTGGGTAGCCAACTGGGTGTGGACAGGGTACATACACTAGAGGCCCATTTGCCTCATGCTAAGGCATAACTGAGATTTTGTCCCTTTTGCTCAGCAAGAATAAGACATACTATTTCAAACTTTATAGTGTCCTTTTGTAGACCCAGACCCAGTACTATTCTCTGAATATCAAGATGAAAAGGATCCAGAATCATGTAACGTGGGTGTCTCCTAATTTACAGACAAAAATGAAGGCCTAGAGGGGGAGGGTGAATGCACTGGTTCCAATTCATCCCAAGCTGGCTACCAGCCCAGGACATAGCCTTTCTCTCCTAGACACGTACTCTTGCCAGGTGAGGATTCTACCTCAGGGGAGTAGGGATTGGGGGGGGGGGGGGGTGTTGCTGAGCAACAATCTTGTTGCTTGCTCCATCAGTATGCAGAGCTCACTCTCAAAAAATGACCAGTAAGAGACATGAGGCCCCATATGTTATATGTTTGAGTTAGTGAATAAAATTAAATTGTATTTGGGAATCTGATGATACTTTGAAATAGCTAAAGACCCCAATACACTCTAAGTGTTGTAAACCCAGGTTAAGAATTACTAGTCTAGCACTCCGGTTGCAGAACTCCAGGGATCCCCCAAGCCTGAGGCCAATGCCACCAGGACCACAGGAATAGAAGGACCCGTCTCTTTCAATAAAGTTAGCCTAATTCAAAAAAGAATTACTAGTCTAGTCTCTGAAAGAAAAATTAAGTGGTGTGAGCAAAGGCACCCAGGCTGGATATAGTGGCATACACTTCCCAAGGAATCCCAGTGAGGGCCTTGCACCGACTCTGGACTGTGGGTATGCACCCTATAGAGAACCTAGACTACAGCCGAAGGAAGTTCTTTTCTCTTTCCCCCTCATTACCAACTTTCAGTGTTTAAATGTTGTGGGAATGGTGTCCTTGTAAGGTGTTTCAGGTTATCCCTGAACAGAGGGCTGCATCATTCCTAAGCAATGTTCTCCTGTCACAGTCCAGGACTCGTGGAACCAAGGGCACAACATAGCAAGCTTTGGGCAAGAATACTCCCTCTCTTAGAGGCAGTTCACAGAGAGGTCAGAACTGAGTTCAGAGATTAGCAGCTGGATTTGTTTATTGTTTACTTCTTCATCAGAGAAGACTAGAGAAACAATTAAAAGTGACCCAAGATGCCCTTTTGTAGGTAAATGAATAAACCATGGGATATCCAGATGATAAACTATTATTATTCAGCGCGCGCGCGCACGCACACACACACACACACACACACACACACACACACACACATTAGCTGTCAAACCATGAAAAGATATGGAGGAACCTTAAATACGGGTATATAAAGGCTTAATACTGTAGAATTCCAACCATATGACATTTTTGGAAAAGGCAAAACTATGGAGACACTAAAAAGATCAGCAGCTGCCAGGAATCAGAGAGAGGAAATGAAGAGTGGAGCACGTAGGGTTTTTAGGACAGTGAAACTACTCAGTAAGATACTACGATGATGGACACATACCATACATTTGTCCAAACTCTTAGAATGTACAATACCAAGAGTGAACCCTAATGTAAACTATGGACTTTGGATGAAGATGATGATGTGTCAATATAGGTTTATCAATTGTTTAAAAAAAAAAAAAAAAACAGTACTACCCTGATGTAGGATGTTGACAATGGTGAGGCTTAGAGAGGGAGGATGTATATGGGAAATCTCTGCATCTTTCGTTCAATTTTGCTGTAAACCTAAAACTGCTCCAAAAAAGTCTGTTTTTGTTTATTTGTTTGTTTTTTAAAGGAAAAAAAAAAGTTGATTCTCCTGCCAGAAAAACAAAATGTGCAGCAGGACAGACTCACAGTACTGGGTCAGTTCCCAGGGAGAACAGAGGTCCCCAGGGAGGGCTCCAAGGAACAGACTGCCTGATTTACATAACAAAGGCAATCCATCCTAGGATAGTCCCTGTCAAGAAAAGCTTCACCCCCACCCAATCAGCCCAGACATCCCACCTTATGATGACCCTCCAACCTCCTCCAGACCTGCTTTTTACACTGTCTCTGACATCCTCAGGTTCAAAGTATAGCTGGTGACCTCTGCCCAATGTAGTAAGTGCCAGCAAACTAAGCTAATGCCTTGCAGATGCCAACTAAGATGGAAAAGGAATGAAGGTGCAAGCAGACAAGGTCCCTTCCCCCAGAAAATGCCAAAATTAAAATTTATAAGGCACATTATAAATTTCTCTCTAGATTACAAAGCCATTAAAAGTCATGTTTTGAAGATTAATGTCATGGGAAATCAGTGCTGTTTTTAAAATGCAGAATATGAAATTTTATGTACAGTGTGATTCTTATTTTGTTAAAAGTATGTAACATATTGAAAAGTTTTAATTTAGATGTTTATCTTTGGTGAAATTATGTGTCTTTTCTTTATATATTGTTATTAGTTGAACTGTGTCCCCCAAAAAAGATATGTTGGAATCCTAGCCCCCAAATACCTCAGAATGTGGCCATATTTGGCAATAGAGTCACTACAGATGTAGTCAAGATCATCGGGGTAGATCCAAGGCAAATATGATTGGTTTACTTGGTAAAAGGGGAAATCTGGATACAGACAGAGGCAAACAAAGAGAATGCCATGTGAAGATAGAGGCAGAGATGGGGTGATGCTTCTACAAGCCAAGGAATATCAAAGAGTGTCAGCAAACAAGCAGGAACTGAAACAGGGGCCTGGGGAGATTCTCTCTCACAAGCCCCAGAAGTAACCTGCCCTGCTGACCCCTTGGTCTTGTACTTCTGGCCTCTAGGTCTGTGGGAAAATAAATTTCTGCTATTTCAACCACCCAGGCCAGTGTGTGAGACTTTATTATAGCAGCCATGGCAAACTGATACACAAGTTTTTTTCACTATACTTCAATAATGCGAAAACCTAATTTTTCTAGGACACTGAACAGCATAACTCTTAGAATAAAGATTTCTACAGTTCACTGCAGAAAAGAACTACCTTTGAACAAAAGAAAGCAAGGGTATGGTCATTATGTTTGGATACCTACACTTTTTCTTAACCAGCTCTTTGTAGGAAAAAATGGAGGTTACCTTATTCATATTAATTCCTACTTAACCGTACACTCTTAACCTTAGCAAGCCACAATAAGGTACCTGAGATTGAATGCTTCTTTAAATGGTTAAGCAGATGTTTTTTACTGACTCTACTAAGAATTGTGGAGGTGAAAAGATAAAACTCATTTTTGGTAGTAGTTCTATCCCCTACTAATCCCAAATCAGACTCTAACCACCCAAACACCCAACAATAACCAAAAAGGTGTTTTTTGTTTTAAATTGACAATTTGGAACAAATATATTCAGCAAACTCTGAAGGCCCCAAACACGAGCATAACTGAAATGGCCTCAAGAGCTGAGATTACATGGGAAGAGGATGCAGAAGGAATGAAGTGATCTGAGAAAAGGTGTGACTCAAGGTTTTTGGAAAAGGTAACACTTCTTGAAGTGATGGGAGGAGGGTGCAGAAAACATGCTAGAGGCATAAAACAGAGCCATGCAGCACCAAAACCATCCCCACTAATATTCTGCATGAATCTTCTCCTGCCTCAAGTCAAGTCTGGAGAGGGCTCTGAGGCCTCAACTCCAGGATTTCTAACTGGGCACTGCCCTAAGAGGTCATCCAGACGACCCTAAAAGTAAGTAATCCTAAATGGGACCTTTGAGTTATTATACGCAGAAATACTATAAACTACACAATGTGAAATGTTCCTCAACTTTTCAAGTAAAACACTTCAAAGAAATTCCTCACTGACAGGTAGAATTCATGCTCCTCAGGGCCTGAAATGTAGAACACTCACATGAAACATCTGACATGTGCCAACTCAGACCAGTCACAAAGAGGCTTTGAAATAATCACTGTGTGGACTCACGACTAACTGGTCTTGGTGTGACCCTACAAGAACTCAGACAGCTGTCTCAACCAAGACTGAGACTGCAGTGTTGCCAGCCTCACTTCCTGGGCGGGGGTGGAGGGGGTGGTGGGGGTGGGGGAGGGTGGGGGGAGGGTCTGTGCTGTTTGAAATAGCCAGGCTCAGTGTGGGAGAGTCAATTCCAGAGAAGCAGATAAACCAATGTTCATAGGTAAACTGAGGCCAAGGGCTCTGTACAGTCCTAGGATACAGATAGTGACTTAACACGTGTTCAATCAGGATCAGGTAGTGATGGAGGCTTAAAAAGCATACAGATATGCAGCAGCCTCCCCAGGAGGGGTCTGGAGCATGTCTGTGTCACCAGGCACAGACAGGAGCCCAACTGTAAGATAACAGAACAGACAGAGCATGAGCCAAACCATGGCACAGGTACAACAAGAACTCAAAACAAGAGACAGCTCTCGGAGTAAACTGAGTAAGCAGTGGGCCAAGAATTACTGAGAGGACAAGTTTATTTAAGGAAAGGAGTCCTCTCAGAAGTCAACAGTCTAAACACAGTGCTGTACATGCCTCTGAGGCAGGAGACTGCCAACAACCTCTAGAGGCTTGAGTGTGGGATCCAGGGCCCAGTGAATTCTCCTCAGACAGCTCCGCCCAATCACCGAATCCCAAGCAAACGTCTCTGGGACCGCCATAACTAAAGAAAATGGAACTGTGGGAAGATAGCCAAAGGCAAGGAAAACACTGCCTTCACCGAAAACACTTAAAAATGTAGAAACCTGTTATGGCTCCCATGTAAAACTTTCCTCTGCTTTTAAAGGACTAATAGCTACGTAGTTTTATTTTGTTCTTCTAGTATACTTCAGAAAATGTAACATCAGTTTAAAGGGTCTGGGGGGGCAAAACAGAAGAAGAGAATGAAATGTTGCCCTAGAAGATGTCCCAGCCTGGGCCCAGGTCAGGAACCTCCCAGAAGAGGATGCATACAGTTATTGTTCTGAATCCTGACTGGAGAATACACCCCAGAGAGGTGTGGTTTTAAGAGCACAGAGGCCAATCCTGGGCTCTCCTCTCCTGACCTCACAGGGCTGTTCTGAGGATCCAAGACTTCATGTATCCCCATGGAGATTTGGTTTTCAAAATGCTCTCCAATAAGAGGCCACCATATAAATACACTGTTGACATCTGGCTGACATTCTTTTCTCTGGAGTGGGTAATGTGAACCTGTTAAGCAACAGAGTGATAACCACAGACCACCATTAATGCATGTTGTTGTTTTAAACAAAACTGAAATTAGACTTCCAAGAAGAAACATCTAATAGTTTCTCCTGTCTGTACCCCATCCCAGGGTCATAGTCAAGACCACAGCCCAAGGCTACTATCACATGCTCTCCTGCACAACCACCCACCAGATTAACCTGGTGAAACTGCTGGGACAAAGGGGGAAGAAAATTAAAACTTCTTTCAATGTTTGTCTATGGTCATTCTTAAATGAGTTTCAGAGTAGTTCTTCCCCCCACCCAAATTTGTGCTCTCAAATAATTTTCACTAGCTTATAATAGATGCCCTACTTAGGTAATAAAGGGAAGAGAAAATATAGTATTTTGTAGTGCATATTTGCACAACAGCTATTTACAGGAGCCTCTCTTCATGAAGTAACTTTCCTGGCCTGCTTCCTGAGGACAGAATTGCTACTGTCCAAGGCAAGATGTGCACTTATGGCTCTGCACAGGAAACATGCAGGCTAGAAATTCCAAAGTGTCCTCAGGACTCACGCAGACCCCTCCAGCACCTAGGGTTCAAATTCTTCACGTGTTCTCCCAGCAGCCACCAACACATACGGTGCATTATAGTGAATCTCAACAGTTCCCCAGAAAAACTTCAGCCAGAAAAATCACCAAGGTCTTAAATCCAGTTAACACTTTGTTTTCTGTTTCTTAATTATAAAAACATAGCAAGAGGTTAGTGTGGTGAGCTAGAAGCCCTTGAGACCCATTTAACTTGGGGTTGAACGCATGCATGAGAGTCAGACACATTTTATAACCAAAACTCCAAACAAAGGACAGAAATGTCCCTAGGCTACATGCAATGGAAGGGACACAGGCTTCGTATCACCAGAGAGCACAGACTCACCGACATTCCCCCTGGGAGGAAAGTGGACCCAATTATAAAACACCCAATGTGCTCCTGGACTTACAGATGGTCCTGGAGAAGAACCTGAAGTTTGCAGTCCTGAGGAGGACATGAGGGATGGTGGTGCCACCATGAGCCATGGAAATAGGAACTGCGATGAGGAAGACAGATGACCCCTTGGTTTAGGGTCTTGAGGGGACAGAAAACAAGAACAGCATAGCAACAAGAAAACAGAGTTCACTAGATGTGAGATCTCCTGCGATGAAAGAATAAGGACCAAGAATTCTTTAAAGAAGCTGAGCCTAAGCGCCTCTACGGAGCTCACCAGCGCAACCACCAACCAACCGAGGTCACAGGTGCACTATATGAAGAGGCGGATACCCTCCAGGAGGCAGCAGCAGAATACATAAAGAAAAAAGGTTGGGGATTCGGAAACCAGCAGCCCCGGAAGAAGGTACAGTCTTAAGGGCAATAGCTTCGAAGAGAACCTTGAGAAACATCAGCACATAAGGACCAGAGATAGTTGATGGGAAAAAACTAATAGGAGATAATGTGGTCACAAGAGGTTTGAGGAAAAAAAAAAAAAGAACAAGAATGAAGTTCAGGAAGCCCAGAGGGCTAACCACTGCAGTGTACGTTTTTCACTGGCCATTGCCCCGACCACAAGGGCATAGGAACCCACCTCACCAGTGTCAGGGCCACTGGACAACACATGCAGAACAAAGAAATTAACTTTGTTTATACAATAAAACTCCATCTTCTATTTAAATGGATTTTTTAAAAGGGCTCAAGCTGATCAATTATTAGGTCAAGAATGAGGATGCTGATAACTGTGGGCCATTCAGGGCTGTCCTTCCTCAGCTACAGATGCAAGTGGTAGTGCTGCTCCCTCTAAAGTCGAACCCAGACAGGGATCCACAGGCACAGGTGTGACCACAGACGAGGAACTAGAAGAGGCCGCAGCCACGGCTGGCAGAATTCTGCAGGTGCTGCACTGTTACAAGAGTACTGGCATACACATTCAGCAAACCAACACTGAGTGAGTTACAACTAGGAAACCTCACACCAGCTTCTGCCTTAGAATTCCTTTCCACCACAGCGGTGCTTTACAGAGGTTCTGGGGCAGCAGGCTCCAGTAAGGACGGATGAGATTAGGCCCTCAGGACCTGGACTCCATTATGTAAATGAAACAAACCACTGCCTAAGCAAGCCTTCCAAGTTTACTTAAGTCAGGATGCCATAGAAACAGAGGCAAGGAAAAAGTGTAAAAAGGTCAACTGTGTGTAGGTAATCAGCCTGACTGAACAGAAAAGGCCAGGATCAGGAGCTTGTTTCCATGGTCAACAAAGAAGGAAAAGGATGGCAGGTAGAAGGCCTTTAGAAAACAGGCTTCACCATGAACCCAAGAGCAGCTGACCAGGTTTCTTTTCCAGGCATACTTTGTTTTACTGCACTTCACAGATACTACATTTTTTACAAACTAAAGGCTTTGTGGCAACCCCGAATCGAGTTAAGTCTATTGGCACTGTTCTTCCATCAGTATCTGTTCACTTCGTGTCTCTGTGTCACGTTTTGGTAATTCTCTCAATATTTCAAGCATTTCAATTATGTTATCTGTCACCATAATCCGTGATCAATAATCTTTGATGATACCATTGCAGTGAAGACTGTTGAAATGACAATAAAGGATTTAGAATATTACATAAACCTAGTTGATAAAGCAGTGGCAATGTTTGAGAAGACTGACTCTGGGAAAGAAGTTTTACTATAGATAAAATGCTATCAAACAGCATCGCATGCTACGGAAAAATCATTTGTGAAAGTCAATCATAGGTGTCTTATTTTAAGAAACTGCCACAGCTACCCCAACCTTCAGCAACCACCACCCTAATCAATCAGGAACCAACAAATGGAGGCAGATCCTCCACCAACAAAAAGATTATGACTTGATGAGGGCTCAGGTGATGGTTAGCATTTTTAGCAATACAGTATTTTTAAATTAAGGGTTATATGTTGTTTTTTTAGACAATGCTATTGCACACTTAATAAACTTTTATATGCACTAGGAAACCAAAATATTTGTGACTTGCTTTATTATATTCATTTTATCATGGTGGTCTAGAACCAAACCCACAATATCTCCAAGTATGCCTATATTGTTTCCAGGCTTTGCTCTGGACCTAGCACATTTTTAAGCACATTGTATCTGCCCAGGAGCATAGCTCTGGGTACAACCAGCAATGGGACTTAAAATGTAACTTTCCCACCATACACATGCAGATCCCAAAAACGAGCACACGTACCTACAGCATAATCATGGTACAAGTTTAAAAGAGGGTACCCAGGAATGCCAGTCCTAGAGCAAACCCATACAGTATAACCACTTCGTTTTACTCCCAGCACCCTTCCCCTCCCACCTGCTTCCACCTTCTATAAGGTCAACTGCTAACATGGCCATCACTTATGTTACTGTAAGAAGGACCCCAAGATTCAAGTACTTACTGTGCCACTCATCAGCTATAAAACAATGAAAACCCTAATATTTAACATCTTTGAGGCCTAGAATCTTATAATAAAAATGTAACAAACACTATTTTCTTGGGGCTTGCAGAGGAAAAGAGGACTTAAGTGAAAGATTCTCTGAGCAGAAACCTAGAAGAAAAGTAGTCACCAGGTGAAGAATGCCAGAAGTAGTCTGCAAGGCAGGGCATATACCAGATGACTTAAAGAGGAGAGCCTCAAGCACAAAGAAAAATGATTTTTTTAAGTAAGGTTTTATTTTAAGGAAGTTAGATGAGCTTAAACACCAAAATGCTCGAAACAGGGTTTCTCCAGCTGTGCCACTCCACGCTGGGTGGCAAACCTGTCTACCCCAGATGTATCTCCTCAGGACTCAAAGGCCCAAAGACTGTCTCAGAGATGGCAGTGTTAGAACAGTCTCTGGGCTGAAATAAAGCCCCAATTCCACAGGCTCCAGCATCCAATGCACGAACAACTCTATTAAAGACCCATCTATAAACACTTTGTCTCCATTCTTTCTACAGATCCTGTAGCCAGTGTTCCTATGGATCTTCTGTTAAACCACCACTCTGCCCATTGCCAGTACAAAAATACACAGGGGTAATGATGATGGGGAGGAGGGGGACTGTAAACTTTTCAAAAGAAAGGAAAAACTGGTTTTTATGTTAATAGAAATTCTTAAAATTTTAACATTGAAGTTTAAAATGTAGTATTATCATGCTAAAATACCCTAGGATGTTGTAGGGTTTCTTTAATAAAATCAGGTCACATATAAATTGGCATCTTTCAACTCAATTCTCAATTTCAACCTAATTTTATAACATTGTTTGTTATTCTGCTAAGGGTAAGAATTTAACATAAGCACATTGTGAAACCCAATCGTGTGGGTACAGTCACCTGAGCATCACATGACACTCTCATGAGGTTGTCTGTCTCCAAAGGTGGCATCTGGTCAGCCACTAGGATAAAATGTTTAGAGCTCTGGTTCCCACTAACAAAAAATGAATAAGAATAAATTTTAAACAGAGGCTGACCTCATCCAGGAGATGGACAAAATGGACTGAAGAGAAGATTAATAAAAGATGGTAATGGAAACGAATGATCTAGGCCCACATACCAGATACAAGATGCCCTGCCTAGATGAAGCGCCATTAACTGAGCATCTGCTCCCACAGACACCAGGTGCCAGAGAGAAAACACTACCTTTGACTCATCCCTTTCGCTCTGCCCTCTGACCTCCAAAAATACCCAGGATCCAGACAGTGGCTGCTACCTTCCTCAGATGTGGACAAGATCTCCAGGGATTTTTTTTCCCAATAAACAAACTATCCATTACCAAAGGTCAACAAAGTCAAAAGCTTTATTTGATTTCCAAAGAACCCCTTCTCATTTCACTTCTTTACCTCTTTTCCTATTCCTGATCAGGCAAAGTTGAGTCCACAGGAGCTCAATTTCAGCCCAAGGCAGTGACTCTTAAACAGAAGGGGGGCGGGGGAGGGGGGATTGTGAAGGAAAACAAAGAGGTCAGTAGTGAGAAAGAAAATGTGTGTGTACACATGGGCATGTGTGCTTCTAAGCAGAGCCTTACACACTAGGTCAAGACATAAGCCAAGGCTTGGCAGCTCCCACTGCCAAAGTCAACATGTTCCGAACACTCAGCCTCTACACTTGGTTTCCTTAGAGTGAGATTCAGAGGAAGGGTGGCAGTCACCTGGCCCAAGGCTCAGGACTCCATGCTAGCGCTGCAGACAGCGCTGTGAACATGTGCAGGGCCACACCACAAAGACTCTGCCCTCCCCAACCTCTGGCACTTGCTGGTACAATCATGGGCCCAGGGACTGGACCACTGTTCTGCTCTGCTTCTTTTTCAAACTTGCTACCCGGGCCAAGACTCAGCTCCATCTTTAGTGTCCCTCACACAGCTGGGGGGAACCTCAGTGGCAACTAAGAGATGGTGCAGACTGATCTGGCTGGACCAAACACAGCATCTTCACATTCAGAATAGAGTACACTACAAGCCCCATAACCACCCTTTTTTTTTTTTTTTTTTTTGACATTAAGAACATCCTAAATCCCTTATCCCAATAGGCAACACAACTAACAATCAAATTACCTAGAGTGAAGAGACTAATGGTCTCAGCAAGCCCATCATGAAAATGCCTCCTGACTCTGTTCCAGCCAATACCTAGACACAGCCCCACCATCACACTTTCCTCCTGCAGCCTTTTTCCTCCCATCAAGATCAAGTGGGCTGCACATGGAACTTCCTGTAGCAAATATTTTTAAGCTGTACAGAGCCCTCCTTCCCTGAGTTACATTCAGCAAGGCACCATGGGAAGGGAAAGTGATTCTCAGGTTTGTTCCAGCAGTTAAGTTCAGCTCAATTTTTACAGAACTTATGGAACATCTACTCCAAGCCAGGATACAGGCAAATCTCTGCCCCTCAAATACAAAACACAGGGAAATCCCTTTAGCCAGCTTTCATATTTGATGATATTAAAAAGTAAAATAAACACTGACTCCACGAGAATGTCTGTAGTTAACAAAGAAAGGAAAATAACAGCAATATTATAACCCTCGAATGATTATAAACAGCCCACGAATCCTTCTCAGTCTCGAGCAAGTAATCTATACATGCCTTCCTTCCCCATGCAGTAGGGAATCACAGAGCCCAGAAGCCCATCCCAGCTAGAAACATCCAGAGGGAAAGAACAGCCAGACAACCTGAACTCACAGTATTTACACGGCTACTGTTGGGATGCACTCCCCTTCTGCTCTGACCAGCCTGCTTTCCAAACTCTCTCCCTAGCACATGAGCTCCTACCAATTCAAATATCTTCGAATAAGAAGACCAAAGTTCTACTAATCAGCAAGAGCTGAGCTGGGAGAACTAGCACTTCTGGGGAAAAGTGTTTGAATACAATTGCCAACTTTTATATTAACAAAAAACCATATTTAATAAAATCTAACTTAAATTATATCTAATATTCTATACTTTATATGTGGTTTAAAGAAACCTAGCCAAAGAATATTCCCCAGAACCCTAAAATTACAATCAAAATTCATTATACTCAAAAATTTAGTAAACTGTATTGACGTAACTATCTATGCACACTTCTTTGATAACGAAATGAAGTATGCTTTATCTATCTTTAAATCCTAAAAAGAAAAAAAAAAACCTCTCTTAAAAATGCAAATAAATTAGCATTAGGACATACATGTTTCTTACGACCTGCAAATCCAACCCAGCCCACTGCATAGACCATGGGCCCTGACCAGGAAGGCACCTAATGGCCAACTAGTACCTGGGGTGATGGCAAGGTCAGGGAGAATCATCAGTGCCACCATACAAGTGGGAGCAGAAGAATCTGCCTAGCGAGAGCTTTTCTCTCTGCTTCAATACCAGATGGCAAAGCATTCTCTTTCGGGAGGGGTAACAAGGACAGGGCTCCCCTCCCCGCCCCCAACCCCTCCAAGCTTGTTGCTCAGGCAGGACCCTATCATTACCACTCTACCTCCTACCCCATTGTCACCAGCATATGAACATCAGGTAGAAAGGGACTAGGTTCTGTTGCTAACAAGAGTTCCAGTCCCCAAGCTCTCAGGGATGGAGTGTCGAGTGTCAGCGGTGCATAATTCTCTACAGGGAGCACAGCCTGCTCAGAGTACACTGGGTCAGCATCGCATCCAGGAACACTGAGAGACTATGCATATCATTTTTCCACATGTCTTACAAATTCAACATTTCAACAAATCAAAAAGTGATCACCTTTCTATTTTAAACAGAGACGTTCAATTAAAAATATAAACCATTACATCTAAGCCTCTGTTCATATAAACAACACTGCCTTTATTATTATAACATGCCACTTTCGGAAACCATTTTGTTTTAAGAAACATAATTCAAATATCCTGATTTACCTTAAGTGTGAATGTAACATTCATATGCCACCTAAAAGGTCAGTCAGTACCGGAAAACCATTCTCATCAACAGCCGGGCCTCACTCACTCTGACTCTCATATCTACACACTCAACTAAAGTTGGTGAAATGTGTGCCATCAAGAGCCATTTCAATCTCATCACTTGTCTGGAAAGGACTTAACCCTTCTGCTTTACCAAGAAAGATGTTAACAAAGTGAGAATTACACCAACTGTCAGCTGAAACTAGAGTTTTATGTTATTGAAAAGCTTTTTTTTTTTTTTTAACTAAATCTAACCAGATTAAGGCTTCTGTTTTCATAGTGCTTTTATTCATAAACAGTGTCACTTAATCTCTAAAGAAAATTTAAGATGGGTATCACCATTACCATATTCATAGGGGAAAAACCAAGGCTCACAGGATTGAAGACATAGGCCCAAAGTCACAGAGCTAGCACCAGTCACCACAGACAGCCATACCTAGAATAATTCAAGGCAGGACCAACCCAGAATCTACCCAAACTGAGCCCCTAAATAATACCCAGATGGGAGATGACCACACAGTAAGTAGTAAACACTAAAGGAGCTTTAACAAGCTTATCTCTGTCAGAAAAGATCATTTAAATCTGATCTAAATGGCTCACATTCTACCTTACATGGTCAAAATGAAAATTTTAAATAGTGAATAATATGAATAACAATGAAAAATTATTAGAGAACATGCAAAATAATTCTATTTTTTAAAATGTACCTTTTAATGCCAGAAAATGTAATAAAGGGTAGACCTCAGCCACTCACAATGCTACAGCCCCTGGCCCCTGTTCTCACACACTGGGGCCACTGACCCAGGAGGAAACCTACCTGCTGGACAGTCACAACAGCACCTCATATTAATAAGAATCTTTATGTTTATTCAATCCGAACACTGTAGTGATAAATGGCATTAGACACCTTGAATTATTACTGTGTTATGGTCAAAAAAGCAAATCCTTCAAATGTTGAAAACCTTCTGAACATTTAACACCTCCATTGTTCTCAATCCACCAGACCAATTGGGCCAACCCAAGAATCTAGTAACTTTAATCAGGAATCATCAAATACTTAAGAACCTAATTTGTAATTTAAAAATAAAAACATTATTTAAAAAAAAAAACACCTAATTTAAGCAACATTTTGTTTTTCCTTGTTATAAATAAAGACCAATATTACAATTTCTAAAAAAAAGGCAAAGCTAAGCCTGCAGGCGTGGGTCTCTCCTGGACCTAGTCTCTCAATGGCTACCTCACTACCTATGACAACCAAGCTGAGTCCACATGTACATCCTGGGAAGCATTCCCAAAGTGCCACAAAGCCCACCATTATCCCACCTAGTCAGCAACACCCCTAACTGGTTGAGTTGGCTTCTTTCAAACTGTTAATCATCCTGTAGATTCTAGGCCTACTGTCACAGACATCTAAGATCTCTTTTCCATCAAACCTTATCTCCATTTTCAAGAAAATATTTAAGTCAATGAGACCAGCAAGGTACATTTCAAAGTGGCCTAATTCAAGGAAGTAGCAGGAAACATTTCCTTAATGTCTACTAGAAACAACAACACAAAATTGATAATACATTTTGGACTATCTGCTTTAAAACACTAATACCTGGCCAACACATAAAAAACCAAAATAAGCCAAGAGTTTCCCTTCCAATTGTTATCAGCCCACATATCAGAGGAAATAAAGTATATGCCAAGGAAGGGCTTTGCCCTGGAGTAAAAGATGCTCAAGTCAAACCTGAGACCACAGTCTTCAAGTCTTCCAAAAATCTGCTAGTTAAGTCCCAAGTGAAGGAAGAGAGTCAGGGCAGCCTAGCAAAAATATCCCTCCCATTCCTTACCCACCAACCACACCACACACACTGGCCTCAAATTTCTAGTGACACCATGGAGTAGCTACCAAGACTACTCAGCAGCTCCTCACTGCCCAGACACAGAAGCCACCAGATGAGAGCACACAGCCTTCATGCAAAGTGTTAATGCAGAACACAGAGAGCACAACACAAACACAGCAGGAGAGCACAGAGTCCAGTGGTCTCCAGACCACTTGGGGATGGAGCAAGTAAGACAAAGTTGAGAAGAAATTTCCTTCACAGGCCCAGCTACCAATCTGATTAATTTTCCTGCAGAATTCCTCACTAGGAATTCCACACAGCTCACTACCATCACTCTGAAACACCCTTATCTAGGTGAAATCCGCAACAAAATTCAAAACACTTAGCCAAAAGTATCAAGCTCAAAAAAACAATTTAAAGACTGAGGCATTACATTGAACTCCTTTTTACAAGCCAATGAAAATAAACAAAAATTGATGAAAGACAATGCAATAAAATATTTACCGATTCCATAGCTGAAAGTCGATGTCGATGAGGACTGTATATTAAATCCAATAAAGGGTGTGTCCAGAGCAGTGCTGTGTATATTCTGAAACAAGAGAGTAAAGTTTGGTTAGGTAAATAATTTCTACTTCAGTTCTATTTACAATTTGTCCCTCTCCATTTGGACCAGCCATTTATTCCATTACAACCTTTCTTCATTTTGCTTAGCTCCAGATAAGCAAAAAAAATTTTAAGATGTTTGTCTGTCTGATTTTGAGTTATAAAGGGAGAGTAAAGTCCAGAAAGAGACTCACACCTGATTATTTGTTTTAGGGCACTATCCAAATGGAAGTCTTGTCTGTTTTCAGAAATTGTTCCTAGAAACCAGTGCCCAAAAAGGCCAGGCTAAGGAAAGAACACTCAGGTGAACCTATCATTCTCCCCAGAGACAGGGCCTCAGGACTGGGGCCCTGGAAGAGTCATTCACGGATTTTTCTCCTTACACGTAATTTGATAGAAATCTCACAATTACTAAAACTAATAAAGTGATGCATTTTGCATCCTCTGCAGACTTCCTTTCACACTCAGAATAAAACCCAAACTCTCTTTTGCTCACAAAACCCCGACTGCCCACCTCTCTCCGCCTCCCACAGTCCCCTAATGTCTCGCCTCCACCTCCCAGCTCAGTAAGGACTCTACTTGGAAGGCCCTTGACGTGAGCACTGCACACATTGTCTCTTCCATTTTGTTTGTGCTCACTGGTGCCTCTCAATGGGACATTCCTGACTACCTTATATCTACCCTACACCCTTCGATCTCTCTCTCAATCTACTCAGAGATTCATTCTCAAAGATAAAGGGCCATAAATCAGATCAATGTTCATTTGACTCCAGTTCAGAAACATAATTCTAGCATCCTACCATGCATTTGAGTTCCTCCCAACACAACTCAAGAGAAGCAGGAAGATCAGGGCAAGCCAGGAGGGCCTGCACATTTTGTAAACGTGATTAAGAAATGTTGTCTGAGGGTAGGTGGATACTATGGTGAGCACACAGTGCCAAAGCCTACAGAGCAGAGAAGCCCATTCAACAAACTGCCTCCCTCTAATTCATTCCTGACAGAGGTAGTCCACACATAAACAATCTCTTTATTAATTATTAAACTATATGTATTAACATAACCAAATCTCAAAGGTCTGAGGGATATACTATATTTGTGTCTTTCAAAAGCACAAGAAACTTAGTATATTTGGTTTCCTATGTACACAGTAAAAGTCAATGAAAAGCAAGTAATTATGAAATATAAAACTCAAAATAATGATTACTCTTAGGGGGAGAAGCAGGTATACCAACGGGTAAGAGCACCCAGAAGTTTCAACAATATTGGTAAACCAGGGACGGCTGAAGTACATGGTACAGGGAGCTGGTTTTCATATTTATACCATAATAATCCCTGCAACTCACACGATATACTAGCTACAGTCTTCCAAAACTCTGTAACAAAGGCTGCATGCTCCTCGCCCCCTCTGCTGCACTGACAGGGAGTAGAAAGAAAAACAAAGCAATGGCCATATCACATGAAAGCCAGGATAATCCCTGGCCCCTAAATTACACAACTGGTCACACTTCCATTTTGTGTAATTAACTGAAATAATTTATTTCTATCATTCACAACTAGAAATTTAAGGGTACATAGACAACTAAGAACATTTTTACAAATATCAAACATTTTTACAATTACGATGTAGCAAGTTCAACTTGAAGGTGAATCCAAAGTCTAATATCCAAAAAAAAGAACAAATGACAAAATATACAATCTGCCAAAACAACTATGAAATATAGATTTTATTTAGAAATCTCTCAAACTTTCCATACTCAAGAAATTAAATCAAGTAACCTTGTCATATGAACACAATAACACTGCCACTAAGAAAGGGAGAAATTATACTGCAGTAGCATGAAAAAAAAACTGACTAAATAAAACTATAAAATCTCCCAGGAGAGTTTTAAGATCTTTAAGAATAAAACAGATTATGATGCATGGGGGGAAAGAAAACATTCGCACCCATTTTTACAATCCCATCTAAACATCAAGCTCTCTTCCATCTCCAAACATTTCCGTGAGGGAAATGCAGAATCAGGTAGGGAAGCACACCCAGATAGGAAATAAGAAAGAAGGTTCTCAGGACATGGTGTTTTTATGAAGCAGATGTCTCAGGTTCTGCACTCACATTGGTTTCCTGACCTGTGCTTACAGGTGTGTGTGTTTTTGCAAACGTGGAGTAAGATTTTTCTATCCTTATATTCCTATATAGGATTTTTCAAAGCTGACATTAACCTCAAAGACTATCAAAAAAAAAAAAATGTGAAAAAGCAGCTTCCTGTCACAACTCAGTTTTAGAGAAAAGCAACAAGTATGTCATTAAGCTTTTCAATGTCCCTATAAAGACAGTAACAGAACACAGAGTGTATGGTGATTGTCTACAACAGGACTACAGCAAATAGTATCTACTGTTAACAATTCTGAAGAAAACTTGAGGCCCCTTTTATCCAAGGTTTCCCAAACTCAGCACCAGTGGTATTTTTGGACACATCATTCATTCCCTTTTGTCTTGGGCACTGGAGGGCATTGAGCAGCACCCCAGCCTCTCCCACTAGACACAAGGAGCAATCACCAATGTCACCAATACTGTCACAAGTCTCCTGAGAGTAAAATCATCACTGTAGAGAACCAGTGTCTAATCCACCTGCTAGTTTACAAGTAAGGAAACTGTAGCCCAGATTAGGTTAAGTTTTTAGTTGTATAAGGTCATGCGGGGATTAAAAAGCAAGCTGGACGCAGAATCCACATCTTCTAAATCCTAAAGCTCTTTTTGTTCTAAGGGAAAATACTTTAGTAATTGACTCAATTATTTCTGGAAGACAATAGAAGTTAAGAGCCTCTAAAATATTTATACCATTTGACAAAGTAAACTCATTTCTGGAGACTATATGTTGAAGAAATAGTCTAAGCTATAAAAAGAAAAGCTTCACATAGCATACCTGTTCACACCAAAAACATAACTAAAATCAAGCTACATTTTCAAACATAAATATACCAGGCTACACTTTTTACTGCCAGCTTATAGCTACATTAGTTACCAGCCAAAAATAGATTAGTGGGGACAGAGTAAGACACAGACATGGAGATATAAAAACAGTCAGTGTCTAATACAGCTGGCAGGTGACCAGCGAGAGGAGGAGGAACTATTCAATAGATGGTACAACTAACTACCCATCGTGTCTGGGAGTGAGGCCGTCATGGACATGGAAACTCACCAAGAATCCATCTAAAGCAACGAGGAGATGTTTCCACCAATGTGACTGGCAATATAGACAAAATGATCATCACAAGCGCTGATGAAGTTTGATGTATATACTTTGCATAAGAAAAATGACAAATTTTGAGAAAAATTAGGAAATATCTTTAACATTAGTTATCTCTGGAGCAATGCAAAATTTTAAATTTTTCTTTCTACTCCAATAACTAATCAATTCCTTTAAGAAGCTGGGTGCTACATTTGGGATAGAGAAAAAAACTTTTTAAAAAATTACCAAGAAATATGGCATTCACATTAACTCAACCTCATCTTGCTTCTGCATAAAATTTACATCAGAACGCTGGCCTTCCTTTTTCTTTCTGCTATATGACAAGAGACAGTGTTGCTTTTACTCAGGCTCTCTATGAAAAGCCTGCATGCACACGGTCTCTAGCATAGAATTATAACCTTATCAGGACCCTGCATAAATTCTATTATTATTTCGGGGGGGGGAGTCAAAAATTACTGTTTTTACCACAGAAAGTCAAACTTTTCTCCTCTAATGAAACCCCAAGTTTTAAAAGATTGTCCTTATATAACTATATATATTTAATTCACTTCCATTCTTATTAATCAAAGACCTATAACCACTAATCATAGTTTCTGATCAACATAAGATGAGCAATTTTTTACACCTATCTTGATACAATTCCAACGAATATTTTTAAAAAACATGGTATCTTCAGTTAGTCTGCACACCATTCTTTCAGATTAGCAATTTTCACTCTGGATTTTAAAATCCCTTCTCTCCCTCCCCTTACCACCTTTCCAAATGCCTTCTTTACATGCCCAGGAATTAGCAAAAGCCTGGTCTTACTACACTGGCCTTAGCCCACAATACAGGTCTCAAAACAGTCATAGAACCAATTTCTCAATTACAACTGTAGAATTACAATTCTCATTCACAGCAACTAGGCTGAATGGGTACGTTCACATTCAAACCACTAACCATGGAGCCCAGTGCAGGGCAGACACGCCACATACGCTGGTTGACAAAACCAGCACAACTACACCAGGATGTTGGTCACACCCAAAGAGCTGCAGGACTGAGACAATTTGTTTTTTCCTTTCCTACTTCCCACAGAAACGAGACAGTACGTCTTTCATGAAGTACTGTGAACAGAGAAGCAGAGGGCTGGGTTTCAAGAAACGAGTGCAGAATTATGGCTTTCCTGATAAGTAAATGCTTTTTCAGTAAGTTCAAACACATACACAGAGAGGGCAATATATGTGTCTCGAAGTCTGCACACAGAAAAGCTAAATCCAGCAGCAATGCCAACACTCACAGCAGAGCACCTACTGCCTTCCAAGTACCAGACTGAGCTATTTGAGACTGCCATTTTTGTAGGCTGAAAATGGTCCGATGTCCTCCACAAAAATGTTCATAGCAGTTTTATTCACAATTTGCCAAATGCTAAATTGATGTCTAGAATCAGCCCAGCTGTCCTTCAACAGGTGGACAGTTAAAATGTGGCCCATGCACACCATGGAACAGCATTCGGCAACAAAAAGGAAAGGAGGTATTGATACAGCAACAACTGGGATGGATCTCAAAGGGATCAAGCTGAGTGAGCAAAGCTAACCCTAAAAGTTTCTGTTTACATGATTCCACTTATATGACTTCCCCCTATGACAAAATTTTAGAAATGGAGGACAGATTAGTGGTTGCCAGGGTTAGGGACAAGTGTGAGGAGATAAGGCAGAAGGGAGGTGGGTAAGGTTATAAAAAGCAACAGGAGAGGCCCTCATGGTGATGGTGGATACGGAGACCTGGACATGTGATAAAATACTGCATGCACGCTCGCACTCACACAAACACACACAGAGCATGAGTGAAATTGGAGCAATCTGAGTATGACTCGTCGACTGTATCCATGTCAATATCTTGGTTGTAATGTGCTGTAATGTCTGCAAAATATTCCCATTGGAAGAAACTGGGCAAAGTAGACAAAGGCTCGCTATTATTTATTACAACTATGTGAGTCTACAATGATCTAAAATTTTTTAAAGGGTCTAATACTGGTAATTTCATATTTGACCTAATATTAATTTAATCCTCACAACAATCCCATGTGGTAGGTATCTTTATTATCCCCACTTTTCAGCTGAGAAATCTGAGGCCTTGAGAGGGTGAGAAACTTAGCCATGGTCCTGAATTAACTATTAGGGACAGGACTCAAGCCCAGGCTGGCTGGCCCTAGAGCCCACACTCAAAATCAATCAATCGATCGATCGATCTCTCTCTACAGGAATGAGTCTTCACATTTGGGGCACATTTGCTCTCTCACTCTCGCTCTCTCTCTCAATTGGAAATGGAAAATATGACTATGAATGCTTTTCTCATTATAGCTTTAAAAATCTTCTTAAAATGTAACCTTAAAGAAATTCAGTGGACACTGTTTGAAGACCACTGATCTGGCCTCGTCATATTTTAAAGTTCTGTCACAGAAAGGTTAAACAAACTAAAATCTACCTGCACATGAACCACAAACATTCCTCCCCCGACATTGCCAAGAGCCTACAATTCTCAAGTCTCATTCTGCTGTGGGAGTGAAGGAGGCACCACCTGTCATCTCTGGTCAGGGCTATTATCCTGACCTTGACCTTCTTCCAGGGAAACAAAGTTGCAGGGTTTTGTTTTATTTTGGAGCTGGTATTTGTATTTTGGTTTAGGATGAGTGCTATTTGTTACCATTTTCTTTGCCTGAGCAAGAAGGCTCAAGGTGAATAAAGGTAATTAAGCAAACTTTAGCAATGATATGAGGCGGGAAAGAAGCTGGAAGGGAAGCGAATGCTCTTCATATAGCTTCTTTCTTCAGTTCAAATGCTTTTTTATTTTTCACCACAGGACAAAGCAAGAAATAGAAGATTAATGTTTCAAGGCAATTCTCTTTATGTCCCTTAACAGTCCAAAGTGAACCATCTCATAGTCATGCTACCAAATGGAGGGGCATGACGGAAAATTCTTTATATATATATATATATATATATATATATATATATATATATATATATATATATATATATCTCTAAAGAAAAACTAAAAGGGGAAACTCTACAAATCAGAAACTGGGAATTCCTGAAAATTAGGAGGATAAAATGTGAACTCAAACTAGAGAAAGTGACTAAGAGCGGACTGTAAAAACAGGACCCTGTTTAACGAAAGACTGGGCTCGCACCCAGTGTTCTGACCCTACAAATATTAACCACAGCTGACTTCCAACCTGGTAGTCCACAGCTCTTAAGTTCACAAGCTCCCTGACTCCCTTACTTACCCTCAATATAATAAGCCACAATAATGAACAATTGTTTAGACACCACACACACTTGAAATCCTGATTAACAGTCATAAAACGGCTTTCCCAGAGTCTAAGTCAGGAAACAGATTATCAACATCTCCAGCTCTTAGCAAAGTCACAGAATTCCAAATCAGCATCATGCTATAAGTGCAAAACTTAAAAGAAAACATGAATATGCTGTGGTCTGTTCATCTCTGAAGTACACTGCTGGCCTCACCATTTTGTGAGTGGGTTCATAGGCACTGGAAATACACAAGATAACAACAATCAGTGCTGAGCTATTTTATTTCATTAGTGTGAAGTGCCTACAAAACAATCACTTATTTGCAAGCTCTTACAACACCCACCTGGTTTTATTTCTACAAAATGAATAATCCAAGGAGGATAGACAACAGGACAGTGGATACCAGCCTGTCTTTTGTTAAAGAGAAACTCAGAATCAGATACAGCTCCATGAAAATACTGTCCTAATTCTACACATCTTACAAAATCCCTTGCAAGTGCTCTACATTCCCTCCCCTTGAAAACTCATATTGACAGGCAAGACTTGTAGTGACTAAAGCAGTAATATACCAACCACAGACTGGACAGGGACACAGACAGGAAATTAAAACCTACCATCAGTGGGACACAATTAAAGCTTTAACTAAATCGGGTTGTCCAGCTCAAAAAGGATGTAAAACTCTAAAGAATTTACAGAAAACTATTACACAGTCAATATATAATGTAGCACAGCAAGGATGTAGAATATAAGACCAATATACAAAAAAAAAAAAAAGATTGTATTTCTATACACTAGCAATGAACAATCTGAAAAGGAAATTAAGAAAACTATGCCATTTACAACAGCATCAAAAAGAATAAAACATTTAGGAATAATTTTAACAAAAGAGTTGCAAGACTTGCATACTGAAAACTACAAAACAATGCTGAAAAAAATTACAGAAGACCTAAAAATAAATGGAAAAATCCTGTGTTCATGAATGGAAGGCTCAATATTGTTAAACCAGCAATACTTCCCAGAGAAACAAACAGATTCAACATGATTCCAACTGCTTTTTCCAAAACTGGACAAGTGATCCTAAAATCTGCATAAAATTGTCATAAATGCTTTCCTTTACACATCTTGTATACTGAAGCTTACAGAATTATAAAAGTTTTCCTAAAATCTTTTTAGACAAAGAAGACACAGCTGAAATATCTACTACCTGTATGCTTCCAGGTTTTTTCCTAAAAGAGTGATAAAATTTTATGGGGGGGCAGATTATTAATCTTTAATAAATTAAAAATTTTAAAAAAGGATGATATTCCCTAAAACTTCTTAGTTCTAAAAATTTAAGATTGTAGACATCACTTTCCCTAAATGTGTACCGTTCTTTTCTTTTAGAATGTGAACCCAACGGCAATAATTTATACAGTTTAACAATTAAGATGCAATGAATAAGCTGTAAACAGCAGGTAGGATATACAACTTTTGATATCACAGAACTGAAATGAGCTGAAGCAAGTAATTTCTCAACTCTGATGTTCAGACATTTTAGTATATGGCAGCTGAGTTGATTCCATGTCATAGGGACAAAGTTTAACAACTGTCTGTTGAATGAATGACTTATTAACAGGTGTTCTACACTGCAGGCTCTATCCCAGTCCTGCTGGATATGTCTACTCTCCTAAAGCACTGCTTCTCTAATTTCACTAATGCATACTGATGCCCAGCCACTGGAATGAAAGAAACATCACCAAAACGAATTAAACTGATTTCTTAAGACAAACAAAAGGAGTTTGTTTCTATGTATGGTATCTTTTTCAAATATCTACTTGGAAATCATACTGTATTTTAGTGTTAACTGTACTCGTCCACTTCTACTTTCTCTCACATCATGAATGGTGCCCCGTAATCACTGGGAATAAGTGCACAGGCTGAGAAAGAGAAGTAGCTCACTGAGAAGTCAACCTAAGCTCTATCCAAGCCTTTCGGCAAAGCCTTCACCTAACAAAGCCATGTTGACACACAGTTTACAGCCAACTCTGTTCTCCCATTAACTTTTAACAGGAAGCTGCCACTCAAAATCTGACTTTTTATTAAGAATTGTTTACAAAACTCAAGTAGCAAAGGTGAAGTATAGAAAATAAGTGAAAACAAGCTGGCCAAAGTGAGTGTGACTTGATATATAATGTATTTACTGTTTGTATAAGCTCTGACATATCCAAGCATCTGGAAGGGTCCTGGCACTGGTCCCCACTACACACCTCAACTGTTCTCCATACACTGTCTCATTTAATCCTCGCAAAACCCTAAGGGTAATACGAACATCTCCATGTTTCTGATGAGAAACTAGGTTCTGAGAAGCTGAATTGTTTACCTCCAAGTCAGGATCAAATTCAAGCTTTAGAGCCTGTATTCACAGCAGTAATAATACACACCACCCACCTCCCCTGTATTCGCAGCTTCTCTAGAGTGTTTTAAGTCTAAAATTGAAAAAGCCCTCCTCAATCCAACATATTGGCATGATGCTGGCACTTACAACAAGATAATTCATACCTCAGAAATCCAGGGCAGGCTTAGTTCACCCTCCTCCATCTAAACCAGGAACATAACTCAGCCTCTCAGCAGCATTCATTCTACCAACTGCCCCCTATTCTTCCCCAGGCTGACCTCATACCACCCCTGCTAACTCACTCTTTGTTTCCACTTCCTTTCACTGACTAGCTTTTCCTCTTCCTCCTGCTCCTTAAGTATGGTTTCCTTCACACTCTCCCTGGGTAATCTTATCTGCTTCTATGGCTTTAATAACCATGCTCTTAAAATAAACCTCAATTCCAGTCTCTAACTCAGAGCTCCCCATGGAACTCACAAAGTCCACCCATATTAGACACACACCCACAAGCACATGGCCCTCAAGTCCATTATGACTGCTGTATTTTCTGCCCTAGTTCAGGATACCTCTGTCTAGACTATACCCCCAGTCACAAACCTGCTATCTCCTTCTCTCTCCCAAAGAAAAGCAAGTTGACAAGTTCTGTCATTCCAGCTTCTAAATATCACTTTCTCCTCCCAATGCCACTGCCCAAATCCCTAATTCAGCAGAGTCTCAGTATTTCTTCAGCTATGTTATCATACAACTTAATTAGCTCCATCTCCAACCACATACACCAACTCATTCCCAGCACTGCTGAGAACTGAACTTAGCACATCTGAATCACCTGTTTACTCCTCACTCTCACCTATAGGAGTCACTGAGTTAACAAGGAACCCATTAGTTTTCAAAGTTCCAACCCACAGTGAGAAACATTTTACATCAGGATGTAGCACATAAAAACATACAAATGTGTAACTTAAGAAAAAGCTTCACAGAACAAAAACTGCCCTTCTTATATGGGATGCATCCCAACATTTTCTATTATATTCTAGATTGGCTGCTGGTGTTGATTGGTTTTTATTGTGGGTGCATCCCACTAAGTTGATATCACAACCTGTCGATGTCAAAACCCCCTGATGGAAAGCTAGAGGGAACACAGGGTTTGAATGATGCTGTCCTATGCTGCCTCCTCAGCAATTTCATTCTTTCAATTTCTTGAAAACATCACATTTCACTCACAAGAGGCTCCCTCTTCCCCTCTGTCCACCTGGGCAAGCTCCTTTTCATCCTTCAACATTACAGTCGGTCCCGATTTTCTTCCTTAATACTGTCAATATTTTTCAAATTTTCTAGAATGCACAGGTATTATTTTATAATACATCATTCTCATGAAACCTTTTCCATGCACCCCTCCCAACTCACGCTGTAATATGACCATTGAACTGTCTCCCCAGTCCATAAAAGATCCCCTTGTCTCAGAGCCCAACACTGTACCCCGGTCACATAGTACACATGCATATGCCAAGACACAGTGTAGAGAAAAACCTTACCTTCAGAGAACATGAGAACACCTAACTAACTAGTATATTAGCAATCACGGAAACAAAGCCACTTCACAGAGAAGCACTGTCACAATAAAGCCCTCCACCTTTCACCTCTGAGCATTTGTGCCCTTTTGATCCATCCAGCTTACAATCATTCTTTGATATGATGAAAATTCACCTCAAATGTAGTTTACAGACAAAATTAATTAGAAATTAAGAATACACAAAGTAAAAAGCCCTCTCCATCAAGAATGTTTCACTACAAGTCCCAGATAAGTGGCCGTGCCTGGTCAGCTACTCTTCCCCAGGTAATTCAAGATTTTTGGCATAGCATACTGGTTCCTCAGAGCCTCTCATTCTGTCTCATCTACAAATTAATACATTTCTATGAATAAAGTGACCATTTACTCCCTTCCGAAGTCACAAATTCCTGGCAGTACTTAATACTTAACTGTATGCCAAGTTACAATCTACTTTTTTCCTCCACCTTACTACCACCGACAAAGCTTTCAAAATATTTTTTTTAACCAAACAGAAAGGAAATATTGCTCACTAGTACCAATTCAAGCAAGAGCAAGATCTCAAATTAAAAGATCTCCAGTAAAGAAGAGTGAGGGAGCAACAGAGACAGGAAGCTGGAGGGAGAAAGAGGAATGTAGCTCTCCCCTGGGCCTGCAAGGACTGCGTAAAACAGTGAAAGTGCACGTGGGAAATAGCTACATGAATGTTTAAGATTAGTTAACCTTCACTGCTTCTTTTCTTTAACTACAGTATCTGAAAGAAGAAACACAGACAGCACTTTGGCCTCCAAACACAGAATTTTACAGCTCCCATCACTTCCACTGTGTATTATCCATCAGGAATTTAAGATCCCTTACCACTGCCCAGCCTGTTCCCACCACTAGATATAAACAAGCAGCCCAAGCTGAAAACAAACCTGAAGAATGAATGCAGCTGTAGGGAAGTTATGCCTACTGTATTTCAAAGACTCGAATCACCCAAGACTTGTCTCCCACATATTCCCACTTTCTAAACATGCATCAGACTCTGCATTTAGGGGTGAGAACTGTAGAAATGTTTTGCTTCTCCCTGCAGCAGGCTACTCTCACTTTAGAGGTGACCCCAGCCTTGTGTGTTAACATGACTAAGGACACATGCTGCTGGTCTACTTACGGTGCTCCTGCCTATCCAGCTACTCGGCACAAAGAAAGCCTAATTCAACAGCCCTGACACTATACAGTACATAACAGCTGTCTCCTGAATCCAAAATCTGTTATGAGGGACAGGATCAATACTTTGTTTATTAAAGGCTGGGATGTGGACCAGCAAAAACAGACTCATACAGACACACCACACATGTGAGCTTAGGACTCAAATCAAGGTACTCTGAAGTCTACTGATCTAACATTTGATGTGTTATCTACTACTAAGATCCTGGTTGTTTGGGAGATATCCCCTTCCTGAAGATTGCACTAATATGCAAGATTAGAAACATTGACTTGAAATGCCTCTTGCTAAGGGGCTGCAGGGTGGAGGTGCTGGTCAATCAGCAGGGGTACACATCAGCATGGGGATTCACTTATGACGCCTGCCGAGAGCCCAACACCTACCTACCAACCCCATACATACAAACACACTTTCAATTTGTCAGTTCAAGGAATAAGAGGTCTTCCTCCTTTCAATTTCTATATTTAATTCATATGCTAGCAACGCTCTTCATCTCCAAATTATCTCAACTTTCCAAGGCACCTGTGTTGCAGCAAGAGTGTTGAACTATTAAAATGTGTTCATTAGCCAAAAGGTTTTGCTACCAAGCAGAGAAACATTTGCATATTCACACAGACCTTACCACCAATCTGACAGGAGACCCTTCCCCCTCCGGCAGAAAAAATATTCTCCATTTTGAAAAGTAGAGTAAACATGAAAATTCAAGTTTCTTTCCTGGCATGTTACTCTCATCAACAAGAGAAATTCAAATAGAAAAGACACTGTTTTCCAAAACCAAGTATTTATACAGGAACTTCAGACACTTGCTGCATCCAGTTATGAGAGAAGAAAGCATCGTGGTCATTCAGCAAGAGTAAAACTGAAGTAGATGAGAGGACAATAATTCAGATCAAAATACATGAACGTCAGGACAACCAAAGCCCTCCTTTCTGGATTTACCATCAGAGTATTCCTTTAAGTTGACTTCTATCAGAATTAAAATTAAAAATTTTTCAACGCTGACAACTAAGTGTAGGATATTCACAAACCAAAAAACTCTGACTACATATATTTGTTTCAATAAATTATAATGATCTTAAGTAATCAGAAGCATAACGTAGCCTACCATCAATTGAAACAACCTGAAATAAGAGTTAAATAGTGGTACTTAAAAAAAAAAAGTCTTATGTTTTATTCTTGGATGAACTGACTTGCTTAACCTAATTTAATAAAATTCTGAATTCAATATATATAATATCTTTAAAAAGATGAGAGTGGGGAAGCTAAAAGTAGTTTCATTTTAAACCAAAGATAGTCATAGTTAATAAATTTAGCACAACTTGTATCCACTCTTCTAAAAAGTGACATGCAAGAAAAGAGTATTGCAAGGAAAAATAACATCTACCCCCAACTCAAATTTTATGTTACTATTTTAAAAACAGTGAAGCCCATCATTAAAGACACAGGATAAATCTTCTTGTCTTTAAGAGAAAGTAATGTCTAGTTACAAATTGGTGGGGGGAGGGGAGTCAAAAAATGATACTTATGTATCTGATGGCAGAGAATAAAAGCAAAAAGCAGCCCCAAAAATCTTTCAATTATACACCAAAAAATGGTACGCTTCTTACCTTTACACCTGACTTCATCTGTTTCTAACAATCAGCAGGGCAAATAAGCTGACTCCTCCTCTTCTCCTACCTTCATTTTGAGCACAGGTCCTTTCTCCTCATCCACCTCTTCCTCTTTCCTGTTTCTCCCTCCTAGTCTCTCACTCCCCAATCTGCCACTGTCACCTTTAAGAAAAAAGCCTCCAAATCCTGTACCTTAAGTCTGGATATCTCTCATGAGGTCCCACTCTTGCTATCCATCTGGGTGTATCCAACTGGTTTCCAAACTCAGTGCAGTAGACCCAGGCCTCCCTAACTCTCTTTTCTGTTCTTGGACGGCTATGCTATCTTGGCCACACCTCCACACTTTCAGGGTGTCTACGTCACTTCCTGTGTCCCTCTACTGATCCCGATGCCACTGTGAATCCCAGCTTGTATCCTGTCCTGCAACTCACCTATCCAATGCACCTCATATGCAGAAGCCACTTCGATTTTCCTGAAGATTACTGTGAGGCAGTATATACAAGCTAAGACCAGAGGCTGTGGAGTAGACAGCTATGGTTAAAATTCTGGTGCTGCCACAGTATTGACAGTGACCTTGAGTATGTTCTAACAGCCTGTGTCCCACACTATCATTTTTAGTCTTCTTATCTGAAGAAAGAGAACTTCCTGGATACAAAATATAAAATGAACTCAACTGCATTCCTTGACACTAGCAACAAGCAACATATATAGATCTTCCACATCCCAATAAGTCCATTTAAGTTGAAAATGCATTTAATACACCTAATCTACCGAACACCATAGCTTAGCCTAACCTACCTTAACCATGCTCAGAACACTTACATTTAGCTTGCAGTTGGACAACTGTCTTGAGTTCCATCTCAAGAGTAATTGCCATCCTCTTTTTCTTCTCACTAGAAGTGAGAAACATAGAGGGACGTTTTATATACACAATGGGATGCAAAAACACAAAACACTATATCCAAAAAATGCTGGCAACACAGTACACTGAAGAGTATTGATTATTTACCCTCGTGGTTGCATGGCTGACTGGGAACTGTGGCTCACTCCCACTGCCCAGCATCACACAAGAGTATCATACTGCATATCACTAGCCACAGAAGAAATCAGGTCAAAAATCAAAGTATGGTTTCTAATGAATGTATATCACTTTTGCACCACCGTAAGGTCAAAAAATCCTAAACCATCATAATTGAATACTGTCTGTAATGAAGACAGGTAACAGTGTTGCAAGGACACACAAGATGACCAATAGCACAGACATACAACCTCTCTGACAGAAAGCAGGCAGGCATACCAGGAGACCTGATTCATGACGAGTAGCACTGCAGGTCAGTACGAAAAAAAAAAAAAAAGTCTACTAGACAACTGGTATCTATATGGAAAACGATGAACAACCGGTTCCTTATCTCACATAGTAAACGAAAATCCATTTGAGACACATTAAAGGCAAAAAGTACAAAACTTTCAGGAGGCATAGGAAGCTATCTTTATGTCCTTGGTAAAGGGGAAATTTCTTAAATAAGACATAATGGATCATGACCCACGGTTTGGAAGACACTGTCCTGGAGAACCTGGCACACTTCCTTTAAAAAAAAAAATGATTTGATTTCCAATTATCATGTACAACTGCATTTTTCCATTCCTCTCAAAAGTAAATATTATAACAAAATATCTGACTGCATGACAAATGTTATTCAAAATGTAAGTATACACACAATCATAATAAAATTCTTATTTTCCAACTCACCACTAAAGGTTCAATATATCCCACTATTCGGAGTAAACAGAAGTTTTTTGAAAGATGCACAATATTTAGGTAAAAATAACTATGTATGAGTCATGAGCACCAATATATATGACCTATGAATACATAAAAAGTTTAAAGCCAGCAACACTAAGTTAATGCTTTTACTTCTAAGGAGATAAAATCAAATATACCCTTTTAGTGCTAAAAACTGCACCAAAGGAAAAAAGTGACAACATTCTCCATGCAAAATAGTGATTTAGGGATGTGGGTGACAAAGTCTATCTAAAATGCAATGCAATTTGAAGATGAGGTTGAAACACACAAGAAAGAGCCTTAGTAACCAGGATTGTGAATATGATCACATAGTAAACAAAGAAAATCCTGTTCTATTCTTCACCTACACAGTTCACACACAACACCAAAGGCGTTCTAAACAAATCTCTGTAAACCTTAGAACTCTATAAAATGTCTGCATTCCAAATTATCACATATGGACCTGGTTATAAGCTAAACTCTAACAACAAGCAGAGCTCAGTTAGGGTCTAGACCAAATGGCCAGCCTCCAAAAAAGGAAAAGGCTCTACCTCCACTGTATGCACAGCCTTCTGGGCATACTACCACATTAGATGGCATTCTGTTTTCCCTTGGTTTGGGAGCTGAGCCACAGTCCACCATTTTAACTCTGTGATCTATGACTTGACTTTCATGCAGAGTTTGACAAGAGTAAGATCCACAGAGGAAATTACAACATGCTAGTACCAAGGTATAAAACATAAAACTACCCTGGCTTCCAGTCTTGTGTTCTTTCTTCTACACCATTCTCCCTCTTTTTACTCGCTGATCTTCAAAGAGACAATATGGAATGATTCACATCAACACAGCTTCCTCCAAAACATTCAGTGTGCTATTAAATAATAACATCTTAGAAATATATTAGTATAAAATGTCGATGTTGCCATGGTTCTACTGAAAGTCAGAACAGTATAACTAGGAAAAAAAGAACCACCAGACAACATCAAACACAAACTATTGGCCCACAAAAGTCTGATCCAAATAGCCATCTAGGCAAAACCCTCCAAAGGGCTACAGAAGCTGCCTTACCACCCATCCAACAAGCACCAGAAAGAGGAAATACACACCCCAGGGGACTGAGAGTTCAAATCCATCTGATATCAATAATAGGCATACTTGTGACTGTGTTGCAAGGTGTGTGGTGTATGAACCTTGGTGTAGCTATGTGAGTTGAAACAAAAAGAGTTTAGAGCACAGCATTTAAAAAATAAAAGTTTCCTACACTATGCATGTGCTAAAACTCTCTGGGGGGAAATCCTAAAATATTTAAATGGATTTTCAATCGGAAGACGCTAAAGAAATTCTCAAAATAGGCTCTACAACACATATTTTTTTTAACATCTTGCAAATCCAATGTCAGAATATGTTCTGCCACCCAGTAATAAATGTAAATTAAAAAAAAGTAATAAAAAAAACTTTTTTAAAAAGTCAATTCTTCAAAAACGATTATTTCAAAGGTGTACAAACCTGATTCTAAAACATTAAACCTAAACTGTGCCTAACTAAATAGACGGTGCATGCAGCCTGGTATTATCTATGTAACCTAGTATTGTCATAGTGGTCCCGAGCACCAGCCAATTATGGTCACTCTCAGAAAGGTGCCATCCCATATTCTTTTTGCAAAAAGCTTTCCTGAAATCATCCAAGATCTCAGACTGACAGTGCATTTGTTGGCAAATTTCAAAACAATCTATTCTAGCTTAAAAGCTCCAAATTAAAAGTCAGAAGTTAAAAATTCTTGCACTGGAAGTAAAATCGAGATGTTATAACTAAGATCCAAGAAAAACACTTTTTAAAAAAAAGTAATATGCATTAATTCACCAATATATGAAGGGCTGGATACGTCTGAAATTTCCTTAGTGTGTATGTACATCGAACACAGAGTACAGAAATCAGAAAGGACAAAAGCCAGACCAGTGTAACAGGAGTAGGGAGGGAGGAAGAGCACAGCCAACACAGACTGCCTCCTCTAATCTCCACAAGGTAGGACACTCATAGACGGTGGTAGTACCTTGACAAAATGCCAGGTAATATCTACATTCTTTTCACTAAGGACTTCATTTTAATATTCTACACTATCATATAACTTTTTAAAGCATAATTAAAAACCATGTTTTTGGATGTGATGGAGTAGTCCCTTTCTAGATAGTGCTATGGAAACTAAGAAAGCTGTCTGTTAACAAAAAATTAAAATTCTCAAAATCGGTCCTCAATAAAGAAAATTCTCTAAACTTCTCTCTAGAAACAACCTGTCCATACACATTTTTCAGTCTCCATCTCTGTCTCTCTCAATTCTTCTAGGTTTAAGGCCAAAACAAATCAACAATTTACCTTAGCTAGATTGTCATTCAGGAATGGTTTTACATACATATCTAAGATTCACTTCCAAAAGAAGTCTGAATGGCTCAAGGAGGAGGCCTAAGTGTTACAAAGGCAGTTAAGGGTTGGTTCAATTGTTTCTTCCCCACCATCCACCAGCAATGTTGGTGGATTCCAGGTTCCTAAGCAAGACATCATCCTTCAGTGCCCTCTCTAAAGGTTCCCCCGTAGGTTAACTCCCTAGCAGCAGCTAGAAAAGTCTGCATTCTCACTCCTGCCTTCAGCCTCATCACAGCCCCCACGCTACCCTGGCTGGCCTCCAGCCAGTCTGGCCAGCCTCCAGCATGACCATCATTTCTTCCAGCTGGCCCTCTGCCACTGTTTCTAAGAGCACTTCACTACAATATCCAGCCTCTCTACCTCTTTTATTAGGAAAATATGAATTTTTCCTCTAGCCAGGAAATTTGTCAAATGTGAAGTATTGAAAATTAGACTTGTTCTTAGTCAGCAGAAACAAAACAGGTACCTGCCCTCCAGAGCATCAGGTGCCCTCCCAGTCCATGAGAAGGTGAGAAACACAGAGTGCCACAATTCCCAATGCAAATATCCTTCTCCAGCACCGCCCTGCATTGTGAATGTCAACATCACATATGGGTACAAATGCCAGCCACCCTACCAGCCTCCTATACATGGAAAATTCTTCAAGCAACACCCTCCCCACCCAGAGGCTACCACACCTGTTAAGCCCTTCCAACCAGGTTTTGCAAGCAAGAGAAATGAATTTATTAGGGACACTGTACTTACGAGTGAGAAACATCCTTTTTTACATATAAAGATACAAAAAAAAAGGATGAATTAATGAGTAGGGACAAAGGCAATGACCTATTACTCAGATAAGTTAGGAAGCAATTTTGCATATGTGAGGAAAGATGGACCAAAGCCAAATGAGTGTAGAATGAACCCACTTTGAGAACAAAGATCTATCCTTAGAAGACAGTATGAACAAAACCTGTGCAAATGTGTAACCGCTGTGTAGGAGAAATGTGCCAGGACAAAATACCCTGTCAGGCAATAAACTCTGAGGATCAAGACTTATCACTGAGGTTTTAGTAGAACATTCAAACGCACTGAGGTTGAGTCAAAAGTTGGCAAAAAGTTTAAATCTGAAATCAGTAATAACTCATTTCAATGTTTTAGCAAGGAAAATAGTTAAATAAATTTTATGCTCCTGCATAAAATAGTAACAAGACTCAAAACAAATATTCCTATGCAGTTTTTAAATTACAAGCAGAATAAATAACATACTGTACTGAAAGCCTCCACATCAAAAAACAGAGAGCAAAAGAATTTATCGATAAGGAAAGTTGTCGTGCCCAGAGTACTTTGAACAGCTGGCTACTCACGGGAATTTCTTCTGCATGAAACACTTTTGCTGGGAAGAGGAACTGAGTATGAAAACACTCTTTCTCCAGATGGCCTACTTTTGGAGCAAGGGTACATGATGGAGCCAGCTGTCAGCATTAGCAGCTTTACCAACTACTGAGGCCTAGATCCTTTCCCCAGGACCCCTGGCAATCCCTGGACTGTACCTGAAATCCGATTAGAACAGACAGAGCTCAAGAGGATCTAACAAGTTACCACACTTGATCCACTGCCTCTTATGCTAAAAGCAAGAAAAATAAGGCTGGTGGATATGAAACTATTATGAACCACTTCAGAGCTACTTTTAGAAACATAATAAATAGAAATCGACTATGAAGCACTGACCAAGTGACCTTACAGTCACTGCAGGAAGTACATTAGGGGCTGGACTGCAGGGTGTCTAAAGGCAAATAACGCTCAGAGGACAATGACCCCCAGGTTGACAGAGGCATACACAACAGCACCACCGCCCTGTCATACCCTGAGCCACTGACACTCAAGTGACATGTATCAACCCACCCTGGGAAGCTCACGGAGGTTATTCCTATTGGTCTCCAAGGGATAGGACAGGGTGTGGCATGCTCAGACACAAACTTACTGAACCCTCATATCTTTCCACAGCAGGCTCAGCTCAGTATAGGCAACTATTAACGGCTGATTCTCTCCCAGAAAGCTAAGACCTTATTTGTGTGGCTTGTTTGTAAAAGGAAAACAGGCTGTTTGGATGTGATGTTAATCGAGCATTGTAGAGGGGAGGAACAGAGCTGTTTTATTTATTTAACAAACAAACACTGCACTAGCTCTGTACTAGGCTCTTGTTAAGTGCTTTACTGATTGTATCTCCCTGAATCCTCACAGCACCTCCACATGGGAGACCCATCGTCTGATACCCATTCCCTTTGGAAGATAAAGAGCCTGAGGCACAGATGTGCCCTGCAACCCCAGTCATGTAAGTGCCAGGTTCATTGTCACTGCCCACAACAGAAAGAAGTGTATTTGTAGTCAGACCTACAGAAGTGTCTACAACACACACATTTACACTGTGGTTTCCTTTTCAGACAACCCATGACCTGAGGTAAGCATCTCCCAGGACAACAGCAGTGAGCGCACCACCTCTATGGTAGAACATGGGAACATGCAATGACCCAAATGGACAAGAAGTGGGGAATATGTACCAACCACATAGTAGTCAGCACAAATCCTCTTCCTAACACCAGAAAACACTAAGGACATGTGGTGTCATTAAGGGAGGCATTCAGGAGAGAAGGATTCCAAAGGATACCCAGGCTGCAGTCCAAATCCCAGCACTGACTCAGCACATCCAGTCGGCCTCTCTGGGTTTTAGGGAAACTAAGAGACCATCTCCATGGAGCCCAAGTCTGCCCCTGGAAGCAGTGTCCAAACTTTCATGGGCACCACTACCACCCTCAAACCCTAACCAAAAACACCCCTCCTGGAACCAGTGCCAGAGCCCCCAGTGAATACTCTTCACCTCCTCCAAACTGCCAGGCCATTCCAACTGTGGGCAAACAAGGAGAACACTCATATTACAAACACTCATGACAACTGTCTGCCTTACACTGACATCTTGACAGCTTCTGTACTAAAATCAGACACACAAGTATTTTTCCAAGACTTTTTTTAAAATAAAAAGGTAAAAAAAAAAAAAAAAAAAAAGCCTAGTGTACACCCTTTAACAAGTGAACAAGAGACTATGAAGTTTTGTTTTTGAGAGAGGTTTACTTAAAACCATTTTCTTAAAAAACATCTCTCATAATTTTATAGCAATTTTAAAAAGGCCTCTAACTGCATGCATACAGGATGTAAGAAATCCATGTTAGACATGTATTCAAAGAATGGACTATTGAGAAAGAGATATGAAGGAAAGCAGGTGGCAGCCCCTGCCTTGTTCCCACATAGGAGATCAAATGGAGACTAGTCTTGGGTTCTCCTGACAGTGGAACCTCCCTACAGCATGTACTATGATTTAGAAGAGTGTGGCCCCTTACCAGTAAATACACCCTGGTCTTCCCTTGAGATTCTCCCTGTATGTCACAGAACGAGCAGTTCTGAACATCAACTATGGGATCTTAGAAACTGCTGCACAAACATCACAGAAATGTGCAGACTGTAGCATCTGCAAAGCCTGGGCATCCAAACCATAAGAGCCTCATGCTAGCTAGTCCCATGATCCCTTTTCATGTCTCTGTTCCCTCTGGATTCTCCATACTTGATCCCAAGTACCACTTTCTCCCTCCTCCTATAAACAAGTGGCATGCAGGCCTTCTGCTTCCACAACTGCTTACCCAATCTCTTCCCAAGACTGACTGGCATTCTTCCTATCTAAATCCAATCCTCCCAAAGAATCCCATCCCTTCCTGTCTACCATGAGAGGGTCACCAACCATCTCTGTCAAGTTTTGCTTTTTGTCTCTTATACTACAAAATGAGTTTAGTTCTATATTTTCACACATAAAATATCCAAATACATACCAACAACATATACTACAAAAATTCTGCAGTAATTAACTCAGTTCTCTCTATAATCCTCAGTGGCCCATGGATTTGTCACGGCCCCACCCTCTCTCCAGTACCCACCACCTCCTGTAGCACTCTCTTGGTCGAGCACCCACCACCCTCCTACAGTGTTCATCCTCTCTCTCCAACACCCACCACATCCTGAAACACGCACCCATACACTTCCCTCTTCTCCATGGTCAGCCCTTGATTCTTTTGCATGCTTAGGCTCTGCCATTCTGTCCATCTGGTCAGCTCCTAACTCATCTCATAGAAGCCAGGTCAGGAGTCCCTTTCCTCAGAACATTATGCCCCTGGGCTGAGATAATCACTTGTTCCTTGGGCCACCACTCTGCCTTCTGCTCACTTCTATGACATTTCTGACATCACGTACTGCATTTTGTCTATCTTGAGATTCCATCAAGGAGGTAGCTGTCAATCAAATGCTACAATGCCTCCATGATATTCATGTGTGAGCTGGTCACATAAGCTTCTGCTTCTCTCATCTATTCCAAGGAATACTGAAGAGTAGCAGTCCTAGGCATGATAGGCATGCTTCAGTTATAAAGTATAGTAGGTTCATTTGTTAACAGCATCATCCTTCCTCAGGTTCCATAAGGCATTTAGATGATGCTCTGCAAAAAATACAGAACTGCCATCATTTGGCTAGTGCCAACCATGTTTATATCAAGTTCTATGAATAAGAATCAGGTGCTTCATGGCTACTGCTGCCTTTTTGCACATACAAGAACTTACTATTTCAAGGTTGAATCTTAGTATAATCTTTAAAAAGACATTCTAACATCAATTACACTTAAAACTTTTAGTGCCAATGATATACATAACTAAATTGATGGTAAGTTTGAACAGCAATGACAAAGCCCATCCAATGCAGGGAACTAGAACTAGTGAGGACTACAGTCCATGTCTGTGAGGCATTCCATTTCAAAGTTGTAAAACATCATATATACTGGAGTCAATGGGAAAAGATAGCAATAACTGGTTTATAAAAAAATGTTTTATCATCAGAGGCAAAGAGTTCCTTAAGGGCAGGCTTGAATGTCTGGTTTACTTCTATATCCAGGATTCTAGCCCAGTGCCTGGCACATAGTAGGGATTCAATAAATACTTGCTGGGAAAACAAACAAACAAACGAACGAACAAACCAGAATCTCAAGAAGTGAAAAGTCTTCAAGGTCAAGCATCGAGGTCAAGATACTTTTTTAAACATAATACACGGTGAGAAAACACAATTTACACCTTGTCCTAGGATATACTACATCTAACCAAAACAAATATACAGATAGTATTTCCAAAGAGTGCGCGTGACACATGATACTTTCTATTCTGTTCCCTTAAATTAAAAACAAGTTGGCAAAATCCACTCTGCTATGCTATCCTCTGCCTCAACCGCCAATGTTTGTCAAACTCACTCATCTAGGCATCGTTTTCCTACATTTTTGCCATACTCATGCATTCATTTCCCATACCATCATTTATCTAGCATTTTCTTTAAATAGAATAACTTTGTTTATTGGTTTAAATGAAAATAAAGTTCCCTTTCATAACAGTATTATGATGACACAAAACAGGAACAACTTTCCATACATAAACATAACCCTAAAATATACCATTTGCCCCACCTTCAGAGCTGGAACTTCAGCCCCCACTTGGAAGCAACCCCTGTGAGCTTTCCCATTTCCTTTAGGTGAATCCTCAGACCCTACCCTAACTCCCAACCTTGGCAGAACTCACAGCCCATTCCGGAGCTGCAGAGAGTAATGGAGGGCTGACATTCTCTTGCAGGCTACTTCTGCTCCATGACAGAAACCTGCCTTTGTGCACAACCCATTCAAATCACCATCTCCACATGTGTATACAAGTGTGGCAAGCTCCAGCTCACCTACGAGACTCAGCTCAGCCCAGTCTATGAGTCCTGGAACAGCCCTATGCATATCTCTAAACCTTCCTAAACATTTCTCATTCTCTGTTTTCAAGTCTGTTTCCACAGCCAACCAGCTCCTCCAGGTCAAGAACTGTTTTTCCTCTCAATGGTTGCAAAACTGAGGCAGAGAGTCAGATACACAGTGAGCATGACACCCCCGCTGAGTTTTGAGTCCAGAGCAAGCTAGTGGCACAAGCCTGTTTCCTGACCCAGACATTAGGATGCCTGACAAGCAAGAATGACCTTGTCACATTCACCCTCCAGGGTGGTGGGCACAGGAAATCATTATATTGAACACAAAGAAGAAAGTCTCCTTAAGAAGTTCTCAACCATAATACTAACACACAGAGTCTAAAGATAAAATCAAATATTTCCTTTAAAATTTGAATTAAAAGGATATATCAAATTAATACTAATGTTAATGGTCAAGGAAAAACTCAGTAATCAGAATTCACACTATGGGTTACAAATTCTCAAAGCATTCAAAATCTCAGCCTAAGCAAACTTACTATAGCATCTGAACACAAACTTCCATTATCTTTTTAAAAAAATTTTTTTTAATTTTTTTGCCTATCATATTAAATTCTCAAACCAAAAATTGAAATTAAAAATATAAACCTTATACATGACACAAGCACAAAAATATCTTCCAAATAATATTCAAGTATGCAAGCATTTAACTGTACAAATTCATCAGCAGCCTCACTACCCACTACCTCTGGCTTGCTCTGTGAATATTGACAAAACCGTACTGCCCTGTCCTAATGTGCCATCCACCATTTATGTTCTGCTTGCCCATATCACCATTTTCTTTGGTTCTTGTTGGCAGATATCAATGATCATAAGCTATCTTGTTTCATTCTCTGCTGCTTCAAATCAGCAAATGAAAGAGAAAATCCAAGAATAGATACACAGTAATGGAAAGAAGGCAGCTATAATGGGGCCAGTATAATAGAAGATCTCTTAAATTTGATTATTTAAAAACAATTATACCTATACATATCCATACACATTTTTATATTTCTTACAACCCTGAAAAGACGTGTGTACTTTTTAAGGCACCACACAAGTCTCCTGAGCAAGGTGAGTCACAAACTGAAATAAAAGGAGCAGGTGACATGTTCACAAAAATAAGGCAGATCCAAACCGAGAAGTACAGCCCTTCCGGTTCCCAGTTCCTGCTCCTTCCACCATACTGCACTCCCCAATGTGATTCCTGCCATTTGAGGCAAGGGCATGTCTTTATTACATGGCTAATAATGAGCATTTTTTTCCCCTGCATTTCTCATAGAGGACTAATTATTTCAGTGTGGAGCATCTGAGTTCAGGATTTGTAAACATTCATGTATTTGTTAAATGTGTCCTAGTTCCCTCCATGTTACAGGGAAAGCAATAGCTGATAATATAATGGGACAATTCTGACTTGATCCCTGATTTCCTTTTTACCTTCATGCCCAAATCTTGTATCATGTATTTACCTAAGTTCCCGGAGAGCCAAATCAAGCACAAAGCCAGTCCATCTTATCTCAGTTACCAAACTATCCCGCAAATTCCAGAAGCCAGCTTCTACCTAAAGAGCATTTCATAAATGATTTTCAGTCATTTAACATTAAAATACCTAAAATCCACCTGAAAACAATGTTGTTACATATGCCTTTTCAAACTCAAGCTTATTATAAACATAGTAGGGCCAGGAGCAGATCTCAGGATTTGTCAGTTTTTTTAGTTCCATGAAATAATTTCTTGTTTTATTGCATTATAGGTTTCACATAATTTCTCCAGTTCATTGAATAACAGTAAGATACTGCCATCTTATTGTGCTGACAGAATCACAAAGCATCCAAACTTGTGCTCTGCCTTCCAAGGAAAATCATCAGAGATTCTAAAAAAGGATGCTGGTTAATGCCAAGGGACCTAAAGGTAGTGTATGTGTCTCAAAAAGCTCCACTTTGGGACAGGTAGAATCAGTGAAGGTACCTAGAATGACTACCGATGTGTTTTTATAGAAATTCAGGTTATGGATAAAAACTGATCAAGTTAATCACTTAATCTTCTTCTAAGAGTTCCTTTATATCTTAGAGACAATAAGTTATCAGAAGAGAAAAGTTAAAATATTTGAACTACCCCAGAATATAATTAAATTCTGACCCCAAAGAATTCCCAGGAAATTCCAAAGCATATCTCAATTCTATATCACACAACCAACTGACCGAAAACCTATCCAACACTTCATTAATGCAGACAAGCTGAACTCATTAAATAGCAGAAATAAATCGGAGAGGAACCCATGGTTCTAGACACAAAAGTGGAAGCTGATTTATACAAGGTCCTCACTATTAGTAATACTCAATGTCCTCTAGAGATCCAAATGCAGGATTAAGGAAAAATAAAGTCCACAGGTCAAAAACTTAAAGTCCTAAAATGATGGGGGGTTCAGGTTTGATCCCAGTCCACAATTTCACTTCACTTTAGCCTTTCATCTAAAATTTCTATGTCTCAGCAATACACTCCTGCAAAAAGCAAATGCAAAAGGCCCCCACTACCCAGGAAAGCACAAGTGCTGTCATTCCCCATAGTTTGTGTGTTCTGGAGTTGTCAGATGGGGGTAGAAGAATCACAAGTAGCCAATTCCTGGTCTATTAGCCCTGCCTGTAATCCAGCACTGGGGCTGTGGGAAGAGTGACAGCAGTGGGGAGATAAGTTGTGAGATATCATGAGATGAGGAGGAAGTAACCCAGAGAGGAAGGGGCATGGTACAGGTTTGGGAATATAGGTGCACACTACAATCCCTGACTTTAAAAAATCGACCAGTTTTTAATGATATCCTGGGAAACTTTGGTATTCTTTCCTCAGAGTGCAACTAAATACCTAGCAATTCAAGATGTGATTAAAAAAAAAAAAAAACTAGGCACAAAGTAAGGGAAAAAATAGAAAACAATATGTCTTTGCATACAAAGGTCTGCAACATGCTGACTGGGAAAAGCAGATATCTAAATCATATATATTGTTTCCTTTTATATTTTTAAAAATTACATTTTAATAGAGACACATCTACTTTCAGAAACTCAGGATAGGCACTGAGGATTCCATAAGAAGAGTCAACAAACCTCCTACCACAGTACCCTCTATGTGGGTAGATACATATGGATTACCAACCAGTTTCTGCTATAAACACCTTAAAGTTGCTCAGAAACAGCACTTTTATAACTAGAGAAGGGCATTTTTGCATTTTGTAAAAAAGTAAACAAAAACGTAGACTGAGAGACAACATGCAAGAATAAGACTAAGTGCAGCTGGCTACAAAGACAATTGTTATAGTAACAACCATGCCCCACTGGGGAAGAGGTAGGCCATCAGGACCAAACCCACACTTGATGGTCCAGAAGTGGTTATTTTAAATCACTGTCATTTTTATTGCTTATGAGTGCTAGCTTATGATCCTACAAAACTCAAATTCTTTTTTGTGATTATTATGCCCAAACTCTTTTCTACAACTATACTATTCATGCACTTGCAAATTTCTAATTTCTCTGAATTGTCAGGACAATCTAAATTCTGGCTTTATTTCCCAGATACCTTTAGTATCACTCAGAAACTAAGTAAGTATGCTTTTTATCAGCCATTGAAATGACTGAGGAAAAGGTAGACACTGTGGGCTCTATTCCTGATTTCTACATAAAGTCCAACTTGTTCACTCATTCTGTTACCAATTATCCATGGCTATTTTCATGGTTCAACGGCAAAATCCAAAATATTTACCATCTGGCCCTCTATAGAAAAAGTCTGCCAACTCTTGGCCTATGTCAGAATCCAAGGTTTTACTCAACCAAAGATAAAGTGTGTAGTGTCTTCACGTGCTAGGTAAGTGGGTACAGTGCTGCTGCTTTTAAGAGTGTTTAGGAGTTTTTATTTAAAGAGTTAAATATCTGTAAAGGCAAATCTATAAAGATAGAAAGTAGACTAACAGATGTCCAGAGCTGGGGGCAGAAACAGGAATTAACTGTTAATGAATGTGAGAGATCTTACTAGGTGACAACAATGTTCTAAAACTCATTTATGGTGTTGGTTTCACAACTCAGCAAACTTACCAAAAATCACTAAATTATACACTTAAAATGGCTCCATTTGCTATGAAAATTATACATCAATAAACTTTAAAAACTGAAAAAAAAAATTAACCACCTGTATGATTGTGCTTTTATCATGTAAGACCTAAAGCCTAGAGCACAATTTGCAATAAATTGCTAAAAAATCATCCCAAACACTTGTCCAAAACTTTAACCTCTGATAAGCAATAGCGCATTTGTGGCTTGAGGGACAAGAATCACTGACAGGTGGGCTATGAACTATGAGGGAAGGATGGGGTTGACACAGTGTCCTGTTTACCCACCCATGTCTTGGGTGCCACCATGAGACCCCAAGCTCTCTATCCCCAGTACTTCAAGGCTACGAAATACACATTCTGGGCCTACTTTAACCAAATAATGCTTTTCTCCTTAGTAATTACATAGGTATTGAAAGTCATATGAGGACACAGCCATCTACTTTTTTTGAGTTAAGAATACTGTGACAATCTTTTTTTAAAATAAGAGGTCTTATACCCTCACAACTGAAAAAGTCCTTGTTTCCACCTGGTCTTCTTTTCTATACAATCAATCACACATTCTCACATGGGAAGACAAACACATGGCATCTTAAAAGCACATTCTAAATATTCTCTATTATGTTAGCAGTTAAAAATATTCCACTGCAATCAAATTTTCTCTTAGTTTGCTGACTGACATAAATGTTTCAATACAGAAAAGTATCATTCAAGGTAAATATTCCACTTTTGTATCAAACAACTTCCAACTTAATTAAGACTGAATCAGGACCCTCAGAGAACGTACTTTCCTATCAACATTTCCTCAACACTCTAAAAGGAAGTTATAGCTAAGTTAAAGTACTAATTAGCACAATCAATTAGTAAAAGTTCTCTCCCTTTACAGAAAAACACTATTACAAGCCAAAATGTCTTTCCTATGAATAGTAACTGTCTACTACTAAAATATCACGTAGGGCAAAGTGTTACTAACCAGCTTACTAGCACAAGTACTATGTATTTCAAAAAGTACGAGTAATAGAAAGGAGGCAAAAGAGATAATATTTAAACAAAAGCACGAAGTGTCCTTTCACAAACAAGAACATAAATGGGAAAACATAAAACAGCCCAAAGTAGTGAGAAGATACAAACTCAGCACTATATGTGCTAGAGATACAGCTGCCAACAAGAGACTTGTGCCTGTCCATATGGTATTTACCTGTGGGGGGCGGAAGGGGGGCCCCTGTAGTAGGAGTACAGAACATGCAACTGAACACAGCACAGCTGAGTGACCAGAAGTGGGACTCTGGAGCCAGCCTGCCCAGAGTCCAATGCCAGAGTTGCTACTCCTGACTTATGTGATCTGGGTACTTGGCCCAGCCTCTCTGTGCCTCAACTTACCTCTACAACAGGAATAATAGTACCTATGCCTCAGGGACTACTAAAATAGTACAAATAGTACATGTTTTATAATGTACAGTCTTTATAGTCTTCAATAATGACTATAAAATGAGATACTTAACTCCTAAGGGGAAGGTACTTCATGAAGGGCTGGGAGGCAGACCTCCACAGCAGATGTGAAAGACTCTGCTGTGATCATTAGAGATGTGAAGGGCTGCTCTCAGTCACTGAAAACAGAAACCCCTGCCTAGGGGTCAGAAATCACGACTTCTGCAGGTCTGCCTGCCAACAGATAAGGAAAGGAACAAATAAAAAGAATGGCTGTGAGGCTTACATTAAGTCCAGCATCAAGCCCCCAATCTATAGGGTAAGAACCTTGACTTGCAGGTGCAACTATTGTTGAAGAAGAGTTTGGTGATTCCTTGAAAAGTTAACTATAGAGCTATCTTATGACCCAGCAATCCTCCTAAGTATATACTCAAAAGGTGTTCAAACGAAACCTTGTACACACATACACAGGCAGGCACTAGTCATAACAGCCAAAAAGTGGAAGCAGCCCACATGTCCATCACAGATGAATGGATAAACAAAATGTGTTATATTCATACAACAGAGTATTTTTCAAACGTAAAAAGGAATGAAGTTCTAATACTGCTACAACATAGATGAGCCCAGGAAACATCCTGCTAAATTAAAGAAGCCAGATGCAAAAAAAAAAAAAAAATCTTAAATGAAATGTTCAAAACAGGCAAATTCACAGAGAAAGAAAGTAGATTAGTGGCTGTGAGGAACTCTGGGGGAGAGAGAAGAGCAGAGCACAAGGGGTGCCTGTTTAATAGATACAGGGTTTCCTTTTGGGGTAATAAAAATGTTCTGGAACTAGATAGTGATAATGGTTACACAACATTGTGAATGTACTAGAAAGGCCACAGAACTGTACACTTTAAAATCGTTACAATGATAAACTCTTTATGTGAATTTTACCTCAATTAAAAAAAAATTCTGGGGTGGCTCCATAGTGTAGTGGTTAACACATCTGCTTAACATGCAGGTCTTGGGTTTGCGTCCCAGGTGGAGCCATGGACCACAACCTGGATGCACCAAGCCCCCTGGGTGCACTAGGCCCGAAGTGCACACCTAAGTGTGTGGGAGGAGATGCCCAGTCTTCAGAGATCCAGTTCTTAATGGGAAACAGCAACATCCATAGGTCAAGGGTGAAGGGGGGTAGTGGGGAATTTAAGAGTGAAAAATAAAATTCTGCTGTGAGAATGATGTAATAAGACTCAAGAATGTGACTCCATTTATATGAAATTCTAAAAGAGGCAAAACTAATCTACAACAAAAAGTAAATCGGCAGTTGCTTGGGGTGGGGCTGGGAGTTAAATGTTTAAAAGGAACTTTTTGGAGTGATGAAAATATTCTATACTGAACTTCACTGTTGGTTATATGGAATAACAATACTGTCAAAATTCATCTAACTATAGATTTTAGAATGGATACTTTCATCATCTAAAGTATACCTATATAAATGGCGCTAAAATAATCATAGGTATATATTATTAGTTATAAGAAACACAAAAACATTGAGCTGGAAGGACCATGAGAAATGATACACAAGTTAAAATCAGATCAAGTTAAAGGCTGGACGCTCAGCCTAACAATGAACTACTCCCACAGAAAGACATCCCCTACCCCCATGCCCACCAGAGCCTTAGAGACCTTCCCTCCTTGGAACAAAAGTTCATTAGCACGGTCACCTTCTGTTCTCAGAGTGACACCACTGCTGAGGGGTGGCCAAGGGAAGACAGTGATGCTAAAAGAAAGTTTTCTGAAATGACTTAATTTTAAAGTTTAATCAATATAAAATTCTATAAATATTTTTCTTCAAAATATACATTCCTGTTCTTTATTACTTTAGTACACATTTTTTATATAGCTTAGATATGTGGGTGTCATTTTTTTAGGAAGCACACACTGTATATTAAACAAAATGTTTTGCAGTGCTTTTATTTTACAGTTCTACTGGAAGGCTAATGTTACCCTGGCATGTTCAGACATCTTCCATTAATCATCTCCAAAGCTGCTGGCTACAAAGACGCTGCTTCATTCAACAGCATTTCTTTAAACAAAATCCAAACTTGTTGTACCTGAGGTAGCAAAACTTGGTTTAAATACCCAAAAAGAGAAATAAGTCTACAGTGTATATTCCATATCCTAAAAATACCTCAAATCCATCCAATACCATGGTTGCCACACCAGCCCTTACTCATTTTCACCAATTACCGCCTCTAGACATTCTCTAATCCAACAGTGTGTTAAGAAGGATCTGTGAGATCAAAACCATTGTCATAATATACTAAGAAATTATTTGTCCTTTTCAGTCTACGTTTGCAAGGAGGGTAAAAGTGCTGGCATCTCAGCACTTTTTAACACGATGTACCATATTCTTCATTGTCACACAACCACAACTTTAAAACACCCAACTCACTTAAGACTTCTAGATCAGTAAAAATTTTATTAAATTTTGACACTGGAATACATATTGTCTTTATACTCTGTGAAGGAACCAAAGAGAGTACATAAAGTGCACATCTACTGAAGACTGACGTACAACAGTTCTCAGAACAAAAAGCACTTGTTCAACTGCAATTTTATAAAAAACTCAATATTAAATGACTAACAACCATAGTTATTTAAGTAAACAGCTATCCATATTTGTTGTCAATTACAAAATCTGAAATTTCAAGCAAAAAATAAAAAATTTTGTAAAATTTCTATGCCAGCTTCCACTTTAACCAAGATGGAGTAAAAGAATAATGAATTCATTATTCCTCTTAAACCTGGACATAAAGTAGGAAACAATGGTTTACAAGACACTAGACATCAAGCAATGAGAAAAATGAATGAGAAAAATGAAGTAAAGCTCTACAAATGTCACAATTCACTGACTAGAGAAACTTTCCAGGCTGAAGCGTGGGTAGGGGAAACCCAGGAGCGGCTGCAGATTTGAAAGTATCAAGCAGGCTAAAGCAACTAGTTTGCAGGGAGAGCACAAAAAAGAGCGCTGCACAAGGAGAGAACTCCAAAGATCTGTCAAATTTGCCCCGGACTAAATGCTGCTCTGGTGCCATGTAACAAAAGTTGAAATAAAGAGCTGAAAGACTCAAAGTAAAGTGTTTTTAAAGTAGCTTAACTACATCTAAGAACAAAGCCTAAGGATATTTATAGTAATACAAAAATATCCAGCAACAAACAAGGTGAAATCAACAATGTCTGGCATGCAATCAAAAATAATGTGACATACAAAGCAGCAGGAAAATGTGAGCAACAATGAAAAAATCAATCAACCAACCAGAAATGACACAGATGTAACAATTAATAGATAAGGACATTAAAACACTCTATATATTCAAGCTAGACACATAGAAAATGTGGGGGGGGAAAAACCCACACACACACAAAAAAACTTCTTGAAATTAAAACTATAATGTATGAGGTAAAACTTTTGAGACAAAAATGTCTAACATATTAGACATTATAGAAGAAAGTGGTAGTGTGCTTGATGACAGAGAAATAGAAATTATCCAAAATAAGACACAGAGAAAAAAAAGACAAAAAAAAAAAAAAAGAACAGACCACCATTGTGCTGTGTGACAATTTTAAGCAACCTCATTTAAATGTGTAAGTGGTGTCTATGAAAGAGAAATGGAACGGCCAGAAAAATTATTTGAAATAATACTGGCCAAAACTTTTCAAATATAAAACTATAAACCCAGATAAGTAAAGCTTAACAAACCCCAACCACAAGAAACATGACTAAAACTATACTAAGCTACATCATAAATCAAATAGCTTGAACATCTTTTAAAAGGACACATTACTTACAGAGGTGTAAGGACAAGGATGACAGTAGACCTCTGGTTGGAAACAATTCAAGTCAGAACCCAGTAGAGCAACATGACTAAAGTACTCAAAGAAAAAATGGTTAGCCTGGAATTCTTTACCCAGCAAAAACACTTTTCAAAAACACAGGCAAAACAAAAACACTTTGAGACAGATAAAAGCTGAAAGAATCAATCATCAGCAGTCCACTATAAGAAATACTAAAGACAGTCCTTCAGAAAGGAAACAGGTTGAAATCTAGATCTACACAAAGGAATAAAGAACACTAAAAATAAAACAATGCATCATTGACGTTTTATCCCTAAAATTTATAAAACTACTAATACCATAATTTAGGTTACCTAAATTCTTCAATTTAAATAAAAAACAATAGATTATTTTAACCTAGTTGGGAAAAAAAATTGACAACGTAAAGTAAAAAATGAGAATGTATTATGCATTTCATAACATGTAAAAGATGTTTCAAAATAATACAAAACCCTGGAAGGGAGAAATGGAAGTATACTACTATAAGGTTCTTAAACTATATGGGACAAAATACAATATCATTTGAAGGCTAGGATAAATTAAAGCTATAACCATATACCCTAAAGCAATCACTACAAGGAGTAAAAAGGTGGCACACAACACAGATGCTCACCGTTTATCTTTTCAAAAGAAAAGGCATTTCCTACAGACACACTGCTATAAATACTGTTTATATTTTCTACCATTAAGTCTTCCTTCTGTGGCCTCACCAAAAAAAGCTTTATAGCAGCTTAGCTCGTGAAAAATGTACTCCAAATTCTGTAGTCAATTAATTTTCAGAAGAAAGGTTGTTTAAAATTTGGGAACCCTGTAATAACTGTATTACTACAAATTCAGGAGGCATAAAAGCCACATTTTGAGAAAACTTTCAAATGCTTCGATTTCATAGGCTGGGCACTAAATCATATTAGGAAATAAGGTTCATAGAAGCACCATGGTACATTATTCCGCAGAGACTAACAATGAGACCCTTTTCAAGAGATTATATATGAAATTTCATCAAATACTTCAATTTGCAGTTTTCATTTGATTACCCTGAAAATCTTTTTTTTTTTTTAATTACAAAAATAGAACCTTACAAGAAACTTATCTATTTACAATATTACCAATTCAGAAGCTCTTTAATTTTTGGCATAGTCTCTTTACCAAAAAACTTAATTAAAATGTTTTTAAGGCAATTAAGAGTCTAACATTTATCGACCCAGATGCTACTCATCTTCTTGTGATTACACCTTCACAACCAAGTAGACCTCCTGTCACGAGATACTTACAGCCAATTTAAAAGTCAAGTCAGTCATAAAGACATACAGATCAGAAATACTCTTGCATACACAATCATATGATTTTTTTACAAGAATGACAAGACCATTCAATGGGGAAAGGATACTCTTCAACAAATGGTGATAGGAAAACTGGGAATACACATGTAGAGCAATGAAGTTGAACTTTTACCTAACACTATATAAAATATTAATGTGTCTACAGCCATGACTCCCTGAACATGCCCAATCTTATCTGATATAGGAAGCTAAGCAGGCCTGGTTAGTACTTGGATGGGAGACCACCTAGGAAGACTAGGTGCTGTAGGTGTTAAAAAAAAAAATTAAAAATTAACTTAAAATTGTTCAAAGACCTAAATACAAAAGCTAAAGCTACAAAACTCTTAGAAGAAAACATAGAAGAAAAGTTTTATGACACTGTATTTCACAGTGCTTTCTTGAATTAAGACATAAAAAGCACAGGCAACAAAAGAACAAGTAGCTAAGGTGGGCTTCATCAAAAGTCATAACTTTTATGCATCAATGGACATTATCAACAGAATGAAAAAGTTAACCCACAGAATGGGAGAAAAATCATTTATCTGATAGAGAACTGATATCCAGAATATATAAACTACATCTGAACAACAACAACAAAATGACCTGATTTTAAAATGGACCAAGGACTTGAACAGGTATTTCTCCAAAGATAAGCAAGTGGCCAATAAACACATGCTCAACATCAGTAATCATTAGGAAAATGCAAATCGAAACAAGATACCACTTCACACTCATTAGGTTGGCTATTATCAATCAATCAATAACAATTGTTGGCAAGGATGTGGAGAAATTAGATCCTTATGCTTTGCTGGTAGGAATGTAAAATAGTACAGTTGCTGTTGAAAACAGTATAGCAGTTCCTCAAAAAATAAACAGAGACTTTTACCATTTGATCCAGCAATTCTATTTCTCTATACTATATAAACAATAGTAAAAGGATGGACTCAAACATGTATTTGCACACCCATATTCATAGCAGTATTATTCACGATACCCGAAAGGTAGAAGCAACCTAAGTATTCATTAATATAGATGAATGGATAAAGTTGGTGTATATATACACACAATGCAATAGTCAGCCTTAAAGTACATGCTTCAATGTAAATGAATCCTAAAGAAATTATGCTAAGTAACATAAGCCAGACAGAAAAGGACAACTACTAAATGATTCCACTTACATGAGTTACTAGAACAAATTCATAGGAACAGAAAACAGAATAGTGGCTGCCAGGGGCTAAGGAGAGCAAGAGGAGAATGTAGAATTAGGAAGTAAAAGTGGAGTTAGAATTTAATGAGACAGTTTCAGTTGCAGAAGATGAAAAAGTTCTGGAGACTATGGTAGTGATAGTGGCATAATAATATGACTAAAATGCCACAGAACTATACACTTAAAAGACGGCTAAAGTGGTATATTTTGTTATGTATATTTTACTACAATGAAAAGAAAGCTCAAGTCGGTGATAATCCAGTTTTAATATAGTTTTATTAAATAGGGAAAAATTCATAGACCCATTAACTAAACTGTACCATTCTATTTTGGTTGCCTCAATTCTCCAAATCTTTTCAACTACTCTAGGAAAATACGATGGACAAATGCTTCCTTGAACACTAATTATTATGGTCATTTCCAACAAAATAGTTTAAAAACTAGGGTTCTTCTAAAAACGAGTAGTTTTACTAACTAGTAACTCAGCTCTTAGAATATTTAGAAGACTAAATCATCGTCTTCCTCTTCCAGATTTGTGAAGTACTGCATAGTAGTAACTGCAAAATCTCCATCTCAGCATCTTTTTAATAAATGATATACTTCCATTTGTCAAAAGCTTCATTTTACAAGCAGCCTAATTAGCACTAGGCTCAGTCATCATAAATACTTCATTTCTGTGTTATTCTACAGCAGTGTTTAGCTCCCATTTAGTTCAAAATTAATTCCTGAAGCTAATATACATGCATTTATGATTGTTATTAAGTTTAATGTCCCTACAGCTTTCTACTTAAGGAAAAAAAATCTTTTCTTCTGTATAAGTCAAAACACATATAGGTTAAAGTCCTTCCTGTCCAGAGTGCAATTATGTTTACAAAAATGTCAATACTATTAGGTCAAAATAGTGGAATCTATCTGTTTAGTCTAAAATTTCTTAAAGTGAAAATATTTTGGAAAGAATAAATCCATTACAACACTAGAAAACAGAATGATATAATAGTAGCTGACCAGATCAGAAGGACAAATAATCGAAGTCTAAAAAATCCAATCAAACTATATAGAGAAAGGAGCAAAGTCAAGATGGCTCAGACTTAAAAAGAACACTTCAAGACAAAAATCAGCTGGGGCCTGAAGGCCAAATCTGGTCTACTGCCATTTTTTATACAATCTACAATCTAAGAATAGTTTTACATTTTTGCCTAATCAAAAAAGAATATTTTATAACAAGTAAAAATTACCTGAAATTTAAATTTCAGTGTCAATAAATAAAGTTTTACTGGAACACAGCCACGCTCATTTCTTTATGTATGGTCTATGGTTCCCTTTGTGGAAAAACAGCAAAGTAAAGTAGGTGGAACAGAGAACCTGTGGCCCACGAAGTCTAAAATATTTACTAACTAGCCCCTAACAAACAGCTTTTGAGAGATGAATTAAAAAAGATAAGCCTGTATACTTAAAGAGCTACTAAATACTAAGCTGTATAAAAAAGTCAAACCCAACCCTTAACAATTAGTGGTGAAATTTCAGAATCCCACAGATAGGACAGAAAATCCTACAAATTCCCATAAAATCCTAAAACCCTAAAAGATTACAAATCAGATTGGCACCAGATTTTTCTCATCTCAAGAAGCCAATGACACAAAAGTCAAACTTTTAATGTAAAGGACAACAGAGCGTGTCCTCTGCTCATTCATCAGTGAACAGTTCCCACAGAGAACAGCTGCTCCAGCAGGTGGGTGATCTCAGCTCCTCCTCTACTACACCACCAAAGAAAAATCCCTCTGCTGAGCATCCAGCAACAACTATGTGATTCTTGTTTACTCCAAAGACATCACATCTACAGAAAGAAGACTACTCAGCTACACAGTCACCAATCACAAATGTCAGGATGCTGATGACACAAGAATGAAGTTATATAGACATAAACTCAACACTGTGCCTAAAAAAGATGCTAGCAGAACTTGCTCCACTGGTCATGGGGCAGTTATGTCACATTAATATACGAAGAATACATTCATGTTCCTTTATGTAACTAGCCCAGTTTTGCTGCTGACAGTTCATTTCTCAGAAAAATAAATAATTCCCTCATTTATCTAAAACTTGAAAGCCTTACTTCTTAACTTCCTTGCTAAACCTCAATATGGTCATTAGTGAAATAGTAATCATCCTGCTGGCCACACAAGATCATTAGGGAGATACAGAGCACTTGGACGGTGCCTGGCACACAAACAATTTAAGTACCTGACGAAGATTAGCATTGTTGTTGGCTAAAATCTCAGTAAATTTTGAGAGAAAAAGCATACTAACTCCTGAATAAATCCATCAACTAACATTCTGAAACCGATAAATTCAGCCTCAAAAAGCAGATATCAGGCCCTTGAGCCCATGAGCCACTTTTCTCTTGCTCAAGCCCACTTCCACATCTAGAAGTGTACTGTTGCTTTACTTACCCTTCTAATAAAGCTATTCTTTTCTGCTGTTTAAAAAAAAAAAAAAGCAGGTACCAGATTACAGGTAACAGTGCCTGCACATAAGTCCACGAATAGTGCCTGCTCCCACTAACCTGTTATGTATGCAACCCACCATGCATACATATATGCACGCACACATACATATATACATGTGTACATACATAGATACATCAACAATCAAGGCATTGTAGGGTACTGTTTATAAAAATCAGATAAAACAAATGAGCTACTCTCTACCTATGTTCTTTAACAATTTTCAACACTGCAATCAGGAAACCTGACAAGCAGGATTTACTAATTTAGTGATTGACTGTTAACCTGAAAGGGAAAAACAAGAAAGAGAACTAAACATTTGTAAGGATAATTGGGTGCAAGCTATTAAGATGGCCATGCCTTCCCCTCAGTAGACTGTGAGCAAGGCACAAATGCTTGCCCTCCTTTATCCACACCTGTAATGTGAGAGTAAACAAACTCATCTTACTCCCATCATGAGCCAGAGTGGTAGAATTTCACATCCCTTAATTCTGGGCTGGTTTTAAGACTTGCTTTGCAGGGCAGAATGAGGCAGGAGTGAAGCTGAGAGCTCCCAGACTCTGGACTTCACAGGGCTGCTGCTTTTGTTCTTCCACAAACACAGCAGTCAGCCCACCTGCTGGATGATGAGTGGCCCACAGCCCAATTACCCCATCAACCAGCTACAAAGACAACCAAGCAACAAATAGAACCAAGTGGGTTTTAACTTCAGAATACAAAATTTGTTTAACATTCAAAACACAATCAATGTAATTCACAGTATTTACAAACTTAAAAAGCAGTATAATTAACTCAATAGATGTGAAGTTTTTGATAAAATCCGAGGTCTAGTCCTGATGAAAACTCAGCAACCTGGAATCAAAGGGAACTTCCTCAACCCGTGCATCTATGAAAGTGCATCTATGAAAACCCTACAGCTAAAATCATAGTTAATGGTGAAAAAGTGAATGCTTCCCCCTATGGTCAGAAATAGGCCTTAGACGAACTTCTCTCTCACCACTTCTTGTCAACATTGAAGGTTTTTAGTCAGGGAAATAAGATCAAAAGAAAAGAAATAAAAGTTACCCAGATTAGAAAGAAAAAAGTAAAACTGACTTCATCTGTGGTTAAAATCATCTACATAGAAAATCCAATAGAATCTATGAAAAAGTAACCAGAATAAATGAGTTTAGTATGACTGTAGGATGCAAGATCAATTTTTTTTAATTGACATCTATACTGGTACAAAAATAGTCATTTAAAAAAAATACCATTTACAACAGCATTAAAAATTAAATACTTTAGGGATGAAGGCGACAAAAGATATCCAAGATTCCTACACTGAAACCTGAAGCACTGTTGGAGACTGCAGTACACAGAAAGTCAACAGAAAAATATACCATGTTCATGGGCCAGAGGACTCAACATTACAATGTCAATTCTCTCCAACTCAATCACACAGCCAACACAAGCCAAATCAAAATCCCAGAAGATTTTTTCAGATTTTTTCATACAATTTGACATACTGACCCTAAAATTCACATGCAAATGAAAAAGACCTAAAATAACCAAAACAATTTTGAAAACAAAAAATAAGTTTGAAGGACTACCACCACCAGACATCAAGGCTTATTATAAAGCTACAGTAAGTAATCACGCCAGTGTGCTATGACCTAAGGACAGATAAAGGGATCAATGAGATAGAAGTGTGTCCAGAAACAGACCTACCAGACAACTGATTTTTGACAAAGATATAACAACAATGAGAAAGGATTTCATTTATATAAAATTCTAGAACATGCAAGGTACTCTTACAGTAACGGAAAGCATACCAGGGCAAAGGAGGGCAGGGTGGAAGGGTAGGATTATGAAGGAGTCCTAAGTCACTTTGGGGGTGATAGATATACTCATTATCTTAATCGAGGTATATACATATGATAAAATTTATCAAATTCTAACACTTTAACAAGTCCAGTTTATTGTATGCTAATAATACCTGAATAAAGGTAGTTTAAAACAAAACAAAACAAAACAAAACAAATGAACAAACAAAAAAAAACAGTTACCAGGCATCAAATATCAGCGTTGGCTAAGCAAAACGGGAGGGAAAAATAAATTATTGTTTAGGAATTATGTGCTACTTGCTTTAATAGTCATTAGCTCATTAAATAGGAAAAAAAAAAAATAGCCTTGAGAGGCAGATATAATTCTACTGAGAAAAACAAAAAGAGAAATTAAGTGATTTTACCCATGGTTATGGCTCAAAACCTTGCCTACAATCCCTAGTCTATATAAAAAGGTCTGAGGTGAGATATGCCGTATGGCATGCACAAAGCAAAGTAAAAACGTGCACATCAATTGAAGTGAAGATCGGTATATACGACTCTGAGGAGAGGATATATAAGTGGCCAAGTTGAGGACAGGAAGCCATGGACATCATGTGTCCAGATTAAACTTGGGCAGGAAAATTGGTTAATCTGATAGCTTTAGGAGAAGAAAATATCAGCCCCTCAGGAAAGCAATCCCTTCCCTTCTATATCCTAAAGTTAAAAGCACTATTGAGCCCCAAACTACATACTATTTGGAAATTCTAACAATATCCATATCACAGCCTTTAAGCAGCTGAACACAAAACTTAAAAGATGGCTAGCATGAATCCCTGCATCATGACCTCGAACCCCACAAGAACATAAATCTCAAACGTGATTAAAGCAAGTTAAGGAAAACTCTGAAATTAGTTTCACAAGACAGCAAACTCATCAAGTTGCCCAAAAGGAAGTGATTCTCTATCAAGAGGCTGCTCTGAGCAAAAGCTTCAGGTCAGGAATGAAGCCACCAAGGAGATGTTTGTCCAACTGACTATCCAAATCAGGCCCTCAATTTATATGCAACACCACATAGAAAAGAAGGGGAGAGGGGACATTTATTTAGCTATGTATTTTAAGTACTTATCTTCCTATCAGGTCTTGTCAGGTGAATGCAGTCTTGCCATGCTACAATGCTCATTTTACCTTGATTTTTTAAAAACTATATTCACTCTCTATCCAAGAGCAGGTTTACCATCCTTTTTCTGCTGTAGATATGGTATTAAAGCTGCTGAGTGAACACTCCCAGGAACAGAAGCAACAGCTAAGAACAACAAGTAGACCATGAGAATAGGAGACAATCAAGGACGTGAGCTTGCTTCTCCATGTTCCAAATCCATGCACCACCTATGCTTTTATTTTTGCACAAAAATGGCAAGAGGGTACCAATATCTCTAAGTTAGGTGCAATATTTAGGAAATCTAAACAATAAAAGAAATCATTTCAGACTCACACAATAAATCCAGCAATGAAGCAAGCAGACTACCTGACACTTGAAACAAATGAAAAGCCAAGTGGGTCAAGACAGCCATAGGTGATAGACATAATACTAGAGTAACCAGGAGTCACAAACATGCCGCATTGCTCTCCATTCTATTTTAAAAGCTGATGTATGGTGACAGTTTTATTAGGTATCGCCATAAGTGTGCCAAGCCCTGTGTTTGGTGCTTACAGATAAAATGAGTTTCATTTAGTGGGAAGATAGCTAAATAAAGGATGATTATTATAACACAGAACAATAAATTGAGGAAAGACAGAAGCTGAGCATCTAGTCAAATGGGGGCAGAAGCCACATGCAACAAAAGAGCTAAGTCATGAGATCAAGAGGACTCACTGGGAAGCTGAGGCCTGACAAATGAGTAGGCATCACCAAAGGAAAGTGGGAAGCAGGGAATTCCAGGCAGAAAGCATACCATTTAAGAACTGGAAGATGGTAGTCTCTTCTAAAAATGGAAATAACAGAATTAGAACTTCATTTTAAAAGGTCACTTTGGTATTTGTATGGAAGTGTCAGAGACCAGTTAGGGTGCTGCTGCAGTAATTAAAAGGAAAATAAAGAGGACCAGCTATAAGGTAGTGACAAGGGGGACAGACATAAGTAGACTAGTAGAAGATGTTTAAGAGGCAGAATAAACAGTGCTAAATGCTGTCTAAAAGGCTTCAGAGAATGCTCCTCATGAAAGGCCCACTGCACTCCACATAGCCCAGGGCTGAGGGAGCAGGTCTGAGAGGCTACAACAAACTGACAATCCTACACTTTCTCCCAAAAGAACAAATCTGCTGCCTGGAAAATGGAGAAGGGGCAGTTCAGTTCATTTGGCTCAGAGACTAGCACTCCACAAGCCCTGCCTAAACGGTTCACCGACCACACCCACTATCTTATCTATCTTTACCACAAATCTAAGAGGCAGGCAGGATAGCTGAGAACAGGAGGCAAGAAGTAAACACCATAAGGTGGCAGGACAAATGTACTATCAAACCAAGCACTCTCTCCACGCAACCTGTGGATCAGTCTTGGTTCTACTCCTACCTGTGGCCAATAGGCCCACAGTGCAATGACAGGTGGTGGAAGAAAGAAATGCCACCCAGACATAGTACATCAGAATGCAGGGGATGAGAGTTCTAATGAGCACCCCATTCCAATGGACACCCCAGATGGTAGACAGACCCTGAGGTGATCCCAGTGACCTGTCTTCAAGTGTCCATGCCTTCATGTAACCTCCTCCTATGGAGTGCAAGACCTGTGACTTGCTTCTAACCAATGGATTATGGCAAAGGGGATGGGATGTTTCCTGCTTGATTAGGTGGCATTACATGTTAAAGTCTGCGTGGTGACAATCCCATGATTACATTATGTTATATGAGACCCAAGACTTAGTAGACTGGAGCACAACACTCACATTACTGGCTTGTGAGAAGACCATGACAAGAAACTGCAGGAGGCCTCTAGGAGCCAGGAACAGTCTCTAAGTGACAGCCAGTGTGCAAACAATGACTTCAAAACCACAAGGAGATAAATTCTGCCAATAACCTGAGAGAGCTTGGAGGCAGACCACTCCCTATTCCAGCCTCTGCTGAGACCAGTTCCACCAGACACCTGGACCATAACCAAGTGAGGCACCGAGCAGAGGACACAGCTAAGTCGTGCCCAGACTCCTGACCCACAGAAACTTCTCACAATAAACATGTGTTTGTTTTAAACTGCCACATTTGTAGACATTTTTTATGCAGCAGTACACATACATCCCTTCTGCACTCTTCCATGCCACCTCCTTACATGGACAAATAATGGCTGGATATATGCTGCCAAAAAGAGAGCCAGGCCTCTCAGAAACAACGTTCAAAATTTTAAGTTCTTTACAAGCTATTACTCAGATTATCTACCACGCTGTGACTAAGTTCTGACCTTGTAACTTCCAACAATTACTATATTACAAGTTTTTTATAATTTAAAAGAATGTTGTTTTCCAGGTTGAAGTCTGCCAACTCTAACCCCAGAATAATGAATAAACTAAAATTCACTGATCTACAGTTCACAAAAAATCTAACAAATCTTCCAGGGTGGTCATGCTGGTAGGTTGAGCACAGAAGTGACTGGGTTTCATTTTCATCTCTCTTCTCCCTTCAGCAGTGTACAGAACCATTCCTGCCGCCCTCTCTCTTTTGGCTCTCCTAGTACAGTGCGATGAGGACCTCATTTAAGGGGCTGGAAGTAGGAACTTTCACAATTCAGGACAAATTCTAATATTCCTTGTTCAAGCAGTAATTTTTCGACAGATCCTCCTGGTTGCTTCCTGGGAGATGACCTTACAGGACGGGCAGAGGGGGCTGGAGAAGTCTTCTACTACCACTGGGGTTGAACAAAGACCCACAAGCAGGAAGGAAATTCATGACCACTCAGCCCAAGAACAAAAGCCCAGTACACTTAACCTGGAGGGAAAGAAAATCACACCATTCTAATCATCCAGATCCTGATCCTCCTGTGACCAAAAGGTATGAAAAAAGAAGACAATTCAGGGCCCACCCCTCAAAGCTGGGCTGCAAGGATGAGAGCTAGAGCTGAGTAACAGTGAGCCCCATTATAAAAGCTGGGTAACCTGGCACTTGATTAGCACTCACTACCACAGTGGACTGTTTCTATAGCAACCAGAAAGGAAATATAAAGCAACTAGTTTTACATGAAAATTGTGCTCTACTATAATGAAATACTGCAGTCGGGAAAAACATTTTAATAAAGAACTAGGTAGATGACATCAATAACGTTAATGCTAATTATTTATTCACCATTCATATAAAATGATTTTTCTTTAAATTCTAAAATAATTTTAGATTGTTTACATCGGAAGTCAGAAAGCCATTTTATGAGTACTAATATCAATAAAGTACGTTGGGTCCTCCATTTTTAAACTAAGAGACAGTGACAAAAGATAGAACAGTAAGCCAACAAGTATAAAAAATTAAAATCAAAGTTCTGACCTCTGCTCTAATATCTGAATACAGCAAGAAATGTTCTCAGAAGTCTGAAGGGAGAAGATAAAGAACACAAAACAGCTGAGCAAAACAATGAAGATAGAAATATGCAAATTCTAGGACCAAAATAATCTTAGCCAATGCCTTCTCTCAATACCAAATTCGAGCACATCAACCCACTCTCCAAAAAATGGAATCAAATTAAAAAGACCTTGTCTTCAAAGTCCCTAAAGCTAATTCTTACTTGTCACAAATCTTAATAACCTAACACAATCAGAAGCCATGCTCCCCTTAAGAGGCAGAGTCAGAACTCTAATTGGAAGAATGTTAATATTTCATTTTGTCCTCTGTTCTTAGGTTGTTTACAGAACAATAAAGTGATTTGCTTTATAACAATAAAACTACTATTTATATGTCAACGAGAGGAAGAAATACAAACCAAAACCTGGCCAAACCAGGAGAGGTGTCTGGACTCTTGATGGCCCACACCTGCCTGGGCAAGTGGGCAGGTCTTGACTCAGCCAGGCGTGGCTCTCCAAAGAGCAGCTACAGACGCTGAGACCTCAAGCCCCAGGGACGGGGCTGCCCCAAAAGACTCTTCTCCCTGATCTCATGCTTGACTGGGGTGACTGGTTCTTCCAGAAAGAGGCCCTAGCACCTCATTTCTGCCAACTCCACCATGACCACTGCCAGTCTAATAATACACACAAGCAGGAGAAGCTAGCATTAGTCATCAGCCCTCCTCCATTTCCAAACACAAGGCCTTACCCCTTTCCCTTGACTTAGTATTCCTTCCCCAAACCCACCGGTGCTTCTGGAAGCTCCTTTAGCCTCACAAAAAAGACAGTCCAAGGGGATGCTTCCCCTTCCTCCAGACCCACAGGTGACCTTCAGCTGGGAAGCCTATTCTGGCTTTGAAGATGACTGAAACTCAGAGGGGACTAACCTCACAGCACTCACCATGGTAATGCTGCTCTGTAGTCCAAAAGTGCTGCACACCAGGGAGACATACAAATGCTACTATGCATGATTATGAACTAAAATCATGACCCATTTAAATAACATTAACTGTCAAACCGATAATTTTCCCAGCCTTTTCTAGACAAAAATAGAGAAATCTCTATAAAATATAAACGCCAGCCCCTCAACAGGTGAAATCTTTAAACCTATTTAGAAATTTGACACTTCTCCCAAAGGTCAGAATTTTATTGCTTTTGACCAAGGCCACTTCAAAACATGTAGAATATAGAGCAGACAAAAATGGTCTTTAAAAATAAATAGTCTATGGCCATGCTACCCTGAACAAGCCTGATCCTGTCTGATCTCAGAAGCTAAGCAGGGTTGGGCCTGCTTAGCACTTGGATGGGAGACCACTTAGGAAGACCAGGTGCTATAGGCATAAAAAAATTAAAAATAGGGATTGTAAACTCACAAGGTCCTTGCAATCTGTGAGGTCAACCAAGAGTTGCCTCACCTAAAAAAAATTTTTTTAATTAAAAATAAATAGAAAGCACTCACATCATTGGCAGGTGTGAGCCAGCAAAATCTCAACCGAAAGTAATCTGGTAAAATCAAAATCAAAATACCCATAACCCCTGACCTAGCAATTCTAGAAACATAACAAATAGATACTGCTATGCTCATGCAAAAGTATTCACGAAGATGTTATTCTGTCACAATAAAACACTGAAAACAAAGAAATATCCATCAGTAAGAGTAATAGACAAGTTAAATCAGCTGTGGTACATTCTTATCACAATGATAGGAAAACACGAAGCAACTCCATTGGTATTAATACAAAATAAATTTCAAGAATAAGCGACAAAAGCAAAGTACAGAATATCTACTACTTGTATAAACCACTGTATACACACCCATATGATTGTACATGCAGGGACACCCAAGGTTTGGAAAGGAAGCTAAGAACCAGAAGTAAAGACTTCCCATGCCAGCCTACACAAAGTAAATCACTATTTTCAATGGAAAAAGTAAGCATAAAGATAAAAGCAAAATAAAATTAAAACATGTGACAAGAATGTAAATCTACTACAACACCATGTAGTCTTTTGTTTTCTATTTGACCTGAAAACTCTTGCCAACCTCTCTATCTATTAAATCTTAAGATTTTTACTATTCAAATTACTTATATATTTTCTACAACAAAAATGGCCAGACCTAAGTCATTTAAACATGTACTTTTATAAGTGTCTTTAACTCTTAATTTGGAACCAAAATCTTAGTGTTCTTCGCTACGCTCACTGCAAAGTAGACATTGAATGGACCGCCTCTCTCCTCCCCAAACCACACCCTCTCTTCACTTCCCTGTGAATCCAGCTTTCTGGGAGGCATCAGAGGAGCTAAGGCATAGACCAGACATGGTCCTGACTTGGAGAGTCTCTTCGGGCGGGTCCATCTCCCTGTATCGGAGAACACATAACAAATACATGTGCACAGACTAGCACAAAAAATCCAGCTAGCAATCTATAATACATGGAGCTCATTAAACTTGGAGCTAGTCAAGGGTAAAAGGGGAAAAACGGGTAAAGAGCTATAACAGGAACATCTGTTAATGACAGCAAATAGCTCAAGAAACAAAGTGAGAAAAAATTCTCCTTTGGTCTTCCTCGGTCTCATACACCATTAGAGAGAGAAACTTTAGCAGGTCACACTTATATCTCAGGAAACAAATGCAATATGAAGTATATAAGCATCACCTACAAAGTATTTTCCAATATTTTTATATTAAAATGTGAAACATAAAAAAGTGAGAAACTAGCACAGTGCATAAATGCGTGTGTCAGCCCCTCACCCAGACTCAATGGTTCACATTCCGTCTCCTTTGTCTATGCATAGCTGGCGCAAAGAATAATCTCCTACAAAACCACAAAATCATTATTACACATAAGCAAATTAACAATTACTAATATCATGTGATACCTAGTTCATACTTAAATGTCCAAAGGTCCCCAAACATTTTTTAATTGAAGTTTAGCTAACATTACCTCTAAGCATTTTTTAAAAACCATTTTGTTCCCTCCCTCAAAACCAGGATCCAGGTAGGGTTCCTCACTGCATATGGTCATTAACACAGACTCAGGTTAAACATTAGGTTAAAACGATGCTGTGAATCAGTTATTAGTGATGCTGAGCTAAGGTGGGGAACACCACGTCTTCCTACTATAAAGATACACATGTCCCTCTGCAACCAAGAACTAATCTATGGGTGATCCTTTTTCATTGTGTAAATACTCTGAACCAAAAAATTGTATCTCTGAAGGTAAAATGTTTAATTAAACTCTAAAAAAGCTTTGCAAACCAACTTCTTAGTTTACAGGAAATGCAGGACAAAGGAACAAGTTACATCACAAAACCAGGAAAAGTCAGACAATTTGAGAATGCACTATCTACTGCTCTGGGCTCATGAAGAAAAAACAAAGCAGGAGGGTTTTCTGACATTAGAAGACACTAAAGACAACCAAATGAAAGGCATACTTAGGTCAGCCAGAGTTTGATTATGGACTTAAGGGACTATACTATGTAACATGATTCTCCTAGGTGTGATGTGGTGCTGCAGTTCACAGAGGACAATCATTTTACAAAGATGTCTATAAAGATGGACTGTCAGGAGGTCTCCATCTTACTTCCAAACAGTTGGGCAACATTTACACATGCACGGACAAAGCAAATATGGCACAATGTTAACAAGGGTTCAAAAAAGATTGCAGTATACAGGTGGTCACTGTACTCTTCCTCCTGCTTCTCCATATTTCTGAAATTTTTCATACTAACAAGTTGGGGGAGGAGAGAAGACACTGATTTTATTGCTCAAGTTTACTATACTAATACATGCTTACAAAATTAGTATTAAAAGTAATCCTTCAACTAGGTATAATAGGGAATTACTGTTTATCTGAGAAGTGTGACAAAGGTAATGTGACTGTAGGAAGTTGTCCTAACTGCAGAGTTTGTGGATCTGTTGTTTGTTTTCAAATATTTCGACAAAATAATATGGTAAAACGATGTTAAAAGTAAATGATGTATACAGGATGTTTATTTTACCATTCTTTTAATCTACTTTTCTGCATTTTTATAAAGTCAAAAATGAATGCTCCTTTTAAAAAAATAAAAATGTGTTACTGGTGCAGCCACTGTGGAAAAAAGTTTGGCAGTTCCTCAAAAAGTTAAACATAGAACTACCATATGACCTACCAACTCCACTCCTGGGTACACACCCTAAAGAACTGAAAGCAGGAACTTGAACAGCTATTTGCACTCTCGTGTTCATAGCAGGAGTATTCACAATAAGCCAAACATGGAAACAACCCAAGTGTCCATCAACAGATAAATGAATAAACAAAATTGGTACATACATACAATAGAGTATTAGCCTTAAAAGGGAAGAAAACTCTGCTACAACATGGATGAAATTTGAGGACATTATGTTAAGTTAAATAAAACCAGACACACAAAAGGACAAATACTGTATGATTCCATTTTATGAAGTACCTAGAGAAGTCAAATGTGGTTACCAAGGGCTGGGGTGGAGGGTACAATTTCTGTTTGGACTGTTGAAAAAGTTCTGGATTGGTGATGGTTATAATACAACGACAATGTGAATGTAATTAACGCCACTGAACTGGACCCTTAAAAGTGGTTAAAATGGCCAATTTTATGTTATTTATATTTTATCCTAATTAAAAAAATACAAAAGGATGAGAATTAATGAATCAAGGTCACAAACCGCAACTCTACAATCGTACCTGGAGAGGGCTCTAGCTAAAACTGAACAAAGTAAAAGGCAAAATCAACACAGTGATGAAGAACTTCCCAACGTAGTCCTAGAAAACATGGGTATTATAGTATCTAAGAGGATTTCACTTAACTAGCATATTTCCACTATCTGAAGATACCTCCTTCATTGAACTGGCATGCCTGATATAAGGTGCTTAGCTATAAGCCGTAAACATTAAATCTTCTTGAAAATGAGGACCAGAAATGATCCCCTTTCTTCCCCAACACATTGTGACCTGGCCCCACAGGATGTCAGAGTGTTAGCGAAATTGTAGGGGGAAGTCATCCTTTCTCTGTTCCTAATGTTCTCTTTCTGCACTAGGTAAAATTTCAACCATGTTGTAGCAGAGTTTTCTTCCCTTTTAAGGCTGAGTACTATTCTATTGTATGTATGTACTAATTTTGTTTATCCATTTGTTAATGGACACTTGGGTTGTTTCCATGTTTTGGCTTATTGTGAATACTGCTACTATTGTTCTCTTTCGCTCTGCACCAGGTTTTCAAAGTACTGGTGACTCCCCCGCCTTTGGATATAATTGTGCTTCATGAAAAACCAGGTCACAGTAAAAATTTTGAAAATATTAAATGACTGATAATTTTTAAACTGTTAAAAACTGGACCTCATATTTGTTTCTTCATATCTACTATTTCTAATTTGTTATGGCTTCATAAGATACAAAAAAAAATATTAAAAAGGAAAAAATAGCTTAATGTTAAAGTGCTGAATAAGTTGTTTTTTGTGTTTGACTCTTTCAGGAATAATTTCTAACTTCGGTTTTTGTAAGGACACAAAAGACCTGCACACAGCAGTAGCAGTGGCAGTGGCCTACTCAGCCACCTGGACTTGGACTTTGGGGAGCAGCACACACCAAGAAATACCCCCCTTACTCGAAGACCCTATTTTTATGACCAGGGTCTGACAAACAGGAATGCACATAGGAACGATCACCCTCCCAGACATTGATTGCAACAGTAAAAAAGGGGTGGGTAGAGACAAAAACTGATAGAGGAAACTAAAAACATCCTATTCCAAAATTCTCAAAAGAGATCCTTACACTATTAACCAATGTGATGTGATGTCTCCGTCCCTACATGATCATTCCCTCAGCCCCAAGTCAGCACACAATGTCCTAAAGAGATCAGGTCTCAGGCCTCACTAACTGACTGCTCCCAGAAGCAACCTGGACATCCTATTCACAAGAGCAGCCAAGCAGTGTCCTCATGTGTCTCTTTCATTTTTGCTCAACAGTCATACACCAACTGGGGGTTACCTCCCTTCAGGCCACCCTGTCCTTTCACCCGTTGCCTGGGGGAAAGCCATTGCCAAGACATTCCCTAAATCATCTGGCTACAAATGGCAGCTTCTTCTAAGATATTCCTCATTAAAATTTCTTATGAACAATTTTTGATGCTTAATGAAAACCCTTTATTCTCATAACTCTAACATCAAAGAACCACACCTCAACAGAATGACACCTTGATTATTTCAAAGTTTTCCAGGATGAGGTAGGCTGAAAAGCTAAAGGTGCCTAAACTAAACCATCTGACAGTGACAGACTTGGGCCTTCACACTAGGTAAATATCGTACCTTGATATGTCACAATATGTCCCCCTGTTTTCAATGGGTCTCCTACTCAACAATGTCTCTTGAGAACTATGACCCTTAAAGAGTTTCAGGTGTCAGATAACGGACCTGAGGAAAATGTAGTGCCACTTAAAAAACATTAATTACAAGGCAGGTTTGCTTCCTGAATAAAACAAATGTGACAAGATATTTAAAATGTCTTACTCAGAAATTATTTTTAATAAAACTGAGGACTATTTAAAGCAGTCTGAAAAATCTACTTCCCTCAATCAGCATTTGAGATTTGCTTCTGAATATATTCCATTTATAGACAACATGTGTTTATCTTTTAATTACCTTTCAAAGCAAAGGCATGTACAGATATACTAGCACTCTAACAACAATGACAGAGGTGGGAGCAGTGGTCAAAAGGTGGTAGCTACACAGGCTTCCGTGGGAAGTACCAGGGCCCTCCAAGGGAGCAGGAAATCCATTGGCCCTGCCCAGCTCACAGATTTTTTTTAAACAGCACTCCAAGTACTGGATACGTACTACTTAGACCTTGAAGGAAACGTCTTTTTATTTTCTCCAGTTTTATTGAAAAATAATTGACAGACATCACTGTATAAGTTCGAGATATATCGTATGATAGTTTCATTTACATATATTGTGAAATGATAACCACAATAGGTTCAGCTAACATCTATCTTCTCATATAAAGTAAAAAGAAGAAAAAAGGAAAAAATGTTTTTCTTGTAATAAAACTCTTAGGCTCTCCTAATTTTCCTATATATTGTACAGCAGTGTTGGCTATAGGCATTATATTGTACAACACATTCTATGACTTATTTATCTTATAACTGGAAGTCTGCATCTTTTGACTACCTTTCTCTAATTTTCCCTTCCCTCACCCTCCACTTCTGGTTGCCACAAATCTGATCTCTTTTTTTGTTGTTGTCATTCTTTTCTTTTAGATTCCGCATATAAGTGAATTCATACATTTGTCTTTCTCCTACTTATTTCACTTAGCATTGTCTTCACAGTCTATCCATGTTGTCACAAATGGTAGAATTTCCTCCTTTTTTATGACTGATAATATTCCATTGTTTATCTATGTATGTGTGTGTATATACTCAATTCCTTTATCCATTCAACTGTCAATAACAGACTATTTCCATGTCTTGGCTATTGAGAATAATGTTGAGAATAATAGTAATGGGGGTGCAGATATATTTTCAAGTAAGTGTTTTTGTTTCCTTTCTATATGTTCCCCAAAGTGAAATTGCTAAATCATATAGTAGTTCTGTCTTTAGTTTTTTGAGGATCCTCCATACTCTGTCCATAGTTGCTGCCTCAATTTACATTTCCACCATCAGTACACCTCTACATCCTCACCAGCGTTTATCTTTTTAATGAATGGCCATTCCAATAGGTATGAGGTGATATTTCATATGGTTTTAATTCTCATTTCCCTAAAGACGAGTGATCCTGACCATTTTTTCATGGTTGGCCTTTCATATATCTTTGGAGAAATGTCTATTTAAGTCTTTTGCCCGTTTTTTAAATGGGGTATTTTAGGGTTTTTTTGCTTTTGAGTTATATGACTTATCTATATATTTTGGATATTTTGACCCTTATTAGATATATGGTTTGCAAATATTTTTTCCCATTCTGTAGATTGTCTTTTCACTATGTTAATGGTTCCTTTTGCTGTGCATGAAATAATTAAAGAAAGCTCCATGAAACAAAGTGTAAGAACACAAATAATAATATGATATTAAAATAAACCATTAATAAACTCACTAACATCTAGAATGGACTTGATTTTTACATTTTACATTCCAAAGAATAATTTTTATTACTGAATCAAGTCATAATATTTGAGAAATAGGACCAAAAGAACATGAAACCTAAAATCCACTGCCTCATCCACAGCATATTTACCCCCCTGAACCTAACAGCCTCACACTAACACCTTCAGGCAAGGCATGCTCTCCCCTATGATGGGAGCCAGGGAGAACCATGGATTAAAGGAAATCTTTTCTCCCAAGATGCAGTGAGCAATACCAGAAGAATCTATTCAGGGAAGTCAACATCCTCAAACAGTATCAACTATTAATGAGGGTCTACGTCTCTGAATTACAAGCTAGGCTTCCAAGTCAAACCGTGACTTTAATTCAGGAAGAAAAAAAAAAATCATATGAACTAAGTTCATTTGTGCGATTGTCTATTAGCTCTAAATGTTAATAGATGACAAAAGTAATTAAAATTTTAATAGTAAAAGCTACGGTTTAAGAAACTTGGCTACCATAAACAAAAATTTACAGGGTAAACTTAAAAATACACCATGTTGTTGGTAAAATCACAGGTTCTAACTCTCAAGCCTTATAAATGGAGGTGTGAGCTGGAATTAATACCTGCATGCCAGACCAGGGACAAAAGAAACACGTTAACATTCTGTTTGCTACAAATCTTTCCCCTTCCTTTACATGCCCCACAACCAACTTACAGCCTCCCCTAAGAAGTCTAAAGCTGTCTGTCATTTTCAAAACCAGGTAAAGCTTGGGACCACAGTAGCAGATACCTGGTACACTTTTTATCTATTATTTAATGCTCTGCTATGGCTTAAAATCGCTCACATTAGTCTGCTCCAAACAACCCCATAAAAAAATCAGAGTCTGAGGTGAGAGGGGGCACAAAGTGTTTCTCTTCACCTTAAAACCCAACAGCCCAGGACAGTTTGACTTCAGCCCCAGCTGCAAACTCTTGGAAACCAAATAGCCTTGATAAGCCCACAGATCTTAAATTATCTTAATGTAACCTAATTCACTGAAAGCATAGCCTTCAAAAGCATCCTGGACAAACAAACAAAGGACGATGACAAGCCAGCCTCGGGTAGAGTGAGGAAATGCCAAACAGAAGCACAGTGGCTACCAAAACCCCTGCCTGAGACTTTCACCCCATCCCCCATCCCACTGTGATCAGTTAGGTCACGGGTAACTTACAGATCTTGACTGCACAGCTCTGTAGCTTCAAAATGTGGTCTGCTAATCAAGAAAGGACAGTGCGTGGGATTAGCCCTGTAACAGTGTAACAACTGTAAAAACAAGTCCTCTCCATCAGATAAACAGCAGTTGTCAACCAGTGAAAAGGTAAAAGGCTTTAATGTTATGGAAAGATTAATAACAAAGGGATTTAGCAGAAGTATTGAGAGTGTAAGTAAAAACAAACACTAGGAATTAAGTGCACAGGCACACAGGCCCACCCTGGCCCTGAAGCAACTCCCTTCAAGTGCGCTTTCCTCTGAGCATCTGCAAAGGTCAGGCTGCCCAAAACATTTACTTTTGCTCTCCGTTTATTTCTGCATCTTTGAATAAACTACATGCAATTTAGAGCCCCAACAGAAACGGTGCAGACAACATAGACAGTCACCAACCAATGGCTCCCTAAACTAAACACCTGAGTTTCACTGCTGCCTACCCACAGAAAGACCAAAGGACAAAGTTCTTCGGATCACAGCACATGATAAACCATGCTGTGACAGAGTAGGATAAAGGCTACATTCTACTGACTGGAGGCACATCACAAATGCTCTCACACTAGTTAATATGCTTGGCACAGGTTTAACATAGTAAATGTTTCTTGCACAAACTATTGTGTATTTCCTACCAGGTATTACTCCTTTCTCAGGACATAAGCCCTTTCTGAAAATCATAACTTTCAAGATTGATCTTTCAAGAAAATATTGATTAGGTATCTATTGCTATGTACATAGAATTCTAGGCGATACAAAATACAATCCACAATAGGCCTAACAATGAATTTGGACAACTAACAACATCCCCAGTTAAGCCTCCACCAGCACGTTGACTACTTCAAAATCTCTAGCCCCTCCTGTACGGACCCAAAATGAACTGTCCCTTGGCCTGTCTTGAAATAAACTGCTTAAGGACAAGGACCAAACTCTGTCTTGAACATAAGAGGTATTCAAACAAACCGTCTGCTGAGCTGAACTGTCTGTCACCAATCCCAGGGTCCTGGCCTCTGCCCATCAGATTTCTCTACATAGCATTTCCTCTCCTGACCGAGCTGCCTGCCCATTCCTCCCTCCAGAATGCAAGCACCACAAGGCCAGGGGCATTCAGGTTCGTCACAGTACAGAGATGGAGTGTGGCATGAAGCAGGCACAAGACAGAAAGTCAACACTATGTCCTAGTTTTCCCTTCTAGCCCTCTCTTCACCATCTCTTTTACCCTGTCCCTTTATAAAACTGTTTATCACTTCTTTGCCCAATTCTATCCATTCTGAATCAACTTACCATTTCATATTCAAGCATTTTTTTAAATAAATATGAGTCTTCAAAACTTGCCTGCACAGGCCACTTTAAGAGCCCCTTCCCCTTTTCAAGATTCTCTAGATCCTCTTAGGAAGGTCTTAGCCCAAACTGCTCTTCTCAAGATGAGAGATTCTCCTCCTCTTGCCTAAGAGGTCCCTCCCTCATTGACAGGCCCCCCATCTAGGTTCTATTATATGCACTTCATTCCTCAGTCACTTTCCTGGGATGGGCATTTCCGCCATTCATCTGAATTCAAGTATTATTCTTATAACAAATTTTAAACCCTTCACCATTTCAAACTGGATATTTCACATTTTTCCCTGGAAAATGGTCTTCTTACTTTCTATAATAGTGTTAAACCTGATAGCCATCCAAAAGCAAAATATGGTGAGGGTAAAAGTAGAAACAAAAAGACAAAACAGTGACTTTACATTTACCTCCTTTCATAAGCAGTGAACAACCTAAGTTGATTCCACCAAATTCCTACAAGCTGCCCCTTTCTTGGCATCCCATGCTTAGGCATAGGAGTACTACAAGGCTTTCCATTCACCCAGGCACTCTGACTTTCACCTGGCCTGTCTAACACTGTCAGACTGACACATCATGTCCTGCCTCAAGCAATATAAAGCCTCCCCTTCAGCAGGGTACCGTCATTCAAAGTCCTATACAATTTGACTCTAGTCCATTTTCCTAGCTTTATCTGCTAACATTTTCTTTCATGGGCTCCACATTCAAACAAGTCTACCTGACATTCTCACATTACATCCACCCCCCAGCCTTTGTCCAGAGCCTTCTTGTAGTCTACAATGGCCTCACCCTGCTCTCTACGCACTGACATTGCACTGATTCTGAAACAGCACTTCCTCCATTATATTTCCCAGATTGCAGAGCCAGAAATGTTTTCTCTTCTCTGAACTCTTGCCTCTTTTCACAGTACGCTGAGACATCATCACCTTCTCCTCAATCTCTGGGCAGGGCCATGGCTCAGTCACCTGTTTCTACAACATAGCCTTGCACACAATGAACAATCAATAAATAACTAAATCAGTATAAGCAGGAAAAAAGGCTAAGTTTTTCAAGTATTACAGGCCTCCTCCATAAAACACATCCATTTGCAAAAAAACAAAAATGTTCTACCACTGTATAGCAGTCCACAATTAGAAAAAATCAGATAAACCAGCCAACAGCTTTACAACCGTGACAAATGGGTGAATGGTTACAAAGACATAAAAAACAAAGATCATACTCTTCAAAACTGCCACGGTCATGCAAAACAAGAAAAGACTAAGAAATCATTACAGACAGGGCACTAAGTAAGGCATGACAACTAACTGCAATGTGGGATCCTGAAACAGTAAAAAAAAATTAGAGAAAAAACAATAAACGAAAAACAGGTGAAATCCAAATAAGTCTGAAATTTAATTAATAGCAATAAACCAATGTTAATTTCTTAGCTTGGACAATTTTACCATCGTTATATGTAAGAGGTTAACATTACAGACCTGAATAAAGAATACAACTGAAATCTCTCCACTACTTTGCAACTCTCCTGTATATTTAAAATTATTCCAAAATAGGTTTATTTAAAACAAAACCATGTCCAGGATATGTATTTCCCCCACACTCACTGATCCCTCATGAATGCCAGATATTGGCTGACCGATAGCACTGAGGCTTTCCAAGAGCCAAGACTGGTTCTGGTGAAGCAAAGCTGCACCTGAGCCAGCTAGCTGCACAATAATCTGGTCCAACCTCCTGTTATGACAGTATCCATGGAATGGATGTGTGTGTGGTCAGCAGAATAACACCCCAAAAGAGGGCCACATCCTAATCCCAGGAACCTGTGGATATTTTAAGTTATACAGCAAAGCAGAATTAAGGTTGCAGGTGGAACTAAGGTTACTAATCAGCAGATAGGGAGATTATCCTGGATTAAGCAGGTAGGCCCAATATAATCACAAGGGTCCTTAAAAGTGGAAGAGGGAGGCAGAAGAGATTGTCAGGAGGAGGTGTGATTTTAGAAGGTCAGAGAGATGCAATACTGACTTTAAGAATGGAGGAAGGGGCCCTGGGCCAAGGAATGTGAACTGCCTCTAAAAAATGGAAGAGGCCAGGAAATGAAGTCTCCCATTGAGTCTTCAGAAGGAATTAGCCCTGCTGACACCTCGATTTTAGCCCAGTGATATCCTTGTCAGGATGCTAATCTTTAGAACTATAAAATAATAAATCTATCTTGTTTTAAACCACTAATTTATGGTTATTTGTTACAACAGGAATGGAAAACAAATGACAGGACTAAAATATAAAAAACACACTTTCTCCAAATTCTGAGTGCATGTTTTCCTTCCACTCTCACAACCTCCTGTGTCACCTCTTCTAACAGACCCTCCATCTGTATGTCCCCATCCCTCTTAGAGAACATATTTGGGGGCTTAGAAGAAAGCTAACAAAGAAAGGGGAAGCTACAGGTTAAATTCAGGACAGAGATTTTTCTCCCCAACTTTCTATACTTTCACTGTGCCACTGGTCTTTACTTAATTATACATTTTGAAAAAATTAAAGTTATTAATTCAACAGTCTTCTTTTCAGTCTATTAGATGGAACCCAAGTTTAGCAGAATCACATCTAATCTCTTCACCAAAGGAAAACAGTCTGCATGTAAATCTCATAAAGTTACATCTGCTAAAAATTACTTAGGCTATGAATGAAAGGACATCACTTTTCTAAGTTTCACACTAAAAGATAAAAGATACAATTCAAAGATTACCCTTTCTCAAGTGTTAGGGGGAAATTTTCCTATTAAGAAAACATTTTGAGTTTTAGCAAATTTAATAAACAATAAACTAAAAAACTCCAAATTTTGGAAGGATTATTCTCAAAGTAATGAAAATAGCTATGCAGGTACTCTCAATATACACCTCTAGCCAAAAATAAATAAATTAATTAAATCAATCAATCAATCAATCAATCGCAAAGTTTAAAAATTCCTTGAAATGAGAATCACCCAAGCGGTTGTGGAATACTAACCTAATACTGCAAGTTCTCAAAACAGCTTCAGACCCCTAAAGGCCCGGTTTTCTTCTTTGTAATATTGCAAAAAGGGAAATTTTTTTCTTTAAATGTTCTACACATCCTTTAGCCAGGCATTTTAGTGATTTAAAAGAAAAAAAGTTTAATTCCTTCAAGAGTGTTGCTTTGGGGTTTTTTTGATTTTTTATTTTTACTTCCTGTTTTACAGGATGTAAAACCACATTTAGTAGCTTGGTACATAGTAGGCAAGGCTTCATTTAAAAGTAATAAGGTTCTCTTGCCCTATTTTAGATGAAGTTTACACAATATAACCATAACTATCCCAAGTTTACGTTATCACCCAGAATTAGATGAAAGTCTTTTATTTTGCTATATATGAATGCAGTGGAAACAAACAAATCATAACTTTAGCCAAAACCTTATGAACCAAGCACTCTATGAAATCTTCTCATTATTTAGAAATGTTAATTATTCCAGGACATTAGCATTCTCAGTGTGAAGACTGCCTTTGGAAGGAGAGGAAAAAGGGACATCTATCACTAATGAGCTGAGAAAAGAATTCTATTTGCTACATTTTAGATGTAAAATAACCTGATATCACACAGTTACTAAGCATTTAACAGTTAAATTGCAATTCCAGCCATTCTTAAAGGTCACATTTTTTTAGAGTTAAACAAGTAACTGGGGAAGATGTCATAAATTTTGTTTAACCTTGACAAAAAAATTATTAAAATTATTTTTCACGTTGCGAAAATGCCAGCATTTTTATACAGTGAACAGGTGCGCATTGGTTTCTTTACAAGTGGAAAAAGAGTGCCTATAGATTTGCAGGATAATAAATAATTCACTGCACAGATGCCAAGGGCAGAGCTGGAAACTTGGGTCTGCCTTCAGTAAGGCACTACAGCATGGCTCCCAACAGCCACCTCAACCTTGGCCTTGGGAGTGTGGGGCAAGGTGCATGTCATCAAAGAAGCCTTACCCAGTAATAGGCCTTTCAGTCCTTTCACAAGGAAAACCCACTGAACTCTGCTTTAGAACTGTGGAATTTCTTAAGATCTAGAATGGTACCTTTTAAATATTTTCAACCACAATTAATTCCCCTTATCCCTTACTACCTAAAAGTTAAAATTGTACAAATCCAACTCACTATACCCAAACCAAGAACTCAAGTGTCTATCACCTAAATTATACTCATAATTAGTCTTTTCAAAAGGAGTCATTTTGTCAGTTACATAACAGGTTCACTTAAAAATAATGAAGAAAACATAAACATAAGTGGGGGGAAATAACACACAACTCCATTTTGATGTATTCCCCTCCAAAAAGAGTATTTTTTTTTCTCTATTTAAATGATAAAACTGGGAGGAGGGAGGAGAATGTTAAGGGGCCACCTCCATTCCCAGGAATTTACATTTAAACTGAGGCTTTGACCTCCTCGCCCAGTAACTTTTTTTATACAGTCACTTAGAAAGTAAAAAAATGAAAAATGCCAAACTTTCAAAGGACTGCACTACAACGCTAAACCACTGTTTATGTTACGTTTGACCAGAGGTGCTCAAAATTCTAGATGAAATACCTAAGGACCATGAGCAGGGACAGCAACAAACTACACTCAAACTACACTGGACTTTGGCTCCAAAAGCAGCAGTCCAACTGAAATTGCTTTCACAGAAATCATTTTTTTCTTCCCAACCTTCCCTTTAATTATTTTCCTTTATCTCTTGTCCTGTGCCAGTTTTAAAACCCATGTACAACACCATTATTTAAACTGTAAAGGCAAACATGTAATGGAAACGAATGGGGAAATGACTGAAAGCATGTAGCATAATTCCTAGTCAAATAAATCAAAGTTCATGATCCTAAGTTTTGCCTTTCAAAATTAAGTACGTATGTATGTAGGCTTTAAACAATTCAACAAATATTTCATAAGCCAATTCTATGACTAGTGCCATGCCCTAGGCTGGGCTCTGGGTTAGGTGACCAAAGAGACAAACCCTATAATCATGCAGTTTAACAGTCCATCATGGAGACAGGCATAAACCAATCATTACATATTCGATCAATTGTGCTAAGTTCTATGTGGCTATAATGAGTTGAGGTGGACACTTTCCTTGGCAGTGATGATTAAGAAAGCTCTCTAAGAGGAAGCAATATTTAAAGTAAGACCCAAAGGCTAAGTAGGAGTTATCCTGGAGATTTTGTGGAGGTTCGGGGAAAGGATGTGCAAAGGAGGCAATGATGAACACTCAGGAGGATCCTGGTCAAGGGGATCAGCATGTGTCAAGGCCATGCCAGAATAAGACACATGGCTCAATCTGGGAAATCAAAGGCCAATGTAGCCAGAGCATCAGAAAGGAATTCAGAGGTAGAGTGACCAGAATAAGAGCAAGTCTGGGGGGGAGGGGTCATGCAGTCAGTCTCAGACCCTTAATAACTATTTGAGACATCACAAATTTAACACTTTGGATTCTAACATATATATAAAACACTATTTGTTCCAAAGGTACGATTAAAGAAAATGTTAAATATGAGTGGGAGGAGTGGGACTTAAGAAAAGTACAGAAGAATAACAAAAGCAGACATTTAAGTACACAGCTGAGTCTGGCTTTACTTAAAAGATATCTTGAACGATCCATCAAACAACAATAAAAAAGACCCAGTTAGGAATAAAAACATCTTTATCAGAATTAACCAAGTAGTTGTTAAAGTGGACCATTTCCTAAACCTAAGAAGGCTTTCTTATGGTGATTGTCTCTAGCTGCCTGAGTTCCAGGAGCTAGGGATTGACAGACACCCTTTTATAAAGCTTTAAAGATAAAACTAGTAAAGTTGAATTGCTCGGAAATTCCATTTGAAATTCAAATTAAGAGAACACAAACTAAAAAACACTCCAAGACAATAACTTTTAGTTATTTGAGTTCATTCAGTTTTTGTAGACAGTTTATCAAATGGTCAAGCTTAATCCCCACAGAGCACTGACTACACAGCAATAATAAACTGACACAGCGTGTGATCAGACAAGCAATGCAACATCATTTTCACCTATTAACTAGCAAACATCTTGCTATTAAAGGAAGCTCATCCATTACACTTACCATTTGAGGGATGAAGGGACTTATACAGAGTAATGGACAGATCAAAACACTTATTTTGGCAACAAATGCAGATTATGCTCTGAACCAGCATTTACTGACTCTAATTACATTATTTAATTGATGATGGGCTCATTGCCCATATACAAAAAGAAACTCTCCTCTCATATTTGATGCAACATAACCTTACTATATCAGATATACTTAAAAATCCAAGGCACACAAAGCTTCTTGAAAAATATTCTCAAATACCAATAACATAGGTTTCTTAAGTCTTTTTGTAGAAAGTTCTACTTGTCACTGTATCAACACTGTAATTATAGCTAACATGACAGCCACTAGTCATAAGCAGCCCATCTGGTTTAGAGAGATGAAAGGCACTGCTGGTGCAGTGTGATTAGCATGGCTGGTCCACAGAGGGTCTCCAGGAAAACATCTGACAGTGTCAATGCAAGTAAGAATGCTGACACAAAGTTAGAACTGCAAATGAGAAATTCAAGACTATGTGACACCTTTAAAAACAAACTTCTGGAAAATTTTGTTATGTATATTTACCTCAATAAAAAATATTCATAAGAAAAAATTTCTGAAACTCTCAAATTTGGATCAAGTCTGGCAATACCTTTGAGTAGCTTTTTAACGAACTCAAGAGGCATGCACAAAGAACAAGAAAAATGTCATAGCAACTTGGTCTTTGTTTCCTCCTATCCCATTCCATTCAGGAGGGCCAGCCTATCAAATGAGATCCTGCTCTTCAGCGTGAAACTACAGAAAGAGAACAACAGCTGAATGGAGGGTGGGGGAGGAAACACCAAAGATAGGGATCCAATTCCAGGGTCACAATCAAAGTTGAGCAAGATGTTTTTCCCTTTTTAACTACAGTTTCGAAGTAGTATCAGAGTACTTGTGCAATCATTCTCAAAAGACACAAACAGAACTCTAGATCTTTCAGGACAGCAACATTTAGTAAGAGAAATCGAGGTCCCAAAGGCATCAAATAAACAATCTCAAGATTTCTGATTTATAACTATCCAAGTTATGCCATTGACTGGGTTTGCAGAACCAAAAATAGTAACTGTTTCAATGGCACTTTTTCCATAAGCAATATCATCTTACACTGTTTTGCTGAATTCATCTAACCTCCCCCGCCCCAAGGACTAAAATGTTTTAAGTTTTGCAATTTAACAGCTGTGTACACTTTTACTTCTCTGTTGAAAAGGAATGTTAAGGATATTGCCCAAACTACTTCAGAAAACTCTCACCACATATGAAAGCCTGAAATTTGAATTATCTACTGAGAAATTTGCAAAACTACTATGTTCTTGCAAACAGATATAAAACTTATAACCTGTAGAAACCATGAAACCTAAACATGCTGCATCTTAACAGAAAGAAATGGCTTTGAACTCACAGGCCCCGTAGGCCAGCTTAATATTTCAAAACCTCTTCCAAAACTCCTTGTAAGCTCGAGTACAAGACTAGCTTTCCAAGAGCACAACGGAAGCAGAAAACCTTAACGAGGCACCAGGAACAGATATCAAAAAATTAAGACTCCCCACCCCCACCTCTGCCCAGACCGCGGGGATACAGGATTTAACAGCACAATCCCTCTTTGAGGGGAATGAATCCATGAGGCAGGACCAACCCTACACAACACACACGCGCGCGCGCGCGCGCGCACACACACACACACACACGCACACACACAGCTACCACCCTGCCAGGGGATGATGAAATGAGGAACGGAAATTAACATTTCAGGCAACGTCTCACATTGTTCCTTGAGGCCAAGGGCTGCTGTTGCAGCCGCCACCGCTTCCCTCCCACCCACCTACCCACCCAGGTCCCGCCTACCCTCCCCCCACCCGAAAACAACACCCCCAGCGCCGCTGCCCTGAATTCCTGCCCCTCTGCGAGACCACGAGCGCCTCCTGCAACCCCGACGCCCCCACTCTCCTTCCAGGGCCCCGGCTCTCCCGCCCCCTCCGGCTCTGAGCCCGAAACCCGCCTGCTCCCATTTCAAAACAGCGATAATAATAGGGACACTGAGAATAACAACTACCACCAATACCGTGAAGAAGCCCCTCCCGCAGGTCAGAGGTCGGTGCCCCCGCTCCCCAGGTGCCTGGGGCCCCCGGAGCTCACCCTCGCCCTCACTGCTGCCCAGGCCCACCCAGCGCGCCCCCCGTGGGCCCCTCAAAGCTGTCCTGGGCCCCCAGAAACCCTCCTTTAGCTACTTACGACTGCCCTAAGTCCCCTAATACCCCCCAACGCCCACCATCAACTTCTCAAGGTTGCCCGGGCCCCCTAAGCCCACCGTCGGCTCCTCACAGTTGCCACGGACCCCACAGGTCCCCCAGGCCTCGGAACCCACTCTCAGACCTCACGGCTACCCTTGGCCCCCTGGGCTCCCCAGATCCACCTTGAACCCTCCATGGCTGCCCTGAGCCACTAGGCCCACCCTCAACCCCTCATGGCTGTCCCGGGGCCTCTAGACCCCCCCCCAGTTCCTCAGCAGAGGCCACCCTCAGCCCCTCACGGCTGCCTCCGGGACCCCCATGCCCACCCTCAGCCCCTCACAAATGCCCTATCCCCCAAACCCACCATCAGCGCCTCACGCCTGCCCAGACCCACCTATAGGCCCCTCACGGCTGCCAGGACCCACAGGCCCGCCCCAGAGCCCCCCGTAGGCCACTCACCGCTGCGCAGACCCCGCGGGACCCTCAAGTTCGCCCGAAACCCACCCTCGACCCCTCAAGGATGCCTCGGGACACCTAGGCCCACCTGGAGCCCACCCTCAGCCTCTCGCGGCTGCCTGGTCCCCCAGGCCCGCCCGGAGACCCCGTCTGTCCCTCACGGCTGCTCTGGCCCCCAGGCCTGCCCAGACCCCGTCGCGCTGCTCTACCTGGCCGAGAAGGCCTGCAGGCCGCGAAGCCGTCCCACAACCCGGTGCCCGCCCGACCCTCGCCCCGGCGGCGGTTCTCACCCAGCTCCGGGCGGCGCGGCTCCGCGGGCTCAGCCGCTGCGCGCGGGAGAGGCCATGCAGCCCCGGCCCGGCTCCCGGCTCCCGGCCCGCGGCCCGCGCGGGAAGGCGGCGGCGGCGGTGCGGGCTCCGAGGCCGACGAGGCAGCCCCTCGGGCGCAGCCGGGCTTGCCGGCGCCGCGGCACTCGGGCGCTCACTGAGGGGACGTCGGGCCGCGCGCTCGGCGGCGGCGCCTCCCCGCCTGGGGCCCTCGCTCCATCGCGCTCTGGCTCGGGCGGCCTCTGGCTCCGGGACCCGCGGCGGCTGCGGCGAGCGCCGGCCTCATGAGACGCCGCCGCCCATTGGCTCGCTGTATCCGCCACCGCCATTGGTCCAACGCGCTGGGCACCGGGCAGCTGACGTCACGGCGTCATGGAGGAAGTGCGCGCGGGGTGAAGGGGCGACGGCGAGATTGACAGCTTTTGTGACAGTCCTGGGGCGGGACTAGGAGGACGTTCCGTGACTGATTGGTCAAGGTTGTGCGTCGGGGCGCACGGGGCGCTGGGGCTAGCGAAGAGTTGGATTGGCTGCCTAAGTAGCAGTGGGATGGGTTGTTCGTTCTCGGACGTGACAATTGGCCTTTTCCAGTGCCGGAAGCGATGAGAAGAACGGTCGAAAACCAGAGCTCATGGAAGACGAATTGTGAGGCAGGCGAGCTGCAGTGCGCACTTGACGGGGACTGGAGGTTGTGGGCCTTAGCCTGAGAGACGCGCCCGGATGGTTCCACGGAGCTACGAGTCGTTATCGACTCCTATGAGCCCACAAAGCGCGGAACGGTTGTATGGTTGTGTGGTGGTGTGTTGTTGCGTTGTTGTGTTGTTGCACGTGCCACTTACATAGGAGCCTCAGCCCGTAACCGGCCGCAGCCCTGGACATGTTAATTCACCTCCCAAATTCTATCTCACAGGACCATCGGAAAGATTCAGCGAGAACCACGTGAAACCCTTAGAACAGTGCTCGTTACCTAGGAAACTGTGGAAGTAGTGATTATGCTATAATCAGACAATCTTTCAGATTCCTTTGGGCAGCCAGGTTTTGCTCTTCCCACTCAAAACCAGTAATTTCTCTGGTTAAGGATGGACACCTCAACATAATAGCCAATTCATGGGCCGGCGAGCATCCATGAAAAGATGACCCCAAAATACCCATACTTACCTCATTGTAAGAATTACCTGGTAGCATTGTTAAATTCAAACTGTAGACCTCATACTCACCTTTTGCATCAATCTAAATGTGAAGGAACTAGATTTAGGATTTATTTGCAGGGAAGAAGGAAATCCCTGACAATACTCGTCCTTGGGAAAATTTGAAAAATGCTGACCTTAGCCAATCAAATTCTCTAGGGAATTTTAAGTAGCAAATACGAATAAAGAGGCAATTGCCTTGGAAAAAACCTGAAACATACTAAGGTAAAAGCAAAGCGAAGTTCATAGAAGCAGAACCTCTAACTAAAAAGTATACAGTAGCAAAAAGAAATGCAGAGTTAAGGGAAAGAAGCCATTTAATGCATTAATTCAGAAATGTTTGTTGAGTGTCTACTGTAGGCTAGACACTATATCAAGACACCAATCCTGAGGATTAATCAAGAACAGAGCAGGTCTCATCTGTACCATGTGATTAATCATCAGACAAGGAAAATATGTTCATCAAACTGGCATAGAAGTACCTTGTTATAAGCTGTGATAAGTGCTTTGAAAGAGAAATATAGGGAATTATGAAAGAATACTGAGTGAATATCAGGTCTGGTCTGGGAAGTGGCTTGCAGGTTTCCCTAAGGTATTTACATTTAAGCTGCTGTAAGAATATTGAGAAAGAGCAGAGTAAGATGTGGGGATAACATTATAGGTCTACTGTCCAATAGGGTATCCCCTAGCCACAAATGACTATTAAGCACTGGAAATGTGGCAAGTCCAAATTGACATGTGCTGTGAGTATAAAATACACACCGGATTTCAAAGACTTAGTCTGAAGAAAAAAAATATAAAATAGCTCACAAATTTTTTATATGTATTACATGTAGAAATGATAGCGTTTTGAACAATTGCATTAAATATATATTGCAATTAAATTTACTCGTTTTTTTTATTTTTTTAATCAGGGCTCCTAGGAAATTTTAAATGACACCCTGGCTGCATTCGGTTTATGTTGGACAGCCCTGGGCAAAGGAGCAGGCTAACTGATGTCCCTCAGATGGAGAGTGACAGAGTAGCTTGAGGGGCAGCACTTATTCTTTCATTCAACACATATTTAAGGCTTTTAAGTGTTCACATGTGCCCGGCACCATTCTAAAGCCTGTATTAAATATGGGCTAATGGAGGAAGGGAGGGGTGATATTTTATGCAAGTTAATGGGGAAGGACTCAGGTAAGATAACGTTGGAATGGAATCACAGAATGAGGAAGCAAGGCATGTGGATTCAGGGACCTTTGGATGGAGTGGAGGTGAGCTATAATGAACGCAGTGGGGGCAGGAAGGAGCCCCACAAGCACAGAGCAAAGACAGAGCAGATGAGATGAGGGAAGTGGCTGTGAGTGGGGAATCAGAGTTGAGATTTCATCCTGAGTGGTCAAGTAAGTCACAAGAGGGTTGCAGGGAGATGGACCATGATCTAATCTGTTTAAAGGGTCACTCTGGAGATGATAAGAACATAGAGAAAGTGCTGTGAAGTGTCAATGACATCTGGACTCATGACAGATCTGGGATGTGTTTTGAAGATAGGGTCTGCAAGATATTGTAGGCTGTAAGAAAAGGGTCTGGAATATAGTCAGCATTAGCTGGAAGGATGCAGGGGAGGTATAGGTTTGAATTGAAAAACTGAGAGTTTAGTTTTGTACAGGTAAGTCCAAGATGCTTGGGCATCTGTGGGAGTGATAGGTGAATATAAGACACTGGGGGGGGGGGCAGCAACAGAGAGACAGTGGAGGTTGCCAGCGCCAAGCAAGGCCCCATGGGCACATAAATGGTTCTCAGTCTTTGAGTAGCACCTACCAGTAAAGGGCTTTAATTAGGGGTAGAGGATCAGAGTCCTGTTTTAAGACATTGCTCCTGAAACAGTGTGAAGGATAAGACCATAATGAGAGGCCAGCTGAGAAGCTGTCCCAATAGTTCCAGAAAAGAAAAGAGAAACAAGAAGAGTGATGAAGAAGTGGTAAAGGAGAAGATGATAGAATGAGGTCAGGTGGCAAATGCAGCACCTGCTGGGCCTGGAGGGAATTTAAGGGAGCTGCCAGAGAGCCAGCTTTGCCATATCCTCCAGTTTTTCCATAGAAACTTGATATTAAATTTTATTAGGACATTTCAATAAAAGCAACTAATTCATCAAACATTGTGTGGACCAAACGAAAAACATCAGATCTACAAATTCCTGATCTTGATTCCTAAAGGGAAGTTCTCCAATGCTTTGTCTAGAAAGGCTGTTTTCCCTAATGCAGTTAACTGGGCTCATCCAGAGATTCAGTTGCTCTGGAGTGAGACCCAGAGCTTGCACCCAGGTAGTCCATTTTCCATCTCCAGTGTCCCCTAGCCCAGCCAGGAAGGCCCGGCCTTGACAGTACTTGTGCTTGGACACCTTTTCCAATACAGGTCAATAACAGCTTCATTATAGCTCACCCTCACCCCACCCAAAGATCTTGGATTCATCCTGCAAACATTTATTTAGGGCCTACTATTTGCCTGACACTGATCTAAGAGCTGCGGATTTAGCTGTGAACAAAACCAAGTTTCTGCCAAAGGCACTTAACGTTCCCTTACGTCCTGTGTTCCCTGGAACCAAAAGAAGCTAATTTTTTTTACTAAATGTAAGCAACATATGGCTCCAAAAGAGTCCAGTGCCCAGGTGATGCTTGGTGCCCTGCCAGAGAAGAAGTAATATGTTCTACTTTGTTCTACCCCTACATGAAGGCACTTGAAGTGCCTCAACACACCCTCCCTCCTTACTAACTCCACTGCTGTGGACCTGGAGAGTTGTGAAGCTTGCTGAGATCTTGTGGTGGATGGGGCTCTTCTCTCCCTTGCAGAACAGCCAGAGGCCACTGGCTGAAAGGGAGGCAGCCCAGCCACTTTGCTTTCTTTATACTTCCTCTCCTACACAAGTGGCAGAAGTGGACACAGCAGGCCTATGTTCTGGCCCTCTCCCTTTTGTCTTTTCTCCCATGGCTATGTGGACTCACCAGCATTGTAAGCACTAGAATTTGGAACCCAAGTTCATTTCACAATAAATTATTATATGCTTTGCTTTCTGTTTACCATAGATGGTGGTGTATCACCTTCTTAAACCTCAAAGGAAGAAGGAACTGTGGCACGAAGCAATATTCAGATATTTCTGGGGCTCCTGACCTTAGAACCACCAAAACCACCTTCTAATGTTTAAAACTCTATACTCGGTACCTTTACTATAGCCCCTACCAGTCTTTATGCCATTTTAAAGTCTAAATTTATGATGTATTCTTTAATTAAATCACCATAAATCCAACTAGAAAGATTGGGAGTAAAAATAAGTCTTCCTAAGATTTTTTGTAGTAAGGCCGTCATCATATTGCATAATTTATTTTAATGTAATGAATTTCAGTCTGCAGAAAGCAGGGGCCTTACTCAGATGGAGGTACTCATTCAACAAATGTTTGAGTACCTACTGTGCGCTGAACACCGTTATAACAGAGATAAAACACAAAAATCTCTTCACTCTCTCAGTCCAGACAGTTAGGACTTGAAACACCATCTTGTGATTATGTAACTGGTGTGTAACATGCCAGAAGCTCTGGTGGGTGGCCATATTCAGTAGGTGACATGTCACCCGCCTGCAGCCCCTCTCCTTGGGTTTGCAAAGAAACCACAGATTTACCACCACAAAGGCTTCACCCTTCTCCATTCCTGGAACCTAGCCTTGGGAATAGAGCTGAGCTAGTCACAGTATTTGGGACAGCAGCCCTCTGGTTAGTGCCAGTACTATAACTACAATGCTTATTTTCCAAGATGGTCAATTCAGAAACTTTTTCTAACGAACAGAGTAAAGATTAAAAACATGTTCTCCAAATTGTCCCTCAGTACTTAAAGAAGTCTTAGCTGCAGAGGAGCTCACAAGGGATAATCTCGAATCTAATATAACAAGTTCCCTTTTTAAATGTATAAAACTCATAGATATCTTTTAATTAAAAGAATTCTAATTTTGTTATATTGTCATGATTGACTTAGACCACTGATTCCCAAAGTGTGGTCCAGGAACCTCTGGGGATCCCCTGAGGCCTTTTGTGGGGTCAGCAAAGTCAAACTATCTTCCTAATGTTACTAAGCGGTTTTTTGGCTGTTTCACTCACTTTCCTCATGAGTGTGCATGGAGCTTTCAGCAGCTGCATGATGCAGGATGATGTCATCATTCTGACAGCTGAGGAATGTGTGCGTGTTTTTTTTTTAATCCCCGCTCCTACGGATATTGCCGTCTCCCCTTAAGAACTGGATCTCTGAAGGTGGGGCGTCTCCTCCCACGTGCTTGTGGAGCATACTCCGGGCCTGGCACACCCAGAGGGCCTGGCATGCTGCTGGGGCTCGAACCCAGAACCTTCTGCGAACCCAGGACCTTCTGCGTGTAAAGCAGACGTGCTGACCACTACTCTATAGAACCACCCTGGAATGTGTGTTCTTGTGTTTAAAACATTTCTCAGTTTTGATGTTAACGTGGTAAATATCAGTAAACACAACCCACTTACTCAAAAGCTCTTAGTGCTCCTGCAGCCCTACAGAGGTCATAAGACCAAAAGACTTGTGAGCCTCTGGCTCAGGCTTATTGCTGCCAAGGGCTATACAGCTGTGAAAGTAGCAGCACAGCACTGACCGAGTGCCAATTATGCCAAATCCAACCCCATGAACACAAATACATTTTTTTAGTTATGTATAATCTGTATTTAATACTTAAATAATAAGATTATGGCGACAGAATCTGAATTCAGTCTTTCGTAGACAAACCCCACGGAAAATTCTCCCAAGATAACACAGTCATCAAAGAGCATACACCCTGGGACCAACTCTGCCTTCACTAACTGTGACCTTGGGCAAGGCATTCACCACTCAGGGCCTCAATTTCACCATCTGCAATGAGAGTACCTACATGGTGGGACTTTTATGAAGATTAGCACCTCCAACATGGTTAGGACTGTATGTACAATGTGGTTAGAACAGTCTGTACAACTAAAGAGATCCCTATACAGTGCTGTGGAGGGTTGTGAGGGTCATAACATAGATAAGCGAGGAATCAGGGTGGACACGGCATGCCAGAAGTTTGGAGGGTATGGCTGCTGGCTGCCAGCAAGGGTTGGTGTCCTCAGGAAGGAGGTACAGAGTGCTGTGGTCTGGAATTTTGAGTTGAGTGTCACCAGATGGAAAGATGGGCACACAACAACTCAACAAGGAAGAGAAAAGTAGTTCGATTTAGTAGGATGGTAGGGAGTTTGGGGGAAATGGTAAATAAAAGTCAGTGTGTGGAAATAGAGCACAACCAGGCCAGGCCTTAGTGGCTTATGAGCTGGCAGACGGCCACTGGAGCTGTCACTACGTGTTACTTATGTTATTTATGCTGGTGAGAAACAGAAACTTTGGTGATGGGTTTGCTGTGGGGGACAATGTACCCTGGCCCAGGGCCAGGCTGCGAGAACCTGGACATTGGAGGTCACTCAGCACTTTCCCAGAGCAAGCAGCCTGAGAACCACTCACTCATTTCTGCTTCACCTGATTCCTGGTCTAGAGAGAGTACTTTATGAGTGCACAACACAATAATATAATACTGGTGACAGCGGAGGTGCTCAGTATTATAGGAATTAATATATTTTGTCACCAAAACCCAGCTTTACTTTGCAACTTTAAAGTATCCAGAAAATAAAAGGATAGATTTAGCATGAACTAAATATAAATGCTACTGGGCTGCTCCCACATTTTAGTGTTGAATACTGTAAATCATCTTTCAGCATGACCTTCAGCTCAGCACCCACACTAGCCAGCGAAGCCAGCTTCTCTGGGCCCCAGTGGAATGACTGCCATCCTCTAACCCCAGACCTCCAGGACGTGTGCTTAGATTTTTCCCTTCTGCAGTACAGATGATTGTAAAGTCTATAGGATTTGCTTCATTTACTCTGTTTAAGAAACTGTAATCTCAGATAAGATTGCCCTAGGACTCAAGGAATAACTAAACTGTCAAGTGAAATAAAACATAAAACAGAAGGGATAGAGATGGCAAACCCCAAATCACAAACTTCGATTTGAGGCATATATAAAGCCAAAGTATCCTCCTGTCCCAAGTCATCTCCAGTTAAACCCAATTGGTTCTCCTGCCTCCCTCAACAAGGGCTGGCCATGAGTTCCGGAAACACAGGATACTCTGGGGAGAACTGTTGAGTGCACCACAGGTAGAGCCTGGTGCCTGGTTGCAATCCGCTGGTATGTATCTGTTTTTCCAACTATGTATAGGGGTAGGGGAGTTTAAGTGTGCCATGATTCAAATTCTGCATAGAAATGGTCACCTCTTTCTCTGTCAAATCAACCTTATAAATACAGTGAAAAGGAGGTGATGCTTGAAACTGTTCCTCTGAGACCTGAGCCTAGCCAGCTTGTCAAGGAGAGAGGCTTGTCTGGGTACTCATGCCCAGCTGCTCTTGCCTCTTTGGGGCTGTGGGTCCAGCAAACCAGCCAGCCACTGGGATAAACATGATGTCATCCAGGTAAACACAAAGCCACCCAAGCTTTCCCGTGCCTCCTGGAGACCAGCTCCTCTCACTTCTACCTTCTATCCTTCTAGGCCACATCCTTTCCTCAGGCTTTATTGCAACCTCCTCCTGGGCTCCCCCTCCCCACCTCTGGCCTCTCTATTCTCCACAAAGCAGTCAAAATTATGCTTTTAAAATAGACCAATGGTTCTTGCTCAAAATTCTCCACATTCTGCACCTCAAGCACAAAGGCAGGGTCCTGACAAAGGCAGCACAGCCCAGCACCACTGGGTGATCCAGCCCAGGCCTGACCCCAGCCTTGTCCACTCCTTCCTTCCCTCCCTCTGCCATACCTGACCCTTAGCCCAGCACACTGTCCTGGGGCTACCTCTTCCCTGCCCTCCTGCTCTAAATTTCCCTTTCCAAAATAGCAAATTGTATGTATATTTTACCGCAATTTCAAAAAGTCACCTTTCCTGTGAAGCCTGGCCCCCCGCTACCCCATCTTGAGCTTTGTCCCTGTGTCCACTTACAATCTTTTCACATACAATGTGTTCTGTTGACTCGATTTACTTTTGTTTCTCTCCTGTCTCTAGAAGAGAAACTCCTTGAGGACAGGCTGTGTCCCCAGCATCTGGGACACAGCTACCAAGTAAATACCTGTTAAAGGCAATTCCATTTTATCCCACAAGAGTCTCATTTTTCTCAGGTTCCTCTATTCTCAGCAATGCTTTGGAGGGCTCTTACCAGTCCCCCACAAAAACTCGCCCCTAAAATTCCACCCAACTGCACCTTTCACTTCACCCCTTTCCATCATCTTTTCTTTGAGGCCATAACAGCTCTGGTGTGTCTTTTCTCTGTCCTTCTACATCTCTTATCCTTTCTTTTGACCTATTTTTGTCCTTTCTCTTTTTGTTCTGCATTACAAAACAACCGAGAATGGACTAGCAATCTCTGAGGACAGGAAGTTAGAAATTCTGAGTGGACAAAAGCAAGGTTTTCTTTAGCAGACTGGCAGAAAAGGTGGGGGTGTCTGTGAACACTCACGCGTCACTGCACCTTTTCCCTGTTATGTTGTAGCTGTCCAAATTCAACATGGTTCACGGGAACTTCTACAGAGATAGGTCCACTACTGATTTGCTGAAAAACCATATTGGCCATAGACCTCTAGAATCCAGGCCCAGCCAGCTGGCGAATACTCTGTGCCTTAATGAAAATGCACAAAGGCCTAGGACTGTTCTCCTTCAGGAAGATGGTACACTCTGTCTAACCTGTCAAAATGGAGGAGCTCTGCAGACATTTGCTGGTTGTGAATTATATCATGAAGATACGGCCAACCTGATCACTGGCTACATCCCAGAGACAAGCAAACAGAGGATCCTGTTGGCTACACGACACATTCAACTGATCATATACAGACAAGTGAATTCTTCCTTGCTACGAATCTCTTATCAAGTAACAAGTAACCCTAGGACAAGAGAAATATCTAGCTAATAACTTTTAGGAATGGGCTATAAACTGTACATCCAGATACGATCCCTCTTTTCTGGTAGTGGAACCCAGACGAAGCTTCCAAATCCACTCTGGGAAGTTGAGGAGGAACCCTAGGTCTCTGCCCATTGACGACTCCCCAGTGGCTAATGGATCTGAATAGGCAAATTTCAACCTGAACAGAGGAAAACCCAATTTAAACTTGTATCATTAGAAAGGGTTGGGTCATAACACGGAAATAAAAGGGGGATACCACTTTCGATGACTAGATGTAGGGATGCAAACAGGCAGTCCTGAGTCTTGCCTGTAGCCTTGGCTCCTTCACTCTGTGTGGGCCTCGTTCTTTCCAACCATACCTGGTTTTCTCCATAAGGTAGGAAAGGTGTCAGCGGCACTTTCGATTTATTTTTCTATTCCATGATCCCAAAAGTAAGGTTCCCTTCTCCATCTTCAAATAGAATTCCTAAGGAAGGACTTGTTGGGGTTGACTTTCCTATTCCTGAACCAATCATTGTGGTGATTAATGCTGCACACTGAAGGGCTGGAGTCACATGATCAAGGGAGTAAGAAACGAAGGGGTTGCGTTTTACTGAGCAGCTCTGAACAACAACTATCTTCTATAATCATCACTCTAGTCGGCAGCCTCCAAGCTGGCCCTCAATGACTCCTGCCCCCTTGAATTGTCCCTACCACATGCTACTAGTCATGTGAGCAGTCCCACTGAGAGCCAATCTGGTGAGGAGCTGAGGCCTCCCGCCAACAGGCAAGGGCGTCACCTTGGAAGTCCATCCTCCAGTGCCAGGCAAACATCAAATGTCAGCTCTGGCTGACAACTCAACTGCACCCTTGTGAGAGACCATGAGCTGCCAGAACTAACCAGTCAACCACTCCAGAATTCCTGACCATCAGAAACTGTGTAAGATAAACATTAGTTATTTTAATTTGCTAAGAATTTTGGTGATTTGTTGCATAGTAATGGATAGTTGATACTATTAACAGAACAAGTGATTAATGAATTTGGTATGTGCTGTCCAGAGCTGTGGAGGTTAACGTTATGAGGGGAGAGTACAGACCCTGCTCTTTAAAGGTCCCTCCTAAATACCTGTCCAAAATGCCATACCTAACAGTCTGAAGAAATATTGAGAAACATATCACTATTTTGTCATATGCAAATTCCGGTACAGGTTTTTTGCTGGTAAAATGGACTTTTCATCATTTCAAGAAGAACAAAATTTGTGATTATGAAATCTTGTTGCACATGCGATGAGTAAAACCCAGTTAACAAGGGATATAACAAGAAAATGTTTCTTAAGACAAATCTTTAACAACAAAATCTACCGAAATTCAAAGAGATAAATGAGTTTGAACATTCCACAAAGGAGTATATTTTACAGAAGACATCATAATATGAGCCAAATACCCCATTACAGACCAGGTCATTCAAAGCTGCATGACTTAGCTTCAGCAGGATGAGCTCACTTTCATGATTACGTTGTAGCAATTATATTGTGTACAGTCTAATGGCTCCAAAGGCCAGGGTAAGTGTGGAAGCAACAGTAGTTTAAAAAAAAGTTTAGAAGTTTAGTTGCTGCCAAGTGCTTAATTTGGGAAGAAGCGAGTAATTATTTGCTCTGGTATTAATAAAGAAGCCTAGATTTTAAAACTAAAAATGGCTCAATAGATCAACTTCTGTTTCCAGACTGCTAAAGTATTATTCTTATTTTATAGGCAAGGCAATTGACATTTGTTCCAAGAGCAGCTTGCCTGAAGTCCTTCAGCAGACAGTGAGCAGGGAAGGACACCCTATGCTGAGGAAGAGGGCAGAGTTCTGCAGAAGGGAGTGGGACAGACATGCTTTCTGCTCCTCGCCCCTTCCTGCAGCCCAGACTGAAAGGGCAGCCTTTCCACACCTCCTGTGGCTCACTTTGGTTACGGATCTAGACTGGATGGCATCTGGCATCAGGGTGGCAGTGCAGAGACTCAGGATGTGCCCTGATTCAAACTAGTTCACCATGAGTTTGCCTCTTAGAGGTTAAGGGAAGTCATGCTGAAATGTTCTGATGAACACATAGTTCAGAGAGCTGAGGAAGTACAAATGAGTAAACATAAGTTGCGAAGTACCAAAAGAATCAAGATAACGGCGGAGGAAATGGCTGAAAGTGAAGCTGATGTCCTGGCGGGTGATGAGGTGGGGCCTGAGAGCCAAGGAAGATTTGGTGAACCAGCTCTCCTACAGAGCCCTCTCTAGGTCCAGGGCATGGGGCACCTAAATCCTTAAATCTATTGTCTGAAGCCATGGGAGCCTCTGTTCTGGGCCACTACTGAGGTGGGACTGAAGCAGGCGGGGTCAGTCTTTATTCACCTTTCACCTGAGGTCTGGGACACAGTCAGCCTTCAAAGCATATTTGTTAAAAAAATGTTTGAATAAGTGAATCAATAGCCTTTTCCCAGAATCTCATTTCCCACGACATCCTAGGAATAACTCCTTCCTGGTTCACAATTGCTTTCACATACTTTCATTGCATTTTATCTTTACAACAATCCCGTGGGAAACTGAAAATTGATATTAGCTTCACTTTGCAGATAATTATTATCCCCATTTTACTGATGAGAAAATTGATGCTTGGAAAAGTTAATAACAACTTGTTCAAGGTCATAAGCAGAGGACAGAAGCCAGCATTCTTTCCCTAGAGGCTGGCCTCCTGCCATCATCTTGCACTACTTACAAATGAATCACCAGGCAAAGAGGTTGGAACACAGTAAAAATTTTATTTGAAACAACACTGATGGGATTACATCCAAACACATTCACATTTGTTATTGGGTTTGAGTCACAAATCCTCTGATGAGGAAACAGGCGTGTGGGTGGGGGGGCTTGGTCACTTCCTGTCAGGGTGGCTTTGCACAAGCTTTGATAGGGCTCAAGAAACCACTCTCGGAAGTTTGCTTACAGTCACGGAACTGGTCTGGGGAGAGAGGAGGGCAGGACATAGAACTGGAGGGCAGAAAGGGGTGGGACAATTTAACCAGGGAAAATAAAAACAGTGGAGGAGGATGGATTGACTGTGAAGGAAGATCGTAAGGACAGGAGAAAGAAAAGGAAAGGCAGTTCAGTTGTGTAAATCAGTGGCAGCCATCTGCAGCCCTAGGCTTAGTGGCTGCTCGCTCCAACAACCAATCACAAATAAGAATCTCCAAAAGCAGTGCTGCAAGAGTTAAGAATCAATAATCAGGACACTTAATTTAAAAATTGTCCCCAAACCTTTCTAGTTTCGGGGGAAGGGAGAGGAGGAATAAACTAATCATACATGTTACTTTGTAGTATTTATGGCAGAATGGCCCAGGGACCAGTCAGACCAGCTCTGAAATTGTGCCATTACTTCTTAGCTGTGACCTTGGATGGCTTACTTTAAAATTTTCTGAGTCTTTCTCATCTGTAAAATAGATATTAAAAGTATTTCTCAGTTGTATTAAATGAGTGTTTGATATGGAGCCGGGCCCTAGTTACCACTCAGGAAGATGGTTATTGTTATGTTTCATCCTTAGAAATTCGGTAAGTACAGAAAAGCACAGAAACAAGTATGCCACCCTAACTCTACCTCTGTAATACATCCACCTTTAGTCTTTGTTTTTTCTTCTCAACAAGCTTTTCAGCTCTCGGCAATTTCGGAACTGAGCATTCACAGAGCTAAAGTGGGCCGGAAGAGGTGACAAAGGTCAGGAAGAAGGCGGCCAGGGGCAAGACCCCCAGGGTGCACTGCTTGGGCCTGGGATTAAACAAGACTCCAGACTGCTCATTCCCCAGGAGCAGCGAGTGTTTTCTGGTGTTTAGGCTGCAATCCTGACCACTAGGGCGGGGAATAACTTTCAGAAACATGTCAGTGTGCCTCCAGAAGCTATCTAGTTGAGACTGTCTACTCGAAATCTGTAGGACAAGATTACAGACTCGTGCCCGCGAGGGTGCTCCGCGACCCTCCTCAAAGTTTTTCTTTTCAACTTAGGCCTGTTCGCGTGCAGGACCCTCTGCGCGCTCACGAAACCCCTTTGAGCCCAGACACCGTTGGGCCGGGATCGGACCTCCGTTGTCCGTACGCGTTTCCCTGGGCTCCTCGTTCCACTTGGTGATCCACGACCTGCTTCGTCCAAGACCGTCCCACCAGCAGCCCAGCGCGGAGTCCCGTTACCCTTCCTTCCCAGGCCCGCCACGGTGCAGCTATATTCGCGGCCCTCAGCACCAGGCAGCACTTAAATCAACTGCTGGGAAATCTCAGTCGGACTGGAAGTGCCAATAGGCGGCTCAACATTGTCAGCCATGCGCAGGGAATCGTGCCTTGGGGGTGCCAACAGCGCAGGCTCCTTGAGGAAGCCCCAACCGCACAGGCGCCCCAAGCAGGCTTCGATTGCGCAGGCGCCCCGAGGAGGCTCCGACTGCGCCGGCGCCGCTCCTGGGCCAACATGGCGGCCGCATGGCTGCTGTTGCGCGTTCTCCGCCAGGGCCAGGGCCCAGGCCCCGACTGGCTGCGGGGCCCCTGCTGGGGCTGGGGCCCAGGCCTCTCCGCCGGGGCCGGGAGGAGGTGGCCATACGTAGTCCACAGGCCTCCGATGGGTGTCGCCAGGTCTGGAGGCCGAGCCCTGCAGGTAACCCCGGTCGCGCAGAGGCCGCTCTGGCCGGGCGCGGGAGTAGGCAGCGCGTCCGCACAGGTCCCGAATTGGGTGTTTCCAGCCTGGTCTTCGTCTATCTGTATTTTCTGCCTGCCTTCCTGGCGTTTTAAAATTGAATCCAGTAAGACTTGCTAGCAGAGATTTTCTAGCAGAGAAGTATTTTACAATTGGCTCGCATAGATCGGAGCCCATCAGGACGAACAGCTGTCGGTAGTCCTCAGTGGCCACCTGAGGGTTTTGTATACCATGTAGCTGTATTTTACTTTTGTTGTGTAGCTTCATACTTATCGACACAAATTTGTGGTGCACCCCCTATGTAAAGGCTGTTCTAGGCCCCGCAAAGATTGACACTTTATCCTGAAAGCAAAGATGTAAGTCCTGGTGCGTTTTTGTCTGATTATTTTCCCCCAGCCCTCTTTTAGGAGTTCGACCCTCACAATTAAAGTCGAAATTTATTGTTATTGTATTTTTCCATAATTTGAAGGCCATTTTGAATTATATTCCTCCTCTAGATTACTGGCTACTATTCCTGAACCTGAGGGCAACTATAGATATATTATGCTTTCTCTTATTTATTTATTTATTTATTTATTTATTTATTTATTTATTTATGCTTTTCTATTGAGAAGGAACAAAATAATGTCTTACCTTTGGGCTGACCCTCTGCTTGTTCTATGAAAATAAGGGTTGAAGTAGAGAATTCACACATACGTGTGAAATCTAAACAGATTATCTCACCAATGCCTATAATAGTAATAAGCTAAACTAACCTGGTTTAAATAGTCTTCAAGGCAGACTTTGAAGAATGATGATTTTTTGGTGTGCTATATTTAAAACACTGATGTTACTCATTTATTGGGCCTAATCCACACTCTGTGGCCCTCCCTTATATGACTTCTGGTCATCATTGAGCCAAGAATAGTAGTATTGATTAAATGGGACAGTAATTGTATAGACTGGAAATTTAAATTTTGTTACTAAAGGAAATTGCCTGTAATGTTTTACCAAAGAGCACTGAGTAAGGTGTTACTTTTCTCCATAGTAGCAGCAGAGCAGGGTTGAGCTGAGGAAAAAATTAACAATAAACATATAAATAAAACAAATAAAGAAATTGCAGACACACACAGGAAAAGTTAAATTGGACCATCGACCTTAAGAGCATGAAATACGTTCAAGTGCAAGAATGCTTATCTTGAAAACAGAACTTTGGAGATATATACTGGTAAATTCCTGTAGTACCTGAGAGTGTTCTACAAGGAGTCGTCTGGAGAAGTCAGGAGCAAAAGGATCTGGGCCGTCATTGCGGCCTTTGGGAGCCCTCTGCTCTTTGCATTCTGAAGGAGAATTTCGGGCCTCGAGGCACCAAATGGTAGCCAGTGCTCTGTGCCTTTAGTTCAGCATCTCTTTGACTTATTCATTTGCTTTTGATGTTTAAATACATTTTTTCTTTTGATATTATGTCGAAACTTTGAAGCAATGCTAAGACTATTACTTCATATTTCAGGGCAATATAAACATTACAAATAAATATTTGAGCTTTTTAGAAAAGATTTTTCATCAGGGAATTAGTTCACGTTGCTTTGGTGTTCTGTGATGTTGGCGTGACTGATTGCATCTTTTTTTTTTTTTTTCAGAGTTTGCAATTGCGACAGTTAACCCCTACCTTTGAAGGGATCCATGGATTGTTGTTGAAACAGCATCTTGTCCAGAACCCAGTCAGACTCTGGAAGCTTTTAGGTGTGTATCTGTTGAAAGACAAATGACTGGCAGAACCTGCACCATTTTTGAATAAATTAGAAAAATGTTGCTGATTTGACATTGACAGAAAAACAAAATCGCTAACAGGAGGTTTGACTTCTATTTATCATGAGCCCTTTGATACTCTGAAATGAAGTTTACAGAAAGAAAGATTGTCTAAAGTCTGAACAGGCCATTTTTGCTTATTTTGAGTTATGTCTTTTTTTTTGAAGATCCTGGTGTATAGGAATAATCAGGCTGCTTGAAAAAGCTTTGTCATATTCTCTAGCCAGCTCTGAGAACATCTGTAAGGATGTACAGAGTGGCTTATGTATTTTATATCCAGAAGGTAACTAAAAACCTGGAAATAATTTGCTCTCAAAATAGAGTCGCACTTTTTAGTGAGACACTGTAACATCATTCTGTCACTCTTCACCTTAGGTCAAAGGACTTTAAGGATTGAAATTTTGCTCTCCCCTTTATCCACTTGGAACAGGGAAAAAGTAAAGTGTTCTAATTCTACTGTACATGAAACAGCCTGGTACCCACACATGGTCAGGGAGAGCTGTGACTTGGCTGCAATTTGCACATCTGCTGTCTGTGTTTTCTCATTTAAATCTACACATGCACCCAGTGGCACACATTTCACTCTCTAAACAGCCTGAACCATGTCTAGTGGTCATCAAGGTAGTTTCACTTGTGATTCTGTTAACATCTGTGAATCTTTGTTATAGTTATGAGAATCTCCCCCCTTCCCACCCCCTTTTTAAACACTTGATTTGTTCAGACCTTGGACAAGACAGCCTTTTGTGTGAGGACTGTTATATGGTCCTGTCTTGGTGGTGATGGCAGTTGGGTTGCTGTCTTTCTGTGTGTATCAAAGCCACTTGTGGTGTTTATTTGTTTAAGTTCATTCAGAGTGACTGCGTGTATTGAAGGGATTGTTCTCCAACAAATTCATGACACTTTCTCAAATTTGTTCGTAACTAATTTTCATTCCCTCACATTGACTAAATTACAAAGATACTTCATACGTTGAAATAGTTATTCTATAATTTGTAAATTCTTTACGAAGAATGAAAACACTTTATCTCAAACTTTTAAATTTTGTGGATGTTGGTTTCAGAGTTTCTGGTTTGATTTGGTTATTTGAGAACATACTCTTCTACTGTGTCCCCCTATAGCTGCACATCTTGATTGTTAAACATTTTTCCTATTCCTTGTAGGTGGCACTTACTATTTTAACATTTCAAGGAAGAAGCAGAAGACTAAGGACCATGATAAATCCAAAGGGAGGACGCCTGGAGATGATGAAGGTAGATCTGTCTATCGGATGTTCTGGAATAATGGCTAGCTTGGTTGTCTTCACATGCATATGCATGTTCTAGTCTAAGCAGCAGGAAACCTTTCTTAAAAGTTAAGGCAAGCCCAGGCACCTGTGTTCGCCTCCCCCTGAGCACACCTGTCCCCAATCTCTGTGCGATTACTGGATCCTTCCTGCCTGTCCTTTGAGGGATGCTTCTGTCAGCACCTATGTCCCTTGCCTAAAAGCAGGTGCCATTTCTGTGCATGGAAAGAGTGAATCTCAAATCTACCCTGAACTTGGTTCTGGGTGGGCAGGAAGGCAGGACTCCTTGGCCGAACTCATCCGTATGCTTACCTAGTGTTGCCACTGTCTCCACGCTTGAGAAGCAGCCCCCAGAGGAGAGGAGGGGACAGTGTGTGGCCTTAAAGAAGGAGAATGAGAGATCACTGTCCTATAAGAGGACTGCTCTGTGCCAATTAATTCCTGTCCCAGCCCCCAACCCTGGTTCACAGTGACCTCACTTGCAATCTTAAGTCTCATCTTTACTCTGGGACTGGATGATCATGTAAAGGATGAGAGAAATAAAAAGGTAAGTTTGAACTGAGTTGTCCTCTAAGGTGAAAGGTGGCTAGCAGGGCTGATGATAATAGGAACTGCTAACTCTTATGAATAAATGAAAGCGGGTGGGGTGGCAGCCTGTGCTAGGAGCACTGCTCCGTGTGAGAACACCAGGCTGGGTTTTATTTGAAAAGATTTTTTTGTTTTACGTTGATGTTGGTTAATAAAATCTAGTAAGTTTCAGGTATACAATTCAACAGTAAGGAATTGGACTTTTGTGAAGAAAATGGAAGCGGTGTTTATTGGAGTTCAAATCCAAGCTGTTTTTTTGTTTTTGTTTTTGTTTCTGTTTTAGAAGTTCTTGCTAAAGTACAAAGCTGTTTTATTTAACACCAATCTGTATTTTTTGAAAATTATAGACCTGCTTCACATTTTATGATCAGATGCTTGGGAGTCACAATTGCTTCAGACCCTTTACACATGGGTTGTGGTGGGGCGTTATCTGCAGAGCAGTGAGGAATGACACTTGATTTGTGCACTGCAGCCACTCAGCCAGGAACACGGGACTCACTCACAAGTTTGGTGTCTTAAATGTGTCAAAAATAGACATCATGATCATAGAAAGGCTCTAAAAGGGAGATGTTGGCTTAAGCCTCATTTAGGTCAGTGCTCTCACTAGTGTGATGACTGTAAGCATTGTTAATTAGAAAACAAGACTGAAAATTAAATATTGGACATAGATGGGTTCTAAAGAATTATTACTCATCTGAGAGCAAGGGAAGTGACTCCGTGTACTCCTCGTCCATCCCCAAAGGTTTCTCTCTCACTGCCCGCTTCCGGGAGCATTCTTTTGTCCACTGCCTGCTGAGATTGACTCACCTTGCCTGAGTCCTTATGTCTCAAGATCAAGGGCTGAGTCTTTTTTCCATTCTCAAGAACTGAGCATGAAGCTGTCTATCTCCCAAATAGGGTATATATAACTGAATAATGTGATTCAGGGGGATTTATCTGATGGATCAGAAAAAGAATTGGTCTTTGAGAATATTCTAGAATTAAGTTGGTCCCTAATATATGTCTAAACTAAATGATATATCTCACACTCTTTAAATGTACTGTTTTCAAATGTTATCGTGATGAATGGCATACAACTTATTTGAATGTTATTCTGATATATTAGTTCAGAATAGGAGTTGTGCAGTTGGGCGGGCACATGGGATCTTCAAAGGGGTCGGGGCTGTTATTTCATAAGGCAGGTGCTGGTAAGGGTATTTTTTTGTTGTTTTTGTTAATAACTTAAATACATGTTCCATAAATACTCTGTTGATGATGTTTAGTATCTAATGAAACCTGGGGTGCCTGAATTCATCATAGCTTGGGTCAGATGTGCTTTCAGTGAAGGAGTTTACTGTATAGTTGTACCGTATGGTGGTTCTAGGAAGGTTTTTGACTTTAAAAATGGTTTCCTCTTATCTGAGCAGGTGGGACCTCTTTTGGTGACCTTGAATAGCTTGTGATTAGTGTCTGCCTCTAATCACTTTATTGAAAAATAGGCCAATATGCAGGATCTTATGGAAGATGAGAGACTGCCATCTCAGTGCCGAGTCTTCCTGACAGGATGTAGGGCACAGAGGGCAGACTTGGCCTGCTGCCTGTGTCTAACACTCCTTTGGTCCCTGCTCACAGAAGAGAGGAGGCGCAAGGAGAGGGAGGACCAGATGTACCGCGAGCGGCTACGCACCTTGTTTGTCATCGCCGTTGTCATGAGCCTGCTGAATGCGCTCAGCACCAGTGGGGGCAATATCTCCTGGAACGACTTTGTCAACGAGATGCTGGCCAAGGGTGAGGTGCAGCGGGTCCAGGTGGTGCCTGAGAGCGACGTGGTGGAAGTGTACCTGTACCCTGGAGCCGTGGTGTTCGGGCGGCCTGTGAGTGAGGGCAAGGGCACGTGCTTGGAGAGACCTAGAGACACCCCTTTTCCCTCAGTCCCTGCCCGCCCCCATTTGTTTGGTTGTCATGTTTTAGGTTTTCCTAAAATAAGATGTGAGTATCTTGATTTAAAGGATTTGTTGAAGGTTTTTGAGCAGTGGCCACTAAGATGGAGCTTGAAATGGGGAGAGGCAATGTGGTCTGCAGACAGAAGCTTGTGGGATCCACAGCTGCTGTGGTAGCTGAGTACAGAGAAGAGGAGATGGGAGTAGTGACATAGTGGCCACAGTGGTGACTCCCTGGCACTAGGGACTAAGGAAAGAGGGGTCATCTACAGCCTCAAGGTTTTACTCCATCGGTTTGGGCGAGTAGTGCGGTGCTGGCTGGAGGTCAGCACACAGGGTAGCTTTGGCAGATGCAGGTGAGTTGAGGTGACTGGGATCAGCCAAGCAGAAACCTCTCAGGGAGGTGGGGACAGGAAACTAACAGCACTTGAAGGGGGTGGTGTCTAAGAGACAGGAGGCAGGCAAGGACTGGCCTTGAGGAGCAGGAAAGAAAGGGAATGAGAGGGACCATGCTCGTTTCCCAGGTTAGGCGCCACCACTTCTCCCCTGGAGCGCAGTGCATCTCAGCGTGGTCAGAACTGGAGAGCTGTGAGCAGCGAGAGGAGAGATGGCACAGACAGTGCAGAGGGGGCAGAGGGGCGGGGTGGGATTTTGTACCACGTAGAGGGTTGGGCATCAAAGATGGGGAGAAACAGACACACACCTAGTGACAGTGGCCTAGTCTTCTGGCACTGCTGGAAAGTGAGGTGGGGCATATGGGAACTAGGTCCCAAAAGCTTGACTATGTGAAAACTCTGGCGTGAAAATGAATCACTCTCCACTCTCTGATTCCCTCCTTCTTGTTCTCCAATAACCACAGCACCATCATTAGGCCCAAGAAAGGTAACACTGATACCAGAGCATTTTCTAAAGCACTTTTCCTGTTCATGTTTCTCAGTTTCTTCTGTACTAGCCTTAAGAGCTGGGTGTGTGTGTGTGTGTGTGTGTGTGTGTGTGTGTGTGTTTAATCCAGGATCCAGTCAAGGATCATGACTTATATTTAATTTTCATATTTCTTCAGTTTCTTTCCATTTTTAAAAATTTTTATTATTTTTTTAATTGAAGAAATTATTTAAATTATTTCCCCCGTTTACCTTCCCCGTACCCCTTCTTTCCATTTTTTTTTTGGTTAAAAGTTTGGACAGTGGAAAAACTAGACCAGGAAAAATCATTCCCTTTCTCCATGCTGGGAGACAGACATTCTGGCTTTGATTCACTCTGCTTACCCGGAACATGGGTTGACTCCTTTCCCTGGAGTAAAGGATTGCGTGGTATCCCAGAGCACACCCTATGCACACTCCAGTCTCCACTCTGTTTTTTGAATAGGGTTGGGTTGGCAGTGGAGTGCTTGTCCTGCCTGAGCATGCTTGGCTGTGGGTGCAGCACAGTGTTTACAGCTGACTGTCAGTGTATAAGGGCTTGTAATTTAGATGGGGTGATAAGATCAACACATAGTCTGCTAAACAGTAAAAGTTAAATTCCGGAGCACTTCAGAAACGAGTGGTGCAGAGCCTTGCGTAAATGAATGGATGATTCAGGCCCAGGTGACCAGAGAAAGCTTTACAGAGAATGTGGGAATTGAATTGGCTTCTGGAGACATACATTGTGCTCTTAGATCTTGGTATAGAAAGAGAGTCGTTTCTACGTTTTCTCCTTCTGTGCAAATTGGTGATTCTAGTTATACCACCAGGCCAGGGGTGAGTGATTGAAGCATTGAAGAAGTCTAGATCAAACATATGGGGTCCATTAGGTTAACCCGGCAACCAAGGCCACCAGATGTTGTAGCACAGATCATGGGCACTGTGTTTTAACTGGTGGGTCCTCTTGTCTGCGTCTCCACCTGGCCCATTACCTCACAAGCTGGATTCTGACTGGCTGCTCTCTCATAGTGACAGTCATTCTGCAAGAAGTCTGAGACTCTTAAGAGCCAGGCGGAAATCTGGTTGCTCAGTTTAAATTCTAAGTGTGTTTAGAATCTGAGCTTGGAACAGTTTAACTATGGACATTGTGTGCACCAGGCTCTTAGGAAAATGAGTTCGGACTGGTGCGACACGGTGCACACTGGTGGGAAGGAGAAGGACCGCCCCACTCGTGCTCCTGCCCTTTGTAGGTTGCATAGATGTTTGTTCTTTGGCGGTTTCATACAAGCCCAGGAACAACCGATCCCTGTGACCAGGTCATCTCATTGAGAAGGGACTTGGGGGACCCAGTGTGGACTCCTGGCCTGGTGTTGGGTCTCCTCCTTTGAAGCCTCTGTACCTGGGGGAGGTGGTGATTTCACTTCAGGAAACTTGTCCTGTCACTCTTCTTAGTCTCGTCTCTATTTACGAAAGGTTTACTGAGCAAAAAAGACATCCTTTTAGTTGAATTTCAGATTCAGCCAGTGGTTAAACATAGCACTTGAATTTCTCAGTTAAGTGGACTGTGCGTACCCGGTCCAGAATTGTTGTCTTGTCACTGTGTCTCTGTGCTCTGCATGCACGGCTGAGTGAGGCAGGGTGCTGAGTTTAAAATGCACACACCTCCTTCTGTTTTCTTAGAATGTTCCTATTAGTTAAAATAAAGAAAACATATCTATTGAAATTTTGTTGTAATCATGTTTGAGAAAACTAAAACTCCTTAGACTTGGAAGTGGTTTCTAAATGGCATCTGTATATTTGAGGGATCTGCAGTCTGTCCTGTTCGTCACTCTCACAGTTCCTTCTGCCCCCAGAGGCTGGCCTTGATGTACCGAATGCAGGTGGCAAATATTGACAAATTTGAAGAGAAACTTCGAGCTGCTGAAGATGAGCTGAATATCGAAGGCAAGGATAGGATCCCGGTTTCCTATAAACGTACAGGATTCTTTGGAAAGTATGTTGATCATTTTTGTTGGCTCCTGAACTGAACAGGCTTGGTTTTGTAATGTGAGAAACAAACCACAAATGAAAACCTCAGTTAATTACAGTTACCTAGACCCCCTGTGGGAGTGTAAATAAACCTGAGGGTAGATGACATAAAGCTGGGAAATGGAAGTGTGTGAGGCTGTTGGAATTTGTTTTAGTCACTTTCTTTAGTTGCTCTTGCATTTCTGAATTTAGCACATTGTGGGGTTGCTTTCTTCTACAAATAGGAAAATGGAATAGAAAAGGGCAAAACACAGATGTCCAGCAGAAATTCTTGGTTTCATGTTGCGGAGAGAAACAGAGACCACGTGGGGCCCATGGGCTCTGTGCCTGCAGACTCCTTAGTGGGAGCAGATCAGTCAGCACAGTTGGGGTTCTGACTTCACACTGGGACCAACAGTGGCTAAAAGCTGTGTGCAAAGAGGTTTACTGTTGACTCGACATGCTTTGTAATTCCGATAAGATGCAGAATGCCAGTGACTGCAAGCACACCTGTGAAATGATGGGTCTATAAATTCTACAGCCCACTGGCTCCTGAGGCTCAGGGCTCTGAGGCTGCATCTCTGGTTTGTTGTAGGAATGATGGGGGTACAGGACAGAGGGTAACTTTTCTTCTTCATGTGGAGGGCTGACACCCTAGGGTGGTGTATTCTTTATTCTAGGCTTATTCTGTTCTGCCTTACTAACCAAAATTAATAGTCTGCTTTTGGAAACAAAATATATCAAATGTGAAAACCTACTCTTGTCGGCTTGTTAATTATCACAAGGCTCTAGATCAGGGGTCCTTAACCCCCAGGCCATGGATAGGTACCAGTCCATGTCTTGTTAGGAACTGAGCCACACAGCAGGAGGTGAGCGGCCAGCAAGTGAGCAAATCTTCATCTGTATCTGCAGCTGTTCCCCAATGCTAGCATCACTGCCTCAGCTCCACCTCAGATCATCAAGCATTAGATTCTCATAGGAGCACTGGTCCCTGGTGCCAAAAAAGTTGAGGACCACTGCTCTAGATAATGGGGTGAGTGTGCGATGTCAGCTCTTCTGGCTTCGTGCTGTCACTAGATACTGTATCTCCAGTGTTCCCACAGTCCAGACAGCTTGGGAAAACTTTGTGAAAGAGGATGATTGGTGAGAACTGGACAGGGAAACCCATTTTCATGACCATTTGTTCTACATATTACTCTTAAGGGAAGGGTTGCTTTTCTTATCTTTGAAATGTCTCTGACTTTGTTAGACATGACTATCAGCTTCCTGGTGGTCACTTTTGAGCCAGTAACTGCCTCTCTTTCTACCACTAGTGCCCTCTATGCCTTGGGGATGACAGCGGTGGGCCTGGCCATTCTATGGTATGTTTTCCGTCTGGCTGGAATGACAGGACGGGAAGGAGGATTCAGTGCTTTTGTAAGTTATACAAATTACATCTCATTGAACTTGTAGACTTAGAATTTTTCTCTATTTGTTCTGGCTGAATACTTTTCCTGTAAACAACAGAATAAGTATACAGTGAAAATTAACCTGTTGCAGAGAACAGCTAGGAGTCATATTTTGGCAGTTCATCTTTCCTTCTGTTTGGTTGACTGGAGGGTGTATAGTAACCAACTTTAACTGAGGGCCCCTCCCCCCAAATGGTGGGGTGGTTGAGCCACGGGAGTTATAGGGCAGCTTATTCTGCAGTTTTCAGCATCAGCTGGGCATTAGTAGCTAAGACACTGAGAAATTTTTAAAAGTTATTTTTAAAAGGACATCCATAATACACTTTAAAAATATTATCCTGTTGTTGTGTCATTCATTATAACAATTCCCCTTCCTTTAGGTTGTTTGTGGCCAGTTGGCCATATCAGCAGAGGGGTGGGGGAGATGGGAAGAAGTCTGCAGAGAGTACCTCCTGCTCCCTCCTTGGGAACCATAATAGGCAGGGACACAGAGTGTCACTTCCTTGTTTCCACTTAGCTTGGGACTGTATTCCTCTGTGGCTCGAAACTTAAACCCTTACTTTTAATAGCAGCATGGTGTCTTGTGGGGTTGTACCATATTTTACTCAGTTTGATAACTCTTGCATATTTTTGGCTATTTATTTTTATCGTGTTTAAATAATACTCTGATGAATTCCATGCACATAAACCTATCTTATTTTCTCATAGCGCCTTCCTAAAAGTAGACTGGCTGAAGTTTAACACATCTCACTAGGACCTTTATCTGTCCTGCTTGATTGTTTTCTGGAAATTTACCAGTTAACATTCCTACCAAGACTCCCCAGAACTGAGTGTTATTCCGTTACTTTTATAATCAGACAAATAAATTACACAGTAGTGGGGAAAATCATATAGAAATATATGATAGTTTATACAAAAGACATTGTTAAATTACCTAGTGTATGTGGGGGAGTTTTAGGGTTTTTTTTTTTAAAGGCAAATTGCTAGATGCTAGAGAACTTTTTTACTGTTAATGATATAAAACAAACATTTCTTTTTGTATGTCTGAAATGTGACCTTAGCTGTTGCTTGTCTTTGTGAGTGGAGAGGGTGTGGGCTCCTTGCGGAGGGAAGGTGTGTATGCAGGGGCAGGATGGGAAGCCAGTACCGGGTTGCTCATCTTCTAGCTCTAAGAATTCGCAATGCTCTGCCCTTTGTTCTTTCTGCCCAGAATCAGCTTAAAATGGCTCGTTTCACAATTGTGGATGGCAAGATGGGGAAGGGAATCAGCTTCAAAGATGTGGCAGGAATGCACGAAGCCAAATTGGAGGTCAAAGAATTTGTAGATTATCTAAAGGTGAGCTCATGCACCCAGCAGAATATGGGCATGAATTCTCCCCCAGAGGGGAGAGCTACTCTGATCAGATGTGTGCATTGCATGGGAACTCCCCCTGCTGAGGAGCGGACATGCATGTGCTCCACGTGCTGGTGCCTGTTAAACGGGCAGCACAGGTCAGATGCATAGTTGTTCACCAGCAGAAGGGCTGGGAGTCCATCAGTGATCACACTGGAACCATCTGGGATACTGGCTTTTCCCAGAATCATGTGTATTGTAGCTAATTCATGTCAGTACATGAGCTGACCTTCATAGGTGTCATTTCTTGAAAATTCTCTCTGAAACACCTTTGGTTAGTGTCACGTTATCTGCTGCTTTTCTAGAGTCCAGAGCGCTTCCTTCAGCTTGGTGCAAAAGTTCCAAAGGGCGCACTGTTGCTCGGGCCCCCTGGCTGTGGGAAGACACTTCTGGCCAAGGCAGTGGCGACGGAGGCCCAGGTGCCCTTTTTGGCGATGGCTGGCCCGGAGTTCGTGGAGGTCATTGGAGGTAGGCATTGCTTAGGAGGCTGCAGACAGGCTCACCTGACCATATGTCCAGGATGGCCCTTTCTCACGTCCTCCCTCAGGTGGCTGAATTGATAAGGAAATGGGGAGAATAGAGGAGGAAAAAAAGTGAAACCCATATTACAGAAAACGTTGTGTTTATGTAGAGAATTGGGTGCTGATGTTCTTTGAAGCTGTGTCTACTTGTGGCCTTGGGAGTCTAGGAGGGTGAGCGTCCTCCAGGGTGACCTCTGCTGGGACAGAGCCTGGCTCTGTTTGCATGAGAGGACACTTGGCTGAGATTTCATCACCCATAGTGGACAGCTCTGGTCACTGGCCCAAGGGTAGTTCATCTCTCATTATCTGTCTGCTCCCTGGTCCTCTCAGGCCTCGGTGCTGCCCGTGTGCGGAGCCTCTTCAAAGAAGCCCGTGCCAGGGCCCCCTGCATCGTCTACATTGACGAGATCGATGCTGTGGGCAAGAAGCGCTCCACCACCATGTCCGGCTTCTCCAACACAGAGGAGGAACAGACCCTAAACCAGCTTCTGGTGGAAATGGATGGTGAGTGCTGGCCACCGGCCACCCCTGTGTAAGGAGAAGGGTTTCCGACTCTTTCAGAACAGTCATTTTCTAGATGGATTGCGCTGCTTATGTTTGTTATTCAGGAACCTTCCACTAATACTCACAGGCATTTTATTTTTCTCCAGTCACTGGTCTCTACTGTTTCTCTGCCTTACCACCTGCCACAGGTGAGGGTGATAACAGCACATAGAGGACCATTGTCTAACGGATAATAACTAGAAACAAGATCAGTTTAAGAACTATTTATTATCTTACTGCACTCAAGGAACTTTTTTTAATTTTTAAAAAAGGCAATAGTAAAAAAATAAAAAATGAAAAAGGAAAACAAGTAGGAATACAAATGGCAGGTCAGGTTGTGATGATGTTCTTCAGTCTCGATTGAGTCTAGTCGATTGTGCTGTTGTGTGCGTCTCTGTATGCTGCCTGGTTGAAAGGTGACCCAGCTGGAGGATGGAGCAGGACGTTCATGGACACTGATGCATCTGTCACATTGGGGGAGGTCTGGGTTTGCTGCTTTAGAAAATGACCTCTGGACTGGCTTCTACACAACTCCTTTTTCTTTTTAATGGAAATGACCCAGTAAAGGTCATTGTTTTCTTTTGAACTACTTTTATAAGATCCTCTTTTTGTGTGTGTAGATATATGTTTATTTTTATTGTGGTAAAATATATACAACATAAAACTTAACCATTTTTCAGTGTACAGTTAGGTCAGTGGCTTTGAGTACATTTTTATTGTTGTGCAACCATAACCACCATCCATATCCAGAACTTTCTCATTATCTCAAACTGAAACTGTTCCCATTACACACTAACTTCCCATTCCATTCCCCCAGTCCCTGGCTCCCATCCTTCTCCTTTGTTTCTGAATTTGACCACTTTAGGGACCTCATATAAGTGGAATTACACAGTATTTATTCTGTTTTGAGTGGCTGATTTCCCTGAGCACAATGTCCTCAATATTCATCCGTTTTGTTGCATGTGTCAGAACGTCCTTCCTTTTTAAGGCTGAATTATTCCATTGTATAAATAGACCACATTTTTGTTTATTCATTCATGTGTCGACGGATACTTTTGGCTATTATGAATAATCCTGCTGCGAACATGGGCATACAAATATTTCTTTATGACCCAGCTGTGTAAGATCCATTTTTAGCTTTTCTTTAATCAGAATTCTAGATGTATTTTAAGTATTATAGATAAGGGAAACACTTTTCTCTCAATGTATTTTTGGTTCTAAGATAATCATTAATTTGTGTATTTATTTTCCCTTTTAAAATATTCTTACTGTTTAAGACATGTAACTATTGGCTAGCATACAGACAGTTGAGTTTGAGTGTATGTAACTAAGGGAGAATTTTTTAACCTCATTTTGAAATAATTCCAGAATAACAAAAACATTGCTGAAGCAGTCAAAGCGTTCCTTTATACCAGGGGTCCCCGATCCCTAGGCCATGTACCGGTACTGGTCTGTGGCCTGTTAGGACTCGGGCTGCACAGCAGGAATTGAGCGGTGAGCAAGTGGGCAAAGCTTCATCTGTATTTGTAGCTGCTTTCTAGCGCTAGCATCTCTGCCTCAGCTCCACCTCAGATCATCAGGCATTCTATTCTCATGGAAACACCGGTTCCTGGTGCCAAAAAGTTTGGAGACCGCTTTTTTATACCTACCCCCAAGGTTTCGAGGGCTAACCAGGACATGGGCGTCTACAAGGGTTGCCTCTCAGCCCATAGATGTACCTTTTCTGGTCCAGGATTCAGTTCAGTCAACATGTTGCATTTAGTTGTCTTATTTCCTGGGTCTTCTTCAGCCTAGGACTGTTTCTGTATCTTTGTGACCATGGCAGTTTTACAGTCCACTCCCATTAAAGGACATCCCCACTGTGATGCTGTGCTGTGTTCTCAGAGTTAGATGGAATTGGGCATTTGGGGCAGGAACAACACAGTAGTCTCTCTGCCTGTCACTGCTTGCGGCATTACCACGCCTTGTCCCTGGTGCTGAGATTTGGACTGAGATGGCTGCAGGTGGGCATGGCAAGGCCTTTCCTTGTATATTGTTGAGCGGTTCAGATGGATTGATTCATGTGGAAGCATTTTGTAAGCTCTGAAAGCTCTCTGGGTTTAAAATCAAAGTGTAATTTGTAACAAAGCTGAGGAAGGGGCTATGTTGTTCAACCATAAGAACAGTTCCCTCTAGAGCTGCCCTGCAGACCTCCTGTGTCCTGTCTCTGTCTTTCATCCAGCTGTCTATCAGCATTTGCTCACAAACTATTTATGGCCCAAAGAATCAAGATCTGAAGAGCCACCTTCCACATGAAGAGCAGACTTTCCTGAGAAGGATTTTTCCAAAGATCTTGGTGTCTTAGAGATATCGAGAGAGCCACCCTCAGAGATGGGGGCCCCACAAGAGCACTTTCCAGGCCAGGTTCCAGGGACCCCTCCCCTGGGGCTGGGTGTGCCAGACTCCTCCCCTGGGTGCGGGTATGCCAGACCAATTCTGAATGTTCTTCTAGTGAGTGCCCCTCTGTGGAGAGTGAGACCTGCTTTTCAAATGAGGCACTCTTTTATAGTTGAAAAGTTATCCTCTGGGTCTCCACCTTTTATGAAACCAAATGGAATTTCTTCTCTTTTGAACCACTTTCCATAATCTCTTAGTGTGTGTCATCTTCATTGTGGTTTTGGGGCTTGCTTCTAGAGGTGGTTTTGTAATCCCGAAGGAATCTGAACGACCCCTGAGGTTTTGGCCATTGGTGGGGCAGGTGGGCAGATGGGCTGGGCCTGTGGGTACCGGAGCCTGAGGTCTCTGTCGGCTGTGACCAACCATGCTTGGACCCAGCATTGTGTACGTGATGACTCTGCTATCAGAAGTGCCATATCTCGATGGCTTCTGTTTGTCTCTTAAAGAATGACTAACCTTTGTGATACTCAATGGACAAAGGGGAGAGCAGTCTTTTAAAAGTCATCAGACAATTAGTTGGCTATCCAGACCTGATGCATCATCAGTTCCCACTGCCCTGCTTTGTGCAGTGATGTCCGTGTTTGTCCTTCGTCTCCTACACACATGCCTACCCCAGCCTTGGACCACAGGCATGCTCGTGGACTGTGGTAGGACTCTGTAAGTGTTCATGCTGGTCCCTTCTCTGAGCCATGGTTTTCTGATGTTAAAATCAGGTTAAAGTGCATGCCCTCACCTATGGTACTATGCCCTTCTGCGTGTGACAGAGTGTCATTCCTGATGTTTATAAAGAGGCTCAAATGCAGAGCCTCTCACTGGCTGGCACTGTGACTGAGCGCTCAGGACCATGGGAAGTACTGCACGTCTCTTTCTGCTTATATATTTTTTTTGCACTGAAGACAGAGGCCACCTTTTTGGGCAGACTTGAGCCCACCAGGAAGCACTTACCAGATGGCATCTTCCTCTGAGCTGAATCTCTCTGTGCTGCCATGAAAGGAGCTGCTTCCGCCCCAGGATTTGCTTGTGCCCAGAATCCCCGACTGAAGACCTCTTGTTGGTCCAGGCCAGCAGCAAACAAGTTCCTTTGTGCACAGACACAGCTGAGCATTCTCAGTCCTTCAGCTGTGTCTGAAGAGTCTTTGTTTCTTCTTGGAGAAGAGCAGTTTCTATTCATTGAAGTACAGAGCACGGAGCAGATGTTGTGCCGGCCGTGGGAAAAGCTCACCGAGGAAGAGAAGTCCCCACCTCGTGGGTCAGGCAGGGCAGGCCCTGCAGGACTGCCAGACCACATGGGAGGGCCACCTGCATCTGAGAGCACTGGGCCCAGTCAAGCAACCTGCAGGCAGTCACCTTTTTACAGTTTGATTGGCAGAAACAGGGCTTTGCACTGAGTGCCACCCTGTGCTGGAAAGTGTGATAGGATGTCAACTCCGATTTTGCATAGAGTCCTTAGAAAACAGGAAACCCCAGTTTCCATTCAAATGGTCTTTTCCATTTTAATCTAGGATCTATTTTACGTTAATACATGTATAAGGTGTGAGTTTTGGTCATGGTTCGTTTTTCTGCCTGTGGACGTCTAGTTGCTCCAGCGCCATTTGTTTATAACACTGCACTTCCCCTACGGAATTGCTTTCACACCTTTGTCAGAGCTCAGCTAGTGTATTTGGGCTCTGGTCTGCCTGTTGGTGTCCGAGTCCACACTACACAGCTGCCCCGAGAGTCTCAACAGAAGTGGAGCGAGTCTTCCCGTTTCACTCTTCTTGACCAACAGTGTTGAAATACTCTCCTTCCTTTGCCTTGTCATGTAATTTTTAGAATAAGCTTGTTCACATCTACCAAGTAATTCTACTGAAATATGGATACAAACACTCCTCTGGTAGGATAGCTAGAGTAAAAATTGTGGCAACAGCACATGCTGGTGAGGATATGAAGGAATTGGATCTCCTACACTGCCAGTGGGGATGTGAAATGTGTAGTCTCTCTAAGGAACAGTCTGGCAGTTTCTGAAAAAATTAAACATACACTTACCATATGACACGCTCCTGGGTGCTCATCCCAGAGAAATGTTTACACAAAACACCTGTGCAGCAACGTTCATTTATTTGTAATAGCTGACAATTTGAAACAACTTAGATGTCCTTCAGCGGGTACATAGTTAAGCTCTGATAAGTTCGTATCATGGTTCCCATGCAGCAATAAAAAGGAAATAGTGGTTCTTACACAGGTGCCTGGATGGATTTCAGAGGAATTATGCTAAGTGAAAAAAAGCCAGCCTCATAAGGCTGCATGTTGTGTGATTCAGTTTATATGAGACTGTCAAAATGACGAAATTCTAGAGATGGAGAACAGATTAGTGGTTACCAGGGGCTAGAAAAGTGGGAGGGGAGGGGCGTGACCATAAAGGGAGATCTTCATGGTGTTGGAATCTGCCTGGATTATGGTGGAGGTTACAGGAATCTTGTGTGACAAAATTGCAGAGAAAGAGGTGCACACAGAGAAACAGGTGTGTGGGAAGACTGCTCACGTCAAATACGGCCACCCGACTGCAGTGTGGGTTTCCTGGTTTTGGCATTGCACTGTAGTTACTGCCCTGTAGACAACAGAGCAGGAGACTTTTCTGCATTGTTTTTGCCACTTGCTGTGTATCTATACCTATGTCAAAATACAGAGTTTCAAAAACAAAACCCCATGAGGTCTGCACCCTGTGGTCCATGTGATCAGGTCCGGGGTTCTGCAGGGATGTCTAGGTGACTTGTGGCTGCAGAGCTTTGGGTGTCACTGTTCTCCTTTCTGATTGGAGCTCACTAACATGGAGTCCACCCTTGCGCTGCTGTTGTTTTTCTTCTGCAACCACTGTTCCTACTATTTTTCAACATTTTTTCACTGTGTATATAGCTTCAGGTTTCTGTGTTAACAGCTTTGACCTATGGAAGGAAGGCATTTCAGAAATGTGAGTGTTGAGTCTTGACAGGCCTTCCCAGCTAGCAGTCTGCAATGTGTGGTGTGGGGTCTCTCTCCGCCACCACCCCGCACGGAGGAGCTCCTGGGGAGTGAAGCTGCCTCTGCCCAGGACTCCTCCCTCTAGCCATCTCGTTTCCTATGTCAGAGTTTTACTTTTCCTGAAATGGAGTGCGAGCACATAGAGCAGAGGGGCTGACATGTTGCAAGTGCCAGGTGGTACTTGCTCTTGTTTCTGAATTTGTTTAAAAAGTCAGGGTGATTTTAAGACAGTCTCCACTCTCCACTGGATTCCCATCTGCAGTTTTGCTTCTGAGGAAGTAAAACCGGCGAGTTCTTGCTCTTGTGATCTCAGTGGAAAGCTCCCAGGGAAGGACTGATCCTGGGTTTTTCTCATGTACCCTGGCAAGAAATCTCTCCTGTCCTATGCGCTGAAAGAAGACCCTGTGGGGAAGGCCACTGTATTAGGGGCCCCCACCCTGAAGGCTGCTGTCTTTCCCTCAGGAATGGGCACCACTGACCATGTCATCGTCCTGGCATCCACCAATCGAGCTGACATTTTGGACAATGCTCTGCTAAGGCCAGGCCGACTGGACCGACATGTCTTCATTGACCTCCCCACTCTCCAGGTCAGTATGGCCAGTACAGCCACATGTTCTCTGTGGTGCTTGTCTGTCCAGACTTTCTTCAGCTTACCACTTTTCCTAGGGTTTTGCAGCTTTTTTTTTGTTCGCCCACATTGTTTTCCCCTTTATCCTTGAGCATCTGGGGTTGAATGGACTGATTTTGGTTGAGTCTTATCCCATGTTTGGAGAGCCTCAAAATTCTCATCCTGACCAGCTCAAGTCCTTGGTGCCACATGGTTTTGGAACACAAGCTGTATTGCTGCTCTGAAAGCAGGTGGAAGCCCTGGTGATCTCTTGGCCCCACCGACCTCCTCTGTCTAAGGCCTCTTGTTGGGTGTCCTCTGGGTGGCCGGGCCTTTGTGGTGGCCCCTGAGGGAGCAGGAACCCCGTGTGTGTGTGGTAGACTAGCATGGGTAGGGACAGAGTTTGGAGGATGAATCTAACTTGTTTAGAGGCTCCCCTCGGATGCTGGTTCTGGAAAGGTGGTTGCGCATCTTCCTAACTGTAGGAAAGGTTTACGTTGGGGTCTAGAGATACAGAATGTGCACAAATCAGAGGTTCTACAGAACAACTTTGCTATGTGCGATGTGCCTTTTTTTCTGTTGCTTCCTTTTCTTCCTTTTTATTTTGGAATGCCGCTTGCAGCTCTAAATTGGTATCACAAACTATGGTCATGACAAACAATGAATGATCTCTGGAGAATGTCTCCTGAGTGGGACAGGCATGTCAGACCTAAGCTTCTATCCTCCTCCCCTGTCTTTGGCAGGAAAGGCGGGAGATTTTCGAGCAGCACCTGAAGAGCCTGAAGCTGACCCAGGCCAGCAGTTTTTACTCGCAGCGCCTGGCGGAGCTCACGCCAGGGTTCAGTGGTATGGGGGCTGGTTCCTGTCAGTTCTGAGGGTGGAGGGCAGGAGGCCTTTCTGCATGCATGGGTGCAGGCCTCTCTTGGGTGCCCTTCACCCCCTGCTCTGGGCCCTGAGGGCAGCATAGCCTAGGTGGAAGCGAGGTTATGCACACGCCAGGCAGAAGATAGAAGCGCTGTCTGACACTTTACTTTTCCACTTTGGGTGGTGGAAAACCCAGCAGTGGTTCTGGGAAGCATGCTGATTACAGTCGTGCAGTAAAGCAGTGGAGAAGGCAGAAAGACGGAAAAAGGTGGGAGTGGATGTGAAGAGGTGGTTCTTTGGGTCCGATGTGTTGAATGGCTTCAGTCTAGGAGAGCATGAGCACCAGCGCCCAGCCCTCACCACGCCTCTCTGCCTGTACCGTGCCCCTTGACCACCCTTCACCTGCTTGTGTGCCCCTCCTTTCTTCCCTCCTCTCAAGCCCCAAGGGAGCAGAGCTGACACCCTGCGCTCCCCTGTTGTTCTGACAGGTGCTGATATCGCCAACATCTGTAACGAGGCTGCACTGCACGCAGCACGGGAAGGCCACACTTCTGTCCACACGTTTAACTTTGAGTATGCCGTGGAGCGTGTCATTGCAGGTATGAGGCATAGTCCCTAGAAGTGCCCTTCGTGACGGTGGGGTGGAAGGAGTGGGTCAGACTTAAACGTGTGGACCTGATCCACAAAGAATTACTGGATGAGAGGAAGATAGGTAAAGTATTTCTCTTTTTAGAAGTCAGAGCTTTACAATGTGACCGACTTTTCCATAGTTTAAAATACTGCAGATTTCTGTTTGAAGAACAGGCACACTCTTCAAATAGACAAATAAAAGAATCTTGCAAACCAAAATGTGAGTAGTGCTCGGCCCATCAGCCATGTTGCAGTGCCTGAGAACCAACTGCAGATGGATAAGCCACTGTACATGTCGTCAGGGGTCCGCGCTGCTACTGCCCCAAAACGAAGAGTGTCTGCTGAGGGCTGTGTTCTGCTGGTCAGCTCCGTCTCTGCTGAAATTCATGCTCTGCTTGGGATAGAAATGGGAGAGGTGTTTGGGCAGTGAGGGTTGGGGGTGCTTCTGTCAGTGCTTAAGCATTGCTGCTTAAAATGGGGTCTGTGGACTTCTATGAGGAGAGCAGGACTGAAACTTAGAGAAAGCATCTAGAAGTTTTCATAGCTCCATGTGACAACATTCAGAGATGAGCAGAGCATCTTGTCCTTTACAGGCTTCAGACCAAAAAGTATTAGTCCAAGACACTGAAAATTTTTTTAAAAAGGGAAACTTCTCCTTTCCATAGATTTTTGAGAACCACAGTGCTACATATAGGTAGTGGGCCTTGTGTGTAGGTAGTGAGCTCTCTCTGTCATGAGCTGTCTCTACTAGAAGTGTGTGCCTGTCACCCACAGTTTTGAGTTAAAATCTAGATGAATGCCACCAGGTTCCCAGCCTGCAGCTTGGGAAAGAAGTGAACTTGTGCAGGTAGAAGTGATTAAAGTTGCCATTTCTTACTATAATTGGGTTTTGTGTAAGCCTTTTATTTGTACATGGAAATTGATAAGTGTACAGTAAGAGTATTAAAGCAGGAGAGACTGAAGTGAATACTAACAATACTGCTCCTGGGTATTCAGTGTTTAGAACAAGGCTGAGCTCTCCTCTCCTTATTCCAGGGTGGACTGCCTGAGCTGGGACATGTTTGTGTTCAGGTAAAGCCCATCTCGTGAGGCCTTGATCTCATGGTTAGATGTCCATATAATCAGCTCTGCTGAAATGATTCATTTGCCACAAGCAGTGCGTCTTAGATTTTATAACTTTACGGTAGATAGCAGTATATGGTCCTAGTAGTATAATACAGTAAATACCCTGAACCTAGAGCTTATTCAGGTTGCATTAAATGGGAACTTAAGGACAGGGAAAATGTAAGATAAAGTCACCAAGGTAAGAGGTGGTCAACTACAGAGGGTGAAAAAGAACTGTAGAGTCACAGGGGCTGCAGCTGCCCGTGCCAGCAAGAGACTAGAGTTTGGTGTGGGCCCTGTGCTAATCCTGTCAGCCCTACAGCCCCACCTGCAAAGCCTGCAGAAGCTGTTTGATTGTTGTACCATTTAAGGAAGTGGAAACAAACATGGCCCCCCCAACACCTACCTAATGAGTTTCCCTTCAAATTGGAGAAATAGTAAGGAATAGTTGTGGGTGTCAGCATGGCCTGAGATGCAGGAGGGGAACATCTAGTGACAACTTCACTTTGACAATGACACAAGGTAAAAATCTCTCAAGGCTCATCAAGAAGGGTTCTTACACACTTACGCAGGATTATCAGTGTGCCTGAACTCAGAGTCCTGGGTGTTCTTTCAGGGACAGCCAAAAAGAGCAAGATCCTCTCAAAGGAAGAACAGAAGGTGGTTGCGTTTCATGAGTCAGGCCATGCTTTGGTTGGCTGGCTGCTGGAGCACACCGAGGCTGTGATGAAGGTAGGGTGTCAGATGAGGGTCTGGGTTTTGGAGGGTATGCACCCAGCTGGCCCTTGAACTAAGGTGACCTTGGAAGCACCATGTGTTTGTACTTGGTGAAAAATAAGCACGGGCTGATATGGACCTGAGAGCAGGTGGGAGGTGACCGTGCAGGATCCCTCACCCGGGATGCATAGGGTGGCAGGAGGTCTTAAATCTAAACCAGTGGGATCCAGTTGTGGACATGACCATTGGAAAGCCACGCGACCATTTGAGTATCACTCCTCATCTATAGTCAGTCTTGGAATTAAGAATTTAGTACACATTTTAAAAAACACTGCTCATGTAGACATTTGTGAACTTGGTGAAAATTTATTTGTATCAAATGGTAGTATCATAGACAGCTCGTCCCAAATGTGTGGGTCCATGACCAGGAGATGCTTGAATGACCATTAAGAATATATAACTATTTGGAATATGGGTGCCTAGTCTGTTAAGGCGAGGGCATAGACTATCATGGTACCCTCCACACACACCTAAGTGAGCAGAGCCACTGGGAGCCTGTGCAGGTATTTCGGCTCCATCAGCTGGGAAGGAGCTACAGTCAATTCCCTAAGACCCAAACATGGGAACAGTGTAGCAGTTCTCTGCCTGGTATGTCAGTGTTTAATGTCTGTTAATCAGTGGGTGTTAGTTGTAGCAAAGTAGATTTTTAATCTCCTAATGTTTGATGAAGTCCTGCTGATCAGGCCAGTTTCTTTTATGTGGTCAGCAGAGGGCTGGATGTCTAGTGTTTTGTAAGAGACAAGTGTATGCAGCAGTCACCTCTGATGGGTGCAGCAGTCACTGAGGTAATCAGGGCTGGGCCCAGAGTGAGGCAGTGGGGACAGTCACCTGGGGTGTGACACTAAAAAATTCAGTAATCAAGATAAATATTTTAATGCAGTATCTCAAAAAAGTAATGGCAGATAAATCCACGAAGTAAATATCATAATTAAAAATGTCCTGTTCTTAAGGAGCATTAGAAGAAATGAATGAAAAAAGGGGAAGCGATTAGAAGTACAAACTGGTTTTTACAAAGTAGTCATGGGGATATAAAGTATAGCATAAGAAATATAGTCAGTATTATAATAACTACATGTGTCAAGTAGATAACTAAATTTATCAGGGTGATCACTTTGTAAGTTATGTAAATGTCTTATCACTACGTTGTACACTTGAATAGAATATTGTATATCAACTGTAATCGAAAAATAAAAAAATTATTAAGAAAATTAAATTTCCTGGTCTTGGAATTTTGCTTCATTTGATGGCTAAAAGTCATAAACTAGTCATAATGAGAAAAGCTCCCTCCCAAGGCTCGTACTCTGCTAGGGAAAGATGTTGGAGTTTCTGTTGCTGTTTGGTCTTTATTTCCAGCCTTTTCTTTTTAGATTTTTTTTTCTTTTTTCTTTCTTTCTTTTTTTTTTTTTCTAGGCAAGGCAACCCTTGGTTGACCTCACAGATTGCAAGAACCTTGTCAGCATATAATCCTTTATTTTTTATGCCTACCACACCTGGTCTTCCTAGGTGGCCTCCGATCCAAGTACTAACCAGGCCTGATCCTGCTTAGCTTCCGAGATCAGACGGGATCAGGCTTGTTCAGCATAGCATGGCTGTAGACAAATTCCTAGCCTTTTTAGTTATAGTTTAGTGTTGGGTTTTAAAATTTCCCTTCTGATCCTTGGGGCACTGTGAGGCGGTCCTGCTGCCATGAACCTCAGAAACAGCGCCTGAGGCCCGAGTCTCCTTGTTACCCAGGCATTAGGCCTAGACCCACTGGAGTTGTGCGCACAGCTGGTATTGGGTTTTAGGGGGGAGGCGAGGACAAGGATAGTCTCCATACCCCCTTTGTAGCCTCTTGGTTGAGGTGTGTGAGGCCATGGTGGGGGGCTTGGTGGCGATGGTCCTTGTACCTCCTGGTTGGTTCACCTAAGAGGCCCTGTCTTTGTTCTCTACTTAATATATTTGTAGTAACGTTCAAGGGAGTCACACCCACAGTGTATGAGCTGCTTTCCTTTAATGATAGGATCCTCTTGTTATAAAAATGGGGTTAGTGCAGATTTGCTCCACTGCTTTGAAACCCTCCAGTTAAAGATCTCCCGTTGCCCCACCTTCATTTTTAAAGCCTGCATCCTGCCTGCTAACTCGGGCCACCTGACGTTCTGCAGGTCTCCATTGCTCCTCGGACAAATGCTGCACTGGGCTTTGCTCAGATGCTCCCAAGAGACCAGCATCTCTTCACCAAAGAGCAGCTGTTTGAGCGGATGTGCATGGCCCTGGGTGGCCGTGTGTCGGAGAGCATCTCCTTCAACAAGGTTACTTCTGGTGAGGCCCTGCAGGCCCTGGCGTTCTCACAGTGCTTTCATATCCATTATCCCTTCTGCATGAGGAGGAGGGCGGTGAATCTGATGGAAGGATCTGAATAATAGTAGGGTGCAAATATACTTTGAATTTCATTAAGTGATTTTTAAAAGATTTGTGGTCAAAGGAGATTTGAAACTAAGCAAGACATTTTAAAAAATTTAATTAGAAAAACTTACATGCAGACTATAAACGTATTTAATTGGTTAATTATTGGTAATTCAAACAACTTGGCTGTTCTCAGCTGTTATTTCACTGGAATGTCCATGCAGCAGGTGGAAGACTGTTTCCTGCACAATCTCTCTGACGTTGGGGTTCAGTGTTGACAGGTGTGTCTTGTGCACACCTGGACTTGTGCTGGAAAACTGGTGAAACAAGCACAAGTTATGCACTCTAAGTAGTTGTTTTTTAAACAACGCATTTAAAAAAGTTTCCAGACTCTTAAGAAACAGTAATAGGATACAGTTATCCCATGGGGACTAAACATTCGCTGTCAGGCTCAGCTGTGTGCCAGTGGGGTCCCCAAGGTGCCCTGAACTCGGCACCACCATCAAAGAAACCTTTTCTTGACACTATGCTCCAGGAGCGCAGGATGACCTGAGGAAGGTCACTCGAATTGCCTACTCCATGGTGAAGCAGTTTGGGATGGCACCAACCATTGGGCCCATCTCCTTCCCTGAGGCTCAGGAGGGCCTTGCAGGCATTGGACGGCGCCCCTTCAGCCAGGGCCTCCAGCAGATGATGGACCACGTGAGTGCACAGCCCTCGCTGCCACACCTCCTGCTGGCCTCTGCTCCATCCTGCACCCACATTGTGGCTTTTTCTCCTGGCCTCTGTTGTCACGCTGTTGAGTATTTGTTCTTGGATGAGGACCTCTGTGGCTCCTGATGAAACTGTAGATGAAGGGAAACTGTTGTATTTATCAAATAAATACAACAAATGACAGCCAGTGCCAGTGATCCCTGTGGCCAAAAGGGATGCACTGCATTGTCCTTGGGAGACTGGATCACGGCAGTGTTTGGTCCATCCTGGGGCAGCTCTAGTTGACCTGGTACAATAGCATATAAAGCAGCCACAGAAATGGAGGACAGAAAGAGGGTCCCTAGCCTCCAGATGCTGGTAGAGTATTTGTGGGTGTGGATGGCTGGTGGGCAGGCATCCTGAACTAGGGCATTCCCAGGGAGTGAGATGGGGATGGGAGACTGTTGGCAGTTTACTTTGGTGCCAGAACCAGGTGATAGATGACGCTGTGAATAGTCGTCAGCTGTGCTCATTACAGACCTTTCATTCGCAGGAAGCTCGACTGCTGGTAGCTAAGGCCTACAGGCACACCGAGAAGGTGCTTCAGGACAACCTGGACAAGCTGCAGGCGGTGAGATTTGGTGTCTGACCTCCAGGCATCTGCTTAACCATCCAGAATTTGCGGGGAGGGTGCTAACCATCACTGTACTGTGCTGGCTTAGCTGGTCACCCTTTCATGGAATACTTCAAATGTACACAGAACTTTAGAAAACAATAGAACCAATGTAATCCACCCAACTGAAATCTAATATTTTCCATAATTTTTTTTAGCATTTTATTATGAACATGTCAAGTCAATTCCTAATGTAGAACAACATAATAAACCCGCCTGTACCCATTGCTTAGCATCAGCAGTTATTGTTTGGGCAGTTTTATTTAATCTTTTTCCAACTCTAACTTTTCCTGAAATTTAAAAATTAAATTTTAAAGTTTAGAATAGTTTAAATCTACAAAAAGTTTGCATATATAATAGCGTTCCCTTAAACCCCACACCTGTTTTCTCTATTGTTAACATCTTCCATTAGTATGTTGCATTTTTTTTAAAACATAGTAAACCAATATTGATGTGTTATTAACTAAACTCCACACTTATTCAGATTTCCTTAGCTTTTCCCTATCCTATTCCTGTCTCCCCTCCCCCAATTACATTTAGTCATCACATCTCCTTAGGCTCTTGGCTGGGACAGTTTATCACTTTTTTTTGGTCATTGATGGACAGCTGTGGCAGTGTTAGGGACAGGTCATATCTTCTTACAGTAAGACTAGGTTTTGGGTTTGGAATCACCTCTTGACCCCAGAGGTGAAGTTACTGTGTCCCTAGTAGAGGAGGGCAGCTCTTGGTTGATGGGCCATTGTTTCATTAATGTGAGGCTCTGCCAGCTTGGGAGTTGCATGTGTCGGGTCCTCCAAGTGTTACCGCAGATCAGCAGCACCAGTTTCCCCAGGAGTTGTGGGCAGTGCAGAATCTCAGGCCCACCTGACCTGCTGAGCCAGAAACTGCCTTTAACAAGATCCCTGGCGTCACATGTGCATTGTCACTGCTGCTTGACAGGACTCAGGCTTCTGTTGGGGGGCCAAGGATATCCTGCTTCAGTTTGCACTGGGTCGACTTACACTTCAGTAGAGTACAGGGCTTAGCATTAGAGCAGCTACATAGAGGAAGCAGTTGCCCTAGTTTGGGGGTGACAGAAACCTGTCCAAGTGGCTATGGCAGTGTTTCCTTGTAGTGGGGACTGAATGGTGATGGACAGCTGATGCAGAACACTCAAGGTTCATTCAGAGTGTTTTCCACGACCATATCTAGAAAGGCAGAAGTTCTCTTCTGAAACTGTGAGGTCCCCTAGCTCTTAGCACTAGCATCCCTCTCCCTAAATTCCAGAGAGGAGGTTCTGTATTTTAGTCCCTCATCCCCATAGAGAGAGACATACCTTGTCTGGTGAAGGAAACTGAACATGCCCAAAATTAGCAAAGATTTGGAAGGGAAGCAGAAAATTAATGAGGCTGCAGCTGGGAAATCATCCCCCAAGGTTGAGACAGGGAGTGATTCTTTGCTTGAGCTGCCTGCATGTGCTGCTTCCCTGGGAAAGTGGCCTGTTCAGGGGTGTCCCGCTCACAGATGCCCCTTCCTGGGAGGCTGAGGGCCCCCTCCTTCTTAGTGCTCTGCTCTCAAAAGGCTCTTGTCTATGTGCTTGTCCTTCAGGACTCACACACTGCCCTTTGTTCCTCCTAGCTGGCGAATGCCCTACTGGAAAAGGAAGTGATAAACTATGAGGACATCGAGGCCCTCATCGGCCCACCGCCCCATGGGCCCAAGAAGATGATCGCACCCCTGAGGTGGAGTGACGCTGAGAGGGAGAGGCAAGACACTGGAGAGGAGGAGGCACCTCAGCAGCCCCCCGTTCGAGGGGAAGAGCCGTCTTAGCCCAAATAGCTGAACCTTGTTAATGGTGCCCGTGGAGACCCCGGAAGTGAACTCTTTAGTTAGCTGTCCCCCAAGTTCCTTTTCACCTGAGACTTGGACCTCCTCTGGGCCCTTAAAGGCCCTGATGAAGGGCCTCTGAGATGTTGGTTTCTCTCTCCGCGATTAGTAAAGTCTTTGCAGAGATGATTTAGTTTTATGTTTATATTGTTTTTCCCCAAGGGGTGGATTATCATTGTTTCTTAAAGATGTGCATGGAGGAGTTCACAGGTTTATGACACTGTCATTTTGTGGATGCTGGGTGGATCAAGGGGCAGCGCAGCAGTCAGGCTCTGCACAACCTGTTCATGCTGGGGCTTGTGCACGGGCTCTTCCCAGTTCCTGTGACTTCATCAGTATGCTAACAGGATCCCGATGAAAGGATCCTCTGAGCCTATGTTCTCACTCATCAATGGGTTTACAGAGATGGGGACAGGCACCAGTCTTTAGAGGATTAAAACACCGCCACCTACTGCCATTTGGATGGATATGCATGAAAACATCTCACTGGTTTGGTGGTACTGTGAGGGACACCTGAGGACTATTGTGATACCTTAGGATGGAGAATCCATCTTTGTACCACGTGGCCAGTTCTAAGCCAGAAGAGCTGTTGGGTTTGTCTTGGATCACAGGATTGTGTACAGGTTATAATTTCAGCTATGCGATAACCAATCGAAGAGCCCCTTTTGTAGGAATATAGGATAAAGGGCCCAGGACACACCATCACTGCAAGACAGGCCAAGTGCATGTGGCTCCCTGTCCCAGGGGATGTGCTACATGTACTCAGGTGCTCCCACCTGCGGCTTTCATCTCTTCTACTTTCCCTGTGTGGTGGAATTTGGAGCCATGGATTATGGATACTTCCTAACAGAATGGTTGGTTTTTCACTGCCCCCATACTCAAGTGTCCTGAGGAAATGCTTGCTGAGCTGATACATGCATGGGTGGGCGGGTGCAGAGATGGTTACACACCTGAAGGTGGGCAGCTCTGGCATTTTGTGAAGACACTTTTGCCTTTGCCCCAGTTCCTCAAATTCATTGCCTTAGATAGGCATATAGGTAGGAGGGTTCTGGTCTTTGCCTGAGATCAGTATCCTTCATAATCTCTAGTGGTGGATATGGCCAAGCTCATCCCCCTTGTACTTTACCCATTAAAATGGCCCATGTGTGTTTATTCTTTGGAAAATCATTTGCTGAGTGCCAGATGCTTAGCCAGGAATGTAAACGGCATGAAAGGGGCTGCCTTGCTATAGTGGGGGAAGGTACAGCTGGCTTCCCAGCACTCACTAGTGTGAATTGGCTCATGGCCCCTCAGGGGGGTTTTCTTTGTGTTAATTGATAGTTGTTTGCAGACTGGCCCTCTAATTGGTCATAAATTATGTCATCTCCCTGTCATGAGACACATGGCACTCAAGAAGAGTTATACCTCCTCTGCTATTTCCTGCATGGATGAAGCTCACGCCTCCTTTAAGAGGGTCATAGAGGTGAAGAGGATTCAACAACAGCACGGGGTCCCTGCAGCAACCACACCAAACCAGGCAACCTATGCACTTAACACTGGGACCAAAAGCCTGACTCTCTGCCCTCTTGATACAGTATGGCCTGACTAGCTTCTGGAACTGTCTCTGTCTGAGTTACATGTGTGAAATCACCTCACTGAGATAAACATGTTTCTTAAGTAAGCATGTATATTTAACACAAAGAGCCTCAGAAGATCATTAAAGAATTAAAACCTCATAGTTCTTAAATCATAATACTATTGTTCTTAATTCTGTTCTATCCTCATAAATTGTTTCATTTTGCTTTTTAAAAGTATTGAGGTATAACTGACATACATTATATCAGGTTCATTATATTGTAATGACTGTATCACACAAAGATTTTTTTTTTCCTTGTGATTTTTAAGATCTAATCTCTTAGCTACTTTGAAACAAAACATCTGATTGATATTGTACTTCTAGTTATGAATTTCACTAGTGTGTTTCTCATATTACAGAAATCTTTGAGTTAACCTATTTCTGATTTATGCATGAGCCATGATTTTGGAAAGCTGAGAGGCTGGATAGTTATGAGTTCTGTGATGAAGCACATTATCCTGTCCTTGTTACCAGGCTACTGCTTGTCCTAATTTAACCATCAGCCAGCATTGACAAAATTAACATGCTATTTTTCGCAAAGTGCTATAGGAACATGACTTTCCCCCCCCCCAAAAAAACCTATATAATCACTTTACTGCTATGATGATAAATCTAAAAATCAAGACTATGTGTCCGAAGGGATCCAGAAACTGTTTTTGACTGTTTTAGGTTAGATTTCTTTGAGGCTGACTCTCAAAGGAACAAATGGAGGAAGCCAGTCAGGTGCTGGTACATAATGAGGCACTGCTATGAGTAATTGGGGCTCAGTATAGGAAGGAAAATCTAAAAACGTGTGCAGAGCCTAATATACACATCCAAAGGCACTTATATAGGAATCCCTGGCCTCTTAGTTGATTGCTGCTTCCAGAGGCATTAGCTAGCACTTTCAGGCTTAAGCCCAGGACAAGAGCCCTTAAGCAGAGCTGTGATCGGAGTTTTTGTGCCAATGGACAGAGATTGTCCTTACAGCTAAAGATTTTTAAAACCCTTGAGCCAAGAGCATTTGAGACCTTGCTCTCTGGCATTATGTCATCAGTTTGGCTCAAATAAACTCTTACGAAGAAAAAGAAAAAACAAAAAAACCTTGAGGCAGACAAGTCTTTGTATCGGGACTCCCTCACGTCAGTTTATAACAGTTCACTTTAAGCTCTCCCATTAGTCTTTCCCAACGGAAAAGCTGAACATATTTTCAGCAAAATTTTCATACTGGAACTTTTTTTTTTTTGCCTCACTAGTCTGCATACTTTTCAAAGGAAGTAAGATATTGAGTATTCAAGCACGAAAAATTGTCTATGGCTTGGTTGTGTGCTGAAGAGCAAGGTCCTCAAATTACAACTGTACTTCTTACCACTAACTAGATTCAGAGCAGTGTCTCTAATTTCAGTCCTCCATCCAGTGACCCAGCACAGCATCTACCACCAGTAGCTGGAGCTCAAGTGGTGAGAGAGCAAATGAAGCTGCGTGAGTCTGTGGATCTGTCCAGAAAGAGAAACTGGGGAGGGGGACAGGAATGTATTTGAGATTAGAGCAAGATATTTTATTTTAGTCCATGGTGGGATCACTGAAAGGGGTCTGAGAAACTTGTCAGAAAAGCAGGGTTGCTATTGCCCTCATTTCATAATTGAACACATATCTATTAAATGATAGGGTTGAACTTCCCCTGAAAGCTTAGTGCTTTTGTCCGAAAAGCTGTGTGTCTTATCTGTTACAAATGTTCCTTCTCCCTGATCATAACCTCGTAATTCTTCAGTGAGTCCCAACCTGATTTTTCTAACACCCATGGGTGTCTCAATAGGGCAGAAAACTTTATCAGTAACTTGTTTTCTCAGTGCAGGACACAGTCCTCCGAATTTCTCGTTTGGTGTCATGAAATTCTTAAAATACTGTTTTGCAGGGAGGAAGCTTGGTGATTAGTGTGAGGGTGGTAAAGAAAGGGTTACTGGGATATAAAGGCTAACAGATAGTAGGGTATTGGTGAGTTCCGACTCGTCCTGGAGAATAGGAGACGCGCAGGGCACAAACTGTGGATGTATGCCTCGTTACTTTATGTTTATGATGCTCGTCTCAATGAAGGAGGCAGTTTGCACAGCGGGAAGTGCGACGCCTGCAGTCGGCCACATGGATTCTCAGGGCCACACCGACCTCGAAGTTACCCGATCCCTCCGGCAAGCAGAGCGGTTGTGCAATTCCATGTGAAAGTGCATGCGAAGTACCGGATGCCCGGAACCACTGAGTGGTCTAAAAAAATAAAAAACGTAAGTATTCCAAATGGATGGGTGGGAACAAAAATTGGGACGTGGAGGACGAGGCTTTAGATGTTGGAGAAACGTAGGACCCGGCACACCCAGGAATTCGCCCAAACCACCCTGCCACAGCTGTCCCCAGCCTGAGGCGCTCTTCATCAGGGTTCACGCAGCTCGGCGTGCAGTACCACGCACTGCTAGGGGCCGCTAGGGCAACTGGGAGCGTGAGGCACGTCACATCCGTGCTTCCCGGCTCTGATTGGTCACAACGCTCCGGTGATTCTGATTGGCTGGGTCCACTGCCATCCCAGTGTGCTTTGCGGCACCATTTCCTTTACCGCGGCCATTCTCCCAGGGAGGAGGTGGGTATGCCGGAGTTCGGCGCGGGTTGAGGCAATCGAGTGCCATCGGGTTCCATCCACCTCCATCGGCGTAGAGCCCACGCCGCAGACGACGTTGGGCTAAAGACGGGCTTGCTGGGCGGGCGGGGGGCGCGGCATCCGCGCTGATGCCCGGCCCTGACCCGCTTTCCCCTTTAGGCCCGTAGGGAGCAGCCATGGCGCCCAGCCGAAATGGCATGATCCTGAAGCCCCACTTCCACAAGGACTGGCAGCGGCGTGTAGCCACGTGGTTTAACCAGCCGGCGCGGAAGATCCGCAGGTGAGGGGCGCGTGGAGAGCACGGCCAGGTGGCAACAGTGTCCAGGATGCAAGTTCACTTAAACCCTTTTCCATGTGATAACCGTACAGCACTTTCAGCTCCACGGAGCCGACATTGTAATGTGATTGGGGGTGGGGGCGCGCTGACCGCGATGTCCGCCCTCTCGCTGTGGCATAAGGCAGTAGATGACTCGCCGGAGTGGAGACGTCGGCCTTGGGGTGCAGTAACTACCACTTGGCTTCTGTTTGCTCAGACGCAAGGCCCGGCAAGCAAAAGCGCGCCGCATCGCCCCGCGCCCTGCATCTGGACCAATCCGGCCCATAGTGAGGTGCCCCACCGTTAGGTACCATACCAAAGTGCGAGCCGGCAGGGGCTTCAGTTTGGAGGAGTTAAGGGTGAGTATTTTACAAACCGCGTTATCAGACACGCATAAGTTTTGCTTCCTGGGCTCATGGTCAAATGATGACATTCTCCGGAATCGCTGTACTTGCCTTGATGAAAGTACACTTGAACCCTTTTCCATCTGAAGACCGAGCGCTTTCATTAGGATATGGAGATTAGAGGCACCTTGGGGTTCCATTTGTGTCTCTCTTTGGGGCAGGTGGCCGGCATCCACAAGAAGGTAGCCCGGACTATTGGGATCTCGGTAGATCCGAGGAGGCGGAACAAGTCCACGGAATCCCTGCAGGCTAACGTGCAGCGCCTGAAGGAGTATCGCTCCAAGCTAATCCTCTTCCCCAGGAAGCCCTCAGCCCCCAAGAAGGGAGACAGCTCTGTGAGTACAGTGCTCTCAGCTCCTGGTGGTGAAGGGGTGGGGATGGTAAAGGTTGTGGCAGTCTCAGGCTGCCCAACCCCACCAGTGTGGCTTCTCTTGGTTTAGGTGTAAATAAAGTCTGTCTCTGTCCAGCTGGGGTGAGAAGGAAAATATTGTAATCTTTTACTTCTCAAAACTTGGTCTTCAGGTATAGGCAATAGAAAATTGATAACAGGAAGAAAGTTCCTAAGAATACACAAATTGTCAAAACTGCCAAGATTTACTGTTATGCTCCTCAAACATGTTTTTTCTCTTGTGGTCGTGGTAAAAAGCTGTTTGACAAGGAGTTAGCTTTTTTACATTGAAAAATTTTGTTCCCCTAAATGCTTAATATACAAAACAATCTTTAGAACAACATCGGGAGTGTCCATCAGTGTGGGGTTCTTGGGAGTTGGGTTGGGGAGTGGGTCTGTGCTCCGGTTGACATTTTGCTCTACCTGCATCCCTGGTTCATACATAGGTGCTCTTTTCCATCTGCCTCTGTCTTTGTGAGCTAGAACAGGAATCTGGTGACATGCACATAGGCCCACCAGATACGTGCTTGCAGTTGGCAAGCATCTGTCCCTTCCAAGCACACAGTCACCCATTGAGGGGTGTGGGGCAGGCCTAGAGAGTTATAAGCTTAGTGTCCTTAGGGAAATGAGCTGAGCCCACGTGACTTTTCCTTATTAACAAACAGGCTGAAGAACTCAAATTGGCTACCCAGCTGACAGGACCAGTCATGCCCATACGGAATGTAAGTGGAGGTGTTGGGAGGGTTCACAAGTGAATGTATACTGGGGCAGGGTTTGCCTCGAAGGGAGTAAAGGGTGGCAAGAACATCCTGCATTCTTAACATATGGACCCCTTCAGAGAAGGTCTTGCCCTCACTTTTGGGTTAGCTTTGGGGACCCTCACCAGTCACTCCTCTCTCTGCTGGGTTTTTTCTTCTTCCTTGCTATTTGGGAAAGCCCAGGTCACAGGCAACCCTCAGGGTCTATTTGGTGATTCTGTAACCTGCTCATCAAGTATCTGGGCCCTTGAGGGTCCTCTGGGAGAGGGAAGGTAAGTCCCAAACCCCTCCCCACCTTTGTTCAGATTTTGCATTGTCTTCAGGAACAGGACCCCACCCATCTTTCTCATGTCCAAGGCAGTTTATTCTGCCTCTGCTCTGAGTTTGGACCTGTTTCTAAATAGAGGGAGGATTTTATTAGCTCTCTTCGTTCGTATCTTCTGTGTAGCCTTTCAGCATTACTTGATCTCCCTGCAACGCCTCTCCGGGTTCTGCTGACATTTGGGTCTTGGGCCTCGTCACAGGCCTCACTGCAGGCAAAGGTTTTGACCTGTTTCGCTCCTTCTAGGTCTACAAGAAGGAGAAAGCCAGGGTTATCACAGAGGAGGAGAAGAACTTCAAGGCATTTGCAAGTCTTCGTATGGCCCGTGCCAATGCCCGGCTCTTTGGAATCCGGGCAAAAAGGGCCAAGGAAGCAGCAGAACAGGATGTTGAAAAGAAAAAATAAAGTACTGTTGGCAGTTTGTGATAAAGTGCAGTCTCTGAGACATTTATTTGTATAAGAATTGCGTTGAGGGGCTGGGAGGGGATGAAGGGCGTTCTGCATAGCAGCCCAGAGACTGGATTGTATCCTCCTTTCTGGATAGTTGATTAACAGCATTTTGTGGAGAGGTTACAAATCCTAATTTATGAGTAGAGCTGCATTTTTTTAACCAGAATTATTTTCTAGTTATTTTAGCATCTCTCGTCTTAGGACCTCAGCCTTGCTTTGAGTCACACCTAGATTCTTCCTGGCCTGTCTTTAGCCTTTCACCCAACCTTCTAGGGTGCGAGCTCTGGGGCAGAAAGCTGGCTTCTGTCCCTTCAAACCACTGTGCCTTCTTGGCCAGGAAGTTTCAACCAGGGCTCCTCCACTTCTGGCCTCAGGGAGGATGGACCCCAGCCAAATGGTCTCCTCATTGGTGAGCACTGTTTTGTCTGTGTCCCTTATGGAAGCATGGTGCCCGAATTTCTTTGAATTGAGAGTCTGGGTTTTTACAAGTTAGATGTTCAGGTAAGGCAGTGTTGTCGCTTGTCACAGCGGGGCCTGCTGTGAGAGAAGCAGCCTTGGAGATAGTGTTGTGTAGAGCATGTATGTTTTGTGTGGACCCTCTCCCCCTGCAGGTGCAAATTTATGTCATGGCTGATGTGTATTCCTGTACTTAACAGCTGTTAGAATTTGGAGGGCTACTAAACATCTAAAAGGAATAGTTTAAGGTACTGATTTTGGTGTAAATTGTGTCCTATATAAAGGTCAACTGAGGTAGAGGTGTGAGAATTTGAACCTCAGCTGTGTACCTGGCACTTGGAAAGATGTGGAGGGGCTGCCTCTGGATGATGGCCTGATGATAGACCTATTCCATTTGTTTTGTGCTTGGGCGCCTGGTAAGGAGTTAGAATAACTTACCCCAGAGCAGGTACCTCTGCTCTCTACCCTTGCTGTTGTCTCCACAGGTCAGGAGCACAGGGACCTCCAGATGTGTGTATAGGCAGAGGGCCCTACTGCACTAGCACCAAGTTCCTGTCTTCCCGTAGACATGGCATCCACTTTTGGTCACCTCTACACGCGCTATCTACCTTCCAGTGTTGTGCCACTGAGTTCTCAGGAAAGGCCATGGGTGAGGGACCCATGCTTTAGGACCTTGTTAACACTTGGCCCTTTGTCTACATTTCTGTGAAAAGCTCTCTGCCCATGCTTAGCCATGGTAGTATTACAGTGTCATGCTGAGTAAGCCGCTTCTCCTGGCTCTTTTCCCTTTCCATCCTTGGTTTGTTGCAGCAAGTGTTTGGTTAACAGGGATAGATTCTGGCCTCAGAGGTAAGCTAGGTGAGCCACCTGGTGGAGCCATCCAGGATAAAGGCCTGATCCTGCACACTGTGTGGGAATGCTCTCGGTGCATTTATAGGTTTAATTTAATGTCATCCAGGACTGGCCCAAGTTTGTTATGTGACCCTGTACAGGAAATGACAGGGATTGGGCAGCAGTGAGGTTGAGGAAGGCTGCATGAAGGCAAAGCTGGAGGCCTGGAGGGTAGATAGTGCTGATCAGCCTTAGAATCCTCTATTTCATGCTCAGTCCTCTGGTTGAATCCCATGGGTTGTGACCTTGCATCTGGGGAACAATGAAAAACATTGAGACAAAATGTGCGTACTTAGAGATGTGGTTCCTTCAAGGGGGTTGGGGGTGTCTTCCCTAGGTCTACCTGTATGTCTGATTGTCAGCCCCAAGGCAGCACTGCTAGGGCAATGGGGGGTGGGGGATGGCGGGGACCTTTGTCTACTAGCCAATCCCTGGCACTGGGGTAGCAGGATTCTAGGATGATCCTGGGTTTCTGCCCCTGGAGGATATGCCGGGATTTCTCCATGAATGTGGGCAAAACTGATGAGAAGAGCGCAGCCCATGGTTCCCTGAAGGCTGAGGTGCTGCAGGCCTTGAGGGAGCCACAAAGCAGCAAGGACACAACTTCAGTTCTTTAACTGCAAGGAACTGAATTCTACCAACCAGGACCTCTGTGTTATGACGCCTGAGCAGAGAAGCCTGCATGCTGAGTCACATGCCTGCAGGTTGTTTTAGCCAACTATGTTTGTGGTAATTGGTTATGTAGCATAGAAAACTAACCCAAGTACATGTAGTGATTCCTTATCCCTTTCTACAGCTGAATAGAATCCATCAGTGCATTCTTTACCTAGCCATCTCCTCTAGATACACTTGGCAGGGGTCTGATGCATAGTTAAAGGATTATATGCCATGAACGGGTGGAATTCCTGGAGTACAAGGAAGTTTGAATGTGTGAAAGTTAAATAATACATCAAAAAAAGAAGGGAGGAAAAGCCACATCATCTCGATTCAGAAAAAGCACTTGACAAAATTTAACACCTTTTCATGATAAAAACACTGAACAAACTAGGAATAGAAGGTAACTACCTCTAGATAATAAAGGTGATATGTGAAAGACCCACAGCGAACATCATACTCAATAGTGAAAGACTGAAAGGTTTCCTTTTAAGATTAGGAACAAATCAAGAATGCTTACTTTCACTCTTATCTCTTCAACATAGTACTGAAAGTCCTAGCCAGAGCCAGTAGGCAAAAAAAAAAAAAAAAAAAAAAAAAAAAAAAAAATCAATTTAAAAGGAAGTACAGTTTGCAAACAGCATGATCTTGCATGTAGAAAGGCCTAAAGATTTCATTTAAAAAAATGGTGCTAATAAATTCAGCAAAGCTGCAAGATACAAAGTCAACACACAAGTCAGCTTTAGTCCTATACATTAACTATGAACAACCCAAAAAGGAAATTCAGAAAATTCCATTCATATTAGCATAAAAAATACATAGAAGTAAACTAAAACTTGAAGGCAAAAGACTTGTACACCAAAAACCTCAAAATGTTGCTGACAGAAGACACAAATAGGATAACCTGTATTCATATGTTGCGATGACAATACTACTAAAAGCAATCTACAGATTCAACACAATCTCTGTCAAAATCTCAATGATGTTTTCTGAAGCAATGGAAAAATTCATTCTAAAATTATATGGAATCTCATGGGATCCTGAATAGCCAAAATATTGAAAAAAGTTGGAGGTCTCACATTTCCTGATTTCAAAATTTACTACGAAGCTATAGTATTCAACAGTGTGGTACTGGTATGAAGATAAAAGATGTAGAACAATGGAATAAAATAGCACAGGAATAAACTCGCATATATGGGCAGATTATTTTCAACAAGAGTGCCAAAACCAATGAGGAAAGAAGTAGAAATAAAGATGGAAAGTAATTATGAAAGAATACTGATAAGTTTTATTTTGGGAAAAAAAGTAAAATATTAAAATGGCTAGAAAATATCAAGAAAAACAAAGAACCAATAACCAAAATAAACCAAGTCAACAGTCAAGCAATCCCTAAAAAAGAAACAACCACATATACAAGTGTGATAGCCAAACATTTCTAAAATGTGAAACCCTGAAGGTAATGAATGGTTTTCTAGAAATTAAAATTATCTTGAGAAACAGAAAACCTGAACAGGCTGATGACCCTAGAAAAAATTTAAAAACTGTCAAAAGGATGTATTTAAAAGAGAGGCCCAATCCAGATGGTTTCATGGAGAGTCCTTCAATTTCTGCTCTAAAATAGTCACAACTACGTAAAGAATTTATTGTAGTTTTGTGATTTTTTAAATCTTTACATGTTTGATCCATTGGGAGTATATTTTGATTTAAGGAATGATATGAGAATACCTGTCTCTGCTGATTCTGTCTTACCATGATTCTTGTTTTCTCTCTTCATGAGTGAACCCAGGCACCAGCCCAGGTACGTCTGCATCCTCCTAACCCAAGGCTGCTGTTTGTGAGTGGAAGTCACATGAGCCACCCATTTCACAAACGGTCTAAGCTGTGATACCCTGAATTAGGAGTCAAGACTCCAGACTACCATTTTTATACTCTCTCCTACCCCAATCTTGTCTATTTACATATTGAAGGCATCATTAATGTTTAAGAATGTTGACTTCAAAAGGAATCCACCATACACAAGAATTGAAAGATATTTATACACTAATGTTCACAGCAGCATTATTAACAATAGCCTAAAGTGGAAATATTCCACGTGTCCATTGATGGATAAACAAAATGTGGTATATGCATGTAATGGAATATTTTTCATCCTGAAAAAGGAAGGAAATTCTAACACATGCTGCAACATGAATGGACCTTAAGGATACTATGGTGAGATAGGCCCGTCACAAAAAGACAAATACTATATTATTCCACTTATGAGGGTTCGTTAGAGTAGTCAAATTCATTAGAGCTGGAAATAGAATTGTGGTTTCCAAGGAATTAGGAGAGAGGAGCTTGGGGAGTTGTTATTTAACAGTAGCGCCGAAGCAGGCTGAGTATAGAGTCTCAGTTTCACTAGATAAAAAGAGTTATAGAAATTTGTTACACAACACGTGAATATAACACTATTAAACTGTATATTAAAAATAGTTAAAATGGAAAAATTTATATTTTGACCGAACAAAAAACAGCAGGTGTATAATCTGCATGATTAACAGGATTAGGGAGCTTCATATACACACCAATGCCCCTACTCCAAAGACTTGAGCTTCCTGCCAGGGAGTTCAAGCAGCCGCATATGCCCACCCTACAGCCTCGGAAGAAAAGGGTGTCCAGAAGTTTACACTACACCCACAGCCTCGGAGGAAAGGCCCAGTCTGTGCCCGAGTTTCACCCTCCAAGTCTGCTTTAACTTGGCTTCTTAATGGCCGGGTGACCATTAAGAAGTCTCTTCTATCTCCGCCTCTGGCCTCCCTTTAACCTAGTGTACAATTTAATGTCTTTTAAGTGTACAATAATGTCTTTTCAGCAAATGAGTTGTGCAAACTTCACCACAACCCAGTTTTAGAATTTTCATCACTCCACTTAGCCTCCCTACGCCCCAGGATCCTCACCTATAAATGGAGATAACATGAGCCTACACATAACAGGCCAACTAACAAGTTCTACCTGTTTTTATATTTTTTGATGACGGCCTCCTTCAAGATTTCTCTTTTCCCACCGCAAATTCGTTCTAGATCAGGTGATGCCGGCTAGTGCAGAGCGATTCAGGACGAGGTGGTGGGGCACCGCTGGAGAAGGCTCCGCCCACCCGCTCTGCCCACCGTCCCGCCCCCACTGCCTGCGATCGCGGAATCCGGCCTCTTCCGGCGCCCTGACTGCGTCGGGCGGCGCGGCTCCGGGTTGGATTGGTGACGCCTGGGTGCTACGAGCGCCTGCGCAGTGGGGAGGGCCGCGTTCGCGCCGCCGGGCAGCGGGAGGCAACTGGCTGTGTGGACTAGAGTGCGGTCGCGGTTTCTCACTCAACTCGGACCCCGCAGCATGGCGGAGGAGGAGCTGGAGGCGCTGCGGAAGCAGAGGCTGGCGGAGCTGCAGGCGAAGCACGGGGTGAGCACGCCTGCCAGGCCCATCCTTTGCGGGGCGCCGCCCTCGCCCGAGGTGGAGGGCGCGGCTCCAGGAGGAGGCTGTAGGCGTCGCGGCCGGTGCTCAGGCCCCTGCCCGAGGACCCCCGCCGCTGCTTCCGGCTCCGAGGCTGTCCTGGGCCTCTCTCCATCGCGTGGGGGCTCAGGCAGCACGCCGACCACGTGCTGCCCCGGGCGGGTCGGGTTCCGGGCCTCTCCGGGGCAGCAGGTCGGCTCTCCTCAGAAGTTGGCCTCGTCCGGTCCGGCGTCCGTGCAGAGCGGAATGTTCAGGTCCTCGGGTCTCCGTATCTTTAGTTTTGGGATCTAGCCTGCTTCGGCGCTACTGTTCGAGCTGAATTATTTTCTAGAATTCAGGTCCGCCTCAAGTAGTTGCCAAACATTTGTCGAGGGATGTAGAGTGCTGGGTGCTGAGGATACAGCGGGGAATATCCAATCTCTTGTGCCAGAGTTGACAGTCTCGGGAGGAGCCAACACTAAACACTAAACCCCATAGTCAAGTAATGACTATATTGTTAAGAGTGGGAGAGGACCGTACAAGGATTGGAGCGCGACCGTGTCCAAGGAAGCGCCATTTAAATCATCAGCATCCCCAATACAGCAGCACGTTTTTTCCCCCCAGAAATTATTCTTACCTCGTAAAATACGGTTTCATTGTACAGAGACTCTCCTACCTAATGGTTGTTTGTATTCTAAAACATTCTATTAGATTATGACTTTAGAAGCTTATCAAAACATTGTAGTAAGTGGAAACTCCCATTGACTTCTGGGAGATCCCGCCTTTAATAATTTGATAATAATTTGATCTCTACCACTGCAGTAGCTGATTAGGTATCAGAAATAGAATAGTTCCTATTTTCTCTATAAAGTTACTCAACTTTAAGATAAAATTATTTTTCAGGATCCTGGCGATGCAGCACAACAGGAAGCAAAGCACAGGTATGGGCTGGAGATTTGAACTTTTTGAAGGATAATTTCATCAAATTTTGTGAATCTTAAAGTTTTTCTTGACATACTGATTTTTTAAATAAACTATCAGGGTATCTTTGTTATCAAGTTGTTAAATGTGTGGAACCCTACAGCACTTATTACCTTGTTAATACAATTATTGGTTGATGTTTTTCTGATAAACTAGGATTACCTTAAAAAGAGCATAACAATAGGTTTACCTCATAGAGGTGTTGTGAGGGTTGCGTGGGTCTTTTTATTTTATCCCAGCACAGGGCAGAACACATCACACATGGCATATTTATTGAATGAGTACTTAGTTACCCCATCATGCTACCTTTTTTCCTAATTGTGATAAAAATACATAAAAGTTACTGTAATAACCGTTTTTAAGTGTACAGTCATGTTAACTACATACTTATTGTGCAACAACTTTTTCATCTTGCAGACAAACTCTATACTTATTGAACAACTCTCCATTTTCCCCTCCCTCCATCATGCTGCCTTTTAACTTACACAGCAAATATTTATTGAGCACTTGATTTAGGTCAGACACTATGCTGGGTATATAGAAATAGGCAAGGCAGAGAAAGTTTCTGTCCTTATTTGGCTTATTTTAGTAGCAGAAGACAAGTGGTAAGCACTTGGGATAGTGCTAAGGAAAAAAACCCACAAATTTCATTGCTGAGGTGTACATTTTTTCATGTATTAACATATCTGAAATTGGTATGGGTCTCGTAATTGATCACTGTTGTCCTAGATTCATTCAGAGAGGATTTATTTTTGCTTCTGCCTTCGCTTGGGTACATTCTCAATCTGAGATGTCTTAAATTCTCTGCTCGAGGTTCTCTGCCTCCCTCCACCTTGGTAGTGTGAATTCAGACAGCAAACCTATATGACTAAAACTTGAAGTTCAAATTCTCAGAGGAATTTTTTTTTTCCTCTGCTTAGGGCAAAGTTTGATGCATGCACCCTTACTTGCTGTCCCTTTTTGCATGGTAATCATTTCTTGTTTATCTTGTACTGTGGATGCTGCTTTTTGATGCCTCAGCTTTGAGTGGGGGATCTCTTATTAGACTTCTCATCTAGGGTGTTTTTTTGTTCTTAAAGGTACATAACACTATGGTGTATCTTACAATTAATAGCATTTTAAATTCAGTGAAACACAGTAACAGTAGTTTATGGCAGGGTTGAAGTACTCAGGCACGATAAGGTATAGCTTTGCAAATGTTCCATGAACTGTGTAGGGACAGTTAGTGAGCACAGCCACCCTCAGGTTCCCCCCAGTTCAGCCAAAAAAATCTCTGCTTTTGTCTGTGTTGTATATTAAGTTCCTTGAAGGACTTCCCTTTAAAAACATTCCTGCTACTTAAAAGTTTGAAACACCTGTCCTTGGAGCATGAATTAGTTCCTACTTGTATAGGTAGGAAGATTCAAAGATAATTGCAGAGTTATAATTTCACTCCCTCTCCCACCCAAAAAATAGAACTGAGAGTCTTGAAACATGGGATCTGGGTCTAGCTTGGCCACAAATAGCTATGTTTCTGTAACATAGCCTACTTAGGTCTTGGCTTCATGTCCTAAGATAATTACATGGATTAATCATTTGGTCTTTCATTGCCAGAAATCTTTCTACAAATTTCTTGTACTCTCCCACACTAGATAACCAAATAAACGTTGGTAATGGTAGTTGAACTGAAACTACCCTGAATTTTGAATATGTAAAGTTTTACCTTTCAACCTGGTAGGTTTATACCTAGACAATATAAAGCTGGCTTTTGAAGACAAGAGTGGTCTCTTCTATAACAGTAGCTGCTACCATCCAGACAGAACCTACTATAGTGCAGTCTATGCATGCAGTGGGCTTCCATCCTGGAAAATGTATTGAGTGAGTTACATTTTTGTATGTTCAGTAGGAATGCTGACAGTTTAGTTCTAATTTTGCTTGACCTGTTTTTGTTGTAGGGAAGCAGAAATGAGAAACAGTATCTTAGCCCAAGTTCTGGATCAGTCAGCCCGGGCCCGGTGTAAGCATCTTCAAGTTACCTTTAAGTTATCTTCATAAGATTGGCTTGGGTTAATTGAATAAGGAGATATATGTGATGTTAATACTCTAGATTAAATATTTGTTTAACCTAAAACCACATAAGATACAGATATTTATGAGAAATGTGAAGTTTATAAACCTAAAGAAATGTACTTATATTAAAAGCAGCTCGGTTGTCACCTACTAGGGAGATGATCTCCAAGTGCTTTATTAGGTAAAACTTAGAAAACAACTCGTAAGTAAATCCAAAAATGTTGCTGGTAGTTGATGTGGGTGATGGAGGCATGGGGATGTATTGCATTGTTTTAGTTCATAATTTTTAATAAGAAAACCATGCAGAAAAAAAGCCTATTGGAATGAACTAGTATCTTCTGTATTGTAACTTGAAGCCCAGCTTAGAAGAGGCAGTCTTGGATTTATCGCTACAATTTTATGTGTAGTAATGTATAACTTGTTTTCCAGAGGGCAAGCGTTCATTTTTTTAAAAAGCGATGGGGCTTAGAACCTGAGGACTCAAGTTTAATCTTGGCTTTGCCACCACTTCTGTGTGGCCTTGACTGAGATTGACATGGCTGAACTTTAGTTTCTCCATTTTTAACAATACCTTCGGCCATACCTTCTTTGCTAGTCTCCAGTCATAAATAAGTCCATGAAGTGCTTTGGAAATGTTGGTTCTTAGTTTTAAGGTATAATATAAGTACATTTAGTTTTTGTGCCTTTTTGTATGTTTACTTTTTTATTTTTATTTTTTAGTAAGTAACTTAGCACTTGTTAAGCCTGAAAAAACTAAAGCAGTAGAGAATTACCTCATACAGATGGCAAGATATGGACAACTAAGTGGGAAGGTAAGCTTAGACTGCCTTGAGGCAGTTTTACCTATTGCTACCTACTTTATCAAAACACATCTTCAAAAGGTAACTTATATCTTCTGGTTGCAGAATTCTTGTTGACTATTTCAAAGAAGCAATTTTTAAAGGAGAGAATAGTTGTATCTATCATAAATCTTAAAAGATAATTAATTGCCTTCCCTAAAATCCTGCTTCTTTCCTGACATTGCTGTGCAGCCTTGGTGTCTGTGTGACTGTTAGGATCAGCTGGCTTAAATTGCTCCTACACTGAAACAAGGTTTCTCAATAATACTAATTAAAATACTACCACTGTAGGTAGATGTTAAGCTTATTTTGCAAATGAGGCAGTGCTAAAATTCCTGGTTATTATGTGCATTGCCGTAATGCCATGGGGTATATTCTGGCAAGCCTGCTGCCACCACAGCCTGCACGGATCAATTCTGCCCTGAACTCCTTACACGAAGACTGTGTGTGGAAGAGACAATGACTGGTTCATCTCTTTTGAGTGACTTATTTCCTGCATAAGCTTCTCAGGGGCAGAGGTGATGTGTCTATCCCTGACATTTAACAGAGTAGTTAGTGTAGGTGGTTGTCTTTGTTACTGGTGATAAACGTGTTCTTAAATGCCTATTAACTTTGGAGTTTTCTGAGGAAGCTAATTGATGGATACCCCTCCCCACCAGTGAGGACTAGCAGAATAAATTTTATTTGAAATTTAAACCAATATAGGCATACCTTGGAGATATTGTGGATTCGGTTCCAGACAGCTACAATAAAACGAGTTGTAATCTTTTTGCTGGTGGAGGGTCTTCAGTTTGCCCTCATAAAAAAAAAGAAAAAAAAAATGCAATACCTGTGGAGCGTAGTAAAGTGAAGCACAGTGAAAGGAAGTTTGCCTGCAGTTATAACTGGTGGTTTCAACCTACTGCCCCAGCTCTCCTTCCTTCCTTGGTCTCTACCCCCACACACTAGAAAGATGAAAATGTTTCAATCTGCTGAGGTATATTCTTTGTTTAAAAAAAGTACTGTTCTTCTTTCTGGCTATCCTAGGTAACAGAACAAGGTTTAATAGAAATCCTTGAAAAAGTAAGCCAACAAACAGAAAAGAAAACCACAGTTAAAGTAAGTTTCCCCAAGTATACATGGTAAAAGAAAAAAGATGGCTATTTTAAATGATGTGTTGAATATTAAATCTGTTGTATCAAAACCTGTCTTAGCCCGTATACATTTCCATTTTGTAACACGTGGAAGTTTGGGGAGAAAGGCTGCATGGATTGAGGGTCTAATTTTTAAGGTTCTTCTGTTTTCGTTCCTCCATCCCCTTAGATGTAAAATACTAAGTTGTTTTAAAGACAGAAAAATGTCTTGCTGTAGTGGGTAGAAATATTTCTCAGAAAATCTAAGTTATGCTTTATTAAACACATAATGACACTTGTTTAATTTCCCCCCCCCCCCAGTTCAACAGAAGAAAAGTAATGGATTCTGATGAAGATGATGATTATTGAATTTAAGATGCTTAAACACTGGAACTTAATGGAACAGTTCTAGGAGAGATAATACTTGGCAGAAGTTAAGATTTGATTGAATGTTTATTGTCTATATGCCTTTAGAAAAATAAACTTGTTATGTAAAATAAAACAATGTGGGGAAAGTGGTGTTAGTACTGCAGTTGAATGACAGAAGATCTTCATTTTGCATTTTTCCTTTCCTGCCCAAAGCTTTTAAATGTATAGCGGCATGAATATATCCTTTGTAATTACGACACTTAGGTAGAAAAATGGCCTTAGCAGAAATAGAAGCTGCTTGAGCAGTCTTAGTAAGAAGAAAATAGCATCCAGTAACATCATGGGAGTTAAAGCCCACTGATTAAGCTGCACCAACTTTAATATCTAACATCCAATCTTTCCAAGGCATAGGTTCTGACAGCAGGTAAGCTGTTTTTCTTCCTGCAGATAGTACTTTCATTTAAGAAAATTTGTAGCTTTGGTTTCATATATAATCTGCTTTTCAGTGGCATTGAGATTCATTAAATTATCTAACAAATATTACCCCATCCAAAAAATCTCTATAGAGTGATACTTCCATTGAAAAGAATTCCCAAAATAAGCAGGGCGTACTGTTAATAATATTTCAACAATGATAAACATGTTTGTAAGAGAAATGACTTCTGATGAGTAAAATCCAGTTGAGATGGTTTTACAAAGTTAAAACATTTCGGTAGAAACATTCTGGGTTTAACTTTAAAGCAAATGTCATCTTATATTGTGCTGCTTCTAGATTCTGAAATCTTGGCTCGTAAATTTAAATCATAAATTTAACTCTGAAGGGAGTTGTTTGGTATAACCTTTTAGATGTTTTAGTCCTGTGGGACCCAGCCCAGGAGGAAGTTACAACATTTAATGAGTTGAGTACGAGTAGTAGCAAAAAAGTGATGGGAAATATTGTTTTAGTGCTTTAGCTAACGTACTGCTGAGGTATGTTTAAACTATATTTGAGGCGTTACTATATTTGAGAGTTTGAGACTTGAAATTTGTAAATAGTGAATGAAAAGTGTTGGAATTAAGTGTCTAGCCTTCCTGAATGAACAAATGAATAAGAACCATTAAGAACATCAAAAAATTTTTAAAGGAACAGTTACATAGTCAAAATAAGTTTTGATTAAGAATTTTGAAAAAAATTGCAGTTACAGGTAAATTTTGCTTTAAGTCTCATTTACATAAAAATGCTGGAGGGAGACTAGACAGTTTTTAGCAAATCTGGTTACTTGCTTTCTCAAAGAATAACCACCATCCTAATGGCAGCTACGGATGTGACTGTGTAAAGATTGTCACTCTCCTGTCCTTCAGAGATACTTCAGAATGGAAAGTGGTTCTGTATATGAGAATAGAAATTCTTGAAGGCAACAAGGGTGGAGTACTTTCTGTCCAGGGAGTGGCGAGTGGTTATTCCAAACTTTTTAATTCAACCAACAATACTTAGAACCAATACTTAGACTGAGTTGTCAAATCATGTTTAGTTTTAAGTGGGAAAGCACTGGAGAAAAAAAACAAGTGCTTTTAAAACTACTTGAGGTAAATCACTTTAGATGGCTAATCCTGCTGATTACCAGGGTAGCTCAAGAGGAAACTCCTCCTTTAAGATTGACAGTCCCATTCAGGGTATTTATATCTCCAGATGAAGGGTGCACCAAGCTGGAAACTTGATGACACCGCCAGTCACTGCCAATTGGGCCTCAATGCCAGCTGTGATAGTGTAAGCAAATTCACCCCCTTCTCTGAACCTGTTTCTTCATGTGATGATCCTATCAGCTAGTGCAATGTTAAATTTAAATAAGGGAATACATAGAGGTATATAATTTCAGAATTGTGTTGCACCATCCAAAAAATTAGGTGGCATCATTGCATCACGGAAATGGCTGTGCTGATAAACTGCATTAAGATATAGATTCTTAATTAGGATGGTAGAGAACCACAGCAACTCAAGCTGTTTTGTTCAAAAGTGAAAAGGCTGATGACTAAATTGTCAAAGCAACAGCGCTGATTTCCTGTTTCGGCTGAGAACCTATATAGTATATTCATTTTTGTTCTGATTTTAAAAGAAAACTTTGAGGGCCCTAGGCTAGGTGTCTGGTTTATTGTCAGCCCTGGTCAGGGGTAATAATCTCTGAATGATCTAGTTTACATATTTCAGTCACAAGCACATCTGCAACTAAAAAATAAAATGTATATCCATCCAATGGGGAAGATTTTTCCATATACAAAGCATATGTTTATAGTAGAGTGGCTTAGAAACAAAGATCTCCATAGCAAAACGTTAAGTAAAAAAGTAAACCATGACACTCTGAAGAATCATAAAGTTTACTGTTTCTTTTCCATCATTTGGCACATACCCAAGGCACATTAGAAAATTAGAAATCATAAATTACTTTGTAGAAAAATAATCAGCCCCTCCCTTCTATACATACACAGTATTTCTAAGAACATGCACAAAACTATTTCCCTATTACAAAGTTATTTCAAAATGTACTCAGGACAAAACATGTTTGTGGTTTTAGATCAGTAACAAAAAAATAAGGGTATAATCTATAGAAGTTCATAAAAAGGAACAAATGGCAATAAATTCTAACTTAAAATAACTTTGACCTGGTTTGTGCTGTAAGTTTTGGATCTGAATTGAAAGACTAAGAAAAGATGTGCCAAATCCACGTTCTGGTTTAGTTGCTATCCTTCAGGTGGGACATCTGAGGGACAATTTTTAATGGAAAGGGATGTTTCCAAAGATACCGCTACAGGTGCATGTGTGCGGTGACCAAATACCTGTACTTGCTTTGTTGTAAGGAAAGTAACATGCAACTTTGCCCACACACATAGTGCAGAGCAGGCCATATGTGTCCTTTTCACTAAAATGAACATCAAAATGGCATTTAGCATCTTTGGGTTAAAGTGTTGCTTTGCAAAAGGAACATTTCTCAGGTCCTATTTTCTTCATTCAAATGTGACATTTCTGCCCAGGCTCCACAGTATTATGAAACCTAAATTCTCTTCAGCTCATCTCAGATGAAGGAATTCTTTTAGCTCATGGTTTGTTAATTTATACACATCACAGAGGTTTAGCACCTTTTCGTAGGAGGAGGTCAGAATCTGGTGATGAAACCTCTTACTGTAAGGAACCCTAAAGCTTAAGAAACATACACCCGGGTCTTGAGGATCTGGACACCACTGGAATTTTCATTTTTTTTTCAAGTGTATTCATTAGCTTGAAGAAGAAAGAGACGGCGGTCATTTTCTTTGTTGCATTCTTCCAACCACAGGAAAACTTTCAGGAACTTTCTGCTTTCCTCTCAAGCCAAATAGCACATTTAGCTCTACTCTGTACTCTTGCTTGGCATCTTCTTGTTAAGGTCTCACTTCTTGGCAGCAAATTTAATTACTTATTACTGTTAAGAGTGGGAAATACTAGCCTCTTGTGGAGTGGTTAGGTTGCCAGCAGTCTCTGGGCCCCTGGGTACAAGTGTCTCATCGACAGTGTGTCTACGCAGCATTCGCCTGTTTCCAGGAGCTGTCTGTTTCAGTCCGGGCCTCTTGGGCTGATCACCGTCTCCTTTGTCGGCAGTCTGAAATCTGCTCTGGTCTGACAGGTCATTCTGTTTCTGTATGATTCTTTGCCTCAAGGGCTAAACAGAAGGTTCAGTTCAAACGGTTGACATATGCACTGTACTTTAAACAACCAGCACAACAGCTACCCTTGAGTGTTTGTATGTACCATCTAATGTGCTTAGTACTTTCCAGGCATAATTTCAACTCTTTCAACATCCCTGTGGTGATAGTCTGACATGTACATGCTCCAGGTGTCAGACCCAGCGTAAATGCTTTATGTGTTTTCACATTTAATCTTTACAACTTTAACAAGTGTGTACCATGATTATCCCATTGTCCCCATCCTACAGCTGAGGAAACATGATCAGCAAAGTTAAGCAATCTGCCTAAAGACCCATAAGAAGGGAAAAGCTAGCACCTGATTGAACCCAGGCAGATTTTAAAGTTTGCTGGTTTCCCACCCGGCATCAGGTCTATTAGCAGAGTTGTGAAAGATTATGAAATCCAAATTAGGCATGTTAACAAAAATTACTTTAATTCTCTAAAACAAAGGTTGAGAACATCTGTATGTATATTTGTTCCAACAACTCTATGCTACACATGCTGTAAATGCAACTTTTCATCAATAGTCATATCAATAAGCAAAAATAAGAAAAGTCATGTTTCTGAGAAGAGTCACCTAATAGCACCACAGAATGTAAAGCAGGCTTCTTTTTATAATTGAGTGATTAAACAGTACTATAGGAAGACGGCCACATATAGAATTGTCTATATGAGCAACTTTATACCATATTTAGAGAATTTTACCCCTCTTTATACAAACTTGTTTTCTTCCTTACATTAGTGACTAACAAACACATTAGTAAATTTGCTTAGTGAAATTTGAGGTATTTTACTAAGTATGCACACCGTGAACTAGTGTCTTTGCATGTATATAACTATTTTCCAGTTTTTCCTCACTTCCCTTTCTCAGTTTAGAAATGTATTTTTAAATGTAACAATAAATGAAGTCTGTACCCTTGACTGTCCTAAAGAACTCATTTTAATTGTTATCAACTCTTACAGTGAAGGAAATAAACAAGAAATGTGTTTACCATAGTTTTGAAAAAGCCAAGCTTTAAAAAATATGATTATAACTCAGTGTGTAATAACTCACCTCATGTAAAGAATCTTCAGTAAAATTAGGGACACTTCTATCTCTTGCCATGATCTCCCTTGAGGTCCTCCTGAAACCCAAAACAAACTAGTATTTAGCGTTTGAGACAGTGGTGCGAAACACTGCGGGTTAGCCACAAGGAGGCAGCATTTGATGAGTGTAGATTTATCTATAATCCATTCAAGAGTCATCCTGCTTCTGTTATAAGGATAGGGTCAAAAGCACAGAAATCAACTCAAATTTTATACTCACTTAAACTGACCAACTGAGTGGACAAAGTAAAACTGTCTTGTAAAAGGTTCACTTGGTAGATCATAAACTTTTGAGTTCCCTGTAGATAAAAGAATAAACATCTGAAAACTTCCAAAATAGTTTAAGAATTGTTTTAAAATTACAGCACAGATGCAACCTTTCAGTTTTCTTAGTTGAACAATATTTTGAAAATTAAGAACTGCATTTGCTTAAAGAAACATTAGTAAAGATTTATTATTGTGTGAACCCCTATGAAACAGATAAATCCATAATACACTGATATTCCCTAGCCACAGCCAATTACAGTGAGATAGCCTCCAGGTATATCAGTGGGTTTATTCACATTACTGCACTGCAAAATCATATTGTATTTAAAAAAAAAAAGGACCCCATCTAAACTATAACAACTTTAATAAAAGGGGAAAATACTTTAGCCCCACCCCTGTTTGGCAACTGCTTTTCTAATTACCATCAACCGCAAAATTCTTTAAGGGTAGCATTTACCCTGATGTCCAGGAAATGCTTAGAAAAGGCTTGGCTGTAGAACATGAGACATGGAAGAAACTACCAGAGGTTGTGCCTCCTCTCCAGCTGGTGAGCAGAGGCCTAACCTTCAAGGTAATGCTGAGAGACGCCATCAGAACCGACCAGAAAACTAGTATCAAAAAACCCTGATAAACGATGTAATATCTGTTTCTTTGGTGCTTAATTCCACCCCCGTCATGATTTAACTGCATTTTCATTTATAATTAAACGAAAACCAGCAACTTCTCATGAACTTACAAATAAAGCCAAGTTGAGAATTACAAAGAATATAAGTTCTTACATTTTTTCCTGATCTTAACAGTAACATACTCCTTGTCTGTTTCGCCAACATCATCTAATGTGGCCACACAGCTTGGTACTACCTGAAGTAATTCCATTATTTTCGAATTCTACAATTTGAAAGGGAAGAGGTAACATTAATATATATATTTTTTATCAGCAGATAATTAATTACCTGTTTTTGATCTAAATGTCAATACTAGTGTGGCTGAGCAGAAAAGCTAAGAAGCAACTACAGACAAAACTGCAAGGCCATAAAGCCTCGCGGTTAAGAGCAGCCCTGAATTAGAAGCCTGGCTCTGCCCTCTGCCATGGCTCCTTCAGGTGCTTCGCTGCTCTACGTGATTAGGTTGAGTCATAGGAGCTATTATTTTAGTTATCATGAGGTTACTGAGGACACCCAGCACACGGTAAGTACTCAAAATTGAAAGTTTAAAATCTTTCAATACTGTTAAGAAATGTCACTGCAACTTAAAAATGGACGTAATTAGCCTGAGTAGGTTAGCTTTATGGTGACTTTTAACATGTCAGTAGTGTCATATAACAGCATACTAGTTGTCTACCCTGAGTAGAAAACTAGATAAAGAGTTGACATGAAAACAGGAACAGTAAACTTTCTCCCCAGGAGAAAAATACTTTTTCCTCACCATTTCTCCATGGCAAACACCCAGGGCACCAGGAGAGGGGTATATTGGTCTTCATAATTCTCCATACAGAACACAAGGTGTTTTAAAGCCAAGTGAACAAACTTTCTCCATCATGCTGCTATGAACACACAGGTGTTTTCCCAGTGCAGGGAGGGTGAAACCAGAACGTTCTCTCAACTTGCTACTTTCCTGTGAGGACCTGCCTGCTCGTCAGGAGCCCAGGCAGCTGCTGGGGGAGCGCCTCTACTCAGGCCCCTGGACTACCTGAAGGACCCACTCCTGGCTCCCAAGCAGCCCACTTCTGACCAGGTGACCAAGGGCCGGGTATTTAACCATGTGTTCAACCACACTGGCAAACTTCTGGCACACCAACTCAGCCAGTCATAGCAATTCAGAGGTCTGGCCACTGGCTGGATGTCCTCAGCTCTTCCGCTCACCCACTCACCTGCTCAGCACAATCTATAGCTGTGCACTGCCTCTTGTTCAAGACCTGAACTGAAGCTCCATGAAGCAGAAGCAGCTCCACGACAAAGACGTGCTTTTCTGTCACAGCCTCGTGCAGTGCTGTGTTGCCTTTATTGTTAGAAACGTTAATGGAGGCCCCATGCTGGAAAGCGAAACAGTACAATCAAAAGGAATGCTAAAAGCTATTAATTCAGAATCTAGGTGGTGTGTATATAGGTGTTTAATATAAAGTTCTCTCAGTTTTTCTGTATCTCCGAAATTTTGCTTAAAATGTTAGGGGTAAAATAATCGAGAAAAGTAATACTAAATATCTTTGTATATAAGTACAAAAAAGATACGGCAGGGAAAAAAAAAAACAGAAGTCACTTAAATGTATACTGCAGGAACAGTTAAACCAATAAACAAACTGTGGTACATCCATACTTATGCAACCATTAAAAACTGAAGTTTTTAATAAACAATTTTCTACTTTAAGTGCAAACAAGCAAGATAGAATACAATACTGATCTAAACTATGCATATATTTTTTAAAGTTCACCAACATCAGATACCTTTGAGTAATGGGGTTATAACAGGAAGGTTGTTTTTTCCCTGCTTCTTTAGATTCTTTGTTCTATAATCAACATATATAACCTTTATCATGAGAGGGGAAAAGTAGCAGTGACAAAGGACATTCAGCTCAGCACTGAAGGTTACAATTTGACCTACCCTTGTAAGTGAGGCAAGATCAACACCTTCAGCAAAAGCAGCGTCTATGCCCCTAATTCTGCATCCTCGATGCAGCACGGACGCCGAGACGCCATTTCCCATCAAAAAACCACTGTGGAAATTTGGTGCAAAAGCTCCTCTCTCCAGTGGCAGCTTAAAGCAAAAGGCAAGAGGCCTGCCCGCCCCCGCTCGTCTTTAGTGCACTGCCAGGGGCTTGCCACGAGACGAGATGCCCATCACTGACCAGTGTCAGCAACTCCTGGGCTGTGGGAACCCTTACCTGTAGTAACAGCGCCGCGACTTCATGGTGGCCACTGGAACAGGCGTAAATGAGGGGCGTGTTACCACTTACATCCTTTTTATCGGGTTTAGCGTTGGAATCTAATAGATATTTCACCACCTAAGCCAGAGAAAAACAATTTACAACCTTAATTAAAATCTGCAGAGAGAAATCCTCTAACTTGGTATTCTTTTGACTTTTTTTCTAAGTTTACCCAGAAACCCCTTTAGACCTGTATCTGACCTCTGGAGAAAGCAGATCAACGGAAGGAGGGTCGACTGTGTGCCAGACGCTTGTGTTTTTTTATTTTTATTTTTTTTCGTTTAATCTTTAGATCTACTCTATGGAGAGCTGGAATAATTACTGGTTTTACAGATGAGGAAACTGATGTTAGATGTTATAAGAGAGATGGGAGATGTGAAGTAGAGTTCTGGACTTTAAAAAGCTTATAATAGAACTAATGAGGGAAAATGAAAAATACAGATAATTTTCAAAAAGAAAAATAAGACTTTTAAAAGTCAGTCATTCCATAATATCGCTTGGCCCTACTCCATAAAGTGCTGAACTGTTTAGCATAGACCACGGGCTGTGGACATGTCAGGGTGCTAAGATGGGGCTAGACTCCTGGATGACCAACACCCAAGCACTGAGAGAGCTCCTGTGGGGCTGGAATCACAACAGCTGTGCCACCCAAATGTGACTGGCAGTGGGAGGGGGTTGGCGCCACAGATGCACCAGAGTTCTGTGTTCTGTTGCTGACTGGTCCTGCCACGTGCACTAAGAATCTCGGGGGTGGGGGGAAGGACAGGTGCCAGTCCCCTGGGCCAGCCCCTCTACAGTGCTCCCAGCAGGTGAGGTTTCAAGCAAAAGCAAGTATCCTGACGCTCTGCCCAAGAGACAGAACCTGTACCTGAAAGTGGCCTTGCTGGCAGGCCAGGTGGAGCGGGACGGCTTGGTTTGCGTTTCTGGCACCTGCGCTGGCACCGTGCTTTAGGAGGAGGGGGATGAGGTCCGCCCGACCGTGCAGGGCAGCGACGTGCAGTGGGGTGGAGCCATCCCGGTCGGTCGCATTCACACCCAGCCCACTGGTGGGAATCTTTGCCAGCTTCTAGTGAGTGTAGAAGATGGAAACGGAAATGTCATTAATGTTTAAGACAACTGCGCTGAAGGAATGAAGCCATCTGTCCCCCACAGCCCCTCAGCAAAATTCGGGATCACAGTGGGTTCCAGAATCAGATTGTCCAGATGTGAATTCCTACCACGTTAGAAAAGTACGCTACATCAAACGATTCATTTCCATTTTCAAGAAAGCAACCCCCTAAAATGATACCATATTATGCCAAAACAATTAAACGGGGAAGAGAAAGTCTGTTTAACAGATGATGCTGGAACAACTGGATATTCACATGTGGAAAACCTGCACATCGACCCTTATCTCACGCCAAACACAAAAATTAAAATGGATCATAGACCTAAGTGTAAAAGCTACAACTGTAAAACTTGAAGGGAACACAGAAGAAAATCTGCAACATTGGGATAAGCAAAGATGTCTTAGGTAAGACACAAAAGCAAAAAACATAAAATTTTGAAAAACTAAAGAAAATTTTAAAGTCTTTGCTCTTTAAGAGAGATAATTAAGAAAATGGAAAGGCAAGTCACAGAATGGGAGAAGATATTTGCAGTGTGTATCTGACAAGGACTTGTACCAACCAGAATTGAAAGAAAACAAAAAACAAAAAACAAACTCTTACCACTCAATAAGACAATCCAACTTTTAAAAAATAAATAGGCAAAAGATTTGAAAAGATTTTTCACAGGAAACAACAGGTGAACAGCTGGTAAATAAGCACATAAAATAACATCTTTAATTATCAGGAAAATGCAAATCGACATCAGGAATGACAAAACCAGGGGTCAAAAAACAGATCAGTGACTGTCAGGATGGGGATATTTGGGGGCAATAAGAGATATTCTGTATCTTCACTGTGGTGCTGGCGCATTCGTTTGTCAAACCTCCTAAAACTGAGCTACTTACCTCCATAGTTCACCTTCATTTTTATCATGAAACCACCCTACTATTCACAGTGGTTTTAATGTCAATCGTGCAGATATAAGAATAATCAGTAATTAAAAGGGCAAACAAAACTAATTTATAAGCCATATAACTAAAAAGAAAAATTGAGATACTGAATCATGTTTTGATAGTGGAATCAATATGTCAGAGTTTTCTGTGACTGATCGAGTACTAAAACTTTGGTCGTCTAGTATACTTTCCGATGATTAAAAATGTTATCTCTTAAAAAAGAACTATGCTAAATTTAAAGGGTGAACTTTACTGTGTGTAAAATTTACCTCAAAAATAAAAACAAACGAAGAAGTAGTGGGGAAAAACACAATGAAATACCACTGCACACTTAACAGGATGACAGCTAAAACGTAAAAGCCAAAACACCAAGTGCTGACAAGGATACGGGGGCAGCAAGAGTTCTCACACACTGCTGGTGGGAAAGGAAAATGCTACACTCCCTCTGGAAAACTGGCAGTTTCTGATAAAGTTCTCCATACACTTACTGTGTAAGCCAGCAGTTATATATTCCTAGATATTTACCTAAATAAACTTATTTATGCAAAGACTTATACACAAATATTCACGGTAGCCTTCTTCCAAAACGAAAAACAGAAAACTATTCAAATGTCCATCGACAGGTGATGAGATGCACAAATTCTGGTATATTCAACAAAATACTACCCAGCAATAAAAACGAATGAACTGCTGATGCAGCAGGAATCTCAAAAACATTCTGCTAAGGAAGCCAGACTCAAAAGAGTGTGTACTGTATGGTTCCATACATACGAAATTCTAGAAAATGCCAATGTGTTTGTAAAGACAGAAAGCAGATCTGTGATTATGTTTGCAATGTGTACATCTGATAAACTGTCCCTGCATGGGACAGGGGAGGAAAAGAAGAAGGGACAAGCTGCACAGCAGTACAAGCAAATTCTCAGAGGTGAGGGCAATGCTCTGTGTTTTGATTGTAGTGAAGGCTTTGTGGGTTTATATAGCTGTAGAAACTCACCAAATTGTATACTTTACATGGCTATTCATTAAGTCCTCATTTAACACTGTCGATAGGTTCTGTGACTTTAAACAAAATGATGTACAACAAAACCAATTTTACCATCAGCTAATTGATTTAAACAAGAGTTAAGTTCCTATAGAATCTCAAAGTTATATTGAAATGACATTATTTGAAGACCTGCTATACTTTATTATTGTATGTAAATTATACTTCAATAAAGATTAAAAAAACCTCACAAGAGGATGGGGTTGTGGGGGGGAGTTTTAATTTAATCCCAGACATGAAGCAATTAGTGTTGTGCCTTTTTGAGAAATTACAAAAAAAGAAAACGATAAGAGGTTTTAAAAGAGCAGGGGAGGGGGGAAAATGGCATGGATGACAGAGGCTCTGTTCATCCCTTTGGCAACCAAATCAAAGTTGTGATGAAACAAGAAGCAAACAGCAAGGAAAAGTTGTCTGGGACCTACATGAACAAGCCATACAACTAGGGAGAAATCTAAGAAAGCACTTGCAACGGCACAAGGTAGGATGGGGCGAGGACATGAGGCTGCCTGGTCCCGAGTGGCTGAGTGACACGGAGGCTGCGGCAGTGGCACCTGCAGACGCCTCTCAAAGAGGCCACGTCCGCAAGCAGTCTTTCGCGGTGACGGACCTGCTCGCTCTGAGCACCAGTGCTGGTTCGGCTGTGCACGGGGCACCAGGGTCTTACAGGGGGACACTCAGTTGTCAGAGTGAAGGCCGAGGTGAGACTCGCTCTGTACAGAAGTCCCGGCGGTATCCATTGTTCCTCTGTTGAGCCCTCCCTCACCCAGTATGCCAAACACAGCGCACCATAGCTGAGACATCATCAAACTGGATAACAGAGGTCGCTCTTCCCAGAGAATTCCCTGAAACTCCCCGCTCCCCTCAACTTGCAGGCCCACTCAAGCCACATCCAGCTGTGTCCTTGGCGAGTCAGGTGCCCCTTGCTGAGCAGTGCCTAGATAGACTCACACTGGAGGTAGCTGGCCTTGGTTTCTGGTGTGGCCTCTTGAGGCAACTATAAGCACAGCATCTGTAGATTGCTTGCTGAATCTTAATGGGTGGCTGTGGAGGGGAACAAGCTGGGGCTAAGTTAGGCCTGCAGCTGACCCATCTCAGGACTGTGCCACTGGACACCTACTACACTACACAAAACCACACTAATAAGACCGGGAGACTTAAGAGCTTTGCTTAGTACATAGAAACAGACATAGAAAGGCAGCCAAAATGGGAGGGCAGAAAAGGAGAAATCATATGAGAGAACAGAACAGAGATCCAGGAACAATGGAGTCAAGCAATCTAATAGATGGAGAGTTCAAAACACTGCTTATAAATTTGCTCTATAAACTTAGGGGAAGTGTAGATGAATTCAGTGAGAACTTTAACAAAGAGATAAAAAAACATAAAAATGGAAAGGGAAATCGTAAAAGGGAACCAGTCTGAAATGAAGAACACATTATCTGAGATGAAGAGTACATTGGAGGGAATCAATAGAGTGGATAAAGAAGAGGACTGAACCACTGATACGGAGGATGGGGAAGCCAAGGACACTCAATTAGGATGGCAAGAAAAAAGCCAAGACTGTACCAATAATTTAAGGAGCCTATGGGACACTATTAAATGTAAAAATATCCATATCATAGGGATACTGGAAGGAAAACCAGACATTGAAGAGCTATTTGAAGAAATAATGTTGGAAAACTTCCCTCACCTTGTGAAGGAAATAGACATAACACCACAGGAAGCTCAGAGAGTCCCAAGAATGATGAACCCCAAGAGGCCCACACCAAGACACATCGTAATTAAAATGCCAAAGGTTAAATATAAAGAGAGAATCTTAAAAGTAGAAAAAGAAAAGCAGATAGTTACCTACAAGGGAGCACCCATAAGACTGACAGCTGATTTCTAAAAAGAAACTACACAGGACACAAGGGCTTGGGACAAAATATTCAACGTGATCAAGACCCAGGATCTACAACCAAGAATACTTTATCCGGCAAAGCTATCATTTAGAGTTGAAGGACAGATAAAGAGCTTCCCAGACAAAAATAAGCTAAAGGAATTTATCAATACCAAGCCAATATTACAAGAAATGTTGGAAGGACTTCTTTAAGAAGAAAAAACATGTATCAAAAACAGGAATAAAGAATGGTAACAACTACATTCCTATTAATAAGTATGTCAAATGGAAAAGAATTAAGTGCTCTGGGCAAAAGATAGAGTGGCTGAATGGATAAGAAAACAAGACTCCTACATATGTTGCCTATAAGAGACTCACTTCAGATTAAAAGACACACACAGACTAAAAGAAAGCGGATGGAAAAAGGTATTGCTTTGATGGACCTAGAAGGTATTTAAGTCAGACAGAGAAAGATAAAAACTATGTGATTTCACATATATGCGGAATCTAAGGAATAAAAAGAACAAACTAATCAAAAACAGACACAAATATAAAGGACAATCTGGTGACAGAGGAGAGGGGGCTGGGGAGAGGGGGCTGGGGGGCTGGGAGAATGGGGTGAAGGGTTAAAGAAGTACAAATTAGTAGTCGATGGATGGTCATAGGGATGGGGAGTATGACAGAGGGAATGCAGTTGGCATTAATATGCTGGTTAGGTGGAGGGTCAGGGGAGGGAGGGTACAACTGGAGGGATCATTTTATAAACCGTATAGATGTCTAACCAATGTACTATATAGTTGAAACTAATTAAAAAACAAAAAGAGCAGGGGACATAAGGCTTCATCCAATAAATTCGACAGAAACTGTAATGTGTAATTCAGCTACTTGTTATAACTAATGAATTGAGGTGGAGAAGACTAGAGCATAGGAAAATGATGTAAGAACAACAGAGAGATACAGTAACTGCCTCTTGCCATTCAGAGTCACTGATAGGCCTGGGGGCTTTGTTACTTTACATGATAACCTTTGAAACATCATCTGCCTTTTTAATCCTTATGTTTTTCATAGCTGCCCATCTAGGGGAAATAAGTTTCTGGGACTGTACATACCTGACATGGGGACAGAATAAAAGTTGTATGTCCCAATGTACACATTACCCTGGAGCTGAAAAGCTACATGTCAATGAAAAATTTAGCCATTTAAATACTCTTACGTAGAGAAACCCATGAAGCCTTTAATACAAGATAGTATTTTCTTGCAATACAAAGGATAACACCACTATATCTGTTTTATAAAGTCAAATTAATTTTCTCAGTATGTGACATACAGGTAGCGCACCAGTATGTACTGCGTACACGATGCTATTTATAACTGCTCAAAAGAAAATAATACGCTTAGGTATACATTTAACAAAACGTGGCCAGGATCTGTATGCTAAAAATCACAAAATGTTCAAGAAATCAAAGGCCTAAATATTAGAGAGATATATACCATGTTCATGAAGACTCAACACAGTAAAGCTGTTATTTCTCCTCAAACTGATCTACAGTTTTAATGCAATTCCTATCAAAATCCTAAGAAAGCTTTTTTGTAGACATAGAAAAGCTTATTCTAAAATTTATATAGAAAGGTGCAGGCCCTAGAACAGCTGCAATGATCTTGGCAAAGAAGAATAAATTAGCAGGAATCACTCTACCCAATATTAAGGCTTGATATATTGCTACAATAATCAAGACACTAACACTGGTGAAGGGACAGACACACAGGTCTACGGGACAGAACAGAGAGCACAGAAACAGACCCAGGCCGCGTCTAGTCAACGGGGGTCGAAAAGCAAGTCAGTGGCCCTTCAACAAATGGTGCTGGAGCAAGTGGACATCCGTAGGCAGGAAAATGAACCGCGACCTACATCTCACACCCTGTGCCAAAATTAACTCAAACTGGATCAAAGACTTAACTGTAAAATGTACAATTACAAAATTTTAGGAAAAAAAAACAGGAGAAAAGATTTGGATTCTAGGGCTAAGCAAGGAGTTCTTCAATTTAATACCAAAAGCACAATCCATAAAAGGAAAAACTGATAGACTCGACTTCTAAATTAAAAACCTGCTTTGTGAAGAAGCTATAGGCAAACTACAGACTGGAAGAAAATATTTTCAAACCACACATCTGACACAGAGTTTGAATCTAAAATGTATAAAGAGCTTTTAAAACTCGACAGTAAAGAAAAAAAATCAATAAGAAAGTGGACAAAGGAAATGAACAGATATTTCACTGAAGAACACATACAAATGACAAATAAGCACATGAAAAGATGTTCAATGTCATCACCCATAGCGAATGCAAATTCTAACCACAATGAGAGAGTGCGACACGCCCGTCGGAATGGCTAAAATAAAAAATAATGACAACACCAAATGCTGGTGAGGATGGGGGGAAACTGGATCACTCAAACATTGCTGGTGGGGATGTAAAATGGTACAATCACTCCGGAAAGCAGTTTATCGGTTTAAGAGACAAAACTAACCATAGAACTAACAAATAATTATCATATGATTCAGCGATTGCATTCTTGGGCATTTACCTTAGAGAAATGAAAACTCTGTTTTCATAAAAACCTGTACATGAATGTACATAGCAACTTTACTTGTAATATCCCCAAATGGGAAACAACCCACATGCCCTTCAACAGGTAAATGCTTAAAGAAACTGGCACATACGTACCATGGAATATTGCTCAACAATAAAGGAATAAACTGCCAACTACATGCGACAAGTTGAAATCATGTTAGTGAACAAAGCCAAGAGGTTATACGCGTATGATTACATTTATGTAACATTTCTGAAATGACAACATCACAGAAATGGAGAACAGATTAGTCGTTGCCAGGGGTTAGGGATAGGGGGTGACGGCGACGAGGCAGGTGTGGTTATAGAGGGGAACACGAGTGATTCTCCTTGTGGCGAGCCAACTCTTCTATACCTTGAATGTGGTGGTGGATACACAAAGCTACATATGTGATAAAACTGCATAGAACTAAATACACACACAGAGTCACATACACACATAAGCACACGAGCACACGTGAAACGGGATATCTGGACAAAACAGACGGACTGTAATCATGCCAACATCCTGGCTGTAATACTGTATTAAGGTTTTGCAAGCTCTAACCATTAGGGGAAACTGGATCGTACCGAGGGCTCTCTCTGCCACAGAGGGCATACCCCTGTGAGCACAGGCAGTGGCGATGGAACCCGAGTGCAGGTGACTGCAGCCATGCAGACAGAGACGCTTGGACACGTCTATTCGTAAACTCCTGGCTGTGACTCGTGGGCTCAGAGAGCAGCCAAAACACTAAGCATGTGTGGCTGTCCCACCTCACTAACCGTCCGTCCGCTCAGGAGGCGGGCCGCGCAAGCCAGATCCTTCACTAGTGTCGCTTCTCTCCACCCCGAGCTACCTAATCCCCACCATGTGTCAGGGAACACCCACCACCGGCCACTTGGAAAGTAGCTGGCCGAGAAGCAACTTTCCCAAGGGGAAAAAGAAGAATCTGCTTTGCTACCCCCACCCCTAGCAATGGAAGTAAACCAAACCTTTTGAGCTGGAGCACATTTTGGGCACTGGCACAATGGGTGACAAAATTCAAGATCCGCTGCACTGACAGCATCCTCCTCTTCATCCAGGTCCTCATCTGTCCACTCCAAAAGGTAACGAACCTGGTGTTGCACAGTAAAGAGAAACGGGAACTTAAAACTCATCCTTAGCTCCTTGATAAGCCACAGTCTGTCTGTCTGGTCTGTCTCTGTCCTTCTCTCTCTCTGTCTGTGTGTGTGTCTCTCTCTGTCTGTCAGAGAGAGAGAGACACATACACACACACTGCCCCACCCCCTGCTTCCCAAAACAAGGCCTGCACTTCCTCAGCCACCAAATTTAAAAATGGCTGCTGCTGCTCACGAAGATTCCAGGGTTGCCCTGTGCTCAAGCCTTTCTAACTTCTTTTAATGGCGACACAGAGAGGTTAAGCTACCATTTCTGCAGCTTGTGTTAAAGATTCTTTTATTCTGTTTTGAAAAGGGGCAGAGTGCTGCTGCTTCAAAACTCTGGTCCCAGAGCATTGAGTAAGCACCTCCTTTAATCTTAATTGTACGCTTTCAACAACCAGCCCCTCCCTTTTCACCTGGAAGAAAACTTACTCCAAGAGCTCAACAACTTGTTCAGGGCCACACACTAGTAAGTGGCAGTCAAAGCTCCACGCTGATGTCCTTCCCACTATAATATACTGGGCCACCAGTCAGAACTCTGAAAAGAGCCTGAAACAGGTCAAATACAGGTTCCCATAAAGACTAGTTTCTAGCAGATTAAATTTGAGAAAAGGAAACAATATACTTTCTGGTTCTCAGCACTGAGGAAGTCAATAGACGCCTGCAAGGACTGATGAGGTTCCAGGATAACTCCCTTTAACCCCAAACTTTTCTCCTCCAGGTCCCTTCCACATGTCTGACAACAGATACTGGTCAGGCTGGAAACACCAAAGGCTCAAGAGGCTTCGCCCACCAGGCTAGCTGGGACAGACTGATGAGAAGCGGGGAACAAGAAGGGGAGTAGGGAGCTGAGGGGCAGGAGGCGCCGGACAGGGCATTGGAGGCTGTCCCAAGTGTAGCTTACTTTGGATGGTGACCTCGGGGCACTGGGCAGTCTCTGCTCACTTCCTTCCTGAGTGGCCTCAGTGCCCTCACCCGCCCACAGAAGGAAGAAGAGCAGATGCAGAACGACACAGGGATAGTCACAATCATTTTCCCACACAGGCCATGCCACTGGTTCACGCTATGGCTCTCAGGGTACCTAAAGAGGGCCTCCTTTGCCTACCCCAAGGAACACTGGGTCTTCCTGGGGCTGGCCTCATGACAGGAGCAATGTGACATTGGCCAGATACTGACACTGTGTCCCGCCCCTCAGACACCCATGTGTCAGTCCGATGGATTAACAGTGGTCTCTGGGCAAAGGCTAATCCACCGATAGCTACGTTCAGATTCTCAATAACCCAGAGGTTGCTATAACCAGAGCCCAGTAATTTCTGTCCACCACCTCAAACTCATCACCAGTGATGAGCACTCTGGAAACACACATCAACAGTTCCTGGTGAGTGGGCAGTAGTTATGTGTCTGTGAAGACTTTTTGTAACAAACTAAATATAATACTTTGTAGGAAGGAAGGAAAAGAGGAAGGAAGAAACACACATCATTGTAAAGTTCTCTTGTAATATGACTCATTCAGAGTTCCTAATTTGCTAAGTACCTAATTTACCACTCCTTTTAAAGTGGAAGACATAAATTCCTTTAAGGCAGCAAATGGCAAGCCAGGGGCACTGCCTGTGCGAATCTAACGAAGGCTGTCTCCACTCTCCAGTGATCTCATCACAGATATTCCCTGTCACGTGACAGTGAGGGTTGGACAGACACCCATACCCAGGACATCCTCGCCAGGTGCCAACCCAGAGCAGTCAGCACCATCTCATCTAGACATCTGCTTGTGACTCGTTGGAGCCCCAAGCCTCAGACCTCAGCCTCCTGGCCCAGGAGTCACAGCCATCCACAACTTCTTCAGGGTCACACCAACACCCTCCGGGCTCTGTTCTCACCTCTGCCACCTCTGCCACTGACTGCTCACTGGGCTCCCAGCTGGTGCGCCTGGGCTCTGAGGCCACAGTGGACATGAGCTGGTCTTCCCACCAACATCTCGCCACCCTCCTGGAGTACGAATGTCTAAAAGGCGGGGTCATGCCCACCAAGCAGTTTTATGTCCACCTGCTCATTACTTGTGGTAGGAACGTGACATTGCCAATTATCAAATATTCATTAAATGCATCCCCCTCTATGTGAAAGTGAACAAGGAATCCACACAGCTCCTCACTGAATGCAGACAGGAAACAGGTACGGCTGTTTTAAACCAAGAGCAAGCTTTTCTAAATGCACTCCTACAAACTCACCATTTCCAGATCTCCATCGGCAACTGCTCTTAAAAGTTTTTCTACCTTAATAAAAGGAAAAAGAATGTTAGGAACGTGCTTTTAATAATAAAAATAAAATAATAAATACAACATTCTGAAAACCCAGTAGCTTTCATTTGTTTCTTGATTTGTGGAGCTTTATCATCTTACTCAGTATCTTTCAAACATATCTGTAAAACTGCTCAGACAGGACATCCTAGGCTGGTGCTGGTGTGCACAGATCCCATTACTCCTTAAGGTCTATGCAATGACACAGCCTATTTATATGGTGGAGAGAGATGATCGTGAGTCTGAAGCACAAGCACCTCCTAGGAGGCCAGCCACCCTTTAGGGCTACGTATATATATTCAGCTCTCATTCTCTGCTAATTGAGGGTGCATGAGGGGACACCCCTCCCAAGAACCATTTCAGGTCTCTGTTAGACTTTGGAGTGCGTCTCTTGGCTTTCTTTGGTGGGCTTTTGCATCAAGCTAAGATTATTGGGCCCTCTAAGAGCAGGTCAGGGATTGGGGGTAGCAGGGGAGGAGGGGTCTTAGGTGGAGTCAGTGAGGGATCCCCATCTACAGGGCAACAGGCAAAAACTTTGTGGCACATCCATGCAATGGTCTGCTCTGCGGGCTGACATTGGACAAGCTCTAAGACAGATTAAATGGGGTAAAAAACCAGGCTATAAATCAGCTTTGGGTGGGTGCACGTGAATGTCTACACAGATTCTGTAAGAGTCAGGAAGGATCCAGACCGAGTTAACAAAGGCCCTTATGGTATGGGGGGGTTAAGGGCAGAGAAAATTTACTTTGTAAAATGATTTGAAATCAGTGGACCTGTAAGTGACTTTACTTGAACTTGTCTTAGAATATTCTCTTTCTCACACACATAGGCTATCCATAAAGCAAAGAGCTGCTTAGGGAGCAGACCGTGGAGGGCGAGCAGGGTGAGAACTGTCTGGGCTCCTCTCCAGGGCACCGACCTCCTCCGCCACAGCAGTCACGGCTGTCCTAGTCATGGTGAGCAGCCAACTGGGCGGCCCTCGTCAGGCCACAACGCTTTAATCGGCGCCATAACACAGGGCTGCCCAGCCCTCCTACCGCCCTCCCATCCGGGGTCCTCACCTCTCTGTAGTCCTTCTTGGGCTCCTCTCGTCTGGAGCTCACAGACACAGAGGAGAAGCTGGAGGTGGAGGACCCCTGGCTGATGGAATCCATGGAGCGTTGAGGGGGTGGCACAGGGGCCTGCAGCAGGGGAGCCCGACAAGAGCAGTGACAGGTGAGGGCCAGAGTAGGCCATAGTCATAAACAGAGCCAACGAGCACAGCCCTGTTCGCTTACCTCTGAGGCCTGCTGCTTCCTTTCAAAGGACAGATGACGGGCTTCCATTATAGACAGAATCTAGGAGGATGAAGGGGAGGAGAAAAAATGAGATGAGTCACCAAAGCATGGTCACCCACAACATTCCACCGCCTGCCCATCTCCTTGGAAACTCACACAGCCCAGCGATATCCTTGGAAAGACAGAGAAACCAAGTCCCGGAATGGGTGGAAACTGACTTCGGATCACACTGGTTAAGTCTGGGTTTCCTGCTGCCACACCTCCACTCCTGCTGCCTGTCCCAGGGGCTCAAGGACATGAGAAGCCCCGCCACAGGAAGGGCCTCAAAGGCTGCCTTGTCCAGCCCCTGGGCTGTTTGTCCATTGGCACCCATGGGTCTCATGGAGGAACAGCTCAGAGCCGAACCAAGCAGACCTCCCTTGGGAGGGGGCCTTTGGTAGACGCAGCTCCTTGAGGGCATCTCAGGCCAAGGGCAGCACTGCCCAGTCCTGTCAGCTCTGGCTGCTACAAAGTTGAGACGCTGCAAGTGTACAAGGAGTATGGCTCAGGCCCCCCTGGGGTCAAGGACAGGGATTTAACTTTCAAAAACTGTGCTACTATAGATCTTAAATTAAGTGTTTGCATCACACCCAAAAATAATAATAAAAAGGAGGACAGGAGGTAACTTCCGAAGGTGACAGATATGTTTATGGTATAGATTGTGGTGATAGTCTCATGGGTGTGTACTTGTTTTCAAACTCATCAAGTTGTATACAGGCGTACCTAATTTATTGCACTTCATTTTACTGTGCTTCACAGATGTTTTTTACAAATTGAAAGCAAGACTCTCCACTGGCAAAAAGATTACAACTTGCTTTATTGCAATATTCACTTTCTTGCAGTGGTCTAAAACCAAACCTACGATATCTCCAAGGTATGTCTATACATTAAACGTGTACAGCTTTTGTATGTCAATCATACCTCAATAAAGTGTTTTAAAAAACCGTGCTACTCCCAGAAGACCACATGAATAAACTGACAGACCTCCCTCGGAGGTCAGAAACTAGAAGGAAACGGGGTAAACGTCAACAGGCAGAAAGCAGGGCCTGTGCAGAGGGAGACGAGTGAACACTTGTGTTCAAACAGAATCGCTCACGTGAGCCACAAGTCGCTGATGTTCTAGACCCATCAGTCTGATGACCTGGGACTCCCACCGCACACGGCCCTGTGCTTCCTCGGGCTAGCTGGCCGAGTGCGTTTCTCTGGAGGCATGCCCTCACCCGGAGCCACTGCGGGAAGAGGTGGCACAACGGAGACCTGGTCTCCCTCAGCCCCCTTCATCCCCACCCACGCGTGATGTGAGCACTTTTCACGGGGTGCCCAGAACTACATGTTTCCAGAAATTACTACCGGGAAAGGATGAGTAGTTCATTAACAAATCATTTATGAAAGAAACAATACCCAATAATGTTCAAAATTGGCCAAATCGGAATGAAGATTTCAGGACTGGAGGATGAAGCGCCGGGACGGTGGGCTCTGTCCCTGGCTGCTGCCATGGCCCGTTCCCTTCCCTTCCTTCGGGTCAGGACCACCGTCCTGTTTTCACCGACTCCATTTACTCATAAACCATCAGCACTCAGATGGGCAAACACAGCTGGGAGCAGTTCTCAGAACGAAACAAAGAAAAACTGCTAATAAAACTAAAAATAATATAAGTAAAACCCATTAACAGCCAGGTCCCAAATGTGGCAGAGAGGGTACGGGCCAAGTTCTGTCCTCAGGCACTAATGCAGTTTGTCCAGCATGGCCAAGACCTAATCTGTGGACATTGATTTTTTTTTTTTTAAAGTCATACAGCTGCTCTGAAATAAAAAAAAAGAAAATCCACCTTTGAGTTCAATGCACACTTGAGAGGCGTTTCTTTCAGTCTGTTCTGGATCTCTGTAGATGCTCCATTTTGTAGCAACGTCTCTATGATGCCTTGGTAACCCCAACGTGCAGCTATGTGTAGGGGGGTGTCTCCTTTCTCGTTACCAATATCCAGTCTGCACGACTGCGCATCATAGTAGACCAAGGCCTTCACACACTACAAATAAAAGGGGAAACGCCACCATTAACTCCCAGGCCAAGCCTTGGGCAACATCTGTGCACCCTGAAGCCTTGGTCCATGTCCCAGTTCAATCAGGGCTCCACTCACCAAGCAAATGTGCGATAACAGAGTTATTATTCAATGGCTCCAGGTTACCTGACAGGGACACATCATTTTTTTCAAAAGAATCCAACAGCCCATAAATAAGATCCAGCTAAGTTCATTGTGATGTAGCCATATGCAGAAAGGAGTCACCACAGCAAGGCTGAGACCACATGACTTGCAATGTTCCTTGGGAGCCTGGATTTCGGGAGGGTGCCCATAGCCCACACTGATAAAAGGGGCTCACTGTGCCTAAACTGTTTGTACAGTAATGTGGTTTATGCTGAACACCTGCTCTCCTTCTGGGAGTCTAAAATTTTGGTACATTCTATACAGAGGGTGTTTACATGACCAGCCTCCAATAAAACTCTTGGGCCCTGAGTCCCTAATGAATTGTGTTGTCACAACTCACTGAACCGGGGGTGGTCTTAGGGGCACTGACACAGTACACTTAACTGATTATTGCACAATTAAAGAATGGGCTAGATCTACAATTTATTGACCTAGAGAATTTCCATAATGTATTAAGTTAGGAAAACAAGTTGCACAAAAATGTGTAGGGTATGATCTTGTTTTTGGACATCAACGACCTTATCCAGCCTTGACCCTACGTATGTATAAATCTATCTGCATATTACTATGAAGAGAAGAGGGAGCGAGAGTGGTTAGGAAAAAATAACATACACAGTTAAATATTAAGTGAAAATGGAAATTATAAAATTCCCTGATAGTACTATAAACAAGCGTAAAAACTGAACATGAACAAAGCTAAGAACTAGATGTTAGCAGAAATGAAGGAAAATGACTGAATTTTACAATAAGATAATGGGCAATCATGTTTTAGATCTGTTATTTCAACACGGCATCCATAATAAGCAAAATATTTTTAATGAAAAAAAAAATCATGCACCAAATCTTCCAATAATTACCAACACATATAGTACGCTACAGTAATTAGGAATTCACGTTTCTCCGTGAGTGAGAAAGGGCGGACAGCCGAGGGCAGCAGGCACACTCACGTCTCCGTGGCCGTGGCTGCAGGCCAGGTGCAGGGGCGTGTTGCCGTTGTTGTCCTGCACGTCCGCGCTGGCTTTGTAGTGCAGCAGCAGCAGCTTCGGGAGGAGAGGGGAAAGCAGGTGAGCAGCAGCACGGGGCAAGGCCAGGCCCACCCTCCTCCGGAAGTGCGGCCTCAAGTCCCATGAGGGGGGTCATTTGTTTCCACTTCTGACCTTATTACCTATACTACGATTAAAATGGTATCACGCTCTCATCCTGCCTTAAAAGAAAGTTTAGAGATTAAAGGAAAAACGTCTACAGCCCTACCCTTCTTCCCCCAGATTACTGGGCTGTTTCACATCTGGACCTCAGCGTTTTGTCCAGTGGACCCCCAGGGAGTGACCTCAGGCTGGCAGCCCCTCCTGTGTGGCCGCAGCACAGCCAGGGTGGGACAGAGGAGCGTGGCCTGTCCCACCGCAAAGTCAAGACGCGGAGCCCAGCTCATGGAGTGTGCACATGCGGTGGCACTGTCACCCCCTGCTCACCGTCACGCTCTGATAGCCCTTCTGGCACGCGAGGTGAAGCGGAGTGGAGCCGTGATAGTCGGTGGCGTTCACCATGGCGCCTCTGGAAACCAGGAGGTCGATGAGGGATGCCTGCCCTACGGAACAAGGGCTTCGCAGGGAGAAGGAAAGAGAAGACACTTTCCAAACCCTGAGTGTGAAGCCACGACATTATTTTACCCTCTTACTCCCTGGCATGAGACGTGCCCAGAGGTACTTCTCTGCTTGAGAGGAACGAGAATAATGTCAAGTCAGACTCTGCAGGTTCAGGGCACTTTGGCGGTGGCTCTTGCAGGGGACATGGCTCTAGTCCACGTCTTAGCAACAGAAGGTAGAAGAAAGGAGTCTAAGAAGATTCCAGGGTTCATCAATTCATAGGAAGGAATATTGTGCAACCATTAAGAAATGGTGACAAGGAGCAACGTTTTTATATGTTGCCAAGTGAGAAAAGCACAGTACAGAACAGTATGAGCCCGACGATACCATATATTTTACATTCATAAACACAAGCATGTGGAATTCCAGTCACTCACTAATCAAAATGGTCTCTGGGAGATGGAAGAATGGCAGGTAATAATGGAGAAGTTTGTGTTTTCTACTTCGTATGCTTTAAAAGACAGTGAAGTTATTTTTTAAATGTGGAATATAAGAACCCCAATTCCGAGACCATTCTCACAGCTCAACTCGGGCCTTCCCTCCCTGGACCACTGGCCCAGGGCAGCGTCTAGAGCCCACAGCGAGAGCACTGCTGTGCACTCTTCCAGCCTGGAGCAGCCGAGCAGCCGAGCAAGGCCTGCGGAGCCTCTGCTTCTTCCCTTGCAGCCAAGCCCCCGGGGGTGGGCCTACGACGCAGCCCCTTCAACCTCCCCAACTCCACCGCACCCCTGCCAGCCAGGCCTCTGCTAGGCCACCCTTGGCTCAATCTTTTTGCTTTCAAACCCACAGAGGCCAGCCCAAGACCACATACCACAGAGGGCAGCCACATGGAGCGGTGTATGACCTCTATCATCTCTGGAGAATGGAGTGACAACTGAGGGATCATTCAGCCTCCTAAAACAGAGGGAAGATACAGGGAAATACACCCTAGGAATGGCATGGCAAAACCTCTCCCTGACAAGGCGGGCCATGCCAGGGTCCTGGGACTGGAGGACAGAGTTCAGAGTCTGCTCCAAGCTGGGCCTCTCCTACAGAGTCCTAGAGATAATCTAGCCCCTGCTCAGTCTCCTTCAGGGTGAGGAGCTGAGGCATCTAGTTCTAGGATCCCTCACCCAGCCCCACTGACACCTAGTAAAACAGCCTGACAAGGTTAAGGGGAGACCAAACGGTTACTGGGGGAGTTGACATTCTAAATCCATCCTAAACCTATCTTTCGAAGCTGGGCCAGACCCTATACCTGCCTACCTTGACATCTAGCCCAGTGGCAGGCCCACTATTTTTATGACCTTTATTCCAAAGAGGTGGAGATTACTTTCCCCACTTTATAGCAGGGGAAGCTGAGTGCAGCCAGGATAAGTTTCTCATTCGAAATTGCATGGCAAAGAAGTGGAGAAGTTCCCCCTAGGCCTGGTATCCCTCTTCCTGGACACTGAGCTCCATAAGGACCCTCTTACCCAGAGACAAGCTTCTCACAGTCGTCACAGAAGCACAGAGGGTGGCACATCTTTTGGATGGCATCTTTATCTTGGTCTTCTTGGCTCAGAAGTCTTTCTACTTCCTTCTGGTTACCTGAAGCAATGTACTGAAAAGTGACGTCAAAGATGCTATCAGTATTAAAAAACTATTTGCTTTGGAAGCCTCCTTGTAGAAACACATAGGTATGGATGGATGAAATGATTTGCTCTCTGGGATTTGTTTCAAAACAATCTGGGCAGATGGGGAAAGTGGGTGAGGGCAGAGATGAAACAAGATTGGAAGATGGCTCTATGGGGGTTCATTCATTATAAAACTGTATTTTTGTAAATTTTCATAATTAAAAAAACAACATGACAAAATCCCCAAAGCACCAGGAGTATGGGGGTAATGCATCCAGAACGTCGGTGTGGATTCTGACACCTCACTAGGACAAGCTCCAGTCCTGTCCTTGTGTATTCTGACAGCCCTCAGTTTGAGGAGAAAGGGAACAGCTGCAATTAGCAGGAGATCCCATCAATAAACACCCCTGTGATGCCTGGATGAGCTCCCCCAGGGAGCCAGATGTTCTGGGGATCACGCTGCCCCAGGCGGCTTTCTGGGCCTCCACTCTGGCGCTGGGTGGCCTCCGAGGAGGTCCGCCCTCTCCCAGCCCTTGCTGACTGCCCAGTAAGGTGCCACACCAGCCCCAAGCAGTCTATCAGATCTGCAGGCATGTGCTGCCGCATGACCAAACCATCACCATGGCACCAATACATAACGGTGGCCTCCCAGCCCAGCACATGCGTGCACAGACACCTGACACATGGGAAGAGGCATCATTGCCGCTGGGGCTACCAGTGAGGCGTCACTGAGCTGGCCTTGAAGGACAAGAGTGCTTCGCCAAACGGACAGAGGAGGACAGCCCAGGCAGAAGGTTCCACGTGCGGAGGCCCAGCGCCTTCTGTGAGCTGTCGCACAGATACACAGAGCATGCACTGGGGAGATGGGCACACAAGCTGATTCCACCCATAGAGCCTCTGCGTTCCTACCACTCGCTCTTGAGTCAAAATGACCTTCAGCATTTAACTACGCAGAGCACCCCAAGGATTCTGCTGTGCCCACAAAGGCCTCTTGGTATCTCACCTTGAACAAGCAGTCAATGGGGGCTGAAGTCATCTGAGATAAAAGGCTCATTCTATGCTTAAGGAACAGTCTGTCACCAAATCCCTCAGACTCCTGTGGGAGAAATCCAATAATCCATTTTATCACAAGTGACAGATGTCGGTGCAGATCAAAAGAGAGGACCCCAGGAACAACCCTCTTGCCACTTCTCCTGGACAAGGTCAGCTCCTACTCTCATTGAGCCGGAGTTGACCTTCGACAGGCTGAGAGAAGGGCTTCCTGGCCATCTTTTCAGGAGGTGGTGGCTCTGCCGACCGTTTCCCAGTGGGGATGCGTGAGAGTGGCGGCACACTGGCGTGTGCGTGTGTAAAATGTGTCATCTCTAAGTGTGGAATGTGGCAAGCATACACCATCATCCTCTGAATGGAAATCTAGACTGTCTGGCCTCCACCTCCTCCCCTCAAATTTCTGTCCTAGCCTGCAGGCCCCATCTCCTGACATTTTTTCTGTGGCCCATAGACAGGAAAACCATTTGACGGGCTGGTCTATATTTCCCAGTGTCAACTGGCAGGAGAGAGAAGGGTCTTGGTCTTGCTCTTTGAACATACTTACTAAAATAGCAAACAATATGGCCACTGGCCCAAAGTCCATAAGATACCAGGGTCTACCCAATTAAAAAAGTCAGGTCTTCGTATTGTAGGTAATGTTCCCTTACACACAAAAATCTAAAAATGTATTTTTTATGAAATAATTTCTAGCAAGACACTTTAATGCACACATGAGCACCTGCGATAACCTAATGACAAATTAACTTCCTTAAAAAGAGCCTTGGTGTGAGATAAAGAGAATTTTTTCTATCCAGTTGCCACCAGAAGAACTCACCAACTCTGACAAAACTGTAGGATAAGGCTCTCTCTCTTCATGGTCCTCTAACTTCTGACTTAGAGGTCCAGCTAAAGATAGGCTGACTGCATCTCGGGGAATGGACCATTTCTGGGGTTGCTGTTAAGCAGGTTCCCTCACACTGACTGCCCTAGGAGGATTAACCTGAAAGACCAACACCTCAGAATCTGAGCCATTTTTGCTCCCAACTGTTATATGCTATGTAAAGCTCTAACAACCTGTTTTATTCAGTGATTTATAACCAAGCAACTTAGGGCCAAAGAAACAGCAAAGACAATGTTCGGGTAAAGTCGGGATTCTTTCCTCCACTCCGGGTAACTCTTAGAAGGGCAAGTCTTCTAGGGTGGAATTTTCAGAAAAGAATGAGCTACCAGAAGAAACAGCATATCAGCTAAGACCTATTTGGAAATGGGGTCAATACTATTTATTAGAAATCTGTTAAAGTGAGAAAGACCAGGCCTGCAAAGTTAAAGCAGAGAAGGGTACAGATTCTTTCAGGGTTCTCGTGTGTGTGTGTGTGTGTGTGTGTGTGTGTGTGTGTGTGTGTGTGTGTGTGTGTGTGTGTGTCTGATCTACAAAGGTAAAACTAGAGTCATCTTGCTAATGTTTATTTTCAAAAAGCTGAAAGTCTTTATTTGTGAGATGATTTAAGCTTTTATGCTTAAAGAATGTTTATGGTCATCTCAAGTATGATTCTAACTTGGGAAGAAACTACATAATCTAAAGAATTGATAGTAAAACATAATTCCATTTTAATATTTAGTCCTTAATGCTTTTCAGAAACCTCGCCTGCTGTATAGAGATACCCCTGGGCTCTTTCTCCAGGAAATGAGTGGCACCAGTATGTAACGGTGGCCTCAAAGATTCCTAGACGGAGCTATACTACTGAAAGAAACCAGTGGGCAGCTAAGGCAGAGGCAATGCCACAGACGGAATTCCAATGCTGACATCACAAAAGACAAGGAAGCCACAACTGCTCTGTCAATAAAGTGAATAGCATCTCTCAGGCCTGACCCATTCAAAACCCAAGGGATGGGTTCCACAGCCCATCAGGATGATGCACACCTTGTCCCATCATGAGACAGGACCAACCACCTCCCAGCAGGGAAGGCAGGACCAGGGTCAGGCACCCCTGACAAGAGGGGCACCCTGGGCTGTGTCCCATACCCCTTGCTCACTCAAGCTAACAGGTATCTTGGGGTTATCCATGCAGAATGCACTCAAGAACCAGGAAACAGAGACACCCAGATGCAGGGGGATTAGAAAAGCAAGTACAGGCACCAGTATCACTTCAAACTTCAAAAAGGTGCTTCTGAATATCCCATTGATTCTCACAACCACCTAGCAAGGAGTGACATACACAGCATTATCCCCAGTATACACAGGAAGATGGACAGAGGCTTAGAGAGATGAACAGACTTGCCTAATGACAAACAGAAGAACTAGACTGAAATCAACACCAGAATAAGAGGGGCCACCCCTCAAACACTCCCCCAGTCCCACTTAGAATATTTTGTGAAGTAAAAGTAGGTGTGGGAAGCCGACTGATACTGTTTGGTTAGCCACCTGCTTACACCCTGGCCAAGCGTTGACCTATATGCCAAGGAAAATAAGAAAGCAGCATAGCCATGGTATATAGTACAGGGGCAGCAAGGAGCAAGGGGTCAGGAGCACCTTTGAGAGGTGCACAACTCCTAGGTGCCAATGGCACCTGTGTCCTCATCAAACAGCATCAGCTAATCCCTCTGCAAGGCAGTTGAGCCAGGAAGAAGTGGCCTCCTAGAACAGTGAGAGGAAAAGAACCAGAAGGGCTGGGCCACCACTTCAGGGGCTATGGGAACACACATTCCTAGAATCTCACAGAAGATTTTAAATGATGAAATCTTACTTCCCTACTAGGAAAGTGAGAGGCAACCGATTCTGCAGACACCTGTGCACTCAGAGTGCACACATGTTCATCCTAGATTATTAATGATTTCCCCCTAAATTTGAAAGAGCTTTTGCAAGTCACTGCCAGTCACATCTGAGATGAGCTGGACAGCCTCTAATTTTGCCCACATACATGTGGGAGGTCAAATCAGGACCCAGACAAGAGCAGAGCTCTCGTTCTTAGCTCTTAGTTCTGCAGTGAGCACTGATACTATTGGGCTACATGCCAACAAGTACAGCACAATCTCAAATTTGGTTAAAAAATATAATTGTACAAGCACAGAAAAAAGACATATATATGCCAAAATGTTATTGAAAGTCACCCCCAGCTGGTGAGCTTACAAGAGACTTTTGTTGTCTTCACTGCAACTTTATATATTGCATATATTGTTTATAGGCAAGTATTAGTCTTCTAATCAGAAAAATATAAAACTCCTCTTGGGGAAAAAACAGTGTACAGTGCTATATACAATATAATTTCAATTATGTAACGTATATGTGGCTAGGAAATACTGGAAGCTACATAAACATGTTAATGATGAATAGATTTGAGAAAAATGCTTTACCCAAATGCACCTGTCTAGACAGGCCCTGTTCTTTTCCAGATGTTTTAACTGATTGTTATTTTGAGAGATTCTAACATCATTAGAAAATTAGGATCCAATGAACATTGAATCCTCACACTCTTAGTTTGGAATACAGAAATCTCTTCACTTTATTAATTTCGACTTTGTGATGTCTGTGAGTACTGTCACGTTTTGCTGGTTGGTATGCTGTGAAGTAGGCTAGCTATACAATCTTGGTTCAAGATCCTCACAATCCACATAGAAATACAATCGCCTCCTCTAGCCAAAGGCCACCAACCAAGAAAATAATAATAAGGCCACTGAGTCCTAAGATTGCATATGTCAGTTTCATTTCTTGCCTATCGTGGTCAAAATATCCAAACACACTGTTTCTTGCCTTCCCTCTGCCCATGTACTTTTAAAGATGCTGAAGATCAATGAAGCGGGATATTAACAACATGATTCCCAGTGAAAACCTACAAGCTTCCACAGCCAGCTGGGTGCTTAGTGTTCACTGTGCTGGGTGGCTGTCAAGCCTCAGAGCCCACAAACAGCTGAGGCCTGTTCTTTGGCAACAATTTAAGAATCAATCCCCTGCCCCCACACCAACCTCAGAACCCTATCTAACATGCCATGACACCCACAAAGAAAGGTCAAGGCAGGAGGGGATCTTACGGGTGGTTTAATGGAGAGGCTTCCTTGCCGAATATATTCGATTGCAGCCTCAATTGAGGTCAGGCAGTATCCCAATTCATCTTTTGCCGAGCTGCTAAATCTGAAGTTTTTGATATAACTCAAATTTGCCATCCTAACAAAAAAGAAGAAAAAGATTTACTGTTGTATATACATTTAACACCTGCAGAAACAAAGCTATTGGTGTGGGTGACTGAAGTCAGTTAGCCCCAGGGAGCAATGACTGCTATTCCTTGTCCTCCATTCAGAGCATGTGCAACTAGAAAAATAAGTAAAACTACTGGTTATTTTCCTGGAATAGGCTAGTTTTTAGAAAGCCGATTACTGAAAGTGAGCTGTGGATTCCTATGGGAAGAGGATGGGCTCTGGGGCCACACAGAACTAGAGTCAGCTTCCTGCTCAGCCAATGAGTAGCTGTGTGATTCACAGTAAGAAATGGAAGTGCCCTGGGCCTCAGTTTCCCCACCTGTAAATGGAATAATAGCCATCCACTGCAGAATGAAGGTGGGGCAGGCACAGAACCTGACTCACAAGAGATACTCAATTTCCTAGAGTTACACTAAAACCACCACAGTCCAGTGCCAGTGCTGACAGTTTGAAAAAGTATTTTAATGAAAAAATATTACCAATTAGGGATCTCTGTTTTCACAAGCAAATATAACAGGACTGATAGCAGATCATCGGCACACATAGTCTCCAAGTTAACTGCAAGAGGAAACACATGATCAAAGCCATCATGAGACTCAAAAAGACCAACAAGTGTTAGCTATGCCCCACTACCACCCAACCCACAAAACCACAACCCAGTAAGATTACACATCAAGGAGAAATTCAATTGCACAATTTCCTTTACAGTGTCCTGAATAGATGTCAGATTCAAGGGGGAAAATGAACACCTAGCATTCTTAGAACATGCACATAAGACAGGAACTCCAAGCAGGCCACCGTTTGCTCCCTTCCTGGGTGGATAGACCCCAAGGAAGTCAGCGACAGTGGACACAGAGCAAAGTTGTGCCTAGAGCCACCGCTGAGAGCCTCTTTCCTCCTGAGATCTGTTTCAAGCACTGTGGAGTCTAATTCTGACATGTAGCTTGACTTTATTATTTTTACTTTCCATTCACATGTTTAAAATTCCAAACAGTACAAAAGCGCAAACAATGACTACCTGCCACCCAGGCTTCTTTCCCAGAGGCGACTACTGTTGCTTCCCGCCTATCTTTCCAGGGACAGTCTATGAATTCACCATCGTATATATGGATATACAGCTGTCCTCCTCTTTCTGCAATGCTGTCAGAAGGGTACCATGCACATTCCTGTTTATTTCATTTAATATGCTTGGAAGGTCATCCCTTATCTGCACACACAGACCTGCTTTCTCCTGACTTTGGTTTATTTTTTCTTAGCTTATTTTGGTTTATTTTTAATGATAGAAAATTTTTAGGCATATACAAAACGAGGGAGAACAGTTAATGAACAGTTGAACCCCAACATACTCATCACCAGCCTGGCTCGTTTCAGTGGCTACTGCTCCTCTGCCACCATTTTCTTACCCTAGTCATCCCCACCCCCATCAGCAGGCACCCACTCAGCAGAAGAGACCCTGGGGCGCTCACACTGGAACGCTGTCCATATGGCCCTTTAAGACAGCACTGCTCCTTAACAGACTTCTGCGTCTGGGTCCCTTCCCCAGCACGAACCTCTCTGGCTGGGAGACTGTGTAATTAGCTGCACCACCTTTCGCAAACAAACCAGCTTCTGCTGTGGGGAGGTGCATTTGTTCAGCTGAGCCAGTTCTCTCTTTGCACGAGGTATGTTGAAGCTATAAAATAATTAGGCAAGTGACAACTTAAGACCACAGTGTGAGGGCCCTTCTTCTTTGGTCTAATAACATATTGCTGATTTACGTTTCTTACAACAAACCATAAGTAATAAAAAGAAAAATATAAATTTAGAAGTGGGGGGAGGGGAAGGTAGGTAGCTGGGGTAAAAGGGGTCAGATATGTAAAACTGGAAGTTATATAAATTACATCAAGTGAATTAAAAAAAAATAGACATATATATATTAAAAAAAAAAGAAATTCAGAAGCCACCTGGCTCAAGTCAGTGGCAAAAAACAAGTTTAAATGTCCCATTCAGGCTGCCAGGTGATATAGCTGCACTGGAAAGTTAGAAAAAACAAAAACCCTTAGCCCCAGAATGAAATTGCCCAAAGGAGAAGAAAAGTGTAAACATAAACACTTTTAAGCATTTTTGTATCCTAAGGCAACTTTAATTCAAAAAGAGGTGCATCTTTGGTAGGGTTCCCTCAGACGGGCAGGAGAGGAGGGATGTCTGCAGGTAGAACCCACCTGGTTATGTGCCCACCTAGAGACCCACTGTGCAAAACCCCAACCCCTTTAGCACCCACCGAGCTAGCATGCTGGCAGACAGGTACAGGAGGGTGACAGCTACGAAACAGTCATCTGCCAACGTAAGCCCTTTATCTTTGGTTCCAAATAACTGCACCGCTCCTCAGTACTAACCAAGTCAAATCAGCATGCTGCCAAGGGCCCTGCTTCTAGAGAAACAGCACCCCTGTCTCTGAGGATGCTGAGCTGTGGCAGCGCAAACCCTTACCTGAACTCAGGTTTCACACCGATATCTTTCTGCTGAAGGTCTTGAAGGCTTCTTGTGATTTTGTTAAAGGCGGCATCCTAAAAACAGATTTTAATGAAGCTTTAAATTTCTTAGAAAGCAATGAATAAGGCTTTCATCCTGGTTGATGACGATTTAGAACTTACTTCGCTTGCTTCCATGGTCCCCACATATTTAAAGATCAGATCATAAATGTCGTGCTGAACGTACATCTGTGAAATCAATGGATCACAGCTCAGGGTATGTGCGGGGCTGGGGAGAGGCAACACGGAGAGCCCCGGGCACTGCTGCCTTCTCTCCCCGCACTGCCCTGGCCTCTCACCTCTACTGCCTGCTTCATCAGGTTCATCTGGGCTTCTTGCCTGGCAAGCATTTTCTAGAAGACAAGAAAAGTACGTACGGTTAAAGAGCTTAGATCTGAAGTGGGCAAACTGCAACTCTCTTTTGAAAGTCCTGCTGCTTACCAGGTGAGAGTCCCTCAGAAGGTGCTGGAGGCATTTGATGTAGAGAGCATTCACCGAGTCCTGTGCAACAGAGCAGACGTACGTCACGCTCGTAAGGTGAAGCTGTAACACAAAACTCGGGACGCGCAACAAGTCCTGGAGTGAGAACACTCCACCAAATGTATTTCCTGGGTGACGAGTTTTAAGTGCTAATGCAAGCTAATCAAATTGATAATGTGATTTTTTTCCAACTTTTTTTTTTTTTGGTGTATATACATAAGGGTAGCAAAAAAATTCTTCTTGGGGTTAACATAGATGGTAACAATATTCGTTTATTCATTTTTTTTCACTTTTCTTTCCCTTCACATATTTTATCATCCAAACATAAAAGGTAAACATAAAGATCTCGGTTCTAACAGTTAAACAAAATAAAATGAAACAAAACGACTGTCAATATTCTAAACCAGGCACTATACTATTTTTCATGTTATTCTGAATTTTATGTTTTAACCCATCATTTCCGATAGTCTTCTTTTATCTATCATCTATCTATCTATCTATCTATCTATCTATTTATTTTTTAGGTGAGGCAACCATTGGTTGACCTCACAGATTGCAAGGACCTTGTCAGCTTACAATCCTTTATTATTATTTTTTAAAATTTCTTTTATGCCTCTGGCACCTGGCCTTCCTAGGTGGTCTCCCATCCAAGTACTAACCAGGCCTGACCCTGCTTAGCTGCCGAGATCAGACGGGATCAGGGTTGTTCAGGGTGGCATGGCCATAGACTCCGACTCTTTCTCATCCCAATACTTAATCTTAATTCTAATAACTGTACTACTAATACAATTCATTTATTCATTTTCATACTTTTCTGTGATTTTCAAGCTTTCTACAGTTGCTTGTACTACTTGTATTGTTAGAAATACTTCAATAAAATTTCCAATGATGGAGGCAGCAAAGTTTCAGAGTGAACTGAGAGGGACCCCAGATCTCTAAACCGGCCTGAGACAGGGCGTGTCTGGCAAAACAAGACACAGCTACTGACTATGTGATGACGGAGGCTCTTTCTTTCACATTCCCTGAATGCTCGCTGGAAAGAGGCGATGTTCCTGTCAAACCTGTCCGAGTGTCTTCCCAAAAACTCTCTCACGTCTTCGATAGTTTTCAGAGAAAAGGAATCTGAGGGTGTTGATGGCTCTTCTGAAAAAGAGACAGAGGGTCAGGCTGGCTGAAGCCTTCACTGTATCCTAACGGGGGACGTGCTACATCCTTTGCTCTATTCCCCCGGGGTTTGGGACCCCATTGTCCAGGGGAGCAGGGAGGTAACCTTATTTCAACATATTGCCCAAGGACAGCCCAGTTACAGGAAAGCCCAGTGTCCAGACAGTCTGGTCCTCTTGAAGCCCTTTCCTGGGACAAAGCAGGACTATCTGGGACCACAGGCATGACCCTTGAGGCTCTGGTGAAGAAACCCTGATTCCTGATAAGAAGAGCCACAGAGTCCATTTGGCATACTGTTATCTCAATTTCCTGGAGCAACTGAAGAATTATTATTCATTAGAATGAGATGTCAAAGAAGCACAACAACAGGACAGGGTGGGTGAAGCCAGAAACAAAGCCAGGCTACCACTTTGCCCAACTGTGGGGGACGACATCCACACTGAGTTCCATGTGAACACTGCCTCCTGGAACCATGCAATATCCAATCTGTGCAACTATATGCAGCACAGCCGCAACCCAGGTCTCCCTAGCTCAAGACAACTTTTTGATTAAGTTCTGTGGGGAATTATATAAACAGTTATGCAGGTTTCTAGTGGGCTCCTAAATATTTTACAGGATGTTTGTAACAATTATGTCAGAAGGAAGTTCAACGAACACATTTCTCCAAATCAGAACGAGGTTTTCTCCCAGAATACCTGAACTCTCTCTCTTTTCCAAAGGATGAGCTATACACAGTAGGCTGAAACTTTCTTCTTTTTCATTGTAAAAAGTTTCTTCGAAGAGAATGGGCACTGAGAGAAGAGAGGCGAAACCAGCTCCTAATTTAATCCTGTTTCCTTGTATAAAGACATCCTGGAACGAGAGAACTGTCACTGTACCATCGGCTGGTGGTGACGGCCTTCCCTCTCCCAGCCTGGACCCCGAGAGGGCACCTCGTCCCACCTGCCCATTCCTTTCAGTGTGGGTTTGCAGAGGAAGAACCACTCTTTTATTTTACTTTTTGATACTAAAATGGTTTTCTTTCCTCTTTGTTGACCCAGCAGTTGTGTCTACATAGTATTCTGATCCTTTTCAAATGTTGCAACAGAAGGAACACTACTGTGTTCCTTACAGTAGCAGGAAACTTGTGCCTTCCAGGAAAAGAAAAAGTAAGAAGGCTCTCCCATCTGAGTAAGAGACCAGAGTGACTGTTGCTGCAACGTGCACGGGGCTGGAGGACACACGCTACAGTCCTCTCCACGGCTCACCACTCTGGCCATGGCTGGGGGGCTCGGGGCAGACCCGCCATGATAAACCCGACTGCTCTGTTCTCTTTGTAGATTTGGGTACCCAAAAGAGAACAAATAAACTACCAAGGGTCTGGCAGCTGTGGTGAGCAGATGCCTGACAGGAAAACAGTGGAATGTCTCATGACACATGGCTGCTGACCCTTGAGCTGGCGTCCACGTCACCCTATGCTCCATCCCTCCTCAACCACACAGTACTCATGAGCCCTGGCTGTCAGGTCCAACGGGGCCAATATGGGTGAGAAGGGTAGTGTGGGCCCCTCCCCTAACCAGGGATAGGAGGGAGACTACGGACAGTTCTGACTAGGAATGGAACCACCCACCTCTCAGAAACTACTTGTTTCCGCTTAAAAAATAACAAAATGCATACCCCAAAGTTAACATCATGAGACAGACCGACATCATGTGCTTCCTAACAAGACAGACTGAGAAAGATGAAACACCATGTAAGGGCATTCCAACGAAAAAGGCGTAACTGCTCATCTAATCACGGGGAACATCAGAGAGCCCACACTGAGTGACAGTCCGCGAAGCAAAACAAAAACGTCAGTGTCATGAGAGACAAAGACGAACTGAGGGATTCTTTGAATTAAAGGAAACTGAAAGGCCAACTGAGCGTACTGTGTGATCCTGGACCTAAAAAAAAATTTTTTTTTGAAGAACATTATTTGTATAAGTAGCATATTTTGTATGAGGATGGCATGCTGGAGAACAGTATTCTATCGATGCTAAATTTTCTGAGTCTGACCACTGCACTGCAGCTGTGTAGAAAATACACACTGAATTGTTTTAGAGTAAAGGGACATGGTGTCTGCAACTCATCCTTCTGAAAAAGGTTCAGAAAAAACAATAATAATACATGTATTTAATATTCATATCTCTATCTCTTTATCTGTCTAGCTTATCATCTATCATCTATCTATCTATCTATCTATCTATCTATCTATCTATCTATCTAGAAAATAAAATGTTAATAGCTGACCAATCTAGGGAAAGGTATATGAGAGTTCTTCGTACTTTACTAAAACTTCCTGTAGGGTTGAGATCATTTTAAAAAAAAAAGTTTTTTAAAAATTAAATATTCATCCCTGATGCTCAATTTGTGGCCGAGAAACCAAAGAGCTTTCAAGGTCACTGGAATAGCTTACTCTCTTGGGACTTTGTTGAGGAGGTGTTCCAGAAACTTCCCTCAATTCACAGACAGGAACCTCGTGGGCTGAGGGAGAGATGCTGGCCCCTCCTCACCCTCCAAGGCCACTGTCAGGGCCCCGCTCACCCCTAACATCCCCTCTTTCCTTAAAGGCAGGGGCCCTCCAGCCCCATCCCTCAGGACTTCTGTGTGTGTGTCAAAGCCATCATTAACATAGACATGAAAGGGTGAGAAGCAGGATTCTCTCCCCTCCACCCACCCAAACACTGAGTGAGCAACCCTGGTTGACCCACAAAGAAATGAATACCTTTCCATTTAAGGTCTGAAAGTGTTCTTCCACTGGTATCAAAATATAGGATTCAAACTGACAAGTAGACTGAATGTTGCTTGTCAGGCTTCCTTTGCAGGGTACTAAGACCTGGAAAAAAACAATTAGGGTGAATATTAGAGAGAGGTGTCATTTACAACTTCAGCAGAATAGGATGTATCCAAAAACATTCCCGCTGGAATTGTTGTGGGGACTTGCTGGCAGAGAGACCGCCTGGGGTCACTTGCCAGACTGGCAGAGGTTGCTGCCAGCTAACTTGATTTGTTGTCATGATGGAGCCCAGGCAGAGGGAGGCGGCACGCGTATTCTTCCATCTCAGACCTGCCGACTGGCGTACTCACTCCCACCTCCGAAGGGTCCCTCCCACCGATAACCCCTGGCACCCCACTCGACCCTCAACAGGCTCAGGAATGATTCCAGATGACGAGAGAATAGTTTGGGAAGTACAAAAAAGTGAAACTAAAAAGTCACACGTAATTCTACCACCTGAATGACAAACACTGTATGTTAAGACAGTTTCCTTCTCGTTTTTTAATTTGCTCTTTTTTTTTTTTTAAGACTAGTTGTGACCATAGTTTGTAAGACAAGCTGCAGAGACAGTTTCCTATCACAGGCCACCACCTCCACCGGAGAAGTCTCGGGGTACCAGACTCTCTGCAGAAGGCTCAGTCTGAAACATGAATTTTGGTCTGACTGTGGCCACTTCGCTGACCAGACACAAGCTTCTCGGTTCAATGCAGCAAAGGGAAGGTGCTCAACTCAACGTGACCTCTTGCCCTGGCAACCAGACATGGACCTGTGCTTCGCTCGGGGACTCACATTTAAGAAGACTCCCTCGGACTCAAGTGTACCTGGAATGAAGGTGACCAAAGTGGCAAAGTCCCGCAGAGCCCCATCTCCTAAGGCAGCACGAAACAAAGCAGATAGCTTCTGCACTGTCCTCTTTGTATATACAAAGGAACGGAGGCTCAAAGGAGTTGAGCAACTTGTCCAGGGTCACACAGCCAGTAGGAGAGATCATGATTCAAGCTCCTGCCAGTTCCTGACCACTGCCCTGTCCTGCTGCCTCCTGGAGCCAGGGCTGGAAGCACAGCCCAGTGCCTGCTAGAGTTTACTTGGCAGACGGCATGAAACTCTGGAGCCTGTGGGAGCAGCTGTCATCAGGCTCCCTCAGGCAGGTTAGAAAGAGCAGCATGGCCTCTCTCCCCACAGAGGGACACACCAATTCCTCACAGCAGAAAGGGAGGCACTTGTTGATGGAAGAATCCATGAAGTGGCCTTGTTCCACCTCAAAAAATCAACCAAGATCTAGATTTAACTACCAATTGCAGAAAATAAGAAGACCGTGTTAAACACCTCCACAGATTATAACTGGCAAAAAGCGACAATGCAGGAAACTCTACAAGATAAATGACCTGTATAAATGAATTGCAACCAAAGAAAGAAAATGAGGAAAGGGGAAGATATAATTAAAAAGAAACTTAAGACTGGTGATGGTTTCACAAGTCTATATACATGTCAAAATTGATCAAATTTAGTGTACTTCAGTTTAGCTCAATAAAGTTGAGGTAAAAAGAGAGACTTAAAGACCTGTCGGTCCAATCTAATGTATGGATCTCCTCTGATTCCTGATTTGAACAAACCAACTGTAAAACAAACAAAAAATTATGAGATGATTTGGGAAATCTGAAGAGTGACTAGGTATTTGACAATACTGAAGTATTGAGGGAATTTTTCTGCTGTGATAATGGCATTGTGATTGTTTTTTAAAATTTTTTTTATTATGGTGACATTGGTTAATGAAATCCAGTAAGTTTCAGGTGTACAATTCAATAGTCAGGCATGTATATATTGTATTATATGTTCACTGCCCATTGTTAGCTTTCTGTCACTGCATACCTGACCCCTTTCACCCCATCAGCCTCCCTTTGTAGTTATGTTTTTCTAAGAATCCTGATCATTTAAAAGTACATTCCTAAATATTTACAGATGAAATCTTATGACTACCTTATATAATTTTCTGGGATGTGCTTCAAAATAATCCAGTGGGTGCGGGTAGAGGGCAGGAAGGAGTAGAAATGTGGCTACCGAACTGATGACTACTGAAACTGGGTGATGGGTGCATGGGGCTCATTATATTATTCTACTTTTATATGTTTGAAATTAAACATAATAATTTTACATTTTAATAAAAGGAAAACTTAGAAAAGGGAGGCCCTTGGGTATAAGCCTGAATTGAGAGACAACCTCCAGGCTCCCTGGGGGCCTCCCGGAAGCAGTGCACACCAAAAGAAGATCCTGGGCACCACAGTCAAGGGAATGTCATGAACCCGACCTAGAGGTCTGCTTAATGCCCAACTCAGAGAGGCCAAGAGATGGGCCCAGTCCAGCCCTGTGGATTAAGGAGTCACACAAGGAAGGGCCCAAAGGACCAGGAACTTCTGAGGTGCTTGGGTGAACTCCACTCCAACTGTGATTGCATTTTATCTACCTGTTTATGAAAGCCTTCTCCACCTCCCTAACTTGCATAGAGCATGACTGGCTCCTTCTGCACTGTGTCTCCATTACCCAACACACTGCTTGACGTGCGGTAGGTGTCCAATTAATGTTTGTTCAGTGAATAGAGGGCCCTCCAATCTCAGGACCCCCTATTTTCAGGCAGATAATGCTTCCTGGAGCATTTTATTGTACACGGAAGCCAGTGGCTGGTGCTCTGTGGCTCCATTCATCTCCACTGGAGTCCTGAGTCCTGCTGGGTGAGGGGTGAAGAAGCCAGCCATGGAAGAGGGTAGAAGGGCAGCTACGAAGCTGCCCAGGGGAGGTGGGTCAAGTGCCTTGGGGACTCACCTAAGATAAAGTTTCAGACTAGTTCTGGAGTGGATGTCATGGAGTTTTTTCTTTTTTCTTTCTTTCTTTCTTTTTCTTTTTCACAGTAGATAAGTTTTATTAGAAGGGAAAGTACACTTCCAGACATGGAAGTGGGCCTGAGCAAGAGAAGTGTGGCTCAAAAGGCCGACCGATTGTCATGGAGTTTTAATGGCCTATGTGGAGTACATAAAGTTTAGAGTTATGGAGTAGGCCATAAGTTAGGGACCTACTCATTTCAAAGTTTAATGATAAAACTTTTTATTCTAGCTCTTTTATAAAGAATTTTAAAAATAGCAATTAAAGAAAAAACAAGTAGAATAAAGATAAGATTCAGCCTTAGTGACGCCCACTCCTGGGTACACTCCTGACTCCTGCCCAGGTTGAGTTACGTACTCTGTGCGAACCTGTGACATTGTCTGTGCTAATACTCATTCCTCTGTCCTACAGACAGCCTGTTGCTTCTAGAACTTTCTGAAGGCATGCCACGTTCTCCACTCACCCATGTAACCTTAGAAACCCAGCCCAGTGCCTGGCACATAGTACTGAGTAAATGTTTGTTGGCTGGATCTATATACTAAATGAATCCTGAGAAGTGGAATATGGCCATCAGTGAGTACCCTTAGCTGGGCTGTCTAGGTATTTTACTTGAAAGTTCTCTGTAATTTATAAGACATGCTGCTAAGTTCCCAAGTTAGCTCTCAAAAGCCTACCTACTCCATAATTAAAGGACCACAGAAGGAACACTTAATCTCCTTTTGTAATTTCTGTTTTTCCTGTAGACAAATGGACCCCACCCCTGTCCACCTGGGAAATCTGGAGAATTCTCTCCCTGATGCCTCATGGACAAGAGCCCCAGGGGTGTGACAGGCCTACCCAGCCTGCTCTGAAGAAGCCACAGTGCATAATTAGCTGGATGGCTAAAAGAAAGGTGACTAGTAGAAACAATGTGTGGGTATCGCAGGCCTCTGCGATTCAACCCTGGGGAACATGGGGCTTCTACTGTCCGGTCAGGGGGCAGATGATGGCAGGAGGCGGCCTCCTGGACGCGGAGGCATTCCCGCCAAAGGCAGGCTTGGGAAAGAAGTCGGACTCCATGAGGGGCTGGGGCAGGTAGAGGAAGCAGTCAAGCTGCATCCTCAGCTGCTGCATGCACGGTCACGTGAGGATTAGGTGGCCCACAAGCTTGGCTTGCAGGGAGAAGTGTGAGGGACAGTTAACCCTAGGGGACACACATTTAAAAGTGGTTATTTCACATGTTTAGAGTCCAATAAAGGACTTGATCCTCAGAGCAGATTCAAGGTTGGCCAAATTTGGCCCTGTGGCCGAGCCCCATGGAAAGAAATTCAGCATTCACCTACTGAGTCCACGTGGATCCCTAAGAGATGACAGAAAGGATGAGTGCTCTTCTAGAGGTGACTGGAATATTCTCCTTTTTCTTTCAACCAACAGATGTGGATGGAGCATTACTCCGGATTAGACCCAAATGAGTCAGTGCTCCCATCACATAGCCTACAGCGGGCAGAAGCCAGCCAACCACATCTGACTGGACAGAGCAGGACAGCAATAGCTATCTCCTTCCCACCACTGCTGACTTCTGCTGAGAAGCCAGCCTCACTGATTCTCAAGTCCACTGAACAAGACCGAGGAATTCCGTGCTGTCCAGTGTGGGCCCCAAAGCAGCTCCTTGTGGATCCTGTGGCTCTTAGGAGGGGCAGGAGTGAGGCGCCTAGGACGCCACTGGGAACTTGGATGACACTGTTTAAGAAGAATCTCCCATTCCGCGGTGTACCTGAAAGGAAGGTGACCAGGATGATAACGTTCTTATTCAAAATTCTCCTTTTGCTAAAGTGAGCTTGAGTGTGACTCCACTACCTGCAGTGGGAAAGGCACCTACTAGGCGACAGGAACTGGGCTAAGTGCTGGCAAACCCGTGCTGAGCAAGCTAGGTCCCACAGAGCTCACTGAGAAATAACAGCATACCGCAGTGTGGCATTTTTAAAAAGCAAGAGAAAGTTATATATAATCCACTCTTATTTAGACAGTATTTAAAAAAATATCATAGAACAAAGATGGGAAGGAAATATTTCCCCAAATAGGTCAGGCCCTCCCAGGTAAGATGACTGCTTTGTGTCCTGCACTTTTTCTCTGTCACACTTACTACAACTATAATGAGGATGTATTTGCCCAGAGATGACTATTTTTCCCACTTGAACTTCAGCCCAATAGGGTAAATAAAGATGGTGATGTATCTTCATATGTTTTGCTGTGTCCTCAGCATCAGACATAGTGCCTTGCCTACAGTAGCATTTAATAACTAGTGTGAAAGAATAAATGTCTTTGAAGAGCTTTTATGAGATTTTTATTTTCTTCTTTGGCAACAGCTGTATTCTCCAATTTTTAAAAAAATAATGAAATTTATGACTTCTAAAATCCAAAGTGAAAAAATTGTAGGAAAAATGTATGAATCACAAAACCAATCAAAACCCAGAAGGGATTTTAAGAAACCAGGCTCTGAGGACACAGGGATGGACTGGGAGGCATGCAAGTCAGTTCCAGTTTTCCAGAGCAGCAGCTGAGAACCTGACATCAACTGGAGCTAAACTGACCTCTCCTTTGGTTCAAATCCACAGCTGCCTGACATGCTTGTGTGACGTCACACCCCGTGGCAAGCAGGAACACGAAGAAGACAACGCGCACAAGACTCCTCAAGCAAAGGCCAACAACGGATGGCACAGAGGCGCCCACACTGTGTCCCAACACGTTGTGTAAGAGGCCGCCCATTCCACCAACTGGACAGAGCTGCGATGTGGGGCCTGCCTTCTTGCCAGGCAGCAGAGGCTCCACGGACAGGTACGGTTTCTCTTACATACCTCCTCCTGGCTGCCTGTAAAAACTTTTGAGATTGTGGCCTTTCACCACAGTTCTTTCACCACAGTTCTTCCTCTTTAGCAAATGCCTTTGAAAGTGACATATGAATGTGTTCACGCGTTCTATTATTCTACCGGAGTGAGCACCCACCTCATTCATGAGGCCCTGGGGAGGAATATGATTTCAGCCCTCAAGAAGCCCTCATGGTCAATGTGAAAACAAGAGAAGCCCTCACGGTCAATGTGAAAACAACAGAAACAGAAGGAAATACCTTAAGATCTCTGTCAACATGGGCTGAGAGTTCAGAGAAAGGATTACATCCTGGGCTGGTACAACACCAAGAGGCTTCCTGGAGGAAGCAGTAATTGGTGGTCTCTCTCTACTCATCCACATATCGAGCATGGTCTGGGGCTCGTTACACTGAGCAGGTTTGTAGCTGAATCCCTCTCAAATTAACTGAAGTGTACCATATTTCTGACCTTGTCAGGACGGCTAGGTCCACATCTATGCAAAAGGACAATCCTCAGGATTGACATACTTACAATGCCATGGATTTGGGCCACCTTGTTGCACAAGTCTGGACGCCACTTCTGAAGAGCCAGATAGAAAGGATTTTTCAGAAGATCTTCATCATACAGAGCCATATGGACTTCGGATGGGGCAAAGTGAGTCTCCTGGAACAAGGGGGGAAAAAAGGAGTAAATTAGCACTTTCAAATATGTATAACACATGAAGGTCTTGATCTGGCAATTTCTAAAAACCATCCCTAACATGTATTCAACTCTACAGACTTAACACTCCATAAGGAAATATCAAAGATAACCCACCAATTCCAAGATGACTTTTTTTACTGGTTAAATGTATACATTAAATTCAGAAAATCTTAATAAACTCCACATCATTGCAAATGTAAAAATGGCTATTTTAAAAATATCTTACATGATCAAAATTATGGCACTTTAAAGATATGCATGCATTTTTAATGAAATATTTTAGGCAGACAGAAAAGTACAAAGTAATAACATAAACCTACCACTCAGAAGTACCAAACCTTAACACTTGGCTAGAATTGCTTCAGATTTTCTTTGAAGACATAAAACTTATCAGTAGACTGGAACCCCAGCTGTGTCCTGCCCTGATCCCATTCTCTCTACCTCTTTCACGATCCTAAAGTTGTGTATCCTCCTTGCTCATGTGACTATTCCTTTGTGTATTCATAAATAATCTAGAATACCATTTTAGGTGGTTCGAAATTTACATAAATGGTACCACACTACAAATAGTCTGGAAAATAATCTTTACAATCAAAATTACTTTTGCAAGTTCTCTCCATGCTGATCCATACAGCTCTCATCCATTCATTGATTTCTATATGGTATCTTTAAGTAAATGTGACACATTTATCTAATATCCTATATTTAAGGTGCTTCATTTCCAATACTACAAACAATGCTTGAATGAGCACTCTATACCCTACGGGTTCCATAAGCACGTATCTAGGAATGTCCTTAGGAGGGGGGCACTGCAGGCTGCACCCACCTGCACTGTCACCAGATGCTGACAACGCTGAACTGCTTTCCACCCCCACAAAAAGTGCACGAGTGTTCCCCTTCCTCACACTGCATTCTAATCCACACTTCTAAGTAACATCAGATTATCTCATTTCTGCAAGTCTATGAGTATAAAATAGTATTTTGCTGCTTTTAATTTTCATTTCTCTAATGAGGTAGAACGTCGTTTCCTCGTTTTATAAATTACCTTATCATGTTTTTTGCCCACTTTTCTAATGAGTTGTTGGCCTTTTCCTCATGATTTTTAGATCTTTATATATCTGGATACTAAAACATGTTGTAAATATTTTCTCTCAATCTGTGACTTACCTTTTCATTTTTTGAGATGGGTATTTATAGAAATTGAAGCGTTTGATTTTGATGTAGTTTAACTTGTCAATCTTTGCCCTAATAATCATCAGTGCTTTTTGGATCTTAGGAAATCCTATCATCTAGCATGTCCTTATGTAAAGTGACTTCACCATTTCCCTAATCAGAAGATGGCGTCTACTTCCCCAGCCCTTGAATCTGGACCAGCCCTGTGATTTGCTCTAACCAACCAACAGGCAAAATTGATGCTCTGTGATTGCTGAGTGTCAGCCTCAAGAGGCCTTGCAGAGTCCACTCTCATTGTCTTGGTGCCCTGAGACCACCATGCTGTGAAGAAGCCCATGGGGAAGACCATCAAAATCTCTCCAGCTGAATACAACTATGTGAGTCTAGGTGAGAGTAGCAGAAGAACCATGTGCCAGCCCAGCCCACATATAGAAAGTAATAAAATGTAGCCATTTGAAGCCACTAAATTTTGGGCCGGTTTGTTATGCAGCAAAGGCTATATTTGAAATCACATCCTTTCCAAAACCAAGGCCACAAAAATAGTCCCTATAATTTCTAATAATCTTCAAGTTTTTCATTTTTAGGACTTCATCTTTATTTTTATATATGTTATAAATTGGGCATCTAATTAAATTTTTTTTTCCATATGGTAAACTGTCTTAGTATGTTTGTGCTGCTATGACAGACTACCATAGACAGGGTGGCTTAAACAGCAAACATTTATTTTTCAGTTTGGGAGGCAAGAAAGTCCAAGATCAAAGTGCTAACAGGCTAAGAGACTTGGTTCTTAGTGAGGGCACACTTCCTGGATTGATGATCTTTTTGCTGCATCCTGACATGATGGAGACAGAGATCTCCTGTCTCTTCTTCTTTTTATAAGGGCATTAATACCATCATGAGGGCTCTATCCGCATGACCTAATTTAACCCCAATTAGATCCCAACCAATGCCCCACCTCCAAATATAATCACATTAAGGATTAGGGCTTCAACATATGAATTTTGGGGGAACACCAAGCCAATTGTACCCATCATTGTTTTTTGAGTAGTCCATCTCCCCTCTCACACTGGCTGATAATGTTACTACCTTTGTCATACCCCAAGTTCTCATATATGTTTAACCTGTTTCTGGGCTCTATTCTGTTTCAATGGTCTAGACAGACCAGTGCTGTCCAACAGATATATGTGAGAAATGTTAATAATATATAACATGCATGATTACATAATTTAAAATTTTCTAGTAGCCACATAAAAAGGGAAAATTCTAATGAATTTTATTTATCTTAATGTCCAAAATATTGTATTTTCAACATATGATCACTTTTAAAATTATCAATGACATGTTTTACATATTTTTACTACTACCAAGTCTTCAAAATCTGGTACCTTTATAGTACTTCTCAATTCATAATAGCCATATTTCAAGGGCTTAATAGCCCCATGTGGCTAATGGCTATTAGACAGAGCAGAGCCACATTATTTTATATGACTACAGCTTCATAATAAGCTTTGCTATCTCATAAAGAAAGGCTTCCCATCTTGTTCTCCAAAATTGCCTAGTTATTCCTAATTATTTACAAAATCAGGTCAATTAGAATCAGCTTATCAATTCCATGAAAAATCCTGTTGGGATTTTTACTGGAACTGTGCTGAATTTATGGACTAGAGAGTCAACATCTTTATAATAATGAATTTTATCATCTATGAACATGGTCTATCTTTCCATGTACATCTTCTTCTATGTTCTCCAATTAAATTTTCTCCTTAAAGATCATATACAACTTTTATTAGACATTATTTATATATTCCATACAGAGTTGCTTCTATTGTGAATGGGGCCTCCATTGCCCCAGTCTGCTCCCCTTACCACCCATCAGTGTAGTTTTAATGGGCTCTCAGAGAGGAATATGAAAAATGAGCATGAAAAAGGATTCAGAGTTCTAGCCATGTCATTGCACCTGAGCCTCCATCTCAGTCTGTTACCTGCCTTGTAGGAGTCTCATTTACATGCTGCCTTCACTACTTTTGCCATAGTGCATATCAATGTACCACCACTTACTACTAGACCACATGGCCCCTTGTGAGAATTAGAAAAAAGCACACCATTTTCCCAGTGGGTACCGTCTTGCAGGGCACATGGCTTGGTAAGCAGCCCACAGGCTACATATCAGCCTCAGTTTGGGCAGGGAACCTGTGTGATGAATAACCTTCACAGTGCACACAATGGCTCTATTGTTAATGTCTGGCATTTTCCTTTAAACACCCACTCCCTTTTGAAATGTATTTTTAAAAGAACCCTACTACTACTTAAATGAAAAAAAAATTTTAAAAACCCATTGTTCATTCCCATAAAGTTTTAAAATTAAAAATTATAAAAACAATCGACTTTAAAACCTTGCTAGATACTATTGCCTGCCAAAGGTTCTGAGCTTAAGCCTTCATTAAAAAGAGAAAATTAGCAACTATTAAAGATCATTGAGTAAACTTATCCTTGATAGAATCGGATGAAGAAAAATGAAAAACTGAATTACTTTCTATGTAAAAATATTCCAGTATACCTCCTTGGGGAAACATAAGAACAATATGCCTACGTATATTATGAATTCTATCCCTGATGGTTAATGATAAAAATAGCACAAGGTTCATGTGAGGGTATCCAGGCACTGTGGTAACTTCTATACATCCTCACCCCATTTCAATGCCTCTGATAACTATAGGTAACTAACTATAACTAATGCTCACAGTAACTATTGGTAGTTAGCTCCATGCCGCAGATGAAGAAACAGAAGCCTAGTTGGTGAACTCAAGGTTACATAGAGTGAAAAACCGAATTACTTTCTCACCATGTAAAAATATTTCCATGTCTCCTTGAGAAAAGAGCAGAACGACATGCATAAATATATTATGGAGTAGGGGTTATTTCATGAGCCACAGATGTACAGATTCCATACTTATTTCCACTCCCAAAAAAGTCCTCCTGACAGACAGCCACACAGGAGCCATATGGAATCACCTTGGTCTGGTCCAGGCAGGGTTGTCCTGGCTGCAGATCCTGGGGACTGCCTAAAGGAAGCAGGCCGCTGAGCTCCCTGCAAATCCGCTTAGGGAGAAGAGCCTAGCGTGAAAACGGCTACATATAATCCTTTCTTGGACCCCACAGACAGCTCTGCAACAATTCAGATACCCGAATTGTTGAATTCAATTATTACCAGAGCCCAGATAATCCTTTTATGAGCCTCAAGCAGAACTGTATAATGTAATTTTGCTGGGACAGAGTCATAAGAAAACAAAATTCTTTCAGGTTCCTGACACAGTTGGTTCTACATGGCAGAGTGCAAAAGTACAGATGCCTTGGACAAAAACCATATGAGAAACAGGGTGCGATACAGTCGAACTACAACTAGGGAGGGACACTCCTGCTCTTCAGACTACATGCTGGCAGAACACCAACACCTCCATCCCCGATATGAAAGTGACAAGGGCTGGCTTTGATGGAGAAACTTACAACTTAGCTGGGAGACAAGAAATGTGCACCAGAAGTGGACAACAAACCCAGATCAGTGCTGGAAGAGGTAAGGACCAGACAGAGACAGGAGTAGCAGGGAAGGGCATGGAGGTGGGAAGTGAGGAAGGCATCCTGTCAGGGACCTGACAGGGCCAGAGGTTTAGGTGGCAGTAAAAGGTTCCTGTGGGCACAGAAAACCCAAGTAAACTTTTTTTGACTAGATGAGAAGATGAGTCCAGGAAAATAAGAATCCAAACAGAGCAGGTCTGAGAGGGCAGCAAGATAAGAGAAAGCCCCTGAATGCTGATATCAGAACATAGAGTTCAAATGCATGAACTATGTAAACATATAGGGTTCTTAGCAAGTATTGCTGATGAATGGGACGGAACTTACTGTTTTTCAGTCTCAAGCCATCTGCTTTCTCTTGGACAGCGGTCCTCCTGGTTGCCAATGACTGAACCCTCTGTCCAGGAGGAGGGATTCAAAAAGCTCTGTCCAGTACTGTTCTCAACATTTCTGTCCCAGGGTTAAAAATATGTAATATCACATACAATCTGGTGCTTAATGCAGAACTGAATTCTTATATAGGGGTAAATACTTAAAAATAATATTTAATGCCCTGACAAGTTTACTTGCAAGAATTAGTTTTACATTTTATAGTATTATGCAAAGTAAACTGACTTTTCCTTGTAAAACTAAAAAGATGAGTGAATCCTTTTATAAAACTTCTTCAGAAAGATTCCACTCCTGCCTGCTGAAGCTCAAATGATGGGATCATTTACAGAAAATCAAGTGAAGTTAGAGATACCAAATACCCTGGAACAAGAGTTATCTGAGGTTACTCTGTGATCAGGACAGTCAGGCAAGGACTCAAACTGGTACCAGGCATTTCAGGAGGTGGTACGCACACTTGTGGTTTTGTGGTTTTCAACTGTACTGTCAGCCTGGATAACTCTCTGTGGTCAGGGACCATCCGGTGACAGCGTGCAGCCTGGCTCAGCAAAATCCAGCACAGGAAAGTCTGCACCTCCCAGAGATGCACTCCCTGTCGAAATCCCACTGCTGTGGCTGCTCCCACCCTTCTAGGACCCTGACCAAGGCATATTTTCCAACTGATGAGCAATAATGCTCCAGCTGGTTTAATCTGTGATTCAGAAGGAAAAGGCACAAAGAAAATACTTTCTATCTATGTTTAATCCCAAACGGAAGCAATTCAATGATATAATGTTAGTCACTTGTGTCCTTCTGGCCTTTAACATCTATGGATCCCATCCATATTTTTGTCAAAGCTCCTCTTCAAAGCACCCAGCCTGTGTCTAGCTGCCTGGCTCACCTAGGCATTCAGTAATTATTCACTTACTTGAACAAAATGATAGTGGCGTGTTAGAGAAAGCTCAGACTCCCAGGGAGAGATCTTTTCTCACAGGAGCTAAAATTCCACTGCCCATAACTGGGGAGGGTGAGGGGCTGGCCTCAGGCAGCCATGCTAGCACTGGCAAAAAGCCAGAAACAAACGGGTGTGCTCAGAGCTGGCTAAATACAGTGACAGGTGGACTATGGAGGATCGCAGAGGGGGAGACAAGGCCTCAGGGCTGGGAGAGGGGCTGAAAAACAGGGCAGAAAAGTTTGGAGGAGCACAACTGCCCCACAGAATGCCACTGCATAACCCTGCTCCTGGAGCAACAGGTGGATCCACCAGCACCCTCCTCCCTGTACTGACAGTATCTTGGGCAACAATGCAGGAACTTCAAGGGCCACTTCTCAGTGTCTCTCAGTTGTAGACATAATCTCAAGACAAATCAGGTCTGGATTTTTCAGGTCTGAACCCTTTCTAGGTCTGGTATCTAACATCACATGGTCACATTCCTCTGCTCCTCTAGGAGAAGATGAAGTTACTAAACAGTGACCTAATCCTGACAATTCATAAACAGGAAGAACCCCAACAGTGCAGAAACATGTGAATAACAAAGACCCAGCAGCTACCCTCAAGAGGGCAACACTGGTCCAAGAGCCAAAAGGAGGCACAATCAAGACCTGACCCTAGGACCTATGCAGATTCTACGGTTCACTCCCCAGCAATGCTACCTGGCTTGTTACTTCAGGTGACAAGCCAAGATGGAGAGAGCTCACCCAAAGTGTCCACCCAACTTCAGAGCCCCAGTTGCTTTTCTGCCACTACGGCTAGTCAGAAGTATCTGTTCCTGCCCCCATCCTGCCCGACCTCCTTGGAGGCCTACAAGGCCACTCAAACCTGTTCACCCAAAGGATCACAAAATGATTTTTCCAAAACTGAGTACTGTGCAGGATCCTTCAATGATTTCTCCTCCACTCCTTACTAGATGAACTCTCAATTTCTCATTTCTGGCCCTCTGCTGACCTCTGCAGCCTCATCTTCCACTGCTGCCCCCACAGGTCCACAAAGAGATGGGGTCTTCCTTCTACCATTTCATCCTAAAAATTACTCTTCCCCTTTCAAGGCCCTCATTTAGCTGGCTGAGACCCTCCACAGAAGAGAATGGCCAAGGCCCGGAAAGCCTGGGCCTTCACCACAAATGGCCACTGAATCAAATAGATTAAAGGGCAGACTGCTGAGTGAGAGTGAGCCCTGAGGCAATAGCTTCTGGACCCTCCAGGCTGCCTCACCACCAAGACAAGAGAGGAGGCCTAGAAATGCAAATATCCAGCTAATATCCACTGCTCTTACCTAGGGCTAGTGGTAGGCTATATTCCTTAATCAAAATAGAGGCCTCTCTCCAGGAAACCCATGAAGTGGAAAATCCCAGCTGGCACGTAAACTAGTAGTCCCAGTAGTTTCGCCTACCTCTCGTTCCCTGAATGTCCTAAATCCTCAATGAAAACTAGACACCTGCTTCCGTGGTCCATCAAGGGTCGAGGGGCGACCAAAGTGGCACCGTCTAGCTCACAGGCCTCAGGGCAGTCCATTTTCTACGAAAAGAACTGAACAGATTTACAACGCGGAATATCTCTTAGTGCTCAAGAGTTTTCCTGTCGTAATCTTTACCGAGCAGGACAAGGAGACCCCACCCCACAAGAGGCAGGCAGGCAGGCAAGGATTCCCTCCTCCCTTCCCCGCGCCTTCAACATCCTCCCGCCCGGCCCGAAGCGCCAGACCGCGACCCACAGCCTCCTTTCCACTCTCCAGGATAGGCCGCCCGCAAACCCCCAAGGCCACTCAACTCAAGAGCGACGATCCAACCCACCCACAATTCTGAGCTCCGGGGGCCCCAGACCCACTGGCCCGTCCTAGATCCGCGGGGATCAGAGGGCACATTCTTCGCCACCCCGCCCCACCCTGGAAAGGAGGAGCAGAACAAGTCCTGCTGCGGACGCGATGAGGAGAGCGCGAGCTGGGCAGTGCACCCGGCGAGGAGCCGGGGTTTTGGGGGATGCCAGGGGAGCACCAGCTGCGCCCGGAGCGCCAGTGGCGGGGAGAAAAGCGCCCCTCCCCCTTCCCGCTCGCGGCCCCGCCCGGCCTCTGGGCCCCGAGGCGCAGCCGTCCCGAGGGAGGAGAGGCGCGGGAGCAGACAGGAGAGAGGAACTTACTTAAAGGCTACATAGTTTCACTCCCTACCCTTCCCCGAGCGGCGGCGACACCTCCTGGCCCTTGGGCTCCGACTTCAGTGCCCACCGCCCCAGCGCTGCAGCTTCACTCCACCGCCCACTCTTTTGCTCCGCCGTTGGGCGGAGCCGCGCCTCCAGGTTAGCCCAATGAGCAGCCGTGTTTATCCAGAGTGACGTATGAGTAGAGCAATCATTGAGTCCGTCCGGCCGGGGGAGGGGCTCAGTCAGCGCCAAGCACTTCCTACACCGGCTGGACAAGCCCAGAACCGCCGACTGCGCGTGCCCGGAACGAGGGGGGCGGGGCCGAGAGCCCTTTTGACACTAGGGAAGGGGTCCAAGCTCCGTCTCTGGAAAGCCGGCTGGACCGGGATGGGGAGTCCTGGGAGCCATCCCACCCCGTGGATCGCCCTTTATTGCTAGCTTTGGAGGATGGAGATGCCCAGCCCTATGAGGCACACCACTCCTGTGGCTGACAGGGTCTGGAAGTCCGGGTCCCTAGGTTCTAGTCCCTTCACTTGTACGATATCGAGTGACATAGGTCCCCCCCCTTTTTTTTTTTTACCTGGGCCTCAGTTTCCCCATCCGTGAAACAGAGAAGGGTTAGATCTGTCGAGCGTTAATATTTCAGAACTTCAATGGGGTGCGGAGGAGAGGGAGATGTGGGACCTACACGTGACCTCCCCGCGCGGGGCTCCGCCTATCCCTTGTCCAGGGATGGAAGCGCCCTGTAAGGACGGGCGGGGGTGGGTGGATCCTAAGAAACACGACCCAGCCGCCCTTGGCTGCGGCTAAGGCGGAGCGCGCAGCTCCGCGGCGGGCTAGCCCTGGAGACGGCACGAAAAGATGGGGACCGCAACCCGGGCTTTGCAGAGGGCCACCGTGGAGACCAGGGCGGTGCAGAGACTAGACCTGTGACTCGGAGCGTATCTGGGGAGGATGGACGAAGGGACGGGAGGCAGCTAACAGGACTCTCCGCGCCTGGACCTCAGAGGCGCACGTCGCAGGTCCTAAGCGGGATCCGTCGACAGCACGGCAGCACCGAGCTAGTCTTGGGCCATGAGGAGCAGGCCCACGGTCCGGCCCGGGGCCGCCGTCAAGACTGACGCACTGAAGGCGTAAAACTAAAAGGGGCGCACGCGACCGGGTTGCGCGGGAGCTCACCGCCATGGCGAAGGAGGAGTGCAAGGCTCTGCTGGATGCGCTCAACAAGGCAACCGCATGCTACCATCACCTGGTGCTAACCGTCGGAGGCTCGACAGACTCGCAGAACCTGCGCGAGGAGCTGCAGAAAACGCGCCATAAGGCGCAGGAGCTGGCGGTGGCCACCGGCGCCCAGCTGACGACTGCGCTGCGAGACCGGGGCATGGGCACCGAGGAGCGCGCTGAGTTCGAGCGCCTCTGGGTGGCCTTCTCCGGTTGCCTGGACCTGCTAGAAGCTGATATGCGGCGCGCGCTAGCGCTTGGCACCGCGTTCCCACTGCACACGCCTCGACGGCCGCTCGTGCGCACAGGCGTAGCTGGCGGTGCAGCGGGCGTAGCCGCGCGCGCCTTGAGCGCCCGCAGCTTGCGGCATGAGGCAGAATGCGACTTCGATGTAAACGACCTGCGAGAGCTGGAGCGGGAGATCATTCAAGTGGGCAAGATGATCCACGATATGGAGATGAAGGTCAACGTGCCCCGCTGGACAGTGCAGGCCCGGCAGGCGGCGGGCGCCGAGCTCCCGTCCAGCGCTGGCGCCTCCTCGGCGGGTTTTGTGTCCATAGAAGAGAGGACGGGGCCCTGCGACCTGAGCAAGGCCGTCGCCGCCACCCTTTTCAGCGCCGTGCTGCTGGCGGCTGTAGCTCTGGCGGTGTGCGTGGCAAAGCTCAGCTGACTAAGGACACCCGATGGCCCCTAGGCGCCACTGTTACTTCCTCAGAGACACCCCTTCTAGAATGACCGCTACTGCCAGGACTCAGATGGGAGTGGGATCTGGCATGTGTAAGGGAAGAGGTTCTAAAACACCGTGTACACGCGCGTTTCAGGCATACATCTGCCTGGGCAGAACGCGGTTTCCTCTTGCTGGCCTGGGAGGAGTTAATTTTGTGCGGGCCGCCAGGGCATTACCACTAATGTATGCAGGAGCTTTATCCTCTATTAATAGAAAACCGTTCACAGTGACCCCAGATTCCTCTGAGTTAATGACTTACCGCGTGTGCTGCTGGGGCGTGTTTACACCAGAGACTCCCATGGGGCAGTTTGAAAAAGGGGGTTAGGTGAAATGAAATGTGGAGAGGGGGCCTGTTTTGTTGGGGTGGGGGGTTCTTTCTGGACAGGAGACAGATTGCAACAAGCTGTAAGCAGTTTTTATTACCTTAATCCTTTGGGGCCTAAGCTTAGAATGCAAAAAGAAGTTCATGCAAAGTGCTTTCTCTACTGTGCACGATTGCGCTTCTTGGCAGAGCTTATCCGTCAGTCACCAAAAGCAGCTAGAGAGGGTCTGTCTGTCCCTTGCCCTCAGGGTCTGACTCTGCTTGTAAAACCAGAGAAGCATGGTAGAAGCCGCCCTCCACTGCACACACTGCCTATTTAAAAAGACACTCCCCAGCCAACTTGGGAGGGGTGTAAGCTTCAGGATGGGCCGCATGCTGTTTAAACAGGGACTTTCTCCTTCGCTGGGGCTTATTTTTGTTCCAGAACTAGACCAGAGTTTTTGATCCTCCTTTAGGGGAGGGCTGGGGAATCCTCTTTGGAGCCCTTAATCCTATCTATCCCTTGAATTTGCTTGCTGGCCAGTAGGAGAGCTGGCTTTGGAAGGAGCTGCACGGCTCTCTGACCCTGACACTGCCCACCCCCCCACTGGGCATAGTGGCATCACTGGCACAGAGAGGTTTTGAGCCAATTAATCCTGAGACTGGGTTAGAATGTAGCAGCTTTAACTTGCAATTTAAGAAGCTTTTTTTAAAATAGCAATCATTTGAAAGTCACATAACCGTATTGTGTACTATCAAAACTGTTTTCTTTATAAAAGACATTTATTTGGTCATGAATTTATACCTGACTATGAGTCAAACATAGGAGTCTTATTTGTATATTTGGGTACCAAATATACATCTGAATCTATTTTTAAACTCTATCTTCTTGATGGCAAGAGGTCATAGCAAAAACTACTGGAACCACAGGTGTAGATGACAGAAGTTAAGTGGGTGCTGCTTCTTTCGGTCAATAAATAAGGAAATGTGGAAAACACCCTGGGTCTCAAGCTGGAATTTGCCTGAGGAGTGCTGCTACCTCCTACCTGTGGTCCAGAGACAGCATCTATTGAGAAACGAGATGCATTTAACTCTCTAAAGGTAATAATTTGGAATAAAACTCAGAGACTTTGATTTGACTAAAAACTGACAAGATTTTTTTTTTTTTAACTCCAGAAATGAGAAAGGGGACTAGGAGGAAAGCATTGGCAGTTTTTCAAAGGGCAACTTGGAGGGCAAAGGGGCAAAGGCAAAAAGCAGGAGTGCTGTCTGGGCATCCACTCCTATAAGCCACCCTCCCAGCCTACTCTCACTCCTCAGCACACAGGTTCCAGCACCTCAGAATATGAGATCTGTTTGCACGTGTCTGTGATAATGGTTTTAAAAGACCCACAGGTCTTAAGCCAATTAAAAGTTTTGTGACAATAACTAAATAAAAACTTTTTCTGCCTCTCCCAGTTGGGGTGAAACTGAACAGGGGCCAAAGTCAAATTCTTTTACACCTGATTGTCCAAGGTACCTTCAGAGATGACACAGAAAGTTTTATAAATTCCTCTTTCTCCTCCCACACACAATAACACATGGAATCTCCATTGCTTTCCCCAAAGCCTCATCTCAGGCAAGAGGAAGCTAGGACATTTTGTGACCCGGTGTTGGAAAATATCCCTAAAAACCAAGCCCTGAATAGAATCTTCTCTTTTTAAGACTGACACTCTGTTCTTATTAAGGTGTTTTGATTCATCAAAAATAAATTGTTCAGCAGAACCTGTTAAAGAAGCAACCTATCAGAAATCGTGTAATACACAGAGGATAACTGGGACAAGCAAATTTAATTGTTGTCATTCTATCCTTTTGAAGATCCTTGAGTATTATAGGTGCAGTAGAGGTATACCTGATTTTAAGAGTCCTCTGCTCACTGAAATTAGTGATAAAATGTTGCCAAAAAAAAAAAAAGCTGAATTAGAATAAACGTCCTGTGAACTTGTTAACCTCAACAACTCTGAGTTTGAAAATTTTAAATATTAGGAACATTTGGCATTATTTGAAATTATTACTGCCTACTAGAACTTTTGCAATATGATGCAAGTAAAATTGCTTTCTGCTTGAGCAATAGGCTGCTGTCTATATCTGTCTGCCCTTATTTCTATATATAATTCAAGAGATCACTTTTTGATAGAGGACTAGTTCAATTTAGGTGTTTGATATAAAAGTTATTAATTTTCTAAAAACATTTGGTATGATATACCATGATACAAGTGATAAAAAAAATCAAAATGTTTAATATAGGATATACATGAAGAAGTCAATGTCAAAGGCTATGGCAGAGAACCAAATTAAAGGTACAAGTTAAAGGATAGATCTTTACTTCCAAAGTAAAACACTACCTTAAGTCTCTTGTGAAATTAAATACCTATAACATCCCTGGGGCTCTTTTGGGAAAACAATATTGCTGTCTGACAAAACAAGACCTTGGAACGTCAAGGCACTTATCATGGGAACTTTGAACGATTGCTATTAAAAACAGTTAAAGCAAACAAATACAAAAATCTAATCATGTTTGTAGGAGAAAAATGCCTGCTGGCAAATTCTTTTCTATGTGCTATAAGAACTTCAAATGCCACAAGGGAAAATATTTTTTGGTAAATAAAATTAGAGCATAAGCTTCATGATTTACCTAAGGTTTACAGTAAACTGCATAAGAGATGTGTGATGTCAAATGACTAAAAAGTAGATTTGGTTAAAAAGAGTTCTAGTTTGCATAAAGTTCCTGATAATGCTGCATTTTCCTTTTCAATGTGCACATTGAGATGTTTTTAGCTACTTGGTTGCTTTTCAGAATGTAGTTCTCTGTTCTATATTGAATGCTTGTTAAGGGGGTGAGCCCCAGAGTGTGAGCCCGTATGTCAGTCTGAGAAATAAAGTGCTGTAGGCCTGGCCTCTGCATTACTTTAGGGTGAGCCTCCTCTGGCAAGGGCTGACCAGCTGCAATGTGTGAGGCTCTGCCTCTCTCTCCAAGTACCTCAGACAAGTCATTGACCTTCCTGTGCCTCAGTTTCCTCATTTGTGAAATGGGGGGGGCGGTCCTGACTGATCAGCTCGAAGGTTCCTTTTAGAGCTTAATACATTTAATAGAATGAAGTTATATTTTGTTTGTTTTTTTGTATATGTGTGCATGTTGAAATGGAATCTTATACTTTGGTGGTTATTGTCTAAAATCAGTTGGTAAAATTTCATATGAATTTTAAAAATCAGAATGAACTAAGCTTACTGTGATTTTAGTCCATATTAGAATTAGCAGATGGACTTGAAAGCAAATTTGCATAAATGCTACTTATAGTATTTAAATTAGATTAGGAATTTAAATTCAGACTCTAAGTCCAAGAAAGCCTAGTATTTATTAAACAGTTTGTTGTACTCAGCAGTCAGACCACCTAAATTGATTCTGGGAAATTACAGATGTGAAAACCTGTTATTTGTCGTGGAGACTGGGAGAATCCTATTCTGCAAATAACCTGATGCCTTCAGAACTATAACTACACTGGCTACCTGATATCAGGGAACCTGAGTGCAGTGTGGTTGTCTGTATGTGGCATCAGATCCAGGGTGGAATTAAAGACTTTGTGTCTACTGTTTGAATGATGCTTCTAACTGAAATGTTTATTAATACATAAAAAAATTAAAGATAACATACAGCGTTAATAACTTAGGTGGAAAGGCATGAATAAGTGATTCAAATATCAACTATTGTGATAAAAAAAAAATTCTTGGGAGTATTTTCAGTCTTGCTCCACAGCATATGTAATCCATTTGGCTCAAACAAACTCTTATCAAAAAAAAATTCTTAATCTTCTTCATGTACACTTGAAGTGAATGTCCTGATCAACATGATTACTCGTCACAGATTTAATTACATAAAGAGATGTTCAGAAATATGCCAGGACTATAAATTTCCAAGTGCTTTTCTATGATTATACTCTTTTAATGCGGGATAGAATCCAGGAAGAGTAGCGGGTCTCCACATGAATGATCATATTCAAATAGTTTCTTTGACTCTTAGGAACTGGCCAAAAGGGCAGGAACTGACCAATTGCTGCAACCTTGTGTCCATGAGCGCTAGATGGATTTCTGGAAAAGCATCCCTCTCTTTTACTTATTTTCTTCTCATTCCACAGAGGAGTCTAGGTGTTTTCATTGTAGTGTTGTAAAATCTTGGGCATCCTTGTTTAGTGTGTAATTTAGAACCGTGTAACCTTAAGGCTTATATATCAAATGTAAATAAACCGAATGAGACCTCCTTTTGGTAAAATGATTTTAGAAAGTCTTTTTAATATGCTGTTGCCAGAAGGCAAATTTGAGTCTCCTCTGCTCGTATGTATGTGTTAGGCATATAGAGATCTACAAGGAAATATACAGAAATGAAAATATTAAGGTGGTGGGATTATGACTGGTGTTTTTTCATTATTTTTATTTAGTGTTATATTGTTTTTACAATAAAAATTTGAATGTTTTTATCACCTAGAAAATTTTGTTATGAAAATATACATTTTAACAGTTAGGGTCTCAATTGTTATGAGAAACAACTTCAGGACCTTCCCCCCAAAAGTGAAGCAAAATGCTTTTGGAATCTTACCCCAGGGAATCAGAAGCAAGTTTTGAAATATAGTGTCAAGATAGAACAGCATAGAGATTAAGAGCACTGTCGAATTTGAAGCAGTTCCTTAATCTCTCTGACTTCAACTGCTTTATCTTTACAGTGGAAGTAATAATAAGGTAAGCTTCACAGGGATGTTGAGATAAGACTTTTTACCAGGCACAGCGCTCAATAAATGTTGGCTCCCACTGCTGTTATTATTTATCATACTATTTTAAAAGTCTGAAAAATGAGATGGTTGGCAAAAGAACCAATATATGTGAAAACATTTTATTTTCCATAACTTAGGTAAAATCTGCTAAAAAAGCAATTTGAAGATGAAAACTAGAAAAAAACTTGTCAAATGATAGAAGGTACATAATAAAAAGGTCAAGTTTACAAAGGGAAATTCAGGTTGATTTAGAAGTTGGAATGCATACATTTGTAAAATCAAATTTATTGAGTTAAATTTAAATATGGTAACGTTCGCCCTTCTTAAGTATGCAGTTTTGATTTTTGACAAATGTATAAAATCATGTAACCATCATCCAAGTCAAGATATAGAATGATTCCCTTACCCCCCAAAAGTTCCCCATAGCCTTCCTTCCCACCTCAGGCTCTGGCAACCACTGATCTGATTTGTCTCTATACTTCTGCTTTTTCCAGAATGTCACATAAATGGTACACATTTTGAGAAATAATGTTGTGAACCTTTTAAAAAACCTCAAAAACACTTTTTTTTCAAGAAACATTTTGAGTTATAATTTTTTGTGTGATTTTTGGTGCACAAGATGTTACTGGTTATTCAGATAAATTGTTTCATGGCAGTGATGGGCATTGGTTTCTAGGCAGGTGGAACAAACTCTCCTGTTACTGTTGTGTCTCCAAGCTGATGTCATCTCTCCATGGCTAGCCCTGAAGATTACGTTCTCTTCCTTTTTCAACTGAAAAACCTGATAAACAATGGATAATATAAATGAACTTGGGCTCCCTGAATGAGGGACTGAAACAAAAGCCCACTTGGAGCCGTAGATAAGAAGCCACATGACATGTTTGGACCATTTTTTTCTTAGGATTATGCATGTGCTAATAAACCAAATAAGAAATTTGTTATTGTAAAGACAGCTGGAGACGACCAGAACATAATGATGAAGAATCAACTGTCATTAGCTAGGAAGTAAGCAACTGTTGTCATAAAGTAACACAGTCTTATGACCAAGTGGCACATGGTAATTGCTAGCAGTGGGGGATGGCTGTGTGCACTGTCAAGCTTAGGGTAGCTGGCACTGTGCTCCTGGCAAAACAGGACTTGGCAGGGCACTCTGAGAACATGCCAGTAGGTTTGGGGATAGATTTTGACACTAGCTTGGCTACAGGACCTTAAATAAATCACAATGAACTTTAACATATCTCTTGCCCATTTTTCTAACCAATGGAGTTTTCTCTTTTCCCCGTTTTTCTCTTAAACTTTTGTGACAGGTGTTATAGTTGTTTTTTTTTTTTTCTTTTTTTTTTTAATCTTAGACTTCGTTCTGGATCTTTTGGTCATAATGTTGTAACTATAGACAGAAGGTAGGTAAAATTGATAGCCATGTGATTGAACCATTGTAGAAATGGATCCCTCAGGCCCTGATCAAGCCCTGGCTGACTTGCTGACCACAGTCTCATGGGAGTTACTGAGTCAGAACCCGGCTGAGTTGCTCTCGAATTCCTGATTCCACAGAAATTGTGAGATGTTCTATTGTTTTATGCCACCAAGTTTTAGAAGAATCTGATAACAGCAATAGGTAATATATCCATAAATTAATTTTTCCTGTGAGCAGAATACATTAGATTTAAATATATTTGTATCTCTTTGTGGCTCAGGGTGTGTTCTTTGCATCTTACTAGTTCTTTGCTACAGTTAAGTGAGGTTGTAGGATGTGGCGTGTGGACATATACATAAAGTGGTACTGCACCACTTTGCTTTGCACTCCATGATACAGTCATCTCACTTAGGAGTGACCAGCCTTTAGAAAAACCAGCTAATACAGAAATAAACATACCTATAAAACCATGGTGTTATTTTACAGTGAAAAGTGTGTCCTGTCTTAAAATACTTAACCCCTCTGTGAATGATTTCTCATCTGTAAAATGGCAATAGCTATTTCCACCTTATAGGATTTTGTGAGGACTATACAGTTAATACAAAGTTCCTAGTGCCTTACACAGTAAATGGTTTATAAATATTAGTATTATTCCTAGGATTGAGGGACTGGTACTTCAATCTCCTTAAAACTATAATCTCAACTATTTCCTTTCCCTTGCTTTGCATATTCAACTAATTACTACATTACATCAAGCTTGTCTCCTAAATATAAATCATTACCTTCTCTCTACCTCGCCTCCTCTCCACAGCCACTCTCTTAGTTTAGGCCCTCATTATTTTTTGCCTAGTAAATTCCATGGACCTCTTGTCCAGCCCCATTCACTTTGGTCACCATGCTACTGTTTGGGTAACCGCTGAAGATATGAATTATTTTACAAGAAAATAAATCCACTTTATTTACTTTCAATAAATTTAAATCCACAAGGTGTCCTATATTACACAGATTCTGTTGTCCAATGGCCTTAGCAGGAAGGTTGCTTCAGAATTTGGCACATACCATGGCAGTTTCATGAGCACTAGTAACCTATTCCCTGATTATCCTGGTTTTGTTTGACTTGCCACCAGGAAGTCATTGTGTTGTTCTTTACCTTGTACACATAAGCACACATAAGCACATCTCTTGCCTAGGTAACACTCAGGCTCGTCTTGAGCATAAACACCTTCAATTTTAAAAGGAGCTATGTGTTCCCTCTGGTTCCGGAGACCCTGCTTATAGTCAGCAAAAATGGCCTTGGCCTTCCAGATATATTTGTTGTTTTAGAAGTCCTGTTCTAAGCAGGCCTCCACATGCGTTTGAGGTCACTATGAATGCATTCACAGCTTCCCATGGCTCATAGCACTGGAAATGTCTGGAAAGTAGGGGAATGTTCAAAACACAGATTCCGGGGTGCCACCAAGACTCTACAGTAGATTCTGAACCAATTCACAGAGAGCCACAGAGAAGTGGTTTAGGTAGGGGTCCCCAACTGTGGATTCTGTAGACTCAAGGTGGGTGAAAGTTGGCAGACTCTCGCAGTAGGGCATGGGTCCTCCCTTGACCTCCATGTGTGCTTTTCCCAGTGTGGCCCGGTTCTGTTTCTGGAATGTAGTCAGTACACAGAGATTTGCACCTTTGGAAAATAATGCTAAAAAAATCAGGTTAAATATTGGTGGTGCCATCTGTGGATATTCATCCATAAAATAACTCACATTATAATGACAGCTTGTAAATGAAGCTTAGCAAGAGTACATATAGTCTATATCTGATCTAAAAACATAATGTGGGATAAGTTTTAATAGTAATTGTAGGAGAAGCTATTGGCGACTGGTAAGGAGTCGTAAAACAGAAAACTCAGATTTAAAAAGGCTCTAAGATGTAATATTTCTCTTGGAGGTGATTCCTACAGCCACTAAAAATTAAATGACTTATGAGGCTTAAGGTGGTCCCAGGTGCACTGACAATAAAACGTGTCCACACATTACTCTGGGGCGTAGGGGATTCAAGTAGGACCTTTCACACTCAGGCTGAGCAGTGGGAGATTTATGATTTTGCATCTGGTTCATCCAACGGTTTCTCACTGGTGGGATTCATGTAAGCTTGCAAAGCTCAGACACGTGCCCCTAGGACATCACCCACCTTCTACAAAAGGAGATACGCCATGTATCAACCCGGATTTTAAAGGAAGAAATCCTAGTTCTCAGGTTTTGGTTGGGTAGGTGTCACCAGGCCTGGGTTTGCATCGTGCTTTTATCATGGCAGGTAACATACACACATAAGCATTCCTGCTCTTGGTCCCAAGTCCTGGATGAGGATGGTGCTGTACACCTTTCGGGAGGCTGTGATAGCCCATGTTCCGTGACAATGGGAACCAGGGCACTGCAGGCGATGCTTGCTCCAGCGCGCCCCACGCCCCTCCTACCCGAAGGCGTTCGAGTTCAAACACTGTAGGAGTGCCTAAAAGAGACACGCTTTCGTCTTCAGTCCCAGAAAGCCACTGGGGTGGTAGGGTCGGCGCGTAGGAACTCCTGCCGTGCCAGAATTTGGAGGCCAGAAGCCAAGCGCCGCCACCCGCAATGAGCGCACTCGCGCGATCCGATTTAAGCCGCTGGCGGCGGTCAGCCACCTTGGTGCTAGCGGCGGGTTGGACACACCCAGGCCTCGCCGCCGCGTCGCTACCTCCACCACCCGTTGAGGACTACCGGCTGCTGCTACTGGAGCGCTCCGAGAGCCAACACTTCCTACCCGGGGCTTATGTCTTTCCAGGCGGTGTACTGGACGCAGCAGATCGCTCGGCCAACTGGCTGTGCCTCTTCGCGCCACATCACGGCCCGCCGCACTTCAACCTTGTCCCGCGTCCGCCCCCGCGCACTGGCTTCCCAGTGCTGCCGCCAATGGGAACTGACGCCGCCGACGGGGATGACGCGGCGCTGCCGTATGACGTAGCCTTTCGCATCTGCGCCATCCGCGAGACTTTCGAGGAGGCGGGCGTGTTGGTGCTGCGGCCCCGGGCGTCACTGGCCGCCGCGCCGGAATCTCCGGATAAGGGCCATACAGCCAATAAGTGACTCAGCGGGCATGGGACCTAGGCTGTTGGGTCCCCAGCCCTGCAGGCCAAAGCTGGAACCTTGGCGAAGTGTTTTCCCCGGCTTCACAGTCTCAAGGCCTCGACTCTGTCTCCCCAGGCGGCTCCCCGAGCAGGGCTGCTGTGGGTGTCCCAGGATCCGAGCAGAACTCAGATTTAGGCGCCAGACCCCTTTCCAAGCACTTTAAGTCATTTCATCCCACAGTAGTTTGTTTCTTCAGAACATATTTTATGTGATTTCAGTGTTTTTTGTTTTGTTTTGTTTTGTTTTTACATTTATTGAAGTATTTCATGGCTACGGATATGTTCTAATTTGGTAACCGTACCCTTTGCACCTAAAAAGAATATTCTCTGGTAGAGTGTTTGTAGAAATGACAATTAAGTTAAATTCCTTGGTAGTGTTTGTCAGGTCTTCCATTTTAGTTGTTCCATCAAGTACTGTACTGAGAGGAATGCTTAAATCTTCAACAAATAATTGTGGATTTGTCTTTTTTTCTTTTCAGTTCTATCAGGGTTTCCTTCATGTGTTTTGAAGCTCCTTTTAAGGTGTTGTATAGACAGGACTGTTAAAGCTTTATGGATTGACCAGTTGATTATTATGAAATATCTTTCTTTATCCTTATTCTAAAACCTGAAGTTTACTCCGTCTAATATTAATATAGCCACTCTACCTTTCATTTGATTTGCTGGCACATAGTATATCCTTTTGCATCCTTTACTTTTAACCTTTGTGTCTTTCTATTTAAAGTGTGTTTCTTATAGGCAGCATATAGTCTTTTTTTTTATCCAATAAGACAATTTCTTCCTTTCATTTGGAGTGTTTAGATCATTTATATTTTTGTGATTATCAATAAGATTAGATTAAAATCTACCATCTTACTGTTTTTTTTATTTATCCTGTCTGTTCTTTGCACTATTTTTCTTTTCCTGACTTGGATTAGTTGAGTATTTTTAGGACTCTGTTTTATCTCCATTATTGACTTATTAGCTATACCTCTGTGGATTTAATTTAGGTTTTGCAATATACATCTTTTGCTTCATGTATAGTGTTAGAACCTTGTAACAATATACTTAAGATTTCTCCTCTCCTCCCATTTATGCTATTGTTGTCATATATTTGACTTTTATTGTTATTATACACTCTCTAATACACTGATTATTTTTGCCTTAAACAGTCAATCTGAGTCTACAGCCATGCTACCCTGAACATGCCCAATCCCATCTGATCTTGGAAGCTAAGCAGGGTCAGGCTGGTTAGTACTTGGATGGTAGACCACGTGAGAAGACCAGGTGCTGTGGGAGTGAAAAATAAAAAAATAAGAGATTGTAAGCTGACAAGGTCCTTGCAATCTGTGAAGTCAACCAAGGGTTGCCTCACCTAAAAAATAAACTAAAATGAAAAACAGTTAATTTGTTAAAGACTGAAAATGAGGGGAAAAAATTGTCTTTTATTTTACCTGCATATATGTCCTTTTCTGCTAATTACATCATTTCCGTAATTTTTTTTTTTTCTATTGACAGATTTTTCTTCTAGATGTGGGTTACATTTTCCTGTTTTTGTTGTGGATCTTGTGATTTTTGATTGGATGTTGAATATTGTGATATTTAGTCGAGGACAAGATTTTGTCATATTCTTTTAAGGCTTGTTGGACCTTTCCTGGCAGGAAGTTAAGTTATTGCAAATTGATCCTTTCGAGATTTGTTTTTTTAAGTGATTTTGGGGTGGGTCTATGGTAGCCTTTATTCTAAGGCCGATACTTGCACTTCTAATGTATGATCCTTCTGGGGTCTACAGAATACCCCTTATATTCAACAAGGTCTCTGCACCGGGGTTGGAGGGAATTTGAAAAGTTCTTGGCCTTAGATGAACTCCGGGACTATTAGTCTTAAAATCCCAGGTAATTGTCCTTTTCCCAGGAATCATTGTTTTCCAATGTTGTGTGGTTTCACCTTATGCATGTGTAGATTAGTGTTTAGTGAAGACTCAAAGGCATCCTATACAGATTTCTGGAGTTCTACTCTGTGTAGATTCCTTCCTTTCAGGTACATTGCCTTCCAAATTCTAGCTTGTATGGGTTTTCCCAAACTCTGATCCTTGTCTCCTCAAGTCAGTGAGAATCTTACATTTTGATTAGGTTCTCCCTTCTTGTGCCATTGTCTGGGAATTAACCTTTTGGCAGAAAACTGGAAATTCTTGGAACTCTACTGAGTTCACCTCATTTGTTTTTCTTTTCTCACATGTTACAATTCAACATTTTTCAATGTTCAAAAATGGTGGTTTTATAAGTTTTGTCACTTATCTATTTTACATTATGTTAGGGGAAGGTAATTTTAGCACTCATGGTTGGAAGAGGAGGTTCCAATAAGTGATTCTTAACCTGGTCTAGGTTAGCGATTCTCAGCAATATACCCCACCCCCTTGGTATATTTGGCAATGTCTGGAGACGTTTTTGGTTGCCACAATTTGGGTACTTCTGGCTTCTACTAGAGCCCAGGTATGCTGTAAAACATCCTTTAGTACATAGGGCAACCCCCACAACAAAGAATTATCTGGCCTAAAGTGTCAATAGTGCTGAGGTTCTAAAACCTAGTGAAAACAGTGGGTGGGTTTTAAGAGCCAGTAGCTAGATTTTCTAGTTAGAATAGCTGCCTGAGTTTCTTCATCTATAAAATGACAGTATGTGGAATTGTCCTAAGGAATGGAAATATTTTACATAAAGTATTTGAGCAGTGCCGTATAGTAACAGGTAACCAATAAATAATTTCTTTTAATATGTGGTTCAGACTAATCTGAACAGGTTAAATTAAGTGGGTCAATGCCTATTGTTTAACCCTTCATCTTGATATTATTGAACTCACAAAGAACTGACAAAGCAGAATGCCTTGTAAATTACTTAAAGATTGGGTGGTCCTTTGAAGCCTGAGCTTTGTTTTCAAAATGCAGCCAACTTCAGAATAATCTGAGGTGCTTGTTAAACATTAGATTGCTGGCCACATAGACTGAAGATTTAATAGGTTTCTTAGGGGATGTTTAAACATATACAGCTTGTAAACCTTTGGCCTATAGTTATCCAAGGCAGAAACTGTTTTTAACTCCTGGTTTAGGTGTGGGAATCAGTTTTCCTCTAGTAAACCAGTTAAAGAAAAGACCTTTTGGGATTATTCCGTAATCATTGAATCAGTTCTTTTTATCTAAATGTACATGGAAGGAAGGTGTGGCAAGGAGGGTATGCCACAGGAGTGAGGTGACTTAAGTTAAATGGGCAAACACTGGCTGATTGCTACCCTGCTATCATTACACTCCTGGGACTGTAGACTGAGCTATGCCTCTTGACCTTCCTGAAAGTTCCTACTGCTCCTGACTCTTTCCCCCCATTACAACATGTGGGAGACATCACATTACATTTTGGTTGCTGAAGGCACCATAGGGCCTGAGAGCTTTGTCTTGTCCACAACCACATCTTCAGGGCCTACCCAGGGCACCTATTTTTGGGAGGCACAAATGGGCACTCGACTGCCATGAGTTTATACTTCAGAGTCTTCTTTCCTTCAGGAATGACCTACCTTGCCTTCTCAGCATCTCTTGCCTTTTATGCTGAATGACTCTCACAGGTCAACTCTTAGTGACCTATCCTGGTTTATTTATTAGTTCCCAGGATCAATATCCCAATAATCAACCTCGTAACTGGGATCAACCCAGCTTTCTTCAGCAAACCTTTGTTTTCTCAGTGGAATCTAACAAGGTGCATCTATGAATTAATTTTACAACTTTAATTATGTCTTAGGTACTGCTCTAACAATCTGAAATGTTGCAGTGTCTATGGAAAAAAACCTTCAGGAACTCTACCTTTGTTTTCCACAGTGGTTATCTCCGTCAGAGGCAATCAAAAGTTTCTTATCAGAAGAAATTTTGATGATAAACCCACAGTTCTATGAAATAAGAAGACTTGAAAACTTTGCCTCTCTCTCTGACTTGCACAGATTTTGTTTGGATCATGTGTCAGAACAGGTGGAAAGATGGATGCCAATCATATTATTAACTGCTGATGGAGAGATCTGCCTTTTACCAGGCAAGTTAGTGAAGCATCAATGCTTTTGTTAGTATTCACATTTAATTAATACTATAGTAGTATGACAGTATTGCCCAACACAAAGACATGAATTACAGTCCATGTTTTACCCATTACAGTGGTTATTATTTAAATAAGGTCAAAGTCTATAAAATATAGTATTTGTTATAACCAGAAGTTCTGAATAAGTCACTTTATATACACACATTTATGTAAACATATTTCCTAAACTGACAAAGTTCTGTCTTGTATTATCTCACTTTTTTATATTTCGATTTTGAATTGTGAGAACTTGTAAATTGTCAGCTTATGTGAATTAGGGAGTTTGTTGGTGGTCAGTTGTTGTTTGGCAAGTATATGATGGAGGTTTTGTGGCAGTTTAGAGTGGGGTTTTGTGACCTTTGTTACTTATGGTTACCTGTCTCAAGTCTCACAATAGTGATAATGTTTGTTACTCATCCTACAGCAATTTTGATGCATAAATAATGATTTCTCTAATTTAACCTTAAAATTATTAGAGCATCCCACATTGAAACACCAAAAATATATGGATATCAAAGCCACTGTTAATATTGCCTAGGATAAAGAGAGTCATGAAATATATAAAAGTTATAGTTTATGATGAAAAATACGAGTTATAAATATTTATGTGCCCAAAGAAAATTCTTGTCTGGGGAACAGGGAGCTAAGGCGTATGGGAATGAAAAACACAAGAAGGTAATAGAGGTAAGCTCATAAAATTAGGGTTATTTAACAACTTTCTCAGTTCCAAAGACATGAAATAGATTTAAAAAAATACTGATTTATATGTCATTAACATATTGGAGTGTTTTATAAAATAACTGTGGAATTAAAATATTATTTTTCAGGAGATGAGCTGTACTTAGAAGATTCATACTTTGTAGAAAATGTTATGTTCACTGAAAAAAGGACCGAAGAACTTATGAAGGAAGGCAAGAAATTTCACTGAATGGTGAAACACAGTTGCCATGATTATAGTATCCATGTAACTATTTAGTCAAACTGTAAATGTGTTTAGCCTAAATAGTAAGTAAGGGTCATTTGTAGTGATTGCTTATTTTTTTGTAAGCTGGTTACTTAAAATTGTCCTTATGAATAATGAAAGTTGATTAGACTTAACTTGGAACTTAAGGAACTTGGTGCCTACAAAAATTATAGTATAGTCTTTCATATTTCAAGCACATTATGGAGCTCTCTTATTCTTTAATCCTTATAGTGTTACACAAGTATAAAATATTAATGATCTTACCAAAAGGAGAAAGAAATGTCAGAAGGATTCCCACTTCTGGATTGTTTTAGTATCAAAAGTTTAAATTAACTATTCTACTGCCATTATGCTTTAAATGTTCCTTGATGTGCTTAGAGCAATCCATGAATTTTTTAGACTTTCTGCTGGCGTTAATTTAAAGGTGTTTGATTACATGGTGAACAGTAGACTGAGACAATCTTCAAGTGACAATATCATTTTCCTGTTACGTCTTTAGCTCAATGATTAAGATCCAATTCTGTTTAAAACCAATGGTATTAGTTATCAGGTTTACCTAATTAGAAACATGTCTTAGTTAATATTTTAAAGGAAGAAATGAAGCCATGACAAAAGCCAGAACTATTTTTCACTCTGGAACACTAGTTAATGAAACAGAGGTTAGAGAGATGTAGAATTATTTGTCATTTAATAGTGTTTAATAATGATGTTTGTTTCAGTATTTTTAATATGGGTAACTTTTTCACTTCTTAAAAGGAATAATGTTTATTGATTAAATATGGGAAATGTTTAAGACACCAGTTGTATTATAAATCTTTGATGATATAACACATTGTATGATTGATTTTGTTTTTCATGAAGTGTCTTAGTTTTCCTACTTAAAAGATAAAGGTATATTGATGAATCAGTTTATGCACATTATTTAAATCCTGATTAGAGGAATACATCTAAATCAGTGGTTCTCAACCTGGGGCATGTTTGCCCTTCAGGAGACATTTAGCAATATCTGGAAACATTTTTTGGTTGTCACAACTGAGTGAGATGCTACTACCTTGTGGGAAGAGGCCAGAGATGTAGTTAAATATCCCACGATACATAGGACAGCCACCCGCAACAATTATCTGGCTAGGGTTGAGAAACTCCAATCTAGAGTAAAATCTATTTTCTTCAGTAAATGATTCCAATATGTAAAACTTTAGAACCACAAATACTGTTAGCATTCCATCTGTCTTCTAAATCTACGAAAGTTTGTATTGACTTTTGACCTTGGGCATAATAGTCTTTAATTCTTACAGAAAATGGAATGTTACATAGCTGGAAGAGCTGCTGAGAAAACTAAGAAACAGATTTACACAGTTATTTAGCACCATAGCCAGAAGGAGAATCCAATTCTTTGTCATTAAGTGATATCTGTTGCTTGTCAATAGAAGCAGAGATCTGAACACTTCTGCTCACTGCATCTTGGTAGTATAGTCACTAGGGAAACACAACAGAGATAAGCATTGGATAGAACAGTGCTTAACTCACATAGAGAAGAGGCAGAGCAGGATCAACTTCAGTAGTGTACACTGGTCCACCGTGGCCAGCAGGTCCCCTCTCTGCAGCCAACACAAGACAGTTGGCCTGCATGCATCTTTTTTGTGCTGCAGTAGGAGGATCCCATCTGTTCCCTGCAAGGGACGGTAGTGGGATTGGCCAGGTGCCATATGATACACATGCTTAAGCAGAAGAGCACAGGAGCACACATTGAGTCTAAAACAGGGAAAGATAGTTCCACACAAGGTGACAAGTCCAGCGCAGGCTGTAAGGGTTCTTATCTTTTGGTAAGGGAGTACTCCAGGCTCATAGCCCATTCTTACGTTGCCAAGGGAAAGTTGAAAGACTGCATGACGCTGGGTTTCCCAACACTCTGAGCCCTGTGCCCTTTTCTTTGGAGTTACATGGCTGATTGGGTGATTTCAGGAAATGTAGTGAGAAAGTAATGTGACTGGTTTTTCTTCATAAAGATCTATTTTTGTTTGTTTTTAATGTGAATGAACCTTGTTTCCAAGAATTCCTTTTGGGAGACTGTGATAAGACTTCCTATGTGTAGTAATACCCTAACCCCCAGACCAAAATAATCAAGCTGCCTTCGTGAGCTGAATAAGTGGGTTATTTTAGAGCCTAGCTTGCTAGTGTTTGTAGCATTTTCATATGGTCTTTCTTAAGTCATCTATTCAAGCTACCTGAGCCAGTCTTAAAATGAATGGGTAAGTTTAAGAGCTTCTCAGTGGTAGAGACCTGAAATCCAGGTGGAATGCAGATCAGAAATTCCCAGGGCTGATGGTTGACTTCTTGTCTCTGGACTAAACAGTGTTGGCTGGACCGGCCACTGGCCAAAAGGGGACAGCTTATGGCATCTGGGCAAATAGAATGCAGATGGGACCATGATTAGGGAGGCCAAGGAGGTCAATGTGTGTGTGGCAGTAGAGGCTGGCCTCCCAGCCTCCCAGCAGGCCAGAGCAGTTAATGACTGAACCTTGGTTCAAGACAATGCAGGTGTCCTGAGCCTTGGTTCTCCTGGAGTTTCCAGGAGCACTGGGGCTTGTGGAGAGTGGACAGCTGGTCCTTCTGGTCCCCTCTTTGTTGAGGCTGGGGAGGAGGGGGTGTGATACACTGGTGTCAGCTCCGGGAGGTTCTGCTATTGACAGAGACCCAGCCGTACACGACGGGCCTGACCAGCTGTTTTCAGTTTAGGACACACAAATGCCACACTGGCAGTGAAATGAGGCCTCTGCCCATGGCCTGGTCAAGGCTATTATTTATCACCAGCGACCTGCCAGCATGGTGGTAGGTATGAGGTAACCAATTTTCATAGAAGGCCCAGGACAAGAGCTGGCTTTGTTATTTCGAACATCCTGGGCACCAGGCCTGAAAAGGGCCTGGAATTTGGAGGTCTGGGAGTCACCTGTGTAAACCCCTTAGGGTCTGCAGGGCAGCAGGGAGGGGTGCTGCCAGTTGCACCCCTATCCTGAGCTTCCAGGTCACTGATAATTATGCTCTTGCCCCTGGCCTCTCGACTGGTCTAGAAGTGAACATGAGCCACTTTTTCCTCCTTTCCACTCCCCTCTGGAGCTTCCTCTCTGTGTCTGGCTCTGTCCTCCCTAGGCCCTTCTGTAAACTGGTCACCGCCAGGCCTAGGGCACTTGGAAACCCCAGTGGGGAGCTCTGGGTGGGAAAGGGCCACCAGATAGGGGTTCAGTTTCTCTGCGCTCCATGACTGGCACAGATGAGTTGCCCAATCAGCGCTCCTTGGAGGCGGGACTAGCCATCAATTAATCACAGCTGTTGTCTGTCAAATTGATTAGGGCCAGGCCTGGGGCTCTCTCCTCCCTTCCTCCACTGCCTCTCCCCATGACACAGCAGCGCTAGTCTTTTTCCAGATGCCCCCTTCTATTTTCCTTTGAATTTCAGCTTCCAAGTCTGCTGCCAGGACCCTTCATCCTTCTTCAGTCTGCAAGCAGCCCATTCTCTTCCCACTCCACTTTTCTATACTCCCTCGCTGCCAATTCTACCGCTCTCCCTCCTACCATTTGACCATCTTCTTTACCCCCTCTACACACCTGTGACCCTCACCTACCTATTCCAACACAGGCGGCCCACCCTCACCCTGGACAGTCTGCTTGCCCACAGCAGGGCTTTGGACCACCAGCAAGTACCCTGCTCCTGGGACCTTGGCTGCTGTCAAGCCCACTGCCCAGCTAGGCTGGAGCATCCAGGAACTGGGTCCTGGGGGCAGATGTTTGGGTCATATGTTATCAGGCCCAGCCATCACCTCAGAAAGTGATAAGCCATGTCCCCTCTGCCAGCCCTGCTGCTAGGCACACTCCCTTTTCGCCTGAGGCCAGGAAGTCACAGGGCTGAGGAGACCAAGCTAGGCCCAGGCATAAAGGACACCAAAGGGAAAGGCCCCTGGAGGCCTTAAGAGACAGGCCGGGAGGTCTCCTCGACTTTGGAGGTCTTAATGTGTCTGTATCAAAGAGGCACAGCCATGGCTTGCCTCACTTTTCTGGCCGGCTTTGGGTGTGGTGGACCTGTTCTATGTCCCTCACTCTAGACAGTGTCCATGTCCGTGTGTGTGTGTGTGTGTGTGTGTGTGTGTGTGTATGTAAATGTGTGTGAGATAGAAATGTGGTTGTGTGATATCCAGGCAGGTAGAAATATGTGAGCGCCCTCGTGTGTGTGCATACTCGAACATTTCTATGAGTTCTATGAAATTCAAGTGTGTTTAATGATGTGGGTGCATGGTGCATCCACTTTAGTGTGAGTAAGAAAAAGAAATGCACCCGATAAGATCCCAACCCACCACACACCCAAGCCCAGAATCATTAGATGAAGCTTCGTGCGCTGTTTCCCCACAACCATCGGGTTGCCCGCAACCCGTTCAGGCCAGCAACCATGTCAGGACCAGAATCTCCTGTTCTCAGGAGGTGGCTGACACGCTTGCCATCGGGGAGGCACAATCCTCCTGAGGACACAGCTTGGTCCAGGGCCCAGTTGGCTGAGGAGGGGACTGGCTGCGGTGTCTCTCAGACAGTTTCCTCAGTAGTGGGTAGGGAACCTTCATTAGCTCCAAGTTACCTTAGACATCACCCTTTTTCATGTATGGAATTTCTAGTGACCTTGAAAAGGGTGTGAGGTGACCCGTATTTCGAGTGGCCAGCCATATCAACATGTGTGAATTCCAGAGAACTCAGCAGTGGGCCCAGGGTGCTTGCCACACCCAGCAGCCACCATTTGATTCTCTGGTACCTTTCTCCTTCCCCCACCCCCATTCTCATTTGATGTGTGAAAAGAATTGACCCAATGATCCATGGAGCAGTTTTTGCCTCGGGAAAGGGCTTGCATCCTGTACAGTCCCATAAGGAATCCTGATTGTTTCTGGCGGGGAGCAATCACGATAGTTTCAGACAGACTTTGTTCTTGACAAATTTGTCCATTGTTCTCCAAGGTTGAACTTTTCTAAACATACTGAGAAAAGGTCCCAGGTGTCCTCTGTCAGCAGCGTCCCAGCCTTTTTATTTCCCTATTTCTCCCTCCTCTATTCCAGAATGGATTACCTTGCCCCTCTTCCGGCTCTGGAGGAGCCGACTTCTTAGGAAGTTGAACACAGGAGGGCTGTGATGGACATGGTCTCAGGAAACACTGAGGCACCAGGACTGCTGCTCTGTTTCAAATGGCACTCAAGTGACTCCAATAGTCTGTTAAGCTGCTCTTTGACAAGATGGAAAAGGATCTCAGCTAATCCAAACAACGTCCCAGTGTGTTCAGAAATCTGTCATCAGGAGAATGCCAGACTAGGGTTCGGCACCTCAAAACCTACTGCAGTCTGTCCATTTGACTCAATGAAACCTAGTGGGGCTACGTGGCTTAACACCCTTACCAACATGTCGGGTGCTGCATTCTACTCCAACATCCGTCACCTGCGTGGACTGCTCAGCACTCGCTGCCTGGTGTGTCACTTTCTCCCAAATGCTGAGCCCCTTTACACACATATTGTTTCCCCCTACTGCTCTTAATCTCTGATCCACATGGGTCTCCTCCTGTCTGAGGTGTCGAATTGGTTTTTGTTTGTTTACTTGTCGGTGTCTTGCTCTCCATTTCAAGTCCACACGAGAGAGAAATCATAAGGGCCCTGTACCTTGCGGTCTGACAGAGTTCCCTTCCCTTGATCGGGAGACAATACAGATAGAGAAGCAGAAAGCCGATTACTTGTTCCTACCCCTCCTCGCTAGCATCCTTACACCATACCATCTTGTCCAGGGCACAGCCAGGAAAACTTGTTTTCTATGTTACTGTATAATCTCTTGAAACTTCAGTGATAAACTAAGGACTACATACTAAGTCGGTATACATTTTCATTGCCTTTTTTCCTGATTCTTTTGGATGACCATAAGAACACAAAACTAGTCTGGCATTAATATTTAAGGCTAGCATGGCTTGCCCTCACAGTTCTTTGTTAATAAAAATAAGAATGCCCTATAATGTGGGAGATAGATATAAGGACCCAAATATAAGGGGACTTCCACTCTTCAGAGGGCTGATGCGTGTGCGTGCATGCGTGCATGTGTGTGTGTGTGTGTGTGTGTGTTGGGAGCCCTCACATTTGAGCATATATAGTTATTTCATAGTTTCTCTTCTCAAACCTCTATTTTTTTTCAATCTTTCTGTAACTTTGGACAATTTTACTCTCCTTGCTCCCCTTTAGCCATTTTGGTATCTAATTTCTCCTCAAACTGATTTTTAGATGTTAGAGTCCTTCAATACTTGTTCTAAGACCCCTTCTCTTCTTAGGTGATGTAAGCAACTGTTGTGGTGTGTTCAAATCTAAGACCCACAGAGCCAATTAAGATTAATTATGAGCCTTTATTAGCTGGCCGGTGACTGACTCTCCCCACTAAGAGAATCAGCCCTGAGCTTTCAGAGGAGGTAGCTTATAAAGCCTAAAACCACATCAAACAAGCAAGCAGGTTTACAGAAGCAGAAATTAGCCATTAGTATATCTTTATACAGGACATCTCTTAGAACTACACCCTAGTTATACATTAAGCAGATTATAGAAGCAGAAGTTGGCTGTTATCGTCTGGTGCAAAAATGTTGTTTTGGGGGGGACTCTTACAGCAAACAGGGCCTGGTAGCCAATTCTGTTATCTGCATCCTGGCGGTGATGTTGTTAGCTTTTTTTTTTTTCTTTCTTGGGAGCTGGCGCTTGAAAATATCACTACTCCCTGTCTTGCCCTAGTGACTACTTTACTGGAGAATATTTCACTCTTATACAACTTCCAAGTCATATCTGTTACAAGGAAATTGCTTGCTCTCGACATTCTCTTTTCCCATTCTCACTGGCTGGAAATGGTGACTACTGCAGCAGCTTACTTGGTCCCAGAGACAGGAGCCAGATGTTGAGGCATAACTGTCTGCCAGATGTGGACTGCTCACCTCTAGCTTGTTATATGAAAGAAAATACACTTCTGTTTTATATAAGCCACTGTATTTTTAGGTTTCTTTGTTAAAACAGTTTAGCTTGTTTCCTAACATATAATTTTTCCTCCCTAAGCAGGTTCCCCTTAGCACAGTCTTCCAGATATCAGAAACCTTCCAGTTATTTAAGCTAAAAATCTTAGTTCTTCTTCATTCCTCCCTTTCCTTCATTCCTATCCAGATGACCGGCAAGTCCTGTTGACCCAGTTATCTTGCATTTCTCATCTGCTTTCCTCTGCACCACTATCACTTTAGTCTGAGCCACAGTTAGCTCTTACCAGCTAACTGTAATAGCCTCAGAGCTAGTCTTCATTTTCATTCTTCTTCTCACACCGTATTTTCCCATTAAGTTGGCAAAGCAATCTTGACATTACAACATATAACATGTAAGTCATGTCCTGTTGCTGCCCTTAAAACCCTTCAGTGGCTTTTCTTCACATTTAAAAACCAAATTAACTTACTGTGGCCTACAAGGCTTCACCTTTCTCTCTGATATCATCATTCACCCCTCTCTACACTCCTATCAGAAGGGTCTTTCTGTTTCTTGAGTACTCAAAGTTCTATCCCTACTCAGAATCTGCACATACTCTTGTCTTAAGACAGACTTGGATCTCTGAACTATTTTGTTCCTGAGCCCCTTTTTTACTACAGCCTCTGAAAAAAACAGATGAGAATGGGCATCCAGTATGTGGATTATGGCATATCTAAAAGAAAATTCTACAACAAATAGAAGAAAAGCATTATTTAGACAAGAGAATAAGTTTTCTTGAGCTGAAGAAAGGTGTTGATCTTCAGTTAAAAGGTCCTGTTGCAGTTAAAGCAAAATTAACAAAAATTGTCCAATGCCTGGATGACTTTTGAATTTCAATGATAAAGAATGCACAGAGTTTCAGGAAGAAAAGATTGCTCACAGAGGTAAAAATCAGGCTTCTGAGTGTGTAATAGAATAACAGGGTGTACTAGACAGTTTATATAATACATTGAGAGGAAAAGGGCTTGTGGGCTCAATAATTCTATATCAATTGTATGTGAAAGCCACAGGTATAAATCTCATATATATATATATAGGCTCTGATGATTTCGCCTATTCTGAAAAAATTTGCTTCATAGAAATCCCATAGATGACTGGATGATTAATCAAAATAAAAACTTCTAAAGAATAAGTGCATAATAGAAGTCCTGTTGGTGAGTGTGGAATTCAATTAAACAGGAAGTAAATGTGAATAATATGGCTATAAATTACTGCAAATGTTAAAAATAATTCAAATTTTAACATATTTTGTAAAAAAACCACTTTTTCATAAAAACAATTTGGTTCAGTAATCCAGATTTTATTTTTATAAACAGTAAGTGGCTGTAGGAGGAATGAGAAAAGACATGAGAGGAAGGAATCAATAGCTGAAGTTTTGTGATAATAAGTACCTATTTAAGTATTTTTAAATGTGAAAGTAGCTAATGGAATTCAAAGTAGAATGGTCACTTTCAAATCTGTCAAAAACAAAGTGTAACCTCTAATGCAAAAGATAGAAAATAATGGAAATGGCAATGAAACAAAAGTCAAAAGCTTAGAATAGAATGGTTCAGGTCAGAATAAAAATCAGCCCTAACAACGCACAAAGAAATGGGTTAAGTTTATTAAAAGATAAAGAATATCAGTTTAAATGTTTTAAAACCTAATTATCTAAAGGAACTAGAAAAACAAACTAAGCCCAATGTTAGCAGATAGAAGGCAGTAATAAAGATTAGGCAGAAATAAAATAGAGACAGAAAAAAAAAAGATTAACAAAACTAACAGTTGGTTCTTTGAAAAGATAAAACTGAAAAACCTTTAGCTAGACTAACCAAGAAAAAAGAGAGGACCCAAATCGATAAAATACATGAAAGAGGAGACAGTACAATGGATACCACAGAAACAAGGTCATAAGAAACTACTATGAACAACTATAGGTCAACAAACTGGACAACCTAGAAGAAAAGGATAAAACTCTAGAAGCATAAACCTACCAAACTGAATCAGAAGAAATAGAAAATCTGAACAGACCTGTAACAAATAAGGAGATTGAATCAGTAATCAAAAACCTCCCAACAAAGAAAAGCCCAGGACCAGATGGCTTCACTGGTCAATTACAGAAAACATTTGAAGAATTTATGCCGATCCTCAAACTCTTCCAAAAAATTCAAAAGGAGGGAACTCTCCCAAACTCATTTTATAAGGCCAGCATTATAACAATACCAAAGCCAGATAAAGATACTACAAAAGACAAAAACTACAGGCCAATATCCCTGATGAATACAGATGCAAAAATTCTAAACAAAATACTAGCAAACTTAATTCAGTAGCACATTAAAAAGATCATATACTATGATCAAGTTAGATTTATCCCTGCTCTGCAAGGATGGTTCAACATATGCAAATCAGTAAATGTGATATATCACATAAATAGAATGAAAGAAAAATCAGTGATCTTAATAGATACAGAAAAAGCATATGACAAAATAAAAGCCATATGACAAACCCACAGCTAACATCATAGAAGTTTCTTCTCTGAGATCAGGAACAAGAAAAGGATGCCCATTCTCACTACTCCTGTTCAACTCAGTACAGTGTACAAGTTCTCATTTAACATCATCAATAGATTCTTGGAAATCGTGACTTTAACAACATATAACAAAAAAAATTCTAACCATAGGTTAATTGATATAAACAAGAATTAAGTTCTTGTGGCTTATTTCTGGTCATAAAAACACCAAATTTATGAATAAAGACCCAAACGATTCTAATATTAAATATTGAAATAAATGTGAGCTATGCATACATTTAAGAAACATTAATATAAACAAGAGAATTATTTTCCAACCTGCCTATTCCAGTTTAGGGTCACAGGTGGCTGGAACCTATCCTGGCAGCTCAGGGTGGCAGGCAGGACCCCACCTTGGACACGATGCCCTTCCATCACAGAGTACATGCACCCACACCCATATTAATACATCCCGGGACAATGTAGACATGCCAATTAACCTGATGTGCACATCTCTGGGATGTGGGAGGAAATTGGAGGACCCAGAGAAAACCCACATAGACTTGGGGAGAAAGTGCAAACAGCACACAGACAGTGGTCCCGGCCAGGAATCAATTTTTTTTCTCATCAGTGTTATTACAAAATACCATTGAATGAAATGCAGTTTTTGAGGACCTGATGTACTAGAAGTCATAGTTGGAAGTAAAATTGTCTACTTACAGATGACATGATTTTATATAGAGAAAATCCTAAAGACTCTAGGATTTTCTAGATATAAAACAGCTAGATATAATCAAGAAATGCATTAAAGTTGTAGGATACAAAATCAACATACAAAAATCAGGAACATTTCTATGCGCTGACAACAGAAAAAGAAAGAAAACAGACACTCCCATTTAAAAAAGCATCAAAAACAATGAAATGCTTAGGATTAAATTTAACCAAGGAGGTGAAAGATCTCTACACTTAAAACTATAAGACTTTGATGAAGGAAATTGAAGAAGACACAAAAAATAGAAAGATATCTCATGTTCTTGGAATGGAGGAGTTAATATTGTTAAAATGACCGTACTACCTAAAGCCATCTATAGAGTCAATAAATCTGTATCAAGAGTGGATTTTTTTTTTTTACAGAAATAGAAAAAACAATCCTCAAATTCCTGTGGAGCCACAAAAGACCCCGAATAGCCAAAGCAATCCTGAGAAAGAACAAAGCTGGAGGCATCATACTTCCTGACTTCAAACTATATTACAAAACTGTAAAAACAGTATGGTACTGGCATAAGAACAGCCATCTAGACCAAAGATGGTCAACTAATATTTAACAAAGAACACTTAGTGTAGAAAAGACAGTCTCCAATAAATGGTGCTGGTAAATCAGATATTCACATGCAAAAGAACGAAACTAGACCCCTATCTTACATTACTCATAAAAATTAACTCAAAATTGATTAAAGACTTGAATGTAAGACCTGAAACCATTAAACTCCTAGAAGAAAACATAGGAACAAAGTTCCTTGATGTAGGTCTTGGCAATAATTTTTTGGATATGACACCTAAAGCACAAGCAACCAAATTAAAAATAAGCAAGTAGAACTACATAAAACTAAAAAGCTGCACAGCAAAGGCAATTACTAACGAGATGAAAAGGCAACCTACAGAATGGGCTAATATCCAAAATATATAAGGAACTCATATAGCGAAACAAACAAAAAAACAAATCCAATTTAAAAATGGACAAGGGACCTGAATAGACATTTTCCCAAAGAAGATATTCAGATGGTTAACAGGTAAGTGGAAAGGTGCTCAATGTCAGTAATTATTAGGAAAATGCAAATCAAAACCACAATGAGATATCACTTCACATCTGTTAAAATGGTTATTAAAAAAAAAGTGTTATCAAAGATGTGGAGAAAAGGGAACCCCTGTGTACTCTTGGTAGGAATGTAAATTGGTACAGCCACTATGAAAAACAGTACGAAGGTTCCGTAAAAATTTAAAACCAGAACTACCATATGATACAGCAATCCTACTTCTAGATATATATCTTAAGGAACCTAAAGCACTATTCTGAAGAGATATCTGCATCCCCATATTTATTACAGCATTATTTATAATAGCCAAGACATGGAAACAAGTGTCCATCGATGAGTGAATGGATACACACACACACACACACACACACACACACACACACACACAACGGAATACTCAGCCAAAAAATTTGTGAAATTTTGTGACATTTGTGAAAAAATTAGGCTAAGTGAAATAAGTTAAAGACAATACCGTATGATCCTACTTATATGTAGAATCTAAAAAAAAAACCTCATAGAAATAGAGATTAGATTTGTAGTTGATGGTGGTGGGTGATGAGTGGTGGGGGAATTGGGGCGGGGGAAGGTGGTCAAAAGGTACAAACTTCCAGTTATAAGATAAACCAGTTCTAGGGATATAACGTACAACATGAGGACTATCGTTGATGCTGCAGTCCTCAGACATGTATGCACATTTGAAAATTGCTAAAAGTAGATATTAAAAGTTCTCATCACAAGGAAAAAAATTGTAAGTATGAGATGATGAATGTTAACTTATTGAGGTAATCCTTTCACAATGTATACATATATCAAATCATTATGTTATATACTTTAAACTTCTACTATGTATATCAATTATATTGCAATAAAACTAGAAAAAATTAAACCTAATTATAAGTTGTTTAAAAACAATTCTGCAGGAGGGCTAAAAATAAATAAAAAGAGGGAAGCAAAGCGAGAAGAGTTTAGAGTATTAATCAGATGAAGGGAATTCAATATAGAAGGCAATAAGTGGGACAAAGTTTAATTTTTGTTTAATAGTGTATGGTTCATACTTAAAAAAAATCTTGTAGCGAATAACACAACAATGAGCTATGAAAAATATGCTAGAAACAAGGATAATCTGACAGATATACAGTATTAGTGGGAACTATGAACAAGGCTTTCTCCGACGGACAGACCAAGTCCATAACAGATAACCAAGGTGTCTGGGAAAAACCCTGGGCAGGCGTTAGGCTTCTGCCTTTGGGTAGAATGCCATAATTACTATGTTTACTCCTTCTTGGCTGATGCAAACTGTCTAAGAAATAAAACTAAATTCTTAAAAATCAGCTGACAAATGATGAAGCCAGCTTTGGGGCTAAACTTGTTTTTCATTTTTTTTTTTCATAAAATCAGTTAGAATACTTTAAAACTGAGGAAGTACAGACTACCTTTTAGAACTGATGACTCCGAGGTAAGATGATTTGAACTACATGTGAGGAAGGAGAGAATCTGGGAGGGAGGGGATGGAGAATGTTCTTGGGCCCATTTTAAAGAATTATGCCAGTTCTGGAAAACGCAGATAAGCTTTTCCCTACTATCTCCCACACTCACCATGAACACACTAACAGGAGAGACTGATCTGAGTGACTGGGGGTCACTATTTTGGACTTCCCCTTCTGCCATTACTAATGCTTTGTCTTCTCTCCCTTTCTCCCTTCTTTTGGGGGCTTAAAAGGTGCTTTAGCAGGGGAGCAAAAACTTAAAAGAACAGATCACTCTCCACTCAGGCCCTTTGCAGAACCAGAATATCATTCCTGTGATGAGAGAGCGACTTTAACTTACCAACACTTAACATCACCCCGTGGTGCCTGCAAGAGCCAGTCTGCTCAAGACAGCTTTTGGTTGCTTGTTGTGCCGTGAGCTAGCCATATTTGTGACCGATCAGTATTAAAACCTCCTGCATTCCTGGTATAAACCTTTTAGCCTACATGACCGTGGCTTACCTTTTGGTTTTATTTGTCCTGGGTTTCATTTGGTAGCATATTTAAAGAGACTTCAGCGCCTATATTGGTAAATGAAATTAGTCTGTAGTTCTTTGTGTTTTCTTTGTCAGGTTTTACTACTAGGATTTAACTGTCTTTAAAAATGCATTGGGAATCTTTTCATCTTTTTATGTTGTGGAGGAATTTTTTTTATTGAGGTATAATTGACATATAACATTAGTGTCAGATGTACAATATAATGACTCGATGTTTGTATACATTTTGAAATGGTCATCACAATAAGTCTAGTTAATATCCATCACCATACAGTCACAAAAATATTTTTCTTGTTATGAGAACTTTTAAGATCTACTCTCTTGGAAACTTTCAAATATGCAATACAGTATTATTAACTCTGGTCACCATGATATACAACTTATTCTGGAGCAATTAAAAAAAATGCTTCCCACTACTTGTTGGCCGTGGGGAGGACAGTTTACAGGTACAGATACCGACACCTTTTAGCCTCAAGGGGACAGAGTGGCTGGAGCCCCAGTGTAGTGAACTCCCATAAAGAGTCTTGACTCTTCACCCCAGTGTGATGTATAAATATTTCCATCGTGAGCTGTTCTGGAAAAGTTTGGGAAACACCATATTGTAGCATGGGTTCTAGTCAAAAGAAAAAAATGTTAACCCCACAGTAAGAGCTGGGAGAAGCCTGTATTTTGCATCTTCTTTGGAGCTTGGGAACTATCTTCAGGACCTCTCATTGAAATCACATTTGGTTCTTTCCCATCTCTTTTTGACAGGGTCTGGAGCTTTCAGGTGAGTTGGCCCTGCCAGGTGCCTCTGTTGTGGGTAAAGCCTGGTTAGCTGAATTCAGCAACAGGTGAACTTCATGTACTTTGCAGCTGTGTTTTCCTCCTGCCTGGCTGTCAGCACACCTCTCTGTTCTAACTCTATGCCTGAGACTTTAAGCACATGATGCTTGCTTGATCTTGTGAAATCAAACTTACCTTTAAAATTGGGTGCTTACATGAGCATTGTTTCTTAAATATGTAACCCCACAGCTGCCATGGTCTCTCTAAACTGGTGCAATCTGTTGCCTTCTTGCTACTTCCTATACTACCACATTTTGACATGGGCTTAGAAATTGTTTTTACAAAATTGAAATAGCAAAAAATTCATCTGTAAAACCACTTAGGCCCAGCACGTATTTTAGCCATAATTCCTTTGATTTTTAAGGCATGTTCTTGTTTGTTGGCTTATTCAATGGCTAGAGAGAGATTCCTGAGATGGTAATAAAAGCTAACTCTCGCTTCATGGGTGTTGTTTCATACGATGTACCCTTATCTAATTGAGACTTACTCTCTGTGTCCCAATTTTCAGGTGAGAAAAGACAGACTTCCAAGTGTTCAAAGTTCGGAGACTTCTGCGGTATCTTTACAATAGCAAAAATTACACGTCAGGGAGAGAGCCTGGCCCACTAGATGGCAGTTACTGAACTTTGTTGGTGACGAGGATGCCCAAGACTGAGACTTGGGGAGCCCTGTCAGCTGAGGACCCGTTGGGAAGAAAACTGAGATGTTGAGCCTTTCCAGAAGATGGGGGTGGGGTGGGGAATGCTACCTGGAGGCCCCAAATGCCCAGGCATCAGTGGCTGGTTGTGACACTCCCTCAATCCAAGACCAGGAGGTGAAGGCTGGCCAAGAGGCAGTGGGGGCAAGGCCTCCTGGCAGTCAACCATGAATCGATTGGCCCTATGGCGGTTGCTCCACCCCTTGGGGACAAGTGTGACGGTGGACCTGGGAGTCCCTGGTCCCTCAGAAGTCGTGCGGGCCAAGGAGCAAAACTGGCTCCTCGTGACCCCTTCAAACCCAGAGGTCCCTTGAAGCACGTGACTCAGCCCCAGGGCCTAGGCGCTGCTCCTCTGCAGCTCCTCCCCCTGCGCCCCGCCCCGCTGCACCCGGCGCAGAGCGGTTGCCCGTGCCGTTGGCGCAACACGTGGTTTCTGGAAGCCTCGAGGCCCGCGCGGGCGGGGGTCGGACGGCAGGGGCGCGGTGCAGGAGGCCGAAACGCACCCGCGGCGTGTCCAGGTTGGAGGGCGGAGCGCGTCACCTGTGGTGCGTGGCCGGCCGGGGCTGGGGGCCGCAGCTGGACGCGCGGGGTTGGCGGAGGCGAGCTGGGGAGGAGGTGCGGCCCCACCGAGGGCGGAGGCCAGCACTAGGAAGGACTCTGCTTCCGCTCCCAAAATTCAGTCCGAGTGAGTAGCGACGAGAAGACCCGGAGAGGGGGTGCGGCCGCGACTGTGCATGTCTTACCAGGGCGAGTCCGCCGTCGGCGGAGGCGCGGGGAAGATGCTCGAGGTCCTGGTGCTGAAGGTGAGCGAGCGCGAAGTGCCCGGGCCGGGCCGTTGACCGGCTCCAGCCCTGCGCGTGCTGGTGGGCCTGGCGGGGGGATGTCGGTCTTTGGACCGCGGGTTGGGGTGCCAGATAAGATTCCTGACTCAATTTCAACAAAACAACATGAAATTTTAGTTCAGCCGTGTCCCGTGCACTGTTTGGGACCTAAAGTAAAAACTTATTCATTGTTTCTCCGAAATTCAGATTTAACTGCGTATCTTTATTTAATAACTCTAGAACCCTAGGGGAGGGGATGGACTGTAACTCATCCTACGCACCCCGTGGCGGGTCTGCCCTGGTTGAGGGTGCCCATGCGCCCCAGCTTGGTGTATTTCCGGGGACCCTGACCTGTTCCCTTCCCCAACGAGGCTCCACCCCTGTTGGACAGGAGCTGGGAGAACTTGTACCTCTCTTCCCCCACCCCTGCACACACGCGCGGGGTGCGTTCCCTCTTCACGTGGGGACTCCTGCTCGCTCGCCCCGGGACTCTGGCGGTCACTCCTTACCCGCACGGGTACCTCGGGCCTTAGGTCCTTGGAGGAGGGGGTCACAGCGGGGGCTCTTCCCGGGTGGGGTCTGCTGAGCACAGCTGCAGCTTTGTCTTTGAGTCAGGTGAGTGCTCCTTGGCTATTAGGCAAGAGACCGGAAGGCGCGGTGTGTGCACCACATTGCTTGGAGGAAGGGGTTTACAAACCAGAGTAAAGAAGAGCGTTTCAGTCCCTGGGAAAAGGAAATATAAATCACTTAAAAACATTATACTTCAGTGGGCAGAGAAGAGGGCTATTGCAAATGATGGGATTTAAAAATATAACTTTCCTGCGCCTATTTTATGTTGTGTAATTTATATGAACAGAAATTCTCAAACGTTTGAAACAGCTGACCCTTCAGAGGATTTCCTCAGGCTTATAAGCGTTTCAGATCCAGTCAGGGAGCTCCTCTCCACCATCAGTCCTAAATAGACTAGTGTGATTTTTCCTTTAGAATGGCAGGGCTCAGGGATGAGCTAGTTCATCAGGGAATAGCACTGGCAGGAGGAGCTGGACTCCTACTGCCTCCAGCTTTGGAATCTCCTCTCTTTTAGTTGGATCCAGGAACCCTTTTATCTAACCCCCTCAGCTCTGGTCTGCCCCCACTTCTAGCTGTTACCCTGATCACCCTGAGCAAATTTTCTATCCAATGTAGTATTTTCTGGTAAAGTACCAGCTGTAGTGCTCCAGATTAGTTTAGCTTTTTACATGCATAAAGACATTTTCCCCAAGTGCTTGTCAGTGGATGAATGGATAAGCAAAATTTGGTATATATGCACAATGAAATATTCAACCTTAAAGAGGAAGGATATTCTGTCACATGCTACAATATGGATGAAACTTGAGAACATCATGTTAAATGAAATAAATCAGATACAAAAGGACAAACACTATGTGTTTCCACTGATAGGAGGTTCCTAGAATAGTCTCATTCACAGAGACAGAGTAAAATGGTGTTTGCCAGGGCCTGAAGGAAGTGGGGAATGGGATGTTAGTATTTAATTGGTTCAGTGTTTCAGTTTTGCAGGATGACAACAATTCTGGAGATGGACAGTGATGATGGTAGTATAACATTGTGAATGTAAATGCCACTGAACCACACATTTAAATGTGGTTAAAACGGCATTTTTGGTATATTTTACCAATTATATATTCCCCAATTAAAATTTTTTAATTTTAAAGTTTTAACAGTTATGTGTTAAATAAAAACATATCTGGCATTACAAATCTATTAGGATGAGGCCAACAGAGAAAAAGGTGTCATTTTAAAATATATATTAAGAAAGCAGCCTAGGCAACGTGCAGCTGTATCAGAAATGAGTAAGGCAGAGTGCAACAAGAGGTGAGTATGGGCTTGTTTTCCCAGAGGGACCAAAAGAGAAAAGGATTAGTTAGCCAGATCGTCCTTGATCACAAAATTGATCAGCGCTGGGGGGAAACCCTTGAGCCATTGGTTCCTACAGTCAAACTGTCTTAATGGGCAGACCATTTATATTTCAGTACAGCTAGGCATGGACCCTTCAAGTGGATAAGCTCTTACAAACGTGGGTAAAACTCTAATATCTGCAGGCTGTGACCTCACTAATGTGGTAAAATGTTTTGTTTTGTTTTTTGTTTGTTTGTTTTTTTGTTTGTTTTGTTTTCTTTTCCTCTACTGCCAGTGAAATCCACAAACAGAATTTCAGGAGTGGTTTTCCTGCTGGAGCTACTGCTCTGCCCATAGTAGGCTGAGTTGAGGTTGAAGCAGTAGCTATTCTAGGACCTCTCATAACAGCATGACTATAAGTGGTCCCAGTGTTATTTAGTCTGGAATTTTCATAATTTTTTAAATTAACATCTTAAGTTTTACAATTGATGTTGGAAAGTGTAAGTTTGACAGATATCTGAAGTTATTATGGAAATACCATATACTAATGGGAATTGAAGATTAGATGATAAATCCAGTGACCGATGTTTTAAAATACACGTTACACACTTATATTACCGAATGTGGGAAAAGAGACTCATTACGTAATTACTCAAATAAAAGTAAAGGGAAATAACATATAGGAAAGATGAGTTTCTATTCCTGAGAAATAATAAAGAACACACTAATTCAATTAAATTTTATTATGTGAAATATTTAGTTCTCATGCCAGATAGATGATTTAACTTTTATTTGAGTAAAAGTATTCAAGTGTGAATGGTAGAGGTAAGGGAGAAGAGAGTGAACCAAAATTTAATATAGATAATATTTTTCTGACGGAAATAAGATAGACAAGCAGGGGAGATATGTGTCAGACAGCAGCACACTGATAAACTGCAGTGTGGACAGTATTGCCTTAAAGCACTGGTGGCGGTTCCCAGCCTTGGTGTAAGAGGTGGTGGGGGCGGGGACTTGTGAGCCTGTCCTCTCCTAATAAAAAAAAAAAGGAAGAAATGGCAATTTAAACCACTTGTGCTGCTGGGTGGTAAAACTGGACCTCGCCTACATTTTCAAGGTTTTGGAAGCAGATTAAAAAAAAAAAAAAAATTCTGGTAACTTCATAGTACCTACGATATGTTAAATAATTTTGTTTAAATGTCTTCCCTTGAAATTTTGAAAATTTTCAAACATAAAAACAAGTTACAAAAATAATACTGAGAATAACTATATACTCCATATCTAGAATTAACAGTTAACATTTTTTTTTGCATTTCCGTATTTCTTTATGCATATATGTTGTTAAAAAACAAAGTTCAACTGAGTAAATTTGAAAATCTAATTGGCTTTATTAAGCCATTAGTGAATCAGGCAGCATCTCATCTAGCAACTAGATGGGCACACCAAGGGGTTGTTCAAAATGGAGAGATTTTATAGGAAGAAGAGTGGGGCAGGGGAGCTATTAGTGAAAGAAAAGAAAGGATTATTTTTGGGCTGGAACATTTTTTTCTTGGGAGGGGGCCGGAGGAGGAGAGAGAAAGGGAAAGATTTTTATCATGTAGATTGTCTTGCTTCTTTTGGCTATAAGGGATGGAAAGGGCTTACAGTGACAGATTACCTTATCCAAAAATTCCAGACTGGTTAAAGTTAATTAAATTACATTTCTGGAGGAGGTTAAAACTACAGTTAGATCAGGCATTAAGTCATGGGCTTTTGGCACCATTGACACCATTTTGGGACTGTGCTGTGGTTTTCTCCCTAACAATGTATATAAAATTATTTTACTTTTTTTGCTAAACTATTTGAGAATGAGGTGAGAAAGCTGTATTTTCTAAGAACAAAGATTTTTTCTATATATAACAATATAATTATCACACTTGAGAACTTTAACATTGATGTGATATTATTGTCTAATATACAGTCCATACTCAAATTTGTCCAATTGCCCCAGTAATGTCTTTTATAACTTGTTTTCTCTGATCCATCATGCAATAGAAAATTACACGTTGCATTTAGATGTGATAGCCTGTTAGTCTCCTTTAGGTCAGTTCCCTGGCCTTTTTGTATCTTTGGTGACATTGAAATTTATGGAGAGTAAGGGCAGTTCATTTGAAAAATATCCCTCAATTTGAATTTGTTTCCTCATGATTGCTTGGGTTAAACGTTTTTAGTAAAAATACTACATAGGCGATAATACATTAGAAGACAAGAAGCTTTTTAAAAAAATCATTACTTTTAATTATAAATAATTTGAAAATCTAACTTTTTATTAGGAAATATTCCGGACATAGAAAAAAGTGTAGAAAATATGATTATAAACACCTAGACATCTACCATCTAGTTTTGCCATATTTATATCACATCTTTTTTAACCCACAAACTACTAAATTGAGGTATAATTTGTATGTACTCAAATTCATTATTTTTAATGTAGAATTCTGTGAAATATTTTGAAAACTGCATGCAGTCATGTAATCACCACAATCACAATACAGAACAGTTATGTCATTCTCCCCAATTACCTTGTCCTCCTTTGTATTCAGTTTTTCTTCCCACCTGTAGTCCTTTGAATCTGCCAGTCTGTTTCCTGTCGCTGTTAGTTTTGCATTTTCCAGAATGTCATAAAAATGGAGTTGTGCACATGGAATCATATAGTAGCATGTAGTCTTTGAGTCTGGCTTCTTTGACTTAGTATAATGCATGCGAGACTCATTTATGTTGTATTTATCAGTTTCTACTTTTGTATTGCTAAATAGTATTCCATTGTATCGATGTGACAATATATATAATTACCAGTTGCAGGCCATTTGAATTTCTCATTTTTAGAAATTGTAAATAGAGCTGCTGTAAACTTTGCATATGGGTTTTTGCATATAAGTTTTTATTTCACGCGTGAATAACTAGTTTAATATTACCTGTATGTTTAACTTTATGTAACACTGTTTTCCAAAGTAATTTCCATTCCTATTGGAAATGTATGCATTCTAGTTGCTCTACATCCTCATCAGCACTCGATATTGTCAGTTTTATAAATTTTATCCATTCTCACAGGTGTTGATGGAAGACCTGTCCTTCTTGAGGATTAAATTTCAAAAGATGGCTTTCAGGTACCTGAGAAAGACTTCCTCCTGAGTAGTAGGAGGTACAGATACATGCTACTGAGCAAGGGTTCACTGCCCACTCTCATAGAGGCCAATACGATGACGTCAGCTTTTGAGAAAAGAAAAGGCTTTTTTGCAAGATGGACTGGCAAAGAGACAGGGTTTGGTGTGGAATTTAAGAGTTTAGGGAAGGATGGGCTGGCATGCAGAAGCGCTGGTGGGGCAGGTTTCAATTGGAGGGCTTTGGCACCAGATCTTTTTTGGACAACGGACCGTTCTGAAAGGATTCCTGTGATCAAGTTCCAGTCAAGTCCCAGCTCTTTAGTTCCATGGGGTGGCGGGGGAACTTTGGTTCCAGGTGTTATTGATTAAAATTCTCTCCTCTGCACATGCTTCAGCTGCATGACTTAACAGTTATGCTTAATTGTCCCTGAAAAACAACTCAGTATCTTATAAGAAACAGAAGACTGGTTTGAGCTGGTTCTACAGTTATACACATCTCAAAGGGACAGGAAGGACTCACAATTGTAAGCCCTTTAGTACATGCTGTAATAAAGAGAGGTCAAGGGTCTGTGCCAGGATACAAACAGTAAATTCTGGCAGCCTTGAGCTTCCTCAGGCAGGCATTTTAGAGAGGCTGGAGTCATCCTGGGGACACAGACTTCTGCTGCTGGAAGTCGTGCTTGGGTGGCCTCAGTGCAGAGGTTTGGACAAGCCGTTATGTGCTGAGAGTTCTGCAGTTCTCACGGGCAGTGACTATTAAATAATTTTTCTCAGCCTTCCAGTGTCGCTTTTCTCTGGACTCCTTTGGAGTCTCACCTGTGCAATTCAGGGTCTGCTAAGAATTTGAGGGATTTTCTTATGCAGACTTTAGGGCTCTCCCATCTGTGATTGTCTTTCAGAATTTTCCCCCTTAATTTATAGCTGTTTTGGCAGCCCTATATCATGTTTTCTGGCGTCTCCAGCCACATTCTGGCTCTCTGCTTGAGTTCTTAGCTGGTAAACATGGATTTCACTCAGTGACGGGTCCTCCTTTGAAGGGTTAAATCCCCTCCGGTTTCTGTCTGCTTTTGGTATCTCTTCAGTGCCTTAAAATCATTATTTTGTGTTTTTTCCCCAGGATTTATAATTGTTACCTGCAGGTGGGTTAGTCCATATAAACTACTCTGCCATTACTGGAACCAGAACGGACAACTGTTCTTTTTTCCAACGATTTCTTATAAAAATGTTCCAACATTCAGAAGATTAGAATACTATTGCAAACACCTGTATTCCTGCTTCCTGGTACCTAGGATCCAAAATCTTGGGATGTCATTGCTTTTAGGTCCTTTTAGTAGGCACAATTAGGAAATAAATATATGAGATAAATATACAAATGAGTTCTTATTGCTATTTTCAATTCAAATTTAACTTTTCATTTTAAATATGTATCTTTTCTCTTAACAATGAAAATCTTGGTTTCTAATAACATTAGTACATGAAAAGATACATTCAGAGAAGTCCGACTTTCACCCCTGTCTCTTCTACCCCATTCCTGGCTTCCCTGTAGGTAATAGTGTTTTTTTCAGTTTATCTGCAATCATTGATTTCTTTTAATATGAGCAGAATGTATGTATTTCCTTTTCTTTCTTACAAAAGATGTAGGATACCAAAAAACATTGTTCTGAACCTTGCTTTAGTATTTTGTTATGAATATTTTCAAAATACAGGAGCTCAAGGACATTATTCTCTGCTTTTTGAGTCACAATGTGTAATTAAGAATAACATATTATTGGTGACATGTTTTAGAATTTGTGTCTTTAATCTTTTCTTCCAGCTTTATTGAAATATAATTAACATATAACATCATGTAAGTTTAAGGTGTACAACATAATTATTTATATCAAATATATTAAGAGTCTTATTTTTGGTTTGAACCATTCAAGACAGAAGTACTTCATCAAGAATTTGTTAGCTCACTTAGAAACAGTTATTGTGACTCTAAGAGTTATTATAGTGGCAGTTCTGTTTTTAAATCATTCATTATTTTGTTTGTCTTTTAAACATTTTACAGATTGAAGATCCAGGTTGTTTCTGGGTTATTATAAAAGGGTGCAGTCCCTTTTTAGACCATGAAGTTGACTATCAAAAACTAAATAGTGCCATGAATGACTTCTATAATAGCATGTGTCAAGATATAGAAATAAAACCGTTAATGTTGGAAGAAGGGCAGGTATGTATTTAACTGTGCTTTAAACACCATGTCTTGAAAAAACTAAAAATGTAGAATATTCTGGCAACTAATATGATACAAACTGTGAGTATTTTAATTGCTTGTAATCATTGCCTTGTTTTAGGTTCTTTGGGTTGCATAAGATTTAGGCTAATGAAAGTGGCAGTTGTTGTATAAGGTTCATATAGGGCAAGAAGAGATGGGGTGTCATCGAAATTTCGGCTTTGGGGCCATCCTCCTGGGGCTGGCAGCCAGAAGATTATTCTAGATTCATCACAGGTGCAGGCGCCTGAGCAAAAGAGGGCATAGGGATTTTCAGTCTGGGGCTGATGCCTCCGTCGTTGTACTCATTAGCTTTTCATGTACTGGTTGTACCGTACAGTGACCACCACCGCCCAAATCCACGTTTTCACTTAAGCTTGCAAAATGGTCATTTTCATGTTCTTTCTGCATTAAGCATAATGGTTTATGCCTAGCCATCTACATTGGTGTCCGGAGGTTCCCCCCTCACCTCCTTTTCATTTTTTCAGTATTGAACTCATGGCTGTTTATGTATTCATCAGTTGTAATCATTGTTTCGGATGCGTAAATTATCCTATTTTTGGCTAATGGAAGCCCTAGTAGACCACCAATTCAAAGTTGACTGGCCGTGTGAATTATTATCTGTTCATAACCATTCCTACAAGTTACTTTGGCTTCAGCATTAAACAAAAATACCCTTCATCCTTCGGCAGAATTCCTCTCGAATTATTCTTTGCAGAATAGGTGCACTATGTTTTCCAACTTTGTTCCCAAGGGCAGGAATCTCCATTGCCCCACTTCTTGCCTTTTGGGCACAGCTGTCTCCACTGGGCCACTTTATGTCTGGAGTCAGCTTATGGTTTGCCTGTCTGGATTGCTGTTGACTTGGCTGTGGCCCGGCAGTCCTGTAGGACAGTCAGGATGCCAAAGCCTGTGAACTCAAGAGGGCAGTTTCCCTAAAAGGGGCTGCAGACACTTATATTTCTTCAGTCATTCAACAAGTCGTTTTTGAAGACTCAGTATGTGCTAAGCACTGTTCTAGGTGCTGGGAATATGGCAATCAACAAAACACAGAAACTCACGTGATGGACCTGTTAGTTGTGGCAGGTAGAAAACAAACGTCAGAGGGTGGGAGGGGCTGGGGAAGAGAGCCTGGGGGTGAGGTTTCCTATTGGTCTAGCACATGATTGACAATCATTCGTAAACTTTATTTTCTGATTTAAGGAGGTAAATCCATGCATTTTCTTTACTTTTTAAAAATTATTCTTAGTTAAGCAGTCGAAAGGATTATAGTAGGAAGAACAGTGAAATACAGTTTATGTGCGCTGTATCCTTCTTTGCTGGGGTGTTTTTACTGACAGGCAGGGTTTAGGTTGGGCAAGGTCAGTCTCCTTGAATCTCTTTCCTCTTCTGAAGGTAAAATGTAGGCTGAGGTGATTTCGAGAGTTCTTTTTAGTTCTCTCATATGGCTAGAGATTTTAACACTGAAATTTTCTTTTTATTTTCTAGGTTTGTGTGGTTTACTGTCAGGAACTCAAGTGCTGGTGCAGGGCTGTTATTAAGTCAATTGTGTCTTCAGCAGACCATTACCTGGCAGAATGTTTTCTTGTGGATTTTGCCAAATACATTCCAGTGAAATCTAAAAAGTACGTACGAATTTATTTTGCCTTATGCTCCTTAAGGAGACACTTGTCAGTTTTAAAGGAGAGTGTTATTTTCAAAGTAAGAGGATAGAGGTCATAAACTAGAATTGTTTTTTTAGCTTCAAGAAGGGACGACTTGCAGGTTCCAGTTCTACATGCAGTGAATATAAGAGCAAGTGGTCAGAGGGAAGACCCAGCAGGCGGCTCCAGCCTCCTTCCATCTCCCTTCCTGGAGAGGGCAGGTGCTGTGCATCTCCTAGCTGCCCCTCGCCATATACTCGCCTCACCTGGCTTGGCCTCTTAGTTTGTTCACGAGAGGGAGTGGGTCCTTTAGGGAGGCTTGGCTGCAAGAAAGACACTACTAGGTTGCAGACAACAGAGCATGTATCCAAGTATGTATTCTTGCTTGTTTGCGTAACAAAGTGAGGGTGTGATGATCATCTCAGGTGGGAGACAGTTCAGAATGAGCTCTCACTGGTTCTAGGACCACACATCATAGTTCATTAGAAAACACTTGTCGACAAGTCAGTCTTGGTGTTTGTGGTTATTTTTCTACTGGTTTTTTGTGCCAGAGTAAGAGGACCCTTCCAAAGAGTGACACCAAGTAGACTTCAGCTGCAATAAGAGGTCTGTCTCGGACAGAAGACTTTCACGGCAGAAAGGCTTATCAGTCGGAATTTGCAGATATTTTACAAAAAATGCGTTTCTAGCTTGTGATTTTGCACCTTTATAACTATAACTGTAAAAATAGTGTGTTAAATTGTTTGAGGCTCTTTTCTTTTAGCATTTGGAGTTTTAAGTTTAATTTGTTTTGGGCAAGAGAATCATGATTAAATAGAGCTCAAGGAGGCCATGAGGGGCAGTTAGTGCAGCCCTTTTTCTAAAATGAGTCAAAAGATGCCTGCGCTGCCCACACAGGACATCCCAATAATCAGTTTATGTCAAAATAGTATGTTAATAGTGGTCTGTTGTTTGCCAGAATGAAAATAAAAATGTTGAACAACTTATCAAATCTCAGTCCTTCAGCTCGTTTTTTGCAAAGTTGGCAAACACTAATAATTAAAATATCTGCTCATTTACAGAAACTTTAAAGTAATTCCAGTTGTGTGTTGAAATTGATGCTTAAAAATCTTAAATAAGTTTTGCTTCTGAGGTTTGTTCATTATTACCCAGAGTTTCTCTGTCTAAGTATTCTCACTGGACATTATTTTTCTGATCCCTCCCCACCCCCATGCCATGAAATTTTAACATTAAAGATATACTGAATACCTGTGGAAGTACTATGTGTGTATCTATTCTTTATATATAAAAAGAGTGAGATGTTTTTTCACCCCCTAAGAACAAGTTTTCACCCCCTTAGGCAAGTGTCTCCAAGTACTTCCTGCTGTTGGTGGCTACTTTAAAGAGAAGTTTTTTGTGTGTTCTGTGTTAAATGTATTAATTATATTGGTGTACTTTAAAAGATTATCTTATGTATAATTTTTCTTTATAATGGAACTGTTGTTCTATTTTACCCTTAAGCATCCGAGTTGCCGTGAAAACTTTTATGCAGCTTCCCTACAGAGCGAAAAAATTCAGACTATACTGCACAAAACCTGTTACGTTACATATTGACTTCTGTGAAGACAGTGCTGAAATTGTGTACGTATAGTCTCTAATATGTTGAGTCATTAGTGAAAATATTAAGTATGTGATATTTATATGAAATTAATTCCTCTTGATAAATTCTAAGTGATTTCAAAGATGTCTTTGTACTTCAGGGGATGTCTTCTGGGTCCACATGTGTCCGACCCAGTTCTGAGCAGAATTCCCCAGGCAGCCCTGTTTCCAGAGGCTGGGTGTAATTGAGGGGATTTAGAGTAGGGGCTGAGCCCTTTGCTTTTTGGGCGGCTGCTCCTCCTCCTCCTCCTCCTCCTCCTCCTCCTCCTCCTCCTCTTCCTCCTTTCCCCCATCCCCCCCCCCCGCCCCCTCAATAAATAAACTGCAAAGGGAAACAATACATAGGATCACGGAGCATTACAAAACATCTATCTTCTCCAGCCCCAATTCCTCCCTCCTGATGGGCCTCTGTGACCTGTTCAGTCTCTGAACTTACAGTTTTTCAGTGCTTTTAGAAACATTCATATGCATGGAACTTTTAATAAAAATTAGAACATACTGTCTTATTTGCAAATTTAACTTAAGAATGTATGTTGAAGCTTTTCATACCCCTCTTCTACTTTCATTCTTTTTCACAGGTGAATATAATGGCATACTTGCTGTATTTATGAATTCTTCTCTTGATAGCCAGCTAGATTGTTTTCAAATTATTTTTGCAGTGTACATTACAATTAGAATAGATAAATCCATATAAAAATATAGAGATGTATACATACACGAGCGCCTGTGCCCACGCCCGCCCCATCTTTGTTACTTTTCCCAGTATTTGGCCACATTGCCAGTGTTTGTACAGGACAAGTCCCTTTGAACAACCACTACTTGAGGTCCTGGGGACAGCCGCATCCTCCCACCTGGTACTCCTCTTCCTCCCCCTCTAGGACTGTGGCATTGTGGGAAGCAAAGCTGCAGGAAGCAGCACAGTTCTGACTCAGCTTGCTCAGCGTGTATCTTTGTGATGGTACATTCATTGCGTTTTCTGAACTTGAAAGCTGTTTCTCTTGTGAATGCTTTTGTGGGATCTGGGGAGACCCTCCCATCCCCACTTCCCCAGTCCCAAACTCTCTATAGGTCCCTCGAGATGGTGAATGCATCACTCTTGTGGTGGCCTTGGAATGTGCACTGAGAAGATAAGTAGCCGGATTGTCTCTGCCAAGGCCACTGTGCTTTGCCAGGCTGCCCAGCAACCCCTGCTTCCTCCCCTGTCCCTCTTTCCGATCAGCCACTTACCCTCCTGGCGTGACTTGGGTGCCTGCCTGTCCACACCCAGCTCTCGCAGAGGCAGTTTGCCTCCCCCTATCTTTACCCTTGCCTAGCCTTGGCTGCGCCCAGCCCTGGGACACCCTTAATGTAGGCGAAGGGCTTAAAGTGAGTCATCTTACTGGATTTTGATCATCTTCTTTGACATGTACCTTCGCACTTTATCCAGAATGTCTATCTCAATATGCATATTATGGTTTTTATAGATTTTGTCAGATTTCCCTCTCAAAAGATTAGTGGTTTGTACTTCTGTCAGTGGGTATAGAAAGTGCTGCTTTTCCCACATAGCATTGAATATCGTTAGACTTTTAAGTTTTTGCTTGATTGCTTGGTGGGTGAAATAGTATTTATTTTTAATTTGTATTTTTCTGACTTGTAAAGTTGGGTGCCTCTTCATGTGGTATTCTCATATATCTCTCTCTCTCTCTCTCTCTCTCTCTCTCTCTCTCTCTCTCTCTCTCTCTCTCTCACACACACACACACACACACACACACACAACTAATTGATCTATTTACCCGTGAGAGAGACTGATTTATCTGTTACTAGCCTGGATTGATTTTTCTCTTGGGCCTTTTTCTTATTCGGATTCTACTAATTTTTTAAAAAGCATTTTTGGTAATTTTTGTGTGTGGCAAGGTTTTGGAATCACTGTTATTTTATTTTTTGCCTCCTTTTAGAAACGCTTTATAATTCTCTTGAAGTAATGTGCTTAAATCTTTCTTAGTAAAAATAAAAATAGTTTAGTCAAGGCACTGGTAAGTGCTCGATCACCTCATTTGATCTTTATAACACTTGGTGGACAGTGGTGGCATCTCTGATAAATAAAATGGGTAGAGAAACCAAACATTTTACTCTGACCTTATTTTTGTTCCTTGCTTCCAAATACTGGCTTCTCCTCATCTTCTACTGCCTACAGCTTTTCCTGTGATTTTTTTCCCCAAAGCACAGGAAAGGATGAGACGATAGAAAGCGGGTGACGGTGGGAGGGCGTCAGGAGGGTGAGGAGGAGCGTGAGACAGCAATGGCTGGTGTTCCCACGGCCGGTCTCGGAAAGTTGGTTTGACTAGCACGTTTGGAGCCCTTGCTGTCCGTCAGCCTGTGCTGGACACTGCACACTCTGGATTCCTGCTAAGGGAGCTTGTATTCTGTCCCACGTAACTGGGGACGATGGTGTTGGGACAGACGATGCCATGGTGGTGGGTATGGGTTGCTCGGAAAGTCTCTGCCCTGGTGGAGGCAGCAGTGGTGAGAGCTGTAGCAGGCTTCAGCTGGGATCATCACCCCAGAGCAGAGGCAGAGCCACGCTCGCCCCTGCCTGCATCGTATGTCCAACATGTGACGTCAGAAACCTCCAGTGTATGGTTTACAGAATGATGTTCGTGTGCTAGCCTCAGATTTTTGTTTGACTAAGTTGCATCTGTTCACTGTTTCAGACCCGCCAAGAAGTGGGACAGTGCAGCTATTCAGTATTTTCAGAACATTCTCAAAGGTAAGGCAAGTGCGTGATCACTGCAGCCTGCTTTGAACTGACACCCAAGGCAGTTCAACCTTCCGTTAGTGAGGGGGTTTGAGATGTGCACTTAGCTGTTTGACCCTCCTCATATAGGTTCATAAGGTACCTGGAAGCTTCTTTCACCCCAGTGTCACAGTGACTTTGTGTCCCTGGAATTTTGGGGGTGGATGTGGACTTCACTAATTAGCAGGTGAAATTAGAAATGGGGTGTTTGGTGAGGGACCCTTGCACAATAATAGTGCCTGCCTCTTAGACTGCATAGAAGCTGCGGCGCTGCAAAATAAACTTAGGTGCATTTCACTGAACCAACAATTGATGAAAAGCCTAACTTGTGTGTAATCCTCATTATTGCTAATTTAAGATGTACCGAGTATCTCAGAGCCTTATGTAGTGTGCTTTCTTTATATTGTTGGCTGTAACATCAGAGTCATTCATGGCATCTGTCCTAAGCCCTGGAAGTCAGGAGCCACACAACTGTACCTGCCTCCTAGAGCTATTCTGAGGAGTAGTGGGTGTGAAATGTCTAGGGTGCTGCCTGTACCTGTTGGGGTCCCGGCCCCTCTCTTCTGCTGCCCCACTGTCTAGGTACAGGAACAGACAGATGCTTTGTACCTGGGAGAAGTGAGAGGCTGAAAGGGTCACCAGTTTTAGAGCTTTGGTCCTCGCGAGCCCGTCAGGGGGTCCTGGGAGGCAGGTTGGCAGAGGCAGCACCCAGGTTTGAATACTGCCCTGTTGCTTCTGTGCAGCCTTCTCTGAGCCTAGTCTCTTTACCTGTATAGTAACTCTCAAAGGTTGTGTTAACAGTGATGTGAGGTACGTTTGTAAAGGATTTAGCAGAGTGTCTGATAGGTACTCATACCTGGAGCTGCTGTTTGGATTATGAAGTCTCTGAGAGAGAATAGCTGAGAGCTCCTCTGGTCCATGGGCCTTTGGAGGAGTGGAGAGACTCGGATGAAAGACTGTGACTGGAAATAGTTTGTCACTGGGAGAGAAGAGAGGGCCAAGAACTGTGTTCAAGGCGGTGTTTTTAGGGGGGGCAGGAGGAGGATACTGTGGATGGGGACAGGGTATGAGTCTGACTCCGTGCCAGGAGAGTGTTCCCCTTGACTTGCCAACCCCAGACTCCTTCTGCTTTAAGACTCACCTACCTGGAGGAGGAAGCCACCAGATATTGTAGTGCTGGGTAATCTTGAGTAGTTAGCAGAGATTAATAGGTGGGAATTAGTTATATTTGTTTCAAGTATACTTTTAATATCAGCTAATTTACGTTTTCTTTTATACTCTTTAGCAACTACCCAGGTGGAAGCCAAATTATGTGCTGTAGAAGAAGATACTTTTGAGGTTTACCTTTATGTAACTATAAGAAATGAAAAAGTAAGTGAAAAAGTAGTATTTCAAAAATATTTTACCATTATTTAATTTTTTTTATTTTAGTAAAACAAAGAATAAACACCAAGGGAAACTGTCATTCACATAGCATAGAAATTTTCTTAATCTTTCAAGATCTGGCTTAGATCAGAAGTTAGCTGGGTCTGTGTTTTCTTGTTTTAATTGCTTAAAAAAAAATTACTACCGTGTTTTATTTAGACAGAATTTTATTTAGTAATGGACAAGAAATCATTCCTGGAGTAATGAGTATGAAACGTTCTTCTTATAAGAGGACATATTTTTATAAATACACGTTTGGTATGAGTTTAGTTCACTGTTTGCCCTCCGCCCCGCCCCCCCCCATGATTTTCTCATTATGTGTAACATGTACTCTTTGTAGAGGATTCAGATAACACAAGTAGAAAGAAAGTGGACATCACATGCAAGTCCCCCTCCGCCCTGTTATTAGCTGTTAGCGTTCGTCTGGCACATTTATCAAAGGTGGCACAAGGGAGGTAGATGGAGATGTGGATCTAGGTTACTCGGGGCCTACAGTGGGCATCTAAATCACAGATTTATTTAAAAATTTTACTTTGAAATAACGTAAAAATTGTGCAAAGTATTGTATATGCTTTTCTTGGGTTCCCTTAATGTTAACTGTACAAACCAATGGGCACAGTGATTAAGACCATGAGATTAAATACCATTTTTAGATCAAATATCATTTTTAGAAAATGTACAGACTTTATTTGAATTTTGCCTGTTTTCCCACTAATGTTCTTTCTCTAGGCTGGGATCTGATCCGGGATCCCACATTGCATCTGATTTTCACATCTCTTTAGTTTTCTCAGTCTGTGAAAGTTCTTCAGCCTTTCCTCATCTTTTAAGACCTTGACACTTCTGAAGAGTACTGCCCAGTTATTTTGTAGAATGTCGCTCAAGTTGGGTTGGTTCGATGTTTACTCATGGTTAGATTGAGGTTCTACATTGTTAGCAAGAATGCTAGCAGCGGTCCCTTCTCAGAGCATCACAGGAGAACATTCGTGGTGTGATACATCTTATTACTGGTCATGTTAACCTTGATCAGGTGGGTAAGGCGGTAAGGGGGTGTCTGCTATGTTTTTCCTTAAAAAGTTATTATTTTTTTCCTCTTGAAATGATTAAGTATTTTATAGGGAAATACTTTGAGACTGTGCAAATATCTATTAATGATTCTTGCCTGCAAAACTCATTTCTGTGGTGTTTGCCCATTTCCATCGCGCCTTTTACATTTTTAGTGGGAATTATGTAAGGAAGAACTAGCTCTTCTCCCCATTGATTGATTGATTCAGTAATTTATCTTACTCCTGGATATTCTACTCTGGGGGATATAATCCGTTGCCATCATTATTTTCTTGTTCAGATTGTCCATTGGAATGGAACTTCTTCAGAGTGGCATATGTGTTTTTTTCAATGTGCCTCATCATTGTTGAAAACCCCCTACTTTTTGGTACTACAAGATAACTCCTGGCTAATTTGGCCATTTTCCAACCCCAGTCTAGACTCAAACACTTCTCTAAGAATTGGTTCCTTTAATTGAAAAATAGTAGTTAGATATCAAGATCAGGTCGCTAGGTTTGGTTATTGCTACTGAGTGTCATTGATTGTAGGTCCTCTTAGCAGACAGGAAATGTATGTATGTATGCAAATCCATGCATGCATATATTACATTTGTTTCTAGATCTATCCATCTGTACTTACATTAACAGTCATGGTACCTCTCATTTCAATACAGCACCTCCCCTTTCCTCATTCTTGACATCTGTCTCCGACAGTGAGAAACCTGCTGTTAGCTATAGTATACTTACTTGATCAATCCTAGTATTCACATGAAGTAATTTCAGAATTGCTAACCCACATTTCTGTAAAAAAGAAATTTTTTAGCCTTACAGCATGCAGCCAAAACACCGTTTTCCAAAGTAACTTAGGTTCATTCTTTTCTTCAGTGTGATTTATGTTTGTTCATTTGTTACTATTTGTATAGTATTTTAGGTTCCCCCACATCTTTGTTGATTTTACCTATGACTTTTCATTACTTATTTTACAGCTTAGTAAAAATGACAAAACATTGGCTGTTGGACCAGTCTTGTAAAAAAAACATAAAAAGGTTCTCTACTGACGTTCCTTCTTGCTTTTCAAGAGGAGGTCTCTGTTTCTTTCTGTTTTATGGTCGGATGTGGATGGTAACTTGCTCTTACTTCAAGGTAGTGAAGTGCAGAAGGCATGCTTAGCAGTGAGAACTTTTCATGGATGCATGAGGTTATAATTACTAGAAAAAAAACAGGGCCAACAATCCTTTCCAACTTTCAGTGGAAGCACAAGGATGTATCCCAGGGTGTTCTCCTTTTTTGCCTGGCTTCTTTCATGCAACAAAATTATTTTCAGATACATCCCCATTCCTTTGTCTAAATATACTACAGTGTGTTTATCCATTCACTTGTTGATGGACATTTGAGTTGTGACCAGTTTGGGTAGTAACAAAGTAAACTGCAATGAATATTCATATACAAGTCTCCCTGTGGAACTCTGCTTTTATTTCTCTTGAGTTAATACCTGGGAGTCAAACTTCCTTCATGTCTTCTTCAACACTTACACGGTCATTCTTACAGATGTGTAGTGGTATCTCATTGTGGTTTAAATTTGCATTTTCCTAATGATTAGTGGTGTTTCAATCATCTTCTCATATACCAGTTGGCCATCTGTATAACTCCTGTGGCAAATGCCTTTATAGATCTTCTGCCTGTTTTTAAATTGGGTTGTTTGTTTTTTGCTATTGAGCAATATGAATCATTTTTATATTTTGAATATTAACCCCTTATCAGATAGACAATTTACAGATATTTTCTCCTATTCAGTACGTTGCCTTTTCATTTTGTTGATGGTTTTTCTGTGCAGAAGCTTTTTTAGTTTGATGTAGCTCCACTAGTTTATTTTTGCTTTTGTTGCCTTTATTTTTGGTGTCAAATTAAAAAAATCATCACCAAGACCAATGTCAAGGAACTTAATGCTTAGGTTTTCTTCTAGCAGTTTTATGGTTTCAGGTCTTACATTCAAGTCTTAAATCTATTTCAAGTTAATTTTTGTGTATAGTGTAATACAGTTGTCCAGTTTCATTCTTTTGCATGTGGTTGTCCAGTTTCCCCAACACTGTTTACTAAAAAGACTGTTCTTTTTCCATTGTATATTCTTGGCTCCTTTGTCATAAATTAATTGACCGTATATACATGGGTTTATTTCTGGGCACTATGTTCCATTGATCTGTGTATCTGTTTTTATTCAAGTATCATCCTGTTTTGATTACCGTCTTTTGCCCATTTTAAAATTGAGTTGTTTTCTTTTTATTGAGTTTTGAGGGTTTTTAAAAAATATATATTTTAGATATATGTCCATCAAGATATGTTATTTAAAAATATTTTCTTCCTATCTTTGGACTGTCTTTAACACTATCTTTCGAAGAGCAGAAATTTAAATTTTGAAAAAGTCTGATTTATCAGTTTTTCCTTTTATGATTTGTGTTTGAGTTTTGTCTTTACCCTCCCCCAAGATCTTTGCCTGACAAAGTCATGTTAACTTGCCAGTACTTTAAAGAAGATACTCATACTTCATACAGATTCTTACTTTTTTCTTCTCAGGAGGGTTGGTCAGAAGTATCTTAGTTCACCATGACCATTGCGGAAGTCAAAAAAGCTATTTCTATCAAATTATGTTCTATAAAACAGTTTTTCTGAAGATTGAAATTTATGGTTAAGTTTGGAATATTTTTTGAACAGTCACTTGACTGTATTTGTCTTATTGTTCATGAAATCTTTAAAATTGTACAGGTTTGTGTTAATGATGATCTGGTTGCAAAGAACTTCGCTTGTTATGTATCACCCAAGGAGAACAAAAACCTTGATTCTTTAGAGAAACCAAGATTGAATATAAAGCCAGCATCCTTTTCTAATAAACTCAACCCAGCACTCACTCTTTGGCCAATGTTTTTGCAAGGACAAGATTCTCAAGGAATGGAAAGTGAGTAGCTTCTCACCCATCTATGTTTCCTTTAAACTGTCTTATGTATAGGAATCTTAGTGTATTGATATAAGTTGTCATAAAGACTTTTCTCAATATGGAGACAGTGACTTGGACTCTGAGTTTAATACTTTAATTTTAATCCTAGTGAGTTTGTGACAAGTTTTGATGTCCTAAAGCTGCTACAGTTTTATTGACATGGAGTTAGAAGTCTGTATGTTCATAATTTAAAGATATTACCAAGACATTTTGTTTGTGGAGAGTTTTAGATGCTTTTAAAAAAGAGCTGTTCATTAACATGAAAATATGAGGAGAGTCATTTCTGGGCAGTGGAAGCAGTCTTCACACGTTTCTCTCTACGTTCAGCATTTTTTCGTCCCTTCAAATTGCTCCCCACTGAGGAGCAGTGTCTCCTATAACCTTATGCAAAAGCGAGAGCAGAAGTTTTACCAAAGAATTCACATTTATATTTTGCGTTTTAGTTCATTCTTTAATCCTGAAATGTGTTTTTTTTCTGTCAGAATCTCATGGTTTAACTTTTCTGGCACAATCTCTCCAACATCCATGGCCCAAACACGTTTTGGGTGACATAGGACCAACTGCCATGATCCTGGGTAAGTTCTACTTGCTTGCTTCATTTTAGAGGTTGCATAAAAGAGTACTCTTAACTATCTAAAGATTCGAATGGTTGTTCAGAAGGGCTACGATAATTCTCTTTTTTCTTTCTTAATTTAATGGAAACAACATGATGTCGATGCTGGCAAAGATAATTTTGCCTTGTAGTCCATACTCACAGGGTTACAAGGAACATAACAGGCACTTGTTCATGCGTAGGACCGATTTATTCCAGCCCAGCTGTAGATCAGTGATTATTATTTGTTCTCAGAGTATACATATGGATATATGATTGATTTTTATGTTAAGTAATAGAATGCATAAACCTAAGAAACAGGCATTTATGAGAGCAGACATACTCAGTCTTTAATTCCATATCTCTGAGATATTAAACGCATTGGAATGTTGGACGACAGTGAAACGTGCCAGCCTCTCTGATGCTTGGCCCACCCTGTGGTAGTTCCTGCATGATTTCACTCCTGCATTGGGTGTATGTATACCTGTGGGTGTACTATGTCATGTATATCTATAGTAAGCTTCTACTAAATTGAAGCTTTAGTCAACTAAAATATTCCCTGCACTTAAAATTATTTTTAATTATTTTGGTAATATTCATTATAGAAAAATACAGATAATCAAAATTTTAAACATCTGTCATTTTTAATATTAAAATTTTAGAGTCTTTTTCCCCCAAGTTTTCCAGGTGTGAACGTATGTATACAATTTTTATTTTACAGAAATAGGATCCTACTGTACATACCTCAGGGCAGTGTTTTTCACTTAATATATGGCTAAACTTCTTTCGAGGTCAGACGTGTTCAGTATAATATGGGTGTAAAGATATGGGCTCTGACGTGAGACTCTTCAGGATGTCAGCCCCACCGGTTCCACTGTCTCCTCTGCGACATGGGGAGGCATTATTCCTGTCCCGCGGAGTTGGTTAGGTGGCCCATCCGTGTACAGTAACTGGCCTCTGGCAGACTTTTGGCACATGTGGCCCCATCCCATATTCTGATGTGCCTCCTGTAAGAGTCCCAGATGAGAATCCCTGCTAAAAGGAGTCCCTGGTGGGAATGTGTTATTTCCATTTGTATTTCTTTCATTTTCACGGGGTGGGGGTGGGAAAAATATCAGACACTTATATCATATTTAATCATTGCACAGCTTTCCATTGTATGAATACATCATTATTATTTTAAGTAGCCCCAGGTTGCTGGACAGTCATTGTTTCTTACTTTTCCGTATTATAGTCAGTGTTGGAATCAACTGTGCATATCTTTGAGAAGGAAAAGATTGTTGGTAGTAAACAAAAGAAGGATAATGTGAGATGTGATTGGATTGTCATATAAAAAATAAAATGATTAGATGTTACTTATCTAGCAAAGATTTCTCTTTCCTTGTAATCATCATGAAATTTCCTATTTCAACTATGTTTTAATTAATTTTTGGTATTTCTCTTTAAAATTGCCTTATATATTTTTAAAATCAAAGTGTAATACTTTTTAATACTTGGTTTAACAGTCAAATAATACACAAAGGCTATAATGAAAAGTAATTCTCTCTTGTCCAACCTCTTCTCACTCCAGGCTATTCCCTAGGGGTAAACCTTTTATTTTTTTCTTCACTATTTATTTTGGCAGTTATCTCCAAATTTTACAATAATTATTTTAGTCTTTCTAGGCTTTTTAATTCTAGACATTGTCTTGACTTCTAGGACAATCCAAATATTCATCAGATATTAGGAAGTGTCTACTATGTGTCAGGCACTGTTTTCGGGATTGTCAAGGTGTATAAATTTCTTTTTATACATCATTAGATTCATTTTGCTAACATTTTGTTGAGGATTTTTACATCTATTTATGAGAGATGTTGGTTCGCCACTTCTTTTTCTTGTATTTTTTTTCTTTTGTTTTGATATTGGGGTAAAGAATGAATTAGGAAATGTTTCTTTTCCATTCTTCTGGAGGAGATTGTAGAGAATTGATATACTTCCTTAAATGTTTGGTAGGATTCACCAGCAGTCTTGGTGCTTTTGTTTTGTAAGATTATTAATTATTGATTGAGTCTCTTAATAGATACAGGCTTATTCAGATTGTCTATTTTTCTGTGAGTTTTAGCAGATTGTCTTTCAAGGCATTGGTCCATTTTATTTAAGTTATCAAGTGTGCAGACATAGAGATGTTTATAGTATTCCTTTATTTTCCTTTTAATGTTCATGGGATCTGTAGTGATGTCCTTTTCATTTCTGATAATAATTTGTGTCATCTTTTTCTTAGTTAGCCTGGCTAAACCCTTATTGATTTTATCGATCTTTTTAAAGACCAGCTTTTGGATTCATTGTTTTTCTTCCCTATTGATTTTCTGTTTTCAATTTCATTGATTTATGCTGTAATGTTTATTATTTATTTCCTTTTTACTTTGGATTTTATTTGCTCTTCTTTTACTATTTTACTACTGTGGAAGTTTAGATGATTAGTTTTAGATCTTTTTTAATATACATTTTTAATAGTATAAATTACCTTCTAAGCACTGCTTTTGCTCCATTTCATAAATTTTGATAAGTTGTATTTTTATTTTCATTTAGTTCTAAATATTTTAAAATTTTTCTTGAGATTTATTCTTGATCTAAGTATTATTTAGAAGTTTGTTGTTTAATTTCCAAGTTTTTTGGGATTTTCCGGCTATCATTTTGTTATTTAGTTAGTTAAATTCCATTGTGGTCTGAGAGTGTACATTGTACGATTTCTATTTTTTAAAATACATTGTGTTTTATGTCCCAGAATGTGGTCTACCTTGGTGTAGGTTCCGTTTGAGCTTGAGAAAGTATATTCTGCTGTTGGATGAAGTAGTTTGTAAATATCAGTTATATCCAGCTCATTGATGGTGCTGTCGTATTCACCTATATCCTTACCAATATTTTGCCTGCTGTCTTTATTTCTGATAGTGGCATTGAAGTCTCCAACTATAGTAGTGGATTCATCTATTTCTCCTTGCAATTCTATCAGTTTTTGCCTCACATGTTTTGTTGCTGTTGTTAGGCATGTACACATCAGGAACTGTTTCGCCTTCCTGAAGAATTGACTCCTTTATCATCATGTGCTGCCTCTATCCTTCATAATTTTTCTTGTTCCAAAGTCCGCCACGTCTGAAATTAATGTAGCTGCTTCAGCTTTCTTTGATTAGTGTTAGCATGATATATCTTTCACCATTTACTTCTAATCTATATGTGTCTTTATTTTTAAAGTGGGTTTCTTGTAGACAACATGTGGTTTGGTCTTGTTTTTTTTTTGTTTTGTTTTGTTTTGTTTTTTGATCCACTCTGACAATCTCTGCCTTTTATTTGGTGTTACTTAGACCATTGCCATTAGACCATTGCCATTTAAAGTGATTATTGATATAGTTGGATTAATATCTGCCATATTTGTTAGTTTCCTATTCATTGCCTTTATTTTTTCTTCTTTTTTTAATTTTTCACTCTTCGTTGCAATTTGTGGTTTTAATTGATCATTTTATATGATACCATTTTCTTTCCTTTCTTATCAGTTATGCTTCTTTTTTTCATTTTTTAAATGATTACCTTAGAGTTTGCAGTATTCATTTATAACCAACCCTAGACCACTTTCAAATAACACTATATCACTTCACAGTAGTTTAAAATTGCTTTTACTTATTCCTTTTCTAATGCACATATCCTCACACTCAGAGATTCTTTCCACAGCTGAGTCCAGTCTACTAAGAAGCCCACCAAAGACATCCTTAATTTGTAATGTTTTTGATCTCTAGCATTTCATCTTGATTTTTTCTTAGAATTTACATCCCTCTGCTTATATTACCCATCTGTTCTTGCATATTGTTTACTTTTTCCATTAGAGCCCTTAGCTTATTAATCATAATTGTTTTAAATTCCTGGTCTGATACTTGCAACATTTCTGCTGTATCTGACTCTGATTCTGATGCTTTTCCTATCTCTTCAGACTGTGATTTTTGACTTTCAGTATACCTTGGAATATTTTTTGTTTAAAGCCAGACATGATATACCGGGCGGAAAGGAACTCTTGTAAATAGGCCTTTAGCAATATGGTGGTAAGGAGTCGGGAGAGAGGAGACATTCTCTGGTGCTGTCTTTTCCTGAGCCTGTGCCCCTGGGCTGTGACCTTCATATGAGCTTTTCAATCCTCTACCTTTCCTGACTTAGGTGGGATAGGATGGCTGGAAAGGGTATAGTTGGGTATTTCCCTTCCCCTATGGTGGTTAGTCTCTGATAAAACCCCTATAATTTAGGCTTTGGTGATGTCTTCTGAGGCCAGGAGTTACCAAGGACAGAATGCTCTGGCATATTTCAAAATGGCTGTTTTCTTCCTCCCCCAACTGGAAACCCAAGGGGATTTTTTATATGATCTTCACTGTGAGAATCTGGTAGAGATCCAGGAGGTAAAATTTACAGAAGCGTTGTGTTGGAGGTTGGTTGGAGAAGTGTTGTGCCTAGAGTTAACTCACTTTTCCACACTTCACCTCAACAATTTGTCAATTACAGTTCAGATTTTCCTGTTTCTAGTACTGGTTCCATGGAGGTTTTTGCTCAGGTCAGTTGTGATTTTCGATATCCACCTGTCTCTCTAATTTTGGGGGAAGCAGTTTGCCCAGTGACCTCATTTTTCTGTCAGATAAGAAGAATTATTGATTTTCATTTTGATTAGCTTTTTATTCTTACAATGGAGTGGTGAATTCCAATCTCCTACATGCCAAAATCAAAACTGGAGGTTATGTTGAGTTTTAAAATGTAAGATTGGTAAATATGTAAGCTTAAGCATTTATTTCTTGGAGATTTCTGTCGTTTTTCTTTTTTAATTCTTATAGCATCTGTCTTTGCTGACTCCTTGTTACAGATTCTCATTTTGGTGTTATACATCTGTATGATTTGAATCTTTTAAAATTTATTGAGACCTGCATTATGTTCTATGTTGATCATAAAAATAAAATGGTCAGTTATTTTACTGGTAAAATGGGTTTACTCAGGAATAGCAGGGAATCACAATTCTAGACAAACAATCTATAACAAAAGCTATGGACAAATCCAGTAAACAAAGAAGAAGAATTTTGCTTTATAGAGAAAAATGAGGAAATCTGGAAGGGGGATGCTTTGAGTGAAAGTCTGTTGGCAGAGGGTGAGAGTTTAGGGTGGTCATGGTTTCTCATTTACTGAATTTGATGGTTCCCATTGGCTAGGCTTGTTGCTGGGCCAGGAGAAAATCTTCATTCCTCATGCTGGAGTAGTAAAATAGAGACACTTCCAATTAGGAATGCAAGGTATGTTTCTTCCTTTGGGGGTCTGTAGTTGATGCTTCTTCCTGTTGAGGTATATAATTGGAGTCAAGTGTTAGGGCATATGAGAGCTCCCCCTTCACACCGCCCGATTACATTTTAAATGAGGTATCCTTTATTCATTTTTACACCCAGAATATGGTCTCTTTTGGAAAATATTCTGTGTGTACTTGACAAGAATATGTATTTGGCTGTCGTTGGGTTGAATGTTATATAAATGTCAAATAAGTCATATTGGTTGATGGTGTTTATATCTTCTCAGTCTTTATTGATACTGTCAGCTGTTCTAGCAACTGTTGAGAGAGTGGCCTTGAGATCTCCAGCTACATAATTGTTCTACTTATTTCTCCTATCAGTTTAATCCACTTTCACGTCATAGATTTTGAACCTCTGTTATTTAGGAACATCAAGGTTTAGAATTTTTATGTCCTTTTAAAAAATTATTATTTAAAAATAATTTTTATTTTTCAGTTACACTTGACATACAGTATTATATTAGTTTCAGGTGTACAACATAGCGATTAGACATTTATATAACTTACGAAGTGATCAACCTAATTAATACCATCTGACACCAGACATAGTTATTACATGATTAATGACTATATCCTTATACTCTATATCCCCATGACTAATTTATAACTACCATCCTACCAACCCACTTCCCATCTGGCAACCATCGAAATGTTCTCTGTGTCTTTGAGGTTGTTCCTATTTTGTTTGTGTTATTTTGTTTTTTAGATTCCACATTTAAGTGAAATTATAAGGTATTTGTCTTTTTCTGTCTGAGTTATTTCATGCAGAATAATACTCTCTAAGTCCATCCATATTGTTGCAGGTGACAATACTTCATTCTTTTTTATGGCTGAGTAATACACCATTGTATATATGTACTACTTTTTTATCAGTTCATCTAATGATGGACACTTAGGTTGCTTCCATATCTTGGCTATTATAAATAATGCTTCAGTGAACATAAAGATACATATGTCTTCTCAAATTAGAGTTTGAGTTTCTTTGGGAAAATACCTAGAGGTGAAATTAGTGTGTCCTTCTTTGTCTCTTGTTATAGTCTTTGTTTTAAAGTCCATTTTGTCTAGTATAAGTATTGCTACCCCAGCTTGTTTGTTTGTTTCCATTTTCATGATATTTTTTTCGTCTCTTTACTTTCAGTCTGTGTATCTTTCAGTCTAAAGTGGGTCTCTTGTAAGCAGCGCATGTAAGGGTCTTGTTATCTTATCCATTCAGCCACCCAATGTCTTTTCATTGGAACATTTACTCTATTTACATGTAAAGTAATTGATAGATCTGTAGTTATTGCCATTTTATTATTCATTTTTTAAATCTTCTTTTTTTTCTTTTTCTTCTTCTTCAAGAAGTCCCTTTAACATTTCCTGTGATACTGGTTTTGTGGTGATGAACTCTTGACTGACTCATGTCTGGGAAGCTCTTTATTCTACTTTATTTTTGAATGATAGCTTTGCTGGGTATAGAAGTCTTGGTTGTAGGTCCTTGCTTTTCATCACTTTGAATATTTTGTGCCATGCCTTCTGGTCTGCAAAGTTTCTGTTGAGAAATCGACTGAGTCTCGTAGGAGCTCTCTTGTAGGTAACTAACTACTTTTCTCTTGCTGCTTTTAAGATTCTCTCTTTGTGTCTACAGCCATGCCACCCTGAACGTGCCTGATCTCATCTGATCTTGGAAGCTAAGCAGGGTCAGGACTAGTTAGTACTTTATGGGAGACAACCTAGGAATACCAGGTGCTATAGGTGTAAAAAAAATAAATAAAAATCTTTTTAAAAAAAGAAAGAAAAGATTCTCTCTTTGTCTTTAACCTTAGGCATTTTTATTATGATGTGTCTTGGTGTGGGCCTCTTTGGGTTCATCTTGTTTGGGATTCTGCACTTCCTAGGCTTATATGTCTGTTTCCTTTGCCAGGTTAGGGAAGTTTTCTGTGATTATTTCTTCAAATAGGTTTTCAATTCCTGTTCTTACTCTTTTCTTTCTGGTACCCTTGTGATGCGAATGTTGGTATGCTTGATGTTGTCCCAGAGGCTCCTTAAACTAACATCAATTTTTTAGATTTTTTCTTGTTGATGTTCCGATTGGGTGTTTTCTGCTCTCTTCCAAATTTCTGATTTGATCCTCTGCTTCATCTCATCTACTATTGATTCCTTCTAATGTAGTCTTCAGTTATTATCTTCATTTCTGACTGGTTCTTCGTTAGTTTAATATCTCCATTTTTATGTTTCTTATCTCTGTGTCGAAGTTCTCACAGAGGTCATTGAGCATCCTTATAACCAGTGTTTTGAACTCTGCATCTGACAGATCGTTTATCTCCATTTTGTTTAGTTCTCTTTTCGGAGTTGTGTTGTCTTCTTTCATTTGGGACTTGTTTCTTTGGCTCCTTATTTTGGCTGCCTCCTGTGTTTGTTTTATGTATTAGGCAGAGCCGCTATGTCTCCTGGTCTTATTAGAGTGATCTTATGTAGTAGGTGTCCTTTGGGGCCTAGTGGCTTATTCTCCCTGGTCACCTCATCAGCTGGGTGCTCCAGGTATGTCCCTTGTTGTGGATTGTGTGTGCCCTCCTGTTGTAGTTGAATATTAATTGCTGTTGGCATGCCAGTGGGAGGGATTGACCCTCAGGCTGATTGGCTGTGAGGACTGGCTGTGATTGCAGTGGAAGATTCACTTCAGCAGGGCTCTGGTGCTTGCTGAGTCACCTTTTGGGTGTGTTATTTGTAGAGATGGTTGGGTGGTGTTCTTGTGAGGTCTGAAGTTGACTATTGGTTCTGGGGCCTCTTGGAAGGGGCTCTGATGCAAGCCAAAGTCAACTTCTGACTGTGCCCTGTTTGGGGCCATTTGGTATGAGGTACAAAGTGATCTACTGATAGTTGCTGCCAATGCTGGGCTTGGAGACACCCAGGAAAGGCTAAGCTGAGAACTGACGCCAGCTGCCACTAGTGCTGGCCTTAGGGCTGCTTAGCAATAGGTACGGGGCACGCTGAGGGTGGACACTGCTTGTTTTGGGGTTTGTGGATCTTTGAGAGACCTTTGTGGAAAGTCTGCAGCATGAGCCAAGACAGGCCATTCTTATGGAAAAGCCACTGGAAGCAGCTGGGGTTAGCCTGAGAGTTGGGGCAGAGTCTCAGGGAATCACCAGGGTGAGGTGATGGTGTTAGCCAGGATAATGGAAACTCAGACTTGGTGGCTGCCTGTGCCTATAAGCTGGGTAGGAGGAAGACTCAGGAAAGGAACAGTGGCTTCGGTTGGCACTTCTGTCTAGGAAGAAGCTGCCCCTTCCGCCCTCACACTGAAGCCAGACAATACACCTCCTCCCTGGATGTCCCTGACAGCTTTCAGGCACTGCTCCAGTGCTGGAGCTTGGAGTTAGTCAGTCTGTCAGTGAGTAAGTCTGTGTGTGGGCCCTTTAAGAAGAATGCCTGGGACTCCAGCAGCCCTCATCTCACTCAGTCACAGTCCCTGCTGTTTTTCACAGCCAAAAGTTGTGGGGACTTCTCTTTCCAGCACTGTAACCCTGGCCTTGGGAGCCACTCGCTTCTCAGGGGTCCTCCACAGCCTAGATATCCCTCATGATTTTTAACCTCTACACGTCGGTGTGGGACCAGCTTGTTCTGCGTCTCCACTCCTCCATTTCTCTTATTATAAGTGCCACCTATGATTTTGTAACAAGTCATGTATATTTATTGTTATTAAATATGTATTTGGACTTATCACTTCATTTTGTTTTTGATTGACCAATAAATTTCTTTTTTGTTTCTCCTATTCTCTGCATCTGGCTCAATTGTTTTTTTTTTTTTAATTTTCCCTTTTTCTCTTTTATAGATCATATTTCATTTCTATTAGTCTTAAAATTTTTTAAATATTCTTAGACATTTCCAGCATTTAGCTGTTTATTTTGCTGATTTATGTCATTCAGTAGATGAAAGGTATACCTTGTCATTTTAATTTGTGTTTCTCTTATTAATACTTAGAACACTTTTCCAGAACTGCTTCTTTTGTACCCCAATAAATGTTTTTTTTTTATTTCTTTGAAGTCACATCTTAGTTTTTACTCAAATATAATTACCCAGCTAGATTATTTATATTATTTACTAAACAACTTTTGTCACTTTTCAGAAGTCATATTTAGACATGGAGAATAAAGATGTTTGGAAGAGTCTGCTTTCAAATTTTGCCTCCTCCCGGTTACTCAGATTCAGCTTGTTTTCTGATACCTTTTATATGTACTGTGCTGTTAAGAAGTGAGAAGCACAGGTGTGACCCTGAACCATTGCTGAAACTGAGTTATAATTGGTGTTTCAGCTATTATTGCTGTAGAACAAACATTTTGTAATGTTTGGTGGTGTAAAACAACCGTTTTATAATGCTCACGGATTCCGAGGTCAGGAACGCAGGATGGGCCCGGCAGGGGGAGTTGCCTCTGTTCCACAGTGTCTGGGGCCTCAGCTGGGAAGACTTGAAGGCTGGTGGTGACTAAATAGTTGGATTCATCTGAAGACTTATTCAGTTGTGTCTGGCAGTTGATGCTGGCTTTTGGCCAGGACCTCAACCTTGGCTGTCATCTGAAATACCTATAGTGGCCTTCCTATGTAGTCGCTTGGGCTACCTCATAACACAGTGCGTGGGTTTCAGAAGTGGCCATCCAGGAGAGCAAGTCATAGTACATGGTATTTTTGTAGTCTAGCTTTAGAAGTCACATTATGCCACCTCTGTCCTTTTTTACAAGCCCACCCAGACTCACGGGAAAGGAATATAGAGCCCAGCTCTCAATTGGAGAAGTGTCAGGTCATATTGTAACCATGTGTGTTGGGAGAGCAGTTATGGCCCTCTTTGGAGAATAGAGTATGTCAATTTGGGAAAGTAAATTATGTTTAATTCTTAGTAAGCCAGTAAAGGAATTTTTACAACTTTTTTTTTTTTTATGATAAGTGTTGAAACAAGAATTATAAATTTAATTCCCTCAAGTAAGGTTTAATACAAAACTCTATTCCATAGTAATTTCATGTATTAAGATTTTATGATGGTACTTTTCTATTGTCCCTTTTTTCTTATTTTCTATTTTTGATAATATTTGTTAAGTTCACTTTTTTAATCACTATTTTTATTTTTCAGATAAAACTCTAAAATGTGAAATGGATTCATTGAGAGGTTCACCTAAAAACATATCTGAAAAAAAACAACAGGGTGTCTCTTTAAAAGATATAAATAAGGTTGTATTTTTAAATGTTTGTTAAATATAAAGTTAATATAATGTTAATTTTAGGATATTCTCCTTTAAAATCTGGAACCAAAAACATATTTTCTGTTAAAAAAAAATCATTGGCTAATTTCATTCATGAAAAAATATAGTTCGAATGTTTGTTCTTTTTCAAAAAAACAAGATAACTCCAGCTCCCCTCTTGTCACACCTTTGTTCTTGACCTTGTGGTCTACAAAATCAGGTATTCTCATTTTAACAAGAGTGTGAAAATCTGAGATTATGGGACACTAATAGTTAAGTTCAAGTCTGACCTAGTACCTTTGACAAAAGATGTGAAAGTAATTACAGGACATTTCAAATACCAATTATCTGAAATGCCATCTGCCTGCTATTTGGACACTTCAATTTAGTGGTTATTGCAATGGTATAATCCCCCAGCTTTCCAGTTCTTTGTCTTTCTGTAACTGTGTTGCCTGAAAATTATCTGGGTGATTGTTCTGGAGAATAATTTCTGTGGAATTTTGATTTCTCAAGAATACATATCTTGCTAGCATACATATTCTTTCTGAAAAATTTTTTTTACAGTGTGTCGAATCTACAGTGTATTGGCCAACAAAAAGAGGCATAACCATATATGCTGATCCGGATATACCAGCAGCCAGGTACGATTTGAAAATTCGGTGTAACTGACTAGAAACTTAAGTGTTATATTGTCTTATAAGGCTGATGATAGGAAAGAATTCAATTTCCAAAAAGGGCTGGCCTCATAAATTTTGGTTAAACATATTAATTTCTGGTAGTAGCAAAGAGGGGCTATATCGTCTAATGAACTATTGCTTTAGAGAAATTGTTCTTTTTTTATTGGGGTAATAGATGGTCTTCCTTTCAGCTTGTGGTTTGGTGGTTTTCGATAAGCTTATACATCTAGGTTCTTGCTCCCTCTCGGCAAGCACCAGAACTATCAAAATGGTTTTTACACTTTAAGGGCTCAGCTTCAGTTCTCACCTAAATTTGCTTATGTAGAACAACTTATTCCGTAATGGTACTTTTCAAATTTTCTTCCAGTGAATAAAGATATTTTCAGGGTTGGGGTAAATAAGTTTAGAAATTTCAATAAATGTTTTTTCTATTTCTAGTGCTTTACGCCAGAAGTCAAATGAGAAACCACTTAGATTGGCTGAGAAGAAAGAATACAATGAGAAGAATGGCTGTGTGAAGTATGAATTTTTTTCTTGAACTAAATTTTTTATTGGAACAATTATAATAAAATTATAAATAGGAAAAATTTATGTATGGTCATATTATTAATTTCAAACATGCATCCCCATAAAAAAAATATATATATATACAGTATCTTTTGTAGGCTTTGAAGTTTTAGTTTTTTTCTTTCGCTTTTACATAGGGTGTATTTTTCTGTTTAAAGCTCTGTTAAATAGTCATTTTCTTTCTCCCCTTCTTGATTTTCTTGGTGAAGTAAACAGTTTTATGAAACAAATTAGATGTAGTTGATCATTTGAAATTATTGATTTTCTATGGGTTGGTGTTTGCTTTTTTCCAAGTTTTCTGATGTTAAATAGGTTTATCACCTGCTGGAGAAAATATTCGCAGTGTGGAACCTGGGGATTTTTTTATACTTTGTACTTCACAAAGTATTTACTTACAAGTTGTTAACGATGGAGTAATAACTTCATTTTATACTTGTTTAATCCATAAAACGTTTCATACCTATTTTGAAGATTTCTTATCATACCAGCCTAAAATCGCTCTTGCATTCCAAATGACTGTGGCTGCTCTGAAGCCACCAGAGTGACTGTCTTAAACAGTTCAGAAGTGGGTAGGTCATGCTATATCTACTAATTGGCTCAGGATGATTTAGGCTGGCCAGCTTCTCAGAGGCCACACTGTGGCCCCGTAATGTCCTTTCACCCAGCTCGAGCTCCTCACAGTGGTTCTCAAGGGTGGTGGTTCTGTAAATTAGTTGTAATTTTGATGTGGTTGTGGGAGGAGGTGAGCACAGCATTTTCTACTCCGCCATCTTCAGGAGCTCCTCACAGTATTCCAGGGCCAGGGGTTTTCAGGGCTGCCATGGAGCCCACAGATATAGGGCGGCACCTGGATTGACATCCTCCTCCCAGGGGATCCCTCCACCCAACTACCTGAAAGCTGTGATGTTACAAGTGGTTCTCTCCCCTGGAACAAAAGACCTTGCATTATTCATGTAACTCATTTCTTTTCTTTTATTACGTTAAAGTATCACTTAAATTCATCCTGAAATAACTTTTATTTTTATATTAGAAGGTTGTATCTTATTTCCTCCTCGGTCAAATGTCCTTTATTTAGAACCCACCAATTAAACTACACCAGTTATTCTGTCAGTCCACTGTGGGTTCCAGGGAGATTTGAAGTGTTCACGATTAAATAGCAAAGAAGGGAGAAGGCAGTGGGTTTCTTGGAAACGTGACGACCTGGTGATCGTGCAGTCTTCCACCTTGTTCAGAGCAGGTAGTCCTAGGATTGGCAGCACTTTGTCCACATCCTGGAGCCTTGGCTGGGTGGGACAAGCATGTGATTGGCATGACTAGTGTAGCCCTTGCATCATGGGAAGGCAAAAGAGAATGAGCAGTGATTTCATAGCTATGACTTCGGATATGCAGTTCACTTCTTTCAAGGAAGAATTAAAATAATAGCTCAATTGAAGAACTATAAACTGTATTTTTCCCTTCAGATTGCCCTTTTAACTGTTTTACAGATTATTACAGTTCTTAAATCCTGATCCTTTGAGAGTTGATGGAATCTCTGATTTGCAGCAGGTATTACGACCCTAAAAAAAGAAACCTGTTTACTCTTTAAATTCCTCTCCTTCCTCCCTTTAGACTTGAGATTACAAGAGAAACCCCTTCAGTTGGGGACTTCACCTGAAGACATTCTTTTATAAATTATCCAGTAAATTATTGCTTTAGAGAAATTGTTCTTTTTTTATTGGGGAAATAGATGGTTTTCCTTTCATTTGGTAGTTTGGGTGGTTTTTGATAAGCATATACACGTAGGTTTTTACATTGAAATCAAACTCTTATATTTCGTTCATTCCCATAAAGTTCTCGGCATCCTGTGCTGATGCGGGGTGGACGTGTCTAACAAACGTGTCCTCTAGTTGCAGAAGCTGCAGCCGGCCACACGGCAGCCCTTCACACTGCTCTGGAACAGGATCGAGCCTTGTTTATCCATTGACACGTCGCCGCTCTCGGCAGACCTGAAAAAGGTAAATGTGCTCCTAAAACTGAACTCCGGAAAGAATACTGACCTGCCCCTAACGTAGAAGGATTTTTAATTAACGCTTCTAAGGGTTGCATTTGTATAATTTCTTTGCCTTTGAAATTCTCTTTTCAGCTTTTAATATTAAATTTTTATTTATTCTTAAGTCCAAGTTATCTTCTTACTAAGCTAATAATTCTTTTGTGGAGAAACCATTATATAACTTTAAGTGCTTTTCTGAAATAAGTTTTCACATGTGCCCCTGGAAGGGTGCTTGGAAGGAACAAATTACCTGGGCAGTTATAATATACTTTCTAGCATTTTTTTCAAAAAATTGCTTTATTGACCTTAGTCAATTGATCATACATGTTTATCCACTTCCTTCTTGATATATGTTTAAAAAAACTACTTTAAAATATTTTTTTAAATAAAGAACCACACGGATAACTAGAATAAGAGTGAAGTCTTTAGGGGACAAGAGCTTTCTACAGGCTTCTAGGAGATGGAAAACCGGCAGCACAGTGTGGCTAGCATTCCGTGGAAGGAGTGAAGTGGGTGGGGGTCGTGAACTTCCCTGCCCTGTTTCCTGAACATCCACAGCCAGTGTCTCAGAAAGGAGTCTGGAGGCTCTTTTTGGAGAAACTGAACGGCCCTAGAGAACTTTAAATGATGCGGTTTGGAATTCTCCCAGGAAAAGTGTCTGCTTGCTGCCCTGTCTTCGTGCAGTGACGTGACTCTCACCTGCTCATTGCCCTTCCCCCAGGTCTGCCAGTCAGCTTTTAGAGTCGTTCCTCAACAGGAACACAATGTCAGGGATTGTTAGACATTTGAGGAAAGCTCTCACCCATAAGAAAAAAAGAAAGAGCAAAACATACTCCAAGGGAAACAATGTAGGGAGTAGAAGAAAACATTAGAAAATAAAGCTCCTCAGAGATGAGATATATAGTACATGTATTTAACAACAATATCATGGAAAAGGATAAAAAATGTTCTTGGAAATGTAAAATGTTCTAGAAATGAAAATCAATAGCAGATTTGAGACATAAAATTAAACCTGTGAGAAAGTGGAACAGAAAGACAAAGAGGTAGAAATAGGGGGTAAAAAAGAATTTGAGGTCCAATATCTGAAATGGGATTTCTAGAAAGAAAAGATGGAAGAGGGCAAGTTCTGAGTAATGGCTAGAACTCTAAATTAAGAAAGTTCACCTAACACCAGTCCAGCACACCTGAGGGCCAAAGTAGTAGATAGGTTGGTGTGAAGCATCTAAGCTGGAGGGGTTCAGAGGTGATGTTTCCAGAGAGAAGAGGCTGGCCTCACATGCTTGATCAGGAGTCAGAATGGCTTCAGACTTCTCCACAGGAACACCAGCAGAGCATGCATCGACTCCAAAATTCTAAGGAAAATTTATTTTTAACCTTGAAGTCTATCTTCAAGCTATCAGTCACGTGCGAAGGTAGAATGAAGACACTTTCAGACATTCAGAGTCTCAGATTTACTCCCTCTGTACCTTCTGTCAAGAAGGCGCTGAAATATGTTCTCTACCATAGAAGAAGGTAAACAAGAGAAGATGACGTGAGTTGCAGATGAAAGGATGATGGTGCAGGAAGATCCCAGGATGACAGCTGCACGCCAGGTGCAGAGAGGAGTCAGTTTCGATGGCAGTGTGGTTCAGGGTATGGGGAGGAGGACTTCACTGAGACAATGATGCTGATGAGGTTAGATATTTGGAAGATAGTTACCAATGTGGCTGAAGAACTGTACTCTGTTGGAACATTTGGGAGGTTTTTAAAAAGCCGATATACTAACAGATTATCAGACGGAGAAGAAGCCACATCTTTACTCTCATGAGCTTTAAGCACCTGATTGGCCAGTGGACCACCTGTTGGATCCTTTTAATTTGGAGCCCAGAAAAGCAGGAGTTTGGTGCTAGAAAAGATTCAGTGAAACTTACAAAGTTAGATCTTGGAAAACATCAGACTGAGCAATGGATACTCGTTGGGGTAAATGAGCAATGAGATGATTTTTTTTAATTAGTTTCCTATACTTTATTATGGTTTTTTGGTTGTTGTTGATGTTTTGTAGGCTCTTCAAAGAAATAAATTTCTGGGACCTAACCACACTGAATCTTACTCTTGGCCTCCCATAGCACGTGGCTGTGATGTGGTCGTCATTTCTCAGTGTGGAAATGACCCTTTGTTGTACCTTCCACCAGTGCTTACGATTTTGCAAACAGGGGGCTGCTACAAGTCATTACCAAGTAGAAACGGAGTAAGTTGAAGACAGTTTTGTTTTGCAACAAAATGGATTAAATGTTTATTTTAAAATTTTACACCTAACCTTTGGTAAAGGTTAGGTTACATTACTTAGTTTCCAAACGGGCAGGACAGAAACCATCCTATGAGAAACTTCTAGCAGTCATCAGTTCTCTTACACTGATTCTCACCTTGACCCCCAGTCGTGGGCCATCCTCTGAGTCAAGAGAGTCCTGGGTTTTAAAAATGAATATATAGTTTATAACAGTATTTCACTGATTTAATTTATCTAATCGTCACGGTGACCCTATGAGATGGTCAGGCCATTCATTCTGTTCACCATTTTATCGATGAGAAAATTAAACTCAGGAAAAGTTACCGGTGTAAGTTTGCAAGAGCTGAAAATGTGACGAAGTAGTGGGATCGGACTTCAGGTTTTCTGTCGTCTTGTCCCGTATCCTTCCACATATTTTCACAGCACCTCACACTGTTTTATCTTTCTTTAGTTTTCCCATGTGTGAGAGTCTGAAAATAGCTGAGAAAGATGATGGGAAGGAGAGAAATGGGGTGTGAAGACCAAACGATAATGGGGTAGCGACATCTGCTTTGCTGGGTTCTGACTGTTAGGTGAACTGATGTATATAAGGCCTCTGTCTCAGATCCTGTCCCGAAGGACACACTACAGATGGTTCTGCCACTCATTGTAAAATGAAAAATAGCACCAAGAGACACTTAGAATTGCATTTTAGAAAAGATACTAGTTTATTTTCCTAATTATGCTGTGTAGATTAATGGTTTTCCTTTAGAAATCTGCATTTGGCTAAGTTATTTATTGACTTAATAAAACTAAATGATTACATTTATATCCTTCAGTGCGTTAGCAGCTGACCCCTGTTGATGAGATGCAGCCCATGTTAAGAGAGAACCCTGGCTGGCTCAGAAAGGATGTCCAGGTCTCGTCTCTTGTGTCCACTCTGCTTTCTCTGCATCTCCATGGTCGGCCTGCTTTTAGGCCTGACGCCTGGGAGCTAGGAAAGAGGAGACTCATTCTTGTTTTCAGTTACTGACGGATGTGTTTAGGAGGCTGTTTGGCAGGCAGTGGATCTTCAGGACATGTCTGTGGCAAGGGGAGGGCAGGGTTCAGGTGGTGCTATTGGAAACTTAGTCTCCTAAGGAAGAGATGTTAACCTTTTTAAAGCCCCCGTTCAGGAAGCAGTTAGTTTGTCCTTGGGCTTAGGATCAGGAGATCTAGAGACAGACTGCCTGGTTTCAAATCTTGTTGCTACCCTGTATGAGCTGTGCAGCCTTGGGGAATTGACTTCACCTCTCTGTGCCTCAGATGCCTCATCTGTGCAATGAGGTAGTAATAGGTCCTATCCTGTAAGAGCGTTTTAAAGACTAAACGAATTCATATTTTTGAAGTGCTTAGTTTAAGCCCTAGGAAGATCCAAGACAATGCATCTAAATCCATGTTAATGAAATTATATTTTAGCTTTTCTGATCTATGTAATGGTGATGATAAAGATTTATATAAAGCCCTCCTTGTGCTTACTCTGTACAGGAGATGTTCTGCAAGCTTCACCTATGCTATGTTTGATTCCTAACTTTTGTACAAAATTACGTGAATTTGTTTGTCTTTGCAGCCTCTGGCAGTCATCGTGTGTCCTGGGTGGAAAAAGGCCCAATTTATTTTTGAATTATTGGGAAACTATAGCATGTCCTCCAGGCCTCTTCATCCTGTGTTATTAACAATTGGACTCCACAAAGATGAAGCCAAAAATATGAAGCTTCCGAGGGGTTGTAAGCATCCTTCCAAGCTGTTTGGTTTTCCCTGCAGAACACAGTGGAACGCTGCCCAGACAGGCCTGGGAGCTGCAGATGGCATGGGCTCTATAAGCGCCTCTGCTAGTCCCTTGTCCACCTGTCCTTGTCAGTTACGGATGGGTATAGGTGATGAAGGTTTGATCTTGGCTCACGTCTGTGAGAAATGAGAAAACCACATAATTTCATTCATTTATCAGCTATCAACTGAGCACCTACTGTTTTGTTAGATGTTGACTAAAACCCTCCCTGTCTTTTAGGAGTGCAAAACCTGGTGGGAGCCCAAGTGTTTAATCAGATAATGACAGGGGTTGTTAGCCCAGGCAGGCAAACCTCTTGCCTCACCCACCTGAGTAAGGAAAACAGCTTTTTGTTTTACTAGAAAGCATTTCTAGAAAGTATGTGGAATCTTAGCAAAGGAAATGTTAGAAAAACATGGGAAATCTAAAATGTTAATTGATATTTTTCTTTTAAAATGTAGGTGATGTAATTGTTACAACACCACATAGCCTCCTGAGACTTCTCAAGTATCAAAGCTTGTTATTTCTTAGACTCTGTCACCTCATTTTGGATGAGGTGGAAGTGTTATTCTTTGAAGCTAATGAACAAGTAAGTATGGCATTTATTTAGATGTTATTCCTCCTCAGAAATGTATATAATAAAGTCTTCACTGCTTTTAGGAGTCAAGAGGAGAAGCTGATAATCTAAAAAGTTTTCCCTTTAACTTCTGTAATTAAGAAGAGAATGTTTTTCTGAAAATTTCTTCCTGGTGTTAAAGTTCTCTTTGGAGAGCAAAACTTCTCTCCTAGGGAGGTTTTCCAAAATATTTTATTAATATTTTTCCGATTAAGAAAGCAATAATTTTTATTTTAGAAGATTTCAGAAATAGAGAAGAGTACTTTTTGAAAAACCCCAACATCCATTATCTTTCACTCAGGTAATCACCGTTTCTATTTGGGAGTATTTCCTTCTTTTTTATAATTCCTATGTCTCTTGACACATATATTCAACAATATCAGGACCTTACTTTATGTGCTAATTTTTAACTTGAATTTTTTATTAAACAGCATTGTATCATTACTATTCTACATGATTACTACCAGCTTTACGGTATTGAACCCTATGGACGTAATATCATTTATTTGATAATTGTCTCATTTTTAGATATTTAGCATCATTTGTGTGTGTGTCTAAAGAACATACATCTTTGTTGCACGTTTCCCTTAGAATAAATTCCTGGAAAGGGGATCAAAGACTGTGAATTCTTATAAGGTATTTGTGGGAAGCAGTGTAACAGGATGACCAAGAGCATTCATTTGGGAGCGGTGATGGCCACTGGTTCAAGTCTAACCTTTTTTACTAACTGACTGTATGGGCCTGTGCAGGGTTTCTGAACGCCTCTAAAATCTCAATTCTTATTTGCAAACTAATATCTGGAGTACAGCATGGCACGTGGACTAACTCACGCTGCCGTAGGCGGTGTGCCGCCACACCACACACCCTGCTCCCCTGGCAGTAGGAGGCCTCGGTCCAGCTTTCTTTTCCAGTCTAATTAGTAAACATCTGGTTAGTGTAATCTGTATTTCCTCGATTACTTGATAAATGCGGTAGGAATTCGTGCTGGCCATTTGTACCCATTCTTCTGTGAGCCGCTTATTTATTCCTTTGTTTATTTTCTGTGGGTGGGATCATCATTTTCTAATCAGTTTATAGAAGTTTTTGTATAAGGGTGTTAAGCCTTTGTTTACCCAGGTGTTTCTGTTTTAATTTTGTTTATACTTAACATTTTTTCCTTTGTAGCTTTTTCCTTTATTTTTATGTTTGTAAAGGCCCTCCCCACTCTGAAAGCAAAAAATATATAATCCTTTACCTTTTATGTTCTATCAAACTAATTCTTATTCTCTTTTTAAATGAAAATGAAGTTAATTATACTAATTTTTTAGATGTTTGCTATATTAGATAACTTTAAAAAAAATATCGAAGTTGGAGAAAGGGAATCTGCGCCACATCAACTTGTTGCAGTTGGCGTTCGTTGGAACAGACATATAGATCATTTAATCAGAGAGTTCATGAGCGACCCCTACGTTGTGATTACAGCCATGGAAGAGGCTGCTCTCTATGGCAATGTCCAGCAGGTAATGAGTCATGGGGGCGTGCGTGGGGGGAACGGATGAACACAAGCAAGTAACCTTTGTTTCATGGCTTAATGTTAAAGGAATATAGATTAATGTTAAAGAATTATAGCTTTAATTTCATACACAAATTTGTAATATGGATTTAAATTTATATTGGTTTCTGTACATTATTTTTTATTAAAATCATCACTGACCTCTGAAAAGTGAAACTGGAGCACCTTGAATATTATTAAAATGACATTGTTTCTGTATTTCATTATCAGGTAGTACACCTTTGCCTAGAAAGTGAAAAAACCTCTACTTTACTCCAAACTCTTGATTTCATTCCAAGTCAGGCACAAAAGACCTTGATCTTCACCTCTTCTGTAGCTGAAACCGAAGTAGTATGGAAGGTGAGCCCTTCCACACATAAACCCTTTGTACTGTTTGTTGAAACTATGATTGCATCTTGAGTCATCAGATAATTACTGGTAGTTAAAAATCTAATGGAAATGAAATTTACAAGTTCATCGTCAGTCAGAATGGGCTCTACTGCAAAGTACTGGTATCAGTGAAAACGGATAGCAGGAGGCCTGACGTTGAGGGGAGGGGCCAAGTAGATGGGACGAGCCTTTCATTGACTCCGCTCGAACGTCTCCCAGGGGGAGCAGTGCTATATATTTTGTTATAGCAGAGCATTCAAAGGATCCGCTTCATGAAGAAATGCCGCCATATTCTGTACCCTCTATTTAAGAAAATAGAGATGATAACACTGAATATCATTATCATCATGTAGCCAGAAAAGCCAAATATATTGACTAGAGATTTACGTGATCTAATTGTGTATAAATTAATGCTAAAATGTAGAAATGAGGCCAAATACAAAATAAAATATAAGAATCAGTAGCAAATTCATATTCCAGCAGTAATGAACTATCAGGTGTGGTGAAAGAGCTCCCGTTGACAGTAGCATCATAAACTTGGTGTATATGTGTACATTTACATGTGTATATGTGTACATTTACAGTTGACCTTTGAACAGCATGGGGTTGAACTGTGTAAGTCCACTTATACGTGAATTTTTTCCAATAAATACAGTTAGTACTCTAAATGTATTTTCCTTATGACTTTCTTAATAACATTTTCTTTTCTCTAGCTTACTTTATTATAAGAATACAGGATGTAATACGTATATACAAATGTGTTAATTGACCGTTTATGTTATTGCTAAGTCTTCCAGTCACCAGTAAAGTACAAGTGGTTAAGTTTTTGGAGAGTCAGAAGTTATAGGAGGATTTTTAACTGCATGGAGAGGAGGATTAGTACCCCTAACCCCCACGTTGCTCAAGAGTCAACTGTATATACAGCTGTCTGTATATGTGTATACACACGTGCATGTGTATGAAAAGGCAGGAAAATAGTTTTAGCAAAGCAATGTTTGTTTCTCTTGAGCAAGTTTTTAGATATAAACTATAGAACTTTGGAAATATATTTATGTAAATTAATAATCATCTTGTCCTTACAATTATTTGATCATTGAGATAATACCCTCACAGGTAATTTTAAGTGGTTTATATTGATGATTATTGACAGAACAAGTTATGTTCTTGACTCTAAACTGGTCTCTTGGTTTCATCTTTAGGTAGTAGAAAGCAGTTCAGTATTTTGCTTGAAAATGCATAAAGAGATGGTTTTTAATTTAAAAAGTGTTTTAGAACAGTGGAAGAAGAAGTTAAGTTCTGGCTCTCACATTGTATTAGGTAAGTGTTTTAATTGCTGCTTACATTTAGAGAACGCTGAGTTAATAGAAATCTTATCTTTAATTCATTTGTATATCTCATCTCCAGATTTATCATCATTTCCCAGATTTATTAGTAATCTTAATTTCAAAATGAAAATTAACCTCCACTAAGATTTTGATGTTGAGGTGGATCTAGGTACCCCCAAGGTTCTCAGGTCAGTAGGCAGCAACCCCTGGTCTGGACAGTCTCCCTGAAGTTCCAGCGTGGGGATCACTTTCTCATTGATATATACATATGTGGTGATGATGAAAGATGCCATACATGATTGTTAAATTTAATATTAGATATGTAGAAGTCTAAATGTAAACAATAAGTGTAAGAAATGGGCAATCTAGATTTGTAATAAAAGAGATTGTTGTTTGTTTTGTTTTTTTTTTTTATTGCCTACTGCACCTGGTATTCCTAGGTGGTCTCCCATCCAAGTACTAACCAGGCCCGACCCTGCTTAGTTCTGAGATCAGATGAGATCGGGGCGCGTTCAGGGTGGCCTGGCCATAGACTAAAAGAGGCATTTTTTTAAGCTAATAGGGAGGCTGCTTTTCTCTGGAATTTAGTCACTGGGCTGTCACAGTTTTTGGAAAAAAATGGGAAAGAAGTTTCTTTGCATCTAGAAAGTAAAATGAAATAAAGGAATGTATTGAGGTATGGTTGTTTGAAATACTTGGAAGAGCAAGTGCAGTAAAGCTCCAGCTTCATTTGAAATTGTCGGAATCCTTTTCTCCAGCGTTGACTGATGACTGCATACCACTCTTGGCCATCACTGATGCCACGTGTGTGATTCACTTCAGCTTTCCTTCCTCGCCCAAAATTTTTGGTGGACGCTTATATTGCATGTCTGATCATTTTCAGAGTTTAAAGGAACAGGTTTGATTCATTTTTATTATCTTTTACCATTCCGCTGGCATTTTCTGTGTAATGACAAATTCGGAGTCCACAATGTTTTTTCATTGAGACTGATATGAATGATCCACTTGCTTTATTCACCCCCAATTTTAAGGGTTCTCCTGCAGAACAGGAAGATAAAAAAACCAAATCTGTCTTGCTGCTGACGGAGAGAAACGCGTGCCACGCGGTTGGGATCTTGCGCTACTTGGAGAGAGCGGATGCTAAGATTCCCTCCGAGCTGTATGAGTTCACTGCAGGGGTTCTGGAAGCCAAGGAAGACCAAAAAGCCAGAAGGCCTCTTTGTCCCTATCTTAAGGCTTTTGGGTTTTGCAAGTAAGCCAGTCACTTTTTTTTTTTTTTTTTTATAATCGAGATACACAGTAAAGTGCACAGGTGAGCAGTTTACAGCTTGATGAATTGTTACAGATGTGTGCACCCATGGGGACCACCACCCAACTCTTAGGGAGCACTCTAGAAATCCCCTCATGCTCCTTTCCAATTTGCCCTTCCTCCAGAGGTAACCACCTCCCTGATACCTACTAATTTTGCTTGTTTTTTAACTTCGTATTCAACCTAGTGTCTGTGATGTTCATCTATATTGTTGTGCACATCAGTATTTTATTTGTTTGTTTGTTTATTAGTGGCTCAGTATTCCACTGTGTAAATATATCACAGTGTATGTGGATCCATTCTTCCGTTGATGGGACCTGTTGGTCGTTTCCACTTTTAGCTATCATATATGAAGCTGCTATGAACATTATTGTGCCTGTCTTTTTGTGGAAATATAAATCTGTTTCTCTTGGGTATATACTTTGGAGTGGAATTTCTGGGTCATGGGATAAGCACATGTTGAACTTTTCCAAAGTGGTTGGCCATTTTGTGCGTTAATCAGTAGTGTGAGAGCATTTGAGTAGCTCCATATCCCTACCAACGCTTCGTAATCGGGGATGTGCTAGTAATCCATTATGATTTTCATTTGTGTTTTCCTAATAATTAATGATGTTGAATGTCTCTTTGTATGTTTATAGGACATTTGACCATCTCCTTTCTGTGAAGTGCCTGTTCCGGTCTTTTGCCCATTTTTAAAATAGGGTGTTTGTTTATTTATTTTTTATTGGTTTGTAGGATTAATTTATTCTAGATATAAGTGCATTGTCTCATAAATGCATTGAGAATATCTTCCAGTCTTGTGGCTTGCCTTTTCACTCTTTTAATAATCTTTCGATGGACAGACATTTTAAATTTTGATGAAATATTTTATGGCTACTGTTTTTTTGTGTCCGTATGCAAGAGATATTTATCTCTAGGTCATGAAGATAGCCTTCTGTATATTCTTCTAGAAGCTTTATAGTTTTAGCTTTCACATTTAGGCATATAATGCATATTGAATTAGTTTTCGTGTATACAGTGAGATACAGGGTACAGTTTACTTTCTTCCAAATGATAACACTTGCTTCAGCATCATTTATTTAAAACATTTTGTTCTCACTGAATTGGTGCCTTTAATATAAACCAGATGATAGTGTATGTGGTCCATTTGTGACTCTTTCTGTTACGTTGGTCTATTTCTCTGTCCTTACCAGTTCTATACTTTTCTTAAGTACCATAGTGCATATTATAGCGAGTCTTGGAATCTGGTATGTAAGTCCTCCAACTTTGCTTTCCTTTAAGATTGTTTTGGCTGTTTAAAATCTCTTACATCTCCTTATACATTTTAGAACAGGCTTGTAAATTTCTTCAACGACTCAGCTGGGATTTTGGTAGCAACTGCATATATGTCCTCTGGAGGAGATATATATTATAACAGTCCTGGGGACCCTGTTCCAGATGCAGACACAGTGCTAGTACCTGGCATTTGGATCGCTGGGACTGGGCAGTAGCTGTCTGCTATGTATCTGTTGGATTGAACTTAATTTTAAGATAACTCTTGATGTTTACTTTTTAAAGTTATATTACATCAGCAGTTTCCATTATGCCTTTAAATAGAATGTTGACTTTTGTACACAAAGCTTAAACTGTTTCTCAGTTTGGGTTAAGGAATGGCTTCTGGTTTCGAGGTTAATTGGCCTTTGTTGTGGGTTATGGTAATATTGTTCTGATTCAGAGACTTTATTTTGGAAGTACATTTTGTTCCTGTATGTATTGCATTTGAGAATGTCTAGAAATAATGAAATAACTCCTTAAATTCAGTGTTAATTAAATTTTAGGATCCTTTTCCACTTATTTACACATTGTAAGTGTCATCTGAAGTATGTAATATGGTAACTTTATAAAGTGATTCACATAGAAGTTCTGTGATTTCAATTTCAGATTTTTTTCTGGTTTTAAAATCCAGTTACTTTTTTTTCAGAGATAAAAGAATCTGTCCTGATAGACACCATATTAATCCAGAAATAGACATGCCAAGGAAATTATCCAACGAAGCTCTACCAGTGTTTGGATACATTAAAGTAAGTTCTGTTAAAGATCTTTTGGGACGCGGTTCCATAGTGTAGTGGTTAGCACATCTGCTTTACACACAGAAGGTCCAGGGTTCACACCCCAGTAGAGCCATGATCCATGAAGGTTCACTTCTTGTAGTGTACATTCTATGGGTTTTGCCAGATATATAAAGACACATATCCACTATTATGCTATCACATAGAATGTGATAGCTTGACTTCCCTAAAAATCCAGTGTTCCATATAGTTGGAATCATACAGTATATGTAGGCTTTTCAAACTAACTTCTTTTTATTTAGCGGTAAGAATTTAAGATTCCTCAGTGTCTTTTTGTGGCTCAGTAGATCATTTCTTTTCATCATTGAATGTACTAGAGTTTGTTTTGTTCATCCATTCACATATTGAAGGTTGCTTTCAAGCTTTGGCAATTATAAATAAAGCTAATGTGAATATAAAGTGTAGTTTTTTTGTGTAGACATAAGTTTTCAACTCATTTGGGTAAATACCGAAGAGTGTGATTGCTGGATTGTATAGTGAGACTGCTTCGTAAGAAACTGCCACACTGTTTATGGAAGGAGTGTAACATTTTGCATTCCCATGAGCAATGAATGAGTTTCTGTTGCTCTGCATCCTCACCAGCAATTGATATTTTCAGTGTTTTGACTCTTAGCCCTTCTAATAGGTGTGTATTGGTATCCTGTTTTGATTTGCAATTCCCTGATGACATATCATGATGAGCATCTTTTCATATTATTGGTAACCTGTATATATTTTTGATGAGATATAAGTTCAGGTTTTTACCCATTTTTTAAATCTGGTTGTATTTTTTTTTTTTAATGTTTAAATATTTTTTAAATAATTTTTTATTTTTAAATTACAGTTGGTATACCATATTATATTAGTTTCAGGCATATAATACAGTGATTAGACATTTATGTAATTTAAGAAGTGATCACCCTGGTTAGTACCCATCTGACACCATACATAGTTATTACAACATTATCAACTATATTCCCTATGCCATATTTTACATCCCTATGACTATTTTATAACTGCCAATTTGTACCTCTTCATCCCTTCTCTCCTTCACTCATATCCCCCCAACCTCCCTCCTATCTGCAACTATCAAAATGTTCTCTATATCTGAGTTTGTTTCTGTTTGTTTATTCTTTAGATTCCACATGTAAATGAGATCATAGGGCATTTGTCTTTCTCTGTCTGACTTACATTCCACTTGGCACAGTATCCTCTAGGTACAACCCTGTTGTTGCAGATGGCAAGATTTCATTCTTTTTATGGCTCAGTAATATTCCATTGTATATATGTATCACCTCTTCTTTATCCTTTAATCCACTGACGGACACCCAGGTGTAATTAAAGCAGGTGGGGATCGGGGTGGGGGTGAGGTGACAGGAAAGGATCTTCCCAGTGTGTCCAGGAATGAGGGGTTTCCTGGCATGTGGTACTTTCAGTGCTGTAACTGAGACAGTACCAGACAAACCAGGACCTCCAAACCCTATCTCTCCCCTTTATTCCTATAATTCTAAAACAATCACCATTATCACATATTTTCTCTGTGCATCTTAAAAATTTTATCATTGGCGTATATATTATGCCCTGCGTATTTCTCGTAACATCGTAGTGAGAATTTTCCTCATCCTCCATACCACCTTGTGTTCACTGATGGCCATCTATCAGGTCTGGATTGGCAGACTGGTGGAACCTCTAAACCACAGGGGAGAAGACTCCCTGGGAGAGGATCATCTGCCAGGTAGGAAAGAATATTGAACTCCTGCCTGAGGTGGAGGCGGGCCTGAGTAAGCATTCAGGGTTTATTGAGGAAGTTTTCTCCATGGTGCTGGAGAATGACTGGCTCAGGAACCATGACGAACATGTTACCTTTCCTTTTTCTGTTGACATTCCAGTGGGAATGGTCAACAGTGGACAGGTGAGTAAGAAAAATGGTGACAGGTGCTGTGAAGAGGATGAAATGCTGTGAAATAGGAGGAGGGTATGCTGGTGTCAGTGTGCGGGGCTGGGGACTAGGGGCCCTTTGAAAATCATAGGCAGGGAGGGACTCTCCTAGGAAGAGTCACCTACACTGAAGGCCAGATAAGAAGGATCCAGCCATGGGAAGAATATTTCAGGCAGAGGAATGAACAGCTACATAGGCCCAGGGGGAGGGGTTAGTGTGAAGTGTTTGTGGAGCAGGACAAAGCTCAGTGGCAATGGGAGTGGGAGAAGGGCAGGCCATGAGGTTGGAGGGGGCCATAGAAGAGGGCCATATGCTGTCAGCCCCCTGAGATCTGACACCCTTTTTGATCACAAGGGCGACCTCACCCCTGCCTGCCTGGCCTAGTCAAAACTGCCATCTCCACCATCCTACTAAGTTACCTGTTCTCGCTCCTGGTATCTGCTCTGAGCAGCCAGGGCTCCCTGCTCTATTTTTTTTTTAAATTTTAATTAATTAATTTATTTTTATTTTTTAGGTGAGGCAACCCTTGGTTGACCTCACAGATTGCAAGGATCTTGTCAGTTTACAATCCCTTATTTATTTATTTATTTATTTTTTAATTTTTCCGCCTACTGCACCTGGTCTTCCTTGGTGGTCTCCCAGCCAAGTACTAACCAGGCCCAACCCTGCTTAGCTTCCAAGATCAGATCGGATCAGGCTTGTTCAGGGTAGCATGGCCATAGACTGGCCTCCCTGCTCTAATACAGACTTTGCTCCCTCTGACTGGAGTGTCTTCTCCATACTCTTGCTAATATATCTGCACACCAATGTTCTCCCTCACACACCAATAACCCTGCATACAGTTGCCTTGAAGAGTTGTCATCTTGAGCACACGCTAGCTGTGGCATGTCCCTTCGTGAGTCACTGAGCGTCCCTGTAAGACAGAGCTTCATCCTTGTTTCCGGGGTGCCTCATACACAGCAGGCTCTTAATAAAATGCCTATTGTTACATGAACAAAGGTCAGAAAGGGCTCAAGAAAAAGTAAACAAGGGAACTCTTATAACGAATAATGCAGCTTTAAAACAATAAGATTTACCCAAAAGAACTTCCTTTAGATTTACTAAATTTCTATTGAGAGTCTCATTATTTGTGAGTATGATAAGGTTTTTGCTTTGTTTTTTGGCCAGTTTCCTAGGTTATTTTTAAACCCCTGTTTGTGTGCTTTGAGCTCGTAGGTCAGGTGCTGATTTCTGCAGGCACATCTTGGGTTAAGCTTGATTTCATTTTCCGGATATGTTTATATGTTTCAGATAATACCCTGTTATATTTTGAATGCAACAAATTACTTTGGTCGTATAGTTGCTAAACATGTGGATCTTTATGCAACTCTTAATGCTGAAATGAAGGAGTATTTTGAGGATTCCAGTAATAAAACAGCTGTTGAAAAGGTGGAGAATTTTGGATTATATGGATTAGCAGAAAAAACACTTTTTTACAGGTAGAATGCCTGTTTATTTCATCTTGAAAAGTTATGAAGCTCAAGGTTACTTTAGATGACATTGAATCCCTATTTTCACATCTGTCCGTTGAACCCAGTGTTCACATGCTAGGCCTCCTGCCTCCCAGGAGGGTGATGGCAGGGTTGTGGCCCCCAGACCCTGGACGCAATTCTATACCTGGGACTTGTCTGACCTTAGGCTCCTGAGCACAGAGCATGGATGATGGTGTCACATTTTATACAGTTGTGGAGCTGCCATATATATACATATATATATATATATATATAGACACGCACACACATATATACACACACACATATATACGTGTATATACGTACATATATGTATGTATATGTATGTCATATATATGTTATGTATATATATGTCATATATATATACACACACACATCTTTAAGTTATTTAATTTTTATAAATCTTAGAAAATGAGCATTATTCCCATTTTACAGATAAGCAAACTGAGCCTTGGTGAGGCTGTGTAATATGTCTAAGGTGAGCTCAGTGAATGGCCCGGTGGTCCAATCCTGGCAGTCCACCTTACCTACCTGTTTGCATCCACTTTTCTTGAATGCTACACCTGACTCCACTTGTTTGAGAAACTTGAAAATATTAATTTACTATGTTAATTTTTGTTGTGTTGTCAGATATTCTATTCAGAAGTACTACACATTTTTTATACTTAGGTATACTTTAATAAACCTTTGCTAATTGCTCTCAACAGCTCCAGTCGTTTTATTTCTAGTATGGGGTAAAACCATGCAGTTAGGCTTCTTTTTATATGTTTTGTATTTAATGGGTAAGTCTAGGCGAAGATTATTTTCATTTTAGAATCTGTGTTAAACTGATGTCACTGTTCTCCAGGGTTCAGGTGTTGGAGATGAGCCGGAAAAAAGACACTTGGGCCCCGGATAATGTCCTTGTAAAGTTTATAGATGAAGGCAGGACTGGACTTGTTACAAGAGACCAACTGCTGCATCTCCCAGAAAGTTTCCACAACCTGCCCCCCCAAGCTGTGGAGTTTATTGTTTGTAGAGTGAAACCCGCTGACAGTGAAATCGAATGGAATCCAAAGGTGAATTATTTTGGCTTTTTATAGTTTGTTGACTTTTAGGATATATTTAACTTAGAATATGTGCAGAATTAAGGTTTATCTGATTGAGTACTGAGTTTGTGTGAAGTGCTTCGTGTTCCCAGTGAGAGCACAGTCCACGTGGATCCTTCCTGGTGCGAGGATGCACTTAGGGCCGCTCTGCACAGACCTCGCTCTGAGCCCTCAGTGCTGCCAGGCACCCTTGCTCGGCAGACGTGGGTTGCCATCATTATCATTAGCACTCACAAACTTAGAATTGGTGTAAAATATGTGTCGTATTAAAATAAATTGGCTGTTAGGTTAAGAAGAAACAGTGCAAGCACCTTTTTGCAAAGCTATAAAGCATATACAGAATAAGGTGTTTTCTTAAAGCTGCTGATAAATTACTTTAGTGTGTTTTTTTAGGTTACTAGGTACATTCATCATAAAATTATTGGAAAACTACATGATGCAAAAGTGATACTGACTTTAGGAAATACAGTTTGGATTGATCCAATGGTAAGTATGCAGTTTTCCTAAAATAAAACATGTGTTTGAGGGGCCCCTAAAAATAATCCAAATTATTCTAACCTGTTGCTTGAATAACTGTTTTCTCACATAAATGGAGGCTCTTTTGGGGCTCTGAGTTAGGGAGAGTTTTATGTTATTTGGGTCATGAATTTGGTTGTGGGTTTGTTTTTTTTTTTTAAGGGAATCTTTTTTTTTTTTTAAGAGAATCTTTTACATTGTAACCCAGTGTTCACAGGCGTGTGTGTGTGTGTGTGTGTGTAACCACATACATTTACACACATGATTGAGACGGAAGCTCCATGAAAATGTCCTTACTGCGTGTGACAGTCCCTAATGTTAACAATTCTGTTCAGTTCCACATGTTCAAGTGTTGGTTGTGCACTGATTTCACAGTCCTCTGTCCACACAGGTGAGGAAGCTCCGGGTCAGCGACTGCCCCTGCAGCAGACAGCACAAGGGTTCATTCATCTATTTATAAATGAGCTTAAAGTCCCGGCATGCGATCAGTGATGTCGAGAGTTCTGGTCCTTGGGCTTTCAAAGATAGGTTTTATTACGTTCACAGTTTCTACCATATTCATTCACCAACTATTGAGTGAGCACCTACTCTGTACTCGGACCTGTAAGGGACACTTGGATTCCATTTGTGAACGGACTCCTGCCCTGTGGAGCTATGGGGAGGTCGGGTGGTGGGGGGCGGTGCTGAGACGGGACAAGACCGTGTAACTAAGGGACCTCAGTGCGTCCCTTCTGGTGCCGGCGTCGTCCCCTCTCTGCTCGTGTCCCAAGAACTCTACTTTTCAATGGAAAGTTTTTTTCTATTAGACTTAAATCTTAATTATCATGATCATTTATAAGATTTAAAGGAATTCAGTTCATAAAAACTACATTGCTGGAAATTATCTTCGTAAGATTGGAAAATCCTTAAAACTTTACAAGGAGTTTGGGTTGGGTTTAACCTTTCAGAATAAGAGGAGAAAATGATTTTTAGAAGAGACGGCAGAGATTGCCAGTGCAGGACGAGATTTGGGGGTCTTAGTTGATGCTGTAATAGCGAATATTGTAGTTCTTTATTGGAGGAAAAAAGGAATCTTTATGAAGCAGCAATTTGAAAAACTATAGCTAAAAGAAAGTAAAAAAATAAAAAATAAAGAAATAAAGCCCCACCTGGCATATGTGCTTTCACAGCTCCAAAGTGTAGCAGTGTCCATGGTGCATGTGAGGGGAGACGGGCCCGGTGGAGGCCTGCAGCTGTCCCCACCCAGACCGGCCTGGTCTCCAGTGTGAGTGGAGAAAGGCGCTCTCACCAGTTCCAGTTGGGGCACATTCCCAGGGCTCACTTAGGACGGTGCCCCAGCCAGTACCAGCCTGGCCCACCCTCTCCCTGCCACGAAAGGAACACCCAGCCTGCGTGTGCCTCTCCCGTTAACAGGAATCAGACTGTTGCAGATTTTCATGTTTTACTTAATTTTAATGTAAATTGAAATGGGTGAGAATGTTTCAGTTGCAGAAAAGACAAGTAGAGGAAACTGTCCAGAGTGCAGGATGTAGGGCTCTCGGGGAGAGTCTTTCTGGGTGCCTGAAGATCTTTCGTGTGACGAGAGGTAAAAAGTACTTAGGTAAAAATCAGAAAACTCTAGGACTCATGTGTGGTTACAGCATTATGAATTGGTCTTGTCTGGGGGTTTTATTCCAGGATTCAATCTCGGCCCCAACCCAGATCTGATATTTCTGCAGTGTGGGACTGGGTCTGGAAGATTCTGATGTAATCTTGGTTACGAAATGATTCAGATGCCGCAGCAGGAGGCGCTTGCACATTGTGGCATGTGCCCAAGTGCATCAAACATCACAGAACTAGTAAGAGGTCATGTGAGAGGGCTTGCAATGCATTTAGAGTTCAAAGTATGATTCTTGAAATTGTTTTATTTTTTCTTTGATTCAAGGTGCACATTACAAAACTCTCAAATTTGAAAACTTCTGTCATTGATTACAACGTTCGAGCTGAAATTTTGTCAATGGGAATGGGCATTGACAATCCTGAACATATAGAACAACTGAAACAGTTGTATGAAGGAGCTAAAATGCCAGCTTTTGAAGAAAGCCTAAGCCAGAACCTGTAAGTGGATTTTTGTCACCCTTTGGAAAAGGAAGCGCTGTTTTGTGGAAATGTAACTCACAAATGTCACTTTTTTTTTTTTTTGAAAGAAGAATAGGTTAATGAGTATCCATGTTCCCATCATCCAGCGTCAATAATTGCCAAGATTTTGGGAATCTTTTTTTTTATCCAGACTTCAACCCTCTTTTTTTTTTTGGTGGAGTGTTATGAGACAGATTCTTCTCACAGAATGAATTTTTGTTAGCTTTTTATTGACGATTAGCACACACACAGAAAAGTGTGTATGTCATAAGAGTAGTTTGGTAGATTTTCTGAGCACAGAAACTAGACCCAGATCAGAAACAGGGAACTGCTCAGAGCTGGCTCCTCCCTCCCAATGTGGAAAAGCGTGGATGGCTCCTTCCTGGCTTGTCCTCGGAATGGAATCCTGCGGTGTGTCTCTTGTATCTGGCTTTTTTCGATCGGCATTATTTGTGAAATTCATCCATAGTGCGCATGTAGCCGCGGATCATAAATCCTCATTGCTGCATTATGTTCCATTGTATGAATACACCATGATTTATCTGCCCATTCTCCTGTCAGTGGGAGAAAACGTCCTGTTCTGGGCTGCTTCAAGAGGTCTTTCTGATGGACTAGAATTGCTGAATCATAGTTAAGAGCTACTGCCTAGCAGTTTTCCAGATTGGTTGGTTGTACCCATTCACACGTCCACGAGCAGTATGAGAGACTGCGAAAGCCACTCCGAGAACGTACACTGAGCAGGGGAAGGATGACACAGCACGTGTGTCCAGCAGAGAACTTGAATCAAGAATTCCTTCCGATTCGGACGAAATGGCAGACTCCTAGTAGAAAACTGAGCAAAGGACTTGGACAGACACTTCATAATGTCCCATTAATTGTCCAATAATTAATATATAAAAAAGTGCTTGAACTCATTAGTCATTAGGAAATTCAAATTAAAACCACAATGTTATAATATCACCACATACCTACCAGAAATGAAAGAAAATGCCAAGGGTTGGGAAGGATGTGGAACAAATAAATGCATTTTAAAAACTCGACTATCAGAGCTATTACATCTAACAAAATTAATAGTCATTTTTAAAATTGCATATGTTTTTTTGTGTTAAAATATATATAACAAAATTTCTCATTTTCATTTTTTTCTAACTTGTAGTAAAATACACATAAAAATTGTCATTGTAACTATTTTTAAGTATCGCCCATGTCGTAGCATGTATCAGATAAATCAGGGCCAGCTCGCATTTTAATGGAGTAGATAAATGGGTTACAAAAATACAGCGTGAGTCAGATGGTAATATGCGAGGGGAAGCAAATTAACACAGAAAGTAAGGTAGGGCAGCTGTGGGGCCAAGAAGGTGAGTGAATAGTGAGCGCAGACACAGGGGTGAGGCATGACCCCGGTAGATGTCGGAGAGGACTCCTGTGGGCAGAGGGAAGGCTTGATTATTCCTTGGTTCCAGAAACAGGGAGGAAGGTACTGTGACTAGAGCAGCAAAACGGGAGAATGCAGATGCAGAGGTGGGAGCAGTCCTGGGGTCAGGTCCTGTTGGCCCCTGTGGCCATCGCAGGGATTAGGCTCCTACTCTGAGGAGGTGGAACAAGAGGGTTTTGAGCAGAGGAATAACTTAAAAGATTCTTAGTTACTGTGTCTAGAATAGACTGTAGTGGGAGATAAAGGCTGTGCCGAGAGTTCAGGGCAGGATGACAGTGGCTTGGACGAGGGTGGTTTTGTGGGGCCGGTGAGGAGTAGCTGGTTTCCAAACAGATTTGCAGTGAGCGTGTGGTCTCATGGAGCCGTCAGCCATTCCTAGATGTCGAAAGCTGGGCTGCTGGACAGGAGCCCCCGGGGAGTGGGTGTAAGGTCCCAGGACTGAGCCCCGGGCCTCAGGTTTTGAGAGGTGTGGGAGCTTTGGGGACATCAGAGAGGAGCCTGGCAGAGGGGACATCAGGATGGCGGGCAAGGGAGACAGCAGCGAGCCGCGAGCTGTGCCAGAGCTGCCAACACCAAAGAAGTGAGTGAGGACTGGAAACTGACAAGTGGGTTTAGGGATGTGGACATTGGTGACTTTGAAAGGTTCCTAAGTAACTGCTGGAAGTAGGTGAATTACACACACACACACACACACACACCACGCCAAAGATTAAAATACTGTAGTCTGAAGTTTTTAGAATTTTCTATCTTAATTAAATTGGATATCTGTGGGATTAGGCTATGTGTTGGTTTCTACAGACTTTCAGGAAACACCAACTGCTCTTTTAAAAATGAAGATGTCAACTCCTGTGAACATGGTGCTGTGAGCAGTGCTCAGCATGTGGCCGGGGTCTGTAGTCTGCCCTACGCCTCTGCTCCCGCCGCCCTGCCCGCCATGGCTCTGAGCCCTGAGTGCAGGTGCCACTGGATGCTGTGCACCTGCCCCATTCTGCTCTCAGTATGTAAATGCACAGAGAAACATGAATGGATAACAAAAGAGAATGGTATTGAACAGTGGGAATCAGCCATTCTACGCAGGAAGCTTTGGGAGATGTTTACTGTATTTGCCTGAAGTTGGGACTAAATCAAACAAACAAGACGAGTGTGGTGCTTTGGAAAGTGTGAAAGCTGCTAGTGAACTCTGTCCTCTATCAGGAGAAGTAACTGAAATTAATGAAGCCTTTACAGAAAATCCAGGACTTGTCAACAGATCTTGCCGTTGAAGATGGTTGGCTGATCAAGATGACACTGAGTAACCCTTCAGAACTAGACGAAGTAATGAACATGGGAGAAATGCATAAAATCTACTGAGGATTGAAAATGGACCCCAAATAAAGTAGTGTGAAACAACTTAATCTAGCATAGTTGTCTTAAATTAGTGGTGGATGGAAGATTTAAAACAGCAGCTTTTAGCAATGCCAGTGAAAAAAGAAACAACAATGCTACTGGAACAAAATACCCTTTAACTTTTTAATAATTGCAGATAAACACAACATGCATCTTTTTCACAACACCCAAGATTTTCAGGCTAGGCTAAACTTATAATATTCAGAATTCCTGAAATTATTCATGGTAAAATCTAGTTATAAAAATCACGTAACTCAAGATAACATTGTTATCCTAAGCCTTATATAACATTGTAGCTTGCTTACATCACCTCTGGATTTGAGTCAAAATACTTAATCATCTTTCCATTGGAGAAAACTGGCAGTGGAGAAAAGTTTTTGTTTGTTGTGACAGTCGGTGTCAGATGATGAACAATACTATGTTTTGCAATGCACAAGATTCCTGGTGCTATTTTTATACAGCGAAGCAACAGTGTTACGAGAAAACAAAGTTTAATAATAAAGCATTCAACTTTATTTTTAAAAAATGAAGATGTCACTACAGCTTAGGAGACTTAATAAAAATGAGGATTGATCACTTTTGTAGAACACAACAGCTGTTGAGCCCCAGCTCTGTGCAGGGCACTCTGCTAGGTCCCTTTGCACACTTGATTTTGTGGTTGTGCAGGAGTATTGCACACCTGTGGTCATAAACACAGGTAGAGAGAAGTGCAGAGGACCGTAAGAGCCTGCAGAGGGAGCCTGCCTGGAAGAAGAGACTCCGTTTCAGGAGCTGGATCAAGAAGCTGTGGTGATGATCTGGACAGAAGCAAGGAGAATGACCATTCTTGCAGCAGATTGGGAAAGAGGACAGATTCTGGGGACCTGAAAGGCCTGCAAGTGCTTAGGTCTGTAGTGATTAGTGATTGACAAACACAGGGGAGTGCGATTCCATAGTTTGAACCCTGGTGACTAAGAGGTTATTGGCACGGTTGGCAGTTTCAGGATGTGTTCCAGAGAGCAGCTAGCTCGTTGAGTTAGTTTTGGACATACTAAATTTAAGGTTATTGAAAGTAGAAGCCTAGAATTCAAGAGGGCCCTTGGGGGAAGGCTCTGGTTTCCTGGCGTTGGAGGAGAGTCAGCACTTGGCAAGTGTATGAAGGAGAAAGAACAGAGCCCAGTAGATGAGTCTAGTGAAGGAGGTCAGAGCGGTGGGGGAGGAAGAGGGTGAGTGATGGAGGGCCGGTGCTGCGCCACCGCGGGAGGGACGGGGCCTGAGGAGGGTCCCTGCTTGCTGAGCCGCAGGCTTCATGTGTGTCAATCAGAAGTCCCCTGGAGACATACGCACACCCCTGCCTGATAGGGGCATGTGTGTGTGCGTGTGTGTGTGTGTACACAGATGTATACGCATTTGCATAGGTTTGTTCCTTTAGGCTTGACTTCTCTCTAAAAGGAGAGACTAATAACAAACACAAAAAATGAATTAGATTGTCACCATGAGCAAAGAAACTGGGTGGCTGGGCAACAGGGGTGAGAGGGAGATTTTTGCTGTGCAGACCTTTATATTTGTTGAACCACATGAATGTGGTTACCTGCTAAAAAAGCCAAAAGAAAACCACCATTTTAGAAGAATGAGGCAGCCCTCTGTGTATCGACAGAGAGCAAATCTCTGGTTATTAAATACAATAAAATAAGGGACAGAAATGTGAATTTAAATTTCCATGTATTTAAATGTACGTGCATGTGTTTTAGATAGATACAGGTGGCAATATTTGCTTTTTTTTTTTTTTTTATACAAAGACCGTTCTAGAAGCAGACCCAAATTGGTAAGGGGGGCGGGTTATCTCTGGGAAGAGGGGCTGAGGGATTAGGGCCTTTTATCCTCATTGAGGTGGGTGGCAGTGTATGTTATTCTCAAAGGTAAATGGTTTGAAAGGAAACTTACTTTAGTAAATGTGCTGGCGCATCGACCTGATGACATGTATCACTCGTCTGCTCTGCGCGTGAGGCAAGAGGCACAGAGTGAACAGAGCTGGCTGCCCTGCCAGTCTTCTGTCAATGAATTGTCAGTTCCGGGTGGGTCCGACTCGTGGTTGTAAGTATTCCGCAGTCATTTATAGCCCTCCTTCATCTTTTTGCTGAGAAATCCCTGTAGAGGGCCAGATTTTGCTGTCTCATCTGGGAATTAATCACCTCCACCTCTCCTTTCCAGGAGACCGCCTTCAGCAGAAGATGCTGCCTGTCTGCAGAGCACGCAGCAGGAGGACGGGGATTCAGGAAGAGGAGCTGACTCCAGGACCAACTCAGAGAACCAAAAGGATGGTGGGTTGTTTGAAAGATGGTTAACTTAAAATTATTAATGCTTGGAAATTTTCTTAATGACTTTCTACTTTTAGATGAATTGCAGGGAAGGTGACATAAACTGATATTACCTAACTTCCTAGTTTTAACAATTCAGCTTACAGTGTTTTTTTTTCTAACTTTTTTTCCGTTTTATTATTTCAGGTATAATGTTCATTCAGTAAAGTGTACAGTTTATCAGATTTTTACACACACACACACACACACACACACACACACACACACACACACACAACCATTAACCACACCTAGATCAAGCTACTGAGTGTTTCCAGAGCCCAGCATCTTCCTTCAGGCGCCTGTCCCATCCGTAACCTTCCCCAGTGACACTGTTCTGACTTCTGCCACCATCAGTTTTGCTGAATTGGAAGCACATTGTTTATATTCAACATTATGTGATTATTGCATGTAGCAGTGGTAATTTTTTTTATTGCCAAATTGTAGTCTATGATATGAATATACCCCAGTTTGTCTGCTCACCTGGTGATAGATGGTGAGGTTGTTTTCAGTTTTTGATTATTGTTTTTAAAGCTGCCGTGAATGTTCTTGTTTAAGTCTCTGGATAGAAGCTTCAAATATTTTAGATTGAGAAATTTAAGTTGCTTCATTTCAGAAAACGTTATGTTTAGCATTGGTTCCTTGAATGTACTGGCTACTGTTGTGGAATCATCTTTAGTGGGGACTTAGCAGGTGAAGATAGCAGAAGAGTCTGGACATTTGTACCCTGCGGCCACCAACTGTAATGCGGTTCTTTTACTTTCCCAGGTGTTTACCTGTAATATTTGTCAAAGCCTGTTTTTATTAGTTTTACTAAGTGACATGCACTTTTAATTTTTTAAAATAATTTTTCGCAACCGTATAGTTGGGTTACTTATGAAATTTATACTCTTAGTGCTACTGCTTCAGCTAAAATTTGGCATAAAGTGCAAAAAAAAGTACATGCATGTGCATATATTATGAAGTTTCATATAAATAACCTATCAGAAAATTTGCCTTTTTTGTGCAGAAACTTTACCCGAAGACGCTAAAGATGCTCCCATTGACAGAACCACAGAGCCTCTGAAAAGGTGCGTGCGCCCGTCGTCGGAGAGTCTGCCTGCCTTCCTGACCCGGTGAGCGGCAGCGCTGAGTGTGCACGCCCTTTTCTTTCCCTCTAGCTTCCACCCGCAAATAAAATGGTTCCAAAAAGAGGATGCGGTCATATTGAAGATAAGAATAAGGAATGTAAAAGATTACAAATGTAAATATTTTAGAGACAGAGTCATTTTCAGGTAGGTTTATGTATGTCTTATAAAGTAAATAATTTCTGACATTTTTTAGAAAGCTGATTTTCTGTGTTTTTGTAAACCTAGTGCCTGGGTAGGAGAGAAGTTTTACTTGGCTGATATGGAGCTGCAGGCCAACATAATAAAAGATGATTGCAAATGTGTAATTAAGAATGATGAACCCATAATCACTCTTGCAAAAGAGAGAAGGGAATCTTGGTGTCGCTTACTCAAACGGAGGGTGAGTAGGAATTACCCGTGGCCAGTCTTAACAGCCTGAGTGGGTTTTCATCTCTCATTTAATGCAAACTGTTCTATTGAACAGAATCCCAATGTGGCTTTCGATTTTGATCACTGGGAAGAATGTGAAGAGGAGAGCCACTTCTCCAAGGGTAAGGCGGGCGCACCCACTCCCAGGAGAATGGTGGGTCCTGGGTGCCGTGAGGGTGGATCCACTGATTTGAGGAACGTGGCTTTTGTGGAAATGAGTCATCAGTGTAAAGCCCTTAGGAATTAGTTTTCTTCTGGTTATTGATATCGGTGCTAAATGTTCTAGTTTGAGGAGGTATCAACTTTTAGTTATAAACATGCCTTCTTTATAACACTTTTACAGGTATTTTTCATACAAGAAAAATTTATTTATAAGCAGATAAATTTTACCTGCCATTTCTTGCCCAAAACAGTAAAAATAGAAAATAAGCCACAATATAGATAGGTCTAGAACCCAAGGGACTTTTCCTGCATTGACCAAAATAATAGGAGGTAAAAAGATTCGCTAATTAGTCTATCATTAACATATTTTTAAAAATAATATCTAACTCTTTTAGTTGTCAATTCTAAAACTCTATCCTGCAAAGTGGCAGAGGTGATTGAGAACAATGACCAAACTTCGGAGGATGACGAAAGTGAGAGTGAATGAGAATGTGGATTAAATCTTGAAGACTGGCCAGAAGACAGTGAACAGAAATGGATTTTGCTGTGTGACTGACAGTTACGGAAACAAGCAGCCACGTTCAAACCGTTTTTCACTCCAAGGACAAATTATTACTAGTGTCATCTTGTGGCACTGGGATTGGTAATGGCGAGAAATTCTGACTTGATTGAAAAATGGGCTGAAGATGAGACTCTCAGAGGAGGGCAGAAGCAGAGACAGAAAGCTCCAGTCTGACACGAGCCCAGCTCCCGCGGGCGGTGCTCATCGCCTCGGGCGAAGCCCGTCCTGACATGCTCCAGTTGAGTGACCAAGGGCGCACTGCGGCTTCGGGTAACGACGCACTATCTGGAGCCAGTCTATTCGTTCTTTTCATTTAGACCTAAACGTTTGGTACTTTCTTAAAAACTTGTGCATATGAATTGCAGTTTTTGTCTTAGAAATTCATACTTAGTGCTTAACAGATCCTTTCAGCCATGAATTGGGCTTGAACATCACAGCCTGTGTACTAATACTTCTAGTATTCTTAAGATATTGATAGCTACTCCCCGAGTAAATTTACTTTGTATGAAGAGGTAGTGCAAGGATAGGAATGGGGTTGCCTTCAGCAAAACTAGCCAGACTCAAGACTGTCCCGGAGGTACACTTCTGCTTCTGAAGAACCCCCTGAACCTGCGGGGTCCTGAGTAAATGGAACAGAAGTTCCTCTTCAGTAGGATCTGTGGGGTGCCTGCAGGTAACCCTCAGAACCCCTAAAACATTAATGACCCCATTCTGGGTGAGGCCGTGTCACCCAGGATCCCAAGGGTATCAGGAGGAATGTGTATTGCCGTTACCCCGTAAATGTGGGAATGGCCAGAGCCTGACTTTTTATGTTAATTGGAAGTTAGGTGAGCTGCAGGCAGACTGCAGCCCTGTGCACTCAGTGGCAGTCTGGGAGCCCTGCCCGGAAGCGGGAAAGCACGCTGATAGCATGTGACCGTTGTGACTGCCCCCGAGGTCTTCATTCCTTTTATACATCAGAAAGTACAGATGCTCAAGTTTGTGGTTGTCCCAGGCATAAGCCACCACTCGAATGAGTTAAACTCTGTCACCAGGCTGTCCTGTGAGCAGGTTTGGATCACACTCTGGCTCAGTTTCCTCATCTGTAAAATAAGACCTGCTCATGCGCAGCCTCGCCTCAGGAGGTGCTGCAGGGTGCTGGGGTCGCGGCCTCCGTTCGGCGCGGGGCCTTGGGGGTGGCCAGACCACTGTCCTCTGGTGGTAAGACGTGGCGTCCAGCCTGGACAGCGGCCAGGAGCACACCCTTGCTATGGCTCCTGTGGATTGACTGGCATGTGTCAAATTGTCACATGAAGTAGAGTGATGATTTTCCTTTTTCTTGGCTGACTTGGCTCTTCAGGAAGTAGGAAGTTCCGGTGTCTCTGCTAGCAAAGGTTTTGACTCTGCGGAGCTCTTCTGATGTCTTCGTCTGGTGTCGGTCTCTGTGGATACGGCTTTTGCTCCCGCTGGGGAGGCCTTCCAGTGGGTGGCCAGGCTCTCCCAGTGGTTGTCGGCCACCTGTAGTTTATGCTCGATTGTATTGTCTCTTTTGTACAACATAGCAAATAATAATAGCAAGTAATAGAGCTGCACAAATGTGTTTCTCATGTACAAATGGTGGGGGGTCCTGCTCTCAAAGAAGATGTAATGTCATTACCCCTTAAATGTGGCGGGAAAGGCTCCCCGCCTTGTGTAGTTCCCAAAAAGCTAGATGTAGAGGTGGAAGGCTATACCGTAAACTAATCTTTGTTTCTTTTTTCAGATGGTTATATTTACTCTTTGAAGTTCTGGATAACATTTTGTAGGATGTAGGATACTGACTTGTGAAATGTAAACGATTACTAATTGGTTTTTCATTCCGTTAACATGTACTGATTTCATGTTTTGGGAAAATTTCTGAAATGCAAGGTAAAAGAACTTTTGTCTATGCTTCTAAAATTGCTCACATAATTAGCCGTGTGATGTCTTTTGCAGCATATCAATAAAATTACAGTGTTTTCACAGAAATGTTACTTTTTACCTTTGTTAGAGAGTATTTCCCTTTAGTTCTCAATACAGAATAGACTTTTATTCATCATGCTTCCTGGTTTGACCAAAATGCCAGTGAAGGCTCTTGGGGAACCTGAGATGCTGACCACTGATCGCAGTGTCCCTCGTGGACACACAGGCTGAGTGGCCCCAGTGGGGGGCCTCAACGTTCAGCCTGGATAGACCTGCCACGCGCATCCCACGTTAAATATCGGGGAGGCAGTGCTTTTGGGAGGAGGGTGGGTAAGTAGTAAAACATTTGTAGTTCAGTATTTTAAAAACCTGTTTCAATCAAAGCAAAAGTTTCACCAGTTTCATATAAGAAATACATGTACCTCGTTGATCACTGGGTTAAGGAATACCCTTTATTCGAGTAGGTGTGGTGTGCCCCTTGGTAGAGAGTCGCCGCCGTGACGGTGGCCGTTTTGATTCCACCCTCCCCTGCCATCAGCCCTCTGTTAGGTGACATCTTCGCCCGCTAACTTTGTAAACACCATTACTTCTCCCATCCAGAACCCCCACCCCACACCCCAGAGAATTAAGGATATCTAAAAAGTACCAGTATTACAAACATCTGAATACATTTTTTTTCTTAAGAAAAACATCAGGAAGAAATAACCACAAATATCGCTTACAAAAATAAATTTGTCACAGCTTGGACTTGGACAGCTTGTTACTCTGGAGCTTCCTCCGGCGGGACAACTTCCATCAGCATCTGAAGTTGCGCGGTGATCGGCTCTGGGGTAAAGACCAAAGCGTGCAGTTAGGAAACGGTAACTAAATTAGTTCACCTTACTCACAGGTGAGCAGTAATGTCGTCAGTACTCCATGGGGGTGTGTCCCCTGTCAGAGCCTGTGCTGGGGACACGATGGGGGGAGGTGGTCAGAACCATCCTGGCAGCTATAGTGGTTCTTGGGCATAAGTTAGTCCCCAGGAAAGCACTAGGAACCTATTTATGGCCGCCAAACAATTTATAGGAAAAATATGAATGATTTAATTATGTGTATATATTTACCACTGACCAAGAGTCAAATATTTAGTCTGAAGTCACTAAAAAACAGATTGTTCATTTTTTTCACCTGCTTAATTCCAGCTTATTGGTTTTTGTAGGGAGCAGCTTGGCTAAGTATTCTAAAGCTGAGAAATAAGACAAATTTTGTACCGATTTTCTGTCAGTGTGATCAAATCTAGGTTTATTTTCAGAGGCCTGGGGGAAAATGACTGCTTTCTTATAGTAATAAATGATCTTTCCTTTCTATAGTATGGTCAGGGAGCAGGCCGTGGACCTCCGGGGGCCCGGTGAGGGTGCTCGGGGCCCGCAAGGCTTTTTTTACAGGTGGAGTTCCACGCGGTGGACTCTGCAGTGTAGGCTCACACCTTGTGACTGTCGTACACACACAGGTGTGCTGCACAGTCCCTTCGATGTCCTCTGGCACTGCTGCTTTTTCTCAGTGAAAGTGACTATGCACCTAAACTTTTTTTCAATTATAGTTGACCTTTAATATTTTATATTAGTTTCAGGTGTACAGCGTAGTGGTTAGATATTTATATAACTTATGAAGTGATCACCCCCATAAATCTAGTACCCTGCTGGCACTTTACATAATTATTATAATACTATTGACTGTATTCCCTGTGCTGTACTTTACATCCCATGATCATTTTGTAACTACCAATTTGTACTCCTTGATCCCTTCCCCTTTTTCATTCAGCCCCGCAAATCTCCTCCCGTCTGGCAACCATCAGTTTGCTCTCTGTATCTATGAGTCTGTTTCTGTTTGTTTATTTTGTTCTTTAGATTCCACGTATAAGTGAGATCATATGGTATTTGTCTTTCTCCGACTTATTTCAGCATAATGCCCTCTAGGTCCATCCATGTCGCAGATGGGTACCTGAACTTTTAAACAATTGTCTTAAGGTAGATGAGGAGCCAGAATTGCTGAGTGGAAAGCGAGAGCAGTGGCCTTGACATTAGAAGGCTCGGGTCCTCATCTCAACTCATACTTTCTGGGCGTGTCTGGGATGCTGCTGAGCCTCTCAGATGATGTCTGTGTCAGGCAAAAAGAAGGTGGTGGTCTAGAGGACAGATGCACAACTGTGGGAACATACTTATCTCTACCGAACTGTATACTTAAAAAAGGTGTAAGATAGTAAGTTTTATGTTATGTGTATTTTACAATTGAAAGAAATAGTGCTCTCCCACTTGTTACAGCAATCGATAGGAACGAAAGAGGAAGCCACAGGTGGACCCCAGAGGTGTTACACTGAGGGTAAGGGGTCGTGTGTCCTTGCAGAGGAGGTGAAATCTGCTAGCTGCCTGAAATCCTGTGATAGCGTCTTGGTAGAATCAAGACAGATGCGGTTGCAGGACGCCGGGCCCATCTGCGCTTCACTCACAGCAGAACCGCCCCTCTGTTACTTACTTGAGATTTTCTGAGCCCATCCAAACTTATAGTGGACAAAAAGGAAGTAAAATATAATGCCGCTCAGCATAAATAACACGCAGTAGAGATACTCCCATGCGGGTTGGCTGATGATTGGCGCCAAAACCAGAAATACGGATATGAGTGTCACCAAGATGGGGATGAAAATGGGCACCTGTAAGCAAAACAGTGGTGTCATGATTTGGCCATGTGTGTGCATTTCCTTCTTGAAATTTTTCATTCAAGACCAAAACATTGATATAAAGAGAATATAATGAGCTCAATGTTCCCCTTTTCCAGTCTCAATAATATTTTGGCCAATCTCACGTCATCTACTTTTTTTTTCTCCTTTTCCCTATAATATAAAGAAAATGCTAGACTTCGTGTCGTTTTACCTGTACCTTTTCAGTCTACATCTCTAAATGGCGTTACGTTTTTGACATGCTTATTTTTTTTTTTTTTATCTTGTCATGGATGTGTTATAGGAATTGGATGATTTAACCTATACAATGTCTTCATTCAGGCTTTGCCTGGTCACTTGCTCCTTTAGCCCTCATATTTCCTGTAAGCTGGCGGTTAGATCTGGAGGCAAGAACCCTTCCCAGTTGGAGTGTGTACCACAACAGGAGGCACTTAATGTCTGATTGCCCCACCTTTGAATCTCTGAGATCAGTTTCAGGGGTAGAAGAGGAACTCAGTCCCACCAGATCTGGATTGGTTAAGCCACGCAGGGAGGTGGGAGGGAGCCCAAACGGACTCCAAATGTGACTGTTAGTGGTTGCACAGGAATGGGGCTGGGGCCAGAATTCAGAAGTTGCCATCAGTTTATGAATAGTAAGTATATGCTTTAGAGATACTAGAACTGTCATAACTAGACATCTTGCTCTGGTTAGATAGGTCATAGGTATTCTTGATAATAAGTAGATGACTAATTGGATCATAAACTATAATATGAAATGAATTAAAGAACAAACTTCACTCTAAAATATGGTATTCAAGAGGGGAATACAGTTAGGTTGGAAATAATATTCCCCTAGAATTTACGTGATCTCTAATTCATTTCGAGAAATCAAAGGCACTCGTGACATTTGGGGCACTAAACCTACCTTGATAGGCCTTTCCAGTTCTTTCCTTGTGAACCGCATCACAATCAGTCCTAGAATCGTCATGCCATAAAATACCCATGCAGCAAAACTGAAGTAGTTGACTAATGAGTTTATATCACCAGGGATGATATAAATTATTGTTATGATACCCTAGTAGAAAGAAGAATGAATTCTTAGGTCATTGGTACATAAAAACATCATTCTTATCACTTTCCAGACTGACGAAGTAGTTTCTCCTATGGATAAACAGTTGAGCATGAAAGAAACCTCCCGTGTATATTTGGGTTGAACTAAAGGTTTGGCACTGGTAGGTGTTTTCTTTGAGGCCTAATGGAAAGGACTTGGAAAATTTGTGACTCTGCCGCTGTGCTTTTAAGCAGGGGGAAAACCATTTATGTGTGTATATTATACCAGCTTCTCAATTATAAATTTCCCTCCCAGAGAGTTTTCATCATGGGAAGGGTCCTGGTCATGATCTGCATTAGCTGCACCTTATAATTCCTTGTAATTCTGGGTCAGTTTCCTCATCTTCAGAGGGTGTAGACGGACAGAGAGAGCAGTGGTCCTCTGAGGGTGGGAGGTGGAGTCTGGCCTCGAGTCTAGTGCGGACGATCTGAGGTACCCAAGACAGTTGCACACAGCCAAGGAATATCCCCCACCGAGAAACTCCAATTAGAAGATGTCAAAGGGCTATTACTGCACAAGGGCCTCATGACTTCTAAATTATTGGACCCTAATGAGAAGCTGTTGTCAGTATCCCCCTTGTAAAATGTCTTATTCTCCTTCCCTGTAAGTTGGTGGGGTTTTGTAGTTTGTTACTGGGGACCCAGGACATACAAATATATATATATATGTAAGAAGTGTAGAGAGTACAGGCTTGGAAGGTTCAAACACAGTGTCTCATGGATAAATTCAGAACAAGGAGCAGAAGTTTGGTAAATTGTTTGAATTGTCTCGGGCCTTTTTATATACCTTTTTCATGTTGAGGACTAAAGGAACCTGGGTCATTTGAAAACCACTGGACTTAGCAATATAGGTTTACTTCACCATCCAAACTGAGGGACCCTCTGCCTTTAAGGGGGTGTTTTCATGGCGGAATTCATACTTACGTGAAAGATGATGGCAGGGGCAGGAGTCAGGCGCTTGACACTAATGTAAGAGAGCACTTTAAGCATGTGGCCTTCCCGGCCTGCAACATAAACGAGTCTGGAAAAGCAGTAATAACAGAAGTCAGGTGATGAGAGTGCAGGCTGCCGTACCATCACTGAGCAACTGATTTCTCAGCTTCATGGCTGGGCATCTTGCTCTGGATAGGTCACAGGTATTCTTGATAAAGAGAAAGACAGCTGTGACCTGGTGTCTTCAGGTAGGAGTCTGGCCTCTGGAGGTGGGTGAGTTTTGAGTTTTGGAGAAGTGAGCTGCTTGGATGCACCTGAGAAAAATGCATCTTGGAGCAGTGGAGTCACTGCTAAGGGTGGGAGGGGGAAGGTGGGGATGGTTTGGGGAGGCCCTTTCAAGGAGGAGATACCTGATCTGAGTCCTGGAAGATATACAAGAAATGTGTAAAAAAAAAAAAAAAATGTAAAAAGTAGTGCAGAGTTAATGGCCCTAGAGCTTGGAGCGCCTGACAGAAGCAAACACAGACATGCTGTGCACATCCTAAATCCAAGCTGTACAAAATTCACGTATTTTTAAAAACAAATTAAGGGTGATTCAGCAGATGCAAACAAGTGGCCTAGTTATCCCCAAGAACTCCCGATGGTTCAGTAATCTGAATATGTTTAAAATGTTAGCGAAAAAGGAAAGAGCTGAAGAATTTCCAAAAAGCTTAAAAGTTACTGTAATTAAAAATCAAACAGTTAGTTAGATACAAGTGGAAAAAATATATTAGAAGCTGGACCTGAGTACAAAGCATAGAGAAACAGAAAATGTGGACAGGAAATTAATAGGAGAAACAGGAAAAAGCTCAAATCCATTGAAAGGGCAAATTTAAAGAACAGCAGAGAGCTTTTACAGAATTGAAAAACATTGAGCCTTCAAATTGAACCCATTTCTAGAAGAATAAAAACATACCCAGATATGAACATTATAGTGGAAGCAAAAAAGAAAAATTCAAGCTACTGAATTTTAAAGATTATAAAATTTGGATGATCAGAACAATAGCAGACATGAGAAGTCATTTTTGCAGTGATGAGGGAAACATATTTTCAGATTAGAATTCTGAGTAAACTATCAAGACTACTGGCAAAATAAACACATTTTTAGATAAATAATAGCTATAAGACATTGGCTATTTTCTAATCTTCATTGGAAACTATTAAAAAGTCTACAACAGAAAAACTGAACTCAGAAGTTGTTGATTGAAGAAGCAACGTTAAGGAAGCAGCAGTAAAACTTGCCGGTGTGTATATAAGTATTGGATTTAAAATTTTTGTCATGATCTTTTATATTTTTATTTTATTATTTATTTATTTTTAGGCGAGGCAACCCTTGGTTGACCTCACAGATTGCAAGGACCTTGTGTTAGTTTACAACCCCTTATTTATTTTTTTTTTTGTTTTTTACACCTACAGCACCTGGTTTTCCTTAGTGGTCTCCCATCCAAGTACTAACCAGGCCCAACCTTGCTTAGCTTCTGAGATCAGGCTTGATCAGGGTAGCATGGCCAGAGACTCTGATCTTTTTTTAGTAGACGGGTTTATAAACAAGGTGTAGCTGATACACTAGACTGTATGAAGAGCCCATGTAAGAGGGGGAAGATTGAGATACTACTGATGCACTATTAGATATTCATGTGAAAATTTAAGGGTAATTACTGAAAGAATAGAAGTAGAACTTCCACATCAACAGAAGAAAAAAAAGAATAAAGGTAATTTGGTGGGTAATAAATCAGAATAAGGTTTTTTAAAAGCTAGGAAAACACAAAGGAATGTGTTAGAAATTAATCTGGCTATAGCAGTAACCACATTAAATGTGATGAGATTCAGCTTGTTTGGCTAGAGACTCTTGGGTGGGAATTGTTGGAAAAGACACAAGCCACAGTCCAATGACACAGAGTTTGAGGATGAAAGGGATGGGACGTGTTACCAAAAACAGCCTAAGGACAGCTGATTGAACAATTACCAATATCAGACAAAAGAGCATTTAGGCAAAAAGAGGGAGCGTTCCTACTGAAAAAGGGAATAGTCTACCAAGAAGATACAAAAAGCAGACAAAAATGGGAAAATTCACTATGAGAGTGGAAGATTTGAATAGCCAAGTTACCAGCTTGTTTAAAAAAAAAAATCTAGAAGTTAATAAGATACATATTATTTTCAAGACCATATGAAACATTTATAAAAATGGCAGTAAACCGTAAGAGAAGTCCTAAAATTTCCAAAGAAGTGATAGCATAAGGATCACACATTCTGACTACAATAAAATGCAAAGTCAGGAATACAAAGGCCAAAAAGGCCCATTCACATTTGAACTTTGTAAAGATATAAACATGATGCTTACTTAATTCCTAGAACAAGTCGGTAAAGATGGGAGGAAAGAGGTTTCCAGATGGAGTGGGGAGTCTCAGACTCAAGATGATGCTTTAAACCCCATCAGTTCTCCACAAATCAATATACAAACTCCATGCATTCAAATGCAAGCAGGACTTCTGGAACTGGACAAGATTATTGTGAGCACATCTGGAATGCTAAATAGGCAAGAAGTATGTATGACATGGGAGCACCAGTCCTGTCAGATTTTATGTTTCTGAAGCTATGAAATCTATAATAAGTATAAAGCAGAGAAAAAGACCTATGAGTGAAACAAAGTGAACCAAGTACATTGGGAATGATAATGGTGGCATTTCAAACCAGCAGGGTGAACTGGTTTGAAGAAACACTGGGACAACAAGTAAAGGTTTTGGGGGAAAAAATTGAGATTTATATCTCACATCAAAATACATTCCTTATTGACTGAAGACCTAAAGTAAAATGCTAGAAGAAAATATAGGAGGGTATTCATGAAAAGAGGAAAGATTGTCTATGTAATATAGAAGACTCAGAAACAAGTAAGCAAAGATCTTAGTCCCTGTAAAAATTGTATCCAACATAATTTAATATAGCACAAGTTCCTGTCGAACCCCTAAGCTGCATAGGTACAGAACTATACAAAAGTAACACAAAATGGATTGTATACGTAAATAAATGTGAAAGATAAACCTATAAAACTACTAGGATAAAACAGAAGAGAAAACCTTTGTCCCTTTGGGTTGGGCAAAGGTTCTTAGATATGACAGCAAAAGCATGACACATGAAAAAATTTGATAAAATGACTTTGTCAAAGTTAAAAACATTGGTATTTCAAAAACACCATTAATAAAGTGAGAAGACAAGCCACAGACTGAGAGAAAACATGTAAATCAGATACCTGATAAAGGGCTTGTATCCAGAATCTGTGAAGAACTTTTACAACTCAATAACAAGATGACAAACAGCCCAATTTTAAAGAGGGATAAAAGATTTGAGTAGATATTTCACCAGAAGATATATGATTAGCTAATAAACACATGAAAAGAAGCTTGGTATCATTAGTCATTAGAGAAATGCAAACTAAAATTACAATGACAAACCCACTAGAATGACTATAATCAAAAAGATAACACCAAGTGTTGGTGAGAGTGTGGAGAAACTGGAACTCTGATGCATTGTTTATAGAACAACCACTTGGGAAACAGTTATGCAGTTTCTTGAAAAATTAATCATAAAGTTACAATATGACCCAGCAATTCTATTCCAAGGAGTTTGCCCAAGGGAAACTACACAAAGACATATAAGTGAATGTTCATAGCAGCATTAATCATAATAGCCCAAACTGGAAACAATGCAAACATTCGTCAACTGGTGAATGTAAAAACAGAATGTAGTATATCCATATAATGGAATACTATTCATCAATTAAAAGGACTGAACTGATACATGCTACTGCATAGATGAAACTCAGAAATAATATGCTAAGTGAAAGCCAGATACAAATGACATGTATCATTCCATTTAGATGAAATGTCTAGAAAAAGCAAATTATTGACACAGAAGCAGATCTGCGGCTGCCTAGAGCTGTTGGTGAGAGTGGGAATTAACTACAGTTAGGCATGAGGGGACTTTCTGGAATGATGGAAATGTTCTAGAATTGGATCATGATGATGTTTGCAGAGCTTTATAAATTTACTAAAATTATTGAACTGGGCAATTACAAAGTGAGTTTTATGGTATTTATACCTCAATAGAGATGTTAAAATTGTGTTTCTATGTGCTAGTAACAAACTCTTAGAAACACAATTTTTTACATAAAAAAATACCACTTACAATAGTATCAAAAATATGAATTATTTTGGGATAAATCTGCAAAAGGTGTACAAGAAATATATACTGAACACTAAATTTTTTTAAAAAGAAAGACCCAAATAAATAGCTCATGCCCATAGATTAGAAAAACCAATACTTTCAAGATGGCAGTCCTCTTCAAAATGATTTATAGATTCAATGCAGTCCTGATCCAAGTCCCTGAATACTCTTTTTTTTAGAAATTGACAAGAGGATTCTAAAGTTCATATTGAAATGCAAAGACTCTAGTATAGCTAAAATGCGTTTGAAGAAGTAAAATTGCAGGACTAGTACCACCTGTACTCTGATACAGCTTTAGAAGAATGATTTTGCGATACGTATTTCATTTTTTTAAAGTGTGTAAGTGGCAGTTTCACTCTCAGAAATGTGTCTACTTAGAATATTGGACAACTGGTCAAAAACATGTGTTCGGGAATGATCCCTGCATCAGTGTTTATGAAAACCACTCTCACCTAGCCCGTGAGTGGAGGCTGTGTTAAATTACGCCGCTTCGTGAAGTGGAATGTGACATGGCTGTTGACTGTCTCTGGCTAATAGGATCTAGAGGGTTGGCAGGGCTGGCAAATTATGCCCATTCATGGAAATAAAGTTTTAGTGGAACATAACCAGAGCTGTTTGCTTTTGGGCTACAAAGACAGAGTTGAGTAATTGTGACCGACTTACATGGCCTGCAAGCCATAAATATTCACTATCTGGCCCTTTAAGGAAAAGTTTGCCAATCCCTGGTTAGATTAGGTGGAAAAAAAAGTATAAGGCGGAAAGTACTACACATAAACCAATGCCTCTCTCACCCTGTGTCACAGACCCTGCCTAGTGCTGGAGTTGGCAGCATCATTCCACTTGATGAGGAACCGAGGCCCTCACTTCGGTGGGGCCAGCTACGTCCCGGGCCAGTGCACAAGCTTGTCCACACTTTCCCCTCCCTTCCCTGGACTTCAGGTTTCCTGCTTGAGCCATGAGGAGTTAGGCCTGGCAGACCCCTTAGGATTTTAGCCCTGAGGCTTGTCTTCCTCAAGTGTGAAATGAGCCCTGGTGGCCCTGCCCCCAAGGGTGAGTGCTGGGGGGTCCCCTACCTGCCCGCTGTAAAGCAGCTCCCGTTAGCAGCACCGATGGTTGAAAATGCCACGAAGAGTGGAACGACCCAGGAGGCTGGATAGAGAACACGGTCACCAAACGTCTAGTGAGAGAAGTGAGATGAGTCCTGAGGGTCTTGCACAGCCCCCAAGAACCATGGGTCCCAAGAAAGCCACTGTGCTGTCCCAGAGGGCCCAGGTCCCCACCCCTTAGTTGGGCACAGAATCTGACTCTCGTGGAGAGGAAAGTAGAGAACCACTCGGGAGGGAAAATATGGGGCCTTTTCTCTTCTTCGAGTAACTCAGTAGCTTCTGATGGTAACAAATCTCTCATCCACCTCTCGCTGTCATAATTCTCAGCCATCTCAACATCATTGTGGCACCCTGGCCTCTCACTCCCGCGGCTGCCTCACTCAGAATGACCTTGTTCTCTCTCCCACCTCAGCCCCATGACCTCATCATAACCAGGACTGCCTCTCCCCATGCTCCCCATCCTTGTCGCCTCTGTCTGCCTCTACTTCGTTTCCTGGCCTACCCCAACTCTCAAGGCCCCCAGCGCACGGACCCTGCTCACCTTGTCCACTCTCCCTCACACCACCCCGCTTGCCCTCGCTCCCCTCCTGACCCAGCTTAAATTCCACAGCCCCTTATTGTAACGCCCTCCTTCGGTGACTCCCTCGCACTTTCTCTTGCTGATACTTGTCTGTCAAAACCCCAACCCCAGTCCGTTCTGTGCCTGCGCCCAGGCTGCTGGTGTGCTGGGAGAGCGGAAAGGTCCACCTTGCTGGCGGCTTTGGTGCGGCCCTAACCTGGTCACACTCCCCCCTCTCCTAGACGATTGCTGCCCTCCTCCCCTGTGAGTGTACAGCACCTTCCTGCAGAGCCCCAGACACTCACCACAGCCACTGCCTGTGACTGCAGGAGCTCGGTCGCCGTCATTACAGTGAAGTAGGACACGTTCATGAGGATGTAGCACACTGTTACCAGCGGGATCCCGATGATGATGGCCAGGGGCAGGTTTCTGGGAGGGGCAGGAACCCAGGGACCCACGGGCAGACCAGAGAATCCCTTGAGATACACTCACGACATTGTTTTTCTTTGGTCTTTTCTCCCCATCCACTCTGGCCAGCCCTCCATGGTGGGCTGGGGGACAGCTGTCCTTCCTGAGGCCCACCCATGCAGGGGACCTCTGAAACAGCAGAGTCTCCCTGGGGACATATGGCATCTTCAAATGAGAAAGAACTCTCCCTCTCTCAGACTCCAGGGCAGTAAAATTGAATTGCTTATACAGCAAAATAAGGCAGAGATAGTCTGACTTCTTCCTCTCAGCAAGCACTCCACTCTCCAAAACCAAACCAAACTGTCACAGGTGGAAATGAGCTTATAGGAAACCATTCGGTGTCTGGAAGGGATCTGAAATAATGGGAGGAAGTGAAATAATGGGAGAAGAGAAATATGTTCGCCTGTTTATTGTCTCCTGCCCTGACTCAGTTTTCTCACCTGAAAGGGTTTCTAAGTTCTTCTGTGATGTAATTGAGTTGATTCCTAGAGAAAGAAAAGTAACATGAATAATATAACTTGCTACGACTGTGAAACACAAAATAATCAATGTTGGCCTTGTTTAAGGTTCTCCACCATAGAGAAAATTCTCCCACAGACTTCCGGGGTGATTTCGTTCAGAGAATGCCCTGGCGATGGTGGATCTACAAAGATCTGTGCATCTGTTTGCTGGTAATCATGTGAATTTTTAAGAATTATTGGGAGTAATGAGTCCCCAAAGGACTTTGAAAAACTGGAAAATTTTTGTCTGAAAATAGAGTGAAACCTGCAGATGCTTTACGTAAGGGAAAGACGAGTTGTGGATGGGCACACGTTTTCCTTAAAGGACATAAACAGAATCACATTGACGAAACCCAGCATTTTCAAGGTGGAAATACAACAGCTGCTGAATGTTCTTGCCTTGTCAAGAGTCTCGGCAGCCAGCCCCGACCGCCTGCAGAGCGGCGGAGTCTGTATGTGTCTGCTGAAGCTTCTGGGACAGCACCTGCTCGCAAGGTACTCTCTCAAGGGCCGGTGCCACATGAGGGACCGAGAAAGGGGCAGGTGTCTCTGTGTTTCTGGGGTCTGAGAACAGAAGGGTGGGGGCACGGTGCTAAATGAAAGGGGGAGGAGAAGGCAAATTTTAGGGTCCCACCAAACTCTAGAAAGAAGAAGTCATTGCTTTCCACACGGTTTCAGTTGAGATAGCCTGAATGACCCACAACCAGACGTGCCATCCAAGAAGTGCCTTACCATCCGTCGTATGCCCAGAGTCCATTATAAAATGCCAGACTGATGGATCCCACGGACAGTTTTGTGCCATCAAAAGAATTTTCAAAATTCCTTGTATTTCCTGTAATTAAGCCAGACAGTGAAGAGTGGGTGTCAGCTGACCAGAGTGGGACTGGTCTCCATGTGAAAGAAGATTTATGACCTCAGGTTATTAAGCAAACTCTGAGAAGTTGGAAAACCAAGGATTCTTTCCGTTTAGCTCCTGCCTTAGAGATACGCTTAACAGTAAAACCTCCAGATGAAAAGGAGCCCTGTGACGTGCAGCGCCCACCCCCATCCCGCTGAAGGTCACCTTGGGCCAGGAGGACAAATCCGCTGATGATGATGATGGCCACGATCACCAGCTTGGCCGCTGTGAACACATTCTGGACGTAGCTGCCCAGCCGCACACTCATCGCGTTCACCGTGGTGATGAGCACTGGGAAGGGCGACAGCATGCCGTGTCTAGGGGCTCCACATCTCCAGTCTTAAGGCCCTGGAGGGAGGCTCCTTTCTATCTCCCCAGCCTCCCCTCTCTGCCACCATGTTCAACAAATGCACCTGATGATGACCTTTGAGCTCTAGGGTGATGGTGAAGCAGCCAGGCCCCAGCCAAGCACTGCCCTGCAGACAGTCTGCAGCCACCCCTCCCTGACAGCTCCCACACCCACAGAGCAGAGACAGCAAAGGGCGACAGGCTCTGGGCCTCTGCCACACCCTGCCCTGAGTCTTGCCTCCCTACAGGCCCACTCAGCCACTATCTGGATGTACAGGAGTCGAGGCCAGAGTGTCTCCACCCCATCTGTGCCAAGTCTTTTCTGACCCCTGCCCAAGGTTTCAGATTCGGGTACTCACAGATGGCGGCGGCAGCCAGGCATTTCACCACAATTTCAGGAGGCTCACAGCCTGCGTAGAAGGGCGCAGATGCGTACTCAGAGAAGCTGAGACAAATGATGGCGAAGGATGAAGGCTTCATGACGAACAAGCTGGTCCAGGAAAAGAGGTAGGCAGGGATGGGGCCGAAGGCCTCCAGCAGGTAAGGGTATTCACCCCCGGACTTGGTGATCATCGTACCAAGCTCTGCAAAGCATAGAGCACCTGGAACACAGAGAAGAGGGGCCCCCAGGCCCCTGGTGAGGTGTTGCCCTGGGAGAGAGAGCCCTCCTCCTCTCTGGGGGCCATGCTCCTCCACTCTGGGGGCCTCCTTCCCTCTGGGGGCCCCACCATGGTGCACTCGCACTGGACGGCCTTGAGTTCTGGCCATTGGACATTTCGGCACAGCCTGATTTACACCTATTTGGACACCAGCGTGGAAAGGGACCCCAGAAGCAGAAAGGCCAGGGACGGATAGTGCTCGGATAGCCCACCCTCACATTCAACAGGAGACTCGGCCAGGGCGCGCAGCGTCTTTGTTACCCAGTGTTGCAAGTATCCCACAGGCCGCCCATATGATGAGACAGGGCCCCACGGCCTCCGTGTTGCTGAGCACAGACTTGGGGGAAATGAAGATTCCTGAGCCGATGATGGTGCCCACGATGATGCAGATGCCGCTGAGCAGGCCCACCTCGGATGTGGAGGAAGGGAGGAGGGTTAATGCCGCACCTGCCAGCGGCAGCCCTGCGCCTCCCTCCCATCCTCCCTCCCTCCCTTGGGTGTGGCCAGTGCAGCCCCAAGCAAAGCCCTTCACCTCACGGGCTTTCTCGTGCCATGTGCTGTTGCAGGAGTAACACCAGGGTTGTAACCCAGGGCTGTTGCTGGGCTTTGCTCATACAAAGTCCATAGCCTCAGGAGTGGAGGATACTACCATCATACCCATTTTACAGATGAGAAAAGGAAGACAAAGAAAGCTTAAGTTCCTGTCCATGGTTATAGAGCCAGTGCGGGTGGACCTGGCTCCAGTCCCGCATTCCAACACTGCCCTCACCACCCTGGACAAAAGGGCTCAAGTGGTAAAGCCTGATTTAGCAAGCCATCTCCGATGAGAAAGGCTCTAGAGACATGTTTCTTAGTTTGGCAGAGCAGGGTGGAGCTTTTACCCCGGAGCTAAGAGAGAAATCAGGGATTGGGGTTCTGGCCAGGGGTGTCACAGGGTGGGGTGAGAAGTGAGCAAAGGAGGCCTCCAGGGACAAACACTCAGGGGCTGTGAACTTTCTCTGATACTATTTTGTAGGGTATGAGCTTTCTCAGACACACATTGTCTGATTCCTTTCCAGTGAGGGTCCAGAATGGGCAAAACTAAGCTGCAGGAATAGAGCTCAGGGTGGGGGCCCAACTGGGAAGGGCAAGAAGAAACTCTCTGGGGTGATCAGTTTGTTGAAACTCATCAAACGGAACACTGAAGAGCTGCGCATTTCACTGTATGTAAATTATGCCTGAATCGAGAAAGCAAACCACTTTTTTAAAGGAAGAAAATGTCTGATCCAAGCCCCTCAGAAGCCACCAGCCTGATTTCTGGAGCATGAGGTGAATGTGCTTGTGTTCGCCTGTCTGGGTAGAGGCTGTGCACAGGGTTAGAGCCCAAAGAGCAAGGCTTGCCGCGGCAGGGACACACACACTTGAAGGAAGGGTCCCAGGGAGCAGCATCAGCTTCCATTCGGGCCTCAGGCCAAGGCGAGCTCCCAGGGCAGTCAGCCTGCCTCCTCCAATGGCTGGGGCTGGCTCACGGATGCCCCAGGGTGCTCCACGGTCCTTCCTCCTTCTGAGGTCTGCATTCACCCCAAGCTGCCAGAGTTTAGGACTCCCCTGGGATTAGCTCAATTATACTTTTTTTTATGGCCTATAGGGATGGTGTTGCTGCATATCAGCTAACTCCTGGGGACCCAAGGTCCCAGGCCAACCCACAGTCAAGCCATGCTACCCCCCTTGTCAACCCCTAGATCCTCCCTCCTGTGCTGCCAGGCTTGGGAGCTCCTGGAGGCTCCACCCGGAGCTCGGCCTCCTGGTCCTGCTCAGGAAGCCATCCTGGTCTTGCTCTGGGGCCCTCACCCCTCAGCCTCTGGGCTTGAAGCTTGTTCCTCCACGCTCACCCCTGCAGTTACCCAGTGTACAGAAGCACACTTGCATTAACTTCACAAGAATATGCTGAGCTCGCTAGCGAGACAGAAGTGCAAAACATTGTTTATTCAGAGAGGCGCGGTACAAATCAGAGGTCCAGGGGACTTCACCACCCTGCTTCTCATTAATGCACCCCACGGGACCAGGAAGGACCTGCCCCGAAGGACGGCCTTACCTCCTTTTGGAGACTTGTGGTAATGGGTTCTTTACTCTGGATCGACTTCTCATCCTCTCTCCTTTTCCTCAGGCTTGTCTCCTCCATTTTCCCCTCCTGCCAGTTCTAGGAAGCTGCAAGGAGGGCAAGGGCCTTGATTCAGCGAGCGTGCTAGCAGACAGGACGCGGGCGAGAGCTCGGCAAGGGCTCTCGTGGGCTGACGCACTTGGGTTGTGGAAACTGAGTCCGAAAGCAGATTATTCGCGACCGTTTTAGGAAAGCACAGCTGCCGACCCCTTGGGGATAATTTGCTCGGTCCCAGGATCAGCAGTTTTTCGCGGCTGCCTTGCAGGCTTTGGGAACGATGCTCCTGTGCTCTCTTCCAAACCTTCCCCGTGAGATGCCCACTCCTAAGCCTCTGGGCTCCTAAGCCTCTGCAATGATGGGCTTGAAAATCACTCTACCTCCTTGGTCCGGCTTCATTTTTTCCAAAGTAAAAAGAAGTACTTTACTTAGTAGTAAGTATTGCTGGAGTGGACTTAGTTAGAAGCAAGTCCAAAGAAGGAATACTTATCTCATAACTTCCCAAGATTAAGGCACCTTGCGCACACGATAGATCCACCATGTAGATGTTTTTTTCATTGAGTGATGCAAGGAATGAAAAAAATTGCTGAGGAAAATCAGTTTGAGGCTTCACTAGTTGATGGGCACATCCTGTGCCCTTTCTCTAAATAAAGTCCCTCTCAGTCCCCAGCCAGGGAAGCGGCAAGCCTGCCCATCACCCATCGGCCTTACCTTCTTCTTGACCTTGCAGAGCCCAGATGACTGCGTACGTCTGCACGATCGTGCCTAGGAATGGCCATGTCTTGTGCCAAGGACTGGAGGAAGCCAGCAGGTACAGAGGTCAACAGGGTAATAATTAAACTTTTTTTTTTTTAAAGCAATGAGACTTGGGTACACCACACAAAAAGGGAAGGGTCAGGCAACCCAGTTTTTCTCCAGAAATGTTTTTATTTTGTTCATTTGTCTAGATCAATTTTTTTTTTTTGTCTTAACCAGGTTCCCCCAAATCAGCTACATCCTATAAGGAGAAATCTCTCTAAAGACTAGAACCAGAGGAGATAAACGTTGGAACCAACTCTTTTATCACCTTAATGGCTATATTTACGATTCCAGCCAGTCAGCACGAACAGGGATCATCACGCTTGTAACTCACCTGTCAGAGCAGACTTTTTCTTCTCCACCCGGGAATTTCCTCCCAAGGTCCTTGGTCTGACCAAGCTGGTGGGAGGGTGGCGAGTCCCTCCCACTCACCTTTGCCAGGGACGGGTTGGCGCCACTTGGACCCGCAAGGGAGTTTGGCAAATGCAGACACGGCAGTGTGGCCTCCTCCCTCAGGTCCCTGCTCTACCTGCCCCACCTGTGCCTGCACCTCTGGCCACACACCTGTTCGATTTGATGGTGCAGCTGTTAAAGTGGCCCAATACCATGTTCACCATCGTAGAGTAGAAAAGGGGGTCAAAACATCACCGGCTCCACACTCTCACTTACCTGATGGGGAAACTGAGGCCCCAAGAGGGAAAGAAGCATGTCAAGGCCACAAAGCTCTGCTCCTACCCCCAGAGGTCTGGCTTTCTCAGGGAGGAGCAGAGGTGCTCCAGCAGTGCCCGGAGGGGCTGGGGGCAGACCACTCCTTCCCAGGAGAGGTGATTCAGGGAGTGGCTCTAATCCTGTATTTCAGATAAGGAACTTCCTCCGGGAGTGGAAGAGCCGGGGACCTGAAGCGCTGTCGCTGTTTTCCCTGCTGGCTCCTCTGCAGTTTTGCATTGGGGTAAATTTAACAGCATCTTAGAAATCCAGATGAGACCAGAGGTCACAGGATAGAGCTAAGTGACTCATTGGGGATCATTTAGGGAGCAATTTCGGACAGGCTGAACTGAGAGAAAGGCAGACTTCTCAGGGTCGTCTCTTAAGCCATAGGACTATGTGGGGACCCTTGCTGTCCCAGAGGCAGGGTCCTGATGTGGACATTTTTGCCTGTCCCCTAAGTAAAGCCATGCCTGTTCATGGGGCACTTGCTCCTCTAATGCCATGGTCAGAGCCCCCGGCATAGTGCTCCCTCAGGGACTCCTCCACCAGGAACACGGAGGCCAGGGGCCGGGGTGGGACCCGCAGCCTGGACCAGACCTGCCCACAAGCCTGTTTGAGTCACTTGTAAAGTATTTGCTAACACTGCGGCTGCACTCAAATGTACACCTGGCCTTATTTACAAAACACTGCGGACTGCTCCCAGAGGGCTGATATTCTAACAGAAACCAAGTGGGGAGGGCAGGATTGGGTGGTGGATAGGAGTCCCCAAGTCACCACCCACCCACTCTGCCCCATCAATCACGTGGCCTCAGGGGTACTTAACCTCTGTCCAAGCATCAAGTTCCGATTCTGTAAGATGGGGCTGGTACGGGCACACCTCGCATGCAGCGGTGAGGACTGTAGGTGACGCGTTGGATTCCAGCCTTCCGTGAGCCCAGAGGCTCCCCTGTCTCCTTGGGCCTCTGCCAAGGGCTGAGTTGGGGATGTCTGGGGATGAGGCTCTTTTGTCGAGGGTCAGAAATCTATTTCAGTTCATTTTTGGTCCATGGTGAACATTTCTTTTCTTAAAACTGCTGTTTCTTTTTTCTTTTTCTTTTTTCCACAGTAGAGTAAATATTCAACCAATTAGCATAAGTCTCCCCTACCTTGGAAAAATAATTTAGATTTGTTTAAAAAACACACTTTTCCCCAAATTCTTTAAAACCTCTGGCTCATCGTGTGTCTAGCTCTTCTACTCCATCACAGTCAATTCCCTCTTACAGTTAATTTTCTAAAAAATTTCAGATTTTTTCCATGAATCTTGTTTAGTTTTCTGCTCAAGCTTTGATCTTCACTTTCAAAGTGCGCTTCTTTTCAGTTGCAAAGATGCTTGCTGCTTGAAGATATCAATGCCATCTGCATTTTATTTTATCATCTTATATCTGGGGCATGTTTGGTTCCCTTCTCCTGTAATGGTTGTTAAAGGCATGTCTAGCCTGACAGTGCAAATCCACGTTTCCACAGTCTCTTGGCCTCTCGTCCTCTGAGTCACCTTCCTGCGTGACAGAGGCAGCATCAAAATTTGTTCCAGGGCTGCCTCCAAGTTTTCAAACTCTTTTTCTGTTCCTAAGTTCACTGTCTTATTTTCCTTCCACTGGTTCTAACAGTAGTTCAGAGCTTTGGTGGGGCGGGGTGAGGGGTAGTGGTTCCAGAAGACCACATGCCTACCTGAATTCCAACCCACAGAATTTGTGAAAAGTCAGTGGAATAAACAAAGTCCTTAAATGTGAAGGGCTTACAGGCTAACCATAAAACAATTAGCAAGGAAAGCACAATTTAAAAATGCTTATCTGGGAAACAGTCTAAATCTATACGCATATCTGAGAATCATTGGAAGAGTGCAGTATTACCTTTGAACTTTGTCCATTTCTTTTTGGAGATATAATTAACCTATAACATTAATTTCAAGTGTATGACATAATGATATTTGTATATATTGCAAAAGGATCACCATGGTAAGTCTACTTGACGTCTGGCACCTCACATAGTTACAAAAATTTTTTATCTTGTGATGAGAACTTTTAAGATCTATTCTCTTAGCAACTCTCAAATATATAATACAGTATTATTAACTACCATCATTGTGTTGTGCTTTACACCTCTAGCGCTTATTTATTTTATAACTAGAAGTTGTACCTTGTGAAACTCTTCACCTATTTTTTCCACACACACACACACACACACACACCTTTTTGGCAACCGCCAATCTGTCCTCTATATCTATGAGTTTGGTTTGTTGGTGTGTGTGTGTGTGTGTGTGTGTGTGTGTGTGTGTGTGTATTTAGATTCCCCATTTAAGGGACTCTACATACATTTGTTTTTCCCTGACTTACTTCACTTAGTATACCATTAAGTTCCATCCATGTTGTCACAAATGACAGGATTTCCTTTTTATGGCTGAATGGTATAATGGTATAATGGTATAATAGAATACACACGCACACACACACACACACACACACACACAGTATATATACAGCCAGCCCTCCACATCCACAGGTTCCATATCCACGGAATCAACCAACCAAGAATGGAAATATTTGAAAAATGTTACATTATCACCTACAAAGTTACTTTTTTCCTTGTCATTATTCCCTAAATAATACAGTATAACAACTGTTTGCATAGCATTTACATTGTTAGATATTATAAATGATCTAGAGATCAATTTAAAGTATACAGGAGGATGTGTGCAGATTATATGCAAATAGTACACCATTGTATATAAGGGCCTTGAGCCTTCACAGATTTTGGTATCCACAGGCTACCAATCCCCCATGGACACAGAGGGACAACTGTAACACACTTTCTTTATCCACACTCATCCACTGATGGAAACTTAGGTTGTTTTCATGTCTTACTATTGTAAATAATGCTGAAGTAAATACAGTGCATATATCTTTTTGAGTTAGTGTTTTCATTTTCTTCAGATTAGTACCCCAAAATAGAATTGCTGTATCATTTGATAGTTCTATTTTTAACTTTTTGAGGAAACTCCATACTGTTTTCCATAGTAGCTGCACCAATTTACATTCCCACCAATTGTGCACAGGGGTTCCCTTTTCTCTACACCCTTGCCAACACTTGTTATTTCTTGTCTTTTTGATGACAGCCATTCTAACAGGCGTCAAATGATATCGCATTGTAGTTTTGATTTGCATTTCTCAGGTGATTAGTGATGTTGAGCACCTTTTCATATATCTGTTGTCTGTCTGTCTTCTTTGGAAAAATGTCTATTTAATTCCTCTGCCCATTTTTAAAATCAGATTTATTTTATTTATTTTATTTTATTTTTAGACAAGACAAACCTTGGTTGACCTCACAGATTGCAAGGACCTTGTCAGTTTACAATCCCTTATTATTTTATTTTTTATTTTTTATACCTACGGCACCTGGTCTTCCTAGGTGATCTCCCATCCAAGTACTAACCAGGCTCAACCCTGCTTAGCTTCTAAGATCAGACAGGATCAGGCTTGTTCAGGGTAGCATGGCTATAAACAATCAAATTTTTTCTTTTTTTCTTTTCTTTTCTTTTCTTTTCTTTTTCTTTTCTTTTCTTTTCTTTTCTTTTCTTCTCCTCCTCCTCCTCCTCCTCCTCCTCCTCCTCCTCCTCCTCCTCCTCCTCCTCCTCTTCTTCTTTTTTTCTATTGAGTTGTATGGGGTTTAAAATATATTTTGGCTATTAACTCCATGTCAGGTATATGATTTGCAAATATTTTCTCCCACTCGGTAGGTTGGTTTTCACTTTGCTGATGATTTCCTTTGTTGTGAAGAAGTCTTTTAATTTGATATAGTTTCTTTTGTTTATTTTTTACTTTTGTTGCTTTTGCTATTGGTGCATCCATCATTTTCATGTATTTCATGTGTCCAAAAATAACGTAGTTTTTTACGGGTAACCTCCTTGAGGAAACCAGTACTCTACCTGAGAGTTTTATCTGTTTTTTCCCCTAAAACATGACTCCCCATCCTGCTCCCTAATCTCATACTTTATCGCTGTTCATTATCATTGTGCCCCTTTCAAACACATTGTTAACACATGATGAAAAGGTGCATTAGCTGGCAAGGTCAGGGGAAGAGGGTTCTGAGTAATCATATGTCTTTAGTAATGAGTTATCATTTTTGGTAATCTTGTTTCTATTTGCCCTAGATCCACCTCTAAGGGATCTGACCCCTCCTATGGGATTCTGGTGGTCTATCAACCAAAGAACCTACTTCTCCATACACTGCGGATGGCTTGTGACTCCAGCTCAGCCTAGAGGTCACCCTTTCATAGGATTTTGTATCCTGAGGGGAGAAGCATGGGGAAGGTTCAAGAGTTTGTTTGAGCCAAATTGACAACATGCTAGGAAAAACAAAACGATCTCAAATGCTCCAAGCAATGACAGTATTGTAGCTCTTTATATACATTTAAAATTAAGAAGGCAACGTTTGGAAGATTATTACATGAAGGTGGGAGGAAGAAAGACAGGGAAATCTCTATAAATGGTTTTCAAAATATTTAACAAGATTATATGCTCCCTTAAGGGTGCTTATGCCTCCAGAGGTCTGAATTACTCCTGGCATTTCAAAGGTGTGTTAACCTAGATGCCTAAGAACAATGGACAGGACAAAGGTAAACCTTTTACAGGCCTGAGGTAAGACTGCCCACCATGACCTGTCCTGATAAGAATTTATTACCAGGTCACTTTGTGAGGTTACTTTTGGCCACTGAGTTTGTCAGGTTTACTGCGGAGCCCTTTTTCATTCACAGGTTGACAGTCTGACTACTGAACGCGCAGGGCTGTCCTGGTTTCTGTCATTCGCAAAGCATGTGTGAGCCACAGTGTACATTTTCAAAACATTTCCTTATTTACCTTAAATTTAGGCAGTGAGTTTCTGTTGCTTGCAACCCAACGCTGGTATTGTGGAAGAAAAATAGGGGTTCTACAGAAAGTAACCTCACAGGGCGATCTGAATATAAATTCCTATGGTGAATAGTCCCGCCCCAGGCCTAAAACTTCTTTACTGGAAGGTTTAAACCAGCCACGTCCATGTTCTTGTGCATCTAGGTTAATACATATTTGAAATGCCAGACGTGATACCCCTCGAAGGGGATGTTAAGCCTCAGGAGAGCACATAACGGTCCTGTACACCAATCCCCACCTTGCTTCTCCCACCTCCATGTAATCTTCCTTAGGACCTTCCTTAATTTCAAATGCATAAAAGAAGCAGCAAGACTGTTATTCTCTGGAGATTCAATTCAGTTTTGCTAAAATAAACTCTTAAAAGTTTTTTCTACAGTTTTGGATGTTCTTATGTTGTCTCCAGCATGCTACATATACGGCACACGGTCTGGACCCTTCGTTTTTGAAGAATTACTTCTTAATAAACACCCAGGATCCTCTTGAACACGGTGAAACATGGGTGGCACTCCAGGGCACTGGCATCCTGGTGACCTCGAGGTGACACTTGCACCTCAGTGGCAGGAGTTAGTTGAAAGGTAGGGCCACCTGCACTTCCACTCTCTGCTCTCTTTAATGACTGTTATCTCAGGTGGATTGAAAACAAAGGGCTGAGGGGCAAAAGAGCCCCGAGCCCCCAGCTCACAGACAGAGAGCTAGTCCCACCCCCCCACCCCCCAGCCCTTGGCCAGGTGTCTTGACCAGTTCAAGGAAGCTGCCTCATGGACGCCTTCCATTTGAAACTCACTTTTGTAACCCAGCCACGGTTCTCACCAGCTACCTTTGTCCTGCTTTTTAGGGACACTCAGTAAAAGCAGCCTGGCAGGCTCCTGCAAGCCTGTGTAAACAAGAAGAAACTCCCAAGCCTGCTTCCCAACACCACTACCACCACCTGCCCCACCCTGCTCAAAAAGGAGGAAAAGTCAAGCCTGCGAGGACAGAAAGACCAGGTGCCACGGGACTCCACCCTCGGGGCTCACTGCCTCCAGGAAACCTGAGGAGGCGCAGACCAGCCACGTCCCCTCTCCCACGTCTGAACTGCCAGCTACTCTAACTGCTGACACCAGCCCAGCCGGAACAGAGCCATGTGTCCTCGTCACACTGAGCCCTCCTCGTCCTCCCCAGGCCTGTTCTGCAGTATTTTGAGTGTTTTGTGGTGGCTGAAAAATGACTGCTAGAAATTTATTACTCACAAGAAATTACTGCTTGGCTATTGCCCATGGGAACATGGCTTTCGCTATGGGAACATAGGCTATCGCCCATAGGAACATAACATCCTAACAACAAGCTTGCTGGTTCTGTACCCTTGCTTGCACACTCGACCTGTGGGTCGACAGGTAATGAATAGAAGAAAAATAGACCTTTGTGTTTAGACAGAATGAAGAATGGGATTTTGGGCTTAAAAACCCTGAACCTCTACATTTCAGGGCTGCTTAATTTGGTGCCTGTGTACCCCTGGCACACCCCGCTGGCTGAATAAAGAGTGTTCCCTATAACTCACTGAGTTCTGGTGGTCTGTGTGTCTTTCGGGGGCTGGCGGCTACAACATTATGACATTTCCAGTTTTAAAAGAGGATTCAGAATTCAGCACCCAGGAGACTCACGCTTTGGGTGCGGGATCTGCATGCCAGCCCAGCCCAACCTGTGCTGCCCCAGGCCTGGGGAGGGCACCCCTTCGCCGCCCAGGCTGGTGACTGCCACCGTCTACTCCTGCAGACAGCACCCAGGCCCAATGCCAGCTGAGCACCAGGGGCCGAACGCCAAGATCTGCTTTTCCTTAAATCTCTTTCCCACAGTGACTAACACCCAGTGTCGTAACAGCCAGAGCTGTCACACCGCGCTAGCTGGTGGGAATAGAAAATGGTACCAGAAAATAGGTCTGGCAATTTATATATTTATCATTTTCACCACGTTAAAATTTATGGTTCAGTGGCATTAAATACATTCACATTGTGGTACAACTATCACCACCATCCATCTCCAGAGCTTTGTTATCTTCCCAAACCAAAACTTCGTTCCCATTAAACACTGACTTCTCATTCCCTCCTTTCCCTCAGACCTTGGTGGCCACCATTTTACTTTCTGCCTCTATGAGTTTGGCTATTCTAAGTACCTCAGATAAGTGGAGTCATATAGTATTTGTCCTTACGTACCGGAGGGCTCTTATATAGTTAAGCACACATGTACTCCCACGATGCGGCAAATCCAGCCCTAGGTATTTACCCCAACGAAATTAGAATATATGTCCACACACAAATTTGTGTCCCAATGTTCATAGCAGCTTGATTTATAATGGCCTCAAATTGGAAACAACCTAAATGTCCATTAACAAGTGAATTGATAAACACATTATATATTCGTAAATAGGTTCTATTCAGGGATGAAAAGAATAAACTCTATGGATACATGCCTCAACTTGGATACATCTCAAAACGATTACATCAAGCCAAAGGACCAGACGCAGAATGCATTCTGTGTACACATTCTCCACTCATTTCCCTGGGACGAGAGCCAGCTCCTGAGGACTTCTCATCTTGTCTTTTTCCTCTCCTGTCGCATGGAGTTCCCAGGGGGGATGGGTGCTGGCCGGGCAGTGGGTGAGCATGTGCCTACAGATGCTTTCCCACAGGAGGCCCATTTGGCTTCCTGCCCCTGAACCCCGGGAGTGGGTCCCTCACAGGTGATACTTCTGGAAAGACAGCCATGACTGGTCGACATTTTAAGAATAAAAATACAAATTCGCAAAGAACAACTCTATTCAAGCATTTGAGGGCCTCCAAAGGTAAACATGATCCCTTGAAAGTAAGTAATAATAATAAATATGGCAGAGTTCAGGATTAGAAAGTCACAGGGCCATGATAATATAAAATAAAAAGTTAAATAAAATTAATGAAATTGTCTACTTCTGTGCAATTTTATAAAGCAGCTTCCTCTGAGGGGACATAGCGCTGTAGATTCATGGCTTGTGGAGGGACAGATAAGGACAAGGTGCACCTTCCTCCAGGGCACATGATGTGGCAAGGGTAGTCTGGGCTAGATTCCAACCCCTTTCACCCCTTGGTTGGGTGCCTTTGCGCAGTGCATGAATCACATAACCGCCCAGGGCGACACTGCAAAGATCTGTCCTCTGTAGAGTGAGTGGTTCATTCTGACTATTATGAGCTGCTTATACCTTTATGAGCCTGTCTCTGTGTCTGTAGAACAACTTCCAACTTTGATTAAATGACCTTGCACAGTGGTAAGAGGAAGGCCACTAGTCTGAAGGCCAGTGGCCCCACGATTGAAGCTCACTGAGACTGTGAAGGGAACTATGGACATGTGAGTCTCAGGTAGGCTCATCCAAAGGGAGTGTGGGACAAGGAGAGACAGGCCCAGGACCTGGCATTTAAGGAGCAGACGGAGCCCGAAGAGCACGGCGGGGGCGGGGGCGGGGGCGGGGCAGACACCAGAGACGCTGGGTGTGGGCAGCGCCAGAGCACTAGGGGCTGGGCTCCCTGCAGAGACTGGGGAATGTGGGGCCAGGAGAAGTTTCTGCTCCAAGTGTGGGACGCCTGAGGGATCTTTAGAGCTGACGGGAAGCCCATGCAGAGACCCAGAGGTTGCCCAGTGTGACCTAGACTTCAGGTCTAGGAGTATCTAGGAGTATGGAAATACCTTTCTGGATAGAGGTAACCCCATCCCACTGAGGCCAGCTGCTCAGGAGTCAAGGAGGTGACGGTCACTCAGTCATCTCAGGACTGAGGAGGACAGTTGGGTCCATGCTGACATTTCACAAGCCCTAGCTGGTGAGAACAGGGTTGGGATCCTTTGAGGCCTGGGGAGCCCACGCTGAGGCTCTCCCCTGTTCTTCTATCTTCCCTCACTCCCTCTATTTTTTTCCCTTTCTCAGTGTCTTTCTCTCATTTTCTCTCAATCACTCTCTCTCTCTTCTCCTCTCTCTTTCTCATTCTCTCTCCCATCCTCTTCTTCTCTCCCTCTTCCTTTTTCCATGCAAGCTTGGCTGCTGGGCCCTGGCATTGGCTCATCTCAGGGTCTGAACAACCAAAGTGACTCCATCTTAGGTATAAGACTCCATCTTAAGCGCAGGCCAGTTCCCGGAAAAGCCGCAGATAGCAAGGCGATCACCCCACCCTAGACTCAGCCAATCAGAGCAACTACGGAAAGTAACTCTCCAAATTCCCCACCTTGTTCCTTGGCGCCATCACCCAGCCAATCCGGCTAAGCGACAAGCTCATTGTACCAATCCTGTAACGCCAAGACATCACTCCCCATGCTTACAATTTTTCCCTCCAAATACCCCTGAAGCCCCATGTTCGGGACCGCCTCCTACTCACTGCTGCGTCGGTGTGCGGACTGCGGTCCGGACTCGAGTCTGAAATAAACTCCCTCTTGCTCTTGCATCAGTGTCGGCTTCTTGGTGGTTCGTGGAGATACGAGTCGGGGCATAACAGGTCCAGTCTTTTAAATCTCTGGAATCCACCTAATTCTCTCTCTGCTTCAGCTCCTGCCCTCTTCCCCTCCTTTCTGCTGATTCCACTTTGAAAACCCTGCATCTGTCTCAGCACCACGGGGCCCGTGCTGAGCAGGCACAGACGGCTGTTTGAGGCAGGGGATGAGCCAGAGAGCCATGAGGTCTGCAAGGAAGGATGTGACCGCCTTTCCCTCATGTTTCCTCAAACTCTTCCCTCCCTGCCTCCTCACCTGAGAGCCTTTGTACATGTTCCTTCACCTAAAACATTCTCTCGCTCTCTTTTTTTAACTTTAAAGATTGTATTTATTTAGAGAAAACAAAAAATCCCACAACCCAAAGGATGGGATTCACATCTCAAGACATCTTTCAGATATTAACTCTACAGATTACAAATTATTTAATAGAAGATATTTTTGTACAAATTTTACATATATTGAGGAGCAGGACATAAATCCCATTTCTGTTTTAATAAAGGACAGGGTAGAGGGGTGGGGAAAAAAACACTTTTTTTGGATACAACCATCTGGAGAGAGTAGACATGAAGAGGGCAGACTACCTTTTCATCATCTACAAAAAATAGTCTGAAAAAAAACAAACCCTTTCAACCCAGGTATCTCTCTAAAAGACCCTTCCTAGCTACTAGCTATTGAAACCAATGATTAAAGTTACTTCACTTTCTATGTCTTTTATGTCCCCTGGGTAAATGACTCATTATGCCCACTGCTGCAGCACTCAGAAACCAACACCCCTGCAAAGTCGGACGGGGTCTAACCTAGGACTGACGGGAGAAGGGCTTGCAAACAAGAGGCCAAGGTGTCATTTCTCTGCGGGTACCAATATTGCCCGTAAGGATATCATCTACCAAGCTGACGGTACAAAGGTGCACATAAAAGCAGGCAAGTTAAGCTATTGTGGTGCAAGAGAAACCAGGACCTTGTTAAATAGTTTTCTCCATTGTCATTCTCTCAAGGAAGGGTAAGAAACAAAACCACACATTGGTCTAGGTCAGATATTGGTGTGGGATTTCAGTGGATGTAACTGTGCTAAAACTTCACTTCTTTAAATTACTTTTTCTCTTTTTTTCTACTTGATTTAAATGGCCTTGTCTTGTCTTAACAGTACCACGACTCACTTGCTTCTTTTCTTTCCTTATCCTTCTTCTTTTAGCGATAATGCGTGACCACTCCCTTAATTATTAAACACTCTTAGGACACTAGATGCTGGTCAGCATCATACAGTCTTAGAAAGATAGCTGCAGGTCTATTGACCACAGAAACAGTTTCAGTCAAACTAAAGATAACATCTTGACCTACCAGTGAAGGTGAGACAACCCTACTGGCTACATCCCCTTTAAATCAGACAGAACGATGCCGTGATTGACATCAGGCCCTGATACATTATCAACCGCCTCCTACCTGAGCCTGGACCAATCAGCAGAGCCCACAACCCCAACTACCTTAAGTACCATGACTAATGGGTTTTCCCCTATATAACCTATCCCCTAGAGGCCATGGGGGAACCAGGTCTTTGAGCTCACCTGTGTCTCCGGGCTTGGCACCATTTCCTTAAATAATAAAGCTTTACTTTCTTTGCTGTAAACCTCTGTTCGTGTCTCATTTGGCTTTCATGTGCAAAGGCAAATGAACCCCTTTTAGTTTGGTAACATGGAGAGAAAACTTTGTAAAAACAAAACAAAACAATACAAAAAACCCCAAACAAAAACCCCAATCGAGGTCATAAGAAAGGCTCCCAATTTAAGTGTCCCTTTTTGTTCATCCCTACTCACCACCTAAGACCATTAATTCTAGAGTTTTCCGAGGTTAAAAAGGGGTCAAAGAAGCAGGAACAAGAATGAATAGCAGAGTCTTGGGGCACAGATGATAGAGGCTCTGTTCATCCCTCTTGTGACCATATCAAAGTTGTGACAGAAACACGGAGCAAACAGCAAGGAAAGTCACATGTGATCTAGATGAACAGAAGCCCTACAACTAGGGAGAGAAATAAGACATCAACCGGCACCAGTGGAAGGTAGGAGGGGCGAAGATGTGAGGCTGCCCAGCCGGAGACAGAGGCCGCGGCAGTGGCAGCGGCAGACGCCTCTTAAAGGGGCCGCGTCTGCAGCGGACTTTCGTGATGACGGACCTGCTCGCTCTGAGCACCAAAGCCAAGTTGGCTGCTCAGGGGGTGTGGAGGGGACTAGGGACTTACAGAGGGACACTGAATTGTTCGACTGAGGGCCAGAGGTGAGGCTTTCTCCCTGGAAGATGTGCTGGTGGTATCCATCACTCCTCTGTTGAGCCGCCCCGCCCCTCAGTGTGCGCATCCAGCGCTGCCAGAGCTGAGGCCTCATCAAACTGGATACCAGAGGTCGCTCCACCCAGAGGAGTCCCTGAAACTCCTCCCCCCCCAACTCGCAGCCCCACCCAAGCCACATCCAGGTGTATCCTGAGCGAGTCAGGTGCCCCTTGCTGAGCAGCACCTAGACTCACACTGGTGGCAGCTGGCTTCGGTTTCTGGTGTGGCCTCTTGAGGCAACTATAAGCACAGTATCTGTGGATTGCTTGCTGAATCTTAACAGGTGGCCCCAGAGGGGCACAAGCTGAGGCTAAACTTGGCCTGCAGCTGAACCCCTCTCAGGACTGTGCCACTGGACACCTACTACACAAAGCCGCACTAATAAGACCAGGAGACTTACGAGCTTTGCTTAGTACATAGAAACAGACGTAGAAAGGCAGCCAAAATGGGAAGACAAAGAAGCAGAAACCATATGAGAGAACGGAACAGAGATTCAGGAATATTAGAATTAAGCAATCTAACAAATGGAGTGTTCACAACACAGGTTATAAGGATGCTCAATAAACTTAGGGAAAGTGTAGATGAATTCAGTGAGAACTTTAACAAAGAGATAAAAAACATAAAAATGGAAAGGGAAATTATAAAAGGGAACCAGTCTGAAATGAAGAACACATTATCTGAGATGAAGAGTATATTAGATGGAATCAATAGAGTGGATAAAGAAGAGGATGGAACCACTGATATAGGGGATGGGGAAGCCAAGGACACTCAATCAGAATGGCAAGAAAAAAGAAGCCAAGACTGTACTAATAATTTAAGGAGACTATGGGACACTATTAAATGTAAAATTATCCATATCATAGGAGTACTGGCAGGAAAACAAGATCTTGAAGAGCTATTTGAAGAAATAATGTTGGAAAACTTCCCTCACCTGGAGAAAGGAAATAGACATAACACCCCAGGAAGCTCATAGAGTCCCAAGAAAGATGAACCCCAAGAGGCCCACACCAAGACACATCATAATTAAAATACCAAAGGTTAAATACAAAGAGAGACTCTTAAAAGTAGCAAGAGAAAGAAGTTAGTTACTTACAAGGGCCCATGTACAAGAAGCAGCTGCTTTCTCAAAAGAAACAAACTATGTAGGACAGAAGTGCTTGGCACAAAATATCCAAGGTGATGAAGACCCAGGAGCTACAAACAAGAGTACTTTATCCAGCAAAACTATCATTTAGAGTCGAAGGACAGAGAAAGAGCTTTCCAGACAGAAATAAGCTAAAGGAATTTATCAGCACCAAGCTAGTATTATAGGAAATGTTGAAGGGACTTCTTTTTTTAAAAAAAAAAAAAAAAAACTAAAAGAACAACAAAAAAAACTATTTTATCGTTTTAATTTTTATTTTATCTATTTGTAATTTATTTATTTATTTATTTATTTTTTAATCACCCCTGCTCCACCTCCGACCTAGAGATGTTGCCGTTTTCCCCTTAAGAACTGGATCTCTGAAGGCAGGGCATCTCCTCACACACACTTGCAGCACACACCTGGGGCCTGGCACACCCAGGGTGCCTAGCGCGCCCGGGGCCTGGCGCACCTGGGGTATGGGTCATGGCTCTGCTGGGACTTGAACCCAGTGTTGTGAGAGATGCCTGCAATCTGGGCAGGATGCCTGGTGCTTGGAGCAACAAGGTCACACTACAGGGAAGGCACACACGCCTTACCTATTCTGGGACTTCTTGCTCTAGGCACAAGGATAAGAAAAGGAGAGGGAGTAGCTGATAGATAACAAGGTGATGATTTGGGAGTTGACTGTAATCTGTAATTACTAATCTGATAAACCAGCTTTGTGAGAGGGAGAATAAAAGGCCATGGAGACAGGGGCGAGGGAGCTAGCATTGCCATTCATCCCCTCTCCCTTATCCATGTTAGTTAATGCATTTCCAGACTCCGACTCTTCTTCCTAACCATCTCTGCAACAACCCAGGACCTTCTGCGTGAAAAGCAGACATGTTAACCACTACTCTATGGAACCACTCCTGGAAGGACTTCTCTAATAACATGTATCAAAAACAGAAGAATGGTAATAACTACATTCATATCAACAAGTACCTCAAATGAAAAAGAATGAAATGCTCCAACCAAAAGTCAGTGGCTGAATGGATAAAAAAACAAGACCTACAATATATGCTGCCCACAAGAGACTTACTTCAGATTAAAAGACACACACAGACTAAAAAGAAGTGGATGGAAAAAAGAAATTGTTCTGATAGACCTGGAGGGTATTGCACTGAATGCAATGAGTTGGGTAGAGAAAGACAAACAGCACATGATTTCATGTACATGTGGAATCTAAAGAACAAAATAAACAATGACGAAAGTGGAAGTAAACACATAGATACAGAAAATATCTTGAAGGCTTCTAGATGGGAGAGGTATTGGGGGGTGGCAAAAAAAAAAGGCAAAGAGATTAAGAGGTACAAATGGATAGTTGCAGAATAGACATGGAAATGTAGGGTGTAGCATGGGGAAGATGGTTAATGATGTAATAAATATGTCAGGGGAAAGAGGAGTACTAGATTTAGTGGGGTGATCACTTTGCAAGTTTTGTGGATCTGATCTCTATGCCGTACAATTGAAACTGGTGTATTTCAACTATAATTGAAAAAAAGTCATCGAATTGTACAATGTAAATATGAGCAACTAATTGTCTATTATGTTTCAATAAAGCCAGAAAAAAATATATTGTAAAGAATAGCAGAGAGCCAAAAGCCACAAAGGAGCCAAGATTTGCTCAAGAAAAGCAGTGATTCCTCATTTGACAGCTTCCAGGGGCTGGTATAGAACGCCTAGGAGATCAGGTTGTGGCTTAAACAGGAGCCACTTTTGGGGAGGTAGCGGGAAGGAGGACCATGAGGAACATGACAACAACGAGAGTCTAAATTTTTAAAGACACCATTTTTCACTATTACTGTTGCAAAGTCATTCATCACCTCCACAAAGCTGTTTTTCAAATCACTATTTTCCCACTTCTTTTGGTCACCAAACTGTCCTATACTTTAGCAGCCTGTAGACTGCTCCCCAGCTACCCCCTGGGGGTAAAAATAAAGGGATCCCCCCCCGCCCCGCCTTGACCCCGTCCCCAGTCTGGCTCCAGTAAATCAGAATTAATAAGAGGAGGGGCCGGCAGCCTTCTGGAGACAAATGCAATTTCAGAGACTAAACCTACCTCTCCAAAGATGGAGACTTTATTCAGATGTTTGAAAATCCACATATGCCACATTAGAATAACAAGAATTAAAGGTAGAAACCTCACACTTCCCCTCATACCTGCCCTGCCGCCCGATCGGATTCCAGACATGCATCACTGCCATTGCCATTTTGCTAAAGAGAGGCCCCTGGTCACTAATCACACTGGCAACCGCACATGTCATAAAAATGCACCACGACTTTTCTGTTAAAATACGTCTCTTTTTCTCTGGCTGCATTTCTCCAGTTAGTTCAATACTTTAAAGGCTGCAATAGCATGCAAATAATTTTATTTCACGTAGTTTTTATTTTTTTAAGTTATAAGAGGTCTCCAGGAGCTAGTGAGTTTTATTTTGTCTTGTCTGGATAGAGGTGTGATTTACTCTTGCATGTTCCAGCGTGGAGAGAGACTCAGAGAAAGCGCAGGATGCGCACAGGTCTATTTGCTATATCTTCTCCCTCATTTTCATCTTCACCATCAGTGGTGAGAGCTGCATACCTGCTTGCAGAACTGAACTTGGAGGCTGGATTTTTTTCAAGTTTCTCAGGTGCAGATCAGTAGTCTTGATCGTTTTAGCCTTCTTTACTCTCCGACTCTTTCCAGTAACCTGTGTTCCCCCATCTCCTGGACCATGGCTGGAGTTCCCACTTTGGCCTTTTGGGCACTCTCCCCATCCACTTTATTTTCATCTGTCTTCCTTGCTGGCTGGGCCGGAACTGCTTTCCCCCACCATTTGTAGGGGATTGCTGCTCCGTGTCTTAGCTCTGAGGTGAAGCAGGAAAGTTAGAACTTTGCTTCTCCCAAGCATTCTCCTTTGGTGGAGGAGCTGGCATTTCATTCAAAGACTGTTCAAGTTTGGGAGGTTTAGACATGGGAAAGCGAGTCTTTCCCCTTATTGAGTGTTTCATTTTCTAGAGACGCCTTACTCTTTCTCCTGTGAGCGTTTCTTCCAGATGTGGCTGAGCTCCCAGTCTGTGATAACTCACTTCCTGTCTTTGGTCGCTTCTGTTCCTGCGTTTCTTCACTTAAGCAGCTTGGGTGTCTCTCCTGAGACTGTTGTGCTAGCGTTGGCTCATCCAGCTGACACTGCAGTTTCTCCTGTTCCTTTGTAGCCTCTCCTCTACTTTCCCTTCTCTAGCAGCTGTGGCAGCAGGCTTTGCACCTCCCAAGGTAGAGGCTGCTTGACCGGACTGGGAGGTGCTGGCAGAAGAATCCTTGGAGTGATCTGAGGCTTTAGGTTCAGTTTGTGTCTTTGGTGGGGGACCTCCATCATCATGCCTATAATCATCCCAAGAGTAATCACTCTGGAGCTCCTGATCAATTATTGCATCTGTCATATCTGTCTTCAAAGCAGTCTCTGCCTCCTCAGTAGTCATAATCCCTATGGTATCCAGTCCCAAATGTTCTCCTGCCACTGCCAATCTGGAGTCAAAGCCCCTATCGCAGTCTCTGCTGCCTCTGTCATCCTAGCGATCCTGGCCCCCGTATTGATTCATATCGCAGCTCAGGGCATCACAATAACAGTCTGTATACTCATCACTGTCCCGATACCCATCATGGTATCAGTCTGAATCACGATGATCTTGATACTTGTCTCCAAAGCTATCATCACCTCTTCTAGGTGGGGATTCATCAAAGCTGTCTGTAGCAGGACCGGCTCTCTAGTCCGTATCTGTTTTGTCAGAATTCCAATTTCTATCTCGGTCAAAAGAATGATCAACCCTGTCTGTATCCTGTGCTTGATCAGCAATGTCCACTTGAATTCTCCTGTTACCCAGAGACTCTTCACTGAGGTTCAGGGCATCGAACAAAGAATCCAGGTCCTTAAACTCAGTGTAACCAGAACCTTTCAACTTCTCCGTATTTCAGGGTTCACACGGTAAATGCACTGCACTGATATTTAATCTTCTAAAGAATTCCTTAATCGAGTCTGTCACATCATAGAGCAGTTTCCTTAGAAAGACATTGTAGGGTGGCAATTTGGGAAGGTGTCTCCTGTCAATACTGTGTTCCTGAGCAGCCTGTGAAGAAGTGGGCAGGATGGAACAGTCCCCTGGAGGTGCCCGTACCCATCATCATCATTATTGCGTCAGACGGGTGAAATGTCTCCTTCCAGGTCATCTATTTCATCAGCCCGGCTGACTGGTTTGGAGAGCTGCTTCCTCCACCAGTCCTTCTATCCTCAGCCAAAAAAGTCTGTTAGGAGGATAGTCTTCCCCTTCTTACTCTTTTTTTGTTTCGCTGAGGCCACCGTGTTGGGAGAGGGAGAGAGGACCTACAACGTTTTTGCTTGCATTGAAAAGGCCCTTCCTGACAGAAGGGTTTTCTTGTCATCTCATGCCTTCTAAAGCACCGATTCCTCACAATAAGCTTCTCATCTTTCTCCTCCCGGCACTTGTTCTAACATGATCGGTGGATTCTTCACGTCAGCCTTCCTTGCCGAATGTGTGCTCTGCAGGCCCCCACCAGGGGCGTCTTCCTGTTGTCCAGCAGATGCCCACACCCGGGAGTGAGGCTGGTTCATCCCTGTGACACAGGAACACACACACACCGGAAGGGTGGACTCCTCTGTGGAAGACTGGCCTCCCGTGGGCTGTCCTGCTGACCTGGGGTGAACGCGCGTCTCCTCGCCACACCCCTGGAAGGCCCACTGAACAGTGGTCCTGTGCATAGTGAGAAATGTCCACCCACTTCTCGGGGTGGGCAGGAGATGCAGAAGGATGGCTGTCTTGGCCAGGCTGTGGGTCCACGGAGTGGGCAGAGTCTCCTGCAGAACTATTGGTGCCCCAGCCCTCGAAGAGGAGTGGGGCAGGGTAACAATGGGGCTGGGTCACAGTCCTGTCTCTGCCCCGACACCACGGAGCAGCGCACTAGCCCTGAACTCTGTTCTTCTGCAGACGGCCAGTTTATTCTCCAGAGGGTCTATCCCAGTGTTCCCGGGCTCCATGGAAGGCCTGAGAGAGGCAAGAATGAAAACAGAGCCCCGTACCCAACTTGTCCCCAGAGTTTGGGTAGCTGAGGTTACTGGTATGGTCCAGGGCTTGATGGAAGGCTGAGGGGAATAAATGGACAAGCTTATTTTAAGTGGAAGTAATTCCAGAAGCAATAGCTAGAAGAAGGGGGAAGGCAGAGAAATTCCAGGGGCAAGGGTTTCATGCCTGTCTCCACTTCCATCTGTAGCTTTTGTTAGTCACATCCTCGCCTGATCCCCGCTGCTCCGGCACTGTACCTATCTGCAGAGCCCCACCTCGGGCACTTATACTGGAGAGCAGCACACAGCTGGACTGAGTAGAAAGGGCAATCAATCCTCTGTGTCCTCAGTGAAGTGCTTTTGTGGTCTTCACACCTTTTACAGCCTTCCCCTTCCTCCCACACCTGATTGGCAGGCAGCTTTATGTGAGCAGAGAATGTGGAAAACATGGCCTTCCTCTACTCACCTGGAAGCACCCACCCTCTCTCCCGGGACCACGGTCCGCCCCAGGGTCTGCTTTACTCCTGTCTTCACAGGAGTCCTATTCCTGCCATCGCCCGTGCTGCTCTTTCGTTCTCATTCATGAACACAAATCTCCCACGAGTCTCCCCTGACCCCACAAACTCCTCACTCTTGGCCCACTTCTTCCTAACGCCAGACAGCAACACTTCAAATTTGCCTTTGCTTTGCAATCTCATGTGCCATTTACTTTTTCGGAAATTTACTGGAATTTTTATTATGCAAACTTCAACTTATTAAGTGTACAAAAGTCATCCGATGTCTACGAATGTTTTAAAAACACTAAATGCCAGTGCACTGACTGCTGAGCTCAAAGAGGCAGCCACTAGCGTGCCTCCTGAGTAACCAGGAGCTGCATTTCCAGTTTGTGATTAACTTGCTTTTTCTCTGTGGTTTCACCACACGCATCTACATCCCTAGAGAACATATTTATTGCTGATGTTTGCATGGTTTTGAACATTATGAAGTTGGGGTCATACTGTGTTCTGTTGAGACCCACCATGTTGGTGAAACGGGAATGATTTCTGTTGATCTGTGTGGTTCATTCTACATATGCTATCCTTCCTGCCTCAAGGACATTTGGTCGGTTGCCTCTTTGTTTTGTTGATGGTTTCTTTTGCTATGCTTTTTAGTTTGATGTAGTTCCATTCATTTATTTTTGCTTTTACTTCCCTTGACTTTGAGGTCCAATTAATAAAATCCTCTCCAAGACCATGGCCAATAAGTTTAGTACCTTTGTTTTCTTTTTTTAGAAGAGTTCTTAATTTTAATGTAGTCAAATGTATTATTTTCCTCTGTGGTTATTTAAGAAAGCCTTTCTTATTTAAGAAAGCTTTCCTTGACCCAAAGTTATAAATTAGCTTCCAGAATCTTAGTTTTGTTTTTACATTTAGTTCTATACAGCACTGTCCAAGAGAAATATAATGTGAGCTAGATTTTGCTTATTGTGGTTGTCAGCAATTCAAATGCAGACTGCAGCCAAGAAATTGAGAAGCCTGAGATTCGGAAGGGCAGCAATAGAAGACGTAGGAACAATCACTAAGAGCAGACATGTGTCATTAGAGACCAAGGACGAGATCACCTACAGCCTCATGTTCCCAATTACTATGTATGGATGTGAAAGTTGGACAGTGAAGGAGGCTGATAGGAAAAAAGGTGATTCATTTGAAATATGGAGAGCTCTACGGATACCTTAGGCCGCCGGAAAGATGAACAAGTGGGTCCTAGAGCAAATTAAGCCCAAACATCACCGGAGGCAAAAATGATAAAACTGAAACTGTCCTATTTAGGGCAGGCACACCACTATAAGGCAGGGTTCTCAGGAAAAGACAACACTGGGACAAAGATAAGGCAGTAGGACAAGAGGAAGACTAAGCGCAAGACGGACTGACTGTAAAAGGGGCCATTGGCATGAGTCTGCAGGAGCTGAACGGAGCTGCTGACGACAAAACACTGTGGACGTCATTCATTCATAGGTCGTCAGGCGTCAGAGCCGACTCGATGGTATGTAACACACGCATACGTGCGTAATAGAAATTTACCTACTGGCCACTTTTTTTAAAAAGTGAAAAAACCAAAACAGGTGAAATCAGTTTTCTATTATTTCTTTAACCCAATAGACACAAAATGTCTCAACATGTAACCAACGTAAGAACTATTAGGGAGATGTTACGTTATTTTCATAGTAAGTCTTCAAAATCTGGCATGTGTATCTCAGTTCGGGTGCTTGATTTTCATCAGAAATAATCTGTATCTAGATTTCATAACACTTATAGTTGAAATGGTAGGTTCACATACTCACAGGCTCTTAATACACCTGCTTGCTCTGGAAACGCACGGCCCTGGGGGCCTGTCCTAGCTATTTTCTTCGGAGCACTCTGGGCTGTCATTACGCCTGCCTTCTCACCTCTGTTCTCAAGTTACAGAGATCAGTATCTAACGCATATCTGAATCAATAAAAATCAACAGAATTCAGACTTTTCTCTAGATAACCCCACTGCTCTATATAGAATGAAGCCGTTGCAAAAGCGTGGTGTCCCCCATTCTTCTCAGAGGTCAAGAGACAAAGGATTCACTTCTGATCCTAACCCCCTCTGCGCAAGTCGAGTGGAAAACTGAGGACAGCTTCTCACCTGCCATCACGCCCATCTCACACGCACTCTTGTGCTCACCCGGCTCTCTGCACTCAGTCCTGACTTCCCTAGGGCTGCTTTTTAGTTCTGCTGAAAGCAGCGGGGCTCACTTGAGTTCCTGGGACATGTAACTGTTTGCTTTGGGTTACTTTCAACCTGATCGGCACCTTTCTAGAACCATAGAAAGCCTCACCAGGACCAAGAAAGAATGGAACTGGCTCCTGCTGATTGGAAACCTGCAGGATGAAGAGGAATGGGTGCCCCCTTCCCAGTGGTCTAGCCTCACTGCCCGCCCCAACTTCCGGGCCCAAAGCCCCTCCTCTGCTCCTGTCCATTCTGCAAGGCCGAGGGCCTTCCAGTTCCTCCATGAAGCATACCAACAGTCTGGTCTCTGCCTCTTGGCTGCCTTGTTCCACAGCCTTACATGCTGTGCTCTCCTTTGCTACTGGACTCTGAGCTCATTTGCCACCCAGCAGGAGGCTGGCAAGGCACAAGTGCTGCACGACTCCCACCCCTGCCTGGCCATGTGGGCCAGGGTTCACTGAAGTTGCAAAGTGCATTTGTAATGCGTGGTAAACTTAAAAGCAGAAACGTAAAAATGTTCACGCCTCAAGGAGTAAAATGTTCCCATAGCAGGAAAAAGGCACAGATGACAAAAGTGGTTCTCTAGGTGGCGTGATAATGGCAGTGTTCCCACAGACGGGCCAGCCCCTGAGCACAGGTCTGGACGGTGAGAGACCATGGGCTGCTGCCGCTGTTCGGCCTATCTATGGATGCCCTAGCTGTCCAACAGTTGGCACGAATTCCCTCGAAATAGCATCGAAGTTATTTGCTAAGTCATTTCCCAGTGAGATGGTAAATAGTTTTAAATCCTGGTGAGTTTTTCTACCCCTGGTATAATGATAACAAATTATAATGATTTAACTGAGCAAGTTTAATAAAATGTAAAAGAACTATGACTTTCTATTTCCACTTCCCATCTAGCAATCAAAGAACATGTGCATCACTTTTAGACATGACCAAGGACCAACGTTAGGGCTTATTTGCTCACCTGAAACAAAGTAGGCCTTAGCTAGGAGGGGTGTTGTAAAAGGATGTTCCAGGATTCTACCCGTCCATGCCACTGGCTAGAGGCCTTTATAGCCTGATGTCCCTGGGTTCTTCCAGCATGTTGGGGACAAGCAGCCCTGGATAGCTGGCATAACCATCAGTCGGTCTCACTGAATGGTCCCGAGAGGCTGGCACAGAGTGGAGCAGACCCACGGCCCCCACTCTGGTGCTCAAAGTGAGGGCTCTCAAAGCGGGTGAGGGTATGTGGCCCTAGAAAAATTACCTTCCCAGGAGGACAAAGAAGGGCTGGGGAGGGGGCAGAACAGGTTTTGTAAACTTACCAGTGCGTGAGTACCAGCACCTTGTTTTCTACTGAACTATACGATACCACCCAGAGCTAATGTGTAGATATTATCATTGCTGCTTCCACTGATGGGCTCATCCAATTAAACTCATCTAACACAGAGTGAGAGCTCAGCCCTGCCTGGCCATTCCCTCGGGTGACTTCTAGGATCCCAGAGATGGGGCAGCTCATCAGGTCTCCTGTTCACCTGAGCAATAAATCTCACAGAACCCGTCTAAGTGGCAATGTGGCCAGAGGGCATGCACTGGGTCAAATACAGTTTAGTAGCACATTATTAAAACAAAGCGAGATGTAAAAAAACGGATTCAATTTCTGAGACAGTTTTATTTCTTCCTTGCCCTGAGGAGAAAAAACACTGCAGTGTGAGGTGGGAGCCTGCCCCTTCCCACCCTGGGGAAGGGGGCTTTTAAGGCTGAGCGGCCCTAGCCCGGGGGCTCCCGCAGACTCTGGCGGGCGACGGGAGGGGGCTTCAGGTCACGGTGGTGAAGATGCAGCCGTCCAGCACATCTCCCTGAGAGACGCCATCGAGGCAGGGAGCCTCGAAAGTTCTCGTGCTGTCCCATGTGCCTTTCCTCTCCAGTGTAGCTTGGAGAAGTTCTCGAATTCTTTGGTTTTCCTTGGAGGTAGACTCCCAAACAACTTCAAGCTCACTTTCCACTTCTCTGAGAGAAATAAAATAACAAAAGTTTAAAATAGCATAATTAAAAAAGATTTATAGAGCCCTTATCAATCCTAAAGTAGCAAGAACTCAAATGGAAGGGTGCTTAATTAACATCAGCGAACAGAGCCTTCTGCGCTTAGGTTCTGAGGTGAAGATTCCCAGTGATGAATTAAGCACCAAGGTCCCTTGGAAATAGGAAAAAATACCAGGGCACAGGCTGGAAACAATTTCTTACTTTTTCTAAGTTCTGCCTTTTCTTTTATTTTGGCATCGATGCATATATCCTTTGTTTCTCTATAGAGTTAACACGTATAAGAATAAAATACAATAACTGCAGTGGTTGACCTATATATACACAATGGCCTGGCCATGGGCACTCACTTGGCATGGGCCTTGTAGGCCTCTCCTGTGACCCTTCTCCTTACTCGCACTGGTCAATGCTCAGGCACTTTTCCCAGGCACCTATCCATAAAGCCACTGATGGGCCCACCCATAAAGAGTTATAGTAAGGGGGTACGGAGGAGACAGTCGGGGAGTGGGACTCATATCCGAGGACACAGAGAAGACCGGCCTAGACCATGTGCCAGGAGGGTGAGTTCATGTGCTCAGAGGGAACCAAGACTAATGAGGAAAGGAAAAGACAGCAAAGCAGTTTTTTTTAGAGCAAGCACTCTGTGACAGGCATCAGACGGGATGATAAGGAGACAGACAAAAGTATCCATGTCCTCATGGGGCCACTGGGGGAACAGACCAGGATACCAGTCCCCACCTCATAGGATGATGAGCCTCATGGAGGAGTGTGAGGGCAAGAACAGCAAGCCTCATTGTGGGAGGAGGAGCAGGCCTTGTGCAGGGTTGGGAGGCGAGCTCCTTCAAAGACACTTCCACATGTTTATGAAAATATTAGAAACTGAATTACCAGGTGGACTTAGCACTATTGTTTAAAGAGAACACTGAGATTCAGGGAGGCCAGTGACATGCCCACATGTCCAGTATTCACCTTTCTTGTGAACTGTTGCTTCCTTCTAAGGCCCATGATGCCGAGTGTGGGGCACTATTTAGATAAACTATGTCTAAACAAATTTATAGCGCAAAAACACCTAGGTATTTGATAAATTACAGCAATTATGATAAATGTATGGCTAACCTCAAAATAAAGAATAAGGAATATCTAAGGACAGAAAAAAAAAAATGAAGATTGAACTGAAACCACAGAGTTAGATACACAAAATGTTGGTATTGTTTTGAGGACAAAAGTTCATAACAGAAACCCAAATTTTTGTAAAATGGAGATTAGGCCTTAGGCCCATAAAAACTAGGTGTGATAGAAAACCCCAAACTCTCTCATATCCGTATTTCTTCTCTTCTTCCTAGATACACTCTGGACTATGTATTCTAGAATTAGGCAGGAAAGTGGAGGCACATAAAGAACCCTCACAGAAAGGATGTTTGAGTGGAAATCTGCCAGTCTTCAAAAGAAAACTGCTCTGAGAGGCTAGGAGTTGCCTGTTCTCAAAATCATTTGGAGTAGAAATCTACATGACTGGGCAACCCCAGACCCTGACTAGAATGAACCAAGAGTACAAAGCCATTTTTGAAACAATCAGGCAAAAATACAATAGATGGGTTAAACAGTACTTTGAACCCAGCTGAAGAGAGGATTAGTAAACTGGAATATCGAGCAGAGAAAGTCAACCAGAATGCAGTTCAGAAAAAATCTAATATTAATAAGATACATATTAGAAATGTAACAATGGCATTGTGGATATTTTAAATGTCCTTTTTTTTTTTAACTTTTAAAGAAAGTATTATTATATCCTATTTTAAAAAATTATTAATAAAATTACAGTGGCTCCAGGTTAGAAATATTCTCTGGAACCAAAGAGAAGCAAATGCATATCTCTGAGATTGAGATCCCCAATCTGGACCCTAAGGATTCCACAGAATAAATGCAACCATATGTAATTTCATCATTTAAAAAATTATTGTACAAAGAAGAAAATAAGCTACATAGGGCAAGAATCAACAAAACCAAATTTAAGCTACCCCAAATTTCATATATTGGAATTGTCACACATAGAATATAAAATAAGTATGAATGAAATTATAAAATAATTTTAATTATTATTAAAAATAAGCATAGAACAATAATTTATTTTAAACGTGACTAGGTAGAGTTTAAAAAGCACCAAACGGAAGTTCTTAAAATGAAATATACAGTTATTTAAAAAAAATCTTGGTGGCTGGGTTAAATAGTACATTAACATAACTGAAGAGAGAATTAGTAAACAGGAATATTGAACAGAAGAAATTATATAGAATGTAAACCAGAAAAAAAAGGAGATGGAAGATTTAAAAAGTAAGGCACATGAAGGATTTAATAAGAAGGTCTAACATACATTTAATCTGTATTCCAGAGGAGAATTTAGAAAGACTAGGAAATGACTTATTTTTAAGATGTGACTGAGATTTTTTTAGATGAAAGACACAAAACCACAGATATAACTTATACAAAGTAGATATGTAAAAAATTCACAGTTAAACATAACAATGGAACTGTAGAATACTAGATACAGATCTTAAGAGGCAAGGGAAAAGGCAGATGAAGACATCTAACAGTAACAGTGAAACAGAGAAGACAATGGAATATGCCGAGAGAAGAAGCCTGTCAAGGTAGAATTCTGTACCCAGCAAAAACATCTTACATTTTGAGGACAAAACGCAGATGTTTTCAGATACACAAAAACTAGGAAAGCTTACTCTCACAGACTCTCACTAAAGACATTTCTAAAGAATGTACTTCAGGAAGAAGGAAACCTAATCTGAGAAATAATATCTGAGATGCAAGAAAGAATATGTTAAAAGATAAACAGGAATATTAAATTTTTGAGTTTTTTGAGGAAAAATCAATTTGAATCTGGCAGCATCCAATCCAGCAGATAAAAAGGAGCTCCAAGAAGCTGTAAAAATGAAAGGCTTTTATGGGCAAAGGAAGTAGGAAGAAGAAAGTTATACGAGGCAAAAGTAGTAGGCTGGTTATTACTAGGTTACTCTTCTAGGGGATGGCAGGGGTCTAACAGACAGATTACCAAACTAGTGCAGAGCAGATGAGTCCTGATTGACTGGTTTAAGATTCCATTTCTAGGAGAGTCAAAATTATAAATTAAGTCTTAGTCTTATTAGCATAAAAACTCCATTTTGGGCCTGTAGTCTTGTTTTTAACAACTAGTAAGAAAAGAAATTGGCAAACTGCAGGTAAATCAAAATAAACAACTATATAAAACTAGTAACATTTAATTTGGGGCTGCTAAAAATAATGACATAAAATAGATCTTTGTTTTTCACTTTCATATACCTCTATATCTAATGACACTAGATAATAACAGCACATAAACTGAGGGAGGAATAATTAGATTAAAGCATTAGAGCGTACATTTGGGGGCAGAAATGTAGAGATGCTGATTAAATTTATATTTTTAATGTTAAATATCCATGGTGAAATTTCAAGGTTTACCACTAAAAAAAACAACAACAGAAATAGAACATAATTTTCAAACCAAGGGCAAAAAGGGGAATGGGGAGAAATAAAAACAAAAAAGTTCCATTCTATTAATGTAAGTCTAAACTTCCTATCTGGCAGGAAACTTAGTATTAGCCCAACTTTTTACGAAGTGACTCTAGAAGGTAAGAACTTCTGTGACTACAGAAACCATGTCAGATATGACTTCGTTTTGCCTGGCATTAAGAAGCACCTGGCTGATGAAAAACAAAACAGATGACTGCATTCCATATGGCATCAAATACATGGCCCCTACCATAACTTGAAGAAAACCACATCCGAGCTGGGATGTGATGTACAGTATGGTGACTATGGATAACAATACTGTATTGTGTACTAGAAGGTTGCTAAGAGAATAGATCTTAAATGTTCTTCTAACAACAACATAGTAATCATGTCAGGCGAAGGACGTGTTAACTAACCTTACTGTGCTAATAATTTCGCGTATATATACATACGTCAAATCATCACATTGTACAGCTTAAACTTTAGACAATAGTATATGTCAAATTGCTTGGGGAAAAATTTAAAAAGAAAATGATTGAGAAAATAAAAATTAAGACCAATGCTAAATTCTGATAAAACGACAATACAAAAGCAAAAATAAGCAATTGAACAAAGAAAACATTCAGAAAATCCTACCAAACATTCAAAAAACAAAGAGACAGATATGATGCTGGGGTAGCTCTACCTTTTCTGCTGCAGTGCGTCGTCCAGGACATCCTGCTTGTCCTGCAGCATCCGATGGAGGTGCCTCATCTCCTGCTGGTACTGAGCTGTCTTGTTAGCAAAATCCTCCTGCTGCTCTGCCAGACGGTGACTAATGTTACCCAGCTTCAGTGCTGACTGCTTCTTGTACCCCTGGTGGAGGAGAAGGTACTCTGTGAGTGAGGGGATGCTGCTTGTTGCCTAGGTCAATGGCTTCCTGGATGCATTCGCTACCCACTTCCTTGGGCTGTCAGAGTTATCCCTGGATAGGTCTGATCTGGGAAGGCATGTCTGGATTATAAAAGTCACATAAAGTAATAAAATAATTTCAAGTACAATAAAATCAAATTTCTAATTTGTATCATGTCTTGTTTTTTATATACTATAAATAAAATTGAAATAGAAGGACCTAGCAAGATCTGTCATACTCTGTTAGTAAAAAGATGACTGACATAAAAGACTAATCTATTCATTTTCCTATGTACATTTTTATTGTGTAGTGTTTAAGGTTATGAATTTCCCTCTGAGCCTTTCTAAAACTGCTGTCACATAGATTCTGATTTATAGTTCATACAGATTCAATTCTCTTGAGAAATTATGATATTCTTGAAGTGGATCTAAGATGGCAGCTAAAACTCTGAGCTCACCCCCTCTGAAGAACATACTGAATTTACATCTATATTTAAAGCAATTCTTCCTGAGAGAAAACTGAGCCAATTGGGCAGCTTCTGCTCAACAAAGAAGGACTGTAGAAAGAAGGCTGGGGACCTGTGAGAGCTCCTTCAGAGCTAAGACAGCTTTCCAGGACCGAAGGAACTGATGAGCGCCATTATTTATATTTCCTCTGCACTTGAACAGCAGGCAGGAGCTCCTATCCAGGTTCTCTGGATGAACTGCAGGACCACTGTAGCATGTACTCAGCCACCCCTCTTGGAACTAGATCTAGCAGGAACAGGAGAACACCACAGTGTGCACAAATGAGGTCCCTCCACATGGACATTCATCCAGTGGGTGGAGCAGGATGCTGCTGCTGTATGCACCTACTAGGCTTCGTGTGCATGTGAGACACTTCTGCTCAGAGAGAGTGCAGAACTAGCAAAATGCTATAGTAATCCGCATGCCAGGCTATGCCATCCAGGAAAAAGTGCAGAGATAGTGGGGTACTCCTACACGTGCACATGGGGCTGCCCCACCCAGACTTGGTTCAGACAACAGAAGATTAAAACAACAGGGTGCTCTGGATGCACACTGGGCTGCCCTGCTGGAGCAAAAGGGCAAGGAAGCACATATGAACCAGGCTGGTCTGCCTAGACCCCACTCCTTCTGGCCAAGCAGCTTATAAGGTATACCATGTGCCTTTCTGACAACAACGGGCCTACGAAAAACGTCTGGCACACAGACTGGGAGACGTACCTGTTTCGGTTAAATCATAGGAACAAATAGAGAAAGCCAAACAAAATGGTGAGACAGAAGAATATGCCCCAAATGAAGGAACAAGAAAAAACCCGAGAAAAACTCTAATAAAATGGAGATAACTCATTTGTCTGATAAAGAAGTCAAAGAAACAGTTGAATGGATGCTCAACAAACTTGAGAGTAGAAAAAAGGAACTCAGAGATCACTTCGGTTAGAAAATGTAATAAAGAATCAACCACAGATGAATACAATAACTGAAATGAATAAAAATGAGAAAGAACTGAAAATAGATTAGTTAATACAGAAGAATGGATTAGCAACCTGGAAGACAGAATAGTGTAAATCACCCAATCAGAACAGCAAAATGAAAAAAGATTTAAAAAATGAGGATAGTATAAGGGACCTCTGGGATAATATTAAGTGCTCTAACATCTGCATCACAGGGATTCCAGAGAGAGAAGAGTGAGTGGAAGGGGCAGAAAGTATATTTGAATAAATAATGGCTGAAAACTTTCTTAATCTGGAGAAGGAAACAGACATCCAGGCCAGAAAGCACAAAGCTCCAAACAAAATGAACCCGAGGAGACCCACACCAAGACATAGTGTAATTGAAACAGCAAAAGTTAAAGATAAAGGCAAGACAACAAGAAGGAAACAAGTCACAATAAGGGAAACCCCATGAGGTTATCTACTGATTTCTCAGAAGCAACTCTATAGGCCAGAAGGGAGAGGCAGAAAATATTTACGATGCTAAAGGGAAAGAACCTATATTCTAGAATATATATCTGGTAAGGTTATCATTCAGAGTTGAAGGAGAGATAAAGAGCTTTTCAGAAAAGCCAAAATTATAGGAGTTCACCACCACTAATACAACTTTACAAAAAGTGTTAAAGGATCTTCTTGAGGCAGAAAAGAAAAAGCTATAACCAGAAATGAGAAAACACTAGAAAGAAAAAAAATCTCACCAATAAAGGCAAATATGTAATAATCCCAGTGAATCAAGAAAAGCTAATGTGAAGGTTAAAAGACAAAAGTAGCAAAATTAACTATAACTACAATAAATAGGGAGTACATAAAACAGAAAGATAAAAAACATAATGTACAAAATATAAAGAGTATAGTGTTTTTAGAATGTATTTGAATTTTCACACATATCAGCTTAAAATAGACTGCTATAGATATAGATGGATATATATGAACCTCACAGTAACCAAAACTCAAAACCTACAAAAAATACACAAAAAATAAAGAGAAAGGAACCTAATCAAAACACAAATGAAAACAAGCAAATCAAAAGGAAAGAGATCAAGAGAAGAAAGGTGAAAGGAATAGAGAAGAACAAAGCAACCAAAACCGACAAAATGGCAATAACTATAGACCTATCAATAATTACTTTAAATGTAAATGGACAATATGCTTCAACCAAAAGACACGGAACGGCAGAAAAGATAAAAAAGCTAGACTCATCTATATGCTTTCTACAAGATACTCACTTTGGTTCAAAAGACACGTACAGACTAAAAGTGAAGGGATGATAAAGTACATTTCTATGCAAATAAAAAGAAAGTTGGGGTAGCAATATTCATTATCGGAAAAAACAGACTATAAAACAAAGGGTGTAAAGAGACAAAGAAGGACATTACTTAATGATAAAGGGGTTAATCCAGAAGAGAATATAACAATTGTAAATGTCTATGCAACCAACATAGGAGCACCAAATATTAATGGATATAGTTAGAAATTAATAGTAATAAAATACTCTTCTTCAGTGGATAGATCATAGAGATAGAAAATTAATGAAGAAATAATGGCCTTAAATGCCACATTAGATCAAATTGACCTAACAGGCATGTATAGAGCATTTCTTCAAAGAATTGCTAATTGCATATTTTTGTCAAGTGCACATGGAACATCTAGCAGGATAGATCACATAGTATGCCACAAAACAAGCCCCAATAAATTCCGAAAGATCAAAATTATAACAAGCATGTTTTCTGACCACAATGGCATGAAACTAGAAATCAACTTCAAAGAGAAAAGTGTAAAAAACACAAATATGTGGCGATTAAACAACATGCTCCTAAATACTAAATGACCAATGGATCAAAAAGGAAATCAAGCAGGAGGTACCTTCAGACAAATGAAAATGAAAATATAACTTTACAAAATTTATGGGATTCAGCAAAAACTGTTCTTCCAGGAAAGTTCATAATTGTAGAGGTCTATCTAAAGAAGCAGGTAAAATCCCAAGTAAACAACCTAACTTTATTCCTAAAGGAACTAGAAAAAGAAGAACAAACAAAATCCAAAGTAAGTAGAAGGAAGGAAATAACTAAGATCAGAGCAGAAATAAACAAAATATAGACTAAAAAAAAAAGTAGAAAAGATCAATGAAACTAAGAATTGGCTCTTTCTAAGGGTAAATAAAATTGACAAACCTCTAGCAAGACTTATCAAGAGAAAAAGAGAGCCCAAATAAATAAAATCAGAAATAAAAAAGATCACAACCAACACAAAAGAAATACAAAGGATCATTGAAGAGAGTATGGACAATTATATGCCAATGAACTGGACAATCTAGAAGAAATAGGTAAATTTCTAGAAACATACAACTTTCCAAGACTAAATAAGGAAGAAACAGAATCTGAATTAACTGATTACTAGCAATAAAATTAAAGAAGTAATCAAAAATTTCCCAACAAATGAAAACTCAGGACCAGATGGCTTCACAGGTAAATTCTACCATACCTTTAAAAAAGAATTAATGTCACCCTGAACAAGCCCAATCCCATCTGATCTGGGGAGCTAAGCAGGGTTAGGCCTGATTAGTACTTGGATGGGAGACCACCTAGGAAGACCAGGTGCTGTAGGTGTAAAAATAAATTAATATCTATCCTTCTCAAAATATTCCAAAAATCTGAAGAGGAAGGAATGCTTCCAAACTCATTTTACAGAGCCAGTATTACTCTAATACTAAAACCAGAGAAAGACATTACAAAAAAGAGAATTAAAGGCCAATATCCCTGATGAACATAAATGCAAAAAATTTCACAAAATGCTAGCAAACCAAATTCAACAAAACATTAAAAGGATTATACACCATGATCAAGTGGGATTTATACCAGGGATATAAGGGTGGTTCAACATTTGCAAAGCAACGTGATTCATCACATCAACAAAACCAAAGATAAAAATCATGTGATCATCTCAATAGATGCAGTAAAATCATTTGACAAAATTCAACATCCATTTATAATAAAAAAGAAAGTAATTATAGAAGGAACTTAACCTCAAATTGATAAAGGCTGTGTATATGACAAGCCCATAGCTAATATACTAAATGGTGAAAAGCTGAACACTTTTCTTATAAGATCAGGAAAAGACAAGTATACCTACTTCTACCACTATTATTCAATATAGTTTTGGAAATCCTAGTCATAGCAATCAGACAAGAAAAAGAAATAAAAGGCATCCAAATTGGAAAGGAAGAAGTAAAACTGTCACTATTTGCAGATGACATGATACTATACATAGAAAACCCTAAAGAAACCACCAAAAAATTAATAGAATAAGTGAATTCAGTGAAGTAGCAGGATACAAAATTAATATACAGAAATCTGCCACATTTCTATATACTAATAACAATCAGAAGGAGAAATTAAGAAAACAATCCCATTTACAAATGCATCAGAAAGAAAAAAATACCTAGGAATAAACATAACCAAGGAGTTGAAAGACTTGTACTCTGACAACTATAAGACATTGAAGAAATAAACTGCAGAGGACTCAAATAAATAGAATGTAACATGCTTATGGATTGGAAGAATTAATAAAATGAACATACTACCCATAGCAATCTACAGATTCAATACAATCCTTATCAAAATACCAATAGCATTCTTCTCAGACCTAGCACAAATAATCCTAACATTTATATGGAACCACGAGAGACCTCGAATAGCCACAGCAATCTTGGGAAAGAAGACAAAATTGGAGGTATCATGATATCTGATATTAATCTATACTACAAAGCTATAAAAATCAAACAGTATGGTAATGGCACAGAAACAGACACAAAAATCAATGGAACAGAATAAAGAGCCCAGAAATAAACCCTTTCATATACGGTCAATTAATTTACAACAAAGATGGCAAAAATGTACAATGGAGAAATGTACAAGTGATGTTGGAAATACTGGACCAAAAAAATAAAAAAGAGAGAAGAAACTGGACTGCTCTCTTACACCACATACAAAAATAAACTCAGAATGGATTAAAGACTTAAATGTAATTCCTGAGATCATAAAGCTCCTGGAAGAAAATATAGGTAGTTATCTATCTGATGTCAGTCTTAGTAATATCTTCTTGGATATGGTCCCCTGAGCAAGGGACAACAGCAAAAATGAACAAATGGGACTTCATCAAACTAAAAAGCTTCTGTAGAGTGACAGAAACCATTAACAAAACAGAACCTACTGAATGGGAGAATACACTAAAAAATGATATACCTGAAAGTGCTGATATCCAAAATACATGAGGAACTCATATATTTCAAAAACAAAAATAAACAATCCATTCAAAAAATGGGCAGAGGACTTGAAGAGGAATTTCTTCAAAGAAGACACACAGATGGCCAAAAGACATATGAAAAGATGCTCAACATCACTAATCATCAGGGAAATGCAAATCAAAACCACAATGAGATACTCAACTCGAGGGAGAATGGCTGTTATCAAAAGGTCAACAAATAACATGTGTTGGCGAGTATGTAGAGAAAAGGAAACCCTTGTGCACTGTTGATAGGACTTCAAATTGGAGCAGGCACTATGGAAAACAGTATGGAGATTCCTCAAGAAAACTAAAAATAGATCTACCATACTACCCAGGAATTCCACTTCTGTTTTATCTGAAATAAACAAAATCACTAATTTGAAAAGATATGTACATTCAAATGTTCACACAGCATTACTAGTAGGAGCCAAGATATGGAAGCAACCTAAGTGTCCATTGATAGATGAATGGATAAAGATTTGGTATATATACAATGTAATATTATGTAGCAACCCCTTCCCCGCCAAAAAAACTCACCATTTGTGATAACATGGATGGCCCTAGAGAGTATTATGCTATGTGAAGTAAGTCAGACAGAGAAAGACAAATTATCATATGGTTTCACTTATATGTGGACTCTAAAAAAACAAAAGCAAAAATGACTCCTAGAAACAGAGACCAAAGGGATGGTTGCCAGAGGGGAGGGGAGTGAGGAGATGGGTGAAAAGGGGAAAGGGAATATGGTCAATACTGTTATAAATTTGCATGGTGACAAGATGATTACTAGATGGGTGTGGTGATCATATTGTAAGGTATATAAATGTTGAATCACTATAATTGTACACCAGAAACTAATACGCTATGCCAACTATACTTAAGTTTAAAAATTAAAAATTTAAAGTTTAAAGAAAAGAAATCATGACATTCAATTTATATAGCCTCTCTGACTCAAAAATTGGCTTACTGAATAGTTTTTGCATTTCCAGATGAAAAAATATTTTCTGCTCTCTGATTTTATTAATTTCTGGTTCTCATATTTTTGATATGAAAAATTTTTGATATGAAATAGCTGCCTTATTTCTGTTACAGGTTTATTAAGGTTTTTTTTTTGCACTCAATCTAAGATCAATTTTTGTGATTGTTGTGTACATATATAAACAATACTTATAGATTACGTTGTTAAATCTTCTATATCCTTACTTTTCTTTAATCTCTGAATCTGTCTTGGGCAGATTAATATTTCTGTTATTTTTTAAGTTTCCATTTTCCTTTGTACCTCCTGTATTTTATACTTTATAAATTCACTGTTGTATTATTTAGTACATATTCATAACTACTATATATTAATTATAGTGTTTAGCAGTATGGAGGCCTCTCCTTTTGTCTCATTTAGTGCTTCTGGCCTGAATTCTACGTTGGCAGTTGTAGGTATTACAACCTTGTTTTCTTTTTGTTTGCATAAATCTGGATTACCTTCATTCATCTTTTTATTTTTATTTTTTGTAGAACACTTTGTGTCAGATTGTGTCTTGGCTCTAGCATGGAACAGTGTTTTTGCTTTATAAGTGATTCTAAAAAACTGTGCTCTTTTAATGGATAAATTAAGCTCATTTACATTTATTTATGACAAGACTTGTTTGATCTCAATTTTATTTTATGCTTTATTGTTTTATCTACACACACTTTTAAAGATTTTACTATAGTCTGTTTTCCATGCTCTTTTTTACTGTTATAATTCTACTGTTTAGGAGCGAATCTCTTTTGATTCTTGTGGTTACTTTTATTCATATATTCTTATGCCTTTATAATACATGTCCTTAGTCCTTGTATTTTTGATACTCTCCATTGGTTTGCTATCAAAAGTAACATAATGTTGGCTCATAAAAACCTTTCTTCATTCTTTCCCTACTTAAATATGCTTAAGTTCCTCCTACTTGATTTTTTGGCTTTTTTTTTTCACTTAATAATTTACTTTTCCTTTTTAAAAATAATTTTTAAATACAGCTGACATACAATATTATTTTTGTTTCAACATAGTGACTAGCTAGACATTTATATAACTTATGAAGTGATCACCCCGATAAGTCTAGTACTCATCCGATACCATAAATGTTACTAAATGTTACTGACTATATTAAAATGTTTTCACTATATTCTCTATGTTAGTACTTTACATCCCTGTTTTTATAACTGGCAATCTGTACCTCTTAATCCCTTCCCCTTTTTACCCATCCCTCCCAAACCCGTCCCATTTGGTAACCATCAAAATGTTCTCTGTATCTACAAGTTTGAATTTTAGATTCCAAATATAAGAAAAATCATATGGTATTTGTCTTTCTCTGACTTATTTCACTCAGCATAATACCTTCCAGGTCCTTCATCCATGTTGTTGCAGATGGCAAGACTTCATTTTATTTTATAGCTCAGTAATATTCCATTATATATATGTACCAGCTTTTCTTTATCCATTCATCTACTGATGGACACTTAGGTTGCTTCCATATCTTGGCTATTGTAAATAATACTGTAGTGAGCCCAGGGATGCATATGTCTTTTTGAATTAGTGTTTTGGGTTTTTTTGGATAAATACCCACAGGTGAAAGTACTGGGTCTTTCTTTGTTTCTTATTACAGCCTTTGCTTTTTGAAGTATGTTTTGTCTTGTTTAAGTATTGCTATTCCAGCTTTCTTTTTCGTTTCCATTTGCATGAAATATCTTTCCATCCCTCTACTTTATTTTGATTGCGGCATTTAATCTATTTACATTTAAAATAATTATTGATAGGTATGTAGCTATTGTCATTTTATTATTCATATTTATGTACACCCCCTTTTTCTTCTTAAACAGATAAATCTCTTTAACATTTCTTATAATATTGGTTTGTTAGTGACTAATCCTTTAGGCTTTGTTGTTTGTTTTTGTTTTTGGTCTTGGAAGCTCTTCATCTTTCCTTTGAGTCTACATGATAGCTTTGCTGGACAGAGTAACCTTAGTTGTAGGACCTTACTTTTCATCACTTTGACTATTTCAGGCCAATCTCCTCTGTTCTGCAAAGTTTCTGTTGAGAAATCAGCTGATAGTTTTATGGGAATTCCATTGTATATAACTAGCTGTTTTTCTCTTGCTGCTTTTAAGATTCTCTTTGTTTTTATCCTTTGGCATTTTATGATGTATCTTGGTGTAGGAAGGCCTCTTTGAGTTCATCTTGTTTGGGATTCTCTGCGCTTCCTGGGCTTGTATGTCTATTTCATTTACCGGGTTAGGGAAGTTTTGTCATTATTTCTTGAAATAGGTCAATTCCTTGCCCTTCCTCTTTGTCTGGTACCTCTATGATGTGAATATTGGTAGGCTTGATGTTGCCCCAGAGGTCCTTTAAACTATCCTCATTTTTATGAATTCTTTTTTCTTTTTGCTGTTCTGATTGGGTATTTTCTGTTACCTTGTCTTTCAAATTGCTGACTTGATCCCCTGCTTCATTTAATCTACTATTAATTCCCTCTAATGTATTCTTCATTTCACTTATTGTACTCTTCATTTCTGATTGGTTCTTTATGTTTTCTATCTCCATTTTTCTGTCTCCCATCTCTTTGTTGAAGTTCACACTGAGATAGATCACTTAGCATCCTTATAAACAGTTTTAAACTCTGCATCTGGTAGATTGCTTGTCTCCATTTTGTTTAGATCTTTTTCCAGAGTTTTGTTCTGTTCTTCCATTTGGGACATGTTTCTTTGTCTCCCCCTTTTAACTGCATTCCTGTGTTTGTTTCTATGTATTAGATAGAGCTGCTACATCTCCTGGTCTTGGTAGAGTGGCCTTATGTAATAGGTGTTCTGTGGGGTCCAGTGGTGTGATCTCCCTGGTCACCTGAGCTAGGTGCTCCAGGTATGCCCCTGATGCAGGTTGTGTGTGCCCTCCTGTTGTAGTTGAGTCTTGATTGACTACAGCATAGGAGGTATTGTGTAGGGGCTGACCCCACAAAGCAGGACTCGCTTTACAAGTGCTCTGGTGCCTGTTGAGTCACCCTTTGGGTGTGTCGTTTGTGGAGGTAGTTGGGTGGTACTCTGTGTGGTCTAATTCTGGCCACTGGGTGTGTTGGTTCTGGGGTTTCTCAGGAGGTGCCCTGGTGCAAGCCAAGGTCAGCCGCTGCCTTTGCCTGGCCCAAGGCCACCTGGTATGAGGTACTGAGTATTCTGCAGATGGTTGCCACTTGTACTGACTGGGCTTGGAGGTGCCTGGGAGAAGCTAAACTGTAGACCAAGACCAACTGTATCAGTGCCAGGCTTAGGGCCACTTAGCAAGACGTACAGGGCATGCTGAGGCTAGCCACTGCTCGTTTGAGGTCTGTGAACCTTTGAGAAATTTTAGGAAAGTCTGTAGCATGAGCCAAGACAAGCTACTGGAAGCAGCTTGGTTGGCCCAAAAGTCGGGTGAGGTGAGGTCTCAGGGAATCACCAGGGTGCTGTAAACAGTGTTAGTCAGGGTGCTGGAGACTCAGACTTGGCACCTACAAGCTGGGTTGCGGGGAAGACTTAGGAAAGGAACAGTGGCTTCTGCCAGCACTTTTTGTCTTGGAGGAAGCTGCTCCTACAGCTTTTGCCCTGAAACCAGACAATGCAGTTCCTCCCCAGATGTCACTGGCGCCTTTGGAGCTGCTGCCCCAGTGCTAGAGCTCAGAGTGAGTGAGTCCATCAGTGATAAATCTGTGCATGGGTTCTTTAAGAGGAATTCTTGGGACTCCAGCAGCCCTCCATCTCACTCAGTCACAATCCCTACTGTTTTTCACAGCCAGAGTTATGGAGACTTCTCTTCCTAACACTGGAACCCTGGGTTGGGGAGCCCTGTGTGGGACTGGGATTCCTTCCTCCTCTGGGGGCACCTCTGTAGTATCCCCCCAGCTGAGATATCCTCCTAATTTTTAACTTCCACATATGGGTATGGATTAACCCATTTTGCATCTCTGTTCCTCCTACCAGTCTCAATGTGGCTTCTACTCTATGTCCTTAGTTGTAGGACTTCTGTTCAGCTAGATTTCAGGTGATTCTCAGTGATGACTGTTCTATAGTTTATCTGTAATTTTAATGCAGTCATGGGAGGAGGCAAGCAAAGCGTTTACCTATTCCGCCACCTTGACTGGCAGTCTCACTTGATTTTTTGGCTTTAAACAATATCCTTTTACTCTTAAGTTATTACATATGAAGCAACCAGCAAGTTTATTCTACTTTCTACCTTATTTTCCCCTTCACTTATTTTTCCTTGGTTGTACTATTTCTACATTGTCGGAGGACACTTACATTATATTCCAGCATCCCTATCTCTGCTTTAAGTCTTAGTTCACAGTTAAATATACTCTTTGTTCACTACTAATACTTTCCCAAGGTCTGCCCAATCATTTCTTGGTTGGCTAAACTCAGGGTGATTGATCCTTAGGACAAAGTTCTTACATGGTCAAAACTGTCAGAAGAGCAGCTTGGTTAGATGGAAACATCCTTGGCTCACACTCTTTCCTCAACTATAGATGGCATTCTACTTGTTCTCTGACATTCAGTGCTGCTGTTGAAAAGTATGATGCCAATGTGTTTTTTTTTCTTATGCCTTTTTTTTTTTTTTTTCCTTTTTGACTGGGTGTCCAAGGTATTCTTTCTTTATCTTAAAGTTGTATTAGATCTTGGTGTCAATTTTATGGGTCCATCTGGGTCAATTTGTCCTAGGTACATAATTTGCCTTTCATTATATAGTTTCGAGTCTTCTTTTATCTCAGATAAGTTTTTATGAATTACGGTTTAGAGCAGAAAATTTCATTGTTTGGTTTCCTCTTTGGGGAATCTAACGACAGATATATTGGATCTCTATCACTTTCTACTGAATTCTTTTTACATTCCAATTTCTGCCTTCTTGTCTTTGCCTTTTTTCATCTCTATCCTTTGTCAGGTTTTGTGCTTTTATGATAACTTTCTCCTTGTGATTTAGTCCATGTTTCTGAAATGGTTTAGCTTTTCCTTCTATTTCTTTCTTATACTGTAGCAGTTCCATTTCACATCCTCCTTTGACCATCTCTTCTTAGGGTTCTGTGTTTCTGCTTTGTGGTATTTATTCCTAGCTTTGACTGCTTTACTAAGTTTTAGCTACCAACAGCATATCTAGCTACTGACTTATTTACCTACAAAACTACCTGCCTATCAATTCACTTTGAAGTACAGGTTACAATTTTTATTTCCTTCATGGTAACTTTTTTTTTTTAATGCATTTTCATTATTTACAGCAAAGTTATACCTTTCTTCCTTTTTCTTAAGGTATTTTTGTATGGCAGGCACAAATTTGTTTGGGATAAGATGAGATTCTGACAGGGTGGGGGAACACTGGCTGGTTGGGTCAAGGAAGGTTTCCAAGTTTTACACACCACCTCTTGTAGCCCCTTTTCTGGTTACCTGAATCCACGCTGGTTTGACAGAAGAGATTCTGCCTGCAGCTCTGAGTTTCCTAGATATCACCATACCCCCAAGGTGATGTCCTCAGTTTTGCAAATCATATTTTGCTGTGGTTTTGTGAGATGTCACCTCTGGATTTTCTCAAGCCTTTTCCAGGTCTCTTCTCTTCATATCTCAGAGATTCTGCCCTGTCTAACCTGGATCCAACTTCCTCTCTGAGTGGCTGGGTGGGCCCTTTTAATTATTCCTATTCAGATGAACAATAATGAGATGGATTCCTAAGACACAGCCAACCATTCTGAAGATCAGAACTTCTCTTTTGAAAATACAAGCCAATAGGAAACTAGAAAAACAAAAACTCTTAATTGTTCATTATTACTCATAATACTTCTCTGCAGAGTGCCATCACGAATACTGCAGTGTATTCCTTCTAGCCTTTTGATGCACAGTTGAGATATTGTTTTGTACACTGCTGTTGATTTTGTTGAATTTTTAAATTGTAAAATATATTATTTAATTAATTCCCCAAATAGTTATACAATTTTTTGAATTCTATGTGCCCCATGCTATTCTAGGTGCTTGGGATATATCAGTGAGCAAAAACAGAAAAAGAGTCCCCACCTTTGTCGAGCTTATAGTCTGATTAGGGGGGACAGAATAACTATTAAACATAATAAACATGATAATAAATAAATTACATAGTCTGGTAGAAGGTGATGTTGTCTTTGGAAGAAACAATAAAGCAAGGTAATGAGAATCAGGAGTATAGAAGAATGGATGGCCAACAATTTTAAATAGGCAAGGTAAGCCTCACTGGTAAAAGTGAGATATTTGGGGAGATACATGTAGATATTTGGGGAGAAATACATAAAATATACATAAATGATTTAATTACTAATAACAAAGCAATAAATCAAACATTAAGAGAATATTATCAGTATCAGACTTGGAAGTCCTCAAGTGTCCCAGTCCCTTAGATAGGGTCATTGGTCTCATTTTTGCTATTATCTTTTCCTTACTTTTTTAGTTTTACCATCTATGTATGTAACAAACAGTTTAATTTTGCCAGTTTTAAACTTTATATAAATGAAATCTTATTATAGGCCTTTGTTTGTATTGTGCTTCTTTCACTCAATAATATGTTTAAGTTCTTCCATATTATTGTAAATATAATTTGTTCATTTTCATTGCTTTTAAGTTTTCCTTTATGAATATTACAATTTATCTGTTCTACTGCTGATGAATATTGGTTTAATTTGGGACAATAATGAACAATGCTGATGTGGTCATCTCCTTACATAATTTCTGGCGCACATGCGCAAGGGTTTCCTTACCAGTAGGAGCACATATTCAAGGGAGGGATGGCTGGGTTGTGAGCTATGTGTATGTTCTACCTTACTCAAGGTACGAACCAATTTCCAGCTCAAAAAGTGATGCAGAAAAGTTCCCACTGCTTCATGTCATTTCCAAACACTCTGCATTTATCAAACTTCTTAATTTTTGACCTTGTAGGTACGAAATGAGTAAAAACATATTTCACTCTTTCACTCTTTTAAGATTTTCTCTTTGCCTTTGGTGTCCTGCATTTTCACTCTAAAGTGTCTAGGTGTGGATTTTTAAAAATTTATCCTGCTTGGTGCTCAGATTATGACAGCTAAGGAGTACTTTAAGACTAAATTTACCATACCTCATTTACTTTAAAACTGTGTCAGACAGGGAGATTCTGTGATACGACCTTCATATCACACGGATCAAATTCCTAGAAAACTACAATACCTGCTAGTGATCTATGATGACATTTAGAGGTCAACACAACTCCATCGGGTGTATGATTAAATTAAATCCTTCCTACCACTAGAAGCCGCGGGGTAAATTCCTGAGTGCTAAGTGTGAGACTAATTCAGGCATTTTAGCAAAGGAGCCCTTTCTTCAAATAACATCATGCTATGCGCTAAAGCTGACATTTGAGAGTAAGAGTGGAGCTGCTCTGGGCCACAGAGGTAAGGACTATCTTAGACTGACAGTGAGAACATGGTGACCACGAAAGGCCACCACCCATTATAAATAGGAACAGTGATGCCTTGGAGGGAATGCTAGTCTTTCTTGAGTTTAGTTAGAGAAGGGTGACCTCCCTGGGGTGGTCTGGAATCCAGATCAGGGTGGCTCAGGGAGGCTACATGGGGCAGAGCCTACTGGAAACTAGAAAGTCTCTCAGGTGGCAACTCTGTCTGTATCACCTGAAAATTAAGACCTGCAGGCAATGCAGCTTCCAAAAACTTCACGTTTTTATTGCTTACTTAATATTTATGAAATGTAGGAAAAATAAAATCTTTTCTCTGAATCAGGATACACATTGAGTCTGATCGATTTTAAGTTTCCTTTAACTTTTTTCAAGTAAATAATTCAAGACTAAGCTTTATGTTCCCTAAAATAAAACAGACAAACTCAAAACACACATTTACATATATATATATGATTAAATGATACGTGTAAAATGTACCACTTTCTTAAACATGGAAATCTGCCCCCAGTAAGCCTCCATTCCCACCGGAAAATGGAATCTCTAAGGCTGAAGGATCACTTACCTTGACCTTTTCCTCTAGCCTTCCCAAGCGAATATTGCCTTCTACAATTTTGTCGAGAACTCCATGTTTCTCACTTTCTAAACACTGGGCCTAAGGAGAAAGGTGAAAAGAAAAATAATGGGCTCTCAGTTTTACATAAAAAATTAAAAGAATAAAAAGTTCTTCGGTCTCCTGTCTCCGCCTTCAGCCATGCCGTCAAGGGCCCTCTGAAGTCCAAGCCGGGCTTCAGACACGAGAAGGAGGCTGCAACTTTGGCGTACTGCAAACAGGGCAGGAGCCTCATCGAGGGGACTAATTCCATTAGTTTACCTTCTAAAATATCATTTGCCATTATTTAAAGTTTGGGTTATTCACCTTTCAAAATAGTCTTCCCCTATGGTTGAAAGATAAAATTTTGGAGAATTTGAATATTTGCTGTTGAAATTATAAAAGATGAAGTTTTTTATGGATAATTTTGTAAAAAAAAAAAAATGCTTAAAATTATATTTGCATGTTAAGTTGCAGTGTACTTGAAGTAACTGAGGAAGCTTACCAAATACATAAGATTGTCACGCTCCTGGGTTATATTCTCTGCCAGGCCAACAAGATTTGCCAGGTACTGGTGAGCAGACATTTCATTCGCCATGGCTTTTTCCACCTGCTTTTTGAGGACATCAATTTTCCTTTGAGATCTCCTAAAGAGTTCCCCCAAATGATGGAACAAAGAACTTATTAACCTGAAAGACTAGGGCATAGTGAATATCTACACTATAAAAACAGCAAGTATGTTAGCATTTAAACATTATTTTTCAGCAACCTAAATCTCTAAGTTTGAAGGTGAGAAAAAGTAACCAAATTTAATTTTAAGCCAAGCGTAATTATTGCCTCAAAGTCAAGGCAATAGGAATCACAAAATACTTCACATGATTAATAGGCTAATTATATATTATTGTATTAAATCTTTGGCTCATTTTCTAAAAGACACTTTTGAAACGGAATTCAGTAATACCAAAGAAGACTTTTGGGAAATGGTTAGGAAAAAAGTTCCAGAACTTTCAGAGACTTAGGGTCTTCGTATGATGATCAACCCTGTGTGAGCTAGATGTGAGAACTGTTGGTTAACACTGGTTAACAGAAAAGTTTATACTGTACTTATATTTTGATATTTAATCGTGTCAATTCTATTTTATAGTAAATATTAGAAAAAGATAAAGAATATTTCTCAATTGTTCTTTTTTAACTATTAAAAAAACAGCTTAAGAAAAAACCATAAAAACCTGTTTATTTTCTGTGCCCTTTCAAGTTCAGTTTCCAGTGCTTTGTTTTGAGTTGTCAGATTGTTCTTCTCTAACAGCAGGCCCTTCTTCTGCACTTGCAGGACTGCCAACTTTTCCATCAACTCTTCCATCTCAGCATTTTCTTTCTCTTCTTCCTTCTGCAACTGGCTGATGGACAAAACAGCACAGACTTGGATCTGGTACACCGAGGTCAAAGTAAGGCAGCCACTGCCAGGCGAGTGATAAACAGCCCACCCCGCTAGCCCTGGGTGGGTCATTTGGTGGGTCTCTGTACAAACATGTCCCCATCCCACTCCTGGAGGACCTGGGATGGAGCTCTTAGAGGATAGGAAAGAGAGCATGGTTGGGTACATACTTCTTTGATGGTAATGATCTAACCCCTTTTACTGGTCACAATTCTTGCTTACGCCTGTATATATATGAGTATATATACTTATTTATACCCTACTCCTTCCAGAAAGATTTAAGATAGCTCAATGTTTTACACAGTAATAATTGCTCCCCCTCAAATTCTAATGCTAAAACAAATTTTATGTTATACTATAGTAATTGCATGTTTTTATGATAAAAGAAATGAAGAACAAGGAGGGCATACAATTTCAATATATAATTCTGGCAAAATGATCTTAACAAGAAAAGAGTTACTTCTTCATGGGTTGTATTGGTTGATTTTCGTGTAATAACCAGGACTGAACAGGTAGGGTCACATTCTGAGAGACGAGGTTTCTCTGTGTATAAGGGGATGGGGGATTTACTTCCTGGCTGGCTGGTTGGCTGGAGGACAAGCCTCTGGTTGCATGTGTTTGGGACCTATATCACTTGTCATACAAGTTCATCGACTTCAGCCTGGGTTGGCTCTCCTAACACCTGGTCAGGAACTTTCCACTGCTTTCTAGTTTAATACTCGTTTTAGTCAGTCAAAGTGCAGAGGACATACCTAGACAAAAACCACAGAACTGAGGTTTGAATTAAACTCACTTTTTCATTTACATTTTTTTCTTCTCTTTCTTTTGATTTCAAAATTTTATTTAAAAGTATTTTTTTTGACAAAGTAATACACTCACCTGGTACTAAATCAACCAGTAAAGAAAAGTTCACAATGAAAAGCAACCACAGACAACAGGAAATGTTGGGAAAGTGTTGGTGGATGTGCATCACTACCTTAGAGAACGGTATCGAGAAAATGCATCTACTCTACAGCCCAACAATGCCTCCTCTAGGTATGTATTTAGGGAAACTTTAATGACATATAAAAAGTGTACCATGGCACTGCTTAATGGAGAAAACTTTGAAACAATTTGAATTTCCATTAATAAGCCAAGTAATATGTAGTATTTCATATGATGAAATACCACCATGCAGCAGCTAAAAAGAATAAACTCTATGTCTATTTCAGCATGGAAAGATGTTTAAAAAATTGAGCACAAACTGTCAAGATACCAAAAACACACCAAAAAACACTATATGTTATTCATGGAAACATATGTAAAAGTAAAAAATAAATTGGAAATATGTTTCAGATTTATGATAGTGATCACTTTTGGTAAGTGGTGGGGGTGGGGGGGCAAGGATAAGTTAAAAGGGGCTTCAGCTGTATTTCTAAATTCTAACAATATAGTTCTTAAAACAAACCAAAAAAAAAAAAAAGTTAATATCTGTTGGGAGAAATAGTTGCTTTGAAAAAAAATTTAATAAAATGTTTCCTATTCCACCCCTAGGTCTCGCACCCCAAAGGAAACTTCTACTGACCATTTCTGATTTCAGTTCTTCTGGTAAAAAACCATGAGTTAATTTTTTTTTTTATTGTGAAATATAATATACATATAGAAAAGTATATGAAAGATAAAAGCATATTTTAACAAATAATTATACAGTGAATACCCAAGTAATTACCACATAGGTCAACAAACAGAACATTTCCAGTACCCCAGAGACTCCCTGTGTCCTGCCCCAATCATTGTGCCCCTCCCTAACCATCATTATAGCATTATCACCTATCTACGTATCACTACGGTTCAGTTTAGAACCACATATCAAGGGAACCGATATGTATAATCGGTACATGAAGGATCGGATATATGCACTTCAGTGTCTTTATGCCTCCAACTCACGCATGTTCATGTGTGTGGCTGCTGAATATTTAATTGTATCAGTATATCGAACTCTGTGTACCCATTTTCCAGCCGACAGTCATTTGGGCTGTATCCTGATACACTTGCAGGACTGCCCAGGGCAGTGTGGTCCTCAGATGGGTGTCAGTCTCTCGCTCTTTGTTACTTGTCCACAAGATAAATACAGATACTTAGAGAATAGCTTCAAAACTTTTATAGCAATTTAACACTGTCGTGACATCTGTGCAGTGTGAGATGAGTGAACCTGGCTTTTTGCGCAGCAGCTTGGGTGCTGTCAAATTTGCGGAAGGTTGGCTGGCTTGGGATAAGAGCTGCACACTTGTCACGTGCAATATGAATACATAACAATGTATGATTTTAAGGTTAATTTGTCAACTATAACTCAAAAACATGCAAAATCCAGAACTCATTTATTTCATGGAAAGCTAACTTAACTACTATTTTATTGGATAAATTGTTGAACTGGATTAATGATAAAAGGTTAAAAAGAAGAATATTGAAAATACAAATACTTCTGCTTCTAGCCAAGATAGAGTTAGAGACCAGATTTACCCTTCAGCTAGAAAACCAGGCAGGACAGAAGAAACAACAGCTTTCAGACTTTGGACAAAGGCAAAATAGAACTGTGATTCCTGGAAGCAGGGAATAATAAGGTGAGTACTATAATCATCCAGCTTACTGCTGGGCCTCTGCACAGGGCGGGGGAAACCCAACCAGAACCGAGTGGACTTGCTGAGTTGAGGGGTCAGAGGTCAGAGGTCAGAGATGAGGGAGGCCCAGGCAGCTAGAACTGTGGGGTAAAAGAGGAAGGAGTGTCACAGAGAGGAAAAGGGATCTAAAGCGCTTCAGGAGGGTCCTCACAAGTCTTTGGCTGCGAGCTGATCTGGACTGGTACAATCACCAAGGGCTGAGGAAAGAACCATTAGCCACAAATAGGCAGAATAATTCCCTACATTCACAAAGAACTGGGAAGAGTACATGAGCCCACCAGCCAGAGTGGAAAGACTTTATAATGTAAGGGACATTAGAGAGAACCTTCAGAAGGGTCTGATTACCTTTGGTAGTGGCACTGAACTAACTTTAGACTAATGGTTGCTTTGTGGGTCCCCTAAGAGGGGAAAGCTTGGGGTTCCAGTCTACGATCACGCCACCCTGAGCATGCCCGATCCCATCTGATCTCGGAAGCTAAGCAGGGTTGGGCCTGGTTAGTACTTGGATGGGAGACCGCCTAGAAAGACCAGGTGCTGTAGGTGTTAAAAAAAAAAAAAGAACAAGAAAAAGAAAAAAAAAGGGATTGTTAGATGATAAGGTCCTTGTAATCTGTGAGGTCAACAAAGGGTTGCCTTGCCTAAAAAAAATATATATATATATAGGGTTCCAGTAATTGTAATCCAGCATTTATCCAAGCACCAGACTAAGCACTTCATATGCACTAACTTATTTATTCCCCAACGTCAACCATCTAGAGCTGAAAGCCTTGTGATTCAAAAAGTTCCCTCCCATTACCAAAGTAATCCACATTTATAAAAGAATACTTGCAAAATATTAAAAAAAAAACAAAAAAACACAAAGAAAATAAAAATTACCCACTGATGGTTAATTATGTGTTAACTTGACCAGGCTATGGTGCCCAGTTATTTGGTTAAACACTAGTTAGATGCTGTTGTGAAAGTATTTTGTAGATGTAATTAATGCCTACAATTAGCTGACTTTAAGTACAAGCGATTACCCTCGATAATGTAGGTGACCTCGTCCAATCAGTTGAAGACCTTATGAATAAAAACTAAGGTTTCCCTAAAAAGAAGGAATTCTGTCTTAAGACTGAACACAAAAATCCTGCCTTAGTTTCCAGTCAGTGGGACTGCCCTATGGATTTTGGATTTGGAAGCCTCCACAATTGCATGAGCCAAATCCTTAAAATTAATCTCTCTCTCTCCTCAAATATACATATATGTATACATATCCTACATATATCCTAATGGTTGTTTCTCTGGAGAACTCTGACTGCTAATACACCCAAATTCTCACCTTCCAAAGATAAGTGCTACTAACATTTATCCATTCTTCCATTTTTCTATGTACTTGTGATATATATGCAATATATACACACACAGACATACCTCATTTTATTGTTTTGCTTTGTTGTGTGTCACAAGTGTTGCCTTTTTCACAAATTGAAGGCAAGAGCCTCCACCAGCAAAAAGATTATGACTTGCTTTGGCACGAGCCTTACTTTATCAAACCCACAATATCTATGTGGTATGCCTGCCTATGTAAAATCATACATACACAGACATGGTTCACATATATGCATACGTACTAGAGCAATCAACTCATCCCAGTTTGCCTAGGATCTTCCTAGTTTTAGCGCTAAGTCCCACATCCTGGGAAAACCCAGTCACAGGCAAATTGGGATAGTTGGTCACTGTAATAAACACATGCACTCAAAAAAAAAAAAATAGCGATCATCCTGTACATATTGTTTTATAACCTAATCTCTTCAAATAAAAATATATTGTGGTGAAAGCAGGACATCTGGTTTGTAAGCAGGACCCTTTGTATCATGTGTGATGAAAAAATATTTTAAAATAGGTGATGTTGAGAAGGGCAAGAAGATTTTTGTTCAGAATTTGCCCAGCGCCATTCTGGAAAAGGGAGGCAAGCACAAGACTGGGCCAAATCTCCATGGTCTATTTAGGCAAAAGACAGGTCAGGCCCCTGGATTTTTTTACACAGATGCCAACTAGAAAAATGTATCGCTTGGGGAGAGGCGGAGTATTGATGGAGTACTTGGAGAATATCAAGAAGTACATCCCTGGGACAAAAATGATCTTTGCTAGCATTAAGAAGGTGGCAAAAAAAAAAAAAAGGGCAGACTTGATAGCTACTCTCAAAAAAGCTACTGGGTAATAACTGCCTTATTTGTTAAAAAACAGAACTGTCTCATGACTTTTTTCTCATGTGTAGCATACTTAAATTGATCTCATACGTCAGAATTCAGATCATGAAAGGCTAATAGAATATTTCTTTGGACCTTTCCAATTGATATAAGATTGTCTTGTGGTTGACTAGGTATGATCAGCTCTTTGAACTCTGATAGTAATTAGGTTTAGCAAGTGCTATCACTATTCTCCTCTTCTAAAGATATAATTGGGCTTGATTAATAATATTCAACTTTTCACAAAGATTGTGAATGACATCACAAAACCTGTAGGTTTTATATTTAGATTTATATAACTGGTTATGTTAATATGGTTAAATACTAAGGAGATTCCTTTGCTGTTTCATAGAACAGCAAGACACACCTATGTTTCAAGTTGTGTTCATTAGCCTGTTAAAGCTGAGGGCTAAAGATAAGTTAGCAATGTTTACTTTACCTTTTTGGTCTTAAGTAGGTCAATTTAATTAAAATTATCTGTATTTAAAATGTTGCCTTTTATTTAATGAAAGGCATTTCTGTGTGGTTTATGTGTAATATCAAATAAAAAATATGTAACACTATAGGCTATCTTTCCATGTCAAAAAGAAACTTGTATTATCACTTTTACGGGCTGTGTTGTATTCCATTTCATGGCTGTATCCTTTCATTTAACCAGTTATCACTAGATATTTAGGTTTTCAGTTCTCCTTTAAATTATCTTTGGTTCCAAGACCAATAAAGGCTGGCACAGTACAGAAAAAACATCATACATACATACAAAGTGCAGACTGTAGCCCTCAAGCCATATTCTAGTTTAATAACATATTTACTGTTCTCAGACTCGGACACCTGTGCAGGTGGAGTTAAACAGCTCAGAAAAAGATGGAGCAACCGTTGTCCATTCTGCCTATAACAACATGTACGGTGATATGTCGACACCTGAAAACACATTAAATCCTTACCTTTTTAATTCATTCACAATCGAAGTATGAACTGTCATTGCAATTTTGCCATCCAACTGTGTTTTTAGTTCTTGGCATTTGGTACGTAAACTTTCCAATTGCACCTTGTTTTCCGTTAGCTCCTTTTCTTGGCTCTGTGTTTTAGTCTCCAGAAGTATTAGCTGTTTAGTCAGTTTAGAAACTGAAAAACAGAACAGATGGATAAAGACTTGGTACAGGAGACTCAATAAGACATAATTATTGATTACTATGTAATAATAATGAGAGCCGGCTTATAAAAATTATCTTTTAAAAATGTTTTGGCAATTTATAAATTAATACCAAAGATCTTGTACTTAGAAATTACTGTCCCTATACTAAGCGTTCATTAAATATACACTTTCTTACTAAGGTCCAATATCTTGATATTATTGTTAAATGTACAATATTTAACAGGACATGATTCCAGTCTTCAAGGTACTAACTTTCAAAGACTGAGGCCTTAAGCCACATGCAGGTATGCAAATATACATCATGATGTTATCCCTAAGACTGCAGGATTTTCAAGGACATCAAATATGGCCAAATGAAACCGAGGGTTCTGACTTAATGTATAATTTTATTTAACATGTAGCCCCAGCTCACCAAGCAGTTTCTTTACAGCACTCCCTGTAAGCCTTAGCCCTTTGCATTATTAGTCATAAGGCCCTGCCCACAGACAATGGCTGTTCCTTATCTAAGGGTCACAAGGTATGGGTTTCTGTTAAGCTAAGGAGAGCATCATGGCCTAAGTTGTGTTTCAGCTCTTGAACCCTAAAGCGGAACAACCCCTGGCCACGTCCCCATGAAGCAAGACTGAGGGAAACGGAAGCTGATCTGGTGACCTTGAAATTATGATTTACTGTCCTTACTTCATTCTTGACCCAGGACCTCAAATCCTTTACTCATGATGACTCATGATTTTGCTCTAAAAACCCCGTGGCTGTAAACCATGGCTGTAAACCATCGGGGAGTTTGGGCTTCTAAGCATTAACTTCCCAGCCTCCTGGGCGGCGCCATTCATAATGAAACAGCCAACTTTTCTCCACTGCAGTTCTCAGCGTTTAGTGTCTGGCTCTGCTAGCGCCAGGTGGACAAACTCTTTCTGTTAGGTAACATACACTAAGACCCAAATTTATTATTTTTTCCCTTTCCTCATTAAGTTTTTATGTTTTATGTCCTGTATCCAAAGTAAGTCATAAATATTTCGTCCTATGTGATATGGCAGTATGTAATAAGATACTGACTGGACATGTATTAAAACTAATATGTAGAAGAAATATTATAGCATAAAATGTTAAACCCTTCTACTTTATATAAACATTTAGTTGATCAAAATGAATAGCTGTTTCTGGGAAATGGGAAAATCAGATAGACAGCTGACTGAATCACACAGGCCAAAAAGTTAACCTTCCTGTCACATGACGAGAATCATACTGTCCAGATCCGCTATGTTTGAGAAAATTAAGCTCAGTAAATATGAAATTAATTTTCCCTGCCATATATAAGCTTCAAAGCAAAGACAACAGCTTAGAAACTGAAAAACAGAACAGATACTCTTAACAATACTCTCTCTCCAATCCCCCTCCCCCCAAAAAATAAATGCCAGAGTAAGGGCAAATACTTCTGTACCATGCAAAGCCTAGGGGGCCCCGCCAGAAGTGGAGACATCCTGTGGGGGAAACAGTTCTGTTGGACCCTTTGAGAGGTTGACGGGAACCAGTGAAGTGCCAGCCTCATAGTTTCGGCAGCGGTAGTGGCTGGTAGTTAACTCTTCCACAGTGCGGAAAGGGGAGTGGGTCAATAATCGGGTGCAGAAAGTAAAACTGAAAAGAGGGTTCCAGTGGCGTGAGCAAGGCGGCTTGTATATCAGCTTCCTGTCCTATATTATTCTTCACAAGAAAAAAATCAGTACAGCAAAAGGAAAAAATGCTAGTATCTTTTTGCTCATAAGTTGTAGTTTTAATCAAAGTGAAAGAAATGATTCAGCTGGCTGACTTCAAAGTTCACTGCCACATGCTGTCAGGCTCCTAGGGGCAGAGAGTGACACACAAGAAGAGGGGGTGCTCATGAAGGTATCAGACAGAGATTTAACCTCTGACAGCACCCACAGCTGGCAGATTGGCAAGAACACAGAAAAATCGTTTGGAGACTGAATGGTTCCCCTTCTGTACTCATTGAGCAAACATTCAGGGGCAGATCCCGGTGTTCTTTCGAATATTTACCTCACACGATTTTTCCCATTTAGGTGGCATTATTTCCCCTAAAAACAGTTCTGAGTCTAAAGCTGTCTCTTAACAACTGATTTACAAAATATATACAATAATCAGTGACACTGTGGGGTCTGAGAGAAAGCAATCAATGCACATGAGTCATGGCTGGGTATGTTATAACATGAATAGCTCCATTTCAATAAAGAATATATTCTTAAAAACACGATTTTCTCTATTTTCAATTTGAAGGAGGGGATGCTATCAGCAGAGGGTTCAAGGGTAAAATGACACAATGATGACATCACCGCGTTGCCATTACTCACTGGAAAGACAGCTCACCTTCCTGGAGGCGCTCCTGGTGGCTGTCCTTGGCTTTTCTTTGCTGGATCTCCAACTGCTCTATCAATAACCTGTTTTCCTCTAAAACCAGTTCTGCCTGAGTCTGAAGCTGATGCCTACAATTGATTTACAGAGTTAAATACTGCCATTCAGGTACTGAGTGATTCCAGAGACCCTCGAGTTTAAAAGAAAGCAACTGGTATGTTGTAGGTAATGAATATCTGGACATGTTTTAATGCTAAACACGTTATTAACATAATTAACCTTTCCATTTGTGTTAAATGGGGGGGAAGGACAGCAATGAAGTTTGAATTGTGAACTTCAGTGACTTTCTGATATGTAAAATTTCAAACATATGCAAAAGTAGAAAGAATAGAATGATAAACTTCCATGTACAACATTCAGCTTGAACAATTATCAAAAAGCCAGTCTTTTTTTTATCTATATAAACCTCCAATCCCCCAAGACCCACTGGATTACTGTAAAGCAAGTATGAAATATTTTTAGAGAGTTTAGAAAGTTCCATTTTAATAATTAAAAAAAAAAGTCACTGTAATCAGTAGCATATTTGTCAAAAAACAATAGCTTCATTAAAAGCCTTTGGACAGTTCTTAGACTGCACTAAAGTTCCCCAGCCTAATCTCACTAAGCAAACCCCTTCCTTCCAGACAGTGCAGTCAATCCCAGCTCAGCTCAACCTTCATGATTACAAATTTTAATCGGAATGCGCTGAAGGGAACTTAGAAATCTAGATCAATGTTTACCACCCAAAGTACACTATAAACCAGTAAATTATCTTAATTTTCCACTTTCAATGCAAAAATGAGGTGGAGAAAGGAGAAAAAGGTGAAAGGAATCAAGCTATTGTACCATGACTTCACTCTGACAGTGGCTGTGCACTAGCTCCCTGGCACGTAGAGGTGCCCCTACCGGCCGCCCCGAGCCGCAGGAGGGAGGGGGTCCGTCATCTGCCCAGGAAGGGAGCTCACCAGGGCCAGTCAGATCCAGCCTCCTCATTCCTGCCGCACACACAGCAGCTCCACTTTGTTTAGTTCTGGACTTTCTTATGAGACATACTTTCTTCCCCCCACCTCCCTTCTTTCCTCTCTCCCTCTTTTTTTCCTTCCTTTTTTTCTTCCCTTCCCTTCCTTCTTTTCAGGGATCACCTATTTCTACCAGAGTTGAAAACCTCAGATTTAGTTTAGCACAAACCAAGCCTGAGGTTCCCCAACTGGTCAGGGGAAGTCAGGAGAAGAAATGCAGAGTTTAGCTGCAGCCCAGAAGGTCCCTGAACTTCATTTGAAACTAAGGAGAAGGTGTGTGCTGAAGTGTGAGGTCAGTGTGCCCAAGGATGTGGCAGGAATGTACTGTGCCTCACACCTGTGCAGGTGCAGGGAGCAGCAGCCAAGCAGGCGCAGGCAGGGGAGGGCATGGCTGTGAGGGGCTTCAGGAGGGTGATGCTCCACAGCCTAGGATCCCTCCCCCCGATGGAGGGCAGTAAATCCCAAGGAAGTGGGAGGCGGGACAGGGGGACCTTAACAGGCACTGCACAGACCTAACGGTTCCCTCAAACAGCACAAGCCTCCACACCAGAGCAGTGTGCAAATTTCAAACCCCAATAAACACGGGATTGGGGAACACTGGGCATATGGATTTGAAAGTGGATCTTTCTTCCCTTTACTTTATATATATTTTAAGAAAAAAGTAAATAGGTTTGACTTACAGCTATATACAAGGTTAGAGTAAGAATCTGAGGTTCCAGGTTCTCACGAGGACTCTTGGAGGCACGTGAGGCCCAGTCTAACTGACCTGCTTTCCAGAAGCTACTCAAGGAGGGTTCGAAGGGAGACACACTAGGAAACCTGACAGAAGAAAATCCACGTTCAACAGGGGAAGCCACAGTGCACCAAGATCCAGTAGTGCCTACGCCAGTCCCAAGTGACTCATCAGTGACCATAAACTTAGAAAGAACTGACCTATCACTAAGAATGCTGTTGACCTGATTCCAAACTTCTGAATATCACATATGGAACATATTTAATTTTTGTCAGTGATGTTAACTCATTTAAAAAATACTAAACATAACACACCTTCCCAAGGCAGAAAAGACATATCTGGATAGTTTTTGCTTTCCTAGCCTTGCCTGCATATTGCCTTTAGACTTCTGACGACACGTGCTTTCTTGAATTCACTGAACAGGATGAACAGGACATGGCCCATGCCCTCGAGAAGCTCACAAAGGAGAAGAGGGACACACGGGCAGGCACTGTGTGGCAGGTGTCAAGAGGGCACCTGCCTGTGTCTGGGGCTATGCCAGTAACTGAGATAAGAGAGCAACTAACTCTGCCAATTGGGAGAACTACTGACCAGGCCATTTGCAAAGGGCCCTAAGGGAGAAGTGGGAGAGCAGAAGTGGGAGGGAGCAGCGTCAGCAAAAGGACGGAAGTGAGCAACACAGAGCTGTCAGGGAGTGAAAGGACAGGACAGGGTTGAGGGCAAAGCCGGTGTACAGGGCCTCGTCCTGGGCTTTCTGTTCTAAAGCCCTGGGAGCGATTGGAGGGGTCTAAGAAAGGATGTGACCCAGTAGGCTGGGGATGGGAAAAGCGCCACAGAAAAATACAACCTCGGGAAACAAAAAACGGGCACAGCAAATATATTGCAGGTTTAAAAACTTATTTAGAATTTTTAAATATTTAAAATACAAGTTTAGAGTAAATTACTACTAGGATTTCATTGTATCTTAATTTCTTAGAAACGCTCCCTTAAAATATTTTAGTTTGAAAAAGAAAATGCATTTGACTGTTTAATAAAATGTATTCCTATTATTATTTTTTTAATTAGTTAAAATACCAGAGCCGCGACCCCACTTGCCATTCCTCACTGGTGAGAGTCCTACTCTTAATTAACTGCTGGTGCAGTTCTTCGTTTTCTTTCACCACTTCTTGGACTCGCATCCTGAACACCCTCATTTCCTCCTGAAATAAAATGTATGTACATTGTCATCCACACACATATCTATACATCTTAGTTCTAGTGCTGTTATTGTGGCTGAAACCAAATGCTGACAGCTTTTGAGCAAAGTCTCACAGTAGCAGACAGCCTGGAACGCGGGACCAGCGCCAAGTGCTCTCGGTCTAGTGAGGAAACACGGGACAACTACGAAACTGTGCGAAAAGGACACCAAACCTCAGGCTTTAAACTTTCAATTCCTAGTTTCAGAACATTTTTCTGTTCCTGGCAAGTACCTAAACGGATAAAACGGGGGATAGGAAAAGCAGAAGTGCCTGTAAACACTAATTTTTCCTTTGTTTAAAGACTTTGGAGGTTAAAATGGAGCTTTTTAGATAAAAATGACTTGTACTTCTCCCCAACTATCAGAAATTTATGCTTAAACCTGTTTAACTTAAAACAGCCACTTCTCTCCGTCACCTTCCTGCCCAGGCACACTCCCACTAGCTGGTAGTCCACTGGCTCTTTTTCAGAACAGGAGTCAGGCAAACTAAAGCTCACAGGCCAGTCGCCTATTTTGTAAGTTTTACCGGAATGCAGACAGGTCTGTTTGTTTAATGTTGTCTATGGCTGCTTCACGCTACAACACAGAGCTGAGCAGTTGCAGAGACCAACTGCGGGGCCCGCAAAACCTAAACTATTCACTCAGTGACCGTTACAGAAAATGCTTCTTGACCTGTTTTAGAAGGAGCACTGAGTTAGTAATCTTATTAATTAATAGGATTGATATTTCATCTATTAGTGTAAGATCAATTCATCCTCTTAAATAATTGTCCAAAAAAAAAGTCTAGAAGAAAAGGTTCAAAATCACATAACATGCGCCCTGTACGTAGGACAGTGTAGTAACAGGCTGGGTGACTCTTAAGAGACTCCTCCAACTAGAATCCCACAAAAAACAATACTTCTCTCCCTGGATCCTTCCACTTCCAGATTTCTTCAGCCACTAAAATGAGGAACACAGAGGCATGTGGCACGACAAGGTGTGGACATATCCAGAACCCAGAATAGCCTTTATCTCCTGTGCAATTAATATAAGTCCGGCTTCCAGAAGCCATTCCCATAAAACAGGTGAACAAAGCAGAAATAAATAAAAACTTCACTTCCTCAAAATGCTCCCCAGGACAGCTCAATAATAGGACTTCCCTGGGGTCAGCTCCTCATGGAATTAAGAAGCATCCAAGTCTGCCTAAAACACACCTGGCTTACTACCTTTCCCTGTCCACCCAAATGTCCCTTTAACAGCGGTGTTCACAGCGGCAAAGCAGCAGGAAAGAAGTGCCTCCCACCGCTGCCTTCTCTGCTCCCCGAGATCCCAGCCCACACGGGGCTGCCTGACTGGGAAACTTCCAAGGCAGCACCCCCCAGACCCTCTATACCCCACCCCCGGTGTCCCACCCACCCATCTTGCTCTGCTGATCACTCCTTCCTAGCTCCCCTCTTCCTTCGTTTCTTCCCTCCTCGCCTGGCTACACTCCTTCCTTCCTTTCTCCTCTCCTTCCTTTAACACACATTTGAGTAGCCATTAAATGTTGGGCATACTTACCTTCAAACTGTTTCTTCAAAGTCTGAAACAGTCTTATTTTTGTAAACCTTGTCTCTTCTGAGACATGTGCCAACGTACCTGAAGGGTGGCAATGAGCTCATCCTTCTCTTTCATTCTATCTTCATAAGCCAGCAACAAAGGTGACAGATACTTTACATCCAACTGAAAATAATGGAGTAAAGAAGGTTAATATATTTCTTACATCTAAACACAGTCAAGAAATTTTTAAAAAGGTGAGAAAATACACTTAATTTGGAATGGATTTCAATGGCTATTCTAATATAGCCCGGACAATCAAATAACTTTCACTTACCAACCAGGGTGGTACAGGGCCCTGTGATGGGAGGCCTTCAATATTTATGCTCTAAAAACAAAACACAGTTTGAAGACCAATTAAGCTACAAATTTCAAGCCTTAGATGTTTTTAATCTAGACCACTCATCAGCAATCTATGCATCTATATGTACATATAGGTGCATATATATATATGTATATGTATATATGCATATATATGAAAAATTTCTTCTGAAATGTTTGACAGTAATTTGCAGGTATAATGTCCCCTTTCCCATAATACTTCAGTGTGTATTTTCTAAAAACAAAAACATTCACTTACTCAACCACAGCACCATCATAAAAATCAAGAAATCAACAACGAATACAATACTATGCTCTGATCTACAGGCTATATTCAAATTTCACCTGTTTTTTGAGTTCAACTTTTTTTTTTTTTAAAGAGTCCACATATGTGATACTGCGCAGTATTTGTCTAGCTTATTTCACTCAGCATGATGTCCTCCAGATTCATTTATGTTGTAGCAAATGGCAGGATTGCCTTCTTTGTGAAGGTTGAACATTCCATTATATAAACGTGTGTATATATATAAATAGAAACCATACATCTAGATCATAAACCATATATATCATTTTTTTCATCCATTCATCGGACAATGGAAACAAGTATCTCCATACCTTAGCTAATGTGAATAACACTGCATCAAACATGGAAGTACAGACATATTTTCAAGATATTTTGTTTCCTTTGAATATATGTGAAGTGGGATTGTTGAATCACATGGTAGTTCTAATTTCCTGAGGAACCGCCGTACTGTCTTCCATTGTGACTACCAGTTCACACTCCACCTACAATGTTCAAGGTTCCCTTTTCTTCATAGTCACGCCAGCATTGTTATCTCTTGTCTTTTTGATAATAGCTATGCTAACAGGTATGAGGTGGTACCTGTGTGGTTTTGATTTGCATTTCTCTGATGATTGGTGATGTCGAACACCTTTTCATGTACCTGTTGGCCATCTGTATGTCTTCTTTGGAAAAACTATTCAGATTTTATGCCCTTTTTAAAAATTGGGTTATTTGTTTTTGTGCTATTGAGTTACAGGAGTTCCTCCTATATTTTGTATATTAAAACCTTATTGAACATGTGTTTGCAAGTATTTTCTCCCATTCCGGGGATTCCTCTTGTATTTTGTTCATGGTTTCCTTTGCTGTACAGATTTTTATTTTGAGGTAGTCCCATTTATTTTTGATTTTGGTATCAAATACAAAAAAATCATTGCCAAGGCCAATGTCAAGGAGTTTCATGCCTTCAGGACTTTCTTTAATCCATTTTGAGCTGATTTTTGTGTATGGCGCAAGATAGGGATTCAGTTTCATTCTGTCCTTGAGGAAATCCAGCTTTGCCAACACTATTTATTAGAGACTATCCTCTCTTCATTGTATATCCTTCGCTTCTTTATAGAAAATAAACTAACCATATATGCATGGGTTTATTTCTGGGCCCTTTATTCTGTCCCCTTGATCTATGTATCTGTTTTTGTGCCAATATCATGCTGTTTTGATTACTATAGCCATGTAATATAGTTTGAAATCAGGTGTAATACCTCCAGCTTTGTTCTTTCTCAGGATTGCTTTAACTATTCTCAGTCTTTGGTGGTTCAATCTGAATTTTAGGATTGTTTTATCTATTTCTGTGGAAAATAACATTAGAATTTTAATAGGGATAGCAATGAATCTGTAGATCCGCTTTGAATAGTAAAATATTTTTACATTATTTCTTCCAATCCATGAACAACAGAATATCTTTCCATTTATTTGTGTCTTCTTTAACCAATGCTTTATAATTTTCAGTGTACAGATCTTTCACCTCCTTTGTTAAATTTATTCCTAAATATTTCATTTTTTGTGATGTTATTTTAAATGGGTTTTCTTAATATCTTTTTCCAATAATTTGTTGTTACTGTATAGAAACACATTTATTTTTGTATATTGATTTTATACCCACAACTATACTAAAATTTTTTTTTTATTATTAGTCCTAACAGTTTTTGGTAGAGTCTTTTGGATTTTCTCTATATAACATCAAGACATTAGCGAACAGAGACAATTTTACTTTTTCCTTTCTGATTTGAACGGCTTTTACATCTTTTTTGCCTAATTACCCTGGCTAGGACTTCTAGTATTATGTTGAATAAAAGTAATGAGAATAGGCTCCTTGTCTTATTCCTCATCTTACAGGAAAAGGTTTCAGCTTTTTACTGTTGAGTATGATGTTAGCTGTGAGCCTGTTGTATATAGACCCTATTGACATGTTTCTTCTATATTGTTTGTAGAGTTTTTATCATGAAAGTATGTTGAATTTTGTCAAATGCTTTTTTTGTATTTATTGAAATGATCACGATTTTTACTCTCCATTTAACGTGGTGTATCGTTTATTAATTTGCATATGTTGAACCACCCTTGCATCCGAGGAACAAATCCCACTTGATTATGGTGTATGAGCCTTTAAATGTACTGTTAAATTCAGTTTGCTAATATTTTGTTGAGGATTTTTGCATCTCTGTTCATCCGGGATATTGGCCTGTAATCTTTTTAGTGGTCTTATTTGGTTTTGCTATCAAAGTAATGCTGATTTTGTAAAATGAATTTGGAAGTGTTCCTTCCTCTTCAGTTTTTTGGAAAATTTTAAGCAGAATTGATATTACTTTTCCTTTAAATATTTGGCAGAATTCACCAGGGAATCCATGTGGTCCTGGCCTTTTCTTTGTTAAGGGGTTTTGATTACCGATTCTATCTCCTTCCAAGTAATAGGTCTGTTCGGAACTTCTAATTCTTTATGATTCAGTCTCAGGTTTTTAGGAATTTATCAATTTCTTCTAGGTCATCTAATGCGTTGGGGTATAATTGTTCACAGTAGTTTCTTATGATCCTTAGTATTTCTGTTACCAGTTAGTTGTAATGTCTCCTCCTCTACGTTTTTTTTTTTTTTAATTTTTATTTACTTTTATTTTTTAGGTGAGGCAACCACTGGTTGACCTCACAGGTTGCAAGGACCTTGTCAGCTTACAATCTCTTTTATTTTTTATTTTTTACACCTACAGCACCTAGTCTTCTTAGGTGGTCTCCCATCCAAGTATTAACCAGGCCTGACCCTGCTTAGCTTCCGAGATCAGATGTGATCAGGCTTGTCCAGGGTAGCAGGGCTGTAGACTCCTCCTTTATTTCTAATTTTATTTATTTGTATCTTTTTTTCTTAGTCTAGCTAAAGATTGGTCAGTTTTGGTTATCTTTTCAAAAAAACAGCTCTTAAATTTCATTGATCTATTCTGTTGTCTTTTTAGTCTATTATCTATTTCTGCTCCGATTGTTATTTTATGCCTTCTATTAACTTTAGGCTTAGTTCCAAAGTTCTCCTTTTTCTAGTTCGTTGAGGTGTAAACTTAGGTTGTATAAGATCTCTTTTTCTTAACATTCCTATTTATTGCTATAAATTTCCCTTCAAAACTGCTTTTGCTACATTCCACAAGTGCTGGTATGTTGTGCTTCCATTTTCATTTGTCTCAAGGTAATTTTTTGATTTGTCTTTTTTTCTTTAACACACTGGTTGTTCAGTAGCATGTTGTTCAATCTCCACATATTTGTAAAATTTCCAGTTTTCTTCTTGTGAGTTATTTCTAATTTCATACATTGTGGTTGGAAAAGATGCTTGATATGATTTCAGTCTTCTTAAATTTATTAAGACTTGTTTTGTGGCCGAGCATATGAACTATCCCAGAGAATGTTCCATGTGCACTTGAGAAAAATGTGTATTCTATTGCTGTTGGACGGAAGGCTCTGAATTAGGTCCATCTGGACTAACATGCAGTTTAAATCCACTATTTCCTTACTGACCTTCTGTCTGGATGATCTATCTATTTTTGGGGTATCGAAGTCCCCTGTTATTATTGATGTCTATTTCTCCCCTTCAGTTAATATTTGCTTTGTATATTTAGGTGCTCTGATGTTGAGTGCATAAATATTTACAATTGTTAATCTTCTTCATATATTGACTCTTTTATCATTATATACTAACCTTGTCTCGTTAGTTTTGACTCAAAGTCTATTTTGTCTGATTTAAGTATAAGCTACATCTGCTTTCTTTTGGCTTCTATTTGCATTAAATGTATTTTCCCAATCCTTCACTTTCAGTCTATGTGTGTCCTTACAGCTGAAGTGAGTCTTTTCTGGGCAGCATATAGTTGGATCTTGTTTTTTTATCCATTCTGGCACTCTACGTCTTTTGATTGGAGAATTTAGTCCTTTCGTTTAAAGTAATTATTAACAAGTATGTATTTTTTCATTGTCATTTTTCATTGTTTTCTGGTTGTTTTGTAGTTCCTCTCTTCCTTTCTTATTCTCTTCCTTTGTGATTTGATGATTTTCTGTAGTGGTTCGCTTTGATTCTTGATTCTTTTCTCTTTACCTTTTGCGTACATTTACTATAGGTTTTTGCTTTGTGAGGCTTACATAAAACAACTTATAAAAATTAATTTTAAGCTGATAACAATTTAACTTTGAGCTTCTAATCAACCTGCATCTAGGTGCTGACTACAATTCCCTTTGTTGGGACACTGGTGGGTCCCGGAACATACCAAATATGCAAAAGCTCCACATTTTTATCACCAACTCCATATTTGCTGTTAATATTGCAATTTATATTTTTATAGTGTGTCCATTAACAAATTATGGTGTAGTTACTTTGAATATTTTGTCTTTAACCTTTATACTAGTAATTACCCACCACAATTACAAAGTATGTATTCTGAATTTAACTATATATATAACTTTACCGGTGAGTTTTACACTTTCATATGATTTTGTTACTAATTAGTCCCCACTCTTTTCAGCTTGAAGAACTCCTTTTAACATTTCTTATAAGGATGGTCTGTTGGTGATGAACTCCTTCAGGTTTTGTTTGTCTGGGAAACACTATATCTTGTACTTAATTCTGGAGGACAAATTTACCAGGTAGAGTATTCTTAGTTGGAAGAATTTTTTCTTTCAGCATTTTGAATATATCAACCCACTCCCTTGTGCCTTGCAAAGTTTCTGCTAAACCCTTTTCCTGTTTAGAAAAAAAAGTGCAGTTCACTGCCAGTGCTAACTTAATATCATGCGTTAAGAATGCTACGTTTTCTGGGATTTGACATTTTAAGCGATTGAGAATTACTATATTTTGTAAATAGAAATGCCACTACTAAAAACAGAATGGTATAAACACATGATCTCATTTGTTTCCAAAGACTACCAATATACAAGAGTGATGAGAAAATAATAAAAAAAGCAAGATATTTTGTGACAAACTTTGGGAGTAAGGTTAAGACTGTAATACGCAAGTTACCTAGGGGTAAATGCTGCAGCCACAAGTGCCGCTGGCAAGTACTCTTGGGGTAAATGGGAAAGGGGTTAAAAATCTGCTGGTAGTCTTATGGAGGTTCCTTTGTATGTGAAAAGCCTTTTTTTCTTTTGCTGCTTTTAAGATTTCTCTCATTTTTAACTTTGACAATTTAATGATACTGTGTTTTTGGTGTAGGTCTCTTTAATCTCATTTGGTACTCTGGACTTCCTAAATCTAGATGTCTGTTTCTTTCCCCAGGTTAGGGAAGTTTTCGGCTAGTCTTTCTTTGATAAGCTTTCTGTCATTTTCTTCTCCTGAGACCTCTGTAATGTGGTATATTCCTCTGCTTGATGGTGTTACATAAATCCCTTAAACTATCTTCACTCTTTTTCATTCTTTCTTCTTTTTAATCCTCTGATTAAACGAAGTCCATTGCCTTGTCTTTTGAGTTTGCTGATCCTTTCTTCCACTTGCTCTAGTCTGCTGTGGAACCCCTCTATTGAATTTTTTAGTTATTGAATTCTTCAACTTTATGATTTGTTTGGTATTTTAAAAATATTTTCTGTCTCTTTGTTGAAATTCTCACTTGTTTATGCAGTTTTCCTGACTTTGATGAACTTGCTCTAGTCTGCTGTGGAACCCCTCTATTGAATTTTTTAGTTATTGTATTCTTCAACTTTATGATTTGTTTGGTATTTTTAAAATATTTTCTGTCTCTTTGTTGAAATTCTCACTTGTTTATGCAGTTTTCCTGACTTTGATGAGCATCTTTATGACTTATTTTGAACTGTATATTGAATAAATCACTTATCTTCATTTCATTAAGGGTGGTTTCTAGAGATTTATTTTGTTCTTTTGTTTGAAATATATTCTTTTTTCTCTTTATTTTCCTTGATCTTTTTTGGTTTTTGCACATTGGCTAAAACAGCCTTCTCTTCCAATCTTGACAGAATGGTCTCTTATACGAGATGAACCTCATCAGCCTGGTTGGAGCTCCCCCTTGCTTCTTAAACCTTTGTGATTGTCCACTGTCTTTGTTCTTAGTGGTTCCCAGTAGTTGAGGGTATACCAAGACCCACCAATGTTCCAAGGAAGGTTATTGCAGTCAGCACCTAGATGCAGGGTAATCAAAATCCAGACCCTCAGGCAAAAGCTGGAAAAGTATGCACCTATACCCCTTTCAGGGAAAAACTGGGAGATGGTCGTTTTTGCCTGTTTTCTTTGTGCTGAGTCTGGGTGTAGAGCCGTGCAGGTGAGTGTATGTGTGTGTGAAGGTGGTGCTCCTGAGCCCATTTAAAAATTGCTTCTTTGTTTGCTATGGTCCTGTATGGGACTTATGAATGCAGGTCCCACTGGTTATCAGAGGTAGGTGATTTGGAGACTTGTAAAAACTAGTCTGCTTTCTCTTGACAGTGCATTGACAAACGACAGCTGTAAATTGACTGGGAATTGAGCAACTGATATGGACTTTCACTTTTACTTTATATAAACTTCTGTATTGTCCCAAGTTTTTACAAAGAACCTTTACTGCCTTTGTTATGAGAAAACAGAAGAAGGAAGGGAAGAATAAAGGGAGAGAGAAAAGAAGAAAAGGAGGGAAGGAGGGAGGGAGAGAAGAAGGCAATAGAAAGGTTCCTAGAAAGACTATGCTTGTATGTGTCTTTTTATAACAAACTATGATAAATACAAACTTCTCATGGTTGGAAATAAATTCGACAGGAAAGATTAAAAAATCTGAAAACTTTCTTCATTGGAAACATTACCTCTTCCTTGGATAAAGGCCTGAATTTTGTTTGATATCTACTCAATTCCACATTCAAACGATGGACGGTCATTTTCAACGCATCATTTTCATCCACCAGTTCTTGAGCTTGTTTTCGTAGATAAAGTAATTCAGGTGCAGCAACTACTGAAAAAAAAATTATTATAAGAACTTGTAAGAAGTTGATTAAGATTTTATATAAATTGCTAATAATCGGCTCTTTTTTCCTTTTAGGTTCATAGAGGCAGTGAATGACAAATATATAGGTATAAATGAATAAAAGTTTCTAAGATTTTTAATCCTGGATAGTTGACATGATTTTGGAAGCTTGTGGCAAATCATACAGAATAAATGGAAATTTTATGAGAGCTAATAACCTTCCCAAATAATAGCTGTGGTCTATTAGAAAACATAATAGAAAACAGATCCCACAAATTAATAACATAAATAATGTAATGTATCTAGAAATAAATGTGCTTAAGAAATATATAGAGTGTCTATGAAGAAGACTATATCATCTTTCTTCAGGCCATAATATTAGTCTTGTATAAATAGATAAAGGTATAGAGGTAACATTAGTGAATATTTATATAAACTTAGAGGTAAAAAGGAACTGACACCAAGGCATAAGTCATAAAAAAGAGATATCATATAGATTGTTAAATTATCAACAAACTGAAAAAATACCTGCGTACATGACAAGGGGTAAAATCCTTAATATGTAAAGAGTTCCTACAAACCAATAAAAAAGCCATGCATCTCAATTTAAATTGTGAAAATTTATGAAAGAGAAAGAAAATGAACTGCAAAGATATGAAAAAAAAGGACAAACTCAAGCTCATCGATAATAAAAAAAAATACAAATTAAAATGGGACTCCTTTTTCCTGTATGCCTACCAAATTAGCAAGAAAGATGAAAGATCCTCATCATTGCTAAGCATGTGGTAAAAAGGCACTTTTATATGCTGCTCAGAAGGATAAAAACTGATAAGATATATGTTATTATCTTGAGCATCAAATTCCAGAAGTATTGAAATTTCTTCAGCATGACATAATGATATAGTAGATAAACTAAAATTTCAACAAATATAAGGATATTAATGATGAAAATATTATAACATGAAATATTAACATTAATATCAACAAATACTCCAACTTAAAATATTATCTCTCAAAATAAATATGAAAATAAGTCCTGTTTGTTCCTTTAACAAAAGAACTGTGTAGTTGTCCCCACCTTCCTCAGAGGATGCTTTCTCAGCTTCTTTCAGCTTTCTATTTTCTTCCTCTGTTCTTTTAAGTTTTAATTGTAGTTCTTTCATTGTTTGTTTTACTAGGTTAAGTTCAAAAGTAAGGGATTGGTTTGTACTGTTCAGATGCAAATTTTCTTCTCTTAATCCCTCAAATTTTTCTTTGGTGATTTCTATACATCGTTGACGTGTTTTACCAGTTATATCTGAAAAGGTACAGGGAAAAAGTTTTAAAATATTAACTGATATTTACAATTTTACATCAAAATTACATGAAACTTTCTTTGAAAACCTATGTGAGCAACTACTTCATATCAGATCTCATGCTATGTCCTTTGGGCCCTAGAAAGAGAATAAATGGCCTGTAAAGAAAAGGATGAGTTGTCTGACAAGACTACCCAGGGTGACAGAAAGAGAAGGGGGTGCAGAAACCAGAGGAGGCCCTTATATGTCATAATATGCAGAGTGGAAGTCACCAGGAGCCAGAAGAGCTTTTAGGAAGAGGTGTGAAAAAAAAGAGGCTCTACTCTTAGACGGACCCCTCGGGCCAGCTATAAAGAAAGTGACTTAGAATGAGGCCCGGCACGAGGGGCTCCGAGGGGCAGCATTAAGTGAGGACAGAGAGAAAGGAACATGTAAGAGAAAGATTCAGTGGCTAAACCTGATAGGGCTCAATGGCTGGCAAGGTGTGGGCAGCAAGGGTGGGGTAAATCAAGGATGAGCACCAGAATCTGTGCCTTGGAAGACACTCAGCTAGACAATGAACATGAGTGGAGCAAGGGAAAGTAAGCTCAGTTTAAGACACAGATCGAAAGCTCTGAAGGCACCCTGAGCTGAAGAGACAGGAGCCACCAGCATGTGGACAGTGTCTGAAGGCACCAAGGAGGGGAGACCACAAAAGAACAGCAAGAAAGATTGGAGAAAACCAGAGAGGTGTTTCTTGGGGAGATATGCTCAGAGAGGTCAAAGGAGGTGAGAACCACAATGATCTCCCTGGCCACGGGACGCCTCCACGTGGAGGTGGAAACAGAAGCGAGGCTTCAATGGGCAGACAAGGATGGGAGGGATGGTAGCTCTGGAGAGTAGATTCGGCGCATGCCCCAGGAGGCAGGTAAAGGCTAGGGAGGGGCCTGGTGGCTCCAGACTGCCTCCCTTGGCCCCTAATACACACATGTCCAATCTCCTGAACAAAAACTAAGAAATGAATTCCACAGCTACACCAAGAACAAGAGGGGAACCATAAGGGACTCCAGAAAGAAAACACTTGAGATTAGATTGAAGACATAAGCTAGAGCCTAAAATAGGTCAGGAGAGGTCAGCTACAAAAGGTGGAGTGCCTTGCCCTGGCAGGTAGTGGCAACTCAAAGTGGCCTAGAAAGGACTGATGAGGTGTCAGTTAGAGTACCAGATAGAGGTCACACCCTCTGGGCCAGGCAGATGACAGCAGAGATGTTTGCCCCTCAGCATGCACTGCATATAGGCCTTGAGGTCTGAGAGGCAGGGCAGGCCCTGTGGGGCTGGAGAATCTCAGGAAGAAGAGGGACCCTCAACCCCCTGGCTGGCCCCACACCCTGCCTGTCCACATCAGCCACTAGACGTAGCCTGTACAAGTGGCAGCCTGGCTGGTTTCCCCACTTGAGCAGCCCGCAGTGAAGTGATAGAGCATCCCAAGGCAGATCAACAGGGACTCTCAAGGACCAAGGTGGGAACACCACCGAGAATCATCAAGTGTCTAAGCCAAGAGAAGTGTCAACATCAAATAACAGAGGAGAGAGGGGCTGCCACAAAAACTACAAGATTTTGGAATGAATGTATTTATTTTTAGAAAGACATTTGTTGATACTGCATTCAAAGAATGGGCTGAGTAGCAGAATACATACAATGATGAATGAGTCTGTAGACTAGAAGTTAGAGCCCTAGTAATCTCCCACAATAGAGCACCAAAAATACCAAGATAGAATGGGTGAAAATTAAGCCAATCCTACATGGAGAGTAGACTTAAAAGTGTTGATATTTAATATAATTTTCATACTAGTGATGTCAGACACAATAGACAAAAATTAAAAAATTCACTTTGAAAGCTACTGAAGCTCCCCCAAACAGTCTAGGGGAGAGTAGCCCAGAAAGCACCTCATACTCTGCCTCCAGCCCCTGAGCAGAGCCCTTATTTGCATACATCCACACTCCCTGACCCTAAGCACATCCCACAGGGACATACATCCACCAACCAATGTTTGAATGTTTGGATCTTCTCTTTTGAGGCAAAGACAGAAGTTCAACCATTGCTATGTTTTCCCAGTTCCAGTAATGGGACAAAAGCAGTAGTCTTTACAGGAAAAAAAGTAGTGACCTTTATTTTAGATGAGATTATACTGGGTAGTCTGTAAAACTATAACCTTTTCAATTATAATGAAATTCAAAAAGGCAAATACCTGGGGATGGTGGAGGTTTTTCATGCAATGGCGGTTTTTCGCCCTAGGAGAAAAAGAAAAAAAACCGTAAGAGTAATGATTTAAGAATCTTTAAAAAAAGTAAATAAAAAAGAACCTTAGCATCATCTGTTCGAACTTTCATCCTGCCTTTTGCCCCTGAGTTCAGTCACTGCGTCTTTATATGCAGGTCTCCTGAGTAACAGGCCATCAGTTCACATTGTAAAGTATGTGATTCGGCTGCAAGAGGTGAGCAGAGATGCACAAAGCAAACTCCAACCGGGCCTTTCTCCTTGGGATATGCAAAAAGACCCCATAAACTGCAGAGAAGCATGTTTTCAAGGTGCTGAGAAAAGAGTATGAGATTTTGCTTTTAACACAAACCTTAGAGGAAAGTGGAGGCTTTGAACTTTAGTTCATTACACATCATTCTGATATTAAGTTTATAATTTATGCTGGAAAAGTAGATATGGTTATAAATTAACTCTACTAAGAAATGTTTAATTTTTAAATTCTTATGACATGGCACAATTAAAAACAAGTTAGAACTATTTCTATGTTTGCAAATTATTTATTGTCTATTCATTCCACAAATTTTGTGATTTCTAACCTCTCAATATATTACTTTCATTTTTAAACAATGGCAAATATGAGTTTCTTCATGTTTTTAAAGTATTTCAAAAGAAACATTCAATGGGAAAGAACGCTCAGGGGAAGATTTGTTTCCCCACAAATCACAAAAGATGTTTAAAAATTATGGTGGAAATTCTATCTATTGAGAAAATCAGTTTTTAAAAAACTAATCTTACCTTTAAATTCAGAAAAGAGTGTTGACCATCTGATTAAAAAAAAAGAGAGAGAAAAAAAATTTAAAGCAAATGAAGACATTTGACAACTCGGGAGAGTACAATCACAGAAACTTACCTTCTGCAGAGGAGCTAAACGAGGCCTGGAGTGGGACAGGCTTTTCTAGGTCACATGGCAAGCTGTTCCTGCAGCAAGGCCAGGTGCCCAACTCTCAGCTGCTCATCTCTGTCTACCCCGCTCATCCCTGAGCACCTTCAGTGGCTCACAGGACTGCAGAACCCAGGCCAAACTCCTCAGCACGACTCTGAGCCCTTCCCACACAGGGCTCCTTCCCACCTCTCCGACAGAGGCCCGCCCTGTGTTCTCGCCACACGTTCCACCTGCCATTCCCCAAAAAGGCTCGGCCTACCCTGCTGGGAAGTAACATCCAACCTGGTCAAACAAGTAGTTGTTCCTGGAAGCAAACTGCTTCAGTGACACAGATGAAAACAAATCTTGCCCAGCAACTCATTTTCAATTTACAAATACACATTCGTGATTAAGATACTCCGTGAACAGGGCGACCTCATGTCCCAGTTTGCCTGTACCCTCTAGTGTGGTGAAAAGCTGAACTTTCAACTTTTTAAAAGTTGGTTGCTTTTAACTTTCCACAATTAATTTGCAGGGCAGAAATAACAGGCTGAAAATAAATTAGAAATACATTTTTTTGGAAGCAAAAAGTAGAAAAACCTATAGAATTCAGAAAAGCAGACAAAAATGCTTAAAGATGCATAAAAGATGATAAATCTGCTTCCCAGTTCATTATAATTACCAATGCTCGAACAACTAATCAACGAGGAGCTTAATCGTGACCAAAAAAGTCATCTTGACCCATTGTTTTGAACCAATCTGCTTTTTTTGATCAAGTATCCCAGGGCAACCTAGACTGGGGTACCGAATGAAATCCTACCCAGTTCTTCCAAGTCCAGCCTAATGAAACCTCCTCTCCCTGCTACCTTCTACAACCAGCAGACAACATTAACTGCTCTCTGGGTCTCGTGCCCACCTCTACCGCCTGCCGTAGCACCCGGGCAGCTGGCCATCTGCACGTCGTTCCCCGCAACTAGAACGTGAGGGGAAGGGCCTGTGGCGCCATCGTTTTGGCACATAGTAGATGCTGAATAAATTGCTGACGACTAAGTGTTTAAACTAATACAAACAAAGAATTTACATTTTAAATAATTCTTTTACAATAGTTTTGATTTGGTATCTTACAATGTTACATCAGTTTTATTGCTTTCATATTTAATGGAATCCTCTATGTCCCCCTTAAATTCTTCACGAAATAAATTTAGGGAGGGGCAGGAGATTAAATGAAGAAAAATGGCAAAATGCTGACAGTTGTAGGAAGTAGGTGATGGGTACATGGAAGTTCATTTTGCTATTCTCTCTACTTTTGTACATGTTTGAAAACTTATGATAAAAAGGTTTTAAAGGGCAATTAGCCTATTATCGCAAAGAAAATAATGATCTCTATTTTTATCTTGGTCATCAACTTTTCAGAAAAAACCCAATGAAGACTAAACTCAGAATTTACATCACCCTAAGTTCACTTTGGCATTTCATGTATATGCAGCTCATTTGGTTCTGTGTATATATTTCATTTTCTTTTCTCATTTGTCATTTCTCAGAAAGATTTCTAGAGTCTTCGCCCTTCTCATTTATACAACATATACAGGAAGGTGGTATAAACTATTAAAATAACAACAAAGTTTTCTTACATTGGACATCCTACTGTATACGAGATGCCATGCCAGGTGCTATCCCAATTTTTATAGAAAGAAAAGTCACACTACATGACTATGTTCATGCTTTCAAAAATTCTGGCAATACAGAAATCAAAACTGTCCTCTGAACCCTACTCCTCCCAAGAGGTTCTCAATTTGGTATATTTCCTTTCAAAAACGGGAATAAAGAATGTTAATAACTACATTCCTATCAATAAGTACCTTACATGGAAAAGAATTAAGTGCTCCAACCAAAAGATAGAGTGGCTGAAAGGATAACAAGACCCCTACATATGAAAAGGAAGGGGACAGAAAAAGATATTGATTTGATGGACCTAGAAGGTATTTAAGTCAGACAGAGAAAGATAAACATTATATGATTTCACTTATATGCAGAATCTAAGGAATAAAAAGAACAAACCAATCAAAAACAGACTCACAAATATAGTGGACAATTTGGTGTTGGACAGAGGGGAGGCGGTTTGGGGGGCTGGGAGAATGTGGTGAAGGGCAAAAGAAGTACAAATTAGTAGCCGATGGATAGTCACGGTGATGGGGAGCACAGCACAGGGAATGCAGTTGGCATTAATATGTTGGTTAGGTGGAGGGTCAGGGGAGGGAGGGTACAATTGGAGGGATCATTTTATAAACTGTATAGATGTCTAACCAATGTACTGTACACTGGTGGTGATAAATTCCTTTAGCTTATTTTTGTCTGGGAAGCTCTTTATCTGTCCTTCAACTCTAAATGATAGCTTTGCCGGATAAAGTATTCTTGGTTGTAGATCCTGGGTCTTCTTCTTACCGAATATTTTTTGCCAACCCCTTCTTTACTGCATAGTTTCTTTTGAGAAATCAGCTTGCAGTCTTATGGGTGTTTCCTTATAGGTAATTATCTGTTTTTTTTTTTCTTGCTGCTTTTAATATTCTTTCTTTGTATTTAACCTTTGGCATTTTAATTATGATGTGTCTTGGTGTAGGCCTCTTTGGATCCCTGATTTTTGGAATTCTCTGAGCTTCCTGGGGTTTTATGTCCATGTCCTTTATCAGGTTAAGGAAGTTTTCCATCATTATTTCTTCAAACAGCTGTTTAACATCTTAATTTTCTTCAGTTACACCAATCAGGTAAATATTTGGAGCCTTAATAGTGTCCCATATCCTCCTTAAATTATTTTTATAGTCTAACCAATGTACTGTACACTTGAAGCTAAATAAAAAAAAAATAATTAAAAAAAAATACAGACGTCTGGGCCTCAATGAATTAGAATCTGAGGTGGGTGTGGGGCTTTTTTCACAGATGTCCAGAGGCTTTTAATGCCCATCACAAACCAAAAACCACTTCAGGAGCTGCACTCCATCCCACTCACCACCCGTGCTCCAAGTTCATGTAACCAAGTGTGCCAGTTATCATTGCCTCTCAGCTTTAAGTCTACCCTCATTGCCTGCTTGTGTTACTGCATCTCTACTTGCAGGTGGCGCAATGAGAAGCTTCATCAGTAGAGGGCGCTGGAGAGACCATGGAGGAGGAAGAGGCTTGGGTTCTTCCATACAGTGTGCTGTCTCCATTCCCCGTTCCCTTTCCTCACCTGGCACTCCCCTGGAGAAGACAGCTTCCCAGTGAGTTCAGTTAGCACGACACCTCAGCTAACTTCTCGGGTACCCAGTGGGACACAGCTGCACCCTCTCCAATGTCTGCATCTTAGCCTTGAGTGATTCTCCAAATGTGTTTCTTCCCTTGGGTGCTCTACGTGAACTGTAGAGGGAGTGGCTGCTCCCTCTATTCCCGTATTCTTTAGACTTCTCTCTACCCCTTAGTAGACAATTCTGCTATAGGAAATAATTCTTTAAACTTTTTCTGTTCAAATCGCCAAGTGCTTTCTGTCTCCTGACTGGATTGGATCGATACGTCCATCAGACCAGGCAACATAGACATTAGAAAGTGGACGGACATGTATGAACATAGGGAGATGTTAAAGATGTGTTGTAAGATTAAAAAAAGGCAGGTAACAAGGTAACATGTATATATACATATATAATTATATATATACAATTGTATGTTAGTATTAATTATCTATGGGGGTATAATTGTATGTTTAATTTGATGCATGTCTGCATTTCAGTATTTTTTACAGTAAGAAAGTATTACTTCTATAATTAACACAACTTTAATATTCACATGGATTTCCCATAGATAAAATATGCCACCTAACCAATTGGTATTTCTGGCCCAGGTATTTATAAGGCTGGTATTGTTTTCCAGTCACCTTGTGAATTGATTTATATGAGAGTCTGCTTGAACCCAAGCAACTCTGAGGGTCCTAATAAAGCCGGGCTCTTTCTCACTTCTCAAACATAAGCTGCCTCTTAAGGAAACTGAAAACGATTCCCTGCCTTTGCTAGGATGTGTTGAATTCTCTTACTGTACCAGACCAGTGGGTAATGCACGGTTAGAGTTGTATTATAAACATGTCCATGTACTCATTCATCCAACGGACCTTTAGTGACAGCTTACTGTGGGCCGGGCCCTGCTCCAGGCACTGCCGATAGCATGGTGAACAAGACAGCTAACCTCACTAGCTCATTCCATGGAGACCGCTGTGCACCCACCTGCCCTGGCAACACCAGGCACCCGGGAACAGTGGGGGGAGAGTGTGTAGAGCTTCAGAGCCTGAGCCACAACCCTCTTCCCCATGTGTCCTCTCAGGGCTGACAGAGATGACAAAATGGACATCCAGACAATTGACTGTGGAGTAACTTGTCTTCAGAAAAAATAAAATTCAGGAATATTCCTACCTGTAACCACAGAATCACAGTATAGAGGTGCAATGGCTGTATATTCCCCCAAATTAACCAATTTTTATTGTCACAAATGTTTTTATACTTTTTGAAAAAAACTTTTTTTTTTTTTTTACCTTTTTCTTGTGTACGCTGTGGTAAAAGAGGTGAATTTGGAAATCCATCTTGCCCAGAAATATTTTCCTCATCTTCACTGTCCACCTCGTGTGACGATGGAACCTTCTGGTACAAAAAACAAAGGAGGAAATCTATGATCAAATTTCCTTCTAGCGAACTCAAATGATTTATTCCACATTTCCTCAGTGCCACCTCCCTCTCTGAGACACAAAGGGACTACGCCTGGCAGGGCTGGGTGAAACGTTCAGTCCCTCAGGAAAAGCCCAGTGGCAAAGTCATTACCATTCAAATTATGCTTAGGCCACCAAGAACTTCATGTCCCACTTGGGCAGCCTCTCTTCCTCATTCCTGCCAGGGACTGATCCAGAAAAAAGGACTGCATCTGACCTGCTGTGCACAGCACCCGGTACCACTGTACCCTGGTACCGATACTGCGTTATCATCTCTACATGGGACAAGAGCTACCAACCTGCCCTGTGAGAACTCTTAATCAGGCGATTGTTTGGGATCAATGTCCATTATGTTCGCTGACTATGTGAGTCCACTGTAAACATTTCCTGATGGAATGGAACCCTCCCCTCCACTGTCTGTGAGCGTCTCTTATGTAGGTATCACGGATGGCAGCAGGGCTGCAGACCTGTGGGCCAGGAAAGGGACCCCCCATGAAGAGCAGAGACAGCCTCACTAGCTGGGCTCTGGGAGTCAGGGACAGAGGCAACCCAAGGGAAAGAGCAGGGAACCATGTCTTGTACAATAAGCTAATTCAGCCTGGTGCTCTCTGGGTTGGCTTCCCTTCTGTTATCCTGATTCTTCACTAAAATCTTATGTGATCAGCTTGGCTTAGCTGTGCTGTGCTGCAGACAACAGAAGAGTCATCCTGAAGGCTGGCAGGGAGGTGGCGGCACTGACCAGCAAGATGCATCGGAGCATTTCAGGGCAAAGAGCTAAGACCGTTAGGCCCACCAGGCTCTGTGTACCGGGCTCCAAGGTGACCCGGCTTGGCAGCGGCAAACAGGTCTCCCACTGTACTCATCATTTGAAGGAAGAAAAAAGAGATGACCTCTTAGTTTTTAACTCCTGGGAACCAACTACCTTGTTCACTCTGTCAAAGATATAAGCTACTCACTATTATCAAGGAAATGTGAAATGCTAAGGGGACTCAAATATCATCAAAAAGATAACCTACTATGGAAAACTGCTGGGCAGTGTCTACTGGCACGAAGGCTGACAACATATATACCACTCCTCAGTATATACCCACCAGAAATATATACAGACATCCACTAATGTTCATAGAAGCACTATCCATAAGAGCCCCAAACTGGAAACAACCAAATAGCTATTATCAGTAAAATGAATGAGTAATTGGATGGAGTAGTTGTACAATGAGACATTATACAGCAATAGGAATGAACTGCTATGTACAATAACTGGAGTCTCAAAAACCCCAAAGGATACATACTATATGATAAAATTCATTGAATTTTCAGAATAGGCAAAACTAATCTGACATTATTTTTTAAGATTTAATCTACTCTTGGTTAACTCTGGGGGAAAGAGTGATCTCTTCTTGATCACAAAGAGAAATTTCTGGGTTTTTTTTGTTTTTTGTTTTTAATTTGGGTGGTGGCTACTTTGTAAAAATTCACTGAGCTGTATACTTATGGTTTGTATACCTTTTGTATATATTTAACATTAACATATCAATGGCCTTTCTTTCCCTTATCTGTCTGCGCACTTGTCCTGGGCTACTTCGACCTCTTGCTGGGTAGGATACCAACTCAAATTTTAAAAAGCAAAATATGCTGTACTTTCTAGAGTAACTATTACAGAAAAAATGGTATAATTTGCAAACTAGTAGGGAGAAAGAAAGAGAACTGAAAAAATTATCAATCTAAAAGAAAGCAAGAAAAAAAAAGATATACAATAACAGGACAAATAGGAAAAGTAAAGTAAGATGGCAAATTTAAACCAACTTTCGTTTGTTATTTGCATGGTCTGTTTTATCTTTTAAATTCAACCTTTCTATATCCTTATGTTCAGCTGTGTCTTACAAACAGAATGTAGTTTTTTAAAACAAGTTTACTGAGATATAATTCATCTAGCATATTATTCATCCATTTAAAATATAAGATTCCATGCAGCATATAGCTTTTTGTTAATTGAATTTGAAAAACTTTCCCTTTGTCTTTTTACTGGACCATTTAGTCTTTTTATATTTAATGAAAAAAAATTAACCATGCAAATAACAAACAAAAGATGGAGAATGTCGGATGAAATAGACATAAAGCAAAACACATTTTTAGAGATAAAGCGGTTCGCTTTGCTAGAAAGATACAATTTTAAATTTGTACACATCTAACAATGTGGTCAGATGCAAAAAAAGTACATGTTTTATGATTTCATGCATATAAAGTGCAAACCTTGCAAAATCTGTGACATCAGAAGTATTCCAATGCTTACAGACGAAAACAAGATACTGGACAACCCTGATGACATAGCCAGGAAGCTGCAGTGTCCAGATTCTTGTGACTGTAAGAGTGAGATGACCCTGAGATCCAGCAGTGATTAATAATGCACAGGGCCCAGCCCTGAGTGGGATGGTCACGTTCCCACATGCTTCTCCTCATATTAACGCTAACAGAAGACCCCTACCCCAAATGCATCATACAGCCATTGAAAGTAGAGTAACATAAGGTGCCAGCTAGCTCTTCCTTGGGGTAAAGTCCAGGTAAGTGTGTGGTAAAATGAGCAGTGAATCAAGGGACAACTGGGAAGGGTAGTTTAGATTTGTAAGGTACAGAAACCATGCAGGCCTGCACTGGGACCTTTGCAGGTCCACAACATGTTCGACCTCCCCTGACTTGGTACATTAGGGCAAGTAAACTGAGGGTTTGGGAATCCATGCTTCTGCACCTGTGGCATGGAGGAGACCCTAACACTAGAAGATAAAGAGCTCACTCTCTTTTAGTGGCTTCTGTAAATTGGATGGAGTGATGGCTTCATGCCTTATTTGTTATCCTGGCCTTTACTGCTGTCAACAGGGGTTGAGCTCGCACAGAGGTGCTCGCATTGGTAGAGCAGAGCCAATAACCTATGTGCACATAAACTGACAGTGGATGTGTCTATCTGCCCACTGACGTGTATACATAAATGCAGACAGAGAGGTGCAGGGGTTGTGCCATGGCAGGCACTGTGGTGCTGCCCGCTCAGCATTGGTGCCCCCTTTCTACTGTGCTAAGAGGATCCTGATTTGGTTGGTGCAAAGGGGCCTAGGCCCAGGCTGCGAATCGTGGTAGTCCTCTGCCCCTTGGCCAGTAATTGGTCAAGGGATGAGCATGTGACCAATGAGACTCCTGCTGGGAGGCTTCCAGGAAAAAAGTTCTCTATAATAAACACAGAGCAGCCTGAAGCAAAGGACTTTCCCTCAGTTCTTCCTTTCTGCTTTGGGACCAGGACCTGCCGTACCCACTGGTGACCATGGCAAGGAGGCCAAGGGAACCTTAGGAGCCAGCCTTTGATAGGCAGCTGAAACAATTTTGGAATCTTCTACCTCTTGAGTTTGTTATATGAGAGAGTTAAACATCTATTATTTAAGCCTTGTTTGTCTATTCCATTATTTGAGGCCAATAAATGATACAGAGATAAAAGTGACCCCAGAGGCTTCTCCAGGAGAGCAGAGGAAAACAGGGTCCTGGGGTGGGCTTTCGCTTTATGTGCAATATCAAAAGTTTTTATAAGAAGTGTGTATTCATATTTTACCTGTATAATAAAAATAAAATAAAAAAATATATATTAAAACTGCAGAGAGAGAGAGGGGACATTCCTAATCTTCAACAGCATCAGAAAAAGAATGACTAGTATTCCTTGGCTTCCAGAAATTACTAGAGAAAACTAGTTTACTCCTCTCTGGGTCTCCAACCAAGCTATGGCAGACAGTAAATATTAGCTTGTTGGCCTTTGGATAGTGAATACCTGAACCAATGAATGATTACATAGCATTTTATGACAACATGCTCTATAAAACCACAAATAACAATAGCATGACAGAGAGAGCTTCCATAACATTGTTTTGGTGATTTCTATTTGAAAATAGTAACAGGGCATTTAGACTACACTCTCTCAAAATCTACTGAAATCGATCAAAAGAATGGGGGGAGGAGAGAGAAAGCTTAGTCAATGTCCATAGTTCCAGACCATAAACTGGAAAAAACAGCTGCCAAATCCATGAAATTTGGAAGAGGGAGCATGCCAAAAGCTGCTAGACTTAAGGCACATAAATGCTCCAAAAATCAATGCTGTAGTTATATTGTGACCCTCTAATGGTGCAATGCGAGCAACGGTGTGGACAGGCCCAGGAAAACTACAGTTATCTCCAGGGAGAAGAAACTAAAGGGAGACACTTGTAGAGAGAGCCTGCCTTTACTGTCCAGGACCCAGCCTGTATACCCTCAAAGAAATGAACGACAGCACAAACTGACATAAAGAGCTCAAAGAAGAGATTCGGGAGGATCAAGAAAATATGGCAACAGAAAGGTGTGAAAGTAGATTGGCAGCACTCAAAAAAACGAAAGGAAAAGTAAAACCAACACAGAGGGAAAAGCACTAAAACATAGTGACAAAGTGCTGAAGGAGAGATATGGAGGGTATACATGAGGAAATCACAGAGTAACATTGAAAAGAAAAAAGGGGGACGAGTGATTATAGAAACTATAATAGACATGGAAGACAAATAAAGGATATCCAACAAATGTATAACTAGTGTTCCCATGGGAGAACAGAATGAATGAATGATAATAAGTTGTCAAAGATAAAATAGGGGAGGAAAATAAAAAAAAAAAAAGATGACAATCTATGTCTGCTGAATTAAAGTACAAACTAACGTTCAGGAAAAAGGACAGAAAAACTATAATGAATTCTGGTGCTGTACTTCAAAGGATGAAGAATAAACCTACGAAGGTAATATGCAGAAAGATCAAGTAATCTCAAAGGGGAGAAGAAAGCAGGCTATAACCCCTCAGCTCTTTGCTGTCACTCTAAGCAGTCCTCTCAGAGAAGGTTAAGTCCTCCGCTATATGGTTTCGTGACACCCATACCCTTCCTTTGTAATGCTTATCATAAGAAGTGTGTATTCATATTTTACCTGTATAATAAAAATAAAATTTAAAAAACATATTAAAACTGCAGAGCGAGAGAGAGAGAGGGGACATTCCTAATCCTCAACAGCATCAGCAAAAGAATGTCTGGTATTCCTTGGCATTAATAGTAATGGATTACTATTAATTTTGTGGCTATGGTCTTAAACTGATTGTCCAGCACCTGGCACAATGCCTAGTACTCATGGATATTCAATAAAGATTTGCTGAATTATTTACCTGCCCAAAGACAGTCTCCTCCCTAACAAAGTCCTTTATAGGATAAAGAAACTAAGGCACAGGGAAGTTATCTGATTTATCCAAGCTATACAACTGGGAAATAGGAAAGCTAGAACTTGATCTCAGGTTCTGAAACCCCGTGGCATTGCTCTGTCCCTGCGTGAACTGACAACAAATTCATGTACCCCACTTCCCCTCCAGCCTTACTTTTGGGTTGCACCAACAAGAAAACTGCTGAAAACAAGACTTGCTTTCCATTTGTTAGGCCATTTCTGAGCAGGTGCATACTTCACATGAAGATGTTAGCCCAGACTACCCTGCAACAGAGAGAGGCATGAGGTATAGACTTATATCCAAATTGCCTGCTTGGGTGGTTCTGTTTTCTTACCTTACTAGTTTTGACAACTACTTATTTTAAAAGAAGTATGAAAAATTCATAAAAAAGGATAAAATTATAAATTATTTGCCTCAGATTACAGAAAGTCTATAGTAAATACAGGGAAGGCAATTTTATTTTATTTATTTTAAATTAATATGTACCCTGTAGGCGATATCCTCTTCAGGGCTGGTGCCATCTAGTGATAAAATAGCAGTTTTACATGCTCCACACACTCATTTTTTCAAAGGCATATATTTTAATCACAGAATAAATTTAAGAATATATGGCCTGTTTCAAAAAAAATGCTTTATGTCTAATACATATTCTTGATAGGCACAGGCCTGCAAACACAAATTTTAATTCTAAATATGGCAAATTGGTCATCCTGGTTTGAATCCTGCTTCTGTCACTGGATGGTTGGTTGGCTGACCTTGGGCAAGTCATTTATCCTATTTCTTCACACACTTTCCTCCAAGGGTGTGAAGTAAATGAAATGGTACATGTACGCTGCCTGACATAAATTAATGCTCAGGAAAGGTCAACGTGTCTTCCTCCCAATACTGTCTACTAGTCCTCCTGAAAAAAACTAATTGTAAGTCTATGGAAAATTGAAATCTTTTCCAGCTTAAGGGCCCTTTAATTCATGGCACCTGCAACTGGCCAGGAAAATGTAAAGGTTATGATGATATCTTTCAGTTGCAATCAGTTAGTAAAACACCTCTGTTTCCTGGGTTGTAAAGGAAAGAGCTTTCCTGCTGGCTGGGATGTACAGTAATGTGGAGACTGGCATGCACGCAGTGCTGGTGGGAAGGCAAAAGGGAACAACTGCTCTGGAGAACAATTTGGCAATACCTAATAGCGTGATCCAGCAAACATAGGTACACGTACCAGATGTGCAAGAAAATAACCTACGGTTTCGTAAGTAGGTAAGTAGATAAAGTAACATGGATCCATCTCACAACTGTAAGGCTCAGTGAAAAAGCCAAGAGGTGAAATGAATGGTTCAGTATAGTGACCTTTGTACAATTAAATAAAAGAGTATCATATTTGTTTACTGATGCTTACTTGTAGTAAAAAAATAAAAACACGGACTTCTAGAATGCATTCCAAATCCAAGAGAAGATGGCCTTCCAGAGATGGAGCAGGAATGGGAGACAAAGAATTCAACACTAACCATAATTTTACTTCTTTTGTTTAAAAAAATCTAAAGCAAAAAAAGGCAAGATGTCATTACTTGCTCATTCTAGAGAATGAGAACATTAATGTGTTATATTATTTTCTACTTTTCAATTGTCTTTTTTTCTGGGTTATAGACAATACACACATTCAGCTTTAATGGATAGTGCCAAACAGTTTTCCAAAGTGGTGGTACCAGACGACACTCCCACCAGCATTAGAGTTCCTCCGTGGCCTCACCGAATCCGATAAAATGTTAGCTGTCATGTTCTACTTTTCAAATTTTAAAATAAAAAAATTTTCCCTACTGCACACGGGTCCTAGAGGTACCATGACAGACTTGCCTAAAAAATAAAATATTTGCCTTGCTAATGACAAAGAAAGTTGTAGGTCAGTATAATCTCTTTTTCTACGGGAAATGCGGTAGCGGGCCTCGCTTCCAAAACAGTCTGGTGACACAACCCTATCTGTACGCTCAGTCCAAAACACTAGCCCAAAAGTGTGCAGACTGAGGGACAGTGGGACTTCATCTCCGCCTTCCAGAGCCCTGCGGAAGGCTCTCCTCTGGGCTCTTGGCAGCCAGCTGCATGTGCCAGTGCTCCTGGCTATAGAGAAACCTAACTCTGCACGGTAAAGTCTGTATATGTCAGTTCGTGAAATACATACGGATTCCTCAAAATAAGTTCTTCAGGACCATTTAAAATGTGATTCAATATACTGGAGGGTGATCAATACACTACAATCAATATGAATATACTTGGATGCTGCCAGTCTATATGTGTGTAGTCACTACGCTTAACACATGATAGTGATGGTGAAACAAGGCGAAAGGAAAAAGGAATTACGGTGTTGTCTTTTGCCATTAAAGAAATGGCAATATCCAGTTTTCCAAACCCTGGGAACAGAGTTTAAATTAGAGCAGCTGGGAGTGGTGGAAAAATGGGCTCCTTCAGCCTCTGTGCCTCAGTTTCCCACATGTGTCAGGGTCATAAATGGATTCTATCTCATCGAGACAGATACACGTAAGAGTTTGAAAAAGAGACGCACAAAAGGTAACCACTCAAAGAAGGTCAGCTACTGTGGAGACTGATGATGCTGCTCCGCCTGTCAGGCATGAACCTGAAGAAAGGTGGGAATGTGCGCACTGACGTTGGAAAAGTAACAGGAAAATCAGCTTTTGCGGTCAAAGAAAAGAGCAAGATTTCTTAGGGTCAGATGGAAATCTATGTTGAGAACGTAAAGATGTTTCTGTCTTTGAAGGACTTATCTTTGAAAGATAAAGGAAAAGTTCTAAATTCTAGCCTAACCAGATAGAAAATGAGACTGGACACGTTAGAAAAATAAGCCCCAAAACAAAAGCCATCAAAGGCAGAAGAGAGAAAAGAAAGTCCTTACTAATGCACTCTACACAATTTACTATGAATAGATGTCAAGGTGCAGAAGAAATCCTGGAATGTGACAAACACCTGGTTTCTGTGTGGCACAGCATACACAGCAGCACCAAGACCTCCCTCTTCTTCGCGAGCAATGACATCCCTCGGCTCCTTGTAGCTGGATGACAAGTTCAAGTCAGTCTCCTCTTCCTCCCCATAGCACAGCATTTCAAAGGATGGCAGAGAAGGTCTTCTTCCCATCTCACTCTGCCAATTTGGTCTATAGCAGAACATTAAAGAGAAAAATAAATAAATAAACCAACCACTTAACACTTCACATCGGTATAGAAACTTGTATTAAATGCTCTGCCTCTGAGCCCCCAGCATAAAAGTATAACTACATTACAAAATATAAACTAAATGATTAAGTCACCCACTATTCCATCTCTCTGCACTCTTAAAATTTCTTCCTAGTTTTATCTATGCTCTTATAGTTCTTATAATGCATAGAAACACAATCTGCCTTGTTGTTAACAAGTTTTTCACGTCAAATGTTATGACCCAAGTAGTTATACCAGTTTAGTCCACCATTCCACTATGGTTTCCTGCTCCCAATTTTCACTGTTATAAATAACCCTGTAATGGACCTCTATGTGTAGATAATCTCTTCTGTATTTAGAATTAGTCCTATAAAACAAACACCCATATGGTAAAACTGCTGAGTCAAATGGTATAAACATTTTGTGGGGCTACATGCACATCACACCCACAAATCACACAAGATCATTTCTCCACTCTGTAACTACGCTGGTAATAATTTTCCAAAAGAATTTAAATCTCACTGTTTAAATGTACATTTCACCAAGACCGAATATTTTCCACGTATTTGTATGCAAATCATAGTTCCTCTAGTGTAAATTGTCAGTTCACGTCCTTTGTCAATTTATCTACTTTGCTTCTAGTATGTCCATTCCAATTTGAAATTAATTTTTTAATTTACTAAAATTAAAATCTTGACTTCATATTTACTATATTTTTCCTATTCTATTAGTTTCATTTTTTTTAACATACATGGTTAAAATATTTTTTTTTTTACCTTCTAAATTCTTAGCTTAGTAGTCATTCCCCTCAGAGTTTTGATAAGAGTAGATATAAAATTTCGTGGCTTTATTTATGTATGTATACAGATCAATCCTTTCATTCAACAGGAATTTGTTTTGTATATGAATTAGGTAAGGCTCAAAGCAGATATTTTCTCCACTATTGCTAATAAATATACTGTTGAGTGCGTTCCCCTTTGATCTGTGGGGCTGCCTTTATTAGAGATTCGATATGCTTACAAACACTAGTTCACCTCAGGGTATTCATGCATACCTCTCTATTACTGAACCAGTCCTCCTCTATTTTAACTATTTCAACTATACATTTTAAAATATATTGGAGCTAATGCAGCTCACTCCCCCGGTCAATATTCTTCCTTTCCAAACTTCCTCTGATAGTCCTATCTGCTTATTCTTTCCAATAAATGTAAGATTCATATCCCCAGCTTCAGTTCTTATTCGGCCAAAGTATAATTCCTACCAGGAAAAAAAACAGGCTATATTCAAACATCTCAAAATGGAGTCAAGATTAAAATATAGAAACCAAAAATATAAACATGTCCTAGAAGAAAATACACGAGCACTTCTTTAATGTTGTGGTAGGGAAAGTCTTTCTAGATTTGGCAATGATGACAAACTACAAAGACTGATAGAAATCACTAAATAAAAGAATTTGGTATGTAAAAACAAAAACAAAAAATAAAATTGAATAAACATGAAAGATAAAAGGCAAATTTGATCCTGTATTTCCCACTCTCTTGCCACAAGCCCTTAAAGCTCTCAATGTCTTCCTGCCTCTGGGAGCAACACCAAACCTCGAACAGAATCCCAAAGACATTCCCAGCCTGGCCCCTGCCCACTCCTCCGGCCCCATCTTATATGACTCCCCACTGCACTTGAGTCCTTCCAGCCATAAACAGCCTTCCACTGCTCACGTGTGTCATGCTCCCTCTTTCTCTGTCTGGAAAGCTCATCCCAGCTCCACACTGACCATCCTCCCAACAACTAGGCCATTCCCACTGGATTCCCGCACATCCCTCAGTGCTCCCCTCAAGGCTCTCTTCCTCCTGACCCCCTAGCCCTATGTTAGCATTAACCCAGCTCAAGCAATAGAGGAGATGACATTACAGAAGAAGAAAAGTTATAGTATAGATGCCAACGAAGGTAAAATCAGTATGAATGTTCGCTGAGGAGGTACATGAGAAGTGGTGAGTGACAACTCTCACCACCTACGTTGTGGCACAGAGAACCCTACTAAAGGCTAAAAGCAGCACTAAATTCAAGGCTCTGTGCTGTCATGAAAACAATCAGTGTTTTCACAAGCCATAATTTAACAAGATCCACTCTAGAGAAAATTCTGATACCATTCAAGAGCAATTACTGTCCCAGGACCATGTCCCTTTGACACTGGTGATGGAAACTTGAGTACTACGCTCTAGTCGTAACCACATGCACATGCACACACGTGAACTGTTACTCCTCTGCCCTGAGGAAGCAGAGCAGCGACGAGGTCCTTACTGATGCCTCAGCTCTGAAGTGGTGGCATAGGGCTCGATGAAACTGTCCTTTTCAATGGAAGTTGCGTCACTCTCAGACCGGGATCTCTGACGTGGCTGAGGAATGGCAACAGTCTGGCCAGTCAATGTTGTTGCTAGAATGACAGCAGCCAGAGCAGATCTATGGACAAAAGCATCGCAGTGAGTCAGTGAACTGAAGGTTGGACAATGCGATACATGAATTAATCAAGGTTTATCTTCTGTTCTACAAGGTTTAGTGTTTACCTACTGACGACGTACTTGCAGTCCGTTACACGCCATCAAACAATCTAATTTCATTCTCACTTCAACTGTATGAATAGATATTATCATCACCTCCGTTTTCATATAAATTTTATATAAGTTAAATAACTTGCCCAAGATTCCTAGCTTATAGGAGATGGAACCAGGTATCTAATACAGGGAGTCTATATTCCAGTGGTTTTCCTGTTAAAATGAAAGATCAGAATTAAAAAACCCCAGAGATATAAAAAGATATAAAAGATCTTAAAATCTTGTTAATTATTCAAAACTATAATATAGGAAAGACAGAGCAATAGATTTACCCTCCTACCTGAAAAAGCAAAATAAAACAACAGACTTAAAATTGGCCCAGCTTACTGCCTGAGAGAATTTCTAGGTCACAGCACAGGAAGGAGGAACTGAGGTGGGGCTGGCAGGCTCCCTGAGCTGTAGAGATGGAGCTGAGAGTCCAGGAACACCAAGATAGACAGAATTTGAAGGACAGAGTGCCAGAAAGGAGACAGCTGAACAGAGAGAACTCCAGAAGTCTGCAGGAGGCCTCCCAGAGTGTTCAGCAAAATGCTCCTCAGTGCATGAGTGTGAGGAAACTGCCCCAGGCTGGAGGAAGAGCCATCCACAAGGATTAGAGGAGCAGTGCTGGATGCTTACACACGGTTGAGGTCAGTGTCTATTCCCAAGAGACAGACAGGAAAAAGTTATAATTCATAGAACATTGGGTACAGTACTCTAAAAGGTCTTGCTTCAGTAGTGGAGAATAATTAGCCCTAGACTGAACACTGCTCCAAACCCTGCCTAACAAACCATAAAAGCAAGACCCAAAAGATCAAACTGGTTCCAAGTAACTTAATTACATCCCAGTACAAAATTTAAGAAGATTTACAGGGATGCAAAAATACTAGCACTCAACAACATAAAACTCACAACAATCAAAGATAACCAGGCATGCAAAGGGATGGAAACACATGACCCATAATGAAGAGAATAATCAATCAATACCAATTCAGAATGGAACACATATATTAGGATTAGCAGATAAGAACATTAAGACAGTTACTATAACTGTATTCCGAATGTTCAAAAAGCTAAGTAGAGACATGTAAGATTATAAAAGACTTGAACCTCAGGAGATGAAAATCACACTGAATAGGATTAACAGTAGATTACACAATGTGGAAAAGACTAGTGAAATTGAATCCAAAAAAATAAATTAAAAAAAAAATGAAATACAGAGAAGAAAAAAACAATTAAAATTAAAAAGAGCACAGTGAGACAGATTAAAAAAAAAAAAACACTACTGTTTTATCTTTTAAGCCACTAAGTTTTGGTGTAATTTGTTACATGGCAATAGGTAACTAATATAATAGCCTTATTGTCAAATGGTGCTGAAACAACTGGAAATCCACAAGCAAAAAAAAAAAAAAGGAACTCCCACACCTCCCACCCCACAAAAATGAACTCAAAATGGATCATAGGCCTAAACACAAAGCCTAAAACTATAAAACTTCTAGAAGGAAAATAAAAGAGAAAATCTTTGTGACCTTGGTTAGGAAAAGATTTCTTAGATATATTGAAATCATGATCTGTAATAGGAAAAATAGACAAGTTGAAACTAAGAATTTCTGCTCCTTGAGAGATATAGTTAAGAGAATAAAAAGATAAGCCACAGATGGAGAGAAAATGTTTGCAAATTACATATTTAATATAGTAAAAAACTAGTATCCATAATATATGAAGAATTCTCAAGCTACAGTAACAGGAACACACACAACCCAATTTTTAAAAGTGCACAAAAGGTTTAAACACTTTATCGAAGAAGATATACAAATGGCAAATAAGCACCTGAAAAGATGCTCAATACCATTAATTAGAAAAATGCAAAATAAAACCATAATGAGATACGACTACACACCTATTAGAATGTCCAAACTTAAAAAGATTGGCCAAGACAATGCTCTTCCTCTCCAACCTGGGTCTGACAGAACAGCTCTCACAAAGAATGGCAAGAAGAAAGGGCCACACTGCCAACAATGAGGTGGCAACCGGAGAGTACCCCATTAACATTTGCAAATGCATCCACAGAATGAGCTTCAAGAGAGGTTCCCCTTAGGCATTCAAAGAGATGCAGAAATTTCCCAGGAAGGAGACAGGAACTCCAGATGTTCATGCACATGGACTTCAGGCTCAACAAAGCTACTGGGCCAAAGGAATAAGGACTGTTCCATACCTTATCAGTATATGGTTGTCCAGAAAGCATAATGAAGATGAAGATTCGCCAAATTCTATATGTTGTTACCTATGCACCTGTCACCATTTTCAAAAACCTTCGGGCAGTAAAAGTGAATAACTAATAGCTGATTGTCAAATAAATTATACACACACACACACACTGACCAAACCAAGTGTTGGTGAGAATGTGAAGAAATTGGAACTCATAAACAGCTGGTGGGTACATAAATGAAATAACAACTTTGGAAAATAGTTTGGCAATATCTTAATAAATTAAATATATACCTAGTATATGACTCAGGTATTCCAATCCTAGATATTTACCCAAGAGAAATGAAAGCATATGTTCATATTTATACATAAATTATACATTTATACATATATGTTCATAGTAGCTTTATTACTAGTAGCCAAAACCAGAAAACAACACAAATATCCATCAACAGGTGAGCAGATAAACAAATTGTGGCATATCATATAATAGAATACTACTTAGCAATAAAAAAAAATGAATTGATTGTCACAATATGGATGAATGTCAAAATAATTGGGCTAAAAGAAGCCAGCATAATTATTTTGTGCAATTCCATTTATATAAAATTCTAGAAAATGCATACCAGTTTATAGTGACTAAAAGCAGATCAGTGGTTGCCTAGGAATGAAGGTAAGAGAGGGTTGGACAGGAGAATGGAGGTGGGAGGGAGTGAGGGGCTGGAGGGAGGAATTACTAATGGATGTGAGGAAACTGTGGGGGATGATGGATATGTTTATTATCCTGATTGTGGTGAGGGCTTCACAGGTGTAAATATGTGTTGAAACTTACCGATTATGCATTTTAAATATGTACGGTTTATCATATGTCTATTATACCTCAAAAAAACCTGTTTTTAAAATGATAAACGATTGCCTAAAGCAAAAACAGCAACAATATATTGTGAGGTTTATAACATACAGAATTAAAACGTAAGACAACAGTAACACAAAGGACGGGAGGGAGGAAGGGCATAGAGGTAAAGCGCTGTAAGATTCTTACACTATTATACTACATGTGAGGTAGAATAATCGAAGATGAATGTGCATGCTATTGTAAAATAAAAAGATTTAGAAATATGCCAAATTTGTTAAAGCCATGTTGATTAATTTGGGTTTATAAAGATTATAACCAAGGTATTTTTGTAAAGCACGAGACTAGAAATTTTCTAATGAGCCTATAGCATGTTTGCCATGAAAATGATGTGGGTTTTTTTGTTTGTTTTTCTACTTTATAGTGGAACATAAAGCTAACCCTCTCACTGTTGCTGCTGCTACACAAACATTTAAGTCCTAATGACATAACTAAAGGATTGTTCACACAAACACTGAAGAGCGTGACAGACCTTCAAGGGCATCAGAGCAATGCCACCACTTGTCAGCTGTGGTGAGACTTCGGGCAAATGACAAACACTTGAGCTCAAAAGAGAGATGCCAACAGGACTTCTCTCATGGGGTCACTGAAAGGATGAAATGAAATAATGCTTCTAGGCACTTAGTAGAGTCCTTGGCACAAAGTAAATACTAGTAAATGGCTATTCTTGATATCAAGATAGTACCAAAGGAAAAAAACAACGCTAAAAGTATAAGTGTTTTTATCAGAAGGCATACAATATTCCAGTCTGAAAGAACAATAAAAAGAAGGCACAGCCATTGAATGGAATTTGTTCTCGTTGCTAATAGTTAAGTCACGGATCCAGGTATTGTATACATAAAAAATAGTCTGAAATTCTCCTGTGTCTAAAATCACAGGCAGGGGTCTCAGGTATAAAACGAAGTCAGCTCTCTGGTTAGAAGCACTGGAGGACAGGGGAACCCCATGCCCTGGGACGTCAATTGCCTCTCCTTCCTTCCTGCAAGGCAGAGTTATGTTTCAAAAGAAAATTATGTGCACAACCCAAATTGCTTTTAACATTTGATATCAACTGGAATATTTGGGCTTTAGTGCTTTGTATTTTGAAAAATACTGATTGCATTCAATTATGAAAAGTAAGCACTCCATACACCTAAAAGAGATAAACCATAATCCTACAGAGAAAGCATATTAAATTATGCAACCATGATAAATATTTTAAAGGACAGGATATTAAACACCCTACTTGTAATTTTCTTACCAGTTTGAACAGTTCCAGTTCCCACCACTTGGTGGCTGAGCACAAGGGTGACCTCAGTGCCTGCTCACCTGAGACTCACCTTGGTCTCTCTGGAGAGGGGTTGGGGCTGCGAGGAGGAGGTGTCCGGGGCACAGCTGGCTTCGGTGCAATACTGGCCGCAGGGAGAAAGCCATGGATGATGTGTTTCTGTACAAATAAAACCCAGGAGAGGTCACTGGTGTAAGGAATCACGTGGGTCCTGCCACCGCCCGTCTCTGGGCCTAAGAGGGGACACTTGTACTGGCCACCTAGGGATCTAGCCCCACCAGAGAGGCCACTCTACCCTTGCTACCCCCGTCCCCCATCTGGTTAGGCAAGCATGCCCACCCAGGAAGTGCCATTACTGCTGCCCATTGTGGGGCCTCTCAGACCTCCCTCCTCAGAGCAGCTTCCCTAACCCCAGGAGTCACCTTCCAGCACCTCCACTTGTTTCACAGCACGGCCCCCAACGACCCTACTCACTTGCCACCCCCCTGCAGAATGGAAACTTCTTGAGAGCAATCTTCTTGTCTTTACTAACCCTGAACTCTAGCACTTAGCACATCACCCAACAGCTGGTAGGGGCTTCATAAAGATTTTAAGTAGTTTCAGTGATGCAGTGTAAGAAAAACTAGTTCGTACATAATGAAAGTTGAAGAATCCTGCTTTAGGCAACTGAATCTCTCAGAAGTTTCTGAGTGTAGCTCAATCATTTTCTGTGCATCAGCCATTCATTCACACCTACTAGAGGCAAAACACCATGACAGCAATGAAGAAACCTTGTCCTTATCCTCAAGGAGGGAGGGTGCAGAGGAAAAACACCCCAATGCTTACTGCAAAACACAGAATTACGGAACGTGCCAATAGAGAGGTAAAGGCAAAGTGCTGAGGTGGCCCAGAGAGAGAAGGGGTCCTTCAGCTCTGGAGGCTAGCAAGGGGGCCTCTAATGTCCCTTTAGAGAAAAATCACAGAGGCATTTAGACTGCGTCTTCCAAGACGGCCACCGCTATCACATTTGGGGAATGTGATGGAAAAGCAGTCTCGGAAGAGGGAACAGCATGGACAAAGGGATGAAGCAAGGCATTAGTAGCAGTGCTCTGGAAATAACAAGCAAGTGTGCAGTTTGCTGTAACACAGAGGACCCGGGAGGGAGAGACTAGAACAATGGTCTGGGGATTGGTTCCATTTAAGAGTTTTGAGAGCAGACTAATGAGATTCCGTGGTCTAGTGAGGAATACCCCATGAAACTGAACCCTAAAAAGACTCATCAGGCAGTGGTAGGCATAAGGTACAGGGGAGAGAAGGGAAGAGCAACGAAGGGGGAGAGCCAGGGTTTTGGGCCTCCTTCAGGATGGGCAGACCTTCCAAATGTCTCCTGCAGTGCCCCCCCACCACGTGCATGGCCAACCCCAAGTGCAGGCATCCCAGTGCAGTGTCTGCTGTATCCCTCTACTCTGTCTACCGCTCCGTGTAGCACCTACTATCCTGTACTTGCCAAGCAATTTAACAGTTTAATGTCTGCCTCATCCCCCATCCCTATCTGCAGCTGTGATATGCTCAAGGAGAAAAAAAGGGTTTTCTTCACCTTTGAATTGCCAAGGGCTGGCATCTCGTAGGCCCTCCAAAAATGCCTCATGAGGTTTTTGTTTGTTTGTTTGTTTTTGATAGAATGACTCTTTCACAGTATGCTAAACATTTCTCACTTGTACTACTACAATCATTTCCTAACTGTGGTTTTCTTGCCTCCGCCTCTAAAACACAGGATGAACATGTCTCAACCCAGCAGGAAAGCTCAGAGTGGGCAGCCCCACTCTCTTGATGACAGATAAATGGTCTAGTGAAGTACAGGAGGCTGCTAAGCTGCTATCTGGTGATTCTTACCAATGGACCCAGATTCTTTCCTTATCACCCCTCCTCACCCCTACCATATTCTCTATACTTTAACATTCAGAATTGCCATCCATGTCCCACACAGCAAATAATTCATCCATTTTCAGGCCTTTGTAGATGCTGTTCTCTCCTCCTGGAATTCTCTTTCCGTATCTTTATCCCCGCCAAGGCCCAGTCAACTCTCTGGACTGACTTTGCTGCTCCTTCCCTGGTGTGTGCCTGTACAGTAATTTTTGCCTAACCATTTTGTGCTTAGTTATTTACTGGTTTGTCTATCTTTTAGACAGTGTGGCCATAGGCTGTCAATCAGACAGAGTAAGAACTCAATAATGCCATGCTGAGTCAGCAAAATTGCAATGCAAAAATATACTTCAACTATGCCTTCACTGCATCCCAACACCCATCTGCCTAAGACGACTGCCGCTGATGGGAAGGCTGAGAACAGGAAGCCAAGTCAGACGTGCTCTCTAAACCCAGTCAGAAACAGAGGTCAGGAGTGTCCTTATTAAGATGCTTTCTCGGCACTTAAAGTATCATATTTATGGAGAACTGGATGGAAGCAGGTTTGGAGATTCACCAGGCCAGTACGGAAAAGGGAGAGAGGAGCACAGGAGTTGGGAGTGTAAAAAGGGAGTGATTATAATGATGGACTGTGCAATTAGAAATTAGGGCTGGAAAACGAGGGCAGTAAGAACACTGATAAGATCAATTGATTGATTGGAGGGGGGAGTGGTGCGTTAACCATTATTGGAGGCAAGATATTAGAGGAAATGAGTAGCAAAGACAGATGGGATCAGAGAATGAGGCTGGGAGTATGCAGCCATACTGACAGAGTGGCCATGGGTAGGAATGGAGGGAAGTATTCCAGTCAGAAGGAAAAGCAAAGGCAAAGGCCTGAAGGAACAGAGCAAAGGTAGATATGGGTGGAGAGTAAGTTTGTTTTGTGTGTGTGTGTGTGTGTGTCCCCGCGAGAGCGAGAGACAGAGATATTTAGGGACACTTGGTTCTAATGAGGGCAGTAGCATGATCAAATCTGCGTTTTTAAAGAATCCCTTTGGCTGCTATGTGGAGAATGGACTAGGGAAAGGGCAAGACTGGAAACAGAAATGGCGAGGGGCTGCTGCAGCAGTACAGGCAGATCCTGGGCGAGGCGGAGGGGGCGGGAACAGCTGCCAGATGTATTTGGTGGGTACAATCTACGGAACTTGCTGATGGGGTGTCCATGGGGATCGGCGAGGGAAGGATTCAAGAATGACTCGCCATCCGAGACATCCAGCAATGGAGCAGTTTTTGCCCTGCAGAAGCGAACTCCTCGAGGGAGGAGCGAATGTTGCAGGGCGATTCCTGTCCGACTGAGGCTGACCCTGGGACAAAGGATTCTACAGAACACGAAAAATCAAGGCATTTCGAACGGAAAACCACTTCCTCTTGTGTTGCTACCTTGACTCAATCTCAGGCCAAAGCCCAGGCTCTCCTCCCTTAATTCCTGGCCCTCAGGCCAGAGCGCAGGCCGGGCGAGGATCTACTTACAAACTTGTTCTTGCGGCCTCTCGGAAACCCCAGGAACATCCTTGCTGCGGGGAGCGGCCACACCCCGCTGGACCCATGCGCTGGTCTCCTCAGGACCCAGGACCGCTCGCTAAAGCCTGTCCCGCCCGCTGGCCTAGTCTCAGAAGCGTTTTCTACGCAAGGGACTTCACAACAAGCATGTCTGCCACTGGCTCTGCTTTCTCGCCGGCCAATTAGAGCCAAGAATACATCATCCCCGTCGCTCTTGGCAACCAGCAGGTTCTGCTCAAATCCTCTCCCTGGCGGAAATTGTGCGCGCTGTACGTTCTCTTATTGGTCAGATTAGACGTCGATCTCTGCCGCCATAGCTTATCAGACTCCGTGAGAGGCAGAGGGCGGGCAAGACGAAGGATTTGAGGAGAGCGCGGGGGAATCCTAAGTGGCATGCTGCAGGTAATGTCGCCGTAGCCCCTAGACCGTCGTGGGACCCCAGCCGGCTCTGCCCCCGACCTAGACCGAACTGAGGAGCCACAGCTTGGACCGAGCAGGGCGATCAGAAACCAGGCAGGTGACGAAAATGAGGGACGCGGCTACCAGGACAGAAAGCTTCTGGTTCTTAGACTTTGGCAAATAATTCAGTCTTTCAGGGAACACTGCGGACCAGCTCCTGCCAAAGAGGCCCTGGCTTCGAGAGGAGTGTGGGCCGTGTGCAGGAGAGACTGCTCGAGTTCCGTCCTTCATTTCCTGTGGATCGAGGCCGCTGATGGAACGGAACCCGCCCGAGGGCTCAGGCCCGGTGCACGTGCCTTTTGGGCAGGTTGTGGCCAATGAGAAATGGCGTGGGTCGCAGCTGGCACAGGGGATGCAAGGTCGGTGGGTTGTCCTCTGCATAAATCCTCTCTTCCTACCCCGCTTTTTAAAAACGTTCTACCACGTGTCACCTTTTCATCTAAAGCTCACGGAATTTATTTTCTTGTCTGCATTTTAAGGGAAAATTAAACTTGTTTTTGAGGATGGCCTGACACCGGTAGATTTTTACTTGTCGAGCAGATCCTGCATTCTTTATGTCACCGAAGCAGATTTGGTGGGAGGAAGTAGCTACCGAAAGAGGCTTGTTCGCGTTAGAAATGTAAGTGCTGAATTGAAGAAGTTGACCTTGAAAATTGACTTCCATGCCCCTCTCTCTATGTTTAGAATAATTTATATAAAACCATTGCCCATTCCAAGCACCTTTGGAGCTGCAGTTTTCTTAAACTTGAAAGGAATTTGGTTACAAAATGGTTTACTGGGTTTTTTTTTTTCCTTTGAAGTCCAGTAATCTTCAAGGAATTGTAGTAGTTGAAAAAACGCAGATAAGTGAACAGTACTTCCCAGCCATACAGAAGTTTACCGTGTTAGATCTTGGGATGGTCTTGCTTCCAGTGGCCAACCAGATGGAAGCATCCTGCCTCATTATCCAGTTAGTAAGTACTGATTCCTGCTCCACAATAGCCATGTCCTGCAGACTCTCAGCTGACCTTTGTGGATCCTTTACCCTAGCAGCTGCCCTTGCTTTCATTTCTTCTTGAGTCCATCAATCCAATCTAATCATTCTGTGTTGATTTGTGAAAACTTTTTGAAGAATTTAAGTACAGAAGCTGCCTCTGTAGCCAGCTGAGGTTGCTGCCTGTTCTAGGCAAATGTGTAACAAAGTAAACAAGTTGGAGACCTGATTTTAGACTCCCAGGCTGTGACGACTCCATCATTGATAATGTGTACTGACGCTCATGAAAATGTCAACTAGCAGGTCATGAAAATGTCAATTAGCAGCTGCTTTGCCTCATCTCCATATATCTTTTGTTAAGCATCAGCACTGTGTGTTTAAAATTACTCAACTTGATTGTACATTAGAATTTTGTGGGGAACTTTTCAAAATAATAATACATGAGTCTTTTTGCAGACCAATTAAAAATCAGAATGTAGAAGTAGGACCTAAGCATCAATTTTTGTTGTTGTGTTGTTTTTAAATAATCATCCCCTCTGATGTGCAGCTAGGGTTGAGCACCGAATTGGAAATGCAGTCCTGTGTGGTTCACAGATCCCTCTCCATCTTCACAGCTCTCTACATTACTGTTCCTAACTTCTCTTGATGTGATGCTATTATCTGCCTTCCTATATCCAGCATTTACTGAAGACTGGGTTCCTCCTTTGATAATAAGCTCCTGTGTCAAGCAGGTCCATTTTAGGTATAGCCATCATTCAGTCTCCTACAACTGAAATGTTTCTTAGTGGACCATAGAAATGTGTTTGAATTCCTCAGAGTATGTTTTCATTAGATTTTTTTTTGTTTTTTAATGCCTACAGCACCTGATATTCCTAGGCGATCTCCCATCCTAGTACTAACCAGTCCCAACCCTGCTTAGCTTCCAAGATCAGACGAGATTGGGCACATTCAGGGTGGCATGGCCGTAGACTGTTTTCATTAGTTTTATCCTGAGCATTCTGAAAACTCAAAGTTTTTGCAAATTTTTATCTTACTCCTTTGTGTAGTCATATGGTTCATCATTTAATAATTTTGCTGATGTCTGAAAAGTCATATTCATGGCATATGAAAACATTTGTAGTTGTAAGTCAAGTTGAACCAAGTGGAAAAACTAAAATTTCCACAAAATGAAAATTTAAGAACCCTGCCTGTCCTCTAGAGGGCACTCACACGCTCTTCCTCTAATTTCTGTTCAGGTTCAAGAACAAACCAAAGAGCCCAGGAAGAACCCTTTTCTTGGGAGGAAACAGACTCAGATCTCCGAGCCCGCCCTCCTTCGAACTGTGCAACAGATCCCAGGGGTTGGAAAAGTTAAAGCTCCCCTTCTGCTTCAGAAGTTTCCAAGTATCCAGCAACTAAGTAATGCTTCCATCCAAGAACTGGAGCAGGTCGTTGGACAAGCAGTAGCACAGCAAATTCATGTGTTCTTCACTCAGTCCAGGTGACAGCTCTCCTCACAGCATCTGCTATGTTTTCCTCTTTAGATCACGAACTACAGAACCTTGCTTTCTTTTCATATTTAAAAACCAAGAAAAAAAATTTCCCTCTACAACTAGTGAAAGATGAGGCGAGACCTGAGTGGAACCTGCCAGTTATCCTGCCTTGCTCTCTGGGTGCAGGCATTTACGTTAGTGGGCCCCAGCTGGTGCTGCCTTGATTCTGCTAGCATGAAGAGAGCAGGTGGGGATCTTCCTAAAAGGATGACTTTAATTAGTGACTCTCCGATCCAGCAAAAAGCCAGCTTGGGCAGATTTGAATGTGTGACCTTGACCTGTACCTATCATGGAAAGGTCTTATCAAGTTTCAGGTGGTGGATATGACCTTCTAAAGGAGACAAACCTCCAGTGGAGCACTGTGTACTCTAAGTCCCTTGTTCCTAGTGGCAGAGCCACTGTTCTTCGGGTCTGGTCTTAATAGCCTTGGGCTCTGAGGGCTGCTGCCAGTGTAAATAAACAATTGTACAGCCTTTGTTCTTCTGCCCCCCCCCCTTCCTGGTAGCTGCACAGTTTGTTTATAATCACTGGGCACATCTGAACACAGAAAGCCTGGAGTCTAGAATACCCATTTAAAGATAAAAAGCCAATGTGTGGGGGGACAGAAAAAAATGTGTTTGTAAATGTATAGCCCAACAATGGGAAGATGCACAGGAAAATGGCAGGAGCAGGTGTATCTAGAAAGGAGAGCTAGAGGCTGCGGGCCAAAAGGTACACACTTGCCCATTCGAAAAATAAATACAATAAAAGGTGCCATATGTTTTCAAAGAAACTAAGACAACTTAAAAGTCCTGTTTTTTGAGATGTTAGTAAGTTTTAAAAATCAATAAAAATATTTGTGCATCAGGGTAGAAATAATTTGAAAGGAGGGAATTAAAGTGAAAAAGTCAAAACCATTAATAAAGGCAAATGAATGTTTATTTAAATACTTATATAAAAATGACCCTAAGAGCAGTGGATACATTTTCCCAAAGGCGTTGCTTCCCTTTTGGTATTGCACACTGGAAAACATTTTAAATTCTTGTTAACTCTCAAAATCAGATTTCAATGCTATATATTTCTTAGCTATATAACTTGTACTATGTCAACAGTGACTCTTACTAGAATCACAGTGTCATCCAACTTACAGCAAGACAAATCAATTGGTAAGAATATCATTTTAAGGAATCAAATAGAGCTTAAATCATTTACATCTTTACCTTATAAAATGTTTTAACCCATTTTAAAGACTCTTAAAATATACAATTATGTACTTTCTACTTGAGACAAAATGAAAAATGTTTTGAGTATCAAACAGTATATTATCTACCTTGTAGACAGCATCTTCATCTAACACTGCCACTGTGTTAGCAACTTTTAAATGACGTGAAACTGGAAGAAAAGCGAGTCCTAAAGTGTTTTATCTAATAAGTCACGACGAATTTGGCACTAGACTTTATCTGGAAATAGCATTCATATTTTGTAGAAATAATAGTAAAATCTTGTCATTTTAGGTTAATGAATTCCCCTCAGAGCTCTTTGGAACAGTTTTTAGTAACACTAACTTCTTATGTCCATCATTATAGACCTTTGACCTGCTTTACTTTGGGCTTATCAGGCTTCTGGCTTAAGGAAGGATCTATTACCCAAGCCTGGAAAGTATTAGAAATAGGACCAATGAAGGTAACCCCAATTTAATTGATAATAACTAAAAGTCATTATTGTAGCCATTTAAAAATAGCCATATTTTCAACACTATTCTATTTACAATACTTTATATAATAAATAACTTGCAGCAATATGGTGACATTCCTTGGATAAGTTTGTTTTCCACAAATTTCTAGAGGTTTCTTGTTTCATTCATGAAGACATACATATCCATTGTAAAGTTACACTGTGAGAAAACAATTTGAGAATGTTTAGGAATTTTCCATTATGGCACAGATATGAAGGCTTAGCCGGCACTGGAAATGTTTTGGGCCTGAACATTTTTGTTCCCTCACGTTACTACAAAGAACTGTCGGAGCTGAGAATGCTGAAGGGAGAAGGCAGCTTCTTCTTGATCTGAGGCCCGGCGACCCCAACCGATGGGAGGCACAAGGTGCTGGCTGACTTCTGTCTGTTCTTATTGGTGCCCCAACTCAAGAAAGAAAGCTTTTTTGAGATTTTCTTGGTTTTATCAGTTTTATCATCATCGTCATCTATGGCTAAGCAGATCATGGAGTAAGTTTTCTGCATTCCCACAGAGTACGTGGCACACTTATTATGCTGCACATAGGAAAGGAAGAAAAAGGGTGTTAGAAATCCTCAGGGTGTCTGATCAATGATTGCAAAGTTTGAGATTCATGTTCTGCACTTAAAGTATCCTCTTTAAAGTTGACATAATTCTGAAACTCAAGTGACCAACACTTACATAGAATTAGGTTCTTAAAAACAAGGGCAATTTTTAAGGAAGGAATATACCCTAGTTACTATTTTAGGCTAAGGACCACTACTCACTTTTTAAGATTTTTATTATATATAAAAAAGTAATACATATTCATGGTCAACAATATGAATACATTGAACAGTACATGTCCCTCCCACCTTGGCTCCCAGGCCCATCTCATGGTTTCTGGTACACTTTTAGAGGTCATGTTCATATACAGGTGATGATATGTGCATAAATATATATCGCCATCTGTTTTTCCTTAAAAGGAATACACTACACACACCGGTCTGCGCCCTGCTTTCTTTACTTAGTGTATCTTGGATTTCAGCCCTCGCCATTAGGTATAGATCACCTTCATTCTCTTTAAAGACAATATAGAATCCACAGTGAGGATACTATTAACTTTTTTCCCTCTTTATTTAAACTGGTGAAATGTACATAACAAAATTTCCCATTTTAACTTTTTAAGGGATACAGTTCAGTGGCATTAGTACATTCATATTGTGGTGCAACCATTGCCACTACCCATATCCGGAACTTTTGTCATCTTCCCCAAATAAAACTCTGTACCTATTAAACACTACTATTAACTTTTAAAAAGATTGTGTAAGACTCAAATAGGAAATCTGAAGAAACTGTTTTCTAAACAATTCCACGTGGGTTATCACCTGCTTCTAAGGTTTGCCTAACATTGAGATTGCTTTGTTCACCAAATGTTTATTGAACATCTATGTTCCAGGCACTGAAATCAGGCCATTTATATAAATATAATACATCTAAAGTGGTTGGGTTCATTGTTCATAATATAAATCGGGGAATTTGAGTGATGCAGCTAGAAAGGAGGGTATTCACTATAAAATGTCCCTAGAGTGTGGCTCCTTAGGATGAAGTCTCTCTCCCTTTTCTATAAAACTGCCATTAATCTCACATGCTCTATAGGACACATGTGCTATCATTAGAAACAATAATAGTCCTGGTGGTAGACTAGATACCTGCAAACATTTTTCAACCTTCACTGGCTTAGAGTCTGCTATGCAAAATATTCACTCCCTTACAAATACCCTCAGTTCTCTTTCACATTTTGATCAAAGAAAGTCAACTGTAGTTCGACTCCATCCGCTGTGTCCCCCGGGCCTGCACCTAAAGGTGGCACATTACTGGAGGGTGATTTACCCAGCCAGAGGGCTTCCCTTGAAATTCTAACCCTGACTCCAAACCTCCAGCAAGTACCCCATTACCTAGCAGTCATATTTTCCTAGTAACTTCACTCCTTTTCTCCTAGATACCTTCTATCAAGCCGCTCATATGCTCTCCTGATATCCTTGTCTTATACCTTGTTGTATGTGTCCCCAACGGCAAGTCCCCTCAAGATCTGGTGTGCCTGGATCTCATGCCTTCTCTCTTCCAGGCATCCCCCCTCCTGCACTCCTGTCTCCCAGACATTTCCCATCAGCACGTAAGCTTGCTGTGCTACACACACACACACACACACACACACACACAATCATCTATAAAAGGCTTTCCTTTGCCCTGTGCCCACTCCCGCCCACCCCAGCTACCACCAGAATGTCTCTGCTCCCTTTCATAGCTCTTCCTGTCCTCCCACTTTTCCCATCATTTACTGAGCTCCCCACTACACATTCATTCCTCACATCTTCCTGGGGCACCTCTCTGGAACTCTCAGGGCTTTACAGAGCCGTTTGAAACCACAGCTCTAGTCTAACTCTACATGGATGAGGAAACTGAGGCGGAGGGAGGGTATAAACCTGCTGGAGGTCACACGGCTTGTTAACAGCAGAAAGGGCCTTTTGAGTCCAAGCCTAGGATTCCTTCCACTCCATCAGTAGGTTTTCAAACTGTGCTCTACAGGAGTCCTAGGGATCCTCATCGTGATCCAGAGCGAGTGGGGAGCAGGTAATCAATTCAGGAAGGGCACTCGGCTTTATTCTCATTTGGTTTTATTTGAAGAAAAGTCTTGGCAGTTAAAAACAATGCTCAAACATCATTACCTAAAGTCCTTGCGGGGGTAAAATAACCACATTAACCACTATGTCCAATGCTTCATTGGCCTGGTTCAAAGATGTAACAGAATTGAAAGATAAGCCTTTCAATCTCTTTTCAGGCGCGTTGCTCTGTGAAGCCTCCCTGGCTGTGCCTTCTGCTCCCGTCTGTCAGCCCAGAGCCCAGCTCTTGGATTCACCCTCCTTTTGGACAAACCTCTTTTTGGTTTCTGGTGGGGACACCTGGGATCACTTGTCCAGCAATTCTATGGATTCTGCCCCTAAAAGTACCATTTCTCATGATCCCTTCTCCCAAGGTGTTCTGTGAGTCCCTTAACGTCTTTATTTTTTAAGATGCCATTCACATACCACAAAATTTACCATTTTAATATAACTCAGTGGTTTTTAGTATATTCGCAGAGTTATGCAACCACTGCCACTACCTAATTTCAGAACATTTCCATCCCCCCAAGAAAACCTGTACCCATCAGCACCTGCTCCCCATTCCCCCATGTCCCGGCCCTAGCCCCTGGCGCCCACTAATCTACACTCCGTTTCTATGGATCTGCCTATTCCACACATTTATCAGTGAAATCATACAATCCGTGCACTCTCCAACCCTCTATAATCAGTTCTGCTGCCATCTCTGCTTGTGTCCTCCCATCCTGATGCCAAATATAGACACGGCTCCACCTCCCTCACTCTCCACCTCTTCACTGTGTGCAACACAGCCAACCACACTCTCCGCTGGATTTTCTTCTCTTGATTTCAGCAGCTCCTTTTTATTCAACCTCTCTGAACTTGCCTTGGCAACTTCCTCTGCGCCCACTTCTCTTCTAATTGAGCTCGAGATGCTTGTGGCATCTCAAGAGTTTAATCCTTGGCTCTCGGCCCCTCACAGGCAATTTCATTTAGTCTCTTACAGTGTTAAGTATCATCTCTAAGGTGATAATTCTCGAATATTTATTCCTATCTCTTCTCTCTCGAACTGAAGATTTGAATACCTAACTGCCTACGTTACACATGCATTTGGATCTCTAATGACATAGCGAACACAGAAAGAAAGCATGACCCTTTTTTCTCTCTCCTCTACCTTCCTCACGCCGCCCTGTTCCTATCATTATGAAAAATGATGCAGCAGTTCAGTCCCAAAACTTTGGAGTCCTCTCTACCATCTTTTTTACAAGAATCATCTAGAAATCCCTGTCAGCTCTGTCTCCCAAATATGTCTTGTGTGCATCCGCCCCTTTCCACCTCCACTGTCACCCATCCTAGTGTCAGCTGCTAACATCACTGGCCTGGTGGCTGCCATCGCCAACTCACTGCTGCCACTTGGCCGGCCTCCAGGCAGCAGACATTATTCTAAAACAGACGGCCCACCATTTCATTCTCCTTCTCAAAAGGTTCAATGGCTTCCAAAGTCCTACCACTGCCAATGAGGCCCCGTCTCCCTCTCATTGTTTTCTCCCGTCACAATGCTCTGGCTAAAAAGCCCTCTTTTTGTTCCTGTCACAGGGTCTCTGCACCTGTTGGTCCCCTGCCCGGGATGCTCCTCTTGTACCTCTTCAAATACAAGAGGTTCCTCCTTGTCACTCAAGTCTTTGTGCAAGCCCTCTCTAGAGGAGCCTCTCCCCATCCCCAGTCATTCAATTATGTTACACATTTTATTTTCTTTACATTAATCAAAATCGCAACCATTCATTTACTTCTTTAGTGCCAGCTTTGCAAAGGCAGGGACCTTATCTGTCTAGTTTCAGCTGTAGCCCCCAGTATAAGAAGGGCCTGGCACATAGCTAATGCTCAGTATTTGTTGCATGAATAAATGAACATTATTATAGACGGAAGTCTCTAAGGTACATTATGAAACATGGCAAAGTGTGGAAGAGTACATATGGAATGATTCTTCCCATATGGAGGAAAAATAGGATATAACTATGCACATAAATTACCACAGGTGTCAAACACCTCCCGAGATCTCACAGAAAACAGCAAATGCAGTCTCTGACATGTGGAGATGGTCTTTCACATGACGATTTAAGCTCGTCTGTATCATTTGAATATTATTGTTATTATTATTATTATTTGTCTATGCCTATAGCACCTGGCCTTCCTAGGTGGCCTCCCATTCAAGTACTAACCATGCCCGACTCTGCTTAGCTTCCGAGATCAGACATCAGGCTTGTTCTGGGTGGCATGACCGTAGACCATGGACCATGGCAGCACTGGGGTGCGAATGAATATTTTTTTACTATGGGTATGTTCTCCTTTTGTAATTAAAAAGGATATAATCAGAAAAACAAACCAATTGGTTATTTTATTTGCAGAATAAAAATAACAGTTCTCCAGTGATCCCTTTGACCCAAGGCAAGCACATCCTAGCATGACAAGCTTAGGCGTTCGGTCACTGTGGCATGTTACAAATGCAGGCGGGAGGCAGAGGTCCCAGGAAAGACCTCTGTGGTTGGACTCACATGCCACATCCCTATTGACTGCCAGGGGTGTCAGCACTCACCATGGATGTGATGGAGTCCAGGAGGCTCACGACCTTCATCTCAATGTCGTCCTCACCAAAGCTCTTTAGCAGTTTCATAACCTCGCTCACTGTCAGCCACTTACAATCCACGTTTTGAATGGAAACAATATAATCCCCTTCCTTGGTTCCTGCCAGCTACAAAAGTAAGATTTAAGTAAAGGTTAAGGTTCTGTTCATTCAATTTCAGTTTCCTGAATCTGTTTCCAAGCTCGTTAACAAAATAGACTACTGCATAAGTTTGCTTCAAGGAAGTAGAAATCAAGCTTTTTCTCTTTGAGCCTAAAGCATCCATGAAAGGCCTTTTGCATAAAGGAACCCTAAAAACATTCACCCACATATATTTGGGCAGCTTCCTTTGTATTTTACTAGTGCCTCGCTGCCTGCAAAGGTGCCAGTGAGTTTTGCTCCCAATCCAGAATGGCCCACGCTTACCGCAGCAGAGCAGTAAGGATCCAGGAAGTGGACTTGAACTGGAGAGTTTCCTCTCAAAGTGAACCCCAAGTCCCCTTCTTCCGCAGTGAAGTGAATGCTTCGAGGAGGTGTCCATCTCTTGCTAGCCGAAAACACAGATAAAGGGCCCTTTGGAACAGAGAGAGCATCATTAGATCGGCTGAGTTAGGAAATATTGCCTTGTTGTCCTTGCAGACTTCACCTGGCTTCGCTCAGAGGCTAATGACACCGGTAGGGATAACACATGCTATGGCAGTCACACAAGGACATCATTTGCCATTTTCTCTAAAATAGCCCACACGTTTTAAGTAAAATCATTTTTAAAATTACCTTAAAGTCTCTAATTAAATAAATCTAAAATATCTAAAAATAGCCTTTTGCGTACTCGCATCATGTAAAGCCTGTCCCCTTAAGGTTACTATGAAATAAGTATTTAACATACCAGCTTCTGGAAGAAATCTGTTGCTGTCACCTTGGAGAACTGTGGCAATATGATCTCAACCTCTTGCTCAGTTTTAGCTAGAAAACATCATAAGGGAACACATAAATGTTTCTGTAATTGAAAGTTATCTTTGAAAACTTGCCTCTGAAGGGAAGAGAAAGTCTTATCTCTGAAGGGAAGAGAAAGCAAACTTTTCATCTCCTACTCACTTGTCCTTCTGCTTGGTTTAAACAAGTAATGCAGAAGATGGACTACTGGTCAACCCCCTGGCCCAGCCAGTGTGACCTGTACCTTCTGTTTGGGTACCTACTATGTGCTATACCGCACTGGAGGGCTGGGAAAGAGTAGTGACAATCAGACACATTCTCTGCCTTTGAGTAGCTTATTTCTATTGCAGTGGACTTCCTCTGGCACTCTTATAACCCTGCTGAGAAGTAATCTATGTTTCAGGTGCGACTGTGACTGAAGTATCATGTCTCTCATTAGTGTCGTGTCCATAGATAGCTCAAATCTCCACCAGTATACCTGTGGCAGGCCCGACCTACCCTTACCACGAGGCTAGTCAGCTTCTCGCAGAGGATCCCAAAGCAGGTTTAAGTATATGTGGACAGCGGGATAAAAAGAAAGCTTAGGGAAGAAGACTGGTGCCACCAAGGCAGAACACACCTCTCTAGTCACAGATGACCCTGTGACTTCTTAGAAACTGTTTGATACAGCATTGGGTTTAGACAAGTTGCTCATCCACTAACAGAGTAGTGCCATCACCCCTGGACGGCCTCGCCAGGAGCTGTGTGTCTCCCTCCCACTGCGGAGGTCATGTCTCTACCTCCTGGGCATAGTATAAATAAGGGGTCCAGGAGGTAGCCAGTGTCAGTGAAGGAGAATGCCTGGGTGCAGTTCCTGCTTCCACCAACCAGCTTGGCCACGTGGGGCAAGAACTTTGATCTCCCTAAGCCTTCATTGCCTCATCTTTAGGATGAAAGTGATACCAGGGCCTCCCTCATTGAGTTGGAAGAGAGCTGAATGAGATGCTGTACACGAATGCTGCTTTCTGTTGTGCCTGGCAGACCTCAAATGCTCAGTAGGTATCAGCCAACATTGCTACAGCCCAGGATTCTAGCTTGAGCAGGGCCTCTGTGCCTTGAGCTGGTCCCTGAATACTGGGGGTGGAACTCAAAGACTAGGGACAGAGGCATAGGAAGTAGAATGGGAAAGGTATGTATAAAGGGGGTTTGCTGGACAGGGCCACCACCCCATCCCCTTTCCCTAATTCCTGGAATGATCCTTGTCATTCCTCACTATAAAGTTACTTTCTCAAGGAGGTCTCCCCATCCTTGCCCCCCAGAGCTGACTGCCACCTCTCCAAGGGCAGCAACAACTGTCTAGTTCACCCCTGTATTCCTGAACCTAGGCCAGTGGTCAACACCTTGGAGACTCTTAGAAAATGCTGGTGGCGCACAATCTCATTTATATGTGGAATCTGAAACAGTCCAACTCGCAGAAGCAGAGGGCAGAACGGTGGATGCCAGGGTTTGGGGAGGGGGAAATGAGATGTTGCTCAAAGGGTATGAAGTTTCAGTAATAGAAGATAAATAAGTTCTAGAGACCTAACATACAGCATGGTGGCTATAGTTAATACTATACTGCATACTTGAAATTTGTTAAGAGGGTGGATCTTAAGTGTTGTCCACGCACGCGCGCGCGCGCGCGCGCACACACACACACACACACGATGAACTAGGTCTTAAAGAATTTTCACTGCCAAAGTAAACATTTTCCCTACATCCCCTGGTTCCATTGTATCAGTGAAAGTTTTACTTCGCATTTCATAATAAAAATAATTTTTGTTATGAAAGAAAAAAGAAAATGTTGGTGCTGATAAAAGACGGAGAAAACAGGGGAAAGAGCAAGCCTAGGGGAAGAAATAAGAATAAATTTGGCTTTCAAACTGTGGAGCCAGAGGTAAAAAACAGATAGAAAAGCAAAGTTTGCCAGAAGACATGGAATGTAGGTAGGTGTGGAATGTAGCAAAAATGTCAAGGTGAGAAGCAGTTTCAGAGGTCTCCTGACTAGAGGCGATGGCTGGAACCCCAAAGGAGGTTGGGAGGCTTTAAAAGAAAAGAATTTTGAAGATGTGAACGAGAAAGAGTGGACCATGAGAATGCCAGGAAGGGCAGGTGGGGTTGGGCAAGAAGGACAGTGAGCAAAGGGGGTAGAGAGGGAAATGGGAACAGATCAGGGTGGCAGGGTGCCCCGATACCAAGGGAGGAGTGTGTCAAGGGGCAGCAGGGGAGTCATGTCGCAAAGGGGTTAAAGAGGATGAGACGATAAAGAAGCCCCTGGATTCAGGCACAGGGAGACGGGCAAGAGCGGCATTTTGCCCCCTCACAGTGCCCAGTACTTGAGAGGGTTTGCCCAACCCCTGCAGGATGAACGAAGGAAGGCTGTGCACCCTGAGTGCCCCTGCCTGTCACACAGGGCATACTCGGCATCTGGCACAGGCACCCAGGTCACTCACAAACAATGTCGGGAACATTGATTAAGTTCAGCAGGTCGTCGTCCTCCTGGTGCTGCGTGTACTTGAGCCGGGAGCGCTGGTGTGCCACGGACAGCACCTCCTGAAGCACCTCGATGTTGCGCAGCTTCTTGCACAGGCTCACCTCCCTCACCGACTCCTCGTGATGGGTCATGGCTCTGCGCAGATGGGACTTACCTGCCAACAGAAAAGCAACCCCATGTGACTTGTGTCCTAAACTGCAATGCAAGTAGCTCAAGGAGAGCCTAAGTGCCCAAGGATCAGCCCAGAGAGGTGGACGTTCTCTTTTCTGAAGGATCTGCCTGGACAGCTTAAGTCCCTCTTGAATGCATGTGCAATATACTCACTCATGACTATAAAACATCCATTCAACAAGTACTTACTGAATGTTCTAGGCACTAAAGAAAGCAATGAACAAAAACTAGCCTCTGCATTCATAGAGTTTACATGCTAGAGGCTGAAGACAGAATATTAATGAGAAAAATGATATGTAATAGATTGTGTGGCAATAAGGTTATAGAGAAACAGAAAATAGGGTAGGCCAATGTGGCCAGAGAAGATGGGGAATGGAAGGCTGCCATTCTATGATGGGTGATTGGGGAAGGCCTTTTGGAAGGTAAGTTCTGAGCAGAGCCCTAAGGTAATGAGGGAGCAGCCATGAGGATATCTGACAGAAGAGAATTCCTGAAGGAAGGAATAGGAAGTGCAAAGGCCCTGGGGTAGGAATAAGTCTGCTGTTCAAGGACAACAGGGAGCTTGGGGTCTGGCTAGAGGAAGTGAGGGCTGCAGAGAAGGGCTAGGAATGAGAGCAGAGAGGAGCAGGGGCCGGACCATGTCCAACCTTACAGGTGCAGGGTGAGGACTTGTGCTGCTACACTGGGCGAGATGGGCACCTATTAGGGTTCAAACAGAGGACTGACATGATTTGACTCATGTGAATGGACAATGCAGAAGCAAAGAGGAAAGCAGGGAGACCAGGTATGAGGCCATTGATGAAGGCTGAGCAAGCTGTGTAACCTCTCTGGGCCTTCGTTTCCTCAACTGAAAAATGGGGATCATACCATACCGATCTCAAAGGACTGTGTGAGGCTTCAGCAAGTCGGTGTTGTTTAGTAAGCACTATATGAGTGTGGCTTGGACTGGGGTGGGGGGATAAGAAGTGGTCAGATTTGGGTTCTGTTTTATAAAGAAAGTCAATGGGATTTGCAAATCAAATGTGGAGAGTCCAAGGAGAGTGAGTCCAAGGGTTCCAGCCCGTGGAAGGAGGCGAGACGGGGCAACTGCGTGCGGGGGTGGGGCGTGCGTGGGTAGTGGAGGAATGCAGGCCTGGAAAGAGGTACGCGCTCTGAGACTTGACCAAGGCCAGGCCATGACAACTCATTACCAGTTCTCAGGTGTGGCCTGAGAAGATGAGCCACCGTGTCCTTCCGCAGTAGGATGGCCAAGGGTCACCCCCAGAACCACCAGGGTGTCAGAAGATTGTTAGGGCTCTACCTCCATGTTGGGAGGCCTGGGCCCTGAGGAGCCCGTAAGAACACAGCTCCAGAAGCCCTCAGAGGTTAGGGGACCAAACCTCATGGTTTCCGAATCCAGAGCGGTCCTGAGAAGGACTTGGGACCCCTACTTTCTAAGCCCCGACCTGGGGACCTGCCTAGCGTTGTCTGTGAGCAGGACCAGCTGGGCACCAAATGGGGCATGAGGAAGCAGGAAGGAGGAGAGCCGATACGCACCCAGCTGTAGGCGCTGATGACTGTTTTTCAGGGTGGCCAAGGGTGTCAGTCCCTCTGGCATGTGGCCATAGAGCTGGGACAGGCACTTCTCCTGGTGGTCTTCATCTGCTCCAGGCTTCACTGCAACGAGAACCGAAGGGTAAGTCCCTTCTTGTGTCCAGGGCTCTGGAGATGGCACCGCAGACCCACTTAGGATTCCTCTCTCAACCACACCTTCAGGTTCGTTTCTCCCCCAGTTTTACATGGCACTTGGGGTAAGAGGCCTCCTTGGGGCCCCTGGACACACCTCCGGCAACCCAGCTGACCAGTCTTCGCACCCTCAGGGCCAGGCATGCTCTGGGGGCTGACTGAGCTTCAAGGCCACACTCTCAACCTCCTCCAGGCACCCGCCTCACGGAACCCCCAGCACAGCCCTGCATCAGCCTGCTGGGGGCCTCCATGCCTGCACCCTTTTTGGCACATGTCCCCCTCTAACTTTGCCAAGCACTCACCACTACCATCGATACTTTCGGCCTCCGTTCCAAAGCTCTTGCTTTAGTTTTCTTTTCCTTCCTTGTTTGGCTGGAAAAGGCCCCCTCAGAGCTAAAAGTCCAACTTGAATGAGAATCTGCCTACAACTACACCCTAGGGTCCAATAGCTGCCTTATGGCTGTCTCTACTGCAGTGACGGAAGCATTCATTGTATTTCCACCAGTCTCGTGACTTGTCCTGCGTAGCAGACCACATAATCATACTGGCAGCAGCCGCTAACACTTTCCGAGAGCCCGCTATGCACAGGCACTATTTAGCTTTGCATATTGGCACTTGGTTTTCACAACAACACTGAGAGGTTCTCTTCATAGCCCCACTGTAGGGATGAGAAAACTGAGGCACAGAGCAGCTAGGTAACTTGCCCAAGATCATGCAGCTAGTAAATGCAGAGCTGAGATATGAACCCAGGCAGTCTGGTTCCAGAGGCAGTCTGGTTCTCTCATTACTCTGGGGGCTGCCTTGATCAGTACTAATTACAACAGTCCTACCTGACCTAAGACTGGGGTGAGGAGAGTGCGGCACTCACTTTGGGCTGAAAATTTAAGGAGATGCCAAAAATTTAGCAATTGAGATATATATGCAAAAAAGCCATCATAAACAAAACATCAAGATTTCTTTTTTGCTTCAGGCTCCAACGTGGCTCAACACAGCATTGTTACCAATGATTGCCATGGAATTTTTTGGGTATTAATTTTGATTGGTTTAAAATGTCGCATTTAAATGTTATCTTGATCATTGAGTTTCAGGGCATATTTCCTTAGATTCTGTGCCTGAGGCAAATGCCTCAGTAGTGCTAGCCCTGGCCTAGCCTTGTTCTAAATTCCACGTGAAGTGAAAAGTCATCTCTGTGAAGTGGTTTGCTCCATTCCAGGCAGCATTAACACTTCCTCTTTTCTTCCCAGGAACAGTCAACCCCCAATCCCGCCCTGGCTTGTGTGACAGCTGCCTGAGCCCACCATCTTCCCACCCTCTGTCCCCAGGCTGTGAGCATCTCCAGGGCAGGCAGATAACCCTCATTCAGCTCATTATCTCCTGGAGGCAGGAAACCACAATCCCGACCAAAGCCCAAAGCCCAGAGCCGAGAGACTTACATTGGTGGTCGATGAGGAGGGTGGCTACAAAGTAGTGGGCCAGGGCTCCGTAGTGGTGGGCCTTCACACAGGCCAGGCTGGCCCAGGAGTAGGGGATGTTCTCTTTCACTGGCGCCTGGCTCATGGCTGCGTGCAGCTGGCGATAGCCCTCTCCCACCTGAAAGAGAAAAGAGGTTGGGAGGGGGAGCCTGGCACAGGAAGTCTCATGCACCCAGGCTACAGAAAGAGTTCTTTCTTCTATGATACAGCCCCTGCCAGAGGCCGCTCCAGAATCTGGGATTGACTCCAAGGGTCCTTCGTGCTGTCAGTGTTAGAGTTAACAGGGAGATCAGGCAACTGTCATTATGCTGGTTTTTAGGCTAAGCTGCAGATGGAATCAGTGATCCGTATCTGAAATGCCAGTACTTGCCAAGAAAAGGCAAGCCAGCGCTCTGGCCAGGGCTGGCACGCTGCCCAGGTCATGGGCAAGCTGCCGTGGGAAGCCCCCGCTGCTTCTAGTGGGCCTGCACCAACACACTCTACCCACCCCTGAAAGCCACGGGAACCAGGAAGGCTTACCTTGGCAGCCTCCTGAGCCACCTTCACTAGCATGAAGAACTCGTTCCGTAAACCAGGAAGGCAGATTTTCTCAAACACGCTTTCTTGGGCCTGTGCAAGCATCATTTTGACCAGCACACTGAGCATGGCGGGACTCATGTCATAACTTGGCGTGTGAGTAAATGTCTCTTTTAGGTAGTTTAAAACCCCTAAAATTGGAAAATTTTGCCCATTAGTTGGGGATCATATTTATTTCACCATGCTGCTCAGAAATAGAGAATGTGACGGAACTAAAAATATAAAACTGGCATTCTAGAGCATCTTAAAAATTGTGATTCTCGATTAACAGAAGATCTAGCAATTCCAGTCCTAGGTATACATCCCAAAGAATTGAAAGCAGGGACTTAAACTGTTACTTGTGCACCAATACTCATAGCAGCATAATTCACAATAACCAAAAGGTGGAAACAACTCAAACGTCCATTGATGGATAAATGGATGATGAAATATGGTATATACATATAATGAAATATTTTTCATCCTTAAAAGGAAGGAAATTCTGACACATGCTACAATATGGATGAAGACATCAGGCTAAATGAAATAAACTAGCCACACGGACAAAAGTATGATTGCACTGAGAGGAGGTATGTGGAATAATCGGAAATGCATAGAGACAGAAAGTCGAATGGTGTTTGCCAGGGAATGGGGGAGAGGAGGGATGGAGAGTTACTGTTTAATGGGTACAGAGTTTCAGTTTGGATGACAAAAAAAAATCCTGGCGATAGATGCACAAGGATGTGAATGTGCTTAATGCCAATGAATTATGCTCTTAAAAATGGTTCAATTGGTAATTTTGTTATGTATGTTTTACGACAGTTTAAAAAAAATCAGATTCTCTTCCAAAACATTTATACCTTTACCAAGAAAGGAAGCCAGACTGCTCCTATCCGTTTCGGTCTCTCCTGGGACAACGGTAAGAAATCCCAACCATGACCAGGCATTTGATGGAGGCAAAGCAGATGGCAGGCAGAAGGACTAAGGTAACACCTGGGTCATTCAGAAACCCAGGGCTTTTTCCCAGCCCTAGCAAAGATCATCTCAGCCCATTTCAAGGGAAATTTTCATGCCGTAACCCTCGGCTAACTCTTGCTATGCTTTAGAAAATTAACTGTCACAGTATAAACTGACAATCAACCTGGAGGTATAATAGGCTCTCCAGCCATGAATCCCATCTGACTGGTTCCTCAGGTTTTGTCGCAAAGCATAAATCACCCTATAGAAAGATGGCAACTGCTCCAGGATGTTTGCTCCCCTCTGGGGTTCCTCCACTCTGTTCTCAAGCTTTTTTGTCCATATCTGTAATCTCAGAGACAGGTCACAAAGTACACCTGCTTAAGATTCCTCAGAAAGAAAGATGAGCCCAGGAAAAGACTGACAGTGAAAGAAATGGGACCGCCACATGGAATCTTAGCATATTGGTTCATCCCGACAGATCAATATTTTAACATGAGTAATTCCATGATTGGTGAAAATGGCAGCTGAACTTCTTAATGGCCTTGCAAAGTGAGATACTCAGAAAGGTTCTTTGTGGGGGTAACACCCCAAAGCAGAGTGAGGAGGACTGGCACAGATGGACACATGCCACGGAGCCAGCTTGGGGGATCACGCTGTGGGCCACCGCTTTGCTGACCACTGCCCATGCCGAGTGTGCCTGACACAAGTCCTGTTAGAGGGGGGCGAGCAGGACCCTCAGACACCTATGAGCTGCAGCAGGCCCACCCACTGCACCAGGCCTGGCCACCCCCAGTTCTCCACAGGTTGGCGCTAAGGGTCTCTTGAGGGCTGAACCTCAGGTGGGCAGGCTTCACAGAATGAACAAAATATAAAGGCATAAAAAGTAATAGGTACTTAACAAGACACATGATTTTTTAAAAAGTCTACATTTTCACTAGTCAGAAAAACTTATTCTGTTTTTCAATATAGTCTTTAGAGGAACAGTTCATTCACTGCCATCCTTGGGGCCACTCATTCAGAAAAGATTAATCATTAACCACATGATGCACTGTGTGCATGAGCCATAACCCAGACCCAGCCTGAGAAACAGGGTTTAAGCCATTAAGCAATTCTCTCGATGGGAAATTACCCCAGTGCTGGAAACTAGTCTGGCCCTTTGAGGCCCGTGAGGCCAAGCGTGAGCCTAGAAAGGACCCAAAGACCCACTTCAGCTGGGGGATGTGGTGCCAACTGGCAGGGCCAGGACTCTACCCAGCTGCCCTCGCGGAGACACACCTGCGGCTCTCTGAAATGCATCCACCGCACTCTCCAGCCCAGCTTGCAGCTGCCGATTGCACCGGGTCCCGATCTGTGTGTACAGAGCTCCAATGTTAAACAGAATGCTGGCCTTCTCCAGAAGCAAGTTCTGCTGGCTGACTGGGACCCCAGTGAGAGAGTCATACCTATTTAAATGAATGTGAGAATATGAATTACTTAGCTAGTTAATGCTACTGTGGGGTGAAAAATAGACAAAATTTATTTCTTGAATAAAATTCAAACATGCACATGCAGTGAGGCATTTATTTACAAACAAGATGATGGGCCTGATCATGCTGAAGATACCCACAACTGCACACAGAAATGAGGTTTTGCAACCAAGACGTTCTTTGGTAGGTGAATGACGGATAAACAAGCTGTGGCATATCCATATAGCAGAATATTATTCAGCACTAAACCGAAATAAGCTATCGAGACATGAAGAAACATGCAGGAATCTTAAATGCATATTGTTAAGTGAAAGAAGCCAGGTCTGAGAGGACTACATACTGTAGGATTCCAACTATATGACATTCTGGAAAAGGCAAAATAATGGAGACACAAAAAGAATCAGTGGTTTCTAGAGTTCCAGAGGGGAGAAGGGGAAAGGGATGAACAGGTGGAGCACAGAAAATGTTTAGGGCAGGGAAACTACTCTGCACAACATGGTAACAGTAGCTACATGTATGTCATTATAAACTAGTCCAAACCCACAGAATGTACAATAGCAAGAGTGAACTGTAATGTGAACTGTGCGATCTGGGAGATAAAGTGACAATGTATGCTCATCGATTGTAGTGCATGTACTACTCTGGTGGGGGAGGTTGTTGGTGTGTGGGGACAGGGGTACGTGGGAAACGTCGTACCTTCCCCTCAATTTTGCTGTGAACCTGAAACTGCTCTAAAAAGTAAAGTATATTTTAAAATATAAGGCTTCTCCTAAATGAAATATTACAAACCCCTCACACAATTCTTCTGAAGTCTAAAAGATTTGGGATTTTTAGTTTTAAAGTTCATACATCGACCAGCACGTAGACACAGAACTTCTCCTTAATTTGAGACTGAAGCGAAATCCCCTTTAGCCCCTTCACCAGACAGGGCAAGCAGCTAATGGCACCTTTACAGAAAGCCATCTGCCTTTCCTTTCAAAATGAAGGCTGTGGTAAACTTTAGCTCTGAACACGCTCCTTAGCTTTGCAGATTTAGTCTCCTCTAACCCACACTAAGCAGCTCTAAAACATTTAAACAACACTAATCTCTGAAAATACCAACTCTGGGAAGAACCTAATGTTCTCCTTCTGTTTTTAAATTCCATCTATTTCTGTTTGCTGCCCTTGTCATTGAGACAAAACCTGATTCCCATCTCCCGCCGCCAGTCCCACCTGGGACAAGAATCCTGCTCGTTCCACCTCAGAGCTCTGCTGTTTCCCCAATGATAACATGAGCACGAAAAAAATGCCTCTTCTCCTCAGCTCACTTGTTCTGAGAAGCAAGAAGGCAAGGTCTGTTGGAGCCTCCTCCCGCCCCACCGGTTCCCTTCATACCAAACACCACTTTATCTACAGGTCCTGGGCTCTCTTGTATAAAAGGGACAATTAGAAAGAGGGGCCCACAGAGCAGAGTTGTGACTGAAGGGGGACAGCACCGGCACAGGCCTCAGGCACCTACCACGTAAATAAGATTCCCATCTGCCGGGTGGGCGGGAAGAATCGGCTCTCAACAAAGCCCAGCTGGACGAAATAACTCATCAGCAGTTCAACGCCGGCCTCGTCCCGGCTGGGTGTCCGACAAGCCTGCAAGGAAAGCAAGCACCGAGGAGCTGAGCGGGTGAAGACGCAGTGGAGGGCCTGTCCCGGAAGGCGCTCACACATGCTATTTCTGTGGAGCTTGCTTGGGCCCCCCTACTGGTATCATGAACTCTAGGAAGGTGGAAAGGGCTGGAATAAACTTGAGATTCTCAGAACCCAGCCTCAGACTTGCCAGCGGGCAGGTCTCCTGTGGTCTTCTTATGTGGCAAGTGGAATGGACGGCTGCAGCAGTCCATCCCGATTACCTGCAACCACCTGCGAGTCTATAAGATTTCGAGTGTGCAATAATGGGATATTCAGAAGACTCGACAAGCTCTAGCAGCCGTCCTGTCCTCCCTTCCTTGCTGCACGCAGAAACATACTTGTCTCAGATCCATAAGATCTGCTACTTCATCTTCATATAGGTAGCTATCTTCACTGTAATGTTCCAGAATAAAATCCTGTAAGAAAAACGAGAGAAGATACTATAAGGTGTGATTCAAAACTGTAAATAGGTAAAAGAGTAACGTCTAATGTGCTCCCTTTAAAAACGTACAAGACATAAAAACTTATGGGAGAATGCACACTATGGTGATTTTCTGAGTGGTGGGACTTCTTAATTTTGTTTATGTGTATTTAAAATTTTTTGTTGCTTCAATTAAAAGGAAAGCTGCAGTAATTTTGAAAAAAAATATCGTTGCAACATGGTTAAGTGACTACATACTAAACGATTCTGGCAGACGTCACAGATATTCAGGGGCTCAGACCTTCATCCTCTGTGCTGCCCTCGGTACCTGGGCACAGGGTCTTCCTGGCAAAAGAAACCTGCATCTGTGGACTGTCGCAAGGATGCGATGGGGAACTTTGTAAGAGCAGCTCTGGCACTTCCACAAATGAAGCACCCCAGCGAGACCCTAGCCGGGCCCACGGCCCAGTGTCTCACGAGCACTCAGTTCACCCAGTCGTGCAGCACGTACTGCTGAGCACATGCCCCGTGCCAGGCACGTTCGCGGTGCCTGGGCTACATCAGAGAGCAAAACAAAGATCCTGCCCCATGGAGCTTATGTTCCTGCACGGGTCACAGACAGTAAGTAATGGGCACAACAAATAAGCAAATAACATCGAATATTATAAGATGGCAAGTATGATAGGGACCAAAAAAAAAAAGAGCAGTTTAGGGGTTATGGAGGACACGTTCTTGCATAACAGCCTCCATGAGCGCTGGCTCTCCCTGGCTGCAAGACAGTTGAGGAGACTGCAATGACGTCTTCCCAAGTGTCTGTGAGTATTCTCTTTACACACTTTCTACATTAAAGCTCCTTCTGCTTTTTGTATGTTCAATGCATATCTACACACACGCCCATATGCCCCCATCTTACGAAAATAAGATTATACTACATGAATATATGACTTCGGCTTTCCCCCACCCCTCTTTAATTCCCCCCGACCCACTTCCACCCCTGACCTATGGATGTTGCCATTTCCCCTTAAGAACTGGATTTCTGAAGGCGGGTGTTTCTTCCCACACATTCACAGAGCACCCCTGGGGCCTGGCTCCCCCCAGTGCACCCGGGGTATGGTCCGTGGCTCCAATTAGGGCGCAAACCCAGAACCTTCTTGCATGTATAGCAGATGTGCTCAACACTACACTATGGAGCCACCCCCAGTTTTTTTTTTTGTTTAGGTTAGAGCTGCAGGAGAAAGGCACAATGTTGAATAAGATGTCAGAAAACAGTCCCTCTGTCCCATTGAGGGACAGATGCCCCTGGCACAGTTCCAGGGCAAGGATGCACTCAAGGGCTTTCTTTAAGCACCAGCTACCAAATCCTGGCCCCACTGCCTGGGGAGAACCTATGAAAGTGCTAGAAACTTTGTTGTTTTTTTTTAGTTGTCAATGCATCAAACACTTTCATATGCTGTAAAATATTCTATAACATGACCTTTGGTTATACAATCCTTCAACATAACGAATATACAATTCATGAATTCAACAAATAAACTGAGCACCTGCTACGTGCTAGCCAATATGTACCATGTTAGTCTTCACTCCCTGTCAGACATTAAAGTCCTTTGTGTAAGTTTTGAAATTAAAGATGACAGTCATCCCCCCATACACTTCCGACTAGTTCCTCAGAAGAAATCCCAAGGTGTCTTGCTGGGCCCAAGGATGTGTAGAAGAAGGCTCCTTCTGCTTTTTAACCTGTCCTTATCAACCAACTTCCCTTTTTGTTTTATGATGCCACCACAGGATTTCTTCATGACTTAAAGAGCTGATGCTTGAAATCGACTCTTCATCTGATATGACTTATCAAATTGGAAATGGTTTTCAGGATGTGCTTCCACAGTGTAGCGGTTAGCACGTCTGCTTTATACACAGAAGGTCCTGGGTTCCTGTCCATAGTCTACGGCCATGCCACCCTGAACAAGCCCGATGTCTGATCTCAGAAGCTAAGCAGGGGTGGGCCTGGTTAGTACTTGGACAGGAGACCACCTAGGAAGACCAGGTGCTGTAAGCATAAATGATAACAAATGAAAAAAAATGAAATGGTTTTCTATTAGCAACATTAATTGCTATGAGCATGATCTGAAAGACAAAGTGTATCTATGGCTTCTCCAGTGACATCCTCAAAAGCAGTGCTAAGGGCCACCATGCAGGTGATGCTCTACAGAACAGCATGTTGTTCTGTCAACCACTATGGCGGATGATGGCAAAAAATTTCTTAAAAGGAGAGAAATCACACTTAAAATAAGTTAAAAGAGAAACTTTGTGCTACGTCACTGAAGCCAAAGAGGATACTGATAAAAAGTCTAAATGTATTCTTGACTTTGAAACTTAGTAAACTAGGATAGATTAAACAAATTCTGTAGATAAAAATAAAATATGTAGCTGAAACACACTGTAATCATCAGGGACAAGATAAGAATTTCTATCATTACTGCTGTTACTTAGCATAATTCTGAAAGTTTTCTAACAAATTAAGAAAAACAAGAGACATAGACATTAGAAAGGAAGAAACAAAATAATGATATACTTATAAAACCTTAGAGCATCAACTGAAAAACTAAAATAATGAGAATTCAGTGAAGTGGTCAAAAAATTAACACATAAAAGTCGACAGTCTTCCTTTCTTATATAGGCAATAATCAGTTAGAAAAATATCACAGAGGAATAATAATTTTTCAAAATCACAATGAAAGCACAATATTTCTAGGAATAAAATTGATTTAATTAAGCGGGTAACTCAAACTTTACTGAAGGACGTTAGTTATTTCATTTTTTCCTGTGATTCATGAAATCATTTTTTTAAAACATGACAGCCTGGTCCCTGCCCCCGTAAACTTGTTCTTTCTTGACATCAACAATTAGAAATACTCTATTCCATGGATGAAAACGCGCAGTATCGTAAAGGTACGATTTTGTCCAAATTAGACTCTGGATCCCATAAAATTTCAATCGAAACCCCAAAGTACTATTTTTTGGAAACTTGACGAAATATGAAAGTAAAAATGTGGAAGAAAAGCTAAGAACATTTGGAAAAGCATCATAATATAGGAGACTTGCTCTATTTGGTGTTAAAATACATGGGGATTAAACAGTGAGAAACAGACAATGAAACTAGATGTGGATCAGAAACAGACTGAAGCAGATTTGAGAATCACATATATAACTGAAAGCCAGAATTCCATAGACATGGGAAAGGCTGGACCTCCATCAGGTCCAGGAAGGAAGGAGGTGTGGTGGCACACACAAATGGTGTGACCCATGCGAGTTTACGGAAAGGACTGTGACGGTGCTGTGGATGGTGCAGAACCTCTGGAGCCATTAGAACCCCAGAGCTGAAGGGTCAGCGAGGAATAGGTAAAAACCCAGAGAGACGGCTCCCTGTGGTGGGCACTGAACCACCACCATGAACTGCCCTATGGAATGCAAAAAAAGCTAGCTAAGGGAGCAGAATAAATGACCAGCTTCCCTCTCCTACCCTCTCAGATCCTGCCGCTGCTCTTCCCTCTGGCCACATGCTAGGAAACCAGAGAGCAGGAGCCTGTCGCAGCTGGCTCCCCAGCACACAGAGCAGGATGGAGGAGGGTAGATGATGGGGGTTGGTGGTGGGGGTGGGGGGCGGGGAGCAAGGAGGCAAATAGACACCCTCCAGCACCACAGATGGAGTCTTTATACATAGTTCAGAAAAAACTGCTACCCATCCGGTGAAGATAAAAAGTTATAGCCTTACATCTTCCCTTTTAACCCCAAGACAAATTCCAGATAGATTAAAGATTCGATAATGAAAAAATTTAAACAAAGCACTAAAAGAAATAATAGCAAAATATTTAAGACATTTTGGTGTGCAGAATGCTTTTCAAGGTAAAGGGAAGAACTGATAAGTTTAACAACATAAAATCTGTATGGAAAAATATATATATTATACTTTTTAAACTAGTTATTGCTTTTATAACAAAAATTAAAGGGGAGTATGTACTGAGAGCGATATTTGCAATATATATAACTGAGGGTTACTATCTCTTACATGCAAAAAAAAATTTTGTAAGAAATAAGAGCAACACTATGGAATGCAAAGGACAGAAAAAGTCATTTTGAAAAGTATAAGGGTCACATAAACATACATGAGAATGTGCTCAACTCTAGCACCGAACAAAGAAATCCAAACTATAATAAGGTACCACTTTTGCCTGATTTCACAAAAATCAAAAAGATATTTTTTAAAATATCAAAATGATGAATGATACCAGTGTAAGCAAAGGTGCAGGAAGATAGCAGTCACACACAGTTGGGAGGAAGGTAAGGCAGAACCACTTCTAGTGAGTAATTAGATGATATGTATCTTGGACCTATCAAATCCATATCTAGAGATTTATCCAAAGGAAATTTTCCACGAAGAGTACAAAGACACTCAATGGAGAATTGCTGATAAAAGCAAGCACTTGGAAGCTTTCTAAAGAAGGAAATTAATGGCCACCTTGTTTAGCACAAGGAGACATCATGCTAAGCCCTCATGGATGGGACAAGTCACACACCCTCATGAGGCAGGCCACTGATCAGAGGAAGAGACTGGTGTCCAAGATACAGAGCTCACGGGGAGAGGTGGTAGACCATGAGGGATTTCTACATGTCTTGGTATTTTCCTAACATTTTGCAAAACTGTTCTTAATCAGAAAAATAAATATAGCTCTATTTATTTAAAAGCAAAAGAAAACCCCTGAATTCTCTGGATAAAGAATTTATTTTGATGGTGCTTTTTAATGAGGCCATTTTAAAGCCCACGTGTTTAAAATAAAACCAAGTCACATCATGAGGCTTTACTGACCATTAAACATCACATAGACACGTACATCAGATTCAAAAGACGATTCAGAATGCCCTCATTAAGTCGGCCAAGCTACTCCTGTAGAACCTGTCTGTGTTACTCTCAAGTACAAACATGGAAGGAAGAAAACAGAACATCCCCCAAACGTTCTCATTTTTGTATGATTGACATTTGAAGAATCCCTTTTAGGCTAAAATAACATGGTTGGAAGCCTCAGCTGAATAGCAGTTGGCCATGCCCACATCACATGATTTTTTTCCACTGGCTTTAATGTGGAATTCAGCACGTGACACATTTGGATCTCTACAGATGCCCATAAAATTCTCCGAGTTTCTCCAAGACGGTCTGTCTTTAAAATGCCTGTACTCATGCAGCTCTGGTGCCAAGCAACAAACTAAATCTTAGGAATAACTATTCTATAAAAGCAACTAAAGAACATTTCCACACAAAGAGGGATTGTCTTGGGTCTCCCAGACCTGTGACAAGTGTCACATCTAAAAGTTCAGGCAGCCTGTGAAAAGCTGGCATTTAGCTGCAGCTCTAGGATTGTTCTCTGCTCAGATCATCCAATCTCAGGTGATCCTGGGTCCCGTAAGACTACCAATGTCCCTTCTCAAACTCGAAAATAAACCCCAAACTCACAGGGACCAGCACCAAGATTTAAACAAAGCAGCAGGCAAAAAGGCCATGTACGAAAGGGCTTACGTCAAGAGATTCAGTTTCTGCTCTAGAATGGAAGTTAAGCACAGAAGCTTTCAAAGCACTAATGAACTGCTTTTAAAAGGACAAATTGTATAGCACCCAAAGCACCACACGATCACCTCTTCTTTTCTAAACGAAAAGCAATCTAAAATGAGTTAACTGACAGGATTACTATAAAAAGAAACATAATTCTTTGAAGCATTTTTCATGAAGCATAGGTTGATTCCTACACACCGCCTGCGCTGGAAAGCTCAGAGACGGGCACTACCTTCTCCCGAATTTCCACCTCCTCCTGCTAAATGAAGTGTAAGGCGATTCATTAAAACTCCGACTGATGGAGCTGGGGAGAGGAGAGCTTTCCAGGCTCGGGAAGTTCTCTCTATCAAAGCACCTCTACCACTTCCTACCTGAATACCTCACTGAAAAATAGACCCGGCAGGCAGGGCCTGAGACATCACCAGCACACAGCACAGTGACAGGCACAGGCGGGCCCACAAGGTTCGGCTGCTGGCCGGCAACACACACGGTGCTTAAGAGGAGGCCAGATATAGTGCATTTAAAGAGGTGAACTGTATAGCATATGAATTATATCTCAATAGAGCTATTATTTAAAAAAAAAAAAAAAAGAATAGAGAAAGGAAGAAAGAGAAAGGGAAGGAGGGAGGAAAGAAAGGAGGCCAGATCCTTAGTAATTATTAGATAGGGTGGGGGGTGAGGACAACCAGAGAGAGACTCCAGTTATTCAAAAATATTTAAGTCATTGAAAAATAAGACGGGTTGGTGTATCAACACAGGATTGCAGAGATGGCTAAATACGTGAAAAAGTGACAAGAACAAACTGTTCATGGTGGAATCTAGGTAGTGAATATACAGGAGTTCCCTGCAAAATTCTTTCAATTTTTCTATAAGTTTGGAAATTTTCATAATATAATGTTTAGGTGGGAAAAATCGGCTATTATTCCAAAAACATGGCCTGCATCAATTACAAAATTTTTTTTAAAAGGTACTAAAATAGGGTACAATTTTTAAATTCCAAAGCACATCCACCACAGATTCTCTCTGATTAGCCGCCTGGGGGCTGACTGGCTGGGTCTCCCCAGGTACACAAGGAGCCTCAGGGTGGCCAAAGAATGCGAAAGGACTGCAGGGTTCTCTATGTGGCCTGTCGAGGAGGCTCGGGGGTCACCCTGCAGACATTAACCGACTCTTGGCCCACTGAGCCTAAGGCCACTTGCAAGAGACACACATTTTCTATATTTCCTTCTTAGACAGTGAGTTCAGTGTCCATTTCTTTGAGATTTACCTTGAGAACGACCGAAAAGTCAACATCCTTGGTTTCCTTCAGGCCGAGCGGAATCAGCGGGATTGTAAACGTCTCCCTATGAGGAGCACAGCAAGGTATATGAACATCCTCATCCTCGCCACTCTGCACCCACAGCCTCCCAGAGCAGCCCAGCTCAGGTCCCCAGCACGCACCAGTTCACTTTCCATAAAGACACCTCTGGTCATATCCCTCTGTTCTAAAACTGGCCCTGGTCCGCCCCTGACTTCTGGACTAACACACAGAGACTACCATCTGCATTAACTTCTCTCCAATCTCAAGCCTTCCTTCATAGTGACTGTGCTGAGACCCTGTTGCGTGCCACGGCCTGTGACAGGGACCGCCTCTCCTGCAGCCCTCCAACCGTGGGCCCTCAGGTGTCTCCCCCTTGGGGTGTGTATCTCTCTGGGTGTCTCATCACCTACACCGGGAAGGCCCTGAGGGCTGGGGACCCGTCTGACACCTAAGTGCTCCTAGCCCCCACCCAGGAGGCTGCTTCCCCTCTGCCTCCTGTCCTCGCACTGACCACTCTGTTTCCCCACAGGTCGCCCTGAGAGTGAGCCCCGAGCCTAGCGGTTTAGGGCAGGGCCAACGGGAAGTGAGCCCCACTCATGCTGTGTTTTGCAAACAGGGATTTAGTTCCCCACCTGGTAACAAGAGACCTCCTGGGGCCACTCAGCCCAGCCTGGGGGAGAAGGCCAGGAATGCCAGCCAGGTGAGTGGACAATGCCACCGTAAACTGAAACTGGCTCTGTGCTGGAGAGAAAACGAGGGGGCGGGGGCTGTGCTCAAAGCAGGTGATATCCAACAGGGGTGCAGCAGCTGGAAGGGAAAGCTGGGCCCTGATGGAAGCAGATGATGATGGGCCATGCCCTTTCCCTGGACCCCGGTGTCCTCCTGTCCCCCTGTGACTGTCCAGCAGCAGCCAGTTCCCAAGGCCCCCTGACCCGGGCACCCCCAGCCCCAGCCTTGAGCTAACGTAACTCTCTCCATGACTTCCAGTGCCCATGTTTTCTTCGCTGCACAGTGAGATCGTTTCTTCCCTACCTACCTCACAGAGGTGTTTAAAGATCAACTGTGCTGAGGAAGAAACAATCTGCTTTGAAAACAGGAAGCGGGCGGATTCAAATGCAAGGTGTCATTATGCTTGAGCCTATCTCCCTCCCCTCTTCCCGATGGCACAGGGGGTGGACTGGCCACTTTCAAGTCACGTCTCTATGGGAGACATGCCCCTCGTGATGGACATCCCTGCGCTCAGTACAGCAAGTGGGAATATCAAACGTCCTCCCTTAACCACCAAAGTCTGGCCGGGCCTCGCCTCCTTGAGGAACTTTGATCTTTTAGGCAACACACTGGAATATAATACCAGAGTGTCGGCTGGGACAAGCCTTTCACTTGTTCTGATTAGGTGTTCAAAACTGCACTGGGAGCCCATGGCTAAGTGAGCCAGGGCACAGGGCATCACAAAGGGAGGAGCAGAGGTTTCATGTCCTAACGCTTTCCCTCCGGCTCTGAAAAACACACCGTCCCACGCGGAGGATCGGGGTGATCAGGAAAAGCACATTCCAAGATGACTCGAGGTTCCCTAATGTTACCCTTCTGTTAATCCAGGGAATGATTTTCTGACTGAGTGTTCCCTGGGGTTCCCCAACCTTTTGAGAAGTCTCAATTCCCCACACAGAAAGTAGGCAAACCCTTCTTTGGAGCTTCTCAGTAATTTCTCTCTAAAGATGGACATTTCTTTCAGAGGTGGTTAACCTTGGGGTGGGAGACTTTCTGAACTTTTCTGAAGACCACACCTCCATATGTCACCACCCACAAACATTCCCTAAATTAACACATTCGTTTCCCAAATATTTAATGGAGTACATTTCTTAAATGTCTCAGTTGCACCTTCTTCTCAGAGAACTTGCAAGGGTCCCAGGCAGTTTAAATGTTTTTGCATTCTATCAAAGCCAGGCCCCGTGCGTGGTGGTGAGGCTGAGAGGGAAGAAGGCAGGCAACTTGGCCCCTCCTGGCAGGCTGGCTCTCAAAGCTAAACAAAGAAGTACTTCCAGGGCATCTTTATGGCAGAGCCACCACAGAGTCCACGTGAGAGGTACCGACTCCGTGCCTGGACCCAGACACGCAGCTCTCCAGTAAAACTATTTTCCAAGAGTCACAGGACAAATAAATGCCTTTTTGTTCCACTCTCCAGGTATTCCCAGCAAACATCCCTTTAACTCCTGCATCATGCTCATCCCCAAACCTGATCATTTCCCCACTTCCCAGAGTGGGGTCTGCCATACGCTCAAGGCTATCCTGTGCGCCATCCCTGATGACTCACAGAAAGTACTGGCAAGAAGTGCTGCTGCCACTTACTCTGTGCTCTGATAGACTCCCACCGAGATGTTGAGCCCCTCCAGCTCTTCCTTGAGCATCTGCAGGTCTGAGTTGACGAAGCTCAGCTCCAGACGCACCTGCTCCCGTACCTTGTGGTTTGTGGCCACTCTGTTAAAAGAGAAGGGAAGAGAAGCACTCTCAGCCAAGTGTTTCAGCTGCCAGGTGAGCAGACCCCCCCGGGTCCTCACAGGCAAGTTCTGGGTGTCCACCTGCAGATGTGAGTGCCAAGATGTGATCAACGAGGTGTCTTAGGGGTGCCAGGTACCTGCCCCATTTTGACCCACACCTACTAGTACATGGACCTGAGATGTAGCCAATGACACTGAGCTGCCAAACATGACTCCTAAGACATCTGTGCAAAGAATTAGCCATGAGGAGGGAAAAGGGAACTCTTCTCAGCCACCCATAAAAGACTATAAATTATCCCCTTAAAAGAAAATGGATGAGAAAATAGAGGAAAAAGTAACAACACTCTCACTCATCCTATAAGGCTAATATTACTCTGGATCCCGAACCAGAGAAAAACATCACAGGAAAACAAAATGACAGACTGACACCCTTTATAGATACCTATGTGAAACTCCTCAACGAAATATTAGCAACTTGAACCTACCAACCTATAAAAAGGATTATATACCATGACCAATAGGGATTCATCCCAGGAATGCAAGGTAGGTTTACTGTCTGAAAATCAATTAATGTAACATACTGTACGTTATTAATAGCTAGAATAAAGGACCAAAAAACACATGGTTACCTCAATAAATGCAAAAAAAAAAAAAGTGCAGGCATACTTCAGAGATACTGCAGGTCTGGTGCCAGACCATTGCAATGAAGCAAAATTTGGAATAAAGCAAGTTGTGATGTTTTTGCTGGTGGAGGATCCTACCTTCAATTTGCAAAAAAAGTGTAACACCTGTGAGGTACAATAAAGACAGGTATGCCTGTTGTAATAAAGTCCAACACAGATTTGTGATAAAAATTCTCAAAGAACTAGGAATAAAAGAATTTACAAAATTTCATAAAGGACATCTATGAAAACACACAGCTAACATCATACTTCATGGTGAAAGACGGATACTTTCCCCCTCATGACCAGGAACAAGGCAAAGATGTCTACTTTTGCCACTTATGACCAACACTGCACTAGAATTCAAGCCACTGTCAATAAGGTAAAGAAATTAAAGGCATCTGGATTGGAAAGAAGGAAGTAAAACTGTCTTTATTTACAGATGACATAATCTTATAGGAAATATCCAGGCACCCAGGAAACAAATACTAGAACTAATAAATTTATCAAGGTCACAGGATACAATTCAATACACAAAAATAATTTTATTTCTATATACTACCAATGAATGACCTTCAAATGAAATTCAGAAATAATTTCATTCACAATAGTATCAGAAAGAGTAAAACAAAGGAATAAATTTAAGAAAATCAGCGCAATACTTGTACACTGAAAACTTCAAAACATTGCTGAGATATTAAATGAAGGGACTTGCCATGTTCATGAATTAAAAGGCTCACCACTGTCAAGCTTTCAATTCTGTATTAACAATTTTTATTGAGTCAGTGAAATTCCAATCAAAACCCAGTGAGCTTTTTGATAGAAATTGACAAGCTGATCCTAAAAATTATATGTAAATAAAAAGGACTTAGAATAATCAAATAATTCTGGAATAAAAACAAAGCTGGAGGACTTATATTACCTGATTTTGAAATTTACTATAAAGCCACAGGAATCAAGACAATGTGGTATTGGTCTAAGGACAGGCAATGAAACAGAACTGAATCTAGAAATAAATTCTTACATTTTCAGTCAATTGATTTTGATGACAGTGACAAGACAATTCAAGGGGGGAAAAGTCTTTCCAACAAATGGTGCTGAAGCAACTAGACATCCTAGGTACGTCAGTGTCTCCAAGACCACCACCCCCAGATTCAGTGATTCACTAGAAGGACTCAAAGGACTCAATATATTTAGTTGTACTCTTGGCCCTGATTTATTACAGCAAAAGGACACAAAATCAGTGAAGGGAAAGTACATGGGGGTAAATTCTGGAGGAAACCAGTCACAGATGGCTAAGGTCCCCTCTCCCAGGATGGCTTAATTCCTCCAGGAAGGAACGTATGTAATATATTCATTAGAAATGTAGCATCCAGGGTTTTACTGGGGGCTAGTCAGGTTGGCAACTCTGCCTAGCACGTTTCCAAATTCCAGACTTCAAGAAGGAAAGCAGATGTTCAGCATAAATTACATGGTTTGTACAAATATTTTAAGCACAATGAGCCCCTCTTATTAGTCCTGGAACTGGTGGGAACTCTCCTGAAATCCATGTTTGCAGATGCCAGCCAAGGGCCAACTTTGAAAGCAGGCCTTCCCAAGAACAGCCATCTCAGGCCTGCTATAGTAGCTTTTCTGCACAATGGGCAAAAAATACACCTCAATCTAAATTTCATATCATATACAAATATTAAGTTGAAATGCAATACAGAGCTCAATACTTGAGCAAAAACTCTAAAATGTCTAGAATAAAACACAGGAGAAAAGCTTCATGACTGTGGGTTGGGCAAAGTATTCTTAACTACTCACGAAAGCACAGTCCATAAAAGAAGAAATTGATAAATTGGACCCTGTCAAATATTAGAACTTGTTTCAAAAAACAAACTCAACAAACAAAAAACTTCTGTGCTTCAGAAGATACCATAAAAAAAAAAAAAGGAAGAAAGATAAGCCAGAACTGGAGAAAATATTTACTAATTATAAATCTGATAAAGAATTTGTATTCAGAATATAAAAAGTTCTGTTAGTTAAATAACAAAAAGACAACTCAACTTTTTAATGGGAAAAAGATTTGAATAGACATTTTAGTAAAGAAGATGTATGAATGGCTAACAAGCATATGAAATAATGCTCAATATCATTAGTCAATAAGGAAATACAAGTGGAAAATTAGATATCAATGAGATACCACAATGAAACACCGATACACACCCACTAGATTGGCTATCCTAAAAAAGACAAACAAGAACAAATATTACTGAGGATGGAGGGAAACTGGAACCCTCATCCATTGCTGGATGTAACTGGCACAGCCACACTGGAAAACAGTTCGGTAGTTTCTAAAAATGTTAAACATAAACTTACCATCTAACAGAACAATTCCACTCCTAGGAATCTATATGAGAGAAATGAAAACACGTGTCCAAACAAAGACATGCATGTGAATGTTTAGAGTAGCATTATTCATAATAACCTCAAAATGAAAGCAATCCAGATATCCATTAACTGGCAAACAGAGAGACAAAACATGCCACATCCATAGAATGAAACAGGGTTAAGCAATATGAAGGAATGAACTTGACCCAAGTTCTCCAGCAGAGGTTTTGACACAGACTTGAAGACCTTCCAGGTGCTTCCTCATTTTGCAGATTAGGAATCGCTGCAGAAATAAACAGTAGCAATTAAAACCAAGTATTGAGCCAGACCTGGCTGAGCACATTTCCATGACCCATCTAGGCAGGTCCTAGTCACTCCTCAGACCGGATACTAGAATTTATGCTCATTTCATCAGCCAAGAGCTCCAGCAGCCAGAGAATTGGTACCTAACCATCTCTACCTCCTCACTAATGAAAATCCAGTCACCTGTCATCTGTTTGCTTTACTTACCACCTTTCCTTCCGAGAGCAGAGTACCAACAGCTTCTCCTAACGGTCTGCCCTCTCCACTGGGGCAGCTCCCTGCCCTTGTCACATATTTGGGCCCATCAGTTTCTCTCCATGATGTATTTATATTTCTTCTCTCCCTTCTCCTCCCCTCTAGCCCCCATCTGTCTTGACCAATCAACAAGCTTATGCTGCGCCCTCTTGGAAAAAGCCAAGCCTAACCCTGGTTGCAGATATGATGGCATCTGCCCTCTTACCATCCAGTAACTTTTCACATGTGCACATCTGGGCTCCTCAGCCAGGCAATGAGATATTGGAAGCTGAGCTGGCAACTATCATTTGTTTGGGGATTTTTAGGGGAGGCCATGATCACCAATAAGAAATAACATTTTCTATTACACCCATGTACACATGCATACCTAAAATGAAATTCTCACGAAACCATCCTTTGCCATAGATGTGAAACACTCCAATATGTCTATTCTACCATAATAACCTCTTAAAAAAAAAAAATGATGTTTGCAACTCTCCAATTCTGATTCTCTGACACCAGCTGGGTGCCCAACAATTCAATTCAGTTCTGACACCAACTCCCGGGGTTAGCACAGACTCCCTAGTCATGGCTCAGTACCAAAACATCATCACATTGGGCACCAGTTGCCAAACACAGGGCTCCTGTAACTTCTGACCGATCAGCTATAAATCTGGGGTTTCCGCAACCCCCTCCTCAGGTTCGATAATTCACTAGAATAACTCAAAAAACTTGGGAAACACTTTACTTATATTTACTATGGTTTATTTTAAAGGAAAAATTCAGGAAGAGACAGATGGAAGAGATCCGTAGGCCGAGGAGGGGCACGGAGTGTCCGCGTCCTCTCTGGCATACTACTGTCCCAGCACCTCAATGTGTTCACCGGGCCAGAAGCTCCCCAAACCCCATCGCTTAAGGTTTGATACTTGATTAAATCATTGGCCGCTGGTGCCTGAATTCAATCTCTAGCACTTCTCCCCTCCCTGGAGGTCCAAGGTCAAGAGCTGAAAGTTCCAACCTCTAATCAGGCTTGGTCCTTCTGGCAACCAGTCCCTCCCTCCATTCTGAAGATCCCCCTCTCTCATCAGCAGTCCAGGGCTTCTAGCTCTATGCCAGGAACCACGCATGTAGACCAAATATTTATTTTTTATTATATACCACAAAAGCAACCCATTTAACTGATTTCATTTATACTATGGGCCACAACCTGCTGCTTGTAAAACCTGTACTGCAGAGATGTTACTGAGAACATGACCGATTCACTAGCTGATGATGTCCACAAGGATGCATGGAAGAAAACTCTCCCAGCCCTCACTATTGGGATTGGAATGGCTCCTTCTCAGTAACTGGTTGCTTTTGGCAAATGGGCATGCAATGTGTTCCAGATCCCATTCCCTTCTTCATAATGCCTTCCCAGAAAATCGGAGATAAACTGTCTAATAAAGCATAGAGGGCCTGGTAGCAGGTACTAGCCTTACTTCCAGCTCAATCTCTCCCCTATCCTTCCTTCTGCTCCTATATTCTCATTCACTCCTGTTTTAATCTTACACGTTGTAGGAGTAAGGTGCCTCCCATTTATTTTGGAATGAGGCAAGATGAACTATAACTCCTGGACGTCAAGACTTTGCCTTCTATTTCTTTGTATTTCTCCTGGAACTCGGCATGTCCTTTCTACATCGTGGGGGCTCAACATATTTCAGTTATGAAAGAATAGCAGCACAATAAAGACCACTGTCTAGTGGCAGTGTGGGGTGGAGGGCAGAGGGGTACTGACTGGTCCTCGGCAGCAGAGTGGGTCCAACTTAAATATGACGACTTAGACCCTAAGACTCCTGTCCAAATACCTAAAGAGCCTCCAAATATGCCAATAATTCTTCTACCTCTCCATATTGATTTACCACATCTCTTCCCTCTAAACTTGACAACAATACTCTGGTTTCTCTTCAGATTGCATAAATCTTTCACCTTTTAGACTTGACGACAATTTGAGATTTAGGATTGCAACAAATCAATGCTCTGTGGATGTGGACATCTTCGTGTGAGTCACTGTAGAAAGGGCTGGTGGTCAGGCGGAGCCTCAGGTTTGGTTTCTATAATGTTGACCTTTGGGTACATGATGATTCAGAAATCAACTGCCAAGTTGTTTCTAGTACAGGTAATGATTTTTCACTGATTCACTGGCGTAAGGTAGCTTCTCAAATAAGGTACACCAATTCAATAAGGCGAATGTGCCTAGCTCCCCTGCGCCCAAGCTGGAGGAATAGCTTGGGGCAACAGGTAAGAATAGAACCAGCTAGTCCAAATTAGAAACTAAGACCAGAGCCTTGGTCTCCTCAGTACTGGTGCCCTGCACCTGGGCTGCCTTTCCAGCTAAACAAAGAAACACTTCTACGGGCCTTCCTGTAAGCACATGGCTTTTCTCAGCTTTCCCTGGGATGCGCAGCTCCTCTGAGGCCCTGTGGTCTGGGGCCGGCTGGGACAAGACGGCACTGTTTCCGCCCTCTCCGGCGGAGTCTCCACGGCCTCCCTCCGGCCTCGACCACCAAGGGAAGACCTATTCTTGGGTTTTTCATAATGAGTATGCATGTACTGCAAAAGTAAAGAATGAGAAGGTGTCCCACTTACTTTCTATGAGTGCCCAACTCACCAAGTGTGAACAATGAGAACAAGGGCGGGCGGGCGGGCGGGCGGGCGGGTGGTTGGGGGTGGGGATCCATGTTCAATTATTTCCTGAGAATACTGACCATATCCACATACGGTTTCTCTCAATTTGGAGTTTCTGAGACCTTTCCCACCATTAAAGTCCCTATGTGATGTTGGCCTCTCTGCCCCGAGTCCAAAATTTCTTTAACATCCCCATGTTTGGTCTTAAAAATGCATGCAAATTTTGTGTTCTGACCCATATTGTCTCTATGTAACATTTCCCCCCACGTCTTTTAGTAAAATTGTCCCTCTGGGAACAGGCATGACAACAGGCACCACAGGCTTACACCAGCTTCAGAGGCCTCATTGGAGCAGCTTGGCCTTAATCCATCTGACCCCAAATCCTGCTCTACTGGGGATTCAGGGACGCCACAGCAAGTGCTGCCCAGAGCCCTCCCGTGGCCACGGGGCTAAGGCCACAGATCGGCCCGTCCGGCACGACGTCTGTCCCAGCCCCTCTCCCAGTGCCAGGAGGCAGGCCTCAGAGTCGGCGCAGGCCCCAGCGGCCACAGAGGGCTTGCACGCCCCACTGCAGAGGGGCACCAGCCTCCCTCAGAACTGACAACGTGAGCAGTCATTAACCTCAAAGTATTCTCATTACAGCCACCACCACCCAGGCCACCCCTGGCTCAGAACTTCATGACCCTCTGCACTGGAGATCACAGACTAGAGGTTGGTGGGACTTGTCACTTGGCTCTCAGGGTGTTATTACCGACTGCCCCTTGAACTACTTGCTGATGTTTACAAATTCTACTATCAGAAGGTTAAAAACAAAAAAAGTCAGATCTCTCGCTTCTCCTGAAAAAAAAAAAAAAAAAAATCTGAACACCTGGCAACTCTGGCCCTGCCCTCCAGCGGGGCAAATGGCAGTTGCCCTTCTGAAGAACACGTGTGTCCTGCCCTTCGCAGCGGTCCCTACCGCTCCCTGTGGTCTCACAGCGCGGTCCCAGCCCTTTGCTCATTTCCATCTCACCTGGCCCCTGCAGGCCTCGGGGGGGCCGCCCCTGCTTCAGTCCAACAGCTTCCGGTACAGGAGGGGGACTCGAAGCCCACAGAAGTTAAATGACTTACTCTTGTTCAAAGAACCAGTTAAAACCGGGCTGTGTGGCAACTTGCTTTAAATTTCACAAAGACCATCTCTCTTGCAGAGAAACTTCATCACGTTTCTACCTCAGCTTTTCTCAAGGGAGGGAATGGAGTTGGGAAAAGTGAGAATATTGTCCTTGCTTAGCCTGGAAAAGTACATTTAAAATATCTGATACCTTCCTAATAAAACTCCAGGAAGCTCGGGGACTCTTGGTTGATATAGATCCGAGAAATCCTTTGGCGGGGGAGGGGGTAAAAAAACCTGGCTTCTCACAGTCTCTGCCCAGCCTTGAAGCCTTCTTACTTGTGCAGTTAAGGACTAGGATCCTGGCTGGCATTCTTGCATCTTAAGGGACATTTTCCCAAATGCCCTCCCCCCAACCATATTCCAACTGCTCTACCTTCATCTGAGGACTGCGATGGGATATCTGAGAACCTGAAAACAGACAGAAGGACAGACAGAACAGTGAGGCCCAGTTTACGACCGAAACTACCCTTTGTTGGCAGGGACAGCCACCTAATCTGCCACCCAGCGACACCCCTGGGGTGAGCTGGGCTTGGCTAAAGGCCCTATTTGTTTTCTAGAGACCGTTTGCGGTTGAGTCAGATTAATAAATACCTTTAGGGTTTCCTCTGACAACACTCTCCAGCGAGGGGCACTTTGAACCCTTATATCACTGTGAGAATCATTAACAACACTACCCCACCCCCACCCTGCCAGCTCAACTACTGCCAGCCTGAAAATGAGCTTGAGCCACTGCTGTTTGCTGGTGTTATTAGCAGAGCAAGACAGACAAAACTGCCCTAGTTCCCATCTTAGAAACGCGAAGTTCCCCGGTGAGAGTGCGCTTCCCTGGCCATCCTGTCTCTAAGGCCACACCACCCTGCAGCCATGTCTATCATTACTCCCTTCCATTGACATCCTGACTCAATCAGGTTTATTTACTTGGGTATTAATATCCTCCCACAAAACATTAAGCATCACGAAAGCAGAGTCCTCTGATTGTTTGTAGCCTTATCCCCTTGCACCTCAAACTCTGCTTGCCCCTTAGTAGGTGCTCAACAAATCCATTTGTGGGGTGAATGAACAGACAAAGCAACTGCAGCCCACTTCTGGGGAAGCCACAAAGTCAGGGATGTTCACCTGCCACCCTGGCCATAGGACTATCCTGTCAGTGGCAACCAAAATCTGTAGCCACAAAACACACCAGAGGGACATGCCTGCGGCCTGCCCCACAGAGCAAGCCCGGCATGCAGCGGGCACTCCCAAAACTGGGGGCCTCTCCTGAGTCGCACTGGCAGCACTGGCCACATATGGTCCAGAGTGCTGTGGTCCTGACAATTTCCAGACTTCTCTGGGGACAGGGACACTGTCAGATATTTTAAACGGTGAAACGTGACAATATTTTCCCAGTCTCCTGAAGTAATAACCTCCCTTCCGTCCTGTTATAGAAGTAGCTGGAGAAGAGGGTCCCAACACATGGCCACCCCCAGGACTTGTGTCCACCAGGACAACCAACACAGGCACAGCACTGGCGTTCCTGGCCCAGTGGCAGGTTCAGGGGGTTGCTTATATTATTCTTCTGTGACTTTGCAGTATTTCACAATAAAAATGAATAAAAGCAATCCACGTACTTTGTAAAAGAGCATTCGAACATTGAATGGAGTAAAATGAAAAGAAGAGTCGCCTCCACCCCTTCATCCTAGTCTTGCTCCCCAGGGCCAACTCTACTAACACGTTCTTTCTTCATCCTTTTTTGGAAAAGGTCTGTGCATACACAAAAGCATGTGTGCAAATCCTTTAAACACAGTCTCAGGGCATGTGTCCTGCACCTTTCTTAAGAAGCAAATACAGACTGATTCAGAAATGACTTGAGCCCAGGCTCACATTCAGAAACACTCCTCTTGTTTACTGAGTGCTCAGGTGCGCTGATCCCACCTATTGTACATATCTGTGACCACCAAAGCATTGTGGCTCCTTTACAAACACCCGATCTGTGTGTGTTTTTCCCAACAATCTCCACACCACCTCTGGGCTCCCTAGGGCCTCCAACAGTAAAGCTGACCCATTGGGAACACCCTTTAGCCATATCCCGCCAGGTTTCTGGGTTCCCTGCCAGGTTCCACGTCCCTGCAAGCACTCCACATCTCTTTCCGAGGCTCTAGAAGGCATCTGTCTCATTTCCCGGGACATCAGGCATTGTGCCTGGCTCGACTGCCCAATGCAGGAGGCAGCATGGGACTGAAAAGAATTACCCCTAGAACTCTGAAGGAAGTTCAGAAGAGGAAGCTGGCACAAGATCTTTAGTTGCACTGAAGGGTGTGGGGAGGTCTTACAGCTGCCTATGACACAGGTAAGGCTTCAGAGAGTTCTGTGCTCAGTAGGTAATGATTTTACCACCAGAGCATAATAATGAGTGCCTCAGGCGCATGGGGCTGTACTGGGCCCCTCTCATTAGATGGATGGTCACTGGCAATAGAAACGTCCCCACACCCTCCTTTCTGTCTTCCTTTCCTTTATACATTCAATAAATATTTATGCAGCATGATTCTAGACCAGGCATAGTGCTCGGCAGTAGAGGAACTAGATGTGTCCCACAGAAAACAAACACAAATACAATAACTGGACACCCCACAGCCCTCCCCCCAATCCCTGAACACATGGACAGCTTAGGTAAAGTACTTGTCTTTAACATAACTGAGCTCTAGACAAGAAAGAGCATGCTCCAGGCTACAGAGATAAGGAAGAAACCCAAAGCTAAAACTGAGAGCCGGAGAGAAAGTTGGGCAGGCCTGGGACTTCAGGGAATAGGTGGATAGGCTTGGAGGAGGCGGGACTCCCAGCTGAGGCCGTGGAGCCAGCAGTCACCTACTTCAGAAGGTTTTCTGCTCCCGTTCTCATCCGCACAGCTTTCAGGATCTGCTGGTTCAAGGCAGCCCTCTGATTCTGCAGTTTGCTCCGGCCGGTTTGTGCAAGGGGATTACAACCCTACGGGAAAATGAGAAATGCCCCTCTAAATTGATGACAACATTTAATATAACAGAAATGATTTTAAAACTAAACTTTTCTGAAAGTAAAAGTAACAACATGGAAAATATGTAAAATATTGAAAAGTATAAAAAAGTAAATAAAAGTCACTTATAAAAACGTAACTCTAAAACAGCCACTCTAGACTGGTTTCTTTCCTATTCACGTATTTCATGTGCGTGGTGTTATGCTCCACATTAGTGGCTGTGTCGGAGTCCCCAAGACCAGCCCCACATCTGGACTCACAGCACTCTGCATATAGTCGCATTGATGGCTAAGATTTATTGCATAGCTGGGTTGTAGGGGAAGAGACATGGCGGACCCTGGAGGAATCCATGTGCAGGCTTCCCTACACTCCTCTCCCATGTGGGGTCACACAGAACACACTCTTCTCCCAGCAACAAAAATGCAGCAACATGAATGCGATGTCTCTGTCCAGATAGGCACATTCGAGAATCAAAGCCAGGGATTTTATTGGGGGCTGGTCACAAAGCCAGGCGTTTTATTGGGGGCCAGTCACAAAGCCAGGGTTTTATTGGGGGCCTCCGCCTAGCACGTACCAAAATTCCAGGCTCCCAGAAGGAAGGCAGGTGTTCATCGTAAACCACATGGTTTTTGCCATCAGTCCAGGCACAGTGAGCCAACCTTATCAGTTAGGGGATGGAGACAACACTCCAAGAGCCAGGTTCCCAGATGCCAGACAGGGGCCAACCTTGCAAGCAGACCTTCCTAAGGATAGCAGCTCCAAGCCTGCTCCATTAACCCTTTCCTGCACAGTGGCTCATAAGGTTACCATATGTTTTCACTTAATGTTCTATCGTGAAAATTTCCATTATTATGAAATGTTCCTCAAAACCATGATTTTAATGATTGAACAATACTGCCTTTTTTTGGATTTACCTTTTCCTTATAGTTGGACAGTTAGATTACTTCTAAGTATCTGCTATTACAATTATTTGATGCATATTTGTAAACACAAATCTTTATAAACCAATTTTTTCTTAGTAGATTTCTAGGACAGAGTGATGGGGCGGGAGGGGGGCAGGGTAACCTTTTTAAGGGCCCCCATGCACCAGCCCAATTATCCTCCAGGAGAGAAAGGCACTCCCTATTCCCTGTCCCCTCTCACCTGCTGGCCGTAGGCAACCACAAACCTACTTTCTGTCTGCCTAGTTTTGCTTATTCTTGACATTTAATATAAATGCAATCATACAAAATGCGGTCTTTGTGATGGGCTTCTTTCACTTGGCATAGTGTTTTCAAGGTTCATCCAGGTTGTAGCATGTGTCAGTCCTTCATATCTTTTTGCCCCTGACCAATGCTCCACTGCATGGGTACACATTTATCAATTCATCAGTTAATTGACATTTGGAGATGTTTCCACTTTTTGGCTATTTTGAAAAGGGTTGCCTGTTTGTGTGTAACTTTCTATGTGGATGTATGCTTTCCTTTCTCTGGAGTGGAACTGCTGTGTCATATGGTTAATTCTCTGTTTAACCATTTGAGGAACTGTCAAACTATTTTCCAAAGTGGCTATACTATTTTATATTCCCACCAACAGTATATTAGGATTTCAATGTATCCATATCCTCACTAATGTTCGTTATTCCCTGTCTTTCTTATTATGGCGAAACTTGTGCATGTTGTCTTGACTTGCATTTCCCTGATGATTAATGACGTTGACTACCTTTTCATGTGCTTATTAGCCATTTGTATGTCTTCTTTAGAGAAATATCATTTCAGATTCTTTGCCCATTTTTAAATTTGGTTACTTGTTTTTCTTTTATTGTTGAGTTGAAAAGTGTTTTTAATCTCTGTCAAATTGATGTGCAAAAACAGGTATCCTATTTTTCTAATTTATATTTATTATTAGTGAAGATATACATTTTTTAAATTAAGTTTATTGGGATAACACGGGTTAATACAATTATATAATTTTCAGGTGTACATTATAATTTGACATCTGTATATTCTATTGTGTGTATTGTGTGAATATTTTTTTCATACATTATTGATCGCTTGCATTTCTCTGTCAGTGAACTGTCTGTGTTCTTGGTCCATTATTTCCTGGGGCATTGGATTACAATGTTTCATTCTTAAGAGTTTATCAGAATTAAGGTTTCATTTTAATCTAATGGTATTCTTCCCACCCAGGAGAAAGAAACCCTGGGATCTGAGGGCTCCATTCCTTTTCCAAGTTTATCTTTAAGCTCTTGCCCACTGACTGGGCTGTGATTACACCCTGGGAGTGGCTGGTGGGCAGTATTGTGAGAAGACTGCCCTTTCTCTCCAGCTGCGTCATTGCAATGGCAGCTCTGCACACACCTAGCCTCCCCCACCTCTGCCCAAGACACGCCCACAGCCTCCACCTGAAGGAGGGAGAAGTGAGTTATCTGCAGCCTCAACCTTCTCAGAGATCCCCATTATCAGTGACCTTTGGACTAGCAGGTCAGAAATGAGTTATGTTTCTCCTTCCAAAAAATATTTCTCATTCTCAGTTCCCAGCAGGTCACCACCCACCTGTCCCCCACACAGTAAAGTTCAAATTACATAGAAATTCAGAATCTAAGTTGGAATGATATTAAAGTTAATATCTTTCAGATTATTAAATGATTTTCGATTTAAAATAAAAAATCAGAAAACTAATTTTCTTTTTTCAGCTATAATTAAATATCTTTAATATTAAGCTAGTTTAATATTAAAGGACTAAAATAATTGCCAGCCTCTTTCCTTTCCACTTCCAAAAATTACCATCAAGGGATTGTTCAATCAGACTCAAAATTACATGGTTCACCAAAGCTGTGTTCTATTTAACAGAGAAGCTTAAAAAGCTAATTCCTTTATGTACATTTCCAGAGCTAAGATAAGCAGCCATTCCAGCTCAGGGATAAGAACTTTCCTTGCTCCTTACTTTACCCAACTTCTGACAGGTCCGGAGTTGCTACACCCTAAACCAGCCCACAGATGTGAGGTCAAGTTTCTAGATAAGACATAGGAATGTTTAGGATTAGATTGGACTGAATAATTAGACTCAAATGACATTACTTCTTACTGACAAGTAGGAATGCTGGGCCTGCTGGAAACACCAAAAACATCCACAGGGTTACTGGGAGACTTCCCAGAGCCCTGAGAGGTAAATTTGGGGAAGACGGCCAGAAAGATCGCCGCCAGAGGCTGTTTAGCCATCCGTGTCTACTGTCCCTGCCAGGGGTTCTCTGCTGGCGGGAACCCACAGTCCTTGCCCACAACTTAGTTCCTGATTGGTTCATAACAGGATATAGAGCTGTTCCAAAACCGTTTGTGCCAGGGGCCAGGGCAGCACCTGTCACTCCTGCTTGGCCTGGGAACCTGGCGTGGGGAGGAAGCACATGAATTGTCCTAGCCTCCAAGGTCACCATTTACAAGATTAAGAGAGAAGTGAGTCTTTTCTCTACGTGGGGTCTGTTGGTTCCCTTACCAGACTAAGGTCTGGGCATTTGCATCAGTCTCAGAACATGGAAGGATGGTCCAACAGCCAGCACTCAAGAAGGGCAGGTCCTGAGTGAAACCTCAGCTCCATCGCTAAATCTGTGGGTGTCTTCCAAGTGTCAAGACAGCTGATGTGGACTCAGTGTCCTGGATCCCACAATTCTGAGGCTTAGAGGTTTAGAGGCCAAAAGAGTGGGCTCAGAACTTAAGCCCATGTCCTTCCTGGTACTAAGATGGGCTGTGAGGCTGCCTGAGTAACAGGAATGTGTGGGAATGTGTGACAGCTCGTCCGCCAACCCCAGACGCCCCTCACATGCCTCCTGGCTGAGGGCTGCCCAGCAGCACTGCTCATCCTTCGGGCACACTGGTCTGCGTCCTACTCTCCCACCTTGTGACCCATGGTGGTCAGGTGTGGTGAATCCATGCTGCCACATCTCCTTCCCAAAGGGAAGAACATCTGACTCGTGCCCAGCCAGTAGAAAAATCAAAGGCCCCTAGTGCTGAGATTGGTTCAAGGTGAGCACCTGACATAGGACAGTCTGAACCCTTCAGGCTTCGGTATCCCTATCAACTGTGTACCTAGGGGAACGTGAGTCTGGGCAGCTGCAGCCACCTTACCAAAGCAAGGACAGTGTCTCCCCAGAAATGAAGCAAATCCAGGGGGAGCAGAGCTGAGAAGCTGAGTCTTGGTGGCAGTATTGGTGCCCTAGATCAAGCCAGGCCTGAAGCTATTCTTCTGGATTTCTCAGTTACTGAAGGCAATGCAGTCCCTTCCTTGCCTAAGTCACTTTTTAAATTACAGTATAAATTACATATAATAAAACAACATAGATTTTATATACATAGTTCGTTGAGTTTGGAAAATGTACACACCTGTGTAACCACTACTCCAATCAAAAATTAGAACACTTCCAACACTCCCAGGCAACTGATACTGTTTCTATCGCCACAAACTTTTGCCTGTTCTAGGACTTCATATAGACAGAATCAGAATGTGAATTCTTTATTATCTGGCTTATTTTGCTCAATATTTGAGATTCTTCCATGTTGTTGCACTTATCGGTGGTCTGTTCCTTTACAGAGCTGGTAGAATTCCATTGTAGGGATGTAATGCTGTGGGTTTATCTGCCTAAGCCATTTTGGATTTTTCTGACACCCGCAACTAAAAAAGTCCTTACTTGAGTAAGTTCACCTGGAGTGAAAATTCTACCTGTCAACATACACCACATGCCCTTAGTGTATAGTCAGTCATATTGTTCGGCTGGGAAACAAGTATTTAAAAGCAGCACCTAGGCAAAAACTGAAGGCATTTTATTTGAAAGAAAGGGAAGGACACTTAAGCTACACCTGCAGAGACCCACACTGGAAAGGAAGATAGGTCAGGACACCAGAAAAACACACACAGACAGAATGGAGCAGCATTTCCTTCCAGACTGAGGCCCTGCTCTGGGCAGTACCTGATACCTTGCACCCCTCCTCCACCCAGAGAACCAGTGGGACCCTTCTTCCACACAGCCACTGATAAAGCCCATACGAATTGAGGGCACAGTGTGAACCTGGGGTCTCCAGGTCAGAAACTGAGTCATGGATGACTTTGCAGGGTCCCCTGGCCAGAGACCCTCACAGAAAGCATGGGAGAGCTGGTGCTTTTTGCTGCTTCTTTACTCCTTCCTAGTTACATAATCCCTCACTCAACCACCAAACTCTGGAAAATAGAATTGTTTGTTTATGAGTTAGCCAGAAGCTGTCAACTAGAAAGCACAGAAATAGCATGCAATACTCTGCAACACACACACACACACACACACACACTCACACACGCACGCGCGCACACGTCTAATTTAACTCTTTATCATGCTAGAGATTCAGGGTAGGCTGATGAACAGAATCCAGCTTTTTCCACGTCCATAAGTAAAACATGGATTTGGCTCTCGTAATGAGCCCTCCTGCCCTTCCAGGATCCCCATCAGGGTTGTAGGCTGAGGCTCAGCTGCCTGCCAGCATCATCTCGACACCTTCATAGGGGCATGGGACCACAACACAAGTCAACACCCAGCTATAATCTTTTAACTAGATGCTCCCTTCAGTTGGTTTTACAAATCGTTAGAAACACCTATTGTGTGCCACTCAGTTATTTTTCAACACGCTGAATAAACAACAAAGATTTATAATCAGCAAAATAGTCATGAATTAAATGTATTTCCACAACTAATGACCTGCTTATTGCAACCCATAGGATGTAGTCACCATGTTAACAGGCTTTATCTAGAAGGTGACTGTGTGGGGTGGGGTGGGGTAGGGTGGGGGCTGGTATGTGTGTGAGATTTTGTACACTTCTCTAATAACCTTTTTTACAATAATTTATACTATTTTTATAATACAAATAATATTGGAGGAAAGGAAGCTAATTCTGAGGTGGTCTTCAATCATCTGCCTTTTCTCTTCTTACAATCCAGTTGAACCCAGGGACTTTCTGAGGGCATATGGCCATGCTGAACTCTATGGGTCTGACTGGAAAGGCCTAAAGGACTTATATTGCATCTCTCCCCATCTCGGGGACTGCAGGTGGGGACCTCGCTCCTGTTGACACCCCTTGCCACCTGCTCTGACAGATACTCAGTTCTCTGGCTGAGTTGCACCTGGCGCACTGCTGTCCTCTGTGGCCACCTCCAATGTAGCTTTTATGTCACGAGACTCTGGTATCTGAGCCAAAGGAGGAAGTGGTGATCAAGCTAAGGCCAATGCCTGGTCTCATCAGGTGGTGTCTTGGAAACGGCCCAAATAGCCCCAGGAAGCAAGGGACATTTACAGTATTACAGCTCATCATGTTGACTCTCCTCTGAGTCACCATGAAAATTCTGTTTCTGCCAGGGGACCCCTTCTGGCCAGGATCCTGAAATGTGAGGAGGTATTTATCAGACACACCCTCTGAGCTGCCAGTGTGCACCAGTGCAGCTAGACCCTCCCCAAGGTCATGATCAGTCTGGGTCTAGCCTGGCCTTTAGAACTTGGCCCACGCCATGGCAGGGTATGGGGTGGGGAGGAGGCAGCACGGTAAACCTTCACACTCCCCTTTTCCTTCCTTCCGTCCGCACCTGGGAAAGGATTCAAGGCTCCAAGGGGATGAGTCCAAGTACCTGGCGAGACATCATCAATGCCCAGTAAAGCTAGACCTGCTGGGCCCCAAGACCTGGGCTCTGCAGACTCAACCCAGTAGAAGGCTTCCCAACACATAAGTGTGTACATAAATGTTGCACACACATGTCCAACATGAATTACACCCCACTAAAACGAATGGTATGGAGGAAGAACTAGGAGAAACTTCTGGGTATAAAAAAACCCTCCTCTGTTCTTCTCTGCTGGAGCCTCTGGGAAGCCCAGAGTAAACAGTGACCACAAACCAGGACACTGTGAACTGTGGGGCCCCATCCACCCTGGAGTTTTCTGTGCACAAGAAACAACTTCTCCAGCTCTTGAGTAAAAACAATGGAGCTAAATTCATTTCAGGTCATTAGTGTTCCCAGAGGATGAAGAGGCAGAGATAAGGACCTGACAATGCTGTATTTTGTGCTGACTCTCTTCTTCCACACAGTGCTGAGACCTCTCAGGCCCTTTCACGGCTTTCTCTACATTTTCTCTGGCTGGTTCTATTTTGGCCAAGGACCAGGCTCTTAGGGCTTTAGGACTACAGAACATAGAAAGGCCTGGAGACGAGCCCTGCTCTCAGGATTGCAGTGTCTTAGAAACCTGCATTACTCTGCATTAACTATAGGCCAGAACACACATTCTTCCAAGATTTTCATTAGGATCAGCATAAAAATCTGGGGGAAAAGGTGCTCCATTTCCAATGGTCATTCTTTTAAGAAAGGAATTTATAGCACTAATCTTACAGACCTGTACCTTTATGTAAACATATAAATGTAAATAAAAAATGAAAAAAAAAAAAGTGAGAAGCCAGAGAAGAAACATATTGCAATAGACCAGAAAGTGTTGTTTTTTATTTGTTTTAATTCAGAGATTCTCCCCCCACACCCCCACCAAGTTGCTAGCCCAGGAGGCTCCCAGTGGGTCCTGGGGGTGTCCATGCCTGACCTGGGGCTAAGTTGTGTCCGCGTCCTTGGGCTCTGCACAGCCAAGTCTTACACAACCCCCCAAAGACCCTGATTTACCAGGGGGCCTCCCTCTCTGCCAATGATTGTCTCACACATTCAGGGTCCCAGCCCAGCTGACACAGTGGTTTTTGGGCAATTTGTCTTCATTGTATGTACAAGTCACACAAAACGGACCTGAAGCTGTGAATATGGACTGTGGAACCCTCCTATCCCCCAATACACACATTGTTTGCTCTCTGTACTAAAGCAAAAAGGCTGATTTCTGTCCAAACATGGACCAAGCTATCAGACAAAGCGCCAACTCCTAGCACTGCTTGGCACCCAAGGAAATGAGGCCCACTGTGAACTGCTACAGAAGCCATACTGAATCAGGGTCAAATGTGCCCCAAAACCTGACAGCTGTCAGGCTCAGAACTGACACTCAATAAATGCTTTTGGAATGAATGGAGCACAAAGGCATTTCAAAAAGAGGAGGGGTGGAGAGGTAGAATAAAGCGAATAGGATGAAAAGAGAACCTTGATTTTAGTAGAAATTAATTTAATCCTGTAAGGATGGACAAAAATCCCAAAAGTTCAGGGGCACTTGTATGATGCCCTGACTAAATCTCCAGCCAGGGTGTGCTCTTGGCTGCCAGGTTTCTGGAGTGGACTCCCCTCTGGGACCACCACTTGGATATCTCATGGAGGCCTCGACTCCAAGACCACCTGCTTCCACACCAGCCTCCTGGGTCCCCCATGTCAGTTAGGCACATGACACCATCCACTCAGACACCTAAGGCAGACATTTTGGATTCCTGCCAGCAGGAATGGTCCACCATATCCTGCCCATTAGTTCTTACCATCCCTGCTAACACTGTCATTGCTCTAGACCTCATCATTCCAACCTCTTCACTGTGATCACTGCCTCTGGTCTGAATTAGGGGTGCAAGCTAGTGGGAAAGATGGGTGGTAGTGGGGCTCTTTATACAGCACTTTATATAACTGACTGAAAGGCATCAATAATCAATAGTCCATTATCAGAAATAGTGGGGACCACAGAGGGCTAAGTCCCACAATTCCAACTTCTCCCTGCCTGGCTCCACCACTGCCTCTCTACCAGCCACTCAGCAAAGTGGTCTCGTGATGTGAATCTCACATGTCCAGTCCTGCGTTAAACACTTTGATGAATCCCTGGCTCTCCTCCCATACATCCAGGACGCATGACCCCAAATAGCCTAGTTCCCACTTATATCACCACACTGCAGAGGGTTCCCTCACAAGTGTTCACAGTTCCATGCTTTTACCCATGCTATTTCGTCTACCTGAAACGCTCTTCCTCCCATTCTTCATCCTTCTCTACCTTTTATTCAAGGAGCATTTGTTTTAGGTCAAACTGGCTTGGATCACAGATCAGGAAAGGTTCAACATCAACACCTTTTTATTATCCTCACACGAAGAACATTCTTTGGATTGGTAAGAAGTAGCACAATAATCATTACAAGGTCTCCTTTTCAAAAGAGATGTGATTTACCTTATTTTAAACCCACAATTCTCTTCTCCTCCACTGGAGAAACTGCATCTAAGAAACGTCCGATTCTGCATCCTTTCACGGCTTCGTTGCCATGTACTCTTTCCCATGTACATCCTCCCCCTGGAAAACCTATTCTGGAACACTTGGGATCATAACCCTCACAGGTATTCTCCATCTCTTCTGCCCCTCCCTCAGTCATTTCCCCCAGGTGCCACTGTAGGTCCAGACCCCCAATTGCTGGGAGAAACAATTCAGGAAGAAAAACTTTCCCAGAAAGAGGCAGTAACTTGCTGGAGGCTACACAGCAATTTTGTGGGGGTGGCAGTCAGGCTCTGAGGCTCTGGTGATTCCCAGGCCAGGCCTCCTTCTGCAACTCCATGGCCTGTGATCCTCTGTCCCAAATGCCACACATAATTAGTAGTTATAATCCTATAATTCTATGATGGCATCTTTAAACTTAAATATACCTTAAAACTACTCTTCTTTTTAAAAAAATGCTAAAATCAATTTAACCAAAAATAATTTTTTCCCCACTCTGTCCTCACCTGTTTCCACATTCTCCCCTCCAGTCCTGCCCATCCCCTGGGGCCGAGTCTCCTCACCAGAGAGCAAAAGCCCAAAGGCTGCGGCACAAGGGAAAAGGAGGAAGGTGCAAAATCCATTTACCCACTGGATCATGAGGCTTTGAACAATTAAGAATTGATTGCTCTGTGAAAAAGTTTCATTTCCCTGTTTATAATTATACACTCTACCTTGGGTCATATATGTTATTTAAAAAAACACACACACAATCTCTCTACCCACCCAGTCGAACCTGGCCAAGCTCCAAGGGCTATTTTTAGACTGGCAGGGACCTGTGAGGAGGAAGGGTAGAAGGTGTCACCGTGACTCCGGGCTCAAAAGCATCTTTGTGACTCAGGCCTTGCCACCTTCAGGCATCCAAGCGCCCCCGCTCCGCAGGCTGGAGTCGTTTTGGAGGGACTGGGATGGGGACTGTTATGTGCAGGGCGGGAGGCCTGGGTGTGTGCCGAGGGTCGCCTGGAACTACTCAGCTCTCCAGGAGCCCGCACTCGCCCCAGGTCTCTCCAACAATCAATTATGTCTGCCGCTCTCAAGCCCTTCTGGGCGACCCCCGAGGTCACCTCCCACCAGCAGCTTTCCCGTGCACTCTAAAACGTTTAAGAAACAGAACTGGAAGCATTCTGGAGACCGCCAAGCTGTCTCAGGGGGTCCTTCTATCTCCTCCGGCGCCCTCGACAAGGGCTCGGGTCCCAATGTGCCGCGAGGAGAGCGCCAACGCAACTATGAACGGGTCCCTTCCCCAGGTGCACCCTCTGGACTCCATCCTACGCAGGCACCTGCGCGGGGTGGCCTCAGACATCTCCAGCCCCGGAAGCCACCAACTCTCGGCCGTCGCGTACACGGCCGCCGCACCCCTCACCCGGAGCCTCAGCCCCGCGCGCCCTAAGGCCAGCGCGCCCCCTCCCCCTCCTGGCCTGGTCGACCCCGGTCGCACTCTCCTGCAGGCTCCTCCGCAGCCTGGAGTAAAAGAGGTCTGCAGCCCGCAGATTTCCCGCCTGCCCGAAGCCGCTCACCTTCCGAAAGTAGCTGTCGCCTTCCTTCTCCAGCGGCTGGGGGGCCGCAGGCAGCAGAGTGTCAGTCATGCTGGCGGCGCGGGAGCGGAGAGCGGACTGAGGTTGGGCAGCAGCAGGGGCCCTAGCGAGAGCGGGTGCCGCCCGGCCCTCGCCTCCGCCCCTCTCCGCTCCGCCCGCGAGGCCTTCCCTCACGCCCCGCCCCCAGCCCGGCCGCGAGCCGCGGAGACCCGGCCGGGCCCACCGAGGCCACGCCCCTGGCCCCGCCCCGGCGCCTGATTGGTGGGAGAGGCCTGGTGCCCAGACCTGAGGCCTGCCGCGCGGAGAGCTGGGACCCCTGGGCGCGTCGCTCGCCCTCTCTCAGCTTCAGGGACGTAATCTGGGCGTCGTGGCAGTATCATTCCTGTGGCGCAAGGGTGGGCCGGGGTCTCCGCGGCCGCAGTGAGGCCCAAGCTGGAAACCTGGCTCCTTGTCTGGGGCGGTGAGGGCAAATGCAGAACGCACGGGTAAAGTCGAGGCCCTTTTCAGGAGGAGCGCAGACGCCAGAGGACAGTGGACCAGACCTGATGCCACGTCCAGGGGGCGGCGGGAGCGCAGGGCTCTGGGCCGAGTGGTCAGCAACAGCTTCCCGCCGGAAGGGACCCCGGGGCTGGGTTGGGGACTCAGGGAGAGTTTGCCAAATGACTCCGCGCGGCGGTCAACCCCTTGTTCCCCCACCCTCGCTGCAGAGACTAGGTGGATCCCCTGGGGCTTGAAGAGGGCGCTGGAAGAGGAGGTCCACCTACGGAAGGACCCCCAGAACGGGTTTTGTGCTGGAAAGACTCGGCGGGTATCCTTGAACATGTTTCTTAACCACCATTTCAAACCTCAGTTTTCTCAACTGCAAAATGGGGCCGCATTACCCGCTCTCTGGCTGGTCGAAAGTATAACTAAAGTGCGTGCTAAAGCTCTTAGCTGGGTCTACGGCCATGCCGCCCTGAACAAGCCCGATCCAGTCTGATTTCGGAAGCTAAGCAGGGTCCAACCGGGTTAGTACTTGGGTGGGAGATCACCTGGGAAGACCAGGTACTGTAGGCCTAAAAAGGGATTGTAAGATGACAATCTGTGAGGTCGACCAAGGGTTGCCTCGTCTAAAAGTAAATAAATAAAAATAAAAGCTCTTAGCTGGGCGAAGGGATGCACTCACCTAGCTTAGGGGGTCTCTGGGGACAGGGTTTGCTTTGCACTACTCTGTCACCCACCCACCACTGATGGGTAGACTGACAGACTCAGGTCAGATACCTGGCAGAACAGGGTCCCAAACCCTGAAGAAGGAGCAGGAAGCCCCCAGCCCGGGGCGGGGTGGGGAGTAGACACGCCCCTTCAGGCCAATGTCCAGCGGTCACAAAACCCCTCCCCCAACAAGAGACAAGAGACACCTTAGGGCAGTTGCCACTGCGTTTGGCAGTCACAGTAGATGCTATAGGTAGAACAACCTGCTTTCAAAACAAGCCGAGCTTTTACTTCTCTTAAAAAATATAAAAATTTAAAAGGAGGTACATTAGGGGTGTTTCGAAACTTTTAAAATAAATAGTAGCAACAACCAGGAACCAACAATCAAGTAAATTTCAAAACAATCTACCTGTCACTGCAACTCCATGTTGTGAGGGAGGTCACCCTACTACATTTGTAATAGAACTGTAACTACTACTGCTACTCCTAATTAAATTATCCATAATAGAACCTCTACTTTAGCCAGAAAGTTTGTAGATATTATGCTTCAGTCTCATGACCCTTCTTCACCTAAGTGGATTAAATGGTCTTCATTTGAGGAGTGAAGTGGCCAAGGGCGCACTCCCCTGTGGCTGAGATCTGTTTTAGTTCTGGCCTGCTGACTTCAGTCATCTTCTACCACCCTGAAGCTCCAATCACTTTACAATTTGTCACATATGCATGTGACTCTTGCACTATTATTGACTTAATACTCTTTTCTAAATTTACTTACTTTATTTAAACAAACCATTATTGGAAAACCAGCAGCACTCTGCCATATAGGGAAATATACATAAAAATTAACACAATGGAAACCAAAATCTGTCATTTAATCTACCCTGACACCATAGCCTTCTTGAATTGCACCTTTCATTAAAAAGGAAGAGCAAGAGAAGAAAGCATGTTGTTAAAGACACACACCCGCCTACCCAAAGACTAGCTCCTGGGCATCATTGGAGGAAAAGAAACACTTGAGTACCAGCAGGCATCTCCTGGCTTTGTGAGCCACCTGAGCGTACTCCTTGGGGCTGTGCAGAACTAAACATTCTCATGACTCCTTGCAAGGAGACCCACAAACCTGACTCCATATATCTGATCCTATTGTGATCAAGAAACTGCCGCCGCTGCTAGCCCAGCAGGAAAGTAATATCTAACCTCTTACTTACCAACTTTGTTGGTGACATATGTTGCAAGCACACAAAAGAGCTCTTGTGTGCCTAACAAAAAAGTGAGGTGGGAATTTCAGAGATGGGCAAAATATTAAAATCTCAACTGCAGACAACCATTTTATCAAGTTACTGTTTTTTCCACATGGCTGAAGCCAACAATCGACTGTCTAGGCACCCGGTTCTTCCAAATAAAATGCAAGTCTCACCTCCTAATACCTGCTTATTGACAGAAGAAGCACTGGCTTCTCCAGGGTGTGAAAAATAATATAATTTAAAATGGAGCCAGAGCTGCCGTCCCAAAGGACCTACTTTGTACAGCTCACTCCTCAAACCCTTGGAATGTTAAAATTGGTCAAAATAACCTTTGGGCTGGGTGTAAAGAGGCATTGTATTCCAAACAACTGTTTACAAAGATAACAAGAAAACAGATATCATGATGAGGGGCTGAAGATTAAAAACATTCTTTAGAATTAAGGTTGTTATAGCTTATCTGACACCTATAGAAATGCTTTTCCTCTACTGATGCAACTTTTCCCCTCCCCTTTCTCATAAAGACCCCTTGCCTTCCCTTTCTAATTGAAACACTATTTGGGTTTCTGTCTAATCAGTGCTTCCAGAATAGCTATTCTTTTGGATCTCAAATAAATGCTTGTTGCCTCTGACTTTGGCCTTTATTTTTAGGTTAACAGGGAGCACAGCATACATTTCCTCTTGGAGAATCTGATGAAACTTGCCAAATTAAAAATAAAAATTACAATTAAGTGAATTAAAGGTTTTAAGTTTGAAGCATTAAAAATTCCAATATATGTAATTGAAACTACTAGTCGTAAATTATAGACTCAATTTTGCAATTTTTATGAAAAAAATTCTTAGCAATTAAAGACATATGATGCTTGCTACAGAGGAGCACAGGACTTTTTAGCATCCTCGAGCCTCCCCTTTTCATCTCAAAGTCCTTCTAGGAGGAACTTGCATTTCTTTCCCTGTGCTTTTGAGATGTAAATACCTGGTCTTCTCCAGGAACTCTTATCTAGGTTATCTTTTTAAACTGCAAGTTTGAGGAATTTAATTCTCATTTTTAAAAAAGGGTTGTGGGGGGAAGGTCATTTGAAAGATCCCACTTTTATGGAAGGCATGAGGTCACTGCATCTGTTTTTGTGTTCATGTGTTTGTGTGTGTGCGTGTGTGTGCGTGTGTGTGTGTGTGTATGTTGCAAATGTGTGGTATTTTCTACCTCAAGATGGTGTTGCTAATTTCTAAAATTAATGTGCTTAAAAAACTGGACAAAAAAAAAAAAAGTCCACATACTAACCTGACAAGCTTAGGGGAGGCCAGCTTAGTGGGCCCTACAAACTCAGAGATCGAAAATAATCACACTGGATAGTCTGAACAAAAAATTTCTAACCAAAAGCCAGTTATGATGGGTTGTCACACCATGGGCCTGTAGCTTTCTTGAGGAAGGTCAATCTTTACCTTAGTGAGCCTGTCTAAGATAACAAATCCTTGGAATGTCAGAGTAATCCCTTTTCCCAGACCCCTCAGGGCACGACCCAGTGCCCCAGAGCACAGAGACCACAGAACCCCTCGTGATTATCTTGTTCCCCACACACCATCTCTATGTGTTGTAAATGTTAATTATTAACTCTCCTGTACCCACCAATGTAAAAGAAGTATGTGTCTCTTTGTTTTACTTTTTATCCAGTCCCAGAGATGTTCCTGCTTTGCTTTCTCCCACCCCCTTACTCTACCACTAATGAACCCTCCTTCTGCCTCCTCCTTTGTATAAAATAAGCTACAAGCCTGCCATTCTCTGGGGTATTTTCTTAATCCATTGAGATTTTGCTTCCTGGCAATTGTCAGTTTGACTCAGATAAACTTATTAAAATTCTCTACAGGTTTGGATGTTTCTTACACTGGCAAAACAAATCAGTGCTTATACGAATTAAGGATTGGATATGCTAAAATTCTCAGAAATATAGAAAATAAGCCAAATGCATTTCGTGTTTACATGACTTGGAAAAAATATTTGAGTCTATGGCCATGCCACCCTGAACAGCTGGATCCCGTCTGATCTCAGAAGGTAAGCAGGGTCCAGCCTGGTTAGTACTTGGATGGGAGACCACCTAGGAAGACCAGGTGCTGTAGGCATGAAAAATAAAGGATTGTAAAATGACAAGGTCCTTGCAAACTGTGAGATCAACCAAGGGTTGCCTCACCTGAAAAAACAAATTGAAATTAAAGCTAATTGAGTTTGTTAATTTAACTAAAACAGACATCTCTTTATTGTAGGGAGGACTCAGGAGAATTAAAATGTTAATCAAGCCACATTCAGAGACTGCAATTTGTAATCAGCCCTGCAGCCAGGCCAGGAGGACACCTTCAGAACAAAGGAAGATTTCAACCGGGATTGTTAACGACTCATTCCCCACACCTGTGAAGGAGGGCCAGGAACCAAGAGTCATTCCTTATGGCTAAAACCATGAGGAACCTATGGATTAAAAACTGGGACATGCCAGCAGGCCTTTCACTCTACATATTCTTACCTTTTCGGGCTATATACTCTTCCCTTTCCTCACTGTATGTCCATATGAAAGGAAATGGGAACTAAAAAACGACATATAAGCTGAATTCTCTGAAGACCCAGGGTCCCTCTCAGTGTCTTTACTGTCTTTCACTGTCTCTCTCATTGTTCCTCTCACTGTCCCTCTCACTTTCTGCCTCTGAGAGGAAAGCACACTGTGGCTGTGGACTATTATCCCTTTTCTAACAAACTTTCCTTTTGACTCTAACTTTGGTGTGTGTTGAATTCTCTCTATACTCTCTGCCAAAGGACCTCTTCTCTCTGTACAGGGCTTGGTTTCCCCCCTTCCCATCTCTGGGGAATTTGTTCTGTCCTGCATCATCTTTACAGTTATCAACATTAAATATACTACTTTTATTCTACCAAAGCTTATAAGTTTGTTAGCAAAAATAATAACTTAGAATGATGGCTGACGTCATTTAACATCTAATGAAGTTTTCACAAGTAATCTAAACATAATTGTTAAGGATACATCAATTAAATAGATGTAAGTAGGAAAAAAACTTTTTAGGTAAAAACTTTTATAGCAACAATTCTATGTTATAGTAAGTGTACTTAAGAATAATTTTGGTGGCCCCGTTGAGTGCGATCTATGGCTAAACATTACCTGGCCTTGATCTTTTACTACAAGTAGGCTGGTGTTGCCATCAGAAGAGCGTGTGAAAAATGTGATGGTAGGTGTATGTTCTGTGATTCCTACGTGCATCTTTGAATCCTGGAGCACATACGTGTTGAGTGTAACTTTTGGTTCCTCTCAGGGGCGCTGTGTGATCCGTGGAGTGCGCACCATCTAGGAAAAGGATAGAGGTGGTTGCCCAGAGACTGTCAATTTAGGTAGCTCTAAGACAGATGTCTTTTATGACGGGAAAAAATACGGCTTCAAGAAGAGGTGATGGGTGGGCAGCCTCTTCCTCCCCACAACGAGCTGCTGTAGCTGCCAGAAAAGATGCCTACTCCTGCCAGCAGAAAGGGAGTGGAGCGCAGACTATCACCCGAATCGCCTATTGCTACACTGGCACCTTTCCGCCCTCCTCTCCTCTCATCCAGATAATATGGTAGGAATGGAAAATGAGTCTTCACAGAACATTCCTGCAGACTGTATCAGAGAAAAAAAATGATAGAGTAGTTCATGGTTTTTCTTGAATTCAAGAGGCAAGAGTCTGTGTTCCACATTGATAAGTTCCCACTATACACTAAGAACTTCTAAAACAGGGACAGTACCATTTCGGTCTTCTCTTTGAGGAGTTGACTGTGAAGCTACACGCAGTGAGAAACGTCCTACAGTGGCTCTGAGGGCAGTTGTCCTTGATCAAACATCTGCAGTGTGGTAGGGAGCTCTCAGAACAATAAAATCTGAGCATTTAATCTTGTAATACTTATCAGGTGGTGCTTGTTCATGTTTTTTTTTTTCCTTCTAAAAAATTGGAAACCCTTTCTGTTGCTATTGTATTAATAGATGTTTATTTTCTGGTCATCCAAAAAAGTTTTTAAAAAAGAATAGCTCCCAGAAGCTTTGGGTAATTTGAAAACTTAGAGTTTTGTTAAACTAAGTTAAAAGATGGAAATTATTAAATATCAATATTATTTTCAGATAAGATAAAATACTGAAGCATTACCTGCTAAATCAGTCTAAGTTTACCTACTTTTGGCTTCTAAAAACATAGAAACTAAAAGATAAATTTCTCTGTTAATAAAAATGTTTTGTGCCATGTTGAGGAAATCTATGTTTCTAAAAATATGAAATATATTTACCAGTAAGAGTCTGTTTCTAGAGGTTATGAAATGTATTCATAAATTGGTCAATCTAAAGGAAGCTAATTACTTAGTTTTCATTAGAGATTAATGTTTTAAAGGTTAAAAATTCCCATATATATATATATAATTGAAATTACTAGTAATAATAGAAGAAACAACTTTGAATTCAAGGAAGTAATACATGTTTACAGTAAAAGAAGGTAGGTGAACAAAAAGTGGGGTTTGTAATAAATCTCACAAGTTCAGTGACTGAAAATATCCTCACAGGGTGTTCTGAACATAAATTCCTAACTGGGCAGCTCATGATGGATAATCTTATCCCAGGCCTGTACAACCTTTATCTTTGCCTTAAGCAAGCCCTGTCCATTATTCTTGCTCATTTAGATCTTCCAAATGCTAGAAGTAATCTTCTTTTCCAGACCCTGCAGAGGCGTAATCATCCTCAAGGGAACATGTGATCTTGTTAACTACCCTGTGATCTAATCATAGAGATTTCTTGACTTGCTTTCTTCTACCTTCATGTAATATAACCTATGTTCCCTTCTTAATTGCAAGTGAATCAAAAGAACTGTAAAACTGTAAAACTGTCATCTTGCTTCCTGGCATGTTTGGCTCATATAAACCCTTATGAAAAATTCTCTACAGGTTTGGACATTCCTGATGTCAACAGGTGTAAGGTATGGAGATACATTTTTGAGGGAATTTAAAGAAAGTAGTTTATCCTAAAATAAGCTGGTTATTTCTGCAAGAATAAGAAGAGACAAACTAAAAGGGGCCAGGAAAGATGAAGGTTTGTGAAAAGAATCTAGGGAAAGGAAAATTTATGTGTGGTCAAGCTGAATACAATTGGAATGAATTTTATTAACTATATGAATTTAAATATCAAAAGTAAGTTGATGCAGAATTAGAATTTGGTCCCTCTATTAAAAGGACAAAGTTTCCCTATACTATTGGTCTGCTCTTAGTAAGATACTGTGAAAAGTATTGCCTAGAAAGCAAAGATTGTTTTATCTAAATAATTTTCTGTGTTTTATGTTGTCTTATAGAGGTCCTTGATTACTTAAGAAAACAGAATCTTCTCAATATTAAGAGCTAAGTTTTGCTAACAAGTATACAACTTTCTGTATTTGTCATTAAAATCTTTTCTCATCACTTTGGTTAAATAGATAATTAAGAATTGTTTCATAATGACCTATAATCCTATTCAAGTGTTTTAAAAACTTTTGATATTTTTAAACAAATTTCCCAAAATTAAAATTTTTAATAGCCTTTTTCTTAACATGAAAATTTCCGAAAGACCCGTGGCTTCATTTGAAAGGATCTCCTTGCTGCCTTTACAAGAGAGAAATAATTAGGCTTATTTGATATATTGAATGGGAAACATTGAAAAATAAGTGATGATAAACTTCTAGGATATATTGTATTGGTAAGCAATTGCTATAAATTAAGTGAATAGTCGGGGGTGTCCGAAACCCAAAATGGTCGCATGGTTCTTCTAGGCTCCCTAGCAAACTCCATTTTTCAGTTTTTGCATTCCTTCATCCACACTATACCTTTAAGCTGGAATTCATTCAACTGCTACTTAGTACAGGTTATCAGTATATTCTTGTTGTGTGTATATTTTCTGGGTGGGTTGAAGCCTTCCCCTGCAAATGCTGATGCTTCACGGTGGCAAAGGAACTGTTAGAAGATATGTTTCTCACTTGGGGTACACCTTATACAACCTCTGGTGACCGAGACACCCACTTCAGTGGACAAATCATATGAACCTTGATGAAGGGTTTGAAAACTTCTTGGAATTATTACTGTCCTTATCACCCTCAATCAACTAATGGAGAAACTGAATTTGAGCAGGACAAATTTTAATTATGTGGGACTGCATGAACTGGTGAGGATGATTATAACATTTATTGATTTTTGTTTGAAATATTGCTGGCCCTTTAATCTTTTGTTTTTCAGATCTAAGGAAAATTTTTTCCCTTTTAAGCTAGCTATGATTTAGAGCAATTTTGTAAAATATACCTTTGTATGCCGAATTGAAAAAATTTATCTTTTTCTCCCTAACTCATCCCTCCTGAATTCAGAAACTTTCAGTGAGTATTCCTATTTTCATGCAATATTGTTATTTGCATAAGTTCAATTAGAATCTGTTCTTGTAACAGGACAGAATTGGAAACTGATTTTCTTCCAAGGCTTTGACTGGAATATCATTTTTGAGAGAGATGTGTATAGACTCAGATATGATCAAACAGCTTGACGGACTTAAGAATGGTTTATGAAAGCAGTAAAGATGAACTGGAACTTTAAGCAAACATAATCAGTCTTAAGAGTCTATGGGAGGAGCTAGGGCTCATGGAAGTTCTTGTGCTGAAAACCCTACACTTGAAAAGCCTACAGGAAGAACTCTACGTTTATAATAAAGCTCTATGGTTCTAACATCCTCTTCTCTTAACTTCCTTTTCCCTATATAAATAAATACCCTTCCATCTTAGCACACAGGCCATAGCGTGCACATGGCTTGCCACATGAGCACGCTCTGGGTTGCAACCTTTTCTTTATCTTTAATAAATCCTTTTGGTAATGAAACACCTAGTCAATATTTTTCAGTTGACAGAAGCCTCCTTGTAAAATTTGCCTGGTATTTTGCTTACAGGGTTCATAGTGATCTTACCAGATGAGTAAGGAAGATCACTTTCTGGCAGGTGCAGGAACCTAAGGCTAGTTTAAGACCTTGAGAAGAGAGGAATTCACCCAAATCTATAGGTATTGCAGACAAAGTCAGATGGCAAGTCCTTGCCTTGGCTTTTCTGGTCTCAAGAGGCCTTTTAAAGTTCAACCTGGAGATTCCTTATGAAAAAAAATCCAGGAAAGTGGATTTCAAAGAGTTTACATGGTCAGTTGCTATTCTTATTGTACTTATACAAACAATAAGGCCACATTTATTGAAACCAGACTTATTCTGCAAATAAATTAATCTTTATTTGGCTGTCTTTAGTAAACATAAGGGTGATTTTAAAGAGAAAAATTATGATTCAATAGAAACTATAATACACATTTATGGATATTAAATTCTAGTCCTATTAACTTCTTTAAGGCTTTTATTATTTAGCTATAAACTGGACTGGACCTGGATTCTAGTCCCCTCAAATATTTAGCTATAAATCTCCAAACTAACATTTTCATTTTTTTCCCATCCTTGGATTTGGAATCCCTGTAAACTAAAAACTATGCCAATTGACTCTGGCTTGGGAAGTTCCAAGAGAGGGTCTCCATCCTAAACCTCTAGGTTCTTGTCTTTGTTGTGAGAAAGGCTCAGGAACAAGACAGAGTAAAGAAGCCAGTTCATTGAGAATGTGAAAGTACCTGCCTGAGGGTCTGTTGGTGAGCTCCTAAGGGAGCTGCATCCCAGGTGTCTTAGGGCATGATGAGTATATATTTTTATCAAGGATTAAGGGAAGAAACTGAGGAGGGTTCTGGTAAAATATTCATTAGATTTCTGAGTAAGGGGTGAGGTTTTCTCCAAAATGGTTATCCTCCCCCTTTTTGGCCTTATAAGTCAAGTCAGTCTCAGAAGTAGCATGGCATCAGGTTTATGATGGGTACCCTACACTCTGCAATGCTAATGACATGCAGATGATCATATAATGACCCCTGGGGTCACTTTCAGGTCAAATCTCCCTCAATCTTGGGTCAGTCTGGTTTTAACTTGCCTTCCATCTTGTGGCCGTTGCAGCACTTCCTGCCGTTTCCCCTCCTGTCAGAGATACCTGTCCTGTCTATCCAGCCTTCCTCAAGACTATCCTTTTTCCTTAAGTCCTGAAGACTTCAACTAAATAATTAGGTATAAACTTCAAAGAAATCACAACGGCTTATATATGGACACTCTGCCTGTTGCTGTGTAGGAGTTTACCTGACCATCTGATGACATCACTGACCGAGACATTCAAACTGCAAAAGATGCTACCACCCTGACACCTAGAATACTTCTAGACTGCCTGCCTTCGGAACTCGCAAACTAGGATTATAGTCTGCTCCAATCATTAACCTTTGTTTTACTTTGTTTTCATAGGACTGCCCCTTATTAAATACCTGACTACTTGCTTACATGTTATAGGCCTAACTTTAGGAGCGCATCTGCATCACTGCCTCGTGAAATTAATATAGGAAAGAGGCACGAGAACTGCACAAATTGACGAAATGTTAAACCAGGTTGTATCCAGAGCCTGCTACGTGCTGCTGGACACAGGACCCTGGCTGATTAGCATACAATCAGACCATGGGGGAACCTACAGGAAGATTCCTGCTGAGATTACCCACAACTACTGCCCTGTGCCTTTAACACTGCATACTCATCCCATGAAAGGAAAACAGATATAAATTGAATTCCTCAAACACTTGGGGTCTCATTCTCTGACTTTGAGAGTTTCCCCCAAGTGGAATTCAAGCACACACCAGAGTTAGAGTCAAAAGGAAAGTTAGAGAAGGGGCGACGCTGCATAGACAGCGTGATCTCTCAGAGGCAGAGAGTGAGAGAGCCTGGGACAGACTCGGAAGGACAGAGACAAGAGAGAGAGATGGGGACAGGAAGAGAAACAGAGTCAAGGCACTGAGAAGGACTCTGAGTGTTTGGAGAATTCAGTTTATATATCATTCCTTAGTTTCTGTGAAATTACAGTTTAAAGACTTTGTTTACCCATTTTCCTTTGATATGGGCATATACAGTGAGGAACGGTAAGAATTTATAGCAAGAAAAGGTAAGAATATGCAGCATGAATGGCCTGCTGGCAATTTCCAGCCTTTGATCCTTAGGTTCCCCATGATTTTAGCCATTGAGAATGAAGAATATTGTTTTGTGTAGGGCGCCACTCAAAGACTGTTTTCCTGTTTTCTTTTTACAGTGTGGGGAAATGGTTTGTTAGCAATCCCAGCAGAAATCTTCCTTTGTTCTATAGGCTTCCTGTGGTCTAGCTACAGGGCTGATCGGCGTATTGCAGTCTCTAAATATAGCTCGATTTAATATTTTAGTTCTCTTGCCTCCTCCCTGCATTAAGAGGAGACCACATCTCTGTCTGTGGAGTGTTATTGCTTTCTGTTGTTGCACTTGAATTCTTTCCTGTGAGGAGTCAAGAATCCTCTCTCAATGTGTGTGGGGCTTGAGTCCTCACTCGGAGTTCTCGCTGTCCTGCATTAACTGAACTGAGCTATCCTTAAGATTGAGGCTGGTTTAATGAGATATATAACAATATATCAACTTAATTTCTGGAATTCGAAGATTCTTATTTGAAGTTTCAAAGGTGGGACAGAAGGAGAGCAGAATTTGCCACCCCAAAATATGCCTCTTTTGGATATTGATTATGTTAGGTTGGTTAATTTTAAGAAACAGCAAACAAGGGAGAAGCTCTGATAACCAAGTAGAAGTTACCCTTAGTAAAAGGACATTTACGTGGGAAATCTCTGTAAGATATTTCCCTCACTGTACTAGGCTTACCTTCACTATTAATGGAGAAAGTTAGAACTTACATCTGCATAACAACCTTATCCTTGCTTACAGTGCTTCAGGTAACCTCCCACAGCTGACTCTCCACCCCCAAACTCTTTTGTCTTTAGCCGAAGGTGGTATTTAAAGTGATGGCTTCTGCCATTTCGGAGAGTTACTCAGTTTTCCTGGGTCTTTCCCATGTATTCAGGAAGTATACATGTTATGATACCTTAATTTGCTTTTTTTCCTGCTAATCTGTCTCATGTCAATTTGATTATCTGACCAGCCAGAAAAACTTTTGCTCACAAAAGTATTGTTGAGCAAAAGAAGCCAGACAAGAGGCTGTATGATTCCATTTTTTAGAAAGTGCAAAACAGACAAAATTAGTCCATTCTAGTATTATTGCTTCTGGGATTCTGGAGATTTTCTATTTTGTGATTTGTTTGTTGTTACATGGATATATTCACTTTGTGAAAATGCATAGAACTGTGTACTTATGATTTGTGCACTTTTATATACATATGTTACATTTCAATAAGAAAGCACAGTGGGGGTGTGGGGAGTGACGTTGATTCCCAAACATATAGAACAGTATCTTTGTATGTCGTGAGTGACCATCCTGCTGTCTGCACTGAGGTGTAGACCATAAGGGAGAAATTACTTCCTACCTAGATGGCTTATCCTGTCTTCTTATCTGCAGTTTCTGGATAAGATTCCAAGGTTTATGTCTTCTTACTTATCTAAATAAGACAGGAAAGGTACTTGGTGTTCAGGTTGTGTTGATGTCAGAAGTCCACACCTGTAAGGAATTTTTATAAGATTTTATTTGAGCCAAACTGTTGAGGGCTGCTGGGAAGCAAAATATCAAATGCTCCAGAGAATGACAGTTTTGCAGCTTCTTCTATACCTTTGGAATTAAGGAGTTTGGGTTCCAAGGGCCAGCATCCCAAGAAACAGAAAGTTGAATCTGCCAGTTTCTTAAAAGTTGGATGTGGGAAATGTTTTATTGTCACTTTCAATATGTTCTTTTGGTCAAGATGTCATGATGTAGGACAGGGCAAATGCCCCTGAGTTGGGGGATAACAAGCCCTATACTGAGAGAAGAGGATTCTTTGGCAGAAGACTGTAGAAAGAATTCAACAAAGAATTCAACGTCAAAGTTAGAGTTAAAAGGAAAGTTTAACTCATAGTTAGAGCGTGGCCTCCTCTCGGAAGCAGAGAGTGAGGGAGCCTGAGAGATTCAGAGGGACAGAGATAATAGAGATGAGGACAGTGAGAGAGAGGAAAGGCACTGAGAGAAAGATACTGAGAGAGACAGAGTAAAGACAGTGAGAGGGACCCCTAGTGTTCAGGGAATTCAGTTTGTATATCATTCTTTAGTTCCTGTGAGTTACAGTTTAAAGACTTTGTTTACCCATTTACTTTGATATGGACATACAGTGAGGAAAGGGAAGGGGAAGAGTATGTAGTGAGAAAAGGTAAGAATATGTAGTGTGAAAGGCCGGCTGGTGGTTCCCAGCCTTTAATCCACAGGTTCCCTATGGTTTAAGCCATAGGGAATGAATGATTTTATTTTGTGTAGGGCACCACTTAAGGACTGGTTTTCCTGTTTCTGCTTCACAGGTGTGAGAAATGAGTTGTTAGCAATCTTAGCAGAAATCTTTTGTTCCGCAGGCGTCCTTATGGCCTGGCTAATCAGCATATTGCAGTCTCTGAATTTAGCTTGATTTAACACTTCAGTTCTCTTGCCTCCTCCCTACATTATTTATGAAAACTAGCTTCAAGGGGAGGGGACACAGACTCCACTTCTTGATGGGAGACTTGTCAAACAATTCTGTGGCTGTGTCTTAAAATCTGTTTGTTTTTTTTTTAAAAAAACTTTTTTTTAAAAAAATCACATACTGTGACTTATTTAACTAGTTATTCATTCTTTTTTTTCAAAATTATTTATTGAGTGCTTACTACTTGCCAATCACTATTCTAAGCTTTATGGATAAAGCAAAGCAAAAACAAAAACAAAAATAAAAACAAACAAACAAAAAACCTGGCCTAAATCTATGTTCTTGTGGAGCTAACATTCCAATGGAGAAAGACAACAGACATGATAAGGTAAATCAAATTATATAGTGTGTTAAAGATATGTATTGTAGAAAATGTAAAGTAGGGTAAGGGAGATAAGAATTGAAGCAGGTATGGATTGTTCTTGAAATAAAAAAACTTCGTGGAGTAAGTAACCTTTGAGCAGAGACCTGAAGAAGGTGAGTCTTGTGGTTTCTGGGAGGGAGGATATTCCAAGCAGAGGAAACAGTGAATGCAAAGGCTTTGAAGTCAGATGTGCTAGGGGTGCTCAAAGAAGAGCCCACTCCAAGATCCGGATTCAGGAGGCCTGGGAGATGGGTGGGAGGGGCCTTTTAACAACATCCTAGTGATTCTGACTCACAGCTTTCTGACCCCCATTTTGAAAACTTGAGCTTTCAAGGTCTGGTTTTCATCTCAGCCTCCTCACCACTGACTAGCTCAGCTTCATTCTTCTCTTCCGTAGAACATGAGTTTTGGGGTGGGATAACAGCGCCCCATTTGATGGATGTTTGCTGCTTTAGGTTCAATAAAGGGGCCCTCAGCGTCCCCCACCCACCTCGCAGGAACCCATGACTTGTCGCTTGCTTTTTCTTTCCCCTTTCTCGTTTTCTTTCTCTTTTCAGTTTTCTTTCCCTCTCTATCCCTGTTTTCCTCTTTTGTTACTCCTTTCTTTTTCTCCTTTTCTTTTGGTCTCTTTTTCATTTTACTCTTTGATCAAGTGTTGTCTCGAGCTCTCTTCACCGTGGATATCAGGTTCCCGTGTCAAAATCCCTCCAGATGTCGGGAAGGGGACTCCAGTTATGCAAACCTAAGGGTGACCTATACTCATTTGTGTGTGTGTGTGTGTGTGTGTGTGTACCTGGAGCACAGACACTTTCCCGGCAGGTGGCGGGATGGGACGTGCGGTGGTTCTCAGAAGAGCAGTCTCTGCTGGCAGGCAAACTGGCCACGGGGGCGTGGGGGTTGTAGGCAGAACACTGAGAGCCCGCCCTGCGGCGGGACAGCTGGGTGGTTTCCAGATTCTTCCAGGCGTTTACCCCAGACAGGCTCTCCGCGGAGCTACGGCAGAATGTCGTGGTTGCCAAAGCCTCGGAGGCTATGTCTGTGGGGTCCGCCTTGCCGAGAGAGGGCTGAGAAGTCCCAGATCCAAAGCGAGAGGCTTAGGTTCGCGAAGGAGAAACAGCAGACACTTTTGGCCTGTTGAAGCTTCCGTAGCGAGGAGGCGGGGCCCGGAAGGGAACAGGATGGCGGCGCTGGACAGTGACAGCGATGAGGATTTGGTCAGCTATGGGACGGGTTTGGAGCCACTGGAAGAAGGTGCGAGCCAGATTGGTCTCCTGAGCCTTTGGAAAACAGACAGGGAGCCCAGGATTCGGGGCGAAAAAGTATAACCCTTGGTTGGACCCGGCCACTTCAAGACTCGCTAGCTACCAGTGCTGGGAACAGCGACCAGAGACGCGTGCGCTGCGCTTTCGGGGTGCCCACGTTCTGGAGAGACGAATCAGAATCCCAGAGGGATGGGAAACAGAAAGATGACAAACGGGCTCATGTGAAAGTGGCAGTGGTCAGGCAGAGTCTTCTCTAGAAGAGCACGTTTGAGCTCATACTTGAAACAGAAGGAACAACCATACTGAGATCTGGGGGCAAGAACATTTCAGGCAGAGAGAACAGCACATGCAAAGGCTTTGAAGTCGGAGCCAGTTTGGCAAATCGAGGGGCAGGCAGGACTGGCGTGGGTGGAGCAGCCGGCACTAGGGAGAGACTGGTAGAAAATGTCAAAGGGAAAGACAGGGACTGGATCTTACTGAGTATGATAGAGTTATACTAAGTGTAGGAGAGTCGTTGGGGGAGTTTACACAAAGAAAAAATGTCTATTTTAAAGGTTATCGATTTTGAGCATAGATACTGGGGGTGCGCAAGAGTGAAGCAGAGAGATCAACAAAAAGAAATCTGGGGATGGTGATGACTTGGATTGGAGTGTAGCATTAGCGGTGTAAACATTGGCCTGAGTGGAGATACACTTTGAAAGCAGAGTTGACCCGGACTTGCTGGTGGAATGTAGGGAGAAGACAAGATGAAGGAAGGTTTTCTCCTATGTTTCCGGTCTGATCCACTTAATGATTTAATTTGTTCAGCAAAGTATGTATTGAGTGTCCACTAAGGACTGATGACAGTGATAGCCCTGTGGGAAAGACAAAGGAAGTATGGTGGACTAGGAGTTCCTTGCAGACCTCCTTTTGGTGAGATATGTTTCCCCACCCTAACCAAATCCTGCCAGGTTGGTTTTATTTCTGGGACATACTAATGGTGACCTTTTGATTCCCTACAAATAGTTCTGCCAGATACTAGCCCTGCTACCCTCTGCCTACAAAAGACAGAGAAAAACCTAGTCTCTTGAAAGCTTCTCACGTATTTGAAGACAGCCTTTGCATATCCTTTAAGACATCTCTGTACTACATTTAACAACCTTAGTTCTCTGATACATTCAATTTAATGTTCTCTACCCTATTTGTCAAAGTCTTCCTCTAGGTATGGGACCAGTGTGCGGGAAGCAGGGCCATCACTAGTGTGCCCTTCATTCTAGATTGTATTTTTTTTTTTTAATACAGCCTAAGATCACATTAGCTCTATTGGCAAGTGCATCACCCCATGATCTCAAAGAATTTGACAAAGATCCTTTATTTGAAGAGTTTCAAATCTAGTTGAGAACTGTTGACTTGTTAAGAAATGTCTGAACTTGTAGGGAATTTTTATGAGTTTGTTTAAGTCTTTTTTTTTTTTTAATCCAAATAGTGTATACATCTGGATGCAAGATCTCAGCAGACTGAGAAAAAGGACCCCCCCCCCCCCCCAAATGGCAGTTTGCAGGTTTAAAAAAATGCATTTAGAATTAAGGAGGGAACATAAGGAAAATTGAATAAAAGTGGGAGAAAGCAAGGTATATTATAGTGTAGTTACAAAGATTATGTGCTTCCTCGAGGGTGGTTATACTTATGAGGGGTCTGAAAAAGGATTACTTTGGTATTTCAAAGGTGTGTTAACCTAGATGCAGAAGAACAATGGACAGGACTTTCTCAAGGCAAATATAAACCTTTTTCTGAAAAAGTTGTATGTCTGGGGTTATGACCTGCCCTGTTAGGAATTTATGATCCATCGCTGGACTTGTCAGATTTATTACAGAACTCCTTTTTCATCCACAGAACAAAAATAACAAGGTTCTCAAGTGCAAAAGTATGTGGTGGCAGACAGGAAATAAACTATACAAGGTAACAGGGGCAACCTGAGAAGGCAGCATGGGATCCTTTGAAAACTTTAGAATTTAGGCAGGAAGAGAATAAGTGTCAAATATGCATGGGTGGTGCTTATTACAACCATGTTAGGCATCTGTCACATCATTTCTATATTTCTGGTTTCACGTTTCCTTGTGAAGTGACATATTGTATGTAAGTCATCAACTACTTACCTATATTTTTCTAATTCTTCCCATTTTGCGAATGCACAAAACCTGAAATGAAGTCTAATGATTTAACCTTGCTTTTTTCCCCCCTAATTTGAAAATTTTTCTATTTTTATTATAAATTTATATATATTTATTTTTGGAACTTTGATGGTATACAAAGGCATATAGCAAGAGAGAAATAACCTCATTTTTCCTGGCACCTAAACTTTAGTATCTGTTAACCTCTGTGTGTACTTCATACCCATTGTTTTAACTATGTACCAATTTGATAGATAAGGATTTTTTCCATCATTATGATTTATGATATACAATATTTAACCTTGCTTTTGAAGTGGAAGGGAGATTTGATTTGTAGATTTTGTTTCTAACCTAACATCATCCTTTAACTTCTAAGTATTAGACGTTTTTAAGGATTGATTCATTGTTTCCTAAGCACTTTGAAGTTTAAATTCACTCTCAGCACATTTTACAATATAACATATTAGACCAATAATCATTTTTACTTTCTGCTTTGAAATTTCAGTGACAGATTAGACAAATATTGTTAGGGGAAGGACTCCACCACTTAAAGTTGCTGGCCCTGACAGAAACATTTATTGATTAAGAGACAGTGGCTGAACTGTCACACATAGACCTATAGACACAAAGACCCTCTGGCCTGGAAGGAAGGGGGGATCAGTACTTATCTACTCTTTTCTTAGACACTTTTATTTGGTTTTAGCTCATCCTGTACCCAGATTAATTTTAGGATCATTTTCTTCCTCCTTGATGCTATGCATATCCCACTTAAAACTATCTGCGGCTCCCATCAGCCATAAGACTTACCAAAGACTCTACAGCACCATGTTTCAGGACCTCTGCAGGATCTGCCTTTCTGGTTCCATCTTCTATTCCTTCTGTGCTCTCGGTCAGTCTAGACTACTTTCTCAAAGCATCTGGTATTACAGACCTCCTGTTTACTGATGGAGTTATTGCTTCTATTGGGAATCGTATCCTTATCTGTGGCTATCAAATTTTGCTCCTGTCTAGGGTGTCTGTGCTGTTGTGGGCGTTGCATGTTGTCAGACTTCTTGTACATGCAGGTCTCTGCTGGGCTCAGAGTGACCTGGGAACAGGGATGGAGTTGTGCTTGTTTTCCACACCCAGGTTCTAGGACAGAACTGCTTCCATAGTAAAACCCTTCAGTAAACTTGGTTGGGGATGAGTGAAGGACAGTAATGGTGGCATCCCTGGCTTAGAGGCAGAGTTGAGGTCTGATCTCAGCTTTGTGTTTATTAGCTGTGGACTTCTGGGTAATTACTTAATCAGAGCATCCTTATTAGGATATGATAAATGAGATGACATGTGTGACAAGAAGGGATTGGTTATTATTAGTAGCAATAATTATAACAGGGCCTGGCTAAAATGCCACCTTCTCGCTGGAGTTTTCTGTGCTGTGGTTAGAGGTGGCGCCTCCTCCTCAGGAGCCCTGTGGGACCTGGGCGGCTTTGCTGGTTGGCCCTCATCATCTGCTGCCACAGTTCTGCATAGTTGTCTGTAGATCTTATCACCCCTTTCATATCAGGAGAACAGAGCAAGAGCAGCACCTAGGATTGGCAGAACTTACCCTCTCTCACTTTAACCCAGTGGTTCTCAATTGTGGGTGATTTTGCCTCCTAGGGTAAGGGTCCCCAACCCCTAGGCCATGGACCGGTACTGTTGTGTGGCCTGTTAGGAACTGGGCCGCACAGCAGGAAGTGAGAGGCAGGCAGGTGAGCCAAGCTTCATCTGTATTTGCAACTGCTCCTCAGCGCTAGCTAGCATCACCACCTCAGCTCTACCTCAGATGGTCGGGCATTAGATTCTCATAGGAGCACCCGTCCCTGGTGCCAAAAAGATTGGGGACCACTGTCCTAGGGGACATTTAGTAATGCCTGGAGACAGTGCCTTGGAAAGGGGGTGAGTTGCTACTGGCATATAGTGTTACAGGTCAGGAATGCTGCTAAACATCCTACAGTACTCAAGACTGTCCCCACACAAAGAGTTATTCAGTACAAACTGTCAATAATGCTAAGGTTGAGAAACCCTGCCTTAGCCAAGAATCATGCCAGGTGTACCTACAGTCATAGAGTGTGTGTATTACGTTTCTAAGAAATGGTGAAAGTCTTGGATTGTGGGACTGAAGTTGTAAGTCAGTTCTTTAGAGTGAAATGAAATTGTAGCTGATATTAACTGAGCTTTGCTAAGACCAGGCACTGTGCTCAGCTCTCTGCACGTGATATTTAATCCTCAGCATGGCTTTACAAGGTAGGCTCTGTTATTACCCTAATTTTGTAGTTATGGAGGCTGAGGCTTATAGAGATCAAGTAACTTGCCTAAGTTCCCAAACCTAGCAAATAGTGAGGTGAAGATTAATTATTGAAGTAACAGGTACACATGGACTTTGCTGTCTTAACAACAATGGTAGCAGCTGATACTTTTAACATATTGATTGCGTGACCGCCTTTTTGTTAAGCACTTTACAGGCATTATTTTATCCCAATTGTATTATTTTATCCAAGTTGTTATAATTTGCATAACAATTCTATGACTGAGTTTTTACTGTTAGTGTCATCTTCATTTTGCAGATGAGGAAGTTGAGGCACAGAGAGGTAAAGATGACCAAAGTCTCAGTGCTTACTAGGTGGAGTTGGCTTTAAAATCCAGAGTGCCGTGATTCTCAAACCTGTGCTGTTAACTACTGCATAACTTACTCTCTGTATTGAATGTTTGACATTAACTTTATGATTACTTTTTATATAAAATATAGTCAGAATCTTGAATTAGAGTTGATAAAATCAGCCAATAATTTGTGTCATAGCAACCTTAAGCCTAAGTTAAATGTGTAATGTAGCAACCCAGTCCTTTCAGCAAAGTAGAAAAAGGAATAAGTTTAAAGAATGTTAATTATGGAGTCAGAAGATTCCCAGAGATAAAGAAACTTAAAATTTGGGGGAAATGGGCAATACAAAAGGAAAAATTCTTGAGTCAAGAATGCTATGAGTTCTAGAAGAGAAAAAGAAGCATTTGTTCTGTTGCAAGCTTCTGCATGCCATGTGCCACCCAAGCAATTTGCCTCCTTTGCTGCCAGCCAGCAGATGTCACGTCCATCTATTCGAACTCTCCTCCCCTCAATGTAATTTAGTTTTCATAATGGAATATAGTAGGAAAATCAGGCCATTTTTGCTAAAACATATTTCTAATATAAATAAGAGGTATCTGTAATTGTCTTAGAACCATAAAGAAGCTTGAAAAGATGTATCACTTCCTAAGCACATAAGCTAATGAAGTCTAGGAGTAGCAGCTTACTTAAATTATTGTATTTGAAATTATGAGACGTAAACAATTCATTAGGTTTAAGAAATGGTATCATCCCTGAATTTTTCCAGTCCATCATCCCCTTCTCTCTTTCTCATTCAAAATTGTTTTTTAGGTGAAAGACCAAAGAAACCAGTTCCTCTTCAGGATCAGACTGTCAGGGATGAAAAAGGAAGGTATAAACGGTTTCATGGAGCCTTCAGTGGAGGGTTCTCTGCTGGGTATTTCAACACTGTTGGCTCAAAAGAAGGTATAATTTTCCTATTTATAGTTATGATACTATTAAAGCTAATGATTGAAATATAAGATTCTCGCTTCCCTACTTCTCTCTTAAAAAAAAAATTCTTGTAACATTTTAGTACACTTTTGAGTTCTTTGAAATGTTTGGAATGTTTCCAGAGTCAATGTGTATGTTGTTCATTGATTGCAACCTGAAGGTAAAGAAGTTTTTTTTCTATTAAAAAAAAAGTAGGTATAGTCTAACTGGATGATTAAATGATGTAATGGCTTCCATTTTGTATTACATCTTGGCATGCACAAAGCACCCTCACACAGATTTACTCAGGTCATCACTGTCTCGCATGACTCACTGTCAAAGGAGGGCAGGTGTCACAGTTGTTTTGTAGATGAGGCCACTGAGGGTCAGAGCTGCTCTCTCCTGACACTGGGACCAAGCATCACTTGTCAGTACATGCTCTTGTCTTGGAGAAAAATCCATTAAGTTTCTCACAGGGTGAAATATAATAAATTCTGTATTGTTTACAGTAATGTTTGTTTTTATGTTTAACATAGAAACTGGAAGAAAAATGGCTTATGTATCTCAGATATGAATGGGAGATGAACTGACTAACTCATAGGAATTATTAAGAAGAAGATAGGATAGATGTTTTATATATACATTTTAAAAATAACTTGTAAAAAAATAATTACTATCCTGTAAAAAAGATAACTTGCAATATAGTCAGTAATTATGTAATAACTATGTATGGTGTCAGGTGGTACTAGGCTTATTAGGGTGATCACTTCATAAGGTATATAAATGTCTAATAACTATGTTGTATACCTGAAACTAATATATTGTATGTCAACTATAATTGGAAAATAAATTTGAAAAAACAACTTGTACGTAACAGTAAAATAAAGACAAAAAGCAATGCAAAAAAAAAGAAAAAAAGCCATGTAAGAAAAATCTTGGGGTGAATAAGATGGTTAAAATGAAATAACCTTATTATTAAGAAAAGCAAATAAAGATAACTAAGGCACTATTAAAATAACACACTTATTAAAATGTTTAAAATGGCAATAGAAAGAAGTACACTAATACATTGCTGATTCTTATAATTATGCTGTGTTGTATATTATAATTAAATAGTAAGACCAGCTCAAGTGATTAGTCAGGTAGACTGTGATATGCTAGTCCACTATAACATCTCTTTATCATTAGGAGTGACTTATCCAAGGACTGTGCAGAAATAGGGCAAAGACTAAAATCCAGAGTGGAGGAAGGTGCTGAGCCCAGGGTGTTGCCCAGGAGAACAGATGCTCACTCTCCTGGAATATCTCCCAGGTTGGCCCAGAAACCTGTCCCACCCATCTGCCAAGAGTAGTTCTGCCCTAGACTCCTCAGCTCTGTAGGACTCCTGTAGGAAATCAGAAAGTAGGTGTGTCACTCTTAGAGAAAACTAAAGTTTATCTGCAGAGGGTTACAGATACGTTTGACCTCCAGAGCATTCTTAGGCACGGCACATTTGTAGACACAGCATATGCCTGGTGACTGTGTGGGGAACAGGGGTGTTAGTTATAGGACCCAGGTACCTGATGGAACTGGGGGCCTGGTATGGCCATTGCCTGTCCTTAGACCAGCCAGCTTGAGTCCTTGAGCCAGGGCACCTGCAATGTTGTCTTCATTGCTCTTGTGACTCTCTCTTTAGCCATTCTTTCATGACTGACCTTGACATATTGTTTCTCTAATTTGTCAATTTGGTAGTGTAGGTTGCTTTCCTGCTGGTCTTAAAGTGGTCTCTTTTAAGGTGAATTTATATCTTTCTGCTCAAATCTACTTGTGTTCCTATCACAATTTAGCTTTCAGTATATAATTTGATTTCTCTTGTTTCCAGATTCTTATGGGGGAAACCTTACTGAGTTCTGACAGGAGGAGATATGAGGGTTAATAAGAAGTTTATGTGGAATAATTATGTCTATTTGAGCGGTGAGATGGAAGTAGCTAGGAGTTTGTGGTTATCAGGACTTTCATATGCATCGTGTTATTTATTTACTTACAAACCAAAATACCGTCTAGGATTGTAATGTTCTAAACTCTTTTCTTTCGAGGATGGACACCCTCTTCCTTTGTGTCTTCACGGCAGAACAGAGCAGACAAATCTGTTCTTGGTCCTGAGGATTTTATGGATGAAGAGGTGGGTGTGCAGAACCTTAATTGCCATTTACATTGTGGGATGCTTATAGCTGGTTGTTGTAGTGCCTTATCTCTCCCCAGAAAGTTCAGGGTCTGATTTCCTCGTTGTAAGGCTTTATCTCTTAGGCATTTGGACTATAGTGCCCTGTACATCAATGGATTCTTATTCACTGGAGTAGTGTCTTATGCTGGGGCCAGTTTCTAAAGTCGGGAGTGTAAGGGGAAAGTCACACCTTAGAGATACTACGAATTGGTTCCAGACCACAGCAATAAAGTGAGTCACACGAATTTTTTTTCACAGTACATATAAAAGTTATGTTTATACTGTCCTATAGTCTGTTGAGTGTGCAGTAGCATTATTTCTAAAAAAAAAAAAAAAAAAAAAACTACCTACCTTAATTAAAAAAACTGCTATCTATCATTTGAGCCTGTTAGAAAAATGGTGCCGATGGAGTTACCCTAAGCCGGGTTGCCACAAACTTTTAATTTGTAAAAAACACAATACCTGCAAAACATAATAAAGCAAAGCATAATTAAACAAGGTATCTGTAGAGGCAAATCTACTAGAAAAAGCCCCAGTTGCCCTAAAAGTGTGGTACCATGGAGCCAGGGTGCAGCTTCCACAGTAGCTCTTATGTACACTGCAGTTTAAGGAACAGTGAGCAATTAGATGAGAAAGGAGTGAAAGGAAGCCATGTGCAGCATCTAGGCAAATGGAGGCTGATATGTGTTGGGAGGTTCTAAAGTGGTCCTGCCAGCCTGCAGGGTGTGCTCCATTTTTTTAAGAAAAATTAACCCTCTATTAGCTTAAAACCTAGTCATGGATTTATTTGTGATAAAGACGAAATAAAATGTCAGCATGCTTTCAGCTGGAGTTAAGAGGCAAAAGGAGGTCCCCTTCCTATTTGATTAGCATAATCCATAAGGAAACATATCTCATGTAACAAGAAGTCTAGATGCCAACGAGGCCCAAGATTCTCTTCTCATTCATCTTCTGCATGTCAGCTTGTCCTTACACTAGCTCTCCTTGTGGCTGCAGTAGTTTCCAGTGGCATACCCAAGATGACATTATCCAGTGGAAGGAGGACTTTCTTCTTGGTATCTTTTCTTCAGAGCAAAGAAACCATTCTTATAAATCCTTCAGTGGATTTTCCCACCCATCTGCTCAGACAGATTGTTTTTCATGCTCATTCTTAAAGCAGTCCTTGGCAAGGAAAATGGGATCAAAATGACTAGCTTAGAAGAGACACGAACCCCATTCCCTCACATTCCCCTAGCCCCAGCCCACACACACCAGGGACACCTCCTGAGGTGCATAGTGGCACAGAGGGAGGCAGGTGCCTGGAGAACCTCAGGGCTCTGCAAAGAAAGAAGGCTGCTGTTGGACAGGCAGCCGGCAGTAAATGCAAAAGCACTGAACTCAAGGCCTGGCACATAGGTGCTCAAGAATGCTGTTGGCTGTGACTCCAAGATTTGCCCCCTTCACGTTGACCTTTGGAATACTGTCTGAGAAGAACTCAATCTTCCTGTTTTACTTGCTTGGTAGTACCCCTTGTGTCCTCAATGAGTAGCTACTGCAATGCCCTGTCATTGGCCACTGGCCTTAGCTTATATGAAGGCTCCAAAGTCAGTGTGTAAAGTCAGTCACTTCTTTAATCTCTTACTCAATTTTGTAATTTTAGCTAAATGCAAATTAAAACCACAATGAGATATCACCTCACGCCTGTCAGAATGGCTATCATCAATAAATCAAAAAACAATAAGTGTTGGCAAGGTGCAGAGAAAAGGGAACCCTCATATCAGTTGCAAATTGGTACAGCTGCTAACAGTATGGAGGTTTCTCAAAAAATTAAAAATGGATATACCTTTTGGCCTAGGAATTGCACTTCTGGGTATTTATCCCAAAAAACAAACAAGCAAAAATAAAAACAAAAACCCCAAACAATAATTTACAATAGCACAATTTACAATAGCCGAGATATGGAAGCAACCTAAATGCCCATTAACAGATGATTGGATAAAGAAATTATGGTTCATATATACAATGGAATATTACTCAGCCATTAAAAGAATGAAATCCTACCATTTGCAATGACATGGATGGACCTATAGGTTATTATACTAAGGGAAATAAGACAGACAGAGAAAGATAAATACCATATGATTTCACTTATATGCGGAATCTAAGGAACAAAACTAATCAAAAACAGACTCACAAATATAGTGTACAGTTTGGTGACGGACAGAGGGGAGAGGGGTTAGGGGGCTGGGAGAATGGGGTGAAGGGTTAAAGAAGTATCAATTAGTAGTTGATAGTTGGTCACGGAGATGGGGAGCACAGCAGAGGGAATGCAGTTAGCATTAATATGATACCTAGATAGAGGGCCAGGGGAGGGAGGGAGTATTTGGGGGGATCGTTTTATGAACTATATAGATATCTAACCAATGTACTGTATACTTGAAACTAATTTAAATAAATAAGTTAAAAATAAAATAAAATAAAGCTATGTGATAGATTATGTTTAAACACTTTCCAAATAATGTATGTAATTCTGTTTGAATTTTTTAAGGATCTTAGTGAATTTGGGATAGCACCTAAAGCGATTGTTACCACAGATGATTTTGCTTCCAAAACCAAAGATAGAATACGAGAGAAGGCCAGGCAGTTAGCAGCTGTTACTGCCCCTATTCCTGGAGCCATTCTGCTTGACGACTTCATAACACCAGCGAAGTAAGAAGAATTTAATTTCGACTTTTCTGATCTTTGTATTATTACTTTGCATGTATTTGATGATATTACTTAGGGACAACTTGGTTGCAAGTAGGACAAGCCTTCTTAGCCTAGCTTGAGTGCAAAGAGGGGTTTTGCCGAAAGGATCTTGCATTGTGTTGCATGGAGTGCTGTGAAGCTCCAGCCTCATTCTGCTCTCTCTTTTTTCATACTTCCTTGTGCTGCTCCTGGGCACATGGCCTGATGTGGCAACCTCAAACTGTCATGGTTTCCCAGGCCACATGCTTAACAAGGACTGTATAGAGTCTATTTCAGAGGCCCAGTAGGGACGGCATCTGATTGACTTCCCCCAGTCAGTCAACTGTGGCCACAATGGCGGGGCCATGCAATTCTAATATGGATGAAGGAATGGGTTCTGGCATGACAAGTATATGAGCTAAGCGGAAACTCAAAGGCTGCTTATTTCCTCTTGTTCTCTAATGTTATAAAAAGCAGTTCATTTTCAATGCCTTGATATCCTAGATTATCTGTTGGTTTTGAATTGCTAAGAAAAATGGGTTGGAAGGAAGGACAAGGAATTGGTCCCCGAGTAAAGAGGAGACCACGCCGACAGAAACCTGGTATGTATAATGATTGTCGTTAATTCTACAGCATATTTTTTAATGGCTACATGTTTCTAGAAATAAAATCGCTTGGTCAGTGGTATGCATGTATTTTAAAGCTTTTTGTGTGTAATGTGCAATAGCTTTCTGCAAGAATTGTATCAGTTTACATTCCCACCAGCAGAATATGAAACTGTTTCCTACTTCTGCCGAAACTGTGTCACAACTTAACATGATTATTTTCTATTTATTCCTTGCGGGTGGTCTCCTCAGCCAGACTGTGAACTCTTGGCAGCAGCATTAATTTTTTTCAGGTTCTCCTGGGTGCTGGGGCAGTAGTGTTTTCTCACCGAGCACATTGTTTCCAAGAGTGTGGGTTGAGCTGGGGCTGGTGGAAAACAAATTCTGAGTGATCAGTCTCCTACCCTAAAGCTGTAGCACCTTTCACAAGCACAGCCATGTAATCTCTAGAGTGTCAGCAAATCTGGTTTCTGTATTTTCATTTGCTCATGACTGATACATTTGAAATTTCTTTTATAGATCCTGGAGTAAAAATCTATGGCTGTGCATTACCTCCTGGAGGCTCTGAAGGATCCGAGGTATGGTATGGGATGACTGACCTTTAATGTGGTAGAATAGCATCTGTGGCTTTATGAATGTGAAGTTCTAGGGTTGGAAACAATTTTAGAAATCAGTCATATCCTATTACAGTGAAATACCCAGACCCTAAAGCTGTCCCCATTGTGTCAGATACTATATTCAGTAACATGCCAGCAACACAGCCACCCCAAGTCTGTTTAGATTCTTAAAGTGGAGTTTATATTAGTATCATTCAGTGATTTGATTTAGTGATTTTGAACAGCGGAAATGAAAGTTTGGTAATTGTTTTGTTTGACATTAGTCACTGTATTTGAAAATAGTATTTTATAGGCTTACTCTGCACTAGGCAGTGGCTTACCTTCATTCCACTTTTAAAACATTGTAAATAGGATGAAGATGATGACTACTTGCCAGAAAATGTGACCTTTGCACCCAAAGACGTCATGCCTGTGGATTTCACACCTAAAGATGACGTGCACGGACTGGCTTACAAGGGCCTGGATCCCCACCAAGCGTTGTTCGGAACTTCAGGAGAACATTTTAATCTTTTTAGTGGGGGACCTGAGAGGCCCAGCAATCTTCTTGGAGACATTGGAGAGACTAAAGGAAGAAAATTGGGAATTTCAGGCCAGGTAATAGAGTTTATGTTTTATAAAACATGGAACCAGTGACAAATGAGAACACCTTCCTTATTATGGTTGCTGCGTGACAGGCACTCATGATTCACTGACTGCATGAAGACTTTGAAGTGGTTATATTTTCCTTGGGGTTTTTCTGAGACATGCAAAGCACACCTTCCTGACTTTCATATGTACTCATTAGTCTCTGTTACCTATGTTCATAGTAGAGTTTGTGTGTTCCCAGGAGCGAACAATTTTACTGCTTTTCCACATCCTTGTGAGGCTGAGCAGAAAACCACAGTTACCCCTTTGATTTAGTTAATAGTTGAATTGCAGTCTGCCTCTCCCAATTGAGGTCCAAGTTTTACTACCTTTTGGATTATTTCCTAGCACTGCCAGCCCTAAAACTGGGAGCTGGGTGTAAGTTTCATTAAGGAAACCTGCTTTACCTTTGAGGAGATGGAGAGCTTTTACTGATTGCCTGCCTCCTCAAATTGATTTAGAGGTTCTTTCCTAAATTACATTTAGAAAGTGTCATTATTACCTTTTTTTGTTTTTTCCTATACATGTGCTTTTTCCAGTTCTTTTAACAAAAAATGATACTTGTTAGAGGCCGTTTCTTACAAAGATTGGTGGTTCTTACAGCAGCCATTAGTGTAGTGTTGGTCTTCAGACCCTGGTCACCAGTACTGTCCCCAGGCCACATTGAACGGTAGATGAACATTCTGCCTCTCTCCTTTGGGAGGCCCCATTTCTCCTCTGCCCCTGCTGCTTGTGTGTGTTCTCCACTCCTCTACCTGTGCGAGGACCCTGGAGGCATGGCATTAGCTTCTGCTCATTGTTTTTCAAAACACTTGAGGCTGTGTGTTAATCTGGATCTCCTCTCTCTTCTCTCTTGGTGATCTTACAGTGCTAATGTAGTCTGTTCAATCACATCCTTAAAGTAGCTTTATCCTCCAGGGCAGACATACCCTAAAAACTGTAATTGCTATTTGAAACCTGTTTTTGAAAAGGCTTTTGGTGTTGGTGCCCTGGAAGAGGAAGATGATGATATCTATGCCACAGAAACTCTATCCAAGTATGACACCGTTTTGAAGGACGAGGAGCCTGGAGATGGACTCTATGGCTGGACAGCGCCCAAGCAATATCAAAGTCAGAAAGGTAATTTTGTAGACCCGTGTAAGAATATCAGGGAGAAGAGACTGCTAGTTTGATACTGGAGCGTTAGCCTCCATGGAGTAGGGTGTTGTTGGTCAAAGATGCAAGGTGAGAAACGAAGTGGGGAAAAGAGAGGCCTAATGTGGGAAGTAAGATAGAAATGGTATCTAGATCGGGTCAAAGCCAAAGCAAGTTGTCAAGACAGGGTCAAAGTCAGGAGGAGGAAGAGGTCTGGAATCAGGAAAGGTGCACGTGTGTGGACAGGTGCTCATGTTGCTGAGCTGGCACTGGGTCAGAGGGAAGCACTCCCAGCTTGAGGAAATGGGCAGGTAGCCAAAGTAGGCCAACTCAAGCAGCAAGTGGTAGGAACACGAAGAGCCCCCAGTGGTAGGAACACTAAGAGCCCCCAATAAGATGACCAAGTGGTAGGAACACTAAGAGCCCCCAGTAAGATGGAGCTCAGCACGCAGCCTGTCTTCCCACTTGGGTCCCTGGCTCTTTGGGAGCTCTCTTTGGGCCAGGAGATGGACATTCTTTCAACCCAACTTGAATTTCAAGTCAGATTCTAGATTCAGATCCTCTGGTTCTAAATAGCATTTCAGTTTTTCATTTCAGAAAAGGTGTAGGGAGGAGACAGTGTGGCATAGGTATTAGCAGCATGTGATTTGGAGCCAGTCAGACCTGTTGTAGCTCTCTCCTACCTAGCTTTGTGACCTTGGGCAAGGCTTATAACCTCTCTGGGTGTCATTTGCAAAGTGAGGATAAAATCCACTCTGTGGATTATTGTGAGTATTAAATGGCATGACTTGGTGTTTGGCACAGTACCTGCCTCAAAGACTGTATAAATGGTATCTACTATTCTTCAGTTGTAGTAATAATAACACCCAAATAAAGGAGGTGAGAGCTGAGATAAAACAATCTAGCTGTAGTCAGATATTTTTTGATATAATTCTTATAAAAGACATCTGAAAAATACATGTTGAAATAACTTAAGCATATTCTCCAAAATGTTGTTTATTTTCCATTTCTAGAAAACAAAAAGCAGGTGTAAAACAGTTCTTAAGGGGTAGTTTGCTTAATGGTTGTGAACACAAACTCTGAAGACAGACTGCCTGGGTCAGTCCTGGCTCTCCCCATTTATCAGCTGTGACCTTGGACGGGCTACGTAATCTCTTTGTGCCCCAGCGTCCTTGCCTGAACAATGGGCATGATAATGGCTTACCTACCCCATGTATATTATACTACATATAAGATATTAGTATAATATATTAGTCAATATCACTATAGATTATATTAACATTTTAATTATTAATTTTATTAATTATATAGATGTATTAACAATACTAATTACTAATATTAACATATTAAATTAACTGTATAATAGTTACTGATCTATATAATAGGTATACATACTTAAACCTGCCTCTGAGCCAAATCTTTGGCTTTTCTTTTATACAACACTTTTACCTTGCTAATTGATCCCCACCCTGTCCCACATCAGGCCTGGGCTCATGTCTCTCTCCGAGCTTCCCAGCCTCCCCGTGTCCCCTCTTTGTCCCCCCACCCTCACACAGCTGCCTCTTCTCTCCCATGGCTTTTTCACTGAGCCATGGTCGATTCTTGAATCATTCTTATTTTTTTCCTTGGTCCGTGGTGCTATAATAAATATTCTAATGGTGCTGTTGTTAGGCATATTTGCTGTTTACATCTTCAGAATAAATTGATAAAAGTAAAATTGCTGGATTTTATTCATTCATTCATTCATTCATTTACTTATTTATAGCACCTACAACACCCAATATTCCTAGATGGTCTCCCATCCAAGTACTAACTAGGCCCGACCCTGCTTAGCTTCCGAGTTCAGACGAGATTGGGCACACTCAGCATGGCAAGAATTTGAAATTCAATCCCAAATTACACTACAGAATTTTAGGAACTTCCAGAAGCTGGAACAAAAGTTTAACAGGGATTGTGGGGGAAGACTGTTACTGAGCCATGAAGCCGTCTACGAGGCTGGAAGTATCAGTCCTACCCGCACTGCTGGGGGCTGTGCCTGCTTCGGGACTGAAAACTAGCTTGTGTCAGTGCTCATGGTGGTCATGGAGAAGGGGCTTTTGGCTATAGAAAATGCAGTTTGTACGTGTGGATTTTTTTTTGTATTTATGGATTTTTAACAGAACCTCTATGCTCAGGACAGCCTTGGTAATGAAAGAGCCTTTGTCGAGGGAGTTGTCTCTGCGACTAATGGACGATCCCTGGCTCCAAGTCAGAGGGGTTGGTCATTTTCTTTACTGAATCAGTGATCTTTATCTCTTAGAAATTCATTCACAAAAAAGACAAAAGTACCTTTTAATGTTTGCTAAGATTAGATTACTGGCTGACCTGCTTATATATATTGCCTTTTGTGCTTTATTTTGATGGTTGCTAAGGAAGTTGAGAGGTTCTCTCTCCATGGTTCTTCACCTAGTTTTTGAAATGACTCACAGTTATGGTTTTTACTTTTATCTATGTTTATTCTCTTGATGGTTTATTTGAGATCTTTTATCTCACAGAGTATATTCTCTGGTGCCCCTTAGCTGGGCCTCAGGCACTTTTAATGCTGAAGTACTTGCATTGGAGGGCCATGCCTCTGTCCTGCGCTCCGTCAGCTGCAGGTAGTGTGGGCTGGGCTGCCAGAGTCAACAGAGGTGTGAGCGCTCTATGTGCCATTGTTCCCTTCTTTACTGCTATCTCTGTGTGAGCTTGTATATGACATGTAGTATTTGTGTTCTTGGAGATAAACAAACTAGTGCCTTTTGTCTTATCCTAATCCATGCTTCTGGAATTAATCAATGACATCATTTTGTAGAATCCGAGAAAGATCTTCGATACGTTGGCAAAATATTGGATGGATTTTCTCTGGCTTCTAAACCTTTATCTTCTAAGAAAGTAAGATTTTTTTTTTTTTTTTTACTGGTTTAGTATTTAAAAGTTTTGCTGCTATGTTTTATTAACAACTAGAAAGATATGTAAATTCTATTTTCAAAACTAATGATTGTCCAGGAAAACGTAATCTGTATTAGAAATCTCAGTCAGTGGCCACATTTATATTCCCAACAGCTAACTCTTAATTTTTTAAATTCAAACTTCAAGTGAGTAGTTATTTCCACTAAAAAGGAATTATGTTCAAAACTGGTGGGAGGATGGAATTGATGAAAGGTTAGGGGCAATGTGACTTGAAGAAAAATACAGAACTTTCTGAAAGTTATAATGACCCACAGTCCTGACTCCTCCTGAGTGCTGTGAAGCTCATTCGCTAGTGTGAGTGAGGTTCCCTGGGCTCCTTGCCTCGGCACGCGGAAGAGAGAGATGCTGCATGCATCCGGACAAGTCCCGTGAAGAACTCTGCATGTCCTTCTAGATCATCCTGTATCTGTGAGATTTTGTTGCAGCGTAGGCCAAGTGGTGCTCTTTAATGTTCATCAGAGTCACGTGTTCCCAGGTGGGCATCGCAGGTTAGTTGTGGGTACTGGTAGTTCAGGGGGTGCTTGGCCATTTGCCTTTTTTTTTTTTCTAAAAATGCCTACAGCACCTGTATTCCCAGGTGGTGGTGTCCCATCCAAGTACTAAGCAAGCTGACCCTGCTCAGCTTCCGAGATCAGGGCAAACTTTTTTCAGGATGTTCTACAATTTAATGGGCTTTTTTGTTTTTAGTTCAACAAACATGAGTTAAGTACCTCTTGGCTTGGCCTATGGGTCCCCAGAACAGGAGCAGCTGGCAGTAGTGCAGCCTGAGAAATGATATTCAGTATTACGGTGGCTTTGATTGGTTTAGTGGTGATAGTTAATGTGTTGTAACAGCAAGCAGAATATTTTTAAAACAGTGTTGGGCACATAGCATGCTGTTGTTATTACCGGAAATATCAAATATGTCAAAGGAGAATGTGAGTTTTTTTGTGTATGAAAAGGAGGCATAAAAAGGGTTGGACCAGAGGGTAGGGGATAGGGGAGGAGGGAAGAGGTAGAAAAAATAAATAAATACAAAATAAAAAAAATAAAAATAAAATGGTTGAGAAGTACTCAGTTGACACAGAGATCAAGGACAAATAAGACTAAGTCCTGGCCCCCAAGTAGCTCCTGTTCAGTGATCGTGCCAGACAGACAAATTCACTATCAGGCAGAGTGTCATAGTGGAGAGACAGGCACTTAGGGCTCCCAAGGTGCTCCTTTCTGGAGTAGGGCTTTGGACATGAATGGTTCAGAGGAGGGCTGTGTTCACCTGGCCTTTCACTGATGGGCAAGTTTTCTAAATATGTGGCTAAAAACCCAGTCTGTGAAATGCTTTGGATCTGATGGAGGCTATTATGAAGTCGTGTGCACATGCGCCTCCTTTCTGCCCTGTTCCTCTGGACCTTCATGTCTTGGAAACATGAGAGGATTTGCAGGTTGACTGGGGAGTCTCTGCTTTTCAGAGAAGGTGGTCAGGCTAAGGCGATAGAGAATGAGATTTCCTGACAGTGATAATATCAGTCTTTCATGGGTTTTCATCATACTGGGTGCTCGCACCAGGAAACCACTTGGGAACCTTACCACCACCTGGGAAGACTTGGAAACTCGAATCAGAGCTGACTTTGTGGGATGGTCCAGGCATCACATACTACTGTTAAAAGCCTCAGGGTGAGCCCAGTGTGCCGCTGGGGCTGATTGCTTCCTCCAGTGAGCATTCAGTGCTTCACTGGGTACGAGTTCAGAGTTTCAGGTAGCTGACAAATCCAGAAAACAGCTTAAATCGGACTGTCCTTTAATACGTGTTGTTAGACCAAGAGCAAGGGAGACCATTTATTTTAGTGCAATAATTTTAAAAAATTTAACACTTTTAAAAAACTTTTCTGTTCTGCCATCATTAATACCTACCTGAGCTCCCCAAATATATTTCAATTTCAGTTCAGTCAGATTTCGAATTAAAAATACCTCAGATCAAAAAATAAGTTCTGAAGTTCCAATTTGGAACTGAAACATAACCAGAAAAAAATTCAGAATTTTTAAAAGTAACTTATTTCAAGTTGTTATTTTTTTCTATCCCTTGAATGATACTTCTCTAAATTTTCTGATTTACAATGGGCCAGTACATTGTGCTAACCATTGTTATTGTTCTTGTTCTGTTCATACTTAACACTCATGATAGCATCTCTGTATAGAAGTGAGCAGGGGTGGTATTAAAAATGTCTAGTTATTAGAACAGTACGGTTCCGGTGACCCTCTAGATCCAGAATGGATGGCGGCTGGGCACCTGGACAGGCTGTCCCCAGTGCTACCTACCTGCTGAATATTAGCCAGGGGGATGCTTGGGTTAACAGGGCACCGAGGTATCAGATTTTCTTGGTTAAATCAAACCTGATCATCTTCCAGCCTGTATTTTCTGAGTCTTTTTTTTTTTTTCTTAAGATTTACCCACCACCTGAATTACCAAGAGACTATCGACCGGTGCATTATTTCAGACCCGTGGTAGCTGCAACCTCAGAGAACTCCCACTTACTTCAAGTATTATCAGAGTCAGCTGGACAGCCAATACATGACCCAAGGACACACAGTAGGCACCAACTGAATGCCTCCAAGCGGGGAGAGTTGCTAGGAGAAAAACCTATTCAAGGTATGTGCTTTGGAAAAGATTAAAATCATTAAATTTATAATAATCTGTGTTATCAAAATCAAAATGGAAAGATGTTTTCCTATTGAAATTCTTTCCATGATTTTGTATTCCCGAACTAGGGGCGTAACATTGCTTACTGTGACCAGCATATGTAACAGTGGATATTCTTTACTTCTTAAGACTTATTGTTTTCCCACCATCAGTTTATGTCATTGAAACTACAAACTCGTTAAGCTCAGCAGTTTTAAGATTTTTAATAATTGTCCAGGAATGTGGCGAAGACCAGGGACATGTGTACCTTCATTTTCTTTGCACAGCCTGGGAACATAAGATTTTTTTTCTCAGGGGATAAGGGTACTGTAGCTCTTTTCCTGAGAGCCTCAAAGGAATGAGTGCATCTCAAAGTATGGACAAATGTGGAGGATCCCCTGTAGGTTGGAGCAGGAAGACCCACTATGAGATTTGAACTTGGGCTTGCCATGTGGGAGCCTGCCAGGTATTTCACATAAAATAGACCCAAACATAGCTTGTGGTTCCCACTTCCCCAAAGTTGTTTTTCCTCCAGTCTTCCCCTTGGCAGTAAATGGTACCACCAGTGACGCACTGCTCACACCAGAACGTAGAAATCCTAATTCTTAGCTCCTCTCTTTCCCTCCCTCCCCTGACCGTACCCAACCTATCAGCAAGTCCTCTCATTTCTACCCCTACGTGTGGGGACTCTGTCTACTTCACTGCATTTCTCCTGCTTCTCCCTTGTCTAAAGGCCCATCTACTCTCACCTGGACTATTGCAGCAGCCTCCGATTGGCCTCCTTATTTTCTCTTTGCAGCCTATTCCCCTCAACAGCAGCTAGACGAACCAAATTACATCACTATCCCCCTTAAAATAAACTAGTACTTCTTATACTAAAGAGAAATCCAGATTCCCCACAAAGGCTCTATGGATCCAGCTATGCCTGCCTTTTAATCCACATTGTATATTGCTTTCCCTTAACCCCTGAGGTCTGACCTCATGATACTTCTTTTTACCCTCAATCTGCCAACCACACCCCTACATGGCCTTTATGATTGCTGTTTCCTCTGCCTCTCTTTTTCCCTCATGTTTTGGCTCCTTCTTTTTACTTAGAGAGCTTACCTCAACTGTCTCTTTGAGGGACCTTCCAGGCCTTCTTTGCCCATCATATACCCTAGTTATCTCTCCATCCACTCCCACTCCCGGCTCTGTCATCTAAGTCACCCTCAATCTCATCACCCTCTTTTTTCCCCTTCAGTCCTCTTGTACCAACCCTCTGGTGTTGATTTTTGGCTTCTTTAATGTCCTCCCTCACTAGTGAGAGCAGGACTTCGTCTACCTTGTCCTCCTAGTCCTAAGCCAGTGTCTGGAATGGAGCAGATGCTCAGTGAACATTTGTGACATGAGCGAGTGTGTGATGGGTGGCTGTGCTCTGAACCGGGGCTCGTGCTGGGCAGGGCAGTACTGTGGACATGGTGGCCACCACGGAATGCAGGTCTGGAGTTGGGCATGTCGGCTTCCTCATTCTGGGACCACTCACTGGCCCAATAAACATCCAAGTATTGTCTCCATTTTTGTCAACTGTAAAATAGAGTCTCATTATTTTAATACTTTCTAGTTCACAGGGATAATGTGAATACAGATGAAACACTAAATGTAAAATACTCATCTCCAATTGAAATGATATTGAAAATGTATACACAGAAATGTAAATATATTTGTCTATGATGTTTTTCATATCTTTGTATTCTTTTATTTAGGTTCAGCTACTTCAGTGTTAGAATTTTTGACCCAGAAAGATAAAGAGAGGATCAAAGAAATGAAGCAGGCAACTGACCTTAAAGCAGCTCAACTTAAGGCCAGGACTCTGGCCCAGAATGCCGCAAGCAGCCGACCGCAGCCCTCCTCTCCTGATGTGCGACACCACTCTTGGCACGTGGCATCGTGTGGTGGGACAGCCACCGCAAGAGCCAGCAACTTTAAACCTTTCGCCAAAGACCCAGAAAAGCAAAAACGATACGAGGAGTTTTTAGTAAATATGAAACGGGGTCAGAAAGGTGGGTGCTAGTCTTGGGTCTCCCATGTCTCAGGGGCACTGTTCTTACTGTTCTGACCCTAGTCTGAGATTTAAAGTTGAAGTGATCTGCTCTGCCAGAGTTTCTCTCTTCAAAAAGAGAGAATAATTAGCTTGTGTTTCTCTCTATCTCAGGCCCCAAAGATAACTGTTTAAGTAGAGAACATGCCTTGGTGAGTAATGCTAAGCCACAGACCATTTACTGTCTGCAAATGGTTGGCTTCTGTAAGTGTTGCATTTCACACCAAGAGATCAAGGTCATCTCCTACTTTATCTTAAGGTCCTAACCATCTAGCCCTAAATCATAGTCTAAAATTTGACTTACAAAGAAAGTTGGCTGTTGAACCATTACGTGGGGGAAAAAAGTCACTCTGTGACCTATGAAATAAATAAATATAGCAAGGCTGAGGAGAAGGCTTGCTGCTATATGCAGTACTCCTTGTGAGAGGTAGTCAGCAAATTAGAGGGGTTGGTTTTCAAAAGCAGATCTTTGTGTGCTGTGCCCGAACTCCCTACTGAGGATCCAGACTCCTAACATTTATTTGTTAAAAAAAAAAAAAAAAAAGCAGTGTTTTTCTGCCAAATAATAGGACTATAGTTAGAATGCACTTAATGTCATTGTGTGGGAGTGGTAACAAGTTCTTTGTTTCGAACATTTAACCAGGCATTAATTCTCTTATAAGTAGGCAGAATTCAATAAAAACATCATTTTGAGGGAGTGAGCAGTAGTATTACCTGCCAGGTACCTCCCCAACATGCTCTTACAAACCAGGATAAGGATTTCTGTCCTCTAGTGAAATCCATAGGGATACAGTGGGGCCACCAGATGTTCTCCTTTAAGCCCCATGTTTTTCCTAAGAGCGAAGCACTCTCCTGTTCTCCATACCACAGATGCTCTGGAACATTGTCTGGATCCCAGTATGACAGAGTGGGAGCGAGGCCGCGAACGGGACGAGTTTGCTCGGGCAGCCCAGCTGTATGTGTCTTCCCATTCGACCTTGTCCTCCAGGTTCACGCATGCCAAGGAGGAAGACGATTCAGATCAAGTGGAAGTTCCTCGAGACCAAGAGGTCTGTTGCCATCATGTCTCTACCTGGTGCATTTTAAAATTAAAACACTGTATGGCCAACTATTTTAAAATCCTCAGTGAAAAGATCAAAATATACATGGCACTGTAGAATTAGAAGTGATTTTTATGCTTTTAGCTTCCAATGCACTTTAACAAAAATGTAGTAAAAGCGGTTTTATAATTTTGGAAGATTGCTTGAAAACTTTTAAATGGAAAGGCTGTCAGGTCAACTGGTGTGACTGCTTGATGAAACAGAGTGAATGTCTTTTCCAGAATGATGTCAGTGACAAGCAGTCGGCTGTGAAGATGAAGATGTTTGGGAAGCTCACTCGAGACACATTTGAATGGCACCCTGACAAGCTTCTGTGTAAGAGGTTTAATGTCCCTGACCCGTATCCAGAGTAAGTTGGATAAACCTGCCCTTTCATCATTGCTTATTCCCCGTATTAAAGCTAATTTTCTTCTTACATGCTCATATAAATTCTTTTCTTCTAGATGAACTTACTTGGAAATGCTTAGAGTTGCATATTGTGCAGCTTTAACCTCTATTAATTTGTTACTAAAAAAATAAACATCCAGATAGCAAACTTATTTCACGTTGGCGATATGCAACTCAGATATGCCAAGTTATAAAAACTTAATGGCTGTCTAATTTGCCACCTTTTCAGTGATGCACGTACATTTACATTTAAAATGTTACTTATGTTTTCTAATTCTTTGTACAAGTTTAGCACTTTCTCAATTGATTATAAACACTGCAAGAAAGCATATACAGTTGAATCAGAGGCTTTGTCAGAATTTTTAGGTATATAATTAACTTTTGAACAATGTAGTTGAAAAATCTATGTATAACCTTCGACTCCCCTAAAGCTTTACTAATAGTACCATTGACCAGAAGCCTTACCAACAACACAGTCAGTTAACACCTTATTTTGTATGGTATATGTATCATGTACTGTATTCTTGCAATAAAGTAAGCTAGGGAAAAGAAAATGTTATTAAGGAAGTCATAAGGAAGAGAAAATACCTTTATAGTATTTATTGAAAAAAAGAATCATGTATTAGTGGACTCACATAGTTCAAACTCATGTTGTTCGAGGGTCAACTGTGTTTTTTATCAGTGGAACATTTCCTCCATGGAAATCCCTCTTCAAAGTTAAATCCTGGTTCTTACTGTAATAAGGAAAAAAAATAATGAGTCCTCAAGTTACCCATTATAAATTCTTAAACTATTTAGAGAAGTGAAAATATCTTAGGGGATCTTTTTAGCCAAGTAGAAGAGCTACTGGTGAAACACGTGAGATGGTAAGCTTTATAGGAACTGGATTTGCTTCTCATAGTTGTTATTAACATTATAGATACATATTTTCTTTTCAACCTCCAGCTCAACTTTAGTTGGCTTACCAAGAGTGAAACGTGACAAATACTCAGTCTTCAACTTTCTGACACTCCCAGAGACAACTTCCTTGCCTACGACTCAAACATCAAGTGAAAAAGTACCACAGCACCGAGGTCCCGACAGTGAGTAGGAGACTTCCTCAGGTCCTTGTGCTGAGCGTGGTCTCAACCTCTAGCCTGTTGGGAGGACAGAAATAAAGGGTCATCTAATCCTGAGGATACACACAGTGCTAACTCTCTCTCCATTAAGAGAATTGCTCATATGAATACTTTAGCTTATGTTGTAATGGTCCAGATGTATACTGTGGGGTTGGGACTCTACCTCAGCATCTGCCACATCCCTATCACTTTGCACAGTGCCTGGCCTAAAGTAGGTTGAATGATGCTCTTGAATGAATTAAAGAACTGTAAGGAAGAACTTGTTTGTTTGCTAATTCTGATATTATGTCTATATCCTATGTTTCAGAATCAAGAAAAGCATCCAGATGGGATACATCTAAACAAGAAAAGAAAGATGATTCCATTAGTGAATTCTTAAGTTTGGCTAGATCAAAAGTTGGTCCACCTAAACAAGAGTCCAGTCCATTAGTAAACAAAGAGGAAGAGCATGTGAAAGAACCACTATCAGATAAGGTATTTGGGGCTTGCAGATTCTCTTTGCCAGGCTGGCTCTGGCCTTTAACTTTCTCCATGGTGATGCTTTTTCATTACCCACTAGCAGGGGTCGGCACATTTTCTATGAAGGGCCAGATATTAAATATTATAGGCTCTGTGAGCCATAATCTCTGTTACTATTCAACTCTGCTGTTGGGTGTGAAAGGAACCAAAGGCAGTATGAAAACAATTGGGTACATCTATGTTTCAATAAAACTTTATTTACAAAAACAGGCAGCAGGTTGGATTTGGCCTGTAGTTTGCCAACACCTGTTCTACAGTCCGACAATTTGAATCATAGCTTACATCATTTGAAGGGAGGTTATAAACTTCTCTGCCTAGAATGGCTTTCACTTAGCATCAACCATTGAAACAAAATTCAATATATTTGTATTGGAAAATGTAATTTTTCAAGCAACAAGTATTCTTTTTTGTGGAGACTACTGAGAAAACATCCACTGAGTTTTTTAAAAAATTACTCTTTTAATAGTTAAAAGTTGAACTTAATAAAAAGTTGGTTTTATTTCTTAGCTTCATTTAAAATTTTTATTTTACTTTTCAAATTAACCTACATTAAAATCAACTTTTTTTGATGTACAGTTCAAGGAGTTTTTACACATATGTAGATACATTTAATCACTACCACAATCAGGATGCATAATACAACCCCCCCCCACACACACACAAAAATAACTCCCTCATGCTGTCCCTTTGTAGTCATACTCCCTCTTTACCCTAAGTCCCAGTCAACCCTTGATCTCTGTCTCTATAGTTTTGCTCTTTCTAGGGTTTTGTGTGAATGGAATCAGGCAGTATACATATATAGCCTTTTGAGCCTGGCTTCTTTCATTCAGCATCATACCTTTGAGATTTATCAGTATTTTGCATGTATCAGTTAGGTTCAAGTTGCAGTTGCAACCCATGTCCTGTGGGCTGTGATTCAAAAGTTCATTCCTTTTTATTGCTGAATACTATTTTATTGCCTCGGTGTACCACAGTTGGTTGGTTTGTTCATTCTTTAAGGACATATGGTTATATCCAGATTTTGGCTATTATAAATAAAGCTGCTATGAACATTTAGGTGCAGATTTCTGTGTAGACATAAGTTTTCATTTTCCTAAGGTAAATTTCTAGTAGTAAGAGTGCTGGGTAATATTTACTTTTAGATTTAACTTTATAAGAAACTACCGAACTGTATTCCAAAGTGGTTTTTGCTTTAGGTATTTCAAAACTCTCTTCTTAGATGTATACTCTATTTAGGATTACTATTATTTTTTGGTGAATTGATTCTTATCATTATGTAATATCACTCTTTATCCTTAGTAATTTGTATAGTATATATTTTTCCATCCTATTAACCTACCTATTTCATTATATTTAAAGTGGGTTCTTATAAACAGGTCATTGTCATTGGGTCTTTTAAAAAATACATGTGATAATCTATGTTTTAATTTGTGTGTTTTTTTATCCGTGATGATTTATGATGATAGTTTCATGATTTTTTTCTTTTTTTATTATTAGTTTCAAGTATACATTAATTTGTGTTTTGATTATTTGTGTTTAATGTAATTCGTTGATATATTTGAATTAGGTCTACAGTTTTATTATTTGTTTTGTCTGTTCTCACTCTTTTTTGTTCCTCTTTTTCTCCTTTCCTGCCTTCTTTTGTAATACTTGAATAATATTTAGTATCCATTTTAATATATCTTAATATTCACATCTTCTTATTTGTTTCTAAATATTAGGGTTCTTGATCAGACTTGAAAACACTTTAAAACAAGTCCTTGACAACCTCCAAATTATTCTTGGTGACCTTGATATCCTTCTGGCCATAATCTTGAGACCAAAAGGGCATATAAATATTGTCTTTTGCAAGTTGAGATTTTTCCTGGTTGTTTAAATATCAAGCCATTTTGGATTGTATTGTGGACATTTTGAATAGTATGTCATGGGACCCTGGGTCTTGTCCAAATTCTAAGGAGAACATTGGTTTTTCATTCAGTTTTGTTTTGCTAAAGCAGGCACTCGACCTAGTTAGGTTCAAGTTGCAGTTGCAACCCATGTTCTGTGGGCTGTGATTCAAAAGTCATTCCAGTCTTCAGAGCCTTTATAGTAGTGTTCAGACCTTCCCTGCACGTATACTTCCCAAGGCTGCTCTGGGACCTTGCTGGTAGTTAACCCCATGGTTCTGTTATCAAAGACTTCGGTTTGCTGCTTAGAGTCAGACCCATGCAAGCATAGCTCAGAGGACTCATAGAGCACTTTATAGCATCACCCTCTTCAGTTCTTCCTTCCTGATCTTCCTGACACTTCGAGTCTGTGGGCTCCCCCTTGCATCCTCCAGTCAGAAACCTAGGACTTTTGTTTCCCTGCTCTGCCTTATACTTCCTGTGACTTTCTCTGCAGCTGGAGTCAAGTGGCAGAAGGGTAGGAAGGGGGAAAAAGCAGTGAGATTCAATTCAGTGACATAAAACCCTACTCATGGATTCTGGCTCTGTGATATGGTCATTAGATTAGAAAGCCTTCTGATTGTCTCAAAAACCTATTGAGATAGTATTTGGGTACTTTTGCCTGGGAAGTCTTGGTTCTTGCTTTTTAATTTATTAGCCATGTGACCTTAGGAAGGTCTCTTCCCCTCTCTGGGCTATTTAATATTTTTTCTTTGGAAACTTTCTGAGCGAACACACCTTTTGGTGTAAGGTGTGGGGGTGCGGTGAGGGAGCTTCAAAAACATAGATACTGTATATTTGGTGTGTGTCATTGCTGTCATTTAATTCTATTACAGCTCCTATTACATTCTGGAAAAAAATAGAAAAAAATTTCTAAGAGTAGAATATTTCATGTACTTATATCAGTTCTGCTTGTACATTTAATAATCTAGACATCATTAAAAGCCAGAACGGTCTGAACACAGAAATCAGCCAACTCATTCAGTTTATTGCCCATGTAACATTGGCATCTGTGTTTTGGTATAAATATATATGATTCATGACTTTTCTAGGAATTGTTACCATGATTTCCTGTGCTTCAGTGTAGGGCTTTTTCTTTCGACTTTTTGTATGATTAAAAAATTTTTTTGAACCAATCTCAAAAATTTAAATACAGTATAGATCATTTTTTCCTAAACCACTCGAGCACAAGTTGCCAGCCAGACGCCCCATCACCCCTGTCTTTCCTTCAAAGGACATCCTCCTGTATAATCACAGTATATCTATCAAAATTAGGAGATTAACATTGATATGTTATTGTGATCTAATCCTCAGAACCCATTCAAGTTCTACCAGTTGTACTAATAATGTCCTTTATAGCAAAAAGGATGCAGTTCAGCATCACTTGTTGCATTTAGCTGTCAATCTCCTTATTCTCTTCAGCCTGGGACAGTTCTTCAGTCTTTCCTTGACTTTTATGATCTTGATACTTTTGAAGATACAGGCCACTGTGTTACAGAATGTCCCCCAGTTTGGGCTTATCTGATGTTTCCTCATGACTAGATTCATCGGTTCTGCATCTTTGGCAGGAATTTCTCAGAAGGGATGCTGCCGTGCTCTCATTGATCCTGTCATTGATTCCAGCAGCAGGATGTTGATTTGTCCCATGACTGGTGATATTCACTTTGAGCAAGGTGGTGCCTGCCAGGATTTCTCACTGTAAAGTTAGTTTTTTCACCTTTCTAATTAATAAGTACTTTTATTTATTCATTTTAAATTCATTTTTTACTTAATTATTTTTTAAAAATATTTAAGAGCTTTAAATATAAATACTCTGTTTCTCATCAAACTATTTCTTTATATCACTGTGGACTCATGGTTTCTTCTTTTATCCTAATGGATAAATTTGGTGCTATCATTATTTATTTTACTGCTCAAATGGTCCTAGTTTGGCTAAACGGAGCCCCTTCAGGTTGGCTTCTGTGTCCTTTTGCTATATTCCTCTTACTTCCTCTTACTCTCTGAGCACGTCCTTGCATTCTGGCACAGTAAGATTTTCTGGGCTTCTCTTATTAATTCTCAGCTCCAGCACTAGAATCAGTCCTTTCTCCAAGGTACCCTCCAAGGTTATTTTTAGTGAGGATTGGTATACTTTTCCTCCTTATCTTCTTTAAAACCATAAATGCCACTGTCTTGTATCAGTTTTCGTCATGTGAGTATTTGTAACTTTGCTCTATAAATTGGAGGTGGTGTGGTCTGGGGGAGTGACCCCTGGCTGAGCGCATGGAGATCTGGGTCGTAGAGTCCAGATCCATGGCGCTTACCATGGGTGCATCACTGACACAGGCTCTCATCTCTGACTCGGGTTCTCCAGTGGTAAAATGGAATGACTAAGTGAATCCTGATCCTGGGGCTCCTGATCCCGGTCCTGGGGCTCTCTTGTATTGCTTAGCACATTATCGTACCTAGTGTCTTTCTGGTGGTAAGCTGTTGGAAGGTGGGAGCAGTGTCTTCTTCATACCTTTACTTTTTGTTTATTGAACCGAATGTGTACAAAGTTACTGCCTCTTTATTTGGTTAATATGACTGTCCATATCCGGACTTCTTTTAGGAAGGGTGATGTGTCATTGCAAAGGGAAGTTCTGTGGCCATTTTATCAGCAGGTTCCTGGCTCCCTCTCCATTGTATGGAGGGCTCAGCATTCTCTTCAGCATTTTCATATTAGTAGACAGTCTTCATTGCATTGGATAAACTCTTGAAGAAGGTCCAGAGGCACTGTGCTATTTCCTACTACATATTTTTGAGTCCTCTGCAATTCTGATTAATGACCTAGTTCCATGGGAAATTTTAGCTGCTTTTGCCATTCAACACATTCTGCAGTTATTGAATCAGAAACAGCACAAAAATAAGTGCAGTGTGAGTGATCATTGTTTAGTTAGGTAGTATATGGGAATAGAGACCAAGTACCTGAGCATAAACATCAGAGAGAGAAAGAGAGAGAGAGAGAGAGAGAGAGAGTGTGTGTGTGTGTGTGTGTTCTAGAATGTTTTGCTTCTTTCACTCTTGCTTCTTCATTTCTGACTCTTATTTCACTGTTAATACAGCTGGTAAACAAAGATGTGGATTCACAGACTGATGGAGAAGGTAGCCGCCCATCCATGGACTTATTCAAGGCCATCTTTGCCAGCTCCTCCGAAGAAAAGTCCTCATCCTCTGAGGATGAGCAGGGTGACAGCGAGGATGATCAGGAGGGTACTGGGGAGGCCGACTTCAAAAGTTCCCAAGAGACCGACTTGGTGGAAACATCAGCTGTGGCACACAGTACGTCAGTACTGCAGACTTTGGGATCTAAAGAAGGATGATATTTCTAAAGAGACTGCTGCTTTGTTTAGTGTGTAATTTTAAACTGGGACAATTAGCAATAAATGATGTCTTAACCTTTTACATTTTAATTGGGGTAGAGCAGGGTTCCATTTTTTCTATCTGGTATATTTTTAGGATAGCTATGTTCAATAATGTTGATTTTTCCACTTACCCTGGCTGAATTTCCTACTTACCCTGGTAGTAAAGTTTTCATTTTAAAAAAATAGCTTTTTTTTTTTTTTTAAACCTAGTTGATGAGGCGGTGCTAGGATTGATTACCGGATAACATTTGGTCATGAAATATAAAGGCGTCTTCCTGATTTCCTCTACGTAGAGCACTTTGTATGCTCTGGATCAACCATCAGATAAGCACTGCCTGTTCCATAGATGGGGTAGATGGGGTCTGTTCTCATTACTGTGAGTCTGACATTTGGTTAGCAGCTTGTCCTGCTTGTTCCGGTTACCCAAGTCAGGAGTTTTGACATAAGGAAGGAGGCTGTCTGGTGCTTGCAATGGTAGGAGCCCTTTCAGATGCTTGGATAGGTAGTCAGAATTTCTCATTTCAGTCTTAGAGTATTCTGCCTGCCTCTGTCAGCCCGTGGTGGACTTGTGTACAATTTTTGAGGGTCTTTAACCAAAAAGTTACATAATGGTACAAAATATTGTATCTTCTTAGGTGATTGCAAATGTCAGTCTATTTCTTATTGTTGTGGAAGAAACCAAACTTGTATTTTATTACAAAATTTTATATACTTGAATTTTATAAGTAGAAAAATATAGAAAGCTTAAGTCCCTTGGAATCCTACTTCCCAGAGATAACCACTGTGAACACTCTTGATGCATATTTTTTCAGACTTTTCTCACTTTTAACTCTTCTATCTAAAAATATAGTCATCTGTTTTAAATAATGAGATTATTAATGTGAACATAATTTGTTTATATCTAGTTTTTCTCCTCTTTGATAATTTGAGTGAAATTAAGCCTTCTGAGCCAGAACATAGGCTTATATCCCTGTTTGTAAGTTTTATTTTTCTCAGATGGTCCTTTCTTGAGGACATCTTTGAACACTTCAGGCCACAGTAGGTGATCCAGAGTGTGTGCTCTACATACCCTTACATTACAGCCACTGGTGCACTTGGTTGCAGGCATCCTCGTGTGACCGTCTTCCCAGCTGTGATGCCCATGAGGCTGGAGATCAGGTCTGCGTGTTCACTGCTATGTCCTCAGCACCTGGCATGAGCTAGTTAAGCAAAGTGGTGAAGAGAAACACATGTTTGCTGGTGGTAACAGACATTTATTAGAGATGCAAACACATTAATTTTTGGCAAATACATGAAATACCCTGGTTTTTTTCAGCTAGCGAGCCGCGCCCCCAGGAGCCTGCAACTTCCTTCCTGATACAAAAGATGCAGATAGATGAAAGAGAAGAGTTCGGCCCACGGCTGCCTCCTGTCTTCTGCCCCAGTGAGTAGAGAGCTCCTTGGTTCACCTGTTTACATTGGTACCAGAGTCTCCCCTGAGACAGGACAACTCTGTGTTACGCCCACCCTTCTAATCCAACATGAGGCCAACCAAATATATACATTTGTTTCTGGTTTTTCTGTTCTCAGCCACATTTTGAAACTCATTATTACTCCACCTAGTGCCTAAATGATAGCTATTGCTTTATAGGCTCAGAGACCTTTACCCTTTTTTTTTTTTTTTAAATTTCAGATACTTAACAATAGAGCCCTAAGTATCTTGAATGTTGTCACTTATAGAAAAGAGAAGCAAAAGTCTAGGACACAAAGATGGAAGGGGAATTGCGGGGAGAAGGGTACTGTAAGACTTTTTATACTTTCGCTAGTATAGCAAATAAAATAAAATCAATTCTTTCAGAAGTAGATACAGCCCATCCTCCTCCCCTAATAACTGTTAATAGCTCCTATTCACTGCTACCTGAAATTGACATCTCTCCTTAAAATGTTTAGACTAGTTTCTCACCTGTTTGAAGACTAGGTTAACAAACATCTGAAGACATGGCCCAGGTATATAAATAACACCTAAGTCTGTTACCTACTTTATAGTTTTCTATATTGTCCACATATACATATTGATTTGGTTAATTAATCCAGCCTTCAAAGAAATAAGAAGCAGAGAGGAATAAAAGTGTAAAGTGTTGAAAAATTGCAGTGAATGTATTTCTTATTTGCTTTAGTTATTCAAATCTTTAATAAGTGTGTCAGCTCTTGAAAGCTAAATTAGTTATACCATTTCCCAGACTGTCCTTGATATCCTTGTAGTCGTTAATAACTTATTTTGGTCTATTGAGGAGAAATGGTTTTCCCAACACTAACATTAAAAAAAAAAAAACAGTTTGGGAAAGTCAGTTTTTGAAATATTTGACCAAACTATGTAACTAGAAAACTGTAAGCAACTCTTAACTGGGTTTGGAAAATATCCACACTTTTGAATCACCTTAGAATTTTTCTTTAGATGGAAAAAGGTGATGTAATGATTTATACTATTTCTGTTACTGTGACGTTTTGCTGATTTGAGTACCTGGAAATGAACAACCTTAAAAACATTTTGGTCGGTATTTGGAGGTGGAGAATTCAGGTGCCTGCAACTTGTCATTTTAATGATTACATGTATTATGTTGCTCTGGTGCTAGTTTTTAGTGTTTCCTCTGATAATACAAATTCATGTCGAATGTGCTTTTGTAAAGAGAGGATGATGTGAGAGGAGCTATGGGATTCATGTGTGTGGTCCTATCCAACCCTCTCTATGTCCCTAAGAAGACAGGGATTTTTGTTATCCCTTTTTTATAGAAGGAGAAACTGAGTCTCGGAGAGGTTAAGCAACACGCCAAAGATCACAGCTGGCTGCAGAGCTGAGGTTCAGACTCTGGTTTGTCTCTGAGCTTGCTGAGGATGTTAAATTACAAAAGGTTTATTGGTATTCTGTCTGACTTTATCTTCATCTGATGTCATCTGATGGAAAAGGCTGTACCAGATACTAGTTGGGTCACACAGGTCTTATGTTGAGGTTTCTGCAGTTTCTAAATATAGAGCTAACATAGAATGTGCTAATCCATTCATTTATCAGTGAGGTAGGGCAGGAGTTCTACCTTAATGTTGAACATCAAGGCACATTCCTAATCCAATAAATTAGCCTTTATTTTCCCCTATAGTTCATGTGCTTATTACATTTGTATTTTAGATGCCCGTCAGACACTTGAGGCTCCTCAAAAAGAGAAACATAAAAAGAACAAAGAAAAACATAAGACCAAGAAAGAACACAGACGAAGGAGAGAGAAGGTGAGTAACTTCTGAGTGTCCCAGGATCAGGGTATGGGATCTGATTCCCCTGCTTCTGTCGTCCAGACAGACCCCCAGAAGTGACACGTGAAGCCCATCAAAGAGAGCATCTTGTTGCCAGGATGAGGGCACGTGGGCTCCTCTACACCCTGACAGAAGTGTGGACTAGACATTCAATGCAAACTCTCAATTTTCAGAACTTTGTTTTTATTCAGCCAGACTATTTAAACTTGTTTGGTTGTACTTTGAAAAATTTTAAGTTGTAAGCATTAAAAAGTATGAAGAAGGACATTTAAGTGTCTTCGAATAATGGTTGAGTTTCAAATAATGAAACAGTTTTATTTAATTATTCATTCCATATTATTGAAGGTATTCTTTTGAACACTTCTCAACTACTTCGTCGTCATCATACATAGAGATGTTGGTCCCTAGCTTGCCATTTGAAGTGAAGGAAACCTGAACGAGTAGTGTGTGTTCACTGTTGACATCCCTCATTTCATTGTCCATGTCTTTTCAGTTAGGCACAGGCTTTTAATTCAGTTAATGTTAGTGTCAGATACCCAAAGTCTTCTGGGCAGTATTTGGATCAATTAGAAATAGTTCCCTTATTGGCTATCAGAAAAAAAGATTCCTGAGCATAGAAGGTAAGAAAAGTTCTCTTGTAGAGAAAGGAAAAAAATCGGTGCTGACAGGTTCAAAAATCAAATTTGTTTGTTTCTTAGCAGTGTACATGCTTTCCTCTGATTTCGTACCAGTTTCTTCTTTGTGCATTTCTAGGGCAGTTGCCATCCTGATGTGCAGTTTATCACATATGCCTATCAAAATGGACCAGTCAGGTTCATGGGAGGTGGCAGGGGTCACCTTGGATAAGATGGGGGCTGAGTGTCAAGACAATATCCTGCCTATATCCTTCTGGTTCTGCTGTGCGTCACCAGAGGGTCATTTCTGTGAGTGTGTGCGGGTGGAGAGAGTGCACAGCTGTATGCTCCTGGCCTGTCTCATACTAAATTCAAGCTCAATCCAAATGAGATTTTTTGTTTTCGTTTTTAAATAACTCTAGCTATCAAATGTCTCATTAGCCTGAATTAGGGAGGGAAACATGTATGTGTGTGTGTCTTTGTCCACCACTAACAACTACTTTTTTTTTTTTTTTAAAGAAAAAGAAACACCGGAAGCACAAACACAAAGGCAAGCAAAAGAATAAAAAATCAGAGAAAAGTAGTAGTTCTGAGAGTACAGACGGCAGTGACAGCCAGAGTGATGAAGAAGGGACCGCAGACATGTCACCCCAGGAACTGCTGAGACGGTGGGCAACAGGAGACAGTGGTTTTCAGAGACCTTTCAAAGGCTTATTAAAATCTTATATTTGCTTAGAGGCAAATGTCAGAAATGATACATTTGCATATTAGGCTTTTTAAAAAAGTTAATTTTTAATTACATAAATAATATGTGAATATATTATCATTGTGAAAGTTCATACCTTAGAGATAAAACATAAACTGGCCCCTGACCAATTCCCCAAACCTCTCCTCTTTCCACAGTAACTTCAGCCGTCACTTTTATATGTAACTTTGAAGAATTTTTTGAATAACCAGACACATGTAACATACATATACACACATTTTGTTATGCATTTTAAATATAATTTTATGTAGCATAAATCTATAAGATATGAACATTTAGAATGAATAAATACTGCCCAGTTATTTCCAAAAGTGGCTGTATCAGTTTAAATTATGGAAGCAGCTGTTATATCAATTACAAACAGTATAAAAATGTTTGCCAGTATGATGGGTAAAGAATGGCATCTCATTTTAATTTTCGTTTCCCGGATTGTTAGTTAGGTTGAGCATCCTTTCCTATGTGTCTCAGTCTTTGCCATGTGCTCTTTTGTGAATAGTTTGCTCATGTCTTTTGCACAATATTCTGTTTTCTGTTAGATTGTTTCTTTTACTGGTTTTTAGGTACTGTTTTGCTGATTTTTAGGGATAAAAATAATAATTCTGGATATTAATCCTTTTTGTGTTACTGTGATACCTATCATATGATTTTAACTACCTTTGTTGTATAGAAACTAAGTTTTGGTGGACTCAACTTTACCAATATTCTTTGTTGGTCTGTTTTACATTTTTGTTTTTTAAGGTTTTTTATTACACACACGCATGCAATTCTCATGCTTTTATAGTTTTGTTTTTGTTTAATATATTTGGATTTTTTTTTTTTTCAAACAGAATAGGGTAGGCATCTCATTTATCTTTCTCCAAATGGATAGGAAATAGTATCGGTTAGGGTGTGTAAGCTAGCTGCAATTAAAAAGAACCCCTACATCTCAGTGATATAGAACAGTGAAGCCTAATAGAATTGAGCTGTCTGGTTTTTCAGTTTGTATCTAACTTTCCTTCTCTCTCACTTTTATTTCTTTTTCCAGGCTGAAACGTCTTCCGCTAAGGAGGCAGTAATTGAATTCCGCCCTGGCCAGTCCTTGTACCAGATCGCCTCCAGGATGGAAACTCATTGAGTCCTCAGTTAATACATTGTACAGATTGTATTTATATGTACATTCATGCTGTAAAATAATTTTTAAGCCTTGACATTGCAAAGGCTCTCTTGGAAGGTTGCAAAAATTGCTTTCTATTTTTAATTTTAGTGTCAAGGAAAAAATTCAGACTGTACAGTTTAATTAAAATGAAATTTTTTTATTCATGATTTTTTTTCCTGAAATTTTAAAACAGAAGTGAAAAGTGAAGACTTTCTATGGTTTTGTAAGCAGAGTCTAGATAAGGAGAGTTGGACTTAGTTAAGAACTTGCACAAGAAGGAGACAGTCCCTTGCTTTCTGACGCCCGTGGTTTCCCTGGGAGTGTGGTTCCTCTGGGGGTTGATGGTGGTGAGCAGGAGTCCGGTGTGTGGCACAATGCCACGATCCTGGCAGGCGGCCTCAGCCTCTCAAGGTAGATGTCACCAAAGTGTCTGAGGCACCCAGACCAAAAGCAGGAGACTGTGTGCGTCCACTCCTTGCTCTCAGGCTGCTTCATCTGCACTGACGAGACCTATGAAAAAAGTACAGACATTTTTTACATTATCAGAGTAACATCACAAAATGAGAACGATTTTAAAAGGAAGAAAGGCACTTCTACCCATTCAGACATGACAACCTAAGCTTTCTTTTTTTCTTTTCTTTTCTTTTTTTTTTTACGCCTGCAGTACTTGGTATTCCTAGGTGGTCTCCCATCCAAGTACTAACCAGGCCGAAACCTGCTTAGCTTCCGAGATCAGAAGAGACTGGGCACGTTCAGGGTGGCATGGCCAGAGACTCCTCCAGTCTTTCTAGCAGTGAGATTGCTATAGACCGGATGTGACATTTTGTTCTCTGTTATTGTCATTGGCATTGTGACAGATATTTCCTTCTTGTTCTTATATGTTATGTCTACTTGCCCCTAATAGCTGCGTCTTAATTCATCCAGGGTCTGTTCTCTAACTTATTTCCTATTTCTCTGTTGTTGGTTGACATGAGGGGGTTGGCCGGGAGCCCTTACACAGGCAGAGGACACGGAAATCGTCCTGAGAGAGGGAGCCAGGAAGACCCAAATGGAGGTCGCGAGGATGGGACCACTGCTTTCACATTCTTGGCATTGTTCCTTTTGTGCCCAGATCGGGAAGCCCATTTTTCGGGGCGCGCGAGGGGCGGAAGTAACTATTTCTGCAGCGAGCGAAGGCAGTGAGACGGCCGAGCCCGGGGAAGACATGTTAGTTCCAAGGGCTGGGCACGGAGGTGTGGGCGCGTGGGGCCGCCGTTTGCCGCCAGACCCCGGTGCCAGCCACCAGCAGGCGGGGCTCAGAGATGGCTTCCCAGCCACCGCGCTTCCCCAGCTCCCCAAAAGCCCCAGACGAGAACAGGAAGACAGTGCTCCAGGAATCCACTATGCAGCCGCTCTTGGTCCCAGCAACCCCAGCAGCCGAGGGCGCACAAGAGTCCCACAGGGTGCCCTGGCCTGCCTTGGTCAAGGCCTACACCCAAATACACCTGTCGATCTTGGAGGTGCAGCGGGGCCGGCTTCTGGCTTCCCTCAACCCCCTGGAGTTAAACGAGGACTTGCCACCACCCATGCCCCCGATGGCTGCAAAGAAGCCCTGGGGCGACCAGGAGCCCCTCTCCAAGGTCAGAACCACCCCGGGGGTGGGGGCTGTGGCTTGTTCCGCACGTGGGGAGGGCATGAGCTGACAGGAAACCTGTGAGAGACCCATCTGGCTTTGCTAGGACCCCCAGTGAAACCCTGGCTCCAGTCACTTGCCTGAGGCACACCTGGGGGGCAGAGGCTTGGAAGTGCTGCACGGTGGCCCAGGGGCTCCCCACTGTCATCTCTGAGGAAATAGGGCTGTCCTGGAAGAGGAGGACTGTGTTCCAAAGTGGCTATCCTGACCCAACCCAGACCCAGTAGTCTCCAGCTGAGCCTCCCAAATGTCCCTATGGTGACGCTCCCAAGTGCCTACCCCAGGGTCAGTGGAAGAGCCCTTCCAACCCATTAAACAGCACCATAAGTAACAAAACTTAGAGTAATAATAAAGTAAAATAGATAAATAAAAACCTAACAATACTACTTTGATATCTGAGAGGCATTACATTGATGAAACAAAGGCCAGCAGAGAATTCTTGGGGATAAAAGAGGATTTCCAAACCCAAATGGGAGAGAGGAGAACTGAAACACAAAATTAGAAAATAAACTCATGAGATTTTCTGAGAACTCAGAGAAAAATATATGAAAGAACAATAATTATGAGAGAAAAGATAAGGAGCATGCGGGAGAGATCCAGATCCCGAAGAGCCAACATACATGTGTGTGAAGTGTGGAGAGAAGGAAAGTAGTACAGCAGGACACAGTGAAGAAAACCTCCGTGGGGTGAGGAAAGACCGCTCACGTGGAAAGAGATTTCAAGGTCAATGCAAGATTGCAGGGAAGTGTGACCTACACCTGGTGAATGCATTCACTGCAAAGATTGGAGCAAGGTTGTCCCACACACACATGAAAAAGCCTGGGATCAGACTGAGGTCTAGGCTTCTCCAGCCATTGGAAGACCTCTGAGTAGGGCCCATAACTGGGGTTATCGATTGGCTGTCTGTCTCTGTCCCGTCCCTGTTCCTTTTTCCCCCCAAATGCAGTCTCCATGGGGAAGTGTGTTTGAAGAAAAAGCAAAGTGTGTGCCAGTGTTTTTGCTATGTTTTTAGTCGTGCTATTTATTCTGATTTTTAAGTAAAGTTAAAAGAGAGAACAGGAATTGTATTTTATTTGTTTTCTCAGCAGAACATTCCCAAGATTCAAATTCGATAGACTTAAAAGTTTTTTTTTTTAAGAATTAAATGTCTCCCTAGCACCCTTGCTCCCCAACTGCCCATTTCCCTCTACAATGTTTCTAGTTTCTTCTGTGTCCTTACAGAGATATTTTATCCATTTACCAGCACATGCATGTACACCCCTCCCCCCTTTTTTATATATAAAGGCAAAATTTAGGTCTCTTCTGCATCTGGTTTTAGTATATTTTAGAGATATTGGTTTCTAGATGGCCTAAGGTTTTATGATCCATTAGAATGACAGAAGTTGAGAAGTTCTAGAAAACTCTGAGAGGGAAGTTTGTGATCTAATTCTCTACCTGGCCAAACTGCTGATTTTCCAATAAAGGCAACAGAAAGACATTTTCTTCAGAGCTGCAAAAACTCAGAAAAGATGCTTTTCTCTGAGAAAAAAGTTACTCAAGGGAACACTCAGGCAAACAACAACAACAGCAAAGAAAATCAAAATTTAAGAACTCAAGTAAGAGAGCAGTCTAGGATAAGTAGAGGGGAGCGGTGACTGAGAACGATATACTTTGGAGGTGTTTATATGGTGAAATCGATGTGATTGTGTAGCTCAATGAAAATGTCCTATGTCACAATTTTTAAAAAATTGTCTCAAAACCTTCCCCTGGCTTTCTGGAACATTAAAGATGAAGACGGTGGCCTTCCAGGCCATTTCGAATCTGGCTCATATCCCTCCCTGTTCTCTTTCTCTCTGACTTGCTAACTTTCAGGCAGACGCAGGTCTGCTCGGGTCAGGGTCCGCTCCAGCCACCTCCACCCCAGGGAGGCTCTCCCTGCCCAGCCGTCTAAAGCAGCCTTCTCACTTGCCTCTTCACGGCTCTCGCCCATGACCATGACCTGGCACCACGTCCAGGCCATTTGATGGCTGCCCGCCCCCCGCCCCCCAGCTCCTGAGAGCGGGAACCTGTTCAGCCCCCTGCGCCACCCACACCCCCTCGGTCCTGTGGCACCTAGGACAAATGAAGGTCCGCTACATATATAAAAGAACTAACTTGCTTTTACAAGAAGTAGACAGTCATTTTTGTTAGCGCCTGTGAAAACGTATCCATGTGTTCGGAACCTCTCCCCGCACCACCTCGGGGTATCTCTCTTTCCCCAATGGACCCCAAAACTATGCGCAGAAAAAACTGCGAGGAGGTCCCAGAAAGGTCCAGATGGGGCTAAAAGGATTTCCCCTTCTTGCGTCTCTGCTTTCCCAGAATGAAGTTGTTTTTTTAAAGAAAGAAATCGGGAAGACCTGAGACTCTTGCCTGGAGGCAGAGGCAGCTGGCCGAAGGCGTGCCATAGAGCTGGGGATGGTCCACCCGGGGCTGCTCCCTGCACCGCGGGACGGGTCCCCATCTCGTGGGCGCCACGCTTCCCGGCCCGCCACTGGCTGGTGTGCCTACGCCCCCTGGCGGCAGAGCCCCAACCCTTCCTTTCTGTGTCCCATGTTCTCTCATTTCCCTTCATACCCCACAATCCCGGACCACGTCCCCTTGCCCCCATATAACGTCTTTCTTCAGGGGAGGAGAGAGTGGAACGTCTCAAGCTTGTTCTTCTTCTTCTTCTTTTTAAACAAAACCCCCACTGCTTATTGAGGTATAATTCCTATATCAAAAAATTCACCTATGTAAATGTAGGGTTCAATGGTTTTTAGTGTATTCAGAGTTGTACATCCAGGACCACAATCATTTCAGAACACTTCAGCAACCTCAAAAGAAACCCCATACCCATTAGCAGGCATTCTCTATTTCCCCTCATGCCGTCCTCCCCGCTCTAGGCCACTACTAATTAACTTTCTGCCTGTAGAATTGCCTGTTCTGGACCTTCCTAGAAATAGGATCAAACAATATGTAGTCTTTTGTCTTTTGTGACTGGCTCCTTTTCCTTAGTATAATATTTTCAAGGTTCGTCCATGTCGTGAATGTATCAGTACTTCGTTTCTTTAAATAGTATACACATATGTTTTTAAAATAGACTTTATTTTTTAGAGCAGTTTTAAGTCCACAGAAAAATTGAGCAGAAGGTTTATAGATTTTACCAATATTCCCTATATCCACATATGCATGGCTTCCACTTTATCAACATACCCCACTGCATGAAATATTTGGAATAATCGATGAGCCTACAATGACACCCAAAGTCCATAGCTAATATTACAGTTCACTCTTGGCATTGTACATTCTATGGGTTCGAACAAAAGTATAATGACATATACTAATCATTATGGTATTGTGAATAGTTGCACTGCCCTAAAAAGTCCCTGTTCATTCCTCTAACCCTCTTAACCCCTGGTAACCACTGACCCTTTTACTGTCTCCATAGATTTTCCATTATATCATGTATTTGGATACGTACAGTATACGGTCTTTTCGGACTGGCTTCTTTCACTTAGTAATGCACATTTAAGTTTCTTGCATGTCTTTTCATGGCTTGAGAGTTCATTACTTTTCAGCATTGAAAAATATGCCATTATCTTGATGTGCCATAGTTTATTATCCATTCAACTACTGAAGGACAGACATCTTCAGGTTCTTCAAGGTTGCGTCCAAGTTCTGGCACTTATGAATAAAGCTGTTATAAACATCTCTGTGCAGGTTTTTGTGCTGGATTGTATGTTAAGGATGTTGAATTTTATAAGAAACTGCCAAACTGTCTCCCAAGGTAGCTGTACCATTTTGTATACCTACCAGCATTGAATGAGAGTTCCTGTGGCTCCGCATCCTCATCAGCATTTGATATTGTCAGTGTTCTGGATTTTGGCTATTCAAATATTATTATTGTTATAATTTGGAGATCCCTGATCACATAGGATGTGAAACATCTTTACACATGCTTATTTGCTTTCTGTATATCTTTCTTGTGAAGCGTCTATGAAGGTCATTGGCCCATTTTTTAATCATGTTGTTTATTGTTTATTATTGTTGAGCTTCGAGAGTTTTTTTGTTTTTTGTTTTTTGTTTTTTTGGACAGAAGAAGTAGTATTTATTGGTGAGCATATAAGGAGGGGACAGCACCAAGACTCTCATGAGTGCAAAGCCTGCCATTTGTCCAGGGGACCACAAGCAGGGCTGTATTAGACCCCACAACCATTGGGATGAGCTGCTTTTCAGCCACCATGTCTTCAAACTCATCTGCATTAAACTTAGTAATTCCCCACTTCTTGGAGATATGGATCTATTGGCAGCCAGGGAACTTGAACTTGGGCCTGCCTAGAGTCTCAATCACATGCTCTTTGTTCTGCAGCTTGGTGCAGGTGAACATGATTTCTTGGCTGATGTGGACCCTCGCCATTGTGCCCTTTGGCTTTCCAAAGGCACCCTGCATACCTTTCTGGAGTCTAAATTGGGGACAGTGTGAGGTCAGACATGAGTGTCCACTGGCAAAGGGCTGTCTCCAAAGTCCCTTAGGGCAACTCATACAAGCAACAGGCTGCATGCATACACTACCAAGGATGCTGCTGTTGCACACCAGGCCCCCATGGAGAAGAGAGCATGTTTGGCTTGATTGGCCTAGCAAGCGTTGAGAGTATTTTGTATACAGTTTCCCACGGTATCCTCAGATGATTGGTTCCAGGACCACCACCTCAGATATCGAAATCCACGGAGGCTGAAGTCTCTGGGTAAAATGGTGTAGGAGTTGCATATACATATCTCATATACTTTAAATCATCTCTAGATTACTTATAATACCTAATACAATGTAAATGCTATGTAAATAGTTATACCGTATCTTTTAGGAAATAATGACAAAAAAAGTTTGTATATTTTCAGTACAGATGTAACAATTTTAGGCCTAACTACATAGTGCAGATCCAGGAACAACATAATCTTTTTTTTTTTTTTTTTTTAATAGTTTTGATTCATGGTTGGTTGAATCAGGAGATGGAAAATTTGACGATGTGGAAGGCTGACTCTGTTTTGGATAACAATCCTTTAGCAAATGTGTCTTTTACAAATATCTGCTCTTGGTCTGTGGCTTGTCTTCCCATTCTCTTTTTAAAAATTTTTTCCAGCTTTATTGAAATATAATAAACAATTAGTTGCTCCTATTTACATTGTACAGTTCAGTGAATTTCTTTTTCAATTATAGTTGGCATACAATATAAGTTTCAGATGTACAGCATAGTGATTAGAGATCTATATAACTTGCAAAGTGATTGCCCCACTAAATCTAGTACCCCTCTTCTCCCTTACATATTTATTACAACATTGTTGACTATTTTCCTTATGTTACACTTTACATCTCCATGACTTTTGTAACTATCCATTTGTACTTCTTAATCTCTTTGCCCCTTTTCACCGTCACCAAATCCCCTCCCATCTACTAGCCCTCAAAATAGTCCCATATCTATGAGTTTGTTTCCATTTTTGTTGTTGTTGTAGTTTATTTTGTTCTTTAGATTCCACATGTATATAAAATCATGTGATATTTGTCTTTATCTGACTTACTTCATTCAGCACAATACCTTCTAGGTCCATCAAGGCAATATTTTTTCCACCCCCTTCCTTTTAGCCTATGTGTGTCTTTAACTCTGAAGTGAGTCTCTTATAGGTAGCATATGTAAGAGCCACCCTATCTTTTGGTTAGAGCACTTAATTCTTTTCTATTTGAGGTACTTGTTGATAGATATGTAGTTATTATCAGTCTTTATTCATGTTTTTGATAATACACGTTCTTCCTTCTTAAAGAAGTACCTCCAACTAATATTTGATGTCAATGAATTCCTTTAGCTTATTTTTGTTTGGGAAATTCTTTGTCTTTTAACTTGAAGTGATAGCTTTGCTGGATAAAGTATTCTTGGTTGTTGATCCTGGGTTTTCATCACTTTGAATATTTCCTGCCAATCTCTTCTGTCCTGCATGGTTTCTTTTGAGAAATCAGCTGCCAGTCTTATGGGTGCTCCCTTGTAGGTAACTAACTGCTTTTCTCTTACTGCTTTTAAGATCCTCTCTTTGGCATTTTAATTATGATGAGTCTTGGTGTGGGCCTCTTTGTGTTGCTTTTTCTTGGGACTCACTGAGCCTCCTGAAATTGTATGTCTATTTCCTTCGCCTGGTTAGGGAATTTTTCCATCATTAGTTCTTTAAATAGTCCTTCAACTTCTTGTTCTCCCTTTTCTTCTTCAGGTACCCCTATGACACGGATATTTTTGCATTTAATTTTGTCTCATAGGCTCCCCGAATTCTTATGATATTCTTTGCTTCTTTTTTCTTGCTATTCTGATTGAGTGTCCTTGGCTTCCCCATCCCCTATATCAGTGGTTCCATCCTCTTCTTTACCCACTCTATTAATTCCCTCCAATATGCTCTTCATCTCAGATAATGTGTTCTTCATTTCTGACTGGTTCCCTTTTATAATTTCCATTTCCATTTTTATGTTTTTATCTTTCGTTAAAGTTCTCACTGAGTTCATCTACTTTTCCCCTAAGTTCATTGAACATCTTTATAACCAGTGTTTTGAATTCTGCATCTGTTAGATTTCTTGACTCCATTTTTTCTTGATCTCTGTTCTGTTTTCTCATGTGTTTCTGCTTCTTTGTCTTTCCATTTTGGCTGCCTTTTTGTGGCTATTTCTGTGTACTAAGCAAAGCTCTTAAGTCTCCCAGTCTTATTAGTGTGGCTTTGTGTAGTAGGTATCCAGTGGCACAGTCCTAAGAGGGGTTCAGCTGCAGGCCAAGTTTAGACCCAGCCTGTGTCCCTCCAGGGCCACCTGTTAAGATTCAGCAAGCAATTCACAGATGCTGTGCTTATAGTTGCTTCAAGAGGCCACAACAAAAACCAAGGTCAGCTGCCACCAGTGTGGGTCCTGGAGCTGATCAGTGAGGGACACAGGACTCACCGAGGACACAACTGGATGTAGCTTGGGTGGGGTCACAAGTTGGGGGAGGCAGAGTTTCAAGGAATTCTCTGGGCAGAGCAACCTCTGTTATCCTGTTTGATGACATCTCAGTTGGGGCAGCGTTGGGTTCACACGTTGGGAGCAGGGAAGGCTCAACAGAAGAAAATGGATAGTGCCAAGACTTCTGCTAGGGAGAGAGCCTTGCCTCTTTCCCTTGCTCTGATACTTCTGTGTCTCCGTATAAGTCTCTGGTGCCCCCAAGCAGCCAACCCAGCTTTGGTGCACAGAGTGAGCGAGTCCGTCACTGTGAAAGTCCCATGGGGGCATGGCCCCTTTAAAAGGTGTCTGCAGCTGCTGGCGGCCGCTGCCCAGCCTCTGTCCCACTCAGCCACTTGGGACCCAGCAGCCTCGCATTTCGCCCCCTTTTACCTTCTACAGTCGCAAGTCGATGTCTTATTTGTCTCCCTAGTTGTAGCGATTCTGTTCATCTAGACTTCCAGGTGACTTTGCCTGCTGTTCGCTCCATGTTTCCGTTGCACCTTTGGTGTGGTCGCAAGAGGGCTGAACGAAGCCTCTATCATTATGCCATTCTGCCCAGTCTCTTCTTCTTCCCATTCTCTTGATACAGTTTTTCACAGAGCAAAAATTTTAAGTTTTTATAAAGTCTGGTTTATCAATTTTTTTCTCATGAATTGTGGTGTTGGTGTTGTGTATCTAAAAAGTAATTGCCATTCCCAAGATCATCTAGATTTTCTCCTATGTGATTCTCTAGGAATTTTATAAATTTCCATTTTACTTTTAGGTCTGTAGTACATTTTGAGTTAATTTTTGTGATGGGCTTAAGGTCTGTATCAAGATTTATTTATTTTTTGCACGTTGTTCCAGTACAGTTTGCTGAAAGACTATCATTTTTCCAGTGAATTGACTTTGTTCCTTTGTCAAAGAACAGTTGATTTTATTTATGTGGGTCCATTTCTGTGTTCTCCGTCCTGCTACGTTGATCTATTTGTCTGTTCTTTCACCAACACTGCACCATCTTGATTTCTGTAACTTTATAGTAAATCTTAAAGTGGAATAGTGTCAGCACTCCAACTTTATTCTCTTTCAATAGCTTTCCTGGATCTTTTACCTCACTAAGCTTTAGAATTCATTTGTTAATATCCACAAAATGATTAGCTGAGATTTTGATTGAGATTGCATTAAATCTGAAGATGAAGTTGAGACGAACTGATATCTTGACAATATTTAGTCTTTCCATCCATGAATGTCTCTCCATTTATTCAATTCTTTGATTTTATTTATCAGAGCTGTGGTTTCCTTATATAGATCTTGTACATATTTTCTTAGCTATACACCTAAGTATTTAATTTTTTGGTGCTAATATAAATGATACTGTGTTTTTAACTTAAAATCCACTTTTAATTGCTGAAATATGGGAAAGCGATCGACTTTCTGTGTACTAATCTTGTATACTACAACCTTGCTATTAGTTCCAGAAGTTTTTTTTGTTTGTTCTTTTCGATTTTCTATATAGGTGATAATGTCATCTGTGAACTAAGACAGTTTTATTTCTTCTTTCTCAATCTTATACCTTTCATATCCTCTTTTTGTCTTATTGCATGAACTAGAACCTCTGGCACAATGTTGAAAATGACTGGTAAGAGGGAACACCTTTGCCTTGCACTTGATCTTAGTGGGAAAGCTTTGAGTTTCTCACCATTAATTATAATGTTAACTGTAGGGTTTTTTGTAGATTTTTTTTTGTTAAGATGAGAAGTTCCCTTCTATTCCTAGTTTACTGAGCATTTTTATCATGAATTGATGTTGGATTTTGTCAAATGCTTTTCCTGCACCTATTGATGATATGATTTTTCTCTTTAGTCTATTGATGTGTTTGATTACATTAATTCTGGGGGAATATTGAACCAGCCTTGCATATCTGGAGTAATTCCCACTTGGTCATGATATATGTATACATTGTTGAATTCTATTTGCTATTTGTTGAGAATTTTTGCATCTCTGTTCATAAGAGTTATTGGTCTGTAGTTTTCTCTTTTTGTGATGTCGTCTGGTTTTGGTATTAGGATAAGCTAGCCTCCCAGAAAGAGAAAGTATTCCCTCTGGTTATATCCTCTGAAAGAGACTGTAGAAAATATGTATAATTTCTTCCTTAAGTATTTGGTAGAATTCACTAGTGAATCCATCTGGGTCTGGTGCTTTTGTTTTGAAAGATTATTAATCAGTGATTCAATTTCTGAAATAGATAAAGCCCTATTCAAATGACCTATTTCTTCTCATGTGAGGTTTAGCAAAAGGTGTCTTTCAAGGAATTAGTCCACTTTATTTCAAATTTGAATTTAGTTCATTTCATTTTGGGTTATCAGATTTGTGGGAGCAGAGCTGTTTATATTATTCTATCTTTTTAGTGTCCATCATTTATGTCTCTTTCATTTATGGTATTAGTAATTTGTGTCCTCTCTCATTTTTCTTAGTTATCCTGGCCAGAGACTTATCAATTTTATTAATCTTTTTAAAGACCAGCTTTTGGGTTCATTGATTTTATCTATCAATTTCCTATTTTTGGTTTCATTGATTTAATGCTCTAATCCTTATTATTTCTTTTCTTCTTACTTTGCATTCAATTTGCTTTGTTTCTATTTTCCTAAGGTGGAAGTTGATTAGATAATTAATTTTAGATCTTTCTTCTTTTTTAATATATGCTATTCAGTGCTATAAATTGCACTCTTTTCATTGCTTCCCACAAATTTTGAATAGTTTTTGTGTTTTCATTTTTGTTTAGTTCAAAATATTTAAAAATTTTTCTGAGATTTCTTTTTCGAACCATGTGTTATTTAGTCTCCATGTATTTGGGCATTCCAACCACTTTTCTTTTTCAAAATTGTTTTGGCTATTCTGCAAGTTTCTATCTCAATTTCAGAAAAAGAAGTCAGCTGGAATTTTGATGGGATAGTGTTGAATCTGTGGAGTATATTTTTATCTTAACAATAGTAAGTCTGCTAATTTACGAACATAGGATGTTTTCCCATTTATTTAGGTCCTTTTAAATTTCTTTTAACAATGTTTGGTAATTTTCAGACTATAAATTTCACACTTTTTTTGTTAAATATATTCTTATTTCAATGCTTTTGGAAATAGATTTTTTTTTCCTAGATTGTTCATGGCAAATGTATAGAAATACAATTGATTTTTTAAAAATATTGGTCTCATATTCTGCAACCCACTTAACTCATTCAGTCTATCTGTTTCCAGATCCCATTTAAAATTCTGACGGGACACCAGCACATTGTGAGTTCTTGTCGCTTCTGCGTGGATGACACAAAGCTCCTCAGTGGCTCCTACGACTGCACCGTGAAGCTGTGGGTAGGTGGCCTTGTGTTCGGCGGGATCAAAACATCCCGTAAGCTTATGTCACTTCTTGTGCGGAGTTCCCCAGTACTGAGTTTCCAGGCACTCAAGGATCACAAAGATTTGGAGAAAACTTTCTGAAAAAAGTACAAGAAAGGAAAGCAAAGTGAGGGCTCACACTATTGTCAAGCCTCCAGAGAGAGATGAGGTTCGTGCAGCTGCTGTTAGCCTGTCGATTTGGAAGCAGCGGGAGCTCCTTCCCCACCTTTGGTGGCAGGGTCCCAGCTGTGCCCAGGGCCTACCTGGGATGTCTGCGCTGTGTCTTCTCTTTGGGTATCCTTCTCATTTGGAAAATTGAGTTCTATCCACAGAGGTGGTATGGCCAGGCCTGGTCGGTCACAGAGAACAGAAAGGTAGCCATGCCTGGAACCTGTCCTTGAGGGGTGGTTGGGAGAGGCAGGCCTGAGCACAAATCAGTGACCCAATGTTCAGGAAGCAGAGGCACAAGGAACAGGGATGTGATGGTCAGAAAAAGTTGCAGGGAGGTGGTCACTGAGAATGCTACCAAAGCCTTCTTGGCATAGCCAGCAGACCCTGCAGGACTGTTTTGGGGAGGGGGGCACTGCTAGTCAGTCAGGAGTGGGTGAGAAAGGAACAGGGCTGGGGGATGGCAATGCTCCTGAGGGGCCAGGCCACAGATGACCACGTGACTGGGACTGGGCTCTTGGGGGCAGATAGTCAGTCTTGAGTTTTGTCATTTTCTCTGGCTTCAGGGGGACAAGGTGGAGTGAGTCAAAGCTGGTTCCTGTCCTGGGTTCTGGTTCAGGTAACTGGGTGGAGGATAGCTCCCCACCCTCCAGATAACCTTGAAGAGCATCTTCTGTGTCATTAGTGGGTACCAAGTTCAGGCAGACAAGGCAGGAGGGTTTGGGGACTGTCCAAATGGTTCAGGCCCTACATTTGGGACCCACTAGCTATGTGACCTAGGTAATTATGTGACCTTCTGGGTGAGGAAGTCTTTTTGTCCTTTGAGCTGAGTGAGAGTCATACGACCATGCAGTTCTCATACTTTACTATTGCAGAGAAGCTCAGGGCTGATGTCGAACTCAGTTTACAACTTCAGTCAATACCTCAGTGACCTCTTGCTCTCTCTCTCCCTTTCTCCTGTTGATTTGAGGATGCTATGGACGGATCTCTTCTTCGGGATTTTGAGAACGGGCCCAAAGCTCCTGTTTTAGAGTGCAGTGTCACAGCTGACAACAGAAGGTGACCTTTCCTTCATTTTACATGATCAGGAAAAGTGAGAGTGAAGAGGCAGGCCGGTGTCCAGCACACCCGGGAGAGTTTGGTAAAACAATACGGGCATTTAACTTTCATGGAAATTTATCTCACATAAAGGACAGAGATTGCCACGGAAACATGCAATATGACAAGGCAAAGGTACATTTTTATTATTTTACTAAATATACAAGAAGACATTTCAGGATGAAATGAGCTGTCTAGTGAAGTATTTTCCTGTAAAAAAGATAGACATGTGAGCAGAAGTGATTGATCCTTGGGAATTGTAGCTATCCCCTTAGAAGAAGATGGTCAGTTAAAGAACAGAAGAAACAATACCTTTAACACCCTAACCATGAAAGAACATATGTGGATGGCTGAGGGAGTAGGGAAGAGAATGGTGTTGTAGGGCTTTTGTGTTAGGTTCTCTCTGTTTTCAGTGAGAATACATCACTCTTTAGGGGGGCTCATGGAGCATCTCTAGAAAGATTCTGGTATTATTTGCGATCTTGGTCATTAATTAGCAAAATTTTCTCTGAGGAAACCATACACGTAACTGACTCTGTCATAAAGACACTATGCTTGGCGTTTTATTTCCAGAATTACTGCAGCAGCCTATGACAAAACACTGAGGACTTGGGACCTTGAAACAGGCAAGCTGCTGGTAAGCATGCCAACGCTCCAGGGGAGGCACCGCAGCACGGGGTCTTGAATGGGCTTTAGGGAGCCTAGGGCTGGGACCCTGGTGGAAGGAGAAGACAGTCTTCCAGGAAAGAAGAATTTTCTCAGGGACTAGAGATGATGGAGGGCAGGCATCCGGGAAGGAAAACTTCCTAGAAGGAAGGCTTCTGCTTGAAGGATGGGAAGGAGGGACACAGGGAAAGAAGTGGGACGAAGGGGAGGGTAGAGGGTGTGGAATTTCAGGCTGAGGGAAAGAGTCCCTTTTCTGTGGGGCGTTTGGATTTGAAGAAGCAGGAAGTAGTGCTGAGGCCATGGGACAAAGGCCACGTGACCAAAGCATGCGGGTTCTGGGCCCTTCCCAATCTGTTCTCCAGCCTAGAGGGGCCACCACCCATCCATTCAAACCGCCTGGAGACCCCCCTCCCCCGCCCCCGGCCCAGGCAGCCCCCGCCCTGCTCAGGCAACGCAGACCTGCTGGGCGGAGGGCAGTGGGGATGGGGCCTCTTCAGGGTCCTCCGCCCAGCAGGTCTGTGTTGCCGCTCCTCTCCCTTCTTCCTCTTTTCTCTCCTTAAATCAGCGACTGTTTTCTTAGTGCAAAGATCAGTGCAAACTCATTGTAAAACATTTTTAGAAAGACAAGATTAAAAAAACAAAACGAAGGCCTCAAAGCACCCTCCAGAGATTACGGTTAATGCCTTGCTGCCTCTCTTCCTGTGTTTACACACGTGTACATAGGAACCCAGGCAAATGTGTTCTGTTAACCACATAGAGTCATTTATTCATACTTCCTGGACCCTGACTTTACCCCCACTTAACAATAAATGGTGATGACATACTCATCATCATCATCTTTTTAAAAGGACACGTGGATTTCACAGGTTGGATAGGTCATGCCATATTTCGCCATTCCCTGTTACGGGACATTAAGGCTATTTTCACTTTTCTCTATTACAAACAATGAAACAATGAGGAAAGTTTGCATATAATTTTATACAGTGGTCAGGGGCCACTTTATGTTTTATCTCTAAGGTATGAACTTTCACAATGATAATATATTCACATATTACTTCAGTATTTTTGGATATGTTGCTGGATTTTATTGCTAATTTGGTATAGAAACATGGTGTTTTTTAAATTGTCCTCCAGAAATCTGTGCCCGAGCCCATCATTTTCTACCTTCACGTGCCAGATATCGTAATTAAAAAAAATTTTTTTAGCCAATTTCGTTGGTGAAAAATGAGCCTAGCATTGATTATGCTTGACTTTGAGCATTTTTCCAAAAGTTTATTTCTTCTCTTAAATTTCCTGCTCTTGTCTCTAGCCAGTTTTTCTATTTGGGATGTTTCTTTCTCTTTAAGAAATTTATTTTTGTACTTTGATTTATTTTTGTTGCACAAGTCATTCATGCCACTTGCAACCATAGGGTTGAATTAATTTTCCACCGCTACTTGACGAATTACTCCAAATCTTAGCCGCTTCAAATAACACATATTTATTATCTTACACAGTTTCTGACAGTCAGAAATCTAGGAGCCGCTCCGCTTGGTGGTTCTGGCTCAGGTCTCTTGTGAGGTCACAGTTAAAATGTCACCTGGAGCGACAGTCATCTGAAGGCTCAACTGGGGCTGAAGTATCCCCTTTCAAGATGGCGTACTCATCTGGCTGTGGATGGGAGGCCTCAGTTCCTCTCTGTGTCCTCAGGATATAGCAGTTTGTTCCCTGCCAGAGCGAGTGATCCAAGAAGAGCAAAAAGAAAACCATGGTTTCTTTTATGAGCTAGTAACGCACTGTCACTTCTGCCATTGTCTATTCATTAGAAGTGAATTGCTAAGTCCAGCCCACATTCAAGGGGTAGGAAATTAGGCTCAACATTGTGGAGGGAAGACTGTCAAAGAATTGGTGGGCCTATTTTAAAATAGTCATAATAGCAATACCATAATTTACAACGTGCAGACAGGTCCTCCTTTTCTAGAATGTTGAGCAGCTCATTGTCCCCTCCTTGTGGTTTGTTGCCAGCCTTCCCCCAGGGGACTGACTGTGAGCTGCCTGAGGGATTGAGGCTGTCTCATGCACGGTGCTGGGAAATAACCACTCGTTTACCAAAATGAATAGGAATAAAGTCGGCCATTACTAGACCCTTACTGCCAGTTCTGTTGGGTGTTCTCCCTAACCTTGTTCATTGTCCTGGACACAGATTAATTAATTATAGTTATTAATTAAAAAATTAATTAAAACCAAACAAACTTAAAAATTCAGTTTCTTATTTGCGCTAGCCCATTATAAGTGCTCAATGGCCACGTGTGGCCAGGGGCTGGCATATTGAACAGCACACAGATGGAACATTTTCAACATCATGGAAAGTTCAACTGGACAGCTGGGCTAGGAGAACACAACCTTTGATTGTTGCCCTATTTCAGTGGAAGATCAGCCATGAAAGCTTCATATCCTCCTGTAAGTTTTCTCCTGATGGTAAATATGTGGTCTCTGGCCTGGATGTGGATTGCGGAATCTGTTTAACAGACGCGGAAAATGCCAAGACGGTGTCATACGTCAGAGGTGAGTTTGTACAGTCTCCCTGCTCTGTTTTGCCTGTCACGGTAATAGCTGCTTGTCACTTGACTGACCATAACTTTCGATTGCTTTATTTGGTGAAACTGTAATAGTCCGAGCCACATCATTAAAGATGGAATACTAATTGATAAAACACTGGCAGTCAAAACCAAGACTGGTTCTCATCAGTTAAACTCTTTCATGCAGTCTCATGCTTGTAATAAATGAAACAATGTTCTGCTCCACCTCACTCAGACATTTAAAGCCCAGTCTTCTATTGAGTGGAGGCTCAGCCTTCATTCTTATCTATATTTTTAAAATCTGAAAACAATGATCATTATATACTGTACTACCATTAAGCAAGATGCTACCACCAGGGGGGGGAAACTGGGCATACAGGATCTCTCCATGTTATCTTTACAACGCATATCAGTTAACACTTATTTCAAAATAAAAATTAAAAAAAAAATACCTGATCTTTGTAAAAAAAAAAAATTGGTAGGTGTGCAAAGTCAAAAGCGAAAGGCTGCTGTACCTGTCCTTTGCTGGTCGGCCTTTCTGAAGTGTGTGTGTGTGTGTGTGTGCGCGCGTGTGCACACACACACAATGCCACTTCCCACACGCACTGTAGGCTTATTTTTATCAAGATGGGGCTACAGCGTATGCAGTGCCCCACAGCTGGCATATTTCCCTTAAGGTATCACCCTCTACCCTACCTCTCCTCACTCTCCGACTTCTAGCTGCTCTAGTGCTTCTCCGTGTCCCATCCCCCCTCCAAGCCATTGCACGTGCTTCCTCCTGCCTGGAGCATTCTTCCTGTTCTGCTTTCCTTGCTAAATTTTGGGGCCCTTTCTCAACCTCTCAGGGCTGCGCCTGGCTGGGCCCGGCTTCTGCTGGCTGGCGGTGATGCACCTCACCCTCCTCTGACGGCCCCTGACGTGCTGTGGGTCGTTGTCCTCTCACTGGTGAATCCCCATCAGCCTGCAGACTGGGAGCTCTGTGGGGACAGGGAGTGGTTCAGCTATCCCCCCTCTTCAAAGCCTGGGACGTGGTAGGCACTCAAGAATGTTCTTGTGAGTGAATAGTCCTTAGTGAAAACCAGAATTGTGGTTTTGAAATATTGTCACTGTCCAAGGCAGGTAGTGTGAGCCTCTGGGCCATGTGAAGTGTGTGCCCCTGAATATGGAAACTGTGTAAAGAGTCACTTTCCCTGTGCCTCAGATCATCACAAAAGGTCGGTCACAGCCTGCTGCTTTGACCCGGACGGCCAGAAGGTGGCTTCCGTATCGCTGGACAGGAGCATCAAGATCTGGGATGTTACAAACCAGGCCACACTGCTCACCATCGCCAAGTGAGGAGGGGCCCTGGGAGGCCTGGCAGCACGCTACAGCGGGGAGGTGGGCGGGGTCCCCGGGGTCCCCAGCCATGCCCCCCTGCATTCAGCCTGCATGCCTTCAGCTTGCTGGCCAGGCCGTAATCCATATGGGGCATCTCCAACTTGGTCATGGGCGCCAGAAGGAGGCTGGAGAGGAAGGAAGGCATGGAGGAGGGCACTGGGGTGGGGGGAAACCACTAGCTGTGGCCAGAGGGCTGGGCTGGGCTTCAGGTGCATTTGTTTCGATGTGAGCCAACGCTGGAAAAACTTGTGCAGAGCCCCTTGCCAAAATGTGACTTTCTAGTGTCTCCTGTGAAATGGGGAGATTTCGATAAACCAGGGCCTGCAAGGGCAACCTTGTAGGTCGCCACCACTAGATGGGTGGCCAATCCTGTCCAGCAAGCCCTGGAGTAAGGATCCCTAGAAGGTGCAAATGTCCTGTCACCCTGCCTCTTCTGCTCCATTATGAGCCTCGCTGGCCTGGGCCAGCCTTTCCCATGGGGATCTGCAGGTTCCCATTCTGTGTGACCTCAGACCTCAGTTACCTCATCTGCAAACTGAGCAGAGGTGAGGTCTGCACAAGATGCAGGCCCTAGCACAGGCCACACCGTGGGCACCCAGCATGTGCTCTCTTCCTGAGAGTGACTTCCATGGAAACCTGGGTTGGGAGGGGCTGTGGGTCCCCCCTGTGCACTGGGGAGGCCTGCGCTACTCCTTAGAGACACTCTGTAGTGGCAGTGACAGGGGCGAGGGCAGCAGAGGTGACCATAGCTCCAGCTGTGGGCAATGTTGCGATCCACTCCCTTCTGTTGCCCCAATGGGAATGAAAAAGAGAAATAAGCAAAATGTCTATTGGTATTTTTTATTGACCTGAATTTGTGATTTTTTTTTTTTTTTTTTTTTTTTTGAAATGCAGCTCTTAGCCAGAAAATATAGAGGCAAGGATTCTTGGTGCTATGGGACAGGGCTGGCTTCACGGCATGCAATCTCTCCCGTTACGCTGGAGCCCCGACTCAGGAGGGCCCCACGCCTGACTTAATGCTCTGTGGTCAATGTCTTCAAATCTTAGTTTTCAAACAAGGGACCTTGCATGTTTTTATTTCAAAACTATGTAATTTACTTTTTAACACATAAAACGTGCAACACGGTACAAAGTTAAAAAGGTACAAAAAGATGTAAAGAATCTCTTATCTGTCTTGTAACCATTCAGTTTCCCCAGATGCCATCGCTTTTTTCCCTTCTTTCTTTCCTTTTTTTCCACAGTTTTATTGTTTGTTTGTTTGTTTGTTTATATTACATTTATGAAATTTATTGGGGTGACATTGATTCACATAGGTTTCAAGTGTATAGTTTTATAACATGCCATATGTATATTGCACTGTGTGTTCACCACCCAAAGTTAAGTTTCCTTCCATCACTTTATATTTGATCCCTTTTGCTCATACCTTCCTCCCCCGTCTCCCCCTTCCCTGTGGTAACCACTAAACCGTCGTCCGTGTCCATGAGTCTCTGTTTGTTTGTCTTGTTCATTTGTTGCTTTCAGTTTTATATGCGTGAAATCATATAGTTCTCAGCTTTTTCTGCCTGACTTAGCATGACAATCTGAAGATCCATCCATGTTGTCACAAATGGCAGTATTTCATCTTTTCTTACGGCTGAGTAATATGCCACTGTATATGAGTTCCACATCTTTATCCAATCATCTATTGAAGGGCATTTTGGTTGTTTCCATGTCTTGGCCACCGTAAATAATGCTGCAATGAACATTGGGGTGCATATATCTTTATGGGTAAATGTTTTCAAGATTTGGGGGTAAATAATTAGAAGAGGGATTGCTTGGTTGTATGATAATTATATTCTTCATTTTTTGAGGAATCTCCACACTGTTTTCCATACTAGCTGTACCAATTGACATTCCCACCAGCATCTCTTTTTCCCCACAACATCTCTAACACTTGATATTACTTGTCCTGTGGATGACAGCCATTCTTATAGGTGTGGTTTTGATTTGTATTTCCCTAATACCTAGTGGAGTTGAACATATTTTCATACTTCTGTTGGCCATTTGTATGTCTTCTTGGGAGAAACGGATCTGTTCAGGTTCTCTGCTCATTTTTTAATTGGATCGTTTGGGTTTTTTTGTTGTTTTGAGTTGTATAAAATTCTTTGCATATTTTGGATATTAGGCCCTTATCGGAGGTGTTGTTTGCAAATATCTTCTCCCATTCATTTGGTTGTCTCTTTGTTCTGTTGATGGTTTCATTTTTTTGTGCAGAATCTTGTAGTTCGATATAGTCCCATTCATTTATTTTTGCTTTTACTTACCTTGCTTTTGAGGTCAAATTCATAAAATCTTCTCTAAATCCAAGGTCCATGAGTTTAGTACCTGTTTTCTTCCATTTCAATTTATTGTTTCAGGTCTTATATTTAGGTCTTCGATCCATTTTTAGGTAATTTTGGTGTATGATGACAGATAGCAATCTAGTTTCATTCTTTTGCATGTGGCTCTCCATTTTCTTAGCACCATTTATTGAAGAGGTTTTTTTTTTTTCTTCATTGTTTGTTTTTGTCTCCTTTGTCAAAAATTATTTGCCTATGTATACAAGGATTTATTTCTGGGCTCTCAATTCTGTTCCATTGGTCTATGTATCTATTTTTTTTGCCAACACCATACCGTTTTGTTTATGGTTGTCTTGTAGTATAATTTGAAGTCAGGCAGTGTGTTTCCTCTGGTTTTGTCCTTTTTTCCTAGCATTGCTTTGGCTATTTCTTTAAAAAATGCCATTGGGTTTTGATGAGGACTGCATTAAACCTGTATATTACTTTGTGTAATAAGGCCATTTAAACTATGTTGATTCTTCCAGTCCATGAACACCTTCAATTTCTTTTAATAATGTCTTCTAGTTTTCAGTGTATGGGTCCTTCACATGCTTTGTAAAGTTTATTCGTAGGTATTTTATTCTTTTTGTTGCAATTACAAAAGAAATTGTTGTTTTTAAATTTCTTTTTCTGAAATTTAACTGTTATGAGAACACTGGACTTTTGTACATCAATTATTTTTTTATCCTGCAACTTTACTGTATTTGTTTATTGTTTCTAATTGTTTTTGTTTGTTTGTTTGTTTGTTTTTTGGTGTGTGTGGAGTCTTTAGAGTTTTCTATATAGAGAATCATGTCATCTGCAAAAAGTGATAATTCTACTTCTCCGTTCTCAATTTGGATACCTTTTCTTTCTTTCTCTTGCCTGATTGCTGTAGCTAGGACTTCCAACACTATACCGAATAAGAGTGGTGAGAGCATCTTTCTTTCTTAACAGCTTTATTGAGGTATAATTCATATACCATACCATTCATATATTTAAACTGTACAATTTGGTGGCTTTTTGGATATTACTTTGTTATTTTTTTTTAATTATGGTAAAATATATATGTGACAAAATTTACCACTTTAACCATTTTCAAGTTAATTCACTGATAATAATTTATAATATCATACAACCAAAACCACTATTTCCAAAACCCTTTTATCACCCTGAGTACCCATTAAACAATAATTCCTCATTCCCCCCAATCCTAGCCCCTAGTGATCTCTCTTCCACTTTCTGCCTCTATAAATTTGCTTCTACCAGATATTTAATATAAATGGAATCATACATTATTTGTCCTTTTGCATCTGGCTTGTTTTATTTAGTATAATGTTTTTGAGGGTTATCCATGTTGTAGTATGTATTAGAATTTTATTCCTTTTTATGATTATATAAAATTCCATTGTAGGCATGTACCACCTTTTGTTTATTCATCCATGATGGATGCTTGGGTTGCTTTTATCTTTTAGCTATTGTAAACAGTGCTGCAATGAACATTGGCATATAAGTATCTGTTCAAGTCCCTGCTTTCAGTTCTTCTGGCTATATACCTAGGAGTGGAATTTCTGGGTCAGATGGTAATAATACTATGTATAGCTTTTTGAGGAACTGAGACATTGCATTTTAATTTTGTACTTGTTCCTGCAAGATATACAGCTGATCTTGCTAGAGGAGTTTGAAAATTCACAATCTCAACTGATTTTGAAGCTTGCAAGAAGTAAACATAAGTACTTATATATATTGCTTCAACTGTCAAACATAATCTAGAAAACTCAAGAAGAGAAGGAAAGTCTATTGTATTTACCTGTACTTTTGTCTTCCTTTCTGATGTTCCAAGTTTCTGCCTTTTATTGTTTTCCTTCTGTTTAGAAAAACTTCTGTAAGCCTTTTGTTTAGGGTAGGTCAGAGGGCAATAAGTTCAATTTTTCTTCATCTAAAAATTCTTGATTTTCCCTTCATTCCTGAAAGAAATTTTGCCTTGATGTAGAAACATGGGTTGACAGTTTTCCTTTTAGCATTTGAAAACTATCATGCCGCTTGCTCTGGCTTCCCTAATTTCTGAGGAGAAAGCCGTTGCCATTCAACTTGTTTTCCCCCTCTAGGCAAGGCGCCATTTCTCTCTGATTTCTTTCAAGATTTTTTCTTTTGAATTCAGTTTTCAGAAGTTTAATTATGATGCATCTGGGTGTAGATTTCTTTGGATTTATCCAAGTTGGAATTGATTAGCTTTTTGAATCTATAGGTTTATGCCTTTTGCCAAATTTGCTAAAATTTCAGACATAATTTCTCTTTCGGCCCCACTCTCTTTCTCCTTTCCTTCTGGAACTCTGATGAAACAAATGTTTAGCGATTTTGTTATAGTCCCATAGGTTCCTGAGGCTCTGGGGTTTTTTTTTTCGGTCTGTTTATTGGACAGGTTAATTTATATTGTCTGCCTTTGTATCCACTGATGCTTTCCTTTCTCCTTTCCACTGAGTTTTTTTTTTATTATTTTGGTTACTGTATTTTTCAGTTCTAAAATTTCCATTCAATCATTCTTTATATCTTTTATTTCTTTGCGGAGGCTTTCTATCTTTTTGTTTGTTTCAAGCATGATTATAATTGTCCATCAAAGTATTTTTACGATGGCGGCTTATAAATCCTCATCAGGTAATTCTAACATCTGTGTCATCTCAGTGTTGGCACCTGTTGATATCTTTTTCATTTATGTTGAGGTTTTCCTGGCTCTTAGTATGACAAGTGATTTTCAGTTGTATGCTGGACATTTTGGGTATTATGAGACTCTGCCTTACTTAAATCTTCTGACAGGCCACCTCATTACAGCTTGGCAAGGGTGGCAGCCTAGGCTCCCCTCCTGGCTTTTGCTGACAAGGGTAGGGTAGGGATGCGATTGTAGTTTTTCCCCCCAAGATATTTGGCTGGAGTAAGGTGGGTATTATCTAAAGGTGATTTGTTTTGTTAGGCTCTTCCTGCAGCTAGTGAGAACGACTTTACTTGGAGGCCTTTTTTTTGGTTCTCTATTTCTTGGGCTACAGGCTTTCCCAGTAAACAGTTCCAGATATACAAAACAGAGAAAAACTCTAGGGACTCACAGCATGCCATTCTTGGGTCCCAAGAGCCCTAGCTGGTCTGCCATCATTTCTCCACCTGTCAGAGTCTTCTGTTTGCTTTACAAATGCCCAGGTTCGTTAGCTGTACTCAGCAGGAGGACTAGAGAGAAGAGTGTGGACTCCACCTTGTCTAGATATGCAAGCACAACATGTGCATTTCCCCCAAACTTTTGTACTAAGTAAAATGGCCTTTTATGAGAAGTGGGATTTATTTGAAATGGGAACCCTATCCTGGAAAACAGAGATAGCCCTGGTTTAAACCCCAATGATGGTGTCTGGATGCTGGGTTAGTTCTTAGCCCACCAGGCACCAGGATTTGGGCAGTTTTACCCTGCACACCCCTGAGAAGTTGACTCCCCCCCCCCACCTTTGATTTTACTCAGTTTGCGCATTTTAAAGAACTGAAACACAGTCTAAAATGCTGACTTGAGCTTTAGAAAACAATTTCATCTAAACTTTTTATCAGGTAAAATGGTTGATTTTATGATCCAGGCTACTCAGAGTTGCTCATTTATGTTTACAAGTTTGCTTGAAAATTCTGTTTATAATAGGAGATGAGAATCACAGGGAAAATACTTTGAGAATCACAAACAAAACAAAAAGCAGCAAAATGCTGACAGATATTTTTCTTTTCAAAAAAGGAGATATTTAAAAATTAAGACTGGATAACCCAAAATTCTATAAATTGAATGTATAACATTAAAATATGCTTTAATGACACTGAAGACAGATAGATAAGAGAGAGAGAGAGAGAGAGAGAGAGAGAGAGAGAGAGAGAGAGAGAGAGAAGAGAGAGCCATTGGCGTGAAGAGAAGTAGGAGTACGTGAGAGAAGCGTGGGAGAGGAGGGTGGGAGAGAAGGGTGGGCGAGAAGCAGCCAGGCCTCCACATCTCAGAGAGAAAGGAGGTGGAGCATGAACAGGAGAGGCCCACTTTGTAAATGTGATCCAGCACCAAACTTGAAGGACCGTTAGTCCATTGACCACCAGTTTTAGCTTTTCCAGCTTCTCTTTCCCCTCAAGCCTCAAGGAGCTCTGGATAGTGCAGCGGTTCTCAACCAGGGGCAATTTTATACCCCAGTGGACATTTGGCAATGTCTGAAGACATTTTTGGTTGTTACAACTGGGTATGAGGGCTATTGGCATCTAGTGTTTAGAGCCCAGGGATGCTGCCAAACACCTTACAGTGTACAGGACAGACCCCCACCACAAAGAATTATCCAGCACTAAATGTCAGTATTGCCATGATTGAGAAATCCTGGAATAGCGTGACATAATCAGAGCGTTTAATACCTGGTCCTTGGTAGGCAGTGATTGAAGGAATGATGCCCATTCCATCACAGGGCATCGGCTCCAATGTCCCCTCTCCTCACCGCCCCCTCCCTTTAGCTGTGTCCTCGGATTTTCCAGGAGCGCAGTGCTAACATGTGCACCCTTTCATCTGTGTTTCAGTGCACATACCAATGCAATCTCAAACTGCTGTTTTACCTTCAGTGGCCATTTCCTGTGTACAAGCTCTTGGGATAAAACCTTAAAAATATGGAACGTTCATACAGGGGAGTGTCGAAACCGTGGAGCCTGTGTGACTCTGATGCAGGGCCATGATGGTTCTGTAAGCTCCTGCCACTTTGCCAGAGACAGTGAGTAATAAACACAAAGAAAGATTCTGCACCTACGGGAGTGCTGGGGCAGAGTTCTTCCTGCTTTGTTCACATGGACTTTCCTTAGTACAGGCAGTCAATTTCCAATCATGCTGACATTAGGGTGGATTTATTTTCTACGGGAACAAAAAGCCAAGAGAGACCTTCATAGGCACAAGTTTGCAAGTGACAGAAACTCAACTCAATGTAGCTTAAGCAACAGGGGAAATTTATTAACTCCTGTAATGGGAAAGGTCAGGAGCAGGTCTCGCTTCAGGTATGGCTGGTTTCAGACACTCAGACAGCGCTGTCAGGGAGCCACCTCTTCTATTCTGCCCCTCAGATCAGCTTTCCTCTTGATTTGGCCTTTTTCCTCAAGTAGGTAAAGATGGCCCCTGGTGATCCAGGCCCAAAGCAGTTCTGGTCTCCAGCAATCCTGGAGAAAGAGAGATGCTCCTCTGATGGTGACAGCACAAGTCCCAGGGAAGATTCCCAGTGGCTCAGCTTGGGTCACATGCCCATCTCTGAACCAATCATTTTAGCAGGAGTTGCAAGGCTCTGATTGGCCAGGTTGGAGTGGCTTGCCCACTCCCAGAGCTAGAGGTTGGTGTCAGTACCTTCTGAATCAGAAGGACTGAGACTAGGTGAGGGGTGTTTCCCCATGGGAAATTGGGACACTATTTCCAGGTGAAGGAGCATGGATGCGAGCAAAGGCGATGACAAAAAGCTGCCATGGCAGCTAACTCCAGTAGAGGAAGTGACTGCTCGTGACACGCAGGAATCACATGTTATACTCTTCCATCCTCATGAAGCGTGCGTGTGCGGGGGATACCCAGCCAGTACACACACAATCCTGGCCTGACTTGAGAAATGCTAGGGTATTTCTGAACAACTTTCTCTCTTCAGAAGGAGTCTTCGTGTAAGGCAAACCCCACTGTGAGGAACCCCATCAGTTTCTGTCCTGGGCTTTATTGGTTTCAAAGTTGCACAGAGTCAATCATCGTTATTTGCGGATTCCATATTTGTAAATTCTCCTACTGGCCAAAATTTATTTGTAACCCTAAAGTCAATGTGCATGGCACTTTTATGGTGTAAACTATGGACATGCGACGTGCTGTAGAAAGTTCGTGTTAGCCTATGCACACATTCCCAGCTCAAGCTGAACAAGGCGATTCACTGCCTTCTTGATTCATCTCTCTTACCATAAAGTGTCTTTTTGTGTTCTATTTAGTGCCACATTTTTGCAATTTGAACTTTTCGTTAGTGACTTAGTTATTTAAAACGGCCTCCAAGCATAGAGCTGAAGGATTGCCCAGCATTCCTCAGTGCAGGAATACTGTGATGTGCCTTACGTGGAAAATGCATGTTTTAGAGATGCTTTGTTCAGCATGAATTTTAGCACTGACAACCACAAATTCAATGCTAATGAATAAACAATATATATCAAATACAAAACAGAAAAAGACATAAAAATGAGGTTATGTATTGATTGGTTAATGAAATGTTGTGACCAGAAGCTCACAGGGGCCTAACCCTGTATTTTCCTTAGGAGCAATGGTTCAGTTTTTGCTAATTCAGTGTTTGCGACAACTTTATGGAATAAAACTGCCATTAATAATGAGAATCAACTGTAATTAGTTGGGGGTGGTTGAACCACCAGGAAGGGGTTCGAGTGTCCTCAGAGTGAGCCATGGACGCAGCTCACAGATGCATCCTCGGCCCGCTTTGACCTCACCACAGGAGGAAGCAGTTGGCCGGGGAAGACTGGCTCCACCTTGAGACTCTCGTTTTGTGTTGCAGCATCTTTTCTTGTGTCTGGAGGGTATGACAAGACGGTGGCTATTTGGGATGTAGGCGAAGGCTACCGGAAGCTCTCCTTGAAGGTACAAATGCCAGCATGAGATAGAAGATCTGAGCTTCGTTCCTTAGTCATTCCATGCTGGATGCTAGGTGCTGGGAGTACGGCAGAGGGTAAGGTAGGCCTAGGTGTCCCTCATGGAGCTGACACATCTGTTAGGAAGGACAGACAAGAAACCAACAAACGGATCATCAACAGTTATAAATGAAATGAAGAAACCACAACAGGGCGATGTGATAGAAACAGACTCTGGGGACTAATCCACAGTGGGTGGGCAGGGGTGGCCTGCTGGAGAAGGTGGCCTTTGAGCTGAGAAAGGGATGGCAGGGAGGGACTGGATGAGTGAGGATATTGCGGGAGGATATTGCAGGCAGTTGGAACGGCAAAATGCAGAAACTCAGAGATGGGGAAGTGTTTAAGTCAGCAGAAATTACTGTGCAGAAGGCTGAACGCCATAATAAGGCATGAACAGAAAGCTGTGGGGCTCCACACTGGGGAGTGTCAATTGAGTGCTTGTGGCCGCAAGTCAGAGAAGACTCTATTCGAAGTAGCTCTACAGTCAGGGGAAGGATTAGGCAACACGGCCAGAATCCAGAGGTTGGCCATCCTAGGATTAGCTCCTTCAGCGCTTCTGTTCCAGGTGCCCTCCACCGCGAGATTTCTGCATACTCTCTGGTCCTACAATTTCATGGGCACCTTTGGTTGGGAATGCTTGCATCCAGGAGTCTTGGTGTCTCTGTTCCCTGTGATTCAAAGGTAGCCTGTGTCCCATTGATCACTACAACATACAGGCTCCCAGGGGTGGTCCATCTGAACCCTCTTCTCCTAGGATTTGGAGAGGCAAAGGGAGTTTACATCATAGCAAATCAACAGCTTAAAGCTGAAAGTTCAACCTCTCTGTGTTTAAAAGTCTCTTTGTCCCCCTATTAATTTGTTCTGTTCAGTTTTTCCTCTCCTCTCCTCTCTATTCTCCCACCCTCAAATTCCTGTTTGTTTTGTTTAGTTTTAGTTTTAGTTTTAGTTTTGTTTTGTTTTGTTGTGCACAGCAGTTTAACCTTCTCTCTAAGTTTTGGGTTCCCTGCCACACCACAGCTGCCTCACCATCCACCTCTTTTCATAAGGGAAAGACCAAAGAATGATAAAGATGCTGACAAAGAACCCTGACGCAATTAAGTGTCTAAACCAGCAGCGGTATCCTCTCTGAGCTGCTTTGTAGCTGAGGAAAACAATCTCCCAATTGCTTCAGGGCCAGTTCCTTGAAGCCAAAAGCCCCTTCACCAAATGGACCTCTAAGAGGTATTCCCTAGAACAGAGAAAGCAAGCAAAACCAGCAAAAGGTACTCTGGGGCCAGCTTGGAACACAATAGTTTTTTTTCCCATCCTGCTAAACACCAGAGTACTAGTTTTGAAAACACATACAGTTCCATGACATACACATACATGTATCACAAGCCTTTACACTTTGTATTCTACCTTAAATGTCCTAGTGAAACCAGAGAAGCACAATTAGTTACACTTCAATGTAAGCAACGTTGGGTCCTTTTGTTTTAGTTTTTGTTCTTATAAGTCTTTTCCTCTGAGTCTTCGTTAAAGTTCTTCCCCCCCACCTCCCAGGGCCATAATGACTGGGTGATGGATGTGGACGTTAGCAGCAACAAGAAATGGATCCTGTCTGCTTCAAAGGTAAAAGTGGCCAACCTTCGAGTGACTTAACATAATCTCTCGCGCATTTGCTAGAATTGGCGATAATAGAAATGCTACTGTCAAGTAAAACTCCAGGGCAGGGTTAGCCTGAGGGCCATGCCTGGCCAGGCCATGCCCATCAAGAAGCTGCCTGGGAATGTGGAAAGCAGGTGCCTGTGTCGCTCAGGTGGGGAGTTAGTTGCCAGGTATCTCTGTGTCTGCACCACTGACATTTGTTTTGTTGGAGCAAGGGCCTAGTCACTGGTGAGTGAGTGATGAAGCCAACAACGGGCCTTAGAGGCGAAAGCATCAGCTTGTCAATAACAGCAGAGGCCACTCCGAGGTCCCAAGTAGGTCTTCCCTCCCTATGTCACTACCTCCTGGGATTCCTGTTCCAATGGCACATAACTGCTTAGCCCAGGATATCCCGAGGGCTGTCCTCCAGGTGTGAGCACCAGAGAAGTGGGGTCTCACTTTTCCCTCCACCTTTATTAGAAGCATGTAATTCTGTAGGCTGGGGGTTTGCAGGTCTCTGAGACCAGGGGCCAGACTCTGCCTACTGTGACCAACCTGTTAGGGAGCCATCCTGAGAGCCAACCACCACACCTGACAAAAAACCCATAATAACATAATGCATAATAAAAATTCAATGCCTATGTGTTATTATTTTAATATAAAACATGAAAAATGATTGTCAATTATATCTTAATAAAGCTGGAAAAAGTAAAAGTATAAAATAAAATATGAAAAACGAGTTTATTTGAAATTATGTCTTATTCTGTGTTTTTACTTTTGTTACATAAATGCTATTATTTAAATGAAAACAATAGGATTAGTGAACAGCAGCAGTTAGTAGTAATTAATAGTAGAACTAAAAGAATATGTTTAGGAAAAATATAAAGATATTTTATATTGTTTCTGTCCTCTGATACAGGAATTTATTTACATTTTTAAAAAGTCTTTACTGGATGGTTAAATTTTTCAGGCTATATTATTGTATATTCTTAAGATACATAAATGTAAGGCTTTTAAAAAAGATAATATAAATACAATAGAATCAATCAAATAGATCTTTCTTTACTTATGTATTTTTCCAACTTTGTTGAGATATAATAGACATATAATATTGTGTAAATTTAATATCTATAACCTGTTGATTTGATACGCTTGTACATCACCAAATGATTACCACTATAGTGTTAGCTAACACCTTCTTCATGTTACATAATTACCATTTTTTTTGTGGGTGGTGAGAACATTCTGAGCAACTTTCAAGTATATGGTACAGTATTATTAACTATAATCACCATTCCTTACATTAGACACCCAAAATTATCACCTTACAACTAGAAGTTTCTACCTTTGACCAACATCTCCCTCTCAGCCCCTGGTAACTACCACGCTCCTCTCTGTTTCTATGAATTTGGCTTTTTTAGATTTCACTATAAATGATCTTGTATGGTATTTGTCTTTCTCGGTCTGACTTATTTCTCTTAGCATGACGCTTTACTCCATGCGTGCTGTCACAAATAGCAGAATTTCCTTCTTTCTCGTGATTGTATAACATTCCATTGTATATATATATGTCACATTTTCTTTATCCATTTATCTGTTGACGGATATCTAGGCAATTTCCATATCTTAGCTATTGTGAATAATGCTGCAATGAACATGGGGGTGCAGATATCTCTTTGAGAACCTGTTTTCATTTCCTTTGGAAATGTATCCAGAGGTGGGATTGCTGGATCATATGGTAGTTCTATTTTAATGTTTTGAGGAATCCCCGTACTGTTTTCCATAGTGGCTATATTAATTTACATTTCTACCTACAGTATAAAGGGTTCCCTTTTCTTCACATTCTCAGTGACACTTATCTCTTGTCATTTTGGTGATAGCTTTTCTAACAGATGCGAGGTGATATCTTATTGTGGTTTTGATTTGCATATCCTTTGTTATTAGTAATTTTGAGCATCTTTTATGTAGCTATTGGCAATTTCCATTTTTCTGCATGAGATTATCCTGTTTTTCCAATACTACTTAAAAAATGAAGAAATTAACATTTGAATATTCTTGACTCCCTTGTAAAATGTTAGTTGATAGAATATGTGGTGGTTTATTTCTGGGTTCTCTATTTTTATGCCAGTACCTCACTGTTCTGATCACTATAGTTTTGTACTATAGTTTAAAATCATGAAGTGTGATGTCTCCAGCTTTGTTGTTCTTTCTCAGGATTGCTTTGGCTATTCAGGGTCTTTTGTGATTCTATACAAATTTTAGAATTTTTTTTTTCTATTTCTATAGAAAATGCTATCACTATTTTGATAAGGATTGTATTGAATCTATATATGGCTTTAGGTAGTATGAACATTTTAACAAAATTAATTATTTCAATCCAAGAACACAGGATATCTTTTCATTTCTTTGTGTCTTTTTCAATTTATTTCATCAAAGTCTTATAGTTTTCAGTATATAGGTCTTTTATTTCCTTGGTTAAATTTATTCCTAAGGATTTTATTGTTTTTGATGCTATCGTGAATGGGATTGTTTCCTTTATTTCTTCTTCAGTTGCTTCAGTGTTAGCATATAGAAACACAACTGATTTCTGTATGTTGATTTTGTATTGTGCAACTTTACTGAATTTGTTGATTAGTTCTAACAGATTTTTGGGAGTGCTTAGGATTTTCTATGTATAAGAATATACCATTTGTAATAAAAAATGATTTTATTTTTTCCTTTTCAATTTGAATGCCTTTCATTTCTTTTTCTTACCTGATCGCTCTGACTAGAAATTCCAATACTGGGTAACATGGGAGGGGTCTGAAAAAGAGGATTGCTCTGACATTTCAAAATGCACAAGAACAATGGACAGAGTTTGTTTTAGGCAAAGATAAGACTTTTACTAAGGAAATTACAGCCCTGGGGCGTGACTACCCACACTACCTGCCCAGTTAGGAACTACCTGCCCAGTTAGGAATTATGATCAAATTACCCTGTGATGTTACTTTCAGTCACTTGAAAATTTCAGATTTATTACAGAGCAACCTTTCATTTAGAAACTAAAAACATTTATTAAGAAAGACCCAACACCACAGTTAAGCAAATCACACTCCTTTTGTGTACATGATGTGCAGGGCATTTAATGGGTAAGATCTTTTATTTTACTTTGGTAAGAAGTTAATAGACTGAATAGAATTTGCCAAAATTTACATTTGCATTGTCTGCTGAATACATAGATGGGTAAGCCATATCTAGTTTGTATTTCAATAAGATGTCAACATGCTTTTGTTTTATATTTTCCTTAGTTTCATTAAAATCTTCACAGAAATCAAGATAATTCAAAACTCCAACTTTTGAATTAAAGTATCTAAGAGTTAGAGGGAACAAACATTTTTTGTCATTGTTACCATAATCAGACAAATGAGTAGATATATTGTAGAAAGTATGATTATTGGAACAATCTAACAGCTTGACACTGCAAGGGACCAACACATACCTTACCAAATTTTCCCCTTTTGTTTTCCCATAGGACTTTTAGCTGTGGCTGCTGAATCAGGAAATGTAACATTACTTAGTGTATTCATTTTTTAAAAAAAATTTATCATCTTATTAGTTTCAAGTACACAGTACATTGATTAGACATTTAGTGTAATAGTTTTTATTGCTGCTATAATAAATCAGCACAGACTTTGCGATTTAAATATTAATTTAATATCTTATAGTTTTGTGAGATAGAAATATCTTACAGGTCTCATTGGGTGGGCTAAAATCAAGGTGTCAACAGGATTGTATTCCCTTGTGGAGGCTCTAGGAGATAATTCACTTCCTTGCCATTTTCAGCCTCTAGAAACCACCCACATTCCTTGGTGTGTGACTCCTTCTTCCAAGAATAGCAACACTGGCTTCTTCAAAGCCAGCAGCACTGCATCTCTCTGTGCCTTTCTTCCATAATCACACATTCCTCAGACTGAATGCTCTACTTTTAAGGAGTTTTCCGATTATGTTGGGCTCACCTGATAAGACAGAGTAATTTCCCTATTCTAAAATCAGCTGATTAGCAAACTTAATTCCATCTGCACCCTTAATTTCCCTTTGTCATGTAACCTAACATATTCACAGTTTCTGGGGATTAGGATGTGGACTTCTCTAGGGGGAGGACACAGTTCTGCTGACCGTTCAGTTTCATAAGACTAATGAAATGATATGATAATGGATGTTCACTTAAGCAGTATTCTCAGATCAATTCAGTAATCACTGTTTTCCAAGAAGCACTGTCGTCTTTAAAAATAATTAAAAAAAAATTTTTCAAAAGAAGTTTTAGATTTACAGAAAAATTGAGCAAATAATAGTGTTCCCATGTACCCCCTCCCCCTGACAGTTTTCACTATCATTAATATCTTACATTAAACGTGGTATATTTGTTATAATTGATGAACCAATATAGATACATTATTATTAACTAAAGTCCATAGTTTAAGTTTCATTCTTTATGTTACATGGGTTTTGCCAAATGCATGCCATGTGTCCACCATTATAGTACAATATAGAATAGCTTCACTGCCCTAAAAACTCACTGTGCTCCATCTATTCATCCCTCTGCTACTCTGACCATTTATCTGCCTCTGTAGTTTTGCCTTTTCCACGATATCACATAGTTGGAATCATACGGTATGTAGCCTTTTCAGACTGGCTTGTTCCACTTAGCAATATGCATTTAAGGTTCTTCTAAGTCTCTTCATGGCTTGATGGCACACTTCTTCTTATCACTGAATATTTCATTGTGTGGATGTACCACAACTTGTTTATCTATTCTCTTACTGAGAAATATCTCAGTTGTTTCTCGTTTGGGGGTAATTATGAATAAAGCTGCTATTAATATCTGTGTGAAAGTTTTTGTGTAGACATGAGTTTTCAGGACATTTGGGTAAATACCAATGAGTGTGATTGCTGGATTATATAGTAAGGATATGTTTTGCTTTGTAAGAAACTGCTAAAGTATCTTTTTTAAAAACCAGCTTCATTCAGATATAACTCACTTATCACAATTTGCTCATTTAAAGTATACAATTCAATGGCTTTTATTATATTCACAGAGCTGTGCATCTATCATCACAATCAATTTTCGAACATTTTGGTACTTCCAAAAGAAACGCCACACCACTTAGCCATCGCCCTCGATCTCCCATTCTTTTCAACCCTAGGCAACCACTAATCTACTTTTCTTTTCAATAGACTATTTTTGTAGAGCAGTTTTAGGTCCACAGCAAAACTGAGAGAAGGTACAGAGATTTCCCATATCCCTTGCCCCACACGTCAACATCTGCCACCAGATAAAACATTTCGAAGAATGGTGAACCTACATCAACACCTCATTATCACCAGGAGTCCACAGTTTACATTAGGGATCACTCCTGGTGTTTTACATTGTATGAGTCTGGACAAATGTATGACATGTACTGACTATTATAGTATCATGTAGAGCAGCTATACTGCCCTAAAAATCCTGCCCTAAATATCATCAGTGTTCCATCTATTTCTCTCTTCCTCCCCCACCCCCTGGTAAACATCGATTTTTTTTACTGTCTCCATAGTTTTGCCTTTTCCAGAATAGTTGGATGCCAACAGTATGTGGCCTTTTCAGACTGGCTTCTTTCACTTCGTAATATGCATTTAAAGGTTCCTCCATCTCTATTCATGGCTTGATAGTTCATTTCTTTTTAGCGCTCAATGCTATTCCACTGTCTAGATGTACCATGGTTTTTAATCCATTCACCTGCTGAAGGATATCTTGGTGACTTTCAAGATTTGGCAATTATGAATAAAACTTCTATAAACATCCATGTGCAGGTTTTTGTGTGGACATAAGTTTTCAACTCCTTTGGGTAAATACCAAGGAGTGTGATTGATGGATTATGTGGTAAGAGTATGTGTACTTCGGAAGAAGCTTCCAAATTTTCTGTACCATTTTGTATTCCCACCACAATGAATGAGAGAGCTGCTGTTGCTCTGCATCCTCACCTGCACTAGGTGTTGTCAGTGTTCCAGATTTTGGCCATTCTGGTAGGTGCGTAGTGGCGTCTTGTCTTAATTTCTATCTATCTATCTATCTATCTATCTATCTATCTATCTATCTATCTATCTATCTATCTAGGCAACCCTTGGTTAACCTCACAGATTGCAAGGACCTTGTCAGCTTACAATCCCTTATTTTTTAATCTTTTTATGCCTACTGTACCTGGTCTTCCTGTGTGGTCTCCCATTCAAGTACTAACTAGGCCCGACCTTGCTTAGCTTCCGAGATCAGATGTGATCGGGCTTGTTCAGGGTAGCATGGCCGTAGACTCTTGTCTTAATTTGCAAATCACTGATGACGTATAATGTGGAACGTGTTTTCATACACTTCTTTTCCATTCGTATGTCTTCTTTGTTGAGGTGTCTGTTATGATCTTTGGCCCATTTTTTAATTGGATTGTCTGTTTTCTTATTATTGAATTTTAACAGTTCTTTGTATATTTTGGATAAAAGTCCTTTTTCAGATATCTCATTTACAAATATTATCTCCAGTCTGTGGCTTCTCTTTTTATTCTTCTGTGTTTTTCACAGAGCAAAAAAAAAAAAAAAAAAAAATGTAGTTTTAATAAAATTTAGCTTATCAATTCTTTCTTTTATGGACTATGCCTTTGGTGGTGTTGTATCTAAAAAGTCATCGCCAAATCCAAGGTCATCTAGACTTTTTCCTGTATTAATTCTAGGAGTTTTATAGTTTTGCATTTTACATTTGGGTCTGTGATCTATTTTGAGTTAATTTTTGTGAAGGGTGTAAGGTCTGTGTCTAGAATCAGTTTTTGTTTTTGCATGTGGAAGTCTAATTGCAGCAGCCTCATTTGTTGAAACTACTATCTCTCCATTGTATATTCTTTGCTCCTTTGTCAAAGATCAGTTGACTATATTGAAGTGGGTCTATTTCTAGGCTCTCCTGGTCCATCAATCTGTCTATTCGTTTGCCAGTTCTACACTGTGTTGATTACTATAGTTTTATAGTAAGTCTTGAAGTTAGGTAATGGCAGTCCTCCAACATTATTTCTCTCCTTCATTATTATGTTGGCTATTCTGGATCTTTTGCCTCCCCATATAAACTTTAGAACCAGTTTATTAATATCCACAAAATAAGTTGCTGGAATTTTAATTGGGATTGCACTGAATCTATAGATCAAATTGGGAAGAACCAACATCTTGACAATATTGAGCCTTCCAATCTATAAAATCTTTCCATGTATTTAGTTCTTTGATTTTGTTCATCAGAGTTTTGTAGCTTTCCTCATAAAGATCTTATATATATTTTGTTAGATTTATATCTACGTATTTCATTTTTGGGGGTGCTAATGTAAATTTTATTGTGTTTTTAATTTAAAATTCCATTTGTTCATTGCCAGTATACAGGAAAGTGATTTATTTTTGTACATTAATCTTGCTATGATCACTTATTAAATCCAAGAGTTTTTTTTTAATTGATTCTTTCAGATTTTCAACATAGGCTGTCTTATCTGTGAACAAAGACCATTTCATTTCTTCTTTGCCACTTTGTATATGCTTCCTTTTCTTGTCTCATTGCATTGCCTAAGACCACTAATCTACTTTTTGTTTCTATAAATTTGCCTCTTCTGGACATTTTATATAAATGCAGTTATACAAGGTGTGGCTCTTTGTGACTGGCTTATTTTATTTAGCATAATGTTTTTAAGGTTTATTCATATTGTAACATGCATCAATACTTCATTTCTTTTTGCTGCTGAATAATATTCTATTGTATGTATACACCACATTTTCTTTATCCATTCATCAGTTGATGAAAACAAGATTACTTCTACCTTTGGCTATTGTGAATATTAATGTTATGAAGATCCATAAACAAGTTTTTGTTTGAAAACTTGTGTTTCATTATTTTGGGTATACACCCTGGAATGAAACTGTTGGGTCACATGGTAACTGTACTTATTTACTGTATTTGAGCAACTGCCAAACTGTTTTCTTAAGCACCGAACACTTTTACTGTCTCACCAGCAGTATAGGAGGGTTACAATTTCTTCGCATCCTCACCAATCTTGTTATTATCTTTTTGATTGTGGTAACCCTAATAGTTAGGATGTGGTTTCTTGCAGTTTTCATTTGCATTTCTCTGATAACTAATGAAGATAAACATTTTTCCTGTGCCTTTTGGTCACTTATATATCTTTACTTTCGTGATGCATGTCTTTGTAGCAGAAAAGTTTTAAATTTTGATGAAGTTCAGTTTATCTGTTTTTTATTTTGTCTCTTGTATTTTGGTGTCAGATCTAAGAAACCACTACTAATCCAGGGTCACAAAGATTTACTCCTGTGCTTATTTCTAAGTTTTATAGCTTTCTGGTTTTTCTAGTTTTCTAGTTATAAACCTAGTTCTTCTGGTTTATAGTTTTAGGTCTTGCCTCCCTGGTAAAAAATAATTTATCATAAATGTGAGGGTTTATTTCTGGACTTTGAATTCTATTCCATTGACCTATGTTTCTGTCCTTATAACTGAACCACACTGTCTTGACAACTGTAGCTTTATAGTAAGTTTTGAAATAGGGAGGTAATAAGAGTCCTCCAATGTTGTTCTTGTTTCAAGATTGTTTTGGCTATTCCGAGTCCCTTGAATTTCCATATACATTTTAGGATCAGTTAGTGAATTTCTGCAAAGAAGTCAGCTGAGATTTTCATAAGGATTGTATTGAATCTGTAGATCATTTGGGGATGTTGGCAGTATTTTTTCTTACTAATATTAAGTTTTCTGATTGATTAAACATGTGATGTTGTTCAATTTATTTATGTCTTCTTTATTTTGAACAATACTTTTTAGATTTTGGTCTGTAAGTGTTGTACTTCTTTTGTTAAATTTATTACTGATCTTTTTATTCTTTTTGATACTTAGTGGAATTGTTTAACTGCATTTTCAGATTGTTCATTGCAAGTATACAAAAATACAATTGATTTTCGCATAGTGATTTTGTATCCTGCAACTCTACTGAACTGAGCTTGTTCATTAGTTCTGAGAGCTTTTCTTAGGATTTTCTATATACAGGGCCATGTAATCTTCAAATAGAGATAGTTTTACTTCTTCTTTTCGGGTCTTGATGCCTTACATTTAATTTTCTTTCACATTAGTATCTTTTGGGGAGATGAAGAACTTTTGAATGATTTAGAACTTGACTGTCTCAGCCCAGACTTGTGAGACTCAGTTAAGATAAGTGTTTTCACATCCCCTTCTCCACCAAACCCAATCTCAAATTACTTTCTGCATACTCTGCAGCAGCCTTCGTTCTGGCTCTTTACCCTCCAATCTAATTTTATGTGTCTGTTTATCTGTTATTATTGGTCTCATAATTGTTCTCTTTTTCATTATTCTGACTCTCAGAAAACATGATTGTGATATTCACAGTGTTAACAATTCTACCAGAACTATCTTGAAACAAAGCACAACAGTTAGTTCAAAGGTAAAATCAAAGGCAGACTGTTAAAACTCCCAATTACAGTGCAGTTGGGTCGAATACTTAAGTTGCATCGCTGGGAGGAATCACAAAATGGATAATCTATTCCTGTGAACTGCAAATTGTGGAAACAGTGACAGCAGTTACGGAAGGTGGATCATCTGTGCATATATAGTGGGCATTAAAAAGAGTTTTGCTTTCAGCTTCTATTTAGGGGCCAGTATATGGGTTTTGTTCCCCCCCCCCCACAAACTTCTACACCTATCACTGAAAAGTGAGACTTTTTGCACCCTGAAAGGGGTTTGCTGGGACATGGGACTTACCGTGTAAAAGCTGGAAGGGTGCTGGAGAAACTGGGACATTTGGTCACTCTCACTCTGCTCATCTGCGGGCTGAGGCTCTCCACCATAACCTGGATGCAATGCACCTCCCTGGGCCCTCCCTGCTTAACGAGCCAGTTTGTGACTATCGTTTTGCTGTTTTGCTTGTTTTAGGATAGAACCATGAGACTATGGAATATTGAAGAAATTGACCAAATTCCTTTGGTAATTGAGTGCAAAAAGGCCCTGGGCTTAAAGTTGGAACAGGTTGGTATTGAGTAAAATTAAGCCCAATGAAAGTTTTCATTAGTTACTGCTACTTTTTAATTTAATCCTTTGAACAAACATTTATTGGGCAACTGGGGATAAAACCATGAACAAACAGATTGAAATCTTTGGCCTAAGGGAAATTAAATTCTAAAAGGCAGACAAACAACAAATAAAAAAAATAAGAAAAATGTGTAGTGAGTCATATGGTGATAAGTAATTTGGAGAACAATATAGGAAAGGGGAATGGGAGTGCTGGAGGTTACGTCATCTTAAAGGGTGGTCGGGATTGGTGGGTCTCATTGAAAAGGTGACATTTGATCAAAGACTTGAAGGTGGTAAGTGAGTGAGACATGCAGATGTTTAGGGGAAGAACTTCCCAGCAGAGGGAAAAGCCAGTGTGAAGACTTGAGGTAGGAGTGAGCCTAGTGTGTTTGAGGAGTGGAGCAAGTGAGGGAGACTGGGAAATGAGGTCAGAGGAAGCACTGGAGCAATGGCTGGGCACACTGCCGGACACCACGTGAGCCTCCTATGCTCCAGCAGCAGACCCTCTGGCCAGGCTCCCAGTGCGCCAGTTCCCAAAGATGGGGCTCAGGTGCCTGTGTAACTCTAGTGGAAATCCTGGTTGTAGAGAGGGCACATCTTCTGCATCACCAGGTGCAGCCAGGGGTGGCTACAAAGGCTATCTTTGGGCAGTGGAGACCTGTCCCTGTTGGGACCACAGAGCAGACATCTGGCTGCCACCTCAAGAGGCTGAGGAGTCTATGCTGGACCCTCTTGAGTCTTCCTTCCCTCGGAATCCTGCAGCCACCTAGGCTTGTCTCCTCTCAGAAGGTCTGGCTGGGAGCCACTGCTTCTGGGAACGACTCACTTGGGAACAATACTGGGGCAAGGAGGTGAGGAGTGGGAGCCACATTGTCCTCATCTTTACCGCGAGCTGGTCCTCACGGCCTCTGTGGCCATGTTGGCCCTCAGGCCCTGGAAGCTGACTAGCTACAGTGTAGTGCTTGCCCATGTCCTCCACTTGCCAGCAGGAGCTGCCTCCTCTAAAGACCTGCTGTCCTGGGGTTGGGCCATGGGGAGTTATGCCATAGAACAAAGAAGGGTCAATAAAAAGGCTGGATTTTCTCAGAGGCTGGATTTCCCAGAGGGCCTGCTCCAGGCAGGGTTTGCCCTCCCTTTCCTACAGGTCTTAGTGCCCTGGAGTGGGCAAGGGTGGCCAAGCACAGGGGCCAAGGCAGGGCCATGCTACCTTGCAGTCTTGTCTCAGGGGACTGTGCTGAGAGACCTCTGCCCATGGCCCGAGTACCCACCCTGTGCTGTTGATCACTTATCTGTGGGAAGCAGATATGGTGAGTAAGCTGTGAGGCAGTATCCACTGTTTTCTCGTGCTTTGGCCAGAAACAGGCTCAGAGATGGAGGATGATGCTCAATACCTTCATCATCTAGTAAAAATTCCTGCTTTGTTAAGAAACCTTGCCTACCTGCTTCTCATGGTTCTGTAAAAGTGAGGTGTTTCCAGGATGTCAGGGAGTTAGGGTATCCCCTTGGCCCCACAGTTCTGCTCTGCACAGAGCACAGGACAGGGGTAGACACCCACCCCCTGTCCTCTTTCCTGCCAGTGACTTGCCACTCTTGCCCCCAGGACCCCCATGGCAGAGGACATGAGCTGGCATTACCTGCATAGCTTTTGAGGGAAAGAGAGGGAGAAGCCTGTGCTCATTCTCTCTCAGTGGCCTGAAATTTCTGCCCTTGCAGGGTTGCAGACCCCAGAGAGGAGAGGCAGATCTCACTTTGATCTAGCCCAAGGTGGTTGGATCGGGTGGGAGAATTCTAACTTCGTGCTTTGATCCTCTCTAACCAGCACCTCTTTTCTGTTCCTTCTAAATATTTCATGTCAGTGCGAAGAATGTGACAGGCCTTTCTCCATCTATGAAAGTGACATCTTCTCTGAAGCAGTAACCAAATGTGTGTTCTGCCGGATGGATGCAAAAAACTTGTCAGCAAAGTCATCATCATCAGAAGAGAAGGACTTCCCAGCAAGGAAGTGCAGCGATGCCCACTGGGCCCTTTGAGTGACTTGATCACAGGCCACCTGTCATGTAGGTTTCAAGGCTCTGCAAAGATGTTTCTCTGAGGCCCCTCCCTGGCCTGCTGGGCTTGTCAGACTGGGGTAGGGACCAGGCCCTGGCTGGGCCCCTATCACTGTCTCCTCAGCTCTACGGCGCCTTTATTGAATGAGACTGAATGCTTTGTTTTTAGTTTCAGGCAGAATAAACCAAGATTCCTTTAAAAACAAGTGCATGTGAATTCTAGAAGCATTTTTGCTGTTTTGAAGCTTTGTGTCTTAGCGTTCATCCAGACACTTTCTGGACTCCCATTCTAGATTCTGGAGTTGACCGTAAGGCAGCCCTTTGACTAAGAGCATGTCAAATGAAGAAGATGTGTGGGGCCCCTTCCGTGGAGAGCACTGTACTGTGGCAAGGCATTGTGGGTGTCTCCCTGTCAAATGCTCCCAGATGGTTACCTGACCATGGCAGAGGAAGGTATGGTGAGGCAGGCGGGTGGTGGACATTTCCATCTCAGAATGGTTCATGCTCTCCAGATTTTTCAATTTCCACTGTGTCCATGCATATACACAGCCCTTCCACAGCCTATACGACAACATAATGCTTGATATCCTATATGCTGAGGAAAGTTATAGGACAATATAAATACTTAAGGAGTGAACTTTTCAGCAGACAAATGTGAAGGGCTCCCTTTTCCACTTGGGATTGTTCACATCATGATTCCCCTCAAATATCATCTGTATGCCCATTGGTCTTTTTTTATTTATTTATTTATTTATTTATTTATTTATTTATTTATTATTTTTGGCCTGTTTTTAAAACTTAATTGCAGGGCTGATTTATTTAGTGTCGATTGACTGGCATTCAATAATTCTGCCCAGGAGCATCTAACCTGGTAGTCATTCTTTGGGCAGGTCCTGTGTTTGGTAATGTTCTTCTCAGTCACAACCCTGATGACTGCTCAGACTGGAGCTGGCTGGTCAGTAGTTATCCATTCATTTACACGAATAACATATGAACATGTCAAAGCTCCACTCCACGCTCTCTCAGCAATTCGGCTCTCCTTCGAAGAGAAGTCTTATTGCTAGTGTTCTCCGTCCTCTGGCACGCGAAGACCCGCATAGAAGTATTTCTTTCCTACTGCCGCGGAGGGTGGCCGGACTGCATGCACCAACACTGCCCTCGTTGACGGCCACTTAGGTTGTTTTTCGTTTGTGAACCATCTTGAGCATATATTTTTGCGAAGACTTAAATTTCTGTGGATGAGACCCTCCCACCAGAGGAGTTGCTGGGTGAATAGATTAGCAATGTTTGGTTTCGTTGTTGCTCAAAGGTCCCCTAAAGTGTTGGGACAAAGCGGCAGATGTTTCTGAGTGAGGACACACAGACTGGGCAAGGGTGGCCTTGCCTCGCAGTGAAATTCTCCCCACGAATGGCGTTGGTGCTCTAAGGCCAGCAGCCTGGACCCCTCGAAGCTTTCGATCCCTCAGCGTCCCCGGATTCTTTCTTCCCCCCTCAGGGTCCGCCGGAGAAGCGGCCCAATGGGTCTGGTCTCGACAGGAGGGCAGATGAGCCCCAAGGATAACGGGGCTGTTGACGTCTATGGTCAGAGTGCGGCCGAGGTGGGCCGCTGGCCTCCCTGCGGAGGGTGCCAGTGCGGTGAGTAGGATGCGCGGTCCCGAAGGGACCACCGCAGGGCGTGAGCCCTGATCATAAGCCGGAGGAGCCCGCAGCTCGGCTGCGCTGGCCGGGCGGAGATTTCCGGAGCAGGAGGGGGCCTGATCTCGCCGGACAGCCTGGGGTACTTTCTTGCTCCAGCTCTGGAGGGCAGAAGTCCCAGACCTCGTGTTAGCATTGCCTAAAGAAAGGGGCCGCCCTAGCTCCACATCCAGATATGCACTTTAGAGGAGATCGGGAAGAGAACTCCGCCCGGCTCCGCCCACCGCGAGCCGCCGGAGCTTCAGTCCTCTGCATTCTATCGCTTTACTCCAGCGCTTGTGACCAGGATCCTACAACACGCATGCGCCCACCACTGACAGAACTTGTGCGCATGTATACGACTGTTGGAGTAAATGGTAATGAGGAACAAATTCTCGCGGTACTCATGCGGGCGGCGCCGTGGCTTAGTTGGTTAAAGCGCCTGTCTAGTAAACAGGAGATCCTGGGTTCGAATCCCAGCGGTGCCTTAACCGAGCACCCCGACTCACATTTTGTCGCTTCTTATTTTGCTCTGTACCCTTACCCATCCTCTTTTGGGGTTGGGAGAGTGAGCCTAAGAAGCCACTTTGGGTTCCCTGCCTACCGCGAGGTGGGGCGCTAGCTGGCCCCATGGTCCGCCCCTTGGGTCTCCTCCGCGAGCCGCTGGACGACCTCGGCGCTCTCACACCCGCCAGTCAGAACGAGACACCTCGTTAGTGCTGTCTCCACGGCCGGGGGACGTTGAGGAGTCACTGTTCCCTCGCGGTTGCGTTGCGGAGGGAGAGCCAGGGTCTCCTCCACCATTTCTCCGGGAAGCAGCCGACTGGACGCCGTGTCTTGAGTCTCTCACTGACCTATTGACTTTTTCCTCTCCAGCGCTGCGGTCGCTGTCACCAGTCACAGATGGAAGATCAACTCCCCGAGATCGAGTGAGGGCCAAAGTCAGGGGCGCCGGGGAGAGTGGAGAACTGAATCTGGCCTCGTGACCCCCAGGCTGATAGAAGTAGGAAAACTCCACGGAGGGAGACAGACTGGGGTCTCCGTGTGCGGAGTCCAGAGCCGGGTTCTCCAGAGGGCCAGGTGTGAGGCGGCTCCCTCAGGCCAGGGGCGGGGTACGAACATGCGGCTGCGGGGACTGACCTGGAGCAATTGTATTGGAATCTCTGGGGGTGCGGTGAGGCATGGAAATATTTTTTTAAAGTTACCCAGGAATTCTTATGCCAAACTCAACAAAATTCATGTAGGTGCAACAAGGAGAGTTTCAATGAGTTGCAAAAATTGCAGTTCTGTCAATAGTTAAATTCACCGGCCCCAGAAGCAGCTCCACTCTCTGCTTTCCCCCGTGTGTCTGAGTTCGTCTCTTTTTTCCCTTGTTTCGGGGTCACTTCTTGCCTTTTGCAGCTTGGTTGTTTTTGATTGACATTGCAAAGAAACACTTGTAAGGATACTCTGAGGCTCTGCAGTTCTGATAGGATCATAAGAGATGAGTTTACTGCTAACAGGGCTTGAGTCCTCGTGGGGCTGATATTTTTCTGGCACATCTTTACTGTTAGCCTGTGGTATATCAGGTCAGTTTTGAGCATTTGAGCATTAATTTCTTTCAACAATGTTGTGTGTGTGTGTGTGTGTGTGTTGTGTGTGTGTATGTGTGTGTGTGTTTTCAGAGTATACATTTTTCTTTTTTTTTGTAAGTTTATCCCTAAGTATTTTCTTCTGTGTGATGTTATTGTAAATGAAATTATTTTCTTAATTGCATCTTCAGATTGTTCATTGCAAATATATGGAAATACACTTGATTTTGTATCTTACTCTTATATCCTGCAACCTTGCTCAACTCGTTTATTAATTCAAATGACATTTAGTGAATTATTTAGAATTTTCTATATACAAATCACGTGTTCTGTGAATAGTTTTACTTCTTTTTTTCATTCCAGTTGTTTTTTTATTTCATTTTCTTGCCCAATCGCTTTGGCTAGACCTCCAGTACAATATTAAATAAAAGTTGTGAGAGCACAACTTTGTTTTTTTCACAGTCTAGGGGCATCTAGTCTTTTGTACTTCATACTTAATGAAACATGATGTTAGCTGTGGGTTTTTCATAGGTACATTTTATCAAGTTGAATAAACTCCTTTCTATTCCTAGCTTGTTGAGTGTGTTTACTAGGAAGAGGTATTGGATTATGTCAAATGCTTTTTCTGCATCTGTTGAGATAATTATGTGGGTTTTGTTTTTTATTCTAATATGGTGTATTACATTAATTTCTTTTCAGAAGTTAAACCAACTTTGCATTTCTGAGATAAATCTCACCTGCATGTGTTTTTAACATAAATGATCAACATTTTCACATTGGAAGTCTTACCAGGTGAGTGGCCCTAGATTTCTTATGTTTTCACTCTACAGTGTTTCTGGCTTGGCTGTGACTATTACATGAAGACGAGGATCCATCCGTTGTTGGTGGACATTTTGGTAGAGTGGGGTTCTCTAAATCTCACTACGATGGACAAAGCTGGGATGGTGCTCCCCTCAAACACAGGTTTCTTTGTGCTCATGAGTATTTTAAAAACAAGGTTGAGAGAGGATTGCTGAGTGCAGTACGTACAGGCCACACTGATTTTCCCCTCCTTGAGCTTTTCTAGAGTACTCACTCTTTCACACCCTGCCAATATCAGGGGCAGTTATGTAAAATGCCATCTCATTGTTATTATTTTTTGCCTATAGCACCTGGTCTTCCTAGGTGGTCTCCCATTCAAGTACTAACCAGGCCTGACCCTCTTAGCTTCTGAGATCAGACATTGGGCTTGTTCGGGGAGGCATAGCTGTGGACCATGGATGGTGGCTCCACTGGGGCACAAACCTAGGACTTTCTGCATGTAAAGCAGAGGTGCTAACTGCTACACTATAGAACCACAACCCATCTTATTGTTATTTTAATCCATATTTTTCTTGCTTATAAGTGGAGTTGGGAATCTATATGTTGGAAATACATATGTTCTATATGTTTGTTGGTTTTATGCATTCCTCCTGTGACTTGCCTGTTCGTATCCTTTGCTCATTATTTCAGTTGTGTGTTTCTTACTGATCTGTAGGTAGAATTTATATTAGATAAGAATCCTTTGCTTATCATAGATAAAATCAGTATTGTCTCTCAGTCTGTCATTTGCCTTTTGACTTTGTTACAGAATCTTCTATCTTTTCATTTATTTACATTGTTTTTCAAGTCCTTTGGTCAGTTTACAGTGTTCTTAATCTAGGTCTTGTACGTTTCTTGCTGGGTTTATTTCTAAGTATGGTGAATGGGATAATTGTCTATTAATTTTTAATTCCTACACTACTGCTATGTATGATTTCCCTTGATGTTTGGATGTGACTCTTTAAAGTGGCCCTCTTGCCTAACTCTTTTATTACTGCCAGTAATTTGTTAGATTTTTTTTTTTTTTTGTCAGATTCTGGGTTGTGCAAATTGGGCTATTGAATGGTATATTTAATCATAGGGAAAAGAGAAGATAAGTTACAAACTGGAAAAATATACCTGCAATACATATAAGTAACAAAATAATTTATGGCAGAGGAAGGCCTGGTGAGATTAGCAGAGCAGTGGAAATTACCTTATTTTGTCAGCATTGAAAAGCCATATTAACTATCACCAATCCCACTCTTTAGTATTTCTCCAAGAGAAATGAAAACAATATCTACCAGCAGACTTGAACACGAATGTTTCCAGATGCTCTAAATATAATAGCCCAAACTGGGATCAGCCCAAGTGTCCACCATAGGACATAGATAAACTGTGCCATGTCCAAGCAATGGCAATGAAAAGGAATGGACTTCTGGTGCTTATACGACATGGATGAAATTTCACATTGTGCAGCACAGAACTTGTGATTTCTTGATATGAAACTTGAGAAAATGCCGATTAATCTATAGAAACAACAGACCAGTGGTTGCCTGTGTGGTAGAGGGACTGACTGAGAAATGGCACAAAATAACTTTTTGGGGTGATGGAAATGCTCTTTATCTTAGTAAGGGTACCAGTAAGTATTTTTCAGGCTCATTTAATTGTACACTTAAGATCTAGGCATTTCACTGCATGAAAGTTAATCTCAATTAAAATATTAAAGCAATCAAAGTCATGTTGACAGCAATTAGATCTTCACCCCAGTCTGCCCACCCCTGGCTCCATGCAGATTTAGCTTTTCTTGCCCATTGCCTGCACCCTCACAGTAGGGCAAGGCTTCCATTTGGGGGCTGTCTCATCGCCCACTCTTTACCTCCTGTGCAAATCCAGCCTAAGGGGTTCCAGATAAAGGTTCATCTGGGTTAGGAAAGCAGAGAACAGCTGCTTCCTGGGAAGGCTTTCACATTTAATGATCCTCCGGAGAGACGGCCTCCACATTGGAGAAGAACCCTCAGGAGGGGTGTGGTCATGCTGCCAGGGAAGGGCTCGAAATTAGGTCTCCGCTGTGCTGGGTTCTCAGCTGAGGGAGACAAAATCAGTCATTGATTTCCCTCCCCCACCCCTGCTCAATCATGTGATTATTTTTATAAATTGAACCATAATGATGAATATATTTGTACAAATGATATTTACATGATTTTGTTATTTATTTAATAGGTTAACTAATGTAGAAACAGAAAACTTTTCACAACACATTTTATTTCTTAAAGTTAATTAAATTATACTTTAATACAAAAAACTCATCCAAGTTTAGCTTGAATGAAGTAAACGTGGAGTGCCTACTAGACATAGGATGATTTACTGCGTGTTCTGGGACTTGTAAACAGATTAGAAAGTCTAGGGGGGCAAGTTCAGGCTGGTGGGGCTTTAGGATGGGGAGCAAAAGGCAGGTGTAGGAATTAGTGTGGACTGATTTCCAGCCTCCATAATGGGTTCCTTACTGATCTGTGGTTCTGAGATACTCTCCCTTCCCTCTGAACCGAGGTTGGCTCCTTAGAACGCTCTTACAATAAATTATTTTGAAAAATAAAATGGTCCCAGGTCAGCCACTAGCTGTGCTTACTCTGCTGAGTATGGCAGGGTACCTGGTGTGCTGTGGTGTATCTGGGACTGAGTTACATACAGGAGGAGCTTGGGAGCCTTGTTTTTAAGGGAGTTCTGGAGGTGAGTCTGCTGGTGAATGCCTCTGTGGGGCTTCCTGGGAGATGGCTGAGCTGACCAGGTTCATGGTTGGACCTGCAGCCCTGAGCTCCCTCTTTCAGCATATCCCAAAGCTCTTTTTAGTGCATGGTACTAACATGTTTTTGTTTGAATCACCATAACTTATAGTACAGAAATATAGTTATATAAACGTATTTCATCAAACACATTTCTAGACCACGTTTTTTCTAAATTTGTAAAATATGAGTTAAGAATTTATGCTAGATCACAGCATTTCAAAATGAGGTCGGAGGTAGGCAAATGAAGAAACCTGCAATTACGATTATTATAGTCTTTATTCCTTCTACAATAAACAAATTTGTAATTAGTGTGTAGTAATCTATTAGCTACATAAACATGCACAATTTCTCTAATAATTTTTTTCGAATAATAGTCATTAGTAGTTTTATTGCTTAAATAGTCAAATATTTTTCCTGCAGTTCCACAATTTGAAATCTCCCAATAATTCTGAGATAATGTTGGATTTGATATCCAGCCACGATATGGTATATACACTTTTATTGTTGCATCTCTTAATCTATCATTTTTGCAGTAATTTTTAAATAGTAGTAATATTCTTTAAAATTTTTTCCACCACCAAAACATGCAGCATGATGGATCGGAACATGCAAATGCAGGCAGCAGTCCTTGACAAAGAGGCCAGAGGATTCCGACAGATAAAGTGGATGTAAACAAAGCATGTGCTACTGACCGGGCTGTGCTTCCTGGTATTGTCTTCAGTGCCTTTTGGAGGCAAGTCCAATTGAAGGAGAGGGTGTCATAGCACATGGAGGGCACAAGGGCAGCCTCTGCAGCAGCGCACAGGACTGAGACCAGATGGGGAGGGAAGTGACCTCTTGGGTGGGTCTGGGTGACCTGCAGTCTGCGGCTGGCACATGGGCCTGCATGCTCCTTAGGACTCTTTAGGACCAAAGTGGCTCCTGACACTGGGAAATCCGAGTGTGGCACTGACTTCATGTTGGGGTGGCTCTAGGGTCTCTGGCAGTGCCTTAATACCCACTCCTTCTCCATTCCTTGGCTCTGCTCCCTCCGGGGTTGCCTCCATTTCAGGCAGGAGAAGAGCTGACTGCTGGCGGCCCCAGACTGACATCCCGCTACCCCACCGACTCAGGACAAGGAGTTTCTTGCTGCTCTAAAGTCGTGGGCCAAACTTGTGAGCTAGAGTTGGGCCTTGCACCTTTCCTGGATGTGGTCTCTGACACCTAGGGAAGGAATATAAAATGTGTAATGATTGGCTCAGGCCTGAGTCACAGGCCGGTCCCTGAGATGGGGTTGATGGGGTTTCGGTGGCTTATCAGCTCCACTCACCCCCTGGGCTGAGCACGGGGGTGGTGAGTCCCCAAAGATAGCTGGAGATGACGTCTCCAGGAGGAATGGAAGGGAGGGACGGGTGAGCGAAGGCCACAGTGTCCTCATGTGGTCCCGGTGACACATCAGCATCTGTTCCTGGATGACTCTAGATACCTTCTGAGGGGACCCTCGAAAGCGCCTTCATTGCTGAGCAAAAATAAAACAAACATAGGAAGATACATGCAATGGGATATGTTTATTATGCTTAAAAGAACAAATTTGAATGGTGTATTTTCTATGGGTACACATATAGATATGTCAAAAAAAATTTTTTTAGGATCAGAAGGGTAGATATTAAATTCATTTCAGAGGTTACCTCTGGGAAGGTGGGATGGAGACTGGAATGAAGTGTCAATGTCAAGAGGCCTTTGCCTTTCTATATGCTAGACTAAATTTAAAAATTTAATTAAAAAGTTATTTACATATAGAATTCATTATTTTTAGTGTATGGTTTTTAGTTTTGACAAACACATTAAGCCATGTAATCACCACTACGATCATGATAAGGAATAGTTTCATCACCCCCAAAATATCCCTTGTAGTTAACCCCTCCACAAATGCCAGCCTCTGGAAACCACTGATTTACTATTTTCCTAAGGTTTTGCTTGTTGGTGTCATATAAATAGAATCATACAGTAGCGAGCCTTGCGAGTCTGGTTTCTTTCATCCACACTAAGATTCACCCATGTTGTTTTACAGATCAGTAGTTTGTTTCTTGCTTTCTGCTGAGTAGCATTCCATTATTTGGGTGTACAAGGGTTTGTTTATCTTCTTGAACAAGAGCTGGGTTATTCCCAGTTTTCTTTTCTTTTCTTTTTTTTCTTTCCTTCCTTCCTTCCTTCCTTCCTTCCTTCCTTCCTTCCTTCCTTCCTTCCTTCCTTCCTTCTTTCTTTCTTTCTTTCTTTCTTTCTTTCTTTCTTTCTTTCTTTCTTTTTTTCATAAATAAGATTGCTATCAACACTCAAATCCAGATTTGTGTGAACATAGTTTCATTTCTCCAGGATAAATACCTGAGTGGGATTGCTGGATGATAAGGGAAGTGTATGCTGACCTTTATAAAAATCTATACATTGGTTTCCACAACGCCCATACCATTTTGCATTCTCACGAGCAATGTATGAGAATTCGAGTTGCTCTGTTAACTTCACTACCCTTTGGTACCACCAGTGTTTTTATTTTAGCCATTGTATTAAGTGTATAGTCGTTTCTATTCGTGGTTAAAAAAGAAATGTTTTACCTGGAATTGATTTCATACTTACAGAAGAGCTGAGAAAATTGTACTGGGAGTTCTCATGTACTCTTCACTCAGCACCCCTAATATTAACATATCACATAACCATGATATGTTTATCAAAAGAACAAAATTAACATTGGTGCTATACTATTAACTAAAATACAGGCTTTGACAGATTTTCCCAGTTTTCCATTTTTGGTTCCAGGATCCAGTCTGGGACCCCACAATGCATGTAGTCCTCATGTCTCCTTAGTCTCCTCCAACAGGTGACAGTTCCTCGATCGTCATGACTTTGTCTTTTACGACTGACACTTTTGAAGACTGCTGTTCAGGCATTTTGCAGAATGTCTTTCAGTTTAGATTTGTCTGATATTTTCTCATTGACTGAGATTACGTATTTTGGGGAGAATACCATACAGGTTTCTGCCAGCTCATCTGTGTATTCTCTGTTGCAGCCCTAGAATCCCCTTCTTCCTCAAGGATCCTGGTTAGAGAATGGTATTTAGAGGTCAATGAGTGTTGGGTGTGTTCATTCCTACTGGGGCGTCTCTGCTTCAGGACCCTCTCAGCAAACAGAGCTGGGAGATTTTATGCACATATTCTAAACATGCATACACACACATGTGTATTTCTGTCTGTCTTTGTACTGACTTTAACAGATGGTTGCATAATGATACTTCATACTCCAATGCAGCACCCCAGCATTCATTCTAACATTCCCCACTTGCTTTCTGTGTAACTTCTTTCTTTGTCTCTCTCATTATTTACAGTACATTTACTTATTTGTCCACCTCTGTTATACATATAAAATCGCCTTTATCTGTTTGAGAAACAAATTTCCCAACTAGAGCAGAGTTTCTGAGCAGCTCTTTTTTCTTTAGCCTTTAGCATCTAGTCAAGACTCAGGTTTAGCTCCTTTCTTCCTCATCGGTTTTAATGTGATTAAGCCACCCATCTGTAAGCAGATTCATTTGTCACAGTGTTCATTCCATCTTGGATTCCCCTGACATTCTGGGTGATTTCTAAAAATTTGCATGCAGTAAAATTCCCTTTTTGTGGTGTACAGATCTATAATTTTTTGACAAATTTCATGGACCGATTTTGAAATATCACACTAGCCTTGCATTCTTGGGATAAACTCCATTTAGTTGTGATATATTAGCCTTTTAATATATTGCTCAATTAAAGCTGCTAATACTCTGTTGAGGAATTTTGCATCTATGTTCACATGGCCTAATGGTCTGTAGCCTTCTTTTCTTATAAAGGAGTTTTGGTTTCAGGATAAATGTGGCCTTATATAGTGAATTGGGAAGTTACCTTCCTGTTTGATTTTCTTAAAAAGGTTGTGTAGAATTGATATGATTTCTTCCTTAATTGTTTAGTAGAACTCACCAATGAAACCACATGGGCACGAAACTTCCTTTGTTGGAAGGTTTTCGTTATAATTTCAATTTCTTTGATAGATATAGCACTATTCACTTTATCTACCTCTTCTTGACTGCGCTGTGGTAGCTTCTTATAAAGTTAAACATATATTTACCATACGATCAGCAATTGCACCCCTAGGCATTTACCAACTGAATTGAAAACTTATATTCACACCAAAACCTTGTAATTCAGAAGTTCATGGCAAGTTGTAGGATATACTACAGGAATATCTGTAAAATTGCTTCTACTTGATGCCAATTTCCAGGGCCTCAAGACCAGAGATCCCCAGCCCTGGACCACAGCTGGACACCTGACCCAGGATGGCCTATGAAGAAGAGCACCTGATCAGGCTAGGCCGACAACAGCCCTTTTATAGAATTTGGAACTTGGGTGGCTGGCCTGTAATGTGCAGACCTAGGTGCTGTGGATGATAGTGGTGGTGATGGGGTGCATTGTTTTCTGCCACGTGGTTGCAAGAAACAGAAGAAGCTGGGGAAGAGAACAGATCAGGCACAGGGAGGCAGGCTGGGATGAGAGACCCAAACCATACAGTTTACTTCCAAGTTTCTCTGTTCATTCTTACCCTGAGCTCTGCGACACACCCCAGGCCAGAGTGCCTTAGGAAAAATTGAGTCGGGTGTCCGTTACTTGCAGCAGAAAGCATTCTAATGTCTTTCCTTGGATAATTTATGTTTTCTTCTAGAAAGGAGAGTTTTTCCATATCACCTGTCACTTTTCCTCAACTGACTTCCTCCTCCTTAGTCTAAGTGGTGGGCCACTGTGGCTGAGCCATACTGCTCCCACTTTTATATTTCATCGAGTGAGGGAAATCCACTCTGACTTACTGCACACAGGATCTTGCATGGAGAGGGTGCTCAGAGGACAGCCAGGACAAGATATTGTAAGGAGGAACACCGAGGCTGAATTTGGGACTAAGGTGTATCGAAGAGTGACAATGGGGATAGTGATTTGAGATTTTTATCTCCCAAGGAGCAGAAAACAAACTTGTTGCCTTGAAGGTGTTACAGTGTTTCTGAGAGCTGTTATTATCGTTTTTGTCATTGTCACTATTGTTATAACTCCACTCGACTGGGTGCAGTAGTTTTGGGTATGCCTATGTTCTCCCTGCCTCCCAGACTTGACTACTTCATGGCTACCCATGGCCACACTTCAGATCGAATCAAATTAGACTTTGGCTCTTGCTGACAAAATTAAGGAAAACTAGAGTTATTTTCTCCTCTTTATTAGAAATCTAAAAGAACAGACAAAATAAAAAAGAACATTATCTCTTCGTTTTCTAAGTGGCACAGAGTATTATTTAAATAAGTAGTTGAGTGAACTTTTGGGATGCTCATTCTCTGTGGGTGGGGGTGAACGTTACATTCTTATATTTTGCATAATTTCCTTTGCTGACGATAGAGGGATTCAAGTGCAAGAAAGCCTGCCCCAAGGATCTTGGTGACCTCCTGTCTGCACACAGCTCACGAGGTACCAGAAGTGATGTTAAGTGTAGCTTGGCCTCAGCATCCTGAGAGAATGTAAGTTTGTATTTCCAATGCTAGATAATTTGCTTATTTTCTTTGTTATCTGAGATTTAGGGATTGGAAGGAAACCTGTGAGCTTTGGGTGCTGATTATTTCAGCTATCATGATGCTAATGATTCACATATTGACAAAAAATATCCCGGAAACCTGCTAAAGGAGTAATTTCAAAGCACGTTCATTCTGTTGACAAATGTGCCCTTCTGAGAAGCTTATGGAGGCACAATTTTATTTAGCTTTGTTCCTCATAAGCATACCTCTTTATTTCTGAATCCTTTTTTTTTTCCTTGAAAAAATTGCAAAAGTAGGGATCAGCAATTCACAAAGGAAGAAAGGCAAATGGCCAATAAACATGAGAAGATGTTCAATCAGTAAATGCACTGAAGCGGTGAGGTTTTTCCCCTCTAGCCACATAAGAAACTAGTATAATAAAGGCTGATGATAAGCCTGAGTTGCTTAGAAAACGAGCCCTTTTTATGCCCCATCTTCTAGGCACAATCTGGTAGTGTGCTTTAGTGCTTAAACGGCTCCCTGTGGCTCAGAAACCAGACCCCTTGGCACTCATCTTAAAGACCTGACTGGATCCCTTTGTGAGGATGAAGACGGAGGAGGTCGTCTACTGAGGATCGCTCAGGAGAGAGACTGGAAACAACCTAATGTTCACCAGCAGGTGCGTGTTAGGCAAATGACATGTACGGCTTCCCCTGGAGTGTGGGGCAGGCACTCAGAATGAGGATGCAGAACTTCCTATGCCCACGTGGAGATGTGGTGTCGATGAGCTGCCAATAAAAAAGTTACAAAACTTGCTTACTGTGATTCCATTTCTGGGTAAAGTCTGTGTGTGGGTTTGAAAAAGCAGTCTGGCCAGCCACAAAAGGACAACTACTGCGTGATTCCACTTACATGAGATACTAGAAGAGTCACATTCATAGAGACAGAAAACAGAATGGTGGTGGCAGGGGCTGAGGGAGGGGAATGGGCGTCACCGTTTAATGGGGACAGAGTTTCAGTTTGGGAAAATGGAAAAAGCTCTGGAGATGGGTGATGGTGATGGTTGTACAACGGTGCGAATGCACCTAATGCCACTGAATTGTGCACCTAAATGGTTAAAATGGTCAATGTTATGTTGTGCATATTTTACCACAATAAAATTTTTTTACAAAAGCAGTTGGAAGGATATTTGCCAAAATAATAGTGTTATTCTCTGTGTGGTCGGTCATTGTTTTCTTTACAACAAGAATACGTTGTTGTAAAGAATACCTCTCTTTCCACTTAAAATTTTAAAATGTCTCTATGTAGACATGGAACCTGCCCCCATGCCCTCTGTCAGGTGTTTCTGTTTGCCAAATTATCCCTTAGAAGCAAATGTGTAATTCTTACCCTTTCCCACAAGAATGGTTGAGAAGACAGACGCTGGGTGCGGGTCCTGCCACGTGTGGGGACAGCATCAATCTCCACCCCTGCAGCCTGCCCTTCCCCACAGTGGGCACCACCGCCTGTTCTAGCCACGAGGGACTTTGTCAGGGAGAGAGAGGACAAAGGAACCCACAGCAGCAAAACTGGGCATCAGCCTGGCACTGGTGGAACAAGGGGCGGACTCAAAGGCTAGCTGCCAAACTCCCTGTCCCCCGCTTCCTGCCCTCACTTCCCGCCTCTGCCCGCCCTTCTCTGGAACCAGGGCCTGAGAGAGGTGGTGACTGGCCAGTCTCGGTCAAGTCTCTGTCCATGTTTGCTGGGAGCGGGATAGAGAGTATTGATAGATACACTTCTCTGGACTTCTTGCAATGGCAAGGGGCAGAGCATCCTCAAAATGAAACTGAGGCACGGGGCCGGGGAGGGAGAACATCTAAGCCCTGCTCCTGTCTGCTCGGCAGCTCTCTTCTGTTGCACAAGCTGTTCCCTCCGTTTCCAAACCTTTGTCCGACTAGCTCCTTGTTATTTACTTCTCAGCTCGAAGGCCACCTGGGTAGCTTTTGGTCACCCTGGCGCATCCCTCTGCCAGGCCACCTGAGATCCCTCCATCCTGATCCCAGTAGTGCACTTATCTTCACCTCAGCGTGTTATGCTCACTTACTTACCTGCATCTTTAGAGCCACCTCTCTGTTAGTTCCTGAATTCGTCAGATACCGCCGCCATAACAAAATACCACAGACTGGGGGCCTAAACACTGGGAATGTATTTGCTCATGGTTCTGGAGGCTGGAAGTCCAAGGTCAGTGCATCAGCAGGTTTGGTTTCTCCTGAGGCCTCTCTCCTTGTCTTGCAGATGACCGCCTTCTTGCTGTGTCTCCATGTGGCCCTTTTCTCTATGTGCGCACACATCTCGGTCCAATTTCCTCTTCCTATAAGAACCCCGGTCAGATTGGATTAGGGCCCATCTTAATGGCCTCAGTCTAACCTAATTACCTCTTTAAAGACGCTGTTTCCAAATACAGTCACATTCTCAGGTACTAGGGTTCTAGGGCTTCGACATGTAAAATTTGGAAGGACATAGTTCATCCCATAACAGTCCCCAAGCAGAGTCCTGGTCCTCTTCTTAATTGCTGTATCACTAAGCCCCAGACATTGCCTGATGCCTAATAAATGTTCAAATATATTTGGAGAGAGAGAGAGGGAGAGGAGAGGAGAGGAGAGAAAGGAAGGGAAGGAAAAGCAAGAAAAGGAAGGGAAGGGAAGGGAAGGGAAGGGAAGGGAAGGGAAGGAAGGGAAGGGAAGGGAAAGGAAGGGAAGGGATGGGAAGGAAGGAAGGAAGGAAGGAAGGAAGGAAGGAAGGAAGGAAGGAAGGAAGGAAGGAAGGAAAAATGAATGTGTGGGCACTGCGGAGTGAGGATCTGTTAGGCGTGCCCAGCTTGGAGATGGTGCTGCCCCCCATAGCCTCTGAGGCTGAGCGAGGATGAAAACGAGCCTATAATTACAAGAGGATCAGGGCCATGCATCATCATAGGCAAGAGCCCAGGGTCTGTTGCTAGCTCTGGGGTAAGAGAATTGGATAGATGTTTATGAATGCACTTGGACATGATATTGGTTATCTGCTGCTACATGACAAAGTTCTGCAAAGCTTAGTGGCTTAAAACTGACATGTATCCTCTCATGGTTTCTGTGAGTCAGGACTCTGCTCAGCTGGGAGCCTCAGGAGGTTGCAGTCAAGGGACTGCAGGCTCAACTAAAGTCTCCCTCAAGGGATGACCCTCTTTCAAGCTCATGCAGTGACCATAGGTGGGATTCAGTTCTTGATAGTGGTGGCTGGAGGCCTCCCTCAGTCCTTGCCCTGTGCGCCTGCCCATCGGACAACTCACATCACGTTTTCCCTTGGGGCGATCAAGTGTGCGGGAGAGGGCAGCCCAAGGTGGAGGCCGTAATTTTTTTTTTTTTTGTAAACTAATCTTGTAATGGACATTCATTGCTTTTACCATTCAGAAGAAAGTCACTAGGTACAGCCTACACTCAAGGAGAGGAGTATACGAGAACATGACTGCCAGGAGTCTGGGGTCATTGCGGACCATTGAGGATCTCAAATACCCCAGTGCCAAGCTAAGGGGGAAACCCCAGTTGTACGTCTCTCATGACTCAGAAACCATCACACGTGTCAGCATTACTGGCGATAGCAAAATACTGCAACAGTCTGAATGTCGCTCAGTATGGAATGCATACATAAGTACGGCATTCTGTATCCAATAGAATAATAATACAAAAAAAAAAATTTAACAGGAATTGTGTTAGTTTGTGTCCTTTGAGAAGCAGACACTTAGATGAGATTAGATCTACAAGGTGTTTACTGGAAGAAATGCCTGAACAATAAAGGGAGGGAGCCCTAGAAGTGGGGGCCTGCCTGCAGGTCTGATGCAGACATGACCCTGTGAGGGAAGGGTGGGTAGGGAGACATTCGCACTGCAGCACAAGAAAGGCTCAGCCAGGCTGCGTCAGAGTTGCTCCTTAGAGGAGTCCCACGACTCACAGCGATGGACTGACATTAGTGCCGCTGCCAGGCTCAGCGCTGGCTGGGAGCAGCATGCGGGAAGCATGGCCTGGGCACCACCCATTTTCATGGCTGCCAGGTGACCAGACTAGGTCTTCACATATTCGTGTGGCTAAATCTTGAAGACATAATAATGTTGGGTGAAAAAAGCTAGTTGTCAGAGGATACGAGCAATACGTTGGCACTTACATAAAAGTTTAAAACACACAAAACAATATGATCATTGGTCCTGGGTACATAGCACGTAGTAAAAGTATAAAAATGGGGAAGAGAAGTATGCACACTGACCCAGGCCGGGATACGGAGGGAAGAGGATGGCATGGGGCAGGATTCCCTGCAATGATGTCCAGTTCCAAGGGATGCTGGGTGGCATTCCTGTCCCACAGGCTGTGATTTATGGAATGAGCGGTTAGAGACACAATGAAAGAACACCATTCCCATAGGCAACCCGAGCCATGATGTCATCTGCTTTAACTCCTGTTAGTCAGCACATCCTCATCACCTACGTAGGTGTGAGCAGAGCTACCCTGGATGATGGGGATGGAGAAGACATGTTAATACCTCTGGGAAGGAGCTGACAGCCTAAGGACACAGACAGCCATGAAAATGAGCCTACAAATCACATATGGGAAGACGACGTGTGCCGCCCCACATCTGTGCCGTGAACAGAAAGCACAGTGAAGCGAGAGGGAGTTTTATCTCTCCCTGGGAGGGCACGGAGGGCATAGTTGACCTGGGTTCTGAAGACTGAAGAGGACTTTTCCCCGAGGGGAGCAGTCAGGGAACGGCTGGTGTTTGCCGAGGGCTTCCTCTGTGCCTTACAGGTAGAACGCTTTTAGTTCTTACCGTGACCTAGTGAGGCAGGTGCCGCTGTGCTCCTTCACAGATGAGGAAGCCAAAGCTCATAAAGGTTCAGAAAACCGCTCACTGGGGAGTGAGTAGGGGACCCCAGAGCCTCTGCACTTCCCTGTGCCAGTCTTCCTGCTTGTGGGGTGCTTGGGGGTGACTTCCCGTGTGACCGGGATGATCCGGATCAAGGATGTCACATCTTGCAGGAAATACCTCTGAACCACGTCGCAACAACATCGTTCTCTTCAGTTCCCCTCCAGAGTTTCTCTTTGAGGAGGAAGTCTCTGTTTTGATGCTAGTGTGCCTTGATTGCTCTAGACTACTTTTCGAATTCTCCTGGTGCAGAATTGGGGTGGGGAGAGGGGAGAGGGAGGGGGAGGAGGGAGAGAGAGAAAGAGGGAAACAAGGATGCATTTTGGTCATGCTTATATTGGGGGTTACCTACCGATGGCTAGAGAACTGGATTTACATTCAAGGTAGTGATATAAAATTTCCTTTTGAAGTAAGAAAAGTTAAAAATTAGTTGATCTGAGTATAATCGTTATGTCCATAATAAAGGTTTGGTGTCCACCATGGTGGAAGAGGGGCCCTTCGCACCCTGGCAAGTGGGTAGCAGCTCACTGCCCCACTCTGTGTCCCCCGGGAAGTCCTAGGAGCTCTGGCAGGGACGGGCGGCCTCACTAGAGGCCACCTCCACAGGCTGCTTTCATCTCCCACACGTGCTCCTAGGGACGTGAGGGCTCGTCCCAAAAGCTTTTCTAACCCATGCCTCCAGCCTCGGGGTTCCCAGTTCTGCACGTGTGCCTCCGGATTCAGGTCCTCTCCACGTGCCGCCTTGATTCCTGTGGCAGCAACAAGGTTAAGGAACAAATCCTATCTGATGACCCACCTCGGGCCTCTGACTGGTTTGTTTTGCTCCATTAATAATTTAGTGAGGTGGGCTGAATTGGATTGACTCTCTCAAATCAATATACAAATGGTTATTGTTTCAGGGCATTTCTGAGGCCTTCAGGAAGGCCAAGGGGAGCTTTTGGATGGAAAGTTGGAGCTGCGCTCATCACTCAAAATTACTGTGGAGAGGGTTATATAAACCAAGGGGTGCTAATATTTATATTGCAATAAAGCCTTTTTTTTTTTTTAATGGTGCTTTTACGACATACTTACTATCATTGTTCCAGGCCTATAATTTTAAAATTCCTGCTCCATATTGAAGGTGAAATGATTTTGCTGGCATTGGTGTATTAAAGCTGTGAAAATCGGCAATGGCTTGAAGCGTGTCTGTGCGTAGATGTGCTTGGCCACACCGGGCTCATCACCGCAGACGTGCCTGCAGAGGCGACAGGGCAGGATCGCCGGACGGTGGCAGTGGGCGGAGGGCCTGGGCCTGGGCCTCTCAGGGGGAAGCAGGGTCTGAGCTGTGGGCCTTGCCTCGCCCCCACCCCTTCCTTCCCTTTTCTCCCGCTCCCAACCCCAGCAGACCAAGGCTCTAGGAGGGCAGGGACACTACGAAGCCACACTAAACCCGAAGCGGCGAGCCGGAGGGGTGGCTCGCCCCACAGAGCTCAGATGGAAATGTGACGATTCTGAATTTTGCCAGTTAATTTGTATTGTGGTAAAATACATATGACACAAGATTTACCATTTTAACCATTTTTTTAAGTGTGTAGTTCAGTGGCATTAAGCACATTCACATTGCAGTGCAACCATCACCACTATCCATCTCCAGAACTCCTTCGTTTTCCCAGACTGAAACTCTGTACCTGCTAATCAATAACTCCCCAATTGCGCCTCCCTCCCTCACCTCCAACCTCAACGCATCCTTCCAGAAGAAGTACGGCTTGAATTCAGGGCCTTATTACTTCCTTCCTTCATCTTCTTCCTTCTTCTCTTGTTCTTTCTTTCTTTGCTTGTTTCTTTCTCTCTCTTTCTCTTTCTTTCTTTCTTTCTTTCTTTCTTTCTTTCTTTCTTTCTTTCTTTCTTTCATTTTTCTGTCTTCTTTTCTTCCTTTCTTCTTTTCTTTCTTCCTTTCTTCTTTCCTTCCATCCTTTTAAATAGCCATCCTAATGGATGTAAAGTGGTATTTCATTGTAGTTTTGATATTTCCAGTATTTTTAATTCAAAGAAACCTTAACTCCCTTTCTCTAAAGCTCTTTTTATCTCTTCTTACCTCCTTTCTTGTCCTCCCACCATTCTGTTTCAAAGTTGCACAATATGAATCGCTATTCGAAATCCCATAGTCACACATTTTCATGTTAGTTTATACCTACATGGCTGAGATTTTATAGCATTGTTTGAGAAACAGGAATTTTAATGTATATGAGAGCAAAATAGCCTTTTAGAAGATTCTGTCCTGTGAGACTTCTCTGCTGGGATCCCAAGAAGGAATCTTATAAAGCATCCAAGGGCAGCTTCTGTCCAAGGAGAATCTAGCTCACTAATGCAGACAGAGCTATCTCTTACCACTGGCTTGAGTGAGTAGCTGGCCTTGTGTGCTTGTAATGTTTCTCTCCAAGGGGACACTAGAACCTGGGGGTCAGTCAGTACAGCCACATGCTGGAGGGGCTGCTCATAGGGCTGAGGACAGCTCTCCAAATGCATTCTGCTCTGCCTCTTGGTTATTCTCCTGGCAGAGCAGAGAAAGGGTAGAAATTAGCTCTGGGAAGAATAGAAACGTTTTGAGGCCAGGAAGACTTGGGTGGAGAGAGGGGACTTGGAGAGCATGGTAGGCAGGGCTAGTCCTACAGGATCATGAAGCTTCAACAGATGTTGAAGTCTGTTCTGGAGCTTTCAGCAGGCGGCATGATCCACTTTGCATGTTAAAAATGTGAGCTGTTCATTGGGAGGGGACCACATAGGAGGCTTCTGCGGAGGTCTGAAAGAGGAGTTGGTGGCTGGGACCAGGGAGGTGGCCATGGTTATGGAGAGAAGTGGGCAGATGGAGATACATGTGGGAACTAGCTATCTGGACTTAGTGATGGATGGTGGCTGGGTATTGACTCAGTAAGTGGTGTGGCCGTGAAGTGAGCTGGGTACAATGGAGTAAGAGGTGTCAGGACTAGAATACAGTTGGGATGATGAAGGGTTTGCCAACCTGGATGGCACCTGAGCTAAACCTAGGCCAGGTAGTTGTAGGATTTTGTTTCAGTTTTACTTGCCAAAGCCACTTTTGGTCTTCTGTCCTCAGATAAATTCTGACTATTTGAAATCAAGAAAGATAATTACCATCCAACTCAGCATTCTCTATGTAGTATCCAGCAACTGGTTGGATAAGAATGGACTTAAGTTTGCATCTGCATGCAGGTGAAAGATGGAGGCGGATAGGAGATTCTCCAGTGGCAGTGGCTTCCTCCATGTCCTATGGTGGCCTGAGGGTATCCGTCCAGTGAGTGGGCAATGTCAGTGACACTGTTGTTCTGAATAGATTTATGTAGGACACCTCTGTGCCCCCTCACTCTCCCCTCTGCTCGCTCTCTTCTTCTCACTCCTGGAAGAGATTGCAGAAGGCCTCATGGGCCACAGTTCACATCTCATGAGACACACAAGAGTGACAGCATCTTACCTTCTTCCTAATTAGGAAGGCCAGCTTCCCACCACGAGGACCCTGACCCCCTGCCTGGGTTTCTCCGTCCTGTCGCTCTCTCTTCTTCCCCAAATGGTCTACACGTTCTCAGGATCTACTACTCACAGCACCCTCTTTCCGGTACTAAATTCTCCACAAGTTGGAAGATTATGGGTTGTATGGGACCGAAACCTTCTGGATACAGATCAAGTTGATACGGGATGTTTGTTAAAAAGTTGCAGAGGCGGAGGGGCTGCAGCCAGGATGTTGAATCCTGCAGCAGAGACTGGGATGCCAGGAAATGTGACAGAAGTGGTGAGACTGAGGGAGAGGACAGGGCCAGGCCTACACGAGGGACCCCCAGAGAAACCCCTGCCTGGGCAGTAGCCTCTAGAGGGCACTAGACCACTGCGCGACTAAACTGGAAATGGGGTGTCAGTCAGTTCCGTAAGGACAGGGTCTAAGTTTGTGACCAAGAACAAGCCAGACAGGAGGACCCACAGACCCAAGGATATGTGACTGTGGGAAAGACGAATCATATTTTTTAAAAAAATAAATGCAAAAAATTCATGATGAACAAATTATTGCGTTTATATAAAGATAGGTGGTTGTTTGTTTTATGACCTTGCACTGTTGTGCGATGGGAAGTTGTTTCCAATGAGCCGGGAGTTCCCAGATAGCTAGGCTGTCCCCTGCCCTGTGGCTTTGTGAGGGCTGACAATTGGGTATGCACAGATTGGGCAACTATTGTATTCATGTTTTGTGATTATTGAGCTTTTATTAACCTTTTCCACTTGGTTCAAAATATGGAAAAATATTTTGATAAGTGTATATGTATATGAGGGCTCACAGGCTCTTAATAGGACTCCTCAGGCATTAGTTTCAACCCTGGATTCCTTATGTAACTTGCATAATGTAGATTGAAGTAGAAAGCATAGACTGGAGTGGAAACGATGCAGACCCTCCCTGCCGGTGCCCCTGCTTTGCTTGAACATTTTGCCATGCACGAACGTCTTAACAGACAGTAGTATGAGAAAATTCTAAACTAAATCATGGCGGGCTAGTGCTATTTACTATGAATGAGTTGTTTATCATGTTATCATCTTAAATCCTTTAATACATCTCCTAAGACAAGTCTGCTTTGGAAAAATAACCAAAGGAAAAACTAAAAGCGATTTTTCACAAACTTTTAAAATTAAAATCCAGTTAACCTGCATAGTGCAAGTGAATTAGTGAGTTACTCTGTCTTCAACTTTTAGTAATATAACACCAGCTCCTCTCTACTTTATCTCTTAAACGCTTATCAAAGGTGGGTGGGGAGGGGGGGAGGGGTTGTAGAGGGGTCCTGAGCCTCCACTGAGGCTGGGCAGGCCATACCAAGCCTCCGTGCCAAGGAACCTTTGGGGCCTCTGGTTTCACATCAGTTTCAAGGAAGAAAGGCTGACCGCGCTTGAGTCTAAATGGCTCCCTCAGTCCTTTCTGGTGTCTCTCCAGTGTCTGCCTCTTCTGGGCCCAGCCCCTTTGTTGACTGCTCTGCCAGGTGGCAGGCCCCAAGTCAGAAAAGCAGGCCTCCTCTCCATTTCCCAGCGCCTGTAGGGATGACTGGTTGGGCTCAGGGGTCCCTGGGTGGGGTGCATTTCCGGAAGCTTCTTAGAGTGGCACCAATATCCCCTCACAGGGGTTGCTCTGCACAGGGGGATTCATCTCAGGGATGTGATATGGATCTTTGGGCTGTGGCAATCCAGGGAGTAAGGTCCGAGGGGCAGGAACCTCACGCGGAAAAAAGGCTTTAGCCGCCACGTGCTGTCCTGCCCTCAGGTTTCTTAAACAGCCCTGAGTAGCCCCTTTCTCTGCCAATTTCTACCAGTCCTCCCTTCCCTGCGCAGTAAGGCTCCGGGGAGGGACCAGCTCCGAGGTCCCAAAGGAGGCCAGGAGACCGCTCGACTGGGGCCCTGGGCAAAGGCCAGCTTTGAATGCCAGGCTCAAGACCGGAGGGCACGGACTGGACCAAGCCGCCGGCGCGGAGCTGTCCAGCACCCAAGGCGGGGCGCGCGCCCCCGGCCCGCCCCAGCCGCCGCCTCCCGCCCTGTCAGCGCCACTGCGGCTCCGCGGGCGCGTCACGTGGCAGGCGCGGCGCGGCCTCCAGGCTCGGGGCGCGCGAGGGGCCGGGCGGGCGGGCGGATCCACATACCCACGGACACGCCACCGGCGGCACCGGCCGGGCGGGCTGGGCGCAGCGCGGGGCGGCCCGGGGGCGCTGGGCCAGGGCGGGCGGCGCGGCACGGCGTGGGGCATGGGCTCGCCGGGGGCCCTGGGGCAGTGGCCGGTCGCGGCGGGGCGCCCGGGGCGCTGGGACAGCGGCGGGCAGGGGTCTTCCCTGGCGGCCGCCGCCGAGCCCCCGCGGGGCCCGTGACGCCGCGGCCGATGTGGCCCCGCGTGCTGCGGGCCTGCACCGCCGCCTCACAAAGACACCACCCGAGCCGCCGCCCGCACCAGGCCCGCAGCCGCCGCGGGAGCCGGAGCCCGAGCTGGAGCGGGAGCCGGGGGGCAAGAGGCGGCGCCCGAAGGCGGCCGACCCCGGCATGGAGCAGCGGGCGGCCGCGGGGCCGGAAGGGGCGCCGGGCGCCCGGGCGCAGCTGGCTGTCGTCTGCCTGGGTGAGTGGGCCGCGCAGCCCCGCGCCGCGCCGGGGCCGGACCCGCCCGCCCCGCCTCGGGTTTGCGGCCCGGGCTTCCGGAGCCGGCACCGCGAGAGCTCGGGCCTGTTGTGGTCTTAGGCCTGGGTGGGCGACTCCGGCCGCGGAGCCCCCGCTCCCGCCCCTGGGAATAGCAGCTGCGAGCGCGCGTGAGCCGTGCGCTGGGCGGCGCGTGTGTGCAGGCGCCTGGGTGCGTAGGCAGCGGCTTTTCTCCCGGCCTGGGCCGCCCGCGCTGGGCCTGGTGGCGACTGGCGATGGGGACCTCCAGAGCTGCGGACAAAGGCGAGGCCGGCTGTCCCCTGAAGAAGTTGTTTCCTGCCGGAGTTGGGGTAGGGGCGGGTGCTGGATGGAGATGGGACTTAGGATGCCGGGCAGGACAGAGCTTGGAGAATACTCCCTTCTCAGACCCTGGAGCTGGCCTGTTTAGCCCAGAGTGGTGTGTTCAGGGAGGACCGAGGGGCCTGTCCAGGCCTGGCACCTGGGTGGGGAGGGCTCGTGTCCAACCCAGAAGTCTTTCTGTCCACCCTTCCAGGGCTCCGTGTGAGGGAGAGAAGGAAGGAGTTAAATCCTAAAAGCACATGGCTCTTTTATTTACCATGATAAATGAGGGAGACCATTATCTGAGCCTGAGGTCATTAGGGGCCGCCCTGTGGTGTCACCTAGGAAGGCACTGTAACCCTTCAGGTTTGCTGAAGCCACTGAAATGACAAAGTATAAAAGAAACCTGAAGATTTTAAGCTGTGTCTCGGGTGGAAGGCTCCTGCCTCCCTTTTGTGAGCTGGTCTGGATGAGGGCTGTGACCCCCCAGAGTGCTCATTCCTCAGTCTGGTGCTGGTCACGTGCTCTGGACTCAGCTGCTGGGTGGGCTTCTTGGGTGAACAGGACAGAGGGACCAGCCCTTTGGCCCTTCCTGCTCAGATGTCGCTGGGAGCCTGGGTATTCTGAGAGGGGACAGCTGCCCCCGCTTGCTCACCAGGTGGGGGGTAGCCCCCATAGAGATGCCCTCCGCCTTCCTTGGCACACTTGGTGTTGGGGGGAGGGGCCACCCTGATCCCCGCTCCCCATGTTGGGTTTGTCTGTATCCTCCTCCTGGTCCCCCTGCTGGAAAGAAGTACAAGTGAAAGCAAAGGGAGATAGGTACTTGAGAGGATGGGTGGCAGGAGAGTTCTTTGCCTCCGTTCTCAAGGTCAGCATAGCACAGTGAAGACAGCCTTGAACTCTGCTAACTGTGCATCCTTGTAAAATGGGGTAATCAGAACTGTCTCCCTCCCTCCCTGACTGCCAGTGGATAAGGTGTCCAGTAATGCCCCTTAAAGGGAGGCAGCTCTTCATGGTGGACAGCCAGTGCCTCTGTGACGGTGGTCCAGGACCAAGATTCCCAAGCCCATCGAGAGACAGAAACACACCCCCTCCCAAGTGAATAAATTCCCAGGTGTGGGGAGCAGTAGGAGTGGTCTGGGGCAGCCAGGCTTACACACTGCTCTCTTCCGCTGGGTTCTGGGACCCTCTGAGGTCCTGGCGGGCCCAGGCTGGAAGCAGGAGTTTCCGTGGCAGCACTCTGGGCTTTGTCCTGTGAGAGGAAGAGAAACGGCCTTGAGTTCAGGCCATGTTGTTTTGTGCCCGCACAAGGGCTGCTGCTGGCTCCAGGCAGGTGCCTGGGTCACAAGAGCTACTGCCCTCCACTGGACATTCTTTGTGTTTCCCACAGTGAACATCGTTCTCAGCGGCCGGCTCAGCAGTGCAGTTCCTGCTTTAGGTGAGTGAGATGCTTCTCTCCTTCCTCTGTTCTTCCTGTCTTCTGGTTTAGTGATGTCTGAGCACAGGCCTCAGGGTCCTGACTCTCCCCCTGAGGTCAGTCCTTGTTAATCCCATAGGAGCTGTTTGGCCTTGGGCAAGCTTAAACCTCTGAGTCTCAGGTTCCTCTCCATAAGAGGGGTGCAATAACAGGACCTACTTTATTAGGGTTGAATGTGTAAATGAGGCAAGGCCCTAAGCACATGGTGTTGACACATGGTGGCTTAATACCACTAGTAAACTATCGCAGGCCTGGTACAATGTAGGTCGTAGGGTTCCCAAAGGGCCATGAGATGCCATGAGATGTTTACCTGTTTTAAAACTTGAAATGCCTGAGTGATGACACGGGGAGGCCAATGCCACTGACAGAAGAATTTGCTACTTAGAGGTCTCGAGGGGGCAATTACTAGCTTGGTCAGGCCTGGGCCAGAGCCTCAACTGGAGTTTCTGTGGGAAAGGCAAGGCAGGGCAAGGGAAACAGTTCGGGATTGGCTAGGTTGAATACCTTTGGCCCTGGGATGACCTAGGGCAGGGGAAGTGTTGGCTTGGTGCGTGAGGTAGGCAAGAAGGTGAATTGGGGCTCAGCCTTGGATCAGCCAACCTGGGGAAAGGCGCATTCTAAGCAAGTTGGCATGCTGGAAACACTTTGGCTCATAGTTTGGCCCTGTGATTAGCGGATGTCAAATAGGCATATGGAATTTAAGAAAACACAGTTGGAATTCTGTCCCTGCCTCTTGCCTGTCAGAGTGGGTCTGTGCATCCACTGGCCATCTTCGAACTTGGGCCTAGTACCGAGTGCAGCAAAGATTGTCAAGAGCGGGAGGGGTGGCCTGGGCCATCAGAGGCATTTGCTCTTTGCTGAAGGGACTGCCAGGGGTTGGCAAATGCATAAGTCCAGGGCCTCATGGCCCTTGGTGCTACCAGGAGACCATACCAAGGAGGACCTCAGGAGGCAGGGAGAATGTGTGGTCCCTAGTCTTGGGGGACTTGTTTGCTGATTTGTTTGCTGTCTGCTGTGCTGCATGGAGGGGCAGGAGGTACCCGGGATTTCTAGTTCTGCTCAGAGCCCAGCTTGTAGGCCGGCTCAGGGAACAGAATCTCTGCTAGCCAAGGTCACCGGGATGGGGAGGCCCAGGGTCCACAGCAGCTGGTCTTGCAGGCCCGTGTCTCAGATGTGGCCTCAGTTTCCCTCCCGATTCTCCTTGCCCACCAGCTCTGGCTCCCTGCAGCCTGGACTCCTCTGCTGACTCCGTTGGTCTAGGGCCCCGCCTTGCTCATCACTGAGCCAGCCCCAGCCCTGCCTGGCATCCTGGTCCCCACAGTTAGCTGCCAGTCTCTCCATACAGTTTCTGAGAGAAGACTGACTGGCTGTGAAGGAGAGGAAGGAGGTGGCAGGTCTTACGAATGTGAGTCCCAGGCCAGCCCCTCTGCTGGTGTGGTGGGCGGGCATGTCACCCCAAACAAGTCTGCCACATGCATGTGCCCCAGGTTTAGAAGACTCGTGCTCCAGGGACAAGGTTCACTCATAGAGCCAGGAGATAAAGACAGCTACCCTAGTCCACGTGTTTGGTTGTTCTTACCTATCGAGACCTCAGGCCCCAGCAGGGTCCATGTGGCTCAACTCCAGGGGCTGAAGTTCACATCATGATGCCTGTGCCTGGAGCCCCCAATGTCGTGAGCTGCAAGTACAGTGTCTGTGTCCACAGGTGGCGGTCTGGGCCCTAGCTCTTTCAGAGTCTAGTTCCAACCCCTCTAGCATTGCAGAGACAGCCTCTGGCTGCCTGAGGTGTCCCACTACCTCCAGGCCCGAGGCCCCACAATCCTGCATTTTCTGGGTTTCCCCTGTGACTCCTTCTGTGAGGAGGCTGAATCACAACTATTTCCTGGCCCTGGGGACCTCACGGGTTTTTGCCCCTCAGCCCCTGTCTCGCCCCAGGTTGTCAGGCGCTGACTAATACCTCCCATACCTTGGACTCTGGGCTCCTCCACGCAGCCACTGTGACCCCAGGGGTAGTCTGGGGAGATCTGTTCTGGCAGCTTCCCCGAGTGCCTGCGGTGGGGCTATCAGTCCCCTGTCATCCGCTGACACCAGGCGGGTTGTCTGGAGTATTGATTGCCTCTAGAAACCGGATCTGCAAATTGTTTTGCATTCAGCTCATGCCCTCTCAGGAGTACTCGATGACTCTTTAGAGCAGGAAGTGAAGATGCTCACTGGTCTAAAAGTGCGCAGTCATCCCTTGCCCACTTGACCAGACCACCTTAGCCCGTGGGCCGAGGCAATCTTCTGCCCAGGTGAACACAGGTCATCCCCTGTTAAAGCTCAGCTGGTCCTCTCTGACTGCACCCTGGATACCCTCAAGACCCTTTACCCTGCATCAATATCGTCCCAAACACACAGTTCTCACAGCTCCCCTCACTGCTAGCTCATCATCACACACCCTGTCACAGCCCTCACCTCCCTTGGGGTGTGGCCTCACTCACCCCATCACACGAATGTCTGTAGAGACTGCCACTTTCATTGAATTTCCCAACCATCCTCAGAAAAGCAGTGCCCACTAACTCCATTTTACTGACGGATAAGCTGAGGCCTAGGGTGGAATGGTGTATCTGGCACTGTGGGCCCCAGGACTGGATTCACGAGCCCCATTCTCCCACCTGTGCGTGGGTCCAGGGGTGGTGTGTTGTGTGGGAGTGAGGCCTGCTATCACAGAGGCCTGGGGCTGGTTGTCTGAGCTGGAAGCACCCACGGCCAAGAGGCGTCCAGTCAAGGGGCCCTGAGGAGCTCCCAGCTCCTCGCACTGACCCTGCCTTTCTCCTGTTCCACATTCACTCTTCATGGGCCTGGCAGGTGGCTGTGGCCCATTTCAGAGAAGAGCAAACAGTAACCAAATGACATTGCTGCTCTGGATGTGGGAATTTCTGGGACAGGCCTTCTGACCCCAGAAAGAGCACCAGACATAAGTTCTGGAGGGAGCAGTATTCGGGCCAAGGCAGGGGCGGAAGAGAGAAAGGTGGTAGGTGGTGCCTGCAGGACACCTGCTGCGAGCTTGACTTTCCCAGCCCATGTGGGTGAGAAACTAACTCTGTGAGCACCGTGTCCCTGGCTGGGGCAGGTATCGACTGGGCCCTGCTCTGTCCCAGGCCCTGTCCTGGGGACAGGATTCGGGGGAACGGGAGCTGGCTCCCGGCCTGACTGATGGAGCCCCCTTTCTCAGAGGCTGGGGGCTTTGGTTTAACATACACTTCAGCGACTCCATGTGGGGAAAAGATATATCCTAGGTCCTCCCTGCCTGCGGACCTCCCTCCCGCCCTCTGGAGAAGCCTCTTCTGGTTTGCATAACCCCGCACCTTCCAGGGTGTCTGCAGGCCAGTACCCAGGATTCTCAGTGACGTCTACAAAGCTGGTGGCCTCACCTGTCAGGAGGAACGGCCTCTGGCTCCATTTGGTTTGTGTAGTCCTTCCCCTCCAGGCTGGTGAGCAAAATGCATCAGGAGGCTGGCCTCCCAGGTCGTAGGTGAGTGCCATGTGGAGAGGCCTGGCTGGTACCTCCCTGCCCTGAGACTGCTGAGGCTCTGGTGGTGAGCCGAGGGTGGTCAGCTTTGCTTTAGTGTCGAGTGGTGGTGTTTCTCTTCTAGACCTTCGAATCTCTCGTGAACTGTCGGTGAGGGTTTTTGGCTTCCTGTTAGTCACAATGTTGGATCACCCGACCCCCAGTCATGGCATGCCCCAGTGGAAGGGGTTTCACCCCACAGCCCGTGCTTCTAAATGCCAAGTAGGCGCTTGGACTGCCAGTTCACTCATTGATCCATATTTATTGAGCACCTACTGTGTGTCAGGCCTTGTGTGGGATCCTGGGGACACACTGTGGAGCCAGAGCCAACACAGCCCAAAGGGAAGTTGCTGTTATAGCCAGGACTGGGAAGGAAAGAGAGGCAGGTGGGGAGGACCGGAGTCCCAATGGGGGCAGCACAGGCCCCCTGGGGACGGAGCCGCTTGGCTGAGATCAGAAGCCAATAGGAATTGACGGGCAAAGAGAAATGGGGATGGTGTTTTGTTAGGATCCTGCAGGACAAGTCTCCCTGCCCTAGGAGGGACCACAGGAGGTGTGGGGGCCAAGATAGGCTGTGGAGGGAGGTGAGACAGAAGAGGGGACTGGTGTCACTATGATGAATTTTATCCTTGTCCTAAGAACATGAGAGCTGGCTGGAGAGTTTTTACTCTCCTTTGTACAGTTGTGCTGTTTGGGGTCCTGAAGAGTCCATTGACAGCCAGCAGAGGCTCCTGTTTCTAGGGCAACAGCGGAGGGTGCCAGGCAGTGGGAGAGTGAGGAGGTGATGTTAACCGGCACAGGAAAAGGGTCATTTGTCTCCCTGAGCCTTGGGTTTTCTGTCTGTGTAATGGGGCCCTGCCGTCGCCACAGGCTGTTGGGAGGAGGGGGTGAAGCAGGGCGTTGAGGGTTGAAGGGGCTGTGGGGGTGGGGGCTGCTCAGTGCAGGGCCTTGCCTGGTTCCAGGGGGCCAGGCCACACCAAGGCAGGCTTTGCACCTCCAGCTAGGAAGCAGAGGGCGTGTATGACCAAGTGGGTACAGCGAACCCGCGGGGCTGGCATGGCGGCTCCTCACGCACACTGCCTGGCGTGATGCTCTGTGCTGGTCCCCGACAGCATCCACTCGACACTTTATAAGTGTGTTGGTTCGGGGCTGGCAGTGAGAGCGGAGCCCGCCAGGGGACCGGGTGGATCCTGACTCTGGCACTTACTGGCTTTGTGGCCATGGGCTGGAGACTTATCTTCTCTGTGCCTCAGTTTCCTCATCTGGTTATGACAGCTACCTCTAGTGGCTTCCAACTTACGCTCAGGGGAAAAAAATTCCCAATTTTGCACGAAGTATGGTCAGGTCCAGACTGCATTTCTAGCCCCATCTGGACATCAGGCCCTCCCTTCAGGCCTGTTTTATTATCCTCATTCCACTCAGGACATCTGCATAAAGTCGGCCTGCCTTCACCACAGCCTGTGAGTTCTGCAGAGCAGGATGTTTTCCTGTATTACTTAGCATGCTTAGCACTGTGCTGGGCACATAGTAGGTACTCAGTAAGTCTGTGCTGGGTGAGCAAAGCTCCCCGCCTCCTGGGCTTAGGCCTGTATTTGTCAAGCCCTGGGGAGGGCAGGCAGGGAGCCCTAGCGGGACGGCCTGTGCAGGGCCAGCAGGCCTAGCGGTACAGAATTCTCCACTGAACTGAGGTCCCAAGGCCAAGAGGCTGCACCTTTTAGGTGCCAAGGGGTGTTGTTAGTGGACTCACTCCCAGCTCTGCCAGGGGCGGAGGATAGGACCTAGGATCTGGTGCACAGGACGGGGTTGGGGACTATAGCTGCCCTAAGTCCATCTGGGTCCTCCTTGGCCCTGTCATGCACACTACTTTTGTGAAGTCTTGAGCTGTGGCCTTGCCCTGGGAGGTCTGTGTTCAATCCATGTGGGGCTCAAGTGCCCCTTCCCGCTGCTTCCTACCCAAAGGCGAGGCCAGCACTTTTCGGCCTCCTCTCTTGACAGCTGCCTGCAGCGGGAAACTGGAACAGCACACGGAGCGGCGTGGCGTCATCTACAGCCCGGCCTGGCCCCTCAACTACCCGCCGGGCACCAACTGCAGCTGGTACATCCAAGGCGACCGTGGGGACATGATCACCATCAGGTACGTGGGTTCTGGGGGGTGTCAGCGGAATCCGTGCGGGTCTGCGTGTGCCGAGTGTGTATGTGTGAGTGCACATGTGTGCTGGTGCATGTACACGAGTGCATGTGTGAGTAGATGTGCGAGTATGTATATATGGGAGCACATGTGTGGACATGTGTGGAGAGCACATGCATGAGCAGATGTGTAAGTGTGTATGTGTGTGAGCACATATGTGCTTGTGTATATACATGCATTCACATCTGAGCAGTTATAAAGGACAAGTGAGTGTGTGTGAGCGTATGTACGTGCATGATCACATACCTGAGCAAATTCAGAGGGCACATGTGTGAACACATGTATGTGTGAATGCATGATGTGTAAGTCTACATGTGAACATGTGTGAGCTATAAGCATATGAGTGCATGTGAGCACGTGTGAGCATGTGAGTTTGCTCAGCTCCCCCCTGGGTCTCTGGGCCTCTGTGGCTGGGTGCATGGAGCTGGGCCCGGTCCTGCCCTGAGCCTCTCTCAGGGCCTGTCAGGGAGGGAGCCCTGGGGGCTGGTGGGCATGGTCCAACTGTCTCTGAGGAGGCAAAAGTATCTTCTCTGTCCTGCAGGGGTGGTTTAAGGCCAGGTTAGCATGGATCCCAGAGCAGGGTTTCTCCAGGGGCCTCGGGGAAGTCTCAGCAGGAGAGGGAACCAGGCAAGAGCCCAGGTACCTGAGCTGCAAGGATGTGCAGAAGGAAATGGGGTGAGGTGACCAGATGATGGAACCCCTGGCCTGGGGTGGCTATGGAGGTATTTGGCTGGGAAGTCACTTTCCTAAATGCCAGTGCCCAGAAGGCCCGCCAGTTACTCCAAAGCTCCAAAGCATGGGATGCGATGGGCAGCCGGGGCCTGTCCTGGTGTCTGCGCCTGCGTCCCCTTGGCCACAGGGCTGTGGACTCCAGGCACCCTTTCTTCAAAGACTCCACCTTCCACAGACTCCAGGTCCTGTGGCCTGCTCACCCCCCAGGCTGGGGGTCCAGGGCCAGTGTTTTTCCCCAAGTGACAAACTGTCACCTAGCCCTACCTAGCCGAGGCCAGCCCCATGGGAACGTCCTCCTGCTCCCAGTACACAGGCCTTTGTGTTTGTGAAGGGTCTGTCCCAGTAGACCCGGCATGGGGTGAGACCTGGACCCTCGGGGCTACCCCCTCAGGAGGGAGTGTCAGGGGCGGAGTTGCCCACAGTGGGGCTCCTGACTTTGGCTTTGGGTTGGGGATGCTGTGCGCGTGTTGATGAAAGGGTAGAAAGGGAGGTGACAAAGCCTTCCCAGAGCTGCAGGGAGCTGATGTGAAGGATGCTGTCTACACTTGTCACGGACCCACCCTTAGACCCTTGGGAGGCTAGGAGTAGAGGAGAGGAGGGGCGGGATGGGGCCAGCCATCCTTTCCGTAAGCTCAGGCCTGACCATTCCCTGCTGGTCCTCAGCCGCGTGGGTCCTTCCTACAGTCCTCTCCACCCCTGCAGCTTCCGCAACTTTGATGTGGAGGAGTCCCACCAGTGCTCCCTGGACTGGCTCATGCTGGGCCCAGCGGCCCCGCCCCGCCAGGAAGCCTTCCGGCTCTGTGGCTCTGCCATCCCGCCTGCCTTCATCTCCGCCCGGGACCACGTCTGGATCTTCTTCCATTCGGACGCCTCCAGCTCTGGCCAGGCCCAGGGCTTCCGTCTCTCATACATCCGAGGTGACACTGGCAGCAGGGGCTGTGGGGCACCATGTGAGCTCCCGGGGTCAGAGCAGTAACCCCCACCGGCCCACCCCCTACAGTCTCCCCCAGCAGCCCCATCAGTGGTGGGACCAGGACTGCTCACGTTGCTGCCTCAGGGTGCCTTGGAGCCCCTTGAAGTCACCGACCCCACTTCACAGACTTGGCTAGAGTGGGGGCTCACCCCTTATCCCCATCTCAGATCAGGGACTGAGCCCACCCTGGCATTCCAGAAGTCTCTGTCAGGTGGCCATATTGTGGCCAGGGGCCCTGTAATATCCTGGGCCCTGCAGAGGCCCCCTGGGATAGGGACCACCCTGCCCACTCCTGGTCCCAGGCCCCGTGCTGGGGGAGGCTCTGCTTGCCCCTCACTGCCTCCCCCCGTGCTCTTCGTCCCACAGGGAAGCTGGGCCAGGCATCCTGCCAGTCTGATGAGTTCCGCTGTGACAACGGCAAGTGCCTGCCGGGCCCGTGGCAGTGCAACACCGTGGACGAGTGTGGCGACGGCTCCGATGAGGGCAACTGCTCAGCACCTGCCTCCGAGCCGCCGGGGAGCCTGTGCCCTGGGGGCACCTTCCCTTGCAGTGGGGCGCGGTCCACGCGCTGCCTGCCGGCAGAGCGCCGCTGCGATGGCACGCAGGACTGCGGCGACGGCTCCGACGAGGCCGGCTGCCCTGACCTGGCGTGCGGCCGGCGGCTGGGCAACTTCTATGGCTCCTTCGCGTCCCCAGACCTGTTTGGCGCAGCCCGCGGACCCTCGGACCTTCACTGCACATGGCTGGTGGACACACAGGACCCGCGACGTGTGCTGCTGCAGCTGGAGCTGCGGCTGGGCTATGACGACTACGTGCAGGTGTACGAGGGCCTAGGCGAGCGTGGGGACCGCCTGCTGCAGACTCTGTCCTACCGCAGCAACCACCGGCCCGTGAGCCTCGAGGCCGCCCAGGGCCGCCTCACTGTGGCCTACCATGCCCGTGCCCGCAGCGCCGGCCACGGCTTCAACGCCACCTACCAGGTGAAGGGCTACTGCCTCCCGTGGGAGCAGCCGTGTGGGAGCAGCAGCGAGGCTGACGTGAGTGACGTGGGCGAGCAGGGCTGCTTCTCGGAGCCACAGCGCTGTGACGGCTGGTGGCACTGCGCCAGCGGCCGAGATGAGCAGGGCTGCCCTGCCTGCCCACCTGACCAGTACCCCTGCGAGGGCGGCAGCGGCCTGTGCTACACGTCTGCCGACCGCTGCAACAACCAGAAAAGCTGCCCAGATGGCGCCGACGAGAAGAACTGCTTCTCCTGCCAGCCCGGCACCTTCCACTGTGGCACCAACCTGTGCATCTTTGAGACGTGGCGCTGTGACGGCCAGGAGGACTGCCAGGATGGCAGCGACGAGCACGGCTGCCTAGCCGCGGTGCCCCGGAAGGTCATCACCGCCGCCCTCATCGGCAGCCTGGTCTGCGGCCTGCTGCTCGTCATCGCCCTGGGCTGCGCCTTTAAGCTCTACTCACTGCGCACGCAGGAGTACAGGTGGGCGGGCGGCGCACAGGTGGGCGGGTGGCGCTGCCCTGCTGCAGGGCGTCTGGGGTCGCAGGCCCGGAGCCCTGGTCTCTTCGGTTCCCTGAGAGAGGCCTTGGGCTCACTGTCGCTACAGCTGTGGGTTTGTAAATTGGGGCTCGAGCCACCCGCACAGGACTTCTCTTGTGGAGACGAGGGTCCAGGCATCTTAGAATGCCTGGAGGGAGCGGTGGGGCCCCATGGCCTGCCCAAGGACCTACATAGGGCGCTGCGGGAGGCAGGGAGTGTGGGGTCCTGGCGAGCCCTGCCATGCTGCCCTTCTGCTCATTGCTTTCAGGGCCTTCGAGACCCAGATGACACGCCTAGAGGCTGAGTTTGTGCGGCGGGAGGCACCCCCATCCTACGGGCAGCTCATAGCACAGGGCCTCATCCCACCTGTGGAGGACTTCCCCGTCTACAGTGCATCCCAGGTGAGCGCCAGAGAGCATGCGACCCCACAGGCCCCGGGGTCCCGGCTGGACCTCCGAGAATGCCTGAGAGGGAGCTCGAGGGGCAGGTTGGACAGCATGTAGCCAGGCTGGTCCAGGGGTCAGCGGAGGCAGGAGGTGAGGCCTGGGCAGGTCGAGACGGGGTGGGGGAGGGGTGAGGGTGGGAGGCGGGGACTGGACCACGCTAGATGCAGGGGAGAAGTTGGTCTCTTGGGGTCTTGAGCCCTTTGGGGGTCGTGCTGACCTCTGCCCCCTCAGCCGCTGCCCCACCCTCCAGGCCTCTGTGCTGCAGAACCTTCGAACGGCCATGCGACGACAAATGCGCCGGCACGCCTCCCGCCGAGGGCCCTCCCGCCGCCGCCTCGGCCGCCTCTGGAACCGGCTCTTTCACCGGCCTCGGGCTCCACGTGGACAAATCCCGCTGCTGACCGCTACCCGCACCTCACAGACAGTGCTGGGTGATGGGCTCCTCCAGCCTGCACCGGGGGCCGCCGCAGACCCCCAGGCACCCCTTACAGACACAGGCAGCCCTGGGGCAGCTGGGGATATGCCCCCCAGTGCTCCTGGCCATGTGCCAGAGGTGGGGCCCTCTGTGCCGCCTGCCTCAGGCCTGCGAGACCCAGAGTGCAGGCCTGTGGACAAGGACAGAAAGGCTTGCAGGGACCCTCTGGTGGATAGCCTAGCCCCTGTGGACACGCCTTGGGAGCCCTGCTCGGCCCCAGATGCTCACCCCCCAGCGCCCACTGCCAGCAGCACCCTAGGCTCCCACCCAGCAGAGCCACTGGGTGTCTGCAGGAGCCCCCAGGCCCCCTGCTCCCCAACGTTGGAGGCCAGTGACGATGAGGCCCTGCTGGTCTGCTGACCCACTGGATGCACTGGTGACTGCCACAGCCCCGCTTTGTAACCAGGGAATACACAGTCATTTCTACCCTGCCTCCGTGTATTTCTTTCTCACAGAGATCCCCTCTCAGAAGCCCGGCCAGCTTGCCCTGTCAGCATCCCCCATCCCTGGTGGTGAGGTGGGCGGGGCTGTGGGGGCCTCAGCAGGGGAGGAGAATAGAGCGATGAGTCCCACTGTGAGGCCCTGGTGTCCACCAGGCACCAAAGGTCTCACCTCAATCTCTCCCTCTCCATTCTGGGAACCCATTTTCAGAGAAACAGGAGGGCCGGGGCAGGGCTCTCTGGGGGTGTTATCTGTGGCTTCTCACCTCATTCACCCTGAAGGGCGCCAGAGCTGTGCCCGGACGGAACAGGGTCATGGGCATGTTGGACCCAATCCGTGGCCAGCTCTCTGTCCACACTGAGCTCTCCTCCGTCTTCCCAGCAGGACCCAGAGGGGCTGGGCTAGGAGGCTTCCGCCCCCATCCATATTATGCCTGTGGTGTTAGCATGGGCCTGTCCAGGCTGACGACCTTTGCTCTTTGCCTTTTAGCTGAGGGGGTCAATATCCTGGGCACTAGGGCAGGGCTGAGAATGTGTGCACAAGACAGAGGAAGCCCATGGACCTCTTGCAGACCCTGAGACCCTGGGAGATGCTGCTCAGTGCTTTCTCAGGGGACAGAGGCCCAGGCACAAACTGACAGTGGCCAAATCCATCCCATCTTGTCTCAGAGCCTCAGTTTCCCTACCTGTAAACTAGGGGCCATGGGCTCTGAAGTCCTGACATTTTATGGGGATTTTGGGGAAGAAAGACAGTTCTGGAGGGAATCTCTGGACTTTCTGGGGTGGAGGGTCGGGGGGATGAGCCTTGGGCTGGCATTCCTGGGCCTGGGGAGGGGCGCACCAAACACTTCTCAATCTTCAATGTCCCTCTGGGGTAGGAGTGGCTCTGGACCCAATGTGCCAGCCCCAGAGGTGGAGTGCCTAGCTCAAGCGGCAGAATCCCCAGTGCCAAGGGCATTCTCCAGAGGCTGCCGGGCACCTTCCCCCACTAGCTCCACGGGGGCCGCCAAGTTATGCCCCCTGGGTCTCACCTAAGACAAGTGCACCGCCAGCTCTGTTTTATTCATAGATCTTTTCAGGAAAAGCTAGAAGGGCAGTGCCGGCAGGGAACCCAGTCCTCGTCTTAGGGCTTCCTTATCACAGGCCTCTAAGAGTGGGATCTCTTTTTCCAGGAAAAAAAACAACCAACCCTTTTTTTTTTTTTTTTTTTTTTGCAAAACACCTCCTCAATAAACAACATGTAAACAGAAATAGCTGCTTCAGGCTCCACAGATGTCTCATTGTGTCTTCAAGGGCTTGTCTGTGGCAGGCAGTGGGGAGGCCTGGCAGGGGCCGTTTTCCTCCTCCTCGGGGGCTTCCTGGGGGTACACCACGAAACACAGCTCCTGGCCCCAGCGTGTCATTGACTCTAAGGACAGACAGACAGACAGATGGACCTGGGGTTCTGACTCTATGGACAGGGGTCTTCGGGGAGCTGTTCCTTCTGAGGTGGGTCCCAGACACTTGGGCCAGATCGTGGGAAGACCGTGGGTGGTGGTTGGGCCCGGTGTTGCCAGCGCCGCTGCTGGGAGACCCTGCTCTAGGGTGAGCGCCCACGAGGGTCCCGTCCTCGGCCCCGGCACCTGGGGGTGGGGGCGCTGCCTGGCTCACCGGTGAGTCTGTGTACACACTTTGGTTTGCTTCTCCAGAACACTCCCAGGAAGAAGATGGGCACCCCGGTGAGGATGATGATGACACCAACCCCACACACCATGGGCTCCGAGATGAAGCTGAAGACCAGCAGGAACGCCCAGAAGACCAAGTATGTGGCGGGGACGAGGAGGTTCACCTGGGAGAGCGAGCGGAGCACCAGTGGTGCAGGACCCCGGGCTCTCCTGCCCCACCGCCCTGGGGGCCACGCTTGCCACCCTCGCCTGGGAGCGGAAGCCCAGCGTGCAAGAATCCCATTCGCGGTCTAACGGTTGAGGCTTTGTCAGTGTCGGCAGCTCTACGCTCCACACAGCGACTGCATGTGGACCCGTGGCCTACACTTGGCTGAAGGTCAGTTATTTTTTGGTGTGTCACATTTCAGGCACTGGACACTTCTCCGGCTCAAGGATTTACATGCAAATGGGAGGACTTTTAGCTTGGTTTGGGGTCTTCTGTTTTTGTGTAGGCTCGTGGAATTCTGTGCAACTCGTGAGCAAGTGTCTTAGTCTCATTTTCCTGTTTGTAAACTGAGTATTCGAAGCGCCCACCTCAGGGGTTGTTATGCGGGCTGCCTAGGTCAGTGCACGCAGAGCCCTGAGCAGGCCCAGCACATGGCAAAAGCTGGAATCCCCATTGCTGTCGTCACCTCCCCCGGTGCCCAAATGGGTGAGGCTCTGACAGTTTCCAGGACGTCCTCCCCCAGGCCTCACCTTGATGGGCCTGTGGAGGGCCGGCCGCCTCCAGCGCAGCACGAGCAGGCCCAGGATGGTGACGCCATAGCAGAGGTAGTTGATGAAGGACACGTAGTTGATGAGTGTGTACGTGTCTCCCACAAGCATGATGACCGCCGTGGCCCCGCACTGGGAGAGGGCTGGGCTGAGGGCTAGCCTTCCACCCGCCTCTGGTCAGCCCTGACGGCTCAGGCCAGGAGGTTGCTGAGCCCTGGCCCCGCCCACTCCCACTGTGGGCGGCCCTCCAGGACCAGGGCCGTCCCTGCCATTACCCACACTGCTGGGTAGCTCAGCTCCCCACCCGGCCAGCCAGGGTCCCCCAACTTACACAGACGAGGAGGGCAGGGATAGGAGTGCAGTGTCTGACATGGATCATGGCCAGCAGGCTGGGCAGGTGCCCTTCTCGGGCTCCAGAGAAGCACAGCCTGCAGGGCGAGGACACAGATGGGTGGGGGCTGCGAGCCTGGCCTTGGGCCTCCCCACAGCCACATCACGAACCTCAGCTCTGGACCTGATGTGCATCTTGAGCTGTTGCCTCTGACCCCCTGCTCCAAGCCCCAACAGCCCCACTGGGCAGTTCTTCCCTCATCTAGCCCACCTCCCTCTTGCTTTCTGTTCCTCAGAGTTGGGATGAGACATCTGTTGGGGGGAGTTCATGGTCCCAGCTTGAGGTGGGCCCCACTTGGCAGGATTTCTCTTCCTCTGGCCCCCTGCACTGCTTGTGTGCCAGGGCGCCTGCCTGGCCTCACCTGGACCCCCCTCTCCCCAGTCCAGTCACCTGGAGGAGGTAAACAGGTAGCCATTGATCCCTCCGAAAGTGGACAGTGCCACGGAGACGGGCATGACCCAAGAAAAGTAGCCCAGCAGCTTCTCTCCAAAGGTCTGCGTGGGCACAGAAGAGAAGCAGCACGTAAGGCAGGGTGGGGGCTGGGCAGGGCTGGGGGTCGCACCAGGCCCCACTCACCACGGCCACCGCGTTAGAGGCCAGCAGCTCCTGTGGGGACATGGCAGTGAAGTAGGCAATGTTGGTGAAGGTGTACACAAAAGTCACCAGTGGAATGGAGATGAAGATGGCACGAGGTAGGTTCCTGGGGGCGATGGTGGAGTGTATCAGTGTCAGGGCTCTGGGAGCTGGGAGCGGGGCCCAGGGGGGAGGAGGAGGGCCAGGGGACCCTGCAAAGGGAGCGGCTTAGAGTCTCCTTCTCCTGCACCTGCTGAGGGACCTTGGGACAGGGAAGGGGGCAGCATGGCTGTCTGTTTACCCCCTGCCTCAACCTCCAGCCTGGGCGTAGGCTGGTAGGAGGAAAGGCGTATGAGGGAGGGGCCACGTTGCACTCTCAGGGGCGGGTCTAACATCTGCACATAAAGAGAAAATTGCATACAGCCAAAATCAGCCTTGAAAATCCCCAAAGTGCTTTGAGAGCCCAGTCCACAGACCTAGGGTGCCCCCCGGGACTCCCTATCAGCCTCAGCCCCAGCTGCAGAGCTGCTCACTCTCGGAGTCTCTGGCTGAGCATCAGATAGAGCCACTGGCTTCATTTGCAGGGACCATGTTGTGTGCACATGTATAATTTTTGGCCAAATGCAAATAGTTGGATCCATTTACAGCAGAACAATGATGCCCGGTGTTTCTGAGGCCCAGCAAGGGACTGTGACTTGCCCAAAGCCATATAGAATAGGGCCGGGCTGGAACACAAACTTCCTGGCTGTCTTGCCAGAGCCATTCCTGTGGGGTAGTGGTGCGATCAGGCGGATGACCGGACTGAGGCACAGGTGACAGTGGGTCTGTGCAGGAAGGCTGCCTTTACAGAGCCTGGCCGGGTGCCCCACTCACTTTCGAGGGTCAACCAGCTCCTCAGTGACATAGTTGAGGAAGTTCCAGCCACTGAAGGCAAAGGAACCCTGGAGGAAGGCCAGGGCCAGGTGACCCACGGAGGGCGTCATCCAGAAGTCGAAGGCATTGCTGGGCCGAAGCTCCTCGAAGTGTCCTGGGGGCCCAGAGGTCAAGGCTCAGCATCGTCTCCCCAGCCCTGGACACAGCCCCACCCTGGCCCTACCTTGGAAGATCTGGACAAAGCCCGTGCAAATGATGAGTGACAAGGCTAGCAGCTTCCCGCCGGTGAAGACATCCTGGATGCGCGTGGCCCAGCGCACGCTGGAGCTGTTCACCCACGTCAGGAGCACTGGGGAGGAAAAGCGAGCAGGCAGGTGGGGCCTGAGGCTGAGCCCCCCATGGTGGGCCACAGCCAAGTCCAGCCTGAGTTGCAGGAGGACAGCATCCCATGCAGCAATCAGACTGCAAGGAGCTCTTCCCTGAGGATGACCTCTCAGGAGCTGGCAGTAATTCACGTCCCCCAGCCCATGCACACAGAGCTGAGAGCAGAGGCCCAGCCCAGCCCCACGATGGGTACTCACTCAGGCAGGCCATGGAGAGCACGCGGGAGGCTGTGGCCGGGGGGATGCAGTTGGGGAATACGGGCTGCAGTACGTAGTTGGAGAAGGTCATGGAGATGACGGCCAAGCTGGTAGGGTACATGATGAGGACGGCGCTCCAGAGCAGCAAGAAGCTGGAATGAGCGAGGGCTCGAGTGGCACACCCTCTGGCCAAGGTGTGTGGGCCCCAGAACACAGAGGCTGGTGCTGCTGCCGGAGGCCAGCTTCAGTCCAGGCATGCATGGCCGACCTTGTCTAGGCTCTGCTCTATTCGTGGATGGTTTCGACAGAGCTGGTGTTCCGTACAGTTAAACAGTGAAGTGCGGCCCTGGGGCAGGTGTCAGGAAATGGCCACCTGGCCCCCCGCCTCAGGCTGTCTCCTGCGCTGGGTGAGCTATCCTGGGACCTGCAGTCATAGCTCCAGCCCCAGCACTCGGCAGAGCCCTGTGACTGCAAACGGCTGACTGAGCTGTAACCCCGAGGGACCGGACCTTGCAGAGAGCTATGGCAGAGGCTGGGGAGTAATTTATGTTCTTTCAGCCAAAATCTTACCTCTGCAGGGTGCCCACGTAGGTCATAGTGAAGCCCAACCTATGGCTGGGGGCTCAGCCTACTCCTGGGGGTTGGGCCTGTCCATGGAGGTGGTTTGAGCCCCCCCGTCTAGCCCTCCAGAGTCGGGACTGCTTCATCCATTGACCTCTGGGGCACCAAGTGTGGTGGCTTCCTTTTGATTCTGACCTTTGCGCTGTAGCTCTGTTTTCTACTCCCTGTTTTGTACCCCACACCCCATGGCCGTCCTCCCTGCTGGGTGCTCGCCTCTGCCCACCCTTGATGCTGGGTGCCTCCTGGCTGGGTAAGGAGGTAGGGTCTTGGACCCTCCTTTTCCTCCCATCTTCTAAGCTGCACAGCACATTTTTTTCTGCTTTCTTGGCTCCTAGGCCCTTTGAAGACCTTATCCCAGAGAAGCGCACCCATGGACACACCCGCACCCTGCTGGAGCGCCATCCATGGCTGCCCCATTAAAGGCTCCTGACCCAAACTTCATGTACTTCAACCTAGACTTCTCCTCTGAGCTCCAGAGCCCCCACGCAACCTGACCGAGCATCTCCCTGGATGTGCCATAGACCCTACTGATGTGGCAAGCCCCATCCCAAAGCCTCCTCCTCCCCAGCCCCGGAACTGCCATCTACGGAGTCTCTCCAATGGAAAGTAGGTGCCACGCCAGCTGCACCCACCTCTCCCTCATGCTGCGCTGGCTGCCACATCCTCTTGATTCAGGTTCCTAAAGGATTCTGGAATCTTCCTGTACCTTTGTTGAGGCCCTCAGCAGGCTCAGCTGGATGACTGTAATAGCTTTGAGTCCCCTCCACCCACAGGCTGCCCTACCCCCTCCAAGCCCCATTGCCTACTGTGGATATGACCAGCTGGCCCAAGCCACCACCCTCCGTACGTGCTCCCCCTCCTCACTGCGTGGCCGAGAAAATGTCACCTTTCCTCCAAGCCTTGGCACAAATCTGGTTTTTCCTGAGAGCCTTCCCTAGGTGGTTGGCACCTCGTTCTCTTGGCTGCTGGGCTGCTGCCTCTCACACACACCCGTGAAGCTGGGATCCTCCAGGTATTACTCACGTGTAAGGGGCAGCTTCCCTTCTGCACTGTGAGTAACGTGAGGATAGGGACGCATCTCTTTATCACAGCATCCCTAGCCCTCAGCACACAGTAGGTGCTCAGCTAATGTTCACTGGTTAAAAAGGGCATGTTGGGGAGCTATTTAAAGATGAGCTCTTGCAGAGTGTCGATAGTATAGCGTGTCCCTCCTACCCCCGCATATGGGCTTACTACAATCAAAGCCATCCTTGCCCAGATGCTAGCATTATCTAGAGATTTCAGATAGTAAGAGCCTCCCCACCCAGGTGCAGGGGATGGGGCTTAGACACAGAATTATTTAAAAGGAAACATGGAGAGGTCATGTTGGTGAGCTGAAGTGTCCAGCTGGATTGGGGTGAGCACGGGAAGGTGCCCCCACCCCCTTCCCTCCATCCACCCCCATGACCTCCCTGTGATGTGAGAAACAAGAGGAAATCCAGGTCCAGGCCCAACTGGTCCTTTATGCAGAGGCGCCCCACCCACACCCCGAGTCCTTGGCACATCAACTCACCCAGCCAGGCCCCCGAAGATCTCGGTGACATAGGCATAGTCCCCGCCAGACTTGGGGATGGCGACTCCCAGCTCCGCATAGCAGAGGGAGCCCAGGGCAGTGATGCCCCCGCCCAGGACCCAGACGAAGAGGGCCAGTCCCACGGAACCTGAGTGCTCCAGGACCCCCTTGGGGGAGATGAAGATGCCGGAGCCGATGATGTTCCCTGCAGGGGGAGATGGGGAGGCACCAGCTTTCTCTGTGGGGCTCCAGATGCGGCCGCAAGGAAGGGAGCCCAGGCTGCTCCCTAGAGGAAGAGGGCTCCTCAAGTCCTGCCAGTCCCACTCTGGGTACACCGTCTTCCCTCCCTAGCTCCTGGCATGGGGAGTGGCACCTCATCCATTCAGCCAGGCTTCCCTGCCAGAGATGGGACCTGTTCCAAGTTCCTCTGCTCCCCCGCTCCTCCCCCTGCTTACTCCCACAACGGGGGCAACCACAGGAGATGGGGCTCAGTCATACGAGGGATGGCAGAGTGCCGGCGACTCCTGTGCATCCCCACAGGGCCCAGGCTCTGCCCCTTGCCCCTGGCCGAGGCCTCTAGTCTTCTTAACTTCTAGCCACCTGTCCTTCCAACTTGCTGGCCCGAGCCGACTGCCTAAAGCAAGACCTTGACCATGACACTCATATGCATGCCACTTTCCTAGTGGCTGAAGTCCAAACTGATAGAGTAGCTCAGAAAGTAGCACCTCCTCCATGAAGCCCTCCTTGACCATGCTAGTTTGGGCTCCTATCCCAATTCTCAGCCCTGTGGTTCCCCAGACCTTGCCCTATGCTTTATTTCTTTATCGTCCATCTCCCTTTTCCCTATCGAGGATCCGCTCTGACTGCTTCCTGGGCTCCTCCCAGACCGAGGACTCAGGCTATGGACACAGACGCTGAAGAGACCTTGTTTTCTGGCACTGTGAAAATGTTTCAGGTCTTGGGCAAGGGCCAGTGGGGTGACAGAGAGGAACCGGCATGCGATTTCAGGGCCGGGGGTTGGTCAGCAGTCTTCATGTAAGGAACTGAGTGGGCAGAGGAAGGCTGGCAGGGACTATTGGCCCAGCCTGAGGTCTGGACACGAGTGCCTCTCCCTGGTTGCAAACAGAAGTCAATGCTCTAATTCCAGGACTACAATGGGAAACCCGGCGAGGCTCGGGAGGCCTGGGGACCTCTCCCTTGTTTGGGCCACATCTTCGGTCTTGTCTGTACAATGGGATTATCGTGAGGATTCAGTGAGATACCGTAAGAGAAGCCTTCGGCTTGTCCACAGCTGTATCCAGATGTACTTTGCATCTTCATTTGTGTGTACTGTCTGCACCCTCACTTGCTTTAGCTCACCTCAGTCCCTTAGCACACAGTAGGTGCTCAATATGCATCAGTTGAGTAAACTAGTGGGGGAATAAATGGCCTAATGCCCGAAGTGGCACCAATACCCTGATGCGAAGGACTGATGTCCTCATCCGTGAAGTGGGGGCAACACTCTCCCCTCGGCCTGCCGGGGGGGGAGTGTGAAGGGGAACAGAGAGTGGGGGGGGGGGGCGGTGGCCAGCTCAGGTACAAGTGCAAACTGCTGTGCTCATGGTAGGTCTGCCCTGCCCCTCAGGCTGACTCTGAGTCTTGGGCATTGGGCAGGGGGCGGTGGTGCTCCCTGGACTCACAGTGTCTGGGGGTGGAACAGTAGGAAATATTCAGAGGGTCAAGCCATGGTCTGCAGAGTAGGTTCCCACTTAGCCCTGAGCTTCCTGCCGGTTAGGGAAAACAGTGGGCAGCGTTCTGGGTTACCTAGGTCTCAGCATCCTTGCGAATGAATCAGGTCACGTCACTGGTGATTTGTACTAGGGCTTGCCCAAAGAACATAATCCCAGAATCCACAGACTACATGAATAAAAGAGCAACACTGCTGGGCCCTGGGGCTCAGCCCCTTAACAACATGGCCCCCACCTGCCAGGGGTCTGGGGGAGAGTAGACATCCATCAGGGCAAAGCACCACCTGGCTGTTCCACCTGCTAGACCCACAGGCGGGTCTGGACGAGGACACAGCTGTGGCCGCCAATCTGCATGCATTCCTTGTCCACGGTGCTCCCCTCCGTCCCCACCCCCGGCCGACACAGATTCCCAGTCTGGACAGCCACAACGTCCCACTTGGTTTTCCAGTCACATCCCAGGAGCCCTAAATACATCCAGATAAGGACGAAAGAATTCCTGTCCCCCATCCCCCAGAGGCAAGCTGTGCCCTCAGCCTTCCAAGGGGAGAGGGGCCGCCACCCACATCTCCCACAAGGGCTCAGGCCCTGGGTGGGCTGTTGGGTTTCTAAAGGGCCTTTGAGTTCACTCTACCCAGCAGCAGAGCCTCTATTCTCAGGACCTGGTGGAGTGGGATTTGCCAAAAGCCAGTGAGGTTGGAAGCCAATGGGGGCTGGGTGGCCTTGGAAGGAACTGGGTGCCTTCGCGCTAGGGGTACCACCACTCTACACCATTCAGCCTGGCAGGGCATCCTAGGCATTGCCCTCAGGGAAGCCATACCTGGGTCTGAAAGGAACACATCACTAGCCTGTGCCCAGGAGCTGGAGACTCCGGTGCTGGGGGATAGGGCATCACTATTGTTTTGGACACAGGACCTCAGGCTATAGCGCAGGACTTCTCCCAATGTGGCTCAAAGGAATACATTTGCCAGCTTATTTCTCTGAGGTCCTTGGCCTCTCTTTCTGGGCCTGGGCAACTGTAGATTTGTGCTAGAAGGTGGCAGAAAACCCCAAATCTGTTGGCTACTCTTGGCACCACATCGCATAGGCTGGGTGGAGCTCTGCAAGGAGCAGCAGGGGCTGTAGTCTTGGGCGAGTGGCAGAGGGCAAGGAGGGGGATGGAGGACGCTGAGGACAGGGGTGGGAGCCTCCAGTGCGTGGATGATTAAGGAGCTGTAGGGAAGAGACCATGAAGCTATAAGGGGGTGCTGCAGGGGCACCTGCCCAGCCCTCCTGGTGGTGGTGGGCGCAGGCCTTCTTTTCAGTCCTCACATTCAGGCCCAGAAGAATCAGTTCTGCCCGATTTGGGGAGCAGCAGTGGACAAGCCCAGCCCCTGGGGCATCCTGCTCTGGAGGAACAGGAGGAGGGGCAGGAACTAGGGAACATGGGATGAGCCTGGAGATACTGCTGAGTGTCTGCTCAGGTGTCTGACTGATGTTGGGCTGGAGAAATTCAGATTGTGAGGCCTCCACATTCCCATCCACCTAATGGGACAGCTGCTCTGTGGTCCCTGCAAGTCCTCAGTGGGTCTGGAGCTCCCAGACAGATGGGTGAAGATGTGAGTGCTCCAACCACGAGCCCCGCCCCCTCCCGCCCCTCTCTCCTCAGCCTGCGCTGGTGGTTTTTATCACATTAAGATGTTTGGCCTGATGGGGCTTACCGGGCTCCGTGGAGGAATGAAGAAAGGGCCATTGTTCCCCAGGCTGCTGCAGTGCACGCTGACCTATTTTTGGGAGGCAGTGGCCATCCATGGAGGTCACAGAGGTGGACTTTGGAGGTCAAGGTGGTGGGAGGAGCCAGTTGTCCTTGGTGTGTGGGGGGAATGTACAGTCTGACTTGGGCAGGGTATGGGGAGTCCTGTCAGACTAGGCTGTGGGCATCGCCTTTCAGTCCTAGAAACACTTCCAGGAGTCAGCTATGTGGCCTCAGGCCTGTGCTGCCCTTCTGGGCCTCAGTTTCCCTTTCTGCCAGGTAGGCCCATCGGGCTAGGGAGCAGCAAAGGGCTAGTCCAAACCTGATTTTGGCGGAAGCACTGCTGGGCAGAGTGGTTGTGTCCTGCACATCTGCACAGGGCGCAAGGAAACAGTCTGCTCAGGGACCCCTGTACCCCACTGTTGAGGTCTCTCCCTAGCTCACTAGCCTTCCAGAAACAACACTATCCCCAGGACTTCCCACCTAGTCCCTGTGACCTGGACGCCACTGCTATGGTATCCAAGGACGGCCAGTAAGTGATTCCTTTATTTTCCATCCTGGGTGGATCGTGTACTCTCAGAGGGCAGGGTCAGTGCCATGGCCTGAGGAGATGAAAGGCCCAAGCCCCTAGAAGGACAGGGAACCCACAGGGCTAGGTTGACATACACCCGCCTTGTCTGTCCCTGACTTTCAGAGAGCATGGTCGCACTGCTCTGCTAGGCCTGCTCAGGGGCAGGCAGTGGGCCAGGCCGTCTTCCTTTGCCCCTGGCAATGAGTCCCAGCACCTCTGCATTAGGATGGGATCAATGAGGCCTCTGGTCTCCCTGTTCTCTGGAACGTACAGGAGCTCCAAAAGAGCTCCAAATTCCCATTGGTCTCAAACCCCTAGGCCACGGGCAGTGGCACTTCCTAGTTGAAAACTCCCAGGTCTGGGTTCAAATCCCAGATCTCTCATGATGGGGGCTGTGGACAAGGTACTTCATCCCTCTGAGCTTTCTTATCTGTAAAATGGGGCGAGGAGGCAGTGACGCAGGCATACTCCCTCCCACCTGGCACATCAGAGGCTCCAGGAAGTGCCTATGGATCTCACTGTTGTCATATGCCTTGGAGACACCTAGGCCAACCTATCTGGCCTTTGGAGATCTACTCCTATGGGACCTCAACGCCCCGGGTCAGCAGCAAGGGCCCTGCTTCAGGGGCCCTGCCAGCGCCCTGGTTGAACCTGCACCTCCAACCACATGAGGGTCCTTACAGTAAGCACGTGTTAGGAATTCTTCCAGGGGTACAGAAGTGCCTGCTGAGGTCTTGACAGAACTCCAGGGAGGTGAGTGGGGATGTTTCCAGGACATGCCTGGAATTGCCAATTGGCCAGCGTGCATGTCCGGCCTAACCCACTTTCCTTTCGAGAGAGGGATGAGCAGAAGTGTGGAGCGCTCTCTGCCTGGCTCGCTTAGCCCAGCCTCGCCCATGCCCTGTTGCTAGGCCAAGTCTTGCCGGGTCCCTGATGAGCTCCATGTTGCTGCTTCCAGCAGTCAAACCCCCGGCTGCATCATACTTGCCTCATCTTCAGCATCTGGCAGATTAGCCCCTATCTCCTAGGCAGCCTCTTGGCCCTCCTCCCACCTGGCTGGCTGTTCCTTCTCAAACTCACCTGCTGGCCTCTTCTCATCTGTCCTGACCTCTAGGCAGCAGGTGCCCAGGGCTCAGTCCTGGGTGGGGCCTCTTTGCTTTTCTTTCTACCCTCTCTCCTTTGGAGACTTCATTCAGTACCCCAGCTTCTGCTAGCAAGTCTCAAATTTATATTCCCAGCACAGACCTCTCTGCTAATCTAAACCTGTATATCCAACTGATTACTCAACAAATAGGCATCTCATCTTTTACACGTTCAAAATAGGATTCTTGACTTTCACCCCTGCCTTTCCCTTTGATCTGCTTCTCTCACAGTCTTTTGGGATCAATAAATGGCAAACCATGCTCCCAGCTGCTCAGGCCTGAACTCGATGTTGCTAGTGCTTCCTCTCTTTCTCCCATAGCCGGTGTCCTCACAAATCCTTTGCCATTACAGATCTTTAGCTCTATCTTCCAAACACACCCAAAATCGAGCTTCCTCTTAGCACCTCCACAGCTGCCACCTGCTCTGAGACACTGTCATCTCTTACCCAGGTGACTCATTCTGACTGGGCTTCCTTCTTCTGCCCCTGATGCCCACAGCCTCTGCTCCATAGTCAGCCCCATCTCACCCCATGCCATCCCTCTTCTGCTCAAAGTCCTCCTGGGGCTCCCATCGCACAAAGAAAATGGCGAAGTCCTTACTGGGGCCTGCAAGGCCCACACAAACCAGGCCCCATCCCACTCCTGACTCATCTGCTACCTGCAATCCCTGCTCCTGCCTTAGTTTTCATACTGTAGGACACTTACCACCCTGTATGCTGAACAGTCAGCTTGTTTATCTTGTTTCCTCTTTGACTTCCATGCTGGAATGTCAGCTCCAGGGGGACAGGGATATTATCTGTCTTGTTCCCTTTTGTGTCTCTAGCACCTAGAACAGTGCCCAGCACTGTTCAGTACCTAATTGCTGAACAGATGAATGAATGTGTCCAGCCCTGGCAGGCCCCGTCCTTGTAGCTGGAGCTGCCTTGGTTCCAAATGGCATCCCAGAGCACACTTAGGGCACCTGACCCTGGGCCAGCCTCAGGTCCTCAGTTTCCTCCTCTGTAAATTGGGTGAGGCACAGACAAGCTCCTGTGTGATTTTATGCCTCTTCAGGGTTCCGGTGAGGAGGAGCCAGGATTCTAGAGAGGGCCATCCTCTGAGCAGACCAGCCACTTCCGGTCCTGAAGACCACAGAGAGGGGTCTGGCCAAGGCTAGGTGAGCAGGGGCTGGCTCTAAGGAGATGGACTTCATGAAGCAGACTCCTGAGTCCCTGAGCATATTTGAGCCTGATCCACAAAGACCTGTATGGGCTGGATACTCGAGTCAAAGGGAGACAGTGGAGGGCAGAACAGCCCAGTCAGCAGACCCAGGGGTGACTATCACTCTGCTGGACCTGGGCATATCCTTTCCTTGGGTGTGGACTGAGAGAGGGAGCTGGCCGATGTCCCTGAGACAGGACAAGATGTCCTGTATGTACAGCCCTGGGTGGGGGTGGGGGAGTCAGGGGAGATTTCTGTCCATTTGTTCACCCATCTATAGTGGAGAGGGGAGCTCAGTAAATCTTGGTTGGATGAGCTCCCAGCTCAATCTCAACCTTCCCCCATTAAAGACTCTGAATCTGGCCCCAGTTTTGCCCAGCGTGAGAGCAGTATGAAGATGGGCTCTGGACTGGGAAGTGAATCCTCATCTGGTCCCAAATCCTGAATCCACCGCCTGCAACAGTGCGATTTAACTTTGAGCCTCAGTTTCTATGTCTGTAAAACGGGTATGAAAATTTCTATCTTGCAAGGTGGGCGCGAGACCAAATGAGATAAAGGGAGAATATGTTTTTATAATGTAATAAGAGGTGGTTTTCTGAATAGATGTTGGGCGTGGCAGTGCACAGCCCCGCCCCAGCTGGCCTTTTTTCATCCAGGCTGGCCTGTCCCCCTCCAGGCATGCTTGCTGAGGCCATTAGGAGCTGTCCTAAACACATTTTAGGTGAAGTCTTATTCCAGCCCAAAGCCCTTCCATTTTGTTCCATTCCTGAAAGTCTCACTCTTCAGCCTGGGACAGGGCAGGGAGTACAGGGAAGAGAATTATAGAGTCTTCTGGGTGAGTCAATCTGGGAGATTTGGAGATAATAAGTTTAGTAGCTGGTGACAAATGAAAGATTATGGAGTTGGATATAAAGTTCTCAAAACTTTTAAAGCTAAAACATGACACTGTGCAGACATTTTTGACTTTGACCAAGGTGGGGTAAGATGTGGGAGGTGATGGCCCCAGAACAGTGAATGGGTCATTGGTGGGGGCCTTCAGGGCATCAGGTGGGGAGGGCAGCACAGATCCTGACCCAGTCCACACCTGTTTCCTCCCTCATCACCTGTCACCTCCTGGTCTAGATCAATGCTCCCCGGGTCTCCTTCCCAGTCCAGCCTCTCGTCTGCTGTTATCCTTCAAAGCTCCCCAAGCAGAGTTGTTGGACCACCACTGAGTGTCCTGGGATGGGGTCAGGTCATCTGGGTTCTGTTCCTGAGTGGGCCGTCCTTGGCCAAATCACCCCTCACCCTGGTTCCACTGTCAAGGTCTGGAGGCCAAGGGAACAGCGGACCTGGAACAGCAAGAGTGGACTGAAGGTGGGGAAGCTGTAAGGGCAGAGCTGGGCCACATGGCGAAATTCTCACAGAGTCTATAAGAGAAGAGCATGATGGTGGAGCTAGCCTCTTTCACTCCCACCACCACCAGGGCCTTCATTTGTGGAGAGAGGAGCCAGCGGCTCTGTCTGACCTGATGGGGAGGGGACGTGGGGAAGAGGCAGAGTAGGAACACCAATCAAGGATGTTGGGCTTGCTGAACCAGCCCAAGAAGATCCATACCTCTCCCTGCACCTTCCTGGCACTGTAGTTGGCTCCAGACATGCCTCTTGGCCCACCTATATGTGTGGATATCCCCTTCCTGTGGGCACAGCTCTTGGATGGAATGTGGACTATGACAAAATTTTGATCAGTATCTTGGCATAGTCCCTGGAACCAACCCTTCCTCCCAGCAGACAGTCAAGCAAGGGTACCTTAGGCAAAGAAGATCTCAGGGCCAGGCCAGGATCTACTCCTGGAAGGTACCATTCCAGGGGCAATGGGAAAGCAGGAGAGCTGCCTGCACAGAGGCTGTGAGCTGGGGCAGTTCTTGGTGAGAGTGTAGGGGATGGCTAACAGCCAGGCCTCAGCCCTGTCCAGGAGCCCCCAATGTGGGAGCAGAGGAGGAGGAGGTGAAGAGCCCACCTGCCCTTCTGAGCTTTCTCCATTCACAGGGGTCTGAGGATGGGTGGGCTGTGGATGTTCCAGTAGCTCCTACTGGTGGGGAGGGGAAGACTGAGCAGGTGGGAGATCGAGAGTAGTCAAGACCCCTGTCATTCATCCCTCCAGCCCATGTCTCCTGGGACACAGGGGTGGAATAGATGCCTCCCAGGAGGGTCTCTGAGGTACCTGGTGTGGACACAGGCACATGTCTGGGTTAGCCAGTTCCTAAGACGTCAGTGTTCATGACTTGGGACAGAAAGAGGAAAATCTCACCACTGTTCTCACTGTCCCATGGGCCCTCTGCCTACCTAGAAGTCCCTATATGGGGGCAGGACATATGGACCCCTTCTCAGTTAAGGAAGCTGGGGCCAGAAAGCCAGAGGATGTGCGTGCTTGTTGAGTTCCCAGCCCAGGGAGTGGTGGGCTTTTCTTCAGGCTTCCTCTGCCCCACCCCAATACTGGCCTCCTCCAGGGGACTGCTCTGCCCCCTCCCTCAGAGTCCTGCCACCAAACTCTGCAATAAACATACTCTAAACCTATTTCCTCCGTGGGCTGGCTCTCTGTGTCCAGTCTACCCACAGTCCCTCCTGCTTTCGAAGACTAAGTCACCCACACTGCCTGGTACTTGGATCCTGCACACAGTAGAAAGTAGCTAGAGCCACAGCCCAGAACTTGAGACCTTTGCTGAGGTCAGCCTACCCAGTCCCCGCCATGGTCCTCCCCATTTCACAGATGAGAAAAACAGACTGTAATTGTCTGCATAAGCCCCACAGCAAAGTAAAGGCAGGAGGAGGAGGCCAGCGGTGGATGGAATCCGCACCTCCCTCAAATGCAAAAATTTGGGGTGCCTCGAGGAGGTGGGAACAAGAAGCCCTCCTCACCTATTGTCCCACAGTCACAGACCGGATAGAACTCCAGGAGAGGGGTGCCCCTTTTTCCAAGCAGCCGTGCGCCCCAAGCCTTTGGCCCCGCCGCCTCAGGCACTCGCCCGTCTGGGGTCCGCTCACCGATAATGATGGTGCAGGCGCTCAACAACCCGATCTCCTTCTTGAGCGCCACCCGCTCCAAGGCACCGGGGCCCGGGCCCGGGCCGGGTGAGGGCGAGGGCGTAGGGCCTGGGTTCCCGCGTCCGCTCAGTGTGTGGCAGGCCATGTCGCTGTCCCGCCGCGTCCCCACTCCCTGCGCTGCCCTGTCTGTCCGACCAGCAGCCAGTCAGTCAGTCAGTCCGTCAGACTGTCGGTGCGCGAGTCGCTCACAGCCGGGACAGCGCTCACAGGCGGGCGCATGCGCTGGCGCAGGGCCCGGGCTGAGGGCCCCGGGGCGGCAGGGGCCAGAGAGGGACGGAAGGAGGGCTGGCTGGCAGCCTCCTCCCCCACCTTCCTTAAAGGGAACTTTCCCCGCGCCCCCAGTCCCCAGTCCTGGCCTGGGAGAGAAGGAGACTTGGGGCAGACCTGGGAAGAACTTCCCCGCTGAGTGAGGGAAGGGCCCCTCTTGCTGCCTGAGTTACATTCTTGAATGGGGGTGGGGGTGGGGGTGGGGGTGGGGGTGGCGGTGGGGGTGGGGGAGCAGAGCTCAAAGGCAAGACTGTCCCTGCCCTCAAGGAGACTAAGGAGGCCTGCAAAATAAGGGCTGTCCGTGTCTTGGGACCCAGATTAAATTCTGGCACGGACCCTGAGAGCATGTGTGCGGGGAGAGGGGTGGAGGTTGGGTCCATGCTACAGGTGGAAGCGGAGGCTCAGAGCTTCGTAAGATCAAGTGACGGTGCCAAGCAAGACACAAGATGCCTCCTTAGCTTCCAGACGGTGACAGCGAGGTGTAAGGCACAGCCCTAAGAGGGTTGGAGGCTGTGTCCAGGAATCCCTCTGAGGATTCCGAAGACCCTAAGCACCCACTTTCAAAAGTCTGGAGAGACAGGGTCGGGTGAAGACTCTGGAGCCCCCAACCCTCATCCAGAAGGGACCCACTGCCTTGTGGGAGTTCTGAAAGGAGTTCGGTCCAACCATCTCACCCTCTCTGCCCTGCCACCCGTCTGGGTTCTGGGCTGCTACTGGCAGGTACAATCTGCAGACACCTGACGGTAGGTCAGACTCAGGGCCCCCTGAACAAGAACTCGGGTCTTCGTCGAAGGCCCCGCGCATTTCGGCCTCGCTCAAGGAGATGAGGCCACTTCAACTGCCCGGGAGGCACGAAGAAGGGGGCTTGAGGTCACAGGAGTTCGGGTGTGCAGGGTCCAGAGAAGGTTCATCCTCCCGGAAGCTGTCGGGACTGTGCAGGCCCCGCCCGCGAAGCAGACGCTAGGGGGGCCGCGTCGGGGGCCACCGGGGCTGCGGGCAGAGCGAGCCTGGCACAGTGCGGCCGGCAGCGGAACAGCCTTTGTCCTTTTCTGGCGGCCGCTGCGACGCGCTGTCCCCTGCATGTGGATGAGGCTGCCCGGGGCACCCTTTCCTTACCCCTTACTCCCCACTCGCGCTGGCAGCCTCTGGGCTTGCGGGTGGGGGTGGGGCCTCCTGAGGTCCGAGCTGTAGGCTGACCCGGGGTTGGGGCGGGTTCTGGTCTCAGACTGCACGCAGAGCATCCATCCTGTGAGAGTGGAGGAGCAGGGCACTTGTTGGACCAGGAGAGACCTTCGAATTTGGGGGCGGGGACCTAGGGGTAGGGAGCCTGACGGCCCTGGGAGGACACGCTGGGGAGACAAGGACTGGGAGGCCACCCGGCGAAGGCGAAGGTGAAGGCCAAGGCTGCGAAGCTTCGGCCTTTGCTCTCTGGGGGTTGCAGTCGGCATTCTTGGCGCCTTCAACCTCCCACCCCAGAGACAAGTTCAGTGCCCGCTCTCTTAAAGGAGCCTCACGTAGGATAGGGTAGCAGGAAGCAGCACAGCACTAGAGACTCTTGATCTTCGTGGGTAGTGGGGGGGCCGGGGTCTCTACCTGCTGGTTTGACTCTCCCTACCCAGTTACCCTTGTAATGCTAAAGTCTACTGGGAGAAAGTCCAGCCAGGGTCAATGCACTCAGGACCTGGCTGGAGCCTCACTAGCCTGTGGTTTTCGAGGGTAAGCCTGTCATGGCGCCTGACTTGTGGAGTATGTTTTTGTGGAGAAGGGGAGACTCTAGCACCCTGCTTGGGATGGAATTTGCATGTTGTCCAGACACAGTCAGGAGGCCATCTTAGTGGAAATGAGCTAGAACCTGCAAACTCAATGGGAAGAAAAGGTTGGTAAAATCTGTTTTCCACCCCAAAGTCAGTCGATACAATCCCCCACATTATCAGAGAAAAACAGGGAAAATTATAAGATCTTCTTAATTCAGAAAAGTCATCCATGATTTAAACAAACAATAAAACCTTCATCAAATTAGAAAAGAAAGAGAACTTTCTCCGCCTGATAAAGGTATCTACCTAAACCCCAAACTCCCCGAGAAACAAAATCCTACGGGTAACATCAGGTTTAATGGTGAAATGCTGAATGCTTTTTCATTGAGACTGGAAATGAGAAAATTTATACAGTTCTATACGCCACCATACTGGAGGTCCTACCAGTGCAATAAAGCAGGTGTCTCCAATCCTTGGGCCCTTGACCCATACCAGTCTGTGGCCTGTTAAGAACCAGGGTGCACAGCAGGAGGCGAGCGGCAGGTGAGCGAACAAAGCTACGTCCTTATTTGCAGCCGCTCCCCAGCGCTAGCATCACCACCTCGACTCCACCTCAGGTCATCAGGCATTAAATTCTCATAGGAGCACTGGTCCCTGGTACCAAAAAGGTTGGAGACTGCTGCAATAAGGCAAGCAAAGGCAATAAAAAGGCACACCTTTTAGTGACCAAAATCCACAACACTAACGATGCCAAATGCTGACAAGGATGTGGAGATACAGGAACTCTCATTCATTGCTGGTGGGAATGCAAAAATGGTACCTTGGAAGAAAGTTTGGCAGTTTCTTACAAAACTAAAATACTCTTACCATGCAATCCAGCAATCATGCTTCTTGGCATATACCCAAAGGAGCTGAAAACTTATATCCACATGAAAACCTGCACATGGATGTTTATAGCAGCTTTATTCATAATTGCCAAAACTTGGAGGTAACCAAGATGTCCTTCAGTAGGTGACTGGTAGGTAAGCTGTGGTACATCTACTAAATGGAATAATATTCAGTTAGAAAGAAATGAGCTATCAATCCATAAAATGGCATGGAGAAAACTTAACTGCATGTTACTAAGTGAAAAAGGACAGTCTGAAAAGAAGTAAAATAGTATAAAAATAGGAAAGGAGGACTTATAACTGTCACATATGACATAATTGGATAGAAAATATAAAAAAAAATATATAAGTAAATTTAAGGTTAGTTAATTTAGCACTGGATATGAGTTCAATATTTTTTTTTTAAAAGCCTAATTGTATTTCAATGTATCAGCAACAATTAGAAAATGAACTTTTTAATAGCATAAAAATCAAAGCTAGTGAATTATGTATGTAATTTCTAAATAGAAAACCATAAAACATTACTGAGAGAAACTATAAAAGATGTAAATTAATTGCAAGGCATTCTCTGTTCATGCATTGGAATTTAAGATGTTGGTTTTCTCTAAGTTGATCTATAGAATTGCTCTATAGATCCAATGCACTCACAAAGCCCCAAAGGTTTCTGTTGTGGTTAGCTTGGCTTTTTTTTTTTTTTTGGATGAAACTTGACAAGTTGAATCTAAAATATATATAAAGAAGGACAACGTTGGAGGACTTATACTACTAGGAGACAGTATGATACCAGTGCAAAGATAAACGAATTAACTAGCACAACAAAACTGACCCATCCATCTATGGATTCCTGTTTTATCACCACAAAGTTGACATTGCAGAGCAGTGGAGAAAGGACAGACTTTCCAATAAATAGTGCTGGATCAATTGAGTATCCATAGTGAAAAAAAAAAAGACTCTTCATCTCTACCTTACACCATTCCCCAACACCAAATCCATGGGTGTGTATGTGAAAGGTTATTGTACATCGAAAGGTAAAATCACAAAGCTGTTAGAAGAAGACTTAGAGGGAGAGAATAAATTCATTTTCTTAAACTGGACACAAAAACACTATTGGTAAAAATGTGATAAATTGGACTCCATTAAAATTAGAAATTTCTGTTAATCAAAAGCTATGATTGAGAGAGGAAAAAGTAAGCCACGTGTGAGAAAAGTTATTTCAAAACATATATCTGATAAAGGACTTGTATCTGAAAAATGTGAAAACGACTACAAATCAATAGGAAAAAAACTTAAAATAGGTGCTTCACAAAAGAGGATGTCCAAATGGCTGGCAAACTGCTGAACAGGTGTTCAACCTCATTAGTCATCAGGGAAATGCAAATTAAAACCAGAATGAAACACTGCATATCCATGAGAACACTTAAAATTAAACACCAGTGTTGGCAAGGATGTGGAGAATCCCAAGACTCTCACATACTGTTGGAGGGAGTGCGCATTGCTTCCACCAGTTTGGAAAACAATTTGGCAATAGTATCTCTAAATCCTTATGGCCCAGGATCTCCATTCCCTAGCAAACACCTGTTGGGTACTGGTTCAGATCTTCTAAACTCACCTTGCTGTAGACGCCTTGGCTACTTTTCCTCCCACTTAAGTACAACGTTCTGGTACCTCTCATCAGGGCTTTTCTGCTGTCCTCAAGGTATAAGATGATGAGGGTCCAACTTGGCACTCACAACTTGTAACCAAAAATGCAGGGGAGTGAACAGACTTTGGCCTAACCTTTAATGAGGGCAGATGGGGGTCAGTGGACAAATTCTTCTCTGTTCCAGACTGACTGTTACAAATCACATTCACAATGAAGTCTCTTGCGAGGAGTTCCCACAGGCCCAGCAATCAGATGCTCTTGATGCTACGTGATGGTCAGCTCAGAAACTTATCCTCCTATTGGCTGTCTTGCCTTTCTGCCTCACTCCCTTTCCCCTTGCTCTTGATTCCACCCTTGAATTAAGAAGTACCACCTAAGCTTCTGCCTCAAGCTCTGTCTCTGGAGAGCCCAGGCTAAAATACACTCCCAGGTACATACCCAACAACACTCTTCACAATAGCTCCAAACTGGAAGCCCAGATAACCATTATCAGTAGAATGGTTAACTACATCAGAGAACATTCAAATTATGGAGTCCCGTACTGCAAAGGAGATGAACAAATTAACATGCCACAGTGTGGATCGGTCTCATAAACATAACATTGAGCATAGGAAGCTAAATGTAATAGTATATTCTGGAATGATTCCATTCACATGAAGTTCTAAAACAGACAAAAATTAATATAGGATGTGAAATGTCAAGGAAGATGTCAGCCTTGGACACAAGGACTGGGGAGGCACAAGAGGAAGTTCTGGGGTGCTGGTCATATTTATTTTTTGATCTAGGTGTTGGTTATATGTATATGTTCAGTTTGTGAAAACTCATCAAGCAGATCACTTAGGATTTGTACAGTTTTTTTTGTATGTGGGTTACACTCAATTCAACAAGAATAGGACAGTAAACATGTCCTGGCATGGCCCCTGGGTGGCACAGGATCTGCACTGGGTGTCTCTGTTCTTTCTCCACCAGCTCCTCATGGGTGTTGAAACTGCTCAGCGCTCCCACACTCACTCTGGCCTTGGCCCCTCTTCTTACCCGCAGTCCCAGCCCAGACGTCCACTCAGGCAGCCTCAGTTTCTCCTTGATTTCCACTATCTTGATACTAAACCACTCCCTGTCCAAGTCAAAAGCATCTCTGTGTTGATGGTCTTGGGGACCACTCTCTGCTTTTGTTTCGTGAGGTTCTCGCCCTGGATATTGTTGCTGCCCCTTCCTGCCTTCTTTTCTCTCCTCCCTCTGCACCCTGTCTAGATAGCTCATACTCAAGTCCAGGCCTAACACTCCCCAGGCAAGAGGATAAACGAAGGCTCCACATGCCACATGCCTAAATATTTGGAAGTTACAAATGAAACTGCCATGACCTACTCATCTGCACCCTGGCCCTGTACCCCATGCCTGTACAGATGGGCACTATCAGCTGAGGCAGTTGTAGACCAAACATAAATGAATCAAGAGGCATTGGCTAGAATAAGTTCTTTGGGGGTAATTAGAGTGTTAACTATAGCAGTGGTCCCTGACCTTTTAGGAACCAGGGACCGGTGCTCCTATGAGAGCCTAATGTCTGATGATCTGAGGTGGAGCTGAGGTGGTGATGCTAGCTCTGGGGAGCAGCTACAAATACAGTGATGTTTCAGTAAGAGAGATCGTTTAACTTACTTCCTAACTGGGACACTTTTGAAAATGAAAGGGAGTGCTATTAATAATTAAACCGGGACAACAGGTATAAAGCTGGATGTCAGAGCAAACTGGGATGTGTGGTCTCTCTCTGTAAAGCCACTGTCCCCAGCTCTGCATGCTCAGATGGTGGTCCCTACCTTGTCTTGCCCATGCTGTCTTCCTGGCCTGCACCACCCTCATACCTTTATGTTCATTTGTCCCTCATGAATTAGCCTGGTTATCACCTCCTCCAGGAAGCCATCCTGGTCCCCAGACTGGATGATGTGTCTATTCTGTGTCCGTGTTGCTACGTCTCCTTACTGCTTCTCGTCCCACTGGGCCAGGTGCTCCTCAAAGATAGAGACCTGGCCTTAAGCCCAGCACATCGTAGGTCCTCAATGAAGATTCCCAGGTGTCTGACCTGGGAACAAAGAGATGCAGGTTCTAGTTCCAGCTCTGCCACTGACTTGTAAACTGGCGAGTCATGTGACATCTGTGAGATGGAGAGAGTGGAGGGGGCACGTGATCTCTCAGTGTCAATGGCTGTTCTGAGTGGCAGCTTGCCTAGGCTATGGGATTTTTGGGCCTATTGGTAAGAACAGGAAAATGGAGGGGAGGGGTGACCTGTTGGGAGGCCTGGGACTCTCATGTCTCCCTGTGTCACCCAACGTTCTCCCCTGAGGTATAGCCCCGTGTAGCCTCCTGTAGTTGGTAGTGGGGGCTTTGGCTAACAGGAACCATTAGGGAACATGAGAAGTTGGGACTACGGCCTCTGCTCTGGAACTAGGCTCTCTTTTCCCTCTCGGTCATCCGAGCACCAAATTCTGCCCTGCCAGCCTCCTTCACAGGGGCACCCTCACCCTCCCTGGCTGTTTAAGGATGCCTGCCATTCCACAAGGTACCACCAGAGGGCAGTCTCCTGTTCCCTTGCATAGACCTCTGTTGGACTCTGTCCTGGGGTTTGAGGAGGGCAGGCCAGGCTTCCTAGGCCTAGGACCCCGCCTGTCCTCGGACCCCTGGATTCAGCTGGGAGCCAGGCAAGTCCTTCCTGAGGGCTGCTGCCTGAGTGAGGAGGCTCGCCTCTTGGCTCGAGAGGAACAGGGGAGGCCCCAAAGGTCGTGGGTGCTGGCCTGGGTCAGGAAACTCATAGTGAAAGCAGAGAGATCTCGTAGTGAAATTCATTCTGTGCAGCACACCTGCCTCGGTGCAGGGCTGAGGAGGGACTGGGAGGCGATACAGCCTTCTGTGGTGGCGGTGGTGTGGGGGAGGGCCCAGAGCTTTATCTGATGAGCCCCAGCCTTTCTCACAGTGGAGCGGAGCTGCCCTGGCAGGCCAACCATGACCTAGTGGGCAGGGGCTCTGCAGGGCCCATGGGCCAGCTTCCCCACCTGCCCAACATGCAGGGAGGCAGCAAGCCTGGGAAAGGCGTGGGCGGCCTAGTGGGCCCCGCTGGAGGGGAGCAGGCACCATGGGGCTGAGTGCCAATACCCCCTGAGGCTCCAAACACCAACAAATGTTAAAACTAGTGACAAAAAAATCGGGACGATCTAGGTATATGCTTCTAGCGAACCAAGACATTTTAATGTGAAAACAAGACTTTGCACATCACCAGATATTATTTAGATCTGAGAACACATGGGACCTTGCGGAAGGTCATTCCAGGGGTGTGGACTGTCCTCAGTCCTGTGGGTAGCTCGGGGACCATGTGTGGAATGTCACTGGGGGACCACACAGAAAGTCTGACCATGGGATCCTGGACAGGATGGCCCTCTGGGTGCCTCCACCTGCGGCTAGAGCTCCCTCCGGTGGGGGCACCCCTGTGCTGATTGACACCAGAGCCGGCAGGGAGGAAGCAGGGATGACGTCCCTGGGTTGTGGGGTGAGCCACTCTGAATTACCAGGCCCACTTCTCCAGGGACCCTGTCCGGAGGCACCTGCGGGCTCCCGGATGCCCTCAGAGGGGTCCAAGGAGAAACGGTCTCAGTGTCACAAGGATCTTCCCACTCTCAGCACCTGGCCATCCTGCTGGGACCACCTCTGTGGATGGGCTGGGCTGAAACCTCCACTAAGGAAGGGTGCGAATCTGGCCCTGCTGCCCCGTCCTCGCGTGAATCACCAGTGGGGCTGGGAACCTGGGGTCCTCAGGACCAACATCTGTTGGAATTCTTTGCTAAGAGGAAGATGGCACGTCCTCTCGGGGCCCCCTTACCTGGAGGCAGAAGTGTGAAGTCAGGATTCCATGGGCCTCAGTCGGCTCCAGGCTTCCCATGGCTTGGGGCCCCAGTCAGGCTGCCAGGACTGGGTCCTGCCAGGAGGGAGGCGCTGGCCTGGTAGGATCAGGTCATTGTCTGGGGGAGATGGGAGCGTCGCGTTATCTTCCCACTTTAAAGAGGGAAAAGCTAAGGCACAGAGACTGGAAATAGTCCGTCCAAAGTCAGATAGCTGATAAATAGGGAGCTAGGATAGCCAGATCCTGTCTCTGCAGCCCCTGGGTGGCATGGGCCTCCTGGTCCTGGGGCTCCTCACCCCCATACTGCTCTGGGGTTCCTTCTGGCACTCACCCCGGCCTGTCAGTTTGACGGGCAGAAACTCTGGTCTGCTGATGGCCCAACGTGGCCAGTCTTGTGAATCCAAGTGGGTCCGAGTGGTGGCTTCTTCCCAAAACTGCCTGTGGTCTTAAAGGGAGGCCCCCACATAGGTCAGAGGATGTGTGGCCCCTATTGTGCTCCTACCGTGCCCCGGAACGGCTCAGACTTCCCTCGAGGAGCTGCCCACAGACCTCTGCTCTGTGAGCCACTGTAGACTTGACTGTCTACGTGTTCTCTGTCTTTTCCACAGCCCCTGTCCTCCACCTGCTCCCATGATGCCCCTGGAGCTCCCTCCAAGGCCCCTTCATGCACTTGCTGATTTATGGGTCTGTAGTTTCTGCTGTGCTGCCTACTCGAAGACCCAGCCCCCCTCAAGCTGAGGGTCCCAGCCAAGCATGGGTCTTCCTTCCTTCATGCCCAGGTCTCCCCTACCTTCCCTCACCCTTATTCTGCTGCTCAGGCAAGAACCCTGGAGGTTTTCCTCATCTCCTTGACATCTCCCACCTCCTGTGAGCACCTAAATCTGGTCCGTCCAGTCAGATTCCTGTAAAGAATTGTATAATGCCTTCTTGCTGCTCCAAAATAAAATTCATAGATAATTTAACCTACAGTCATAATTTTAAAAATCAATATAATGTTCTAAATTTTAAAAAAGAGAAAATAAAAAGAAAGTAATTTATAACTTCGTGATGCGTATTCGATCTGAAAAATGCCTGGGTATGACCTACGGCGGACTCGGATGCTGGGTCTGCAGACTCGGAGGCTGTAAGCGCTGCAGACGCAGGCGGGTCGGAGAGTCCTTCCAGGCTCAGATGGCTGCTGGAGCCCCTGTGCCATCTCAGGGACATGATTTTCCCAAATGGCAAACAATTTTTGGTAAATTTTTAAATGAAAGAAGGTTCCATTCTCCCCTAGATTTTCATGCTTTTTGCATCCCCAGGAAATTCCGTATTTGAAAACCATGTAAAAAAGAGGTAAGTTCCGGACTCTGATCATTACTGACACAGGGCTTTCACTTTCTCCAGGACCTTCAGCTTCTGCACTGGTCCTGGGGCTGGGGCTGATGTGTGCACAGTGGGGTGTCAGCAGCACCCCGAGCCTTGGCGCACTAGATGCCAGTAGCACCCCTACCCCTGGTCCTGAGGATCAAAAATGTCTCCAGACCTTGCCAAAGGTCTCTCCAGTTGGGAACCACTGGTGTGTCTAAGTGTCCAGTGGAATATTCAGACACTGTGTGGGAGGCAGGACAGCTTGCTGCTGGGCAGGACGCCCCCTACCCCCGTCACATCCCAGGCCCCCACCGACAATTCCCGTAGCGCCCTCGTTACCACAACATCGACATTTCCCCTCCATTCCCAAAACACCACGTGGGAGAAGCGCAGCCCCTGCTGAGGGCCTCTCGCCTGTCTGGTCCTCTAATCTGGGGGCGGGGGTAGCCATGCCAAGGAGCCCTGGCCCCTTCCCTACACACGCAGTCAGATCTGCCATCCTGATTTCTCCCGCAGAGGAGGCCCAGCCATCGCTTCCTCCCTGGCCCACGCACGGGCACCTGGCCCATCCCTGCCACAGCCCCAACGCCCCCAAGCTCCATTCTTGCCTGCCTCACCCCTCCTGCCTCTCCCTCCCAGTGGTGTGGGGTCTTGTCCTTCCTCAGCGCCTTTCCCTCTGGGTTACCCTGGAATTCCATCCAAGTCCAGGTCTGGAGGAGCTTTCTTAGCCCAGGTGTCCGTCTCCAGGGAGTCCTCCCTGACCAGCCCCTCCCCCGCATGGCTTTCCCCAGCCCCCCCCCCAGCCCCATCCACCATTCCATGCTTCTCGCCTGTCCCCCCACTCTCCGGCCCCATTCCCAGTGCTGTTGTCAGAGTCTGGCTCCAAGAAGTTGGCATGGTTGAGACCATGACTCAGTTCGATCCTATTTTCATTCAGTGAGGCCTCGAGTGCCGCCCCCCCCCCCACAAACCGGAAGGGGTGCACACTTAGGGGCATACATGGGAGAGCAGTGGATTACAGCACTGGAGGGGAGCAACTTGGGAGGGACGCAGCTACTCGGCTATTCGGCGTCCTGCCCAGAGTTTCTGCCCCTTCTCCTACAGGAATGTGGGAAGGTTGGGGGCTCAGGTGGACATGAATCTCTCCAACCAAGAGTGCTCAACTGGGAAACTCCGCTCTAATCTGAAGTGGAGCTGGAGCTGAGGGAGAGCCTGGAGAGGCAGAGGGGTACCCTCATTCCTACCCCTTAAGGAGGCCGGCCTCGAGCCCAGCCCCTGGTACCCACCTAAACTTCCAGCTCCTAATGTGTCCCCGCAGCGTGGAGCACTGAGCACGGCAGCAGCTAAAGGCATCCCGGGGCCGGCCCTCACTTCTCTCTTTGTCCACCCCTGAAGCCTGCCTGTCCCTGACCAAGGTTTATGCCAGGCAAGCAGGTGAGGGTTATGGGCAAGGGCAGTGAAATACGGCAGCTGCCCCTACCTGGTCACTCCTCAGCCCTTGGCAGAGACCCCTTCCTGTCCTGTGGATGCCCTGGTTTCTGAGTCGCCTCTTCTGTGCAGTGCAGCCACTACAGGCCAGATTTGGGAGGGGTCTGGCAGGCAGCGCACTGGTGAACGAGGCTACCTCTAAGCTGGCAGGGCTGGGCGCACAGTGCTGAGCGACGTCTGGGTCCTGGGAGGACAGAGGAGGTGGAGACCCTGATACTCTGCAGCCTGGGAAGTGAGGCAACACGACTCCTGTCACTGTCAGCTCCTTCTAGGCCTCAGTGCCCCCGACTGGGAAGTGGGGAAATGGAAAAGACCTTTGCCCTCCTCTCCTGCTGGCATACCTGAAATGGGTCCCTTCAGGCCCCAGGCACCTCCCTGCACTGTTGGTTGTGTGTGCCCCATGTCTCAGTTGGTAGGGTTTGGGTATCCTGCCTACCAGGCCTTTCCCCCAGTTCCTCAAGCTCCTGTCAGTGATGCAAACAGCCTGGGCCTGGCTCAGCTGAGGTTGTTCTTGGCTGATGTGGACATGCCCGCTCCTGGGTCTGGCCCGGCTCCCAGGGCCCTTCCCCTGCCTGGTGTCAAGAGTCACCTCCTTCACTGGTGCGGGCCTTGCCCACGGGCTGGTTCTCCCAAGGCTTCTGGTCAGGATGGCAACCTCTTGCGTTCTTGCTGCTTCTCGACTTTGGCCTCGTGCCTCTGTCCCGGGTTTGTTTTTATCAGCAGCATCTGTGAGGCCCAGTGGCGGAGAGTCCAAGGTATCACTGCGTAATCCTCTCCAGACCTCCCTCCTCAGGGTGGACTGGCTGGTTGGGGCACACCTGGGGGTGGCGGGGTGGTGGGTGGCGGCTAGTGGCCCTGGGATACAGGACCCAAGGGTACCCCCATGGCCCCAAGTGGCTTTGTCACTGTGTCGAGAAGGATGAACCCGAGAGAGGGTGTGAGAGTGAGCATGTGGGTGTGAGTCCCAGAGAGTCTTCATGGGAAACTGGGAGAATGTGAGTGTCTGGAGTCCTCAGGCGGGGGTGCCTTTGCTGCCTGGAACACCCCCAGGGAGGGAGTTTGGGGAATGGAGAAACGGTGCATTGGGAATGCTGGCCACTAGGTGTCACCAGGAACCCATGAGACAGAAGTACCAGGTGAGTGGCCAGAGTCCCTGGTCCCCCCAGGAGTGCCCACTCCCTCAGGCAGGGGGTTCTCCCTGGTCTGTCAAGGTGCCTGAGCATACACTAGCTGTGTTGAGCCAGTGAGGCAGCATTGCCCTGTCCAGGAGGAGACATTCTCCACAGAGGCCACCCTGTCCCTACCTATTACCCATACAGACCCACTGATGACGGAGCTAGCGAGCGGTGGGGAAGCAGCAGCCCCTCGCAGCCACCTGCCCCTCCCTGGACCAGAATCCTGCTACAGGGGGTCCCCTTCCTGCCAGCACCTCCAGGTGAGCACGCTGGCCTGCGCCCTGGGCCTGTCCGCCTGGTGAAGGAGGAGGGTAAGTCCAGCTGGCATTTGCCCACCCCTGTTCCCACCCAGGTCCAGCGTGGCAGTTAGATTCCTAAAACCCCTCTCAGGCCCCTCCTTCAGCCTTTTCTTGGCCCTCTCAGACCCAGTCCCTACGCGCTACCATGCATTCACTCATGCAATGCTCAGCGAGGACCTACTGTGTGCCAGGAGCTGGGGATCCAGCCACAAACAAGAGGATTGGCTTCCACCCACGGAGCTCGCATGCTACAGAATATTAAAGTCACCAAATAAATGAACCAGAGAATTTGTGATGGAGACCCTGTCGCACAGGACATAATTCACAGAGGAACTGAGAGGGCCATGGGGACGGCTGTTTTTGGAGGTCCCCAGGAAGGGCCTTTGTGAGCAGGTGAAGAGGAGCGTGTGAACACAGGAGGAGAGGACATTCAGGACAGCTGAAAAAGCGCGTGAGAAGGCCCTGAGGCAGGAGCGCGCTAAACCTGCTGTTAGCGAAACACCAAGGCCTGCGTGGTTGGGTTGCAGTGATGGAGGTTGGAGGGTGGGAGGAAACAGACCACGAAGGGCCTTTTGCTCCCCAAGGACACTCAGTGTGCAGAGGTCCTCAGGGGCCGTCCCCTCTGCGGGGCAGTGGCTGGTGGGAAGCGGATGCCACACTCATGCGGGATCTGACAGGACCCAGCCCTCACATCCCTGTGGGCGGAAGAGCAGGTAAAACCCCAAGGCGGCCTTTCCTTGTGGGTGGAGGGCTCCCCAAGGCAGGGCAGGGCTGGTCTGTCTCAGGGTCCAGGCTCCTGGATAGGGTCTTCTTGGCTGGGAGCAAGGCGAAAGGGGGTAAGGCAGAGGGAAGAGCAACAGAGTTCCCATCCTGAGTCGCGCTGCTGCTCAACACCTCGCAGTGTATCTGTATCCTTCAGAGTAAATCCAAAGGCCTCACCGTGGCAATGACCTTACATCCAGCCCCACAACCTCGCTCACTCCACCAGCTGCTCGCTCTGTACCCACTTGGCTGTAGCCACACCGCTCCTTAAGCTGGCACACTCCCGTCTTAGGGCCTCTGTACTTGCTCTTCCCTCTGCCTGGAATGCTCTTCCCAGACATACTCAGGGCTCATTTCCTCACCTCCCTCAGGACTATTCAAAGGTCACCTTCTCAGGAAGATTCCTCTGACCATTCTGTCGCAAATTGCATCCCTTACCTGGGTACTTTCTCTCTACTCTGTCCCGCTTTTCTCCCTGACCCCCATTTGAAGATCTGTACATTTTATTGCTGTCTCCCCCACTAGCCACGCTACAACATAAGCTGAATGGTCTGTTTCGTTCACTGACGTAGCCACACCACCCAGCGCAGTGCCAGCACATAGCAACAACTACTTGTTGGGTGAACGAATGACTGAATGAATGGGGGTGAGTGAGACAGAGCTGTCCCCATCTCTCCTGACCTCATCTGGCCACTGCGGGACCCTCCTTGGGCCTTAGCCTCCATCCTCTGGAGCTGAGCCAAAGGCCTGAACAAGGGGCTGTCTGCCCCAGAGGCTTCGTCATGCTCTGCTTGGTCTGCCGTGGGTCTTGTCACACCTCCTGGAGGGAATTAAAGAAGGTGGTCCCCATGGGGAGCTTCCTGGGGCCAATCTAAGCTGGAAATATCAGGTCGGTCTGGGGCTAGGGTGGCAGAGTCACTGATCACAGCACATCTGGACCTGCTTTATGCTCCTGTGAACCGTGGTTTAACCCAGCACCTCACATTCACTGACCTTAGGCAAACACTGTGAGGAGTGGGATGAGGACATTGTGCTGCACCCCATATGTTTGTTACACATGACACTGGGGACTTATGGAAGGATGCAGGAAACCACATGGCAGGGAGAGACAGACGGTAACTTTCCTGCCCTCTCTGGGGTGGGCTTTTGGGTAGAGATGCCCTGTGATCGGGGTCTCCCCATGCCAAAGCCTAAATGGTGAGGCAGCACCTCTCCTGGGAGCCTCTCACATATGTGCTCTTCTGCTGGAGGGATGAAGTTTGCCCCTGCCCAAGGGCTGGTCCCCAGGGCACCCCCAAGGCCGCCCAACTCTAAGGTGTGCCTTGTTTCTTCTTATTGCTTCTTTTGGTTTTCAAGAGGTATTTATATCAGAACCCCACTTAAGATAGTATTATACACCTGGCAGGAGACTATGTAAAGCCCAGTGAATTGCTCTAAAAGGAGATTTGACTGAGATGCACTCGTAAACTGACTTCTGGAACCAAAGGGTCAAAATCCAGCCTGGACATTTAAAAATATCTTTGGAGAAATGCCTTCGGAAGCCTGATACTTAAAAGCGTCCTCTTTTGAGGAGGGAGGTAGGGAGCAGGGAGCATCCCTTTTGGGAGAACTCGGAGGCACCTGAAACAGCCCCAGGGGTTCCATGGAGTACAGTGTGCAAATCACAGATACCAAACTACTGCTCACTGCAGGGAGGAACCCCGTTGCAGCGGGGCCCCTTTTCCTGACAATGGCTCTTAGAGCCAGTCTATAGTACCTGATGTTCCCAGCAGGGGTCACTGCTAGGAGGAAGCCCCAGCCAGGCCTTGGTGGCATCAAGGAGAGCTCTGGACCCCAGTGGGCCACGTGCCTTTGCCTCAGTGCCAGTGACCTCAAGCCTAGGTCTGCTATGAGCCAGGGGCCACCACATGCCCTCCCAGTGGACAGAGCTGCCCTCTGGCCACATGGCCAGCTTGGCCAGGGCTGATCAGAAGCCCTCAGCTCTAGGACAGCTGCCAGGGCCGGGGCCATAGGGACTGGTAAGGGTTTCTGGCTAAGCCCAGATCAAGCCATTCCAAGGGACAGCTGGAGTGTCTCTCCAGTCAGCGCCTGGAAGGGGGCCAGCCTAGCTTCGAGCCCTGGCCAAACACATGTAAATACACGCAAACACACACAATGCACCCATGTGTGCACATAATCACAGAGTTCACACATGCACACAACCAAACGTTCACAGTTGTACTCAGTGCACATAAACACACAAATAATATGTGTACACACAAACACATGCACTGAGCGCATGGGCGTCCACACATGCAAATACACACGCATGCGTGCACAGGCACCCGCACATACTCCTCTCTCTCCCCAGGCAGCCTCAGGGTGGCTGGAGAAAGCCCTTTGGGTCCAGCCTGTTTGGGATGAGTTCAGTTGGAGGAGGTGGCCCCTTCTTCTCCCTTCCTGTCATGGCAGCACTTCTCTGGGCTAGCCTTGACCCTGCCTGGACGGGTGGGTAACACGTGTGGGAGGATTAAGGGGCAGTGGGAGTGTCTGGCACCTCTGGGAGTTCTCTGGGCAGAGGCTAGGAGGGGAGTGTAGTGGACTCGCTGTACCGTTCTGGGATGGGAGGGAGCTGGCATTGTGCCTGCATCCCGCAGAAGTCAGTAGGCCATAGGGTCCTGGGGTAGCGGCACTGTCTGACTCTGGGGTGTTATGGGGTGTTATGGAATGACCTGGGGCTTATGCCCTAGAGCAGTTAAGGCTGGGGGTGGCTTTGGAGGTGCCCTGCAGCCATGTGCCCCTCCCCTAGAAGGCCAGTCCAGCCCTCAGCCCGCTGTTCTCTAGAAGAGGAGGTTAGGCTATTGACTCAGTTCCCGACTCCCACCAGCCCTGAAATGTCAACCTGTGAATGCTTGGGGGCTGGAGCATGTGACCTCCCATTCCATTCCCTGTTGTCCCTCTGGCTACATAGGCCTGGGTGCACTAGACTATCAGCCATAGGTGATAACTGAAATTGCCTATGAAAAGCAGTCCCCTGCCTGTTGGGCAGTCTGGCGCCATGAGAGGGGCTCTGTAGCCCCCTGCCCCTTGTCCCAAGTAGCCTGCTCTGGGATAGGCTCTGCTGAGTCCAGTGTACTGACCACCAGCCCATGCCCATAGTCCTTGGCAGGGACAGAGTTCTGTCACCTCCCCTACCAGATCAATACCTTCAAGGCTTCTGTCAGCAAATCTTTGACCTCTGACCTGGCCTCACATTGTGACCTCTGAAGCTACGTTTCTTTCCACCAATCCTTGCCCTGGTCTCTGGGGTGGACGAGGGGTGAATTTCAGGCTGCAGCCCAGCCTGAGAGGGGATGGGGGTGTGAGGCCGTCTGCCTCCACGGTCCAGCCTCCTCCCTTCACTCCACGCCCAGGGCCACAGTCAGCGGCTGCCCGCGGGGTAGGTGGGTGGCTGCTCTGTGAGGGGCCCTGCCGGGAAGGGGGAGAGGCGGGGCCCGGAGCAGCACAGGGATGTGACTGAAGGATCTGGAGGCTTCCTTCTGGGGCCCAGGGGCCTTAAGAGGTCCAGCTATCAGGGGAGGGACTCTGGGCTTCCTCTCTCCTGTCTACTAAGTCACCGTTTCTTCTCAACCCTCACTCCCCATAAATGGCTATACAAGGGAGCCTGAGGCTCAAAACCCCCAACCTCAGCGTGATACTAGCTGAGAAGGACTCCCAGTTGGGAGGAGTGCAGGTGGGGATGGCAAGCAGTCCGCACTGGCCCCACAGGCAGGGCACCAGCTCTAGTAGGTAGAGGCTTCCATCCTACTGGCCCCTCCCTGCAGTCAATGCCCTGAGCAGTCTGTGTCCCAGAGAATGAGAATGGAGCTGCTCAGAGGCCTCCAGGGTGCTCCCCAGGCCTCGAACCCTTTGGTTCGGCCAGGAAAGTCGCTGCTTTGGCCACCCTGTCCTGCCCGTCTCGCCTGCTCCAGCCCAGGGCGGAGTTAGCCCCTTGTCCCCTTAAAGTCCCTTGTGGATGCTGGGAGCCTTGTCCCGTGAACGGCATGCCCTGGGATGCAATTTAGGGAGTCCTGGGTTCCCAGGTGGATATCACTGAAACTATCCCCAGAGGGTCTGGCCAGGACAACGGGCCACTCTCCATGTGACCCTTCCTGGTCACCTTTCTCTGCTCCTAGGGTGTCTGCATTTTGGCTCCTGCTTCTGAGAAGAGATCCCTCCTCTACGTGGGCATTCGGAAGGCCATGGGGCCCAGCACCTCTGTCCTGGGTCTGTCTCGATATGCAGTAGGGGCAGAGGCAGTGACCCAGAAACTTCAGTAAAGAGAAGAGAGGGAGAGGAAGGAAAGAAAGCGGGGAGAGGACCAGAGAAGCGGGATAGACGGGGCTGCCCACTGAGATGGGAGAGGCAGGTGAAGAGCACTTGGAGGTGGGCAAATGAGGAAACGGGCTCAGAGAGGCAGGGAAGGGGAGCAGCCAGGAATCGGGCGCAGGAGGGCCTGATTTTGGAATGGAGCAGTCCTCATTTTGCCCCTGACTCCATCAGCCTCTACCTAGACCTCTGGCAGGGGATGGCCCCAGGGGGAGTCCTGATCCACTGCAGGGACTCTTCAGGTCCTGCCTATCTGCCCCTCTGGGGCATTCTCAGGAGCCAGGAGGAACAGGCCAGACCTGAGGTAGAAGACTGGTTGGGCTGGCCGGGGCTGGCGGCTGTGTGGACAGCAAGCCCTGAGGTAGTGGGCGGGGTGGAGTGGGGGCTCCAGGAAGCCTGACAGGGCATCCTGAGGCCCATTTCTTACACCTGGCATCAGCCACATACTGGGCTGATGCAAAGTCATGCAGTCCTCTGGGCTTTCTGGGAGCCTCGGTTTCTTTTATGCTTAAGACCTGGGTCAGTCAGGTGGGAACAGTTTGCCTTAACCCAGCCATGCGGTCCTGGACTAGAGGAGGTGGCGGCGGGGAGCCATGGTAGTAGTCACGTGTGGTGGGGGACCCCTCTCTGTCCACCTGGGGTTAAGCCTGCTGCCTAGTTACCTGACCCAGAGAAGTGAGCGACCTGCACAGTTGCCACAGGAGGCGGAGCTGGACTTGAACCCAAGGCTGGGAGTCCCAGGCTGCTGAGTGGGAAATCCTGCTGCAAGAGCAGACACAGGTCATGGGCCTTGTGTGCGTCTGGGCCACGCTCCTCTCCCTTCCCGGTGCTCAGGGCCTTGCCCCTGGCAGAGGCAAATGTGCCCCGGGCTTGCTGAGCCCCTGGGGCTTTGGGTAACATTTGGAGGGATGGAGCTAGATGGGGTACAGATAGCATCACGGCCCTGGTCCCTGAGGTGTGCCCTCCCCGGCCTGTGCCCTCCAAGAGGGCTTGAGAACGTGGTGGCCTCATAGAGGAACTTAGGCTCTTCCTAGTTCTAATGATCGCAATGGGGCCCCTCATGCTGCCTGTGGAGTCCCAGGCTCCACAAAAGATACCTCACCGCCTGGCCCAGTTGCCAGACCCGTACTCTGACAAGTGCATGCAGACACACATACATACCACACACAGACACACACACACCACACCCAGACTCACACATCACACAGACACATACACCACACACAGACAACACATGCAAAAATATACTTCACATACAGACACACGCGCTACACACATACAGATACCACACACAGACCCACACATCACACACAGACACAGACATATGCCCCATGCTGACATATACACTATACCGACCCAGCTCAGAGATACGCATACCACACACACAGACACATCCACACGCATAAACACATACTCCATACTGTCATAGCTTATGGACACCGTGCATGCGCACATCACACGCAGGCCCATAAAACACTGACATAGCCCACAGACTCACACATCACACGCACACGCTGGCATACGGGCCCCACTGACATGGCCCACAGCCACCACACACTGACACGGTCCGCAGATACACACAGACCGTGCTCTGACCCTGCCCATACTTGCCACACACATCCGGCCCCACTAAGCCAATAGACTCAGAGCCAGCCAAGTCACCCTGCAGGCGCCCCGGGACCACACAGCCCTTCCCCCATCCCGGAGGTTTCTCAGCCTCCACTTAGCAAAACCTGGAGCTCAGGGAAGGCAGGGTGTCCTGGGCTGAAGGCCTCATGGGAGAAGTTCAGAGAGGAAATGGGCTTCCAGGGGGGTGTCCTGTGGAGGAATCGGGGACTTAGGGGGACTTAGGTACGCTTTGGGCTGTGCAGATAGACGTAGAGGCCTAGGGCTGTGGGGTGTGTCCGTACCTTGTATTCTTTAGGGCAGAGGCTGTCACCTCCTTGGGACTGCCTTGAGGGGCTTCTTGCCTCCTTCAGATCGAGTACCTCTCTCCAACCCTGGGATAAGCGTGGGCACAAAAGAGGCCTTGGTCTTTGATTCCCCATATATATCTTCATGGTTCACCTGGGGTGACCTGTGGGGTCCCCACCCTACTGATCTCCTGGCTTAGAACACAGGAGTTCAGATCCAGGGGTCCCTACACCTTGTGCCCAGAACTAGGGACCTGGTCCATAGGGGGCCCCCTGGCTTGGGCTGAGACCTACGATCTGCTCCAGGGCATGGAGAAGGCCTTTCTCAGATCCTGTGAGCTGGTTGAGAAAGAGGCCTTGTCTTGGAGAGCCGGGCCCAGAAGACCTCTGGCCCACTGCATCTGCCTGACATTCCACCACTGGAGCCAGATTCTTCCGCTGCTAAGTGCCCAAGGCTCCTGTATATGCCTCATAGGCTATTTGTGAATGGATTAGAAGGGATAGGAGCGCCAAAGGCAAGTGGAGCTCTGGCGTGTGAGGCTCCCGGGAAGAGCTGGTTTTCACTAGTCCAGTGGGGCTCTTCCCAGAGGTCAGGTGTGGTGGACAGTGGGATATTGGAGCACCCAGGCTGCTGTCCCCTTCGCCACTGAGGCCCAGAATGGCAGTGATAGGGTGGCAAAAGTTGGAGCAGGTGCTGGCCTCCAGCTCATGTGGTGTCTCTTGGAGCGGCCTCCCTTCCCTCCTGGGCAGAGCAGAGTGGTCACTGCCCACTGACATCACTGCCCAGTGTCACCACGGCCCGCTAGGCTTCGCTGCCAGCAGGGAGTCAGGGTGGCAGCAGCAGCAACCACTAGGTCTTTGGAGTAAACCTAGGCACACACAGATGGCAAAGGCCTTCAGGATTCCTGAGAGGGGCCCCAAGGAGGATGCAGCCTCGGGGTCACCAAGGGTGAGGGGCCCCTTCTCTCAGGAGGCTCCCGTGCCTGGGTCTGGTTAGACCCACCCCTCCTCCCTCAGCTGGAGGCCACAGTCCCATAGCCTTAGGCTTGGGCCCTTCTGGAGGATGACAGGCCAGCCGTCTGGGCAGGAGTTATGCTCACAGCCAGGATGGGACGAAAATAGGAAGTGGTCTTCAGTGCCAGGCGGGTGCCCGCCCGCCATTCTTCCTGGGTGTGGGGGCGGCTACTCCTGGGAAGGGCCTTAGTCACCCGCCAACAGCTGCAGGGAAACCTGCGTTCAGCCTCTGGGAAATGCTGCGGGACCTCCAGCTGGACCCCCCAGGGCAGACTCAAAGGTCCGTGCTGCTGGGGTACCCATTAGGAACCAAATTGTGCTGAAGGCGTCTGCTAGTTATTCCAATGGATCTTCCCTGCCACGTTACAGATGAGGAAGCCAAGGCCCAGAGATCTGCTCAGGGTCTCACAGCCAATAACTGACAGTGCCAGGACTTGAACTTGGAACTGTCTGAGCCCAGGGTCCAATTGTAAGGAGAGTGAGGCCCAGCCCTCCAAGGAAAGGGCTCCCTGAGAGGTGATACTTGAGCCCACATAATGAATGTAAGGGAGAAGGCTGTCCCAGGCAGAGAGAAGAGCAAATGCAAAGGCCCTGAGGCGGGAACAGGTTTGGAGTGTCTGAGGAACAGATAGAAGCCAGGGAGCAGTGGTTCCAAGAGGCAGGCCATGCCCACCATACAGATCACGTGAGTCTGGTCCCCAGATCTGAGAGGGTGGGCATCTGTCCTTAGCTAAATGTTGCCAGCTCCAGCTCCAGTCAGGGAAGTTGTGCTGGACCTCACAGTGGGTAGAGAATTCCTGCTTTCAAAGATCCGTATGTGGGGACCTAGGACTTTCCCCAACATCTTTTCAGAATATGGGCTGAGGATCACAGGAAGTAATGACAGCTTGACTCCACCATAATAGATGGCTGACCCATCATTACCCTCTGTGCTCCAGGCAGACCCACAGGACCCCTTGTCTTAGACATTGAGATGGGAGTTTCTCAGAAGGGTTGGGCAGCGGTGGCATTCTGGTTCTCCAGCTCCGTTACAGCCTTGCCCTGATCACGGGGCACCTGGGGTACAGCTGAACCTATGATGAGACAGCTTCTGATGAGTGAGCAGTGCATACCTCCTGGCTGCCCACCAGAAAAGGAGGCCATGGTAAGCTTGCGTGGGGAGCACAGGTAAGTTTCCACTGATGCAGGGTGGGCGTCTCAGAGGAAAAGAGAACACGGAAGTCTGGATAAAAACAACCTAACATAGTTCATAGGGGAGAGAAGGTGCATCTGGTGAGGGATCAGGAAAAACACTAACGACGTAGCGTTGAGTGGAGCATAAAGAATAGATCAGGCGGAGATGTAGGGAAGGCGTGGCTGTGCCCAGTGTGGCTCCAGTGTTACAGAGGTCACTTGTGGCTTTTGACCTCACCCTTACAACCTTGTCAGTACCACAGGGCTGGATTGCTGGGTTTCTCTTGCCACTTTGTCTTGTTCTCCTCTGGAAAGCATGTCTTAGTTTCTGACCTTGGCTTTCACCACTTCCCTGTCGAAAATGCCCATCCAAAGTGAAGCAAGGCTCCAAAAGACCAGACTGTCTATCTCTCCACTCTGCCCACCCATGACTTGTTTCGAAGAACGGTCAGCCCTACTCCTGATCTAATGATTGCTACTTTCTCACCACAGATCTTGCCTAGAGCCCACTTCTTTGCATCCCAGTTCTTTATTTCACTCTAGTTTAGTGGAGTGTGGGATTCTTGATGGAAAGTCATTTTCCTGAACACCTGGAATGTACGATTCTCTAGTCTTCTGACATCCATTGCTGCTGATGAGAAGTCCGTCGTCAGTCTAATTGTCACTCCTTTGTGGTAATCCCTCATTTCTTCCTGCTGCTTCTAAGATCATCATTTTGTCTTTAATGTTTTGCAGTTTTACTATGGTGTGAATTCGTTTTTATTTGTCTTTCTTATGACTCATTGTGCATCTTCAATGTGAGGACTCATGCCTTAGTTTCGGAAGTTTTTTTTTTTTTCCCCAACTATTAGGTCTTGAAATTATCCGGTCTCACCTTCTGGAATTCCCATAATCTGTATCGTGGATCATCCTGGACCTTCTCATTCTATCCTCTAAGAGCCCCAGCCTCTCACATTTTCCTTGTTTCTATACCTTTCTGATGCGTTTCATGAAATTTCCTCAGATGTGATTTCCAGCTTTATGATTCCCACTTCCACCACAACTAATTTGCTATATGATCCATCCATTGAGTTTTTATCTTATACTACAATGATTTTGATTGCTTTTGAAATCGATTCTGTATTTTTAAATAATAATTTTTATTATATCTTCCACCCCCTCTTCTATCCCCTTAATAATTTAAAATATACTTATTACGCAGTCTTTTTCAAATTATTCCAATATTTCTAGATCTATAATTTGCTGATGTAGTGGCTTGCTTTTTTGGGACGTTAATAATTTCTTTTTACTGTGAGCCCATTGTCTTCGATGAGTACTTTTTTTTGCCTGTAGTAATTGTCCTGAGTGGTGGAAGTGTCCATGTAAATAAAGTGAGTGGAAGTAAACTTCTCTCACAGTTCTAACGGTTTTTGTGTTCGTTTCTAGATTTGGAATTTTAAAACCCCTGGACTGCATACGTTTGAATCTCACATTTACTCATGGCTCAGCTAAGGTTTTAGTTTCTCAAAGGAGACTTCTTTTTCCCACCCCAGAAGGATAGAGAGCTTCATTGAGCTTTCTTGGGTCAGCTTCACAAGTCGCCTTTGTTGGGGGGCGGGCAGCCCTGGGCTTTATGTACCAAGGTCACTTCCCACCCAGCACCTCTGTCAGTCCAGGACACATACCCTGTCCCTGATTCTGCCCCGATTCTGAGCCTTTTCAAGTCTCTCTGGCCTATGACCCTAACTGGGCACCTCCATGACTCTAGGTGACTTGACTCATGTCCCACAGTACATCTCCTTGACCTTCCCTTGAATGAAGCCTCCCAGCTTCACCATCTCCCTTCTAGTCCCAGGGACTCCCCTTAGTTGCTCCAGGTTCTGTGACATAGTTATTCCCAAAACCCCAGAAGGGGCCTGACAGTATGGATCCCTCGACAAGCACAGGCGTCAGCTCCCAAGAACCCCAGATTCTGACCAGTTAGACTCTTTAGCCCATGACCTTCTAGCACGAAACTGTGAAACTGTTCAGTGGAGCCCCGGCACTTTCTAGCCATTGATCTGATGCTCCTAGATTAATGGTTCTTGACCTGGGACAGTTTTGGCCTCCTAGGGGATATTTGGCTATGTCTGGAGACATTTTTGGTTGTTGTGACTGGTGGTGTTGGCGGCGGTGGTGGCAAGAATCAATGATCTGGCCTAAAATGTCAACAGTGCCACTGTTGAGGAACTCTGATGGCTGCTTCTTCCCTTCCTCAAAGTGGCTCCTGACTCCCCAGAGGCTGAGCTCTACTTCTGCAATGGGACGGAGGGACAGAGTCTGCCGCAGGCTGAGGTTGCATCTGGAGGAAGGGTGAGTCTCATCAGACGCAAAGAACCTCCATGGACTCAGATGCCCCCATGGCTCCCAGCTCCCAAACAGAGCCCCGAGTGAGCCCACAAGCATCGAGCATCGCATGAGCTGCTCTACCTGCCCATGGGGCCTCCCGTGCGGCTCCCTCCCTTGTGCACCCTGCACGCGCCAGTGACACATGCCTGTGTGATGTGGGGAGCAGGCCCCGTGTGATGTGGGGAGCGGGCGTGTGGTCGTTGGAGCAGGCCAGGCCCTCCTGGGAGTGGTGAGGACATATCTCTGGTGCCATCTTTCCTGTTCTGATAAATAACTGATCTGTGGTTGAGGCAAGAAGGTCACCTCTGCCCAGGGAAGCTCAGGAACAAACCACTTGTGACCGGTGGGAAGAGCCCGGGGTGGGGGCAGCGGGAAGTCTGCCTTCCCTGGCCACCAGGCTGCTGGGGGCAGATTTCAGAAAAGGGAAGTGCTGCGCTGGGGCAGCGCTTCCTGTGGTCGCGGCAGCCAGGGCGTCAGGACAAGCACAGCAAATCAGAGGGTGCTGCCCTACGCCGGGAGGGGCGAGGGGAACCTTCCCTGGTCAGGAGCCCCGGGCCCAAGGGACCACGGCTAGGCACAATCTGCCGCTGTCCTCCGTGGGTTTGGGCTGGGGGGCTCTGGGGATGGAGGGACTTACTAGGTGCCCCGGGACTGTGGCTTCGCTGTTTGGGAGCCTCCAGAGTGCCAATCCCACCAGGGCCTGGTTACTTGCTCCCTGCCTCTCATTACCTCCAGGCCCTGTCTGTCCTGCACACGCTCACACAGTTCCCTTGGCCAGTCCTTCAGGCACTGAGTGAAGGTCCACTGCCCCTACCCCCCGGGGAGCCCTCAGCCCCTGACCGGGGTGCTCTGGGGGATCCCCTTCCTCCCTGAAGGAAGGCTGGAGCCCTGCAGTCTGTGAGAGCCCACCCGACTCCTAATGCTTCTCAAGCAGGCAGAGGTCTGTACCCTTCTATCTCTTATTAGGGAGGATTTTGGAGCAGGGGCCTAGGAGCAAGGGCGTGGCCAGCCTCCCTCCTCCGAGCCCAGACTCTGATCACCAGGAGTGCCCAGCCTGAGAAGAGAACAGAAGGGAGGGCTGTGGCCCTCATCCCCCCACCCCGACCCTGCTACTGCCCTCTGGGTTGAGTCCCACCCACAGCTCTTGGACTATCCAGATTCATTCCAGCCCCACCAGACCGCATCAGGACACAAAGAAACCCTGGGGAGCTACTCTGCCCCCTTTGCCCTGGCCGAGCCCCCATTCCTGGTGAGCCCTGTGGACAGGAAGCTGGCTCAATGAGCCCCCAGCTGTGCAGCCCTCAGCCCCAGCGTGCCCCTCCTGAAGCTTTGCGGGCCAGAGCTCCCTGGGCTGATGGGGGGGGTGGTGTCATGGTGGGGGGCTGGAGCTGCTGCCTCTACCTCTCTGGTCCCAGCTGGGGCCTGGGCCTGGCAGAGGTTGGGTCAGCGAAACGAGCACCTCGCCCTTACCCACTGTGTTCAGATCCTATGAGCTGTGCCCAGGGATGGCCCGGTCCCCCTGGTCCCCGAGCTCCGTCTCTACCTTTACCCTCCCTTTTTACTCTCCGCATCAGTCTTGACCTTCAGTCGCCTCTTCTCTCACTCTCTGCCCTCACTCAGTCTCTTCCATTTCTTCTCCCTCCAGCTCCTGGGCCCCCAGCCCTCTCTGTATATGTTTATACACCTGTCAGTCTGTCTTTCTGTTGCTCTCTGCGTTTTTCTCTCTCCTTATCTTTTCCATCACCCCACACTGACCCCGGCTCCTCTCTGTCTATGTCTGTCTCTATCTCCCTGTCTCTATCTCTCTGTCTCCATGTCTCCCTTTCTTTCTTTCTGTCTGTCTGTCTCTCTCAGTGTTCACTCTGGTCCCTGATCGTCCTCAGTCCCTACTGTCCAGAGCCCCTGCTGTTCCTCGGCTGCAGCCTTGGCAGGACCTGCTGGGGGCATTTTTTAGTTGCCCATGGGCCCTCATCCTGTTATCAGTTGGAAATGAATCAGATTAGGAAACGGGGGAGTGGGGGTGTTATCACTGGGTGCACACGGGGCGCTCAGCTAATCTCTGGTGGCCCTGGGTTCGAGAGGAAATGCAGTTGCGACACTGAGCCCTCCTTACCGTCACTGTCATGCCCGTGGCCGGGCGGTGGGGGATACGGTAGGAGAGTGGAGCGGGAGAGGGCAGAGGGCCAGGCCCCAGCCGCCCCCAGGCACATGCACACCCACATGGGAACACTCACACTTGCGCATACATATGCACGCGCGCGCGCACACACACGCGCGCATACACAGAGCCTCCTGGACTCTTGCACACCTTCCTCGCCTTGTACCTGCCCTTCCGTTGCTTTCGCACACCCACCACCATGCCCCGACCACCACTGCTCCTTACTAGATGGCTTTTCAGGCCTCGTCCCAGGGGCCTGCAGCCCTTTCTTCTTTCAGAAGAGGTCGTGACCCCTGTTCAACAGCCATACGACTGGCCACTTTCCTAACCAAGCCCTCCCACAGCTCCCAGGATCAGCCGCCCGTCATCTCTGTGGCCTCCAGGTCCGTGTGTCCAGCTCCTGCCCCACCTCTGCTCTCGCCTCCCACTGCCCCTCAGCTGTCCCTGCTCCTGTCGCCCCGGCCCCCTTACTGTGCTTCCTCGGTGCCCCAGCTTCTGCACATGCTGTTCCCTCCGCCTGGAAGGCTCTCCTCCACGGCCCACCTGGCCGACTCCTGCACATCCCGACTCCATCGGCCTTCACGTCATTTCCTCAGGGCATCGAGGGTCCCTTTCAGGTCCCTGGTTTTAGAGGCTCTGGCTCCCTGTGCTCTGTCCTCATGGCATGGATTCCCCTGTCCCCGCCGGGTCTGCGCTTTTCTGGGAATGATTTTTGTTTACTGCCCACATCCCACCAGACTGCAGATGTGATGAGGCGGGGACCCAGTCCTCCACCACCTGTCCAGGACCTGGCCTGGGGCCTGGTCGCGATAGACAGTGGTTGAATAAACAGAATTATAAACACACCCAGAAACACAGACACCCAGGTACAGACAGAGAAATATACAAACACATCCACAGATACTGCGCGAAACCCCCCCACAGACAGACACTCAGACAGACTCACAGACATGAGCCTGAAATCCTAAGTATGCAGAGAGACACAGAAAGACCAATGAGTATGCGCATGCCGACTGTCTCCTATGGGCTCACTGTGGCTTGTCATCTGGTGGGCACTCCAGTCTGTGGCCCATGTGCGCCCAACCCTGCCCCTCAGGTGAGATCCCCTGCCTGTGTGGGCTTTCTGCATCCTGTTGTCATGGTCTCAATTTCAGGAATCTCTTCACAGGTCACAGGCTCCCCAGGCAGAAATCTTTGGGCCCTGGCCATGGTCTCAAAGCAAGTAGCTTTTAGGCCCAACACACAGTGTCACAGCCGTGGTGACTAGCGTCTCCCATTAACACAGGGGGCATGACATTCATCACCTCTTACATGGCATTTTAAAGCGAAGTTACAGATTAGAGAAAGGATTGGATGAGTACACACAAAGCTAAAGCTTGGTATTTTCCCCAGCAACGTTTTACTTTCGGAATCACTGCTAAAGTTAATCCAGGTCAGGGTTTCTGTCCCAGGCTCAAAGAGGTTCCAGCTGGAAACAGGCAGCCGTGGTGGCGGATGGGGGTGAGGAGCCGGGCCTGGGAGAGGGGCAGCAGGCCATGGAGGGCGGACCCTCAGGCAGAGTGGGTGGTAGGGCAGAAGGCAGGAGGGCAATGGGGCAGGGCCCAGAGGCAGCAGCACAGAAAGACCTTACCTGGCTTCATCTGGGGCCTGGGGTGGGTGGAGCATCTGGCCAGAGGAAGCCAGAGAGGTGGGGTGCAGGGATAGGCTTGCGTTGCCCGCAATGGGGAACGGGGCTTCCAGGCAGCTCATTATCCAAAGCTCCTACAAGCAACTTCTCTCTTTCTAAGATGGCTTTCACCACCATCACGGCCCAGCTGGGAAAAGTAGTGAGCCCCTCCTCAGGACTCTGCTCACCTCTGCAGGTCCCTGTACCAGTGCTTGCTCCGTGAGAGCCTGCTTCTCTGCTGTCACCAGCTCCTGAACCAGAGAGAGCTAGAGCCATGTGCACTATGCACCAGGCATGGGGGAAGATGTGAGGGACAAATCTGTGACCCTTTTTTCAAATCAAGGGCATTTCCCTGGTTACTAGCAATCTGACCCTCCTCACACAGTCTTCCTTCAAGAAGGTTATTCTTGAATTCTCCTCCTTAAACAGACCAAGCAGCTTCTAGGTGCCTCTGTCCTGATTTCCAGTTTCCCTTATCAGGCCCAGGCGCCGTTTTTCCCCAGACCGCACACCGCAGTCGTGGTGGTGGGACCCGTGTGCTTGGGGCAAACGCCAGAGGGTGTCTGCAGCACCCAGGCCTCTGCACCATTTTCTTGTTCCCTGGGGGCTGGTGGCTGGCCTGGCGTCTCTCGGATGGAAATACTGAAGACTCCTCGGCTGATCTGAGAAACGTGAGAACAGGGCTGGGAAAATCGGCCGTTTTTGTGGTTTAGGGGTTTGAAGCGAGTTTCACAACTGATCTCCCAAGAACATGGTCCAGTCAGATGCGCTCCCCACCGGGGGCCCAGTTCCCGGATGGCACTGGTGCTGACCGCTCCCTTGGCTGGGTGGCAGGGGGAGGGCTGAGGCTGAGGCAGGGGGCTTCACCACCTGCCCCCCCGTGCTCCCCACTCTCCTTCTTTGGAAGATGAGCACAAGAAGCGGAGAAGATGGAGCCGTTTTGGAGCGTTCTTGTGGTTTTCACCTCATCCTTCGGCATGGGGAGAGACGTCCACTTGACACCCTGGAAATCTTTCTCAGATGCCGCTGGGGCAGCTGTACCCTTAAGCCCTCATTTGTGGGGACATGCACGCCACGAAATTATTTTGTTGCCATAATCTTGGACTGGGGCTGAGACTAGTGGGAGGTACTAGAAGGACTTGCTCTTGGGATTTGGGAAGAAAGGGGGACCCCAAGAAAGCCTACCCTGGATCCCCAGAACTTCTGCTACCTCCCCTGCAGACAATAGCCAGCTGAGATGGGGAAGGGGTTTTTAAGGCCAGTCCTGTCCCCGAGTGGCCTGGTCCCCCACCCCATCTTTCCACTCTGGGAAGTCCCAAGCTGCCTCAGGCCAGCCAGGGACAGAACCGAAATTGGTGACATCCGCCTCTCTGGCCCCTTGGCTCCCGCCCCCCTCCCTGCCCCGTCCCCCGCCCACTTGCCCCAGACTCTTCCTTCAGGAGCTTCCAAACCCCTGTGCAACAGCAGGCCATGCGGTCCCTGAATGAAAGCTTCCCCCGCCCCCACTGACATGCTCCCCGCCCCAGCCCGGGCCCTGTGTGAGCCGAGCACTCCCTGGCTGGTGTGTGATTCCGCACGCTGCCTCTCTCTGTCTCTCCGCTCAGGGCCTCAGAGGCCTAGGGCCCCTGCACGTTTCTCAGACTTACCACTTCCCACCCCACCTCCCAGTGGAGGGGAGACTAAAGCACCAGACATGGACATTCCTATCCAAAGACACGGTCGTGAGGCAGTGGTGGGCATAGGACAGAGTCTCAGCTTCAGGACAAATGAAGGGGGAGCGGGGGACCTTGCACATCGAGTAAAGCAGCTGTGAAAACAGGGCCTGGGCTGAGATTCACCCAACTCACAGCTGGGGAGGCGGCCAGTCATGTGCTTGGTGGGGGGAGTGGTCGGGTGGTCACCCCGACATGGTGGGTCGAAGAAAGGCAGGCCAGCCCTGTGGTGATACTCAGGGAACAGGGGAAGGTAGCATGGCCAGACATAAGATTTGAGCAGATCCACAAAGCCCTCTTGATCAGAACCAGATAAGCCCGAACAATTGAAAATGCCTAGACAATTAGCCAGCATTTGAGAAACCTTCAGGAGTCCTCCATTTGGAGGGGTGGGGGGGGGGGCGCATAGCTGGGCAGATGAGGCTGACAGTGCTGGGGTCAGGCAGAGAGACCTAGACACGTCTGCTGGGGCCGGGCCCAGGAAGGCTGGGGTATACTGGGTGCATGTGCCTGGAGTTTGTGTCCCCCTTCCCGTTCCCTATCCATATGCCCCCTCCCAGCTTCCTGTTTCTGTTCTGGGGCCACAAGAACTTCCTTTTCTCATCATGGTTGAAAATGGCTTGCTAGTCTCAGCTGGAGGCCCAGCGGGGGTGCTGGTCACTCCAGCCCAGGGGACATCCACAAAAGGAGGAACAGGGAAACTCTGCCCTGGGGGATGTCAGGGCCCATCCTGCCACACTGAGATGTGAACTGTAGTCCTCCCCACAGTGCTCCTGCTGGAGTGGCTGACAAGGCTCCCCCAGCACCTCAGATGGAGCCTCTGGTATGAGCACTGCTCAAGGCCGAGGTGGGCTGGATCCTGCTGGAGCGACCTCAAGTAGTCACCATGTCTTCTTCCTGCCTCAGACAGAGGACCCAGATGATCTCTTGCCCCTTCTTCCTGCTTCTTCCTAGGCACGTTGGCACTTGACACGGGCACTCACGGGATGCACCACATTGGCCCGTGGTGCACTCATACGCACGCACGCGCACAGAGACATACACACACACACGTACGAATGCAGGAGGCGCCACCAGGAGCAGAGTTGCAGCCTCCTAGACACTGAGGCAGTGGGGGCCTGGCCTGGCCTGGGGAGTGCCCTTATGTGTGCATACACTGGTGAGTGTGTGTGGGATCGTGTGGGTGTGCACATGTATGTATGTGAGTGTGTGGGATTCTCTGGGTGAGCATGCATCTGTGTGTTGGGGGCGGGGGCATCATCTCTGTTCTCCCAGGCACATCCTGTACCTGAGCAGAGCTTCTCCCCCAAATGAAGCTGAGCTGTGCCCTGCAAATACCTGACCTCTGTTTCAAGGATGCAGCTTGGGGAGTGGTCTTCCCTCAGCCTGGTGACTCCTTGGGAGGTATAGCCATGCACAGGGTCCAGGATATGGGAGCCAGCCATAAGGGGGGCTGCCAGGGAGTGTGCACAGGGCTGTCACCTTGAGACTACCTGTATCCACTGGGGATGAAAGGCCCATAAGAGGGAATCCCTGTGAACACCCTGGGCTCAGTGTGGGGCGTGGGGGTGAATTTGGGCAGAGCTGTCGAGATGCTGAACTTGGGCCCACCTCTCACCTCATCCAGCTAGCTTGGGATGGAGCTAAAGATCCAAAAGCTTCCTCCCAGGGCCTGGGGCCGGGGTCAAGGTCACGATTCCACCAAAGCTTCTGTCCAGCATTTCTATGAGCACTTGTTAAGGGCCAGGCATCTCCTTTACTGTACAAGGACCATCACTGCCACTTACAGATGAGCAGCCTGAGGCACTGTGGTTAGGAGTCTGTGGTGCCAGGACCCAAAGCCAGGAGGCCGCATTATAGACATACATCAAATTTTGGGCCTGGCTACTGCACCCCCCCCACCGGGGATGGTAGCACAAGGAGACAGCACAAGGAACCCATGAGCCTGAGGTCACCCGGTCCCACTACTCAGCACCTGGCTTGTGCACCCCATTAGCACTGGGAGGAGGTAGCAGAACAAACACTCTCCGATTGTTTACACCGAGGTCTCGGGGCCATAATTAAGTCTTCGCAAATCAGGCCTTTATCCAACACGTCTCCAGCCTCTGAAGGGGAAACATCCTGGGGCATCTAATGAAGGAAAGTTGGATGGGTTTTAAGACTTTTTTTAAGTCCTGAAGAAGAGGCCTTTATTGCCAGTTCCCTCCTGTGGCAGCCTGCCTGGTCCCTGACCTGGTGCCTGGACTCTCCAATAGCTGTCTTGGGCCAGGGGCAGGGACAAGTGGCTCAGCTGTGGCAGCCCCACCGTGCTGTGCCAAGCCCCCAGGCCCCATTCACCAACCGGCTTTTCCAATTCTAGTGACACCGCTGGCTGCGGGCAGGGCCCCAGGCGTGGGGTGCTAAGGGTGCCCTTTTCCCTGTCCTCAATGCCTCGCCTCAACCTGCCAGATGTACCCTTGGACAGCCAAACCCAGGTGGGGATGGGGTGGGGCTGGCAACAGGGGTGACCTCTGACTGCCCAAGGGCCCTGCATTACCAGGCTCTACACCACCCCTACCAGGTCTAGGCCCGCTACCCTCTCTCGGCCTCTGTACCTTTGCTAAAGCTGTTCCCTCTCCAACAATGCTTTTCCCTGCTCCTTTCTCCCTAGCAAATTTCTACTTATTATTTTAAGATTTAGTTTGGGCATCACTCCCCACGGAGGCTGCTCTGTACTCTAGGGCAGGTTCCCTGTCCCTCCTCTGTACCTCCATCCCTCCAGCTAAATGGTGTTCGTGCCCCTGGGTATGTGTCCCTTGAGGGCACATCTTGGGCATTAGGTCAGCCCTATGCCTGGCACGGAATAAGCAAGTGCTCAGTTCCTACTTATTGAAGTAAAGGAAGAGTGAGCAGGGGATGGTCACATCACCCAGTGACAAACGATGAACCCTGGGAATCCTCACTGCCATTCACAAACAGGGAAACTAGTGTTGGCAACAGAGGTGACTTGCTCACAGCCAGCTGGAGGGTGGGTGGAGAGTCTAGGGCAGCGAGCAGCAAATCTTTCTGGTAAGGGGCCAGATGGGAAATACTTTAGGCTCTGCGGGTCACTTAGTTACTTTTAGAATTATTCAACTGACAGTCGGGGTAAAAGCGGCCATAGATAGTGCATAAACTGATATGGCTCTGTTCCAATAAACCTTCATTTACAAATTTCATATCATTTTCATCTGTCACAAAAAATGATTCTATTGAATTTTTCAAACCATTAAAAATATATATATAAATCATTTCTATCTCACAGGTTATACAAAAGCCTGTGAGAAGTGTGGCTCAGTGTAAGGCCTATGGGTGGCTGATCCCTGGTCCAGGGTGAAAACTAGGTTTGCCCATCGGGTCAGTCCTCTCTTGGGGCCCCAGCTCAAACATGGTGCATGCTCAACAAATGGATGGAGTAAACAAACAAGTGAGCTAACTAACTTGCTATCTAACCAACTAACTAGTTAACTAAGCCCTTATCTCTTGGGTTCAGAGTTACCCCCTTTCCATCTTTGGTCTTCTTTAGACCTGACTGACCTTTTGTCCGATGACCTATCTCATGGACCTCTTGCCCAACCCCCATCGTTCTGACCTCTGGCCAGGCCTCTGGTCACCTCCTCAAGCTGCCGAGCTGCTGCAAACATGCACTCATTACTGCCAGGCAAAGGTGGGGAGAGGGCGTTGGGGCTAAGAGGTGGTGTCTGGCTACACCATAGGGCTGGATGAGAGTGGTCTGGCCAAACAGAGGACACACTCTAGGCAGCAGGATCTCCTAGACAAAGGTGTGGAGGAAGGAGCTGCGGGACCACAGAAAATCCAGGAGAGTAGATACACAAGTTCCTCCCCATACAGGGCTGGGAGCAGCCAAGGAAGAGACTAATCCCATCAGGAGCAAAGGGTGTGTGTCCAGACATGGCCGTAGTCCTGACCCACTCAGCTGGGCCTGCTGGTGTGGTGTGAGTGAACCCGGAGGTTCGGGGAAGCCCCAGCGTGTCCCTTATAGGCCTGCCCCACACCTGACACATGGCCACTCCTGTTCCAGACCCATGTGTTTGGGTTCAGCAATGCCCTGTCTCATCATTCATTCATTTAACACACATCGGTGGGCTATCATCTACCTGCCAGACAGGCCCCCTTCGGTTCCTTGCTTTCTGGAACTGACATCCAGCAGGGAAGATGGATGATGGACAAGCAAGCAAGGCCAAGAGCAGGGCCATTTCTAAAAGCACGAGGAACTGGAAGTGCAGCAATGCACCTGGGCAGGGCCTGGAAGCTACTTCAGGCGGGCCTTGGGCCTTCCCGGGGAGGGGGCAGTAGAGCCCAAACCTGAATGAGGAAAAGGATCAGCCAAGCAAAGACCCAGAGGGAACCACAGTGCATAGTACTGAGCAAGCTGGTTGAGGGACAGCCCCAAGAGAGGGACAGAATGATGAGCATGGAGGCAGGGAGGGAGGCCCGGCCATGCAGGACCTCGCAGGGTGCTGCGGGGCAGGCAACACATATAAGGGCCTGGAATGTGATCAGATTGATGTTTGTAGAGATCTCTGGCCGCTGCTGCTGTTGTGTGAGGAGCCGAGGGTAGGAATTGTAGGATAGGACGCCTGTCCCCAAACATGCTGGGAGGGTGGTATGTCAAGGACTGGGTCCTGCCAGGCAGTCAAGTGCCGGTTCCCCTGCTGGAGCAGGCACAGGAGGCTGGGCAGGACGTGGGCGCTGGGCAGGCCCCGAGACTGCTGCTCTGGGCCTGACTATGGTGCTGGCTTGGCATGCAGCCGCGAGGGAGCCATGTGTGGGCACGTCCTGGCGCAGCCCGCCTGCATCTCTGGAGACAGGAGCCACAGGTAGGCTGGTTTGCCTAGGCCTGGCTTTCAGTGCTGTGGAGGTGAGGTGGGTTGCAAGGTGGCAAAGACCTCCCTAGCCTTGAAGCCAGCACAGAGAACAGGGAGCCCCTCTACCTTTGCCGGGCCTCTCTTTGCTCATTCAACCACTCCGTATTGCAGGCTCACTGTGTGCCAGACCCAGCTCCCGTCCCAGGGTCTGTCTAGCTAGGCACCTGTATCTGGTCTGGGGCCAACCCTGAGATGGGTGTCCCCTCCCACCGCAGGGCTGCAAGCCCCTCCAGCCTCAGCCCAGTCCAGACTGAGGGGTGTTGCATGCTGCCTCTCCTTCTCCTAGTCCCCATTTCCCAGTGGTACCAGGACATCTGGTGCCAAAAACAGAACCTGTGTGAGGTTCAAGTACTCAGTCCTCTTCTCAAACTTCCTGGGGTGCTTGGAGCAGACTCCTGGGTACCATGTGGATAGTGTCTGCAAGGCAGGACACCAAACAGTGTGAAGGCCACGGGGTGAGCAAAGCAGGGGTCTGTGCCTGGCGGGTCTGTGTCCGTAAGGCATGGCTCATGCAGGCCTGTGGTGGCTCCCAGGGGCAAGAAGGCCGGAGTGCATGTGTGAGTGCATGTGTGTGTGTATGTGTGTGTACTGTGACCACGCTTGTGTGCTTATGTGTCTGTGTGCATGTGTGTGCATATCGGTGTCTGAGTGTGTGCCTGTGTGCTATGAGTGTGTGACGAATGTCCGTGCACGCGCCTGTGCGCATAGCTGTGTCTGTGAGTGTGTGGGTGTGTGAGTGTGTGTGTGTGCGCGCGCACGGCCTGTACTCCTGGGGCTGGTGTGGCCCACGCTGACTCCAGTGGCCTGTTTTCCTGCTGCCCCGCCCTCCTTCTCAGTGAGTGTTGACTCAGGGAGGGACAGGCAGACTTCGTTCAGGATTTCCTGGTTGGGCAGAAGTGGTGCCTTGAAAAAGGAACAATTGTGTCCTGAAGTGATCACTGAAGGGTCTGGGCTGTGCAGTGCTCTGTGGTGCCCGAGGCCGTGAGGTCATGTGCTGCCCACCTAGGCGGGGTTTCCAGAGACAGCTATAGAAGGCTGATAGGACCTGCCCTGACGACTTTCCTAACTGCTACCCCCACCAGGGCCACATAGGTTGTCGGCTCTAAACCTGGACGCCCCTTTATAGCCATGGAGGGGAGATTGGCACAGCGTGAGGGAAGGGGGACCTCTAATACCCACAGGCACTGGCTGTGCCCAAGTCCCCCACCAGGCTGGGCCGGGATGTCTCATTTCCTCCCACCCCCCAGCTTTATCCCTCCTCCCCCTGTCTCCTAAAACCTGAACTCAATCTGAGAATGAGTGAAAAGTCCCAGGAGAGCTCCATCATGTGGGGGCCTGTCTGAAGTGCCACCTCTCTCAGAGAGTCCAGGAACATTGGCCCCACTGGTGTTCCTGAGAAATGCAGACCTGCTGAGTTAGCACGTGGGCTTCAACAGTGTCCCCCAGGAGTTGCTGTCACTTTCCAAGAAGCACTGTATGACCAAGCCTCCTCCCTCATCACCCCTAGTTCCTGTGAAGGCCCCTGTCCTGGGTCAGGCCACCCCAGGGTAAGGAGGCTGAGGGGGTGGGGCTTGGGGAGGCTGGGCTGACTTGGAGGAGCAGCTAGTCTTGCCTCTGCTGGGTGCTTCTTTCTCCAGCCTAGGTGTTGAGGGCCTAATCTGCAGGACAAAGTGAGGATTTGCAGTCCAAAGGCTGCTAATGCAGCTGTAGCTCCTCTGTCAGCACCCGCTAGCTGGAGAGGGAAGAAGCTCTCCCCAGGGCACAGGGAGCCACCTGTCCTGGCTTGTTCAGGGAGGTGGTGGGGACACAGCCAATGATGTGGAACTCAGCTGTTTCTGAGCGGGGTCAGCATAAGCAATGACCCTCGTGGGGGTCCCCAGACAACCTCCGGTTCAGACTTCATGAGCTCAGGCCTAGGGTGCCTGTCCCCAGAGACACTGTCCCGCTCCTGCATCCTGCCACCAAATCTGCCCATGCCAGGGCTCTCAAATCTATTATGATTTTCCAAATCTATTATGATCCTTCTTCCGAACAGGGTTCCTCTATCCTCTCTGCCCCCAGCCGGGCTGTGGGAGATGAACGAGAGCCTCAGGTTCCACTTTTGCCCACTTTGGTGCCCCCAGGACCTGGCACGTGTTTGCTTCCAGTTGGGGAGGAGAGTGTCAGAGTCCCTGGGTGCTTCAGAGACCCAATGCCTTCTGAAGCTGAGGGGAGGGGATCACAGGGTCCCCCTGTGCAGGGTGGAAGCAGGGGGTGGTGCCCGGGTCCTGGTCTCCAGCCTATACCACATTGGGCAGCCATGAGCCAGGTGGCTGTTAATAATTAACCCTGGGCCTGGGCCTTGACCTCGTGGGCCTCTGAGTAAACAGCCCTTTCTGGTCAAGCGTCCTTAGCCTGCGGAGCCCGCTGGGCCCCTCATGGCCTCTCTGCCCCTTGACCTCTTCTAGCCTCGTGGTCCATACCTCCCTCCCCCTCCTTAGCTGCTGAGCTGGAGCAGTGGCCAGTGGTCTGGACGTCTGGGCCTCTCTGACTCCCAACCTGGATCAGCCCACCACCTATTCCTGCCCCGGGACCTATTCTCCCCTCACGCTTCTCCCCACTTCCCTAGCCTTTGAGGAGACTTCCCTTCTTAGACTGGGGCTTGTGGACCCAGGAGTCCCCAACACAGCCTCAAGCCTCAGTGCTGCACTTCTGTGGCCGTAGAGGGGCTTGATGTGATTTTTGTGGGCGCTGCTGTTTGGGACCTGAATCCCGGGTCTGACTGCTGGGCCAGGGTCTCAGGGACAGGCAACATGCAGCTGGGGCTGCACTGAGCACCCCTGTGTAGACAGTTAGGATCAGCTGTCAAAAGGCCTATGTTCTAGCTCCGCTCTGCCCTAGCTGGCTGTGTGACCCTGAGCCAGTGCCCTGGCTCTCTGGGCCTCAGTTTCTTATTATTTATACAATAAGAAATGGCACGGATATCTTAGGGCTTGCCAGCTCCAGGATTCTAGACCTCCTTTTGGTTTAGAGTGAGACTGAGAACAAGAACAGCCTACGTTCCACCTTGCTCCGGGTAATCCTCAGGGACAGAGTCACCTGGGTGGGCCCCCATGTTCCTGGCTGCCCAGCAGCCACTTCTTTCTTCTGGGGCACCCCTGGTGTTCCTTGGGGAACCAACCCTCTCCCTTCTCAGACCACATGGTTCAGGCAGGGCTGCCCCAGCCCAGGCATCTGGAAGTGGGTCATGTGCCCTGGGCCTGGCCACTGGGTGTCAACCTTGAGACTTTTGTTGGGAATACTGAGAAATAATCGTTTCCTTTTCCTTAGGTGGCAAAGCAGAGAGATGTGAACATAGAGGCTTTCCTGCTGGGAGCCCGTGGAAGGTGGAGGAGCGCAAAGGGAAGCAGAGGTCAGAGATGGATGTGGGTTTCCACAGCTGAGACAGGGCTGTGCCTGGCTCCTCCCTGGGCTTTTCCATTGTGAGAGTTCAGTTCCTTTTCTGCTGAAATTAGTGTGAATTGGGTTTCTTCCTTGATTTGCATAGTCTTATACCTCCTGACCCAGACCATGCAGAGAAGATACCACAAATGCACAATAGCCACAGGTAAAAACACTGCTAACTAAGCATCCATACAGAAAATACGAAAGGAGAACAGGGCTAGCGAGGAAGGCTGGCTGCAGTGAGGGGCTGAGGGAAAGCTGGGCCCGTCAGGTAGTGACAGGCAGAGGACATGACACCTGGGCCCTCGGGAGCCAATGAGGGCTCTGGATGAAGGGATGATGGGCAAGTGTGTGAGGCTGACAGGCTGTAGCTCACGGACTAGGGGATGGAGGTGAATGTTTGTGCTTATGTGTATGTGCTGTACACACGCACACACGCACATGCACATACATGCACACACGCACACACTGAGCTTTGCATGCAATAGTATAGTCCGTGGCCCCTCTGTGAGCCCTTTGAGGCCCTGTCCACTACAGAGTGGGAGTGAGTCAGAGGCCTCTGGTCAGTCAGGTCCCCCAGACTGGGGCCCCCAAGAACCCCCTGGATGAGGCTGCCTCCTCTGCTCAACCGTGAACAGGAGGGACACCTGGGTTTCTGGAGGAACAGAGGCTCAGCCCCACTAGGGCTCCCCAGGGGCCTCAAGGAGGGTGACGTCATTGACCTCATGGGGCTGGGCTTAGCGAGAGGCTTTGTCCTGATGCCCAGGCTGACTCTGTGACTTTGGGCAATCAGGAGTCCTAGAGGCAGAGGGCCTCAGACACATGGAACTCAGCATGCACGCATGCGGACACACGTACATCTGGTAGACACAGCACACGGTAGCACACTCGCAGACAGCCATCGTGTGTGAGCCCTGGGGTAGGGAAGTTGGGGGGCCTCTGTGTGGACAGATGGCAGGGGCACTGAACAGCAAACTCCCACTGCCGAGGCTCCTGCCTGACTCCTAGGCTGGGGCCTGGGGAAAGCCCCTTTACCAGAGATGGGACCAGCTGGATGGGGGTCCTCCCCACGCCTCACCTCTGCTGCTGCCTCCTCTGTTCCTCTTCCTTCACCTGCCTTGGCCTTGGCCTGTTTCTGCCCCTTCCCCGTTTCTGACTCCTGTCTCTCCTCTCTCTATTGCTCTCATTTTCTGTCTCCTAGAGGGGGCACCCAGGAGAGAGACCAAGCCTAGAGCTCAAGCTCAGGCTTCTCGGCCGCTTGGCTAGCTCTCATCTTTACACTGCTCCCTGCCCCGCTTCCTCTCGCTGGCCAAGCTGTCTTGCCCTTTGCCCTGGAACTGCCAACACCCCAGGGGGCCATTGGCCTCGCCTCCTCCCCCAGCTTCTGCAGCCCCCGCTCCTCCCCCAGAGGCTGGCCAGTGAGCTGGGCTGTGGGGAGGCCACAGAGCCAGGACATGTGTCCTGGCCCCAGGCAGAGCCCTCACCCTGGCCGCAGAGCCACACTGGCCAACTGGCCAGGACCAACTCTGTCCCCTGAAGCCTCTTGAGGCCTGGGTAGGCCTCCTGCATTGGGCAGCATGGACTCCCATTCACCTCCATGCTGGGAAACTGACCCCAGATCAGAGCAAGAGTCCGTTCTGAGGGAGCCCTATGGAGGGGTCCCTAGCAGAGCTGAGATCCAGCCAACAATGATGTGGGAAGAAGGACCCTGCACCCACCTCCTCAGTGGGGCCTCAGGGAAGAGCCTGCCCTGGAAAGAGGAGGAAGAAACAGAAACCATTTCACAGCTGTAGGTCTTGCCAGGATGGGAGCAGACACTGGGGCCTCCACCGGGGGAACGAGGAGGTGCACCTTCCAGTCTGGGCAGTCACTGTGCCCAGACTGGAAGGCCCTAATTGTGCTCACTACTACTGCCATCCGGGCCTGAGCCTGCTGGTGCCTGCCTCCAGGAAGCCTGCCTAGGCTGGACCAGAAGTGGGAGGAGCCCAAAGCAGTGGCCTTCATCCTCAACAAGGACCTGCACTGGGATTTGTCCCACCACACTTGTTAGGCTGGATGTTGCAGGGACAGGGTTGGGCCCTCTACTCTTAGAAGACACCATCTGCCACCTGGCCTGTCTGGGTCTCAGCACCGGGCTACAGAATGGGAGCAAAGGCTGCATTGGATGTGCCTTGACTTTACATCTCAGAATTCAGGGCAAGGCCCCAGCTTATGTCCATTGATGGGCTGGTATTTGGAAAGAAGTCGTCAGCCCTCATTGGGCACAGGGCTACCAGTCATTATGGCAGACAGGCCTGTGCAGTACTAAGAGATGCCAAGAGCTAAAGAAGGGACAAGTGGGGGCAGCGATTAGTATTTACAGTGGTGTCAAGCTGCCTGGGTTTGCATCTGGCTAAGTGAGTGTCTGATGGGTGCTTTTCCCTCATGTAGTCTCAGCTGATATTTGGAGTGGAACCCACCTCCCAGGGTTATGAAGTAATGTGGGTAAGTGCCCAGCCTGCTGCCTGGCACACACTTAGCCGTCGATCAATGTGGCTGTTAGCCCTGTTTAGGCCAACAGGCTTGGGAGGCTGGAGAATCCAGGTCATTTCTACAGAACTGGGCAAGACCTGCCACTGGGCAAAGGGAAATGTCCTGACTTAATCTCCCCCTTCCTGGGCCTCAGTGTCCTCAAGGCACAAATATGCACTTGTGCATGCATGCAGTAATGGGTGAGCGCGTGCGTGTGTGTGTGTGTGAGCATGTGTGTGTGTGCGCGCACACACACACACACACAGACACCTGGTTTTGCTCCCCGGGACCCCCCCCCCATCTGCTGGAAAACCAAGAGCTGCCTTTTCAAAATAATGATTAAGAATCAGCATTGACTATTCAAATCGAAACTCCTCAAACCTTCTGCAGGGTACCCAGCTCCTCTGGAGTCTGTGGGTGAAAAGCTCTTACTGTAGTGGAAAAAGAAGTCTGCCAGAGCAGAAATCTTCCTCAATTTAGCTGAGTCATTTTCTGTGGTTAAGGAAGTGCAGGTCACCTTTGGCCCTTCCCCTGACGCCCGTGGCCGAGCCAGCTTGGGGGACGCTGATCCACACTCTCTACATGCCTGCCTGCAGCTAACCCCAAGGTCCTCCCATCAGAGCCTTTGAAAATAAGATCTCCCCACCCTGCTTCCCACGGCTGCTTCCTGCTCCCGGGTGGGAGTCCAGAGCCCCGGAGAATCAGGAATCAGGGCACATCGTGGAGTGGACCATGGGCTACAGCAGAGGAGAAGCAGACAGATCCATGGCCTGGGCAGCTCTAGGACCACAGGCCCATTGTCTTTGGCCCTCACTGCAGCCAGAGATGGGGCCTCTGTGTCATCTCCGATCTGAGGAGCCTGAGATACTGGCTGATATGCCTGGCCCAAGAGTGTTAGGTTCCTGCTCAGCTGAGTCTCCCAATTCGATGGAAACTGGTGCTGGCTGATGCTTCTGTCTGGCCACAGGCTGATGCCTCTCCCCTGGAGACCCTTAGAAAGCTTCCAGAGGCTGTCCTCGGCAAGATGGTGGGCCATCTGAGTGCTTTATTGAGAGACTTGGATGCACCAAGCTGCAGCACTGACTGGTAGGGAGGGGAGGCTGGCTCTTTGGGCTGTGGGTCCTCCAGGTGTGTTTGTGCCATATGACAGGAACCAGGGATCTCCTGGGACAGGCCTCCACCTGAGCCCTGGGCTTCCAACCTGGGTACTCTTCCTGGGCTGTCTGGGAGTCAGCAGGAGCCATACAGCTGCTCACCTGTTTGCACTCAGGCTTTCCTCAGTGACATGGTGCTCTGTGTCTTGCCCGGGAAATGGGGATGCCGATACCCACAGTCCCAGATTGCTGGGAAAGTAAAGGAATGGCAGAGTCAGAGGGAGCCAGGAGACCAAGCTCCTGATGTATTTGGGAGATCAGAGCCCAGATGCGACCCTTATGCTTCAATTGTGGGGTCAAAGGATTGGGGCGTGTCCTAGATGGGTGTCCGAGGTCACACTGGGGAGTCCCCTTAGAAGAGTGTCAGGGTGGCAGAGCAACCAGCCCAACGTTACCTGTGTCCTGGAAGCCATGAAGGGAGAGCTAGTGATGGTGCCGATGGGGCCCACGTGGGGCCCCAAACCAGAAGGGTCAGGGCACTGCAGCAGAAGCCAGGGAGGCCCGGCTCCCTGGAGGGCCCCTTGGCCCTTCTCAGTGCACAGCGGGAGCCTGCTGGGCCGGCCCCGGGGGCTGTGTCACCCAGAGTCATCCCACACCCACTTGGACTGGGTCCTCCTGAGGCTCTGGCAGCCAGTGTTTGGGAAATTAGGTGAGGGGGGCCTGGGACGAGGGTGAGGAAGGGAACTATTTATGTCTAAAAGTCATCTTGAAATTTTCAACATATTTTTTATTTTTCAAAACAAAAGTTCTACACGTTGTGGGGTGGGGGGGTAGGCAAACCTAGCTTTGTGGGAAATGAGTCAGACGGCCATAAAATGTGTTGTTCTTAACCGAAGAGATTATTTTACATCTTGTGGCATGAAGACACTGAGAGGAAGCCTCGTCTTAGTCCCTGGTGGGGCTCCCTGCTTGCCAGCCTGGGCCGCTGCGTCTCCCTCATCCCTGAGGAGATGAGCGCTGTGGCTGTGTCCCTAGGCTTGGCTCCTCACCCCCCAGGCTCCTCCCTAATTCCTTCCTGACCTCACTCTTTCAGGCAAGAGTGAGGCCCTGAAGTGTGGTAGCCTCCTGGTGAGCTCTGGCTTCACCATTTACAATCTGTGAATCTGGGTAAAATCCAGTGGGCCTCAGGGAGCTTCCTGCCCCTTATTTAATGGACAGGCTGGTGGGGGGAACTGCTCCCCAGAGCAGCTGATAAGATGCAATGAGAGACTTAAAAAGGCTTCTGAATACAGCTGGTGCTCCATGAAGGAGTTTCCTTCCCCTTCATACAGCGTCCTTGAGTACAGGTGAGGGGCACGAGGGGCAACCTGTTCCTCTGGAGGCCCTTCGCAAGGCCAGAGGGCAGGAGGCCTGTCGTCACCTCCCTTGTAGCCAGCATGCCTTCCCCTGAGCAGCTTGCTCCCAGCTCTGGTCCTAGGGAGCAGGAAGCACAATCCCCACCCCAGTGGCTGGAGACCTCAGGAGGGCTAAGGTCAAGGAGCTCCAGGGGCCCACAGGACACAGGACCTGGTGGCTTTGAGGCCTCAGGAGATGAGAGGCCCCAAACCCCTCATCTCCCTCTGCGCAGCTGTTGGGTGGAGGCAGCAGGGATGGGCTCTGCTCAGAGCTTCTCTGCAGTCCCTTGCGGGGCTGCTATCCATCGCCATGTGTCTCCTCCACCACCCTGCCTGCATGGCCTAGAGTCGCAGATCCCATGGATAGCTCGGCACCTGTGGGGAGAGACCTGCAGGTAGCCTGAGGTGGGGCAGAAGTCGGAAAGGACTGTGGAGCCCAAATCACATTAACTGAATCCAGAAATCCACCACCTTCCTCTACTGTGGTTGTGAACTCACTTGCTCTGCAGAAGCAATGACAAAAGGTTCTCCCTGAGTCGTCCTCCTTCTCCTTGGGCTCCAGCTCTTCCTGGGACAAGGGGCAGAAATAGGGGACGCCCGTTGTTTTGCCTGCCTCAGTATCATTTTCTCTCATTCCTGCCGCAACACCTGGATTTTCCTCAGACCACTCCCCTCCCCCACTCTCATTCCATGCAGTATGGGTGGGGCTGACTCCCTTCCTTCCCTCTCCAAGTGTTTGTGTGGCTAAGGGGGGTGGGGATAGGGGTGAGGATGGCAGTAAGGAAATGACTTAGGGTTGGTGGATTGGTATCCTCCATCCTCCCAGACAGAGTTCAGTGATGAGCCTGTAGCGTAACAGAATCCAACTTCAGGACTTGTAGTGGGACTCTTCAAAATCTGGAATTCTATTCCAGGTTGCTGGATATCTGTTTGGAGGCTTTGGGTTACTGGGAACTCCTGACAGGAGACTGCAGTCAGCACAAAGGATGGAAAACCAGGAGGTGCAGAGAGAGGGGACTCTTGAAGACATAGTCTGGCTGCTGGATCCAGCCACACCTGAAGACGATACCACTGTGTTCATTTTCCTCATTGTGCTTGGCTCTGTGCATGAGTCCCCGGCACAGAGGCAGGATTTTTGGTGAGCTGTGCCAGTGTCATATGCTCCTTGCTGCTTAGGCCATTCAAGTTAGGATTCTGCAAGAATTTGTAAGCCAGTTACCTAGAGCTAAGGACCAGCCTGAAGTGAGGGTTCAGTTAGGACAGTCAGCCATGGAGGCCTAGGTGTGTGGCTGAGAGGGGAGTCAGGGGTGACCCATATTGCACTTGACTTTCCGCAGAGACCTTCCTCATGGGTGAATTTGGGAACAGAATTCATGGGAAGCAGCTTATGACTTTCCGATGATAAATTTAGAAAAAGAACCAGCAGGATGTTCTTTTATCTTCATCTTTCTCTTACCAATGGGCACCTTGACTTGTCGAGGGCACTGAGAGTGGTGGAGAAATGGTTAGTTTTGTTAGATAGCTATCTGCATTTCTAACACTGGAAAGTCAGCTCCTGGGGGGCAGAACTAAGTTCTGCCAGGTGGCTCAGAGACCAGGGAGCTGGCCTCTGCCTCATTCCCCAGCCTAATTTTCTGGCCCTCTCCCCATGCGGCCCCACTGGCCTTCCATTGAAACTTTGCTCCATCTTTTTCTCTACCTAAAGAAGTTCTTTGAGTGCCTGACTCTTTCTTGTCCCCTCAGTTTCCACTGACCACTGCCTCCACAGGGGCCTTCCCTGACCACGCGGCCCTACGCAGGCAACCTCTGACACCAGGTCGAGGGTTTTTTTTTTTTTTTTTCCCTCCTTGCACTCAGCTCAGTGCCTGAGTTCCAAGAACAGAGGCAGGTGGGGAGCAAGTGTGTGTGAACCCATGAGGTTTGGGAATAGAATTCTTAATCGTCTGTCGACCTCTGAGTAGATATGCGCGTTCTCAGCTTGCATCTCCAAAGTGAAAGTGAAGGGAAGCAAACTTCAGCTTGGGAGGGAGGTGGGGAAGCAAAAGGCAGAGGAGGGGGAGGAAATGGGGCGGGCAACGGGCAAGCCAAGTGGAGGTTATTCCAGGCCCTGAATGACACGGAGCACTGGGACCCCCGGTTCACCCCAGAAATCAGACGCACTTTGGCCTCGATCTCCCGGACACCTCTTTTAGGAAGTGTTTGGAACCCGAATGTGAATGTGGATCAGAAATGGTCCCTCAGGGTGGAAGCCCCAGTAAGCACATGCACGGATTGTGTGCCAGACAGGAGACACTAGATATGTTTATAATTTTCCTAATTATCCCTGTCCTCTCTGATACTAGGGCTCTATAAAATTGTCACAGCCGTGGTTGTCATTTGGCTCTGGCTTGCTGCATGCATGAGGGTGTTTGTTTACAGAACGCAGCCGGCAGCAGGCCTTCATGTGGGCTCCGACCCACCCCTTTGGCTGCCACGAGGGGCTGGCCCCCCTCCAGGATTTCCAGACAGATTTGCTTCTCCAAATTCTTTAAAGAAAAAAAAAAAAATCAACCCGAGTATTGGTGATCACTTAGTCTTGGCAGAAAACCAAATTCAGCCCTGATGGTTCCAGTAAAGAGATGTTAACAAAGGGACTGTTTGTGGAGTGTGACCAGGGTTGAGGGAATCAAGAAGGGTTGTTGAGGCCCCCACAGCAGCAACTGTTACCACTGCAGGGCTCCAGGGGCGAGGTGAGGCACTAGCGCTACCAGAACCCAATGAAAACTGGCCCCGCGGAGGTCAGAGGATAGGCCGCCTGACAGGGCTATAGTCTTGGGGACACGTAGATGTGGCAACGAAGGAGGCAGAGAGCAGATAAGAAGCACTTCAGCCTCTGTTTTCTTCATCCTTCTGCTCTTCTGCTGCTACCTACCATTGGCCAAATCCGAAAGGAAGCCAGAGGCACGGGCGGCCTTCAGCGTGGCCCACACAGGCCAGGTTCCCAGGGCAGAGAGCAGAAGCGGAATGGATCTGAGTACAAACGAATACTATTTAGTGTGATTGAATAAGGCATTCTGGGACATTCCTATGGTCAAGTTTGGTGGAAACGCTTCTTCTCTTATCCCCTAAAACTCTTTTGAATCCGGCCACCTCTGTACCACCAAGGTGTCGCCCACCACGAGGCATCCTCCATGCTTTAGTAAAGTGACCTTAATAAGTGAGCATGACTTCAGTGCTTTCCACGGCTTCTGTTGCTCTTGGCATATTGACCAAAGTGTGAACTCCTACTCGTGAGTGCATGATCCCTGGCCTCACCTGATCCCTGGCCTCACCTCTTGTACTCTACCCCCCATGCTACTTCATACTCTTGCCACACTGGACACTAATGACTCTATTCAGTACCTAGACTAGCATGCTCCTTCACACTGCTAAATTTTGTATGTGCCGTTTCTTCTGCCGGGATTCTCTTGATCCAACCCTCAACTACTTATAAATCCCACAGATCCTTCAGATCTCGGCTTAAAAATCACATCCTTAAGAACAACTTCCTTTAGCCCACAAAGCGGGCGCGGGCACCTTCTCATCACCCCTGAATTTTCTTACTTCACAATATGCGTCATGACTGTAATTAATTAATCAATTGAGTAACTCTCTGTTTATTGTCTGTTTCCCTAGAGAGATGATGATTGCCACAAAAGCCTGCTCTGTCTGTTTGGCTTACTGCTCTGCCCCAGCACAGTGTCTGGCACATAGTAGGTACTCTACAAATACTTGCTGAATGACTGAAGGGGGAACTTCCAGCTTCCAGTAATGGCAGGCTAGATTATTTGGCCCACCCTTGCACTGAAAACAACTTAAAATGCTGAACAAATTTGTAAAAAATATATAAAAAGCACTAAAGAGTTGGCAGTGTAAAAGGGAATTGCCAGGCCAAAATTCCCTTTTGGGGGAGAAATCCAGACAGGTAAGCAGGTAAGCAAGAGTAGAAGCTACTCTCTATCCCTGAGTCGTTTTCTGATCCCAACAAACATGGATTTTATTTTGACAGCCTCATGGAATGAGAGAGACAGAACTCAAATCTCAGGGTTCACACAGGAGGGATTCTATAATAAAACATCATTCCACATTGATGTGGAAGATGTGGAACTCTGAAGGGCTACACTCTCGGGAGAAGGGTGAAGCAGAGGTAGAACAGGTCCCAGATGATCTTGCAATCTAAGTTCTCATCTCACGGGTAGCCTAGGGAATCTGAAGTCTTAAGGTTGATTAAGACCAGGGCGGAGGCAGGATCAGCACCTGGGCCCCTACACTCTGTCCAGTAAGAGAGTTGAACCTCTCCACCCCCAAATCCACGCAGGGAAGTGAAACACAAGAACAAATAAAAATGCTCCGTAACGGGTACCTTTGTCCTAAATCTGAAGTTTTTCTTTCAGACAATTTTCCTAACACAATGACCAGCACATAGTCAAAGATGATCAGACACACAAGAAAATAAAACACTCTAAGTAAAAACTAGAAGAATCAACAGAAAATAGAAATAGAACCTTAAGAATTAAAATTATTTACTATGAAAGAACTGTGAATATGATGTGTAAAGAAATAAGGCATGCTTAAAGATAACTGTAGGGAATGGGAATCTATAAAAAGTGGCAGATCAAGTTGAAATGGCAATAACTAAAATCAAGAACTTAATACATAGGTTTAACTGCAGACTAAACACAGCTGAGAAATGAATTAGGATATTAGAAAAGAAGTCGAAAGAAATGCTCATAAATGTAGCATATAGAGACAAAAAGAAAATATGGAAGAGGTGATATGAGAGAAAGAGAAAGAGTAGGTCTAATGTATGCTTCATATTGTCCCTGAAGGAGAGGAGAGAGCAAATGGAGCAGAGGAAATGTTTTAAGATTATTGGGTAAGAATTATCAGGAACTAGTGAATGAATGCATGAAGGGATACACTGACCCATTTAATGGTTCCTTGTGCTCCATGTTCCACACAAGCCAGAGCTCAAAAAATACTGATGGGAGATACGGGACCCAGTCTGCTCTTGGCCAAGAGCCATGATGTTGTATAATGGCCAAGTCCAATGCAGTAAAGGACACAGGAAAAAGATGGAAAATCAACTCTTGCCTCTCTCCTGCCTCTGCAGTTCACCCTTGCCTTCTTTGGAATCATTTGAGCAGCCCTGAGATGACCATAGCTGCATCCTCCCGTTCTTTCTTCCCTCCTATAGGCCTTACGAGGCTGCCACTGGGAGACAGGGAAACACCATTCTCAAAGGTCCCTCCATAGTCAACTGGAGCACAGTGGCATGGGTGGGTTGGGTGAGGAAGGCCTCTGTCCTACCCTGATTCAGCAATGATGGGACATTCTCCTCTTACATACTGTGCCCCTTCTCTCCTCTGATCCTGGTCTTCCTGTGGCTGGGCTCTAGTCTGGGCTCTCAGGGGTGCTTGGTGGAGACTTATTGACAGGCAGATATACTCTGGTTCTGGCTGGAGGAAGGGGTGGAATCTGAAAGAGGAAGTGATGTTAGAGTATCCCTTTGCCACAGCTGAAGAAGGCTTGATGTTGCCAGCACCGCCTTAGGGTCCTCCAGCCTGGGCCTCAACATGGGCCATGAGCACTCATGTCTCTCATTGTCTAGCCCACCAGCATCACTTATGACCTAGATGGCAAGGATCTAGAAGCCGGACTCCAGAGGTAGGCGGGGACTCTCAAACCCTCATTTCTACAGCCTTCTGGCCCTCAGCCCTGAGATCTCTTGGGCTGGAAGGTGACCTGGCTGGCAGGTGGGTCGTTTGTTTCTGACTCACACTCCCCTCTTGGCTGCCAGGTGACCTGGTCCTAGTCCTTCTCAATGTGACTTGTCCTGGGATCAGGTTCTTGTAGTTGCTCTGTTCTGGAGGGACACTCATTTATCATCTTGCCTCTGGGAATCCTGGCACACCTCTCAGACAAGCTCAAACAGAGAGGCTGTCAAACCTGTGCCTGGTCACACAGCGGGTGTGTGGTAAGGCGAGGACACACACGATCTCACGCCCCCAGTGGGTGGGAATGCAGGCCCAGCCCTGCGTAACCAGCACTGAGGCTCGGGCTCTGTGATGGGCTCCACAGTGGAGCCGGTGGAGGCCCTGGTCTCTCGCTGGCTCTTGGCTCGTGCCACGTTCCCCCCACCCCAGCAGCAGGCCTTCCAAACACTGTGCTGTGGGGTTCCAGTCCCAACAGCTTGTCTCACGGGAAAAGTGGAAAGGGATAGCCGATCGCACTTAATTTCCCAACCTATGATGAGTTAAGATGGGGGGCATGAGGGCCCCCAAACCTGGCTCTGCAATGTCTCTCGCATGCCATTCCAATTTCTGAAATTCTCAAAGATATTCCAAACGACATGCAGTGTATTTAATTTTAAAAATTAAAAACTAAAGTAAATGAAGTTGAGGAATGTTGGGTGGAGGCGGGGGAAGGGGAGGGGGTCATGGAATAAAGCCAATAATGAGAGTCTCAGGAAAACATGAGCGTTTCACTTCCCTGTGTGGATTTGGAGGTGGAGAGGTTCAACTCTCTCCCTGGACAGAGTGTAGGGGCCCCGGTGCCGATCCTGCCCCCGCCCTGGTCTCATTACTGGTCCTGGTAGCCCAGGCTCCGTAGCAAGTAGCTGGGCCTCTGGTGAGCCTGGGAGCAACACAGTGAGTAGAAGACCCGGTGGGCTGCTCTCTTTTCTGGTTCGGCCACATAATTACATAAAGTGCGTATCGCTCAAGATGCTCATCTCATCTCTGACACATTTTGGGCTGGTTGCCATCATCCCCACCTCCCCTGGCTCAGAAGCCCCACCTATGACTCATATGCGTCCACCTCTCCCAGGCGAGATTGCTCCTCAAACAGAAGATGGTCAGACCTTGGTGAACTCAGGAAATGCTTTTGGGAGGACCTTTCGCCCCTCTTAGGCCTGAAAGATTTGCCAGCCTCGGGCTCAGAATCGTACGTGCAGGGCAAGCTCCTACACCCATGCCCACACCCACACCCACATGGAGCCACTCTCCACTGGGAGTCACCCACGGCCCAGGCCTACCCTTCTCTCCTTTCTGTTGCCCTGCACCAGCCTGGCTAGCCGGCTGGGGAGGAGCCGGGGATTTAAAGCCTCCTGGCCCCCTTAGTACCTGCCACCCTCCTTTGACAAGTGGCATCCAACTGTTTCCTGTGCTTAAACAGCAAGGTGGGGGTGCCTGAGAGCTACTTTCCTTCCTTGCCTGAGGGGTTTGCTTATTAACTCCAGTTACTCTCCAGGCAGCATTCCTGGCAGTGAAGGGAAAAGCAGGGTAGGTTTCCAGAGCGATTTCCTGTTGGTGACCCCAGCTCAGGGGAAGCTTGGCCAAGGCCTCCTCCCACCTGGCTCTGTGGCACCTCCCTACCCCTCCAGAACCCCAGGAGCTTCCCCAGGACAGAGGGCAGCCTCCCTCCTCACTTCCTAGGCTGGAGCTAACTCAGGCAAATGGGAGCCAGCTGTTTGGCCAAGCACTGAGATGACCCAGTGGGGGACTGAAGGAGGCAAGGGGGCAGGAGGTGTCTCCGGGACATGCGTAGCATATCTTTCTGCTCCCCTGTCACCAGCAAGGCGGAAGGCAGGGCCATCCCATGCGCTGAGGTCCCAGCTTCTCAAATAGAAAGGAACTATGGGAGAGGCCCATGGAGTCAAGAAGGGGGAGTTGTCTCAGGATCTGGGGAGGCTGATGCTCTAGCAAGAACACTTGTCCTCACTCACTAGGAGTCATCAGCTAGGATTCTGCTCTTGTATCAAGAACCTTTTACCACAAAAAAATACATGGGGAACCCTTGGTGGCTTTTCTGAGAGTAGTGGAGGAGGGTTTGACCTCCTACCGAGGCTTCAGGGTCACTAGCAAGAGGACTCTTCACCCAGAGATGCTCATTAAGTCAGGGGTCCCCAACCCCTGGGGCTGGGGACTGGTACTGGTCCATGGCCTGTTAGAAATTGGGCCACACAGCAGGGCTTGAGTGACAGGCTAGTGAGAGAAGCTTCATCTGTATTTGCAGCCGCTCCCCAGCGCCAGCATCACCGCCTCAGCTCCACCTCAGATCATCAGGCATTAGATGATCATAGCTGCACCGGTCCCTGGTGCCAAAAAGGCTGGGGACCACTGCATTAAGTGCTTTCTGTGAAAGTATGAAAGGCATCATAGAAAAAAGAATTTTAAGCAACATTAAAATGACTTTAGTAACTCAATTATTTTGGGTACAAGGATTTTGCCCTAAATTATTCAGACGACTGTCTCTTTCCAGGGGAGTTTTCAGGGACAGAGGTGTGGCATTCCCCTCCCACTCTGCCTCCTGCCCTAACATATGGCAATGGCAATCGCAGTAGTTAGTTTGAGCCAAGTGTCTCACAAGCTTTGCCTGTTTACCTTTCACAACAACTCGATGACGTGTACCAGTTTTGCATGCATTTTGCATAAAAGGAAATGGAAGCTCAGAGAAATGAAGAGACTTTGTGAGGGCCACACAATCAGTAAGAGGCAAAGGCAGGAGTCAGCTGGTGTCAGTGCTATACAGCCCACGTCTTGTGGGCCATCTGGATCATGGGATTTGAGAAAGATCACGTGTCACCTGTGAGCAAATTGCCTTCTTCCAGAACCCAGCTCAGCACACATGCCAGAGCATCTGGGCTTGTTGCATCTGCTCAATGACAACTGCCAATCTACTCTGTGCCCGGGCTCTGCAGAAGAGCAGCAGTGGCCCTTAGCACACACTCACCATTATGGCCCCAAGCAAGTGGCACTTGCGATGCTGAATTAAACATATTCTTAAGCATTACAGAAACCAGTGCCTTCAAATTGTTCTGGGCTAAGTCCTTCGTCCTGTGGACTCCTGGTTTAAGGCCAATTAAACTGCTGCCAGGTAGGGTTTATTCACTGTAAATCAGTGGGAATGTGGTCACATGAATTTTAAATATCAGATTAAAATCAAATTAGTGGGAAAATTTGGAACAAATTGCCTTCAAGTACAGTGAATGAGTCTATTTTTAAAATGTTGCCGCACCAGGCAAAATAGTGAAGCAAATACGTTTCCTAACAGCACAGAGACACCGTGTTGGGAGTGATTTGTCATGCTTAGTCACTGTAATTGCTCTAGCAAAACTGAGGAATCAAATAAAACGTGTTTGCAAATTGTAAATCATCAGGGACACTTCAGACGGGTCCTAACCTGATGTCGAAGGTCACAGCGGCTACGCCCGAGGCAAGTACCCCATCCCTGACCTTCCCCTGCCCCCGTTCGTGGGCAGGGGCTGTGCTGCCATGTCTGACTGAGACCATTGCCCAACGCATGAGGGAAAGGCCGCCACAATCAGCCACACATCCTCACCAAGCGGAACAGCATGGATTCCTGGGGGGCATGAGGGAGAGTGCCAGGTGGGCTCAGGAGGGTGGTGGGGGCTCTGTGAGGCTGGGCAGGGAAGGGCCCGTGGCTGCTCGGGAAGGAGAGGCTTTCTTTCTGGTGAAAAGCTGGCTGCCACTTGCCAAGGAGCAGATCTAGAGGGCTTGGGACAGGCCATGATGGTTCCCTTCAGGACTTGTCTGGGTCACCGGGTGACATGTCCACCAAATTTGGCCACTGATGTTCCCACCTGGCCATAGTCCACCAATAAAGACTTTACCAGTTACTCCGAAGAGACAAGAGGGGAGACGTGAAGGCCTGAGAGCAGCTGCGACAGCCTTGGGGCACACTGCACGTCCTCTCCCCCGCCCTCTCCCCTCTTCTGGAAATCCCACCTTCTCCACGCCCTGAGAGCATGACCATCTCACTGGGGCCTGGTGGTAAAGAAATCATACGGAAGTGTTGAGGATTATCTAGAACCAGATAGGTTGTTTTTCTTAGGATTCTTGCATTTTAAAGTTTAATTTGTAGAAGTCGTGACTCACGTAGAGTGAGCCCTATTTCTGGTGCCCTTGTGTTCCCTCCCACAATGGTGACCCTGGTCTCTCAAACCCCTGCTTGGCGCACCTCAGGCCAGTCCGGAGGACCCTTGAACAGAAAGGAGAGGGTGAGAGGATGCTTTTTAAACACAGAGAGAAGAGTTGTGGAGAGATCCATGCATTCAGACACGTGTTGAAGACCTGGCATGGGCCAGACCCTGGATGTTCGTTGGGGCCAAATTCGACAGGAGGCCAAGAAAAGCAGAATCCCAGGTGAGTTCGTATGATTCGGCTCCAGGAGCTCATGGGTGACCTCAGGGAGAACAGTTTCTAGGGAGGGTGAGGATGAGAGTGAAGGGTGGGGATAAGGAGGCAGGGAAGATGAAGGTTAGAAAATGAGTCTCCGAGTATGTAAGAATCACAAAAGATGTTTTTAAAACAAGCCCAATTTCCATCCCAACTTGATGGACATAAGAAAACTACATCTTTAAATCCATCTCAGGTGGGCCTCCAGACCACGGTCTGAAATGCGGGGCTATGGAAGAGTTTGGCTTCTCAGCTCTACCTAGGAAAGGCTTCAGAACAGCAGAAGATTCCTTTCCCGTGGGCCTCACCCAGCCCCTTCTGGGCCCCTCGAGGCAGCCAGGTGGTGTGGGCCTCTATGCCTTGCTCCCCTATCAATCATGCTGGCTCTGGGATCTCGGCTGGGCTCGCCATAAGTGCCCAGCATGCCATAATCTAAGGGGAGCTTCTAGGGTTCAGGCCCCGTGGGGTCCCCAACACCGTCTTCTGCTGTTCTTGGCTATGGGCAGTGGGCTTGGGCACAGAGAATGAAGAGAAAGGACATCTGAGGAAGCTATCACCAGGGAGGCCTGTTTCTAGTGGGTGGGGCAAGAAGGCAAGGAAAATAATAAATAAAAACAAAAGTGAAGGAAAGCAAGGCTCTTGGGTGCCAGAACGGGGCTGGCTGAGGCTGTGGCTGCCTGAGTAATGGGTTCCACATTTGTTTGGCTCTGTCTGCAGTGACCAGGATCCAGGATGCACAGACGGCCTTGCAGGGGCTAGAGGGGACAGTCCAGCTGCGGCCAGACCTAGGCAGACCCTTGCAATGGCCCCATCCCCAGCTGGCCACAACGTAGCTGAGCTCTGCTCCAGCACCCAGCCTCTCCTCCCTGCCCCCGCCCGTGGCTCCTGGGTCCCTGCCGACCTGCACAGATTGTTCGCGTTATTAATGCCGATTTCCCAGAGATTCCATCTGGCTTTTTAATTGCTCTGGGATGGGGCTAGGATGCTTTGATAGTGAACTGGTATCTTTCCTATGTCTCTGCTTACGTCAAATGCTCCATCCACGGAGAAGGGTATGGAGGAGGGAATGAAGTGGGGGTGTTGAAAAAAGGGAAATAGTACAAGTCTTTCACAGAGATAAGAAAGATCTTTCACAGGTGCTGATGGTTTAGTTTTAGCTAAATAAAAGAAAATAAGAGAAAAGCCTACCCTTATCTACCAGCATAGGAAAAAAACAGATGGGCTATCACCTCAGTCAAGGTAAGGACCCTGCCCCATGTCAGCAGAAGGCCTGGAAAGAGAGGCCTCGTGACTGAGCAAGGTCAGGGTTTCTGTCCCCTCTTGGCCTGCACCATGAGTGGCCTCTCTCTTGTCTCCCCACTGCCCCCTCTCCTCCTGTGCAATCAGCCGCTGGTGGAGGAGGCCTGACGGGTTCCTGCCTGGGAAGGAGGGGGCGGTAGATCTAGGAGGGGCAGACACTCCTCACCAGTCTCAATGGCTCATCACAGGTGTCAGAGCCCAACCCCATGTTCACAGATTCCCAGGAGATCCAAGAGATAAAGCTAACATGCGTGACAGCGCCAAACCATTGGGAGGCATCTGGCAGCAAAGGAGCACCTCCCTCTCTCCTTTTGCCCTTCCTCCTTCTCTGGAGGCTGGCTTCTCTGAACAGTGCTCTTGGGGGACACCAGGCTCTCTCTGGTGGTCCACAAATGGGGTGGGGTTCCCGCTACCCCTTGAGGGAGAATGCAAGCCAGAGGCATCCAGGCGGGTTGGACTGGGTCCATGGCTGGATTGGGTCAAAGCTACTGCCTCCAGGAAGCCTTCCCTAGTGGCCTCTATTCACACTTTGAGCTCCCCCTTATCGCACTCATCATATATGGGGGTCACAAGGCTCTGAGCACCCTGAGGGTTGCAGTCAAGTCTGCTTGTTTACAGGCATGGGCCCCAGCACACAGTAGGCATCTAATGAATATCTGGGCTGTGCTTGGTGCCAGGCTCTTGGAGTGGTTTCTTCATGAAGGCTGAAGTCAGGAGGAGAACCGTGGGGGGCCCTGCAGGAAGCAGTGGGTGGGAAAGAGCAGCTCTCCCCAGGGGCCTCTTTGGGCTGGGCACAGAGCATGCGCTGAGCAGGGTCACACTAGGCTGCCCCATCTCCCTGGCAGGCTGCTCTGTCTACTGGGGGCCACGCTGGGAACCCCACCTACCCCATCCTTTTCCTGGGACTGGCTGTGGTTGGATCCATCTTGTCCCCAACAGAGCCTGCCCTGGACCTCAGGAACTGCAGTGAGAGGGGTGCCCTTTTTGTGAGCTGACGGCTTTGAAAGTGAAAATCCCTGGAGATGGGACGGTGGGGAGGGGGAGGGGGAGGGGGAGGAGTGAGAGCAGGAGGGGCGCCCCTCCCCCACTCGTCCTGGGATCTGTTCTGGGGGCAAAGGGGGAGGCCAAGGCTTGGCCCCCTGAAACAAGAAAAACTGGAATTAGCACTGAACTCAGAGAGGGTTTGCTGGGGCCTAGCAAGCTGTGGCCTGCCCCAGGCCTCTAGGCAGGCGGTCGGGCTCTGCCTCCTTGGTTCCCAGGCAGCAGGGCAGGCTGCCGCCTCCTCACTGGGCTTGTGGCCTTTCCTCCGCCAAGGGTGACCATGGGTGAGGAGGCGGCAAGTCACCCCCATTAACCACACAGTCAGGTAAAGCTAAACTTTCAGAGTTTAAGAAGAATGTGAAATTTCTCAAAACTGTCCCAGCCCACATTGGCATATGCTATAAGCTGCTAGAGGGAACACTCTTGGGGGGAGAACAGAAGGTAAAGAGTGTTTTGCCTTTTGCTCTCAGAAAGAGCAAACTCTGAGAGCCGTGCCAGCCTCCTGTGTCATGTCCTCCCAGGCCCTGTTCTTTCAGGCATGAGGGTGCGCCATCCCTTGGTTGGCTAGCACTGCTGCTAAGGGGGTGCCAGGGTGCCTGTCCTCATAGGGCGGTCACCCAAGTGGGGGGCTTGGCCCAGGGACGGCACAGTGGGGAGGGTGGATGTTGGGGCTGACTTCTTGCTGGGCAGTGTGTGGGGAACGACCAGACACCTGCTGCAGGTCTGCTGTGGGCCCCCTTCCTGGGTGGGCTGGGGCAGGGCAGGTGTGAAGGGCTGGTGGCAGGGTGGGGAGGGAGGGGCCAGGAGCAAGTAGGGAGGGGTAGAGGGTCCTCTAGTTTCAGGCCTCTCTCCGCCCACCCTGGGTTCTGCTAATGGGCTGAGGCAAAAACAGGTGTGAGAGAGGCTGCTCCAGAGCTGGAGCTGTGAGCGACCTGGAAATGAGCGTGGCCAAAGGGTCCCTGGAGCCTGGAGCTGCCGGACCAGGCCTGCTGAAGGCCCTAAGAGGCTGTGGCACCTCTAGGGAGGGGGGGGGCTCCCTCTCTGAGTCCCTCTTCTCCCAAGGGGACAAAGAGAGGCCACACCAAGGCCGCTTAACCCCCTACCGTCCAACACACACTCACACCCCAGCCAGGAGACTCTTCAGGCTTTGGCATGTTCAGCTTGGAGCCTCGTCCTCCTCCTGCCATTTGTTTGCGTTTGTTGGGAGAAGTCGCCCCTTAATGAAAATAGGGGCTCAGGATGGGCGGAGTGCGAATGAAAGTCAGAATCTCAGCCAGAAAACACGCTGTGATTATTTACAAATGTGACCTGGCCCACAAAAAACCTCGGAAGTAGCTTTTCTGGTTTTAAAAAGACACCAAAATTTACTTTGATATGTTTATATTATAGATATAATACATAAAACATCTAGCATGAAACTCTACGTTCTCCCCAAAAGAAGAGAACCAAACCGTCCTTCCCTGCTCCCAGGCCCAGAGATCTGTGTATGCTGGCTGGAGGCTGCCTGCCTTCCAGAGAGAGAGCCAGGGCCTCTGCGGGGACAAGCCTGTGGGCGGCCTAGGGCTTCAGGGGACCAAGGCCCACAGTCACCCCCATGGAAAGCTGAGGGGAAAGTGGAAGCCCACCTTGCCTCTTTGGTTCCCCTGGGAGCAAAAGCAATCCCAAAACCAAAAGGAAAGAGAGCCACAGACCCTCCCTGCAGCTGCTGACGAAGAGTCTCATTTTGGCAAGTATCTGAGCAAAACCAAAACAAAACAAAAACCAAAGAAAATGGTGGTTTAGCATAGATGTGCACATTCACATTGCACAAGGCACCACTGGGACACAGAGAGGCCAGATACAAGTGTTGATATCGGCTGATAAAGCAAAATATTTGGAAAGCTTCTCATAACTTGGGTCCCTCTGGGATGGACTGACGGGGCTTCATGTTTGTATGGCAATGCTGGCGACATACAGTACAGACATGGCTGATGGTCCCAGTGTCCCTTCACCCCTCCCCCAACCCCCAGACCAGACCTCTAGGTTCCTCTCTTCCACCAGGCCACCATTCCCACGAACATATGTCCTTATAGCTAACCCACAACTAGTTTTCTGGTCTGATCTGGGGTAAGGGGCTCCCATTGGTCACCTGGTGACTTCCATCTCGGGGAGTTCTGCCCTGGAAGCCCAGCCTGTTGCAGGCTGGGAGGTTAGAGGCAAGGAATTAGGGAACCTCCACCTTCACGGAGAACTAGGGGAACAACTTCAGATTCCAAGCCCCAGATCCCTGTGTTTCCTCCCCTTCCAGGAACAGGCACTGGGAAGCGGCTGGGGCTGGCTTGTCGGATCTCTGCTGCCCTAACCTTCCTCCTGCCGGGGGCCTGCCCCCCTCCCCTCTCTCCTGGGGGCCTGCTGCAGCCGTGCAGCCTTGGGAATGAGGCAGGAATCCTCCAAATAAAATGACAAGGCACATATTTGCTCTCCCTACTTGGTAGGAATCAGAGCGGTGAGTTTGCATTTTTAAGGCACAAGGTTATTCCTTAATACTAGAGTCACAGGCTCCCGGCTCGGCCCCACGGGGCTTCTCCTCCCTTGCAAGGAGAAACTACTGCCTGACCCCTCATCTTAGACGCACCGTGTCCCGCGCAGAAGACAAGGGGCACGCGCAACAGGCCAGGCTTTCAGGCGGCATCGAAATCTCCTAGTCCTGGCTTCTGCGGCTTGGGCAGTCTTGAGATCCGGAGACCCGAAACCACTCTCTGAGTCCCGGCCAGGGGCCGAGCCCAGGGCGGTCCCGCCGCGGCGCGCCTTACGCGCAGTTGCCCATGGCCTTGACCAGGGAGCTCTCAGGCAGCTGGCGGAAGATGCCCCGCAGAGTGTCCAGTTCGCGGCTCAGTTGTTCCACCCGCTTGCGCAGGCGGTCATTGTCACTGGTCAACTCCAGCACCTTCTGCTGCGTCTCCACGTTGCGCTGCTTGGCCTTGTCCCGGCTCTTGCGCACCGCGATGTTGTTGCGCTCGCGCCGCACTCGGTACTCGTTGCTGTTCTTGTCCACCGACTTCTTGGCTTTGCCCGCACCGCCGCCGCCGCCGCCGCCGCCTGCGCGGAGGTCGGTGTGCGCAGCGGACAGCCCCTTGAGCGCGCCACCGGGGCCCGGCAGGACAGCGGCGCCGAGAGCTGGCGTTGGGTGCGGGCTGGGCACTGGCGTAGGCGGCGGCGTGGGGTGGCCGGGCTGCAGGTGCATAGTGGTCTGGCCGCAGTGCGCGATCTGGAACTGCAGGTGCGGGGCAGCCAAGTGTGCGGGTGGCGGGTGCGGGTGCTGTGGTGGTGGCGGTGGCGGTGGCTGGTAGGGGTAGAGGCCGGCCAGCGCCAGCTGCTTCGCCTCGTCCTCCTCGCGAGGCTCCTGCTTGATTATCAGCGGCCGCAGCGCCGGCGCCCCGACGCGCTCGTACAGGGGCTCCAGCCTGCCGTCCAGGTAGCCGGCCGCCGCGCAGCCATAGCCGGGAGGGGGGCCGTGCGCCCCCCCGAGCATAACGGCGCCGCCGGGGCCCACTGGAGCGCCTAGGTAGTCAAAGTCTCCGCCGCCACCTCCCGCGGGGGCCGCGGCCGCCTTGGCCTTCTCCTGCTGCCGGCTGTGCTGGAACAGGTCGGCCAGGAACTCGTCGTTGAAGGCAGCTGGGTCGATGTAGGCGCTGAAGTCGATGGACGTCTCGTGTTCGCAGATGCCGCCCAGCGGCTCCGGGGCGGCAGGTGGGGCGAGGGGCTGCGCAGAGACCGCGCTTCGGGGAAAGCCGAAGGCAGCGCTGCTGGGCGCGTGTTGGGGGCTCTGAAGGTGGCTGCTCATCGGGGGCCGCGGCTCCGCCTCGTAGAAGTCGGCTGACTCCATGGAGGAGCTAGAGTCCTCCCGGCATGGCGAGCCTCGGCGGCCTCCAGGCTGCGCGGGGCGCCGCTGCTGTCGCCGTCCACCGAGAGTCCCCACTTGCTTGCGCCCGAGCAGCTCCGGGTCGCGAATGGCCAAACCCGCGCGGGCTGGCATTTATACCAGGGCGGCGGTCGCCCTCTAGTGTCTGACAACAGGCGACGGCAAGTGGCGCCTCCTGGGTCTTAGAGCCTGCCATTCGAAGGGGACCGTGAGTTGTGGGAGAGGCCGCGACGCAACGCCCACTGCCCCCGCGCAGCTAGCCAAACCATAACGCGCGCGCCGTGCTCCACTCTGGACCGAGCTGTTGCCCCCACGCACACGTGGTCGATGGCGGACCCCTCTTCTCTAGCCTCTCCAAGACACCCACTTCCAGCCGACAGCCAGGGAACCCGGGAGCACCTAGCCGCCCTGCAGGGGGTTGGTGGAGGGCAAGTCTTGGTCTCTGAGCTACTGCGGCGCGGACTCGCTTTAAAAGCTAGAACCAAGCCTGCCTGGGCTCGGGGTCTCCGGAAGGCCGCGGCGTGGAGAAGGGGCTCGTGGAGGGTGGGAGGGGGGCAGGGAACAGTTTCGGAGGTTCGCCCCGGCGCACACCGCCGCACGAAGAGGCCCAAAGCACGGTGATTTTGAGTTTTTATCTCTGATCTCCAGGCGACCCCACCGATTCCGTGCAGATACGCTATACTGCTTTGCCTCTCGCAGTACTTCGCAGTCTCACTGACTTAGTAGCGGCAGGCTCTAGGACCCCGCGGGGAGCGCAGGGAGGAGGAGGAGGAGGCCGCGGCCAAGGATCCTGGAGGACCTGTCCGGTCGGTCTGCCTGCTGGGCTAGAAAACTTTTTCTTTTCAATTACTTCTCCTAGCTGGAGCACTAGGGTTGCTAGGCGCGTGGAGCTGGCGCGGCTGCCGGCGCGCGGTGCCGCCAATTTTTTTCCTGTGCGATGAGCGGAGCTGGATTCCGGGGCTGGAGTACTGGGGCTAGGGGAGCGCACAGAAGGAGGCGAACTTGCCTCCGGAACAGGAATCCCAAAGCGGGCCTGGCTGTCAACAAGGTTGGAACCCACTGCCTTCTCCCCCTACTCTCCATTCAGGTGGGCTCCAAGGCGGGAGCAGGGCTGTCGAGGGAGCCTGGGTCTCGGAGGCCCAGGGTTGGAGCACCTACTGGGAGAACCCTGCTGGGTGGTGGTTCGCAACACGCTGAGTTCCGGCGATCAGGCCCAGGAGCCGGCTGGGCGCTGCGCCGCCTCCGCACTCACTGCTGCAGGGGGAAGGGGTTTATAGCAGAGCGTCTCGCCAGCCACGTGGCGCTTCACGCGTTCTATATAGGGTTCGCACAGACAGCCGAGCTCGCAGGGGCCCCTCCGGAGTCCGCAAGTCGATCCTGCCTTTAACCCTTCTCCCACCGCCCTTATGACTTGGCGAGCTGAAGCCTAATGCTGCCTGGGTGCTGACTGGAGGTGTACCTGCCTGAGAACCAGCCTGAGAACTGCTTTGGTCAAGACTCTGTCCCAGACAGAGGCCTTGCAAGGCTTGGCAAGGCTCCAAAACCCACCCAGGAGCCCTCAAGGAGGCCCAGCGCAAAAACACGCGGGCTTCCACTGTGGTCACAGTAAAGACGCAACCTCTATTGGAGAACGCACACTGTGCTTTAATCAAGTTCTTATTCAACATATTCCCAATGATTAATGACTCAACTGCTTCCTTTTCTTTCTTTCTTTCTTTCTTTCTTTTCTTTCGGGAGGGGGGGGGTTGAGGGAGGGAGGTATGGATTCTTTCTTTTTTAATTCAGTCTTCATTCCTTCCTTCCTTCCTTCCTTCCTTCCTTCCTCCTTCCTTTCTTTCTTTCTTTTTCTTTCTTTCTTTCTTTCTTTCTCGCTCTCTCTTTTTTCTTTTTTGGTCCAGAGCTCAGGCACAAGATATTTTTAGTTTGATGTTTTGGGACTGGGAGTAAAGTAGAAGCGTTAAATAAATAACCTATGCGAGCCTGAGGAGCCGCTCTCATTCCCACATACACCAGCACCTGTGGAGCCTGCAGGGAAATCCAGAAACACTCAGTGGAATCTTCCCTTTTTTTGCAGTGCACGGTAGTCCCAGAGATTAAGAACAAAGAAAAGGCTGCTGGCAGTGTCCTGTTCCTAGTCTGTACACCTGGTCTCCTGCCCAGGGTTGCAGCAGGAGTGTCGAAACTGCAGAGGCTCGCAGGGCTGGAGGAGCACTAGAATCAGGCCTTGCCAATAGAGAGTGTGTGGGGTGAGAGAGGCACCTGAGGGAGCCTACATCCAGGGCTGCAGGTCCTTCCACAGATGCACCAGAATTCTCCCACAAGGTCTGCTCTGCGCAGGGTGCTCAGTGCCCAGGGATGAGTGAGAAGTAGTCTCTGCCCTCTCTGAGCTCTGGGCACGGCTGGGGAGACAGACGGGTCATGACAGTGTACTGGAAGACAAAGGCCTCCTCACAGAGGAGGTGGCACCAAAAGAGCAGGGGATGGGACTGGGCAGAAGGGCTTAATCCATTCCGTCATCAAAGGTCTGTTAGGAAACACAAATGGGGATGAGGGATCAATGTGCTGTGTGATAAAAGGGTGCCCCACCCTGGCGAATATGGGGCCCTGGGGGAGGTAGCAACCCACTTTGGGGAGGTGCTATGGGCTAAATTGTGTTTCCCCCAAATTCATATGTTGAAGCCCTAACCCCCAATATGACTGTATCTGGGGATGTTTTTTTTAAGGAAGAAATTAAGGTTAAATGAAGTCATAAGGCATAAGTCCTAACCTGGTAGGATTGATGGCATTATAAGAAGGAGAGAGGGAGATAGTTCTCTCTCTATGGTCCCTTTCTCTCTGGCTAGAGAACATCATGTGATGACGCAGGGAGAAGGCAGTGTCTGCAAGCCAGAGAGGAGAGCCCTTGCCAAAACCCAACCACACCTGCACCCTGATCTTGGACTTCCAGCCTCCAGAACTGTGAGAAAATTAGTTTCTTTATTTAAGCCACCCACTTCGTGGTATTTTGTTACGGCAGCCCTAGTTGACTAAGATAGGCAGAGAGGGCTTCATGTAGGAGTAGACCTTTGAACTGCTCTTTGAAGGATGAGCAGAAATTTGCTAGAAGGATAGGTGGATAGAATGGCAGGTGCAAAGGTGGAGAGGCTATGAGTACATGAAGTGTTCTGGTAACAAAGGACAAGATATTTGATGGGCAGGAGTGTTGGGATTGCTGGGGCGGGGCCTAGATAAGGCTGGATCCACCGATGAGGCTGGGTTCATGGCCAAAGCTGCTCCAGGTGAAGGAGAGTCTACCCCATAGGCTTTTACCGGCTGGCGTTTAGCAGAGGAGCACTGTGATACAATCTGGTTTCCTGAAAGGCCACTCTGGTAGGGACTGGAGAGGGGGCGATGGCTAGATGAAAAATAATGGAGACTTGAGGCCTCAGGGTGGGGATAGAGGGCAGGGACAGATTTGAAAGAGATGGCGGGACTTGGAGTCTGGGCGGGGGCCGAACACCTGCCTTCTGTAATGCAGGGAAGATAGAGGGTTCCCTCTAAGCTCTTGGCAGCCACGGGGTCTCACCATCTGCAGGACACTTGCCTTCCTGCTTCTCAGTTCTGGAGTAGAGTTCCAGGGCCCAGGAACAGTTGCCAAGATCCACATGGCATATCCTAGTTTTTCCTTGAGATCTAAGAGAACACCTTGGGATGAGGAGGACGTGGTTTAGAGGGCGAGTAGTGGGTCTGTGGGTGGGCAGCTCAGAGGTAAGGGAGTGTCTAGGGGGCTAAGGCAGGAGAGGGCTGGAGTTGGCCAAGCCCTGGAGCAAGACTTGTCAGCAGAACCTGGGTGAGACCCAGGCTTGGTGGAACCCCTCTTTACAGGAGGCGCCTTCAGCTGGAAGGAGGTTGTGGCCAGATAGCACTCGTGGGCAGTCAGCATTTTGCTGTAATCACTTGGGAGGGAGATGACTCTGTGGTTCATGCTCAGTTGAGACATAGCCAGTAATAAGAGAAACTCATAAACTCTCTGACCACCTTTATGGTCCTTCTTCTTCCTCTTAATTGATGACACTTGGCAGTCCTTGAGGAGTGACTGAGGGAGAGCTCTTCAACACTCCCCAGACTCCATGTGCTCAGCAGGGGGGCTGTGGGTTAGGGACCTCAGCTCCCACAAGCTGCTAGCTCACCTGCAGCAGACAGGTGAGATAAAAGTCATGCTCTGACTCTGGCTCCACTTTTTACAAAGGAGAAAATCAGCAATGGAAGTGAAAATACATTTTGTAGGTGTGCTCAGGACAGCCCAGAAGAGGAGGCTGCTGAGCTGGGGGAAGGCAGGTTGGGTGGGGAGAGCCGGAGCCCTCTGTGAATCGTGGTCCTGAGTTTTGGGTGCTGCATGAAGGAGCCTGGTTCCAGAGTCATTCACAATGCTAACCATTTTGAGAAGACAGAGCCCTAGGAAGTTTTGATTTTACTCTGATGCAACTTTCCTACAGGAATGCACACAAGAGAATTAGTACACAAGTTTGAAAATTAATCAAATTCTGTAGAGCAAAACCAGAACAAACCTTTCCAATTTAGTTTTCTAACTTTATCTAAAGTCAAATGGTTGTAAGAGTGGCCACTCCAAAGCAGGACTAGTTAAGATGATTAATAAGGACTAATTAAGCTAAGATAAAAGATAAGAACTACAACTTTCAGGCATAGTTCGTGCTCTGGCGAGGGGGCACGAGTATCTAATACAGTATATCTAATACGATGATTCAGTAAAATACTCTCAAAGAGCTTCCTAAGACTCACACCAATAAAACAAAACACAAATTATTTTTTATTACAAATATGTTGGCTAATGAGTTTTATATTAATTTGTTTTATGCCTCGGATATTGACAAGTAAAGTATATAACCCAATGGACAGTCAACAAAGAGTCTAGTGTTTTTTTATCGACAGACTTCGGGTGCTTGGAGAAGCCATTCTTATCATCCGTCAGATTATACATCCTGTCTCACCAGGAGGCCCAGTGGTGTGAGGGATTCCTCAAAAATGTTTAAATCCCTGCTTCATCATTTACCAGCTGAATGACTTGGGCAAGTTACTGAATTTCTCTGGGCCTCTGTTTTCTTTTCTATAGATTGGGTCCAAAATTCATTGTAGTATATTCTCAGCTTATTCTAGGCCAAAGCACCTAGAAGTCACACAGAACATTATAAGGCATAATTAATTCTGTCCCCATGTGCTAGAAATGACTTAACTGTTAGGAAATATAACTATATTGTATGTGTACTATTTAAATTGCAACCATGAGTACCCAGGTTTATAAAAATTCACACTGTCAGATTCATGAGAATCAGCTATTACCAGTTTTTTTCTTAACTTTCATCTACTGTAATATGTGTGTGGGTTTATTTATTTATTTATCTATTTATTTTTTTATTTATCTATTTTGTTTATTTTATTTGCTTGCAGCTGTTAGCAGATAAGCAGTAGCAGGTACCAAAGATTTTAGATTAAAAATTGGGTCAAAACTTGAAATTCAGAAAATTCTATTCATTATTTTAATATTGTTTAGCAAATTGGGAAAAATTTTTTCTTCCATTTTGATAGAAAACTCCTTTGGTAGATGATAGACCTCAGAACTCGCCATTCAGCATTTGGGGAACACTCCAGAAAGCAAGCAGTGGATTTAGGCAGGCCCGCCACATTTTGGGGGGATACAAATGGCAGCCCCCATACCATCTGTTTAATATTAAAAGTTATCAATCAAATGAAGAATCTGTTAGATAAAATATGTTCTGCCTTCCTGCCATGTCAAATAAGTCATTGTAATGTCCTAGAAGGTGAAATTTAAATTTAGAACTTGACTCTGGGACACGGTTGTACCAGGACAGCCAACCACCCCCTTCTTTTCCCACTCCTTGGGCCACCCCCCACCAGAAGGGCCTTTAGTCAGGTGTGTGTAGATTCCCAGCCCATACACCCTGAAAATTGCCCCCTCCCATCACACCTTTGGGACTAGGGGTGTGCATACTACCAAGTACCCAGTGATGCCGCTCATGTAGGCCCAGGCAGCTACCTCTGGGCTCTTCAGGCACAAGGTTCTTTGGCCTGGCAGGCTCCTCACCCCAAGGTAAGGGAGTAGCCAGAGGAGGGCATGAGTGGGGCCTCTAATGTTGGCGTCCCATTCAGGGGCCCTAGTACCTGAGCCTAAAGGTGATACTGAATGAAGGTCCACCAGGCAAAGTCTCAGCACCCTGTCAGAGCCAGCATTCATTCAGTGCAAGCAAGAAAACAGTGGCACCACTACTTACCTGGAGGCCCCTGGCCCTGCTTCTGCTGGAGGACATGACATTTAGCAGTAATTCCAGACCTATATCTCCAGCTCATCCCTTTTCTCCATCTCTCAACAGATCCTCATTCCAGCCACCCTGCTCTCTCACCTGAACCTTCACAGCAGCTTGTTTCCCTGCTGCCCTCCTTGCCCCACAGCTTTCTCCACAAAGCAGCCTAAGATACCTTTAAAATATGCACTGGGATCATGTCACTTACTTAGTTCAACCTTCCATGACCTCCCATTGCATGTGGAAGAAGATGTGTATATCCTGACCTGGCCACAAGGCCCTGCATAATTTGGCCCTTACCTCTTTTACTTCTCAGACTCTTCTTGGCTCCCTACTATGCTCTTTGCCAAGCCAAGTGTTTCCCAGCCTCAGCATGCTTCACTTTGCTCTGCTGGCTCCCTGGAATGTTCTTCCTAGAAGTTGGCATGACTCCTTTTTTCTGTCATTTGAGTCTCACCTTCTCCAGAAGGTTCCTCTCAGGTATGAATTGCACACTAGCCGCCTCCCCCATTGCTCCTTAGGCCATGTGTGTTTTATTTTCCTCACAGCACTCACTGGAAAATGATCTTGTTTACTTATTTCACTTGTTCCCTGTCTGGCTTCCCCCACTAGAATGTCAGCTTCACAAAGACAGGACCTTGTCTGTCCTGTTCTGCCTATTTCCAGAGCTAGAACAGGACTTGGCATATGGTAGAGCCTCAAATATTTGTTGAATGAACACAGAATGGATTCTATTCAAGAAAATTGCCACCCGGCCACCCTCCTAGAATTCAGCTGTTCCCAAGCCTAGAAGGGCTGCTCAAGGGTGGCCCCAAAGGATGCTGGAGAAGATCTGACTTCTTGGGTCAGGGCTCCCCAAGGCAGACTCATTCAGAGCCTCCTGAAGCTGTGCTGAGTAAGACTGCTAGGGCCTGAAGGTTCTACATAGTGGCCTTGGGCTAACTCTAAAGAATTCCTCTTCAGGCAGATGTAGGCCCCAAGGGCTTGGCTGAAAAGGAAGTGACTTTATTTGGGAGGAAAAGGGTCTCTTTCCATGGAGAGAGGCAGCCCCACCAGAACACAAATCTTGTTGAGCGGAGAGCCTCCTGAATTGGGCTCGTTTGTGTAGTGCAAACTTCTCAGCCCTCCAATGCAACCCTGAAGCACTCCCTCCACCTTGGCTCCAGAGCACCCTCTATCTGTTAGGCACTGCTGAGCCAGTGCCCAGGAGAGCAAGACATGGTCCTTGGATGTGAAGACATCAGATCTGCCTGGGAGAATGGGCCTGCTTCCTGTAGGCTCACATGGGAGGCAGGGCCTGCTCCACATGTAGACCACTGCTCAAGACATGGGGTGTGGCTCCTTGGAGCCCATTTCTGTGCACGCACCATTTTGATCCCATTCTTTCTCTTTGCTGATTCCAAGGATTTATGCCTCAAGGTCCATACATTTTTATGTCTTAAAAAACAAAAACAAACAAACAAACTTAAGTAAGGCAAGAAACTAAATCTTTTGAAAATCAAAACAAGAGTCTTTAGGTGCTTGTTCATAAAGGCCTCAACCCTAGACCTCTTTCATTGTCATCATACTATGTCTAAACACCAGCACACTGTGTGTAAAACATCCCCAGAGTGCAGACATAGAAACTACAGGAGAAACAAACTGCATACAGTGGGCTACTTGATGTTTCCAAAGACCGTATCCATTCTAGCCTGTTGGATTGCTCCCAAAGGAAGCTATTATGAGGTCTGGCTCTGATCTGGTAATAAGACTGTCAGCTTATAGAGTTACCTCAGCACAACAAAGGCTGTGTATGACAAACCTACAGCTAACAATGTACTCAATGGGGGAAGGGTTAAAAATGTTTTCCTTAAGATAAGGAACAAGACAAGGAAGCCCACTTTCATCACTTCTGTTCAACACGGTATTGGAAGTCCTAGCCACAGCAATCAGACAAGAAAGAGAGATAAAAGGCATCCAAATTGGAAATGAAGAAGTGAAACTATCATTATTTGCATATGACATGATACTATATGCCGAGAACACTGAAGATTCGACCAAAAAACTATTAGAACCAGTAAAGGAATTTAGGAAAGTAGCAGGATACAAAATTAATATTTAGAAGTCGGTCGCATTTTTATACACTAATGATGAATTATATGAAAGAGAAATTAAGAAAACAATTCCATTAACGATTGCCTCAAAAACAATAAAATACCTGGGAATTAAATTAACCAAGGAGGTAAAAGATCTGTTCTCAGAAAATTATAAGTCATTGAAAAAAGAAATTGAAAAAGATACAAATAAATGGAAGCACTTGTGGTGTTCATGGGTAGGAAGAATCAACATTGTTAAAATGGAGGTACTACTCAAAGCAATCTATAGATTCAGTACAATTCCTATCAAAATACCAATGGCATTTTTCAGAGAACTAGAATAAACCTAAAATTTATGTAGAACCATCAAAGATCCCAAATAGCCATGACAACCTTGAGAAAGAAGAACAAAATTGGTGATATCACACTACCTGATATCAAACTATACTACAAGCCTATAGTAATCAAAACAGCATGGTACTGGCATAAAAACAGACATATCAATGGAATAAAATAGCCCAAACATAAATCCATGCCTATATGGTCATTTGAACTATGCCAAATAGGCAAGAATATACAATAGGGTAAAGACAGTCTCTTCCACAAATGTCATTAGGAAAACTGGACAGATACATACAAAAAATGAAACTATATCACCTTCTTATTTCATTTATAAGAATAAACTCAAAATGAATTAAAGATTTAAATGTAAGACCTGAAACCATAAAACTTCTAAAAGAAAACATAGGCAGTAAACTCTCTGATATTGCTATTAGTAATTTTTTTTCATGTCTCCTCAGACAAGGGAAACAAAAGAAAAATATAAACAAATAGGACTACGTTAAACTAAAAAGTTTTGCACAAAGGAAAATATTAACAAAATAAAAAGACAACATATTGAATGGAAGAAAACATTTGCCTTTGATACATCTGACAAGGGGTTCTTATCCAAAATTAATAAAGAACTCATACAACTCAACACCAAAACAACCCCCAAACAATCCAATTAAAGAATGGGCAGACCTGAATAGGTATTTCTCCAAAGAAGACATACAGATAACCAATAGACATATGAGAAGATGCTCAACATCATTAATCAGAGAAATGCAAATTAAATCCACAGTGAGATACCACCTTACAAGTGTCAGATTGGCTATCATCAATAAATCAAAAAACAATAAATGTCGGCGAGGATGTGGAGGAAAGGGAATTGTTGGTAGGATTGCACATTGGTATAGCCACTACGGGAAATAGTTTGGAAATTCCTTGAAACATTATAAAATAGAACTACCTTTTGACCCAGCAATTGTATTTATCCAAAGAAAACTAAAACACTAGTTTGTAAAGATCTGTGCACCCCTATGCTTATGGCAGCTATCCATGATAGCTAAGATATGGAAGCAACCTAAATTTCCATCAATAGATGATTGGATAAAGAAGTTATGGTACATATATAAAGAGAATATTGCTCAGCTCTTTAAAAAAATGAAATCTTACCATTTGCAATTACATGAATGGACTCAGAGGGTATTATGCTGAGTGAAATAAGACAGAGAAAGATAAATACCATATGATTTCACGTGTATGTGGAATCTAAGGAACAAAAGAAATGAACAAACTAAATGAAAATAGACTCACAGACACAGAGAACAAACTGGATAATTGCCAGAGGGAAGGGAGGTTAGGTGAAAAGGTGAAGGGAGAGATGAAGAAGTACAAATTAGTAGTCACAAAACAGTCACAAGGATTTAGAGTATAGCATAGGGCACATAGTCAATATTATCGTAATGGCTGTGTGTAGTGTAGTGCCAGATGAATGCTACAGTAATTGGGTGCATCACTTCAAGGATTGTATAGATGTCTAACTTTTTAAAATTTTAAATAAATTTAAAAAATATATATTTTAAAAATAAATAAATAAAATAAAGTAATCAAAACAGCATGGTACTGGCATAGAAACAGACACATAGATTGATGGAACAGAATAGGGAGCCCAGAAATAAACCCATGTCTATATGGTCAATTAATTTATGACAAAGAGAGCAAGAATTTACAATGGGGTAAAGAAAATCTATTCAATATATGGTGTTGGAAAAAAGTACACATGCAAAAACAATGAAAGTAGACCACTTTCTTACACTATATACAAGAATAAGCTCAAAATGGATTAAAGACTTAAACATAATACCCGAAACCATAAAATTCCTAGAAGAAACCACAGGCTGTAAATTCTTTGACATCGCTCTTAGTAATATATATATTTTTGTATATGTCTCCTCCAGCAAGGGAAACAAAAGAAAAAGTGAATAGAACCACATAAAACTAAAAAGTTTTTGCACAGCCAAGGAAACCATCAACAAAACTGGAAACCTACTGAATGGGAGAAAATATTTGCTAATGATACATCCAATAAAGGGTTAATATCCAAAATATATAAGAAACCCATACACCTAAACACTAAAACCCAAACATTCTGATTAAAAAAATAGGCAGAGAACCTAAATGGATATTTCTCCAAAGAGGACATACGGATGACCAACGGACATATGAAAAGATGCTCAACATCACTAATCATCAGAGAAATGCACATTAAAACCCCAATGAGACATCTCCTCACTGCTGTAAGAATGGCTATCATCAATATATCAATCAACAGCAAGTGTTGGTAAGGATGTGGAGAAAAGAGAACCCTCATGCAAGGTTGGCGGGATTGTAAATTGATGCAACGAATATGACATACAGTATGGAAGGTCTGCAAAAATTTAAAGATATGACTCAGCAATTCCACTTCTGGATATTTATCCTAAGACACTCAAAACACTAATTCAAAAAGACTCGTGCACCCCAATGTCCATCACGGCATTATTTACAATAGCCAAGATATGGAAGCAACTTAAGTGTCCTTCGACAGACAAATGGATAAAGAAGTGATGGTACATGTATACAATGGAATATTACTCTGCCATAGAAAAGAGTAAAATCTTACCATTTGTGACCACATGGATCAACCTAGAGGGTATTATGCTAAGTGAAATAAGCTAGAAAAAGACAAATACCATATTATTTCACTTATATGTGGAATCTAAAAAACAAAATAATTGAACAAATAAAACTGAAACTCATAGATACAGAGAACAAATTGATAGCTACCAGATGAGTGAGGGTTTGGAAGGGTTGGGTAAAGAATGTGAAGAGATTAAGAAGTACAACTTTCCAGTTATAAAAACAGTTACAGATATTTAAAAAAAAATGAACTTGCTAAGGTTACCATTCTTGAAATTCAGGATTAATCCTTAACTGAAAAAAAAGCAAGTTGCAGAATATCATGTAGCACCACTTTTTGGGGAAACAATTATTTAAATATATATGGTGGGTATATAGAAAGAAGTTAGGAAGAATGCATGCCAAACTGTGAACAGTGGTGCTGCCTTGATAGGAAGGGAGAAAACTTGTACTTTTAAATCTATACACTTATGTATATTGGACTTTTTAAACAGATGAGTATGTACTTATTACTTTCATAGTTTTACAAACTATAAAAATATTTTAAGTCACCTTAATTTTATAGTTTTATAATTTTATAGTTTTATAAACTATAACATGTTTTAAAGTCACCTTAATGTACTCTACAAATATATAATACCATGATGGATTGCATAGTTTTATAAATAATTTAAAAATGCTTTTTAATGATTGTATTTTCTGTGGAAACATTGTCTAAGAATGAATTGTTTTCTGATTTGTGAATTTGCTTGTATGAGAACCATATCTAGTCATAGATACTAAATCACATTTAGTTCTACATACAATGAGTCATCTTTATTTTAAATGAGAGAAGCTCATTTATTTATATATAAAGAACTTCTACAAATCAATATGAAGATTCATAATCCAAAGAAGATGGGCACAGAGAGTTTATTTTTCAAAAAATAGTAAATGTAAATGGATTTTAAAAGTGTCTAAAAGTGCTAACACTTTGAATAAAAGATATACAAATTAAAAACTGCACCAATCGGACAGGTCAAGATGAAAACGTTTGATAATGTGCTGTCCTAATAAATGGGTGGAGCAAACAGGTAGGATTATGTATTGATACAACTTCTTTGGAGGATAATTTAGCAATACCTATCTGATTTTAAAGTGTCATTTGCCTTTCACCAGAAATTCCACATATAGAAATTTAATCCCATAAGCTCTCACATGGACATCAAGTTGTACATACACGGATATTGACCAGAATATTATTTATAATTGCAAAAGACTGGAAACAATTGAATGTCTGTCTGTTAATAGAAGACTGGTTAAATAACCACAGGATAGCTGGTTAATAATCTTCTGTGTCTCTGTTAAAAAAGAGAAAATCTGTATGAACACACACACATCTGTATAAGATATATATCTTACACATGCATACATGTACACACAATGCAGAAAATGTGTAGAATATGCTTCATTTGAATAAGAAGAAGGAGAGGGTCCACATATATGCTTCTCTCCGCCTGGAACATTTCAGGAAGTACACATAAGCAGGGAAACTAGAGAAGGACTTGCAAATGGGTGAGAAATTTTTATTATACATTAAGATATGTAAAAGAATTAAAAATAATTAAATAAGGAATCGGAATTACTCCCCAAATTCCAAAACATATAAATATTCCCTGAAAACACTAGCTTTAGGATAATGAGGAATTTAGTTTTTATATCATTGAACAGAACTAAAATACTATGAAAAATACTATGAAAGCCCAAATAGTACTTTTTTATTGTTGTCCCCAGAAAATCTATAAACCAGTTAGTTACAGTAAAACTCTTTTATACAACATGAGCCCATTTCTCTCAAATATAGGATTGAGTTTCCTGTCCATATTGATTTAGCAGTTCAGGGACTTTGGGCAGGGCAGTTATCCCCCTTCTCATTCCTCCAACTGGTTCTGTGTCTACCATTTTCAGTTAAAATTCCAAAGGTCACTTGGAAAGCATATAACCCACTAAGCTGTCAGACACTCCTTTTTTGCTAGATAACTCTCCATAGCACAGATCCCGCTGCACTGTCCTGGGGACCAGGGGCATGCTGTTGTAAACTCTGTCTACTTGGCCAATGATTGGAAATTATGCTGAACAGATTCAGAGTTTCAACAAGAATATCTTTATAATACAGTTTTTTAAAAATAATCGATTACAAAAATCTAGCCTACATTTCAAATGGAGCCATTTGATCATCATCAAGGTGCAATAACAGTTAAACAAAAACCAGCATGAGTCATGCTCCTATCAAACTGTCTGCTTACAGAGTTTGGCTTTTCTCCAAACGGGGGAAACTTGAAGTAAGGTAGCATAAAAAGGGGTTTGTTCTGGCCTTTTACTTAGAGAAATTGTTATGAGAAAATCAGGTCACGTGGGATCTGCCCAATGGCTCACTGACATGGAATGCACACATCAGTTGAAATCTTTGGTTGCCCAGCACCATCTTAACTCTCTTCTAATGTCCAGGGATGTCCCACCATAAACACTCTTGCACAGTCTCCCTCACAGCTGGGATAAGCATGTGAGGAAGGATCTGACAGCCAGCAGGGCATGGGTGAGAGATGTGAAGGAGCAGGTGCTACTGAACTTCGCTCCAGGGTGGGCAGACAAGAAACAGCAGTGTTGTGGTGCTGTGGGCATTGTAAGCAGCCACACAGCCACCATATGGATCCTCTGGGCCTCCTAGAAATGTTGCCCACTTCCTAACAGCCTCTTGAATTATTCTTTAACTTTATTCTCTTTAGCTAGAGTGGATTCTGTTGGTTGTGCCTCACTGAGATAAGCCTCTGACTTGGATAACTAATATGGACTGGGCCAAGATCAAAGTCACAAATAAATCCTTCTCCCTTCTCCCTGAAGCTGTGGCCTTGGTTCTGTCTGATACCTTTGCCCTCTGTGCAAGTCATGCCTCATAGCCAGATTAAGAAAGAAAACAGACTGTGGAGTGAGCAGCCTGTTTGAATGCCATCTATGCACAGTGACTTCGATAAGTGGCTTAACTTCTCTTGCTCAATTTTCTCATTTGTAAAATGGGGATAATAAAGCCATCTTTCCCACAGAGGAGTTGTGAGGATTAAATAAAGCAACCATATTAAGAGTGCTACATAAATGTAGAAGATTAGCTTTCCCAATAAGGAAACAAAATAAGACTAATGTGGGGTGTTAGAAAATTTCTTATTACATGGGATAAAAATAAAAATCCTTTTAACAACAAGTTCAGAGATTCCTAGCCTTTTTTTTTTTTCTGGCCATAGATTTCTTTAGAATCAACCAACAAAAATCCAACGGTATATCTATATAACCTCTAGACAAAATTTAAAAATCAGCTTCATGAAAATACTGGAGAATAAAAAAAAAAAAAGGCAGATACTGGAGGGAAGTTGACAATTGGGAGAAAAGGACATGACAGGGTGAGTTTCTTTCCTTTTAAGTAGAATTTAGCCTGAAGGCAGGCCCCAGGCTATACATCAAGGCAGCAAAAATTCTTACAGAAAAACTTGCAAAATTATTGGCTTGATGAACCAAAGCACCGAGTTCAGGGCAACCATAGTCACTGGAAAGTAGTGAGGAGGATCCAAGAAAGAAGAGGAGGAGCCCAAATTCTGTGCATAAATTCTGTCCAAATCTCTGGCTGACCTCTAAAACTGCACATGCATGGGAGAGACACCAAGCAGCCAGCTAAGACTAAAAGAATTGAACTTAGATTTCAGTTGCCACTCAACACAGAAGAGAAAAAGTTTACAGTGTGATTTTAGCCAAGTTAACAGCAGGTGAAGATCTAAATCAATTTTCTTCAGAGGAACCTAACAGAATTCAGAGACTCTACAATGTATCATTCATAATGTCCAGTATACATCATAATTCTCTGACTTACCACAAAATAAGAAAACATCACCAATTCTAAGAAAAAAGACAACCAATGTAGACCAGCTCCAAGATGATTCAGATACTGGAATAGCTGACAAGGATTTAAAAATGGCTCTTATAACTATTACCAAGGATATAAAGAAAATATATTTGCCATAAATAAAATAATTAGAAAATCTCAGCAGAATGGAAATTACAAAGATGAACCAAATAGAAATTCTAGAAACAAAAAAGTCAATATTAGAAATGAAAAATTCAATAACAGAAATTTAAAAAATTCACCAGATGACCTTAATTGCAGAAGAGAGATGAGAGAAGATTTGGTGAAATTAAAGATAGATCAATAGAAATGGTCTATTCTAAAGAACATACCCATTGAAAAAAAGACTGAAAAGAAAATGAGTAGTGTCTCAAGGACCTGTGAGACAATTTCAAAAGGTTTAACATAGATGTAATTGGAATTCAAGAAGGAGAAGAGAGAAAAAATGGGACAGAAAATTTTGAAGAAATAGTTAAATTTTGTAAAGGCATAAATTTACAAATTTGAAAAGCTCAGGAAACTGCTAAGGAAGATTTTGAAAACAAGAGCAAAAGCTCCAACAACAACATATAGTCAAATTGCTGAAAAATAGACAAAAATAAAATCTTGGAAGTAGTCAGAGAAAATTACCCAGAACATACAGAGAAAGAAAAATTCAAGTGACTTAGGGCTGCTGTCAGTAACAAAGGAAACCAGAATACAGTGAAACAACTAGGAGAGAAAAATACTATCAACCTAGAGTTCTATATCTACTAAATACATCCTTCAAGAATAAAGGTAAAAGAAAGATATTTTTAGATTCAAAGGCAGCTAAGAGAATTTGTCAGCCATAGCCCTAACCATAAGAAATGCTAAAGGATTTCTTCAGACTGAAGGAAAATGAAACCAGGTGGAAAGTCAGATCCACAGGACTGAATGAAAATCACCAGAAATGGTAAATATCTGAATGACTATTAAGATAATCTTTGTCCTCTTAATTTTTAAAAAATATAAACAGTTGTTTAAAGCAGAACATTATAACGTAGTATGAAGTGATTTATAATGCATGCAGATGTGATAATTATAATAACTATAGCATAAAAGACAAGGGATGTAAGTGAACCTTTACGGTTGCAAGCTTTTGACACTTTATGTGCAGTGATACAATATAAACAGTATGAAAAATTAAGGATATATATTGTAATTTGAGTGCAATAACCAAAAAATAAGGCAAAGAGATATAGCTATAAAACCAATAGACAAGTTAATATGGAATTCTGAAACATTCAATTAACCAAAAGGAAAGAAGAGAAACAGAGAAAAAAATTGAAGGAACAAAAAATAAATAAATAAATAAAGAGTGAAATTATAGGCTTAAATAAAACAATATAAATAATTATATTAAATAAAAAAGACTAGCATTCTAATTAAAAGGCAGAAGTTTTGCAAGGCCTGATTATATGCCATCTATTAGCAATGTATCTGAAACATAAAGACTCAAAATAGGTTGAAAATCAATGGATGGGGAGGATATATCATGTAAACCTTAAGCATAAGAAGACTAGATAGAGTGGCTATAACGACATCAGTAAAATATTATTCAAGGCAAAGAGTATTATCAGAAAAGGAGATGTTTCTTAATAATAAAAAGATAATACATTATGAAGATATGATAATCATAAATGTGTATGCACCTAATATTAGAGCCTCAAAATATATAAAGTAAAAACTTATAAAACAAAAAGGTGAAACTGGTGGTTGAGAGTGTTTATTATTTCAATTTATATACTTTTTATGGTTAATTTTTAATATCAATGTTATTCTATCATCATCACTATCATCATCATCATCATCATCAACAGCAACCACAAAATAGAAATGATGTTTGAACAAAATCTTAAAAGATAAATCAGAGTTTTCCAGAGCGATGAGAAGAGAAGGCATTCTAGACAAAGTTCATATGTGCACCAGTGCAGGGAGGCATAAAAGTGTCTGGTGTGTTCTCAGACCATAGATTTTTGGCATGCCTGAAATACAGGGTTGGGTTGGTATTACTGAGGAGAGATGGGAAATAAGTGGGAAGTGGGTAGAAACCAGATTTAGAAGAGCCTTAGTATGATAGGAAATTTGAACTTTATCATGATGGCCGTGGATAGTCATCGGAGTCTTTTTCAAAAGGAGATAGGATCATGTTTGGGGTTTAGAGAGAGGATTCTAGTTTCAAGTTGGAGGATGGTAAAGGCGGAGTGATCTGTGGAAGATACTTCAGGAATGCAGATTATAAATACTGGAGGCCTGAACTGGAAATGTAGAACAGAGATAGAGAAGGAAGCATGGTTTTGAAAGGTCCCATAGGAAGCAATATAGTGAGAATTTGGCAATTCTGGCCCTAGATGATGACACAACTGACGTCTATTAACTCCCAAAGTTGAGTGTTGTGAAACAACTTGGCGAATGCTACTTTATTACCATTTCCCATAAAATAGTAATAATAATATACTAATATCTACCATTTAAAAAGTTCGTTTTATTCAATGCCATCCATATCAGAATCTCAGCAGGCTTCTTTGTAGAAATTGCCATGCCGATCCTAAAATTCATGTGAAACTCAAGGAACCCAGGTTAGCCAAAACAGTCATGCAAAGAATAACATTTGGAGGACTTACACTTTCCGATTTTAAAACTTGCTACAAAGCAAAAGTAATTGAGACAGTGTGATACTAGTATATAGATCAATAGAATAAAATTGAGAGCCCAGAAATAAACCCATATATCTATGGCAAATTGATTTGTTGACAATAGTGCCAAGACTATTCAGTGGGGAAAGACTAGTCTCTTCAACAAATGATACTGGGACAACTGGATATCTATATGCAAAAGAATGAAGTTGGACCCTTATTTCATACTATATATAAATATTAACTCAAAACGGATCAAAATACCTTAAAAGACAGTCTCTTCAATGAATGGTGTTGGGAAAACTGGGCAGATACACGTAAAAAAAATGAAACCAGATCATTTTCTTACACTGTATACAAAAAATAAACTCGAAATGGATCAAAGACTTAAATGTAAGATCTGAAACCATAAAACTCCTAGAAGAAGAGATAGTAAACTCTTTGACGTAGGGTCTTAGCAATATTTTTTGGCTATGTCTCCTCAGGCAAGGGCAACAAAACCAAAAATAAACAAATAGGACTGTATCAAACTAAAAAGCTTTTGCACAACAAAGGAAGCCTTTAACAAAACAAAAAGGCAACCTACTGAATGGGAGAATATGTTTGCAAATGATATATCTGATAAGGAGTTAATATCCAAAATATGTGAAGAACTCATACAACTCAACATCAAAAAACAAACAATCCATTTCTTTGCTAATGTTTTTTTCAGAATCCATACGTAAGTGAAAAAATATGGTATTTGTCCTTCTCTCTCTGACTTATTTCACTTAGCGTGCTATCATAGGGACGTATGCACAGGGAGTATGTTCAACATTTTAATAAAGTTGTATGGTGACAGATGATTACTAGGCTTATGTGGCGATCTCATTATAGGTTTGTAAATGTCAATTCACTATGTTGTACACCTGAAACTAATATAATGTTGAATGTCAACTATATTCTAACAAAAAATAAAAAATAAAAAAAAATAATACAATTGAAAAATGGGGAGAGGACATGAATAGACATTTCTCCAAAGAAGATGTGCAAATGGCCAATAGACACGTGAAAAGATGCTTAATATCACTAATGATTAGAGAAATCATTACTGCAATGAAATAGCACCTCACACCTGTCAGAATGGCTATTATTAAAAAGATGAGTGTTGGCAAAAATGTGGAGAAATGGGGACCCTCATACACTGTTCCCAGGACTGTAATTTGGTACAGCCATTATGAAAAACAGTATAAAGGGTCCTTTAAAAAAATAAAAATATAACTATCATATAACCTAGCAATCCCACTTCTGGGTATTTATCTAAAGAAATCAAAAAGACTAATTTGAAAAGATATATACACCTTTATGTTCATTGTAGCAGTTTTACTATCTACAAATATGAATGCAACCTAGGCGTCCATCAACAGATAAATGGATAAAGAAGATATGGTACATATATATAATGGAATATTACTCAGCCATAAAAAGATTGAAATCTTACTATTTACAACAACATGGCTGGACCTGAAGGGTATTATGCTGAGTGAAGTAAGTCAGACAAAGAAAGACAAATGCCATATGATTTCACTTCCATGTGGAATCTGAAGGACAAAATAAATAAACTAGTGAAACAAAACAGAAACAGACTCATAGATACAAAGAATGATCTGATGGTTGCCAGAGGGGAGAGAATGGGAGGATGAGTGAAAAAGGTACAGAGTATTATGAGGTACAAAATTCCTGTTATAAAATAAATAATTTGGGGAACACAAGGTACAGCATAGAGAATATGACCAATAATTTTGTAATAACTTTGCGCAGTGACAGATTTCCTAGACTTGTCATAGTCATCATTTAGTAAGGTATATAGATATTGAATCACTAGGTTGTACACCTGAATCTAATATAAAATTGTAAGCTATAAATAAATAAATAAATAAAAACAGCAACAACCACAACAAACAAAAAACTGACTGAATACCTTAATATAAGCACTATCAAACTCTTGAAAGAAAACATGGAGGCAAATCTTCGTGACCTGGGATTAGGCAATGATTTTTTAGGTATAAAAGCATAACCGACAAGAGAAAAAATAGATACATTTGATTTCATCAAAATTAAAAATTTCTGTGCTTCAAATGACACTATTAAGAAAGTGAAAAGACAACCTACACCATGGCAGACAATATTTGCAAATTATATGTTGGATAAGGAACTTTTATCTAGAATGTATGACATTAAAATTAATCCGATTAAAAATGGGCTAAGGATCTCCATAAATATTTCTCCAAAAAAGATATACAAAATGGCCAATAAGTACATGAAAGGATGCTCAACGTCATTCATTATTAGAGAAATACAAATCAAAACCATAATGAGATGTCATGTCACACCCACTAGGATGGCTATAATCAAAAAGACAGATAATAAGTGTCGTGAGGATGTTGAGAAATTGGAACATCTCACACACTGCTGGTGGGAATGTAAAATGGTACAGCCACTTTGGAAAACAGTCTGGCAGTTCTTCAAAAATATTAAACATAGGTCTACCATTTAATTCAACAATTCTATGCTTAAGAGAAATGAAAACACAAGTCTACACAAAAACTTGTATATGAAAGAGTACAGTGGCATTATTTATAATAAACAAAATGTGGAACCAACTTAAATATCTGTCACATCCAGAAAGGATAAATAAAATGTTCTATATCCATAAATGGAATGTTATTTGGTCATAAAAAGAAATGGACAACTGATACATGCTACAATATAGATGAAAACATGCTAAGTGAAAGAAGCCAGTTATAAGACAACATATTATATAATTCCATTTATATGAAGTGTCCAAAATAGGCGAAATCTATGGAGACAGAAAGTGTATTAGTGGTTGACTAGCAATGGGGGATTTTAAAGGGTATGTGGCTTTTTTTGAAAGTGAAGAAATGTTCTAAAACTGATTGTAATGATGATCGTACAACTCTGTGAATTTATTAAAAATCATTAAATTATACACTTTAAATGGGTGACTTGTAAGGTACAGGAATTATATCTCAATTAAGCAGCTACGAATAAAATTATAAAATAAGAAAAAAATTTATTTCATTTTTAATTTTAAAATTATACAGCTAATATAGGTATATTTTACTTTTAAGAAATCCAAAATATACCAGGGTGTAGAGGGAAAAAAGATTAAACTACTGTCCTATCCCAAACTGCTGTCCTGAGAAGAAGTCACTGTTATCAACAATTTCTTCACATTTTTCTTTGTATTTGCATATGTATGAATGTAAACAAGATGTAGATACGTAATTTAGTTCTGTAATTGAAAAAGTAAGAGGGTTCATGCTGTATATATTGGTCTGCCGCTTGCTTTTTCCACTTTGTTTTGAAAATCTTTTCATATCATTATGTATAAATCTTCCTTTTAAAAAATACTTTATAGCATTCGCATAGTATTGCATTAGTAAGGATGTATGTGGGCTGAATATCTACCAGTGGATTTGTTGGGTCAGAGAGTATGGGGTTTAAAATTTGACAGATACTGCAAACTGTCATCTTAAATGGCTATACAATTGCACGTACTCACTGTTAATGAATGCATATACCCTTCCTACATCCATACAAACAATTAACATCATTAATACTTTTAAATCCTGTTTGATAACTCATTGTTGTTTTAACCTCCCCTTTCCTGGTTACCAATAGATTAATGAATTTGAAATACCCTAATATTTTCACCCTAAGTTATTTTTCTTAGAATGTCTGCTATATTTTTTCACATCCCTTTAAATTTTTTTTTTGTTTTTTAATTCTGTTTTGTCCATGTTTCTTATAAATAGCAAACAGCTAGATTTTCTTGGTTGTAGTTTTGATAGCATTACCTGATGTGAGTGCTGGAAAGAAAGGAACTTACAAAACTTAACAGAGTTGGTTAATAACAAATCATTAAGATTAATATTGTTTAAAAGCCTATTATCTTTCTTTAGGATATTATCATGTTTTGCTATAGAATCAAAATTTTAACATTTTGTTTATATAGCACATTTTTAGTTTTATCATAAAGATAAAACTATTATAATGGTTTTAAAAAATGTCCGGAAATTCTTTGACTCTTCTCTCACAAAATGTGAAGCCTAATTCTCCTCCTCTGGATTATGAGCTGGCCTTAGTGACTCACCTCTAAAAACAGAATGAAGTGATGCTGGGTGAGTTCCACTGGGCTCTTTTTCTGTTGGGATGCTTCCCTCAGAAGCCAGCCACCAGTCTGTCTGGAAGCCCAGGCCACATGGAGAGGAAAGGAGGCCTCCAGTCAACAGCCAGCCCCAACTGGCAGACCTGTAAGTGAGCCAGGTTTTCAGTCTTCCAACCGAGGCTCCAAACAGCAGGAGCAAAGACAGGCCACTGTACTCTGCCCCGATCCCTCCTCCATAGATAGACTCCATGTTCAAAATAAATGGTTGTTTTACGCCACTGCATTCTGTGGTAATTTTTTATGCAGTCAAGTGACTAGTATATTTATTAACAAAAATAGTGTTAGAAGTATTCCTCGACACCTTCTGATTGAGATAAAAAAAGAGAAGACAGCCTTGCTCAGACATTTTATTATGTTTTTCTAGTAATTCACTCTTCCATTTTCTTCAATGAGATATATTAGGACAGTTTAGTTTATATTTTCTTTTGGGTTTTCTATTTCTAAATGAATTTTTTGTTTGTTTGTTTTTGTTTGTTTTTTTTTAATCTTTTACTTTCTTTGAGTTAGCAGGGTTTTCTTTCCCTTCTGGGAATGAGAATATGTAGAATTTATACATCATCTATTCTTCTAGGATCATGCTTACTTTTTTAAATACTCATTTTTATCAATATCTAGAGGCAATTGGTACTCATTTCAGTATTCACTCCCTGAACAAGACGAAGAACTTACTGGGCTTTCACTTCCCTCCTCCCTCTCTTCTCCACCATCTCTCATATTTATATCATCTGAACTTGAGTTTTAGACTGCTTTAAAAAAAATAGCCAGCAATTATAATTTTTTTCGATACAACTTTTATTGCATTTTTAAAATATCACAGATAGGTCCGAAGAGTCATCTGACATCTTGGTGTTTATGTAGCTGGACAACTTAGACATTCATCAGCCTGCTGAACTGTTCCCTTTTCAGAAACATAGATACCATCTAAAAATTTTCTGATACCCTTGTTTTTAACTGTTGTGGCTTGTTGAATCAAAGCAGCTGAATTTGATACAAGTTCAATGTCACTTTCTTCAAGAATTAACTCATATTTCTGAGCTTAAGATACTGAATAAGAAGCACCTGACTTCATCCGAACCCCAAGGATATATCTTTCCCCCAAGAAGTTTCGGATTTCAGCAAGAGAACCATTCTCCTGAATAACGACCTTGATGGGGAAGTGAGCATACACAGACCTCATCTTGTACCGGAAGCCCAGCGTAACACCCTTGATCTGTTCTGTACATGACTACACACAGTGTGAGCAGTAGCCAGTTTCTTTCTATTTTCCCACCATATGTCAACATGGAATCTCTTCTTTCTCTTTCCAGGGAAACTGAGTTCTCTATCGATGTGATTGTAGCCCTCCGCAGGGCGCCTCTGGGGCCCTTCACAGTAACTGTGTGTCCCTTCAGAGTGATGTCCACATTTTCTGGAACGTTTACAGTCTGATTGCTGAGAATGGTCTTCATTCTTGTCGCAGATGCAGCAAAGAGAACAGCCAGCAATTATCTACACTTAATTATAAGTGCACCCTCTGCCCTATTTCTTCGTTTGTCATTGTTTTTCGTATCACATATCTTTCTTATGGATTCATTTTCTGACTTGCTGGAATTCATCTTCTAGTAAAATTATCAGGACATCTGCAGGATAAACTTTATGAGGCTTCGAATGATGGAAAATGTCTTTATTTTGTGCTTTCCGTTCGAATGCTAGTTTGACTTGGTATAGTTCTGGGTTAAAAATTAAACTTTCTCCTGAACTATCTATATGGTATTCCATTGTCTTCTAGCACCGACTATTGCTCTCTCTCTCACTGAGGATTTTCTCTTTATTTTTGGTATTCTGAAATTTCACGAGATGTGCTTTTTCTTCATTCTTCTTAGCAATCTAAGAACCATTTTATGTCTTCTACTTTGTAAATGTTTCCCTCTTAATCTCTCTTCCCTTCTCTTTCCTTCCTGCCTGTGAACTTTCCCCAAACCCCAACTCTACTCCTATCGGACAGGACCCCACCCCTCGCCTGCCTACCACCTAATCTACCGGAGTCCTACATCTGCACCCATCTTCTCCTTCATCCCTCCTATTGTGACGAGAAAGATGATCCTCTTCCTGCTCCAGGTCCGCCCCTTTCCTCACGCTCTGGACCCGTTGCCTGTACCTCCCCAGGGCCCCGCCCCACCAGCATTTAGCCCTGTTCTAATATCCTTCACTTAAGAAAGCAAAACACCTCTCTCTCTGAGCCACACCCTTTCCACCCACCTCTCTATTTCTCAACTCTTTATTTATAGCTAATCTGTCAGTTTCTTCATGGATTTGTCCCCACATGCCAGCTCGCTTCCTCACCTTTCATTAATTTTCTAACTCAGTCCCATCTACTCCCTACACCCCAAGCAGGTTCCTGAAAGGGCTCTTCATAAGGTGCCTTCAGGGCTCCCAGGTTCAATAGCCTCAGTCCTCACTTCGCCTTTCTTTTTGGCAGCATTTCATGCTCTCTCCTTGGCCTCAATCTCTTTTCTTCTCTTGGCCTCAACCTGCTCTTTCTCAGTCTCCTTTATTGGCTCTCTTCTCTCAGGTTCAGGCCTCAGCCATCTTTATTCTCTTTACGCAATTTTCCTGGGGGATCGCATTTTCTTCCATGGCTTTAAATACCATCCATTTGCTGCTTAGTTCCATTTGTGTCTCCAGCCCACATATCAAGTCTGAGCTTCATTTTCTAACATCTCACCTATCTATCTGGTTGTTTCACAGGTATCTCAAAGTTGACAAGTCTAAAACTGAATCTTGTTTTCCCTCTGACCTCCTCTCCCAATTTGCTCCTCCTTTCCAGTTACTAAGCTAGAATCCCAGGAGTCAATCTCTTCTCTATCACTGCTCCATGTCTAATCTCTTGACTGTATTAACCCTTCATTATGGCTCAAATGTATCAACCTCATATCCACTGCCAGTGCCCTAGCCCAAACCACCACTGACTCTTACTTGGACCACAACAATGCCCTCCTGACCCAGCTCCTTGCTTCTGGTCCTGCTCCCTTACAATGCTTTTTCCTTCCAGCAGCTACAGGCATCCTTTCAAAAATACAATCCAGCTCATGCCTTCCCTTTGCACTTCAAATAAATCCTACAAGGCCCCCCACAATTCAGCTCCTGCTTCATCTCTCAAATCACGTCTTATGCCATTCTCAAGCCCTCACATCATCAATGCACTCAGGACTCCGGCTTTCACTCTAGAATTTCACACCAGAGAAGACACTTAAGCCAAACTATTTCGAAGGGAAATAACCAGTTGAGGAGGAGATGGACAATGGGACAAGGTGCCCGCAAGGCAGGAAATTGGATGCATTCTCCTGTGATGTGACAAAGGATGTTTAGTTTTCTGACTCAGAACTGAAGCGAGGCTGAGAGATCTATAATGGGAAAGTACTTGCCAAACACATGGCAGATGACAGTTTAAATTCCACAATACACAAAAATTCTTAATTTGGGAAGAAAAACACAAACAATCCAATAAAAAATAGAAAAGAGATTTAATAGACTTTTCCCATGAAGAGCAATTCAAAGAGCCAATAAACATGTGAAGAACCTGAGGTATCTCTCTCTCTCTCTCTCTCTCTCTCTCTCTCTCACACACACACACACACACACACACACACACACACACACAAGGAGATTGGCAAAATCGAGAGAGTGGCTGGTAAGAACACATGAAACCAGGCACTCTTGTGCTTTGTTGGTAGAGATATGAACTGCAGCAAAGCTTTGGGGAAATAATCTGGCAATGAAATTAAAGCACATATTCCCCTTGACTCAGAAATGACACGATGAAGAATCTATCTTGCAGATAGATATAAAATTACCTCACCAGGTGGCATTTAAGCAGTGTTTGCAATGACAAAAGTCAGAGGGGGAGATTAGAAAAAGACTGTAAGAAAATGGAAAATTATTCATGATATCATGTTTATAAAATAGAAGGATTCCAAATTCGGCCAATATTACTGCAACTCTGTAAACATGAACAGAGCGTATGGACAAGGACTAGAGGATACCATGGAGACCCAGACATATCGATAGAAGTAGCTGATGGAATCGTGGGGAATTTTTGCCTTGCATTTTTTGTTGCTATTTTGCTATTGTCTTGCCAATAACGTAGCTTTTTAAAAGCATGAATGACGAACCCTGGATTGTTTATGGGGTGAAGTTTAATTCTCCTTGATGGTCATTTTAAGGTTTTTAGACTACTCTTTGGGAAGCCAAGAGTCGTGAGTGGGTTTGGGGCTTAGTCAGCTCTAGAGTCGTGGATGGTGGGTGGTCGTGGGGCTCTGAAGAGTTGGACAAGGGTGTGGAGTTGAGGGGTGAGGGTGGAGACTAGAGGTGAGTCTCTTGGGTGAGGAAGTTGCTGCCACACTATAGATAAGGCTGGGGAGAGGATCAGATCTGAGGCAGCAGGGAATGAAGAGAGGAGGCAGATTCAGAGAGCAATTCAGAAGAAGAAACCACCCACTGGGTAAGTGAAGAGGAGGAGCGGGTATTTGAAAGGGCAGGCGGGGCAGATAGTGGCCATGCACCTGGGAGGGAAAGCCACGGGTGTTAGGGAATTTTTTAAAGAGGTGGGGTGGGAAGAGTATGAGTTTGAGTTCAGATGTGCTAACTATGAATGTTGACAGTTTTCTGAAATCAGTTGGGAATAGGAAAATATTCACTTTGAATGACAAAGTTAAAAAAAATTAAAGAAGGCAGAGACTGAACGTTCTTCTGTTACTTGATCAATTTGTAGAAAGATTGAACTTTCCCTCCAATAAGACAAACTACTTTCAGCAGAGTGAATTCCAAAAATAGTACTTCCTCCCTTTCTGGTGAAACTATTCCTCATTTTGTACAGTTTTATCTTAATATTTTTTTTTGTCTAATAGCGAACCCAGATTCTCTTTTTTAGGTCTTTGCAAAATCGTTAGTACATTTTCCCTACTTACCACATATCTTTTCTTCAATAAAACGATTCCCTTGCTGGTTTGGACCATCATATATTGGTACGCAGTGGACACTGATGCCCCAAACTACCCCGTGGAGCTTTCGTCTTTGTTATGGACCAATTCCTCCATTCTTTTAATAACTTTGGTTCCTCTTTGTACTCTGCCAGCCTTTTCTCTACATACTTGTGGTAGAAAGTAGCCCTAGCTAAGCACAGTTTTCTGGGTGTGGCTCTCCTGTACTTCCCTCATCTGGGCAGCCGTGACTCTCGCTGGCTCTTTTGGGTTCTCTGGTACTAGCTTTTCTGTGACCTTCTCCTGCAGGGACCTCTTCAGTTCCACTAGCTATGGCTATTTTCAGTACGCTTGGCCACAGGATACAGCTTCACATTTTCTGAATCAGACATGAATGTTACAACATTCGAGCTCATCCTATTAGAATGACTATAATAATTTTAAAAAGGAAAATAGCAAGTATTGTCAAGAATGTGGGGAAGTTGGAACACTTGTACATAGGAATGTAAAATGGTGCAGCTACTGTGAAAAACAGTATGGTGGTTCCTCAAAAACTTAAAAATAGAATTATCATATGATTCAGCAATCCCACTTTTGGATAGGTGGGATCTCAAAAGCAGGGTCTCGAAGAGACATTTCCACATCCATGTTCATAGCAACATTATTTGCAACAGCCAAAAGGCAGAAGCGTCCCAAGTATCTACTGATGCATAACTGGATAAACAAAATGTGGTATGCAATGGAATAAAGAAAGAAAAAATTCTGACACGTGCTATATAACCTGGATGAACCTCGAGGACATTATGCTAAGTGAAATGGGCCAGTCACAAAAAGACAAATGATGCATGATTTCACTTATATGAGGTATCTTGAGTAGTCAGAATTATGGAAACACAAAATAGAATGGTGGTTGCCAGAGGCTGGGAGGAGGAGGGGGTGGGGAGTTGTTTAATGTGTATAGAGTTTCAGTTTTGCAAGATGAAAAAAATTCTGGAGATTGGTTGCACAATAATGTGAATGTACTTAACACTACTAAACTGTGCGCTTAAAAATGGTAAATTTTATGTTATGTGTATTTTGCCACAATTAAAACATTTGTGAAAATTTTTAAAAAGAAAAGAAGGAATTAGGATCCAAATCTAGGTCATTCGATAACAGTGCCTGCTCTTAACACTAGGCTATGCTGGTCCTGCAGGTAGTGGGACCCGTGTGCCTTAGAAGGTAGGTTATTTATCATCTACTCTTGCCAGAGCACATCTCTTAGAGGTCTCATTCCCCAACCCAAGCAGCTTATCACTGGATTCCTTATATGTACACTCAGAGCACCTCCCCCTGCCCTGTACTACCACCTGTTGCCCAGAGGTATTTTGGTAAACTCATTTACCTTCATTGGTCCTCTCATGCTTGGCGTCCCAGCTGGCTGAGCCACACTCAATCAGATTTAACAAAAGTAATATATCCTTTGATACACATTAATGTAGGAGTCTTGTGAGTGGCTGACATGCAGCCCTGATACCCACCCTGCAGAATTCACTGATTTTTATTTGTGAGCTCATTTGACTCCTTCATGGCAATATTAGTTCCTCCTGTATTTTCATCCACATCTGAAGGACGCTTGTTCTGCACCTGTGCTCACAAAAGCTTTTCTGCGTGGACCAAGAGTTCTGTATTTTCATTCTTTTATCTTATATACTCCTTGAAGGAAAGACCTTGTCTTGTACTTCCCATAGTATTGCCACATTGTATACACAAGACAAGCATTAGAAAAGAAAAACTTACAGAAATTTTCAAAGTTCACAAAAGTAGAGAAACGAGTATAATTAATGCTCATGTATTTATCAACTTTGCATCAATATTTTGTCACTTTTGTTCTCTAATAAGCATTTAATACGTCTGTAATGAGACAATAGATTAAGTAGGTATAGTTCAAAAATCAAGAATTTAAGATTTGACCTAATGAAGACCTTCTTGGAAGAATTTCTCAGTCTGTACATTATTTCTTAATAGGTGATGCTACAGCATTCACTATTTCTGCATAGCTATACCAGATTTTGCCTTTCCAAGATCATTTATATCTGACTCTGCCAATAATAATAATAATCTAGAGATGGGCCAAATTACCTATTAATGCATTTTCCCACTGTGTAAATCCAGAATGCATCAGGGTCTTTGTTTACAAGCAACAGAAACTGAGTCTGATTAATTTAAACCAAATAATCTATTAAAGGACTTGGAGAAGTTTATAGAATCCGAGAAAAAAACAGAACAACCTTGTCAGAGACAGAAACCTGGGCAATTCTAGGGCTCCAGAGAAAAGGAACTATTTGACAATCTATTTAGGATGCTGCTGCTGTTAAGATGAATCAGTTCCCACCATTCTCTGTCCTTGTCACTCCTGTCACCACTCAAATTCCCAAGAGAGAACATGCTTGCTGTAGCCCGGATCATGTGCCCAAGTGCATGTTCAGCCAATCACTATGACCCTAATTTGGCCAGGCCAGGCTAGTTCCCAAAGAATAATCTTGTACTATCATCGAAGAATAAATGAAGATTACAAGCATGAGCAGAGTCCACCCTAAAGACCCACTAGTACTTCTCCTTGGCTGCACTTCTCAGTGTCTTGTGAACTTAATTTGTCTTATGCAACTGCAGATATGGCTTTAATTTTGTAATCTCTAAAATACTATCACACTCATGTCCACCTGTGTGGCCTGTTTACCTAGACCTTTTGGCAAATGGACAGTGTCTAGAAGAGTAAGACTCTACCCAATCCATCACCCCAAGTTTAGTTTACTTCATCTTATGTAATTCATAAATGTTTGGACTCCATATGCAAATAACTTTCTTTTGGTAAATCAAGTTACATTTTCCTGTTAACTTATGTATAATATCAAAGCTTGCTGTCTTCATGTTTAACTGTTCTTTAGTTAGTGTTACTCATGAAAATGGGTTTCTTTTACAATTTAAGAGAGACTCTGTTCAAAGACCAAACCCTAATATGAATACTTAGTAAGGAAAAGTTGTATCAGAAAGTGAAAGATTCTTCTCTTTTCAAGAAAACTATTGCTTTGAGCTCCATGAATTTTTTCTAAAAAAAAAAAAAAAAAGAATATGTGTAAATAGATGTTTTGGTAAAATGGTAGAAAAAGCTGAATTAGTAGAATAACTATAACAAATTTCCATTTTCCTTTTTCCATGTCATCAGTGCATTTGATTTGAGTTCTTGAGGTTTCGGAACTTAAATGGTCTTTAAGTCAAACATTTATGGACTGGATTAAACACACACTTCCAATGATGTTCATACATTTACTCCATCAATTAAAATTGAGATTGTCCCAAAGAAGATTTTAGTTTGTTGGTAGCATCTCTTCCTCAGAATCTTATTCTGTCATTTCTTTTCTTTTTTCTTTTTCTTTTTTTTGCTTATAGATATTCATTTTCAAAGTTTTTTTTTTTTTAATCTTCTGGTTGCCAACATTCTTAGGGAACATTTGTTGTATTCTCCTGGTTTTAGGGAAAGCACCTAAACTCACTCTAATTCTTTATTCAATATTTGCTATGCTTTGTATGTCCAGGATGACCTAGAATTCACCCGTCATACAAAGCAGACTCCATGAAAATGCACAGCATTATGGTGTTAGTTCCATGAAGTGTGAGAATACTATACCATTGGAGAGAAAAATGGATTCTGAGGGGTTGGGGCACATGTTCCTTATCCACCTGAGAATCTCTAGACAAACGGATAAATGTCATCAAGAAAGTATTTTATTCTTTACAACATTTTCCATGAGCTAACTTCTTCCATTGTGCCATCCACAACTTGCCTGATAAAACTTGGTTCCTCTGGGGATTGAATGCATTTAGAAATACGGACCCACGTCCCTCTAGACCAGTGCTGTTCTAGAGAAATAGAACATCAACCACATATGTAATTTAAAATTTTTGATAGCTGCATTTAAAAAGCAAAAAGAAGCTATTAAAATTAATTAACTTTAATTTAACCAATATATAAAAATATCTCAACATGTAATCATATAAAAGTTATTACTGAGCAATTTTACAGTCTTTTCCCCTCAGTTTTATTGAGGGATAATCGACATAAAACATTGTATAAGTTTAAGGTGTACAATATAATTATTTGGCATGTGTCTATATTGCATAATTTTACAGTCTTTTGTGCAAAGTATTTAAAAGCTGCATTTCACACTTAGAATGCATCTCAATTTGAACATTAAATTTTTATGGGAAATACTTGATCTGTGTTTAAATTGTATAAAATTGACAGTTAAAAAACAAATTCACATACCATTTAAAAGTTTTCCAATCACTGAATTAAGTAGTAGTTTTAAAATTTAAATATCAGTTTGTTACAATGAAATAAAATTTAACATTCGGCTCCTCAGTTGCACTAGCCACATTTCAAGTGCTATTGATAGTGCAAAACAGACACTTGTTACCCAACGTATGGTCCAGGGACCACCATCAATAGTATCACATGGGACCTTGTTAGAAATATAGAATCTAAAACCCACTCTAGATTACTGAATCTAGTTTCTCAAGATTCAAATGCACATTAAAACTTAAAGAAGATGTTCTAGGCCAGTGGTCAGTAAACTTTTCCCATGATGGGCCATACAGTAAATAGTCAGGCTTTGTAGACCACAGTCTCTGTTGCATACTCTTCTTTGATTTTTTTACAAACCCCTAAAAATGTAAAAATCATTCTTAGCTCATGAGCCATACAAAAACAGGCTGCAGGCCCCATTTGGCAAAAACAGGCTATAGGCAACACTTGACCCAAAAGCCATAGTTTATTGATCCTTGTCTAGACCATAACTTCTAAAACAACAAAAGAATCTGCAGCCCTTTCTTGTCATTCAGTTACCCAAGATAGTTTCATTATAACAAACAATTAGTGTAACTAAAAAGATATCATGAATTTTACAGGGAAACTTTGCTATTACGTACCCAAATGTAAAATATGTCTTCTCTGATCCACACTTTGTGCTTCTAGACACTATTCTACAGAGGCATATGATTATACACACACACACACACACACACACACACACACCACACACACACACACGCAGACACACACATAGACACATAGAACATAGCATACATACGTTCAAGGATATTCACTGCAGCATTGTTTCTAAAAGCAAAATATTGAGAATAATGTTAATATCCATCAATAAATGTTCTAGTAAGTTATAATATCTTTACCGCACCACTGTAAAGTTGTTAAAAGAAATAAGACTGATATATACACAATGATATATATATATGTCCAGGACATATTGCTAATTGAAAATAAAGAAGTTTCAGAACAGCATGTTCTCATTTTAAAAATTGAAAACACACATGTGCAAACATGCACAAAAAGAAACCAAATTAGTTCAGCGATTACCCTTGGGGAATAAGAATTGGGATAGAGGCAGGAAGAATGACGAACTTTCGCTTTTTAATCTATACATTTCTACATTATATTATTGTTTCAATAAACATGTAATTTCTGTAACAAAAATAATTTAAAAGGTGGTTTTGACTCGTAGGTATACTGTTATCTTACTTTATATTTTTTGCTGTTCCCCCACTTGTTGTAAGCTTATTGAGCAAATAGTCAAAAAAAATTAATCATATCAGTCATTTCTATTTTTGGTAACATAGGTCAGAACCCTGGAGAGGAGAGAGGTAAAGTGAGATGACCTCAATGTTCTGCAGTTTTTCCTCCTCGAAAGCATTTCCTGATTCAAAATAGTTTGGAAGTGAGGTGCCAATATAAAGCAGTGTCTCGAAACTTGGAAACCGAGCAGAACTCTTGGCAAAATTTAGATTTTCACTTAACACCCCGAAGGGTAAACTGGAAATAGATACTTGTCTCAAAAAACTAAACAAAAGCTTAGACTCCTTTCAATCCTAAACTAGAATAAGGTAATTATCTCTTACTCTACTTGCCTGATGGAAAGCAAAACTAAGTTCTCTTTGAGGGGAGATAACATCCAACTGAATGCCAAATTATCTACCTAATTTGTCATCTGTAATAATTAGTATTCTAGCTAAAATTACCAAGATGTCAGGAGACAGTATGAAATAATCAAAACCAATATAAAATGGATAATAGGTAGAAAAATATATAGTAATTAATAAAATTTTTAAAAGAGAAAATAGATAGTAGATAGAAAATTAGTAGAAGCAGACATTGAAGTGACCCATATATTGTGATTATCAGAAATGGACTTTAAAGCAACTATTGAGGTCCTAACTAGAACAATAGGCACAAAAAGGAAAGTAAATGTATAACTATAGAAAAAAAACATAAAATTTTTTATCCGTAGATAATATGGAAATACAAAAGAATCTACAAATTTAGAATTCACATGTGAATTTAAAGTAAGTTCAAGCTCAATAGAATTTGTTTTCTATTTCCGTATACCGGCAACAGATACATTAAAAAGTGACATATAATAACATAAAAACATGTAAAAAAAATAAAGCTTTTAAAGAAAAATATAAGAATGTCATTATGACTTCAAAGGAAGCACAATCATGAAAAACAGTAACCATAAGAGAATATAACTGAGAAAGCTGAATATATTAAAATTTGAAACTTCTGTTCATCAAAACAGTATTAGGATAGTAATAACACACCAAAGTGGGGAAAGATGTGCCACATATAAAGCTAACAGACTCATACACAGAGTATGTACAGATCTCCTCCAAGCCAATAAGAAAAATCCAGACAATTCAATAGAAGAATGGGTAAAATACTTGAAAAGATATTCATAAAAGATGATATCCAAATGGTCGATAAGCATATGAAAATATTCTTAATTGCATTAGTCATTGTGGAAATGTGTATTCAAATTGCAATGGGATATACTGTATATTTACCAGAATGGCTAAAATGAAAGAGAGAAACTATGAAGTGTTAGTGAAGATGCGGAGCAACCAGTACTTTCATTCACCCCGGTGGAGGTATAAATTATGGCAACCACTTTGGGGAATTAGTTTGGCAATATCTACTATAGCTGAACATATGCATACCTATGACTCAGCAATTCTACCCATCAGAGATGCAAGTAAGTGTTTGCTGAAAGACGTGTACTAAAATACTCCTTAACAGCACTCTTTGTATCAGCTCCAAACTTGAAACTACAAAATGCCCATCAATCATTGAATGGATAAATGAATGAAATATTAGACAGTGATAATAATAAATTATTCATAACCAGACAAATTTCCCAAAAAGTAATATTGCATAAAAGAAACCAGACACAAAAGAGGACATATATGGTCAATAGAGTCTCAGGTGTCCCTCAATCATCTCTGCCTCTGATATTCATCTCCTTGTTTAAAATGTTCCCCGTGAGTGTGAACTAAACTTAGTGACTTACTTCTAATGAAAATGACAAAAACGACACAATGTCGCTTCTGAGATTAGGTTGCAAAAAGACTCTAGCTTTCACCTTGGGTGCTAGCTCTCTCTCTTTCATTTTCTCACCATGAAGAAAGCCTGTTGGCGTGGTGCGAGTTGCCCAATGTAGAGGCTCATGCGGCAAGGAACGAAGGGAAGCTTCAGTCTAACAACCTGTAACGGTCCGAATACTGCCGACCATCTGCCACCTGGACATTGATCTTCTCCCATTTGAGCCTTCAGGTGATGCCACAATCATAGCTGACCGCCTGACTGTAAATTTATGAGTTTGAGCCAGAGCTATCCAGCTAAGCCATGTGTGGATTCCTGACTCACAGAAACTGTAAAATAATAAATGTTTATTATCTAAAGCTGTGAAATTTTGGATTAATTTGCTATGCAGAAATAAGTAACTAATATGTTATCTGATTCCATTTTACAGGCATACAAAAGCAGACAAAACTAATCTATAGAAGTCAGGATAGTAGTTACCCTTAATGAGGGCCAAGAACTGGAAGGGAGAGCAAGTGGGATTTCTTGGGTGCTGGTTATGTTTTATTTATTTATTTGGGTGCCAGACACATAAGTGTGTTCAGTTTGTGAAAATTCACCAAGATATACACTTAAGATATGTACACGTTCCTATATGTATTTGTTATGGTTAATTCTATGTATCAACTTGACTGGGCCACAGAGTGCCCAGATATTTAATTAAACATTATTTCTGACTGTGTCTGTGAGAGTGTTTCTGGATAAGATTAACATTTCAACTGGTAGAACAGATTGCCCTGCCCAATGTGGGCAGAGAGCTTCCAATCTGCTGAAGGCCTGAATAAAATATGAGGCTGAGTAAGAAAGAATTCCTTCTCTCTGCCTGACTGTCTTCAAGCTGGGATATAAGTCTTCTCTTGACTTCATACTGTGTCTCAGACTGGAGCTATACCATTGACTCTCCTGAGCCTCTACTTCTCAGCCTCTGTTATTGTGTCAACTAATTCCTTATAATAAGCACTCACTTGCTCTCTCTCTCTCTCTCCCTCCATCCATAGCTGTCAGCTATGATTGAGGCATCACCTGAAGGCTTAAATGGGGGAAGATCAAAGTCCAATGTCCATCTGGAGATCTCTGACTTATTGTATTCAATACATTATACTTTAGTAATCAATTTCTTAAAGTAATTAATATGAAAATAAGTAAATGGAAAATTCCACCAGCAAACAAGTTTCATTTTAATAAATCAAATGGAAATTCTAGTCTTATAAGGACAATAACCAAAAATAAGAACACAATGAATGGAGTTAACAGTAGAATGACACTTAAGAGAGGTCAATAAACTGGAAGACAGGTAGATTTAAAGCAGAACAGAGAGACAAGAGGGTTAATGAACTAGAAATAGGTCTAGACTGAAGTATGCAGAGAGAGTAAACATATAAGATACAGAAAATAATGTAAAATACTGGTTAAAAATGTTTAACATCGCATAATTGGGGTTCGGAACAAGAGGAAAGGAGATTGACTACCAAGTTAGATATATACAAAGAAAGTCACATTTTGGCATCTCATAGTAAAGATGCTAAAAATTTAAGACAAACAGAAATCTTAAAAGTATCTAGAGAAAAAAAGATACATTATCTTCTAAAGGAACAATAAAATTGACAGAAGAAGTTTTGATAGAAAGGATGGAAGCCAGAAGAAAATGTGCTGAAAAAAAAATTGCCAACCTAGAATTCTGTAGCCAGTGAAAATATGCTTCATAAATAAAAATGAAATGAAGAAATGTCTAGACAACCAATAACAGAGAATTAGTTACTTACACGCCACTCTAGAAGGAATTCTAAAAGGAGTTCTTCAAGTATAAGAAAAATAATTCCAGGGTTAAGGGTAGAAATTCAGGAAAGATTAAAGAATGGCAGAAAAAGGAAATGTATATGTAAATCTAAGTGAGTACAGGCTGCATATAATAAAAACATTAATGACGTACAAGTTTTAAATACGCGTAGAATCAAAATATATGACAACGATATCATAAAAGTTGGGAGGAGAGTTTACCAGAGCAGACTCTGAAGCAAAGATCTGAGTTTAAACAACTTACTTGGGAAGTTAACCCAGGTAATATCAACAGGGGACCGGGGACATGAGGTAGGAAAGAGAGCCAGTGAAGTGTGCATAATACGGCCAATGACACTATGGGTAACCAGAGCTTAATCTAGTTTATAAACTCTGGGACAAAAGAAGAACGTGCACCTCAGAGTTAAACCCACTATAGGTGCAAAGAAGTTGGGAGATTTACCCATCAACTCTAGTCAGGAATTAATGGGTTAACGAGTAATCCAAGGAGCTTTTGATTTCACAGTATTTCTAACCTGCTCTGAGCTTATCCAAAGGAGCCCTCAGTCTGAGTAACAGATGCTGGGAGTTGTCAAATGAATTAACATGCATGGAAATGGTGTCAAGAGGGTTTAACTGGGGCATAGAAAGCATCTACTTCAGGAAAGAGAGAGCTGAAAACTTCAAAATTTATTTTTAATCATCTAGGAAGAAATAAAGGCACTAATTGTTTTAGACTCCAACAAATAAAAGATTCGTATTGTAATCTCCAGATTTTAAAAAGTAAAATAATATGTATTTAACAAGTTAGGAGAGGGGGAAAATGGATTGATAAAAATGATTTGATTAATCAAAAAGGAGGTAAAAATTTGAATAAATGAGCATAGAAGAATGGAATGAAAGAAAAACAAAGATGGTAGATTTTAATCTTTATGTATCACTAATGGCATAATTGTAAAAATATTACATATTCCAATTTAAAGACAAAGATAATCAGGTAGATCTCTAATCACTATGCTGTTCAAATGAAACTAATATATTATTGTATGCCAACTATAATTGAAAAAACTCATTGAATTGAACAATGTAAACACAAGCGATTAATTGTCTATTATATTTCAATAAAACCGGGGGGGGGAATCTAATGAGTCAAAGAAGTAATTGCAATAAAAGTTGGAAAATATTTTGAACTGAACAATAATGCAAATATGACATAGTGAAATTATTGTATGCAGATAAAACTGCTTTTTATAGCCTCAATGTTTATGATAGAAAAGAAGGCTGAAAATCAATGATATAAATATCCATTTTAAATGTTAATAAAAGAACAGCAGTAAACCAAAGAAAGTAGAAGAAAGAAAATAGTAAAGAGTAGAATAGAAACAAATGAAATTAATAAGCTGAAAATAAATGTATACTGAAATAACAAAGTTAAAATTAGTTCTTTAAAAAAGAATATTGAAATCTATGAACACCTGTCAAGATGGATCAGGAAAAGAAAGATAAATAACAAATTACCAGCATGATATTGACAAAGAGGATATCACAGCCAATCTTCAGACATTAAAAAAATAAGAAGACAATGAACTTTTATGCAAAGAATTTTTAAATTTAAATGAAATTAAAAAACCCACAAACAACCAAATATAACAAGAGAAAATAGAAACATCTGTTTAATAAATTGATTTTATAATTTAAAAACTCCCTCCCCCCCATAAAAACCCCTCTAAGTCCAGGTGGTTTTGCTAGTGAATTCTACTAAACATTTAAGAAGAATAAATATTTATTTTCAAGGACTACTTAAAGAAGGAGCACTTCCCAACTTGTTTTATGAGGACAGAATAACCTTGATTTCAAAACTGACAAGGATATTATAAGAAAAGTATAAGCCAATTTCTCCCAGGAATTTACATGTAAAAATCCTAAACAAAGTATTAATAAACTAAATCCAGCAATATAGAAAAAGGACAATATACAACAATGAAGGATTAAAAGACTGGTTTAATCAATTAATATAATTTTGCACAATCACAAATAAAGGAGAAAATCATGAGATCATATCAAAAGATGTCGAAGAATCATACAGGATTCAACACTTCATTATAAAAATTCTTAGCAAACTAAAAATAAATGGAAACTTCTTTTGTAGGGTATCTAAAAATATCTACTAAAAGTAAATAAAATACTTAAACCTCTATCAGAAATTGGTAATGAAAAAGATATGTTGGCTATCACTACTTCTATTCGACATTGTTCTAGAGGGTCTAGACAAGGTGCTAAGGCAAGCAAAGAAAACAAAGAAAACAAATGAATTGAAGAGAAGAAATAAAAGGGCTATTTTTACAAATAACATGATTGTATACATAGGAAATCCAAAGAATCACGAACCGTGATTTACTGAAGTAAATTTGGCAGAGTTATAAGATACAAAGTCAACAAACAAAAATTAATTATATTTCTATATCAGCAATAGCAACTAATAAAATTTTAAAAGACAAAAACATTCGCAATAGTATAAAACAGCAAATAACTAGGTATAAGTCTAATGAAAGATGTAAAAGGCCTCTGCAGTGACAGTAAAACACATTATTGAGGTAGAGATCTAAATAAATGTAGGGATATGCCTTGCTCATGAACTGGAAAACTCAATTTTGTAAATGTCAATTCCTCCCTAATGCAAGGCAATCCAAATAAATTCTAAACACCTAGAAGGTGTTTAGGGAAATTGGGAAGCTGATTCTAAATTTATATTATAGTAAGTGCCAAAAATAGCAGAGACAGCCTTGAAGAAGAAAGAACTTGGAGGATTTATAATACCAGATATCAAGACTAATTATAATATTACAATAATATGACTGTGATACTAACACAAAGATGAACAGAGAGTCTGGAAATAAATCCACACACACAGGATACAGACACACTATTTTATTATGCTTCCCAGATATTGGAGGTCTGTGGCAACTCTGTATGGAGCAAGTCTATTAGTATCTTCCTTCTTTCCTTCCTTCCTTCCTTCCTTCCTTCCTTCCTTCCTTCCTTCCTTCCTTCCTTCCTTCCTTCCACGCCCCAGGTGAATTGCTGGTCAGTAGCATCACGTATTCTTCCTGGCTCTCCTCTGTCACTCAGATGCTCTCATCACCTTCCTTCAGCTCATGAGTTGTCACCTTGCCCCCAATCTCCATGTCCTAGATGAAGTACAGCTCTAGGCCATACCTCTTCTGGGTTGTTCTCTTTGATCCAGATGATAGAGTTGTAGAATTTGGGTCAATGGATTCCAGGTCTTTCGGGGTTGGTCTCTTGTTGAGCATCTGCTTGTAGAAAGGAAGGGTGAAGGCTGTGTCAATGAACTTTCCATGGTACAAAGCCATAACAGTGAATCTGCCAATAAAGTGGAAGTAGGTGAGGTGGTCGGGGTTGATGGAAGAGGTAGGGTTGATCTGCAAGCAGTAATTGTTTTTCCAGGCATATTCAAATAAACAATACATGGGGTTGAGCACCTCGTAAGACAGGAGAAAAAACCTCTCTCTGGCAATGCTTCTGTAGTCCAGGCCCTCCTCGCTGCACATGATGATGTAGAGCCGGTGGCACAGGCTGTAGGATTTCATGTTCATGATCTGTTGGAAAGAATCCTCAGAAAGCATCTGCCTCGAAACACTGATCTTCATGTGGCTGGGAAGGGCATTTAAATGGCAGAGGAAATGGTTGATACTTCTACCTAAAACTTTGGCTGTAGGCACCAGGGTAACTTTGCCTGCTTCCTGACTCAAACCTCAAGCGAGAATCCTTAAAGGTGGCGGTGCAAATATTGTGGTCCACAAGGTAGTGCACCCCCTCGCTGGTGTACTGCATCTCCCACCCTGGGGGAAGAGCTAGTTCCTGGATCATCCCCTGGGTCCAAGTGTCCTCCCACTGGGCAGTGCATGTGTTATGATTAATGTAATACACCCACCCATTGTCTTATTTCTTCTCCCGGGCAGTCAAAGACGCACTTGAAGGCTAGTAGAGGAATCTTTGGCTGAAGTGCTGCATGGTGCCCTGGAGCTGATTCTGCTGTGACTGCTGCCGCTGGTAGGTCAGCACATACTCTGCTGTGGGCGCTGCCAGGTGATATTCTGAGTGCTGTGATCCACATAGTAAAACCTGCCTCCAGGGTATGTGTGTTTCACCCAGCCTGGAGGAAGAAGTTGTTCCCAGGTGGTGGTTTTGGTATTGCATTCAACAAAGTAGACACGCCTATTGGACAGTTCCGGCTGTTCCCATCCAGCATGCAGAGCATCGGGGACCTGACACAGCCACGGGGGGTTGCCATGTGCCTGAAGTGCTGGGCTGCTCTCCTTCAGCTGGCGTGGCTAGAGCAGAGAGAGACATTGTGGTGGGGTTCTGAGTAATACTTGATGTTGCAGCAGGTGGGGACGTCACACCAACAACATAAACAACGTAGGGTTCTTCGAGGTCAGTGACTGTAGCAGATTCGTCATTCACTGTGCCATTGGCCAAGCCACTGTGGCTTGGGTTTTTGGCCGGCTGGTGACGCCAGTTGCAGGGGTACCAGGGCTTTGCTCCCTGCTTGCTATGGCTATTCTGGCTGAACCACCCAAATGTCTGTGCATCCAGGATCTCCCGCCAAAAAAGTTTATGCTAGGGGTCTAGTGCTGGCTGTCCCACTGGATTCTCTCAAAGGTATCTGTGATCCATTTGTCACAGCACTGCCATTAGACATGCTTCCCAGATCAACAGTGGCCTGTTCAGATATTGGCACCTTTTTTTCTAATAGCATTTGTTCTTTTCATGGCTCTGTGTCACATTTTGGTAATTCTCATAATACTTCAAACTTTATTATTATGTATGTTATGGTAATCTGTGATCAGTGACCTTTGATGTTACTATTATAATTGTTTTGGGGCACCATGAGCCATGCCCATATAAGATGGTGAATCAATAAATATGTGAGTTCTGACTGCTTTACTTACTGGCCTTCCCTGTCTTCCTCTCCTCAGGCCTCCCTATTCCATGAAACACAACAATATTGAAATTAGGCCAATTAATAACCCTTTAATGGCTTCTAAATGTTCAAGTTAAAGGAATAGTTGCACATCTCTCACTTTAAATCAAAATCTAGAAATGATTAAGTTAGTAAGGAAGGCATATCGAAAGCCAAGGTAGGCCAAAAGTTAGGTTTCTTGTGCCAAACGGTCGAGTTGTGAATGCAAAGGAAAAGTTCTTGAAGGAAATTAAAGTGCTTCTCCAGCGAACACATGAATGATAAGAAAGCGAAACAACCTTATTGCTGATATGGAGAAAGTTGTAGTTGTTTGGATAGAAGGTCAAGTCTGCCACAACATTCCCTTAAACCAAAGCCTAATCCAGAGCAAGGCCCTAACTCTCTTCAATGCTATGAAGGCTAAGAGGGGTAAGGAAGATGCAAAGCAAAGCTTGAAGCTAGCAGAGGTTGGTTGATGAGGTTTAAGGAAAGAAGTCCTCTCCATAACATTAAAGCACAAAGTGAAGCAGCAAATGTGGATGTAGAAGCAAGTTATTCAGCGACCTAGCTAAGATAATTCATGAAGATGGCTACATTAAACAACAGATTTTCAATCTAGATGAAACAGCCTTATTTTGGAAGAAAATGCCAGCTAGGACTTTCATAGCTAGAGAGAAGTCAGTACCTAGCTTCAAAGCTTCAAAGAATAAGCTGACTCTCTTGTTAGGGGCTATAATGCAGCTGGTGACTATAAGTTGAAGCCAATGTTCATTTACCATTCTGAGAATCCTAGGGTCCTTAAGAGTGATGCTTAATCTACTCTGCCTGCGCTATATGAACGAAACAATAAAGCTTGGATGACAGCATATCTGTTTATAATATGGTTTACTGAATATTTTAAGCATACTGTTGAGAACTACTGCTTAGAAAAAAGATTTTTTTTTTTTTCAAAATATTACCGTTAATTGACAATGCACCTGGTCATCCAAGAGCTGTGATGGAGAGGTAAAAGATTAATGTTGTCCTGCCTCCTAACAATATTCAACCCATAGATCAAGGAGTAATGTTGACTTTCAGGTCTTATTATTTGAGAAATATATTTCATAAAGCTGTAGCTACCATAGGTAGAGATTTCTCTCATGGATCTGGACAAAGTAAATTGAAAACCCTCTGGAAAGGAATCATCATTCTAAATGTTAGTAAGAACATTTGTGAAGCTTCTAGTAAAGATAGCAGAGAAGATAAACACTATTCTTGCTTCCTCTCACTGACCACATCAAATTTACACTAAACTGCAGAACAACCATCATTAAGAATTGCTTGAAGTCTAGCCGAACAGAGTCCTATAACTGACCATATACAGAAGAAGCTACTTTGAGACCGGTTAGTAGGGGCGGAGATGCTGAATGGATTGGTCCTACGCTCGTGTGTGGCAGTTAAAAATCTGGAGGGATATCTTGGCTGCGGAGCTCTCCCCCGAGGATCCCCAAACTAGGCTCCCCAGTCTGGTGTTCCAGTGCCAGGAAGAGAAGTCCCCATAACTTCTGGCTGTGAAAACCAGCAAGGACTGTGACTGACTGAGACAGAGGACTGCTGGAGTCCCAGGTGTTTCTCTTAAAGAGCCGGTGTGCGTGAACTTACTTGCTGATGGACTCACTCGCTCTGAGCTCCAGCGCTGGGACAGCAGCTCAAAGGCTCCAGGGACATATGAGGAGGAACTGGTTTCAGGGCGAGGGTTGGAGGGACGAGTTCCTCCCAGACAGAAGTGCTGGCAGAAGCCATTGTTTCTTTGTTGAACCCTCCCAAATACAGCATACAGATATGACGAGAATCGCATGTGAGTCTCCATCAACCTGGCTAAGATCATTTGTCCCACCCTGAGACCCTGAGACCCTCTCCCACCAACTGCAGGCCCACCCAAGCTGCTTCCAGTGTCTTTTCCATACAAACTGCCTGTCTTGGCTCATGCTGCAGACTTTTCTAAAATCTTTCAAAGGTTCACAAACTCCAAACAAGCAGCATCTGGCCCCGTACCTCTTGCTAAGCAGCCCTAAGCCTGACAATAGTGGCAGCCAGCTTCAGTTTGCAGCTTAACCTCTCCCAGGCACCTCCAAGCCCAACACAAGTGGCAACCATCTGCAGATCACTTTGAAGCTCACACCAAGTGGCCCTGGGCAGGGCACAGGCAGTGGCTGACTTTGGCCTGCAACAGAGTCCCTCCCAAGAGGCCCCAGAACCAACACACCCTGTGGCCAGCTTCAGACCAGAGTACCACCCAACCACCTCCTCAAGCGACACACCCAAAGGACAGACTAGGCAGGCACCAGAGTCCTGCTCCATAGAGTCAGCCCCTGCACAACAGCATTTCCACTGTAGTCATGGCCAGTCTTCACAAACCAGTCAGCCTAAGGGATCCCTTCCACTGATGTGCCAATAGCAACCAAGGCTGTGTCAATGAACTTTCCATGGTACAAAGTCAGGGCACACATAAGCCACCTGGAGAAAGCAGTAACCAGGGAGACTGAGCCACTGGGCACCTATTACATAAGGCCATTCCACTAAGACTGGGAGACATAGCAGCTCTACCTAATACGTAGAAACAAACACAGGGAGGGAGCCAAAATGGGGAGCAAAGAAACATGTCCCAAATGAAAGAATAGAACAAAGTTCCAGAGAAAGATCTAAATAACATGGAGACAAGCAATCTACCAGATGCAGAGTTTAAAACACTAGTTATAAGAATACTCAATGATCCCTATGAGAACTTCAACGAAAAGATAAGAAACATAAAAATGAAGATAGGAAACATAAAAAAAAGAGCTGGTCAGAAATGAAGACTAAAATAACTGAAACGAAGGCTACATTAGAAGGAATCAACAGTAGATTAGATGAAGCGGGGTCTCGAATCAGCAATTTGGAAGATAAGGTAGCAGAAAACCCCAATCAAAACAGCAACAAGAAAAAAAGAATTTAAAAAAGTGAGGATGGATTAAGGGGTTTCTGGGACAACATCAAGCATATCAATATTCACATCACATGAATTGAAAACCTATTTGAAGAAATAATGACAGGAAACTTCCCTAACCTGATAAAAGAAATAGACATACAAGCCCAGAAAGCACAGAGTCCCAAACAAGATGAGCCCAAAAAGTTTATTAACCTAGCTGATAAGACAATGGCAGAGTTTGAGAGGATCGACTCCAATTTTATAAGAATTTCTACTATGGGTATAATGCTATCAAACAGTATCACATGCTATAGAGAAATCATTCATGAAAGGAAAAGTCAATTGATGTGGCAAACTTCATGGTTGTCTTATTTTTAAAAATTGCCACAGCTGACAAAACCTTCCGCAACCACCACCTGATCAATCAGCAGCCATCAAAAATGATGCAGACCCTCCACCAGCAAAAAGATTATGATTCACTGAAGGCTCCGATGATGGTTAGTATTTTTTAGCAATACAGAACTTTTAAAGTATGTACATTTTTTTTAGGTATAATGCTATTGCACGCTTAACAGACTACAATATAATATAAACATAACATATGTACTGAGAAATAAAAAAATTCATGTGACTTGCTTTATTGCAATATTCATTTTATTGAAGTGTTCTGCAACCAAACTGACACTACTTCCAAGATATACTTGTATTTAACTTATGGTAAAGCTGACAAATGCAGAGAGGTAAGGAAAGAATGGCTTTTTTCAATAAATGATGCTAGATTAGTTGGATATCTTCATGGGGGAAAAAAAATGAATCTTGACCACTATCTCAGATTGTACATAAGAATAAATTCCTGTCATATTGGTACTCTAAATGTGAAAGTTAGAACAATACTTCTAGAAGAAAATATGGGAGCTCTGCATTACCATGAGGTAAGCAAAATTTTCTTTACTAGAACAGAAAACATAAAGATAAAGATTGATAAATTGGATTATATTAAAATTAGGAACTTCTGCTCATTAAAAGTCACTATTAAAAGAGTAATAAGGCAAGCCACAGAATGGGGGAAGGTATTTGCTGACATATGCTTGACAAAGGGCCTATATATAAAATATATAAAGAACGCTCACAAATCAAAAAATACATCCAATAGAAAAAGATATGAATTGGTAGTTCACCAAAGAGAATCTCCAAATGATCAATAAACATAGACAAATTTGCTTTATTGCATTAGGTATAAGGGAAATTCAAATCAATAGAACAATAAAATATCACTGCACGCCTTCCCCCAATGGCTAAAATTAAAATGACTGACAAAGCACACTTTGGCAAGGATGTGAAGTGGAGTGTGTATCAGTTCGCTTGGGCTGCCGTAACAAAATAACCACAGACTAGGTGATTTGAACAACAGAAATTTGTTTCCTCACAGTTCTGGAGGCTAGAAGTCCAAGATCAAGTTGTCAACATGACTGGTTCCTTCTGAGACCTCTGTCCTTGGCCTGTAGATGGCCATCTTCTCTGTGTCCTCGCATGATCTTCCCGCTGTGTCTGTGTCCTAATTTCCTCTTCCTATGAGGACACTAGTCATATTGGATTATGGGCCATTCCATTGGCCTTATTTAATCACCTCTTTAGAGACCTTATTTCCAAATACAGTCACATTCTGGAGTATTAGGGGTTAGGATCTCAACAAAAATTTTAGGAGAATACAATGCAGCCTATAACCTGGTACAACTGGGCTTCTCCTATATGGAAGTGTAAATTGGTATAACTGCTTTGGAAAATGGTTGGGCAACATCTATGAAAGCTGAGCAGATGCACACCCTGCGACCCAGAGAGGATTCCATTTCTGGATATATATGCAACAGAAATGCACACATGTGCACATCAAAAGACATGTACGAGAATGTTCGTGGAGTTATTTGTAATTGCCCCAAATTGGAAACTTCTCAAATATCCACAATAGATAAATGGATGGATACATTTTGGTTTATTTATACAGTAGGATTCTACAGAATAATAAAAATAAAATATCTATTGCTACTCCCAACATAGGTGAATCTCACGAACAGAATTTTGACTGAGAGGAGCCAGATATGAAAGTGTACATTCTATATATACTATAGAATTGCACTTACATCAAGTTCAAAAACAGGCAGAACTACTTCATGGTGTTCAAGGAGGAAGTTAGATAGTGACCGGGGGTTGGGAGCCACATGGGGGCTTCCGTTTCTTGATCTACATGCTTGCTCACCTTGTGCAATTACATTGAGTTGCACACTTAAAATCTGTGCAATTGTTCTCCGTACATCAACCCATTAAAAAAAGTAAAGCACCTCAACCCAGACCGATAATAGTTTGCAATAGATTAAAAAAAAAATCTTTTTCAGGACAACCGCAATATCCCTGTTGTCTGTCCTTGCCAAGTAGGAGGCCACGAGGTCAACTCAGCGTCATTCTCTCCAAACTGCTGACAGCATTTGTGATTCATCTCCTCAGCAACAATTTGGAAAATTTCTCCCAAAAGACAACAGTTCCCAGGTCAAAGGAACATTAAATTGACTATCCTTAGAGGAGCTTAGATGAGGGACTACTTTTTATTATAGAATCGGGGAAAAGAGAATACAGGAGAGAAAACAACTTGAATAAACAAGACAAGAATAGATTCCAACAAATTTACCCAGACAGCATCTTGATCCCAGAGGAATCTAAAACTCATTTTCAGTGGAGATCCCTCTTAAGGATGAAGTTTCTTTATTCCCAACTGATTATTTAGCTGAATCTGGGCATTAAGTGTCCCAAAGCTGCAGACTTTGCAGTTACCCTCCCAAACCTTTCTCTTCCTGGATCCCATGGAGACTGGTAATCAAAGTAAGGTTTCGCCTCCTTTTCTTTATCCCACGGGGTGCAGCTGCAGCTTTGGAGTTCTTTAGTTTGATGTAACAGGAAAAAAAAATTGAGCTAAAAGAAATTGAGAGCTACCCTTGGAACTCTTAAGATTTGGCATCTGTGTACCTCATGTGACTCTGGGAGAATTCTGTGTCAGAAGGAGGATTGTTTTTCGTGACAATCTTGGTTTTACGACTATCCCAGTAATTGCAGGTGGGAATTTCCTCCTATACTGGTGCCTCCTTGGCCCAATGCCACGACCCTTCTCTCTTTCAGGCTAACAAGAGCAAAATCCTGGCAGGTCTCAAGGGAGCTTTTGGAAATAGGTGTGGTGGTTACTAAATCTACGTACAAGAGAGCACACTCTATTCTCAGGTGTATCCCACTCACTCTTGTTTGGACATGTTTTGAATGGATAGGCCCCTTTAAAAAAAATAATTCACTAAATATGTAATTTGGGTGGGTTTCACTTAAATTTTTTTAAAAAATATCTCCCTGCAGGAACAAATTTCTTGTTAAAAGAAGAGAACTTACTTTTTTCCTTAGCGTACGTCTGGCTGCCTCTCTGAGGACATATCCTATTTATAATCCTTGAGAAGAAGGGTGGAGAGAAGGGGAGGAGACAATTCCCCAAAGAATGACTGTGATTATGTCTACAAATCACGTCCTAAGAGAAAAAATGAAACCTGGCAGTTTTCAGAGCAATGCGACACCTACAGAAAGCCATTCTAGATCATTTTGTTCTCATGGCACATTTCGGGGCTTTGATTCTCTTGATTAGACTCTATAAGTCTTTGCTCCCACACAGCCTTCTCACTGAGGCCTATGTCGAACATGTATTTAAATGTTCTCAGTCCCACACCCAGTCCCCCTTAGACTCTTCTGTTTGTCCCCACAATATTTACCACCTTTTAACTCACTGTTCAGTTTATCCCTGTTTTCTGTATCTTGTTGGTGGCCTGTCTCCCTTTGCTAGAATGTGACCTCAGAAAGGGGAGGGTCCTCCTCTGGTTTATGCCTTGGGTGTATAGTAGATGCCTAGGACTGTGCCTTCACACGGTAAGCCCTCAATAAATACTTGTTGACATTTGAAAATTCAGTACCTTAATTAACCAAGTGCTGAGGCTTTTAATTTTTTTGCCTCAAATCAAACTAAAAACTTTTATTAAAGAGTCTTTGCTGTCACCCCAAAGGATATGGGATATGGTAACATATTTTCCAGACACAACATCAGATTGCACTATTCCTTTTTCATAATACCATTTAAAACAAATTATTAATAAACGTTAGTCTTCCAATATCAAGGTATAAAAATCCAAAAATTAAAAAGCATATGTATGTACTACATACATATGCTAAGTTGTAAAGCAAATTTGGGGTTAATCAAAGATTCTCTAAAGACAAACTTAAAGACATGACACATTTGTCTTTAATCATGGCATGAAGTGTCTGTTTGAGGAACACCATATGAAAAAGCTCGTGCCCACTTATAATTGTTAAAAGTGTGTTTTGGACGCCTGGTAGGTGCCAGATACTTTGCCTGCATTGCTTCTAATTTTCCCCCAAACCCTTTAAGGTAGGTATTATCACCCACATCTATAGATGAGGAAACTGGTGCCCAGAAAGGAGAAATAATTGCCCCCAAATCACACAGAGCTCAGATGAGAGCATGGGTCTTCTCAACTCCAGGGTCTGTCCCCAGACACTGCTAGTTCTCCAGAAAATAGTGCAATGTGATTTCACGTGATATTCACATATGTCATTGGTTTCATATTCTTGGTTAACACATATGTTTTGAGTAATTGTTATGTTCAGAGCACTGTGCCAGCTTCCTCAGAGATCGCTGTAAGGGGCTTGCCATCTCGCTGGGAGGTACTCATGAACCCCGGGCACACTGTGCAACGTGACAGCTGATGGGACCCACGTTGACGCTGTAGGAGTTCTGAAGAGGGAGAAGCTCTCAGGGGCCGGGCTCCTGGAGCCTAACCACAGGTGCACTTTGCCTTCTCAGCCAAGGAGGGGCCATTGATTGGTTCTGGCTGCCAAACTTCTAGCTCTCCCCACAGTGGCACCTCATGAGAAGTGAACTGTGTGGTCTCTGCACAGGGGTAACTCTAGGATGCTGCCTCCCATTGCCCCCCACCCCAACCCCAGCCTCTGTGGAAGCTAAAGAGGCAAATCCTTCCTGTCTTAGATGCTGGCAGGGTGGAAAGAGGCATGGGGCCCATGCTCGGCCAATTGCAGGTCCATTATCAGGAAGACTTTGGATCTTGAGTGAATGACGCAAGGATGGTGGACCATCTGCTGACAGCAATGACTGTGGTGAGTAGAGGCCAAACTGAAGCAGCCACATCTTAATTGGGCTGCTCCAGGGATGAGGCACTGGCCCAGGTCCCAGCAAATTGGGGAGCCCACGAGAGCTTCCCATACACCCCTTTGTAGTTGACACAGTCCTAAATTTATTACCAGTCTTTACTGGAAAAGTGTTTCTTTTCCTTGACCCTTTATCCTAAATCTAACACTAATGGATCTAGCTCATGAAAAAAACACCCTGAGGACAATCATCACTGAGTCAGAAGGTGAAGTCTGCTTTTAGGAAATTGTTTGCTTGCTCTGATGCTTTCTCTACAGGCTGGAGAGTTTGCTCCTTAATTAAGCTGAGAAAATTCAGTGTTTTCTTCATTCCTTGAAGTGACATAAAGCTTGGTGATTACACAAGAAGCCAGCGAGAGTCACGGAGTCATGGGAGACCTCAGGCCCTCAGGTTAAGTGGGGTTCTGGCTGAGGCGCCCAGGATGCCTGGTCCTGAAACCATGACAGAATTAAACCTGGGATGACCCATTTACTTGGTGAGTGCTATACATCTCCGGCACTGTTCATTACCTTCCACAGAGTCTATTTTCAGAGCACATGCCCTTTAAATTCTCTACACCCACAGCTCATATGCAACTGTAACTTGAATTCTTCAAAGCCAATCATTCTAGTTCCTTTTTTTTTTCAACTCAGTTTTTTATTTTAAGTTGTTATGGGAAAATAACTCTTAATAAATCTTTTTAAGCACTGGGAACTAGGGCAATTACTGACATTTTAAGAATTATTGAAACATTTAAAATTTCTGATTTACGTTCTAAAAGACATAAGTAATCCTTTATTATTATTATTATTTTCTTTTTGGAAGAGCTTCAGTTAATTTTAAGGACAGACATTGGACTTGCAGACTGTTCAAGTCTAATTAATTATCTAGTTTTGCTCACAACAGTCACACCTTCAAAACACTGAGGTGTAGCTAACCATCTGAGATTCTCCCACACTAGAATAATTGGACACACCCTTTGGGCCATGACAGATGCATGTACAGTGTGAATTATAAGAAGGGAAGGCACACCTCCCAGAGGGAAATCAAGTTTTGTTTGTTTGTTAGTAACTCATCTCTTTAATCATGTATTAAATAGTCAATCCCTGATGCAAATATTTAAAATCCTGAGGTAATACCTTGAAGCAAAGATTTACAAGTCTGGTTAATCAATTGCATTAGTATTTTTGTACCATAACTTAGATTAGAAAATCTCACAGCTGGAAAAGGCGATGGTGGAAAGATCCCGAGGATAGTGTGGCCCAGAAATCCATGGATGGGCAAACCCGAGGAGTCTGGGCAGTGGGTTTCTTCAGTTTATGATCAACACAAAGCTGGAGGCCAGTCAGCTTCGGTCACTGGAGAGGTCTACCTGTGCCAAGTGGTATTCATGTGAATCGTTTACTGCATTAGAGCATACACTCAAAAATTAGCACAGAGTTTATGATTCATATTTTATTTAACTTAAAAAAAACTTTTATTTTTCCATGCATTGATAAACTTATAAAAATAAAGAGGAAAATACTTGACCTTGAAGCCTCTCTTGGAAAAGCTGCTTAGGCTACTTGTAGTAAGGCAAAAGATAAACTGTGACAACGCCATGTCAATCATTGTTGCAAGCCAAACCCTTTCTATTTACCCCATACATGGAAATATTACACCAGGTTTTAAAAAATACTGGAAGCCTTATCAGAGTCACAGTTGAGTAATGGTATGTAGGTCTGGAGTACAAATATAAAAATAAGTGTTAGAACAGGCCATGACATGCTGCATGCACCATCAGATCCATCTTTTCTTTGGCACAGAAGTTTGGAATTTACCGCTCCGAGGAAAAAAAACTGGCTTGTCTATCCAAACCCTGGACACTGATACTGGCAGCCAGCTCAGTAACAACTTTCATGTGTGACTCAAGTGGTTTCTAAAAGGCAAGAGAGCCTGTGAGGCTCAGGTTTTGTTGCCAATGGTGCATCTTCTAGCCCTGTTTCTGACAAGTATGAACTGTAATCAAGAGAAGCTGGTTTCTTTGGAGACGCCCTATGTGAGGTAAGAGAGAGGGGGGCAGCTACAATAAGGCCTAAGCTGGACAGAGCAGGCCAAAAGAATGACTTCCACTTGATTATCATTGATGATTCAAGGAAAATCAAATGTTTAGACTCGAACGGCTGAGGCTAGGTGCAGTATTGTCAACAGGACCTGTGACTGTCTAGAGTTGATCTTCTATTTTCCAGTGCACAGTGGCCCAAGCAAAACTGAAGTTAAAGTGTGTGTCCCCTACTCAGAGGACCCCGCCAACATCAAGCCCTTCTGATGGAGGGCCAAGGTAGCAGCTAACTCATCTGCGAGTTGCTCCACCAGTTTGAAAGTGCCTCCAGACTTTTGCCTTCATCTTCAGTAATCAGAAAAAGAAATTCACACTAAGGAGCCAATTGCTGATGAAAGGTTAACTTGTGGGAGGTCCTCATTATCCTGGGATAAATAGTAGCAAAAAAAAAAAAAAAAAAAAAAGGAATTGGAGTGAATCTACTTAAAATCAGAACCAAAATTTCATAGTTTAGTAAAAAAAAAATATGACAGGGGCTTTGCCTTGAAAATCAAACAAGCATTACAAAAGGTCAATTTTATATTTCAGAAAACTTGGGTTATTATGGTAATTATTCACAATTCTTAAAATGAGCAAAGAATGAGTCAGGTGTTCTGCATATGGTGTATGATGATATTCCACAGATATCCCTTTAGATTTGTGCAGTGTGATGACAAAGAGTGCTTCACAGATAAAGAGCTTTCCAGACGAAAATAAGCTAAAGGAATTTATCAACACCAAGCCAGTATTACAGGAAATGTTGGAGGACTTCTTTACGAAGAAAAAACGTGTATCAAAAACAGGAATAAAGAATGGCAGTAACTACATTCTTATCAACAAATACCTCAAATGGGAAAGAATTAAGTGCGCCCACCAAAAGATAGAGAATTGAATGAATAAGAAAACAAGACCCCTACATATCCTGTCTGCAAGAGACTCACTTCAGATTAAAAGACACACAGAGACTAAGGAAGGGCATGGAAAAAGATATTGCCTCGATGGATCTAGAGGATATTGTGCTGAATGAAATAAGTCAGTTAGAGAAAGACAAATATTGCATGATTTCACATGCATGCGGAATCTAAAGAACAAAAACAGAAATAAATTCAGATACAGAGACCATTTTGAGGGCTACTAGAGGAAGGGGAGTTGGGGCGAATGGCAAAAAAAGGCAAAGGGATTAAGAAGTACAAATGGATAGTTCCAGAATAGACATGGAGATATAAAGTGTAGCATAAGGAAAATAGTTAATAATGTTAATAAATAGGTAAGGGGGAAGAGAGGTATTAGATTTAGTGGGATGATCACTTTGTGAATTACATAGATCTCTAATCACAATGCTGTACATTGAAACTAATATATTATATTCCAACTATAATTTTAAAACTCATTAAATTGTACAATGTAAATATGAGCATCTAATTGCCTATTATATTTTAATAAAGCGGAAAAAAAAGAGGGTCACTTTATTTATTTTCCAAGAAGCTCCCTTAGCTATTTAACTCATTGTCTTTCACATCAGTATCTCTTATTCAACAATTTCCCTTCCTCAGTTATTAACCTATCTGAATCTTGACCTAACCACCTCTGTCAATGTCTTTGCTTGTGATACAAGCAATCAATAGGACTTTCAGAGTGTGCGAATTATGGCTTTTTATTTATGTATTTATTTATTTTTTTTTGCAGTTTTACTTCAGAGTAGATCTATTGTTTTGTATCTTACTCCATTGCCAAGAAAAGACTGATCTCTCAGAATGGTCATTTGAAAGGCATAAGGGATCCCTTATTGAGAGATGTGTAAGTGAGAGTTAAATTAAACCGTGACCGATTCATTAACCATGGTCATTCATGTTTTCCTGTTATGACTACCTGTATAACTACCTGAGCAACTTCGTAAATATCAGGCTTCGGATAAAGAAATTTTCTTTTACGTCTCAGAATGAAACAATTGCCTATTTATTCTTTTCCAATAAGACAGTCTGTTAAAACTATGACTTTTCTTGAGTAATTAAAGCTTTGATTATAGCCTCAAAATTTAATATATACTGTTCTCATAGTTATTCTCAAAATATAACTGAAATTGCCATTTTTATTATATCTAAAATTTATTATACTCAAAATATATTTTTAATGGGGTAACATTGGTTAATAATATTATATAAGTTTCAGGTTTACAACAATATAATTTGATATCCATATATACTATAGTGTGCTTACTACCAAAAATCTAGTTTCCAACAGTCATCATGTATTCGATCCCTCTTTACCCATTTCACCCTTCCCCTACCTCGCTTCCTCTCTGGTAACCACCAATCTGCTATCTGTATTTATGGGTTTGTTTTTGTTTTCTTTCATTTGTTTGTTTCTTTTTTGTTTTATATTCCATATATGAGTAAAATCCTATGGTTGTTGTCCTTTTCCATCTGACTTATTTTACTTAGCATAATATCTTCATGATCCATCCATTAATATTGTCATAAATGGCACTATTTCATCTTTTTTTTTAATGTTTGAGTAGTATTCCATTGTGTATGCGTACTGTAAACTTGGATTATCATCTTGTATCCTTTCCTTACCCCATTTAGCTTTGCTCCAACCTTCCTTCTACATAATGTTATTGTCAAATACATTGCATTTCTATGTATTATAGACCCAACAATACAATTATATACACATTATTTTAAAAAAACAATTTAGGGACTACAGAAGAAATATGCAATTATGTACTATCTTTTGCAATTACTACATAATTATCATTAGCAATATTGTGTGTGTGTGTGTGTGTGTGTGTGTGTGTGTGTGTGTATTCAAATTACTATCTGGGGTCACTTACTTTCTGCCTGAATATTTTTTCGTCAGGTAGATGTACGATCAATAAATTCCCTTAGGTTTTGTTAATCATAGAAAGCCTCTATTTTGCCTTCTTTTTTAAAAGGCAGTTTTTCTGGATATAAGATTCTTATTTGACAATATTTTACTTTCTGTACTTTGAATACACAATCCTAGTGGATTCCGGCCTCCATTGTTTCTGATGAAAAGTCCGCTGTTAGTCTTATTGAGGATTCCTTGTATGTGATGAGGTTCTTTTTATTTTTTTATTATTTGCTTTTATGATTTTATCTTTGTTTTTGACTTTCAATATTTTTACTATGATGTGTCTGGGTATGGCTCTATTTGTTTGTCACACCTGGAGTTCATTGAGCTTCTTGGTTATGTAATGTTTTTTCATTAAATTTGGAAAATTTCAGCCATTGTTTCTTCAAATACTTTTAATGTTTCTTTCTCTCTTCCTTTTTTTCTAATTCCTTGATGTGTATTTTGGTGCATTTAATGGTCTCACATTTTCTGAGGCTCCATTCGTTTCTCTTTCTTTTTTTTTGCTCTGTACTTCTGATTGGCGAATCTGTATTGATATATCTATATCTTCAATTTTGCTGCCAACTTGAATATTCTGTTGAGCCTTCTGGTGAAGTTTTCATTTTGATTATTGTACTTTTCAACTCCAGAATTTCTATGTGTTGCTGTTTAAGTAATTTTATCTCTTTGTTGATATTCTCTTTTTGATGTGACATTGTTATCATACTTTCATTTAATTCTTTAAGCATGGTTTCCTTCAGTTCTTTTAGCATATTTATAATAGCTGTTTTGAAGTTTTGTCTGCTATTTCACCATATGAACCCCTTCTAATCCATGTTTTTTAAAATATTTATCCCCTTGACCTTTTATAAAATAGTAGTTATATTAAAGCATCCAACTAAAAACGTGGCTTGTACATTTTCACCTTATATTTCTTAATTTTAGCTGTATAAAATTTGATGATGTTCTCGGACACATAAAAGTTTTTTTTCATTATGGTGTTATCACATATAGAGCAGTTAAAAATTAATATTTATAAAATATTAGTTATAAGTAATGATAAAACATGTATCAGAGTATGTACCTATTGAAATAAAAAAACATTATCACTAATTTTTCACTTTATATTTTGAAAAATGAATTTGGAGGATTTACACTACCAGATATAAAGACTTATCATTACGTTACCATAAAATGTCAAGTGGTATTAGCACAAGAGTAGACAAACAGACAAATGGAACAGAACAAAGAGTCTAGAAATAAATCTACACATTTGTAAACAATTGATGGTAAAAGTGACAAACACATAGCAGTAGATTTGATTTGTAGAAGCTCATATATTAATAGTAAACTTGTATGTATTACATATGTTATATTTTCTCCCAATTTGTAGCTTATCTTTTAACCTTTTAGCTTAAACCTTATCTTTTTTTTTTTTTTTTTTTTTGGTTATACAGAGTTTTCTTGTTTTGTTTTGTTTTGTTTTGTTTTGTTTTTAATTTGTATGTGGCCAAGTCTGTTGATATTTTCTTTTTGGAATTCTAGGTTTCATGAATTATGTAGGAAAAACTTCCTCAATCCAAATCTATAAAAAATATTTTCTCTAATTTTTTAAAGTGTTTTTTTTTATGTTTATATCCATCATTTATCCAGAACTTATTTTTGCGAATAGTGTGTGGTAGGTATCTAACAAATAGCAATTGTCACATTCATTTACTGATTCTTTTATTCCCCATGCAATTTAAAGGGTTACTTTGTGTGTGTGTGTGTGTGTGTGTGTGTGTGTGTGTGTGTGTGTGTGTTCTAAATTCCCACATGTAATGGTCTCTACTTTGGGGCTTTCTATTCTGTTCCACTGGTTTGTCTAATCTTGGATCAATATTACACTGTTTTAATAGCTATAACTTAATATTGTATTTTTATTACCAGAAGGACAGGTGTCTCTTCCTTATTGTTTACCAAGCCTGTAGAGAATTCAGAAGGTAATCTTTAAGGTCTCCTCAGTCTAGATGTAGTGGTCTAGGAATGCACAGAGCACCAATCAGATTCCAAAGACATGTCTTTTGTGCAAGGCTCCATAGGAACAACCACAAAAAACACAGTGGACAGAATTATATTCTCCAACTTCTACTGGACCTCATGCTACTCCATGCCTCATTTTTCCAGAGTCACTTCTCTTTTCTAATCTTCTTAGCTCCCAATTTCACACTTAAACATCTCTGTAAACCACCATCTCTCCATTTACTCCTCCAGGATGGACTTCCCTTCTATTTTACAGAGTAAAAACAAACTATGAAAAGGGAACCTTTCAAGTTTCTAATGGCAAACCTACAAACTGGTACCTACATCTATCCTTTCCTCTTTCCATCCTGTTAAAATGGGAGGGAAGTTCCACCCACTCCCTCCCAAGTTCTATTAAGTGGGGTCTGGTCTCATCCCATCCCATCCCCTCAGGGAATAGTTCCTTTCTGTCTTGTCTATGTTTGAACATGCCTATCACTCTCACCTTAACACACACACGCGCGCACACACACACACACACACACACACACACACACACACACACACATCCTTTCTCTCTAGATTTCCCCAAAGCTATCTTGCTATCTCCTCTTGTTCAAAGCCACTTCTAGGAAAAACTGTCTAAACTCATCATTTCTTCTTCTCCTACTTATTTCTCAGTCCACTGCAAAGGTCATCTATCATTTCCTTCTTGTTAAATCTTTACTAATATTCCTGCCTCTGATCTTGTTCTCTAATCTGTGTCTCTCTGTAGCGGCCAGAATAATCCTTTTAAGATGCAAATTTGGTTATATTATTCCTGTCCTTAAAAAGCTTTCATGACTTTTTATTGCTCTCGGGATAAGATTCAAACTCCTTGAGGAGGCCTTCATCTTCAGTCTCCTCAAGCTCTTCAGCCCTCTCCCATCCTAAACTCTGGTCACACCATACTACTCACTGTGCCTTCACTGGGTCTTTATTCTGCACCTTTGCCTGGCTAACTCATACTTACCTTCAGTACTCCAGCAAGAAGATGGGAAGACTTTCCTGACCGCCAACCTGAGACCAGGTGAAGCATCTCTACTTTGTGTTGCCCTGGTACCTGGTTCTTATTTATATTATGTGCAGGCCATAACACACTGTTTATTTCTCTCTGTTTCTAACTAGACTGAAAACTCTTGAGAGCAGGGATCATTTCTTAATTATCATCTAATATTAAGCAAAGTGCCAAGCACACAGCAGATGGACTACAGATATTGAAATGAATGAATAAATAGCTCCTGTATTAGGTCGAGAGCTCAGCACCATCTGTGACTTTTCTTTTTTAACTAAAGAGGAATGTTTGTTTGTTTGTTTTGGGGTAAAAATCATAAAATGTACCATCTTAACAGTTTTTAAGTGCACAGTTCAGTAGTCTTAAGTATATTTACGTTGTTGTGAAACAGATCTCTGAAACTTTTTCTCTTGCAAAACTAGAACTCTACACTCATTAAACAACAATTCTTCTTTGCTTCATTCCCCTAGTCCTTGGTAACCCCCATTCCATTTCCTATGTCTATGAATTTGACTACTTTAGATACCTCATATAATGGAATTATATAGTATTTGTCCTTTTGACTGGCTTATTTAACTTAACAAAATCTCTTCAAGGTTCATACATGTGGCATGTTACAGAATTTCTTTCTTTTTGAAGGCTGAATAGTATACCATTGTAATATAGACTACATTTTGTTTATCCATTTATCCACTGATGGACATTTGGGTTGCTTCTATCCACTGGTGACTTCTTATGATTTTCTGTAGTATTTATAATTCTGGTTTTTCACAAGCTTCTGATCCTACAACATTCAATTACAGTATTCCAGATAATATATGCAAATATATGCTTTCTAGAAATATGAAAGGCTTTATTAAACATAAGCTTTTATTACTATTCTAAAGTTATTCACACTTTTTCTAATAAAAATTCATTATTAAAATGTATGTATTTTAATATATATTTCACTGTATAAATCCTCATTAAAAACAGAGACACTTATGTAAGATTTGGTACCAGTTTATACAGAAGAATGAATCTAATAAGACTGACCTCTATAAGGTCAGTTTTTAATCTTAGAAGTATAATATTCTACATAATGTATAATCTGTTGATATAAGAATGTCTGAACCTGTAGGGAATTTCTATGAGTTTATTTGAGCCAAACTGATGACCTGCCGGGAAGCAGGATCTCAAATGTTCTGGGGAATGACAGTTTTTCAGTTATTTTTATACATTTGGAATTAAGAAGGCAACATAAGGAAGATTAAATGAAAGTAGGCAAAAGCAAGGTACATTGCAAGGATCATTAACAAGATCATGTGCTCCCTTGAGTGTGGTTGCCTTCTCTGAAGGGTCTGGAAAAGAGAATTACTCTGGCATTTCAAAGGTATGTTAAACTAGATGCACAGGAACAATGGACAGGACTTGCTTAAGGCAAAGATAAACTCACTAAAGAAGTTATAGGCTTGGGGCGTCACTGCCTACCACGACCTGCCCAGTTAGGAATTTATGATCAGATTACCCTATGAGGTCACTTTCAGTCTCTGATTTAATTCAGAACATCCGCCCCCCCCTTTTTCGTTCATAGTTTAAACAGACCGCCAAGAGGAGAACATTTTAAATCAACGCCTGAGATCAGGTGGGGTGGATAGAGTTCTGTGAGTTAATGATCAAATTATAATTCAATCCATACAACTAGGCATTCAGTTCTTCAAGGGATAAGAAGACAAAAGAAAAGAGATGACCAAAGGAAAGAAAGAAAGAAAGAAAGAAAGAAAGAAAGAAAGAAAGAAAGAAAGAAAGAAAGAAAGAAAGAAAGAAATCCAATAATAGCCCCAGTCATAATCCTGTTACTTAAAGACAATTATCTATGCTAGGTGTATCTTTTCTTCCTAGCATTGCCTTCATTCCTTTTTGTCAATTTTGAGAATTTGATCACCACTGGTTGAGGCTCACTCAAATAGACATTTGATGAATTCTCTCTTTCTCTGCTATTGTAAACAATGATATAATGTACTTCCTTGTATCTTTGCATGAATGTATGATGATCTTAAAATTAATGACTGAAATGGAACAGCTGCGTCAAAGGGTATGCACACTTCTAGGGTTTTTATTGTAAATTACCAAGTGACCTTCCAGAAAGGTTTACCAAGCTTTTCTCCCACTGACCATATATGGAATGCTAATTTCTTTACCTTTACCCTAACATCATTTATTAACATTCTTTTTGATGATTTATAATCATAGGCAAAATGTAGTTTATCTCATTGATTTAATTGTATTCCTTTAATAATAAGATCATATTTTTTTCATGTCTCAGGCCATTAGTATTTCTTTGTGAAATACTTGTTTGCTATTGTATTGTTCATCTTTTGATTACTGATTTTAAGAGTTTCTTGTATGATAAGGATATTCATACTTTGTTATAGCTGCAACCATTTCTCCCATTTCTCATTTATTACTGATTCTATTTATAGTGTATTTTTATATCCAGAATTTAAAAATGTTTATGTGATCAACTCTAACAGTTGTTTCCTTTGTCATTTTTTAATTTGAAAGTTAAGCTTAAGTAACTTCTGTGTGGCACATTCCTATCCCATAACAGGGTAACTTGCCTGCCTCTTTGAGAGCCTTGAGGCAGAGGTAGGGTGCTAGGCAGGGAAATTTTTCTTGCTGTCTGTGTGCATGGGGAGAATCTTACCTCCTTCTGGCCGTGATAACCAGTGATATCTGCCTAGTAAAACAATGGGTGGGGGGGGGCGAGGGGGCGGTACCTGTCTCTTTGGCACAATGGCTGCTTCTACTCCCAATCCCCCAGCAAAAACTAATCTGACTATGGAGCAACGATCAAAATTAGGAAATTAACATTGGCACAGCACTATTAACAAATCTAAAGACCCAATTTTCTCCAGTTATCCTATTAATATCCTTTTTCTGGTCCAGAATCCAATCTGATATCCTGTGTTGCCTTTAGCTGTCATATCTCCTTAGTTCCTCTAATCTGGAAAGTTTCTCAGGGTTTCTGTGTGTTTCATGACCTTGATATTTTTGAAGAATACTGGCCAATTATTTCATGATGTTTTTTCATGATTAGGTTGAGGTTATGCACTTGGCAAGAATGCCACAGGAGTCATGTGCCTCAGTACATTATAACAGGGGGCCATGATTTGTCTTATTCCTGCTGTTAACTTTGATCACTTGGTCAAAGTAGTATCTTCCAGGTGTTTCCACTGTACCAAAATTATTAATTTCCCTATTATAATTTATAAGTATTTTGTGAGGAGATACTTTGAAAATATGTAAATATTTTGTTTCTCATTATACTCTGACCCATTGATTTTAATGTTCATTGAGATTTATGCCTGTAACAATTATTACTGCAATGTTTTTCTCATGGTGATTTGCTATTTCAATCATTCTTTCTACATTTCTTAATTGGAATTTGCTGTAAGGAAGAGCTGTTTCTTCTCTGCCATTTATTTGTTTATTTAATTATTTATTTATGTAAGTATGAACTCATAAATATTTTATTCTGCACGTTATTATTCAGTACTACTATTTTATTACTCAAATTGTCTCAGATCTAACCATTGGGAACTTTTAAAAATTAACTCCTATATTCTTTTGATATGCTCTCATATTTTTTTGAGCATTTCTTTACTTCTGACACCATAAGCATGCCAGATTCTTCTTGTCTTTTTCCTGGCCAACTCTGGAATCAACTATGTCTCCAATAAGCCCTAGTTCCTCTCATTGAAGAAAGATATTTAGAAACCATGATTTGGTCTCTAGGTGGGATCATTGCTACTGGGGCGTCATTGTTTCTAGGTCCTCTCCATGTACAAAGCTACACATATATTCTCACACAGACTTACAAACACATCCATATTTATTTCTATGACATTCTGTGTATATACTACAATTCATGAGTTCAGTCCGTTAACCTCTGATTCCAATCCAACACACAGGGTCCATTCTAGTCTTCCTCTTTCCTTATTTGTAAGTCCTTTCTTCAACAGAGAGGAACTTGCTCTCCAAAAGTATTTACTTATTTGCTCAGTGCTAGCATATAAATAAAATAGTTTCAGAATTGCTACCATGCCCCTTTGAAAAATTTAGCAACTAGTGCATATTATTTGCATACAGTTCTTTTTCTATCTAGTCTTATCCAATCAAAATACTATTTTCTGAAGTTGCTCAAGTTAGTTTCTCTCTTTGCCACAGTGTGGTTACACTATTCTTTTGTAGTGGTTACATTCATTGTTTACTATTTATATTTCACATTGGGTTTCTTCCACATCCTAGTTGGTGCTAACTATTTATTTCTGGGGTGTGTGAAACAGCGTGGTTCTCAGAATCAGAGCTACACAAAAAAAGTATACTCACGGGTATCACTGTCTCCCTTACCCCTTCTACATTATTCTCATTCCCATTCTTTTTATTCAATTTTCATCTATCCCTGGTAAGTAACCAATCTCATGAGTTTCTGGTTTATTTTTTTCTGTATTTCTTTTGCATGAAGTATCTCATGTCCAATCTTGATGGCAAATGGACAAATGCAATAGTCAAGGCCTTAAAAGGACATGGTAACAAAGGGTATAGATTTCTCAAGGATGAAGGTGTGGGTCACCCTAATAGGTAAGCTATTTAGGCCAAAAGAGGCGTTAGCGAATAGTGAGGGGAATCTAGAAGGCGTAGTAGGGGAAGCAGGTGATGAATATCAGTGTGGCCGTGAAGTCAGCTGCAGCAATGGGAGCTGTAGTTCATCCCCTAGCTATTTTCTGGCATATTTCTCTAGGAAAAGAGACCATCTAAATCCTGGAGAAGCTCTTCACAGATCGATTAACTTTTCATAAGTGATAAGTGGATTCAAGCAGTGCAAACCGTAGTGGCCGTCCCCATGTACTCCCAGATCCCCCATTCAGACGGAGACTCGCATTCCCCCAACTATTTTTTCTAAAGCCTCATAAGTACATGATGTAGTAATTTGTGTGTAAGACAGAGCCTTACCTTTCTATGAGATGAGAACAGAGTATAACAGACAAATCAATAGCAAAAAAGCATGACAATATATATCTTACTGTTACATTTATGGCTTGAAGAACAGGGAAGAATTGGATTTGTGGATGTGAGAAGGAATGGTCTGCCAGAAGGCATACCAGAATTAGTGGGTATTTGTAGCTTTCCTGATCATTCTCTACTTCCTTCCCCTATTTCTCTCTGCCCTAGACATACTCTGATCTCACAAGCTGTTCTGGATGCTGTACCTTTGGCTTCACCCATAGTTTAGCCAAGGTAAGGCCAGAAGTTTTTGAAAGGAAATCAACTATTTTGGCTCTGCAGTCTTCCCACCTGTGGCTACAGTGGGTCTCTTTATCAGTAACGGAACAAATCTCCAGTCTCCATCACCAAGTATTTCTTAGCCAGCTCCTAAGCCCCCACCGTAATGTGCTGCACCATTAATATTTCCTACCATCAAAGTCTCCTGAGGACAGGCCCCTTAGCACGACCTTTGCTTCAACTGTTTCTTTTTAAAGTTGCTGCCCATTTGCCAAGGGCCCAATTCCTGATGTTCACAAAAACACAAATCCTGGCGACATTAAAGCCATTCTGTATTTACTCCAGTTCCCATCAGGCTGAAGCAATGGGTTGTTCACAGAGGTGGGAGAAATGTCACTTTTTTTGTAAGGACTACAAAAGCACACTTGTCCCTCTAAATCACAGCTTCTTTCTCAGAAACCTTTGCAGAGAAAAAGAAAATAAACCCCACCTTCCTCTTCCAGCCCAAACCCCAACATTTATGTGAATGGATGCTGGTGGCCACACCTGCGAAGCTCAAGCAAATCTGAATCCTAGTTTAAGTGCACGCATGACCTGATTATTACTATAGGAACCTAAAAAAAAAAAAAAAATTAAAGGGAGAAACAATGACAAAGGTCTAGAAGATTCTTGACTTTAAGCCAAAGAATCCTGGCCCCCAAGCCTACCCAGCCCGGTGGTGATACTTCTTTGGCCTCCTTCTCATCTGATGGGCACCAGCCCTTCACTTCTCCAACCCCAGTGTCTTGCTCTGTGGGACTGCCAGCACTTGGCACAGTGCCTGGCACAGAGTGGGGACTCAATAAACACCAAACGATGGAGATGGATGGAAAAGAATGTAGGAATGAGTCAACGGGACAACCACATTCCTCTGTCTGGGCAGCTTCTCAGTCCCTTCTCCTCTCAGCCTTGCGGCCCCCAGTGATAGACCTGGCTCCTGGACCTGGCATACGGGCCTTCATGTGAGGATGGGGCTTCCTCAATAGCCCAACGATGACTCTCTGGGCTTCCACATTATCTCATGGCCCCATAGTAGTCCCCCTCCATTTCTACTTTCCTCTCCATCACTCTCTTCCTCTCCTGGAGGAGCTTGTAGTCCTGCTCCCCCTGTCTCTGACTCCATTTCTCTGCATGTCTTTGGTTCGCCTGGCAGAGTCACAGTTACCACTAGTGGTCAAGGTCGAATTTGGGGCTCAGGGCTCTTCTGCTGAGCTCAACTTCTTTATCAATTTGGCTGAAATCTGGGCTTACTCTGGTTTGTTAATGTTTCAGAGTGTTCTGTTTTAAGTTAATGTTAACACTGTAATGTACCTCGAATGTTTTTTTTAAAATAGATTTTAATTTTTAGAACAATTGTAGATTTGCAAAATATTGAAAAAATAGTATTGAGAATTCCCATTTACCTTGCACCCAGTGCCCCTATTATTGACATCTTACATCAGTATTTCATCTTTGTTACAATTAATGAACCAATATTGATACATTGTCAAAATACTTTATTTTGATTTCCTTAATTTTTACCTAATGTCCTTTTTCTGCGCCAGTATCCCATCCAAGACACCCATTACATTTAGTTGTAATGTCTCCTTTGGCTTCTGCAGACTGTGATACTTCCTCTGACTTTCCGTGGTTTTGATGACATTGACAGTGTTGAGGACTAGTGGTCAGGTATTTTCTAGAATGCCCCTCCCTTGGAATTTGTCTGGCATTTTTCTCATAATTAGACTGGGGTTATGAGTTCATGAGAAGAAGATCAAAGACATCAAATATCATTTTTATCTCTTTGTATTATCATGGTTGAGGACTATTCATGTTGACCTTGATCACCTGGCTGTAATAGTATTTGTCAGATTTCTCCACTATAAAACTTCTCTTTATTTTTCCTTTCCATGTTCTACTCTCCAGAAAGAAGTCACTACATGCAGCCAACACTTAAAGAGAGGGGAGCTATGCTTTCCCATCTGAGCATGAAGTACCTTTTAAATTATTTGGAATTCTTTTGCGTGGGAAATTTGTCTGTCTTCTGACATTTAGCTCCTCAGTCATTTACTTGTATCAGCATGAGCTCATGGATATTTATTTTACAGTTTGGGTTATTATCTAATATTACATTATTTTGCCGCTCAAATTGGCATTGGGGCTCTTTGGGCACTGGGGGCTCATTTTGCTCCTGTGACCCTTGGGTATGCTGTTATAGACTGAATGTGTTCTCACACCTCCATTCATATATTGAAGTCTTAATCCCAAACAGGATGGAATTTAGAAATGGGGCCTTTAGAAGGTAATTAGGATTAGATGAGTGCATGCGGGCCCTCTAATGATGGGATTACTGCCTTTATAAGAAGAGCTACCAGAGAGCTTGTTTGTGCGCTCTCTCTCTCTCTGTCCCCCTCTCTCCTGTCATGCACACAAAGAAGAGATTATATGAGCACACAGTGAGATGGTGACTGACTACAAACCAAGAAGAGAGATCTCAGAATAAAATCTACTTTGCTGGCACTTGGCCTTGGACTTCCTGGCCTCCAGCACTATAAGAAATTTCTGTTGCTTAAACTATCAGCCTATGATATTTTGTTGTGGCAGCCTGAGCTAAGACACATACCTCTGTTTTACTTTTTCAGTACTTCCTTACTTTCTGGCACTGTGAGATGTTCCAGGATCTTCTTGTATATTTCCTACCTCAATCCTAGAATCAGCCATTTCACCAAGCTGCCCAGTTATTTTATTGGAGAACGGTATTAGACCCAAGAACTGGGTCCTAGGTAGTAAATTCTTTTTGTATGGACTAATTATTTTATGCCTGCTATGTGCCAGCCACTATGCTAGCTTTTTTTTCATGTCAGTTTACTTAATCTTCATAACAACTCTATGAGGTCAACACTGTCTGCAGATGAGGAACAGAAGTTTAGCTAGGTTAAATGCTAGCCAACATCACCCTGTCCTGTCTCCAAAGGCCTTCAATCTGCCATGATGGAGACTGGTATTATATATATTACAAAAAAACAAACCAAAAAAACCCCAACATATTTTCATTTACCTTCATTTTTGTGCTTCATAGACACTGGAATAATTTGCATTACAATAATTATGTAATAGGTAATCAGTGTTTATTCAGTGAAGTGAAGAATAAGACCCTCTCAGGCCCACAGAAGATACAGATTACCTCTCCTGATGTGCACAGAGGTCATACCCCTCTTTTATATGCACAGGTGACAAGTACCTATCCTTATATGCACAGACTGTAGGTACCTAGCCCCTTGCACATAGATGCATATAACTGTATCATGAGCATAGATGATCTGTACCTGTCTTCATGTACTCACACAGCACATACCTGTTCTTGTGTGCACAGATGACACAAACTATTTGTAAGAGCACAGACAGTATATCTTAACTCACAGGAAAACAAAAGCAGACACATGGAAAAGTGCTTTGTAGTTGACATTCACAGTATTGTTTTTTCTCTTTCATGCATAGAACCACTTAGGAAATTTGGGTATGTCCTAATACAACCACTTAGCATCTTAGCTATTATGATTTTCACAGTACTTCCAAAAGTAAAATTTGAGGTTTAAATTTTTCCCTCAAGAATGGGAGTTACATCACACAGGAAAGGACAAATCAGTCAGCTAGAGTGACTAAGGCTCTCTTAGAGTGACTATAGTGTGATCCGATATTTGAAATGGATATTGATGGATTTGTTTGCTCAACACTATTTTCTTCTGAGGAGTGCCTCTGCCATTTTCTCTATATCTGCCATATTAGTGCATTGTGACCTGCTCTTGGCCATTTGATCATTTCAAGTACTGGCACTTAACTCAGCTAGGCCAATCCTAGAGTCATTGCTTAAGGACTATGTAACAGGAATTTTAAAAGATAGTTGGCTTTTCTTTAGTGACCAAAGTTGTGAACACTGAGGCTGTCAGGAACTATGTGAAGAAAGTTTGTGTGCAAGCAGAAAGAATAATGAAACCAGGAGGCACACATACATACACACACAGAGACAGACATGAAGACTTTTGAGCACTTGAGTTCTTGGTTCAGGTATGGCCAAGGTATTTCATAAAGGATGCTCTAAATTATTTGACCAAGTCTTTCTTTATGCTAAGTCTAGTCAGAGATGGTTTTCAGTTACTTCCAGTCAAAAATGCCCTAACCAATGCATAATGATGGACAATCACTGTCAGATTATTGCTAAATAATGTCTACTGAGACTTAAATATCTACTGAGACTTAAACCTGTGACAAACATGATCTCAATTCTCAAAATATTATAGATATGTTCCAGATCTCCTGTCAAAGATGATTGATTTGGTATAGTAATTTTTCTGAAACTTTCCAAATACATATTTATGCTAAATACTTAAGTATTATTATAAGGACTTAAAACACACTTAAGATAAATACTTAAGTTTGTATGATAAACTTCAATTGATTGGGCTTTCAGATAAGAGACATCAAATTACAAAATATCCCCTCCACTCTATAGAAATAAATGAAATGATAAGATGTGGCAACTAAGGGAACTAGTCTAAGAAACACCTTTTGGGATAAACTATAGGGTCAGTATCAACACCTTTAATTTCATGTACATTTCAGTGGCTGAATCATTAAAACAATATTAAGAACAGCTTGACCTTGTTTTACAATGCGTTTCATTCAACTATTAATTCCTTAGATATAATTTGTTTATAATTCATGTATGAGCATCATAGTAATAATAGCTGAGACTTTTAAGCTCTTACTGTGTACCAGGCAGGCACTGTTGTAGGGCCTAACATATGAACTCCTTTGATCTTCACAGCAATCCTGTTGGGTAGATACTGCTGTTATCTCTATTTACAAATGACAGAGAGGTCAAGTAATTTGCCTTAGGTCACACAACCAAAAGGAGGTGAAGCTGTGGACTGAACAGGCTGACGTGAGAGTCTATACCTCTTAGGTAAATAAGGTAGTAACCCATAGTAGCTCTCAGGTAACTAGCATGTTTAATTAACAGGATATCCTACTTCTCAAGTCTTTCGGAGGAAATTTTATTATACTACTTGTTTACCAATTTTTTTTTTGGATTTGTAGAATATATACAGTATTCTAGGTACCAGTAAGGCAGAGATCTATGCAGAAAGTTTTTCTTTTGGTACGATGGCTTTGGGTCCTGTGACTTGCAAGAAAGCAACATGTTATATTTCCTCGACCCAGAGACAGAGCCTCCATCCCGCTTTCCTCATTTCCTTATTGTAAAAGCAAGTCTTTCAGAGGCTTCCCATCCTTATTGTAAAAGCAAGTCTTTCAGAGGCTTCCCATCTCTCATCTCAGGATAAAATTAGAAAACTTCTTTGGGCCACTGGTTTCTCACCATTCTCCACTGTGACACTGAGCTTCGGCCACTCTGACCTTGAATTTCTCTTGTCGCAAAGACCTTTAGATAAGACAATCCCTCTGATGGTACATCCACTTCATCTGCATCACCTAGCCAAGCCCATTCATCTTTTAGGACTTCCCTGACCCACAGATCACGTTGATTCCTTCTTATAATTTCTAACAGCATCTTGTACTTCTTTCTGGCAGTATGGTAACAGAAACTTGTGTAATTACTGAATGTCTGTCTCTCTGGCTCTAAGTGTAACTTCCCATGTGGGCAGGGGCTGTGTTTGTCTTGTTTGTTGCTAAATCCTCATACTTTACCATACAGTTGGCACAAAAAAATCAAATCAAATAAAAAATAATTTAAAAAGTAAACTTAGTAGAATTCTCAGCTGGAGAAGAAATAAATGCTGTAGTTTTCTCGGTATTGACTAGACCTGCTGAGTGTGCCTTGACAGACACAGAGAATGTTGGGCCAGCTTGGCAGAGTGGTTAGCAAATTAGAGGATTAATGAATGTACCTATACTCTGATTAGGAAAAAGGGTAATATTATGATCCTGTAACAAAATATAATTAAATTTTAATAGTGCTAAAATCTTGGTTAAAGAAATTTCGACTCAGAACACAACAGGCCACAGTGAAAGAAGCATACTGGTTTTGATGATGCGTCATTCTACCAAGTGTGCTTCTACAGTTATTGTTTACGTTTAGTTTCAGCCCGTTTATTTTTATTTTTTATCTTTATTTTTTGTAAATATTTTATCACCTCTTTTCTGATTCCTCGAAGCAGTTTTATGCGCAGAGCTGGTATCACGGCCTGGGCGATGAAATGTTTCCTCTTTCAAAGACTGTATTTTTTGGACAATAGGAATTGCTACAGAGGAAGCAATAAAATCTATCGCCCAGCTCTGTCCAGCCAGTGCACAGCTTCCGGGTTTTAAGACGCTTTCAGATTCTCCTGTGACCTGATTTAGATAAACAAAATTGGATTGCCATTCATTTTTTGAGATCACATCTCCCAATTTGTTCACCTGGAAAGCACCACATGGAAATCGGTTGTGGTAATTCGTTTTCCCCAACAACAAACCATAGTCTTACAGTGTTCACCAAAGTGACATCAACACTAATCCTACGTTGGGACAATTTTGCTTCATTCGTTTTTCAACAAGTCTACAGTTGTCTTTGCTGCCGTGAGGCCCAGATCCAGTGGAGGGGTGCAGGACCGTAGGCGGTCTGGCGTCAGCCGGGCGCCCCACGTCCTAGGAAGCGACTCTCGTGGGCCGTTCCAGGAAACTGTCCCTGTAAGGGACACCTAGGGGTTCCCCGGGGACGTGGTGAAACCGAAAAAGAACTCAGTGATTCAAAGAATCACCTCAGTACATTCTGCTTTCCAAAGACAGATATTGCCTTTACAAAGGCTTCTCCAACTTCCACAGAAGCTTTCTCACGGAAGGCTGCACACAGCTCCTCTCCGCCGCTCTGCGCGGGCGGCGCCGCGAGACAGTCTGCTTCAGCCACGCCCGCCAGCCCCGCCGCGCCTCAGCCAACGCCTTCTCCACGTGCCCGCCTCCCGCAGCCAGACATCAGCGATTGGCTGTCGGCTCTGCCAGTCACGAGGGGCGGGCGCGTCACCTGCAGGCCGGCGCCCCCATTGGTCGTGGCAGCGGCGGTAGCGCGCGCGGCCCCGGCGAGGAGGGGAAGCCGGTGGTGGCGGCGGCGGCGGAACGGGCGGAGGCTGCCGGTTTCGTAACCGTCGCTCCTCCTCGCTGACTCGCAGGCTGAGAGGCCTGGGTCGGGTCGGGCCGCGTGTGCGGGGCCGCTCGGAGTGGAGGCCGCCTGGGGGCGGGCGGGCTGGAGGCGCAGGTAAGGAGGCCGCGGGCGAGCTGAGGGAGAAGGAGGAGGCCGCGGCGGAGCCGGCTGCTCGCATGGGCGCGGGCCCGGCCGGAGGAGACCCGGCCTGCCCGAGGCGGCCGGCTGGCCTGGAAGGATCCGCGCGGCCCGCGGCACGGGCGGCGGCGGCCCCGCGCGGCGTCTGATGCAACCTGCCGGCAACACCCGGCGGGGCGTCTGAGCTCATCCCTGGCCGTCGCCCAGCCCCGCGGCGCCGCCCGCCGACCACCGCGCTCCCCCGGGCACCCCTCGCCGTCTGCCCGGGATGGGATGGAAGACGAGGTGCGCCCCCTCCAAACCCCGGCCCTCTGTTTGTGAAATGTGCTGTGGTGACAAGCCAGGCTCGTATTGGCCCTTGGGGATAAAGGGTGTTCCCAGAATAGCAGGAGGTGGACCGTATCTTATTTTAGTGCGATGTAGGATATTTCCTGCCCCACCAAAACTGCTTAATGTGAGGTGGTCGAGAATTCTGTTCAGAATAGTGAAAAAGTAGGAAAAGCAGTCAGTGTTACATACGTGACGATACAGAAACACTGTTATGCTCACTTACGGAGCTATAGTTTAAATGCCCGACAATTTACTGTTGAACATAGGTGAGGTGAATGTGCAGCAACCACGAGTTGAACAGAAAAGAGAATAGCAAGAAATGAGCTTCGTTAGCCTGGTGGGCGGAACACAGTAAGGAAAAAAGCTGGAAGAGATGCCTTATTAAGATGGAGAGGATGAAAATACAGGTTTGAGGGGAAGAGTAATCTGTTTTCCCAAGTAAGCTTGTATGTTTTTGTTCTTCAGAAGGTTTAAGTGTTGGTTTTCCTCTTGTCTGAGTTTTATGCTATTCTGGCATCTTAAAATGTGTCAGTTTCAGAAAGGTTTTAACATTGGTGGGTTGCACAAAAATTGTTAGTTTTGTCTTCAAGCCGACACTCCTTATGTGAAGAGATTGTCCTTTAATTCAGATAGGATATGTGACTCTCAAAGAAATTTTTGAAGTAAAAAACTATAAGGGCATGCTTTATTAAGAAATTCGGCATCGAAAAGTTGTGGATATTTAAAAGTGAAAATCTGGTCAGCTATTACACTTGAGTAATATTTGGGAGAAGCTATTTCTAAAGTTGATTCTTCATTTCTGGAAGAACTTACTGTAAACAAGGTTAAATAATTACAGGATGCTAGTGAGCTGAGGAATTTTTCAATTTGTTGACTTCTGCTTCTCATGGGCACACTTGTCTGATTTGGTCATTTTTAATACCTGCCTTAAAAAAACATAGGTGGAAACAAAACTTCATTTTTTCAGAATACCCTTCAAATTCTCCAGAGCAAGGTTGTCTGTGATCATGGCGAGAGAGGAGAGAGAAAGGAGAGAGGAGAGAGATTGATTTTCAGATTCATCCCTAGGGATTTAAACAGCACATGGTGAGTTCTTGGTAAAGACAGGTAGGACCTCTTGGGGCTGAACTTCCCCTGATCACAGTAATGGTAACTGCAGGTAGCCATAATACCAGGTTTATCGCATATTCATTCTTGGGAGAGGATCTTTCCGTGGATTCTTATGTTGGTAGGTACATTGGTCTCCTACCTTTGTGGTTTTCCAGCCCTTTCAGTAAAAAAAAGAAAAAAAAAATTAAGCATGACCTGCTAATAGATATATATTTATAAATGATGTGTGTATACTATTTTTTGTATGTTGTAAATCAAACCAAAAGTGGATTTAAAAAATAACATTACAAAAAGACAAATGAAAATACACCACCACCACCCTTTCATACTTAAGTACTCCTGAATGTGTGTACCCTTCTTCATGGACCCCTGTTTTGGGTCATGAAGCAAACAGTGGCAATAGAAATACTACTCATCTGGGTGTCTGTTGACTTGGCTTTATTTGACTTGTAGTACAGAGTTTTCAGATCCTGGCAACATATGCCTAAGAACTTGAGGTTGTTAATTGGAAAACAACTGGATTAAGTAGAAAATGAAGGTTCTCAACTGAAATGAAGCAAAGATCAGAGAAGAAAGATGTTCACTGTATAGACTGGGGATAGAGTTGCAAATGGAACTGTATTTTTATTTTCCTATACCCCTTTGAAGAAGACCAAGAACTTTAGGTAGTAGGACCCTGATATGTTAGTAACACTTTTGATTTAATTGTGGTTGTTTTAGGAGATTTTAATGCTAGAGAGTCTCATTTTTACATGACATTTATAAAAATAAATGTTTTCTGTTAGCTTCTTGAGCCCATATTCAATCAATATTTCTTGAGCACCACCACTGTATGCTCAGCCTTTCACTAGATAGATGCTGGGGATGGGAAAATGAGGACAGAATCTTGCCTCTAGTTTAGTCTACAGGGAGACATACTGTGGAGCTGGCTTCAACAAACTGGGGGAACAAATTGGACAGAAGCACAAAGAAAAGAGCAAGCGTCGACAATTTAGGGGACCATTAGGGGTTCAGTATTGTTGAGTTGTGTAGGGTAAGGGAGCAGGGGCTTGGATTTGAACCTGTATGTGGGAGCCGCAGAAGAATTTTCAGCAAGAGGGTGTGACACTCAGGTTTGAGTGTTAGATTGCTCTGGAGACAGTGGTTGGAGGGAACACTGCTAAACCAGAGGAGACTAGTACCCCTGAGAGATGATGTCAGCCGGAGTAATTTTGTGGCATGGGGATGGAGAGGGATGGTGGATGTGAGGTTTATTTGGAGGGTGGGTGGGGTGGGTGGGTGGGTAGGTGGGTAGAATTGTCATATACCAGTGATTGAACAGATTTGGAGCAAGGGAGAAACATTTATGAACATTTTGGAGTGTAGACCTTCACTGAGGAAATTTGAGTGAAAAGTTTATTTTGGGGGGACCAGGGAGGAATATCTGATTGTACTTATGTGAAAAAAAAAAAAAATAACGAAGTTAGAAAAATTCTTGAAAGCTTTATCTTCCCAATGGAACTTGAGAAAAAGTTGATCTTGTTTTACTCATTTTAACACTCTTGAGTTTTCAGTGTGTTACTGATTTGAATGAGCACTACTCGAATTAAGAAATCTGAATTTTAAAAAATGTTACTCAGTCTATCTTTCATAAGATCTGTCCCTAAGCAGCAGTGGACCGCAAACTTCGCTGTCATCAGAATCACTTGGAGGTCCTGTTAAAACAAGATTGCTCAGACCTATTCCTAGAGCTCTTGATTCCTACATCTGGGGCAGCCTGAGAGTTTGCACTTCAAACAAGTTCCCAAATGACGATGTTGCTGGTCCAAGGAGCACCCTTTGAATACTACTGCCCTTCAGTTTTTCTACTGCTTCCTGCTTGAATGATTCAGACATGAGGAAACAAGGCGCCACCCTGCTTCCTGTAGACTGAACTTTGGAATGGTGTTTGTCCATATAGGAGCCAGACTTTCATTTAGAGTTGAATATCCAGATTTGAAATAAACTTTTTCTTTCTTTCTTTCTTTTTCTTTTCTTTTCTTTCTTTTTTTTTTTTTTTTTTTTTTTGCCAGTTGTAGGTGCTCAAATGTTTGTGGAAGGAAAAAAGCAAAAATGACAGTGTAAATGCCTTTTTTTAATTAGCATTAACATTAACATTGATCTTTGTAGCCCCCCTAACTTTCTTCATTCTGCTCTTGGCATTCTCTTCACTATTTTCTTGATGTCTTTTTCTTCTCATACAGGTCATGTCTTACAAGGCCATATTTGGGTTCATTTTTCTTTGCATAATCCAAGGAATCATAAATCATACCAAAGCCAGTTGCCTTGCCACCAAAGACAAAGATGACATCTGGTGTAGTCTTGTACAATTTGGCTGATTTTTCCTGAACTTCTGTCTTAGGTACTGTTGCCTTAGGATGTTGAAGATTCGTTTCCATTGGTCATGAACTTCCTGACCCTCAAACAGTCAGGGAGGAAAAGTAGGATCAAGTCTTACAGACCACTTAGCTCTTTGACTCCTTTTACTTGGTTCATTTTCCTTAATGGTCTTTTCATTTTAAGAGCTACTTTCTTGGCTTGTCTTTGGTTGAAAATTTTTTTTAAAATACATTTTTGGAGTTCTTTTTATTATCTCTTAGTTTCCCTTTCATGCGGTTTTACCAATTTGATGGTTACTCTTTGTTTTTCAAGCCAAAAATTTCATTTTCAAAACTTCACCTGCTATGTTCAGCCTAGTACCCTGGCAAGATGGCTCAGACTGAGGCAAAAACGTCCTTATCTCTGGGTACAAAAACAGGCATGAACATCACTGAATTTGGAGCCTTTAATAAGAGTTTTAAGTGACTGAAGTACAGGGTATATTGTCAGAATTGGAAGGCATTTTACCATTCTCCATCCCCCATTTGCAGAGATGGGAATCAAGGCCCATAGAAAGAAAGGGATATGTCCAAAGTGAAATTGGGGGAGCCAGAGCCAAGAGAAAAATTGACCTGGTTCCTGGTCTGTACTTTGGATTATTGTTATTGCTGAGTTGACTGTAGAAATAAGCTTTAAAGACTAAAATCGATATGGAAAATAAAAAAGATAAATTAAACATGATTATGATTGTTGAGATGATCCCAGAAGAGGTGTTAAACAAGTTCTTAAAAACTGAGTAAAACACTTACGTGTGCTTTACAACAAATAGATGACCACTAACACCATTCGTGTTAAGGGTGGCTCAAATTAATACTGAACTGCCATTTTTTAACTGGAAGGAAAAATAGACAACATAATGAATTATCAAGGGAAATTGTAAAGTGTCCATTACCACAGCTAGACTTGGAGTAGATATCCATCATGGCTTTGAAGGAAGCTTTCAGTCTTGCCTTAATACTGGAGTGAGAACAGATGACCCAATAACTTAGGGCTATCTGTGTGGCTTTAAAAACAATCGAAAGTAATGTTATAGACTTTTTAAAAGCAAAGATTAAAAAAAAAAACTAGATAAATAATGTTTATACAGAAATGCCTGGCTAAAGGTTTGGGTGAAGCTACTGGTGTTTACTAACAGCCTTTCTTAAGAACTGACATGTACTCATTTGAGGCATTTCATAATTGTGGCTCCACGTTCTTTCCATGATGTAGTTTTAGCAGTTTTGTGAAAAGAGAACAGAATGGTTTCATGGTTCATAACATTGCTTTTAAATTTTTAAGAGTGCTATGACTTCTTGGTGGACATGTTTCACTGAACTTAGTTTGTCTCGAAGTGGCTTTATGATGATAGGATAGGTATACTTTTGACACAGCTTGAGGTAATTGTAGCAACCTAGTTGAATTTATAGTAATCCAAGTATGACTGGTTTCTGAAACTGACTTCATGTTTACAGGCAGCACTACAGTTATTCTTCAGACCTGGCATGTCCTCTGAGCTCCCTTAGCAGCTGTGAAGTGGGCGCAGGCACTGCAGCTGCAGAGTCTCTGTCTAGCCTGAGTCCCAGTACTTGTACTCCCTTGGATGTGTCATTAGGGCTTTTGTTTCTTTCCTTGTGGTTTTAGGTTGACTGGTTAGATGTGTTTTTTAATTATGTCAGGAAGGAAAAAAACAGTATTAGCACAGTGGGATGGGAAAGCAAATTGGGTTATCTCAGTGCTCCTAAATTTATTATCCAAGAAACTAACGTAGGACATTTTTGTAAACTATCATTTGTGGTCATTAAAAAAATCGAAAGCGAAAACACCTCTTCAAAACATCCCATATGCTCCGGGAGGAAAGTCAAGTCTTCAGTGACTCATTCTGCATTTCGTAGAGGAACGTGTTGCGATCATAGTCCAGTATTCTTGATGAGTATTGGAAACTGGGAACTCTGCTGCAACGTTCTACTTTGACTTGACCAACAATTGAAACTTTCTCCCCTTTTCATTGCAGGTGTCTCTTCAATCATAATGAACTCAGCTTTTCCATGTTTAACCCAGACATCTCAAATTTCTCTCTGGCAGATTGCCAAGTGCTGCTGTTCATATGTGCTGCCTAATTAGTGGTATTCTTTTGTTTTTGGTTCCATTTTTGAAAACAGTCACAGATGGGCAGTGCCCTCAGGGATTCAGGTGGGCCGAATTTGGCCTTATGGTGCTTCTGTACTAATTTATCTTTCTCAATGAAATGATTTAGACTTCTGAAACATTAGAACAATTGGCAGTTGCTGTAGACTTCTCAGCATAATCAATTAATGTTGGCCTGCTGTTACTACATGCAAGTTTAATCTCATTTGATCTTGTCATTTTAAATATTTTAATGCAATTTATTCTTTAACTAGGTACATGTGAAGATTTCTTGGCAGTGTGGAGTGGAAACCATTGATCACCTTCCCCTCATTTCTGCCTGTTCTGTGTTGGCAAGGGAGAGTGCCCAAATGAGCAAGATATCGCAGCAGAACAGTAGTACTCCAGGAGTGAATGGAATAAGTGTTATTCATACTCCGGCTCATGCCAGCGGCTTACAGCAGGTTCCTCAGCTGGTGCCTGCTGGCCCGGGTGGAGGAGGCAAGGCTGTGCCTCCAAGCAAGCAAAGCAAAAAGAGTTCACCCATGGATCGAAACAGTGATGAGTATCGTCAACGCAGGGAGAGGAACAACATGGCTGTGAAAAAGAGCCGGTTGAAAAGCAAGCAGAAAGCACAGGATACACTGCAGAGAGTGAATCAGCTCAAAGAAGAGAATGAACGATTGGAAGCAAAAATTAAATTGCTGACTAAGGAATTAAGTGTACTGAAAGATTTGTTTCTTGAGCATGCGCACAACCTTGCAGACAACGTGCAACCCAGTAGCACTGAAAAGACGACAAATTCTGATAATGCAGGACAGTAGACCTCACCCTTTCCAAACTTCACAGTGTGTGGCTTGAAGGCTAAAGGTGTGACTTCCTACACCCTTTATATCAATGGCATAACATTGTCTTGTTCCATTATTCAAAGATCCATTGAAGGTTGTTTTCTAGGATCAGCACTGAAGAATTGATTAGCTTAAAATGTTAACCATGTAATTTGAATATCTGGTTTTAAATGATATGGATTTTTGTGGGGATAAACAAATTTTTAAGGTATATGGTAAAAAAAAAAAAAGAGAAGCCCTGGATCTTAATGTTCTTAAATTCTGACTTCCTAAGAAATGCTGCTTTTTTAGGTTAACAAAAGGAATGGGGAACTGGTAGGTCCTGTAGGAGGTTCTTGGTTTCAATAATATGGTTCATTGGATTAAGAAACGTTGAATGGTATCTGTGTTAGTCTGTAATTTTATTCTAAATTATATATTAAAAATCCTTAGGGATGTAGAAAATAATCACTTTGTAATTTAGAGTGATTTCATGTGTAACATAAACCTTGGTTTAACATAATTAGTACTGTTTTCCCCAGCAAGTGCAAGTTTTTGAATAATGATGTTAAGTAAAGAAACCCCATTGCATTTTAAAGGTAGTGTACAGCCAATTGATTTAAAAATATAATTAACATTTAGGAAGCAAATAGATTTTTTAAAAATAAAAGTAAAGCATATTAGAATTGTGCTGGATACCTTTCTTTGTATTGTTAGATTGGTATTTTTTTGTATCCTTATAAAAAGCCCAACTCAATAGTTTAAAGAAACTTGTGTACCAGTTTTAGTTTCTGCAGATGCTAGTATTTTTTTAAAAACACCATTTTGACAGCCAAGTTAGTAAACAAAATATCTTAATAATTTGATCACACAAGCTACCGATTAGGTTTTAGAATATTAATTCAGCAGGTAGTTTCTCCTTGGTTCAAATGTTTTCAATTGGGCCATGATCTTTAAAGGGATACTTTCTTGTGAAGGATCATTTGGTGTTTGATCTTAACTATTAGAAAAATACATCATCAACCCCATGCCATCTCCCAAAATAATTAAGAAAACTTGAAAGTGTAAGGTTTAACCTTTAATTTATTTCACTTAACTACATCTTTTTATATTTTTGTGACATTTCTTTTTCTAGTTAGTGGGCTCTTCTCCCAGACTTTTTGTCCACTGCTTCTGTTTAGTTATTTGTTTGCTTTTGTGTCTCATAAATTATTTTAGAAAAAAAATACTGCTAGAACTCAGGATATTGACGTTTTGTTGAGACTAAGAAATGGCAGTCACTAAAGTTGGGAATCTCTAGTCTGGTTTGTATCAATGTTAGTAGTTTTGATTGTCCTTGTAGCACAATTGTAGCTCAAATTTGTTGGCTTTGTGAAGTTTTTTTTTTTTTTTTTTTTTGGTGCCTGGGCTGGTGACTAGAGACTGAGTCACATCTGATTTAAAAGTTTGTTTAACAAGTTTGTGTTCATTTTTGGCCACATTGCTGTTTCATACTAGGACCTGGGACAGTGTAACCAGTATATAACTCAAGTTGCACCCTAGGGTTGGTGAACAGTGCTGTCTGTGTTCTTCTCCCGGGCAGAAGACATCACAGTGCCCTGAAACTCAGCAAAGCCATTATTTTTAGGCCATGAGTCTGCCATGAGCCCCTTTGCCAGTAACAGGAGCCCAATGTTCCATGAGAGCCACTGTCCCAGAAGGGTTAAGTCCCTATAGAGCCAGGAGACAGACTAGAGGTTTCTGTTAGGGTCCAACATCAGTTTACTTCAATTGGAGTATCGATCTACTAGTAATAAATGTTTTGAATAACTAATTAGGAGATAACCACAGATCCTACTGAATCTTTAATAGCTGATTGATGTTATATAATTAATCGGAGATGCAGTTAGATCACTTGAATCTTTATTAGATCAGGTGTTAGACATTTTAATCTTTTTTACTGAAAAATCTTTCCGAAATTGATGTCTCCATGGAATTTATAGGTACCAGTTATATGAATTAACCAATCTTAGAAAAGAAACTTGAGGGAAATTATCAGGAGTGTGTACTCAATATTTCAAACCAGTACATAAAATTGGAACTTTTGGAAAAATGTATTAAAGTTTTCCTGTTACCTATGCAAATCAAAACTTTAGCACGAGCATCCCTTTATGCATAGAATAAAAATGTTAACCATCATCTTGACTATCTTACTAAAGTGGAAATGAAAGCTTTTAGTTTGATAAATGTATTAGTATAAAACAAATCAAGTGTGGGGAATGGGTAAGTTTAGAGCTTTGGGAAGTATTCAGTGACTTTCGGAACTTCTGTTTTGTAGGTTACGTTTGAACCATTAGGATTTGATCTGCCTTTGCAGGCAGGTCCAGTGGTTTAGGAATTAGGTTTTAGTATATAAATTTCTAGTTGGATATGAGTCTCCCGGGATGGGTGCTTTCTGACTGGTCATGGCTGCAGGTGGTGAGATCTAGAGCAGCTCTTCCTGGTGTCTGGTTCCTTTCGGTTATTGGTGGTATGCGAGCTCAGATACTTTGGACATTCTTACTAAGAAGTAGTAAGATTTTAATAAAATACGACCAGAATATGGTCACATGATCAGTCATGAGTGTGAAATTCTCAAATTTATACAAAAGTAGTATGTACAATTTAATATTTGATGATAAAGGAAATTGCCACAGCTTTGATGTTTCTTAATCCCCAATAGAGAGCTTGGAACTTTGTACCTAAACAATTGACTTAGCACTCAGAGTGCTTTTTGATGCCTTAGAAATAAGAAAAAAATTTTTGTTTGACAAAAGCTAGGAAGGAGAAAGTCCATTCTACAGCTGTTAGACCTGCCTCTCAGGAAAAAGTACTTAACTTGTTCTTTTTGTCCCTGGCTTTCCTCAGTTTGTGAGATTACTCTATTTTTTTAAATATAATTTTATTTCTTTCAATGAATTTGAAATAAAAAAAACTTTGGAATAATGACTATTTCATTGTGGGTTTCTTTATGTAGGTTTATGTTAAATATCATGATGTTAGATACAATGATAGTCCAGATGTTAAACAGCTTTGCAGAGCAGGCAGACACCTTGCTGTCTCCTTCCTAGCCCAGGGCAGGGGTAAGGTGGGGGTGGGGGACAAGCAGGGGTGCTTTTGTCCAAGTCTAGATTTCCCTTAATGGATAGGAACGGAGTTTTCTCTGAATATGGAGTACCTCTTTAGTTATATTCTTTGTCACCCGGTCTAATCTAAAAATGTAAATTAGAGGAAGCACTAACTGACAGTTCCCACTCAGACGCCTAATGTCTCAGTGCGTGGGTTGGATTTACAGAGGTAGGAAATTAGTTCTTAAGAATGTCAAGTAAGGCGTTTCCCTTAAAATTTATGGCACGTATATAGTCTTCATTTACATGATGCCATAGAGTGTCTATAGAAATGAATTCATAAATATTGAGTCCAAGAAGCTGATTTGAGTGTTTTGAGGGAAGCTGCCATTTAGATACTTTTTTCCTATGATCCTTCAGTTTATTTTCATGTTTTGGGAAAGGTCTACTTATTACATCTTAATAAAAATTGTAATAATTATTTCTATGGGTGGTATGTCCCATTTCATTTTTATGAATTAGTTGTAATCGAGAATCTAGTAACTTGTCTTGGGGAATTTTACAGACACGATTTGTGAAGGTACCAGTTCTTTTTTAATAAAAGCGCTTTTAGACCTCTCACCACCTCAGTATCTGAAGAGTTCATATGCATTTCATGTAAACTCAAAGGAGAACACTAACCCTGAATATTCGTTTACTGCAACATGCCATCTCTCAGAGCTTTAGGTCTGAAAGTCATGCAGAGCTGTCTAGAGCAGGGGTCCCCAACCCTTGGGGCACTGACCGGGTACCAGGGTACCAGTCCATGGCTTGTTAGGAACCAGGCCGCGCAGCAGGAGGTGAGCAGGAGGTGAGTGAACGAAACTTCATCTGTTTGCAGCCACTCCCCAGTGCCAGCATCACCTCAGCTCCATATCAGATCATCTGGCATTAGATTCTCATAGGAGCACAGGTTCCTGGTGCCGAAAAGGTTGGGGACTGCTGCTCTAGGGAATTTGGGGCTGTACAATTTGGGACTTGAGAATGGAGTTGTTAGTGAGGCAGTCACGTGTTAAACAGTTTTGGCAGCCCGAACACCTGAGTTTTGCCAATCCCTTAGAAGCAGCTGTTAGAGCCAGATGCTTTTCCTCATCACCACCTTTCAGTTCTGCCTCCTAAGTGTCTCTCTTGTAGCTGTCGGCTTCCCCTCTCCCACTCCACCTGCAGAGCCATTGTCCTCTCTGCCTGGACTTGGTCTTCTTGGACCATTGCAGGCTCTCCAGAAGCTTTAGCCATTCCCCAGTGCACACAGGGCAAGACCCAGCCTCCTGGTGGTGTGCCTCCAGTTGATCTTGCCCACTTTATTTCCTTCCATCCTCTCTCATATAACTTTCCCAAGCTCTTTTTACTCCAGGGCCACCTTAGGATAGCTCCTTACGCCTGGAATGCCTCTCTTGCATTTCACTTAAAACACTTCCTGTTATCCCCCTAGCTGTCTAGACAAAGTAAATTGTTACATTCTTTCATGGCACTTTGCAGTGTTTCTGACGAAATATTTGTGCATGTTTGTTTAAGGTGAAGCCTCTTGAGGAGACTGCAGGCTCTGAGAGCAGGGAGCATGTTTTTATCATACACTGGCACGTGGAAAGGCTTTTAGCATTATAAAGCTTTCTGGAAGGGTCTCTAATATTTTCTGAAGTTAATGCAAATTTCTTTAGTGATTGGCGATGTAGAAGTTGGCTACCTCCTCTGGAACGTGGGGTAGAGCAGGTGGCTACTACGGGCAACCTGAGACCTGCACCTTCAAGGAATGCCCCTTGACTTACCAGTCTGAGCCAAACCAGAGTCACATCCATGTTCCCAGTGTCCCTTCTGGACAAAGCATTTAGTTACTGAGATTTCTCCTTGTTCTTTATCTACTTGCTTAATAATCAGAGGAAACATTTATGTGAAGTGGGCAGTTTTGGCATGAAATGTCTGACAGAGAAAGATGTATGCTACACTCAGCTATATTTTTAAATTAACTGAATGGTTCATTTAGATTCCCAACCTAACTTTAACTGGCTTTATCTGGGGTGGTGTGGGGGATCGAAACCCTGAACACAAGAACGTGTCTTACAGGCACAGCTCAGGCAGAGAGATGTTGGGTGAACTCACACTCCTGACGCTCAGAAAGGCAATCATTAAACTGCTCAGGGCCACACATAACTTAAGCAATATATCTGCACTAGCAGAAAACCTTAAAAATTGGGTGTTATAAATCTAAGAAGTAAGATAAATAAATGGTGACTTGGAACTGAGTTTTCATGTGGCCACATCGCAAGCAGTTTTTTGTAATTGCCATAGGAAGAAATCAACTTGTGCTAAACTCTTTGTGATTTCTCAGAATGCCTCTAGCTTGGGCCATAGAGTTTTTCCACCACACCAGGGTTTCATCTCTGATTTCTTTTCTCACTGGCCCTTCACCTTGGCTCAGAAACTCCTGGACGAGAGCTCTGTGAAGAGACAAACCTGGAATGGTGCACAGAATCCTAGAAGCTGGCTTCAGGGGGTGGGGCAGTTCTATGGGACCCTGGGAGAATTGGGCCAGCAGAGGTAAGGACAGGTAGTCTGCCACTGGCAGGGATCAGACCCAGCTGGCCCTTGATGGCTCACGGCCTCAGAGTGGAATTTCAGCACTGGACTTACACTTGGAAGACAGATGGTCTCGGCAAACATGGAAGAAAAAAGCTCACCTTTGCCATGGTGCTGCCATCTCTCGGATGCTGGCTTTGCTAGCATGTCCCGCATGAAAAGGAAATAAAGGACAAGGAGTCTCTGTGTCACATCTCAAATAACGGTGCCTGAAGGGCTACATAATCCTGCCCCTTTCAGAAATCTAGCTTTGAGGCAGTAACTGTATCAAAGAGGCTTCTCACTCTCCTGGTTTACCTTCTGCATGTGCAAAGCCACGGTGTGGGATACAGCTCCCTATGTGCCTGACTGAGCCCCGGGATCTCTGCAGGGTCGGTGACTAGGTCTAAGTGTGTCAAGGGATAAAGGACAGAAAAGGAGCCATGTATAAAGGACAATTTAAAAAAAGCTTTTATTGCAAATTCTATTTGTGTATTGATTTTTGAGAGAACACTGGAAATTTTTCTTTCCTGAGCAGAAAAATACAAATGACAGCAAGACACATTTTAGTGGCTACTAAAGAACAGCGTGTCTCATATTAGCATTTAAAAAGCCACTGTCATTTAAGCAAAGTAATAACAGATTAGGGTATGATCTCGCAGGACGTTAATAAGAAAGCTGCTCCTCCTAGGCCACGGCGCTGTTCGGTGTGACTGGGCATTGAGGCTGGCATGGGAACCATCTTGCCGCTGGGTGGCCCAGCAGCAGGCTGCCTGTTGTGAACACAGGTTGCAAGGCCGGGTCCCCAGTCCCACCGGGCACTCCTGGCTGGCTCTACTTTGGGCCAGAGAAGGGAGTGAAAGCCTTGTCACAGCCTGCCATGCATGATTCGATTTCCTCCACTGTGCGGGGCACACAGGTCAGCAGCTCCATGCCACTGTTAGTCACCACGACGTCCTCCTCAATACGGACCTGGGTCAGACCAACAGATGGTCAGTACTTCTGAGCTGCCCTCATGCCTGTGATTAGAGGGCCAGGCCCCACACCTCCCGGCGGAACCCTGCTGAGTGGGAGGGGCCCTTTCTGAGGAATGGTCAGTCCTGCCCTGATGGAAGGAGCTGGCTGGCCTCAAAGCCTCTGGGTGACTCCTGAGAGGAATGCTCGTCCCATGGGGCTACCTGCTCGTGCCACCTGCTCTCCCTGTCCTGGCCCACTGCACCTTGCTAGTGGATGAGAGCCTCTGGAGTGGGCAGGGTTTTGTGGAATCTGTGTCTCTTCTGTTGAGCGGTAAGGCACCTGTCTGGTGACAGACCATGAGAAAGGGCAGGACAGGTCCTTCTCAAGTGAGGAAGTCAAGATTGTCCCTCCTCACTCTTCGGTTCCTGTCCTGGGACAAAGGTGACATGCGGCAGTGGGGAATGGGGCAATCTGGGAGCGAGGTCACGGGGCCCATCGGAACTCACCCCACCAAATCCACGAAAGCGCTGCAGGACCTCGCGGTTAAAGAAGCAGGCGCGGGCCGGGTCAGCCAGGGCCTCGTTCAGGAGGTGGTCGATGAAATAAATGCCCGGCTCCACAGTGAGCACCATTCCTGGCTCCAGGTGCCGAGCAGTACGCAGGCTCCGCAGGCCGGGCTCATCAATGCGCTCCACGCCCTGTGGGGAAAGGAAGGGTGAGCACCCACCTGATGGTTCCCAGGCTGGAGGGTGACCGAGGAGGGCGTTAGCTCCAGCCCAGGGCCCCTGCCTCAGCAGGAGACAGGTGGGCACAAGGCGGCACCAAAGCGTAGCGTCCCTGTGTGCGGGCTACCTCCAGCCACGTGGGGTCTCACTGCAGCCGCAGCGGTGGCTTTGTGAGCTGGGAGTCTCCAGCTGAGACTCACTCCTGCTGTGCTGTGCCATGGGCACTCCAGAGAAGACCCTCTACTCTCTGCACACTCCTTGATTTTAGTGTCCCTGCCCCTAGTTACCCTCAAAACTGCCCGCAGGAGCCCTGTGGACACCATGTGCTCACACACAGGGCAAGCTGCCATGGGACGGGCGGGGTGTCAGGCAGCCCTCACCTGGGCCCTCTCCCCGCCAGGGGAGCAGCAGAAGCCAAAGCTGTGAAGCCAAAAAAGCTCTTAAGGAGGCTGCGAGGCTGCCTGGGCTGCATCTCTTCCCAGCAGTTCAAGTGGAAACCGGCTCCAGAAGTGCTGGGCCTGGCTTTCTCAGGCCAGGTTTTCCATGTGGCCTTCCAGGAGGAGGGACAGGTGCTGTCATCAGGAGGGGCCTGCCAGCACCAGCTCTGGTGTGATTATGCACAAATGCACACACACCCCAGGTGCATGGCCCTTGCCCAGCTCTGGGCATAACTGAGCCCCAAGCAATGGCTCCCAGCACTCGAGGAGTGAGCGGCAGTGGCAACTGCTCCCCACAGAGGCACCTCCTCCCTCCAAGTGCCCACTCAGCCTAGACCTGTCCACTCATATGGGCCTAGCTGACAGGGCTGCCTGGGCTGTGAGGGCAGGTGGTGCCTAGCCTTCCCCAGGTCCCTGAGGCACCATCCAGCCCTCAGCCACGGCCTGGGAGTGAGTGGGCAGCAAGTGAGCATTCTGGTCAGGCTCCGAACTTGCCCTGCCCCGCTTGCAGCAGAACCCTGCAAGCCCAGCTGCTGGAAACGGAGCTGTCATTTCTGACTGTTTAGGGGCCAAGAACATCAGACTTCAATTAGTGGTTCATGTAAGGTAACCAGAAACAGGCTGGCTCAGCCTCCACCGCTGGGCACCACAGGGAAGGCTGTGACCGTGATCCCACGAGGGCAGAGGCAGCAGCGCACACACACAGATGCTGATGTGCACAGCCACTCCGACCTGGCGTGAGCCAGGCTGGGACGGAGGTGCTGAGGGGACACCAAGGCACTGCGACCTCTGTGGGTCATGCTCTGGACACAGATGTGGTCTCATGTGGTACCTGACCCCACAACACTTTTTGCCTGGACGGGTAAGGCAGCAGAGCAGGGGATGAGGAAGGGCCCCGTCTGGAATGGCAGGCCCCGTGCTCGGGCGCCAGGTGCTTGCGGGGCAGGGCGGGGCAGGACAGGGGCCCATCTCTTTCCCAGAAGTTCCTTGTCAAAGCTGGGAGTCCGGGGTCTCTGCTCCAGGCTTTCCTGCTCCTGCCATCTGAAGTCCACGCCTTCCCTGCCACCCCCTCCCATCTCTTACTTCCATGCTAACCCCTAAGTGCCTGTCCCCCTCTCTCACTTCAAAGCTGTCAAAGCCAGGGGCCTGGCAGAGACAAAGGCCTGACAGTCATGTCCCCCATTCTCCCTGTCCCTATGGGTACATGTCAAGCTATTCCGTGGCTGTACATAAGGGAGGGGGCAGTTTGCTCAGGCTTGCACAGAGACAGGCTTTCAGGTGAGGAGAGGGGAGAATGGTAGGGATCCCCAGGGCCATAGGAGGACATGCCTGCCCCAGCACCCCTTCAGAGAATTAGCTCTCAGGCATTGGCCCTGGGGGGCCCACCCAGAATGGCCAGAGCAGGGCTGGGAGAAGGATGGGGCCTGGGCTGAGAGCAGAGCCCACGAAGGCTGGGCCCACAGCACCTCTGGCTCAGGGACCCCAGCCTTATTGGGAGTAGGGGGTGCTGGGCCTATGCCAGGTCCACGCCGGCTTCCGCCTGGGCAGAGGGCTCAACGGGGCCTCAACTTTAACTGAGCTCTGAGCAGAGCAGACCCAGATGTGTCTGTAGGCCTGAAATAAAACAAATGACTTTTATAGGAAAAGCCATATTTTTTTCCACAATGTTTATCTGTCAGAAGAATAGGCTATGAGCACAAAGGGCTGCTTACTGGAAAAGATGAAAACAGTTTGCTGCCAATTTTCTCTGGTGGAAAAAAAGTGCTCTGGCGACTAATGAATAACGAACCTCAGTTAACAATGTCTGGAAGGCCCTTCTCTTGGCTCCCTGCACACAATGTGATGGATAGAAATTAGGAAATTAAAACTGATTTTGTTTCTCCAAATTTAACTGTTTACACTTGAGGAAAAAAATAATTGAATAATAATGCTTCTCTTGAGCAATCTCCCCCACCCCAATCGTTCTTAGTGCTTTCAAAATACCCTGCAGCCAACAGGCCGAGCATAGTCTTGGCTAACTGGCTGCTGGGCCCCAGGGTGTTCAGTGATTGCACAATCACCCCCTGCACCGTGGGCACCAGGCCAGGCGGCAGGGCCGGCTTTGCCCCCACCCACTGGCGCCCAGAGAGGCTGCAGCCACCTGCCGGGCAGGGCCTCCCGAAGGCCCTGTGGGTGGTCCTTTCCAGAATCAGTCGGTAGGAGGTGGAGGGGAAGGCCTAGTCTAGGGGCGCCCACATGAGCCTCCCTTCTCTGCCAAGAAGACGAGGGAGGCCCCAGGGGTGTGCTGGCCTGGGTGACGGGGCAGGGGGTCTGCTGCTGGGCTTGTGAGAGCACTGGGCTCAGCTAGTTCCAGGAGCGACCAGGGCCAGCCACCAGCTGGTAAAGCCAGAGGCAGAAGGGCATGACGAGTGCAGTGCCAGCCCCGTCGCGAAGACCCAGCTTCAGGGTGCTCACTGCCCGGCGTGGGACCCCGTGTACTGCACACTCATCGCCTGCCAGCCTTGAGGAAAGGTGCCACACCCAGCGCAGGGCCCCAGGGCTCACTGCACAACGCACACCCATCTCGCGCCAGGTCCCCTGAAGCAGCTGCTGGAGGAGGCTGGCTCACAGAAACGCCTCTGCCTTGACCAGGGCCCTTGGGGGTGCAGGGCACTGTGACAGGACCAACCAATGGGTGAAAAGGGAAGGGAGGAGCAGTGGGCCTTGCCAGGACCCCATTCTTCTTCATCCTGCCTGTCCCCACTACACCCCAGACATCTCCCAGAGCCCCACCCCACCCTGAGAAGGCCCAGCTCAGTGACAGCTCGCAGGCTGGCCACTTGGCCTGTCCACACTGACCTCAGGGTAGCCTCCCACGTCATGCACATCGATGCCCAGGAAGTGGCCCAGCCCATGAGGCATGAACACAGCTCCCAGGTGGGCCTGGACCATGGCGTCGATGCTGCCACTCAGGATGCCAATGCGGGCCAGCTCCTCCAGGTGGATGCGGTCGGCCAGGCGGTGCATGTCAGGCCACCAAACACCTGTGGCTCAAAAGGAGGCTACAGTGAGCTGTGGCAGAAGGGCTTGGGGTGAGGGTCAAGGGTGATGTGCCTGGGGACGGCCCTCCATGTAAGGCTGTCCCAGCCATAGCTCTGGAACTTGAGACCCTTCTGTCCGCTGTGTCCTCGGGGGTAAGCTCTTGTCACCCATGGCCAGGGACCCAGCCCTTGCTGTGTCTGTCCCCAGCCCGTGTGTGCTTTTGAGGCCATGGGAGCCCAGCCAGATACCTGCCTGGGCATCAGGAGGAGAGAGGTGAAAGTCCCCGACAGTGGATGTGGGGTGACCTCAGAGTCCCAGACAAGGTTCAGGCCCAAACACTGCCTAAGAGCCTCAGGCTGTGGGGCCAGGGGGAAGCCAGTGGCTGGGGTGGGGGCCACCCCTGCGCACCCTGGAATGGGGCCGGCAATCACCCTGGGAGCCACTGTAGGGGGCAAAGGTTTCTGGGGTAAAGGTACAGCTGGCACAGCCTCATGGGCTGGCTGGCAGGGGTCTGTGGCCCCACCTGCTACGAGCTCTGGGTGACCATTTCTGTGGCAGTGCAGTCATTTGAGCCACAGACAGACTGCTAATCAAATTCATCTTTGCCCCATGTTTCTGGGGCAAAGGTCACTGTGGAGAGCATTCCCAGGCAGGAATTTGGGGGAAGGCAGGCTCTGCAGGGCTCTGTGGCTCCCTGGGCAGCTCTTGCAGGCTGCAGCCTATGGCTCCTGGAGGTTTGCCCTTGGGACATACCAGCCATCCCAAGGGCGCGATGGCCTTGTCCATGGGTTCCGTGGAATCCCACCTTCGGCCTTGCTCAAAGGCATTGAATGCTCAGCCTAAGTACCAAATAGGGACTTAAGCCAGTGAAGCTCCTTTCCCCATCCCATGAGGGCTGAGTTTGGGGCAGTACCTGCCAAAGCCACTGGCCCCAGGAACCACAGGGCAGGTGGACAGGGTGGGGGCCTGCACTCCTATACTGCGCTCTGGCCAGAGAGGGTAGACAGCACTGGCCCCTGTGGCCCCCTCCACGTGGGCAGCAACCTGGCTCCCACGGGGCCTGCCACACCCTGCCGTCCAGTGCTCCATCACCGATGACTGTGGCCGTGAGAGGATAGCGCTGGGATTCCGCTCTGTGAGGGCCCTCGCTGGGCCCTGCGCTGGCCGGGGCCAGGCCACCAGGGTCTGGGCTCAGGGCTCTGAACCTCTGCGGTTGGCAGAAGGCAGATGATGGGCTCGAGGAATAGAGAGAGAGGAAAGGCCACCCTGGGATATAAGCCATCACCTCTTAGACAGTCGAGCTGGGTACCAGTCCTCAAAGTGGGGGCCCCTTTCTGGCCAGAAATAGAGGCCCCACTGTGGGGGTCTCGGGGTGAGCTGGACGCACAGGGCTGACTCAGTCTCTTGGTTGCCCAGGATTCAGGCTCTGAACATGTGGGTGGGGCTGCACCCTGGCTGGTTCACAGGGCCGTCTTGGCTCAACGCATAGGGCAATCCAGGGTGGAGGACGCCCTGGCCTGTCCCTAGAGACAGAGAATCTCCTTGGAGTCCAGCCTTGTTCTACCCATCTCGGCCCATGAGGCACTGAGGTGGAGGTGGTGTCCTGGGGTCTGGAGTCTGCCTATGGCCACAGAGACCCAGAGGGAGAGCCTAGTCTGCATCCCTGAGGGTGAAGCCAGGATGGGGGGCTTTGCATCTTGAAACAGAGCCTGTGGAACTAGCTCTCAGCTCGGCTGCTCCCCGCTGTGTGACCCGGACAAGCCTTCACCTCTGTAAGCCTCGGAGGCTTCCTATGTCAAACAGGGTCACAATGGAGCTGGCTGCAAAGGCTCTGGCACCTAGCAGAGGACTAGGTCGGTATCCCCTCACCCTCCCAAACTGCCGTTAGCCACTCTTCACCCATCACTTGTGGCCTGCCAGACCCTGGGTCTACTTTATGTTCATTGCATTCCTGGGGCACAAGCTGAGCCTACCTCAGCCTCGGGCCACTGCTCTTCTCTAAGATCAACCAACTCATCTCACCCTCCCCAGGCCAGGCCACCTCTGTTCCAAAAGCATACTGGGGTCTTTCTGCCTCATACCCTTTGCAGACCTATCTGGCCTGCGATTTCTCATCCTCGGATCTCAGCATGAAAGTCAGCCCCTCCCTGGTCACTCTCTCTCCGCAGTCCTGGTTATTACTCTCCTTACACCTTATCCCCTGGACAGGTCTGCTTCCTTGCTTCTCACGTCTCCCCCACGAGAGCAGTTGCCTCCTCCAGCATCCCAGGGCCTGGCAGAGCGTGCGGTTCAGAGGCGAATGTGCAGTGTGCTCTTTGCTGAGCTCTGTTCCCGCCCGTGGCTCTGGGCCTGAAAGAGCCCCTAAGCAGCCCTGCAGACTCGGGCAGCCCAGCCGAGGGCTGAGGAAGGGTGTCCTATGCGGTAGCTGATGCCCTAACCCTACTGAGACTCCATTTCTCTTCAGTGGGGCCTTTTCGGGTCTCCAAAGGAAGCCCCCAGAAGCAGCCTGCCTTCAAACACAGCAAGCTTCCAGTGGGCTGCGGTCTCGGCCCGGCCTCGGCAGGAGCAGGGATCAGGTATAAATCATGCTCCGTGCTGGCAGCTCGGCTCCCCTCCTAAACTCGTGGCCCCTCATGTGGCCGGACGTGCGGGCCTGGGCGGTCCCCACGGCGCCTCTGGTCTTCCTCGCCTGCAGCCCCTGGGGCAGGCCTTGCACACAGCACTCTTGGCTGGGAGTGAGAGTTTTCTGCCTGTGTGTGGTTAGAGTTGTGACAGTGACTAAACCTCTAGCAACTTGGCCCAGTATCTGGCCCGGATGGTGGTTACGACACCCGCAGCCAGGGAAAGGGTCCCTGAAGTGTGTGGAGGTTGCTGTCCTTGGGCTAGGCTGTAGTGATGGGGTGGGCACACACTGGCGGGCTTCCTTGAGGCCCGCGCCCTGACTCTCAGGCTCCCCTTGCCTCAGCAGCCCTCAGGCCCCCCGGAGCCCCCTTTTTGCCCAATAAGAAGATATCAGGGGTCCCTCAGGCCTGTTCATACGGAGGACACCACACGGGGATCACACAGCAGAGACTGGGTACTGTATGCCCTGCCCTCCTTCCCACCTCCAGCACATACCAAATCTTACCCTGTCTTCCCCAAACACCTGAACCTGGAGCCTTCATGGGCCCCCACCTCTCCTGGACCCTTGTCCAGTCCCCTATGCTCATCCTTTCTAATGCTTCATCTCCCACTTCATCCTGCCTAAGGCCTGGACACCAGGGCCACCTCTTTAGAACAAAGGAAAGATCAGGCCAATCCCTGGCCTGAGGACAGAACCCCGAGTTCCTCGGCCTGGCTTCTTTCTCCAGCCTCATCCCTCACCCACTCCTGGGTCAACGGCGCTACGTGCTGGTGCTCCCCTGTGCCTTCTACCTGCTGTTCCCTCAGCTGGGACCACTCCTCCACGGCCCCTACCTTCCCAGACTTATTCCCATCCCCAGACTCACTCCCGTGGGCTACAAGGGCCTGCACTGAGGCTTTCTCCAGGAAGCCCTCCCTGACTGCCCCTTCCTGTGCTGCTACAGCACAGCACACTGGCACAGCAGTGCCCTGTGCCATGCCTGGCACACATGTGGCCTGAGCAGGAACCGCACCTTCCCTCATGGTTCTCTTGTAGCCTATGCTGTGACCTTACGGGCCCAGGATTCGGGTGTGCCTCCCACTCGACTCTTCTTGTGCACCCAGACCCCAGGGCGGCAGGGCAGCTTCTGGGTCTGTGCCCCATCTGCCTGAGGGATCAGAGTTCTGGTGCCTGGGCTCCAGGATGTGTCTAGAGCAGCCCAGGGTCACCGGCTGGCCTTCTGTGCCCACTTGGTCCCCCTCAGGCCACATCTTCCCCTGATGGGCTGGGAGCCCACTGGGCCTTCTGCCTGGGCCAGTTCTTCAGCAGCATCCATCACAGCCTTGGGGCCTTCTGCCCAAAGTGTGACAGCCGAGGGGCTCGGAGGCCCTGAGCCAAGCCAAGCAGAGGGCCCCTGAGCCGCATCCTCATAGTCACTTCCAGACAGAGAGTTCACTTCATCCTAAGATAATGGCCCTCAAGGGATGATGTGTGTGCCAGGCCCTGGGGGTACAGGAGGGAAAGCTCAGGGCAGGGGTCCCAGGGCAGGCCCTGTGGGCTGCAGGGAGCTGCCTGGCAGGCTTACCTGGCACAAGGCTGAGGGCCTCTAGCCCATCCTACCTTGGACCTCTGTCTGCTGCCAGGACCTCTGGGGACCCACTCGCCCTGCACAAAGGCAGGGCAGTATGCGCCTGGGCTACAGGCGCCTAGATGCTGAGCTGAGCATGGCTGCCTTGCTCAGTCTCCACATGGTGCCCCCCCCCCCACACACACACCCTGGCAGAGTGCCTCTGGGGAGGAAGTGAGGCCAGGGAGGGCGGGAACTCACCCACCATCCCACAGCCAGCAGGGGGCTTCTTGGGGCAGAGGGGCGAAACAGCGACCAAAGAGAGACCTCACAGCCCTGGTTCCTGCCAAAGGGCACCTGTGGTCTGGGTGGTGCACGCTCCGGCACCTCTGTCTGCAAGACTCCCTTCATTCCACGCCATCTCTAAGGAGAGGCCAAGGAGAGTCAAGACCCTGCCCTGTCCCTGCCCCAGGGAGGGAAGCAGAGCCGGCAAAGGCACCCCAACCACAGGCGACACATGGTGAGCCACGTGGGCCAGCACAGCTCCCCGTGCCCTTCTCCTAGCTGGTCACCTGAGGCTCTAACAGCTTCTTCTCCTGTTATCTGGCCCACTCTGGGGAAGGGCGCATTTCCTACCACTGAGAGCCCCAACTTCACATTGGCAGCCCTTCGCCAGGTGGAGGGAACCCTGACACCAGGGGCAGAGCCAGGAGCAGGGGTCGGGGGTCAGGGTGGGTGGGGGGAAGGGCAGCTGCACACCACTGCACAGGCTGTGCAAGGAATGACAGAGGGGTTGTTCCCACAGACCGAGACACAACCACTTCTACAGACCATGAGGAGGGGGGCCCCAGAGCCCAACTCGCAGTCTGCACCATCTTTGTAGGGGCCTAGAGGACCCGGGATTCAGGGGGTGGGGCCCTGCAGCCCAAGGCCAGGGTGGTCAGAGTGGGTGGTGAGCAAGGAGGGAGAGAGAAGCGCAGTGGATGCTGGGAAGTGAGAGGTGAGGCTGCAGGAGGCTTGGTGTACTTACGGGGGGCCTCAGTGTCCACGGCGCCCAGAGGGACTGGGTCTGCAGAACAGCCCTGTAGTGGGCTGTGGTGCTCAGGCACCACTTCCGCTGAGTTCGCCCCAGCCCTCGCGTAGTGCCTCTGCCCCTCAGGAGGGCCATGGGCCCATTGGCACACTTGGGTGCCTAAGACAAAGTGGTCTGCACAGGGTGGGCTGCCTGCCCTGACATGGAAGCCACGAAGAGCTTCGATTCCACCCAGCTAGAAACCGGCATACGCTTCAGCGTCCAGGCCCCCTCCTGTGAGGCTGACATGGTGGCGTTCTCCCAGGTGCCTCAGCTGCCGGGCCTACCCCTGCCCACCCTCGTGGGGCCCCTCTGAGTGGGCTCTGCTTTCCTTCCCTGGCTGAGCGACAGTGAGGGACGCCCCCCCCCCCCCACACTAACCTCAGGAATGGGCGCCAAGGCCTGCCCTACTCGGTCCCTGGGGCTGTACCCCAGGACCCGCGTGTGCTCTAGGCACTCATGCCTGCCTCTCCCCTGGGAATCTTGCTGGTTGCAGGACGTAACTGTGCAGTCTCAGTGGGTGTTTGTCTTGGCCCAAGAGCTGAACCCACAAACCAGGGGCATTTCCGCTAGGACAGGGCATGGAGCTGACCTGGCCACGGCCTCCTCACTAGTATGGGGAGGCGAACTGCCCCCATCTGAGAGCAGCTCTGTGGTCACAGCACCCCTGCCCTGCTGGGTCTATCCTGCAAGTAACCTCAGTGGAGTCAGGCTCAGCCCTCAGAACTGTCAGCATGTCACCATCACATAGTACCTGTGGTAAATGTGGGGGATACTGTGGGGAACGCTGAGGGCCTGGCGAAGGCCTGCCCTGTGCCCCACAGTATGCTGGGTGAGGACTGCCCCAAGTCTGCAGAGAACAGCTCGGCTAAGTCAAGCCTGGCTGGGCCTGAGGCCTTGTGCCTGCCCCAACACTGGTGTGGCCAGGCAGCCCCCTGGGCCTGGGGTGACCAGGTGAGTACTGGGACAGAACAGCAGGCCTTTCTCAGTGCATTGCAGGACCCTGGGGACTTACCTGCGAGCCTGGGAGAACTGGGATTGCTTTGCTGGCCAACTGAGATGGCCAGGACACCAGCTGGGGAGGGGCTGCCCAGGTTCTGCTCAGGCCCCAGCAGGCTTTCCTGTAGGGGCTGGTCAGGGAACAGGTAGGGTAGGCCAGGCCTTGGCTACCACCCCTGTCTCAGCACGGGGTAGGGGCTAAGCAGTACCAGGGGCTTGAAGCCTGGAGCTCTAGGTAAGCAAAGAACCCCAGGGAGATGCTGTCTTTCCAAGGCCCTGCCTGCCCAACAGCCCCACTCTGGGGGTCCCGCCGTCTCACGTGGAGGGTGGCTGCCAGCCCTCATACTTCCGTACTGTGGCCAGCGGCAGGAGCAGGTCCAAGCAGGCCCACGCCATGTGCCTTGAGGGAACTGCGATAGGGCGTGCATGCATGGAGGTGCCAGGGTGGCCTCCTGCGCCTTCCCAGCCTTCCCCGGAAGCAGAGCGTCTTCCAGCCTGGGGCCTGGGCCTCAGGGACATCTAAATTCACGACTGCCTGTGCAAGGGCAAAGAATCTCCTACCCACCTGGCCACAGCCCGCCCTGGTGCAGCTGCAGAGGCACAGTGTGGGAGCGAGGAAAAGAGACCATGGCTGCCTCAGGGCTGTGGCCAGCACAGAGCCCGCCTGGGGGCCGATCGGCACATTCACCGGACCCTTTCACTGCATCTAAAATACTTATTTAAGTGACAGATGTTATTCAAAACTGAACAAAACCTTCCCGTCCCAGGTGTACGCAAAGGGTGCGAAGACAGAAGACACACCCTTGGGGCGACTGCTTCTCACGGCAGGCTGGATTTTACAGGTAACGGGTGACGCATGCTGTGTTTTAAAGGTCACGGAGTGTGAAAAGGTCGCAGTGAGCACTCTCCCTTCTCGTCCGTCAGTCCTGCGCCTCCTCCGTGGGCTTACAAGCACATGAGAATCTATGTTCTCCTTTATGAGGCCACCCCATCCCGCATTTTTGTCCTCATGCGACAATTCATCCCAGAGTCAGTCCCACATTAGCACGTATTAATTAGTATATGTTACTGCTTAGAGGTTGCTGCTTTTTAACCAGACAATTAGCTGTTTAAAAACGTGCTGTTTGCTTACGCAACTGATAAACCAGGCCAGTCCCATCAACACTGTCCCCCCCAGGAGCTGACTTTGAGGTTTTCCTTCCTTGTCTTCCTTTTGCGGACATATCTGAGCTCCCTGTCCTGGGGCTCGTTTGATCACTGAGCTCTGTTCCCGCTGGACAAGAGGGTGTGGGGCGGGGCCTGGAGTTCCCCTAGCGTCCCCTGCTGGCTCCCGGGCCTCTGGCTGGATGGGGAGTCATCTGCAAAGGCCTCCCACGGTATGCCTTCTCTGCGAACGGCAGTTACTGAGGACCCCTCGAAAGCAGCGCTTGGCTGTAACTCACCCCAACAACTGGCGACCAGGTTCTGGGCCTGCAAGATGCTGCATCCTCGGTATTTTACACTTTTAAAACTGAGAATCTTTTCTCCTTTAAAATAAAGTCTCCTCAGAGAGATGAAATCTGACTGCCTTAGTCCCACTGAATTTAGTGTGAACTGAGTCCAGCCTTCGAGGCCTGTCACAGCCAGGTCCCCAGATGGCCCTGAAGCCTCCGCTCACCATTCCCTGAATACTGGAGAGACACTAGCCCCCACCCCTAACACAGCTGCAGCTGCTGGCCCAGAACAAGAGGGCACCGCAAGTCCAACCAGATGCTGGTGTCCAGAGCTGGCCAAACCCTCCCTGCTGCAGACTCTGCTTCAGGACAGGGCGGGGGACTCACTTACATCCCAGCAGTCAGTGCAGGCAGGGGGTGTGTAGGTGGAAGTCAGACGGGACATGGGATGACCTTGGGCTGAGTTCCCTGATCCCCAGCTCTTTCCTAGGAGTGACCCTGGGGACATGACACCAACCAGAGTCTTACCAGCCTAGCACATGAGGCAGGGATGGATTCGGGTCGGAGGGTAAGGGCCTGCTTCTCTGAGGCACCCTGCCACCTCAGAGGATGGAGCCAGATGTACGGCCGCCTCGCACCCCCACGCCAGGCGGCCATCCCCACAGGCCCCCGCCCTTGCCCTCACCTGGCTTCATGGCGCTCATGACAGCACGACAGCTCCGCAGCACCGCCTCGTAGATGGCCTTTTGGTTTTCGGTGAACTTGCCATTGGCAGGAAAGGAGCACGTGATGTCAGAAGAGTAGCAGTAATACTCACCACCCATGTCAAACAGGCTGTGGGGAGAGGCAGGCATGAGGCTGGCGGGAGGCTTGGGGACACTCCTGCTCCAATGCTTTCCTCCCTCCCAGTGCTCACGGGCTGAGTTCTGGACACATCATGGTACTGAGCCTGAGCCATCTTGCCATGTGACCAGTTCGGGCAGCAGTTTGGGGACTCCTGCTCTGGTGTCTTCTCACGGTCCATGAGCAGCAAAGGAACCCTGTGCCATCCTGGGAGACCTCTAGCCCTAAAGCAACAGGCTGGGGGGTGTAGGGCTGACCCTGCACACACGCCCCGCCCTCGACAGCCTACGCTGGCCAGGCCACTTGATTCCCAGCTGTGGGAACTCACTTGGAGAATGAGGGAGGGGCGGAGATGTTCCCAAAACCCCACCCACCACCTGGCCTCCACGTGAGTATTCCAAGAGACTTTCCCAGGGCTGCCCTGCACCCAGCACAGGGCATGGCTACAGCCATGGGGCGATGCACATGGGAGCTGGACAGGGACCCTGGAATGGACACACCACCTGACAGAACGTGGGCTGAGCTGCGCCACCTGCCTCGCTCAGGCCCTGGGGTCTGAATGAAAACCCAGCCAATGGCTCGGCTCCAGCTCAGGGGTCCCCTTGGCCAAAGAAAGGCACCCCTCTCCCTGGTGGGATGGGACAGACATGCTCTGCAGGGCCTGAGGGAGGAGCAGGGAGGATACTGCAGAGGGCAGCCTTCCCGTCCAGCGGGGCTTTCACGCCCTGCCCCTGGGGGCTACCCGGAGCTGCAGCATCCCCAGGTGGCAGAGTGGGGACCAGCAGGCCCACAGGGAGGGAGTGGAGAGTGGGAGGACACATAAGACCTGGAGCTGGGAGCCGTGAGCCAGCAGGGCAGGACTGCGCTGGGACACATGGGCAGGCCTGCTGAGTCAGGAGGATGAGCCCAGCTGAGCCTGCCCCCTGGACATCCCGTGACAGGGCTCTGGTGCAGTGAGGCCGAGGGGGGCCCAGTCCTGCTCCCACAGGACCTCTGGGCCTCAGGGGCCTCGCTGGTCAAGGCAGGGAGGAATCCCGGCCCGCACACCCTCCACACTAGGATGAGGCAGGAAACATGGAGGGCAGCTAGGTCCAGGCCTGGCTCCCAATGGGTCCCCAGGCTGATAGGGGCTCCAGTGAGAGGAGTGGGGGCACATGGGCTGGGTACCCCTCCCCACCCTGTCCCACCTGAGCACCTCAACAGGCACTGAGCACCCACCAGTCCCCTCAGCTCCTTCACGGGCAGAGGGACATTGGTCTAGCCCCAGGCTAGACCAACTGTGTTTTCAGGGCTGAGGGACCACAGCGCCCGGTGGAGCTGAGGGGGCCAGGGCTGCCCTCTTTGAGTGCCCTCTATGCCTGGCTGGACCCAAGCTCCGCTCGGTGCTTGGCTCCCAGCTTCCCATGGGTTCCGTCTGAAGCCACACGCATCCCGGCAAATCTGAACCCAGGGGCAGGGCCTCACCTTCCACTACAAGCGCCTCTCACCCAAACCCAAATTCTAATGGAAAACACAGCCACTCAGAGGCTGCCTGTGCCTCCGGGGCCCCCTATCCCACACGACAGAGCGGGGGACTCCTGCCCTGTGAGTGGAGCCAGGAGTAGTCTGACAGGCAGCGCCAGCAACTCCACAGAAAGATTTTTAAAGGAAAAACTTGAATGCTCAGGATCCTCGGATGCTTTGATGGAATCCAAAGTCCCCAGCCGGGCACTTTTTAATCTCCTGCCTTTTCTCGATTGCAAAACACCATAAGCAGTGTAAACAGTGCAAAAAGCACCAGATAAGACCTCAGGTGATTCTCAGGGGGCGGAGGGGGGAGAGCCCCCAGCAGCATGGCAGGGGAACTCTGGGTTGGGTCAAAGTCACAAACTTGGGGGGATCCTGCCTGGGGTAGGCCGATGGAAGGATTTGGGCCTCACTTGAGGTGACCCGCCCAAGCCCATTGTGGCAGCTGGGACCGACCAGAGAGAGGCCCCGAACAGACACACCCAGGCATCTGTTCCCCAGCAGGCTGCAGATTCAACAGGCTGTTTGGGCCAGCAGCTGCCTGCAGGCTTACTCCTGCCCCGGGCACACTCCCCCGGAGCTGGCTGGGAGGGCGGCCACACCTTAGCCCTGAACTGCAGGGAAATCGAGGCTCCCAACACTGGTCCAGCAAAGCCCTGAGCCAGGGGGTCAGCAGCTCGGGGGCCAGAGAGAAATGGGCTCTCCTGTCCTGGCTCTGGCACGTGGCCTTTGGGACCTGTTTTTCCACCTGTAAAATGGGGACAGCACCAGTGCCGCAGGCCCGTGTCCTCTCGGGCCGGTGCGGGCAGGCCCGGGGGCGGAGCTGCGCAGGGCCATAGCCAGTTTCACCCGGGAGCATTTTCATTTGGGCTCCTCAGAGGCAACAGAGGAAAATGGTTTGTGGTTTGTTGATTCAGAACATACAGGAATGGCCTGAGCAGACAGGACAGAGCCAGGAGCATAGGGGACACAGATCCCAGCAGGCCGACACGTCACAGAGCGACCTGCAGCAGCAGTCCCAGACAGAAAATCTATTGCACTGTGTTAATCTCAAAGAAAAACAGAAATTGCACTGTTTAAAAAACCAGGAAGCCCACAAGAGCATACCAAATGCTGGAGGAATTTAAAGCAGTGAAAACGAGAATCTTCCCCAGGCAGACAAGCCTCTGGACCAAGTTCTCCAAACCTGCCTCAAAAGACCCAAAGAACATGGGATGGTGGGAGCCTGGAGTTCCTCGGCCAGTCTGGCTTTATCGCTCAGATTCTAGAAGGCTTCAGCTGTGTTTTTTGCTTTAAAATCCTCCGCTTTCTGGAGAAGGAAGTGTACACCCCGCCAGCAACGCGCAGGCACGGGGCTCCGGGCTATTTTCGTGCTCTCAGTTCCCTATCTTTCTTTTCTTTTCTTTTTTTTTTTTTTTAAAGTCCCCCTCAGAGTTCCTACACACATAAGTAATTCAGATTCAAGCCATTCTGGTATCCAGGGACGAAAGCCATCTCTTTTATAAATCACCTCCCTCCAACTCCTCTGTGTCCACTTCATCCGTCCTCTGAATGCAAACTGACAATGGAGAATTCAGTCATACTTTGGCTCAACCGAGAATGCAGGATCCCTCCTCTCTGGCTGCCTGGGGACATCACCAGGAACCCTACCATCTTTGGCCGCGTGAATATGTGTGATAATCTAAGACATCTGGGGAGATATTACACATCTCCGAGCAATATGCTGGCCTCTCGTTCCTTGCATGTGTTCATCTGCTTCTATTTCTGGCTGGGATGAGAGGTTCTGTCTTCCATTGGCTCCTCCCGGGCAGCTTCATGCCCGGGCTACCTGCCACCACTGGCTCACCCAGACCCTCCCCGGGGCCCCTCAGCTCCCTCAGCCCCACTGCAGGGACCAGCCAGCCTACAGGAAGGCCTACAAGATGGTGTGGCCAGTGATGCGGCTTGGGAGCAGTTTGGGGGAAATGTCGTCGTGCTAACACAAGGGCCACTCTGCACTTGGTCTGAAGCTTCGTTTTAACCCCCCGAGCCGTGGCAGAACACTCAGCCACCTTGCACCCAGGGCTGACGTTTGACATACGCGTGCGTGCATGCACACAGACCTATTCAAGACAGGAGCATCTCAGACCGCAGCCTGCAGCTGCCCAGTCTGCATGCCCAGCCAGGGGATTTCTGAGCAGCAGGAAACTCTTGCTTCCCTTCAGACCTTAGCGTGAGACAGAAAGGAAAGCGTACCGGTCACTTCTCGTTCATGTGCTGCTGTGGGCAGCCCCGCAGATGAGGCCCTGAACTCACGCCCAGCCAGACCCTCCATGGAGTGTCAGGGCCCCGGTGTGACCAGGGGGGCAAACGCCATCACTGGGAATCCTGGAGGCTCCCTCAGTGCCCCAGGCTGACCCACCAAGTGGATCTCTTCTCAGTGCCTTCTGGGCGTCCCTGGTCCCCAACCCAGCCGCAGGAGACCTGCCCCCGTGGGGCCATAGCCAGAAATCCCCAGCACACACAGTGACAAGAGCAGGCATGTGCTGGGGGCCTCCTGTGTGTCTGGAAAGAACTACTGTTACTGTCGCACAGGCGATGTGGGGGAGAAACAGCACCAGTGTGGGACCAGGTCCCCAGGAAGGACAGCACGCGGCACTCGGCGTGGTGCGTGGGTGGGACCCAGCGGCCGCCCCCCCCAAGAGCTTGCTGCCACCACGACGCGGGGGCCGAGGGCCGGCGAGCAGGGCAGCAGCCTCTGCAGGGGAAGGAGTGAGTCGGCGTCACGCGCGCGGCACACGCTGCGTTTCACTTTTCTCGGTAAGCAGTGTCCCGTGATGTCTGCGAGCGCCCGGCCTGTCTGGGTCGGTGCTTTTCACACTGTGGGCTGTGAAGTAACTGAGGGGGTGCGGGTAAGACACATAAACAGGGGGACAGAAAACACATGGTCAGGGCGCCTGGTCACAACGTAGGTACATGTGCATGTGCGAACGTAAACGGTACTTCTTGCTGGAAAGAACTTTGAAGGCCATGGCCACTGGGCTGGACAGATGGCTGACCAGGGCCTGTGCCCTCTTGAGAACGTTATTCTTGTTCCGAGGACTGGGCATGTCCTTAAGACCATGAAATCCTCAGGATGGGGCTGGCTGGTGACAATCAGGTATTTTTCTGAGGTAACAGCAGGCGGAGGGCCTGGGCTAGGCTTGGCCTGGCATCAGGGCGCAGGCCCTATGGATAACACTTGTACTCTAAAGCCCACTGAGGCACCTGGCACCAGGAAAAGTGGGACTTAGAGGCTCCTCGACCCCAGCCCCGTGCCAGCTGGGGAGGAGCCCCCTGCCAGACTTGAGGGCTGCAATGTGCAGACACCAGACAGACATCAGACCATGCAGCCACCAGAAGCGAGCAGAACTGTCTCATCATAGCCTGTGGTACCCGAGAGATGCCCTGGGTGAAGAGAGAGCACCCCATAGCCCACAGGGAGTAGCATATCTGTGACTGAGATATAGGCTGCTTCCCATAAATGGGGTGAAATGGGGGGAGCCCTTCCTAAGCAATCTGAATGAATGTCCTGTCCACATAGAACCAGCAGAATTAACAAGAAACTGACGAGAGAAGGGGTAGGAAGGAGCCAGCTGGCAATGCTCCTGCGGGCAGGACACGAGTGGCCAGGTGGGGAAAGAGCTGGCCCTGGCCATGACCTCTCTTGGGGCTGTCTCCTCATCTCCAGGAGGAAGGGACGGGGCGCCTCAGGGGCAGCTGTGCAGAGTCTCTGAGGCCACTTAGGCTAGAGGATGTGGCACGGGCAGCGGGAGCAGCAGCACATGCCACTTACACGCTGACAGCAGTTCGGGCGTCTTCGAGGGCTTCCCTGGGAGGACACTGGTAGCCCGTATCTGTCCGGGGCTTTGGCGAATGGGAGCTGCGTCCCCACCTTCACTGGTCAGCCAGACAAGGCATATGGGAACTGGGGCTTCAGGCTGAGATCACCAGGGTGAGGAGACAGACCGGGTGCTAGTCCCATGACAGGGATGGAGAAGGGGAGATGCCACCTAGATGGCTGCTGAGCGTAGGGCTGAGACAGGCCTTTGCCCCTAACAGTCTGCAGGGAGGAGGCCTGGCCCCTGTGTCCTGAGACAATGCTGCCCTCTCCTGGCCAGTGCTGGGAGGTCTGGCTCGCCACCCACATGCCACCTGCGGATGGGTAACCAAGGTCTGGGCATCCTTAGACTGGTGTTCTAAGGTTCTGAGAAGGGCCACAAAACATCCTTTCCCAGGCACCACTCTCTCTGCCATATGATCAGATGGTGGGGGAGGGAGGAAGGGGGAGGGGGGATTCCTAGCTGTTTCCCAAATCGGAGCCTACTGGAAGCACACCTTGGACTCCCATCTCTTCGCCATGGGGTGAGCCTGCTGATGAGCCCAGGAGGTGCAGTGGGTGCTAAGGCTGGCCTCAGACCTGGGAGTCCAGCACAAGAGTGGGCCCAACTCTGAGCGTGCTGTTTTTCAGTAGATTTAAAATGGACAAGGGCGCCCCCTGGTGGCTCTGGGCAGCACGCTAGTCCTGGGCACCTCCACCCACCGTGGGGTCTTGTTTCCGAAGCCTGAGCTGATTTGGGGGGCATTGGGCAAGAGTAGGAGGTGATAAGAAGATGGTGTGGTGTGAGGAGTGGTCCTTGAAATGCTCTTCTCAGCTCTTGAGTGACAAGTCTGGCGTGGAATAAGAACTTACAGGCCCCAATTTACAGAGCCATGACAGTAACAGGGACCATGGTCCAGCTCCGGGAAAGCTCCTGGTACTGGAAGGACAGAGGCATGGGAGGGGCATGGGAGGTGGGCCTGGCCAGCCTCATGCTCCACCTGGGACACACCTGGTGAATAAAGTAGGCCTGGTGGCTCTCACTTTCAGCCTACCTTGGAACTAGCTGGGGTTTCAGGGGCCTGGAGCACAGGTAGAAGCCGCCGCCTGTCTCTAGGCGGTGGCCACTGCATGCAGCTCTCACCTGCTGAGGGTCAGGCTGTGCCAGGCTCCATGCTCAGCACTTTGCACTTATCACTGAATCCCCCCAGAGCCAGGTGTTACATTACCCCAATGACTGACGGAGAAACTGAGGCTCAGAGGAATGGCCACTCAGCTGCGGAGGACAGGAAATTGAACTGGGGACCTTCCGTGCTCATCATCACACGGCCCCACCTCTCTTAGGATCCCTGTGCGTGTGTGTGGGGGGCGGGGGGGGGGGGCGAGTAGGGGAGAGGCATCCAGGACTGTAGGGAGAGGGACAGAAAGGGCTGGCTGCGCTCAGCATCTACTCCCCACCTTCTCCAATAGAGTCTGACTCCCGGGAACCAGCTCTAGTCCCCAAATAGTCCCATGACTAATGTTAAAATAACCGTGGGGCATTTCACTGGACGTCAAGAGGCACAGAGCGTGCCACCCCGACAGGGGCCTGGATTCCTCTCAGTGCTCTGGGAGACTCAGCTTCAGGAATCATTTTGCATTATGCTCATATTTTGGTTTCATATCTTATGATGAAGTGTTGTGGCTTTTATGTTGGGATAACAGAGTGATTTATTATTTACCGAACGTACTGGGTGCTCAAAGATCAATTTCAATAAAACAATGGCTTATAAATGCCGCCAGCAATTTGGCAGTAGCAGTAATCAACAAAACATGTTGTTCTAAATGCTGCATAATAAATTGACTATAATAAACTCATAATTATTCTACTGGCTACATTTCAAAGCTGGCACTAGAAAAATAAAATTTGGGCTTGGCATTAACATCCACGGGATTCCTTGGCTCTCTTCCGTCACTAAAGCTGTGACTGGGAGACACAGGTGCCATGCGCTGCCAGGAGGGCTGAGGACACAGCACCTGGGCCAAGTGCAGGCCAGAAGTCCGCTGTGCCCTGGTCAGCCAGGCCCACCTTGTTAGGGGCTCCTCCGGGAACAGAGCTGGCACTGGCCTTTCACGGGATGAGGACACTCTTTGGGGCAGATAAGGAGGAAAGTGGAGTAGCAGTCGCTTCCTTTGGAGTGTGCCGAGCTCACAGGAAAGAAACACTCGTGGCTACATGGCCCCAGTGCAGGGCCTTCCAGCTGTTCAGAGCTGCCCCCAGACAGCTGGGACCACAGGTGTGGCTGGGACCCTGCCTCAGCCTGGGTACTGGGTTCCCACATCCTGGTCTCCCAGTCAGAACAGGCCACAGAGTCAAGGAGCGTTAGGAAAGGTTACAGGAGTTGAGAGTCCCTGAAGAGGCCAGGCGGTCTCTCCTTGGGGCCACTAGTGCTCAGCTTTGGCCCAGAGGGCAGGGCCCTCCCCTCTCTTGCCTTGGTCTCTAGCTGAGGCAAGTCTGAGGCAACCAACCCTTCCCCGAAACCCTCTGGCCCTGCACCTGGTACCGCCTTAGGTTAGTGACCTTGCCTGCACGTGTTGAGGGGAGAGATGCCCGCCTCGTGGGAACAGGGTGAGAAAATCTACATAAACAGATGTCCCTGATGCCAGGCCCAGGGGAAAGCCTTGTCAAGGCTGCTGCACGCCCCTTGGCCCTCAAGCCAGGAAGGCTGTTAAGACACTTTGAGAGGGTCTCAGGGAGCAGTAGCGCTCCTGTCTACCTCCAGGCCACTCTGGGTATCCCCCTCTGTGTGCTCCCAGTCCAGGCCCCTGGGGAGAAGGTACGTCGGCTCAGCATTTGTGTCCGTGACATGTCCCTTCGGCACCCCATGCAGTCCTGAGAGGTGCGTGCCACCTCTATTCGCAGATGAGTAAACTGAGGCTCAGAGAGGGAACTAAATGGCTTTGTTTCCTCCCAGAGGGCTGAGCTGGGCTCCTACCAATGTGGCCTGAGCCAGAACCTGGTGTCTAGCTGCTGACCCTGAGTGAGTGGAGAGACGGTGACCAGTCGCAGTGCCCGGCACATCCTGTGGCAGGGGGACCTTGGGATCAGGTGGGTTCCTGCACACACTTGGCAATGACAACTCAGAGCACATCCCTCAGCTCTCATGCCCCCAATGAACATGGGCCAGGGAACCCCAGGCGCAGGCATCACGGAACTCCAGTTCAGGGACTGAGCCTAGCAGGGCACACGAGAGACCTGAGAGGAAGCATGGCACTGCCCAGAAGACGCCTGGGGAGCCGTGCTCAGGAGCCGCAGCAATAGGAGGTAAAGGCACCGAAGAACCAGGTGGGAGAGTGAGCGCACCCTCCCCACCCCTCCCCTACAGGCTGATGACCACGGCAAGGAGGCTGAGACAGGGCAGCCCTATGGGGCTTATGGCCCCTGCGTAGCTCTTAGTAGCCCCGAGGTAGCCAGGACCGGCCTGCCTGATGTCTGAGTGATGGGGAGGACAGGGGGTAGTGTCTGGTCTGCATCAGTGAGGCACCCACAGACCCGTCCCAAGGCCTAGCGAGGTGGGGTCTGTGCCTAGCACGAGCCCTACACACTATGGGTCCGCGAGCAGGATCCCGAGACGCCATCAACGGAGAGGCCATCGGAGGGTGAGAGCGGCGGGTCCTGCCCACATCCGCTCGGTCGTGAGGAGCTGGGAGCATGTCAAACTGTGCTCAGAAAAGCCCTGCAAACAGCCTGGGGTGAAGTACCACCTCTGACCTCCCTAACGGCCGCTTACATCAAGGGGTCCTGTGGCTGAGGTGGGCAGGTTTCAGAGGGGGAGAGGCTCCCTATGGGTCTTCTCTGCTCCAGACTAAGGTGCCCACCTTCCAGCTCCCGAGACAGAGGTGTGAATGTAGTGGGTGCTGAATGCAGAGACAGAGGAAGGAGCTGGGGTACAGTTCAGGCCCTTTTGAGAGAGCCCACCGTCCCACAGTTCTATAGGCCCCCGCCCGCGTCCTCGGTGCGTCCCTGCCCCTGGAGACGAGGCGCACGCAGGCCAGCACCTGTGCAGAGGAGTCAGGCCCAGTGCAGGAGCAGGGGCCTCGCTGTGCTCGGCCCTCTCAGGGTGGGGCTAAGGGACCCCAGTTAGTCGCTGTGAGCCGAGCCCCACCACAGCCCCAAGGTTCGCACGCAGAGCCAGGGCAGGGGCAGCTCGGGGCTGGCCTCACTCACCACATGTCTCCGTCCTGGATGGTCCGGTCGTTGGGGGCCCCGGCGTGTCCGTAGTGCAGCACTGCCGCGTTCTCACCACTGCCGAGCGCAAGGGGAGGTCAGCAGCTCACCTTCACCCACAGGCCCCAGAGGCTGGCGCCCCATCCCCCGCCCCGTGAGGCCCAGGAGTGGCTAGACCACGCCAACAGCCTGAGGTGGGGCAGGGGTCCTGGTGGCCTTGGCACCCCCCATCACGCACTGGCGAGTAGCCTCTCAGAGTAAAGGGGCCCTGCCTATAAGGGCTTCCCCAGCTGATGCTACTCAGGCTGGTGCCCTTGGGGCCGGGGTGTGAGCCTGATGTAGGCAGCATGTGCGAAGAGCAGAGTGGGGAGCAAGGGTCTGAGGCCTGGGGAAGGGGGTCTGGAGAGACCTCTTTTCCTGGTGGCTGAAGGGAGTAGGGGGCCCGTCGGGAAGGGCCGGGCTGGGCCAGGGGCTGCCAGGAGTCCTGGGCCACAGACAGGGGCACCAGCGGCTCCTCGCTCCCCTGTTCTAGAGAGCTTCTCTGATGAGCGATGCCTTTAAGAAAAAAAAGACTTTTAAGTCTGTCTAAAGGGAAAAAAACCCGCCTGGGTATAATATTTATGGCCCCGTTCGGGAGTCTCAGGAATCATAAAAGTAGAAATAATGATTTTTCTCTCTATCCACCAGAGAAGAACATTTCCAAGGACTGAGATGTTCACATGTATTATTCATGTGCTGAGGACGTGCACATCCGCAGAGCTGCCGGCTCTGTCCTGGCTGAGCTGCGGCCAGACCGTCTGCCCCGAGGGACTCAGTGTGGGGAGACAAGATGGGTGAGCCCAGGGGACGAGGGGACCACCCACGGCCAGGATGTGCCCCTCAAAGACGTACCTATAGCAACACACAGTCACATAGACACCCACATAGCTGTGCACACCCCTGAAGACCATGGAAATACATGCTCACAACCATGAGCCGCCCCTATGTTCATGGTCATTTCTACTCTGTGTCCCCAAGTACGCCTTGCCACCATCAGGTGACATGTGCACTGACCCACCCTGCCCCTGGCCACAACGTGCCACATGCAGACATGCCCACAGTGACACCTCCCACCATGGAGCCCCAGGGGCCCTTCCACAGTTTTGATGTTCCCTGCAAAGCCACGTGGACTGCTACACACACAGGCACACACACACAGACACACACACACACACAGGCACACACAGACACACACACAGACACACACAGAGACACACAACCATAGCTCCCCCCATCCCCGCTGTACATAGAAGCTGTCACAGCCCGGGCCCCACATGTTCAGTGTGTGCCTGAGTGGAAGGGGTGAGGAAAGCCAGTGGCCCCCAGGAGGAGCGGCCCCTGTAGACGGGAAGGGAGGTCATGTCAGGGGGGCGGCTGGGCTCCTGCCTTCACACACTGGCCGGAGCAGGGAGAGGCGACCTCAGCTCCCAGGACCTTGGTGGGCACTGGCTGGGCATGCAAGCAAGCAAGTGCTTCTAGTTGGGGAGTGGTGGAGCTCCCTCGCCTTCCCCCCAGCTCCCCTGCAGCCATCCTCACTCACGCGGTCCAGGAGGCCCACTCACCTGCTGCAGATGCAGGTGTAGGAGCTGTGGCGCATGCCGCCCCGGGAGTAGCAGTAGTGCTCAAAGAGGCTGCAGGGAAGGAGAGAGGTGTCAGGGTGACCGAGTCACTGGAGCCTACAAGCTCCCCGCGCCCCACAAGTCCTGAGCACGGGTCTGTGAGGCTTATAGCTGGAACCCAGGGTCAGCCACAGGCCACAGGGTTCAGTGTGGAGGAAGCAGTTGCACAAGGCTGTAAGTGGTATGACCACTGTGACTCCCATGTCCAGTGGTCATACCCCAACCCACTAGGAGGGGCTGGACACAAAGGGGGCCCAGCATGAAGGGTGAGGGCAAAGGGCAGACCTTTGTGCACACGGAGCAGGACAGGGCAGTCTCCAGGGAGGTGGACAGAGGCCTTCCTTCTCTCTACTTAAGATAAGCAGCAGAACGGCTGACCCCACCCCTGGACATGCCCCTGCCCGCCACACCCACGCCACATCAGCAGTTCCAAATTCTCGGCAAGCCACAATGCCAAGAACTCTGGAGAGGCTAGGACCCCACCCCTATGCCACCAGATGCCCCAGGACGGGGCTGGGGCTTGTCTCTTTTTGTGTGGGACTCTGAGCTCCAAGGGCCCAGCCTCTGCAGAACCCAGCTGGGGAGGGGGCGCTGCCCTCAACCCCTCCTGAGGCCTGGACAGTAGCTCAGGTCTGGCCTTCCAGGTGACCTGCCCCTGCTTCCACCACCAGGGAGGGGGACCAATCACAGAGCCGTGCCGCTGACCCCATCTTCAGAACAGCAAGGCCATCCCTGAGCATGTTAAGTGGAGATTCTGTGCTTCACATTTTAGGCCTGTTTTCGAGCATGTCTGTACAGAGAATTCTAGTCTTTCAGGCACTGTAAACACGAATTATGTATAATTGTTACGGTGGGTACGAAGTAGTTGTTATGCAGGAGGGGTTCTGCTGTACTCACTTGGCTTTCAGACTTGCCTTGCAAACCTCACAGGCTAATTGGGTATCTGTGAGTGAAACATTTCCTCAACAGAAGGATTTCGGAAACTGCCAGGGAGGGGAGGAGAGGAGAGCCACGTGTTCCCATCACGGCGGGAGCACTCGGGCGGTTGCCATCAACTTCCACCTCGGTCCCGGAGGCCATGGGGACGGCAAGACCACAGCCCAGCACGTTCCTCCACAGAGAAACCTTCCGATCCCGAGCCTGGGAGGTCGCCTGGCTCGACTGGCTGCACACGGTGAGCCCACGTTGGCGGGAAGATGCCGCACACACCGTGGAGCTGTGGTGTCCCCTTAGCTTTGAGACAGACAGAAGCAGGCCTCAGAGGCCCGCACGGCCGTTCTCAAGGTGATGGGGGCGGCGGGCCCCTGGTGGGGCAGGGGCTGTCTATACTTGAAGATGAACAGACAAGCGCACCCTCCAGCAGGGTGGGGTCGGCTCCCTCCCGCAGCCAGTCTCGGCGGCAGGCGTTTCTCTGCTCAGTTTCTACAGCCTTCATCACTTCAGCACCTAATTTTGTTTTCAAATTAAGTTTTCTGACATGACGTAAGGACAAACTAACTGGTGCTTTGGTGGCAATAACAGGAGTACACAACAGGCCCACGTCTCCTGCTCACACTCCTCCGAGGACTCTGTCTCTGGGGCCCCGGGCTGGCTGTGGACACACAAAGTTCTGGGGAAGTGCAGAGGCTCGGGGGGCCAGTGGAGAGACAGGGGTCTGACATATTTGTGATTTTCAAAGGGAAGGGTGAGGCGTGGTTGCTCTGGACTGGAGTCATATGCTTGCCATCAAGGCTCCTGGAGAGCTCGGCCAGCACAGATCACAAGGACAGACCGCAGCAGCAGACAGAGCTCCCTGGTTCCCACTAGACAACTCACAGACCCCGGCAACAACAGAAGGACACTTAATAAAGACACCTCTAGAACGTTACAGAAAATATGACAAACTGAGCCAGGTGAGGGTCCACCAGATGGGCCTAACTGACTGATACAAGTCTGTAGCCAAATTCGGCCACAATGACACAATGGCAGAGCACGTAGCCGAAAGCCCTCCACCTCCGACACTGAGGTGCTGCACGGTAAGTAGAGTTCATAGAACAGGAAGAAAGTGAGGCCTGAAAGGGAGAGGGAGCTGGCGCGCTTGGGATCCTGAAGGCCTTGGCTTTCTCCGCCACGTGAGGACACTGACAAGGCCTCGGGCACATGAGAGCTAGGGGGCTAGAACTGAGACCCCATTGCCACATAAATCTGGGGCCTGGGCAGGGATGCGCCCTCAGCAAAGGGCAGATTTCGGAGAAAATTCAAGAGCATCAAAGGAGGCGATTGGGAAGCTTGCCTGGGCCCTAGGAAAAAATAAAAACATTCCCTTAGATTTCACAGCACGGTCTGCCCTCCAGGGGGTTCAGGTTCAAGTATGAACTGCCTGCATGGTTTGAAAACCTCCAAGCCAGGAATTAACAAAAACTTGGTCCTTGACTGGTGACACCTGGAGCAAATAACAAGCGCAGACACAAAGCCAAACTGGGCAGCGGCACCCTCAACCCAGGCGAGCCAGAACCTGCATGTGAGCACACACATATGTGCACACGTGTGCACGTGTACACATGCACACTCATGCCTATATGTACACAATACACACATACGCGTGTATGCACACATGTGTACACACGTATACACACCCACACGCACTGAAGATGAACTCACTATCCGAACTCACAAGAGCTGCCAGACAGCAAGCAGCAGGCTGAGACTTCGAGGAACAGAATCCTCAGCTAGAGACCATACACACGTGGAAAATAACGCCTAAAAGTACAGTATGAAAACAGAACAGACAGATTTTATGGAGAACGAAAACAAAACTTCCAGAAATAACCAACCTATCCATCAGAGGGCCGCAGGCAGGAAGAGAGGCCGCAGCGCTGGCGACCCCAGCAGCGCCCTCTGCTTGCTCTGTCAGTCTGTCACGTGCAGCACGAATGTCACGCGGGGCCTGACTGCCCCTCCTCCCTCCTGCTCACCTGGATAAAGGATGGGGTGGGGAGCACCCCGACGAGGGAGTGGCCCTCACCTCCTTCCCCGGCAGCAGAAGGGAAGGTTAGGGGTCTGCCCATAATGCCGCCACCAGCCTCCCAAGACACCCTGCTGCTCTGCGGTCCCTGAAGCTTTCTTCCACATGGCCGTTCCTTTAACATCCTTGCCTATAAGTTTCTCACAAGCAAGACGGGGGTAGAAAATACTTTGTATCCAGGCATTAGTGAGAACCTTTCAGTAACCTGGGAGAGTCTGTGCTGTGAACACGAGGCGAAGGCAGTTACTGCTGCGACAGAGAGGCAGGCTCATTTGTCAGAGCCTGGAGATGACTGACGGGGCAGGGACAGATTCTGAGGCCCAGATCAGCGGGAACGATGTCTCCAGGGACAGCACTGCTGGGCGACTCCCGCGAATCCAGCCCATGGAGCACACGGCCCAGCTTCTGGCCTCTGAGGTTTATCATCTGATGAGGAGACAGACACAGCCCTATAAAGTCATTAGCTGCCCAAGATAACAGCAGAAGGGCTGCCCTGGCAGTGCCGAGCTATCAGCACAGCCCCCGCAGCAAGCATCATCAAGCTATCGGTGCAAGCGTGAGCGACGGCGGGCGGGGCCTGCCACGGAGGTCAGCAGGGGCTGTGGGCAGCATCGGCCACGTCACCCCCTCCCAGCCTGGGCCTCAATGTACTTCTGGTTCCCTGGAGGCCGAGCCAGAAAGAGGAGCAGGGAAGGGAGGACGGAGAGGGGCAAAGTGGTGAGCAGAGCGTCTAAGAGTGGGCGGTTAGGACGCAGGAGGAGGAAGGTGGGCAGGGACCAGGGTGTGGGGACCGGGCATTCCAAGCCGAATGCAGGTGGCAGCCCACCCCTACTTTCACTGCAATTTTTGGAGGCGCCTCCCGTGCTCTCCTGGTGGGGGCAGGGTCCTCATGACTGTGCTCGACTCGCTCAGGCCTCTGGGTTCCCCACTGTCGCTGTCCTGCCGTCCCTGCCCAGCCTCCTGGATACGGCTCAACGCTGATGCCAAAATCAAAGCCCCCTCTGCCACATACCTACCAGCTGTACGGCCTGTCCGTGCCTCAGTTCCCGCACCTGTAGAACGGGAGAACAGCGCCTCCCACAGGCACTATTAACGCGCAGACGCATGGCCTGGACGCCGCGTCCGCACATTCCGGCACAGCCAGGTTCCCCGAGGGCGCCCTCCAGCCCCGTGCAGGCCCATGCATGCACAGCCGTCCCAGGACAAACACACGTGCGTGCACAAGTGCACACACACGCGCGTGCACAAGTGCACACACACGCGTGGGTCTCCCCTTTACACAGGCCGTCTCAGCACACGGTCCCTTGCCAGCTGCCCCTGACCTGCTCATATGCTGAGGGTTCTGCTCAAATTCCTGGAGGGTCCCCGCTCCTCTAACAGGGTTCTCCGAGGGCCTTCTGAGGGGTGGTCAACAGGCAGGCGGTGGGGTGAGGAAGGCTGCGCTGTGCCCCTGCTTCCCCAGGCCCCTGGGTGAGGGAAGACACAGAGGAAGCGAGGAAGCCACCAGTAAGACTCTGTGGGCGCGTTTTAAACGAGCAAGTAGCCATTACATAGTCTGTCTCCAGCGAGGGACTGATTTAAAGCCTTGGACTAAGCCCGGAAATGTTTGGTAATAAACTAGCACTCACGGCACGGTCTGCACCGACACGGCACCACCGGGGACACAGACCGTCTGCGGTGGCCGCAGTGGCCGTTGCCACCATCCGTAGCTGTCTTCCTGCTTGATGTTCCCTGCATCTCCTCACGCCCCTTCCTACTGTCCCCAGCCCAGTCCTAGACTGAGGCCGACATCGCCTCGCTGGGACCTCTTGCAGGAAGTTTGCGGGGCACATGCTCTGAGCATTCTGGGCCTGCATGGACCACTTTCACACAGCCAAGTGGATGAAAACACACTTCGTGAGCCCCGCTCCCTGCCCAGGTCACTCTTCCAACTCCTCAGCTGCTGCCAGGGTGCCCTCTACCAACACCTTCAATCTAAGGGGCTGCGCTGGAGGAAAAAGAGGTGAGTAGGACTTAGGGCTCATGCAGACCTGAGCCAACCCAGGTCCTGCACCTACTCGGGCTGAGACTTGGGGCACGTGACACAGACCCTCCAATACGAAAATCCACAGCCACCTGCAGCATGCAGCATTTACAATAATCCTTCTGGCGGAGAGTGATCGTCCTATTTCACAGACGGGGAAACTTCGGCTCAGAGCGGCGAGGTGCTGTGGTTGGGGACTCCACGGAGTCCGTGTGGGAGCGTGGAGTCCACACAGGGTTTCTGATCCTATGCCGCCAAAGCCTCAGGTCTGCAGTGGTGGAGGACTGGCGCAGCACCTGCCAGTAGGACTAGGTCAAGCTTCGTACTTGCTAATACTCTGTCACGCCTTCCAGAGCCCTGGCCTCACATCTGTGCAAGGGACCCAAAGTGAGCCACGAGCCTGTGAGAACGAAAGGCCCGCCCAGGCCCAGGGCGGTGCCCTGGGCGGACCGGTGGAAAGCGGGAGCTGGTGCTCCAGGACAGCCCCTGGGGACGCATAGGCCCCGGAAAGGGGAAATCCACCAACCAGAGGCAAGGACAGCAGAAAGATGGCAGTGGTCACAGCAGGAAGATGAGAAGCACCAGAGAAGCCACTCATTCTGTCCCCAGGAGCGGCTTATCAAGGTACTAGATAATTAGCATTTTAATTGGATAATTGGGAATTCTAAATTGCCTATCTTGTATTAAGCATAACTGAGGACATAACATGACATTCAATTAACAAATATTCCCCTTTATTCTCGACATGCTTGATTAGGTGTAGTTTCTGAGTTCCTTGGTATCAGTTACTGCATAAAACACATCTCCTTAGTTGTCAAAGCCTTGGCTGCATCAGACTGCTAATAAGCTCAAATAATACGTATGTGTACGTGTGTGTGTGTGCATATACACACATTCACACGTACACATGAATGGAAGAGATCTCAGAAATTCTCTACTCGAAGTAAAGAAAATAATAAAATAAAAATCGCCCATAAACTTATCCCCCAGAGATAACTGCTATTAAATATTTTGCTGACCATCCTTCCGAGAACTTTTTAAACATAAGCACAGATTTATAAACTGTAAGTTTTTAAAAAGTCAACCTCTGACTGAAGTCTGACCTACACACAGAAAGGGACTGAAATCCTAAGGACCCAGCACAGTGACCTGTCACAAACTGGTCCCCCGGAAGCCCCTCCCAGGCAGCCTCTCTCCCACGGACAGGCAGCCTGACTTGGCACCACAGGTGAGTTTTGCTTAGTTTTGAACTTTACAGAAATAGGATCAGATATGAACTCTGTGCCTGGCTTCGCTGCGGCCCCGCATTGCGTTGGCAGGGCCTGCCGGGTGGTGGGTGACTGCCATCTTCTCACGCTCACGGCGTGCCATCGGGGGAGTGTACCCAGGAGGCTTTCTCCATTCTTCTGCTGGAGGAAATTCCAGTTGTTTCCAGAATGTAGCTACCACGAATTGCACCGTCGTGGACGTCCCTAACGGTCCTTCGAGGTGCGTGTGCGTGTGCCTCCATCGAGCACATAGCCAGGAAATGCCATGTCCTGGAATATTGTGTGAATTCAGCTTAGCAGAATAAAGCCACATAGTCTTTGCTGGTAGCTGTATCAATTTATTCACTGGCTTATAACTTCTACTTCTTACCTGCACACAGGGCCCAACTAAGCCGAAAAGAATCTGCAAAGAGAAATGGCCCCACCCAGTCCTGGCCAAGGGAGGAGAAGTCCCAGGGAAGGTCCTTGCTTAAATTCCTAAAAATAATCCACATAAGTCTATACCACTTTTCTTTTTCACATCGTCACTATGTCTAGAATCAGACTACTTCTTCCCACTGGCACTGCTCATCCTTGGTATAAGCCACCATCTTCTTTTGCCTGGTCCACGGTGACGGTGATGTAGCTGGTCCTCTTGCTTCGGGTCTTGTCCCCTACAGGGGTCCTCTCACAGTTAAGGAACCCAATCCTGGCATTCTGTGAGCAGCTTGCCTCCTCCTCACTTCCCATCTCCTCTCGTCTTCTCAGTCTGTCTCCTTGATATTCCTGGGAGCGCCAGGCACGCTCCCTCCCACCTCAGGGCCACTGGACGAGCCTTGTTCTTTCTCTCTGGAGTGTCTGTCCTAGAGGCTCACAGCTTGCACTCCCCTCCTTCAGGTCTCTCTTCCATTGTCTCCTCATGGACGCCTGTCCTGAGCCCCCGGATAGAGAGTATGTCCTCACCATTGCCCAACATATATCATCCATCCACCCATCCATCCTCTCACCTCCTGTTAGGCTGGGCTTGTATCTATTTTGTTCACTGTAGGAGCCCCAGAGCCTGGTACAGTGCTTGGGGCACGGGAGCTTTTCAGTATATCACTGTTGAGTGATGAATAAGTAGATGGTTGCGGGGGGTAGGGGGTGGGTGGGAGCGGGTACCACGCCTGTAATGTACTTAACCAATTTTATGCCTTTAGATATCTAGGCTCCTTCCACCTCCATGTTATGATGGACACCCATGGCCATATGCCTTCTCATTGTCTTTGGGCTAAAATTCTAGAAGCAGAATTACTGAGCATATGCACATCTTTGAGTCTCAAGGCATGTTCTGTCAAATAAACCCGAGAAAGCCCATAAGGATTTTCAGGGTCTTGAGCAGTGCACCACGGGGCCTGTTTGCCCACAGAACTGCAAATCTGGTAGGCAAAACAAAACAGTGTTTCCTTGTTTCACGGATTAACTGGCAAGTTTGAACATGCTTTATGTTTACTTCCTCATATTTCTTCCGTTCTGAATGGCCTGTTTCTTTCTTAGAACATGAAATGTCCATCTTTTTCTATTGATCCTTGAGGGATTTACACACGAAGGATACTAGTGGCTCTCACATCGTCTGCGCACCAAGCAGTCGGCCCCGTTCTGACCCTCTCTTGTACCTTCTTTGCTGATTCCTCAAAAGGAGGACACAACCCCTGAGGAAGGAGCTACAGACACGAGCAGGGCCCAGGGCAGTAACAATGTAAGGACAAACCCTGAAGCCCGCGGCACATGGCTCAAGCAGGAAATTCTACATGTGTGAATCTAGACCCCTTTGCAACTGACACCCCCGATGAGCGAGTGAGAGGGCCCAACTTAGGGAGGCCCTGAAGAGCTGTGTAAACACGGCACGATTTGCCCACTGTTCTCAGCCTTACTCTGGGATCAACGACGGTTCACATCTGACCAGTTCTCACCAGTCTTTGCTAATGTCAGCAATAATACCTTTCTTAGCCTGAACTGAAAACTCTCCCTTTAAAAATGCACCAGGCTGCCCTAGGATTCATTCAGACCACATGACCCGGGAGCGGGGAGGGGAATAATCCTGGTTTAACAGGATGGAGGCCACATTCCCTCTAAGCACCATCCCTCCAGCACGCCCCTCCTCCCTCCCTGCTCCCCGGGAGGGCACAGGCGTGGGAAGCCTTCTGGGGGTGGGGGGGGGGTGCGGGGTGTGGGAAACCACGAGACAGGATGGGACTTTCTTTGAGCTAGTATGGTAAGAGTCCACGTGATGGGTAAACCAATAAATGTATTTTATGCATTAGATATTTAAAGTATTACCTTCCATTTATGGCAAATCACACTGAGTTTCACGCTGGTCCCCGCCCTGCCCGGGGCATCCTCAGAGGCACCACCTGCCACGAACTCCACCCTCATCCAGTGGAAGAAACAAAACCTGGATTCTTTCACCAAACAGGTGTTTCCTAATTATCAATCCTGTAGGAGAGAAGGCCCAGATTCCACTGAGCGAAGTCGGGACAGGAGCCCCTAGTGGTCCATTCTAGAGAAGGCTTTGCTTTTTGAGTCCCTCTAGGGCGTTCTCTTTTTATTTCTTCAGTCTAGTGCTCCTGTGTTTCCTAACATCGAATTCCTTTCTCTCCGTTTACAGTCTTAAAATATTTCACAAATGTGTCGTTTTCAGACCCAACTTTCTCCGGAAAGCACCATTTTATCCCGATGCCTCTCGGAAGTCGGAAGCGCTGGCCCACCCTCCCCAGGCACTCCAGCTCTGCGCAGGCCTCTGCGGCCCCCCTCTTCTGAATCGGCGGGCCTCCCCTGGGCCCCAGCTTCCTCTGATTCATCTTCTGGGTCTTGTATCCACATACTCCCTCCCAACTGCCCTCTGCTCAAGGCTCTGAGGGGGAGAGAAGGACAAGCAGCAGGTTCTGTACCAGGCAGGCCCAGCTGTACACACCAATCACTCTGTTTTAAGCACAGGATGCTGAATATAGGGAACTGGTCATGGCAGGGGTGGGGATCAGTGTGCGGCATAGAGGGGAAGGGTCAGGTGCCGTGGCACAGCTGCATGCAACCCTAAAAGCCAGGAGTCCTGGCCACCTGCAGGAAGCAAGAATCATGGATGCACTATCCCAGGTACCTACGACACAACATCTCTTCTTTGAGAAGATTTTCCCAAGTGCCCAGGTGCCGCCAGGCCCAGGTCGAAGCCAAAGCAGCCGAGGAGGGAGGCGCAGGTGCCAGTGGCAGGGCCACGCCCTTTCCACCTGCAGGCGGCTGGGCTTCAGGGCGCACACTGGCCGTTGAGCATGAGCTGCCGAAGGCCTCTCTTCTAATGAGCCTTCCCATCCCCACTCGTGACTTCGAATGTTATTTTAGTCACACTAAAGAACAACAGGAATGCTGTTTATCACTTTGAAAGTCTTTACCCACTTACGACAAATGGGGGTTATACTCATGCTGCCCCTATAGAAGCGTCAGCAGGAGAGAGGAGGTGCTGCTCCTGTGGGGATGCTCTGGTCCTCGGGGCGGGGGTGGGCGGAGCAATGGGGCCTGGCCAGTGGTACCTCCAGTGCACTGGGAGCTGAATCTGTGTTCTCCCAGGAACTCAGCGGGTCTCAGTCACAGTTCAGTACAGCGAGGATACACTCAGAGAGTGATGCCACTTTCTAGGACCTCACAGCCTCTCTTACCACGGAGGTAGAAGACAGGGGGCTAGGAGAGCTACAGGTGGCCCCCATCCACTGTGGGAGGGCCACACTGGGGGCACAGAGGATGGGAGAAGCGATTTAAGAACTAACTCACATGCTCTGAACATTTCTCCAGCTGACATCACAGAGATGCAGGACAGGTTCCAAAAATATATTCTCCGATCCCCATGAATTTAAATTTTTGGTAACTGAAACCTATTTATCAATAGCTAATTAACAAGGTCCAAGTCCTACAATGACAGAGTGATTAAACTGTTTTGAAATAATCCATTTTTAATTAAAATGCTATCCTCTCTTGGTTTCTGGACAGCTTCAAAAAAGAGCCTTAACAGATGTCTTATTTTTAAATACACATTATATAAACCCAATAATTAGAAGAATTCATGCTTTTAATTATATTTTAATTACTCTTTGCCTATTGATGCAAAGTTAATATTCTTTCTTTATGGCACTAATACTGCTAACCAAAACCAGCACAAAACTAGCAGAATTCTTCTGTGAGTGAAATCCCATTTCAGAGAGCCACACGGCAGCAAAGATACTTGGAGGAGCTCTGCCCTCATCCTGGCGGACAGATCTAATTACGGTGACGCGCCCGGTCCAAGGCACGCTCCTGGCTCCTGGCCTGTAAGAGTCATGCTCCAAGGCGCGAGCACCGGCTGTGTGATGAGGGTCTGGTTTCTCCTTTTCCTGTTTAGCCAGGAGGCAGAAAGGTCCCTTAACTTCTCTACTGCTCTCTCTGCACATCCTCTGAAGCATCTCACTGGGGGGACTCCCATAAGCAACCAGATCATCCACCAAAATTCAGAAAGCTCACAAAACATGATGGGAGCTTGGAGGATGAGAAAGAGGGGCCACACTGGGAAGGTGTGCTTTCCCATATGCCTGGCTGGGCCACTATCGGGCCCCTGGGCATCCACATAACACCCAGCATGCCTGAGTGCTCCCTTCCAGGCTCTACCCCAACACCATCCCAAGCCCACACTGCCAGCAGCACCCCGTCAGGTCCAGGATTACTGCAGCCCCTCCAGTCCACATGGCTGCCCCGACAGCCTTTAACCAGGTTCCCTTGTGGCCCACCTGCCTATCTAGGAGATGGAGGTTGGATGGGGCTCTCAGTGGCCTCTCCTCTCATCATCAAAAGCCCTTCGCAGGTGAGGCTTCCCCCATGCCCCACAGTCCTCATGGCGTTTAGGGTTGCATGCAGCTGTGCCACAGTGCCTGACCCTTCCCCCACTGGTCTCAAAGGGAATTCCTAGAGGCAGGCCCACCCTGCACCTGGCTAGGCACAGTGATGAGCATGCACTAGGTCTTCAGTAAACATCAAGGAATGGGTAAGAGATGGCAGAGATGGTTGGCCTGCGTATGCCTAATGATCAAAACAGAATATGCATGCACATGTGTACATGCATGAACATACACATATACACGGCCTAAATCCCATCTATCCAAGAGGAGCTCTGGCTGTATGCTCACCACTCTACTTCCTCTCTCTGGGCACATTTCTCAGCTTCTCTGCAGATAGCTGAGACCATGTGACTGACTGGCCAATGGGAGTATGAATGGAAGTGATGTGTGCCACTTTCGGGTAAGGCTTTAAGAGAAGAGATAAGTTCTCTGTGCTTTCTCTTTCTCCTCTAAAAAGGGACAGTCAGGCAATGGACGTAGCCCTGACACTGTTGGATGACAGCCATGGGGTTGCCTCAGACTACAACATGAGCAAGAAATAAACTTTCACTGTACTCAGATTACAACATGAGCCACTGAGACTCAGGTTTTGTTGTTACTGCAGCAAAGGCTATCCTATGTTGACTAACACACATAGGAATTTACAATACAGTGAAGGTGGAATTTTAAGTCAGTGGGGCAAAAATATTATTACAAGGACTGGACCAACTAGTCATCTTGAGGGAGCAAAAAATCCTGAATCCTCGCCTACTCAGCGTTTGAAATAGTTCATAATTTTAGAGAAAATATTTTTTAAATTTTTCATAAAATTTTAAAGATAGAAGAAAACATGCAAACAGCTGAACTGCACTGAGATAGTATTAGAAAAGGTCTATGTAATTATGCAAAAAACACATCATATGGGGAAGGAACAATTTGACTATCTATACTTAAAATTTCTAACTATCGAATTGGGAAAAATATTTTGACAATGAGAACAATAACATGAAGAACCCTATTATAAAGTGCTCAGTAAGATCAGTTAAGTCAAGCAGATGGTGCCAAGGACAGACAAATCACAAAGACAAATGCCCAAGAAATACCTGCGAGAGAAGTTTAACCTCACCAGTAATCAAAGAAGTGCAAATAAAGGTGGGATACCACTTTCCCCTTATCGGATTGGCAAACATGAATAACAAAAACAATACAATTACTTTTAGGCCCAAAGGGGCACACAGGCACCAATGGGTGTGTGTGTGTGTGTGTGTGTGTATTTGTCCAGCTCAGTGGCTGAGAGCATGGCTTCTGGAGAGAGGCCACCTGGCTCCTCCAAACCCATCTGTTCATTGTGGGATCTTGGGCCAGCTCCTTAAAGCCCTCCTATGTCCTCTACAGTGGCAAGCATGCCACCCCCCACCTTCTGAGAGGAAGGGAGAAAATCCTCAGGAAGCATGTAGTACACACTCAGCAGACAGTTCCCCCACCCACAGCTGGGTGAGCAAACAACTCCTAGAGGGTGCTTTGGTTTTGTTCATTGCACATGTAGGAGTTTACCCCAGGGAGAGTATCAGTTAAACACCCAAAAGGTGGATAGATAAGGTTGATTGTCACGGTGGGAAGTTGGAAAGCACCTGGCTGCTCCAGCGGCGGCCTGGTTAAGCGGATTACGGTGGAGCCCCACAGGGGCAGCGTAAGGCAAGAGACTTCCACTTCACACAGGAGGAGGAACAGACTCCACCTCATGTGATCCCAGCAGATCAAAGTGTATCTGTGCCCTTGGAGAGAGCCAGAAAGCTTGTTTGCTGAAGAAACAGGGGTGAGTGACTCTGCATCACAGGATTTTCGTATCTTGTTCCTATGGCTCCATACTGACTGAATTTCCTACTGGTATATGCAATGCCTTTTCATCGGTGTATAGCTGTTTTCATGTTGAAAATATTTTTTTTTGGAAGAACGGAAAGCTACCTGTTCAACACCGGCCATCCTGTACTGAGCCTTGTCCCACTGGCCCCATCACAGCCGCGAGCGTCGAAGCTGCCACAAGGGGTCGCACGTGCACACCGCCTGCCACTCCATAGAGCACCCTGACAAACTTTCAGCCTGGCTTGAGGGGCCACAATTCAGGAACAAATTGTAGGTAAAGGCTCCTTCGTATGGGGTGTGGAGCCTCCAGGCCACAAGAACGTCCGCTCGGCCCTGCTTTAAAAGCCCACTTATCTTTCTTCTCTGGCATCAGATTCCGTGGCAAAACCTCCATGGGCACAAGGAAGTATCCCTCCTGCAGTGTGAGTGCAGATGTCAGAGACGGAACGCGAAACAGCCTCGTCTTCTTCCTCTGGCTGCCCACATCACGATGCTGCCCTCCTGCCCTCTGTGGGCCACCCAGCGTCCAGGCAAACATGACTGGCTTGGACTCCTACTTACAGTGGAGGGAGCCAGACACAGGACGGGGCCACATATGCAGCTGAGGAGCCGAACTGAAAGGCAAACTCGCCTCTGGTCTGTCTCGGAGAAACCCCAGGTATCTATCTCCCCTAGGAGAAAAAGGAAGCTTCTCTGCCGGCCGGGGGGTACTATGCTGTTCCAGGAAATGAACCTGCCACAGAGAATGGATTCGATGGGTACAAGGCAGATCACCTAGAATGTATAAAATATAACATTTACCAAATGCCCCTGGACAGAAAACTCAGGTTTAGCAAAGAGCTTGGATATGAATGGATTTCCATTCACAGCTTCTGAATCCCTAGATGAAATACACTCCTGTATGGCAAAGGTGAGAAGTCAGGGCTCCCTGCACATGTAGATTGGAAATAGTGACCCTGATATCGCCAAAGTCTCACACATGCGTCTTCTAAAACAGGGATCCCCAACCCTTGGGCCGTGGACTTGTACTGGTCCATGGCCTGTTAGAAACTGGGCCACACAGCAGGAAGTGAGTGGCAGGTGAGCAAACAAAACTTCATCAGTATCTGCAGCCGCTCCCCAGTGCTAGCATTACCGCCTCAGCTCCACCTCAGACCATCAGGCATTAGATTCTCATAGGAGCACCGGCCTCTGGTGTCAAAAGGTTGGGGACTGCTACCCTAAGGGGATTGTTTCTACCCTCCCAGTTCTGGGATAACCAGTAGTCCAGGTCCTCAGAAGCTACACAAATACTTGCATGTGGCCCCCACCCAATTCTAAGCCTTGTGAATACAACTCTCTCTCCTGGCCTTCCTCATCTTGGGCACCGAACAAGCTGTGGATGCCACCCTCCCCAGAACTTCAATAACTAGTGAGGAGGCTTCCTTATGATATTTCTGGCTGTGAGTTCTCGCCTCTTGCAGCGTGAGCAAGTGTTTTATCCTTAAACCACAGAGCTGGAGCTCTCCCTTCCCTGCCAAGAGGGCATTCCTACTCCACAAACACACAGGGCATGCCAACGCCCTTGAGACTGTCGTAGAATAATGATGACCACTTTGTACCTCCAGGGGACTTAACTAATTTATAAGGCAATTTCAATAATAACTATATATTAATTTTACATTCCCCTTTTACCTATTTCAGTGGCTAGGAACTGTTAGGAATTAGGTGATATATTACAATAGGCTTCAGAGACTTTTTATTAACTAATGCCCCATATTCAAAAACCTTCCTGTCAAATGAGAAACATTAGGAAATGCTGTCCCTTTTATAATTGCTTCTAATAGACTCAATATTCAGGTCCTGGCCTTAACAGACAGTCCAGGCAGTACTTCCCTAAATTGCATTTAACTTTTCATTTTCTTTCTGTCACCGGCCAATAGAATAATTCTGAAAGCACACAAATGGTCATTTTACTATGTCAGCCTGTAGCTCCTGAGGTGCCTGTAAATTTGGAAGGTAGGAGGACTACTCAGGACAAGCAACATGCAGCAGCCTTTCTGCCCAGACTATCACTGCAGCAGCGCTTTGCGGCGTTTTGGGTTTGTTTGCTAAACCTATTTATTGCAATCTACATAAAGTGCACACACATTAGGTATCCAGATTGATGAAGTTTCATGAACATACCCCCTGGATCAAGATCCAAAGTATTTCTAGTCCCCTGGGGGGGTGCCTTCACCACTCCACCCCGCCCTCTGCTCCTCCATCATCGTCGCCCATTGGGGTCTTTGTATCAGTGGAGTGACACAGCCTGTGCCCTTGTCTGGCTTCTCATGCAACCCGCTGCCCTCACAAGAGCCGTCATCTGTGCTCCCGTGTGCAGCAATACTGTTTGTTCCCACTGTTCCCACTTGTACGAACCACCACGGTTTGTCCGCCTCCACAGTGGGGCTCGGGGGCCCCGTTTTAGACTACTCCCGGCCACGTACGGAACAGCCTGGCACGTGGCTTTTGATGTGTCTGCTGTGTGCCAAGTGGAGTCTCTGGTTGCCAGGTATGGACTGCTCGGCTTTGGCGGATGCTGCCAGTTGTCTTCCAGTGGTTGTTCCAGCATCTGTTTTTGTTTGTTTGCCTTTTTTTACTCCTGGCAGGGGAGAAACTTTAAAGCCCATCACTCAAATGCGAGGCCTCAGAGCGACTGACTCACCAGGCCTGGAGCCGCCTGGGCCCTCCTGCTGGCCTGTAGCCTCCCAGGCATGAACTTCCCTGGGTCATTTCGGGCAAAGCAGGCAGAAATGACATCTCCTAATGGCAGCCCTATCCCCTGGGACATTAGCACATCTGGCTTCCGTAGGCCCCAGGGGAGAAGACATTTCCGGAGAGCCACAGATGGATGCTAATGCCCCCTCACAGGTAACTCTCTGTACAACAGAGACTTCCATGGAAATAAGAACTTTACCAGGGGCAAGATGGGCGCAGAAGGACAGTGAAAAACAAAAGCCCCTTCAACCAGGGGAGACGGCTTCTAGCTAGGGGCACCCAGAAGTGGCTGGGAAAGGTCGCAGCCTCTGAGTGGTTGCTGTGCCTCAGGAACAGGGTCAAGAAGGTGCCAGGTGGAGCGGTGGAAGTCCAGCAAGCACTCAACGGAGCTAGCCCTCACCAGGCCTGTCCTCCCCAGGCCTGCCCTCCCTGCTGAGTGAAGTGCCTGAGAGACCTAGCACAAGCAGTGAGGACGGCCTGCAGACAAGGAGTGGCAAGGAGCAAGAAAGACCTGCTTTCTAGGGAAGGAGCCCCAGGGCGCAGGCGCCTGAAGCACCAGGGGAAGATCAGAGCGAGGGCCACAACAGGAAACTGAGGGTAGAGGTGAGGGTAGAGGTGGGACAAAAGTAGCCAAGTGCCTGGCCATTGAGGTGCCAACCCCTTCATCTACCCTGCACAGAGGAGGAAAAAGGCTCAGCCCCCCAGGGCTGCCAGAAAGCCATCAAGCTGGGAATCCTTTGTTTTCATTTCCAAACTCAAAGGGCCCCAGGCTGAGCATCTGATCCCGACTTGAAGCCACAAGGGAACCCCTGGCAGCCCCGAACACAGAGGAGCCTCAGCTGTGACAGCCCAGGGGGCTTAGGAAATCGAGGCCCAGAAGCCAGTTTTAGAAGTTTATGAATAATAAATGCAATTAATATGATGGAAAACAGAATCTGGAAGCCAAGCAGAGATCCCAGGGTGGGTGACTCACCAGGTCACCTCCTTAGTCACTTCTGGTGGCTGAATCCCCTCAGAATGGACAAGCCCCCACCTGGCCACAGCCCAAGACAAAGAGCAATCGGTAGGTCTTACTGATGAAAATGTACAGCTAAAACTTATCAGATTTCATTAACTGATGTCTCCATAAAATATACATAATAATAAATTCCTGAGAGAAAAAAAAAAAGAGCAATCGGGGCCTGAGTGCACCTGGGAGATAATGCCCGCCACCCCCCCGAACCACCCTGAAACCCGCCCCCCTTGTTCAGTCCGGGGCAGGGCTCACCCTGGTGGCAGGGTTCCCAGCCCAGGTGTGCCTTTCTGGCCTCTGAGCCCTCATCTGCAAAACGGGAATGATGATCATACTTTGGCTATTGTTACGTAAGTGCTGTTCCCACGACCCTCGGCTCTCGCTGCAGCATCCTGGGAGTCAGAATCCCCAAGGGCTGCAGGCAGAGACCTGCCCTGGGCCCCTCACGCCAGAGTCCCTGCTTGGCCTCCGACACCAGCCCCACTGAGGTGCTCACGCTATTCTGAGGCCACTTTGCACCTCAGTGTCCATTCCAGGCTCGCAGCAGGTACTCTGCCTGCCTGGTGCCTAGCACTGAATATTCACTCAACAAACGTCAGAGAAGGGTGCAGCAGGTACGGGGAAAGAGGGCTGGCCTCCAGGAAGCAGTAAGGAGGGAAAAGGCATTAGAGCTAAGGGAGCTGAGGTTAAACGAGCCCAGAGCTCCCTCTGACCCCTAGGCTTCCAGCTCGGTTTCAGGGTGCTGCCTCTGGCCTAGAGGAGCTGGGAGAGGACGCAGAGGAAGAGGAGGCAGCGTGGAGGAGAATGGTGGTGGTGGTGGTGGGGGGGTGGGTGCTCGGTGCACAGCCTTTCCCAGCAGGCCCCCAGCCCTCACCTGGAGGGAGGCTGAGTCTTCTTCAGCATCTCCCGGTGGCCCAGGACAGGGTGTTCCTGCCTGGCCAAGAGAGGCGCCAGTCCTCCCAAGGCTGAGGGAAACCTGCCCCCGCCATGTGCCACAAGTTTAGTGGAACCAAGGAGGCCTCAGTGGCTGCCACAGATTTAAGTCACTCAGAGACTCTCTTCTCGCTCCCCCGTAGGGGGTACAAAGGCCTCTCAGTGAAGATGGGTGAGCTATTGTCAAGAAAGTTCTCTCACTACAAATTGCACCTTTATGGGAAAATCAATGATATTGCCTACTCAATCTTTCACACTTGTTGCTGCTCTAAAGTAATTAACTACTCCACAGGGCGACAGGTTAGAATGGCGCCAGCGTTCCCAGGAGCGCCTGCCCACCCTAGCCCCGCGCCCCGGGAGGCCTGGGAAGGGAAGCCGGTGAGAGATCTGTCCCACCCTGCTCCCCCTGCTCAGGAGGCCCCTGGGTCTGTCGGCAACACTACTGCACACCTGCCACGTGCCGGCTGTGAAGTGCTGTGATGAGCAAGGCAGGATGAGCAAGGCAGACCCCGGTCCTCAATTGCACAGAGGAAAAAACGTCCCCTGATTAACTGTGACAGTAGAAGGTTGGACAAAGCAGAAGCCGCATGCTGGGAGAGCACAGACAGGGAAAGGACCTGTGAGAAGCCTTTCTAGAGGAGGTGGTCTGCCGCACAAGGCAGAGCACGTGGGAAACCCAGAGGCGGAGAAACGGCGAGGAGGCGGCCGCCCGGAACTCGTGACTTGGGGAGCAGCAGGGAAAGGGGAGTGAGTGGGGGGCCCTGAGGCTGGAGAAGGGACACCCCTCTGGCCTCCGACCCTCAGAACAGCTGTGCCACTCATTCCTGGCACAGCCACTGTGAATGTCAACTTCTCAGAAGTCTACTTTTTTCATTTCAAAAGGCTTTTAACTGATAGCTTGTTTAACTACCAACATCAATTGGCCAGCAATTCCATGAACAAATGCTTCTCTACTTGTCTCTGAGTTCAGCCACTTTTATTTGTCCCCAAGTAGTTGGCAGGAACCAGTTACATCAATAAAGGAACATCAATTTTTAACAGCCACATGAGATGCAAAAGCTGCAGATGGATTTTCCATCGGCAAACAGGGAGCCTGGAGGAGCTGTTATTAACAGCCATTAGAGACAAACAGGCAGGCCTGGGAGTCAGGGCTCCAGAATTAGACTGGATTAAGGAGATACTGTAGGCACTGGACCTCTAAACATCATAAATAATGCTGAAATTTTAGACTGTGGTTGAACTCTCTGTTGTCACAATTGTTTAGGTCACGGTGTATTTGATGTTGCATAGCAAAATGACAAATATCTTTCTCAATTGCTAAGTGTACAGAGCCCATCAGAATAAATCCAACCAAACTGCCCGCCACAGGTAAGCAGGCAGCGGCGTCGGGGGAGAGCCTGAGGGGGTGGTGCTATCAGAAGCCACGTGGACAGTGACTTCCAGAGGTGCGGGGGCTGTGCAGCGACAGGCCTGTGTTCTGGTGGATCCTACCCACTTCTAGTCATGGGATCTCATTGTCGAAAGAGCTGGGGTTCCAAACGCTCGATATCATCAGGCTCTCCCCAACAAAAACCAAGTCACAGCAGAACCAATGAAAGGGGCGGGAAAGGACAGTGTAGTGAAATGTCTAACTGTGAACAGGAGAAGTGCATTACAGCGACGGGTAATCCTCCTGGACGGCTGGAAATAATGCCGGCCCACTGCGCAAGTGCAAGACCCAAGGACGGTCCCCAAAAGACTCTGGGGAGCATCCAGGAACCGGGAACTCAGAGGGCAGCCCTTGGGGCACTAAGTTTCTGGCACAGACACTCAGCTGGGCACAAAGTGAACAGATCTGTCTGCTCCCTGGCCAAGAGGCAGGGCACCACACCCAGCTCTCCCAGGGCCCACTCTGTGCCCATTCAGCAGGAGAAACGACGTCCACCTTAAAATCTTGCCCCAGCCAGTGGCACTCTGGTGCTGCCTCTTGGGCCAGACTCTGTGGTTGCCAGGAAACACAGGCTGCGGGGCATCGAGAGGAGGGTCAGGTGAGGCTTCCACTGGCCCATCAGCCCTGTTACATACAAGGCCAAGACCGACGCCGGGCCCGCTGTGCCCCCAGCCTCGCCTGATGGCGAGTTCCCCCATTGTCCAGCCAGCCATGCCAGGACTGACCCCTGCGTGACAGAGTGGAGGATACAGTGTCCCTGGAGCAGAGCGGTGAAGCCTCCGCCTCTGGCAGCTCCGGGACTGGGCGGCAGTCCCTCCCCGCACTTTCACAGGAGCGGAGGAAACAAGTGGGTGCTTGCCAGCAAAGGGGGACCCGAGCTCCAGTACAGGCTGCTGGCATCATTCTCTTCCCTGCAGTGTAGAAGTGGAGTGGAGGTTTGAGGGGCTGCTCCAGACCTGTCATGGCCTGAGGAGGAAAAAGTATGACGTAGCTGGGGCTCCCATAACCTGGCACCTCCCACAGGCACCCAAGGACCCCCCGAATGCACCGGTAGCGCCGGGATCCAGCACCTCCTGGCCCCGGCTTCTCTTGGGCTGGGCAGCTCGGCCAATGAGCCCCTGTTCACCAGACCCTCCAAATCCTCTCCTGGAGGGCTGAACCTCAGGCGTATGTGGGTTGGCTTTCTTCCCCTGCCCATGTGGGACTGTGGGAATGTGGCACTGGGCGTGGGAAATCTGCCTGGCACAGGCCACTCTGGCTGGATGCCCAGCGAGCCATCCCAGCAGCTGGGTGCCCCAGAGCCCATGCCGTTCTTTTAGCTTCCTAAGGGTCTCAGCAAAGACAACACCCCAGGTGAGGTGGGTCTGACCATGAGATGACCACCACAGCTGCTTTCTCAGGTACATGCGGGCCATGCAGCCCAGCACCACCCTCATGAAAGGTACTGGCGCCCCCGACTATCAGCCCACCCCATGATTAAGTCAGAGCGCAGCCTCACAGGTGCTGCCACGCTTGAACTTTGATAAATGCCTTTCACAAACTCCCTGGAGCAAATGCTGAACTCTTTAAGACATGGTTCTAAAAAATGTTCTTCATGATTTTATGCTGGCTTTTCCTCAACATAGCAACAGTCCATTTATAAAAATTCTAAATGACATCCAGTGGGACCCATCACAGAAAGGCTAAAATGACCTGGAAGTGACCCTGGCTGGAAATGAACCTCTCCCCACAGGCTCACCTCTGCTGCCTCAATTTCCTCAGGCATTGGTGGTCCCTGGTCTTCTCGAGCTCATTTAACAACAACTCCATCCTTCCAATAGCTCAAGTTGAAGACCCTGGAGTCACCCCGGATCTGACGGCGAATCCTAAGGGCTCTACCTTCAGAATCAGGTGCAGACCAGATTCCTTGATAACCACAGGGCCATCGGGTTCACCAGGGCCAGCATGGAATGTGGCCGGAACGTGCCTACGTCTCACGTGGAACACTGAGCCTGGCCGGGCCCTGTCACCTCTTACACTGCAGGGGCGTCCTCGCTTGGCTCCGTCCCTACTGCTGCCCTCCCTGCTCCCCCCCCCCACCCCCCGCAGTCTCTCCCCAGCACAGCACCAAAGGCTGCTCTCCACCACGACCGGACTGCGGCTGTCCTCGGCTCGGCCCACGCCGGGCCATGAGGGACCTGCCCCTCGCCCCCCAGACCTCACCCCATCCCTGCTTCTGTCCTCTTTGCCTCTTGGCTTTTCCTCTTGTCTGACACCCCAAGGCCTGACCCCCTGACCCTTCCAAAACTTACTCAACTCCTCTTACATGAGGCCTTCGACGCCACCCTGTTTGAAACTGCAAATCACTCCCGGGACTCACTCTATTATCTCTCCTGGTTTTACTTTTTTCTGTAGTATTTGTCACTATCAAATACACTGTCCATTTTACTAATGAACCTTGTTCATCTCCTCCCCAGAACTTCACAGACAGGTGTCCCTGTGTTCTGCTTCCCCTTTCCTGGAACAGTGCTGGGCACCAGTCGTGACTCAATAATGTTTCTAAGCTAATGACCTGGCACAGGCAGGTCAGGATCAGCTGGCGCGCGCTGGCCGGAAGGCAGGGTGGGCCCACGATGGTTTGCTTTCCAAGGGCAGGTGGTGCACAGGGGCATCTGTCAGTCTGCCTGGCCAAGCACAGTGACAGGGTCAAGAGGGCTTCTGCTGTATACTCTGGTCAAATCAGAGCTCTCTAAAATGACAACCTGAAACGTAATTCCTAGCCAGTCTGACTAGACCCACTATACCTGGAAACGATTTAGGAAAATCCTGGCCTTGAAAGGATAGCTCTGGGTTCTGAAGGTTACATCCAGCCCAGAGAGGTCAGCTTTGGCTCTCCCAGGCCTCCTCGGATGGCATTACAAGCCCGCCTTCAGAAACGCCCTGACATTTAACATCCTTCTGGTGAGGCCTGCCTTTGTCTGGCCCTAGGACCACCTGTGAATGATTGCCACATACACCTCATTGCGACACCAACACATGACCCTTATCTGCCAGCCCAGGGGTACAAACCTGATTCCCTGATAACCACTGGGCCATCGGGTTCACCAGGGCTGGTGACCACATCCACAGGAAGCAAGGCTGCCTGGAAGAGTGCACAGCCCTAGAGTGGGGGTAGGGTGGCACATGACCTTGCCCAGATGTGTATGACTGGCCCCAGCCAGGCTAGACAGTCCTTGGACCCTGAGGCCTCCAAGTACTAAGTGAGGAGCCTGCCGAATCCTCCTTGCCCCGTCCCTTCTCTTCCTCGGGAACATGTGCTGAGCGCCTCTTGGACACCAGGCCACCCTGGGCATGTTCTCTCTCTGCCTTGTCTACAGCCCCAAACCTGCTGGGCCTGGGGTCCTAGGTTACTGTGCATCCCTGACAATGACCTCTGCCTACCTCCCACCACTCCCCTGTCCAGCCTGTCCCTTTGCTCTGACTCTGGTCTCTGAAGGTCCACTCAGAGGACAGTTCTAGAGGCTGAAACAACCTCTGAAGGCCATACTCTGGCTCCCAGGTGATGGTCCCTGGGCCTTCTGCCCCTTCCTAAGCAGTCTCCCCACTTCCTCCTTACTACAGTTGGCCAGATTCTGCCCTGATTCTGGCATCAGGTTACGTCGTTCATAATTCTTCACGTGATAGGTAACCGTCCTTTTTGATTTTTATAGGTATTTTTAAAACCAGAACAACCCCCCCCCCCACACACACACAACCGTGCCTTTCTGGTACCCTACACTGCACAACGATAACTGCTGGGTAGAAAGAAGTGGGCCCCTTTCCGCCAGGCGGAGATCGCCAGGGCAGAGTGGTGAAGAATTCGGGTTTGAGGGCTGACAGCAAGGGTTCAAATCTTGCCAATGGTGTGACCATGGACAAGTTCCTTAGCTGACTTGTTCCTCACCTTTTTTGTCTATAAAAAGTACTTAACAATAGTCCCCATGCTCAGAGGGTTGCCGTAAGAACGATCTGGGTGGTACCTTCGTTTGATTGTAAAAGAACAAAGGGCCCAGACCGCCGGGCGTGCGGTCTGGTCTCCGGAGAGGCTGGAAGGGCTGGTGCCGCTGCCGCCTGTTGCCTCTCCTCCTCCAGAACTAAGCTCCATGGGAGCAGGGCTTCTCCGTCACTGCTGCATTCCCGGGGCTTGAAATGGGATATGGCACGTAGCAGGTGCTTGATAAACGCTTGCTCAAGAGACACATGGGCTCACAGAGGAGTGGTCTGACTGAGAGAACTTGCCCCAGCCTTGGGGGTTTTCTACCTTAGCTGCTGGGCCAAGAACTGCTCAGTCTCCCAATGCTCCTTTGCCCCTACTGACAACAACCATCTCCCTGTCTGTACATGTCACTGATGTGTCATTTTCCAGATCCTGGAACCGCTGCCCCTAGCTCCAAATCACTCCTCTACCTGGACGGCAACCCCATGTTTTTTCCCTGTCCCTCTAAAGATCTGAGTGGTGTCATAAGACCACCCTCCATCTCCCGCCCTGGCTGCCCTGCTCTCTGCTCAGGGCCTAAGGAGACTGAGAGGGCTGGGCCTGTGGGTGGAGTGAAGCGGCCTGCTCAGTGGGTGTACACACCGCATGCACACGTGCACGCAAACAAACACCCCGCGTGCCCCGAGGCAGGCGGAGTGAGGGGACATGATGAACAGGAGTGCACACCGTATGTACACACGCAGCTATGCGCCTCCAGGTGGGAAGAGTAAGGAGGCCTGCTTAATGGGTATCCACACCACATGCATGCACAAATGCACAAGCACGTGCCTCCGTGTGCCCCCAGGCAGGCAGAGTGAGGGGACTTGCGTAACAGTGTACATGCCACATATACTCAAAGTGGGACACAAAATGCAGCCAGGCCCTGACTAGAAGTGCAGGGCCAGGGCCAGGGCCAGGGTGGGGGTGGGGCGGGGTGGGGTGTCTCTCCGTTGGAAAAAGCACAGCCCAAGAGCACAGCCTCTGCATCTTATGAGGAGGAGGCAGGAGAGAAAGCAGGAAGCAGGCTGAGGACAGTGTCCCAGCGCTGCCTGGACCAGACTCGCCTGTAGGGGAACGTCAGGGGCAGCGTGACTTGGTCCGCACGGCACAGCCCAACACCACCAGGCAGCCAGACCAGAAGCCTGGGACTCATCACCACTCCTCTCCGTCCCTCACCCCAACCTCCAGTCCATCAGCGAGTCCTCAGCTCCAAACTCATCCTCCAACCGGCCCTCTCCGCTCCTGGCCCAGCCCCACAACAGCCTCTGAACTTCCATTCTGCTGCCACCTCCAAAGTGACAGCTTCAGTTGGTCAAGCTACTCCCCAGCTCACAGAAACCTCTGAGGGGCATCTCACTGAGACCTGATCCTGCCGTCCATTACCCTCTGACCCACCGGGTCCCACCCTGTCACATGCCAGGAAGGGCCTGGGTCCTCTTAGCAGAAGAGAGAGGCACATCCCCAAACCAGCCTACCCCTGGCTGGGGTTCTTACCCGCCTCCACCTCACCAAGGAAGGACTGCCAGTCTGAGGCATCCAGACTGCAGCCTCTTGGAGATTCATTTCTGTCCTCTTCAAAGCATTATAGATTGAGTGCCAAGTCTTGCCGTAAATCAAAAGAAAGTCACTACTCATTACCTACTTAGAATTCTCCGAGTTCTTCCTAGGGAACCATTTCTCAGCTGTTTGATCCCTGAGCCACCAGCACTATCTCCAGGCACGCCACCCATCACGGCAGCCACCAGACACTTTTTTCTTCTGGGCTCCTTTCTCAGCACCTAGATGAATCTCCACCTTTCTCCAGTTTCAAGAAGAGCTGCCAAGATAAATGATTCAAAGACTCCAGCTCATGCTGAAAATATAGCGACTGCTTGGGGCCTACTCTGAATAACCCCAAGTTGGGGAGAAAGGCGTATTCTCCTTGGATGGGTCATGCTGGCAGCTGGGGCCCCGGACTCACTCGGTTACTTGGGCACTCTTTCCTGCGTCTTTTCACCTGTGGGACAATGACACCTGTCCAGCTTCAGCCATCACCAGCTGCCCATGCCAAGGTCAAGCCCCACCTCTCAGCAGAATGTTATGAAGGGCCCCAGGGACACACACCGGCTGGCTGTGGCTAGTGGGAGCAAGGTGGTGCCCCATTTACAAACTGTGCATCCAGGGGGAACCCCTTTCTCCCGTCCTGCAGCTGGTATCACTTTTTCAAAGATCTCCTGCCCACAAAAGGGCTACTCACCACCAAGGGGGCAGAGCCCAGCAGACATCAGCCCCCCGACCCGCCCGGGGGCCCATCTCCACAGCCACCAACCCGGCTCCAGGAGGAACAGTCAAACCCCACTTCTGCTGGGACGAACAGCAGGACAAATAAAACAGCAAATACAATGCTCACCAGGCCTGACCCTAATGGCCACCAAGCATCCGCTGTGGCGGGAGGATGGATGGGCAGGGCCCACCAACAAGTCCTGGGTACCCCAGGGAGGAGGGATGGCTATCGTGCACCTGGCCCTTGCCGGAGTGCCCAGGAGTGCCACCTGAGCTGGCCACAGTGCTGCTCCTGAAGGTTGTAACGTGGAACAGAACCATCCCAGGCCCGGACACAGAGAGAAGGCCAGCCTTCACAAGTAGAGTCCATTTGGCTGGCACATGTGAATGGCATGTTCACAGAGGACAGCTCCAGCAGAAGGCGCAACCGCGTGACGCAGGAGCAGGTGGGGCGGTCGCAGCCACAGAACTGGCTTTTCTAACGAAACAGAATCGACATGAACACAGTGGGCCGGGAGCAGCAGTAACCAGGACTGCAGACCCATGTTCCGCAGGGCTCCTGCCAGGCTCTGGCAGGTGTGGAGCTGAGAGGCCAGCCTCATGGCCAGGACCTCACAGAGGGGCAGAAGCTGTCATCTCATTCTGCTCGGAGAAGCAGGAGATGAGAGGAGAACTTGGGGCACAGCAGTGCCAGTGGCCCAGAGAGAACCCAGGGCTGTCCACAGTGACAACGGGCTCGCTCAAACTCCTCAGGCCTGTGACCTCAGGTCTCAGGGGTTCGAGCGAGCCTGTTGTCACACCGGACATGCCCGTAGCCATCAGCAGCCCTGGGTGTCCCTGCCTCTTCCGAACCTCAAGCCCCACGTGCGGACAGTCCCGCGTCCACGTGATGGCTGCAGGAGAAGGGCAACTAAGTGGGCAGAGCTGCCGGAGCCCACCTCCTGCACCAGCACCCAGCCCTGCGCCTTTCCTCACCCTGACCTGGGTGTGGAAGGAGGAGGCCGTGGCTGGAACCGCAGTCTGCCCGCTGACAGCTGCTGGGGGAAGCGCGAAGGCCCATGCCGACCGTCCTCCACGCCCGGGCGCAGGGGAGCCACGGGCCTGGCCAGGAGGCTTGTGTCGGGCTCTCGCCTGGCTTCACGGCAGCCCTGGCAGACCCTGGGTCAGGGCCTCCGAGCGGGAAACTCCTCTCCGAGGTTCCACCATAAATTACCTCCAGGTCTGAAGCACAGACGTGCCTCCTGGCAGATGTGGAAACAGGCTTTCAGAGTTCCTGGATTAAACCCTCATGACACCTACAGAATTCATCGTTAGGCGGGAAAAACTCCCAGCCCAGAATAATTGCTCCCACAGGGAACATCCTTCCACACCAGAATGTAATAGGGCTGGTTGAGAATTTTTGAAACAGCAGCACCAAACCTCACAGCATAATCACAACTGTCTGCCTGCTCTGGGAGCCAAACCGAAATCACGGCTCCTACAGGAAAATTCCTCACTGGACGCTGCCGAGATGGAGCGATGTCTTCTGCCAGCGCCACGCTGGACAAGTGCCCCTTGGAGGTGGGCACCTGGGCACACCCTCGCCCCTGCCCTGCCCATCGGCCATGGTGCTCCTTCAGGTGTACAGACAAACAGACAACGGGAAGCCTATTCCAGGGTGGGAGTGGGGGCCGAGCCAGCTCGCAGGCAGAGGACTTGCAAAGGCAGGAGGCTGACTAGAAATTGACACAAAACATGAGGCGCAGTCTCTTTTTTCCCACAGCTCTCCCATTTTTCTTGAACTACATTACCCTTAGACCGTCTTTTATTTTTCTCTTTTGATAAAGACACTGGCATGAGAAATCCTTCTCAACTCTGAAAGAACCGATGGCATGAGAGAGATGAAAAAGGCGATGAAAGGGTCTTGCCTCGGCACCGAGGAGGCAAGGGGGGGCCGTGCTGTGTGCCCCAAAGGCTGCTGGGCTCCCGCGGGTTGCTGCTCTGCGGGAACTCCAGCCCAAGGTTACCCGCTATTTCAATTTCTAGGAAAAGCCAAAAACGTCTCTTGATTTTTAATCATTGACTCAAAACAAACCAAACAAAATAAACAAAACCAAAAACTCCCTCGGCATGGGCCAAACTGAAGCTGCCTGAGCGCTGGGTCCAGACCAGAGGCTACAAGTTTACAACCTCTGGCCTTTCTGCTTTGCTAGAAAATTCCTCATGAAAAGCGAGAAGGTGGGGACCCCAGGGGTCTCCCCATACACATCGAGACCCTACCTTGACAGAAGCTTCTCGAGGCCCACAGGGGCCCCAGGGGAAGGCAAGGCCATCTAATAAGCTGTGGCTGAAGCCAACTCTGCAGGGAAGCTGCCTCCTGTTGCCACAAAGAGGGGGCTGGCCCCCCAGGTGTGGTTCACTCCCCACCCCCGACCTCCTCAGCTCCTCTGGGAGGCTCACCTTGTACAGTGAGCCGACAGGCAGCCCAAACCTTCCTCCTCCTTCCTTCTGGGCCTGAGCAATTTCGACAGCACCCCACATCTTGGGGTCGATCAGACAGCTCTGCGTGCAGGAGCCAGAGCAAGTCTCCCTGTGGGAAAGGGGAGGAGAATGAAGGAGCGTCTTCCACCTGTGTTTTTACGGGACCGTGAGGACAGCACATCTGAAAAGAGCAGAGAGTCAGGGATGGAGAACAGGCCGAAATGGGAAGGGGGTCTCTAAGACGAACGGTGTGGTGGCCAGGTTAACGATGGGTGTCATTAGTGAGCAGCGCAGTCAATGTGAGGGGGTTACAGGAAGTGAACAGGAAGACAAGCTTGAGAAGTTTCTACTGACGCAGAAGTAGGAATTATGAGAGAAGAGAAAAGAGCCTAGAAAAGGTGTTCAGCAAACCCAATACATATGGAATAGGAATTCAGAAGAAGCCCTGAGGCGAAGAAAAGTTTTCTTGTTCAGATGGAAGAGCTGGTTCCTAGACCATCGTGGGAGCTTGTGGGGACAACACCAAGCCTGTCTGCACAGCTCTGTCCCCCAATGAGTTACCACATCAGCTCCCATAATTGAGAGAAAGCCACAAGGAGACCAGGGAGTGAAATCTGTCACGGTGACATGATAAATCATTACATCACAGGTCTCAGATAACAAGACCCAAGGGTCATGTTTGCCCCCAGGGAGTAACTATGGTTGACGGGAAACACACAGTGAGTGACACTCCCAACCTGGGTCTGCAAGAGGCCACTGTCACTGGCCTGTCCTCCTGTGGGCAGACCAGCCTCAGTGGTGGCCAAACTGTTCCTGACTGCTTGTTGCACTTGCTGACATCATCTGACCTGTCGCCTGGATCATAGCCAATAGGCTGTGTCGTCTTCCACCTCATCTGATCTCTGTTAGGTGTGACTGCTTCTTTGTTTCACCCTCCACTGAGCTAAGCCAGAATACACCTGATCTGAGTCTTGCCATTTGAACTGTATGGCTCTCCACAGCCACCCACACCCCTACTGGCATCAGACCCATGAGCCAACACAATCCAGCTCACACGTCTTCTCAGGGGGCTGACTTCACCTGGGCCTCCAACCCAGCTTTGAGGCTGGTGGGATTTTGATGCCCAAAGTACAGCGGAAGCCGAAAACAACACTGAGACAGATCCTCAGGAAATATTGTTACTCTTGAGAATAAAGAAAGAATCCTTTTAACATCAAGGCAAGAAAATAAAAAGTCCCTTAGAAAAAAGAAAGAGGAGAATTTGCCTAAGATCTCCGGCAACAATGGTTTCACGGAACAAAGACTCAATACCCAGTGAAGCCATCCTTCACGTAGGAGGCAATAAAAGGACTCTCAACATACAAGGTCAAAGGAAAGCATCAGCAGAAAGGAAAAGCATCGTGCAAAACAGGGGTCTGCACTGCATCCAGTAAGACAGGGCTACGTCTAAAAACTTATTAAAATGATTATAAAACAATGCAAATGTTGAAACTAACTGATGGAAACAGAAGTTACATGATAAAAAACTGGAAGATGGGAGAAAAGAAGGTAAAGAGTAAAACCATGATAAATTCCTCACTTTTCAGTGAGGAATCGATATTGTTTAACTTTTTTTCAACAGAAGGAGAGACATAGAAAAATAGAGGTCATTTTTTTTCTTAAGTTAAAAGTAATTCTACAACAAAAGTAGAATGCATGTAATAAAAAATAAAGGAAAGTTCGCTATCTTTCTAACAACAGAAATATTTTTAAAAACCAAAAAAGGCAGAAGAGAAACCAGAAAGCACCAGATGGGACTCTGGGTGAGAGACCAAACACGCTGGTCACCATAATAAATGCCGATGGCTCTTCCAACACTGGGCAGCACTCCGTTTGGAACAAATAAACTGTTGCTTGCAAACACAGTTAAAAATAAAGAAGTATGCAAGGATATACCAGGAAAATGTGACAAAAAGAAAACATTTCATAGCAATAGTCATATCAGACAGAGTCAGATTCAAGACGCAGAGGAGTAATTAAAAGGGGTTCTTTCTTGTAAGCTAAGAAAGATAAAATACATAATAAAGTTGCGACAACCATCAGCCTGTATGCCTCAAACAATTTGGTATGAAAATGAATTTAAAAAAAATACTCTATTATGAATCTCAAAGAGGAATTTATAAAACTACCTCTCTTAATCCCAGAGTAAATATACAGAAAGTAAGAGAGGAGGCAGATGGCTGGAAAAAGATAAGAAACCTTGTTTAAGGTACATCAAAGTACATACTCTAAAAATAAAAGGCACTTTCCAATATATGTTTAATTTTATTTTATAAAATACTAACAAAAACATTTCTAAATGGGCTGCAAAGAAAAATCTCAAAATTAAGAAAAATCAAATTTACATAGATTACATTCTCTAACTACAATGGTGACGAAACCAGAAACTAACAATAAAAAGTTAACCAAGAAAGTTAAGTGGACACATCTCTCTAGAAATTAGAAGAAATACTCTTAGTTCATGAAAGTCAAAAATCGAATCAATCAAAACTTCTTAGGATATGGTCAAAGCAGCATTAAAAAATCGATTAGACAAAATTCATCTCCTATTAAAGAAAGAATGCAAATAAGTGAGGATTCAACTAAACAAGTAAAAGATGAATGTTAAAAACAAGGCCAGGGAGGGAGGTTAAAGGAATTAATAATAAAGACAAGCAGTAGAGCTCACAAATGCAGTTAAAAGCTGATTTTATGAAAAGGCGAATAAAACTGTTAAAATTCTGGCAATGCTAATCTCTACAGAAAGAACGTGAATATGTAGTATTAGGAATGACAAATGAATTACAACTACAAATAGAGGAGATAATTTTCAAACTTAAAAAAAAAAACTCAGTTCAAATAAGTTTTAAATTCTTGGCAAAAACAAAAACTTTCCAGGAAAATGTACTGTATGGACTCGAGAGAGAGAGTCAGAATAAAACAATCCCTTAGGAAAAACTGGAACGTTATCAAATTCTCCCCGAAGAAACAATCAGTTCTAATAGTATCAAAGGACCTCTTTAGAACTTCAAGGAGCAGAGAGCCCCTATGCTTTCTAAATTGTTCTAGAAAATAGAGAAATGTGAAGATCTTTCCATCGTGATCTCAAAAATCTTGATCTCAAAATACGACTGAGAGTTTTTTTAAAACACGTATAGCTCAATCTCCTATTTTGAGTTCACTGAAAATGCTAGTAAAGAATAACAACAAAGCAATCATTAAAACGCTTCCTAGATATCAGGCCTGTTCTATATAGCGTCCATATACTAATTCTCCAAGTCCTCCTTTCTCTGAAGTTATTATTATTATTATCCTCTTTCCAGATGAGGAAACTGAGGCACAGTAAGTGGCAGAACTGGGACTCAAATGTGGGACACTGGTACCCGGCGACCACGCCCTCACCACTAGGGCATACTGCTGCTCCATGTCAGTCCCGCAGCTTATTAAAACAGTAATCCACAGGGACAAAGCAGTGTGTGTGCCAGGGAGGGCACGCTGGCTGTAGACCAGGAGGTCTGGTCATCAAATTCACCTAAGGTACGCCAGTTAGATACCAGTCCTGGTATCTAACACCATTCTCCAGTGAAAGGAACCGGGGCTCCTTGGAGCAATGGCTGATTCTACGGCTGGAGCGGGTTATGTACAAGATTAGCCTAGAGCATCTTATAGTGGCAGAAAGTAAGAAAGTGCTCTGAAGGCAAAATAATGGGGGTGGGGGTGTCAGAGGGGCACAGGAGCCAAAAGGCCTTTTCATAAAATCAGTGACCAAAGCTGGATGATCCAAGCAACCAAATAAATAGCATAACACTGGATTATAATCCAAAGTATAAAATATAATCCACAAGTCCATACTGATATAAGTAAATAAATGGCTGAATAAATTAATAAATGGGGAAGAAAAGACAAGTCTCCTGTACATATTCCTCCCTCAGACAGACAGAATATAACTCCCCACTCCTTAAGTATGGGCTCTGCAGTCACGTCCTTCCAAAGACTGCAGCATGCAAAGGAAGGGGGAATGGTAACTTCGCATGGAGAAAGCTGACCAGCATCAGGTGATCAAGGTCAGCATCAGTGATAAGTCAGGCTGTACCCCTGATATGATGTGATGGAAGTGGTCTTCCTCCCAATAACCTAGGATCCCAGGCCAACCATGAGAAAGACATCGGAAAAACCAAAACCAAAGGACACTCTACAAAACACTCGACCGGAACTCTCCTCAAAACTAAGAAATGTGAGAAACTGTCACAGCCAAGAGGAGCCTAATGAGACAGGACAACTAACTGTGGTATGTGGTATCCTGGGTGGGATCCTGTAACAGAAAAAGGATATTAGGTAAAAGCTAAGGAAACTGGAATGAAGGGAGAACTTTAGATAATAATAATGAATCAATATTGTTTATGAATTGTGACAAATGTACCATTAATCATGTTAACAACAGGAGAGTATGGATGTAGGGTATGCGGGAACTGTCTCGAATTCCCGTAACCTTTCTGTGATCTAAAACTATTCTAAAATACAAAGTTTATTAATTGCTTAACCTACACACATACATACCCGCACGTGCGTGCACACACACGGGCAAGGGAGATGCCAAAAAGGCAGGTGATAAACAACCTTTCCTGATAAAATCTCCTAGCAAGCCAGGAAGAAAACACTACTTCCTTAAACTGGTGATGAATATTTATTGGAAATCGATATACTCAGAATCAGGTTCTAAGGTGAAACACTAGAGGCAAATCCATAAAGATGCCTGCTGGCACCACTGCTACTAACAGGGATTGTCCAAGGTCAATTCCCTTGGCTTTGAAAAGAAAATGCCTATTTCTATTGACTTTGTCCCCAAAAGCTCTAATTAGCGCTGCATGTTTACAGGAAGACTTTCTCTGGAATGCGTCCATTTCTCAGTTTCTCTTAGAGGCAAAACGAACTATCTGCTTTCAGCCAGGGTCCCACAGCCTCTCCACCATGAAGACCCCAGCTACCCCCTCAGACACCAGGCTCTGCTGAACCTCATGGAGAGAGCTCTCTGCCCTCATGTCGGGTGGTGTGGACAGAGCAGGCTGGATGGACACATGAGAGCAAACCGTCCTCCCCAGGACGGGGCTGCCCAGGATAAGGTAAAGCCTCCTCTGAACTCCAAGAGCTGTCCGCTGGAGACAGCCCTGGCTCTCAGAAAGAGCTTGGCTCACTGAGGTGCGGCCAGCTGGGCGCAGCTCTCTGGGCTCCTTCCTGAGGGGGCATCGAACCGATGGGGGTTTCCTGAGCCCTCTGTGGTAGGCTGCGTGCGGCCAGTCTCCAACAGTCGAGGAAGTGCTGGCAGGAAACCTGCATCGGCCTCGCAACACGAGGCAAAGAGTGGGTTTCACCACATTCAGACCTGGGGTCTCGGGGGGCCCTTTTTGAATGAGCCATGCCACCATCTTGTCCCTCAAAGTGGCCAACAGAGAGAGGCTGTGTCTGCTGGGGAGGGCACTGCCTGCAGTGACCAGGGCCACAGAGAAGGGCCCGTCACATCTGTTCAGAGGCTTCCTGGACCCAGACCTGCTCCAAAGGCTCCAAGCAAAACTCTAGCATTTTCGTAGGGCTGGGTAAACTGAGGGAAGTCTCATTAATGCCCAGGCTGAGACCAGATTAGGTCAGAAAACTCCCAGGTGAGTGGACGGTAGCTGCACATCCCCAGAACCTCAAAGAAGGAGGGAAATAAGAGCCTGTTGGTGACGTCCATCATCAATGAAACCTGGGTCCTCTGCATGTCCCATGAAGGGTGTGGCCAAGGACATGTCTGACCACCACATCCACCACGCCCAAGCGAGGGACGGGCCCAGGCATCTGGCAGATGGTCCTTCAGTGGTGACAGTGCAGCAGATGAAAGAGGAGGGCACCGATCTGAGAGGCCTGGTGGCCTCTGGAGAGCTGGAAGTGCAGTCAGTCCCAGGCCAGCTGCGGGGTGGGGTGGAATGAGGCACGAGCTCAGCAGGCAACTGTGCCGGGCCAGGCCTGGGGGCCAGGAAAGCAGCAGCTTGTCTGCCTCCACTGCCGTGGCTTCTGCAGCCGTGATCACTGCGGGGGGGTGCGGCTGTGGGGTTTCCCATAACTCCCCCGCCTTACAGTTGTCCTTGCTGGAGTTAAACTTTCTAATCCTCCAAAATGAAAAACAAAAACAAAAACAAAAAAACTGGCTTTGTTTAATAGGAACGCAGCAACGGGTTCTGCAACCTGCTCCCTGGGGTGGGTAACATGAAAGACAACCACTTGACTCAGCACCCCATGGCTTGGGTGGACTGCGCGTGTGTGTGAGTGCCTGTGTGTAGCGTGTAAGCGATCCGTGTGAAGTGTGTGTGTGTGAGGCGCGTGTGGCATGTGTGGGGTGTGCATGCACCTGTGTGGGGGACGTTTACAGGTGTGGTGTGTCTGCATGTGTGGCGTTGAGTGTGGCAGGTGTGTTGTGTTTTGTGTGTACGCTAAGTGTGGTATGTGTGGGTGGCGTATGGTGTGGTGTGTGCATGCAACCCGTGCACAGGGTAGGGGGGAAAAACCCCTCAGTTAGGTCCCCATCCCCCACCCCCAATCTGGACCCAGGGCCACAATGAACACAGAATCGTGACTTGCTCCATCTGGCTGAGGGGCAGGAAAAAGCAAGGAGACGTTCAGCCCAGAGTAGCACAGCTGGGCATGTTCTTCATTAACAAAAGACGAAAAGAAGGCAGGTGGCTGTTATCGTGGGCTGTTGCCTGTGACAGAAGAGCAGCGAAAAACCCAGGCCTTGTCTAAGGTCTCCAGATGGGGTCGGCGTGTTTGCCAAGAAGGATCCCAGCCTGGGGAGGAAGACAGCGCAACGCTGTCCCCTAGCACACCTCGCACTCCCTCTGCCTTTCAAAGGACTCGCACAATCCCCACAGAAGCTGTCACAGAAGGGCCCGAAATGTCCCATTCACAGCTTGGAGAAAAAGAGAGTGTAATTTCAATTAAGGTCTCAGGCTGTCAAAGACATCAAGTTATTAATCTCCTTGTGGCAAATGTGAACCGGGACCTGCTTACACAGCCAATTGAGCATGCTCTAAATTAGTGTTTGCAGGTAATTGATTCAGCTGCCAGCCCCATGCCAGCCGGCTACAAGCTGGTTACACCACTAACATTAAATAATATGAGGCGGTAAAATGGCCCGCCTGATTGGGCCTGCAGTCAGATGCTCTTAGCGCCCGATTTACCCAAACATTAATGTCTTATTGGTTTAACACAATTTACTACACCTCAATTGCAGAAAGTGATTTTCATTTCCTCTGAAACCCCACTCACAGACACGGCACAAACGATGCCATCAGCTTTTTTTTTTTTTTGAAACATGCCTTCGACATTTTATAACAAACCTTTGATAATAAAATTAAAAAAAAAAAAAGCATAAGACTTAGATCTGGGTCTCCTGGCCATATCTCTTGAGTCTGAGGACTCCCATCTCGGTGGTGGTGTGTCCTCCTCCTAGAAAATCAGCCCCATCTCTTGCCCCTCCTCACTCCTGCCCTCCCCCTAGTCCTGACATGCAGGAGCTCCTACCCTTCTTGTCCTGTGTCCCTCTGTGGGGCCAGGGCTGGCCATGGCATGTTCTAGGCATGCCCTTCTAACCCAGGGGTCGGTGGCCCGCCCAGGAATCTGGCTGTCCTGGACCTTCCTGGGGACGGCCCAGCCTGCACTGAAGGGAAACTTGCTTACGTGGAGGTTCTGTATTCCCCACCTGGTTAAGAAAAGAAGGGTGAGGCTCACAGTGGCAAAAATGGGAGCAGAAGAATAGCTTAGGACATTTTCTTCTTTCTCCTGTCCGTCCATCCGTCCAACCCACCCGCTGTATTTCCTGATACCAACTGTGGAGCAGACACTGCAGGTAAATGAGACGAGGTAGGGGTTCCAAGGACACAGACCACGAAACTGTGTCCCTGAGTTCCCCAGCAGTGGCAGAGAATCATGTCTGTGGGGAAGGAGCGTGAGGCAGAGCGAAACTGCCCCACCTCACGACTGTAGATGCCCCAGGGGCTTAGGCTGGCACTGGCAATTGAGAGTGCCCTCCTCCTCAAATATGTCCAGAGACACCCCAAGATGTGACAATGTCCTAGGACAACCATTTCCCACTGTCTTTAGGGGGTGACACCCTCTGCCCCCAAAAGTCACCCCACTCCCCTGTCCTTCAGAAAGAGTCTGACTCCTTCTCATGGTCTCTGCTTTACCTTTACCCCAGAGCAGTCCCCACCCTCTACCCCAGGAGCCCCCTGCCGTCAGCTCTCAGGGACCCAGAGATCAGACAGCTCCAAGGGCGGACACTGCTTCCCCTCTGTATCTCCTATGACCAGCCACAGGCTGGGCACAGCGCACAGCAGGTGTGCATCAGTGCACACACCTGGCACGCAGAGCTGAATTAACACCGCTCAGCACCCTCAGGGCAGCGGCTCCGGGCCATGACCTTCATTCATATTTCTCCCCTGACCCACAGGGGCAGCAGCACTGTGGCGAACCCAAGGGTGGGGGAGGGGAGGAGGCCGATGGGTCCAAAGACAAAACTAAGATCTCCCCAGAACTCAGCTCAATAAGAAACCCTCCTAAACAGCCAAATGCAACATGTAGACTTTGGATCCTAACTTGAGCAGACCAACTCTAAAAAGACAAATATGGACTAGATATTGATAATATTAAAGAAAGAAAGAATTACTATTAATTTGGTTAGATGGGATAATGACATGGTGGTTACATAAAGGAAAAAAATATCCTCATCAACTGAGACGCCTACTGATGTACTTACAGGTGAGATGATATGACAGCTGCGATAGTATTTGGTCTTAAATACTACAATGATACAAAACTAAACAAACCCTGATGGGGTCTTTGAGGTTCTTTACTCTATGGGGGGTGGGGGAGGGAGTATTTGAAATTTGCCATTAAAAGGAAAAATAAAAATAAAAAGACTGCCATTACCTTGGGTGGGTAAGGGGTAAGGAGCTGGGGGAAGTATTCTGAGGGTCCTGGCCCCTGACCCAGAGCTCGCGCACAGGCCTGTCCACCTGTAACACGGTCAGGCTCTGGGACACGGCTGGGAGGACAGCTCGGGCGCCTCCTGTGAGTCACCTTCAGAGCCGGGCGCCCTGCAGCACAGGGCTCAGAGCCGCCAGCACGCAGCGGACGGCAGGGTTCCACGCTGGGGCAAGCTAGTCCTGCTCCAATTTCTGGGTTATTTTTACCTGAGGCATCAGCTGTGGGTCACTACGGGCCAATTCAGGTGAGAACAGTTTCTGGGGCAGTATCGATCTCAGGGGCCCTGCCCCGCCCACCTCCCGGGTAGCCCCACAGAACTCGTCCTGTCCCAGATCCTTGATGGCGCAGGGGCACTGGGAATCCTTAATACTGCTGCATCAGAGACTGCGTGGAGGCAAAGGCTGAGCCGACTCCACATGCCCTTCACCATCCTCTTGGCTCCTTGTACGAAACATTTGTCCCTCTTGGAACACCAGGCAATGGCGTGTTAACCTCTTACCACCCAGGGTGACAGGAGAGAAATACAGAGGCTCTCAAGTTCAGGCCCCTTTCAGGGCTAGACTTTGAAAACACATCCATCTCCAAGCCACGTGGCGGTGAACGTAAATGCCCACGCTGACTGCATCTGCTCCTCACACTCGGCCCACACTGACGGTGGACAGGCCAGAAGGGCTGGGAGGGGGATGTGGAAGCAGAGCAGGCCCTGAGGGTGCCCCAGGGGGACGTGGGCCCTACAAGGTGGGCAAGAGGAGGCAACACAAAGCTCTTCAGGCCTGGTAGGAAAGGGCGGCCCAGGATGGGGGTGCGGTGGGGGGGGGGTAGGTGAAAGTAAAAGGTAAAACTCTTTTTTCTGTACTCACACTTCTGATACTTGGTGGGTTTTCTATACCACCAGGTCTCTGATTCTCCGTGGAACAACTGGGTGTCCTACAATTTAATTCTAGCACTAATTGCTGTAGTTACCACAGACCCCACAGGTTAAGGGCTCAGTCCCACGAGACTGTCCCCACTCCAGACACCAATCACAAGTCCGTGCCTCTCTTCTATAAATTGGGGGTGCCCATGACCCCTCTTTGGGTCTGATAATTTGCTAGGATGGCTCGCAGAACTCAGGGAAGCGTTTACTGTAACCATTTTATTATGAAAGATAATAACTCGGGATGAGCCAGATGGAAAAGATGCACAGGACAAGGTATGATGCGGGAAGGGCACGGAGCTGGACACCCTCTCCAGGTGTGCCCCCCCCCCCCCAGCACCTCGACGTGCTCACCAACCTGAAGCCCTCCAAACCATGCAGTGTAAGGTTTTTAGAGAGGTTCCATTTCTAGGAACAATTGACTGAATCGTGGGTCAGAACGCAGCCCCTCTCCTCTCCCTGGGGGCTGGGGGTGGGGCTGAAAGTTACCACCCTCCAGGCAAGCTGCCCCATCTGCCCCTCCCCCTTCCCCAGGAGGCCCTCATTAGCATAAACTCAGGTGTGGCTGAGAGGGGCTTATTGTGAATAACAACAGATTCTCACTTCAGTCACTTGGAAAATTCTGAGGGTTTTAGAAGCTCTGTGCCAGGAACTTGGGGGCAGAGACAAACTGTGGATTTCTTTGTGTGTCACTGGGGAGAGACAGCAGCCTCTTCTGTCCTCTCCCAGGGGGGCCTCCAGGTGGTGTGGTCTGTGGCAGTGACCCAGGACATGGGTGGAATGTGGAACCGCTGGGGCTTCCTCACACCACGGGCAGCAGCATGCTGACCTCCAGGTCCGGGAGGAGGGATGAGGGGCTGGCCAGGGCACACTCGTCACAGCTGGGCAGCCCCAGGAAGCACCCGGTAGCCCTGGCTCACTGCAGGCCTAATTGGAGCCCAAGGCCAATGGTCCTCTCCAAAACACTCCGTGAGCCGCTTAACCATCCCAAGACCCAATTGTCCAAGCACAGCAGACATAATGGCAGTGTTTACACATAAAAATGGCAAGCTGTTTTACTAGTGCCTTTCAGAGTCACAATAGCAGCTCTTCCGTAAAGTTCCCTGCAAATTGCACAAAGTCCAAAGAGGGGAATAATGGGGCACTAAACCAGCCTGAAAAGTAATCAAAGACCATTACCATCAAACGCTCTGCCAAGAGCCAGCAAGGTGGACAGAGTTGCAGGAAAAATCCTTTGCCCATGGTGCCGAAGCCCTGCTCATAACCCACTCAATCTGTGCACGTCACTGAGGCGCCCCATCTGTTACTAGTAGCTCAGGGGACATAAATTATTGCTTTTACGTTTTAATCTTTACCCAGAGAAACACAGAAGCTTACCTTTCCATCTCATATTCTTTCATTCCCACTTTTACAGCCTTCATTACCTGGAGGATGGATATTAAGTAAAGACATTTGTATTAAGGAGCTAAGTAGCATGGCCTGATAATATATAACATTTTTTCGGAAGAATCTCTTTCTAAAAAAAAAATGAAATGTGCACACAGTGGCACAGAAATGTGACAAATTAGAACTTTTTCAAAGTCCCAAAAGCCGTAGAGTTTATTTAAACCACGCTGGAGCACTTCCACTCGGAAGCCGACAAACGCCCAGCACAGAACTGCGGCTCGGGCGGCTGCGGGCCGTTAAGATTTAGCCAAAGTGTCCGTGAATGCTTAGTGCTCAGAGGCTATGGTGACTATTCTAAAAGGTTTCCTTTGTTTAACGTCCATAAAACAGAGAAAAGGAACTCATAGGAGAGATTCTGTTGCCCACAAGGGACCGCTGTCTGTCTCCTGACACAAAGCTGTTACTGTCACCAGGCGGGCACTGGACTATCCCGGTCACCTTGACCGGCTTTCAAGAAACACACTTCCTTAGTTGCTCTCGCTCCTCAGATGAAGCGGGGAGGCTGGAGAAATAACCGTGTGAATACAGTTTCAGAAAAAAGGAGGACAGTAATGTGCTTGAATCATGGGTAAGAACAAAAGATTCTTTCAAAGGACCTGGGACTACCAGAAGGCCAGGAAGGAAAGCCCCGCCTTCCCGCCAAGTGGGGACTTCTGGCTAGGAAACTCCCTGAAGGGTGGGCGCCTTAAGAACCTCTGCGTCCTTTCCCTGTCCCCACTGGAGGACAGAAAAGAGCCATCACCGCGTGTCTGGCCTGACGCGACACTTGCTGCTTGCTGGCACGGCGCTGAAGCCTGGAGGTGCCCTGAGCTCGTCCTTCTCAATGCTGCCCTGTTGCCCCACACGGAGCAATGCTGCTCGACCAACCCAGCCAGAACAGCCGGGGCCCTGCTTACCTCCCGATGGGCCTCACTGGAGATCTTATTGGCGTAGCGCAAAACTTCCAGCTCCATGTCCGTCTTAAAGACCCGGCTTCAGGGAATAGAAAAATAAAGCGGCAAGTCAGTGACCTCTAGCAGGAGCCAGCTGGACCTGTTTAAGGAGACCCCGGGGCTGCCACACCTGCGTAGCTTGGGAAGGAAGGAGCATAGGGCCAGGTCATGCCCAGCCAGGCTGCTGATGGGCTGCCTGGGCAAGTAGCGATGGCAGAGTGGGCCATGAAGCCCCAGGAGTGAAAGCTGCACTAAACACTGCCCGCCCTGACCTAACGCTTGCCTCAGGCGTGCAGGCTAGCTCCAGTCACAAGGTCTGGAAGCCTCTGTGGGTGGTGGAAGAAGCCCAGGTTCTGCAGCTAGATACACCTGGCCTCACTGAGACTTGGTTTCCTCACCCATAAAATGGGGATAAAATCTACCCGACGAGGCTGTTGGGCCTGAATCTTAAGTAGGCTGCCTCCCAGGGCTCTGTCTATCCTCACCCACCTGCCCTCCCAGGGCTTCCTCCCTATCCTCACCCACCTGCCCACCGGGCAGCCCAGGAATACCATGTCACTCAAACCCCTGCCTGAGACAGGGGTGGGGGTGGGAACAGGGTGCTACATGGTGTAGCCAGTTACAGCCTGAGTGCAGGAATAAATGTGGAAATAGCCGGTCTGCAGAGAGAAGCAAGAGACAAGGAGCAGACAAGAGAGAAACAGCAGGAAGAGAGGGGTTTAAGTGGTGCCACTAGGAGGCCCTGCTGACCTTTGGAGAGCCACTGCACTTCCTGCGACTGGGCTCCTGGGGTCCTCACAATAAACTCATGCCCAAATTTGGTCAGGTTTCTGGTCCCTGCAATCAATCTCATCCCCAAGTAAGAATCACAAAGAGAAGTTAAATAAATATTCATTTTCTACCTACACCATTTCAAATAAGCAACTCCGGGTTATAGCCATGCCCAGTCATTAAGAGCACAGAGTCCTCAGCCAACCTTCATGGCCAGCTCTGCACCCTTATAAAAGGTGACCCATCTTCACCAAAGCTCCCACATGGCCACCTCTCCCTCTCTCAAAGGGAACACACTTAAGCATGCTCCGGATCAGCAGAGCCGGGGTGTCTGATGGCAGAGCAGCACCTGCCCCTCCGCCCAGAGCGCCTCTCATCCGGCCACGGTCCACCCTGAAGCCTGATTGCCGGCCCCAGCGGGAGAGGCTGCTGGCAGGGAGGGCGCTCCCACCTCCATCAGAGGCAGCAAACCCTCGGGACTTCACAGAAGCAGCCTGAGCCACTGACTCACACCGTCTCCATGGTGCCATCCAGCTGGGACAGCCAGCCATTTGTCACCAGGAAGTGAGGAAGGCATCTTGCAGCACAGTGATGCCTTCTTAAGACTGTAAAATCTTCTGGGGAATATGGAAAACGCAAACCCCCAATCCCACTGAGACTTTTCTCAAATGAACATGTTTTCTCTCCAGAGGGGCAGACCCCGAAGCCTAACAGTTTGCTCTTTATGATCCTAAAGATGCCTCAGATTCTGCATCAGGTGCTGGGAGCAGCCCCACCTGGGGAACAGAAAGCTTATTCCTGTGCTGTCTACAGGGTGAGGATCCAGAGCTATGGGTGGGACACAGATAAGCAGATCAGGCTCCTGAGGTCCCAATCCACTCGCAGGATAATCTAGCAGGCCCTGAGGCTTCACTCCCCACTGCGGCCCTGCTTGGCACCAGCCCAAGGAACTGGCAAGTGGGCAGTGGCCTCTCTTCTCAATCGCAGTGAAGACCAGAGTGACAACACAGGTGGGAACAGACCCGGGCTGTTTGCCTCTGCCCTCTGCCCGTCTATTCGGCTTAGCTCTCTGGTCCATCCTTCCTGCCGCCACTCTTGCCAATATTTTAGACCTCGAGGTTCTGTGCCCATCTATCCACACAGGCTTAACCAAAAGCCACGAGGGTCAAACCAGAGCCCATACCTGTATGTGGGCCAAGGGGCTGCGGAGAAATCCTGCAGTTGTGTGATGGGCACACGGCTCCTGGTAAAGCCCCAATTCTGCCATGAGTTACAGGGAGGCATGTGGGAGGCCTATCCCCGACTTTCTCCACCTTCCTAAGATCTCTCCCCTCCCCGCTTCGGTGCCCGCCTCCTCTTCTCAGCAGATGAATGAACTCATCCACTCAGAGAACGGAAGCCAGGTAAGAGCACTCTCACCTGTTCTCCAAACTCTCAAGCCTTGGCTCCTCCTCATGCTCCCCTCTCTCTCCCCCTACAAGGGAAGGGGTGCCCTCTTCCTGATGAGGCTCAGTCCTACCAACACACACATACATCTGAGTTCAGATCCCAGCTCCAACCTCCTCCATCCCTCTGGCCCCTATCAACGGAAGCTCCATGACCGCTCACTTACCTCCTCCTCCTCCTCCTCTAGCCAAGCCTTATCCTCCACTACCCAGCCACATTTCCGGAGAAGAAAGCAAGATAGTCCTTGCCTTGGGAGAGGAGGGAGAGCACCTTCCCCGTCTCCTCCCCCCATCCCCTCTCCTCTTCGCCCTTCAGCCCCCACTGCTCTGCCACCTGCCCTCTCACCAACATGAGGTGATGACCCCAGCTGCCAAATGCGGAGGCATCAGGTGACCTGCTGAGGATGAGGCGCGGGGAGCCCTGCCTCCTCTGGCACTGCCTGCTGCCTCCTTGCTGCCTCCCTGAGAGGTCCTCCAACCTCTGCCCCTCCGCCTCGCCTCGGCCTCTGCCCCCAAACCCCGGCTCTGGTACAGGCCTCTCAGGTGCACTTCCACCTGCAGGTCCCCCAGGCACCTCCAGCTCAGTGTGACAGAAACTCCTGCCTGTCCGCACACCCCGCTCCCAAACCACAGCTCTGCCATGCCCCTTAAAACAAACGGGGCATCATCCCAGACACCTCCCTCTGGCCTGTCCGCTGCCCCTACATCCGACTGATGACCAAGGACTATGACTCCGCCTCCACAACCTCTCTCACGCCCTGCTTCTCTCTGTCCAGACGCCGGTCCTTCCAGCCTGGTCAACCCCTCCTGCTTCTTGTGGCCTCTGAGCCTCAGGTCTGTCTGCTACCTAACAGTGCAGGGGATCTTGAGGAAGTGCAAATCTGACCTAGCTTTTCCTTGCTCAAAACCTTCCGTGAGTGGCCTCTCGATGTCCTTGGGATGAAGTCAAGTCTTTAAGGTGGCTCCCAAGGCTCTGCGGGCCCCACCCCATTCACTCCCAGTGGAGACTCCTCTGCCTGGCACTTGCTCCCAGCATCCCCGCCACCTGGCTAAGGCCCCTCTCTGTGTTCCCTGGGCAGTTTAAAGGAATCCTCACTAAGCTACCACACTTGTAATCTCTTTTTCACCTAAGTCTCCTCCGAAGTCATAGCCCGGGAGGGCAGGGTCTCAGGGCCAGAACAGTGCCTGGCCCAAAGCGGACACACAGTTAACTGTGGAATAGAAGCAGTATTTGGGCACTGGACCCAGGCTGGAAACACCCTGCTTCCAACAAGGAGAAATAATGGCCTCATTTCAAAAAGAAAAGGCGGCGTCCTGGGGGAGTTCACCAGGACAGCGTGGAGGCCGCTCAGCCTGCCACGCCCTGGGCAGGGCAGGGCGCAGCCTCCACAGGCCTCAGCGGTACAAGCTCCATCACCACTGCACTGCCCCAGCCACGGAGGTGGGAAGAGGTGGTCCCGAGATCTCACCCCGCAGGAGCCCACCCCACAGGGTCTCCACTTGGCCTCCTCCCTGTGGCCTGAGCACCCTGGATCAGGAGATGACCCGGGAAAAGCGCACAATCAGCCCAAGGAGAAAGAGGCTTGGCGCCCAACCACACTCTTCCCTTCAGAGATGAAAAGTATTTTCGGCGGTCAAGGACCAGGATCCTACTTTCTTTTCCAATTTTACTTTTGGGAAGATGACAAACTAGGCCTCTAGCTGATTTACTCAGGATTTATTTAGTCATATTAAAAAATAAATCAAATTGAACGAGGCCAAATTATCCCATAAAAGCAGTTCTCCAGAAAAAGCAGCCTCACCGACCATTGGACTGGCCCAATTTAACCCCAGCTTTACAGGCCCTGAAAACAGATGTCTGTCGGGTGCCAGCTGACCCGTGCCGGCTTACCCAAACATCCATTGGGTACTCTGGGCCCGAAGTCTCAACCAGGCACCAGGCATGCTAGCCTGGCCCGCTTATCGCCATGACACGAGCACCAGAAACTTTTTTTAAGATTACTGTAGCAAAGAATAAGACTTCCCAGCACCCCGCACAGTTTGTCCCCATCTTCAGGAAGAATTCACTGCGCTGAATCTGACGAGGCCATTTCCATTACCCCTGCGCATGAAAAGGCAAAGGAAGAGGATTCCGAGCTGGTCCTGCCTCTGCAGGCCCGACCGCCTCTGGAGTGAGGGATGCTTCGTGTGACACTCAGCTCAGCCTTATCTGGCCCAAGGATGTGTGGGGTGGTGGTTAGAAATGTCATCTGTGAGGTTCTATCCCCAGGAGAGGACAAAGGCCACTTCCCCCATGAAGCATTAGAGAACCAAGGGTCAGGACAGGACAACACTGATGTCACTTAAGGAGCCTGGACAGAAGGTGGTTCAGGCCCTCCCACCAGCAAGAGGAGGTGCCTGATGTGTGTGAGGCATGAGCGCTCCCACAGAGTCCCTGGCTGCTGGCCATGCTGTGAGCATCACCGCACCAAGGGGGCCACTCAAGCACAAAGGCTCAGAGTCCCTGTTGGAGGCCTAAAATGACAAAAACTGGACTAGGCTAAGATTCACTGGTGCGATTTTTTTCTCCTTAAATATTCACAGGTCACAAAACTGCCTGTGGATATTACACCCAGGATGAAGACATCAATTAACTGAGATCTGAATGTTCCACTGCCGAAAACAGTAGCAAGACAGGATGCAGTGTTTCTAAAATCAGTCTCTAAGCATCAAAGCCCATAGTGTTGAACAAAACCCATTTGAAGGGACAGGAATTCCACCTCTCCTGGAGATGAATGTACGGGGGATGGTTCTGTGAGAGAGGTGGGTCGGAATGCAATACCACAGGACTCCCATGACCCTTCCTTCCACCCATAATGCAAAGGGTAAAATCCCAGAATGGCAGCAGAAAGCTGGTTAGAATAACATATCCTTAGAAGGCTCAATCAATGTCTTCTCAGAGAGACCAGAGATATGAAGAAGTGACAGTTGTGAGCCAACCATGCCTGAGACCTGACCGGGGCCAGGCAGACATGGGCCACATGTCGGGGAGGTGCGGGAATTCCACCTCTGTGCCCAGGATCTGCCGATGCTGCCACGTCCCGTCTCCTGCCTCCTGGTGCACTGTAAGTCAAGTGCTCACTCAGCTGAGGACCCCACTTTCCACTTGGCTTTCTCATTAATTCAGAGTTAAATGCCATTTGTTGGGAGACAAAGGCAGCAACCCTCCTGGATATTTTTCACACACACACCAAGAATCCAGGTCATCGTCTACGTACCTCTTCTAATTTGGGACATTGCAAGGACGTAGGAAACCAGCGCGCTCCTGCCCCTGACCCATCCACACACCTCGGCACCTCCAAGCCCAGAAAGGCAGGGGAGCTGAAACAGAGATGCTACCCCACTGCCTGATTAATACATGCAGGACACCTTCCCTCCGTGTAATTAACAGTTCTAAAACCGGCGTATGACTCAATTTCACACAGTCTCACTTAAAACCCAAGAAGGCGCACAGCAATTGCTGACATGCTTGCTCTCCTGTGATGCTTCCAGAGGTACTTAACTGAAATCCAAAGCACCGAGCTATTAGAGAGTACAAAAGCATCTCCTTTTATTTCCTACCCTACCTTCGGATCAATTTAATCATCTGCAGAACAGGAAAGTAGAACCACAACCTAAATTATGGAAGTGAGGCGCCCGCTCTTATTAAGTTTCAACTTTTGACCTCCACATTCAAACTGCAATACCCAGCACAAGCAGAGAAATTATCAGTTATGATCTCATGTTTGTGGGGAAGAGTATGATTATAGAGGAATTTACAGGAAATCAAAAAGGCACTGCTTGAGAGAATGGAAAACAATAAAGCAGTCGCTGAATGGAAATGAATGACACCCAAACAAAAATGAGAAAGGAAGCTAGGAGAGCGCCGGGCAAGGCTGCTCACTGCCCACCCCCCGCCCCCCACCAGACGAGCTCCCTGAGGAACCCCAAACCCCCAGCCCAGTTACTAACCAGGATCTGGGCTGCATGTGGGCGGCAGGTGACAGGAGGCATGGCGCTGGTGGCGCTTTACCACACAGCTCCTGGCCCCCAGCCCTGCCACACCCTGGCCTCACGCCAGACCCATTCTGCTGGGTCTGAGCAACCCCCTGCATGTCCAGTGGCCCAGAGTGGAAGGAAGGCTGACACTCAGGCAGGCTGCCCCACCCGCCAGGGTGCTCCTCGGAGTTGCAAGGGGAGGTACAGAGATCCTGGCACCATCAGCCTGGACACAATTCCTGACTTTTTCTCGGGCAAATCACCTCCCGGTGCCTCACTGTAGTAGCATGGGACTAATCGGAGCATCTATCTTATAACAAGTAAAAGACCTCTTTTAAATAAGATGGCATGTGTCAAGTACTTAGCACAATACCTTGCATATGGGAAGCCTCAAAAAGTGAGAGCCATTATTATTCAGATGCATTAGCGCTTATGCTCTCACTCAATTTTTCAGCCATCCGTCAAGGGAGACCACTTCTACTCTGCAGGAGTAGACACTGAGACTAAGTGCTACAGACTGAATATTTGTCTCCTTACAAAATTCAGATGTTGAAATCTAATCTCTGATGTGTTGGTATTTGGACATAGGGTCTCTGGGAGGTGATTAGGTCATCATGAGGGCAGAGCACTCACGGATGAGATTAGTTCCCTTATGAAAGAGACCCCAGAGAGCTCCCTGCCCCTTCTGCCATGTGAGGACACAGCAAGAAGATGGCCATCTGTGAACCAGGAAGTGGTTCCTCACCAGACGCCAGCCTCGATCTTGGACTTCTCAGCTTCCGGAACTGTGAGAAATAAATTTCTGTTGTTTATAAGCCACCCAGTCAGTGGTAAATTGTGAGGGCAGCGTGAATAGTCTAAGACACTTGGTGAATCTTTGGGTCCATACTGTGAGTTATGTATTAGTACACTTCCATTTTATAGATGAAGAACCTAAGCTCAGAAAAGCTAAGTGACTTCCCAAGGGGGCGGGTTGGGATTAGAATTTGGATTTGCCTGAGTAGATAATTTTTCCATTACTCCAGGCAGCGTTTCTCCATGGGGACTAGAGACAGATGGTAGCAAAAGCACTCAGGACACAGGAGCCCAAAGATGCATCAATGAGTCATAATTTAAGGTCATGGAAAGACCCCCTCTCCTATAAATCAGGGATCTGCACTCCATTCCCCCCAGAATCCTTCCTTCAGTGACTCAAGGAGGGCAATGACCACGACTACCATGGTTCTCACTGAGAATGACTACAGTCACTACAGATGCTGGTACACACACTATTACAACACACCCCTGAGGCAGTAAGGACAACGTGACATTTCTAAAATAGTCCTACTGCCATCAAATGCCAAATAACTCCTTTCTGCTGCTGGCTTTAATAAAGTAGGGAAGTATTATTATGAACACAGAATCCACTTAAGAGCCTTGGAAATGTCACCGGAATTAAAGCGTGCTTGTTCCAAAGTGACGCGCTAATGGCTTATCCTCTAGGAGGTGCTGAAGCACACCACTTCGCCATCCCCTGCAAAGCACCCAAGTGTAAGCGGCCCGGAGGAAACACTGCACAGGGGGCATAAGTGGACGTGGGCCTGGCCTGTTCCTGAGTATTCAGGATTTATTCTTCTGCCAAGTGACGGCCATGAACTTGGAGCACACAGATCCTACCCTCACTGTTTGTGTCCACGATGGGCACAGCTGACCACAGGCAGGCTGGCTGGCCTGTCCTCCAGCTGCCCCAAGGGTCTGTAGCAATGCCTATTGACAGCTCTGAGATCTTCACCTCTGGCCCAGGCTGTCTCCCACTGGCTCCTGCCTCAAACCCAACACAGCCCAAACAAGCTCCTGATCCCGCACAGCACTGGCCATCCCCATCTCCATGACATACCACCCAGCGCTTCAGGACGAAAACCTAGAGTCACCTCCAACTCCACCCTTCACTCAGCTTTCACAGTAGGTTCTTCTCAGGAGCACTGCCTTGACTGACACTTCACCTCTCAACTCTCACACCACCCCTCCACTGCCACCTAGACCCCACGACAGCCTCCTCACTGCCAACCTGTTCCCACTCTCGCCCTACAGTCGAGTCTCCAGGCTGAGGTCAAATGATCTTTTAGAATGCAAGCCTGACCCTACCATTCTTTGCTTAAATCTTTCGAAGATTTCCCTTGGTTTCCATGCCTCTCAAGACGAAGTCTAAGCTGACAGCATGGCTGAAGCCTGTCTAACCTTCTAACCACCTTCACAAGCCACTTCTGCAGTATGTGCCCTATGCTGGCCACGCAAGGCCATTACCCTTTCTCTTGTCTCCAGCCTTTGAACAAGTGTTCCCTCAGACCGGATCATTCTCTCCCTCTCCCCGACTCTGCACTCCGCCCAACCTCACCGCCTGACTCCCACTCATCCTTCAGGTTAGGACTCTCAAGTTCAAGACTAGATGAGTGAGCTCTCCCAACTAGATGGGGCTTTAGGAGCAGATGTGAGGAGACCGCACACCTCCCAGTCACATCGTTATGTGGTAAAGGCCCCACCTCACCTCTCCTGCATTCAGAAAAAGTGCAGCCATGTAACAGACAATGTTTTGGTGCTATCGAAGAGCAACTTGATGGCATAGGAAGAAAACCGGTGACACATCAGAGTTGGAGGGCCACTTCCGGGGTCTCAAGAAGTGATGCCCCCCTGAGAAAGTATGTCCTGCTGCAACCTACCAGAAGCCAGCTATGCTGCATGTAGGGGCTGCCGGCATTACCAAGGAAAGTAAGCAGGCAACAAGGGAATATATATAAGACCATACCAACTACTGAAGACAGATGTGTGACGCGAGGAAAACATGTTTTACCTTTCTGGTAACAGGATTACTGTATGATATTTATTTTTACTGTTTTCATTATCTACTTTAATTGAGCTACATAAGATTAGCTTATTCATAGCAGGAGCTTTAAAAGACCGAAAATAAAGGAAAAGATAAAAGAAATTTAATTGACATTCAAGTGACTCATGCCCTTTCAAAAAAACAAACCGACTAAAAATCAAAATAAAACAAAAAGAAAAGAGAAAAGCCTGAGAGAAGAGGTTCTAGGGCTGGGCTTGTCCAGTGGGCTCTGTGGGATGGAGTGGGCAGGAACGGCAGGGTCTCTCACCTTCCTGAGCTGAGCACAATGAACAGTGTCACAGCCACAGGCCATACTTACCATTCCACTATCTCTGGATGAAGAATGGTGTTGTTGACATTGAACCTATAGAGGGAAAACAAAGCAAGCCCATTAGTTCAATGGTCCATCATCTCCCAGCAAAAACTACTTCTTTCATGACATACACACCATGATCAAGAGGGGGCCCTTAACTTTAATTTCATGACTGCCTGGCCCACAAAAGGCCTGCTGCGCACTGCAAATGTGGCAGCCCAGGCCATGCCCTCTTAGTGCAGTCAGTTGGGGAACAAGCTGCTTGGCTGTGAAATGTCACCTTGCACCCTCTCTAGGCAGACAGCATAGCTTCTTCCACCAAGCATACCAACATATGCATAATGGGAATCCCAGAGGAAAAAGAGGAAAAGGAGAAGAATATTGGAAAAAGTAATGACCAAAATTTTGCCAATTTAATGAAAAACATTAATCTACACATCCATAAAGCTAACTCGATTCCCAACGGGATAAACTCAAAGAGATCCACACCCAGACACATCATAATCAAACTTTTAAAGACAAAGAGAAAATCTTGAAAGTAGAGAGAGAAAAGCAATTCCTCACATATGAGGGATCCTCAAAAAGATGGATGGTTGATTTCTCATCAGAGGCCAAAAGGCAGTAGGATGACATATGCAACGTGCTAAATGAAAAGTTTCGCAAACTAAGAGTGTAGATCCAGCAAAGCTATGTTTCGAAAATAAAGCAGAAATTAAACCAGTCTCAGATAAACAAAGACCAAGAGAATTAATTGCTAGAAGACCTATCCTACAAGAAATAGTAAAGGGAACCCCTCAAACTATAATGAAAGGGCACTAGAGAGTAATTTGAATCAGCAGGAAGAATAAAGGCACTAGTAATGGTAATTACATGAGCAAGTATAAAGACAATGTAAATGTATATTTTACTTATAAGTCCTTTTTTCCCTGCTATCTAACTTAAAAGAAAACTACATAAAGCAATAATTGTAATTTGTGTTGAGAAGCACAAAATGTATAAAGATACAATCTGTATGCAATAAGAACACCACAGAGGGGAAAAATGGAACTATATAGGGGCAAAATTTTTGTATACTATGGGAATTAAGTTAATATTAATGCAAACTAGTTGTTATTTATAAGTCTAAGAGGTCATTTGTAATCCTCTAGGTAACAACTAAGAAAATAACTAAAACATACAGAAAAGGAGATGAGAAAGGAATCAGAACCATATACTATAAACAATCAATTAATACAAAAGAAGGTAGCAATGAAGAAGCTGAGGAGCAAAAACGATGTATGACATAAAGAAACTAATAACAAAATGGCAGGAGGAAGTCCTTCTTTATCAGTAATTACTTCAGATGTAAACAGATTCTCCAATTAAAAGGCAGGGATTGGCAGGATGTATAAAAAAATCATCCAAATATATGCTCTAAAGAGACATAATTTAGATTCAAAGACATAAATAGACTAAAGTGAAAGGATGGGAAAAAATATACAGATGGTCCCCAACTTGATGATGGTTCAACTTAAGATTTTTCAATTTTACGGTGGTGTGAAAGCAATATGCATTCAGTAGAAACCATACTTCAAATTTTGAACTTTCCCCAAGCCATGGAAACACAGTACAATACACTCTCTGGGGTGTATTATACAATATACTCTCTTGTGATGCTAGGCAGTGGCGGTGAGTTGCAGCTCTCAGTCAGTCACACAATCACGGGGATAAACAACCCATACCCTCCAGTGTACTGTGTTGCCAGAGTTTGTTGTACATTGTGTGTTTGTTGTACATTGTGTTTTTGTGGTTTTGCATCCCATCATGTCTATAAAACACCCATCTGTGTCTTCTGCTTCTGGTGAGGAGCAGAAGGTGGCAGCAATTGCTCTTGAGGTGAAAGTCAAGATAGTTGCCCAACTGTAGGCTAATGTTAAGTGTTCTGAGCACATTTAAGATAGGCTAGGCTAAGCCATGATGTTCAGTAGGTTAGATGTATTAAAAGTATCACTCTCTAGTAAGGGTAATTATGTGAGCAACTATAAGACAATGCAAGTGTATTTTTTGTTATAACTCCTTTTTTTCCCTCCTAACTTAAATGACAACTACATAAAGCAATAATTACAAATCTGTGCTGAGAAGCACAAAATGCATAACTTTTTTTTCTCCTATCCAACTTTTGACTTACAATTTTTTCAACTTACGGGGGGTTTACTGAGATATAACCCCACTATAAGTTGAGATACATCTATATCATGCAAACAAAGATCAAAAGGGAGCTGGAATAGCACTACTAACATCAGACAAAATAAGTCTTAAGACAAAAAGTGTTACTAAAGACAAAAAAAGACATTTTATAAAATATAAAAAGTATTTTAAAAAGATCAATTCATGAAGTAGATATAATAATTATAAACATATATATACCTAACAATACAGCGCCAAGATATATGAGTTAAAAACTGACAGAACTGAAGACAAAATAAACAATTCAACAATAACAACTGAAAACTTCAAGACTTCATTTGGAGTAATGAACAGAACAATTAGAAGATCAGCAAAGAAAGAGAAGACCTGAACACTACAAGCCAACTTAGACCTAACAGACTCCACCCAACAGCAGAATACCTATTTTCTCAACTACACGTGGAATATTTTCTAGAAAAGACCATATGTTAGCCCATAAATTAACTCCCAATAAATTTAAAAGAACTGAAATCATATTAAATATGTCCTCCCACCACACTGGAATAAAATTAGAAATCGATAACAGAAGAAAAATTCATGAATAGATGGAAATTAAATATACACTCGTACACAACCAATGGGTCAGTAAAGAAATCGCAAGGGAAACTAAAAGTACTATGAGACAAATGGAAACAAAAACACAACGTACCAAAATGACAGGATTCAGCTAAAGCGGCTCTTTAAGGGAAATTTATGGATGAAAATGCCTGTATCAAAAAGGAAGAAAGTTATCTTAAATCAATGACTTAGCCTTCCAACTTAAGAAAATAGAAAAAGAAAAGCAAATTAAACCCAAAGCAGAAGGAACAAAATAATAAAAATTAGAGCTAAAGTAAGTGAAATAGAGAATAGAAAAATAATACAGAAAGCAACAAAATCAAAAGTTGGCTCTCTGAAGATCAACAAAACTGGCAAAGTCTTAGCCAGACTGACCAAGAAACAAGGAGAAGGCTCAAGTTACTGAAATCAGGAATAAAAGAGGGGACATTACCACTGACTAAACAGAAACCAAAAGGATTATAAGGAAATATGATGAACAACCATATGGTAATAAATTGGGTAAACAAGATAAAAAGAAAGAATTCCTAAAGACACAAACTACCAAGACCCACACAATAAAAAAATCTAAGTAGACCTATAACAAGTAAAGATATTGACTTAGTAATCAAAAACTTATCACAAAGAAAAGCCCGGGATCAAATGCCTTCACTAATAAAAAAGAATTAACGCCAATTCTTCACAATCTCTTACAAAAACTAGAAGAGGAAAAAACACTTTCAACTCATGTTATGAGGTCAGTATTACCCTAATACCAAAATCAGACAAGGACATCACAAGAAAACTATAGATAAAAAATCCTTCATAAACACACACACACACACTCACTCTTCAACAAAATACTAGCAAACGGTATCCATAAACATATAAAAAGGCTTTATACCATGAACAAGTGGGACTTATCCCAGGAATATAAGGTTACTTCAACATACAAAAATAATCAAGTTACTGCATCATATTAATAGAATAGGGGACAAAATCACATAAATGTAGCAAAAAAAAAAAAAAAAAAAAACTCACAATTTTCCACATCTTTTCACGACAAAAACACTCAATGAATTAAGAAGAAAAGGGAATTTCCTCGACCTGATAAAAGGTATCTACAAAAAACCCACAGTTGACATTATACGTAATGGTCAAAGACCAAAAGCTTTTCCCCAAGATGAGTAAAACAAGGCAAGAATGTCTTCTCTCTCCACTTCTATTCAAGACTTGGGATTCTAGCCAGAGAAATGAGTCAAGAAAAAAAAATAGAAGGCATTAAGATTGGAAAAGAAGAAGTTAAACTATCTAAGTTTATCGATGACATGATCTTGTAGACTGAAAATCTAAGCAACACACACACACAACACCTATTAGAGCTAGTAAACAAGTTCGGCAAGTTTACAAAATCTGTGATCAACATACAAAAATCAGATATATTTCTATATGTCAGCAATAAACAATCTGGAAATAAAATTAAGAAAACAATTCCATTTACAATAGCATCAAAAAGAATAAAATACTTAGGAATAAATTTAACAAAAGAAGTTCAAGACTCACTACTGAAAATTACAAAATATCGCTTAAAAATTAAAGAAGATCTAAATAAATGGGAAAATACCCCATGTTTATGAATTTGAGAGATTAATTTTGTTAAGGTGACAATACTTCCCAAATTGAGCTACAGATTAGTGCAATTTCCACCAAAACCTCATCTGGCTTCTTTACGGAAAGAAAAGCTGATGCTAAAATTTGTATGGAAATTTAAGGGAGCCAGAACAGCCTAAACAATCTTGAAAAAGAGAAGCAAAGTTGGAAGACTGACATTTTCCAATTTAAATACTTACTGTAAAGCTGAGTAATAAAGATAGTGTGGTACAAGCATGCGGAAAGACGCATAGATAAATGGAATAAAATTGAGAATTCAAAAATGAACCTATACATTTATGGTCAATTGACTTTTTTTATTGTGGTAAAACACGCATAACATAAAATGTACCATTTTTTAAGTGTATAGTCCAATAGCAATAAGTATATTTACATTGTTTTGCAACCATCACCACTATCCCTCTCCAGAACCTTTTCAACATGCCATATTGAAACTCTGCACCCATTAAACACTAATTCCCCATTCCTCATTCTCCCCAGCTGCTGGTAACTACTATTCTATTTTATGTCTCCATGAACCTGACTATTTCAGGTACCTCACTTAAGCAGAATTATATAATATTTATCTTTAGTCGACTGATTTTTGACAGGGGTGCCAAGAAAATGCAATAGGGGAAAAGATCTCTCAAGAAATGGTGAGAAAACAATTGGATATCCACATGGAGAAGAATGAGGTTAGATTGCTGCCTAATGCCATATGTAAAAATTAACTCCAACTAGATCAAAGACCTGAATGTAAGAGCTAAAACTACAAAACTCTTAGAAGAAAACGCAGGTATAAATCTTTATGGCCTTGGATTAAGTGATAGATTCTTCGATAATGACACCTAAAGCACAAGCAACTGAAGAAAAATAAACTGGACTTCATCAAACTTAAAAACTCTCATGTGTCCCAGGACACATTGAGAAAGTTAAAACACAATACAAAGAATAGAATTTTCACAAATTATGCAAATCTAGTATCTAGAATATGTAAAGAATTCTTAAAATACAACCTTAAAAATACAACCCATTTAAAAATAGGTGAAGTATCCGAACAGACGTTTATCCAAAGGAGATATACAAATAACAACTAAAGACAAGAAAAGATGCCCATCATTAGCTATCAGGAAAATATAAATAAAAACCATAATGAGACACTGCTTCATAGCCAATTACATGGCTATAACAAAAAAGACAGATAATAACAAGTGCGGGTGAGGATGTGGAGAAACTGGAACCTGCATATACTGCTGGAGGAAATACAAGCTGGTAGGGTCACTTTGGAAAATAGTTTGACAGTTCCTCAAAAAGTTAAACACGGAGTTACCATGTGACCCAAAAACTCCATTCCTTTGTATCTACCCAAGGGGAATGAAGTATAGGTTCACATAAATCAATGTCTGTAACAGTATTATTATTAACTAAAGCTAAAGGTACAAGTGACCAACTGTCTACCAACTGATGAATGTACAAACATATGTGGCAAATAAACATAGACTGCAATATTTTTCAGGCATAAAAATGAGCAAAGTACTGATTCATGCTTCAACGTGGATGAACTTTGAAGACATGCCAAATAAAAGAAGCCAAATACAAAAGGCCACATATTGTATGATTCCATTTATATCAAATACTAAAGTAAGCAAATCCATGGAGACAGAAAGTAGATTAGTGGTTGCCAAGGGCCAGGCGATGGGGAATGAGTCCTCACGAGTACAGGGTTTCTTTTCAGATGATGAAAATATTCTAAAATTGATTATACTGATGAGTGCATAGAGATAACATAGAGAAGCCAGTTAACTGTATATTTTAATGGGTCAATTTTATAAGATATGTAAATTATATCTTAACAAAGCTGTTTTTTAAAGCTTAATTAGACACATCATGAATCTTACTGTATGTAAATTTTATTTCAATAAAATCAACTTATAAAAATTGACAGAATGAAACAAGAAATAAATTCACAAAGCAGAGTGTGAGATTTTCTCATACCTTGTGTGGTGAAAGAACAAGCAGAGAATCAGAAAAGATGTAGAAAATATGAATAATAAAATTAACCAGCCTGACTTACTGATACACAGAGCACTATAGCCGACATCTGCATGCTCTGCCAGTGCACGAGAAACATTTATCTCAATGATCATAAGCTGGAAGTTTTAACAAATTTCAAAGTGTTGAAATACAGAAAATGTTCATTGATTATAGTGAAGTTAAACTAGAAACCAGTAACAAATAAAATTATAAAATCCCAAATTGTTTAGAAATGAAGCAAAAGACTTCTAAATAGACACTGTTCAAAGAAATAATGGAATTAGAAAATAGAAACATGAAATATCATAAACCCTGAAATGCAGCTAAAACAGTGCTGAGAGGAAAATTCATAGCTCTAAATGTATTTAGTGGAAAAGAACACTGAAACCAATGATCTAAGATTTTATAGCTCCCCTCACAAGAAAGTCCCTTTCTTCTTTCCCAAGAAGCTAAAGAACAAATAAACTTAAAGAAATTAGAAGGATATTAAAAAGAGCGGAAATCAATGAAATAAAAAACAAATACACAATAAAGAAAAATCTACATAGCCGAAAGTTGTTCTTTGATAAGATAAACATAATTAAAAAGGGGACTCCTGGACACAAAAGGATCAGATCGAGGACACATCTTTGATACACTGTGTCACGTGTGACCTGCAGCTCATGCTATCAGTAAGACATCTAGGGAAGCGTGACATGGCTGAGCACAAAAGACAGTCCTCAGCAGACCAGCCCTGGCAAGCCTCACCCCTCTGCATTCTGAGCCCTGCTCCGTCTCAAGCCAGGACATCACACAGGGCATGCAGAACTGTGACACCCAGGGATGCTCTGTCGCCTCATCACTGGTGGTGTTTGAAAACAACTCTCTGCTGCCATGTGAGGTTGGCACCCACACTCCTGGCTGAGCCCTGTGAGGATGGTTGGGGGCAGAGGAGAGAAGAGAGAACGGGGTATGGGCAGGCTGAGAGGAATCCAGACCGCCAAAGCGTCCAGATTTCTAACGACACAAATAAGACTACTTAATTCAAAGTCAACCAAAATGTTGTAGAATCAAAGCCCTACTTGTGAAATATCAGAGAGAACCAGGCAGCCAACATGGTTCAGTGTGAAGAACAGAGCAGCAGATGACATAAATCAAGACAACATTTCTCTGCCTCCCATTTCGCCAAATGTCACTTTGACATTAGGAAAAGCAATGGCCTATCTCCTCCACAGCCAAACACACCAGTAAAATTTCACTTCACAAAATGTACGTGCGTATACACACATGCGCCCACGTACCCACGAGCAGCGAAGTGTCTCAGCACACAGACATCAACACACAGATAACATGAACATAAACACAACAGACAAGATGAACACACAGGTAGCATACGCTTAAAAAAGAGGCACACGCAGACACACACAGATCTGTATACAACAGGCACACACTCAGAGACATGCCCAAATATATATACATACGGAAACACATAAACTCACACAAATGCACACTCAGACACGAAAATATCTAAAGAAATAATACACCTGGATACACACAGAAGAGTCCAAAAGACACCCCCCAGTGTTGACAGTGTTTGTCTTGGGGCAACAAGATTCGGATGTTCCTTGCTTTTGCCACTGAACTAGTTAGCCCTCTCTGTGATGAGCATGTGATCACTGTGGAAAGACAAACCCACCAGTGCCTGTAGGGCGGGGGGTGTCCCGGAAGCAGACAGTACCTCCCTGTGGGCTGGGTGACAAGGGTGAGTAGTGACGGCCCAACCACCCCCACCTCCTCCCTGCGGTTTCCAACCCTGGAGAGCAGGCCCTGCAAGGGACCCCACCCAAGACCCCGCCTAGGGGCCGAGGTGGGTTCTTGTCCCTTCAGGATCCATCCCCTCGTGGACATTCCATGGGCTATAATCAGAAGCCCAAATATTAACTTGATACACAAGTTAACAGCAACCAGAAAGCCAACGTCCTCACACCATATATTGGCATTTTGCTGTAATTGTCAAGTTTTAATAATGTCCCTCTGCTACCTGGATTTTAAAATTCACTTCTTAGAATATTAATATTCCTGCATTAATGACCCCCAAATTCAGCAATTTCATATTTAACTGCTTATTTAAATGGAATTAATTCATAACTAAATCTCTTCAAATATGCAAGGCAATTTAAGTGATGCCAAAAGATAAGAAATACACTTATCCTGAATAACCAGCTGATGTTAAATATCGATCCTATTTCTCTGTCAGGCAACAGTGTGAAACAGAGCCCTCTGTAACTCACCGCCCCCTCCCCCAGGCTCCTGGGCGCACAGTCTGCCTGCTTCGGGGGAAACTCTCCTGCCAAGAAGGCACCCTATTAAGCTATGCAAACTTGATGGATGAGTGACCCTCGACTCAGGCCACCTGGGCCCCCACGACACCTCTCTCCCTCCATAGTCAGCATCTCTCTCAGGAAAATCTGCTCCACAGCCCACCCCCTTAGATGCTAACCAACATCTGTCACGTATGACTTTGCTCCTAGGCTGTGTGAACCAACCACTCCAGGCAGTCGCAGTGGCCACAGCCCCTAAGAAGAAGCCTCATGTCCTCCTGACAGCAGAGTGACCCTCTCCACCTCAGCTTCCCCTAGCTCCAGCCCCAGAGCAGCCTGGCCGTGCCATCACCAGGACCTGGCAATGGACACCTGACCCCGTCCTCCAGCCGGAGGCCACAGAGGACCCTGCTCCTTCCACATCTGCAGGAGCTATCCCTGCTCCAGCCCAGCCATCCATGGGAACTGTGACCTGAGCCAGAGGCCACGCTCAGCCTGAGGCCTGGCAGACTGTCCCCACCGGCTCCCTTCATCCCATCACAATCATACTCCCGGCTCCCCACAGAGGATAAAACCATATCCCTTGAGCTCAGGGGTCTTGGGCCCTTGAGAGATGCCAGCACTTGTCTACCCCACTCCGCCATCTCTGGCTCCCTGTTCTCTCTGCTGTGGGTCCTCCACAACCCCAACACTGCGAGACCTGGCACACTCCCTGTTGTAGGGAGCAGGCAGCCAGCCCAGATCTGGGAAGGTGGAGGGGTGTCTGAGGTCTCCCAAGACCAAGTGTGACAGACCCAAGCGGGCAACTCCCAGAAGCCACATTTAGAGAGGTCACAGGCTTCTCACTCAACTAGACCAGGACCCAGAGACTCTAGCATGAGTAGACAGGTGAGGCCACCATTCTACCAAAAGCTCCCTCCTCTCCCCAGGCCCAGGAGTAAAGGAAGCCTGGGATACAGCCAATCTGCACAAAACGAGAGGCCCAACCTGAACTTCTGCTGAAACAGGTCAATCAAGGACCTAAGATGGGAGGTGTTGCAGAGAAGTTCAAAAGGGTCAAACCCCAAAATTTCAGGAATAAGGCACATTATTAAGGGCTGTGAGAAGTGACTGGTGATAGAAGCAATTGAGCACTAGAAAGTAGGACGACAGCGAGATTCATCTTGCTTAGGAAACAGGCTATTATTATCCCCAGCAAACAGCTGGAGCCAGTCACAGCAGGCAGGTGAACTCGGTCCATGAGCTGCACTGGCCCTCAAGGACAAGGGCCTCCCTAGCTTGGCACAGAGGTCAGGAGGTGGCAGAGTCAAGGTGCTAGCAGCAGGGGTGGGTGGGAGGCAGGGGGCTGGGCTGCACCTACACCCCAGGAAAGTGAACATGACTCTTTACAAAAGAAAGGCACTGGCAAGGCAGCTGGAGACAGAAGCCACTGTCAAGGTCAGTGCCCATGGCATGGAGCTACACAAAGCGTGCCACAGTGGGAGGGGAGGCCCAGAGGGAGACATGGAGGACAAACTTCCACGGACAAGAGGGAGAGAATACCACAAGCAGGCCAGGGGACCCCAAAGCAGAGAGACACACAAGAGGGCTTTCACATGCAGTGTGTCAGCCAAGTCAGAAAACTTGGCCCCACACAAGAGTTTGGGAAGGAATCCCCCAGGGCAGCAGTGAGGGGTCTGGGGGAGCACCCTGTGGCAGGCGCCCATCTGGACTAGACCATGAGTTAGAGAAGGACCAGCCCAGCACTGAGGGAGAGTGTGCAAATTAGGGCAATTCTTGGTTCTCTAAAAAGCCTCCCAAAACAACAAATAAACAAACAAACAAATAAATAATATTTAAAAATGCTCCCAAATGCAGACCAGGTGGGTGTGGGTTTGGCAGAGCCAACCATCCTCTGGGCTCTTGGCAGGGACTGCAGAGACTCAGGGAGCAACAGCGGACAGAGGCTGGGGTCTGTTTACAGAGGGAGAGATGGGGTTCATGTCGCCACTGCTCCCAGGGGGGGTGCAGATGACAGTGATGATGTCCCTGAGCCCCCCATCTCTCTCGGGAAAACTTAGAGAGCAGCCAGCAGTGCTCTGAGCTATATCCTGAGCTCTCTCTCAAGAACCGCGCCTGCCACACCACCCCCCAGACCTGTTCCCAGGGCGCTGGGCAGACATTCTCTGAAGCAGAGACCTCTGGAGCAGGCAAGCCAAGGCCCACAGCCAGGAAGCCCCACAGCTCCCTGACACCAGGAGTCTTGCAATCAGCGATCCTCGTGTCCACCTGGCCCACTGCACAGAGAGGGAGATTGAAGCTCAGGGGCAACAGGACTCAATGGGGGCTGCCTGTGAGCACCATCTCCACACCAGGCTCCAGGTGAGTGCGATATCATTTCGTCCCCACAAGCCCAAGCATGCTACACATGGGGGAGCCGAGGTTCAGAGGGCAAGTTCTCCTAAGATCACAGAACCAGTCAGTGAGGCAGCCACCAAGGCTCCCTCCTCCACCAGCGCTATGGTGTTGGGGACCACTGAGCTGATCCACGGTGACGGCGGAGGCAGGTGAGCAGGGTGCCGGAACACCAGCACCTGGCAGCACCGGGGGCCCAGGGAGGCTCAGCCCAGGACAGGCAGCAGCGGATTATGCACCCCGCTCCCCAAAGGGCCTAGGGAAAGACAGCGGCTCCATGGCCAACATTTCGAGGAGCTCGGCTAACCACTGCCAGTGTGGGAGGCGTGGCCACGCTGCGGAAACTCCCAAGAAGATGCAGAGATTTGAGCCATGAGAAGAAGCAAACCTAATACCAGATCCTCCTGCCCTATCGCTCTTATCACTGGGGGAAGTGATACATATTTATGAACTCCAAATCCTCCTAATCACCCCTACATCTCACACACACACAAATTCCCATGGCTCAGGCTCATACATAATTATAAGGCACTTCCTCTGTCACTGCCTCAGTCCACCAAAGGACGACAGAGGACACAGTGACGCAGAGTAAGTGTGGTGGGGGAGGGGCTGCAATTTTGGTACAGGAAGTGGCTGGGAGCTGTCCGGCTCAGCAGCCTGGAGAAGCAGGTACTGCCCCACCCCCCCCCACCCCCACCCCCACACACGAGGGTTTGTCCGCTGTAGCCTTGGGCCAGCAATGCAGACCCCACAGACCCCCACAGGGCCGGCCAGCCCAGCCCAGAGAGACAGAGCACCTTCCAGGAACCATAGCGTGACGGCGGCAAGGATAGCAAGATGCTGCACTCTCTGGGCCCAACATCTGTCCTCCCGCCTGGAAAGGTCTAGAAAGGGGAACAGGGTTTGGGGCTCAGCTTGGTGTTCAGCTGAGAGGGGGCAGGTAAGGGGGTCATTATCTGGGGCTGGGGCAGCACGGGATATGGGGGAATTAAGAGCAGGGCTGGGAGAAGTTAGGGGCAGGGAGTAAGAGAAGGGGCTGCTAAGAACACAGATGGAGGGGCTCGGAGCGGGGCTCTGGAGGGGAAAGCATGGCATGGTGGGGGCCTGAGCGCATGGCGGCCGGGCTGCCTGAGCACTCAGCGGGCCTGCGCTTTCATTATTCAATGCAAGAGAAGTGGCATCTGTTCCTTAGAGTAAAAGTCACAGTGAATTTAGGCAAATTATTTTTCTAAACATTTCCTCAAAATGAGCAGTCTAACCCCCTTCCAGCATTCTCCAGTTTGCGTATTTTGTGTCCACTCCGCAGACTGATAAGGGCCTGCTGGCAAAGATGTGAGCTGTGAGAATGCAAAAAGGCAGTTCCCAGGCCCCCAGGACTCACTTGCTGATGCCCTCGAAGGAGGCCTCCTTGCAGACACTGCCGCTGTCGGTGTTGACGCCACGCTGGAGAAAGAGAGGGAGTGTGAGGGCACGGAGACGTCAGAGTGGCGTCTCCACAGCCTGCACTGCAGAGCCTGCCTCCTCCGGCCAGACTCAGGACCGGGGAAGAACTGGGAGCCCCAGCCCAGCCGGGCGAAGCCATCCCTCCCTGCCTTTTACGCAACTCCCAGCCAGGCCCCAGCACAAGGGCAGGCCCTCCTTTTTCTGCTGCATTTTGAAAAGTAGAGAACACATAATTTCCGCTGTCAGAGCACTCTGCAGACACCAGCAGGCTGCTCAGGTACAGGCAGGGGCTGGGTGAGAAGAGCTTGGCCCGGGACCACCCCCTACTACCAACCTGCTGTCCTGGGCCAGCCGCATCTCATGCACACGCTCCCCACCGACTGTCCTAGAGAGCACTGTCAAATCTAGCCCTTCCAAAGATGCTGTCACATTCCTCTCCTTTTCCCAACTGTAAGGAGACTCCAAGTGGAACTCAGATAGGAGCGAAGACAAAACAAAAGATTCAGAGAAAAATGTGCCATCCCAGGAGAAGTAAGTAATTTTAAACCACCACTTCTTCCTCAGAAACGGCAGGTTGATGGCTAATGGAATCCCCCCAATAAAACACATTGGACCGTATGTGACCACAAGCCCCTAACATAACCTTCCTTCTCGGCCGTCACAACAGCACAGCAGGTATAATAGACCATGTGACATGCTAACAAAAATAACCAAGAAAAACTATTTCTGTAAAAATCGATTAACGAAGGAGAGAAGGGTCACTTTGGGAGGGAAGAAAAGCTGTACACTCTTCATGTCTGAAGCTCCCAAGGTTAAAGAAGAACAGGAAAGCAGGCTTCTCCTCTGAGCCCTTTCACAGCCCAAGAGCCCCACGGGCTGCGAGGGCTCTGGGGTGGCTACGCAGCCCTGCCCCGCCCTGACACCAAGGGTGTGTTTTTCAAATTCTACTAACAATGGAGGAGACACAGAGTGGAAGCAAATTAATATTCTACATCCACAAATCCTGAGAGTTCAGCGTGACACAAATACATCCTCTAGCCGGGTGTTAACCCTTGGAGTGGGTATGGTGTCTCATCCACAGTGGGTGGCCTCATGACAGGACACAGCACGTCCCAAGGAGACCAGAGAACTGGGGACAAGGAGACTGGAGAATCCAGCCATTCAGACCAAGGTGACACTACTAATCATCGATGACCATCCCTCTTGGTTTCTCAGTCCTCCCCTATATAGCCCCAAGCTCTGCTGGGGCAGGCAGCTCCCTAAAACCCCTCCCCGTGCCCAAACACAACCTGGCCCCTGGACACCTGCCACTTACCAAAGTGAGGAGGACAGAGGGGCTCAGTGACGTCAGGACACTGGCAATCTGAGAGGTGAGAAAGAAAAATCCACTTTAGAGCAACCACAGGAAGTCGGATGGAGACGCTATACGACCATCACTTAATGATGGCTCACACTTTTGGAGCAGATCCTTAAACGAGGCAGTGCTGTTGTCCCCATCCTGCTGATGAGGAAACTGAGGCTTACAGAAAATTAAGGACTTCTGAAGGCCACACGGCTATCAAGTGGCAGAGAGGGATTCAAACATAAGTCTGGCACACGTCCCCACATGCTGCCCGACCTCCACACAGGGATCCCGGGCCCCCAACAGCCAGACCTGCCCATCCTCCAAGACCAGCCCTTCTGCTTATCTGCCAAGTCCCTCCCGAAAGACAACCGGCAACCTCTTAGGCACTGGCCCCACCAGACTCCCCTCCCCAGAGCAGACACCTTCCTCCATGCTCCCCCCGCCCCCATTAATCTCTTAGACCATGGGAAGTTGGCTGTCCCTAACATCTGCCCCAGGCCCCCAGCCCACATCCCCAGGCCCCATCCTTCCACCATGGCCCACTCAGGCCTCACGTCCCTCTGCTGCCTGCTTCCTGCCCTAACCCCCTGATGAGTGCACCAAGCAAGCTCATCTCTCCATGCCTTCACCCGGGCTCTCCCCTCTGCCTACAGTGCCTTCTCCCTATCTTAGCCGCTTCATCAATTCATACTCAGGATTGAGGTTCCTGGCCACCCAGGCAGGTTCATTCACTCCTTCCTCCACTGCCCCACTGACCATCACCATTCCCTTGGCCAAGTGCCCATCACATTGTATTAGCCATGATGTCTGCACCCTTGGGTGCCAACGACCCTAGGGGGAGGGCCTTATTCCTCTCCTGGCCCCCACCCCCATCTGTTTTGCATCTTGGCTACTACAGCCCCTAGTGTATTTGAGCCCCTCAGCTCAGAGAACAGTCTCCCTCCTGTAGGCCCTGCCCCTCCCCACACCCTCACCTAAGTCCTTTAACACTGACACTGTGAAGAGCGAGGACGATCTGTCGTTTGTTGTTTTTACAGCTTTATTGAGCTGTCACCGGCATACTCTACACTGCACATGTTTAAAGTGCATGTTTTGATAGTTTTGACGTACATATATATACATGCTTTTTAATACTAAGAGGCTCCCAGAGAAAACTTGGAAGACACTGAAAACTATAAAAAGATAAAATATACCTACAATCCCATCCCCAGAGACCTTTTATCTCTGCACATAAAAACAGAGATATGTAATGGCATTTGGATCATACAAAGTTGCATGCTTCACTTATTCCCTGTCATTAAATATTCTTCAAATCCCTGGTTTTTACCAGTCGCTACTGCCGGGGACAGTGAACACCCATGAAGCTGGTGCTGCAGATGTCCAGACTTCGCAGCGGAAGTCTGTGTCTTATTTAAGTTAGATCATCTGCCCAGATTTACAGTCAAGAAAGAGCAAAGCCTAGAGTTGAACCTATGGCTGTGTCATAGTCTCTTAACAGATGTAGCATAATTTATTCAATCCCCTATTGGACACTTAAATTATTTCTCAGGATTAACTATGATAAATAATGCTCTGATGAACATCTTTATTACTTAAGCCTTTATTTCCTTAAGATAAAGTCCTTTAAAAAAATTATTTCCTTAAAAAAAAAATAAAACAATCACCTGAATGTGACCCAGGAAAACGGCCAGGTGAAAAGCCATATACTTTGACAAGGTTTCTGATGCTCAAGGCCAGATGCACTGTCAGAGGGGGACCAACCAGCCTCATACACTGGTGCCTGAGGCTCCATCTCCCTGGAGCCCCTCACTGCTTCAGTAGCTGTTCCAACAACCACTGAATCCCTTGGCCTCTATTGCACAAACAATTGGCTTGGCCTCGTCCCTGCCACTCCCCAGGCCTTTCTGGGTGTGTGTGTGTCGGGTGGCGGGGGGGGGGGGGTGGTCGGGGAGGTGCCGCACTCATTAAAAGGAAAGACAGCCACGTGTTGGGCCCTGAGTGTGTTGTTACAATGGTGAAGGGTCTCCATTCATTAGCACAGAACATTCCGTCAGTTATGGCAGCAAAACCCAAGAACGGATGGGCACTTGGGGAACGTATGTGCTACTGTCCTTGGGAGAGAGGAGCGGGATGACAAATGTGCGAGCTGATGTTTCTCTCTCGGCAACGACTCAGGATGCTCGGGGATAACGGAGGAGAAGCAGCCCTCCCGGTGCTGCTGACGCACAGAGGGACCGACGCCTAACAGAGAGCAGGCTGGGTGTCTACTGGTCCTGGGCCACATCTTTTATGAATCACAACTGCTTGAGTGGGTCTTGGTTACCGCTGTGGCTGCCAAACCTCCCCCAGCCTAGAGCTACATCTGCCTTTCCCCGTCCCCGTGGAGACCCATTAGTGCTACACACTCATCAACACAGCCTGATTCCATGCCTCAAAAGTTAAGGGGACATGACAAGGCTATGTGTCACCAGTCTGAAGTGCAGCTCTGGCACACAGGATGGCATGGCTCTGTCAGCACTGGGCCTTGTTTCCACAGAGCGGTGGTCACTGGGGACCCGTCAGCTCTCACAGACAGACCAGTGCTGCATCGATCTCCCGGGCGGCCGGGCCTCTCCGGCAGGTCGAGGCGCAGCACACGCAGAGCTTGTCAGAGCCCCATGGACAAGGAGCTTACCCTGGTGACAGTCAGCGGCTTCCCACAAATACCTCGCATGCCCTCATGCCTAGAGCCTCATACAGGCCACTCTTCACAGTGGTGACCCAGAAAAAGGGGCCGGACAGTCCTTGACCAGTGCTGTCAAGAAGGCCTGCCCTGGTCCCGGGATTTGGGCTTCACCGCACAAGAACCTGTGCTTTTAATAATGAACCAATTTTCATGGCGGTCTGAAGCAGAGGTAAACACTGGTGGCTAGCAATGCATTTAAAAATCTGAACGTTTCTAAAATTTAAACATCAGGAGAGAACACAAACAATACGGATCTGCTGTTACTCTTGAACAACTGGAGTATCTAGCAACCCCGGGCCAGCGGCCCCACAGAGCAGCTGCCCCTTAGAGGTCCCACTTCGCACCCCACATCTCCCTGATGCGTCTCCACCCTGAGGCTGAGAGGCAGGCAGCACCCATCACTATGCTGCCATAATGGTTTCTCTTACATCCATCCCACCCGCATCAGAGCCAGTGACCCTGGTGTCTCCCAACATCTGCCCAGCGCCACTAAGAGGAGAGAGGGCACGTCCACCTCGCCAGCTCCCATCGCGTTATAAACACCAGCCTTTGCCCTGAGTCTCAGCAGCAACACCTCGAAGCACCTCTCAAGGTTCTCCTGAGTGTCCCCTTCTCAAGGGAATCACCATTCACTCTACCGTCTTGACAAACGCAGGATCATCTACCGGGAGGAAGGGAACCAGATACCAAGTTTGCTACAACAGACACCGGCAATTTATATGTGATATCAAGTGACCTACCATGGCCTGAGTGGGGGACTTCCTGTCTTCTTTTAGAGGAGACGAGTGTCAGCTGCTTCCCGTCTGTGATTTGTCACTGATGACCCAGGCTGTCCAAAGTTAGAGTGAGCACCGTAGAACTGGCCCCTCCTTGACTTAAAGGGCTTTCTGTTACCTTCCATGATGGAGGAGGCCCCGGACCTCTAGCACCTCCAGCCAGGTATCTCGGTCCAGCAGTCTGTATTTTTGTCAGGCCGTTTCGAGCCACAGAGAATCAATGGCACTTGAGAGCTGGTGTTGCCCCCACAGACCTGTTCTGCAGCATCCCCTCAGGGCAATGCAGAGGTGGAGGCTGGGCCCTGGGGTCCAAAGGTCTGGAGTCCGGGGTCGCATCCCCACTCTGCTTCCCAGCTCTGGGCCGTGAACAGGGCCCTCCACACCTTTGAGCCTTGGCCTCCTCGCCTGTAATGTGGTGAGAGCTATCGATCACCCTTGGACAGAGCGGGAGGGACAAAGGGATCCTGTGAGCTGGTGACACTACTGGAACTTTCAGGTGCCGCCCCAGAGTGAGGCACCTGTCGGTCAACATGAGCACTCATTTCCAGGGGGAACCACGGCAGTAAGAGTCACGACAAAACTGATAACAATGACGATGATGACGACGGGGTGGTGCGGAGAGCTCCTGAACCCGAAACAGAGCCCGTCCTCTGAACTCAGCTGAAGCTTCCCTTGAGATTCTGCTTCATGAAAGGCTCAGGATGAGCCGGGCTGTGGCGCTGTCATTCTACACTATCATCACGGGCTTTCCTGTTCTGACCTTCAAGACCGCCTCCGTTTCTCTGCATTTGGAGGCCAGTCTTCCTCTCCCCAGAAATCACAGTATAAATGGTGTTGAGTTTCCCCCAGTCATTAAAGCAAAAATGTCAAACTGCAGCTGGGAAGGCCTCTGCTTGGAGTTGCTCTGACCCAGTGGGCAGAGTCCTATGACCGTCCCAGGCTGCCCCTACCAGGTTTCAAACTGAGAAGACCTGGAAGGTCGAGGTCCCAAAAGGCAGTACTGTTAAAATGGAGTTTATGGAGGCAGGAGGGATATACCTGCCAAAGAAAAGGGTCAGGAACAAAATCAGAACTAAAGATAAGCAGATTCCTTGCTCTCAAGTACTTAGAAATACAAGGTAAGTAGCAAATGACTTCACTGGGGACATGTAAATAAATGTTCAGACTATTTGAGATCCAATACCGAAAGAGCTCAATACAATAATAGGTCATGGGTGCATTAACAGACTCTTTAGATGCTAGGAGTCACCCTCGATAACCTGGCACTAAAATCACAGGACAGAAAATAAAGATCCATCAAAAGCCCCACCCCCTCCATAATCCAACCAGGCAGAAGGTGCTGCAGGAACAGGCCCCCACAACCCCGTGGATTCACGCTGCTCTCCTTCACCGAGGCCCTCCTGAACGGGCACCGCCACACCGTGGTCACCTTCTGCACCAGACCCTGTCCCTGACTGCTGAGTTCAGCCCCACGTCTCAACCAGCTCTGATGCACATATGTCCTTGGTGGGTACGGAGTGTGAGAAGAATGTCTGAGGGAAGAAGAACTGGGCCTTACAAGACAGTAAAGGGCTGGGTACAGAACAGAACACAGCCACCATGTCCCTGACCGGTCCCAGTAGCCAAGGGAGGGGCACCACTATGGTCTGGAGTCAACATGGCATGCAGTGGGCTGGCACAAGGCCTTGGAGGATGGGTAGGATACGAAATCAGAGAAATGGGCCTGGCATTGCAAGACAACAGAATTAGAGCCAGACTGTACCTAGGGACAAGATAGTACTGATTTGGGTCTACTTGGGGACATATCAAGGTGAGCTGTCTGTCCCCAAGCAGGCTGGGCCAAGCCCCTGACACCAGCCTGAGAAAATACTGGTTCCTCACAATACTGTGGGTCTGTACCCTGGGAACCCTCCTCTCGCCCAGCGCTGCCATCCCCTGCCACAGTCAGAGTCCTGCCCAGGCGGAGGGGAGAGCTGCTTAGCCTTTAGTCGGCTGGCTTCTATGGCCACTTCCACACGTGCCCCCAGCTCTTAGTATATGTCCACATGTGACCTCTATCTGAGGAAATGTGGCATGGAGGGTCCCATCCAGGTGATCCTGCCAGCCTGGGGCACTAGGCACTGACCTCTCAGTGTTTATGTCCTACCCAGCACTGACCTGCATGGAGCCTGGGGGTTGCAACAGCACCCAGAGATGGAACGGAGAGGTCTCATGTGTGCCTGGCAGTGGCTGCAGTGTCAGGAGGCCTGGGTCCCCCAAGGAGACAATGAAGGCGCATAGCTATGCTCTTTCCTCTGGCACAGCCCTGCCCTATCAGCAGTGAAAGTCAGGGACGGCCCCTTTTGACTGCCCGGATTTAGAAGAGATTCAAAGCCCCAGGATGACAGTCATGCACCTACCTTGGCCACATGACACTACGGACAACCACACTGGGAAGTGGACTCCACCCCTCCCCACAGGCCTCTCGGAGTCTGGGGCTTTTCTGACAGCAGCTTGTGCAGCTGGAGGGGGACTGCAGGGAGGGCCTCCTGACACATGAAGGCCCCGGCCAAGACTGGGGGGGCACTCAGAGCAGACCTTCCCGGAAATGTCCTCCCCTGGTGCACAGTGGCCACCTCCCAGGCACTGGAAATTTCTGGCCACTGCATCAGGGGCGCCGCCCTTGCGGAAAAGGGGCCTCCTCAGGGAGACCTGAGGCGCGTTTCTAGCAGCTCTCCTAACGAGGGCGCTGCTGAGGCGCTGGTGGTGGGGTGGTGGCGTCCTGTGACATCTGCCCAGGCTGCGGCTGTGGGAGGAGAGGGGATCCAAAGCAGATGGGGACTGGAAGCCCTGAGCCACGTGGAGAGGAAGAGGTGGACAGCACTGACCTCGTCTGTGTACTGGACGTCATCCACAGCATACTTCTCCTTGAAGTGCTCCTTGGAATGAATCCTCAAAGGGAAGCACAGGAATGCCAGGGTCAGGGTTTGGCTGCCTTCCTGACCCGAGGCCCAAGCCGTGCGGCCCCTGGCCCATCCCTGCCCCGCTGACACCTGGCACTATGCAGGTCTACCCAACACAGATTCACCGGGCCTGCCGCAGGGTGACCACTGAACCACATCTGCCCCCACGACCTCCCCAAGCTGTCCTCCAGCCCTCCTTTGAGTCCATGACCCCTGGTTGCCTGGGACAAGGAGCTGCAGACAAACCTCCTCCCTCCACCGTCAGTGAGAGCCCACCAGGCAGCCAGCCAGCACACCTCACTCACCCTTTGGGGCATGAAATAAGCTGCCTCCCTGGCCTTAAAGGAAAGTTAAAAATGTAGCACTTGAAAGAAGTCAATATCAGGATTACTCACTGTGATGAGAAACAGTCAAGCTTATTTATCAGCCCTGAAAAATCAAATGGTAAGAAGACAGAAACACAGAGCCGAGGAGGTTGGGCAGCCTGTGCCCACCTCACGAAGGGGTCCTGGTCACGGCTGCACCGGGCAGGGTTCTGGCTGGGTCCAGCAAGCACCACCCCCACCTCCCGCCTCTTGGTCGGGAAATGAGTCAGTGTCACTGCTGGTGACAAGGCTCACTTGAGGAGGAGTATTAGCCACATGGCGTGGCGGGGTGGGTGCTGCAAGCCAAGTCTAATGACGTACACGCACGACGTCCTTCGCCATCCCACGCCTGGGCACCATGTCAGCACGGGGGCATTCACCCCCTTCCTGTGATCGCATCGTATTCTAGTCACCAAGTGTTAGAGCCAAAAGGGGCCTCGGGGGGAAGAGAGCAGACGGTTTTCAGATTGTGCTTCCTGGGTTCTCGAGTGTGAGTGGATGACAGGGGTTGGGGGTGCCAAAGACAATGTGCCGGAGAGGCTCAGAGGGGATAAGGGAAGGAGAACACTTCAGGACTCGAAGATGACCACCTCAAAGAGGGAGCTCCATGTGTTTTTGAGACACCAATGTCTTTGAGACACATTCAGACATCAGCGCCCAGGAAGCAGAATGCCTCTCCCCTCTCTGAGCCCTGCATTACTTCCCTCTCCACCCAAACAAACATCCTAGACTGGACTGTATCCACGAAGCACAGAGCACAGACCCAGGGTCGACAGGTGGGCCTCGGGGACCAGCAGCTGGGAGCTCGCCACCACACACAGCAAGCCAGGCCGAGGAGCTGATGGTCTCGCTGCAATGGGCTGTTCGGGGCCCCCAAACGCTCTGCTTTATCTCCCTTTTGGCTTCCCTCGTGTGAGGAATGGGTGTCAAGCTCCTGCTGTTCATTAAATTTGTACAGTCCAGTCACATTAGCTTCCATGGTTGAGACAGGACCCAAAAATTGAATGGCCAAACCCTGGTGCCTCCATCGGCACTGCGTGAAGCAGGTCAGACAAGAACTGATGACCAGTACCTCGCCTGGACACAGAAGGTCCAGCTCCAAGGCTTAGCACCAGGAGCTTACTGACCCTTTGCTACTACGCGGTGACACTCTCAGCACCGAGTTGACCCTGTGGACATGCACAAAAGCACATGCCAGAAGGGCAAGAGGCATCATCACCACATCCACTCTGACTACCCTGGCTCCAGGCCTAGCTCTAGGACAAATGCCCTGTGTCCTCAGCAAGTCCCCAACCCGCCTCTGGTTCCCAGTCACTTAATTACCTCCAGCTGTGACAGGCAACAAACACAAACTCTGAAAAGATTTGGGAAATGCCAAGGACCTGCTTTCAAGGCCAGCCTCGATGCTCCCTACAGATGAGCGCCTTGGCCATTAGCTTAGGCACTGATCTTTTCACCTCCAATCCCAATGGGGATCCTAACCCTCTCACCTCACCCAAGTCCCACTGCCAAGAAATGTGTTCCTGCTCGCCCACCCGGGAATGCTGGTGGTCAGGCCTCAGCAGAGACCTAGGAGGCTTGAGACCTGGGAATGCCTCTGTGTGCTCAGCCTGAGGTCAAGGTCATAACATTGTGGAACCAGAGGATGTAGGAGGAGGAAGGGGCAAAGGGAAGGTGAGCACAAGGCAGCTGTGATCTGCAGGTGGCCCTAGAGCATGTGTTCAGCCACAGCCACAGCCATTCCACTTGCCACAGGAGCCAAGGAGTGCCAAGGGCCAGCCAGCCACCCTGATGTCCAGGAGGAAGTGAGTGCAGGTGCCACCCCACTAAATGTCCTTTGCCTTCCTGAACGCACTTGGATGGCACAGTCCAGAGCATACACACTGGGCCTCAAGGGCCAAAACTGCCTAACTAGCTTATAGGCCTGGTTCTCAGCAGGAAAACCCACTTGACAAATATAACCTAAAAAACTGTGAGCATCTTTTCTGGAACTTTGCATGTCATTCTTCTCTAAAAAGCAGAGATAATTAAGTTTGAATACTACTTATTTTTTTATGTTTTAGAGGTAATTATAGTAAAAACCATTTTAATGTCACCCTAAGGGATAAGTATGTCAAGCCACCATGTCAAGCCAACTACCAGAGGCTCAGCAGCCATGACTTTGGTAGGGCTGATGGGAGAAGAAATGGCCTATCCACGTGAGCCCTACAGAGCTGGCTGCAGAGGTCACTGGGCAGCTATATACCCGCTGAGGGTCAGGCTGGAAGTGGCCACGCCCTCCCCCACCTGGAGTTTAAGGTCCAGCAGGGCAACTCTTGCCAGATCCTGTCACATGGGAGATCCAAACAGAAGCAACTGGACCAGGAGACGGTGGCTCAGCAGGAAGGCCAGCCCCCCACCCTGGAAATTCTCCCTTCAAATGGAAGGGGCAGCGCTGGCAGGAGAGAGGAGGGAGTGCCCCACTCAAAGGGGTTCGCATCCCCCGGATGGAGCCGGAGTCCAGGGACCCGGCCCATGCAGGCCTTCTTCACCAGCAGCTGGGCCAGGCATGAGTTAGAGGAGGCCCTTCCAGGAACTCAGGGTCAGGAGTGATGCGCCGCGTGCCAACACCTGTGCAAGGCCTCCGCGGGAAGAAGACATTACATTAATGCCCATGATGCAGACGCGAAGGAGAGCCCTCTAGAAAAATGAAATTTCCAAGCTAAGCTGACCACCTGCAAGCAGTTAATGAATAAGTAACAGCTAAATTACAGCAGTCACCATCAATTTCCAGCAGCCAGAGCCTGCCTTCAGCTACAAACGAGGCTGCTGCCTTTCATTCCGTTCACTGCACAACACACCGCACAACGCCCAGCACTGGCTCCGGAATGGCAGGCAGCAACCATTTCAAGATTCTATTAGCTTGTCAGAGAAAAGCAATGCAGATCTCTCCAAAGCCACACAGGCGCCTGCTCCTGGGGACAGCTCCCGTGAGCAGACGGCGCAGCAGCGGTTCTCAGAGAGGTCGGGCAGTGGGAGAGCCCGTGGCTCCGGATGGGAAGCCGACCAAAAGGAGGCCGTCCGTGCTCAGCAGGGCCCCGAGAGGCTCCCAGCTGAGGATCCTGGCAAATGCCTGTCCAAGTTTTGGGCTGCCTGGGACCAGGGTCCTGACGAACTACCTGGGAGCCAAAGGAATGCCCTCAGCCTTCCTCAGGTGACCTGTGCCCCACACTGGTGCCCCACACACCCTCCCTGAAGACAGATGGAGCCAGGAAGAGGCCACCAGACAGGCAGGGGCAGCCCTGGTTCTAGTGACCCGAGTGTGTGCATGCAATGGGGGGAGAGTGGCTGTGAAAAACCACCCGCACCACCCCTGTGCACATACACCACACACGCACACACATGCAAGTGTGCGCACATCAGTTCCCACATCAAAAAGAAAAGCGCTCAAGGCCTCAGGGATGGAGAACACCACTCGCGGCACTCCTGGGCAGTGCCCTAGAGGGGCAGCCAGCTCCTCCTCACAAACCCCGGGCCAGGCTCTGTCTCAAGTTCTCAGCCAGGGGCAGGAGCAGAACACAGGCAAGCTGCAAAGGCTCTAGGAGGGTCCTGCAACTTGGCCCAAAGTTGCTCGCCCTCTATGGGCACTGAAGCCGCAGAAGGTGTTGTTCCTGCCTGCCCAGGGAACCTGACATCCCAGCAGTCAAAGCTGCCATCACCTAGGCTTGATTCTGAAAAAAAAATGATGGGGAACACTCTCACATAAGAAAGACACCAGATTTGTGTAAGCAAAGACTCCAGATAAAAACAAATTTGAAGCCACTACACTTCAGTCCCAAAAAAGGCCTGGGGTGAGGAACGGGACACCAGGCTACCCACAGACCCTCTGGCGTCTGCGACCCTGACAAGAGGATAAGCCATTTATGCGGGAAGTGGCAGAACTGCAGATGCAGGTATTATTTCCCTGGGAGACTTTATCTGCCAGATGGATTTTCAAAAGCCATCAGATAGACTCAAAAGGAAGCTGAGGAACTGAAGGTCAAATGTTCCGTCTGGTGGGTTTTGATTGCAAAGGCCAGGTAATCCCATCAGCCTCGCTCATCCCTAGCACTACTGATTATGAGAGCATCCAGAAACGGCCACACAATCAGGTCAGGCACTCCCCAGCTCCAGCCTCAAACAACCAAGCCCTCAGCCACTGCCCAGTTATAGTCATGCCCTCTGTCCCCAAGGCTCAGGACACGAGGACTGGGAATGGCCACACCAGAGCCAAGGAAGGGAAAGGACACAGTGGGGAGCCAGGCTTGCAAGAGACAACGGTCGAGCCTTCTGCTGTGGAGCCCCAAAGCCCTCAGGACCACTCTGCTGGCTCTGGCCTGCCTGGTACGCACATGGAGGCTTTCTGACAAGGAGACCCACGCTGCAGACCCATTTGTACCCTCAAAGGTCAGCCAAGCCTATATGTCCGCACTAGACAATCAGCTGGCTTGGCAAAGCAGGGACAGACTAAAGGAGAACTTTTAACAGTGGCTCTGAAACCAAGCCATGGCCACAAAACATTATTCCTATATTATTGAAGATTACCCAATGTATTATTGAAGATTACCCTCCAGATGAGCCAACTGCTAACAGCTGCTCCCTGACCAATCAGGTTCTGGGTTTTAAACCCTCAAGTCAAGTGCCATTTCACTCCCCAGATGGTGGCTGTGGTGAGGATTTGTTCAGGTTTCCCATTGGACTATGGAGTCCTTGAGGCAGGGTCCAGGCTTCCCCTTCCACAGCCCTGGAGGATGCCCACCCTCCAGGACAGGCACTCCCCGACTTCTCATAAGAGCGAGCTCTGCATAAAGAAGTAGGCAGACAGACATAGGGGGGCGAGGACATGCCCTCAGGGCCCTTTCACATCACCAAACCGAATCCCTGGGGCAAGGCCCTGCTCGGGCCCTCCCTCCACCACCATCCTCACCTGCATCTCACACTGGACATCTCAGTACATCTGGAGACAGGTGGCAGGGCCACAGACAGGCTAAGAGGACAACCAGGTCAAAAATGCAGGTACCACCTAGGTACAGCAGCCCTGGCTACCCCCAGACATGCAACTGGCAAGAGGGGCTGAGGCTACAGCTCTATGATCACTTCGGAGTGCAGGAAGGGTTCTGGGAGACTCCTTTTACCAAGACCAGACATAAGCTATCACCAAACAACCCCTTACACGGCTGTCCCAATTATGAGGATTTATCACAAACCACCCCAATATGTGGGAGTAAAAGAACATTTATCACGTTCACAGACTCTGAAGGTCAGGGCTTTGGACAGAGCCCAGAGAGGCCAAAGGCTTATCTCTGCTCTACAAGGTCTGGGACCTCAGCAGGAAGACTCGAGGGCTGGGGCCTGGAGTCACCGTTCCGGGGGGTAGTGCTGGCTGTCAGCTGGGCCTCTGCTCCCTTCCACGTGGTCTCTGCACATGGGCAAGTCTGGGCTTCGTCTCATCATGGCAGCTGGGTTTGAGAGCAAGTGTCCCACAAGCGAGAACCAGGAGGAGGCCACAGTGCACTTTACAGTCCAGCTTCAAAAGTCACACAGTGACTGTGCCACGTTCACACATCAAGACAGTCATCAGGGAAAAGATTCTACCTCACCATACAGAATGGCCATAAATACTGTTGTGGCCATTTCTGGACATTACAAGCTACTTGTCCCTGGCATCGTCACCACCTCATTTCAGCGTCACAAATGTAATTGTCCCCACAGTGACCATCACTGTGACTACAGCCCTGGCAGTGCCTCAGAAGTGGCACTGTCGCTGTTCCACAGATAAGGAATTGGAGGCCCCAACAGCAGCCAGACCCACTCTGTGGAGAGGCCACACTGAGCTGTCAGGCAAGCTTCCAGCAAGACCAGGCCATGGGACCTCCACAGGCCACGCCACCAGGCTGAACCTGCTTCCTCTTTAAAACAGGGCAGTAGTCAGGATTCAACCGGGAACAAAATAAAGGTTGATGGTAACGGTCACAACAAGATGGGGAGCCAAGAGCCGGGTGAGGCAGGAGCCCCCTTCCCAGGGGCACCCTGGTCTGGATCTGCTGATCTAGCAGAAGGAGGGGCCCCCATGAATGGAGGGAGGAGGGCCTGCCCCAGGGCAAACCTGAGACGATTTCTCTACAGGCACAAGCAGCACTCTGGCAAAGTGGGCAGTCTACCACAGAGGCCTCCTCCAAGCCCCGCTCCACATCCCACCCAGGCGTGGGGTACTATGGGGCTTCTAAGGGGGCCTAACTGCCTCCCCCGCTCCCCGCCCCCCCAACTCAGCCATGCCTCATGCTTCGCCCCTCCCTCTGGGAAGAAGGCAGCAGGCCATCCAGTACCCACCCTGACACTGCATGCAAGCCAGCGGGAATCTGCTCATTGCACAGCAGGGAAGCACTTATGCCATCTGCCCCAGAGGCCTCTGAGAGGCCAAAACCTAAGTGGCTGCCCAGCTATCCACCCCGAAGGCCAGCCAGATCGTGCATGTCCACCCCCACCCTCCCTCCCCAGGGCCAAGCCCAGTAAACACGCTGCCAAGAAAAGGCCGTCTGCTCCTCTTGTGCCACCAATTCTGCTCAGAGCTGAGTCTTCACAGCAAAGCCAGAGGCCCAGGTCCAGGGACCCTACCAAGCCGGCTCAGAGCACAGCTGTCACCACTTGTAAGGTCAAACCCCTCACCCTAAGACACAGAAGAGGTACATGCCAGGCCAACAAAGGAGGTTATGGGGTTGGCACTGCAGGGCTGAGGGGGAGGGCAGCATGTGAAGCAGAGGAAGTGCAGGGGGCCTGCCCTGGCCCTCTGCACAGAGCAAGTCCCCACGGACCTGCCAGCCCACCTGGGAATGAGCAGTTGGAGACACTGGATAACGAAGGCTGTAATTTATATATTAGCCCAGAATAATCACTCTCCAGGAAGAAATGGCATGCTGGAAGATGATAAGCCTTTAGCAGGATCCTCTGATCACCTCAAGTGGCCCCAGTTAAGCACAGTTTCTGCCTCAGTGCCTCTGAGCAGGCAGGAACAGCTATTGGGACAAGTGGACAAGGCCAAGGGCCCTGGAGCTCACAGGTGCCTTGGATAATGGAGGAGGGCTGTCTCAGCAAGGCCCAGTCCTCTTCTGGTCCTACACTTCTCACAGCACTACCCCATCTCACAGGCGGGCCGGCTGTGGCAGGGCATACATCTGTGGCCCTGTGGAGCTTAGCCCAGAGGCAGACACACAGCAGACATCCAGTGACGCCCTGCTATTAGTGATGGGATTCGGAGAAGGGCCTCAGGTTGCCCTCCCTGACCTAAGTCAACTCCCACCACTCCCAAGGTGAGGCCACCTCCCATGGATGCCATGCAGAATGGTCCACTGAGGCCAAAGCCTCGGGCATTTTAACAAAGCTGAGAAGCCAGAATTTCAATATTAATATAGTGCCTCCAAACGACCACGACCACAGTGTGTGGATCCAGCTCTGACTCCCCTTCCTGACCAAGGGCTCCGGCCCAGGGTGGGCCATCGATGCACCTGACCACTAACCCTCCCCGCTTGCTACTCCTTCCCTCCTTGCCACCCAAAGGCTAATTAAGCCCAGCATCCCTGCCCTCGCCCCCACCCTACCCCACCGCTGGCCAGCCAGTGGTCAGGACGCACAGTCACATCACTGGGACTGCTCCTTACCTTCCCATCCAGGTGGCATAGCTGGCAGGAAGCCTGGGCACAAACAGGGTTGACTTCCCAGTGGCGATGTCGATCACGCCGTAGCAGCCCGGCTCGGTGACACCGAATGCCCAGTGAAAGAAGGACTCCTATGGTGAGAACAAGGACCATGGTTACCTAGTCAGCAGGACAGAAACATAAAGCACAGGAGGGAGGACAGTCAACGGAACACCTGCCTTCCTGCACCCCACAGTCAATTTAGGCCCACTGTCCTCAGAGACCGACCCCCAGCCTCGCGCGGCCCTCTGCCCCAGCCTCTGCTCCCCTACAAGCCTCCTGCCCCGTTCCAGCTGCAGGCTGCCAGTCTCCTCCTTCCAGGTGTTGGCAGTGGGCAGCCTGGCTGGCTCCACTGACGCCACTTTGAGACTTCTCTGACGATATGGGTTTCATGCATGTGTCCCAGCCACACCTGCACCCCCACCTCACCAACCACACCCCTTAGGCCCTTGACAGGACACGGGTGTCCACCAGCACCACAGGTCCGTCTCAGGCCCACCCATGCCTCTCTGCCACCTGCACCTCTCTGCAGCCCCACTATCTGCGGGCAGGCAGGACGCCACCTTGACTTAGTCACCCAAGCCGGCCATCTGCATGGAAATGGATTCCTCCATTTGAGACTTCTTACTTCCTCCTCCCACCCCCGGGGCAGCTGATGACTTCCGTGTTTAGCAATAAACACTGAGCTAAAATACTGTTGTTATAAAGGTATCAAGTGGAGGAGGATCCCGTCTAAAATTAACCTTGCAGAACAGCAGTATGGGAGCCAACGGTTGAATTTAGGATATCAGTTTTTAAACCACAGAACATGTAAACCGCAAGAAGCATCGAGATTCGTCAGAAAAAACTTATTTAGATCTCCATGTCTCTAGCAAGCAAAGGATTGCAGGACTGAGGCTGCAGGGGCAGTGAGGCAGGGGGGATTTCCAGCAGGAGGTATTTTCGGTAAAAAACACTGTGCAATCACTCTCGGCAGAAGATCTGTGCGCTGCGGGTGGACAGCCCAGCTGGGGAGGCCACGCCTTGCCACTTCCCCTCCATACTCAGCTCCCATTCATGTTCCTGCCTCCTTCCTGATCTGGAGCTGGATGGTCATGGCCCCTGGGCTCTGCCTGTCCCCAGGAAGGTTCTGGAGTCCCCATGTGTCAGGCCCCAGCTCTGGGGATGGCAGGGAGAAAAAAGTACTAGACATGGAGACAGGGTTCAAATTAATCTGAGCTCCAGCCTGAGAGCCTTGGTTTTCTCATCTGTAAAGTGGGTGCAAAGGATCAACGAGAGTGGGGCGGGCTCAGGGCTTCCCTGGTTTCTCAGTGAGCCACTCTGTTGAGTATCCTTGCTCCTGTTCCTGGGAACTGAGTGATGCCAGGGATTCACAACCTAGGCTACCACATCCAGGCTAGTTTCCGACAGCTGGGCCACTTGCTGCCCCACAGGATTCCAGAACCTCAAGGAGCCGCTGGACCACTTCCCAGGTGAGGAAACCAAAACCCAGTGATGCTTACAGGGTCAGCACTGGCCAAGCGAGGATGAATGTCCGGGCCTCTGACTTCTGCTCAGCACCCAGCTCACACGCCTCCTCCTGGACCCCGCAGTCCCTATCCTGGTGGCTGCAGGCAGAAGGAACTGAACCCTACCATCTGCACCTTTCTCTGGCCATGGGAGGCTGCCTAGCCCATCCTCTACCTCCCACTCCTGTGGATACCACCCTCCCACACGGAACACCCGCCCCCAGCTCCACTGGTCATAATCCACTAAGGCCTTCAGAGACCACACCAAATACTGCCTCCTCCATGAAGCTTTGCTGCTTGCTCCCCTGGGAATATCATCCTTCTATACTCTGACCAAGAGAGCTGAGACTGGCTGGTGACAGCTCTGCCCCTAGTGAGTGTGGGCTCCATGGGCACCGGGTGCAGCCTGCCTTCAAAGAGCCTCTTTAGGGTCCCCCAGAGAGCGAAGCTGCCCAAGGCCCACCAGGCCAGATGCTGGAGGAGGGCAGTCAGCCCGCAGGAGGCCCGGTGCAAGCTTGGAGGTGTGGGAAGCTGCTGCGGTGGGCTCACCTGGCGGAAGATGACCCCTGTGTCAGTGCAGTAGCGCTGTGTGTCCTCCCCGCCCTGCAGCAGCACGAGCGCGCCCGCCTGCACGGCCTGGTTCCTGCGCAGACGCTCACACAGGCGCTGCCTGTTCAGGGCAAAGAGCGCCAGTGGCACCTTCAGGGTTTTGTTCCCCAGCCAGAACGAAGGTCTGCAAAGACACGAACACACACCACCACGCGGGCCTCTGTTAGCACTGCCAAGTACATCTGCCACCCATGGCCTGAGATGACCAAAGAGCTGAACCTGTCATGGGAACCCCATTAGCATGTGGCAAACTGGTCCAAGCTTGACCTGCTTGTGAAATAGCCCCTCAGCAGGCCGCCCAAGGACCACGGGGGCTTGTCAATCACAGCCTGCCCAGCTGTCCCTGAGCACAGGACCACAAGCAGGGACGAGTAACGGTTTGGGTCTGTTTTACCAGTGGGCAGTTGAGGCCCACGCGAGGAAAGTCTACGATGGTCTGGAGACGTACCTACTCGATTTCTGCCCTCAAGGAGCTTACTAGGCACATGAGAAACACACGACCTGGGTCCCTGCCCAGATGCCTGCATGCTGCCGTCTCCTCTGCAAGTCACAGACCCAGCAGCCGGGCCTGGCTGTTTCTCCCCTGGGTGGGACACCCACCTGTCCCTAACACATGCACCTACACACCCAGCCCTGTATGTGCTGAGTGACTTAGGGGAACCATGACGAGATGGAGACTGGGACTGGCAGCCCTTGAGGAGAGCAGCCAGCAGGGGATGAGCTGCTGAGACCTCACGGTAGGCCGGACAGAGCCAGGCCTGGCAGAGTAGGTGGGTCTCCACTAAAACCCTGCCCAGCACCTGCCCTCCAGGCTCCCTCCCTCCTCAGCCTCCAGCTTCCCCCACAGTCTGGTCTGCACCCACCAGAGGGGCCCTTCAAAAATGGGTGGGTGCAGACCAGGCTGTGGGGGATGCTGGGACTGAGAAAGCAATGAGAGTTCCTTGTAGTTGTCTAGGTAGGAGATGGGATGAGCCACAGCCGCAGGACTCCGGCACGGAGGGCGAGCTGTGTACCCAGATCACAGTGCAGGCTTTCTCCCCAGCTATGGGGAAGTGAGAGACACTCCCCCAAACCCGGACCGTGCCATCTCATCCCCCACACCCACAGGCATCTCACTCTTCCCTAGACACCTCCCCACCACCCCAGGGCCCTCACTGTTCCCCGTGAGGAATGCTCTTCCCCCAGTGCCGTCTGGGTTTTCTCAAGCCTCTGCAGAGATGCCCCTCTTCCCAGAAGCCTTTCCAATGGCCCATCCACACCCTATTTTCCTCATTCCTCTCTAGAACACACATTGCTGCATAACATCACATGTTTACTTGATCACTGTCCCCCCAGGTAAAATGTAAGCTCCAGTGGAGTAGGGATGTTGCCTCCTTCCAGCACCTGAGTGACGAAGTGTAGGAAGGAAGGGCAGCCCCAGCAGGTAGAGCAGGCCAGGGGAGGGGGAGTGGAGTTAGGCAGGAGGAGGGTGGGCATGGAGGTTAAGGAAGACAGGGGCAGCCCAGAGCTGATGTGAGAGAGAGGGCTCTTCCTGGGGCTGCGGTGAGAGCCAAGCCAGGCAGATGGAACCTTCCCTCACAGCACTGTGGCCTCAAAGAGGCCTGGGGCACCTCCTGCACTGACCTGGCCATGGGATCCTCAGAGATAGGGACACTCCTGTATATCCTGACTCCAACACTACCTTCTCAGGATGGTCTTCCCAGGCCTTCCTCTTTAAACTTGCAGCTCTCTCCCCTGCCCATCCTGCCACTTAGCACTGGGCTGAGTTTCCTCTACTCTCCCTTGCTCTGTGCCCAGAGCCAGCCTGCGGACTTCACTAGCATGCTCCCTGCCTCTGGCATCCTGGTGGGTTTAGCCAGGGGAAGGCACCACAGGGGATGGGAGCGGGCAGACTGGAGGAGGTGGGGAGGACATCTTCCGTCACCCCTCTAAGTGAGGCTCGGCCAGGTCCCTGGCTGCAAGGACACATTCCTGCTAACACAAGTGTAGCCTGTGTTTACTGGGGCTCATGGTAAGGTCCACCTCTGCCCACTAGAGTGTAAACCCTGAGAAGACAGAGGTCTGGGTTTGCTCTGCTCACTGCTGTGTCCAATGCCTGGCACCCTGCTTAAGCACACAGCAAGCGCTCAATAAATATTCACTGAGTGAGCAACTGTCACAATGTAGGACCACACATATGGCTGTCAATAACAGCCCTGATGGGGCAGGAAACAGAACCCTCAGGCCTTGACTGGCCAGGAAGGGTGGAGGGGTCACGCACAGCCTATACATGCTGACAGGGCTAGAGCTGCCCTCCCCTCCTCCCCTCCCTTCCCCTCCCCTCCCCAGCATGGGGCCTCACTCACCCTCCCAGGCAGTGGGCGCAAGAGGCCAGGGCTTCCTCTAAGTTAGGCCACTTTCCTGCCAAGCTCAGCCACAAGGATGAAAGGGCAGGGTAACAGTTCATACACATGCCTGCATCTCAGCTGGCCACACTGTCAGGAACCGAAAGTGCTGCCGCTAGTACCCCTGCACAGTGTGCCCCACAGCCCCTCACACTCTTCCTCCACTCAGCAGAGCGCATGGAGTGGGGTGGGCACAGGGAAGAACCCAGTCTCTACAGACTCCCCAACGGCACAGAGGAAACGACGCCAAGGCACTGCTGCAGATGCCCCTGGCAAAAGGTGCCCAGATCTGCGAGGCCTCCACAGCACAACGGGCTGAAAACGCCCGACCCCAGGCTGCAGAGCCCAGCCTGCCCACCTCAGCCCCCACACCTGGCCCCTCTGCCCTGGCCTCCCTCCTCGAACATACCAGGTGCCAGCTCCGCTGAGCCTGCCACCACGCCCACCACCGTGCCCCTACCTGGAAGGTTCTCAGAAGGGGTGGGCTTCCTCTAGTCTACAACATTTTGAGAGGCTTAAATCACTCAGGGCACTCAGACTGGGGCCTTTGGGCCCAAGGGCCAAGAAGCCCAGGTCAAGACCAGAAACAATAAAGCTCACTCTCTGAGTGTCTGCTGCTACTGAGAGCAAGAGCTACAATTCTGCCTAATCCTCAGCGGGGCTCAGTCAAAGCAGAAAAGGGCAGCCCAGCCTGAGCCACCGGTAGGCTGCTGTGCTGCGGTCATTTGCTACTGCAGGGCACCCACAGAATCAAGGCTTATAAAGACATGCCCTTTGATTTCTTGTGGCACAAACCAACCCCAGAGAGAATGTTGGGCCCAGAGCCAACACAGGTGACTTCTCCCTGCAAGTTCGGCACAAGCGGCACTAACAAAACATCTCCAGTTGTCTTCTACTGGCTCTTTGTTAACTGGCAGCAGGAGTTTAAATGGCAAAAGCGAGGTCATCTGCCAAGTCCCAGCATAAATAAGGCCTGTTTTCCTACAGGGAGCCGAGGGCACAGGCAATGCCTGGGGAAGACAGCAGAGGCTAGCAGACAACAGCTGCAGGGCATCAGAGCGCCCCACAGACTAGGCTTTGGCCCCCACAGGCCAGCCCACTCCCTGCCCACTCCCAGGGCTCAGGAAGCAGCCAGTGACCGGGAGGGGGACCGTCCCCAGGAAAGGTGTGATCCTGCTGCCCCTGCAACCCATCCCACTCCTCTCAAATCGTTCTCTTTCCCCCAAATCAGTAATGAGTCATCCCCTCTTTTGCCCTCAGTGGTTACCTGTGGGGGTCTCGCCCAAGACCCATGAACCCCTGGGGATTCACACATAGACTCCATCTACTTGGTTGGGTAAAAATTATTTATTTATCTTCTCTAATCTCTCATTCAAATTTCCATTTTCTTCAATTATTAATGTAAGCAACTAATCTCAAGAGAATCTGTCACCAACAGAAATCACAGGTATTTTCATATCACATTACTGATGTCTCAATATTTCAAAATATTACTTTTGCTCTCACTACTTCAAAATTAAGATTATTAGACCTGCTGCTTTTATTACTTAATGTGTTGATAAAGAAACATAATAACTATATCACAAATTTATTTTTCAACATTTTGATAACTGTATTTCAATATAATTGGTTTTCCTTGTAATTCTCTGTATTTTATTTTATGCATTTAAAAATATCATGTGAGAAGGGTGCAAAGGTCGCAGTGATGCCAATGCAGTCGATGGCAGAGACGAGGTCAAGAGTCCGGCATTAGAATGTGACACCATTCTGGATAGAGGTCCCTGCTGCCAAGGACCAGCCCGCTTCCTCACCCTTAGCCTCCAGTTCAAGTCTGGTACCAAACTCACTGGCTGGCTGTCAATGAGGCGAATCCCTTCACCCTGGCTAGAGAGGCCTCTTGGCAGTGGGTCAACATCTCCCACCCTGCCTTGCTCTCTCCAGAGTGTCAGGTAGGTCTAAGCACTCACAGGGACCAAGAAAGGGCTGTGTAGAGTCAGGACTAGGCCTGAGAAGGGCCAGGGAGGGCAAAGGGCGCACTCAGTGGCCGGCCTTCCTCACACAGACCAAACCCTACCCCTGCCCCAAGGGTCAGTCTGATGCCTCCTCTCTAGGAGCATGAGGTTCATATCAGCGTGGGAACGGGCTTTGATCCAAAATATGATTCCTCCAGATTTTTTTCCTCCAGAAGAATGCTGACTGTAGAGTGACCTATGACCGAACAGTTACACACCCAGGGAAGCTCACCTGCTGCTTCTCTGTGGGCAGGGGCTCTCTGGACCATAGCTCCCTGGGAGCCACTCGGTTAATGAATTAAAGATAGTTGTTCATCCTACTCAGAATTCTGCCCCCCTCCCACCCACGACTCCTTTCCTCAATCACTGAGACCCTCCTGGAAAGCAAGAAGGTATAATGTAAAGTAAATCCTCTTCTTCATTTGGCACCATGTCACCCAGTACCAAATTACAAGGCGGCTACATGGCTCTGGAAATACAAATTAAACTGGTCCCTGGGCTCCGAGAATGCAAGCAGAGGCATGAAGGGCAGCAAGCCCTCACTCAACCACAACGGGCAGGTCTGTAGAGGTGGGAAACTGTCTTGCTAGCGGAAAAACTGGAACTCTCTGGAATTCTGACCAGGAAGTCTTTACTTGAAGTCAGGAGGGAGGGAGTTCAAGAAAGGCTTCTAGGACAGGAACCATCTGAGCTGGGCCTGCAGGTATGTGAACAATCATGTCAGAGGACGAGGGCACTCCAAGGTCAGCAGGCGAGTGGGTAAAGGGAAGGGGAAAAAGGAAAAAGTCATGTGGGGGTGCAGATGCAGGCAGGTCTGGCCTCAGCAAAAAAGGCTCAGCTCTGTCCATGGAAAAGTCAAAGGCATGGCTCAAGGAGAAGGCAAGGCTCCCTCCCACCAAGTGCCATGGGATGGGGGCAGGTGGTGACCTCAGAGCAGACCCTCTGGGAGCTGTTAGACCCTCTGTCTCAATTTGAAGGCTCTGCCCAGGCTGGCAGGACAGAGCAGGATCAATACTGACACATTTTGAGCGTCTAGTTGAATGTGAAATGCTAGCTTAGGGCTTGTACTGCTCCCCAAATCACATGGGGCACAACCCTGTCACCGGAGACTCTCATAGCCTCCCCTGACCCAAGCTCTGGTAGGACTCTAGAGGCAACCAAATCCAACCCACGGCCATGACTATAGCACAGTGCCCCATTATGCCGACACTCTGATTTGTGTGTGCAGCTGAGCACCAAGCTTTGCAGTAAACACACTCAGAACTTCCTCTCCTTAAGGAAGATGCTGAGACTCAACCTCAGGTTCAAAGTGTCCAGCAGGGCAGCCCGATATTAGCCTGAGATGGCTCTCACCAAGGAGGCCATCAAGCTTTGGAAACTCCCTGCACCCATCAGGTCTTCCTTCCAAAAACACATCTCTCAAAGACCTGTCACTGTCTTACCCCCCCCACCCACCCACCTCCACTAACCCACAGCCCAGAGAACCGGCTTTGCTGTTAAGAGCCCTCCTTCCAGGATGCAGCCAGTTCCAGGCTCAACCCCAACCAGTCACCAGCCTGGCTCCTTTGTACCTTCAGGAGAACATCAAGCCTCAGACCAGCATGGACCCCTGAACCCAAATGTAGCCTCTGGGACTCCCTGTGACCAGGTGGCCAGCCCAGATTAGAGGTAATAGATCCACACCCACGCACTGTCCTACCTCTACTGCTCACTAAGACTCTGTTCTTTAAGATAGGGTCACAGGCTGGGTTCAAGATTCTGAATCTGGGTTTCTTGACACTCATCTTGGACTTTGGTATTCACAATTCTCTTCCTGAGGGGTGCTCAATGACTAGTACAAAAGTCATCCTGAGAGTGAAGCCTATCCACACTCTACCCTGAGCTCAGAACCCATACTCCTCCATGGCACACATCAAGACCAGAGGCAGGCAGATGGATGACAGAGTCCCATGTGTCCATCTGCCCTGGTGTCCTATGGACACGTAAAGGCAGGCACAGTACTGTTCTTGGAATGCGGCAGGTACCCACTAAATGGTTGACTTGCACATCCTAAACTCTTCCAACCTTGGAGGCAAATGGAGGGGGCCACTTTCTGTTGCCATTTTCCCTACCTCCCCAAAAGAAAAATGCATTCAGTCCACCAGGTCCCCCATTCTGACCTCAGTTCCCAGCCTTGCATCTGGGGCAGTGCTCCCTCTCTACTACTACTACCCTGCCTAGCCCCAGCACCACCAGGCCCACGTGCTGTTTCCAGAACTGGACCTCCCCTTGAACTCACACAGACCAAGGGCGCAATCAGCTAAAAGGCATATCGGAGCAGATTAAAATCTTGGGAGGGTTCCAGCCCCTCAAGACAAAATGTAGAGAAGCCATCTGGAGCACTATGCCCTCCAGTACATCCCTCTTCCTTGTCCCCAGAACACTCTGAACTCTCAACCCTAATCTTTCAATCTTTGCTCAAATGTTCCTTTATCTGGGACACTATCTCCAAAGCTTCAGTGAGCTCATCTGTCCATACTTTCTCCCATTAGATCCACTCACTCACTCTTTCACGCAGCAAAATTATGGTGCACCTACTGTGTGCAAGGCACTGTACTAGTGACATCCAAGCATGAACCAGAGAAAGGCCCTACCTTACATTCTAAATGCAAAGACAAGAAATAAGTAGAAATGAATGTACTGTGCAGTTTATCAGGTGGTGAGAAGGGCTACAAAAGTAGGATAGGTACTTAAAGAAGGCTTCTCTGAAGAGGTGACATTTGGAACCTGAAGAAGTGGAGAAATGCCCTGCTGGGAAGGGGATACCAAGCCCATCTCAAACACTGCCTCCTCCCTGAAGCTGGCGGCGCCGCCTTCCCACCTAAGGGTCGTGGCCGTGAACACACGTGTGGAGCTGAGCCGCCACCTCGGCCACACAGTACACACGCCGCTCCAAGCGGACCCCGAGAACCAATGGGCAGCGGGGAGGTGAGCTGCGGGTACAGCGCGGGCCCCGATTCGGGGTGCGCAGGTGGCCGCCCAAGCGAAGAAGCACGCTTCCCACGGCCACTCAGCGCTCCTGACGGGGGTTGTCAGCCACTGTCCAGCCGGGACGCCCAGGTTCCCCCGCCGCACCGCCAGACAAGAGCCACGGACTGGAGCAGCACTCACCCGGTGGACGCCGCCATGTTCACCAGGATCCACCGTCACGTGAAGTACCGCGTCAGCTGAGCCTGGCTGGGTTCTGCCGTGGGGGGCGGAGCCTGGACGGGGTCGAAAGTCCCTGCCCCACCCCGCCCCGTCCCGCCCCCTCCCCTCCAATACCAGGCCCCGCAGGAGCCGGAGGGGCGGAGCCCTAGAGTGGCAGAGGGGTCTATCCACGTGCTGGCTTCTGGCTGCAGGCGAGGGGCGGAGCCCGGGTGGGAGGGCAGAGGCCTTTCCAGAACAGGAAGGCGTGTCCCTAAGCCGTGGCTACCTTGTTTCAGCTCCTACCTGGCGTCCTATGCTGTCCCGCGAAGGTCACCATAAAAGAGGGAGCTTCTAACCCAGTCTAAGGGTGGGGCAGAGGTGACAGCTATTGCGTAAGAAGGGAAATGGCTTGACCAAAGGCCAGGGCAATTGGAGTAACAGCAAAGTTGAGTGTCCAGAAGGGAGGGTGTGGGAGTGAGAGATATGGCCTTAGAGGTAAGCAAGGCTCATATGCTGCAGGGCCTTGAATGTGGGACTGGGAAGTTAGGTCTGGTAGGAGCTTTCCAAGCTCCCTCAACTGCAGGATGGAGAAGGACCTGTAGGCAAGAAGGCCAGTGAAGATCTCTGGGGAGAAGTGGCAGGTGGAGGACACAGTTCAGGAGGGAGTCTACCAGAGGGCATCTTCCTTTGCTCTGCTGGGCACTGGTATTGGGTGCAGGGTCTTCTAGAGAGTTTGGGGGCGGGGCACCAGAGAGAGGAGCAGACGTTCCAGGAAAGCAACCTGGGCTGCAGATGCCTTAGAATAATAGTAATACTAACAACAACCGCCAACAGGTACAGAGCACTTACTGTGCCCCAATCCTCTGCAAATGTTAGCTCATTGAATCCTCACAACAGCCCTGTGAGGTAGGCTCTGTCCTAAATGCCATTTTACTGAGATCCAGAGAAGTTGGTAATAGCCTGCTCACACACAGGAGCTTATGTGGTCAGTCACACCCCTGAGTAGTGACCCACACTGGCTCTGTGAAAGAAAGGGGCCCAGGGCTGGGCAGGGAGGTACCCTTGGCATCCTGAGCCACAGGAGGGTACACAGATGTGTGTGGACAGGAGGTAAGTCCCAGCACATGCCCTTGGGGGCTCCTGATCCTGCCCCCCAGCTTTCTCATAACTGAAAGTAGCTTCTGGTTAAAGGACTCAGGCTTGGGGTGCCTGTTGTTTCTTCGTCACCATGGCTGTGCTGGGGGGCTGGGGTTGGACACCAAGGGCTATGAGGTGAAGAAGCAGCTGCTGTTTGTCCCCACAAAGCTGGGAAGAGAACAGTCCCTTTGAATAGTGGAAGGAATCGAGCCAGGCCATAAGCAGGGTGAGTGGCATAGCATGGCCACTTCAAATCCCAGCACCAGCCCTGGTTTCCTCATCTGCCAAGTGGGAGCCAATGGCACCCACCTCAGGGGGCTGCTGCAGGGTTTCCTGAGCAAACATCCAGGCACCTTTAGTTCATGACACAGCTAAAGAAGCCAAAGCTGTGAGGAGGAAGGTGGCACATCAGATAGACCCAGATAAGATCAAGGAGAGGTGATGGAAGAGGGGAAGAAGGGATCCCCATCCTTCCTCCCCCTTCCCACTACACATAGTAACTTTCAGTGGTCTCTGTCCTCCAGGCAGGACCACAGAGAGGGTCTATTAGCCCTCTTGCCAGTATCCATGGAGGAGAGCGAAGGCGAAAGGCCCAATGCCCCACAACTTGCCCTGGGTCCCCCAAAATTTGAGCCCCTCATTAAGCATTTGCTCTAACTTCAGCTAAAGAGACTCAATTCCCTAATTAGGGACATTTTAAAAAAATAACCAAGAATGAGCAGAACATTCTTTTCAATCTCCTTTATGAAAGAAAAACCTGCCTCCAGCTGATTGCAGCCCCTCCATCATTTCTTTCAACATAAATTATGTCAAAATTAAGCTAGCTGGCAGCTCTAAGTGTTTAATATGAAAAATAATTATTGTAAACATCCACAAACTACTAGGGGGAGGGCACCTACCAGCCCTTACTTGTGATCAGTAATTAGGAAGCCCTGCCCATGACTCCTGCCCACCCAGGCCTGTCTGGACCATGAGCCTGTTCTGCCAGCGTTACATGGGCCTAGTGCAAAGGGCTGCCCCGACCCCTCACCCCTCCCCATCAGAGGCTCTGTCAGGGTTTCCAGGAGAAGTGGTCCTGGGAATGGGAGAAGATTACATAGTTACTCAGGCGGGGCAGACCCTAGACACTGCTGGGAGCCAGAAGGCAATTGGAGAAAGATTGATTTGAGAGAGTTGGAGCAGGAGTGTGTAAATCAGCAAAAAAGAGTGCCAGGCAGCACACTCAGGCCTCATGCAGCAACACCTCCGAGGTTACAGGCCCTTGGCTGAAACAGTGTCCCCTCTAGTGACCTACAAGTGGCTGACCCAACAGCCAGAGCATCATAACTCTCCAGGAGTACCCTGTCCCAGCCAGAGACCTAGTAGAAACTTGGTCCCCAGAAGGCCTCCCATGGTTCGCTCTGTCCCTGTGGCACTGTGTCCTGCCAGGTCTCTCTGCTCTGCCCACCCCCCTCAATCTAGCCACATGCTCTTTCAGGCTCCCTGGATACTGCTGACAGCTGGCTGTCTGGAGATGGCAGGCCCAGAGGTGGCAACCAGCCAGACTCTGACTCATGAACCACCCTTGGGGCTTTGCAGGGGTGTCCCTGGAAGAACCATGACATGGTCCCCATCCATTTTCCACTCCACACCATGGATACTGGTCTGCTGGAAGGCTCTCTGGGACCACACTGGAGATTGCCTGGATGCTGGCTCTGCCCCTGGAGGCACTCTGTGACTGGCCATGCTATGAGGGGTCAGAGCTCAGACCCCGTCCTGGAGATCTGGGGGCAGAAGAGGAAAAGGAGCCCTTGGTGTTGTCCCCTAGGAGCCCCCATCTGGGAGAGCTGAGAGCAGGGGGCCATGCTGCTATTTCCTCCCGTGATGAGTGGGCAGTTGCTGAGGGAATCTGAGCAGGAAAGCAGTGGGATCTGGGCCTATGTCTTTGATGGGAGCTCAGAAGGGTTACTGATCTGGGAAGAATGAGCAAGAGACTGCACCAACCGTGTGGGGGCCCCAGCCTCAGGTGGTGAAACCTCACAGCGGGTATCATTTGGGTTTTTGTGACTGGGCTCAGAAAACCAGCACCAAACAGACTGAACAGAAAGATATAGGAGTGTGAATATGGAGTGTGAGATGGGGGCAGGGATGGCATATTCCAGCTCGATCTCTTCCCAAGTGGGAAAGGAAGGGGCGTTATGGAAAAGACGTCCCCTGGAGGCTGCCTCACCATCACAGCTCTGGCAGATCCCGTCCTTCAGCCTTTGCAGTGTCAATAGCGGTAACCATAGCTCTACTAGTCCTAATGCCAGCATGTCCTGCTCCTTCCTCCAGGACCGCTCCACGGCTGTCACCACTATCCATCAGTCAGCCCCCTAGAGCAGCCCCACATCACATCAAACTCCTACCCAGTCAGCCTGGGTCTCCATCTTCCTGCAGGAGAGAGGCGGGCGGCATCTGAGGGGCCCTCCCTAGGAAGCCCAGTCACCGCCTCAGATGAAGTGGTCCCTGCTGAGTGCTTTGCCAGGGTCTACGAGGCAATTCAAGATGAGAAATGGAATGGTGGCTTCAGAAAGGCAAATCATTCCAACAGCACCTTAAAAACATCAACGGAAACAAGCTCTTTTGTGTGTGTGTGAAAACGGAGAATATATTGTTTTTCACTGTTTGGAAGACTGCTTTCTCGTCTTGAAATCACAAGCTGTTTTCTTCCAGAGAGACTTATAAATACATCCAATTATCGACATTCAGTATAGGAAATAAAGTTCTGAAATGGTTTTCTTCCACGCGCGCGGAGTGGGCTGTCCAGGTTGGGCAGGTGATAATTACTTTTATTTCTTATGAGTCGCAGTCGAATCAGTACAGAGCAGCTGGTCGCCCCACCTTTTATTGCTCTCACATTTATCACATTCCCCACGTTGTGCAGAGCTACTCATTGGTGTAACTTTATGATCACATTTCAAGATCTTGAAAAAAAAAAAATGAAATTCCTAATTTCAAAAGCGTGAGTGCAAAGGCCCAGGGCAGGGGGATTTGGTGGCTCACGTCCTAGAAAGCAATCTCCTCAGGGGGGTGGGCTCTTCCTCAGCTCCAAATTACCGAGCGTCTCTGATGCCGCTGCTGGCATTCACAACCGCTCCTCTCATGGGATCGCGTCGGGGTGGCGTTGTAAGGAGGATGCTTTCAGCCTTTGATGAAATTGCCTACGAACTGTGTTGAAGCAATTCGATGGGGTCACTTAACACAGCCCCCAGCTCAAAACGGCCATCATCCTTACTTTGGTGGTTATATGAGAGGTAGGGCAGCAGGAAAGGACCGGGACCCTTATCCCCAAGGTATGGATGTAAGAGAGATGTCCTGTGAGGTCACTGTCAGTCCTGCCCACTGACAAAACAAACTCTGACACAAAACCCAGCCCAAAGTGATCAGTGCTCACTCTTTCTGAGAGGACTGGTGTGGCCGGGGGCTGCCCGACCACCTCTAGCCAGCCCTGGGCTCCCTCTGCACGTGAGCTGGCAGTCCAGGCCAAATGAAGAGCTGCTAAAAAGTGAACAGGGACGGCTGCGGCGGAGAGGGGCTTCCTGGCGGCCCTCAGGGCCTCTGGCCCAGCCTTGGGCTTCAGCCCACAGGACTCTGCTTATAGATATGAATTTGCATATAAGGATGAGGGTCTGCAAGGAGGCTTGTGAGAGGGGTTAGGAACATATAACAGAATGCACAATTGGCCTCAAATTCTCCTTCTTGCTGTTTCCATGTTCTTGCTTTGTGACTCTGCAGCCCCTCCCATTTGGAAGTGGAGTCTATTTCACCATCCCTTGAATGGGGGCGGGGGGTGGGGGTGGGGCACCTGACTGACTTTGGATAATGGGACATTAGCAAAAGCAGAGGCCCTGGAAGGTGTTCACCCCCTGGGGCTGACCCTCCGGCCACTCTTGGGAGCCCTGCCCATGTAAAGATGATCTAGCTAGCCTGGCAGAGTATAAGAGGCCTCTTCGACAGCCTGCAACCCAGCAGACACACAAGTGAAGCTGGCCGAGAGGCTGACCGTAGTCCCATGAATGAGTCCGGCAGAGACCAGCTGAGTTGGCCCCCAAAAGGCTGAGCTGTATAAATGGTTGTTTTGAGCCATTACATTGGGTGGTTTGTTATGCCAGGATATCAAAGCTGATGCAAAGCAGAGGTAGGAGAGCCTGGGACTATCACCCCAGAGAGGAGGCTGGGGCAAACATCACAGGGTCTGTGGAGGGGTTCAGAACAGGCCTCCCCAAGATGTGTCGCTTTGGCATGTGAATTATTTTGAGCTGAAGGAAATAGAGACCCTGCAAGCTTGCAAAAACTTTTACCTCTCCTTTAAAGAACTTAATTAGGGACCTTGCTCATAAAAAACGTTATTACCAGAAATAACTTTTTATGGCCTATCTAATGGGCAGGATGAACTCTTAATTGCTGAACATCTGCTCTTACTGTCCTGTGAATGACCTTCCTTCCCTCTGAAGCCGCAAGGTGTCTTACCTTATCCTGAGCTCAAAATGTCATCTATATCCCATTTTACCTTTCAGTTTCTGAACCTCCCATGTATGTGGGATCTCTGACTCTGTCATGTATGTGGAGTTCCTGTAAGTACATATATAAGTAGATTTCATAATTTTCTCTCTTTGATCTGTTTCGTGTTGATTTAATTATTAGACCAGCTGAAAGAACCTAAGAGGGTAGAGCAAAGTCTCTTCCTCCCCCACAGCTGTTTCACAAGGAACTCGTCCGCTACCCAGCAGCACTGCCGTAGGGCCCTGAGGAGAAAGGGTGACCTTCACCTCGCCTCATCCAGGAGCACAGCCTGGCTTCAGCTCAGAGAAGCCTGCAGGAACCTCGATTCTGCCTCAGTACTGTGTGGCTGCACCGCCTTGGGGGCCCCAAGAAGCAGCCCCACCACACACACACACACACACACACACACACACACACACACACGTGGCTGCCCTGCTGTTGGAGGCTGGGCAGCGGTGGTGCCCCGGGGGGCTTCCTGGAAGCACAGGAAGGGGGAGAACTCCGAGCTTCTGTAAGAATCCCTCTGGGAAGCCCCAGGAATACCTGGAAGAGGGTGCAAAGGGCTCCTGAAATACAGGTGGGGCTGGGGCCAATTAAATCCAAATGATCATGTTCATGGGCTCTTGCGTGCACCAACAGCTGGTGAGCCTGGCCTGAGAACTTGGCCTGCACTGTCACACCCCAAAGCAAGGCCAACCCAGGGTGCCGATAACATGGGCTTGTACTGGGTGGCCTGGATAGCCACCCAGTACAAGAAGTGAGTAACTGAGTAACTGAGAGATGGCATTAGCAGGGAGTTCACTCCTAGACTAACCTTGCTTAGACAGACCCAAACCTCACGGGCGGCCGAGTATCAAGCTAGAGTAGAGTGCTGTTCTTCCCAAAATAAAACACCTTCTCATCAAGTTGCTGCAGAGATGCCTGCCCAAGTCCAAGGCTGGGGCTGTCCAAGCTGAGCCCCCATCCCACTTCCAAGCGCTGGCCGTTACACTACGAGCATCTTTTAAAAAGATTGATACCCAAGAAGTTGCCACCGCTATGTTCAGTCCAGAGAGTAGTATGACCTCTGAATCAGACGCCAGGTTCACCGGCAGCATGGTGAGCCAGCAGGGATATCGCTTCCTTCCCCAGCCTTTCGGGACATTTACAATTTTATTTCCAGACTTCAGAAATCAATATGTAGGGCTTGAGGGAGAATTTTACTGAAAACCACCTCACAGTGGAAACACCAGAGGCAGAAGTTTCTGCGCATGCTGCCACTCCAAAGAGGCATCTCATCTCAGCTCCCCGACCACGAAGCTGCCCACAGAACCACGTGTCTGCCCAGCACGAGGCCTGTCCCAGCTTCCTCCCGGGTGAGGCCGGCAGCCGACAGTGCCTGCCAGAGCCTCAGTGCCAGTGATGGTTAGGGGTGGGCGCCAGGCCTGTCTTCACAGGAATCTGGGAAGAGAAGAGACTTAAAATTGCCCCCAGGCACCACCTTTGTTTGAGGGAGAAGGAGGCCAAAACCGGGCTGAGAAGAGCTCACAGAATCTTTATGGATGTGCCCTGAGCTCCAAGTTGCAGAATCGGTTGCTCAGAAAAACATTGTTAGCTTCGGATCTGGCACCAAGGGTGTACTTTGTCCTTTCTGTCACCAGGAGACACTTGCTATGTGAAAACTAAGGGCCCCTTCTAAGGGGGTCTGAGTCCTTGGAGGAAGGCTCGCCAAGCAGAAGGACAAGCTCCAAATCCTTCTGTGTGGTTTTCTGTGTGGGGATGGGGCACAGGCACCCCGGCCCTCAGAGATTCTGATTTAGTGGGTAGAGGTGTGGCTCAAGCAACAAGGTTTTTAACCTGCACTCCAACTGCCTGTAGGGTGTGGCCAGGTTCAGGGTTCATTGTGTGGATAGCAACCCGAGGCAGCTCTACCTCTCTCATGCCTTCAATTTACTCACACTAGGCCAGGTTCTGTCAGCTGCCTCTCCAGGGATGAAACATGGGCTCTGAGCATCAGTCTTGAATGCAGTCAACTCCAACTCTGCCACACACACACACACACACACACACATATTTATTTATTCCCTCCCTTCCCCGCAGCGAGGGACCTTCATGCCCAAGGCCATTTCTTGTGAGGCCCACTCCTTCTGCCTCTCCCACCCCGACGAAAGCTCACTGGCCTGGCCAGGAGACCCCTGGTACCCACAGAGCCCCAGCCCTTGCCAGCCAGAAAGCCTTTTAACCCATGACTTCCGCTCCAAGATTGACATCGAGTGAAACCCTACAGAGACCAAATGGTCTAAGGCTGCGAGAAAATGAATGGGACTGCTTACTTTGGAGAACACTTTGGAAATACCTATTAAAACCAAAAAAAAGAATAAAAAGTAAAACAAAGCCTTTGACCAGTAATTGGAATTCTCGTCCGCTACCCTGAAGAAGTCTGGCCTCTGTGAGCAGGAAGAGCGGTATTCTTTGTGATGGTGAAAGTTGGAAGCAATTCGCGCATTCACTAAGTGAATCCTCTGCTCCTGGGCTGCGAGGCCAGGTAAAAGGAATGTCCCGCATGTACAGGTACCAACACAGAGACACCTCAACAGCACTTCGTTGAGTGAAGAGTTGAAGAACGGCGAGGCCTGTGTCATATCATTGATGTATACAACCCATGGAACAATGGACAGTTCTATGAATTCTCTATGGACACATGTTTATGTAGTACAAGCACTTAAAAGGTCCGGAAGAAAATAAACCAAGTGTTGTCTTCAGGGATGGGGAAAGGTAGTGTGAGAGAACTTGAAGGGGATATACCTTTACCCAACAGTCTAATTTTTAAAAAGAGAATGTTATTATGAGTATGTGTAATTAAAGACAAATCCACGTTAAAGGAGAAAGTCTCAGTCTCAGGAACTCCCACCACCTGTGGGGCTCCCTTTGCAAATCGGGGAGCTTGCTGTAATCTGGCCCCAGAATCTGTTGGAGCCACCTCCATCCGCCCTTGCACCCTCATTCTGACCTGTCTGCACATCTGTGCTTTCCCAGCACCTGGAAACAGAGGGAAGGTTGGTTGGTTTGTGTTCTGAAGGAAAATGCCTGGTTATTATTTTGAGGATCACAGAGTGCTTCGGTGCAGCGCCAAGAGGATATCTGGGGTGTTGGGGCGGGGGGACAACCTTGTCTCATGGGATCCTAGAGCCTGTGTGGCCAAGGCCACCTCCCCACCCCTGCCCCCACCCCTAACTCACTAAATCCTGGCCCCTACCTTCCAAACTACTCCTTTCTCCACTAGCGACCCCATCTCCCAACTTCCCAGCTTCAGAGCCCCAACCTGCAACCCCCACCTCACCCCTGACGCCTGATCCCCACCTCTCCACATCAACCACTGACTGACCCACACTCCCCCCAAGCCCTGTCCCTACCTTCTTCCCCCGACCCTGACCCTTGCTCCCCACCCCAGGGCCTGCTAGCCCTTCCCCTAGAGAGGATCCTCCATCACTTCTTCAGTCCTAGAGAGAAGTGAGAGTCAGCCCTTTGGCAGAGTGGCTGCCAGTGAGAGGGAGATGGCGTTTCAGGCTTTTACTCATAAAGGAAGGGAAAATCCCTACTCACCCTCGCCAGGATGTGCAAGATAGCTCTCAGCCACCTCCTCCTTCCAGATTTCCAGCCTGCTCTGTGGTTTCCATGGATTCAGAGATTGCTGCCAGCACCTGAGCTCCAGTGAGGGGGAGGGGAGTGAGGGGAGAGGCCCAGTCAGCTAAGGGGGGAGGGGGAGCTGCTCCACAGCAGCCTCCACTGGCCCACCTGCTCGCCCCCCTCCTCCCGGAGGCCCCAGACTTCAGAGGGGAACCTGGGCTTCCAGGGAACCTGCTGGGGACCCACTGGGGGCCTGACATGTCTCATCCTCTTTCTGGATGGCCCAGGGGACTCCTGAAACCATGCTGTACTCTGAATGACCTCAAAGCCAGCTCACTAAGAGATTGCCACCCCCCCGGCGGAAAATGAGAACAGTGACCAAGGCAAGAAGGGACACTACCCGAACTGTTGGTGAGGAGAGCAGGAGAGTTTAGGGAATGGGCCAAGGACATTTCTGGGTCAGTCTCTGTTCTGCTGTACCCAGGGGGCCCGGCCAAGAGCTCACTTGGGTCCTGTGTTGCTGGGGCTCTGATGCTGGCTGCAGAATCTGGGCCGCTGGAGAGAAGATGAGGAAGGAAAAGATGGAGGGGTCACTGACCATCATCCACTCAGGGGTTAACCATCCTACTTGGTTTAGCTCCTTCTAGAACAGGTGCAGGGCATTCTTCACCCCACCCCGCCCCCTCACTGTGGCTTCCCTGTGACCCCAAACACTTTCTCTTTTGAGGGCTGCTGGGTGTGCAGGAGGCCCCAAGCATGGCAGGGCCAGTGCCCTGCCCGACATCCAGCTCAGCCAGAAAATACTCATGATGGCTGCAGGGGAGCCGTCTGGTAGCTGAGTGGGCTACGAAAGGAGCGAGTACTCTTGGGGCCACTAGGCCAGGCTGCCCTGCCTGGGTTCCTCCCCAGCCCAGTCTCAGCAGGTTCTGAGAGCTGCCTCACACCTTTCCATTGCGGTCCTTTTTTTAGCGTTCATTTGTTCAAGTCCATTTTTGTTGTTTGCAACAGGAATCCTGCCTGACTCAATACTTAACCAGTGGGCACGTGTTCTTCGTTGAGCAGTTAGATTCTTGGGGACCAACTTTGACCTCAAGGACCACTACTACACAAGGCCCGGTGGCCCTCCACCCTGGCTTCCTGTGGAATCTCCTGGAGAGTCATTAAAAGCTGCTAGTGTCTGAGCTTCATTCCAGACCAACTGAATCAGAAAACCCAAGAAGAGAGAAAGGACGCTGAGAGTTTTGAGAGTTCCCTGGTTGATTCCACTGGAATTCAAGACAGAGAAAGCTTTGAGACAGAGCCCTTCCCAGCACTGTCAGCAGGGACAGTGGAGTAAGGTCTCACAAGTGGGAAGGCAGGGGCGGTCCCCGAGCAGGCCCTCCCCTCCTCTGACCAACTTCATGGCGAGGTCCCCTCTCGGTCCCCATTCCTCAGCTCTGCCCCTGCCTCTGAAGGCCGCCCCTGGGCCCTGCTTCCTCCTCTTCCTTGTCTCTTCACCACTTACCCTAAGTATTATCTCAGTTTTCATAGTCAGCCTAGACAACTCATGAAACCTGGAAAGGAAGATGTTTATTTGCGACCTTAAGACAGAGTGGTCACCTCTGACCCAGCAACCCCGCTCCTGGGTGCATACTCAGCATCCGTGTACCAGCAGAAATGGGCAAAGCTGCTCAGAGCTGCACTGTTCAGAAAAAAAGCCCAAACGGGGACCACCCGGATGTCCTTCACTAGTAGACTGTATCAATAAAGTGGTGTGCTCTCACAACGGAATCCACGCCACCGAGAGGATGAATCTTAGAAACATGATGTTGAGTGAGACCAACCAGATGCAGAATAGCTGCTTTTGTATGATAATGGCAGAATTGAGTAATATGAAGGGGTTCAGAATGGCCTCCCCAAGATTCGCCACTTTGACATGTGGATTATTTTGAGCTGGAGGCAATAGAGATTGAGGGTCCAAGAAAAATTCTTACCCCTCTCTTGAAGAATCTATACAGTGGCCTTGCTCTTAATAAAAGTTATCACCAAAAATAAACTTTTCATGACCTATCTCTAAGGCAAGACAAATCTCTAATTACTGAACATCTGCTCTTATTATCCCGTGAATGACACAAGATGTCTTTGAAGCCTCAAGATCTCTTACCTCCTCTCCAGTCGGAACGCCGTATACACTTCATTTTCCGTTTCTGCCTATGAAACTCTCATGTGTGTGAGGTTTCTGACTCTCTCATGTATGTGGGGTTGCCGTAAGTACATACACAATGAAATTTGGTCATTTTTTTCTTGTTAATTAGTTTGTCGCATGTTGATTTAATTGTTAGACCATCTGGAAGAACCTAGAAGGATGGAGGAAAGTTTCTTCTTTCCCAATGAATTGCAACAGAGACCACAGGGCCTGCAAACCTAAAATATTTGTTACTTGGCCCTTTTCAGAGAACATTTGCCAACTCCTGACCTATTGGGTAGGGCAGACGGAAATGGACAGGCATGGAAGCCAGACTTATCAAGGTACACACCATTTTATACTGTTTTGGTTTTTGAACTTATGAATGAATGTGTTGCCTGTTTATTTATTTTTTTAAAATCAATGACAAAAAAGTTTAAAAGAACATTGGAAAAACTCATCTAAACTATAGTCAGGATAATGGCCAACTGTGGCTGGTAGAGCCTGGAAGGAAAGCGTAGGAGAGCTTCTGGGCCGGCGATGCAGCGTTTAACTCATCTGGGCGATTCCATGGGTGTACTCAGTCTGCGAACGTGCGTGGAGCTACACGGAGGACCTGCGCACTCTTCGGTATGTGCTATACTCGAAGGAAAAGCTGCTATCACTAATTGTCTGCCCTCAAGGAGAAGAAGGGGGAAGATGAGGGAGGCATTCACATTCTCTGGTACTAAGGAAAGGAAAAGAAACTTAAAGCGTCAGATTCCCATTTTTTTCCCCTCAGTTGTCTTTCTTTACATATATATATCATATATATATATATATATTTAAATTAGTTTCAAGTATACAGTACAGTGGTCAGACATCTATAATGTTCATAAAACGATCCCCCCAATTGCTCCCTCCCTTTCCTGGCAAGCCAGCTGAACACTAACATCCCGCTGGGGAGCTGCCTTTTACCCTGACACCTGGGCTGCCTGGGGCTCCAGGTAGGGGGCAAGCCTGCCCGGAGGTTCGAGGTGGGGACTGGAGGACAGCCGACCCTGCTCACTCACTCTGGAGTCCCTGTCCCTCTAGATCCCCTGGATGCCTTTCAGCCTCATCTTACTTGATCTGTTGGCAACTTAGGCTGCTGGGAACCAGTCCCTCCTTCTTCTTGAAACTCTCTCTTGCTTTGTGTCCCAGCTGTCTGTCTTCCTTCTCCTGATGTTCCTCCTGCCTCTCTGGCCAGTCCGTCAACTGCTGACACAGCCCATCCCTCAAGTAATGGGCCCCTTAGCGCTCTGTCTCAGATCCCACATCCGCTAGCTGTTGCCCACGTGCTGGGTCGGATTCTTCCCTTGGCCCCGTATCTGTATCACCCAATGGCACCTCTCGGGTATAAGTGGGCAAGACATATATCCTCTAACAGTCACTACTGGGCCCCCTGCCCCCGCCAGCTATTGTTATTTCCCATCTTGGTGACCTTGCAGCCAGCTTCCTACGCAGAAATCTGGTGTCACCTCGCCTTCACAAGAACTTGCCATCTGTCACCAAGTGATGCCAGTTCTTCCTTAAATATATCTGGACTCCCTCCCTTCTCCCACACCCACTGCCCTGGACCTGGCTTTTCCTCTCTAACCTTGAGCTATTGCTAGAATCTTCAACTAGGGTATCCCAGCTTCCACCCAGTGGTTCTTTAGATAAAAAAAAAAAGATCTGATCTCGTCCTCCCGGCTGCTCCTTCAGGGACGCCACATCACCTTTAGGCTAAAGCAGTGAGATATCAAGCAAGGCTGTACTTTAGAATCACCTAGAACATTCTTAACAAGTCCTATAGGATTCCACTCCCTGCCCCGGCTGAGCCAGACCTCTGGGCAAGGGGGCCCCAAACGCGACCTTCCTCCTGTTGTCAGCTCCTGCCCCATCTTCCACTGTGGGCCCAGCCCACATCCCCTAATTCCACATTCCCAACACATGGCTCTTCTGCTGGGGCCACCCTCCCTGCCACCTCCTCCCCCGCCACCTTCAGATACCATGTGGGCTTCCCCTCCTACCCCAGTGGCCCCAGCTCCCTATCTGCTTAGGTGGCCCTCCTCTGTGTGCACACTGCTTCTCCATTTTCCTTATCACCCCACACTCTCCTCGAGGCTCACTGACTTGTCTGTCTTCCCCACCAGAACCATACCCTAGGAAGGCGGGACTCAAATCTGACTGTCTCTTTGACCAGCTCTCTCTCTGATCAAACTCGGACTCCTCTGAACTCTCTTCTCAGCTGGCCTCGACCATGGCCTATGAAGACTGCAGACTCTCAGCACAAACAAGTCCACGCCCGCCCCCCTACTCTCCCCACACAGAATGATTTGAACAAACTTTAGCATGGCTGACAGACAGCTCAAGGCTTCATTCCTGGGACAGCCCCGCTCCCCTAAAGTTCCTGCCTGGGAAAGCTCAAGGCTACTAAAATATTTACCGTTTGCTCCTGTGTTGACTGGAGATAGCCCACCGTCTTCCCATCTTTGGGGAGGGTAGGGGCCTGCTTCCATAAGCCCAGGTAGCCACCCCAGACACCTGGTCACATTGAGCACCCCCACTTTTGTACCTTCTCTCTTCCCTGACTCTGCTCCAGCCCCTACTCATTTGCCCTCATTCTCCCTTTAAAATGCCCAGTCGCCTCTACATGGAGGAGTTGAGCTCAGTTCTGTATCTAAGTCTCTTTCTCCTCCTACTGCAGTGGTGGCTGAATGAGATCTGTCTTTACTGCCTTTGGCTAGTGCCTGGCTTTGTTTCTCTTTCGCCTCCTCCAGTGTTTATGTTTGAGTGAAAGGCAGGCAGTAAACCAGTGTGAGCGGCCCTTCCCAGCTTTCCAGGGAGGGTCTGCAACCTCAGGGTGGGCTGCACTTGGCCAAGGTCACGCAGGAGGGAGTGACCTGGACTGGCTGGCGAGACCCCGCCCTGAGGTGGGCTCCCCACTGTATTGATTTCCAAGGGCTGCTGTAACAAATTGCCATATCCTGGTTGGCTTAAAATAACAAAATGTATTGTTTCATCATTTTAGAGGCCAGACATCTAAAATCAAGCTGTCTGCAGAGTTGGTTCCTTCTGGAAGCTCTGAGGGGCATCTTTTCATGCCTCTCATGTAGCTTCTGGTGGCTGCGGGAAGCCCTTGACATTCCTTCTGTCTCTGTCTGCACATGGCCTTCTGTCCTATGCTTTGTCTTTTCCTTTTCTGTCCGTTATAAGGACATTCATCCGTAAATTTAGGGCTTACCTTAATCCAGGATGATCTCATCTCAAGATCCTTAACTTAATATTCGCAAAGGCCCTTATTCCAAATTCTGTCAAATTTTGAGGTTCTGGGTGGACATATTTTCGGGGGACCGTTATTCAACTGACTATAGTAGGGTTTGGCAGACTCCCACTCTTTTTCTGGCATTCGTGCTGGCATCACCAGGATGATAAGACAGATCTATGGGAGAGGGCCAGGCAGGGAAGGTTTCAGGAGTTTTGAAGGGCCTGGGATGTCTTCTGAGACTCCACGTTCTGGCAGATATAACCTCCTGGCCTCTGTCAACTCACCAACAATGAGCACTCAGATCAGAGTCAGAATACCTGGGTTCAAGGCCTAGCTCTGCCCCCTCAGCTCACTGTGTACTGTGAGCAGAGATGGACCCTTCAGCCCCTCCTATGGCCCCGCCCCAAGGACTGAGTGTGAGCTGCAGTGCCTCCTGGTCACATCTCAGGATCCTGGTGTCCCACGCATGTCCCAGAATAGAATAGTGCTGAATGAGGGCTTGGGTGTCCTGGGGATGCAATGTGCCTAAACTGGGCATGTAGCAGATTGGGAAGTCCCTGAACTTCCCAGATGGTCATGTCCTCACCATGGCTGCATGCAAATTGCTTCTTCCGACATTAGTCTAGCTTCCTGCAGACAGAGAAGGATGAATGACATGGTGACCAGGCACAGAGCAGGATGCAGTAAGCAAGACACCATGAGGAGTCCAGTCCCTTTGGTAACAAAGGTAGGGCTGTGAGCCTCACAGCAAGGACTCCTGGAAAGGATGTGATGTCCATCAGGGGACTTGCCTTCCAAGGAGCTCATGGGGTAGGGAGGGTGTAGGAGGAAACAGGAGATTCATTCCCAAGACACTTGCTTTGACCCCAGACACATCCAAAAGTGCGCAGAGAGAAAATGCATGTGTCCACCCCACCCCCACATCATAACTTGTAGCCTTTCCCGTGTGGAGGTGTCTGTCCCTCCTAACACGCATTGGTTGTTCAGGGTTGGACGATCCACATTCCCTCGAGGGAGGATTCAGGTTATGGAGTGTGGCCACAATCAGAGATGTGTGGCTGTGCTTGTGCAGTGGCTAAGGCAAGAAGGGGGGAAAGGGAGGACCAATATTTCCTCAGCTCCATCTCATTTCACTCTTACGCCGATGAAAAAGATACCATCATTATTCCCGTTTTATAGGTGAAGAAACCAAGGCTCGGAGAGGCTAAGTAACTTTACCAGAAAGAACTGTTTTCACAGTTCTTAAATGGATAGGGCGGGATTCCTGCCTGGTTTGTCTGGCTTCAGAATCTCTCTCTACCACGTCGCCCCGGCCTCTGAGACCAGGCCCAGACCCAGGGTGAGCCAAGAATGGAATAATGAACACATTGTACAGGTTCATCAATCACACCAAAGACTGCCATTATAGTCCCAAAACAATATTTTTAACAATGGCTATATTAAGAGTGTGGGATTTTAAGGGATATTCTCCTGTTTTCCAAATGTTTTTTAGTGTGCTTTACTTATCTTTAACGTTAAAAAGATAAACATTTAAAAATTATCTGCCAAATTGCTTTTGTCAAGAGTACAGCCAGGATAATTGTCATTCAGAGGAAGTCACTCAGGGGACAAGCCAACCATTCACAGATTCCCCAAGCCTTATTTCCCTGGTCTCACCTCAAATTGCCGGCAGTTACTCTCCGGCACTACATTTCTCTGCTTTCACACAGAGCTGTTTTTACCAAACTGCATCTTAACACTGTGCCCTCAGTTTCTGCCGAGGATCAATATATGAAATACACGTGTAGATTGTCTCTGCATTTTCCATAAAACTGCTCTCATGAACACCATCTGCCGTGCTGTTCACATTCCTCACAAAAATCCAATCGACAAACTCCTGTTGGAATCGTAGCTAGGGGAAACACTCTCTGTGATCAACGTGCAAGCTCCCGGAGAGGTCAGCCATGTCTGCTTTCAATCACGTTGTTTCGCAGTGCCCGGTACAGCACTGGGCATTTACTAAGTGCTAAAGCATTATTGGTTGAATGAAAAAAGAAGAATTTATTAACTTGAACAGTTGAGAAGTCCAAAGAGGTATCTTGCTTCAGGTATAGCTGGATCCAGGGGTCCAAACGGTATCAGGAGTTTACTCTCCTTCTTTTGGCTTGGCTTTCTTGTGTTATTAGCTTCATTCTCAGGCTGACTCCCCACGGTGGCCAAAACAGCCACATGCATTTCCAAAGCTACTTTCATATACCAGCTTGTAATGCCAGAGAAAGAGAGCCCGTCATCCCACGAAGGCCTGGGGAGGACTCTGGTTAGCTGGCTTGGGTCGGGTGCCCATCACTGCACCAGTCAGGGCGGCTAAGGGAATAAAGTCTTCCCATTGGTCAGGTCTGGGTCATGTCCCACCCCTGAAGCAAGGGGGAGGAGTCAGCTGCGGTTCACTCTGGAGCTCAGCAAAGACAGGCTCTGCTGCCAGAAGACAACCCAAAAGGAAGCATCCTGAGCGCAAAGAAACAGAGGTTGCCCCAGTCCCTAGAATGTTCTAACCTCAACCCCAGAATTTGCCCCTCCCCCAACCTGCTCTTTTCCATCTCAATGAATAGTATAACCATCAACTCTCCTGTTCTCAAGGCCAGAAAGTTGCAGATTACTCTTTTTTTCTTTCCCTCTTCTGTAGGCTATGGAAACTGGAGGTATGTGGCTAAGTCTAGCCAACTAGAAGTCCAGCCCCAGCCCAGCAGTTTCTTGACCCCCACACTGCCCTTCACAGCCCACAGTGCAGCTCTGCGAACCCTGGAGCAGAGAAGACATGATGCCCATTTTATGAAACAATACTCTGAAGCCAAGACGAGCTAATGATGTCTCTCCCAAGGACACACAGGACACTGGTGTCAGAAGCGGACACAGTTTAGATCTGACCTGCTTGAGAAATACACCCACTCCCGCTCTGCCTCGTGGCCTGTGGCCCCGTGCACAACAGGCCGCCGGCACCAACAATCCAGGCGCCCCTGTCCAACTGCCCCCCCCCTCAGGGCCCAAGGTCATGGCTTGGGGGCACTGGGCTCCCCCAGCAGGGGAAGGGAGGGGGCAAGGCTCCTGTGTGGACAGAGACCTGTGGCCACTGCTGGGACAACACTGAGGACATCTTTCCTTGGGTGTTCCTGGATGTTGGGTTCTGCACGTAACTGTCGCCATGTCAGGGCAGCTGCAGGTGAGTCCACACGTGGGCTAGTCTTTCCATGGAGCAGGACCTACACCGATGAAGCTCAGAAGACCTCAAGCCAGGGTGGCGGATTTGCTGCTGGAGACAAACACGCCTTTGCTCATGGGTTCCCTGACACTGGGACATTTAAGTCTCTGAGACAGAAGAGAGGAAGTGCTGCCATTCAGAGACTCCTGGCATCCAGGGCATCTGGATGGTGTGGGATCCAGTGCCGGGCAGGGCTGCTCGCTCCATTCTAGAAGGACATCACACCAGGAGCTGTGCATCCTGGCCTGGCATTCTCATGCATGTATCGCACTCCTTCATTGCGGCCCCTTGAGGAAGGGGCTTGTTGTCTGTGCTGTAGGGTCGTCCAGGAGGAGGTAGATGTTGGGACGGAGTGAGGGATACAACAGGTTTATTGGGGGTAATGTGTGTGAAAAATAACAGGGGAGAAAGAATTGACAGGGAGAGCCTCAGACCTCATGGAGATGCAATGGTTTCAATCAATTAATGAGGAGATCGATCCACAGCAAAAACTGCCCATGAGAGGAGAACCGCAGTGGGCAGCCAGGTCCTCGCACCCCTGCCTTGCTCAGTCACCGGCTGAAGCGAAAGTCCGGCTGCAGCCTGCACACTCCCCGCAGCTCAACGGCAGTTCCTGAGGGAGACAGAGGCCCTCCATAATGGCCGAGTGAGCATTGCACAGATGCAGGCGCCAGTGCCCAGAGGGGCCAGCGATTCCCCCGGAGGCACGTGGCTGCGCGTGGTGGGAGAGCTCTCGTCAAGCCCTGGCAGCACCTGGCTCTCAGCCACTGAGATGCCATTTTTTTTCTTCCATTGGTCAGGACCCTGGGCCATGTTCCCTTCTCCTCCTCCAGGGAGAAAGACCGCTGCAGCTAAACGAGATGATGGCCTGGCAGAACCTGGGTCCCTGCTGGGCCTCGACCAGATCTCCTGTCCCTGGGACGTGAGCAGGGACAGCTGGGCGGCACTTCTGTCTTCACAAAGCCCACAAAACTCCTGTTGTGTAATAAGAAGCCACTTTGATGCACTGGCTCCAATTCTAAGAGGGATTCATCAAGAAAGCCCACTCTTTCTGGGCCCCATGTCTGTCCAGGGTCATCTAGGGCCATCTGCCAGTCACCACAGAGGTTCCTCCTCATTTCCACCTGTCCTCTTGCCCTGATACAACTTCAAGAGGTAATCCAGTGGCTGCTTTTTAAACCCCTTTCTAATTATCAGCTCCATTATCGTCCGGAAGAGCTTCCAGTATGGTTTTTAAGAACCGAGGAAGCCAAAACTTTTATCCCACGTTGTGTCCCACATGTGGAAAACTGATTCCTCTAAAAGAGAAGCTCAGACACCTCGTGACCTAGTGACACCTTGATCCTCCCAGCCCCAGACTTCCTTCTCACTCCTGCCCTCATCTCAGCTTGCCCCTTCTGCAAACGGCCCCGTCCCCCACCTTGTTGCTGGGTCCCAAACCTCAAAAGTCAGTGCTGCTACCTCTCCTCAGCCCCCCTCCCCCGATCCCATGGAACAGCTGGCAAACCCAAGAGCAGCCCCATCGCAGGAGCCCCATGGCTCGCCTGCCTCCTTCGCCTAGAAGACCCACAGGGCTTCTCCGCCCCCTGAAACTGGAGGTGCTTTATTTGATTTTATATCAGCTCCCGCCTCCTCTGGTCACTTCCCCAAACTCACAGTAACGGCACACTGGTATTGTGGTTCTCAACCCCAGCAGCACATTTAAAAAATTTTGGTGCCAGGGTCTCACCCCCGAAATTGGTCTGGAGTCGGGCCCAGGCAGCAGACCTTTGTAAGGTCCTTCAGGAAGGTCTAGTCTATGAGGGCGTGATCGGGACAGTCGCAAACAGCCCTGTGCTCAGAAGGGGGCCCCGTGCTTGAGATTTAATTTCCGCACTCCCCATCTTGAAATTCTTAATAATTTTGATCTTTGAACTGTACTCCGTAAGGGACACATGTACTGGGTCTTGGAGTCCCCCCTCGCCTTCCACCACCTCCCCACATCTCAGGGTTGGTTCCTAACAGCATACTCCCCACCCCCACAGCTGTCGCCCTCCCTGCTGAAGAGGGTTGGCGGAGGGGGACTGAGCACCCTCAATGCCAGGTCAGGGCTGAGCTCTGAGTTGCAGGGTAGGGTCCTAGGCACCCGTGATGGTTGCATTCGCCTCACAAGTATCCCCTGTGCCCAAGGTGGGGGGGGGGGTTGCATTAAAAAGCAAGTTGAAAAAAATTAAAAAAAAAAAAAACTCTGACAGGTGGAGGGAGAGACTGTAGAAGAAAGAAGTTTGTACCTGCTCTTTGAACAAGCGTCCTTGCGTTTTCATTTTGTCCCAGGCCCTGCAATTATGTAGCAGCCCTGCCTCCAGGGGGCGCTGATGGTACCGGTGCACCCCATCCTGCGCTCACGCCCAGGGCATTCTACTAACAGCATGGCAGCCACATCCGTGAGGGCTTTCTCTGGGAGAGGTTGGGTCTCTTCTTCCGGGTCAACCTAACCCACAGCTGCAGCAGAGTCTAACAGGGAGCCGGGCAAGGTCCCTGCCTCCACCCCAATCGGTCCGCCTCCGAGAGTCTGTCCTCCACTTCCCCCCAAATCCCTGCCATCAGCCTTCTTCCCATCCTCCCAGCCCCTCTGTGTCCCCTTTGCGTGCACCACTCTTTCCAGGCTTCCCGCTGGCTCCTTGGGCTCACTTCCACTGCCAGCTTTCAGAGGGGCCCTCGTGAGCCCTGTGCATTTTCTTCACGTCCCATGTCCCTCTCCGAAGTTCCTTCTCTGTTGATTTGATCACGCGTCGGTGGAGCTCTGCCCTTAGGCGCTCCCTCAGGGCGGGGTTCTTTTTGTTCGGTTCACCGATGTGTCCCCAGAACTACGCTGGACTCACAGAAGGAGCCCAGTAAATATTTGGTGGAGGCATGAGCAGAGCCCTGGCTTCACAATTGGATTGTGAGTCTCCATGGTGACTTACAAGGTGCTGGGCCGAGACGGAGCTGGACACACGTCCAGCAGGCCGGCCGCAGCAGGGTGCTGTGTGGAGCTGACAGGACTCGTCGCCAAACGCCCGTCTCTCTGTTACCCGCTCTCGGCAAGGCGGCAGCGTACACCGGTGGCCCGGAGAGAAAGGCACGGCCGCCTCAGCTTGAACAATGAGGGAGAAGGTGAAGTGTTGGATACACTCAATTATCACCCAAACCCTATCATCGCTCATAATCTGCCGGAGATAAATCACAGGCAGGTAATTATTATGTCAGGCCAGGTAGCAGAGAGAAGTTTTAAAATAGCAATCAAAGAACTTCCTGGTTAATTCAAATCCATCCTACCTCCCTCCAGGGGACAAAAGTGCTTTGACTGTAGAATTGACCAGGCGTAGAGAAATGCTACTGCTCAATGCGAAATGGGGATTCCTGGACTTAATGTTTGTCTCTGTCAGGTTTCACAATAACACACCTGCCAGGAGTCTTAAATCAATGATCATTCATTTGGAGCAAATCATAGTGCAGTGACACCCCATTTCCTGGGTGTTAAACCCAAACTGCCCAGCCAGCTTGCCAGACTGCGCCCTCCTGTCTCAGGCCAGGCCTCAGACACAGGCCTCCCCACCTTGTCCTGCCTTAAGACCTTAGCCCCTTGCTTTCCCACACCACTATGCCGCCCTCATCCAAACGCCACCAAGGCCCAGCTCAAATCCATGTGGCCCTTGAGCCTCCTGCACCCCAGGCCCTCCTGAGGCCCATTCCTAGATCTGTCTCAGGAGCTGCAACCTGCTGTTCCTACCACCAAAAGACAATGCTGGGTTTATCTGTCCCTACGCTGGTCAGAACCCTAACCCTGTGGCAGGTTCCTAGGGCCCTCCAAGAGCTGGGTCTCCCCATTCTCGCTCACTTAACAAAGCAGCCCCCTGGGACCAGCTCCTCTGCCCAGAAACCGCTTTGGACAAACTTAAGTCAAAAGAGTGGGAGTGGATTTACTGGAAGGAGGCTAGGCATGGGACAGTTTCTTGGGGCGTCAAAGAGCAGAACACCCAACCCACTCTGGGCTTAACAGACCCACCAGGGTGGGCTGGCCTCAAGTGCAGCTGGATTCAGCCACCATCCCTGGACTCTGGGCTCTGGCTGACTCTATTGATGACATTCCTGGGCTCCATAAGGTGGGAAGGTAGTTGCCCACACCTATCCAGATGCAGGTCCATTAAGACATGGTGCGCACTGCTTCTCGGGTGCTCAGACAAAACCCTAGGATTAGTTCTAGTGGAGCCTCACCGTGTGGCCAGAGTCACATGTATGACACAGGAGAGCACTGTTCTGATGCGCTTGGTCCCTGGGTCACATTCTCATCCCACATAGGGTGCAGTTCCACTCACAGCGTATGGGCTGAAAACACAGCAATACTGGGTCCCATGGGTAAAGCAGGTCCCCAAGGAGAGGGAATGGGTGCTGGGCAACCCTAAGCCAACAAATACCATGAAGGTAGCTCTCCAGACCAAAGAGAGCTGAGCAAACTCAGGGTGGCCTGAAGGCCTGGGGGCTGGAGTTCTGGGGTCTTCCCCTCCCTACAGCTGGCCACAAACGGGGCACTGAGCATCACCCACATCTGGTTCCCAGGAGAGAAAATGTGCTTGGCCGGGCCTGAGTCTCAGTGGAGTACCGGGCCTTCCCAGAGAAGGGCAAATGGCCTTGACGGCAGGAAGACATCCTGCCGGCCGCTGCTAGAGTGTAGATGCTGCCACCATTGCAACTGGGCTGCCCTTTTGTCTCCACATTAAAAATTGCACAATTTTCCTTGTAATATCACTAGTATGTGACACAAGTCCATGATGATGGCTTATCTGAGTGGAACCTGCTCTGGACGCCTGACCAGAGCCACTGCAGGGATGGGTTGTCTACTTTCTCTCTTCCCACAGCTGGGAAGGAAGCGAATCATCTGACTTTAACTCAGATTTCAAATCAAAATGCCAGTAATTTAGGAGCGGTGGACAATCCCACAGGATGCCATCGGTTCCCCTCCCTGTCTCACTCTCAGCCGGAGGCCCTCTAGAGTTCAAGCCTATTATCTTGGGCCCGCCTGCCCAAGCCTCCATCTGCCAAAGCCTCGTGTCCTCTCTTGTTCAAATCCTACCCTGGCCGGACCCAGAACTTGGGTAGTCAGTGCTCCTTTCACACCTCTGGGCTGCCGTTCACCTACCATTCATTCTACCTGTCTTGTCCACAAGGCGATCCCCACCTGTTCCCACAGTGCTTTGCCCCACCACTCAGCCAAGCAGGAGAGGCCGCTCTCACCTTCGAGCCCAGCAGCACCCCCACGCCCCACTTCTAAGCCATGTACGTAGGGCGATCTCACTGCACTGTGGACGTCTCCTGCCCATTCGCGTCTGGACTTCCCTGGACTTTGAGTCGCTGTGCTGGTGGGTTGGCGGTGGGTGCCGCTCGTTAACACATACTGGGTGGAGGATCTGACAGCACCGTTGGGAGGTGGGACCACAGTTCTACGGCTGAGACTCAGAGAATCATGGAGCCCACTGGCCTGCCAGCTCTCATTAGGAAATGCCCAGAGGGACCTGCAGTCAGGAAATGGGTTTACCAGTGCTGTGGCCTCCAGGGGCTAGAGGCCCTCAAGAAGGGACGTATGGAGGCAAGGCCAGGAAAATCTTCTGTAGAGCATCTGGCACAAGGAGCCTCTCAGAGCAGGCGGCACTGGCTGCCTTCATCTGGAGGCCCCTGAGAAGGAAGAGAGAGATGAGGGAAATGCAAGACACTTGAAGTGCAGACAGGCTAAGAATGGGAGTACCAGAGCAGCTGAGAGCCCCGCAGTGGGGGTCTTGGCAGGCGTGCATGGTCGGCAGGCTCCTAGGGGTCCATCCCTGGGGCCTCACTGAGAAGCCAGAGGGGACCCCTCTATACACAAGTTTTAAACAAGGGTACTTGGCCAACACGGCAACACTGGAAGCAAAGAAAAGCAGTACAAAGATTAAAAAGGAAGAGACGATGTTTTCACTCTTGGCAGATAATATGTTTATGTTTACCTAGGAACTCCGAGAGGGTTAACCGTGTAACAATTGGAGTTACTCGGAGAATAGTTAGATGGAAGAATCATTGAGAAAAATCCATAGCTTCCCACATGCCAGAGACGAGCTGACAGGAAAATGAAATGAAAAAGGGCCCCATTCACAACACCGATAAAGCTATAAACTACATAAATTTAATGTGAAACCTGCAAGACTGAGATGAAGAAAACTCTAAAATCTTAAAAAGGACAAACACACCCATCTGGCTAGAGAGAGATACTTCTTTCCCAGTGAGGATACTTCCTATCGTGAAGATTCCAGTTCTCTCCAAGTTTATCTGTGCTTTTCTTGCAATTCTACTTTTTAAAAAAACCCAAAACATTTTATTGGATTGAGAGAAAAATGCTCAGGTCCATCAGAACAGACAGGTGTAGATGGGCTAAGAGGCACCGCAGTCCCCTCGCACATACATGGCCACACCCCAGCCCAGCCCTGCTCTCCTCACACAGCCACAGTGTCACGGGGTCACCTGCCATGACACCGTGAGTCTCCTGAGGGGAATGGCTGTGGGACCAGGGGAGGGGACCCATGGCCGAGCCCAGCTCATAGTCTCGGCCTGTGAGGATAGCCACCTGGGGAGGTCTCCTTGGCCCTGACCAGGCAGAGGGGTGCCGGCTTGGGCTCTCAGGGGTCTCAGCACAGTGCAGAGGGCCTGGGGGGACGGGAGGAGGTAGAGCAGAAAAGAGGGGACTGTGAGGGCCTGGCCTGCCGCCCCGGAGTGGCTGTACCTCTCCGTCCTGACGCTCTCCTGTGGCTTCCTGGGAGTAGGAGACAGAGCCCAGGTTCCCCTCTGGTCTGCCTCTTCTATGTGTGACCCATGACCATTTTGCCCCTTAATGTCCCAGTTGCTCCATCTGTGACTTAGGGAGTTGGCTGGATCTTGGAGCCTGAGTCTTTCCCATAGGGGTACCCTTCTCGGCGGATAGAAACTGCCCTTTTATAAAGGGCATCCTGGATGTCGGTTGGCTGGGAGGGCCACGTGAGCCAGACCAGAGCTGAAGGCCCCAGGGAGCCTGGAGAGAGGTCCAGAGTGGGGCAGGGGGCTCCTCTGGGCTCTGGAGGTCTCAGCAGACAGACAGCTGGGCTGCAGGGAAGGGTATGGACTCGTGAGTGGGTCAGTGGCCTCAATCCCACATCCAGCTTCCTCAGGGGCCTGGAGCCTGCCCCTCTCCCAACAGGCCTGGAACCGGCCGTTGGAATTGGGGCCTTGCGCGGGCAAGCCAGGGAGTTTCCCCTCCCCCTCCTCCCAGCCTGCTGCCCCCACAGTGGAATTGGGGAATTGGGGACTTTTGTGTGTGTGTGTGTGAAGGATTCACGCCATGGCTAGATGGGAGCTTCAGGCTTTTCTACCTCAGAACTGAGGTTACTCTCAGATTCATGGGAGCCATAAACCCATGCCCTATTTCTACTCTAATTGAGGCTATTTGTATTATGACTAAAATAATCAGAGACAATTTTATTGGTATATTTAAAAAAATAATTACATTCCATATATTTAAGTTACGTAAGTGTGGTGGCCATCCTGCTGGGCTCCCCAGGCCCAAGCTCGGAGGGCCTGTGCTGGAGGACCCCTGCCTGCCTCCGGCACCCTGCACCTCCCCAGAAGTGAGGGCAGAGTTGACAGTGACAGAAACGGGCCACGAAGGGCTGGGTCACAGTCAGGAGGCCCTTCCAGGAGATATGCAGTAAAGGTTCGGGAGCAGGCATGGGACCCCAGTGACCCCAGAACACTGTAGGGAAGCACGGAAGAGGGGCTCCTTGGAGCCTGTCCAGACCCTGGCTCAAATCTGGCCTTAATGGTGGGTGTCTGCTTTGCCACCCAGCAAAGAATCGTGTGCCTTCTGGTCATCCCCTACGATAATCTGTCTTTGTTTGCCTGATTCGTGAGCAGCTGCTCTGGGGTGGGCCGGTTGGAGCACTGTGTTCCCCAGCCGTGGTGGCTGGCTCAGGGCTAAGCACGTGACCCGCTCGGTGCTGCGGCTATTCCCAGATATTTTGGATACTTAAACCAATGCATCCCATTTTTGCTTCAGTCTGCTTAAGCGGGTCTTTTGTCCCTGTGACCAAAAGTGTTTTAACGGACATCACTTCTGTAAAGAAAGACAGTGACAGCTCCCACCTTGTGGGTTTGTTACGGAGATGCACAGAGATGAGCTGGGCGCAGCACCGAGCACAGCACCCCTGTAAACAGTGGCCGCGGCTGTTGTCAGGGGCATCATGGATGCTTGCCGCCAGTGTTAGGAGACAGGGAGAAGCTAAGCGGGGCCGTCGCAGCCCAGGAGGGGCCTGGGTTTGGCTGAGAGGCCCTGCCCCACATGCTCACAGGTGGCAGGAGCACTTTTTCTGTTCCCTCAGCAGCCTCCCCATGCCTTCTGCATCAGGATCCTCCTCTGTGGGCCTAACACGACTAATTGTCCTCAGGCCGGGGCCTGGGTCACAGTGGCACCCAGCCTGGTTCCTCTTCCTTCTTACTCAACACCTCCTAGCCCTCGACAGAGCTGATGGAAGCCTCGGCACTCCCGCCGCACGGCAAAGGCCCTGGGCCCTGCGTTTGGAGCTGCACAGGGCCTGGGTTTCAAACCCACCAGCCCCACAACACCACTGGGCATCACAGACCTGAGTAAACCTAAAGTCCCACCTGCTCAGGGCAGGTTTCCTCCCCAACAGCAGCCGTCTGCCCTGGGAAGCCACATCTGTCAAAGCCGCTAAAGGGGGCAGGAGCCTTGCCTCCTTCACCAAGAAAGCCTTCTCTTTGCTAGACTCAAAACATGCTGGTCTTAAATAGCAGTGAGAGCCGTGGGGAAAGCTCCCACTGCCTACCTGGTGGGCGTGACGCCCTCCACTGCCCGCTCATCTGGCGGGTCCACAGCCTGGCAGCAAAGGGCCAAGAGCAGTGCTGGGGCTGGACCACCCTGCTGGCTCCGGGCTGCCCGGCCCTCCTGTCTGCACAGTTCAGTGGGGACATGCACACCCACACACACACGTGCACACACATGCCCCCAAGTGCTTGTTTTTTCTGCTTGTACCAGAGCAGAGAAATCGCCGCACTTACTCCCTGTGGAGCTCACAGCACCCGCACACCCTAGCACCGAGTGATGTCAGCTCAGGAGGCTACCTGCTCCTGGGTGCCCTTGTCCTCCCCGGTCCTCAGGGTCCCCAGCTGATGGAGGGGTCGTATCCAGTATCCTTGGTCTTTGTGGACATTGGCCACACCCACCCTGTGGGGCATTCTCCCCGCCTGGCCCCAGGGGCCTTGCCGGGGTCCCTGATTTCCAACATTCTTTCCTGTCATCAGCCCTTATGGGCCACAGATGGCTGTGAAAACCCAGCCAGCCTCACAGGCCCAGACATGAAAGTGCAGCAGGTGGCAAAATCCTCACGGTCACAGGAAGAGAAGCGAACCCGGGGCGCCTTCGGTGTAGCCGAGCCCTTGGGGCTTAGTGTGCGTGTGACAGAGGTACCCTCTGCCTCAGGGTCTGACTCACAGGCCTCCCCTTCTTTGGGTCCTAGAGGGCACAGGCTGGCAGTGGGCATACCCATCTGTCCCCTAGCAATGACATGACAGACTCCCCAACACTCCCGTGGTGACCTCAAAGCTTCCTAGCCACCACCCCTCCCTGCCTACAGAACTTCTCCCTTTCCCACAGAGCTGTCATCGAGACAGGTGGACCCCCAGACCTTTTCTTCTACCATCTGCACACCCAGGATGGCAGTGCCCCACTTAAGGCCCCTGTTGTCCCCTACTGCCCCCTGTTGTCACCATGGGTGCAGGACTTGACTCTGCCAGGTCTCAGACACCACAGCTGGCACCTGCCAGTCCATTCCTGGAAGACTTCCTCTCTCCACCCATGTCACTGAGCTGACCGCCGCTGGTGCAGCCCCGTGGAGGGAGCCCTGTGTCTCTTGCCCACAGCCTAACCAGCCAGGTAGGCCCAGCTCTTCTCCGACTTAGATGGGAATCAAGAAATCAAGAAAGATGAGAGTGTCCTAGGGGCCCAGACAAACTAAGAAGCCTTCTTGGAGGGAGGTCGCCCTCTCCTTTGGCCTCCAGACCAGCAGCAGGCCTGGGTTAGGATAGTCAGCGGGCACCCGAGGGTATGCAGCCTCGCATAGTGGCAGGAGCTGGCTGGCAGGAGTGCAGAGCCCTGAGGTCCTATCTTTGGGCCGCTGGTGTGAACTCCTTAGGGGGATGCCATTTCTGTCCTCTGATGATAAAGGGTGGTATAGACAACCTGGAAATGCCTAGAAGGAAGAGGATGGGGAGAGGAGAGTAGGAGAGGAAGAAAGAGGAGGAGAGAGAGAGGGAAGGAAGGAGGGGAGAGAGGGAGAGAGAGGTCCTCAGAGGTGTCCAGAGAAGCTGCTGTGCAGACTGGGGTCTGGTGCCAGGGGAGTCTGGGTGGGGCTGCTGGAGGGACAGACAACAGTTGACTGGGACACTGCCGGGGTCCCCGTCTGGGCTCCAAAGGAGATGAATAAGTCCACCCCAGAATGTAGCCCAGGAAGGTTCTGCTCTCAGGACATCTGTGCCAACAGCCTAAAGACCCTACTCTGCCCCATCCCCACTCCTTGTTCAGAGGAGGAAACTGAGGCCCAGAGGCAGATGCAGCTGCTCTACGTTACGCTGTGGGCTGTGGGTGTCCAGAACCCAGATCGGTGTACTCCCAGTCCAGAGCGGGGCTCTTGCCGGTGACTGCCCCAAGCCATAATGCCTCTCCACCCGTCAGGTGTCCTCTTCTGCCAAATGGGGATATCGGACCAGAAGGTTGCAGATGCCCCTTTTTGGCTTGGAGATCTAGAGATTTAGGACCCCTCCCTCTGAGTCTCTGGGAGTCTAGATTTAGGAGCATTCAACACCAGATCCTTTTTGTAAATTAGCTCTGTCAATTGCAAAACTAACACCTTCCAGCTTGTTAACCTATTTCAAACAGCACAGAAGAGACAACGTGGAAGTGCCTCCCACCTCAGCCCATCTCCACCAGGTGTCATGTGGTCTATGCAAATATGAGCAAACCCTCCATCATCCCTCTAAGCCCCTCTTCCTGCAGGATCAAGGACAGTCTAGAGAGGGTGAGTCAGAGCCCAGGTCCAGCCATCCCACACCTATGGCAGCCCTGCCCACACCGGCTCCTCCCTGTGCCGGGCCCACCACCTCCTGCACCAGCCCCCTGTGCCCACCCAGCTCAGGGATGGGGGCTCATTATCCAGCCCTGTCTGCCTTGGATGCTGCAGAGTGACATCTGTTCTGTGTTTAATTACCGATGGGCTGCGGCTATGCCAACCCATGAATAAAATTACAGTTGTTCCGCAGTGCAAACACTGCAGCCTCGGTCTGAGGGTCTGTGAGGTGCTTGTTTTGATTGGCTGGCTTTTTTAATGAGAAAAGTTTTATTACATTTTAAAGCACATTAGTAAGGATGAAACTTGCACACCTAAAGATTTATATAACACTGCAAACAGTAGCAGGGGGAAAGGAAGTTATTTATAACTTCAAATATGCTCCTGCCGTCTGATTGCATTGTTTTAGGGAGGAGGGCATTTTTAGCTGATAATTGCTTTAATGATAAATGTGGAAACTCAAGAACCAAAATAATCAGAAATGTATTTAAAAGGCAAAAGGCTCCGCTAAGATTGGGATGAGTTGACCTTATTTAGGAGAGGGAGTAAAAAGGGGGAGCTTGACCTCAGCAGAGGATAAGAAGAAATTAGGAATATTGACACTGGCAAAGGTTAGTCACCTGCAGGCGACCACCGAACACAGGTTCAGCCTATGGAAATGGAAGTGGAGACGTGCCCTCCTCTAGCCAGAGTCACCCCCCCCCCCCGGATTATTCCCCCTCTGTTGTCATTGAGCGTTTCCCTTCAGAGTGGCGTATCCATGCTCTGGGTGACTAGCCATCTCATCTGAGCCACAGCTGGGTGAGAACACAAAGTTTGGATGCGATGACCTAAAGTCCATACAGATCTGAAAACAGAGCAACCGGTTTGATGCCCCTATCACTTAGGAAGTGGACTTTCCCTGGGAAGGCAGCGTTTGCTGATGCGCGGGCCTGGGAGACAGCGTTCTCCTCACTAAGTGTTCTCTGCAGGTCCTTCCCTCTGGGGACACAGCTGAATTCAAGAACAGTCCAGATGTGAGAGAGGGTTCTCATCTCCAAACAGAACAAAACTGACTCTAACTTAGCACATTGGTGCATTCGTTTGTTCATCCATTCTGCCAGCATATATTTATTGAGGGCTTAATGCAAGCGGGCTCCTGGTACATTCAGGCCAGAAAGATATAGCCTGTGCCTCCCAAAGTGGCTTAGTGGGTATGACAAAGACAATTGAGTCCTGCTAAATGACAACGTGACAAGGACAATGGATGCCCCGCTTAGGGACAGCAGAGGACAGGGCTGGCTCTGCGTGGCGGGGGGAGGGGGCATCAGAGAAAGGGCTACTCAATCCAGCCTGGAAGGGTGCTTAGGAGATTGGAGCAGGCACCTACCACCTCAAAGAAAGTGAGAGGAAGAACTTTGAGTGCCTGGAACACAGGCCGTTGTCTATGAGGGGGGTGATTTGGGACGAGGTGGAGTGTCAGGCAGTGGTGCCTGGGCTTGTTCCTGAGGGCGCCTGTGACCTGGAGGCAACTCCGATGGAAGATGGGGAGGGAGCCTGAAGAGAGTGGGCAGGGCAGTGGGCAGGCATGTGGAAAATAGTTAGAAGGTAAAATCAGTGTTTTCTGTTTCTCTTCTCTTAGAGGTCAGCCAGGCCAGAGTGCCTCCTGTCCACTGAACCAAGGGCCCCACCCTGGAACGAGGGAGCAGAGGAGAACGGGGCAGGAATCATAAACCAGCTGCAGGAGTCTCTCCTGGCATCCCACTTGGGCATGTGCATGCTTGCAGCCTTCTTTCTGTGCATGTGTTTACCTGTGTGCAGGTCTCTGTGCAGTAAAGCCTCACTTAACGTTGTCGCATGGGGCAGAATGGCATATAACAAAACCAGTTTTACCACAGGCTAATTGATACCGACAAGAGTTAAGTTCCTACAGCATCTCATCGACATTATAACAAGACGACGTTGAACAAAAAGACATTATCTGAGGACCTGCTGTACATACTTGTGTGTGTATGTGTGTACACTTTGTGTATGCTTCCGTGTGTATGTGCATGACTCTACATGCTGTGTGTGCTCTTGCTGTGTGGATGTATGTTCGTGAAAATGTAAGCCTATGTGAGCATGCGCACATGTGTGAGTGTGAATGCTTGTGTGAATGCGTGCTCATGTACGCATTTGAGGATATGAGTGTAAGTATGTGTATGTATGTGTGCGCACTCATCAGAGGATCTATGCCTAGACCAGACACTGGGTTTTTTAATAAAATCTGACACTCTGGAATCGACAGTCTGACACAACCACTGAAGCCTCTCAAATGAATCCCATACAGCTACGCACACAGCTCATACCCTTGGGCAGCTCAGGTTACTGAAGTCTCCTTGGCGAGGGGAAGAAAATGGAAAACTAAGTAACAGCACTGCCTCTTAGGATAGCCTCGGCTAAGTTGGAGAGGCTCTTGGACTGGGTGAGGGAGCATGTAAGGATAGCCAGACAGGATCTGTCCCCTGGGACTGTCCCCCTACCCCCCTGCCAACACACACACCCAGGGACAACAAGAAGAGCTCAGCCAGGCCCAAGGCCACCTCAGAGACCCTGTAAACAGGAAAGGAGCCTAAATGCCTGTGTGTCTGTGTGGGTGTACAAGATGCATGTGTGTACATACGTGTAAGTATGCACATGTGCATATCTGTGTGAGCGGGCACACACAAGTGTGTGCATGTGTGTGCAGATAGACATCTTAGTGTCTGTGTACGTGCATGCACATGACCTGTTTACTAACCCAAGAACAACTATCTTCATTGACCTCAGAGTTACTCTAAGTTGCATTCAAGGAGGGTGAGGACAGGAGAGAGAGGGCAGGGCATATGTCTGCACCTGCCCTCCCCCACACTATCCAAGGAACGGCCCATGCTAAGGACTGGAGAGATTGCTCAGTGGGTATAGGACATGTCCCAGGCACTCTGCGCTACACCACTGTGGGACAGGAATTCGTTGCTTGTGCCGGAGACCTATTCCATTCTTAATGGCTTGCTCGGGTTTAGCTGAGGGGAGGGTTTGCAGTTACAAGGTCATTACTAGGTTTAAAGTCTCTTCTTGGGCAGCCAAGAGCTCTGTTTCTTCTTCCTTCCTCAAGGCTAGAGGAGATGAAAGGAGCTGAGGACTTGGGGTGGGGGTGGCTGAGGGATTCAGTGATCAGGTGAGTGGAACCTGCCAATTGTGGTGAAAACAGCTTGATTGCAGTGTGGTGACAGCCTGAATAGGCCAAGGAATGTTTGGGAGGGAGTAAGTAGAGATACAAGTGTAGACAGCTTGTCAAGCAGCTAGGCTAGAGGCAAAACGGGAGGTAACCCATTGGGCAGGACTACCAGAGTTGGTCCATCTTCAGAGTGCTCCCTGCAGGTGCCCTCTACCCAGGAATGGTGTGAGCCCATTTCACAGGCTGGGAAACTGAAGCTCAGAGGGGTCATGCAGCTGCCTCTGGCCACTCAGCAGGCCTGGTGAGAGCTGTGGCCCATACCAACAAAAACTTAAATATCACGCTGGCCTTAGATTTTTCCCCTGCACCCCTACCATCTTATACTGCCCTCTCAGTCTGTCTCTCTGCCTTCTTGATTACCCCTCCTTGCCCCTACTCTCAGTCCATTATTGGTTAATCTCAGGGCACTTCTAGTGGCCCTTCCCGTGGGTTGCTCAGCTGCTCCAGATAGTAGGCTAGTCCTCAGGAACTAGAGGTTGGCAGTGCCCACAAGCTGAGCCTCAGCCATTCAAGTTGTCTCAGAAGGGAGTCTCTGTCTGCAAGTGAGCTTTGGATAGACAGAGGAGAGAGACCCATCTTTCTGCAAATTCAAGACAATCGATGAGATAGACTCTGAACAGCAAGAGTCCCATAACTGTTGGGTCACGTTTTAGACCAAATGGATCACCTGCTCTCTTGAGCTGGCAGGCCACTGGGAGCTCACCCAGATGCCACCTAGCAGAGTTGCCCAGTCCCTGATCACCTACCTACCCTATGACTCAGAAAGGGAAGTGGTGTGCCAGCCAGTCTCTTCTGCATCAACTGTCACCCAGAACGACGAAAAACAATTAATATCTCAGATATCTTTTCCCAAGGGTCATCCCAACTGAAAAGCCTAAATATCAGACAGGGTATGAATGTGCTGCATTTATTATTTTCACCATGGAGACGTCCAAGAACACTGACCTTTTCAGCTTCAATAAAAGCGGATTTTCCTGCAGGTCCTTTGACAGCAGCTGCAATTGTGAAGCAGGTGGAAACTCAATATTGAACACCAAAGAACAGAAAAAAGAGTCCCCTTCCCTCAGCTTGCGAGGGTTATTGACACCCATTTACAACCAGAAGCAGAGAAACACATGAGGGCCTGACTCCTGCTTGGAGAGGCCTATCTTGGACACTGAGGACCCAAGCATCATCCCAGCATCAGAGGTGTCTGTTATTTACGCACTCGGTTCAAGGCAAGTTGAACTAAGAACAGAGCTGCAGTAGTATGCTGCTTTGGAATTCAGCAGGAATGGTTTCTGGCATGCTTAAGACTCAGTGTCCCTTCTTGGGGCCAGAAGCCTTCAGACATCCCACTCTGACTCATCTTCCCATCAATTCAGCCCATGGTTGACCTTCTTGCCATTAGTTATCTACATTGGTCTGCAAAATCTTGCAAACTTTCTGCCCCATTATTTCTCCTAACCATGATATCCAACACGTAGGGGAACAACATGACAATAAATGGTAACAGTGCTGCCTTGCACTGAAACAAGATGTTCAACAGTAGCAAAACTTAGAGTTCCTGTTAAAAACCAATGGCTTGACCTCAGGCATTTTCTCTTTCCCATCTCAACCTCATCACCATGAACGGGAAGCAATTTCAAAAGGTATGAAACAAAGGACAAAGGCAAATGAAGGAATAATAGCAATGAGGGATTTCAATGAATTTTGGAAGGCTGAAAGTAGGAGGAAGAGTCCAACCTGATGAGCAGAGCAGAAAAAGTAACACTGGAGATTCCTAGGAGGGGAACACTGCTGAGTATGAGTCCACTAATCACCGAATGTCCAGCCTCAGAAGAGGAGGGGCTGGGCTCCAGATCCTGGGGCTGGGAATGGGGACACAGAGGGATTAAAAACAGAGGGACTTGGTACTGTCATAAAAGATGGTCGGATCAGAAGCTACAGGAATTTGTCTCTCCACCCAAATAACTATTGAGTTGGCAGGAGCTGTCTGAAGCAATTGTTTTAGAACTCTGGAGTCTAGATGAACACTTGAAGTGTCCAGGGGGCAAGCCTGATGAAAAGGCTAGAAAATTCTGTTAAGTTCTTGTGTTTTGCATAGTGACTACCATCCCCCAGCTACCAGCCCTTGGCAGGTAGTCATGAGGATAGAAGCCCATGTTTCTGGTGTGGCTTGCTGGTGCAAGCATAGCAATAAGAATCTTGTCATACAAAAATGTAATTGGTGATCACTGTTTTTGATCACTGAGGGACTGGCTCAGAGGCCAGTTGTGTTTGCAATCCCATGGGCTGAAGCAGCTTCTCTACCCTGGAGGAATTTAAAGAGACAGTACTCCTCCTCCTCCAGATATTTAAAAGAATCATTTTAAGGTCACTGCCTGACCACAGAGGCATAAAAACAAAAGCATCAGTGACCACATACTATAAGGAATACATGCTTTGAAGAAATAATTTGGAAAAGTCACAAATAGGTGGCCTCAGTCCTCAAAAAGAAAAATCAGCAAACCACAAGGAATGGGAGAAATTGAATTCCAGAGTTATCAAGACATAATACTCAGAATGTCCAGTTCTCAACAACAACAAATACAAAATATACAAAACAAACAACAGCAACAACAACAAAAAACAGGAAAGTATGGCCTAGTCACAGAAGAAAAAAAAAGAATTTTACAGAAACCATTCCTGAGGAGAACAAGACATAAAAATTATTGGTCAGAGATATTAAATTGACTACATTTACTATAGTCAGCGAGCCAAAGGAAACCATAGGAAAGAACAAAAGAAAATAAAAATAGTCTAAAAAAATTAGAATGTCAATAAAAAATATTATAAAAATTATAAAAAGGAACCAAACAGAAATTTTGAAACTGGAAAATACAATAACAAAAAAGAAAAACTCATGGGAGGGGTGCAACATCAGATTTGAGTAGACAGAAGAAAAGATCAGTGAACTTGAAGATAAGACAATTGAAACTATCCTGAGAAGCAGGAAAAAAAATAATGAAAGAAAATAAATAGAGCCTGAGGGACTTATGGAACATCATTCATATAACAACATTTGCATTATAGAAATCACAAAAGAGAGAAAAGGGTAGGAAAAATATTGAAGAAATGATGATGAAAACTTCCCAAATCTGATGAAAAACATGATCTAAACATTCAAGAAGCTCAGCTAATTCCAAGCAGGATAAACTCAACGAGATTCACACTGAGGCATATTTTACTCAAATTGCTAAAACCCAAATATAGAGAAAATTTTGCAAGTAGCAATAGAGAAGCAACTGGTCATGTACAAGGGATCTTCAATAAAATGAATACCTGATTTGTCATCAGCAATCACGGAGGCCAGAGGCAGTGGGATGACATATTTAAAGTCCTGAGAGAGGAAATTCAACCAAGAGTTCTACATCTGGCAAAATTGTCCTTCAAAAATGAGAGGTGAATTAAGACATTTCCAGATAAACAAAAGCTGAGGTAGACCATTACTGATAGACCTGCTCTACAAGAAATGCTAAAAGGAGTCCCTCGGATTGAAATAAAAATACACTAGACAGTAACTAGGAGACATAAGAAGAAATAACACTGGTAAAAGTACTCATAAGTAAATATAAAAGTCAGTATTATTGTACTTTTGATTTGGTCTGTAATTTTCTCTTTTTCTTATATGATTAAAAAGATAAATGCATAGAATAATAATTGGAAGTCTATGTTATTGGACATACAATATATGAAAATGTAATCTATGACAATAATAATATAAAGGGGGAGGGGTGGAGTTATATAAAAGCAGAGTACTTGTATATATAAAAATAAGTTGGTATTATTTAGATTAGATTCTGTTGTGGTGCGATCAAATCCAGGACCCATGGAGCCAATTGAGATGAATTGTGAGCCTTTATTAGCCGGCCGGCGACTGACTCTCTGCCACGCAGGGTTAGAAGAGATTACCCTCGAGGTCCCAGAAGAGGCGGTATATATAGCCACCAGCACATCCCTGAGCAGATCACCACACCCTGGATAACAGTTGGCTGTTAGCATATCCTTGATCAGATTACCACACCCTGGTTAACAGTATCAGAAGTAAATATTTAATACTGGCTTAACTGGAAAATTGTCCACCCATAACAATTCTAAGTTTAAGATATTAATTGTAATCCCCAAGGTAACCACTAGAGAATAATTGAAAAGAAAATATGAAAAAGGGAATCCAAATGGAATACTACAAAAGTCAACTAAATACACAAAAGGCAGTAATGAGGAAATTAAGGAACACAAAACATGTCAGATGTACAGAAAACAAACTAGAAATGACCACTGAAAGTATAGTCTTACAGACAACAAATACAAAAAAGAGCAGACGTAAATTCTTTTTCGTCATTAATCACATTAAAGTAAATGGATTAAACTCTCTTACTAAAAGACAGAGATGGGCAAATTAAATAAACAAAACAAAATCCATTTATATGGTGTCTACAAAGACTCATTGTGGATATAGGAACACAAGAAGTTAAAGTAAAAGGGTTGAAAAAGATATTTCATGCAAATAGTAACCAAAAGAGTGCTAGAGTGGCTATATTGTTGTCAAACAAAACAGACTTAAATAAAAAAGACTAAAAGAGACAAAGAAGAACTAGGGAAAAGATAGATGGGTGGGTGGATGGATGAATGGATGGATGGATAGATGGATAGACAGACAGACAGATAAAAGGCTTAATACAGTAAGAAAATATAATAATTATAAACATATATATACTTAACAACAGAGCCCCACAATATATGAAGCAAACATTGATAGAATCGAAGGGAGAAATAATTCTATAATAATAGTTGGAGACTTTAATACCTCACTTTCAGTAATAGATAGAACAAGACAGATCAACAAGGAAACAGAAGACTTGAACAACACTATAAAGCAATTAGACTTCATAGCTGCATATAGAACACTTCATTAAACAACAGCAGAATACATATTCTTCTCTAATGTCTATGGGAATTCCTCATGATAGACCATATTTAGGCCAGAAAACAAGTCTTAATAAATTTTTAGAAACTGAAATCATACAAAGTATCTTTTCTGAGCACAATGGAATAAAAGTAGAAATCAATAACGGAACAAAAATTGGAAAATTCACAAATTTGTGGAAATTAAACAATACATTCTTAAATTACTAATGAGTCAATAAAGAAACCACAAGAGAAATTAAGCAATACCTTGAGACTATTGTAGACAAAATTACAACATACCAAAACTTATTGAATGCAACAAAAGAATGCTACAAGTGAAATTTATAGAAGCGAATACATACATTAAAAAACTAACTATGCACCTTAAGGAACTAGAAAAAGAAAAGCAATCTAAACCCAAAGCAAGTAGAAATAATAAAATAATAATGGTTAGAGGGGAGATTTTAAAAAATAGAGAATAGAAAAACGAAATCAATAAAACCAAAAGTTGGTTATTTGAAAAGATTGACAAAAATTAACAAGACTTTAGGTAAATTAATTAAGAAAAAAAGAGAAGACTCAAGTTATTAAAATCAGAACTTAAAGTGGGCACATTACTACAAATTTTACAGAGGTAAAAAATATTATAAGGAATACCATGAACAGTTGTATGCCAAAAAACTGGAAAACTTAGATGGAATGGACAAATTTCTAGAAGCAAACAATATACTCCCGCCCCTCAAAAAAAAAAAACTCAAAAAAGAAATAGAAAATCTCAATAGATGCATAACTAGTAAGATTAGATCATTCTCCTGACAAAGAAAATGCCAGGACCAGATATATTCACTGGTGAATTCTATCAAACATTTAAAGAAAAATTAACACCGATCTTTTCCAAACTCTTCAAAGAAATTGAAAAGGAGAGAACATTTCCTAACTCACTCTATAGGTCTAGCATCATACTTATAGCAAAGCCAGAAGAAGACTACAAGAAAACTACAGACCAATATTCCTTATGAATGTCAATGTCAAAACCCTCAACAAAATACTAGAAAACCAAATTCAGCAGCAAATTAAAAGGATTATACATTACAACCAAATAGAATTTATTCCTGTAATGTAAGGATGGCTCAGCAAACTAAAACAATCAATTGATACAATATACTCTATTAATAGAATGAAGGAAAAACCACATGATCATCTAAATTGATGTGAAAAAGCATTTGACAAAATTCAGCACCCTTTCATGATAAAAACACTCAATAAGCTAGGGGTAGAAGACAACTTTCTCAACATAATAAAAACCAAACATGAAAAACCTACAGTTAACATCATAGTTAATGGTGAAAAACTAAAAGCTTTCCACTTACAACCAGGAATAAGACAAGAATTCCTGCTTTCATCACTTCTATTGAACTATTCACAACTTAAATTCAGTTGTATCAGAAGTTCTAGCCAGAGCAACTACACAAGAAAAAGAAATAAAAAGTGTCTAAATTGAAAAAGAAGGAGTAAAATGATCTGTGTTCATGGATGACAGAATTTTATATGTAGAAAACTCTAAAGAATCCACAGAAGTATTAACACTAATAAATGAATTTAGCAAAGGGGCAGAATATTAAACCAACATGCAAAAATCAGTTGTATTGCTGTACACTTACAATGAATGATTCAAAAATAAAATCAAAAGAACAATTCCATTTATAGTGGTATCAAAAAGATAAAATACTTAAGAATAAATTTAACCAAGGAAGTAAAATATTTGTACACTGAAAACTACAAAGCACTGCTAAAAGAAATTAAAGACCTGAATAAATATAAATATGTTTATGATTAGAAGACAATATTATTAAGATGACAAACATTACCCAAAGTGATCTACAGATTCAATGCAATCCTTATTAAAATCCCTATGCTAATTTTTATAGATATGGAAAAACTCATCCTAAAATTTATATAGAATTTCAAAGGACCCGAACAGTCCAAACAATTCTGAAAAAAAAAAAGGTTGGAAGATTCATATTTCCTGACTTCAAAACTTACTACAAACCTACAGTAATCCATATAGTGTGGTATCTGCACAAGGAAAGATATATCGACCAAGAGAATAGAATAGAGAGAGGAAAAGTAAACTCTTGCCTACACAGTCAATTGATTTTCAACAAAGGATATCAAGCCGAGTCAAGGACAATGTCTTCAGTAGTAGTTGGCGACAGATGTCATTAAAAAATGGAAATTAGAGCATTAGACTTTTCAACAATAGTAAAAACTGAAACAAAATGAAGCAATGCTTTCAAAATTCTGAGGAAAAAATTCAGTCTAAAATTCTATACCCAGCTAAACTATTCATCAAGAATGAGAACAGAATAAACACATTTTCAAACTTTCGAACACTAAAAATATTTATTTTCCAAATACCCTTTCTCAGGAAGCTGAAGAAAATGGAACTGGAGAAAATGCTACAACAAAATGAGAAAGAACAAGACTAGCATCAGAGGATCCAGGAATGAAAGATTCACACAAGAAATGAGGGAAGGTTGCTCCTAAAGTGACATCTTTACAGTAGATCACAGCAAGAGGGAGAAGGTTCCAGGAAGGAAGTCCTTCGGATATGTTAAGGCAGAAGTTCTCAGATTTTCCTCGTTCATGATGTCCTTGTCTTGGTAATTTTTTCTTGATGCTCCTGGGCTAAAAAAAATACCTAACAATTCTGTTTATTGAACAAGTTAATCAATATTTATGTCCTAACAACTTGCCATTTGAAAAACTAGTACACATAAATTGAAAAAATATTTGAATTTCATTCTTTAACAACTGTGATTACTTCCTAATGAGATGTGTGTGCCTGTTGGACACTGCACAGCTTCTCAAACCTCCACCTTCATTTTCTGTTTTACACTGATTTTCACCCAGTACTTGCTCTTTATCACAATAACTGCTGATAAGTCAGCTCTGCAAAAATGCGGCATCATTATAAGGAATGTAGTTCATTCTAACGCTGAGACAGAGAACTACCTTTCTAGTAGCAATTTGTGATACCTAACAAATGTCAACTATCACTGTGATTCCCTCCAAAATGTAAAATACCCATGGCACTTCCACATGATCACTACCATATCCTGGGGCAACTTGGTGCAGTTTGGAAATTGTGAAATTAGACTATCTCACAAAATATTGTTAACAGGATTGTGGCAGAGATTTCAAAACGTGTAGGAATAAGTAGTGAAAGAATATTGAAAACTAGGCAAGGAAAAAAAAATGAAGCAATTGCTAACTGTAGGGGAAAAAAAACAAGGTTGGGCAAGAAAGGAGATGAGATGATGTTATACTTACTCGGCTCAACAATGAATGGCATGTGCCAACTAATAACATAAACACTGACCATAGTTTTTATCAGAAGTGTGATAGGGATGGTGGAGGAGAATTAGGGTGGGGGTGTCCTAGGAAAGCTAGGAAGTCATTCACATGGTGGGATGTCAACACAGAACGACAGAACTGAACGAAGAAAGGGTAGTGATTGTGAATGTGGAGTGAAACCATGGAGGTCAGTATGGGGGGAGCAGGTATAGGAGCTGAAAACATTGTCTCTGGGATCAAGATTGGGATGTAGGGAAGTAGAACTAGTGTTCCTTATGAAAAACCTTTTGGTGACTTTTTGAACTATGTGTATGCATTGCTTTGCATTTAAAAATTAAACGAAGCAATATTAAAACCCAACAAATATAACCCGAATGCTCCTTATGGACTAGATAATATTTCACATGCAATAGAAAGGCTAATAACTCTCTGGAGATTTCTGCAAATCTGAGCCTGAGAGTGGAGGGATGAATTATATTCTCGTGGTGCTTTGGTCTCTGGCTGCTGCCTCTGCTGAATTCTTGTGCTCTGCTCTCTATCATGCTTCTGTGATTTACTCATCATGGCCCACCTTCCCCAGACTCTCCATGTCAACTAAGAAAACAAGGCTGAGGCCTGTGAGTCTCTTGACCTCTGGGGCAGGAGTGAGGAGCTGCCTTTTAGACATCCCTTCCCTCTACATGAAGCCTGGGCTTCCCCTTCTAGTTGGGTTCTCTGGCCCCTACCCCAGTTGCAGAGGTGGATGACCCCAGGAGAGTCCCAGCTCTTACTCCCCCTGGCTGGTTTCAAGTCCACCATAATCGTATAGGTGTGTGTGTGTGTGTGTGTGTGTGTGTGTGTGTGTGTGTACAACCATAGTTTGACAAACACTAAGAATAATGATAAATGCAGAACAAGTATGCTGACTTACTCTCAGAAATCCCAAATAACTCACTGGGTAGCCTCCTGGTAGAAAACCCATGGCCAAATGCTTTAGGGATCAGGAGCTGTGTCTCACTCATCCAGAATAGCTGACAAAGGACTTTGGATCCCCTTGCAGCTCCCAAATGGGCCAACGATCCCAGTTTGAAGAAGCCAGTCTTGTCCCTGCAGCATTATCCTAAGCTGATGGAGAGCAGCATTAGTGCATCTTTTCTCCCACGTCCCCTGCAGCATGTACCACAGCCCCGGGTGGGCATGTGGGATCTAATCCCTCTTTAAGAAGTGGCCAGTTCTCAGCTTTGGTCCTCCTGGCCTCCCCGAGGACACTGTGCACAGATGTTCCAGAGAGGTGCTGCCTCGATGGCGATCCTCTGGCCTTCCAGCTGGTTGGCCCACGGACAGGACAGTCTGAGGGAAAGGGGCTCCATGCTCCCGGTCAGCCCCTGCATCTGTGGGCTGCACAGTCACATGACCCATACTGGAGTGATCCTCACTCTGCCCTGGGAGGCTGCAAGGAGGGGGCAGTGGAGAGTTTCAGAGAAATGTCCAGTCTCCATGATGAGGGTAAACCTCCAACGGTGGCAGTGAAGGGAGCATCCTGGTAGAGCCATGCCCTGAGACTGCTCCCAGTGACCACTGGCCTGGCCACACAGGTCTCCACCCCATCCCGAGTGTGGATGAGTGGCCCTTCCCTTAGGATTCCAGAGGATAGAGTTGAGGGCAATGGAAGAGGACAAAGGCCAACGTGCCCCAGACAGCTAGAGCTCCGTCTCAGGCCTGGTAGACCTGCTTTTCTCCTAGTTCCTGCTCCACCTTCCCTGGCATCATCTGGGGGACTGTCCTGGGGACATCACATCTCAGGGCCTTGTCTTCTTCGAATCTGCCCACCCCTTCTTCCTACCCTCTCTCTTCTGGGAAGACACGGCCTTTTCTACTTGTCTAAGTTTCCCTGAATAAGGCCCTGAAGGACATTGGAAACAGTTTTCTCCTTAGGAAGAACCTCCGAACCCCACCCTGCTGCCTCTGCCCCCGCCTCACCAGGACTCCCTTCCAGCCTCCTCTAGTCAGGCGCAGGGGAACCAAGGGTCACTGAACATGGAATGCCAAAGTCCCATCGCACCCACATTTTGGATAGCTCCCTGGAACAAGTCAGTCTTGCAGCCATTATTAGATCCCCAGGCTGGTATCGTGTCCTCCCTGTCCTCCCACCGAGGCAAGATCCACATGCTGGGCACACCCCGGGCTCCCCTGAGGTAGATGCAACCCCCCTACACTGACTCTCAAACCTTCCATGGAACCCCTATTTTGCTTAGGACCTGGGCTTAAACCCCGAATGCACCAACTATGACTTCCTGAGTAACCAACCCTCTACCCCTGCCAAAGAACAGGATGGTGGGGAAGCCCATACTGTCCTGAGCTGCCCCGTGTCATTGAAACCTTCAGTGTCCACGAGGCAGGAAACACTCCTTCTTCGAACACGTCTGGTCATCACTGGCCCCTGCACCACTGCAGGGCCAGGATCAGCTCGGTATGAGCAGAGCTCCATTCTGGGTTGTTGGTTGTTCTTCCTGGCTTGAGGCATAATCCATAACACTTGGCTTCTGTCACCCAGCTCTCCACAGTCTGGGGGTGCTGAGGAGTGCGACGTCTGGTCAGGGTAAGGGCAGCATCCTGGGGCAGTTCTGGAAGAAAAGTGAGGAGCATGAGGGCTGAGCTGGCTGACAGCCTCTCCAGGAGCAAGGAGTCTGACTGCCCCTGATCTAAAAAGGAGTAGGTGCTCATGCACCCCTCTGCCCCTAGCACCAGGCGACTGGACCCTCCTTAGGCCTCCTCATGTCACCAAGCTGCCCACACATCCCTGTCTGTCAAGCTTGTGGAGGAAAATTTATTAAGAGCCATCCGCTCAGCCAATAATGAGACTCGGCCCTCTGCTCCGGCTCTGGTCGGGGGTGTTCCACAGGAACAGGCTTTCCAGGATGCTTAGGCAGGGCCATGCCGTATCCTGGCAACCAGACCTAAAGCCAAGTTCTCCAGAGGCCCAGACTCCAGCCCAGCACTGGGAAGAGGAGAGAATGGAGGTAGCTCAGCACCCGCCCCTCTGCTCAGCTGGACCCTTGGGTGCCCACACCCTGCCCTGCCCTGGCCTGCTTTTTCTGCCACCGCTTCTCTGGGCTGCAGGGCTGTCCTCAGCCAAACTTCATCTGTAAAAGGGGGTGGTGGAGGGGGGAATGGCACTATTTCTCTGGCTCCTGCTTGTGGGCCTATGGTTCCCTGGCTACCCACACCCCAGACCCTTCTCATTCTCTGGACAACTTGCTTAAAGCAACAGCAGCTGAGTTGAATGGGTTAGGTGTGCGGTGCTTTCAGACCTCCTGACACAAACTTCCCTGCCCCCAAGGCTGCGCTTCTCTCCAAGGTCAGCCAGGACCAGCCATTCCTAGGTGCCTCTCTATTCTTCTGGTCCAGGAGCTGGACAGGGAAGTGACGTGCGGCTGACATTGGCCTACTGCCCTCTGTGGAAAACCTTCTCAAGAGGGGAAAGCTGCCCAAGGCCTGCGCAGCCCAGAGAGGAGCAGGTCATTCATGATGACCACCTTGCTCAGGCCTGCCGACCTCTCCATCAAACACCTCTCCCCTCTCCAGCAAAGCTTTGGGGTGACAGGCTCCAGGGTGGAGCACCCATTCAAGGGCATCACCTCTGACCTTTATTGTTCCTCTTCACCAGATTTCTAAGAACGTCTCCTTCTCCGCCAGGGAGCACAAGCCCCCAGTGCCAGCCAGTGAGCCCACCCATCCCCACTCCTTTGACGCGGGCTCATTCCGACATCCTCAGAGCTGTTGCTCCCTGGGGACCCCCTCAGCCTCTCTCCTTGGAGAGTCGCAGAAGCCAGGAACTTCCAGGAGAGGAGACTACTTCATTCCCCTGTGGAGTGGACACTGTGGTGCTCCACCCACGCCTCTCCTGGGCTGACACCCCCAGCCATCAGCTGGGAATATCACTGGCAATTTACTCAGAATCACCTCAGCAGCCAGCAAGCCCCCCTCCCAAGGTTATGTGCCTCAGGGGTGATCCCATATCCAATGACAGGCACAAAGACCTATTCCTTGCCTCAATTTGGGGGTAAATCTGAAGGCTGTCCCAGCTCCAGAGCTCTCTGTAGGACTGGCTGAAGCCTCAGCTGTAACCCCACTGTGGACTGGCTTCTCTCTCTGCCCACTCCTGTGTGCCTCACTTCCCTACATGGGTCCCTCTTGAGAGCTCTCAGCATAAACCTCTGGCCCAAACTCTCCACCTCAGTCTGCTTCCAGGGAACTCAGCCTAAGATGCCTTTGGGCTTTGGGGCCGGCTGGCTGTGAGTCTAAGGGGCTAGGGCTCCCATCCTCCTGGAATTTTCATTGCAAACTCAGAGCTATAACTCTAAGTCTTAACCTTCAGCTGACTATGGCATGGGCCTGAGCCCCACAGGCCTCACCTACCTCGTCACTTCTGTGAAAGACGCCCTCTGTGGTAGACACTACTGATTCTCCTCCCATGTCTTCTCTGATATACTTGGCCATGTCTGCACCCGTGCCCCGATTCTGTGAGCTGCACCCACAACTTCTCAGAGGCCTATTCTGGGGAGCAGGAGCGGCTCTGCCCACAGGCGCAGGGATTTTTTGTCCCCTGGGTAGTTCTTTGTGGTTGACTGTCAGGTAGAGAGCTAAGAAAGCCCAGCTCCTTTACCTCGAAGTTGGGGCAGCTGGGACTTTGCCTGAGATGGCAGTCTGGTCGGCTACTTCGCTGCCTTGCACCCCCTCCGTCATTGCTCTCCTTAGAAGCACATCCTTAGTAAACCACAGGGATGCTTGCCTCGGGCTCTGCTGCTGGGAAGCCACACCCCAGACACTCTTCTCTTATAGGAGAGAAAGTGGAGTCCTGAGAGAATCAACAAGCAGCTATCGAGCCTGTGGGCCTTGGATTGTGCCATTTCCATGTTTCGGTCAGGCCCGGAAGACTTTCTCCCACTCAAGGATCCACCAGGTAAAGGTCGCTCACCCACATTTTCATCCATTATTTTTGAGAGCTGCAGGTGTTATAATTAAATCTCTAATCTACTCCTTGGAATTTATTTTGGTGCACGGATAGGGAAGGAAACCAATTTAATATTTTTCATAAACAGTTAACCAATTATCACAGTACCACTTATTTATTTATATGGTTTTTAAATTAAAAATGAATTAGTACATGAAATGATATCCAAGATATTAAGTAAAAAAAAAAAACAGCAACAAAGTTCAGAACAGTGTGTATAATAAGCTCTTATTTATTTAAAAACTGTATACAAGAGCTTCTGTATGCATGGACAGTTCCTGAAAGAGTTTATAGAAACCATTTAATGGTGGTTGCCCTCAGAGAGAGGCAGGAGTCTCAAGAGGGACGGGGACCTATTTTTCATTGAATATCCTTTGACCTATTTGAATTTTTCATATCATATTCAATTATGACCTTTCTGTAAAAAGTAAATTAAAAAATTCAAGATTCTATAAGTCGTAAGTGACAAAACACAGCCGATAAGGGGGGGCGGGGAAATGGCGTAGATGATAGAGGCTCTGTTCTTTCCTCTGGTGACCATATCAAAGCTGTGACAGAAACAAGGAGCAAACAGCAAGGAAAAATCGCCTGGGATCTAGATGAACAAGCCATACGACTATGGACAATCCAAGAAATCACCCTGCAATGGCAGAAGGTAGGATGGGGCGAAGATGCTGGGCTGCCTGGTCCCCAACAGCTGAGTGAGACAGAGGCTGTGGCAGCCACAGTGGCAGAAGCCTCTTAAAGTGGCCGCGATCACATCTGGATTTTCTCGATGACAGACCTGTTTGCTCTGAGCACCAGTGCCAATTTGGTTGCATGTAGGGAGCACCAGGGACTTACAGGGAGACGTTGGTGGAGTGAGGGCTGAGGTGAGACTTGCTCTGCACAGAAGTGCCAGCAGTATCCATTGTTCCCTGTTGAACCTTCCCAGCGCCCCCACCCCCACCCCCCACAGTGCATGGACACAGCGTCCCCATAGCTGTGAGGTCATCAAACTGGATAACAGAGATTGCTCTACCCGGATGATTCCCTGAAACCCTGCCTCCCCCAATTCCTGGCTCTACTCAAGCCACATCCAGGTGTATCCCCAGCAAGTCAGGTGCTCATTGTGGAGCAGCGCCTAGACTCACACTGGAGCCAGCTGACCTTGGTTTCTGGTGTGGCCTTTTGAGGCAACTATCAGCACAGCATCTGGGCACTGCTTGCTGAATCTTAACAGGTGGCCCTGGGCTAAATCTGGCTTGCAGCTGAACCCTTCTCAGAACTATGCCACTGGACACCTACTTCACACATCCACACTAAGACCGGAAGACTTAGGAGCTTTGTGTAGTACATAGAAACAGACACAGAAAGGCAGCCAAAATGGGAAGACAAAGAAGCAAAAACCACATGAGAGAAGAGAACAGAGATCCAGAGATCATGGAATCAAGTCATCTAACAGAAGCACAGTTCAAAACACTGATTGTAAAGATGCTCAATGAACTTTTGGCAAGGGTAGATAAATTCAGCAAAGAGATAAAAAAAAAACACATAAAAATGGAAATGGAAATTATAAAAGGAAACCACTCTGAAATGAAGAACGCATTATCTGAGATGAGAACTATATTATATGGAATAAACAAAGTGAATAAAGAAGAGGATCACATGACCTATCTAGAGGATGGGAAAGCCAAGGACACTCAATCAGAATAGCAAGAATGAAGATGCCAAGACTATAAAAATAATTTAAGGAGCATATGGGACACTATTAAGGGTCAAAATATCCATCCCATTGGCGTACCTGCAGGAAAACAAGATATTGAACAGTTGTTTGAAAAAATAATGATGGAAAACTTTCCTAACCTGGTGAGCAAAATGGACATAAAACTCCAGGAAGCTCAGAGAAGTCCAGAAATGAGGGATCCAAAGAGGCTCACACCAAGACACATCATAATTAAAATGCCAAAGGTTAAATACAAAGAAAGAATATTAAAAGCGGCAAGACAAAAGCAGATAGTTACCTATAAGGGAACAGAATGGTGCCCCACTTAGTTGTCATTCCAAAGCAGATACCATTTCTTCCTGCCCAGGAGAAATGTGAGGGTGATGGGACCAAGAGATTCTTGCATTCCACAGCTCCTAGATGGCTGGCTTCCCTGGCCAGCAGGCATCCCAGGGTCCACTGGTCATGGGAAGAATTCCTACCCAGTGTCCTGTGGGGACACTCCCAGCTAAAGCCTGAGCTCAGAACTGTAAATTTCCTGATGGACTGAGGATCACACCCCTGTTGGCCAGGTGTTCTCTCTCTCTCTCTCTCTTTTCTGGAAATACATCTCTTGTGAAAACTTGAGCCTTCTAACTGTAGGGGTCCCTTACAGTCTTACTCTCTGTTGCTCTCTAATCCTAGACACAAGAGCCAACCAGCATCACGACTGCTTCTCTAATGTATAACCCAGTTGAGAGGCTTCTCAGTGTTGGATGGGAACTTCTCACTGTTGACTTCCTCATCCGCATCCTGTCTCAGTCAGCTCATTGTCTTTCAAGGACCGTCTACTCGTAACTTCATTTCGGATACCAAAGTTGATATCTGTTCATATTCCTCTGATTATACCATCCAGCTGGAACAGGCTTAAACAAAACCATGGTTTTTTAAAGGCTGTAGAATCTGTGAACAAGAACCTAGGTCTCAGGAAGCTCCACCACTCAGAGCCTGGACTCCTGTTGCCACATGCTTGAAAACGTGACCATCCACCTTTCCTGGCTGTATAAGTTACAGGTTTAGCGACAGAAAGACTTACTTTCTCAGCCTGATTCCAAATTCCTGACCAGGGAATTTCAGCTGGCTCAGCTTGGGTTAGTGTCAATCCCTGGTTCAACCCCTCAGGCCAGGATGGAGATAGGGTCGCGGAGCAAACAAGGACACTGTACACGATAGCCACTGGACATCCACCAAAATTGTCAAATTAAGGCTAGGATTAGGGATTATTTTGAGCTGAGGAGACACCTCTGAAAAGTGGACAAAAATCTAATAGTATAGATTATTGTTTTTCTGTTTCAATATAAGTGTAAATTATAGAAAAATTCAAGAAAACAGGGAACACCCTTGATCCCATCTACTAACATAATTACTATTAACACCTTGCTGTTCGACTATCCTGTCCGCTCCTTCAGCTTGTCTTAGGGTGTGCACCCTTTTAGTCTTTCTCCCCGCTCCCCGTGGATTTGCAATAAGTTTTACATATATGTGGTAGCAGAATATGAATGCTCAGCCTACTTTTTTGGAGAATCTGAATGATTTGCTCTCTTTTTCTTTTTTTGTTGATTAGAGACAAAATGCAAATATTTCATCTCTCCTCTAGGAAGGTTTGCATGTGAAGCTCTTCCTGCCCTTGAGAAGAGAAAGGGTAACCAGGTTTTTGGTTGCAAAATAATGGGCTAATGGCTCATCAAATCAGGCCTATTGTGAAAGAATGAGAGAAGATGAGGGGTTTGTTGGCATTTGAGGTGAGCAATACACAATACCCTTTTTTCCCCATCACGTTCTGAGCCAACTGAAAAATAAAATTCAGTAATCAGGCAGATTAGGGTAAAACTGTCGCCTTGGGTTGGATGACGCTGATGTGGGGGGAAGTCTCTAGGATCTGCAGCCCCCCGTTGAGCTTCCTAATGTCACATGCCACCCCCAACCCCTCCTCACCAGCTGGGACAGTGGTTAGTGACACTCCTTGCATGTGTATCTACAAAAATGGATCGTGCCATGTTCACTTTGCTCTGAAATCTGCTTTGTCCCTTATCAATACCCTTTGCTTTATGAATCTCAATTAACTGGTATCTGAGTTTTTTTGGTTTTTGTTTTATCATGGGAACTATTATGAACATCCTTCGTCACATATTGGTTTTTACCTGTTTGACGATTTCCCCATGAAAAATTCCAAGACACGGATCACATTACAATTGTGACTGCATACTGCTACAATTGTCTCAGAAAGATGTTACCGATTCAGAATCTGCCTAACAGGGTAGGAAATTTCTGTTTTCCACCCACTCATCAGCATTCTTTTTACTCTTTGCAAATATAAAAGACCGGAAGCATATTGTTTTAATATATATTTCTGATGACCATTAAAATTTAATGTTTTTAATGTTCGTTGTGCATTTGCATCTCTTTTGGAATCGACTGCATTTGTTTTTTTCATCTTTTTCTTATTGTTTATTAATAACTCTTTATATGTTGAGGACAATAACCTTTTGCTCATCATAATGTGCCATGTAAATCACTTCCCACAGACATAGTCCAGTCAAATTTTTTTTTTCTGGTTTTATGGATGGTATATGGAAATCACTTGGAAATGTTTCAGTATACACCTGCTAGCTATATTTATTAAGTATTTACTGTGTCCCAGGCACCGTTCTAATGGCTATACATGTGTTAACTTATCTAATACATACAACTATAACCCTATGAGGTATGTGCTGTTATTGTACCAATTTTACAGATGCAGAGCCTGGTACAGAGAGGTTAAATAACTTTCCCAAAGGCACAGACCCAGTAAATGGGATTCAAGCCCATTGCCTGTCTATAGAGTCCTTGCTCTAACCATGATCTGATGCCACATTGTACTTACTCTTAACCTTGGAGAGACTTATATGTTTTATTAAGATGTGGCTGGTATATGCATATTGATAAATCTCCCCCAGGCATTTTTGATAACCTCCCCTAGATGAGCACCTGTTGTCAGTGGTGTTTTATTTGTTTGTGGTCTACATTTTCACATAGCTGAATTATTCCTATTTCTATCTATTTTTCTTTAGCACTACATTAAGAAAAAAGCTTCCTTCGGCCCAAATATTTCAGTTATTTATTGCTGCATAACACTCTACTCCAAAGTATAGTGGCTTAAAACATTAACCACTATTATTTTTGATGATTTTGTGGGTGGCTTTTGGGTGGTTTTTTTTCACCTGAGATCACTTATGCAGCTAAGGCTGGCAGGTGGTTCTGGCTTTTGGGTTGGCTGTCTCAGTTCTCCACCACATACCCTCTCATCCTCCAAGACGCTGCCTGCATGGTGTGGTGGTCTTAGAGCTTTGAGAGGGTAAAGTAGAAGCTGCAACATCTTTAATGGTGGAGGCTCCAGAACTGGCCCAGGGTCACTTCTCTGAACTATGTTGGCTAAAGCAAGTTATAAAGTCAACACAGATTCAAGTGGAGGGGATATAAACTCCACCTCTTGATAAGAAGAACCCAAAGTCACACTGTAAAGGGGCACAGATACAGGAAGATGTGATTCGTTGAAGGCCATTGTAACAATCTACCACAGGAAGTTAAAATCACTCTTCTACAGTGTCTTCTAGTCTATTTTTTTAAATTTAACCAATATTTATTGAACACACATGGGGTACATTGATCGGGATTATTTTTGTGTGCTGCATGACAATTTTTTAATTTCATTTTAACTAATTTCAAGTATACAGTACATTGGTTAGACATCTATATAGTTCATAAAATGATTGCCCCGATTTCTTCCTCCCTCCGCTGACCCTCCATCTAGCTAACATATTAATACTAATTTCATTCCCTATGCTGTGCTCTCCATCTCCACGACCGTCCATCAGCTACTAATTTGTACTTCTTTAACCCTTCTCTCCATTCTCTCATCCCTCCAGCCCCCCTTCCCTCTGTCCATCACCAAATTGTCCACTATATTTGTGAGTCTGTTTTGATTAATTTGTTCTTTTACTCCTTAGATTCTGCATATAAGTGGAATTATATAATGTTTATCTTTCTCTGTCTGACTTAAATAACTTCTAGGTCCATCAGAGCAGTAGGGGTCTTGTTTTCTTAACCATCGAGCCACTCTATCTTTTGGCTGGAGCACTTAATTCGTTTCCATCTGAGGTACTTATTGATAGGAATAGTTGTTACCATTCTTTATTCCTGTTTTCGATACATGTTTTTTCTTCTTAAAGAAGTCCCTCCAACATTTCCTGTAATACTGGCTTGGTGGTGATAAATTCTTTTAGCTTATTTTTGTCTGGGAAGCTCTTTATCTGTCCTTCAACTCTAAATGATAGCTTTGCTGGATAAAGTATTCTTGGTTGTAGATCCTGGGTCTTCATCCCATCAATTATTTTGTGCCAAGCTCTTCTGTCCTTCACAGTTTCTTTTGAGAAATCAGCTACAAGTCTTATGGATATTCCCTTGTAGGTAACTGTCTGCTTTTGTTTTGCTGCTTTTAATATTCTTTCTTTGTATTTAACCTTTGGCATTTTAATTATGATGTGTCTTGGCGTGGGACTCTTTGGATCCCTGGTTTTTGGACTTCTCTGAGCTTCCTCGGGTTTTATGTCCATTTCCTTCACCAGGTCAGGAAAGTTTTCCATCATTATTTCTTCCAACAACTGTTCAACATCTTGTTTTCCTGAAGGTACACCAATGGGATGGATATTTCGACCCTTAATAGTGTCCCATATGCTCCTTAAATTATTTTTATAGTCTTGGCATCGTTCTTCTTGCTATTCTGATTGAGCGTCCTTGGCTTTCCCATCCTCTAGATAGGTCATGTGATCCTCTTCTTTATTCACTTTGTTTATTCCGTTGTTTATTCCATATAATATAGTTCTCATCTCAGATAATGTTTTTTTCATTTCAGAGTGGTTCCCTTTTATAATTTCCATTTCCATTTTTATGTGTGTGTGTGTGTGTGTGTGTGTTAATCTCTTTGCTGAATTTATCTACCCTTGCCAAAAGTACATTGAGCATCTTTATAACCAGTGTTTTGAACTCTGCATCTGTTAGATTACTTGACTCCATGATCTCTGGATCTCTGTTCTCTTCTCTCATGTGGTTTCTGCTTCTTTGTCTTCCCATTTTGGCTGCCTTTCTGTGTCTGTTTCTATGTACTACACAAAGCTCCTAAGTCTTCCAGTCTTATTAGTGTGGAAGTGTGAAGTAGGTGTCCAGTGGCACAGTTCTGAGAAGGGTTCAGCTGCAAGCCAGATTTAGCCCAGGGCCACCTGTTAAGATTCAGCAAGCAATGCCCAGATGCTGTGCTGATAGTTGCCTCAAAAGGCCACACCAGAAACCAAGGCCAGCTGCCACCAGTGTAGGCACTGCTGAGCAAGAGGTTTCTGACTCGCCAAGGACACAGCTCATGTGGCTTGGGTGGGGCCACAAGTTGGGGAGGCGGGGTTTCAGGGATTCTCTGGGTGGAGCGACTTCTGTTATCCAGTTTGATGACGTCAGGACTCTGGCCACGTTGTGTGCCTGCACTGGGTGCAGGGAGGGCTCAGCGAGGAAAATGGATACCGCCGGCACTTCTGTAAGCGAGTCTAACCTTGTCCTTCACTCCGACAACGTCTCCCTGTAAATCCCTGGTGTCCTCTGCATACAGCCGAATGGCAGTGGTGCTCAGAGCGAGCGGCCTATCACAGGGAAAATCCACTTGAGGTCATGGACCCTTTAAGAGGCTTCTGTCACTGCAGCTGCCTCCATCCAGGAAGCCCCACGTCCTCACCCCAACCTACCTTCTGCCGTTGTAGTGTGATTTCTTGGATTTCTCTCTAGTTGTATGGCTTGTTCATGTAGATCCTATGTGATTTTTTCCTTGCTATTTGCTCCTTGTTTCTATCATAACTTTGATTTGGTTGCCAGAGGGATGAACAGAGCCTCTATCATCAATGCCAGGTTTTTTTCGTCTTCCTTTCTGTTTCTGTTTTTGTTTTTGTTTTTGTTTTTTTGAGGTAAAATTCACATAACATAAAATTAACCATTTTAAAACGTACAAGTCAGTGGCATTTAGTATATTTCCAATGTTGGAAAATCATCATCTCTATCTAGTTCCAAGACATTTTCATCATCCCAAAAGGAAAACCCGTATCCATTGATCGGTCACTCCCAAATGACCCCATGTTCTCAGCCCTGAAAATCACCTTCTGTCTCTATAGAGTCACTTATTCTGGATGTCTCATATACATAGAATTGTTCAACGTGTGGCCTTTTGTGTCTGGTTTCTTTCACTCAGCATAATGATTTCAATGTTCATCTATATGACAGCGTATGCCAGTACTTCATCTGTTTTCATGGCTGAATAATATTCTGTGGTCTGGATGCGCCACATTTTGTTTATCCACTCGTTAGTTGGTGGATGGCTGTGTTGTTCCCTCCTTTTGGTTATTGTGAAGAGTATTGCTACGAGTATCTAGTATTCTTGATTCTTCTTACATTGAATTCTTTCCCATATCTGGGATTCAGGTTTGTGCATGGTTTGAGACTGGAAATCAAATTCCAATTCTATTTTCTTCCTTTTTATCCCAATGACATATATCTATATATAGACTGTTCTTATGCCAACTTTATCTGTCACTCATTGTATAACTGCATATATCCTTGTGCAAGTTATTTAACCTCTTTATGCTTTAGTTTCCTCATCTGTGACTTGAGGTATTAAGAGTAACCTACCTCACAGGGTTGTTGTCAGGATTAAATGACTTAATACATGTAAAGCGTATGAACAGGGCACTGGCACGTGAGAAGTACTCAGTAAGTATCTGTTATTAATCTTAGCAATCCCAGATTTTTACACATGCAAAGATCCACTCTGGGGCTCTTTTCTGTTCTGTCGTTTTGTTTTTCTTTTTATTTTTAATAAGCATCCTTTTATATTCTGTTTCAATATTCAGTAAACCAAGCCTACCTGCATTGTTCTTATTTAAAAAAAAATTCTTAGTTCAGCCTGGTCATTTGAAATTCTTCCAATTTAATTTTATCAGGTTCTTCTCCCTAAATCCTGCTGGGGTTTTTATTAGAGTTACATTTACAGGTTAATTTAGGGAGAATTGAAATATTCTCATTACTAAGTTTTCCTATGCCGTAACATGTCTCTTCATTTATTAAGCTTTTATTTTCTATCTCACATTACAGTTATATAGAGTTTTTCTTACAGGTGTTACAGATTTCTTTTGGTTTATCCCTGGATATTTTATACCTTTGTTGCCATGGTAAATGTATCTCTTTTCATAATGTTTAACAGGTTACCATTTGTGTATAGGGAAACTACAGATCTCAGTTCTTTTTTGTTGTTGATGTTTGAATGGTTTTTCATCCTTTTTAAAAGCATATAATCTTCAAATAATTACCCCTTTTTCTCTTTTTTCCCCATCATGGTATCTATATTTTTTCTTGGCTTATTGCACAGGCTAGGACTCTCAGAACGATCTTGGATAACAGGTGGTAGCTGATGTGAGAGGGTATTGAAGAGTGGCGGGGGAGGCATTCCAGCAGCATAATGCGAAAGAGAGTTTGCAGAAGGAAAGCGGCGAGGCTTCTTGAGGAGTGGTCCCCAGGAAGGAGAAGTTGGTCTTAAATCCCAGGGTGAAGATTGTGGATTTGACTTGGCAAGCTGGTAGACATCAGATTGGTGTGGTCAGATTGTGTTTTGGAAGCACAGCTCAGACCGTGGTGAAGGCTAGACCCTGGGGAGGTGAGACTCAGGCAGGGTGACCAGTTAACACTTTATAGGTCATCAGATGGGAGGTGGTGAGGACAGGAGCTGTGCGGGAGCATCTGCTGGTACCCTCTGTGGTGAGGGATGCCAGGTCTACCATTGAAAAGGGTTAGGCCTTAAGACCCTGGGGCCCTGTGCGGCATAAGGAGCATGTCTAGGAACAAAGGTTCACGCTTGTCCTAAAGAAGTTCAAGTGCAGCAGAACCGCACTGATGGCAAACCCTGAGGGCCCCTTCCTGTCTCACCCTCCAGAAGATGGTTTACACTCTCAGATAATCTTCTTGGGGGTCAGAGTTTTGTGAGTTTTGTTTTTGCTATTATTGGTTGTTGGATGTAACACAAATAGTAATCCATAAACACTCATGATTTCAGGCCTCAAAGGGATATGGGCCCAGCCTTCAGTGTAACCCATCTTACACATCAGTGCTGGTAACTCGACTCTTTCCTTCTGTAGTCGAGGCTCTCCCGCCCACCTCCTCTATTATCTGACCTTCCTTGTCTCAGCCCCCTAAATGCCTGGGACCACAGTGGTCGTCTCCAGGTCAGTGAGTATGGCTGAGCCTTGGGGATGTGATGTGAGAATGGGGAGCAGGCCTGGGAGACAGCGACCCACTGTGGTGGCAACACCTCCCCACTCCTTTCCAGCATCCACAAGACAGTCACCCAGACTTCTTCTCTACCCTCCCTATCCAACCATCATAGCAGTAATAGAGCAAGAGGTTGATCCCACAGCAGCAAGAGCAACAAGGAATGGGCAGGCGGTGAGCAAGCCAGAAGAGGGGGTCAGCCTTTGTGGAGCAGTGAGGGGAGCAGGTTGAAAAGGGCTGATGTGGGCCCTGTGTGGAGTTTGGGCAGTGTGGTAAGGGTTTAAAAATGGGAGTTTAACTGGGGAAGCAGGAATACCTTGAAGTCCTCAAGGGAAACTAACGCCGGGGAGGACAAGCCCTAGCAGAGAGCCCTTCGCTCCTCTGACCCTGAACTTCACCGAGAGTCTGGCCCTTGCAGTGAGAAGCCCCACTCAGGTTCTGCTGGGCTTCTGCTCCCCTCATCATCTTCATTCATATAAGCATGGAAGCAATGCAAGTATCCATGGCTTCTGGGATCCCAAGATGAACAGGGAACAGACCCTGATTTTCTACTCAAGCCCAGCCCCGAACTTTGATTTGGTAGTTGGCAAAAGGGTATCAGGTGGTAACGCAGCTAACAGGCTGCTGGATGGGCAGGACCGCTCCACCCACACCAGACAATGCTCCACCCACACCTGCTGATACTCACAGCCTCACCTGACAGTGCTCACAGCTTCAACTGGGCAGGGCAGAAACCCAGATCTACCTCTGGCAACAGAAGGTACAGAGTTTTCTGAGGCATCTAAGGCAGACCCCAGACTCCAAAGCAAGTGGGAGACAACTCACCCGGGTAACTGCTCATTCTGGTGACCAGGATCATGAGCCCTGCTTCAAGGAGGGCTCTGAAGTTGCAACTTCCTCTTTCTGTGACAACGGTGCCCCCACCCTACCTCCGCTTGGTTTGTTCACAATGGGCGCGAAGAACTGATCCAAGTCTGACTGTGACTTCACACTTGTGGGCTCACATTTGCTGAGAGGAGAGCCTACTGGAAATCCACACAGAGCAAACATTTTAATTAACGGAGCTGGTCTGAAACATTAGGCTGATGCAACTTTGCTCAACCTTAAGAATGATCACAGTTTAACGTCAGGAGAAGAAAGCAATGAAGGAAATAGATCAGATGAGGCAATATGAGGCGTTTATGAATCCTGTGCATTTCTTGTGGCTTCGCTGTGATCGCTTTTAAACTGGCTGTCACCCACAAATGAATTATCGTCTCAACCTGGGAAGAGGGGAATGCCGACAAGACATGCACCCGCACACTGGACATGAGCACTCCCCGGGCTCGTAATTCTTTCTCATGCTGCAGAAGTGGAAAGCACTCCAATAGCAAAGAGAGATGTGACCCTTGTGATGTCTTCAGAAGGAAAAGAAAAAAAAGAAAGAAAGAATGAAAGAAAGAAAGAAACCCTGGGGGCAGGGAAGAAAAAAGAAGCAAGTAAGAAATAAATAACGAAGCAGGATGCTATTTACATACCCAGGGCAGGCCTTGGAGACTGCAGGGCAGTGCCCTGGATGTCAGTAACAACTTGGTGATGGAAATAGAGACTCGGCTGCAAACCCACATCGCCTAGATGGTAACAGCACTGTTCTTCCCTTTTGTTTCCAGGCAAATTCCAGCACGGCAATGGCTAGGACAGCCCTGTCAAAAGGAACAGTGAGGTGGGGTTGGGGGAAGTCCGGTGGTCTTCAGGAAGACTCAATTATGTTGGCTGTGAAAAGATTAATTAGAATTGAATTTTCTATTGATGTAAAACTGCCTCGTACACCTGCTGCTGGCACGCTCATTACTGGTTTTCTATTACAGGGGATTATATGAAGCAGTGAAATAAAGTTTATGCTTCCTGAGTTTACTGTACTTAAACTGGCGGTGAGGAGAGTTAACTGAAAGAAATATAAAATTTAATCCGATTTCTCTCTCTCTCTCTCTCTCTTAAATAAAAAAGGGAACCTCTGTCTACTTCTGGAAATTGCAAGGCACAGACATTTTAATTTTAATGTCCTCTGGCCAGGTGATAAACCTTGGTGGGGGCCGGCGGGGGGGCCTGGTATCCCGCGTGTCTGACATGTAGTAGGACAATGAAGTCGAAGGAATCATCTACAACCAAGTGACTGTCTGGAATAGGTGGCCCCAAGATCCGAGTGCAGGGAATCAGAGGCCTTGGGATTTCTGTAATTTGTCCCTTAGGAAGGGGGTGGCGGTCTGTTTGTGGAGGAGTGGGCAGCCTCTGTAGTCTGGGAAGAGACTGGCAAACAAATGCCAGGCGAGAGAAAACTGCTTTCTGTCCCATGAGCCGCCTGCTCCTCCCTGCACAGTTGAACTTAGGAGGTACGGGATCGGAGTGGGACGACCCCTGCCCGGGATGGGCTCAGTAAATGTTTCTTACATAAAAAACAGAGGCTTCACCTTCAAGAGCTCTTAATCTTCCCCAACTGGGATAATGACTAACCCTTTGGCCTCTGCCATCTCAACTGTTAAATGGGTAGAAACCAGGAAGGAGAGGGCTAGGAGAAGCAAAAAATTCTCAGCCATTTCGTATAAACCTAATTTCATCTAAGTCACCTTAAAGAATGCTACCTTCCAACCATGTCCTGAATTTGAGTCTCTAAGGGCGAAGGTGCTCCCTCACGTTGGTCTGTAGGTGTACCTGGAATCCCGTGTTCTTGGGGGCCCCAGTGGGGGGAGTTGGGAGCCTGGATGAGATGAAGTGGAAGAAGTCTGCACAGATCAGTGCCGGCCTGCGTTGTCTCACCCCGAGATTTTCAGTATGAACCCATCCTGAACCCCAGAGCCCACAGATGCCCCGCTTCTCCGGAGCAGCCACTACGATGACTTCTTCCCCAGGTAGCGGGAAACAGGGGCTGGGCATAGTCCTTGCTTCTCCAAAGCACTGCCAATCTTTGGTTCAAAATGAAGGCAAAAGGACGATCCGGCCCCTCCTGTGCCTGGCCAATCCCTCTCTGCTCCTCCTCTGGGAGCAGCGAGGCATCCTTTTCAGATGTGGTTCACTGAGGTGGTTCCCACAGCTGCTCAGTCACCTCATCCAAGTAGTGGGAGGGCTGGTGTCCAAAGGAGGGCCAGCAAGTGACCTCAGAGAAGTGGATATCCCTGACTCAGAAACAGGGAGGAGCCAGGCCTTCGTGGTGTGGTAGTGTTATCTTTTGCATGACCAATTATTCTATACATTTCTCCGCAACAAAGTGAACCCTCTCAGTCCAGCCTCTCCATACATGTGTCCAACAGATACGTATTGAGCACCTGCTACATGCCTGGTGCCTCAGGAATACAGCAGTGAACATGGCAGATGTGGTCTCCGGCCTCCTGGAGCTTTCTTCTCATTAGACACTCAGTGTCCTTACTCTGGAGCTAGAGCCCTAAGGTATCATGCTGGGAAATCTGTCACAGCCACAGCCATTGCCTCTGGGTGTGTGGAGAACAAGGATGAGACTTTGGCTGGGAAAATTTTTTAAATAAATTTTTTTCATGGTAAAATTACAAAAGACAGAAAAAAAAATAAGCTGAACAAATGCATGACTTAAGAAGCTATTATAATAACCACCAGATCAAGGAATAGGACATTGCCAATGTCCCTAGAAGCCCCCCATGTGGCTCCTCTCCATTTTAACAGCCTTCTCCCCACAGAAGTGACCCTTCTCCTGACTTTGATATTCACCTATTCTTTCTTTACAGTTTTATCACCAGTATGAGCCTTCCTAGACATTCGTTGTAGTCTTGTCTTTTTGAAAAAATTGGATCTATCTTTTGAGTCTCTTTTAACCTACAAGTTTTCCCCCTCCATACCTTTCTTTTCTTTACAATGTATCTGGTAAAGAATCTGAGCCTTTTGACCCACAGGTTCCCACTGTTTGGGTTCTGCTGATTGATACTCTTGGCGCAGTTCAAGACATTCCTCTGAATTTCCTGCAAATTGACAATTGGATCCAGAGGTTGGATCAGACTCAGCTTCTGTCCTCTTGGCAAGACTGTAGGTGGTGTTGTGGTCTTTCATCAGGAGGCACATGCTGTCTGTTTGCCTCTGTTTTGTGAAGTTAACAGCTGTTGCTGGGCAAGACCTAGCTCTGTTCATTCACAGGGGGTTTCAAAGGGGCAACATTCTAATCCTATCATTTCTTTCTCATATATTTCATATATTGAGGACTTCTGTAAAGAAAGGCTTCCACTCACCTACCACTTGGCTACTCAGTGGTGCAGTTCACATACGAAAGGCAGGATCGATATTTGATTCTTTTCCTTTAGTTACCAGTTTTTGAGAGAATGAATTTTGTCCTTATCTTCTGAAGGTGATGATGTTTTTAAGCAGCTCTATGAATTGCAATTTTAAATATATTTGGTAGGTTTTAAGCCATTACAATTATACTCTTTATTAAATCTCAAATGGTTCCATATTTGGTCACTGGGAGCCTCTCGAAGATGGTTTTGATGTCCCGTTGACATTGTCTTTTAGTCTCTGCCAGCCTCTTTCTCTGGTAACTGTCTAGACTCCTTGCTATCTATAGATAGATAGGGAAATCTGCCTATCGTCTATCTATCTATGTACCTGTCATCTTTAAAGAAACAAAGTGTCAAAAAATTGAGAAAACAAGCCACAGACTAGGAGAAAATATTGTAAAATATATATATGATAAAGGGCTATTATTTAAAATATACAAAGAAATAAAAACAATGAGCTAACAAGCCACAGAAAGCCACAAAAGGAACTGAAATGCATATAGCTAAGTGAGGGAAACAAATTGAAAAGGCTACAAACTATATGATTCTAATTATATGACATTCTGGAAAAGGCAAAATTGTGAAGACAGTAAAAAAGATCAGTGGTTGCCAGGGGTTGGGGAAGAGGAAGGGATGAATAGGTGGAGCCCAGGAGATTTTTAGGGCAGTGAGGCTATTCCGTATGCTACTATAAAGGTGGATGCATTTTATTATACATTTGTCAAAATCCATAGACCACACAACGAAGAGACTTAACTCTAATGTAAACAATGGACGTTAGCTGATGTTGGTCAATGTAGGTACATGGATCGTTACAAATGCACTACTGACACGGGATATTGAAGGTAGGGGAGGCTGCATGTGTGCGCTTGTCGGCTCTCTGTGCTTTCCACTCAGTTATGTTGTGAATCTAAAACAGCTCCAGAAATTTAATTCTATTAATTAAGCAAGATAAAAGGCCTCAAGAGTGTATACCGATTCTTCCAATTCAAATTTAGAATTATTGGGTATTTACTTAAACTCTACTTCCTTATGCTTGAATTCCTTTTTCTCACCCAAGAATCCTAGTTCTCAAGGGCACAGGAGATGACAGAATTAGAATATCCAACAATTACTCATTTACTTTATCCCATATTTCATGCAAAATAGTCTGTGTAAAAAACTAATACTACCTCCATCAATGTCGTTATTGAAAACAGTTAAAATTTTCTCCACATGTTTTCCGCATTCTCTTTCTCCCACATTTATAGATAGCTGTATTATATCTATACTCCAGAGCACATAGCTATTTCATACTAAACTCTTTCATTTTTAACCCTTATTTATTCTTTTTTTTAAAAAAATTATTTATTTTAATTAGTTTCACGTATACAGTACATTGGTTAGACATCTATATAGTTCATAAAACAATCCCCCCGATTGCATCCTCCCACCCCTGACCCTCCACCTAGCCAACATATTAATGCTAACTGCATTCCCTGTGCATTGCTCTCCATTCCCGTGACCATCCATCAGTTACTAATTTGTACTTATTTAACCTTTCACCCCATTCTCCCATCTCCCCATCCCCCCTCCCTTCTGTCCATCACCAAATTGTCCTCTATATTTGTGAGTCTGTTTTTGATTAGTTTGTTCTTTTTACTCCTTAGATTCTGCATATAAGTGGAATTATATAATGTTTATCTTTCTCTGTCTGACTTAAATAACTTCTAGGTCCATCAAAGCAATATCTTTTTCCATCCCCTTCCTTTTAGTCTGTGTGTGTCTTTTAATCTGAAGTGAGCCTCTTCTAGGCAATATATGTAGGGGGTCTTGTTTTCTTAACCATTGAGCCACTCTATCTTTTGGCTGGAGCACTTAATTCTTTTCCATCTGAGGTACTTATTGATAGGAATGCAGTTGTTACCATTCTTTATTCCTGTTTTTGATACATGTTTTTTCTTCTTAAACAAGTCCCTCCAACAGTTCCTGTGATACTGGTTTGGCGGTGATAAATTCTTTTAGCTAATTTTTGACTGGGAAGCCCTTTATCTGTCCTTCAACTCTAAATGATAGCTTTGCTGGATAAAGTATTCTTGGTTGTAGATCCTGGGTCTTCATCCTGTTGAATATTTTGTGCCAAGCTCTTCTGTCCTGCATAGTTTCTTTTGAGAAATTGGCTGCCAGTCTTATGGGTGTTCCCTTATAGGTAACTATGTTCTTTTCTCTTGCTGGTTTTAATATTCTTTGGCACTTTAATTATGATGTGTCTTGGTGTGAGCCTCTTTGGATCCCTGGTTTTTGGAATTTTCTGAGCTTCCTGGGATTTTATTCCACTTCCTTCACCAGGTTAGGAAAGTTTTCCATCATTATTTCTTCAAACAACTGTTCAACATCTTGTTTTCCTGCAGGTAGGCCAGTGGGATGGTATTTTGACACTTAATAGTGTCCCATATGCTCCTTAAATTATTTTTATAGTCTTTGCATCTTATCTCTTGCCATTCTGATTGAGTGTCCTTGGCTTTCTGTCCTCTAGATAGGTCATGTGATCCTCTTCTTTATTTATTTTGCTTAATCCATTTAATATAGTTCTCATCTCAGATAATGTGTTCTTCATTTCAGAGTGGTTCCCTTTTATAATTTCCATTTCCATTTTTATGTTTTGTTTTTTTTTTTATCTCTTTGCTGAATTTATCTACCCTTGCCAAAAGTTCATTGAGCATCTTTATAATCAGTGTTTTGAACTGTGCTTCTGTTAGATGACTTGATTCCATGATCTCTGGATCTCTGTTCTCTTCTCTCATGTGGTTTCTGCTTCTTTGTCTTTCCATTTTGGCTGCCTTTCTGTGTCTGTTTCTATGTACTACACAAAGCTCCTAAGTCTTCCGGTCTTATTAGTGTGGATGTGTGAAGTAGGTGTCCAGTGGCACAGTTCTGAGAAGGGTTCAGCTGCAGGCCAGATTTAGCCCAAGCCTGTGCTCCTCCAGGGCCATCTGATAAGATTCAGCAAGCAATGCCCAGATGCTGTGCTGATAGTTGCCTCAAAAGGCCACACCAGAAACCAAGGTCAGCTGGCTCCAGTGTGAGTCTAAGCACTGCTCCACAATGAGCACCTGACTTGCTGGGGATATATACCTGGATGTGGCTTGGGTGAGCCTACGAGTTGGGGGAGGCGGGGTTTCAGGAAATCCTCCGGGTAGAGCTACCTCTGTTATCCAGTTTGATGACTTCTCCACTATGCTGGCAATGTGTCCATGCACTGCACGGGGGAATGGGGAGCCTCAACAGGGAACGATGAATATCGCCGGCACTTCTGTACAGAGCAAAGCTAGCCTTGGCCCTCATTTTGACACCGTCTCTCTGTAAGTCCCTGCGTGCAGCCGAATTGGCACTGGTGCTTAGAGTGAGCAGGTCCGTCATTGTTAAAATCCACTCGCAGACATGGCCCTTTTAAGCAGCATCTGACGCTTCCACTTCCACAGCCTCCAACTCACTCAGCCACTTGGGACCTGGCAGCCCCCTGTCCTCACCTCGTCCTACCTTCTGCTGTTGCAGGGTGAGTTCTTAGATTTCTCCCTAGTTGTATGGCTTGTTCCTCTAGATTCCAGGCAATTTTTCATTGCTGCTTGCTCCTTGTTTCTGTCACAACTTTGATATGGTTGCCAGAGGGATGAACAGAGCCTCTATCATCTAGGCCATTTTTTTCCCTCCAGGACTGCTTCTTTTAATTAACCAAGAGAAGCTTTCAAACAGATGGAGTAGTTTTGCATAATACTGCTTTCCAACGACATGCTTCTCCAGACGAGATCAGGGATACCAGCGGAGGGCCGTGAGTGGTGCGAGGTGCCAACCCTCATTTATTTTTAACTCTATAAGCAATCAAATATTTCAAGTTCACCTCTCTCTAGTCACTTTGGTTGTCTAGTAGATTCCTCAGGAAGGGCTCATGGCATCAGTATTTCCTGAATTTTTGCATGAGGGTAGGACTTCGTACTTGAAAGTCAGTTTCCCTAGATCCTTGGTTTATGCTTTATTTTCTTGAGTATGTTAAGTACAATACTATTTTCTTGTGGCACAAGAGTTGCAGTCCAAAAGGTGACAATTATTCAACTTTCTATCCCTTACAAATCATGAGCTATCTTTGTTTATTCAAAGAATTTTTATTTTTCTTTAAAGTCCCACTGTTTTCCTAAAATTATACCCTGATGTCGATCATTCTGGGTCAATATTCTCAGAAATGTGGTATGACCTTTCAATATATAGTTTCAACCTTTTCTTATTTCTAAAGGTTTTCTTGAGTTATAGCTTTTAATATTAGTTCTGTTCCAGCTTTCATTTTTTTCCTCAGAGACACTTATTCTCTGTATGTTGGATAATCTCTATCTAGTGTCAAGCTTTGTCACTTTCTCTTGAATCCTTTGTATCATGTTCGTTTCTTTTTGACTTCTAAAATTTCCATTTTTTCCATCTTCTATTTATTCTAAGGCATTATCTGTTGTGTTCATTCACTTTTGTATTCTTCCTAGTTTAGTTTAGTCTTGATTTCTGAAACTTTTTATTTTAAACCTATTTGTTTCCAGAGTTTGTCTTTTCATTTGTTTCTATTTCTGATTTATGTTGTTTGTTCCTATCTGAAATCATTTTCTTAATTTCTTTTATCTAAACCTTCTGTTTGGATCTTCTGTTTCCTTCCCCTGTGGTGTTCTCGCTCTGTTCAATTTTGATTCATCTTTCAGCAGCATCTCCTCAGTGTGGGGCCTTGTCCTGAAAGAAAGATCTGGCGAGTCAGTTTCAAGACTTCACAGGGGCCAGGTGGCTCCACCTCCTTTAAATCTTCTTACTTGATGCCTTTTGTACTTCTACACCTTTGGGGTGGACAAAAAGCCTCCCAGTTTCAGCTACAGTTCTAAAACGGGATCTCTGTGCTTTCTAGTAAATACTTATTGGCTTTTGGAAGATGGTTCCATTCTCAGGCATGACAGGCACACTGTTTCTTTCCTGTGCTAGTATTTTGATGTTTGGGAGATACACTACCCAATCGTTTTATTATTGGTGTTTTCCATATGTTTTTGGTCTTTCTATATAGTTAGTGTGTTTCATTAGAAGATTCAAGCATGTCCAAAATTATATCACCAGCACTGCTGCCAACATCTCAAAAATACCCCAGGGAGAACTTTAACACTGACACTTTAACACCATGAGGAAATGCTTTATCACAACCAAACCAGAGGAGAAAAACTATGCAAACAGTCATTTGTGTGGAGTGTCTTGTGCTGACTATGATATCGAAGCAGACATGTTGATCCCCTCAGCTCATCTTAGTTCAACCCAGGAGACTGTTTCAACCTTAAGCTCTTTCATCTCTCTCCTCTCTCCAAAGCTTTTCCTGGTACCACCAAAGCTCATTGGCCTGCCTGTGTTTTCTGAGATCACTCTCAGATGAACTACCTGAATCCACATGTCTGTCTCAGGTCTGCTTTTGTAGGAATGCAACCCAAGACAGACACTGAGCTGCGTGTCAGTAACCTTGCCTGTTTCAAACATCTCTCATGTAGTAAAAGCTCCTTGTTTTCAAAAGTGGAATGATAGTAGCTTAATATTTTTAATAGCCTTTGGTGAGACATCTTTCTATTATAGAAAAATTAAATGCTTGTCTTTCTTTGTCTATGCCCTCCTTATTCTCTTAAAAGGCCCTGGTTGATTAGCTACTTCCCCTAGACATTACCTTTCCTAAAGCTAGGCTTGTTTATCAGAGTTCGGCATGCCTACCTTGTAATCGCAGAGTCTATCCTTTTTCTGGGCATGGAAGTGAGAGTCCTTTATCTGTTTGTGCCAGAGTATCCTTTGTGTCAAACAAAATATGTATTGAATTATTGTCCCCTGGCTCTTTGTGGCTGTGAGTCTTATGAGTAAGGACAGGCCAGACGAGATTAGGTCAGGTCAAATGCCACCTCTTTCATTACGCTCTCCCTGATCTCCCGGGAACATGCCTCAGCCATTTCTCTCATGGCCGCATTATAATCTGACTTGCATTCTAGGCAGGCTGTCTGTCTGTCTGTCTGTCTGTCTCCTTGACTATGAGCTACTTTCCCCATTGCCTTTCCCTATCCTGTCCTGATCGGCCCTTCAACGAATGTGTGGCTGGGCAGTCTATGCTTAAAGGCAGGTGACTGGACACTTCCAGAAGGGGCTGGGCTTCACCCTTGAGCCCGTTGCCAGCTAGCACATCTCGGTATACCTCTAACCAGGGCCCACGTCCCATACCCCCAAATCTTGGACAAGACACCAACGCTGGAACAGGCACAGAGGGTGGACTCATTTGGGCGTAAGACATCACTTGTGAGAGCAAGCAGACAGGAAGCTCTGTTTGAGGACAGGGCTGGGGGACAGAGGCTCCATGCTGAGAACTGCAGGGCTGCCTTAATGCCACAGGGCCCTTCGCATGGTGTCAAAAGAGGAGATTTGAGCTGTCTTTTTTTTTTTTTTTTTTTTTAAGCTAACTTTAAACACTACTGACAGCAAGATGTCTCTGGCATGAAAGCCGACAGGGAGGCAATGGCTCACTGTTTCCATAGCTACCGACAGGACGCCACTGGGCAGCGCTCTGAACTCCAGAGCATCTTGGGCTCTGCCTGAAGGATGAAGTTCCTGGGCTCTGGGAGAACTCAGCAATAAAGTGACAGTTGCTTATCTCAGTTTCTGTCACAACTGCCTTCTATTTTCGGTGACAGGTTTTAATTTCTTCAGGTGTCCAAGGGTTTCCCTACAGAACACTCCCACACTGGGAATCCCGGGAAGCTGAAGATGTCCCTGCCCCCACAAACCTTCTGCAGGTCATGCCATCTGCTTCCAGAGCCTGGCGACCTTGGTGCTTTCTCAGAACCAGAGGATGGCTTAGCAAGGCTAGGAGGAAAATTTCCTGAGGGGCAGGCATGGGTTAGGAGTGGCAGACAGTAAGTTGTAAGTAAGCAGACATCACCTGCTTCCGAGTTGGAAAACTTTTGGAAGGTCTGAGAAAGCAAACCCCCTCAGGCTTTTCTAGTTTCTCCTTCACAGGGGATCTGCAGTACGAGATCTCCCTCCAAGACTAACTTGGGTGCTTCCTGTTGAGTCATCTTCCCACAGAGTAGCGGGTGGCAGAGGCTGTGGGTTGGAAAGGGGTCCGGCTTGGGTGCTGGACTTGGGCTGGCATACCTCATCTCCTTCCTTGGATGGCCCTCTGAGGGGAATGTTGTCTGACTGATGGGCTCTTCCTGGTCACATCTCCTTGGATGCATCAGCCACCAGGCTTTTGTTTTCAGTCCTGGTAGAGAGAGAATCATCCTGCCAGGCGTTGTGTGGGCTCCCAGCACAGTGCGAAAATACCACTTGCTGAGGAGCGCCTGAGAAGGGCAGTACCTGCCGCTGTTTCCCCATCTCCACTGTGGCCGCCCACGTGGTTTACAGCACAACTTGCCTGTGCTGAAAGGATCTGAGAAAACCTTGAGACTAACCAACTGCATTTGTGAGACTTTCAGAGTGTCTGTCTTTGGGGAAACCATAATTGGTACTGAGCGTAGCCACCTCTTTGCTTTCCAGTTCTGAGGGCTCTGGAACGAGGTCCTTCCAGCCTGGCTCTGAAACTGTCACATGTGTGTCCTCCATCTTGGTGTCACATTTCTAATCCCATTTGATTATCAATCTCCCAAGTCAGGGAAGCCTCAGGGTGCGCATCCTTACCCAGTGGCACGTTCCCAGTGGTATCTGATGTTTCCGCAGTCTTCCTGTAGAAATACTTTGTTCTGTTCAAAGCAATCATGTCTTTCCTTTCAAAATCCTCAAACCTGATTCCTAATGCTAAACATTAAATTTAGAATAGCATTCAAGTTTGCATGTTAAAAAATGCTTTTAGCTATCTTGGGAACTCAGAAGATACTTAAGCCCCACTTCCCGACCACATGATGGAAAAGCGATAAACTGATTTATAATCCTTGCTAAGTAAGGGTGGAGGAGTTCTGAAAACGCACTCTGGACTGAGGATGCTGGAGAGGAGATCCTGCCCTCAGAGGCACAAGGCTTCTCTCAGACCCCACAGAGCCCTTGGTGACATCGAAAGCTGCTCTGCTCTGGGGCTGACCGGCAGGCACATGAAAAGAGGCTAAGCCGGAGGGAGTCCTAGAAAATCAGCAAGCTCTCCCAATTAGGAAGTGTTTAAAAAGAAGTGCCATTTATTTGTGTCATACAGTGGTTTCCTCATTTTAATAGTCACCTAAGTTAATGACAAACAACATATAGCCAAAAAAGGTCAACCAAGCAAATTTGATGAACTGGAGAGACTTCTTAATGAGCTCACTTGTACCTGGATACAGGCAAAGGCAGAGAAATACCACAAAGACGAGAAGAGTCAAAGCCACTCACTCTCCAAGGCAGGGGAGACCCTCACCCCCCACACGAGCCTATTCCCACTGTCTTTGACCGACAGCGAGAGAGTAAACTTCAGCTCGGCACTGCAAGACATAAATGCTGAGTTAGTTTGGTCCAAATTGAATAACATTTACTGAATTGTGACATGAAAATATTCTAGAATTTAAAACTCTTTAGCTCAAAGTAAAACAAAAAATCTCTGTGGTTTCTGTCGAAGGTCTATTGGCCCCCGACTTAGACAGTGTTCTCTCCTTCCCCCATGTGGGCAGGCCACTGGAAGATGATCAGGCTCAAGAATTTGTGGGAACTGAGGGAGTGGCCAGCAGAGATGACCCCAATGTGATTTTTTTTTTTTTAATTAAGAAGCACCAAAATGAACTTGAGCTTGGCAAGACCTCAGTGGAGAAACCAGTCTGGCTCGGAGCCCAATTTACATGGATGGGCTGGAATTAGATCTGGGCCTGGCTCCTTCTTGGACTCTGAGGTCAACAAAGCCCGATCTGCAGAGTTGCTCATCTTAGATTGAGAGAGAAGGTGTCCCTCCTGGAGATCCCAAGGGTCCTCTAGCCTTCTGTCTTCTTGGATGCTCAGTTCCCCCTCTGATCTGTGAGATTCCCCAGTGTCTTTTCATGAAGTCCCTCTCTTTTTGCTTAAGTTAGCCACAGTCACTTTCTACAATGTGGTACCCAGAAAACCAGCTCTCATCTGTGCTAAGGACAGACACTGGCGTCACCTTAGCCTGCCCAAGATTCGCTCTTTAAAGAAGAACTATTCTAATGCCCTAAGGAATGGTGGTGGAATTTCAGATATTATGACAGGTCGAGGGAATGTTGGGGTGCCTGGAACCCCCAGTGGTGTTGCAGTGTAGGAGATTCTTGCATGAGCATGCTGCCATCAGGAAATTTCAGGTGACTCAATGCAGAAAAAACAAAGCAACCTATTTTCTCCAGCTCCTTGGAAACCCGAGGAGTGGCAAAGGGAAGGGACATTTGTTCAATAAGGTCCCGGGTGACCAAAGAAAGACTCAGGACATCCTTCCCAGGTGAGGAATTTTGGGTAATTTTTGGGAACCACAACTCAGGCCTGGAGGGGGCTTAGGAGCCTGGACTGCACGTCCTTCACTGTTTAAATGGGAGAGAAGGCTTGGCCACTGTTCCACACCAGAGCCACAGCAGAGGCACCTGGGGAAGACTCTCCCATCTGGATGGTGCTCTGGTCAGCATGTCACGGTGTGTTGAGCTGACTTGGGATACTTTGGCTTCACAATAGTTTAGAGTCCAGTACAGGGCCACTCTAGTACAACTTGACACCAATGCCCTGAGGTGACTAATCTGAGTGTGACTCAGAGGAGGTAGAAACTCTACTTTCCAAAATGTTTTTACACCCTTCACCTTACATAAGGATTCCCGTTACCAGGAGCAGGGCAGAGTCTGCTGCCTTCATTTCACAAATAAGGAAATGAGCTGGAAAGAGCTAGGGGTCATGCTCAAGACCACCCAGCTGGAGGTCTCAAAAAACTGAAACAGACCCCGGTCCATCCCATTATTTTCTTCTTTCTCCCATGGGACACAAGGAGACAGGTGTTCCCAGACCTGCCACTCCAGGCGGCTTTCATTTCCTCCTGGTTCTTCTCATGGTGACAGGTGACAGGAAGGTTTAGGTCTCAGGTCTCAGTCCTGCACCTGGTTTACCTGACCTTCATTAAATGCAAGGTGCTTCCACACTGGGCAGCCTTCTGCTACCTGCCCAACAGCAGGTGGGAGTCTTTGCTCCAACGAACATCCAGGGCCCAGAGCCAGGAGAGAGGGAGGTGGTTTGCCTGGTCAGGCCCCCTCTTCCCGGACACGCCCTTTGGCAGCAGAGTGCCTTCCGAAAGTCTCTGTTACCGCTCCTTGGGGTTGTGGACTCATGAGGCCATCTGATGAAAATATCTTTTTACCGTAGTTGGAATGCAAAGGGACAAGTTTGCCACTAATCTTTCAGTGGAGACACACATATCGAAAACTGCAAGTGGGCACATGGGCTTCATGGCGGGGATTTGCGGCATTTCTCCGCCTCCTTCACTGCGGAGGCCGAGCCTGACTTTCAAAAAAGGGCATGCTGCCCTGGGCAAATGCTGCAGAGGAAACTCAGTACATGGCGGTTCCAGCGGCCTCTGGCCCCCTTTGGAGACTATCCCCAAGGGCCTTTCAAAACAAGAAGCAGTCTGAGTGAAAAATGGAAAATATAGCAGATGTTGAAGGAATGCAGCATTGTTTATTCCTAGCTGTGTCTGCCTGAATATTAGATGCAAATAAGTGCTAATAAGTATGGTTGGAGAAGCTAATGGAAAAACCTCCCTTCCCAGGAGGATCACTACACACAGATGCACGGGACAACTTAGATGGCCTGATCAGCCTCACGCGCTGCTGCCAGTGTGGTCTGGGTGAAGCCTGTGTGCACTTGTCAGCAGAGGCTGTGTAGACTCATCCCATGGAAGCACTTGTGGTCCAGAGCCTCCTGGCTGTAGGGTTGGCCTCAGGAAATGGGACCTCCTCTTCTCAACCTCTCTCTGGCTGACAGTGAGGGTAGAGTCAGTGAGGGGAGAGAGAGGGAAGGGAGAGGAGAGGAGGGGAGGGGAGAGGAGGGGAGGAGAGAGGAGAGAGAAGGAGAAGAGAGAGAAATTGCATTGCCCAGGGGAGTGTGCGTGGTACCGAAAAGCTGCTGTCTACCACCAGGCCTCTTTACCAGTGACCCTGACACCGGGTGGTGAGAAGGCTAGAGGTGTGGGGACAAGGGGTCACAGGGGCAGATATAGGGTCAGTGCACTCAGCTAATCGAGAGAGTAGCTTTCTGGTCATTTCACCCACCCCCCTGTTTACCTTCCTTCCTCTCTGTTCTGACAGTGTTTGGGTGTAGGTTGGATAGAGATTCCACTGCCCTGTCCCTCCTGACCCTTGAGTCTTTGTCCCTTAAATTTTGTTCATTCAATCTACACCTGACTGAGGTGGAGCAGAGCAATTTCAGCCATATACATGTCTCTCCTCTCTCTCTCTCTCACGCGCGCGCGTGCACACACGCACTCACGCATACACGCACGCACGCACACACACACACACACACACAGAGCCAGTGGAGCATGGCTGGGCCAGTGCCCTGGGTCTGGCAGAGTCTCTGAGCTCAGGGTCTGGAAGAGGGGACCCCAGCTCTGAATCCATGCCACTTTGGACTTAGCAGCCCAACCCTGGCTCTGCCATCCTCCAGATGTGTGGACTCCAACAGCTTGGTGGCATTCTTACACCTCACGTTCATCATCTGTGAAACAAAACGAAAATGCCTACTTGCTGCTGCAAGAATTAAGATGAGGTTGGTATGCTTCAGTTTGCCTTCTCACCTTTCCCACTCTATCTCTAAATGCTCTGAGCTTACCTGAGGCATGCTGGAGGTCTCAGGGCTGCCTGGAGCAGAATCTGGGTACCACCCAGGCATATCAGAGCTCCAGTGCTGGAAGTCCCCAAGCCTTCCTCCCGAAGGGCTCTGCTCTCTGTCAGGCTCCCCCATTCCTCACTTCCCCTGCTCTTCAAGGGCCATGAGTCTACCCTCTCCTCCTACTTCATTCTATACTCTGGGTCAGCTCGATGGAGTCATCAGGCCAACCAAGTAGCAGATAAAATGAGAGAAGGGTAAGCATTCTCCACTCTATTTTACTAAAGGTTTCTCTGCAGGTTTTTGAAAATGTTGGGTATCCCTTCAAAACTAAGTGGTGACTGATTTACAGTTTTATGTATGTAGTTCCTGTGAGAAACCAGCTGGATCTTCTTTCTGGCACCTGCTTGCCCCCTGCAGGTGGGGGCTACCTCTTCTCAGGAAGAACAAGAACTGGAATCAGAGGCTCACTTCCCCTTCACACCCCTGCCCCGCACATCCTCATTCTGTTGTTGGGGTGTGTATGGCAGGGGTCGCTTGACCCAAGTTGTCCTCGTTCACGACCTCTCCTAGCTCTCAGGCCCATGAGCAAACAGGGACTTCAAGGAGGTAGCCCTCAAGGGAGAGTCTGGGTCATGGGACATTTCAGCAAAATCCAGAGCCCCAGGAGTGTGGGCATCAGCGCGTACAACGCGCAGGTGGAGGCAGCCCGAGACCCTGACCGAAATCCACCTAAGCCGGATTTCTCAGAATCTTCCTCGGGATCAGTCCCTATTTCGCCAGCCCTGGGTGCGCGAAGCGTCGCATCCTGGGCGCGCATCCCTGCTCATCTGTGATCACTGCCCGCTCAGATGACGCCTTGTCCTCTTCCCGGGTTGGCGCCAGCGTGCGACCCACCGTGGCAGTGGCAGCACTCTGGCCGCGTTCTGGAGCCAAGTGACAGCCGGGAGTCCAGCTCTCAGGGAACCCGGGAGACGCGCGCGGCCCCCGGCACGACAGCCCCCACCCCTGCGGCCGCCGGGCCGCGCCCAGCGGCGACTCCTTTTCAGCGCTAAGCCGGTGGGGCCGCAGGAGCCGCAGAGCGCGCGTGGGCGCTGCGCCGGTGAGCTCCCGCGAGGCGCCAGCAGATCGCCGGAGTGATCCCCTCCCGGCCGGGCCACCCTGGTCGCCGCCACTACCGCGGGGCGGGGCCCAGGCCGGGGGCGGGGCGCCGGGCGGGCGCGGCGCTATTTCCAGCCTTGCCGGAGGCTTTGCTCGCACTTCGCTGGGAGCCTTCCTTGCGCGCGGCTCCGATCCGGCTGTTCTGTGAGGAGGAGAGAGGAGAAGGCGGCGGCCGGAGGCGGGAGGCGGAGGACGGACCCCGCCCGGGGGTCGTGAAGGAACGCGCCACTGTGCCCTCTCCTCCTCTAGCGCGCTCCGGCCGCCGGCCCCACGCCGCTCACCTCACCTGCGGTACGGGGTTCCGCTGGCCGTGGGCCCGAACCGAGCTGGGGCGGAGGTTCTCCCTGCCGCCTGGGCGCCCACAGCCGAGGATTCGCCTGGAGGACCGCGCCCGGACTGGAGGCGCCCGCGGCCCCGCGAGCGCTGGCTGCGCGAGGTAAATGCACTGCGCCCCCGCGCCACCCCTGTCCCCGCCCTGCGCAGGTTCCCGGCCGGGAGGGGCGCCCTGAAGGGTCCCAGGAGGCCCCGGGACTGCACTGCGCCCCAGTCCCGCGAACGCACGCGAATAGGAGTCCGAAGCCGCCGGCGGAGATAGGGCGCGCAGGGTTCCGATCTGGCTGCACTTTGGGGACCGGCTCCAGCGGTGGGAACTTTAATTAGACTTTTGCTCCTTGGATTTTATTTGCCGCCGCGCGTCTGTAAACTGTCACCCTTCGGGTTCCCTGGGTCCCAGCGGATTCTCCGCTCCTCCTTCCAGCTCTGGGTGCTGGGCGCGGGCAGGCAGCGTCGGACTTCGAGAGGGCAGGGCTGGAGCGCCCAGGGCGCCCAGGGCTTTCCCGCGCGCTCGAGACTGGGACTCGGGGGCGGGCTGTGGCGGCAGGAGCAAAGGCGGAGTTAGAAGCTTCCTCGGCTTCTACCGAGCGGCAGAAGGTGCTTCCTCACTCCGTGGCGCGCGTCCCCACCCTGCGATTCTCCAGGGCACCGGCCTGTTTTGTACCCGAGGCGAGCGTGTGTGCGTCAGTGACTGGTGAAGGTGTGTGCGAGCGTGTGTCCCCGAGTGCGGGAGTCGGAGCCCCGGGCGGCTCGGATGGGCGGTGAAAAAAATCCTCTTTGCCAGGACCCAGCCGAGCTCTGGCGGCGGCTGCAACTCCAGCTGCTGGCTTCTAGTTTTGCACACCAGCTCTGGCCTCGTCGGAGGCTGACAGGACCAGGCGAAGGCGTCTTCGCGGATTTTGGTAGTGCCAGTGCTGGCTCTTGGATCGGAGGTGACCCCGCTCCCTTCCCGGCGCGGGGCTCGCGTCTGCCTAACTTTCGCGGTACAACTGGTCTCCAGGCCCTGCGACCCCGACCCGGAGCTGGCGCGGCAGCGGCGCAGCGCCCTCGGTGGTGGTCACTCGCTGCCAGGCTCTCTGACCCAACCGAGGAGCTGGGGTTCAACCTGGGGCTCCCTGTCCCTCAGCCGTCTCCAGTATCACGGTCGGCCCCAGGTCCTTGGGCCGCCTCCCTGAGTCAAGAGCGTGCTATGCTAAGGGGAATGGACATCCGGGCTCTCTATATCTGCTTGGGCTGGATTTGACCTCAGCAGTGGGGCAGGAAGGAGATGCTATTGAATAAAAGGACCACAGCCCCTCTAGAGTGGACGATGGGAAGGGCGGCAGCAGAAGGGTAAAGGGCAGACCTGTCCCTTTCCCACCCCTGGGGTGCTTACAAGCTGCAGTCGCAAGACCGCTTTTCTTTGGGTAACATGTCACGTCTTAGTTCACCTTGACCCTTGCCTATGGTGTGGGGGAACTTTACTTAAGTCCTGCCCTGCAAGAGCACAGTCTCTGGGGCAGGAGTGTCAGAGCCCTCTTTAAAATTTCCCAGCAGTCATAGCATCTCCTGTTCACCCCCTATTCCTTTTCCAAAGGCAAAACAGACAGGCAGCGGGAAAGGGTGACACTCAGGTCCCTGGAGAAGACCCTCTTTTAATCCATACAGCCCACTACACATGGCAGGGACAAGGTCTGGGGAGCCGTTGAGGGGGAGTTGGAAGCACATTCCAGAGCCTTCATCAGTCTCATCTCTGAGAAGTGACCCACAGGAGGGATAAAATTCAGACCAAAAGAGATGGAGCCTCGCAGGATGATCGATAATTCAATAGCATTTGAACACAGAAAACCTCAAAGTCTGGACCCATCCCATTGCCTGGCCCATTCACTCTGGGACATATGGATGGCACCACTTATTGATTTATTTACCTGGATTCAGACTCCACAAGAGTGAATTATGTTCCCCAGGTATTGATTTTTTAAAAGACCCCAAATTAAAAAGTCAAGGCTTAAAGCAAGGTCAAGGATTAATTATTTATAGAGAGACATCAATCAGCTGGTACGGGGGCTCATTTAGAAACTCTCTGAGTGGGTAAAAGGAGCATCTTCTGATTCTGGCTCTGGCTGGGGGAGGAGCAGGCCTGTCTGACCTCCTGGGTTTGACAGAGCTTTCCTGGCCTGTGACCGGAGGAGGCTGCTTTGTAACTCAGCCTGCTGTCGGAGATGCCTTTTTAATCTTATAGCCAGAATACCACTTGGGAAATTTCAGGCGTATTTGCTGTGTTTCCATAATGAACATTTACTGATTACAGGGTATCAAGGGAATTTCATTTTTTAAACATTTATTCAAAGCTCTGTTTATGTAAGCTAATAAGTCTGGAAAAGTTCAGCAACTACTTTTTTGCCGTATGGTTGTGGGGAAAGTGCGCCTGGTGGGCTCATCTTAGCATTTACTTTCAATTCACTTGAAAGGAGGAAAGCGAGGTTCTCCTGACTGAAAGCGTTGTGTAGGCTGCTTCTGTGCCAGCGGTGGCCTGATAGGCGCTTTGTGGGTTTGAGGATCAAAGAGATGGTTGCTTAGAGCTTTTATCGTTGTTCGCTGATGTATCTGGTAGGAGGCATCTGAGGTGGGTGCTGGAGTCTTGTGGGGACTGGCAAAGGCAGGGGTAGTGCCCCATCTCCTGCCTGGCCTGCAGTCTGAGACACCTGTCTTTACCACACCCCTGCACGTTCCTGATTTACCCATGTGTGGCAGCCACACTGGAGAAACGTAGAGCAGGGACGGCGCCCATGGGCAGGAAAGTGGACACAAGTTTATGGCATCTCTTTAATGAACAACCTTGGCAATTAGAGTCAGTAAATACCGTGTGAAACAAGTGGCTTGCCTTTTAGCTAATCAGAGGTAATGCATTATAAACAGCAGATTTATGAAGCGCTGAGCCAAAGAGAGGAATGCGGCCCTACGGTGGGACAGCAAGAAATTTTAAAAACAGGAAAATAGAGGATGCTTGTCTGGATGTGCAGGTGGCAACGGGGTCCCAGAGCCCTGGGAAGTTTGCTGGGGGCGGGCGGCCTGTGTGGTGACAGCGTGGTGATGGTAGGCCACCTGGCACTGTCTTTGGAGTCATTGCAGGACTTGCCTGACTCCAGGGCAGTCTTGTTCTCTCTCTCCCAGGACAAGGCTGCCCGAAGGCAGAGGAAGCCATTGGCCTCAAACAGCCAGGGGACAGAGCTGCGTTAGCTCGGGTGGCAGAAGACACAGGAGATGCCAAATCATTCCTTTTTTGGCTGGAGGATGTGCGACCCTGTTGTCAGTAAATCACTGTGGCAGAAGATAGGGACTTACACATGGGTCATGGAAAAAAGTTGTGACTTTTACCCTGTACAAAACTACCTGTCGTTTGTGATCTGGAGCTCTAGCCTGACTTGCTGGCCACAAATGCAGCCTCAGCCACTGACGGCGTGGGGAAGTCTGCATCCAGGTGGGTCGACAATGAGAAGCAGCCCCGATTCCGTCTTGAAAGCCACCTTTCGGGAAGTCGGTGTCTATATGCAGGCAAGGGACTGGGAGTGACAGACGCAGCCTCCCAGGCCGGCATCCTGGGTTTCGGCATTCTCACTCCTCACCTTGAAGGCCATGCATTTCTAAGAGATGAGCGCTTCTTGCTGCTGGCGACTAAGGGAAAGACACCCTGTCTCTGCCAAGCCATGGCCAGAACTGGCCCTGGTGAGTGACATTTATTTGAACTAAATGAGAGTTGTCAACATTGAAACCTGAAGCCAAATGAGTCTCCATCCCACACTTCCAGTGTCAGACCCGCTGTCCCTCTCCTTCATTCTGTCATCAGTGAACATTTATTGAGCATGCATTAGGTGTCTGTCATTGTGCCAGGCTCTGGGGACTCAAGATGAGTGAAACTAAGAGCTGTCCCCGTCTTTGTGGGATTTGTAGTCTGGTGGGACAGAAACTTCCTCATCCTTCATTCGTTGCTCACCGATTCATGCTCTGGCAGCAATGCCATTACTAAACACATAACCAATACAGTTGTGATTCTAGGCCATGATAAACATCAAGGACACGGCCAGGTGGGTGGGAGACCTAAAAGAGAGTAATCTGGCCTAGGTTGAGGGATCAAGAGGACCTCCTGAGGAGGTGACACTTCAGCTGAGATCTGTAGGAGGAGCTGGAACTAAGCAGGGAGGAGCAAGAGGAAGGGAGGGAGGGAGCTTACCAGGCACAGAATGCGAATGAGCAAGAGGGAGATAGAGATCCTTCCAGGAGCTGTGGGAAGGCCCATGTGGCCAGCAGAATGAAGGAGGGGAGATGGGTTTGGAGACACAGGCAGGGTATAGGGCCTGCGAAGGCCAGGGAGGGACTTTGGGACCTGATCCTGCCAGTCGCTGCACAGGAAGGAGTCCAGTGAGGAGAGAGCTGCAGGAATCCTGTTGGAAGGTGACCATGGTCCTAAAGAGGAATGAAGGGATGTGTATCCACCAGGGCTTGATGCTGGATTAGGCACGGGAGGGGAAATGGGAAGGGTGGTTGGGACCATGACTACTGGATCGTGACTGGGAGCTAAGCTGTTCATGTTCTGAGGAAGGGCCCCTTGGACCAAGTGCCTGTCCACTCTGGTTGGGTTATGTCCTCCAGGGCTAGGAGCTCAGGCAGATGCCCATGTGGCCCTGTCCCTGTGCCGCTGCCCACCGGGCCCACGTTCCAACTTTCCTCTAAGCCCTTGTCGTTCATCACTAGCTCATCATGGTCACCCCGTGCCCAGTGCTCTCTGGTGAGGACAAGGGGCTCCGATGCCCACCTTCCTCTTGGCCTGAGTGTCATCCACTTAGCTCACTGGTGTCCCAGTAGGTCCTTTACCTACTACCCACTCGTATCTGACCTGGCAGCTGGCTGGCACCCGCCCCAGAAAGAGCTCCTCTCCCGTGCCCTTCCCTCATTGCCAGCTCTCTCTCCTTTCCCTCCTACCTGTGGAAGCCAGGCTGTACCCTCTGCGAGGGGCTCTGCCCAGGACGCAGAGCTCCCAAACTCCCCCGATGTTGGCGCATTCCCTGAGGCTATCTGCAGCTCAGCGCAAGCCCCAGCCTCCCTGCAGACACCACCAGTCCACACAACTCTGTCTCTTAGAGTTGGGGTGGGAGAGCAGGTCTGTGAGTCACCCCGCTTCCCATTGTGCCCACGCTGCTGGCTTCAGGCCCTGCGCCAAGCTGCCACTGAGCTGCAGGCAACAGCCCAGGTCGCTGTCACCTTGTCCTCACTCTGCCTGGGCCTGAGCCAGCTCTTCCCTAGCTGGGCCAGGCTCAGGGGCAGAAGGGACGAGCGCCAAGAAGAGAATGCTAGGGGTACAGGTGTACTCCTTGGGCCCCAGGCCTCTCTGAGGCCAATTCCTCCAACCCTTGGGCTCTTTGCCTAGAGAGTGGACCCATCAGATTGGTCTTCCTTCCTATTCTGGTCTCTGCCCTCACCACCATGAACCACTGGATGTGCACAGGTGCTCCTCAGTGGAAAGGGATCACAGGAGAGCTCCCATGCCAGCAGCCCGCACCCTGGGCTCAGTTTGGCTCACACTTAGCAGACAAGTCCTCCCCACTTTCAAAGTTGCCTCTTTGTGGGGGCCGATTCATCTCCCTGGACAAGATCCATCTTCCCAAGCTTGTGATCACTGAGACCCTCCTCCGGCCCTGAGATGTGGGGGCTTTGCTTCCCGTGCTCCTGAGGGGGCATTCAGGCACCTAGCAAATACTGACTGAGATCCTTCCATGTGCAGAGCCCCCTGCCCGGCCCAGAGGAGGCCAAGCAAACACAGGAGGTCACAATGCTGGTACAAGTACTGCTGTCTCCAGCTGTCTTGGCCATGACGAGTTTGGCATGGAGAAGATTCTCAGCGATTGTTGCTGGCAGGCAGAGGGAGAGCTAAACTGTGCAGTCTGTCTACACTGGGGAGCCAGTATGTGATACAGGCATTCTGTCTACACTAGCTGAGACTGTGTGATGCAGGCCATCTACCTACACTGGTTGAGTCTAAGGTGTGAGCACCTTTTGTATAGTCCGCGCCTGCCCCTCCCGCGACGAGGGTCTTGGCATAAGGTTCAGAGCTCTCGAACTCTTTTTGGCTTTGGTGAATTTCCCTGTGGTTGAGCTCAGCCCAGACCTCAGTTTCCACTCAGACAGTGGCCATCAGGTTCTGTCTCCCAGAGCTGAGGGGATCAAACCCGGTGTGAGATGCAGTTTGTCTACACTGGTCGAGCCAGTGTACAAAGCAGGCGCCCTGTCTACACTGGTTGAGCCCATTTCTTGATGCAGGTCATCTGTTTACACCAGTTGAGCTCAGCATATGATTCAGGCAGTCTGTCTACACTGATCAAGTCAGTGCATTATGCAAGCCATCTGTCTAAACTGTTTGAGCCAGTCCTCAAAGCAGGCGCTCTGTCTACACTGGTGAGCCAGTGGGTAACACAGCCAGCCTGTGGCTGGCTGAGGCCTGTGTTCAAGGCTCCTCTGACACCCTCACCAGGGTGTCCCTTCTGCCCCTTTCCTCATGCACAACGGGGTTCACGAGGAGCGTCCCCTAGCGGTTCCCTCAGCTTTCCTACGTCTTATTCGAATCTCTCTGGCAGAGGCTGGCTCAGGGCTGGGAGTGGTGTGGATGTGGGGCAGGGTGACACGTCATGATCTCGCCTGGGTGTCCCCTCCCCCATCGTGCTTGCGGGCTGAGCCCACTTGCACCCCCGGGTGTAGAGGCTCCTGTTGTCAGCGGTCGTAGGCACTTCGCCATCCCTCACAACAGCCACTCACATGCCTTTTTCTCAGGAAAGTGATCCAGGCGTGGACTTTTGCCTTTGTGTGCATGGTAAACTACACTTCTCCAGATCGGGCCCATCTTGCCATCTCCTCAGTCTCCACTGCTATTATTTGACCTCCTGAGGGTTGGCGTCATCTGCAATATTAATTACATGACCATTCATCCTGTGAAAGCACAATCTATGCCTATTATTTAACTCTTCTCAACTCCCTCTGCCATGAATTAAAGTGGCGACAGACAGCATTGGCAACCGGCTCCACCCCACGCAGCCACCTCAGGGTTATGACTTAATTGGTGTAGATAGACAGCTTGAAGCCAGCACCTGGAATCGGACTGCCTGGGTTCAAATCCCAGCTTTACCACTAGGTCACTATGTAGGCTAGGGACTTAGTTTTCTCATCTACAAGTGAGGATGACCATAGAAATCCACCTCACAGAGCCATTGTGCCTTATCAGCCAGCTAGGCCATAATCAATGATAGCTGCCATCATCATCATCATCGTCGTTATTATTGTTATTTATTATTTTATCATCTCCTGTGTTGGATCTCTCAGCTGAGGATGGCTCGGTCCTTCATCTTGGGTGCAAGGAATCATGTTGATCAATGGCCTTGCCTGGTGATATAACAAAGGCTTTAGGGGGCATATGACCCTGCTGGCTAATGTCCCCTCAAGTCCCGCCCTTTCTAAGCAGCGCTCTGTCGATGCCTTTTTCATGTCTTGCATTCAGTACATTTTAAAACTTTTTATTCCAAGCACATGATGCACACCAAAAAGTGCACAGATCGTGTGAACAACGCAGTGAATATCCACAAACAAAACAAGACTGTTTGCCAGCACAGAGTGGGAATCAGAAGGTGACCAGCGTCCCAGAGGTGCCCGCGACCCCTTACAGGCACTTCTCCTCCCCCAGGGTAACTGCTCTCCCTACTCGTGATATTGATCTGTTTTCCTTGGTTTCAAACTTGATGTAAGTGGAATAGTAACTCTGTACACTTTTGTGTCTGGCTTACCATCATTGCTGTGGGTAGTGATTGTTTGTTCATTCTTATTACTGTCTAAGATTCCATCATGTGAATAAATCCCAATTTATTTACCCATCCTCCTCTTGATTGACAGTTGGATTGTTCAGAGTCTTGGTCTATTATGAACACTGCTGCTGTGGGCATTCTTGCCTGTGTCTCTTGAGCATACGTACACATTTTAATAAGTATGTACCTAGAAGAGAATTGCTGGGTGTCGGGATAGGCACATGTTCATCTTTTGCAGGTGCTGTCAAACAGTTTTCTCTAAAGTAATTGTGCAAATCCCCTGCCCCTGCCATCATCATCAGTTACCTGTGAGAGTTCCAGTTGCTCCACGTCATTGTCAACGTTGTGTTATCAGTCTTTTAGATTTTAGCCGTTTTCTGAGTATGTAAAGGTATAACGCTGTGATTTTAATTTTATTACAAGATGACTAATACAGTATATTTTTTGCCAAGGATGTGTTGAACTTGAAAACATTATTCAACAAATTTGAAAGCTCACTTCTGACTCCGAATTGTAAATGTCTTCAATATTGGGGATGCTGACGATTTCCTCTGAAATGTTGAATCTGCCCTGTTGGAAGGCAGTCGGTGGAGTAGGCAGGTGTTCCTCTGGATGAGGCTGGAGCCTGGCCACCTGCCCCAGAGTCACCGGGGAGGCTCGTCAGAGCTGCAGATACTAGGCCATTCCCCAGCCGCCAGTCACCAGATGGACACTTGTGATCCATCAGTCTCTCTGGGGCTCATCTTTCTTTCCCTTCACAGATCCCACTAGCATTAGAACCATCCTGTCTGTTGTGTTCACTGTGTGTCCCAGTGCCTAGAACGGTCCTGGCACAGAGTGGGGCCCCGTAAATACCTACTGAGTAAAGGGCCAGAGGACAAAGCTCTGCCTGTTGGCCTCTGTCCTTTCTCACCCCACCTGGCTTGATGAGGATTTGTTGGGAGTCTGGCTGCTATGGAAGTTGGGCTCTCATACCTATCCTGGGGCTCCGTTCCTATACATGACCTCCCCCATCTCCAAAGCTGGTTTCTCACCACCTCTTCCAATCCTGCCATGTCACATTTTGATGGAAACCATGATACAGCCTCCTTTCTTTGGTTGTGACTCGTTCCCTTTCTCTTCAAGTCTGACATAGTTATTTGGAAAGCAGCTTGGCCTGGGAGATGAGAGCTTTGGGCCAGACCACTGGGGTTCAAATCAGGTTCTGTTCTTGTTTGATTTTGAGACCCAGTCCTTGCCCTAGGGGAGAGAGGCAGATTCGTAGTCAACTCTGATGCAGCCAGTGGGAGTGACTGCGGTGGCCGAGGTTGAGGAATGAGGGCAAGGGATTCTGGCGGGGGCATCTGCTGGGGGCTCCACAGAGGAGGCAGGACTGGGCTGGCCCTCAAAGATTGGGAAGGGGAGATGACACCTCAGGGACCATGTGATGTAGTTCCTGCCCCCGAGCATCAGCAGCGTGAAGTCCTCAGGGAAGGAAGTACACTGAGCCCCCAGAAGAATGTGATCTAGTTCACCCAGCACATGAGGGCATAGGGCATTGATCAGAGTTCCCTGGTGAATGATAGAAGGCTTCCTGGAGGAGGCAAGCTTGGAACTGCACGTCCAAGGCCAGGGGTGAGAACTTTATCCTGGTGCCAGTAGAAATTCTCTCCAAGCTGCCCGATCACGGCGCATGGACAGTGTGAACCAAATACCAGTCACTCTAAAATAGGACAACAAAGAATCCACGACACACACATTGTTTATGCAATGTGGAGGCGGGTGCACAAAGATGGAAGAGCTAAAAGCAGTTTGGGAAAAACAACACCTTTTTTTTTTTTTAGCGGAAAGACAGATTAGAAAGGTTTATGCTCTTCTACGATAACTAATATGAAAGGTTTATCAAAGTTAAAAAAAAAAAAAACCCCGACACTTTCTCCAAAATTGATTTGAAGACCTGGCAGATTTGAGGAATCATTCAGTAACGTTTTATGGGTCGATGCTAATTTGATGCAGCAGACCCGCGCATCGCATCGCACCAATTTACTGCCAAAGCAGCATTAAGCATGGACCTTTCGTGCAAGGTTTATAGGCGGGCAGCTCATAAAGATGCACGCTTGACAAGTATTCTGCTTCTCTTAGGATGTGCAGTATGAAGTGTTTATCAAAAACCAACTAAATCGCCCTTGCCTTTTACTTGTAAACACTCTGGGGACTTCAGGCCTGCAATATTTCACCACTCTGAGTCCTGGTACACGGGGAGCCTTTGTCTCCAAAAGCCTCAGTAGAGAGAGGTAGGAGGAGCCCTTTGGGGCAGAGGATGTCCCGAGGCAGTGGTCCCCAACCTTTTTGGCACAAGGGACCGGTGCTCCTATGAGAATCTAGTACCTGATGATCTGAGGTGGAGCTGAGGTGGGGATGCTGGTGCTGGGGAGCGGCTGCAAATACAGATGAAGCTTAGCTCGTTTGCCACTCACCTCCTGCTGTGCAGCCTGGTTCCTAACAGGCAGCAGATGGGTACAGGTCCCCAGCCCAGGGCTTGGGGACCCCTATCCTAAGGGAGCACTTTCGAAATAACTTGTAACCCAGGACATGGGAGGCTGATGATGCCTTTCTGAGCAGGGTCTCCTAAAACGGATCTAAGGTTGTGCCTAAATGAGATCTGTGGCTCCAAGAAAATACATTTCCTGTTCTTGTTTTTCTGCTTCCTGGACTGATGTGTGATGGATCATGGCAACATGTCTGTTTTCCTTCAAATGCACACTACCAGAGCCTCATCAGTAAGGAGATCGCCACACTTTGTTTTGTACATTGGAAAGTGTTTAACAATAAAAATGATCAAAACTCCTGTCTTTCAGCACTGAAAACCACTGCTTACGTTTCCTGCCAAGGAAAAGTGGACTTCCCTGCCTGCACCACTCCGGTCCCTCCGTTCCTCTTGTCCCAGTGTTAATTACCCGGGCTTAATGAAGAAGGTTACTGGAGTGGGGAGAGTGTGCAGACCGCTGTCAGCACAAATCCTCGTGGGTTTTCGCAAGGGGAAATTTGATCTTGGGCAAATGTCAAGGCGTTTTTGAAATCTGTGTTATGATATCAGCTTGTTGCCAGCGTAGGGCTTCATTTGGATTTCATAAATATTGTATGGAGCTCTCTTATAGCCACCTCGGCCAAGTGGAGAACATAACAGCCACCCCTCACTCATACACACACACACACACACACACACACACACACACACACACACACGCATGCACGCACACACCCTATTGCAATTGCAATCTATCGCAGAGTTGTCATGAAAAGCCAATTGGTGATATTTCAATCACAATGTTCTTATAACAAATTCCATTCAAATTCCCTCGGAAAGGGAGTTAAGGCTTCCTGCTGCTGCTGCTAGGAGAATGATATGCTAAATGTAGCTTCCGGGGCCCTGGCAGCCATCCAGAGCTTTGTAATTTATAGTTCTCCTTCGTGGTTTTCCAAGTGACCTTGGAACCTTCAGGCTGGTGGATTCCTTAGGTTCTCACATTGCCCTCTGTCCTTTTGGGCGCTTAGTCCCCAGATGAGTCCTCCCAGCACCCATCGGGCGACCGGAAGATGGCTTGTTGCTGCTGACCTTCAGTCTGAAATGCGTCAGCCACCAAACAGTCCAATATTTTCTTTGAAGGCAGCCCTCAGGTGACAGGAGCCTCTCCAGCCCTAGCGCACAGCAGATAATCCTAGAAAAGAAGGGGAGGGACGATCCGCAATTACATTCATCAGCTATTTTTAGTTGAGGAATAAACAAAATGGTCCAAACTGCTGCTGTTACAGATTCTAGCAGAGGAGTGCCGTGTAGGAAAGATTAATGTACAATTAAAACCCGTGTACGGGTAAATTACAGGGTGACAGCTATCTAATGCAAACATCGTAGACATGTAATTAAGAGGAGTTACAGGCTCTCGAGGATGGATTTGCCGAGGAGCGTGCTAGGGAGCTGTCTGTGGAGCGGGAAGGGCAGAGTCACGTGATGGGACAGCATGGGGTGTGGGGGGTGCTGGAGCGGGTGAGGAGGAGCCTCCACAGTGTCTCCGGGGCCATCTGGGATGTGATGGGAGCCCCAGGTCCGTCAGGGGGCCCAGCCCGCCTCTCTCGCACCTGCTGATTCTTGTTCCAAGCTTCCAGCCCTTTCCAGAGCCACCCTGCTCTCCTCCCTCACCTTTGGCTCTCTGGCAGTGAGCACCCAAGGATGTCTTCTTTTACGTTTTTAATTTCTCCTGCTTTGTCAGCTTTTTAAGGAATATGTTACATTATGTGGAAATTGGATGCTAACAAGATTTGTATGAATAAATTAGACTCTTAACTTTTTATGTTATTACAAAATTGAAATGGACTCTAATGACAGTCAGAATTAATGTTCTGTTTCAAATTAATGCCAGGATGTGACTGAATTTTCGGTGCACTCTCCTCATGTGTCTCTAACCCTTCCTGTAAGGACCTCCCCACTTCCAGCGAGGCAGCCCTCTGTCACTTATCTGCCACCCCTCTCTCTAGGACGCTTCCTTGCCGACCTCGAGGGTGCTCTGCCTCCACCTTCCATGGGGGCTGCTGGGAAAATCTGTGCTTGAGGCTCCCAGTGGCCCCAACAAGAATTGCCCTCGGCCTGGGTGGGCACCTTGCCTAAGGCTACACCCTACCCTGCATCCAGCCACTGGCTGATGTGACCTTCCCAGCCCCTGAGAGCCCTGTCTTCCATCGGGAGGCGTGGTGGCTTCTCCCTCTGTGCATCCCTGCCCTCCTCCTAGAGCCCTCTCTGATAAGCCACACATTTCCAGGAAATTTAGCCCATGATACCCGCTCTTAGGGATTTCAGTTTTCCTAAACTGTCTGTCTGGTGAGTGTCATCCGCTGGGATCAAAGTCCACAAATACCGGGATCATTCTTTCTGCTCTGTGTCCCCTTCTTGAGCTCAGGGCTGTGGCGAGGTGCTGACCACATCATGCCCTCAGCCCACACTCCTTGCACAGGGTTTGAGCAGCAGCAGGGCCTGAGGGCCCCCCTGGATCCATGCGGCCACACCACACGGCTACCAGGACTGAGGGGGACTTGGAGGGATTTTTTGCAACAGCAACCTGATGTCCCAAAGGGGCAGAGCAGAACAGGGGCTGCGGACACTGGGGTGTGGACACTGGTTCCCACAGCTGACAGTGGTGGGGAAGGGGGGCCTGGTAACGTGAGAAGAGGGTGTGAGGCAGCTGAGGTGGAACATTCAGCCCCCAGTGCAGCTGGGCCTCCTGGCAAGGAAGTTGTATAGTCCGAGATACGTGGGGACACTTGCCGCTTTGGAAGGGGACAGTGGAACTCAGCTCCAGCTGTCATTGCGGGAAGGGATGCGGGTTCAGGGTGGCCAAAATGGTAGATTTTACATGAAATCACTTCTACAGTGTGTAGACTAATTCAAAATTTAAAATCAAAGTCCTACACTGACCAAACAATAAGCCTGTGAACTGTGTTTTGCTTCTGGGCTGGAGGATTTAGAGCCCAGAGTTTCTCTGGCAAAGTAGACAATTTCCCACCTGGACAGTGAGGGCCCGAGCCCTGGAAAGGGACAGTAACTGCCATGACTGCAGCTCAGAGCTGCTGGGCTGCAGGCAACTGCGGTCTGCCCAAATGTAGCCTCTGTCCTGCCCCCTTACCTCAATCTGCTGGAAGGAGGCCCTTGCCTCTCGGGCTGTGCACATCTGGGCTGTTGGCGGGGCCCTGACTGTGGTCGGATCCTAGCAAGCCCAGCCCCGGCCAGGTGAGCCACTGAGTTTGGGGCTCATTGGATGAGTGGGTAGCAGAGGAGCCTATGCGGCCCCCCACTCTACATCTGAGGGACCTCACCTCAGCACTGCTGCCTCCACCTTCACGAGTCTTAGCAATTCCCTGCAGAAATGCTTTAACAAGAGGAAAATAGAAGTCTCACCACCCAGCCCATTGCTGGATCTGGGCTTCCCACATATTGTCACAGAGAGGGAGTATCTTATTTAAACCACTTTATATACATTAACTTGTAAGTCATATTCATTTTATAAAAATGCAATAATTTTTATGCCTACTGCACATAACCTGTTTGATCACTTTATATATCACAAATGCCTTTCCGTGGTTGTGGATCTATTTCCATCCTGCTTTTGACACCTGCACAGCATTCTGTCATGCGAATTTATCATCATTTATATAAATGGTTCCCCCTTGGATATTTTGGTGGTTTTCATTTTTGTTTTTCGATTTTAAAGAATGCTGGAGTGAGTGTATTCCTTTGTGTCATTTCAGAATAAATTCCTAGCAGTGGAATTGTTAGCTCAAAGGTATGCATGGTTTTAAGACTTTTAATACTTCCCGATAAATCACCTTCTGGAAAGACGCAGCAGGGCATGAGTGTGCCTTTTTGCACACCAGCAAACCTTCGTTTTAAAAACCTTTGTCAATTTGATAGGTTAAAATGGGGCATGCTTATTGCTTTTTAAAAAATAACTTCTATTTTCATCAAAGTAACACATACATGTAGTTTAAAGAGCATAGATAATAACAGGCTTATAATAAATCCAGCTGTCCTCGGCCTCGCTCCTCACCGCCCCTCCCAGTCCTGCTCCCAGAGGCAGCCACCTAAAACTCTCCGAGCTGTTTCCCCGCATGTATTACTACCTCTGTATTTCTACAGAACATGTGGACACTGAAGAAGTAAAATGGCCAACCAATTGTTCCAGCATCATTTATTGAGCACTCACTCTTCGCTTACTCTTTTAAAATGCCGGCTTCGTCATTTGCTTAATTCTTACATTTACTGGGGCTACTTTGGGATTCTTCTGTTTCAGTCTGTCTGTTCTCATACCAGAACCCACTGTTTTAATGATCGTAGCTTATGAAAACATTTTTTAATATCTTAGAGGATATATCTCATTATTCTTGTGTGATATCACATTTGTATTCTTTTAGTTGCATTCTAAAAATATTGGGTCAAATTTCAAATAATATCCAATAGAGATTTGTATTGGAGTTGTTTCATTTATAGATAAATTTAAGATAAACTTGTAGATAAATTGACCTTTTACTTTATTTATTCTGTTTTACCCTACTGAGTTTTCTGATCCATTTATTCAACAAATATTTATTGAGAACCCTCTGTGCGCCAGGCTCTGTTCTAGGTACTGGAGGTTATGTCAGGAAAGAAAGCAGAGGAATTTTCCAGCCCCCATGAAGCCAACATGGTAGTTGCTTTGAAAAGCCAAGCAGGGTAAGGGACAGCTAGAGGTGTGGGGTGGGGGGTAGGGATGGGTGGAAGGACAAATGGGGTGGTCAGGGTGGACCTCACTGAGAAGGTGAGATTTGAGCAAAGATAAAGTCTGAGGGATGTGAGGTCACAGGCCGTACAGATGATCTAGGCTAGTGGTTCTCAACCTGGGGTAGTTGTGCCCCCCAGGGGAGTCTGACAGCATCTGGGGTGCCACTGGCATCTACCGGGTATATAGGCCAGGCTAAACATTCTATAATGCACAGGCAGCCCCTACTACCAAGAATCGTCTGGTCCCAGATGTTAATAGCATTGAGGTTGGAGGAATCCTGATCCAGGTGAAGATTTTCCAGACAGAGGGGGCACTTAGTGAAAGGTCCTGAGGCAAGAGTGAAAAATAGCCACGAGGTGGAGAGATGGAGGCCTAGGGCAGCTGGGAATGAGGCCACAGAGGTGGGAGCTGGGGGGTGGGCAGAGGGCAGATGACTGGGACCTTACAGGGCAGGACAAAGAATCTGACTTTACTCCCAGTGAGGTGGGGAGCAACTGCGGGGTTTAAACAGAGGAATGCCATGATAGAATTGTGTTTTGAGAGGATCACTCTTTTCTTGCTGCCATGATGAAGAGGAAAGAGAGTGGCAGGCCGTCCCAGTGGGAGCTGATGGTCTGGGCCAAACTGGTGGCAGTGGTGTGGAGAGAATGGGTCAGACTCCAGATATGTTTTGAAGGCAGAGCTAACAGGGTTTCCTTACGGATTAGTTGGTGTGTGAGGAAAAGGAAGCTTTTGGTCTGAGCAACTGGAAGGTTGGAGTTACCCACGGTTAAAATGGGAAAGGCAGCGAGTGGGCAGAACAGGAGTTGGAGAAGGTTCAATTGAGGACATACTGTGTTTGAGATGTCCAACACACATCCAACTACAGATGCTGGAGATTTGTTTGGATATACGAGTCTGGAGTTATAGGGAGAGATCAGAACTGGAGATAGAAATTTGGGGGTCGTCAACACATGGTTTTTGAAGCCATAAGAATGACTGAGGTCAGTAAAGGAGTGAGTACAGAGAGAAGAAAAGAGGACCAGTAAATGAGACCTAGAATATTCTAATATGGAAAGGTCAGAGAGATGCGGATGGACCAATAAAAGATCAAGAAGTGACCAGTGAGGTGGGAAGAAAGCAGGAGAGTATTGTGTCCTAGAAGCCGGGTTAAGAATGTGCCTCGTGGAGGAGCAGGTGGTCACCTGTGTCAAATGCTCGTGGCAGCTCAGGTAAGACGAGGACCAAGGATTGACCAACGGATTCAGCAGTGTACAAGAGCAGCTCTGGTGGAGTCGGGGGAATAACATTCTAGTTTAAGCAGGTCTGTGAGAGGATGAGAAGAGATGAGATTGTGAATCTCGGTAACTCGTGTTTCGCTGCAAAGGAGAGCAAAGAAATTGAAGGGCAGCTGCTGAGGGAAGAGGGGTTGCGAAGGTTTTTAATTTTGCTTTTGTTTATAGGATGAGAGAAATAACAGCATATTTTTATGTTGATGGGAATGGTCTAATAGAATGTGGACAGTTCTATAGGTAGGACAAGAGAGATGTGCTGGGGCCAAGTCCCTGAGGAGGTAAGAGAGCCCTGGAGCTGGTGGACGTTGGGGGACTGGCTCTCAGGACACAGACACCTAACCTGTGGTAAAAGCTGAGAAGCAGAATAGTTGGTGCAAGTATGGTAATTGGAATCTGAAAGTCTCTCTCTCTCTCTCTCTCTCTCTCTCTCACACACACACACACACACACACAAACACACACACACGCACACACTATAATCTCATACAATTCCATGCACCCATTTAAATTTTACAGTTCAGTGGTGTTCAGTATGTTCACATAGTTGTGCAACCACCACACAGTCAGTTACAGGACATTTTCATCACCCCAAAAAGAAACCCTGTGCATATTAGCAGTCACACCTCAGTTATGCCTTCTCGGTCCTAGGCAACCACTAATCTGCTTTCTGTCTATAAATTTGCCTATTCTGGACACTTAATATAAATTGAATTGTACAATGTGTGGTCTTTTTTGGCTTTTTTTCACTTAGTGTAATGGTTTCTCGGTTCATCCATATTGTAGTACTTCGTTCTTCTTTATGGCTGAATAATATTCCATTGTAATGTATATACCACATTTATTATTTTATCCTTTAGTGAATTGATGAGATTTGGGTTGTTCCCATCTTTTGGCTATTATTTATAGAAGCTGCTGTATACACATTCATGGACAAATTTTTTTGTAAACATGTTTTCATTTTGGAGAGCATATGTAGAGAAGCAGAAATCCTGGGTCATTTGGGAACTCTATTCTTACCCTTTGAAAAACTGCCAGACTGTTTTCCAAAATGGCTGCTCCATTTTACATTCCCTCAGTAGTGTATGCGTGTTCCAATTTCTCCACCTTCTTGCCAGTACTTGTTGTCTGTCCTTTTGATTATAGCCTTCCTAGTATGTGTGAAGTAGTATTTGATTTGCATTTTTCTAATGATTAATGAAGTTGAGCGCCTTTTCATGTGTTTATTGGTTATTTGTACATCTTTGAAAAATGTCCATTCAGATCCTCTGCCCATAAATTAATTATTTTTTAAATCATCAAGTAGTAAGAGTTTTTTTTGCACATTCTGGATACAAGTTCCTGATCAGATATATGATTTGCCAATATTTTACCCCATTCCGTGGATGATCTTATCACTTTTTTTATAGTGTCATTTGCAACATAAAAGGTTTAAATTTTGATGAAGTCCAGTTTACTATTTTGTTGTTGTTGCTGTTTGTGCTTTGGTATTACATCTAAAAAGGTCTTGCCTAACCCAAATGATGAAGATTTACTCCTTTCTGCTTTTTATTTACTTGGGTTATTTACTTAATTTTTCCTTTTTAATTAAATTGGCCCCAGGACAAAATTAGATGGTAGCAGGCTTCCCTTGTTCTACTCCTGACTTTAATGTCTCACCGTTAACCGTGACGCTATCCATGGGATAAGATTTTTAGAACTTAAAAAAAACCAAAATATTTTATATGAATAGTGTTTACCAATAATCAAGAGCTCTCCTCCCCCATGTATTTAATTTGTCCATGAAGATAAACATGTTTTTTCTCCTTTGACCTATCGATGCGATAAATTATATTAATAGATATTCTAATATTGAGCCATTCTGTAATGCATTTCTGGATTAATCTTAATTTGCAAGGGTACATAATTATTTTGTTATATTGTTTGTTCAATAGCCAGAAGTTGTGTAATTTCCTCTATAATTCTTTGACTCATGAATTATTTAGACTTTTAAACATTTCAAGAGCATATTTTTCTTTTCTTCTTTCCAGTTTTATTGCACCGCAGTCAGAGATTGTGGTTTGCATGCTATTGATTATTTAATTTTAGTTGAGAATTGCTTTGTGCCCTGGTTAGTATATGGTCACTTTTTGTTCCATTATGTTGGAAATAATATGTACTCTCTTATCGTTGGGTGCAGAATTCCGTATCCATATCGATATCTATATACAGTCTTTATCTCAGTCTTGTTAATTGTATTGTTTGTATCTTCTATATTCTTAATATTTTTGGCTGCTTAATTTACTAATTTCAATGTGAGATGTGTTAAAGTCTCTTAATCTGGTTCCGAATTTGTTGAGTTTTCTTTGTAATATTACCAACCTTTACTCTATATTTTTAAAAAGCTATGTCATTAGGGGCATACCAGCTAAAGATTGTTATGTCTTCCTAGTGAAGTTTATCTTCGTTGTGTAATAACTCTTTTAATCCCCACTGATGCTTTTTCTTTGCCTTAAATTCTATTTTGCTTATATTACTATTGTAAAAACAACCTTTTCTTTGTTATTTTTATAGTGTATCTTTTTTAGTATCTCTTGACTGTCAACATTTCTTTATAATGCTTCTCTCAGAAAGTTTAATCTTTTTTTATGGTTATTGATATATTTGCATTCTTTTTCTGTTTTATTTTGTTTTCTACTTTCCTTGCTTTTTTATTCTTTTTTTTTTTTTGAAAAATCTTTTCTGTTTTCTAAAGGATTGATTATTCTTTCTGTTTTACTTTTTTGCTCCCTGTACCATCTTAGAAATTATGCATTTTATTTTTTATTCTTCCAGTGATTACCTGTATATTTTTAATATGCATGCTTGGCTTAAAAGACAGTATGAGTGAAATCAAATTGCCCACCTTCTCCAAAATAACAAATTGCTCATAGAACAGTTTAATTCTGGTTATATTCCCATCTTATGTCTTTTGTCTAATTTTAGGGACTTATTGTTAACAAACTTCCCAATTTTTTATAATTATTATAGTAGTTATTATTTACATTTATTGATTAGATTTATAGCTGCTTACCAACGTTTTTCGCTCACTCTTGTTGATTGCATCCTATCCTTCCACTAGGTTCCTATTCTAATTGCCTCACATAGCCCTTCAGCAGTTCTTTCAGAAAAGACCTATGTAAACTCTCTTGAACTTTATTAATTTAAATATAATTTTGCTTTAATGGGTGAGCTGGGTATAGAATTCTAAAATGGTCAGATGATAGTTATTTTCCTTTTGACCCTTTGAAGACCTTTTCCATTGTGTTCTTGTGCCCACTATTCTTCAGAGAAGCCTGGAGTCAGTCTGTCAGCCCCGTGTGGATAATGTCTTTTATTCTAGCTTTTTTCCCTCACTCTCTTTGTTTTGATGTTCCTTAGCTTCACTCAGATATATCTGGTATCTAACTTTATTCCTTCTTCTTGGACGTTAAAGGACTTATTTATTCGATCTTAAGGCTGTCTTAAGTTCTGAAAAAATTTCAGTTATCATCTCTTCAAATAATTTTTCCCCTTTATTCTCAATATTAGCCTTTGACTTGCCAGCCACATGTATGAGGGACAATGTAGCATGATGGTTAAGAATATAGACTCTGCAGATAGCTACATGGATTTGACTTTAGCTCAATGCTTAATAGCTGAGAAAAGTTACTTAAACTCTCTGTTTCTCAGTTTTCTCTCCCATAAATTAGGCATAATAATATTACCATACACTTAGGTTGTTGTAATAATTAAGTGTGTTTATTTCCGTAGAGAACTTAAAATAGCTGCCGGCACATGGTCAGTCCTCTTGTGTTTCCTGGAAAGCTCCAGAGACCCTGTACTGACACTGACATGTTTGCCTCAAGATCATTATTATAAGTTTTCTAGAAGGATCTGACTTTGTTTCAGTCCCTAGGGATGCATTTCTCCCAGCGTCTCCTTGATGATTAGTTTAATTTGAGGGGACCTTCCCATTCAATTCTCTTGCAGCCTCAGTCTTCTATTTTTCTTGTAGGTGTTCTGGGCGAGTATGTCAGATTTATCTCCCGATCACTAAACCTCATGGTTTACTCATCGATCTGTTATTAAACTCTTGTGTTGTGTTTTTAATTTCAGTCACTGTTTTTTTATTTCTAGAAATTCTATGGAGATCTTTCAAATCTACGTGCTTGTTTTTGTAGTTTCCTGTTCTTCCATTATTTTTAGGTTTTCCTTTACTCACTTACTAATCTAAAACATAATTATGTTGTCTTTTCAGGTTTTTTCTTATCACAAGTTCATGGAGTGCTACTTCCTTCTGCTTGTTTATCAGCTGATTTTCCCTCATGGTGAGCCATTTCCTTGAGCAGGTTATAATTTCTATATGATATTCTAGAAAAGCAAAAACTATCCAAACTAATTTAACATTTGTGATTTTTTTTTTTTTTTTTAATGGTAGCTCTGTGCTTCCTGGGCTGTAAAACTGTTTCTTCAGAACATTTCAGAAATTGTTTCTTCCAGGAGTTCCTACGGATGAATCAGTTGGATCCCAATCTCTCTGTTGTTTCTGTACATGGGGATTTGTGCACTACACAGGTAGTATGAATCGGGAATCCATGGCCATGGTGCAGGCTTGGGATTCCTGTTTTTTCTGGAAACGCCTCATTGCCCCCAATTCTTTCTTTTTCTCCAGACAGGGGTTGAGTTTTCCAGCTCCATTTCCAGCGAGGTGGGATTCGTGCTAGACCCTGAGCTTTAGGAGCTCGTTTCCAGCTCCTCCTCTTAGGGGAGCCCAGGCTGTTTCTGCTGCCCCTCGTGGAGACTCACACCCCCCCGGCCTGGCCCTTTGTTGTTGTTCGGCATCTCTGGGGCACCAGCTGACAGTTTATCATGACAGCTCTCTGTCTCTTGGTTATTCGCACCTAAGGACTTCCTTTTTTCCCCTGCAAGCTCAATTATGTATTTAATTATGTTATATTTTATCCAACATTTTCATGCATTTTGAGCTAGAGATGGTGATAGTGGGGGCTGTGTGTGTCTGTCGCAATCTTTTGTTTAGGATTTTTACATCTAGAGCGATAAGCGAGATTAGTCTGTGATTTTATTTTTGTTTCATCTTTGGCAGGTTTTGGTACCAGGGTTATGTGTTATTCATAAAATTAATTAGGAAATTTTTCTCCTTTCTTTATCCTCTGGAACATTTTAAGTAGCATAGAAAATTTCTGTGCCTTGAAGGTTTGAAATTTTCCAGTGAAAAATATCTAAGGACAGTGCCTCCGGGGGAGATGATTGTTTTTCACTTGTTTTCTATTCAGCTTTTCTACTTCTTAAATCAGTTTGTAAAACTTTTGCTTCCCTAGACTATCATACATTTAATCAAGATTTTAAAATTTATTAGCATAGAATTCCACATGGTATTCTCGTATTTTAATAATTTTTTTTTTTTTTGCGTCTCTGGTTATATCTTTCTCATTAATGTTGTTTTTCTCTCTTTCTTTTCTTGATTAGACTTTACCAGACAGCTGTATATTTTATTGACCTTTTCTAAGAAACAGCTGTTGAGTTTATTTATTCATCCTAATATTGAACTCTTAAAAATCAGTGCTTTCTCCTTTCATCTTTAATCCCTTTTAAAGGTTCATTATCTTGCTCTTTTTCTAATGTTTACATTGAATGTCCAAATCATTTATTATCTTTTTTCTTTAAGAATAAAGCACTTAAAGCAATAAAATTTCCTCCGAGTACAGTTCTGGCCACATACCATAAGTTTTGGTGTGCATTCATTGTCATTATCATAATTTTTCATAGTGTAAAATTGCTCTTCTTATTTCCTCTTTGATACAAAAGAGGTGTTATAAAACTTTTTATTTTTTCTTTTGTTATTAATTTCTAGTCAGATAGTATTGCATCCCATACATTTTTTAAAACTACCATATTTTCATGAACACTAAAATGATGCTGATTGTAATGCACACCATTATTTTATGTACCACTAAGAAAGAAAGAAGAAAAAAAGCACTGCTAGTTAAACTCTAACATGCCATCAATTGTAAGACGTATCTTGGCTTCAGAGATGATGAGGAGAAAGTGCATCTTAGAGTGTGTGAAATATGGAGTTTATGTATCATTCGTTTTAAATTTAAGTGCATTGTGGTCAGAGGGTGTGATCTGCATGATAGTAGTTCCTTGCAATAGATTCTAACCTGGTATGTGGTCAGTTTTTGTGTTTTACAGGTACTTGAACATAGTGTATCTTCTCTAATTGCTGGCTATGGGAATATATATATATATATTCATGCCCACACATATTTCTGCACATTTGATATGTGCACACACACATACACATGCATATACAAAATTAGTCTTGAAACTGTGCTTTTCAAATTTTCTAAATGCTTGTTAAATTTTTTTTTTTTAATTGGCTTGATTTTTCCATTTCTGAGTGAGCCCTGTTAAAATCTTCCACTTTAATGGTGGATTGGTGAATTGTCCTCGTGATTGCCACTTTCTGCTTTATATATTCTGAAGCTCTGTTGTTAGATGTCTGCAAGGTCCTAATTATTATACCCTCTTTTTTAGATTGTTCTTTCTCTCATTACATTGTGTCACTCCTTACCCCCTATTAATTCCTTTTTGCCTTGAATTCGATTTTCTCTGATAATATCACCATGTCGGCTTTCCTTTGGTTAGTACTTCCTAGCATTCCAGTTTCCTGTCGCTTACTTCCCAGCTTTCTGTGTTGCTTTTAAATGGTTTTCTTTCCACCAAGATTGATGGTCTCCGTCTGACAAGCAGTAGGCTCTCCGTATGTGTTAGCACCTGTTTGTGAAGGTGGCAGAGAACACAAGGAAGGACAGGCTGGGGAACCGGTATGCTCTGGTCTGAATCCTGGCTCTGCTCTCAACCAGCTGTGGCCACTGCTCACTTTCCTTAACCTCCTGGGGCCTCAGTTACCCCATCTAAAAAATATGGTAATGGCGGCACCTAGCTCATGTGCTTGTTGTGAGGACTCAATGAACCAGTACATGTAACGCTTAGACCATGGCCTGGCACATGGCGAGCATCACTAAATGTCAGATGGGCTTAGTCCCTTAATATTTGTTATCCTCACAAATATTTTAGATTTATTTCTATCACCTTACTCGTGGCTTCTGTTTACTCTCCTGTGTTCAATCCAATCAATACAATTTTCTTTCTTTTTTTCCTCTGTTGATTTGAAAGCTATAGATTTTTCCCTATCGTATAATTGAGTACCCTTAAAAATGTTAACATACATATTTAACTATAAATTTTTTTAGCAAGTCGAAAGTTATCCCTGTCATCCTTCGAAACAATCAAGGATATTTGCACATGAGGGCTGCATGCTGAATGCTCTCTCCCTCCATCTTCCTACTTATTATACTGTAGGCAAGCATTTTTTTCTACCTTAATACAAAAAATGCATTATTAATATGTAGAGTCGATAGTTAATTAAATTTGCTAACAAATTTTACCAGTGTCTGCTCATGCTCTCTGGGTTCATTTTTCTTACAGAAATATAACCTTTAGTAATTCTTTCATTTTAAGTGGCAAATGTCTTTATTTTGCCCTCATTCTTGAATAACTGAATAGAAAGACCTTGATTTTCTTACAGTGCTTACCAAAAAATGGTATTCCTCCACTGTCTTCTGGGTATCTCTTGAAGTATGTCTTTTCTTTCTGGTAAACTTTAAGATTTTTCTTTTTGCTTTCGGTATTCTATAGTTTTACCGAGATGGGTGAATTAAAAAATTTTTTAAACCTGCTTAGCACTGTGGGTACTTTCTCAGTGTAAGAAATCATTTCTTCAATTCTAGAACATTCTTAGCCATCTCCTCTCAATTTTTTGCTTTTTCTACCCTTACCCCATTTTCTTTCTCTGGAACTCTATACTAGATGAATGAGGTGATTCTTTTTAACAATTCAATAGCATTCCAGAATTTGGATGGAACAAAAATTAATTAAACGTTCTTCTGTTAATGGGAATTTATACTTTTTCCATCTTTTTTTTTTCCTATTAAAAACAGTGCTGTAACCAACATTTTAATCTCTCTCTTTTTTGTTAGACTCATTTTTATTGCATCGTGGTTAGGTAACAACTTCAACTGGAATTTTTTTTTTTCTATAGTCTAACATGAACCTGTTTTTCTAAATAGTCCATGAGTGGCTGAGAAAACTGCCTTCTGTTTGCTGAACACAAAGATGTGAGAGGGAGCGCCAGATTTTTATTAGTGAAATCTTTAATATTCTCACTTTGTTGTGTAATTCGTTCATTTAAAAAGTGTTTAAAACTTTATGACTAAGGATCTGTCAGGTCTCCTTGTGCCCTAATTGTTTGCTTTGTAGACTCTGAAGCTACGCTATGAAATGTATCGGTGCCTGTCTTGGAGGTCACTCCACAGGGCGGACCCCTTGCAGTCTTCTGAAGCCTTTATGGACCTCCTTTGTGGGCCCTTGGGTGCTACTGGGTGCCCTGACCTCTGAGCGACTGCCCTGTCGCCTCTCCTGTGCCCTCTGCCCTGGGCTTACAGGGATTCCTGGCTGTGCCTGGTTTGCTGCCACACGCTGAACAGTTTTCCTTATGGATACAGGATCCACCCCCTGACTCCAGTTTTACATTTATTAGATCCTTCCAGTGGAAATGGGAAGGAAAAAATCAGACAAATGGTGCTCGTTGCCATTCTTAACACAGAAGTTCTTTCCCTTCTAGGACTTTCATGAAAGTCCTTTCTCCTAGTCAACTCAACCCCCTCCCTTAGCTCCAGCCTCCCACGTGCTCCAGGTGAACGCCTTCCATTTATACACGAGTTCATGGCAGACAAGAAGGTTTCTAGCACCTTTGGCCCCTATGCAGGGGCGCAGAAGCCAAGTGGGTCTAGCAGCCGGGGCTTGATTCCAGGAGGGAGGCTCCTCTGCTTTCTGCTTGTCAGCAAGGCCCAGGAGCTCACTCTGCTGATGGGTTGTTAGCGTGTGGCCAATATCCATGTGAGTGTCTGCAGAACACCGCCAGAGGGCCCAGGACTGGATTGGGTGCATTACTATGTGATCTCATTCAGTTCTTACCACAAAGCCCTGAGAACTGCTACTGAGGAAGACCTAAGGTTAAGCCCAATGTGCGGTTGGGGTCATCTAGCCAATCAATGGTCCAATGGGGTTTTCACCCAGCTCCTCTCTGTTCCTGGCCACCTTATGAATTTCAGCTGGAGCAGAGCTCAGCATCCCCTGGAGCCCTCTATCTTTCCCCATGGGAGTGTTCGTGGGGCCCTTTGCACGAGGGGCAGTCTGGCTTCCCACAGCTGGGCCATCAGGAGGGAGGTAATTCCCATCGCCCAGCCACATCCTGCAGAGCTGCTGCCGCAGCCACGTGTGGAACCCCTGTTCCTTTGGCCAGATGTTTACCCAGCACCATTCAGGCTGCCTCTGTGGGCCCCATGGGTGGGAGGAATAGCTGCCTCCCGCAGGTCAGTTCTCCACCAGCAGCCAGAATGGGTCTTTCTAAACTGAAAATTACTCACATCTTGAGGGGAGAGGTTCTCGCCCCTGCCACCTGCCCTTTGCCTCCCCCGTCCCTCACCTGCCCTGTCCCCCTTCGGTTCTCGCCTCTCTCCTCCCAGGCACGGGGGCCTCCCTTTGCTCGGACCATGGCCCCTGGCTTCGGGACTGTCTTTGCCTCACTGCGAGGGTGGTAGATACAGGCTGGCACATAGTAGGTGCAGTGCTCGGTGAGGGATTATGGAACAAAGGGATGATGTGAAGGTCAGGGGAGCTGGCGAAGGCAGGGAAAAGAGGAGATAAAAAGGTTAGGAGGGGGTGCTCTCGAGTCAGGCTCCAGGCCCTGCCTGTGCCGAACATACCCGCCTTTGCCGCACTGTTCCCAGCGGGTGCCAGCTCTGAACGCCTGTTTAAGTCACTCCACGAAGCTCAGCTCCTCAATCTGTTTTGTATTTGCAAGGGCCAGATTCATCTTCCTTTTTTAAAAGTCAGGCTTCTGAGACAGTCATTTAAATTCACAGTGATTCTCCTCTCCATCTTCTTTGAATGGGGCGTTTAGAGCCATGGATCTTAGGGGCTCTGCCAGGAGAGGCTGAGGGTCACGCAAAGCCTCCTTGACAGCGTGCTTGTTGTGGCTGACGGGGGGCTCCCGGGGTGGGGGTATCTTCAAATAAATGAGATGTGTGCCGGGGGCCTGCAGTCTATCGGCTAACAGATCGTTTTCCGACGTGGCCTGTTACGCCGGATTCTCTTTCATGGGAGGAAGGAGAGCTGGTTCAGTGGCCACTCCAGACGTTCGTGTGCATTGAAATTACACTCAGCAACGCCCACCCCTTGGAATATTCTGGACAGTTAAAAAGCATGAGGTAGATCTGTATGTACTGCCTGGGAAACATGTCCAGAACGTCTTAAGTGAAAAAACAAACTGTGAACAATATGTGCATATATATATTCATAATAGCCATTTATGGCTAAAAAACACATACACTGAAAAACCCACAACTAAATATTCACTATTTACATATTTGTTAGTACATATCTAGAAAGAAGCCTGGAAGGAATTATACCAACTATCCTACTGAGGAGTAAATTGGATTGGGGTGGCTTACAAAGGAGGGATCTTTACTGTATTGTTTGAAGTTTTTTCCTATAAGAATGCATTCCTGTGTATGTGTATAATTTAAAGAGATGTGTAAATTTAGAATTGGGAGTCTATCTAACTTACCCTGAGCTTCTGGGATTTTCATTTTTGTTTCTTTGCACGATGGTGTCGAAAGACTTACCCAAAGTTTATTGAACATCCCCCAAATTTATCTGACTGACTGATGCTTTATATGTAAATTATATTTGTAGTTTCAGCCAGAGGTCAGCAAACTTTATTCTCAAAAAACCAGATAATAAATATTTTAGGTTTTGTGGCCCAAAATGTCTCTACTGAAACTGCTCAACTTTACTATCATAATGTGAAGCAGCCATAGATGATATGAAAATGAAGGCGCTTGGCTGTGTCCCAATAAAACTTTATTTACAGAAACAGGTGGCCAGTAGGTTTTGGCTGGTGTGCTGTAATTGTCTAACCCCAGGGGTTTAATTGATCCTTAAGGCACAGACGGGAATGAAGTAGAGAAAAATGGCAAATGGAAATATTTTAGTAATTTAAACAGAACTAGTATGTTGAGGAGCTGCAAAATTAGAAGAAGAAGAAGAAGAAGAAGAAGAAGAAGAAGAAGAAGAAGAAGAAGAAGAAGAAGAAGAAGAAGAAGAAAGAAGAAGAAGAAGAAGAAGAAAAGCATTGCTTTCCTCAAGCACTTCCAGCTGGACCAGGTTAGGGTTGGGCTGCCCAAACCCAGGAGAAAGGCCCTGTGAGGACAGTGCCCTCTGCAACTCTGGAGGGAGCAGGCCCCCTGGAAGGTGCTCAGGTGGTTCCCTGATCCTGTACGAGTCTGTGAGGGGCCTGTGCTTGCAGGGGGTTGGCACTCAGTAAGTTCTGATGACGTGAATAGGACTCCGATTGGCCTGCCGAGCCCTGGGGAGGCAGTGGACGCGATCAGACTTGGGGCAGACAAGCAACATCTTTAGGTTTGGGAAGCTACTAGTGACATCCTTGCAGCTGGATGCTGAGAGGCAGGCTTCTCCCAGGGCCAGCCCGTGCCCTCCTGCATGGGGTGTCAGAATGGCGCTGCCTGACTCCGCTTTCTCAGCATCTCAGGGGCTGAGGTTAAGCACCATAAGCTGGAGGACAGGCAGGACCCATTAGTGCTGGCTACGGAGGCCACGTTAGACACGTGACTGCAGATGGAACACTTGCGTCTGGGTCGGAGCACCTCAGGTCAGGGCCCCCTAGGGTGTATGCGTTCCCTGTGTTCCACACCCACCTAATACAGCCCTCTGCACTAAACCAGCATGTGTGTGTGCGCGTGCGTGCATACGCGTGGACACCTGCAGATGGGCGTGGCAGGGAAATATTCACTAACAGATGAGGACCAGGAGTCCCTCCTCCCAGCCTCATGGGGAGAATTCTGTCTGCCAGTGTTTCCAGGGCCTCTGTGTGGTCAGAGTAGTGACAAGAAGTCCCACTTGTCCTGGAGAGAAGCGATGGGGAGGGGGAGACAGGTCACCCAGGGAAGGGCAAAGTCCTCACAGAAAAGGAGGGAGTGGAAGGTGGGGGGTGGAGGGCTGTGTGGGTGCCTCGCAAGCAGATGAGATCTCCAGACTGGGAGGGAGGGAAGGAGGGAGGGCTCTAACAAGCAGCTGGGTGTGACCAGTGGGATCCTTTTTGTTAGTCTAGTGAATAGATTTAATTAAAGGTTGGTTGTTAAGTGGGTATTTTTCTGAAAGGGACCTCAGGGGTGCCAAAGCCAGCCTCAGGCTAGACTCTGTGTCACATGCACGCACACACACACACATGTGCACACACTTAGGTTTGCATATACCAAAGTTAGCTCAAATGGGTGCAGCCAGCATCATTTCACCTTGAAGAATGGGGTTTATAAAAAAAAGGATGAAAGGTGTGTTCTTTTGTCTATGTCCTGGCAGACAACGACTAGCCCCGTTTGGATATTGCTCAGAGACACTTCTCCTGGGTCTGGGCCTGGCTGTGGGCAGGGCAGTGGGAGAAGCAAGGAAGGAGAAAGCCTTGGTGAAGCACCCACCAGGAACTGCCTCCCTTGCTGGGAGTCAGAGCCAGTTTGCACCCTTACACAGCCTCAAGCCCGGCGCTGGCTGTGTGTGGCTGCCTCCTCTCTATTTTGGCTCTGGCCACTGCCGCCTCTTTCTGCACCTTTTGAGAAGTGTTCCTTCCTTCTGGAAGGCCGGGGTGCCAGGCTCCCCCAGCTCCTTCCCATTTTGGTAAATTAAGGAACACAAATGATGCCAAATTGTTCTCATCTCTTTCATGAGATAATTCGTAACCAGCTTATTTTCTTTTCCTCCATTGAGTGAGTGCATTAAAACTAAAATTAAATCATTACCCGAAGCACAGAAGACGCCCCCCTTCATAATTACATCCTCTTAATTGCCATCTGAGGGCCCCGCTCATTTTAATGCTTGCTGGAAAATGTCTGCTACATTTCATCTTTTTAGGTTTAAAGGTCAACAAGAATACCTTACCTTAATTTGACAAGTGTGCAAGAAATAATGCAAGACTGGTTTATGTTCAGGTAATGCACAAAGAAATCTATAAATCAAGCTGCGGGAATATTAGACGAGGCCATATCGGAACCATCCGCCTTCATTCTCAGAAGAATCGATACCACAAAGAAAGCGCTGAAGATGTAGTGATTTATGCCCTTGTGTCGGGGGAGAAATATTGGCCATTTTTAGAGTCACTTTATATTATCCTAAAACAACAGGGCCTGAGGGAAAGAATGAGAGTGGCCATAACCCCCGCATGTCAAAGAGCAAATCCGACACTTGGTTTTCGACTGTCTCTGCTGAGAAAGGATGGTTCCGAGGTCCCTTCACGCCCAGGACTCTGCCCCTTCTGCTATTGTATGCGGAGTATTGAATGCTGAGATGGTGTGGAAGGGAATTAACTAAATTGAATCCGAGTAGCTGTTGCCAGGGGATGGAGGCTTATAGCTCAGAGACCCTGGGTTTTTCCATGCCAGACATGCTGCTTGAACCCCTGCCCTCCTTTCCGGAGCCGTCGCTGGCCTCCTTCATCACTGGGCTGGGACAACGCAAGGCCTCCAGGAACTCCAGCCTCCACCATGTTGGAGGTTGGGGCTTTCAGACTGAGATACTTGGCGTGGGAGGAGGTGCTGTGGCTTTGCGAGGAGGGAAGAAAAGTCTCTGAGCAATTAGGGTTTGGAAAAATAAGAGGCGTCGTTTTACCGCCTTTCCCAGAAGTGGCGGTTGACAGCAGTTCTTCCCCCGGGAGATGGGAGGAGGGACAGATCAGGTGAACCTCAAGCAGGCGTATCAGTCTCCAGGGAAGGAGAGGGGGATTTGTAAGGCCTGAAAAAGAATATTTCAGAAATGGAGAGGTTTGTTGGGAGGAGGGTTCGAAGTACAAAATTATATTTTTATAAACTATAGAAAGTAAAGCCTTTTGCGATTTTCCTGGTGCGCGGGGCTCTGCAGAATTATAAATGAAAGAGTTTGCGATTTCGCTTTGTGACACTTGTGGACTGTCATCGTGTGTTTATGTTGCCATGTGTGCTGCGGTTCCCGTTATGTCATCGGCGTAAGCCTTTTCTGTTTTAAGGTGAGGATATACTTTGAGGAAAAGTCTGGTTTTTGTATTTACTGCAGAGTAGCACAAAAAAGGGACTGTGAGCCTGTTACATCTTCAGTTTTATCCTTTCCAAGAGTTAAAGTTGGTCCTAACACTATAAGCTGGAAATCAAAGCAGGATCATTTCCATCAGCACAGGCTCAGTAAACTGTGTTCATGGCTTTTTGTGCTAAATCAACCCACAGTCACATTGCTGCTTCCTGGAGCCTGGGCGTGGATGGGTGCAGGGGCTTGCCATACCACCCTCTGGCTGCTGGCCATAGAGGTCACACTGCCATCTGCGAACCAAACTTGTGCATCCAGACTCTTAGTTTTGCTTCCTTTGTCCCTTTTGGAGCCGCTGACGATGATGTAGGAGGCTCACATCAAGGGCGGGTTTATGTCGCAAAGATGGGGTGCACCTTCCTTGAGGTGCTGGCAAATTCTGGGTAGTGATACCAAACCACCTTCATATCTTAAGCCGTGTTAGACCAAGATCACCTGAAACTCATTCTAAAACCTGTGGGTTTTATTTTTCCTTGCAAAACATCCTTTTCTGCTTCACATAAAAGAAACTAGCAGTGGGACATAGTATCAGGATCTGAAAGGCTTGTCACGCATTCGTACAAAAGCCGTCAATCCTAAAGGATACAGATCCTCACCTCATTGGAAACTCCCCTGAAACCGCCACTGAGGGCAGTTGGACCTTGCCTTGACAAAGAAACTGAGAATGCAGCGTGGAGGAATTCGCTGTGAAGGCCAAACTAGCGACTTGGTGGGGGCAGCAGGCTAAACATTTTGTCAAAGGTCAAATCTATTATTTGGCTATTAGTTGTTATGAATGGATGATAAAGGAAACCATGTGTGACTACCTAGGTATGCGTGACGCATGGCTAAAGAGGTGATAGAAAACAAATGCTGTTTTCCCGAGCCCCAGAGTCTACCAATAGAATTGATATGTCTCTGAATTGGAGTCAAATTTCTTCGAAGTAAATGAGCTGAATTGGCAAATAATATTATACTCGCATTATGGATATTCTTGCAATGCCAAATTCAAGACAAGAACTGTGTGTGTCTGTATCTGTCTGTGTGAATACCTCACAAATAAGGAAAAACCTCACAAATATTTTCAGAATATACTCCATCATTCCCAGCCAAGCTTCAGCTTCTAACATTTTGCCAATTTTTAGAAGACTTCAACCTTGCTAGCAATGTAATTAATTACGTGGGGGTAAAAAGCGCAACAGACCCCCAACCTCAAATATCCCCAAACCCGATGCATTGGATACTATGCTGTTTTCTTAATTCTGTAAAGATTTGAATGCCAGTGAAATCAAATTGCATGCTGGGTTCTTTTGGTCTGAACTGGAATCATCAAAGGTGCTGGGTGAGTAAATGGGCTGAACGTAGAAGTTATCATATTTTTAATCATCATAGAAAAGACCCATTGCATTAAACTTTCAAAATCGTTCATTTTGATGTGCTTGGCATACTCAGCAGACATGATTGAAATAGTTTTTGCAAACACAGAACTTCAAAATAAATGCCAACCCCATTGCTCGTGGTGACACACACCCGCGCTGTGTGTCAGCACACTGGCTGCAGCGCTGGCTGCAGAGGCGTAGTGCCCAGAATGGATGGTTCTGTTCCTTTCTTGATGAAGCGCTGGAGGGCCAGTTTCATGGAAGCCCTTTCCAGGAGTGTTGCATTTGTCCGTGGGTCCGCCTGTAGCCTGAGATCCTAAGCTCCTGAGACTTTGCCTGGAGACCCCCATTGGAAACGTCACAGCTCCCGTTTCTTGCTGGCGTTCAGGCTTCGCTAGATGACAGACGAGAGGTTGTTTCCACAGCGCCAGGTTGATGGACTTGCCTGAAAGACAAGCACTTTGGGGAGCTCTGTTCATCTTCCCCAAAGCACCCGCTAATGTGACCTGGCACTCCCTGTACGCCAGGTACTCCTCCGAGAGCATCACCCTTCTTGTCCTTTTAGTCCTTGTAACAACCTTGCGAGGTCCGCGTTTCTCCCCTTTTGCAGGCAAGGAAACCAAGGCACAGAGAGCTGAAGTAGCTTGCCCAGAGTGACATAGTTGGTAAACGATGGCAGCTCCAGGGCTCTCCTCCCAGCCATCACTGCATGTCTCGTTACCTCATTTCTATTTCACTCACATACACCAAGTAGCTGGGTTTTCTGCACCTTTAGATATGAAAACGAGCAGAGAGGGGTAGGCTTGATGTAAAGAGTGACTTGGAGTTTTTCAGGATCCAGAATACTCACATCAGAAAAGCTCACGGCCAGGAAGTGGACCTAAGACACGATGACATCAGAGTAACAACACGCAATTTTCAACATCAAAATAAAGCCCTCCTCTAAAAGTGCCAGTTCTCATGAGAAAGGCAAACGCGGATTTTCATGCCGTGGCTGAAATTTCTCACCAGGACTATTATGCTTGCCTCTTCTCTGGCCTCCCTGCTTCTGCCCGTGGCCAGAGGGGACCTGCCGAAATCCAAGTCAGATCATGTCCTTCCTTCGCCCACATCTCCAAGTAAAAGCCAGCATCTTTCGAGTGGCCCATGTGACTGCCCCCCATCACTTCCCTGCCCTCATCTCCTTGAACTCTTCTTCATGTTCACTTCTCTCCTGACACACTGGGTACCTGGAATGCCCCCACCCCAGGGCCTTCACATAGGCTGTTCCCTAAGATAGCCACATGGTTCAAATGTCACGTTCTCTATCAGGCCCCCTCCCACATGCTGAGGTCTTGAGACCTGCCTCTAGCTTCCAGTCCTCCCAGTCCCCCAACCCTGCTCTGTTTTCCTTTTCTCCATAGCAATTATCACCTTCTAATGTTATTTATAATTTACTAATTTATTATGTGTCTAGAACTGTCTGTCTCTCTCCTGGTTGCAATCTAGTAATTCTATGAGGGCAGGATCTTCGTCTGTCTTGTTCACCAATGGATCTCAATTGTCTAGAACAGGGCCAGGCACACAGTAGGTGCTTGTTGTATATTTACTCCCATGTGGTTTCCTCTAGAGGGGAGGAAAGGGGGCGCTGAGGGTGAGTGTGCTGGTTGTTCTCTATATTATATTATTTTTAATATATTTTTTATATGTCCGAAATATTTCATAATGAATTTTAAGACTCAAACAGGGTCAAAAAGTAAAATGTATGTATGGTTTGTATAAGCGGGAGAGTCCCCGGCCCCGTCTGAAAATATTGCCTCATTTTCGTGTCTTATCTTGTGTCAGTGGCCAGAAGTGCAGGTTCTTAAGACAGCTGTGTTTGTAATGAGGGATGGGAGGGAGGGATAGAAAAGAAATGGTGGCTTGGAGGGGGATCGAAATAAAGGCAGCCCTGAGCTGGCTTGCAGAGCTGACCATCAAAGCGTGTTGAGGACAGATGAGAAACGAGATGGCAAGTCAGGCAGGATCGCGATGGCCCTGGGTCGTATTCTGAGAGCGGGATACCTGGGGGCAGATGTCTGACGACCCTTGGCAGAAGAGCTTGTGTCCCCCGTCTGTCACAGGAGACACTGAAAGAGAAATGTTTTCTGAGCCACCCAAAGGGCGAGGTTGGAGCTGCAAGGACTGAGTCAGGGACTTAGTATGTTATATGGAGGGCTGACCTGAGCAGGACAGAACTCACAACTCAGCTCCGTGGCCTCCTGCGGCCCCGTAAGCTCCCCAAATCCCTAAAAGAAGAGTCAGGTCTGGATTTGTTTTAGTCATGCTCAGCGTGTGTCCACAATGCTGAAGGAATGAGTCTCAGCTGTGGAAGCTGACGTAGCCCAGGGCCGCGGTGTGTGGGTGAGGTGAGTTGGTCTGTGGCCAGGCCTCGTGGCTGGGAGGACATAGCTCGTCCCCACACGCACTAGATGTCGATCAATGCCTCTGGTGAGCATGATTCCTCTGGGGGAGTGCCATTGATCAGGTCAGACAGAAAACAAGTGGCAGCAGTTGGGACGAGTGAATATTCATTTGGAAATGTCAGTGAGCAAGTGGGGTATGTCATCGGCGACTTGCCTGGCAGGGTCGATTCTGGACATGAGGCGAACCAAATATTTATAGGGGCCGAGGGCTTGGGCCAGAGACCCTGGGTAGGGTGGGGGAAAGGGGCCGGAGAATGTCTGGAGCAGTGAGGTCGAACATTTCCCTGCCACCCACCCTCCTCACAGTTCTCAAGGTGTCGATTAAAGCTGGGGCTGACAGTGTGTTTATGAGGTGTGGGTGGGCATCCTGCCCAGCGCCTTTGTCTTCAGGTGGATCACTGTCTGCACAGTGGCCACCAGGCCTGGGAACATCTGTGTGCATGGAAGAAGGGTTGAAGGACCTCAGGACGCACCGTTGCTGGGAGAGAGAAGGGGTCTCCTGAGTCCGCCTTGGTCCAAGGATCCCACCTACCTCCTGGGCACACTGGGGGAGGGCCTTCAAGGACATCCACCTGCAGCGGTCTCTAGTCCCTGGTTGAGCCCCTTCTCCCTGCTTCCGTCAGTGTGTCCCAGCTCTGCCTGAATGCAGGGCGAGGCCGGGAAAGGCTGTGAGTTTGGGGACCAGCATCCTGTATTGTGGTGCCTCCTCGCCCTGGGAGAGAGGGGTGGCGGATGGAGGGATGGATGTTTGTGTTCACCTCCTTGGTCCTAGGAGCCCTGATCCCTGGCTAGAAGCCTCCTGGACAGAGGTGAGAAGTTACCACTGCTGGCCTGGGGGGCCAGGAGCCCTCCCAGCTCATTGCCAAGTATACTGTCACCTAGGTGTGGTCCACCTCTCCCCTCAGGCCCACTTAACCATCTGCAGGAACTGCCATTGGCATAGGGAGGGACTTGGTCCTGCTTCTCTGTGCAGACTGCTCAGCTAATGAGGGGGTTTGTGAAATTTTTAATTATGGCTTCCATGCCTGGCTTAATTATTTGCATATGGCTTTTGCAAGCGAGAAGAGGACGCCTGCATGCAGCATTTCTCCTCAGCCCCACGTTTGACTTTAATTAAAGGCAAAACCTGAGGTCTTTCCATCACTAATGATCTTGGAAAATTAGCTTCCAATTCCCAGGGGTCGCCAGAGCGATGCACCCTGAGGCGGAGAGGGGACAAAGAGGGGAGTGGAGTGGGGAGCGGAGCAGGAGGCACAGATGGCAGATGGCCCCACTGGGCAGCCACTCCTGAGCCTCCCTCTAGTCCACCCTCCCCCTGCCTTCCCTCCAGGCCCCAGTGGAAAAGGGAGCCTTGGTCTCCTTTGCCAGGAAGGAGGCCTGACCCCAGGCAGAGGCTGTGTGGGAGACCGCGGAGCCTGAGGTTCGTGGTCATTCTGTTGGCCAGGAGCTGCAGCAGGATGGCTTCCAGCTGGTAGCCATCAGACAGAGGAATGGGAGGCTCTGAAACACCCACACATGGATGCGCACGCATCCACTCACACAGGCACACAGATACATGGGCCTTCACCCATTCATCCACAGTAGGGAGTCCCAGAGACATGTCTGCATGTTCACATGCACGTGTGCACACGCAAACTCACAGATGCATGAGCCGAAAGCCCTCTCAGGGCCGTCCTTGCTCTCGCTGCCCCTCCAGCTCTCACCGAGGTCAGTGTTTGCCTGGGAGTCAGTGGGCTAGCGCTTCAGGCAGGATGTGGTTGGGCTGGGAGGGCTTCTGAGAGCAGCAGAGTGGCCCTGACCACTCCCCCTCACCACCACTGATGGACACAAGTCCATGCTGGCGTGTGTCGGGATGTACTCAGCCACATGAGGCAGGGTTCGTGCTGGGATTCAACAGGGGGAGTGGTGGGGAATGCTTTCTTCAGAATAAGACCTGAGCTCATGATCTCTCTCCACCACTTACTAGCAGTGTGGCTTTGGGTAAGTTACTGAACCTCTCTGAGCCTGTTTCCTCCTCTGTAAAATGGGGGCTATAATTGTTCACACGACTTTTTATGCAGCAAAGGAGAGAATTTGTAGTGGACTCTGGCTAACTCCATGTCACCCTTCCCCCTTGTCTCTTCCTCATTGAGTTTGGGAGTGGCTGACCCCACAGCAAGCTCCAGGGAGGCCAGCTCTATCCCACTTGTTCCAGTGAGCTAGGTCTGCACCCACCAGGACAGGGCATTGGGTCAGGGTGGTGCCTTCAGCTCAAGGTCCAGGAGTTTTGTTCCATGGATGGGGACAGGGCGTCTTCTCTCCTGCTGGCTGTACTGAGGATGCCTGTAGGCTAGACTGTGGCTACAACTATCATGCAGCCATGAAGGAGCCATCTGAGGATAAAACCTGCCCAAGGACAGAGGAGCAGAGCCACAGGGAGGACTTGGGTCCTCTGTGACACCATGGAGCTATGGGGACCCCACCACTCCCAACCGAGATGGATTTTCTCTTACCCGCTTCCAAACACATCCCGGTTGTCACAGGGCTCATGTCAAATGCTTGGGCTGACACTGTCTGCACACAGGTGATGATAACCATAGAACAAGGCAAGAGCTGGTCTCCTGGCGACACCCCAGGCCCTTTCCAAGGACACTGCCCAGCAAGCCAGGCTGAGCCTCTGCCACAGGGGCTGTATTACCTTGCTGGGGCTGCCATAACAAAGACCACGGACTGGGGGACTCAAACAGTAGCCATTTATTGTCACACAGTTCTGAAGGCTAGAAGTCTGAGATCGCCGTGTCGGTCAGCAGGGCTGGTTCCTTCTGGGGGCGGTGAGGGAGGCTGCTGCAGACCTCTCCCCAGCGTCCAGGGCTTGCTGGCCACCTTTGGCGTCCCTTGGCTTGCAGACCTCTGCCTTTATCAACATGTAGTCTCTCTGTGTGCATGTCTGTGTCCAGACTTGCCCTTTTTATAAAAACGTCAGTCGTATTAGATTCAGAGCCCACCATACTCCAGCACGACCTTATCTTAACTGATTGCCTCTTCAATGACCCTAACTCCAAATAAAGTCACATTCCGAGGCACTGGAAGTTAGGACTTCAACACACACATTTTTTTGGCGGGGGAACACAATTCAACCCATATGACTATGAGTATGTGTGTACACGTGTGTGCCAGTGGTGGGAGGGGATCCTGTGCTGCTGCTCCCCTGTCCCCCTGCAGGGACTGTCCCCCAGGCAGCTGCAGATGCCCCGTGCTGGACTCCCATGCTTCTGCGTGAGTGCCACTCAGTTACAGAGCTGTAGGGAGCAGCTCCTGACCAGCAAGGCTTCTGCAGCCTTTCTCCACACCAGCTGACTCACAGGCTTTTTCTCTCCTCAGCTGATTTTGCACAAAATTCCTTGAACTGTTAGCATCACTTTTATCCAGAGGTCAGGTGCCTTTCCCCCATCCAAGCTATCCTTTTTATGGTAGGGGTGGCAACAGGTGGACCCCAGGCCAAATCCAGCCTGAACCTGAGTTTTGATTTGCTCAAGTAGGTTTTTAAAATGTACATTGCCTGCCAATTTAAGAATCAGGAAATTTCAAGTTAAAAATCCAGGTTTCCAGACTGCAAGATCTGAAGGTCTGGATCTGCTACCGAGGGTCATTAGATATGTCATTTTAAAAACAATTTTCATTATGAAAGTGTCATATGGGTTGTTATAGGAAATGGGCTGCTTCACACAAGTGTTCACAGAAGACCGACGATTGGCCATTCTGGCTCTCATCATAAAAATGTGTATTTCTACCTGTGTCTTCCTCTTTTCAGCAACCATGTAAGAAGTCAGGGCTCAGGTGACCCCTGGACAACAGTGACACAGGTGCACAAATGTGGAGCCCGTGTGGATGCCATTCTGCTTTCAGATGCTCTCCGTCGGCTGAGTGCTGTCTACATCTTCCGCCCACCACTCCTGCCCTGCAAACACACCATTGTGTGCCAGTCCCTGAGATCATAAGGTTTAGCACCCTTTCTGTCCTTGAAGCTGCGAGATGAGAACATCTGAGACTTGGGACAGCAGAAAAAGGCTGCAGGCCTAGGGAGAGGAAAACCAGACCCCCTCGTGTGTTGTTGCAGATAAGCAAAGCAAAGACCTGGAGGAGCATGCGCCCTGCGGGAGAGCACTGGGACCTAGCAACCCACCCCAGCTGCCCTGAGCCTTCCCCTCCACCTCTAGACAGCATCCCACCACAGCAGGGTTCTTCACAAATAGCCCCATGGTGTCAGTTCACCAGGGACCCACTTGCTGGCTGGGAAACCGAAGCAGTAAAATGCTGATGCCCAAAGACTCCCAGTGAGAAAATTTGATTCTGAGTAGCAGACGCTTGGAGCCCGGTGCTCTTTTCTCTGCACTAGCCTCACTTTGTTAGCTGCATTGAAGGAAAGCCCAGGGCCTCTGGGGGCACACAATGGGGTGCCTCACCTGGCCTGGGGGCCATCAGGGAATGGTGAGAAATGAGACTGGAGGTGGGAGGTCGGCAGAGACTGGATACTCAAGGGTCTTGTGGGACATGCTGAGATATTTAATCTTCGACCATTGGGCAACTGGAGACCTTCAGATGGTTTTTAACAGGGGAATATGACAAATGTACTACAGCAGGGGTCCCCAACCACCGGAACATGGACCAGTGACTTGTTAGGAACTAGGCCACACAGCAGGAGGTGAGCTTTGGGCAAGTGAACGAAGCCTCATCTGTATCTGCAGTCGCTCCCCAGTGCTAGCATCACCGCCTCAGCTCCACCTCAGATCATCCGGCATTAGATCCTCATAGGAGCACTGGCCCCTGATGCCAAAAAGGTTGGGGACTGCTGTACTACATACGAGGACTGGCCTGGAGGTAGGGTGCTGTCCAGGCCAGTGGTGCTGAATCACCCTCCCTGAGGGGCTGGAAAAGATAGATAGGAAAACATGCAGGAAGCCACCCACAGTTAGATGTGTGAAAAGAGAGCGAGGGTTAGACCTAAACTTCTGGTTTTTCAGCACCCTGTGGTGAAAGAAAGGGAAGGCATTGAGGGTGAGTGGGGTGGAAGAGACTTGAAGCACAGGATGTCAATCAGAGGGAGACATGAGGCAGAGACTCATGGCGAAGGCAGGTTCCTGTCTCACGAATAACAACTTGTTAGAACTTCTATGTCACTCAGAGCCCTAGACCCTTCCTGCTGCCCTAAGAAAGACCCAGCTATCTACAAAGCAACCAGGATAAGGCCAACAGACTTGATTGTTCGGCCATATTATTAGTCTTTGAGCCCTCAGATGAGAAGAACCCAACATACTTTGAGGAGAGCTTCAGGGAAAATCATGCTGAACGAGTAGGGGTCAAGAATGTGATGGTCAGCCCTGGAGCCAGCTTAGAGAGGCTGGCCTGCCCCCAAAGAGGGTAGATGTGCATGTGCACTGCACATACACACAGGGAACACCTGCTGGACCCACATGACTCCAATTCGAAGGACCCAGCCAGCCCTAGTGTGCAAGCATCTCTTCCCCTTCTTCCTCTTACTAGCTCTCTGAGCTTCCCACACATTGACCAAGTACCTACTTTATGCCAGGCACCATGGGCAGCTGAGAACACAAAGGCCAGTCTTCTGGGGCCTCCTTGTGCCAGCCATAGGGAGAGGGATTTCCTGGAAGGAAGCCAAAACTCCTTGCCATTCTCTCCTCCTCTGCAGTCTATGGATTGCTGTTTGCAGCTTGGAGGCAGTTGCACCCTGCCGTGGGCCAGGGCATTCTAGGTTTACTCATATACTCCTTTCTGTCCGTATTATACCCCAACTTTCAATTTTGAGAAGTAAATATGCAATTTTTTTCCTCCCTGTAATTTTCCCTGCTGTGGCCGTGGATGTCAGAGCAGCTGGAAAATGTGAATAGCTCAGTGCTTTCTAAAAGTAAAAGGAGGCCGCGCAGCATCGTGTGTCTGCTGCTCTTTGCAAGATCCTGTGGCTCTGCTGGGGGGAGATGCTCTCCAGGCTGTACTGTCAGGGGAACTTTAACCCAGATAGTCCATGCCTTCACCTTCCGTTAGCAAGGAGATGATTGCCAAGAAGTTAGTGTGTGTGCACATGCACACGCATGCGTGCATGTTGCAGGGATGTTAGTAGAGGTGAAGTGAGGGAATCTGCTTACGCGGTCAAACTTCCTGCATGTTCCTCTGGAGACTTTAAGACCTTCGTGTCTCAGTAGCTGAAAGTCAGGGCAGTCTGATGCACGCTTTTGTTTGGGAGAAATGAGTCAGACAGATCTGGGATGGCTTATTTACTGTGTAACCTCAGCCATATTTAGTCTCTCCGGATCTTCATGTCACTACAGAGTGGTGAGCTTGGAGATAATGCTGCCCAGATTCCCTTCCAGGGAGGACGCTAACCACCCACAGGATGAGTGGTCAGCAAACTGCTTCATCCAAGGCCATGCCCTTCCCTGAGCAATTCACACCTAGATACTGAGTAAGGGGAAGCCAGAAGGCAAGGCCATTTCTGCCTGCTGCAGGACACTGACCAACTACACCCGCACCAGAGCCCGCCGTCCAGGCTTGGCTGTGCCTGCATCCTTGTTCAGCTTCTTCTGCCCACTTTGGCGTTCTCCCTTTTCCCGTTACAGTTGTTGATCCTTAATAAACTTCTCACACCCCGAGGTCCACCTCAGCATCTCCTTAAAGGGAACCAAGCCTGTGACAAATAATTCACTTCAAGAGGGTATTGCGTGAAAACTAAACAGGGTGTTGATACAGCATGTGGCATAGTGCCTGGGACGTTAACAAAGCACAAATGTCTATTCCTTTCTCCTTCCTTCCCTGTAGAAACTGTGGTGCTAAGTCCCATTCCAGGCCCTGAGCAGGTGCTTATGACCTGTGCTCTGTAATCTCAGTGTAGATAACGCCCAAAGAGGAAAGTGGTCCTGAGAGTCTGTATCAGGTGCTAAGTTTGAGTACCTAGCCGGGGCCTCTGGAGCCAGTCTTGTCCCTGTGAAGTTCATTATCCCTGGATCACGTCAGCCCTCTTCAAGGTTCCTCACTGAAAAGAAATCGAGCATGCAAATACTCTTTTATCATAATCACCACGTATCCACAGGGTAATTCATAAAAGTGCTGGAAATATATTGAAATTCAATATTGTTTTAGTCCAAATCAATATTAATAATTGTTTGCATTTTTAAAGTGCAATTTGCAATTGAAAAATGCACAGAGATCAACCAGTAGTTGCTAACACATCAAATTTTCCTATTAAAGGCATAGTCCCTTAACTTTAAAATGTTTTCTATACAACAGGGGATGGCGATGATCCATGAAAATGGTTATTTATTATTTACGTGCACAACATTAGAAATTGTTTCCATTATGCATGAGCTAAAAGGCCAGTAACTTATTTTTAAGTTTTTGATTTTTTTAATTAAGCTTTTTATTTTGAGATTATTTTAGATTCACATTTAGTTGTTAAGAAATAACACAGAGAAATAATGTGGACCCTTTATCCCATTTCCCCCAATACGACTCTACAACTGTACTTTCGCCACCGTCGTTCAGTATCACAATGAGGATGTCGACATGGATAGAGTCAGGATAGAGGCCATTTTCATCAGCACAAGGATCCCTCGTGTTGCCCTTTTAAATTCTGTAAAAATTAACGATCTTTAAATGACAAAGGTGACTATAAATACGATGGGATCCCCATCATTAGCCCCGTTTAGATTTCTACCTCAAAATGATTTCCATGATTAAGTGAGGCATTGTCCTAGCTGGGCTCGGTGTAGCGGTTCGAACACAGAACAGTGGTCCCCTCAGTAGGGAGTGGCCCCAGGTGGGACATACCTCAGTCAGGCAGGCCTCAGAGGAGCATGGCTTTGTGGATCAGAAAGAACCAGAGGATGCAATTTCCAGTTTGACACTTGCATGAGGGGCCTTTGCTCTCTCCACAAGTATAGAGTTGTCTCAAAGGGAAACAGCTTGGCAGCTTTGAACCGTAGGGGCCCAGCAGTGACCCAGATTTGTGGCAAGGGTGTGGGTAAGAGATGTCATCCCCAGAGGACCACCTGCTTTGCCTGAAAGTAGCCTCATGCAAATGAAATTCACAAGGTGACTTTCTGTTTCCAAGACATTTGTCTCACACCAGAGTTGCAAGGAACTTGGGAACTCATCTACAGTAGATATTTGGGATGCAGACTGATTCTGAGATAAGGAAAATCAAATCACGAGGGCCACACAGATGACTGGAAGGGCAGCCGGGCCTAGAACCTGAGCTCCCACTCTTAGTCTGGGGTCCATCCCATGACGTCCGGCTGCTTGATTAGGCTGCCTGGGGCCACAAATCCAGCTCCCCTATGTCCTGGTCATGTTTTACATGGGCATGACCTTGACCACTCTGGTCTTCCTCGGCTTCCGGGCCCACCCCCAGCCATCTGTAGGATGAATGAAACAGGTAGAAAGTGGCTCAACTTCCAGTTTGCTTTCATTGATTTTTTTTTTGTCATGGTAAAATATACACAGTATAAAACTTGTTATTTTAACCATTTTTAAGTCCAGAGGCATTAAGTATGTTCACTTTGTTGTGCAACCATCACCACCATCCATCTCCAGAACTTTTTTCATCTTCCCCAGCTGAACTTTTATTCCCATTAATTGATAATTCACCATTCCTCCCTTCCTCGCAGCCCCCAGTAACCACCATTCTACTTTCTGTCTCTGAATTTGGCTACATGGAGTCATGTAGTATTTGTCCTATTGTGATTGGCTTGTCTCACATAACATAATGTCCTCAAGGTTCGTCTATATTGTAGCATGTGTTGCTTTCATTGACTTTTGATCAACACATTTAAACTGTAATTTTGTTTGGGAGTTTCCTAGCTTCGTGCTATGTTTTTGAGGATAATCCATTTTATGGCATCTAAGTGACTTGCATATTTGTTCGTGCATATGTTTCACACGTTAGTATACATGTATATATAGGGATAGAGTTAGCATTTACTCCACAAATTCTATTAGTCTTCAAGCCCCATGATTTGAATCTGCCCTACCAATATGAGGGTACAAAAGTGGCACCCTGGTAGGGAGTGCGCTCTGGGCATTTGGGAGCTGTCAGGCTCCATGTGGCTCCCTGGCGGAGCTTACTTCCTTGCCTCTTTTCTGATAGACTTGCGGTACGATTCAGACCCAATTCTAACCCAGACCTGATCAAAACAAACCCATAGCTCCTCGAAACATAAATGACCTTTTTAAAATTCCAGGTTCATGGAGTGCCTCTCTCCAGATGGCCAAACACCTCCATCTATTAACTCACGCTCATTCAACATGCAGCAGAGGTTATTGATCACCTTCCCTGTACCAGGCCCTGTGTAGCAGTGCTGGGAATACAAAGATAGGAGGTCCCGACTCTGCTCCCGAAGCTTCAGGAGTCTGAGAGAGGTGTGCGAATGCCCTCCACACTTTGGAAGAAGGGATATAATCTGGGGTCAAGGCTTTGGGGCTATTTGAGCCTCATTTATGACTCGCCCTCTGCATTAGGACTCCACTTGTCCCCACTGCAGGAAGCATGAGGGATTGAAGGAAATCCCTGCCTTGAAACAGAGAGGTGGATTGCAGGAGAATTTCCTTCCCAAGAGTGGGATGCAGCGGTGAGGGCCTGGGTATGCAAAGGCTGCGTCCTGGGCATTTCAGGACCCAGGTCAGCGCTCCCTGGTGCTAGAGGCCAGGCAGAAGCTATTCAAAGCCTACAGCCCCGCCTTAGAATCCCAGCACTTGAAGCCATCCATCATCCATCCTCCCAGAGCATTGCATTGCAACTTTATGCCTACAAATAAAAACTGGAGGGACTTGTCTCAGAGTTTGCTGCTGCCACCACTGCTGCCGTTAGAGCGGTTTTAATTAGCTGCAGGATTTTAATGATCTGAAATCAAGAAGAACCCCATCTCAGAAGTAAAGCAGGAGCCGCACACATGGAAGAACTCATCCGACACAACAGATGGAGGTGTTGCTCTCTGGGGATTGGGCTGTGTGCTTTGTTTCGGCTGGGAGCAAGTGAGTTACTGAGGCCAGGAGGCTGAGGAGGAAAGCAGAGGTCAGTCCGAGCACCAGGACAGAGCTGAGGTTCAGCGCCTCTGCCACCAGGGCGAATGCTTGGTGCTAGATTCAAGGTGATGGCAGTGCCTGGCTCTATTCTCCTCAAGTTGCCATAGCAGCCTCTCTCCTGATGAGCAGCTTCTCCTGCAGCCCTCAGCAGGGAGGGAGGGACGTCATTGTTCACTCCAGCCCGTGTGAGGAGGAGACTAACTGGACAGAGAACTTTCCTGGCCCGTGGTCCACACACTACATGGGTGCATCCATGGGCATATGGCTGGACGCCTCCCGTTGCCTCCAGTGGGGCATGGGGGTGGGTCCCCACAGCCAGAGGGGGTCCTCTGGTGACTGGGGGGAGCATCTAGGCCTTGGAGCAGCCGCAGCCAAGCATGTCCTTGGAGCCGTCCATTCATCGGCCTGCCAGCCGGTTGCCACTAGAGGTGCATGTGTCTTGGCTGAATTCCCAAGTCCTTGCTTGTACCTTAAGTGGATTTTCTGAAGAGACAAATTTTTAAATCAGATAAATAAGGAAATGGGAGGAATCCTTGGCCCTGCCCTGTGTCCCAGGAGGTGTTTACAAGATTAATTGGATTTCTTTTCTTACAGTAAAACTCGGTGACGCCATTCAGGTCTCAGGAAGAGAAGCCGCCAGGAGGAGTAGAAATTGTGATGAGGGCAGGACCTTCTGGAAACTCAATGGACTGTTTATTTTTCTTGCCTTACCCTCCCCACTCCGCCCCCAGTTGCTTGAGTTTCCTTATTGTCTGCTGGTCTTAAAAGGGAGGCAGGGAGGCGGGGAGGTAGGGGAGGGGTCTCTACTTGTCATTGTTACAGAGGGTGATGCAGTACGTTGGGAAGATTCAATAGTCCTAGCGAACAGAGGCCTGTAAATGTGTTTATGGGACCCTGAGCAGCCCAGCCCCACCTGTGACAGATCATAGCGTCCACTCCCCAGGCAGCAGCTTGATCCCCAAGAGATGGGGACAAACAGCCTCCAGACCAGCATCTTCCTGTGGCCTTGAAAATAACCCGTGATTTTAATATCAAGGAGCCTCAGAGGAACAATAGGGGATCAGATGTGCATACTCTCTGCAGTGTGTGGTGGTGTGTCGGTGACCTCTCTTCTACTCCCCACCTTTAAAGGAAAGAGGTTCTTATAGATTTTATGATGTTGTCCCCCTCCTGGGGCACCGAAGACCCAGCCAGACTGCTAACCAGTCACCCAGGAGGGTAGGCATGCTAACCTTTTGATTTCTGTTTGCACAGAGCAGGGAGTTAGCTGGCGAGATGGTCTCCAGTGAGAGCAAACACTGACGAGAGGATCCCAGGGTAGGAGGCGGCGTTGAGGCTGGGGTCTGATGCGTAGGGGCCGTGTGACTCTAACTCCAGGGCCCTGGGCATGGAGAGGGTGCTCGTATTCTCTCCGGCACCAGCAAAGGAGGGGGTTTCTGAAAAGAAAAATTTAGGCGGTTGACGCCCCTGCCACAGTGAGGGTGCAGGCCCTACGTCTGTGCCCTCTCCCGCCTCCCCCACGCACAGCTTTGGGGGCAGGGATGTGGGCCTCGTCCTAGCTCCCAGGCACACAGGCTGTTGGAGCCTGGCTCCATGTGGTGGGTTGGTTTGGGCCAGTTCAGAAACAAATGGGGTGGAGGGTCATGACTGCAGGACAGGAGAAGTCTGTGCTGGCTCGGATGGTGACAGGGTGACAGTGTGACAGAAGAGGGGACTGGCCAGCTCTTTAGTCACTTCTGCAGCACCTGCTACCGTGCAAACAATGTGATGATGATCACATGGGCACATGAGACCTCTTTTTTCATCGGAGTTTTTGGGCTAGGGTTGGGTGGCACTTTATTAACTGTTTTACCAGGTAGCTATGTGCTCTAGCTGTTAACTTGCCATTCTCCCTCCTCCTCCCTCCTTCCTCTCTCTTTACCTGCCTTTCTCTTCCCTCCCCCCTTCTTCCCTCCTTCCCTTTCTCCTTCCTCATGAAATGTCCTGACATCAGAGGTCACCCTAGATAAGATTGGCCTTCTGGCCTCGTGTCTGACCCGGGAGGCTGGCGTAGCTGCATCAAGTGTGTCGACACCATGACCAGCATGACCCAGGCCTCTTGGCAATTTCCTTACAGCTGGGGTCTTGCTGGGGACCATCAGCAGTGTGCATGTGCAGATGCTCGCCGGTGCGCACCTGGGCCTGTGTGTGTATGCACGTTAGTGCATGTGCGTCTGCTCTGGAAAGGCCTTGAACTGCCTCCCCTACTCCCCATCCAAGGATCTTAACCCCACTGCATCATGTGTAATGCCATTTCCACTCTTTCAACTCTTTTCCATGACTCCTTGGGAATCCTGAGGGGTTAAGTCAACTGCTGGGAGTGGGGGGCAGAGTGGGGTGGGAGAGAATAGCTCCACCTTCTCTATCAGTAGCTCACGCTTCCCCTGGACCTCAGGCTGGCCCTGGTGGGCCCTGCACGCAGTGCCTCAGAGACTGCAAGGCATTGGGCATGTTGCAGGCAGAGTTGAAAGTGGCCTTGTCCTTCAACACAGCCTGGGGCCTGCACTGGCCTCCAGAACAGTCCTTATCCAGGGCAGCCATGGAGGAGGAGACCAGGAACCCACATGAGACACTTCAGACCCTGAGCCATTGAGAATGTGTGTCTGCCCATTTTTACCCACTGCAGTCCCAGGGCAGGGGGTCCCGGTGATGCCAGGAAGCAGCAGTCTTTCTCTGAAGTGGGGTTCAGTGCAGTGAAGTTGGAGCCAGCCTGAAACCCCAGAGCCAACTGGGCCTGGGTCTGGGCCTGGGGCTGGTCAGACGCAGAGCCTGGCTCAGTGCTGCCTCCCAAACATAAAAGCTGGGAGGTCGTGGGAACCACCTGCTCAGCACGGCCCAGAGAGCCCGGTGTTCATGCACGTTCTGTGCGTAGAGGCCTGAGGCAGGTTAATTAAAGTTAACTGAGTGAAAAAATAATTACAGAGACTGCAGAAGAGAGAAATCCAAACCTGCAATTTAACGCCCCTCATTCCCAGAGCTTTCCAGTCCCGTCCTTGGGAATTTCTGTCTGGGCAGAAAGGGGGCGGTGCTTCTCTTCTTATTACCCACCTCCTGCCTCCTGCCCCGCAGCCCCAGGCTGGATGCAGAGAGGCAGGAGCTGGGGCTTCCTTCCCCAGCCCCTGGGGGCCAGGTCGGGAATGGGCTCCCTGCACATGAGGAGATCCCAGCAGGGAAACGTCCTTGTGTCCAGCAGCTCATCTGGTCTGGGGCTCGACCCGCCACCCTCCTGTGGTCTCAGAGGCAGCTGGGAGCTGCCCACCTGCTCAGCCTCCCTTGGGCACCGCCCTGTGCCCAGATGCGGAAGCCAGGGCTCCTTGGGCAGAGAGAGGGTCGTGTCCCTGGCCCCGCACTGGTAAGAACAGGTGAAAGAGGACAGAGTGACCCTCCGCCGGGGGAGGGCCTGGGACACCTGCCCCCTCTAGCACCACCCCCTGTGCAGGCGACTCTTCAGCACCACCCCTCTGCAGACTGAGCCTTTCTTTGGGCAGATGGCCTTGGGGTGCCCCCATCTTAGACCCACAGCCTGGTCCACCTGCGGTCACTAGTTGATATTGGGGTATTTGCAATTTCTTTCCCGTCAGGAGGAACCAGGGTATGGGGGTCAGTCATGTGGGCAAGCTCTAGGTCTCCAGTTGCTACAGCAATAGGAACCCATCTGTGGGAACATGAGGAAGTTGGTTCCAGCCTCTGGGCCTCTGGGCCTGGGCCTGATCAGACACAGTCTGGCGCCTTGCCTCAGCCTCCGGCCTGCGGGCCTGAAGATCCCCTAGTCCGGCCATAGCTTCAGCTTCCACTAGCACAACTATCCAGTGGGCCTTGATCCCGCCAGCCCATTGACCAGTCTGTCAGGGAGGGACAGCGTGGGCTGCTGCAGGAGAATGGCTGTGAATCTGCTCCTGACAGCTCTGGGCACGGGAGGCTCCTTCTCAAAGGCTCCCACTCTGTGGACACCCTTGTCTCCAGCACCCCATAGAGGACGGGGCCAGAGCAGAGGAAGATCTGAGGCCTTCTCTGTCCACTGGGCCAGTTGCAAGGGACAAGGACCTGGATTCTTGCCTATACCTAGAACCCACCATGGGGTTCATGCATGCTTGTTTAGAGGCTCAGAGAGCTTCGACAGTGCAGGGGGGTGCGGGGCGGGGAGCCTCTGTCCCTGGCTGTAGGCCCCGGGGCTTTACTCTGGGCTCCCCTAGGCAGATACCAGAGTGTCTCTCTCTCTCTGGTTTTTCTGGGGGTGCCAATACAGGAGACCCTGGAAGGAAGCTAGTGTTCCAGCCACAGGTAGTGACTGGACTTCCCTCAGCCTGCTTTGGGCTTGAAAATGTGGACTGAACATGCCTGAGTAGGCTCTGAAGGGTGGAGGGATCTGAAGATTACACATGGTCATGTACAGTGGCTGGTGCCTCAGCCTGCCCAGAAGGCTCTGCGCCTCGGTGATGGACCACCTTTCTCTCCCTCTGCCCCGTAGACTGTGGCCTGATGGATGCCTGGTGTGGATGATGAGGGAGGAACTCGCCTCCCACACCCAACAGGTGACCCCGGAGCAAGGCCCAGATGACCCTGCGGACTGGAACAATGCGGCTGGCCTGCATGTTCTCGTCCATCCTGCTGTTCGGAGCCGCAGGCCTTCTCCTTTTCATCAGCCTGCAGGACCCCACGGAGCTGACCCCTCAGCAGGTGCCAGGTGAGCTCTCACACTTGGCCCCACCGCCTGGCTCTCCTGCCCAAGGTGCAGGCCTCCACCGTTCCCTGGTGCCAGCTCTGTGCTGAGACCTGGCAGGCAGAGGAGGGGTCGTGGTCTCCTCCTGGGGGGCTTCAGCCTCAATATGGAACATTATGTCTGATGTCATACTGGCAGCCTTAGGGCTCTGACCTCTGGCCTCTGGCCTCTGGCCCATGCACCTCTTCTGGGAATCGTGGTCATGCTGCCCATCCCTCAGCCGGTTATTGCCTTTGGTGAAACTCAGATTTGAGGGGAGTTTTGCCACCCCTCAGTGTCTCTTCCACATGACCTGGGACATCAGAGAGTGAATAATTTCTCCCTGAGCCTTGCCAAATGGGATTCTTTCTCTCCCCAGCTCTGGGGACCCCTCAAATTCAGCTCCTCCAGCATGGGCAGAGGGGTTTGGGGAACCTTTTGGCTTTGTGAGTCTGAGACCGTACCTGCTGGTGCCCTACCTGCTGCCTCCTACCCCACCTGTCCCTGTTGACCCAGAGGAGGGGCAGCCCCTCCCTGACTGGCAGTGGTCTGTGGGGGACAGGGGGGGGGGGTGGCAGTGAGGGGAGAGCAGGAAGGATGGTTCTGGAGCCTTGGGCAGATGGAGAGGGGAGCTTGGACAAGGTGCCCGCTGCCGGTTCAGAGCCCTTCCCTTCCCAAGGGAACACAGCAGGGCTGGAGGACAGCAGGCATCGGGCCAGGGCTGGGGGTCCTCTGCTTTGGAGTGTGAGGAAAGCACTGTTGCCAGGCCCAAGGCCCAGCATCTCTCAGCAGTGGTCCTGGGGGCCTTGTTAGGGAACGGTCCATGGAGACACCCATGTGCTCTGGAACATGGATAATATGAAGGAGGAGTGGAAGCTGGGGGCCTGGCAGAGGGTTTCTGCACCATCCCCGCCAGCAGCACATAGCACACACAGGAGGGCACATAGCACACCCTGGGGGTGGGGCACAGGGTCCTCAGGCCTGCGGCCTCCTCCCAGCTTCTCCTCAGTGCTGGCTGGCTCTCACTCTCAGGGTAGAATGTGGGCCTAGAGGCCATAGGTGGAAAGGCAGAAGGAGCATGAGGAGTCCAGAGTTTGGGCCCTAGGCCTGGCAGCTTCTGCCAGAGGCCCTGGTGAGGGAGACCAATGAGTTGATTCTTTCACCAGCGTCAGTGAGAGGTAGCCAAGGCCGTGGGCCCCAGCAGATGGCAGCCAGTCATTGGTGCTGACTCATACCTAGGCTGGACCCTCACAGATGATGGCTGTCACAGTGTGTCTGGCTGCTCCCCCACTCCTGAAGAAGCAAGGACAAGTGACCAGTCTGGCTCCTCTGTGGGGACTCCGCAGCCTCGCGTGAGCCCTAGAGTGGCCAACGACACTGTGTCAGCAGAATCAGGCCCTCCAGGGCAGTGTCGTCAGGACAGTCTGAGAGCTGGCCCTGCAGTCGTTTATTATCTGCGCAGAAGCAAGCTCCCGAAAGAAGGCCACAGCTTAGGGTACATGGCACCTGTAAATCTTTGGTACATGTCTTGATTTTGTGTGTGGTTAGGTGCACACATGGGCAGAAGGTCCTCGTCACCAGCATCTGCGTTCTGTGGGACGAACCTGGGAGAGAAAGCATGAATGTGTCTGTGGTGTCCAGCTGGGACAGGGGCCCATGCCCCCATCCACGGTACACTCCAGGGGCAGATGCTATATCCCTGGGAGGGGTTAGGTTGCGTGCCACAGTGCACGCCCTGCTGTGCTGTAGCCAGCTGGCAAAGCAGAGCACTTGCTCTTCACATCCTCTGTGAGTAGCGGACTCCTGCCCCTCATGCTGGCCAGCATAGCCCTGCGCCACTGCCCCCCATGCACATGGATGTAGGATTCCCAGGGCGCACTGGTGATCACGGAAAGGAGTGCAGAGCGCTGGGTTGGCAGGGTGTGTAGGACGGACGGAAGCCAAAGCCAGCATCTCTATACCCATGGACGCTGCGGGCCTGACAAGTGCAGGCAAGGAGCACTCTTGGGTCTTGAGCTGTCTTCTCTTGGCTGCACATGGAGCTCCACCACCCTTACCATGTGCCAGGTGATGGGCAACCTTGACACTCTGCGTAAATTACATCAAACACACTCATAAAACTTTAAATAATGCTTACTTTACTTTCCCTGAGCAAAGTGTTCCTGACACAGGCTGTTTGTGTTGATTTGTTTCTATTCATTTATTCTTTCCCTGTACTTCTCGCAGCAGCCTAATTGTGATTCGGTACCAAGAAAGCAATATCAAAGTAATTTTCCACAACATTAGTTACAATTTTCTTCTGATCTTTCAAGTGAAACAATCCCATCCTGTTGGCTTCTCTGAGCACATAAACCTTGATTACATTTATCTGTTGGAAACCAGTGCTAACAAAGTGTATATATCCAGTTGTATGGGTGGGTGGCCCCAAAGGCCCCAGATGGGCCTTCTCCCTGTGGATTTCTGCCTGTGGGAGGTGCAGACGCAGGAGGGTGCCCTGCCATCTGGATCAGGCAAGGCCGCTGGGGGCGGCCATCTACGGAGAAAATTCCGCGAGCCGCTCCGTCTTCCACAGTGGCAGAAAGTTCACTGGGAGCTGCTGTTGGTGGTGCCAACCAAGGCGGAAGAGGGAAGGTGGGCAGGTGAAGATTTGGAAACAAACTTGCAAAGGTAGTCTCTTGGTCTCCTGCAGTCGGAGGTGTCATTCAGACTTCTCTCACGCAGCTACCAGGTGTTAACAGCACCTGAACTTCTCAGGGACCACTCAGCAAACCTCACCTGGCTCGCGCATTAGATGCAATCTTACGGGGTTGCCAACTCTTGTAAATCAAATAGTTTTTTCAAAAACGTTTGCTGTATTTAAGTCGAACCTTTTGAAACGTGAATCACTGCCAGTTAACCAACCTTCGTTCTAAGATTAGATTTTCTTGTGTATCAGAGAAATCCCCTGTCCAACTACTTCCTAGCTTCCAAAACTGCCAGGCCCTGATGCTTCAAGAGCCACACTTTTTGACCCAGGAGACTAGCCTGGCCTCTTCCCTAAGCAGAAGTTTCGGAGAGCGTGCCGGAACTGGGAAGGACACATCCTGACGTGCTAGCCCCTGGAAAGGCAGAAGACAGGCTCCACACCCGTGGCTGGGCAAACCGAATTTGTATGAGCTGCTTCCTTTATGTCGTTTTTATTACAGACAGTTTGGAACACACACAGAAATAGATTAGAACCGTACAGTGAACCCCACGTACTCATCACACAGCACCCCCAATATGGTCAGGCTGGCCCCATCCACTTCCCTCCTTCTGTATGATTTCGAAGCTTATACCAGATGGAATATCAATTTAGCCACAAATATTTCAATATGTTTCTCAGTTTAAAAGATAAGAACTTTTTTTTTTAATATTCAACAATTTCCTATTATCATCAGATATCCAGCTGATGTTCAAATGTCTCCTCATCTCACAAATATTTTAAATACCTTTATTTCGCATTCGTTGTAATCAGTACCCAGATAAGGCCTACACGCTGCAGTCGGCGGGTGAGTCTTTAGATCTCTTCCATCTGCAGGATTCCCTCTCTGTCTTCTCTCTTGCTATTTATTGAAGGAAACTGGGTCACAGTCCTGTCAAGTTTCTCACAGTTGGGATGTTTGCTTTTTGTGTCCATTTGGTATAGTTCAACATTGTCTTTTGTTCTTCGTATTCCCAAAAAATTAAGTAAACTAGCAGTTCGATCGGATATAGGTTTGGTTTTTCCTTCTTTCTCTGGTCAGAATTCACACGTGGTCCCATGTTCTTCCATCAGGAGGCGCACGTCTGCCTGGCTTTCTCACGTGATGCTGGCCTCTCATGGTGACGCCTAGATACATCCCTTCATTAGGGCTGGACAATGCGATGTTCTGATTTTATCATTTCTTCTTCATTCTTTAAAGTGGGATGGATTCTGTTTCACTGGGGTGAAGGGAGTCATTGCTAGTGACCCATGAAGCCAAAGCGAATGGTGGAGCGATTGGTTTATACATTGATACATTTAAAAACGTGACTTTATGATATAGATTCTGTTGGTAGCACACTATAAATAGTTTTTATTTAAATATTTGGTTTTTGCAGAGTGGGTTTTCTGAAAGCGGGGCCACCCCACGTTTCAGTGATATAACTACTTTCTCGAAGCCGTGCAGTTGCGGGTCATGGTGCCGGGGATTGGGGCTGGTACTGGCTGTCAGGCGGCAAGGCAGCCCTGATGACGGCAAAGGTTCCCTGTCCAGGGGCCCCAAGTGCAGACAAGGGGCTGGACAGCCCCGATCACTTCCTGGTCTACAGCCTGCCCCAGGGCGTTCCTTCCAGGGCACAAGGGCACCCACCGGTAATAATAATAACAAACATCGATCAGGCATTTACCACGTGCCAGGTCTTATGCTAAGTACTTTACATGTCTAAATGCATGTAATTCTTATAATCGATGATTATTCCTACTTACAGATGAGATGCCAATAGCGTGGACACACAAACAGCAACACCGCTGATGCTGGCACACACTCTCAGCACTCACCTTGTGCCAGGCACTGTCACAAGCACTTTACACATATTTGGCATTTGTTTAATATTTTCAATACCTCATGAATTAAGTACCATTACACTGTTTGACACACGAAACTGGTTAAGTGCTGTGCTCAAGGCCACCCAGCTTTGGGCTTCAGAGCTAGGATTTGTCCCTGTGTAGCTGGCTGTTGCCCACTGTACCTACTGCCTTCCCAGTAACTGTGATGCTCAGTACTGCCTGGCCTGGGCCCAGAGCAGAGCCTGGGCAGAAAGAAGAGCATGGGTCAGGGTTCGGAGGCATGAGAGAATGTGGCATGGCAAGAACTCCCAGTGATTAGGGGCTGGCGTGCAACCTATGGATATAGACTTGTGGCTGAAGACGCAGCCAGGCCCGGGGCCTGGGAGCCCTTGCAGCATTGCAGAGGCGTGAGGCTTTGCCGCAGGTGATGGGAGCTCAGGGGATTCTGAGGCGGGAAGTGGCCATTAGAAGTCCACTCTAGTGGCTGCATGTCGTGGAGTTGTGGGCGGGGCTGGGAGGGGATGACAAGCACAGAGAGACCCGCTGGCAGAGGCCGAGTGAGGCCTGAAGAGATGGCAAGGCTCAGGGTGGAGAGGGACTGGGAGGGGTGGATTCAGGGCATTGGGGTCAGGTGCAGAGTGGGTGGGAGGATGAGGGGCGTGAGGAGGGCAGCTGTCTTGGTTCAGAATGACTCTGGCTTACAGTTTCTGGCTCTGGCAGATGAGGTTGGGGTGCCACGCACTGAGGCAGACATGCCAGATCGGAAGTCGTCTGGGGGAGCAGGCTGCAGACCACACATTCCGTTTTAAGCAGATGGTATCCGAGATGCTAGGCAGGGTGTGAAGTTACCCTATAACTCCTTTACCCAGGGCCCCGGCCCCACAGACCTCAGGGCCAGGGGAGACAAGCAGGTAACCCCCACCCTGCCCCACCCCTACTCTCCCTGCATCTCCGTTAACACACGCACTCCTTCCCATTCATGCCTCAGAGGACAGAGCCCTGGCTGGAGTAGTCAGGAAGGCTTCCTGGAGGAGGGAAACTGTGGGTTGCTTGTTTACCTTCTCCATCTCACAAGAGATGACCAGGTGCCGACCTCCAGCAGAAGCTGTGAAGTAGGCTTGGATGAGACTCTGTCGAAGCCTGGGGTTTCTCCCCACAGCACACACTGCTGAGTGTCTGGCCCGGTCTCTCACAGCTAGAAATCAACAAAGCCAGAATTTCGAGACCCATGGGCCTGACTGACTCCAGGGTCCTGCTCTGGTTCCCTGGAGGCAGGGCTATGTTGCCTAGAAGAAGTGTGGTCCTCATTCTTGGTCCCAAGGTTCCCAGGGACACGCAGCCCTGCCTGTGCCGGTGGCCAGTGATGAGGGTTTGTCTTGTTCCCGCAGTGACTGTCTTTGTCCAGGTGTGCCCCTTGGAGCTCTGAGACCACATCAGCAGCCTAAAAGGCCTGGGCGGACCAGGCCCACAAGAGTGAGCTGCGAAATTCTAACAGCTCACCCGTGTGAGGGTGACAAGAGTGATGGAGTAAATGGAAGTGTGGTGGCTGGGCCTCCTTGGCCCTCTCGGGGGAGGGGCGGCCTGCTGGGCCGAGTTCTCCAAGCCGGCGCTCCTTCAGGGCCGGGGAGCCAGCCCCTCCAGTTTCCCCAGAGCTGGCTGCTTTCCCCAGACAGGTGGGTTTACTGGAATCCTCTCAAGCCTGTTTCCTGAAACTATTTTCTAACGGCATTGCGGAACATCATATATATTTTCTACAAACCTTGTGAGGCTGACACATCCTTGTTGTGACTGTGAATATCAGAAGTGACATGTAATTGCAGTGATCCATCCTGTTAAGTAGCTGGCAATCTATCATTGCGAAATCAGCAGGGCTGGGACTCTCGGAACCGGTGTTTCTAAACAATGCATCGCAGCGTGTTCAGGCTCTCTGCGAGCGAGAGCTGCCCAGGCTCCCGAGGATCCGCCTAGCCCTCCCTCCACCCACCTGTCTGCAGCCGAAGGAAATTGTACTCTGGGTTGAACCACCCACTGAGTTTCATTCTCTGGAGAGTCCTCTCCCCGCCACAGCCTGCACCCTGCACCAGGCTCTCACAGTCAGGGCTGTGGGTGGGGATGCCTGTAACGGGGCCCCTTCCAAGAGTGGCCGCTTGGGCTTCCTGCCCCGCTCTCCCTTGTAAACTCAAAAGTCGCTTTGTGGGGCTTCTTCCTGGCGCCACGGATGGGCTGTGAGCTGGAGCACTGACGGGCTCCATGTGGACAGTGAAAGTGCTGGAGATGGGGAAGGGCCCGGGGGCGGCCGGAGCCCGGGGGCACAGATGGCCGAGCCTGCCTCGATGGGGTGGGAGCATTGAGACAGGGCCTGCGTATCTGGGGGGTGGGTAGCACTCACACTGTGTTCTGTGCTAGTTCCAGGGTGACATTGATTTTGCACTGTGGAAAGTGCCCCCTGGAGTTGTGCAGAGGGCAGTACGGATGCAGGAGCAGACGCGGGGCCCCCACACGGTGATCAGCCAGTGAATACCAGAAAGGGGGTCAGTGTCAGACAGGCAGCCCTCAGGTGTAGGCACCCAGAGCCCAGTGGGTTTGGGGGGCCCTGGGGGTGCTGGCTTTGGGGCCTTCTCTGGATAGTGCTTTTGAGGGTAGGTCTTCATGAAGGATCCTCACTACTCCCCTGGGCTCAGGGCACCCACTGCAGCCCCATCTCTGCAGTGGGAGTTGGTCTGCCCCCACCCTCTTTGACCTGAGACCAGGCCATGGAGCGGCAGCAGCTCCCGGCACCTTCTTTCTTGGTGTGGTATTGATTTCCTGGGTTCTTCCACCCTCCCGCAGGTGGAGGCCACGTTTCCCTCCTCCCTGCAGAAGACGCCCTGGGGGTCTCCAGCCTGAGCCTCTCTTTCCTTTGGTGCATTAAAATATGCTAAATGAAAAATAATGAGCATGTAGGAACTAATAACAGGAATCACCTAATTAAATTAAGAAATAGACATCGTATCGCTCTAATCTGAAAATTCATATTAATAGAAAATGGTCTCAGAATTGTTTTACTAAAGGTTCCTAGGGGTGGGGAAATTAAAAAAGGAGAGCAGAACAGACTATTGGGACAATCATATCCAGTAAGAGCAAGACTTATGTTTTAAAGGAGCTAAAATAAAATGCTAAAAATAGAACACAGCATCATCGTGTGGATCTAATGAAGTGATGGACAAAAATGGCTTTGAAAACCACAGAGCTCCACACACATGTATGATGCTAATTTTTAAAACGAGACAATGTAATTAGCTTCAGTGTGCATGAAACGCAGTACTAGTTACAGTTTATTGGCACCTGGCATTGTCCCAGTGCCCTTTATTTCATCCTTTTTCACCCTGTGAGGCAGGCGTCACTGTCCCCAACTTAGAGAGGTTAAGTCAGATGCCCAAAGCCCTGCAGCCAGAGTGGTCTAAGTCAGGATTCGAACCCAGGTGCGCCTGATTTCAAAGCCCTTGCTTGGCTCACTCTGCTCCCCTTGCCTGTTGCTACTAGCTAATGTCATGGTCTACATCTGTATTTTCTGATGTTTTTCTATCATCCTCCCAAAGGCCAGTTCTTGCCGTCGCCCAGTAGATTTCAGCAGCAGCCCGCCTCCTCGAACCTAGCCCCAAGGCGTCTCTGGTGTCTTGGTTGATGAAGCCCACACAAAGACACCTTCTGAAGTTACAGTCCGGCTGGGAAAGTGGGTCTCCCATTGTGTCCAGGCCCGGGCGGGGGCCGAGCAGGGCTGGCGGTTCCGCTGCCTCGCCAGCCCCCGGAAGCCCTGGTTTCAGGTTGTGTCTCTGTATCAGCCGATTGTTCCCCCAGGCCCCTCACTCAGGGGGTGAATCGGGCTCTGTCTGCCTGCGACATGAGTCATGATTCAGCAGGCCCAGAGCGGGGCTCAGGTGTGAGCTGACCCCTTTCCTGCTCTGCTGGACCGGAATGAATGGGAGGGACCCAGAGAGGAGGGGAAAGGGATCAAGTCTGCGTGTGAGATGCCCCAGAATCATTCTGGTCTAGGACGCCCTGACCGCACCTCGGCTGGCATTGACCCCGTGTTAGGGTGGTGCTAGGGAGACATTCTAGATGGGGCTGAATTTCCTTTCCTTCCACCTGTGCCCCCCCATACCTCCCCCACCTCTGTCCCCATTCACAGCCCAGGCATCTTCAGTGAGGGTCACCCGACATCAGGCATCTTCAGTGAGGGTCACCCGACACCCCCCCCCATTCAAACCAGAAGATCTGGTGGGGAGAGCAGGAGGGCAGGGCGAGACCCCAGTCCCAAAGTGGCACAGGGTCTCAAGGGGTGGCCCCTGCTGCCTGGCTTGCCTCCAGGTTCAGCCTCAGGGCCGTGGGGAAGGGAGTGGGAGGGGTGGGCTTGGGACACACAGGGAATCAGAAAACCGCACTCATGGCCAGCATGGGGAAGCTTAATACACGCTTTTTCGAGGCCCCACTAAACCTTCCTAAATTCCTGAGTTGCTAACATGGACAGTGGAGAAATGGTTCTGTGCCTGAACAGGGTCCAAAGACAGGGCCGTTGCCATGGTTGCTGTCTTTCTCCATGGCCACTAGGTGGTTCTTGTTTCTTCCAAATCCTAGAAAGGTCATGGTGATAGTTATGGCAACAGACGCGTGGAAGGGCTGGCTCCGGAGGCCGATGACACATCTCCGGTGCAGGAGGCCCATCAGGGACACCATGAGTGTAGGCTGAGGCCCTCGGGCCTCACCTTCCAGCCCCTCCTGTTTATGGTGACGCCTTTCATGTGGCTTTAGGGTCTATATGGGCCTTCTCCTTCCCAAAATATTTGCAGGAAGTCGGGAAGTCAGGCAGAGCTCATCCAAGCCAGAAGCTCACCCTTACATACCTGCCGATGCTTTCATTGTAAAGCTTATTTCCCAGGATTTTTGGCTCTGCAGTTTTAATTTGATCATGGTGGAGCTTAGTGGAAGTGGACGATACTCTCATTCAAAAATGTTTACTCATATGGGAAAAACAACTGAACCTCAGTAGCTTCCATTTCTCCCCACAGCCACAGCTAGCTGGCTTCTGACAGCGGGGTGAGGAGCGTACGGGGGTCTTCCCGTTCTCGCAGTCTGGTGTCCAGTCAGGAAGTTGGGCCCTAAGGCATTTTCCAGCCCTCGGAAGACATTCCAAATGGAAGATCAACTATAAAGTAGGCTGGCCCCATCCAAGCTCAACCTCCACCTAGCTTGGTTGCTCTCAAAGCAGCTCAGGGTCCAGTCCCTGGCTAGCGGCCTCAGGGGGTCCAGTCCCCAGCCAGTGGTTCTCAGACCAGGCCATTCCCAACCTGGGTTGGACTGAGGGAGTGATCTGTGTCTAAATGTGCTTTGTCTGGTGAGAAGTAGCCTGGAAGGAGTCTGGGACTCCCACCTCACCTCCTCAAAAATGGACAACTATTTGTGAATGCACTTGACCTTTGCCCTCAGGGTCTGGGCCCCTCCCTAGTGGCAGAGAGATGAGGGAGAGAAAGGGATAATGAGGGGGGATGTCAGGGAAAGCTCTGTCGGGTCTCCAGGTCCATCAGAAAATGTATACTAAGCACCATCTGCAGGGTGGGGTGGGGGTGGGAACCGCCGGGAACAGAATGGGGACGTGGACGGACATCTCCTGGGTGGGCTGCTGCTTGGCTCCAGCCAGGAGTTCTGTGTGGGATGCGGGCCCAAGGTGGCCAGATACTCCTTTTTATTTTATTTGTTTCAAAGAAGCTAGGAATCTGTAACATACTAATGTAAATTTTCTCAATTTTTAAGTGGGAGCTCAGATTTTAGAAGGTGTTTTCAGAGTCAGACAATAAGTCACTTCTGAGCCTGCTGTCGGTTGGGTGGGCTGGAAGGAGAGGATCTGTTCAATACCCCAAACCTCCCTGAGGCTGAGACCTGTTCCCTCTTCCCCTCCCCACACCGCACCTACCCTGTGCGACTCTCCCCCTCCCCTCAGGACAGAGAGGTGGCGGATCCCCCGGTGGGGAGGGACTCATTACTCTTCCCAACCCCAGCAGAACTGGCATGAAGCCAGACCCCAGACGAGTCATGGACAGAGCTTCTCCATGTGCCTGTTGACCAATATGGAGCCCAAGGGGGCCCCTATCTGGTTCAGAGGGTCAGGAGCCCTGCCAGATACCCGTTCACCATTTCGGGCATAAGACTTGGGGGTTCTAGAAGGTGACTGGTCAGCAGAGATGCGAGCAGAGGGGTGGGGCCGGGGGTGGGGGTTTGGGGAGGGTGCGTGTTGGAAACCTCCTTTCATTTACACACACTTATTCATGTGCAAATATATCCCCCCACCCGCAAGTTTTTGTTGCTATGAATAAAGGAGGAGTCATTTCTGGACAAACCTTCCTGCAAAGGTGAGCCCTTCACCAAGGAGCTAGGAGGTGAGCTGTGGGTGCCCTGTGGGGTGGGCTTGCGTTTTCAATGGAAGATGATTTCCTGTTTCCCACAGTGATGGAGTGTGGCAGGGACAGCTACACTGGCCTTCTCTCTTCTCTACCTAGGACACTGTCTATGGCAGTCAGACAAGGGTCTCCTGGGAGAGGTGGCAAGAGGCACTTTGCAGACAATTTCTTCATTGCTACCTCCAGGTCAGGGTTGATGCTACCGGGGTTGTGAGTGGGACCAGAGACCCCAAGGGAGTCCCAACAGCGTCCAGGAGGTGGCACCTGTGGGGGCGGGGGGAGGGGGCGTGGTCAGAGCCGTGGTGATGTAGTGAGTGCTGAGCACCTGCTGAGCATCAGCACTGCACTTTATGTGCTTTGCAAATATTCTCCCACTGAAGCCTCACAGCACCCTGTCTGTTTTATAGATAGGGAAACTGAGGCACAGAGAGGTAGAGTCAATTGCCTAAGGTTACACAGCCAGAAAGTGGCCGTGCCTAAACTAGAACCCAGGTCTTCAGTTCCCAGACACACAGGATCTTACTGGTGACTGAGCTGGAAACGCCACACTCTGAGACACGATAGTGAAGGGCCAGCCTGGGGCCCACACGGCTTTGCCACCTGACGTTTGGGGTGTGCTTTGTTCCTGTGCCTCGCAGACATCTTCTGATCTGTGCACACATGTGTGTGCTGGTGAAGGGATGGGGGCCTCTGTGAACACGTGTGTGTTTGGCTCTCAACCACAATCGCGTGTAGTAGTGTGTGAGTACACAGCCATGAGGTGTGTGCGTGCCTCAGGCTCACAGCTCACATGGAAAACACTTCCCACTGAGCTGTGGGGCTGGCTGCTCCGAGTGCATGCTGACATTTTTACCCACCGTGAGCAGGCATGGGACACAGGGTCATGGCCCAGGCTGGGGTAAATGACGTTGGCACCACAAGGGCAGTTGTCAGCCAGAGATGGGTGAGGAATTGCCATGTGAGCAGAAATGTAGCAAAACTAGTTATTGTAACCCCCTGCCCATGACCTAGGCAGACCAAATAATAAAATTATGTTCATAACATTTCAAGTCGAGTGATCGCTGCTCAAATTAGTTCCTTCCCAGAACCCAGCCAGAAGTAGCAGCAGTAATGAAAAGATTTGCTGGGCTTAAGCCAAGTTCACCTGCCAAACAGGTACAATACACAGGACTTGTGAAACGTGTGCGGGCCTTGTCCCTTCCTAGGCAATGGGAGGGACAGTCAGCAAGAGAAGAAAGACCACACACAGGCCAGGAGGAGGTGGGTTTTTATTGCTGGGGCACTTTTCCACTATCACTCATTTATTGTAGAGATGTTAAGGAGCTCCACCCGGCCGGGCACTGAGATTCTGCAGAGAATATGTCTACGAGGTCCCAGTTCTCACTGAACTCACAGGGACACAGAATGATGGGAATTGCTGGTGTCCACCCTCACGTCTTCCCAAGCAGGAGGTTCAGCTCTGTTGCCAGGAGCTCTTGATGTCTGGAGCCATCTCCTCCTTCCATTCTGTAGTCTTAGACTTGGGTCTGAGGCTAATAACTTGCTGGGACTTCTCGCTGATCAGAGAAAGAGAAAGGAAGGGCATTATTAGCACGGTTTGACCCTGGTCTGATCTTCCTGTGACCTAGAGAGAGGGGCCAGGGAGCCAGGCCTAACAGCAGGAGTCAGTTGGAGCTGGGACATCCCCCTACCAAGCCTGTTTTTCATTTTTTCCATTCGTTTCACTGAGGGGAACATACAGCCCTTCTCAGGGGACAGAAAATGCCAGAATTCCATGAAAGCAAATTCCAGGTGTGGCCAGTGTAGCTGACTGAGTTGATGTGCCCTCCCTCCCAGAGCAAAACAGAATCTAAAACTTCTTTAAAATTGAGGTAAGAGAAATCCCAGGAGCCAGAAAGTGAGAGAGATTAGAGGGAAGCTGTGAACTCCCGGGAATAACTGCCATGGGGCGGGGCTAGCGCCTTTTTTAAAAAACAGCTTTAATTCAGGTAAAATTTACATCATAATATTCACCTATTTTACATGTACACTTCCAGGATATTTAGAAAATTTACAGAGCTGTGCAACTATCACTGCGATCCAATTTTAGGAGATTTTTATTGTCCCCCACCCCCTAAATCTCTCATGCCCATTTGCAGTTACTCCCCGTTGCCCTGGCAACCACTGACCTACTTTCTGTCTTTATAGATTTGTTTTTTCTGAACATTTCACATAAGTGTAATCATACGATACATAGTTTTGTACATCTGCCTTCTTTCACTTAGCATATCGTTTTGAGATTCATCATATTGTGGCTTATATTGGTAGCTTGCTCTTCTTTATAGCTGAATAGTATTCCATTACATGGAATTTTGGTTTGTTTATAGTTTTGGACATTGGGATTGTTTATACTTTTATTTGGCTGTTATGACTAATACTGCTATGAACATTCATGTGCAAGTCTGTGTGTGAATACGTTTTCATTTCTCTTGGGTAGACACTTATGTTGTATAGTAAATTTATGATAAATTTTTAAAGAAACTACCAAACTGTTGCCAAAATGGCCGCACCATTTACATTCCCACCAGCGGGCTCCAATTTCTCTACATTTTCATTATCTGTCTTTTTAATTATAGCCATTCTAGTGGGTATGAAGTGGTGTCTCATTGCGGCTTTAATTTGAATTCCTCTAATGACTAATGATATTGAGCATGTTTTCATATGCTTAGCCATTTGAATACCTTCTTTAGTAAAATGATCTATTCAGATCTTTTGCCCATCTTTTGAATGGTTAGCCATCTTTTTTATTGAGCTGTTATTCTTTATTTTCTGGATAAAGTACTTACTAGATTTGATAATTTCTTCCATTCGCGGTTTGTCTTTTCATTTTCTTAATGGTGTCTTCAAAGTGCAAAAGTTTTTCAATTTGAAGAAGTATGGTTCATAATTTTTTCCTTTTATGTATCAGGCTTTTGGTATTGTATCTAAGAAGTCTTTGCCTAACCTAAAGTCATAAAGACTCCATGTTTTCCTTAGAGTTTTATATTTTTAGCTCTTACATCTCTGTGATCCATTTTAAGTTAACTTTTATTCTTTGTGTGAGGTAATGGTCTAACTTCATCTTTTTGTGTGTGGACAGCCAACTGTCTTGTGGCACCACTTGTAATGACCATCTTTTCCCCCATTGAATTGCCTTGGCACTTTGGTCAAAAAATTGGCCATAAATCTAAGGTTTTGTTTCTGGTGTCTCAATTCTATTCCATTGATCCCTATGCCAATAGTACAATATTTTAATTATTGTAAGTTTATAACGAGTTTTGAAATCAGGAAGTATAAATCCTTCAGCTCTGTTCTCCTTTTTCAAGATCATTTTGGCTACTCTGGGTCTTTATAAAACCGTATAAATTTGAGGATTAGTCGATTTCTGCCAACAAAAAGCCTGCTGGGATTTTGATAGGCATTGCATTGAATATAATAATCAACTTGGGCAGAATCACCCTCTTAACAATATTGAGTCTTCCAATCCACGAACATGGAATGCCTCTCCATTTATTTAGATCTTTAGTTCCTCTTAACGATATTTTGTAGCTTTTAGTATACAAAATATTGTATACTCAATATTTAGTGTACAAAATATTGTATACGCCCTTATTTTGTTAAATTTATTTTATTCTTTTTGATGCCATAGTGAATGGAATTGCTTTCTTAATTCTGTTTCTGGGTCATTCATTGCTAATATATAGAAATATGACTGGTTTTTCTATATTGATTTTGTACCCTGTAACTTATTGGTTAATTCTAAACTTCTTTTTGTGAATTTCCTAGGATGTTTTCAATACAGGGTCATGTTGTCTGCAATAGAGTTTTACTTCCTTTCTGATCTAAATGCGTTTTTTGTTTGTTTGTTTGTTTTGTTTTGTTTTGTTTTGTTTCTTTCCTGATTGCACTGGCTAGATACTATAATAAAATGTTAAACTGAAGTGGTGAGTTCAGTCTTAAGGAGAAAGCATCCGATCTTTCACTGTTAAGTATAAAGGTAGCTATAAAATGGGTAAAGGATGACCTTTACCAGTCTGAGGAGGTTTCTTTCTACTACTAGTTTGCAGGAGGGAAAAAATTATTTTTACCATGAATGGGTGTTAGATTTTGTCAAATGCTTGTTCTACATCTATTGAGATATTTATGTAGTTTTATCTTTTATTCCGTAAATATGGTGTATTTTATAAATAAATCAAGCCTACATTCTTGAGATAAATCCCCCTTGGTCATGGTGTATGGTCCTTTTTATATGTTGCTGGATTCAATTTGCTAGGATTTTGTTGTGGAATATTTTAAGAGATAGTTGTCTGTAGTTTTCTTGAGATTTTTTTGTCTGGTTTTGTTACTGATAACACAGGTCTTCAAATGAGTTGGGAAGTGTTTCCTTTTCCTCCCTATTTCTGGAAGAGTTTATGAAGGACTGGCATTATTTCTTCTTTAAATGTTTGGCAAAATTCTCTAGTAAAGCCATCTGGAGCTGGATTTTTCTTTGAGAAAAGATTTTTTTTAATTACTAATTTAATTTCTTTACTACAGATCTGTTCAGATTTTCTATTTCTTCTTGAGTCAGCTTCAGTAATTTATGTTTTGCTAGGGCTTTGTTCACTCCACTTAAGTTGTCTCATTTGTTAGCGTCAAGATGTTGATGGTATTCCCTTATATTTGTTAGTGATATTCCCTCTTTATCCGCAATTTTAGTAATGTGTGTATTCTCTCTTTTTTCATTGTTAAGTCTAGCTAAAAGTTTGTCAATTTTGTGGATATTTTTAAATAACCAACTTTAGTTGCATTGCTTTTTATTTTTTTCAATTTTCTATTTTATTGATTTCTACCCTAATATTTATTATTTTCCTTTTTTTGCTTGCTTTGAGTTTGGCTTGTTCTCTTTTTCCCTAGTTTCTTAAGGTAGAAGCTTAGGTTATTGATTTGAGATCCTTCTTTTTCTAATATAGACATTACAGCTATAAATTTCTCCCTAAAGCACTGTTTTATCTGTTGTCCATTTTAGTTATCTCATTTCCCAGATCACCCTTCAAATTTCCGTCTGGTCAATTGGTCTAGTGCTTCCCCCCAGACCTGTATCACAACCTTGGCCTAGCTGCGATTTTCGAATTTTACCTTCAACAATGTTCCTGGGCATGGAATTTTTCAGTCAGTCTTCAAGGCTCCACCTTGGTAGAACTTCCAGTACCAGGGAACTGGGTGGGATGATGTAAGCGGCCCCAGGCTAAAAGTCCACAGGCTTATACATTCTTTCCGAGGTTCAGTAGGTTTTTGTTGAAGAAAAAAAAATATTGTTTCTTAACTATATTGTAAAGCTTTGGTCAATTTCCAGAGTTCTTAAATTGTTTTTGTTTGTTTGTTTGTTTTTTGTTTTTGTTTCCTGTCTGTCTTTGCTTTTGGGGAAGGAATTTGCCAGATCTTCACTCAGCCATTCCAGGGCCTCTACCTCCAGGACTGAGGCTTCGTGTCTACTCAAACAGCCCCTGTCCTGACCCAGGTGCTGAGCTGGAGGACAACATCTGTAAATAGTGCCTTCGAAAGCCACCAAACCTCTGTCCATTGGCCCAGTTTGCCTGGGACAGTCCCAGTTTACATTGTGGCCTGTTGTAATTATTATCACTCTCAGAAGTGGCTTTATTTTTATGATAAATCATTGTTTAGATATATTTCCATAAGAAGAAAAATTAACCAGAAAGAATGAGATATAAGAAATACCAGTAAGGAAATAAATCTTAGGCCTGTAGATAAATGTAAATAAGTACTTACTTTAAAAAGAATAAACAAGACTAATTTTATGGAGACTTAGGAACTGCAGTAACATGGAAGTTTAGATGGGGGACAGTAACTGGAGTTAGGAATTCTAAGATCTTTTTCTTGTTAGGGAGGAAAATAGGGATAGTAATAAACTTGGCCCTTAATTTTAAAATAAAGCTAACCACAGGAAGTATAATGTTTATCTTCTGAGCCTCTGAACTTGCCCCTGTCAGTATAGCCCCACTCCTAAGATTAGGCACCTGTTTAATCACCTCCTATTCGCCTCATTGTAAGGCGAGCCCCCCTGTGATCATGAGGATGGCCAACACTCAGCACCACACAGATGGGCTCAACAGCAGTGTAATGGTCACATGTCCTCACAGTCTGGGAGAGGAGGACACCACGTGTCACGCAGGGTCACATGGAGAGTGAACAAGTGGGAAGTGAAGAGGCGAGCTAGCAGTATCAGGAGGGTGGGCTGACCCTGGTTCTCGCAGGAAGATGTCATTGTTGTTTGAATAATTCCGAGGGCTGGTAGGGCACTGAAACCTGCTACTTGGGGTGAGCAGGGACTGTTCTCAGTCCCCTTGGTAAGAAGGGGTCGTTTGGCTAGGAGACCTCATCAGCGGGAGTAGAGTTGGGCCATTTGAGGCCCTTCCGATTTCACCAGATGTCAAGGCAGTACATGATATCGGGCCTTAATTTTAGGCCTTCGACCACAGCAGCAGACTGTCCTAGTGAAATGCCGCATCCTGAGTGGGGTCCGTGTGAGCTGGACCGGAGGCTCCCTTCCCCACTTCAGGACCACCCACTCCCGCGAGGGTGCTGGGACCCTGCTCCACTCCCGCCCTGGTCACCCTCTGCCTTTCCATCTGCCTGTCCATCTCTCCACCATCCGTCCATCCTTACTGAAAAGGACATGCTGTACAAATCCATAGCCTTTTGGAAATAATGTAGGTGGAGACCATCCAACCAGAGTGAGCCCTCACCCCGTGGACGGCAGCCGGCATCAATGATCAAGCCCTGAGCTCACACTGGGGTCTCTGGCACTCATGCTCCATGCCCTAGGTAACCCCAGCCTCACCTGGCACAAGCCCCTCCATCCCTGACCCATCGCTGCCATTTCAAGAACCAGTGTAGCTCAGTGGATGGGTGAGGTGAGGTTCCACTTGCCGCTTGCGGCATCTTCTGGCCCACAGGATCCGTGGAGGTGCCACACCTTCCAGCATCTGCTCTCCCAGTGGAGGAGTGAGGATTGGTCACCCCCGGCGGGCACCGTCACCTGGAAATAGCCTCGGCACACTAGGTCAGCGGGGGCAGTGAGGCAGGCTCCTGCCTCGGCAGTCTTTGAGGCACTCGCTCAAGTGCCACTGAGGCACAGGCAGCTGTGCTGTTGAGGCAGCTTCCTCCCCTCTCCTTGTCCCTCCTCGGGGTCTCCATTCCTCAAACCACACAGCCATCAGGCAAAACCTGAGCATTTCAAGTTGTCACTGGAGAGGCCGGGCTTGGGGTTTGAACCTGCCATTCTTTTGAGCTGCAGTGTCCCCAACAGTGCCTGGCTGAGGGTTCCAGGCCTGGATGAGAGCAGCCACAGAAATGCAGGTCCAATGCCATGGCTTTCATCTACGGGGCACCAAGAGGGGCAGCCACCATTTAGAATAATAGTTCTCTACCTGGGCTGCTTATTAGAAATCACCTGCAGCGGTGTTAAGAACCTGGGTCCCAGCCGCACCTCAGACCAATCAGATTTGCATCTCCAGTGGAGGGACCCAGGCAGCAGTTTTCAGGACTCCACTGTGCAAGCAAATTGAAAGCCGTGGGTTCAGAACAGTGCTTCTCAGACTTTAACATAAACGAAGTACTGGGACCACCTGGGAAAATGCAGCTCCTGATCCAGTGTGTCTGGGTGGGGCCAGAGAGTCTACGTTTCTAACAGCAAGGGTTTTATAGTTAGGATCCTGCTACTTAAAGTGTGACTGTAGACCACCAGCATCTGCAACACAACACGTGAGAGCTTCCTGAAAATGCAGACTCGCAGGCCTGACCCCAGATCTACTGGATACGAATCTTCACTTTAGGAAGATTCCCAGGTGATTTGGATGTGATCAAAAGCTGAGAAGTGCTGGTTTAGGAGACTTTCATGGTCTAGCAAGCCTGAGAGATGGAGGATGCTTTTGGGCCTTACCAGGGATCTCAGGGAAATATCTGTCAGCAGATGGCAAAGCCCAGGCCGGGTCCTTCCAGCTCCCGACAGCTCTTCCATCCCCTCGCTGTGCTCCTGCCCAGTTATCTACTCTGGGAAACGATGACCCAACTGGGAGTGGCTCGCTCTTTGCCCTCCGCAGGCCCCCTGCCTCAGCTGCCTCCTTCCCCAGCCCACCCTCGTGTGGGATCCTGGCTCCAGGCTGGCCCCACACTGCCCCGAGCCTCTGAACTTCCGCTTGCTTCGCAGAGCAGCCCAACCCGTGGGAGGACAGCACAGCAGACTGACCACGTGCTGACCACATAGCTCTCTCTCCAAGACAGCATCCCCGCTCCGCCCCACCCTGACGGACCCAGCCAGCCCCTCCCTCCACAGACCCTGACGCCAGCGCCAAGGCTGTGTGACCTCCTACACACCCACTTCTCTCCTGCCTCTCTCTGCAAGGCTCACTCAGGATGCTTGCCCTGCTCCGTTTTCATGTTTGCCCCTGTTGCCATCTGAGCCGCCTCTCTCCTCCAGCCAGTGAAGAGCCGCAGCCCTGCCCTGGAACACGTCACTCCCTCACCCTGCACCCTGGTCCTCCTCTTCCCTACTCATCCGGGGCTGCTGTTTGGTCAAGGCCATGGGTGTGCTATGAATGGCTTGAAGCCCCCATTCCACTGTGCCATCCCCTGCCTTGTCCCCAGTGTGATCTGAGCATGGCAGGAGCTCAGACCCAGGCCCCTCTTCCCAGGGTTAGATAATGGAGATATTGGCGGGCTGCTGCCGCCTCTCCTGAAAGCTGGGGTCGGGGAGGGAAAGCAGACGCAGAGGGCAGTTCCTGAGCTGACAGGCACAGGCCCTGAGAGAGAGCCGATGGGATTGTGATTTAGGAAATAGAAGACAGGACCTCCCTGGGACTGTCAGCTCTGCATCCCAGCATGCTTCTTGTTGCCTTGGCAACTCAACAGGTTCAGCTGTTTTTCTGGGCATCAGCGTCTGCTCTGGCAGGAGGTGACAGAGCCCCCGGAGGTGTCCAGATCTTCAGGGGGGCAGACAACTCAGCTCTCAGGGTGACTTTCACCGCCTTGCTGGGTTAGCTGGCCCTGGTCTCATCTAGCTACCTGCAAGATCATGTGATTGTGTCCAACCAGCAACCCATCCGCCCATCCATTCATCCACTCATCTTTTTTTCCACTAAGTGGTCTTTAAGCACTTGCTGTTTGCCTGGCCTCATGCTATCTTCTTCAGACAGGTATATGAGTTCCTGGCCCTCCGGCTCAAACAGGAATGCCTCTGTCCATCCAGAGGTACCTGGGCAAGCACAGAGGCCAGGAAGTCCATAGTGATTTTTTACCTGGCACACGTGTGGCCCATTTAGAAGATATTCTCCACACATACCCAACCGCAACCCCGCCTACCACCTTCCGCCAGACCCTTCTCACATGCCTGCAATTTGCATAAACACAATTACACCCCTTGTACTGTAATATGTTTTCTTTCAGAACCTAATGCTACAGGGTGGACCTCTTTCCACATTGACACATGTAGATGACAAAGGCGGTGAAACCTTTTTAGCAGCTTCACAGTGTTCATCGTAAAGGTGTACCGTCGGTTTGTTTACCAGCTCCCTACTGATTTATGTTTAAGCTGTTTGCAGTTTTTGGCTAGTTCATAAATTGTTTTTGTTTCCTCTGGGGTCGTCTTTTTTGTTGGCTTCCTTTGGCGTCCCTCATGTCAGAGGTCGTTCTAGGATGCCTGGTGACCCCTAGGTATTCATTCACAGTTGAGAGTGGGGCACCAAACACCCAACTGATATAAATGCCCTGGGGACAGGGCTTTATCCACGGTGTGTGGCGAGTCGGTACCTTGCCAGAGTCCCAAGGAAGCGTGTATTAGTTTGGTAGGGCTGCCTCGAACTACCACGGACTGGGGGGCCTAAACGACGGAAATGTATCCTCCCACAGTCCTGGAGGCTGCAAGCCCAAGATCAGGAGGAATGGTTTCTCTGCAGGCTCCGTCACTGGCTTGCAGGCAGCTGTATTCTCCACGTCCTCACGTGATTCTTCCTACATGTCTGTGTCTGAATTTCCTCTTCATATAAGGACACGAGTTAGATTGGATTAGGGCCCACTTTAATGACCCATTTTACCTCCTTAGAAACCCTATCTTCGGTCACATTCTAATGCCCCAGGTTATGACTTTAGCACATGAATTTAGGGAGGACACAACTCAGCAGGTACAGAGAGACTTGCACTCACCAGCAGCAGGGAGAGACCCCTGGCGTGTGCCGGCTGGGTGGGAAGCCTGGGGCTCTCACCACTTGTCTGAAGGCTTCCATGCTGCCCTGCTCTCCTCCCAGCCCGGAGCGCCAGGTCCTTTGCAGTTCCAGGGGAGGGCAAATCTCCCATCTCCTGCTGGGCAGGGGGCGGGGGCGGGCACCATTGCCTCTGCGCTAGACTTTCAAGCCCACACTTCAGCCTGCCAGTGGCGGTACTGCCCGTCCTGAGCCCTCTCTGGATTCAGCTAGGGAGGCCGGCCCGCCACACCCGCCCCTGCAGGCTCGGCTATGGGTCTCCTTCACCCTGAGGAGTCTGCTACCACCCTCCCCCCCACTCTCTGACTCCCCAAAACTTGTCGGAATCTGTCGGCTACTGCTGTTCCTCCTCCAGTTTCCTCTGTTCCTGTGGAACTCTGTTTTATTCTCTTGCTGTCATTACACAGGGGTCTTGGGAGGAAGATGAGGTAAATGCATGAGTTCAGTCCACCGTGTCTAAGAAGGGGGAAAAGCCTGCAGGGAAGCAGGCTCGGGGAGAGTGCTCAGACCCTGTTGCACCCCCTGGGCGGGGACACAGCCGCCAGGCTTGGGGGAGGAGAGATGCAGGCTGCAGATGCCACCTCGGGTCTGTCCTTTGAATCCTGAATCCCTGTCGTTGCTCAGAGAGAAGGAAGGAGGCTCCCAGGCCTCATCCTGTGTGGCAGTGAGCTCTGGACCCCAGGCTTGGGCTCCCTGGAACAGGCCTCGACTGCCAGCCTCCTCTCCCTCTGGTGATATCATAGGTGTGACACTCTAGAGCCAGAGACAAGGTGGGCGTCTGACACCTCCAAAATAATATGTGTTTTCCAAACTGTTGCTGAAGCTGCTAAAATGTTTTTTAAAACTGTTTACAGTTCCCTTGGTATAAGACAAATACCTTCTGTTGCTGGGCGTGGGTCGGGTAGGGGGCCCTGAGCCTGGAGAAGCGGGATCAGAGCAGCTCTGGGCCTTGGTTCTCTCCAGGGCATATGGGGAGGCTATGGGGGAGACCCAGCCTGGGAGGGCCCTGTATCTTCTTTGAGGGGTTGGGGCACAAGACAGGCAAAAAGGGGCTGTGCAGTGGTTAAGATGACAAATGTGGATAGTAATCTGTGGTTAGTCCTGGTTGAATTTCTCCTTCTAAGGTCTCTGTGTCCTTGTGGGAGGTGGGTTTATATCTGAAGATACTCCCCACCCCCCGCCCCTTCTGGCTTCTGTGTGGAAAGCCTGAGCTCATCGAGGAATTGTCCTAGGGGAAAGGACAGAGGGGGGTGTCTTTGAAAGAGGTGAAGCAGACGCAGTGTCCAAAGCTGAGAGGAACGGGAGTTTGCCCGAGGCTAGGGAGAAAGAGGCATTTGGGGTTCCCTGGGTAGTGGGTGATAGGCCTGGGGAGGTGGCAGGACTGTGGGGGGCACCTGGGGAAAGTGGAGAATGCCTGAGAGCTGGACCATCCACCTACCTGCAATGACCAAGGAGGACTGAAGGCAGAGGCCCATCCACAGACTGTCTGGAGGGCGTTGTAGGACCCTAGAGAGGAGAGGGGGCCCCTCCATACACTGACCCTCCCCTCAGCAGAATGGGGCCTGGAGCAATTTATTTTGACCTATAAGAAATACAGACACTTGTGAGGTGGGACCCGACTGTTCACAGCAAGCCCGGGCTTCACGTGGTATGTGACCATCTCCCGGAAACAGCTCTCCGGCCCGTGTTGTGACGGGGCCACTGCTGTGGCTGCACGCTCCATGTGTCAGCTGCCGGATGGAGACAGGAAGGTGGAGGGCCGCACGGGAGACGTTTGGGCCCTGGCTTCCCCACCGCGAGGGCTCCCACGCTGTTGCTTCCTCCACGGGCCTCCGCGGCTTCCTCCAGCCCAGGCTGAGCATTTACCCCTCCGAGCACAGAACACGCAGCCAGGCCTTCCTGACTACAGAGCCTGCCCGGCAGAGGAGGGAGAAGGATCCACGGTTCCTGGTACATTAGCGAGGAACTGGCTAGGCCCTGTGGTACACACACTACACAGCACACACACCACACTCCATCCCACTGGCCACTGCTCACCAGCTAAAGTCACGCCCAGCTGCAGCTCCTCTGCCAGGCCGAGCACTGACTGACTGCAGGGGGCAGCCCTTTCCCCTGCCTTAACCCTCGGGGGCTCCCGCAGTGATTGCAACTCTTCACACTAATGAGACTTGGGTAATTTTTCCACTCCAGAACCATGGGGACACAGGAGGTGGGTGCTGGTGTACAGCGCAGGGGCTTCTAGGAGCAAGGCCACGCTCACCGATCCCAAATGTCACCCCTTCATTCCTTTCTGCCTGCGGGGGTCAGCCTAACCTGGGAGCCTACACAGCACACATACCACACTCCATCCCCTGATGGCCATGCCTGTCATTGCTGAAAGCAGAGGTGGCCGGCACTGTGCTCTGGCTCGACCTGGACACAGCGAGGAATGGCGATCAGACCTGGCCTAAGCCAGGGTGGCCAGGGTTTGGTCTGACCAAAGATGCTCTGTCTGTCCTTGGCCCATACCTGTGGCCATTCCCAGGCTCAAGGCCATTTGTCTCAGATATGCCTGGTCTGTAACAACAGGAAACCCAAATTCCACATATCCATGAATAAAATCTTTGTGGGAGGCGATAGGGCCTGACAGGAAGGCTGATTGTTTCTGGGGACCCTTTCTGGGAGCCCCATGGCCACCCCCTGGAAGCCCAATTCCAAGATCCCTAGAGCAGGTGTTGGCTTTAAAGGCGTGCACTTGCTTTGCTACCGGCAGAGGGCGCCCTAATTCAGCTCACGATGTACTAATCTGCCCTCAGTCCTGTCCTTCTGGGTCCTCTGAGACTGGGCACCTCCCAGGACAGGACTCAGATCTGTTCCTGTCTCTGTTTACCTCCAGCCACCTTCCCACCTCCCATAAGCACAATGGATGCCAGAGTACATGCTGGGTGCTTAGTATATCTGTTGAGCGGAAGGGAGGAAAGAAGGAAGGGAGAGAGGGAGGAAGGGAGGGAGGAAGGAAGGAAGGGAGGGAAGGAGGGAGGGAAGGAGGGAGGGAAGGGAAGATGGTTGGATGGATGAACAGATGGGTGAATAGGTGAATGAATGGGTGTGTGGGTGGATGGATGGATAGATGAGTGGGTAGGTAGATGGATGGGTGGGTGGATGGATGGACAGACAGATGATGGATAGATAGGTAAATATACTATAAGACGGACATGACGGGGAGGTCAGTAAAGGTTTATGGATAGACAAAGCCATAGCCCTTGCTGTGGACTAAATTCTATCAGGAAACAAGAGAGGAAGCTTAACAACATCTTCAAGAAAAAGGCCCAGATGCTGCTCTCATATCCAATGTTCCTATGGTCTTGTCATCAGGTTTCCTTCTGTCCTCCCTGTTCCCCGGTCACACCCCTTCCCCTCTCCAGCCTGGGCTGGGGATCCACGGCTAGGAACACAAACCTCAAAGGGGCATAATGGCACAGCGAGGTTTCTGAGGAGAGGTAGCTGCCCCCTCGTCCCCCACCTCCCTCAGGCGTAACTGCTGCCCAGCAAGGGCCATGGGCCGGGAGAGGCCTGGAGGCAGCGGCCGCCCCTCACACTGCCCTGGCCCTTCCCTCCCCTGCTTCTTAGGTTCTTTCGCTGGTTCCGGCTCGGGCTCTGGGGTTGCCAGTATGAGTATACCAAGTGGATCAATAACATGTCAGCCCTTTGCCAAGAGCGAGCCTCATCCATCAAGTGCTAAGTGACAGCTAATCATTTTCACCTGGTGTTCACCCTTCCAAAGACCTGTAGGCTGTGCTCCGAGGCCTGCTGGAGACCAGGGGGCAGGATCAGACTCTGCCTCTCTCCCCTGCAGGCCGGGCCGTGTTTCCACTCCCAACACGCACGAATGTGCAGTTTAGTGGGGACGTGTACACGCCCTGGACTCGTGAGGTCACGCGTACCCGTGAGTGTGGGCAAATCTGCATATGTGAGCTTGCCTGAGGGCTCATCTGCAAGTGTGTGTATGTCACTGTATTTGTTTAAGAATGTGTGTGTCTGTCTGTGTGTGCATGACCACATGCATATTTCTGAACGTCCGTGCGAGTGTGCACACACAGACGTATATGAGCATGTGCCTCTCTGAGCTTGTGCCTCTGTGTGTGTGTGTGCGTGTGTGTGTCCACGTGAAGGTGTGTGCCGGGTGCCTGTGTTTATCGTCAGCGTGCTGTACATGCCAGAGGCTGCAGCCCCCTTGGGTCCTCCCGAGTCCTCTCCAGGAGACGGCGCCTATAGGATGCCCCACCCTGCACCGCCTCACTGTCACTCCCCCTTGGCCGGTGCCTGGGAAGAATGAGTGGTGGCTGGAGTCCTGTGTTCACCCATTGCCCGCTTCCTGAGAGGAGGGCCCCGGGTTGCCAGGAGCATGTCAGTTGAAAGGGACGGCATCAGGTAGGGCTGTATCCAGGTGCCACCTCAGTGTCCTCGGGGCCCAGAGTCTCCGTTCCTCGCCTCTGCTTTCCCCTAAGAGGTTTCGCTCCCAGGCAGCCTGTCCCGTAGGGGTGGCCCTGGCATCTGCAGGCCTCTGTTACCACCCTAGCTTTGTTACCCGACCCTCTTTGGGCCAGTCCTATGGCCGGCAGCTAGACTGAGCTAGTCGATCCAGCTACACCACTTGCTCCTCATGGTGTGTGCGGTGTCACTTCACTGAAGCACGGGGGCTGGGCGTGGAAAGGGGGATAAGCGGGTGCTGGTGGGTTGGGGATGGGAAGGTCAGTGGGCAGAAGCAGGCTGCGGGCACTTCGTTCCCTGGCTGAGGCGTCCTGTCCCAGGCACTAGCAGGTACATCCTAAAGGGTGCTGGCCTGCCTCCTCGGCGCCCCCAGCCCCACATGGGGCTCATAACAGCCCCTATGCAGGCCCTGGGTGAAGCCGGCTGCCCTTGCTTCAGGCTTTCAGTGACCCTGACCTCTGGCCATGGGCCCTTGCCTGGGCTCCACTGGTTTCCAGCCACCCGGGCCCTGAGCTAATTACTGCCCCTGAAGTCCAGCCCTGCCCCAGCCAGACACCCTGGCCATGCCCCGTCTGTCTCCTCCACTGTTGCCCAACCTGACAACTGTTTGCCCTTCCTGACAAACCCTGACCCGGAGGTGGTCTCTGCACCCCTAGCTCTTTGGGGCCTCTCAAAAGAAGGGGCAGGTGCTGGGCCATGACCCCACCCCAGGGGCAGGTACAGTGTTGGGGGGCCTCGCCTTCTCTGTGGTCCACTCATCCTAGATGAGGACATGCATGGGCCCTCTGGGGCACACCGCAAGCAGCCTTCTGCAAAGCATGGCTGCAGGGCTGCTCAGGGCAGGCAGGCGGCTCTTCCAAGTCCCCATAAATAATTGAAGACAACTTATAATGTGTGCTCACCGCTGGGAGGACGCCCCTCCCTGGCAGCATGCGGGAGCAAGCCCGGACAGTGCCGCTGGGGACGGGGGTATCTGCTGAGGTCACTCTGGAGAGGCTGGAGGCCAGGCCCAGGCTTGTCCCTTCTGGGCCTGTCCACCTCCCCCCGACCCACACACACTCCTCTGACCCTGTTTCCTTCCCCGCCTCCCCACCCTCGGAGCCCCCAGGTCAGAAAAGTGTCAGCGAGGGCTTGCTGCAGATGGCAGGTGTGGCAAGCTAGCCTGAGAGCTCACAAGCCAGGTTGTACAAAAATGCTTGCTTTGGGGCGGGGTCAGTGGTGTGGCTGGGGAGGACGAAAAGGGGCCCTCCCCAGGGGCCCTCCCCAGCCGTCTCTCCTCTCAGCAGCTGTTTCAGGGGGCCCAAAGCGAGATACCACTCCTGGTTAGACCCCAGCTAGCAGCCAGGCTGGAGCAGAGCCAGCCTGTAGCTCCTTCCAGGCAGATCCCTGGAGGAGGGACCCAGCGAGTAACGGGGGGAGGGGCCGGTGGTGATTGCCCAGAGCTCCAGGGAGCCACTGAACCCGGCCGCGCATGTGTGCGTGTGTAGGGGACAGGTGTTTTCATGAGAGCCATGACTACACGTGTACAGGTGTGTCACATCGTGTAGATGCAATGGAAACTGTGTGGCCGTGTGTGTGATTGAGGGGACACGCTGCGTCCTCACGTCTGTGGCTGTACGTGCCACAGAGACCTGGTCAGGGCTGGGAGGTCCTGGGCCCGGAAGGGCGTCTCCTTTGGCTCCAGGCTGACCGCCCCCCCCCACCCACACACACACAGCCCCAGGCACCCTGGGGCATCCTGCACCGGAGCTTGTCTGCCTGCTGCTTATGGGGCTCCTTCCAGACTCTCACACTGAGAACTGAACCTCAAGTCCTAATCCTTCAAACCTGAAATTCCTGGTAATGAAATTTGTAAAAGGTGAAAATTAAAAAGCAGCCGCCACATCCTTTGGTCACCGTGCCAGCCTGGGCTCCCTACAGGGCCCCTCAGGGGGTCTGGGAAGCTGAGCACGCTCTTCCTGACAGCTCTGTCCCCCAAAGGAGCCTTGCTTTCCTCTTTAGTAGAAAGGGGTGACTTCTTCATCTGTTCCAAAGGCCACACAAGTGGGAAATAGGATTTCTCCCTTGGCTCTCCCTCCCACCTGGCACTCCAGGAGTCTCAGGAGAGAGGCATGAGGAAGGAAGGGGGTTGGGGTGTGAGGGGAGATGGGGGAACCAGGCTGGGGCATTCAGCTGCAGGTGACCCCTCACCTCTGACCCTGGTAATCCCTGTCCCTTTGTATACCTTCATCCGATCATGGTAGATGCTTTGGGAGGTTCAGGTCAGAGTGGCCTGGGCTCAGCTGGACTTACCCACTTGGGCCACCGAGGATGGGGCTATCCAGGGCTCTCACATGAGCCCAGAGAGAAGCAGCCAGGATGGGGTTCACTGAGGTGGGGGCTCCCCACACTCTCCCTCCTCCTCCCTTCCTGGACCTGGAAAGTTGGCTAGGAGCTGAAGTTCACCCAGTTCTGCCCTGAGGCCTTTGTGGAATTGAAGAGAAGGCCTGGGGGCCACCCATCTCTTGAGATGACCAAGCTGCCTGCTGGGAGCTCAAAGCGGGACAGTGCATAGAGCAGGGGGCATTGTGGACCGCACACCAGGTCACATGGGACTGGCCACACTGGGTCGAGCATTGGGCCATGTAAGCCTGAGGTCTCAGCCTGGGGCAGTTGGGGGAGGCAGTGAGGCCGAGGACCCTGGAGCTCCCTTCCAGGTGGGAAACAGGACAGGGAAATGGCCGACTCTGTGCCTCCTGACAACAGCGCCGAGCCCCAGACTTGGCAAGGGTGGGTCTGGGTTTGCGTCTGCATCCGACTGCCGCAGCGAGGGGAGGTCCCCGGCGAGAGGGGAGAGAGATGTGGGCCGAGGTCATTAGCAAAGGGAATGGGACGAAAACGCGGCAGCAGGCCTGGTGTTCACGGCTCTGGCGTCTGCCTGGCCTCAGTGCCCCGCCTCCCACCCGACACCAGCACCCCGGCCTGCTAGGATCCCCGGTTGCTCCTGACCTGACAGGTCCCCTCCCGGCACACGCAGGTGCTGGCATGATGTGCTTCACCCAGAATCACTCGGGAGCCATTGAAGGGCCATGTGTCCGGCTCCCCAGATGGACCCCACAAGTCACGACCCTCTCATACTACCACCCTTACTCAGAGCCTGAGCCTGTGATGCTGCCGGGGAAAAGCCTGGTACCATGAGCATCCCGTCTTGGAAGCCCTTCCTCCGTAGAGCTTGGGATAGAAGGACAGGGCTGGAGCACAGCCTCCTGCTAACCCGAGAGGCTGGGCCACGCTCTCAAGGCAGCCCTCTGCACTGCCCAGGGGTCCCCGCCACGTGGGGCCCAGGGCCGGGGGTAGGCCTGCGCCTGTGTGTGTGGTGTGTGTGTTTGCTCGAGCTCCTGCAAGTCTGTGGTCTCAGGGGAACCGAGTGTCCGTGGCTGACCGGTCCCCTGCTCTCAGCCGAGGAGCCGTGTCCGGCAGCACTGGGGGCTGGGGCTGCCGCTGCCGCTGGCTATGGGCTGTGCATCTCCTCGTGGCTGGCTGCTCTATTAATCCATTCTGTGAGCAGGCTCGGGAGTTCACGGTGTGAATCTGGCCCTTTGCTCCAGTTCCCTCTGTGCCCCCCGGGAGGAGGAACACATGTTAAATATTTGCGGTTTTGCTGCGTTAGGTTTTAAAGTTCAGCAGTAATTACCGTGACCAGGTGCCAAGTGAAGCTACTCCCTGGGGAGGCCGCCCTCAGCAGCCGGCTGGTGGCTGCATTCCAGGCCGGCCTGGATGTGCTGTTCGCAGAAACCTGTGTGCCTTCCCTTCCAGAGTCCCTCCTTGTTGGCCCCACTGCCTCGCGGAGCCCCGAGCCCAGTCAGGCTGTACCACCTGTGGCTGGGGCACTGAGGAATGCCCAGCAGGGGGTGCTGTCCCCAGAGGGCCAAGGGCAGAGCGGCTGGGCTTGCAGCTGTGTACCATGGTGGGACGGCCGTGACATAGCCCGGGGGCTCTGGCAAGGGCACGGCCACCGCCAGGTCAGGCTCACAGCCACACCTGTGGCTGTTCACACAGATTCCGGCCTAACAGGCAGAGCTACATTTTCAGAATAGATTTTAATTTTTTGTTCTAGACCTCCAGCCTGCCTGTGTCACACTACTTAGCTACTCTTTTGTGTAAATTCAGCTCAACCCACGATTCCCTGGACAAATTCAGGACACTTTAGTGCATTCCCATCTAGTTCAGAATTCTCTCTGCACTCAGGCCTGGGCAAGTCTGGTTGTGTGGAGATGCTGCATTTAGGAGGGCTCCTGAGGCAGGGGTGGCACCCATCGGCTTTCATAAGAGCTGTTTCTCCCCTTGGCTTTTCCCAGGACTGCACAAGGGATGTCCTTCAGGGCAGCTGCTGGATCCAAAGAAGGGGTGAGGGGTTGGAGAGCCAGCTGGGGCACGTTGGGTCAAACATCACCTCACCACATCCCACGGTCTCGTGCAGTCCTGGGAGAGAGCTCCTAGCATGTCCCCTGATACTTGGGTTTGGTTTGATAAGCATCCCAACCTCTCCCCTGCCATCCCTGAGCTGACCATGGGTACCCAGACATGCACCTGCCCTCTGAGGCTCATAGCCCACTGGAAAGAGAGGTGTGGAGGAGCACAGAGCAAGGGAGGGGAAGAGGGAGGCAGATCTCACCCCTTCTAGCTCCCTGGGAGACTGTGAGGTGGGGGCGAAGAGGACCTGGGCCCCCCAGGGGGAAGAATGCACCATAAGGCGGTCTTGACCAGGTGAGGACACCTTGGGTCTCAGGAGGAGGCAGGCTCACCCACCCGCAGTGTTAGCTGCTCTACTCCAAATTCTGGTCGCCCTCCGTGGACCACATCCGAGTCCTGTGGGAGGGGCTGGAGGCAAACAGGACGAGCATCTCGGCAAAAGCTGACAAAGCTTTCTGGCACAGGGAGCAGCTAGCAGGGGTGGGACAGAGGGAAGATGGGCCTCTGTCCATTTCGTAGCAGAAGGCTCTGCCATGTTGGCACGCCAAGAGCTCCAGTTGCCAGTGGAACTTAGAGGGGAACCCAACAGAAGCCCAGAGGGAAACGGGCCACAATCATCTGAGGGTTCGACTGAGGGCGGAACTGTTTCCACGCTCAGCCAGGTGGCTGTTGGCCAGAGAACTCCCTCGGTTCCTTGCTGTGTGGGCCTCGCCATAGGAAAGCTCACAGCCCGGGAGCTGGCTTCTTTCAGAGCAAGGACGTGAGAGAGGGCAAATGAAACAGACGTCCGAGTGTCTTTGTGGCTTCTCATCGTGCTGGCTGTGTTCTGTGTGTGGGCTCGTCTCTAGTCCAGCCCGGTCATGCAGAGGGAAGAGCAAGGGCAAGTTACCAGGCAGTGGGGCGGCTGGGCGCCGTCTCAGAGGCCGCCTGCCACCGGTGGGATGTGATGGAGACGCTTTTGTGGGGAGACGACATGTCTCTGACGTGCTGTGTAAAAGCCTTACTCTGGCTGCTATGGAGAAGCAGTTGGGGTGGCGTAAAAGTGAAGCAGGGAGACCTTTTGGGACAAACTTCACTTTGCTGAGACTGGCTTTCCTGTCCATAAGAGGGTCATAAGGTTAACAACAGAGGCTTCCTAAAGGGCAGCAGGGGGATTAAATGAGATACTATGGGGACCTTGCTGGGAATGACGAGTGGTCTGGACAGACGTGTGGCCTTTTTCCTTTGGACACACCATTGCCCGCCCCACCTCCCAGCGTCTGGCATTGGCTACCGCCCCTTCAGTTCATTGGCGGTGTCTTCGTGTGTCCGCACATTTGTGAATTGTGATTGGAGACAAGGTTCCAGCTCTCCGCTCAGAGCTCCGGGCCTGTCGGGGGTGGGGGACGGGGCGGGGTCTCTGGTTTGGGCAGAGCCGGGGCTGGGAGGGGCGTGAAGGCGCTGGCCTCGCGGGCTGCCTTAGACCCCGTTTCCATCTCAAGCATCTCTCAGCCCCAGGGAAACCAGAGAGCCCTCTCAGCATCTCAGTCACATAGCAGAGATTGGGGTGCAAGGGTAGGGGGTCCCATATCCACATGCTGGGACAGCCGAGCCTCCGCTTCTACCCCACCAGGCCTGCCGCCGGACTGAGCGTGGTCCTCTGAGTCCAGCTGAGGGCTGGATGTGCTCCATGGTGATGCTGCCCCTTTCCTCTGAGGGTCTGAGAAACAGCCCTCTGAGGCTCGTGATTGTCCTTTAAGGATGAGGCCAGGCACACTGGCCCGTCACACAGGGGAGCCTCTCGTCTAATCCTCAGAATCCTGGCCCTGCACTGACTGCTGGAGGCTCATGCCTGGTATGTGAGCCCGCATTCCGTTTCTGCCCCAGCTGGGGTTAACTACCACACGGTTCTGCCGGATGTGGGGGAGTTCGCGTCAGCCCCCACAGCAAAAGGCAGAGTCCTCCACCAGACGAGCTTCCTGCAGACAGTAGCCACAAGTGGGGTCCCCAGGCCGGCTGCACCAGTGCAACGAGCTGCAAGCTCAAGGGGCCCGATGACCCCTCTAAGTTTGATAATTCACTAGAAAGATTCATAGAACTCAGGAAAGTGCCATGTTTACAATTACAGTTTTATTATAAACAATACACATAGAGCAAGGTCTGGGAGGGTCCTGAATGCAGAGCTTCCGTGTCCTTTCGGATGGAATCAGGGCACATGACCCTCCAAGCATGTCGATGTTTCCTGCCAGGAGCTCCCCTGAGCCTCGGTGTCCAGAGTGTCAATGGAGCTTTCAGTTCATAGGTCTGATCGATTAATCACTAGCCAGGAAACAACTCAGTTGCCAGTTCCCCTATAAGTTCCAACCCTTTGATCAGGTGGTTGAGTTTTCTTGTGACCAGCCCCCATCTTGAAGGTATCTTGAGGCCACCGGGAGTCACCTCGTTAGCATAACAAACGCACTAATCACTCAGGAAATTCCCAGCATTTTGAAGCACTGTGCCTGGTAGGAAGCTGAGGGATCAAGACCAGGTACAGGCTTTATTACACCACTGCCCCTTCCCAAGTGAATCTGTCACCAGAAATCAACTTTCAGCCTCCCTTCTGGAGCCATCCATATCTCCTTCCTTGTTTCCCCTCGTCCCTCAATCTCACTTTCAATCTCCGCTGTTGCTTCTTGCACGTCACCCTAAAGCCTCAGCCTGAGATAGAGCAAAACAGATAAATTACCGCCAGCTCCGGCTTCAGCTCCAGAACAACACGTAACATAAAAGCGGAAACTTCCTACGTGTGTCACACTTGACGTCTAGAAGCACCGGTTTTGAGGGCCCCTGCACACCCACCACCTGTGGATTCTCCAAGTCAAGGCTTGTTTCTCTATGAGCAGAGAGTGACAGGGACCCACCCGGCATGACGAACAGGTGCAGTGGAGATGAAGGGACCGGGGTGGTCGCCAGACCCCAGACTCATGGCTCTTAGGAGCATGCTCTCCGTTGTCACCCCAGTTGCAGGGGTTCAGTGAGGGGAGAGGAAGGAGGGAGAGCACTCACTCAGTGCCCAGGCCAGGAGGGCCATGAGCAGCAGAGTGGGCAAAGCCCTGCACGAGGAGGTCCCACTGACAACCATGAATCCTTCCCAGTTGGTCCCCGAACCATCCCTCGCCGCCCACATGAAGCCAAGCAGAGGGGAGCAGGATCTCTTTCCGAGGGTCCTCCACATCATGACCCAAGCAAGGCCAGAGTCTGTAGCAAATGTCAAGCAGAGAAGTCCCTGGCCCAGGGGAGAAAGAGGCAGCCTTTAAAGGCATGTGCTTACTGGCAGGCGGCAGTGCCGGGCCTGGCTTTTGATCAGAAAATCCCAGCTGTTGGCAGAGACAAAGACAATCCCTAGAAACAGCCTGGCTGAGAAAAGGTGGAAAAGAGGGTGGGAGAGCTGTAGGCCCCCTCCCCTGCCGGCACAGAGCCTCCCACCGCAGCGGCCAACCTTGCGCCTCAGCGGTGGGGCGAAGGGGCACATCCAGACGGGCTTCCAATACTGCACACACAGAGTAAGCGATTGAGCTGGAGAAGAGAATTCACAGATTGATAGGGCAAGGCATCAAGTGTGCCCCGGGCAGTGTGAGAACCTGGATGAGAGAGGGACATGCCGCCTCCAGCCAAGCGCTTCTCTCCTCCCAACGCAGCCATGGGCAGCCGGGGGGTCTATTCTAGTGCATTCTCCGTCTCTCCCTCTCTCTCTCCCTCTCTCTTTCTCTCCCAAACACACACACACACACACACACACACACACACACACACACACACACACACACAGCTCTCTACAGCAGCTATAGAAAATCATAGTCTCTGCACGCTTCCCGAAGCAGCACTCACACCTGTGAATGGACCAGAGCATCCCTTCCACCTGTTGCTAGTTAAGGAAGTGCGTTTTCAAAGGTACCATCCCCCTACCTACAAAGGAGACTGTTCCGGGCTGAGGGGCCACGGTGACCTTAGCCCAATAAAGCCATGAATCTGTGGTGACTGAGACAGACACCTAGGGGTGGGCTGGGATTCCAGCCCCAGCCCTTTCTTGCGAGGGCCTCTCGCCTCCCTCCTTTGTGGTGGACCCTTGGCCTGAGGACCGTTTTGGAGATCGTCTGCCTGGAGGCAGTCTATGGAATTCCTGCCAGAGCGTGTGCTCTCCTGAGTTTGGGGAGCCTAGCAGCACCCCAAACTCTGCCCTCACTTTGAATGATTGGTTTTATTCTTGTCCCTATCAATTGTGCCCACCGAACTGAGAATCAGGCCCCAGAAGGGCAAGAAAGGAGGCTGGAGGACCAGCAAGAGAGCATCTCAGAGTCCGGGTGTGTTTGGAAGTTGGAAGCGGAGAACCAGCCGGGTCCTCCGTACTGACCTGGGGCCCTACTTGCCTTCCCAGTGCCCGGCCTTCCCCACTCCACTCCGGCTCCTGCATGCTGGGGTCGGGGAGAAGGTTCTTGATCTTGGACGCTAGTCAGAATGACACCAGGCTCTCCTGGACTCTCCTGGTCAGAATCGGGGGTGGCACTCCCTACCAGCTCTTAGAAAGGCTCCCCAGCGGGTCCTGGTCTAACCGCTCGCCAGCCCGCTCTCCTTCCCCTCCCCGTCTGTGATCTGCACCTGGCTGTCTGTGCCTTCGGCCTGGCACTGCCATCTCCACAGAGGAGGACCTCACTTTTACAGAGAAGGGATCCCTCTGAGGCTCTCTGGGGTGTTTGCTTGAGCTCAGACCAGATGCCTAGTCCACTGCCAACTGGGGCGACCACTTACCTGGCCCGTAAGTATAGAGGCAGCTTTGGGGACCTGGGGCACCGTAGGGGGAACATGAAACCCCAAGTCCTCGGGTCTGTGGGAAACGTCCTATTCAGACTCCCTTCCTGTTCTAGAAGGCGTGCCCCAGCACCAGCAGACACACTGCCCTCACCTGCTTCCTCCCTACCCCATACTGCAGAAGCTGGGGGTCTGTGGCCATGCGGGACAGAGCCCACCACAGCCCTGTCCCCAACTTACTGACAGAAAGACTGGTGTGTCTTTCTCATTCCACGCCCAGGTGCAGAGCCAATGGGACATGCCCTCGGAGCTGTGTCCTCAGCAGTGGAAGTCGGCTATCCTGGTGACCAGGAATAGAGTTCACTGTGGCCATCATTAGAGCCGAGACAAGTGGGGGAGGCAGTTCATCTCCCCATGCTGTTATGTTCTAACAGTTAGCTTTTCAAAATCCAGAAAAAGGCCACAGGACATTTTCCAAGAGGGAACCGTCCCCAGGGAGTGCTTGGGTTTGTCACACTCTCTGAAGCATGGCTGTCTTTCCAGGACAGATGTGTTAGCTACCTCTTCCTCTGGGGTTCCCCTGGGGCCTCCTCCAGTCCATCCTCTACCCAGCTAAGTCCTCTTGCCTAATCCTGGGCTTCTCACTCATCCCTGACCACTTGTTATGTGGCCTCTGCATTCGATAGCCCCGCTGGCCCCCAGGCTGCGACAGGATTTATCTCCAAGTTCTGGAGAATTTCCTCCTGTCATCTTCAGCAACAAGTAGTTGCAGCTCTCATTATAAGACTTGAAAAAAAAAATTGTAGCCGAGAAGAGAGATATGTGCCTTCCACCCTACACTGGGAACATCTTGACATTTAAATCCAATTACCCTTTTCCCATTCTTGATGAGGATATGACATGCAGCTAGAGAACATTCTGCTAGATAAATACATCATATTCTCTGACTGCTCAAAACTTTGCAGGGCTGATTTGGGGACTATGTGTTTCCCAGCCACTGTCGTCCTGTGTGAGAGGATAGGGTCATGGACCGGCCACATTAAAAGGCTCTGAAAATGAATGTTTGGAAAATTTTCACAGCCTTTGATCTCTGCCCTTCCCTGAGTCATCAACTGGGAAAATGCAACAATGGCAGAAGCAGGACAACTCTTGTCAACCTTTGTAAAGGGCCCGCGGTCATTTCGAGCTCCCAGCCCTGGGCTTTCAGCAAATGCCACAAACCAGTTGGCCATAGTAGAGCAGGATTAATTAAACATATTACTTCAAAACTGCAGTTCTCACAGAAGCAAAGCGTGATGGACTCCAAATGAATCAGAAAGCTAGCAAGGAACGCTGTGCTCTTATTCTGACGTGCATATCGGTTCTCTGCCATCTGGAGGGATGGAGTGCAAGTTCTTTAGCAAGTGCACAGACAGTTCCCTGGCTGGAGAGGGAGACAGTGGGAGGAGAGGAAGTTGTCAGGGTTAATCAAGGCCATGAGAATCCTGCCTTCTCTGCATCCGGAGGGCCTCCCGGGACAGGACGGCTGGGCCTCCCGGGACAGGACGGCTGTGTCCGAGGAGACCAGACAGCTTCCCTCCCCAACCCTGCCCCACTTCGGAAAACTGCTTACCACTTACAGCTACAGGGTTGGACTTGACTCTCCTCATTCCATTTCCACCTGCGAAGAGAGGTGGGGGGGAGAGAGAGAGAGAGAGAAAGAGAGAGAGAGAGAGAGAGAAGTCAAGGAAAATGCAAGTTCATGAGATTTAGTCTCATTTTTACTTAGTTCCAGCCACCTAACCTCTTCCCCAGCTCACTCCCAGCCATGACTGTTACCAGCCCGAGCTGACTCTTCTCCCCACTCCCACAAGATGGAGTTCAAACAAGCAGAGAATGGTTAACCAAACCCCCGGGAGTCACGGAGGCAGAAAACCTTCCCTTCCTCTTTCCATCAGTGCTGGGTGAGCAGTCACCTTCCTTCCCTGGGGATCTAATCATCCTCAGATACCCCACATTGTGTTTGCAATTCAGTCAAAATTATACTGTTCTATCTTGTGTGCTCTGAGCTGGTTAATAAGTAGAAATTAAGCCATTTACTTTTTGCCATGAATCCTGGCATGAGACCCGAGTGGTATTTACATTTGTGAATGCATAGGTGTGTATGCGCTTGTGTGTTAAATGGAATTCAAGACTCATTCCATCAGCCCCAAAACATCGTTCCCAAGAGTTCATATGTATTTGTCATTTTTTACAAAAACACATTTTGTCTCTTCTGACAGTCCCTAAAAGCTTAGGTAAGAGTCAAACATGAGATCTTTCTTCTCTGGCATCCGGACTCTGGGCATCTCTCAGAAAGAGAAGGTTGAAGGATCAGATGAGGTTTTGGTCGACGAGCAAGTGGCCATAGAGAACCAGACAAGCCCACATCCTGGCAGGCGGCACCTCGCACCAAACACTGCAGTCTGGTGCAGTCTGGTTAGGAGAAGTCAGCTCTCAGGAGCGGGGTGAGATGGGGACCCTGTCACTTTCCTTAGAAGTCCTTCTATACTACCTTCAAAAATAAAGTGTGTGCTTTAAATATTCTAGAAACAATTTGTAATAGATGTCTGTAACTTGTCCTAGAATTAGACTGCCGGAACCATCCAGCAAGTCATAGGAGCCCTGAGCAGAGAAACTCAAACAGTCAGAGCAGCGAACCTCACATGGGTCCCTCCAAGAGAGCTTCTCAATCAGTCATGCCATTCCCTGGTGGAAATTCCCAGCACCTGAAGGTGAGGGGAGGACCTCTCTGGTGACACCCAGGGATCTTTCTCAAGGCCGTGGGTATCTGCTTGCAGAACTGGGTCATGAAAATTATGTGGTATACTAAGTTCAAAGTCGGAGCTCCTGACAGGCTGAGGAGACCGGTTGCCTGTGAGCTCGTGGCCTATGTAGATGTGTGCCATGAAAAGTTGGATCTGGGACAGAGACTTGGTCATAGAAGACTTGGTCAGAGAATTCATAGAAACAGCCTTCCCAGGGAGAAGAGAATCACTCTGAAACAGACCCAGACCGGCAGTGTAAGACACACTCTTAAACTCTCGTGACCAAATTGCAATGTGGAGTTTCAGTTAAAAATCTACGGGAGTGAGTCTTCACATTTTGGGCTCTCGCTCTCTCTCTCTCTCACTCGCTCACACACACACACACACACACACACACACACACACACACACACTACTTAGCATTTCAGGAGGTTCAAGGACCCTTAAAGGTCATTATATGTTCACTTAGCTGTCTTTCCCACTGGACAGTGAACCTCTTAATAGGTAAATGATCTGTTCTCATATGCGCCCCCAGAACTGGTATCACGTGCACGTGCAGATCTCGGTTTCTGAGACTCTTTTTTGACAGAACCTATTTGTCAGGCCCGTGTCACTACCATGTACCTGAGGCCATAAAAATCTTCTCTAGCAAGATAGCACACCTGACACGGTGGTTACGGTTGGGGCGACCACTGGACAGGGTGCAGGGATCCGCTGCGATCCTCCAGGACCCATGCCTTCTGCAGGGTTGGGTAGCTTTTTCAGGCTTCCCTGCAGGGCACAGACGTGGGGGCCCTGCCAGCTGCCACATACATCCGCTCCGACTATACAGCCAGAGACTGGGGAAACATGGTCACCAGGTGGGGAGTCCGCGAACCTGACTTGGGCTGTGTGTGCGGTCCCCCTCTGTGTCCTCGCTCTACCAGGGAGGCTACGGTGACGCTCCAGGTTCCCAAGGGTCAGGTCCCCAGGTGTATATGTCTGCTCAGACAAAAAGTTAGGAATGTTTGGTTGTTCCCTTTCCCCCTCAGAGTACACTTATCCAAACAAATGGCTACATGTCACTTTGGGGAAGGACTGGGAAACGTTACCATGTAGTTGCTATGATGCTGTGGGCTTCTTCCTCTTGGCAACGCAACCTCTCCTTCGGCCATCGAGTTCTGGACCTGAAAACTGCCAAGGGACTGTGCCTTTTTATTGGGACAGCTGCCCTCAGCCCCTTGATCAGCCATCTTGACTTCTTTCGGTTGCGTGTGTTGGCCGAGACCCTCGTGGGCTGGCCATCTATCTTGCTCTTAGGGATGTCCTGTTCTATTAACCATCCCGTAGCTCTCTGCAGGTCAGCAACTGTCGGCTGCTGCACTGACATTGCTGCTTATTAGAATTTGTTTATGGTGGCTAAGCACTGTTGTCTCTATTATCTCAAGATCCTGTGGTCTCCACTGATATCAGGGATTCAGGTCCGTAATGTCATCTCCCGCGTTCGGCCCCAGCCTACTAAGAAGAGCCATCACCGGGCTTCCCGTTACGCTGGTGCCCCTTCTCACCGGTGAATTCTCTATCACTTTAGACAAGGCGGTGTGCTCCAGGCACTCCCACAAAACGTAGTCCCGGGGTGGGTCTCCCGGCCTTTCGCAGACCACCCCGGCATGACCGCCTCTGTGAGCCTCCATGATTTGTACCGCGGTTCCATCATTTCTGCTTCATCTGGTGCGGGCCAGAGCCTTCCCTGTGTCTCGAAGAGCCATGCTGGCAGCACGTTCACATTGTCATCTGGGGGCCTTGCCATACTGTTGAATCCTGAGTCCCAAGAGAATGCTCACCTATCAATCATTCCTCCTTATCCAACTTCACGTTCTGCCCTCTTGGGTAACACCCTCGAGCTGAGTTCTGTGTGCACTCCTGGCTTCTGCCGTTACCTGTTTTTCAGGTCACTCACCTCCCAGGGTGTAGCCTCTCGTCTTCACAGGCATCAATCCAGATGTCCCCATTTCATTTCTCGTGGCTTCGTTCCTTCCGTCAGAGGCCCGACATTGCTGAGAGTTAACCTTCTCTGCAGCTCAGCTACTTTATGACTACATCCTGGGGCCCATCCTCTTGCTACAGAAGACGAGAATGTCTTTACAGGCTGCCAAAGACACAATAGCCAACCAACTTCACTGCCCCTAAATTACTACCTGCCCCATATTTCTCAGCCTCCTGACACATGTTTATACACACCAACACATTGCCTTCCACCGGTAGTTCACTGCCTGTACGAATGTTAAGAGCCGCATTACTGCCTCTTGCTGGGGCTGTCTGTGGCCCATCTAGCTCCGGTTCCGGGGGCCCGTTGCTGGCTGGTCACAGGTGACTCAACTCTAGCATTTCATCTTGGCATCTGCTTTCTCGGACCACTGGCACCAACTGTCAGATTCTTGGGAAGGAGACTGAGAAAGTGTAGGAAGCATATGGGTTCTCTCGGATCAACACCTGTCAGGGGAGGGGAAGGAAGCGAGAGTGGGCAGAGGGAGAGGTCGGTCTGTGATGTAGTCAGCCAGTCCCACACGGAGCGCTGGAGCTGGGATGGCCCCAAGGAGAGGTCCAGAATGATTCACCGTATATTCCCCACCGACCGGTCACTGGATGCCCACAGCCCCTGGGAAGAATGTGTGACCCTGGGTGAGGCGCTTCCTACAGCTGAGAGTGATCTCTGGAGGGAAACTCAGCTGTGAGCTGTGTTTCTGTGCGTCCACCATGACCACCGCACCCTGTCATCCCGACAATCTCTCTGACCCCAGCACCCCCTACACCTCTGGCTCCCAGTCCTCAGCTGGCCCCTCACCTCACAAGGAGTGCCTAAGGCTTACTCTGTGGTCAGGGCGGGGTGTTCAAGTTTCTTTGCTTACTCAAGGATCGTCAAAAATTCACTGTAGCTGATGTTATTGAATTCACCTCTGTTTTTCAGTTTTATGAAAGCCTTTTACTTCCAGGTATTACCATTTCATTTCTGAGATACAAGCAAGATCTCGGCAAAACTGAAATAGCATTTTTTTAACATGGCATTTTAGAGTTCTAAAATACATTCCACAACTTTTTATCAGTTTAATTAAGCTATAATTTATATTCAGGAAAACACATTCAAATGTATAACATTACCCCAACCCAGATACGGAACATTTCCCTCACCCCAGAACATTTTCTCGTGCCCCTGCTCATTGGAACCCCCTCCGCCCAGCCCCCCAGGCAGCTACCAATCTTATTCCATCTCCAGAGATTAGTTTTGCCTGCGGAAGCACTTTATATAAGTAAGACCCTACAGGAAGTACTACAGTATGGCTTATTTCACTCGGCCTCATGTTTGTGAGCTTCATCTACACCGTCCTGTACCTTAGTAGTTTGTCTCTGCTTATGGACAGCAGCATTCCATTGTGTGGACATACTACGGTTCCTTTATCCATCTCCTGTTGGTGGGCATGTTCTCTGAGTTTATTGTCACAGCATGCATGAGCACAGGCGACATGGTCCTCAGTGAAGTCCCGGCAGGAGGTGTGACCGTCCGTAGCCGTGCAGCCAGGGGTCCTGGAAAGCGGGCTCTGTGAGCCAGCGGGCTGGACTTCACCCCAGCGTCACTTAACAACGCGCCCTAGAAAACAATGATCTGGCCGAACAACTGGCGCATTTTGTAATTCCTCTCAAGGTGTTTATTTTTCCAGAAGATGCTCTAGGCATTTTCTTTGGATGCTACTCGAGTTAGCATCCTGCCAAGCAATATCAACTCTCCTTTTTTTAATTCAAGGTAATAGTAATGGAGGGGCTGCCCTGCAGAGCGATCGGTTTGGGCACATGCATGTCAAACGGACTGTATATCATGACATCAGACACTCTGAGAAAATTGCTTTTCTTCCCTGAATGCCAAGTCATAAATAATTTTAGGTTGGGAAGAGCTCTGGTAGGTATGTGCTTGGCTCCATGGAGTGGCCTGTAAATACTCTGAGCCATAGAACAAAAAATGAGGCAACAGATTTGTGGGGTCATTTCTAGTCTGATCCTCACTGTGAGTCATTGCAGTCGTTGCTGTGGGTGCCCCACCCAGCTCTGCTTTCCCGGTAGGTGCACCTGTCCCCGGCCGCTGTGCATGTGGGCAGCTCACGGCTCACAGCTGCACCCTTCATCAGAGATTTGACCTCGGCTGACAGGAGACTCTTCCGGAAGGTGATGGCTTCCCCCTGGAGTTGGCCAACAACCAGTCACGTGCTGATAAATGTGCTTTGGGGTCAAGGGACAAACAAAGCCCTGGTTTGTAACATTTGCCAATTTCCCTGTTGTAAATACTCCCGCTGTGGCCAATTCCTAGTTATCTTACAAAAATTGACCATAAGTTGTCTAGGTGTGCAAGCACCTGCAACAAGAAAAATGACATTTAAAAAGGCGAACGAACGGTACCACAGAATTCAAGATCATAGTCTCCTCTGGCCAGGGCAGGATGGGCTGCCCGAGAGGGGCAGAGGGAGCTTCTTAAACTGGGTGGTGAATGCCTGCATGCCTGTGCTCTTAGTCTTTAGATGTTATAGATTTTCTTTTACGTGAACAAAATATTTCATGACAAAAACAATTCTAAAGAAGCCTTGTAAGCTTTGAACTTGTTTTCACCTGCACGTGTGGAGCACGGCTTTTGGTGGAGACTGAGCAAGCAACTTGAAGGCTGGTTTCCGTCCCGCCCCGCGTCCGCCCACTGGGGGCATCTGCAAAGGTCACACTCCTGATGAGTTCTGGGGAGAAGAAGCGTGGTCCTGCTGATGGAGATAGCCATTTCCCTCAGCATGGGCAGCAGGAGTCGGTGAACGAGGGCTCCGGACAGAGCTGCCCTGTCCGGTACCCCTAGGCCGTCCTGCTGCCTGATCCTCAGCATTCGTCCTTGAACATTTAAATATGCCCGGGCACCGAGCAGCCCCAGGTGTTCGCCGCCCTCCTCCTCCAATGAGCTCCGGAAGCACTCTGCATGGTCCCCGCTGCCGTCCCCGTCTTCCACGGGAGGACATGTAGGACCAGGGTGGCTCTGGAACCGACTCAGGCCCCACAGCTGGCGAGAAGGGGAACCATGACTTCCACAGGACTGATTGCTCCTGCAGCCACACGTGCTGCCTGCAATCTGGCGCCAGCACCACTGAGCGGCTTGCAGCACTGTCCCCTCCAGCAGCCCCAGGATCCCCTTCACCAAAGCCTTCCTCGCCTGGGGTTCTGCTTCTGCTTGCAGCCCAGCCTGGGCTTTCCACCGGGGTTGGGGAGACAGAGGGTCTGGCCCAGACCCGGGCACCTGGGGGCTGTCACTGTCTGAGCACAGCTGGGGGTTCCCGCACGCTCCTTCACCCAGCCTGCAGGCCAGGTCGTCCACACTGTCCTTTCCTCCTGGACACACAGTCACCTTTGGACACAGAGCCACTGCTTCCCTGTCACAGAGCTGGTGAGACCAGGGCTGCAGGCAGGTGAACTGCTGCCAGTCACGGGCCCTGTGGGGACTCTCACAGCTCGGCCCCTCGTGCTCAGGCCACCTTCCTTAACCCAGAAGCCGGTGCAGCGAGGGAGGGACCACAGCTCGGGGAAGGCAGCCAGGACTGACGGCAACGGGCCAAGGAGAGTCTAAAGAAGGAAATCAGACTGGGATGCTGATGACGTCTCACTGGGGCGCACAGATGCCCGAGGGCCTCAGAGGGTTCCAGGCGCTGTTCTGGATAGGGCCTGGGCTAATGCAGAGAGTGGCAGGAAGGAGAGTCCCCACCCTGAGTGGACCCTAGAGAGGCCTGTGGGATGGGGGAGGGGCAGGGGACTCAGTGCTGAGCAGAGGAGGCAGGGGCAGCACACTCAGCGGGCCCCTAGAGGACCACACCTGCGGCCATCAGCAAAGCTCCATGAGATAGAGGTCGGTGGAGAGGTGAGCAGCCCCTGGAGCCAAGAACAACCAGGTTCAAATCCCAGCTCGGCCACTCACCAGCTTAACGCACGGACGTCTTAGTTTCTTCATGTGTCAAGTTGGGTCAAAATAGCGCTGACCTCATGGGCTTCTGGGAGAGTCCAGTGTTGTAAGGCTCTTCACAGCGAGTGGGTGCCTAGAATCAATAAATACCCTCGCTGATGAGGACGGCAGGGTCAGTGCAAGAGTGGCGTAGGCAGTGGCCCCTGGGGGAAGTCTCTGAGTGCTGTGGGAGGCCAGGTTTCTAGGCCAGGATCAGACTTCCTGGGAAGAGAGGCAGGAGCCCCTGGCAGAGGAAGAGCTCTGTGCCAGCAGGCTTACGAAAGGAGTGGGGTCGGTGCCCACACCAGGCAAGGGGCCACCAGCAGGCACTCCGGACCTCCAGGTGGCTCTTGCCCTTTGTCTACAGCTGTATTATATGAGTTCTGCAGGGCCCAAGGGCCTCTGTGAAGGCTGGAGCCTGGGCCAGGAGTGGCCCCAAGCAGCTGGCATGAGTGAAGGGCTGCAGGACCCAGAGACAGAGCAGAGGCGTCAGGTGGGAAAAGACCCAGACTCTGCATTGGGGTGCTGTGCGCCAGGCCTGCCTGAGAAGTGGGGGTCCTCCCTGAGGAGAAGAGGCAAGGTGGTCTAGAACCTGAGAGAGAAGGAGGCCTAAGCAGAGTGTCCTAGGGGGGTTAGTGACAGCATGCGATCACTTAGGAGACCCTGATGGGGCCAGTGAGTGGAGTCACAGGGGTCACTGAGGGTGTGACTAGAGGAGGGTTACCAAGCCAGGTCAGTGCGGGTCGGGAGGATGAGTTCTTCAGCAAGGGCCTATCACATGTCCAGGGAGGGTCACAGCTGAATTTAGTTTTTCCAGCTGCATGCAAAACTAGATGCCCTCCCACCAAAGAAACCATCTACAAAACAAAAAGACAACCCACCCAATGGGAGAAAACATTTGCAAATGATATGTCTGATAAGATGTTAATATCCAAAAATATATATATAAAAACAACTCTTATAGCTCGACATCAAAAAAATTAGATTAAAAAATGTGCAGAGGACCTGAATTGACGTTTTTCCAAAAAGGACATACAGATGGAAAATAGACATATGAAAAGATATTCCATGTCGCTAATCATCAGAGAAATAAATGGAAATTAAAATCACAATGAGATATCACCTCACGCTTGTCAGAATGGCCGTCATCAGGAAATCAATACACAACAAGTGTTGGTGAGAACGTGAAGAAAAGGGAACCCTTGTGCACTGCTGGTGGGAGTGTAAATTGGTGCAGCCACTGTGGAAAACAGTGTGGAGGGTCCTCAAAAAACTTAAAATAGAACTATCATAGAACCCAGCAATTCTACTTCTGGGTATTGATCCAAAGAAATTCAAAACGGTAATTCGAAAAGGTGTATGCATCTCTATGTTCACTGCAGCATTATTTACAATGGCCAAGATATGGGAGCAACCTAAGTTCCCACTGATGGACCATTGGATAAAGACGAAGTGGTACATACATACAATGGAATATTACTTAGACATAAAGAAGAATGAAATCTTGCTATTTGCGACAACGTGGACGGACCTAGAGGGTATTATGCTAGGTGAAATGTCAGGCAGAGAAAGACAAAAACCACGTGATTTCACTTACATGAAGAATCTAAAAAACAAAATAAATGCAAATAGAACAAAAACATAGATATAGAGAACAAACTGATGTTTGCCAGATGAGAAGTAGGTAGAGGGATGGACAAAAAAAAAGGCGAAGGGAATAAGAAGTACACACTGTCAGTTACAGAACAGTCCCGGAGACGGGCAGCACGTCACAGGGAATATAGTCAGTAACATCGCGATAACCATTTGTGGTGTCAGGTCGGTGCGAGACTTATCGGGGCCACCACTTTGTAAGGTATAGAAATGTCTAATCTTACGTTGTACACCTGAAACTAATATAATATTACAGGTCAACTATAATTGAAAAATAAATTAAAAAAAAAACAAAACCCAAAACTAGATGCCCTCTCTGGGGGCTCTGGTCCCCAGCTAGAGCGTGCACAGGGACAGACTCTTTCTCCTCAGTCTCTCATTCATTCCTCTCGGGCTCTCTGGGCCTTGGAGCCTGTCCCTGAGGAGATGCCACTGGGTTGGCACCCCCCTGTGTCCTGGGCCACCCTTCTCTTCATGCCGCACCCCCACCCCCACTTGGGCCAGGCCATTTAGTCCGAAGACACTGCCGGAAGAGAGAGCCTCGCCCCTGCTCTGCCAGCAGCCAGGCCGCTGGGGCCCACCTTCCCAGTCTCCCTGAGCCCGACTCTAGAACTATTGATTGGCTCTTAATTGGTTGCCCAGAGGAGACCGAAGAAAAAAAGAGGCCAGGCAAAATAAAATATTATTTTTAATTTTCACAAGTGTGGGCACCAAAGCCTCACGGTTCTTCTTTGAGACCCTGGACACCAGACGCCCTCCCACAAGGATAGGAGAGGTGGCGTGGGTCCCTCAGAAGGAGTCTCCCCTCTGGGACAGCACCTGTGACCCTCGGCACCAGCCCCTGCACCCTGCCAAGCCGGGGCGGGCCTGAGGATTTCATTATGAGCTCAGATTATTATCAAGTACAAGGGGGAGTAAAGGGGACATTCATTATAAGTTCTCCTTTTAATAATGAATCCCATTTCCTCCTGCAGTTGGTTTTCTTTGCAACAGATGCTGTTGCAGAAAATGGAACAAAATGGAAAAGAAAAAAGGAGAGTAATTAACTCGGCCCAAAGCCTTCTTCCCAGCAGATGTCAGGGACGGCAGGCAGGGTGCCCGAGGCCCGCCCACCACGCCCTCGCCTGGCACGGCTGCCCGGCCGCCGTGGAGGGGACACATATGTCCCAGCGATGCTGGGCTCGGCTCCGCGCCGGGGAAGCATGGAGCCGCCCTCCTGCTGTTCAGTAACTGATGACCATTTTTCTCCAATTAAACCGAAATTGTAGGATCCTCAGACTTAGACACCCAAGTAAAATAATTAGTGCTTCAAATGTTAATTGCGCTCAGATGTGCCTTTGCCTGTGGAGGCTGTCTGCAAGTGAGCATGCGGAAAGGTAAGCCTCCGCGGAGGGGGCTCTGCCGCACGCTCCACCACTCCCCACCCCCCAGTCCGGCAGGCTGGCCCCCCCAAGACCCCAGTGAGGCCAAGACCTCGTGACACTGCCCCGACGGCTGTGCCAGACCTGCCGGGCTGCTCTGCGTGGCCTGGCCCCAGGCACCCACAGGCAGTGCTGCGTAATATTTAGGATGAAGGTTGTTTCTTGCCTCTGAAGTCAAACAGGTCTGGGCCAGACTGAGGCTCTGCCCCATGCCGGGCCAGCAACTTGGACCAGGGCAAGACACATCGCCTCTCTGAGACTCACTGCCCTCGTGCAAAACACGGATAGTAAAACCGGCCCTGCCGAATGAAGGGCCTGAGAGCCTGGAGCATCTTTCTACCCCTCCCTGTGTCCTCAGCACCCACCAGGCCCCAGAAGTGCTCTCTCCCCGCGGGCAGTGAGGGGCCGCTCCGTGCAGCCTGCCTGCCCCTAGGGAAAGTCTGCGGCTGCTCCCTGGGCCCTGAGAAGAGGGGGTGTGGGGCTCCTACACCTACCGCCACCCCTGGAACCTGCTCGCAGACTAGGGGCAGCACCTCCCTGCCCCTGGAGAGGCATGTACTCCCCGAGGCCCCTCTTGCTGTGACTGTGCCCGTGATTGTGCCCGTGCGTGTGCCCCAGCTCTGCTCTCCGCAGAGATGACAAGCCTAAGAGGCTTAGGCTCCTTTATGCCCTGCGTCCCAAGGAAATCCATTTAGATATTCTGTGTTCCTTGATACACCACATAATAAGATTCCTTTATCTCGCGTTGTCATGGGAAGTATATATTAACTGATTAATATTAATGTGTTGGCCGATTAATATTAATATCCGAACTGATTCCTACTTCACAAGTGCCGCAGAGCCCAGACAGCTGTGGGGTTTTGGCAGCTCCCGGGGGAGGCAGCATAACTCGATGCTGACCCTCTCCACCGTGCGTCCTGACGGACACCGTGTTCTCCAGCACCGTCTGTCAGAGCTGCCGTGGAAGTGTGTTTGGACTCTGATTGGGGCAATTAAAACCCTTGCCATCTAAGACAGCATATTTTAGCATTTAAACATTTTACATTCTCCTAACATATTTTCCCAGTAACGCTGTTAAATTAGGTGGTAAAAGATTATTTCTTGCTTCTGAGGTTGAAATATGTTCCCCTTATTCCTTATCTGCCTGGAATTAGAAAGGTTTCAGTATTTTATGTTCTAAAGGTTTCATTATCAAAATTTGCCAGACTTTACAAAACAAACATTTTTTCCCCCTTGTTTTAATCAAGGATGGACAGAGCCTCAGTCTTCTGGTGCAGAGACTGTGTTCAGCATGGCGTGGAGGGGGAAGTGTCATATTTTGCAGCAGCCGGGATGTGCGCTCGGGGCTCACGGGGGTCAATGGGGACTGGGGGTACCTTTGATTTGAAGTTGCCACTTGTGCCACCTCCTGAGTATCAGAGAAGCCAAAGACAATCAGCGAGGCTCCAGCTTCCTGTCCCTCTTGCCCATTACCAGAGGCTGTACTTGGGGCTAGTGGAGCTGGGCTGGGGCCATGTCCCTGCGCCCTCTCTCCTCCAGCTACCCGCCAGTCTAGCCTCAGCCATGGCCTGGCCCTCATCTCAAATCCTTTCCTCTCAACCTTGAATCATTCACCCACCACCATTCACTCATCACCCGCCATCTACCCACCACCCACCAGCATCCGCCCGACACCCACATCTGACGTGGAAGACACCCCGTATGCAACACACGAGTCTCTTCCCACCCTGATTCCCCTACCTGCACCTCCCAGTTAAATGTGCCATGAGCAGAGGCTGGGGCCACTATCTAGTAATGGATTGCTCTCCCCCACTGCCCAGCATCCCTGAGTCACCCTGGATCATAACCTCTTATGGGCAAACTCTCCGATGTGGCGCTGTAGGCCTCGGGGCTTGTCCATGAACATACCTCTCCGTCTCAGGAAGACCTCAGGAAGACAGTGGCTATGTTCCCCTGGGACTTGACCCCAGTCCTGCCTCCTCCGTCCCCTGTCCCTCTGTTTGGCTGCCAGGGGAAGGATTAATTTTACCGGCGAGGAGGCTCCTGCTCCCATAGCCTCTGGCCGGCCCGGAGCTTTAGCTGGGCTGACAAAAACAGTCTGAGTTTCTCTGTGGCAGTACCGTGAGCAGTCACTGGCCCTGTGTGCTATCTCCAGCCTCTGCCCTATCTCAGGGAGGCAGCCAGTCTCAGACGTGGGGGGCATGGGCGACAGCAGCTCTGACGGAAGACCTCAGCCGAAGGCGAGGACGGGGGCTAAGGAGGCAGGGCTGCCAATTTCTTCCCGAGCCCGGGCTGGGTCTTGTCTAAATCCGTTGTGGAGGTGAACTTATCAACCTCAGGTCCCCCGAGCTCTTCTCTGCAGGGCAAGGTCTTGGTGGAAAAGGATCACACTCTGTTAGCCGCTGAGTGAGAGATACCGGCCCCGGGGCACCGGTCTGCAGCCCAGTTGGTCCTAGGGCCATCCTAGCCTGGTTCCATTCAGCTCTCTCCCCACCCAAGGCAGGACTGCAGACTGGAAATGGCCCCAGCGTATTCCAGAAGCTGTCCTGAGCACACGGGAGAGGTGTGACCCTCAGGGAGGCCCATGTGCATCCTTGGGCCCTGACCTCAGCGGGCTCATTCTCTCAGTCAAGGCTGCTGCAGGGCAGACAAGAGTCGAAAGCTGGGAACGACATTCTCAGGATGTCCACCTCCAGCGCTCAGGACAGTGCCTTCCTGTGGATTTTCAGATCTTCTGGAATCTCCGCCATCTCCAACCAGAAATTCTCACCAAAGCCTCAGGCACCCAAAGCCTGATACCTCTCATTCAAGCTCCCGCCACCTGGCACCACGTGACTTGCGTTCTTTCTGCCTGCACGTGTGTTACACAGCAGCCCCTCTTTCTGCCATCGCCTGCCTACAAACAAAACGTGATAGCCATTGTGAGAATCCCCAGTGTGATTGATCACCACCATCACAATACTTTGTTTGGAGCTGCAAACCTCCAGACATAAATCAAGTCATTAGAAGGAATGACGTTTAATCCTGCAGAAGATGCCTCGGTGGGCCAAGCAGCTCTCACCCAGCTACTGAACCATTAATTCTGGAGAGGATGGCCCCGCGCACCTCCACGGGCAGCTCTTCATCTCCACTGCACGCGGGCGTGGAAGGCCGAAGGCATCAGCCAGGCTGCTTTGTGTCTTGGAATAGCACATTCATGACTGCAAAGAGGTGCCCAAAACACATGCCCAGTAATGAAGAAGGAAGTCTTCATTCCGCAGGAAATGCACGCAGCCGGGAGGGGCCGCCCCTGCCCCTGCGATGGCTCTGCTCCCGGAGCTGCCGCTGGTTTGACTTCAAAGGCAGCAGGAAAACAGCTCAGAGCATCTTCTCTCCTCTCACAGTGACCCTGCCACCCTTCAAGCAGCCATTTCGCAGGGATCATATTCCATTTGCAAAGCTACGGGTCTGATTCCCAGGGCTTTGCTGCAGATGTGCGGGCCAAGGCTGAGCCTAGAGGGGAACAGAGGGACCTCAGACAGTGCCTCGTGGGAACCCAGCAGCCCCCTCCCCACCAGGCAAACACCAACACCGAGTCCCCTGAAAACGCGGCCTCTCGTAGTCCAGGAGACCTTCCCAACATGCTTGAGAGGGGAGGGCACCAGGGGTCTCAGCTGAGGGATTGCTTTAAAGTCTGTGACAAATTCTAAGCCCACATGACAATTGTGAAATTCTGGATGACATTTCCAGTGTTTAGTTCTGCTTGCCATCCTCAGCTTAAAGCTAACGAGGGTGTTACGCAGTGCTAGGTCGCCGGCGTGTGTCAGCAGTGTTGGAAGTCGCAGGGCTGGGTTGCGTGGTTTGTGTCTGGATGATGTTTTCCCCCACACTTCGCACTGTTTTCCAGCCAAGAGCTTCAACCTTCAGGTCTCTGTCTCTGGTTCACTACGGCCAAACCCAGGGGAGGGGCTTCTCCCCCACCAGCTCCAGCCTAGCCCGGACCTCCCTCGAAAAGCCAGCCGCTGGCTGGAGACGGACATTCCCTCCTCGCCTTACCCATTGGACTCCTGACTCCCCAAGCCCTCCAGCCCTGCCCTTGGTCGTCCTCCAGGATCTTCCCTCCCTTCTCTTCTGCCCGCCCCGCCTGAGTCCAGGCCCCACCACTGCTCACCTACCTTAGGATATAAGGGTCCTAATCCGCCTTCCCCTCCCTTTTGGCCTTACTCTCCTCCAGGCCATTCCCCAGTCGCCTCCAGAAAGACCTTTGAATGTGCAGCCCGAGGGCCCCTCCAACCTCTCCCTTATCTCAGCCATGCGGTCAGTCCCTGCTCCAGGGTTGGTCACCTTTCATGGGCCTGGGGCTGGGTGCACAGGACTTGTGGGTCTTCGCATGTGCGATGTGGGTGTGGGGCACAGCCCCAGTACGTTGTGATGGGGCCATGGAACGATAGGATGCTTATGCCCCCCAGGATGGCCTGGGGCTGCCACAGGCAGCCCAGGGTGTCCACTGCTGGACTGACCCCGGGGTGCTGGGCTGGGCAGAGCCAAGGGCTGGCTGGCCGGAAAGCAGAGGAAGTGATTCTTGGCTAGATATTCAGGGACGTGGTGTCCCCATAGCCAGCTACTGCCAAGGCCACGATTAATACCTGTACCCTGGGCCCATCTCCTCAGATAAGCCGGCCAAATCCTTAGGTTAGAGGCTTCTTGAGTTGCTAGTGGCCTGATTCTTGGCTGGACCCAACTCCAAGTTCAAGGCCCTGCCTTCGGAGCATTACCTCTCCTCTCAGATGTGCACTACGGCTATCCGGACCCTCAGCAGAGAGCATCTGTACAGACTTCCAGGGCCTCCCTGGCGCTCCAGGCACCTCCAGCCTCGCCCTGTGGGTCGCCAGAGGCCCCGTTCTGCGCCGAGGCACACGGGATGACCCCCGCAATGCAGTTGCCCCTCGGTGGCCGCTGTGGTGCTGGAGATAGGACGGGCCTGAAGCTGCAGCCGCCCATCCATGGTGCTTGAGCCGGGAGCAGGAGGGAGGGCCTGCCACTCGGAGTCGGGGTACAATCAGTGGACAGCAGGGACCACTGGCGTACGGCCATTTGGCGCTTTCTTCTAAGGTCATCCATCCCTGAGCCCCTGGGCAGCCCTGAGCGGGAAACTGGCTCCCCCTTGGGGGCCTTGAATGGCTCTCTCAGGGCAGAGAGGCCTCCGTAGCAGGTGGCGGGGTGGGGGGTGGGGTGCGGCGGGTTGCGGACAGTCTGCGTTTCAAGGAAGCACCAGCTAAGATGGATTTGCTTTTGTGGCTCTTCAGGGTATCTCAGGCAACAGCTGTGACTGCTCTGACAGCCACAGGCCAGCTCAGTAATTGACGCCACAGCCGGAACGACACATCCCGAAGGCAGCTTGAGCTGAACTGATCATTATCTTGTGACCTGGCCAGCTCTGTGATGAGGCTGCCCCACTGGCAGCCCCCGATGGCCTGACTCTGCTCCGGTGAGGTAGGGCCTGTCTCAGGGCTGGGCCAGTCAGTGTTGCTGTCACTTTTCCTGCCAACAGGCAGCCCCTCGGCGGGCCACCTCTGCCTCAGACTCCAGCATGACTCACTCATTTTTATTTCCTGGTAACCTCTAGTGGGAATTCACCAACATGTAAGCCAAATTGGACCCCTTTCTGTAGAGCTGGCTGGAGAGCGGTCACTAAGTGCTCTGACAGCCATACAGGAGGAGTCGTGATGTCCAGCGCATTCGATGGCCACAGCCACTCGGAGCTGGCGCTGGGACTCCCCGTGGGCTCCGGACAAAGGCAGGACTGAGGCCAGGCCCACTGCCTGGGCGTCAGGTTGTCGGCGGCCTCGGTTCTGCATTCTCTCTCGTGAGAGGCGCTGGGACTCACTCTCACCCAGCCCTGGAGAGCCACAGGCCCGGGGAACTTGCTCCTGCGTGCGTATATCTGTCCCCTCCCTCCCCATCCTTCATCCACCCTCTGGATGTCTACACTTGGGACACTCACAGGCACCTCAGACTCAACGAGAATCTGCCTTGCTTCGCAGGAAATGGCACCAGCGCCCACCCACTACTGAAGTCAGAAAGCAGGATCTGCCTTATTCTGTCCCCAGGCAGCCCCCAGGTCCCGCCGAGGCAATGGCGTGCAGGAGCTGGCTTGCTCAGTGCACGAGGGCCCAACTCCTTGTTCACATGAGCAGCTTGAAATCTGCTGTGGTGGGTGTGCACACCACTGAAATCAGCAAACTCTGCTAATTAGGCTCCTCCCCCAGCCCCTCCCCATCACCCAGGGAGCCGGTTGTTAAACATCTACCAGCACACCTCTCTGCTGACTATTCCTCCCCCCTAAATATCCTTTATGCCTTCCTCTGCATTCTGCCATTAGCAGCTGAGGCCAGACCTTGGACACCTCCTGCCTGGAAAATGGCAACATCTGCTCACCAGCCTTTTTGCTTCTGTCTTCAGCTCTTCATTTCAGAAAGGTCCTTAAATTCAAAATAACCCCTAGCTTAAGCCCTTCTCCCCTTGGATCTTAGGAGATAAGATCTAGTTCCTTTGCCAGGATCACAAGGCCCCTCGCGTGTGGGCCTCTGTCAGCCACCGGGGTCCTGCCGTCTCCTCACGGCCTCAGTCTCTACATCCCTCCACTGCAGGAACCCTGCTCTCAGAGTGCAAGGCCACCGAGCTCTGCCAGGAAGGCCATCATCACCCTCAGGGCCCAAGTAATTGTCACCACCTCAGCCCTCACCTGATTGGCTGACAGCCCCTACCACACGCTGCCTGCCGTGTCCTATCAGACGTGCAATTGCCATTCAGGGCCTCGCTTCCTTGCTAGACTGTAAACTCCATAAGAGGTGGGACCACGACCGTCTCACCCACGACCAAGACACTGTCGCCAGAGCCTAAGACACCGCCCAGCACCCACAGGTGCTCGGTCAGTTTGGAGTGAATGGTGTTGGACAGAATGCTGCCTGCCGCCTGCTGTCCTTGCTGCCAACATCCTGCAGGGGAGGCAGAAATGTGGGGCCAGCGGGGGCCCCGCGGTCTTGCTGTTGAGTGAGCCCCTTCTCATCTGCAGCAGCGCTCACAACTCCTACTCATCCTCCCAAGCCTACGGGTGTTGAGAGAACACACAAAAGGAAGACAAGCGTGACCTCGTGTGAGCCACGTGCCATGTGCTCTCTGAAACTCTGCACAGACCTGAATGCACACACTCCCCGCCCAGCACACGCAGGAAGCACGCACACACGTGGCACAGAGATGCGGCACGACGCATCCCCCTGGCATGCATCGCGACACGTAGCTAAGACATGCCGAGTCCTGTTCCATGCAACATGCACACGTGGGGGTGCAGTGCAGTGCATGGCACATGCGTGCTGGGACCGCACACACACCCCGAATATGGTGAGCATCATTCCCCGGCTGTGACGGAGGAGACATTTGAAGCAGGAGTTGAGGACCCCTCCCTTGTGGACAGCCAGGCACACGAGGGATGCTCAGGGACACCTCCTGTACCCTCCAAGTGATAGGCAGGTGAGTGGGTGGGAAGCGGCAGGACAGCTGTTGGGTTTGAAGACCGGCTAACTGGCTGGCTGGTTGACTGACAGGCAGCACCGATGGATGCTCCAGTCTGACAGCTTCAGGGGAATTCACAGCCCAGGCCGAGCTGACAGGGAACTACCCAGCTGAATCGTGGATCCTAATCACGGCAGTGAGGGAATGGAATCGCTAAACAAAACAAGCTCCGGTCGGAGCTGTCAGATGCCCGTCAGACCGAGACGGGAAGATTCCCGCTTCCCTCCCCTTCAGACAGTTCCCAGAGTCCCTGCGCTGGTGCAGGAGCTGGGCTTGGGAGAACTCCGTCGCTACGAAGGGGGCCAGGTATTAGGGACACCAGGAACCGGTAGCTTGCGTCCCATGGGCTCTCTCTGTGCCCAGCACTGTGCGTTGTTTCATTTGCACATTTGCAGACCTGCAAGATGGGTATTTTTATCCTGTTTTATGAGGAAACTAAGGTTCAGTGAGGTCAAGGGATTTGTCCAAGGTCACTCTCTCATTTTTATTTTCTTTAAAAATATGCCGACCCCGTCTTAAAATCTATGACTCAGAGAGGAACCTCCAGGCAAAGGGAGAGCAAAGGGAGAGACTGAGCTGGGTGGTCTCAGAGCCCACTCACGGAGGCTGAGGCAAAAGGAGAGGCCCCCACAGGGCCACTCACAGCCCTTCTCGAGAGCAGGTCTGGCCCGCCTCCCACCTCCCGCCTTCCGCTGAGGTCCACACTCTGGCCACAGAGCCACCTTTGGGTTCCAGGAGCAGCAGGCACCCCTGTCCAGGGCAGCCCTACTGCCTGGAACCCCATTTCCCTGCCCTGGGGCCTGGGGCAGCAGAATTGGGCATGGCTGTGACCAAGGCTACTCTCCAGCATGTGACTGAGGCCCTAGCAAAGAATTTAATGAGTTGGATTTTTCCTGTGAACACAGTAAGAATTTAAGGCCCTTTGGAGAGGCTTCTTCCATTTGAATTCTGTGCCTTAAGTCCAAACTGCCCTCTAATTGCTGAGTGTGTTTAAACTTCAGTTTTGCATCTAATCTGCATAAATTAACAATCTGCCCAGATAAAGGGAGCAGCTCACAATGAGGCAGTCAGAGGCCGATATTAGGGGGTGGGGTTGCCCCTCAAAAGGACAGAGAGCCTTAGCTGGTGGGAGAAGAGCCAGACGAGGTGTGGCCACCATGAAGCCCAGGCCTCAGCCTGGTCGTGGGAATGGGAGGCAGCCAGCTGGGTGTGTTCTAGAGCCAGCCGCACAGATCCTACACAGCTTGGGTCAGGCGACAGAGCCTCAGCTAAGGCAGCTCTTGTCTGCATCCAGCCGCTTGGCTGACAGCTGCCACCCAGACACGCAGACCCTTCCCAGGCTGCCAGGCCAAGCTGGAGAAGTCACTGCCCAGGGTTGGTGGACCCCACCCAGAATCTTGGGCCTGACTTCTGCAGGGAGAAGCCCAACGCCCATCCTCACCTCCAGGGCCAGCTCTCAGTCCGGGTAGCATATTTTCCCACAGCATTTGTTGAGCTCCTGTTGTATGGCAAGCATTGCACTAGACTGTCTGACACAGATGGGCCAGACGTGGACCCTGCCCCAAGAACGTGGGGAACTAACACAACCTTTCAGTACTGATCAGACAACCCAATCCAGCAGGGGAATGTTCTCACCTCCTCCAGGCTGCTGCCGCCTGCCTCCGGAGTGCTCTTGAAGCCCCCTGAAGTCCTATCACACCCTGTTATGAGTTAAATTGCACCCCTCCCGCAAATATGTTGAAGTTCTAACCCTTGGTACTTGTGAATATGACCTTATAAGGTCTTTGCAGATGTAATCAAGCTAAGATGAGGTCATTAGGGTGGCCCCTAATTCAAAACGACAAGTGTCCTTTTAAGAATAGGAGAAGAGACAGACGCACAGGGAAGAGACCCCTGTGAAGACAGAGGCAGAAACTGGACTTAAGACGTCTACGGCCACACCACGCCGAACGTGCCCAATCCCGTCTCATCTCGGAAGCTAAGCAAGGTCGGGCCTGGTTAGTACGTGAGTGGGAAATTGGACTTAAATGGCCACAAACGAAGGAATGTCTGGGGCTGCTAAAAGCTAGAAGAGGCTTTGGAGGGAGATGACCCTGTGGACACCTCGACTTCGGACATCTAGCCTCCAGAACTGTGAGGGAATAAAATTGTGTTAATTGAAGCTACCCAGTTTTGTGGTAGTTTGTCACAGCAGTCCTAGGAAACTAACATGCCCTTGAGATAGTGAGTGTTATGTGTTCACTTGACTAGGCCATGGTGCCCAGATGTTGATCAAACTCCAGTCAAGGTGTTACTAGTAAGGTATTTTTTTAGATGTGATTAGCATTTAAGTCAATAGACTTTGAGTAGAGCAGATTATGCTCTATAATGTGGGTGAGCCTCATCCTATCAGTTGAAGGCCTTTGGAGAAAAGACCACGGTCACCCAAGGAAGAAGGCATTCTGCTTCCAGACTGCCCCTAGCTTCAAGCTGTAGCATCGGCTCTTCCCTGGGTCTCCAGGCTGCCCTGGAGATTTTGGACAACAGCATGAGCCAATTCCTTAACATAAATCTCTCCCCCAGCCCTCCATGTACATGTCATTCAGAAACCACCACCCCCTTCCTTCCCATGGAGTGGGGCCTGAAACCTCAGGAAGTCTCCCACCCCGATGGGCAACCTGAGTGGATCTGTTGGTGGATGGCACAGGTGGATGTGGACACACAGGTTCAGGCACCAGAAGAATGAGACGTGGAAAAGGAGCCAAGGAGATGCAACTTGGTGCAGGAGACTCCGGGGGTCCAAGGACCACGAGTTTCAAACCCAGCAAAGGGCAAGGGCTTTGGACTTACAGCCGTGACACTGGCTTCTTCGGGCCCCTTCGGTTCTCTGCCATCTCTGTCCCTCCTCGTGGGTCTCGCTCCTTCAGGATGGCCCTGCATTCGTCTGGGCTGCAGTGTTCAGAGTGTCGAGACTTTTCTCCCCACTGCCTACCAGGGCCTGGAGCTGGGGGTCGAGCAGCCAGAATAGCGATCACTTGCCTTAACCATGATCAGCTGAAGGCTCAGGAGGCACTTCCAGCCCTTTCTAGGAACGTGGGTCCTGTTCTGACCCCTGTCAGTGTCACCTGTCGACACAGACTGACTGAAAGGCTGGTCCTCAGCCCCATCCCCAGCGGATCCTTGGATTGGGCTTTTGAGCAGAACCCAGCAGGCCCGCCTCCTGTGACTCAGAGAGGAGTGGGAGAGACGCTGCTCCCCCACAGCTCGCTGCCGGTGAAGCCCCCTCCCCAGCTATGTCCAGAGCCAAACTGTGCAGCCTCATCCTGAGAAGTGGCCTCACACGCCCGGCAGCTTTTGCCTCCCCTTGCTGGGAAGCCAGGAAGCATTTCGACCAAATGCCTCGGCCCACGGAGAGTCCACGCTGTGGCGCACGCTTGGTGGTTCAATAACTCAGACCTTGTTTATTCTCACTGGTGCTCACTCTTACCATGTCGTGTGTGTTCCAACTGCTCTACAAACGTCATCTGTCCAGACAGAGGGATGGTTATTTTGTACGCTGCAGGGATGGACTCCCTTACAGATCGGTAACGTTACGTTGAAAGGAGGGACAGGTAATTCGGACCCTGGAAGTGGCATGGACATGGCTGGCCTTGGGGTCCTCCTGTTCCAGGGTGGTGGAGACGGGGTGTGCGTGGCAGCTTTGGTGGCACCGGACGGAACAGGAGGCCGAGGGCCGTGCTTTACATTGCCCAGCGAGGCCACTTTTATCTAGACGATATGTTTATCTGGGGGCTTGGAAGGGGCTGGTCCTGGTTATACTGAGGCCAAGCCACTCCCTCCCCATATGTCCCCCAGGGCACTGATTCTGATGGCTCCTGGTGACAATACCGTCCTTGTGAGTGCAGCAGAGGCGGGACCCCTATTTGCTGTCCAGAGGCTCTCTGAGGAGCTGTCCAGGGTTCTGACGTGGCAGCCCACTGGGGGTGCACAGACCCCAGCCTACACACGCCCAAGGCTCCTGGCTTTCACTTATTCTTCAGAGGTGGGGTGGACTCAACTTCAACCTTTATCCAAGCAGTGCGTGAAGAGCAGCTTCCTCTGTGGAAAAAGTAGGGACGCTGGGCCTCCGGCCAGGCCATCACATTTCTTTTACGTTTTTGTCTTTATTCCAAAGTGGCCGTGTGGAATGGGGCAGTCTTTGCCCAATGAGCTGCCATAAGTTTAAGGATTGGGGGCATACAGCTTTTGGCAAATTTAAGCCTCCATAAGATCTGTTGCTGGGTGTTCCACAAGACAATGTTTCTTTTCAAAGTGGGCAAATGCAGCGTGGTTGGCTTTGTTGGGCAAAAGCGGCCAAGAGGTCAGGAGACTCACCCAGCACTGGGCTCTGTCCAGCGAGAAATTTTCTCCAGCCTGTGCCTAGGGCTCTGGCCTGACCAGCCTTCAAGTGAGTGAACCTTGAAAACGCCTTCTGCCCAGTTTGCAGATAAAATAGGACAGGCCCCAGAGCCCACCACCCACCAGGTTGTGGGGACAGGGCCAGTGGGAGGTCACAGCCGCAGGGGCCTCGACCTCAACAAGCACATCCTCATCCGATCACACCAGCTGTGGGACGCCAGCTGTAAGTGGCTCCTCAGCCCCACTCGTGGCCAAATCCAGCATGATTCATTTGCTCCAGAAAAGGAATCTAACTAAGCACCATTGCACCTTGACAAGTTGACAGGATTGACGAGTGGAGTTAATTCCTGTGTCTGAAACTCAGAGGAGGAGAGGTGATTTAGCAGAGCCAGCTGCCGTCGCCAGAAGAAAATAATTAAGGAAAGCCGGCAGCGTGGAGGAAAACAGAGTGTGCGGCGGGTCCCTTCTGGAGAAGGGATCTGTGATCACTGGCTGCAGGAGGAAACTGCACGTGCCAGAGAGAAATGAGCTCAGGAAGCTCATGCTGGGGACGGCTGCTGGAAGAGCATGAAGACGCGCAGGGGAGGGGCCGACCAGGGGAGGGGCCGACCAGCGGGAGGCAGGCAGGCTCCGGGCTGAGAAGGGCGCCCTGGCCAAAGGCTGGTTCTGATTTCTAAAGCTCCTGCCTCATGGCCAGGTACCCGCTGCTCACATCCTATACCCTTAGGGGTGCAGCCAGTCCTACATGGAGCTTCTCGGTCTCCGTGGAAGAGTCTGGCAGGCCCGTTTCAGAGCTCCTCACAGGCACACACATATGCGCATAGCCATGGGAATGATCAAGAAGTTGTGGACACTCTGCCCTTCGCCCAGGGGAGGGAACCGCCCCCCGCCGAGGGAACCCCACCACCACCGGCTCAAAGGGGTCGCAGGATAACACTGCAGCAAAAGAAAGACACCGAGCCCAAGTTCCACCTTCATTTCCACCTCTCTTGGGACTCAAGAAAGATCCCAGCAGGCCCGGGAAATTTCAGCGTTTCAGTCCAGGGTAACTTTGCCTCCCTCAATTGCTGATGCACGAAGGAAGTGTGGGTACAGCCTCAGACTGACCAGTATGAGGTCAGGGTCATAGGGGTGGCTGAACCTGTGAAACTGGGCCTCACAGAGAGATAGGTAGAGTTCCTGGGTCAGGGACAGGAAACCTGAACACCTCCTTGCGAGCTGGGCTCCAGATACTGGGCCTCTGCCAAGCACACAGAGACAGGGGAAGCGCCGGCCCCAGAACGCCCTGCCCCAGGCAGCCACCAGAAGTCAGTCAGGTGTGGTCCACGCTGGGCCCCATCATGCCAGCTGGAAGTTCTAGCTTGTCTGAGGAATGGCTGGTTCCTATTGTGACTGTGGCTTTGACAAAGCCTCAGAGCAGAGACATCCGCTCGCATGGTATAAGGGCAGGAAGAGCCCCTGACACCTCAATGGCCAGGAAGGGGATGGGGGCAGGAGGTCCAGACTCCTAAATAGGTTCACCCCGAAAGGAACCCTTTTGTCTTTCCAGGACCTTCCCCCAAACAAACCAAACTGGCATGAAGCAGAATAGTCCCCTCTGGCCAAAGGTTTGCCTCCTCAGTGCTTGTTATCCGGGGTGAGCTCAGCCCCAGCCCAGGTGGGCAGAGGGGACATTCCGGAGTGTGGCCGGTGATGTGCTGATCTCTCTCCATCTTTCCCCAGTCACACTGAGAGCTTGCTGGTCACTCTGTGCCTGGGCTCTGCTCAGCCCTTTGGAGGAGAACAGGATGTGGTCAGCTCACCCCCTGAGCCCCAAGGCCAATGGAGAGGCTCAAATCACAAAGTGGACGGCTAAGTTAGGGAACTTCTCAGAGCGAGTGGGACAGCCCCTTCTGAGGGGAAGGAATGTGTTCCAATCCCAGGCCTGGTGTGTGCAAACATGTGGGTACAAAGTGTGTTGTATTCCAAGCACAGAAAGTTCACATCGGCTACAGCCAGGGCAGGGCCAACGGGGCATAAAGAGAGGGTGGACACAACTTCCTGAACAGTCCTTTCCCCTGTGACTTAACGACAGCGCAAGGTGGGTAGTGGCTCCCGGCTGCTCTGCCGGGCAGGTGTGGGGCACACTTGGGCAGGGCGCCTTTCCGCACCTTCCAAGTCACATCGGGAAATAAGACACAAAGAAGCGAGCGTCAGCTGGAATCCAGGGGGACCGAGTCTTTGCGGCATCCCCATTTTTCACGTGGATAGGGGAGGGGCACTCACACTGAGCCATCCCTCTGCTCCTGTCCCCCTGAATTGCCTTTTCACAGAGCCTACCCTAAAAGCCTTCCCTGAGGGGCACCCACAGTCAAGAGCCCACAAACAGGTCCCTGAGAACCACGTGGTACTTCCGCTGCTAACACCGACTTCTCCGTTTGCTTTTCAGGAGTAAAGTTCAACATCAGGCTACAGCAGCCCCATAATGTGAGTTCTGAGAGCAAAATCTCTGCACGAGCAGCCTGGGGAAAGTTGGAGAGGGCAGGGAAGAAAATTTGGAGTTCACAGCAAACCCAGTCTTGGAAAGAAAAATGTGTCTGGTCTTTCTCAGGAGCCTTAGGAACAAGCCAAGGGCTTTGGATCCATGAATTTCCCTTTCCCGTTAGATGGCGTCTATGGAGCGCGCTAATTGCCTCAGTCAATCTGAGCCAGTCTCCTTCAGGCTCCAGATACGATGTTTTTCGCTACCCGCCGGCAGGCCGAGGTTCCTGGGAGGCTTGCGCCATCTTGTGGCCAAAACAACACTTGCACCTCAGACCACGGTCAGCGGAGAGGAAGGGGGTGGCAGGGGCTGGGCCAGGGCTCAGATCAGAGGGGATCACCTCTTGCAGAGTCAGCTTGTCTCTCTCTCCCTCACTTGGAAAAAACTCGGGTTACAGAGGGGGCTGGGACCCCTGGCCTGTGTGACACTCAGTGCCCAGACGTCCTATCAATCCTGGTAACCGTTTCTCTTCTTGCCCCAGGACTTCCCACCAGGCAGTTCTCAGGATGGCGATTTTAAGGCACCCACAGAGAGGGACACCCGAGACCTGTCCAGCCGGGCACCGAGAGGCCTCAACCTGCCGGTGCCTGACCGAGCTCTAGCCCACCTAAACAGGGGGGCTCGTCTGCGCCCCCGGCAGCGCCGCCGGCGGCTGCTCATCAAGAAAATGCCAGCAGCGGCGGCCACCGCGGCCAACAGCTCAGCCGGTACCTTTGTCCGGCCAGCATCCCGGGCCCTGGACAGCCGCTGGGTCAGCCTGCACCAGAGGCAGCAGGAGCGCAAGCGGGTGATGCGCGAGGCGTGTGCCAAGTACCGGTCGAGCAGCAGCCGCAAGGCCATCACGCCGCGTCACGTGTCGCGCATCTTCGTGGAGGACCGCCACCGCGTGCTGTACTGCGAGGTGCCCAAGGCAGGCTGCTCCAACTGGAAGCGGGTCCTCATGGTGTTGGCGGGGCTGGCCTCGTCCACGGCCGACATCCATCACGACACCGTGCACTACGGCAGCGCCCTCAAGCGGCTGGACACCTTCGACCGCCAGGGCATTCTGCATCGCCTCAGCACCTACACCAAGATGCTCTTCGTCCGCGAGCCCTTCGAGAGGCTGGTCTCCGCCTTCCGTGACAAGTTCGAGCACCCCAATAGCTACTACCACCCCGTCTTCGGCAAGGCCATCCTGGCCCGGTACCGGGCCAACGCCTCTCGGGAGGCCCTGCGGACGGGCTCTGGGGTGCGCTTCTCTGAGTTCGTCCAGTATCTGCTGGACGTGCACCGGCCGGTGGGCATGGACATCCACTGGGACCACGTCAGCCGGCTCTGCAGCCCCTGCCTCATTGACTATGACTTTGTGGGCAAGTTCGAGAGCATGGAGGACGATGCCAACTTCTTCCTGAGCCTCATCCACGCGCCGCCGAACCTGACCTTCCCGCAATTCAAGGACCGGCACTCGCAGGAGGCTCGGACCACGGCGCGCATCACGCACCAGTACTTCGCGCAGCTGTCAGCCCCGCAGCGGCAGCACGCCTACGACTTCTACGGCATGGACTACCTGATGTTCAACTACTCCAAGCCCTTCGCTGACCTGTACTGAGGGGAAGGGCCGGCCGGCGGTGCGCGCCCTGCCCACCCACTCACCAGTCCACGGGGCATCACGCCCCCCCCCCCCCGCGGTTCCTCAGCCAGGGGTCAAGATGTTCCCAGAGCAACGGGCGCCCTGGGGACACGAGACGCCCTGGCTGCTGCAGGCCCTCGGGCCTTGGCTGGGTCCCCTCATCCCATAACTGCTTCCTCACTCCTCAGCTGAGGAAGATGCTGGGAGGTGAGCTGGATACCCCAGGAGTCTCAGCCGCCCACACCCAGCTCAGCCAGGAGTCGGGCTGACCAGGGAAGTCTGCGGCCCAGAGGACGGGGGCCCAGCGGTAAGGGATTTATCGCAGTCCCTTAGCCATTGCCTTGTACCAAACCACACGGTTTGCAGCTTTTCTACGATCCGGGGAGAGGTTCCCTTGGAACGAGGTTCTAAATAAAGCACATGGTTTGCAGAGCAGCAGTGTCTACACTCTGTGTGGGTGTGGGAGCACGCGGACCCTCACCGTTCGGTCCAGGGCTCTGTCACACACCCCAGGACAGCCTGAGCCAGGCCGCAACAGGCCCAGCTGCAGCTGCGTGAAAGTCCAAGGCCGGGGTAACCTGTGAGGAGCAGGGCAGCCCGCAGCCCCCATTCAGAGCCACAGCAGCACCTCGCACTCAGGCCTCTGAGGCCAGGACTGACACCTGGGTCCTCCTGTCTTGGCGCAGACACAGTCATCCTGAAAGGGGGAAATAGACCTACCCCCATGGAGGCCTACAGGGGTCCCTTCTTGTCAGTGTACTTGGGGGTGGGGGCGCTTCTGAGGACTGCCAGAGCAGTGACAAGCTCTGGGAAAGCTGCCATTTGGGGCTGCTATGGGGTCAAGAGGGCACTGCACATGGGTCTCAGTGGGTGTGGCCTTTCCGGGCAGGGAGTGATGTCATCCCTGGCTCTCTGAACCTCTAGGCTATGCAGGGCTTTGGCTCAAAGCTGACATCTGCAGAACCCCGGACCCTGGCCTTGATGCCTGTCTCCATTCACCTGACAACCACCTCAAAGCTGGTTACCTCTAGGTGAACCAGCTCTGGGGGAGGGGAGGAGAAGCTGTAGAGAAAAAGTCTCCAAAAGCACACATTTTCGCACAGAGAAATAGTTTTGAAGTTATCAACAGCCAGGGTGATTCCTGAAAGTTTTCAGAGAAAATGTTTGTTGGAGCTTTGAGTGTTTGTGTGTGTGTGTGTGACTGGCCGTTTGGGGCTTTTTTGTAACGGCACATGCTGCCTGTTTCTAAGGCGTCGGTCTCTGTCTGCCTACTTTCAGGTCTCATTTCTGTCGACCTGTGTCTGCTAAGTCTGCTGCATACCCTTAAGGACTTTTCTCTGAATCTCTCCCCGGAAATTGCTCTCAATCTGTCCCCATTTGCTGGGCCCTGAGAAGATGCTGTGGTCCCTTAGGTGAGACATGCTGCTGGGTCCCACTCTGGGTCTCTCTTTCTGCCTCCACTGTGGGCTCTGGACACTTATAAATGCAGGATGAGGAGTTAAGGCTGCCACCTGTCTGCTTGGGCCACATGCATCCAAGAGCCCTGAGCAGGGCGAAGCTCCTACTCAGGTACCAGCTGGAGTGGCCTGGACCATCTGATGGAAGGAACCCAGATAGGCAGGGAGCAGGCTATGGTTAGGCCTCGAGGGACACTCAGGCATGGAAGGCAGAAAAGCAGATGCCGAGAGGCTGAGAGCCAGAGAGCCAGAGAGCCCACCCACTCGCACCCTGGCCAGGCCCAGGTCAATGCGAGAGGAGATGAGGATGGCCAGCGACGACCCAGGAACGGCCGCCCCCGCACCGCGATGCCCATGAAGTAAGAATTCACAGTGAAGAAACTGTGGCTCTGGTCATGGATGCATTTGGACAAGGTCGAGGCAGTGTCACCGGTCATCTGTTCAGCAAAGGGACGCCTGGTTAGAGTTGTCTGCAGCTTGGAGGCAATTTGGACCGCTCCGGGACCATCCTCCCACAGTGTGAGTGTGTGTGTGTGTGTGTGTGTGTGTGTGTGTGTGTGTTAGGAGGTAGAGAAACACAACTTTCCTTGCGTCATCTCTCAGACCCGAGTTGGGTAGAGGTACACAGGCAACATACTCATCAAAGAGGAGCTTCCTTCCTTTTGGGCAGTGATGGCAGCTGCCGGCCCCAGCAATGACCATGCACGGCCCAGGCAATGACCATGATCACCACTTGATGGCCCCCAGCATGACTTCCACAGGGCCAATCCTGAGCCTCATCCTGAATCCACTGAGGTGGTTCTGAACCCAGCTCTGGCCCCCGACTCCAGCCTCAAGCCTTGTATAGCCCTAGGGCTTGGGGATGGGGGACCTAACTACCAACACAGGAAAGTGTGTGGGGACTGGGAGGGGTGAACATGTGAGTCTCTATCTGCCTGCGTGTCGTGTCAGTGAGTGTGTCTGTGTGCCTGTGAATGTGTGTGCTTCTGTGTGTGTGGGTGTGTGTAAGTCACGTGGTAAGCGTCTGTCTCATAGGTATCTCTGGTGGGGTGAGGGGCCGTGTACATGTGTGTGAGCCTGTATAAAATGTCGCGGTTGGGTCGGACAGCTCCCTTCCCCTCTGGGACCATCTTCCCAGAGAGAAGGGGGACCACGATGCTCGCCCCTGCCCAGCCCTGCCGCATTTCATTTGCCCCTCCTTTTGTGGGTATAGTCTGGAGGGAGGGTGTGTCTGGATTAGGGACCCAAGAAAGGGCCACAGGCTCCTCCCAGGGGTCAAGCAGGCCCATCAAGTTGGGGAAACAACCACCAACCCCTCAGTGCCCTTCCCTGGCTTGGTCCTCCAAGTGGTGGCGTCTCTGGGACAGCCACAGGCCTTCGTCCTCAAAGTAGCTGAGACCTCCCCAGACCTGAGCCCTGCTCTCTGAGTGGTGAAGATAATAGATGTCCCCAAAAACCTAGAGTTCCCTCTGAGGCCTGTGAGCCCCAGAAGCCCTGGAGTCCCCTGAGGAGATGAGATGTAAGGTCCAGCCAGGAGGTCGGATGTGAGATTCAGGCACATCTGGCCTTTAAGATACAGCCAAACCCTTCTCCTCCCTCTGCCTCCCATGTGGGCCCAAAACAGAGATGGACAGGCAGTAGATGGGGGACAAGCCTCCAGCCCGCCTTGTGCTCCCAGGCAAGACCCATTTACCAATAAGCTCCCTCAGTAGGGTGTGGCAGCGGAGCCTCAGGAGAACCCGAAGGCCAAAGGCCGTCAGGTGATCTCCCCTCCCCTCCCCCATCTCCTCTTAGCTCTATCTCTCTGAGGAGCACTCATCAAGGAGATTTCTTCCTGGCATCTCTTCCCATCCCACCCAAATGCAGCAGGACCAAGCTGGGTGCAGGGGGCCTAGTGCTGATCCATGGGCCTAGGAACAGACCAGGCCGGTCTCAGGGAGCTGGGGGTTGGCAGCCTGGGGCTGAGCAGGGCTGAAATAATGCAATCCTCATCTCTGGGGGCCCCATGCTGATGGGTACAATGACCTGGATAAAGAATAAACTTGCATCCTTGGAGAGCAGGTGGTGCTGCCCCTGGCGCAGGGAGAGGACGGGGTCCGTTGGCGGTGGCTGCCTTCGCGGAGGGAGTGAGCTCCATGGTCCAACGGCCCAGGATGGGGAAAAGGGTGTGTGAGAGCCTCGAGCTGTGGTCCGTCCCTCAGGGTGACCCGGCCTGGCCTGGTGTTGAGAGCGGTGCTGGTCCTGGACTCTTCACGCTGCCCAGAAGGGCCCTTTGCTGTGACCTGGCAACAGAGGGTGGTGCGGAGTCTGGAGGAGCTGGCGTCACGTGGGAAGAAATGCTCCTGCCCCCTCCCCCACCTATGGACTTCCAGAAGGGAGAATAGGCTGGAGGGCTGCTTCCAAGAAAACTTAAAGCCTAGGGCAAAGGTCAGAGGTAAGCGGTCAGAAGCGAGTCATTTCAAACCGAGAGCTTTCGGGTGTGCCAGTCCAAATCAAGCACTTACAACTGCGGGTGCTGTGTTGGCCTCTCCAGGCCCTGCCCTGCCCGATAGACCTCTCCCAGCAGCCCTGACCATGCCCGCCTTGCCCAACGGTATAAGCGAGGAGACTGAGGCACAGAGGCTTGCCCAGAGCTGCACAGGACAGGACTTGGAGCTTGGATCCACCCATATGTCGGGCTGGGACCCCTTTCTCTTGTGCCCTCCCAGCGCCCTGCCACATCTGTGCTGTCCTTGAGGGGAAGGTGTGAGGGGGGCCGGTTTGGGCCTCTACTAGCAAAAACAGCGCTCGGCCACCAGGGGGAGCTAAGTCTTCGCTCCTGAGCAGCGGCCTGGATATCCCCGGCCAGCCCACGAGGTGGCAGCAACAGGCCGACTATGTGCAGCTCCACGCAGGGCAGAGCATCCCCTAGACCCACAGAAGGCGTCCCCAGCTTCCCACCCTAGTTAGCGGCCTTCTGCCCTCTCTCCCTCACAGCTATGGGGTCACTGGAGCCCTGCCGCTACAGTTGTCTCTGGACAAACCCTGGAGGTCATTTTGGAACCCACTAACTCCAGAGGACCCACCTACCCTAAGACCAAGCTCCCAAGTATTACCAGCACCCTCACCTTTCACCTGGGCCCAGTGGGGCAGAATGTCCCCGGAATTCCTTGCAAGCACGGACTGGTGAGAAGGGGGGATACAGTGCCTCGAAGGGGATACAGTGTCACCAGGGTGGCTCTTTGGGAAGCTTAGACTAGGGGTACATTCTGCTCTGCCTTACAACTCGTGCATTACTCCTTCTGTCTCACTCCCCTGGCAAACCCCAACCTGGCCGGCCCCTCCAGTCTGCCCCCCCCCCCCCACCAGTGCTGCAAGAGGTAAGGGCTCAGTGTGCTTCACTTACATTCATGATCACGAACCTCACGGGGCTGGTGTTTGTCCTCCTCTCTGAAATAAGGGTGACGTCAGGCCTTCTGTGACCACGACACACACGCACACTCGACACATATGACATGCTTACACACACAGAGACACGGGTAGACGCGCGCATACCCATCCTCACAAACACACACCCAGACCCAGAGACACATCCGCGGACACACAGCTACAGGCGTACACGCAGACACATACACACGCCTGTGACAGACACACATGCCCAGAGCCCCAGGTGCACAGGGACGCAGAAGGACACACGTTCACGCACTTACGCAGACACGATCGGCACACCCACACAGACATCACAGAAAGGCGCACAGCTTACGGTGAATCTCTTCCTGCAGTGAGATAAAGGAGAATGAGCAGAAAGCTCCTGTCTAACAGCAACATTATGCTGCTTCTGCACTGACCCCTGCTCTCCATCTCCCCTTCCTGCCCTTTCAGGGGCCACCCTCCACGCCCTCTTGCATCCCCAGCCCTTTGCCTCCTCCTCAAGGACATTGCTCATGCTCTCTCTCTGTTGGGTCATCAGCCTGTACAGTCAGGAAAAAGAAAAGGCCTTAGCTCCACGTCCCCTCCAGCTCTGGCTCCACTTCTGTCCCCTCCCTCCCAGCAGAACTTGTCCCGCTGCCCTGAGCATCCACCAGCCTTTCACTCTTGAACCCATTGTGGTCCACCACCACAGAAGATGGGGCACTTTCGTGTCTTGAACTATCTCGTGTTCTAAACTGGACAGATGCTCCTGTCTACACACTCCTGGCCCAGCTCAGCCAGCTTCACAATGGCACGCGGCTCACTTCCGAATTCACACCTCTGGCTCTGACTAGCTGCCCAGCCCACACCTCTGCTGGCCCATCTAAGGGCACCTCCAGTTCCCACGTCACACACCTGAGCCTCGCGTTTCTCTCACCCCAAGCTCTTCCTCCACCAAGCTCCTATCCCAACCCTCGATCCTGAATCGGCCCTGAGTTCCTCCCCCTCACACTGTTGTGCTCTCTGCCGGCTGAGTGAACCCTTTTCTTCCCCGCTAGTGCCTTCCTTCATCTGAACCCAAGCCACCTTTGTCTCCCGCCTCAGTTCCCAAAGCAATAACGAGAATTATGGTATTTACTGGTCGACCAGGGACTGCTCCAAGCATTTTGTATGCATTAGCTTATTTAATCCTCATCACAACCCTACAAAATAGATATGATCATTAGCCTCCCTTCTTCATATAGATGAGGAAACAGACACAGAGAGGTGAGTGATTTGCCCAAACTCACACAGCTACGAAGAGGATGATTCAGGATTCAAACTGCCAGCAGTTTGGCCCTGGCATCCGCCGACGTGCTGTCCTGCTTCTCATGCAGCACGGAGAAGGTCAGAGCTGGGTTTCTCCTAGGCGTGTGTGGTAGGAAGAGGGAGGAGACAGAGAGATGGTGGTCCCTGGGGTCTGTCAGATGTAAGGAAGAGACGAGCTGATTGGCAGAAGGAAGGTTGGAGTTGGGAATCCGTGACTTTGGACATGGTATGGCTTTCTATGGTGACAAGGGCGGACTGTGATGGGGTTGGGGAGGGGAGGACCAGGATGGGCAGAGGGAAAGGTCACTGGACAGATGTGACCTCAGTTCCAGATCTTATAGACAGGTCATGTCTCATACACACACACAGCCCCTCTTGGATGTGAAGACACCATCATCCTACACCTGTGTCTGCACTCAACCCCATTGGATCATGTCTGTCACCTGCGTGCTAACCTGCCGGTCACCTGGGACAGCCTGACTGTGCTCTGTGACTGTCTATATCTGCTGGTGTCTAGGTCAGTGTATCAGCCTGGATACATGGTTATTGCCAGGGCTACAAGCCAGGCCTCTCCTTGGGGTGTAGGGGCTGGAGCAGGAGGGTGGCAGTGGAGCCCAGGGCGGCCAACGCCTGGAATCTGCTCCTGGGGACACCTGGGTGCGTGAAGGGCAATTCCCACGGACCCGAGGGAGACCGGCCAGCCGAGCGGGATGGGGCAGGGCGGGCAAATGCAGACCAGCAGGGAAAGCCACAGTCTTATTCTCCAAGCCGATGTGCTGAATTTTACTTTTCCTTTTATTTATTTCTTCTTCTTAAATCCTGTTTCTCTCCCTGAGGCATCTAATCTATTATTTAACATTGGATTGTGCGATTGAAACTCCCAGGCAAATTGAAAATCATTTGTGTTTGCGGTTTCAGGCATGAGGCCGAGGCAGCCATTTCTGGGAGATCCTGGGAACCTGGATGAAGGGGCAGAACCCAAACCCCCATTCCTCGAAGGGGCTGGAGAGGCACGGCCGAGCCAGCCAGGCCCAGCTTCCCCCAGGCCTTGCCCACCCAGAGCCCCCAGTTCAGGGGTCATTAATCTCCATGCAGCCATTCGCTTGGGGAATGTGGTCAACGCCTCCCACTGGCCAAAGTCCTCACAGGCGGAGCAGGTGCAATCAGTCACCCTGGCCCTACGCCCACCCTAGGGGAAAGGCCTCGGTCACAGGAGAATTAATGACATGGGGACAAGTGCTCGCCATCATTTTTCAGGGGCCGGGCTGTCCGCGAAATTGCAGTCAGGGTTGCTGCCTACTGTAGTTCTGATCAACAGTAACCGTGGCTCAGGACAGAGCTGAGGGCCCTGGCCTGGGACCACAGACCCCAGCTGGGTACCCAAGGGCTGAGAGGGCGTGTCACTTTGTAGGGCTGGCTCCGAGGACATGACTCAGGACCACCCTGGAGGCGAGTGGCTGGAGCCCAGGGCAATGGGCACAGACATGGTGTGGATGCCTGCGGCGCAGAGGTGCTGGGTGCAGGAGCAACAGATGCCAGGCCAAGCGGGACCTTATAGGCCGTGATAAGGAAACTGGATTTGGCACCAAAGACAATGGGAGCCACCGAGAGAAGGGCTTTGAAAAGGGCGGCAATGTGATCACGTTTCCACGTCTGAAAAGGTCAATAATGAGGCAGGGAGGCCATCGGCTTGCACCCATTCCACACCTTCTGAGAGGTCAGATGTGTCCGGCACTGTGCTAGGCACTGAGGACATGTGTGCTCCCAGCCAGGAACCAGGGCTCAGCATTCGGGAGGACCGTGAAGCAGAGCGATTACCCCACACGGCCCTCGGCCACTCAGGGTCGCTGGAGCTTCTGCTGCCCCTGGAGGAACCCTGGGAGGGGCAGGGCTCGAAAAAGACTCTCGTGCACCCCCCTGCTGCCAGCCGCGCCGCAAACCCCAGGAGCTGCCGAGACTCTGGTATTGCTCCCCCTCGGCCCAGGCACTTCTGCGCAGCAGCACCCACCTCCTCACCCCGGTGTGTTCACCAGCATCTCGGGCTGTGGGCACACTGTCTGGCACCGGGCCTGAGCCGTCAGATGCACCTTCCCACGTCACCTCCCATCTTCCCACCTGTGACCCAGAGTCAGGCCCGGAGACCGAGCCCAGGCCACAGTCAGGGCCAACAAGGGGCTCATGCTGACAGCCTTCTATTTAATGTAAATATAACTTTGCAAACCACGGAGAACGCATCATCTTTTCATTCTGGAATATGTACAAAGATTTATCATAGAACACACACACACACACACACACACACACACACACACATCTCATTTCCCAAAGAAGGAATGTAAAAGCCTCATATTTAACCAACAATGACAAGAATTGGAACTTTCGGCCTGTTGCATGCTTCTCTGTCCCATTGTGGGCCCACTTTCTCTGCTCCTTCTGTGCCCATGGCAGCAATGCCAGCAGGGGACTCGCTATGGGCCCTGCTGCCTACAAAAGAACTGGCCCCTTCATTCCCAGCCCCAGACCCAAGGTGACTCTGATGGCCCAACAGGTCCGTTTCTAGAAGTCTGTCCTGCAGAAACTCCAGGCAGGGAGACAGGAATGTCCATGGAAAATGTTCGTTGCAGCATGAGGACCAGAAACAGCCTCAATATCCAAAATAGAGAAACGGATGGATCCAAAGTGTGATCCACTCAAGCTGCTAATACAAGGTACCCAGTTCATTAAGAAAGGTGTAGCTCCTTTCATTTATTTATTCAACGAATACCTTCTGAGTAACTACTATTATGTGAGATCCACTGTCCTCAATGAAGGGGACACAATGATGAGCAAGAATAAATCTCTTTCTTGCCACGCAGAGCTCAGTCTACCTGGGGAGTCAGGCTCTAACAGAATAGTAACACCCCACAAGTACAGTATCACAACCTTCAAAAGGGCTGCCGTGGAGAATATTAGCCAGAGAAATCAAGGAAGTCTACCTGGAGGAAGTAGCAATGGAGCCAAGATCAGGATAAGTGTAAGAGGAAGAGAAGAGCATGTGCAAATGCCCTGGGCTGAAAGAGTGTGTGGCCAAGGAAGGGACAGACGCAGGCCGCTGGGGTCAGAGCAGAGGGGACGTGGTGGGCACCATGATGTGCCACTCAGATCCACTTCGGCAATGAAGGGCTTCCAAATGCAGAGTGCCGCTGGCAGAGTTCTCTGCTGCCGGCCCTTTTAAGGATTGCCCAGGCAAACGACAGCTGCTCATTCAAGGTCAAGCCTCATCCAATGACTAATTGTCATAGAAGTAGAAAAGCTCAGTGTCCTCACCCAACAATTCTGAAGGGTCATCATCCAGCTTCAAAGCTCCACATGCTAGACAGACGCCCAGGTCCTAATCCCCAGAGCTGGCGAACATGTTGTTTACATGCCGAAAGGGATTTTCTGCTTTGATTAAGGAACATGAGATGCGGAGATTCGCCTGGATTATCCAGGGGGGCACGATGTAGCCGCAGGGTTCTTATAAAAAGGAGACAAAGGGTCGGAGTCAAAGGAGAGATGGGACAGTGGAAGCAGAGGTTGAGTGATGGAAGAAGCTATGAACCAAGGAATGCAGGAAGCCCCTAGAAACAAGGAAACAGGTTCTTCCTAGAGCCTCCAGAAGGACACAGCCCATTTTTGGACTTCTCAGCTTCAGAGCTGCACAACAGTAGATTCGTGTCATTTTAAGGCATAAAGTTTCTGGTAATGCGTTACAGCAGCAATAGGAAGCTGACATAGCATCGGAGCCCAACTCCGCCCTCTACCTCATCCTGCTTTCTTCCCCTCCCTTCCACAGGTGTTGATCCTGGAAGCCCCCTCTAATAAACCTCTTGCATGCTAATGAGTTCTGCTCCCCAAGGAACCCCACCAACAACAGTGAGTGTCAAGGAGTCTGGGAAGGCAGATGCACTGGTAGCTGGGGCACAGGTTGCACCTGTCACAAGGTAACCGTGCAGTTGTTCAAACTTTTACCTTTGGTGAATTGGGATGGTTTGCCTGTGCAAAGAAATGAAATGCTGAGGGCAATGTATTCAGGTACATGAGAAATATCAGAAAAAAGCAAAATCAGCAGAATTTTGTGACTTCTGCGAAATTAGACTAACACTTTGAAAAGGATAACAAAAGGCTGAGAGCAGCGAAGAGCCATGTGTGAAAGCCAGGGGGCCTGTGGTGGCACATAAGCGGGTCCTCGGGCCTTGTAGCAGGACAGCAGACGAAGCTGAGGTCCTTGAAGCAACCAAGTTCCAAGGAGATTAAACTCAACCTCACCAGGTCTGCTGTGCCAAGGTCATGTTCTGGTTGAGGAAGAATGGTGTCCTGACATTTCCGATGGGACGTCGGAGTTGATGCGCCCCAAATTGTAAATCCCTAGGTTGCACTAAATCCTCTGAGCCTTCAGAAGTGGTCCATTCCTCCCTATTAAGGGTTAATGCTCCCCATTTTCTTGAAGAAATGCAGCCAAGACAGTATGCAGCCCCTCCAGGATCTGTCTGCAGCTCCCCTTCTGGTCACTAGACCTATAATTAGTAGTCAAGTCACAACATAACTGGACGAAGGAAGTGCTGGACCTGACAGGAAGGAAAGGAACTGCAGCCCAAAGGAGCCACAGCACCCATATCCCACAGATACTGACAGGAGCCGGGAGAGCACAGGTGGGGTTGGATTCTGAGGGTGCTTGGTCCAAGGTCGGGTGGAGGGTGGCGTGGGTAGGCACATAAGTCTGAAATAGGTTGGTGAGCTTATCAGTATGAGAGCGCTGGCCTGGGATACAGCATTCAATATCCTAACAAGGACCACAAAAGAAGATGCAAAAATGCTGCTAGGATGGGTCCTAGAAGCATGGAAAAAATAATAGCCTGTGCTTTTAGAAATGCCAGAATTTTTGCGTTAGATGTTGGAAGAAGGTTCTGCGAAGGGGGCATGCTAGACCGAATGTGCTACGTAAGGAAAAAAAAAATGGTAGAGGACTATGTCCTTTGGGAGGGCCTGGAGGATACACCACTTAGCGAAGCACTTACGGACACCAGCATCACTAAGAGGGTAGGTGATGGCTTGCCTAAGAGGCTCTCATGGCGTGTGGATCACTGACGGCAGTGAAGGCAAGAGAACCCCCAAACCGTAGAGGTCTGGTGGTGACATTTACCCAAATGAAGCATGGCAGATACCATTACCACAGTGGTCAAGTTGGAGTGGCAGCCAAAGTGGCCTGGCCCAGAGTGAGTCATGGAACCAGTAACAGCACAAAATGTTCCCTGGGGGCTAAATAGATGGTAGCCAACAAATGTACTACTCAATCTGTACAAAGAAATCAAGAATGGATAATCAGGAGCCTGAGGGCAATCCTTCCAATAAAAAAAAAGAAAGAAAGAAATGCGATTCCTTGCCCAGTTTCTGGACCTGAGCCAATTTTCAGACTAAGAACCCCATGACTGAGGAGCGGTAAGCTCCCGAGATGAACCTGTGATACCGAAGAGTGCATATCTAGTAATCATACCCGCAGTTCCTCTCCAAAAGGTGCCCTAAGGAAAGAAGACAGATACCCAGACAAATCTAGGACGGCTGGACAGGGTCTGACTTGATATTGATATGCTGAGTCTGATATATCCTGGTGGCCTCCATTAGAGTGGGGGCATGTGGGGCAGGTAAGAAATGGAATGCTGGCCCAGGTCCGGCTTACAGGATGCTCGTACTCACCCAGTGGTCACTTTGCCACCCCCCAATGTGTAATTCAAATAGACTTAATTTAGTCGTCACAACTCCCATATGGACTCCTTGGCCTGTAGGGTAAGAGCTTTTGTAGTGGGGCGGTTAAAGAAGAAACTCCTAAAACTGCCTCTGCCCCCTTCCAAAACGGTAAATAAAAACAATGCTGCATCCTGGGGAGGCTGTGTGTGGAGGGGGCAGATGTTGGAGCTACCTCTTAAAACCTGAAGGTTCCAAGGGTAGTGGTCCTCTTTACAGCTCCATTGAACTGACCCATTTCGCGCCCACAAAAAACAAGACAGATGATGGAGGGTGACAGAGGACTACCACAAACCCAGCCACGTGGTGGTCAAAACTCCGGCTGCTGTGCTAAACGTGGTATCCTTGCCAGCGCAAAGTACCACGACCTCAGTACATGGTATTTGTCCATTGATCTGGCAAATGCATTACTTTCCATCTCTGTCAAAAAGAGGATCAGAACCAGTTTGCATTCGGTTGGGATGGAATGCAGCTTACATTCAGAATGAAATGTAAACGTATACATTTGCCCCAGAAATGTGTTAACTCCCCCAGAACTCAGTCCAATTAGAGTCCGAGAAGACCTGGACTGGCTGGACACCCTGCAGGTAGCATGTTGGTCATATGTCATATCAATAACCTCATGCTAGTCAGAATGAATGAGCAAGAAGTGGCTAGGACATTGCGGGCCTTCGAAAGACCCATACGCTCCAGAGAATGGGAGGATTAACCCAGGGAAGTTTCAGGGGCCTGTCATCAGTAAAACTTTAAGGAGATGCGGTGGGCTGTGGAGCACAGCAGGACAACCAAGGTAAAGGACAAATCATGGCATCTTGCACCTCCCACCCCAAAGAAGGAAGCACAATGCTTGGTAGGCCTCTTTGGGTTCTGAAGGCATAGTCCTCATGTAGGAACACTCCAAACCACATTCCAGGAGATGTGCAAAGCTGCCGGCTCTGAGCCAGTTCAGATGTGGAAAAGGCTTGGCAGCAGGTCCGGGGTGCGGTGCGAGAGTGCTCTCTCAGGCTGTGCAACCCGCAGGACCCTATGGCACTGGAGGCGTCAGTGCTGGGGAAAGATACCGTGGAGAGTCTGGGGCAAGCTCCAGAGGGAGAATGGCAATGCAACCTCAAGCTCTGTCACAAGCCACGTGGAAAATTATAAATCTTATGAAAAGCAGTCCCTGGCATGCTATGAGCTCCGGTGTGGATAGAGCACCTGATCGTGACCATGGGACACCAAGTGAAAATGTCTTAGTCCTTGCTGGCTGTTATATTGAAATACCATAAACTGGGTAGTTTATGAACAACAAATAGTTATTTCTCACAGTTCTCAATGCTGCGAAGTCCCAGATCATGGTGCCAGCACTGCTGGGTGAGGGCTCTCTTTCTGGTTCCTAGCCAGTGCCTTCTTGCTGTGATCTCACAGGACGAAAGGGGCTAGAGATCTCTCTGGGGCTCCTTTTAGAAGGTACTAATCCATTCATAAGGGCGCCACTCCACTCTTATGATGCAAGTACCTCTTAAAAGTCTCACTTCCTAATACCATCATCTTTAGGGGTTAGGATTTCAACATATGAATTTTGAACGCAAACATTCAGGTAGCAGCACTACCCAGCATGAGCTGAGTTTTGTAAGTCCCGCCATGTCAGAATGTCAAATGGACCCAGCAGCATCCATCATAAGACGTAAGTGGTACATCCAGGTCCAGGTGTGAGCGGGATGAGAGGCCACAAACAAGCCGTGTGAGCAGGTAGCCTAGACTCACTCCCTCATTATCTGCCGCCTCTGCACCGAGGCCTCTCCCTTTGACTCCGAGGGCCACGTGGTGGGGGTTCTGCCTGGCTGATGAAAGAGGGAAAAGCCAGAGCCTGGTTCACAGAAGTGTTGGCTTGGTATGTGGAAGCAAGTAAAAACTAGGCAGTAAAATGAAATCCTCCCAAGGGGCAGAGCTCTGGACGATGCACCCGGTCATCCTCTTTGGTGGAAAGAGGGGTGGTGAGGGCCTAGAAGGAGACTGGTTAGAAGAAGGGACAAGGCTGTTGGGGAAGGCATGTGGATGGGTCTTAGCACCAAGTGTGAATCAAAGCTCCCTGTCTCCCATGTTAACACCCATTGGAGAGCATCCATCTGGGAAGACACACCGCACAACCAGGTAAACAGAATGACTTGGCCAAGCGACTTCGCCCAGCTGCTGTCAATGGTCTCTTTGTTTCTGGCACAGAGTCCGTGAAAGGAGCAGCCACGGTGGCAAGGATGGAGGATCTAAGAGGTCTAACAGCATGGGCTCTTGCCTGCCAAGCCTGATCTAGCTACTGCTGCTGCTGAGGGTCCATCTTCCGGCAACAGTGCCCAGCGCTAAGTCCCAGACACAGTGCCTGCCGTTCCTTGAAGACACCAATCAGTCACCCAGTGGCAAGCTGACCTCATTGGATCCCTTTTGTCCTGGAAGGAGCGGTGATTCATTTTGTCAGGAATAAACTCATATTCTGGGGCCTGAGCCAGACACCTATCCAAAGACTTACAGAGCATCTGACGCTCCAGCACAGCATCCCACGAAGCACTGTCAGGTGAAGGGAGTCACTTCGCGGCAAAGGAAGTGGGAGGGTGGGCACAGGCCCAGCTGTCTGGTCGTACCACTCACTGGGCCAGCCCCGATCTGCCCATCTGATAAAGCAATGAAAGGGCCGCTTAAAAGCACAGCTAAAATGCCAGCTCGGGGGTGGTATTTTGCAAAGATGGGTACCATTCTCCAGAGCAAAGGGCACACTTTAAATGAGCAATAGGTTGACACAGGTCTAGATAAAGACCCCTTCTCCCAAAGATGTTTATATCCTCATTCTAAGAATCCCTGAATATGTTTCCTTACATGACAAAAGGGACTGTGCAGGTGTGATTAAGGATCCTGAGCTGGAGAGATGATCTGGGTAGGCCCAACATCTTTATAAGCGGAAGAGGGAGGCAGGAGAGTGTTGGAGTGATGCGTGTGAGAAAGACTCAAGCAGCTATTGTTCACTTTGAGGCTGGAAGGGAGCCGCCCGGCAAGGGCTGCAGGCGTCCTCTGGGAGCTGAAAGGCGAGGAAACGGATCGTCCACCAGAGCCTCCAGAAGGAATACGGCCCTACCTACACCTTGATCTTCAGCCCAATGTGACCCATTTTGGACTTCCGGCCTCCTAAACTGTAAGATAATAAATTTATATTGTTCTGACTCACCAAGTGTATAGTAACTTGTGACAGCAGCAATTGGAAGCTAATACACTACGTCATAGGCAAGATCTGGGTTCCAATGGGTGGACATAAGAGCACCTGCTCACCGTCAATCCCGGTCACACGCTCGAGGAATTTGTGCTTCTCCTCCCACAGCCCTAGGCACTGTGGCCTCAGAGATTCCCAATGACGAGTGCTCTGCCCAGGAGCGCAGCGGGAGTCTCATGGACTACAAGCCATGGGTGCTGCCTGGGCACTTTAGGCTCCTCATTATGAGGGACCAGCAAGCAAGACAGTCCCCATCTTGACAGCGGTAGTGGACCCTGATCATCAGAAAAAGGTAGCATTTTTGTCACGCAATGGGGGCAGGGAAAAATGTATTTGGTGCCTGGGTAATCCGCTTGGGTGTGTCTCGGTGCCCTCTCCCTTGCTCAGTTTTGACAGTAAGTGGACAAGTGCAGCAACTCTGGCCTGAGAAGGTTGTGTTGGCCAGAGGGTCTGGTTACTCCACCAGGTAAGCCATTGAGACCAGGACAGTCATTAGCTGAGGGTGGGGGGAATTCAGAATAGATCACCAGGGCGAGGGGAGCTGAGCATCAGTTTAGCTACGGGACCAACTGCAGCAGTGGGGGCTGTAGTCAATCCCACTCACCTTCCTCTTCTAAGTTCCCCACAGCACATCGGAATCCTGAGGAGCTGTCCTTGAACGTATATGAAGAAGTGGACCCTGGCCACGCAAGGGACAGACTGCGCTGGACACTGCAATGACCACCCAGATGTCCCTTCAGGAATAAAGAACTTATTCCCTCAGCCTCTGGGAGGGCTACGTGCAGAAGGCTGTCAGCCAGCAGCTGCCTTCAGGGAAGGCTCCAGGTGAAGAGTGAGGTCTGGTTCAAGGTCACGTCCCACATCCAATGGCACATCCAGGGATTGATGTGGCCACACAGAGGCCTAGCTTGCTTCGTTGAAATGGGGGAGAACTCTGCTCCTCCAGTCAGCTGAGGCCTCTGTCGAGACTGCCTGAGAGCTCAACTTCTCCCTCTGCCCACTCCTCCCAAACCCGCCCTTCCACTACTGTTAACGCAAAAAGCACTCCCTCAACAAACCCCCGTGATAACTTCCACCTCAGAGTCTGCTTCCCAGGGAGCCCAACCTGCAACGGAGACTGAGGGGGGCGTGGAAGCGGGGCTGGGGGAGGGGGAGAGGTGGATCAGTCCACACACGATATAGCATGGTGTTATCTTATCGTGGAGCAAGGGAAGCCTTGGAAAGTCGTTAAGCAAGTTACATAATCTTTCTAAAAGATCCCTCTGGCTGCCATGGGGAAAATAGATTTGATAGGCAAGACTGACAGCAGTGAGCTGCTGCAGCCATCCAGATGAGAGGTGATAATGGCTGAACCAGAGTGGCAGTGGTGGTAGAGAAGCATGAGTGGGTCCAAGGAGTAGATGGACAGACCTTGATGAGGAACCAGAGATGGGAAATGGAGAAGAGGGTCAAGAAGGAGGAGGTCCCTGCATGACTCCCAGGTTCCAGCTTGCACGACTGAATAGCAGGGTGAGTTGGGGACACTGGGAGGCGGCCAGGTTTGGAGGGGACAAGATCGTGAGTCTGAGTCAGGAAACGTTGAGTCTGAGGAACTTCTGTGACATCCCAGGGGAGGCATCAAGTGGGCGGTGGGATCTGCAGGCGGGAGGAGGTGTGAGTCATCACACTGCAGAGCTGCGTGAGATTTTGTGGGGAGAGAATATGAGAAGGGAACAGGAGGAAGCCTGGGGATGGCCAGATAGAGGAGGAAAAGCCTCCCGACAATGCTGGAAAGCAGCAGGCTGAGTAGGCGGGGAAAGAAAGAGGTACGAGTCCTGCTCCGGAGATGTGAAGTGCAGCAGTCAGTACAGGCAAGGTTATGCTGCCGAAATGAATATTCCTAAAGTCTCAAAGTCCTAAAAAGGCAAAAGTGAACATCTCCCTCACTGTACAGATCCAGCGTGGGTCGGCAGGGACTCCGCTCATCACAGTCACTCGAGAAACCAGGTTCTACGATGGCCTGGGCTCAGAAGCGGGAGTGGGCATGGCACACTGGCTTCTCTGGTTTCTGTCTCACATTCTGCTGGCAAAGCAAGTTGCATGGATGGCCTTGCCTAACTTCGGGGGAGGCTGGGATGGAGCCAACAGCGGAAGAGAGCTGGGCGCTCTTGACAGCACCAACCTCCGACACGCTGAGGAGAAGACCGGCCTGCTGAGCCAAATGCTGCCAAGGGGCCCGGCATCATGAGGACTGAGAAATACATTTGAATGAGGTGATGTGGGTCCTTGCTGACCTGAGGAAGAGGAGTTTGGGCACCTTAAGGGACTAAAGGCCCTTAAGTGACTGGACTTGGTTAGGGAGGAACTGGGAGGCGAGTAGGAGATGAGAAGCGTTGACCACTCTTTCTAATATGCCAGTGGGTGGATGGAGGTGGGGAAGTGGCCGGAAGGGGATATCCAGAGTGGAGTTTTGCTTGTGATTTTAGTGGGACATAACTGTGTGTAAAGGCTGATGGAAAGGATCCACAGAGAGGGAGAGATTAACTATGGAAGAGGAAGCCAGAATGATGAATAGGGTAAGAGGACACACAAGCCTACACACCCTGATGCACCTGGGGCTCTGAAATTGCCTGCCCAGACAGCCCTACGCTATGACCAGAGCCCGTGTGGGCCTCTTCCTCAGGCCCACTGTCCTGAGGATGGACAGCATCCGCCAGAGTGTGCACCCTGAGGTCTGAGGAGTAACCAAGGGGTGGCCCTCTGTGGGGAGTGTGGATAGAGCCTGACAGTGCAGGCTGGTCTGTGAATACAGTAACCCCCTCCCCCCTCCACACACACACACACACACAGTGGGACACATTCCAGCACACTCCTCACTCCAAAGAACCTGAGAATTCCAACTGAAGCTGGCCTTCCAGTCTATCGTAAAGGTGTGCCTGCCAAGGCTGGAGGATAAAATGTATTTTATTTAACAGTTGTTAGCCTAACTTACACCTTTTAAATATTAGACATATGATATGTGGATCTTCATTTTTCCTCTTGTTCTGAGCCCTTCAAATGTTAGGAGAGAGCCAAGGTATGTAATAAATAAATACGCACATAATTTCATGCAATATCTATATAATACATGTTATATAATTATAACGCCATAGAATAAAATATATCATATAATCCCAATCTAATTTGGGTAGGAATGCGCGCGCACACACACACACACACACACACACGAATACAGTTTGTATCAGTCAGCTTTTGCTGTGTGACAATGAAATACAAACTTTCAGTGGCACAAACATAGGGCATCACATTCCTCAGTAGTCAGTGGTGGCTGGTGCAGCCCCGCCCCATGTGTCTGGCTCTGGGGCTCAGCCTGAGGGCCAGCAGCCGCCTGGGGCATTGTCTTCCTCCTGGAATGTCAGGAGTGTGAGGCAAAGGCAGCCACGGAGCAGGCTTCAAGCCTCTGCTTGCGCCACATCCACTGACTTTCCTTTGGTGAAGCCCAGAGTCAGGGAGTAGAGCGGTACATTCTGCCAAGCGTGAAACCATGGCAAGGCTATAGATGTCTAAAACTATGACAGGGCAGGGAAAAACTGGAATTAATAATTTAACCTATCACATACTAAACTGAGGTTTCCTAGGAGGAAGATAACGAGATTGCCAGGGTGTGTGTGTTGGGGTGGGGGTGGGGGGTAATTTGTAATTAATTGTAATTACTAAAAGGATAGATGTTTTATGTTTACAACTTACATGTATACCCATATTCCGTCTGTAATAAAGCAAAAATAAGAAGACCTCAATTCTACTTCCAATCAAAATCTTAACTTAAAATTTTTACTAGTTGATTTATTTGGAAGACTGGCTAGCTATCTTTAAAAAAACAAGTTCTTTTTAAGGTCCCGACTTCAAATCATAAGCAAAAGTTAATACTAAAAAAGATAAGAAATCTAAATGTAAAAATAGAACTGTAAAAAATCATAGAGAGATAATATTTTGAAATATATCAAGATGCCTTTTCTTTTTGTACTTCCTTGGGTGACCTTCCAGATTTTCAGCCAGAGGCTTGCATTGCCTAGAGGTGGAGGGGGATGGAAGGAGGGAAAGGAGGCGGAGGAGAGAGGGGAGGAGGTAGAGGGGAGGAGGGAGAGGGGAGGAGGGAGAGGGGAGGAGGGAGAGGGGAGGAGAGAGAGGGGAGGTGGGAGAGGGGAGGAGGGAGGAAGGGAGGGAAAGGAGAAGGGAGAGGGGAGAGGGAGAAAGAGAGAAGGGGGCAAGGGGGTAGAGAGGAGAGCAAGGAGGAGGGGAGGAGGAAGGGGAAATGAGACAGAGCAGGAAGAAGGGAGGAAGAGGGAGGGAGGAGGGGAAGAGTGGGGGCCACTCGCCGAACACCTGCCAGGCAATGCCCTCTTCCAAAAGCAGTGGGGTGGGAGGTGAGAGGTTGGAGATGGGAGGTGGAGGGAGGAGTCTTTTCTTCCGTCTGACATCACTGTTTTCAGCAAATGCATCAAAGACCCACTTCCACCAAGAGAGGCCCTGTGGGGCCCTTGGCGTATAATACACAGAGGAGCTGGCTGAGAAGGGGGGCCAGGCAGGAGGCAGAGGCCCGGTGTGGATCAAAGTGAAAGGAGAGCACGCACCACGCCCAGTGATGTGAGAAAAGCAAGTAGCAAAAACAAAATTGTAAGAGAATACACACATCGAATACCATTTATGAAAAAGTTTAAAACATACACAAGTGTTATTGTTTATAAATGCATCCGATTGTTACAAAAATTATAAATACGTGCTCAGGAATGATGCAACTTTAAGGTAGCAATTACAGGGGGAAAGAAGAGAGAGGTTTAAACCGGCCTATATCATTTCATTTGATTTTTAAAGAGGGATCTGAAGCAAATATTCAAAGTGTTAATATTTGGTATATTCTGGGTGGTGGGTATACAGGTGTCTGTTAATTAGTGTCTATATCTTGAAATAACATGGTAGGGGTAAGACAGGCTGCAGGTTGGTATGAATACTTTATGCCAGGGTTGAAAACCTACGTGCACATGTACACATTTGCATGTCTGTGCTCAGGTGTGTGTGCACTTATCTTTGTGTCTGTGGCTCTGTGCGACTATGTATCTGTGTCTGCGCAACATTGTGTGTGTGCTGCACATCCCTTTGTGTCTGCCTCTTGTGTGTGTGCATCCGTTTGTCTATGCGCACGCATCTTTGCAACTATACACGTATCTGTAGTTGTGTCTGTGCGTCTGTGCAATTGTTTGAGGTTGTGTTCGCGTGTGTCTTTGAGTGTGTAGTAAATGTGCATATCTGTGTGAGTCTGTGCAATTGTGTGTCTGTATGTGTCTGTGCACTTGTGTGTACATAAATAAGAAGAAACAGACACCCCCTGTCTGGCAAGGGGAAGATAGGATTTTTGTTTCTCCTTTGTATCTTTTACTTTGCGCACGTGTGTGCGTATGTGTGCATGTGTGTGTGTGTTTTACAGTGATCATGTATTCTTTATTAAAATTTAAAAATACTTGTAAAAAGACAGTAAAGAGTTTCACAGTTCAAAAAAATGAAAAGAATTTACCAGCGACCCTAGCTTCCCTTCGGAGCACCTCTTTGCCCCCAGGCCCCAACTTATGACTCCTTCCACCCCCAAGTGCCCAAGGACAGAGGAGCCTGAGGACACTTCCCAGCCCCACCCCAGAGGCGTGACCCCAAGCAAGCATGCAATTTCTCTGAAGTCTTGTATTTTATCTTGAAATGTTGGGCAACTTTTACATTCCCCCCTTTAATGTATACGTACATGTTTATCTTAATTATACAATCACGAGGTTTTAAGCGCCAAATCTTGGAGTCAAGGGGCCACTCAAGGGGACTTCCTCTCACTCCCCCAGATCCTGCGTGCCTCTTGTGGGTGAGTATTGGGCCAATGAGGCCTGGAATAGGGGTGAACGTGTAACCACAGCCTTTACCATAGGCTCTTGGAAGGTCAGTTGAAAGAGGAAGCTAACCATCCACATTTCAAGAGCACTTACACTGGGCTGGGCCAAGTTATTTGCATTTCCTGTCACAGTGAATTCTCCCAGCAACCCCATCAGCTTAGTACTGTTAACGTTCTCACATTACAGGGAGGATACTGAGACTCTGAGAGACTAAGCCCAAGGTCACCCAGTTGGATTCAGACTTCCGAGTTCATGCTGGCCACAGATTGTCTCCCTAACATGATAGGCTCGAGGAGAAAGAATTGCCTTGACAAGGAAGAGGGTCAGCCTACTAAGCTTTGGCCCCGAGAAGGAGCCCTGGGTAGGGTCTCTGACTGATAAAAAGCTGCTTTCCTTACTGTTTCAACTCTTTTCTTCCCTTGGTCATGTGCAAATGTAACTGCTAGGCCACTCGTCCTATGACTGCAGGGCCACTTTGATGGTCGCTTAGAGCCAGAGTGGCAGCCACACAAAGTCATTTAGGGGCAGGACTTGGTATTTAAGGCTCTCCTCTCAGGGGTTCAGATAAGGCCTATATTGATTGAGAAACCTGGAGGACCCTAGAGAGAGCCTCGCTGACCCCAGCTTCATCTTTCTGGAGCTCTTTTCCATGTGTTGCACAGAAAGAGCAGTCCTGGGGGCGGCTTCTCTGCTTCTTCCTCCTGTCAGGAGCCAGGCCTGCGTATCGCTCCACCGCCCCAGGCACTGCTGACGGAACCGCTTCGCCCCCCAGGCCCAAGGGGCTGCTGGGATGCCCTTGGGACTTCACTATCACAGCTTGAGAGAAGAAAGCGCCCTGAGGAACTCACAGGTGAGGGGGGCGGAGGGCCGGCTCCATAGCCTGGAGGTAGCCATGCTCTGCCAGGCCACCTCCACATTAGGGTCCTGTGTGTGTGGGGACCCTAGAAGGACCAGAGCACTGCTGTCTTGGAGGTGCCCTTTGGGGCTTGGGGTCTCTCTTCACTGCTTAGCTTCTACCTTCCTTCCAGCTCAGGTCAACAGCTCTTCACCTTTGGGGGAACCCTAGCCCCTAACACAAAATCCATTGCCTCCTCCTTCCCCCTGGCAGAGCCTGACTGTACCCAGGGTCCACCTTCTTCCCCAGGGCTCACAGCCATGACGGCAACTCCAGCCCCATGCAGGCCAGGGGCTAAACCTGATTGGTCCAGGCTAATCTCTTTTCCAGGGATAAGTCTACAAGTCGGCCAATGGGATGTGACAAAGAGGGCTTGTGCGGGGAAGGGGGGGGGGTGGCCACTGGGGTCACCTCTTTGTTCTCCATGCTTGTCTAGGGAGGTGTGAGGCTTTGAGCGCTGTTCATCTTGAGATCAGAGAGGAGCCAGCTGGGGACAGGCCAATGTGGGGAGGGCGACAGAGGAAAGTGGAGAGAGCCTGGGTCCCTGAATACTCTGCAGAGCCACCGAATCAACTTCAGAGCCATCTCGCCTCCCACTTGGCATTATTTGAGAGAATCAACTTTCCTCTTCACGAAGCCATCCTGAGATAGGTTTTCTTACACCCAAACTCACACAGACCCTTTGAAAATCTGGTAAAAATGCTGAAACTTCTCTTGGGAAAAAGGCTCAAATACAGAGTATTGAGCAATTTGTGTGTGTGTGGGCGGGGGTGGGGGAGGGGAGTGTGTTCCTGGTTTCCCAGAGGCCACCCAAAATCCACCATACACTGGGATTCCTGGTCATATCTTCTCGTCTCACTGCTGTCACTGAGATGCTGTTGCCTACAGAGGGCAGGTGGGTTTGGTTCTGAGCAGCATACCCTCCTGCAAGCAGAAAGCAGGACTGGAGGTGGGGTGGGATCTGTAGCACCTGAAGACAGCCCTGCTGTATTTCCCACCAGAAACTATAAGTGCCCACTGAGAATAGTGCTGTGACCAGGCAGAGGCCCAGGGAGAGCTGGCTGGTCTTGTTTCATTTTCTTCAAAGACGGGCAGGAGCAATCTGCCCCCACCTCCAACCCTTAGGCAGGTTTGGATCTCTGCTCTCCAGGGAGTGGGTCGGCTGGCTGACAGACAAGAGGCCTGGTCGGAGGATGTGATGGGGGCAGCACTAACAGTCCCACATTTCGTAACTTCCTTTACTTGCCAGGTTCTCTGGGGTCCTAATGAGGAAGAAAGATTGAGGAGATTGCAGGGGTCAAGGCAGAAACCAAGTGGATGTCAGACTGTGTTCTCTAAGCCAGGCTGGCTCCATCCTAGCCTGGTCAGGGGCCATCTCTGAGTCTTGATGTAGGCACAGACTAAGGAAGGTCTGGCTTTCACCCCAAGGGGCCTGGGGGTAGAGGAAGAGACAGCCCTGCCTTGACAGCCCAGCTCCTCAAACCCATCATCAGCGGGCACTAACTGTGTCTCGGCCCGTTCATCTGCTGTCTGGTCACAGCCTTCCTGAGGTTGAGTTCAGCAGACTCTGGGATCTCATTTTGGGCTCATTTTACTTTCCTTATTAGGGTTCTCATTTTTTAAACATAGCTTGCAAGCAGCAACAACAACAAAGTCACACTGGAAGCCCCATGGAAACATCTGGAGACTGAGGGCTTTTTTGCAACACCTGGATGCAGGGCCTGACCTGCATCTTGCTTCACGTGAGCACATGCAGAGGCCCCTCGAAGCCAGGTTTGACCTCTTTTTTTAAAAAAAAATATAAACTATAATGGCTTAAGTGCTAGTCAAATCTATTAATAAAGCAAGTTATATTCTGATTAGACTCACATCCAAGTTCATCTCTTGGACTACCGTAATGAAACAAGATGTATCTCACAAGATGTTTCAATTTGTTTAGTCCTAATTTTACATCTTTAAATAAAAAAAAGTTTCGCTCCTGCATTATCTACCACAGATCATTAAATACCTATCACAGTCCATGTCCAAATCTTGGTGTAAAGGACAGTTGGCATTTAACCATTAACTTTTAAATTATGACTCAAACTTACTTGAGAATAAATTATGACCCAAACTTACTCTTCTTAATGACATGTTTAAAATTCAGCTCTTTAATAAAAGGATTCAGGAATATGAAAACAAAGTTCAAAGTTACCAGCAATATTAAGGAAATAAAGGTCCTTCAAAATGGTCAGTTCTTGTTTTTATTAAATTGTGCATTTTTAATATAGTTGGTATAAAGTGAAACTCTTAAAAAAATGTAAGAATTTAAAATAAAGTGGAACATCCTATTTTCAGGGTCACCAGTACCACGGTGAGATTTGTCTCTTAAACAATGACACTTAGTATCTCTGTAGTTCCATGAATACTTTTGAAGTGTCATATTAAAACCAATCTCGTGGCCTTGAGGCAAAGAGAAGCAATTAGTCTTGGAGTTGTGAATAAATAAAAATCCATTTATACACCCGTCCTTGACATGTACCTTGCAAATCTTAGAAACTTCATCTAGTGGGAAAAGAAATGTTAAATCATGAATACCAATACTAATCACATTGCCATGTGGCTCCCTAAAACAGTTTAGTTTATACCAATCTTTTAAGTATTAATTTATATGTATGTATTCATCCATCCTGAACACAAAACAAAGAAGCTCTAGCAGGCACCTAGGAATAGATAAGTGAGGGGTGCTCAGGACCACAAGGGCCACCACAAGCAGGTTTTCAGTGGGTCTGTGCTCCACAGACAGGAGCTCGCTGAATTTTGCCATATGCCTCCCTGGCACCCTGCAAGCACTCAAAGGCCTGGGAAGGGGTAAGGCTCCGTCTGTGAGTATAGGATACCCACAATGCCTTCCTCCATTTGTGATCCCAGCCACCATTTACGGGAGGATTCAGGAGGTGAAAGTATTTGGATACTTGCTTCACTTATTTAGGTCCATTTCTTCAATGCCGAGTGAGGTGTGTGTAAATGGGGGCTCTGCTGCTCCTCGGCCTTGCGCTGCCCCGGGAGACTGAAGCTGTCAGCCATGCAGAGGAGCAGACCTCCAGGGCCTGGCCTGGCTTGCCTGGCCTAGCAGGGGCGTGGATGGCAGAGAGCGGTGCTGTCAGGCAGGAGCTGGGAGCCAGAAGCCCTGTGGCACCAGGGCGTGGGGAGCAGAGTGGGAAGCCCGTGGGCCAGCTGGAGCCGCTGCACAGATCCCTGACCTACTTCCACGGCCCCTTTCTGTTCCAGGAGCAGCTAAAAATCCATAAATTAAGGAAATTAACTGATGGGGCCTGCGGCATCTTTGTAAGCTATTTAAATCTATAAATTTACAACATCTTCTGCATATATCAAGTAATTGAACTAACTGCAGGGATGTAACTTTAATGAGAAAATTTCCCCCTTCTCCTGTAGTTCAAGCTCTAAAATAAATAAATAAATAAAACCTTCCCCTAGGAGGAAAGTTTCTGCTTATTCCCGTGTGAAGTTACAGAGCGCGGTCCGGACGCCCTTTCCACGCGCGAGGTCCTCTGGTTAAGGGAAGCAGGCGCCCACTTTGCCGTCCAGCCACCAGCGCCCTCCGGCCCCCTACCTCAGGGCGGCCCCCAGCGTGCCCCCCGTGAATGACTCCGCTAGAGGGCGCCCAGGTCCGGCTGGAGTCTGGGGTGGGAGCCACGGCGCCGCTCCAGGTTGGAGCGCACCCTGCCTCTAGCCGGAGCCGGACTCTGGCCCTGGGAGTCCCCGGGGCCGGACGGGGGCGCAGTGCAAGCCCGGCGCACTGGCGGCTCTGTGCTCTGTTTCCTAGGAGCGGGGAAATGGTCCCGGGGTGTAGGGGGCGGGCGGGGTGCCAGGGAAAGCGGAGGAAGAAGAAGTGGAGGGGGAGGTAGAAGAGGAGCAAGGGGCAGCTGACACAGGGACCTGAGAGGGACAACTCGGGCGCAGGCCTCGTCGCCGTGGGCAGTCTTGGCCTCAGACTCTCGAACGCGAGGCGCGTGGTTAGGAAATGGCGCGCCTCGCCTCGGGCGGCCGGCCGGGCGCCCCTCGCGCGCCCCTCCCCTGCGGTGGCCGACCGCGTGTCCGCAGACGTCACGGGCGGCGCTGCTGCCCGGAGAGGGGCAGTAGGGGCAGAGACCCGGAGAGGAAGGCCTGGGAGGGGGAGGGGCAGCCTTGGCCCCCGGCTCTGCTCCAGCTCCCGAGGACTCGCAGCCCAGTTTCTTCCCAAGTCCCGCCCCTGGCCCCGGGCGCCGCGGCGGCGGCTGCTCTCCTCTTTGTAACCGAGGAGTCAAGAAATGTGAGAAACGTGCCCTGTGTTACTTATTTGGGAGCCGAAAATTTATGCCCAGCTGAAAGCGCCCGGGGAAATATTACATCAGATGAAATGACAATGATTAAAATCAGCTTCTCCCCCGCCCCCTCCTGAGCCCGGAGGAGGCCCGGGCGCCGCGTGGCTGGCCGGCGGGGGGCGGGGAGCTGGGCGGCGGAGGGCGCAGGGGCCCGGGCGCACCGCTCCCGGGAGGGTCCTGGCGGAGGCCCCGGCGGAAAGGCGTGGGAGAGGCGGGTGGGAATCGCCCGGTGAAAGGAGGGGAAACAGCGCATTTCTGTCGCCGAGCGCGGCGGGCGCGGGCGCGCGGAGCTAATTGCGACTCTAATCCTCTGCCCCGCGGCGCAGCCGAGCCCCGAGCCAGGAGTCGCCGCGCGCTCCCGCTCGCGCTCGCCGCGCTGGGTAATTTGGAACCGAATCGCTGCCCTTTGCGTCCGGGCTTGGCCCACACGGGACGCGGGCCACGGGTTGGGGTTGGGGGCTGGTTTTCTCGCCAGCAATCGGGAAAGGCCGCTGGAGAGACAGGAAGGAGGAGAGGAGGTGGCAACCGCGGGAGGGCAGCCGGAGAGCAGCGCAAAGAGGAGGAGGCGGCGGCGGCGGCCGCGAGGAGGGGAGGAGGCGAGGGGAGGGCGGGGAGGGGAGGCCCCGGCGCGCCGCGCCGCGAGGGGCCGCGCGAAGCGGGGGCCGGGGCGGGAGGGGTGGGTGGGGGGGAGGGTTGGGGGCGAGAGAGAAAGTAACTCCAGGACGAGACCGGAGCGACCCGCGCAGCGAGCACAGGCGGCGAGGCTGCGCCCGGCGCCCGAGACCGGCGGCTGCGGGGGGCGGGGGTTGTGCCCGAGCTGGATCCCCCGCTCCGGCTCCCAGGTAAGCCCCGCGCAGGCGGTCACCGCTCAGCGCCGTGCACCCCTGTCCCTAAAGTGGCTGCGATACCGAGAAAGTCGCCCGGCCAGGGTTCGGACCTGGGCGAGGGCGGCTGCTTTGTCCCGGTGCTGGGCGGCGGGGGCACCCAGCACAAAGGCCTGGCCCGGGAGGGGGGATTGCCCACGTGGGCTGGCCCTGGCTCCGGTAGACCCTCCCCACGCGGGGGGGTTCCGCGCTTCCTGCCGCGCGGGGCTTGGTGAGGGGGAGGCGGTGGGTGCAGGTCCCAGCACTCCGGGCCTCAGTGCAGGGCTGAGCGCCCTGTCGGGCGGGCGAGTTTCCGGGGTCAGAATCGGGCTCACGCAGCTGCAGCTTCGGAGCAGACAGGGCCCGGCTTGGCGCTCAAATCAGAGAGAAAAAGTCTCTAACGGGACAGATGTGCGTCCTCTGACGCCCACCTCGAGAGTCCGAAACCAGGCGGGAGGGGCCGGCGCACTGGTGGTCGTCCCGGGCGCGCAGTTTGGGGCTTCGGGGAGGGCCGCGCGGAGACACGATCGCCGCCTCCGGATCCCTGCTGCCCGCCGGTGCTCCCTGCCTGGACGCACGCAGCGGGCATTCACTCCTAAACATCCCCCCTTCCCCGGTAGCCGAAGCGCCTTTTCGTCTTCCCGCGCCCCCTAACCTCCGTCTACAGAAAGATAAGCTTCAAGTTTTCACTCCGAATCTCAAATGTGCATGAAGGAATTTAACTGCATTGAATAACAGCATTAGTTTCAATTAATTTTTTTTAAATCCCGCCAACAATAAACTTTGAGAACAAAAGCGCTTTTACGTCCTTAATTAGGCGAGCTTCCCATCTGTGGTGTCTAAGTGTCTGCCTCTTGATTTAACTTTGTCCTCCGCCCCGCCTCCGCTGCACACTCCTCCCCACCCTGCTGGGCGGCTGCGGGTTCGGTGGCCACTCTCGCCCTGCGGCGCAGCCGGCCTCGGCCCAGCCGGCTCCCGGCGCCCCGAAGTTCACATCGGCGGGCGGATCCCGCGGCGGGGCTGGCGCGCACCAGGTGGCCTACCCGCCTCCCTCCCGGCTCACCCCCTGGACAATCATGCAGGCCCCTGGCAATCTCGCCGCGGGCTAGCGCCCAGGGCGCAGAGCTGAAGGGAGCTCGCGAGGCGCCTTCTGTTTACCTTTTATGGTTAAAATAACAGCTTACCAAAGAAGCAACTTCTCGAAGAAGCGATTTAGTGAAATCGTCTCAAGCTGCTGCAGCTCAGCCAGTTTAATCACCCCCAGAGAGCTGAACAACTGCGAGCACAATGGGACACAAAATCATTTTGTGTGTAAATGAGCGTGGCATTCTGCTCGCTTTCCTCTGCTCCGGCGGGCGGGGCTCGGCGTCGGGCGGGCGCGGGTCCCGGGGCTCCCGCCGCAGCTCTGAGAAGCGGGTTAATACCCACCCGATTTGGAAACCCGCAGGCCCTCGCGCGCACTACCGACTAGGTGCCCGCAACAGGCTGTTTGGCCAAACCTCGGGAGGGCTCTGGGGCTGTGTCTGGATTATGGGTTTGGTGCTGGTGCTGGCGGAATGAACTTGTGTCTCTTACTGCACCCACTTTATGCTTCTGACCTCAGCAGTGGTCTCCAGGAAAGGGTCGTTGTCCAGCACAGATGCTTTGGTCGGAGGGATCACTGGAGGTTCGGGTCAAGGCGTAAAGCCTGGGGCTTCCAATGGTGAGTTTCCGGTTTGCCATGAACATAGGTTATGCTTGCAATGGAAAAGAGGCTGGATGAGAACGGAAGGTTATGCTTGCAATGGAAAAGAGGCTGAGTGAGTATGGGATTGAGCAGCTTTTATGACGGGTTAAATGTCACTTTTGAGTGGAGTCCTGGTAGTAGGGAAAAAATTGTGCAGTCTGCTTTGATAGAATTTCCATCAGAATTTTTTCCAGCACAGTTTATCCTCAACGTGGCTTTCCTTCTGACTTCTCACCCAGCAGAGCCTCCCAGGGCAGGATAATCCATTCCTGAGATCTGTTTTGGTTTCTCAGAACTTCCTTGAGATAAATGACCTGCTTTTTTTTTTTTTTTTCTAAGCTAACTGGAACTCAGGAATGCCAAAAGCAGCAAACCCTGAGCAGCCCCCAGTGAGGGTATAAATGAAACATCTCTGTCTGCTAATAGCAACTCCTCACCTCCACCCAGTTTCTTGTCAGGGAACTTGCTAAGACACTGAGGTCAGAACAGATCCTAGCGGGGTAACCTTACTTAAATGTGCAGGATTTGATGCCTATTGGAACTTGGTCCATGTTTCGTAATTGGATGTTGAATTTCAAGGCACAAAGTCAACCTTTTAAGAAAGCTTGCTTCCTCAAGGTTTTACACCTATGAGAGACAAGTCCAAGTTAAGCTTGTGGAAGCCAGTGTAAATCCGCTCTTCCTCACCCTCCTGCATAGGGCCTATACAGTACCCTGAGGTGGCTTCTAGATACTGAGGGACAGTCTTTTTTGGGTGTACTGTGGAGCAGAGGAAAGGCACTAAGTCTTTGGGGAGGAGCAGGAGATAGGGACCATTTGCTGAGTGGTTGTCAGTTTCCTTCTGGCCAGCTCTCTTATGCCTCGAGGGTGTGTCCCGAGGGGGGCTGAGATACATTAGTCTCACACAAGACTATTCTGGGGGTCTGAGAGGTCCTGGACTCCATAGCCCATGGAGGGTAGGGGATTATCCCCGAGCAGCGGTTTACAGGGTTCTCTGCTAATGCAAGAGGAGACACGCTTGGTAACATGGCTCTAAACCAAAATACCAGGAAAATCAGATTTGTTCTGAAACATTTTGGGGCAATTATGGTGAGCATATGTTTCAGTATTGTCATTAGCTGAATTAGCAGACATGGAGCTGCCCAGAAAGCACGAGTGTGTGTGTGTGTGTGTAAGTAATTTGCTATGTCCCAGAGGCATGCTTTGGGGTATGGGGACAGCAGAGAAGTGGGTAGAATCTGGAGAATGCTGTGTGGTATGGCATGGAGTCCTGGAGAGCATGTGCTGAAAGGACTATTATAAGTACTTTTGACTCCACGGCATACACAGCGCCCATGACTACTGAGGAGTAAACCCTCTCTGGTTTGTCGGTACTTTCCCACAGATACTCCGGGCAGCGATGGAAGCCTAGATGCCTCACCGCAAGGAGTGGCCGAGCGGGTCCTCGCTTCACGCCCAAGGCAGCGCCGGCACCGCGGTGAGAGCCAGCAGGGTGGGCTGGTCAGTGGCCAGTGGCTACTACTTTGCCCTCTTAGCGCCTGCTCACCGGCTGCCCTGACTGCCCTTCCTGGCAGCTGCGGCGTTTGAGAGATGGCTGTTGACTGGCTGTACGATTATGTATTTTTTTTAAAACAAAAATGCTCTTAATTTGATGTGAAATTTACTACATGTATAAAACTCAACGCCTTAGGTGCTGAGGAAGTCACTAATTTAGAGGTGTCTCGTTACTGAGACAAACTTGCAAAAACCCCTGAATCCCAATTCACAAATTGGTGATTCGTTTGTCAGGGGATATTTCACATCTAACACATAAGCCCGCGACCTTTAATTAGAATTTTGCAGTTTGTTTTATGCCCCTGGAGGCTGACACCTTGAAAATTTTTTTTCTTGATTTCTTATTGCTAATAAGCATCTTTCTTTTTCCCTCTGGTACTTTGAAGAAAATGATGCAAATACACTTAATTACAGTGGTGGCCATAATTTGTCAGCTGAATATGTGATCAGGCACAGGCTCAAGTGATCTGATTAGATCTGTGATCACAGTGGCAATAAAGGGAGTGCACAGCTCTGTGGTGGAGAAACTCTCGTTTCTGCCTTATTTCCATCTGCAGGAGGGAGGAAGCATGTCCCGGTTGTCTCTCACCCGGTCACCCGTGTCTCCCCTGGCTGCCCAGGGGATCCCACTGCCAGCCCAGCTTACCAAGTCCAACGCGCCTGTGCACATCGATGTGGGTGGCCACATGTACACCAGCAGCCTGGCCACGCTCACCAAGTACCCCGACTCCAGGTAAGAGCCGAGCCTCTTGTCACACCAGGCTTGCAGTGGTGACTGGCAGCATCTGCAGGCTGCCACCGGTGGGGCCTTTCTCCTCTGCCAGCCAACAGGCAGGGCTCTCCAGGGCCTGCTCATGCACAGAGATTCAGAGAACTAGGGTTTGGGAGGCCAAGTCTGGATTTTGAAGGCTGCTTTGCATAGAGACTTGTGACCATGAGCTGGCAGCATCGGTAGTGCTAGGTGGAGCTTCTGACCCACTGGCAGAAGCCACTTATGCAGACCAGGAGCTGATTGGGGAATCTCACGTACCTTCAAGTTCCTCTTGAGTAGGACCCTGGCGGCCTTTGCAGAGGGTCATTTGTGAGCCATGCTGTGTACTTCTGAGGGTTGTGTGGGATAGAAATATTTAATCCTACTTATGATTCTCACCCTTGGGAAAGCGCATAAAGGGTGGGAGGAGGGGAAGCTGCAGTTTGCCATCTTTGCTTGTTGGGGTGGCCACTGCCGGACCCTGAGGGCTAGCAGCAGGCTCCCTTGAAGTGGGGGAGGGTTGCAGTGACTGCTGGAATTCCCGGATGTGTGGGGCTATCTGGACCTGTGGAGAAGCATGAGCCTCGTATCCCCATCTGCACATCAAGTGTAGCTGACCAGGACCCACCCAACCTGGCGCTTGCCACTGTACTGAGCTCCCTGGCACTCGTGCCTGTGGGCCCGTCTGCAGGAGGCCTTGGGCACTGCCGACTCCTCTGCTCTTGCCTCTTGGCGTTTCCTGCTGGCACAGCAGTAGGATTGACCAGAGCTGGGCTGGCTCTCCGTGAGCCTCTCCGGGAGGCGATGTGGCGTGCTGCTTGCTGAGTGAGCAACGGCTTGCTCCTGGCACAGTGAGGTGGCCACTGCTGATGGCTGAGCAGCGGGAGGGCCAAAGCTGCCAGGCGTCGCCCCCGTTTTATACATTTAAAATAGCAAGAGGAGTTAATTAATCCTCCAGACACCGAGGGATCATCTCGGGGATGCTTTCTTGTCAGACTGCCTCGTTGCCAGTGCGTCGCTCAGAGTGCAGAGGACACCTCGTGCAGGGAGGCGGCTGCTTCGCAGAGCCGGTGGGCGGCTTGGCTGGAGCCCGTCATGGAGCCTGGCTGCTCCCTCAAGGAGGGGACGTTGAGGTGGACGCAGTGTCCAGTTCAGAGTCTGGGGAGTCTGGGGGACAGATGGCGGTTTAGGCTTCATTCCCTTGGCCCAACAGAGGCTTGGCCTGGGGCACTTGTGAACTTGAGCCTTTCGTGGTGGTGGTGGGTCGGGGTGGGGGTGAGGAGCGCGGCATCCATGAGGCCACGTCAGCAGTGTCAGCCTGTGTGCTAGTTTGCAGAGTCCTGTCTTGGATGGGAGATGGATTCGGCTTATTTAATTTCAGTTTTTTCCTCTGTGGCATTCCCGAATTGTTTGAGATAGATCACCCCTTAATCAGTTGACAACGTTTGTGAGTGAAATTCATAAAACCCTTGCCCACAGCCTCTGTGAAGAGAGTTTCCTGAAATCAGATACTTGCTTTTCTGGAGCAATCGCAGCCCTGGCCAGCAGGGGTGGCCTCCTCGTCTTGTCTCCAGGCTGCTACCTGGGAGCAGTGAGGGCAGAAGGTGGTCCTCCCCGCAGACCCACAGTGCAGCTCAACCATACCCATCCTGCTGGAGCGCTGAGGCCCTGTGGCCCCGCAGCCAGCAATGTGCCCAGAGCAGGTGGCGGTCTGCATTCTTCCTGAGGCTGGGGCTCAAGATGAATTGCTCTTCTGCCTGGATGGCTTCTGGCTTGCAGGAGACCTGCTCCACTGGCCTGAAGCTTTGGCCTAAGAGGCCAGGGACTGGTGTGATCTGTAGGACAGACAGGGAACAGTGGGTTGGACCAGGCTTGAAAAGTAGGTTGGACAGCTATACTGGCAAGTGCCCCTCAGATCTTTCTCATCTTTCTTTGAGTGAATCATTAAAATTTAAAAAAAAAAAACTTTTTTTTTTTTTTTACCAATTTTGGAAACCAAGAGCTGTCCCTTACCCCATGTCATTTTGTGAGTCACCTGAAGCTGGAGAATTAAAGTGCTGAAGTCCCTTAGGGTGTTTCTGGACGTAGATCAGCAAAGTCCCATTCTGGGCAGTGCGGTAACACCAGAGCCTCGTGCTCCAGGCCCTCGGGTTTCTGTGCCCACAGAACGGTGCCTGGGCTTCATGTTCTTGGCTGATGTGGAGACTCCTACACAAGGAACAGGTGCCACTGCTGGTCAGCCCAAGGACAGCTGTCAGTCACTGCCCAGAGATGGCCGCCTGAGGCGTGAGGGGCCTCCCTGGGGCTGACTCCTCACTCATTCCCGCCCACTGGATGTAGTTTAGCTGCCGCCATCGTAGCCTCTCGTGTCCATCCTGGCCATGGGAAGCAACAAATTGAGATGGCCAAGAGCCTCAAAACTAATAAAACTTTCCACTGAAACACTGAGGAAATTGGAGCCAAAGGTTAAAAAGAAAAGAGAAGAAAATAGAGCCCTGTCAGCTGGGGTCAGAACTGAGCAGACTAGTCCATGAACTTCTGTACTTGGTACCCCGGACCCTGAAGCCTCGCTGGGGCTCCTCTGCAGTGACTGACCTAAGCTTCCCTCACCCTGCTCACATCCTTGGCAGCCTCGGACTTCCAAGGGCATGAAAGGCCGTGGTCCTGTGAAGATATAAACTGAACCATAGAAGATCTAGAACCAGAATCTGAAACAAGGCAGATTGAGAACCTTCTAGCCTTGGACGAATAAGGCAACCTAGAACCCAGCCAGCCCTGGAATGTGGGTGGATCAGGAATACTGTAGACGGACAGGATGGGCTGGAGCCTCAGCCAGCCCTGACATCAAAGGGATTTGCAAGGCAGCCTAACCTACAGCATTGCGTGCTGCACACAGTGTTTGAGCTCAGCCAGGAAGGGTGGAGGAAGTTCCACAGTGAGGCTGAGGCTTCGGACTTGCTGGTTCACCTGTGGATGTAGATTTTACTTTCTTCTGCAGGTGCCATGTTGGGGTCCTGGGCTCTCTGCTGGTGACTGCCTGTGGCACCTGGCAGCCTTGCTCAGTCTCATCTGTCTCCAGGAATGCTGGGCAGCCCTCAATTTGACATTTGAATGTCCAAGCTCTGCTGAGGCCAGGTCTTGGGTTTTGACAGCTATACTAGGCCATGGAGCCCACAAGACTTTCTAAGAGAGCTGTGTCCCCCAGTATCATTGTCACCAGGCCTGGGGTAGAGGTGGGGGGGTTGGTAGGCTCGACAGTCTGTGAAGCCCTGAGATGAATTATCTGGTGACTGCAGTATTGGTTCCACAGCCTCGGGCCTCTCCACACCTCACCATAGGCTTTGGCCTGCTTATGCCCATCCATGAGGCATCCTTGCCCTTTTATACAGCCCCACTGGGATGGGACGGGCCATGTCCCCAGAGTGAGAACAAGTGACTTCATGGCTACTCTGCATGTGGGCAGACCCTCATGGCTGATGCCCGAGTGTGCCAGGCCACCAGAGTGGAGAACGGTGTGAATGACAGGCCCTGAGAGAGGCTTTGGGCTCTAACCCCTCAGCAGCACAGCTCACGTGCACAATGGCAGGGTGGGGCAGGGCCTCAGTGGCAGTGACCTGGAGTAGACAGAGGACTGGGCTGCCGGGGGACAGGGACAAATCCCTGGAAGGTGCACGAAGGTACAGGCAGAGAGTGAGGGGGCTCGTGTCGGCTGGGCTGGAAGTCCTGAGTCTCAGGTTGGATCTCTGCCAACAAGCTACCGCCTTGGTGGGGTTGAGCTGTGGTCAAGTGTGTGGCCCTGCCTCCCGAAGGATGTCTAGAGATGCTGTCACCGGGAAGACCTTGCCAACCTCCCTCTTGTTTCTACCTGTCCTCACCCCTCTTTGTGGCTCCCCATTGTCCACAGCTGGGTGGGCCTGGAGTCTGCAGGGGACGTGAGCCAAACCAGAGCCTGCTGCCCTGTGCACCGGGCAGACTGAAGCCCTGACTCTGAGGCCCGGCTCCCTGTCCCTGCAGTGGGGACTGGCCTCAGGAGCTCCCCGAGGGCTTCCTGCAAGGCCTGTATTTCCGTCAGAACCACTGCCCTTCAAAGGACAGGGTGCCGGGACACATCTCCCCTCCCAGACCTCTCCCAGATATGCACATCCTCGTGCATTGTGGTGCATGCGCCTGCACTGCTTCTGTGTTCACACTCGTGTGTGTGTACATGTGTGTGCTGTGTGGTGTGTGCGCACTGTGGCACGCATGCACGTATGCGAAAACTTCTGCCTGTCTCAGATCTCCCCTAAGGCTCCCCCAGCCAGTGTCTGTGGCTTATCTGTGAGTTTGTCACATGTACATAGCTGTGTCTCTGGTTGCCTTGTGTTGGCTGGTGTGTCCTTTGCCTGGATGTGTCTGGGTCTGCCTGTGATGTGTGTGTTGCAAGGGAGTGGACCATGTGACTCCACCTGTTGCCCAGGTGTGTCACGTCAGATGCTCATCCCTGTGGGTTGGGTAAGGTGGATGTGTGGGACCCAACACTGGCTTCTCTGGTTTACATGTGTTCACTGGGTGTGTGGCTGAGGCCGGCCAGGGTGTCTGATGGTCAGTGGTGGTTTTCTGGGTGAGTCTGTCTGGCAAGGGTTGGGGGAGGGGGCAAGGAGCCTGTTTCTGTGTCTTGCTATAGTTTTGCAGGCCTGTAATGTTTGAGGGGGTGGGTGTGTCTCTCTCTGGCTGTGGCTCATGAGTGTAGATAGTGTGTGTGGCATGTGCTGCCTGCCATGCCGGTGTCCTGCCTGGTTTCCTCTGGTGTGTGCAGGCATCTGCCCGGCCTGGCACAGTCCCGGAGTCACCGTCGTAAGGCTCCTGGCCCCTCTGGCAGGGAGGGCCCTAAGCAGTGGGGCAAGGCAGGTGGGCTTGGCCCTTCCTTCAGACATCCTGCCCTCCATCTCTCCCAGAATAAGTCGTCTCTTCAACGGCACTGAGCCCATCGTCCTGGACAGTTTGAAGCAACATTATTTCATCGACCGGGATGGAGAGATTTTCCGCTATGTCCTGAGCTTCCTGCGGACGTCAAAACTGCTGCTCCCGGATGACTTCAAGGTAAGTCCCCAGCCAGTGGCTCCCTTGCACTGCCTGTGCAGTGGCGTTACACAGGGGACACTGTGACTTAATAAATGGACCCACGGTCGTCATGGCAACCACAAAAAGTTAAGCAGTGAAGCCAAGGGCTAAATCAGTTTTTCTAAACTAATTTTGTTTTCTCACATTTTTAGCCTATTTATCAGGGTGTAACAACAATTAAGCAGCAGCGGCGGCACTTACCCTGGTTTCATGTTGGTCATGTTGAAGGACTGTCGTGTGCTGGAGTTACAGGAGTTAGAGACTCTTAGCCCTGTTCCTTGTTGGCAGTTTGCAGAGGAAAGTCCAGATCCAAACCAAACACCCTGTAAACAAAAAGTGACCCCCAGTTCTTGGGGCAGACCTGTCCAGGTTCCGAGAGTCCTGCCCTCTGTGGTACCAGGGACCCTGGAGGAAGGGAGCTCAGGCCTGGACTGCCGGGCTCGCACCAAGAAATGTCCCTCCCTTCCTTCCTTCCAGCAGCCAAAGGACCAGTGGCCCTGGGGCTCTTTTGTCCCCCATGCAGCCGAGTTACTGGATGCCCACAACTGAACTCAGGCTGAAAATACAGTGAAACAAGCAGATGTGGGTCCTGTCTCCATAGCACTTATGGTCTGGTGGGAAGACAGATGTAGAACAAAAACCACTTGCATTCCATGGAGGCAGATGCTTCCGAGAAGGAGAGAACATTGTGGGAGCAACCATGGGGAGCGTGGTGGGCGGGGAAGGAAAGGGTATTTCCCTGGGTGGTGAAGGAAGGAGGGGGTGTGGACAGGGGTGGCGGCCTAGGTGAAGAGGCCAGGTGGCAAGGATTGGTACCTTCCAGAACTTCAGAGAAGGTGTCAGCTTGAGGCTGTATGAACTGGGAGGGGCAAGGCAGGAAGGGAGGCTGCTGGTTGGCGTCAGGACCTTGGTGGCTCGGTCAGCATTTGGCATTTCACCCTGAAAGCAGTGGATGGGTCATGAGTAAGGGAATGACAGTCAGATCTGCAAATTGATCATCCCAGCTTTTGTGTGGAGAAAGATGTGGGAAGGGTGGGTATGGGGGTGGGCACAAGAGGCCAAGGGGGATTTTTTGAAGGCTTCGGACCAGGGCAGTGGCAGTGAAGATGGGTCAAGGTGGCAGGTTACCCTTATATTTAGACAAAGGATACAAAAGACCACGGACATGGATTGATGGGAGTCGGGGGCTCCTCATGGTGTCTCCTGGCCTTCGGGGCTTCTGTCTGAGGATGTGTTCAGGCCCAAGGGTGGAACAGGCTGGGGGGTAGTGTGGCATTCACTCGTATGTGGAATTGCTGGTGGGGCGTTGGGTGCCGATATTGAAAGATGTAGGGGTTGTTCGGTATGCAGATAGCACTTAAGGAGCAGAGGCCCCAGGTGGAGCCCGAGGAACCCCTGTGAAGGGGCAGGATGAGTCTCTGACAGGCAAGAGGCCTCCCTCAGGCAGTTCCACAGGCTGAGGCCAGCAGGCAGGCGGGTGGACCCTGCTTTGGGGTTGGGCTTCCTTACCAGCCAGCCAACCTCGAGCTGAGCCCCAGTGGGTGGCATGAGTCACGGGGTCCTTGGCTACGCAGGGCTGGGGCAGGTATGGTGAGCATGTGTTTGAGAGACAGTTGGTATGAGCCCATCTAGCCTGGGAGAAGCCTGCCTGCCTGGCTAGAGATGAGCTCATCACCCCAGAACCCTCCCTGTACAGCCTGTGGGGCAGGGACCGGCCAGGCACTTAGAAGATCTTGTTGTCCTTTAAAATCCTCATCTCTTCTCTGAGTTGGGTGTCTGCATCCATTTTATAGAAGAGGAAACTGAGGCTCAGAGAAGGTCAGCTACTGATGATCAGAGGCCTCAGGGCTGGTAGATGAAGATGCGGAAAGTCCAGCCTAGACAGGTGTGTGTGTTTTGCCCCCCTGCTGGGCTGTGTGTTTCTCTGGGGCAGGTGAGACTCCTCTCTGGGATTCTGAGAAGGCAGCAGGTCCGCAGGCATAGACACAGCCGCAGGCTCCTCTGGTCTAGCCTTCTGGTCTTTCCAGAAGCTTCTCTCTGCTCCAGAGGGATGACGCCTCTGATGCCTCCCTGAGTACTTGGGGCCAGGTGGAAGGGCACAGGGGGTCTGGCACCGGTGCACCCCAGCACTGCCCTTGTGCTTCCACACGCAATCGCTTGAGCCTCGTTTTCCCCATCTGTACAGTGGGTACAACTGTTCCAGTCCACACCGTGCAAGGTGGCGGGTGTCACAGTTCTGTGGACTAGAGAGAGGAGGCCCCCCTGGAGTTGAAAAGGGCAGCCCCCCACGGCCCCCCACTCTGTCTGCACATGTCCGCAGGACTTCAGCCTGCTGTACGAGGAGGCGCGGTACTACCAGCTGCAGCCCATGGTGCGCGAGCTGGAGCGCTGGCAGCAGGAGCAGGAGCAGCGGCGCCGCAGCCGCGCCTGTGACTGCCTGGTGGTGCGGGTCACGCCGGACCTGGGTGAGCGGATCGCGCTCAGCGGTGAGAAGGCCCTCATCGAGGAGGTCTTCCCTGAGACCGGGGATGTCATGTGCAACTCCGTCAATGCCGGCTGGAACCAGGACCCCACGCACGTCATTCGCTTCCCGCTCAATGGCTACTGCCGGCTCAACTCGGTGCAGGTGAGGGCTGCGCCGGCCCCACCCACCTCACCCCTGCCTCCCCAAAGCCCTCCGGCACAGCAGAGATGGAGGGAGGCGCAGTCCCTGAAATGGCAAAGCCCTCTGTGCCATCTCACAGAAAAGGCAACAATGTGTCGATGCATAATTTATATCCTGCTCATAATTAAATGATGGCGCCTGGGGGATGGACTTAAAAAAATTGATCTGTGCTTTTTTTTTTTTTTTTTTTTCCAAAAGGATGTTCTATAAAAATTGTCCAGAGTACTTTCAACAAAGCGTGCTTCATTTGACACCCAGAGTCAGAGTTTGGATTCAGATTAAACCCAGGCAACAGGAGCCGCAGGTCAGAGGCTGAGAGTGGAGGTGGCCTGGAACCCCTTCCTCACCCTGCTGACCTGGGCCACTGTCCCAAACAGTTGCCCAGATTGTTTCTGGATAGGCTTTCCGTAGATGGCGTGAGAGCTGGGAAGCCCATGATGGAATGGGGCCTATTTTCCACCAGCTCTTTCAGACCCGAGAGCAGGCTCCTATTTCAAGCTTGGGGCAGAAAGAGTGGATTTTGTGGGGGAAATCTTTCCCACCCCCTACCCATGCATACATTCCACAGGCGACTGGCTAGTTGAGGGACATAGGTGTCAGACAGTGACCAGACACCAACAGCAGACTCAAACACAGAGAGGACTCTTCCTCTTCACCCCAGGTCCCTTGAGCTGATGAGCCCCCAGGCTTCAAACCATCTGGGACTCAGCAGCTCAGGGAAGCAGGTGGTGACTGCCCAGAGGCTGGGAGCAGGGTCTCTTTATGATTGAGGAGGGGCCCTGGGACCACACTTCGGGAGAGAGCAGGGTACGTTACACCCTGGAGAAGAGATGAGGGACCCAAAGGCTCTTTCTGTGTCCCCGAATCAAGGTTGTGGATCCCTGAGGCATCAGGGTGGGGTAGCCCACTGAGGCTTAGTCACTCAACGGGCCCTTGGGCCAGGCCACTTCTGTCCCTCCTGTGTTTGCCCAACTGGGACCTCTGTAATGAGAGTTGAGATCTTAACCGGAGGAGGTAGCTTGCACTGGCTGGCTACCTTCCACCAGGCCGCGCCAGGCAGACTTGTAACTGGGCACTCCTGACCCCTCTTTCTTCCCCGGCAGGTCCTGGAGAGGCTGTTCCAGAGGGGTTTCAGCATGGCCGCATCCTGCGGGGGTGGTGTGGACTCCTCCCAGTTCAGCGAGTATGTGCTTTGCCGGGAGGAGAGGCGACCGCAGCCTACCCCCACCGCTGTCCGGATAAAGCAGGAACCCCTGGACTAGGCATTGCCTCAGTGCTCACCTGAGTCCTCTTCGCCCTGGGGACATCCCAGGGATCTGGAAACAGTGCTGGGGAGTCCCACTTATACCTGCTTAGTGGTAGGACCGAGGGTGGGGCTAGAGGATCCAAAGCGACCCCAGGGAGCCCCAGGTGTCATGGCAACAGAATGTGGGGTGCTAGAGGCATGTCTGCTGAAGGACTGTTGCTGTGACCCAAAGGTGCCTCAGTGGGAACTCTGCCGCCAGTTCCCCAGCCCCCTTGGCTCCCCAGCCCAACACAGCATCCTGCAAGGCTCCAGGACCTGCCGCGGTGGGGTCAGCACAGGCCTCCCCAGCCCACTGCAGAGAAGCGCTTCATCTTTCTCCACATGTGGCAGACTCCAGTGGGTCTCCTTGCGTCAGAAATGGCTTATTTTTCTACAGTATTTAAGACAGAAGTAACTGTAACTACACAAGCCAGAGAGGAGGACAAGGACCAACACTTCTTTATCTGGTGCTCCGTTCTCAGACGTGTGGCATGCGGGAATGTTGGAAGAGCCACTGGGCACCCGGTGCCCACAGAATGGGGCTCGCATACTTGTGGCCCCTGCTCTAGGGACTGATATAGGGAGGGTAGTGCTGTAGGAGCTGAAGCAGGGCTCCCCGGGGGCAGGGCTGCTGGGAGGAGGGTAGGTCGGGCATGAGGAACAGATGGCTGTGGAAGCATCTGAAATCTTGACTTTTGCTGCCACCTGGGGCGCAGGCCACACTAGGTGGGTCACTTGACCTACTAATGCCCAGGGGCTTCCAGTCCTGTTTGTATGCCCTCACAGCTGGGCTCCCAGAGGACTCTTTCCCCATCCAGACCAGCCACAAGGCCACATGGCATCCTTACCTCAGGAATGGGCGCCACGGTGAAGGGCCCATCTGTCAGCAACATCCTCTGGGTCCCCACCTCAGGAAGCCGTCCCCAGCTCTGATTTTCCCTTACTAATATGCACACTGAATTTTAATTAAACTTGTTATACTGGCCTGCCATTTGGAAGAGATTCTAATAAGGATTGGTCCCAAGGGGTCCTCATAGGCCGGCTGCTTCCCTGAAGATAGGCCCAAAGATGGACACCCCAGCCGTGTCATGCTTGCCCAAGTTGGCTCTTCCCCAGGTGGATAACCTGCAGACAAATGCTTTGTGGCTAGGGTGCCTGACTGGTACTGCCCTGCATACAATGCCTGTAGACTTGTATATGACTCCTTTAATATTGTAAAGATGCTGATGTACAATTGTTGTGTTTGTGTAAACACATTATGTTCTTGGTTTATGCCATAAACGATGCTATAAAGCAAAAGACTGAGGCTCTGTCCCGTGCAGAAGCAGCAGCGGGTTCCTGCATTGGACGTTGTGCGGGGGGTTTGGGGGTGGGAGTCCTCCCTCTGTTCCTTCAGTTCAGATAGAGGAAGAACCCCCAGCACTAGCTGGGGGAGGGGCAGGGTCCCAAGCCGGTGGTTATTTATTGTATTCGGGTGTTTCCTTGCTATTGTCCCTGTCCCCTCAGGGACAGCACAGATTCTGAACTCTTACTCACAGCCCCTAACCAGATGTGAACCAGGGGAAGGCAGACAAGGTGTTGGGCTTTTGAACCCAGTTTTAAGTGTTTGAGGTTTTCCCTCTCTCTGGGTTTTGGTTGAGGTTGATGTCCTCTTTAGAGCCCCACAGAGCTGTAGGAGAAGGTGACAGTCCACAGCTCAGGTCAGCCAGGGGACATGCAGCCCCCGGCATGAAAAGGGCAGATCACCCAAGCACAGCACAAGACCTGTGCCATCTCTTGAAGGTATTCATGTAGGCCTCCAATTTTAATGAGACTTTTCATATTTTTCCTCAAAGCCCTTATGTTTTAACCCATGAGGACCCTTTTACATGCCCGGTAAGGGCCACCAGCCTCAACCTGCCTGGAGGATGAGAGCACAGCCACTTCCTGTCTGAGGTTGCAAAGCAGACGCCATCCCACTGTACAATCTAATTTGCTGGACAGACTTGCTAGCCTTCTCCTTTGCTTAGCAACGCGCCTCCAGTTGGCGCATCTGCATTTTGGCATCTGAGGTTCACATCTGAGAGGAGGAGAAAGTGTTGTATTTATTAGAAAGGAAATCTTGTGAAAACAGCTCAGTGCCGCGTGTGTTCGTGGATTTTTCTGGTATGAGAGCTAGCAGGATTACTGATTGGTGGAGATTCCCTAACATTTTAAAACAAACTAGTTTGAGTAAACCATTGTGCTTGAAAAAAAAAAAAGTACCTTATTGAATGTTACTCTTAATTTATTTCTTCTTTACTAAGTAGTAAAATCAGGAAGTACGATTTTACATAAACTGGGGAATTTCTGGATTTGTAAAGAAATGCCACGCTCTCATAGTAATGGTAAAATTCTAATATACATAGTCCCCATAAACGATAAGTACAAATTATCAATTTCTTTAAAACATTTACATACTTCCTGGAATGAATATATTACAAATTATCTTTTGATGGAATACCAGCAATATAAATGTTACTTACTTGTTATAAATGTCACTTCTGCTCTTTGTAAACCTCAAAACTAATTATTTTTTATTATAAGCAACTGGAAGGAGAGCTGTTCCAACACCTGCCTTTTTCCCACCAAACTCCTGCCAGTGCAGGAGAATTTGGCAAAGCCACAGAAGGCGGCTTCTGCCACTGTCCTACTCACATGGGGCTCCAAAGCCAGGTCACAACACTAAGAATATCTTTTTAAAAGTGTGTGTGTGTGTTTTTTTTAAAGCTATCACTTGACTGTGTTCCTTAGGTAAATAAAGGATATTTTATAAATTACACACACAGATTTAGTGCTTTGTTTCTAATCCACTGAGGCAGCCACAAGAAGGTACTCTGGCTTGGATGATTGTTGAGCAGCCGTTCGTCATACTTGGGACTTGACTACTGAATAAGACATTGAGTAACCCAAGTTCCCAGTACTTAACCTTTCCATTCTGAGGAGGTGCCGTGGAGAGCTGGGCCCTAAGCACCTGCATGGTCCCCAGGTGCCTCGCATGCACCCTGCTGGCAGACCTGAGAGTAAGGGTGGTGCAGGCATGGCTTCTGGACTTCCTTGCCTCTTCCGAACCCCCAACCCTGGATTCCTGTGTTTGGGGTGCAGTGGGTCTTTTCCACTGTATTGATTTTACGTGTGTGTGTATGAACTAAGCCACTCGTACATTTGAAATGGGCAAAGCACAAATGTGAGAAGTGGGGATGTGATTTCCACTGAGCCTTTGATCAAGAGAAGACTAATTTGGCTGAGCCTAGCAGAGTCTAATGAGCACAGAGTTGGGAGACTACCCTCCTCCCTAAGCAGGAGGCAGACCTGCTGAGATGGTCTCATCCCACTTGGCCCTGTCCTCCCTCCTGACTCTGGAGACAGGAAAACAGCAACAGCGGCTCTGGAGGACACTCTAGAACACAAAAAGTTAGCATTTCTCCTAAGTGGGTGACAAGGTGGAACATGCAAAAATGGGGGCTGCCAGAGATTATCAGTTCGAGGTGGAGTGCTTGGTTCAACCCAATGGGGACCTCTAGACAGAGCTGGAGGGACAACACTTGTCCAGATGGGGCGCCCGCTAGCCTTGAGCCTGACACCCGGGCTGATGTGGGGTGTTGGAGGAATTGTGATGTCACAGTTTGATGGCACATCAGGTAGCCCTTTCTGGACCACGAGAAAGAAAAATGTATCAGTGGCAGCTAAGGACAGCTTTCCTACCAGGAGCAAGACTAGCAGTAATTTTCTCTCCGAAGCATCAGAGTTTTCTAAAGTGACCTAAATGGAATACAACCCCAGTGAGTGTTGAGGGTCAGAAAGAAGGGCTGACCAGGGACTTTCTGTGGTCCTCATAGTCCTCACCTCAGTCCCTGCCCTCACATCCTCGGTAAGTCCAGGGGCACTTCTCTGAGGTTTTAGTGGAAGGGGGAGCCCAGCCCCTGGACAGCTCCCACCCTTCACCCCGGAAGGTCTCTGGGGATCTCTTCCCCCAAGCCCCAAAGCTGGACAAACAAGGCACCTGCCTGACCCATGGTGAGCTCTCTAAACCTGAGAGCTGCTGGAGGAGTGATGGGCTCCCTCCTGGGGATGTGCATCCATGCATTGCTGCCATTGGTTGCTATTTATCCACAGGGAAAGGTTGTTTCCAGTTCTACTCTCCTGTCAGTGGAAGATGTGTGCGATTTTAGGGTCATAAACTTTGACTTGATGTGGCTGTGGAGGCTTTTGACATCCATTATCAAAAGGGTCTCTGCTCACTGCAGAGATCCTTATTTTCCCAACCACCCGATGAGTGCCGTGGATTGATAGCAGCATGTGCCAGCCTCTGCAGGTGTGTGGAGGACAAGACAACCCATGTGGCTAAGGAAGACATTTGTTCATCCACAAGAATCATCTACTTGAAGCTCCGTAAAGTTATGTAAGATAATTTTCCATATCATAGTTTTCAAGTTTGTCATGACATCAAACATGAATTACCCACTCATTCCTCAACTGACACATAGGTAGGGCCAACAGCCTCTCAATCAATGTTGGCATCTCCACAACGAACCAGGTTTCTCTGAAATTCTACGGAGAAACCCAAGGAAAGAGGCCGGCATAGGCCTGAGGGAAACACAGATGTGAGGGCCGGAGGTCAGCTGCATTTGGATTTTTGTCTTTATTTCCATTACACAGAACAGCCAGTCCTGACAGACATCTCCCAGCCTGGTGTCCGTGCTGGACAATGCTCTTCCTTGACCCAGAGCCATGGCTCGGGAATGATAACAGGTGGAGGACCTCCTCACAGAGACATCGCAAACCAGTACGAAGTCTTAAAGAGCAGGGGCGGGGCCAGGGCGGGGCCAGGAAGACCCAGCCGAGCGCCTAGAGGATGCCCGCCCCGCCCCCAGGATCACACAAGACCACAACCTTCTGGTGCACCGCCTGCCACTGGCTAGAGCTGCTCCCAGGCCAAGCCTGCTGCTTGAAGCCCGTGTTTAGAATGTCACCAGAGCTTCCTCCTCTGTGTCCTGAACCCGGTCCAAGGCTCCCGAGGAAGCTGCGGTTTGGGGCGCACAGTCTGCATCGGCAGGGTGGGGCGGCAGCTCCCACTCCGGACGCGGGCCACGCCCTCTTGGACGCGAACACACCCCCATTTCCCCGGGCTCAAAGACACACACGCCTCGCCCTGCAGCCAAACAGCAGGCAGGCAGATTTGTACGAGTATGTACAAGGTCCTGGAATTCTCGCCCGGTTGCCACACAGTATTCGGAGCATAATTGGGGGAGGTTGTGCAACTGCCCTGCCCGAGAAGCTGGGCGTGCTGCGAGAGCTCTTCCAAGTTCTCATCACAGCCGTGCAGATAGCCTTGGGATAGATCCAGACGCCTTCGGGTGGCACCGATGGCCTCGCTCCGACAGGGGGGCAGTGTGGCTCTGCTGAGAGCTAGGGTTGGGCAGAGAGGACCTTGCCGGCAGTCCCCTTGGGGAGCAACAGCAGCAGCTGAAGCAGCAACAGTGGCAACAGCCCTTGCTGGAAGCGCCCAGTGAGCACAGGGCCGCCCCCAAGGGCCCCAGACTGGACACACCCAACTCCCGAGGGAGGGATGTAGGGGTCTTTGGGGGAGGGTCCACCCAACTAAGGCAGGAGACCGACAGCTTCTTCCCCACCTCATGAGGCTTGTGCTTGGGCAGCTGGGCTGCATCTCAGTTCCACAAGAACCCCTATGGGCGGGTCCATCCCAGGGGCCCAGTGAGTCACTTCCCCAGGCCCTGAGGCCTTAGTCGAAGGTGCCTCCCTCTCCAGCAAAGCCTCCTTTGTTCTCTTGCTGGCTTCACTTCACAACCCTTTTCTCCCCTTACAGTTGCAAACTCAGGTCCTTTGGGGGGCACCAGCTGTGAGCAGGACAGAGGTGGGCAAATAGATACCACCTGGAAAGTGGTCAGCTGCAGCTTGCTTTCTTGCTTCCTCTGTTCCCCGCTCTCCCAAGGCTCAGGCTCTTCCCCTTCCCCACACTCTGGGGAAAGCCCCCACTTCCCTGCACAGGTAATGGGTGTGCAGCCTCAGGAGCACCAATCCTGGATGTGCACCAGGAGGGAGAGTGGTTTGGATGTGCTCACCCCAGCTGGCACCACCAGAGCTGCCGAATTGGCCCTTGACACTTCTCTTGCCTCAGGGAGAAGCTTCCTTGCTTGGCTCAGATGACTGCAGCACCATCACTCACTGTCTCCGTGCTCCCTCCCCTCTCATCCAATTCCCAAGCCCTGGTGGAGGAGCCCAGCGGAAGTCCGGCCTGGGAAAATAATTTATAAAAGTGCCTTTAAATACAGCCTCTCATCCGCCTTCTCTTCCCTCCCCACCTCCCAGCCACAGCTGGCCACATGGAAGGCTCACTGTCCTGGGACCGGCCCAGCTCCCAGTGCTAAAGGTAGCTGTCCACAGCACATCTTGTGGGTGGAGAATATCAGCCTTGTAGCCAACTGAGGCTCTTGCTTTGAAGTAGACTTAATTTCCAAAAGATTTTGAATTTTTATTGATGACAGTAGAAAAAGAAAAATGTAAGGAAACACCACCAGTGTCCTGAAAACAGAGAAAAGATGAAGTCTACTGTGGAACATTATTTGGTGAAATGTATTTATCCATCCACAAATATGTATTGTCTACAGTCTGCCATCCACTTGCAGGGCCCACTAGACCATAGAGGGGTGACTGGAGGTCAGAATCTCATCCATGTCTACATACACCGGCGCACCAAATTCTTAAACCACACCCATGATGAAGGAGCAATGAAGTCTTATTTACACAGAAAAGGAAAGGTGTAAGATCTCTCACCCACAAGAGCTAGAAGAGCAGCCCCCACTGGCTCCAGAGCCCACACTTCTGCCATTAAAACAAAGACTACTATATTAGTTTCCTATTGCTGCTGTGACATATCACAAATTTAATGGCTTAAAAATACAAATTTACGATCATACAATTTTAGAAGTCAGAAGCTGAAATGGGTCTCACCAAGCTCAAATCAAGGTGTCAGCAGAATTTTATTCCCTTCTGGAGGATCTAGAGGAGATTGCTTCCTTGCCTTTTGCAACTTTTAGAGGCTGCCCATGTTCTTTGGCTTATGGCCCCTTCTTCCATTTTGAAAGCTAGCAGTATAGCATCTTTAAATCTCTGACTCTTACTTTTCTGGACTCATGATGACATTGGGCCCACCATGATAATCCAGGATAATCTCCCTATTTTAAAATGACTTGATTAACCTTAATTGCATTTGCAACCTTAATCCCGCTGTGCCATGTAACCTAACATATTCACAGATTTCTAAATTTATGATGTGGACATATTGAGGGCATTATTCTGCTTTCCACAGCTGGGCAGCAACTTTATTCACTCAAAAAAAAATTTATTAAACACATGCTGTATGCCAGGCACTAGTTTAGGTGCTGCTGAGGATACAGCAATGAATGAAGGAGACAAAAATCCCTTACCTATGGAGTTTACACTCCAGTGGAGGACATGGACAGTAAACAAAATAAATTAACAAAGCATATCATAGGCTAGCTGGTACTAAATGCTAAGGGCAAAAATAAAGCAGGGGAGGGAATATGCAGTGTGTGTATTGTTATTTTGGTCCATGTGTTGGACATTTACCATTTGCCCCTCTCTCTCCACACTGTATCTGGTAGCTGACATCTGTGAACAGCATGAAGGGGCTCCTTTACCCTGGCTTCCTGTTGGGCATGGCTGATGGGAAGCACCTTCAGGAGACTGGAGGGCAGAATGCGAGTGAGGTCAGCTTTCTTTTTTCCTCCTCCAAAGGCCTCTGCCCTTATCAGGAGGCTTTTCCTACACAGCCCACCCATCTCCAAGAATATCTCCCTTTCCCTGTTGCTTCAGGCCTAGGGATGGGAATCATGGCTACCTTTATTATCCCTGAGGGGATTCATTGCCCCTTCTGGTCTCCTTTTACCATGTTCACACTTTCATAAGTAGTACTCTAATAGACTCTCCTCGGATGGTCCCAACTGGAAGTCGTCATCTGGAGGAAGGCCTTGCTGAGATGGTGTCGTTTAGGTAAAGCTCCAAAGAAAGTAGGCTGGGAGACAGGCAAATACCTAGTAGAAAAGCCTTTGGGGCACGGTGGCTGCAAGTGCAAGGCTCTTTGGTAGATGCATGCATGATGTGTTTGAGAAACAGCTGGGGTGAGTAGGGAGAGGTGGGAGGTGAGGTCACAGGGCTACCTAGGGTAGGATGGAAATCAGGTCATGTAGGGCCTTTGAAGAAGGTGCTGCCAGTGCTCTACCTATATCTGCTCAGCACTCTCCCATTGGATGCACACAAACCCTATAGCTTCCTGCTGCCCCTGCAGCCATCTGAGGGCCTTTGCTGGCCACAAGAGTATAGCAGATCCTCAGCTGTGGGGAAGGCCAAGGAGTTAATGCCCCTGGGAGTAGCCTCGACCAATGTAGAACTGGTGAATGAATACCCGGGTGTGTGGCCTCTTTCATTTGACAATTGTGAGGCAAGCTCTAGGCATTTTCCCAGAGGTCTCCAGGGGGGTTGAACTCCAGTTGGTTGCTCACACTGATAACTCACTTAACACACTCCGTATTGGCCTCCTTCCTTTCCCTGCCTTACTTACCTGTTTCCCCTTGCTCCCAGGAATCACCTCCCACATGAATGATTTGTACTTAAGACATTGTCTCAACATCAGCTCCTGGAGCATCCCAACCTAAAATATCCTACTGGCTATTATCAGGACTTGGGCTTTTATGAAAGTGAGGTGAACAGCCACTGCAGTGTCAAGCAGAGGAGTGACATGGACTCGAGGAAGAAAGGGGAAAGGCAGCGAGACCAGTGAGATGCTACTCTAATAGTGCAGAGGAGAGATGAAGGTGTCTTGGGGAAGGGTAGAAGCAGTGAAGTGGTCAGAGGTGGCTAGATTCTAGATAGCCTTTGCAGAAAGAGCCAATGTGATGCCTCTTCAGATGTAGGATATGAGAGCTAGTAAAGTGTCTAGGGTGATTTCAAGGTTTTTGGCCTAAGCAAAGGTAGGATAGAGTTGCCTCTTACTGGATAAGCAAGACTGTTGGGGGAGAGCAAGATAGAGAAGTCTAAGTTTTGGACATGTTGAGTTGAGATGCATATGAATAAAAATTCTGAGCAGGCAGATGGTCAGGTACCCAGCGGGGAACTCAGGAAGGAGTACAGGCTGCAGGTGGGAATTGGAGGGTCGTCAGTAGATAGATGGCATTTAAAGCCAAGACTGCATGAAGTCTCCAAGGGAGTGAGCATAGAAAGAAAGTAAAAGAGGCCCCAGGACCAAGCTGTGGGTACCCAATGTTTAGAAGTCAGGGGAAATGAGAAGAGACCAACAGAGGAGTGTGAGAAGGAGCAGCCAGCAAGGTGGGAAGAGGGCCAGGAGGCTATGTAGGAGGAAGGGATCAACCTGCCAGATGCCGATGATGAGGCAGGCATGATGCAGCTGGGGACTTGACCACTGGAAGCAGCAATATGGAGCTCATTGGGGATTTAATACTCGCCCTATCAAGTGGAATGAGGAGGCAAGAACCTACATGGAGAATATTTAAGAGAGAACAGGAGAAAATTGGAAACAAATATAGACAACTCTTGAGGGAAATTTGATCAAATATTTTTAATTTTGTTTCATTTTGAAACAATCCCAAATTTACATAAAAGTTACAAGTACCATGCAAAACTATTTTTTGATGAATCATTTCACAGTAATTTATTGACATGATGTTATCCAGAAGTACTTTAGTGTGTGTTTTCTATAAACAAGGACATTCTCCTATATAACCACCATACAGTCACCAGCATCAAGAAAGCACACCGATACATTACCAACATCTACTCCTCTGATCCATTCGGGTTTCACCAGGTGTTTGGGTAGCATCCTTAATAGCAAGGCATCCGGTCCAGGATCATGTGTTGCATTTAGCGGTCATTTCTCTTTTAGTCCGTCCACCTGGAAAAGCCCCTCAGTTTTTCCCTAACTTCCATGACCTTAACATTGTTGATAATTACGAACCAGTTATTTTGTAAAATGTCCCTCAATTCTGGCTTATTTGATATTATCCAATTATAAGACCAGGTTCTATGACCCAGTAATTCCACTCTTATATACTCAAAGGAATTGAAAACAGGTAACCAAACAAATACTTGTAGACAAATGTTCATAGCAGCATTATTCAAAATGGCCAACAGGCTATTATCGGTGGATAAATAGATAAAACGTGGTATAGTCATACAATGATATATTGTTCAGCCATAAAAAAGAATGAAGTACTGATACGTGCTACTACCTGGATAAACTTCAAAAGCATTATGTAAAGCGAAAGAAGCCAGACACGAAGGTCACGTGTTGTATGATTCTATTTATTATATGAAACATCCAGAATAGATAAATCCATAAATTCATAGAGACAGAAAATGTATTAGTGATTGTGGAGGGCTGGGGGGAAGGGGGTAATGGGGAGTAACTGTTTAATAGGTATAGGGTTTAATTTTGCAGTAATGAAAGTATTTTGGAACTAGATAGAGGTGGTTGTATACATTTGGATGTACTAAATGGCATTGAATTGTTCACTTTAAAGTGGTTATTTTATGCTATGTGACTTTCACCTTGATTTAAAAAAAAAGATTCTGGTTATGCATCTTTGGCAAGAATATCCCAGAAGTGTATTCTCGTTCTTCTCATGATATCCTATCAGGTGGCATATGATTTCTATTTATGTCATTACTGATGATGTTCACTCTGATCACTAGCTTAAGGTGGTGTCTACCAGGCTTCCCCTCCATAAAGTTACTCCTTTCCTCTTTGTAATTAATAAGTACCTGGTAGGTAGATACTTTGAAACTGCATAATATCTTGTTCCTCATTAAATTTTTCATCTACTCATTTATCTGTTTACATCAGTGACTTCCTACTCATTCATTTCTTTTAAGTGGGTTATAAACTGTTACTTTCATTGTTTATTTTGGTGTTCCAAATGTCCTAGATTTTGCCAGTGGGTGCCCCTTTACGCTGGCTTTTTTGACATGTCCTCGTCATTTTTTGAATACCTCGTTGCTTCCTGGCACAACAAACTATTTCAAGCTCATCTCATAATTTTCCTGATCCAGCCCTGGCATCAGTCTTTCCTATAAGGAATCCTGGTTCCTTTAAATGGAGAATAGTACTTAGAAACCAAGATCGAGGTGTCACTTCTCCCAGAACTTCTCAGTGGACGATGCCAAGGAACATATGTATATATGTACTCATGCTTTTATGCATATTATTTCTAGGTTTCTGTATATAGAGAAAATCATGATTTCTCACCAATACTTCCAATTCCAATTTAACACCACACGTTTCAGTTTAATTTCTCCCTTTTCATATTTTTAACTTCTTCTCCAACAGTGAGAAACATGACCCCATAGGCTTAAAATATCCAGTCACTGCCTCCCTCCAAACTCTCAGATACCTTTCTCATCCTGCTTGAGTTCTGAGACATGTGCTAGGTCACCCCCCTTGAGCAGATACTCCTCTCATCCAGGATGGATTCAGACACTCTTACCCTGAATTGCTCTTCTGTGCAAATAGCCTCCTAATCTCTCAGGGCGTAAATTCTACTTTGGACACCTAAGCTTCCTCCCTCGCTCAGCCCTACCTAATAAATTTTGTTATGAATTGTTCAGGAAAGAAAGAGAGAGAAAAAAACTGATAAAACATCAAACATAAAAAGAAGATTAACAGGCCATATACATTCTATACTTACAATTTTAAATTGTTGTGGTTGTGAGTTAAAATTATAAAGTTTCTTTTCTGTATTTTCCAAATTATCTGTAATTTGGTTATATTTGTTTTCAATTAAAACATGTCAAGGAAAACATAATTTAAATTGCACTTTCTAAATCATCTCAAGCTGCATAAAGCATACTCAAGATTCATGCTTATGGTCCAAGAAGATTTCCACAACTTTAATAGAAGGTCTGGAGAAGAGTGGTTTTATATCAAAACAAACCTGGATTGGAATATAAAATTCTCTTAAAAATAAAACTCGAGTTCCAGTTCTGGAGCAAGATGATATATTCCCTGCTTCTTCCTGTGTAATAGGTTCAATATCATGTGCTTCTTTGACACATGGTAAAATCAGGAGGACCTTGAATGGCAGCTTCAAGTCCCCTCTATGTTTTGCTCCCCTAGCCAAATAACCCTCCTTATTAAAGGGGCTAGGCAAGCACACTATACTGGGTTTCAGTGCCCTACCAGCTCTTAGAATTATTCAAATAAACTAATCACACTCTCCTGTGGAAACTGGGGTGGGGGGGCGGAGGAGGGCGGGCAACACATCCTCTTGATATTACTCATCAATCCCCTACAGCCCTTGTTTGTTCACTCTGTTCCTGAGTGCAACCTTCATGTGACCCTGTGTGGCATGTAGTGTCCTCCCCTGGGCTATGAGTATATGTGACTATTAAAATGCTTTCGATCTTATGTGCCCATTCTTGATGGTTGTATATTCCACCATGCCCACAACCCTAGGGCAGGAAGCCTTACCAATGGGCTGAAAAAAAGGTGACTACAACACTGCCCTCTAAATACAACTAAATACCATGGAAATTATTTAACAGACAATGGTTTAAAGACTCTTAAGCTGGAAAGAAGAAAGTAAATTAGCTTGTAACCTTGGGACTTGAGGAATAACAATGTAGTGAGCATTCCAAGTTTATCTTATTAATTCCCATATACCCAGGACTAGGTGCTGGAGATTTCTACAACCCAGAACCATAAACACGTATTAGAAAAAAAGACAAAGAAAGGCTGCTTTCTCTGGATAAAGGATAAGTAAAGGAAAAGCCCAAAAGAAACTTAGTGGGAGCCCCGGTGCCCACTCTATGACAGAGGCACTGGCAGGCAGTCTGATTTACTTGTAGCAGCTGTACAGAGTATGGGTTGGTTGGCTGGTCTGCGTTAAGGTGTAGCATCTGATGAGCACTGTGTCTACCTGCCTTCCCTCTAGCGATGTAACAAGACTCAGGCCCAGCAGCTTCTATCCTTTATCTCCAACCCTCTAACTAACAAAAATAGCTCAGCAACACTAGGTGGCCCTGAGAATAACACCAATAGAAAATGCCTACAGACACTGAGCAGTAGCCCCAGCAGTGCTAGAAAAATAAAACTAGAAGACAAGAATCACAGTGAAAGGGCTCTGATAGTCAACCCATCGCTAAAACTAATGCTTATAAACGTATGCCAGAACATACATTTATAGGGATAAACAGAGCATTGCCTGCTAAAACAGATTTAATTAGGTCAAGAGTATCATAACATAATAACCAAAATGTTCAGGATACAATTGAAAATCATTCATCATACCAAAGAATCACAATTTGAGAAAAATAATTAACTTCAAAGTCTAGATAAATCAGATGCTAGAATTGTGTGAAAAGAATTTTAAAGCTGTGTCAAAAATGCTTCAACAAACGCAAATTATTTTGAAAAAAAGAAAAATTTGAAATCTTAGCAAAAAGTAGTAGTAATAAAAGAGAACCGGATGGAAATTATAAGTGAGAAATACAAAAAAATAACCTTGCTAGATAGACTCAACAGTAGAAGAAAAATGACAGAGGATAGAAACAATGAACTTGAAGATGGATCAATAGAATCTACTCAGTCTAAATAACAGAAAATAGGTGCGCATGCGCACGCACACGCACGTGCGCGCACACACACACACACACACAAATGACAGAGCCTCAGAGTTGCGTGAGATAATAGCAAAAGATATAACATTCATATAATCAGAGTACAGAAGGAGAGGAGAGTGTGGGACTGAAAAAGTATGTGAAGAAATACTAAAAGAAATCTACACCATGCTATTTTATAATTGAACTTCCAAAAATTAAATATAAATAAATTAAATATAAAGAAAAACATCTTAAAAACAGCCAGAGAGAAACAACATTATCTGAAAAGGTACATCAATTTGAATGACAATGAAATTCTCATCTGAAACCATGGAGGCCTGAAGAAAGTGACATGACATTTTTCAGGTGTTGAAAGAAAGACATTGTCAACTGCAAATCCTCTAGCCAGTGAAACTATCCTTCAGGGACAAAGAGAAAATAAAGTTGTTTTCGGATACAAGAAAATTAAGAGAATTTGTTGCTTGCAGATCTATCCTTAATGGAAGCTCTCCAAACAGAAAGAAAATAACAGAAGAAGGCTGGGACATTTAAAAAGAAAGAAAAACAATGGAATAGGTAAAAATAGAAGCAAATACAATAGACTATCCTTTGCCTTATGAGTTTCTTTAATTGCATTTTGTGGTTAGAGCAGAATTTATAATACCATCTGATGTGACATTCAATGTATACAGAGAAAACACAACAATTATTTTTTTTTAATGGGGATAGTAAAAGAATCTAAATTGAAATACAGTTTCTACACTTCACTTGAAGTGGTCAAATGCTGACATTATGAACAGTTATATACATATATAGTAATACTTAAAGCCACCATTAAAAAAACGATACAAAGCAATATACTCAAAAAAATTATAAAGAAATCAAAACTAAACTCTAAAATTGCTCAAATAGCCCACAGGAAGGTAAGAAAAAAGAAACAGAAAAATGAGAATCAGAGGTGACAAACAGAAAACAAATAATAAAATGACAGACTTTATCTCTAACATATCAATAAGTACTTTAAAAATAAATGTTCTAAATTCATAAAGTAAAAGACAGAGAATGTTTTTAAAAGCACAACCCAAGGATATGCTATGTACAAGAAACTCACTTCAAACATAATGACATAGGGAGGTTACAAATAAAAGGATAGAAAAGATATACCGTGCAAACATCAATATTTTTTGAAATTGGCAATGGTTTTTTGGATTTGACACCAAAAGCAAAGGCAACAAAAGTAAAAATAAACAAGTAGGAATACATCAAACTAAAAAATTTTGCACAGCAAAGGAAACCATTGACCAAGTGTAAAAACCAACCTATGGAATGGGGAAAAATATTTGCCAGTCACATATCTGATAAAGATTTAACATCCAAAATATATAAAGAATTCATACAACTTATTAGCAAACAAACAATTTGATTAAAAAGGGGGCAGAGGACCTGAATAGATATATTTCCAAAAAAACATACAAATGACCAACAGATACACAAAAAGGTGCTCAAGGGTACTAACCATCAGAGAAACACAAATCAAAACCAAACCGATGTATCATCTTATATCTGTTAAAATGGTTATTATCAAAAGACAAGAAGTAAGTGTTGACAAGAATGTGGAACTAAAGGAAATCTCGTGCACTGTTGGTGGGAATGTAAATTAGTGCAGCCGCTATGGAAATCAGTATGGAGGTTCCCAAATAAGTTAAAAATAGAACTACCATATGATCCAGCACTGGCTAAGACATGGAAACAACCTAAGTGTTCATTGACAGATGAATGGATTTTTAAAATTGTGGCATATATATACAATGGAATATTATTCAGCCAGAAAAAAAAACAATACCATATGATATCACTTGTGGAAACTAAAAACAAACAAACCACACCAAACTCATAAATATAAAGAACAGATTTGTGGTTGTCAGAGCAGGGGGTGGGAAAATGAGTGAAATGGGTGAAGGGTGTCAAAAGATACAAACTTCCGGTTATAAAATATAAAGTCCTGGAGATGTAATGCACAGCATGGTGACTATAGTTAATAACACTGTATCATATATTTGAAAGTTGCTAAAAGTTCTTATCACAAGAAAAAATTATAACTATGTGTGGTGATGGATGTTAAACCTTACTGTGATGATCATTTTGCAATATGTAGAAATAGTGAATCATTATATTGTACATCTGAAACCAATATAATGTTAAATGTTTATTATGTTTCAATAAAATAAATAAATAAAAGGGTGGAAAAGATATGTCATGCAAACATTTTTTTTAAATAAAATAAGAGTGGCTACCTTAATATCAGATAAAGTAGATTTCAGATCACAGAAAATTACTAGACACAAAGAAGGACATTACTTAATGACAGAAGGATCGATCCACCAAGATGACCTAGCTATTTTTAATGTGTGTACACCAAAACAGAGTTTCAAAATACATGAAGCAAAAACTAACAGAGCTGAAAGGAGAAATAGAAAAATTCACAATCATATCTGGGGACTTCACTCTCAGTAATTGATTGACGTATTAGACATAAAATCAGCAAAAATATAGAAGAACTAAACTACCAACCAGCAGTATCTAATGGACGTTTCTAGACTATTCTACCCAACTATACCAGAACACATTATTTTCAAGTGACCATAAAACATTCACCAAGATAGAGCATATCTTAGGTAGTAAACCAAACCTTAACAAATTTTAAAAATTGAAATCATACGGAGTATGTTCTCTGACAATAGAATCAAACTAGAGATCAATAACAGAGAGACAATAGAAAATCTTTTAACACTTTGAAATTAAAGAACATAATTCTAAATAATCCATGGGTCAAACAGGAAGTCTCAAAAGAAACTAATTAACATATCACTAAATGAAATGAAAACACAAATGTCAAAATTTGTGCTAAAAAGGTGATGAGAGAGAAATTTATAGCATTAAATTTTTATATTACAAAAAGAAAAAATTTAAATAATTTCTTCAATTAATTAATTAATTTAAAAAGAAAAGTCTCAAATCGATTATTTAAGCTTCCATCTCAAGAACCTAGCAAAATAAACCCAAAGCAAGCAGAAGGAAGTAAATAAGAGCAGAAATCAACAAAATTAAAAACAGGAAAGCAATATAAAAAATTAAACTAAAATCTAGTTCTGCAAAAAGAATTTTTAAAAATCGATAAACCTTTAATATTGGAAAAGATAAAAAGGGAAAAGACACATGTCACTAATATCAGGAATGAAAGAGTGAATGTTGCAATAGATCCTGTAGCCATCAAATGGATAATAATGGAATGCTCTGATAACTTTACACTCATAAATTCAACAACTTAGAAGAAATGGACCAATTACTTGAAAATTACAAAATTTAGCCAAAAAAACCCCGGCAACAACCTGACTATACCTATCACTAATGAAGAAATTAAATTTGTAATTTTAAAGTACTAGAAAAAAGAAACATCCAGACCCTGATGGTTCTATTAGAAAAATTTACCATTCGGAAAAGAACATTTCAAAACTTTCATAAACATCAATTCCATACAAATAAAAAGAAAGAGAGAGCACTTTCCAAGTCATTTAATTGAGGCCAATACTACCTTGATAACAAATCCTGACAAAAACAGCATAAAAAAGAAAACTACAGACCTATATCTCTCACGAACTTAGATATGATAACCTCAATGAAATTTAGCAAATTGAATCCAGCAATGCATAAAAAGAATAATACACAATGACCAAGTGGGATTTATTCCCGGTATACAAGGTTGATTCGCTGTTCAAAAATTAATCAGTGTAATTTATCTCAACAAGCTAAAGAAGAAATATCATATGACCATATCGGTTGACACTGATCGATCATTTGACAAAATTCAAAACCCATTCAAAACCACTCTCACTACAGCAGGGCTATAGGGAAACTTCTTCAATTTCATAAAGAACATCTACAAAAAACTTATAGCTCACATTATCCTTAATAGTGAAAGATCGAATGCTTTCCCTCAACTGTCAGAAACAAAATAAGGATTTTTATTCTTACCATCCTTATTCAACACAGTATTGAAAGTTCTAGCCACTGCAATAAGGCAAGAAATAAGAAAAGAAATAAAAGGCATAGAATTGGAATGGAAGAACTAAATGGTCTCCATTTGCAGATTATATGTTGTCTATGAGTAAAATCCCAAAGTGTTTTTAAAAAAACTTCTAGAATTAATAAGTGAAGTCAGTAAGGTTGCAGGATATGAGATCGACACACAAAAATCAGTTGCACTTATATATACTGACAATGAGCAAATAGAAACCAAAGTAAAAAAAAAAAATGCAATAAAAGTTAAAATCGTTCCAAAGAAAATGAAATACTTAAGTAAAAATTTAACAAAACATGTACAGGATCTGTGTGATGAAAGTTACAAAATGCTGTTATACTTCAATTATATCTCAATTAAATAAAGAGTATATGGACATGAAAAATATTTTAAAATGCTGATGCAAGAAATCAAGAAGACTTAAAAACTTGAGAGACATACTATGCTCATTAATTGGAAGATTTAACATAGTAAAGATTCCAAGTCTCCCTCAAACGATCTATAGGTTTTATGCAATTCCTATCAAATTTGCAGCAAGATTTTTTTTTGTAGACATAGAAAAGTTTGTTCCAAAATTTATATGGAAAGACACAGGTCCTAGCTTGGTCAAACAATTTTGAAAAAGAAATAAAGAATACAGTGGAAAGAAACATTCTCCCTGACACTAAGGTTCATTACATAGCTACAGTAATTAAGATAACATGGGTACTGGCAGAAGGATAGACAAATAGTGGAGCAGAACAGAGAACACAAAAATAAATCTGCACAAATATGTCCAGTTAATATTTGACAAAGGAGCAAAAGCAATTCAGTGGAGGAGGAAGAACTTTTCAATAAATTGTACTGGAGCAATTGGACATTCATAGGCAAAAAATTAAACCTCAACCTAAGCTTTATATCCTATTAAAAAAAGTTAATTCAATATGGATCATAGACTTAAATGTAAAATATAAACATAAAATGTCTAGGAGAAAAACATAAGAAGAAATGTTCTGAACCCAGGACTGAGCAAAGAGTTCTGAGGCTGACATTGAAAGCATAATCCATACAAGAGAAATTTGATAAACTGGACAGCATCAATATTAAAATAAAAACTTTTGCTCTGCATTAGATAAAAAGGCAAAATTACAGACTGGGAGAAAATATTTGCAAAACACATATCTGACAAAGGACTTGTATCTAGAATGTACAAAGAACTCTCAAAACTCAACAGTAAAACACTCAAACAATCCAACAAGAAAATGGGCAATAAACCTACGCAGTCTTTTCACTGAAGAGAATATACAGATGGCAAATAAGCACATGCAAAGATGTTCTACATCATTAGCTATTAGAGAAAAGCAAATAAAAACCACATTGAGAACTTACGGTCAAGATGGCAGAGTAGGTAAATACTGGGCTCGCCTTCTCCTGCAACCACATCAAAATACAACCATAAAATGAACAGAACAAACAAACAGAGACTCATGGACATAGACAATGGGCTAGTGGTTACCAGAAGGTGGGGAGAGAGTAAAGGGGGAATAGACAGGGGGAAATAAATAATTACTTCAATTAAATTAATTAATTAATTTTTAAAAAGAAAAAAATTACAACTATGTTATAGAACAACAACCCTTGAGAATCACCTGAAGACCAGCTGAAAAGAACTTCTATACTAAAGCTATAAAAAGAAACCACATTGAGACTAGTAGGAGAGGCAGAGAGGCAAAATAGGCTGGTCTTACACTGACGTGTGGTGGTTAAGAATTGAGAGGGATATCTTGGCTGTGGAGGTCTCCCCTGAGAAATTAGGGGGTCCCAGGCCTACGCTGGGCTCCCTATCCCAGAGCACCAGTGCCAGGAAGAGGAGTCTTCACACATATGGCTGTAAAAATCAATGGGATTCCATCCAGGTGAGATGGTAGGCTACTGTAGACTCTTTATCTTAAAGTGCCTGTACACAAACTCACTTGCTCACAAACACTCATCCTAAGCTCCAGAGAAGGGATAGCAGCTTGCAAAGAGCTTCAGGGACAAACAGAGAGGAATCGAGTTGTCTGGCTTCAGAGTGAGGGCCAGAGGAGCAGATTTCTCCCATACAGAAGTGATGGCAGGCCCCACCGTTCCTTTGTTGAGCTTTCCCCCTACACAGCCATGAGTCACAGGTAGGTGCCATGTCTGACTCTCCACCAACTTGGTTAACGCTGCTTGCCCCATCTGGGCGATTTTCTGAGACCCTGCCCCTCTTAACCTGGCCACTAGCCCTAACTCCTTTCAGCTGCTGTTTCTCACAAGCCACTGGCCTTGGCCCACACTAGGGTCATTCCTAAAATCTCTCAAATGTTCATAAGCCCCCCGAAAGCAGCATTTGGCCTCAGCATGCCCTATACTTCTTGCTAAGAGGCCCCAAACCCAGCACTAGTGGAGTCAACCTCAGTTTGCAGCATAGCTTCTACCAGGCACCTTCAAGTATGGCACAGGAAACTACCAACCACAGATCACTTTGTATCTCCTACCAGATGACCCTTGGCCAGGCACAGACAGCAGTTGACCTGGACTTGCATTGAGCCCCTCCTAAGAAGCCCCAGAACCAACATACCCAGTGGCTGGCTTCAGCCCATACCAGAGCACCACCCAATTATCTCCACAAATGACGCACCCAAAAGATGGATCCAGCAGGCACCAGAGTTCTGCTAAAGTGAATCCCACTCTGTGAGGTCAGCACCCATACAATGGCTCATCCACTGTAGTCACAGCCAGTCCTCACAGCCAGTCAGCCTGAGGGTTACTCTCACTCACTGACATGCCAAAAGCAATCAAGGCTTACCTGCATTAGTAGGGTGCACATAACCCACACGAGGGACATCCTCGGAGCACCCAGCTCAGACGACAAGGGAGATTGGGCCACTGGGCTCCATAAGACACCTACTACATCAGGCCACTCTTCCAAGACTGGGAGCTGTAGCAGATCTACCTAATATATAGAAATAAACACAGGAAGTCAGCCAAAATGAGGAAACAAGAAACATGTCCCAAATGAAAGAACAGAATAAAACTCCAGAAAAAAAAATAAAAATAACAAAATGAAGGCAATCTACCAGATACAGAGTTCAAAATACCAGTTATAAGGATGCTCAATGAACTTAGAAGAAGAATAAACGAATTCTGTGAGAATTTATACAAAGGGATAGAAACCATAAAAAAGAACCAGTCAGAAACAAAGACTATAATAACTGAAATGAAGACTACATGAGATGGAATCAACAACAGACTAGATGAAACAGAGGATCGAATCAGCAATTTGGAAGACAAGGCAATGGAAAACACCCAAGTAGAATAGCAAAAGGAAAAAAGAGTCAAGAAAAAGGGACCTCTGGGACAATATCACGAATGACAATATTCACATCATAGGGGCACTAGAAGGAGAAGAGAGAGCAAGGGAATGAGAACGTTCTTGAATAAACAATAACTGAAAACTTCCCTAACCTGGCCAGAGAAATAGACATATAAGTGTAGGGAGCAGAGAACCCCAAACAAGATGAACTCAAAGAGGCTCACACTAAGACATCATAATTAAAATATCTAAGGTTAAAGACAAAGAGAGGATATTAAAAGCAACAAGAGAAAAGCAGTTAGTTACCTACAAGGAAGCTCCCATAAGATCATCAGATGATTCATCAACAGGAACTTTGAAGGCCAGGACTAGCACAAAATATTCAGTGTTGAAAAGCAAGGACCTACAACCAAGATTACTCTACCCAGGAAGACTATCATTTAGAACTGAAGAAGGGATAAAGAGCTTCCCAGACCAGAAAAACCTAAAGAAGTTCATTACCACAAAATCATTATTACTAGAAATGTTAAAAGGACTCTTTAAGAAGAATATATATATTCATATAAAAATATAAATACTAAAATGGCAGTAATTACATATCTATCAATAACTAAATGTAAATGGATTAAATGCTCTAAACAAAAGACATAGGGAGGCTTAATGGAGAAGAAAACAGGACCCATAATATGCTACCTACAGGAGACCCGCTTCAAATTGAAAGACGCACAGGGACTGAAAGTAAAGGGATTAAAAAATATATATTTCGTGCAAATGGAAATGAAAAAAAAAGCTGGGGTATCAATACTTACATCAAACAAAATAGACTTTAAAACAAAGGCTATAACAAGAGACAAAGAATGATAATTCATATACAATACCAAGATATAAAAGCAACCTAAGCATCTATCAATAAATGACTGGATAAAGAAGATGTGGTACATACATACAATGGAATATTACTTGGCCATATAAAAAAATGAAATCTTACAATTTGCAACAACATGAATGGATCTAGAGGGTATTATGCTAAGTGAGATAAGTCAGACAAAGAAAAACAAATGCCATACGATTTCACTTAAATGGTATCTGAAAAACAAAATAAATGAACAAACAATACAGAAACAGACTCGTAGATATGAAGAATAAACTAATGGTTGTTAGATGGCAGGGAGAATTAAGAGGCTGGGTGAAAAAGTTGAAGGAATTAAGAAGTACAAATTGGCAGTTACAAAGTAATCACAAGAATGTAAAGTGCAGCATAGGGAATATAGTCAATAATATTGTAATAACTATGTATGGTGCCAGGTGGGTACTAGTCTTATAGGGAGGAATTACTTTGTAAGTTATATAAATGTCTAACCACTATGCTGTACACCTGAAACTAATATAATATTGAATGTAAACTGTAATTGAAAAATAAATAAATATTTTTTAAAAACACATTGAAATATGACTACACATCTAAATGTATACATGGCTAAAATAAAAATGCTGGTGAGGATGTGAGAAACTAGATCACTCATATATTGTTGGTGGGAAAATACAAACTGATCAGCCACTCTGGGAAAGAGTTTGGCAGTTCCTTTTAAAACTAGAAGTGGATTTACCATACAAACTGAGTGATTGCACTCCTAGGCATTTATCACAGAGAAATCAAAACTTACTTTCATTTACATAAATGTTCATACAAGCTTTATTTATAATACTGCAACCTGGAAACTACCTAAATGTCCTTCAGTGGGTAAATAATTAAACTCTGACACATCTATCCATGGAATACTACTCAGCAATGAAAGGAATGCTGTGTTAATACATGCAACGAGTGGGATGAACCTATAGGAAATTATGTTTTAAAAAAGTCAATCTCAAAAAGATAATACCACATGATTCCATTTATATAACATTTTTGAAATAATAAAATTAGAGAGATTGAGACTAGGTCAGTGTTTGCCATGAGAGATGAGGTGAGATGGGGATGAAGGAGCAGAAATGTCCATAATCCATTGTAAGGCAGAGTCAGCAGACACGATGTCCAAGAGGAACATCGCCCACGAATTCAAGATAAAAGAACAAATTGAAATGGATTATAAAATAAAAGGGTAAAGGAACATTCTGAAAGAACGATAAAGAGTATAACATGGTAAGAGATAAAAGAAAAACTAGAAAGTACAATAAAATAATTAGAAACCATGAGAATAGAACAGGCAGTTTGAAAAAGAACATTAATTATAGGCCAATCCCACCCATGAACATATACACAAAAATACTAAATAAAATGTCACAAATTAAATAAAGCAATGTAAAGCCCATCATGACCAAGCAGTGTTTAACCCAATAACACATAAATGATTTAACATTAGAAAAATATACTGATGCAATTAACTAATAATAGATTAAAGAAAAAAATCATATGATCCTCTTAATAGATTCATAAAAAGCATTTAATAAAATTTTATATGCACTCGCTATAAAAATTAAGATAAAATAATTACAGCAGAAATTTATAGCAAACATTGTTCCTAAGAAAAGAAATAAACTAAAATGATTGGAAACATTATAATAATCTATGTAGGGAAAAAAGCTTGAAACAAGCAGTTAGAACTAACAAGAGAGCTTCACAAACTTGCTGTACACCTAATCAATACACAAAATGAACATACCTTAATACCAGCAACAAACTATTAGAAAAAGTAATTTTTAAAAATCCCTTTTACAACCACAACAGAAACTTTAAAGTATCTAGGGATAAATTTAACCAAACACATACAAGATATTATGGAGAAAAACTTTACAGAAGGGCATAAGAAAACAAATAAATGGAGAGACGTACAATGTTCATTGATGGAAAGATGCTATTGTGAAGACATTGAATTTTCCATACAAACATGTAAATACAATGTATTTCGAATTAAAATAGCAAAATAATTTTTGTGTGTGGAATTTGAAACACTGATCTTACAAGTCATATGGAAAAGTAAAAGATTATAAATAGACAAGAAAATTGTAGAGAAGAATAAAGAAGTAGGACTTGCTCTACCAGAAATCAAGGAGTATTATAGAGCTGTGGTAATTAAACGAGTTTGGTTCCTCTTTTCTAAGAAGAAAGAAAGGAACAAAATATAATGGACTAATGAGTACAAATATAGGAACTTGGCATATGACAGAAGTGACTTTAAGACTAGTGGGAAAAAGATGAACTATTCAACAAGTGTTGTTGGGACTAGTGACTACATATACAGGAAAAAATCACCTCCTCACACTATTCCACACTATGCATAAAAATAAATTCCAGAAGGAATGAAGTCCTAAATGTGAAAAGCAAAATGTAAAAACAAAAAAAGATAATATAGATGAATTTCTGCTTTTGGCCATCATGTATCATAAACAATTAGAAAATTGGACAAAATATATGAATAAAATATTTTCTGACATTGAACAACAGGTAGCATAGGACTGTGATATCTGAGAGAATAGAAACAAATGAAGTTGGCTCTTACAATCATTTTGGCTTTTTGCTTGGAGGCATCTTTTGGACAGGGTCACCAGGGAAGGAATTCAAACAGAGCGTGGCACGCTAGTCAATTGAGAAGACAGAGATAGAGTTCAGAGAGATAGAGTTCAGGAGACTGTTATTTTCAGGGCAGGTAGAGGAGAAGAAGGAATTAGGTACAGAAAGATCTCCATAAATATGCAGAGGTATCCCCTTGAGTCTTTAGTTTCAACTAAATTGTACATGTACAGGGTGAGACTCCAAGTGGCTGGGTAAAAACCAACTACCAGGAAAAGAACAAATGTCAAGAAGCAACAAATAGAACAAGTCTCAGACCTCACATGGGGCTAGGAGATGTTAGAATTTTAACAGGCAGAGTGGAGAGGATTCGTTGAACACCAAGGCCATTCAGAAGATATCCCAGAAAGAACACAGTGTAGTATTAAGAGCTAAACTAGCCTAAGCATAAAAACTACTCTAGCCTCACTCTAACAGACCTTAAAAACATGCCTCAAATGATCCACAGGTAACTTATTTAGCTGCCTAAACATAACTTAACTATCTTAAAGGAAGACAACAAAATGCACTAAACAATGTCTAATGTCCAATAAAAAATTATTAGGCATGTGAAAATGTGATCTATAACTATGAGAAAAATTAGTGACTACATAAACCAGAAATAACAGAGATGATAGAATTATCAGATAAAAAAACTTTAAGCATTATAGTGTATGTTTTAAAATTCAAGGACTTAAAGGTGACATAATGAGACTAATAGAAGAGAGGAGCCAAATATAACTTCTAGAGATTAAAAATACACATTTGAAATAAAAATTTCAGTAGATAAAATTATTATCAGAATAGACACTGAAGAAAATAAAAATCAGAAAACATGAAGACATAGGATTTGAAGACATAGAATAGGAGCTAATTGAATCAGAAAGAAAAAAGACTTTAAAAAATGAACAAAGTCTCAGTGACCTGTGGTACAACAGCAAGTAGTCTAACATACTAACAAAAGAGACAAGAAAGTGTGTGTGTGGGCAGGGGGGGGGGGTGTACATTTTTTAAAAAGAAATAGTGATTCAAAACATCTCGGATTTTGTTTTAAAAAATGTCTATCCATAGATAGCAGTATCTCAAAAAAAGGATAAGCACAAAGAAATCATACTTATATGGTTGAAAACAGGCAATGAAGAAGCGCTATGTGTGCGCGTGTATTTAAGCACATTACATACAAAAATTACAAAGATAATAGTTAATGCTGACTTGTCAGAAACAATGCAGTCAGGAAGAATATGGAACATTTTTAAGTGCTGAAAGAAAAAAAAAGTCAACCTGTAATTCTACATCCAGCAGAGGTAATCTTCAAAAATGTTTGTCTGAAAATGTCTTTGTTTTATTTTAATGTTGAAGGTTACCTTTGCTGGATAAAGAATTATATAGGTTGAGCTTTTTTCTTTCAGCATTTTAGAAAATATGTCACCAGCAGACTTTAAGTTCAAGGAAGTTCTTCAGGTGGAAGGAATATGACATCATTTGGAAACTCAGATCACCACAAAGGAGGGAAGAGAGATGGAAATGGTAAATAGGCTGATAAATATAAGCCCTTCCCTAAACAAACAAACAAACAAAAAAACCAAAACAACAACAACAACGAAACATTTAAAAAGATATATGATAATTTAAAGAAAAATAGTAAATATATATTTTGAGTTTTATAACATACACAGAAGTAAACTATATAACAATATAATAAAGGACATGAAGAGGTAAAAGGAAGCATACAGTTGTACAGTTTTTACATTGTACATAAAATAGCATAATATTACTTGGAGGCAGACTCTGATAAGTTAAAGATGCATAAAGTAAACCCTAGAGCATGACTAAAAATAAAATGAAGTATAGCTAACCAGTCAACATAGAGATGGAACAGTAATAATTAATCAGAAAGAAGGCAAGAATGAGGAACAAAAGAACATTGAAGATGAAACACAAAACAACAGCAAGTTGGTATATTTAAACCCAACCATATTAATAATTACTTTAAATGTTAATGGTCTCAACCTTAAGAGTCAGAGATTGTCAGTCTGGATAAAAAAGCAAGATGAAATGATATACTGTTTAAAAAAACATTTTAAATATAAAACACAGATTGGTTAAAAGTAAAGAGGAAAAAGAAAAATACGTATCATAAAAATACTTATAAGAAACCTGAAGTAGTTATATTAATATCATAGAACATAGACATCAGTACAGAGTATTATTAGAGATAAAGGAGAACATTATATAATGATGAAAGAATCAATTCATCAAGAAGATGCACACACACACACACACACACAGAAAACCCTAAAACTGTATGTACTTAATAATAAAGTTTCAAAATACAAAAAGCACAAACTAATATAACTAAAAAGAGTAATAAATAAAATCGCAATCATAGATGGAGATTTACACATTTCTTTTTAAATGATAAAATAAATAGAAAGAATACAGTAAGAATACAGAAGACTTGAAAAATATTATCAACCAACTTGATATAACTGATATTTATAGAACATTACACTTAATAATGGTAGAATACATATTATTTTCAAATGCACATGGATCATTCACCAAAATAAACTATTTGCTTTTATAATATGTCTCAATAAATTTGAAGGAATTGAAACCATAGAGTACATTTTCTGATCACGAAATGTTAAATTAAAAATCAATAACAATAAGATATCTATTAAATACCTAAATATTTGGAAATTAAATGATACAGTTTTAAATAATACATAATTCAAGAAGTCACAGAAAATTAAACATATCTTGACCTGAAAAATAATGGAAATACAACACTAAATTACTGGTACATAGCTAATGTGGAGTTGAGTACAGCTAAACAGTGCATAAAGAAAAACTTGGAGTTTTCAATGCATATATTTAGAAAAGAAGAAAAGTCTAAAGTCAATGATTCCACCTTAAGAAGCTAGAAAAATAAGAGCAAATTAAACCTACAGGAAGTAGAGGAAGGAAATAATATAAATAAGAGTGGAAATCAATGAAATCGAAAACTAACAAATAATAAGATAATCATTGAAATAAAACCCTGATTATTTGAAAAGATCAAAAATATCTGTAAAATTCTAGTTAAACTTATTACAAAGAAAGTGAAGACACAAATTCCCAACACCGGGTATGAAAAGGATTCACCACTAAAAATCCTACAGACATTAAATGAATAATAAGAAATATTGTAAACTTTATGCCAATAAATTTGCTGATGTAGATGAACTGAACAAGCTCCTTGATAGATACAAAGTATTGAAACTGACTCAGGAAGAAAGAGAAGGTTTCCATTTTTGAAATTTTAATTAATTAGTAATTTTTAAAACTTCTGAAAGAGAAAATTCCAGGGCAAGGTAGCTTCACTGGGGACCTTTATTAAACATTTAAGGAAGAAATCATTCATAAGCATACATAAATTCTTTCAGGATATACAGAAAAGAATACTTTGAAATCATTTTATGAGGTTAGTATTGGTCTGATAATGAAACCAGACAAAGACACAAGAAAATTCCAGACTGTAAAACCTCATGTATGTAGATGTATAAATCTTAAAGAATATTGGCAAATTAATTCCAACAATATATGACCAAATCCAGTTTACTCCAGGAATGTAAAATTGGTTTAACATTTCAAAATCAATTGATGTAATTCACTATATTAACAGAATACAAGAAAAATTAATATAATCATCTCATTAGTGGCAAAAAGAAGCATTTGAAAAAAATCATGATTCATTAATGAAAAATAAAGTGCTCGGCAAACCAGGACTAGACAGAGACTTCTTCAATGTAATAAAGGACATTTATGAAGAAGCTACAGCTAACATCACACTTAACGATGAAAGACTGAATGATCATCATAAGTTCAGGAATAACAAGATGTCCGCTCTTATCACTTCTATTCAACGTTATATTAAATATCCTAGCCAATGCAACAAGGCAAGTAAATGAAAAATTTTAAATATACAGATTGTATAGGAAGAGGGTGACATGACCTTATACACAAAACATTGCAAGAAGTGTCCAAAAGCCTCCCAAAAATAAAAAGTGAATATAGTAAGCATCAGGTTTCAAGTTCAATATACAAAACCAAACTTTTCTGTGTATACTAGCAACAAACAACTGAAAAGCAAATTTTAAAAATGTATGATAGCATCCAAAACCATTAAATTATATAAGAATAAATTTAATAAGGGATATGTAAGACTTTTACAATTAAAATTACAACACATTGTTGAGACGAATTAAAGGAGACCTAAGTTAGCGGAGATACACTCCATGTTCACAGACTGAAGACAATATTGCTAAAATATCAATTCTCTGCAAGTGGATCTACAGATCCAAAATAATTCCAATCAAAATGTCAGCAGGCTTTTTTGTTTCAGTCGATATTGACAGCTAACTCTAAAGTTTATACGGAAATGTAAAGTGCTAGCGCATCCAAAACAATTTTAAGAAAAGAAGACAAAAGTTGTAGGACTTATAACTAACTGTTATGAAGACTTCCAATAAAGCTATAGTAATCGAGACAGTGTGACATTGACATGAGGATTGGCATTAGATTAGTGGATATAGATTCTGAAACATAAATCAAATTAGAGGTCCATACGTAGATCCCTATTTACATGGTTATCTGATTGAGAAATGATAGTCGTTAGAGCAAATGGTACCAGAACAATTGGACATTCATATGGGAAAAATGAACCTCAATACTTACCTTACAACTTACACAAAAATTAACTTGAAATGGACTAATAGACCTAAATGTAAAATATAAAGTCATAAAACTTCTAGAAGTAAATATAGGAGAAAATCTTTGTGAACTTCGTGAAGTAGGTGAAGATATCTTAGACAAGACACATTTTATTTTCTAAGAAAAAATTCTGATAAACTGGACTTTATCAAAATGAAAAAAAGCTTCTCTCTGAAAGACACTGTTAAGAAAATTAAAAAATCAAGACATAAACTGAGAGAAGATATTCTTAAACACAGCTTTCAAAGAATTTGTATAATAATCTTAAAAAGGATTCAGTAACAAGAAGACGAACAACCCAATTTTAAAATAGGCAAAAGATTTGAACAGACATCTCACAGGCTAAGAAGCACATGAATAGCTGCTTAACATTATTAGTCATTAGGGAAACAAATTAAAACCACAGTAAGATAATGCTATTCATCCACAAAAATGGGCTATAATGAAAAAGATTAACAGTACCAGGTTTTGCTAGAACAACTAGCACTCTTCTACATTTCAAAAATATAAAGTGTCTCAACTGCTTTGCAAATAGTTTAGCAATATTTATAATATTAAACATATACTCACCGTGTGACCCAGAGATTCCACACCTAGATATTTACGCAAGAGAAAGGAAAATGTATATAAACAACCAGGACTTATACATACACACATGTTCAGAGCAGCTTTGTTCATAATTGTCCCAAACTGGAAATAACCTAAATATCTAAGAACAGATAAATGGAAAAACAAATTATGGTATATCCATATAATGGAATACTATTCAGCAATATAAAGTATAAACCCTGTTATGTGTAACAGCATGGTTAAATTTCAAAAGCATTATGTTAGGCAAAAGAAGCCAGAAGAGTATATGTTGTATGATTTCATTTATATCAAATTCAGAAAAGGTAAACCTCATCTATAGTGGCAAAAAGATTAATATTGCCTTGGGCTAGATAGGATGGCAGATAGTTTGGGCAAGGGTGAGGGAACATTATTTGAGGGTGGGGATGGAAATGTGCTATATCTTCTTGAGGCGGGGCTACATGGTTTTATACATTTGTCAAATGCATCAGATTTTCCATTTAAACAGGGTACATTTTATTGTGTGTAAATTACGCCTCAATCGATTTGAATTACACAGAAAAAAATACAATATTTTCATGTTATTGGGGGTAGAGGATGATTTTTTGAATAAGAGAAAAATTATAAACCGCAAAGGAGGAGAATTTTACTACATTTAAATTTGAAACTTCTGCATATCAAAAGATACTACTATTGATGTTAAAAAAACAACAACAACAACAAAAAAACAGCCCACAGAATGGGACAAGCTATTTTCAACTCATAACCAAAAAAAGTTTAGTAACCAGAATATTCACAAACAGCTATAAATCACTAGGGAATATACAAATAATCTAATTTGAAAAATGGTCTGGATATCATCAGGCAAATCATAGGTGAGAAAAACTAGATAGTCCATAAACACACGAAAGGATATTCAAGCTCAGTGTTAAACAGGGAAATATAAATAAGAATGGCAAAATGTGATCACCTGATAACACCACCAACTGTCTGCAAGGATGCAGGAAATGGGAACTGTTTTGTTGTTGCCAGCAGAAATGCATCTTTATTGAACAATTTTGAGATGAATTTGACGAAAGCTAGGAAATCTGAAGATTCACTTCCCCATCACCTGACAGTTTCTCATTTAGCGATACACCCCAAGTCCTTGAGGCCAGGTGCACAAAATGACATTAAAATGTGTTCAGCGTGGCACTGTTTATTAGCGCCAAAGTAGGAATAGCCTAAACTTTCATGAACTGAGCAATAGATAAATAAAATGTAGTATAGTCATATAATGGAATACACATGAATAACCTAGATCTAAATATTTATCAATATATATATTTATATTAAATATATTAAATTTATATTAAATATATACTTATAGAGAAGAAGAGAAAGAGTGAAAAAGCAAGCTACAAAAAGATATATACCATCCAGAAAGGGAGGTGTTTAGCAGGACCTTGAGAAGGGGTTCACGCTTTACGGAGATAGAAAGGAGCAGTGTTAGGGTGACAGCTGAAAATCGCATGCAGATAAGGCGTCTCCGAGACCCTAGGACTTCCCAGTCCAAGCGCTCTGTCGGCAGTGCAGTTCTTTTGAATGTGCGGGATGCTGCTGCCCTGCCGCCTCACCCGTGGCAATAAGATGGGAACAAGCGCTGGAAAGCGTTGTGATCCCACGCAGCCTGAGCGCTGCAGAATGCGAGATGAGCGCGCCCACAGGGCCTCCGGCACGAGCCCACATCCCAACCTCACCTTCGTTTTTCTTCTCTGCTATCGTTCCACTTACCTTGGCTCCACGGACTTACTTTGAGGTTTGGCGCTTTCAAATTTTTCATATAAACTCAGATTCTTAAGACATCAGCGTCAAAGCCTTTAAAATAAATTAAATAAATAAATATATAAAAATCTACTCTTTAATTTTCCACCTGCCTTTTGTCTCCATAAGGAACATGCATACAAGGGAAGCCTGTAGGTAGTAACCTTTTTTTCTAAACGAGAAAAGAGCGATTGCTTTCTCCTTCCCATGCACTGGACCGATCTCGATAATCCCAAACCAGCCCTGGGGATGGAGCCCTGCTGGGATTTCAGAGCCTCTGTTGGAGGTGGGAGGTGGGCACGTCTGAGGTTTGTCTCTAACCACGACCCTACAACCCTACAGGAGTCTGTCTTTGTCTGTCTGCTGTGGGGAATTTAAAAAGCATCAGCATCTGTGCTAGAGAGGATCAGCAAAGAGGATGAAGGTCCTTTTTGTACTGATCAGAGAACACTGCCGAGAATGGGAACCGCTTCTCTACCTTCCCAGAGAGCCAAATGTGTTCCATTTGCCCTTGCGGCCCTCTCTGCAACTGGCTCTCTGCCTTCAAGGCTGCCCAATGTGGGCCACATTAATGGGCTCCTTTGCCTCTGGCTTCCAGTTGGGTCCAGCCCCTGGGAGTCTCCCGCTGAGGATTAGAATGAGAGAGAAGGAGAGAGGGCGTTTATTCCCTATGGAACCACTATCATTGAAGGTCACTGTTCAGATGGTCTATCATACGATCCTTGTTTTCTTTCCCACTCAAAGCCAGATTCTTATGACAATCTTTTATAAGTGAAATAAAGCTGCACTGACATTTTCTTAGCAAGCTCCATTTCTCTGTATTAGGGAAACAAACAGTCTTTCTTCCTCCTGTGTCTTTTTCCTTTACTTCCACATAGACCCCTTCATTCCTGACGCTTCTGGTTGCCAGATGTGGGCGGTGTTTTCCCACACCAAGAAATTCTGCAACACCAGCTGGGTGCCCTACAACTGAACTCAATTCTGACACTATCTACCTGGAGATAGCACCAGGTCTCACAGGTGAAGGGTTTGGTCGCACAGATTATAAGCTCAGTCCTGCAAGGCTAACCCCACCTCACTTCAGATGCCAATTGCAAATCCAGGTTACCATCAACTGATCAACTAAAAATCAGAAGTTCTTTTCTTGGGCTTGAGTAATAATAACCTAAAAATAAAAGGCCAAAATGAGAGGCAATAAGCATTTATTCGAGATCAAAAAAGAGTAACTATTTGGAAAGCACTGATTCGGGCAGAAATCCAAGCAGTGTTCCAATTAGGAGACAAGGCAAGGGGTATTTCCGAGAAAAGGAAGGTGAACTATTACATCAATGGAAGGGAGGCATTTCTTTTGGTGCAGATAAGATAACATAGTGATGCTAATTCTAATTTTCAGTCCAGTAGTCATCAGTCCTATAGTCACAATATCTGCTTTCTTGTTATCCTTGCAAACAGTTCTCAGGGACACAGTGTTGCTTTAAGCCCAGTCCCAAGGTAATTTTGCCTTGTTTTAACAATCCAAACTTTTGAGGCATAAGACTTGCAAAGCAGTTCCTCTGGGATGGCAGCTCCAACTCCATTTTAAAGTGGCTCCATTTATATTATTTTTTACATTAATTTGCTAGAGTAGCTCGCAGAACTCAGGAAGACACTTACTAACCTTAACCAGTTTATAAAAGGATATGATAAAGGCTACAGACGAACAGCCAGACGGACAGCCAATCGGAGAGAACACAGGGCGAGGTCTGGGAAAGGCCTCTGTGCCATGAGTTGGGGTGTGTCACCCTCCCAGTACGTGGATGTGTTCACCAGCCTGGAAGCTCCCTGAGCCCCATACTTTGGGATTTTATGGAGGCTTTCTCACATAGGCATGATCAATCTTTAATTCCATTTTCAGCACTTCTCTCATTTGAAAAGAATCGGGGTTGGGGGTAGTGGGGCGCAAGGCTGGAAATTCCAAACTTCTAATCGTGGCTTGGTCTTTCTGGTGACCAGCCCCCATCCAGGAGCCTGCCCAGAGTTGCCTTATTAGAACAAAAGACATTCCCATCACCCGAAAAATAAAGGTTTCAGGAGCCCTGTGCCAGGAACAGAGTTCAGAGATCATTTATTTTCTGTTATCTCATGTTCTTTCTGTTTCCCTCTAATCATTCATTCACGGCATCTCCTGATGCAGCACCTGCTATGATCTAGGTATTGGGAGGAAGATGATGATAACTGGGACACAGGCCCTGCCTCCAAGGAGAAGGTGATGTATCCGGAAGAGAGGTGCAGATACAGAGCTGTGAGGACCAGGAGGAGAGGAGGGTTTCTGTCCATCCGCCCATCTGAAAGGCATCCTCTCGGTGTTGCCCTATCACAAGATAAAGATGAAATGAGAAAAGTGATTGACAATCACTTGGCATTCTTAAGTAAGAGCAGTCACTCAGGATTCACTGAGCATTTGCCTCACGTGAAACCCACGTTACATGCCTTGGCATGGGGGCAGGTGACAAGTTTGGGGACAGCCCTTTCCCTGCCCTTTTGAAGATTACAGTCTGTTGAGAGATGTCAGATGAGTGGGGACGTCTGATGAAGGAGGAAGGATTGTCACAGCATTCCTGGTGAGGAAGGAGCCGGTGGGCCCCCGCGAGAGTGGGAAGACCATGGAGAAGGAGAGACGCCCCTGTCTCCCCATCCAGGAAGGAGCTTCCTTAGTGCCAGTCCATGAAAGGGTCTACTAAACAGAATGGCTTAAAAAAAAAAAAATCAAAAAAGATACACTCCTGCTGGACTCTTGAGTCATCCAGTGACTAATCAGCTCCTGACGAGGTTTCAACTGCCAGGAAGGTACCACCTGTTTCCCCAGGGAGCTGAGGGACCTGCCACAGGCAAGGAACTGCGGGCAGGCCCAGGAGTGATGAATGCAGGCTGCCTTTGTGGTAGAGTTTGGCCACCCCTTCCCTCCTTTACAACCAACACTAAAGCCGTGATCACAAACCGCCCTACCAACAAGTGCTGCCTGCCGTCCCCACCCTCACTGCCACCCCATCGAAACCCTGCCCTGGGGGCTCCCTGCTGGCAGCCAGCATGAAACAGCTTTTGGAGGTGTGGAAAGTCCCACAGAAGGTGGACCTTTCCGTGGGAGGAGGTCAGCACTGCCGCCACAGAGCCGGGCGCTGAGGCCACCACAGAGCCGGGCACTGGGGCCAGGTGGAGTTTGGAGAGGTGGCGGGTGGTAATAATAATGATGATACTGCCCCACAAATGTTAGGTGTGTCTCAGGCGCTGTGCTAAGGGCTTCACACGGATTATCTCACTCAGCCTTGTGCTGAGCCATGTGAGGTATATATACCGTCCTCTCCTTACAGGTGAGGAACCTGAACTGAAAGAGGTAAGTAACCTGCGCATGGCGACACTGGAATGTGTACTCTTTCTTCACCACGGTGCCAGCCGGACTTTAGATCCTGGACAGAGGGCAAAGCCTGGGGCAAGGGGAGGGACAGCAGAGTGCATGGGGATGGGCAGGAAGCCCGTTAGGCCAGAGCAGAGGCCCTGCGAGGGGTGCGGAAAAGCAGGGGGAGTCCTGTGGTGAGGGCTTTCAGAGGGGTCAGGGCTGGAGAGGGAAGTAGCGAGAGCCCAGGAGGGCAGCCCTGTGGTGCTTCAGGAAGCAGTGGCCCCCCGGCAGCCCTTTTTCTTTCACATAACGCTGGGTTTGTTTCCATTTATCTGCTTGACTTTTCGGCCAAGATGCTGTTAGAAAAACATATTGCTCTAATTTAATCCATATGTGCATCCTTAGCACAGAGTCTAAAAGAAAACTTCAGGTCCTGAGTCCCAGGCCCTAAGCGTCAGCCCTGTGGGGAAGGTCTCTGGCCTCAGGACTGATGCTGACCCACCTTTCAGGGCCCTTGCTGAGATAGTCCCTAGCCTACCTGTCCTGGGCAGGCAAGAGGTATGGGAGGGGGTGTCTTGGGAAAGGAGACTTGAAAGCTGGCTTCCATGGTTTGCTGCTGCAACTGCTTTCAGCCGAAGGGATGTGAAGAGGAGGAAAGCTCTGACATGAGGTGGGATGGGTCGGCGCATGTGGGCTTCGACTCCTATCAGCTCCTCCTACTCTCTTTCCCAGGATCGAGTTTTCAAAACTCTGAGCCAAGCAGGCAGTTTATCCAACCGTGTGGGGAAGACGCTGTCTGCAGGACCCAAGCCGCAGCTAACCCAGGGCTGGGTCTTGCGATGTGGCACAGACCACATAAGATCTTGTCCAGACATGTGACCACGCGTGAGGCGTGGCTTAGGAAACTTGCCTCGCAGCCCCACCTCACAGAAAGCCAGCAGGGAACAAAGCCAGCGTGCTTGCTCATTTCAATACTCGTTTCCAATTCTACTCCTGTCACATAACTTATTTTGAATGTAATTATATTAGTTGGAAAACCTGATTGCCCCAAATTAGAAAACAGATCTCACACAGATGTTTATTCACAACAGGGACTGGAGGCAGTACTGCAAGACAGAGCCTAAATGTCTACCTTTGTTTCAAGGTCTAGGTCCCTTTTGGCGGCTTATGAGTCAAGATCTTGGTGGCGATGCTCTTTCCCCAGGCTCGCCATCTCCAGTCACTCACTACCTCTTCGCCAACACTCACCAGCCACTTGGTCTGGCCCTGATTTGCAAGCAAAGGCACAGTGAAAGGCCCATGTGGGAGGAAACTGATGTCTGAGGCAGCGCTGGAGTATTCACACAAGCAGCTCACAGCAGGGACTCTCAGGGAACCCTCTCACCCTTACAGACCCCTCAGCTGGGAAGGGCCAGAACCAGCCCTCAGAGCCCATCTGGGTGGCGTCTCAAAGGATGCGGCTGGAAAGAAGGGACATGGGCAGATCATAATCTGATTTTTGAATTGTACTAAAATGTGTTTCTATCAGAAATGGCAAAGAAAATATAAGCAGTATCTGAGAAGGTCATGCGACATTTACTGTCCACAGTTTGGAGAAGAGTCCTCATTCATGTCTGTGACTAGGCTGTCTTCTCAGGGTCTCCTCTGCCAAAGGCAGAGCAGGGCTCCTTAGGGGCTTATATTGAAATTTTAGAATCTGCCAGGCCGCCACGTACTCTCTTCAGTCTGGACAGGGGTTCAGCTGTGCAGCCAGCCTGAGGCTATCAGAAGCTTCCTCCGAAGGCATGGCAGCACCCCGTTAGTGCCTTTCCCAGATGGGCAGGGGTAAGGAGGCCATTCTGGATTTTGCAAGGACTGGTGTCCAGGCCAGGCTTGAGCAGTTCTGGTCCTATGGGAGTGGCTCAGCCCAGCTCCTGACCAATCCTTTAATGCAGGGGTCCCCAATCCCTGAGCTACAGACCGATATCAGTCCATGGCCTATTAGGAAGCAGGCCGCACAGCAGGAGGTGAGCGGTGAGCTAGTGAGCGAAGCTTCATCCGTATTTGCTGCTGCACTAGCATCACCACCTCAGATCATCAGGCATTAGACTCTCACAGGAGCATCAGTCCCTGGTGCCAAAAAAGGTTGGAGACCGCTGCCTTAATGAACCCCACGCAGAGAAGCTCGCAGGCATCACAGCAGAAGCACTTAGCGAAAACCCAGAGCCATGGGCAGGCAGAGAACACAGCGATCCGGAACGCTAGATCCACACACGTACAGCCCTGAGCCAATACAGGGATCCGAAAGTAAAGGCCTAGGACTCTGCAGCTTTGAGTGCACCTCACTGGAGGTGAAGGTAAGGAGATTCCTGAGTGCAACCCTAGGTCCAGTACTAGAAACCAGCCACCACACGCGAGCTCCAGGAAGAAAATCCAGCCCACGGGAACCAGGCAACAGGACTTAACACACCACTTTCCCTCCTTAGTTGGGGCCAGGCCTAAATTTTGGTTTAGCAGATTGATCTTTCCAAGTTCCAGTAACCAATGAAGATGAAACTGCTTTTCACCGTTTTCACCGTTAATGAAGTTGGTAACAGCAACACAGGCATGGCCAGGTCCCTAGCTCACAGGCATCGAGGCCGCCCGTGTTCCTCTGGTGGAAACTGTTTTATGGTTTGACAAGAATTTAATGTGATTCTTTTTTCCATGAAGAGCTGGGCCTCTAGACACAACGCTATACAGTTACCCTGTAATCTTGGGGCTTAATCAAAACATATTCCAACAATCTAGTCTGGTGCTACAAATGAATGTTTATTTTAAAACAATTTGCTATGGCTTTTTTTTTTTTTTTTTAAAGGAGAAGAGGATTTCTTGGAGCTAGAGTTCTCTCTGCCCCTAAGCAGTTCTCTCCACCCGAAAGACTGTGTCATATGCTCAGGTCGTAATTAACCACAGAGCTGTTTGGGAGACAGGGATGAGAGGGTATTTGACAAAGAGTTAACAGATGTCATTTCTGAGGCGGCTGGCCCACTGCTGCTGGGTCATTTGTTGGATGGAAGATGATTTTGCTGCTGTTGTAAACAGAAAGTAGTAATAATCATATGCGCGCTGCATTAGGCATAACAGATTGGGTGTATAACATTCTGTTCAAAACCAGCTCGTACTCTGTTTCTCTCGAGATACAATGGAGACGACCCCTAGTTCCTAGTTTTGAAAGTCATCTCCAAGGATTCTTGCAGACCTTCCAATCGAGAAATAGGTCATGTTCTTTCGTGGCTAATTCTGCGAGGTCCGGGGATGGCAGGGCCGTGCTCCAGAGCGAACACCGGCACACTTCAGTGAGCCAGCCTTACCGCACCGCAGAGCTGCCTTTTGCCATTTGAAAAATGAAAGAATTAAATTCAAAACAAACAACTTCAATTTAACACCAAACTACAGGATAACCAATCTTAAAAATGTCACAGCGTAATGGATCTTAATACCCACAGAAAACACACAAAAAAACAGCACCATTGTTCCCCAGCAATGCAGAGCAACCTCGCAGAATTTCAGTGAAGGAGAAAGAAGGGAAAAACACCTTATTACTTCCAACCCCTGCGAGCCATTTTGGTCTCCAAAGGTTTCAGGCTGCCCGAGGCCGTGTGTCTGCAGTGTTTCGGGAAATGACTTGCCTTTGCACGAGCGCTGCTCTGTTCGGCAGCGAGGCTGCCTGCCCCGGAGCAGCGCCGCTCCATTTCTGGTTAACTCTTCCTTCCCGGGCCTGGCGCTCGCTCGCAGGAGCGGTGCGGCGGGGGCTGGCGGGGCCTGAGCCCAGGGAGCCTCCTGCCGGGCAGCTGGGACTCGCCCAACTCGGAGCAGCTTCTCAAAGGTGGCGGCTCCCACAGAAAGCCCAGCTACCCCTTAGCCTTTGGAGAATCTGTTCTCAAACCGACTGTCATAAAACACAACATGCTGAAGCCAGGGGACGGCAGTGGGCCAAGACCGGGTCCTCCCTAGGGACAGCTTGATGTCTCTGCCACAGGCCCGAGACAGGACAGTGTTCATCTGGTTAGCCCGATGCAAGCAGGACCAAGCCTGCTACCTGGCAGGACCTGGACCTAACAAGGGTAGTTCCATCTCCCCCTCCTACCCCGCCCCGACACCGTGACTGAGACACCGACCAGATGCCACTTCCGCAAATTGACAGACACACGTTTGGGCTGCACGTCTGAGTGGGGAGATGACAGAAAACCGCGTAGCACTTAAGAGGTTAATACAATTCCTAAGTGTTCGGCAATCAGTGCAATTTAGTGCCATTTCGATTATTACACAATAAACGGACCATGTTGTCTGGAAGCAAATTTTTATGAGTATAGCTGAAGGGGCTGCAACTTATTTAGCTGCTGAAACTCAAAGGGAAAGTGCATTTCCAAATGCTAAGACCACGGATCAGAAGTGCAGGTAGCAGAGAAAGGTTATTCTTAGGTCACTGCTCCAGCCACTCAACACCCTGACCTTTCAAATCAGTATGTCATTAAAAGGAAAGAAAGTTCACCAAAGTGTTCTCTAAACAGAATCATTTTAATAACAATAATGTTGAGTTTCAGAGGGAAAGATTTGGGATTTTCAGAACATATTATGTTCTTGAAAGAACATCATGTTAACGTGGGCTGGAAATGTGTAAACTGTTTTGCCAACCTGGGATATACATTATACACATACACACGCACACATGCACCCACACGTGCACACCAAAAACGGCCAATTCATAGACTCTGGCCTCTGCCGTATTTTACAGGTACTTGGGTTCAATGATCACAAACCAGAGCAAATTCCTAATATGACAAGACTCAAACACTTAAACTAGAGAATGAAAACATGGGGAGATATTGTAACTCTCAGAGCCTGTGTGAAATTTCACTGTGCACTGATCTCCAAGAGGCACTTTCTCCCGAAAGGCACACAGGGGTTCAGATCTGGGGAGGAGAGGCTCACCCCAGCTCCACCAAAGAAGGAAGGAAATCACCCCAGATGCACTTCAGATTAAACTGTGCACATGTGCACAGAGCCTTTGCTCTCATTCATGAGGTGTCTGGTGAGGAAAGGAAGGTATTATTTTTACCCCCATTTTACAGATGATATAAAAAAGGCTCCACCTACAAAGAAACGACTTTGTTAGCTCACATCAAGAGCTGCTATATTTCAGGAACCTCTCTCAGAGAGAATGAAACCCCAAGAGAAGGAAGGTCTACGCACTCTCATTTGGGTGACTTGGACAGCTTCTGGCTAACCCTGAACCATGATCCATAGTCTCAGAGGAGCTTATCACACAAGGTCCCTGGGACCCTGTGCACAGCATGAATGAGAAGGCAAAGTCGCAAAGGTCCACCTTGATCTTCATCTCAGAATCCGAAGAGTAAGCTTGCTGCTGAGAACGATGGGTAGAGGTTATGGGAGCGTAGCCTCTGTCTCATGGCAAGGAGGCAGGACGCCTCGTGTCCAGGAGTCTGTACTGGATGCTAGGGCTGCTTTGGCCCCATCAACAGTAAGTGGTGCCGAAAGGTGATTTCAGCTGTGAGACCAGGTAACAGTTTCCACTCCGCCTCCAGGAGGTCAGCATCCTGACTCCTGAAATCCTACCTTTAGAAAAGCAGAGGTTCTCGAACATGGAAGGACCTATTAAAACAGTACATTTCTGATGGAGTAGGTCTGAAGTGGGGCCCAGAGGCCTGAATGAACAGGCTGCTCAAGTGAATCTTGTAATGGATGGTAGAGGCCCGCACCTTGAGAAACCCCAGTTTTGGGTCACATTTCTTTGTGTGTAGCATCCTTCTTAAGTCTTTCAAAAATGCCAGTGCTCCTTGGAGGGGCAGTGTATTCAGTTCTTAACATGAGTTTATAAGATACTCTCAACCATTCTCCAGTCCGTCAATCCATCCATCCATCCATCCATCCATCCATCCATCCATCCAGCCGGCCATTTATCTGCCTGTTCAACAGATCCTTCCCGGACATCTATTCTGTGTTAAGACACATTCTAGGTGCTGAGTGATAAAAGAGGTCCCTGTATGTGTAGGAACAGACCTTAAAGGGGGCTGGTGGCTCAAAGAAGGGAGACCCAGAGATGGGTGCACCCACCATGGTTGTACACTATGCTGGCCCTGGGCTCTATGAGAGATGGCTCACAGCATTGTTTGGGCCCCTAGGGCACTAATCATCTCCTCAAGTAGTCAAGTCCTTGCTTCTCGGAGAGGAAAATGCAATTCATCATCATTGCATATGGTGAGAGAGAGGAGGAATGAGCATAAAGGAAAAACAGAAAAAGAGGGGGAAATGACAATGGCAGCCACAGAGACTGTGCAGAAAGCTCTGCACCTGAGGCCACTTTGGAGACCCAGGCCAGGCCCATTAGAAGCCCAAAAACCACCAAACTTAAAGCAGTCTTGTCCCCATGCTCCAACTCTATTTTGAATTTTCTTTGAAACACTGGTGTGTAATTGGCCTTTCAAAACAACCACGGCCATCACCCATGTGGTCCAGTCTCTGGGCAGTGTCTCAGACAAAGAAACACAATCCACCAACCTAAATATAATTTCAAAGTAAGCCAAGTTCAATCCTGACGTTTCTCAAGCAGTTTGAAGAAGATTCATAGATCACCGTGCTGCTTCTGAGATCTTCCCCTTCTCTCCTGCTTCTCCCCGGGCATATTGCAGTTGCCCCATCTTTCCCACACTCCCCAATACTATCCACCAGGCTGCTCCCCCAGACCCCGCCCTTCTCTCCTTCTCCCTTCCTCTCTGATCCTGCTGTGCAAAACCCCAAAAGGACTGGCCTGACTGGCCAGAGAGGGAAGTTGCTGGGTGGTCATGGGCCCCTTGAAAAATGGGGACAATCCCATGACCTCATGGGTTTGTGGTAAGAATCAAATGAAATAATACAAACAGAGCACTTAATAAAGAAATTGGTACATGGTAGACAATGAATATCTTTTCCCATTAGAAAACCTAAACTTAGGGAAAAAATCATTACAGATTTTATTTCAGAAGGATTTATTTCACATGAAATGATTCTATATATTATAAAAATAAATTTTTAAATTTGGGGGATTGCTCTTATATTTTGTAGCAAGGAGAATTGGAGAATAAAATTACTGTTATGCAACGTTTGCCCTCAAACAATTCCCATATTGATATTCTAATGAAAATGGGCTCCCAAAATTCTGCATTTTTATCATGTGTGCCTTTGCTAGCATTTATGTTATATTCTGAATTAACAAACATCAAACACTAAAAAATTACATATGCATAAAAGTGGGAAAAGGAATATGCATCTTTTGTAAATCTCAGTGGAACATCCTCAAACCCCTAGCCCTACCAGTTATTCGTAGCTCAAACCACATGATAATTTTGGAAAAGGGGAGCATTAATGACTGTAAAACAATAAGAAGGCTGTTTGGGCATGTATTAAAAAAATCCTTAAATCAAGCTGTCCTTATCATTGGATGCCTACTAATGAATATCATTCTCAATAAAGATCCTTCTGGCTCGCTCATGTTCTTTCTGTTTGTTAAAATAGCATTCGAGTCATTTTATATAACACAAAGTTAATGCAAACCCAAAACAAAATAAAAAGGAAAGAATGTCAAAAGAACAAACTTTTATACTCTGCACTTTTTATTATTAGATGCTATTCCTAACTTGTTAAAATTGATCAAATAGAAAGCTGTGAAAAGAGAAAAAATTAAGCCAACTAGAAAAGTGTGACTTGGATTTAATATTTTATAATTGCCAAGGGACATACTGAGATCAATGAATTTTTGCCTGAGATGAACGTCAGAAAGAGATGTACTTCAGTCTTTTAGGGAACATTGGTCTATTTAATTCTTGTGTCTGATGCATGTGAAATAGGCCTGCCTCGGCCTTCTTTCTTTGCCAGGGGCATTGCCAGCAGCGGACATTACCACTTTTAATAGGCCGCTGTCTGAGGAGTGGCAGGGGATCCGATAACCCATCGACTCTAATGGATCTGCCTGTTTATTCACTTACACCTTTTTTTCCAGCTAATTTTAGTTTTGCATGCTGAGTTGTTTCACTTTGAATTAAATGAATAGAAACAAAGGAAAAAGCCTGTGCAGCTAATAAACCATGATTATGTTCATGGCCCTCACAACAAGCTTCCCCATACACCAGGTACACTATTCGAGAACAGATTCACTGTGGCATTTTCTCCACTTGTTGACAAAATTAACATTTTATACATGCTCAAATTTAGAGGAAAAATTGGATTATTCAAATCACTTTACGTATAATGTGCTGTTGTTTGTAGTAGACCTAAATGCCCAGCCTCAGGCCCCAGACGTCCTTAGATTTCAGACACTAGTCAGTGACTTTTCCTGCCTGGAGAGTCACCCCAGAGCTCTCTGTAGGTCACAGCATCAGGACAAATGCCCACATGCTTTGCTTTGTCTAGTGAAAAACCAGAGATACACAAGGACACAATGTCTGAGTGCCTTTCAACAGAAATAACAGGAGTCAGTGGTTTATAAAAACATCCCCCCTCCCAAACTCCCTCCTTACGCCCAGAGAGCTTGAAGGAGGTTCTGGAAGCCTTTTAGGCTCACACCTGCCAAGGGGTATGAGAGGAACAAATACGTTTAATATGAGAAAGAGGGGAAGAAAGAGACGGCTTCTTCACATTTTCTGAACAAGAGCCATTTTCCGTTGTGGGGTTTTGTCACACAGATCCTGACTACAGAGAGGGTGGGCAGCACCGGTCCCTGCCCTTGAAAACTCCCACTGATTCTTCATGGTCCCAGCAGGTTCGAAAGGTTACTACTTCCCCACCACTGGTAAAGTCAGCCTAGGCTGGAGGGTGCTGGCCTGAGCTCCAAAAAAAGGCATCTTCCACTGTGGGGAGGGAGGAGATTCCCCTATAAATGGCTCGTGCCTCTCCCCCCTCCAGGTAACTGCCCCAAGGATGGCACCATTCAGGGTGGCTGAGCTGTCTCCTGGCAGAAAATTAACAATATTAATGCCCAATCAGAAGCTGAGATAATTTACAAAATAATCTAGAAAATCTTGAGAGAATTTAGACTAGCCGGGAGAAATAGAACGTGATCTGTCATGATACCGAATAAAAATGGGGCCCTTGGAGTGTTGAACAGAATGTCAACAGCTATCTCAATGAAATCTCTTTTAGATGAAACAATAGCCTGATACCTACTTTGGCCCTCACGCAATTAAAATAGGGTAATTTTTTAGCCCGTTTCTCTCAGCCATAATCTGTCACCATAAGAAGAAAGCCCCTTAGCGTCCCAGCTGTATCCAGTTTCACACAGTGGCTTTTCTTCCCCCCACTAATTCTCAGTGCCTCCGGAAGTCAGCTCAGTCTCTTCAGCTCTGCCTTTCTTGGACTCACATTCCTTCGCCATGCTTTTCCCCTTCAAGCCCCAAATCATCCAAATAGTCTTTCCTTCGATCAGCAGCATTTCCTTAGCAAATATGCATCGCCTTCTACTATGTGCAAAGCACTAAACTGGTGCTCCGTGGTTGGCATGGAGCTGAGTAAGATGCACTTCTGTTTGCTAGAGAAATATAGAAATGCAGTGTGTAGGGTCCCAGGCTTTCTTCCCTGCACGGTGTCATTCAATCCTGCTGTTCAAGCAGAGTCTAACGGGCTCTGTCTCTCTCATCAACACACAGGTTACGATAAAATAATGCATCGGTCTACAATACGCGCCTGCAGCACTGCCGCAAGCACAGCCTCAACATGCAAGAAACTAGGTAGTTGCCGAATAATTAATTATATTTCCCCTTGATTGGTGTGTGTGGACCTGGCTCTTCACTCTCAGACCGAGTGTGCAGAGCAGACGGGAACAACAGACTCAAGTTGGAAGTGATTTACTTCATTAGCTGGGATTACAAGTTTAACTTACAAACCAGAGGTCAAAATTTCTCATTAACAAGGGGCCGTGAATCGCTGCAGGCTTTGGTTCAAGAGGAGACCACTCTTATTACTAACTACACATTTCAATCTGTCTTTGATGTTCTCCTTCTTCCCTCCTCCCTTTTATTTTTTGGCAGAGGAGCTGATTTTAATTGTGGCACTACAACAAGGCTCCCTCCGAGCCGGGGAGCAGCCTCCCGTCTGCTGCCACCGAGTGAGCCCGGCTGCAGGATTGGGTGCAGCCCATAGCTCAGGGCACATTTTAATGGCTCCCCTTTCCTACAAGGCTTGGATTGTTTTCCACGTGATTCTGGTTAATTTCGCTGCGGGAAAGGGCATCGGTTTTCCTTGTGAGCTTCTGATCCGTCTGCCTCAGAGAGGTGAAATATATTAAAACGGAGGAGGAGGCATCATTCTAACTTTCCAAACGCAAAGACCAGACCCAGCACATTCTCTAGCACCCAGAAGAGAGAAAGGAGTCTGACAGAGATCATTACACTACGAAAAGGGCTCTTTTGATAAATCAGCTTTGGTTGTTTACAAAATACTCAGACCGCCTTCATGTGCCTCTTCTCTTCAAAACCACAGCAACTTGAAGCAACTTGAATGAGATAGGACCTTTGCAGAGGACACTATACTTGGAACTCAAAATCCAACACCACAGAATCTTCCAAATAAGAACACCAGGAAAATATAGCAGCAGCTTGCAGTGTGCAGCACAAATAATAGATGCTTAACATGCATTTTCTGCTTTTAAAGACCAAGACCTACGTGCAAGCCACGGTTGCACAATGACCATTTCAACTGAAACAGGGCTTTGAATGGAGCCACTGATGGAAATGATTACAATATCTAATTATTTAGAAGCATAGCAGTTATCGAAAATAACTAAATTATTACTCCCGTCTAGCCTGGTAAGAAGGTCACATTTAAACCACATAAGCTCTAAGCAGAGTCCTCAGTTACTATATAACGAGCGGGGATTTGGCTGTTAACGTTCCTTCTCCCTGAGAGATGTTTCCTTAGTCACCATGTGAAGAACCCATAGGTACCGCAGAGGCCGTGGATGAGTGCCCAGTGCCCAGGGGAGAGGCGGCTGCACGGCCACTGATTCAGAGGGCAGAGTCCACTGCCGGGGCCTGGGCTGGCCGCCTTGGCTGGCCCCGACTCCAGCCACATTCCCGGCAAGGCAGTTTGCTGTGGAAGCCACTGTGCTGTGCAGAATGAGCAAGACAAGTGGGGGTCCACGGGGGTTCTGTGGGGGACGCCTGGTTTTCCTTCTGTGCCCCTGAGGGCTTCTTGTCCTTGGAGAGATGATTGCTTTCTTTGCGAATGTTCACTTTTAGTCCTTTTTTGTCTCCAGTTCCCTTTAACAAAAATACTGGTTAGAACTCAAGGAATCTGTCTGACCTGGAGGTAAAGAGTGTTTCTCAGCTGGGGACAGTCAGCAGCTCAGACCTGGGAAGCCATGGTGCCTCTAGTTCACAGGGGCCCGAGGCAGCCTGGCCATCTGGGCTAGCGGCCACTTCCTGTGGCCCGGCAGCACCCCCAGCCAGGCCAGGCGGTCACCTTGACCAGGCTGCTGGGGCGTCTCACCCACTCTGGGCTCCCGCCCCCTCCAGCAGCCTTTCAGTTTCAACAGGGGGCTATCTTAACAACGAGACATCTTAGGAAGGTCATTATTGCTAGTCTAATTTCAAACAGGCACCACAATGAAGGGCTGTCTTTGTGTGGGATTAATTTTAAAACCTCAGGATTTGATGTCAGTGGGAAAGAACCAGCGTGGGACTCATACTGCTGCCTTCTCCTGCTTCTGGCCAGCTCCGGGGGCTCGTTTCTTAGGAGATGAAAACTCTGACAAGCCCTTCAGTCAAGCTGAAAGCAGGCAGCAGTCCAACAACACCCACAGGCCTCGAGGGCATCCTGTGACCCCTCCGAAAAGTCACATTCACTCTGCTCTTGAGAAAGGAAAAATAATGCCGGAGGCATTTTATTTTAAACCATGTGAAATAAAGAAATGTGAAGATGTGAAAATGAAGTGGAAAAAAGTTAGAATTCATTTCCGTCCTTTGCAGTGGCTTAGAAGCCGAACTGGTTCATTTTGAAAGAGTGTAAAAATCTGATCCATTCACCAATAGGCAGAGTCTACAAAATGCTTAAGGTAAAATATGTAAATATGTAAAATTATCTGTTGAAAACCATCTCCTTTGTGCTTGAAAGAATTTTTTAAAGCATCTTTATTTCTATTCTGCATTAATATACTGTCGAACAGAAAAGTTACTTTCTGGCAACACAACAAAAACCAAGGTGCTGAAAATAGCGATTCTAAAATGAAGTCCACACAGAAAGGGAGGGACTAAAGGATTCTACCTTATTGTTCACATGTGAGGCATTTTTAGTAATAATTTAAAGAATATCGTTAATATAAGAAATCACAGAATTCATTTTTCAAAAACAGTGTTTGTCCGAAAACTTGAAACAAAACCCACTTGCCAGCCTCCATTACTGTTTCTTTTGAAAGTGGAGTCTTTCTCCTCCCCAGATTTCCTCCACCTTCCCTGGACCCAGCTCCGCACTGTCCTTCATGATAAACTGGGCCCCTCAACAGTTAGACACACATCTCAAAGAATTGAGCACAAACAGCTTACCTTATTCCTAAATATTCTCAGATTAATTTTTTAAAAATATGTAGAATGGCAGAATAAATGAATATAGTCGTATTATCATTGTTTTAGTTTGATTTAAATATATTTTATTGCAACAAAAATGGTTTTAGTCACATGACTTCTAATTTCCAGAAACAGTTTTTTTCCCCACTAATCCCATTTCTTTTGGAAGTGTGTTCAACCAACTAATAGACTGTCTCACCAAACCAACATCTCCCAGTCATTTTCCTGTCTTTTCCCAGGTAGAAATGTCCTTCCCGACTGGGGGTATCTAGCTCCATCAGCCATGAACAGAGAGATTTAGATGTGTGTGTGCCTGAGACCAAATCAGCTGAGTTTTCAAGTCAGGTATAAGGAATGCTCAGATCCTAGAGGGGCAGACGTGATAAACACTTGAACTTGAATTTATGATAGCAGTATTTCGGGGCGGGGGCAGGAAAGGCACTTAAAACTGAAAAATCATTCTTGGTTTTGCAAACCCTTGAGTATTTTCTGAAAGGTCAGACAAGAGAAAGTGGAAGGCTTTCTAAAAAGTTTTCAAATCTACTTTTTCTACTGTAAATTTTCATTTCCAATCCCTTATTTCCATGTTTTGTTTTGTTTAAGTTTCTCATTTTCTCAACAGGTCACCAAAAGATTTTTTTTTTTTTTAAATCATATACATACTCAAAAGGGAGTTGTCCAGAAAAATTTCCTAGCTCTTCCTCATGCCTATGGTAGGCAAGTCATAGAGGCCACCTCCCGGTTCCCTTTTCCTAGTCCTGGGCAGACATAGGCCTGCCCAACAGAGCCCAGGAAGGGGGCTGTCAGGAGCCTGATTGCTGCTGTCCAGGTCAGTAAGTTGGATCTGGAAAGGAGGATATAAAGTGTGACTTTTGGTTCATCATAGATCGTTTTGCATTTTTTTTTTAAATATTGCATTAAAATATTATTTATCTTGATTGCTAAATTTTTTGGTGCCATCTTAAATTTTGCCCCCAGGCAAGAACCTCACTCTCCTCTTCAGGAAACGAAACAGTTTTCGTTCCGGTCTTTTGGTGGGGATTGAATGCCCCACTAGCCAAGCGGGCTCCTGATTGGACCAGACAACATGGCAGAGAGGTGACCACTTCTCCCAATGCCTCTTCCTTGGTGGGTTGGAAACAATTTCTTTACTGGCCCTTCTTAATCCAGGCTCACCAAAATCTCTCTTCTTAAGCTTCATCCCTTCATAAAGATTTCTGGAACAATAAACCTTCAACTTTAAAAACCTAAGATGGAAAAGAGTTAAAATACTGAATTAAAATAGACCTTTTCTTATACATCACATTAGAACATATTATTCTAAGTACCATTAGAAATCATATTCATAGTATGTAAAGGTGAGCTCTTCTGATAAAGGTCTTCAAAAGACAGGAGGAGATGTATGATGAGCATCGTTATTATCGACCACTACCATCACTTGCTTGGTGCCTTTCAAGGAGCTGAAGGCTCTACGCATTTTAGTTTGCTTAGTTCCCAACAGCCCTGATGACAAATCTGAGGTTGCACTGGCTGTGGACTGAGCTGGATTATGACGTCAGATTGGGCTCCAAAGCCCACATGCCATGGAGCTTGGAGGTGGGTGTGGTTTTACTTGTACTTGCGCATTTGACCGGACTCACTCTGAGCAGGTTTGCTGAGCCCAGGGATGAAGGTGGCAATCATGGTTCGACACGGCAGCAGTCACGGACCCCCACCACCACCATCAACACCCGCCCACAATGAGCCTGAGGACCTGCAGCTAGGGGCCCCTGACTGTGAGGCAGTTTCCCTGTCCACATGGCCATGGCGAGGGGCAGGCCTTCCGCCCTGCTGGGTAGCCCTGGACACCAGGGTGTGCCCAGGACCGGAGTTTACTTTCTCTGGATGATGCTTTCAGAGGGGTTGGCAACAGGAGTGCTGATTTTTAATTCTGGGGCTTTATGCAAAAATAATCAAGACTTCCTGTCCAAACAGCGAAATAAATAGATCTCCAGCTTAAAAGGAGAAAAGAGGGGGTGTGGGGAAGGACCTTGGTTGTCACAGCTGGAAACCTGAGCATCAGAAAAAGCATCTCTGTGTCACGTTCCCAGCCTGTCAAGAAGTCAGCCAGGCCAAGGACAAAGCAATGACAAATGCTGGCACTTCATTTTCCCTCCCTGGTGGTCCCTTCTGTGTCCCTTCCCTCCCTGTCTCTGTCACTCTCTTCCTCTCTTATCTCCCATTGGCAAGCCCCAGGGAGGGTTTGCTCAAGCGGACTCACCTCCTTTCCTTCCTAGCCATTTTCTCAGCTTTTCACTTTGTATTATGCCAAGAGCCCCAAGACACACTGTCTGTTTCCCCAGCCAAAACTCTCTTAAAAATTAACTTCTATAATGGGTACATTAACTCATTTGCTTCCCCAAAACCTTTACCATTATAGAGAAGTCTCAAGTCTCCCCAGACTCCTAGAATTCATGGCTACTCCTCAACCTTCCAAAAGTAATCACTGAGTCTGTATATACTTGTTCTGATTTTTTTCTATGCTTTTGCAACATACATGAGACTCCATTAAAACTATGTGGTATTGGTTGTTACTGATGAGTTTCATTGTTTATTTAAATATAAACTATATAGCTATATTGTTCTGTAGCTGGGTTTTGTTATTGTTGTTGTTGTTTGTTTGTTTGTTTTTACTTAATGATACATCTTAAGGCTCTATTTATATGCCTATATGTCCAACTCCGTTTTTAAAAATTGCTGTATAAAACTCCATGCTGTGCGGATGCCTCAATCTGTTAGGTTTCTGCTATTACAAAGACTGCTGCAATGATTTTTTGTGCAGGTAGATGTTTCTCGAGGGCAGGTAAGGCAGAAGGGAAATTGCCCACTTCCAGGGTATGCACATTCCTAGTTCTGAAGGACACCGCCAGGCTCTCCAAAGCAGATGCACCAGCACATGGTCCAGCCGCATCTGAGAGCAGTGTCCTGGTGGCTTCACTAATATCTACTACTATCCGTAAATTTTTGCCCATTTGATAGGTGACAAATGTTATCTCATTTAATTTGCATTTCTCTTACATTTTGACAGGATAGAACATCTTTTATTTTTTATTTGTAACAAATTTACAATCCATTTCCATGCTTCTTTTGTGAATTACCTGCTTATACTCTTTGCCCATTAAAAAAAAAATGAGTAGCTTGTCTTTCCCCATCACCATTTGTTTCCCGGCTTGAGCACACAGCAAGAGCTTGGGATACACAGGAACTCAAGCCACGCATTAACTTTGTAGGTAGACATGGCAGCTTTGGGCTCTGACACATATTCCTTTAAAAGGGATCATATATCATCTCTTCTCTAAAGTGAGTATTTAGGGATTGCTGATCCCAAAGCTAGCAGTGACGTGAGCTAGCATTGACCAGAAGCCCCTTGATGTCAGGGGACCCTGGTACATCCTGCACCTCAGGCCCCTCAGCGCTGCCCCCGGAGTCGTGCAACGCTGGTAGGCTGGTCCCAGCCCTGGCATCAGCACAGGGTGCAGGGTTCTCTGGGGTCCACTTGCAGGAGTCTTCCCCAGCTGAGTGTCTACCATGTACAAGTCCTAAGCAAAGTGGCCCACCCACATCTCACTTTTGTTTAACCTGCTACCTGACAGATGCCAACATCAAGTCCTATGACTTCCCCAAACCTCCTAGTGGGGCCCTAGGAAGACTGGGATTTGCCGCGGATCAGCCTGCTGCATCCGTGCTTTGCTGACAGCCCTGGCTGCCCTCCTGGGCTGGCCACTCCTGGAGACAGTGGCCAGTGCGGTCAGCCCAGCCACAACATCCAGCACCCCCATGCAGTACCTGTGCCTTCTCCACGACACTTGCACCCTTGTTCCATGGCCTGAGACACTCGAGGCAGACCCTGGGGTGCCCGATTTCCTCCTCGCACAGCCCTAGCTCAGACAATGCTAAGAACAACTGCGCTTGGGAAGGGCCATCCTGAGCTGAGAAAGCCTCGGTGGGGGCCAGAGCCAGCCTGGTGCCCCTGTTTTGTGAGCCCATTGAGAGAGAAGGAGAGAGACAGGGTTCGTGAAGGTCAATAGACTAAATTTTAGTTAAATTCCAATGAATCTTCCACTTAATATTAATATTAACTTTTAATACTAAAAAATCCTAATGGTGACCTGATTCCCTCTTTTGAATTCCAGCCCTCTCAGATAGCTTCTTTCTCGAGGTGACAAGCTGGTGGTACCTGAATTCATTACTGCCTGATTAATTATGCTGCCTTTGTACAAGGAAACCGAGGACTTCAATCAGCCCTGGCCACCGTCCCCAGGCCTCTGCCTCATCAGACCGGCTGCTGTCAGAGAGTCTGGCCCCACGCCTGATGCAGGGGTGGCTGGGAAGCTGGGAGTGGTGACCAGTGAGATGTAGCTGCCAGAAGTCAGAGGGCCTGAGACCTGTGGCCCTTTCTGCAAAAAAAAAAAAAAAAAAAAAAAAAAAAAGGCATTTGGGTAGTCAAGGAAGGGAAGGGTGGGTCAGATCCAGAGGCTGCAGAGTGGAGATTCTGCCTCACCAGGAGGCCCTTTTCTAGATTCTCGCAAACTGGATGTCATCCCTTCAGGATGGGGTACCGGGTTTCAGAAGGTACTCTTTAGAGTGAATGTGTCCCTTGGAATACACGTCACTTTGGGGAGGTGAAGGTTTACTTACCGGATACTCCGTACCACGTATGACATCAATTCAGAGTCTGGACATCTGGAGTGGGGCTCGGGGCAGCTCCAGGCTTCCGGGCAGGGTGAGAACCGCCACCTCCCAATGGACCGGTTCGTTAACCTGCCAGGGCATTCCCACTGTGGCCCTTTGTCCTGTGCTTTCTGCATTTGTCAAGGTCTACAAAGTTGTGAAACACAGGCGTACTTGAAGAGTTGCAGTGATTTATTTTTTCAAAGGAGAAAGGACTAGACATCTTTGTCAGTTCCCCACCTCTATCCTGAGCCCACACAGTGTGGCGCAATAGGAGGGGCACAGGCTGGCCCGAGCGCTCCATGGGCCTTGGCCCCAGCAGTCAGGTTTTGAATCCTACCCTGTCATGGATGTGCTGTGTACCCATGGCCAAGTTACCTAACCTCTCTGGACCTTGGTTTTCAGAGACAGCATTCTGTAACCCCACAGGGTGGTTGTGAGAGTTAAATAAGAACACACATGAAGTCCTCATTTTTTTTCCCCAGAATACCTCCTGACCTGGGCCAGCTAGATCCAGCTGTTTTGGTACCACTTTGTCAAAGCTGAGCAGTCAAAACCAGAAGTGCTGGTTTTCATTACTTAGCTATACGTGAATCCATCATCCCATTCAGGGACTGGGAGAGCATGCATTACAGGGCAATTTTGTAAAACCTTGTTTCCAGGCCACAGCAGAGCATGCCACACCCCACCAGCTCTGCCCCACCCAACTTGCCCTCCCTGGAGGCTTCCCTGGCCTCTTCACAAGCCACTTGGCAAGGTGCGGTCACAGGAGCACCCCCACAGGTGAGGAGATAGGATGCAGGTTTCAAGAAGACCTGAACAGTCGCTCCTGTCTTGGGGAGAGGGGCGTGTGTGCAGAGGTATAACCTGGGAAGCCATGAAGAGCGGACAGTGGTTCGAGGTAACCTGGAAATGGGGGTGGCGGCATCGCCAATTAGAAAGCCAGGACTGGAGGTAAGTCGAGGGAGAAGTCTAGGTCTGGGCTTGCCAGAAGCAGTCACAAGTCAAGCAGTAGGAATCCTCAGCCTGTTAGAAGTGCTGGGCCTTGGACATCCCCACTCAGACCTGAGGTACAGACCCAGCACCTGAGGCAGGGCTGGGCTGGAGCATCTGAGTCTCTACTTGGAGCCCTGTCTCTCTGCCAGAGCACACAGGATGAAGTCCTACTAGAAGATGGGTGGCTGGGCTCCAGAAAGAAAGATCTAGAAGTTGAGGTCTCCTGAGGATAGGAGGGAGTGGGGTTGGAGCAAGGAGACTGAGCTAAGTTCATCTAAGGGAAAATGAAGCAACAACTTCAATAGCATCTCAGTTCTCAGCAGTGGAACCTTTAAGAGTCAAACTTTGGAGATTTTAAAAGAAGCTAATTTAAAAAGATATAAGACATACAAATCCACTTAACCAATGACTTGACCTTCAAGCAGAAGCAGCAGTTGCCTCCCTTAGGTTTCCAGGTGTCTAGATTCATGCTTAGTATCACCTAGGACTTCTGATGTCTTCTCACCTAACTCACTTGAGGAAACAGCACGTTGTCTGCTTGGGACCATTTTTCTCAGTAAGGCATATTGGCCTCTCCTGATTCGTGGCTGTGAACCTGACAAAAGGCCTCTGAAAAGGCAGAGGGAAAATAACAGACAGCAGGGCACGGCTCTTACTTGCTACTTTTTTGGAATCATAATATGTCCCTTAACTAGTAAGAGATTAAGAGATTTACCTGAAAGCCAAAAACCAACCACTGTGGACTGAATTGTGTCCCACTCGCCCAAATTCATCTGTTGAAGCCCTAACCCCTAATGTGATGGTATTTGGAGATGAAGTCTTTGGGAGGTAATTAGAGTTATATGAAGTCAGGAGGGTGGGTTCTCATAATGTGATTAGTGCCCTTATTAAAAGAGACACCGGAGAGCTCCGCCATGTGTGAATACAGTGAAAAAGCGGCCATCTGCAAGCCAGGAAGAGAGTTCTCGGCAGAATCCAAACATGCTGGCGTCCAGCCTCCAGAACTTTGAGAAAATAAATTTCTGTTGTTGAAGCTCCTCAACCCATGGTATTTTGTTGTGGTAGCATGAGCTGACCAAGACACCAACAAATGGGCTTCTGTTCTCTTTTTTCCTGTCTGGTTCTGAAGCCACACTATTGGCCAAGGTGACAGTGAGTGTTGACTAGATGAGTATCTTGTACCAGAGATGTCTCACAGACCAATTCAGTTTTTAATGAGTATGGAACCTTCTGGAAACTGTCAAGGAAATGTTAGGACCCTGAGACCAGAGGATCACTCACAAGGACCAAGGCTTTCACCCACCTTCCCAGGTTCAATCTTCTCACCTACCAGTGCTGGTTCAAAGTCCCAAAGATAGGAAGGGCAAGGGGTGAGCAAAGTGTGGAGGAGGCACCAGCCTGCAACCTCATCTGGTCATTTCAATCCATCCATATAGCAGATGCGGGGTCTGAGATGCGTTCCCCAAGATCCCTCCATGTTGCTTCACAAATGTCACCCCCAAGCCTAAGGGCTCCATGAGTATGGAAGGTCTCCAGGACACCTACTACTCAGCCATCTGGTATGTCAGGGAGAACACTGGATCATGAGTCAAAAAATATGACATCTATAAATCAGCTCCTCAATTTGTAAGCTGGAGCCTCAGGTCAAGTTACTTAACCTCTTTGTGCCTTAATTTCTAATCTTTAAAGTGTATCAACACATCCCATGTTAAGTTACTGTGAGGGTCAATAAAACAAGTAAAAGTTAGTATCCTTTTCTTCTTTTCCTACCTTGGCCTCTGTATCTGCCCATTTTCTCCTAATTTTATAGGTATTTCTCCCCAGAAAACTCTTCCTCACTTTCTCTCTTCTTTTAAGATGTCGAAGTATTTTGGAGAGAAAATTGGTTTTAGGTAAGAAAAAAAAAAAACAATGTTTACTAGCCTGGCACATAGTAGGTACTCAATAAGTATTTGAGTAAGGGAACAAGGAAAGAACATAGGAACTCTCCAGAAAGAGTGGGTGGCTCTTTTGTCAGGCTCCTGTGCCTTTGCTATAGTGCACACTCAGAGATTTGTGGTCCTCTCTGCACATGTCTGTCTATAGCTGGAGTTGTGAGCTCCACTAGGACAGGAACTGCCCAGCAGTGAGCCTGACCTCCAGCAAAGCTCAGCAAACATGAAAGCTTCTAGTGCCTAGAATTTCCTCCCTACATGCAGATCGCCTGACTCAACAGTCTGATTTTGCAGGCTGGAAGGAAGGTCTCTGCACAGAGCATGACCCTGCTTTAAGATAATGACTGGCCTCAAAGGTGTGCGGAAACAGCCATTCTGATTCAGTAAAAGCCAGAAAAATACATTTTTTATTAACTGCTAATCGATAGTGGCAAATTTGTGTTATCACATTAGAAGTATTCATCTTTCTGCTTCCCAACTGTCTCTCTAGTCTTTGCATGTTATATCTTTTTCCATATTTTCACATTCTACCTTTCTGATCTTTATGCCTAGGGTGTGTGTCAATATGTAGCTGGATTTCAGTTATTTATCTGGTCTGACAATTTTTGTAGTTTGATGGCAATGTATAGTTCATTTATATTTAATTTAATTACAATATTTGGGTTTAAATATATAATATTTCTATTTCTTTTCCTGTTTACCTCACCTGTTTTGCCTTTTTTTTTTTTTAGAATAATTATTTTCATATCATTTTCCTCTCCATTATTAGCTGGCTAGTTACATATTTTTAACATTTCTTTAGTGTCTATATCTAGAGATTATGTTATAGATTAAGTCATGTCCCCCCACCAAATTCATATGTTGAAGCTTTGACCTGTTAGTGTAACTATATTTGGAGATAGAGTCTTTATAGAAGTCATTAAAGTTAAATGAGTTCCTAATTGTAGGGCCATGATCCAGTAGGATTAGTGCCCTTATAAGAAGAGACACCAAAATGTCTTCCCTCCTTCTTTCCCTCTCCCTCTCTCCCTCTCCCTCTCTCCCTCTCCCTCTCTGACATTTTAGGGCACAATAGGAAGATGACCATCCGAAAAACAGAAAGAAAGCCTTCGCTATAACACGACCACACTGGAACCCTGATCTCAGACTTACAGTCTTATGGTAGCTCCAGAACTGTGAGAAAAATAATAATAAATTTCTGTCATTTAAGCCACCCAGTCTATGGTATTTTGTTATGGCAGCCCAAGTAGACTAACACATATTACAACATGCATCTTTAACTTATTAAAATATAAAATAAATTAGTAATTCTACTAGTTCTAGAACAATGCAAGGACCTTAACATGTCTTAACTCTATACATCACCTCTTATTTTCTGTTCTATTATGGTCATACATTTTAATTATTGCATGTGTTTAAAATCCTACAAGACATTGCTTTTGTCAGTATTCTTTGAGGTTTACCCACTTATTTATACTGTCTGCTGTTTCTGCATTCACTTCCTTCTGCATTTCTAAAGTTCTTCTGTGATAATTTTCCTTCTGCCTAAAAACAATTTCCTTTAGTATTTCTTCTAATGCGTAGTTGCTAATGACACATGTTCTTGTTTTTTGTCTATTTTAAAATATCTTCATTTAACCTTCATTATTGGTGAGTATTTTTATTGGTTTTAGAATTCCAGATTGGCTTTCCAATGCTGTAGATATGTTATCTCATTGTCTCCTGGTTTCCATGGTTTCTTGTTGAAAAGTTAGCTGTAGGTCTTATGGTAGCTCAAATGAAGGTAATGTTATTTTATGTCTGCTTTTAAGATTATCATTTACTCATTCGTTTTCAGTAGTTTTACTATGATTAGCTAAGTGTGAATTTCTTTATATTTATACTGCTTAGGGTCCTACAAGGCTTCTTGAATCAGTGAATTTATGTCTTTCATCAATTTTAGAAAATTCTTGGTCATTATCTATTCAGACATTGCCTCTGTTTCTATATTTTCCATCCTTTTGTCTCTGTGCTTCAGTCTAGCTATTTTCTTCTGATATATCTTCCAATTCACTGATCCTCTCCTCAACCTTGCCTACTTTGATTTAAACTTATCTAATATAGTTTTAAGTTAATTATTTTTTCAGTTATAAAATTTCCATTGATTCTTTTTTTATACATTTCTATTCTGTTTAAATGTTCTGTTTTGTCTTTTATCTCCCCAAATGCATCAATCAGAGGTTATTCTGAAGTCTATACCTGATAACTCTAATAACTAATTACCTGTGGGTCAGTTTCTATTATCTATTTTTTTCTCTTGGTTTTGGTTCATTCATTCTTTTCTTCTGATATGTCTAGTAAATTTTGATTAAATGTTGCATGTTGAATATGAGAGTGTAAAATGAATGTGATACTGTGGATGATGTTATCTTTCTCCAGAGATTGTCTGTTTGCTTTTGTAAAACAATTAGTATAAAGGTAAAATGTTAATCTGGTTTGAGTCTTTTTAAATATTATGACAGTTGACCTTTTTTAAAAATTTCCCTTACTACTAGTATGACCTTTCAGAGGTCCTAACCAAAAATTTATGATATTACCAGGTCCTCTTTGGGTTTTTTCAGCTTCTTAGACTTTAAGTCACTGCTCTTAGAAGTAAATGCCTTGAGGGGAATAATAATACTGTTATGGATGAAAAGTTTGTGTCCCTGTGTCCCCTTCAAATTCATATGTTGAAGCCCTAATCCCCAATGTAAGGGTATAAGAAAGTAAAGCGTTCAGGAATTAGGTTTAGAAGAGGTCATGAAGGTGGAGCCTCTGTGATGAGATTGGTGCTCTTAGAAGAAGAGGAAGAGATACCAGAGGTTCCTCTATCTGTTTTGTGAGAACACAGTAAGAATGCAGCCATCTGCCAGCCAGGAAGAAGGCTCTCACCAAGAACCAACTCTGGTGACACTTTGATCTTGGACTTTCATGTTAATACCTTGATCTTCAACTTCCAGCCTCCATAACTGTGAGGAATTAATGTCTGTTGTTTAATATCTGGGTGGCTTAAAAAACCAGACATTCATTTTTTGTTACAGCAGCCCAAATTGACTAAGACTAGTGTCAAATGTCAAGCTCACCTTTCCATGCTTCCCTTCTCTCCAGTATCTTGTCCTCTCAAGTTCTCACTGCCTGGGCAGATCTCTGACATCTTAAGATAGATTTTTTTAATCGTCTGGTTGTTCTAGTTGTTTGAGATGAGAGGTTTGATTTGATTCAGGCTGGTGTTTCAAAGCCAGAAGCACAAGTTTCAACTATTCCTTTTAAATAATTTCTCAGCTATAATGATGGTTAGCACAAAAACGAAAGTTTGGGGTATTGGCTTTGGAGTAATAAATTCTAATTGGGTGAGTAAAAGCAAAGTACAAATTGGTTCAACTAGTTGCAAAAATAGAAAATTATAGTTTTCTATTAAAGTAAATTATTCTAATTAGTTTAAGAAGCTTTTCAGTAATCACCGATAACATATAAAATATCATAGCTAATTTCCCAATATTTTCCCACATTGAAGAGTACCTTTGGTTTAAAGAAGCAAGAATTTAGGGTAGCTATTAGCATCCCCAGCCCTCTGCCAGACTCTGGATCACACTGCAAGATACTTTCCAGGTCCTTAAGAAGAAAATGTACTTGACTCTGCTTCATAGCCCAGGCAAACTCACTCAGCAAACATATGGCAACCAAGTTTAAAGATTCTTACCTTATTTCACCAAAAATTTCAGAATTTGTTAAAGTGAAAACATCCATAAAAATTGAGATGAAAGAATAAACAGAAAAAACAATTTTCCATAACAGAGTAGAGACAGGATACAGCCAACTACTTGTCACATGACCACTCCTGTTTCAAGCTTTGCCCTAACAGGTGGTTCTTGTCACATGGGTGAAAGGGCATCATAGCACAAATTTCAACCTGTTATGGTAGAGTAGCAGGATTAACTAGTTAACCTGAAGACCAGGCTACATCTTAAACTGCCTATCCTATAGGAATAGAGGGAAGACAAAGCAATTACGAAGGCTGAGGGTATCGACTGTAGGCACTCACATTTTGATGAGCACATGGGCTTTATTACCAAGGCTGGACACAACTACCAGAAAATGTATAGCTAAGGTTACTAAGTGAAATACTTAGGGAACTAGTCGAACGGAAATAAATCTGTGAGCCCACAAGACCATTCCCTAAGAAGTTTATAGACTGGCTAATGTGATCATACTTTGGCCTCCAAACACAATTGGGAGATTCCAGTTGAAAATTCAAATTGGATTACTTCAGCTAACATAATAAGAGATGATGACAGGAAATCCATGGGGGTCTCTCAACACAGAAGAAAAAATGGTTACAGGGAGGTTATAATCACAGAATCTATTAGGAGGAAATGGGTTCTCCTTGTAGATCTAGTCTAACCATCTAACCATTTTATCTAATAGAAGATAAAATGACACCACCCAGGGAACTCCTTTTCATCTGTCAGGACTCATGTCAAACATCAATTTTTCTGCAAAGCCTTCCATCCTTATATTTGGTGGCTTTCCTCTTTGTCACTTTTTAATCTAGAGTGTGAGCTCCATAATTTCAGAAGCTCAAGCAGATAGAAGGTCCTCAATAATGTTTCTTGAATGGATAAGTGAGAATTGATGTTCACAGAGCAAGACATGGGCCAGTCGTCCTGAGCTTCAGCCCAGGCTTCATTCAGGCTCTAAGTCTGAGAAAGTCCTACAATAAGTAAAGGATAAAAAATTAAAACATAATTAAAAATAGAAAGAATAATATAATGAACCACCACAAACCCACCACTAATGTCTAATCATATTTCTATCTGTGACTTCACTTACTTTCCTTACTGCTGCATAAAACTATTTAGAAATAAATTTCAGGTATCATATTTTTGATCTGTAACTATTTTAGCATATATCTCAAAATACTTAAAATATATTAAAATACTTGAAAAATACTTCAAAATATGACCATATTTTAATCCTAAATAATCTAATACTTTTTAAATATCAACTATTCCATCAGTGTTCATATATACAAGTGTCCTATGTATGTTACTTTTTTCTTTTTACCATTTGTTTAATTTAGGATCTAAATGTGATTGTATTCCTTGCAATTGATTATTGAAGAACTGGGTCCTTTGTCCTAGTTTCACAAGATCCGAATAGTTTTGATGATGTCCCCACAATGTTATTTAACACGTTCTCCTGCACTTTGTATTTTCTGAAAGGTAGTGATTGTTCTAGATGATGCTCAACCATATTCAGTTTAGATTTGGGGTGGGGAGGGGGCAGCATGAGGAGTATCAAGACTACTTCATAACTGGTGCTGAGTTTTTCCATTAGAAAGCACTGCACTCATGTCAGGTTCTCTTTTCATGGTGTTAGCAGCCATTGCTGATCACGTCTGTATCCGCCGATTCATTAGTGATGCAAAATGATGATGTTCTATCTGTCACTCTTCATTTATTAGCTGGAAATACTTTTATAAATAGAAAATTTCCCTCATCTTCCATTTAAAACCATTTAACAAAGTCCATGCTTTCTCTCAAGTAAGAATCTTCCACAGGAGGATGAACAACTCTAAGCAAACCTTCATTTATTTTTTATTTCCTAGCCAAGAATTAACTGGAAGATGGTGGGCCTGAAGGCTGCAGAGAAAACGATCTTGCTTGTTTCTTTCCCCCACTAGTCCACTGAGGACCTGCCTGCCCTGAGATTTCCTTAAGAACCATTGTTCCAGAGCTTTGCTCTAAAGGTCTACCCTTTCTCTTTGAAAACGTTTTCTCCTGCAATTAAGATAGTTTCTAATTTGGGGAACAGATAAAAATGAAACAAAATTATATTTTTAAAAAGTCATAATCCTGAAACTGCAAAGATCTGGCTCCAGGGAAATCCGGAATTGAGGAAGGATGCTAATCAGGACAGAATTTAAGACAATAGTTTATAATCTTTCCTTCCCAGCACTGAAAATATCCCAAGGAAATGCCAAGTAAAAGTAAAATCAGTGATTGATTTTGCATTTTGAGAAACTGACCAAGTTTCTTAATCAAATGCTGATTGCAAGTCTGACTCAAGGTTAAGCAGATAAAAGAATCCTCCAGGGCAAACCCTTCTTTTGGGTCTTCACATGCAGAGATTTTGAAAAACCAGATCCTGGCAATCAGAGACTTCTCTTGTTCCAGATTGAGGCTTCACCCCCAATTCCTGGCCCTTGTTAACATGCCCTTGGGTGGACGCTGGTGCCAGGCTGGGAGGGAGAATGGTCCTGTCTTGTCTGCAGGGGTTAAACTACTCCTCGATTGAGGAAAGTAAGGCATCTTCCTCATTAATTTATTGAGGGCAGGACCATTGAAGTAATGAAGCTTGGTCCACCCCACAGAGCTGTCCAGTCAGAGGGTACCCAGGCCTTTCTGAATTCCGGACCCCTCTAGTTTACCCCAGACCCCAAGGACTCAGGCCCTGGGAATATCCTGGCCTCTGTTGGGCCATTCCTCGTAGTCTGTCACTAGGCTTCCTTGTGGTCTGTTAATTCATGGTGTGCCCTTGAGACAGTCAGTTCGTACCTCAGTTTCCCTAGCTGCAAAGTAATACAGTTAGACTGGAGCCTGAATTCGCAGAATCATCCAGGAAGCTTTTCCAAAACGCCCTGGGGACCCACCAGATCGGAATGGGGGACTGGGTGTGAAAAAGCCCGGGAGATTTGCAGCCCCGGCTGGAACCCAGGCCCGGCGCCCTCCCGCCTCTCCAGCAGCCCCACCCTTGGGCCCAGTCTCCAGGTCTCCAGTGCGCCTAAGGCCTGGGCGGGGTGGTGCGCTTCTCCAGGCCGGTTCCGGGAGACTGGGCAGGGCGGACCCGCTGAGCAGCCCCACTGGAAAGACTCGTTTCAGCTGGAGCAGGCGGAGGGAGGGCGGAAACCTGCTTGTCGCTCTCTTGGTGCCTTCCGGGGGCCCCAGTCCCTTCAACCCCCACTCCCGGCTCAGCTACGCGGGTCACCCCTCCCTCGCCGGCCCGCCGACGTGTTGCGCCCCGAGGCCACACCTGGGCTCCGCCTGCGGTTCTCCAGCTCTGCCGCCGCGGAGCCTCCATGGGGGAGGGGAGAGAGAGCGACCACAAGGGGAGGAAGGAGGACCAGAGCCCAGCACTGCATCCGATGCCAAGGACTCCAGCCTCGGGCATGGGCGGTCAGCAGCCATGGCTCAGCTGTCTCCTTCCCCTCCCCCCATACCATCCAGAAAAGCCTGGAGCTGCAGTGCTCAGACGGTCTCAGGCAGAGACAAGAACCTGGGACGGCGGTTTTGGTGAGAGCCAGAGGACAGGCCAGCCAGCTACCCCCAGCTCCGCCCGCCCCGCGTGGGCTGGGAGCGCCGCGCCTCTGGACGCCAGTATAGGCCAGTATAGGATTCGGTCCCGGCCCTGCCACCGCCAGCTGGCCTCCACCCAGTCACTTATGCTGAGCTGCGGGACCCAGGCCTGGCCCGAAGCCTATGAGGAGGGTGGAGCCGGACAACTCAGACCCTCAGACCCGGACTGCGTAAGTACGGGTCGGGGGGCCACAAGAGCCTGCCTAGGTTTCAGGGGTTTTCGTCTCAGGCTGTCTAGTCAGCTGGCTCATGCAGGGTCTCCAGCTCCGCCAAAGTGGGTGTCCGAGCACGACTGAGGCCGGCCTCGGCCCTGCTGACTTGCGGCCAAGGCACTGCCTCCTCTCTGGGCCTCCTCTCTGCAGAATAGGGACCTTTTCCTGCTGAGCAAGATGGGCACCCCCAGGTCTCTGCCCGCAGACTCCCTAAGGTCCGCAGTGAAGCATAGGATGGGACATGAAGGCATCTTACAGGTCCTCTGTGAAAACGGAAACCTGGATGAAAACAGCCCTTTTTGTGAAGATGAGCAGATGGCCAAGAGCACACGCCCACCACTGGCTCAAATCTCTGCTCAACCGCTGAAAAACTCTAAGGGATTGTACCGGGCGAGGAATGCTGGTCAAGAGCTGCTACTGTCTAGAGGGCACCCACAGAAACCGCGGGCATCCGAGACAAAGTGCAGCTTAAATGCCAAGCCCGGTTTAATAGGAAACCATTCTGGAGACCAGATAAGACGCTGGGCATTGGTGGGAAGGAGATGATCCCATCCCAGAAGGAAGAGAATTTAAATAAGAACTTTATTTTTCCTTCTATGAAAACACAATCCAATACTGGAGAAGTGTAAAAATTAAAGGAGTCGTTAGAGGCCATTCGTTGGGTTTTAACTTTCTCTTTCTATCAAAGAAATGGATGAGAGTGGACAGGAATGCTGGGTGCTCTAGACCTCAGGGAGTTAAGAGCATCAATTATGGAGTCGCATATACCTGGAGTCCTGCCTCCACATTTACAAGCATTGTTACCTTGGACGAGTGATTTAACCTCTGTGAGCCTCGGTTTTCTCATCTGTAAAATGGAGAAAATAATAGCTCCAACTATGAGGCTGCTGAGAAGATTAAATGAGATAATGAATATAAGTACTGGATAAATACTAGTTAGTGCTTTTCTATTATTCATGGTAGTTCCTATTCCTCCCTTACTAACATTCTATTATAAAAATTTTCAAATATATAGTAAAATGGAAAGAACCGTACAGCGAACACCCATGCATATTCCACCTGGATTCTACAACCGACATGTTACTATGCTCCCTTCATCACAAATCTATTCATGTATCCATCTAGCAATGCATCTGTTCTAGTTACAGTTGTGTAACAAACTCCCCAAAACTCTGTGACTTAAAACAACAGCCATTTTGTTATGCTCATGGATTCTGTGAGTTAGAAATTCAGACAGGGCACAATGAGATTGGCTTGTCATTGCTCTATGGTGTGTAAGGCCTCAGCTGGGAAGACTTGAGGGCCGGGGCCGGAATCACCTGGAAACACCTTCACTCACATGTCTGGGGGTTCACAACAAAGAGCCTGAGGTGTGGTCTTAATGTAGGAAGAGGCAAGAGAACTAGAATGTTAAATTAAGCTACAGTCAAAGACTGTAATATGCTGATCAGCTATGCAGCCAGGCCAGGAGGACGGACACCTTCAGAACAAAGGAAGATTTCTACGGAAATTGCTAAGAATCCATTTCTCCTCAGCAGTGGAAGGGGAAACAGTGACAACAGAGTCTTTAGTGGCACCGTACACAAATAAGATCGTTCGTTCCCTATGCCTAAAACCATGAGGAACCTATGGATTAAAGGTGGGAACTGGCAGTGGGCCTTTCAAGCTACATACTCTTCCTCTGCGCCTTCCTCACTGTATGCCCATATGAAAGGAAATGGGAACTAACGAATGGCATATAAACTGAATTCCCTGAACACTCAGGATCCCTCTCATTCTCTGTCTCTGAGAGGAGACCACGCTCTGTCCGTGGTGTCACCCCTTTTCTAATAAACTTTCCTTTTGACCCTAACTTTGGCGTGTGTGTGGAATTTTTTCTACATTCTCTGCCAAAGGACCCTCTCCTTCTCTCAGTGCAGGGCTTGGTCTCACTCCACTTGGGGAAATTTGCCCTGTCTTGCATCAGTCTCTTCACATATCTCGGACTTCCTCCCAGGATGGTAGACTCAAGGCACTCAAGCTTCTTAACATGGCAGCTCAGGGCTCTAAGTGTGAGTTCCGGGAAACAAGGCAGAAGTTGCATTGCTTCTATAACCTAGCTTTGGAAGTTACATAGCAGCACTTCCTATCGGTGGAAGCAGTCACAGATTCAAATAAAGGAGAATTAGACTCCACCTCCTGATGGCAAAGTGGCAAGATCACTTTGTAGAACATCCCGTGGGATGGGAGCTCTTGTTGCAAACATCTTTAGAGATGCCATATTTGCCTCTTTGGTCATAACAAATTCTTTTTAAAATTGAATTTATTGGGGTGACATTGGTTAATTAAATTGTAAGTTTTAAGTATACAATTCTATAATACATCATCTGTATCTGTTCATAACAATTCTTGTGTAAAATGCCTACCCTAAGACCTCCCTAGTCTCTTTGCGTTAAAGCATCAGGCTCAGGCTCAAAGTCAAAGATTTCTTCATATGAATCAGGTCCAGGTGTGAATAAGGTCCCTCATGTATAGCTCTATTTGAAAACTTGTGAACTAAATGGACACATTATCTGTTCTTCTCCCTCACCTTCTTACGTAAGAGAACAGGACAGGACGTAATCACAACTGATACTCCTATTCAAAAAGGGAGAAAATGAGAGGCACAAGAAGACATTAGACCATAACAATTCTGGAATCTAGCTGGGTAGAAGTTGCCAATTCCTTGGGAGTTCCCCCCCCCCCACCCTCCTCCATGGCTCTTAACCCTCCCCTCTGAGTCACCCTTTCTTTTCCATAAGAAATGGCCTGCATTTGCAATTAAGTAGCCTTTTGAACCTGCTTCCTGCCCATACAAGTATGAGAATTTAAAATTCTCTTGAATTTTGAATGGTCTCTTTCCCTTCCAACCTAATTCAACTCCTTGAAAACTTCGTGGATTTCTTTTGTATCACTTTGTAATCCGCTCCATTAAACAAAAGCCACACTTAGAAATATCTTGGAAATAAACCCGCCTCTACTTTGTGCTCTCCCTGAGGTTGCTGTGGAGTAACGCCCTTGAGATTGTTAGCAGTTTCGTTGTTTAACACAGAGGGTCTGCAAGGGATGCTGTCAGTATCCTTAGAAGGACTTCGCTCTGGTTAAAGGATCTACAATGCACCCCCTCAAAGTTTCCTGGTGTCTTAATGAAGAGTTTTGAGGTTCGACACTTGCCTTCACCTTTACCCTGAGAGTTTTCCTGGCAGTGCCTCGGATTTGATCTTTGCCCCGAAGCTCTTTCTAACTTGAAGACTCTTCTACTGTGAGAAACTTGGAATGAGAAATTGTTTTTGAATCCAGCTACTCCTGACTTCTAAAGTCTTCTAAATTAAATTCTTGAAACTGATGATTTCCTTCTCTAGTTCATCTTTCTCTGCCATACCTTATGATACACAGTTCAGAGAAACCAGGTGATACTTTCAGTGTTCTGGTTGGGACTCTCCTTAGACTGGGGGCGACTCGATGGCTTAGAGCTGGAAATGGCTGGCGGCTCTTTCACTGAAATGCCTGGCACCGGAGCCAGGATGACTTAAAGACTGAGACAACCAAGTAGAATGACTACATGTGGCCTCTCAATTGAGCTGGCTTCATTACAGCCTGGTGGTCCCAGGAGACTTGAACTTCTTACTGATGGCTCAGGGCTCCAAGCACAAATGTTCCTGTGAACGAAGTGCCATTGTCATGAACTTTTCTATCCCAGCCTTGTAACTCATACAGTATCATTTCCACTGAACTCTGTTGGGGTATGCGGTCACCAGCTCACCAGACTGACGGGGGGAGGAATTAGGCTCCATGTCTAGACAGCAGGATGAGCGGCGCAGTTGCTCTCAGTTGCCATGGTTGTACGGGAGCCAGTAGGAAAAGAGATGTCGCAATGGTCGCTTTTGGAGGATACAATCTTCCTCGCTGTCCATATTTTGATGCAATTCAATGTAAGTTACAGACATCATTATACTCCTCCACCAAAAATGTGTGAGATTGCCCCACACCCTCGCCCACATTTGGAAGTGTCCATCTTTTACATTTTAATCGTTCAGGATGGTGGGTAGCGGTACATTGTTGCAATGCCACTTCCATTTCTGACAAATGACGTTGACCACTTTTTCATGTGCTTATGGGCCATGTTTTCCTTTGTGAAGTGTTTTTTCAAATCCTTTGCCCATTTGGGGGACTTTTTCTGATTAAGTTAGCTGTTTTATGAATGTTTTCTCCCAATCTTTAGCTTATCTTTTTATTTGTTAATGGCATCTCTTAATGAGAAGAGAATTTTAATTTTAATGAAGTCTACCTTATTGATTTTTTCCCCTCATGGTTGGTTATTGCTTCCTGTGTCATATATTAGATATCTGCTTACTCACAGTCGTGAAGATATTCTCCTGTGTTTTCTTTTAGAAGCTTTATAGTTTTAGCATTTACATTTAGGTACATGAGCCATGTTTAATTCATTTCTTAGCGTGGTGCGAGGTAAGGTTGAGGAGGTTTTTTTCTGCGTCAGTGTAACTAAGCTGGAACCACATTACCCTTCTCTGTATGGTTCTAGGTTAGGCATGAGCACGGGAGAAATTTCCGCCACACTTAGAAGGTGGAAATGAAGGAAGCATCTTCTTTAAGCTCCAATGATCCTTACAGTGCCAGACACATTGTCACTTAGCTGCTGGATCACCTAGTTGACGCTGGGCAGCAGCCAGGCGCCCAGCTCTTCCGGCTCTGCCAGACGCCTACTTGCCCTTCCCTGAGTCCTGGTCTAGGGAGTGTCACTCCATGGGGAAGGGCACCAGTTTGTTCTGTAGGGCACCCATGTCATTGAGGTTGCTGGTGGTGAGAGACAGAAGCGGGGTTTAGTTTGTCCTTGCTGTCCCTGTCCTCGTGTCCCTCTTTCCTTCTGTCTACCAGTCCTGCTGATTTCAGGCCTAACATCTAAGCACAAGTAACAGCTGACATGGATTGTTAAACCAGATTTCACAACTGGCAAGATCTAATTGCTATGATAAAACACTTATTCACTCACTGAGGCTCTGCTTCTCTGATCAAACCCTGACTGCTAAAGAAGTTGGGTATTCCGCCCCCCCCCCCCATATGGATACCCAGTTGTCACAGCACCATTTTTTAAAGACTTTCCTTTCCCCATTGGATTGCTTTAGCATCTTTGTCAAAAATCAAATGATTGTATTCATAAGTATCTGATTCCCAGTCATCTGTTTTCTTCACTGATCTATTTTTTTGATCCTTTTGCTAGTACCACACTATCTTGATTACTATAATTTTATAGTAAAATCTTGAAACAACCATTCCTTTCTGAGTAAGAAGATCTCTTTTCAATACATGAAATATTGCTGACCTCCAATATAGCTGTTGTATTTCTAGTGTGCGTTTATTTAGCAAATACAAAATAGTAAAAGAATTTGTGAACACCTTAAAATTATCTTGAATCTTACTAATCAGAATGACAGCTACAGACGTCTGAGAGTCAGTCACCAGTGCATGGGTGAAGACATCACACGAAGACTCCAGGGCACAGCGGTGGCCTTGCGGTGGCCAAGCATCACTCAGCAGAAGGAAGCTGCTTCTGAGATTACTTGTAGCCATGAATTCAGGTGAAAATTCCAAAGGAAAGAAATCCTTTTTACCAGAAATATAATCAATTTGCATCTTCTGATTTGTCTGGAATGAGATTTCCACCAGAACTGAGCAAGATACACAGGCATGGGAGAGGTACTATCCGGAACTTAGTCTTTCCTGAGACACTGGTTTGGATATCCTAAGGAGAATGTTATAGGTTGAATTACGTTCTCCCCCGCCCCCCCCCCCCACACACAAAATTCATGTTTTATTTCTAACCCCCAGAATGTGACCTACTGAACTAGTGTGAACTAATCTAATGACCATGTATCTTATGAAAAGGGGAAATGTGGCCCCAGAGGCAGACGATAGGAAGGCACTGGGAGAACACCACCTACAGTCCTCAGGCGACAAGAAGACAGCAGAGAGGCCTGGAGTACGTCCTTCGCTCACAGCTCTGGGAAAGAACCAACTCTGCCGACACCTCGATCTCAGTCTTCCGGCCTCTGAGAACTGTGAGACAATGCATTCTGTTGTGTAAGGCACCCAGTTTGTGCTACTTTCTTATGATAGCCCTAGAAAACTTACACAAAGACCAAAACCTTTAACTCTCAGCGGCCGTGCCTGTCTTTCATTGGGCAACAGGCCTCACTTTTCCTTTGGGGACCTGCCCTTTTCCTATGTAAGGTGGCTGTGGTGGGAAGTCATTTCCAGTACCCACTCTCTGGCCCAGGGTTTGGCCTGACACATATCCCCTGCCAGGAATCTGAGTTTTGAGTAGAGGCACCCAGGGAGGAAAACGGTTTGTGCTGAGCCATTCTGTTGGCAGTACCCCCAATCCTTCCTACACTCCCCAACAAAGCCTCAGATCATCTTGGTCCCAACTTACCCGTGGCTGACTGTCTAGCTTTTGTTTGATTCTTTGGAAATGTTTGATGTCCTTCCAATTTTGATAATTATGATTATTTTTGCTTATCTTAACCAGTTAGTTTCTGCAACATGAAACAAAGAGCCCTTGTTGATCCATCTGTAACCTTGGCCTGGGCTTTGGGGTGACCCAAAGTCCACTGGGAATCAGTTCTTCTTTCCGTCCATCTGAAAGCCACTCGATGGGGCTGAGCAAAATAGGCATCAGCTGTAGGGTGGGGTGAGCAGTGCAGGCGGCCTGGCACGGAGCGCCGGAGCTGGGTGGGGCGAACCGGCCTTCCTGAAGCCTAGTGTGGGGTATTGGAGTGCCAGTGCCACGAGGAGGAGGCACTGGGCGTGAGAGGTGGGGAAGGAGGAGGGGAGCTGCAACAAAAGCAGGAAAAGGGGGGTGCCCAGGGTAAGGAAAGGGAGTCTTAGTGGGAGGAGGCACATGATCGCATGGAGTTGGGGTGGGGGTGGCACAGTGTGAGCTGTTTGACCCCAAGGGGGATAAGGAAGACAGAGGCAGAGACAGCAGCAGGAAGAGGCTGGTACACACACCAATCTAATCTGTAAATATATGGATACGATGGGAGCCAGGTCCTCACTGTTAGAAAACAAGTTTTAATTATGGGAAGGGAGGAAGAAAACGATAATGAACTTGTCATGGGCTGAGTTGTGTCCCCCAACCCCTACCACCACCAAACTCATATGTTGTAGCCCTAAACCCCGAGTACCTCAGAATGTGGCTGGATTTGGAGAAAGGGCCTTTAAACATGTAATTAAATTAAAATGAAGCTATTAGAATGGGCCCTCATCCAATCTGACACATGTCTTTATAGGAAGAGGCAATTGGGACACACAGAGAGACATCAGGGTCACATGTGCACAGAAGGATGTTCATGTGAAGAGGCAGCAAGAGATGGGCAATCCACAAGCCAAGGAGAGAAGGCTTGGAGGAAACCAACCCTGCTGGCACCTTGAACTTGGACTTCCGGCTTTCAGAACTGTGAGGAATTAAAGTTCTATTGGTTAAGCCCCCCAGTCTGTGGTATTTTGTTATGGCAGCCCTAGCAAACTAATTTAGAAAAGTTTACAATTAGATAAAAATTAGAGTTATCGGTGCAAATTCATGGTTTTCAATATACATAAAGATAAATGTAAAAATAAATGTAGAGGTAGATGTGTATGTGTGTGTACGTGTATGTATCTTTGCCTGTATGTACATGCATCCTCTGTTTACTGAGAATCCCTGGGAGCAGTGACACCCCAAAAGCCATGAGCTCCCCTACTGTCCAGATCTGGCTCTCTAAATATCATTCTCCACAAAAAGGCCGGGCAAAGAAAGTACTAGATGAGTCTGAAATATCTTGTTGTACCAGAAAATAAAGAAGTGGTCAAAGAATGATGAGGACATACCAAAAGTACACAAAGGAGCTCCTACTGCCCAAATCTGGGGCAATTATAATGTGCTGAATAAGATATAAATCCGTGAGTCTATCCTGATATAAATAAATACATGGAGAGAACAGTAGACGTTTTCCCTATATAAGAATGCCAAGTATACAAGGAATTAGAGTGAGAATGTCATCTTCTCACAAACACAACAGTAATTCATCCAAGAGTCATCAACAAATGCCAGAACTAGTGGGTGGAGATTTGATGAGGAACAAGATTTTTACTTAGTTTCAATGCATCTCCCCACCAAATGTTTATTAATTATGAAGGTAAGAGAAGTAATTTTGTAGTAAAGAAGCTTAATCAAATCAACATCATCAGCAATGTTACAAATTGAAATCAGGTACCATCTAATGAAATGCAACTAGAAAAGCACGGCATCACCTCTACTACATTTCTGCCCAAAATACAAAACCTGAACCTAAACATGAGGATTTATCAAACCAAACTGGGGGACAGTCTACAAATGACCGGCCTGTAACTTTCAAAAGTATTGAGGTTAAGAAAGTCAAAGGAAGACTGAGGAAAAGCTCTAGATTGAAGGAGACTAAAGAGACGTGACAATTAAATGCATCACATGATTCTGGAGGCAATCCTCCTGCTGTAGAGAATGTTATTGAAACAATTGGTGAAACTTAAACGAGGTCTAAGAATAGATGTTAATAATGTATCAATGTACGTTTCTCAATTTTAATTTCGTATTGTGGCCATTTAGGAGAATGTCCTTGTTTGTAAGAAATACAGATTCAATTTTAGGGAGTGATGGGGTATCAGGCCAACAACTTATTCTCATATTGTTCAAGAGTAATGAAGTTCTTTGTACTATACTCGCCAACTTCCTGTAGGTTCAACATTATTTAAAAATAAAAATTATCTTTAGAAGATACACGGATGGCAAATAAGCAAATGAAAAGAGGTTAAACATCATTTGTCATTAAGGAAATGCAAATTCAAATAATAATACAACACCGGCACACACATATTAGAAAGGCTAAAATCCAAAAACCTCACAATACCAATTGCTGGTGAGAAGATGCAGAGCGACTGGAACTTGTATTGCTGGCAGAGATGCCAAATGGTGTAGCCACTTCGGGAGACAGTTCAACAGTTTCCTACAAAGCTAAACAACGTCTTACCTACACCCTCATGATCACACTCCCAGGTGACTGGAGCTCTTATGTCCACACAAAAGTCTGTGCATGAATATTTATAGTAAATTTATTCATAATCACTCAAACTGGAAGCAACCAAGATATTCTTCAGTAAGTGAAAGGATAAACAATGATAGATACATTTAATGCAATACTATTTAGTGATAAAAAAGGAATTAGCCATGCAAAAACATGGATGAATGCTAAATGCATATTGCTAAGTGCAAGATACCAGTCTGAAAAGTCTACAAACTATCTGATTCCATTTATATGATGTTTTGGATCAGGGTTTGCCAGGCGTTCGGGGAGGGAAGAGACTTAAATAGGCAAAACACAGGTGACTTTTTTTTTAGGGCAGTGAAGCTGTTCTGTGTGGTGCTGTAATGGTGGGTGCCTGGCATGACGCATCTAGAAAGCCATAGAATCTTATGGCACAAAGAATAAGTCTTAATTTGTTTAAATTCGAAAAATCATTCCGGAGGTTGGAGAATCCCAGGATGGTATGCAGATGATGACAAAAGAAGTTAACTGTATTGCAAGTGTATTAAATAACCCACCGAAGGAGTCGAGGGAAAAGGTGCTGACCTAAGGAACTTTGGAAATGAGTTGGAGACTTAAGACTAAAGGCAGAAGGAACTGCACGAAAGTACTCAACTCTAGTTGACAAGGTATTCCTCACAGGCGTAAGGGTTAACGGTTGTAAAACCATGAGAGAGAGAGAGAGAAAGAGAGAGAGAGAGAGAGAGAGAGAGAGAGAGAGAGAGAGAGAGAGAGAGAGAGAGAGAGAGAAAGAAAGAGAGAAAGTGGACCGAGGTTTCTCACTATCAGAGTGGTAGTTTACAAATAAGCAAGAGGATCAAACTAGAACAATCCATGTGGTAACAGATTAGAATCAGAAACATCAATATGAACTCATGTTTAGCTTAATATAGATAAATCTGGCTAAATGTAGAAATATTTATAGATCTGCGTATATACCTAAATTAGTATGCACACATACATTTTCTTGCTCTGCCATTTGAGAGAGCCTAGAAGCAATAAGACCCCAGTAGCAATGAATGCACTTATTGCCCAGATCTTGGTTTCTGATATCATTCTCTAATAAAAAGGAACTAGGGCTGCTTGGAGAAATGGCTGATTCTAGGACGGGGTTATACAACATGAGCCTGGAGTGTCTGATGGCACTAGAAAGTAAGCAAGTGTTCTATAAAGGCACAATTATGCAGGTATGTCAAAGAGATAGTAGCAAAGCTAGAACAGTTTGATCAACAAAATAAATAACATATTGGATTATATATCAAAGTATAATATAAATATCCACGAGTTCGCACTAATATAAATAATTGATTAAATAACTGAATGGGGTAGAAGAGGCAAATCTTCCATGCAGAGTTCTAAGTAATTTATATATTTACTCTGCCCTAAAAGGGCGGGGCACAGCCGCCCACTCCTTGAGCATCATGACTTCCTCCCAAAAAGTACAGTATTGAAAGGGAGGCGGGTAACTTTACAGGGAAGAAACCTGACAAACAGCACCTCAGCCAGGCGAGCCAGGTCAAAGCAATAGCATGTACCCCTAATAGGGTGTGAGGAGAAGGGACTTCACTGCTGTGACCGCTCTCTCCAAAGCCCATGACCCCAGTTTAACCATGAGAAAAGCATCAGACGAATTTCAGTTGAAGGACATTCTACAAAATAACTGACCTCAAATCTGTTACGGTCATCGGAAACCAGGGAAATCAGAGAAACTCAGTCCGGTGGAGCCTAGGGAGATGCGACAACTAAATGTAATGTGGTATCAGAATGGGATCCTGGGACAGAAAGAAGGATGTTAGGTAAAAAAAATAAGGAAACTTGAATAAAGTATGGACTTTACTTAATAATGTGGCGATATCGACTCACTGATTGTGACAAATGTACCATGCTGATGCAAGATGTGACTCAGAGGAAACGGGGCGTGGGCCGCATGGGAACTCTCTGCACCACTTTCATAACTTTTGTAAGCCTACAACTATTAGAAATAAAAACTTCATTTAAGATTGTCTGTAGGATGTAAAAGAGTTCAATATTACGGTAGAGAAAGAATCATTATTCGGGACTGTCAGTTCCCACAGGCACTAGGAGAGGCTCCTGCTAGCTGTGTGAAGGAGTGAGGTTCCTGTGGGTCGCTCTGCTGGTTGGGGCAGAGCTGCCGCCACCAGCACCACAGCCCGGAGTCATCTCGCTGTCCTGGACGAAGGCGCAGGCTTCATCTGTTCCCTGTCCCCAGAGGTGGAGATGCACTCACGACCGTTCACCAAAGCAGTCCCTCAAGCATCATGCGGAGCCTGCCTCATAAGCATGCTTTCTGAGTGCTTCAGAAGTAGATTTTAGGAGTTCTGCCCTCATTTTACATATTTTTTCCAATGCTTTTGCACACCCTTACTGCTTTACATAATCAGTTCTGAAAACGTCCTCTAAACCTTGGATCTACAAATTAGACCAACGAAGCAATGTCATTGGCTTTCATAGTAATAACATTACCTCTGAATTTAAAAAGAAATGAAGTAAGTGGCCAATTTGTGTTTTCCTTGGTGAAATCCAGAGCAAGGCAGACCACAACATCCATTCCTGTCTCGGACTTGAGCTTCTACATGGCTCAGGTACTATGAATTGTCACTGGAGGAAACTCCAGGTCATAATAACAAAACAAAACAAAAAATGGCTTCTGTCCTCTTGATTTCTTCAGAAGACTGGTAATCTAAGGAAGAAAAACCAAGCAAACCCAAAGCTCTGTGGTGCATCCAGTTAGAAAAGTGAGAGGTCACCTCTTAGCTTTAGTGAGATTTTCACGATGGTTTCAGGTTCACTCAGAAAAGTCATTTTACTCTTACAGCAATAGTCCTGGGAGTTGGCCATGGTTGATGTCATTCTCTCCTTATAGAGGAGAAGGTGGAATTCAGGAGGACAGACAACTTGTCCGCTGTCAGACGAGCAGGAGCTCTGCTTTCGTCACCTCTGTGACTCTGCATTGGCTTGGGAGATGAGGGGATACCTAGCAAGGTCTCCAAAGACATCTATGCTTTGAGATCATTGCCATCTGAGGTCAGAGACGGGATGAGAGCTGTGTCTACCCTGGACATCAGGTTAGACACCACAGACAGCATTCAGGACAGGTGATATTATCTTCTATTCAGGTTTTTAGACTGGCCAAGCGTACCTCCAGACAGACAAATTGATAGAAAATTCTTTATCACTAGAGTTTAAAGTTGTTTTGGCAAGCATCCCAGAACACCTAATACACTCTTGTTTTGTGTTAATTCTGGGAGTCCACCTGACTTGTCCCAAAATTACCTAGGACCTCAGCTATAGCAAGGCAAACTCTGGGAGGTCCTTGGCTCTTAAGAATCTTTTTTTTTTTAATTAACAGATTTCATTTTTTAGAGCAATATTTGCAGAAAAATTGAGTAGGAAGTACGGAATTTTCCTATACTTCTTTAATTCCTACAATTTTCTCTATTGTTAACATCTTGCATTACTGTCATACATTTGTTACAATTTATGAGCCAATAGCTATTATTATTAACCAATAGTTGCATAGTTTATATTAGGGTTCATTCTTTGTGCTGTACATTCGATGTGTTTTCACACATATCTGCCATTACAGTATCATGTAGAATAGTTTCACTGCCCTAGAAACACCTGTGTTCCATCTAGTCATTCCTCCCCTACCCTCTCTCCCTCCCCACAGACCCCTCAAAATCACTTATCTTTTTACTTTCTCCAAAAGTTTTGCTTTTTCAAAATGTCACATAATTGGAATCATACAGCATGCAACCTTTTAAGATTATCTTCCTTCATTTAGAAATACGCATTGAAGTTTCCTCCATTTTCATGGCTTGGTAGCTCATTTCTTTTTAGTCCTGAATAATATTCTATTGTTTCAATGTACCGCAGTTTATCCACTCACCTACTGAAGGGACAGCTTGGTTGCTTCCAAGTGTTAGCAATTATGAATAAAGCCGCTATAAATATCTGTGTGTAAGTTCATGTGTGGACGTAAGTTTTCAGTTCACTTGGATAAATACCAAGGTGCATAACTGCTTCATATGGCATATAAGAGTGTATTTAATTTTGTAAGAAACTGTCAGATTGTCTTCCACTTTTGCATTCCCACCAGTAATGGATGAACGTTCCTGTTGCTCCGTGTCCTTGCCAGCATTTGGCATTGTCAGTGTTTTCGATTTCAGCCATGCTAACAGGTGTATGGTGGCATTTCATTGTTGGTTTAATTTGCAATTCCCTGGTGAGCATCTTTTTATACCTTTCTTGGCTATTCTTTGATGAGGTGTCCATTAAGGTCTTTCATCCATTTTTAAATTGGGTTGTTTTCTTATTGTTGATTTTAAAGAGTCCTTTGTATATTTTGGATGCCCTTAAGGACACACTGCCTCTCTTTCATGTTTCTGGGTTCCTTTGCAGCCAGGAGGAGGTTGATCTTGGCAGAAATATTTTTGTTTGAGAGCTGAGAGTCTCTTCTGTCCCTTTCCTCAGTGTCATTCTCACCCCTACAGGGAGAGCAGGAGAAGAGAAGGAGAATTCATTCTGCTGCTCAGATTATGGGGAGCTAAGAGGATAAGAAGGAGTGAGCAATAATCTGGAAGTACTACTCCTTTTTGGTTAATTTATTTCTGCTGTACTGTTGTTTCTTTGCATCTGATTCCAAGAAAAAGGCTGACTCCGAGGAGGGTCTGCATGTGGGTTACGTTTCTGTATCACTGCACAACTGCTTTGCTCAGAGGTGGGGGCCTGGAAAGGGATGCTGCTGAGGCTGGCAATGGAGGCTGGAGTTTTGCAAGGAAGGTTTTCCTTGTGTATTTAAGTCTTGAGCAAAAACTTCCTGGAGCTGGGACTAGAGCTGAGTCTTCTGATTTCCACGTTAGCCCCAAACCTATTCAGGGTAAAGTATACCCTCCATTTGGAATACACTGAGAAGTATATACTGAAAGGGCAGGTGAGTGACTAGGAGAAGGGAGAATAGGGGGAGGGGTCAGGGACAACTGCGGGGCTCTTGGCTCAGATGGCCCTTTCTAATGAGGAGGAGAATCCAAAGGTCTCTGTTTAAATGTGCAAAGTCTGAAGTGCCTTTGGGACATCTGAAAAGTAATGTATTCCTTGTAAGGACCCAATAAATGAGAGCAAGGGCTTCCTGTTTCCCGGGGGTGCCTAGCGTTCTAGCTGGAAAGGGGCAAGAATCGAGATAAGTGGCCCAGCAAAGGCCTTTCTCCTTTTCCAACCTTAGTATTAAAATCTCTTTGATGGTCCAGTAGGCCTTGGGCCAAAGGAAGGAAAGAGTTTATGAAAAACCATTCAAAAAAATTGAAAATAACTCACTTATTTCTCAGCTAGACTGTTTTTGCTCTTAGAAAAGGCAAGAAAAAAAAACTTGAGAGCAGAAATCCATGGCAACAAGCAACTTCTGTTTATGGATAGCATCCCGGGGAAATTAAGTGTCTGGCTGCTAGAGAGTACAATAAGAGAATGTGAAGTCATCCATATCTATTTACTTTCCTCTGATCGAGCAAACAGAAAATGTATACCTGTTCTATCTATTCATGAGAAATAAATTCTTGTATATCTGTTTGACAAGACAGGTACCATATTGTTTCAGGAGTTTTAAATAAAGATTATAGCATACCACTCTGATTACTAACCTGGATTGCAAACTGCCTTTATATAGCATGGATTGCTGAGAAGAAAGGGAGACAGAATGACAAGGGTGGATGTTAGTAGGTATAGGTTCTAATTTCTAATTAAAATTCCTGTCACTTTCTCATTTAAACTGTTGACTGTCTTCCTTCTTTGATTCTTTATTAAATTCTCTAATGATTTTAAACATACAGAAAAGTAAAGTGATCCACACTCAAACATCTCTAAATACGATAAACACATTCTAGAATCTTTTTCGGGTTGTTCTATTATTTCCGGCTCTTGGAATGTCAATTCTTCTGTTTGATGAAGCATCCTTTCTTTTATGGTGGTCTGTAATTTATCAGCTTCAGCAGGGGTTCCTTTGTCTGGGAGTCTCATGTGCCTTGAGGTATACAAGCAACCTAAGTGAAGTCCCTTCTAGCAGCGTGACACTCAAGACCCCGAAGCTCAGCTCTCGTTTCTGACCAGTGCCATTCTCAGTATCTGTCAAAGGCATCATTTACAGGTGTCTATGTCTCAGAGAGCCACAGGCCCAGAGAGAAACAACGAACACCACAGGTGACCGCTTGTGTTTTTGAAGTCATTTCCCCTTCACTGGGCACTGGTGCCTGTCCCGAAAGACGCTCCTTTCCATGAATGAAGACATTCACATTTCACATCGTCTGCTTCTTCCTGCCAGGGCTTTTTGCCAATCAACACTTTCATCCATCAACATTCTTCTAAGCTAAAGAGATTGCTCTCACACCGTAGAGAAAAACAGGATCTTCTTCATGGATTTGCACTGTCCCTGTTCCTGTCTTACAGCCTGGTAGTTATAAACATTTAGAAATCTATGCTTCTAAAGACTATGGCTAGAAGAGAAACTCTTACTATGCTGATTTATCTTCCCCTCTACAGACTCACAGAATAGTCCGACTTTAGCCATAACGTCTCACAACTTCTCTGCCGTGTGGAACTCAATCAAGCAAGGCTGACGAGACAGATGCCAGAGAGACAGATGAGGGAAGGGCCACCGAAAGCCTTGGAACATGGCATGGGAGGCAGGAAACAAGGAGAATGAACAAGACTGGCTGTTCCTGATGGTGAATGGTGACTAGAAGTCTAGAAGAGGAAGGCATCAGGGAGGCCAAGGGCAGGACAGAGGCCGTGAGGGCAGAGGATGGGCAGAGGCTCTGGCAGGTGTGCAAGTGTGGGAATGCGAGCCCAGGAGGCAGGCTGGTGTCCTCCAGATGAGGTGCGAGGCTGACCTCTGACAAGGCCATGGTTGCGGCTTTGGCCAGGGCGTTGCTGTCATTTTAGCGCCTTTATAGTGGGGATCCTAGGGTTTCCACACTGCTGTTGCCATCCTCCTCAACTCCGCTGACCTGGCGCATCAGCTGAAGAGAGGCCTCAAGCCGGGAGACATGTCCAGGCTCTGACACGGCAGCTCAGAAAAGCTGGTGGCTCATCCTCCAGGAGAAGCACCCACACCAGGACCCCTGTGCCTACTCTGCTCAACCAGTGCTCCCTCTCAAGGACGCTTATGTTCCTAAAAGCTGGGGCCATTAAGGTAAAAGGAGAACTCACATCTATGGGGGTGGGGCCAGAAAAGAGAGGGGAGCAAAATCCCTGAGGCGGGAGCAGTGGTGGGGGGACACAGAGCCATGTGAGGTCCGTCGCCCAGAAAGGACTCGCTTACAGCACAAGCAGCAGGACAGGGCATCTGTAATCAGCACCAGGGGACTGGAGGGGTGCCTGACATGTGTACCCACCCCCGAGATACCCAGATTTGGGGGGTGTGAAGCAGACTTTCAGAACACTTTCCAGCTTGAGCCCTCCAATTCTAATCAACTCCCTGAACACTGAACACATTCAAAGGTGAGCTTTTCACCTGGGGCAGGGGCTGCATGTGGTGTGAGCACACAGCACACATCACTCAGTGCCTGTGGCCTGCACCTGATGACTCACCAGGTTCTAACAAACACGTGCCGCCGATTGTGATGTTAATTCAACAAATATTGGTGAAGAGTCTTCCAAGTCACAGGCTCTCAACCAACATAAGGAGTCAGAGAGAAAGACAATCCAGGCCACTCATCTGTCCTTATGAGATTCACATTCAGGCGAGGAGAGATAGTAAAGCAATAAAAACAAAAAGCAAACAAACAAAAAAACCCCAAAGACAATTTTAGAGAACAATGAATGCTATAAAGAAAATTATGTTAACGGGATACAAAGCAACTAGGGTGTGTGTGTGTTGGGGGGCGAGGTCGGGATAGAGTTGGTGATCAGGAAAATTACCCCTCACAAGGTTGTTTTGAGTTATGATCCAAACGATAAGGAGGAAGCTATGAAGATCAGAGGGAAGAGGTTTCCAGGCAGAAAAATAGCAAGTGCAAAGGCCCTGAGGCAGAAAGGGCTTGAGAAGTTCCACAGACCGGAAGAGGCCAGGGCAGCCGAAGCCTTTGGGAAGGAGGAGAGCGGGACAGGAGAGGTGAGGAGGGCAGGCAGGCCTCGGGCCCCGCTGACTGGTGAAGTCTAGTCTGAGCGCAACAGGAAACCATGAGAGGGTTTTAAGTTGGGGAGTAATGTGCCAAATTATCTTTTTAAAATTCTCTTCTGGCTGTGTGTAGATAATGGGCTCTGGAGGACAGAAGAAAGACAGCGCCAGGTGGGAAGGCTGTTGCATTTGTCAAGGTGAGCGGGGATGGAGGTCTGAGCTGCGAGGGCAGGGAGAGAGCACATCCCTCTCTCAGAGACACGCAGTGCAAGCTGGTAAAGAAACCCGTCTTACATCCTTCCACCTAGAACTTCCCAAACTTTCCTGATGAGGAAACCCTTTAACCCTGTGGCCCCCTTTCGTCTATCCGTGCAGCAAGGGTGTTTTTCATGGAACACATGCTGGGAAATGCTGTTTGCTCTGTCCATTTCAACTAACATCTCATTCATGAAAGCCATCGTCTTTGCTGCTTTTGCCCATGCTTGTTGGTCTGGCCGTGAGACGATGCTGTACAGCAAGCGCTCACTTCATGTTGTCCATCGGTTCTTGGAAACTGCAACTTAAAGCAAAATGACCTATAACAGACCCAATGTTACCATAGGTTAATTGATATAAAAAAGAGCTAGGTTCCTACAGTATATTTCTGGTCACAAAAACGCCACCAAACTCCTAAATAAAGACTCGAAATACTTCTACTATGAAACATTTAAGTAAATGTGAACTATGTGTTAATTAAGAAAGATTAATAAAAACAAGAGAATTCTTTGCCAATCCTCTTATTCCAGGTCAGAGTCGTAGGTGGCCAGAGCCTATCCTGGCAGCTCGGGCCACCAGGCAGGACCCCACCCTGGACAGGACACCCTCCCATCGCAGGGCACACTCATACCCACACCCACACCCACACTCTCTCGTACTGGGACAATGTAGACACCAGTACACCTCACGTGCATGCCTGTGGGATGCAGGAGAAGACCAGAGAACCTGGAGAAAACCCAGGTAGACATGGAGAAAATGTGCAAACTTCACACAGACAGCGGCCCCAGCTGGAAATCAAAAATTTTTTTTTTCATCAACATTCTAATGGACTGATGAGATCCGAGAATCTGCTGTATTTACTTGACTAGGCAAGTCAATTATTTCAGAATTATGGGGTGCTTAGTACTGCTTTTTCATTTTTTAACATAAGGATGCAAAACAGAAATGGAACATTCCTCATTTACAGACAGATTCTTGAGTCCCAGAGAGGGGTAACACTTCCTGCCCACGAGTAGACTTATTTCTTCACTTGGGTCCTCTAGATGTCTATAGGATCAGCAGAACTCTGCAAAAGTGACATTAACAGAGGTTAAACAACGACTTTGGTGCAAATTATATACTTAAAAAATGCAGGCCATTATTCTAATCAGAATAATTACTAATACTATATGTGCCAAGACAAAGGTGAAATTCAAGAGATACGATTTGCCTGTGGTGGGATCAATTATCACACCTCTCTGCGACTGCCTACCTCACTCTTCCTTCATGACCAGGAGCAATAGATTTTGCACTAAAGATTCTCACCTAAATCCTACTGTTACACATCATCTGCAAAACATGACACTAATGTAAGCATCTTCGAAAACACTTCCATGTACACACGTTAATAGTGGGAAAATAAACTAAACGGAAATCAGCAAAGTCTCTGCTCTTCAGGGAGCGAACAAAAGGCAGCTGCAAACGCAGATGCAGAGGCATCTTTAACAGTCAAGATGGTTTACTGTCCCGATCTGTGGCGGGACTAATGCCTGGTGACGGCAGGGGCTCCGGGATGGCAGTTCTGAGGATTCTGGCTCCAGGCTCGATCCGCTGCTGAGCCCAAGGACACATTTTAGAGCCCATCCTGACAGCACACAAAACGCATCTCACGCTTTCAGAGTGACACAGTGTTTGGGAATTAAACCAATTGCTTCAAACTATAATCCTTGAATGTACCATAACAGAAATACCTTGAAATATGCTGCGCTCACATGACTGGAGCCTGATAGAATTCATACATTAAAACCCAATTGTGACAACTGGAAAGGCCCTTCGACTTCAGTCCCCATCTGTGAGATTGCTAAACTCTCTTGTTATATAAATAAAGGGAGAGGACAAAGGACACTCGTGGCACTTGGTTTCTGCTGCACTTTAAAGGCCCAAAAGAAGAAAATGCTTAGACACAGGTCACACCAGAAACTGTGCGTATACACAGACCGGAGCCCCCTCCGCCTGGAGAAAGAAGCTCAGGCGAGCTCACCTCCTGGCTTTCGAAGGGCAGGCAACTGCCCTGCCGATGCTGCCGTTTCTTTGCCTTTGCCTCGGCTGAGCCAGCTCTTGTTTCTGCATCTGTGGCAAAGAGAAAAAGTCCTCCAACTCCTCTTTCCAGGTTACTGTATGACTGACTCTCCACACACATGTTTTTGCAACCCATGGGGGCGACATCGCCTCAGCTCGCACCTTCCAGAGACTTCCGCAGCGAGCCAAACAGTGGCATAGGGATTCTCAGAGAGCCCAGGCAGTGTTAGTGGCGGACAGCTCAAGGACTACTGCCCGGAAGGGAATGTGTTGCTATTGCATAGAAGCAGACTCTGGAAAGGCAAGGCCAACTGACACGACATGAGTGCATTTCAGTGACCCAATCAACTTCCTGACCTCAGACAAGACAGCAAACTCCCTCCTGAGAGAAGTAGTTCAGGACACTGAGGTGGGGTGACAGCCAGACACAGGATGCTCCCCTGCCTCCCGTGGCCCTTCACGGTCACCAAGGGAGGGAGGAGGTAAACTGCCTTCCCCACCTGAAATGCCGGAGGCCCCTGTTCCGGGGGGCTCTGCGCCAGCCTTCAGCTGTTTGCCCTGAAGCCCGGAGGGAGCTGGGGGAGGCTGCACACCCTGCAGCAAGCTGCAGCTCAACCAGAAACAGGCTCTGAGGCCCACGTGGGCGTTAAATGGAAGCTCAAGGCGAGGCCTGGGCCCAGCTTCCTCAGCAGGGAACTCTTTACCTGCAGCTTTTTCGGCTTCACAATCTAAAGTTTAGCATTTGAGATCAAATTCAGTAATTTAAAAAAAGAAAAGAAAAAGAAAAAAACTTTCTGGCAAAAAGAACACTTTTTATCTAGTGGTCTAAAACTTCCGGAGATGTTCTGAATTCCACCCAGAAGGCTGCTGAGGGCAGTTCTGTCAGGCTCCAGAGCAAACAGACATCCACAGGAGCCAGGAGTTAGACAAACGCAAGCGGGTGTGGGGGGCGTACGGGAAGTGTCCACAGGGTGGAGAGGAAGTCCACAAGCTCTTTCTCTACTGGCAGCTCATGGCCAGTTTTCGCCAGGAATATCTTTGGCCCACGTCCAGATTAAATGCCAGTTAGAAAGTTCTGCCCTCTCGCAGACGGCAACGGTGGTGAGCTCTAATCATTTACAAAGGTCACGATCGGGAGTGAGCCCTGGAGCGGTCATTTAAAATTCGATTGATCCCTATTTGTAGTCAGGAAAAGAAAATGGGCACTTGGACTGTATTGTAATTATGAGGCTCCCAGGCAACCGTAAATAGATGTGCAATCTCGAAACTGGCAAATACCTGGGAGAAGAAATTATTACTCTGGTATGGCACGGTGCTAGGAAAGGTTGAAGATAAAATTGCGCATAAAAAAAATCAATCATCTTTTACTTAATTTGCCCTGCTCACCACCCATGGGGTTATCACAATTATCAGATGTCTGCTGAATATATTAAGAGGAGGGTCTTTTTGCTAAAAATGATCACCAAGAAAGCAAAAGCCTCAAAAAAAAAAACCCCAAAAAACTGGGGGCTCTGGAGAGATGACATTTGGGGTTCCAGGAGACATGAATACAAAGAAAGAGCCTTTTGCCAAGGGACAAGAAAGTGAGGGGGACCAGAGCTCCCAAGAGCATCAGCACTCACGGCCTGAGATGCCGCCAAGGACACTGAGAACACCACCTGGAGGCCCACCCTGCTGACGGCTGGGGAGGAAGGACAATGCCTCCCTGGTCTGGGAGGAGGAAGGCCTGCTGGTCCTGTGAGTGGCAGAGGGAGAGTGCGTGGCCGGCACATTCTGTGTGGCTCAGTCACACAGGACTAGGCAGGACACTTTGATATCCATAAACTAACCCTCACCACAACCCTCAGAAATAAGTATTATTAGTCCCTGTTACTGATGAAGAAATGGAGGCACAGCGAGGTTCAGAAATGTGGCTGAGGTCTCATAGAGGTAACTGTCAGGGTGGGGCCCAGAGCCAGCTAGAGGTGGTGACTGGGATGTCTGGGTGCCTCATCCTGCTCTAGGCAGGTTTCACTTGTGCCTCTGAAAACGCCTAGGGCAGGGGTGGCCATGCTGCTCTCTAGCTCAACCTTGCCTTTCTGCCACACCCCTGAAAAACCTCTCTCTTCCCTTTGCCTCCTTAGGAACCTACAAGGCATTAGGCAAAAATGACACTTACTGGACGGCAAATGTCCCCCACAGGGGCTGGGGGGCCCTGGGCTGGGGCTACCTGGTAAGAGGCAAGGCTACAGTAGTCAGGAGAGCTCAGCGTGGCTCTTCTTGGGATGGTCTCTAACATCTGCTCCATCTCATCAATCTTGGCTTCTCACGCAGATACATACAGTGACTAGGCATCCCAGGAGCTCTGTGACAGCCGCCGGTACAATCGGCATCGCTCTCTCAAGAGAGATGCACATTAAATCCAGGTACCTTGTCCTCCGTGTGGAACCAGCAGTGCTGGGACACAGGTGGTGGGCTGGGTGCTGAGGAAAGGGCACACCCGCCAGCCAGACGAGGGTGCCACAGGTATAGCCTCTCTGGAAATCGACCTGTCACCATGGGGCAAATCTCTCATAGGGCTCTATGTTATAACCCAGTATACAACTTCTAAAAAGCTATCCCAGGGAAATAATCAGTGGACAGAGATTGATGCACAAAGATGTTTATCACAGTGTTGTTTATAATGTGAACAATTGCGAAAAACTTAAAAAAAACTTAAATATCTAACATTTGGGATTGGTCAAGTGAATTACAGCATTGCATAGAATATTAATGGCCATTACTATGTTTTATATAGACTTTCTAATGATGTGGAAATGTTTATGAAAAATGCTAAACAACCACCACAACAAAAACTAAGGTATAAAATCATAGAAAACCTTAAAAAGAAAAGAATGCATAGATTACTGTGAGGATTATGAGTGATGTGGTTCTGTTTTCACATACTTTAGTTCTTTTCAAAATTGTTTATAGATAGTTATCATCTTCCCTTCTGGCCTCTTGTGACCTTAGAGCGGTGTTGGGGTCCAGGCCCGGGCTGGGGGCCAGCCATGCTCCAAGCAGCCTACGGAACTCCAGTTCATCAGAAAGTGCTATTCCTTTCTCGCTGTGGTAAAACATACCTAACATTAAATGTACCATTTAAACCACTTCTATGACTACGATTCAGTAGCATTAATCACATTCACATTATTATGCCACCATTGCTGCTATTTATTTTCAGAACTTTTTTATCATCCCAAACAGAAACTCTGTACCCATTAAACAATAAATCCCCTTTCTTTCTCCTCCTAACCCTTTGTAACCTCTATTCTACTTTCTGTCTCTGTGGGTTTGTCTGTTCTAGGCACTTCATAGAAGTGGGTTCGTACAACATGTGGCCTTTGTGTCTGGCATCTTTCACTTAGTATTATGTCTTTAAGGTTCATCCAAGTTGGCACACTCGCCCTGCTCTTACCTCCAGTTAGTCCTCACTAAACTCAGGACCAGAGGGTTTGTTCCCATTTAACAGATGTAGAAACTGAGGCTCACAAGTTGGAGATTTTTCCTTGGCTTGACTCTGAGTTGGCTGCAGGCATCAGGAGACCCGCTGGAAGTGGTCCAGAGTCAGGCAAGGAGCGGTGGTCTGGCCTCTTCACACCTAAGCATGCACCACCCCCCCCCGCCCCAAATCCAGAGAAAAAAACGGGATGTCCCCGCCAAAGCTTTCCTAAAGTCGCTAGAGCCTTGAGTAAGACTTCCGTCCTCTCTGGGCGCCTGCCCTTTCCCAAAGCTCTGCTCCAGCACCCTGGGCCTCCGACCTTTCTCCACCTATGGGCTTAAGACGAACAGACACCCTTGCCCACGTGTCCGCCCTCTTCCTGCAGCGCCCAGGCTGACAGAAATGCCTCAGCGGCAGCCAGTCTGAAGCCTCCTTACATTCCCCATTCAAATTTGTCCTCGGAAGGGACTTGGTAAGGTCTTGGTAAGGTCAGGGCAGCAGGGACTGTTTGCAGGGATGGGTCTTCTCCCAGCCAGGGCCTTTTACTCCACCCTGGGAAGCGCTCTCGTGGAGAGCTCCATTCCTGTCACCAGTGAATTTATGAAAAGCCTGCCTCTTTTAAAGGTATATTTTCCACCGCCCAATCGCAACAGTCATTAATTGATGGAGTCCTCTTAAACAAATATAATGATAATACCTGTTAACGACACACACCTGATAGAGCTTATTGCCTGTGAATTGATGCTAAGCAATTATCAGGTTTCTACTCTACTTAATACAACACATTACATCACGACTGTGGCACAATAACCTTGGAAAATGTAATTTCGTCCTTCTGTGCATCATTTTAATCCTAGAGTGATTTTAACAGGGAATCCAGACAGGCCTGTCCCTACAATGCCTGACCTTGCTCAAATCTCTCCCCCTAACCCCGACTTGGATGACCACGGGACCTCTTCATTGGCCTCCTGGCCTTCACTCTTGCCCTCTTCAAATCCATTCTCCCCACGAAAGCCACCGTGACCTTTTGAAAATGTAAATCATGTGATGTCATTCCCTGCTTCAAAAGCTTCGCATGGCAATTAGAGTCACCTCAAACCCTCGTGGTTTATGGTGCCCTGCGGGATGTGACCCAGCAGCCTCCTGGCCTTGCCCCCTCCTCATTCGCCACTGCAGAAACACAGCTTCCGCCCTCTCCTTGAACATCCACCCCAGGGCCTTTGCATGGGCACGCCCTCCCCTCAGTTCTCTGCACAGCCAGTCTTCATCACCCATGAGTCAGGCCAGCTGCCACCTCCTCAGAGAGGCCTTCCCTAACTGGTCCAGCGGAAGTAGGCCTGTTGCTCTCTTTCACATTGCCCTGATTTATTTCTTGATGCTTATTTTTAGTATCCGAAATTATTTTTTAATACATGTTTACTCTCCAAGGATAGAAGATTTGTATGTTGATAACTGCCGTATCCTCAGGGACTGATTAGACACTCCATAATGTTTGTTGACTGAATGCTGGAATAGTCTGCTTTTCTTAAAGAGTCCTCCTTTTACTGCAGGCCTCCCTCGGCCTCTGGCCTACAATTCTCCTCCTTGAAGGAGCCTCCTCACTTACTGGCTCCACTTCCCCACTGTAGTTAAACTCTGGCCCTTTGCTCCACCACAGCTGTTCTCACCAAGGCCGTAAGTGCCATCTCACCCACTCCAGTGACTTCCAGAGCCTCAGCCTTGCCCTAGGACAACCTGCCTGGATACCCAGGGCATGAAAACTCAACCCGTTGTTGACCAGACTTAGTGTTATCCTCCACCCCTGCTCCTCCTCCTGGGTTCCCCACCAAGCTGGAACTGTGAGAGCCTGGGTCCAATGCTTTCTGTGTCCTAGCTGCATCCCCTGGGAGCACCTGATTTCAGCATAGCAATTGTGAACAGTTCCACGTACACAGCCTGGCTTTCACCTCTAATGCACCCCTCAGCCTCCATCAGACTTTTCAGCAGGCGTTCAGCAGGGGGTGGAAGGATAAAGCCCCTGGGTCGATGTGATGGTTAATTTATATGTCAACTTGACTGGGACATGGAATGCCCAGGTATTTGGTGAAACATTGTTATGAGTGTGTCTGTGAGGGTGTTTTGGGGTGAGAATGACATTTGCCTTGGTAGACTGAGCAAAGCAGATTGATCTCCCTATGTGGTGGGCCTCGTCCAATCAGTCGACGGTCTGCATAGAACAAAAAGGCTGAGTAAGTGGGAACTCCTCCTGCCTAGCTGCCTTAAGCTGGGACTTGAACTGCAACTGGAACGTGGGTCTTTCTGGGTCTCCAGCTTGCTAGCTGCAGATCTTGGGACTTGTCAGCCTCCAGAATTATGTCAATAAATTCCTTATAATAAAGCCTTATCATACATACATACATACATACATACACACACACATATCTTCTATTGGTCTGTTTGTCTGGAGAATTCTGACTAATCCAGACAACCATCAACCAGTGGGAGATGGGAGCCCGTGGATAAATGCCCAGCTTCCTGTCTTTTGGAGGGACGATTCAAAGGGGGTATTTTCACATGGTTTTCCTGTCCAGCACAGTCACGAGCTCAATCATGCACTTTCACAGGAGTCCTCTTTCCCTTTGCCTCCTGAGCTCGCTCCTGTGCCCATAGCCTGGGGCTGGCTCTTAGTAAGACCCAAACTGGGGACCTCCTAGATGCCTCGCACTCCCCCCCAAACACATCCAACTAGTCCCCATTCTGGTGGATTCTACCCTGACGTCTCTCTAATACCGTCTGTACTAGTTTCCTGTGGCTGCTGTAGCAAAGGACCACGAGATTAGTGGCTTAAAACAACAGAAATGTATTCTCTGACAGTCATGGAGGCCGGAAGTCAGAAATCAGTGTCCCTGGGCCGCCCTCCTCCCAGAGGCTCTAGGGAAGACTCTGCTCTGTGCCTCCTCCGGTGTCTGGCGGCTGGCGGCTGGCGTTGCTTGGCTTGGGGTCGCATCAGTCCTCTCTTTGCTTCCACAGCCACACTGCCTTCTCCTCCTCTGTCTGGGTCACTTCTCCCCCTCCCGCCCTCCTGTAAAGATAAATGTTACCGCATTTAGGGCTCACCTGGATGATCCAGGATAATCTCACCATCTCCAAATCCTTAACTTCATCATGTCTGCAAAGTCCCTTTTTGCCATATAAAGTAACATTCACGGGTTCCAGGGACTGGTATCTGATACCTTTGGGAGCCATTATTCAGCCGCGGCAAGTCTCACCATCGTCACTCCCATGATGATCGTAAACGGCCTCCTGTCTGGCCCCATCAAATCCATTCTCCAGGCTATCACCAGAGATGCAAACCTGGAAGGCAAACCTGCTCAGGTAACTAACTGTGCTCACAGCCCTTGGATGGCTTTCTGCTGCCTGCAGAACACAGTGCCCACTGCCTAGCTGAGGCCTCTACTCTACCCTCACACCACAGCTCCCCGTTTAGATGCCTTGGAAGACCAGGCAGGCTCCCAGCCCCCGTGCACGGGCAGGAGGGCACGGCTCCAGGTGACTGCTGTCAGGCAGGAATGCGATACCAGTTTTTTAAGAGAACCCAACAATCCAGGTTTGGTTTCATTTGGTTTCGAATGTGAAACCTCTCAGTATTTAACTGTTGGCGGCCAATTAAAACAGAAAATGTAACATAGCTCAGGCCGCACAAAGCGGTCTGCGAGCTGTCCATTTGCGCCCTCGGCCCTGCAGCTGCCGCACTGTCTTCCTGGCCTTGGGCCTTTGCCTGCTCTCGCCCCTGTGCTGGAAACGTGCCCCCGACCACCCCACCCCCGCCCCCACATGCTCCTTGTCTGACTGACCCCAGCTCTCCTTTGTTCTCTGTTCCTGCTTCCAATGAAATGACTCCTGTCCCAGCTCACGTCCCCCAGCAGGGACAGTGCCCAAACCCACAGGTCTCTGTCTCCCTTCAGAGCATGAGCACCCCGAAGATGAGGGGCGACTCCCCCAGCGTCTGTTAGAAAACCTGGCACTAGGCAGAGTTCAACAGATACTTGTAGAATTAGGACTATGTCCTTTCCCTTAAGAAAACATTAAACATATTCAGAGCATAGCCACAAAATCACCAAATTTGGAAATATAAATATGGGTTAAAGTTCTTCCAAAATGAGTCCTTAATTTTAGACTTAAGGGTTGTTTGGTCTCCTCCAGCAAAGGAGCAACAGGGAAAAATAAAAGCTGCCTGCATTTTATTGACAGATTGACTTTTGTCCATGGTTTGCTGTGCTGAGCAGATCAACCTGCGTCAGTGGCTGGGACACCTGCACCCATCTGCACACCCCTGCGTGTCCCTTCATCCGAGTTTATCAGTGCCATTGTGGGCAACATTAATCATTGTTATAAGCGTGGATGACGCTCGCTGTCCTGCCTTGTGGATACCAACTTGACCGCACTTGGCATTGTAGCATCCTCGCCCTCTGCTAGGAAGGAGGTGGGCGACACCACTTTAGGTGAATGAAGCTGCTGAGAGTTTATACTCTTGTATTATTACTGCAAAGGAATAAATACCACAACGTTTAGAATGCTTCCCCCCAACAAAGTCCTTTCAATTGACAACAACCACTACAAAGTAAGGAAGCAAAAGCTCAGAAATTAAAGTGTAAAATCAATTAGAGTATTGCACAGGTGGGCTTGGGGGTGGGGCATATGTTTGGCCTAAACAAGCTGGGTCAGTCGCTCCTTAAACAGTGGTCAGCAGCTCTGTGCTTTCCTAACTGTCTGCCCTCAACATGTATTACCTTTAGGATCAAACAAAGAATGAAATTTTAAAGTGTGTGGAGAAACTGGTAATCAATTAGCAGAGGCTTCCCAAGAGTCCACAGTGCCACTGGCCTCTGGGGGCAACGGCAGGTGGGCATGACCGCCCCTCAGGAACTTGTCAGGGTCTCAGGAAGCTGGAGCACCCACATGTGGCACCCGGCCTGGAGGAGGCGGGACAATGGAGGTTGGGTGTGGGAGGTGGGGGTGGTGTTGGCAGCTTGCAGGGTAAGGCCCATGGTGAGTGGGGATCCAAGACGGTCTCATGTCCCAGGAGAAAACCTAATGGGGTTTTCAGTTGCTATTTTAATACTGCTTTCATTTCTCTCTCTCTCTCTCTCTCTCTCTCTCTCTCTCTCTCTGTGTGCGTGTGTGCGTGTGTGCGTGTGTGTGTGTGTGTGTGTGTGTGTGTGTGTGTTTCCATCTCTTCATCTTCTTGTGACTCATGATACTGAAGCAAATGACGTGCTACAGGAATGAAGTCTTTAAATGCAGGGAGACATAGGTTTTTGGCCGAGCACAGATGCACATGTGACAGACCGGACCACGTGACCCTTCCTGAGACGTTTCTCCCAGGTGCTCTGGTTCTGCAGGAGACCATTTCAGTGCCCGGCTTGGTGCCCGACATATGTAAGTGATTCTGACTGAATCCTGAAGGACTGCAGATTGACTCTGAGCTTCTGGAAACAGCCTAGAGCCTTGCCTCTTGACCTTCCCCAAGAAGAAGGGATTAAGCAGATTTGGGGACTTCTGGACTCTAAGTCGATATTTAGACATTATTGTGAGCCTTCCCCAGTGATCTGGTAAAGCTCATTCCACAGATAGATGTGTCTGAGAAGAAGGTAGTTTCACTCTATAGAGGCGAGTAAGTAGCGGGGGATTCCTGCGTTAGAAGGAGTCCCACTCTGGGTCCCCTGGTTTTCCCTCCTGCCTGGTGTATAACTTAATCGCTCACCATAAGAAAGAGGGACTTCTTTTTTTTTTTTTTTTTTAATTACATAAAGATGAAGATGGTACAGCTTGTAACTGACATTTTACAACCAATTTAGAAGCAGGGGTGTATTCTAGTGATGAATTCATCATTGTATCCAACACCACTTGGATGGCAGGTGCGAATGTAGCTGGATTTTTCGTTTTCATGGCTGTAAAACCCTAAATTGTGAGGCAGGAAGTCTCACGTAGACTCTAGGAATAGAAGGCTGTTGATTCGCGAGGTGCTCAGTCCCCTAGACTGGGACACCTTCTCCCAGACTGCCCTCACCCTCGCATCACCCACGCCCTGACTGCTCAGACCTCAGAATCTCCTCTCGGTCTGTGCTGGTCAGACCCTGGCTAGCCCTTGCCTGGATGGTAAAAGAACCTCTGCCACACCTTGCACAACAGCTTAGAAAATATTGTGAAAAGTGCCCCCGGTGTTGCACAACTGAGTGGGGGAGGGCAGCTGGCCCAAAGCCTCCTTCGAGATGCAAATCTGACCCTGTTTCCACTTTGCCCTAAATCCTTCCATCCCCCTCACCCGGGGCCCTACTGCAAACGCTCCGGGCTCACTTTCCTGAGTCAGAAGAGGAGTGAATCCTTGCCGCTCAGAGCCGACCACGCACACTCACATCTCCTTGCTCTGCACTTGCCTCTCCTTGACTAGAAAACATTCCCCACCACTTCAGTCTAATAATTCCTATTCATCCCATAAAACTCAGTTGCCAGTGTCACTTCCCCAGTGATGCCTCCCTCTCCTGGCTGCTGCTTTGATACTTAACAGTGCGCTTTCTGCATCTCTGCAAACACGCATCCCATCTACCTGCCTCTCGTGAGCTTCTTAAAGGATGGAGATGGTGTCTTTTTCATCTTCGTGTTCCTAGTTTTTTTAATGACCCCAGCAAAGGGCAGGCATTCTGACTCCATTTCAGGAACTGGACCAGGTGTTTGGGAAGTACTGCGTGAGGGCCCATGATGCCATTGGGATCTTCAGTAAAAGTCTCCAGGTCAAACAGACGGCAGCTTCTTTTGCCAGTGTCTACCATTACCTCCCCTTCGATCCCCACATCCCATGGTCCCTTCACCCAGGGCTGGAGCTGCACAGAGGACAAATGTGCCGAGGTAGCTGAGCACACTACTACACCCTCCTACGGACCCTGCAGACCTGCACGGGCTCCTGCTGCACCAGAATGCCAGGCTAGGACAGCCACACACTGACACCCTCTGCCCTTCTACACGGGTGGAGGCTCGGGTGGAGGCTCGTAATAGTGTGAACAGGAATACTGCAGTGAGAAGCACCCCAGGCTCCCACGCATTTCCCCGCCCTTGTGCGCTGTGCGCACTGTGCTCCCTGCCTGCAAGGCCTTCTCTGCCTGGCAAGCTCTGCTCTTTCCCCAGCGGCCCTCACAGACATCCACCCCTGTGACCTCAGTCCCTATTCCCTTGCTCCGTGCAGGTCCCAGAGCACCCGCCCGTTCTGCGTGGCAACAATTTGCTTCTCGTATTTTTACTCCATCTGCACATGGGGTCCTGTGGGCAGTGCTGAATTGGGCAGTGTTTTGCGTGCCACAAGTGCTCAGTGAATGCTTATGGGCACAAAACTAGATATTTAGAATGGTGGAAAGAGCATTCTAAAAAACAACTACCGTGGTCTATGCCCTTGGTACCTAAGCAGGTACCAAGTTTTTCTTTTTCTAAAGAAGTATTTGAAAATCTTTTGCCTAAATCTCTGCGAGGGAGCATGAATAATTATTGCAAATGCTATGGGTGAGCAAAAAGGTTAACCGTGTTTAAGTATTAATTAACCACAAAGACTGATAATGGGGTCATTGAATCAGGCTCCTCAGCAGAGGCACCGAGACTTCACAGGGCTGAGCCCCATCCTTCTCTTTTTCTATGGGAAAACTACACCTTTACCGCCCTCCTGACAACAGGTAAGAGTTCGCTGCCTTTTCTTATTCTCGTTTAACTATGTCATTTTGACCAAACAGTTGGTGAGAAAGCCACTGGAACTAATTTCCGAAGCGTCCTATGCAGGTAGTGGCAACATGCTGTTTAAAGGCACTACTGCTTCTGTGATCGGGTTTGCAGTCTAATAGAGTCAAAATATTATTATTATTATTATTATTATTTTTTATTTTGTAAAAGACACACAACACATCTAAAACCTCAATTCCAATAAGTGGGCATCTCAATTACAAAGGAATGTCGCCATCGAAATTCCCTGCTGTGCCCTGTTTCTTCCTGAGCTGGGGGATGGGGGGGTGGGGGTGGAGAGATGGGACAAGTGGAGGGTGGAAGGGTGAGGGGTGCTGGGGGAAAGGAGCCCCTTGGAGGCCTGGGTTTCAGAGGCTTCCCTCCATCTGGGCAAGTGTGCAACAAACCACCGGACCAGACTCCAAGAGCTCAAATGAAGCGGCTCTGTTTCCCGCTCGACACCCTCTCTCACCGGATGAAGGACACTGATTCCCGGAAAGGAGATACATATTTCAGGCCATTTTTCATACACTGACAAGAAGTAAATTAGGAAATCATGTAAGTACAATACACGAGTCATCCTTTCCTATTGATCACATGTAATTTACATCCTACAAAGATGTGAATTCTTGCATTCTCACTCCACAAGGAAAATCTCAATGATTTATTCATTTCAAATGAAAAATAGAAGGTAGATGAGAAGAATGACTTCACAGACGCATCGTTCTCGGGGCACTGGTGCGAGGCTCTCTCGCACACTGCCCGAAGGGCTCCGTGTGCAAGTCCCTCTAATTAACAAGGTGAATCAGGCGGCAGCTCTCTAATTAGTGAGCATGACAAGCCAGCGGAAACAGTCGGGCAGACTGGTACACATAGCTGGCCAACAAAGACACAGCACATTCCAAGTGAAAAATGCAGATTTTTTCTAAATAACTATTAAAAGTGAGACGGTTGTGGGAAAAAAACACCTAATTTTAATTCTCACATTTCATGTGTATTCTTCATTCGTTCTCAGGGATAACTAGTTTCTTGGTAAGAAAGGATTTGTGTCAGCTTTTGAACAACCTTTCTAGGCAAAGCATTGCCTAAAACACGGCTTTTTTTTTTTTTTGCTTGAAATAAAAATCCACATCTTTGTTTGGGACTTATGATAAATTAGTGTGTGTTTTAGTCCAGCGAGGGCTATGTGCCATTTTTTATTCCTAATTCTGCCTAAAAACAGAGATGCCTCATGAGACACCCTCCTCAGAGACTTACTGGGAGCTGCTCAGTGACTCAGGACACACTGCAAGGAGTGCCCAGAGGGCAGAGACAACTGGAACCTCCCACTCTCCTCAAAGGGGCAGAGCCCAGGCAGGGTCCCACCTGTAAACTAGCCTGACCTCGAAGTGAGCCTAGGCTGCAACTGGACACAGGCCTGGCCACCAGCCATTTGCCCTGGCTTTACACGTCTTTGCTGATCTGCCAATGCTTGTCAGCTAGTCTTTCCAGGAGGCCTTTTGAGCGCGATGCCTGATGAGCTCCCCCTCTGCATCCACCAAGCCTCATGGGCGCAGCCCGCGGTCACCCGCAGGACAACTATGTGTTGGTGGGGACACCACCATTCACATTCGCCTCCAAATCGATGGCTCCAGAGGACGCAGCAGCACCTCGCAGCTTCGTGGATGTGGCTTCACTGAACTATGAAAGGCCTCTGCGTCCCTTCCATTCCAGCAGCTTCACTGTAGCTCAAAGGGTATTTTCTTTTATCATCAGGGACTAGTTAGACAGGTGGTAAAAACAATCTCATGAATGGAGAACTTACGGACTCACATTCAAATACAACATGCATTTATCGGATGCCGGCTCTGTGCCAAACATCACGCTGGTCACGTCCTCTGGAGCAGGCACTGATGTAATTTGTATAAAACTACTATACTCTAGTCTGAGAAATGGGGCATCAGGAGGGTGAAAAAGTGTGCCCTGGGTCCCTCAGCTGGAAAATGCCACCGGCGGCAGATGGTGAGCTCTGTTCTCCTCTCCTCTCCTTCCGAAGACTCTTCCCAGCTCTCAACCGACAGGCCAAAAGATGTCACTTCAAAACCTGGCCCTTCTCAGTGAAGGCCGGGCACAACTCTAAGACCTGTGAGCAACTCAATAGCTCTTTGCCATGGACAGTCATCCTGCCTCTCTCTGGAGAGAAATAAGAATGACAAGTTTGGGAATGTGGAGACCCTTGCAAGGGCAGTCCTCTCTCTGTCCCCCCTCTCCCTGCACCATTACCCTCCCTGAAAGACTGAACCTAGGAAAAGATTACTTCGAGGTAAATACAGGTGAAAAAGATCTGCAGAAGCCAAAGGGAGGCTGTGGCCAACGGGGAGGCCCTGTGTCATGGCGGCTCCCAGTTTAAATTTTCTGTGGGTTTTTCTCTGCATCCAAGCAAATATCCCTCCACACACCCTCTCTTCCCTCTTCAACTCTTCACTCACAATCAGGTTTATATAATCTCTCATGCTAAGCACAAACAACATTTAAGACTTGCTAGCTCACACTGGCCCATAAGGACAGTGGTGGCCAAGAGGAGAGTGAGGGCAAACGTGTCTCCCTTGCCTGCCTCCCTGCCCTCCCATACTTCCTCACCAGCTCTCCTGCGGCAGCCTCCACAGCCCACCTCTGCGTCCACTCTTCCATAAAGCTTCTCTGATCGCCCTCATCCCCAGTCCCCCACTAAAGTTACATCTCCCTCTTCTGAATCCCATGGAGATCTGATGGCACTTCTTGAGATATTTATCACATCTGGTTTAAACCACACTGCCATTCATGCAGGAGAACAAAACTGCCTTCAGCCAATCAAACCTGGGCTCAAATTCTGCCTCTGACAATTTCTGGTCACGAAACCTTATTTACATCCTTGAGTTTCTGTTTCCTTATCTGGAAAAAGTAGAAATAACCCGTCAAACTCACAGAGTTGTCCAGAGAATTAGATAACATACAGCTATGAACTGGCTTCATGTGGTGTCTGTTACATAGTGAGTGCTAAGGAATAACGACAAAAATTCTTGTTTTGGGGAATGCCTGGTATAATGAAAAGATGCTATATTTGAACTTCACTTATCAACTGCAGGGAGGTCAGTCATGAACTAGCTACATGACCTTGAACAGGACACTGAACCCCTTGGAACCTCAGTTTTCTCATCCATAATATGGGGCTAATCATACCCAACTCACAGGTGTGATTTAATGAAGTAGTGGGTGCCATAGCCCTCAAGGCACAGGGGCCATCCAATAAACATCAGTCAAAGAAAAACTTTGTCTTCCTCATCTGCATGTGGCTGGATCCTACTAAGATTTTGAACAAGACAGTTGCTCTAAATAAATGGATATTTGTGGAAGGAACGAAAAGTGAAAAGGTGTGATAGATACATGTTCTTTCTGTAATTTCTATTCTTTACGGTTTTGGACAAGCCAGTTGCCCTTCTGGGGCATGAGAATTTTCAATCTACAAAATGAGAGGAAATGTCACCTCATTGGATTGCTTCCAGGATACTTTAAAAAGTCTAGAAAGAAAAGAATGTCAAAGTATGGAACAAGGATGATTTCAGAAATTTAGTTAATTATTTCAACTGGAGTACACATTATTGATAAAAGCGTATGTTACATTATTATATTGCCATGTTTTCACTTGGTCAGAATTTGTAGGTCACTTTTTTGCTTGATACTAAATATTTCTGTCCTTAACCTGTGGAGGCAAACTCCCTGAGGTAACTCACAACAGCTGTTTTTACATTAGACATGAAAATTTTTAAATTTCACTTGAAAATTACAACATTTTTTTTTGCAAATAGTTTAAAATGTCTGAACTTTCTTACAGGAAAGTTAGTATGTGGTTAAAAATTCCAAAGTAACAAATTTTTAGGGATTTGCAAAGCATTGAATTTACTTATGTTTGGAGCAGAATAGTAAACCTCCATTTAATTATAATTTGTCTTTAGGAATATCTTTTGGTGCTAATGCCTTCTATATATGTAGCTTGAAATACTTATTTTATCTGAAAAGAACTTAAAAAAAAAAAAAAAGCACTAGATGATACTTATTCCGCCAGGCAGAACGTCAGTCCCTGCTGGTAGAAAGTCTCCACAGAGATTCTCCCAGGGCCGCTGGTTTGACACACGAGCTGATCCCAACAGAGGCTTCCCCCACCCCCTCGCCGTGCGTTGGAATGTGTATCCCCCTTGCCATCTCTGCTTCCAGAGTTGCTGTAAGGATACAGCCTTCAAATAGAAAATGTAGTGTTAAGACTATCTGGACTGGTATGTGACTGACCCCAGTTAAGGCCCTTGGGTATATGACCCCCCATTCCTGCTTCAGGAAGCCCAACAAAAGGGCATTGTTTTCCAGCAACAGGTAATGTCAGGGACCAGGGCTAAATGGTGAATTGTAATTAATGGCTTTAACGCAGAATTCCCTAGTGAAAAGTCTAGCACGGGGTAGATTAGTTTCCTAGGGCTGCTGTAAAAAAGTCCCACAAACTGGGTGGCTTGAACAACAGAAATGTTTTATCTCCTGGTTTGGAGGTTAGAAGGTCAAACTCAAGGTGTCAGCAGGATTCATTCCTTGGGAGTGCAGTGAGTTCCAGGCTTGGTAGCCTCGGGCATTCCGTGGCTTATAGGTGGTGTTCTCACTGTATCATCACAAGGTATACACGCCTTCCCTCTGTGCATCCAGATTTCCCTTTTATAAAGACACCAGTCAAATTGGATTAGGGTTCACCCTAATGACCTCATCTTAACTTGATCATCTGCAAAGACCCTATTTTCAAATGAGATCGCTTTCACAGATACTTGGGCGTTAGGACTTCGATGTATTTTGGGGACACAATTGGACCCATAACATACCGAAAACCATTGACATTCACTGGTGTGGAAGTCAACTCTCCGAGGCTGCAGCTGGGCAGAAAGCTCAAGTGCGTGGCTGGCCTGCTTTTGCCAAGCCTTCCAGGAGGCAGCTGACAGAAGCACTGCAGTGCAGAGTCTGGCCGTTGGCCCTGCTGGCTTGGAAGCTGCATGTCGCCCATGTGTGGCGAGTACATCCATCTTTCAAGGGCTGGGTTCCATGAGGCAAGCTCTCAGGACAGCTGTTAAAAAAAACAAACAAACAAACAAACAAACAAACAACCTTTTACCAATAGAGAGCACTCTCCGGGAGGACAATGTTTGAGTCTACAAAACCTGCACATTTTCCTCCTCCAGGAGGACAGCAACTTTGGGGAGAGTGTGGGTTACGGGTTTCGGTGCAGCATAGCTTGATCTTCATTTCCTCAGCAGGGTTGGTCTGCTCATAGGGTGAGGTGCCACCAGGATTCCTTGGGGAGTGCCAGGAGGCACCTCTCATACCCTTTCTCCCTGCCAAACTTCAGTGGACTAGTTAGGCTTCTAAGAGACACATCTTTTTTGAGATATACCCAGGAACCTTCCTATTGACAAAGTGACTCTGAAGAACTCAACTTTGATCCAGTTCCTATAGATTTCATTGCTTACCTCTATGCTCACTCTCTCCTCTCTCATTTCCAGGTTCTTGAGGTACTTCGCTATGGTCCCCAAATACCCATCCACATCCTTCCTAAGAACATGTTTGCCTTAATTTATTTTTTCTTTAAAAATAAATAAAACCCTTCTGACTGTGGTAGTATATTCAGTTCCCCTTGTGACAAGGTCTGTTCTTCCTCCCTCACAAATAGGGGCAGACTTCATAAGCTCACCAAGGTATACACAGCAGACTCTGAGAAGAGTTGGCCACGCATGTAAACGGCAAGAAGGAGTAGGTCTTTAGTGCAATGTGCACCAAGGTCGGGGGGATATAGATGTGGCTAAGAAGTAAAGAAGTGCTAGAATAATTCTTTTTTTGGACCAGGGTATTTGTAGCTTGTGTAGAAAGATCAGCAACTAGATCATTCTTCTTGCGCTACAGGAAGGGTTCAAACGGATCAGTGATATCAATTATGCCTCAGTAAAGCTAGAAGAATAAAGAGAAATTTGGATAGTAAAAGCAAACAAAACCAAATAGATCACTGATTTTTCCAAATGACAAGACAACCAGATCACAATGAAAAACAATTCTTATTTCTGACCAGTAATATACATCTCTATTAAAATATAATTATTTGAGAGTAAGCAAGTATTAATGATATTAATCATTCTCCAACTTAAAAAGCCACTTTAAAATCAACATTTAGAATGAGGAGCTGAGATCATGGAAATAAATAACTAGATAATTTCTTACTGAATACGAAGTGATCCCTTTAATCTAGCCTCCATCTCAATCTTTACTGTCTTGTTGAATATAATTAGCACCTGATTCTTGCTTTTAAGTTCAGATGAATTTCCCACCTCTCTACAGCCTACTTGATTTGTCTGACACATTTGCCAGATATTAAGGAGGATACTGTGCTGAAGAGAGAGTTCTTACCCTTACTGTTTGGGGACATTAATAGGTTTTAGGGAGGCTTGGTATGTGGATAGAATCTCTGGCAAAGAAAAAAAGAGGTAGAGAAGTCATTAAAATAGAATTATCACTAGTTTTTAAAATAGGAATGTCTTAAAGAAGAGCTCCCAGATATTGGTACATTTAAAGATTTTGTAAGTGTGTCTGTTATGTTTGTGTATAACAGCAAAAACTGCACAGCAGCTGAAGATTCCCTTTATCCTGCCCCATAGAAATGGCAAATTCTATGACAAGAAATAGGATGCAGAGCTAAGGGGACACCATGGCAATTAAAACTAAGAATCTACATGATCTCGCCTAGGAAGAGACAAACAAAGGACTTTGAAATCACAAACAGAAAGTCATGGAGCATTTGAGTCATGTAGCCCTAGGTTTGAATTCCAGTGTCCTTCCTTAACCCTCATTATTGCTCCCTAATTATTATTGACTTCAGTTTTTTCATCTGCAAAATGGAGCACCCGTAGTGTTGTTGAAAGAATTCGATAACACAACACCTCCAGAATGCTTACTACAGTGCCTGGCACACAGTAAAATGTTCTAAATTCATAGCCCAAACAGCAGCTCCACCCATCAGTAGGACCAAACCGGTGACCTTGTCTGCCCAAGGAGTTCGGTAGGCAGTTCTGCCTGATTCAGGTCCCCAAGCAAAGAGCTGTACCAAACGTGGTGCCTGGTTTGCTGCCCATCCCAGGCAGAGAAGCAGATTTGAAGCCCCACCTACCATTGAATATAGTCCCCAGTCTAGCCCAGCCAGGAGGCCTGGCTGGATGTAGGGTTAACGCAGAACATAGCCCCTCCACATATTCAGAAGACTGATAGCTATCCATCCAGCAGCCAAAGAAGGCAGTATATGAAGAGCTTTCAGCAGTGCCTACTCCCAAAGATGTTTTATGTTGCTTCTATGGACATTATCTGCTCCTGTAACCAAGCAGCACATCTTGCTCCCATCTGTCTGAGAAGGTGGCTGCTCCCGCAGTGAGATAACCCCTCCCTCTGTGTGAGTATAAAAAGCTCTGCTTGCACTTCGGCAGGGGCAGCCTCCTCCTGCAGATCTGACCGGCTGTGGCTGAAGCTTACCTGCCTCATGAGTAATACCTGGCATTTCTCACCCCTCTGGTCCTCCTGCTGGTTTTTCCAGAATATCCAAACCCAGGTGCAAGTTCTAGCTAGGCCTGGGGCTCCTATGTAACCTGGAGAGCTGCTTACCCCATCCTGCAGTCCTACTTGTCATTGTGGCACCTGAGCAGAGAGGCAGCCAGCAGCTCTGTCCATATACAGAGCCAAGCTAGTGGCCTTCTCTGGCCAGGAAACTCAGTGATCAGTTTGGCCTGATTCAGGTCTCCAGCCAATGAGCTGTGCTAGCCTTGGAGCCTGTTCTGCCATCCAACTCAGGTAAGGGAGTGAGTTCATAGCCTCATCTATGACTGAAGTTAGTCTCTAACCCTACCCAACCAGAAACACTAACCAGAGCACCTGGGAAGCTGTATAGTTCATTCTACAACCCTGCTCACAATAGCACACAAGCTGAGAGCCCAATCAGTGGCTCTGCCCATCTTTAGAGCCAAACCAGTGGCCCCACCTGGCCAGAGAGCTGAATCGGAACCCCAGCTTTTGAAATATAATGACTGTTGATCCTATTCTATGGCCTCACCCAGGCAAGGAAGCAAATTTGCAGTACCACCCAACTGCCAAGTATAGCATTCGGTCCCACTTGACTAGGAAGACTGACCAGAGAGTTGAGACAACTGTAGAGCCCATCCTATAGCTGCACTTGAGCAGGGAACAAAGCCAGCAATTCTATTCAACTATTCCTAGGTAGCAGCACTATCCAACCTCAGAGTTTTGGCTTCACCCAAATAGAGACCCCTAATGCAAGCCTCGCCTGATCGAGGATGCTACCACTAGACCCACCCAGAACCCCAAACTTAGCTGACTAGTGAAGGACTATCTCTGCCAAAGCAAACCTGTAAAGTCTGGAAAAGGAAACCGCTTACTCAAATGTGCAAATGTAAACTCAAGGAATCAAGGATTGTGAAGAATCAGGTAAACATGACACCACCAAAAGAAACCAATAATGCTTCTTCAATAACTAACCCTAAAAAAATGGATTTCTATAAATTGTCTGACAAAGAATTCAGAGTGATTCTCTTAGAGAAGTTTAGTGAACTATAAGAGCACGCAAACAACTAAACAAAATTAGGAAAGCAATGCATGAACAAAATGAGAAGTTCAACAAAGAAATAGAAACCACTAAAAATACCAAACAGAACTCCTAGGACTGAAAAATACAATGACTGAACTAAAGAATTTAATAAAGAGCTTCGACAGCAGACCTGGCCAATCAGAAGAAAGAGTCAGTGAACTATAAAATAAATTTTTTAAATGATGCAGTCAGAGGAGAAAAGAGAAAAAAGAATGAAAAATAGTGAAGAAAGCCTATATCCCATTGGACTAATGGGATACTGTAAGAGGGACAATATACATATGGAAATTACAGAAGGAGAAGAGAAAGAGAAAGTATATTTAAAGTAGTAATAATTTTTTTTAAAAAAACACCCAAATTTGGAGAGAAAAATGGACATCTAGATTCATGAAGTTCAAAGGACTCCAAATAAGTTGAATCTGAAAAGAGCTGTACTGAAATACATTATAATTGAATTGTCAACAGACAAAGATAAAGAGAAAATTTTGAAAGCAGCAAGATAAAAGTGACTCATTGCATACAAGGAAACCCCTATAAGACTATGAGGAGGTTTCCCAACAGAAACTTTGCAGGCTAGAAGACAGTGGAATAATATATTCAGAATATTGAAAGAACAAAATTGTCAACCAAGAATACTATACCCGGCAAAGTTATCTTCATAAATGGAAACAAAAAAACTTTCTTGAACATACAAAAGCTAAGGGAGTTTATCACCACTACATTTGCCTTATCAGAAATACTAAAAGAGCATTCTTCAAGTGTAAATAAAAGGATGCTAATTAACATTGCAAACATATGAATGTATGTGTAAAACTCACTGACGGTGGTAAATGTATAGCCAAAGGCAGATTCTCCAGCACTGTAATGGTAGTAAATAATTGACTAATAATTCTAGTTTAACAGTTAAAAAACAAATGTATTAAAAATAACCATAACTATAATAACTTGTTTTTGGATACACAATATTAAAAATATGTAAATTATAACATAAATAACTTACAACGTGAGGGGGTAACTAGAAAAAAAAAACTAAGCCCAGAATTAGCAGAAAAAAATGAAAATAAAAAATTACAGCAGAAATATATGAAATAGAGAGCAGAAAAACAACAGAAAGATTGTTAAAACCAAGAGTTGGTTCTTGAAAAGACTAAGCTGACAAATCTTTAGCTAGACTAAATTAATTAATTAACTAATAAATGAAAGAGAAGACATTATAACTAATACCACAGAAATACAAAGACTCCTGAGAACAGTTATACATCAGCAAGTGGGACAACCCATAAAAAATGGATAAATTCCTAGAAACATACAACGACCAAGACTGAATTGTGAAGAAATAGAAAATCTGAACAAACTGATAATGAGTAAAGACTGAATCAGTAATTAGAAACCTCTCAAAAAAGAAAAGACCAAGATCATGATGGTTTCACTAGTAAATTTTACCAAACATTTAAAGAATTAACATCAGTTTTTTAAAAACTATTCCAAAATAATTAAAGAGGGAAAAACACACCCAAACTCATTTTAAGAGGCCAGTATTACCCTGGTACCAAATCCAGAAAAGAATACTACAAAAAGGGAGTGACTCCATAGTGTAGTGGTTAGCATGTCAGTTTTACATGCCGAAGGTCCTGGGTGGGTGCGCAGTAACCCCACCCTGGGGGCACCAGGCCCTGGGGGTATGCCTCAAGCACGTGGGAGGAGATGCCCCGCCTTCAGAGATCCAGTTCTTAAGGGGAGATGGCAACATCAGTAGGTCAGGGGTAGAAGTGGAGGAGGGGAATTAAAGAGGGGAGAAACAAAAGAATACTACAAAAAAGAAAACTATAGGTCAATATCTCTGATGAATATAGATGCAAAAATTCTCAACAAGATACTAACTGGAATTCAACATCACATTAAAAGAATCATACATCATGATCAAGTAAGAATTATCCCTGCTCTTCAAGGATGATTTGACATATGCAAGTTAATAAATGTAATACACCACATTAATAGAATTAAAGATAAAAATCATACAATCATCTCAATAATACTAAAAAACTATCTGACAAAATACATTTTTATGACAAAAACTCTCAATAAATTGAATAGAGGAGGAATAAACCTCAACATAATAAAGGTCATTTAAGACAAGTCCACAGCTAACGTCGTAGCCAATGGTGAAAGAATGAAATCTTGTCCTCTAAGGATTGGGAACAAGACGAGGGTGCCCACTTTCACCACTCTTGTTTAACATAGTACTAGAAGTCCTAGCCAGAGAAACAAGGCAAGGAAGAGAAATAAAAGGCATCTGAATCTGAAAAGAAGAACTAAATTGTCTTTGTTTGCAGATGACATGATTTGACATATAGAAAACCCTAAACGCTCTACTAAAAATCTGTTAGAACTAATTAACAAATTCAGTAAAGATGCAGAATACATGATCGACATACAAAATTCAGCAGCATTTCTGTACAAAATAATGAATTATCTGAAAAACAAATAAAGACAATAATCTCATTTACAATGACATCAAAACAATAAAATACTTAGGAATAAATTTAACCAAGGAGGTGAAAGATCTCTACACTGAAAACTATAACACATTAACAAAAATTTTGAAGAAGACACAAATAATGAGAAGATATTCTGTGTTCATAGATTAGAAGAATGAATATTGTTAAAATGTGCATACTACCCACAGCCATCTATAGATTCAATTCAATCGCTATCAAGATTCTAATGGCATTTTTATACAGAAATAGAATAAACAATCCTAAAATGTATTTGGAACCACACCAGACCCCATATAGCCAAAGTAATTCTGAGAAAGAAAACAACACTGGAGGCATCACATTTTGTGATTCCAAACTATATTACAAAGCTACAGTAATCAACATAGTATGGAACTGGCATAAAGACAGACCCATAGACCAATAAAACAGAACTGAGAGCCCAGAAATACACCAATGCATATTTAGTCAACAACTATTGGACAAGGGAGCCAAGAATACTCACTGGGAAAAGATAATCTCTTTAATAAATGTCATTGTAAAAACTAGATATTCACATACAAATAACAAAACTGGACCTATATTCACATAATAGACCTGCATCATTCACAAAATGAACCCAAAATGGAATAAAGATTTAAATGGGATACCTGAAACTGTGAAACTCCTGAAACTGTCAAACTCCTAGAAGAAAGTATAGAGAAAAAACTCCATGGTATTGGTCTTGACAAAGATTTTTTTCAATACGACATAAAAAGCACAGCAACAAAAGAAAAAATAAACAAGTAGGACTATATCAAACTAAAACCCTCCTGCACAGGAAAAGAAATGATTAGCAAAATGAAAAGGCAACCTACAGAATGGGAGAAAATATTTTGCAAACCATATATCTGATAAGGGGTTAACATCCAAATATATAAGGAACTCATTCGACTTAATAACAAAAAATAATAATCTAATTTAAAAATAGGCAGAGGATCTGAATAGACATTTTTCTAAAGAAGACATATAGATGGCCAATGGGTATATGACAAGGTATTCAACGCTAATCACCAGGGAAATGCAAATCAGAACCACAATGAGGTATCGCCTTACGCCTGTCAGAATGGCTATCATAAAAAAGATAGGCGATAACAGGTGTTGGTGAGGATGTGGAAGAAAAAGAATTCTTGTGTACTATAAGTTGGTGTAACCACTATAGAAAACAGCATGGGAGTTCCTCAAAAAATTAAAAATAGAGCTACTATATAATCCAGAAATTCCATTCCTGGGCGTATATCTATAGGAAATGAAATCACTATCTGAAAGAGATATCTACACCCTTATGTTCATTGCAACACTATTACAATAGCCAAGGCATGGAAACAATGACATAAAAAGGAAGAGAATTCTACCATTTGTAACAACATAGACGGACCTTGAGAGTATTATGCCAAGTGCAATAAGGCAGATAAAGACAAATACTATATGATCTCTCTTATATACAATCTTAAAAAAAAAATAAACCCACGGAAATAGAGAACAGATTGGTAGTTGCCAGAAGCAAGGGATGGGGGTGGGGGAAGGTGGTCAAAGGGTACAAACTTCCAGTTATAAGGTTAATAAGTTCTGGGGATATAATGTATAGCATGTTAACTGTAGTCAACAATATTGTGTTGTATATTTGAAAGTTGTTAAGAGAGTAGAAAGTGTAGCTATGCGAGGTGATAGACACTAACTAAACTTATTGTGGTAATTATTCCACAGTATATACTTATATCAAATCATTTCGTATACAGGTACATGTTAATTACATATACATGTTAATTACATCTCAATAAAACTAGGAAAACATTCAAAATTCTTTAGCCATCATCAACTGCATCATGAAAGCCATGTTCCATTGAGCTGTAATAGTTAAAATCAATGACAGGGTCTGCAATCCAAGATCACTGGCCTTGCCACTACACTATAGCTGTGAGAGACCCAAGACTCAGGTCCTTAGGGAGTTGTTTCTATGTGAACTTTTTAAACCTTCACTGTTTTTACTGTTTCTCTGACTTTTCACATATTCCTTCTTCCTGTTACATAAATGCCATTTGCCTACTCTGCATCTCTACAGAATAGCTAATAGTCAAGTCAAAACTAACATGACCTAAGATTCTCCCTTTAACCTGCCCTGCCCACGACCTTGCCCATCTCAGTTAAAGGCAGCTCTACTCTTTCTGATGCTCAAGTGAAAAAGCTTGGGATCACTCTTAGCTCCTCTTTATCTCAAACTCCATGCCCAGTCCATCAACACATTTTATCAGCTCAGCCTTAGAAATATAGCCGGAATCCAACCACTTCTCTATCTCTATCGCTGCCACCCCAGTGTGGGCTGCCCTCTTCTCTCCTGGGATTACTACAGTGGCTCCCACTTCCCCCCAGACACCTTACAGTTACTCTCAACACAGGCTGACTGGACTTGTGATCAACTAAATCTGATCAAAACCCTTCTACTGGTCAAAACTCTCCAGTGACTTCTCATCTCACCTAGAGTAAAATCTGTTCATGTTAGAACTTAGATTTGTTTGTTATGTTGTTGCTGTTATTTTTAGTTTTTGTGAAAGATGACGGTGGCCTGAAGTAAGTAGTAGTGGGGGAGATGGAGAAGGACAGATAGACAAAAGAGGTGAAAAGAGGAAATGAGGAAAAAAGAAGGAAAATATAACAAAATTTTTTCATTATAATAACTTCTACCACTTCATAGCTTAGAAAGTCTTCCCTTCTCCAGAGATTTGATGAATAGTCATTTGAGATTTTCATGGGCTTCTTTCTTACAGGGTGAACATTTTTGTCTGCTGCTACCATCTCTAAGACACAAAGATCCTATGAACCCTTTATTTCCACTGAGCCAAAAAAAAAAAAAAAAAAAAAAAAGGCTTTAGAGAAGAGAAGTAGAGCAAGAATGGGGATTTACATTTTCCCTTTTGATGCCAGCCTACTTTTGTGTGTTAGAATCAATCTGTATTGCACTGATTATACCAACTTAGTTATTCTTTACATTTGTACAGAATCAGGAAACTATAATTAATGGATATTTGCTCATCAATAATTATCTTCTTTTAGTCAGAGTCAAGATAAACAATCTATAACGATCAATGACTTTTAGAAAAATATTTGACAAAGATATTAAAACTTATCAGTTCATTTTAAATATCTCTGGTATCTGGTCAATAGAAAGATTTATCGTATTTTTACCACTTTTATAAGTCTCATAGAGAAATCCTAATTTGTTTTAGTGGACCCTCCTAAATACATAAAAAATTCCCTTCCACCTCTTAAATTATGGCTCACGCATTCTAAGAGAGACTGATTTAGGTGAAAATTGACCATGCTATTGACATTAACAGTGGAAATAATGTCAGTTACTTTTTAAAAAATATAACTGGAGGGGGGAAACATTTTTGAACAACATGCAAAACAGCATCTCGTTATTCAATTACTATGATATTTGTATAAATCAGAAAGCTCTTTAACAGGCTGAAAGATAAGGTATTTCCCACACAAATAAGACATTTTAAATATTTGAACAAGGCTTCTTTAAGTCATCTCAATATCAATTAGTGATACATTGCTTAATTTACACAGAAGCTGAGTTTGGGGAATATGACTGTATCTTGCTTAGCATTAGATTTTTCAATACTTTGGGAAAAAATGAAAGATTTTACATGTCTTTGGACAATTCGCTACACTAACGGGGAACAGATGTGAACTTGCCATGTGCTCCACCCAAAAGAAAGGGAGCAACCTCAACCCCAAAGGAAGGCTCAAATTGAGGTTCCCCAGTCACACCTGGTTTTATCCAGACATGGCTTATCCAAACAAACTCGAAAATCAAGGCTGAATCCAAAAATCTTCCCCATTTAAACAATGTTTTTGATCAATTTTTGTCTTTCAGAAGGGATCACCAACTTAGGTATAGAAACTTGAAATATCTTGTACACAGTATAGTTTCTTTTATCTTAGATTTTCCTCTCTTAAATACTCATATTCTACATTCTAGGGGTTACGCCACATCTTCAGGAACTTTGACCAGATGCCCTTTAACCCGGTCTTGCCTGTCTGGGCCTGCCACACACACTTTCCTTCCTGCTATCTGCCAGATGCAAGTCATCTTCCAGCTAGTGCTCTCAGCTTGGTCCTTGCTGGCACAATGGCCCAGGATACCCACGACAGCTGGACCTGTATCCTCCTGTGGGCCAGCATCCCTCAGCGCCCACTCAGGAGAGTTCTGATGTCCTTATATCACCTACCACTTTGCAGTCTACTCTGTAGTTCAGTAAAACCAGCCTGAAGACTCAAACCTATAAAGGGCTTGATGGCTTTTCCAGAGTTTCCTGTGCTGTGGGACCTCCGTATCATGGGTGAGGTGTTAAACAATAGTGACTCTCCTGACATCAGTAAGGCTCCAGGTTGTTCATCCCTGTTTTCCTTTTTCTTCAGCCAGCTTTCTACACATGTCAAGACATCATCCCCTTATTGGAATGAATTTTTTAAAAAACATCCTCTGTAGGAAATGCTGTCAGTGTCACCACCTCAAGCCCTGCAGCTGCAAATGATACCTAGGGAAGTCCAATCGGTCTGATTCCGCCCTTCCCTCTGCCTCTCAATTGCCTGTGTTTTTTTTCTTTCCATTTTGTTTTAACGTGCTGGGAACTTACATGCTTCATTTAAGTAATTTTTTAACAAAAAATTTCTAACATTATGCCATATTTCTTTCACATTCTTTGTCTTTTTTTGTTGTGTAAGAAATAAAACATTACTACTAGAGGTAAAGCCCCCATTTCCAATCTCCACTTCTCCTTCCAGAAGTAACTGGAAGTTTATGTGTATCTTTTCTGTTAATATTGATATATCTTTACTATCTATGTACATAATTTATATTATTTTTCTTACTTTTAATCTTTGCATTATGTCATATAGTACATATCACCATTCCACAAGTTCTTCATCAGCACAGTCTCAAGATGTATCCATGTTGATGCACATAGATCTAGTTCACTAATTTTAACTGCTTTATATTAATCTATCACATAAAATTTCTCAGTTTTAAATCCATTTCCCTATTGATGGACACACAGGTTGTTTCTCAGTTATTTTTATCACTACTAATAGTCTGTAATAAAGACCCTAGTATGTCTCCTTATGCACACATGTCAATACCTCAAAGGTTTTTAACTAGATTTGGGATGGTTGGGTCAAAAGGAATGTAGATATTTAACTTTAAATAGACATTGCCATCCAAAACACAACTGGCTGTCTCATTTGTACTCGGGTTTACAGGGTGACTTCCTTTTTCTCCAATATGTTTCAAACACTTGTCAGATATTTTTAAACTTTTGACAATATGAAGGGCATAAAATTAAATCAAAATTAATTTTGAGTTCCCCGATTACTGGCTAATTGTGCATCTTTTCCTATGTGTATTGGTTCCTAAAGCATCTTCAGATCATTGTATTTTTTGCCATTTTTTTCTATGGGTCTCTTTCTTCCTTTCTTTTTCTTTTTCTTTACTTCCTCTTTTTTGTGTGAGTGTCCTTTATTTTTTAAGTTCAATTTCTTTTATTTTTTTAAATTTATTTTTCAATTACAGTTGAAATACAATATTATATTGTTTCATAAAATAGTGCTTAGACATTTATATACCTTATGAAGAGATCACCCTAATAAGTCGAGTACCCATCTGACACCATAGTTATTACACGGTTATTGACTATATTCTCTATGCTATACTTTACACCCTTGTGATTATTTTTATAACTGGCGATTTGTACTTTTTAATCCTTTTACTTTTTTGCCCATCCCTCTAACTCCTTTTCAATCTGGCAATTGTCGCCTCATTCTCTGTATCTAAGAGTGCGTTTTTTAAGAAAACACTCAAATGTGTGCAGCTATTTTTTATGTTGAAAAAACTCTGAAAGTTTAAAATATAATAACAAATAATCGACACTAAAAGTTTTTTTGCCCACACTGAAATACTGTGTAGACAAAATGCCTTAATTAATAAGCCAATGCATGATATCAATATCCGTTATTAAAACAAATTAAAACCAACCATGCTCTGGCATGGAATTAAATCAGAAGCTTCCATTCATGAAGAATGTTGTTGGTAAAATTTATTCCACCTCATTTTTAAAACTTGAGAATATTTTTAATATCTCTGATTTTTTGTTAGAATCATCATGTCATGTATGTACATGTTATTCCTATATATTAAAAAAAAGGTGAATATGTATTTGTATAAATGCTTAGCCAGAAATGTTCATGGAGTTAGCTAATTTATATTCACTTTCTATTGTACATAAATTTCTAACATTTTTAGTTCTGCATCATCATTTAATTTTTCTTCATTTAAGTAAATTCACTATTTATATGAATTCTAATTTTTTTTCACTACATATATTTTAAAGAATTACACACAATGTTTTAGAAATACAGTTAGTGTTGATCTTATATTTTAAATTCCAACACTTTACTACCTCCCCCAATGGTTGGTATGAAATGCCAGCAGACTGTATGAGGTCTTCTTTTGTTTAAATATCATCTTTAGTGTCAAAGAACCCGAGGTAGAATGTCTTCACAGTGGTATATCTTAGCCTATCTTGAAAGTGATTGGGATTTAAATATCACTATGGTTCATACATCATCTCATCTTTAATGAGCCTGAGAGGCATCTGAGCAAAAATTTTTAGTAATCAAATTTCTATACAGAAATTCTTCAAGCACTTGAAAGTAAGTCTTTGGCATTTACCCAATTAGTGATTACTGACGTGAATGCTAAACTAGCATCATTTTTGCTTTAAAAATATTTACAATGTTACCTTTCACTGAAAAAAAGACAATTAAAAGACAAAGACAAATTAAAAGACAGAGGCACTAAATTTTTTTAAAACTCGACTATAAATTATTTACAAGAGTTATATTTAAAAATGTAAGAATACAGGAAATTTGAAAATAAAAGATGGAAAAAAGATATATACCCTGTAAACACTAACCAAAAGAAAGCTGTGTGGCTATGTCAATATTGGTAGATCAACAAAAGGCAAAAAGTATTACCACAAATAAATACAAAAAATTAATGATACACAGTTCAATTAGTGGAGGAGAGGAAAAAAATTCTAAATTTGCATGAAACTGATAATATAGACTCAGAATATACAAACAAAATTTGAAGAAACTCTAGGGAAAAATAGACGAATTGACAATCATAGTCAATTTTAACACGATTCTTGTATCAGAGAGAATAGACAAACGAAAAACAATCAGTGAATGTACTGATTTGGACAATACAACAACAAACTTGGCTTAATGAAAATGTATAGAACTCTGCATTCAACTAAAGAATACATTTAAAGCAAGTTTCAACTGACATCATTTGATGACCGAAATCATAGAGGATATTTTCTAATCATAATGTAATCAGATTGAAAAGCAATAAGACAACTAAAAAATCCTGTATGTTTGCAAATTAATAACATGAGTCATAGAAGAAATTACAGTGGAATTTTAAAACGCTTTGATTAATTAATGAAAATACTACATAGCAATGCAGTGAGGTACACATAAATCCATATTTAAAGGAAATTTTTGCTTTTAATAAATGTATTAAAGGAAAAGAAAGCCGAAAAATCAATGATCTAAGCATCCACCTCAAGAAGTTAGAAAAACATTTATCCAAAGGATATTAGAATGAAATAAGAGTAGAAATTAATGAAATATGGAGCTAGCATATGGTAAATAGAATCAACAAAAGCAAAGGTTGTTTTTTGAAAAGACTAATAAAATGGATAAACTTCTAAAAAGATTTTTTAAAAGGTATGAATAACTGCTTTCAGTAATGAACAAAGTGATGTCACTATAGATCTTATAGACGTTATACAGAAGATATTAAAACAGTGTGAATAATTAAATTTCTAAAAGTATGGAGATTTCTCTAGTTATCTTTTTAAAAAACTGGTGTTTAGCTTATTATAATGTTGACAGAGAATGGACTCTATATGAAATCAATTCTTTGAAATTTATGGCTCAGTATGTAATCAATTTTTTTAAATAGTCTAGGTATTTTTAAAAAGAATCTTCATTCTACAGGTACTCGGTAAAAGGTTTATATAAGTCATTTAGGTCAAGTGTATCAAGAATCCTATTGTTACATCTTTTTTATTCTTTTGTCTGCTTGTTCTATTAGATAGTAGGAAATATATTTAAATTTTCCACTGTGAATGAGAATTTACATACAGTAATACTTCCTAACCCACGGAGGATATGTTCTAAGACCCCCCCACCCCACCACCAAAAGGATGTCTGAAACTATGGATAGTACCAATCTCTATATATACTGTTTTTTTCTATACATACTACCTATGAAAAAGTTTAATTTATAAATTAAGCACAGTAAGAGATTAACAATAATAACTGAAAACAAAATAGAATAATTATAACAATATGCTGTAATAAAAGTTATGTGGGTATGGTCCCTCTCTCTCAAAATATCTTATTGTTCTGTTTTCACCCTTTTTGTGATGATGCAAGATGATACAACTGCTACAGGATGAGTGAAGTAAGCTGAATGATGTAGGCATTGTGATGTAGAGCTAGGATACTTAAACACAAGTACTGCAATAAAATAACAGTAGATCTGATAACCAAGATGTCCACTAAGGAAATAATGGTCAGGTAGCATCATACAGAGCGGATACGCTGAATAAAGGGATGATTCATATCCCCAGTGGGACAAAACAGGACAAAAGGAGATTTAATTAGGCTACTCAGAGTGGCATGCAATTTAAAATTTATAAGTTGTTTTTTCTGGAATTTTCCATTTCATATTTTCAGACCATGGTTGACTGCTAGTACCTGAAACTGCAGAAAGCAAAACCACAAATAAGTGGAGACTATTGTATTTGTAGTTTTGTCATTTTTAGCCTTATAGAATTTGAGGCCTGATTCTATATGTCTGTTGACAAGTCAGCCATCAGGCTAATTATCACCCTTTTGAAAGTAATCTTTATTTTTTCTATAGCTGTTTTTATTTTTTTTTTGTTTTTTAAAATTAAAATAGAAATTTATTTAAATGTTTCTTTTTTAAAAAGTTTTATTTTATTATTAGTTTCAAGTATATCGTACATTGGTTAGACATTTATATAGTTTATAAAACATTCCCCCAGTTTCTCTCTCTCCCCTCTGGCTCTCCAACTAGCCATTACATTAATGCTAACTGCATTACCCATACCCATGCTCCCCATCCCTGTGACCATCTATCAACTACTAATTTGTAGTTCTTTAACCCTACACCCTTTTCTCCCAGCCCTCCAACCCACTTCCCTCTGGCTGTCACCAGATTGTCTATATTTGTGAGTCTGTTTTTTTATTAGTTTATTCTTTTTGTTCCTTAGATTCCACGTATAAGTGAAAATATACGACATTTGTCTTTCTCTGTCTGACTTATTTCACTTAGCATAATAACCTCTAGGTCCATCCATGTTGTTGCAAATGGTAGGATTTCATTTTTTTTTAATTGCTGAGTAATATTCCATTGTATATATGAACCATAATTTCTTTATCCAATTGTCTGTTAATGGGCATTTAGGTTGCTTCCTTACTTGGCTATTGTAAATTGTGCTGCCAAGAACATAGGAGTGCATAGATCTTTACGAATTATTGTTTTGGTTTTCTTTGGATAAATATCCACAAGTGCAATTGCTGGGTCAAAAGGTATATCCATTTTTGATTTTTTGAGAAATCTCTCGACTATTTTTCACAATGGCTGTGCCAATTTACAATCCCACCAACAGTGTATGAGAATTCCCTTTTTCCAACATCCTGGCCAACACTTGTTCTTTGATTTATTGATGATAGCCATTCTAACAGGTGTGAGATGATAATCATTGTGGTTTTAATTTGCATTTCTCTGAGGATTAGTGACCTTGAGCATCTTTTCATATGTCTAATGGCCATCTACATTTCCTCTTTGGAGAAATATCTATGGCTCGAGGTCTTTTAAACAAATTCTTAGCTACTATTATCTATTCAAATATTATTTGTCACATTCTCTCTCCTCTCTTGGAATCTAATTACATAAATGTTGAACTTTCTCCCTATATTTACATATCTCTCACCCTTTCTTCTGTATTTCCCCTTCTCTATGTAGGTAATTCTGGATATTTTCTCCTGATTTCCCAGCTAGCATTCTGTTATTCAGATACAAAATTGGCATCATCTGGGAGCTTGTTTTAAATGCAGAATCTCAGCCTCAATAGGCATACTGAATTATTGATTAAGGAGCATTGAAATATCCAACCTTAACTGTAGATTTATATATTTCTTCTTGTAATTCTATCAGTTATTGGGTGAGTAAACATTTAGGATAGTTATTTCTTCTTGTTTAAATGAGTTTTACCATTATGAAATGATAATCTCTTTATTATTTTTTTATCTAAAATCTATTTTGTCTGATATTAATATAGACACCTCAACTTTCTTTCAACTAGTGTTAGTATGGTACATCTTTTTTCATTCTTTTACTTTTAATGCATTTGTGTCTTTATATTTGAAGTGTGTTTCTAGTAAACAACATTTAGTTGGTTCTTGCTTTTTTATTCACTCTGAGACTCTGCCTTTTAATTGAGGTGTTTAGGTCATTTACATTTAATGTGATTATTGATATGATTAGATTTAAATCTATACACTTACTACTTGTTTTCTGCTTATTCTTTCTGTTTTTTTGTTGCCTTTTTCCTCTTTTTCTTCTCTTGAATTAACTGAAAGTCTTTCATGATTCCATTTTATCTCCTTTGTTGGCTTATTAGACATAACTCTTTCTTTTCTTATTTTAGAGTTTGCTCTAGAGTTTATAATACATATTTGACTTATCTCAATATACCTTTAAATGATATTGTACCACTTCATATACATTATAAGAATCTTACAATCAAAACCTTTATAATGTTGTTGCCATGCATTTATTATAAATCTAATTTATTCTATAATCTCTGCTTATCTGATTCTGTTATGTATTATTTTTGCTGGCTCTTTCTTATGATTACTTCTTTTTTGTCTATTTTGTGTTTTATGTTTTGTTTGTTCAGTGTAACTGTGTGCTCATATTCACCTAGGTAATGTTTGAGCTTGTAAGGAAAATATGGTTCTCCAGAGAGAGGATTTTCACTGGTTTCTGCCTATTGCTCTGGAGTGCTACCAGAATGGAAACATTTTATACTAAAATTTCAGACTAAGATTTTTTTTCGGACCATCTACATAGTGCGACATTTGGGTGCAAACTATTTTGAGGACTTGTTTGTGGTTACAAACATGCAGGAGAGATAGCTTCCCATTCTATCTTAGCACTACATTTCAAGATTGATAACTTTTCATGAAATTCCCTGACAGTAGCAGGGTGAGTTTATATTTAGTTTATCCTTGCTTTAAGGGTATAATCTATGGCATCTCAGTTTTATGATGGAGGTCTCCTATTAGACTCCCTATTTTGGATGGGCTCCAAGTTGTGTCCTGCACTCCACAGCCAAAAAGGAAGTAAAAATAAAACTTCAGGTTTATCTTACTTAGCAAGTACTCCAGGGTAAAACATTTATGCTTCCCTTTCTGAGTTCCTCTATTTACTTGGTTTTTGATTTGACTGCTTTTAATTTCTCACCAGCTCATTGATATATTTATAATTTATTTAAATCCTGTTTTTATCTAGCATTTCTAGTTATTTTTAAGGGAAAATGTGGCCAGTGTACCTCATCCATTGCAAAGCCAATAATGGACATCCTCTAGAATAATGTTCATGAAACACCAGCCAGATTATTTCCCTTTATTCCTTAAACATCTTCATGACTTCCCATTGCTTTTACAATCACATGGAAACTCCTTAGCTTGATAGCCAAACACCTTCTGATCTGGCCTCTGCTCATCTCTCTATCCTCACTACCTACACATCATTCTCATATCTCCCTATCTTTTGTGTATAATCTCTTCTCTCAGCTTAAGAACTGCTTTCCCAGGAAGCTACCCACAACTCAGTCTGGGTATGTGCTCTCTTTGTTTATAAATTCTACAGTGCTTACCCTCACTGGCACTGTAATTATCTGTTTGCTAGATTTGTCCCTACAGAAACTGCAGAATATATTTTTCTAGTACAAGCTATAGCCCACAATAGGTATTCAACAAGTATTTCTTAAGTAAATGAATAAACAAACCATTCTTGCTATGGTTCAGAGGTTACTGAGTGCTACAATGGACTAAGAAGATTTCATAAGGGATAGGGGATTTGAGCTAGAACACTTTATAATAAAGATTTAAACTTAGAAAAGATTTAGCTAACTTTAATTTGATCTTAATTTTTCAAAAAGTTCAAAGTCTTAAAATTTCTCATAAGTCATGTTTTGAACCTTTTCTGCAGAAAAACCTCAGGCAGTTCAACTGAAAAAGCACTGTCTTCTCAGGCTTAGATCTCCTTCACAAAATTCTGAGCAGCACAGGATGTTCATTTCTGATTTGTTTAGAAAAACAGCATGTGGTGGGTCAGGTCTCACTGAGCAGAACAAAATGAAGGAAGATGTTCTCTTGGGGAATGGGTTAGAATTGGAGACATAGAAAGAGATTTGACCCTTTTTTCTAAACATGATGATTGATTTATGCTAGAGTTGACCTGAATATAATCTAGGCAGAAGCATTATTCCTTACTAATACCGATTATAGAGAACTGTCTTTATTTTTTCTTCTCCCTTACGAGCTGCATTTTTATCCTTCATGATAATTAGAAAAGTCCAATTTGAAATATAAACCCCCCAAAAAAACACAAAAATTCCAACTGGAACAAGAAATCATATCCAAAGATGTTAATTTTCACTGTTATTGTTCCAGCTGTTATACTGTTAATTGATACAACCTATTTATTCATAAATAAATGTATTCGTAGCAAAAATATGGAGAATCAAACCTGAGGTAAATGTCTGTCTAAAGATTTTAATTTCTTCAATCTTAGAAAATACTTAAATATCATTATAATTCAGTAGTTGGAAAAGAATCTTTCTTGATTTACAGTACTTTCTGCAGTTCAGTGAAGGTAAACTTTCTTAATTTGATAATTTGGTGTGGATTAGTACATTTTTAATGCTACAGTAAAAGCATTAAAATTAAGGATACATGGTATATCACTCAATTATTATGCCAATACATTTATCTAGTGGCCACTATAATGTCCCAAAAAGCTTCATACATTTGATGGCATTTAAAATATTATATATCAAAATTTATGGTTTCTATATTGCTATTCACTAAAACCAAGAGCAAATAAAGAAACCTCAAATTCCAAGAAATGAACAGGATAAAACAGTGTGATCAAACCTAAATGATGCTGGATTACAGCTACCCGCTTTGTACACCAATCTCTTCGAGACATCTGGCATTTCGACTCCAGCCAGACAAAAAGGCTATCTTTAAATGGGAGCTGCTTTAAAATGGATTTCTGCATCACAAATAGCTACTCACCCCCCAGATAACATTTCATGCCACCCAAGGTTTTTCAGGGGACACACATACCATTAAGGCAACTTTCCCCAGGGGGCATCCTAACACATAGAGAGAGACTGGGCTTTCTGCTCCTGGCAAAGCTTACATGCCAGGCTGTTACTCTGGAGCCTGTAGCAATAATACTTTATTATATCTGTGTTCACGATGGAATATTAGTATAAGTCTTGTTTTATCTCTTGCAGATGTAGAAAACAAGGAAGCTCCCAACACAATGCAGGCAACCAAACCTAACTTTAATTAATTATTTTAGTATAACAAATCAATGAATATCCTTGAACATGATATTTAATCTCTTAGAGTCACAGTTCTTCCATCTGGAAATTTGAAATCAGCTCAATGGCCTCACAGAGTTGTAAGAAAGTTCATGAAGAGCTATACACATCACAGTTCCCCCATCTATATAGCAGATCTTGGGAACAAGGACTCCAGTAGTTCTTGGCACATCATGAAAACTGATAATATCTGCAATAAATGTTAAATGTTATAGTTATATTTTGCTTCCTAAACAATTATCCCAAAACTTAGGAGCTTCAAAATAACATTTATTATCTCACACAGGTTCTCTCTTAGCAGGGAGGTTCTAGCTGAGGGTCTCTCATGAGGTTGTAATCAACCTGTTAGCCAGGGTTTGCGTCATCATGAGGCTCAACTGGAGCAGGAGAATCCACTTCCAGTCTCACTCACATGCTTATTGTTGGGCCTGTTTCCCACTGGCTATTGGCTGGAAGCTTCAGTTTCTCTGGGCATAGTACTCTCCTTTGGATTACTCAGGACATACCAACTGGCTTTCCCCAAAGTAAGCAAGGGAGAAAGCAAGGGAGAGCCTCCAAGTTGGAACCCACAGAATCTTTGATGGCCAAATCTTAGAAGTAACACAGCTTCATTTCTGCCATGTTATTAGTCACACGGATCAATCCCAACGCCATATGGGAGGAAACTACAGTAGGGTATGAGTACTAGGAGGTGGGGATCTTTGGAGACCATCTTGGATGCTGGCTACCATATTAAATGAATAAACAAAGATATCCTTAAAGAAATTTGTTGATCTGTTTATCTAATTTCCATGAGGAGGGTTTCCCCTAAATAATCCTGGCCTCTTATCCCACCTTTTACTCTTTGGCCTCAGCTGGGAAGGGGGTACAATGATAGGTGACAGCCACTGGTCCATATTTCTTGATTTGATGGCATTGACCTATTTAAATTTATGAGTTTAAATGCCTTCTTCCCTTCGAACTAGTTCACAGCAGAAATCTTGGTTACGTGAGTCTACTTTGCAGACACAAACTTGTCTTCATATGGACAGTTCCAAAGTTTAAACTGGTTACAGGGAGTCAAAGAAGCCACCTGGCCTGGATGTCTGGCCACTTTTTAATATGTCATTGTTGTAATGGAGGTGATACTCAATCTCCATCCATCACATCTCTCCTTCATTAGTTTTGAAAATGGGCAGGGAAGAAGGGCATACTTTATCTGCAACCCAGACCCCAGCAAAAGGTAATGCCATACCTGAATGAGGAAATTTCATCAAATAGCACTGGCATATTCAAGGTTTTAGTTATTTGCACTCAAATTACAATGGAATAGCCATAAAATGCTAAGGGATTGCAATTTTATAAGGTTCAATCACTTCTGTTTTTACATACCACTCAACTTTAGCTGCGCCTACTTTTGTGATCTGATTTTTCAGTTCCTGTGAGATATTAATGTAATATTTCAATTTTAAGATACATATCCCCCACATTTTAATGTTTCTGGGGTCAATGACAGAAGAAACTTACCAGCACTTTCTTTCGTTATTATAGGTACAATGCACTCTAAAATTAGTGGTGTTTTGGAATCAAAGAAATGTAAATTTATGGCACTGGGTTTATGCAACTCTTCCAGCTTGAACTGTCTAGGTCAAAATTGTTCAACAATAACATTTGGTATGCTTTTCTTGATGGTTTTTGATATGTAAGTTGCCTGTATTTCCTAGCAATCTTGATTGGCTTTAATTTCTTGGGAGACTTGGGGAATACTAAACCAACAACATGGCTAGCCAGATAGACGATTATCACCAACATGAGTGGGGACTTCATTAGAGGTCACATAATATCCTTTGTTCCTAGGCTATCCTGAATTCCTGCTGGGGTTATCGAAGGAGTAAACCCTTCTTTTTGTGCCTTCTAGCCCTTGAAATTGACCTTGACATTCTTTCTAGGTAAGGTAGGACCAAGACCTCCCAGAGAGGAAGCAAAGCCTAGAGAAAAGGTATTTGACTAGAGTAGTAGAATATGCTGTAATACTGGTCTAAGAAAAAGGGAAAGCAGCAGTGAGTGATGATACTACCTGTGAAAAATGGATGGAAAATGACAAGTTGCAGCTTTTGGGAATTATGTATGAAAATCGGAGATGATGTGGAAGCAGCTAACATTCTCAACTATACCTAACATTTCTTTACTACACCAATACAAGTAAAAGTATCAGTAAATAATAGATTTTGGGGAAAGATTAAACTCACCCTGTAAGAACAGAATTCACAGCTAATCTTGCTGTCTAGGAAATATGCTCCCCTCTTTTGTAAGTATTTAGATTCAAAAGAATTTCTGTATTGGATTTATCTACAAGCCCAGGCAGAGGTGAAGGAAAATATAAATTAGAGACAAAGGGTTTACTATAAGCCATAATATGACCCACAGCAAGGTAGTGGGTCTGCTAGTGATAAGACCTCACTACCCAGAGCAAGAAATAATCTCAGGCCAAACATTCTCACAGTGATTTATGGAAACTTTAATTTGGAGGTCCAATGAAGGATATTTACTCTGTGCAGTTATATTATTGCATGTATAAAATAATTTCTTTTGTAGTAACTATAGCTTCATGTTATTACTGCATAATCATAAAGCACAAGGAGAAAACCCATTCCATCTTTTAGGGGTGTCACTCACCCCTAAGATATGGGTGAACTCCTAGGAACCATGTTAGTACCACATGACCAGGCTCTCTGGTCACATAACTGGTTGGACCAGGAGTTGACAAGTGCCCAGATGAGCCAATCTGATGCTGAGAATGAGAAGTTAGTTCAGCCTAGACTATTGCCTTGAATGACAGGACATAAACCTGGAAACTGGGGTGTGTCTGTCATAGCCCCTGAGGCGGGAAGAAAGAAATGAAGCCAACTCTCAAGATAAGTGGAGGCAAAGGACCTGGGTGAGAGAGAAAACATAGGTACAAAGGGTCCTGCTGGATTCTGGTTCCAGTCTTTCCTGAGGCCTAAGACTCAGCTACATGGCCTACCTCTGGACTCCATTAAATGGCTTCTTATTGTACAATGAATGTTGTTCCTTGTGTGTACTTATGCTAGCTTGAACTTGTTTATATTACTTGATATCAACAGTCTTAACCAAAATGGGCTTATAGATTTAATATAACTTAATATATCTCATATTCCTCCTGTCTAACTATGAACCACATTGTTCCCTGCCCCTCTCCTCCAGTTTAGAGCAAGCCAGAGGGATTAAGGAATTTGGGAGACATGTTGTTAATATAAAGATGGGTCTTGTAGTAGAGCAAACTATAACTTTTAATATAAAAGAAAACAATTATGACCTCTTTATTTCCTGCTACCTACATTCTCAGCTTTAAAGCAGTGATTTATACATGGTAGGTACTATTAAATATTTTTTCAACTGAATTTAAGTATATTGACTGAATTTAATGTCTCAAACTAATGTCCAACACAAAGTATCATAATTCATAGGATAACAGTAGAGGCATTCCCAGTGAATGAGGAATGAGAAAATGTTAGATGTTTTTCCTGCTGTTATTTGATTCTGTTCCAGAAATACTAACCAGTACACTAAGCAAGAAAAAGATATGAAATAAAATGTTATGTAAAGTTCTAAGAAGATAAGAATAGATGTACTTTTCCCTATTCCTCCAGCTAAGTAACAACTAAAAACCTTTGATATTATATATAAAATTAACATAAGAAGGCTCTGAAAAGTGGAGAGAAAAAAGGCAGATTGGCTAGGGATCTGAGGGATAACTACCATATTGTCCCCAAGGAACAACATGGTAGTGAATTTTCTGGATTCACTTTTTGCCTTAGATATCCAAGACTTGTAGCTAAAAAAGCTGCAATCCAGAAACACCAAACTACACAGACAAGAACAACAGGCCCCAACAAAACTGTTCTTTCTAGCCAAAGAACCAGGAAAAAACTAGCAAGACTAAAAAAATCTCAGACAATAACTGCTCCACTCCAGGAAAATGACACAAAACAAAACAAAACAAAACAAAACAAAAAAACCATGGCTTTACCTGCCAGCAAAGGGTGAATGGGGAGCCTAGACTTCCACCCTCACAGGCTGTAATGAGCGACCCTCAACCTTCTATAAGCATGGTATCACAGAAGGCTGAGTGGTGGGCTGGGATTTCCAACCTCATCCTGTTGTAACAAGGCATTCTTCACTCTCTTCACAGGGGTGGTATTAGAGAGACATAAAGAAGAATTAGGACTTTCACCACTGCCCAGTGGTAATGAGACTACTCTATGCATCGCCCTGTGGTGTCAGTGGAGGGTAATAATGAGACACTCTTATTACTCCCAGGCAGGGTTGTGTCAGTAGAGACCTAGTGGGAAGCCAGAACTCCCACTTCCATCCAGTGATAATGAGGAGCCTCTCCCTTTACAGGTATCAATAGAGACCAAGTGTGAATCTGGACTTTTACCACCACCTGGCAGTAATGAACCAACACCTTTTTTTTTTACTGGAGCAGTGTCACAAGAAAGGAGCTAAAACAGAAGGTTGAAATAAGATCCAGATTCTCATAATACCTAAAATTACAAGTTTCAACAAAAAAAATCACTTATCATACCAAGAACCAGGAAAATATCAACTTGAATGTAAAAAGATAATCAATAGACACTAACACCAAGATAACAAGGATGTTAGAATTAACTGACAAATATTTCAAAACGGTCATTGTAAAATATTTCAACAAACAATTATGAACAAGCTTGAAGCAAACGAAAAAATAGAAAATTTCAGCCAATAATAGAAGATATAAAGAGGAAGCAAATGGAAATTTCAAGACTAGAAAGTACAACTAAAATGGGCTCAAATATGGAGGAAACAGAGGAGGAAAAACAAAGGAAAGAATCAGTAAATTTAAGTTACAACAATAGAAATGACCTGATCTGATGTTGTAATAACAATGTATGATGTTGAATGGGTACTAGACTTATCAGGGTGAACACTTTGCAAGTTATATAAATGTCTAATCACTGTGTTGTACACATGAAACTAATATAACATTGTCTGTCAACTGTAATTGGAAAAAATATTTTTAAATTTTTAGTGAAAAAAAAAAAAGACGTGCTCCTGTCCTCAAAGAAGTCTACAATATAGTTGGTAAGATGTCCAAATAGACAAACTAATTCTTGCACAAGGCATAATGGAGTAAATGCTCTCAATGGCAAAAAAAAAAAAAAAAGAAGAAAAGAAAAAAAATGACCATATCTGAACAACATAGAGAAAACAGTTTTAAAAAATGAATAGAGTTTGTGGGACTATAACAACAAGTTTAACACTTATGTCATCAAAATTCCAGAGGAGGATGAGAATAAGGGTGGGGCCAAAAAGTATTCAAAGATGTAATGGTTAAAAATTCCCCAAACTTGGCAAAGACATAAGCCTAGAGACTGAAGAAGCTAAGAAAATCAGAAATAGGATAAATTTGAAGAAATCCACACTAAGAGACACCAAAGTCAAACTTTTAAAAGCTAAAGGCAAAGAATACATCTTCAAAGCAATGAGAAAAACAATATCTTATTTGTAGGGGAAAAGCAATTTGAATGACTGCAGATTTCTTATCAGAAACCATGGAGACCAGAAAGAAGTGGCACAACAATTTTCAAGCACTGAAAGAAAAGAACTATCAACCCAGTTTTGTATATCCAGTGAAAACATCCTTGAGGAATAAAGTGCAAATCATGACATTTTCAGATGAAGAAAAACTAATAGAACTGTTTGCCAGCAAACTATTAAAAAAGAATGGCTGAAAGAAGTTCTCTAAACAAATGAAATTATAGAAAATGGAATTTTAGAACATCTAGAAAGAACAATTAAAAGAATAAAAATATGGTTAAATATGATAAATTTTCCTTTACATCTTCAGTTTTCTAAATTCTGTTTGATAGTTAAATAAATTATAATACTGTCTAATGTGGTTCTAAGTGTATGTACAGGAAACACTTAAGACAATTATAAATGGGGAAGGGTAAAGAGATATAAAGGTAAGTAAGTTTTCTACATGTCACTCAAACTGATAAAACATCAATACCAGTAAACTGTGATAAGTTCTATCTACATAATACATTATTTATAATATAATACATTAATATAATACCTAGAGCAACCACTAAAGAAGCTACATAAAGGAATGCAGTGAAAAAATCTATAGACGAATTAAAATGGAATTCTAAAAAATCCATAGGAAGACAAGAAAAAAAAACAAGAAATAAACAGAAAACAAAATATCAATAATTACATTTAATGAGATTTCTGATTAAGATGGCTGAGTAGGTAAAAGCCATGCCCACCTCTTCTCATGAACACATCAAAACTGCAACTAAACTACAGATCCACCATCATTGAAAATCACCTGAGGTCTAGCTGAACAGAAGTCCTACAACTAAGGACATATAGACAAGGCCACCTCGAGACTGGTAGAAGGAGTAGATATGCATAACAGTCTCGTCACACATCAGTGGGTAGCGATTGAAAATCGGTAGGGATATTTCAGCTATGGGGGTCCCCCTGGAGAAGTAAGGGGTCCAAGCCCCCTTCCAGGCTCCCCAGCCAGAGCTCCAGACTTGGGAAGAGAAGTCCACGTGACTCTAGCTGTGAAAAACAGCAGAATTTGCAGCTGAGTGAGAAGAAGGGTGGCCCAAGTCACAGGGATTCTTCTTAAGGCCCACATGTGAACTTACTCACTGATGGACTCATTGCCTCTGAGTTCCAGTGCTGGGGCAGCAGCCTGAAAGTCACCAGGGACATACAGGGAGGAACTGAATTATCTGGCTTCTGGCCAAAGGCAAGAGGAGCAGCTTTCTCCGAGAAAGAAGTGCTGGCAGAATCTACTATTTCTTTGTTGAGCTCTACCCCTGCTCAGTGTGCAAACACAGGTGGCCGTAATATCTAAGTCTCCATCAATCTAGTTAACACTTCACCCCATCCTGGTGATATTCCATGACCCCATTCCACCCAAATTGCTTATCCATCAGAGTTAATTCCAGTCGCATTTCAATACAAATGGCCTGTCTTGGCTCATGCTGGAGACTTTCCTAAAATCTTTCAAAGGTTCACAAACCCCAAACAAGCAGCACCTGGCCTTGGGGTGCCCTGTACCTCTTGCTGAGCAGCCCAAGCCTGGCACTAACGTAGCCAGCCTTGGTTCCGGCTTGGCCTCTTCGGGCACCTTTAAGCCCAGTATGTGTGGTGTCCATCTGTGGGCTATTTGGTAGCCCATACCAGGTGGCCCTGGGCAGAGCACAGGCTGTGGCTGAATTTGGCCTGGGGCAGGGCCCTTCCCAGGAGGCCCCAGCCTTCACACCCAGTGACTGGCTTCAGTCTGAGCCAGGGTACCACCCAAAGGGCAGACAGGGTAGGCATCAGAGCCCTGCTGAAATGAAATCCATTAGTCCTCATATAAATCTACAAATGTAGAACAATTCCAATTAAATCCTTATGGAATTCACCAGGGAAAGGACACACCTGATTCAGCCAAGAACATTTTGCAAAAGAAGGGTAAGAGACTTACGATACTAGATACTGACATGTATCATATAGTTTCAATAATTAAAATATTTCATTGATGGTAGATTAGACAGACAGACCAGTAAAAGAAGAGAACGTTTATAATTAGATTTGTACATATAATGCATATGTACAAATTTAGTATGAGTTTATGTACATAAAAGAGTTGCTTCATATATTTGGACTGTTTTTCTAGTTTGTGGCAGGAAGGTAAATCAAGCCCTTAAGCCTAAAACAGACATCCTTGGTTGCTCTCAGAGAATATACTATAAGAGGTCCAGGCTGTAAGGGGAGAGAGCTATGAGGCTGTGCTGATCTAGACAAGAGCTGTGATTTGGAGCGGGAGCGTAGCAAAGCTCTGTGCTCAGATTTGGGTGGATTTTGAAGAAAGAACCAGCACAGTTTGCTAATGGATTAGATGTGTGGGTGAGAAAGAGTGGATTCCAGGATGACTGAGCAACTGGAAAAATAAGAGTCCTGAGCAAGGTAAGCGTGGAGAAGGTACAGGTTTTAGTGTGGTTCAGTTTCTTGTAGACATCCCAGTAAAGATTCTGAGTGGGCAGAAAGTACGAAGCACGCACGTGAACATACGCGTCGTCATTTTTCAAATTTTCCATAATGAATCACACTATTTTTATATTATTTTATCTGAAAAGCTTGTTTAAAAAGCCATTGGCTGTATTTCGTTGAATTCAGAACTTCAGAATCCTTTTCATTTCTAAGTTAGTGGATTTGACTCCTCAACAGTTCAGAAGAGATTGAGAAATGCTCCTGAGAAATGCACAGCCAGTTAAGGAGATGACTCCTCAGAGCCCTGAAGAAATCCTCTGTGGAAGGAAGGGCGGGCGCCAGCTTTCACACCATGGAGCATGGTGACAGGCACAATCCAGCCCTCTACATATTGTTTTTTCCTTCTTTAAGCAGAGAACCTAAAGGTAAGGAAGATCTTTCCCCACTCTGCCTAGGAGGACAAATGGCAGCTTGAAAAAGGTGGAGATGTAGTTAGACCAAACACCCAGGGAAGGAAGGAGTGGAATTCCACATCGATTGAGTATGTGTTACTTGTTTGTATAGAAAATAACAAGGACATAACAAGCAATTTGCCATGCAATAGGCAGAAAAATTAAAATCATAGGCAAGAAGGGAAAAGAAAAGGAATGAACGTTAGCAACCACTCAGTTGCCACTTATTTCATCATAACAGGCTGTGAGACAGGAGTCCGAGCTTGCAGAGGGGGAAGTGGCAAACATTCCAACACAAACGCCTAAATGCAGGGGCAAGTCTAAAACACTTAACAACAAACTGATGAGGGTGTCATGGCCAACCAGCAGTCCTACCCAGGTAGGTCGTAGGGAAATCCACTGAGAAATGAACTTACACTTTGTCTTAAAAAAAATAACCAGAAGTTTCTTACAGGCAAGTAACTCTCTTGACTTTTGTTTTCTAGAAGCCCGAGCTTGAAAAGATTATGAGTAGGAAAAAGAGGCAAAAGGGGAAAAGGTTAAGCCTGTGGGGATCCAAAGGAGGGTAGACAGAAAGAGCACAAGTTCCCCTTCTGGGGAGGAACTGAGTCAGCAGTTGCCATAAGCAACGGGGAGAGCCAGGCCTCATTAGGTGGTAACAGCTCAGTGTATCCTGAGAGGCTGGAAGCTGGACACCAGTCTACTAGCATTAGCTGTGATCCTAGGGCCAAGCTTGTAATAGAAACAGTGAGCTACCCACCTTCGAGGGAAATCGGACCACCGGGTTGATTAAGAGACTGAATATGGATCTCTTTCCTCATCATCCAGGCACCAAGGGAGCCTCCCAGAACCTTATGAGACCTGGAAAAAGGATGCTTTATTCCCACTCCCCAGGATGAATGGGAATCAAACTTCCCTCCGACCCAGCCACATAGGAATTCAGAATTCAATTTATTTTGATTTAAAGAAAATAAAGAGAAGCATTCTTTCTTATACACGGGGCCTAAAGACTAAGATGAATACCATTCATAGGGGTTTCAGAACCTCTTAGTGGTTTATTTATGGAGCAAAACTGGACAGGGTGAGTAGAAAAGGGTGGGGTTGTGGATTTATACTCTCTTAGGAGGGCTTCCTTCATTATATGAATAATACTTTCACTCCTGCTATGAGCAGCCTCTGAACCGGCTTTTGGCAACAAAAACTTTACAAGGACACAGGCCTTGTCATTAGGGACCTCAATCTGGAGGAAGAGGAAGATGTGCCTACAAATGAGTCCTGAGCTCCTGGTGGCTGAGAGTTGGGTTTGTCACCATTAATCTCGAGAACACACTGCTGATGGTACTGCCACCCAGAAGAACATGCCTAAACTGTAAGTCAGAAAATTTCAAGGACATAAATAGACTCGAGGGTATGCCTGGTTACACCATCTCACATTAGGAACTCTGCTAAAGTCCTCTATCACGAATACATATTGTGAAATTATAGGGGAATTCCAGGATCCCTTAACAGTGAACCTGAATGGCAACCAAGGATTAGTACCTAAAAGTCTTAGGTTACAAGAAAATAAAAATAAAATAAAAACAATCTACATGGAAAAGTTATATGCTTTACAAACTATCTAAGATTCCCTAGCCCTATATAGAGGACCAGGCAGATATGGTTTTTGTTCTCTTTGTATCAGCCAGAGAGTCTCATCTAGTAATAAAAGCACTCAATTTGGATCAACCAAAGAGACTTTACTGAAGAGATTACTTACAAAGATGTGGGCAGAGTGTAGAGAAACCACAAAGAAAGGGCAGTGCTCAGGTTCAGAAAGAAGACTGGGTCCTTTGCCACAGCTGACCTGAAGGAGCAAGGATACTATGATCTGGAGCCAGAGGCCTGTGTGAGGATGGCCGCCTGGTAAAAGCTCTAGCCTTTAATAAGCCAGCCCAAGGCAACCTCACAGGGAGACGGCTGAAGGAATAAACACCGTGGCCTCACTCTTTCCTTCCTCTCATCTCCTCGGGCTCCTCGTTGGTTGGATACAACCAGACACAGACAGCAAAAAAGGTGGTTAATGTATCTCTACAATTCAACCTGCTGGAACAAAGGTTAGGGTAGAAAAGGATGAAAAAATGGTTGGGGGGGTGTGGCAAATGGCAAGCATTTGACAAACTCTCCTGAGACCCCAGGGAAATGATGGTAGAAGAATAGAAAAGATTCACTTTCACACTGTGAAGAAAATAGGAAAGAAATCACTGGTGGACCAGAGATTTCTACAGAGGTTTGGCTGAAGGTAGCGGACAGGTGTGAGTTAGCTGGGAAGACAGGACTGAGAAAGCTGCAATTTGACCCTAGGTAGAAGGCCTGTAGCTATGCATAGGAAACTAGCCATGAGAGGTTCTAGACTCAGAAGTTTCAGGCTTGACGTCAAGTGAGTAGTGGGGTTGGAAACAGGAATTAATTAAAGGGTCTGTATTCTGAATAGTCTGCCATCTGTGTTCTCAAATCCAAATGTGAAAAAGTCAGCAACCAGGTATTCATTCTGCCCTGGGTACACGAGCATAGCGAGGTAAGTGGCTCTCGCGAAGCTTCAACAATCTAAATAGATCATTATGAAATTTCAGAATACAAAGCGGACAAAAAGATTTGAAAAGACTCCTGAAGGAAAAACAAGTTAGCTTAAAAATAAAATAAAATCAGACTCATATTTCATTTCTCATCAACAATTTTAGGTGCTTGAAGACAATAGCTCTTCAAATTGCTGGAAGAAATTTGTATCTAGAATCCTAGAACCAGCCAAATCATTGATCAAGTTTGAGGACAGAATAAAAGCACTTCAGACATATAAACACTGAGGAAGTTTCCCTCCCATGTACTTCTGCAGAAGTAACTTAAGGAGTCATTCCTATATTATAGGGGCCTAGCAGATACAGAAAACATGAAACTGGGAGAGCAGGGAGGAACTGGAATGTCAGCTGTACAGCAACCAGAGAAGCCACCCAACCCTGCTTGGATCAGGAAGACGGCAGGCTTTGGAAGGGAGGTCCCAGGAAAAGATGTGAAAGGGTTCCTGAGGAGAGTATGACTGGGCTTTATAGTAACTGAGAATATGAAAAATGCATAGAATGCAAGGGCAGGGGGTGGGGGGAAGGAAAGATAACTAGAAACTCTAGGAAAATTCCGCCATAATGTCAAAACAAAATATTGTGAAACCAGGGCAGAGTTGAGCAGAAAGTCAGTGAATCTGACAAAAGAATGGAATAAATTCTAAGTAATGGAGAAAGTAACCTGGAAGGTATTAGTAATATAATGAATAAAATATGTCACTTCTTTCATCAAGAATTCAAAAAAAGTAACCAGCAAAGGGGGTGGGGAAAATACACAAGAAAGGTATGATCTAAATATGATGTAGAAGAAAACATGGTGTGACTGTGAGCAATCAGTCAAGCATAAGAACGAATTCTTTTGAACATTCTTCTATGAGTAGCACAAGAGTGGGGTCACCGGAATCACTGGGAAGGAATGTAATTACAGTTTCTTCTCCGCTCCGAAACAAGCAATATTTGCTTCTTATGATGGACATGTATTTACTGCCTAGAAATTTTTTCCCCAGATAGCCATATGACTTATTCCTTTACCCCTTTCAGGACTTTACTCGAATATCTTTTCAGCGAGACCTTTCCTTACCACTGTATCTATATTGCAAAACACACAGCAGAGTATACACACATGTATACACACACACCCTCCCCATACTCTTCCTAGCTTAATTTTTCTCCTAAGCACAACTAGCATACTAAATATCTTACTTCCTTATTTCTTTTCTGTCTCCCCACACTGGAAAGTGTGTTCCACAAGGGCAGGAATTTTTCTGTATTATTGTATTTACTGCTGGTTCCCCAGCACCAAGAATGGGGCCTAGCTCATAAAGTCCGCAATAAATATTTGCATTAATAAATGTTGGATCAAGCCATAGGCAAGTCACAGAGCCATAATTGTGTTTGTGATAGAAATTAAGTGTCGTTATGCCTGGCAGTGCTAAAATAAAGATACAGCTCACAGAAGTTGGAGGTGGAAAGGAAAAGTATAAAAGAGGGAGAAGGAAGGTTAAGAGTACTAATATTCTCATTTTACCACACAGATAATCAAGATACTGTCTATAGTTAATGAACAAGAAATATAAGTTTAAGAAGGTTATTTAAAGTTACATAGGTAACCATTAAAATAACTAAAAACAGTGATGTGACTATATCGGTATGAGTGAGCCAGAGGAGGTAAAAGACATATAAATTTAATTTCATCTAACATAGCAAAAATTCACTAGATAACTCTAAAGTTGAGACATTCAGAAATGTAAGCATAAACAAAATTTGGAGTATAGAGATAATCTCAGAATACTAGAAATGGTTAAATGCGATTGCTGTGAAATTGTGGTTTTAATGAGAGACTACATTGTATCAGACTACCAGTTCTGTAGATAATAATTATAAACTCAACACAATATTTTAAAAACTATTTTAAAGCACTAGACAGTGACCTAAATCAGGCATGAAGATGAGGGGATGTAATCCTTGCAAGGAGGGCATTGCACTGGGTGAAACCTGTATTTTTGCTAATTCTCCCCAAAGGCATGCCCTAGTCTGTATGGGCTGGAGCAGTTAGAACTGAAACAGAGAGCCTGAGCTGGCTCGAAGTATTAGAGTTTGATGTAGCCAGAGAAGCTGAAAATCTGAGGAGAAAAGCCAATTAAAAAAAAAAAGTCACAGAATGGAGAGTGATCAAATTTCCATATAAACTTCCCTCAAATCTTTAGCTGATCCTGAAATGGAATGTGTAGGGAAACTCTAAGAAACCTGATGAAGAACAGCAGCTGGAAAACTAGAAAAATCGAGCAGAGATTTCAGCTCTCACGCATTGTAAGGGAGACAGTTTGGATCTGGAATCCTTCCAAGTCAAAGGGACTTGGTAGACACTCAGGCTTTCCATTAAAACCACAGAAAGATGTACTTTAGAACAGGGGTCCTCAACCCTCAGGCCACAGATCTGGCTGCACAGCAGGAGGTAAGCAGCCAGCTAGCGAGTGGGCTAGTGGGTGACTGGGTGGACTGGCAGGTGAGCAAAGAGCTTCATCTGTATTTGCAGCCGCTCCCCAGCACTAGCATCACTGTTCAGCTCCACCTCAGATCATCAGGCATTAGGTTCTCATAAGGAGCATGCCACCCAGATCCCTCGCATGCACAGTTCACAATAGGGTTCGAGTTCCTATGAAAATCTAATGTCTGATGATCTGAGGTGGAGCTGAGGCAGTGATGCTAGTGCTGGGAAGAGGCTGAAAATACAGATTAGCATTAGCAGAGAGGTTTGACTGCACAGAGTCCATAATAAATCAATTGCTTGCAGACTCATATCAAAACCTTATCAGTGAGTGGCAAGTAACAATTAAGCTGCATCTGGTGGCAGGCTTTATAGTGGCAAGTGAGTTGATGTACTTCAATTGTACAGCTGCATCTGGTGGCTTTAAGTCAGAATCCGACACTTATTTCAGTCCGCGTGTGGCCCACCCATTATTTTATTTACCAGTTCCATCTGCGCCTCTCTCCTGCACTGCGCACTTGTCTCAGTCACAATTTTGGTAAGCCCACAAGCTAACCCTATCCAAAATGAGTGAAAAGCAAATGTCACTGGAGAGCTTCTTTGAAAGGTGGAAAGACCCAATGATGAGACAGCAGAAGACTTTAAGACAGCCAACAAAAATAAGGCTGCATTTAAAAGAAAATACCAATGGTCCTACGTAAATTACAGGTTCATTGCAGCAGGTGATTTATACACTCCAAGCCCACTTTGTGTAATATGTGGTGACTGACTATTCAACAAAGCCTTGAAACCTTCAAAACTATTTCACCACATGGAGACCAAGCACTCTGCATTAAAAGACAAGTGTTTGGAGTTTTTCGAAAGAAAAAAATGTGAACACAAAGAAGAGAAGCAATTATCGAAGGCCACCAGTTCATCAAATGTATCTGCACTGAGACCATCATTCTTAGTGGCTAACTGCATTGCTGAAGCTAAGAAGCCCTTTACTACTGGCGAAGAGTCGATCCCGCCTGCTGCTAAGGACATTTGTCACGAACTTGTAGGAGAAGCTGCAGTCCAAAAGTGGGCACGCATTGCTCTTTTGGCTACACAGCAACTAGACGAACTGATGAAACAGCAGAGGATACTGAGGCACAATTGTTAGAAAGAATCAGTGAGTCACCATGGTTCGCAATCCAGGGTGACGAGTCTACTGATGCTGACAACAAGGCAACATCGCTTATTTTTGTGCGATATATTTTTCAGGAGGATGTGCATGAGGATATGTTATGTACACTTCTGTTGCCACCCAACACCACAGCTGCAGAACTATTCAAGTCTTTGAGTGATTATATATCAGGAAAACTGAACTGGTCCTTTCGTGTCGGTATATGCACGGACAGAGTGGCTGCCGTGACCGGACGGCTTTCTGGTTTCACCACTCCGCTCAAAGAGGTCGCTTCTGAATGTGAGTCTACGCACTGTGTCATCCATAGAGAAATGCTGGCTAGCTGAAAAATGTCACCTGAACTTAACATTTTGCACGATGTGATTGAAATTATCAACCACTTTAAAGTACATGCCCTTAACTCACATCTGTTCATGCACAGAAGTGAGATGGCTTTCTAAACGTTGATCATTGGCCAGGATTTTTGAGTCATGAAAACTGCTCCAGAGATTTCTTTCAGAAAAACAGTCATGACTAGCAGCTGGAAAACTAGAAATGAGTTGCAAAACACAAAATGAGTTGCAAAACTTTCTTACTTGCATGATATATTCAACCTGCTTAACCAACTCGACCTGTGACTTCAGGGGTGAACAACAACTGTGTTCAAATTGGCAGATAAAGTGGCTTCATACAAAGATGAACCAGAATTATGGGGGCAACAAGTGAACATTGGGATTTTTGACATGTTTCAAACATTAGCAGAACATTTGAAGGAGACGGAGCCAGAGCCTTCTTTCTCCCAGCTTTTCAAAAGAGTCTGAGCATTACTTCCAAACCACAAAGGACTCTCGAACTGGGAAGGAATGGATCTGCCGCCCATCTGTGAATAAGCCAGGTGAGTTGACTTTATCAATGCTAGAAGAGGGTCAACTGCTTGAAACTGCAAATGGCAGTGGCCCTAAAAGTATATTTGAGACAACTTCAAATCTCCATATATTCTGGACGAAATCAAGGTGGAATATGCTGCGATTGCCACAAAATCACTAAAAAGCCTGCTTCCATTTCCAACTCTGTAAAGCAGGGTTTTCTGCAATGACAGCAACCAAGACAAGATTACAGAGCAGACTGGACATAAGCAACACACTTCAGTGTCACTGTCTCCCATCACCCCCAGATGGGACCATCTAGTTGCAGAAAAACAAGCTCGAGGCTTCCACTGGATTCTGTACTACGGTGAGTCATATAAATATTTCATTATATATTACAATATAATAATAATAGAAATAAAGTACACAAGAAATGTAACACACTTGAATCATCCTGAAACCATCCCTACACTCCCTGCCGGTCCATGGAAAAACTGGCTTCCTCAAAACTGGTTCCTGGTACCAAAAAGGTTGGCGACCACTGCTTTTGAAGACTGTGTCCAAGAATGAATCATTTGCCCTAAGTATAAGAGGAAAACTGAAGCACACTCATCTGAACAAAGTGTCACGCTAAGAAAATGAAACAACTCCAAGTTCAAGGTAATCGACCACTAATTAGACTGCTTGATAGAACAAAAAGTAACACACTTCAGAGAATTAAAACAGACTCCCAAGTTTCTACAATATATAATGCAAAAATATTCAGCATACAATTAAAAAAATTAAACATACAAAGAAACTAAAAGATGTGCCTAATAGTCATGAAAGGAAAACCCCATTCAATAAAAACAGATTCCAAGAGGATCTAAATGTTGAAGTTAGTAAACAAGGGCTTTAAAACAGCTGTTATAAAGTATTTAAATAATTAAAAGAAATTTCAGCAGAAAATGAAAACTACACAAATTTTAGAATTGTAAGGCACAATATCTGAAATGAAAAATGTGCTGAGTAAGCTTAACAATATATTAGATATGGCAGAAGAGATGGTAAGCATCCATTAAGATGGAGCAATAGAAATTATCCAATATAAAGAATATCGATTAAAAGTTGAGGGGAAAAAAACAAAGTCTCAGTGAACTCTAAGATAATATCAAGTGCTCTAAAAATTAAAGTCTCAGAAGGAGAGTGTGAGCAGAAAATATTTGGAAAAATATAAGAATGTTCACTGATATCTAAAAAGAAATAACGGAGGCCACTTGACAATGGAGGACATCTCTAAAGTGTAGAAGAAAAAAGCTGTCAACTCTGAATTCTATATTCAGTGAAAATATCCTCCAAAAATGAGATGAAATGAAGATATTTTTAGATAAACAAAAGCTAAAAACCTTTTCATTAGACTTATAATACAAGAAATGCTAAAGGACATTCTTCAGGCTAAAGGAAAATAAAATCAGATGGAAACTTGAACCTAAAGGAAGAAAAAGAAAATATTAGAAATGGTAAATAACTTTGTAAACAATACAAGACTGTTCTTATTGTATTTAGTTTAAAAAACTTTCAAAGCAAAATATAAGTACTGTAAGATAAGGCTTAAAAAGTATGTAGACATAAAAGATATAACAATAGGATGAAGAATGGGGTGGAAAAGTGGATACATGAAATGATTCTATTTTAAGGTTATTACTTTTGTGAAGTATGGAGTATGAACTGTGATGTGGGAAGTATAAAGTATGAAATGAGAAGTGCTATATGTGAAGCATTAAGTAAACATAATTCTAAATAGGCTTTGTTAAATAAAGGATACATATTGCTAGCCTTAGAACAACCATCAATAAATATATAATAAAATAATTATAGCTAAAAAGCCAAAAGAAGAAATAAAATGAAATTCAAAAACATTACATAATTCCAAAAGAAGGTAAGATTAAAGGATTAAAGGAATGAAGGCCAAAAGAAGAAAAATAAATAAATAACAAGATGGTAGGTAAACTCGACCACACCAATAATTGCATCAAATGTAAATGAAGGCTAAGAGTGGAGTTAAGAGGACAGAGTAGGGAAACTCTGAGCTCATCAAAATCACAACTAAATTACAGAATGACCATCACTGAAAACCACCTGATGACTAGTTGAACAGAACTCCTATAACTAAAGATATAAAGAAGAAGCCACATCAAGACTGATAGGAGGGGCAGAGATGCAGAACAGACAGATCCCACACCCATGATATGGCCTTTAAGAATCAGGAGGAATATCTCAGCTGTAGAAATCCCCCAGAAGAGCAAGGGGCCCCAGCCCCACATGGGGCATCCCGGCCCAGGGCACCTGTGCTGGGAAGAGAAGTCTCCTCAAAATCTGGCCCAACTATAACAGGAGGGCACACACAACACAGACATGGGACATCCCTGGAGAATATGGCTTAGGTGACCATGGAAACTACACAATTGGGCTCCGCAGGACACCTGTTACATAAGGTCACTCTTTCAATATTGGGAAACATAGCAGATCTATCTAATATGTAGACATAAACACAAGGAGGCAGCCAAAATGAGGAGACAAAAAAATATGTTTCAAATGAAAGAACAGAACAAAACTCCAGAAAAAGAACTAAATGAAATGGAGATAAGAAATCTACTTGATAAAGAGCTCAATAGACTGGTTGTAAGAATGCTCAATGAACTTAGAAGAAGAATATATGAACTCAGTAAGAATTTCAACAAAGAGCTATAAAACATAAAAAAGAACCAAGTAGAACTGAAAAAAATAACTGAAATGAAGAATACACTACAGGGATTCAACAGAAGATTGGATAAAGCAGAAGATCGAATCAGCAATCCAGAAGGTAATAGAAAATACCAAGCCAAAACAGCAAAAAGAAAAATAAAATTAATAAATGAGAATAGTTTAGGGGACCACTGGGAAAACATTAAGCATACCAACATTTATATCATAGGGGTACCAGAAGGAGAAGAGAGCAAGACACTGAAAACCTATTTGAAGAAATAATGACTGAAAACTCCCCTAACCTGGCAAAGGAAATAGACATACAAGCCCAGGAAATACATAGAGTTCCAAACAAGATGAATCCAAAGAAGCCCACTCAAGATCAACCATAATGCCAAAATTACAGACAAAGAGAAAATCTTAAAAGTACAAGAAAGAAAAGTAGTCACTTGTGTACAAGGGCATTCCCATAAGATGATCAGCTTATTTTTCAACAGAAACTTGACAGGAATAAGAGAATGGAAAAAAGGTATTCAAAGTAATGAAAAAAAAAAACCTACAACCAAGATTATTCTACTCAGCAAAGCTATTATCTAGAAGTGAAGAAGAGATAGAGTTTCCTAGACAAGCAAAAGCTAAAGGGGTTCATTACCACTAAGCCAGCATTACAAGAAATGTTAAAGGGACTTCTTTAAGTCAGAAAAAAAAAGATTTAAAATAAAAACAAGAAAACATAGGAGAGAAATATCTCACTGAAAAAGGCAAACACTTAGTAAAAATAATGGATCAACCAATTATAAAGCTACTACAAAGGTTAAAAGACAAATGTAAGAAAGTCATATGTAAATACAACAATAAGTTAAGGAATACATACAAATACACACCTACAAAAGAGGTTAAAAATGACAAAAACATAAACTTAAGGGGGTTAGTAAAAAAATGTAGTGATTTGAGAATATGTTTGAACTTAAACGACCATCAACTCAACACAGACTGTTATAAACATAGCTTAGTATAGCACTTCTGGGTATTTATCCAAAGAAAAACAAAACAATAATTCATAAAGATCTATGTATCCCTATGTTCATGGCAGTACAGTTTGCAATAGCCAAGATATGGAAACCCATCAACAGATGACTGGATAAAAAAATTATGCTTCATATATACAATGGAATATCACTCGTCATTAAAAAATGAAATTCTATCATTCTCAAAGAGATGGATGGACCTGGAGGTTATTCCACTGAGTGAAATAAGTCAGAGAGATAAATACCATATGATTTCACTTATATGCAGGATCTAAAGAACAAAAAGAACAAACTAATCAAAAACAGACTCACAAATATGGAGGACAATCTGGTGATGGCCAGAGGGAAGTGGGGTTGGAGGGCTAGGAGAAAGGGACAAAGAGTTAAAGAAGTACAAATTAGTAGTTGGTGGATGGTCACGGGGATGGGGAGCATGTCGTAGGGAACAGAGTCAGCATTAATGTAATGGCTAGATATGGAGCCAGAGGACAGAAAGAGCAATCAGGGGGATCGTTTTATAAACTATATTAGTGTCTAACCAGCAAGTCCTTTTAACATTTCTTGTACTATATACTTGAAACTAATAAAATAATACTATAAAAAAAACTAAGTGAAATAAGTCAGAGAAAGATAAACATCAAATGATTTTACTTATATGTGGACTCTAAGGAACAAAATAAATGAACAAACAAAATTAAAATAAAAAACATAGGTTGGTATATATGAAGCGCATGGTAACCACAAACCAAAAACCTATAAGAGATATACAAGAAATAAAAAGAAAAGAATCCAAACACGATAGTATACAAAGTGATCAACATTACAAGAGAAGGGAGTAAGAGAAGAAAGGAACAGAGAAGAACTACAAAAACGATGAGAAAGTAATTAATAAAATGGCAATGAATTACCAATCGGTAATTACTTTAGATGTAAATGGCCTAATTGCTCCAATCAAAAGACATAAGGTAGCTGAATGGATTAAAAAAATAATAATAAGACCCACCAAATTCTGCCTACAAGAGACTCACTTTGATCAACACACACACACACACACACACACACACACACACACACACAGACTAAAGGTAAAGGAATGGAAGAAGATATTTCTTGAAATGGAAATGAAAAAGAAGCTAGGGTAGCAATATTTGTATCAAATAAAATAGACTTTAAAACTCAAGTTGTCATAAGAAAAAAATGAAATACTGCCATTTGCAACGACATGGATGGATCTCGAGATTCTCCGCTTGTAAACAAAATTAGTTGGACAGAAAATTTAGAACGACATGATTTTACTCATATGTAGGATAGAAAACCTTTTGAAAGCAATAAATGAACAAGATAAACAAACAAAAACTCATAGACACAGACAACAGTTTAGTGGTTACGAGAGGAAAACTGAGGAGGGGGAGTTTAGATAAGGTTAAAGGGGGTCAAATGTATGGCGATGGAAGGAGATTTGACTTTGGGGAGTGAACACACAATGCAATATACAGATTATGTATTATCAAATTGTACACTTGAAACCTGTGTCACCCCAATAAATTTAATTTAAAAAGCCACAGGCTATAACAAGAGATGAAAAAGGGCATTACATATGATAAAGAGATCAATCCAACAACAGGATGTAATTCTTTTAAGCATCTACATATTCAACATAGGCATACCTAAATATATAAAGCAAATATTGACAGACTTAAAGGGACTGACAGTAATAAAATAATAGTAGGGGACTTTAACACCCCATTGACATCAATGGATAGATCAAGTAGACAGAATATTAACATGGAAACAGTGGCTTTAAATGACACATTTAAGACCAGATAGACTGAATAGAAGATATCTTTTAGGACATTTATCCCAAAGCAGCAAAATATACATTCTTTTCAAGTGCACATGGAACATTTTCCAGGACAGACCATATGTTAGGCCACAAAACAAGTCTCAATAAATTTAAGAAGGTTGAAATTATATCGAGCATCTTCTCAAGCTGGATCAGCAGCAGAAGCCGAGAGAAGACCCCCAGAGAGCCCTGAGCAGCCCCACCACCGCCGCCAGCCTAGTTACCATCACATCCCAGGAGGAGCTGCGGCTGCTGCAGCCTGGCCCACTCACCATCTCTGCAACCATGAACAGTGAGGCAGAGATCCAGCAGCCATCAACTACCCTCCACCCCTTGCCCCTCGCCGTCAGTGCAGCCAACACCAAGCCCAGCATCGTGGGCAGCAGTGCAGGGGGTAGCCTCTCAGGAGGCCTCACATCAGCAGCACCTGATGGCAGAAACAAGATCATTGCAATGAAGGTTCCAGGAACAATAAAATGGGTCAATGTAAGAAACGGATATGGTTTCATCAGCAGGAGCAACGCCAAGGAAAAATGTATTTGTACACCAGACTGCCATAAAGAAGAATAACCCCAGGAAGTACCTTTGCAGTGTAGGAAATGGAGAAACTAAAGAGTTTGATATTGTTGAGGGGAAAAAAGGATGTGAAGGCAGCAAATGTTACAGGCCCTGGTGGAGTTTCAGTGTAAGGCAGTAAATATGCAGCAAACTGTAACCATTATAGACACTATCTATGTCACAGGGTCCTCCATACAATTACCAGCAGAATGATCAGAATAGTGAGCGTGGAGAGCAGAGGGAATGAGGGATCAGAGAATGCTCCTAAAGGCCAGGCCCAACAGTGTGGGCCCTACAGCAGGTGACAGTTCTCACCTTACTACATGCGGAGACCCCCTGAGCATCAGCCACAATATTCCAACCCTCTTGTGCAGGGAGAAGTGATGGAGGGTGGAGGTGCTAACAATCAGGGTGCAGAAGAACAAAGTATCCCAGTGAGACAGTGTATGTGTTGGGGCTATAGACCACAATTCTGCAGGGGCCCTCCTCCCCAAAGACAGCCTAGAGAGGATGCAATGAAGAAGATAAGAAAAATCAAGGAGATGAGACCTAATTTCAGCAGCCACCTTAACATTGGTACCACCACGATCTCAGTTACTGAAGCAGACACCCAGGGCAGGGCTGAGTAAATGCTGGCTTAACATATCTACCATCATCGAGTTTAGTCACCGAACAAGAAGAAATGAATAAGAAATTCCAGCAATAAGAAATGAACAAAAGATAGGAGCTGAAGACCTTAAATGCTTGCTGTTTGCCTATTGATCAGATAACTAGAACAATCTGCATTATCTATGCAGCATGAGGTGTTTGTTATTTTTATCTAAAGATGTCTCATTTTGGTAATGACAACCAAATTTTTCAAAAAGAAAGGCCTGGTTTTTCTCAATATATCTTTAAAGGCTTTAAAATTGTCTTATACCTAATCAAGTTGATATTTTTAAGAACCTCATTTTTAATTTGTAATAAAAGTTTACAACTTGACTTTTTTCAGAAAAGTCAGGGAACTGAAAGAAATTGTTAATAAAAATCTTAAATAATAATTTTTTTAAAAAAGCATCTGATCACAAGACTAGTAAACTAGAAATCAATTACAAGAAAACTGAAAAACACACAAACATGTGAAGGCTAACCAAGATGTTACTAAACAATGAATGAATTAACAATGAGTCAAGGGGGAAATCAAAAGATACCTTGAGACAAAGGAAAATGAAAACATAATGACCCCAAATCTATGAGAACAGCCAAAGTGCTTCTAAGAGAGAAAGTCATAGCAACACAGGGATACATCAAAAAATAAGAAAAATCTCAAGTAAACAATCTAATCTTTTATCTAAAGTAGCTGGAAAAAGAAGAACAAACAAAGCGCAAAGTAAGTAAGAGGGAAAAAATAATAAATATCAGAGTAGAAATAAATGGAATAGCAACTAAAAAAAAAAAAAATAGAAAAGATTGTTTGAACCAAGAGCTAGTTCTTTGCAGAGACAAGCAAATTGAAAAAAAAAAAAACGTTAGCCAGACTCATCAAGAAAAAAAAAGAGAGCTGGATAATAAAATTGGAAATGAAAGAAGAGAAGTGACAACCAACACCATGGAAAGACAAAGGTTACAAGGAAATGCTACGAACAGTTACATGCCAACAAACTGGACAACCTGGAAGAACTGGATAAATTTTTAGAAACATACAATCTTCCAAGACTGACTCAGGAAGAAATAGAAAACTCTGAACAGACTTGATTACTAGTAATGAAATTGGATCAATAATCAAAAAACTGCCAACGAACAAGTCCTGGACCAAATGACTGCACAGGTGGCTTTAGAATTCTACTAAACATTCTTCTAAAAAATTGAAAGGGAGGGAAAGATCCCAAATTCATTTTACAAAGCTAGCATTACCCTGATACCAAAACAAAAAAAAATTACAGGCCAATATCCCTGCTGAGCATAAATGCAAGACTCCTCAAAAATATTAACAAATTAAATTCATCATACATTAAAAAGATTATCTACCAAGATCAAGTAGGATTTATTCTTGGGATAGAAGGTATGTTTAATATCTGTAAATCAGTTAACATGATATACTACGGAAATAAAATGAAGGATAAAAATCATAAGATCACACAGAAATGCAGAAAAAGCATTTGACAGTGAAATGGGAAGTGTCTGGGGGAATAAGGGATAGGAGGGTGCAGGGGTTGGGTACTACTGGGCGGGTTGGGAGAACTGCCTGGTTTATGATGCAGAGGTCTTAGACTAGGTGATGTGAGCCATCTAGCTTCTCAACAGGCAGGACTGGGGTGTTGAATGGGGAGTGAGTGGGCTTCAGGGGCTTTGGGGATAGAAGGCGCTGTGTAATGGGTTGGAGGCCTGTCTGCTTTCTAAGGATAAGGGGTACTGGGATTAATAGGGGCATATTGAAGGGTCTTTTGGTTTTGTGAGGTTAAGAGAGTGGTGTTTGCGCTGTGGAAGGGGTGGAGGTATCCCAGACCTCAGGTATGACCAGAGAAGTTGGGAGGGCGAGTTAGAGGTGGGAGAGAGAAACGTAAGGGAGGCTCTGAATTTTGATTAAATGTCTCTACCAAGGATTGGGGTTGGGCACTTGAAGGACTAGGAAGAAGGGACTGGAAGGTGTTCCAAGATAAGAGACAATATAAGGAGCGTGTTGCGTCGCTAAAGGCTTGGAGAGGAGACCATCAACCCTCACAATGGAGACTTGGGAGGGGCAGGTAAAACCCGCTAATTCAGGTAAGGCAGAGTGAGTGACCCGCTATCAATAAGAAAGGAGACTGACTTACCTGTTACTAGCAGAGTTACCCTGGGCTCCAAAGGAGTGATAGGCAGGGTGGCGGGGGACCTGGCAACCTCTGTCTTCAGTGGTGAGGCCTAGAAGGCTGGGCAGGTCGAGGTCCAGTTTTTCTAACTTTTTGGAGGGATGTGACCCTCCCTTGAGGTCACAGTGGACTTTCCAGTGACCTTTCTTGCCTCAGCCTGGACAAGGGCCTGGAAGAGGATAAGGATTAGAGCGACCTTTGGCCCGGTGTCCCTCCTTGCCACACTTAAAGCAGGGGCCCAGAGGGGCTTTGAGGGTTCTGCCCTTAAGGCTTATTTCTGTGGGAGCCCCAGATAGCTGCTGCCAGCATCCGGCATTTAGCCTGATCCCTTTAAGTTGTTCGTTTCCTGTTTCCTCATCTTTATTATAGAAAACTTTAAAGGCAGCATTTAAGAGTTCCCTTTATGGAGTTTGAGAGCCATCTTTCAGCCTTTGTAATTTGTGTCTGATGTCAGGAGCCGATTGAGAAATGAAATGAGTATGTAGGAGGAGGAGGTCTTTTGCTGAAGAGGGGTCTAGTTTAGTGTATTTTTGGAGAGCATCCACTAGGCAAGACAGAAAAAGGATGGGATTTTCGTCTGGACCTTGGCTGATCTCTTCGAGTTTTTCATAGTTAACTGCCTTGTGTGCTGCCGCTTTTTGGAGCCTTGCTGTGAGGCAAGCTACCATATGATTTCGGTGTCTGCGGCCTGGGGAATTTATCTGATAGTTCCGATTGAGATCCTGTCTGGGAACAGCTACTGCCCCCATGGGCTGTTGATTATCTTGCCGTGACCCTGAGCAGCTAGCTAGACTCTCTCTTTTCCTTCTGGAGGAAGGAGTGGAGGACAGGATTATGTAGAGGTCATTCCAGGTAAGATCATGGGATTCAGTTAGGTATTCAAATGTCTTGACATAAGTGGCAGGGTCAGTGGAGGACACTAACTTTTTCTCAATTTGAGAGAGATCAGCCAGAGGGAAGGGGATATGAGTGTGGACTATACTCTCGGCTCCTGCACCTCCCCTAAAGGGAGAACAGCAGCAGGTTCCAAGGGGAGAGTCCAAGATTAGGGGGTAGGGGGAGGAGTGTTCTGAGGGATCTGAGCTGGACTCATCAGGAGCTGAGGGGTGAAGGAAAGGGGGAGTGGGGGAGTCATCTGGGAAGTCAGCTGAAAGAGAAACATAAGGGAGTGGGGACCTAGGGGTGGTGGCCCATGGTCAGTGGGATTAAAAGAGGAAGTCTCGGTTTCAGGGTTAAGAGAAGTATTGTTTGGAGTGAAGAAGTAAAATCCGATATGTAGAGCAGGATTCACAGAGAAAGGGTCTGGAGCACAGAGTGAAGAAGGCCTGGACATAGGGAACTTCAGACCACTTTCCATTGCAGTGATACAAGTTGTCAAGGTCTCGTAATGTGTTATAATACTCAGGCCATTGAGATCCATTATAAAATGTATATTGTACCCAAGCACTGTTAGCTTAGGTCTGACATCACCCTCAAGGCTGAATTGTCTAGGTTCCTTAAAAGGAGCCAAGAGGGCTGTTTTTGGAGGGTGTGGAGGGTGTAGAGGGTGTGTTCCCCGGGATAAAGAAGATGTAAACCAATGGGGAAAGTGAAGAGAGTGAGTGGCAAACCCTACGGGATGGAGCGGCTCTTTGGACAGGCGTGCCCACTGACGAAGAGTCCATCTGACAGAGAAGATGGGTCCTTTCGGAGCCAGGTATCCTCCGTTCAGAAGGACCGGAGGCCAGGAAGCCAAGGAGTCTTCTGACCTAGTACTAGGATTTGTCAGAGAGCAAGAGAGACAGAAGACCCAAAATGAGGCAGATAATCGCTCACCCAGAAATTAAGTGACCTTTGTGGACTAGCAGATCAGCAGTAAAAAAGTGAAGCTCACAGTCCCGCGACCTCCCTGGCTGGGTTCAGAGAAGATTTGGGAGATTAGGGCTGAACCCCTTAGAGCTGGGGAAAGAGACAGGATCCAGAGGTTAGCCCCGGCGAGCTGCCACAATCCACTCTCTCCAGGTCGCAAATCAATAACCTCGAGGCTCAGAGGAACAGCCACTAAGACTGCTCCAAACCCTCCCAGGTTTCGACATCAGATGTTAGGTTTACCCGAGGACAAACGCACAATGCCGATGGGAGTAAGCAAGGTTTATTGGAGCAGAGTGACAGCCAGGCTGAGCCCAACATGGCATCAGGCCCCAGTGCGAGGGGACCTGAAACTTACATGGTGCTTGAAGTGGGCTTTTTCAGTGGGAATATTTTGGGCAGGTAAATTGGCAGGGAAGGGTTAAAAGTCCAGTGAAACAGGAGGTGAGCATGTACATGTTGCCAACTCGGATGTTGCAAGGTCCTATTCCCACACAAAAGATAAGGGAAGAGTCTGGTTCCCATACTATGGGAGTAAGGGATAGGACCCTCCTGGGCCTAACAACATTGCTGAAAGAAACTGAAGAAGACACAAATAAATGAAAGGATATACTGTGCTTATGGATTAGAAAAATTAACATTGTTAAATGTCCACACTACTCAAAGCGATCTACAGTTTCAATGCAATCTCTATCAAAATACCAATGGCATTTTCCACGGAACTCATTCTAAAATTTTTATGAAACCATAAAAGAGCCCAAAGAGCCAAAGCAATATTGAGAAAGAAGAACAAAGTTGAAGATATCACAGTCCCTGATAGCAAACTACAGTATAAGACTATAGTAATCCAAACAGCAGGGTACTGCAACAGAAGTGAGAACCCAGAAATAAACCCATGTCTGTATGGTCAATTGATCTACTGCAAAAGAAGCAAGAATATACAGTGGGGTAAAGACGGTCTCTTCAATAAATGGTGGTGGGCAAACTGTACAGATATATGCAAAAAAAATGAAACTAGACCACTGTCTAATACCGCACACAAAAATAAACTCAAGAAGCTAAGCAGGGTCAGGCCTGGTTAGTACTTGGAAGGCAGGTCACTTGGGAATACCAGGTGCTGCAGGCTTAAAAATTAATTAATTAAGTAATTGATTAATCTCAAAATGGATTAAAGATTTAAATGTAAGACTCAAAACCATAATTCTCCTAGAAGAAAACATAGGCAATAAACCCCTTGACACTAGTGTTAGCAATAATTTTTTTGGATATGTCTCCTAGGGTGGGAGTCTACAGCCCCCAGGGCATGCAACAGTCCACAGCCTGTTAGGAACTGGGCCACACAGTAGGAGGTAAGCAGCAGGTGAGCAAGCAAAGCTTCATCTGTATTTGCAGCCACTCCCCAGCACTAGCATCACCTCCTCAGCTCCGCCTCAGATCATCAGGCATTAGATTCTCATAGAAGCACCAGTGCCTGGTGCCGAAAAAGGTTGGTGACCACTGTCTTACGGCAAAGTTGACAAAAGCAAAAATAAACAAATGGGACTACATTAAACTAAAAATCTTGGCACTGCAAAGGAAACCATCAATAAAACAAAAAGGGAACCTACTGAATGGGAGAAGATACTTGTAAATAATATACATGATAAGGGGTTAATATCCAAAATATATAAAGAACTCGAATAGTTCAATATCCATTAAAAAAAAATCTGGTTTAAAAATGGACAGAGGACATGAATATATTTTTCCATAAAGGACCTACCTACTGATGGTTAACAGATACATCACTAATAACATCACTAATCATAAGGGAAGCAAAAATCAAAACCACAATGAGATATCACCTCACACCTGTCAGAATGGCTATGTCAAGAAATAAACAAATACCAAGTGTTGGCGAGGATGTGGAGAAAAGGGAACCCTTATGCACTGTTGACAGGATTGTAGTTTGGGCAGCCACTGTGGGAAACAGTACCGAGGTTCCTTAAAATTAAAAATAGAACTACTATATGACCCAATGATTCCACTTCTGAATATTTATCCAAAGAAATCCAAAATACTAATTCAAAAAGACATATGCACCCTTGTGTTCTTTGCAGCCTCATTTACAATAACCAAGACATGGAAGCAACCTAGGTGTCCATTGATAGATGAATGAAAAAAGCAGAGACAGTACATATATACAATGGAATACAATTCGGCCATTTTAAAAAAATAAAATCTTGCCATTTGTGACAGCACGAATGGACCTAGAGGGTATTATTCTAAGTGAAATAAGTCAGACAGAAGAAGACAAATGCCATATGATTTCACCTATATGTGGAATCTAAAAAACAAAATAAATGAACAAACAAAATAGAAACAAACAGATACAGTGAACAAACTGTTGGTTACCAGATGGGAGAGTTGTTAGGGGGATGGATGAAAAAGGTGAAAGGGATTAAGAAGTACAAATTGTCAGTTATAAAAACAGTCATGAGGACACGAAGTACAGCTCGGAAATATAGTCAAAATATTGTAATAACTATGTATGGTGTCAAATGGGTATTAGACTTATTGGGGTGATCTAGTCAAAAGGTATATAAATGTCTAATCACTATGAAACTAATATAACATTTATATGTCAACTATACTTGAAAATTAAATTTTTAAAAATGTAAATGAAGTATACATTTCAATTAAATGGCAAAGAATATCAGATTACATATAAAAAGAATACTCAACTATATGCTACCAATAAAAGACGCACTTTAAATATAAAGTGTGGTTTCAAGTAAAAGTGTAGGGAAATATATATTATGCAAACAGTAAGCATAAGAAGGCTGCCATCAGAAAAGTAGAGTTCAAGACAGTATTACTAGGGATAAAGTGAAATATTTCATAATGATAAAGGAGCAACTCATCAGGAAACTATAATTTTCCTAAATATGTATGTACCTAATAACAGAGCTTCAAAATTTATGAAGCAAAAAATGACAGAAGTAAAGAAAGAAATTGACGATTACACAAAAATTAATTTGAAATGGATCACAGACCTCAACTTATAAAATAAACTACAAAACTTCCATAGAAAACATGAGAAAATCTTTGTAACCTTGAAGTTGACTGTGATGTCATTTATAATAAGGAATATATATTTGGTCTTTGTCCCTTTATCTGACACGGAGCTCCTAAAACCCTTGGAATTTCCTGTGATGAGAGCAATAAAAGGTCTCTTGTTATATTAATAAGGTAATTTTTGGAAAGAACCTAAGGACAGGGACTGGTTGCCCCACCATGTGATTACAGGGTTGGAATTTTCAATCCCACCACCACCTCTGGGGAGGGGAGATTCATTCACCAATGAATCAATCACCAATGGCCAATGATTTAATCAACCATGCCTATGTAATGAAGCCTCCATAAAACCCCTAAAGGATAGGGTTCAGACAGCTTCCAGGTTGGGGAACCAGAACACTTCCACAGGCTTCTATCTTAGGGCATTGCCCTATGAATCTCTTAATCTGGCTATTAATTTGTATAATTTCATATCCTCTGTAATAAACTGGTGCTCTAGTGAGTAAATGGATTTTCTCTGAGCCACTCTAATAAATTAATTGAATCCAAGGAGGAGGCTATGGTAACACCTGATTAATACCTTTGACTTTGAACTAGCATCTGAATTCTGCTCTAGCAAATTAATTAAATCCAAGGAGAGGGTCAATGGAACCTCCAATCTATAGCTGCACGGGTAAATCAGAAATATAGGTAACAACCTGGGCTTGCAACTGGCATCTGAAGTGGAGTGTAGTCCTGTGGGACTTAGTCCTTAACCTATGAAATATGATGCTATTTCTGGGCAGATAGTATCAGAACTGAGTTAAATTGTAGGCTACCCAGCTGGTATTGGAGCATTGGTGTGGGAAACAACCCCCCAACACGTTAGTGTTGGGGTGCAGAATAAATATAGGCAAAGATTTATTAGACAGAATTTAAAAAGCACTAACTATGAAAGAAAACAATCTGTAGGGAAGAGGCATAAGAACTAAACATTAAACCAAGTTGTATTCAGAGCCTATGTGCTGCCTGAACAGATACCGGGCTGAGCAGCACACAGCCAGACCATGGCAGTGTGTTTGTGGGGGGTGGGGTTGTGGGGGGGCAGTGCTACAGGAAGAGTCCTGTTGCGATTATTAAACACTTGGGTGTCTCTCTCATTTTCTCTGTCTTTGAGGGGAGGTCACACATCTCTCTGTGGAGCATTATTCCTTCTCTAATAAACCTTTCTTTGTCTCTAACTCTGGCATGCACTTGAATTTTAGAACCCTCAAGGACTCTTGGTGCAGGACTTGAGCCCCCACTTGGTGCCCCAACCTGCATCAAATTGATAGCATGCACATCATTAAAATTCAAAATCTCTGCTAACCAAAAAAAAAAACTGAATCCTTTCCTCCTTAGATTGAGAACAAGACAAAGATGTCTGCTCTTACCATTCCTCTTCCACACTGTACTGCAGGTTCTGACCAGAGAATTAGACAAAAAGAAAAAAAGGCATCCAGACAAAAAAGCAGAAATTAAACCATCTTTATTCTCAGACAACATAATTTCAGATATAGAAAATCCTATAGAATCCACCTTTTAAAAAAAAGACTACAACTAATAAGTGAGTATAGCAAGTTGGCAAGGTTAGAAGAGCAACATACAATGAACATCTGAAATAAAATTAAGAAAGGAGTTCCACTCACAATACTATCAAAAAGAATAAAATATTTAGGAATAAATTTAACAAAAGCAGTATAAAACATATACTCTGAAACTACAAAACATTGTTGGAAGAAATTAAAGAACATCTAAACAAATGGAGAAACATTACAGATTTATGAAGTAAAAGACTCGATGCTGTTAAAATGGCAGTTTTCCACCAATTGGTCAAAATCCCAATTGACTTTTTTTTGGGGGGGGGGGGTCAGAAATTGGCAAGCTGATCTAACATTCTTTTGGAAATGCAAAGGACATACAATAGCTAAAAGAACCTGGGGAAAAAAAGAACAAAGTTGGAGGACTTATGTATACCAATTTCAAAACTTACTACAAAGCTACCTTCATCAAGACAGTGTGGTACTGGCATAAGGAGAGACATTTAGATCAACAGAAGAGAACTGAGAATTCAAAAGTAAACTTCATATTCATGGTCAACTGATTTTAGAGAAAGATACCAACACAATTCAATGAGAGAGAGAAGAGTCTTTCAGCAAATGGTGCTGAGACAATTGAATAACCACATGCAGAATGATGTATTTGGAAACTTAACCTCACACCACACACAAAATTTAACTCAAAATGGATCAACATCTAAATGTGAGAACTAAAACTATAAAACTCAGAAAAAATCACAGGAGTAAATTTAAGTGACCTTGGTTAGGTAATGGTTTCTTAGACATGATATTAAAAGCATAAGAGATAAAGAAAAAACTAATAAATTGGACCACATTACTCCTTCTAGTGGATCTAAAAATATAATGATATTTATAACTATTTCATCTCTTTTGAAACAATAGTAAAAGAAATTTCTATAGCGACTGCTCTAATCTGTGGCCATTTTAATAGTCATTATGATGAATTAATTTTGACAAGACAGGGCATGAGGGCTTTTTCTGGGGTGATAAAAATGACCTGTGTCTTGAGTGTGGTAGTAGTTACACAACTGCGCCAATTAACCAAAACCAATTGGTTTGAAGATTTTCAACTATGCTTTTCACCGTAAGTGAAGTTTACCTCAATAAAAATTTTATTGTTAAAGTGATCTCTCTGAGAGGAGAGGAAGATGAGCCCAGTGGTGCACTTTTCGTTATGAGTCCTTTGGTACTTAACATTTGTAAAAGCGTGTGTACGAATTACTTTCAATTCTTTTAAGTTTTGAAAAATAAACTATATTCAAAGTTGAAGCTTCTTCCTATCATTGTTTCATGGAAGACAGAAGATGAGAAGAAATCTCCTGTTTGGGAGCCTGTCATTCATCTGCCCAGTCAGAGCACTGGTTGGGCAGACAGCGGCAGGGTCTTAAGTCAGAAGACTCTTGAAAGATGCAATAGAAATGAAGTTGTAATCATTTATTCCCCGTTGTGAAGCTGTTGTATGAAACACATAATCTCTAAAAATATGAAAGTCAGAATCTCAAAAGCTTCCATTTTTTTAATGCTAAAACTTATTTGCATATCAAAATTGCCTCAGGACAGTAAGCAGAATTAGAAAATTAAGGAATTACATTAAAAGAGAGAGAAAGAAGTAGGACAAATGTGTGAAAGTGTAGAGCACTGCCCTCTGTCTCTGAAAAGCTGGCTTTAAGTTTAGATCAACCACCCCAGCAATATTCATAAATAAAAAGCAAGACTTAAAACATCATGGCTGTTCAATTTTGATAATACCATTATCACAAATTTATTTACTAACTCAATGACAAACAAATCTCTTTCATTAAAAAATACACATCTACACAGCATTACTCCCTCTAGTGGACCTTAAAGGTAACAACATTTATAAAGATTTCATCTTTTTTGGAACAATAGTAAAAGAAATTTCCATAACAATTACTCTGGTCAGTGGTTATTTTAATGATCAGTATACAGTGACTTAATTTTGCTTTCCTATGTATGCCTTTTTCCATTTTCTCTCCTCTAAGAAAAAGGTACTTAACATTCATCTGAATAATAAACCATGCATAAATCAGAAAATGATAGACATTTCAAACATTACTTACGAAGATAAAAATTTGAAAACTATCAAAGGTTGTATTATACTCAACATGAATCATAAATATTTTTAAAATTTCACTCATAACTTAAAGAGCCATTTCAACAGTCTATTTGCCCGCATGTCACTACAAAGTGTTCAAAATTGGGTCAGCAATCATTTTTTAATAATAATTCAAGTTTCATATCTACTTATTTTTAGAGAGTACAGTTTTAAATATAATCTATTCATTTACCCTCAAATCTCAAATACTATTTATAAGTTTTTTGTGAAGATTTTGTCATGCCATGACTACGTTTTGCATTTGGAGACACATGCAGTTGATCTTGAACAACATGAGGGTCAGGGACGCTGATCTCTTCAAAAACGCAGTTCCCACATGTAACTTTTGACTCCCCCAAAAACTTAACTACTAATAGCCTACTGTTGACCAGAAGCCTTACCGATAACAAGCAGTCAATTAACACATATTTTGTACGTTATATGTATTATATAATGTGTTCTTACAATAAACTATCCTAGAATAAAGAAAATATTATTAAGAAAATCATATGCAAGAGGAAATGCGTTTATAGCACTGTATGTTTTTATTGGGGAAAAAAATCTGCATATAAGTAGACCCCTGCATTTCAAACCCTTGTTGTTCAAAAGTCACTGTGTATAAAATATGCGTAATGAAATGTTATATTTCGGTTGGCATGACTTCTATTTCTAGACTACTGAGTTTACTACAACTCAATTAGTCACAGATGCCACTACCAGGAAACAGTCACCTTAAAAGGAGCAAAGATAATGACGTTCAGTTGAGCTGATCTCTGTAGCCTGATTCAAGTAAAATGTTAATAACTAGACAGCAAGCCCTGTGATTACATGATTTAGGACAAGTTTTATGATTGCAAATAACTGAATGGGGTTTCACATATCTTTTCAAAATGAATAATTTGAAATGGCAACACATCTTAGAAGTATGGGCTTCTACAGAAGTGAATTTAGGTAAAATATTGATGACAAAGTTTCATATGTCTAGGATGTCACATTTAACAGAAGGGAAAGAGATACATTTCCCACCAAAATCAAATGCCACTGTCATCAACAACCCCACAGAGGCTCAGCTACCTAAAATGGAAATGAAAATATAATGTATGGAAATATTCTCTTAGAAAAACTCCTTAAGGCTTCACATGTATTAATGTATTAGTTTGCAAACATTAAGATCAAAGGCAAAGCAACAAATGTATCCTAAAAAGTTTTTCGTCAGATTTTTATTAACGATATACAAGTAGTGGGGCATAAAAAATTAATAGGCTCAAGCCTTGCAATGTCAAACGCAATGATCTCTAGCCATGCTTACCTCCTTCGCTTTTTGTTTCAATCTTGCTGGCTCTGGGTCTTCTTGCCTTGAGCAACTCTACATGGTTAAAAAAGGAGAAAGAAAGGTTAACAGATGGTTTAAGAGCTCTTCATCTGTTGCAGTAAGTTAAAAAATAGCAGAGGAAGGAGAATAGGATCCAAGGTGTCAAACACACAAGGCCTAAATTCATAGACGTGTAACTTCAAGCCTTTAGGCTTACCCAATAAACTGTTAAATATTCAGTTTTAAATAAAATCTACTGTAACCTGAAAAAAATCAACTCACCTGACTTATAATATTGCTAACTCTTAAGTTTAAAAATAAGTTTCTGTTCTTTTTTAACTATTCAAGATGCTGTATACTGAGTCTTTCCAGACTCATTAGACCCTATATATAATTCTATGCCCCCAAATCTTTTCTTTCCAGGGAGCCCGACTCATCTGATAGAGAAGCAGCCACTCTACAGCAGACAAAGAAATGTACCTAAAGCAGACAAAGAAATGTACGTAATATTTCCCATTTCCTGGATCCAAAAATATCTTATGGTGCCAAACTGTCAGTCCTCAAATCTCTTGGACAATGAAATCAATCCTTAATTGATAACAGATCTTTGTACATCTATCACAAAAATATTCCCGCAACATGTAGCAGAATTCCCTTGTCCCATGCTGTTTAGCATGTGCTGACATATTTAGGGCCTAAATAGTATGTGAAGAAGAAAACACAAATTTAAAATATTTGACTTGAAAGGACAAAAGACAACAAATGCTGGCAAGAATGTGGTGAGAAGGGAATTCCTGAGGCCTGTTGTGGGGTGGGTGCAGCCAACATGGAAAACAGAATGGAGGGTACTCAACAAATTAAAAATTGAACTATCACGGAATACAGCAATCCCACTGCCGGGTATTTATCTGAAGGAAACAAAAACACTAACATGAACATGCAGGCCCATGTTCATTGCAGCATTATTTGCAATAGCCAAGACGTGGAAACAACCTAAATGTCCATCAACCGATAAAGGGATTAAGAAGATGTGGTACATATATACAATAGAATATTATTTGGCCATCAAAAAGAATGAAATCTTGGCATTTGCAACATGAATGGACCTTGAGGGCATTGTGCTAGATGAAATAAGTCAAACAGAGAAAGACAAATACAATATGATTTCACTTACATGTGGAATCTAAAGAGAAAAAAGTAACCCAGCTCATAGATACAAAGACTAGATTGGTGGTTGTCAGAGGTGGGAAGTGGAGGCGGGCAAAATAAGTGAAGGGAGTCAAAAGGTACAAACTTCCAGTTTTGAAACAAATCAGTCATAAGGATGTGATATAAGGCATGACAACAATGGTTAGCAAGACTGTATATTTGTATGTTCGAATATTTATTTCAAATTATATATTTAAAAGTTGCTAAGAGACTAGATCTTAAAAGTTCTCATCACAAGAAAAAAAAATTCTATAGCCGTGTATGGTGACAGGTGTTAATTAGACTTATTGTAGTAATCATTTTGCAGTATATACAAATATGGAATTGTTAACTTGTAACACCTGAAACTGATTGAACGTATGTCAATTATACCTTAATTTTACAAAATCAAAAACCAAACAAAAAATATTTGACTTTAAATTCCCCCCCCCAAAAAAATATTAGCAACATATTTTAAGCAAACAGAATGCAGAATGACTGTGCTGAAGCCAAAATACACCCACTTAAACAGAACAATGGCAGAGACCACATCAGAGGGACCTAAACTTGGACACTGACACCAAAGCAGAGTTGTGATTAAAGAAGAGACAGCTTTACCATCTGCAGAAGAAGGAGCCTCCTGGTGCTAGACTACTGGGGGTGGTGGCTTCCCCTCTCCCAAGAAAGGAGCCCTGAGCTTCCCGATGACTGCTGCTAGTGCCTGTGTCCTGACTGTAATGGCTGGACCCTTTCATCAAACCCACAGCAAAGCCATGCAGCTTCTGATATAGAAACTGCCTACATATGCTAGTTTTTCCTTCTCTAGATAATCTGCACCAAATTCTCCCAGTTACAAGATCTGCCAGTCATTTATCAACTGCTCGTCTATCACTCTCTCCTTCTTGCCATCACCGAAGCTTCCTTGCTTTGCTGTATGAAGCTGGTGGGCAGAAGAATAAAATGAAATAGAGCAAGGAGGAAAACTAAGAAACGAGGTCATCATCTGAACCTGAGGAAGGGAAAAGGTGTTAAAGATTGGGGGAGAGAAAAGAAGGCATAAAACAGGGGTCTCGGAGAGTGGCAGAGTGAACCAACTGGGGAAATGGATTCTCACTGCTGAGCTGTGCTAAGAGCCCACTTAAAGTTTCTGGTTACAAAATTAAAGTAGGGTCAAGTTAGCGTGGTATTGGGCAAGTAGGAGGGACAAGGGAATGGGGAGGGTTCTAAGAAGAGAGTGTAATTATGGACGACACACTTACAAGACAGCTGTATTTCCAGTTACCTAAAAAGGGATTTAAATCAAATGAGAAGAGTGATTGTTTACAGGAAGTGGAATTATGGGTAGGCTTTGCTAACCTCTTCATACTTTTCAGGATTTTCTTATGATTTTGCAAAAAGTATATATTTCATTTCATAGACAAATAAAAACAATAAAACAATTTCAACAATGAATAAAAAAATTTTAAATCCAGCAAAATGAAATTTTGTTGGGAAAGAAAGCAACTAACCCAATTTCCTGTAGAAAAACTGCCCTAAATTTGGATGCTTCCTTGACTATTAATTTGGATATTTATGGTAACCCTCTATGACAGGAAAAATACTAATGAATCACTTGGGAAAAATGAAAAAAATCACACTACTGGAAAAACACACCAAAGGCAAATCTGCAAAGCTACTGAAAACATGACAGGATGTCAAGAGGACTTGTGTGTCCTTTTTGTAGATTTCCAGCTGAAATGGTTGGAGATAGTTTTCCAGCTATCACTGGAAGGTAGAGTAAAGAGGAAGAATTCCCTACGAAATCAATGTGTGAATATAGCAAAAGGTGAGAGAAGCCACAGAAAGGCTTGTGATGCTTACTCAGAAGCCCATGCAAGGGCTACCGTCTGTTTCCTGTTGTGTGCAGCCCCACTTCGCTCTATGAAGGCTAGGACAGAGGGGCCCCACAGCCCCTTCCTTGTCACACAGCAGGCTGAGCACGGAGGTCTGAATTGGAAGGGGACAGGTTATGTCCAGTTTTCTGGGCCGTAAAGAGTAGGGTGTAGAAGTCCTGCTTGCCCTGGGCAGCCATTCCCTCTGGTGGCTCTTAAAAGGCCTTCTCTGTCAGCCACACTTGCTTCATCTAAAAAACAAATCTTCCTAAAGCATCTGTGATGTTGGGACTCGACATCTATCTATAGGCTTGGTCAACTATATCAAGAAAGACCAACCTGTGGGTGAGCTTAGGGGAAAATGCCTAATCAGTGGGCACAGGTATATCACACCAGTTTGTTTTCAATAAATCTCCGGTTTAAGTTCTTGTTGGAAGACACAGGGGAGGACTGAACTGAAAGCACTGGACTGAAAGAGGTTTAGCCTCCTCTTGCTTTAAATTTAAGGATGATAAATTACCATGAAATTAATTTAGTTTTACTATTACACTTTCGCTGTGAGTCCTGAGCCAAGGCCATTCCTATGTTAAAGTCTTTGTATATGTAACATTTCGTATGCCCAAAATACCTCTGTGAATAAAACCGATATTGAGAAAACCTATTAATATTTTGTAAAATGACATGTCTGGTATGGATGCTGTTTGGCTTTTTCTGAGGGAAAAGAACATAATTCTATAAAATATTAGAAATTCTACTGAGTGGACTGCAAAGGCATGACAGATACATTAATCCCAGTCGGCTGAGGTTTTAAGGAATGGGAAACTATTGTTTGAAAAGATAATTCCTGATATAATTGGAAATTGGATGAGAGTGGAGGGGGGTCTTAAGACTCCCTCTTTAAAAAAACACACTTTTCTAAGTACTTTGCCTTTAACTCAGAAAAAGTTAACTCCTAAAGCCACTCCAGCTGGCACTCAGACTGTAACCCGGGGTGTCTCACTGGGATGTTGTTATAATCAGGTTCAGCACATTCCAGAATGATTGTTTATTTCAGACACTTGCCGACTTTATGAGGTTTGTAAAAGAGGGGAGAAATTCTGCTTTGCCTGACCTCATTTAAGAGCAGGAATACACATTCTTTGAGTTTGAAACTCTCAAGATTTATGCTTTAATCTTTCAAACTCCCAACTTCCCAGGGCACCTTAGCTTTCATCAATGATTTTCTCATAGTCATGCCTCTTACAGTTTTATAATTTTTTAAAAAGGTATTACTGGAAGAGTTTAAGGCACTGGTATCCATTTTCCATTAAATAAGGCGTCGAAACTCCTGATGCTGTACTGTAGTCACCACCACACCAAGTTTCAATTTAAACCCATTTTCCCCATTCTGATGACAGAACTTCACCTATGGCACTATTACCTTATAACTTTCATTTTTAATTAAAGAATTTAAACTGGCAACAGAAAACACATTGCTTTCACATTAGCTTTGTTAATAAAAAGTGAAAGTTGAAAGCAGTGTACCTGTGGATAAAATCTAGTTCCAAACTCCGGTTTCTCCTTTACTTCATGACAGTATTGAGTTAAAGGTCTATGCTTATGACCATCTTAGAATAAAAGAAACAAGGCAAATCGAAGATCTTTTAAAATCAGCTGTTTTGACTGATTACTAGTCTAAACACCAGAATAGATATTTCTATTTGGCAAAGGTTTCACAATTCTGAAGACACTGCAAAATGATACTTAGACAATTAGTAAAGACAGGCAGGAAAAATCCCAGAGAAAGTGAAGTATAATTGGAAGGAACAAACAGAAAACAAAATAATAGGCCTATCAAAATATATTATTAATTAGGGGGTGAGGAAAAATGGCGTATTTGATAGAGGCTTTGTTCATCCCTCTTGTGCCCAAATCAAAGTTGTGACAGAAATACAGAACAAACAGCAAGCAAAGTTGCCTAGGATCTAGATGAACAGAAGCCCTACAGCTTGGGAGAGAAATAATTAACCAACTTGTGACAGTAGACGGTAGGAGGGGGTGAAGACGCGGGGTCCCGAGCGGCTGAGTGGGACAGACAGAGGCTATGGCAGCGACAGGCGGCAACTGCAGACACCTCTTAAAGGGGTCGTGTCCGGGAGCGGACTTTCACGGCGATGGACCTGCTCGCTCTGAGCACCAAAGCGGGGTCGGCTACGCGGGGGGCACCAGAGACTTATAAAGAAACACTAAGTTGTCAGAGTGAGGGCTAGAGGCAAATCTTTCTCACAGGCAGAAGTGCTGGCGGTAGCCACAATTCCTCTGTTGAGTCCTCTCCGCTCCCAGTGTGTGGAAGCAAAGCGGCCATATCTGAAACACCACCAAACTAGATAACAGAGGTCCCTCCACCCAGAGGATTCCCTGAAACTCCGCCTCCCCAAACTCAGAGCCCCACCCAAGTCACATGTAGTTGTGTCCTCCGCAAGTCCAGAGCCACTCGTTGAATAGCACCTAGACTCACACTGGTAGCAGCTGGCCTCGGTTTCAGGCGTGGCCTCTTGAGGCAACCATAAGCACAGCATCTGTTGATTGCTGGCTGAATCTTAACAGGTGGCCCCAGAGGGGCACAGGCTGGGGCTAAACTTGGCCTGCAGCTGAAACCCTCTCAGGACTGTGCCACTGGACACCTACTACACAAAGCCAAACTAAGACCAAGAGACTTAGCAGCTTTGATTAGTACATAGAAACAGACACAGAAAGGCAGCCAAAATGGGGAGACAAAGAAGCAGAAACCATATGAGAGAACAGAACAGAGATCCAGGAATAATGGAGTCAAGCAATCTAACAGATGTAGAGTTCAAAACACTGGTTACAAAGATACTCAACGAACTTAAGAGAAGTGTAAATAAATTCAGTGAGAATGTTAACAAAGAGGTAAAAATCATAAAAATGGAAATGGAAATTATAAAAGGGAACCTGTCAGAAACGAAGAACACATTATCTGAGATGAGAAGTATATTAGAGGAAATCAACAGAATGGATAAAGAAGGGGATCAAATCACTGATATAGAGGATGGGGAAGCCAAGGACACTCAATTAGAACGGCAAGAAAAAGAAGCCAAGACTATAATAATAATTTAAGTAGCCTATGGGACACAATTAAATGTAAAAATATCCATGTCATAGGGGTACCTGAAGGAAAATGAGAGTTGAAGAGCTATCTGAAGAAATAATGATGGAAAATTTTCCTAACCTGGTGAAGGAATAAGATATACAAGCCCAGGAAGCTCAAACAGTCCCCAAAACCAAAAATCCAAAGAGGCCCACACCAAGAAACGTCAAAGGTTAAACACAAAGAGGAAAATCTCAAAAGCAGCAAGAGAAAAGCAGTTAATTACCTACAAGGGAGTACGCATAAGACTGGTAGCTGATTTCTCAAAAGAAACTATGCAGGACAGAAGGGCTTGGCACAAAATATTCAATGTGATGAAAACCCAGGATCTACAATCAAGAATTCTTTATCCAGCAAAGTTATCATTTAGAGCCGAAGGTCAGATAAAGAGCTTCCCAGACAAAAATAAACTAAAAGAATTATCATCACTGAGCCAGTATTACAAGAAATGTTGGAAGGACTTTCTTTAAGAAGAAAAAACATATATCAAAAACAGGAATAAAGAATGGTAATTATTACATGGCTATCAACAAGTACTCAAATGGAAAAGAATTAAGTGCTCCAACCAAAAGATAGAGTGGCTGAATGGATAAGAAAACAAGACCCCTACATATGCTGCCTATGGGAGACTCACTTCAGATTAAAAGACACACACAGACTAAAAGAGAGGTGATGGAAAAGATATTGCTTTGATGGACCTAGAGGGTATTATGCTGAATGAAACTAGTCGAATAGAGAAAGACAAATATCACATGATTTCACGTACATGTGGAATCTAAAGAACAGAATCAACAACAACAACAAAAATGAAAACAAACTTATAGATACAGAGAATATTTTGCGGGTTATTAGATGGGAGAGGGATTGGGGGGAGATGGTGAAAAAAAGCAAAGGGATTAATAAGTACAAATGGATAGTTACAAAATAGACATGGAGATATAAAGTGTAGCATAGGAAAATAATTAATAATGTTGTGATAAACATGTAAGGGGGGAAGAGGGGTACTAGATTCAGTGGGGTGATCTCTTTGTGAGTTATATCTCTAATCACTATGCTGTACAACTGAAACTAATATATTACTCTATGCCAACTATAATTGAAAAAAACACTTTGAACTGTACAATAAAAATATGGGTAACTAATTGTCTATTATACATCAATAAAGATATACCATAACAATGTTAATTGAAAGAAAACTGGAGCAGCTATATTAATATTAGATAAAGTATATTTTAGACCAAAAAATTATCTGAGATAAGAAGAGACTTTGCATAATGACTAAATACACTAAGAAAACAGCAATCCCAAATGTGTATGCACCTAACAACAGAGCTTCAAAATACAGGAAGCAAAAATTGATAAAACTGAAAGGAAAAACAGATGAATCTACAATTATAGTTCAAGACTTCAATACTTCTCATTCAGTAATTGAGAAAATTTATAAACAGATAATCAGCAAGGATATAAGAAAACAAATCAACATGATCAACTGATTGGATCTAAATCTACACTTATAGAATGCTTTACCTAAGAACAGCAGAACACACATTCTTTTCATGTGTGTAGGGAATAATTGGCAAGTTAAGTCATATCTCAAGTCATAAAATACATCTTAACAAATTTAAAAGAATTAAAATTATACAGATTGTAGTCTCTGACTATAACTGAATTAAACTAGAAGTCAATACAAGCTTGGAGATACCACAGGTTTGCTTTTAGACCATCTCAACAAAGTGAATATCACAATAAAGAAAATTACACAAATTTTTTAGTTTCTCAGTGAATATAAAAGTTATGTTTACACTACACTGTAGTCTACCGAGTGTGTGTGACAGCATTATTTCTAAAACAAACACACACAAAACAATGTACATACCTTAACCTAAAAATATGTTCTTGTAAAAATTGGTAATCATCATTTTCACTGTTACAATAGTAACATCTGAGATCATGGATCACAGATTTCCACAACAAGTACACTACTACAAATGAAGTTTGAAATATTGCGAGAAGTACCAAAATGTGACAGAGACATGAAGTGAGCACATGCTCTTTTAAAAAATGGCATTGATAGTCTTGCTCAACACAGGGTTGCCAAAAATCTTCATTTTGTAAAAAATTCAATCTCTGTAAAGTACAATAAAGCAAAGAGCAATAAACAAGCTATGTCTATAATGAAAAGATAACAGAAAAATTCCCTCCTCAAAACTTAAAAATTAAACAATGTGCTTCTAAATAATCCATGGGTCAAAGAGAGTATCACAAAGGTAAATAAAAAATGTTTTGAACTGGAAGAAAATGAAAATAAATACTTCAAAAATTGTGGGATACAGTGCTTAGAGGAAATTATATAGTGTTAAATGCTTATGTTAAAAATGAAGCTCTTAAATTGATAATCTAATCTTATCTTAAAGAAAATAGAAAAAGGAGAGCAAAATAAATGCAAATCAAACACCAGGAAGGGAACAATAAAGTTAGAACAGAAATTAATGAAATTAAAAAGAGGAAAACAAGAGAGAAAATCAATGAAATCAAAGCTGGTTCTTTGAAACAGTCAATAAACCTGGTAAACCTCTAGCAAAACATACCAAGAAATAAGAGACGAGATACAAATAACCAATACCAGAAATGAAACAGGAGATATCACTATAAATCCCATAGATATTAAAATGAACAACTCTACTTCTATTTTTAAAAAAATGTTCAGCAAATTAGGAACAGAAGAGAACTTTCTAAGCTTGATAAAAAGTATCTACAAAAAAAATTATTTTTTAAGCAACCATCATATTTAATTGTGAAAGAACTAAATGCTTTCCCCCTAACATTAAGGAGAAAGCAAGGATGTCCACTCTCATAATTTCTGTTCAACATTATACAGGAAGTTCTAGTTAAGGTTATTAGACAAGAAAATTATACGATAGGCAATATCAGAAAGGAAGAAATAAAACATCTCTACTTATAGATGACATGATTTTATACATAGAAAATCCTAAGTAATCCATCAGAAAACTATTAGAACTAATAAACAAGTCATCAAGTTTACAAGATATAAGATCAATATACAAATTCAATTGTGTTTTTATACTCTAGCAATGAACAGTGCGAAAATGAAATAAAAAACAATTCTATTTATAATACCATCAAAAAAGAATAAAATGCTTAGGAGGAAATTTAACAAAAGAAGTACAAAACTTAAATTCTGAAAACTGTAAAACGTTGTTGAAATTTAAAAGACCTAAATAAATGAAAAGACATCCCTTGTCCATGGATTAGAAGATAATATTTAAGTCTTATGTATTAATAATTAATAAGTTGAACATTTAATATGTTAAGAAGGCAACACTTTCCCAAACTGGTCGATGGATTCAACACAATTCCTATCAAAATTCCAGCCGGATTCTCTTCAAAAACTGATAAACTAATAACAAAATTCATATGGAAATTCAAGGGACCCAGAATAGACAGAACGATCTTGAAAAAGAAAAACAAAGTTGGAGGATTCCCACTTTCTGACCTCAAATTTTAACTACAAAGGAATGGTAATCAAGACAATGTGTTACTGGTATAAAGACAGATATACAGATCAATGGAATAGAATTGAGAGTCCAGAAATAAACCCTCACACTTACAATCAATTTATTTTCAACAATAGTGCCACATGCTCACATAGGAAAAGAACAGACTTTTCAACAAATTGTGCTGGGACAACTGGATAGCCACATACAATAGAATGAAGTTAGACCCCTACCTAACATCATCCCAAAAATAGTGGATCAAATACCTAAATTTAAGAGCTAAAACTATCAAACTCTTAGAAAAAAAACCTAGGTGTAAAATTTTATGACCTTAGGTTATGGTTTCTTGGATATGGCATCAAAAGCACAAGCAACAAAATAAATGAATAAATAAATAAACTTGGGTTCATCAAAATTAAAAACTTATGTGCAGCAAAGGACACCATTAAGAAAATAAAAGGATAACCCAAGAATGGGAGAAAATATTTGCAAATCATGCATCTGATAAGGCACTCATATCTAGAATATATAACGAACTTTTACAACTTGACAAAAACAAATGTTCTTTCCCTTTTGAAAAATCTCCTGTTAAAATGACCATTTGAACACATACAACTACTGTTACTCTGAAACCCTCACTAAAATTAGTTATTTTCAAAAGAGAGACATAAACCCACAAGAAGAGGAAGAATAACAGAACAAACACAAGAACGACAAATCCTAAACTGAGAATTGACCTAATCTACACTATGCTTCCTTCATTCAAACTCCTTCTATCTGTACAAATCCCATCCATTTCCCAAGGGCTTCCTCCTATTGAATGTTATCAATATTTCAGCCCATTCTCCATTCACTCTAAAATCCTGTCTCTGTGATAATAACAGTAATAAAAACAAGCACCTATGAAGCATCTATAAAGTGCCCCAGTAAAATTCTGAGTCTTTATAAAATGAATACACTTTGGCATTTGGCAGTTCTCAAATTATTTCTTATTCTTCAGTCTTATTTCCCAAATTTGGGTGTGAATTTCTTGAGAGGAAAATTTCTATTTTATCCAGCTCTAAAATTTTTCACAGCACCAGACTCCAAATAAGTAATCAATAAGTACCTAAAATGGCTCAGTTCATACACTACACACCTACTGATCTTCATTAGTGCCAATAATCCAATGTCCAATTGGCAATCAAAATAAAGAAAGCATGCCTCTATTGCCATTTTAGGTCTTGCCACCAAAAATTCTGCCAGTTGTCCCAAAGGACAGCAGGTGGTATCTCAGAGACCCATCTATCCATTTATTGCAGGATGACCTGCCTAGTTTAGCATTTAGCAATCAGACTTCTAAATAGAAATAAACCCCATGCTGAGTAGGCAACAGATGAAAAAAAAAAAAAAGATGCCTTTTATGGCACTCCATGATAATGGCTTTATTGCCAAAAGCCATATTAGCAGAAGATGGAAGATTCAATTTATAGAATCTCCTGAATGTCTGTCTGTTCAACGGCAGCCTGTTCATGCCCACAAAGAGATCGGTGCCCGTGGAAAACGTATTTGAAGGACAACTCACAATGCTACTTGCTCTGCCAAATGAAGGAATTCACATTCTTTTATTTTTTAAGCCAAAAGGGGGCAAAACTAACCAAATAAATTAGTGCATCCTGCTCTAAACTTCACAGTCAAATTGAAACACAGAATTGGAACCACCCCACTCACTGTGATGATCTAAAAGTCAGTTAAGACAATTCAGAGAAATGCCAGAAAAACTTCCTTCTTTTTGAGACAACAAAAGCAGATGGGAAACTGCTAAAATGGCTCAAGTATGTGGCACTTTAATAACATTTATGTGTCTCTTGAAAAAAATCAGCTTTAACTGACTTTTTACTCTCTATGTCCTAGTTCTGTCAAAACCTCTTCTCCCTTTTTAGAGACTTAAATCAGAGAACAAACCATTACAAATATACTTTACCTTTAATTACTACCATTCAGAAACAATGTATTTCTTCTCCAGTCCTTGCCAAAACAAGGCAAGGGAGGAAGGCAATGGAAAGAAAAATTATTAATAAAACCTATCCCTAAGATGGCATCAAAACAAAACTGGCAATAAATTTTGTCAGGTGGCCTAGTAGAGCCTCTAGCTTCCCTGTGTATCTGGAAAATTCCATTAAACCCTTCCATTTTATATTATCTCCATATGAAGAATAAGGCAGTTAATATACTTCTACTTCAAATACCTAGAGTTGAAGGAAACCTTGATACTCGTCTTATTTGCCTGTCTCAGTTTATACATGAAGTACCTTGAAAGGCATGTTGTGAAAATAAATGCGACAATGACATTTCTCTAATTCTTAGAAGGTGGAAGTAATGGGTTTAAAAAACAAACAAACAAACAAATCTTTTATCTTCACTGTGGACAAATTTGACCTTGGGTTAACCTTCTAGCTCTATCTCCTGGAAACCTGATCAAGACTGATCAGTTTGTTCCCAAGTTGTTTTCTGGTGAGGGAAGGGAGGCAGAGTATAGCTCCCTGGAGTGAGTAAATAGTGCAGTGTGTTTGGTTCGGGTCATGTGGGTCTAAAATTTTAGCTAGACCCTCCCACCAAAAAAAAACCAAGATGGAGGCTTAATAGAACAAAATCACTATGTAAATTTTTAAAGTATGGATATATTTTAGTCACTTTATCACTTTTTTTTTCTTTTTTTTAACCTTTTCATAAATAACATAAACATCATTATTTTAAAAAGAAAGAAAAGAAACTTAACAATGACCAAGGTCAAGAAATATAAGTTTACCAGTGACCCTAAAAATTCCTCCATGTGCCTTGTCCCAGTATCAATCCCCTCCTATACCCCAGAAGCAATCAATATCCTGGCTTTATATAGTAATTATTTCTTTGCTCTGTGTGTGTGTGTATGTTTACATGTGTGTGATTTTATCACCAAGTGTGCACCCCTACCATGTACCTTGTCTTGCCCTTTTATAAAATTTAATATGTATTTCAGTTCTCTCTCAATTTTATAAGTCCCTTTCCATTCCTTTCTTTTCATGAAAATTTACTGTCAAAAACTTGGGGTGTCTGACCTATAGAGTTCTCACAGTCTGGTTTTGCTGACTAATACTCACGGTATAATTCAACATATTCCTTTGTATTTCTTGCAAACTGGCAGCTGGATCTAGAGGCTGGATGAGACTCAGATCCAATTCCTTTGGTAATCCCATAGTTGGTGTCAATGTCTTTCATTAGGCAGCATACAAAGTCTGATGGCCTCTCTCTTTTTGTGATGTGTGCAGCTGTCAATGCACATTGCCTAAATCCATTAAAATGGTGATATTCTAATTCTGGCATTTCTTTTTTATTCTTTGTTGAAACATTTTTATAAAGAGGTGCATTCTCTCTTCTACGGTTTGGTTGCCATTGGCCCAGGTCACCTAAAAAAGGCAGGATAAATGCTTGACTCTTTCCCTTTATCAATTTCAAGAAAACAAATTGGATCCCTATCATCTTCTGAGGATGACCAATTGGGTTTCTATTTTTAAAATCATTATACACCCATGGATTTAAACATATTTTGATGAGTTTTGATCTGTTACAAACATTTCCTTTATTGTAGCTCAAATGATCCCAAATTTGGCAAATAGAAGTCTTCTCAAATTAGCTCCTGAGTCCTTTTGCTATAACCTTATAGCCGCTGATGGCTTCTCCACTATTTGGTATAAAGGGATGTTTTCATTCATCTTGTACATTTTCTGCCCCAGACCTGGAATTCGTCATTTCTCCAAGAGTCCTGGTTTCTTCTGATGGAAATGATATTGTAAGACTACAGTCTGGGCACTGGGGATGCCCACTGATGGGCTTTTTCATTAGTCAGAACTAAAAATATACATATACATATACGCATAATATTTTTTTAATAAAATAGTTCATGAGTTCATATTGATAAATCCTCATTTAAACTTAAGACTACTGTTTTTCAGCATAATCTCTTCTGTATTATAACAATGTCTCCTTTCCTCTATATTGGGCACCCTTCTTCTCTAAAACCTGAGGTAATTATCTCATAATTATTCATTTGCTTTATCCCACATTATACACACAATGGTCGCAGATTAACAGTACGATTACCACCAACAACAACCTAATTACTGAGAACAACTTAAGAAATCTTGCATATGCACTCTCCTTTGTCCCCTACTTTTTATAGTTATAGTGTATTGACAGTGACAGAGCTTATAGCCATTACATATTGTACTCTCTTCCTTTACCCTCATTTAATCTAAAATAATCATGTTTAATATTCACCAGCAGTCCTAATATTGGTGTCTTTCTAGTCATTTTGGTTGTCGGGAGGTCTTTCTCTACCAGACTCCTCAAGAAGTGTTCATGAAAACGTCATTTTCTGAGTTTTTGCAAATTGGTAACATAATTGGTACTTGAGAGTCAACTTTCCTGGATATGAAATCTTTTGCTCACATATTCGTCCCTTGAGTATCTTAAACATATTAATCCATTTAACTGACTTTCTTTTATAAGTCACTTGCTCTTCATTCTTAAATAGCCAAAGGAATTCTCTTTTAAGTTCAGTTATTATACCAGAATACATCTTGGTGTTGGTCATTCTGGAATAATATCCATTCTGGATCACTATTCTGAGATACATGGTGACCTCATTTGATATGAACTTTTAAATATTTTTTAATTTCAGGAAACTTTTCTAAAATCATAGCTTTCTATTTTTGTTCTTCCTTACCTTAGTCCACTTATTCAGGGACCCATTACTTATATGTTGGACCATCTTTGCCTGCCTTCAATATTTTGTCAGTTCCTCTATATATACTTATCTTTTTCCTCATTTATTTTTTATTTTTAACATTTTCCTACTTTTAACTATTTTAAGAAATTTCTATCATTTTATTTGTGCTTGTATTCCTTCAATTCAGTCTCCATTTATAAAGTGATATTTTTCTTTTATTTTTATTTATCCTTTCTCATTTCACACAGTTTTATTTAATGTAATTCAATAATGTAGTTTTTTAGTTTAGTAATATTTTATTTTTTAATTACAGTTGGCATATGATGTTATATTAGTTTCAGGTGCACAACATAGTGATTAGACATTTATATAACTTACAAAGTGATTACGCTGATAAATCTGACATCATACATAGATATTACCATATTATTGAGTATATTTCTTATGCTATACTTCACAAGCCCATAATTATTTTGTAACTGACAATTTGTACTTATTAATCCCTTTCTCCTTTTCACCCACTTCCTAACCCGTCTTCCATCTGGCAACCTTGAAAATGTTCTCTGTATCTATGAGTTTGTTTCTATTTTGTTTGTTTGTTTTGTTCTTTAGATTTCACATATAAGTGAAATCATATGGCATTTTTCTTTCTCTGTCTGACTTATTCCACTTACCACAATACCCTCCATGTTGTTGCAGGTGGCAAGATTTCATTTTTTATTATGATGGAGTAATACTCCATTGTATATATGCACTACTTCTTCATTATCCATTCACCCACTGATGGACACTCAGGTTGCTTCCATATCTTAGCTTTTGAAAATTATGCTACAACAAACATATTAATTCACATGTCCCTTCAAAATAGTGTTTTGGGTTTCTTCAGTTCAACACACCGAAGTGGGGTTACTGGGTCCTTCTCTGTCTCTTGTTACAGCTTTTGTTTTAGTGTCTATTTTGTCTGGTATATGTTTTGCTACCCCAGCTCTTTTTTTTTTAATTTTCATTTTCATAAAGTACCTTTTTCCATCCCTTACTTTAAGTCTGTTTGTGTATTTTGATCTGAAGTGACTCTCTTATAGGCAGCATATGCAGGGTTCTTGTTTTCTCATATGTTCAGCCACTCTGTCTTTTGATTGGACCACTTAAATATTTTTTATTTGAAGTACTTTTTAATAGATATGTAGTTATTGCCATTTTATTATTCATATTTTGATCTTTTTCTCTTTTTTCTTCTTCTTCTTTAAGAAGTGACTCCAACATTTCCTGGAATACTAGCTTAGTGGTGATAAACTCTTTTAGCTTTTTCTTGTCTGGGAAGCTCTTTGTCTGTTCTTTGATTCTAAATGATAGCTTTGCTGTGTGGAGTAATCTGGGTCGTGGGTCCTTGCTTTCATAGTTTCAAAATTTCCTGCCAATCCCTTCTGGCCTGCAACATTTCTGTTGAGAAATCAGCTGACCGTCTTATGGGAGAGCCTTTGTAGGTAACTAATTGCTTTCTCTTGGTGCTCTTAAGATTCTCTCTTGGTCTTTAACCTTTGTCACTTTAATTATGACATATCTTTTTGTGGGCCTGTTGGGTCCATCTTGTTTGGGACTCTGAACTTCCTGGGCTTGTATGTCTACTTCCTTTACCAGGTTAAGGAAGTTCTCCATCAGTATTTGTTCAAATACATTCTCGATGCCTTGCTCTCTTTCTTCTCCTTTTGATGCCCCTATGGTGCGAATATTGATCCCCTTGATGTTTTCCCAGAGGCGACTTAAACTACCCTCAATTTTTTTGAATTCTTTTTATTGTTTTTCTTCTGATTAGGTGTTTTCTGCAACCTTATCTTCTAAATCACTGATTTGATTCTTTGCTTCATTTAATCTACAGTCGATTACCTCTAATGTATTTTTTATTTCAATTATTGTCTTCATTTCTGACTGGTCTTTGTTATGTTTTCTGTCTTAATTTTTATGTTTTCTACCTCTTTGTTAAAGTTCTCACTTAGTTCATCTACTCTTCCTGTAAGTTCATTGAGCATCCTTATAACCAGCGTTTTGAATTGGCCTCTTATGTATGACCCCAGTTGTAGGATTTCTGTTCAGCTAGACTTCAGGTGTTTCTCAATGATGGCTGTTCTATAGTTTAGTTATATTTTTAATGTGGTCATGGGAGGAGGTAAGCACAGCATTTATCTACTCTGCTATCTTCACTGGAAATTCCATTTTTCTTTTATTTTTAAAAGAGCTCTGTCACTTTTTCTGTTTTTTTTTAATTTGATTTGTGTCATTCTTTCATGTCTTATATAATTTTCTTAGTATCTTTTATCTTCTTTTGAAATAGAAGGTTACACTTTGTATTTGTTTTGTAGTTGTGTCTATGTGTGTTTTTATTGTCTGAAGAAACGTTATTCTGCTATTTCATCTTTCTTTAAAGATAAAGGAACCTCACTTGCTTGCTTATTTTTATGTGAAATTTGTTTTCTTAAAGTTTTAGAAGAGATAGTAGCTCAGAGTAGCTTTCACCCACAGTTTTTGGTTTTGCCATCTAGTACTTTTTTTTTATGTGTAAAGTTCAAGAGGTCAGAAAATTCTGCCACCGCTACTGCCACCATCTTCTCAGAATCCCTTATTATTATGTTTAATTTATTACGATCACTCAAACAGCTAATATGAACACCAAATTCCAGGACAGGTCTATTTGATGCACTTTGGTATCAATACAACACGTTGAAGTGAGCCTAAGATCCCCAAGTATTATTATTAGAGGTACACAAAAACTGTCCTTCCAATTTCTACCAAAAAACCCAGTTTGTGTTTTTTATGCGTATTTGCCTCATTACCTCTGTAAAAGGCTCACATGTATTTTTTCTTTATACTTAAATTCCATTGCCTATATAACAAGCACGAAATCGGTGGCATAGCCAAATAGAGATGGGTCCCTATTCAGCTTTCCATCTCAAAATAGGCTTTTCGGAGGCCACAGAAAGGCTGAGTTTTCTCGACAAAGAAAGAACCATCCCATCCTCAGCTCCAAGGTTCCTCTGTTAATATCCATATTCCAAGCTGGGAGGACTTCGTGTAGGGAAAACCACTTCTTGAGGCAAAGACTCAGACTGTGATTCAAAGGACATTTCCACTGGAGGAGAAAGAATGAGCCTTCTGTGATGAAGAGGCAGCAAAGGCATGAGGGAAGATCAGAAGAGACCCATCTTGATCTGAGTTCCCAAAAGAGGAGAGGCTCCTGCATGGGTTCACTGGTAGTCAAAGGTGGCAGATACACAGGTACACAGCCAGGAGGAGTGAAACAGCCCATTCAGGTGCATTCTTAAGTTGGCTACCACTTCAGTGTGAATGACCCAATCTCCATGATACAACCCAGGAGCTTGATAAAATGTGTGTTTATCAAGGAAGAAAGTAGCACCGTTTATCCATCCGCTTCTATGCTCCATGAGTTAAGGGTTTCCTTGAAGGTATTCTCTCCCTACACTTTCAGATTTGGTGAGTGCTGAACGGGCACCCATGGGCATCCCTCATCCTAGTACCAGAGGCCCAAGGACAGGAATCAAGAGCTACAGGCAGGTACTAACAAGTTTCCCCTGTGCAGAACTGGTAGCTGCTACGGTGGTATCTAAAAGAGGTGAGTGCAGTCAGTGTGCAATACAGGACCCAAGGAAGGACTAGCCCCAATGAAAGTAAAAAAATTTAATCAGATGTTTGACTTTTCACTTTCCATAAGAGAAGGAGTCTGTGACATGAGATTTTTATTCATTTCCCATGCGCTAAAAGACATGTAAACTGCAATATAGATGTAAAAGAATACTTTTTCACCCTTCCGGAGAGCAAACTTGCCCCTGCTTTGATGGGAAAGTAGCCCCTCCCAGGTTGTATGTGATCTGCATGTTTGTATGCTGGAGTTTCTGCTACCTTCAGAGCATTTAGGAATCTCTGCTACAGACGGACACAGACCAGTTCAGCAGCCCCCTAGCCTTGCCAAGCAGACAACGAGTGATTCTTCCTGTTAGATGGTATCAACCTCACGAACCAGAGAGGCCCAGGAGCAGCTCCCAAGGTTTCCACATCATGTATAAAACACCAGCAGACTGTTCTCCTTCAACACACAGCCAGCCTCCCCCAACACACAGCCAGCCTCCTCAAAGACAGGTTCAAGAACCACTTTCTTCAGTATCCTTGAATCAACAATGTCATAACTGAATCTCTGTAGCTTAATGTAAGTTTTTAATATCCTTTCACCCTTTAATATCCGCTTCAACCTGGAAAATGTTCTTCTTATAATACTGCTTATCTGTCTTGGCACTTACTCGAATATAATGAAAGTATGTATCTCTCTGACTCTAAGTCATTAAAGTCAGTGACCCCCGCCTTAGCTATCTCTGCACCCCCAGGACATAGCACAAAGACTCACTCAATAAATTTTAGTTAAACTGAAATGTGGTTACGTTTTTATCCTTCTAGTTTTAGAAATATCTGAAGTGTGGTTATCTTTTGGTAACTGCATATTTAAAGTGTTAATCTCACCCTAAGTGACAGGCTTCCTTTAACAGTCTAGAGTCAGCTTACTTCATCGTTGCACTAAATCATCACTGGGTTTGGAATCAGGCAGGCTCATGCCAGGCTCTGTGTGTCAAATGACAAGAGCCAGCATCTACGGGTGCTGATTGGGTGCTAGACACCACTCTATGTCCTTTACACATTTTAACTCATTTCCTGCCCCTTATCAACCCTATAAGGTAGGTACTATTATTATCTACCTTGTCTGGGTGAGAAAACTGAGCTAGTTTAACAATTTACTTAGGGTCCCACAGCCAGAAAGTGTGACTTTAACTCGAGCATATAAAGTATTTTCTGGCCATTTCTGCTCTGAAGGCTGAATGACAAATCTGCCAAAGTACTCTGTACTTCTCTTTGATGCTACCTGAGTTCCTCCCAAAACTTCCATGGCTTCCAACACTCCTAACTTCACAACATACCCTGTGTCCTTTCTGAGAAATTAGAGCCGTAAAACAGTAACTATGGTTGTCGATAACTCGATCATGTGTCTGTCCTATTGCCCTCTCACAGGATGGTTCCCCCCAGGCGGGCAAAGATGCTGAGCTTTTCCTGGGTGCTAACGTCTGCTCCTAGCAGACTCCATGCTCTGGGAGCTTGGAGAGATGCCCTCAACCCATGAACACACAAATAGCACAAGCCTCACAAATGAGACATGCAAACGGCATGCCAACAGAGTTCAGAGAAGAGAGAGAGCACTATGAGCTGAGTGGGAAGGCGTTCTAGATCACATTTAGACAGATGAAAGAGAGAGGAGACGGCATCCCAGGCTGAGAGATCAACTTTGGAAAAGATGCAGAAGTGGGGACACCACTGCCGTTGTTGTCGTTCTGATTCCAGGCTTGCTGGACTTCTTTCAAGGAGAAAAAAAATGCTGGCAGAGACTGCCATGAACACTCAGAAAAATATTCAACAACAGTTTAAATCAGGGCTTGAGAAATTCTGCCGTTTGGGGAACGTAGGTTTCTTGAACAGCCAGTCATTTCCAGCTGTCATAGCTGATTTCTCACTACAACAGAAGAGCTGAGTTGTATGAGAGACCAGATGGCTTACAAGGACTGAAATATTTACTACCTGGGCCTCTAAAGAAAAAGCTTGCTGACCCCTGGTCTAAAATATCAGCAGTGAAAGAAAAGCTAACAAAGTCAACTGACTGGAACTTACAGGTGTACTACACTAAAAAAACATTTATCTAAAACTTAAAAGAAATTCAAGATACCCAAGTTAACTGCATTCATAGAAAAGGTATCAAAGAAGATAATCTGAAAAAACTAATATTGCAGATTAGAATGCAATCACTTTCCACATGTTTCAAAAGATCCTAGAGCATATTCTCATCTGCACAAATGCCATGGTTATGGGACTGAGGCTCCCCAAAGTCTTGGGATTTCAATCACCAAATTCTCTCATTCAATAAATATAAAATAGCAATACATTTAAAAATATAAAAATATTCAGAGGTCATCTGAATCATATTACGTTAAATAAAAGAAAACATAATCCACATATGTGAAATAACTTTAAATAAAAATTCATTTAAAAAATGTTCTATAGGGATAAGAAACAACAAAATTAAAATGCACTATAGCCAAGGTCATCTTAACAAACATGTTGCTAAACAAGACAATTCCTCATTTCCAAAAATGATGATTAAAGGAGGATGTGAGTGTCTATGTTCGCGTAGGTACTTACTGGACTAGGGGGAAAGGCATGATGGGCACAGAGATGAAAGGCATGGTAGGAAAAGCCCTGCCTTAGAAGACACAGGCCTTAGTCAGAACTCTGCCAGGAATAGCACGTGTGCCCGAGCACAGGGCACATAACCACCCCGAGGCTCAGCGTGAAGGACTCCTGCTAGAGGATCTCTAAGGGCTTTTCCATTTTGAGATTCATAAAAGTTAACAGAATATTAGAATATATTTGAGAACAAGGGAAAACTGATTAATTAATGAACCTAAACAAAAGAAATCCTTTTGTAGCCTTATGTTGGTGGTGGTGGTGGTGGTGGTTGTTGTTGTTGTTGTTGTTGTTGGTTATAGTATTTCAAAAGATTTGCTATATTCGAAATAATAAAATGACTTCATGTATGACCTAATATTATCTAGACTTCTAAGAACCTTAATGTGTTGGACCCTTCCAGATCAGAAACTGTAGAGAAAGAGCAAGGAATAAACACAGAAGTCCTCTGAGAATAGTAATGCAGTTAAGAAACAGCCTGTGGCCTTAAGCAGCTGTATGCTCATCCACAAACGGTGCTCACTTTAAGAGCATGGCACAGAAACAAGGGAACTGCACGCCTGCATTCCCTTCTCAGTGCTCATCAACAGCAGTAATGAAGGCTGCCCTCCAGGGAAAATTAGAATGAGATTTGGGAAATGGCACCAAGCACATAATAAAAGAATAGGAAGCATGTTAGAGAAGAGCTCAATGTTACCAAAGGAGCAAAGATAATAAAAGCGGGGTGGGGGGGAAGGGGGGGAGAAGCAGGGGGGAGAAGACTACTTCTTCCATGGCTCTGTTTCCTAACAGAGGAAAACATTCAGATGCACAGATTCCAAAGAGTAATATAAACTAAAAAAACAGGGACCACGAGGAGTGTGAGGCAGGTAATAGACCCACAGTGTTCAGAAACAGAAAGCTGGGGAGCAAGCATGTGAGTGTTTACACGGCAGGGCCAGGAATCAGATCCCGGGATGGTCAGAGATTTGGGCAGGGATGCCATACAATATGCGGTCTGCATCTACAGGAGTGCGTGATCACCTGGGGACAACCTCAGGGTTGGAGGTGCTGGGAAGCCAAGAGAAGGAGCACACAACCAAGCTGAGTGCTTCTGGAGAATCGGTAAGGAGATGCTTGGACATCAGACCCCCGAATTAATGACAAGGGAGCTCTCTGTGACCAGAGCCAGAGCTGTTGCAGTGTCAGGCGGACAGGACCGGGTGGATGGAGAGGACAGGGAGCGAAGAGGATGTGTAACGAGGTGTGTGGACAACGCTTTCTAGAATGTAGGCTGTGGAGGGGGGTGCAGAGGGTTCTGTAAAAATCCAGACAGATCTGAGCTGGTTGAGTGATAAAGAAAGGATCCAGCTTAAAGAAAATAGTGGAATATATAAGAAAAAGAAAGGATGATCTGCAGCGGTATTTTTCAGATTGTGAAACAGGATCCTCCACTTATTAAATAAATAAATGGATTCATTTATTAGAAAAACCTGTAGTTCTCCTCCTGTGTCTTTCTCCTTCACTTCCACACAGTACCCTTCACGTCTGACACTTCTGGTCACCAAATGTATGGGGGAGGAGGTGTTCCCACACCAAGCAATTCTGCAACAACAGCTGGGTATCCTATAAATTAACTCGATTCTGACACTACCTACCTGGAGATAGCACCAGGTCCCACAGGTTAAGGGCTCAGTCCCATAAGACTGCCCAACACCCCCACTTTGGACGCCAATCACAAGTAGTAGATCACATTATTCACAGCTTCTGTCCAACTTCGTTACAAATCGCGAGTCCCCGTGACCTTCTTCCCTTGGGTTTTATTATTTGCTAGAACAGCTCACAGAACTCAGGAAAACACTTACTAACATCTACCAGTTTATTAAAGGATAGGATAAAGGATATAGATGAACATCCAGATGAAGAGATACATAGAGTAATGTCTGGGAGGGTCCTGAGTGCAGGAGCTTCTGTCCCTGGAGGATGGATGTGTCACCCTCCAGGTATGTGGATGTGTTCACTAACCTGAAAGCACCCCAAACACCATACTATTGGGATTTTATGGAGGCTTCCTCATGTAGGCAGGATCAATTATTACTTCCTCTCCTGCCCCTCACCTCTCTCCCGAGAATTCCAAGCTTCTAATCATGGCTTGGTCTTTCTGGTGACGAGCCCTACCCAGGAGCTCACACAGAGTCTCCTTATTAGATCATAAAACACCCCTACACCCAGGAGTGTACAAGGGTTTCAGGACGCCTGTGCCAGGAACCAAGGACAGAGACCAAAATGTATTTTCTGTTGTCCCACAGTTGAAATAACAATTTATTGGCCAGCACTTTAAAAATTAAATGGAATGACTATAATAAAACAGAACACAATAGAAAACGTCAGAGAACATCCAAATAAGAGTTGCTTCCTGAAACCTGTAAGGTGAGGGTGTGCGTGTATGTGCACACTGGAATGCAATGTAAACTGTGGGGATCAACCAAAAAGTGTGGAGCCACTACATAAAGGGCAAGGCTGAAAGGATGAAGGAGGCCAGGGTGTACCATCCAGGTAACAGGGTGTCTTAGAGAGAGCAACCTCCCCTCTGTTGTACCAGGAACAAAGGAGGAGAGGATTCCTGTAAACAAAAATTCAGAGATATTCAGCTCCCCTCTCTCCCTTCATCCTTCCCTCATGCCCTCTCACTTAGACTCCCCCCATCATTAAGGCTTGGCCATGAGGCTAGAAGTGAAGGGAAGGACATAATGTAGAAGTAGAAAGTCAAATGCCAGCCCCTTTTATTTCCAAGAAATTTTAGGGTAAAGAGATGGGAAGGAAAGGTGACTAACAGACTAAGAAAAAGCAGAGTAGCCAATGGCTTGGAGGACCCCACCAAGGTGCAGTGGCTGAAGTAAGAGAGAAGGTTGGTGGAACCACCGGGTCAAGGTGCCGGACAGGCTGTACATGTGCACACTGAAGAACTCCAGGGTGGCTGTAAGGCTCAGAGTGGAGAGAGAGACTGTGGACCAGATGCTCAGGACCTTGGTGAGCAGGGTCGTCGGCCTCCACCTCCCTGGATAATAATATTGCTGCCTTCTGCTAGCATAGAAGGAGGTTAGTCCCCAAGGAGTACAGAGTCAGGGTAAAACTCCAGGGCTCTCATGGGCTCTTAGACAGCTTTTCATGTAATTCCTCTGTTTTTAGGCCCATCTTCAACCTTGGCTGCCTATTCCTAAGCCCTGGTGAGATTTCATCATATAAATTGGGATGCTCCCTGGCTTTTCCACTGCCAGCTTAGGGTACAGCTTCCTCCTGTCTGCTAAGTAAGCCAGCTCTCATCCAGGTGCTTTCTAACTTCCAAAATGCTGCTGTCTCCTACTTTCTTGGGTTTCTTTTTGTCCTAGAGAATTTTTCTTTTTTAAAAATCATTTTACTCTTATTTTGGCAATTTTTTAGGAGGGACCAAAAGTAAATGCATGTGTTGACTCTATCATCTATACCCCTAACTTAATTTTTATAATTACAAAAAATAATAATACAATATTCATTTCCACACACAAAAATACATGCTCTCTTTGGTGTGTGAACACGATACCCCAGGCTCTTGCCCCAAGGCAGGCTGATGGAGTTGGCTGAGGGGTGTCTAGTCACACAGGCAATTAATTTGCCCAAAGCTAAGCACAGCCTCCTGGCCAGCCCCCCCAGGGCTGTGCCTCTCAAAGAAAGTTATCACCCCCTTGGGAAGAAAATCATCAAATTGTTCTATGATCATGGCAGGGTGGGCTGCTCATCCACATGAATAAAACATTTTAAAATAGGCTTTTACTGTAATATATAGATATAAAACCCAAATAAATGGTTTAAGAAAATGGCTTAATATGGAAATGTAATTCCTTCATGATTAAATTATATGCCATCTAATTAATCCTTCCTAAAGCTTTGATTGCCATGAGACACATGTACAGAGGAGTTTCAGATGTTTCACCATCACATTCAGAAACCAGAAGTGTATCAAGAGAGAGAATCACAGAATTGAGGGACTTCAGAATGGAAGAAACTTTAGCTACTGTTTATCGACTATTTGCGTCCCCAGCCCCCAAAGTCATAGGTTGACATCCTAATCTCCAATGTGCTGATATCAGCAAATGAGGCCTTTGGGAGGTGATTAAATCATGAGAGTGAACCCCTCGTGAATGGAATTTGTGTCCTTACACAGAGACTCCAGAGAGCTCTCTTGCTGTTTATGCCATGTGAGGACGCAGTGAGAAAATGGCTATCTATGAACCGGGAAGCAGCCCCACCCCCCAGACGCGGGGACCTGTTGGAGCTTTGTTGTTGGACTTTTCAGCCTCCAAAGCTGTGAGAAATAAATGTTTGTTGCTTAAGCCACCCAGTCTATAGTATTTTTGGTATAATAGCCTAAATGGACTAAGACAGAGACTGGTGCCAGAAGTGGGGGTGATGCAGTAACAAATACCTAAAAACATGAAAATAGCCTTGTCAGCACCGAGCAGATTGAGAAGGGAGGGTTCGACGGTGAGACGCTCAGTTGGAAGGATGCACGAGAGGCCAACACGAGAACAAAACAAGAACAAAAAGGACAAAACGGCAGGCACCAACTTTATTGTGGGGAGCGCAGTATTGCATGCACTTCTGCTCCCCTTCGGCTCTACACATAGCAGAGCACAATAGTGGCCCTAAGCCACACACGCGTGATACAATAAGCTGAATTATGTTTACACATCTTAGGCACAGGCGCCCTACTACACTAATGTAACATTCTAAATCCGGGGTCCTATTACTAGCTGCGAGCCTGGATCACGGCCAGACCTGGGACCCGCCAGGCCTGGGACCCACAAGCCGTGGAACTGGGTAATGGGTAGAGGAAAGAAGAGTTATGAGATACATGCTAGAATATGCTGAAGTTGTTGTAAGGGAGTTTTTAAAGTTGAATCTGGTGAGAGTTCAGAAAACAAAAAGGAGAGCTATAGAGAAAGCTTCTGTCTTCTCACATCGCATGTAAATAATCATATGCCGAATGCTGATAGAAATGTGGATGAGGTCTCAAATGGAAACGAGAAACATGTTATTGGACAATGGGAAAAAGACAATTTTTGCCGTTAATTGGCAAAGAACTTGGCTAAAATGTGTTCATTTTCTAGTGTTATGTAGAAAGTAGAACCTGCAAGTGATGAAACTGGACATTTAGTGGAGATTTCTAAGCGAGGCATTGAAGGAGTGACTTGGTTCTTCCTGACTCCTGATAGTAAAATATGAGGGGAAAAAAAAGACTTGAAGTTGAAATTACTAAGCAAAAAGAAACTGGAAATTAAAGATTTGGAAAAATCTCAGCCTATCCATATGCAAAAATTGAGAAAGTTGGAAAAGAACACTAAGGGCGTGACTAAGTGACTATTAGATAAGGAGATTAGTATGGGTGTAAACCACAGACTTTATCAGCTACCCCCACAGGAAAACTGCCAATTTTAACGAAAGAGGAAGGAAATGAAAGAAGACTGTCAGACATCTTGGATTTTCCAGGGCAGGATCATAGAGCTATTCAGCTTGGAACATGCTCTATTCTTCAAGACAAGGAAAGAATGATCTCAGAAGCAATTCAGAGCTCTTCTGGTCTGCCTTCTCAGTTTCAAAGGAGGCCAGACAACCTCTGCCCAAGGGCTTGGGAGCAGGGTTGGCCAAAGTGGTGGGGTCTCCAGCCGTGCCTGGCAGAGCCATTGGTGGGGGCCGGACCTCTACCCAACAGAGCTGCAGAGGTGGGATCTCAGCCCCAGGAGGTCCAGAAAGTGGGGCCACTGCCCCAGCAGGCATGGAGGGTAGAACATGGAGCCAAAGAACATTATTCTCAATCTCATGGAATTTGCCTTGCTAAGGTTTTCGACTTCTTTGGGTCCTGTCACCCCTTCCCTCTTTCATATTTCTCCCTTTTAGAATGGTTATGTCTACCCTACGCCTGACACACCACTGTATTTTAGAAGTATATAACTTGTTTGGTTTCACAGCTTCACAGTTGGAGAGGAATTTTGCCCCAGGTTAAATCATACCTGGAGCCCATATCTGATGTAGGTGATATTTAAATGAGACTTCAGACTTTAGAATTAATGCTGGAACAAGTTAAGACTTTGTGGCTATTGGGATGGAATGAATGTTTTTTTGCATGTGAGAAGGATGTCGATTTCCGGGTGCCAGGGTGGAATCTTATGGACTAAATGTTTGTATCCACCCAAATTCATATGTTGAAATCCTAAACTCCAATGTGATGGTAGTAGGAGATGAGGCCTTTGGGAGGTGATTAGGTCATGAGGGTAGAGCCTACATGAATGGAATTAGTACTCCTTTCATAAAAGAGATCTTAGAAAGCGCTCTCATTCTTTTCCACCCTATGAGGACACAGTGAGAAGATAGCCATCTATGAACTAAGAAATGAGCTCTCAGCAAACACTGAATCTGCTGGCACCTTGATCTTGAACTTCCCGGTCTCCAAAACTGTAAAAAATATTTGCTGTTTAAGTCATCCAGTGTCTGTTATTTTTGTTATAGCAGCCCAAATGGACTGACAGCTACCATCCAGTTCTAATCAGCAAAGTCTACCACCTGGGGAGGTTTATAGAAATGTTCATATTGGGGCCCATGCTCAAACCTCAGGGACAGACTCACTCAGGACAGGGACCAGGCATGTGCATGTTTATCAAACTGCCCAGGTGGCTCTTCCAGGTACCAGGGACCCCTAGGTAAGCACTGCTTGTCTGTCCTCATTCCGTTCCTTGTACATGAGTTGAAAATTGGCTCAAAGAATTTGTGCAATTCACCAGAGATGCACTCAAGTAGGCCTAGCAGAAAAGACACTGAAAAACAGGTTGACGCTTGTTCTTTTATATCATATTTTATTATTTCATTTACTCATTTATTCTTTCAATAAAATGTATAATTATCTGCTATGTTCTAATAATGATAGCAACATTTATTGAGTGCTTACTATCTGCCTGGCACTGTTACTGCTTTACAGGTATTAGTTTATTTAATCCTCACATTGGTGTTATAAGGTAAGTACATTTACTATCTCCATCTTACAGATGAAGAACAGAGAGGTTAAGTACTGTGCTTGAGGCCCCACAGTCAATAAGTGGTGGCATTCAAATATGGCTCCAGAGCCTGGGCTCCTTCTTAACTGCTAAATGTCAACTGCCTGTCAGTTGCTCTGTTTCCAGGTATCACGCTTGTGATGAAATGTAGAGAGAAAGAGAGCACACACTAGGAGACAGGTGGGTGGTATTCCAACCCAACACAGTAAGTCAGGTGGAGGCAGGCACCCAGGTGCCAGCAGAGCATAGAGAGGTACTCTCGTCCCAGACGTTGGGGCCAGTGAGCTGAGTCACAAATGACAGACAGTGGGAAGGAGCAATGTAAATTATGGGAGAGTCTAGGCAGTAAAAATAATAGAACTCCATTTGGAATACCATAGAAGTGTAATGGATTCAAATTTCAATGTGTACACTCAGGTGGCAAGATGTGCCATTTCCTCTTTTCTGTGGGACCTTCACTCTAGAAAGTCTTTTCTACTTCATCTTTCTCCACCATCTACTGTCCTACTTCTTTGCTCCTCTTTACAATATAAACTCTGTTCTCATTGTCCCCCAGTTTTCTTCTATCACACTCTCTCGCTCCCCCTTTGTTTTATTTGTACACAATTTCAACTTCAAGTATAAAGAACTTCTTTTTCTTAAACCATTGTTAAGAATTTGCCAATATGATGCCTCATCACACTTGAATACTTTAGTGTACAGTTCTTACAAATAAGGACATTCTCATGTAAAACCACAGTAAAAAAAATAGTCAAATTAAGAAAATTAACACTGATATGTTATTCCCAGTTAATCCATAGATTTCATTGAAGTCCATCCAATAATATCCTTCATAACAAAATATATTCAGTTCAGAATCACATTATATTTAGTTGTCGTAACTCTTTAATCTCTTACAGTTTGGATCTATTCCTTAATCTTTCCTTGACTTCCATGATGTGGACATTTTTAAAGATTACAGGGTCAATGGAAACCCCTTCAAGATGGTTTCTGTATCTGTTTGATATGTCTCTATCATTTTTGAACTACATACATACTTTAAGGCATATGTTCCAGGTTTATCTGATACTTTCCTACGCTAGCCATCCTCCCATTCAAGTTCTGACACTCGATGTCAAGTGTCTTTCTACCACCACTATATATATGTCTTCTTTAATCTTCTTAAACTCTCACATCCTACACTAACCTACCCATAAGTGTGGATGCCCTTATCACCCTGGTAGGGTCCCAATAACCATATTAGGCTTTCCTATGTGGAAATCTTCCTCACCTTGCTTAAATGATGATACCCTATGTGGACATCCCTCTTATCTAGTCAGACTCCAACACTGCACACCAGGCTGCCCTTCTATGCAGACGAACTCCTTACCTCACTCAGACTCAGACACCTCACGCTGGATTATCATCCTACACAAATAAATGTTCTCCTCACCCCAATGTTTTGTACCTCAAGCTGGATCATCCATCCACTTTTTCCCATTCAAGTTCCAATACCCTGTATCAGACCACCACACCTCACCTTCATTGGCTCCAACACCCCTTGCTGGGCAATTTTCCCACCATGTGGACACCCTCCTTTTTAGGACACTAGTGGATACCTCCTTTGGAGTTCTGGGGCTTCCTACCATGCTCTATGGATGCACACCTTGCTTTGTCTCAGCTGCTGGATTTTAAACCGATTTGTTCGGCAAGAGGAAAAATGTAGGGGAAGAGGAAAGAATGAGGAAGAGGAAAAGCCCATTCTCTTAGTAACCCACTCTAATTGGACTTTTGTACCACCACTCCACCAAAACTTCTTCTGTCAAGGTAACAATAACCTCCACAATGATGTATTCTCAGTATTCATTCAACAGAGTGATCACTCCCTCCCTCCTGATACACCTCCCTCACTGGGTTTCAGGGCACACGGTCTCCTGGTTCTTCTCCTACCTCACTGGAAATACCTATGTAGACAAGTCACTTGTTCATGAACCTAAGACACTAAAATCCTGATGTGTGTACTACATTCCTGAATTAAAAGCTACCAAAAATGTCACTACTGAGATTTATCTGCCACAGATATATATAAATAAATTAGACCTACCTACTATGGGAGCAAAATTGATAATTTTATAGTTATTCATTATTAAACAATAACCTTCACTAGAGGCCAAAGTTAAAATAATAATCTAAACACTAACTTGGTCCTTAGTTTTAATTAATTTTCTTTAACATGATCCACATTTAGAAACCTGCATAAATGGGTACTAATTCATATGTCTGAAGTAAAAAACAAAGAGGAGCTTTGTTTAAAGTGCTTTTCTAATTGTTGAACAAAATGAACACTCCTAAAATATTTTATGTTTAAAATCTCTCCGCCAAGGCTCAAGTTAGGTTTCTCAACTGAACAAGAATACAGTTCCTGAGAATTAGGGCAAAATGGCTTGTTAAATGAACTAAGACACAGGCTGAAGTAGAAACATTTTTGTGAAGTGTTCATATTTTATCAGCCAAACTGAACTATAGCAAATCTTCACATGTCTAAAAAATGTAGAAATCACTGTGAGCTGCTCGTTTTATATCGATTCGACCTTCTGTTCCTTTAATGACCTGATCTAAAATGACCTGGCAGGCTCAGCATCACCCCCGGCTCCATGTCAGCAAAGAGACCCATTCTGCCCATCACTGACATGAGGCAAACTCTCAGCTGCCATTCACCAGCAGGGGGCACTAAACTGGGGTCTTTCTGTAGGCAAAACCAGTCAAAGGCCGAAGACTGAGAAACATGTATTTCAGGAGACTGAAAAAAGGTGTCACCACCCCAGACAAATACATTGCCACACAATCGATAGGGTATCTCTATTCGAACCTCAGTGGCAATATCCAGTGGAGGGTGTTCTGAGGCTGGAGTATATTTTAGAATGACAAATAAAATGGCACTGTGGTTAGGTCAAAAACACCAAGTCTTTCTGGAATCCTTTTAGTGAACATGAATATTATAAAAGACAGTATACAAACTCCTCCTCATCAAGATTGCTTTAGTTCATAGTTTACTGGCCCCAAATTATTCTCTAAGTAGACTCAGCTATAAGCAGGAAAGAGATCTAATATGCAAGAAAATGGTCCAACTATCAGTATTTAACTCAAGCAAGTTAACCTGAGTCATAGGTTGCATTTATCATTACTAAAAGAGGATGATTGGGTCCAGGGAAACTGATAAATACTGAAATATAAACATTAACATATGTTTTGCATTAGAAAGAGGGTTTTGCAAGAATAATTTTAAACCTTAAAAGTTATAAAAGGGAAAGTTTAGAAATCATATAGACTCCTGAAGTCATAGGTTATCTGTCATGATCCAGTGATATCTTTTCATTAATTCGAGAACCTGAGGAGAAAACTAATTTTAAATGATCGCTTCCACAAATCATTCTGTGAAGGAGCTAAATGAAACACTTTCCCCAAACACAGACCTTTAAGATTGGAAAGGCACTTTCCAAATTTTTTCTGATAGAAAAAAAATGTGTTAACATGCTCTACAAATGTGTGTATATTTCATTTATAAATTATTCATAATATTGTACAGAAAATGTCTATTATAAACCATACGAAATAAAAATTATTAAAAGGTGGTATAAAAAGAATACAAATATAAGCTCTCGGATTTTTCTCCCATACCTCATAAGATCACCTTTTCCTGAACTTTCCCTAGAATGTATATTTCCTAATCTAATTTTGGAAACGTAAGTTATGTATTTTCTGATATATGAGAGACAAAATGAGAATTTTTGTTTCATTTAATGTTAAAAAGACTATAATGGCTGACCCAAAATCAGCATTTCATCAATTATTTTCTTTCCATTAGATCATTCCCATCAGCACACATTTTTTCCATCTCAAAAAAAATTTCTTTTTGACCTTACTTCACCTCCTAGCTAATGCTCTATTTTTCCTTCCCTTTACAGTGAAACTCTTCATAAGAGCTGTATTGGGCACGCTATATGGTAACCTTCCAAGATTCTATACCTTCTAGTATCACACCCTTTAACAATCTCCTCTTGGACTGTGAACAGAATTGTGACCTGTTTCTAATCAACAGTATATGGCAAAGGTGATGGGATGTCATTCCCATGATTACGTTACAGAATATAAGATTTCATCTTGCTGTCAAACTCATTCTAGAGATTCTTTCTCCCTTGCTATCTATGAAGAAATAATCAGCCACGATGGGAGGCCCATATGGCTTTCTTGCCAAGAAGATCTAGAGCTTGGGGGCAGCCTCCAGCCAACAGCCAGCAAGAAGCTGAGGTCAACCAGGAAATAAGTTTTGCCAATAACCTGAGTGAACTTGGAAGCAGATTCTTCCCCAGTCAAGCCTCCAGATAAGAATGTAATCTGGCCAATCTCTGGTTGCCGCCCTGTAAGACCCAACTAATCCTTACTCAGACCCTTGTGAGACAACAAGGGTGTTTTCTTTTAAGTTACTAAGTTTGTGGTAATTTGTTCTACAGCTGTGTTCAGGGGTCCACAAGACCACCTTTGGGTTCAATTATTTGCTAGAAAGATTCACATAATTAAGCATGGTTAAGTTATTAAAGTTAAAGAATACAGATTAAAATCACCAATAGAAAAAGATGCATTGAGCAGACAACAAGAGAGACCGGTTGCAAGCTTCCAGTTGTCCTCTCCCAGTGGATTCATGTGGACAGTGCTCGATCCTCCTAGCAGTGGTGTGTGACAAATAGCACAAAGTATTGCCAACAAGGGGGCTCACTCAAGCTTTGTTACCCAAGGTTTTTAAGGGAGGCCAGTCATGTAAGCATGGCTGACTGCCTGCATAGCCGACCTTCAGTCTCCAGTTGCTCCAGAGGTCAAAAGACCAAACCTTTCTTTGGAATGAACAAAGTTTGGACAACCAAGACTTGCTGAGTTAATTCTTCACAACATAACAGTAAGAAATAACTAGTAAATATTTGGTTCCTAAATTTTGTGTTACTACTAACAAAGAAACTGGAAGTAGGGTGCTGCTATAACGAATACCTGAAAATGTAGGAGTGGCTCTGGAATCGAGCAGTGAGCAGAGGCTGAAAGAATTTTGAGGAGCCTCACCAAGAAAACCTAAATTTCCTTAAACAGACTGTTAGTAGAAATCTAGACTTGGAGGCTACTATTAATGACAGCTCAGAAGGAAATGAAGAGCATGTTATTGGAAAATGAAGGAAGGGGATCCTTGTTATGTAGTGGCAGAAAACTTAGTTAAATTGTCTCTTGCAATTATATAGAAAACTGAACTTGTAAATAGTGAGTGTGGCTATCTAGCTAAGGAAACTTCCAAGCTAAGCATTAAAGGTGCTGCCTGGTTTTTTCTTGCTGCTTATGGTAAAATGTGAGAGAAGAGAGATAAATTAAGAAAATAATTGCTTAATAAAAAGGAACCAGAACTTGATTTTTAAAAAATTCTTAGCCTCTTCAAATAGCAAATACTACTAAATGACTCTGGAACACTCTGAGGAAAGCATGCTCTATAGAAAAAGCTGAGGGTGTGACTGTACAATTTTTTATTTAAATCTCAGAAAGATCAAAAGGTCAGTGTATTCAGTCACACAAAATTCCCTTCCAAGAGATTATGGGTGGGTCTAACAGATCCTCTCGATCAAACCACAGAGCCTGTAGGAGTTTAAGGAAATTGTCCAGGAGCCCCAGGCTGAGAAGGGTATATCTCAAAAAAATCTGTGTGTGTGTGTGTGTGTGTGTGTGTGTGTGTGTGTGTGTGAGAGAGAGAGAGAGAGAGAGAGAGAGAGAGAGAGAGACAGACAGACAGACAGACAGACAGATAGACTTTGTTATAATGGAATGAATCTAAGAATAAACCGAAAGGGGAAAAAGTACAAAATGAAAGCAAGCTATAGGACCCCCAAATTTCTATCGGCAGAAAGCAGGCTGATAAAACTCAGGTACAAACTTATGCTACCTTTTGTGAAAAGAGAAGAATTACTCAAAGGAGCCAAGATCCCAGAGAGCAGAAATGAGAACTACTAAAGGCAAACTGTTTCTCTACTCACTCTTCTGACACCAAAGTGTAGAGTTTTTCCATACCAAGAAACAGTTCTCCAACTCTGGACATTAACTTAGTGTCCTACAATTCAACTCAGGTACTCCACCTCAACCTTAACATCAGACCCCACGTCTTAAGGACTAAGTCTCACAAGACTAACTTGCTTCAGATGTCAATTGCAAGTCTCAGGCCTTTGGTACTTGTAACCAACTTAGCTACAAACAAGGAGTTCCCATGACTCCCTCCTTAGGTTTGATAATTGGCTATACCAGCTCATAGAATTCAGCGAAACTATTTATATTTACTGGTTTATTACAAAGGATATTATAAAGAACAACCAGATGAATAGGTACATAGGGAGAGATCCAGAAAGGTCCTGAGTACAGGAGCATCGATCTGTGGAGCACCACCCTCCCAGCACATGGATTTGTTCACCAACCCAGAAGCTCCCCAAATTCTATTGTTTAAAGGTTTTGATGGAAGTTCCACTCTGTAGGCAGGATTGGTTAAACCATCAGCCATTGGCAAATAACTTAATCTCCAGCTCTTCTCCCCTCCCCAGAGGCTGGGGATGTGACTGAAAGTTCTAACCCTATAATCACTCTTGGTCTTTCTTGTGACCAGCCTCCATCCTGGAGCTATATAGGGTTTCCCAGTCATCTCATTAATATATGAAAAGACACTCATCACTCTAGAGATTCTAAGGGTCTTAGAAGCTCTTGTGTTAGGAACCCAGATCGAAGACTAAATATTAGAACAAAATATGCTCTTAACACCCCTGTCATTCAGGAAATTACAAGGGTTTTACAGCTCTGTGTCAGGAATTCGGGCAGAGACTAAATATACATATTTCTTATTATGTCACAACCACAGAAAATTATTCCCAAGCCTTGAGACCTAATCAAGAAACTCTCAACATTTGCCTGGTTGGAATTTGGAACTGCTATGAACCAATGGCTCTTTTGTACCTCTCATTTCCCCCTCTTTTTGAGTAGGAATGTCTATACCTTTTACCCTATGCTGGGCAGGCTCAATAACTTATCTCATTAGCTTTACAGATGAAAAGATAGATGTTGAGACTCTGGACTTTGTGTTGATATTACATTAGGATTAGACTCTGAAAGACCTTGGAAAGGAGTGAATGTATTTTGCAGGTGGGAAGGATGTGAATTATTGGGAATTAGATTGTGATGAACAGACTCTAAAGTAACACTCAATAATCCCCACATTCTAGTATTAACACCCTTGTTTAACCTCCCTCTTGAGTGTGGGCAGGACTAGTCCCTTACTTTTAACCAATATAATATAACAAATGTAATGAGATCTTACTTTCATTACCATGTTACGCTATATAAGATTCGGTCTTACTAGCAGAATTACTCTTGAAACTCTCTCCTTTCATGGATATGAGGAAACAAATGGCCATGTTGGAGAATTCTAAGTGGCAAGAAACTACAGGTAGCCTCAATGAGCTGAGGACACATCAAGCCAACAGCCAGAAAAAACTGAAATGCTCAGTCCTACAACCCCAATAACTAAATATTGCCAATAACCACATGAGTGGGAAATGAATCCTTCCCCAATTTAACCTCCAGGTGACAACCCAGTCCTGGCTAATACCTTAACTGCAAGCTTATGAGACCTACGCAGAGGGCTCAGCTGAACTATGTCTGAACTCCTGGCCTACAGAAAACTGAGATAATAAATGTTTTTTAAGCCATTAAGTCTGTGGTAATATTGTTATGCAGCATTAGAAAACCAATACGATTTGTCCCTAATCGCAGTCTATGATTTCTCTCTTCCCATTTCCTATTAATTCCTACCTTAGACAGAGAATACACTTCATCTGGTTTTAATTCTTTTAAATTTGTTAAGATTTGTTTTATGACACAAGGTGTGGTATATCTCGGTGATTGTTCCATGTGTACTTGAAAAAAATGCATATTCTGTTGTTGGAGTGTTCTATACGTGTCAATCAGATCCAGCTGATTGATCGTGTTGATCCTTCTTCTATATCCTTGAGTTTCTGTCTACTTGTTATATAAATTACTGAGAGAAAAGTGTTTAAGTTTCCAATTATGATTAGGGACTTCTCTTTTAAGTTCTATCAGATCTTTGCTTCATGTGTTTCAAAGCTCTGTTGCTAGGTGCATAACATTTAAAATGGTTATGTTTTCTAGGTGAATTGACCTTTTTGTCATTATGTAATGTCCCTCTTCATCCCTAGTAATTTTCCTTCCTCTGAAGACTATTTTGATCTTAATATAGTCACTCTGGTTTTCTTTTGGTTAGTATTTATACGGTATCTCTTTTTCTAGTATTTTATTCTTAACTTACCTATATAATGTATATAGAGTGACTTCTTATAGACAGCACTAGATGGCTCTTGTTTTTTAGTCCGTTTTGACAATCTCCAACTTTCAGTTAGTGTGTGTAGATCAGTTACATTTAATATACTTAATATGTTTAAATTTAGGTCTATGATTTTGTTATTTGTTTTCTATTTTTCCCATTTTCATTTCTCTGCTTCCTCTTTCCTACTGTCCCTGGTTTATATGAACATTTCTAGTGTTTCATTTTATCTAGTGGGTTTTTAATATGATATCTCTTTGTATAGTGTTTGTTTTTGTTTTTTGGAGGGTTTTTTTTTTTTTGTAATCTTGCTTAAATTTTCACCTAAAGTGAAAAAGTCTACTTAAAAATAATAGTTTACCATTTCAAGTATTTAATGCATTTGTATTTAATATAATTACGGAGAAGGCAAAATATACATTTGCAATTTAGCTATTTGTTTTCTATTGTCTTATGTCTTTTTTGTTCTTCTATTCCTGCCTTCTTTTATGTTAAATAAATATTTCCTATTGTGCCATTTTAATTCTCTGCCATATCTTTTGCTATCTATATTTTTAAAATTATTTTCTTAATAGTTGCCCCTATGGATTACAATTAACATCTTAATCTATAACACTCTAGTTTAGATTAATACCAACTTAATTTCAAGAGTATTCAAAACTTTCCTCCTATAAGCTGCATTCCTCCTCTCCTTTGTGCTGTTCTTGGCATTAAAATTACATCTTTATACAATGTATGCCCATCGACACAGATCGTAATTACTATTTTATGCATCTGTCTCTTAAATCAGATAGGAAGGGAAAAAGGGGTTACAAATAAAAATTACATTTATGCTGTCATTTATATTTACCTATGTAGTTATCTTTACTGGAGCTCTTCATTTCAACTCTGCTATACCTGTCATATGTGTTGCATCTATATATGATGAAAAGCCCACGAGGTAATGTTATAATTTTTGCTTTCAGCCATCATATGTATATTTAAGAACTTAAAGGGAGAGAAATCGTCTACTATAATTGTCCAGTTATTTTCCATCTATGCTGCTGTTCTTTCTTATTCCTAAAGTTCCAAATTCCCCTCTAGCATTGCTTCCTTCTGCCTAAGAATTTCTTTTAACATTTCTTTAGAGCAGGACTACTAGTAGCGAATTCTCTTAGGTTTTTTTAATCTAAGAATATTTTTATTTTATCTTTATTTATGAAGAGCATTTTCTCTGGATGTAAAATTCTGGGTTGACAGTTCTTTTCTTTAAGCACTTTTCAAATGTTTCTACTGCCTTCCGGCCTCCATGGTAGCTGATGAGAAACCCATGGTTCCCCTGCATACGATTATTTTTCTTTAGATGCTTTTAGGATTTTTCTCTCTCTTTTGTTTTCCTCAGTTTGATTATGACATGTGCAGGTGTAGATTTCTTTAAGTTTATCCTGTTTTGGGTTTACCAAGCTTGAATGTATAAGTTTATGTCTTTTATCAAATTCGAGAAATTTTAGCCATTACTTCTGCTTCTTAGACCAGAAAGAAAGAGCTTCTCTTTCAAGTATTTGTTTCTGTGTCCAGTGCGCAGTTTCGGAAATCAGGCTTTCTTTGGGTCTGAGCTAGGAGATATAGGAGTAAAAAAAAAAAAAAAATGTACCACCAGATGAGTTGTACTTCATATTCTGGTTTCCTTCCCCTATCTGCCTGTTATCATTTACTTTTCAGAGTCCTCAGATATCTGCTTCATAGATTCTTCCCAAAGTTTTTAGTTGCCTTCAACGGGAGAACAAGGTGGAACGTGCTTACTCCATCTTCACAGGAATCAGAACCACTACTTCTCTCTTACGTACCCTGAAGTCTGGTTTTGCCTCCACTGCCCTGCGGACAGTACAAATCACAGAAACATAATTGGTGTTTTATATCGACCTTGACCTTATAATGCTCCTAAATTCATTTATCGGTTCTAGTAAATTTTCACTGGATTCTTTAGGGCTTTCTACATGAACAATTATGTCATCTGTGAATAAAGACAATTTTAATTCTTCTTTTATTATTAATAAATAAATGTTATTTATTTACTTTCTTGTCTTTTTTTGTCTTTAACTCTACCTAGGACCTCTAGTTCATTGCTGAACATGTTGTGAGAACAGACAACTTTATGTTTTTTTCAATCTTAGGAGAAAATTTCTCAATATTTTACCATTAAGTATAACGTTAGCTTCCCTTTATAAGATTTTTTAACTTACTTTCTAGTCCTACTTTGCTGAAAGTTTTAATTTTGAATTGGTTTACAAATTTATCAAATGCTTTTGGTATCTATTGAAATGATTAAATAGTTTTTCTCCTCTTATCTGTCAATATGACGAAGTACATTGATTGGTCGTCAAATGGTAAACCAACCTTACACTCCTGGTATAAATTCTACTTGATATAATAGATTTAACTAATGCTCCCCACCTCCCCCTGCCCCCAGTTCTTTTACTTCATTTAGCCTCAACTTATTTACTTTTTTCTGTGCACATAATTGAGATACATCAATTGAGTTATATAACACAATGAATATGATAAAGTATTTTGGAGATCAAATTTGTACTTTCAAAGAAGAAATTATAATTTATAGTAAATAACACAAGGATTATATCATACTTTGCAAATTATTAACAATTTCTTAAAGATGTCTGAGAACAATACTGTTTACTACTATAGCCAAAAAATGGCAGTTGACAAGTAAACTAAGGGTTTCGAAATAAGCTCTATGACTAAATCATCCCACTCAAATTGCAAATTATGACCACTATTAACCCTAAAGCAGGTTTTGAACTCAAGCCCAGAATAATACCTATAATCTGAAAAGTCTAGATCATGTTGCTACTAGAAGTATCATAGTTAATTAATAAAGGAAAACAAATAAAATATACTTAATATGTGAGGGAAGGGAAGACAAAAACATAAAGAAGAAGCAAAATGTTCCTTTTACTTAAAATATGGGTATGCGGCACTGAATTGGGCTTTTTAGCAGTAAATCAGTGTAACATGATTACCCCTAAACAAAACAAAATACATAAAAAATTAATGTACAGTTTTTATCACCTGTGAAAATCCTATTTGCTTTTTGGCCTTTCTTCATAAGAAAGCTGAGAGCTCACTGCTCCCTCATCTGACTTTTTGCTCTCCAACAGGAATAAGAGCCAAGAATCTATACCTATAGAATAGAAGAGGCATTTCTATATAGAATGTATCCTTAGAGGTTTCTTTTTAATCGAAAAGTACAGAGGTGCATTGATGGGGTTCAGGCTTTGAAAATGAACAAAAGGAAGAGAGAGAAAAGATGGAAGTGATGACAGCATGGTGTTCAAATTTCCTCAAATCCCCTCATAAGACAGAGATCGAGTAGGATAGCAAAAGACGAAAAGCCCATGGATGATGTCATCAACAAAACGAGGTCACAAAGAATCCCCAATAACCTTGTAATACGAGTGAGTGGAACCAAACCACCGACAGTAGTAAGGCCCACAAGGGAGTGACAGCAGGCCAGAAGCAAGGGGAGAATTAAGGTTCCAAGTAATGGAGGAACTTAGATTATCAACAAGTGGCCCCAACAAAGGGGCTCCCACTCAGATGTGGATCTTGGCACAATAGGTGAAACAGGGAGGGGACTTCACTGGTCAGAGCAAGGCCACTGAAGGAAGGTTGACTGGTGCTGAGATAGCTGACCATGAGGACTCTCAGGAATACCCAGGGGGGCTCCCTGCCACTCAGGTAGAGCTCCATGTTCAAGAGAAAGGGCTGAGAGCCCTAGTCGGTCAGAGCAGAATACCTGGGCATAAACGAGAGACAACGTCCAGACACTAGTTGGGGAAAGGACGAGAGAAAGTACATAATTAGAAAGCACTGAACGGATAAGTGCTCAAGAACTATATTTCTAAATACTTTGTGTTAAAATTAGAAAAAAGAAAAACAATGGACTAGTGGTTACCAGAGGGTAGGGAAGAGGGGGGAGGTAGATGAGGGAGGGAGAAAAAGAGAGAAAAAAAATTAAAAATTTAAATCATTTCTTCAGTTAAATTGTGAACCTCCTTCTAAAAATACAATTTCAGCAGCAAAAAAAAAAGATTAAAGTCAATCCTCCCTTCAAAAATATCAAAAAGAGAGAAAAATGATCCAAATAACATATTATTCAGAAAATAAATATTCACCAGAAAAATATGACTACAAAGCATAAGAAAACAGTGAGCTAATATTTCCAAATGAAAGTATAACTTTCATTTTACAGAAAAGTATAACTTTCATTTTACAGAAAAGAAGCCTGGCAAATATCACCTAAAGCAAGTGCCCATAGTGAACATATCAGTAATGGCACAAATCGAAGTTGTGTGACACCTGACTGAGAAGACCATAGCATCACTTTTATAATATTCTTCCCCAAAATGTATAATCTGTGTCTAATCATGAGATGGCATCAGACAAATCCAACTTAAGGGACAGTCTATAAGTTAACTGGTCTGTCATCTTCTAAAGTATCAAGGTAATAGAAGTCAAAGAAAGACTGCAGAACTGTTCCAGACAGAAGGAGTTAAAAAAAAAAAAATTACTAAAAAATCCAGTGCATAAGCCTGGCTGGATCTAGGCTGGATAACATACAAAAGACACTATCAGAACAACTGGTAGAATCAGTTGTGTCTGAGGATTAGATGGTAGTAATATACTAACGCAATTTTTTTAATAATATTGAGATTATGTAGGTGAATATCTTTGTAGGGAATACACACCAAAATATTAGGGATGACAAGGCATCAGATAAACAATTTATTCTCAAATGATTTGGAGGGAAAAAATATTTGTGGTGTACTCTAACTTTTCTTTAAATTTTTGTGATTGTCAGAAAATAAATAAATGTTTACGTGTATCATAAATATATGATCATATATTCAAACAACTAAGAAATGATTAGAGAGTGTCAACAAGGACAGGTGATGAGTACTAAGTATATTTAACTATAGAACTAGGACTATGTGATGGGGGTAAGGCTGCCAAGACAGTAAATAATGGTAATATGCTTGACAATGTACAACTATCAAAAATGAGAGGAGGGAGGAGACCACATAAAGAAGGATAAACTCACTGATTGCCTTATCAGTATAAACTCGAGTAAAACAACTTTTTTAGTCAGATGCTGGAGGGAAGAGAAGAGATGAAGAAGAGTTACATGCTATGTAAAATATTGATCTTGACAGGGACCCCAAAACACAATACCAAAAAAGGGGGGTATTTAGTATTCTAGGTATTATATAAAGGTATAACTATAAATATAACCATTAGGACAAAAAAAAAAAACCCTAGTCTTTCTAAATATCAAAAGAGAGAAAGAGAGAGAAACAGAGACTACAGAGAAACTATATGTATGAAAACAAAGGGCCACTGTACTCAGGCCAACACCTTTCTCAAGTGGGATGTGACAACCACAAGAGATCTGCTCAAGTGATCTGTTCGCATTCTTCCAGACCAGAATTTCAAATGGGCCAATATAAAGCAAAATCAGAAGCCCTGGAAAATAGACCATGTGGCCACATGGTAATGGGAGAAAGATAAAAGTCCATATCTCTTTTCAGGAAACAGAGCAAGACAAATCTCTAGAATCACATCCTCAGAAAAGTGTAGTAAAGGCTTTCTACTTAGCTATGATCTATTTTAGGAATAACACCTTTTCAAGAGAATGCTTTTCAGTGAAAGGAGCTGATAGAAAGGAAAGGAATGCTCCTGGGATAAAGGCCCAAAAGGACTGGCATAGAAGGTTTTAAAAATGATATTACCTTTTCCCCACCAGTAGACATCATGCTCTCAGGCTTATAATGATGCCCAAGTTGCCAGGCTTCACCACATACATAATAGCATCAGCAGAACAGGAAGTTGATAACCATATAACAAAAAAATAATAATCTTAAAAATACTGGTTAGATTGCTAATTACTTAGGTTTATATAGCAAATCTGCTGCTTTTATATTTTCTTTTTAAGCTCTAATATAAATCATTGCAGAAAGTGGAAATTCTCTTTGAAGTACTTAACTAATTACCTCAAGGGGGAAAAAAGAAAATAATTTCCTTCCACATTTGAGCAACCAGTATTTTCTCTTCCCCCATCGTGACCTCAAGGGACAGGAGCTGCCAACAATCTCTCCAAGGGGCCACACCAGGCACAGATGGACTCTATGTGACCTCATAGCGATGAAAGGTCTGGACTTTCCTGTTTATAGCTCTCTTAGGTCCTAGGTGGGCACAAACACACAACCGTTAATAGATTTAGTGGGCTGATCACTTTGTGAGTTATAGAGATCTCTAATCACTATTCTGTACAACTGAAACTAATATGTTATTGTATGCCAACTATAATGTCTAAAAAACTTATTGAATTATACAATGTAAATACAAGCAACTAATTGTCTATTATATTTCAATAAAGCCAGAAAAGAAAAAAAAAAAGCCAGTGGTACAGAAGAAGTATCCCCAGGAGAGTAATGTGGTCATATTTCAGTTTTAGAAAGATCACTTTGTTGGTTGAATGGAGTGTTTCTAGACCAAAGAAAGGCAGACCTAGCAGGAGGCTACTACAGTGCAGTAGCGTGGTTAGTAAGTCAGCCTTGGGAGTCTGCAGACCTTGGTTTAATGCCAAGTTCACAGTCCTAATGTGAGACTTTCACTTGACCTCCTTCTGCCTCAGATTCCTCACCTCAGGACAAACTTTACTGGCCTGTGACCTGTGTGGTTACATAAGGCCCCACACCAGAAGGGCTCTGCACTTGGTTTAATGCTCTACTGTCCCTCTCTTGGCATTCTTAATTTTTAAACAAGGGGCCCCACCTTTTCCGTTTGCACTGGGCCCTTTACGTAACTGGTTCTGCCTCACCTCTAAGTAGGTCTAATAATAGCATTTATAATGATCATCGGATTATTGGGAAGATTAAATAATGAAATGGATGTTGAAAGCACAGTGTATGGCGCAAAATCCTCCATAAATGGAAGCTATTTTTATCACCATCCTCATAACTCCCCTGTCCCAGGAGAGGAGGGGCTTGAAGTAAGGGTACAGCAAAGGAGACAAGGGAGAAGGAAAGCAAGGGACAGAATGGATGGAATGTCTCTCGGGAGGGTGGAGAAGATGCATGAGAAGGATGCAGGAAGGCTAGCTAGGCGAGGTGCCCTCGCTCAGGCCAAGACAGGCAGAATCTTTAATAAATGAAAAACAACCCAAAAATATCCACAAAGCTTTAAATTAAAGCACCTTCAACATTCATTTCCAGACACAACTCTTCTAAAAATAAAGTCTCATTGCTACTTCTGTGTGAGTTTCAGCAATTTCAGAACATAGTGCAAGAAAGGCTAAAGTATAATATGTGGCCTATGATTACGAAAAGTTAAAGGAGAGAGTAGGTCAAAATGCAATGCTTTGAGAAAAGAGAGCACATGTGGTCAGGTTTCAACAAACTATCTGAGCTCTAGTCAAATTAATCCAAGACATCTCTAAGACAGAAATTTAAGAATGCTGAGTGAATGTTAAGAAATATTACCCAAGTAATCAAAAGTATTAGGTTGAACTACTTGAAACTGCCATTTCTGTAGTAGTTTCTTATAGCTTAACTCATCATTTCCTGATGAGGCAAAACTAACCTAAAACATGACAGTAGAAAAAAGAAGCTTATGTCTTTTATAAAAGCTAATTTAGGAATCTTAAAAAAGGGCATCATTTATTACCTTTATGATCAGAGAAAAATAAATATTAATTTTTTAATGTAGTAATTCAAGAAGAAAGCAAACATTTTACTAGAAGACATCACAAGTATGGGTCCAGAGAAGCAATAATGGATGAACAAACAACCTGGCAAAAACAACAGCTAAAGAAAATTTGTGTGGGTAAAGAAATAAATACTATAATAAAAATAGTTTTATGTTTGAATTACAGGCACATTATAGCACATGTTCTATAATACAAAAAAAGCGGCAATTTATTAAAACATGAGCTTTGCTAATAAAAAAGCAAATTAGCGACTGGGTAATTCCTCTATTTATTATTTATTGAGCTAATAACAAATGCACAAAGAAATGAGACAGAAGGCTTTAAAACCTATTGGAACCCTCTTTGTGGAATTGGGCCAATCAGATCTTGCAGGCAGTTCTCACTCATGATATAAAAGCCCTCTAGAGCATTCGGATGGGCTTTTTAAAAATATACACAGCTGCTTGACACCAGGATGCCACGATGGGGTGAGTTAAATGGCTACCAACAGATACAAAGCTTCTAGCACTTTTTAATTCTTTAATCTTTTTCATTTTAGGTCTAATGATATATTTAAAATGGAAAGGGGGTTTGAGGATGGGTTTTGATGCCTCTCCCCCCGGCCCAAAAATATTAACAAATACTGAGGACTAAATTTAAAGTGTCAAAATATAGAAAAATCAAAGACAAAAAGTAACCAAAGGGTTCAGATGATCTATTCTGAGAGCTCATCTTAATCTATTAGCAGCTTTTGACACAGTGATTTTTTCCTTCTTCTTAAAGTACTGTTTCTGTGTAGCTCCTGACACTAATCCTCCTGGTTTTATTTCTACTTTCACTGGCCTCCACTCCTGTCTCCCTTGCTAGATGATCTTCCCCCTCTCAACTTCTACCTGTTAGAGTTCCACAAAGATCAATCTGAAAACTTCTCATCTCTCTCTATGCACCTAGATAATCTCACCCATGCTTGCGGCTTTAAATAGGACCCTCAGTGTAACTCTCCAGCCTCTGTCTCTCTCCTGAGCTCCCAGCATGCATCGAGCTGCCCATTCCACATGAGTCTGAAAAAGCAGGAAATCCTGCCATTTGTGATAATTTGGATGACACATTTAGCCTATCTTCTTTATCCATCCATCCATTGACAGACACTTAGGTTGTTTCCATATCTTGGCTATTGTGAATAATGCTGCAATGAACATGTAGGTGCAGATATCGCCTTGAGATCCTGTCTTCATTTCTCTTCAACATATACCCAAAAGTGGGATTGCTAAATTGTATGGTAGTTCTATTTCTAGGAAGCTCCATATTGTTTTCCAAAGTGGCTGAACCAATTTACATCCACGCCAAAATTTACACACTTACCAAAATTTATCTTTTATCTTTTTTATAATAACAATTCTAACAGGTGTGAGGTGATAGCTCATTGAGGTTTTGATTTGTATTTCTATGATGATTAGCAATGTGAAACAGCTTTTCATGTATCTGTTGGTTATTTCTGTATCTTCTTTGGAAAAATGAAGTAAACTATTCAGTTCCTCTGCCCTTTTATAAATCAGATTTTTTTTTTTGCTATTGAGTTGCATGAGTTCTTTACATATTTAGTATATTAACCCCTTATCAGATACATGATTTGCAAATATTTTCTCCCACTCCAAAGGTTTCTTTTTCATTTTGTTGATTGTTTCTTTTGATGTGCAGAAGCTTTTTAGTCTGATATAGTCCCACTTGATTTTTGCTTTGGTGCCTTGTGCTTTTGGTGTCTTATCCAGGAAATCTCTGCCAACACCAATGTCAAGGAGTTTTTCCCTTCAGGGAACATTTTTGATGTTGACAATGTGAGTAATAAACTGTATACTCGTTGGCATCTACATGTCAATGTAGGGATCCCAATATCTGTAAATTCCTGGGGACAAAGGAGGAGCTGCCAGGCTTCCAGAAAGGCATGCTGATATTTATATGAAGCATAGAACAATTAGATAAACTTTAAAAACATGTCAGATGGGGGGAGGAATGTGTGACAGAATAGATTCTGTATTATTTATGTAATAATCTGTCCTATTTCTAGTTGTTTTTTTAAAGTCTATTTTATCTGTTTTTAGTCTTTCTTTGGTATTTGCATTACATATCTTTTATCATTCTTTTGTTAATCTTTCTATACACTTAGGTTTTAGATATGCCTCTTATAAATGGCTAATTTTTAAAATAATTTTTAAAATCCAGAGAATCTTTATCTTTCAATTGGAACATTTACTTCATTTATATTTATTGTAACTTTATATAGAGATTTATTTCTAAAATCTTCTGTGCTATCTGCTCTTTGCTTTTTCTCCCCTTTCTTGCCTTTATTTAAGTAATTGTTTTCTATCTTCTCATTCTATTGTTTTCCTCTACTGGTTAGACAATTATATACTCTATATTCTTTTAGTGGTAACGCTAGATACTTTAACATACATAATTAACTTATCCAGTGCTAACATGGTCCATGTTTTTACCCTCCTCAGGAACAACACAGGACTTCAGATCACTTGAACCCTAATTACTCTTCCTCCAGACTTATAGGTTATTGTTTCTGTGTATTTTTCTTCTGTTTTGTTTTTTGATCCCAAAATCCTTATTATTGTTTATACAACCATCTTTGTCCAGATTTAACCATATATTTATTATTTTCTTTGCTCTTTATTTTTTATTGTATCTCAGACTTATCTGGGATCATTTCTCTTTTTTATACTATATATATATAGTATTATATATATATAGTATGATTCCACTTATATGAGACACCTAGAATACTCAAATTCATGGAAACATAAAGTAGAATGGTAGTTGTTAGGGGTTAGGGAAGAGGAGGCAATGGGAATTTAGTGTTTAATGGGTATAGAGTTTCATCAGTTTGGAAAGACGAAAAAATTTTGAAGATGGATGGTGGTGATGATTGAAAACAACAATGTGAATATATTTGATGCCACTGAACTATATGCTTAAAACAGGTAAAATGGCAAATTTCATGCTATATATGCCTTATCACAATAATAAAAATTAAAATTCAGCTATATATTTCTCAGAGACATATGTAAAACAAAAGAACACAAAAAGATAAAAAACAAGGAGCAGGGGAAAATCTCAAAGAAACCTAAACAACATTATTAAAAACAGACAAAACAGATAGATATTTTTTAAAAAATTGATAGAGGGCATCAAATAATAACAAGAAGAAAAATTTGCTAGGAAGGCATAACAATCCTTAACTTGTTCATATCTAATAATAAAAACAAAAATATATAAAATGTATAAAGAAAATATTACAATAAGAGATTTAAATCATCACTTTAAAGAAGTGACAGATCAAGAAAGTTAAAAGAACTGTAATAACAGAAGATTTAAGCATCATAAGTAACAAGCTGGAAATAATCAAAAGATATAGAACTCTGCACCTGACAATAACAGAACACACATTATTTTCTACCAACTGAAATAGAAAACAAAAAGAACATACAGCATATCATAAAGAACGCCTGAAAAAAAAATTGATATCATATAAAGTACATTCCATGAACACAATGCAATAAAATTGGCTGTTCACATCAAAAGACAGTCTCCAAAACTGACCCATGAAATACTAGTGGTCAGGTAATTCAAAACAATCCTCCAAGGACAACTAATAAAGCTGAATTATACATGATTTTTAAAAATCTTCTTTAAAGTAGAAGCCAAAAAGAGAATGAAGAATTACCAAACCAAAATCTAGGAGGTTAGAACACAGAGAAGTAAACCATCATTCAATATGCCTTTTATCTGGGTGGCATTTAACAATTTATAAGGTAAAAATACAAAAACTGAGTTATTGTTATGAGATGAATGAGATAAAAAGTGAAAATGCAAAATCCATGCTGAGCAGAAAGTCTGAAAAACAATCCTCCACTTTAGGCTGGGATGGTACCTTAAAACTTTGCTTCATCTGGGTGATTCTGAGGTTGTCAAGCTATAAGGTGGTCTGAAACTAGTAGGGTTCCCAGACGACTAGTATACGCAAACAAATATTCTCTCTGGAAGAAGATTCAATTATCCAATGTCTCAAAATTTTTCTACGAATAGGTTTTCAAATACAATAACCAGAATACAGTTCAAGAGAGCTAAGCAAGCACAGAAGAAGAAAGAGAATATTAGCAAGAACCAGGAGGGGAAAAAAGATATAATAGAAAGACTTCAACACAAGAACCTTAAATATTAGGGTTTTCAGATCCAGACTATAAAACCACTATTTTTCCTATTATCAAAGAAATAAAAGAGGAGCTTGAAAACATCCTCAGGGAACTGCATACTTTAAAAAGTGGTATCACACAGACGTGAAAAGGAATCAAATGGCAGTTGTAGAACTGAACGGCAATAAACAAAATGAAAAGTTCAATGAACAGATTTAACAGCAAATTAGACACAGCTAAAGAGATCATTGATGAACCAAAAGATAAGTCAGAAAAAAACTGTTGAGGATTAAGCATGAAGAGAAAAAATATGTGTATGGAAAATGCAGATGAAAATAAACAAGACCCAGGGAATACAGTGAGAATGTCTGATATACATTTAATCAGAATTCTGGCTAAGAAGATAAAAAGAATAAACAGAGGCAATACATGAATATATAATAACTTAGAACACTCCAGAACTTATGAAATTCACCAACTCATAACTTCACAAGGCTTAACAAATCCCAAACAAGATAAATATTTTTTTTAAATCCACACCTAGACAGTATGTAAAACTACAGAAAGTCAAAGAGAAAAATAACCTTAAAAAGAAGCCAGAGAAAAAGAGACATTATCTTCAAAGGAGCAACTGCTAGCCTGACTGTTAACATCTCAAGAGAAAATATGGGTACTCGGAAGCAGTAGAATGATATCATCAGTGTGCTGAAAGAAAATACTAGCAACCTACCATAATGGTATAAAGCCCTTGTATCTTCATAAATTGCCTCTGTTCATACCCAGCAAAAATAGCTTTTGAGAATAAAGATGAACTGTAGAGAAAACTCCATTTACAGAAACAACAAAGAAGATAAAGTATTCAGAAATAGATTTAACAAAAAATATGTAAATCCTATATAAGGAAATTTAAAAAACAATCCTGAAAGACATAAAAATAAACTTGAACAGGCAGAAAAGCATCCTAAGAACATCTCGAACATCTCTTGCTCTTAGAAAGGATAGATAAATATCATAAAGATGTCAGTTCTCCCTTAGTTAATTTAAAATTATAATGCAGTCCCAGTAAAAAAGACCAATGAGATTTTTTAAGGAACTAGGCAAGATGACAGTAAAATTGATATGAAAAAAAAATTATTTTAAGTAAAAGAATTAGGAAAATAATAAAAATAAATGCTATAGGTAAAGCACAGAGAATTTGGGGGGCAGTAAAAATACTCTGTATGATACAATAATAATGCATACATGTCATTATACATGTGTCCAAACTCATAGAAGTACAACACCAAGAGTGAATCCTAATGCAAACTATGAAATTTGGTTGATTATGTGTCAATTTAGGTTCATCAGTTCTAACAAATGTACCACTTTAGTGGGGAATGTTGGTAATGTGTGGGTCAGGGGGTATGCGGGAAACCTCTACACCTTTCAATTTTGCTATGAACCTAAAACTACTCTGAAAAATAAAGTCTTTAAAAATAGATAGAAAGACAGATAAGAAAGAAGGAAGGAAGGAAGGAAGGAAGGAAGGAAGGAAGGAAGGAAGGAAGGAAGGAAGGAAGGAAAAGAAAGAAAAGAGGATGTCTAATGCTACAAGGGTGACTAGTCCTACTAGATATTAAAATATCTTATAAAGGTTCTATACTAAAAACTGTATAATAGACCAGTGGAATAGAACAGAAAGTCCAAAAATAGAGTCAAGTACACATAAACCGTTATTTCTAATCACGGGGCAGGGGAAGGGAATGGAGTTTTTAATAAATGGCGCTAGGACAATTGATTAACCACTTAAGAAAGAAAATAAATTAGATCCATGTCCCACACAATACATAAGAATAAACCTTAAAAGGGTCAGGCATCTAAAAATAAAAATGAAATCATACAAGTACTAGAAGAAAACATGAGTAAACTTTGCTTGAATTTGAGTTTAGAAAATGGCTTTCTAATTATGGTCCCAAATATGGATTCTATTTTAAAAATTGATAAATTTAACTATAAAAGAAAAAAATTTAAGTCCTCCATGGTTTTATCATTAACAAAGTCAAGAGAACAAATTGGGGGAGATATTTGCAATATGTCACAGATAAAGAAACAGTATTCCTAATATATAAAGGACTCTCGAAAATTGGAAGAAACATCACTCTTTCTAAACTCTTCAAAAAACTGAAGAGAAAGGAACACTCCCTAACTCCAGGCAAAGACACTACAAGAAAAGAAAACTACAGACCAGTATCTATTGTAAATATTGATTCAAAAATCCTCAACAAAATATAGCATATTAAATTCAGCAGCTTATTAAAAGTGTTATAATTTGACCAAGTGGGATTTGTTCCCAGAATGCAGATAATTCAACAAATGAAAATCAATCAATGCAATACATCACATTAATAGGATGAAGGAAGACACATTGCCATCCTAACTGATTTAGAAAAGCATTTGACAAAATTCAACATCTTTTCATGATAAAAATACTCAATAACCTAAGAATGAAAGGAAACTTTCTCAACATAATAAAGGCCATATTTGGAAAAACATAGTTAATATCATATTCGACAGTGAAAAACTGAAAACTATCCCTCTAAGATCAGAAACAAGCCAAAAGTGCCAACTTTTGCTACTTCTATTCAACATAGTACTCAAAGTTCTAGCCAAAGCAATTAAGCAAGAAAAAAAAATAAAAAGCATCCAAATGGAGGGGAAGAAATAATATTATCTCTGTTCATAGATGACATGATCTCATACATAGAAAATATCACACACACACACACACACACACACACACGAACCATTAGATCTAATAAATGAGTTCAAAAAAGTTGCAGGATACAAAATCACACATAAAAATCAGTTGCATTTCTATACACTAGCAAAGAAGAATCCAAAGATGAAATTTAAAATACAACTCTATTTACAATAACATCAAAAAGAATAAAATACTTAGGAATAAATTTAACCAAAAAGAAAAAAACACTTATACATTGAAAACTACAAAAAAAATGTTGAAAAAAATTAAAGACATAAATAAATGAAAGACATTCCATGGTCTTGATTGGAAGACAATATCGTTAAGATGGAAATACTACCCAAAATGACCTACAGATTCAATACAATCCTTATCAAAATCTCAATGGCATATTTTGCAGATTAGGGAAAGCCAACTGTCAAATTCATATGAAACTTCAAGGGATCCCAAATAACCAAAACAAACTTGAAAATTAAAAAATTGAAGGATTCACACTTTCTGACTTTATAAACGTAACTACAGAGGAATAGTAATCATAAAAGTGTGATGCTGGTGTAAGAATAAACATATAGACAAATGAAATAGAGAGGCAAGAAATAAACCCACATATATACAACAAATGCTGCTGGGAAAACTGGACAGCCACATACAAAAGAATAAAGTAGACTCTTACCATACACTATATACAAAAATTAACTCAAAATAGATCAAAGACCTAAACCAAAGAGATGCAAATATAAAACTCTTAGTTGAAAACATAGGGACCAAAAGATAGAAACAAACTAATTGTCCATAAATCTGATTCATGCCACAACATGAATGAACCCTGAAAACATTATGCGGAGTGAAATAAGGTAGACACAAGAGGGTAAATATTGTGAGTCTACCTATATGAAATACCTAGAGTAGGCAAATCATAGAGAGAGAAAGCAGAGGAGAGGTTAGCAGGGGCTGTGAGAGAAGAGGATGGGTACAGATATTCTGTTTGAATGAAGAAAAAGTTTTAGAAGTAGGCAGTGGTAATGATTACACAGTATTGTGAATGTAATTAATGACAGTGAATTGTACACCTAAATAGTTAAAGTAACAAATTTTATGTTTTATATATGTGTGTATATTTTTAAATATATTTTACCACAATTTTTAAAAGAAAATTTAAATTAAAAGTAAATTTAAATTAAAAGTAAGCCTTTAAAGAAGATAGGTATATGTCAAAGGACACAGGAGCCAACTTGGGGGTTTCCCAATGGGCAAATCTGAGACAATTTGAGCATCAAATAAATAACATTTGTAATAAAAAATTTTAAACTATCAAAATATTACATGAATATAAATAAATAAATAGTAGAAAGGCAACCAATATATGTAGAAAGAATAATGGAATTAGAAAATCATCATGTGAGAGAGCCATAATAATAATAACTAATTTAGGCAAGAATGTTCAATGAACTAAAACCAAGTGTAAGTTTGAGTAACAGAGTATTTATATAGATTCAATGCTCTCTCCAGAAACTACTTATTAGTTTAAAAAAGGTTAGAAAAAAAAACAGCGAAGGGAAAACACACACATACACACACACACAGATACAACATGTTAATGCTGCATTGGGGAATCTGGGTAAAGGGTAGTCACAATTCTTTGTACTATTGTTAAAACTTTTCTGTAAGTATGCCAAGATAAAATATCAAAATAAAGAATAAAGTCAAAATTAAAACATTTTAGCTGAACAAACGTGGGACGAATTCATGGTTAGCAGACTGAAACCAAAGGAAAATTTTAAGTATAAATTTTAGGCAGAAGAAAAATTATCCTTTATGAAATGTCAGAGATGCAAGAAGGGGTAAGAAGTAAATAAAATGGTGAACATGTGGGTAAGGGTAAATGAATGCTGATTCATAAAACAATTATAAAAATGCCTTGTGGGGGTTTTAATAATATAAAATTAAAATAGACAATAACAGCATATAAATAAAAATGAGAAATAAATGGAATTAGTGTGCTTGAAGGTAGGTATATTGTTCAGGTAGACAATAAAGTCTTTGATAAACATTATATTTTGATAAACTGTAGAATAATTTTAAGTTTAGGGTAATCACTGTAAAAAAAATAGTATATGATTTCCAATCTGGTTGCAGAAGAGAAGATGATAAAATCATTTTTTAAAAAATCAATCCAAAAGAAATCAGAAGAAAAAGAGAAAGAGAGAGCAGGTAACACAAACAGCCCAGATTTGAATCCATATACATAAGTATTCACTTTAAAGTAAATGTACTGAAAGAATGGATTAAATAATAAAATCTAACCTTATACTATTGATACAAGCATATCTAAAACAGTGGTATACAAGACAGTGGAGTAGGGAAATGCTGTGCTTGCCTCCTCTCAAACTACATCAAAATTACAACTAAACTATAGAATAGCTATCAATGAAAATCACCTGAAGTCTAGTTGAATAGAAATTCTACAACTAAGGAAATATAAAAGGGGCCATTTCCAAACTAGTAGGGGGGGCGGAGACATAGATCAAGTTGGTCCCAAACTCATTTGTGGCAGTTGAAAATCAGGAGGAATATCTCAGCTTGGAAGTCCCTATGGAGGAGCTAAGAGTCCCAGCCCAACACAAGGCTCCCCAGCCTGGAGTTCCAGTGCGAGGAAGAGAAGTCCCCACAAAATCTGAATGTGAAAATCAGTGGAGATTGTGGATGAGCAGGCATAGGGCCACAGGGATCCCAGGTGTTCCTCCTAAAGGGCCGGTATATGAACTTACCCACTAACAAACTCATTGGCTCTAGGTTCTAGTGCTGGGGCAGCAGCTCAGGGGGCACCAAGGACATATAGGGAAGAACAGAATTATCTGGCTTCAGGGTGAAGGTTGGAGGGGCAGCTTTCTCCTAGACAGAAGTACTAGCAGAAGCCACAATTCCTTTGTTAGGCCCTCCCCATTCCCAGTTTGCAGATGTGGATGGCTGCCATATCTGAGTCTCCATCAACCTGGCCAACACCTATCACCCTGCCCTGGTGATTCCCTGAGACCCTGCCCCACATAACTGCAAGCCCACCCAGGCTGCCTCCAGTGGCTTTTCCATACAAATTGCCTGTCTTAGCTCATGCTGAGGACTTTCCTAAAATCTCTCAAAGGTTCACAAACCCCAAATAAGCAGCATCTGACTTTGGCATGCCTTGTTACTCTTGCTGAGCTGCCCAAGTCAGGCACTAGAGGCAGCTGGCCTCAGTTCCAGCTTGGCCTCTCCAGGCACCTCCAAACCCAGCATGGGTAGTGTCCATCTGTGGAGTGCTTGGTGGTCATGCCAGGTGGTCTTGGGCAGGGCACAGTCTGCAGCTGAAATTGGCCTGTGGTGGGGCGCCTCTGAGAAGGCTCCAGGGCCAGCATGCCCAGTGGCCAGTTTCAGACTAAGCCAGAGCGCTACCCAAGGATGATACTCCCAAAGGGCAGACTGGGCTGGTACCAGACCACTGGTGAAGTGAATCCTACTCCCTAGGGTCAGCCCCTGAACAAAAGCTCTCAGCCCCACAGTACTCACAACCCATCCTTACAACCGATCAGCCTGAGGGTCGATCTCTCCCATTGGTGTGCAAATAGTAATCAAGCTCAAACAACACACAACCCATACAAAGGATACACCTGGCGCACCAGGAGACCAGGGAGACTGTGCCACTGGGCCCCACAGGACATTTACTACTTAAGGCCACTCTACCAAAACTAAGAGATATAACAGCTCCACCTAATGCATAGAAAGAAACACAAAGAAATAGCAAAATGGGGAGACAAATAAACATGTCCCAAATAAAAGAATAGAACAAAGCTCCAGAAAAAGAACATACAAAATGGAGACAAGAAATCTACAAGATGCAGAGTTCAAACACTGATTATAAGGATGCTCAATGAACTTAGGAGAAGAGTAGATGAACTCAGTGAGAACTTTAACAACGAAATAGAGAACATTATTTTTAAAAAGTCAGAAATGAAGAATACAATAACTGATATGAAGAATACATTAAGGGAATTAGTAGTAGATTAGATGAAGCATAGGATCAAATCAGCGATTTAGAAGATACGGTAGCAGAAAACACTCAGAAGAGCAACAAGCAAAAAGAGCTCCCCCCCAAAAAATGAGGATAGTTTAAAGGGTATATGGGACAACATTCGGTGTACCAACATTTGCATCATAGGGGTACCAAAGGAAAAGAGATAGAGCAAGGAATTGAAAACCTATTTGAAGAAATAATGACAGAAAACGTCCCTAACCTGACAAAGGAAATAGACATACAAACCCAGTAGTGCAGAGAGTCCGAAAAAAGATGGACCCAAAGAGGCCCACAAAAAGGTACATCATAATTAAAATGACAAAGGTTAAAGACAAAGAGAGAATCTTAAGAGCACCAAGAGAAAGGCAGTTACCTACAAGGGAGCTCCCATAAGACTGTCTGTTGATTTCTCAACAGAAACTTCGTAGGCCAGAGGGGACGGGCCTGAAATATTCAAAGTGTTGAAAAGCAAGGACCTACAACCAAGATTATTCTACCCAGCAAAGCTGTCATTTAGAATCAAAGAACAGATAAAGAGCTTCCAAAACAATAAAATTAAAGTTCATAACCACTAAATCAATATTACAAAAAATGTTGGCGGGACTTCTTTAAGAAGAAGGAAGGGAAAAAAATCAAAATTATAAATATTAAAATGGCAATAACTACATATCTATCAATAATTACTTTAAATATAAATTAATTAAATGTTCCAGTCAAAAGATGTGGAGGCTGAATAAATAAGAAAATAAGATCTTTACATATGCTGCCTACAAAAGACTCACTTTAGATTGAAATACACACACAGACTGAAAGTAAAGAGATGGAAAAAGATATTTCATGAAAATAGAAACCAAGAAAAAGAAAAAGAAAAAAAGCTGGGGTAGTAGTACTTACACCAGAAAAAAATAGACTTTAAAACAAAGACTGTAACAAGAGACCAAGAAGGACCTAGTAATCCCACTTCTAAATATTGATCTGAAGATACCCAAAATACTACTTCAAAGGGATACATGAATCCATATGTTCACTGCAGAATTATTTACAATAGCCAAGATATGGAGGTAACCTGGGTGTCCATCAGTGGATTAATGGATAAAGAGGTGGTACATATCTACAATGGAACATTACTCCACCATAAAAAAGAATGAAATCTTGCCACCTGCAACAACATGGATAAACCTAGAAGGTATTGTTCTGAGTGGATTGAGTCAGACAGAAAAAGATAAATGCTGTTTGATTTCACTTACATGTGGAATCTAAAGAACAAAACAAACAAACAAAATAGAAACAAACTCAGATACAGAGAACATTTTCATGGTTGCAGATGGGAGGAGGGTTGGGGTGGTGGGTAAAAAAGGGGAAGGTATTAATAAATACCAATTGATAGTTTAAAAATAGTCATGGGGATGTAAAGTATAGCATAAGGAATATATTCAATAACATTGTAATAACTATGTATGGTGTCATGTAGGTACTAGGTTTATTGGGGTGATCACTTCTTAAGTTATATAAATGTCTAATCATATGTTGTACACCTGAAACTAATATAATATATGCAAACTATAATTGAAAATTTTTTTGAATGGGAAAAAAAGAGATAACTAATGCTAGCAGAGACACAGAGAAAAGGAAGCCTCATACACTTTTAGTGGAATTGTAAACTGGTGCAGCCACTATGGAAAACAATATAGAGGTTCCTCAAAAAATTAAAAATAAAACTACCATATGATTCAGCAATTCCACTTCTAGGACTATACCCAAAGGAAATAAAAACACTAACTCAAAAAGATATCTGCACTTCATGTTCATAGCAGCATTATTTACCAAAACATGGACACAACCTAAGTGTCCATCAATGGAAGTACAGATAAAGAAGTTGCAGCACAATTATGAAATGGAATTATTCAGCCATAAATAAGAGGAAATCCTGCCACTGTGACATCATGGATGGACTTTGTAAAATAAGTCAGAGAAACACAAATACTAAATGATCTCACTTAAATGTAGAATCTAAAAAAAAAAAGAGAGAACTCATACAAAAAGAGATCAGATATGTGGTTACCAGAAGAGAAAGCTATGTGGGGATTGGGCTTGGAGAAAGATGGTCAAAAGATATAAACTTCCAGTTATGAGGTAAGTTTTAAGGATAACTATAGTTAACCCTGTTGTGTGACATATACCAGAGGTCTCCAAACACCGGCCATAGACTGATACAGTCCCTGGACTGTTAGAAACCAGGCCGTACAGCAGGAGGTGAGTGCCCGGCAAGTTCGCAAAGCTTCATCTGTACTTGCAGCCCCTCCCCAGCATTAGCATCCCTGCCTCAGCCTCACTTCAGATTGTCAGATATTGGATTCTCATAGGAGCACTGGTCCCTGGTACCAAAAAGGTTTGAGGACTGCTGATGTAAGATATAGGAAAGTTGTTAAGAGAGTAAATCCTAGGAGTTCTCATCACAAGAAAATTCTTTTTCTCTTTCTGCTTTCTCTTTTTTATCGTATCTATATGAGATGATGGATGCTGACTAAACTTATTGCCATAATCATTTCACGAATCATTATACTGTAGACCTTAAACTTATACAATGATGTGTCGATTATAGCTCAATAAAACTGGAAGAAAAAAATAAATCACTGGCGTCCATCATTAACAGTTCTGCTCGGTACTGTACTCTAGCCAGCAGAGAAAGGCACAAAAAGAAAAACAAATACAAAGATTAGAAAGAAAGAAACTAAACTACTATTAACTATAGATGATCTATACTTAGAAATCCTTGACATGGAGACTTTTATCTCATAGCACTATGGCAGCTTCCGCAATCACTTGACTTTAGCCCACCACCTTGGTTAATCCAAACTCTGTACGTATTCTTTGAGCAGATGCTCAATACCATACCCATGCCTTTGTTAAAGCACCTATGTTCCCGTGAAGCATTTCTCAATCACCTGAGGCAATGGTTAAAAACACAGATTTACAGGCCCCACTCCAAGTTACGCAATTAAAATGTCTACAGTTTAGACCTGACTACATAAGATCTGGGAGTCTTTACTTCTTAAATTTACCAGGTAGTTCATTTGTCTACTAAGCCATTATAATAGATTCCAGAGCTGTGCTACAATTTCATTATTGCTAATGATTTCTCAGCAATGCTACCAAATAATATTGATCAATTACAAGCCAATAAGGTCCTCCCTTCAAATTCTAACCCATTTCAGTTACAGCTTATTTTAACCCATCTGTTTTTGAAATCTCTCTCATTTAATTAATTTCCCTGGCCCCTCTGATGTCAACACAACAGAAGGTCTACAAAGCATATGTTCAAAGTAATACTAGTTTCTCATCCAAAAACATACAAGAAATAAAAAGAGTATGCAATGTGATTTGTTGTGTTTTCTGATAATATAACATAATGAAAAAAATCCCAAATAGGAGAATACTTTTAGTAGAAAGGCAATTTAATGTTACCTATTTCTTAACTATATAAATAAAATATTTTAACTCAAACAGTCCATTGAAGTTGCCTCTCAAAGAAACTACAATACAGTGAAAAATACTTGTTGCTAATCCTGACATTTGGCCCAAACTAGGGATCAATTCCCAGTTTAAACTTACAGGCAAATAATTAATAAAGAACAGGCTGTGTGATGGAATTCAACTACACCATGACCCTGACCTAGAGGGCAACATTATTGTAACTATTTCTAAGAATTACAACACAGAGTCATGTGTCAGTCACATTATGATTTACAAAATAACTAACAATGGATTTGGCATTGACTTTACAATAAATTTAAGCATCATCTCTACAGACAAGGATCTAATTCTACTGCACATGAAAAAATATATACATTGCTATTCTCTTAAAGTCCTAATGAATTGTAAGACTTAAATTTAAATTATTTTTAGAAAATCATCTCCCTTACACTTAATTGTGCCAGCTGAGGTAAATAGCTATTCCCCTCAAAAGCCCAAACACAAACATACACACATTCTCATTCATTTATTCATTCTCTCTCTCTACCCCCTGCCCCATTCCCCTACTTACCCCCACTCTACCCCAGCTGCTTTTACACTCAGGAGCAATACAGCTACATTGTTGAAGTGTTATCAGCCTTTCAAGGTTCATCTCCAATGCTACCTGTCTACAATCTCTCAAACTGGATTCTTTCACTGATGGGTAAATTCTCTGGTATTCTTTTTTATTCCATCTTGTATCTTGAGCTGCTGAGGGCAGAGGCTGAATTTTACTTCACTTTAGATCATGCCTTACCTTCCCCATCTCCAGTGACTTGCAAAATGGAGGCTCTCAATAAATTACTACTGTTGACCCTTTAAGTCGATGTACCAATTCATCAAATTTGTTTGCTTTTTCTACCCGAATATAGTAACTCACACTTCTGTGATATATACTTCTTCACTAAGAATAAAGAGCCAGTTAAGAAAATACATATTTTACCTAAAAGTAAGCACAATAATAACTTAAACTGTTAGAGAAATAAATCCATCCAGCCCAAGGCCATGCTGTTTCTATTTCATGTGCTACAGACCCAAACTGTCGCCTTCCAGTACCTGCCAACACTTCCAGCGGAGCCCTGGTTTGTATAGAGGGAAGGCCACACAGACTCTTGTGTGGAAATCACCAGGCCTCTCCACCAGGGGGGAAAATATCTGAGCCACCTATACGTGGCTTGGTATTTAAATGATAAAGAAACAAAGAACCTTTAAACATCAAGACAGCAGCATTCAACAACAAGTGGCACAAACTTCAGTCACAAGACTATCAAACAAAACTAAGCTATTTTAAAAGAAAATAAAAATAAGAAATAATGAAACAGGCGAGAATAAAACACTAAGAGCAAAATAAATTTATACATAAGACAACTATTTTTCAAAATTCTTGCTCTGCTTTGGATGTTCTGTTTGCCTCCCAGCTATAAACACATTCTTCACACATGCTGGGAATGCTGCGGAAAACTAGTCAGCATTCAGAGGCTTAATCCACAGTCCCAGCGCTGTGCCTGTGGGCTGAATAGTCAGACAGCCATTTGTCCTCAGGAGAAGTTAGAGGTTGAAATGCAAATATGCAAACAACAGAGTTCTTTCCCTAAAATAGCCGGGAAAAGCATGATTTCTATTGCTATTAGAAAAAAAAAATGGAAAAGGGGGCTGGGGGAGCAGAGGCTGGAAGCTTGCAATCTTAAAGATTTGTTTAAGTACCTCAGTATAATACAATCTTGAAGGAGAAAACAATGGAAAGGAACAAACACACTTGTCCTGGGTAAAATCCGTACTCTGGAGAAAAGGTTGACATATGTGTGACAGTCGATTTACCAGGCTCACTAAAGATTTATTGACTTATCAATCAGTGCCTCAGGCACTTGATTCTCCCCAAGGGAAAATTAACAATCCAGCTAAACCAATAAATTCTGCTATAAACTAAAATGAATGCAAGAATCAATCCTGTCACTTTGTATGACACCAAATTACAAAAAAAAAAAAAAAAAAAAAGTCATCATTAAAGCCAATAAGCATTTTTAAAAAATGAGTTTAACATGCTTTCAAGGAGATAAGATAATCTCAGAAACGTATTGCATAACTACGTCAAGAACATGATTTTTTTTTTTTAAGTCATAGTACATAAATTGACTGCTACCTCTACCACTTAGTAGGTGAGTTCTTTTGGGCTTCTCTAAGCCTCCGCTTTGTTATCTGTAAAACGGGGAGATACAGTTTTCCGTAGGAAAATGAATAGTGATGATAAATATAAAGCACCTGACAGTGTAGTTGGCATACAGTCAGCTTTTTATTATGATGATTCCGTTTTTATTAGTGTCATTCTAAAAATCATATGAAGTATAATACTGTGATGATAAACTACAGCACATACAGGCATCAGAGCCGAAACGGTTCAGAGTACAAAGTACCTTCCAAGCTTTTGCAAGGGCCTTTCAGTGCCAGCCAACTGCCAGCTTGAAAAGATCTACTAATTTAATACATATTAAACTTTCTTTAGTGTTACCCATTGATCAAAAAAGTTAACATCCAAAGGAGATCGGCAAACCATAGTCCATGAGCTTAATTCGGCCCATGATCTAGTCTTGCAAAATCTTATTGGAACACAGGCACGCCCACTCGTCCATACATTCACTGCCCTGGCTGTTGACAGAGTTGAGTCGCTGTGACCCAAATCGTATAGCCTACTGTTTTAACTGTATTATGTTGGGTGAGGTATGGTGAGGCCAGATAGACCAGGAGAGAAGCTGAAAAGAGTTTTACAGTTCTGTTACTCCTAATTCCCTGCAGGAGAACAGCACCGGGTGAATCACAGGGCAGAGGGACAAGGGGAATTGTGAGCAAGTACCTCTATAGTGGTGTCCATGGAGAGGAAATGACGAGACAGGATAGGCAGTCTTGGCTAATTTGAATCATTTCAAGGGGCTCTGTGGCATTGGAGCTGTCTTTGGTTGTCAAGTTTATGGCTCCGGGGGCAAACAGTGACCCAGAGTGTGAGAGCCTGATAAGGAGGTCATTGGCGACCTGGACTTAAATGGCTGCTCAAGAAGAAGAGTTTATCTACCCCTATTCAGGGCCTCCAAAGTGGGTCAAGACAGCATTTTTAAAAACTCTATTATACCCTCAAAGCCTAAAATAGTTACAAAAAAGCTTTTACAAAAAAGTTTGCTGACTCCTGGTCTAAAAAGGAAGTCTGGACCTCCAGTTTAAGTTGCAGGTTACAACCATGACCTTAAATGTGCTCTCCACAAATGCTTACCGAGATAATTCAAGAAATTTAAAATAAGTAAAAAGCTGAATCCATCCTGGGAGTGAAGGAAAGATGTGTCAGTTTTCAGTCCCACAGGCCACAGCACATCCCAAGACTCACTTGATGTTCACAGTGGGCCCAGGATAAAAGGGCTGAATACTGTGGCTATCACCATGGCAATGCAGCCAAGAACTCAGGCTCTGAAGTCTGACAGACCCAAGTTCAAGTTTTAACTCCACCCCTTATCAAGACTGCACCCTTGAACAGGTTGCCTATATTGCTTATCTCCTGCTGTCTAATACATCATGCCAAAACTTAACAGCTGAAATAATTACCTGTCATTATCTCAAACAATTTCTGAAGAGCAGCTTAACCAGTTGGTTTGGGCTCAGGATCTCACAGTGTTCCTTACCGCATGGGCCTCTCCATAGGCTGCCTAAATATTCTTATAACACTTGCTCCAGATCAAGTGATCTGAGAGAGAGGAAGAAAGCAAGACAGTGCCCAAGAAGGAAACCACAGTCTTTCATATTCTAATGTCAGAAGAAATATACCCTCACTTCTGTTGTATGTTATCGGTCCCACAGATCAGCCCTGGTATAATGTGGGAAGGAACTTCCACGTATATAAAGACCAGGAGGTAGAGATCATTGGGAACCATCTTGGAGGCTGGACACTGCATTTGCCTAATTTATCCAAGTGTCATTTCTATCACCTGTGAAGTTGTAATAATAACTGTATTTGGCTCACAAGATAATCTATAAGGTTTAAGTGAGAGAATGCATGTAAAGCCTTATTGCAGTGCTTGGCACTCAGTGAAGCACTCAATAAATGCTAGCAATTATTATCAATCTCATTTTTGTTATTCCTACTGCTGCTACTTCCATGACAATAACAGAAGAAGAAGAAAATCTTCAGCACCACACAGGGAAGTTTCCTGCCCTTGGCTGCTTCCAGGAAAGCTCTCTTTCTACTCCACACAAGCCATTGTAACTCTGTCTGGAAAAATAAACCCTGAGCAAATCCAAACTATTCTCTTCTCTCATCTTGACCTGAAATATTTGAAACAGGTACCCACAATATAATAACTCATCAAATATTTAAGCATTGGTCAAACATAGTTCCCTCTATAGCAATGAACCAAAAAGCTATCTGAGAATAAAAAATTCAGTAGCTTAAGATGAGGGGGATTGCCCCCTTCTAAAATAAACTCATAAGAAATTGAAGAAACTTCAGAAAACATCAACTTGAATATTTAGGACATTCATTTATTCAACAAATATTTATAGAGCAATTGCTATGCATTAGGCACTGTTCTAGGAACCGTATAACCAACTTGAATACAAAAGACAAAAATAGTTGCTTTTATAGAATTTGCAGGCTAGTGGGAAATAAGAAAATACAAAAGTAGGTAAAAAAAAAAAAAGAATGGAGTAAGTAAGGTGTAAGGAAGCAAGTGGATATACTAGAGAAGTATTGACGGGAGATATAAATTTGGACTGAATTTTGCTTTGCAGACATTAAAAAACTGTAAAGCCAGAAAATTTAATATAAACGTGGCAATGGCACGAAACAAAACAGATGAATCAATGGAAGAGAATTTAAGAATCTAAAAAACAAATCTAAGTGTGAGTATGTGTATACATACTCTCCCTATAGTCATACGTATAGATACACACACTCACACACGCACACATACACACACATACAAATACGATAAAAGTGACATTACCAATAATAGTAATAGCATAAAATACCTAATAAATGTTATTAAAATTTTTAAAATAAAAATAAATTCTATTAATACAAGCTATTAAATATTTAGGAAAAAAATAATTTTTCTTTATGTTACACTACAGGCAAAAATGAATTACAGGTATAAATTTTTAATGACAGAACCAAAATATGTGAATATTTATAGAATCTTAGGTCAAAACCAAGAGCAGAAACATAAAGAAAAAAAAGAAATTATAACTAAACTTTATACTTCAAAGCATCATAAACAAAATAACAAGAAAAAGTTAAATGCAAACGTGGTTCCATAGTGTAGTGGTTAGCACGTCTGCTTTACACACAGAAGGTCCTGGGTTTGCAGCCCAGTGGAGCCAAGGTCCGTGGTCTGCAGCCATGCCACCCTGAACAAGTCCGATCCCGGCTTATCTCAGAAGCTAATCCCCGGCTTATCTCAGAAGCTAATCGGGGTCAGGCCTGGTTAGTACTTGGATGGTAGACCACCTAGGAAGACCAGGTGCTGTAAGCATAAACAATAATAAATAAATAAATAAATAAATAAATAAATAAATAAATAAATAATATTAAAAAATAAAATATTTTAAAAAGAAAAAGGTAAATGTAAATTATAAACTGGGATGGTCACTTCTAATACATGTAGAATTCTAACATATTCCCTATTATATGTAAAGAACTCTCAAACATGAATACAAAATGCATATATACATATGTGTATGTGTGTATGTATATGTGTATATCTATCCACATATTTCCTAGCAATGTCCACTGACAAGTTTTAAAAGCAAAACACCCAATAGCAATGAGTGTATCTAGTCTCCATATCTTGGTCACTAATACCATCCCACATTATAAAGAGTCATGGATCCTTGGAAAAATAAATGAATTCTAGGACTGAGAAGGTTTATAATGAGCCTGGAATATCTCGTTAGAGCAGAAAGTAAGGAACGCACCCCAAAATTGATAGAGGCTCAGAAAGACATAGGAGCCAGATCAAAGGAGTTACCACAGTTACTATTATTCTGAACACCAAATTAATTATAAACTGTCAGAAAAAAAGAAATTCATGAGTACATACAGATGATAGATAAGCAAGAGAGAGAGTTGGATGAGGAATGGAAAGGCAGACAGGAGAAGGGAAGATTCTTGCTTACAGCACCAACTAGATGCTGAGTACCAACTAGAAAACATGGAGAGAGCACTACTGTTGGAAAATGATCATTTCGCAATCATGGTAAAGATTTGTTAAGCAATAGATGTTAAATACGAGGGGAAATTTTGATGAGGAGCAAATATTTTCATAGTCTTAAAGTATCTCTTCATTAATGGCTTATTAGTTTTAAAGGGGAAAATAGTTACTCTCTAGTGGAGAAGTAGGACAATCGCTTGATTAGATCATCAAATTGCCATCACTATTGTGGAACTATGAATATGCTCAGGACACATAGTATGTAAATAGTATTCCAGCCAAGAATGCATTTGTAAATAGTATTCCAGCCAAGAATGCATTTCTTAATTCAGTCGTGAAGAAACTTCAGAGATACCCCAAATGAGGAGCAGTCTAATAAAAATGAGGAATCGTATATTCGCTATGACCTGAATGTTTGTGTTCCCCAAAATTCCAGTTAGAAACTTAACCCCCAAGAAGATGGTATTAGGAGGTGAAGCTTTTGGGAGGTGATTAGGTCATGAGTGCAGAGCCCTCGAGAATGAGATTGGTGCCCCTATAAAAGAGGGCAACAGAGCTCCCTCATCCCTTCCACTGTGTGAGGACACAGTATAAAACTCTGCCACCCAGAAGTGGGCCCTCACCAGAACCTGACAATGCACGCACTCTGCACTTCCAGGTTCTAGAACTGTTAGAAATATATATCTGTTGTTTGTAAGCCAGCAATCTGTGGTTTTGTTATAGCAACCCAACCAAACTGAAACAATATTCTTTTAAAATGTCAATTTCATGTAAGACAAAAGCTGTGGAAATGTTCCAGGTTAAAGGAGCCTAAAGAGATATGACAATTAAATGCAATATCTGATCTCGGCTGAATCTTGATTTGAAGGGAAAACATGTTATAAAAGATATTATTGAGCCAATTGACAATACTGGGATACTGACAGATTAGTTGAAAGTATTATGCAAATTTACCAAAGTTGATAATTGCACTTCGGTAATGTACAAGAACATTCTTATTCTTAGGTAATATATACAAAAGTATTTAGAGGTAAAGGGCCATACCATATGCAACTTTACTCTCAAATGTTTCAAGAAAAAGAACAGATATATAGAGAATTGATAATAAAGAAAAATGGGCAAAATGTTAATTATATGTAAATTGAGTAAAGTATGTACAGGTGTCATTTGTATTAGAGCTAGACTTGCAATTATTCCATAAGTATGAAATTATTTCCAAATGAAAATTTTTTAAAACTCGGGAAAAAAAATAACCCAATCAGAAAAATCAGCACAGAACATAAACAGACAATGTACATGAGTAAATATATGAAAGAATTTTTGGACTTAGTAAGAATAAAAATGCAAATTAAAATGTCTCTCACTTTATTTAAGTCTTGCCATGTCACCTTCTCATTAGGCCTACTTCAACTTCTCTAACTAAAACTGCACCCTCTTCAGTCCTACCCCTTACTCACTCTTTTTTTTTCTATAGTACTTATTGCTTTCTATTCTATTAAACAAATTTATTATGTACGTTTGTCTCCTCCCCTAAAATATAAGTTTCATGAGGCCAAGGGTCGTTCTTCACCAATCTACCCCAGGCACTGAGCAACCAATACATATCTGTTGAATGAATGCCACGGATTAATAAAGTTTGAGGAGTTTTTTAAGTAATAATACCCACGGTAGACAAGTCTGTGAATAACCCAGACTCTCCCATGTACTGCTAATAGGAGGATAAACTGATGAAATGAATCATGTATATTCATACTATAAAATACTAAATAATCATTAAAAGTGTTGATGTGCAATGAGGCAAGGTGCTCATTACACTGTTATGTGGAAAAATACAAGTTATAAAATAGCATGTGCAGTATGTTTCCACTGTATATAAAAAGAAAATTTTAAAGCAGAGAGTACATGCAACAAAATTTTATTTATGAGGTGAGATTACAAGAGTTTTTACTTTCTTCTTTTGCCGTATTTACTTTCTATAAAGAATTTGTATTAGATGTGTAGCAAGCAGCGAAAACCTTTTTTATAGGGATAAAATATGAATTATCTAGTCAATATAAATATGTTTTCTTGTTTTAACAAGTATACCAGAAAAGTAGGAAAGTATCTTGAAAGGTTCAATTTATATTCAGGTTATATTTAATGGAAACAAGCCAACAAAAAAGTGATAGAGAATCAAATGTATACTGAAATGTCTTCACTGTTGTCCATTGTTTTTAAACTGCAAAAAGTATAAGTGTGCATTAAATAAATTTCTGGCTAAAAAGGTCATTTTATTCTCAATAAGACCCAGATACTTTTCTGGAACAAAATTCACAAATTCTGATCATCCCTGAAGCCAAACTAAGTCTGCTGGCTGCGCAGGGATCTGACCTTGGGCCTGGGCTGGGGGCACGTGGTGCTGTGTGAAAGCCATTCACTCCTGCCAGCAAGACTAACGCCTGGAAACAGCACTGCTTAGTGTGAAAATTAATTCAGGGAGATTTAACCCCACAACATAGAATGGTTTTTTTTTTTTTAAAGTCTGTGGTTTGTAAAATTCTAGATTCATTATGATTCCAGCACCAAGTACATTATGTGGCAAATACTACACATATGTAAGACATCTTTTTTAATCCATCAGATAATTATGCAGACTACGAGGACGTTTTGGCAACTACTATAAAATACCGCCCTCTGGTGTTGAGGTCATTCCACATTTATTAACAACACAAAAAGAAAACAGAAAAGCCTTCGCTAAGTATAAACACCACTACCTTCAGGGACTTCTGTTTCTGGCTTGCAAAAATCTGAACACAAAACCCCACAGGATTTTACTAGTCTATATTGTGGATACCTTTCCTACTGTGCCTGAAAAATATCAAGTAATGTTATTACAAGCTATTTTAGCCAATTCATATCAAGAGAATCTTCTCTCCAGGAACTACATTTAACGGTTTCTCTGAAAAAAAATATATATATATATTTAGGAGTTTCCGCTGACAAGGAGTTTGTAGCAAATAAGCCAAAGACCTTTTTCACAGGAGAATTTCTATCAATTTTGATAAGAAGAATAAAAATAGGGTTGATACTATATATATGTATATGTATGTATGTAATATATATATTGCTGGTATTTATGGGGCAGAGTACCAGAGAGGAGGAAGTCATACCGAGAAAGAACTCCAGATATCTGCATAGTGACCCCCTTGAATTGGTGGCTGAATTCCAAGCAATGCAAGCATAAAGTGAAACCCAAGAAGGCAGGGCAAAGAAAAAGTTATTGGGAAAGCACAGCTACCAGAGAGATATAAACTAAAAAACTACTGGAACTCACGATGTTTGAATATTTGATATTTAAATACCAGTCAACTAAAAGAAAATGACCTCATCGAAAATCCTGGGCATGGAGCAGATATACTAAAAAAGCTACAGATGAATAGTAAGTGGGATAAATTGGCCCTAGGGTAAAGGGTCTTCTAGATTCACTCTAACAAAGATTTAAAAACAAGATTCAATAAGATAGAGTTAATCATTCAGCTTCCAAAACAAAACAAAATTCAATACAGGATTAAAGAAAATCAAACAAAATCTAGACACTAAACAAGATATTTATATCATCTAGCATTAAATTAAATAGACATATAAAGTGGTAGAAAAAAGTTACCTATAAAAGGAGCAAAATTATTCAATTAAAATAGATCTACAAATTATTGAGAAGATAAAATAAAGTCTTTAAAGAGATTCTCTTTATATATATAGATATATATATATACAGATGTATAGATATATATATTCCTTAGATACTGTAAGAGAAAGGATCATTAAACTTAAAGACAAAGCAGTAGAAACTATCCAGACTGAAGCACAGAGAAATTTAAAAAGGAGAAATTAACAGTCTTTGTGACCTTATTAGACATTATGACATATTCTGACATATCTATAATTGAAAGGTGGAGTGCGGGCAGAAAAAAAATATAGACGTAAGAAGGGAATTGTTTTTAGATTTTCTGAAACTACAAACCTACAGATACAAGAGTCTCAACAAACCTTAAGTATCAAAAACACAGAGAAAACAATGCAAAGAATCATCATAATCAAACTGCTGAAAACCAGTAAGAGAAATCTTAAGAGCATCTAGAAAAAAAGATTTATTAAGGACAGAGAAATAAAGATAAGAATTATCATCTATTTGTCCTCAGAAGCAATGTAAAGCGAAAAGACATGGAATAACATCTTTAAAGTGCTAAAAAATATATATGTTTAACCTAGAAAATGTAATTAAAAATACCTCCCCCAAAAAAAATCATTCAAAAAAGGCAACAAAACAAATATTCTTCATAGAAACAAAACTAAAAGAATTGTCTGCCAGAGATCTACAATATGAAAAATAGTAAAGGAGTTTCTTCAGGCCAAAGGAAAATGATTCCAGATGGAAATTCAAATCTACAGGACAGAATAATCAGAAACAGTAAATATTTGAATAAACATAAAAGACTTTTTCTTATTCAGTTTCTTTAAAAGCTAGTTGATCTTTAAAAGCAAAAGTAATAATAATATATTGTGGAGTTTGTAAGATATGTAGAAGTAAAATATTTCAAACTGAATTATAATAAAAACCAAAATTTGTAGGATGGAGCTAAAGCAGTGCTTAGAGAAAATTTCCTAACTTTAAATGCTTATATTAGAAGAAAAGAAAGTTTAAAATAAATTACCTAAGCTTCTACCTTAAGAAGCTAGAAATAGAAATAGAGGAACAAATTAAACACAAACTAAGTAAAAGGAAGGAAATAAGAACAAATATCAATGAAATAGCAAACAAAAATAGGAGGATAATCAAGAAAACAAAACATAGGTTCTTTGAAAAGAGTAATAAAAGTAATAAATCTCTAGCTAGGCTGATCAAGAAATAGAAGAAAATATAAATTACCAATATCAGGAATAAAAGAGCCTCAGCAAACTAATGCGGACCTTGAGAAGAAATAAATCTGCCAAGAATAATTCCTTGTGGTTAACTGGGCCCAAATTCACAATGAGAGTGTAATAGCCATTGCTGATCAAGTCTCCCGCACTGTGTTCCTGTTACCTGGAGTGACCTTTATAAAGAAGTTCCTGGAATTGTCTTTCAACCAATCAGCTGAGACCTACCACATCCAATCAGAACTAGACAATATATCCTCGTTTGCATCTGTACTGATCAGAGTGGCTCTATAACAACCAATCAGAAAGGCTTGATAGTGACCAATCAGAGCTTCCAAGTCTAACTAATCAGGACCATGCTATTTGGACCAATCAGAATTTTACAATTAAGATTCCTCACTAGCATAAATATGGACCAATTGGGAACTAGGGTAGAACTTTCTCTATATAAAACGGCATCCCCTTAGTCTTGGTGGAGCACACATTTGGTTCCCACCAGAGGCTGAGTTTCTCCAGTTTGCAAACTGTTTATCCGAATAAAGTTTCTTCTCTTTCTGCACCCAAGATTTGGGACTTCTGTTGACATTAGATTGGTGGCAGTGAACTTTTGTTGACAATAGGAATACAAAGGCACTTTCTCAATCTGATAAAGACCATTTATGAAAAAGTTACGTAATGATGAAAGACTGAACATTTACCACCAAAGATCAGGAACATAGATGTCCACTTTTACCATTTCTATTGAACATTGTACTGAAGATCCTAGCCAGTGCAATAAGGCAAGGAAGCGAAATAAAACACATACAGTTTTACTGTCTCTACTTAGCATCAACATAATCATATATGCAAAATCCTAAGAAATCTATAAAAAGTTACTAGAATTAATATGTCATTTTAGAAAGATCTCAGAACACAAATTTTATTTAGCGAGCAACTGTATTTCTACATACTAGCAAAAACAAATGGAAAATATTTTAATTTTGAAATATCATTTATAATAACATCAAAATTGTTTCCATAAAATAATTAGGAATAAAAAAATTCATATAAATGTGTTGAAGACTCATGGCAACGTGATATACTAGGCTAAAGCAGATAAAACCCCCCACCCTATTATAAATACCTCTTAACACTGGAGTTCCCAACAGGTCAATCCTTGTATTTTTCTTTTTGCTTTGCCAGCTCTACCCATTTCTCATTTCAGGACTTTGAGTTTTTATCTATATGTAAGTATTCTCCACATATGTATATCTTACTTCTATATCTTCTCCTCTGTCTTATATGTTCAATGGCCGACTTATCATGTCCACTTGGATGTATATTATGCATCTCAAACTTAACATGCTCAAGATTGAATTCTTTATTTTTATGTTGGCTCTACGTTCAAACTATAATCAGAATCTAATCACTTTTCTTCTCTTCCATTGCCACCACGCTGATAGAGCCACCATCATCTCTTGTTTGACTTATTGCAATAGCTTATAACTCTTCTTGTTCTTATTTTGCTTTTCTGCAGTCTATTATCCACAAAGCAGCCAAAGTAATCATTTTTAAATGTTAGTATGATTGTTTCACTCTTCTGCTCACAACTTATATATCCCCAGTATATAGAATAGTACCTGGACGTGAAGAAAATGCACAATAAATTTATATCAAGTAAATGAAAAAACAAATAGATAAAATATATTTTAAATGTTTTAACACAAAATGAAGCTCAAAACAAAGATGGGAATATCTAAATGCCAAAAACAGAGTAAACTCAAAGTTAAACTTTGAAAGAGATGAACTGACAGCAACTTTCAGAGACAAAGACAGCCTTTAAGGGCACATGAGGATATGAGGTATGGCCTTAGGATCTCTTGAGGCAGGGGGCTGGAATTTGATCCCCTGAATGAAACCCAAGGCCCCCATAAGATCCATTCCATGATAGGTAGACTAAAAAAAGATTCCATCCTCAGCCAAGATGTACCATGGAATTATGCTATTCACCCTGCACCAAGAGTGATGAGGAGAAAAAATAATTCCCAGGAAATATAATTTCTAGGTCTTTGCCTTAGACAGGTACAGAATCCAAGTTCACTCTTCCAGAGAAATGTAGACACTCCAAGATGATTAATTAGCATACAAACTGCTCTTAGATCACTGAAACTCTAAATCTCTGCCAAAGCAAACATGATACTGCTCTATAGAAACACTCTCAAGTCCAGAACACATAAAACCACTTAAAGTTTTAAAAAGCAACTCTCATTGATGATAAACTCATAGTAAAAAATTGCATGGTATACAGGAAAATAAGTCACTACAAGGGAAAGTAGGTAAACCCTATAAAATAAGTGTTTAAAAACATTTAAGAAGATTTTTCAAAGACAGGTTTGTTTTTTTTTTTTTTTGCCAAAAGAGGTAGACTTAAAAAATAAAATTTCTAGAAATGATAAAAAAGATATACTCATTAAAAATTAAAGATTGATATTGGATTAAATAGGGTAGACAAAGCTGAAGAAAGAATAAACAAACTGGAAAATATATAAAAATTCAGCCAGAATATTGCAGAGGGAGATAAAGACACAGTGAATGTAGAAAAATAATTAGTGTACATAAAAAATAAAATGATGAGGGAAGGGGGAAGGCAGATGGGATAAAGGGAGTCAAACATGTGGTGACAGAAAGAAATCTAACTATGGGAGGCAGACATACAATGTAAATATATATATATATATATATATAATATATATCTTACTGTTAAAGTGTAGAGCTGAAACTTATTTGATTTTATTAACCAGTCATCATAAAAATAATTAATTAGTTAATTAATTAAAATTATAAGATCCAACATATATCTAATAGAAAGACCACAAACCAAAATTCACAGAGATGGAGAAGGCAATATTTTAAGATATAATGGCTGAAATTATGAACTTATGAGTCCTTACTGCTGAGTAGGATAAGTAAAAACAAACCCACCAAAAAATCCTAATGAAACTGGAAAATACATAAAATATAAGAACATAATACTAAGACTACTATAAAGAAAAGTCTGTCCACAAAAAAAATTATAATCTGGCACCACATTTCTCATCAAAACTATAGATATCAAAATCAGTGGATGGTAATATAAAAGTATTTGGGAAAAATATTCATCAATATAGAATTCTATACTCTGCTAAAATATCAGTGTGATAACTGTAAAATATCAAGAGTGAGAATGAAATAAAGACATTTTGAAATGAATATTGAGGAAGCGTATCACTCAGGGACCTTTGCTAGAAGAATTACTAATGGGTGTACTTTGGGCATAAAGCACACTCCAAAAGTAGATGCAAGAACAGTTAGCAAAGAAATTCACGAACATATCTAAATAAGTATTGACTATGAAAATATTTCTAAAAAGTAATGTCTAACTTGGGTTTAAAAGAAGATAGGGTTTTAAAATGGTAAGGAGTGACTGTAAAATCTTCCTAAAGTCCTTATATTATTCTGTAGTAAAGGGTAGCTATTGCCTACTGAGTATGTTAAAAAAAATTAAATGTAACCTCAAAAAGAAAAGGAATAGAATGTAAAACTTCCAAACCATTGGCAGGGTAGAGAGAAAATAAAGAAAACTAGACAAATAGAAGAAAGGAAGTGGTAGGGGAGGGATAACACAGAGAAAACATTACGTAATAAAAATATATCTAAATATGTCGGTGTATTAGTTTGGGTTCTTCTGAAAGTATACCCCGAAACAAGGATTCAAGTGCAATATAGTTTGTTTGGAAAATATTTAATTGGGAAGTTATTCCAGGAAACACTGGTCAGGAATGGGAAAGTGAGATAGTGAAGAGAAGCAGTCACAGTCCAGTGCAGAACTGGAGCCCAAAATGAAAAGCGCTGAAGAAGCTGGGGCTCACATTTATCAGTCATTGGTTGTGAGATGCTACTCGATATTCATTCTCGGACACTTTTGCCCTTGCCTGCTTGTGGCTGAGCAGACTCCGGCAAGTAGAGAAAACCTCGGGCAAAGAGATACAGATGCTGCCGTGGATAACTATGGTGAGGCAGAACATCCCAGAGCTTCTGCTGAAATCAGTATTCATAATAAACATAAACTGATTAAAGTTGCCTATAAAAGACAGAGTCCTCAGATTACATTTTTTAAAGACAATTTCATCTATATGCTATTTAAAAAGAGACATACCTATACACACATGTAATTTCTTGCTCTGCCAACTGAAAGAGCCTAAGAGGCAATAACATCCCAGTAGCAATGAGCACACCTAGCACCCTGATATTGATTTCTAACCATTCTCTATCAAAAGGAATGAGGATTCTTTGGAGAAATGGCCAATTCTAGAGCTGGGGCAGGTAGAGAAAGCCCACATCGATGGGAGCATGTCAAAGAACACAAAAGACAACAGAAAGAGCTCCCAATGGTCAAAACTGGAACAAAGTGAACAAGAAATAAAGTGGATTGTATTATGACCCAAAGTATGAAATAAATATACAGGAGTCCATATTAATATAAATAAGTGATAAATATATAAGTGTGTTGAGGGACGGGGAGAGAGGCAAATCTCTAACACGGAAATTAAAATAATTTATGTGGATACTCCACCCTCAAAAGTGTGGAGCATAACACTTCACCTCTCTCTGCTCCTGGGCTGCACATAGTAACTTCCTTCCAAAGAGAACAATATGCAAAGGATGGGAAGGGGGATGAGCCAAGTAACTTTGCAGTAGAGAATCCTGACAAACACTGCCTCAGCCAAGTGATCAAGATCAACATCAAGAGTGATAAGTTATGTTGATAGTATATACCCTTAATATGATGTAATGAAATGGCACTTTATCTCTGCAATCTTCCTCCCTAAAACACACAATCTCCGTCTAATTATGAAAATAAAGAAAGAAAAACCCCAATCGAGAGATAATCTACAAAATCTGACCAGGACTCCTCAAAACTGTCAAGGTCATTAAAAACAAGGAAGTCTGAGAAACTGTCACAACCAAGAGTTCTCTATGAATTCATGACAACTAATCTGGATGGGATTCTAAGACCATAAAGGACATTAGATAAAAACTAAGGACAGCTGCTAAATACAGTATTTAGTTAATAATAATGTATCAATATTGGTTCATTAAGTATAACAAACATACTCTACTAATGTAAGATGTTAGTAAGGGAAACTGCAGAGGATATGGAAATTCTCTATACTTTCTTTGCAATTTTTCTGTAAATCTAAAGCTGTACTAAAAAATAAGCTTATTTTTTAAAAAGGGAGAGAAAGGTAATTCTATGAATATAAAAAGAGAATGAAAGTAAGGAGATAGGAAGAGAAACACCAACCAAATACCCACGAAGAGCTAGTATAACATAAGATAAAATGGAACTTAAGGCAGAAAGCATTATTAAAGATAAACATATTCATTACTTAATCACAATTCACAAGAAAAATATCACCATGATATGAACACCTATCAAACATAGTCTAGAAATATATGACTGTATACTTTTTTTCCCAAAAAAGATTTAATTCAGTAGGCTCCAAAATAAGGCCCACAATGTTCTCATTGTTCTATTATTTACCTGCTTCCTGTCCTAAGCTATGCTGCAACATACTGAAGAATATTCCAAGTTTTACTTTATGTAACTTTAAACAAAATTATGAAATTGTAGTCATTCATTCAGACAAAATAAATATGTCTTAAAGACAATTAACATAGAGGGGGCAGGAAAAAATGGCATAGATGATAGAGGCTTTGTTCATCCCTTTTGCTACCAAATCAAAGTTGTGACAGAAACACAGAACAAACAGCAAGCAAAGTTGCCTAGAATCTAGGTGAACAGAAGTCCTACCACTAGGGAGAGAAATAATTAACCAACCTGCAACAGTTGGAGATAGGAGGGGGCAAAGATGCGAGGCTGCCCAGTCTGAGGGGCTGAGTAGGACAGAGGCTAGGGCAGCAACAGCTGGCAGCTGTAGACGCCACTTAAAGGGGCCATGTCCACGAGCAGACTTTCCTGGTGATGGACCTACTTACTCTGAGCACCAGCGCCAGGTTGGCTTCTTGTGGGACACCAGGAACTTACAGCGGCACACCGAGTTGTTGGAATAAGGGCTGGAGGCGAGGCTCTCTCCCCGAGCAGAGGTGCTGGTGGTATTCATAGTTCCTCTGTTGAGTCCTCCCCGCTCCCAGTGTGCGGATGCAGCACCATCGCGGCTGAGCTGTCATGGAACAGGATAACAGAGGTCCTTCTGTCCAGAAGATTCCCTGGAACTCCGCCTCCCCCAACTCACAGCCCCACCCTAGCCACAACCAATTGTGTCCTTGGCAAGTCCAGTGCTCCTTTCTGAGCCAACTCCAAGACTCACATTTGTGGCAGCTACCTCAGTTTCAGGTGTGGCCTCTTGAGGCAACTATAAGCACAGCATCTGTGGATTGCTTGCTGAATCTTAACAGGTGTCCCCAGAGGGGCACAGGCTAGAGCTAAACTTGTCCTGCAGCTGAACCCCTCTCAGGACTGTGCCACTGAACACCTACTACACAAAGCCACACTAATAAGACCAGGAGACTTAGGAGCTTTGCTTAGTACATAGAAACAGACACAGAAAGGCAGCCAAAATAGAAAGATAAGTAGAAACCATATGAGAGAACAGAACAGAGATCCAGGAATAATGGAGTCAAGCAATCTAACAGATGCAGAGTTAAAACACTGGTTATAAAGATGCTCAATGAACTTAAGAGAAGTGTAGATGAATTTGGTGAGAACTTTAGAAGAGATAAAAAACATAAAAATGGAAATGGAAATTATAAAAGGGAACCAGTCTGAAATGAAGAACACATTATTTGAAACAAAGAGTATATTAGAGGGAATCAATAGAGTGGATAAAGAAGAGGATTTAATCACTGATATAGCGGATGGGGAATCCAAGGACACTCAATCAAAATGGCAAGAAAAAAGAAGCCAAGACTACAATAATAATTTAAGGCGCCTATGGAACAAAATTAAATGTAAAAACATACTGGTCACAAGAGTACATGAAGGGAAACAAAAAGTTGAAGAGCTATTTGAAGAAATAATGATAGAAAACTTCCCTCACCCAGAGACAGAAATAGATATACAACTCCAGGAAGCTCAGAGAATCTCAAAAATGATGAACACAAAGAGGCCCACACCAAGGCACATCATAATTTAAATCTCAAAGGTTAAATTCAAAGAGGAAATCTTAAGAGCACCAAGAGAAAAGCAGTTAGTTACCTACAAGGGAGCACCCATAAGACTGGCAGCTTATTTCTCAAAAGAAACTATGCAGGACAGAGGGCTTGGCAAAAAATATTCAATGTGATGAAAACTCAGGATCTACAACCAAGAATTCTTTATCCAGCAAAGCTATCATTTAGAGCTGTAGGACAGATAAAGAGCTTCCCAGACAAAAATAAGCTAAGGGAATTTATCATCACCAAGCCAGTGTTACAGGAAATGTTAGAGGGACTTCTTTAAGAAGAAAAAACATGTATCAAAAACAGTAATAAAGAATGGTAATAACTACTTTCCTATCAACAAGTACTTCAAATGGAAAGAATTAAGTGCTCCAATCAAAAGATAGGGTTGCTGAGTGGATAAGAAAACAAGACCCCTACATATGCTGCCTACAAGAGACTCACTTCAGATTAAAAGACACACACAGACAAAAATGAAGGGGATGGAAAAGATGTTGCCTTGACGGACCTAGTGGGTATTGTGCTGAATGAAGTTAGTCACATAGAGAAAGACAAATATCACATGATTTCACATACATATGGACTCTAAAGAACAAAATAAACAACGACAATAACAAAAATGGAAACAAACTCGTAGATATAGAGAATATTTTGAGGGCTACTAGATGGCAGGGGGATTGGGGTAATGGTAAAAAAGTGCAAAGGAATTAAGAAGTACGAATGGATAGTTACAAGATAGACATGGAGATATAAAGTGTAGCATAAGGAAAATAGTTACTAATGTAATAAATATGTAAGGGGAAGAAGGGTACTAGATTTAGTGGGGTGATCACTTTGCGAGTTATATAGATCTCTAATCTATGTTAGTACAACTGAAACTAATATATATTATTGTATGCCAACTATAATTGAAAAAAATGCATTGAATTATACAATGTAAATACGAGCAACTAATCATCTATTATATTTCTATAAAGTTGGGGAAAAAAGCCATAATAATAAAAAGCATTTATGTCAATGTGGAGAGATTGGAACCCTCATATACTGCTGGTGAGAATGTAAAATGGTGCAGTCACCTTGGAAAACAGTTTAGTAGTTCAGGGTTCTCAAAATATTTAATGTAGACCACCCACCCACCACATGACTCAGAAATTCCTAGGCATATACTCAAGGGAAATAAAAATGTATATCACACAAAAACTCGTACATGAATGCTCAGCATTATTCATAATAGCCAAAAGGTAGAAACAACCTAAATTTCCATCAACCGACAAATAGATAAACAAAATGTACTGTATCCATAAGTGGAATATTACTTGATTGTAAAAAGGAATGAAGTGCTGATACTGTTCCAACATAGCTATAACATTATACTAAGTGAAAGAAGCCCATCACAAAAGACTAAATATTATATGATTCTATTCACAGGAAATGTCCAGAGCAGAAAAATCTAAAGACTTAGAAAATAGATTGGAGATTGCCTACAACGGGGGGAGGATGCTGAAGGGGTAGGGTGATAGGTAGGGATAGGGAGCCAAAGAGTGCAAGATTTTTCTTTGAGGTGATGAAAATGTTTTATAACTGATGGTGGTGATGGTTGCACATATCTGCGAGTATACTAAATACCATTGTATTAATATATTTTTTATTAAATTTATTTGGGCAACATTGGTTAATAAAATTATATAGGTTTCAAGTGTACCATTTAATAATACATCATATGCATATGGCATTGTGTGTTCACCACCCAAAGTTAAGTTTCTTTCCATCACTTTATATTTGACTCTCTTTACCCTTACCTACCTTCCCCCTCTCCTGCTTCCCTCTGGTAATCATTAAACTGCTGTCTGTGTCTATGAGTCTCTGTTTGTCTTGTTGCTTTCAGTTTTATATCCCACATGAGTGAAATCATATGATTCTCAACTTTCTGACTTATTTCATTTAGTATGATTATCTCAAGATCTACCCATGTTGTTGCAAGTAGCAGTATTCCATCTTTTCTTATAGCTGAGTAATATTCCACTGTACATATATACCACATCTTCTTTATCCAATCATCTATCAAAGGGCATTTCGGTTGTTTTCATGTCTTGGCCTCTGTTAATAATGCTGCCATGAACATCAGGGTGCATATATCTTAATGAATATTTTTTTTCAATATTTGGGAGTAGATAACCAAAAGAGGGATGCTAGATCATATGGTAGTTCTATCTTTTATTTTTTGAAGAACCTCCATACTGTTTTTCATGGTGGCTGTACCAATTTATACTCCCAACAGCAGTGTATGAGGGTTTGTTTTTCCTCACACCTCTCTAACACTTGTTATTAATTGTCCTGTTGATGGTAGCCATTCTAACAGAGGTGAGGTGGTAGCTCATGGTGGTTTTGATTTGCATTTCTTCAATAGCCGGTAAGATTGAGCACCTTTTCATGTCTATTGGCCATTTGTATACCTTTTTGGGAGAAGTGTCTGTTCAGGTCCTTTGCCCATTTTTTAATTGGATCGTTTGGGTTTTTTGTTGTTGAGTTGTATGAGTTCTTTGTATATTTTGGATATCAGCCTCTTATCGGCAGCGTTTTTGCAAATATCTTCTCTCATTTAGCTGGCTGCTTCTTTGTTTTGTTGATGGTTTCTTTTGCTGTGCAGAAGCTTTTTAGTTTGATATAGTCACATTCATTTATTTTTGCTTTTAGTTCTCTTGCCTTTGAGGTCAAATTCATAATATCCTCTCTAAATCCAAGATCCATGAATTTAGTACCTATGTCTTCTTCTATGCAGTTTATTGTTTCAGGTCTTATATTTAGGTCTCTGAGACTTCAGGCTGCTCTGATCCAGACTCCCCGCTGTGCTGCTGAGAGACAGAACTTGGACATACTTCCCTGAGAGCCCCCTTGCCCTTCTCTCCTTCTGAACAGCACCCCGTGTTCTGGCCTCTTGACCAACTGGGCTGAGAAGGACTTCTTCAGCTAGAAACTGTCAAAGCATCACCAAATAAAGCTTGCATGTGCCACTGTCACCTAGTGGCCATATTGTTTCCCTTGCTCAGCCCCCAAATTCCCTCCAGCCCTCCATAGGAGGCAGTCTCCCAGATGACAGATGGCAATGGCCTGACTAGAGAGAGTGAATATGGACATGGAGAGGCAGATCTAGAAAAGAAGGGTACTATTAGCACAGATAAAGAAATTAGGAAAAGATGATAGTATCCATCAAAAAGCACAATGTCAGTAGGACCTGCAGACCACAGGTAAAAAGTGGGGCTTCTGTGGTCAATATGGAAGTCCTACCCAGGGGGAGGGTTTAGCACACAGGAGAAGCTCTGTACCCTTTAAGCTAAATTGCTTCTCAGACTTCTTTCACGAAACTCCTGGTAAGAAATACATTTTGCATCATATTCCTCTGTGTGTGTGTGTGTGTGTGTGTGTGTGTGTGTGTGTGTGAGGATTCACAAAGCAATACTTACCTTCACTGTGCCCTGTCTTTGTATTTTCTATTCGCTCCTTTTTTTTTCAATGCAGATCATGAGCCTTTAAATTGATTTCATGATCTACCAATGGTAACAGTCTGCGGTTTGAAAAACACTACATTTAGTGATGATTGTTTATTTTTCTCTCCCATGACTATTTCCTTGTGTTTAGGATAATAAAGGGGTAAAAAGCGATTTTTCAGAAGTTTCCCTTCTTTTTTCTTCTTTTGTCCATGTTGCTGGTCAGCTCCAGATATTCTAGGAAGCCTATACTTTGATTTACTGGGGCATCCAAATGCTAAATTAAAGGAATGGCAGCAACTTCCTGCTAGAATAGCCCTGAGCCTGAGGGAAAGAGCCCCGGGCTGATGTTTCCTCCCAGTAATCAGAGGACCTCACAGCACCCCCTGACCTCTCAGCCCTGTGACTCCCCTCAGAAGACAGTCGCATGTTCTGGGGAGTCTAGTATAAGCAGAATTTAGGAAGAAGAAAAATTGCTTTAAAAAGAGAAGTTTGAGATATATTCATATATCTTTTATATGTATGTAATAGCACATAATGCCACATATGTAAGAACTCTGTAAAAGTTCTTTAGTTAAAAAAGATGAGAATCTTGATATTAAATTAATTAATGTAGTTAAGAACAGAATAAACAAGGATCCAGATGTTTAAAATCTTCTTTTTACTTTTATTTAGAGTAGTAATATTACATAGAGAAAGAACATTTTATAAATACACCAGAACAAGTGACCTATAGTTTGACTCTTCTACAGCCTACAGTATGCACAGAGTCATTTTTTGAACACAATGTATTTTATGAATAAACTTCTACACTTTAAAGTCGAGTTTTCTCTTTTTGAAGTACAGCTTCAAGCAACTACAAGTTTCCATCCTGCTAACCCCAGGCAGCAGTTGCTTTTAACATCTATCTTTTATTTAAAAAACTTAATTGGAAGTTTTCGTAGCCAGAAGGAGCACTTCAAAGAAAGGGGGGAAATGCCAAAAATTAATACTTTATGTCAGAGGTTAGTAGGGAAAGAAACAAAGATTACGGAAATGAGGGGTTAATGGTATATAAGAAAGAGGTGAAAGAAGGGAAGAAGACAGGAAATGGACTAAAGAAAGAAGGAAAAAGGGAAACCCATAACATTGAAACAAGATGTGGGATACCACTGTCCTTACCCTGAGCAGGATGAGACAACACTAGGCTGAGAAGCGGCATTTATAATTTCCCGCACAGTCCAAACGCCCTGTGCATGATGCACCCCACACCCAAGTTCCTTGCCCTGTCCACAGTTACACATCGAGGGACCATAGCTCTCCTATACTCTAATTTCTAAAATTTCTGTCACTGTAGATTCTAAATCAACTCTGACAAAACAATATTAATACTTTAAGCATGATTTATGCTCTGCCTTTGAGGAAAGTGGGGTAAGAGGAAGGTGGCCCTGGATTGGGAGGGTTAACAGACCAGGGTCCTAGTCCCATTTCTGCCACCTGCTAAAGTGAGACTTCGAGCTGGCCCTTTCCCCTTTCTGGAGCTTAGCTGTGCTACAGTAAAGTGAGAGGGCTACTGAGATTTCTTCCAGCTCTGATAACCTATCACTCTGTGATTTAAGGTTAGTGAGTCTCCTATATCACTCACCAAGGATTCTGATAAACAGGTAAACGAGATGAATATCCAAGACTTGCTCACAGAGGTTCTTAGATTTGAAGTAAATAATAGATCTTACTATTTCAAATAGGGAAATTTTCCCACACTTGGACAGGTTCTTGAAATCAGAACAGCTATGAAATAAGGCTAAGGATTCTCACCGGTCCCAGACAGGCAAAATTTCTGTTACATAGAAAATCATAAGAGCCTGTGTTCCATGCTCTGCTTTATAAGACTTTGCCCAACATCCAATTTCAGAACGAGGTCCCAACATGAGGCTCCATATGTGATAAAAAGAACTTTGGGGCAGGGGACTGGAGTGATGGGGGGATAATGAATACTGAGCTGGCTTGAGAGGCAAAAGCACTGATCAGCCTTTTCTAAACATGAATTTCAAGCCTTCCTCTGAGCCTAGCAAAAGGCCGCAGCTTCCAGATGGGCTCTGCAAAAGCAGTGAGGCACCATGCTGCACTGTAATGAGGCAGCAGATTCTAACACAACACTCTTTGCTATAGAAGCTGAGGCTGACAACCAAACAAGGACCACCAGTTCACTAACAGCCCACAGACAGAAGGGCCAAGTTGGCTGTTAGCCATTCCACAGCCCAGCATGCACATGTCCCAATGGCAACTAACTCAAAGTAGGCCAGGGATATGGTGGGATCTACAGCAAAATGATAAACTAGACCAATCAGGGTCCCTTGGTGGGGAATGTGAATGGGAATTTGAAAACAAAGTTAGTGATGGAAGAGGAAAGTTAAAGGTCATGATGTAGAGAGACTAGATTAAACAGACTTCAAGCAACAAATCCCAGCAACAGTGCACACACGTGTGCATTCTCTCTCTCTCTCTCTCTCTCATGCTAGACAAAATGAGAGGGGGAAATTTAATCTATAATAGACTTCAACAGAAAAAAAGAAGAGAAATTCTTACATACCAGGGACAAAGAGGAAACCAGAGCAAGGAACATAAACTAGAACCTTGAGGTAAAAAACATTATATGAGATAAAGCAGGTCTCCGCACAATAAAAGATGTGATTTTAAACTTGTACACACCAAATAATGTGGATTATAATACATAAATTGAAATTAAAGAATTACAAGGAGGAAGTGGCAAATCTACAATCATAGTAGAGATTAACATGCCTCTCTAAGCAATTTACAATCAAAGGGGACAAAAATTAATAAAGATTTAGAAAGAACATATCTACTTTAATTTCATCAAAAGGTAATTAAGTAGGAATTAATAATAGAAATAATAATTTAAAAAACCTGTATATAGTATATCTGTATAGAATATAGTATTAATATATTTATTATTAAATATAATAGACTACTTGCACTTCCACTTAGGATATAGAAAGTTGCAAGAGAATGTTGATCTAACCCTAACAACAAGGAAAAGGTGAATAACCACAAAATCAGTCTTTTCAGGTATAGCAGAGCTGAGGATGCAGTTAAACCTAGTGAGATAAAATCCCAAAACAGACACACATAGTTGCCTTCATCCTTGGCACAGCAGAGGGAGGCAGAGGAGGCCACCACAATTGGGTAAGAAAAGCATTTAACTTTTAATGAATTTCTAGAGATTAAACTAAGGGTAGCACGATGGTTTGGATCTCTAACAATTCCCCTTCACAAAGAGTCTGTACCTATGGCCAGCTCTACTTCATGGGCCTTTACTAAGTATGTGTGAGAAAAATTGGAAACGGGACAGGAGAATCTCCAGACACCCTCTCCGAGGCACATGTATGGGACTTTAGGGCCTGTGTAACAATTAAAAAGTACGTAGCATAGGTGTAATTGGAGTACCACAGGCAAAGAGAAGAAGTCAAAATAAATATTTGAAGAAATAATGGTTGAAACATTCCTGAATTTGGTAAAAGAAATGAATTCACATATTCAAGCAGTTCGGTAAAGCACAAGTAGCATAAATACAAAACAAAACAAAACAAAAAACATCCCTATACCTATCATGGTCAAACTAGTGAAACCAATAAAAAAGAGAATACTTGAAAGCAGCCAGAGAAATAGTGGGACAACAACTCAAATTACCACTCGGGATCTCATCAGAAACTACTGAGGTCAGAAGACTGGAAGATAATATCTTTAAAATGTTAAAAGAAAAAAGAAACCTGCCAACCCAGTTTATAACATCCAGAGAAAATATCCTCAAAGAATGAAGTTGAAATGAAAACATTTTCAGATAAAACAAGTTGATTTTAGAACAAAATGAAAAAGCTATTACTACAAATCTTCTAGGAGAAATAGAAGAATATCTTGGCAACATAGGATAGGCAAAGATTTCTTAAAAGAACACAGAAAACACTGAACATAAAATATGATAATTGATAAACTAGTTATCATCAAAAATAAAAATATCTGTTCATCAAAGTCACCATTAAAGAAAGAAAAGCAAGCCATGAACTAGGAGAAAAAATTTCATGACACACATATTTGACAAAGAACTTGTATCCAGAGAGCACATGAAAAAAAGTCCTACATATCAATAATAATAATTTTTTTAAAAACTCAACTGAAAAATAATGAGCAAAAGACTTAAATAGTAGGCCACTCCAGATTGGCAGGCAGCAGGTTTAATAAGCAAAGGAACTTACGAAGCTTGTCTTGCATGCTGAAACACAAGTAGATCTCCAAACCCACCTACCAGAATTTTAAAAGTTTATATAGAGACCTTAACTGGATTGACTCACATATATGTCCAGATGGTCTCAATAATGTATTGCTGTCTCAAAGCTATGTCCCTGAACTGGCTCATGCTGTAAGAACAGAGGGTAGAACATACATGCATTCCAAGTAACAGGGAGGGGGTAAGGAGCCTCCGATTACCCAGGTCAGGCTCCCAGTTCACCCAGTGGTTACATGTTCCTCCAACAAATAGACACTTTACAAAAGAAGATATGTGAATAGCCAAGGAGCATATGAAAAGGTGCTTAGCATTATTATACATGAAGAAAATACGACTCAAAACCACAATGAGATACCACTACTCCTCCTATCGGAACAGCTAAAACTTTTAAATATCAGACAGGATGTGGAACAGAACTCTAATACATTGCTGAAAAGTGTCTAAAATGCAAATACCATTTTGAAAAACTGTTTAGCAATTTCTAAAAAAGTTAACATAAACCTATTCCTTTTTCAAGTTTTGCTTTAAAGAGAAAAGAGAAATTAGCCATCTCTAGAGAAAGACCTAAAATAAAGAAGCTTTTTAAAAATCTTAAAATGAGTAATATTACAGTAAATGTATATGCCAATGGAAATGATCCAGTAGATAGGGGAAACCTAATGATACAGAAAAGGGAAAAACTCACCTAAAACTAACTTAATATTGAATGTCAGCTGTAATTGAAAAATAAAATAAATAAAAGGGAAAGGGAAAATTATTAGAGCAAAGTACTTGAGAAGGCAAAGGAAGATGGCATTCAAAGTAACAGAAGGGAAGGCCAAGTGTACCCAGCAGGACACAGTTATTGTATGGTCGTGATGGGATGTACACAAGTTCTCTTCAATTCTTGAAAGTGAGAATGAGAGAGAAAGTATATGAAGTTTCAGAGAAAGGAAGAAGTTGTTAAGGAGTCATCTGCGAGAATTGCATTGCCCTCTTCCCTCGACTCTGACCTAGAGAAACTGAGCCATTTTAAGGACCTGCTGTTCTCAGTACACTGTCTAACGAAAAGCATTCTCATGTATTTATACATTATACTTAATGATTTACCATGAGATAACAGAAGTGATGAACATTTCCTCCATAAAGGAATTACTTTATACTCCCCGCTCTCAGTTCTCAATTGTGTGGTTTGGGAGCTACTTGTACTAAAATTACCCTTGTGTACATCAAACCTGTTATTTTGAGAAGCTACTCTCTTAAGGAGATGAATCTAATCACCTAAATAAGAAAATCATGTCCCAACTTCTCTATAAAGTATGTTAAGAGCAGAACTGTAATTTAATCCCAAGTACATCTTAAATATTATACCTTAACGTGTATCATGTTCATATTAAACAACTAGATAATGGCCAGGAAATTCAGAAGCAAATAATGTAGCTTTTGGCATCAACCATGGAGGTTTTCTCCTCCATGGACTGCCAGCCCAGTCTCCATAGCCTATTCATACGCGATGTATAAACAGCTTCCATAAATATGATTCTTCTCCGTGATGATTTCCCCCAACCTGGTTGGTGTTGGGGTTAGAGGACCAAGATACTCAAAGAGCCAAGGAACTCTGTGTATTCAGCTCCCCATCCTTGACCATATACACACGAAGTTTATAATCAAACATACCTGCAGGCAGAAACTGCGCTAGACCACAAACCAAGACCCCAGAACTCTGAGACTCCTGTTCCCAACCCTCGCTACACACATATACACACCAGAATTGCATAAATACACCTAAAGATGTTTTGGTTCAGGAGCAACCATACTGGGCTGAGAGCCAGTTCCCATTCCAGTCCTGCCATCGAGGAGCAGTGGGCTTGATAAGCTACGATGAGAATCTGGTCTTGACCAGTCTATAACGTGAACTTTAGCTGTTTCTAACCAGCCCACTTGGTCAGTCTCACGACATATTTAGGCCTAAGGACATTAATTTACAGGGGTGCTGGAACATGACAGAGACTCAATGAATGTAATTGTTATTATTACCTCACCTCTCTGAGCCTGTTTCCTAATCGTTACAAATGCAGTAGCTCCTAATACCAGCTCCCACTTACCCTAAATGGATGTCACGAGGATCCATTAAGATATGTGTGAAGAATGGGCATACTACAAGATGGTTACCAAATCAAGAGACTGCCATTGTCACTGAGGCTGGAGGAGAGAGAAAATGGTGAGAGTGACATGATCATTTGCTTGATATAAATAAAATGTTTCTATTTTGGAGAAGTATACTTTGTAAAAAGAAAAAAAGAGACTGGATTTTTGAGAGAGAAAGAGAGAGAACTAAAAAGTGGATAATTGTTAGAGGAAAGCTAGAGAAAGTCTCCCTTAGCACATGATGAAAATTAAGGCATAAATTCACATCCAGTTTGTTCCTCTTATAGCTTTCAAATAATAATCTCTTAAGGTTGCTTATAACCAAAAATGATGTTTCTCACAGTCTGGCTCCAAGGACCATCTTCTTTTGACAGCCCTGATGAGACTGTTGAAAATACAAATGCCCGGAACCCTCCCCCAAGATTCTGATCTTTAGATCTGGATTTGAAACCAGAAATCTACATTTTAACAAGCTTCCCAGGTGATCCTGATACCACCAAATATTGAGGACCACTAGAGTAGCCTGTACCAAAAGGCAACCCACTGAGAGCTCCTGCTTACTCAGAGGACTTCTGCAGACTGAGCTTAGCCTCCTGCTCACCTCAGCACTCCACAGCCCAGTGGCTGCAGTGGCCTGTGTTTCCATTTGTAGTCATTAGCTCTGAAACCAGACAGCTGGCTTTGTGGGAATATGATTATTATTAAATGATTACAGCTTTTGCAAGAATGCTGAAAATTCTGATCTAAAACACTGCTAGATATTGGATGAATGGGAAAAGCTGCCACACATTTGCAGTTTTAGTCAGAGAGTAGAAAGTTTACAATGTATATCAAATGTTTTAAAAACATGCAAACCTTTTGAGCCAGCAACTTGACTTCAAGAAAACTATCCTTGGGAAATACAAAGATGTGTGTAAAGACATATGTACAAAGATATTCACTGCACTCTATATATGATAAAAAATAATTTAAACCAATAATCCAACATTTATAAACTGGCTAGAAAAATAATAGAATCATAAAATGAAATGCTATTTAACTCTATTACTACTAACTAATTTTAGAATTCATGTTCTAAAAAGATACTAATTGATAAGGAAAAATTTATTTATGATGATACACTGCTAAGTATACAGCTGGTTACAAAATAGCATTATTATATGTAACAAATACACACTATATTTATATATACAAACATACTTTCTCTGAACACAGGAGGGAGATGGAAGGATACTGATTAAACTACTGAGTCCTTCCATCATCCAACTTGTTGCTGACAAAAATCCACCAACGGATTCTAACACTGATGGGCAAAAGTTTAAAGAGAAACAAGATTTGTATAGCCTCAAAGATATTTATTACAAAGGGAAAAATAGCTGCTCTGCAATAGAGAAACCCAGCAGACACTACTATAACCAAGTGATCAAGATTAATAAAGCCAATAATAAGACATATTGAGATCATGAATGCTTGGATATGATTCACCGAGAGAAAACACGTTTCAGTGGTATTCTTGCCAACAGTACGTAACTTCATTAAAACCATGTAGAAACGTCTAACGAACTCAAATCATTATATTCTACAAAATAACTAGTCAGTAGTCATCAAAAGTATCAAGGTCATAAAAGACTGGAGAACTGTCAGATTAAAAGAGATTAAGGAGACATGATGACTAAATACACCGTTCAATCCTAGATCAGAGACCAAATCAGAAAAAGGACATTAGTGGAAACTAATTATTTAAAATTCAAATAAAGTCTGTAGTTTAGTCAGTAGTGTTATCCCAACGTCAATGTCCTGGCTTCAATCATTGTACTATCAAATGTAAAATGTTAACATTAAGGGAAGCCGGGTGATGGATATACAGGAAGTCTTTGTACTATTGTATTAGTTTTCTATTGCCACATATTAAGCTGCCACAAATTTAGTGGCTTAAAACAACACCCGCATATTATCGCATGGTTCCATAGGTCAGAAGTCTGCATGCCATGGCTAGATTCTCTGCTCAGGGTCTCTCCAGGCTAAAATCAAGGTATCCAAAGAGGCTGTGGTTCTTATCTGGGACTCAGGGTCCTCTTGCGAGCTCACTCATGCAGTTGGCAGAAATTAGGCCCTTGCAGTTACGGGAAGGATGTTCCATTTCCTTGCTGGCTATCAGCCAGAGGCCACTCTTATCTCCCAGAGGCTTCTGTCCTATCCTTGCACATGGCCCCCTCCACCTCACATCCAGCGAGAGTCTGTCAAATCCTCATACTCTGAATCTCTCTGACTTCAACCAGAGAAGTTCTCTGCTTTTGAAAGGTCTGTGTGATTACATTGGACCCACCTGAATATTCCAGGTTAATCTCCCCATTTTAAGGTTTGTAACCTCAAAAACATCTGCAAAGTCTCCTTTGCCATATAACATAATACATTCAGAGGCTTCTGAGATTAGAGAATAAATATTTGGGGACCAATTATCTTTTTTTTTTTTTTTTTTTTTAGGCAAGGCAACCCTTGGTTGACCTCACAGATTGCAAGGACTTTGTCAGTTTACAATCCCTTACTTTTTTCTTTTTTACGCCTACAGCACTTGGTCTTCCTAGGTGGTACTAACCAGGCCTGACCTTGCTTAGCTTCCGACATCAGATGGGATAGGGCTTGTTCAGGGTGGCATGGCCGTTAACTCAATTATCTTATCACCATAACTATATTTGCAACTTTTTTCTAAGACTAAACTTTGTTCAAATTTTTAGATTTAAAGAGTGACTGTCTCTTGGTGTTGATATTTGGGAGGATTTGTTTTTTATTCTTTTCTAAGTCTTGTGCATTGAGTAAATAATATTTCTGCAATCATAAAACGAGGTTTCTCTATTGTCTCGAGACTATGTATATGTTTAAATAATGCTGTGCAAAGTCGGACTGCATAAAAAACTCCTGCCGATTTCTTCACAACCAGACTCGTTCAAGAACAGCAATCAAGAATGCTGCCTGCCTGTAACTTCCCAAACGGTCCTTCCTTTCTCAGGCAAACACTGCTTAGAATGCAAACAGAATTCTAAAACTAACTTTTCCTGTCATATAAGTCACTTTGTAACAATGTCTTACCTGTCACAGAGATTCCCTTCAATATATTTTCTGAAGATAACTTGTCATTTGAGAAGTTTAAGGCACTTGAATTGTTTTTAGCAATAAGTCAAAATGTTTGAATATGTTGTAATAACCAGGCCTAGAAATGTCATTTGCACTGAGCATTGGATCAGTTTAGATGTTGTTATTGACTGAATAATAATAGCATCACGCTGTCTTTCTGAAACTCCAACACAGAGTAATGAGACTAATTACTGGATAAACTCAGCCCCGAGGAGGCCAAAAGGGTGGATATTCTCGGCAGCTGTCCAACTTGGAGAGTCTGGAGAAACAGCAGATGTTTACAGAGGCAACACAGAGCTAAGCCAGGAGGTTCAAAGTATGAGGGGTGTCCTGGGAAGAAGATAAGGTGTTCATTTTCCAACAAAAAGAAAGTGGAGATGGATGAATTTTAAGTATTTGCCAACTATAAAGCAATTTCAAACCCTTAGTCATTCAATACATATTTACTGGGCAGTGTTTCAGAGCTGGAGATATGGTAGTATAGAGCTTGCAGCCTATACTAGGAGAGATAGACATTAAACCAATAACCACTCGAATAATTACAAAATCATGACAAATGATCCAAAGGAAAAGTTCAGAGTTCAACAAGAATGTTAGTCTGGAAGGTCAGGAAAAAGGATGCTCTCAAGATATGAAGTTTTTTAAATTAAACTTTTTATTGTTGAAAAATTATAGATTTACATGTAATTATAAAAAATAATAAAGATATCCTTTTCTAATGTTCAAATTTTGAGGGTTCTTTATATATTTAAATACTAGTGCTTTATTGGATACTTTCAGTCTATAATTTGTATTTCTGTCCTCTTCACATGGGCTTTAGCAGAGAAAATGTTTTTAATTTTCATGAAATCCAGTTTGTCAGTTTTTTCTTCTATGCATCATGCTTTTGGTATCAAATCTAGGAACTCTACCTATTTCTAGATTCTAAAGATTTTCTTCTGTGGATTTTTCCTAAAAGCTTTACAGTATTTCATTTTACATTTTAGGTTATAGGTCAAGATTCCTTTTTGGCCTGTGAATGTCCAATTACTTCAATTCTGTTGAAAAGCTATACTTCTGTGAAATAGTTTTTGCACTTTTGTCAAAAATAAGTTGAGTATATTTGTGTGGGCCTATTTCCGGGTTATCTATTCTGTTCCATTGGCCTATGCGTCTATCCCTCTGTCAATACCACACTGTCTTGATTACTATAACTGTATAGTAGGCCTTAATGTCAGGTTAGGATGATTCCTTCATTATTCTTATTTCTAAAAATTGTTTTAGCTCTTCCAGATTGTCATATAAATTTTAGAATAAGATTATCTGCAGCTACAAAATAACTTGCTGGGATTTTAATAGGAATTGCATTAACAGTACAGAACAATTTAGGAGAATTGACATCTCTCTCATGTCCCAATCTATGAACACAGTATGTCTCTCCATTTATTTAGGTCTTCTTTGATTTATTTTATCAACTTTTGCAATTTTCAGTATATAGATCTTGTATGTGTTTTATTTATTAAGTTTTTCACTTTCTAAGCATTTCATTTTCTTTGGAGCAATTGTAAATATATTTGTGCTTTTAATTTTGGTTCCCACATTGTTAGTATATAGAAATGCAGTTGATATCTATGTGTTGATCTTGTATCTTATGCTCTTGCTGAACTTATTAGTTCTAGAAGAGTTTTTTTTTTCTATTCCTTGAGATTTTCTATGTAGATGATCATGACATCTGCAAATAAAGACAATCTTCTTTTTCAATCTTTTATTTCTTTTTTTTACTTAATTACAGTGGCTAAAACTCTAGCACTGTGTAAATAAGAATAGTGAAAGTGGAATCCTTGCCTTGTACTTGACCTTATAAAGAAAGCATTCAGTGTTTTGCTATGAAATATTTCTTAGCTGTAGATTTGTACATGTTCTTTATTGAGTTGAGGAAGTTCTCTTCTTCCTAGTTTGCCATAAGTTTTTATCATGAATGAGTGTCATTTTGTCTGACACTTTTTATGTCAACTAATATAAGCATATTATGATGGCTCTTTTTTTTTTTTTTTTAGCTTTTTGACATGGTGGATTACACTGATTGATCTTTAAATGTTGAGCCAGTCTTCCATACTTGGTCATGATTCACAATTCTTTTCACACATTGCTGCACTGAATTTCCTAGATTTTTGCTGAGGATGTTTATATCTAAGTTACTGAAAATATTGGTCTGCAGTTTGACTTTTTGTAGTATCTCTGTCTGATTTTGGTATCAGGATAATCAGCCTTATAAAATGAGTTAGAAGTATTCCCTCCTCTTCTATTTTCTGGAAGACATGGTATAAAATTTGTGTTAATTTTTCTTTAAATGTTTGGTAGAATTCTCCATTGAAATCATCTGGGCCGGGATATTTCTTTCGGAGGAGCTTTTTAATTACAAATCCAATTTACAAATATCTAACAACACACAAAAAAACATCGTAAATCAAGAGAGAGAACATAAAAGGAAAAAGTGTTATATTGTAGTACCTTTAATGGCACTTTTATCTTTTATCTAATGGCTATAGGACTATTGTGGTTATCTATTTCATCCTGGTTGAGTTTGAGTTTTTATAGAATTTGTTCATTTATTCTAAGTCATTGACTTTATGAGATTGTGTGTAGTACTCCTTTATGATTCTTGTAATGGCTACATGATCAGTACTAATAGTCCCTGTTTCATTCTCGATATTGGTGATGTGTGTCTTCTCTCTTTTTCCTTTGTAAGTCTTTTTTGAGATTTATCAATTTCATTGATTTTTTTTTTACAGAACCAGTTTTTTTCATTTCATTAATTTTCCCTATAATTTTCTGTTTTCAATTTCATTGATTTCTGCTCATTATTATTACCTTAATTCTGCTTGCTTTGAGTTTATTTTGCTCTTTTTCTAGTTTCTTGAGGTAGGAACTGAGATTGTTAATCTGAAATATTTCCTCTTCTCCAATAGAAGCATTTAGTACTATGAATTTTCCTCTCGCCGCTGCTTTAGCTATAGTCCACATATTTTGATATGTTGTACTTTCATTTTTACTCAGTTCTATGTGTTTTTTCATTTCTCTTGGGATGCTGAGGTGAAATTTAAGCTGTGACTTAGATGATAGTTAGCCAAAAGAAGTACAGAGTAAAAGAAGAAGGCATTAGGTTGGTGGATTGAAACTACCTCACTTAGTCTTTCTCTATACCTAACAAAATAAATGAAAATCCCTAAAAATCAGTAATCATATTCTTCATCTAGAAACAAACAGGTATAAACTCCTAATATCACATAATGTAGTCACCTAATACACCACAATAACTTTAAAAGCCGGTGGGCCATAGATATAGAAGGCAGAATACCATTAGTTGTGGCAGGCTTCATAGGCATTCAACCTGTGTAGTCACATAGGGCCCGTGCTCAGAAGGGCCACAAGTTTGGTTTAATGTTCTATTGTCACCATCTTTAAATTCTCAATAATTTTATCTTTGAAATGAAGTCATATAGGACAATCGAACACACATATGAGCAGAGGAGTTAATGTAATAGGCTTGCCTCATGTTTCTTGCTCTTCATTCACAAATACTGTTCATGATACCACATGACGTTTGAGAATTCTGTGAGAGTCAAAGCAAGTACAACGTAAGTTATGTTAGCTCTATAACTGAGTAAGCATGAGCACTGATAACCCCAAGAGGATACTTTCCATTCAAATCGGAATTTCCTTCAAATACAGAAAGAAGGTATTGGTGTTCAAAGAAACACAAATGACCAAGAAACCTTACTGTAACCTTTCTTATTTGTGTAATTGCCCTGGATTAGCCAACCACTTATGACAAAAATAACAACATAGAAGAAAGAAAAAGATAAGACAATCCAAAATTCCTTTCCTTTTCAATCCTTTTTTATTCATTAGTTACCTGAAGGTTGAGAGCATTGGTAGGATGTACACATAAATATAAGTAAAACAAAAACAGTTCAGTTAGTTTTGTGCAGCTTTTCCACTGTTCTAGTAAGGACACAATACACATACATGCACAGGCTGTGAAATATGAATTGTATAATTTTGGTGATTCCGCATTAAATGCTTGTATATTTACACTTAAAACTAGCATGTAGATTATAAAGATGAATGTTAAAGTTCATGCTAATTATTTAAATTTTTTATTTTCTTTACTTAGTATGCTATTAAATATCTAACCAAAAAATACCATAAGTCAAGAGAGAGGCCACAAAAGGAAAAAGGTTATATTTTAGTACCTTTAATGGCACTTTTATCCTACATTTTTGAACACAGATCTACATATTTTCATTTTGCACTGAGCTCTGCAAATTATGCAGACAGTCCTCTGTGTCACAGCCTATAAATTACTCTTAACACTTCCATTAATAACTGCATCAAAAACAAAGCTCTGTTTCAAAGTTTAAAATTATCAAAAATTATGGCACTGAAACATATTAATTTTTATAATTTGTAAATTTGTGTTCTTACTCATGTACCATTATTAGTCCTATTAGGACTGATAAGTAATAAAAATATTTTTAAAGGAAAAAGTTTATATTATGGTACCTTTAGTGGTACATTTTTTCTGCTTTTTGAACTAAGGCCCACCATTTTCATTTTGCACTGGCTCCACAAATTATGTAGCCAGCCTTGTTTGCAAATCAAGCCCTCAATGAAGCAATTCCCCCCACTCACACCTCCACCCCAGCCTCATCTGTCACTTCTTCAGGGCACAGAAAAATAAATAATACAGGAAATATCCAGCCCTCACTCTGTGCCTCCCAAAGGAAAACAAATTGCTCAGATATTGTAGAAAGATTCTCAAGAAGTCACCTCTCTCAAGTTACCTCAGTGATGGAGGCGCAAATCTGCATGAGCATGCAATATGCAAACACACTCCCAGGAACTTAACATACAAAACCAACCTTGAAAATTAACTCGAAGAACACAGGAACACTTCCCATAACTGCTTCTCACCACAGAAACTCAAAAAGAACATGAACTCAATAAAGCTCAAGGAAAATATAAAAATCAACAGAATGGTATAAAAATGAATATTACAGACTTAAGAAAACTGAGGACCCCAAATCAATACGTTAGAGATGGTGTGAAATAGACTAGACCACAACTGATGATCAAATTAATGACAAGGTGAGGGGAAGGATGGTGTACAGGAACAGCAGTGAAAGAAGATTAAAAAGCCAAAAAAAAAATTAAAGCAATTAGAGAGAAACTTATAGCTATGAAGGTTAGGTGAAAGTGATCCTGTATTAGGATGATTGGTGTCCTTGCAGTGAAAAACCCGACAAATGGAACAGAAGTTTTCCAAGATAAAACATGAAATAATTTCCCTGAATTAGGGGGGAAAAAAGTCTGCGTATTGAAAGGACGTATCACATAACAAGAAATTCGATATAAAGAGCTCAGAAATTTGATATAAAGCCACTGAACTTCTATCATAAAGACTTCTTCCAGTACCAGGTAGAAGAATGAGGATGACCTCTATAGCTTGATAGGGCTGAGTTACATGGGTATATACATTTGTCAAAACTAAACTCCATACTTAAAATCCATGCATTTCATTGTATGTAAATTATACCCTGATTAGAATAAAGAATAAAACTCCTTATTCTTCTTCCCATTTTCCTTCTACTTTTTAATTTAATTAACATGTCACCACCTATTTAGTGTTTTTCAAGCCCAATTCATCATAGATTTTTCTCTCCCTCTTCCTGATACCCTCATCTACTCTGTCACCAAACCCTTTAGAGTCCATTCCTAAACAATTCAAAAATCTCCCCTCATTTCCATTATTAATGATCCAGGTTCACACTCCTGAACTAATGAAACAGACTTTGCCTTTCCTAATCAACACTCAGCAATAATTGTAGGATGATCTTCCCAAAATTCTTAATTTATTATGTCACTTCCTCACTAAAAGTCTTCAATAGATTTACACTACCTATAAAAGAATATCTAAACTCCTGGTAGAACAACAAGCCAAGACCGACCTGGTCTTGTGTATGAACATGCCCAAGAGATTTTCTGCCCGAAGTCATCTAGTCCCCATCTAGTCCGTGGTTTAGATTTTCAGCATCCCAGAGATTCCCACTTTCCCTGGGTATCACGATAGCTGTTGCTTTAACTGGAGTTTTGTATTACAAATTTCGAAAAGATTAGAGAAAAAAATGAGAACTCTCAGTGATCAGATCAACTCTCCATTTTTATGGTTCATCTTATCTCAAAAGTAACATCAGAGGTTTTCTAACACCAAAACAAAGAAAGGCTTACTTTCACCTCATTGAAAATGTTTGCATAAAAATTGAACTGCTTTTGTTGGGGATACTGATTATTTAAAAAAAACATCCAGAGTATGGCAGATTAAAAAACATTTCCTCTGAGATTCCTTCTAATGAAGACAGTTTTCTAATATTCAATGTAGTGGATTAAAGATGGTCATAAATTCACACTTTTCCCATTAGAGGTGGAGTCTATGTTGCCACCCCTTAAATTTGGGCAGATTCTATAACTGCTTTGACCAACAAAATACCGCAAGAGTGATGTCATGCCAGTTTCCGGGTCCAGCCCTTGTTCTTGAAACAGTCACCCTCAGTCACCATATAAGAATCCTACCTTAAGGCTGCCATGATGGAGACACATGTAGGGAGATCCTGAATCTACATGAATACAGGGAGATTCCCAGCCAGACTGCAGCTAAAGTCTCAGACATCAAGGAGCATAAATGAATCTAGCTCACAGTGTTCTGTCTGAATTCCTGTCCTACAAAACTGTGAGAAAATAACAAAATGATTGTTGCTTTAACTCACGAAGTTAAGATACAGTGATTACTCACTAAGTTGTGAGGTATTTTCTTACCCAGAAAATGATAACTGCTACAAAACCTGATAAAATTAAAAGTTTTAAACAAAATTCTCATTCTACAGAAATATATTGCTAATGAAAAGAATCCAATAATATTTTTTCAGAAATATTCATGAAATTATAGAGTAAATCTATTAGCAAAGTAAGTCTATTAGAAACAAAGACAAGAATGGAAAGTTTGCATGTGGTTTTTAAAAAGGGAGAATAGAGGTTAACATTGGAATACATTTTGCTCTTTAGAATACACATCCTGCAGGACATGTCAAATTCTGCTTCTTCTAGAAGACTCCTAATTTCACACTTTGACACACTCTTTTCAAAACAAAGCATTTCATTCATTTATTTATCCAATGAATACGTGTCGAACACTTACTACGTGACAAGTTCTATTCTGAATGCTAGAAAAACAGTGATGAACAAAATTAACAGTTCCTATATCTTGGGAGCTTACAATAAGTGATAAAATATAAAAGGAGAAAACCAATAAGCCAGAGTTGGGCTTAAGAATATTAACTCATGGACAAGGTACAGATATACACAGTGGTGACAAGAAGGCAGACCTAGGCCTATTGGGGACTGGTGATGGAGCCCATCACTGGTAGCCAGGAACTTAATCCCTAAATGGCAGAGGAGTTTTGCTCTCTGCAGGTCTATAGTCTCAAGCCAAACATGAAACTTGAGGCCCTTTCTCTTAAAAAGAAGCCGAAAATACAGCTACCAACTGGACATAGGTAACCTGACTTCACAGGAAGTTGTGGGCCTGGGGTGATGAGAAACAGAGACTCCAAGCCAAGCTGGATCTGAGATTCCCAAACATGATCATAAAACAAGAGCAGCAAAATATCACAAGATCTGGTTCTTGACTGAGGGCTGGTAGGGCAGGGGTTGGAGGCGAGAAGGACAACATGTGATGGCAACTAGAAAGCTATAAAACCACTAAACAGGAGATGAAAGGAAAAACTCATCCATAAAACTATGCCTGTTTCTGACAGCACACAAAACATACACCCCCCCTGAAATTAACCAACCAGACCTTCTAAGTTCCACCTAAAACGCTTTGCCTACATAGAAGAAAAGCTGTAGTACTATTTTGTAAAGGTACTTTGTCCTTTGTTTTGTCATCTATTGAGAGTTTTTATTTTCATTCCTAAAGTGTTCAAAATTGCTATAGTGGGGGGGAAAAACTCAGTAGCCTGTCAAGCATCAAGAAAAGACTGATGTTCACGGTCCCTTATGAGTCTAATCAGGTAGCTAGCTAGAAGCCACAGTGCAGCCTGGGAGAGGAGGTGAGGCCAGCCCAAAGTGAAATGGGTCTCCTCTGTAAGGGGAGCCGCTCTAACCCTAAGGAATGGACAAAAATTACCAACTTACAGGTATTCTCACATACAAATTTGACTAAAGACAAAAATCAAATCGGTGTTTCAAATAATAAATTTTTCATAACTTGATCTCAAGTAAAATAATTTCCTATCCGATGTCTTTTTAATTCAGGTATGAACGGAACACATCTGGCTATCCGGGTAACTTTTGCCTCATCTATTAGTGAGGCAAGTTAGTGTCCAGGATTCAGAATCCAAACATTCTATGCTTTAAAAAAAAAAAAAAGTCATTGAAGTAAATGTCTTACCACAATTTGACAAGTAATTAGCCTGGAGGCAGTATTGAATAGTCAAGAACAGCACAAGCTCTAAAGCCAAGATGTTGAGATTCGAGCTTGAGTCTGCCACAGAAATGTAAAATCTTTGAGAGGCAACTTTTCTCCTCTGTGCCTCAGTTTCCTCATGCACTCACATATACTGGCACTCATGTACTACATTTTAATGTCATTTTAATGGTCTCCGCGAAGAAAATTGAGCAGAACAATACTTTGATAAGAATATATTTTGTATTGCATCAAGAAAAAATACAAAAACAACCTATATTATGGCAATCTATACCTTTATTGTGGCAATCTAATGGAACTGCCCATAAGAACTCTTTCATTTCCAGATGGGACTGGGGACTTTGCTTTAACTTTTAACTAGGTTATCTTTCACATGTGCGGGAAGGAACAACTGTATAAACTGACAACTCCCCATCCATAAAGAAGCAAACCACCCAGGTACTGCATCAGTTTTGCAACAGTGCTTCTAAGGCCGCCGCGAGGATAGAGGGAGCGCCTCCTGTCCCACTGCCGACGGGACTGACGGGTTCAGCTCCTAAGTGAGCGGAGTGATCCGGGACGGATCATCCCACTCAGCACTGGGAACACCCCGCCTTCTCTTCCAGCAAACCAGCCAGTACTAATAACTCCGGGCTCCAGTGACCCGCCCTCCGCACTCACTCGCCAGCGCACAGCGCCTCCCTAGGGCGGTCCAGAACAGAAGGTGGGGCGTGAGGTGTGGGTGTGACCAAGGGCGGGAATGGGGGGGCTGGGGCGCGTCCACCGGGCCTGCGGCCGCGCCTTCTCCCACCCACCTCGCTGCGCCTGCGCCCGCGCTCGTAGGCACCAGGCAGGTGGGGAGGAGGAGTTGGTATTGTGGTTGGTGGCGGAGCAGCTGACCTGCTTCGCTGTTTGAAATTTCACCGGAGCTTCTGGACGTCGCTTTAACCACCGCTCCTGTTCCAGCCCTCTGAGGCTCCCAGCATTCCCAGCCCTCAATTCTGTACACCCCTTTCTCGCCTCTCCTGCCTGCCTCGGATCCCAGCAACCAGGCGGGCTCTCCCCGCGTGTGGTCTACAGCCACCTGCTAGTCCCTAAAGCTCCACTGATGCCTCCTCTCCTCATGCGTACCTGGCACTACTCTAGTTATATATATTATATTAATCCCCTCTACAGCTGAGACAGTGACACAGAGAAGTAAAGGAACTTGCTTAAAGTCACAGATCCAAAATGCGCTAGAGCTTGAAGTTGGTTATAGGTTGCCTGCTTCCCTTCCACGTTGCATATCATACCAGAATTGGATGCCTAGCCAAGTGCCTTGTGTTCTTCCTAAATATTCATCATTTCTTAAGCCCTAGGGAGGCTGTCTTATCTTTACAGCTGAGAATTCTAATTGACTCGCCCAATAATACCAGTTCAGATTTGTGTGATGGAGAAACCTGGACTATTTACATCAAATGCGTCCTCTGTTTCTTCACACCTTTTTTTTTTAAAACAGCTTTATTGAGGTGAATCTCCCCAAAACATATATCTGTCAAGAGGGGCTCCTCATGGTTAACTGGGCCCAAATTCATAACCAGAGTCTAGTTGCTGTTGCCGACAGGGCCTCTCACGCATTCAGCATTTCAGGAAAAGCCACAGGCTGAGCTGTCAACCTCCTGCGTTGGCTCAGCCCTAATAAGGGAGTTCCTGGTTTCATCTTTTCACCAATGAAGGAAGACATGGACAACTGTATCCTCATTGCAGTATAGCGACCAAGCAGAACTCATAATGCTGACCAATCAGGACTGTGAAATTTGGACCAATTAGAACTGTGAAGATTTTGATTCCTTATTTGCATAAAAATGTACCAACTGGGAACCAGAGCAGGACTTTTTTCCACAAAAGCTGGCCCCTTCCATCTGGGTGGGGCACACTTCTAATTTTCAATAGTTGCTGCATTTCCCTATTTTGCAAATGTTCACCTGGATAAAGTCCTTTCCACACCTCAGATGGGGAATTTTTGCTGACATTGCTGTGCCATACATAAACCTACACATATTTAAAGTGTATCATTTAATTTTTATGTGTGTATACCCTCCTGAAACCATGGAGACAGTGAACATAGTTATAGCACCAAAAAGTTTCCTGTTGCCCATTTGTAATCCCTCCTCCCAGTCACAATCTACTATAACTACTCCTCAAATAACTGTAGATCTGCTTTTGGTCTCTATAGATTAGTTCGTATTTTGTAGAATTGAATATAAATAGTATCATATACTATGTGCTTTTGGAGGAGTTGGGCTTAATTATTTTGAGATTCATCCATATTGCCGAGTAGTCCATTATAAGGATATATTGCAATTTGTTTATATATTCACATGTTGTTGGACTAGCTATCACAGACAAAGCTGTCAACATCGATGTACAAGTCTTTGTGTACACATATGCTTTTATTTGGATTAATACCTAGGAGTGAAATGGCTGTCATACGATAGATGTCTGTTTAACTTTTTAAGAACTTACCAAACTACTTTTCAAAATGGTTGTCCCATTTTACATTTCCACCAGCAATAAATGAGAGTTCTAGTTTCTCCATATTCTCACCAATACCTGTTAGATATTCTGAAAGACGTGTAGTAGTAACTCATTGTATAAGCATCCTTTCATGAGCTTGTTTGCCATCCATGTATCTTTTTTTAGTGAAGTGGCAATTCAAATCTTTTGCCCATTTTTTAAAAGTAGTGTCCTCGTTTTCCACTATTTAGTTTTGGAAGTTCTTTATGTAATCAGGATAGGTCTTTTCAGACATGTGATGTGCAAATATTTTCTTCCAGTTGTGGTTTGTCCTTTTATTTCCTTAGCATGTTTCAAAAGCTGATATTTTTAATCCTGATAATATATAACTTACTGATTTTTTAATGTGCTTTTGGTATTATAACTAAGAAATCTTTGCTAGCCCAAGGCTCCAAAGACTTTGCCTATTTTTTCCTTACAAGTTTTATAGTAAATTTTAAACTCGTGATGTGATCTATGCTACATTAATTTTTATATACAGTGAAAGATATGGGTTGAAGTTAATTTTTTGCATAAAAATATCCAATTGTTTTAGCCATTTGTTGAAAAGATTATCTTTTCTCCATTGCCTTTGCTACTCTACTGAAAATCAATGGATCATATAAATGTGGGTTTATTTATGGAATCTACTCTGTTCATTGATTTCTATAGCTTGACATTGATACGACGTGGTCTTGATTACATAGCTTTATAATAAATCTTGAAATCAAATAACTTAAATTTTCCAACTTTGTTGTTTTTTCTCAAAGTTGTCTTGGCTAGTCCACATCTTTTGGATTTTTTTAATGAATTTTAAAAACAGGTTGTCAATTTCAACCAAAAAAAAAAAGCCTGCTTATTTTGATTGGAATTGCAGTGAATCTATAGATTCATTCATAACAAATGGATGCCTTAAAAATATTGTCTTCCAATCTATGAATGTGACATATCTCCATTCACTTAGGTATTCATTACTTTCTCTCAGAAATGTTTTGTAGTTTTGGAGTACAGGCTTTGCATATTTTTTGGACTATGAGATAAAGGAATGGGGAGGGAAATGCTAACAAGGTACTAAATGTCTAGGTGGCAGAGCCCTTTTACCCATTCTCTGATGTTGAAAACTCTATGGCATGGGGGGCAGGTGTGAGATTAGGTAAAACCAAATTCATACTGATAGGAGAAACCGTTCACTGTCCATGAAAAGAGCATGGCCAGAAACCCAGCTGCAGTTGGGCTATAGGGATGGATTAATGTCTGGCTTGGCGGGTGTCGGAGCGGGGCTGTGAAGACAAGAGAAGGAACCCATGTTTATGATGGGACTGCCATCTGATAAAGCAGGTGAAATTGTCAAATTGACATCAACTCCCTTCAAACTTTAATCTACATGGAGAAATGTTTGATAGCACCCAAGAGAGCAGAGATAAAAAGCAGACCAATGACTGCGTAGTGTCCAATAGGTCCGAGCAGGGCTACAGTGACAACATTTTAATAGGATTTAGGGTCACCGACGAAAGGTTAAAGCAAGCTCTCCATGTGTGTTAATCCCTGGCCAACCCCAGAGTCTGACAAAAGCTATGGACTGAGATGAGAGCGCTTGAGTAAAAGTAAGACTACACTGGAGCCTGACCGGTGTCCTCTGCCGTCATCTAGTGAAAATTGATGGGAATGCAACCACTTTCCTAAAGTGCCAGATAAGATTTTTAAAGTCAAAATTGGTTATTTAAAAGGTCTAAGCTGTACTTTCAGAGTAAATAAAGCCCTTGATTTACACATGGCATAAAAGGTAAAAAGACATTTTCTAAAAAGGTTAAATAAATTTTACTGTAGCATTTTTGGTTTGCTAAAAGCTATTGTGTAATATCAATGGATGTAAAATGCCTAGAATTCCCAGAAGTAAAATTATTGTGGGCACTATAAAGAAAAATGACCAGAGACTATTGTAGTTTCACAGCCCATGGAGGGGACATTTTTACCCAATGGGTAACACAAATTTTGGTGATCATTAAATGTTCTAACTTGTCATTTTCTATGTTGAAAATGTTAACAAAAGTCATGGAGGTGGACTATGGGCAAAGGTTTAACAAAACTCTTCTGCATGAGAATCATGGTTTATGTCCCTGAAAATATGTGTCAACTATGTTCTTAGGCAATATTGCTTATATTAAAAATGATCATTGGTGAATGACATCTGGACTGACAGACCTATAACTACCTGATGGGGAACCCACAGGTTTTAGCTTCCTGAGTGTAGAATTGGGCATGTCCCTAGCAGAGTCCCTGGAATCTGCCTATGGAATTGTTGTGAAATTGTCTCCTGTGGGGCATGGGGCTTTTACATCAGAGCAGCTCTTGTAAAAGCCTGATATGGATGCCAGCATTTTGCACCCACTGAGTAAACTGTGGCAAGGGACTTGGCTGCAAAGAACCTCTAAAGCTACCCTGCTGATTGCTGTGGTTCCTGCCTTATATCCTTCTACATAGGCTGAGTGTAGCATATAGCCATCCTGTAAGTCTGAATAAGCCTAAGAACACAGCTGATGGGCCTTGCATAGGTGATCACATTAGCTTCCAAAATATGACTTGTTTTCTATTCCTTTCCATAGCTATATACTCTTTTCCTCTTCATTCGTTATTTGTTATAATTTGTTAAATTATGGTGAACGTAATTGTGGGGAGAGGGGTCCAGCTGGTGCTAATAAGAGAGGGAATGCCTTGTCCCCACATTTAATTTTTTAATTTTTTCTTAGGAAATAATTTCAAACTTATAGAAAAGTTTCCAAAAGAATATAAAGAAGTCCTCTAAAGACTTCACAGAGATTCATCAGCTGTTAACATTTTGCCACATTTTTCTTTATTTTCATGATGCAGGACAGAGCCAGTTCCCCCAAGTAAGGGAAAACTCAAGCCCTACACTGAGAGAAGACAGCTCTTGGCAAGCATAAGAAAGACTTCAAACGCACACCAAAGTTAGAGTCAAAAGGAAAGTGTATTAGAGAAGCAGTAATACTCTAAAAACAGAGTGTGGTCTCCTCCCAGAGGCAGAGAGTGAGAGAGCCCAAAGGAGACACTGAGGGACAGAGACAAGAGAGATAAGGACAGTAGTGAGGACAAAGTAAAGGCAATTCCCAGGCTATGATCCATAGGTTCCCCATGGTTTTAGCCATAGTGGATGAATAATTTTATTTTGTGTAGGAGCCACTTAAAGACTCTGTTTTTCCTGGAGATGGGTTGTTAGCAATCCCAGCAGAAATATTCCTTTGTTATGCGGATTTTCTCATGGTCTGGCTGCAGGGCTGGTCAGTATATTGCAGTCTCTGAATATAGCTTGATTTAACATTTTAGTTTACTTTCCTCTTCCCTACGTTACATATGTATTATTATTATTATCATTTTTATCATATTATTATTATTCGACAGTAAGTTTTAGCCCTCACATCCCTTATCTTTAAGTATTTTGTGTATTTCCTAAAAACTTGACATTTACTTATATAATCATAGTATAACTTCAGATTGGGAATTAACAGTAATACAATGCTATTATCTAATTAACAAACCTTTGAAAATTTCACCAGGTGTCCTAATATTTTTCTTCATAGCGTATTTTTCCTGGTCCCAGATGCAATCTTTTAGTCATCTCATTGCTTTTCATAGTCATGTCTCTTTAGTCTTCTTTAACTGGGAATAGTTCATTAACCATTTTTTGTCTTTCGTAGCCTGGGCATTTCGAAGTGTACTGGCCTTGTTTTCTCAGAATATCCTGCAATTTAGATGTGTCTGATGTTTCCTCCTGGTAGATTCAATTTAGGGGCCTCACACTTAAAGAACTTCAGTTTGGCCCTTCTCTAGCCACTCTCTCACGTCTAGAGCCAAGGAGACAAGCCTACTGGAGCATGCCATTCTCCCTTCTAGACCAGAGGTCAGAAAACTTTGAAAGGCCAGAGAGTAAATATTTTAGGCTTTGCAGGCCATATGATCTCTGTCACGACTGCCATTGTAGCAAGAAAGCAGCCATAGGTAATACATAAATAAATGAGTATGGCTACATTCAAATAAGATTTTATTTATAAAAACAAGTGGAGGGCCCAAATTTGACCTATGAGCCAGAGTTTGCTGGCCTCTAATCTGATCCATGCCCCAACAACCAAGAACTCCAAAATTCCATGCCCATACAGCTTCAGGTCCATTTCTAGGGGTGTAAGCCTCTCTTCCCCACGTCTATCCTCCTAAGGCATGGCATGTTGCCACTAGGGTATGTGTTTTCCTAGGCTTGAATGTAACTAAGAGATGGCTGTTTTGAGGAATATGAATAGATTTGAAGACACAGTTGAGTGTGAAGGTGAGGCCTTCACAGTGTGGGAAAGGACCTGTCGGTTGATATATCTCACTGAATTTGTAGAAATTTGGAATACTGGTCTTTGAAATAATTTTTTCTATCCCATTCTTTTTCTCCTCTCCTTTTAGGACTCCAAATGCATATATATTAGACCATCCTACAGGTCACTGCAACTCTGTTCACTTTTTTCAATCATTTTCACCCTGTACTTCATTTGAAGAGTTTCTACTGACCTATCTTCAAGTTGACTCTCCTATCTCCTACAGTTCCAGTTTGCTCTGAAATCTATCCCATAGATGTTTTTGATTTCTGATAACCCTTCATCCTGGGCTTACTTGTAAAATATGGCTCTTTTGGGTTCAATAGAAAGCTTTAGGAGTTCACCAACCATCTCCTACTTGTCAGAGCTTGAACTTCAAACTAGTACTGAAATTTCTGCCTAAAAGTCTAGCTAAAACATTCAGCCAAGTTCCCTGAGGTCTTGCCCTGTGCATGTTCTCTTTAGGATTCAGCCAGGAATCTGAGAGGAATTTCTGTGCATATTTTGTAGTTTCTCCCTATGACTTCTTCCTTTCTGCAGTGTCCTCCCTCAATTTCTAGCTGTTTTAGCAACCCTAAAATTAACCCCAGTCTCTTCAGCTAGTAAGACCACCACTTTATTTTAACTTTATTGTACTGTGTGTCATGTGTTGCTGATAACTGGAAGTGCCCTCAGAGGAAAAGCCTGATAAATTAGAGCTAACCCAGTTTCTTTCCCTTCCTACAAGTCTCACGTTCCCTTCAATTCCTACCTGCTTTAGATGGTTCAACAGTGCTTGCAAGTAATAACATCTTTTTTTATCCAGGGTTAATAACTATTATCAACAGGCAAGTGGGTCCAATACAAGATACTGTCATTCCCAGAATTAAATCCCCATCTTCCAAAACATTTCGAAGGAGCTACTTTTTCTTAGATGCTTATTTATAGTAAAATTATATACAGTTAAGATAGAAATCTTAAATATTCACTTTCTTTTAAAAAGTTTTTATTGTGGTAAAATATATACAACATAAAATTTACCATTTTTACTATTTTTAAGTGTACAATTTAGTGGCATTAAGTGTATTGACATTGTTGTACAACCATCACCACCATCCATCTCCAGAACTTTTCGCATCCCAAACTAAAATTCCATACTTATGAAACAATAAAACTCCCACTGTCCCCTGGCCCCCAGCACCTGGTAACCACCATTTTATTTTCTGTCTCTATAAACTTGACTATTCTGGATACTTCATATAAGTGAAATCATACAGTATCGTTGTGTTGGAATATTCTTTTTTTGAAATGAGTGAGCTCCTGGTTAAAAATGGCTGTTTAACCCCACACTTTTACCTCCGTGCCTTCCCCCTACTAAACTAATAGTAAGGGAGATAAAAGGTATGAATTCGCGATGAGATGAGAATTTCAATAGAAATCATAAGATAAGAAATTTCAAATTTTGGCATTATCAAAAATATAAAATAGAGGGTATACACAAAGAACAGATATTGTATGATTTCACTTATATGAGGCATCTAGAGTAGTCAAATTCAGAGATAGAAAGTAGAATAGTGGTTTGCAGAAGCTGTGGAAAGCAGAGAATGGGAAATTATTAATAGGTATGAAGTTTCAGTTTGAGTAGGTGAAAAAGTCCTGGAGGTGGGTGGTGGTGATAGCTGCACAACAGTGTGAATGTAGTTCATGCCACTAAACTGCATACTTAAAAATAGTGAAAATTAATGCAAATCAAAACCACAATGAGATACCATTTCACACCTGTTAGAATAGCTATAATCAACAGGACAAGTAATAACAAATGTTGGAGAGGATGTGGAGAAAAAGGAACCCTTATACACTGCTGGCGGGACTGCAAATTGTTACGGCTGCTATGGAAAACAATATGGAGGTTCCTCAAAAAACTGCGAATTAATCTACTGTATGATCCAGCAATCCCTCTACTGGATATTTACCCCAAAGACTTGAAAACCCATATCCGAAAAGATATTTGCACACCGTGTTCATTATTCACAGTGGCCAGGACATGGAAACAACCAAAGTATCCTATGATAAATGATTGGCTAAAGAAGCTGTGGTACATATATACAATGGAATATTACTCAGCCATAAGAAGAGATGAAATACTGCCATTTGAAACAACATGGATGGACCTTGAGATAATCATGCTAAGCAAAATAAGCCAGACAGAAAAAGTTGAAAATCACAAGATATCACTTATATGTGGGATATAAACCTAAAAGCTACAAATGAACAAGGCAAACAGAGAATCATCGACATGCACTATAGGCTAGTGGTTACCAGAGGACTATAGACCAGTGGTTAATAATGGGGTAGGGGAGGTGGGGGGAGGTAAATGGGATAAAGGAGGTCAAATATAGCGTTTAGGGGGAGCGTGAAGTGGGTAAAGGGGATCAAATATATGGTAGCTGAAGGAAACTGGATTTTGGGTGGTAAACACACAATAGAGTATACAGATGTCAAATGATAAGGTACAACTGGAAATCATGTAATTGTATTAACCAATGATACCTCAATAAACTTAATTTTAAAAGTACTGAAAATTGTAAATTTCATGTTATGTATATTCACTAAACACACAAGAAAAGGGAGGTAACTGATCAAATCAAATACAAAAGGCCGAAAACTGGAATGTACGTGATGGGGAGTGGAGAGGGGAACACAGCCAAGCAGAAGTCCATTACCCTTTGAACCCCCACTAGAGCCCACGACAGTAAAGGGTAGGAATAGGATGTGGGGCTGAATCTTCATCCCCTCCCTACCACTCTCACCTAGCAGCCATGTGGTGGCCTGACATGCACCCCCTAGAAAAATTGCAGGGGTTCTTCTCTAAAAAAGAATTGAACATCCCAAAACTTCCACAACCAGTCATTTAGAGGTTTACTAGTTAAACATCTAGAGAGTGGCTACCCACCTGATCAAGTGAAGTCCTTCAATCAGCAAGTCCGCTACAAACACAGAGACCTCATCAGAAAGATGACTTATGATCTCATTCTTATATATGCTCTAATGAAAGACTCTAAGATAAGCAAACAAAGAACATAACCAAGAAAGAGACATTGTCATACTATGGAATTGTCAGTATAGCAAAAGCTGTGCATTGTCAGAACGGGCACCCTCTGGACATACATAATAAGCCCACCTTACAGTGCACAACCTGGACTCCAGTCCTGCAAGAAGGGAAAGAAAAACAACTCAGGAATGGAAAGAAACAAAAAAAAACACTTTAAAATATCTCTAAGTGGTTGCCCTGTGAGATAAGCCTTCATTTATTATAACTGGAAATTAATACATAATGTCTAAAATGGATGAATGAAGAACTGGTGGTGTTTGTCTTCATTTAAAGACAAACACCAAGAGAAATAGCTGAAAGAGTTAAAAATGGTTGACACCATAGGACCACAGCTGGAAAGAGGAAAGCTGGGAATGAATGCTATGTATCATAAGCCCTTCTGCATGATTTGATGATTTAAGCTTATGCATGTATTAGCAGTACTTTGATTTTTTTTTTTCAAGGAGAATGACTAGAAAGTTTTTTCTCTTGTAGCATTGTTTCATTCTGGAATTTTCCAATTAAGCTTTTGGCTAAACACATACATATGATAATGATAATTATTCAGGAATCAGGAGGTTTGTAAAAACATTGTGTGCCATTAGAGTAATCAAGCTCAGCTTCAACACATCTCAGCTTTTCAGGATAATTAGACCACACTGGAGCCCCAGATGGGGTGTATGAGAAAGCCATGGGTGTCTTCCATATAGCAACAAGAAAACATCACACAAAACTACTCAACTGGCAATTGAAATTTGCATATTAACTTAGTACACAAGAAGAAATGAATAAAAATGCTTGGATCGGGGCAAAATATTTCAGTTTAAAAACCAAATATGGACCATAGGTGCAGTAATGAATGTCCTACACTACTTATTTTAAGCCCACGTGTATTAAAATACAATCTTTAAAGCTAGAAGTAGTTCCTTCTATATCGTCTATTTTTTTAAAAAAGTTCACCTCCTACTGTGAGCATCTTTGCTGTAAATTCGCAAAATAAAAAAATATATATTAACCAATTAATTCATCTGACAGAGATGTTTTCGTGTCTACTCTGTGCAAGGCCCTGAGTTTGTGCTAAGAATGCAATGATGGAAAGGCATATACAGTCCCTGCTCTTAGCACAACTTACAGACTAATGTAGAATATGGAGAAGTAAATAGGCAATTTTACCACAATGTAACTAGCTCAATGGCAGAGTTAGTACAGGTTGAATAGGATCATGTGAGAGAAACGCCAATCTCATATGACTGCTCTCAAGACAGCAGTGAGAAGTCTCCTGGACTAAAGTGACATCTAGGCTGAGAGCAACAATGGGAAGATTCGAGGGGGAAAATAAGAAGTTTAATATGATTCTAGAAAGGAGGACAGAGAGGCCGGAGCGTGTAAAGAATGATGGGAAATGAAAGGGAGTGGCAAGAGGTGAGATAAGAGAGTTAAGCAGGCACCCATTCATACATTTCTGTTTTGTGAGAAGCATACCCCAGATTATTCTAAGGACACGGAGCAATGATTAAGCCATTTTTGGTAGAGCTTGAGGGCCAGGTATGGCATCATCAGATTTGCATTTTTAGAAATTTATAAAATCATTATAGATTAATTTCCATTACTTTACTTACTTTCCAATCACCCACATTTTTAACCCATTTCTATGGTTTGTTGTTAAGGTCACTGGACAAATTTTTGAGTAATGGAAAGAATAATGTTACCAATTACAGAGAGTTATTAGGTTTACAAGGAACCATTCCATATGTACTGTCACTGCATATGCTTAGGAGACAGATGATATAGTCAGAGATTTAGATCCGGTTCCACCACTCTTACACCCTGTGTCCATGGAAGATACTAATAACTGATTCATGACACAAGGTCCTGATTGTCTCGGACACAACCTTGAAATTCTCAACACAAATCTTCAGGCAAGCAGTGCCATCTACTTGAGTTGTCACTTAATGAAAAATTCTATTTGCTATCCTACAATGGTGTAAAGCACATACATTATGGAATCATATAGTCTTGGTTGAAATTTATGATTTCCCTCCTCAATCCTGAATCTAAATTATTTAACTTCTCTAAGCCTCGGTTTCATCATTTTAAAATTAAGAATAAAAACATGCAACTCAGAAGGCTATTGTTAGTTAAAAGACAGCAAAAAAAAAAAAATGAAATTATATCATCTTTGCATTTAACTATGTAAATTTAATGATTATGCTCTGTAAAGAGAGAGACAGAAACCGGTAACAATTCCACTCAATGTGCATGCACCCCAGAGTAAATATAGAATGGGAGACATCCTTCGTAGCACCATTAATTAGTCTCAATTTCAGTGTGTCCCTCATAGAATGAGCATCTTATTGTACTGAGAATGAATCTGGTGTTTGAAGGGACATGTTTTCCAAAAAGTACAACCCATAAATGCAAGCCAACAACATCATATGTTATTTAACTGAAGGACTAGTAGCTTATCTCAACGCAAGAGGAAAAACTGATTGTAAGTGCCTCTCTAAGGATACAATGGATATAACCCTAATGAATATAAACATGGCCAAAAAATTTTTCCAAATTCCACTTCCAAGTAGGCTCTCAAAGGCCACAACAAACCACTTCCACATAATAATAGGGGAAATGGATAAAATAAAATATTATATTTATTTTTACAAATATCATAAAGTAGTCTAAAGGAACTAAATTCTAGAGAAGGGGGACAAGGTTTTATAAGTGAGAGGAGGTTAGTGGCTACTGGGGGCATTTGCCAAGTCTGCGCATGAGCAGACAGATGGTGGTGCCTACCACAGTCAGAGGGCTCTGCTTGACTAAGAAGAAACCACTGATCATCTAAACATCTCCATGGGCTAAAGCAACAGATAAAAATGTTTAAAAACCCAAAACACAGAAGTAATCTTCCTCTTTAGTTAAATAGATAGCAGTGTAGAAGCATGGGGCCTGGTCTGAACGACAGAGAGATCGCCTTCAACTCCCAATGGTTAGGTCCAAGTTCCACTAGGAGGGTCTTCTAAGATGCTCAGATTATATCTTGTCCTTAAGACAGTTGAAGCCCAGGTGAACTGAAACTAACTAAAGCTGCACTCCAGCCCTAATTCAGCTTAGCTCTTGGATCTGAATGATCAGCGGCTCATTTTAGCCGACTGGCAGAGGAAAAAGTTTATTCTCTCTAGGGAAAAACTATTTGCTCCTTGGTTCTTTTAAATACAATGCCCAAACATACAATAAAAAATTATAAGATGCAAAAAGCAGAAAAACGTGACCCTTAATCAAAAGAAAAAAAAATCAATACCTACAGATTCTCATATGACCCAGATGCTGGAATTAGCAGAAATGAACTTTAAAACAACTATTATAAAGAAATCAGATCATAAAATGGACAGAGTGAAAAAAATGCAGAGTTTCAACAGAAAAAAAAATAGACTCTCTTAAGAAGATCCACATGGACATTCTAGAACTGAAGAAGACAATACCGAATAGGATAAACAGCTGATTGGGAACAGTAGAAAAAAAGATCTGTAAACTAAAAAAAACAGTGGATAGAAGTTACCCAAAATGAAGCAAAAAGGTAAAAAAAAAACAGAATAGAGCATGAGAGACATTTAGGACAATATCAAAAAGTCTAATATATGTACAATTAGAGATCCACGAGGAAAAAGATAGAGGATGGGGCAAAAGAAATATAGAAATATAAAAAGAAAAGTTAGTTATTTTTTTTTCCAGAATTAAAGAACAGTATCAACCTATAGATCTAATAAGCACAGCAAACCCCAAGTGAGCAAGAAAAACATAAAGAAGACCACACCTAAACACATCACAGGCAAACTTCTGAAAACTATAGATAATGAGAAAATCGTAATTCAGCCAAAAAAAAAAATCATAACATTCAGGGGAATAAAAGTAAGATTGGCTAGTCATCGAAAAGATAACTATGTGGGTCAACATAAAAGGCTATTTTTGAAATTGTATTAAAAATATTTTGACTCTTTTAAACAAAAGCAATAATGTCTTGCGGGGGTTTATAATACATATAGAAGTCAAACATATAACACTGTGTGGAACATAAGCGATTCCATCTTAAAGCTAATCTGCTGCCTTTACATCTGGGTGAAACCAGACCTTGGACTCCCCCTTCCCTTCTGCTGGATGAGCTCTGTAATATGTGCACAGAACTCTGGGCTGATCACAGGATTTCCATTAGTTCTTTCTCCAAAGCCAGTTGCCCTCGATATTATCTCTTAACTCTCTCTTTAGTACCAGAGTCTCCCAGCACCTGATCCCTTTGGTCGGCCCTGCATTCTCACTGCTTAGGAGATATAAACACATGGTCTGGGGGGGTAAAAGGCATAGGGTACATTTCATCCTGCTTTTCTGTATGTACCCTATTATGCTCTTTATTAAACTTACTAAAGGACAAGCTGGACTTGTCTAACTCATTCTTTGGCTCTGGGATGCTTCGGTCTTTGGGTCTGCTTTACAGGCCTTGTGCCCCCACCCTGGTCTGAAACAACAACACACGTAGGGAGAATGTAAATAGAATTACATTGTTTTAAGGTTCCTACATTGTTTATAAAGTAGTAAAAAGCTAATTCAGTCTAGAGGACAGTAATTTATGTGTGCATATATCATCTCTATGGCAACCACTAATATAATTGCAAAAACGTAGAGCTAAAAACCCAATAGAGGAGAAAAAAATATAATAATAAAAAATATGGGATTAATGTGAAAGGAAGTAGAAAAGAAGTAACAAAAAATAAGTAAAACAGTGGGAAAAAGGCAGCAAGATGACAAACTTAAACCTAACCATATCAGTAATTATATTAAATATAAATGGACTAATGCTCCAAGCAGAAGTTTGAATTTGTCAAATTTAATAAAACACATTTAATTTTATGCTATTAAAAAAGACACACAAATAAAAGAATACAGATAAGCAATAGAAAAAGATTTAAAAAGATATACCAAGCAAACACTAGCCACAGAAAAACAGTTACAGCTCTGTTAGCACTCAAGCAAAGTGAACTTCAAGGCAAGGACCAGATGGGAAGACATTTCATAATGATAAAATGAGGTTGATTCATCAGGAGAAAGCAACAAGCCAAACTACATGCACCTAATAATATAAATGAAGCAAAAATTGATAGACATGAGAGAAATAGATAAAACCACATCATTGAGACTTTTAACATACCTCTCTCAGCAACTGATTGAATAAATAGACCAAAAAAATTTGACTTAACATTTATAGAACACTATACCCAATAACTGCAGACTACATATTCTTTTTTTTAAGTGTACATATAACAACATTTATCAAGATATCAGGCTATAAAACAGGTCTCAATAAATTCAAATGATTGTATGCAGAGTGTGCTCTCTGATGATGGTGGAAATAAATAAGAAATTGTTAACAAAAGACTAGAGAATTCCCCAAAGTTTTAAAATTATGCCACACACGTAGAAATAACTTATAGGTCAAAGTAGAAATCACAACAGGAAATTAGAAAATATGATTAACCGAATAATAATGAAAACAATATATATTGAATTATGTGGGGTGCAGCTAAAGTAGTGATTAGAAGGAAAGGTACAGGTTTAAATGCTTATACTAGAAAAGTAGAATGGTTTAACATCTGCAATTTAAGCTTCTATCTTCAGAAGCTGGGAAAAAACCGATCAAGGGGAAAAGAATACTCAAATTATAAGGGAAACATCACTACAGAGGCTATAGAGCAGTGGTCCCCAACCTTTTCCGCACCAGGGACCCGTGCTCCTGTGGGAATCTAATGCCTAATGATCTGAGGTGGAGCTGAAGCAGTGATGCGAGCGCTGGGGAGCGGCTGCAAATACAGATGAAGCTTCCCTGGCTTGTCTGCCGCTCGACTACTGCTTTTAGTTGCTTCCAGAAAAGGTTGCCAAGCTGCTGGAAGGAGAGCGGTTAGCTGACAGCTTTCGATCCAAGTCCATGGCTTTTTCTGGGCAGCCCCAGCCAATGATGGAGCACAGCAGGGGTACCAGGGCCTAACAATTTCTGCCTATTGTGGGTTTATTCTAAAGTAATTATAAGTAATCTTTGCTCCAGGACTCCCTGTTGGGTTGGCAGAGACTTTGATAGATCTGCAAATACAGTTTGGGACTCTTTTTACTCAATTCTGCTTCTTTTCCTTTCCACCTTTCACTCCTATCTGTCCCAGCATCCATTTCTGAGAAGAACTGACACACAAGCTGAGTTGAGAATGCAGATCTAGGTAAGATTTGGCTCCTCCAACGCATGAAAATGACTGATCTAATATCTGGCATCAAGTGGACTTTCGGTAGATGTCAGTTGCCTTTTTTTTGCATCATTTAGGACATGCGTCTGGCTGTTGGTTAAGAGAGACTCAAAATAACCCTAGTACAAAAAAGATAGGTTACAATCTAAGCTGGTAAGGTAGCTTCACAGTTCCATAAAAATCCAGCCCCCTAGCTGTTCCTGCCAGGCATGTGAATAAAGCCATTGTGGACCCTTTAGACCAAACAACCTACCACCAAATGATCTCTGTTGAGGCTGCGTGAAACAGAATTGCTCAGTCAAGCCTCGCTGATTTCCTGAGTCATAAAATTGTGAGACATAGCAGGTCCTTGAACAATATCGTTTCATTTTAACATTGATGAGATAATAAATAAATTTCCAGTGTGGGCCACTTTCAGCACTGAGCTTGCACTTTCTCCCCATGTCTGCATGGGTTTTCTCTGGGTACTCTGGTTTCCTCCTACAACCCAAAGACATGAACATGAGGTGGATTGGCATGGCTACCCTGTCCCAGTATGTGCGAGTGTGGGTGTGGGTGTGGTGTGCCCTGTATCTGAAGGGCCAGGGTTAGGTGTCTGGCGCCCTCAGCTGCCAGGAGAGGCTCTGGCCACCTGTGATCCTGAACTGGAATAAGCTGGTTGGAAAATAATTATCTAATTTGTTTTTATTTATCTTTCCTAAATGTATGGATAGCTCACATGTATTTCAATGTTTAATATTAGAAGTGTTTGGGGTCTTTACTTAGAAATTTTGTGACGCTTTTGTGACCAGAAATATGCATGGAACTTAACTCTTGTTTTTATCAATTAGCCACGGTAACATTGGTTTTGTTATACATCATTTAGCTTAAAGTTGCAGTTTCCAAGAACCTATTGATGATGTTAACTGAGAACTTACTCTAATTGTCTTAAGTTATTGAATTTTGGAGTGGTTTGTTACAGGGCAATAGATAACCAGAGCACATCCCCTAACATGGAGAGAAAATTTTACCATAAAATCTTATACCTAATACCTTAATATAATAGCATTTGAAAGTTATTATTTCCCTGATTCATTTTTATGTGCTGCCTATTTTTTCTTTTAAAAATCTTCTACACCCATATGATTTTGTAGTCTTCTTTTTAATTTCAATATTATAAGCATGTTCCCATGTTGCTACATAACCTTGGTTTAATAATAGGGTCATAATATGATGAGACTTTGAATATTTTTATTGAGATATGATTCACATACCATAAAATTCATCCTTTTAAAGTGTATAATTTAACAGTTTTTAGCACATTCATAATGTAGTGCAACCATCATCACTATCTCATTTAAGACACTTGTCAGCCCATAAAGAAACCCTGTACCCATCAGCATTCGGTCCCCATTCCTATTTCCCATCCTCACTCCTCATCCCTTGGCAACCACTAATCTAGTGATCTATTTTATATCTCTATGGATTTTCTTATTCTGGGCATTTTATATCAGTGGAACTATACAACATGTGGCCTTTGTGTCTGATTTCTTTCACTTATAATAACATTTTCGAGGTTCTTCCATGTCGTAGCATGTATTGGTAACTTATTTCTTTTTATAGCAAAATAATATCCCATTGTATGAATATACCATATTTTGTTTATTCATTCATCAGTTGATGGATATTTGTGTTGTTTCCACTTTGGCTATCATGTATAATGTTCTGTAACATCTACAAGTTTTTGTGTGGATGTGTATTTTCAGTTCTTTGGAATATATCTAGGAATGGAATAGTTGCATCACATGGTAAATCTATGTTCAACTTTTTGAGGATCAAACTCTTTTCCAAAGTGGCTGTATTATTTTATATTCCCACCAGCAATATGTGAGAGATCCAATTTCTCCAAATCCTCACTAACACTCGTTCTTGTCTATCTGTTTAACTACAACTATCCTAGTAGGTATGAAGTGGTATCTCATTGTGGCTTTTATTTGTATTTCCCTAATGACTAATGGCGTGAAGCATCTTTTTCTGTGCTTATTTAGCCATTTATATATCATATTTGTTGAAATGTCTATATGAATCTTTTACCCACTTTTAAATTGGGCAACTTATTTGTGGTTTTATTGTTGATTATAAGAACCTCTTTATATATTCTAGACACAAGTCCCTTATCAGATTTACAAACCTATGATTTATAAACATCTTCTTCCATTCTGTAGGTTGTCTTTTTCACTTTCTTGATAGTGTCCTTTGAAGCACAAAAGTCTTTAATTTTTGTGAAGTCCAATTTATCCATTTTGCCTTTGGTTACTTAAACTTTTGGTGTCATATCTAAGAAACCATCGCCTAATCCAAGTTACAAAAATTTACCCCAATGTTTTCTTCTAAGAGTTTTATAGTTTTAGCTCAGATATTTTTTATCTATAATGCGAGTGTGACTTTGAATCTTGCCTGTTAAGTGGTGATAGGATAGAGAGTCTTTTTTATAAAGCTAAAGATGAAGGAATGAGTAGAGGAGGAAGAGTGAGACATATGCTCTGGAAAGCAATTAATTCATTGTGGCCAGGCCCTAAGGCATGCAGAGAGTATGTTGGAATTTACAACCAATAATAGCAACTGCATCAAAAGATGGTGAGGAGCAGGAGCCTTATTTCCCCATATTCTTCATTGGCCACTCCCCAGCCTAAGACAAATGTAAGCAAAACGCAGTGTACTAACCAAAAACTTAGCTTTGGAAAAGCCTCCAATCTTCCCCATCTCCCCTTCCAACAAGATTGCTTCTCCTTAACCCCTCCAGTGAGCACCTATTGCTGGAAACCTTCAATGGAAAGGAGTTGGGTTTTTTTTTTTTTGGTTTTTTTTTTTTTTTTTTTTTTCCGTAAGCTACTGGAAGTCACTCATGGTTCTTAAGCAGGGAAGCAAAATGCGATTTGGGTTTTAGGAAGCTATGGTAGTGAAATGTGTCACAATTCTCAACTTTTTTTCTAGCACATAAATTGCATAATACACTATGGGCTACCACACTGATCGGCTGCATTTATGCATATTTTCTGGTGTGGTACAGGAAACCATGAATTACAAAACACAAAGTAGAATCAACAAGATTGATGATTGATTGGGCGTAGATAGATAAAGATTCCTGGTTTCAGGATTGGACACCTCGATGAGTCCTGAGGCCAGTTATGGGGATAGGGAGCATAGATGAAGAACAGGTTTATTTTGGGGAAGGAGGGAAGTAAATGTAGATAATTTTGAACATGTTGAGTTGGAAGTGCCAGTGGGACATCCAAGCAATTGCATCTAGTAAGTGTGTAGTGTGACCCTTGAAGTCAAGAGGTCTGGAGTGAAGATGTAAATTTAGGAACTGTCAGCTTATAGCTGGAAAAAGATGAGCTCATTCAGCAAGCATGTGAAGGTAAGTTAGGTTCCAGGCCTGGAAGGGAGAGGAAAGAACAGAAATAAGGGTTCAAGTCCGTGGCAGCAACTTGTTCTTAAGCAGGGATTTCATAGCCTTCCTTTGAAGCCACTGTGTACCAACTTCAACACTGCCTCTAGTATTTTTCCTTCTTTCCTGCTTCCCCTTCTCTATGTCGCCAGGCTTCTCGCCATATGTTTACTCAGTTCACCAGACGTCCTGCCTATGATCTTCCTTCATCTAACTGTTCATTTATGCAGTCATTTACTGAGCAGTTGCCCTGTGCCGGGCACTGTACTTAGTCCTGACCCTATGGCAGTGACCAAAACAACATCCTTGCCTCAATACATTTACACCCAGAGAAGGAAACACACACAAATAATTAAATAGGTATACTGGGAAGAGATGAATGCTTTAAAGAAAATCATTCTTCAAGAATAAGGATGAGGCAGGATAGTAGCCTAGGGAAGTTCCTCCTCCCCTCCGGGGGCAGCCCTGGAATTTTTCCTTAGTCCCTTACTTAGCCCTCTCCTTGCTTTGATTCTGATCAGGAGACAAGGCACAAGGCTGGGAGGAGTTGGGGGAAACAGGATAGATGGCCTTGAGCTGCCCTTCCCCTCCAGGTGGCATGAGAAACAAGCCAAGACCCAATGACAAGATGGATAGTCGTGGGACACCCAAGGAAACAAAAGCCTGTAATTCAGACAGCTCAGGGCAGACTCCCTCTCTCTGAACTGCCTGCACTCTCTCTTAAGTGTGTACTTGTCCTTTCATAAAACTTGCACTTGCTGCTTATCATGTTTTTGAATTCTTTCTCATGGCATAAGACAGGAACCTAGTCACCAAGGTCCAGGGCAGGGGCCCTCTTTGGACTCCTGCCCCATGGAGTCTCTGACATCAAGGGCATGTAGAGTGATGCAAGTATTCTAATTTTAAATAGGACACTAAGTAAAGTCATCTCTGGAGGTGACATTTGAGCAGAGATATGAATGAATTGTGAGAGCTCTGAGTAAAGAAGGGGTGGGTGGAACAGAATGGGGAAGCAAGGAAACCAAGGGTTATCATGCATATTTTCATAGGACAAAATAAAAGAGTCTGGCTTTTACTCTGTATGACATGTGGTCACTGGGCAGAGGAGTATTGAGTAGAGGAGGGATATGATCTGACTTAGATTTTAACAAGATTGCCCTGGCTGCTGTGTTAAGAATAAACTTCTAGGGGCAAAGGCAGAAGTAGAGGGACCTTTTAGGAGGCCATTGCAATAATCTTGGCCAGAATAATGGTAGCATATTATGGAGAAGTAGGCGTGGAGATAGTGAGAAGTAGTCAGATTTAGCTGGTCAGGTGGAACAGAAAGGATCTGTAGTCAGAACAGATGTGGGAGTGAGACAGAAGTTAAGGATGACTCCAAGGATAAGCAGTTGAGTAAACGGTTCAACCTTAAAAATAAAAAAGCTAGTTATTTTACCACCAAAAACAAAAAGAGTTTATCCAGGAATGGCAGAGAAATTGCAGTCAGGACATGCAAACTATGGTGAACCACAGGCAAACCTGGAGAACAAAGAAAGGACACATTATTTTATAGAGAAAAAGGAGGAAGTCGGGAGCGGCAGTTAAAAGCAAAAGTCCATTGGAGGAAAGCGGAAGTTCAGAGCGGTGATGGCCTCTCATTGGCTGGACTGTTGCTGCCCAAAGAGAAAATCTTCCTCCTTCCTGCGGTAAAGCAAGCTTCTTCCTCCCCAAATCTGTAAAATAAGCTGTGATGGAGAGCTCTCCCTTTAGGGCTTCCCTGCTCCACTTTGAATGAGCTTTTCCTTTGTTCATTTTCACACATTAGTGGAGAACGGTTAGGTTTAGAGAGGAAATCAGGATTAGGGCTTTGGATATACGAAGTTGCCAATTAGACATAACAACTAGAGAGGCTGAGGAGGCTATTGTTTATATGAATCCAAAGTTCGCAGAACTAATCAAAGCTGCAAATACTCAGGATTGGTCTAGGCACAATGGCACTGAGACTGAAATAGGACCATCTGAAAGTATTGGACAGAGTCTTAGCATGAGGGTGGAGGTGGGGAGCGGTCAAGCGGTGGATGATGCAAGGAGAGGATAAGAGCTCCATAAGGGGAAAGGACTGGATCTTAAGGGAGTTCGTCAGGAGTTTGGGGGCGGGTGGGCAGCCTTCGGGCAAAGGGATCAGCATTTGCAAAGACACAGGACTCAGGACAAGACACACGGGCCTGGAAATGGTGGAGGCCACAGCTGACGTTGAGAGCAGCACGCACCCACAGTGACCTGGCGTCACAAGGCACTTTGCTTCTCGAAATTCCTCTCTGCCGGCCCAAGCGAGCCCGCGCTAGACTTGTCTATGTCCATCCCAGCGGCGCTGCCAGGACCAGGATCCGCCGAGAGGTGCGGAGTGACCCGCAGCCAGCCGAATCTCGCGAGAGTCCGGCCTCGCTGGCCCAGCATGCCCCGCGCCACAGCCGCCGCCGCCGCTGCCGCTGCCGCCGCCGCCGCCGCGCCGCGGCTTGGGGGCGGGAGTCTGGGGGAGGGTAGCGGAGCCGGCGCCGCCGCCATGTTGGGTCTGAGGCGGCTGCTGTAGGCGCCGACGAAGCGAGCGGGCGTACGGAGCGGCGACCGTGGCGTGGGATCTGCCTCTCTGCTAGCGGCCAGGAGCGGCGGCGGCGCCATGAGCGGGGGCACCCCTTACATCGGCAGCAAGATCAGCCTTATCTCCAAAGCGGAGATCCGCTACGAGGGCATCCTCTACACCATCGACACCGAGAACTCCACTGTAGCCCTCGCCAAAGGTACTCCGGGGTGGGGCGCCGGGGTGGGCGCCCGCTTGGGGTTGTGTCCGGCTCTCGGCCCGCGTCCTCGTCGCTCCCTCCCTGTTCCTTCCGCTGTCTTCCGGGAGGCCGCTCCCTTCCCTCCCTCCGTGCCTTGGCGTCGCGGGCCGCGGCCTCCCCGGCTTCCACCGCCGAGGTCCGCGCCTTCCATCCGGGAACTGCAGGACTGCGAGCGGGGCAGGCGGGGTGGCCCTGAGGTCCCAGAACGGGCAGGAGAACACGGAGATGCGTGTCTTCCAACTCCGAAATTCGGTGATTCTGTCGACTCACCACAAAACAAAGCCTGAGTAGTCAAAGAATTTTTCCGGCTCGCTTAAGTTTAGTGCTGATTTGTTGATTCTACAGCACCATTTTCTCACGCTCTCAGTTTCAGTTTGTGGCGATATTCCTCAGGTGAATTTTAAGTTATGTGCCAAAACTTTGGGTTTGTTTTGCGACGCAGCCGGTCTCGAGCAGATCGCATCTCGTCTCTTGGGTGGTATTTACCTGTTAAACCGGAATCCTTTTCAAAGCCTGTTTGTGCAACCATCTTTTTTTAAATGCTTGCTGCACTCGCGTCGACCCTGTTTCTGGAAATTGAGTGGAGAGGAGGGTTCAGGTTTGATCCAGGACTTTTGTTCCAAAGGCAGATAGATATGAGTGGTCCGTGGGTGCCTGTCGCTGGGACCAGGAGTTCTGAGTGTTGAGGAGGAAGAGGTCCTACCCATAGTGTTTAGCATCGCCACAGTCTTTGTGGGTTTTGTTTCCGTTCCACACGTGCTGGGCCTTCTTTCCACCGGGAAACAGAAGAAAATAAACTAGCTCCTGATCTTAAAAGAAATCTCATAAGTTTGGAACACTTACGAGAGGGAAGCAAGATAACTAAAGCAATTTCCCAGCACATCTGGTAGACTTATGGAATAAATAGCATGGTAGGGTCAGAGGTCCAGGAATAGGAAGAAATTTTCTAAATCTGTAAATACAAATTTAACATTTCACAGTATCAAACATGTATTTAATGACATTTTTTGGATGCTGTGCTATATCCGTTTTAATAGCACTCGTGTTGGGGCAAATTTTATATCTGGTTAGGGAGCTTTACTTTTATCTTCTCTAGTTTCCATTTCTTTTTTTTCTTTCTTTTTTTTTTTTTTTTTTTTTTTTTTTTTTTTTTTTTGCCCCCAAATGTATATTTAGCTGTATAGTGTTTTAGCTTTTCTGACTTCAGGAAATTATGAAAAAGGCTCTCTAAAGTTCTTGGTGAGAGCCACATACAGGTTGAAAACAGTACTTCTCACTAAAGTGGTTTTATAAACTTTTTAAAAACCACTGTTTTACCTAATCTGAATTTTAAGGTGTCTTGTTAGCTTTGTGACTTATTAGTAAGTTTACTGTGTTACCCGTACAAAGAAAAAATTCATACATATTTAGATTTCTAATATATTAACTTCAGTCTTTTAAATCTCTCTGAATATGCTCTTCTATGCAAGAACCTAATATTAATGACCCAGTTTTAAAAAAACTCAACAGATTTTAGAGTCGATAAACATTCTATTAGTCTATAATAGTTAAATTCATGTCACACATAATTTGTTCCTTGTGTCATAAATATGCCATGTAAGTAAAGCAATAAAAAGATTTTTTTAATCATTGAATTTATATAGCTTTGATATTTAATCCCACATACATAATATATGCTTTTTCTTAAGCAGTATAAATTATTGTGTAACAGATTTGGGAATTTAATTGTTTGCAAAAATTAGAGTTAACCAAATCTTGGCATATTATTCTACTCGGCAGGATCTAATCTAAAACTGCTATATAACTTTCCGGTCAACACTGGGCACTTGGTTCACATTTCAAAAAGAAGTAGGGTGTCTGGTATTGAAATTCGAGAATTGACATGACTTGTTGAATAATTTGATATATGAAATTTCATCTTTTTCAAAATTTGGATGCAAATGGCAGTCTAACATTAAAGCCAAAAGTTTATTACGGAGTTTAGAATTCAGTTTTGTGAACTGTAGATTGAGGTAATTTCTTTAACATTCTTAGAATTCTCGTTAGGATATTAATTTTTAACCCCCTCTGAAGTTAGTATTTTCCTTTTTTTACTGTGAAATATAACCACATATGTTGAAAAAATACGTTGATAAAAATGAAATATTTATAAACAAAACTCCTTGTAATACCACCCAGGGCAAAGCAGACCTTGCCAGCATTCCAGAAGCCTCCCACCCTCTGCATCTTCCCAGCATGACTACTGCCCTCTTAAACTAGATATAAATGTTATTCTGACATTTATAGTTTTATCACTTAAGTTTACATTCCTAAATAATAGAGTTTAGCTTTGTCCATTTTTGAGCTTTATATAAATGGACTCATGATGTATATATTTCATTTTGGCTTTTGTGTGGCATAGTATTCCATCGTGAATATAACCAGTTTATTCTGCAATTGTTTTGGATATTCTACAGTTGATGTTTAAATGTTTACAGTTTTTGACTTTTGTGAACAGTGCCTTTATGAAATTTGTGTTTAAGTGCACTGACAAACATTTATGGCATTTTCCTGAGGGTATATACTTTGAATTGCAAGGTCATGAGGAATGTGTGTATTAGGTAATGCCAAGCAGTTTTCCAAAGTAGTTGTTTACTAGTTTTTGTTTCAATTATTAGTATATAAGAGTTCTAATTGTTCCACATCTCTCACCAACAATACTGAGTATTAGATATTTTAATTCTCGTCAATCTGGTGCGTCTGTGGCTTTACCTGGTTTTAATCTCCCTGATTACTAATGAGATAAATACCGTATCATATCCTGGTTATTTGGATTTCATCTTTCATGAAGTGCCTTTGAAATCTTTTCCCCTTTTTTTCTATTGAAATGGGTATCTTTCTAGAGTTTAGTCTTCTGAATATGAATTCTTTGCTAGATGTTACAATTACTTTCTCTCCTTTTAATGGTTTTTTGTTGTTTTTGTTTGTTTTGGTGAACAGAGTTTTTCATTTTAATGTAGACATGTTTGTTATTTTTTCTTTATGGCTAATGTTTATTTTCTTTTTATGAATTTTTTCAAACCCAAAGGTCATGGGGATATTTTGATTGTCTTTTCAAAACTTTTGTTTTGTCCTTTACATTTAGGTCTGCAATGCACTTAAAATTGATTTGGGTATGGTATCAAGTATTTAAATCTTTAAATTTAGTAATGGATTCACTTGGTTTATACGGTCCAAGTTATATAATTTAGGTTCTTTACTTGAATATTACTTAGTTTAAATCCACCTGGAACTATAAAATACTCCTCGAAATTTTGGACTAGTTACGTTTAATGTGGCATATAACTAGAGTGGACCATATGGCCTGGTTTGTTCTGGTGGAAAGTCCTTGTTTGTGCCTGTGATTCTGGCATAATAATTAAAACAGCTCTTTTCTCTCTTAGAAGTGTTTCCATTTGGGGAATAAATTGTATGGTCACACTATATGTGATCAAAAGCCCAGTCCCAGAGGTATTGCTAAAGGGGCGATGTCTTTTATTTTCTGCTAGAGATTTCACAGATTAGCTCTTAATTCTGTAAAAGTGAAATTGAGGTAAATTTGATGGGCTTTAATACTCAGTCTTCTAAATAAGGTCAAGAAGTCTTAAAGGCAACCTAGAAAGACTTTGACATCAGTCTCTTATGTTAATAGATAATCTTGAGTTGTTTGTTTTTGTCACAGCTCTGAGTTTATTTTATTCCTAGCACTGATCATGACCTACCTACCCTACCTACGTGTAATCTTCTTTGCTTATTTGCATGTGTTTATTGTCTGTGCTCACTTTCCCTCTCCCCAGAGAGTCTAAGCTCCTGGGATGAAGAAATGTTTATTTAATGAATGAGTAAATGGAAGTTATTTAACATTTTAGTTTATTAGTCTTGTAGAAATCTCTTGGGGGTATGCTTTTCCACATTCAAAATTGTATTTCTCTTTAAAATTCAAGTATCTAACATATGTTGCCCCCACAAAAACAGATTTTGGAGAATGAGGATACAAGTGGATAAATCTTATGTATGACAAAATCGATACTGTTGGGGAGAAAGTTTTATCTTGTGAAACACAATTATAATTTTCATTTAAAGTTTAAGGGAAAAATCAGTTCAGTATATTTGTGGGAATTGCAAGACTGTGACATATATGAGTAGCTTGTGGAATATTTCCAATTACATATGTGAATATGATGCCCAAGCACATACTAGATCCTGGATGCCAAGAGATTCCCCACAGAGTGGAAGTTCTGTGAAGGCACAATTTTTGTCTCATTCGTTGCTGTATCCTCAGTGCTTAGAACAGTGCCTGGCTGGCACGTGGCAGGCCCTTGGTAAAATTTGAGTAAATGAAAGGACACTTGTAGTTATTGAAGCTTTCTAATTTTAGGGACTTCAGAGTTAGAAGAAACAAATTTCCCGTAAACATTTTATGCACACACACACACTCACACACATAAACACTATTTCAATAAAATGGGCTAAAATTAATGAAATTCCTATCTAACATTTAGTTAGCTGTACTTGGATACTACATTACTGAAATGAAAACCTGGTTGCTACTGCAGTAGGAAAAGAGCCTTTGTGAAGAAGAATGATTATTATGTAAGTCAGCAGCTTTTAAAATGATATGTCCCTTAAAAATCAAGGGATTGGTGGAGGAATATAAAAACCGGTAATGTAGTATTTCTTTAATCATCTGCTAAATCTTGCCCATTAGTGGAGCTTACCTACGTCTTGATCATTAGCCACATAGTCTCAAACTGCAGTGTGAGAAGGAGAGCTTTATATGATGGATGAAATACCTGTGAAATGCTTTATTGATTTCTTGCATTATCATATGAGTTGGGGACCTAAATCTAGCGAAGCACAAAATCACTACCCAGAATGTTAAAGATCTAGGGAAACTTTAAGCTGTAATTTCTTTTGGTTACCTATTTGGTAAGGTTGTCAGAACTTGGAGCCTTAGAAACAGTTTATTGTTTCCGTGTAGTCCACAGAAATACTTGCTAATACTGGAAGTCTGAAATCAGGTGTCAAAAATTAACTACATTTCGAAGTGGAGTAAAATAAGCCATTTCTTTCTGAATCAAAAATAGAGAAAACAGCATAAAGCCTGAAGAAAATAGACAGAAGGAAATAGGATAAGTACTTTTCACTTTCCCATACTCCCTTGATAACTTTACTTCTCCATCTTGCTTAGATTGCAGGAGTAATTGTGACAGTAAGTACTGAACATATACTCTCAACCCCCTTCCCTTCTGCTTTCTTGCACAAGCTTGAAGAAACATAGATATGCTGACCAGTTTCACTCTAAACTTATGTTCGTTAACTCCAGTAGTCATATTATATTTCCATACTCCGTTCATTCCATTTTTCTGTATGTTGATTTCATTCCTTCTGTTTTCCTCAGATCTCTAACACTTCTTCACTTTTAGCCTGGGAACCTTGCTTCCTATTTGAGAAAAGAATAGCAAACAGAAGAGAACTTTGATCAGTTCATCCCACACATACCAGTTCATCGCACACATACCCAGTTACCTTTATCTTTTCTCTCAATATAGAGAAACTGTTCTTCCTTCCACTTGTGCGGTAGATTTCATCCCCTATTGATGATTCCAGGAAATCGTTGCAGCGGTTCTCTCCTCTCTCCAATGTATTCAGTTTTTCCTTCTCTACCAGATCTTTTCTGTCTACTTACAGATGCACTGTTATTTCACCTATCTTAAAAACAGCAGCAGCAACAAAACACTGCCAGTCTTAACTGCATTTCCTCTTTTCTACCTACTGCTCCATTTCTATCCTTTATACCAAAACTCCTTGAAGGAGTTTTCTGCACCACGTGTTTCTGATATTTTTTGAGCCCATTTTATTTAGGTTTTTATTCCCACAGATGAGAAACTATTCTTATCAAGGTTACCAAGGACTTCTGTGTTGCTAGAACCAGTGGTGGTTCTTATCCTGAGTCTACTTGACCAATCAGCAATATATGGCACAATTGGTCTTTTCTCCTTGAAACACATTCTTCATTTGACTTTAGCCTGATTTTCTCTCATACCTCACTGGTTGTGTCTCACTCTCCTTTGTTGCTCCCTCACCTCCTAAACCTCCAAATGTTAGAGGGGTCCAGGGCTTAGGTTTTTTCTCTTGGTGTTTCACTCTTTTAAAAATTATTTGCTTATTTATTATGTGCATTCTTGATGATCTCATGTAGTCCATGGCTTCAAACACTATACACTGCTGACTCTTCTCCAACCTGTACCTCTTCTCTGAACTCCTGGCTTGTACAGTAAGACTTCACATCGTCTATAAGTTATGTGGCTTTAAATCAAACCACCATAACAAAACCAATTTTACGTAGTCTAGTTGATATAAACCAAAGTTCCTAGGCATCTTACTAATGTTATAGTGAAACTTATTTTAGTGCCTCCTGTATATCCAGCTGCCTCCTTAACATCTCCACCTGGAGGGATGTCTGCTAGGTATCTCTCATTCAACCTGTTTCTCCATCAGCCTTCTCAATCTAATTGAATGACAGCTTATTCTTTTAGTTGGTAAGACCAAAAACTTTTGAGTCATCCTTAATTCCTCTATTTCTCTCACACTTAATGTGTTTCTGATCCTGTCAGCTCTGCTTTCAATATATATCCAGAATTTGACCTCTTAGCACCTCAATTGCTCTACTCTGGTTCATTATCTCTCACCAGTCTATTCAGAGTCACCCAGGGGTTCTTGTTTCTTGTTTATAGTGTTGGCCTCTTACTTGATTCCCTCCCCACCCAATATTGCTTAAGTACAATGACATCTTTGTCATTGTTTAAAAAAAAAAAAAAACCATGAAATATGTGGGCAAATTTTCTTAGCGAACCTGTTTTTCTTAATTACTTGATTGACTGGTCAGCTATACTACTCCAAATTCAGAATCTTTATTCTATAAAACATTGAGATTATTGGTTTGTTGTCTTCTAACATTCTGATGTTGTTGATGCCAGTCTGATTCTCAGTCATTTTTCCTTTTGGAAATTTTATTTTTGGCATTTGGATGGAATATTAACCACACTGGTGGGTTTTTTCCTGAGTGGTTCTCTGTGGACCTTGTAAATCTGCAGACTCAAGTCTCTTTAACCTAATAAATTTACTTTCTCAGATTAGTTTGTTTTGTTCCTGCTCCTCCCCTCCTAGCGCTGTTTGATTTGTTTTTTAATTCCTATTGGATGCATTTATCTTTCTTCCTTTTATATCATATTTTTATATCTCTGTGTCTTAGTTTTATAGTTTGGGAGATTAAGATGTAAAACCAACTACAAGGAAGAATGCCCAACTGAAAGCAGCTTAGCAAGTCAAGATTAAATTTTGACTCCAGATTGGACATGCTTTTACTCCTGTTGCTAAATTCTATTAAAACTACATGAGAGAGACTTTTTAAAAGGCATAAATCCATAAAACAGTGGTCCCCAGCATTTTGGGCCTCAGGGACTGGTCCTGCTATGAGAATCTCATGCCTGATGATCTGAGGTGAAGCTGAGGTGGTGGCGATGCTGGTGCTGGGGAGCGGCTGAAAATACAGATGAAGCTTTGCTCACTCGCCTGTGGTTCACCTCCTACTGTGTGGCCTGGTTCCTAACAGGCCACAGACCAGTACTGGTCCACGGCTGGGGGTTGGAGACCCCTGCTCTAGAAAGAGGGTAAGATAGAGGTTCTGGGGAAACCTAGGCACAGTTGAGAACAGAGGTACCAACCACACTAAGGACAAAATGGGGCACATAAGAGAAGCTTGTATCTGCCTGGTGCTTATTATTTAATAAGCTGTCAAGATTATTACTGAGTGCCTACTGTGAATACATGCTGGACACTGTATACTAGGTGCTAGGAACAAAAGAGAGCAGCAGTACAGACAAGATTCTCAAGGACACAGCATTTAAGTTAGAGTCTGACATATAAGTCACAATTAGCATATCTAGATATGCTAGGATATCTAGGAAGAAGTGTCCAGTCCCAGGCCACAAGAAGTTTGCAGTCTATGCAGAAAGCAAACACAGACAGCCACAAAGTCCAAGACTTATCCTGGCCCACAACATCTTCAGTTAAGGCAGGACCACACTAGGTGTAATTTAGGTCTCCAGGTCAATCAAGTTCCTTCAGATCTGGGACCTTTTCACAACATTTCCTTGAATTGGAATGCTCTTCCCCTGCTCCTTACATGGTTATTATTGAAGAAATGAGCAATATAACAGATTGAGAAAGAAGTCATAAAGGAAGGAGAAGAACTAACAGCTCTGGAAAGCTCAAGTGCCAATGAAAATGTCAAATAACAGACTTGTGGAAAACCCCTCCCCCTTCTTATTTAGCTTCCAGTGCTGAATTTATCTTAATTTATTCAGTCTGTCATTTGAATGGCAGGCTAACAAGTCTGAGTTTTCTTGAACTATAGGGAGCCATTGGGAGTGTTTAGCCAGTAGAGTGACATACAGAGTCCAGTTTTAGGAGGTTTCTGCTGGAATCTTTTAAGAGTTTGAGAAAGAGAAAATGTAGGCCTAAACTAGTTAAAACAGAGAGGAAGGAACAGATGCATGAAAAATTAGGAGCATGGATCTGACAGGGAACAGGGAAGAGTTAAGTGATGATCCATATAGTGTTTTTTATCAACCAGAATTGGGAATAGATCAAGAGGGAATCAGGTTTATCCTTTGGATTCTGCTTGAGCATCATCACGCCTACAAAGCATTCCCTGATTCTCCTAGCCAGGAAGTGTTAGGGGCACCTTCTGTGTTCTCATTTTATCATCTCTTTTCTTCTTGAGCTTATCAAGCTTTTCTTCTTATGTTTCACTACTGGCCATCAACATCTTTTCCTCCCTTGTGTCCCATGTACATCACAAATTAATATTTGTTGAGCAATTGAAGGGTCATTATTTCTGAAAATTTTCTTTGGTCAGAAAGTATGTAGTTGAACAACTTAATATTTAATAGGAAAAGAGTGAAATGAAGACAGCATTAAGGATATTGTAGTGTTACTTAATAATAATTAATATAGATCCATTTTCTTTTGCCATCCTGTGCTTTCTAGAAAGGTTTCACGACCTTATCTGCAGTTTCAAAGAGATCCTTGTAAATGTGTTTTGCATTTTTTCTGTTGTTTTGTTGTTGCATCATCATCTAAATTTTCAAATTGCTACCAGAGGGGAGGGAAGAGGAGGAGGTAGATGAGGTAAAGAGGGTCAAATATGTGGTGACAAAAACAAACCTTAACTATGGGAGGTGAACACACAGTGTAAATATATATATACCTTACTATTAAAATGTACTGCTGAAACTTACTAGATTTCGTTAACCAATGTCACCATAAAAATTATATAAATTTAAATAAATATTCAGATTTGTTTTTTTGTTTTTACAATGCTCTCTTCTTGCAACTCTCCCTAAGTTCTGGTTCTCGCTAGTAATTATTCCCATGCACTCAGTCTAAAATTCTTATGGTCGAGGAATGATATATCTGAGTAAATCTGCATATATTAATAATTCAAGGGGGGAAATCTTGTATAGAAGCCAGTGTAGTTGCGATTGAGGGGAACTAATTAACTGAGCAAGGTCTCAAACTTAAAATTGTGGGAAATGACTATGGGTTAAAAAATAAATAAATAAGTCTCTCCTCACCACCACCACCCCACCAAAAAAAAAAAAAAAAAAGCCAGCAAGGAAGAGTTAAAGAACATGAGTGAAGATGGTGAAATGTATTAATGAAAAGGACAAGATGGCTTTGGGTCCTTTTAGTCAAACAGGAGGTTACATCAACCTTTAAAATTAAGTGATAAGGAGTTAGTTTCAAGTTGGTAAGGAGTTGATTTTTTTAGAATGAAAAGGTGAGAGGAAAGTGATCTGGGTTGTAAACTCTGGGAGTGGAGGTGGATTTTTTTCCCCCTTGAGTCACCAGTGATTGGCATGTGATAAGTGCTGAGAAGATTGAGAATATTGCAAAGAGGGGGTCAGTAGTAATGTCTCTATAACAGAGATGACAAGTCTCTAGTAGGTCCAAGAAGAGATAATGGAGGCTGGAGACAGACGTTTTCACTTGGCACAGTAATAATTCCTAACAGAAAGAAGGTGGTGTGGATAAGAGTGAAGAAGGGGCCAAAGAAGAGAGTGCGGGTGTGCCAAAAGCGGAGGTTTGAGGAGGCAGGCTGTGAAGGTGATTCAAAGAGCAGGCCTGTGGAATCTTATTGTTAAAGCTCCCCTCCCAAATAAGAAATCTAGAGCCTGCTTACTAGCATTGTGCCATGAGAGTCAGTGTTAGAGTACTGTATTAAAGAGGAGACAGCTTTATAAGTGGTGGTCTTCTAGTATTTAAGTAATTAAATCTTATGTTAGTCTATATATATAACAGCTTATTCCAAATATGCATTATCTCAAATGGTTTCAGCAAAGGTTAGTGCATGATACTTGGGGTGCAACATGAACAGTACTTATGGATAAATAACAGAAAGAGAAAAAAAATACCAAGTGCACCCTTTAACCATTTATTTTCCTGGTTCGATGCTCACATATATATATATTGTTTTTTAAGTAATGCTGGGATTTTTTTTTCTTTTTTCCCTTCCTATTGATGTCCAGTTGTGATTTCTCACTTTTTACTGTAAATTGTCATTTTGTTCTAAGTAGGTTTGTTGTATAATTTAATTCAACTCCCTTGATATTAAACAGTTTTCAGTAATTTTAGAAATAACTTAATAGCTTTTTCCATTGTGATATTTACTCAAGAAATAGTCACATGTCAGCAACATGTAGGACACTTTGTTAAATACTGTGGGAGTTATGAAGGTGGTTTAGATATAGATCTTTTTCCTGAACTTTTGATTCTAGAAAAAGGAGCTATAGGCAGTGGTAGACTGCTGTAATTTTTAGAGGAAGAATATATCTGCCTGGGAATATTACTGGGGGAGTTGTGTGATAGTTAATTTGTGTCAGCTAGACTGGGCCGCAGTCCCCAGATATTTGTTCAAATATTCTGGATGTTTCTGTAAAGATATTTTTTGGATGAGATTAATACTTAAATCTATGGACTTTGAGGAAAGCCGATTACTCTTTATGATATGGTGGGCCTCGTCTAATTGGTTGAAGACCTTACTAGAACAGAGACTGCCTCTGAGTAAGATGGAATTCTTCCAGAAGACCGCCTTTGGACTCAAACTGTGATTCTTTCTTACAACTCCAGCCTGCCAGCCTGTAAGGCAGATTTTGGATTTTCATAGCCAGCTACTTAAAACAAGTGTGTGACCCAACATCATGTTGGTTCTGTTTCTCTAAAGAACCCTGACAAATACAAGTATCTAAGGTGAAATTTAGGATAGGTTGTGTGTAGGGAAGAGCTATGGTAGAGGGTAGAAAACCTGCTATATGTATTGAGAATAATGAGCTTGGTTGGAACTTAAGTTAGGGTACATGGGTTGAGACCAGGTCTTAAACCGATATTTGACAAGAGTTTTAAGTTTAAAACTACATTAGGGGTGGCTCCATAGTGTAGTGGTTAGCATGTCTGCTTTACATGCAGAAGGTCCTGGGTTGGTGACCCAGCTGGAGCCACGGACCATACCCCAAGTGCTCTTGAGGGCACTATGCCCCGGTGCATGCCGGTGCATGCCGCAAGCGTGTGGGAGGAGATGCCCCACCTTCAGAGATCCAGTTCTTAAGAGAAAATGTCAGCATCCATAGGTCAGGGGTGGAAATCGGGGAGGATTAAAGAGGAGGGGAAAAAGATTACATTACAAATCTTTTTATGATTTTTTATTTGAACGTAGCCTTAATTTCCTAACTTACTTTTGGGCATTTCTTAACTAATTCAGGTTTTCATTTCTTGTTGTCACATCTTGGTACGCAACAGATTTGTTTTTCTTCCTTATCAATCAATATTAGAGTCTAATTTATAATTTTTAGTTGTGTAAAAATATTAGGGCATTTGGAAAATATTAATGATGTAATTTTGGGGGTACTATACTTAACTACGTATATGTTTATTACCTTTAACCTTAGAAAGCTTTGACATTTTATAATGTAGATAATGTTGTATTGGGAAGTTAGTTATTACAGCACTTCCCTCTAGTCATGTACTAAGACTATATATACACTGGTGTGAATACACTGGTTAACTAGGTTTGGCATTAGTGTGATGTTTGAATTTGCCTTGATCTGCAAATAGAGGTTTTTTTTAGACAAATGATTTTCCAGCACTTTGACTTTATCTTTAAAAAATAATGGTAAAAATTATGAGTTGCATTTTTATTTTATAAACCTTGGCTATTTGTAGACAGAGAGAGTTGGTTCTATTCTTTAGGGTTATAGAGAAAATTATTTTCCCTGTTTCCTACTCTCTTTTATTAAACATTGGCCTAAAATGTGGCTTTTCTAGTTTGGGGAATAAGAAAAACTAGAATATGTATTAAAGTAATGTGGCAACATGATGAATGAGGTTTAGACTGTAGAGGACAACCACTCCTATTTTCAGCATTCAAACCCAACTATTATTGTCATTTTGTGTATTGTATTCTCTTCTAGGCTATATTTTTTGGGGGATGTGTTTGTGTGTAGCTTATTGAGGTGAAATATCATATACAATAACCATCAAAAGTGTATGAATACTTAGTTTCAAAACTTTTTCATCACCTGAGAGTACCTCTATCCATGAAGTAATCTCTCCCTGTTTCCTGTTTCCCCAGTAACCACTAATCTGCTTTCTGTCTCTGGCTTTTCCTATTCTGGAGATCTACCATATTTAAGGTATCGTGCAATATGTCACATTTTGTGTCTGGCTTCTTTGACTTAGCATAATGCTTTGGAGCTTCATTCAAGCTGTAACCTGTATCAGCATTTCATTCCTTTTTATGGGTGGGTGGGTGAGTGAGTGAGTGAGTGTGTGTGTGTGTGTGTGTGTGTGTGTGTGTGAGAGAAAACAATTTATCCATTCATTCATTGATGGGAGTTTGAGTTGTTTCCACCTTTGGGGTATTATGAGTAATATAGTTTTAAATATTTGTGTGCAAGATTCTGTGTGGACATAGGTTTTTATATATATCAGTGAAGTTGTTGAGTCATTAGGTAATTCTGTGTTTAATTTTTTGAGGAACCACCAGCTGATTTCCACAGCATCTGCACCATTTTACATTTCCACCAGAAATGCGCAGGGATTCCTATTTCTCCACATTCTTTCTAGTATTTGTTATTTTCTGTTTTTATTAGTAAAGCTATCCTAGTAGTTGGGAAGTGATATTTCATGATTGTTTTAATTTGCATTTCCATGTTGACCAATATTAGACATCTTTTTATAATCTCATTGGCTCTTTATATATCTCTTTATGAGACGTGTTTCCAAGTTTTTACCTATTTTTAATTGGGTTGTTTGTCTTTTCGTTGTCAAATTGTGAGGAGTTAGTTATTTATATATTCTCAATATTAAACCCTTCTATACGAATTACTTGCAAGTAATTCTCCCGTTCCTTAGCTTGTCTTTTAACATTCTCAATATTATTTTTTGGTGCACAGGTTTTAATTTCGATTAAGTCCAGTTAATTTTTCTGTTGTTGTTGCTTGTGCTTTTGGTGTCAAATCTTAATCATCATATTTAAGGTCACGAAGATTTACTCCTGTGCTTTCTTTTAATAGTTTTATAATTTTAGCTCTTTGGTTTAGCTTGTTCACCAACTAAAAGAAAAACTCTTCTCTTCTACTTACCGATTTACTCTCGGTACATCTTGCCACCAAATGTGTGGGGATTTTTCCCACATCAACCAATTCTCCAACTCCCTGGATACCAGTTGGGTGTTCTACAGTTTAATTCTATTCTGACACTATCTGCCTGAAGCTAGTGTCAGATTCCACAGGGTAAGGGCTCAGTCCCACAAGATTGTCCCCACCCCCACCAGCTACTTCACAATACCAGTGCAGTAGTGACCTGTACTAGTTATAAATTGGGGGTTTCCACAAACCCCTCCTTGATTTGATCATTTGGTAGAATGGCTTACAGAACTCAGCAAAAACAGTTTATTAGATTACCAGTTTGTTACAAAAGGATACAACTGTATATAGTCTATATACAGTCAGATGGAAGAGATGCCTAGAGCAAGATAGGTGTGAGGGAGTGGTGTGATTTCTCCAGGCACTTCACCATCCCAGCACTTTCATATGTTCATCAACCTGGAAGCTCTCCAAACCTCATAGTTCAGGGACTTTTATGGAGGCTTTATCACACAGGTATGGTCAATTATTAATCTCCAGTCCCTCTCTCCTCCCCAGAGAATGGGGGACGAAGCTCAAAGTTCCAAACTTCTTATTATAGTTTGGTCTCTCTGGTGACCAGCCCCTTTCCTGAAGCTATCCAGGAGCCTACCAAGAGTCTCCTCATAAAAATGCTCTTGTCATCCAGGAATCCAAGAGATTTAGAAGCTCTGTTTCAGGAACTAGGCTCCAAGACCAAATATTAGAACAAAAGATGCTCTTACTACCTTTATCTCTTTGGAAAATACAAAGATTTTAGGAACTCTGGCCAGGAGCTGGAGACGAAAACCCAAATAAATATTTCCTATAATATATTACACTGTCACACCCACTTTAATTTTTGTATATGGAATAAGGTAGGGTTCCAATCTCATTCTTTTGTATGGTTGGTTATCCAGTTGTACAAGAACCATCTTTTCAAGAGATCGTTTTTCCCTATTGGGTGATCTTGGACCGTTATCTAAAACCAGTTGGCCATAGATGTTTGGGTTTATTTCTAGACTTCTTCATTCCATGAATCTATGACTGTCTTTATGCCAGTACCACACTGTATTGACTATTATAGTTTTGTAGTAAGTTTTGAAATTGGAAAGTATGGGTCTTCTAACTTTTTCAAGATTCTTTTGACTATTTAGGTACCCTTGAAGTTCCATATGAATTTGAGGATTGGCTTTTCCATTTCTGAAAAAAATGTCCATTGTAATTTTGTTAGGGATTGCCCTGAATCTGTAGGTAAGTTTAGGGAACATTGTGATCTTAATATTAAGTCTTCCAATCCATGGACATGGGATGACTTTCCATTTACTTAGGTCTTTAATTTCTTTCAGCAGTGTTTCGTAATTGTCAGTGTACAAGTCTTTCACTTGGTTAAATTTATTCCTAGATATTTTATTCTTTTGGATACTGTTATAAGTGGAATTGTTTTTCTTAATTTCCTTTTTGGATTGATTATTGTTGGTATGTAGAAATGCAGCTGATTTTTCGTATTGGTGTTGTACCCATAATTTTACTGAATTCATCTATTAACTCTTGTAGTTGATTTTAATGAATTCTATGGGATAGTATATATATGGAATCATGTAATCTTCAAAAGAGAGAGTTTTACTTCTTCCTGTCTAATTCATGTTATTTCTGATCTGAGGGGAAAGCTTTCAGTCTTTCACCATTGAATATGATGTTAGTTGCGAGTTTTTTGTATATGCCCTACATATTCAGGAAGTTTCCTTCTAGTCCCAGTTTGCTAAGTTGTTTTCATTATGAAAAGGTGTTAAATTTTTGTTAGGTGCTTTTCCTGCATCTATTAGGATAATCATGTAGGGTTTCTCCCCCTTTTAGTCTATTAACATGGCATGTTACGTTGCATTTTGTGTGTGCATGTGTATTGAACTAACCCTGCGTTATTAGGATAAAATGCCATTTGGTCATGGTGTATAATCCTTTTAATATACTGTGGGATTCAGTTGGCTAGCATTTTGTTGAGAAACTTTCTGTCTGTATTCATGACTGATCTGCAGTTTTCTTGTGGTATCTGTCTGACTTTGGGATCAGGGTAATAATGCAGCCCTCTTAGGATGTGTTAGAAAGTTTCCTTTTCTTCTCTTTTTTTGGAGGAATTTGAGTAGGATTAAAGTTAAAGCTTTTTAAAATGTTCGGTATAATTCACCAGCGAACCCCTCTCGTCCTGGTTCTTTGTTTAGAGGTTTTTGATTACTGGCCTAATCTCTTTACTTGTTATAGGTCTGTTGAGATTTTCTATTTCTTTTGAGTCACTTTTGGTAATTTGTATGTTCCTAGGAATTTTTCTAGTTTGTCTAGATTATCTAATTGGCATATAATAGTTATAAGCCTTTAATATCCATAAGGTTGGTAGTAATGTCCTTGTTTTCATTTCTGATTTTTGTTATCTGCATTTTCTTACCTTTATTCTTAGTCATTCTAGCTAAGGTTTTGTCAATTTTGTTGATCTTTTCAAAGAACCAGGTTTTGGTTTTGTTGCTTGTTTTCCTGTACTCTGTATTGTTGTCCCCTCTCTGTATTATTTCCTTCCTTCTGTTAGAGTTGATTTTGCTTGCTCTTTTTCTAGTTTCTAGTTAAGGTGTAAAGTTGATTTTTTTTTTTTTAATGTAGCATTTACCAATATAAATTTCCCTCTTGAGTGTGGCATTCTCTGCATCCCATAATTTTGACATGTTTATTCTCTTTTTCACTTGTCTCACATTTTTCGTGATTTCTTCTTTGATTTAGTTTATTGAGATTTAGTTTTGGCCTAATGTGGTTTATCCTGAAGTTTCCATGTGCTATTGAGAATAACATATATTCTCCTGCTGTTGATGGGGAAAAGAGTATTCTTTTAAATACCTTCACAGGCACCACTGGGGAAGCTGCCTTCATTCACCCTTAAAGGTTGAAAATATGGCCATCTTCTGTGCCGATCCCTCAATGAATTTCCAGGCAGGTCAAATTGTACAACCCTGATTTTTTGGAGGGCAAGGTCCCTATTGTCCACTTGTCAACAACAAGCTGCGCTCAGGAACATGGGCTGCGGTTCCCATAGCCGCCAGGCATGGAGATAGGAGGTGATGAATAGTAACACCCAGCCACTGTTCAAAATGCCGGAGTTCACCAAAAGTCACCAGCCTCTCTCTTCATCAAGTACTCTCACAGATGCTGCAAGTGTTCGACTGGACTCCATAGTTCCCAAATGGTTTATTCTGACTGCTTGCCAGCTCATTAGTTGTTTCCATTCTCCCACCTTCCATGATGTCACTCAAATCTGTTTTTATTTTAGATAGTTGTAATCTTTTGAAAATAAGTTTTGTAATCTGCCTCATATACGTGACACGTTTAATGTTATTGTATATTTATCTAACTTTTGGATGTTGAAAATGCTATAGCAGTCTATTTTGGGAAAAATTGGCCAGAGCTGTAGAATTTTAAGTAGGAATTGCATTCAGTGGATCAAGTAATTTTAGTGAGCTTGAGTCTCTTATGACTGACCCCTTTCTTTAAGTACCTCTTCGTCGTCACTTGCCCAGTAACTTCTGCTTTCATTTTCATTTTATTTTCCATAGTCACAGGGGGACAAATACTGTAGAATGGTGGTTTCTAGGGGATGGGAGTAGGGGGATTGAAGAGTCGTGGTTCAACAGGCACAAAGTTAGTGTTAAGCAAGATGATAAAGTTGTAGAGCTCTGCTTTTTGACATTTTGCTTGTAGTTAAAGAGGGTAGTTCTCATGTTTTGTGTTCTTAGCACAATTTTTAAAAATAATTAAAATGATAGTGTTAACAAAAATGTTGACGAACTATACCCAACAATTAGGTTGTTGGTTGACTTAAAAGAAAAAATCAAGGGTAGCCTGATGGAAGAAGGTATAAGGAAGAGTCGACACTGCTGCTAGAGACAAGGAAAGAGTGCATCGAGATCAGGGAGAACCATGCAGTAAACACATCTAAGACTGAATATGCAGCCAAATTGAGCCAAGAGGAAATTTAGGGTCAATGGGCATCACATACTGTTCTTCTATGGCTTGCGGTGTTTAGCTCCTATTACCTACAAGTGCCAAAAAAAAAAAAAAAATACAGGTAAGAAAAATTGGGAATGAACCAATGTGATTTCTGACTGTAATGACATAATATTTATCAGGTGACTCCCTACTATAAAAGATAAGTGTTATGTAGCCTTTTGTATTTTTCTCTTTTTTCACTCTTCATCTCCCAATTTTTGTTAGACTACTCTGATGTGTAGATACTGTCTTGACTTACTTTGTCATACTTTGTAACTTTATAGACTTTTTCAGAAATGTTAAATTTACATTTTGTTCTGGGACCATAGTAAATTGACACATATGTTTATGTGCTTAAATTAATTTGTGTCCATCTCATCTTTTGATAACACTGTTTCTGTGAGTTCTTGATTTTGATACAGCAAAGGGTTTAAGTCTCTATGTCTTACAGTGCACTAAATTTTGTCCTGGAATACAATAGAATCTTTTGATCAAATATAGGTCTTCATGTCAGAAAACTTCTATTCTGTCTTTCATTGTATTTGTTCATGTATTCTGTTTTCTTTCTCAGGTAGTGGATAACTAACATCTGTATAACAAGCATCTCTCTAACCTTCTGATTGCTGTACTTTCTCTTTACATCTTGTTTGCTTTTTCTCAAAATTGCCCTCTATCATTGACTTGGTTTTACTGCTTTGACTCCTCTTGCTGATGTACTTACTAGATCTGCTGTTAACATTTGTTTATTTATTTTTTTTATTTCCTTAACTCTTTAGGCTACCTTTTCTTTTCAGTGTTATTTTGATCATGAGAATTTTGTTTTTCTTGAGAACATAAAGCAGTTTTTTTCCGAAATTTTCTTCTATTTCCTGTGATCGATATTAATCCCAAATAGATTTTTCTTCTATCTTTTGAATACATAGGTATAGTTTAAATGGGTTTTTTTTTTTAGGGCTTGGAAAGCTTAATGGAGCTTTTCTATGATTTATAGAAAGGGGCCTTTTACCTTTCCCCTCTTCTGCTTCAGAATGAGCTAATCTGTTACTTCAGAGAGCTGGGAAATTATACATTATGTGGTGATGATGTTGCTGCTGAGGTGAGGGGTGAGATTGATTTATTTATAAATTTGTTAGTTCTGATTTTTTTTAACTCTTCTTTAATTTTCATTTTGTATAAAGGACAAAGTATAGAACCTTGTCACTTACTTTTGCCCTGATAAAGTACTGTTTGGCTACCAGGGGAAGGAGAATTTCAACTCTTCCACATCTTTTTCCTTATCACATTAGTGTCCCTATCCCCATCCACCAAATTGGTGGGTACCAGTGAAAATTTCTCAGGGCATGCGAGATATGGATTCTGTAATTGGTCTTCCAGTTCGACTGATTCAGCATCTGAATGATACTTCTAAATAAAATTTCATGATATGAGTTTGAGAGCTTTTCTAGCTTAGGGATATTTTAACTTATTTATTTTTTAGAGAGGGTTAGTCTTATGCAAACCTACACCTGTGCCACCATCTTTCCTGTTTCAAACTTTCTTACTTGGAACTTCTATGTGGATGCAGGCATTTTCAAAAGTCTCCTAAAACAGTGAACATGAAACTTTAATATAAGAAACTCTCAGGGAATTGGTTTAAAATGCAGATTTGTGGACCCTCTCCCCAGAAAGTCTGACACATTATATTTGAATAGGATCCCAAAAGTCTTTTAGCTTAACCTCATACACGTTGTCCACAGTTTAATTTCAAGTAATGCTATCTAAGTGTTAAAGTAATCAGGTTTAGCTATGAAATAATTTAGGTAACCTGGGCATTTCAGGCTGTCCCATGGACTGAATAAGCTGGTAGCTGCTTGGCTCGGCTTCTAGAGGACCTGCTACTCATTAAAATAAGTATTCCTTTATTATCTTCTCTTGGCCCAAGTTTGGTTTCCCAAACTTTGGGATTTTGTGAACTGGGTAAATCTTTACTCACTGTCCCACGCCACCCCATCTGCAAGAAATATCACATAGTTTTCCAGTTTTTTATTTAGTTGAATGAGGACATGACAAATCAACAATGAAATAAAGGACATTTTTAACACTTCCTCTCAACTACAACCACCAAAGATATAAATAACGAAAAATGTAGGAAGAATACAACCTCATGATACATAGCATCTTTTAAATTGAGTACATTTAGTTCTAGGCAAAACTATATTTTACTCTTTTAAAAAAAAAATTTGTTTAGCTAGATTAATGAGTGCTTTCTCATGGTTGACATTTAAGAACTGCTGCTTAGTACTTGGAACAATACACTTATAAGAGGTATTACCTGAATGTGATTAGTAGACTATGTCACATCCTCTGCTTTCTCGCCAGTTCGATCCTTTGGTACAGAAGACAGACCAACAGATCGTCCAATACCACCTCGAGATGAAGTCTTTGAGTACATTATATTCCGTGGGAGTGATATTAAAGACCTCACTGTTTGTGAGCCTCCAAAACCACAATGTTCTTTGCCTCAGGACCCAGCTATCGTTCAGGTAACTGATAGTAAGTTTGTCTTAGAATCCAGATAAATTTGATGTCCATGGCTAGCCTTGGCTTTTGCCTCTCCTGGATTTTTTTTTCTTCAATCGAATATTTATATAGCTTACCATAAATGTTCCCTAGGTAGCTGAAATACCTGGACAATATTTTCACCTAGGTTTTTTCCTTTAGATCATAAGGGAGTAAACAAAGTAAGAAATAGCTGAGAAATTTATTTTTATCAAAAATATTTTCTAATTTTGAAAATAGTTAAAATAGCTAACATTTATTGAGAGCTGATTACATGGGAAGCACTGTTCAAACCACTACACGTATAAGTCTATCCTCACAACACTCTCTTGAGCTTGGTACTCTAATTATTCTCATTTTTGCAAGTGGAATTGAAGTAGAGCCACAATTTGAACAGACCCAGGCAGTCTGTCTCTGGAATCCGGGATGCATGCCACTGCATTACTCTCATGTGGTTCGTATTACAAACCAAAGTGGTGATGGCTACTCTTAATAAGATTATTAGGTTTAATAAGGACAGGGGGAGCTAAATCACAGTATATATAATATGCTGTACATGCATTGTTATATAATAAGATAGCCAAACACAAAAGAATTTTTACATATATAGATGTGTGTTCAGTTCCCTAAATAAGGTATTAAAAAAGAAGACCCGTCTACGGCCATGCTACCCTGAACAAGCCCAATCCCGTCTGATCTCAGAAGCTAAGCAGGGTCAGGCTTGGTTAGTACTTAGATGGGAGACCGCCTAGGAAGACCAGGTGTTATAGACGTAAAAAATTAAAAATAAGGGATTGTAAACTGACAAGGTCCTTGCAATCTGTGAGGTCAACCAAGAGTTGCCCCGCCTTTAAAATAAATAAAGAAAAATTCTTAAAAATAAATAAAATAGAAGACCCTAAGTAGTCTAAGTAAGGGGAAAAAATTGTATATTTTATTAAAAACGGAAACAATGATATCTAAAAGATTTTAAATTATTAGTTTAAAAGGATGTCCATTACAGTACTTGTTTACATGTTATTTGGAAGCATGTAGAAACTGAATATCAACTATAACAGCAGAACCTAAGAGTGTTTTTACTTGAGGGCAAAGTTGATTAAAAGTTCATAGCTTCCTAATCCATTTTCTTAACCTATTTTCTTGTTAGACGTCTTCATTTTAGTCATTTGCACTAAAATGCGCTTATTGATTTATCAGTATAATAGTTTCTAATTAATTTTCCCTTTTTTGTACTGTGAACAATAAAATCTTCGTATTCCACAAAACAGATTCTTAAACGATTTTTTAAATTAAAAAATTAAGTTTTAAAATAAATTATCTTGCATAGGAATTGTCCAACTTCCAGCTATTAAAATACTTCATGAACTTTTCTAATAAACTAGAGAAATTCTCTACTCTCATTTATGTTTTCCTTTTTAAGTAAGTCTGAAGGAATCCTGAGAAAATCTGAACTTCATAAGTGGAGGGAGAAAAGACACATTCTAATAGAGATAGCTGCCTACACTAAAGAGTAGTTTTATCTGTCTCATATTTATATATCTTTTGATAAATCTCCAGGAAACCAGTTAATTAAATAATCAGCTTTATTGAATGAAAAAAACCAAGAGAGCACAAATAAAAATGGAGTTGAATAACTTCTTCCAATCACCAAAAATTTTGACTTTTGATTTTTTCGATTCATTCAGTAGTATTTATTGAACCTCTGCCATGCGCCCGACACCAGCAGTGAGCTTATATTTCTGACAGCTGTTAATATACTTTATATTTACATTATAAAATGTTTTATATTAAGATAAATTAATACGTAAAGTTTGTGTATAACATATTAAAATGTATTTTAGGTTTAGCAAATTAAAGGTTTTAAAATTTTTCTTAATGATAACTATATTTTAAATGTAAATGGTTTGTATAAGATAGTTTGTTTCTATATCTCCTTGTTGTAAATTTAATTGACTACTTCACGTTTGAAAATAAGAGTAAAATCAAAAGTGAGATGTCTTAATTATGTCAGCACTAGCCTAAAACTCAGTATAACCAAATGTAGTTTTTCTCATAGTTTTTCTTTAAGCAAAGTTATTTATTCAAGTAACTTTTTATAGTTCTTTCCTAAATATGCTATAAAACTCTTAAAGAAGTTTATTATAGAAAAAAAAGTATTTAGAATTACATTGAGTATAATTGGAACATTACACTTGACCCTTGAACAAAGGGCTTAGGGGCACCAACACCCACCTCAGTCCACCCCTGTGTATAACTGTTGACTCCCCAAAAACTTAACAATAGTCATCTCTTGGCGTCCATGGGGAACTGTTTTCAGGACCTGTTTTCAGGACTTCTGTGGATACCAAAACTCATGGATGCTCAAGTCCTTTCTATAAAGTGGCATAGAACAATACATGCAGTTGGCTCTCTGCATCCTTAGATTCCCAGTCACAGATGGAAAATTTGCTCTGCAGTTGATTGACTCCACAAATCCAAAACCTGGGGATATGGAAGGCCAACTGTTTATTTATTGATAAAATTCACATAGAAGTGAACCCTCATAGTTCAAACCCATGTGTTTCAAGGGTCAGTGTATATACAAATAGTGAAATCAGAAGATTATTTAACTGTTGAAATATTAAATGCGTGTTGGAAATTATTACAACTGCTTTTGCGCTTAGTAGTTATAATGTAATAATTTTCTTAAAAATATAAATAATGGAATTTCTTTCCATAATATGCATGTCGTTTAGAGCCTGGAAAAATAACCCATGATCTTTCTTCAGTCTTCACTAGGTTCATCTACTTCTTCATTCCAGTCAGTGGGTTCCTATGGACCTTTTGGCAGGATGTCAACATACAGTCAGTTCAGTCCAAGTTCATTGGTTGGGCAGCAGTTTGGTGCTGTTGGCGTTGGTATGTTTTCTTTTTATTTTCTTTCTTTCTACCACAGATTTTCAGACATACCGTTTGGTGTTTCATTTGTAGCCTATTATTTCAAAGGCTTTATTTAATGTTTTCATTGACTAGTAGTACTAAAAAGGTCATCTTTCAGAATAATCACTTTTTAAAAAACCTAAAAATATCTAATTACCAGATTTCTTTGAATGTTGCTTTAAATTTATATAAGAAATATCCATTTAAAATAAGTATTTTTTCCAACAGGATGGATTTTCGAAAGGGGGATTGAAGGTAATGCTGTTGCTAATAAGAAATAATGCTATTAAGGAGTTTTTTTTTTTTTTTTTTTAATGTGGATGGTTATCGCATTTAACACCACGTATGAGAGATACTCACATATATAGCATCTTTGGGGGTTTGGTGCTGTGTTTATTATAGCAGTGTTTTAGAAATGTAACTATAAGGAGAATATCTCAAATTCTAGCCCTTAATCTTTTTTGGTTCTATTTTATCAATTTGGTTCCATTTATCAATTTACTTTGTTTCACTTGAATCACAAATTCACTTTCAAGTGTACCTCGAAACTCATTAGTATGTTAACAAGTTTTGGTAAAAATTTTTATACGAATGTACTTTTTATATAGTTGTAACTTTAAGTAAATGTTTGACTTATCCACAAAATAAAGAAGAATGAGGGGAAAGTAAATTGCAAAGTTGAATGAATATAAGCTGAAACAACTAGTGCTAAGTATATATCAAATTGATAACAGCCACATAGAAGAAAGAATTAACTCAAGTAACCTTTATACTCTTAGTAAAATACATTGTAAGAACAAATAGAACTATTTAAAAGGCTTGACTTAGGGTTCGGAATTGGTAGTGGTATTTGTGTTAATTTTGAAACTGTTTTGTATGTGTATTGGGATAGGGCAAATTAATATATTGATATTGGGAACTGGTGTTCTTGCCATGGAGAAGGGAGATACAAGTATGGAATGGGGAAAGATAAGGAAGAACCCTATGATGTTGAATGTAAATTGGAGGTATGAATTTGAACTCATTTTTTAAAAACTGGTGATTTCCTGACTCTGTTCATAGAAGGGGCCTGGAAGCAGTGATACCCAGTAGAAAAGAACACATGTAGACCTAGTACTCGGTTTCTAAATACCATTTCCTACTAAAAGGAACGTTGAAAAAAGAATGGGAAATAATGCTCTTTTTTAACAGAAAAATGCCTGCTAATAAGTAGAAGGAATGGTAGATATAGAAAATTACTATTTTATAATCTCTGATGTAATAATTAACAGCAAGAATCATCAGTGAATACTAAAATCATTGGATGAGTCCCCTGATGTAATGATATGGGAGGAGGGAATACACAACTTCACCTCTGTGGTTCTCTTAATGAAAATGCAGATTCTAAAAGGGGTCAAATATGTGGTGACAGAAAGAAATCTAACTATGGAAGGTGAACACACACTACAATATATCCATATGCCTTATTATTAAATTGCACACCTGAAACTTAATGGATTTTGTTAACCAGTGTCATGATAGATACATACATGGATGGATGGATGGATGGATGGATGGATGGAAGGAAGGAACTGAAATCTCACACACACACAAATAAATAAATGCTGCTAAAATCACACACACATACGGTGTAGAGCCAGAGAAAGCGTCAAGGGGATCGTTTCATAAACTATATAAATGTCTAACCAGTGTACTATATACTTGAAACTAATAATAAAATTTTAAAAATATATATATGTCCATTAGATAAGGTTTGTAATGTTCGTCAAATCTATAATCTTATTGATTGCTGTCTCGTCTATCAGTTAATAAAAAAAAATCCCTGCCCCCCCCCAAAAAAAAAGAACAAGAAAATGCAGATTTCTAATCCTGAAGAAATGGACCGTATATATCCAGAGACCAAACTCTTCAAAGGATGCAGTTTTGTGAAATATGGAAAAAGACAACAGGACTGGTTTAGACTTGGGGAGACTAAAGAGACATAGCATCCAAATATAATATGTGATTGGATCTGGGTTTCATTTTTTTTTTTTTTTTTAAAGTTGTTAATAAAGAACATTTTAAGGACTACTGAGGAACTTTGAGTACAAACTAAATGTTGGATGGTGTATTTAGGTGTACTCTTTCACTTTTGACATAGGTCTGACATTTTTTAAAGTTAAAAACTAAATATTTAATTCCTTTTACACTCATTATTCTTAGGTTAAATAGTGTGACTTTGCTTCATGTACCTCTAAAACCTATTCAAGTAGTGAAGCCAGTGTTAATTATATTAATTATACTTTTTAAATCCAGATGTACCGTTAGCTATAACTGTTAGAATCCTATTCTGAGGATTCAGATAAGGGATAATTGCAAAATACATTATCCTTTTAAGACTCCTTTCACTGAATCAAATAGTTGTCTAACATTGGGATTGTTATTGTACTGATTTCCTACATTACTGTGAAGTTTGCATGACTTATTATGTATAAAGCATTTGAACAAAGTCTAGCATTTGGTGTCTACATAGTAAATAGTGCTTCTGCCATTCTTCAGAGCCTTCTTCTCTAATTGGGGTATTTTATAGTGGTGAGATATATTTCTCAGAAATGCTATTACCTACTTTCAATATGATTATGAGTGCTGGTTTAGTGTTCCTTAGGTGTCACAAAAGTAAAAGATTTTACTTGCACTTTCTATGTGGACAGGGTAATTTTTGCAGTGGCAGATCCTTTTTGATTGATTTTCACATTGATAGGATAATTGTGGAGTGGCTAATTAGAGAACCTGTAGATAATATTTTAAAAGTTGTCAAGTGAGGAAAACTATAGCATAGGTTACAGTAACAGATGCTTTTTAGAAAAGGAGTTAACTCAAATATAGATTGTGATGGCACAAATTAAGCCAGATTTTAATCTTTTTCACGTGTTATTAGTCTTTTCACAGTTTTACTTGGAATTTATATCATGAGGGGTTAATATCCTTACTATGTACAGAGCTTTTAAAAATAAAGATCTCCAACCCAACAGAAAAAAATAAGTAAGCGTTAGGAACTAACTTTGCCTTTTTCAGAAAGAGAAAAAAATACGATCCTTAAACATGGGAAATGCTTAAATCTTGTTTATAATAAGATATATGCAAATTAAATCTACACTGTGACACCATTTCTCACCATCAATTTGGCAAAACCAGAAATTTTGAGTATATTCTCTTTTGACCAGATGGTAGGGAAACAGATACTTTCATATATTGAAAGGAATAATGTACCAGATAGAATTAAAGTACTATTTTTTTAAGCTGATGCTAAAATAATTCTTATGTGTAAAGATTAGGGTCATTATTGACTTTAATTTATGAACTCTTAGGAAAAATTGATTATCTCACAGTAAATCAAGCTGCAAAACAGCCCTGGCATGCTAAGTCTTATAATACTCTTATGGGCGACATGGAGGAATATTGGCTGAATAGAGAGATAAATGGGTATAGTTTAGATGGTTAAATAATCAAACCATATTGCATGATAATTCTTATAAGTCTCCAGTGTTTTATTCAGATTAATTTTAATCACTGAGTTTGATGAATGCTTAGAAGATATGCTTATGAACTTTACAGTTAGCATAAAGCCAGGAGGATGCTTCATGCATTAGGGATGACAGACTAAGGATTGTTAAAAGATGTACTGTAATAAAGTATAAAGGAATTAAACGTTCTGGTTTAAAAGCAGCGATCATCAAACAATTTTTAAAAAACATGATTCAACTGTGATATTTATAAGAGATGGACCGAAAGACAAAGTAAAAAAAAAGAAAAAGAAAAAGGTATGACATACCATACAAACACTGATAACAAGAAAACTGTTAAGTAAGTGAACATCAGACAAAGCAGCTTAAAAATCAGGAGTACTACCAGAGATAAAGAGGAATTCTTATAATGACACAAGGGGCCGTTCATCAAGAAGCTATAAATGTGTATGTAACTTTCATAAAATAGTATACCCAGTTATCACAAAATATAGTCCATGAGCAAATCATGGACTGATCAGTGGGATAGATCAAATCCTGGGCCATCAAACAAGTTATGATAAATTCAGAAGGATTGAAAGCATACATGGTATCTTCTCAAACTAAAAAGAAATTAAATTCGGAATTAATAGGTAACTTTAAAATATCCAAATAATTGAAAATTAAGCAAACTTGTAAATTACTGAGTCAAAAAAATCATAAAAGAATTTTTTTTTTAATGATTTTAAAATGCAGCATGTCAAAATTTAAGCATTGCTTAGGGAAAATTTTATACCCTTAAGTACATATATTAAAAAACAAGAATGCTTTAAAATCAGTGTCCTATGCTGCCAGCTTAAGAAGCTAGATAAAAAGGGCCTTTCGAGCCATGCTTCTCTTGCTCTCAGGCCCACTTCCACATCTGGAAGTGTATTTTCTCTTCTAATAAAACTTTTCGTTTCTGCCGTCAAAAAGAGAGCGAGAGAGAAAATGAAAAGAAGAAGCTAGATAAAAGGAAAATTAGCCCAAAAGTAATATAAGGAAGAAAAAAATTTTTAAAGCAGAAATCAATGAAATAGAAACAAGCCAAAATATATAGAACATCGACAAAGATGGGAGTTAGTGCATCGAAAATTTCATAACGTAATAAGCCCGTAATAAGCCCCTAGCAAGACTGATCAAGGGAAAAAAGAACACCCAAATCAACAATATCAGAAATGGAAGAGTAGACATCACTATAGATCCTAAAAGAATAATATGAAAACATCGAACAACTTTGTCAATAAATTTGAGATCTTAGGTGAACTAAATTCCTTGAAAAATACAACCTTCTTAATCCACCACAAGAGGAAATAAAATCTCAATATTCTTATATATGTTAAAGAAGTCGAAACTGTAGACTGTTTGATTTACTGATAAATTTTACTATTTAGAGAAGAAATAAATAATTTTACCAGTCTTAGAATAACTTGCAGAGAATAGAGGAAGCGGAACACTTTCTAACCAGATAACCAAGGCAAGCTGAGATCTGAAAATCTAATGATGTCATTACAAGAAGAAAATATATATGTAAAAATCCTTAACATAGTATTAGCAGTGGAAGCCAGCAAGCAATTCATAAGAAGGATACTACATAGTAACAACAGTGAGGTTTATTTCAGGAATGCAAAACTTTTAACATTTGAAAATCATTAGTAATTTACCGCATTAACAAAAGAAAGGGAGAAAACTGCAATCCCAAGAGATACAGAACAGGCATTTGATAAAATGTAACACCCATTTCTCAACAACTAAGGAATAGGAAGGGATATCCTAAAATTCATCAGTGAAATGAAAAGCTTACATACATAATGAATGTGTTTCCTTTGAGGTAAGAAATAAAGCAAAGGCAGAATTATTTCAGTATTTCATTTAGTGTCGAAGAGGTCCTAGTCAGTTCTATAAAGCAAGAAAAAAATAAAAAGATTTGAAGAACGGAAAGGAAGAACTAAAAATGTCTTTATTTGAAGGTGACATGACTTGTTTGCATAGAAAATAAAATGCAAAGGAATATTCAGACCACTAGAATGAATAAGTAAATTTAGCATGGTAAGGAGATAACGTGGTAAATATATAAAACTTAACTGTATTTTTATATTCTAGGAAAGACAGGTTGGCAAACTATGGCCTATGTACCAAATCCAGCCAACCTCTTGTTTTTGTAAATTCTTATTGGAACACAGCCACACTCATTTATTTACTTGTTGTCTATGTGCTTTTACACTACAAGGACAGAGTTGAATAGATAGATCATATGGCGTGAAAAGCCTAAAACATTATATTTACCATCTGGCCACTTACAGATAGAGTTTGCTAACACTTGATCTAGAACAGATTATTGGGAAAGGAAATGTAACATGCAACACAACTTAACAGTAGCATCAACAACATTGGGTACCAAGAATGAAAAAGATATTTTAAAACCTCTGCAACAATACTTCTCAATGGAAGAGGATTAATTTTAACCCCCTCCCCTAGGGGATATTTGGTAATATATGGAGACATTTTTGCTTCTCACAACTGGGGGCTACTAGTATCTAGATGCACTTAACATCTTATAATGCATAGGACTATCCCTCACAACAAATAATTATTTGGCCCAAAATGTCAGTAGTGCTGAACTTAGGAAGACTACAATGAAAACCATAAAACATTGCTGAGAGAAATTAAAGATCTAGATCAATGGAGGGTTAATCCATGCTGATAGGTTGGAAGATTTGATATTTTTAAGATGACTTTTTCCCCAGAATTTGCAGATTGAACATAACCTCATTAAAATCCCATCAGACATTTTAAAAAAATGGAAATTAACATGCTGGCTTTAATATTTATATGGAAATACAAAACCAAAAATAACCAAAACAATTTTGATGAAGGTTTGAAGTTTTTACCCAGTTTCAAGATTTACTATGAAGTTATAGCAGTCAGAACAGTGGATTGTTGACAGACAAATACATCAAGAGTAAAGAACAGAGAGTACAGAAATAGACCCAGTAAATACTGATTTAAAACAAAGCTACCAAAGCAGTACAGTGAAGAGGGGGAAATCTTTTTAAGAAATGATGCTGCAGCAGCTGCATATCTATTTGGAAAAAATTAAACTTGAACCTTGTCTCATACCATGCATAAATAATAATTTGAGATAAATTAATAGCAGAATTAGGGTGAGGGAGGTGGGTGTGATATGACCAGGAACTCAAGGAAGAGATGAGGATATAGAAGAGTTGGCTAACCAAAGGGCAAACAGTGGGAGGTTGAGTCAGGTGAGGAAACACAGAAACATGGAGATGTGAATGCATATCATCAGAGTGGCTTAGGTCTTGGTTATTGCCCAGAAATACTAGGGATAAGGGGATGGATTCAGCTTTCCACAGAATTGAGGGCAGTAGTCCCGACATTTCTGGGGTTGTTATGGGAGGTTATATTAGGCCTCTCTCGAGCTAGCTGGGGCTGCAGCCTGACGATCATGAGAGTCCCATTAGTTCTCATCTTAGATGCTGTACCAGTCTCTGGTACCCCCATTTTAAGACAGATGTGAACTAGAATTCATTAAATTGAAGTGGGGGGCAGTGAATATCATGTGAAGGTGAGTCGTGGTAAAAGAACTACAGTTGCTTGGAAGTGAGAAGATTGTGATGGGCATGATCATAGTCTTCAAATAATTTAAGAATATTTGGATAAACTGTAGGGTGTAGACTGGTGAAAATAAGGAGAGTGGGGAGAGAAGAGGTAGGCAGATAAGGAGAGGACCACATAAACTGAGATGCAGGTAGTTTGAACTTTTATCTTGAGGGCTGTGGAAAGACATCAGTGGGTCCTAAGGATTCTAATAATGTGATGTTTGTATTTCATAAGAGATTATTCTGTCATCTTTAGATTGCCAAAGAAAATATACATAGATTAGTAAGTAAGAAGAGAGCACGGCATATGAAAAGTAACTATTCCCATAAATACTGTAGAAATTTGAAGATTGACATAACCTAATATAGCAAAGAATTGAGCCCTTTCTAAGACTGTGTCTTACTCATATTACCAAAACTTTTGAGGTCACTTTAGACAGAATGCAGCCCCACGATGCCATCCCGAGTGGAAGCATTAAAGCGGACTGGAGTCCATGATCTGTTGCCATGGAAATTCAGGGAAAGCACTTCATTAATCTGTCTACTTTTTCGGCTATTTGTGGAGATACTCTGTCTGATGTGGGTCCTTGCTCTCTCATCTGCGTAACTGTCTAGGACTGTACTGCATATTAACAAAACGTTTGCACCTAGGATGCTGGAGTATATATTGGTTTGCTTTCTTTCTATACAATATTGTCAGAGATTTCTCAAACTAATTTTTGTTGTACTTTCACTTATTTCCAAGATTATTAATTAGCAAGAGTGTTATGGGGGCGGTGAAAATTATCATTATTAAAATGATAAATTACTTTATATGATGAAAGGTTTAAATTTTTTAAAAAGATTTTTTTGTCATTAAAAAAAAAAATCTCTTAAAGCTGGAAACTCTTTGACATCCTTTGGAACAGAAACATCCAACAGCGGTACCCTGTCCCAAAGTAATGCAGTCGGCTCTGCCTTTACACAGGAGACAAGATCTCTAAAAACACAGTTATCTCAAGGTAGGCTGTTTTTTCCTTCAGATATTTGTATTATAAATTTCTCTAGTAGTTTTTGTCTTTGAGTGTAAGAACTTTAGTGGCTTGTAAATCACATGTATAATTTCTTTGTAGTTCTTTTAAAATTTTTCTAATTGCCATTGCATTAAGTAAATTACTGAATGACTTCCACTATTTAGACTTTGACAATTCTTAGATCATAAAACCGAAGCGGTGAGCACTTTCTAAGTTTGGCACTTTTTTTGCAAAGTAAGTATATAAATTGTATATAATATTTAACTATATCATATTAATCCCAGATTCACCACTGAAGATGCACTTTCCTTGATGAATTTGAAATAGCAGCTGAAAAAAACAAATTATTCAATATGCTGTTCTAATTTTCCTAGCATCCTCACAGGATCTAGAGCAGTGGTTCTCAGTTTGGACTACCCACAACTGAATCATCTAGAGTGTTTAAAAATGTAGCTTGTGAAAACTGCTACATCAGAATCCCTAGAGCTTGAGAATCTGTATTTTAATAAGTTTCTTAAACTATCCTGTTTCATTTTTTTAAATTATATTTATTACCCAGTCTCATAATTGTCAGTGGTCCCAAAATTCCACATCTATTATTATCTGCTGCCAAAATGGATGTTATTGGTGTGTTGCTTTATATGGATGTTTACTTTTAAATAAAACAATGTGAAGTCATTTCAGAGGGGCAGTATTTTTTAAAACTATTGAGGGTAAAATCAAGCTAATGCTAAACAATTCTATTTTTAGATATTTTGAAATAGTTGTAGTTTTTATTATTCATAGTGATTTAAAATAACTTAAATTTTAACCATTCTAGTGATTTGTTGTAGATGAATTAGAAGTCCAGTAAGCATAGGGAGAAAATTAAAATACCCAGTCTTGCTAGGGAGAAATAACAAATATTTATATTTTGTTGTGTATATTTCCAGACTTTTTTCTAGGTTAAATGTATATTTGTGTATATGTGTATTGGTTTGTTATTTTATTTTTCAAAGAATTCTTTTTAGAGAAAATACTTAATCTTTTTAAGCATTAGTTTTCTAAACTATAAAATGGGACTTTACTGGTAACATACTTACTGTGAGGATTAAATTTTTTTAATGTAAGCAGTTCCCTTAGCATAGTGCCTCATGCATATGTGATCAGTAGATGTTAGTTATCTTAATCAGTAGCCAGCATTAACTTTAATATGGAAGCACCAGAAGAATGCTTATTAAAGTCATAAATAAGGGTACTTGTTCTCATTGCTATTCAGCATTGTTCTGGAATTTTTAACTTAATCAGAAACACATGAAAAAGAAATGAGGCATAGATAATATAGATATCTATAGATATCTAATGCTGATATTAAAATTAGCATTAGTTAATGCTCTGACTCTACTTGTAATTGAGAATTCACTGGAAAACCTAGAACTAATAAGGACCTTAAATTAGGGGTAAAATGTAAAGTAAATGCACAAAAATCAATAGCTCTAAAACTTAACCTACTAATTATGTAATGGGGTAAGAGATGGTCACAATACTGAGAAATAGAAATTATATATAAATCATGCTACGTGAAATAAGCCAGACACAAAAAGTTGAAAATCACATGATATCACTTATATGTGAGATACAAACCTAAAAGCAGCAAATGAGCAGGACAAACAGAGACTCGTGGACATGGACAATAGACTAGTGGTTACCAGAGGGGCCAGGGTGGGGTGGGAGGTAGATGGAGGTGTAAAGGGGGTCAAATATGTAGTGACAGAAAGAAATATAACTATGGGAAGTGACCACACTGTAAAAATATGTATGTCTTACTGTTAAAATGTACAGCTAAAACTTATTAGATTTCATTAACCAGTGTCACCATAAAAAAATAAATTTAAAATAATAATAAATTACCTGGTAAAATCAAAAAAATTATATATGAAATACATAAGAAGAAATATGAACACTATGATGAAAGTATAAAATGTAATAGAAGGACATAAAATATAATATAATCAGAAACATTTTATTCCTAAATAAAAAGATAAAGTACTGGCAAAGCTTTACTTCTCGTATTAATTAAATTGTACTTTCAATAAATCCAAATCAAGTGGTATAAGAACTTAATAAAACATATACAAACTATCTTAAAATACATGTGGAAGTATATATAGTTAGACATGTGAAAAATAAAAGTAATTTGATAGGGCTTTCCTACTCAATAATAAAGTATGCATAAAGTAAAGCGATGTAGGAATAAATTTAGAAGTGAATGGAACAAAAGTCAGGAACAAACCCAAGTATAAATAAGTAATTAGCATATGATAAAGATACTATTTTTAAATTATAGAAAGGCTAGTTATGCAGTAAGTGATGTTGGAACAGACAACTGCTTGATCATTCAAGGAAAATGACTAGATTTCTTCCCATATACTTGGGATTCAGCTAAATTTAAAATAATATTTAAAAACATTTTAAGCCCATATTTATTAGAAGGAAATTATATGTATAAAGTAATGGCAGAGAAGACCTGAAAATCTGCATTTTAATTTAACCAACTAAAATTTCTGAATTTTACAAAATTAAAACACCTAAGATTTTCTTTTAATTGTGTCAAGAATGTGAAGCTAGCTCAAGGGGTATGTTTTTATTATATTGAAATAGATTTTGTTTATTCCTAATAATATGTTTAGTATTGCCTATATTCTCCTATGTATAACAAAATCGACATCATGACTAGTCGACTTCAATTACAAAGGTTTTTAAAGTACGCAAATGAGTTGTTACTTGCTGTGATCACCCTGTTAGTTGTGGTACTGCAACACTTGTGAGTCATAAGATCTTTTCTCAAAGAAAAGCCTGAAGTAAGTTTTATGAACTTTAATGAGATTATTTAATGTAGTATTGTAAAACTAACTAAACTAGTCTTTTCAAAAAACTTAGCACTTGTTTTATAAATTAAATTTATAAGGTGATAGTGATTGCAAAATATCTTCTCATTAGCCAAAACTTACATAAACCACCATGATTTCCCATTATAATAAATGTGGAAATTACAGTGTTTCTATTAATGGCCAAGTAAACTTTGGCATTAATGGCTGGAAACGGTAACACACATTTGCAGATGCGTACTTTAGATAACCATAAACTTGGGGAATATTACTAATAAATGGTCCCTAAAGCATCTGGTGCACAACCACCAATGCTTTGTCAGCAGCATCACCAATACTCCAGTTGTTTGGAGCCTGTGCAAATATGTGCAGGTAGGCAGGTGGGGGATTTTTTTTTTTTTTTTTTACATGAAATGAGCATTATTTTTTAAAGCAAAACATTTTGGTGCAATATCATGAGACATCAGAGCACTTTGAACCAGAGGTTTTCCGCAAACATTGTAGGGACAAAAAGTATGATCAGGACACCCATATTATCTTCTTTTGTTCATACTGAGAGTAGGTGCTGGCCTCATAAAAGGAAAATTGGAATTTATAAGTTCAAAGCCTATATTGAGCAAAATCTTGCCAAGAAATCTGTCAAATGGCAAGGAATAAGTATTGCTACTATGTTATGATCTGAAGGGTGTTATTTGGTGCTGGCTTTTTAGTGTTGATGTTTAATTACCCAAGCCCACACAGTATTGAAGAACTTCACCTAATTTTTTAATTCTTTATTTCCTTCATAAAAGAAATTTAATGGAGATAATACCTATATATGTATAGAGGTATCGCTTTAGACATATCTGAAGATATGTCTAAAGTGATACCTTTAGACTAAAAATGTTAAAAGCCTCTGAAAGTGATGGCTAAAGTTAGCAATAGAATCTTATGGTTGTTGTTACTGGGGAAAGCCTGTATCTGACCCACAGCACAATCTTAAATAATATTCCTGGGGAATCTTGTACCAGACAGCAATTTTGAAAAACTTATTTTTAAACCTTATTTCACTAGGTGGAAATACAGATGAAATTCCAGAGTTTTGTTTGTTTATTTGTTTGTTTAGGGATTCTTTTATTTTTACTTTTTAAAAAATATTTCTTTTTAACCCTGTGGCCAACCCGCTAAAGATAATTAGTTTTAAATTCCGGTCTAATAAGTAGATGAACTCAAATTTGTGCTAAGGATTTGAATTGCTAGAAATAAAACTAGATTTTTTTTAAGGTCTAGGTTATTTTTAAATCCCCAAAAGATAGGGTAGTTTCTTATCTTTTGGTTACATTTTAGGTCGTTCAAGCCCTCAGTTAGACCCTTTGAGAAAAAGCCCTACCATGGAACAAGCAGTACAGACCGCCTCGGCCCACTTACCTGCTCCAGCACCTGTTGGGAGAAGGAGCCCTGTATCAACCAGGCCTTTACCATCTACCAGCCAAAAAGCAATAGAGAATCAAGAGCACAGGCGAGGTAGAAATTTAGCTATTTCCTATTCCTTAATTGACTCATCAACATTTTCCATTCACCTTATTTTCATTAAAAAGATATACTTTATATGAATGATCCTAGAAGGTTTAAACTGAACTTGATAGAATGTACAGTCTGTCAAATTTGGCTCAAAGTAGTGATGGTGGTGGGGGTATAGATTTTGGGGGGTTTGTTGTAGGGGTTTTTTTCCCCTAATTTCTAACTTTACAGAAGTTGTTGATTATGTCTTAATTTGTCATTTTTTGTGTCTTCTATAGCCGAAGTACACAAAGTTTCAAGACCAGAAAATGAGCAACTCAGAAATGATAGCAAGAGACAAATAGGTGAGTTACTTGGATCTGAAAGCCATATTTTATGCTTCTCAATAGAACATTTGAAATGTGTGGTACGTATTTACTTAAAAAAAAGAAGAAGAAAATGGCAGGGGTTGGTGACTTATATAAAGAGGAGTTTCATTGTGGTAACAGAACAGGTTTTTATCTTATTTTTTGGTGGTAGTTGTGCAGATCTATGTATGTGGCAAAATGTCATAAAACTACATAAAGACTACTAAAAAATGAATACATGCAAAAACTGTTGAAATCTGAACAAGATATGTAGTGTAAATTTTATTGTGCCAGGGTCAGTTTCCTGGTTTTGATAATGTACAGTGGTTAAATAAAATGTTAGCTTTGGAGAGGAGGCTGGGTGGGTCATGGGCATGTAAGACCACTCTGTAGTATTCTTTCAGGGTTTTTTTGTATGTGTAATTATTTTTAAAGTTTTTTTAATCATCATTACATTTTGGGAATAAACTTATTTGATGGTAAGTGATTGTCTTTTAATATGTTCATGAATGTTATCTGCTGTAGGATTCGTACACATTGTATGGCTTCCTCTTTTGTACTTTATGTTTTTGTTTCAGTTTCATGTTATAAAATTGTTTTCATTGTTTTCTGTGCTTTTAAGAATGGAGTTATCTGTACCTTAAAATTTTGAAGTTTTTTTATTAAAATTATTTAAGCCCCGAGCCCTTTTTGAAGTACTTATTCAAGAACTTTAACTCTTTCATTATTATTGATTTAATAAGATTTTATACTTTATCTGTTTGGTAATCGGTAATACCCCCAAATTCATTCATCTTATTAATATTTTCTAACTTATTAACAGAGGATAAATTATAATTTAAAACTTTTCCAAATTAAAAAATAAAAGTAATCACCTGTAATCACCTTACTTAGATAATAATTAGAAAGTGGTCTTTGACTTAATTTTTGAAAGCTAGATATATTTTAAATGTGTAAACACTTCATTTGTCCTGTACATTTTTATATGTGCCGTGTGCCAAAGGGTACATAATTTCTGGTTTGATTTACTATATTTTACTTTTTTTTTTAATTTGAAAAAAGGACCCCTGCTCAACATAAAATAATTATCCTACTTCCAGCATTTAAAAATCATAAAATAGCGAAAGGAACTGGACTTCAGGTAGTAATCACACAATAGAATATATAGATGTCAAATTATAATGTACATCTGAAAATTATATAATTGTATTAACCAGTGTTACCCAATAAACTTGAAGTAATAATAATAAACTACAGGAGGTTAAAAAGTCAAATAAGTAAAAATAAATCATCAAATAATAAATAAAAGTATCTTTCACTTGCCCTTCAAAATTCATCCCCCAGAGGTTCATTAACAGAACAGTGGATATTTTTTAGATTTTTGATATATACTATACTTAACTTGTTTTTGTAAAGACAGAAAGATCATGCATGCTTTATTTCCTGGATTGGCCAAGGCATTTTTAATAGTAAAGTTTAATGTGTTAAACCTCCTGTTTATCTAGATTTAAGTGTCTGAATATGCTGTAGTGGGTTTTTGTGGTTTATTATTGTCTCACACTCGTGCAGTTTGCCAAACTTTAGTGAACACAAACCTGTTACTTTGTAGTCACTTCTGACCTTTGTCACTATGTATTAAGCATTACACATAATTATACTCATAGAATTCATACTGCATTGTGCTCTGTATGTTTCTGTTAATTCACATCAAATACTATTCCATATTCCTCTTTTTTTTTTCTTATTATTAGTCTTGCGTTGGATATTTGAGTTCTCAAGTTTTCACTATAATTCATGCTGCTTTGGTATTGCTTTATCATACCTTATAAATCCTGTCATTGAATATTGTAGAGAAAGAATAACTATAGGAAGACTTGAATAATATGGTGTCATTTAGAAGAAGTTGATAAAGAGGGAGTGGGAAGTGGTATGAGTGGTTGACACCTGGTGCTTCTTGTCTTGTGCTATCTGTGATGAGGAAATAACATCTTCTTTGCAGTTTGTTCTGATTAGTGTTCATTTATTTATCTTACTATAAATGTTGGTCCCTGTGATCCTTTTTATAAAAGGCTTCCTAAATTTTGAAAGCCTACTTTGTGTTTGGCACTTTACAAGTATAAGGGATTTGAGCAAAACAAAGATCCTACCCTCAGGAAGGATATAGCAATTTAGAACAAGTCTCCCAGATTGTTTGGTTGTACACATATATGAGTGTGGACCTCATAAATATAAATTTAATTTGGGCTATTTGTAAATTTTATGCATGCTATTGTTAGTCTATTATATAGTGTTAGTGAAACTTCATTTTTTTATATAAAAAATACAAATATAGTAATATGTAGATACTTATATGCATTTCTGTTGTTGACTAATGTAAAAACTACAATAATGGCTTCTGTCCAAAACCAGCTTATTCTTTTTTATTAACATAGTTCCAGGTGCTCCTTCAGCTCCAAGGAGAGGGCGTGGGGGTCATCGAGGTGGCAGGGGAAGATTCGGTATTCGGCGAGATGGTCCTATGAAATTTGAGAAAGACTTTGACTTTGAAAGTGCAAATGCGCAATTTAACAAAGAAGAAATCGACAGAGAGTTTCATAATAAACTTAAATTAAAAGGTGAATTTTCGTTTTCGACACAAATTATTTTTATTTATTTGAATTACCAGTGTTTAGTACAAGTCTTGACTTTTGTGGTGTGTACTTGTTTTTCATTAGAAGATAAACTTGAGAAACAGGAGAAGCCTGTAAATGGTGAAGATAAAGGAGACTCAGGAGTTGATACTCAAAACAGTGAAGGAAATGCAGATGAAGAAGATCCACTTGGACCTAATTGCTATTATGACAAAACTAAGTCCTTCTTTGATAATATTTCCTGTGATGACAATAGGTACAGTTTTCTAAGCTGCTTTTAAGCTCTTAGGAAGTTGATGTGTGGAGTGATTTCTTATAAATTCACAAAGTTTAATACTTAAAAATACATAAAGGCTGCATTTTTTTAATGTTTTATTTTGCTAAAAAATAATTATACTAAAATTTTAAAAGATATTCCTTGAAAAGAAGAAATAACCATATACTTTTGTTTAGGGTTGCATTCACAAATATAGAGGACAATCTGTGGCTAGAGGGGTGGGGGTTAAGGGAATGGGAGAAATGGGTGAAGGGTTGGAGAAGTACAAATTGGTAGTTGATAGGTAGTCACGGAGATGGGGAGCAGGGCATAGGGAATGTAGTCAGCAGTAATGTAATGGCTCTGTGTAGACCCAGAGGGGTGATAGACTAATAGGGGGGATCATTTCATAAACTATATAAATGTCTAACCAATGTAATGTATACTCGAAACTATTAATAAAATACTAAAAAACTTCACATTTGAAATAAATAATTAAACATCCATCTAACATCTAAATAACACCTTTTACTTTACCTCTCTACAATGTAGTTCAAATAAAGTCAGGGCCAAAAGTGCTAATGTTGCTTTTGAAGTTTGCCAATACAGTAAAACTCTGCCGCACTTCAGTAAATGTGGATCCAGGAAAGTGTCAGGTTAATTAAAGGACCCAGCATAACACACTAAAGAGTTCCTGGGTTTCTGCTGCCTAATCCAAATTGTCCTTCTCCTGGCTGCAGTTTAGTGCCACCTGGTGGCAGTTGTTTTCTTCACTTTAAACTTGGGTGGGGATGATTGTGAGCCCTGTGATCGTCTGGGCTCTTAGGACAGCAGCAGTGCTGCAGTTAAGACACTTGCTGTAGGCATCAGGTCCAGGGATTGGGCCAGGATCATACTGGGAACTCAGGGAGTGCCCTTCTCCTCCCAGCGTTCTGAGACAGGGTTTCTTTCCCTGGCTTTGCCTTCTCTTCCACTGGGTTTAAGTGGAGGGTGACGTTACTTGCCAATATCATTATATCTGAATCCCTATTATATTGGAGTTGCTGTCGTGTTCCTTGGCTTTATCAACTGTATTTGCAAGAATTTAATATCAGTCATAGTTTCACATGAAATTTAATAGACTTATAGGAACATATTACTGTGGATAGCTTGTGGTAACTTAGACAAGGCACTTATTTTTATTTGATCTATAGGAATTATTTACTCTTAATTTGAGAATTAATGCTACATAGTTTTGCCAAAACTTAATATACACTAAAGATTACTTGTTCTTATAACAGAGAACGGAGACCAACCTGGGCCGAAGAAAGAAGGTTAAATGCTGAAACATTTGGAATCCCACTTCGTCCAAACCGTGGCCGTGGGGGATACAGAGGCAGAGGAGGTCTTGGTTTTCGTGGTGGCCGAGGGCGTGGTGGTGGCAGAGGTGGCACCTTCACCAGCCCTCGAGGATTTCGTGGTGGATTCAGAGGAGGTCGTGGGGGCAGGGAGTTTGCAGATTTTGAATATAGGGTAAGTATTACATGTTTTTCATAAAACTCAAAAATGTTTTTACTTTTATTTTGGGTGAATATCTTTAGGTCATTTGTATAACTTTCATTTTGATCTGATTAGGATATTTATGTAATTTTTATGTAATTTTAAGGAGCAGTAACTGGCTATTCAATTTTTTTTTAAATTTTCAGTTGGAAGAATTACGGGATAGAAATGATATTTTTTACCTTTTTATTATAGAACCATGATTTTAGATTTCAAGGACTGATAAAATTTTTCCCAGAACTATTAGAGATTGACTTAGGGTTATTTTTTTTTTTTTTCTATTTCCTCTTTTAAAATAATTTTTTATTGCTGGAGACAGGGGGAATCACTAAAGGCATTATTTTAGAAATGATTATAGCAGTTAACATGTATAATATTGCATGTAGTAGGCATTGTTCTAAATGTTTTTCACATATTAACTTAAACCTTACTCAGTGGTATAAGTTCTTTTTTTTTTTAATTTTCATTTTACAGATGAGGAAATAGGTATACAAATATTAAATAACTTGTCTTAGGTCATCTAGTAAGTGATGTTGCTGGGTCTTGAACCTAGTAAATTTGTTCCTGAGTCAGGGCTCTTAATTTAGTTTTTTGAAAACTCAACTACATTTTCCCTGGTTTTCTTATTTTGCTCTGGTCTTGGAAAATTTCATGATATATTGACATTTAGGAACCTCTGCTAGAAAATTGTATAGATCTGTATAGTATGTTTATATGTTATTTATTTAAAGGAGTGTATAAATTAAGTCAGTGTCACTATCCTAGTTTATTGATTTTCAGGGCAAGTGGAGAGGAAAGTATATAATCACAGAAAGGATCAAAATCTCTGCATAAAGAGGTCTACTCAGAATTGCAAAGGGCAGCTGGAACCATAAAGATGTGCTGGCAGTATTTAAAATTGGTCATTGTTGAGATCCCTCTTGAAGTATCAATGTTGGTGGCTTTTAGGTCTGGTCTGTTCATTATGATGCCTTTGGTATTGTCTCATCACAGTCAAGATTGCTGAAAATTAGCCTCAAGACATTAGCTCAGACTGTCTAGCCATGGTGGCCTGGTGGAGCTTCAGGACTTCTAACCTGCAAAACTGCCATTCTATCTGGGACACTATGTCTTAGTAACTAGAAAATGCCTTTTGCTTGTCACTATTACTGCTCTTATTACTGCCCTTGTCAGTGACATTTTGCTTACACAATTCAGTAACTTTTTCACAAATATTTGCCCTTAACCTCCTCTGTAGTGTTTGACACTGATGACCACCCACCAAACTTGGAGTTTGTTTTTTAATACTCTTAACATATTTTTTATCCAATCAACACATGTCCCTCAACACAGCATATAAGGCACTTCATGATCTGCCTACTTCTCCAAGGCTAGAAGTCTAGTGCTGTCTATAGGCCTATTGTTAGTGAGACTCCCCTTTTATTCATTTACTCTGCCGTAGATATGTAGGCCCTCTTCCTCCTGTTTAGTGACAAGCTTATTCCTATCTCAGGACCTTTTTCCCTCATCCTTCTGCTTGGAACATTCACTTTGCTGCTGCTTGGAAGTACTCGCATTTGTGTTTGCACTCTCACATGTGCTCAAGCGCGTCTGTGTGCACTCGCACATGCATGTGCACATATTTCTCTCTGTCTCTTTCACTCCCCCTTCCTCGCTGTCCTTTCCCCCTTTGTGAGCATGTCAATTCATAGCTTCTGGCTAGTTTATCTTCACCTGATTTGTGTTCTGTGATCAACTTCAACTTAACCTTCCTCGGAATGACCTCATCGTCATCTTGCCTTTGCATCATCTCAGCCTCCTCCAAGTATTTGCATTAGCTAATGGTGTATCTTCCTTTTTATGTCCCAGATGGTGGAGGTATCCATGTCATCGCCCATTTCCACATCACTGCATTCATTCCTTTGACATGTTCCTGCCAGCTATCACAGTAACCCATTGATCGGTCTCCAGACTTTCAGCCTCCCTTTACCTTGCTTCAGGCATATCAACTACCTATTGACGAACCTCTGACAATTCCATGTTGAAAATTACATTGAAGCAGCTTGGTTTGAGGGAAAGTACATTTAAATTAGACTTGAGTCCCAATGAGAATTTTAGTGATTGTTTCAAGTATGACCTCAGTTGAGTCATTAAACCTTTCAGGCCCTCAGTTTTGACATTAGTGGGAAGCAAGTTGCATAGTTTTATCTTAGACATACCTTTTAATGATCATTGAAATCTGAGAGTTGGAAAGCATCTGAGAGGCCTGACCTGGCCAAACTGTAAACCTTTTCAGGGGCTGGAGGCCTACTCTTCCCAAGAGCGTCCATCCCAGCCAAGGGATGCTCTAATTATTTGGATTTCATAGACATAACACACAATTTGAGTGAAAATCTTTTTCCCTATAACTTCAAGCTATTAGTTTAACTCAACTCTTTTAAACATAACAGAATTTACATATTCTTCATAATTTTTAAGATATTTGAAAAAATAGCTTTCATGTCTGTAGAAGACTAGACTTTTACTTCACTTTACCTAATCTTTGAGTAACCCCTGGGTGCATGGTACATGTACTTATTGATGCAGACATTTATTTTGAAGCTATCTCTCACTGTTCAGTAATTTTGAGCCTTTAGTTAAAAACCCCTATCACATGTATTTCAGAATTACAATGCATCATAGAGGTCGTCTGCATGAGTCTTTATCTGTAAGTATATCCCTGACAGATAGTCCAACCTCTGGTTGGGTGTTTCAAGGAGTGATAGATTCACTGGCCCCTCTGACGTTGCCCTGGTGGTTAAAAGGTTCTAATGTGACGCTGCACTGTCTCCTCTTCTTACAAGGGTCCCCCTTGATATATTGAGCCCCATTTCTCAGTGTTGTTTAACTTGCCCGATTTAAGCAAGGTGACTCATGGTCACCTCTTACACACACTGTGCTTGATTCCAACTCTAATCTCGTTCATTGACCAAGTATTTTGAGTTCTTCCTGTATGCCAAGCACGTGCTAGGCTTTGTTGGTAAGCAGAGCAGATGCGGTCCCAGCCTTCTCATAGTCCGGCAGGAAGTCAGACACCGCTAAAAGGGAGGGCTCCCTTTACTTTACCCTTCACAGCCTTGCCCAAGAGTTTCTCTATCCTTAGAAACATCTCTTCTTTCCTTCACTGATTTCTTCTTTTTCTCACCTTCTGTGGTATCTGCTTTCATCAGCACACATTTTACATGTGTTTTGTTTTGTTCCGTATTGCCAACTAGATGGAAGCCTCTTGGCATTAGTAAATATGTATTCTGCTTTTCTTTCCACCAAAACACCTTGCCCAGCATGGAGCCATAATGGGCTTGAAGTAACTGCTTAACGTGTTGATTAGGAATGCGCTACTTTAGCTTTCAATGAGGCCAAAGGTCCATCAGTGTGGCTGGCCCTTGATTGTTCATTTCAAAGTTGAACGGACTCTTCTGTCTGCCGTGAGAGCCCTGACCACCTCAGTGGCCTGTGCCTTCTAAATCGTACCATCTGACACCTTTAAAGGTAGAAATAATTAGCGATCACTATTACTAAAGGAGATTTACCTTCAGAGATTAAGTTCACTTCTGAAACAATGCCTGATAACTTCTCAGAGGTGGATGTCAGTGGCATTTGCAGCAGTTTTTACATAATGGTTGGCTTTATTCTTTGTGGTCTCTTGACATGAATCATTACAGTTTTGGAGTGAGCATAAGCAATTTGGTTGCTAAATGAAAACATGGGTAAGATAGGATCATCATCGAGTTTTAGAACTCTTTAAAAATACCAGCCAAACTAGAAGCTTTCTCCCAGCCTAACCCCAATACATAGGACCCAGACAAGCTAACTCTTTTGATCCTGAGTATAAGCTAATAAAGGCAAAACTTACTGTCTTTGACTTCCAGCCCAATTTTCCTTAAGGATAATGTTAGAAACATAAACTTATGCTAAGTTTGGTCCAAAGGTGCTTTCTTTTTCTTTTTCTTTTTTTTTTTTTTTTTGGAGGGGGATTTGTGGGGAGAATGGGGAGCAGGCAAAGAATAATAAGAGGGCAGCCAGCTATTTTATATGTTGCTGCTAAGAGGTTAAGCCACCAGGGTGGATGAGACAGATTACTTTCCATTTGAGTCTGTGTTCCTTCAGAGAGGGTCCAGAGACAATGAGGTGTCCAAAATGACTCGGCATGGTTCTCTCTCCCTTCCACTCCTCTGTTCTTCTACCTGTCTCCTCCTCCTCTTCCCTTCTCTCTTCCTATTTCCGTCTCTCCTTCTCTTGCTGCCATTTTTGGGGGTTGGGGTTTTTTGGGTTTTTTTGTTTTTTTGTTTTTTTTGGTTTTCTTCACCTTTCAAAACCACAGCTTTTGGACCCTAAAAGGTCTGGATTGATTGAACAGCTTTCTGAAAGGTAAAAAAAATATATATGGGCATGTGAAGGTTGGCTTCAGTGGGGAACGACGGACAGCAGGATCGTCTTCAGCTTATTTCTTTCTGCACCAGCTTACACCATGCCATGTGTATTCCAATTTAATAACATTGTACAAATGGTCTGGTATTGTATACACACAGATAAAGTTGAGATTAACATAGGAAGTGTGTATTTCTAACAGTGAGCATTGGCAGAAAAAGTCAGGTAGGTATGTATAGCAAGTAGTCTGAGGAAAATGGCCTTTAGTTTAGGGTTAGTCTCGCTGGAAAGCTACAGGCTCCTTGAGATTTTTACTGCTTTCTCCCTGGTTACATTTTTAAATTTCCCAGTCAACTCTGTGATTTTTTAGAACTTATTTCAAACTTAAAAGTTATCCTTTAAAATGAATTTCTAAATCATTGCTTTCTTCTGGCATAAAACTTTGGAGAGAAATGTTATTTTACTGTCTGGATATTTTATTACCAAGTAAAGACATCAAAGACGTAGGGATTTTATTAATCTTCTTCCAAAATATATTGTTGGTTGATGATTTTTATGAGTTTGATGGACTAGTATGTTGAAGTTTGATTAAGTTCTGTTTTTAAAGATTATTTGGATGGCAGTCAAAGATGGCAGGGTATGCCTGTATTTTAGATAGGCCTTCTGCTGGGACCAGCTTGACTCACAACACCACTGCTTTAAACTCCAACAAGTAGAAAAATGCACTTAACAAATAATAAACTCCTACAGAGTGTGGAAGTTGTAAAAAGTGTTTCCTAGAAATAACTGGTACAGATTTGTACATGAAAGTAAAAGATAGGTATGTTTAAAGGTAGTGGAAAATAAACTGAAGCAAACTAAAAAGAAATATTTATTAATCAACCAATAATTTGACCCATGAGCTAATTTTTTTTTCCTTTTTAGAAAGACAACAAAGTTGCCGCGTAGTCTACAAACAAGTCTTTGAAGATAGGTGAATTTCTAGCTCTTCATGGTCCTGAGAGTTGGTTTCAGTCTTTACCAAGAATGAAGAAGTGATTTCTCTGTATATTTGTCACCAGCACTGGGTTTTTTTGTTTGTTTTTCTGCTTACTTTCAAAGATATGATGCAGTTACATTAGGGGCGGGGGGATGGCTCATCTTTAAAAATGAGCATTAAATATATTTGGAATAGCAGAAGGTTAAGTAATTTCTTATGTATAGTTAAACTAAAGCAGTACTTCAATGGGACTTATAAGTATTTTTTCATCACTGAAAGGATTTTTCTTATCACTAAATTGTATTTGGCAATTATTGCAAGTTGCCTGCAGATAGGGCCGTGATACTGTGTTTTGAGGGTGTGTGTGTGTGTGTGTGTGTGTGTGTGTGTGTGTGTGTCTTTTGCCCTTTCTTTTTGGAAATCCTGTAATATCCTTTTTGAGGTAGCTTGTTTCGTCATTTAGGGTGCTGGATGGTAGAGAATTTTGTCAGTCAGCTATGTACACACAGTAAATACTGTTTCTTAGGCAAAGGTAACTTTTTTATATAGTTGTAAAATTCCATTATATTCCATTGCCAAAGAAACATTAAGAACTTTGTATAGCTGTATAAAAAGCAACTAATTTTTTAAAGAATAAACATTTTAAAGTCAGCAAACATAATGTGTCTTTGCAAAAGTTGATATGCTGAGGAGCAGAGCTATGGGTGGGTCTTTTTTTCATAGCTTTCCAGGCTTAAGATTTTTTTTTAACATTTGGAACTCAAATGAAGATTTGATACATTCTTTCGTTATCTAAAAAGAATAAATTACTCATGCTCATTGTAAGAACTTCATTTTGTTGTAAATGGCATATCACAGAATTCGTCCAAATAATAGATATTTTCAGTATACAAATGTAAATAATCATAGATAAGAATGTACTTAACTGTATTTTCAAATAAGTACCCCCCCCCCTTTAAGACAATAAAACTAGGCATCAATTAACCTCTTCTTCCTGATACACCTGGAATTTTGTCAGGATAAGTTGACTCATTCCATTAATTTCAAGAGGATTCAGCGTGTTAGAAATTATTTTGGCAACCTGTGATATAACACTGGTCCTTGGGCCTATGACCCACAAATGACTCAGTATAGAGTTCATTGCTAATTATAAATTACTAGTAAATCTTTTTGATATTTTAAGCTATAGGGGGGGAAAATCTGGCCACTTTTGTGTTTTTGTGAAGGCCATAGAGTAAAGGGATCCAAAGATTTAAATATTTTTATCTCTTGATTTTTGTTAACTTTCTCCTTAAACTATTCAGTAGTGATAAAGATATGGAATACTGCACTGTAGGAGAATTGGAATATTTAAAGATGGTTGATATTTTTAAGTTTAATTTTATATCTTTTGTATAGCTCTACAAGAAAATGTTTTGTAATTTGGTTTCATTATTAAGTTTCAGTACTTGGCAGCCATAATTTAGATAATATTGTTTAATACTGTTTGCTTGCATGTTAACAACAAAACCTTTCGGAGGACCCACAAATCATGATATTGAACACATTTCTGAGCCATTCTGAACATCAAAGCAAGTGCTATGGCAATACCTGTGTAGACTGTTGGAGATGTCCTGGGCTGATTTCAAGAAGAAAAACTGTAAATACCAGTTCTACATGCTCTGAAAGTATGAATTCATGCGTTTTCCAAGCCGTCTGGGTCACTGACTAGGGCATATGGTGCCCCAATAACTGGCAGCATGGCATACCTGCAGTGCACCTTACAATATTAAAGCAAGGTTTTTGTTCTGAGACAGAATAAAATTATTCAATAAAAAAAATGTTCGTCAAAGTTCTTTCTCTTTAAACAATAATATTATCTTAATAGAAATGTAATGAAAGGCATCTTTAAAATGTCAGAGTGGGCTTATGGTCATGTTTATATTTCTTAAAATAACTAGTAGATTAATTTCTCTTTTTCTGAGATTTATTTCTTGTTATAAATGTTTAGGTAAAGATAGAAAGCCCCTTTCTCCCCTTCTAGGGTACAAACCACACCAAAGTCAAAATCTGGGACATGCAGAGACAGCTAAGGACATATCATGCTGGAATGTGCCCTCTGTAGGCAGGCAGGTGCAGAAGAGGGGAGAGGGGCTGACCTCTAAATTCACCATTTGGGTAGAGCATTTCTCCCTCCAAAAGTGGGACTTAATGTGAGAGGCTGGAAGAGAGGTTAGGAATGTGAACTCAGCTCAGTGGCTCATAATCAGGGGTTGAACTGACATCCTGGGAACATTTAAGAATGTGAGAGGATGTGTTTTTGGTTGTCAACAGTGACAAGAGACCAGCGCTGGCATTTCAGAGTAAGTGTAGAGATAGTAAAATTCCTACACTCAGCAGGACAGTGCCATGTAATCAATTATCCAGCCCAAAATGTAGCAGTGGCCCTTCCACTTTGAGAAACACTAACTGAATATCCTCTGCATGGAAAGACAGTGAGTGGGAATTAATTCTGCCCGCCCCAGGTTTTCAAAACACTAACCTTACTTGACATGGGACATGGAAGGACAAGTATGAAGGAACCTTGCTTCCAGTAGCACTGTTAATATTTTGGAAACCCATTACCACTCCATCCAATCGCCTCTTGGTGGTTCACAGATCTTAGAATCATCTGAGGAGCATTTTTTTTATTAAGTACAAATTCCCCTGCCCCACACCTAGCGAGTCTGATTCTGAAGTTCTGAGGCCCAGGAATCACTCTTAAGTTGTTCTGGTGGATCAGCCAAGTTGAGAGTGTTTCAAAGCATCACAGCTGGTTAATCAAACCCCCTTCTTTATGGGCCTTGGTGAAGTGTCCTCAGTAGGATTATTTTTTTCATTTCCTAACCTTCCGAATGCAGTACATCCAGGTTGTGTTGGGCACGAAGACAGGGAAAGGACTAAGTAGAAGGGGGTACATTTCTGCAGGATAGAATCTGGGGGAAACGGGGAGATTGAGACTTAAGTTTCCTCCAGGGGTTGGCTGCTGTGGGTAGAGACAGTTCTTTATTTCTAGCATACAGGAAATGGGTGTGTGTTGTGTCTGTGTCTCAATTTTACATGGCTGTTGTCCCTGCCTCTGGGTTATCTGCCTGAAAGAGAACCGGCTCCTGCAAGCCCATGTTCACGGCTCAGATCTAATCGTGTCTGAATTTCGTGTTGCTGGATTCTCTGGCCCTAGGAATTTAGAAACTAAACTGGTTTAAACTGACAGTGGGGAGAGTGTCACAGTATAAAGTGAACTCAGATGTCACCAATCAGTTTACCTATTCTGACATTTTTAAAGGTGACAAGTATTAATACAATTGGAATCAAACTTAGGGAAGTAAAGTAGCACCATTAATCCCTGAATCTGAGGAAGCTAAGTGAGCTTTGGTCAGAGCAGGCTACCTTAGGCTTCTCCCGAGATGGAGACACAGGAACAACTTGGAAGAGGTATCTCCTGAGTATGAGTTTGTCAAGTGAAGGAAGTAAGGGAGAGTATACCTTTGAGCAACAGAAGCTTGGAGAGACCAGTGGCAGACAGGGATGCAGGTCCTAGTCACTGCTCAAAGGGTAATCCCAGACTTCTGAGGAGAAGTGATGGAAAGGTTTTTATCCTGTTTTCCAGAGACTGTTTGTTAGTAAAAGCAAGCTTGTGGTTTTGAGACATTTATAGATCTGGCTCCAAGAGCACGTGGTAAGACTATGAATCTAATGTGGTTTCTGTTCTCCGTGTGGTGTAGAGCTGTGAGCCAATGGTATGGGTGTCCTTTCCATTCCAGTGGGGTTCATGTTTGACAAACTTGGCTGACTGATAAAAATATTCTCAGAATTAGCTCATAAGCATATCAAAATAGACCTGAATCGGATTCTAGTTCATAATATTGGTTTTAAGGAAATGCTTTTAAATGCACTGATGTCCGATGTGGTTTATAAAGAAAGCAGCTCTGTGAGACCAAAGCATATTTTAGTTCAAAATGAGGCTTTTTTAGAGTGACTCATACTTTAGGTGCACAGAAACAACTGAGAGCAGCCTGCAAGGAGCTCGTGACCCAGAAAGTCTTGCCTTTGCCTCCAGACTTGAAGAGCAGTCTGGGAGTAGAAGGAGAGAGTGCAAAGAATGCCAATCTTGAGGGAGTGTGAAAAACCTGGGCCCAGGCCAGATTGTAATGAATTCCAGTAAATGGTTACAGCCATCCTGGTACAAAGGATGGGAACATGTTTATTAGATGTCTGGAGTGTGCTTCTGTAATCCTGATACTTGCCTAATCCTGATAATCCTTGGGTGTTAGCCTCACACAGGATTGTTGATGAGAATGCAAATCCCAACATTGCGATTCAGGATTTTGCTTGTGCTGAAATTGTACTATGTAAATTTTTTCTTTCTGGGTTGGTTGGGTGATGGTTCTTTGCTCCGTTCCCCAGTGTTTAACAGCATTTATTTGTCCTGAAGTGGGTGTGGAGTCATAGTTTGTAGTTGATAAAGTGGGATTAAGTGTAGTTTTGTTTTGTTTTTGTGAAAGTAATAACAAAAATCTGGGCAGTATTAAAGATTTTTTAAAATAGGTAAAAGAAGAAAAAATGATTTACAATTCCACCACCCAGACCTAACCATCATTAACACTGAGTGTATGTTCTGCCTGCTGTTCTGTACAGGCAAGTGCTAGTTAACAAAAATGGATTCGTGATATGTGTACTGATGATATATGTTGTGAAACTTGATTTTTTTTCACATATATTGAGTAGCAGTTTTGTTTTGAAGTATAATATGCATACAGGAAAGTACACAAATCATAACTCCCTATGTCACAAGCACCCAGATTGGAAATCAGAATATTAACAGTACCCGCAAAGCCCCTCACACACAACTTCCAGTGGCCTCCTGCATCCTCAGTGATAACTACTATCCTGACTTCTAACAGCATAGATTGCTTTTGCTTGTTTTGGCTCTTTATGTAAATGTTTAATTGCTTTGCTGAACATTGTATTCGTGGGAGACGACTATATTGTTGCATTTGGCTGTGGAGTGTTCATTTTCATTGCAATATAATACTCCATTGTGTTAGTAGACCACAGTTATCCATTCTGCCACATTTGGGTAATTTCTAGCGTATGGCTATTAAATAATGCTGGCAATGTTTTGTCCTCTACAAGAGAAGCCAGACCTAGAGTGGGTGAGAGGAACACTGATACTTCTTGAGGATTTAGAGTATGGTAAAAGACGGTGAAAGACGGTGTGCCCAGCTGTGGTGCCACTCTACCCAAGCATGCTGCTGCAAATAATTTGTTACTGTAAAGTACCAGAAAACCCTTATGTACTCCTGATGTATATATTAGAGCAGATTTAATCTGCTATGTGCCTAACCTTTGACCCCTAAGGACACAGCTCCCACCGCCACCCTCCCCAGGAGTGGCACTGGAATATCTCTTGCCCTACTAACCTATGTTCAGCATGTCGCCTTGGTGCCCTTGCCCCCTGCCCTCTCTGATAAAGCCTCTATTAAACTCTATTAAGGCTCATGTGACCCTCTCACTCTCCTTATTTGATCATCTAATGACCCGATTACTACCCATCATCTTGAAAAACCTGCTACCTGCCTTCCTCTTCTGTCCTTCCAAATGACTTCAGCTTCTGTGTGGTTTACCCATCTGTGTTTGGAGTCTCCAAGGTAACCATACTCATGGCTATGATTTCTTACAGCAAAAAGAGACAAAGGAAAATTAACAAAGGGAAAAGATGAATGACCAAAGTCTGGAGGAAACCAGGCTCAAACTTTCAGAGGGAATTTCAAAAGGAATAATACCACAGGATGTACTTCGTTCCCCCAACAGTGTGTAGTTTCTACATTACTGGAATGTCATCCACCATGGAAGCTGATTAGAGACTCCCTTCCCAAGGTTTGGATTGGGGGCTGGTTATATCAGCACCTTCTGCTTGGCACATACCAAAGTCTTAGACATCCCACCTCCCCTCCCCGAATTAAGACAAGTGAACCACGTTGTACAAACAGTTTAGGTACAATATGCCCTTCTTACCAGTTCTGGGAACAGTGGAAACCTTCTTGAAATCCAAGTTTCCAGATGTCAACTAAAGGCCAAACCTGTAAGCAGGCCTTATAGAGGATAGGCCTGCGAGGTTCACTCTTCCAGACCCATCCCACACCCTGGTTCCTGTTCCTTGCCCTGTGACCTTTCCCTCATCCCCGCCCAAAATTGTCCACACACCTGGACGTTGTCCCTCAACTGCATCACGTCTGAATCATGGAATTAGACACCCAATACTTTGATCTTCCAAGTACTTGCTGAAGAAATAACTTGAAAATACAGTAATCTAACCACTGCGCAGAACTCCAGGTCAGGGATCTTTCTACTTTGGATTCATTAGCTCCTTCCTTTTGCTTTCCCCACCACCACCAACCAGCCTAGACTCCATGATCCTTCATCTGTCTTGCAAGTAGCCTCAACTCTTGTTCCTCTTTTGAGCTTGTCCTCTTGCCTAAAAGCATCCACCCATCCACATTGTCAATATTCATCCAGAGGGCCGAATCCTGCAAAGGAATCACAAATGAGCAAATTAATACCACTGTAAGTCTGATTACTGCTCTCTACTGGGCCCTAGACATTGCCAGCAAAACTTAGGACTTTTCTGTAATCATTTCTCTGCAGGCAGCTAATGGCCTTGCCATCTATATCAAAGAGAACTGAGGACATTGGATGGAAATTGCCTCAAGCACTTACACACTCCTTTAACCAATCTCATCTGCATCCAGCATTTTCCTGGTGGCGCTATAAAAACAAAACCACTTACCAAAAAGCTGCTTGTGTTCCAGCTCCGTAACTCCCACCATTCCCAGACTTAAAATATTGATTTGCCTCTTTTACTGCCTCTATCTCCAACTTCTTGATAATGGATCCTTTCCATTCACGTTTAATTATACTGGTATACTGTATAGCATATTAATGTCTTAATATTCACCTATTAATATATAATTGTAATTGTGTAGCACATTTAGTAATTATTACAAATTCCCGTTTAAAGAATCCTACATCCTACCAGCTCCTACTTAGCTCTATCACGATGCCTGATCTTTCATTTCTTAACCCACTTGATCTACTTTTTGGTAAGGTCACCAGCACTCTTCAGTGAGCCTTTCCCATTTTCCTCTTGTTTGCTTTATAGAAGCACTCCATACAATAGACCTCTTCCTTCTTAAAATACTCTTATCTTCCTGGCTACCATAGTCATCTGGTCCTACCCTCTCTAGCTGTTATTCCTCAGCCCATTTACGTGATTTCTTCACCACCCCATATTAAAATGATTGTGTTTCTCAGAGTTATACTTTAGCATTTTTCTTTTTGTTAAGCTGTCTACTCTCTGGCATCAACCCCTATGGTTTTAACTACATGAAGTTATTTTCAAATTCGCATATCTAGCACAGATCTCTTTTCTGAGTCTAGATCTGACTTTGTGATTGATAGCTGTACTTGAACGTCTTCTAGTAACCTCTCAAATTTAATCTTTCCCAAACTGAAGTAATCTCTCTACTTTTCTTCCAGTGTTCTCGATACCATTATGTAGCAGCACCATCCACTAACCTGAGTATGCCACAAATCTGGCAGTCACCTTTGACACTTCATTTCCTTCATTTCTGCTCCAGCATCACACCTGTTACCAAGTTCTGTCAATTCTATTTCCTAAGCGTATCTAACAAACACCTCTTTTTTTATTAAAAAAATGTTTATTTTGATAGGAGGTTTGTGTGCATGTTGTGTTTTAAATTCCTCAGAAAGGCTTATAATGAAAGGCAGCAGTCATATTAACGATCTTATCCCTTCCTACCCCTGGTCTTCTGTTTTTAGTTTTGCTGATTTTTTTGTGAGAAAGAGGAAACAGTTTATTCAACAAATATTTGAGCCCTTACTGTGGAAGAGGTATAGTTCCAATTGCAGAGTAAGCAGCAGTGAACAAAACAAATCCAACCCTTGTTTGGAGCTTGTATTATAGAGACAAATGAGTAAAATATGTAATATGTTAAGATGTTTAAGTGCTATGGAGAAAAATCCAGGAAGGGGGACATGAAAGACTGTAGTGGCAGGAGAGGAAATTGCTTCTTCCAATTTAAAATAGGTTAGGGAAGCTGACCTTCGAGAAATGACTCGAGAAGGTGATTGGATATTCGAGCTGAAGACCTTGTAGCTGCAAAGATCCTGAAGCAGGAGTGAACCTAGTATGGCTGGAGTGGAGTGAAGGAGGAGAGGGAATGTGAGGTCAGAGAGTAAGTGGAGGCCAGGCAGGGAGTGGAGGCAACTGTAATGATTGTCATTTATTCCAAGATGGATGCAATTGTAAGGTTTTGAATAGGGGAGTGGCCATCTGACTTAATTCAGAAAGACTCTGGCTGCTGTGTTGAGAGTCAACTACATATACCAGTGCAGTGTTATCAAACTTGGAAATCTTTGCCAGTCTGATAAATGAAAATGTTGTTTCAGTACTCTGTGCATTTCATTCTGCGAGAGGTTGAAGATTTTTCTTTTAAGTTTAAGTTATTAGCACTTTCTTCTCTATGACCTTTAGATAAAAAGTATTGTTTGATTATTTTTCTCCTCAGACGTTAGTCTTTTTCTTAGTTATTTACAGGAGCTCTTTTTTTATTAGGGAAAAAATTTTTTAATTGAATAATACCTGTACATGGTTACTGCAAATGAAACAAAATAGTATACAAGAAGTCTACTTCTCTTCCTTAAATGTAAATACTTTTAACTATTTATCAATATTCTAGAAAGTGTTCCTCTTCAAATAATGTGTGTGTTTGTGTGTATGTTTGACACCCACATCCCCCCTTTTACTAATATATCAGTAGGAAGAGTTTGTATAAGCTGTTCTGTATTTTGTTTTTTCCATCTATTTATTAACTATGGACCTTCTGATATGGAGATATACTGTCCTAACCCCTCCACACACACAGATTCACACATCTTTGCTCTGTATTTTATTAATATACTTACCATAACACTTCAGTACAGTTAATATGTAATACTTATTACACCTAAGTAAATATCCTTATGAATGAGCTAAGTAGTATAAACTGCATCTGTATTTTCTATCTTACAAAATGTTTTATTCTTCCTGCCATTAAAAATTTCCTTATTTATGAATGTTGGTTGACTTTAAAAGCTGAAAACTAATGAACAATATTCTGCTATGATTTTATGGGAATTCTTCAGCACATAGCTAAGTGGTACGCCTTCCCTACAGTTCTTATCATATATACTGTACCCTTAAAAATATATATATTGGCCTATTGAGCCACACTTGTCTTGCTCAGGCCTGCTTCCACATCTGGCAGTGTACTTTCCCTTCTAATAAAGCTTTTCTTCTCTACTGTAAAAAATGAATAAATAAATAATGTATTACTATGATCAAGATTAAATGAATGTTCTTAAGGTCCACCATTTTCTTAAAACCATCTACATTTTAATTTGCTTCGCGATTGGACCTTGCCTTTTCCAATTTTTAAATGGTTTTTCCTTTTGCACGTTTAATATATACACAAGAATACGTGATTCCTAAGACGATGAGTAACTGAACCTGTCACTTAACATAAAGCACTGCTGTGTCTGTGCCTTATGGCTCTCCTTTTCTGTTTCTGCTTCACCCAAAAGGAAACCACTCTCCTGAGTTTTATATGTCTTATTATCTTGGTTTTCTTTTTATTTACAATGTTTTTGCCAAGAATGTCCGATTGGCTCTTATACATGTTTTCTCCCTCCTTCCCTCCCTCTTCCTTTCTCTTCCTCCCTCCCTCATCCTCCCTTTCCGTCCCACCCGACCTCCCTCATATTCTCTATTATATGGAATCTATTCCATTCTTCTGGAGCTCATCAATTTTCTAATATCGACTTTTTCTTGGACCTTTATTTTTTCTACAGCTTCTCATTTCTCCTGGAGTTTCTGATTGCTCTTCTATTTGCTTGTATTTGTTTCCTTTATCATATCATAAAGATTTCCCTAACTTCAACCATGCTATCTATTTTATTTAATCTCTGAAGTCTCTTTTTCCCCTAGAAACTGCTGTTCTATGGCCTCCCGCCATCTTGCTAATACTCAAACATGTTATTTTAAAGATCTTCAGCAAAGCTAGGATCCTGGTATTTCTCTTCATTTCTCTTCTGAGCTAGAGTCACAGTTTCCTGGATGCCATGTTTTCCCTTGTTTGCTAGAATTCTTAGAGAGCTTTCTAAGGAAGTATATATAAAGGGCCAGATAATGAGGTGGGTCACATCTTCCTTTTTTTTTTCTTTTAATTTAACAACACTTTAAAATATAAAAACCATTCTCAGTTCAATTGCTGATCATTCACCTAACATGCGGTGGTGCTAAATCCAATGCCGATCTGATTCTTTTTTATTATGGATGATGTGTTTTTTTCTCTCTCTCTGGAAACTTACCACTGTCTTTTTGTGCTAAGAATATAAATCCTTTGTGCCTCAGTTTTTCCTCATTTTCTTTCCTTATCCTGATTGTTAATTTGGTCTCCTTCCTGTCGTAGACTGTATTCGAATATCAGAAGAGTTAGTTTCCCTGTAGCTCTTGTGTGGTCAGGATTTGTCATCTAATGGGATTTGATTTAAGGCAGTGATCTTTATCCTTGAGATCTCTGAATTTCAGAGGGCTTCGTTCAGAGGTGCCAGTATTCCCAGATCTCACAGATACCTGCAGAAAAGTCTTCCTTTTACTTGTTCTTTTTTCTCAGGAGTACGTTGCCTAATTACAGGTCATTCTCTTGTAGCACAGGATTGTTCACTGCTTGTTGCGCAAACAGAACTTAGGTTAGTTTTCCTGTTTTCAAGCCTCCTTCTCACTCTTGCCCTCTGTCATACCTGCTACCTCACAGAGTCTTAAGTATTTCAGAGTCCCAGGAAAGTGGCTCCTCCTGCACAATAGCACTACAGGGATGGTCTAGGTGGCAGCACCTGCCCAAGGTCACCAACATACTTATTCCATTTATTCTCATCAAGCTAGAAATTTGTTGAAAAATACCTCACAGAGTCCTCCCTGCCCAATTCTATTCATATCATATCACTTTGCTTGTTTATTGACATTTTAATGTAGTCTTTAAAAAAAGTAGTTGGTTTACCATCTCAAAGCAGAAATCTGTTCGCCTCTGGTATGAAGCACCTTAACTCTTATTGGTACTACTATGTCTTCATTGGTCACCCTTCATCCATACTACACTCCTCCAAATTATTTTCTATGCAGTAGCCAGAATGAATTCTTTGGAACACAAATCTGATTGTCAAATTATATCATATGTCTTAGGGAAGGCATCTAATTTGGAGGCCTTAAGAGATGGCGTCTTACTGGAAATTGTATCCCTGTAACTATGGTCTGATATGGATGTGATCATGGCAAACAGCCAGACCCGTACTCACAAGAGCCAGTCCCTGAGCAGGGCCTCCTCCCTCCCCGAGGCCTCAGCCCTGGTCTAGACCTCTGAGTCACAGATCTAAAAATAAGTCACAGGGCTGTGAGCTAGCAGGGCAGCTGCACACCTCTGGCTCAGCAGCTGGCGGGTGTTCAGCAGCATTGAGTCTCCATGTCCAGTCCTGCCTCTGCTCTGAACAGCCTAGAGATCCAGCTCAGCTTCCAACTAGGCCTCGGAGCTGCCCATCACCTGACACTGGGCTTAGGTCTAGGTTATGAATGATGAGAACCCCAGGCCCACTCTCTGCAAATGTTTAAAGGACTTCTTGACAAAGCAAGAAATGCTAGGCCAACCCATACTGGCTATAGCCTCTCCTTGAATGTATCCCTGGGTCAGATGCCTCCCTGTATCTGAGTTCCAGACTGTCAGCGGATTTGCTCTGCAACTTTCATCGACCTAGGTCACAACTCATGCTCGAAACATACCTAGTGTCTGGGCCAGCTTACTTGTCTCTTCCAGCTGCTACTTGGTTTAAATCTAGAAATCTTAGAGTCTTCAGACTTCCATTGAACTGAGATGGGATACTGTCCTGGTGTCTACCTATAGCGTAGTCAGAAGAGAGCTGCTTTTTCTTTCCCCAGGGATGGAAAGGAGCTATCAGACATGCTCATTTTTGCATTATCCAAACCTGAACTTGCCTTCTCACTTAACTTAAGGAGTCACAAAAGTTATAGAACCAAATATTAGTGAGCGCAAGTAATGTCTGTCACAGCCAACTACCAGAAAAAGATGCAGATGACCTGGCAAAGATAAGCCTACAGAGACTTGGTGGAAAGGCTGGCAATCCCCCCACAAATGGTAGCATGAGCCCTAGGGTACCTTCTGGAGCAGGCTGACATCTTTTCACCTTTGACTTCCCCACCACTGCTACCACCAAATAAACAAACTGGGTGTGCACAGTCTTCAGCCTTTCAAAAAGAAAGAGGAGATTTAAAAAAGAGAGAGAGAAAAGAAAGAAAGAAATTAAGCAAGAAAGAAAAGAAAGAGAAGGAAGGAAGGAAGGAAGGAAGGAAGGAAGGAAGGAAGGAAGGAAGGAAGGAAGGAAGGAGGGAAGGAAGGAAGGAAAGAAAAGAAAGAATGATAGAAAAGAGAAAGAAAGAAAGATAGAAAAAAAAAGGAAGGAGAGAGAGGAAAGAAAAAAAATGAATGAAAGAAAAGAAAAAAAAGAAAAATTCAGCAAATTAGGAATAGATGGAAATTTCTTTAATAAAGGCTATTTACCCAAAAAATGTACAGCCAATATCACAGATGATGGTGAAATATTGAACTTTTCCTCTTGGGACTAGCGTCAAATCTATAATCTACGATTAATAAGTGAATTATTAACACGTACAAAAATCACTTGTTTCTATATATAAACAACAAGTTATTGGAAAATGAAAAGTTAAAATGTTACCATTTATAATAGTACCTTGCCAAAAATCAACTACCTAGCAGCCTAACGAAAGGCGTGCAAGACCTCTCCACCGAAAACTACCAAACATGAAAGAGCGAATCTTCAAGATCTTGGAGTAGGCAAAGGGGACACAAAGAATGATAACCAGAAAAGATAAAAGAAAATATTGATAAACTGGACTTCATTAAGACTAAACGTTTCTCAAAAGATGTCAAGAGAATGAAAATGGGAGGCACAGCCTGGGAGAAGATATTTGCATCATATAATATCAGCCATCAAAGGCTTCATAATCCAGGATATATAGAGAACTAAAAATTAAGTTAAAATAAAAAGACCAACAATTCAATTTTTAAAGTCTTCAACACACAATAGGGAGGGTATTCAAACAGCTAATAAACATATGAAAGGTTCTTGAGTCTTTATCATCAAAGAAATGCAAATTAAAATAGAACTAAATAATAATATAAAAGAACTACCATTCTAGCCCCACAAAAATGACTGAAACTTTTTTAAAAGACTGTAATATCAAGTGTCAGTGAAGAGGTGGAAGAACTGGGACCTTAACAGTGGGAGTGGAATTGGTACAGCCACTTGAGAAGCCAAAGGGTAGTGTCTACTGAAGCTAAATATATATATTTATGACCCAGCAGTTTCCCCGTTGGGTACATACCCAATAGAAATGATTTGGGGAGCTTATGTCCCCCAAAGGACTTGTACAAGAATGTTCATAGGAGTCATAATAGCCAAAACCTGGAAATAACTTGAATGAACAATGACAGTAAATAGAGGTATATTTATCAATGAAATACAGTGAAAAAAATAAAAAACTTGTTCTTCGACATAAATGAATCTCAGACGTCATGATGAGTGAAAGAACCAGACACAAAAGAGTATATACTGTAACCAAAGTGTCCTTAGATAGATGATTGGATAAAGAAGATGTGGTACATACATACAGTGGAATATCACTCAGCCATAAGAAAAAAATGAAATGCTGCCCTTTGTGACAGCATGAATGGATTTTGAGATTATCGTGCTAAGCAAAATAAGTCAGCTAGAAAAAGTTGAGAACCGTATGATTTCACTCATATGTGTGATATAAAACTGAAAGCAACAAACAAACATGACAAACAGAGGCTCATGGACATGGACAGTGGATTAGTGGTTATCAGAGGGAAGCGACAGGGGTCTAGATAAGGGTAAAGGGGATCAAATATATGGTGACAGAAGGAAATTTAACTTTGGGTGGTAAACACAATGCAGTATACAACATTATTGAGTTGTACTCTTGAAACCTATATGATTTTATTAACCAATGTCACCAATAATTTTAATTAAAAAATTTTTTAAAGTACATACTGTATGATTTTATTTACACGAAACTCAAAACACCGACAAAACTAATCTATAGTGGTAGACATAAAATTGTAGTTATCTTTGGGAGAGACAGGGCCTACTAAAGTATTTCATATCTTAATTGGGGTGGTGGGTGTAGTATATACACATAAGTGAAAATTCAAACTGTGGACTTAAGATTTTTGTGCTTATGTAAGTTAAGTGTCAATATAAAAAATACTTGGAAGAGGACCTTGGATTCTCTCCGTTGCTCTGCCCCTCTGACACCACACACAAGACCCCCGAGTGCCTTGCCAACACCAACTGCTTCTGCGTTCCCCACCTCAGTGCTATGGAAACCCAAATTATTTCATCAAACTCTCCAGTGATTTTGTTTCTCTTAAGAAAGAGTTCCATCCTTCCCAGCCTGCCCCAGATGATCTAGTCTCTGGGGAACTCCTTAGCCTTCCCTCACTTCCTAAAATAATCCAAATTTTTTGCTTCTGAGCCTTTGCATAGGCAGTTTCTTCTGGCAGGTCTCTTCACCAACTACAGAATTGCTTCTCATTCTTCAAATGTCAATTTAATCATGACATTTTCAGGAGTGTCTTCCAGGATCTTCCAGAATGCGTTAAGTTCTCTTCCAACAGTCTTCCAGCTCTCTACTTTTTCTTCACTCAACATGTCCTAATTGTGCTTGCAAGTCCTTGTCGTGTTTATCTTTGTCATTTTTGTTTGTTCAAATCTGTCTTTTCCATCCAGTGAATGTTAAGGATCACTTTTGTCTTGTTTACCACTTCATCTCCAGTACCTAGCACAGGGCCTGGCCCAAGGTAGGTGCTCAGAAATTCGTGGAATAAATGAAAAGTCACTTAAAGAATGCTTACTGTTTGCTATACGCAGTGCCAAGTGCTGGAGATACAGTTAGATATGAGATGGATATCGTCCACGCTGATAGTTCAGAAGGGGCAAAACTTTCAGTTTTGTAAGATAAATAGTATGACTGGAAAAGTATAGAGTTAGGGTTTTCAGAGAAGACTTCCCGAAGGAGGAGGCTCATGAGTTCATGCTTTCAAACAACTTAAAAGAGCCTCACACCGGAGGCCTGTTCACTCGTCACAGCTTCTGGACTTGGTTCTCTTGGATTTGCCTATGACTGCACCTGTGCAGACACAGAAACAGCCTGAACTGCTAATTTTATGAGATTTCAGGATTTTTGAGAAGTAATATCATGTCTTCTTACTGATCTGATAGGCTTTATGTGAGGTGATGCTTTACATTCAGGATTTCTCCATGTATTTTTAAGGCCACATGGCACCCTTTCAGTAAACCCCACCTCCTTGGTGGTTCTTATAAGTGTTGGCTGTAGGAAGCTCAGAGCTGAGGCAAGCCAAAGGCAACTTTTACTTTCCTCAGCTTCCTCTTAGATCCTCACTATTGCCTCCCAAATGGATTATGTTGTACCACTTCATTTGTTGCCGTGCATAGTGATTGCAGTTCATTATTTTGCACTTTTAACAGCAATGTTTAATCGTAGTGAGACCATTATGGGTTAAGAGACAAATTTTAGTTTATAAATTCAGCCTTTCTCCAAATATTGCTAGTAACTTGGCTTAAAAATGATACTTGGTTCTACCCAGCTTTGCCCCTAAATGAAATGACGGAGCATTTGGCAGCTATGTGGGTTAGGTCAAGGTTAGGCACAGCATTGTGGGGCGGTGAGAAGGTTTCAGGTCTGGACGGAGGGCCGATCTCTCCCTGTGGAGTGAGTGGGGGGGAGGGGGGGTGCAAGAAAGCCCTTTCGCCATTCACCCCTCACACACACACTGCTCTCTGACCTGGCTGGAACGCTTGGTTCCCTAATTCCACATGGGAGGCAGCCAGTTGTCTGATGGAGGGGAGTCTTTCATGTATGGTCCCACCATCGAGCATCTACATCAAACATGAATATCCCAGATCTCTTTGAGAGAGAATCCAGGCTCTGTGACCAGTCTCCAAGGTTGCACAAGTCCCATTGCCACCAGAAACTCAGCCAGTGGCAGCTTTACTCTTCCTGCTTGCTAGCAATTGAAGCTTCAATTGGCATGCTAACTGGTCTGTAACTAGGGGTTACCATGTGTAAAAATCTCTGATTGGAGCCATAGAGCAACTTCAGAGTCTTCAGGTTGGAAGACTCTGGCACTTTGTGTTGAAGAAATGATGACCCGGCCCCTGAGGCCTTCCTCCTCACTGTGCCCAGAGGGAGCAGTCAAGCTGCAGGGTGGCAATCTGTAAGTTACTCCCAGGCATCAGGACAGCTGCCAAGGACAGCCATTCTAGTGACTACAGTGCTCTTTTTGTTAGGGCTGATAAATCCCCTCTTGTTGCATGACAAGGGGTTAAGGTTCTTCCATTTTGATAACCAAAAGGAGAGTAGCCACACTCAAGAAAGGAGACGGAGTCTGGTTTCTTTGACCATGTGGACCTGAGGAGGTCTTTCATGCCCCTCAATCTTGGCCCCTTTGGGGGGTTTACAAATCTGAGGGGTCACTCACAGATTTAATTGTTCAGAACTCCAACAAGCGTTGAAGTCCGAACTCTTTACAAGGCCACAGAATAGAATCTGCAAACTATCCTCTCACTATTCTTGAGAGACACATCTTGCTGGACCAAGACCACAGGATAGACATTCCGAGCCAGGCCCACAGACTGGAACCTGAGGAGAGCAGAGGCTCGGCTCTGTCAGCTGTGAAACAGACCGCAGCTGCCCCTGGTTTTCGGAGTATCTTGACCTCAAGGCCACAGCCCCTATGGCTCCACCAGAACCTTGCCTGGTCCCTCCCCAGCACACCTTCCCTTCTTTTTCTATTTATAAGCCCTTGGCCCTCTGTGACAGTCTGTGGGGCCTGGAAACTATCCCCCTCCCCTGCTCAGACCTTCGCAGCTGCTAACCTGTGGGCATAGCTTCAAAGGTGGTTCCCACTCCACCTGGCAGCTCCCCATACATCCAGATACCTCTGCTTCATCCAGCCCTGGAGAGCGCTCGGGAGGAGTCCCATGGCAGCTCCTCCTGCCTGTATCTCACGTGTTCCCTATGTTGTCAGTAGCAGGCATCCTGTCCTGGTTCCAAGGGAAGGGGCATGCAGTCCAGGCCAACCTTTGGGGATCTCCCAGTCCCCACCCCGACTCCCGCCAGCCCCAATCCTCAACACAATCAAAGGCAACCTGGGATCTTAGTGGTGGGGGTGAGGCAGAAGCAAATGGCTCTGCCTGGCAAGGAACTCTTGGCCACAGCACAGCCATTTCCAGGCACCGGAGGGTGGAATGGAGACAGCACAGCAGGATGCTCAAGTGGTTACATACAGGGGAAAGGGAGGGGTGAAGGAGCGACTTCCTCAGGGAGGCAATCTGGAGACTGGGGTCCTCTTCAGCACATGACCCACGCCGTCCTCACCCCCTTTCCTGCATGAGCCATGCCACCAGAGCTAGACTGGACTAGCCTCACCCCAGCCAGACTCTTGTACTTAGCAGAAAGCCAGCTGCTCTGTGCGCAGAAAGTCTGGCCAGCCCTCCCCAGACTCTGTCTTAAATCCTGTGGATTCTGGAATGCAGCTACCCTTCCTGGGGCTCACAGCCCATCTGGCAGCTTTCACACTGCCCAAGGGAGACTGATAAGGTAAATTAGAAAAGTTACTCTCTACAAACTCTAGCCCATTGCCCCCTCCCCACTCCACCAAGAACACTTGGCTGTGAAAACTCCTTCCCTGAAGGCTTTCAGGCAGGCCCTCTAAAACTAAAGCATAAAAGCCCAGCCTGGAAACCCTGGCTTTCACTGCCATGAAGAGTGCACAAGCCAACAAAACTTTGGCGGCTTAAGAAAATCAGTTCTCTAATCCCTTATGAGTCCTTTTAGGTGGATGTCAGAGTTCTGCAGCCTGACGTCAGGAATGGGAAGCCCTAATGAAAGGTAGCATAGCAAATCTTTTTTTCTCAGCAAGGTGGGGCATCTCACGCCAAGGTCAAGGAGCATCTCTGGCCCATCTCACTAATGCGGGGCTCTTTAGTCACCGCAAAACTCCTGAAACCTTGTTCTCGCAGGCAACCTCCGAGGCTTTCATTCTTCCGTGGGATCTGGCTCTGATTCTGACTCTAACCAGACACACGGGGTGCTGGGTGGATTCAGGGAGAGACCCTGCTCCCTGGCTTGCGCCTTCTTTCCCTCCTAAATGGTAAGTTGAGGTGTCGGTCCGGTGGTCTCTGGGGCACCATCCCGTCCCTGAGTGCATGTTGAAGCTCCAATCTTAGACCTCTCTATAGAACTGGAGGATCACAGCTTGTCCCTGAAGATCAGGCTCCAGGAGGGCCTGGCCCCCATCTCCAGATCCTGTGGGCTCCATCCTCTTGCCACTCTAGTGCAAGAGAACTTGGAATAAACAGATGACATGAAGCAACAAATGTCACCACTCGTGTGATGCGTAGGTACATGGGTGTTTTTTCCCCTCCCTCTCCATATGTATGTGTGTTTGATGAATAAGACCAAATAGCTCAAACCTCTAGCAGGTGGATATGATAACTGTAGATGTGCTCACAAAGCAGACTTGATATGTCCACAATACAAAATGTCCTCAGGTAAGCTGGAGAGGTCCAAGACAGTCTGGTGCTCAGAGCTTCATGGAGGCCACCAGAGGTTGGCAGTGTTATACTGAGCTCAAATAAGAACCACACATGGCCGAACAGGTGTCTGGAACCTCCTGGACTGAAGTCTATAGAAAGGGCCCAGATCGTGGCAGTTACAAGTGGTTTCCAGCACCTCACTCTGGGACCATAATCTTCAGAGTTAAGTGAGCAGCAGTGGTTGGGCATGTGGGTCAGAGCCTGCCACGTGGAAAGGGGCCTCTTTAAAGTCCCACCCAGTATTTACCAAGTGCCTCTAGATATGGCCGCTGGAGCTTCTGGGTGCATATTAGGAGCTAGGAGAACCTTTAAATCAGAGATGGGCTTGTCCTAAGACTGCAGGAGCCACAGTTGTCCCACTCAGAAGCCAGCCAACCACCATCGTCTCTCGTCCCTTTTCCAGCTCACAAGATGACACCAGCACCCAGGAACTCTCAAATCCAGCCATTCTTTTCCACCTCACATCCCTCCTCCTGTAGCTCAGGTTCCGGTCATGTCAGTAACACTCTTACCCTACTCTGTTATTCAGTCCCCAGGTGAGTCCTTGCTGTATTTTTTTCACTTTTATCTGAAAGCTGCTGGAGCAAGTCACTTAAACAGAAAGAAGGCTGCACTATGAACCAATAGCTATCAACATGAAATAGATCCTTAATACACTTTGAAAATTCTACATTTCTCCTGTCAACTCACCTTTCTGCTTTCAGATCTTTCCCACTCTCCTCACCCCTCTGTCCCCAAGTTCCACTCACTCCTTGTTGCAGCCTGAGATAAACCCATTGCCAAGCATCTTAGATCCCCCTCCAGCCTTTTCAGAAATTCACAAGATGAACCAGATAGATCATCTCTTTCCTGTATACTCAGCCTATTTTTGTCAAGATCATCTTCTCTGACAGTTTGTCTTTTCTACCTTAAAAAACCAACCACCAAAATAGCCTTCCCACAACCCGCACACACCTGTAGCTCCTGCCCAGTTCAATGACCACCTAAGTCCCAGTGACAGCTTCAGCATTCTCCTAAGCTTCCGACCCCCATCCCTAACTGCCTGCTTGGTGCTTCCTCTGATGTCATGTTCACAATGGCATTCATAGCCATCTCCCTATCTTCAGACCTCCCAAGTATGGTCTTCTTCAGGGGATTCTCATCACTGTGTCACCAATGCAATGGCTCATCCCAGAGACCCATGAGAGATTTAGGAATCCCCCTCTTCTTGACTTTCCCTATCTATTTAATCACTGGCTTTATTTTCCATTGCCACTATCATAGCCTGAGTAGCTTTCAAAGTGAGGGTCATATACCCACCAGTATAACAAGGCAATCTGCTGGGGAACAGTGAGTGAAAGACTGTTAGAACGTGTATATATACTGTTGTTTTTATCTTTTAAAATTATTTTTTAATGTAAAAAAGAATAATGTAAATAGTATATTAGTAGTGCAGTGCATATATAAAATTTATAAATAAAATCTAGGTGATAGTCAAGCTTTTTTCTGATGTTCAAGAACAACAACAAAAAAAATTGTGGGGGTCCTGGTCTAAATCAGGATCGACTTTTTCTTAGACCATTGAAATAGCCTCCTGACTGATCTCTACATCTATTGATTGATTGATTGTGGTAAAACATACATAAAATATATAATTTTAACAATTTTTAATTTTAATAATTTGTATAGTTTTGTGGCACTAAGTACATTCTCCTGAACTTTTTAATCTTTCCAACTTGAAACTCCGTACCCATTAAATATAAATTCCCCATGTTCCCCTTACCCTAGTCCCTGGCAAATACTATTCTACTTTCTGTCTATAAATAGACTTCTCTAGGTACCTCATGTAAGTGGAATTACAGAATACTAGTCTTTTTGTGACTTAGTTCACTTAGCATAATGTCTTCATGGCATATCCATTTATAGCATGTGTCAGATTGTCCTTTCTTGTTAAAAGGTTGAATAGTATTCCATTGTATGAATGTGCCACATTTTGTTTATCCATTTATCCATCGTGGGTATTTGGGTTATTTCCACCTTTTTGATTATGTATAATGCTGTGACATAAACATAGGCATACAAATCTATATCCACTCTTGCTTTCCACAATGTAACCCAAGTAATCCCTTTAAATCCACAGGTATGGTAAAAATCAACTCTTGCTTCAAACTGTTGCCTAATGCCCTCAGGTAAGACCTTCCCACCACTCTAGTTTCTTTAATACAAAGTGAAGACACCTGCTGTTTCTTCTGTGGAAATGTCCTTTCATTCCTGCTCCTCCAAAAGTTTGTTTTCCTTCTTTCCTTTTGGAACTTACTCCTGCACATCTCCTGGGTGCTAAGAATCACTTGCCTTCACTAGGTCACGGGACACTCTCCCTCCATTACTTTCCTCTCCTACCACTTGTCACAATTGGCACCGTATCATCACGCACATTTTTGACAATTTAGTTTCCACTGTCAGAGAATAAACCTATGAGTGTGAGGGCATTAACCAATCCTACAGTGCCTGTCAGGGCCTGGCATCTGGTAATAGCTCAATGTCTCAGTAATCAACTTCAATAATAAATCCTTGAGAACGTAGCTGACCTCTCCCGCTTGGAGGCCAAGCCACACTGGAGGATTAGGGTGGCCCTGCGAGCTCTGGCTTTTTGTCCTCAAACCCCGCTTTAGCTGTCCCACGTGAAGGTCCTCCGTCCCTAGGAAAGGAGGTGTGTGTGGGGGGGGCCGCCCCCGCCCCTGCCGGGCTCGCGCAAGGGGGTTCCGCTGGGAGCCGCTGGGTCCGCAGCCACAACGGCGTCTGCCTGGGGCGGGGGCGGGGCCGGCCAGGAGACGTCACTTCCGGTGTACACAGCCGGTCGGGGCGGTGAGCTGCGGCCGGGGCGCGTCGCAGGTGAGGAGCGGGCGCGAGCGGGCGCTTCCTGGCGCGGGCTGGCGGGGCTGGGGGTGGCCGGTGGCCGGTGGCCGGTGGGTCACAGCCGGGGCTGGCCACTGGACGAGCTCGCGGGACGCCGCTCCGCTCGGGTTGTAGGGCGCGGGGCCGTAGGCGCCTGCCCCTTGCCTGTCCGCTGTGGAGGACGCCGGGCTCTGGGGACGCTGGCCGGGCGGACGGAAGCCCGGAAGGGTCTCCTAGCTCGTGCCCCGGACCGTGGGCGCGGCGGGGACCCCGAGGACACGGGCGGGAGGGGTGGAGGACTAGCGCTCCTTCGGGCGGCGCCGAGACCCGCTCCCGGAAGCCCGCGGAGCGGTCGGCGAAGGGACGGCGGCCTGTGGGAGGCCGGGGTCCGTCGAGACTGGCTGGGGACGTGGCCCTCACGCCGCCCCGCGGCTGCCGGGCGGTCTGCGCGCACCTAACCCGCAGTGCCCGGCCGCCGAAGAACAAGATTTTCCGGCCCTGCCGAACCCGCTGGCGTAGCCGGGCGGGGGGAGGTTTTCTCAGGGACCCCAGGAGGGCCGGGGCTGGGGACGATGAAGGACCCACGCGCGTGCGGCAAGCGCAGGGTCAGGGGTGTAGCTTCCAGCCCTGTGCGGGGCGAGGGGGGAAGCATGCCTGCTTGGCATGATAAGAATTTTGTTTATACTCCTTACAAAATTTGCCAGATAAACACTCAACTTGGGGCGAGGGGCGTCCCAATTTGAAAATAGCTCATTCCTGCCCCTCAGCCCCGTTCTCCTCACATTCACGATAGTACTTGTGACAGTACTTGCAAAATGACAGTCATCTGCCAACCTACCTACCACTCAGTGACAACGATTGCTAACATTTTGGTGACATCAATAAATACAGATATTATCACTTTTATGGACTTCATAGTGTACCATCGTACATTATAATTTAACCAGGCCCTACTGCTGAACATTTAGATTGTTTCCAATTCGTCACAAGATAAACAATTCTGCCAAAAGGATTTGTCTGATTGTTGCTTTGGTATAAATTTACAAATGAAAAAGGTAACATTCATTTTAAAAATACATAGTATTTTTTCCTATCTCTGACATGTTTGAAAAATTCTTCATGCCTGTGTTATAAAAAATTCCATCCATGTTTGATTCTCATTTCACGTTTATTTTTTTTTTGGGGGGGGTTGTTTTTTGCTTTTAGCTACTTAACCTTAAAATTTGGTTTTAAGTTATGAAATATTTTCCAAATGGGTAAGTTGTCCTAATTTTACTGAAAAGTTAGAGCTGCCATTTAATCATATTTTAGACCTAAAGTTCTAAAGGATAGCCATTGCTGACATTTTGGTAATATCAATAAATACAGATATTATCACTTTTATAATTTTATAGTATACCATTGTCTATTATACAGTTGATACCACCAAAATGTTAGCAATGTGTTTGTAAAGGACTACTTACAAATTTTATATTTAGATTTTGTGTATGCTGTTTTTAAATTGCATTCACAGTGGGGTTTTGTTTTTTTTTTTTTTTTTTTTTATCATTTTTCTTTACAAGTCCAGGAAATACTTCGTGTTTGAGGGATTTTTTTTTTTTAACTTTTAAAAATAAAAAGTTTAGTTTATTGCTGTTGTATTTGCTTTCTTTCTGACAAGATAACAAACCATATGAAGAGTTCAGGTTTGTTGTGGCAACTTTTCAGTCTGGCATTTGAGATTCTAATCTTCCTCTATTTTTGCACACGTAGGTTAGCATTGGGAGACCAAGATAGAAAAGTTCTCAGATTCCCTTGGCAAGCCTGGATTTTTCAATCTAAAATTATCTCTGGATTTTTGGAAGACAGCATGTTTTAACCATCCTCTTTAAAAAATTTTAAACAAGTTGAATGTGATTCTGCTGAAAATTTTACTAAATGTTTACTCTGTTGAAAACCTGAAGTCTAATACACCAGAAGCTTTATGTCAAGTGGGTCTTTCAAGTCTGTAGGAAAATAATTGTATCAGAAAGTTAGTAGGCATGGATTGAGTGTCCACTTTCTCCCTTTTCCTCCTGTCCCTAGTGGAAAATAATGACCTTCCTAGGTAGGCAAAGAATGTTGGCTTCAATAAGGAATTGTTTTATTTTGGAGTTACGGGAAAAAGGATGCCATTTTCTCTTAGTATAAGTTTGAAGAGAGTTTGAATGTGTCAGGGCTTGTGCTTCAGTTGTCTTTATCTCTACTGAAACTGACTTCTCGAGGGTCCTCTAATTGATAGATGCAGTGACTGCTGCTTATTCATTTCTCTTGACCTTGACCATAAATATTTGGCATGGTGAGCCACACTCTTGCTGTTGTGAATGTTCTCTTGGTTGGCCTTCTTGACTTGGAGTTGTTCTGGTCATTTTCTTAACTTTGTGACTCTGCTTTTCCACTTGTCTTTGTTGCTTTTCTTCCCACATCTACCTGGGAGCATTTTCTAAGGCCTAACTTCATGCTTCTACCTTATTCCCTCATTATGTGACTTCCAGGTAGAGATGCACATCACCCCCTCACCCTGCCTCCACTCAGTGACCCCATCTCAGACTTTACTGCAAGTAATCTTTTTATCTACCTCTAACTGACCTGTGGACCTTTTCCTGAGGGCATCCTTTCTCCAGGTGATGAAGCCCTTCATCGCTTCCCAAGATGGCCTGTCTGTCCTTCATGATTCTAAGGTTCTTATCAGCCGACATCATATCTCCTCTTCATTCTTATTTTGGGTTGTATTTGCCATTTGCTTCTATCCCTACAACTTGATTTAAATTTGTACCCACACTGGATGAGAAAGATGAAACCCAGTGAATTTAGTTATGAATTTAGTTAGCTTATATTTATGGAGTATTTGCAGAATAGGCCAGTTACTGTACTGTAAGATTGGAATACAGAGCTGGAAGGCCCAGCCTGGGGAAGAAAACCAAATAAACAATTGCCATACAGCATCATAAGTGCCTGGAAGCAGGAGACACATATAAGCTCCACCAGGTTTTAGATATCCTCCTGCCTGTTTCATTCACTGCTGTTACCTCCAGGACCTAGAACACATTGTTCTGAGAATAGTTAAGCTTTTGTTGAATGAATGAATCAGTGATCATCTGAGAATGACATGAGAATGTTACTCAAATCTACACTACCTATAGAAAAGATACAAGATGAGACATTGCAAATGTTGTTTGGAGAATTTCAGGGAAAACTTTTAAGTTCAACCAGAATGACCCAGTTATAACCTCAGGAAGGCATGATTGGAATGTGTTTGTAGCCTGAATGCTTAAACTTACTTTTGTATTCTCAGAAGAAAGACTGGGTTTCTGGAAGGAAAGGATTGGAATGGTGTCTATGGAAATTTGGGTACTGGGTCCAAGAGAGGAATTGGGTGATGTGTCCATAGCACTGCCTGGGGGCTTGAACGAAGGAACTGTGTGCAGTTCCCCACCAGCCCTCTGCCCTAGGAAACAGCTGAGTGCATCCCTGTTGAGGCCTTTAGCTGGGAGAATCTTCCCCTTGCTTTGCTTTCATGCTCTTATTACCCCTGATTAGAACATGGCTTCACATGAAGATTTCCTGCCCAGGAGAGAATGTGAGTGGTTGAGAGCTCTGCATCCAGACTGCTTGCGTCAGATCCTGGTCTTGGGATACTGGCTAATCTCTCTGTTTACCCATCTGTAGAATGAGGATAATAGTAGCACCTTCCTCTTTGCTGCCTGGCATCTGCTAAGTGCTCAGTAGGTATTAGCTGTCATCAATATTTATGAACTTAGTAACTGGCCTTCTGGGTAATACATCAGTCATCTTTGAACTTAGCCTGAATCAGTCCCTGAACCTGCTTGCTCCTGGTTGCACTGACAAAGCCGAGCATCAAAAGATGGAAGTCATGATAGCCTCTTCCCAAATAGCTTGGTCCAGAGAATCTAGCTGCAGGCATCAGGGAAGACTTCCTGGAGAAGGTTGTGCTTGAGCTGAGTACAGTGGGAAAAAGGGAGTCTAGCACTGCAGTAAAGAGAGAAGATTTAGGCAGGGTGGTGACAGGTACAGAGGTATAGAGGTGAGCAAACGTGAGGTATTTGAACTGCAGGAGATGTAGGGTAAAGGGTAGACAGATATGAATAGAGGAGTAAAGGGAAATGAGATTGGAGAGAAAAGTGAGGCCAGCTCTTAAAGAATTAACAATATCTAACAGTGAGCACTAACTGCATCAGGTGTAGTGTTAATCCCTTAGACTCACTGTGCTAACCAGGTTTCATGCTAAGTGCTCCATGTATATTACCTTGTTTAGTCCTCATAACAACCTTATGATATAGGTACTTACTATTAGAGAAGTGACATTTTTAATGTCACCTGGTAGGTCTCTCTTGATTCAGCCTTACACATTTCTGCAAGGCTAACTCTTGATGTCTTGTTATTCCTGTTTCCTGGTGAAGCCCAAGTCACCAAGATCCTCTGACTTCATGAAACCATCTTGATTTAAAGTGGGAAAATATGTGTTTTTTAAAATTGAATTAAATAGCATAGGTGCAGCTAGGCATCAAGCTCAGAGAAAGAGTCAGTGAAAAAGGCAAAATGCAGAACATCGTATGTGCCTATTTGTATGAGAGAGAGGGAGAGGCAGTGGCAGGGTGGGAAAGAGAGAGATACATGTATACATCATATAGGTTTCTAAGTGCAGAAAAAAATTTCTGGAATAATAGAAAAGAAACAGTGGCTGACTTTCGGATGAGGCCCCAGAAATCTAGGCTAGGCCGTTAGACTGACCTAGCTTTTCTTGCACACTCTTTTGTACAGTATGAGGTTTTTTTACTACATATGTGTCTTATATTTCAATTAAAAATTAATAAAAAGTAAAAATTTAAATGTCTGCTATGTAGATAGCAGCCATTTAGAGAGAATGTAGCATTGAGGTTAAGAGCAAAGACTCTATCCAGATTGGTTGGATTCGAGTCCTGCCTCTACCATTTACCACTAACCTGTAAGTCTTATAACTTTTCTTTTGCTCATTTAACCCTGTCTGAAAATGAGGAGGTAATAATACCTACCTCCTGGGGTTATAGTGAGGCTTAAGAGAGTTAGTATTTGTGAAATTCTTAGAACAGTCCTGACAGGTGTGGGGTTTTGTTGTAGGTGGTGTCATGGTCCTGTGCTGCACACTGCAGTGAATGTGAAGATGGGTCCAGCCTCTGTGGACTTATAATTCATTTGGAAAGGGAAAGTATTAGAAAACTTAGGCCATGACAGTGGAGGCTATAAGGAGCCCAGGAAAGGCACCATGGGAACTAAAGGGGCCCAAGATAGTTTCATTAAAATGATGGATCTTAAATAAGGGTAATTTCTAGAAAAAGTTAGAGAGAAAAGGGCACAAAGGGACATATTCCAAGGGTGAGAGGACTGAGACAGGAAAGAGCCTTGAGGAAGACTGAAATTGAGATATGTTGTGATGTTAGGTTGTTACATGACAAAGTTTCTCTTAACATATATAAAATAATGATGTGATTTATAAATGATGACATCTTGGAAGCTTGATGAAGTGTGGTAGCTCTATCTTGGTCTTTCAAATAGTGAGGTGTTTGTGTGTGATTTATTTAATGACCCCCTTAATGCAGGACATGTGGGTTACTTCCAGGTCGATGTTTTACAGACTGAGCGTCCTGGATGCAGGCCTCCATATTTACTGAGTCTGTTTCTAGGATTTGTTCCTAGATGTTATTGCTTTAAAATAAAAAACAAACAACATTTTGACTATGCTCCTTATGTGTGCACCACTGTTAGATATGTACTTTTTCAAATTGGTAGTTGCAAGGAATCATAATGGGAAAGTTTTGAGTGTGGAATTAGAGCTAAATGTTAACTGAAAAAAAATCTAATTTTATTACTAAGAATGATTTGAGGATGAGGTGCTAGTGAGATGGTAATTATGACTGCAGAACCTGGGAATACCTGAGTCTTCCCCGACTCCACTCCTAGGCCCCAGAGGTGGATGTGTGTGCCTGAGATCAGAGGTGAAGGAAAGCTGGCTTGGCTCCCAGACTTGAACACTTGCTATAGGCTGTAGTAACCTAGGCCGGGAGAGATGAAAGTGGTCCCTCTCACCTGCTCACAAGGACCTGCCCTGCCCCTGGGTCTCCAAGTGAGAGAAAATGCACCACATCCTTGTGCTTAAGTAATTTTGTAATTTGAGGTGATCCCTTCCTCTGCAATGTTCATGTTCTTCTAGCCTGGAACTGAAAGAGGAGGGAGTAATGGGCAGGGAAATGGGAGGAGCTGTTACCTCCTTCCCCTCTGAGGGACCCAGGGCTGAGTTCCTTTTAGTTTTCTTCCAGGACATTGGGAATTGAGACCAGTGTTGCAGCAAGGTAAGTAATATTTTTGAAAGTTGTTACTATGCAGTATTTGCATGAGGGGGGCGATTTACTAATAGATCAGAATGAAGAATTTCAGTAGATGATAAAATGCTGCCCTCTGACTAGTCCCTGGTCTCTTTCAGAACAGTAGCTTCCATTTACTGACTGAGACTCAGTATATGCCAAAAGCGCTGACCTTTATGGATTTAATTCTCATCACGGTACTGAAGAAATTGAGGCACAAGAGTTCAAGTAACTTGCCTAAGGTCATAGTTAGTAAGTGCCATTCATTCAACTGATAATTACTGAGAGCAGGAATTCATATCTAGGTCAGTCAGATTCCTAAACCAATACCTGTAACTACTGCATTTTGGCGGTGCCTGTTTCCATGAAATCTCTTTGTATTGGAGCACCTTACCTACAAGGTAAGAGCATGAGCATTTTCTCCTTTTTCTTCCTCTCAGGCTGTGAGTTAGCTCCTTGAGAGCAGGAGTTGTGTCTCCTTCACTACTGCATCTCAGTACCAGGAGTAGTGCCATGTACATAGTAGGTCCTCAGTACATACTTAAATACGTGAAGACTCATGGCCTAGATAAGTGGCAGAGCCTGGAAGCCAGTCTGGTGAGCCACTGCAACCCTGCTCTCTAGGGATGTTTTCCTCGCTTCTGAGGAGTGGTGGAGGGATGGGGAAGAGACTCCTTGAATCTCCTCATTGCTAAATATTTGACCCACTAGAATGCTGTGGGGAAGAATGGGCTCCCTAGCTGTGCTGACTTGTTCTTTTTCAGAGATGGGAAGGCTTGCTGAGTATATAAAATTGAAGTCAGTGTGCCTAGTCTGGAGGAGGGAACTGCTACTTTTATATCCAGTGATAAAAATTTTTCATGGGTTCCTGAAACTTTCAGAAATGATCTTGGATCTCAAGTATATGTATCTAAAATTTATATCATTCCTCTCCATAGCAAGAGAAATAATTTCCAAATTACCGTTCGATTTACCCATCGTATATAAGCTTCTTGATAAATCCTTATTTTACGCCTTTGGGATGAATTTTGCAGCAAGTTCCACAGTGCAAGTTGTTAAGAATTTTAAACTTTCCTAAGTAACTTTCTAATGGATACATCAGTTTTCACTTGTTCAGCTTGCTTTTACAAATTTTGAAGCTTTTTGGATAACTGGTTTAAAACTAGGCTTAAAAAGAGCTGATTGGATCAGGGCTTTTTCATGCTGTAACACCAGCAAAAATGAACTGTAGGTTTTTAATAGATGTAGATAGTTTGGAAATTTTTTTTTAACAAATAGGGTTTGAAAAATTACATCAATGCTTTGTGGTTTTAAAAAATGATTTACTTTAGTTATTCTCACTCCCTGATTTATATTTGAATTTCCATCAAGCAGCATAATTTGTTGTTGGGAATGTTTTCAAGTGCTTGGGTGCATTTGATGTGAAAAATTTAACGGTCTAAAGCCATTTTAGTTTATAAATAAAAACTTCATTTTACCTGAACAAATTTTTTCAGAAGTTTAAGAACCAACTTTGGTGATTTGTAGTAGTTGTTTACAGATAAACCTTTTTTTGGCAAGACCTCCCCCTTACCTCTCTTCTTCTTCTTCTTTTTTTTTTTTTTTTTTTTTTTTAAGATTTGTGTTTAACAAAGATATTTTAGATTCAGTCTTCCTTTAATAAAATTCTTTCAAAAGTTCTAATGTTTTATTTTAATGGCGGTAGGCTTTGCAAGTTCATCTTTCAACTTCATAAGAAGACAAAAACGAGTCTTGGAATACAGTAAGTTTATTTATTACTAGGAAATCAGATAGCTAGATCTGTCCCCAGTAGGACAAGTAATAATGGAAATTTTTCCCATCAAATTTTTCTTTGTATAAAACGGAATATATGGTGATTACTTTTCATTTCATTTACTTTTCTACTTATGAAGTGACTATTTAAAAAAATAAACTAACCTTTGATCTTCCTCTTTGTCCCCCCTCCAAATGCCCTCAATTTAAACGAAATTAAACCTGCTATTCACCTAAATGACTGTTGAACACATTTGGCCTATTTTTTTTTTTTTTAACCTATGTTATTTTAGAACTAAATTTCAAGTCTGCTGACTTTTTGGTTAGAAAATTTTTTTCTTCTGCCTAAATGGAATTATTAGTTATTTATAGATTACCAGTAAAAGCTCTTCAGGTCCGCTAATGATAACTTGCTTTGTTTTATAGAGGAATGTCATATTTTGTGGTGATAAATTGTTATAGAGCAAGCGTCAACACAAAAGGCAATCAGTTGTCACCATGTGGAAGCAGACCAGAAGCTTCTCAACAGCAAGGCACTGTTAGCCTCTGCATCCTCAGTCCCTAGAGCATTCAGGCACATCTCACAGGGTTGACCCATGTTGTTGGGGGACAGGTGTAGAAGCATCTTTATTTTAACTATGATAGATTAAAGCTATGATTAGAATTAGAGTGCTATGATTAGTTTTTATTATTAGAGTTTTTCCTATCTACTTGAGTTTTCATAGCTCAAATATAGAATAACATAGGTTTCAGATTTTGTCAGCCAGTCGGTTATTGACTGACTTTTTGTTTTATTTCCACTGCAGTTTTAATAGCCACTTCTTGACTAGAAGAGTGAAAAAATAGTTTAATCTTGGCCCCTCTTAACGTTTTTTCATTGAAATTTTTTACTCTGGTAGGGCTTTAATGTTTCAGGAGTTTTTATGTGATTCTTTAACATGTTCCAGTATTAATTCCTTGGGAACTGTTTCTGTATAATAAGCTAGTATCCAGTTTTGCACATATTTTTCTTTGGGGGCAGTTTGGGCTTGGTGGACCCAGAAGTGTCGCTTCCTTTTCCTCTGGCCTTGGTTCTCCTTGCCTGCCTTTCCGTTTTGATGTTTTAATGATACGCTCCCTGCTCAGTGATTTGTGTTCAGGAAGCTAGCTGGGCAGTGATTACTTTTGTTTCTGCTTTGTGAACTTCCTCCCCTGCTTCCTATTTTTACCAAGCAACTACAGGAAATGAGACAACTCCTAGCTGACTGCTGCTAAGCACTGATTTTAGGTGGGACAAGGCCTTAGGGCCAGAGCCAATTAAAACATTTTCCACCTTTGTCTTTTCTGTCTTTTCATTACCTCCATCCTGTGTGAATCATTGGAACACTGTTGAGATGACCATATGTCCTCCTCAGCCTTTTTAGGGGCGTGGAGAAATGCTGCTCAGCTAGAGGGCAGACCTCTTGTGAAGTAGGTAAGGGATTTTCAGTGGTAACAGTAGGGGTGTGATATAGTGGCCTGTGGACCAACTGCAGCTGCTATCGTGAATGAACAGTGTGGCAGGAGCAAAGAGTTTGTTGAAGGGACCTCTTACAATGAGGCTGGAAAGGCGGATTCTTGTCACTTGGTGGGGCCTTGACTGGCAGGCTTGGAGTGAACTAAGGAGCCACATCTGCTCTCTTGAGATCTCTGAGAAGGGCCTCAGCCTCTGTGGTGCTCTCCTTGAAACTCATGGCGCTTGTTTTCTAAACCACTTATTTAGCATTTACCCATCTCTTTTCCAGTGGTAGCTCTTACTGTTTTATGGACCTGTTGTTGCTTAATTTATGGGGAAGTTTGTATCTTCTTCTGAGAAAGAAGTAACTTTTTTTATACATTAGGTAACTTGAATATGGTAGGAGCCCAAAGCATTTGTTTAGCAGAGTTGCTCAGTACTGTTGACCTTTGGAGTGGATAATTGTTTTTAGGTGGACAAAGGGGCTATACTGTGCATTGTAGGATATTTAGCTCTAGCACTCCCCTAGTTGATAACCAAAAAATGTTTCTAGGCTTTGCCAGATGTCCCCTGGGCAGTGTGTGTGTGTGTGTGTGTGTGTGTGTGTGTGTGTGTGTGTGAGAGAGAGAGAGAGAGAGAGAGAGAGAGAGAAAGAGAGAGAGAATCTTCACTTGTTAAGAACTATTATGTTAAACAATTGAATACTGACTTACTAATTTTGTGAAATGGAATAAAATAGAATGTTTGGTGTCTTGGGATTGGACCTATTTGTTAGTTTCCATTCCACTATCTGACATACATTTTTAGTTTGCTACTTGGATTTATCTCTTATCTATCAGCCAGCATTGTAATATACCTTCTGTGTGCTTTCTTTGGAGGAGCTGGGGCCTGAGCATCTGGCAGCCTGGCTTCTGATCCTCATAGGAGGTATTCCCTCTCATCTTCAAATGCTTACCCCTAAAGGCTAGTTCCTTGGAAGCTGTGCAATGCTGGTGTGAGAGAGATTGAGAGGCATTTAGAATGTAACAGTAACAACAGCTAACATTTATGGAGCAGTTGCTGTAGAACAGGTGAATAGGATTGGCAGGATTGAATATAAGGGATGGAAAGGTAAGGGAACAGGGACAGGGATAACACCTTAGGTTTAGACATAGGGTTGGTAATACCTTTAACCAAGGCAGTCAGAACAGCAGGGCGAGCAGTGGATGGAAGGATGACTATGTAAATTTGAAGGACCTGAGGAAATAGCTCATGAGCTTAGCTTTGGAAGATAAGGATCTTGACTGAAGAGCTGAGTTTGTGTATCATCAGCAATGAAATGGATATGATCTCCTCAAGAGAGATTGCTTTTCTTTTTTCATTGCTCCAGCTCCCCTTCCTGTCACTTCCAAGAAGCCTATAGCTTTTAGCCATCTAAGAGTGAGAAACAATGTCACGGGCTAGATGTTTGACAGAAGTGGACTAGTACAGTGATGGAGAGCTCAGCCTCTGGTGGCAGACTACCAGGCCCCAAATCCAGCTCTGCTGATGACTACTACTTTATCCATGTGGCAAGAACTCGACGAACTTACTTAACCTCTTTAGCTGCCTCACCTACTTCCCAGGGTCATTATGAGCATTAAATTAGGTAACAAATACAAAGTGCATAGCACAGTGCCTGGCACTTAGTACCTATTCAGTTAATGTTAGCTGTTTTTATTTTAATCTAATGAATGGTCTGTTTTGTTGAGGAGTACTTGTGTGAACATGATGTGTCATTAAAAAGCAGAACCTTATATTTAGCACTTAACTACTGCCTCTGTGAATAGCAAGGCTAACCGTCTGAATGCTATGTCGAAATAACCATTAAGTAACACTAAGAATGAACTAATTCAACAAATACCTGTTGAATATTTACAATGTATTTAGCCATCTCCAACATCTTGAATGGGCTCTGTGATCTTGGGGGTTGGAGATAACAGAGAAATATGAAGGAAGTGGGAACTTGTGATATAGTATGTTACAATACAACAAAGATAATGCTAAGATGGGGCTAAAAACAGGGTGTTATAGTAGCACAGAGGTGCCCCTAGCTCAGTCTTTGTCAAGGTGGCTTCCCCGAGATGTTTAAGTTAGATGTCCAGGAGGAGTGAGGTGAGAGTAAGCAGGAGAGTTTTCCAGGCAGAGGGAACTGAATCTGTTGATGATGGTAAGAGGGAAGATAGCACAAGCAAGAACTGGGTGATGTTGGGAAGAAATTGGGTGTGGAAGTATATTCTTGGAAAGGGAAGTAGGAAAAGCAAAATGGATTTTAAGCGGGTGAGTGACATGATTAAACAATCAGCATTCAGAAGGGAGCAGTCTGGGCATTTGGAAGATCACTCACGAGGCTCTCTGTAATTCAGGCAAGAGGTAAAGATGGTGTAACTTTGGATTGGCAGGGAAGATAGAAGGAAAAAGCCCTGAGAGATATTAAGAAGACAGGAAAGATATGAATAAATGATTAACTAGATGTAAAGGAGAGTGAGGCACAGAGGATGACTCTCAGGTTTCTGGCTTGTTGAAATAGGTAAATGGTGATGCCATTCACCAAGACAAAAGGAACACTGAAAGGCTAGGAGAATTGGTTTTGGACATTTAACTTGGAGACCTGTCCAGTAAGCAGCTGTATATTTGGGATCTGGAGCACAGGAGAAAGATCTGGGTTAGAGAGATGGATTTGGGGATCCTCTGCAGGGAGAATATGTCGATCTTAGAAATAGAGAGAGCACAGCATAGAGCTCTGAGAAACCACACAGCGCTTCAGTCTGTCAGGCAAAGGGGTGTCTCATAGAAGCAACTACGAATAGCCAGAGGGGCAGGAGGAGAGCTAGGAGAACTACCATCTTTCCATATCACTCTTTTTAATGTGGTAACATAGAAGCAGAGCCAAAAAATGAGAGCCCTAAGAAGAGAGAGAAGAACCGAATCTTTCAGGCATTTTCTCTTGCCTTGGTAGATATTTTTAATTCATGAATGTTGAGAATAAAATTCTTCAAAGCATTTTTTCTGGAATGCATTTCTAAATATGGCTTGTGTCATTCTGAACTGACAAAAAAACATGGGAATGGTTGGGCTTTGAACTTCATAGACAATAACTTCCCTAATCTCCCTAAAGAATTTCCTGTAGTGCTTCCACATTATCAAAGGTAGATATTTAAATTTACATTGTTGTGTACTGGAGAGGAAAGAGAATTTTCTTTTTTTTTTTTTTTTTCTCTCTGAAGAGAGAATTGTTCGTGGAGTGGCTCTTTTTTTAATAACAGCTTTATTGAAATATAACACCATATAATTCATTCTTTAAAGTGTATAATTCAGTGATTTTTAGTATATTCACAGTTATACAGCTACTATCACAATTCATTTTAGAACATTACATTACTCTTAAAAAAACCCCGAAATACCCATATCCATTAGTGGTCATTCCTCATTCTTCCATCCACCCCTAGCCCTAGGCAACCATTAATCTCCTTTCTGTTTCAATTGATTTGCCTGTTCTGGGCATTTCATATTAATAGGACCATACAGTATGTGGTCTTTTGTGTCTGGCTTCCTTTACTTAGCATAATGTTTTCAAGGCTCAAATTATGTCTAGCATGTTAGTACTTCATTTCTTTTTTATGCTTGAATAACATTATTCTATTATTTGCCTATACTACATTCTGTTTATCCATCTATCAGTTGATAGACATTTGAGTTGTTTCCTCTTTTTTACTGTTATGGATAATATTGCTCTGAACTTTCAAATACAGGTTTTTGCGTGGATATGTTTTTCATTTCTCTTGGATTTATACATGGTCGTGGAATGACTTGAATATATGGTACTTCTACGTTTAACGTTTAAAGGTACAGCCAGACTGTTTTCCAAAGAATCTGCACCATTTTACAACCCCACAGGCCGTATATGAGGATTCTAATTTCTCCACATCTTCACCAACACTTGTTATTGCCTATCTTTTTCATTATAGCCATCCTCCTAGTTGTAAAGTGGTATCTTGTGGTTTTGATTTGCATTTCCCATGATAACTAATGTTGGAAATCTTTTCATGTGCTTATTGGCAGTTAGTATATCTTCTTTGAAGGGTTCATCTGTATTTGATCATCAGTTTTGGCAAACCTGAAACTAAAAGAACAGATGAACATATTGACTAGAGAAATGAGGGAAAAGTGAATGTGTAGTGAAAGATGATGTAAAAGATAAAGGACAGGCTCCCTAGAGAAATAGCCAGCATTTTCTACCCATATCAAGCCTGAGCTTGAGAAACAGGGTGCTTGAGGATCCTGTTACTTAGCTGTGACTGGAAGTAAGAGACCATGATCTCTGCTTTCTTCTCTGTAGCACCTATCCTAAGGCCACAGATATTGCAGGCCACTGCCAGGTTTCTTCAGATCAATGGCCTGACAAATAGAGAGGTAGCTTGCCACATGGATGAACAAAGGTTCATCTATATTGAAGCATGTATCAGAATTTCCTTCCTTTTTAAGCTGAATAATAATAGTCCATTGTATGGTTATACCACATTTTGTTTATCTATTCATCCATGGACATTTGGCTTGTTTCCACCTTTTGGCTATTATGAATAATGCTGCTGTGAACATTGGTGTACAAATAACTTCAAGTTCCTGCTTTCAGTTCTTTTGTGTATATACCCAGGAGTGGAATTGCTGGATCATATGGTAATGTGTTTAATTTTTTGAGGAAGTGCCGTACTGTTTTCCACAGTGTCTGTACAATTCTACATTCCCACCAGCAACATCCACAGGGTTCCAGTTCCTTCACATCCTTACCAAGATGTTATTTTCTGGGTTTTTTTTCTTTTTATAATAGCCATCCTAATGGATATGAAGTGGTATCTCTTAGTTTTGCATTGCCTTTCCCTATGATTAGTGATGTTGGCCATTCGTCTATTTCTTTGGACAAATTACTATTCAAGTCTTTTGTCCACTTTACAATTGGACTGTTGGTTTTTTGTTTTTGAGTTGTAAAAGTTCTTTATATATTCTGAATAGTAATTCCTTTTCAGATATATGACTTACAAATGTTTTCTCCTATTTCGTGGGTTGCCTTTTACAAAAGTACATCAAAGGACACTATCAATAGATTGTAATTTTGATGAAGTCTAATTTCTCTATTTTTTCTTTTGGTGTCATATCCAAGAAATCATTGCCAAGTCCAAACTCATAAATTTTTACATATTTAATGAGTTTTGCTCCAGAAAAGTTATTCTCTTTGATGTTTAAATTGTTCCTAGTTAAATTTCCATTGGCCGCTAAGAGCTAATTCGTCAGGTTGACCCTGGTCCTTTTGACGTGAGCCTGGTATTATTAGATGGGTTCCCTGCTTTCAGGCCTGATAAGAATCGGTGGGCTTATCTTTTTGTTTCTGACCTCAGATTTAGAAGTAGGCATTTCTATGAGGAGCTCTGATTCTTTTCGGTGGAAAATAGTGTTAGGGGCATTTGTTGCAGCTGGGATGGTCTTCTGGATCTTTTTCATAAAGTAAATATGTACTTTTTGGAAAGAAAAAGATAAGTCATGATTTCAGATTGATATTTCAAATTTTAATAAAGGATTAAAGGATTTTTATTTCTTTAATTTCATATTCATGCTTCCTTTGTTGACAGTAACACAGGACAGGTACAGTCAAAACACTTTTGACTTTAAATAAACCTCTCTGTGTTTATGCCACCAACTTGACATATAGTTTGGGTTCATTTGTTTTTATTTTTAGGGATTGTTTTTTGTTAACTTTTTAAAAATTATATAAAATATGTATGTGGTTCTAAAGATAAAACTATAAAGCAAAGTAGATTGAGAGAAGTATGGCTTCCTTCCTTTCGTTTATTCCTCTTTATATCTCATAGGTAAACATTTTTATTAGTTTTGGATTATTCTTACATTACTTATTTTAAAAAATGTAAGAGTGTGTGTGTGTGTATCCCCTATACCCTACCGCACTCTCATTTTATTTCTTCTTTGGTTTTCATCTTGGCAATTGTATTATTTCCAAGAATTCTTTCTTCATTTCTTCTTTCTCTAGGAGTTCTTTACAGTTTTGCTTGCTTCTCAGATCTCTGACAATATCAGTTAGAATTACTTTTTAGGTGTTTTTCTGGGACTCAAAATATGTTTCTTCTGAGATCTGATCTACTTTTCATCTTAGTTGTCCTTTTTGTCCTCTTGCTTTTCTTTCACTGTCTGGTGATCCTTGTCAATGAAGAACTAGGCTGATTTTTATAGGTAATTGACAAGAGGTTCCTGTTCTTCCAACAGTCTTCTTAGCCTTAATAGAAATTGGTTGATTTGTTGACCAACAATGAGAGAAGTAAGGAGGAGAGCAAGTAGATGAACCCATTTCTCACTCATGATTTCTGTACCTGCTGACTCAAAGCTGGGCATTTATCCAGCTCCTTCAGGAAAAAGGGCTCTTCCTCTCTGCCCACCTTATTGACTCTGCACATTCTGGAAATATCTAGCTCTGCTCTGGTGTTTGTCATACAATTAACTGCTTTCTCTCCGTCTTCTAGAAAGTAGCCATCATTTAAATAGACTATATCCCTCAACCCTTCTCACTGCCATTGTGCCATGATTCCCTTGTGAACCAACATCTTTACTTTTATGTTATTGGGATTTGGGGAGGATGGGGAGGTAAGTAATGTGCCTGTTTATTTAGCCTGTCATCTCGAAATGAAGCTGCTTTGTGTCATACGACTGCTGTCAACAGGACCGCTTTTCACTTCATTTTCTCTGGTGGGTTAATGACCGAAAAGGATTTAAAATTTGTTCTCTATATTCACAAATTATAGCTATCACATCACTGAAACATGTGATGCTGCCCTGGGATAGATAGATTTCTACTCAGTTCAGGGGTTGGGTGACTTTATAAGACCTTTCTTGTTTGCCAGTAACTTCTTTCCAGAAAAGCAGGGATAACAAGGTCTGCTTACTTTCACTTATAGTGTGGGAATGAATAATATCATCATCAAACATTTAGGGCTTGATATGTGCCAGACAAGATTCTGTGTGCTTTATATGTATAAATTCATTTAACTCAGTAACAGTAGTTACTGTTATTATCCCTATTTTACAGACGATGAAACTGAGACACAGAGAGGTTAAAGAACTTGCCCAAGGTCACATAGCTGGTAAGTGGCAGAGCCAGGATCTCACCCAGTTAGTCCGCCCCCAAGGCCACTTTTTATCCACTGCACTCTCTAAAGGGACGCTCTTCAGATTTTCTCAGGATGACCTCTTTTTGTATCTTTCTACTTATGGGTATAAGAAAACCCATTTACCTAACCTTTGTGTGGTTTTTTGTTATTGTTTGAAATGGAAATTGCTGATAACTATGCAGAAAGGAATATTTTAAATGATGTGACCAAGTCTGAGTTCAATTTTAATCTCTTAAGAACTTTTGCAAATTATGTTGAAAAGATGTGACATCTACTAAAGGGTCTTTTTTCTGCTTTGTGTTTGAGAATCTTAGGCTGCAGTAAAACTTATGAACACAAGACTTAAATCTTAAAAGTCTTGGCTGCAGCTAACTTCTGAGGTCTTTCACAATGCATATTTATTTCCATGTAGCATGAATAGTGGATTCATAAATGAAGAATATTTTCCCAGTGAAAATTCTTTTTAAGAAAACACAGAAAAGAAATGTCCTTAAATGGATTGAACATGTTTTAGCCCTTAAGGCAGATAAATATGGGGGAAGCATTCAAAAACCAGTAAGACAAGCATTGAGAAGAATTTTATTTAAAAAAAAAAGTAAAAGTGATATATCTAGGTGCTTGTATACATTTGTGTACATTTTAAAACTTTTTATTACAGAAATGTTCAATTATATAAAACAATAGAGCAAATAATAAGAACCTTGTTTACCCAGCACCCAGTTTCCAACAGTATTTTGTCTGGATATTATGATCACCACCCTGAAGACTACTCCTTAGATGGATGTCACCACCTCTGCATATTGTTTCTTGGCAAAGTCCAATTTTAAAATGGTGGAACTTGAATAGTATTTCATTTCTGTGAAGAGGGGGTATAGCTCAGGGGTAGAAGAGTATTTGACTGCAGTTCCGTGATATTTCCTTGAATTCAACAGTCTAATTTTGATCACAGGAAAAATCAGCATAGCAACACCAGATCTGTTAAAAATAAATTAAAACCAGTTTTCATCTTAAGGGGTTTGTTTTCTCTGCTTGGAGAACCCCAGGCTTGACTGTGGGACTTAAAATAGACTTGTTAAAAGCAATTATGATACAAATAGAAGTTTTTATTGAATTGTCCAATCAGCTGTTTGGTTCTCAGAAGTAGAGTCATTTATCACATATGGGGAGGGGTTCCCTTTCTGGATTCTTGAATGAATAGCAATATTAGTGAAATACCTGAGTTGTGTTAAGTGGTGTTCACGTAGTAAGCATCTTCAGGTATCCATGCTCAGGTACCCTTAACATTGTCACTTTCAGTAGATTTTCAGCAGATCATTTTGGTTCTCAAGTTAAAACATGCATCAGACTCACCTGGGAAGCTTTTGAAAAATGCATATTTTCTGTTCCTATCCTCAGAGATCAATTTGTTAGATTTGGATTTGTACCCCATGAACCCACATTTTAATAGTCCTTCTATTAAGAGTGGTATTCTGATTCTGATATCAGGGAAGGAAGTCCTTCAGCTATAATCGGTTTTCACAGGCTTCTTTTCATCCTAGTCTTAATAAAGTTAATGTTAATATGGCATCATGTGAAAAAAAATCACTCTAAAAGTTTCCATTCTTAATGACATGTTCAGTGGCTGTTATAATCACCCCCTCTACACTGATATGACCTATAGACAGACTTATCCTAATGCAGGGTCACCCTTGGTTCTGGACAGTTCGATTCTGATGCTAATGGTCTAGGACCACACCTTGAGAATATAGGAAATAGGTAGTGAGTGGTATGGGTGTTAAGGGTCCCAAGTGTATTTCTCTTTGGTTTCCCTTTATATATTAGCCTGAGCTCTTCACAGCTTGGTTACCTCCTGGACCAACACTAGATGCAGGAAGTGAGGCTGGGTTTTCACGAAGTCACCTGTTGCCTCTAACTCTATGTAGCCTTTTTCTGGGGGCACAGGAAGCACAGGGAATGTGGAGGGCAGATGGTTCTCCACCTAGGGCTCCACAGCCAAAATGAATGGAAACTTTGGTGTTTTGAATTTATGTTTAACTAAGGAGTGTCCTTTCATCAGTTTCTCAAAGGAATCTGTGACCTTTCCCTCCCCACTGACTTCCACTCCCCCACTCTGCATATGGGACACACAACAAAAGAACCTGTCTTGGAGCAGCCTCTATAAGAATCACCTGGCCTCTGGAAAGCAACTATGGGGACTCCACATTACAGAACAGCTTCTCCTGGTCACAATTGCTTTCACCATCTGGTCAGAATTTTGCAACACACAGCTGAGCTGGGTGGACAGCTATGACCAACTGTAATGCTTACCCATTATTCCATATGTCCCCCTACATTTCCCAGCCTCTGTTGTAGTTACATTGATACCTTGTGACTAATTGTGGCCAAAGGGCTATGGGCGGAAGTGATGTCTGTCACTTCTAGCAGAAAGCAGTAAAGAATGGGTATGAGTTTCTTTTTGTGTGTGCTAAGGTAACTATGGAAAACACAAGTTTCAGTGATGTTCATATGAGTTGAAGAAGGGCTGCCAGACTCACACTGAACTTCACATGAGCAAGAAATAAATATTAAGTTAGGCCACTCATTTAAGGATTTGTGACTCCAGCTTAGCTTAATCTATCTCCTGGTCTGGGTATTCAGAACAGAAAATTTATGTATGTGTTCAGAGTACTCAAGTTTGATCCTGATACTATGTGGTCTAGTGCAAGACATTGGGTATCCTGGAATTTTTTCCCCCTTGTCTGTAAGTCGAAAGGCTTAAATTAGATGATCTTTAAGAGCCAGGTTCTAGGTAACAGCATTTAAATACAGATTTCTAGTTGGAGTATGAAAAGGAGACTAAGTCTGACATTAAAGGTATTCCTGGGAAACTTATTTTTTATGTACAAGAGGTATTATATATCTTTTGCTGTTAAATAAGTCACATAGGAAAATGGCAATGAAAGATGAAATAATGACTTTGTTGAGATAAATTCACATACTATATGTGTTTTAGTATATTCAGAGTTGTGCAACCATCACCACTTCAGAATCTTGTCAGCACCCCAAAGAGAAACCCTTTTGCAGTGACTCCCTGTTCTACAAATATACTTTCTATTTCTATGGATTTGCCTGTTTTGGACATTTCAATGTAATGTGTTGCTTCATGTCTCTGGCTTCTTAAGAGTAGAATTGCTTGGTCATATGCCAATTCTATGCTTAATATTTTGAAGAACTGCCAAATGGCCTTCCACAGTGGCAGTATCATTTTGTATTCCCAATAGCAATGTCTGAAGGTTCCAGTTTCTCCACATTGTCACCCACACTTATCTTCTATTTTTTGTTTGTTTGTTTGTTTTCTTGTAGCCATCCCGGCGTGTATGAAATGGTATCTTATTGTGGGTTTGATTTTTATTTCCCTAATGATTAATCATGTTGAGCATTTTTTCATTTGCTTATTGGCTAGCTTTGAAAAGTCTATTCATATTCTTTGCCCATCTTTTAGTTGGGTTACTTGTCATTTTATTGTTGACTTTTAAGAGTTCTTTATATATTCTGGATGCTAGACCCATAACAGATATATGATTTTCAAATATTTTAGCCAGTACTGTGGGTTGTTTCTTCACCTCGATGGTGACCTTCGATGCCCATTTTTAATTTTAATGAAGTCCAATATTTCTATTTTTTTCTTTTGTTACTTGTACTTTAGTTGTCATGTCTAAGAAACTCATCGCCTGATCCAAAGTCACAAAGATTTATACCAGTTTTCTTCTGGGAGTTTTATAGTTTTAGCTCTTACATCTAGGTCTTTGATCCATTTTCAGTTAATTTTTATATATCATAAGATAGGGATCTATATTCATTCTTTTGCATGTGGATATCTAGTTGTCCCAGCACTATTTATTGAAAAAACTATTCTTTTCCAACTGAATCATTTTGGCACCCTTGTCTAAAATCAGTTGACCATAGGTGTATGGGATTATTCTAAACTCTCAGTTCTGTTCTGTATATGTATTTCCTCATACCAGTATTCCACTGTCTTGATTATTACAGCTTTATAGTAGGTTTTCAAATCAGGAAGTGTGAGTCCTCCAACATATTTTTTTTTCAATATTAGTTTGGCCATCATGGGTCCTTTGCATTTCCATATGAATTTTAGGATTATCTTTCCCATTTTGTCAGAGATTGCATTGCATTTGTAGATGAATTTGGTGCGATAGTATATTTTTAAGCATTACAAGTTTCATTCAGATAAACTTTGGAAGCATATAAAGTTAAAATGTTTGTTTAATGCTTATGTTACTTTTTAAAAAATTAGATAAGTATGTGGTTCTTACTTGGCTTTCTAGGACCATCTGGCAGAGTAATGGGAGTGGATTCTCAGAGTCAGAGATAGCAATGTGCAACACAGAACAAAGAAAGAGCACTCCTCGGGGCAGCTCGAGACACTCAAAAGTGGTGATTCGCCATCAAAGACCACACAGTTTTTGTGCGAACAGTCTTCCTCCTCTAGCACTCCTGTGGAGTGCTCTATTGTACATCAGAATTTGTAAAGCCATATTGATTATGATGGAACACTTGGGTAGAAATGGATAATGATTGCCTTGTGGTCATGAATTTGAAAAAGAACATTTGGGAACAGATTTATCACAGGTAGCTATCTGAGCTTTTAAGAGTCAAGATTCTCTTGAACACAGCTATAAATGGTGGTCAGTTTAGTTGAATTTTCATGTCAACTGGGTTAGGGTTGCTGCACTTTTAGAGTATGTATTTGTATCCAAAGCACTTTTCTCATCTCTTGTTCTTGTAACCTATTTACCTTCCTAGGTTTCTTACGCAATCACAGAACCATAGTATCGGCCATGATATGTGACAGAGTGTGACATGTATTTATTTTTATCTACAAAATAAGGAAAATGGAAAGAAAAACCAGTAATCAAAAGTAGACCAAACTATATACAGACATCATATAGGTTTGAAGTTTAACATAGACTAAACCATTAAAATATATTTGAACTGTTGTTTTATTTGGGAGAACAGATAGTTCAGGTAAGTCTGAACCCTGATGTTAGCTATGTGAGAAGAATCACACTACTCCACTGTTGTAGGCATCAGAAACTACAACCAGAAATGTCCAGACCTCTCTAGAGCCAGGGTTTCTACAAAAGCTACCCCAGGATGTAACAGCCGGCACACACTGCCAGGCTTCCCTTCGAACATCCAGAGGGGAAATTGGTACTACCTGAGGGAGGATGAGAAAAATCCTATCTGCAAACTCTGCTGGCCACTCACCTCTTCAGGCTCTCTGTGTACTGCCCTTTGGTCTAGCCGCCGGGTATCCTGATCAGACCCTGTGCCAGCCTGCTTCAGGGCTTTTGCTCTAGTGGTCCTTTCACCTAATGAATCTCACCCATCTCCTTTGCACTTGTCAAAACCCATCCTACAATCGAGGCTTACCTCAAAGTAACATTTTCTTCATAACAACCTTCCTGATTTCTCTGTCTTTGCTCATCACTCCCTTTTTTCACATCCCCTTAAAGTTTTGTGGGCACTGTACTTGTCAGCATGAATCCAGGACCCACTCAGCTTGTTGTTTACTAGCCTTAGCTTTGGAATGGTTGCTGTGGAATCAAACATTTTTTGTTGCATTATTTTTGTACTACAACTCATGGAATTTTCCAGCAATCATGTCACAGTTCAACTCTCACTATTATTGTACCAGCTTTCGTAAGGTTATAAATTGATTTCTTATTTGTGTGTAGCCCACCTTTGTGGATAATAGCATTTCAGGAGTTAATGTTCCAGAATTACTCATTGTCCTGTAACTTTCCTGACTATCTTATTTTTTTCCCCCTTACAGGAAATGACTTAGAGGCCTTACAATTACATCTGTGCATTTTTTCTTCAGACTTTACAGTTGAGGGCCAACTCAGTCTGGAAGCACCTCTTATTAATGTTACAAGGAAACCACTACCTCAGCAAACAAAAGGAAAGGAGGAGAAAACTTATAATAACAGATGCTATTTTTTCAAAAACAAAAACCTGTTTTCAGAAAATAGTAAAGGAAATTTGGAAATTTTTCACTTTAAGAAGAAGCTTTACAGATAAATGGATTTGGCAGGCAGGCTCTGTCAAAATTCTGCAGAGGTTTGATCTTCCTTCTTAAGGACTTAGTGTAAAGTAATTCTGTACTGCTTTTTAAATTGCTGTTGATCAGCTTGTGGGTTTTTGGGTTCTAACTTTTCTGGTATATTGAAGATAAATTATATTACATTTTTTTAAAGTTAAGTTATTTTTCTGCCATGACAAATACAAATATCAAAATATTCTTGCAAAGCAATTATAGGTAAACATTTTTCTCAGCAAGCATATCTTTTTATTAAGAGAGTGGAATGCTAACCGTTCTTACACAGCATTTGGACACACTTTTATTTTTTGTCAGAGGTCCTGCCTACACTGAAAATATTAGTTATATAAACCTGTTGTCCTCATACCTACGTTGGATCACATGGTCACCTGCCTCATGGAAATGCCTTTCTTAAAACTTATATTTGCAGAACTCCACTATTTTTATACCTAGCTACAGTTTTGGGGAAAAAAGACTCGGAACCCTGACCCACTCACGGTCACTGGGACAATTCCCTCTCCCGCATGTATTGCTGCAGTGCCCAGGACAGTAAAATGGACTACAAGCGGCGCTTCCTGCTTGGCGGGTCCAAGCAGAAGGTGCAGCAGCACCAGCAGTACCCGATGCCCGAGCTGGGCCGAGCACTGAGTGCTCCCCTGGCATCTACGGCCACCACTGCCCCACTGGGCAGTCTGACCGTTGCAGGCAGCTGCCACCATGCCATGCCCCACTCCACGCCCATCGCCGACATCCAGCAGGGCATCTCAAAGTACCTTGACGCTCTCAATGTCTTCTGCCGTGCCAGCACGTTCCTCACGGATCTCTTCAGCACTGTGTTCAGGAACTCTCACTACTCCAAAGCAGCCATGCAACTCAAAGACGTGCAGGAGCACGTCATGGAAGCAGCCAGTCGACTGACTTCAGCCATAAAGCCTGAGATCGCCAAGATGCTGATGGAACTGAGTGCTGGGGCCGCAAACTTTACAGATCAGAAGGAATTCAGTCTCCAGGACATTGAGGTAGCGTATCTTATGTGTCATACTTGGGTAGGAAAATGTATCCCAGAGGTAAGTGAGGATGTTGTCTTAGTTTTTTCCTAAATCACCATAATGATGGTCTTCATTATCCTTCTGTTGACACTCTCTCCTTATAAAAACTTTGTGCATGCCAGTTCCTGAATTGCTTTCATTTAAAAATAAGTAGGTTAAAAGATTATTTAACAAACAAATTTTATTGGAGCTTCATTCTAAATAACATACTGTTAAAAATACAGGGTAGGGACTGAGAATTCTAAATGTGATTTTGAGCTTTATTTGTGAATTGTCATTATATGGAACCATTGGTTTAATGTCGAAATTTCCACATGCATTTATAGGATAAATTATTTTTCCAGTTCTAAATTCACAGCTGTTCACAATTGGATGTATTTGATTCTTATCAGTACATTTCCTAGGGTCTTTGACCATCAAAATGAAATATTCTCCCTCTTTCAGGGCTCTGGATTAAAATGTAAGGTTAGAATACAAATTTCATTCAGAGTAAAGATGACCTTTTCCTTCCTTCATTTAGGAAATGATTTATAAAATTGTGCTCTGTTATATTAGTGTCACTGCTAGATTTTTAAAATTATTTTTAGCTACTCAGGGAGTTGTTCTGAGTTTGATTTTTCCAATGAACATTTTAGCAGTGCATCATAGGTTAGCCTTCTGAATGCCATGAGGGAGAGTATCTTTTTTTCTCATCCTGGAGCTGAATTTGATTTTAGGAAATTAGTAGTCTTCTAAGCCAAATCTAATGATTGAGGTGGCTGAATAAGCTACCTTATACTGCTGTGGGTTTGGGGAGAGGGTGGGAAGAGGTATACTATTAAGTAATATAACTAATTTCTATTGTTTTTAAAAGTGATTTTGAAGGCATTACCAAGAAGAATTTAGAACTATTTTTGAAAAGGCACACTATTCTTGATGTAAATTAGAGATCATCGAACTTTTTCTGTAGAAGGCAAATAGTAAATTTTAGGTATTATGGGCCAATGTGGTCCCTGTCATATATTCTTTGTTTTTGTTTTTTTATAACTCTTTAAAAATGCAAAAACTAGTTTGGCCTTGTGGATTGTATTTGGCCTATGGGCTATAGTTTGCTGAACCTGCTGGTGTAAAAGTATAACTTCCTTGGGTCATTCTATTTTACATCTATGTAAACATATTTATAATTTCTGATTATTTGTATGGTCACATTTTATATTCAAGGAATTTATTAATTTGAAGTTTTTTTTAAAATGGCTTGTCATAGTTTAAAGTATTTTTAAGTTACACACATAAAGCATGTATTTTTTTTTTTAAAAAAAGTACTTTTTAAAAGAAATTCCAGCAAAACTACTGCTTTGCTATCCTATCTCATTCCTTTTCCCAAAAGTGACCACCATTAACTGATTGGTATGTGCCATTCCACACTACTGCCTGTGCACAGGTACATATCTGTGCAGGTACAAATGTACAGCTTCAGCTTTTGCTTGTTTTATATGAAGAACTATGTTATTCAGCCAACAGTGTGCCTGGTCACTGCAGATATGTGGCAAGAGAGCAGTTCGGGACTCTGCCCTCTTCTAGAGAGTGTTGAACAATATTAGACCTGATTATTACAGCTATCATCCTGTAATGACATGAGCACTTTTAGCTTTATTTAGAATTTTAGTCAAGAGTGGTTTGAAAAATAAAGCCAACAGCTTTTATTTTAACATGAACATTGAGCTCTTCTTCTTCAAGCCATGCTTCCAGGTGCTGGAGGAGTCAGACCTAGACCTGCATGGCTGTGTGCCCTCCAACTCTATAGGGCAAGTACCCTTGTTCCCCAGATCAGGGCACTAGAAGATGAACCAACCACAAGGAGTAGAGTTTTAGTAAGCCACTGAGGCACAGTAGCATCTACCTTTGTCCCTTCTGCTTCCCTGGGATCAGCATGGACCACTTGAGCTGAGAAGGGGAATACTTCATTATTGTTGTGGTTTGGAACTTTGACTTGGCTTTCCCCATTGAAATGTGATGTGGATAGCTAGAATACTACCATATTTTTTGTACATAATGGGCCAAACAGGATTTTGGAGGCTAGACTGGAAACAGTGTTGTTCATGGGTTTTAGAGTCTATGAGCACATTCTAAGTTTGAAACAGCTGAGTTACAAGTAAACTCTAAAATGCGATTGCTAGGTATAGGCCTGTAGGCTTAACATTTTGCTTTTTCCACAAAGCAGTATTTGTTATTTCTGGAATTTATGTATTTCCACAACCAATAAGTTTCTCTCTCTCAGAATATTCACCAACGTAGATGGAATGGCTGAGCATTTTTTTCCTTTTGGTCTTTTTAAAGTTTTATCAGCAAAGCCCTGAAAAGACTCTTTAACATTTATTCCTGGGGAAAGAAATCTGTGGCCTAACATTGCTGAACTTGACTGGATAGGCAAAGACTGACTACTCAGGAGGTTAGCCCAGGATTGTGGGTAAGAAAAGCCCTGAATTCTGTATTCAAATGCTTGACCATTTTAACCTAAGACAAAGTACCAGTCCAACTGTTCTACCCTGAAGATGCTCAAAGCATGCTTCTAATGATCCCTTATCGTTGTCATTGATTGACAGATCCTGGTACCTGTGTCTAGAAACTGCAGTTGTTAACTGTGTGCTCTGGGGCAAGGCAGGGTGTTATGTGAGTCCTGTCCTGTCTGTACTCATCAGTGACTGTGCCCCTTACCCCAGGTGGTTCACTCTCTCAATCTTGCTATTAGAGAAATGAGTTGTAACTGTGGCGTTTCACTCGTTAGCTAGTGTCTGTGACACTGTTATGGGCAATGGAGTCAGAAGATCTGGGTTTAGAAAATGACCCTGCTTCGTTCTGATTATATGCCTCAGGCAAATCTAACATCTCTAAGCCTTGGCTTGTCCATCTATAAAATGGAATTACCACCCACATTCCAGAGTTCTTGTGAGGATCAGAAGTGATTAGTGTGTGTGAAACTCTGTACCCAGTTAGTTGTCATCATCATTATTTATTATTATTGCTTCCAACATGGCTTGAAAGGTACTATTAGCCCTTCTCTGAAGTGCAGAGCACAGTATGTACAAAACCAACATCAGAGAGAAGCGTGCAGCAAAATATTCTTCTAACTGGAGCTCTGTTAGGTGGAACAAGTTCCCACTCTCAGAACATTTGCTCTGCTCATTTCTCTCCTGGTTACTGGGGTAGGCGCCTCCCTTTTCCCTCTGTGTTTTCTCTCTCGGTGTTGTAAGGTGGCAGCAGTATTTTTTTTCTGCGTGATATAGGAACTGCCGAGACCTTTTCAGGATAAAAGCCTGAGAGAACCTCTTCCACCAAGAGTCACTCCCCTGCTTGCCTTGTGTCTAGAATGTGATGTGTGGAATGAAGGTGGGGGAAGTTCATTGAAACATTTGCAGTAGCTGGCAGCCTTTGGACAAGCCAATTGACAGTTTAGGTAGGATTTTTCCCTCACTGGATTTATAGAAAATGTGTAGTTTACACTGTATATGAACTAGAATTTTGTCTAAAATGAGAAATGTGGTCTTAATCAAGTGCTTCATGGGAATTCCTTTGTATAAGTCTCACACTGTCAGTCCGCCAAAATGTGAATTCAGGAAAAATATGCTTTCCCATATTGAATTTTTTCTTTGTATAAAGCGTTGACATCCTACCCAAACATATTTCAAAGGTAGACTGCACAGGACCTGCTGTCTGTATCTTTTCTTCTTGAGTCTAAGAGCATCTCCACAGGTGGTTTTTACAGTTGTGTTAATTTCAGTGTTCCTGTAAATGCCAGGCAAGCTAAATTGAGGGCTGATTTCTTTTTGATTTTGTCTACTTCAGTTTCATTTGTCCTAGAAATCTGTTATCCTAAGTATTGTTTGCAATTAAAATGTGTGGTTCACATTAAAGTATAGACAATCCCATAACTTGATTTTCTAGTTATTAGAAAGTCACAAATGTCTACCTTTTTTTCAAACATCTATCACTTGTGTTAAGTAAAATTACTTTTTCAGTGCAAATCTAAATAAAAGAATCAAAAGGATGAATTCAAAAGTGATTCATACATTTGTTCCACAAGTATTTGTTGCACACTTTATTTGTGCCAGGTGCTGTTCTAGCCACAGGAGGATACAATGGTGAATGAGACAGAAATTCCTCCTTTTATACAGATAGAAGAGGGCTACAGTCTTAGATAAGATGGTTAGAAGGCGTCAATCAGAGGGCGACATTTGAGCAAAGACCTGAAGGAGATGAAGTGAGGAAGTCTTGTTGATACCCAGGAAATGAGGACTCCAGGCAGAGAAAACAGCTATGCACAGTTCCTGAGGCAGGAGTGAACCTGACTGTCAGAAGAGCAGTGAGGACCTATTGTGGCTGAAGCAGTGAGTCAAATGGAGAGTTCAAGGGGTGAGGTCAGAAAGGTACAAGAGGTCCGCCTTTGAAGGGAAGGTAAAGGGAGGGCAGCACGATGGGATCTGCCCTTGTCCAGTAAGCAGTGATGCCACATCTCCTCTTACGTTCTTCATCCTTAGATAGTTCTGGGGCTCTGGCCACACATTAGGGCCTCACTGTTGGGAGGCCATGGCCCTCTGGGCAGGTGCTCTGTACAAGCATTAGAAGCCCAGGGCTGCTACAGAGCTCTCAGGAGTTTGTCTTTAAGAGGTCTGTATTGTATATCATCCAGCATTTTTAGTGGCATTCCAAATAGCACCACCTTCTAAATGGGGAGGCAAGTCTATGGCCAGACTACCGTGAACAAGCTTGTTCCCATCTGATCTCGTAAGCTAAGCAAGGTCAGGCCTGGTTAGTACTTGGACAGGAGACCACTGAGGAAGACCAAGTGCTGTAGGTGTAAAAATTTTAAAAATAAGGGATTGTAAACTGACAAGGTCCTTGCAGTCTGTGAGGTCAATCAAGGGTTGCTTGCCTAAATAAATAAAATTAAATAAATGAGGAGGCAAACTTTAAATAAAACTTTTATGTCATTGAACCTGGGCTTTCAGTTGATGCACTTACAAATGTCTTTTGTACACTGTGTGATTATCATAAACTGCTAGAAATTATTTGTGAACGCTGACTTATTCTTAAGGACCTTAATTCAGGTACATTAACATTTATTTGGGATATGCCAGAAATACTATAGAGTAACAGTAATGGAAAATATTAGAAACTGTTTTCAAAATGTGGTTTTCATTAACCTTAATGGAATTAAATTTGCATATTGTTTCTTTTTATTTTTGCCTGAGGTAAAAGTCATTGTTACTTTTTCTTTGTTTTGACTAGTAGATCATCCATGATAGATTATGGAGTAAATATTTCCTAACTATATGTGCCAAATGAAAATCCATATTGCTGCTGTTAATCAGAAACTGTAGTTTACTTCATAAAAAGCTTGTATGGATCTAGTTTTTAGTCTGTGGCTAATTTCTCTAGTCACTCTTTTTAACTTATTCCTTTATTGAGGCAAATCTTAATTAAACTGTCTTCAGATTTTTGCCTTTAGAAGAAGCTATAATTAAGTGGTTGGAATTCGGATGATTCTGTAAACTTCGCTGTAAACAGTAAACAAGATTTACTGTCTGCCCAGCTCATTCTGCGTGGGTGGAAGCCACTGGGGCCAGAGGGCATCTGCTGCTTTGGAAGGGCTGGACACTTTGATTTGTTAAGACATGCTGTGCAACCAATTCATTATCCTGAAAATTGCTAATTGAAAGGAGAAAAATAAGAAATTGAGCAAATTTCCTGCTTTTCCAGTACAGTTTTTAGGGTAACCACATAGCCCTAATTGATGAGGGAAGATTCTTCTAAGAATCTCAGTTTTGTCCTGTGTAGAGTATACTGTAGTATACAGTAGAGGATAAAACCATTTGATGAAAGGTCATAGGTGAGCTTCATAAGAGAAGGATCAGGTCTTTCTCTGCCAAATCCACTGGTCAACCTCAGCATCACTGAATATGAGACAACCAGGTGATCAAAGATAAAAGATAAAAGAACCACATGCAGCACCTTCATAATACATTCTTGCACTTCTCCCTCATCTTCCCCACCCACTGCCACTAAACACCCCCGCCCCCGCCCCCCTCCCTCCCCTTCTGCTAAAATAATCTAATCAAGCCTCTAGAATGAATGCCCAACCTACAGGAAATGTGAAGTATAGTGGAACAAGTTATACAACACCACAAGCAAGCAAATCAGACAAATCCAGAGTGTGGCATCTTCTATACAGTTGACCTGCTTTGTTCAATGAGTCAAGTAGCTTGAGAAAACAACTAGGTAGAAAATTCCTAAATTAAAAACTTAAGAGATATAACAACCAAATAAAATGAGCCTTTTGTGGTTGAGAGTCAAACAACCAAAAAGAAAAAAAAGATTTTTAAAGATAATTTGGGAAGTTTGACTATGTACTAGATCTTAGTTGATTGGGATTTACTTCAAAACATTTCAGCAAAAAGTGGAGTTGGGGAGAATGATGAAAAAAACATGGCAAAATGTTAATGGTCATTGAAGATTTTTGGTGGGTGCATGGGGGTTTGTTATATTCTGCTTTAGTGTATGTTTGGACATTTTCCAAATTAAAAAAAAAAAGGGAAAGAGAAACTTAGGACCGCACGATAGGAATGATATATCAAGAATACCCAATAAACAATTCCATTTAATGGAGGGATTTGTGCATAGGAAGTTGTCTTCTAATAGAAAGGGGAGTGTTTAGGGAAACTCCTTTGTTTTCTGTCTACTCACAGAATAATAGTCTTCTTGACTTCCAGTACTTCTGATCACCAAATGAGATCACACCAAGCAGTTTTGGGTCATTGCTGACACTAACACTCCGAAGTTAGCATCAGATCTCACAGGTTAAGGGCTCTCTCCCACAAGACCACTTCCCTCCTCTTTAGACACCAACTATGAGTCTGGGGTGTTATTGCCTCTACTTCTTACCCACTGGCTATAAATCAGAGGTTCTCATCACACTTTCCATGAGTTTGATTAATTTGCTAGAGCAGCTCACAGAACTCAGGAAAATATTTTACTTAGTAGATTATAAAAGGATATAACTCAGGAACAGCCATATGGGAGAGATTCATAGGGCAAGGTGTGTGGGAAGATGTGTGGAACTTCCATGTCCTCTCTAGGCGTGCCACTCCCCTAGCACCTCCATGTGTTCACCAGTGTGGAAACTCTCTGCAACCCTTCCTTTAAGCCTTTTCAAGGCTTCATTACTTAGGTGTGGTTGATTAAATCATTGTCCATGGGTGATTGATTCTACCTCCAGCCCTTTCACCTCCGCAGAAGGGTAGGGCTGAAAGTTCCAAACCTTTAATCATGTGGTTGGTTCCCCTGGCAACCAGCCTCTATCCTTAGGGACTTTCCAAAAGTGACCTCATCAATATAAACTCAGGTTTGGTTGAAAGAGGTTTGTTATGAATAATAAAAGATACTTTATCTCTCTTATTAGAAAATTCTAAGGGTTTTAAGATCTGTGTGTCAGGAAGCTTGGAGAAGTCAGTCTCTCTCTCTCTCTCTCTCTCTCTCTCTCTCTCTCTCTCTCTCTCTCTCTCTGTATACACACATATATATATATTTCTAACTATAAGTCACAATATCACAGGGAGGATTATTGAGTAAGGTATAGCAATGGAAAGCAGATGCTTTTCAGAAAAATGAAGATATAGGTGAATCAGGGAAGAAAATGAGAACAGAGGAAAGATACTTCTGAAGGCAGGACCCCAGCATCAGGTAGGAATCAAGGAAAGTCTGCTCCTAATTTTAATGACTAAAATGGCAATGTTGCTTTCTTTTAGAAGAATATGATGTAAAATTTCATAGTTGCTGAAAAGATTTGAGTGGAATAAGGGAAAAATTAGGTTTGGTGAACAGATTAGAAGGAAACAAAGGGTTTATGGAATTTTATGTAGGACTAGCTTTCCTGAATTATTTTCTATTCTAAATTTTTATGGTTGCTGGCCAGCTTGCACGATTTCACAGGACTGGATAGTAGCCTATTTTGACAGCCTTCCTCATCTTTAATCAAGAATCTGTAAAACATTTGCCTAAAATCTTTCTGGGACCAGCATACACGGGGGTTGTGTCCTGAACCTCTCTCTGCCGCAGGCTAGTGCAGTCTTCCCATGGAGGGGTTTGTTTGCAGTGTCCATCCCTCCATGAGACTGGGCTTTGTGACCCTCTAACTAATGCTGAAACATTCAGAGCCAGAAAGTAGAAATAGCCTAATGTTGTGGAACCGCTTTGAGTCCTTGCTGTTTCCGGGACTCCTCCTGAGGCCTTCCAGCTCCTGGAATAGGCCCTAGTCTCCTGGCCTTTTTCCTTTTCTCATAACTGCTGCTACCTGGGCGAAATGCAGATGTGCTGGCTGCAAGCTGGTAAAGATGAGTGAGGACAATCCAAAGTGCTCCAGGCCTGTGGGCTGAAAGGAATAAATAAGTAGATTGTGACACTAGATGTGCTGAGCGCTGTAATGCAAATGGAAAATAGCCTCAAGCCTGACTGTTGATTGGTTCAGTGTTCCCCCACCCAGCTCCTATGACAGGCCCAGGCCCCATACCAGAACCTCCTACCTGCCTGGAAGAGGTAAGGGCAGGACAGAGAACCTTGTTAGCCCTCGTAAGAGTTTAGGTTTTATACAGAATGAGATGGGATTTTTTAAAGGGGGATTTTGAGCAAGAGACTGATAGGATTTGATTTGTTTTTAAAAATCACTATGGCTATATGTGACAGAAACCAAAGTCAGAGTACCTTAAACAACAACAATTAAAGCAAAAAGAAGCTAATACTCATATAATACTTGTGGTGTACTCTATTCTGAGCCTCAGCACATTAACTGACTGAATTCTAGTGATAACCTTATGAGTTAGATACTATTCATATTCTCATTTATTGATGTGTAGACTAAGGTATGAAGAGGTTAAGCAATTTATCAAAAGTCTCATGGCAGATCTAGACTTTAGACCCAGGCAACCTGACTATATAGAGAACAAACTCTTGACTGTAGCACTGTACTGCATCTCAACAAAAGTGTACAGTATTTCCCCCAAATACATGGTTTCATTTTCTCCAGTTTCAATTACCCTTGGCCCAGAATATTACGTACAAAATTCCAAAAATAATTCACAAGTTTGAAATTACACATCACTCTGAGTAGTGTGATGGAATCTCTTGTCTTCCTGCTCTGTCCTGCCTGGTACATGAATTATCCCTTTGTCCAATATATTCATGCTGTAGACACTACCTGCGTGTTAGTCATTTAGTAGCCATCTAGGTTATCAGACTGTTGTACCACAGTGCTTGTGTTCAAGTAATACTTATTTTACTTAATAATGGCCCTAAAATGCAAGAAGAATGATACCGTACAATTCAGGTATGCCAAAGAGAAGCTGTCAGGCGCTTGTTATATATAGTAGGAAGGCCTATTGTAGCTATGTCACAATGCCTGTGTCATTAACTTCACATCATCTCTTATCATTATATCGTCTGACATCACAAGAATAAGGGTGAGTACAGTACAGTGAGATATTTTAAGAGACCACATTCACCTTTTATTACAGTATACTATAAATCTATTATTAATGTTGTCAATCTCTTACTGTGCCTAATTTATAAGTTAAACTTTATTATAGGTATGTATGTATAGGAAAAACCAGAGTATATATAGGGTTCAGTACTATCTGTGGTTTTAGGCATCCAGTGCGGGTCTTGGAACATATCCCGTTAATAAGGAGGACACAGTTTTGACCTATGAAACTGAAGAAAATAAGCTCTTTGGCTATGGCTGGAGCCAGGGGCTCACACAGTGCTGAACAGCCTTTTTCTCTCCTCTGTCTTCTTGAATGTTCTGTCATTTGCACATAGACTGTCTCCATGCTAGTGTCCCCAACAACACAGAAGAAGGAGCAACTCTGCTTTCCCCACAGTTCTGACAGAAGTTCTAGAATTGAATCTGGTTGGCTTGGCTTGGGTCACTTGCCCATCCTTGTTTCCTGTGGCCCAAAGGGTAAAACTAACACCAGTTGGCCAGGCCTGACTTGTATACCCACTCCTGGGACGGGGATGCAGGCAGAGCCAATCTCATCCATACAACAGGGCTGAGAGTGCAGAAGAGGCGGTTCCCCGAGTGGCTGCTTCCAAAGCATCCAGGGTTGGATGTTGGGGAGGCCGCACCACACATGCCAGCTGGAGAGGGCTAGAGAATGAGAAGCAGTTAGGACCCTGGATCCACACTGATAATTCGTTTTGTTTTTCAGGATTTTAGCAATTATGTGTTTCTTTGAAACCTTCTGTTATGTCTCTTAGTAAAGTTCTGTAGTTTCATTTCTAGTGACTGTATATTTCTTCTTAAAATTACGTAATTTATATTTTATTTGCTCTAATGAATGAAATAATTTTTAAAAGTTTTTTTTCTATAAATAGGAATACCATTGATTTTTATATTTTTATCTTTTCTCCTGCCATGTGACTGAACTCAGTAATTCTGATGTTTTAGTTGGTTTATTTGGGGTTTTTTTGGTATACATGGTCATGTCATCTGCATATGTCTCCTTCTTTCCTATAGTTATCTATCTTGTTGCATGGACCATAAGTTTTAATATATAGACATACCTTGTTTGATTGTGCTTTGCAAATATTGCATTTTTTACAAAGGTAAGACTCTCCACCAGTAAAAAGATTATGACTCTTTTAAAGACTTAGATGATGGTTAGCATTTTTTAGTGATAAGTTATTTTTTAAATTAAAGTATATACACTTTTTTTTTGACATAATGCTCTTACACACTTGGTAGATTATAGTGTAGTATAAACATAATTTTTGTATGCACTATGAAACCAAAAAATTCATGTGACTTGCTTTATTGTAGTATTCGCTTTATTGTGATGGTTTGGAACCAAACCCACAGCATCTCTGAGGTATCCTATATAAAATACTCAGCATGAGCATCCTTGTTTTTGTCCTCATTTTGATAGGAATGCTTCGGATATATTACTGTTAGTTATTTTAACAAATTAGTTTTTCTCATATGTGAAACAAGGTTATGATACAAAATTCAAACATTTCCAAAATGGTGAAAGTCCCCTTCTTGCAGAAGTAATAATTCTCTCTTCTAGCTTCTTCCCAGTTCCAAGTATAACTATTAATCATTTTATGTATCTATGCAGATAGCAGCAAATAATTATGCATACAGACATATATGGAAAATCTTTTTATTTCCTTACATATACTCTCTATTCCTTTGATAGCATTCTCATTAATGATAATATTGGTTCTTGGTTTGAAAGACAAAACAGACAGTTCCAAGTCATAATAAATGTTATACCCGATTCTTCATTTATGGATAAAAGTGTTACTTGGAGGAAAGACTTGCACGGTTTATGGTCTTCCTCCAGAAAAATCAGGATTTCCTTCATGCTTATGGGTAATGTCACCCTAAAAGTAAGCTCATGGGTTGCAACTGGTCTCTGTAGGTTAGCTGCAGAAGAGCTACCCAGGGAAAGAAAGCAGGGGGAGTTTTTTGGGGGGAAATCAGTTGTTATTTGCACAGAGATAATAGTGTTATGGTATCCTGCCCTCAGCCCTGCAGTCACCATGCTGCTCTTGTTCTAGCCTCGTGCTTTTATGTGGAGTGTAGCAACTGCTTCCTTTCCTATTTTCAACAAATATGTGTGGAGGGATTGTCTACTTTGTGCCAGGCACTGATAACTCAACAGAGAGCAAAACAAAAGACCCTGCCCTCATCCAGCTCAGCTTCTAGGAGAGGAAACAGAGAATAACACATATAATAGCACAGTATAGTGCCGTTAGGTGGTGAGAGATGTCATAAAGAGAAATAATGATAAGGGGGAAAGAGGTAGAGGAAAGGCCTCTGTGGAGATGGGACATTTGAGCAATAACAGTATGAAGAACCATACGAATTCCAGGGGAAAGGTTGCTCCAGGTAGAGCAGTGGTTTGCAAATGGGGTCAGGGTGGGCTCTCCCCAAGAGGACACTTGGCAATGTCTAGAAGTATTTTTGATTATCACAAAAATGACACCCCCCCCCCTTTTTTTTCTCATGCTAGGGCTAGATGAGAGAAACCTTGCTCACTTAAAGAGCTTGATTGTTACACTAGAGACCCAGAATGGTTTGAAGGAGGAAGTATGATAGAGTAAAAGATATTGGACTTGCATATTAGGGAATCAGAATTTCACTGACTCACTGTGTGTTTGGAGACACCTTTTTTTGGTTATCTTTTACGACCTTAGTTTCTCTCTTGGCTTCTGACCAAGACCCCAGTCCCCGCTTCTCCACACATACACACCCCTGGTTGGATGGTGTTTCTTCATGGAATATGGAACATTTAGGTAACTAGACTCAGATCCCAGATCATGAAAGACATAAGTTTTCAGGAGCACAACGTTCTTAGATTTATCTGATTTTCAATTCTACTTATTTGGAGAAGGTGGAATATTGCTATTTCTCTTCCTTGTAGCCTTTCAGGTTGTATTTCAGCCCTGCAGCAAAACAGATGCCTAGATGCGTAAAAGCTTTCCTCCGCTGCCACGTTTGAACTCTGATGCAGTTATTGGTGTCTCAGAAGTCACCTGAGGAGGAAGGGATTTTTCTCCTCCGTCTTTTTTTTCTATTTTTTTATTTTTTTAATTTTAACAGTAAGGATTTCAAAATTTATTCAAAACAGAATGATCTGAGTGATTGTGGTGGCTCTATATCCCAACCAGTGCTGCTGGCATCTAGTAACTGGAGGCCAGGGGTGCTGCTAACAGCATCCTACAGTGCATAGGACAGCCCCTCACAAAAGAGAATTCTCTGGCTTCAAATGTCAGTAGTGCTGAAGCCGAGAAACCTTGAGGGGTGGAAGTGGGAACTGCTTGTGCAAAAGAGTTGAGATGGAAGCTGTTCTTAAAAATTTTGAGGAACAGCAAGAAGGCCAGTGTGACAAGAGCAGAGAGTGGAGGGATAGGAATATGTTCTGAGAATTGTCAGGGGCCAGATCATGTAGGGTATTGTAGGACAGAATGAAGGATTTGGATTTTACTCTGATTGTGACGGAAAGCCATTGGAAATAATCCGATTTCTGTTTTATAGGCTTCCTGTGCAGAAAATAGCCTCTATGGGAGAGAGGAGGCTTTGCTAGTTTCCTTTCAATATCCAATCTCCCTTTCTTTTTTAGTAACAAAACTCTGTGTGTGTGTGTGTGTGTGTGTGTGTGTGAGAGAGAGAGAGAGAGAGAGAGAGCGAGCGCTAGAGAGAGAGAGACAGAGAGTGAGAGAGAGAGAGAGAGTGTGTGTGTGTGTGTGAGAGTGAGTGTGAGTGTTTGTGTGTGTGTGTGTGTGTGTGAGAAGATGACACCAAGGTTTATGACATGAGCACCTGGGTCACTGGTAGTGCTATTTACTGAGATGGGGAGAGGTGGTGGGAAGAGTAGGCTAGAATAATAGGTCCACGATGCCTATTAGATATCCAAGGGGTGTGATGTCAGGTAAGTAGTAGGATATACACTTTTGGAGTTCAGGGCTTTGGTCAAGATTGGAGATGCGAATTTGAGAACCATCAGTCAGTATATGGTATTTAAAGCTTAAAACTGGATGAGGTCATCAAGGAAGTGAATGTAGCTAGAAAACCAAAGAGGGAATCAGGACCAGTGAGCTCTGGGGCACTCCAACATTTAGAAGTCAGGATATGAATAGGAAGCACCCAAAGAGGTTGGAGAAGGGACAGCCAGAGAGTGAGGAAGAAACTGGAGTAAGTGCAATGACTTGGAATCCAAGGGAAGCAAATGCTTCAAGAAGGCTCACTATCTCAGATGTTGCTGAGAGGAGGTGTGAGACCCCCTTCCCCACCTCAGCCCAAGACTTGCCACAGTTATCACCTATTGGAATACCATGTGAATAAAAGTGGTGGGAGTGTCCCTGTCAAATGGGGAGGGTGATTCCTGTCTCGATGAGATAACATGTGAGACATCTAGTACCCTGTCACCAAGGACACAAGCTCCCCTCCTAAGTGACAAAGATAATGTTTATAGAGTCGAGTTTCCACTTGTGAATTTTGTCTTAGTTTATCAGTTGAGATATTTTAGTGTTTTCTTGGTTGAGTGACAATTTTAATAAAAAATACACACATCAAGAAATAGAATGTCCTGAACTCTGGTAGGCTCCTAGGTCATATGCTTTCTGGGTGACTTAAATATATTTTCATCGCTGCCCTGTATAAACCCACAATGTTAATTTGCTTGTTTATGGAAGAAACTTGCATTTTGAATGGGAAAAATTACTCTAAGAACAGTCCTTTGTCTACTGTAATTAACGTGGACCTAATTACCTTGAGTGGCATTTCACTTTTTTATGTCCTGTATGATACTTTATAATTATCCTTATTAGTTATGTTAAGATTTATAGCAATGCCACTGAAATATAAAATTTCCTATGTGTGTTGGCATGGTAAAAATTTTTGACATACATTTTATTTTGGAAAGCAGACTAAAACAGAACATACAACATGATCTGGTTTTTCCAAAAATCATCTACAGATACAAATGTAGGCTATATAGGAAACACATAATCAGTGGTTATATCTATTAAGTAATATTTGGTACCATTTATTTCTTTATTTAGCTGATCTTTTTTCCCATAATTAATTTACAGTTAATATGTATTACTCATATAAAAGGTTTTATATACCACAGTACTTGGTACATGTAGAAACTGAATGTTGATATTTTCACCAGCAATCAAGCAGCAGATTGTAACTTTGTCTGAATGATTAGCATTTGGTATTGGCTCAGCCACCCTTGGGCACATGTTGGCTTTCTTTCCTTCCCTGGTTCTTTCTCCTAAAATAGCATGGTAGCTTTTTTATGCGCTAGGTTAATACTGACTGCATAGAGATTTTTGTTACTTTTTTGTTTGTTTCTTTTTTATTTTTAAATATTTATACATTCACTATAATCAGTTTTTAGGTCAGACTGTACACGTTAGTTTCTGTAAACTTATTTTTACATTTTATACTGTAATCTAATCTTTGTAAAGTAATTTCCATAGTCCAGGCATGGTCCACTGCATTCTCTGTCTCTTTGGAGACACATTCGGGTCTTTGTATCATGTTCTGATCTTTTGGTTAGGTCCTTAGGTAATGACTCTGGAATTATACGAACAAAAAAGCAAGGTTTAGGACATTTGGAACCAAATATAATGTTTAAGGTGTAAGAAAGGAATGAAGAGAAAAATGATTGAATGACTTTGGAATTTCTAATAAAAGCAGCCAATCAAATCAACTTCATTTCATTCACTCTGAACTTTTAAACTGATGAGAAATAAGTTCTAGAATCCCTGGAAATGTTTGACACTTTTATATGTGACAGTTTTACTTGTTCTTTACCGTGCAGGAATATGAAAAAGATGAACTGTTAAGTCATGTTGAGCAGAAAGTGAACTTAGATATTATGTTTATTGACATGAAAATCACAAGTTTTGTTGGGAGATGGATGGTCTTGGGCACTCTGCAGTTCTAATACATGCAGACATTAAGGGCTGGGCCAGGCCCTGGCTCTAGGAGAGGAATAATGGAAACCAAAGTTTGAAATGTTCTAGGAACTAAGAGTTGAGTCGGTCCTCAAAAACTGGTGGTGTGGGAAGGGTGGTCTTTTGGGGCTCAAAATCGAATGACTTTAAACAAAAATGTTTTAATAAAATATGAAAACCACCCAAAAGAAAAGGTTTTCTGATTATATCCATGAACACAACGCCCTTAGCAGCAGATGTGGTATGTGTACAGGGGAATGGGAAAGTAAACATGTACCCTTTTCCTCCACTGTCAGGGATTCCCAGAAAACAAAGTTTCATTTCAGTAGATCCTTGGCTGGTGTTTATAATCCAGAATGCCCAATGGAGGCACAAGCGGCAGAGTCACTGATTGTCTATTCTCGAGAATCGGGCCTTTATGAGGAATTTAAGTCACACCGAAAGCTTTCTTTTAGTGCTGAAGTCTGATAATGGCCTCTCCTTACCTGAAATTCTATGAACTTGGGATGCATTGTGGTGAGTGGATTTATTTTTTTAAATGCAAATACCAAGGGTAAGATTAAATCTATGTGCTTCCTTCATAATTCTTAAATGAGACCAATGTGCTGAAGGACTAGATAGATGTTTGAGGTTTGGAGTTCCCCAAGAGGTAGGAAAAGCTGCTCTTTTTCCCAAGCCCTGTGTGTCCTCCCCCTCTTCATGCTTGCTTTTTCTAGCCAGTCTTAGCAGCTGCTGTCTGCTGTGGAGGTCATAAACTCTGCCACATGAGAGTGCCACAGGCCACCTTGTTATTCTTGCCCCAGCCTCTCTCCCTCTTCAGAGACGTCTGAGTCATGCCTCTCAGTCTCTGTTCCTACCCTAAGGCCTGACACTGTACAGGAGACATCGGGGTTTCTACAGAAGATTCCTCTCTTCTTAGTACCCACCCACTGTTGTGGCTACAGCTTTTGGAGTCAAACAGACCTGCCATTGGATCTCTACTGTACCACTTATTTCCTGCTTGACACTGGAGCATGTTTCTTTCTCTCGCGAAGCCTCAATGTTGTCAACTATAAGTGGGTGAATTGCTTTTGCCCCAGAGAGTCTCTTCACTGCATTTAAAGTGCTTGGTATGGGTTAAGCACTCAATAAATGGTAGCAGTTGACGGAGCTGTGACTAAAACTCCGTTGACATTTTAAACTCAAATATCTCTTTCTTCGATCACCCCCACTCATCTGTTCCCCAGCTTACCACCTCTTGTTCTGCAACTTCATTGAATCCCACAGTCCAAGAAACTTTCTCCATGTGAAAAATAGCTGCCTGCTGCTCTGGGGTCACATGCTTCAAAATTCATAACTTTAGAGTCTCTATTTCCTTCCAGATTTCTCAGGAGGATCCCAAGAACTAGCCCACCCCTGGGTCAAGGAGGGTGGGTATGTTATAGGAGGGGAGCTGGGCTAAGACAGGAGGAGATACTGTAGAGGAAAGATGGGCAGAGGCAGGCTGGAGGTCGAGCGCTGTCCCCTCTCAGAAGGTGCCCTTTCTGCATCTGTTACTTTATGTAAACTGCTAGAGCAGATATTCTGGGAAATGGCTTTTCCAAGGTCTAAGGTAACCATTGCTTTGACTGGCTTTTCATGAATTGTCCACAACACAAATATTTGTCACAATCATAATTTGTATTGACGCTCCATGCATCATGGGTAGAAGAAGGAGGGAGTTGCTGAGTTCTTGTTCTCATTGGTCCTTATATATAGGGAAGAAATTTAGATTAAATGACTCATCCAAGGTCAAACATGTAATAGCAGTGGAAACAACATACCAAATGTCCACCTTTTAAAACTGTCTGGCATCTCTCCCCACCCCTGCTGCTCTAGCAGCATCCTCCTCCTCCCACCATCCTACCTCTCAACAACAGAATGCTCCCAGGCCCATCCCACCATCAACCAGCATTGTCAGCAATGTCCTACTTTAGACCCCACATCAGGCCTTCAGAGCCCTCTTCCAGAATTTTCCCTTTTAGAAGGAGGCAGGGTAACTGTTCCCTACTCTTTTCCTCAGAGAGCCTTTTCCTTCCCGCATCCTCGCTCTTCAGTGTTCCTTCTCCAATAGCATATCTACTTATTGGTTTGTTCCCCGTTCCCTGCCGTTAGAAGGTAACCCATATGAGGACAGGGACTTGCTCATTGTTTTTCTTGTAGTATCTGGCTTTTTTTGTGCTTTGTACATATCAGGCATTCACATATTACATATTGTTGAAAGAATGGATGACTCATTGTATCGGTCAGGAGCTGTAAGAATGTGATCCCAGAGCCAAATGGTGCAGGGCATCTTCACATGCCCCTCCTCCTCCCTCCGCCATAGCCGCCAAGAGGCTGAGGAAGGAGGAGGAGGAAGAGATGGTGCGCCTGAGGACCCAGCGTGGCTACTCCTCTTGCATTTGTACTGTGTTGCTTCAGGACACCCTCATTCTGTCCTAAGCCGGTTGAAGTTGAATTTCCGTCATGTGCCTGGTCTCACTAGTGCCAGCCCCCAGCTGTATCCAGATGTTTAGAGCCTGTTGAAAGCAATGGGGCACACTGGCTCAGGACATAGACACTTGAGTCATGTGACCAGTCTGCCACATTTAATTTGTGTCCCCTTGACAAAGTTTTATAACTTTAATGTGCCTGGCGCTTATTGTCTGTATAATGAGAATGACCTCATGTGGTTGTTCCCAGGATTAAATGAAATAATCCATGTGAAATCTTTAGCATACATGAAGTACATAGTGTTCAGTTAAAGCTGGTTGTTGTCATGTACAATATTAAATAAGTGCTGTTTATTCATGTCACATGTCTCTAGGTTGCTAGGTCTGTTTCCTCTGTGTCCCTCACCGTGCCCCATCTGACACAGATCATTGATGGGGAGCAGCAGCTTTGAAGGGGGTGTGAATGGAACCCCAGGAGGTCTGGGTAGGAGTTCAGCCTGTAATTCTGATTTTTCACTGTAGAAGGAGGATGCTTAGGTGTGAGATTTCTATGAGTGAGTCTGTTTTAGTTTGCTCCTGGTGCTTTCCACAGGGGAAAATAATTCAGACAGAGTAAGTGTCACCACTGGGAACTTGCCTGACTCTCTTTCCCCAGGAAGCAGAACTCTGACCAGTGGGACTGGAAAAGGATAGCATCTGAAATGTGTGCTAGGAAGTGAATGGTCCAAGGTCAAGTCTTATTTTTGGCCGCTTCTAGGGACAGGACTGGGCCAGAGGGTAAGCAGTTGGGTTAGGTTTTAGTTCCTTGTAAAAAGCAATGGAAACCTCTAACCTTCACCACCTCTCCAAGGCAGTGTACTGAGTGCTGCCAGTGAGTGGTCCCCCTCAGCCGTGCACCTACCAGTTGGAAAAACTGCAAACTCAATAAATAAAGTAATTTTTTTTGTAAGGAATCTATGTAAGCCAATGAAATATGAAATGCCTTCCATGAAAAAAGCTTGAACATGATAAAAGAGTTGCAAAAAGTTTTTGTCGTTGTAAAATTTGGTATGGGCAACAAAACTGTAAAAGATTAGGGGGAAACGTCAATGTCTGGAAGGTCTCTGCTCAAGTTGCTTTGCAAGTGGCAAGTTCTTGCTCTCCTTTAAAGACAAAAAAATAGGAAATCATAGAGAACACCTTGGAACTGGGGTTAATGCAAGCAAGCAACAGGGACCAGCAATGTCAGAGAACAACATTAGCCAGTACTTAAAACAGAATGTTTGTCGCATATGGTATTTTTAGTATATATGTTGTTATGATTACATGTTAATAGCATATATGAACATAGTATTGGGTATATAGTATTTTAAAAATAAATTCCTATTTTAATGGACTACCCTATCAACCAGCCAACTACTAATATGGATCAGGTGAGGGTTTCTGCCCTGTTGACAAAGGAATTGTCCATAGGTTTTGTCGACTCTTACTAGACTGGTCTGTCAGCTTGATTTCGTAAGACTAGAAATGGAACATACAGCGATGTTAATAACTACGTCAATAACAGTTACCAAAATAACCTGTATCTTTGGATTCCATTTCCAATGGAATATCTTCTTATAGTCAAATTGACCTTTCAAATTTTTAATGACATGGCTTTTACTCTGTCTCTGAATACTATATAGACATAATTAGAGTTGTGGGTTGCTCTGGTTTAGCCGGAGCTCAAAGACAGCCAGGGTTGATGTGAGCCAGAGCCCAGATGAGGGGAGTAGAGAGCAGGAGTGGGAGGTTAGGTGGGAAGTGGGAAGGCCCATTTAAACCTTGGGCCTTGCTGTTTGGTTGAAACATTTTGACTCGTAGGCATCAAGCACCTGGGTCCAAAGATGAGAACAAAGGCAGATCTTTTTAAAGCGCGTTGACTTTTTAACTTCATGTGACTTTAGGTGTCCAGTTAACTGTTACCTTCTACTCGAATTGATGTTTGAGAATTTATTGTACTAATGCAGTAGCAACCCACAACCAAAAAATGCCTGGTGTTCTTGTTTTCACAGGTATTGGGGCGATGTTTCTTGACCGTGGTGCAGGTCCATTTCCAGTTTTTGACCCAGGCATTACAGAAGGTCCAGCCTGTGGCTCACTCGTGCTTTGCTGAGGTGGTCGTGCCAGAAAAAAAGAACAGCAACAGTGGTGGCGGCTTATCTGGCATGAGCCACACACCCGAACTGGAGGAAGCTGTGCGATCCTGGCGGGGAGCTGCTGAGGTAGCCGTGACTCTGGGGGAGATTGCTGCCCTGCGTTCAAACATAAGAGCCTCCCGAGGGTCTTTGCCTGTTGGTTCTTAAAAGAGCCTTTTTATTTAGAAATGTGTGTTTTAAACTGTTATCAGTAGCTCGTTCATTCATTTAACAGTGAATGTCTTTGTGAATGCCAATTTTGTGCCAGGCACACACCAGGCACTGGGGTGACAGCCTGTATTCACAGCCTCCTCAGAGAAAGGACTTAGAAAAAATGGTTAAGGGGCTGTGATGGAGGTGTGCGAGAGCCCAGAGGAAGAGGCCTCCTTCCAACCACGACCAGTGCAGCAAAGCTTCTAGGAAGAGGGACCAGAGAGAAAAGGTTGGAGCCGAAGTCTGTAAAGATGGACTAGAGCTGGCTGTGGAGAATAAGTGGTCAGTCAGGCAGCAAGGGAGAGATGTGTTGGTGACAACACATTTCTTGTAGGCATTTTAATACTCTTTTAATTCCAAGGAAGGGAAAAGAGACTTTTACGTTGAGTCTTTAACTAGCACTTATTCTGTTTTACAGAGTACAAGATAATTTATAGTTAAGGAGTAGTATATTGAGTTACTATATAATGTCTAGTTTGAATGATTCCATAATTAAATTGGTGATGTTTCATTTTATGTTTTAGAAATCTCATTTAATCACATTTTTAAACATGATTTTTTACATTTTAACATTTTACATTCTTTAATTTGCTTATTTCAATTATATGTTCTTCCACTGCATTGTTCTTTCTTTTGAATTTCCTTTCAGTGTTTTTCCTGTTGGCCTCTTTGTTTTGGTCTCTCTCTCATGTTTAGGGCTTTCCTTAGCTATGTCAATGTTGATCAGAGCAGTCCTGAAATGCCAATCAAGGATTGACCTGTTGACTTGATTGCAGGGGGCTGGGCAGTGGGGTCCAGATCGCTGTCTTGTCCTCTTCCAATCCTCTCTGTCCTCCTGGCTGTTAGGCTTCAGCCTCCCAATCATGCAGCTCACATTCATACTGTTAGTACCTGGCTCACAGTCTCCTCTGGTCCACCTGTTGGCGTCATTCACTCTGAGAACCAGCCCATGTGAGGCCTCCTGGCAGTCCCCTGACCTCCTCACCTTGACCTTTTCCTTCACCCACTTCAGTCTGCTCAGGACTTTCTGCCCTCCTTACTTCACTTCAAGCCGGTGTCTTTACCTCACACTACACTAAGAGAATAGAATCCACTTCGCCGCAGCCCCTCATCTTTACATCACCAAAATGATACCCTCCCCACCATTCAGACTCTTCTCTTACTTTCCCTTCATTATAGTGGAGAAGGTGCCCTCTCCTCCTCTCCAGGGCCTGCCCTGTCCCCACTCTTCTCCATCCTTAGGGTTTCTGTGGTGGGACCCCGTGTTTTCTCCCCCTCCTCCTGAAGTGCTCCCACCAGCACACAAACATGCTTACAAACCCAAAAAGCCAACTTGCTCTGCCCTGTTTCCCTCCTCTTTTCATAGCCAACTTCTTGGAAAAATTGTCCACCTCAGCTTTGATTCATTCTAAAAAAGATTATTATGAAACATTTCAAGCATATAGGAAATGTCACACATACCCATCTGTCTTCCTTTGAGCTTTGTCAGATGAATCTTTTTGCCTCACTTGCTTCATGTCTTATTTTTCACAGGAAAATATTATTACAAATGTAGATGAATCCCTTTTGTATCTTTCCACTTATTCACACTTCCTTCCTCTCTAGAGACAATCTCTTTTGAATGTGGAGTCTGATTCCTTTGCATATTTTTATATTTTTTTTCTCTATATGCACATACCTATAAATAATGTAGTATTTTACACAACATGAAACTTTATATGAATCTCATCATTTAGCTCACTGAAATCTGGCCTTCACTCCTGCACAAGAACATGCCTTCTCTTGTCAAGGTCTCTGCTGTCTTCCATGTTGCTTAATCCAGGGAACCCTTTGACTCCATTCAGTAGCTCACAGCAACCTGAGCGCTTGGAAATCCTTTCTTGTGGTATTTCTGAACCAGGAGTTCTTAGTTACTGTCTTACCCCTTGGGCCATCTTCTCCATCTACTTTGCTAGCTTCTGCTCTTCAACATAAGTTATTCACGTGAGTTTCTCAAGGCTCAGTCATAGGTGCCTTTTTTTCTAGTGGGTCTTCATCTAGTCTTAGGACTTTAAAATCTGCCTGGGGGCCCTCAAATGTGTGTGACCAGTCCACTTCTGTGGGTTCACGTTAGTTTCTTCTTTTTTTTTTTACCCGTATTTAATCCCCCTCCACACTTCCACCTCCGACCTATGGATGTTGCCATTTCCCCTTAAGAACTAGATCTCTACTGCACCTGGTTCCTGGTGCCCCTGGCGCACTCAGGAAAGTGGGGGGGGGGGGGGGCGGGGGGGTAGGGCTAGTGCACTGGGAGCATGGTCCATGGCTCCACCTGGGGCGCCCACCCAGGACCTTCTGCTTGTAAAGCAGATATTCTAACCACTACACTAGGGAGCCACCCCCACGTTAGTTTCTTCTTGTTTTTCTGTCTTGCTCATGTAGTCTTCAAAAATATATTTAACGACCAAACAATAAGTATTTAATTTTCTGTGCAGATTGTAAGTGTTCTTTTTTTTTCCTTTAATGTTGCAATGTATTTTTTTTCCTGTCCTGTATTGGCATGGCTTTTTACTTGGTGTATCGGAACACCCAACAATATACATTTTTTTTTTTATTCTGGAAATTCCAAATACCAATATTCTAGGTTTTCTGTCTTTTTAAAGCAGAGAAATTTAAAATGCAAATATTTTATATTTATAAAAAATAACAGGTAGGGAAGTATTTTCTCCAGGGTTTCTTAAATAGGGTAGCACTATGTCAGGTTTGCTTTTTCTTTAAGATATTTGACTTAGTTTTTCAAAATTTCTGGCCACTCACTTCATAATACCGACAATTAAGTGTTTGGTTTATATCTAATGCTTAGATGATTTCTTGATTTCTTTCAGTTTTTTTTTTTTTTTTTTTTTTTTTTTTTTAATTTTGCTAGCATCTGTAGCATCTTCTTTTACCTACCAGTCACTATTTATTGTGCAGGCAACATCTAGACTGAGAGAAAGAGGTTGTGATGGCCGCCTGGCAGGAATCGAAGTTCAACAGCTCTTCTGTTCTCAAAGTGCAGCAATTCCTGAGCACCAGCTAAAAGAACTGAACATAAAAATCGACAGTGCTTTGCAAGTAAGTTTTTTAGAACAGACACATTTTTATCTGGGAGATAGGAACAAAGGAGGAAATTAAAGTTGTAATATTGAACCAATTGGAAAATAGTTGGCTTTAAGTGTTTTAAAACTATAGAAATTTTAAATTTCTATTTTCAATGGACTTTATCATTTTATAATGTATGTAAGCTTGATTCTTGAAAACAATTTCTTTGCAGGCATATAAAATAGCTCTGGAAAGCTTAGGCCACTGTGAATATGCAATGAAAGCTGGTTTCCACCTGAATCCAAAGGCGATTGAAGCCAGTTTGCAGGTACACTTTTCTTTCTGGGAGTTCTTTGGAGCTGTGACGTGACAGTGTCTCCATACCAAGTGAACCAAGTGTCCTGACAGATGAACTGTGTGTCACCTCTCCTCTCCCATCCAAACCTTTTCCAGGGCTGCTGCAGCGAGGCGGAAGCACAGCAGACAGGGCGGAGGCAGACCCCCCCACAGCCCATGCAGTGTGAGCTTCCCACTGTCCCTGTGCAGATCGGATCGCACTTCCTGAAGGGTGTCTCCTTCAACGAGTCAGCCGCTGACAATCTGAAACTTAAGACGGTAGCTTTCCATTGGGTTTCCAACAGCCTGGGTGTGAACTTGAAAATAGAGTTCTTAAAGAAAGCTGAGGGCTTTTTATAAAGAATACAGATTAAACAGCAAAAACTGAAGTGAAGGCAGGCAGCATTAACCTTTTCAGGAAACTGAGGTCCAACAGCAAACTATGGTGACTTAATTTTTAATGAGACATTTGCCAAGTTAATTTTATTCAAATGTTTAACATAAAGGGTTTTGAAAGAACACCGCTTTGAAAAATACTGTTTATGATTAACTTTTCAATGGACTTCATGAATTAAAGAGAAATCTTGTCATGATATGGCAATAATTATGACCATTTGTGGGATATCATGTGTACCAGGCATTGTGCCAAGTGCTTCATGTGCATTGTCTCCTTTAATGCTCACCCGTATGCACACCCTTTTCCCCATTGGAGAAACTGAGGAACTGAGGCCCAAGATCACACAGCTAGAAAATAATAGACTGGAATTTGAGCTTATGCAGTCTGTTTCCAGAGCCTGCATACCTGACCACTTGGTCATCCAAAATAAAGTTGAGGTTTTCATTGGTATTTACTTCTACCGGATGATTTTATCTCCTTATTTAGAAAAATTCAGGATTCAAAATTCCTCAGTTTGCGTTAGCAGATTGCTAAATAATGCTGTACTTTGTGCTAGTATAGAAATACCATGTGTGTATTAATGTATATGTATCCAGATCTCACCACTCACTTTACAGGGCTGAGAAAATCTCCAAGGGTGTTACTTAAGAAATTAAAATGTCATGACTTGGGGGTATTTAAACCACTTTTATTTTGAGAACTATTGTGTACTTATAAATGCATTTCACTCTACAAATTTTAGAACCTTTTATGGCCTCATCTTGAGTTGTGAACTCTCTTGTTATCAATCTGTAGCATACAATGTTACAGCTGATCAAGGAAGCAGGTTGCTATAATGGAATCACAGCAAGGGACGATTTTCCTGTGACCGATTTTCCTGTGACTGAAGTACTGAACCAGGTGTGCCCATCCACATGGCGAGGCGCCTGCAAGACTGCCGTGCAGCTGCTCTTCGGCCAGGCTGGACTGGTAAGCGAGCATGCATGATGGATGGGAAAGAGAGTAGTTTCAGGCATGTAAGGATGTGGTGTGGACATGTGTGAAAATAGTGAATAATTTTTAAAATTCTTCAGTGCTACAGAGTTTAGACCAGATAGAAAATGTAAAGGAAAGAACAACATGAAAATCTTTTTTTTCTTCTATTGTTTATTGATAATATGTATTGGCAGAGAAGCTAGTTGCAAAATGATGTTGCTGGCTTTCCTCATTTTTAGAAAACCATTACATCGATAATGACTTGCAAGCCCCCTGTCTGTTGCTCAGGCACACCGGAGGTCTTTCTGTTGCTCAGGCACGCTGGGCTTCCACCCATCTTAGGCGTTTGCACTTTTTGCTCCTTTCACCTGGGAATACGCCTCTCTGATCATCAGATATAACCTTTGAGACACCTCAACAGTATCCAGCTCTTTGTTTTTCTCCTTCTTAGCAATAAAATAGCAATATCAACTCAGAAATGACTTTGGTCTTATCACCTTTGAAAATAACTTTTGCTGAAGTTGGATGGGCTTAGGAGGCCAACATCTGAAATCACCATTTAACTTTTTGTTTGACACTGTTGACCCACATAACCTTAAGTATTTGATCCCACTTTCTAGAATTAAATGACTACTTTTTGAAAAGATAGAGCTTTTCAATCAGGCTAAAGGAAGCTAATTAAAAATTAAAAAATTAAAGAACTGTTTTTTAGTCTAATTTCTACTTTATTCTTGAGAGGAGTTGTTGGGAAGGTACTGTCCTTTGTTTCATATGGGTGAAGGCTCAGGTGTCCCAGCTCAGGGTGGTGCTGCCTTGCAGGGGCCAGATCAGGGCCTGTTTGCAGGGGCGAGTACATCCTTTAGGATCTCTTCCTTAGTATAGGAACTCTAAAGAGAGCCATAAACCAGAGACCTTTGTTGAAGTATAGAAGAGCCCACTGCCTCTAGGAGATTGATCCATACTTCCAAAGACCATTTTAGCTGAAACTAGGAGAACCACAGCAATAAGTTCTATAGAAAGGCACGTGCAAAATAAGGCAAAAGGACACAGTCTGTTTTGAGAAAACATGATAAGCCTAAAAGAATTTCCATGTTGTTCGAAGATCAGAATCTTCTTCCTAGTTCCCTGCCCCTTGCTCTGAGGGCACTTTTGTGTGTGACTGACAAAGAACCTTTAGATTATGGTTCTCAGGATGGGAGGAGAGAGGAAACACCTGCCTGGGCCAACAATGGCTATTACTTGGACAGGAAGTCTTTTCCAAAGGACGTTACAGACCAGCTGTGGGAACTCTGTTTACATCAGTGGAAATCAGCTCCATCGGAGGCTGAGTTTGGAATCACAATAAGCAACTCTGCATGGCTCTAACCCTTCTGATATGTTAGAGATTTGCTTTTAAAGTGTTTTATGATTATTTTCTTAAAATTATTTTAGTCATTTGAAAATCCACTCATCACTTTGTCAAACTCTTTAAATTACGTAAGATACTATATCATGCATGGTTATTAAAGACTCCCCTCCAAATAAGAGGAAATCATTGAAGGAAGGATGAATTCTTCATCTTTCCTGAAGTAGTTCTGTTTTTTGATGGGTGAAGATAAAATGATCTTTTAAAAAAGCTTCGTCCACTTCTTTCTTGTATTTTGTCATTGCAGATGTGTTGGTTTGATTTTTTAATGACATTTTTATTTCTCTCATGTACACAAAAATAATAAATACAAAGATAAAGGGAACAAAGTTATTCTAACATTTATAGTTTGGGAGAAGTACCACAACTGCTTGTAAAGTTCAGTACATCCTGTACTCAGAAGTTTGTTTCTGTTTATTAAGTATTACCGTATTCAGTCATCTTTATTACTTGCTGCTGTCTCCATGGGTCTCCTGACTGGCCTTTGCATAACTGCCTTGCTGGGGGGATGGTTCTTGCCAGAGTCACTTGGCACCGATAAGTTACATATTGGATTTGTTTGTGATCCATTTTTCTCTCTGAATGCTGATTGTTGTTTTTGTTTTTCTCTTAGGTGGTAGTTGACACGGCACAGATAGAAAATAAAGAAGCTTATGCCCCCCAGATCAGTTTAGAAGGCTCCCGAATCGTGGTTCAAGTCCCCTCCACATGGTACTGTGACTTTTATATTACACAAGCCTAAGTGTTTTAGAAGTTTTCACATCTTTGAAAAGATTGCCCCCCTGCTAACTGACAGAACATGTCTTCTGCTTGTGCGGGTTTATGAGCAATGATGGTGCCGTGTTCCATGGTTATCAGTCCATGATGAGGAAACCAAGGTACCTGAAAAATAGTCTTATTGACCAGTAATGTTATATACTCATGAATCATAATGATCAATATTATCTTTGTCACTCTGCCCACAGCTTTTAGACAGAGTATATCATTTTCTCTGAGTCCCATCCAGTATTTCTATAAAGCTGAGTCCAGAACATAGAATTCCGTCCCCTCCTTTACCTGTTGTATCAACAGCCCTGATAATCTTGAGTTTGTGTCATTAGACACCCAGTGTCATTACAAATCAGGGACAGACTCTGAACTATGTTTATTTTTAATTATTTAATTATATTTGTAAACTTATAATAAAGCACTCTTCTTAATTTATTAAAACAAAAGCCCCTATAAATCATTAAGAAAATGGGCAAGGTACATGAACAGGTCAATCAGGAAAGACATATGGTCAACAAATACATAAGGAAAATGTGTAACCTTACCTAATAAAAAAAGGCAAAATAAGAGAACAATATGATGCCATTTTGCCCATCATATTGTTAAATTGTTTTAGAATAACCATATTAGGTTTGGGCCATACTAGAAAAAAAACAAGCACAGAAGTTGTTGAATAAATAGCCTTTCTGGAGGGCAGTTTAGTCTGTCTGAAGCCTAAAATATGGGATATGATGTCAGCAGTTCCACCTGTAAGAATTTATCCTGGTGATGTCCGTACAGATTCAGTTATAAGGATCAGCATCATAGCTTTATCAGTAAACAGCAAAATTAAACTAATGTTGGAAGACTTGCTATTTAAATTGTAATCTGAATGAATATTTAACTATATGGAAACTATTTAAAGCATTTAGGTAGGAAGAGAGAGAGATAGTAAGAAACAATGGCACTATTGATGCCTGCATGAACTAACGTGGGAGCTGGGTAATGCATTCAAATTGTATTTAAACCATTTCTTCTTGAATTGTGAGGGTCCATTAGTACATTCTGCCAAAAGTTTAAGAACTGGTTGATATATCAAATAGAGGTTGGTAGTTCATTTCATGTTCCAAAACTTTCCATTTATGAGTTCCCTCTTGCACCAAAATTTTTAATTTGATTATTCAGATGGTATACTGTTTCCCTAAATGAATGGTAATTTATATACATTTCTCATTCCTATCAAACAATAAATAAAAAGCTCTCTTTTCTATAAGATTTTTATGTTCCTGAATTTTTAATTTGTTTTCCAGTTCAAGTTCTTATTGAAAAATATTCAATTTAATCAGGATTCTCATTTTGAAGAAAACAGTTTGAACTTTTAGATAATAGGGTAATTATAAACAACTAATACTGAAATGGTTAACACTTGAGTTTACTTTTCTTTTTTTCGTTTTGATAATTTTTTAATTTTTCAGTTACAGCTAGCATACAATATTGTATTAGTTTCAGGTGTACAACATAGCGATTAGATATTTATATAACTTACAAAGATTACCCTGATAAATCTAGTCATTACAGTATTATTGACTATATTCTCTATGCTATATTTTACATCCTCATGATTATTTTGTAAGTATCAATTTGTACTTCTTAATCCTTTCCCCTTTTTTACTGTCCCCTCACCCCACTCCCATCTGTCAAACCATCAAAAAGTTCTCTGCATTTGTGAGTTTGTTTGTTTTGTTTTGTTTTGCTGTTTAGATTCCACATGTAAGTGAAATTATATGGCATTTGTCTTTCTTTATCTGCACAGCACCGTACCCTCTCGCTTCATCCATGTTGTTGCAGATAGCAAGATTTCATTCTTTTTTTCATGACTGAGTAATAGTCCGTTGTATATACGTACTACCCCCGTTTTATTCATTCATCCATTGATGGACACCCAGGTTGCCTCTTGTATCTTGACTGCTGTAAATAATGCTGTAACGAACATAGATTCACATGGCTCTTTGAAAAGTAGTATTTGGGGGTTTTGGGGGGGGGGGGCGCAAATATTCAGAAGTCGGGTTACTGGATCCTTCTTTGTCTCTTGTTATAGCCTTTGTTTTAAAGTCTATTTTGTCTGGTATTAGTATTGCTACCCCAGCTTTTTTTGTTTATTTCCATTTTGATGAAGTATCTTTTCCATCCATTTACTTGTAGTATGTGTGTGTCTTTAAATCTGAAGCAAGTCTCTTGTAGGCAGCATATATAAGTGTCATGTTTTCCTATCCATTCGGCTAACTTACATATTTTGATTGGAGATTTAGTCCATTTCTATTTAAAGTAATTATTGATAGATATGTAGTTTTTGCCATTTTATTATTCATATATTTTATCTTTTTTTCTTTTTTCTTCTTAAAGAAGTCCCTCTAACATTTCTTGTAATCCTGGTTTGGTGGTGATGAACTCCTTTATCTTTTCACTTTAGTTTACTTTCAAAACTGTATGACTGATTTTCTTTGTAATTCATTGCACCTCCATGAAAGACCTTGAGTCCTTGAGAGACTCCCTCTACTGGTTGCTTTTGGTAAAAATACAAAGATTTTTTGTTTCTTTCAAATTGTTAAATATGTGCTTTTTGAGACAAACTCAAATGGAAGTGATAGGTTTGCTCCACCTTCAGGGAGATGAAATTATTAGCAGGACCAGTAAAGAATTTATTATTTCCTTTGCTTTTAGTAAAATGAAGTGTCTAGCTGACAGATGTTTTTTTCCCAAATGAAGTAAACTTTACTTGATTTTTAAAACTATCATATTCAAGCTATCCATTTTGTCTTTCAGCAAATACTAAATACCTTCTGTGTGAGACACTGTCGGGGCTCTGGGAATTTAATCATAAACAACACAGACAGGGTCCCTGCCTTTAACTGAACTGACTTTATAATGGGGAAGAAAGAGCTAATACGCAGAAGAGTTAAGTTCAAACACTGGCAAGTGTGTAAAGGGAATAAGAGTAGAATGATGTCACATGATAGAGATGGGGTAGAAATGGGTAGGGGAGGCTATTTTGGATGAGGAGGTCAGTCACAAAGGGCCTTCTTGAGGATGTGACATTTAAGAGGAGCTGGCCATGCAGAGAGTGGATGGGGAAAGCATTCCAGGCAGAAGGAACAGCAAAGGCCTGAGAAGTGAACCAGCATGGCTGGAGATATGGTAGATGATGATGCAGGAGGCATGGGAGGTCATGGAAGACAGGACTTAAAGAGTCCCTAAGGGACTTGGATTTTTACCTAAGAAGAGGTAGAGGGTTTTAAGTAAGTCTGAGTGATTTGTTAAAAGAATGGGTTTAGGCTCTTAAGGGGATTTTATTGATCAGCTCTCAAGACTGATGAATAAAATAAAAGTGCCAATTTGTTGATTTTCAGAAAGAGAAATTATTATCACCAGGAACTATAGTGCTTCTTTCTGCATGACCAGCAAATGCTCTCCTCATGGGCAAACATGTGACCAGCCAAATCACAAGCAGAAGTTGGCTTGGGACCGCAGAGCAGGTGTGTCCTGATAATCAGTGACTCTAGGCTGAGAGAATCACGTGTGTGAACCTTGGCCAGCTCCAGTGGCCAGGATTCTCTCCCAGGAGTCCAGGGGCTAGTTGGGCACCGTCAGAGCTTACCTCGTTGCCTTTTCCAGTGTTCCTGAGGTTGGCCAGCTTATACCTTCATAGATTTATTTCTTCTCAAGCCAAAGTCATATTAGGGACTGCTGCCGTCTTCCTAGGGTGGCCTTACAAGTGTTGATCTCACCATTTCACTCCCTGAGTTCCCAAAGACAGACAAACAATGTCTTTCTAGTCCTCCCTCTCAGAAGAGGCCTCTTGGTGGAGGTGCCCTGAGTGGACAGTGGGGACATGAATGGTGGGAAGCAGCTCTCAAGGGAGAGCAGTCCAGAAGAAGACAGCAACAAGAACAAAGGTCCTGAGATGTAGGCAAACCTGGCATATTCAAAGACTGAGAGAGGCCTTATAGCTGGGACAAGGTGAATGGAGATGATAGTGTAGAGAGGTATGAGGAGAGAGGCAGGAGGGGTCAGCTTAAAAAGAGCCTTGAGGGTGAAAGGTTTAGATTTTATTTCAGTCACGATGGGATGTCACTGGAGGGTTTTTAAACAGGAGCAATGCGTTCTGATTTGTGTTGTAGGAGGCTCACTCTGGCTGCAGTTTGGAGGGTGGGCCTTGGAGAGACCAGAGAAGAGAAAAGGATGCCAGTTGGGAGGTTAGATGGTGGTGGTTTCTTGGAGTAAAGAGATAGTGAGAAGTGCTTGGATGCAGACTATGTTTTGGAAGAAGAGCGGTCAGGATTTGTTAATAGATTGATGTAGAACATGAGGGAGCTAGAGGTGGCTTGTAGGTTTGGGGTAGACAGCCGTGTTGTTTACTTATTGAGAGAGTCTAGGAATCAGAGCAAACTTTGGTGGGGAGGAGAGGAATCCAGAGTTATGTCAACCTACCAAGCTACTTTTGAGCTTCCTGTTAGGTGTGCAAGCAGAGATGTCAAGTGTGCAGTTTGGTGTATGAGAGTGGATTTGAGGAGGGAGCGCGAGGCTGGTGAAGGAAATTTGAGAGTCTTCAGTGTCAGGATGGTCTGTCAAGCCACAGGACCGGATGAGAGAGGAGCAGGAAGAGTCAGTAGAGGAGACCAAGAAGGTGCTGCCAGCTGCATAGGAGGAAAATGGAGCAAGTATGAAGTCACTGAAGCTGCAAAAGACAGTGATAGAGGACAATGTCGCTGAGAGATTTACTGAGATAAAGATAGGTAACTAACTGACCCTTGACTTTGGCAAGATTGAACCTGTCTGATAAAAGCTATTTTAGTGGAGTTACAGGGACGAAAGCCTGGTCAGAGTGGGGTGAGAGGAGAGTAGGAGGTAAGGAAGAGAGGGAAGACAGTGCGTTTTGCTAAAATGAGGAGCAAGAAATGGGGCAGTCTGGGGAAAATGTAGGGCTCAGAGAAGGTGGTTGGTAAGAGTGGTGTGTTTACCAAAGGGAATCTCATGGGTGGTTATGTGAGTGAGACCCTTGGGAAAGCAGCACAGGATGGAGGCCAGCCTGTGGTAAGAGCAGGGCCTGTCTTCCTCTGTGGCAGGCGGGGAAGGCAGGCCGTGTGGGCAGGGACACAGGTGAAGTGGAGGAACTAGTGATGAGGGGAGATGAAGTAGATCTGATCTTATGTGTTTTCTCAATTGAGTGAGAGTTGAGATAGCAAAGAATGGGCAAAGTGGCAGAGATAGCAGAGCTTCGAGGAGAGGCAAGGAGGCGTGAAGCAGTCACCTTGGAAAAGGAAAAAATTAATGTATTAGAAGACCATGTTTGTTCCTTACCTGAAATTTGTGGTGAGTCCAGGTGGCAGACTGAGAGTTTTTTTCTTTCATTGATCCTCAGTTTCTTGGGTACAGGTGTGAAGGGCCATAGAGGAAGGGAGGGGCAGGTTCTGGAAAGAGTTTGCAGAGGAGTAGATATTGTGCCAGACCACGGAATCTTGGCAGCATAGAGAGGAGAGTCAGGGCTGGAGCTGGCGCCAGACAGCGAGAGGGCATTAGGGCCCCTAGAAGGCAGCCCCTCCACCAAACCTTTCTTTTTCTATCAGATCTAGATAGTTAGAAATCCATGGACACCCTGGACCCTATCGCTTCCTTTCCTCTTGCAGAGCAGCAAGTTCCAGTGTTAGCCATGCCATTCTCTAAATCTGCTTCTGAAAAATTACTAAATTTTTGTTTAGTGCAAAAGTAGATACAAATTGTAGCCTTTTGTATGAAGCCTGCTTGAAACACTTTTGTAGAGAAGTGCTGCCCAGACTAATGCAGCCTGGTTCATGTGTAGGTGCCTGAAAGAAGACCCTGCCACCATGTCCCTGCTGCAGAGAAGCCTGGACCCCGAGAAGACCCTGGGTCTGGTGGACGTGCTCTACACGGCTGTGCTGGACCTCACCCGCTGGAGGACAGGGAGGTGGGTGTCCCCACTAGTCACTTGAATCAATTTGTATTCAGGTCCACACCTAGGCACAGTGTAACCACATAGTTGCGTGTGTGCTCATGTCCCTGATAGTATGTAAGTTCTTAAGACAAGAAAGAGAACTTTTTGGTAACTTTTTATTTTGGAATAATTTCAGACTTACAGAAAAGTTGCAAGAATGTTGCAGCAGAGTGCTCTGTGCCCTTTACCCAGACTCAACCAATTTGTTAACATTTTTGCCTTCATTTGTTTTGCTATTTAAGATTAAGTCCATCAAGAGGATTTTAAGCCGAGTCATATTCTCCTTAAGAACTAAGAGCAATGTTTAGTAAATTTACTTATATCCTACACGAACTTTATATCAGAAAGTAGCTTGACAGTTGCAAGATTATCTCTTTGTGAATTATTAACCTTAGAACGGGTAGGAGCCTTAAACATCTAGCCATGCTTTCTCCCCTTAACTCGTGAGCACACAGAGGCCCAGAAGAGTGAGGTGACTTATCTCGGGTTGCACCACCCATTACCTGCCTCATCTCCCACCCAGTGCCCTTTCTTTCTCTAGGGCACTCTTTCAGTACTGAAAAATAGTGCTCAGAAAACTCCGTAGTGACAACCATCTGTTCTTAGCACTATCTGTAAATTACTCCCAAGGACAGCAGTGCTACCTATTGTCCCTGAGTTCTGCCACCCACCCCTCTTTGCTGTGTGGATTTGCATTGTCTCTATGCTGGATCTGCCAGGCTCTCAGTCCCTGTTCTCCAGGCACAAAGCAGACCTCTGCCAATTACATCCTCCTCTGTAGCCATGTTCTGCTTTCCTGTGCTGCAGTTGGAGGGTTTTGCTCAAACTCCTCAGGCCAGAATCCTGATGTAGTTTTCATAGCCCCATGCTAGACACTGTAGACTTTTTAAAATAATAAATATAAGTTGTGGTTGAATTATGTACACTTAAAATTCTTGGGTATTCATTTATTGATAAAATAACCTACTACTACCCTGAGAGGTATATTTTGCTCTTAAAGTCTTTCTTAAATACAAGGAGATCCATTTCATTGTCCAATTTGTATATTTGCCTTTTAAAAAAAAAAAAAATGCTTTTCTGTTTAAATAGGGAACAAGCTTTACCCTGCATACAGATCCAGCTTCAAAGGGAAATCTGTGATTTTGGGAATCAGGCTGACCTGCCTTCTGGAAATGGAAACAAATCTTCAGGTGGCCTGCAGAAGACATTCTCCAAACTGACATCCCGATTCACCAAGAAAGCGTCATGTACCAGTTCTAGTAGCAGCACAAATTATTCCATCCTAAATACCCCTTCGAAAAACATCTTCATAGCTGGCTGTTCAGAAGAGAAGGCGAAAGTGCCCAGTAATATTGATTCAAGGTTACAAAGCATTTTGAACATTGGTAATTTCCCTAGGACTACAGACCCTTCACAGTCAGCTCAGAATTCCAGTAATCAAATGGCCAATGGTTTTCTCATGGAGAGGCATGACAACTTTCTGCAAGCAGATGATAGCAAGGACGAGAAGGGTATGAACTTACCAACTGATCAGGAAATGCAGGAGGTGATAGATTTTCTCTCGGGCTTTAATATGGGCCAGTCACATCAGGGCTCCCCATTAGTGACAAGGCGTAATTCTGCTGCCACAGCCATGGTGACTGAGCAGAAGGCAGGAGCCCTGCAGCCACAGCAGCCGTCACTGCCAGTGCCCCCTCCACCGCGGCCACCCCAAGCTGGGGCGCACACACCTCTGACAGCCCAGCAGGGCCTGGCACATCAGCAGCAGTCTCCAAAGCAACAACAACCCCAGGTCCAATACTATCAACACCTGCTCCAGCCCATTGGACCACAGCAGCCCCTGCCCCAGCCTCGGGCTCCTGGGAAATGGGTGCATGGCTCATCCCAGCATCCAACACAACCCATGGGAGCGGGTCTGTCTCCTCTTGGCCAGTGGCCTGGCATATCTGATCTCAGTTCTGACTTGTACAGCTTGGGTCTGGTGAGCAGCTATATGGATAATGTGATGTCAGAGGTTTTGGGGCAGAAGCCACAGGGACCTAGAAATAACACCTGGCCAAACCGTGACCAAAGTGATGGAGTCTTTGGAATGTTGGGAGAAATTCTGCCTTTTGATCCTGCAGGTATGTGAGTCTTCCACTCCCCACCTCGGGTTTTAACATAAATGTGATCACTGAGAACATCATTGGGCCTGTCTGCTACAGCCTTACCTATGGGAGACAGTGACTTTAAAGACCCTTTCTCACTATCTGATGGCTAGTATGGAGCAGATCCAGCAAAGGTTGGAAGAAGTGAAAATGAGGTTGAGAAGGAAAGGGGAGCTGTTTTTCTCACTGTACAGAGGACAAGATTGAGGCAGTAAAAGAAGTCCCCAGGCTCAAAGTCCTATAGTTCAAGTCTGGGCCTCTCATTCATGGGAGCTAAAGTGGCTGCTTTTTTCCTGATTACATAACCTGTTCTATGGTTATATTTACCTAAATTTCAGGACCTATGAAGTTTAGGTAAATATAACCATAGAACAGGTTATGTAATCAGGAATACCTAAATTTCAGGACCCTCCTGCCTTCACAGAATACAGCTTGCCCAGCTTAGACAGTAAGATACCACCAGAGTTATCTTAAGAAATTAGAAAGAGAGCTTAGAAACAAAACAAAATTAAACTAGGAGGAGGAATGATTTAAGGATAAAAGCCAAAACTAAGTAAATTTAATAGAAAAATATAGTAGAAATTGTAAATAAAACTAAAAGAAGAGTCTTTGGAGGACCAATAAAATAACCCAATTTATTGTAAGCTTAAGAGAGAGCAAAGAGAAACAAATAGGAAGGAGACATAACTACTACAGATATAGGAGAGACTAAAAGGATTATACAAAAAGCAAACTATAGTGCATCTCACCTGAGTATGGACAGATGCAAGGAAATCCAGCAGCGTATCAAAAGAGTAATATATATTACCCAAGCTGGTTTAGTTTAGAGGTGTAAGGTGGTTCCTTATAAGGAGTTCTGCTGCTGTACAGTAATTCATCACATCAACCAATTAAATGAGAAAAACTTGTACAGCAATAGACACTGTGACATTTGATAAAAGACACCAGCAATTCTTAAATATATAAACCCCTTAAATAAAACATGAATAGAAGGAAATTTCTTGAGTATAAAATAAACTATCTACCAAAAAGCCAGTAGCAAGTAGCAGCTGATACACAGAATCATTCCAGTTAAAATCTAGACCCAGACTGGTGGCAGCTGGCAGCCGAGGGCATATAACTTTGTCTTGAACTTTCTAGCAAATACAGCAAGACAAAAACAAGGGAAATAAGAGAGATAAGCTTTAGAAAAGGATAGATTAGAAAGCATATCTCTTTACTGGCGATAGAATTGGGAAAAAAAACAAGACCTCAATAAAAAGCTTCTAGAATTAGTGAATCTGGTAAGGTGGGTAGATGCAAGATAAATCTAGAGAGATTAATTTAGCAAAAGACATGCAGAAGTAGGAAATGTATTTCATTCATAAGGGGAGTACTGTGAAATTATAAATAAATACAGCAAATACTTATGTAAATTAGCACTAACAGAGGAGATTCCCTGATAACCCAGCATTAACTATTAAAGGAAATATATGTTTTCTTATATCTTTTAAAAATTCCTCAAAGTGCTGCTTATGCTTTCTTTTTCTTGCTTTCCTTGGTTGGGTGTATTTGGGGAACCTTATACCCTGGGGTGTAAGAAAGGCAAACCTGTATGGGTCTACCTATACTATTGAGGAGCATGTCCACCTGGCACAACTGGGGTGGGCATGGCACATTTTCTCAGTTGTTGATAAACAGTCTGTACATTTTCTGACAGTTATGTAATTAAGCCAGAGTGTAAACTGTGCTTGGCAGAACTTTATCACTGTTGAGACCTATTGAGGCCCATACAGTCTTCGTCCTTAGCTTGCAAATCCTACCAGCTTTTTCTCCGACTGTTCCTTTCTGACCTTCAAGTCCTTCATGTAGCTTCCTGTAGACCACACCCCAAGGGCAGAAAATCCACGTAGCCATTTTTGCAAATTAAGGAAGGGCACTCCACTGGACAGGTGAATTACAAAAGGCACCCTCTCAGGCAGGGCCAGTTAAAACAGAGCGCCCCCTCTGGGCACACACAGCCCTTAGGGGTGTGGCTTGACTGACTGAAACTGGGCCTTGATTCCAATCCCGTTCTCCTCTGGTGCGGGCATCTTCCTTTAGTGCACAAGTGGCATAGTTTCATGCAGTAGTCCTGTGGCAGCGCCCTGAGAACAAGCTAACAATGGGGCTGTGCTTTAGTATCTTTCCCAGTTTGAAGCTAAAACTACACACTGCTGAGTCATATTCAGTTTGTGACCCATAGCTACTTTTTGTTTGACTCTTCCTCTAAATGCCTTCCGCGCTATATTTTCTCCCATTTTTATTGCCCTGAGCATCATTATCTCTGTCCAGAACATTTCCAGCTACCTCTTAATACATTCTGAAATTTCATGTTATTCAGTACCACTCTTATTGTCTTCAGGCCAAATGAGCAGGTCTGCCATCTGATATCCAGGAAGATATTGGATCAGAATTGGCTCAAGTGGGAATGGTGTATATTCTCTGTCTGGCTGACCCTGATGCTTTGATAACTTATAGACTATCAGTTGGCTGAAGTCATCATCTTATTTTTTAAGTTGTTAAGTACAAAACATCAGACATTGGAAAATTTAAAGTAACTAGTTTTTGTCTTTAATTAATTTAGTCATGGATAAAGCAAACCTTTTATATTCTCTTTTCTGTCTTCTGTTCACATTCACCCTGCGTCTTTCCTGGGTATAACCCTTCCTGACAGTCCCTGTGCACACGCCATACCTGAACTCAGTCCTGTGTGCTGAAAGCCGCATCTCATCACTGCAGGCTACTAGGCAAGTCCTGCAGCTCCTCATTACTTTTCATGGCGTGCGTGACCAGAATACCCTTAGAAGGTAGCAAAGGAAACAAGAGGCCAGTTTGGCTCCAAACCCTGTTTGTCCCTTTGTCTTAACAGTAGGTTCAGACCCCGAGTTTGCACGCTATGTGGCAGGAGTGAGCCAGGCAATGCAGCAGAAGCGGCAGGTTCAACATGGTCGCCGCCTAGGCAACCCCCGAGGACACTGGCCACCCATGGATGATGCCCATCGGACCTGGCCTTTCCCAGAGTTCTTCACAGAAGGGTGAGTGCTAGGTATGGCAGGGAAGCTGAGTTTGGGATCTGGGTGTGCCCCATGGGGCCTTTGTGCATTCTTATCAAGCAGTTCAATTTCAGGCCCACATGTGAGAGTGACATGGTCAGATCTTCAAGGAGTCAGAGTTTTGTGATTAACTGTAGGATGCCAGGTGGCATGATGTGTCCCTGTGAACACACCACTGATATAAATTGATTTTCAAGACAGACTTTTCTGCCCTAGACGAGTATCTTATTTGATAGTGTTTGTGAAGTAACTGCATGTTTAACACAGCCTTTATGCTGAAATAAGCATGTCTGTAAAACCAATGCAATTTATGGAATGTGATCCTTGTAGCCTACAAAAAGCAAAGGTATATGGTTCATATTCCAATGTACAGTGAAAACTGGATTTTTATCATAGGAACAACTAGGGATTGATTTTTATCAAATCTCTTATTGCTACCTGGTTAATAAATCTGGACAGCTAAAGATCATCTCAAATTTTTGTTTGCTCTAAAATCAATTTCATATATAATCACAGGCTTCCGAGAGGAATAAAGGGCAATACATATAGATTATATTGACCCTTAAACAACTCAAGGGTTAGAGGCACCAACCCACAATGCAGTCGAAAATCCACACACAACTTAAGTTGGCCCTCCTCATACTTGGATTCCCAACTGTGGATCAAAAATACAGTTGACCCTTGAACAGCGCATTTTTGAACTGCACAGGTCCACTTGTATGCAGACCTGCATATAAGAGATAAGAGACCACTATTTGGTTGTACGATGAGTGCAGGGTAAAAAGATTGTTCTTTTAAAGCTTGGGTGTGGGGTAGGAGCTGGCCTCGGCTGTCTAGCCACTGTCCAGGCTGGCTACAGGAGGCCCAGGACCAGCTTTTCTCTTTGTCTTTCAGGGATGGCCTGCACAGTGGCTGGTCAGGGACTCAGGGAGACTCGGCCAGCTCAAGTGACGAGACGTCCTCTGCCAACGGAGACAGCTTGTTCTCCATGTTTTCAGGGCCTGACATCGTTGCTGCTGTCAAGCAGAGAAGGTATGAAGCGATTTCTGAATCAGCACAGAGGGGCACATGAATGTGATCCACAGCTTATTCCCTTGAAAAGCTCAGGAGCCTCATCGTTTCTAGTTGGCCTTGTGTGAGAAAGGCAGAGGGCTTCTTCTGGTATTGTCTTGCTGGGGACCCTGTGGTACCTCCATACAGGCTTGTAGCCCAGTTGACTTAACATTGGGTTGAGTTTTTGCTGGCAGAGGAGTCTCAAGCCAGTAGTAGCCAAAAATACCAGTATGACAGGCAAGGGAGGAGTCTGAGACAGGGTCTGCTGATGTTGGATGCAGGAGGCAGCCTTTTCTGTGTGGGGAGCAGGACCAGGACAGCCAAGTCCTAATCAGGACTCACCGACAGGCTTTGCAGCTCCAAACATGAGCTTGGCCCAGACTGACCCTCAGTTTCTTTGTCAAAGGTGGAACTGGATAAAATGACCTCTGAATGGTATTTCAAAGTTGAAAAACATAGTAATATAGTATATTCAGATCTAGGAGGTTTTCAAAAGTAGTCACAAAAATTAAAATGGGTCCTGAAATATGAGAAGAATTTGTTTAGAAAGTAGAGAGACTATTGTGGGTGTGAGGCAGCAGAGGCCCAGAGGTGGCAGTCTAAAGGATGTGGGCAGGAAACAGGGAGCATGCAAGGATGCCTGGGCATCAGAAGTCATGCCGTGGAGTGGAAAGGGAGGCCAGGTTACACGGCTCCTATGCGACAGGGTCAGGCTTCATTGGATGAGCAGTGGGGAGTGGGTAGACGCAGATGGAATGGTACCTGAGTCAGGATGCACAGAGTAGTAACAGTATGATAACAGTGACTGCTAATACAATCTAGGGCGCTTTCCATGTGCCAGGCCCTGGGCTAAATATTCACATGCATTTTCTCACTTAATTCTTACCACTACTATATTTATTTGCTAAGGCTGCGTAACAAAGTACCACAGACTGGAGGTGCTTAAACAACAAAAATGTTATTTCCTCACAGTTCTGGAGGCTCTGAGGTCAAGGTGTCAGCAGGGTTGGTTTCCTCTGAGGCCTCTCTCCTTTGCTTGCAGATGGCCATCTTCTCCCTGTATTTTTACATGGTGTTCCCTCTGTGTGCATTAGTGTCCTAATCTTCTCTTCTTATAAGGACACCAATCATATTGGATTAGGGTCCACCCTAATGACTTTATTCTAACTTAGTTACTTGTCTGAACACCTTATCTCTAAATACAGTCACAGCCCTGAGGTACTGGGAGTTAAGACTTCAACATATGAATGTGGGGTCAACATAGAATGTGAGGTGGGGGAGTGTGACACAAATTAGCCTATAGCAACCACCTTATTATGTAAGTACTATTTTACCCCCAATTCATGAGTGAGGAAACTGAGGCTCAGAGAAGTTAAATTCATTCATTCATTCATTGGTACCTATCATGTACCAGGCAGTGGTGATATAGCAATAAACAAAATAGAGTCCTCGTCTTTGTGGAACTTATATTCTATTGAGGGAAGGCAGATACACACACACACACACACACACACACACACACACACACATTTATATGTCACATCGAATTAGATATTAGATGCTGGGAAGAAAACTAAAGTGTGTTACGAGGGGAGAGAGCATGCAGGAGACAGGTGGGTTTTCTGTTTTCAGAATGAGATTCAGGGAGGCCTCTGATGACCAGAAAGCTGAACAAAATGAGGGAGCAACTGGTGAGAAATTGACAGTAGGGTATGTGTCAGAGAGAAGAATCAAGAATGATTAGCAAGTGGGTACCATGAACCAAGACAGGGAGGACTGCAGGAGTGGCAGTATGGAGGCACGGGTGGAGTTAAGACTTCCATTTGAGACATGGGAAATTACAGAGGCTGATTAGACACCTAAGAAGTTACCTGAGCACCACCTGTGCAGAGACTGCTGCCTGCATGCAGGAGCGCTGGTAACTGATTTACCTGGCTCTGAGCTGGCTACATCCTGCCTTTTACATTCCACATTATATCAGAAATTTTTTCATGTCAGTAGCAAAATAATAGCTTTTTGTTTTTTTAGTTACATATCCTCAGTGCATGGTAAATAAATTAGTCTGTAGCTGCTGATAAAATAAACAAAAGGCCAGAGCTGGTGGACTCAGAGAGCAGCTGAAACAGCCAGGGCTGTCCTCATGCCTTCCCCGCTACCCACCCCAGCCCTGCGATGACCTGGGGAGTGCACCATTCAGTGGCGACCCACCTTGTGCCCCTGCACACAGTGGACCGTGCTCCACCCTTCACCCTCCCCTAGAACCAGTGCTCAGAGACACCCGAGTGAAGTGGCTAGGGTGCCCCCTGGAGGTAAGCTGGGCAGGCGACCGCTGCACTGAGCTCTTGGTTCTTTCAGGAAACATAGCAGTGGAGAGCAGGAGACCAGCACGCTGCCCTCACCGCCTCTTCTTACCACAGTGGAGGATGTGAATCAGGTATGGTGGGCTCTGCTCTGGCCATAGAGGCTGGCTCTGTGGGGTACAGACCATGAGTGAGGTTCCAAAGCCTAAGTTTTAAGAGGACCTCAAAGAAATGAGGGCTTCCTTGAGGTGAACAACATTTTTCCCTCACGATTTTGTCTAAATGATTAGCCATCTCAGCTGACTCAGAGCCATATGTAGAGGAACGTCTGTCTCTGCTGTCCAATATGATAGCCACTAGCTAGCCACATGCGGGTACTGTATTGAACAATGCAGACGTAGAACATTTCTGTCATGGCAAGTGCTACCAGATGGTGCTATTCCAGGGCTGTGGAGAGGGGTGGGGCTCTCGCCCTGTCTCCTAGGTGAGAATAGGGCCAGGGATCTGGAGAGGTGGGGAAAGATGATAAATTGCCAAGAACCAAGAACCTTCTTTTGTCTCTCAGGATAACAAAACCAAAACGTGGCCACCCAAAGCACCCTGGCAGCACCCTTCCCCGCTGCCGAGCACACTGCCCAGCCCAAGTGCACCACTCTATGCAGTCGCCAGCCCTGGCAGCCAGTGGAACGACACCATGCAGATGCTGCAGTCCCCAGTGTGGGCTGCGACCAGCGAGTGCAGCGCCGCCTCCTTCACTTACGTGCAGACCCCTCCGCAGCCTCCGCCCCCACCAGCGCACAAGGCAGCATCCAAGGGCTTCAAGGCCTTCCCCGGGAAGGCTGAGCGCAGGCCAGCCTACTTGCCCCAGTACTGACCCAGGCCAGCCCACCTGCCCTGCCCAAAGCTGTTGGAGCCAGTGTCCCCACCCCAGGGCTGACTAGCTGGTACCAGCCCCCTGGAGGACCAGTGTACCCCTGTCCCAGGCAGGGATCCTTGGGGATGGGGGTCGTTGGCAGCTCTAAGCCTTTAAGGCCTGGCTTCTCAAACTTTGGAGGCATCAGACCCTGGAGGGCCAGCTGAAGACAGAGGTCTCTGACCCTTCTCAGAGACATGCTGGGGATCATTGAGCTTAATAAGCACTTCTGGTGATTCTTATGCAGGTGGGCCACAGGCCACACTTTGAGAAACACAGCTCTCAAGTTTGTCTCTCAAGTTTGTAGTCCCACTGTTTGTGCTGGGAAGACATCAGGCCTGAAGGCTGAGAGCAAAACTGACCATTCTTCTGCAACCTTCCCCTTCCCGCCTTTAACACTTTGAGTGATGACCACACCAATCACTGTTATTTTATAGCTATTTTTCATATAGATTTTTAGTTAAAACATCTCTTACCTAAAAATGCATTGAATATTTTAAGATAACAAATTTAGTGGCTGGAGGTTTGTTCAACACTATTTTTATTTAAGCTTATATAAGATGGACAACTTATAGAATATTTGTGATCGGAAGCAATCACCTGGGTTTTCTGTGGGTGGGCAGCCCCCCATCACCCCAGCAGAACCCAGGGAGTGCAACCTTTACCAGATTTATAAAAGCAGGATCATAAAACTGATGTTGGAGGCATATTCCTGATGGTGCATGGAGATGAGCCAGCCGGCTGCTGTCTGTGAGCAGGATAAAGCTATGCCTGCTGCCCTCAGATCCTGCCACACATGGCCAGAGGCTTCAACACAGTCTCAAAACAGGGTGTGGTTAAGGGGCTGCACAGAGACACCTGCACTTGAAATTGCAGTAACATTTATGAGCTGGCTCAAGACAAACCAATTAAGATGTAGATAGACATTAAAGTATTTTCTTTAAAAAAAAACAAAACCACCTCATTTTCAGTTAACATGTGCCATTAAATAGATAACATCCTGTGGACTTAGGGATATTTTCCAGCCAGAATGGATCCAGAAGTGGTGAATGGTGCTTAAATTGAGAAATAATAATAAATATATCTATATAGAATAGACATATCCCACTGTATATTAATTGAGGTTACAGAAGTTCTTTATATAAAACTTATTTAAATTTTTCATATTTCATCTTTGAAAAAGTCTAATTGAGAAAAATCCATAATATTTTCTGGTATGAAAGTTTGACAGTATTAATATTTTTTTTATATTTTCTTAAATCATTAAACCATTTTAATATATGTTAACTACTAATAAATGGTTTATTCTTTCTAACTCCATATAAGCTTTTCCAGCAAAGATTGTAATAACACATTTATGTTCTCATTTTTCTATGGATATAAGTAAATTTATATTTAAAAATACCAAAAAGAAAGTATATATATGTATGTATACACACTAATTATAGAGGACCCCTAGGGTGTCTGAGCCCAGCCATCTGAATTTTCAGTACTGTGTCGCCAGGCTGTCTCCAGGCCTTGGGTGTTGTCTTGTGCTGTGTGGGGATGCCATTGCTGCCTGTACTTACGATCCTTTCACCATGGGTTCTGAACATTCACCTCACCATGTTTACAGAGAACCGTTTTGTATATAGACTTTTTCAGGCACGTGCTCTGCACCAACCCTGCGTGGCTCTTGTCTGTGTTAGCTGTCACAGTGTGTGCACTAATCTCTGTTAAAGTTGTTTGTGGCTGTTTGACTTGTAAGATAGTGTTCTGTTTCCTTTAGTAACGTGTTCACAGTACTCCGTATTTCCAGTTCTATTATATTGAAGTACTCTTGTTTTAATAGTGCCTCCCCAAGACCTCACTCTGGTCAGAGGTCAGTCCTTGATGCCCCAGTGCAGTTGACATTGACATCACTAATTGTCCCTTTCCAGTCTGTTTTTCTTAAGACATTTTGTAATTGCATCTCCATGGGCTGTGAGACTGTGTGAAGCTGTTTGTGTGTGGTCTCCTGGTAGGTGCTGTGTTCTCAGTACCACCTTGCTCTGAACACTGGTAATTCCAGGTGCTGCGCTTGGCAGAGGAGTTCGCCAAAGCGCATATGTGTGCGTGTGTGAGTATCGTGTGTGTCCTTTGTGTGGCCCGGGCGTGGCTGCCTTGCTCAGGCATCAGCAGGACATGTGTGAATAGTTACAGTGCTTCCAAACTGGAACTCTACATTTTGTATCTTACTTTTAAAGCTCCTATAAGTAAAATAACTATTGGCTTTATTAAAAAATATACATTTAATTATATTTTGTATCTGTTTAAAATGAACTACAACAGACACTGTGTCAGAAGCCCTGCCTGACTCATTACTTTGAAAAGCTGCGCCTGGGTTGGTTTCTCTGATTCCGAGACCCTGAAGGGGGAAAGACTAAGGAGTATAAAATAAACTGGGGTGGGTGGGCAGGAAGCAAAACAACCTACGACACCTCTCCTGTCGGGCTTTCCTAAAGCCAAAACTGGGACAGGCCTCTGTGAGCAGAGTCCCTACTGTGGTGAAGGAGACCACCTGGGAGGATGCAGGCTTTCTCCTTGGGTTGTGGTCTGCCAGCACCCCCATCCCACCAAGTGTGGGTGCTATCAGCTGCCCAGGCAGCCTTTCCAAGAAGGAGACCAAGGGATGAGATCTCCCACCACTCTGCCAGGGACCCAATATGTGGGAGACACCATACCTCAGAGGGACAAGAAACTGTCCTGCTAAGCAGAAGGAAAGATTATACAATAGGAACCACAAAGAGACGGTAAGTTACAAAGGAATTTCAACTCATTTTCATTTACAGCAAGATAGCACTTGATGGAAACTTTTTCATGAACTTAGTAAAACAGTATGTGAACGTTAATATATAACCTACTAATATAAGTACCACTCAGGCTTCTTTCTGCTGAGATGCCCTGAAGCTGAGCATGGGGACCAGGTCTCAAGCCTAAGTGTACCTCAAAACAAGGTCGCTTAGTATTAGCCATGTTCTACAAGTGTTAAGGAATACACTGGAAATTCATATGTAAAAGCTAGCTGGAAAAGCATCCAAGCATGTTCCTATTTAACATGAATAATGGTGCTGTTCACTGACCTGATTCACAGCAGTGGTGGTGATAGGAGTCCTGTCCCTCAGCTTAAGTGCTGGATGGGTGGGGATGAAAGACGAACAGATGTTACACTTGAGCCCCAAGAGGGTCCTTGGAGGCCTCAGCCCAGCTGAGAAATAGAGGAAGACACAGGCAGGTGAGCATCTTTGTGAAGCTGGTGATTACTACACACTTTGGGGATCCTGGGAGAGAGGGACATCCAACTCTAGAAATGTAGCTGAAATGCCACATGCCAAACATGATGCTGGGAGGGGTTGGCTCTCTGTATGCTGTGTGGCCCCTGTTGTGATCTGCTTCTTGATCTGGAGAAACGAAAGAAACTATTGTATTGGCCAGCTTCTTGACTGCCAAAAGACCCTGTACGTGGACAACATGCCTGGCAGGCTCCCAACCAGACACGCCTGGGAGTCTGAGGAACTTCCAGGGATAAGGTACTGAAAGTAATGCACATAGCTGGCCTTATGATGCCTCAGGGGTAGGCTGTCTGGGACCAGGCTTCCGCATGTCTGCAAAAGGACTGGATGTGGTTTTTACTGGGACTGAGTTGGGAACATGGGCCTGAGGAGGAAGGATTGTTTTAGTAATATCATGTGACTCCATTATTAGGCCTTTTAAAAACTTCCCTACCACACATAGGTGTGGGTTTCCACGAGAATAGAAAACTATATTTACTATTAATTTTAGTATTTACTAATGTCATCTAGTGTCAAGGCCCTTGCTAGGAGCCAGGGCTGCAAAGAAGATGCAGTCTTTTAGGGGAGACAACCCCATCTTTCCCATCCTTGGTAAGAGGTACCACTATCCATTCACCCAGTTGCTCAGGCAGAAATCCTAGAAGACATTCTTGTCTTTTCTCATTCAATAATCAGCAAGTCCTATAAGTGTATCTCCACACACATTTAAATTTCAACAAGTTCTTACATCTCCATTGCCATCAATGCACCCGGCTCCTGCCTCTCCCTTTCTGGCTTCAGGGTTTCCCATACACTCCTGCTACCCTGACATCTTGCCTGGTGCCCACCTTCTTGTTGCTCTGGAGGCTGCTCCCTGCTTGCTCTCCATCTTTTTCTTGAGTCAGAGCCCAGCCTCCATCCAGTGTGTTTCACTGAGGCCAGGATAGCCTAGGAAAGCGGCCCATCCCCCTACCAGGATACAGCTCTGGAATTTTTCCTTAGTCTTTTACTCCATGCTCTTCCTATGGCTCTGGAATTTCTCCCTTGTCCCTTAGCCCTCTCAATTTCGATTTCCAGCAGGAGACTCTAGCTTGAGAAACAAGCCAAGGCCAAGAGATAAGATGGCTTTGGGCTGCCTCCTCCCCTCCAGGTGGCAGGAGGCAGGCTGGATACCATTGGGACAACAACCCCCAAGGAAACAAAAGCCAGTAATTCAGACTGTTGGGGGCAGACTTTCTCTCTGAGCTGCTGGCACTTTTAAGTGTGTAATTTCGCTTTTAATAAAACTTGTGCTTTCTTGCTTGCTATTTGTCATGCCCTTTTGAATTCTTTGTCGCAACAAGACAAGAACTTGGTCAACAGTACTCCAGGTCTGCATCCCTCTTTGGAGTCCAACCTTGCCGAGCTCTCAGGCATCAATCAATTACAACAATTAGGACTCCCCTGGAATCGTGTGTCTGTCCGTCACTAGAACCAAGGCTTCATGAGAGCAAGGACCAGGTCTTATTCATGGCCACATGTCCAGGGTGCAGAACAGTGAGAAGCAACATGGTCCACAAGCAAATTCTAATGCAAAGCAAAAAAAACACAACTCTATTTAAAATGAAGTCGTCTCGTTTCAGACTAAAAATACTAAATGATGCCCAGTTTGTACTAGAACTATGAGGAGCTGACGTTAGAACTGCGGATAGGACTGTAGCCCTTTAGTAAATACGAAGTTTTCCATTCTCATGGAAACCCACGCCTATGTGCAGTGGAGAAAGTTTTTTAAAAGCCCTAACAATGGCTTCAAACGGGAAACCGGGGAGCGATATCCAGAAGCCTCATGGCTACGTAAGACAAGTTCGGAGCATCTCGGGGCCGCTGGCGTTACCGCTCGTATTACTTTCGTGTGCGCACGCGCACGCCCGTCCCCACGCCGAGTATGCGCACTTGCGCACACACATCCATCTCAGACGTGCGGACAGAAGCGTTTGCGAGCTCTTCCCTGCAGCCCGGCTCCACACTGCATGCGCACACGGGGACATGCGCACACATGCACCCCGGACGTGCGAGCCTGCACGCAGACGCGCGTGCGCACTGCTGCCCCCAACCTACCCTGATCAGCCTTCCCTGCGTGTAGACACATGCGCACCGCGCCTCGCAAGAGTGGATGCCAGCGCCAAGAACTATGCGGAGCTCCTGGGAGGCGCGGTGCCCTAGCTCTCGCGTGTTCACGGTGACTCACCATGCCGGTGGGGGACGCCTCCGCGACAGGTCGTGAAAATCCTTGAGCTTGGATCTCCTCGCGCCCGGCCTCCCGCCGGCTTCTTCAACTCAGACCCCAGAACTGCACCTCCCCGCCCCCAGCCCGTCTCCCTCCGCCTTTACCCCGCGACCCCGTGGTCTCCAGGTCCTCCCCGATGCCTGTCTAGCAGCCCAAAATTAAGTCCCAGTTTACCCAAATGCCTATGCTTCAGCTTCGCCATCTGTAGAACAGGGCTCTTGATTAGAACTGTTCCCTCGCTAAGTGCTAGTTTCGCCAATATTCAGTGGAAGCCAATTGTTTTTCCAAGGCAATGCTAGGCTCTGGAATTAATAATCTCTATCGAGAGTTAACTCCCTGGATTTCCTAACTCGTCTTAACTGTGATGTCCACCCTCCAATCCACTCCTCCCTCTGGGGCCAGACTTGCTGAGGACATTTAAAGTTCTCTTGAAATTTCTGAGCCAGGTTTTCTTTCGGTCGTGGTTACTTGGCCCCTGTGTGGGCACATTCGAGCACTCAGAGTTTCACTGCTCTTAAGATTCCCAGAATTCTGAACCTTATACTCTGAGGTTTGTAGACCTGGCTTGGCACAACATAGGGCGTGGATTGTGGTGATGGTGGTAGAAACAGGGTAACTTTTGTCAGAATGTAAGATTACTTTACACTGACATTTTTGCACACTACAGATCCCACTCCATTCCCCAAGATTTGATCAGAGATGCCACCCTCACACTCCAGTGACTGATCACTGCAGTTCCCCTGGTTGGTTTCTCTCCTGCCCCTACACAGATTATGAGACCCAGGCCAGTGCAGTGTTAATACAGTGTTAAGGCCGGATTCTCCTACCTCTCTGTTTTGGCCATGCTGCTGTCCTTTCTGTTTAAGATACTATTCTTGGCCGTTTCCACTTGTAATATTCTACCCTGTGAATCACAGGCCTAACTGATGTTAAAACAGAACTGGGATGATGGAGAAGGGCCAGGAAATGGCAGGCAGGGCAAGGTTTGGTTAAGAAAACGGCTCAACAATCAGACAACTGTGGGGTTGATTCTCTACTTAGTAGCATAGTGTCTATTTTCAGATTTCTTAACCTGTCTTTTAAATGGGGAGGACAACGGGAACTTCCTCATAGGGATGCTGTAAGGGTTGCATAGGAGGAAATTTAGCACAGATCTCTGCATAGAGTAAACTGGTGGGAGTAGTAACCATGTCGGTTGGATGACAAATGGCTTTCAATTAATAATCTACTCCTTTTTGCATTTTCTCTGCTTAGCTACTGTGACTTATGACCTTCAACGTAGGAACCTAGTTTTCTGCTAATGTAGAAAATCCATATAATTTTGGAATTCAAAGTACAGTGTTAAACCTAAAATACTATGGGGAAAATCTGGAATAGGGGAAGCTAATGAGAATCACAGAGGCCAAAGTGCTGAAGGTGTACATTAAAGAACATCAAAAAGATGAAAACTTCAAAAAGGTGATCATCAGAGGCCTCATCCCCTGCCTCTTCTTTAGTACCCAAAGCTTTGGGTTTTGGGTGGATGAGAGAGGATATTGGAGAAGACAGTGTGCCAGTAGGCAGGTGAACACCGATAAAATCTTTGAAAAGACTTGGAAATGACAGCTCAGCTCAAAACAACATCATCACTAAGAGAAATCACTGATTTGTGTACCAGTACCAGACAAGAGGTGGCCCAGCCCCAAGAACTTGGGGTTCACTCTGACATCTCTGGCAGTCTTTTGTTTCCATGTTTTCCTTGAGACTAAGGACTGAACCTCAAGTTAGTCATTTCAGAAAGGCTGGCTTAACCCTACAAAAAGCTGAGAGTTTCAGCTACTGGCACCAGGGTCCCAGAAATGGACCCTGTTTGGCTGGCTTAGGTCATGTGCTGATCTCTGAGGCAGTCAGGGAGGTAGAGGAAGAAATAAATACAAGGATCGGAGGTAGTGATTTTGGGCAAAGACAAGAGATGTCCACCATAGTGCCCAAAAGAGCCAACTAGAAAAAAAATGAGTCAGTGTCTACTGTTGAGCTGGAAGTCAAGCAAAGAATCATAGGGCAAGTGGATGATGGTGCAGTGGCTACTAAGACTGACCTTCCTATTGGATGAGGTTCTGTTCTAAAACGGGATTTAGGAATAGGATTGCTGTTCTATGCAAACAAGTAACTGGCTTGGATGGGAAACTCTGGGTGGAGTACTTCTCAGGAACTCCAGCAGAACAGATGTTATTCAGGACTGTCAGGGTTGTGCTGGACATGGGAAGCTCAGTTAAATCTCAGAGCTGATAGTTGACCCAAAACTCCTTTTGGGTAAATAAGGGCCACTCATTTCTTTGGTCTTCAGCCCCTCCTTATTTTCCTTCTTCATCTTCAAGACCCCAAATCATTCTGGGCAGGGAGAGATAAGCCAGTTGTCGAAGCCAGAGGTGGCATTGACTGCATGGAGCTGGGAGGTGGGCAGGAAGAAGACCTAGGCTTGGGACTGCAGCAGGACCAGGCACACTCCTGGATGACTAGCCTCTCTGGCAGAACTGGGTGAAGGAGAAGCTCAATTTGAGTGCCCACTTCAGGGACCTCTTCTCCTCTCTGACTATATTCACTCCCTCTCATCCCAACTCTCATCGAAAGAGTCTTATTCATATAGTATCTATTCACTGATGGCTCCCAAGTTTTTCCTCCAGCTCGAAACTTTTCTCCCCTGTACTCCAGACATGAATACCCAACTCAACACCTCCGCTTAGATGTCTAATAGGTTTTGAAAATTTAACATATCCAAAAGCAGGATCATAATCTTCTCCCAAAACTCGCACCTCGGCAAGATGCAATGACAATTCTATTTTTCCAGGAATTGAGTTAGAAAACTGGATATTACCCTTGACCCCCCCCCTTTTTTTTTTCTCTCTCTCTCATCAGGAAATTGTTGATTTTTCACTCACAGTATACCCAGATTACCATGCCCAACTTCTACTACCTCGACTCAAGTCATTTTCTCTGGTCTGCATTATTGTAGCCTCCTATCTGTTGTCCATTTCTGCTGCATTCTAGGTTTGATCCTTTGTAAAATATGCCAGATAATGCCCCTCCTTTGCTTAGAACCCTTCAGTGGCTTCCCATCTCTCTTGGAATAAAAACCCAAGTTCTCACAATGCAAGCTCTATGTGATCTTGCTGCTTCCTTTCCCTCTCCGACGTCGTCTTCTATCACTCTCCACTCCTTCACTCCACTCCACACGAGTTGCCTCTTTCTGCTTCTGAAACATCTAAGCACGCTGCTCTTGGGAATTTCACAGCTGTTGCTCTTCCCTTTGCCCAAACACTTTCCCCCAGATATCCCATTGGCTCACTTCCTCACCTTCCTTAGGCTTTTGCTCAAATGTCACCTCGTTAGTGAGTTTTCCCTTGACCGTTCTATTCAAGATTGCAACTCCCATTCCCAAGACTCTTTCCAGCTTTCCTTTTCTCAGTAACACCAGCTTCTGACATGCCATGTATTTTACTTCTCAGGTATCCACAGCACTTCGAATACTACCTGTAACATGGAAGGTGTTGGAAACAGTTGAGCCGAACGAATGAATGAACGAACGAATGAAGCAGACTAGGGCATGGGGAGCTCGGCCTCTGTTCCCGAATCACTTCCATGCGGAGGTCGCAGAGCGGCAGCATAACTGGCTGCCATGCTGCAGGGGGAGAAGCAGAGGCCCAGGGCTGTGCTGCTGGCAAAATTGCCGGGCCGAATCTCGGGGGCGGGGTCGGCCGGGCGGGGCGGGGCGGGGCCGGGCGCCTGCGCCATAAAGACAGCTGCCCAGAGGCTTGGACTTGACGCGCGCCGCCCGCCCTCCTTCCTCCTCGGCTCACGTCCCATCCTGTGCACCCTGCTGCTCTCGCCATGGCCGCGTTCACTAAGAATCCACAATTCCAGAAGCTGCAGGAATGGCACCGCGAGCATGGCTCTGACCTCAACTTGCGCCGCCTTTTCGAAGCGGACAAGGAACGTTTCAATCGCTTCAGGTGCGCGCGGGGCCAGAGGCGGGCGGTACGTGCGGGACGCGATTGGGGTGAGCGAACCCGCAGCACATCCGCTCAGGGTGTGCAGGACGAGAGCCCGGGCGCAGGTCAACAGCCCCCGCGACACCCCAGCTACGGATCGAGGTCCAGGCCGCACTTTGTCCTTGACGTCTCCTTGAAGCAGGTTCCCGAGGATTCGTCGGAGGTCCTGGGACCGGGGCTGCTTAGTCATGAGAAGTGGGCTCCTCCTCGGCTTCCCCTCACGAGGACGTTTCCCTCACCCTTCTCCAGCCCCCACGGTTTGAGAAGGGACTCTTTCCGGAGGGGCCCTCACTGACGTAGCAGGCGGAGAAAAGTTGCCTCCTTCCATCCGCTCCCCACCCAGAAGGGGTTTGGGGCTGCCTGCGGGCTGCGGTCAGGGTGGGGCAGGCCTAGGGGATTTGTGGGGAGCCTGCTGGAAAGGTAGAGATGTGGGGGTATGATTTCTGCTGAAGAGGCTAGGTCTGGAGACCTGTGAAGGATCAGGAAATGGAAAGGAATCTGTTGGAGGAAGTGGGGCGCGGGGCAAGAATAGGGTTGAGCATGCTTTGGGGGCACTGATGCAGGTAAGGTGGGGAGGGGAGGTCTGTGGCTCCAGACTGGAAGTCCCCGGTGGCATGCTCTGTCATCTGGGTCCTTGCCTGAGTAAGTTGAGGCACAGAGTGGAAGCTCTGGAAGGGAGTGATCACTCCCTGGGCTGGGCAGGGGCAGTGCATCCAGCTCTCTGTCTTCCCATTCCCCAGCTCAGTTTTAGCAGAAGAATGGCTCCTCATCCAAGGTCCGCATCTCAGTTCACAGGGTGGCCCTTTTCACTGTTGCTGCTGCTGCGTTAGCCTGGTGGACAGGGAGGTGACAGACACAACCACTGTGCTTAGCAGCTGAGGCCAGTTTGGGTGGTGGCACAAGGATGTTGTTCTTTCTAGAAGCAGTTCTGGTCAGGGAGCAGGCTAGGGGGACCTGGGGTCTGGTCAACGGCTTCTGTCATCTTTCTGCAGCTTGACACTCAACACCAACCATGGGCGTATTCTGGTGGATTACTCCAAGAACCTTGTGACAGAGGGTGTGATGCAGATGCTGGTGGACCTGGTAATATTCTGCTGTGGGAGACTTGACCTGTGACCCATAGTCTGGTGGGCAAGCTGGGTTCCTGGGAGCCCCCATATTCTTGAGCATCTTTACTTCCTTCTCTCAGTGGACCTCAGTGACTGCCTGTGTGCCAGTGCAGGGCTTTGAGCTCCTGGCACTGGCTCACGTTCTGAGCAGACCCTTCCCAGGCAGTGGAGGATGGTGGCAGGCTGTAGCCATCTTCAGACCCCTGTGGGCTGCACCAAGCCTTGGATTTGGGAACTTGGTGTCTTCGTGGCCAGTGTGGTGGGACCAGGCCTCGGTTTCTTCTCTTCCTAGGCCAAGTCCAGGGGTGTGGAGGCTGCGCGGGAACGCATGTTCAATGGTGAGAAGATCAACTTCACCGAGGTGAGCAGACTGTGGATTCTCTGGGGCCTCTTCCTTCCCTTTAGAGTTCATCTGACCGTTAGCCTCATCATGTCTTCACCCCTCCTCTTAGGCAATACTTTTGCTTCACTAAAGGCCTAGAGGCCTATTTCCTCTAGTAGGTTGCAGGGCCTTGGAGTGTCTTCCCTAAGACTGGCATTCTGGATCTGGTGAGCATGGAATGGCTCCGGGTGTCTCGAGCCTACAAGGAGAGGGCTTCTTAAGGCATGCTTGGATAACTTAATTCTGATTTAGCTTTGCTACAAGTTTTATTAGTGAAAAGAAGGATCTTATGGCAAAAGATCAGCCTCCTCAAAGGTCGGAGTCATTAAACAGCAGTAGTAAGGCTAGGCCTCGGAGGCCCTGTTCCTGAATTGCTACGGAATATTAAGCCTGGAGGCATAATAATCATTGAGCGGTGCGAGGTGCGTCCAGGTGTTATCATTCTCATTTTACACATGAGGAACCTGAGGCTCAGACGTCAAGACACATCCAAGATGCCATATCTGTAAAAGGGAGAGCCAGGATTCAAACGCAGCCTGTCTTGCACTGCTGGGCGAGGCTGAGGGAGGCCGCACTCAAAGAGGGCTTCCTGGACTGTGGGACAGGAGTGGGGTCGGGCAGGCTGGCAAGAAGCCGTCTACCTAAGTGAGCCTCTGCCTGGGTTGGAGTCCCAAGACCATCCCTTTCCTGCTCATCTGGCATCTGTAGACCTGTTTCCCTCAAAGATTTCTCTGCTGGCTTTATCTTGATGCGACTGTTGCTCTCACATGACGAGGCCAGCTGCCTGGCACCTAACACGGACTTAGGGTCCAGTTTTCTTCTAGCAGTTGGTGTAATGGGGCCGCTTGGTGAGGGAATCTTGAGTTGCCTACTTTTCTCCACATCCAGGTGCTGGGGGCACTTTTCAAAAGATGCCAGCAAATGCCAAGTACCCTCATCAGGAACACGAGCCTACTTTAGGCTTAATGAGCACCTGGCCCTCTGAAGCCATTTATCTCTGACCTGTGTTGTCACCACTCTCCACCTTTGCTCACTGTTTCTCTTTCCCTGTTTAAAACCTGAACACCTATAGGCCCTTGGAGCCTATCCTAAGCTTATTCCGCCCTTCCTGCCCTTGCAACTGTCTGCAGCACTCAAGGGAGCAGCACATGCCTTGCCTTCCCGCCAGGGCCTGGGGTAGCCCCTCCTTCCATAACCACATAGTGGGTTCTCAGTACAAGACCATGGTACTGACTGAGACCTCAGGGCCTACGTGTCCAGTGGATAAGGGATCGAGCTGACTCTTAGGGACACACTGTACCATGCCCAGCCGGGTGTGTGGCTGGCCTGGGGTGGGGATCTTCTCACTCTGACTCTTGTCCCCAGGATCGGGCAGTGTTGCACATTGCCCTGCGGAACAGGTCAAAAACACCCATTGTGGTGGATGGCAAGGATGTGATGCCAGAGGTCACTAGGGTCCTGGAGAAGATGAAGTCTTTCTGCCAGGTAAGCAGCTACTGGGCTGAATTCGCCTTTAGCCATATGTATACATGTATTTGGGGACTCTGAGGGCTCTGATGGGTCACTCTTCCACTCGCCTTGGAGAGGGCTCACGCCCTCACTGCAGCCTAAGGTGTGGGTGGTTTGTGTGATCACCGGCCCTTGAGGGCTGTGCTAAGGCATGAATTTCCCGGACCCTGTTCTGAGGGAACCCACAACCAGCAGCATGGAGCAGCCTCCCTCCTGAACTCCTATGGACTCCTATGGGCTGATGGTGTCAGTCTGGCCAATGGCCAAGATCTGAAAAGAAAAGTGAGGCTCCTGAGGGATGGGACAGTGGGGGAGACTTGCTTTTGCTAATCTCTTTAGTCATATGCCCTTATTGCCTAGTCTAGAACTAAATAAAAATGTTAAAATTTCCTTCACCATGCCCCCAAACCACTCCAGAGGCTTCCTGTGTGTGTACTAACATACGCATACATCTGTTGCCTCCTCTTTGAAAGACACACATGCCTGCATGTACACACACATGTGTGTTCATTTTTTACCTATTCTTTAGCTTATTTGTAATTATGAATATGGAAGAGCTGTGTCTGTGTATGCATCAGTGCGTACAATGTTTTCCATGTGGGGCACAGGGGTTTAGCCTCAGACCACCTAGGGCTTTTCCTATGTCAGCCACCATTGCCTCAGTGTCTCATCCCGGCTGGGGGTGATTCTGCAATGGGCAGCATATGGCATCAAGCCTAGAGTGCAAGGGCGATGTCTGCAGGCTTGTTTGTCTGTGCGGGTGCATGCACGTCTGTATGTGTGGGTTATGTGTGCTCTGGAAATGATCATCCAGGCTCTGGTCAGCTTGTCCCTGAGAGCAGTGGCCCCCATGTGTGACTGGTCAAAGTCTGGTTACATTAGCTAAGAGCCATTTTCAGACCTGAAATGACGGGAGGTGTTCCGCTCTGCCCTGGCAGCCGAGTGAGTGGGACTTCCTGAGGTGAGGAAGGCTTGGGATCCTGCTGGGATTTTGGATTCCAGATGTTCCTTAACAGTGGTCGATACCTTGGTGTGAGGAAGAACATTTCCAGCCGCTTGCTATGAGTGGCAGAGCTGACATGCCTCGGAAGCCCGGGGCTCTGTTCAATCAACCGTGTGTGCTCAGTGTGCCGTGTGGAGAGAGTGCCCCTGCCTTCCAGGGATCTGTCTCCAGAAGGCCCTCCCTCACAGTTGGCCATTGCAGTGCCTGACTCAGACCGAGGGAGTATTTATAGTTTAAAAAGTTGCTGAATGGCAGCAGTTCCATGGTGGAGAGCACTCCCCCGCCCCTCATGGCCATGCTCTTAAAAGTTCACCACGATGGGGTGAGGATGCCACCACCTGAAAACAGCCTGAGCTTATTTATCAGAAGGGACTGATCAGTACAATCAGTGTATGGTTGTGTGCTACAGTCCTGAGCACCGTTAGGGGTTAGGGAGCAATGGTCGCATTGACCTGCCATGCCGTTCAGGGTACACTCGAAAGTTCAGAAAAGGTTACAGAGTAGGCATGTGTCATAAAACACGATCTGGTCAAATAAAGAGTATGTGTTATATTAAAGAGATACACATTTTCGCCTCTGAGATGTATTATTATAATAAAACTTTAATGGTGAGATCGAGGGTTAAGAAGATGGACAACTTATTTCCTTTCTGTATTGATGGAAAATTTCCCATAAGTTAATTACTTTATTATTTAAAGCAAGAATAAAAGTTGCCAAGTCTTCAAATTACTCAAAAACTTGGCAACTGAAAACGATGACCAACATCTCTGTGGATCCGGAATTTGTAGGGTCCATGCTGGCTGGTTCTGTCTCAGGTCTCATAAGGCTGTAGTCAAGATGATGGCCCAAGGTTCCACTCATTTGAAGGCTCAATGGGAGCTGTGGGAGCTGCTTCCAAGTGGCTCACTAGCAATTAGCGCTGGCTTTTCAGAGCCTTTGGTTCCTACTGGGTGACTTTCCCACAGGCTGATGGAGTGTCCTCATGACAAGGCAGCTGATTATCCTCAGAGTGAATGATCAAAGACAGAAAAACAGAATGCCTCAAGGTCTTTTATGAGCCAGCATCACAAATTATACTCTGATTTCTGTAAAACCTTTTGGTTTTACAGGTAAGCTCTGATGAGAGTGGGAAGGGACTACATAAGGACACGAATGCAATGCCAGGAGGTGAGGATCGTTGGGAACGATCTTGGAAGTTGGCTACCATGGTTTGCCCTCTGCCTCCCAGGGATTCATCGTGTTCCTTCCACATGTAAAATACCCCGCTCACCTCCTAAGGGGATATCCCATCACAGTGTCCTTTAGAAGTCTAGAACCTCATCATCTAAATTAGGTACAGGTAGAGTCATACCTGCATTTCCTTTAATACAACTCAAACACAGTTCCTTTTAATCTGAAACATAACAGTGGTGAGACAGGCAAAGGATAACTGATATGGGATAAATCCTTTTCAAAGCGGGGATGGGGGGTGGGGGGGATTGGAGGCACACAGGAGCAGTTGGTCCAAAGCAGTTCTGAAATCCAGCAGGACACGTGTCAGTTGCTTGGTCAGCTAGCACTCAAGGCCTGGGACTCATTCTTCAGGGCTTTCGGCTTTGCCTCCATTCATCCTTTTTACATGAAAGGTACCCTTGTTTGTAACTGCAGTGTGTTCTCAGCCCTCTACTGCCTGTAGAAATGTGGCTATCTAAAGGCTTCTTTCCACTTTGTGCCATCGCTGTTCCTTTAGTCCAAGCTGCTGGTGCTTCTGACAGTGCAGTTTTCTTAACCTTTTGGGCTTCCTAGGAAGCTTATTGGGAGATTTCACTCCATTAGACAAAAGTCATGCCCACTAATTCTTCAGGCTTTCACTAATTCTCTCCTTAAGATTCTTTTAGCTTTTGCCCACAAATTTTTGGTTTTTGTTATGGCAATGCCCTGCTTTGATAGATTTCTGGTACCAAAATCTGCATTAGTCATTTATCATTAGATAACAAATTATACCCAAACTTGGCTTAAAATGACAGTGAACTTTTACCATCTCACATAGTTTCTAAGGAGTGGCTTAATTGGTCAGTCATGGTTTGGGGGTTTCTCTTGAGGTTTTGTTCATGATGTTGGGCAGGGCCGCACTTATATGAAGGTTTGGCTGGTTCTGGAGGATCTACCAAGGTGATTCCCACTCGTGGATGGTGAAGTGGCCCCAGCTGTTGGAAGAAGGCCTCAGTTCCTCACCATGTGGGCCTCATGTGACTATTTGTGTGTCCTCACAACATAGTAGGTGGCTCCCACAAAAGCGAGTGATAGAAGAGAGCAAAGCAGAAGCTGCAAGGTCTTTATGACCCAGCTTCTGAAGTCATGCTCCGACACGTTCACGGTATCCTGATGGGTGCACGGGTCAGCCCTGTTCAGCGTGAGGAACCGAAGCAGGGTGTGATTGCCAGGAAGCAGCAATCACTGGGGTCCATGTGGAGGTTGGTTGCGTATCTCATATTCCTGTTTCTGGCACAGACCAACAGTAGTTGGAATTTCACATCTCTTGGTCTATGAGGTATTAGGTCCTGCTGAGAGTTTTCCTTGTTTTGTAAATTCCAATAATGTTTCTATGCGGCGGGGATGTCACCCCTCTTTGTTACCGATGAAATAGTTGAGGGCAAGTGTGGCAGGGATCTGCCACCTGTCGATCTGCCACTCGGTAGGCCCCTGCAAGGGCCTGAAAGTTGGGACTGAGACGTAAGGGTGCAGGAGAAATGATATTTTGAGCAGCAGCTTACCCTCAGGGGTTTGGGCTGATCACATCTACTTTCCACCAGCATGTCCGAAGCGGTGACTGGAAGGGGTACTCGGGCAAGCCCATCACGGATGTCATCAACATCGGCATCGGCGGCTCTGACCTGGTGAGGAGAGGACGGCCTTGGGATGGAGTGAGGGGTCCTGTCCAGGGCCTTAGTTTCTCTAGCAGTAGGACCTGGCTGTCCCCACCTCTCGTGGGCCTTGGAATCTTGTCTTCTGATGCCATATCTCTTCATAGGGACCCCTCATGGTGACTGAAGCCCTTAAGCCGTACTCTTCAGGAGGCCCCCGGGTCTGGTTTGTCTCCAACATCGATGGGACCCACATTGCCAAAACCCTGGCCAACCTGAACCCTGAGTCCTCCCTGTTCATCATCGCCTCCAAGGTACAGGCCTTGGACCCAGCCTGGCTCCCCGGCCCTGTGTGTATTGGGGTGTGGGTTGGGCAGGGCAGGTAAATGTTTCCCTGGTTGTGCAGCCCTCCCCACCACTTCTAAGTGACCTGTGCTTTGAGGATTGAGACTGTTCCTTGTCTGGGGACAAACACTATTTACCTGATGAAAGCCCAGACTGGTCAGTTTGAACCTTGGTCTTCAGACCACACCCAGTCATTTTGCTTAATCCATGCTCAGCCCAGCACTGTTCTCATGCTTCTTAGAGATCTGTCCTTAGTATCTGCTCCTTTCTGATCCCAGAGCTATGCTCAGATAATATAAGGGTTTCGTTTGTTGTTATTTATGCTCTATTTACTCATGTTAATGCCCACAAAATCGTAATAATTGTGTCTGAATCCTGAGGTGCAGCCCCTCTCCTGAAAGATGCTCTGGCCTTCGACATGTGGTGGGGATGAGGTGCATGGGGTGTGTGTGGCTCTCAGTTGGGTTCTCCTCCATCTGGTTGTGACGTCTGGCATCGTAGGATGACGCGGCTACTTCCAGGCTCCTTCCTGCCCCAGACACAGCCACTTATTGTGGCTTTGTGGACATATGAGTGGAGGTTATGTGAAGTAACTGTCACTGAGCCACATGTACTGTTCCTTGTGACAACTGGATACCTACATGGCCTCTGCTGCTAAGCCCTGGCCTGCAGCCTCAGAAACTGTGAGCTGGGGACTGGCTAATGGCTCTTTTCTCCGCAGACCTTCACTACCCAGGAGACCATCACAAATGCAGAGACAGCGAAGGAGTGGCTTCTCCTGGCAGCCAGAAACGTGAGTGCTGGATGGTCTTTGGGCAGTATGTGGGCCAGGAAGCACAGGGTGGTGGGCCCTGGAATCTTACCCACCCACCTGCGTAGCCAAGCCTGGCCCTGTGGCCCTGTTTCTATATCAGGCAGCAGCCTCTCTGGTGCCCGGCTTTGCTGGTTACTTGGCTTTGCCAGCCCCGGACACACCAAATGTGGCAGAACCTCCTTGAACTGGCTGAGGGCCCTGACCACACCTTTATAAGGAGGGCCATTCCTGGCCTTGTATGCTGGTGAGGTAGGATGGGCTGGCTGGCCTCTGGCCCCCCTGTCCTCTCTACCTTGATGTCAGGCTCCTCCAGCAGCCTCAGAACCAAAGGACTGGGAGTGGTTGGTCACACCCAGGGCCTTGGTTTCTCTACAGGTGGGAGGGTCCCTACCCTTGGGCGGCCCCCCAGGATGAGCTTGGTGTAATTTGGCTCTGTCTCTTGTAGCCTACTGCAGTTGCGAAGCACTTCGTTGCCCTGTCTACCAACACGGTAAGCACCCATATGGGTCCCCAGACCATCTCCCAGGCCTCACGAGGTCATAGCTTTTCAGAATGTATGTGAAAAGATGTGGTTCACAGGTTACAGGGTCTTCGCTTGGCTGATGGGCTGGGAGGGATGGTTGCCTATGAGGGATGTGAGCTGCACACCCTCCTTGTCTTCTCTACATTCTCCCATCAAATCCGCGCCTTCGGCGAGGAGCCTGCAGTCAGTGAAATCATGTCAGTCCCTTCCATCTCCCAGGTCTGACCGATACTCAGAACACCCAACACACAGGACCTCCCCTGGCCTCTGCCACCCTGCCTCCGGCTTCTCCCCAAGTGGGATTTGCTGACCAGGGGTGGGGCTGCATCCCATTTCCCACATAAGGATGTTGGCCCCAACGAAGGGATGTGACTTTTTGCCCATTGATTGCTGGGATTAGAATTTGGGTTACCTGCCTGCCAGTTCTCACACTCTACCTGGCCTGAGGTCGTGCAAGGTACAGTCGGGGTAGGGGGGTGGGCAGCAGGGCTGGGTGGGGCGCTGATTCAGGAGTATCAACCATGGCAAGCCTGTGAGCACTTGCTGCGTGGTAGGCTTTGTGCGGGGCTGTGTCAGAGCTGGAATCACACCCAGGTCTTCTTGACTGCTCCCTCTCACCCCTTCCACCACTTCCCTCCTCCAATGCAGACCTGCCCATCCTGGGAGACGGCAGGGGTGGGGAGACATCTTAAGGCTGGGTAACCACTGTCTGGCTCTTGCAGGCAGAGCTCAGACTGATTAGTAGGGTGTTTCCCCCTGTGGGGACGAGGTAAGGGGTTGCCGACCTTGTTTGCCTGGGGGACTGGAACACCTGAGCAATAGGATCGGTCATCCCCTGAAGGCTTCCTAAGGTGGAGCCATTCCATATTTTGGAATGGCTGGCAGGTGTCCTGGCTGTGTGGTGCCTGACTTGGGAAGTGGCTCTTGCCTAGGTTTGGGTTCCAGCTCTAGATTCAGTTTCCCAGATGTCCTGGGGGATTGGTCTCTGGTACCCTGACAGCCCCAGAAGGTGGGCCTTGCCAGAGCACTGTGTGAGCCATCCTCGCCCTCGGTGGGCCAGGTCCTCACCCTGGGTGTTCAGCCCCCTCAGCAGAAAGACTTTGCAGGTGCCAGGCCACTGCTGTGCTAGATGTGAGCTGGCCTGGTGTCTCACTCTGAGGATGGACGGCTCTTGGTCCCTGCCCTGGGCTCATAGGCTGCTCCAGCCCTGCCACATCTGGGCCCTGCGGAAGGTGGGGGTGCTCCCACAGCTCGGACGGCATAACTTCTTGCACCCTGGAGCTCCTGTTCCCGTCCAGCTAATACATACTTTCTTCTTTCCTTCTTCCTTTGCCCTTTCTAGACCAAAGTGAAGGACTTTGGAATTGACCCTCAAAACATGTTCGAATTCTGGGATGTAAGTAAAGGCATTTCCTTGTGTGGGGTGAATTATGTGTTCTTGGCTAAGTCATGACTGTTGAGCCACAGATGAGGGGCTATGAGGGCAGGTCAGTGTTTATTGAGCACCTGCTACGTGCTTGGCTTTGAGAAAAGCTGAGAGGCCCTCAAAGAGGCTTGTGGGGCAGGGGCAGCCCAGTCAAGATGAGGGCTCCACTTCCACTGAGGGCAGGCCAGGCTTGCAGGGCCAAGGCGATACTCTCCTGGGTGCCTGCCAGTAGCACCCACTGTGGGGTAACCGGAGCTGTCCCTACCCAGCTCAATAAGCTGAGGTCGTGAGTTATTCTCAGTGATGACCTTTCTTTAGAACTACAGCCATAATCTGGAAAGGCCAAGGGGCCAGGGTGAGGCAGGAGGTATGACCAGACAGGCCTGGAAAGGAACTGCAGGAGCAGCTGGTGGGCGGCAGAGGAGGTACCAGGCCTGGGGCCTGGGTGGGGCCTTGCAAAGCAGCCTGAAGAGCAAACCTTGACTGGCCACTCTAGCGACAGGTGGGTCACATGGACTCTAGAGCCACAGCTGGTGCCAAGCAATAGGCAGGAGCTCTCCTTGCAGCTTGCCCGAGTGCAGCAGTGGTGTGAGCCGGGCTCCGGCTGCAGAATGCAGGCTTGGAGTGCAGGGATGCTGTGCAGGGTGTGGTGTGGGTGCTGTGAATGCAGTGGGCATGGCGCTAACACGTGACAGTGGCAGGTAGACCGGGGAGGGCCTGGTCTCACTGGGGCTATTTCCAGATCTTTAGACTGGAAGCTCTTTGCATGGTGGCAGCATCCACAGATGTATCTCCTCTGAAAGCTGTAAAGGCCTTGGAGCCTGGGAGAGAATTAAGCTCTAACGCCCTAAGGCATCTGTTGTGTATAATGAGTTAACTTTCTAGAATGGGACTAGTTGTATACCATCTTTGGAATAATTGAGAAGAGTCACTCAAATCATTTTCAGCATCCAGTGGCTCAGACGAGGAACCCCAGTCAAGAGAGACTGTGCAGCTTCTTACAGATGCTGCCTGCCCGATAAGGAGGGGGACACCTTCTACCACCTCCCTGGGATCGGAGCCTGAGCAGGTGGTCTTCAGGGATGTGTGGGTGCTGCTGCTGGTCAGGGAGCCCTACAGAGCAGGGTTGCATCCCATTCGGGGTTTTCATTGCCCGGAGCTCCCCAGCAGAGCTCGCCCACGGTACAGTATAAGGAGCCAGGATCATGTACTGATGAATAGAGGTGGCTCATCAGGTGTAGTCTGAGGAGCCAGGGTCAAGCACAGGTCGGCAGAGCTGCCCACTAGGTACAGTATAAGGAACCAGGGTCATATACAGGTAGGTAGAGCTGGCCTACCCATTATGGTCAAAGGAACCAAAGTCAAGCACAGGTAGACAGAGTTGGTGTACCAGGTGCTGTCTGAGGACCCAGGGTCAAGCACAGGTAGGCAGACCTGGCCTGCCAGGTATGTCTGAGGATCCAAAATAAAGCACAGCTAGGCAAAATTAACCCATCAGCTGCAGTGTAAGGAGCCAGTGTCATCTATAGGTTTATAGAGTTGGCCTGCCAGGTGTTGTCTGAGGACCCAAGGTCAAGCATGGGTAGGCAGAGGTAGCCTGCTAGGAATGATCCGAGCATCCAGGGTTAAGCACAGGTAGGTAGCACTGTCCCACAAGTGTGGTCTGAGGAGCCAAGGTCAAACAAGTAGGCAGAGCTGACCTTGTTCCTCAGACTTTACCTGGTGGGACAGCTCTGCCAATCTGCCAATCTGTGCTTGACCCTAGGTACAGTGTAAGGATCCAAAGTTATGTGCAGGTAGATAGAGCTGGCCCACCTCATGTGGTCAGAGGAGCCAGTTTCAAGCACAGGTAGGCAGAGCTGGCCTTCCAGATGTTGTTGGAATTACCCAGAGTCAAGCACAGGTAGGTAGAACTGTCCTACTAGATGTGGTCTGAGAAGCCAAGGTAAAGCACAGGTAGGTAGAGCTGGCCCACCTCATGTGGTCAGAGGAGCCAAGGTCCAGCACAGGTAGGCAGAGCAGGCCCACTCGGTACAGTATAAGGGGCCAGAGTTATATGGCGGTAGGTAGAGCTGGCCCACCAGTTGTGTTCGGAGGAGCCAAAGTCAAGCACAGGTAGGCAGAGTTGACCTGGCCGGTGCGGTCTGAGGATCAAGCGCAAACACAGGTAAGCCGAGATGGCCTTCCAGGTATGGTTGAAGAACTAGGTAGGTAGAACTGGTCCACCTGGTACAGTGTAAGGAGCCAGGGTTATATACACCTAGGTAGAGGTTGGCTTATCAGGTGCAGTCTGGGAACCCAGGATCAATTTACAGGTATTTAGAGCTGGCCCACCAAGTGAAGTTTAAGGAGTCAGAGACAGAGGCAGGTAGGCAAAGCCCATCTGCCAAGTGTAGTGTCTTATGAGGCCTACCCAGTTAGAGTTGACCACAGGTAGGTAGAATTGGCTCTTTCAGGTGTTGGGTTCAGGTGAAAATATCTGTATCCCAGGTCTTTGTGGTGAGGCCTGAAGAACCAAGGTATAGCCTGGGTGGGTATTGCAGTCTTCTTTAAGTAGGCAGAACACTATGGGGCTCATAGGAAGTTCGGGGGCCTAAGTTAGACACAAATAGGTAGATGTGGCTCTCAAGCGAGAACCTTGTAGCCAGAGGTATGTATACCTGGATCTTGCAAGTAAAGTCGTTGGAGCATGGTTCTGGCTCAGGTGTGTTGACCCAGGTCTTAGAGTTTAGGCCTGAGACACATGAGTTAATCGCAGAAGGGTAGAACCACATCTCTCAGGTGGCATCTGTGGAGCACAGGTATGCAGAGATGTTCGCATCTGCTGAGTTCTGCAACTCCTCAGTGAGGTGTTGGTGCCCAGGTTAAGCAGGAGTTATTAGTGTTGGATCTGTCTAAGAGCCAAGTCAGATACAGGATATGGACTTGGGTCTCTCAGGTGAGGCCTGGGAGCCGAGTTCAGGCCCATAGAGATAGAACTGGATCTCTCAGGAAGGTGTGAGGAGTCTGGCTTGGGCTCAGGGAGGTGGACCTGGGTCTCTAGGTTGAGATGTGAGGGTCAGATGCAGACAGGTATGCAAAGCCTGATCCGTTAGCTGAGCTGTCTGACTCTGCCTCTGTCAGGTGTATAACCCTGCAGCGCGAGGTATTGAAGTAGCACACAGACAGAGCTAGCTTCCCAGGGGGAGCTGTTGTATCCATGCTCAATGCTGGCTTTGTCAGTGAGTCCATGGATCCAGGGTCACATGGGCAAAGGTGTATAAACATCTTAGATGGGTTCTTGCCACCTGAGTTCAGGCACAAATTGGCATCCATGAGCTTGTTAGGTGAAATGAGTGGGCAAGCCCTAGCCCAGGAATGCATAATTGGTGTAGCTGGCAAGGTCTGAGAAGGTGGGTTGGACATAGGTGAGAACTTCACTGGTAGGTTCAGGCATGGTTAAGTGGGTAGTGTGGGCTTCTGTTAAGGAAAAGACAGTCATCATAGTTTGTGTACCTGGGTCTGCCTGGGGCGGTCTTGAGAGCCTTTGGGATTGGGTAGGACGGAGAGAATGCTGCGAGCCAGGTCACCACCTGGTCAGGTATGATGGGCAGAGCTCGGTTTTGCAGAGGCCTGAGGACGTACAACTAGTCCGATACGGGCTGTAATGTGGGGCCCTGGTTGCCATAGAGTTTGAGTTACCCAGGTGAGGAGAAAGGATTATACCTGTTTAGATAAGTGAGATTTGGGCACATGGGCAGGTGAGGCCCTGAATGTTGAATTGACCAAGGAGCTACATCTGTGAGGTGTGGACTGAGAGACCCACTGTAGGAACAGGTAATGTCTAGAGACCTGTGGCTGTGGGTTGCGGTTTCAGAGGCTCAAGTCAGATGCTGGCATTGCTAGGCTCTCCAGAAATATGAGGTCTGACGACCCGGCCTGAGCCAGGGTGAGAAGGCTGGAATCTGTTGGTCTGAGGGCTGGCTGTCTGCTCAGTCCACTTTCTAGAATTGAGTCTGTTAGGTGAGATCTGAGAGCCTGTATCGGGCATGGTGTGGCCAGTGGGACCGTGCCCGTCAGGTAAGGTTCTCCTAAACCCGGACCCTTTCCAGGTGAAGGGCCCCACCATTCATCTCATTACCAGAGACCTCTGGGCCACACGTAGTTCTCCCATCTCCCAATTCATCCTGTTTGAACCTCCCGAATCAGTCCTCTGCACTCCCCAGGGTAGCATCAGTCTCTGGATGACCTAAGTTGTTTCCTGCTTCCATTCTCACCTCACCGACTTTTTGATTCTCCAGCCTTGCCTCTCACCTTCCACCCTCACTCCTTCCTCTGTCTTCTAGATTGTGCTGTTTCCTCCTGGCAAGCATGCCTCAATGGGCTTCCAGTAGAGAATTAAGCCCTGTTGCCCCAAGGCATCCATTGAATGTAATGAATTAGCATCTCTTTTTTGCATCTAGTAGAGGGATACTAGCCTTGGAGTATCCTTGGGAGAATTGAGAAGTCAAGTCACTCAAAGCTCTTTCCACAGGACCTTTGCATGTGCTGCTCTGGCTGCTGTGGGGATTCTCCTCTCTCAGTGCTTCCCGGGGCAATGCCTACTCATTCTTCAAATCTAGGCTCAAGCACACCTCACAATTCTTTTATAATCGGTTTCAGTACCATATTTCTTTTCTCCCAAGTTCTTGTATCTCCTTTTCACATTTATTGGCATGATTGTTTCGTGTACCTCTTTCTCTCCCATGGACTGTTTCCATTGCATGTGCTAAGAGTAAGAACGTGGTAGGTGCTGCATAAATATTTAGGAAGATTTGAATGGAATTCTGAGGATTCTGATGATACAAGTGGAATCTGCAATGTGGCATGAAAAGGCACAGTGTGAATGACAAGCCTCAGTGTGTCTTGGGGCTGAGGCTAAGAAGATCAGTGAAGCCTAAGTATGAGCCACTGGACCGGTCAGTGTCCCAGTAGGTGGGCTAGGCAGAAGTATGAGGTACGAGTCAGTCAGTACAACCTGAGGGGTCAGGATTGGGCCCAGATACGAGGTAGGTGCTGGGTCTGTCAGTGTCAGAAGGGGCAAGGCCAGGACCAGATATGAGGCATTGGGTCTGTCAGTATTGGAGGAGGCAGGGCCAAGGCCAGGTAGGAAATATGAGTCTTTCATTGTTCAAGGAAGTGTGCTTGGGCACAGGTATGAGGTGTTGGACCCCTAAGTCTGAGGAGGGCATGGCACAGGTACAAGGTGCTGGGTCTGTCAGTGTTCAAAGAGTCTGGACACAGGTATGAGACACTGGGTCTGGTGATGTCTGAGGAAATGGGATCTGGCACAGGTGTGAGGTGCTAGTTCTGCTGTCTGAGGAGGCTGGGCCTGGCATAGGTATGAGGCGCCGGGTCTGACATCTGAGGAAGCCAGATTTGACACAGGTATTATGAGCTGCTCCTGGGTCCGTCAGTGTCTGAGGAGGCTGGGCCCAGGTATGAGCTGCTGGGTCTATCAGTGTCTAAGAAGGCTGGACCTGGCACAGGTATGAAGCACTGGGTCTTCTGGTATTTGAGGAGACAGGACCAGTCATGGTAAAGCCTTTGGCTGTCTTGCGACTCTGTTGTAGTCTGCCCTGTTGTTGCCCAAAGAGTTGCCAGCACCTGGCCTACTGTCTTGCTTCCCAGAGGTGGGTTGAACTCAGGCCCTCTGAGCTGCACCTGTGGAACAGCATCGCTTTCAGTGGGCAATTTTGTGGCAGGAGGGAGGGGGGAAGGTGTGCCAATCTTTCCTCAGCACCTTTTCCTATCTCTCTTAGTGGGTAGGAGGACGCTACTCGCTGTGGTCAGCCATTGGACTCTCTATTGCCCTGCATGTGGGTGAGTGTGCTTCTGTTTGGGAGACAAGGATAAAAGTCTAAGATTGGGAAAGGGTCTCATCCCTGAGCCCCTTCTTGTCACCACAGGCCTCTTTGCCCTTGGCTGGAACATTTCTTTCAGGTCAGGAGGAAAGGCCTGCCTTTTCTTTTGGGCTTGCAGGTTGGCTTTTCTCTTTACCCTTCACAACTGCAGTCCTATTTGTTTCCCATGTGAGGCCGAGTTAGATCCACCTTTGCACGTAGAGCTAACTCATTAGAGAAGCTTTCTGCGGGCCCAAGTCCTCCCAGGTCCTATTTCTTCTGGCTCCACATCTAGCCTTTCCCTGGTTCCAGGAGGGCATAGGGCATGACCATTTATGTTGACGCTGCATTTGTGTTGCAGGATTTGACAACTTCGAGCAGCTGCTCTCAGGGGCTCATTGGATGGTAAGTGCTGAGGTTTGTGTTCTCTGACAAGTGCTCGCCAGAGATGTGTGGTTAGTCCAGCTCCCTCTCTCTCTCTCCTTCCCTAGCAGCTGCTCGGTTCCTGCTCACCCTGTTCTCATTTCAGGACCAGCACTTCCGCACGACGCCCCTGGAGAAGAATGCCCCCGTCTTACTGGCTTTGCTGGGTATCTGGTACATCAACTGCTTTGGTTGTGAGACACACGCCATGCTGCCCTATGACCAGTACCTGCACCGCTTTGCTGCCTATTTCCAGCAGGTACTGGATGCCAGGCCAGGCCTTGTGGTCAATGGGGCCTGTGGAGGACCTGGGAGCCCTGCGAGTCCAGGTGCCCAGGTTCCTGCCCCTTCAAGGACCTTTTCCCCATTATCCTTGGGCATAACCAAGACTCACCTCTGCTCCTCATCTCACGGTGAATCTTTGCATCCAGGGTCTGTTCAAGCAGAGCGTCAGCTGAGTTTGACTGCCATGGGAATTGACTAGTTATCATGGTTCTCTGGCCAGTCAGGCCCTGGCTTGGCTCAGGGCATGTTTCTCAGCTGGGTCATTTCTTCCTCAGACATCACTCTGTGTGCCTGCGATAGGGATGGGCCACAGGTTGGGACCCCTCTGGCTTGTATACTGCCAGAAAAGCAAGTTCATAGTCAGTGTCCCTTGCTTTGTCCCTCCAGAAAAGCAAGTTCACACCCAGTCTGTGGTGCCTCTTTGGGCTACTCACAGCTCTCTGCCCACCCCTGGAATCTCCGGAGCCCCCAGAGCCCCTCCTCCTCGTCCAGATTCTGCTCCGGGCAGCACTTCCACATCTGTCCCTGCTTTTGTTTAGCACAAACCCAATCCTTACGCTGCAGCCCTTGGGCAGGATGACAGATTTTCACCAACACCTGGAGGTGAATCCTATGGTTGAAGGAAGGGCAAATGTGCCCCAAGGCCCAACATCTAGTTGAGGTGACAGCCCTCAAAGGCTGTCCACTCTGGGCGCCATCCGACTTCTCTCTTAAGAAATCAGTTGAAGGAAGATTTTGTGGCCAATTTCTACTCTTAAGGAGGTCCTCCTGGGACCTTCATACCCACCTTCTGGTCATGAGTCTTTCCTGCAGAGTGGTTGAAGCTAGAAAGCTTGTGAGCCTGTGTCCTCACAGGTAAGGGGAGGTAAAAGGGTCATGCCTATGGGCCAGGACAGGGCAGGTGTATGCCTGATGCTTCCAGGCAGGATTTGGGCACAGAAGCAAGACTTGCAGATAGAAGTCTGTGTTTTTCTTCCCATTCCAGGGTGACATGGAATCCAATGGGAAGTACATCACCAAGTCCGGCACCCGTGTGAACCACCAGACAGGGCCCATTGTGTGGGGGGAGCCAGGGACCAATGGTCAGCATGCCTTCTACCAGCTCATCCACCAAGGTAGGGTCCATCTGGCCTGGGCACGGGTGTTGCTGGGGAGGGAGAGGGCCCACCAGCAGAGACTTCTTGTTAGGCTGTATGGTGGCTATGGGCTGGGATAGATGCCTGGGTGACCATAGTGTTCTTCACAGGCACCAAAATGATACCCTGTGACTTCCTAATCCCAGTCCAGCCTCAGCACCCTATAAGGAATGGTTTGCATCACAAGGTAAGAACCCCTATCCAAACCCTCCTCACACTTTCTTAGGCTCACATTATACCCAGACCTCTTAAAACCTGATGCATTGTTTGGCAGATTAGTTTTCTATTCCTGCTATAACAAATTACTATAAACTTAATGGCTTAAAACAACATCCATTTATTATCTTGGTTTCTGCTGGGTCTCTGCTCAGGTTGGGACCAAGGTCTAGTTTCTTTGCTGGCTGTCAGCTGGGGATTATTCTCAGCTTCTAGAAGCCACCCTGGCTCATGGTCCCCTCCATCTCAGAATCAGCAATGGTGGGTTGAGTCCCTCTCAACCTTCGATTCTCTCCTGCCTCTTCTTCTGTTTTATGTCTCTGACTTCCTCTTCTACTTTTAAGGTCCCATGTGATAACATTGGGCCCACCTTGCACAATCTCCTCACCTTCATTTCTGTAACTTTAATTCCATCTGTAAAATCCCTTTTGCCTTGTAATGTAACATGCACAGACATAATAGAAGGGGGCAGAGATCACTGAGCCAAGATCTTGCTTACCACAGCAGCAAACAGAAAAACCATCCAACTCCTAGCCAGACAAAGTCCTTGACGAGGATCGATCACACCTGATCTCAGGTGTGCAAAGTAGCATGGGTTGCTGTGGGCACCAGCTTGGGACTCAGAGACCTGGGTTTGAATTATTCTCCATACTTCTCCAGTCAGTGCTGTTGACTTGAGGAAACTAAACTTCAACTAGAAAGAGAGATGATGCCTCCCCTCCTGCCATAGGATCTTAATAGATGTCAGTAAAGTTCTTAGTGCACATTCCTTAAAAGATAGGTATCGTGGGTACCTACTTTCTGATGTCATCAAATGTGCCCTGCTGTCCCCCTTCACTCCAACTGAGCTCTAGAGTGGAGGCCAGTAGTCTGGCTCAGGCTGGGACTAACCAAGGCGGGGAAATACCAGGCAGTTTTGTCCTGCCTGAAGCTCAGACAGTACTTCCAAGTGTAACTGAATGTCTCTCCTGTCAGATCCTCCTGTCCAACTTCTTGGCCCAGACTGAGGCCCTCATGAAGGGGAAGTCATCAGAAGAGGCCCGGAAGGAGCTCCAGGCTGCGGGCAGGAGTCCGGAGGACCTTGAGAAGCTGTTGCCGCACAAAGTCAGCACTTCTGAAATGGGCTTTGGGTGACGTAGTGGAGTTGGAAGGATAAAGCTGTGGGGCCAAGGCAGGGGCTCATGGCGTGCCTGGCTTGTCCTATACAATGGGAGGGGCTGTCCTCACAGACCTACATATTCCAAACCCTGGGGCACAGTGTGCTTCCTTTCAGAGGATTTAAGGGTCACAACTAACTGGGGAACATTCCTGGGTGTTTTCTGAAGGTCTTTGAAGGAAATCGTCCAACCAACTCTATTGTGTTCACCAAGCTTACACCATTCATTCTTGGAGCCTTGATTGGTGAGTGATTGGGAAGGTCCTGGCTTGGGTAGCTTGTACTGGTCTGGTGGGGTCCTAACGCACACCGTCTGCCACCTCTGCAGCCATGTATGAGCACAAGATCTTCGTTCAGGGCATCATCTGGGACATCAACAGCTTTGATCAATGGGGGTGAGTTGCTGACTGAGGGGAGGGTGGGAATACCTGCAGGTAGGCTTGTGGATTTCACTAACAACCGGAACCATCCTCATACCTTTCTTTCCCCCTCTTCCTGGCAGAGTGGAGCTGGGAAAGCAGCTGGCTAAGAAAATCGAGCCTGAGCTTGAGACTAACAGCCCAGTGACTTCTCATGATTCTTCTACCAATGGGCTGATCAACTTCATTAAACAGGAGCGTGAGGCCATAAGCCAGTAAACTCATGTTGGGCTGACTGCAGTCCCTGTTGTGACTATCCTTCTTGTCCCTCCTTGCCAGAGTCTGCACAGCATGGTCCTCCCCAGAGCACCGTCTGGTCTTGGGCTATCTAGACCACAAGCCCTTTGGGGAAAGCTGTCTGGAATTACCACCCTCACCCCCTTCGTGTCCATGCCCCTCTGTCTTACAATTAGCTGAAGTGTTTCAGTGCAGCTGATTTTTCTGACCCATGTTCACCTTGTTCATATACCAGGTAGAAAAATAAAGATGCTACAAAGGTGGTTGTGAGCTCAGTCTCTTGTTTCCTGCAATGGTCCTCTGTGCAGGAGTCAGAAATCCTGTAGGAGGAGTGATGCGCCTTGATGGAGGCTTGACTATAAGTGGCCAGCAGGTGCCTCATGGAGGATGGTCCCATGAGAAGAACATGGGTGGGGTGGGACACAATTAAAGTCACAAGGGCAATTTGGCCTCCGTAATCAAACCCTTTATCTTCTTCCGTTTCTCACCTCTGTGACTTTGGAGGAATTATGTACTTTTATTCACTGGATGCTTTTCAAAACCTCATTGAGTTTATGTCTGTTTTGGGTGAATTCCTGGCCCAGATCAAGGGTGGCTACCCTTCTGGCCAGGTAATTCTTTCCTGTTATAAGGTATACATTGATAAAAGGATTTTTGAACAAACTACCCTTTTGTCTTCTATTCAAGATATATATCTTCTGTTCAAGATATTAAGTAATATTTCTGGCCAATTAAACAGAAAAGGAATTTTGTTTAAAGAGTCGATGGGCAGAACTGATGAGCAGGTTAGGGGCTGAGCTTTCAGGACCTGTGCCCTAGATCAGGATACAGAATCCAGATGGGGAACCTGCTGCCCTCAGCCCTGTCATCTAGGCTTCCTTCACCCCGTCCTTTCCTAGGCCACCCACTTCTGAGTTGTCCTCTGGCTTGGTCAAATGACTTCTTTAAGGAGAAGGCAAATTACTCCCAAGGGCTCGAAGTGAGAAATACCCTACTCCTAGAAAGTGATCTCACAGATGCAAACATCCACTTAAAATGATGCTTAGAAACTGTCAGTACTCCTCATCTTTCTATTGGTAAAGTTGGCTTCTTTTTTTATTAATTCCAAGAGTGAATGCCCACTTCTCTCCTCACCTTTGTAGAGATGATAGAAAGATGTTCTTTGATGGTTGAGCTCTGTTTAGGCCACTGCTGACCCAACTTCATTCTTAAAGTCACTGATAAAAAGTGAAGGCCTTTTCCCATCAGAGCCATTTCCTCTATTACAAAAGAGCAAGCACAAAAAAGTCTGCAGACCGAGGAAAATTCAATGTAGCAGACCCGCTCAGGCTAACCTGGATTCCCATGAAGCATGTCTTCTCTTATGCAGGAGGAACTGGCATGTTACAATTGTCCACATATCTCTTGGCCCTTGATTTGTTCTCCTGCCCCTCATCTCTACCACTATCATCACTTTTAGCTTCCATTTGTTCCATGGCTGCCTGCCGTTGCAAGTCTTGGACAGTATGTTGAGAGTTGCCAGAGAAACAGAACAAATAGGAAATATATATATTTATGCGGAGATTTATTATGAGAATTGGCCCACGTGATTATAAAGGTTGAGAAGTTCCATAATACATTGCAAGCTGGAGAACCAGGGAAGCCAGGGGTGTAGTCTGAGTCTGAAAGCCTACAAACTGGGGGAGCTGCTAATGTAAATCCTGGAGTCTGAAGCCAGAGAACCAGGAGCTCAAATATTCTAGGGCAGTAGAAGATGGATGTCCCAGCTTAAGAAGAGAGAAAGAAAATTCACCCTTCCTCCAACTTTATGTTTTGTTCCAGCCCTCAAAAAATTGGATGATGCTGAGCCACACTGGTGAGGGCAATCTTCTGTACACAGTCTGATTCAAATGCTATTCTCTTCTGGAAACACCCTCGCAGACGATCCCAGAAATGATGTTTTACCAGCCATCTGGGCATCCCTTAGCTCAGTTAACATGTAAAATTAACCATCGCAAACAGCTCTTCAGTGGGGGACAGGAGCAGCTTTCAACATCTTTATTCTGTACTTCCTCATGCAAACTGGATCACAAGTTGAAGATTGGTGTATTTGTCAGATCCAAACCCTACCAAATCACGAATTAAGTCAGATACTTCAAACCTCACACTTGCACTTTTTTGTTACATTGTTCCACGGACTGTACAATGATGTCAACTTTGATATTAAGTTGCCTCTGGAATCCCAGAATGTGGCAGCATCTAACACCTTGAAAATTCATCTTAAGAAGTAAGCCTTCATGGTGTCGTCACACTTCAATCAAGAGGCTGTAATAGGTAGTGTTATGATGTAAAGAGATGACTGGTATTGAAAAGCGCTCAGTAACTGTTAGATGTCTTGATGTGGTAGCAAGAACAATAATTTTGAAGTTTGTTTCTTCTTGCTATAATTTAAAAATACTGGAAAACATAAGCTAAAATAACAAGTATTTTCCAAGTTATCCAGCTCTTTGGCGAGACCTAAAGTGAACACAAAGGTCAGACTTCACAGTGCCTTTTAAAGCTGTCAGATTGGCACTGATAAACCAGAAGTAAACTGGTTTCAGCTCCAAGACTTCTCCAGGCCTGAAGCCAAACATTATGAGGCACTGGTGTCATTTGAGGTGTCAGTCCTTGAAAACATTCATTGTCTTTGCAAATTATGGTATAAAGCCTGAAATAGTGGTTTTGCAACATACATTTTTTAAGTCAGGTTTATTAAGATAATTTACATGAAATTCACCTAACTTTGGTGTGTGGTTCTGCGTTTTGACAAATGTATGCAGTCATGTAACCACCACAGTTGAGATACAGAGCATATTCATTACCCAGAGAAGTTCCCAGCACCCCTTTGTGGTCAATCTCTACCCACTAAACCCAAACCCTGGAAACCATTGAACTGATCTCTTAATGTTCACCTTTTCCAGAATGCTCTATGTCTGGCTTCTTTCACTTAGTATGTTTTTGAAGTTCACCTATGTTGTGCCACAGGCATTTGAAAAACTTTATCACGGGAAATTGTAGACATATAAAAGTCAAATAGTATCATAGTTCTCCACGTGCCTGTCACCAAATTTCAACAATTATCAATTCCTGGCCTTATTTCACCTACCTCTTACCCACTATTGGGTTTTAGCAAATCCTATATTAAGTATTTTGATGCGTATTTCTAAAAAATTAAGGATTTTTTTTCTTGTTAAAGATAATATTATCCTGATTATTTCAGATAAACCTTTATGGCAAGACTGCTTCATAGTAAAGGATGCGTACTTCCTATCTCAGCGTATTAGTTGGCACATAATGTCGGGGCTCTCTGACTTTGAGCCCACGACAAGAGCAGTCCGCCGAGTGTCGTCTTCGGAAAGGATCTTAGGGGGCGGGACCGATGCGCAGGTGTGGGCGGGCGCGTGCGCAGAGGGTGCACCGTCTCGGCTGCCGTAGTTTATCTTTGCACGTGGGCTCCCGTCGTCATGGCGGCTGTCCGGAAGCCAGTGCTGCTCGGGCTTCCAGATGCCGCGGTGCACGGTCACCCGACTGGGCCCGGTGCTTGGAGTGCTAGCAAGCTGGGCGGCCTTCCGGTGAGATGGGGCGCCTCAGTCGGGGTCGGCGGGTGCTGATAAGGGCTACGGGGTGAGGGACTGGGCGAGGTCCCGGGGCAGAATCAGGGTCTGAGCGCCTCCCCTATCCTCAGGACGCCCTGCCCGCCGTAGCAGCGCCAAGTCCAGTGTGTGAACGTTGCAGGCAGTCGCTTGCCTTGGTCGTGCAAGTGTACTGCCCGCTGGAAGGTTCCCCGTTTCATCGGCTACTGCACGTGTTCACTTGCCCCCGCCCCAGGTGCGGCAGCTGCGGAGCGCGCAGGTTGGTGAGGAAGCCCCAGACCTGACCCCGGGATTTTATACCGAGTGGGCGGGAGCGGGAGACCGCACCCAGCGTGCTGAGATCGGGCTAGCCAGCCGGTTGGCAGTCAGGAGTGGAGCCCTCACGGCCGTTTATCTTTATCCTAAAGCTGGAAGGTGTTCCGCTCCCAGTGCCTGCAGATGCGAGAGAAAGAGGCGCCAGACACTCAGGTAAAGCCGTTGTGACTAACATGATTTATTGTAAGTTGAGCGTATTTTCTAAATTATTGTTTAAGCTGTGTTCTTTCAAGTACGTTGGAATGGTTTTTGCTCTTTTTCTGAATCATAAAATGTTATTTCCTTAAGGTTTTGTAGTTGTTTCTTTTAATATACACTGAAGGTTTTGAGGCACATGACTTACTGATTTTTCTGTTTGGGAAAACATATGGGTGTATACATACATGTACACAGGTGTCTGTAATACATATATGTTTGCAATAAATATACTAACTGTGATATGTATATAGCACATTTAATAAGACGAAATCTGAACTTAATCGAAGTCAGGCAAGTTGGTAGCTGCAGAACAAAATTCAGCCTCCCTTTGCTTGTAAATACTGCTTTACAAATATGCTGAACTCTTAATATGTGCCAGGCATGGTAACAGCAATACTGAGGATACTTGCCAGGCTTTAACTTCAGATAATGGAAAAACACTTTGACTTTTTAAAGGTGAGACACTTAAAATTAGGTTTTTGCTACCTTATTAGATAGGCTGGAGGAGACAACTCCAGGAATGACCTCCAGATCCACACCTCAGAACTGGCCTTCCAGGAGCTGCTGTGCTTCCTCTGCTACAGTCAGGAAGCTGAGGTGTGTGGTCTAGTGAACTGGAAGCTGCCCTTGTCAGAACTGTTGACTCCAGAGCCTTGCTCTGTCTGCTTCTACAGACTGGCTGCCTTTTGCTTCGTGGACTTTCTTTCTACTTCACTCTGTCTCAAGTTCGTCTCTGTCTCTTTGTCTCTCTGTCTCTTTTTTTTTCTCTCTCTCATTTGATCTGATTACCTGATTAGCAGGCCCTTGATCACTTCTGGATCCCTAGATGCTCAGGAGCCTGGGAAATGTAGTTCTTTTTTGCCAGCATAAAGCACAGCTGAAAGAGTTTGGATCAGATGGTCAAAGAAGCCACTGTATTATATTTGGCACACTGCCCATGAAAAGGAAAGCAACATGCTTTTGTGTAAAGGGGATCCAGGAAGTGAATCAGAGTATGCCAGAGGGGAAGTGGCTAGTGCAAAGCCTGCCTCAGGAAGGTGAAGGGATGGAAAGGCTAAGGAAATAAATCATATTACCCAAGTGTACTTGGACCTCATTCACCGGGTATTCTTCCAGAGACAGGAGAATAACCTTGCAGCTGAGGATTGGTGTGAAGGAGCAGATGACTGGGGAAGTGACAATGAGGAGACGCCTTCACCACAGCTTACCTTGGATTTTGGAAATGATTCTAAAGGTGCCAAAGACATAGACTGTACTGCCCAGCTCCAAGACCTTTGCCTGCAGGAGACTCTCCTGGCTGCTGCTCTTACTGTGCCTCCTGAAGAAGAGATGGCCTTGCCTTCTGTAGTACCACAGTTCCTGCCCTACTACATCTGTGTCGTAGATGAGGACGATTACAGGGATGTGGTCAGTCTAGATCATGCTCATAGCCTTCTGAGGGAATATCAACAGAGAGAAGGAATTCATATGGAACAATTGATTTCCCAAAGGTGAGAACGTGTGCTGCTGAGGTCTAAAGTGACTTGATCAGGAAGCTGCCACAGTAAATACACTTCAATTTTACCCTGGTCCCTAGGGAAACTCTTTCAGGCAGAACTTGCGTGTATAGGACCTTTCTGCTTCACTCTTCTTGGAGGAGAAAGAAAAACAAGAGAATTTTATCACCCACCCTTGAGGTAGCTTGAATATACTTTATCCTATTTATAAGTACCCTCAAGGAAATGAACAAACAGAAGTTAGGGATGCCAAGTATTTACGGAAGATGTGTCCACTATCTCTTTAATTTGTTTTCTGTTTTTAAATTTATAGCTGATACAGGTAAGTTAGAAAAATACCATCTGTTTATTAACTCTTGGCTATGACTCAAGAAATGACCTAGGACCTTAGAGACCCTTCCAGAGCCTCAGTTCTCACTTGTAAAATGGAAGTGATATTGATATTTGTTTGTCTCATCAGATGGCTTGGGAGTCAAGTGAGAGAATAGGTCTTGAAGGTTTTATAAGCCAAAACCTTCTAAAGATGTAAGAATGGTCATTTTTGCTGTTGAAATAGAATTACAATAGTAAATTTGGAGAGATGACCTGGTTCTTTACCAGAGCTGTCTCTTTCATAAGGTTTTCAGAATATTGGATTGCATCAAGACGTGTTGGTATTTGAAAATAATCCACAATAGAGAAAGAAATCAAGAGAGTCAGTGGGCATAATGACTTTTTAAATTGCAAATAGTCTACAGCCATGCCACCCTGAATGTGCCCGATCTCGTCTGATCGCAGAAGCTAAGCAGAGCTGGGCCTGGTTAGTACTTCGATGGGAGACCACCTAGGAATACCAAGTTCTGCAGGTGCTAAAAAACAAGTAGGTAGGTAGGTAGGTAGGTAGATAGATAGCAGATAATTATCCCAGAGTTGAAAATGGCTAGGGAGCAGAGCTTGGGAGAAAGGTGGACAGGGGATTACTGTTATACTTCATAACATGTTAAATTTATGATATTTAAATTGCGTGCCAGGCCCCCAGGTGCGCCAAACCCCTCGGTACGCCAGGCCCCCCGAGTGCGCCAGGCCCCGGGTGTGCGCCGTGAGCGTGTCGGAGGAGACGCCCTGCCTTCAGAGATCCAATTCTTAAGGGGAAAATGGCAACATCCATAGGTCATGGGTGGGGTGTGGGGGGGGATTAAAAGAGGGGAAAAAATTGTGTGCATATGGTAACTTTGGTATGTTTTTAAAAATTATCTTGTTCTAAATACTGAAAGTCTCAGGATATAGAGACTCAAAAGTATTTTCTGCTTCTCTTTTTAGTCTTTCTAGTGATGATAATGAAAAATATGAGAAGACTACAATTAAAAGTGGAGATAAGATATTTTACAAATTCAAGAAAAGAATTGCTGCTTGTCAGGAGCAGATTTTAAGGTAAAGGTATATTTTCTTTTATTGTTTCTCTGATTATAAAAGTAATACATGTTAGTTTGGAAAACACAGGAAAGTATAACAAGAAAACCAAAATTGACTATATTCCCCTGACCAAGAAGTTAAGATTTTAGTATATTACGTTCACTTATTTTTATACATTTGGATGCCTGCATAAATTTGTGTTTATTGTGTTCTTTAGATTCCTCATGTAAATGAAATCATATGGCATTTGCCTCTCTCTGTCTCACTTGCTTCACTCAGCACAATACCTTCTAGGCCAATCCATGTTGTTACAGATGGCAAGTTTTCATTCTTTTTTTTATGGTGGAGTAATATTCCTGTACAAATATGCACCACCTCTTTCTTATCCATTTATCTGTTGATGGAGACCCAGGTTCTACCCATATCTTGACTGTTGTAAATACTACTGCAGTGAATAAATATATGGATGTACATGTCTCTTTGAAGTAGCGTTTTCAGTTTCTTCAGCTTAATACCCAGAAGTGGGATTACTGAGTCCTTCTTGGTCTCTTGTTATAGTCTTTATTTTAAAGTTTATTTTGTTCTGTATATGCGTTGCTACCCCAGCTTTTTTGTTTCTTTCCATTTTCATGATGTACATTTTTCCATCCTTTTACTTTCAATCTGATTATATCTTTTGATCTGATGTGAGTCTCTTGTAGGCAGCATATGTAAGGTTCTTATTTTCTTATGCATTCAGCCACCCTATGTCTTTTGATTGGAGCACTTAGTCCATTTACATTTAAAGTTAATGTAGTTATTGCCATTTTATTCATATTTTTAACCTTTTTTTCTCTTCTCAAAGAAGTCCCTCAAACAACTCCTGTAATACTGACTTGGTAATGATGAACTCCTTTAGCTTTTTCTTGTCTGGGAAGCTCTTTATCTATCCTTTGATTCTAAATGATTGCTTTGCTGAGTAGAGAAATTTTGGCTGTAGGTCCTGGCTTTTCATCACTTTGAATATTTCCTGCCAGTCCCTTCTGGCCTGCAAAGTTTTTGTTGAGAAATCAGCTAACAGTCTTATGGGAGCTCTCTTATAGATAAGTAACTGGCTTTCTTGGTGCTCTTAAACTTCTCTTTGCCTTTAGCTTTTGGCATTTTAGTTATGATGTGTCTCGGTGTGGGCCTCTTTGGGTTCATTTTGTTTGGGCCTCTCTGCTTTCTGGGCTTATATGTCTATTTCCAGGTTAGGAAAGTTTTCAGTCATTGTTTCTTCAATTAGGTTTTCAATTCCCTGCTCTCTCTCTTCTCTGATACCCCTATGATGAGAATGTTGGTACACTTGATGTTGTCCCAGGGCCCCTTAAACTATTCTCATTTTTTTGGATTCTTCTTTCTGTTTGCTGTTCTGATTGGGTGTTTTCTCCTACCTTAATTGTTGATTAGACCCTCTGCTTCATCTAATGTGTTGATTTCTCCTAAGGTATTCTTCATTTCAATTGTTGTAGTCTTTATTTCTTACTGGTTCTTTTTTATATGTTTTCTATCCATTTTTATGTTTTCTATCTCTTTGTTAAAGTTATAACAGTTCATCTACTCTCCCTAAGTTTACTGACCATCCTTATAACAAGTGTTTTGAACTATGCATATGGTAGATTGCTTAATTTTGTTTAGTTCTTTTTCTGGAGCTGTGTTCTCTTTTTTCATTCCATACACATTTCTTCGTCTCCCTATTTCGGCTGTCTCCCTGTGTTTATTTCTGTGTGTTAGGTAGGGCTCGGGCTGCTATGTCTCCTGGTCTTAGTAGAGTGGCCTTAAGTAGTAGGTGTCCTGTGGAGCCCAGTAGTGCAGTATCCCTGGTCACTTGAGCTGGGTGCTCCAGGTGTATGGGTTGTGTGTGCCCACGTATTATAGCTGAGCTTTGGTTGCAGTTTGCACATCAGTGAGAAAGATTGACCCTCAGGCTGACTGGTTGTGAGGACTGGCTGGTGGATATAGTAGAGGAGCTGTTCTGCAGGAACTGATCCTGCAACATAGGGTTCACTTTAGCAGGGTTCTGGTGCCTGCCCAGTCTGCCCTGGGATGTGTTTTTTGTGGAGGCGGTTGGTGGTGCTCCTGCTGGCTAGAAGCTGGTCACCGGGTGTGCTACCCCAAGGCCTCCTAAGGAGCCTGCTACAGGCCGAGTTCAGCCACAGCCTGAGCCCTGCTCAGGGCTACCTGGCAAGAGTCACCAAGTAGTCCACAGATGGACACCACCTGTGCTGGGCTTGGAGTTGCCTGAAGAGGCCAAGCCGGAATTGAGACCAGTGCTACTAGTGTCAGGATTAGGGCTGCTCAGCAAGAGGTATGGGGCATGCTGAGGCCACTTGCTGCTTGTTTGGAGTTTGTGAACCTGTGAGAGACTTTAGGAAAGTCTGCAGCATGAGCCAAGACAGGCCATTTGTAGGGAAAAGCCACTAGAAGCAATTTGGGTGGGCTCACAAGTTCTGTGGGATGGGGTCTCACAGAATCACCAGAGCCAGCTGATCAGTGTTAGCTAGGTTGATGGAGACTCAGATGTGGCTGCTGCCTGAGTCTGCATGTTGGGTGGGGGAGGACCCAACAAAGGAACAGTCAGTGGCCTCTGCCAGCACTTCTAACTGGGAGAAAGCCTCCCTGAAGCCAGACAGTTTTGTTCCTCCTTGTATGTCTCTGGCACCCCCAGAGCTGCTGCTCCAGCACTAGAGCTCAGAGCCAGCGATTCTGCCAGTCGGTAAGTTTGTGCTCCAGCCCTCCAAGAGGAATACCTGGGACTCCAGCAGCCTTCTGTCCCACTGATTTTCACATCTAGATTTTGTGAGGACTTGTCTTCCTGGCATTGGAGCTGTGGGCTGGGAAACCTGGTATGGGGCTGCGGACCCTCTCTTCTCTGGGAGGATCTCCGCAGCCAAGATAGCCCGATTTTTAACCACCACACATGGGTATGGGACCAGCCTGTTCTACATCTCCACCCTTTCTACCAGTCTGAATGCGGCTTCTTCTGTATGTTCATAATTGTAGGACTTCTGTTTAGCTAGACTTTAGGAGATTTTCAGTGATGGTTGTTCTATAGTTTGGTTGTAATTTTGATGTGGTTGTGAGAGGAGCCAAGCACAGTGTTTACCTACTCTGCCATCTTGACCAGAAATGCTTTTCTGCTTTTTTTTTTTTTAATTTAAATTTTAAATAGATAATGTATTCCTAAGACTCAAAAATATAAAAATAAATACATATTCATATATGTATAAATACAATGAAATAGTTACATTTCTGCCTTCCCAAATCTACTAGGTAACTACTATTAGTTTCCTATGTGTGCTTACAGTTTCTTTATGCATGTGTAAACAAATATAATTACATATTATTTTTCTTTTTTTCACACAAAAGGAAGCATTCTAGGCATTGTAGCCTGCTTTTTTAACTCTACCCTGTAAGTAGCAGTAATGTGTCTTTTTAGTACATTGAGAACTTTTTTTTAAACCTTTATAGTACTATAGTCCCTTGTCCATTTGCCTTGGCGACATTCATTCAATGTTGTTTCCAGATTTTTATTACAAATCATGCTAATGAACAATCTTACGCCTATGGTATTTTGTATAGGGTACTTTCTCTGAAGTGATATAATTAAGGAAAATATATATGCAATTGTAATTTTGACGATAGCATGCAAGTGACTGCCATAGGACTTTAATTCCTACTGGCAAGGTATAAGTGCCTGTTTTCTCACAGCCTTACCAATAGTGTGATCTTCATGCTTTTGTATTTCTGCCAATTAAGGTGAAAACGGCATCACAAAGTATGATTATACTTTGCTCTTTTTCTAATTAGCATCATTCTCTGTGTTTTTGAATAATTTCTATCTATTCAAACCCTTCACTCATTTTTTTCATAAGTTCTTAGTCCTCTTGATTTTTTAGGAACTCTTTATATATTAGGGAGATTAGTCCTTTAATATGAGTAATTTTCTTGGTTCATTATTTAACTTTGTTATGGAAATATTGGGTGTTTAGTGCTCTCATCCAGTTTGTTTCAGTTTTGCAGTAGTGGAGCTGCATTACACATCTCTTTCATAAATCTTAGAATTTTTTAACAATTTCCCCATAATCTAGTTCTGGAAGTGAAATTCAGGATCAAAGGTTTGGTGTTTAAAGGTTCTTTATATACATTGTTTGGCCATCGTTTTTACTACTTAGCACAAAGTCGAACGTTACTCTTGATTTCTGCATCCTAATTTTATTGATGAAAATCCAGTTTATTGTGTTTCTCCTTGTTTTAATTAGATATAACAACTGGAGATTTCATAACACAAATCCCTCATGGAAACATGCCCAACTTATGATACCTGCAACAGAATTTTCTGATTAAACAAATATTTTTAAGCATGTGGCACCTCAGTAGTGGCAGTGATTCTCAGCTGGAGACTACCCTGTAGGAGCGACCTCTTCCCCAGTGAGACTCACTGCTTCCGAAGGGGTGTGTTGCTGTGTGCCGGGGTGAGAGGAGGACCAATAACCCTGACCCTGGTGCTGGCCACAAAAATACCTTATCTGGTCAGGGAGACACAACACTGTATGCTATGACAAGTGCCCCGTAGAGCTATGAATAGGTATGCAGGAAACAGGAGGGATACGAGAAGGGCCTGTGCCTTGGTGCATCAGGGAAGGCGTCATGCAGGAGGGACACACTTGGCCCTGAGCTCTGTGGAAGAGACTAAAGGAAAAGGATGCTCCAAGTCACAGAGGGATCACTGATTAAAGAAAAAAGGTACCCAAGTGCATAGTGGTGTGTTGGAGGCAAGTCATTGAGCAGGACGTCATGGTGTCTGAAGTGTGAGCAGTTTGACTGAATGACTGCCCATTCCCTTCTGCTCCTACAGCTCCATACCTTGGCCTCCTTTAGGACACATACCCCTGTTGTCTTTCTTCCTTGCCAGACTAGGTGCTCCTGATACCTGGTACCTAGTACTGGCATGGATTGGGTCCTCAACTGGTATGTTTTCAACACATTTTTTACTGAAGACTTTATATTTTCTTCCATGGCCAGTGGATGCCAGGGATATGTTTTGATCACTCAGAGAAAAGGAATCCAGGTGAGAGATAATGAAAGGGTTTAGATCAAGGTAGAGGATATGGGAAGGAGGGGATAAATTTGGGATATACTTGTATAATTAAATGACAAGTCTTGGTGACCATTTGATGTGAGCGTAAAATATTGGAAGACAACAAAAGTAGTTTTGAGGCACTGGCTGGTAAAGTTGGACGAGTGTTGATAATATTCTGGAAATGGGGATTTAGGAGGCTATTATCTGGAATACAGGAGTCTTGATTTTTCTTGGGCTACAGAGCATGTCCTTGTCAGTTTGATTTATATCTTTATAATTAAATCTTTGTTACTTAAATAATTTTGATTTATTTCCCTTATGCAGTCTACAAGTTTCCTATATAAAGACATATTACTTTTGTATTAACAAGTGCTTGTAGGATATTGAATCCAAGTCCTTGAAAGTTCAAGGCCTACTCTCCCATTTCTAATTGTGGATCCTTTGGAAAGTCACTTAACCTTCTTATCCTCAGTGCCTCATCTCTATTATAAGGATAATGATACAACTACATATTTCATAGGATTTCTATGAGAATTAAATGAGGTGATGAGTGAAAATACTCTGTAAAACACATGTAAGTACTAACTTTTGTTTGAAATCTGTTCCCCTTTTTGGGGAGCAGAGATCTGTTAACATCTCTTACTAGTATTGGCATATCGATGAATTCTTCATGATCTTAGAACAACAGTCTACTGATATATCTGATTTCTATAAATTCTTTGGCAGTAAGGACAGTATATAACTTAAGTACAAAGCACCGTGCCCATATATGGTAGATATTTCACTAAGTCTTGTTGGAGCCAACAACTTTTCAAACAAGGTGAGGATGAAAAGAGCCTTGGTTTTGGCATTAGGAGTCTTGGCCTTGGGCATGTGACTTTACTTTCATTTTCACTTCTGTAAAATGAACCTAATACCTGCTTTACAGGGAGGATTCAAGCGATGTGTAAAGCATGTTTGTTCACCCAACAGATATTTATTGAATCTGTTATAGATGCAAGGCACTGTTATAGGTGCTACAAAAAAAAAATCACAAAGATAAAGTTCATGCTTTATAGATTTTACATTCTAGTAAGAGAGATTAAAAATAGACGTGTTGTATGATTTCCAGAAGTGATAAATGAGGAAAATAAAACAGCTGTTTTAAATAGGATGTCGGGGAGGTCTCAGAGGAAATAACATACCCAGCAGGTGTAGTATATAAAAATAGTGACATAGTGAAAACTTGTAAAAATGGGTCTGGATAAAGTGGGCAGAGTGAAATCAAATGGTCTTCATTCCCTAATACCTGACATAATGAAGAAAAAGGGTAAAAGTCAGCCAAAAATAAAATAGAAAAAATAAATGCAGTTGACCTTTGAACAACATGGATTTGAACTGCATGAGTCCACTTACACCGGGATTTTTTTTTTTTTGTCCTTTTTTGAAAAATATGCAGTCGGCCATCAGTATCTGTGGATTTCACATCCTCCCATTCAACCAACCAAAGGACAGTATTTTTCACTGAGATGGGGAAACTACAGGTGCAGAGGGCCAACTATATGTACTGTTCATGCCATTTCACATAAGGAACTTGAGCATTTCTGGATTTTGGTATCCGAGGAAGTCCTGGAACCAATCTCCCATGTATGCCAAGGGATGACTAAATGTTTGGGGAATCAGAAATTATATGCCGATTTTTGACTGTGCATGAAAGTGGGGGAGGTGGCGTCCTGAAACCCTGCTGTTCAAGGCTCATCTGTAAATATTAAGAAAATTCCTTCCATTAGCACTGAAATTAGAAGAGAAACTTAATACCATAAAACTCGAAGTGGCAGCCTAGGAAACAATATCACTAAATGTCTAACACAGTTCTGAGTGCCTCACCTGTATTTATATATGTAATTAATTTACTCCTCACAGGGACAGATACAGAAATTTCTGGTATGTTTAGTGCAAGTTATAACCATGCAGCTGTCTCTCTGACCTCTGTACAATATACCAATTAGTTCACAAAATCATGAGAATCATGAGTAATCATCCTGAATCTGGAAAGAAACAGGAGGGGAGAATCTGTTATCTTCTGATGTGGGGGATAATAAAACTGGTCATTGGACAAAGAACTGAGTGCAGTGGGGCGGAATTAGGGGTTACCTCCCAGAAATAAAAGTTGCCGGGTTCCATGATGAGTTGCCGGGTTCCATGATAAGGAAGTCAAGGGTAATTTGTCCCTCACTTGAATGGACTCTGTCCCAACATATAAGACATTTCACTCTATCTCAGAAGTAAAAACAAAGCCCAGGTGTTCTTGTAAAGATTTTATCCAGTCTTAGCAGATCTATCTTCCTACCCTAATTCCCTGTCTTTTGCCACCTACTTTTCTAAGTAGAGGAAATGAAATCTACCCTTGGAGAAGGGGAAAAGAACAAACCTCAGATAGGAGATTGACAGGAAATTAGGAAGAAACCAGGAGTAAATAGATGGTCTACACAGAGTTACCCCTTATAGGCATGAGCTAGATGAAAAGTGACATACCACCCGCATAATCATACTGTGGGCAATAAAATTAAAGAAATGAATAGTGCATACAAAAATGGGCCAAGAACCATGTCTGGAAGAATGCATAACCTAAGGAGCACCTAATTCCCAGCAGATTTTTCAAAATACAGAAGAACCAAGAGCTCAAAGGTAAGAAAATAAAGTATGAGATGCCAAAGGAAATTGAAATGTTAAGGAAACCAAGCCACACAATATGATATATCTAATAAACCTAGAACATATAAAAAACTTAGTAGACTTGACTAAAAATCAAAGTACTGATGTAGAGAAAGACTTGAAATAATCTAGTCCATGCAGAAAAAGAAGACAAGCAACCAGAAAATGATATCTATGGAGGACTGATAAAAATAATTACAATGAGGATAATTGGTGTCCAAAATAGAGAACCCAACAAGTGGATCAAAAATAATATTCAAACATGAAATAGGAAATTGACCCCCAAATAACAACTAAATCTGCAAATATTAAAGTACATTGAGTATGAGAGTGATTGACCATGAGAGACTTATCCTGGTGGTGGTTTTAAAAGCATTGTCAATCTTTTTAATTTTAATCATTCTAGTATATGGTAGTGATATTTCACTGTGGTTTTAATTTTCATTTTCCTAATAACTAATGCTGAACATTTTTTCATGAGCTTTTTTGGCATTTGTATATCTTACGTAGTGAAGTGTGTCTTTACATCCATGTTTAAACACTTCTATTGAGGTACAGTTGACAAAATCAACTGTCCATATTTAAAATCCTTTGCATCCTGATCTCTGCTGCTGCCACCGCCTTACACCACAACCACGCTGCCCTGTACCATCATCTGCTTCCCTGCTCGAGGCTGGAGTAACCCACTTGGGTGCTATGAGTTCGTTGGGGGAACCCTTGTCCCCATGGCCTCCTCCCAGGGCCCTGTGAAGCTGAGGTCTCTGTGTCCCTACAGTCCTGTCTCCTGCCCCCCAGGTGCAAAAAGGCCATGCTCATGCAGGGGATTGACCAGGGCCAGAGCAGGAAGGAGGAAGTGGTGACCAAGGAGATGTGGCTACAGGGCTCACTCAAGGCCTCCTGTCTCTACTGGCAGCTCCCCAAGTTACAGGACGGAGACCTCACCTGTACCACCAGTCCAATGCCATTCTGCGCCACCTGGGCTGCTCATTATGGCTGCGTGGGAAAGACCCGCGGGAGGCGGCCCCGGTGTATGGGTGAAGGGACAGTGTGGACCTCCGCTGCCAATACGTCACGCTCATCTGTGCCTTGCCTTTCATTTTATTAGTAGAACGTTTTGAAGAGAAGTTTTAAATTTTGACCAAGCCCAACTTAACAGTTTTGTTTTGTTTTGTTTTCAATGGTTCATACTTTTTATTTCCTAACAAATTTCTGCCTAACCCAAGATAAGATTTTTCTTGTGTTCTTGTAGAAGTTTTAGTTTTTATTTCTTATATTTAGGTCTGTGATCCATTTTCAGTTAATTTTTGTATATGATATATGAGGTTCATTTTTTTCCAAATGAATAGCCAAGTGTTGTAATGCTAATTTTTATTTATTACTGATTACTTTTTCTTCATGCTTATCAGTTACTGAGAAGAATGTTAAAACTGCCAACTGATTATGGATGTCTTTATCTTCTGTCAGATGTATGTCTTATGAATTTTGTGCTCTTTTAAGATGTGTGCACTTGTAGTATTGTTATATTTATCTGATGAATTAATCCTATTATAATTATGACATGTTCTTATTTATTTCCAATCATACTCCTTCCTTCAAGTATATTTTGTCTGATAATATAGCCACATTAGCTTTCTTTTGTTTAGTCTTTGTATAGTTGATCTTTTTTTCACCCTTTTACTTTCATCCTCTTCCTTACTTTAAATACAAAGTAATTTTTTACATAAATTATTCCACTTTTTTAAACTGAAAAAAAAAATTCACCTGTTTCTCCTACCTCCCAACCCCCACCTCTGGCAACGACCAGTCTATTCTCTGTATCTATGAGCTTAGTTTTGGTTTGGTTTTGTATACATTCCACATACAAGAGAGATCATATGGCATTTGTCTTTCTCTGACTTATTTCACTTAGTATAATGCCCTCCAAGTCAATCCATGTTGTTACGAATGGCACGATTGCATTCTTTCTATGTGTACTCCATTGTGTGTGTGTGTGTGTGTGTATCACAATTTATTCATCCATCGATGGACATGTTTTCATATCTTGGTTAGTATAAATAACATTGCAGTGAACATGGGGGTACATATATCTTTTTGAGTTAATGTTTTTATTATCTTTGGATAAATACCAAGAAGTCGAATTTCTGGATCATATGATATATCTATTTTTAATTTTTTGAGGAACTTCCATACTGTTTTCCCTAGTGGCTGTACCAAATTACAATCCCACCAACAGTGCAAAAGTGTTTACTTTTTTCCACATCCTTGCCAATAGCCTAGTATGAGGTGATATCTAAAATGTTTTTCTTAAACAGCTTAAAAATATGGCTCTTGCCTTTTAAAAAATCCATCTGTTTGCCCTTTACATGACATTTTAGTCCATTAATGTAATTATTGGTGGTGGTGGGTTAATTTTATTCCACTATTGGCCTTTACTGCTTTTTTTTTTTTTTGCCCCCTTTTTTGTTTAAACTTTTCAGTGAATTGAATATTCTTTTCTTTTTTTTTTTTTGCAATTTTTTTTCTTTTTTTAAGTTTATGGGGTAACATTGGTTAATGCAATGATATAATTTCCAGGTGTACATTATCATTTTATATCTGTATATTCTATTGTGTGTTTACCACCCAAAGTCCAGTTTCCTTCAGCTACCATATATTTGATCCCCTTTACCTACTTCATCCTCCCCCTAACTCCCTATATTTGACTCCCCTTACTCCATCTACCTCCCCCCTCGTCCCCCACCCCACTAGTAACCACTACTCTATAGTCCCCTGGTAGCCACTAGTCAGTAGTCCATGTCCATGAGTCTCTGTTTGTCCTGCTAATTTGGTGCTTTTAGGTTTATATCCACATATAAGTGATATCATGTGATTTTCAACTTTTTTCTGTCTGGCTTGTTTCGCTTAGTATGATTATCTTGATGTCCATCCAGGTTGTCGCAAATGGCAGTATTTCATCTCTTCTCATGGCTGAGTAATATTCCATTGTATATATTCATCTCTTCTCATGGCTGAGTAATATTTTGCAGCTTTTTTAGCCAGTCATCTATCATAGGACTCTTCAGTTGCTTCCATGTCCTCACCACTGTGAATAATGCTGCTATGAACATCCACATGCAAATATCTTTTTGGATATGAGTTCTCAAGTCTTTGGGGTAAATACCCAGTAGAGGGATTGCTGGATCATATGGTAGGTCAATTCTTAGTTTTTTGAGGAACCTCCATACTGTTTTCCATAGTGGCTATACCAATTTGCAATCCCACCAGCAGTATAAAAGGGTTCTTTTTGAATTGAATATTCTTAGTTTATGTTTTTGTCTCCTTTTGTGACTTTCTGTAGCAGCTCTGTTACCTTTTTTGTATTAGCTTTGTGATTATAATATACTTCTCTGAGCTATTGCAGTCTACCTTCACATGGTAGTTTACTACTTTATGAACTAAGAACCATCCACAGATTCCCATTTACCTTCCCCTGCCCTTCGTGATCTTGTTTTCATATATCCACTTCTATATATGCTGTATACCCGTAATACAGTATTATTTTTGTTCGAAATAATAGTTTTTAAGGAAAAGAAGTCTGTATATATTAGATAAAAATAATCAGAAGATCTTTTATGTTTATTCACCTATTTGCCCTTTTGGTGCCCCACATTCCTTCACGTAGGTGTTAGCTTCCATCTGATATTTCCCATCAGCTTGAAGAACTTTTAATTTTTTTTGAAGTGTAAATTTATTGGAGACAAATCTCTCAGGTTTTGTCTGCCTAAAAATGTATTAATATTGCTTTTAATGGACATTTTCATTGCATATAAATCTTATTTTTTTTACTTTTCTTCTTTCAGCTCTGAAAAGATTTGTTTCATTGTCTTCTTGCCTTTGTATTAAAAACTAGCTATATTTCTTATTGTTCTATTTGTAATATATATGTGTACTTTATGTACTTTGTGTGTTTTAATTTATCCTACTTGGGATTTGCTGAGCTTTTTTGATTTGTGGGTTTGATGTCTTTTCACTGATTTGGGGAAAATTTTGGCCATTATCACTTCAAATATTTTTTCTATCTTCTTTCTTCTAGGACTCCAGTTAATTGTATGTTACTCTACTTGAAGTTGTCCCATGGTTTTTAAATGCTGTTTCTTTTTTAGTTTACACTTTTTGTTTCATTTTGGATATTTCTTATTTTCCTTAAATTCACAGTTTTTGTTGTTTGTTTCCAGTCCGATGTTAACTTTTGTTGAATGAAATTCTTCATTTCTGATACACATTTCTGTTTCAGTCTCTCGTAGTTTCCACTTCTGTGCTAAATTCCTCATCTGTTTATGCATGTTCACCTTTTCCATTAGATTCTTTTACATGTTTATTATTGGTACTTTAAAGCAGCAGTCCCCAACCTTTTTGGCACCGGGGACTGGTGCTCCTATGAGAATCTAATGATCTGAGGTGGACTGAGACGGTGATGCGTGCAAATACAGATGAAACTTCGGTCACTCACCTACTATGTGGCCTGGTACCTAACAGGCCATGAACTGGTACTGGTCTGTGACCTGGGGGTTGGGGACCCTTGCTTTAAAGTCTTTGTCTGATAATTCCAGTATCTTGTCTGTTGTTTTCCTTATATTTTTCTGCTTCTTTCTATATATAATAACTTTTTAAAATATTGTAGATATTGAAGTCCTCAGAAGGGCATGCCAGTATACAGAGGTTGGAGTTCACTTAATTTGCAGTTGAGCTGAGTCTGGGCTTTGTGGCAGTTTTATTTAGATTCAGTTCCACATTGGCTTTAGTGCCTTCATTCAAACTGAATCGAGCGTGGGTAAGACTTCAGGTGTATCTCCGTGCTTCACAGGCTGCTGCTAGTGTTTTGGTCTTCCAGATTTTCTTTTTCTCTGGTTTACTCCTGATGCTCTGCAAGAAAGAAACAAAGCTTGGGAAGCACGATCTTAGATGTTAGATGTGATTTCTGTGAGGTCCCGACTCAGTGTTCTTTGTTTTCTTGCCCTAGGTATTCCTGGAGTGGAGAACCTCTTTTTTTGACTTGTCCTTCATCAGAAGTCACTGAGCTCCCAGCCTGCAGCCTCTGTGGAGCCCAAAGGACCTTTGAGTTTCAGCTTATGCCAGCACTGGTCAGCATACTGAGAAGTGCTGATTTAGGTAATAGCCCTTTATTAATTTGGATGCGAATTTCTTGCACTAAATTTGGAATTATTTCAAAATTAAAGACTTTCATTTTTGTTTACTTATAAAATATAAGCATATTACAGAAATTTGGGAAATTTGGGAGACCAGTATGTTTAGAATACTGTAGCTTTGTATTAAGTTTCAAAGTCAGAAAATGTGATTCCTCCATCTTTTTTTTTTTTTAACATTATTTCGGTGGTCCCTTGAGAACTCTTATGAATTAAAAAATGTTTTTCTATTTCTGTAAAAAACACTGTTGAGAGTTGATAGGGGTTGCATTGAATCTGTAGGTCACTTTGAGTAGTACCGTTAACAATAATTAACAATATTAATTCTTCTAATCCATGAACATAGGATGTGTTTACATTTATCTGTCTTCCTTAATTTCCTTCAGCAGTGTTTTGTACTTTTCAGTGTACAAGTCTTTTGCCTCTTCAGTTAAATTTATTACTAGGTATTTTATCGTTTTTAGTGCTATTGTAAATTGTTGGTTTTTTTAAAAAAAATTTTCTTTTAGGATTGTTCATTTAAGTATATGGAAATATAATGAATTTGAGAGCATCGATTGTCTTATTCTGTGACTTTATTGAATATATTTGTGAGAAGCAGTGCTAAGAAGAAAAGTTAGAGCTGTAAACACATACACTAAAAACATCTCAAATTAATGACCTAACTGTATACCTTACAGAACTAGCAAAAGAAGACCAACCAACCAAAGCTGGAAGAAGAAAGGAAAAAATAAAGGCTACAGCAGAGATTTTGAGGGAAAATATAAAAACAGTAGAGAAAAATATACAAAACCAAATTATTTGGTATGGATTCTTTAGTTTTCTACACATAAGATCAGATCATCTGAAACAGATCAGTTTACTTTCTCCTTTCCAGTTTGGATGCTTTTTTTTTTTTTTTTCTTGCCTAATCACTCTGTCTAGAACTTCTGTGTTAAATAGAAGTGGCAGAGGTGGGCATCCTTGTCTTGTTCCCAAGTCTTAGGAGGAAAGCTTTCAGTTTTTCACCATCGAATATTATGTTAGCTGTGGGTCTGTCATATATATGGCCTTTATGAAATTGAGGAATTTCCCTCGTATTCTTAGTTTTTCGAGTGATTATCACTACAGGATGTTGAATTTCTGTGTCAATTGAGATGATCGTGTAGTTCTACTCTTTGTCTTAATGTGGTAAATTACATTGATTTTTTTGTATGTTTAACCATCTTTGCATTCTTGGGATAAATCCCACTGGATCATGGTGAATAAACCTTTTTATAAGTTCTTGGATTCAGTTTGATAGTATTTTGTTGAGGATTTTTACATCTATATTTATAAGGAATATTGCTAGCCTCATAGAATGAGTTAGTATTCCCTTCCATTTTTAGGAGCATTTAAGGATTGATATTCATTCTTCTTTAAATGCTTTGTAATATTAAACTATCTAGTTCTTGCCTTGTCTTTGTTGGGAGATTTTTGATTACTGAATCAATCTCCTTACTAGTTACAGGTCTATTCAAATTTCCCATTTCTTCTTGAGTCAGTTTTGCTAGACCGCGTTTCTAGAAGTTTGTCCATCTTATTTAGGTTATCCAGTTTGTTGGTAGACAATTGTTTACAGTATTCTCTTTGATCTTTTTTATTTCCATAGTAGTAATTTTCCTACTTTAATTTTTGATTTTAGTAACGTGGAGTTTCTCTTTTTCTTATTCATTCTAGCTAAAGATTTGTCAACTTTGTTGATCTTCACAAAGAACAAACTTTTGGTTTTGTACATTTTTCTTTGTTGTTCTTATATTCTCCTTTTAAAAAATCTCTTTGGTTCGCTCCCCAGGTGGAGCCTCGGACCATACCCCGGGTGCGCCAGGCGCTCACCACGAGCATGTTAGAGGAGACACCCTGCCTTCAGAGATCCAGTTCTTAAGGAGAAAAGGCAACATCCATAGGTCAGGGGTGTGTGTAGGGGGAATTAAAGAGAAGGGGAGAAAAATCTCTTCTCTAGCCTTTATTTTTTTATTTCTTCTGCCAGCTTTGGTTGCTTGGTCTTTTTGTAGTTCCTTAAAGTATACAGTTAGGTCATTCGGTTTGATAGTATTTTGTTGAGGATTTTTACATCTTTATTTATAAGGAATATTGCTAGCCTCATAGTTTGAGGCTAGCCATTTGAGGTCATTCTTTGTTTTTAATGTATGTATTTGCATCAGTAAATTTTCCTCTTAACGCTGCTTTCACTGCATCTCGTAAGGTTCAGTATATTGTTTTTTCCTTTTTTCTCAAAATTTTGTTTAATTTCCCTTGTTATTTCTTCTTTGATCTGTTGGTTTAAAATGTTTAATTTCCACATATTTTTGAATTTTCCAGTTTTCCTTCTGTTACTTGTTTCTAGTTTTATTTCATTGTGATCAAAAAAGATACTTTATATGATTTCAATCTTTTCCAATTCATTGAGACTTACTTTGTGGCTTAACATATGGTGTATCCCAGAGAATGTTCCATGTGCACTTGAAAAGAATGTATATACTGCCGTTAAGTGGAGTGTTCCTTATGGGTCTGATAGTTCTAATTGATTTATAGCATAATCATATTTTCTATTTTCTTATCGATCTGTCTGGTCCTCTTATTTATTATGAGTGGGGTTTTTGAAGTCAACTGTCATTGTAATACTGTCTGTCTTTTCCTTCAATTCTGTCAATTTCTGCTTTATATATTTCAGGTCTTTGCAGATAGAAGCATGTATGTTTATAGTTATTATATTTTATTGCCCTGTTGAACCTTTTTATCAACATATAACAACCCTTTTTGAATCTCGTAACCGTTTTTTCATTTGAAATGTATTTTGTCTAACAGTAAATATAGCCACTCCAATTCTCTTTTGGTTACTGTTTGCCAGGTGTATTTTTTTCTGTCCTTTTGCTTTCATCCTTTTTGTGTTCCTATATCTAAAGAGAGTCTCTAATAGTGTATAGGGAGATATTTTTTTATTATTATTCAGTTTGCCATTGCCTTTTTAAAAGAGTTTAATCCATTTACATTTCATGTTATTACTGACAAAGAAGAATTGACTTATGCCATTTAGCTGTTTATTTTCTGTGTCATAATTTTTTTTCTCAATTCCTCTATTACTGCTCTTTTTTATACTTAGGTGATTATTTGTAATATACCATTTAGATTTATTTCTTTCATTTTATATTTTTTAGCTGTTTACTAAATAACTTTAAAAATCTCCAAATGGCTACTTTGGGAATTACAATTAACATCTTAATATCACAACAGTCTAGTTTGAGTAACGCCAACTTTGTTTCAGTAATATACAAACATTTTACATGTATATATATTTCTGTTCTTCTCCCTTTATAGTGTTATTGTCACAGATTCTATCTTTATATCTCGTGTGTCTATTAACATAGATTAATGATAATTATTTTATTCATTTGCCTCTTAAATCATATAGGAAAAAGAGAGAAGTTACAAACCAAACAAAAAGTACAGTAAAGTAAAACTGGCTTTTGTGAAGTTTAATTTTACTAGTATTCTTTATTTTTTATCTTTGAGTTGCTGTCTTGTGTCCTCTCATTTCAACGCGAATAACTCCTCTTAGCATTTCTTGTAAGGCAGATCTCCTGGTGATAAACTCCCTTAGCTTTTTCGAAATCTGATGTCTTAATTTTTAATTTTTGAAGGATAGTTTTGCTAGATATACAATTCTTAGTTTATAGTCTTTTTCTTCAGGACTTTAAAAAACTCATCCCACTGCCTCCTAGCTTTTCTGGTTTCTGAGAAATTAGCTGTTAAATCTTAATGAGAATGTCTTATATGTAACTAGTTATTTCTATCTTGCTTTCAGAATTATCTCTTTGTCTTTGAGTTTTAACAATTTGACTATAATGTGTCTGGTGTGGATCTCTTTCAGTTTTTCCTGCTTGAAGTTTCTTGGATGTGTGAATAGCTAGCTGCTAATGGAAAGACTCTAAAATTTACCAACCTCTTAATAAAGTTCTCCCCTAAGAGATAAAGTGTTCGACTAGACTTCAGAGTTCCAAAATAGTTGCTTCAAATAGTTCTGGCAGCTCAGTGGTGCTCCAGTGTAGAGTAAGGTTCCCGGAGCTTCCTATTCTACCATCCTCCTTGACATTACTCTCACAATTGATTTTTATATATTAAGCCCTACAATGTTCCTGATGACTTTTATTGTTGATTACATCATGTTTTAGACATAGGCAATCATGTCATTAGGAATGAAAAGAGTTTTACTCCTTTCCTTAGCTAGCTCTTTTAATTTTTAAAATTTTTGCCTCCTAGTATTGACTAGAACCTCCAATACATGGTTGAATATAAATATGAGAGCAGACATCCTTGTCATATTATCATAGGAGTGAAGCAGTCGTCTTTAATCGCTAAGTAACCTGTTAACTGTAGGGTTTTTGTAAATGTTCTTTTTCAAGTTGAAGAAGTTCCTGTCTATTCCTATTTTTTGCATTTTTTAAAAGTTAATTTATTTTTTATTATGATGACATTGATTAATGAAATCCAGTAAGTTTCAAGTGTACAATTCAACAGTATGGCATATATATATATTGCATTCTGTGTTCACTACCCATAGTTAGATTTCTTTCTGTCACCATATATTTGACCCCTTTTATCCCATCTCCCTCTCCCCTCCCCCTACCCTCTGGTAACCACTAGTCTGTTGTCCATGAGTCTCTGTTTGTCTTGTTTGTTGGTTGCTTTTAGGTTTACATCCCACATATAAGTGATATCACGTGGTTTTCAACTTTTTGCATTCTTTTTAATAGCTGTGTATGTACATATGTATAGGTACATATGTGTACACACACACACACATATGTATTATCTAAGTTATGTTAGGAAATTGCAGCTTAATAGATCTAAACCACAGTTTATGTTTTTCTAAGACACATAGGAGAGTATTGATTTCTCTTCATCCTTAGCAGCATCTGGTATAAAATTTTGGAAAAGTTTTGTGAATATTATTGATAAAAGAAAGCAATTTTACTCCTTGGTGTAAATCCAAGAGAATCGAAAGCATAATGTGTACACAGATGCTCCTATAAGCATTGCTCATAATAGTCAAAAAGTAGAAATAACTCAAGTGTCCATCAACGAATCAATACATAAACAAAATGTGGGCTCTTCATAGAATATTATTCTGCCATAAAAAGTAATGAAGTACTGCATGACACATGCTACAACATGGTTGTACCTTGAAAACATGCCAAGTGAAAGAAGCCAGGCACAAAAAGGCTAGAAATTACATGATTTCATTTCTATGAAATGTCCAAAATAGGTAAATCCATGGAAACAAAAAGTATATTGGTGATTTCCAAAAGCTGGGAGCAAGAGAGAATGGGGAGTGACTGCTAATGGATATGGGTATGGAGTATCTTTTTGGAGTGATGAAAGTGTTCTGGAAGTAGACCGTGGAGATGTTTGTATTCCTCAATGAATGTGCTAAAAAAAAAAAACATTGAATTATACATTTTAAAATGGTGAATTTTATGGCATGTGAATTAGATTTCAATTAAGCAAAACACCATGTAAGCCACTGTGCAACTCTTAATGCCTTTGGCGATTCTTACAAAGACAGCGGGAAGAACAGCTATGACAGCAAAGCAATAGTTGTAACAATTAGGTTTAATAGAGGTAATTAAGCCAATTTTAATAAATGAGCATCATTCTTTTGTAGAATTATTAGTTTTATTTTGCCCTATCATGTATTAATATGTAGTTGAAATTTTTGCTTTTATATATATTTTTAACCAGTATTTCTATTAGTATTTTGATGCCAATCCTTTGAGCCCTTATTTTTTTTGAGATCTTAATATTTTTCTTACTGGTCTATTTACTCTATATCCTTCTTGTTTCTTGCAAATCCTCCCTTTTTCCTTCCTATTTTTGTTTTGTTAGGTTTTTCACAGTTTAAAAATTTATGGGATTCTCTCAGTCTTTTTTGTTGTTATTTCTTATTTTAAATTCTAAGTCAAAAAGTCCTTCATCTTCCAGAGGTTTTTCTATAGTATGACTTTTTAAAATACTTAATTCTTTACTCCTTGCTGACTGATATTTTCGTGGCATGTGTGTGCATGCGCGTGCGTGTGCTATATGAAGTGAGGATTTATATTTGCCTCAAATTGCTGAACAATTTTTTTACACCATTCATCGAATATTTCTTCTGTTCTTGTTTAAAATACTTTGTGTAGTACTTTTCATCTTTTATATCTTAACATATATATTTTTTTCTGGGTTCCTATGTTAATTTTTCTAAAAAATATTTCTAATCATAACTACAATATTTACTGCAGAAATCCAATTACCCAGAGATAATTGTTAGTGATATATGTATCTGTCTCATTTTCTTTCTATACATTAAGAAATAAAATAAATTAGTCTCATCCATATTTTTGTTCTTCTCTTCCCGGCATTTTCCAGTGTCCTTAAATGTTCTGCCCAGTGGAAGTTTCATGTCATCTGTTTCCAAAGTTATTGTACATTTCAAACCATTTTCTTTTTTCTTTATTATAAATAACACTTTAATTAGTATCCTTCTTATATGGCTTTTTCTATATTTAGAAGTATTTCTTCATATGGCATCTTAGAAGTAGAAGGAGGATATGAATTTTTTAAAAGTTTGACACAAAAAAGAAATTACTTATAACTTGGTGTGTATCTTTTTATCTGCCAAATAGGCAGTGTGCTTTGAACACACATAGATATGAAGATATATTTTTTGTTGATAACAGTGAATACTATTATCAGTGAATACTATTATTATGAAATACCAGTGTCCTTTCTGTTTATTGAGTCAAACTTCATAAATGAAATATTCACAATTTTTAAAAGATCCATAGTACCAAAAGGCTTATAACAAAACTGCGGCCCTTCTTGCTTCCCTTCCTCCCTCCAGTTGCACTCGAGAGAGACACTGACGGCACGTTTAAGTTGTTTCTTCTAGAATTTACTTTTATATTTCTAAATAAAACATACTATTTTAAAATTGATCTCTTTTAGACATTATCTATTGAATTACACTTAATTATATTGGCATAGCAGGATTTAGATCTCTTACAATCCCCTTCCCATTTTTACCATATTTCATTTGACCCACCTTCCCAATAGTGTTTACAATTTTCATTAAAATATAACTATGTTTATAATGTTATAACTACATGTAGTTTACATATAATTTATAGTATATTTATTATAGTTTATATGTTATTTATATTAAACTATAAAGTTATAACTATATCGTTGTAACTACCAATTTAGTAGTTAATAAAGTAGTATATTGTAATCAGATGTTCTTTCTTGGATAAGAAATAAGTACCTATTTCATTCTTCTAGCCAGTTCTGACACTCTTCTGAAGGTTCTCAATATTATTTTCTTCACAAATCAAACTCTAGGTAATATACTAGCTCCATTTTTCTTTCCCTAAAGACCTCCCGTCCAGTGCCCCTTGTTCTTCTTGTCTAGTCTGCACTCTAGGCCTTCCACACCTCTAGCCTTGATGTCATCCTTGGTTACCTTCTGCCTTTATTCTGGTTTCCCCTTGGCCCCTCTTCCAAGTAGGTTTCCTCATTTCATAGAGCTCATATCTTCCTTTTTCTCAGTTTATTCTTTCAGTTTTGATATAGCACTTTCTCCAGTAGTTTCCTGAGACAGGATCATAGGAGATATATATTTAAATACCACATGAGTCTTAAAAGATATTTATTCTGTTTTTATGTTTAATTCATAATATAGTCATGTGGAATGCTAAGCCGTAATAATTTTTTTTGAGAATGTTTAAAATATTACTCCATTCTTTTGGCATCCTGTACTGCTATTGAAAAGAACAGTGCCACTCTATTGGTCCTTTCAGTGTGAACTATTTTGCTTCTAGATCACTTTTAGAATCTTTATCCTTGATATTCTGAAATTATGTGTATTAGACTGAGTACTTGGTGAATGTTTTCAGTTCAGAAAGTGGTTTCTTTCAGTATCCTTGATTTTTTTTTTCTTTTTTTTATGTTTCTTGTTCTGCTTTTACTGGAACTTCTGTAATTAAATGTTTCATTTCCTATTTTGATTCCGTATTTTCTTTTTTGTTGTCTGATTTTTGTTTTGCTTTCTGGAAGATTTTCCCAATTTTGTACTTGATTTACTTTTTAAATTGTGGTAAAAAAAATATGAAACATAAAATTTACCATCTTAACTATTTCCAAGTGTACCGTTCATTCATGTTAAGTTTATTCACATTGTTATGCAACCAATCTCCAGAACTTCTTCATCTTGCAAAACTGAAACTTTATTCCCACTAACAACTCCCCATTTCCCTCTCTCCCCAGCCCCTGGCAGTTAACCTTCTACTTTATGTTTCTGTGAATTTGACTACTTTAGTTATGTCATATAAGTGGAATCATACAGTATTTGTCCTTCTACAACTGCCTCATTTCACTTAGCATGTTCTCTTTAGGTTCATCCATGTTATATAGGATGTGTCAAAATTGTCTTCCCTTTTAAGACTGAATAATAATATTTTGTACGGATCTACCACATTTTGTTCATCTGTTCATTTGTCAATGGATACTTGTGTTGATCTTACCTCTTCATTACTGTGAATAGTGCTGCTATGAACATGGGTGTACAAATATCTCTTCAAGATCCAACTTTCAGTTTTTTTCGATATATACCCAAAAGTGCAATTGCTGCATCATATGGCAGTTCTATTTTTACTTTTTTTAGGAACCACCATACTATTCTCCTCAGTAGCTGCACCATTTCATATTTCCAACCAACAATGCACAAAGTTTCCAGTTTCTCCACATCCTTACCAAGAGTTATTTTGTGTTTTTGATAGTAACCATCCTAACTAATGTGGTATCTTCTTGTGGTTTTGATTTGCATTTCCCTAATGATTAGTAATGTTGAGCATCTTTTCATATAAATGACTTTCAGCCATTTACATATTATTTTTGGAGAAATGTCCACTTAAATCTTTTATCTGCTTTTTAATCAGGTTCTTTGTTTTATTTGTTGAGTTATAGGAGTTCTTATGTGTTCTAGATATAACCTTTTGTCAAATACGATTTGCAGATATTTCCTCTCATTCTGTAGATCACCTTTGACTGTTGTGTCCTTCGATGTGCATAAGTTTTTAATTTTGACATAGTCCAGTTTGTCTGTTTTTACATTTGTTGCCTGTACTTTTGGTATCATATCCAGGAACTACTTGCCATGTATAGCTTATCTCGGAGATATTACAGATTCAGTTCCAGACCACCATTATAAAGTGAATATTTGAATCAGTAGAGATTAACACAAATTTTTTGGTTCTCCAGTGCATATAAAAGTTATGTTTATACTGTGATATGTAGTTTATTAAGTATGCAATGGGATTATGTCTAAAAAAATGTACGTATCAATTAAAAAGTACTTTATTGCTAAAAAATGTTAACTATCATCTGAGCCTTCAGCAAGTTCTAATCTTTTTGCTAGTGGAGGCTCATACCTTCAATGCCTGTACTTCTTTCCTAAAAAGAAACCACATAGTAAAATGCACTGATCTTAAGTGTATAACTGGATGTATTTCTGTATATGTGCACTCTTGTACTCACCTTCCCAATTAAGATAAGGAGTGTTTCCGGTATCCCAGAAGGCCCTCTGTGTCCCCTTCCCAGTGAGTCAGCCCTCCCCTCTCTGTGGTCATCTCTGTTCTCATCCTTGTTCCCATATGAATTTTGACTGTTCTGGAACTTCACACAAGTGGAATCACATAGTGTAGGACTGCTGGGCTTCTTCTCTTTATTATTATGTCATTGTTATTTTATCTTCTAACCCTTCTCTTGCATTTTAGTTTGGGTGTTATATTTTTATTTTTCAAAAGCTCTTCCTTTGAAACTTTCATACCAGTTTTTTTTATTTTATGAGTTCAGTATCTTCTTTTATATCTTTAAGTAATGTTTTATTTTTTTTTTTAAGTTTTCACTTGTTACCTGCATTGTCTATTTCTTGCAGTTTGCCTTCTTTTCTATGCTTGTTTTGATCTCTGAGTGTTATGTTGGAGATTTTCTGTAAATGTCTGGCGAACCCTGGAAATCATTGTTATTAACAACATCAGTGAGCATCACTCGTTTTTTCCCCCAGTTTTCTCTGTTTTATTTTATTTTTTTAATTAAGTTTATTGTGGTAACATTGGTTAATACAATGATATAATTTTCAGGTGTACATTATAATTTGACATCTATATATTCTATAGTGTGTTGACCACCCAAAGTCCAGTTTCCTTCAGCTACCACCAGTCATCACTCTTGACATAAATGCAGATGGAAAGTTAGATGAATGGATAGCATGAGAAAATTTTTTTTTCTAAAAATGATAAATTCAATACATATTAAAAATATTAGAATGAATTTATGCAAATTTAACATAAGGAAAATTAAGTGTAAGTGAAGCAAGTTGCTGGACTTTAGGTAATAGATTTTTCCCTCAAGAGGCCCTAGTTTCCATAAGAGCCTTCTGAAATTAAGAGAATTACATTCATTCCATATTTCAATTTTAGTTAGTATTCATTGGGCTCCTTACTATAATAGATAAGGAAATTTATACCATACTCCACCTCCAAATATAAATGTTTAAGCTCCACTTTCTTCAGATGTTGTAGACCCCATGCTGTCGCCTTTCAGTGAGAGGGCCGCTGGCCCTTTTACTTGTTGTTCCTTGTCATCTCTGTGGCTGGGTCTCGCTAAGAAGAATGTTTTCGGAAAATCCCGGAGATCTTTCGCTTTTATATAGATATCTTTTGGCATTGAATGTTGCTTTGTAGAAGTCTGAGGGTGGCCTGATCTCCCCCGTGTAACACATTTTTGCCAGGATGCCTATAGGATTTTCTTTATTAGCGAACACAGTCACTGAACTAGTTATGTCTTGCTGTCCCATTATTTTGTAGCCCTTTTATCATGGGACAAGATGGGTTTTTGGACCTACATATTTAGTTTGTCTTCCTTTTTTATTTCTGAATATATTTTTTTTGTTGCATTTGTAGCTTTTCTACAAAAAAAAAAAAACAAGTCGTTTTAGTCACCTTTCTCCTCTCAAATCCATGTTAACATCTTTTCCCTTTATCTCTGCATTCATTGAGATTGCCTCAAACCTTTCCTTTCTACCTATAATTAGGTTTCACCTGGCTTTTCAGTTCCTATGGTTCCTGACATTTTTCATCAGATGTGTAATGGGGTTGTTTTGACCTCCATATGTTTCCTCTTTCTCCAACCCCTCCCTCTCCCCACAGCCGTGACAGGTCTCTGGGCTTAGGCCTCTGGTACAGTACTCAGGGACTTGGTATTTTATTCCATTTGATTCCTTGCACCACCTTCTTTCCTATCCTGATGGATATTGTTATTTCTGAGGCTCCAGCCTTCTGTCCTCTGCCAACTACCTGTGCATATTCTTATTAGAAATTATATCAAGTTCACTGGGTTATTTCTCCTAAATCACCTCTATTTTGTTTTTGTTGTTGTTTTTGTTGTTGTTCTGTCTGATTTTCTGTCCATTATCCCTGCCTACATTTTTTAAAAAGTTTTTTTCCGTTGTTTCTTCACACCAGTTACCCATCTCATCGTGTCGTTCTGTCTTCCTGTTCTGATATCAGCAGGAGTTGTTGCTCATGTTTTATTGATACTATTCTTCATGGCATCATTGATAAATTTCTATAACTCTTAATATTTATTTATATATATATATCTGTCTATTTATTTATTCATTCATTCATTTATTTATTTTGCCTTAATCCCTTCTTAGAGGTAGTATGTTCTGTTAGTGTGACATACTTTTAATGATTTTTCAGCGTCAGTCTAGACAGTTGTGAAATATATTTTCCTGTTAAATCAGCTTTTCATCATCAGTGGTCACTTATTATTGCAGAGTGTAACTGAAAGCTAGTGAGCACTGTTTTTGCTTTACATAATTATTTTTTCAGCTTGTAAGGTAAAATCACTCCTTGTAGCAATATGTTATCCTGATACTAAGCCATCTTTCTCCTTCTTTTCTGTTATTGTCTAACTGCTTAACCTGTTTGTTTCACAGTAAATACATAAGATATGCCAGGCTCTGTTCTAAGTGTCTTACGTGGACTGGTTTATTTAATCCCTCTCACAACAGTCTGTCATCACGATGAATACAGTCATTATTACAGAGAGGCGGAATCTTTTGCTCATGGTGGTAGGGCTGGTATATGAACCCAAGCAGTCTTGCTCCAGAGTCTGGGTTCTATCCACTAAGCAGATCCAAATATTGAATATGTCTCATAATACTTTCTGGAATCCTGAATATGTTATATTTTTCAGATCTTTCTGTGGAATTTGGAACAATTCTAATTTACACATGTGAGAAGAGTTGCTGGCCTCATAATCAGCAGACTCCCATGGAAGAATTTTGTATTGTACAAGAAGACCCAGATGAATTATTATTTAAGTAGAGCATTTGCTTTATTTGTATAAATTAAAACAAATTTTACTGTCCAGATTTGTGTGTTTTTACTTCGTTTTGACTCACAAGTTACTCACTCTTTAAATGTTGTCCTTTTTGCTTTTTGGCACCCGTGTTCGGACTGAAGCAAGATTTAGAACCTCCCGACTGTGGGCTGGTCTACCTTTCCAGGGTCAGGGTCTTTCTCCACAGTGGCAGCCCGGAATGTGACTCCCCTGTATTCCCTCCATGGGCATCTGGGAGGGAGAGCAGTGAGGAGCTACGAGGCCGTAGTCAGCCTCTTCGTACCCCTGCTGCCTCTGATCTTCACTGTGTTTATGCTGTTACGTCCCTGGATGCTGACAGATGAAGCCACTTAACCTGCTCCAGCTATTTCATGCACCCATCATCCTGTGACACTAGCTGTTTATATCTGCCCCATGACTACCCACCAGCCCATGCCCCCCCCCCCCTCCGCCACCATCCCAGGCTCCCCACCCTCATCCATTTCTGCTATGGACTATGGACAAAAGAGGGGCCAGACACTAAACCTGACAAGCCCACGGGAGGCTTGCATGGTGGGCCTTTCACACTCAGAGACCGAAAATAACCACATAGGACAGTATGAACATGAAAATTCAACTAAAAGCAGATCATGGCAAGAGTCATGTCCTAGGCCTGTAGCTTCCTTGACAAAGTTCAGTCTTTACCGTAAGCGAGCCTGTCTGTTCTCTTTTTGCATCTAAGAGAACGTACCTTTGAATGTCAGAGTAATCTTTTCCAGACCCCTCAAGACACAACCTCAGACACCAGAACATAGACTACAGAACCCCTCATTGTTATCTTGTTCCCCACATACCATCTCTAAGTGCTGGAAATGTTCATTATTAACTATCCTGTACCCACCAGTATAAAAGAAGTATGTTTCTCTATTTTGCCTTTTTATCCAATTCCAAAGATTCCACTCCACTGCTTTACTTTCTCTTGTCCCCTTAATCTACCACCGATGGATTTCATGTAACCCTCCTTACATCTCTTCCTTTTATTCTGATGTATAAAATAAGCTGAAAAACTGCCATTCTCTGGAGCATTTTCTCAATCCATTGAGGTTTTGCTTCCCAGGATGTATCGGTTTGGCTCAAACTCAAAAATTCTCTACAGGTTTGGACATTTCTTCGACACTGCCTTCCTCCCCTGCAGCACCACAGGAAGGGGGCCCAGACCCAGTTCTGGGTGTTGTCCCTCCGTCCAGCCATCCACTTCTCCAATTTTCCTTCTGTCCATTGTTTTTGTGATTAACCCCTTCCATTCTGGTACGCTTTGACAACAGTATGAAACTATTCTCACCCACTAGTTGTATACAGACCTGCTCTTTGCCTACGGTGATGAAAAAACTGGGTATAAACAACTGGATTTGCTACTCTGCTAAATAACACCTTAGGCCCAGATTATCACGAGGTGGTTTCCTGAGCAGTGTGTGTCTGGTGAGAATCTCACCTGATCCTGGCCCCTGGAGCACCTGAGGGGATAGTGGCCAGCTGTGTACAAACCAAAGATGTTGGTTAGTGAGGCCTTAGGCATGCTGGGTTTTGTAGGGGAGGAAAAATAATTTTCCCTTTTACCCTTCTAGGTTCTTTGCTGAGACCTGCTTCCCCTGTAATTAAATATTAACAGGATTTAACAGAAGTTTAATAATGTATATACCTCCTGTATATATAGGAGAGACCCAAGAAAACTGAGTATGTCCCAAAAATGGTCCAAACCATGACTTTAAATACCTTCTCTAGCTAAAGACAAATGTTGAGATGCGAAGGGAGAGCCAGTTATTAGGAGTTATCAGGCAAAGCACAGTAAGCAAGGTGAAGATCATTATATATTGTTAAGGCAGAAAGATGAGAAAATAAGTGCAGCATGAAACCATTTAAAAGTAAACCAGCTTGACTTTCAGCTTTTACTTTCTGTTCTTGAATCCTGTTAGAATTTAGCGGGCAAGAATTTTACCCTTCACGCACATGTGCACACACATAGACACACAGACACAAACACACACAGAATTAGGTTCCCCAGCCCAGCCTAGGCCCAGAGGATGAAGAAGGATGTGGGAGATAAGCCAAAGAAGGAGGCTGCCATTCACTGAGTGTCTAGAAAGAGAATTAAGGTCAGCATGTTGTAGAGGGCCTTTGTTAGGTTTAGCTGCCAGGGTGGGGCCTTTGTGAGAACCAGCCCAATAGTGGGAAAGGCACATCAGCAGCCCGCTATGCAGGGGTGCCCCCTTCCCTCCCTGGTTGGGCACTACGACACTTCTTGCACCTCATGCATCAGGGGAGCAGCCTAAGTGTTCTTCACAGACTGGCCTGGTATGTGGTTGTGGAACCAAGCAGCTGATGAGAAAGACCACAGAAGTCAAAAGCATTTTCCTCTATTTTTATATTTACCTTTTTTTCTAATAATTTTTAATTGAGTATATTTCTCATAAAACATTGTGAAAATTTAAGGTGTTCAACGTGTTGATTTCATACATTGATATATTGTAATATTGCCATTGCAGTGATATTTAGCACCTCTATCATATTATGTAATTATCCTTTCTTTTCAGTGGCTGGATACTAATTTTCTGATTTTAAAATTAACATTTTCTTTGAGAGCATGAGTGTCTGGGAAATACACAAAAGTTTAAAGAAGAAATAATAATTACCCATAATTCCACCACACACATACACAAAAATATTAACTGAGGTTTTCTTCTTCCTGCTTTTTAATTGTCAAAGATTCAGAAATAGCCAAAGTAAAACCAATGAATTATTGAAGCAGTCATTGGTAAAATTTTATTTTGCACACACCAAAAAGTTTGCAAAACAGGAACACTCAAGCCAAAAGATGGAATGAGGCTCAGTGGTACATTGCTACAAAGCAGCTTATACAGTGAGAAAGAATTGTCTTCACAGTGATTGATAGTTAAGCTAAATTAATAACTAAACTGGATTTTTCTCCTCAGGGAACCTCCAAAACTGGTCTCCATTTGCTTTTGATTATAACAAATATATTTTTTGCTTTTGTTTTTACAAAATTTAATCATACAAATGATTTTGTATCTTTTTCATTTAACATGAGAGCATTTACTCTATCAATATTTGCCCATGACATAGTTTTTAATTGCTGCAAAGTATTCTTTTAAAATATACATCAAAAACACAATCTTTTTGCCATTTGTTTTTTCCATTTTTTGTTCTTGTAATGAACATCTCGATGGCTAAATATTTTTTTTTAATCAGTGATAAATGCCATAGGACAAATTCTTTGAGTTGGAATGAATTAGTCATATTTTCAAATTATCCTTGTTAAAAAAAAAAAGTCCAAAATAGAGTTGCTCATGCTAAGCCCCACATCACCAAACTGAGACTTAATCAATTTTGAATTGTCCAGAAGTGGGATCTTAAACCAGTCCGCCAGGAATCACCTGATCGGCACCATAACTAGCTATATAACTAGATAATCTGTCTGATATACCCCTGTTATCCTGTAAAGGAAAGTGACTTTGCAACAATCAACCCATTCTTCTGCTTAGTATAACTTTCTTGTTCCTGCTCCCTTCTGCCTATTCATTTTGGACAGCTCTTTGGAGCTCCTTTCTATCTAGTAATTGGGTGCTGCCTAATTTGAATAGATTTTTGCTCAAATAAACTCTGAACGTTTTTAATATGTCTCCATATATCTTTTAACACCCTCTAGAGAAGGTTTGCTTTAGAATCCTTACCTGCAGTGTGTGGGAGTGCTCATTTTCCTATCCTTTGACAACACAGTGTTATACTTTTTTTTGCTTTTTTTTTAAATTTCAATTATAGATGACATAGGATGTTATATTTGTTTTAGGTGTACAACATAGTGATTAGACATTTATGTATCTTATTTAGTGATCCGATAAGTCTAGTACCCAGCTGGCACCATACATAGTTATTACAATATTTTTGACTATATTCTCTATGTTTTACTTCTCCTGAGTATTTTGTAACTGCCAAATTGTAATTCTTTTCACTTTTTTCACCCTCCCTTTTTGCTGGTAATAACTATAATACAATTTTACATTTCTTTAATTAAATTTCAATATGCTTATTGATCGTATTATTAATTTTCTTTGTCAGGGCCTGCTTGCATCTTTGGCCTATATTTTTTGGGGGGTGACATTTGTTTTCTTCTTAATTTGTAAGAGCTCTTTACATATAGGAGCATCTGTTTTCTAACCTATAAGGAAACCTTGGCTGGTACTTCAAACCTCCTGGCTAATAGGTGACCCTTCAGCTACTTAAGCCTAACGACAGTCTGCAGGCGGCTATGAAGAACTCGACTAGGCGGGAGTGCAGCCCCAAGTGTGAGATGCCTGCTCAAAGCCCAGCCCAGGCCGCCTAGGCCCACTCGCCCAGATCCTGGCCTCGGGCGCCTGCCACCGACTGGCGGCCGCAGTGCGCAGGAACGGAAGCAAGGTCGCCCTTCCCCCACCCGCTTCCGGGCGCGGCCTCAGTTCTCCCGCCTCCGCCTGTGTCGCGGCTCGTGGTCGTCCCGCCATGGCTCTGTCGCGGGGGTTGCCCCGGGAGCTGGCCGAGGCCGTGGCCGGCGGCCGGGTGCTGGTGGTGGGCGCAGGCGGCATCGGCTGCGAACTCCTCAAAAACCTCGTCCTTACCGGCTTCTCTCACATCGACCTGGTGAGGGCCAGGCGTGCGCGCGGGCTGAATGGCGGGCCGTGGTGCCGGGGCCCGGGAGTCGGGACCGTAGTTGAGGGTGGCGACAGGCAGGCCAAGAGGTCGCGGGGTCTTGGCCGAAGAGAGGGATCCCTTCGCCGGAGACGGAGCCGGCCTCGCCACACGCTGGGCCCGCTCGGGACGCCGAGGAGGCCGCGGCCCGGGTCTTCCGGGCGTCCCGCGGCGGGGCGGCCCCCGCCTCCCAGGCAGCGCCAATTTGTGGCGGCTCTGGGGTGTGGAAGCAACCTCTTGTCCTTTTGCTTTAGAGCAGCTCCTAGCTTTAATGGGAGGTAGGAGGTAATTGAGTCCCTAGTGGATGTTATGACTTGAATTCAGAGGTCTCCCTTAACTCAGATATAATTCAGAGCAGAGGGTGGCGGTATCAGCATCCAACTGAGCGCTTGTCCCGAGCTCGGTGAGGTCCTGAGCGGTTTACCCGCGACACGTTTAATCTTCACTGTTACCATAAGGTTGCAGACGCTGTTTTCATCACATTTTTTTTTTTTAACATAGGGGAAGTAAAGTGAGATACAGTGGGGTTTAGTAACTTACCTTGGGTCACGAAGCAAGTGGCAGTACCCCTTTGGAGCTCGCGCTTCTCTGTTCTGGGTACAAATCTGCCTGACTCACTGTTATCATAGATACATTAGCTTAATTCATCAAAGACGTTCGTTAGGAACTTAACTTTTACATTGTTGTACAGGGGCTAATTTTAATTTCTATTAAGCTTTTTAGAGATTGGAGATGTTGCCTGGAATTGGATGTGCGTTTAAAATGTCTCAAGGTGTAGTAGAAACATGGAGTGAAAAATAAGTAGTGGCTGGTTGCGCCTAATAACATGAGTGATGGGGGAACACAATTTGCACATTTTTTTCCTTTGGCTTTTATAGGGTTTGTCTTCCCATTCACTTCTGTACCACGGATCCAAATATGATTTTGCATTAGCCGATAACTACTTTTTTTTTTCCAGAATATGTTTGTGACTGTCCTGTATAACAATCTACTTATACTTATTTAAAGAACCATTTTGTAATAGAACAGTGAATTCGAGCACCTGAAAAATAAATGCCAATCCTTTTTTATTTGGTTTAAGTTTTAGAGTAAATTTAGAAAGTACAAATAAAAACCATTTAGGTGGTTGGTTCTATGTTTTGATGATTTTCACAAATTATAACCAAAACCATTAAGATGTTTCATAATTAGAACATTTAATTTCTCTTAATATAAATTTATTGAAATGGAAGGAAAATGGCGTTAGTCATTATTTTCTTCCATTTGCTTTTGAGCAGCAATTAGATAAGATTTAAAATGTGACACTTTTTTTAACTGTAGAAATTTTTCTTCACAGCTCTCAGGAAATAATTGTAAATGAAATTGTGTGGGTGAAGACTTTTGGATTAAAGAAATTAGAAAAATTCAATAAATTTGCTACGTATCACTTAAAAAAAGAACAAGGCACAATTAATCTATAATGTTAGATTCAAAAGAGTAGATTGAAAGGTGAATTATATAATGCATTCTCAATAAATACACATAAATTTATGCTATCTAAGGAATTTCCTATTAGCCAGGATAATTGAAGAAGAAAAAAAAACATGCTTTCTAAAATATTTGTGAGAATATTATCTCATTAAATTTTTTAAAAATCTGCATTAAATTATCAGTTTAAAATTTTTGATATTTGTCAAAAAGCACATTCTGTCCACTGATACGGTAAATGAAGTTGTGGGTTATGGATGCTAAGAATAGTGTATATTTCTTAAACATACCAGGAAATTTGTGATTTACCTGGGATTTATGCATTTGTAGATTGATCTGGATACTATTGATGTCAGCAACCTCAACAGGCAGTTTTTGTTTCAAAAGAAACATGTTGGAAGATCAAAGGCCCAGGTAACTGTAGATTTCTCATACCATTTCTCTTTATTCATTTATATTTCTACCCTTTCATGAATCTTCTATTTATGGTATTGGGTTATTTTGGACTCTAGTAGAAGGAATAATATGGCAGAAGCCATGTCTAGCTGAGGGATTGTAAAGAATATGTTGAGTAAAGGACTAAAGACACCCTTTTTTGATTTATAGAGGAAAGGGAAGTGTGCCCAAACCTGTAAGTGGTGTCCCTTTCTTATTTAAATTTCTGATTGTTTTCCTAAGGGTGAACGTGTGTTTCTACTTTCCCTGCAGCCTGGCTGCTCCTGTATTTGGGGACTAAAAGAAGCTCTAGCCTGTGCTGTTGGCTCTTTTAAAAGAAGACAGCCTCCCCTGAGATTCTAGTCACCCTGACCTTTCTTTAGTTCCTCTAATGTTCCATTTTGATTCAGGGTGTTAAAACATCTTCTCCCTTTACCTTTTACCCGGCCCTTTTGGCAAAAATCCCATGCTTTTCTGTGTTTGGCTCCCTTTTCTAAGGGTACTTTCTTAAGCCTCTTAGACTAAATCATATCTTCCCCTCATAAGAACCTCTACTTTTTCTCTGCATCATTTATCGTAGTTCGTAGTTATATTTACATAGATGGTTGTTTGATTAATGTCACTCGCTCACCAAGTGCCTTGTATAGATCCCAGAATATAGAAGATGCTCAGTGTATAGTAAATGGGTGAATGAATGACACTTAGTTATTCTATTTTATGTTTTTGCTGAAGCTTGCCATTCTCGTAAAGTGTATATGGGAGTGCGGTGGATCCTGTTATTTTATAAATATGTGTATATAGTTTAATAAATATATTTTGTCACATTTTAAAATTTTAGTTTATAATATAAGATACTATGTAAGTAGATGAAACAACACTATTGTCTGCCATAAATAGAATTCAAATACAGATAGAAATGTAGTAAATTATTAGTAAATTGGTAATTTAATGTTTTGTTTTTTCAGGTCGCCAAAGAAAGTGTACTGCAGTTTTACCCGAAAGCAAATATCATAGCCTACCATGACAGCATCATGAAGTATGCTCTAATTATTACGTTGCAAAATTGTTTATTGTGAACTTTTAATTAAATTTTTAAAATATAAGGTATTTTTATTAACCAGATATATGAGTTTGAAATCACTCTGCTTTTTTAATATGATTTTTCTATAACAATTAAAACGTAAAAGTTCATGCCCACATAAGTCAAGTGGCCTTCTTGTAAACAGTTTATATATATGAGTTTAATGATGTGGCTAAGAGGTGAGATATTTTAATACTTCTAATAAATGTTACTTGGGAACTTAATAAAGGATCTATATTTTTTTTAATAGAAATAATCTAAACTATGAATATCTTTATATGTGATGATTCAGATTTTGCTAAATATAGTGCTCTCATTATTATTGATTGCAGCTGTGATCTTTTTCAGTTTAAAAGGTTCCTTCCCAAAATAATTTGTTTATTTAGGACTGTGACTTCTGTAATATAACATGGAGAATTGCGATGGGGCATTAGTTTTGACAGTATATAAATATGCTCTGATCTCAGTAAAGTTAAAGTAAATATATAATTTTGGAGGTGTTAGGGCAAAGGGCCTCATTATCCTTTATCTTTAGTTGTTATCTAACTCATAAGTAATTGTCTTATACTTTCTCAGGGAATTTGTATCTCCAGCTTTTTTATCTCTAGATATTTTCTCTTCAAGCCTGCCTATAGCCCTATCACCCCTTTACCCTGTGTTGCTTTCCCAGTGTTGCTAAAAGCAGGGACTCTAGGGGCCTGAACCCTGCCTGATCCTAACCATGTGAGGTGAAGCCAAAGGCCAGGCAGATCCTGGGAATGTGTTCTTTGTACATTCCCAGGCACTTGCTGCCCAGAGAAAGCCTGGTGGGACTAGTAAAGTCATGCCATCTTCTAATTTGAGATCCTGCTCTTGTGCCCTAGGTGGGTGGCCAGAAAGGATGTGTAGCCATTCAAAGGGATTAGGGGGAAGTAGTTTCTTTAAAATCTAAAAATCTACTTTAAAATCCGGTGTTTAGAAAAAGTCAAACCTATCTAAGTGGTAGAGGCCTCTAATTTAGCAATTACTTTTTTATTATTATTTCTAATTTTTAGGACCCTGTAGTGTACTGTGAAGATCATGTGTAAGGGTAATTGTTTTGGTGACCTTTTTTTGTTTTGCTTCGTAGCCCCGACTATAATGTGGAATTTTTTCGACAATTTATATTGGTTATGAATGCTTTAGATAACAGAGGTGAGATTATTTTAATATTTTTAATTTCTAAGTATTTCCCTTCCCCCATAACAAGGTTGTTTACACATTTAGTATTAATCAAAATATTTCCTTATGAATTAGAACTTAAGAGGCTTAAAGGGAAGTAAGATCAGGTTTAAGTCTTGCTAAATGATTATAATTTTAACTGGTCTGGTTCCAAGTAGGAATTTAGCTATCATATATTCTGTCAATGTACCAAAAGGTGTGAATATAAGGTAACTTAAAATACTAAAGACTGTGATTGCATAGGTTGCTTTGCATAGGTGTTTGTTTCAGGTTATCCCAGCACATAAACACTCACTTCCTTCATATATGTGGAAATCTCAGAAGTATCAATGTCAGATCTTACCCATGACCAGTTAAGTCAAACTCTGAATGGGGCCACATTTCTTCAAAGTTCCCCAGATAATTCTAAAGTACAGGCAGGGCTGAAAAACCACTGTTTTGAGAATGAGACAACAGGATGTTAAAGTTAATATAGAAGCCATAGCTCTTGAATTATTTTTAGTATATTTTGTGACATAAGATATCAGACTGGATTCTATTAAATGTACACATTATAGACCATTTAAGCTTTTCAAAATATGGGGTGACATTTCATATGATCCAGCGTTGTGTGGCTAGTCATTGTTAACAAGTCTGTGTGCCCGGAGTATGGGATGAAAATACTTTATATTCCTGGCTTGTAATTACTTCCACGTGTAAAAGTACATTTGTCAAGTGAGTTTGTAACAGGTTTGGGCTAGAAATACCAAAAGAAAAAAATCAAATGAGCATGAGAAAGGGTCAGAATGACTTCTTTAAGTGGACTCATCTTTCCCCTAGCCTTAAACTGTCTTACTAGTTCCAAGTTAATAGTCCAAATTCTCCTAAATAGCCACATCTTACTTGATAATTATATTAGAATAATAGCAAGTTAAGGACTCGGAACACATTGCAGCAGTGTTTTTGCCAAGGTTAATAGAATAGGCACAGCAAGAGGAGAAGAAGAAGCCACTTTGGAATTTAAAGATTATATATGGGAGTGCTTTTCCTGGGGTATATTTGTGACATTTATTTGAAATTTTGTTGGCTAATGTTTCTTAAATGTCTATAACAGTTGTATTACTTGAGTCATAGCTGTAAGAAAATGCACATAAAATAAAAACAATAATAAATAGTTTGGGTAAATGTCATCCTAATTAAAGATAAGTTATTTCTTTTCTTCCATAAACTCCCACTAACTAGTATTTTCCTTCCAGCTGCCCGTAACCATGTTAATAGGATGTGTCTAGCAGCTGATGTCCCTCTTATTGAGAGTGGAACTGCTGGTTATCTTGGGCAAGTAACTACTATCAAAAAGGTAAAGAACTTTTTTTTCTTAACTTTCTAGATAACTTGATTGGCACCTTAAGGTGGAGGAGGGTAGAAGTAAACTTTGGATTTATATAATATTGGCTGGTTAGTATCTAAGATATAAGGAATTTTGTTCCCCTATTAAACTTAGGATACCCTAAAGGTACCCAAAAAGAGGATAGGCAGAGATCTTCTATTTCTGTGCTTCTGAGTTTCATTTAGCTCCTATATTAAAATCCTTAGACTGGTAAGCATAGTAAACTTTGCTTTTAAAATTCTTTATAGACGTGAGACCTATCATTCTATAGTTGATATATGGTAAACCAGGCTTATAAAAGTTACTTTTTGTGTAAAGAACTCTGAATGTATAGATTTTAAGAGTACTTTGAAAAAATTCTTGGTGCATTTGTGAAGTAATTCAAACACTTGAGATAAAACTAGAAAGTAATAGAGCAAATGTCTATACTCCTAACCCAGTGTTATAATATCTAGGCATTGTGATTCATTTGCTGTCCAGATCTTTTTAAATTCCTTCCAGAACTCAAACATAGATACATTTGAAGAATGATTTGGCAGATTTTGAAACTAAAAGGAATTACTGTACTTGAAATTTGCTATTTTTGTTCGTTATTTGAAAATTGTGGCTCTACATTTGTTTTAACTGGTTAATATTGCTCTTCGAAGCTTATTTAGTATCATTCTACAACAACATGTAACAATCAGTGGAGGTCGTCAGATCTGTTGATAGGTCAAGGCCTAGTGTTTTTTTTTTTTTTTTTCCCACTGTGATATGAAGAATAACTGCTTGTCATATGACTGTTCCCAAGAAAGCATGTGGGAAGGACCCCAGAAATGGTATTATGGAGAAAACTCTGGATCTGCTACAATTTATATTAAAACAGTATTTTCAGGTTTTGGTTCTTTAACCATTATTAGAAAGACAATTCTCACTACCATGATCCTGAGGTACTAGTATGTATTAAGACTGAGGTTGAGAATGGCTGAGATTTAGAATATTCATTTGATGGTTTTGAAAAATAGTCTCAGGTGCTATAGACTTGTAGGGATTCCTTGTAGTATAACTTAAAATGTAACCTTGTCAGCAAAATGAAGAATATTTGGTTTGGTAATACTTAGTATTTTTATAGGTCTCTAGACAGTTCTTGAAATTAATAATTACTTTTCACTTAATTTTTAAGAGATTATAAGGTAAGGGTATGAATAATTAGTAAATAACTGAGTTTACAACTTTTAGAGGTAATTGATTGGAAAGCAGTTTGTCGTTCTAATAGTTTTTTTTCTGTTTAGTATGATCAAGGTAAACTTCTCGTATTTGATACTCAGTTACAGTACTTTTTATTTGCCTTGTTGTGTGTGCATTGCACCAAGAGTCAGCAGTCCTGGCTTAGCCTTAGCTGTGACTATGGTTGATTCAGTTAGCTTTTATATTATAGTTCCTTCTCTGTAGAGTAAGGATTTTGAAGTCAGTAATATTTTATCCTTGGCAGTGTACAACCCAGTTAGAATGTAAGTGAATGAATGAAATGTTTATTACCTTATTGAGAAACCACTATCCATAGGGTAAATGTTTTTCTCATATTCTGACTTTACCAGGGTGTCACTGAGTGTTATGAATGTCATCCTAAACCAACCCAGAGAACTTTTCCTGGCTGTACAATTCGTAACACACCTTCAGAACCTATTCATTGCATCGTTTGGGCAAAGTATTTGTTCAAGTAAGAGTATATATGTTTCTGGACATGTTTTCAGTACTGATAATGGAAAATGGGGTCATTTTTATTTAAACTCTTAGATTGTACTTATGATGAATGATAATTTAAATATGGTGAAGGGATAGTTCAATATCTTGTGTTAGTTCTTGGAGTAAATTAAATTTAGCCAACATTGCATGCCTGTTATATGTGATGTATTTTGGAAGCTTAGTCTTATATTGGAGACAGGTATGTAATTAAATGAATACAAATCTATGTATTTGGGAATATAAAAATATACTTCTAAATAACTCATTGATTAAAAAGAGAAATGGAGAAAGCCAAAAATACTTTGTAATGATAGTGAAAATAATACATGCAAAAATTGTTGGATGCAATGAATGTGGTAGTGGGAAGAAAAGTTATAGGCTTACATACATGGAGAAAGGTAAAAATTAATGAGCTAAGGATTCATCTTACTTTAGAAAAGAACTACTGAATAAACTCAGAAAAATTAGAAGAAAGAATATAAATGAGATAAGAGCAAAAGGGGAAAAATTTTCATCAAAAGGAGAGAAGTAAATGTCAAATGGAAAATGTAATCTGCACAGATTAGAATGATTTTTTATTTTTTTTTAAAGAACGATAGTAAGAAAAGACCATGTCGCTGCATTTTAAATTTTAATGGTCTGGATAAATTCATTTTAAAAACCTTACAAAGCAGACTCAAAAAAAGAAATAGAAAGCCCAGATACTACAATATACCCTAGGGAAGTTTAATCAATCGTTTAAATTCTTTTGATAATGCACCAGATCTATGTGAATTTACAAGTGATTTCTACTAAATTTGCAAGAAATATTTCATTCTTATATAAACTCTTTCAGAGAAATTTTTATAAAAATTGAATACTTAGTTCATGTCATGGGGCTACGTCTTTGATAGTAAACTAGTTAAGGCCATTATGAGATAAAAGGAAAATTATAAGACATTCTCATACATAAATACAGATGCAAATATCCTAAACAAAATATTAGCCTTCAAATCTAGAATTATATACAACAAAGTATACCATGATCAAATATTTATTCCAGTAATGCAAGCATGGTTTAACACTAGAAAAATCTATAAATGTCATTCACTTCATTAAAAAATTAGAAACTATATAACCTTCATAGGTAATAAAATTTAGCAGACACCTTTTAATAACAAAAATTCTTAGTAAAATAGAGAACTTTATCAACCTGATAAAAGATATCTGGAAACCTACAATAGACATTGTTTTTCTTCTTTTTTTGATTAAAGTATAATATAAATGCTCTCAGAAAAGTACATATATAATGGTGTAGTGACAATTTTACAAAAAATATACTTGCAAGCTTTATTTGACAAACATTTTTTTCTTTTTAATAGACTTTTCTTTTGAGGATAATTTTAAATTTACAGAAAAATTGAGTTCCTACACTCAGTTTTCTCTATTAACATATTAGTATGATATACACACACACACATACATACATGCATACATACATACATATATAATGAACTGGTATTGATATCTTATTTATTAACTAAAGTCTATAGTTTATTTAGATTTCCTTAGTTTTTATCCAATGTCCTTTTCCTGTTCCAAGATATATTACATTTAGCTGTCATATCTTAGCTCCCCCTTAGCTGTGACAGTTTCTCAGACTTTCCTTTTTTTTGATGACCATGATGATGTTAAGGAATGCTAGTCCGCTATTTTGTAGAATGCCTGTTATTGGGATCGTCTGATGTTCTTCTCATAATAATACTGTGGTTATGTGTTCTTGAGAGGAAAACAATAGAGGTAAATCACCATTTTCATCACATATGCAGGGTACATGTTCCTGATATGATTTGTGACAATTTAATGTTGGCCTTGATCACTTAGTGATTGCCAGGTTTCTCCTGACAGACAAGTTATTCTGCCCCCTTTACTATACTGTACTGTACACTTTGAAAGGCTGTCCCTATGTGTAGCCCAAACCTAAGGAGTGTAGGGAGTTGTATTCCACCTCTTTAAGGGCAGAGTGTCTATGAAATTATTTTGAGTGCCTGGAAGATTTGTCACTTACCATTTTTATTCAGTCATTTATATCAATATGGACTCATTGATATTGAGTGTATTTTATACTTTGGGTTATAGTCCATTACTACTTTATTTTCTTGCTCAAATTGTTTCAGCTTTGGCTATTAGGAGCTCTTTCAGTTGGCTCTGTGTGCTTTGACATACCACCATCAATGTCTGTCTTTTTGGGGAGCAATTTACTTCTTGATTCTACAAGATTCTCCAAAGTCAATTTTTATATTTTCTGCCTCAGTCCTAGAATCAAAGATTTCTTTAAGGAACCCTGGTTCCTTTTATTGAAGAATTATCTTAGAAACCAAGATCTGAGTGCTTAGGCTTGCTACTGGAGTGTTTCTTTTAGACCCTCTTTGCTGGCAAACCAAAAAATACATCTATACAAACATATAGATACAGAAATATTTCCATATTTGTGTATATATACACAAATATGGAAATATTTCTGTGTCTAACCATCCATATCTATATAAGTTAAACACTAATTCATACTAATTGTCTCCAACTCTAATCTCATTATTTGCCGTCCATATAATACTTAACGCGATCATCTATCTATCTATCTATCTATCTATTTATTTATTTTTAGATGAGGCAGCCATTGGTTGACCTCACAGATTGCATGGACCTTGTCATCCTATAATCCTTTATTTTTTATGCCCACAGCACCTGGTCTTCCCATCCAAGGTAGTCTCTCATCCAAGTACTAACCAGGCCCGACCTAACTGCTTAGCTTCCGAGATCAGAAAGAACGGGGCTTGTTCAGGGTGGTGTGGCCGTAGATTTAATATGATAATTTTGATGATAAGAATTTTATAGCATTTCTTTTTAAATTAGGGACAACATGAGGATGCCCATTAGTGCTATTTCTATTTGGTATTGTAACAAAGTTCCTAACCCTCACAGTAAGACAAGAAAAAGAAAATAAAGACTTAAGAATTGGGAAAGGAAGAAATAAAATTGTTTTGGTTTGTGTACAGTATAGGTAACTTACATAAAAAACCCCAGGTAATCTAGAAATTATTCTTTCTTTAGAAATAACAGCAGTTTAGCAACATGGCCAACTAAAAGATTATTTTAAAAAGTCAATTGCATTTCTAATCATTGCATCAGACAGGTAGAAAATATAATTTAAAAATAGATAACTCACTATAAAAGTATGCAACTATAAAAGATTAAAGTATATAAACCCCAATATATAAAGTTAGTGACTATTGGAACATAAAAAGGAGTACCAAATAAAAAGAGAGAGTATGTTTATGGATCAGAAGTCCCAGTTCTGTCAGTATGTCTCCAAATTGATTTATAGATTCAATGCAATTTCAATTAAAATCTCATAAGAGATTATACTGGAACTTTTTCAGCTGATTCTGAAATTTATATGGAAGAATAAGGCCTAAGAGGAACTAAAAAACATTCCTGGAGAAGAAAATGTTGAAATGACTTGCTCTAAAAAATGTTAAGATTTAATATCAGCTAAAAATTATTACGTATGTTGCTGGTGCAGGGATAGAAATACAGACCATTGGGACAATGCATAGTTCATGATGGAGGTTGAATAATAGGACCCAGATGAAAGAAGGGATTAAAGAAAAGGTAGTACAATTTATTGTCATTGTGGGAAAATTTATATTATGTACTTCAGAAAATATGTAGAAATTAAGTACAGATAGATGAGGTATTTAGATATGAAAGACAGAACTTAGTTTTTATAGTTTTTATATAGGAGGAAATCTGTCCTCAGGGTTAGGGAATGATTCTCAAGACAAAAAATACTGACCATGTAAGAGAATTGATGCATTCAAATTTTTTTGATTTTTCGTCATCAGAAGACATTAAATGATGTACAAATATTAAGCCATTATATGGGAGAAAATATTTGCAACATACAGTCAACTAAAAATTGATCTAGAGTATATTCCTAGAATCAATAAGAAAAAGACAACCTGACAAAGTAATACAATCGGATTTTTTTCACTTGAAGGGAAACCCAAATAGGCAATAAACAAATGACAGTGTATTTAACTTTATGACTAACTTGCAGAATTAAGGATAAAATCACAGTAAGGTGGTATTTTATACCACTTAGTTTGGAAAAACATTAAGTTTGGAGAGGAAGTGAATCAATAGGAATTCTTATATTCTTAAATTGGTACAACTTTGGGAAACAAATGGGTATTTTCGGAAGAAATGTATTAGCTTTGAAATGATAGCTTTTGGTGTTATTTTTTAACTACAAAGGATTCTTTTAAGCTAACTTTTATGTGCTTGAGGAAAGGTTGGAAAACTATATTCCTGTAAGTGTTATTAAACAGATTTTTAGGATAACTGTTGGATTAATGAGAATTTCAGCTTAATATTTTCATATCATTTCTGAAGACATTTTAGTAGTAAAGTTACATACTACCACACACAAAAAAATGTCTTATTCACTCACTGTTGCATTTCCTGCACCTAGAGCAGTGCCCAGCATATAACAGGTGTGTGATGTTTGTTGAAAGCTATCAGCAGATACACTTCACAGTCATTATTCCAGCATTAGAATGTTATCCAAGTTGGAATGTAAAAGCTGTTCACTTGTCTTCTTGATCAAAGATTTGAACATACAAATTTGCAGAGCCTAGCTGATAGGAACGAATATAGATCTAATAAAATTTAGCCTTGTTTGTATTATGATTGAAATTAGGATGCAGCCTGTCAACAGATATCTTGAATATTTTTAAGTTTACGAAATATTATTTATCAGTTCTTTGTTCATTATCCTTACCAAAGACTTGGGATATTCTAAATGAGTTGGTTGTGAGGAAAGTTGGAAAAGTAAACATTTATTTAGAATATTTTGTTATCTATAAATATTTACTACTTTTAAATTATAGCCAGTTGTTTGGGGAAGAAGATGCTGACCAAGAAGTATCTCCTGACAGAGCTGACCCTGAAGCTTCCTGTGAGTAAACTATTTGGGATATGTTTTCTTATTAGTGAGCACTACCTTTATTTTGCTAATTTAATATTGATGGCTTAAGGGGGTGGGGGGGGATACTGTTATGTGCTGGATACTGTATTGTGTGCTTAAAATGTATTATTTCATCTTTAAAACAATATTTTTTAAAATGGGGTAGTCCCATAAAGTCAAGGTGCAGAGAAATTTCACATATCCAGTAAATAGAGTTGGGAGTTGTTCCCAAATCTGATTACAGGTTTATACTTTGAGCTATTATTCTACGTGTGGCCCTCAGAAACAGGTAGAATAAGGATGCTGACTGACGAGCATGTTATTTTTTCTCCTTGGACTCAGAATATGTCATGTGCAGGTGACTGTCATGAGTAACTTTTTTCCCTAAAAGGTGAGATGAGAACTTAGTTCTACATTTATCATAGTTGAAATTAAAAATGGTGTTTGTTTTGTAGGGGAACCAATGGAAGCTGAAGCCAGAGCCAGAGCATCTAATGAAGATGGTGACATTAAACGTATTTCCACTAAAGAATGGGCTAAATCAACTGGATATGATCCAGTTAAACTTTTTACAAAGGTTAGGTTTACTTGATAATTGTGGATATGGTTTATTTTAAAATAGTACATGAAATTGGATTATACTTTTTATGTCTAATATTGTCCTAATAGATTGATTTAGTTAGGATAAACAGATTTTGAAACTGGCATCTGTACTAAAGCAGTATAGCAACTTTATAGGAGACAAAGTACAGAAGCTTATATACTCTTGGTTATTTTTTCTTTCACTTTCACTGAAATTTTTTTTTTTATAACCAGTCCCTGTTCTTCTTTGTCTTACATCCTTTTCCTGCTTAAATCTTCTTTTGACATTTCTCAATAGCTCTTGAATCTTAAGGCCTCTTGTTCTTTGCTGAATCCCTTTTTCATTTGTATTATTTGCCTGCTGGATATGTCTAGAGAAATAAACAAGATTGTTTTAACTGGCTGTACTTATAGTTGAGGCCATTAGGTCTCTATTTTAAAGTCTATTTTTTCTACCTTCAGTCTCTAACAAGTTTATCTTAATAGATATTTGAAACTTTCTCAGCTCTTCCTTTTTTTCTTCTTCTTACCTGTGTACCTTTTTCAGATGTTGTCATCTCCTTGATTTCTTTCCTCATTTCTCAGATACAACAGAATTCCTGATAGTACTCAAAGTTATGTGATTTTTGCACTAAATTGTATTATAATTATTTGTTTGGTTTTCCAAAGATTAAAGATGTTTCATAAATATTGATTGAATAGAACATATTTTGATGAAATAATACTAACTTTTTTATTATGTCAAATCTAAATTCATACCAGTATATATAATACATATGTTGAATATGTCAGTCAACAATAGAAAACACAGCTAAGGAAGAAGCAACATTAGTGCCATTTGAAATTCTCCCACATATGATAGTGTCATTCATGTGATAGTCTTTCAGTCCACATGTAGTAATGTTTATGTTTTTGAGGACAGCTAAGGAAGAAGCAACATTAGTGCCATTTGAAATTCTCCCACATATGATAGTGTCATTCATGTGATAGTCTTTCAGTCCACATGTAGTAATGTTTATGTTTTTGTTTGTTTTTGTTTTTGAAATAGTAATTGTTTTCTGGTTTGCTTTTCGTGGGGCACATTTCAGAAATGTTATAGATGGTTAAGAAATTCTGCTCCTTCTGTTTGGGAGCACTTTTAAAATGCACGTGCTTTATTTGGAATGTACCCACAGACATGGAGCTGTTACCAACTGGTATCTCTAGGCTCAGTGACTTGTGACATTGGTGTGTATTTATTTAGCTCCTTGATTGGTGTGTTTGTGCTTCTCACGGATTTTTGGAGCTTTAGGGGAGCTTTTAGGTAGGTGGCTTGGGAGGGCAGGGTCAGTCAGCACAGTTCAGATTTTCCGTACACTGCTTTGCTCAATATTCCTCTGCTTTTTACTGTTTCAGATGTAAGAGTTCTGTATAAAATTTCCTTTTACAACAGACTTAAGGTTTTTTCCCCCCTTTTAAAAATTAAATCTTTGGAAAACCAGCCAATTATTAATCTATTGGTATATGACATGTTTTAAAACAGAAGATTTTATAGTGTAATATTGTTAATCAGCAGTGATATTTTGTTATATTTTTAACAGCATAAGGACTGCAGGGTTCATGGAATTTCTCTCTCTTTTTTTTTTGGAAGCTTTTTAAAGATGATATCAGGTATCTGTTGACAATGGACAAACTATGGCGGAAAAGGAAACCTCCGGTTCCTTTGGATTGGGCTGAAGTACAGAGTCAAGGTAAAGGATACATTTTAGTATTTGGGACACCTAAATTGGAAATTCCCTCACCTAAAGTCTTTAAATGGTTCTCTCATTCCTTGACAATGGCATGTGGTTCATGGTAAGAAGTTCAGTTTCATAAAAGTTATGAAGAAGGGGAAAATCACTGGAAATCATATCACCTAGAGAAATAGCCACTATTAACACAAAATGTTAACATTTTAGAGAATGTCTTATAGTCTACTCTGCACATAGACACAGGCAGTCGTGTATGCACTTTACATAATGGAACCATACTATTCATTTACTCTGACTTGCTCTTTTTAGTAAATATTTAATCTCTTATCAGTTCTACCTTTTAGTTTTATGTTTTCACTGAAACAAAGAGTGTAATGAATGTATAGGTACATACATCTTTGTACCTTTTTGTGGTTATCTCTTAAGATTTAATTTAGGAACATATAATTTTACATGCAAGTAAAACTATTGCAGTGGTAACTACTTCCTTATCTCACTCCCCCTCAACACATTGTGTCTCTGCTTTATCTGAATTGTATTGCAATTGATTTATGCTCAACAATGGTCAACACACTGGAACTTAAAGGATCCCAAGAGATTTTGGGTGTCAGTTTGGAGCACTTCTCTGCAATAATGGATATTTGGCTTTATGGACCAATTTAATTACAGCTTATTGAGTGCTAACTACGTGTCAGACATGATACTTATCTATATCATGTCCTTGAATCCCACAATAACCTGGTGAGGTTCTGAGACGATCTTACACCCTTCCCATCTCAAAATTAGCAGTTTTTTTGTGCACATATGTTTCATAGTGATAATTATTTTAATAATTATTCATAATTATTTAATTATGAATTTGTTTCATATTTTATTTTCTTATTAGGCATTGAATTGTTAGGGTAGAGGAATGATGTTTAATAGTGAAGTTTCTAATATTTTTTTCCCTTAGGAGAAGAAACCAATGCATCAGATCAACAAAATGAACCCCAGTTAGGTCTGAAAGACCAGCAAGTTTTAGATGTAAAGAGCTATGCACGTCTTTTTTCAAAGAGCATTGAGACTTTGAGAGTTCATTTAGCAGAAAAAGGGGATGGAGCTGAGCTCATATGGGACAAGGTTTGTTTTGAAAAAGTGTGGCAATTACTTACATATCATATGTATATTTTTGTTCTTGAACTGTAATCAGAAGCTAGTAATTTTTGGATATTGCTACATTGAACTATGTGTTTTCTATACATGAATTCAAGCAATATCAAAACCTCATTTTAGATTTGTATTATATTCATGGTTTATAATTATGCTCACTGGAGAAATAATGCGAATTGTATTGGAGTAAAATATTTCATCGACTTAAGGAAACATGTAATACAGATTTGTTAATAGAAGTCAAAATCTTGTTGGAAGCAACAGCTCATGGGCCTAATTTGACCTTGAAAATGATAAAAATTGCCTTTTTATTGAAATAATTGTAGCTATTTTAATAATCCAACACCTCAATACAAAAATAAGATGTAAAAATAATATTTAATAATATTTTACAACTAGGTGTCGTATTTTGAAGTTCGATGAGTTAATTTTGGTCATTTTTTAATTGTCAGTATTTTCTATAGCTATAAGTGATACATCTGATAAAGTTTATATGTTCCTGTGATGGTAAAGATTTGCTGTGAGTTTTAAAGTAAAGGGAAAAGTTTGGTTAGTTTTAGCAAATGAAGATGATAACTTTATGTGTGCAGTTTTGGACTGGTTGAATAAGATACTGTAAGTGAAGCTAGTAAATTTAAATTTAGGGGATTCTTGTAAATATTAGTGTCTTAGGCTTATGCGGTATAAGGAGTAACTTTAAAAAATATTTTCATTGTTACTGTTACATTAGGGACCTGGGGAATTTTTCTCTGTACATGGGTTCAGTGGTCCCCAACCTTTTTGGCATCAGGGACCAGTGCTCCTATAAGAATCTAATGCCTGATGATCTGAGGTGGTGATGCTAGCACTGGGGAGCAGCAGCAAATACAGATGAAGCTTCGCTCGCTTACCTGCCAATCACCTATTGTATGGCCCAGTTCTTAATATGCCACCAACCAATAATGGTCCAGGCCTGGGGATTGGGGACCCCTGTTAGGCTTTACCTCTCCCTCAAAGCCATCTCTTGTTCTTGTTGACTGACTGCAATGTGATAAACATGTGAAAGTACTAATGTGAAAGTATACTACTCAAATTAGTAAATTTGCGGGGAGACTTGTTACATTATTTAAATTTTTGGCAGGATGACCCATCTGCAATGGATTTTGTCACCTCTGCAGCAAACCTCAGGATGCATATTTTTAGTATGAATATGAAGAGCAGATTTGATATAAAATGTAAGTTGTTTTGTACTTTTGTTGTATCATCTAAAATGATGTTATTCTTTCCTTTTTTAATAGCTAAATATATTCATCTTTCATTTTTTATTTTATTTTTTTTTTTAGCAATGGCAGGGAACATTATTCCTGCTATCGCTACTACTAATGCAGTGATTGCTGGATTGATAGTATTGGAAGGATTAAAGATTTTATCAGGAAAAATAGACCAGTGTAGAACAGTGAGTATTTCTGTTTGCATTTTTTATTCAGCCTCTTTTTGAAGTAATATATATGTGCAGGGGGAATTGATTTATAAACACATTAAACACAATTTTAAAAATGAAAACTATCTACGGCCATGCCACCCTGAACAAGCCCAATCCCATCTGTTCTCGGAAGCTAATAAGCAGGGTCAGGCCTGGCCAGTACTTGGATGGGAGACCACCTAGGTGTAAAAAATAAAAAATAAGGGATTATAAAATGACAAGGTCCTTGCAATCCATGAGGTCAAACAAGGGTTGCCTCACCTAAAAAATGTTAATTAAAACAAAGTTGATTTTAAAGCACTGGAAAATAATTACTCCAGTTATCTTGCGAATGCATATTTAAGCTTTCTGGAAATTACAACAAAAGGGAAAAATATTAGCTTCTCATATTTGTCTAAAATGGAAGCAGAAGGTAGTTTGCTTCTAACATTTCCAGTTTTACTGAATTTTTAGAGGAACTAATTATGTGTGTTCTTAAGCTTTTTCCATTGTTTTTCAATTCTAAGAGTTCTTTATGGGTTTTAAATTTCATTGGGTTATTTTATAGTCCCCTGCTCTTTAACTATTTTCAATTTCCTTTTTTTTTTAAATCTATGTTATATTATTTGACATATTTAACGTCTGAAATCTTTATGAATGAGTCTACTGTCAGATCTGCTAGATCTCTTTCATGGTATTTTGTTTGCTTCTGCAGTGTGTGATTAATTTATTAAACTAAATTAGTGTTTATTAAAACTGTATCTGTGATAATTCTTTAAGGACTTATTGAAGGTGTATTTCTTCAAAGAGGATTTATGCTTGCTTATATCTGAGTGCTTGGGGGGAATTTTTAAATTCTTTAGTTTTTTAACACATATATATATTCATACAGCAAAGCTGCATGATTCCTACATTGTAATGAATTGTAAAGGAGATTTCCGCCCCACCCCTCCCCAAAGCACCAAGGCCAAGATAGTTTTTCTGTTATTTCTGTGTGTGAGATATTTTACTCCTCTTTACTCTCCTTCCGTTGCAGGTTCTTGCTTTAATTTAAGGGTCTCCTATTATAAGAGTTCCTACACTAGTGAGGCATGGGCTAGGTTGATCTGTTAAGATGAAAGCCATTTGGGTGTTCCGTTTGGATTCCTGCTTTCACTCTGTATTAAGTTGGTGTGTTTGAAGATGCTTAGTTTTCTTATCAGTTTAGCAATTCAAAAAACTTATAAGAAATAATTGTAGCCAATATTTTTGCTATTTAGGTTCTCTTTTTTTACTTTAAGATTGAAATAACAGGACTGATTTACTTTCAGGAATTTCTTAAAAATATTGAGTCTATGATGGTACTCTTATTTTTCAGCACAATTATTGATGTAATCTTAAAATATCTTACTGTTTTTGTGAAGTTTCAGGGTGAAGAAATGTAGAATCATATTGCCAATCTGTCATCTTGATTCAGTTTTTTATTTAAATTGTTTTTGCTATTATATTTTTTTAACAACTTTATTTTTTGATTTCTACCTTTCTGTAGCCAGAATTTATCCTATGGCTACAGTATTCCTTTGAGCTCACAAACAATTCTGCTTATTGAGTTTATTAAAATGTCTGTTTCCTATAATACCCTTCTTGTTTCTTTGACTTCTCAGCTCTGTCATCTCTTGGATTAATAATACTTATGTCTGGATTTTATTTATTTATATCTGTAAATGAATTTCGAGATGGGTTAATATTATTAGCTTGAGTATTAGTAGTGTTAGCAATTGTTTTCATTACCGTCAGTTTCACTTAGCATAGTTAACCTTCCCAGTGAAGCCCAAGATCAAACAAATCTGTTCCCCAATTGTACCCTGCTTCCAGACTTGCCAGTCCAATGACTACTACCAGCGATACTGTTACTATAGGAAGTCTCTTTCTAGCACTTTTTGCTTCTTTGAGGGATTTACTTCTTTCAGCTTAGAGTCCATGGGGTTCCTCTTTACAATTCATTAATTTTAGGAAATACCACAGTACGTGGTAGTCACAAGATGAAAATTTGTATATCAACTTTCAGAATTGTCCTGACATTTGTTTGTATTGAATCTGGCTAGTGTTCTCCACACTTTGTAGTAGTATAAGGTTTGGACCTTCTTAAATTTCAGTGCAGTTTTTTTCAATTCACCTTTGTTCTTTTTATTTTTTTGTTTGGGTATTAGAGAAATAGTAAATAGGTGTTTACAGTGCCAGAAGTACATTTTTTTTTCTTAATTATGTGAATATCAATATCATAGGCATAGAAAATTTAAAAAGAGGTGCATCAGTTCCTTATGTCTGCGAAAGCATTGTCAGTAGTTGGAGATATTAATATATCTGTCTTAGTGAAATTTGGCTTAAAATAGATTGAGAATAACCACTAGAAAGCCACCCAAAAGCTGAATTAATGATCCCAGAGATGAGTATGGCTAGGCCCCTTTTCTTGCTAAATTAGTTTGCATGATAGAGTCTTCAAGGAGATTTCTTTTCAGTAAGCTCAGCTTTTCAGTTGGTAGCTAATTTGAAAAGATGTTTGGAAAATCAGACTATTAAGGTCATGATTTTCCTTATCGTTTTTGCCATCTAGAAGGGAATATTTTAAGTCATTTTTTGATGGCTGTGCAGTAAATAATAAACTTCAGATTGTATGGTATATAAAATTGCATCACGAATTTCTGAGTTCTGCTTGTTGTTTTTTTCCTCCAAAGATTTTTTTGAACAAACAACCAAACCCAAGAAAGAAGCTCCTTGTGCCTTGTGCACTGGATCCTCCCAACCCTAATTGTTATGTATGTGCCAGCAAGCCAGAGGTGACTGTGCGACTGAATGTCCATAAAGTGACAGTTCTCACTTTACAAGATAAGGTAAGCCCAGAGGCTGTTTGTTCATTTTCCTTTTCCTTAAAAAAAAAAAACAAACAAACAAAAAAACCAAGTTCCTTTTTGCTTTTTCAAGTGTTACTATGATAACAAACTAAAAACCAGAATTTTACTCTTGAAAGAGTGAAAACTGAAGCGTTTCGCTCTGATACCCAGGATTGCTTTGCTATCTGGAATCCTGCTGGCTTTTCTCTCTGGTTCCGGAATATGTGCCTCACATCCCCAAAAGGAATTGGGTGTATTTGGCTAGAAAACGTGCCATAGGTAGTACAGAGGTGGCACACTATCTTGGCAAGCAAGAGACTCTCTGCTTGGTCTCTGTTTCCCAGATAGTGTGTAAATTCTAAATTTTTTTGGCAGATAGGAGATACCCTTAAAGGGTCTGGTGACAGTCCTGATTCTGATGTGTTAAGTTAGTCCCTGAGGAGGTGCAGCATTTGTACACTTGCATTCACCGATAGAGCTCTGGATTGAGGGAAATGGGGGTTAGGATGTGGTCTGGTCCTATGACCTGGTCTTTGGTTCTTCCTAAACTGGCTAGATTAGTTTCTTTATTAGGAAAGATATCAAAAATAACTCCCATGGGCGTCATTTCTCATTTTGGGGATCACTTCAGATTGTTTTCTGATTATATCTATCATCACGTTACATATTTACATACCTCCAAGACTTGTGGTCCTAAGGGCTGCTTAAGGAAGTGAGGGAACGGCCTTTCTCCCAGAAATGGATGACAGGACAGGTGGCTTGCCCTTATGTTTTGGATGGGGAAGCGTCTACTCATTCTTGAGCTTAAAGGCAGTTCCACTATTTGATTATTTGTAAGATATATGGATCTTTTAGAGTTCCTCTTTTTTTTTTTTTTTTTTTTTTAAGGACCAGTTAGAGTTGACAGGATATTATCAATTTTGATCTATCTTGGAATTTAAAGAGAGATAGAACTGAGGAAGGGGAGGATTATCTGATAATCAGGTTAATGAGAAAATCTGCATCTATAAAACATCTGCTAGTACAGGGTTGTTATTGAGACTAAGATAAAACATGTTATGTATTTAGCCCAGTACTTAATCTGCAAGGAAGGACAAAATACCAAGAGCCAATCAGAGTTCTTAGTTCCCCATTTGGAGGAATTTTTATCTGATCCTCTATCTGTGGTCAAACATGGGAATGGAATGTGGGCATGAAATGTTGGGTGAATTCCTACTGCTTTCCTGCTTGCCCCCAGGTATCTTAGAACAACTTGGCCCCTTTCCAATGGAAGGGGAAAGTAAGAGCCTTTATGGAAAAAAGGTCTAGGTTTTTTTATGGTATTTAGTTATACATATTAATATTTTGAATCTTTTTTTCTTACAGATAGTAAAAGAAAAATTTGCTATGGTAGCACCAGATGTCCAAATTGAAGATGGGAAAGGAACAATCCTAATATCTTCAGAAGAGGGAGAGACAGAAGGTATTATATATTGCATTTATTCACTCCATCATTTGGGTAGAGACTGCCTAAATGAAGGAGCGCACATTAGTTTGTCCACTGCTATATATGTTACTCAGTGTCACAGCTTTAAGGGGAGATACTTGGTCATTGAGCTGCTCTCCCGAGATGACATTGCCTTGGTTGGATCACTACACAGTTCCAGATTTTGGAACTTCGTGTTGTCAGTGTGTCTCAGGGACTGTTTTTCAATAACCCAGTGCACAGACACCATTTACAGTGACCTCCATGCTCTTGTCCACTCGAAGGAACTGCCTTACCTGTTTCATGGATCCTGGGAGCTAAATGAGTAATGAGAAGATCACTCTGCCTGTTAGGTCAGAGTTAGGTAATCTAAGGCTGGGGAAGCCTTGATAGTTTACTCCAACTGTAGAGCAGAGAGTAGTGCTGAAAATCAGTGCCCAGTTTTGGCTTTCTAGACCTTTTTTATTTTAAAAGTTCAAGTAAGCCATCTCTCATGTTAATGCCTTTGATTCTGTTTAAACTATCTTAGAATTGGTTCTGGTTGCACCTCCTTCGGTCTATACTAGCCAGTCTGATTGGACTTAGAAATCCTCAGACTTCTTTTGTCACTTCAGCATCTCATCTTTTTGGGTTACCATTTTAGTTGATTTCTTCATATCCCAAATTTTGCTAATGCACTATTACTTTCAAAATCCAGGGGCATTGGTTTCCGCCTGTATTGACTTAATTATTTACGTATTTGTTCAGTGATCATTTATTCAGTGTACTTTGCCAGATCTTAACAGGGATTTAAATGTCAAGCTTTCTTTAAATTAAAACTTTAGTGTCAGAATTCTTCTTGACTGTTTTTTCTTGTCAAGAAATTGGGATACTGAGTAATTGGAGACTGTGTTTTAGCTGGGTAATAACTATGTATAGTGCCAAGTGGGTACTAACTAGACTTATGGTTGGGGAATCACTTGATAAATTATGTGTCTAACCACTATGCTGTACACCTGAAACTAATATAATATTGAATGTCAACTATAATGGAAAATAAATAGATTTTTTTTTAAATCTCAGTGGCTTAAGTATACATATGCTGCTCAGGGTGAGACAGCATTTATTCAGATATGTGTAGAGTCTGTATAATAGGCATAGTCTTAAGTATTCACAATTTAAGAACAAATAAAACACTAGTAGTCTGGTTTAAAGTACTTTATAGCCTGGAAGGAGAGAAGAGATTATCAACAAATAGATTTAGTACACTTGAAGAAATACTATGGAAAAAGATTATATGAATTGAAACTGTTAAGGGTTGGGGGTGGTGTTACAGAAGAAAGAGGACTCAGGCCAGTTCTTGAAGAAGTAAGGACCTTCTGGGCAAAGAAGGGAGTGTGCATTTGAACAGAATGAGCAGTATCTGTAAAGGTCTGACTTATAAAACAACATAAAGGCTCTGGGAATGGCCAGTTATTTTGTTTCAGTGAAAGGTGGGGTGCTGGCAGTGGGTTTTGCAGTGGTGGTGCACTGGAGGACTTTCTGTGACAGATATGTAACATGTATTTGTCTTTTTCCTCCCCCAGTATCTTACTCCCACCAGGGTTTAAGCAGTGAAGTAATGGTTACCTTCTAGTATAATCTGCAGAGGGTGAGTTAAGGGTGTGAGAGTGAAGGCAGGAGCAACTAGGGAGGAGGGAAAAAAAGTGAAATGAATGAGGAATTTTCACTAAGATAGAAGCAGATGACAGATTTGAAATTTGCAAAGTCAGAATTCAGGGTTCAGGTGAGGAGGAGAAGCATTGTTAGGCCTGTACAGGACCGTTGCCAGGACTCTGGCTTTACAGATGACACTAATTCACCAGGATAGACTGCACAGAAACTTTTCTTTTTGAATATGTTGGGTCTGAGGAGTTACTAGTGAGTGGGTTATGTGTGAAAATTCTTTAGAAATAGAAGTCTAGTTGGGAACTAATATTTTCAAAGACATTCTGAAGAGATTAAAAAGTTAAAATAAGAAATCTGTGTGTAAAAGAACTAGAAACTCAGTACCTTCTGGATTTCAAGGTCAAGGTAGGGACTTGCTAAACATTTTTTTATAAGCAATGAAGAAATAATAAAAACTAAAGAAAAAAATTTTGTTTGATTATGTAGAAAATTACATAAATTTAAACATGCCTAGAATTTAAAAAATAGTTTACTTAGTATGTTGAACATTGTGGATACAGGTCAGCAGGTTCTATATAGTATGTGCCCCTCACAAAACAAATGTTCAATACTTAGCGTTGTGAGCAGGGAGTATAAGTAGGGAACAAGGTGAGGAAGCAAGGTTTTTTCCTTCTTCAAAGACTTCTTTTATTATTATCATTAAAAAAAATTTTTTTTTAATTTTCTAATTATAGTTGATATACAACATTATATTAGTTTCAGGTGCACAGCGTAATGATTAGACATTTCTACACCTTGCAAAGTGGTCACCCTAATAAGTCTTGTACCCACCTGCCACTATATATAACATATTTGTTAAAATATTGATTATATTTCCTGTGCTATAGAAGAGTTGTGGATTTGAGTGCTTTTGCCGATTGAGAGGAACACTTGAATGTGCTATATTTATAATCCACGTAGCAAAGGTGTTAGAATATTTATTTTTGGGAGTCCACTAGCTCTTCACTGAATAATGTTGAAATTTTTATGTTGAGAAATGAAAGTTTTATTTAAATGAAATTTTGCTTATGTTTCTAAGTTATGAAAATTTGCTAAAAAGCAGTTTGTTGAAGTTATTGTAGATAACCTCTTTGCAACAGAATATAGTTTGAATGCTAAAAATTGTCTTTGACTCCTCTAAGATTCTAAGATTAATTTGGTTTGATGAGTGGGAGAAGATTCTCAGAATTTCTCAGTTTGATACCCTTGAAGTAGTTTTGGGAGTTGGAAGTTCAGGGCTGAATTCCTAAGTGCCTAATATTTTAGTGGATTAGTTTGCTAGAGCTGCCATACCAGAATACACAGATAGGGTGACTTATATAACAGAAGTTTATTTTCTCATAGTTCTGGAGGCTACAGGCCTTAAAGTGTCAGTCAGGTTTGGTTTCTCCTGAGGTCTTTCTCCTTAGCTTCTAATGTAGTTACCAGTTAGATTGGATTAGAGCCTACCCTAACAGCCTCATTTTAACTTAATCACTTCTTTAAAAAGTACTATCTCCAAATAGTCACATTCTGAGATAATGGGGTTAGGGCTTCAACATATGCATTTTATGGTACACAATTCAGCTTTAAGTGAGAGATTAACCTTTTAAAAACTAACATGACTGCTCTATGGAAATAGAACTAAAGTATCTAAATTTCTTTCAAATTTTCCAGCTAATAATCATAAGAAGTTGTCAGAATTTGGAATTAGAAATGGGAGCCGGCTTCAAGCAGATGACTTCCTTCAGGACTACACTTTATTGATCAACATCCTTCATAGGTAGGAACTTTTAAGTGTAAGAAATAGTTTGAATATATACATTTAAGATAAAGTAGATGGAGAAAAAACATGTTTTCTTATCCTTAAACACTACCGTTCATTTGAAATTGCACAATATATTTGTTCCAGTTGGCCACTAAATTCCCTGAGGTCTGACCTACAGAGAAATTTAGGAATTCAGAAATAAATGGGATAGGCAAAAACGTTTTAAGGGTAACTTATCAATGGTGGCTGATCAGAAAGAGGGTAGAAATCCAGGCATTTGAAGTTATAATTAGAGGTAAGTTAATTTTGATAATTAAAATAGAATAAAACTGTTACTTTTAAAGATTTATTAGAAGAAAGGAAAATCTAGTTGTTGCATAAAACAAATTATTAATATTAAGAGTTATCCTGTATAGATTCCTGAGTCATGTATTTTTATTTGATTTTACATCCTTTATAAAAAGCATTCAAAGTGCTTGCATTACAGAATGTTTACATATATATAGCACAATTAAAATACTGATGGTCCTCCACTTTGGTAATTTTATCTATTGAGCAAGGTGCATTTTTGTACATACTCATTGATGCCCCTAAACTGAACTCTTAGGACTTTGGGGTGCCATCTAACCAACATAAAGCATTGTCAGCTGTGTCCACAGTTGTTTTGCCAGTGTCGCCATCTCTGTACAAACATATAGCTTGTGTAGTTAGTTGAAGGATATTGTATTTTATATACTTAGTTTATAAAAAGCATAAAATAACAGTGAAGACTGGATGTGGGTTAGTAATAAGTGTAAGTTTTACAAAGTTGTGTCAAAGAGAAAAGGGCTAGGAGTGATCACTAGCCTCAAATAGACACCAGTTGGATGTCAGTTGTGTGCTTGTGTGAGTTTTGAGAGAAAAGATGATGAAAGGACATGTACAATAAAATGGAAATATATCAGATGGTGTCTAAAAGAGGAGACATAATTAGGGTTTTTTTATCATATTTTTTTAGCTCTCTGGGAACAGAATCCCCCTTATAACATGTAAGTCTTTTGTTTGACTTTCATGCATTAAACTTTCATACATGTTTTTGGGAACTTGTTACAAAAACAGGATGCTGCCTGTAAAGATGGGGGGGGACCCAGAATTCTTGTAATCCTACTTCTAAAACCAAATTACTTTTGGTCAGGATCAGAATAGAGTGTGTAAGAATCTTTTCACATAGTAGGTGAAGAAATAGTGGCAAAGAACTACATTGGGCCATAGAGTTTGGACTCAATAAAAGATATTTCATAGTTTTTAAAAAACCTTTTCTCTGATTTGAAGGTGCAATGTATTGCCCATTTGAGTTAGAGTTACAAATTATCACAAAAATCTGTTATGTATAGTCTTGTTTTTTATTTTAGCTTTTTGAAAGCTAGAATTCAAATACTTGGTGTGTACATAGTATACACTTGAAGCTTTGAGGAACAGTGTCTCTCTGGTGCACCTTTGCTTTTGTAAATAGTTGTAGCAGTAATCCAGTTTTATAGTGTGTGGTTCTCTTACAGTGAAGATCTAGGAAAGGATGTTGAATTTGAAGTAGTCGGTGATGCCCCAGAAAAAGTGGGGCCCAAACAAGCTGAAGAGGCTTCCAAAAGCATAACCAATGGCAGTGACGATGGAGCTCAGCCTTCCACATCCACAGGTGAGTTGTGGCCCCAACCAGCAGGTTATTAATTATCCACCAAACAAGACTACATAGGAACAAACTTCAATTATTTTATGAATATTAACCATAAAGTAGAAATCCATAGAACTACTAGAGGTGTGTGTTGGTTTGGCATTGATTGTTTTAATGGAGTTTTGAATGTATGAACCATGAAGACATTTAAGATGGGGAAATTCTTACAAAAAATAGAAACACTTTCTTATTTTTTGTTAGTGGATGTTTACAACTGGAAATGTCAATGAGCTTATTAGTGGCTAAAGACTGTCCATTCTTAGTAGTTTTGGATTTTGTATGAAAAAATCAGTGCATCTGACTATTTTGAGTGAGGAGATGGTTGGTAAATATCGAATTGTACCATTTCAGTTTTCCCAGAACCAGTGTGATTTTGGAAAGGGCATCAGAGGCTGTTTGCCTGGATTTTCAGTGCTGCCGCTTGGTGCTTTTTACTGTGCTGGATTTCGATGTTTATTACCTCCCTCAACCCCTCAGCACACACACATATACCTCTTCATTCTTTAAGTTAGGAAATAAAAGTTACCAATTTTTTACTTCTCTTTGCATTTTTTTGTCCTTGTGTCTTTTGGTGTTCATTGGAATGATGTTCTCTGAGAGTTTTAAAGATGAACTTTGAGACTATCTAGAGTTTGGCCCACTTGTGGGCCATGGGTTCATGACCTTTTTTCTGCTCTGAAAATAGGTCCATCATTCTCTTTTGAGGAAAGACTATGGTAGTTTTTTTTTTTTTTTTTTAATAATAATAATTTGAAATGTTCATTTACTGATCCCCTAGTGTGGGTAGGTTTCGGAGGCTGTAGCAGTAAGATAGGTACTTTGCTTTTGGTTTGGTGGAGTTGCTGGGAGGGTGCAAAAACCACTGTAGCATAGGGTAACAGCATGTACTCTAGAGCCCCCACTGTGTGGGTTTGAATCCTGACCTCATCCTCTGCTGTTGTATGACCTTGGGCAAGCCAACCTCTCTGTACCTCAGTTTCCTTTTCTGGAAAATGGATAATAATGTTATCTTCTTTATAGGGTTGTTGTGATGATTAAATGAGTTGTTATATGCAAAGTGCTCAGAACAGTTCCTGGCACATTGTAAGTGCTATATATATGTTATTGTTTATTATTATTATTATTATTATTACTACTACTACTACTACTACTACTACTACTACTGCCACCACCACTACCAATATTAGGATTTGTACCCTTCCTTTTTCTGTTGGAGACATAGAATCAAGGAACTGTAATAATTCCTTTGAGTTATATGTAATACTTGTTATAATTTTTTGTTTTGGTTAGAAATGAAATGCTGGTTACAGAAGACATTAAAACAGTACATACATGTGTAATGTATAAAGCAAAAAGTTCCCTAAGGGTGGCCATTCTTAAGTTTGGTGTTTATCAGAAGAGTTAGTCTTTTCACTTATATAAAGTACTAGTGAGCCACTTATAACTCCACACTTTTAACCATTTTTTCTTTTTTTTCCTGAAATAAGCACAAGAGCAAGATGACGTACTCATAGTCGATTCAGATGAAGAAGGTCCTTCGAATAATGCTGACATCAGTGAAGAGAGAAGTCGCAAGAGGAAATTGGATGAGAAGGAGAGTATCATTGCAAAGAGGTCGCGCACAGAACAGACAGAAGATCTTGATGATGTTATAGCATTAGATTGAACAGAAATGCCTCTAAACAGAATCCACTTACTGCATTAGGTCATCTGGGCATCTGGAACCAGGTTTATTTGTTATGTTCTTTGTTCCAAAGGGAAAAAACACCAGTGACTTGAAGATGATTCTGCTCCCTTTGAAAGCATTCATTTTGCTAGAACTGTTAGACACATTGCGGTATGTTGTATGGAATGTAGAAATAATAGTTTTAAAACCCTTCGAACAAAGCATTTGCATAACCAGTCATGAGGTGAAACAACACAATGCATGTTGCCTTTTTAATGTAAATAACCCGTAGGTATCATTTAATAGTTTTAAAATATTGTGGTTTAGTAAAGTTGATACCTGGTTATAAATATTATGCCTTTATTTTTGGTTAGAAGAAGAATTATTTTTAGCCTAGATCTAACCATTTTCATACTCTTAACTGACTGAAACATTCAAAAAAGTATCAAGTGCTATGCATTGAAACTTGTTTTTAAATGTTACCTGGCGCTATGTATATTAATGTAAAACAATGTTAATTTACTCAAGTTTTCAGCTTGTACTGCCTGGTATGTCAGTGTAAGAAGCCAGTTTTTGTGTATTGTTACAGTTTCAGGTTATTTATATTTGAAGTTTTGTAAAACTCAAATACAACTATACTTATGGACCAAATAAATGGCATCTACATACTTGTTACACATGCCTGCACAGTTCACGTGTCTGCTGCTTTGTTGGGTTTATCCATCATGTTTATTGCAGGCATGCTAAATTCTTTCCTTTTAAAAAATTAACTTGTAATGGATGTCAAGGTTAAAAGATCTCTGTTGCCATAGATGAGTACTTTCTAAAATAAAGCTTTTAGTGGCAATGTTGCTTTTTAAATTTGGATTGTAAATAGTTGGCCTTTTGTTAAAAGCATTTAAGTGATCTTTGCCCAGTCCCAGTAATTTGGAGCCTTGGATTTGAGGTTTCAGAGTGGGAGAGTCTTACCTTCATTCTGTAGTCTTCTCTGGATTGTCCCCTAGTTCATTGGAGTTCCTTCTCGAGTGTTCCATTCAGGGTCTAGCTCCCGCCCATAGATGTGGCCAGACCAGTGCTGGACGGATCAGCACTCATCTGTCTTGGACCCCAGAGTGCCTTGGCCCTTAGGTACTCTCCTCACCCAGATGTGCCTTAAGTTTTCTGATAACGGAAAACCATGAAGCTGTTTCCCCCATTTTCTACCTCTGCCTTTGGTGTTATTGGCCACAGTCAACTAAATTTCAAATTGATAATTCATTATATTGTCCTACTTGGTGTAATTGTTACTCTGCCCCCAGCTTATTAACTCTTACTCTTTTTTTTTTTTTTTTTGGTATCATTTATAAATTACCATGTAATCAAAGCCTTCAGAAAAAATCATAGAACAAGACGGCTCTCAGGAGCATGCCGCTTAATGCCTCCAGATTGACTGACTTCCAGCTTTCTGATAACAGCATTTGCAAGCACTTGGGATCCCCACTCACAACTCTGAGCCTGTGAGGTTCACTTTGCCTTCAGATTTTTAGAGGGTGTTTCATTTTCCGCCAGGAAAAAAAAATTTTTTTAATTATAGAGCTATATAACAGATAAAAGTGAAATACCTTGGAATATCACCCCCAAAATAAGTAGTTTTGGTTGACTGGTAATCGTTTTCAATTTTGAAATTTTGAATTCTGAAAATGTCTCCAGAAATTTGAAGTTTGAACTTTTCTTCATTCCTTAAAACCTCACCCTGCCTTTTCAGACACAATCGTCAACAATGTGTTTCTGGCATTTTATATATATTTTTTTGTTTTCTTTGCCATTTTGAATGTACATGGCAAAAAGTGTGTCAATGTGATCTGTAGAGGTGTTTCTGTTCTGGCAGGCCAGTGGTTTTCATCTTTTCAACAATTAGTACTACCTTTTCTAGCAAATTCTGTTCATTTTCTACCTGTTTTTATAAAATCAGAGTTTATCAACAAGGTAGGTCTGACTATGGGGGAGACACTCTAGATCTGGCCTTGTATTTATGGTTTTTCCATATGAGTTGTCTCTTCAATGAGGATCTGGGAACAAGGCTTATTAAGGGTGTTTTCTCAGCAGCTCCAGCCAGAAATACAGCGTGGCAAACCATCTTCCAACCAGATTGGAAGCAGTCTGGTGACTGAAGTTTACCTGGAGAGTCGAGAGTCCATGGTTCCAAAGAATCTGCATACTGAAGGCTCAAATGAAAGAATTTTTCAGTTGTATCATGAGGATTCAGTGTTCTAATATAGAAATTGAACCCTTAACTGATTAGACAAAGATCATCAGTGGATGCCAAAATCTTTAGTAAAAGGCTACTGAAGAACAGAATCTTCATATAGTACTTGAAATGCTGCTTTATAGATGACTTGCAAAGGAAAAAAAAATTAATCCAGATGATCGACTAATGTCTGTCACTAAATGATCAAACCTAACCATTAATGGGACAGCCTTATACATTTTTCCTGATGAGATGAATACAACAGCACGTAGGCAAAAAATATTAACCTGAATCTAATACAGCATCTAGACTTAATTTCCACTTGACAGAAAATAGCGGAGTAGAGGAACAAATTAAACATTAAGAGGAAACAAGTACAGAATGTGGGTCATTCTAGAAGTGCAAAATAACAATTCTTGTGACAATTGAAAATTTGAAAATGGAATAGATGATAATGGAATTATTTTCTTAGGTATGATAATGTTCTTATGTAGGACAGTGTCCTTATTCTCAGAATATTAGGGATGGTTCCACAAAATATACAGAAAGAAAAAAGCAAAAATTAACATTTAGGTGGAGCCTATATACATTGTTTATTGTGTTAGCCAACAGAAAACTTTTATAATAAAAGTGGAGATATATATATATGTGTATATATATGGTGTGTATTTTCCTTTTGTGCCTATGTAACATTTTCAAGTTTTGTACTGACTATATGATTGAAATCAGGCAATAAAGATTGTTAAAAGTATAATTTGGCATGAGAAAGTGTTACAGTGATTCCTGGATCCAACATTGATGAAGTCAGCTCTACTCATTCTTGTTGCTAGGCTGTGACTTAGGAAGAATTCTCTTTCATTTGAGCCTTCAGAGAACTAAGACAGCCAAGTTATTTCCAGTAGATTAATTATAAGCTTTCAGAAAGGATTTGGTTCACCTGTTCCCAAAAATTGCCCATCGATGGCACACATGTCTGAAATGGACTTGCCTATGGAACGGGCAAATTTAAGCCTCCCATTAGCCCTTTTTAATATATAGAAAGTGAAAACTAAAAAGTAAAAAATCAGGAGAAAAATGTTGGTAGGTATTTCTAGTTATTGGGACTTGTAGAGGTGGTGGAAGCCTTCCATTTGCATACGGCAGCAGTGTTCCTGTGGTCTGGAATCTCCAATGAACGTTTTGTAGGAGGATATATTTAGAGAAGTATTTTTATAGACACTTTCATACTGGGAATACACTTTGCATTCTGCACACAAGAAACTTTCCCCTCCTGCATATAATTTAAAATCCAGCCAAAAGCTTCCTTGGGAGATGTTTGAACTTCTCTCACCGGATCAATTAAGTTTTGAACTATAGAACTATGATGCTGCTGTGCACTTGGTTGTATTTTGAAGACAATTATCTCGATAATATTTCTGGAAGTTTTGCTGACAGCTTTAAAAATTTTTAATCTTGTGACAAGTGATGACTTACTACATAAGGAAAGACTGAGCAAAAATTGTACTAGAATGTACAGTGTGCCAAAAATGTCCTCGGGCTTTACTTTAGAAATCTTCAACAGTATTTGGTTTTTAGGAGATCAGTCAATCTTTAGAACAATGTGAGCATTGTGCATACTATGTCACTCATTCTATAAACATCCCTACTCTGCACTGTACTGCACTTCTTGGGAAACCTTGCCAACTTTGCCAGCCTAGATAGGAACCTTTGAAAGCCTTAAGACATTAGGGCTGGTGTGCAAGGAAACCCAACTTCTCATCTCATGGAAGCAATAGGTGGTGGGATGGAGATCTGAGGACTAACATCTTGTGTGTTGGCAAGCTTCCCAGTTGGTCCCAGTGATAGCTTCCAGCATCACAAACTCATCAACACCAATCTGCAGCTCAAAAATGTGTTACCCAAACTAGGAATCTGGGCATCCCAAAATAGCTCCTCCGCCATAATGCTGCAGACTGGCCAAAGTCTTCCTCATAAAAAGTTTGTGCTTAAATTCCCGTTCCTGATGGCAAGATCAGGTTCTAAGGGCAAGAAAGTGAAGATACTTCTAAGATGACCACTTGCTCCCTGATGAAGGAAGCAAGCCATAATTGTCATTTCCTACCCTAATTCTTACATCAAGGAACCAAGCTGTCCACAGCTTCAGCTGTCAATGCTTTGAAACTTCTGTGCCCCCAGAGACCTAAGAGGATACCCAGACCAAGGGAAGTTGGTGGACCCAATCTGGTTGAAAGAGCTAGGCTACAGAGGAGAGGAGATGGAAAAATCCTCTGGGGCACAACTTCCAGTAGATGGCCTCCCAGTGGATCAGACAGAACATAGATCCTGGGCCTGGTGCTGTTTGTGTATGGGATGACCAGCCCCCAGGAGTTGAGCTGGGAGAGGTACAAAATGTGCTTCAGGGGAAAGATTCCTGCTGCTTTCCCCAGGAAAAATGATAAGGGTAAAGACTTCCTCTCGCTGAGAGGAGAGAAGTGTGGATCTAAGCAATTCTTCCATGTGGAGTTTGACTGCATGCGGTCCCCCTTCTCTAGTAAACCCAAGTTATATAGCCACATTTCACTGACATCCGAGTGTATCCCAAGACTGGGAAGACTCCTGAATTGTGTCCATAGTTGGAGTCCAAGCAATACAAACAAATAAGGGGGTCTGATGGGAACTAGTTTACAAGGAGAGACTCAGGGGGATCTCTTTTAAAAATCACCATTAGTGTGGATGGAATTTGGGTAAGATTAGCCTCTGAGGCCTTAGAAGAAAAGATGGTAGTTCAAGACTTAGTGCAAGATTATATCGAATATGTTGTGTTCCTGCCTTTGAGCTTATCCATTTGCCTAGACAATGGGAAGATACTGGTTAACCTGAGAGGATGATCTAGAGGCCCAGCAATTCTGTTGTAAAACTTTTCCAACAGCGGGCCCCAGGCAGTGGTGGTTGGAGCCAGCTACCCATTTCTTCTCAACTCTGTTCAATTACACCATATTGATAATTTGAAACCGATCATGATGGTATCGCAAATGCTATAAATCAGGGATCCTGATTTGTACAAGTCTCTCCTAAAGCACTAGTTGTTAAACATTTACCTGCACACGACTGGACCCAGGAAGAAAAAGGTCAGAGAGAGAGGTGAAGAGAACATCAGTGGAGGACAGAGAATGTGTTAGTGGAGGCTGGGTGGCCAGTCCATGAATAATGCTTCAAACCCCATGAGCCGGCCCTTGTTCTTTTCCTTTTCCCCCGTTGTGGTTCTGAGAAAGAGCCAACACAGTGGTTACGAAAGAAGATGGAGTCTGGGACACATTCAGGTAATATATAGAAGAGACCACACAGTTTTGAATACTACTTTGTTTCCATTTAGCATGACAATGGTTCTCCACACCATTAAATATTTTAATATATTTATAAATCACTTCATGTATTTTTCACTTCATGGAAGTACTTTGTTCTAATGTTGAACAGCGAACATTTTATTTCTTTATATTTTATTTAAACAAGTTCTGGCCAATTTTACTGAAGAAAAATTTTGCACAATTTACTCTTCCCCGGTCTGTTTGTTATGCTTCTGACAATATCAGAATCACCTGGATCAATGAGAGGCCACGTGCATACTCTGTAGTATTTTCGACACACTGTGCCCAATTCAGTATTACTGCATTGTAGTAATGGACACCAGTTTTGACCAACATGGTGTGGTACTCTATTTCAGGTTTCCTCTGGGCTGGGTAGATGTTACTGAGATGACCAGCCTCGCTTTGCTTTGTCCAACCATCTTCAAAGTCTGCTTGTACCCCAGCAATACGCTCCACTTTTCATAATGAGGTGGAGCCTAAAGCTGACCAACTTCTTTGTGGCCACCATCTTTCCATCTTAGGTGTGGAACAGCCCCAACTAAGATGACTGAGATTGAGAAAGCAAACCTTTTTGGTTGTTTCTGGTTGTGGGTTTTTGTTGTTGTTATTTATTACTATTAATGTTAGTAATGCATTTTAGCTGACTGGCACTCCAATATAGTGTTTAAATCTTGGAAGCTCTAAATGGGGCAGGTGGGGATGGAACTTAAGAACTACTTTTGAGGGCAGAGAGCTCCCTCTGAGTTCCTTCTCAGAGGCGGAGGTCCTAGGACTTTATAGATTACATTAATAATATGCTAAACATTTTTGTGCTTACATTACCTGTGTTTTGGATTACTTCCGTAGTGTAGATTCTTGGAGTAGATTCTCCAAGTAGATTCTCTGCTTACAAGAATGTTTTTGTGAGGTTGTATGTAATACCACCAAATTGCTCTTCCTGACATGTTGTACCATTGTACCCCTACCAGTAAAACATATGCAAATTTCACCACAGTCTTGTCAATATTTCCGTTTTTAAATGGTAGAGAATGTGAAATGTGACATCTCATTGTTGATCTATTTTTCCTCTCAGAATGGAAGGTCGTTTTTCATGAGATGGCTCCTCTGCATATTTGCTCCCCAAAATGCTTGCCTCCACCTGTGCCTGCCCCTTCACCCTGAGCATGGGTGGGTGAGGGCTTTGGAATTCTGCCAGCTCTGAGAGGCGCTAGAGAGGAGCTGCTGGGCCAGACACTGTTTCACTGTCAACTGAGAATGGGCCACAGCAGGCTCCTCAGCGATGTTGAGGCCAGACCCCCTGGTTAGTTGGCGCCGGGACAATTCCCCATCCAGGCTCCCAGCTTCCTGGGACACTGTGGTTGCCTTGCTGGAATTCTCAGGGGGTCAGGGGCGGTCGGGGGGCGGGGTGGCGGGGACTGGGACTGGAAAAGAGAAAACTCAGTTCACTCAAAGTTATTCTTCTGGATCCACCAGGTCCTGACAGATAATGGTTCGCTTTTCTTCCCTACAGGCTGTTTGAAATGTATGAAAAGAGCTTTGTAGCTTGTGTTTTGGGGGACAAAGCCCTAGGCACCTCCCCCCGCCCCCGCCGTGGTCCATAAGGCCCCACCTCATCCCAGGACACGTGGCAGCGCCAAGTGTTTTCAGGAGCACGTTCCTCTTCACCCAAGCCCCTGAGGGTAGGCGCTGGAAAAAGGGCGGTCTTCCTATTTTTTGGTTACTGCATGTGGTGGTCATAGCTGAGGCTCACTCGCCTACTGGCTTAGCCTGAGATCTGCTTCAGGACTGGCCTGGCCTCGGGGACCTGTACATAGGGACTGGGCGCAAGGACCAGTCTCTAACCAACCCAGGCTCCTAGCACTAGGCGCCTTCCACCCCAGAGCTCCCGAACCCAGTGCGCAGCCACGTGGGCCAGGGACTGGCTGGGGGTCGCGGGGTCACACGAGTTGCTGGGGACACATCTGCGCCAGATGCGCAGTGTTCTCCAGAGTCCTGGAGGGGGCACAGCGCTTCACCCCAAGGCTAAACTTGTCCGGCCAAGAGCCTAAAGTGTGGCAGCGCTGGGAAGTAAGATGGGGGAGGACGTGAGAAACATTTGTCAGCAGCTCCTACTTCTCCGGCCCGGGCTGGGGAGCCGCCTCTAGCTCGGCTCGCAGGAATCCGGGATCCTTCGAGAGGCCCGACGGTCCGGACGCACGACGACGGCCGCCGCTCGCAGCCGCAGCGCGCGAGGGCCACTCGGAGCGGGACGCGCGACGTCCGGCCCGGCCTCCGCGCCCCTCCACGATCCCGGCGCCGCCGCCACTCCCCCACATTCCAGAGGCCGCAGCGCCGTCTCCTTCCTCGCATTCCTGCCCCCACAAAGGAGTCCCTCCGCCCCCGCGCGGTCGCGGGAGGAGGGGGCGCGGCCCCGCGCCGCCGCGCGCACATTCCTCCGCCGCGCGCGCCGCTGAGCGGAGCGCCGCGGCCCCCGGACCGCGCGTGGCCCACGGAGCGACCCCGGCCCGGCGCCGGCCCCGCCCCGCCCCGCGCCCAGGGGTCCCGGGGCGGGCTCCGGGCTCGGGCGGACGATGCGGCGGCGCGGTCGGAGCGGCGGCGGGAAGCCGAGGCGGAGGTGACGCGCGAGGGCCGGCGGGCCGGGCCATGCAGCGCTCCCGGGCGGCTGCGGACGAGGCGGCTCTGCTCCTGGCCGGGCTGGCCCTGCGGGAGCTGCAGCCCGGCGGCGGCTCTCCGGGCCGGGGTCGGCGCGTGCCGCGGCCCGGGCCCGGGGATGAGGCGGCGCCGGCGCTGGGCCGCCGGGCGAAGGGCGGCGGCGGCGGCCCCGAGGCCGGGGCGGACGGACTGAGCCGCGGGGAGCGCGGCCCGCGGCGCGCGGCGGTTCCCGAGCTCAGCGCGCAGCCGGCGGGCAGCCCGCGGGCCAGCCTGGCAGGCTCCGACGGCGGCGGCGGCGGCGGCAGCGCCCGCTCCAGCGGCATCAGCCTGGGCTACGACCAGCGCCACGGCAGCCCGCGCTCCGGCCGCTCGGACCCGCGTCCCGGCCCCGGGCCGCCGTCGGTGGGCAGCGCCCGCTCCAGCGTGTCCAGTCTCGGCTCCCGCGGCTCGGCCGGCGCCTACGCCGACCTGCTCCTGCCCGGCGCCGGTCCCGCGCCCGCCCGCACCCCGGAGCCTGCCGGGCCGGCCCCCTTCCCTCTGCCGTCGCTCCAGCTGCCCCCGGGCCGAGAGGGCGGCCCCAGCGCGGCGGAGCGGCGCCTGGAGGCGCTGACCCGCGAGCTGGAGCGGGCGCTGGAGGCGCGCACGCCGCGGGACTACTTCGGTGAGCGGGTCGGACGGCCTCGGGGTGGCGGCGGGCTCGGCCGAGGACAGCGCGGGTGGCCTGGGCTGGGCGTTGTCGGGGCGCTGGGATGAGAAAGGGGAGCCGGCGGCGTGTTTCTCAGAGGGGGTGTGAGCGTGAGCCGCCAGTCTCGCCTCTAGGTCTCCCGGCCAGAGAAGGGGTTCTGGGAAAGTGAGTTGATGCCCTGTTCCTCACTGGGAGAAAAACTCATGTTAATAGGCAGAACAAGCCATTTCCGGATAATTTCTTCTTAACCCTTGGCACTTGCCTTTGCTCATCCTGCTCGATGCTTTGTAACCAGCGGTCGGCCAAAGTTGTGTAGGGACCCGGCCCTCCCGGTGTTCCCCCTTCTCCCTGCAGTATGGGGTGTGGACTGGAGCATGGAGGTGGAGTGGCCCAGGTACCACCGGACTCTGCCTGACTTGAGGCTTCGGTGATGGTACCTGCGGGTGGTAGAGTGTGTGAGGGAGGGAGAGCCCCCCCTGAAGGGGAGGGGACCAAACTGGTCACCCTGGGCTGCCCTCGCTCTGGACCGTGCGGGTGTGTGTGGGAAGGAAACCCTGCTTGATAGCATTGGCAAAGCCCACCAGTCTCTGATAGACTCTATTTCCCAGTCTCGCCCTGGCTCCATAAACCTTGTAAGTCCTTTGGACACCCCTTAGGACTTGAGGTTCTGAGAGGAGGCCTGGGGAGGGGGCTTCTCTCCCTCTCTAACTGATAAGCAGGAAGATTGAGGCACCTGGCTTTGGAAAGAGCTGGTGATTTTCCTTCTTGGGGACTGAGGCTGTCCTGGAGTTTGTGTATTTCATGCATTCATTCTAGCTAGCTGCTCAGGACCGCCCTGAACTGGATCATGAGAGAGGAGGAGGCTGTATGTGACAGGCCAGACAGGGGCATTCCAGGGAGAGGGAAGAATGTGGGCAAAAGGAGGCAAGTAAGGATGTGGATAGTTCCACTGAGTTTTTCAGGGTTGCAGTCCAGGAGGAGTCAGGTGGTGGAGGGGGAGTGTGGGTCAAAGGATCAGCCCGCCTTTGAGATGGGGAACGCTGGAGGGTTCAGGCTCATCTGGGAACATCAGGGAACATTTGTAGTGTGGCTGCGGTCTCCTGGCCTGGGAGCATCCTGGGAGCATCCTGGGAGCAGGGAGATGATTTAGGAAGCTGTTGCCTCTCATGCCAGGCAGGTGCCAGGAGCAGAAGCTGGGGCTGTCTTCCGAAGAGGAAGGCTTTCCACTGCTCTCCCCAGGGGATGCTGTTCATTTTCCTGTCCCCACACACTGCAGAACCTGGGCAAGCTGAGTTCTCTGGGCCTCCGCAGCTACGCACAAATTTTTGTGTGAAGCTGAGGATGCCAGACCCAGGCAGGTAATGGCAGAAGTGAAGGGGCACCCAAGACCATAGTTGACCATGGGTCATCCTTTCTGAAGGGAGCTGCTTGTCATTTCTGCCCTCTGAAGCCATGTGGGAGGGAGAGGTGAGCAATGATAGATCTGGATTTTTCAAAAGAAGCCGGATCGAGGTAACATTTTCCTGATTTAAAAAAATGTGGGCCACTATTTGCTTGAACTGCTGATAGGCTGAAATTTTACTGCTATTTGACCTTTTAGAACTATAAAAGTGGCAATTTCATACAGTGTAACCTGAGCAATACCAAATTTTACACAGGAAGTCTCCAGGTAGCCTAAGCTCAAGTGATCTCTGATGAACCTCATCCTCTTCCTCTCCGTGCCATCCCTTCCTCTCCGTGCCATCCCTTCCTCTCCTTGGCCCTGACACCAGCTGACCTCCTGGTCCCTCTGCCGTTCATTCATGTTTTGAAACTTTCCCATCTCTCCTTACCAAGTTCCTCAGTCATTAGCCTGCCAACAGCCTCAGGCTTCCGGAACCTCTTTAACTTTGGTGACCTCTCTGCCTTCTCTTCAGCCACCCACTCCCAGAGCCACACCCTATTCTTTTGCCCTTCAGCAGTCTTCAGTTCTGACTGCAGCTTGTTTCTCACCAAGACCTCTGATTCTTCTAGTTGCCTTCTGCCCTGCAGGACCCTGACTCCTAGTCGATGCCGAAACCCCCTTTTCTGCTTTATGCCAGGGGCGGGAGGGCAGAGCAATGGTCCCTAGTCGTCTTGGCGCCATGTGTCACCCTAAGCCTCGGTCAGTGCCCTCTTTCATTCCTTTTCCTCTCTCCTCTGGCCCTGCCCTTATACTTCGCTGAGAAAATTGAGGTCAGCAGTCGCTGTCTTCCCTAGTGGCTTCCTGTTCCTGCAGGCTCTCAAGTCCACGTCCAGATCTCAGGACAAGGGTCCTTCCATCTCCATCTCTACTTTCTCCATCCAGCTTCAGCTTTCCTCTTTCTACTGACCTGTTTCCTTTAGTTATAAATATGGATGAGGGTCTTTCATTGAAAACAAAAACCCGCAAAGCTACATGGCCACGAGGTCTCATCGGCCCTTTCATCTCCTCATCCCAGTGTCTAGTTGGCATCTCTTTGCTTATCTGCCTCTGATCTCCCCTCAGCCATCTGCTGTCTCCTCTCATGGGGCTACCCCAGCTCTTGCTCAGGACCCTAGCAGCTCCCCAGCCCCAGCGGGTGTCCGCTAGGCCTTGTTGGTCTGGATCCCAATGCTGTATTTCACAGGTGGAGTTGACTCTCCTTGAATTCTGCTCCCTGAATTTCCAAGGTACTTAATGCTCCTAATTCTCCATTTTTAGTGCATATTTTAGAAGGTGGTATAAGCACATATTTAAGAAAACATCAAACAGAACCGAAACCCAGTGATGCAAGTTCGAAGCCCATTCTCGTCCTGTCCTTCCCACAGGTAGCCAACTTCGGTTCTTTTCACCATGTAGCCCGGTAACTTAGAGAGGTGACACAGTCAGGTTTTCAAAGTAGATGGACAAGAGCGAGGGTGTGAGAGTGGGGCATTTTCTTTTAGAAAGATAAGTCTGGCTGCAATTTGGGGCATGGGTTCTTGAGGGCCAGGCTGGGACACAACAAAGAGGCGGATGAAATAACTATTGGGATGCGAATTGATAATTTTGAATCAGGCCAGTGGGAATGGTGGGGGCGGGCAGTGAAGTCAAGGTTAGGGAACACAGCCGAGATTTGGAATTGGAGGTGAGAGAGAGGGTAGACCTGTGTATTCTCTGAAACCTGGCTATGCAGATGTGCCATTTCTTGAGTAGAAGCCTGGAGGCAAGAACATGGCGCCAAGAAGACTAGGGACCCTGGACTTCTGTTCTGGACGTAGAGTGGCTGGGGAGCATCTGGGAGGTGGAGCAGTGACTCAAGAGAGAGGTCCGGGTTCGGGCAGCGCCTTCAGCAGCAGGGAGCAGTTAAGAGGGGATGGGACCGACCGGGGAGACCTGCAGACATGTTGTGCTTAGCTTCTGTATTTTCAAAACATTTGTTAGCAATTAATTTCAGTGTGGAAAGATTTCATATACAAACCTAGATCTGTATCTAGCTTTCCTTGAAAAATAAGAATCTTTAGCAGTGGTGGACCTGCATTCTCAGCCAGTAGCTGTTTGTGGAGCCGAGGCATGGCTGCGACTTCTGGTGGCCACAGCTCTCTTCCGCATTCACTCAGGTCCTCACCAGCCACCTTTACATTCCTCCCTGGGTTTGAGGGGAAATGAACCAGCCCTCCTTGCCTGTGGGAGACCAGGTCTGGGTGACCCAGGACAGAGTAGGGGAATCCCCACCAGAGCTGGGACGGGAGAAGAACCAGAAAGCCAGGTGCAGGTCATAGCCTGGAAATCCAAGAGAAGTCCTCCCCACCTCTAGCAAGATCAGAACAGGAAGTTCATGGATTTGTAGTTAGGAAATGATTGAATGTGGGCTAAGCTTGCTTTCTTGACGGAGGGAAAGGGGGAAATGGGATGCCTGATGGGGAGGGAGGGGCTTTTTAAGATGGAGGAGACTTGACCATGGTTAAATGTTGAGAAGAGAGATCTGGGAGAAAGCAATAGAGAGGGTGAGTGCAGCGTATCCTAGAGCAGCCAGACGATTTTGAGTCCAGAGGGCAGGTGGAGTGCATCTTCATGCCCTTTGGGGCCTGGGACACCCCGGGTAACTCAGAATGGGACTTCTGATGCCTCGGCTGGCCACCTATGGGCTGCATCTTGGGGAGGGATGGTCAGGGAGTCCTCTAGGGCTAGTGCTAGGCTTTGCCTTGGCATTGCTGGTCACCCCTCTCCTTAACACCCCTCCCCTACCTACTGGGCACCTTACCCTGTGCTGCCAGGGTGGTCCAGATTCCACCCAGTAATGCCAGATGCCTGTATAGTAACTTCTTTCCCTTATTTCTTTAGACCTTTGCTCAAATATCACATGGTTACTAGTGCCTTCTCAAACCACCCTATTTAAAAATCATGCACTCAGACATATTTTCAGTCAGCCTTATTTTTCTCCATAGTACTTGTTTCTTCCTGAGATATTATTTACCTGTTGTCATCTGTCTCCCTCCATGGGCATACAAGCTCCTCAAGGGCGGGGACTTGACTGGTGCATTGCAGAATCTCTGGCACCTGGATGTGCAGGGCGTGTGGCAGGCCACCACTGTCAATGGGTTCACTGAACAAGAGAGCAGATGAACCTAATGGCACAGCTGGTGAGGGTCAGTGACTCTGCCCTGGTCGTGCCTATGGGTCTTCATTCTTTTTGGTTCATAGACAGAAGGATTTTCCCTTACTCCAAGAGCAGGTCATGGGTGAAGGGGCTTAGAATGACTTTCTTGGTATAAACGTGTCATAGTGATGTTGATGGTGAGGATGGCATCAGTTAGCTCTGTGCCAGATGCTCTGTTCAACAACAGCAGCAACAAACCCTAAGTAGTGGGTTTCCTTGTTATCCCCATATTAGCCATTAGTAACCATGTGATGAAGGGCTAGGGAAGTTTACTTGCCCACGGTCAGGTGGGTGGGTAGCATTGGGACCGGGAGATGGATTATGTCCATTCAGCCCCACAGTTAGGGGCTAACCACTGTTCCCTCCTGCCTCTCCTCCCACAGGCATTTGCATCAAGTGTGGGCTTGGTATCTATGGAGCAAGGCAAGCGTGCCAGGCAATGGGGAGCCTGTATCACACCGACTGTTTCACCTGTGACTCCTGTGGTACGTAACCTCTTCCTGGTACCTCTTGCACCAAGGACCCCCTTGCATCTATGTCCCAGGCTGATGGGCCACCCAGCTCTGGCCCAGGCTGGAGTGTGGAAGAGGCTAAGTAAGTTGTGGCCCCTTTCTCTCTGGGCCTGCGTTGTTCAAGTGGCCCAGGTCCCTGAGAAGATCTGCTGGGCCCTGGGCAGGGAGGCGTGGAGCCAGAGGGGAGCTTTGTGCTAGCCGTCGGGAGAGGTTGCCCCTCTGGCCCTCAGCGCTGGAGCCTCTGTGCTGCACAGGGCGCCATGTCTCCTGGCTGCCGGGGATGCTGTGCCTTCTGCCTGCCCGGACGTGGGGCTGATATTTCTTTTCCCTGCAATTTATTTTTTGTCCTAATTTTATACACAGTTTACACTATAAATGCTATAAGTGAGCCTAGATTAAGTTATAAAAAGAAAAAAGTAAATATAATCCAACCCACCTAATACATCTGCTCTTGATTTTCCTGCTGTCCTTTCAGGCTTTGCCCTAAAGAAGACATCTTTCATTTATTACACTAAACATTTTAATATTTTGTTTTATGAAGGTATAATACATACACAGTATTAGGTCACGTCATTCTGAGAAGCTGTTTTTTGCAACGGCAGAAAAACACTTATTTTTCTGGTACTGGTCCCATTCCCCAGAGGCAACTACAGAGTATTTTTTAGCAATTTTTTCTTAACAAGCATACACTACCGTTTTTCTCTTTTTAAAAAAATTCTATTAAAATATAGTTGGCATACAATAGTAGTTTCAGATGTACAACCTAGTGATTCGACATTTATATACCTTACCATGTGATCACCATGATAAGTCTATTAATCATCTGTCACTGTGCAAAGTTGTTACATTATTGACTGTTATATTCCCTGTGCTGTACATCCCCGGGACTTATTTTTTTTTAATAACTGGAAGTCTGTACCTTGTATTCCTCTTTACCTTTTTTACCCTTCCCTCTACCCCTCTGGCAACCTTCAGTTTGTTCTCTGTATCTAGAAGTCTGGTTTTTTTGTTTGTTTGTTTTGTTTTTCGCCGTCAATAAGAGATTTACTCATTAAAAAAAATCCAACTGCTGGCATTATCCAGAAAAATTTAACAAGTTTTTAAAATAATCATCATAAAGTTGAAGGGCTGAAACTTGTTTACTGAAACATTGACTTGCATTAATGCGTTATGTCTCTGAATTTATATTAAAAATTCACACGCAAATGAAAATGGAAACACTGCCAGTACCTGATTTCTGTCCCCTATGTTTCCACTTGCAGTCTTATACTTAGATACTTTCTGACTCTATGTAAAAAAAATACCTAACGTTCAGAACTACCAGTAACATGAGGAGAAAATTTTTTCTTAAGCATGAAATGTTTCCCATCATAGTGAATTCTCGAGCGCATTCTCCACATAGGCAGTGTGTTCGCTGGGTGCCTTTTGGCATGGTTGTTACACATTTGGCGTGAATTGGACACAGATTGGTGCCTTCAGAAAGGCCAACCAGATAGATCTCACTTGCCTCCTGCAAAGCACCGATGGCTGTAACCTGGAAGCGCAGATGTATTTTGAAATCCTGAGCATTTTTTGACACCAGATGCTGGAAGGGGAGTTTGCAAATCAAGTTCAGTGGATTTGCGGAGAATGTCCAATTTCAGGGTGTGCCAAGGTACCACACAGGTCTGTGACGAGATTTCTTTATCTTTCCAATAGAGCGCATACTCTTGCAAGTAGCTTTTGTAGTCAGTTTCTTCCCCCATGATTTACCACTGGCGAATTTGCTGGCAGTCTGCTTTTTACATGCTGTGTTTACCTACCAGTGGCAGCTGCGAACAACTGAGGCAGTTTCTGTTTACTGTTTGTTTTGTTTTGTTACACCTACAAGTGAAATCATATGATATTTGTCTTTGTATCTGACTTAATTTCACTTAGCATAATACCCTTTAGGTCCACCCATGTTGTTAGAAATGGCGAGATATCATTCTTTTCTTACTGCTATGTAATATGATGTTGTATATATGTACTGCACTGTCTTTATCCATTCATCTATGGATGGACACTTAGTAGGTTGCTTCCATATTTTGGCTCTTGTGAATAATGATGCAATAAACGTATGATGAAAATTCTTAGCAAACTGGGAATAAAAGGGAACTTCTAAATCTGATAACAGTTGGAGACTAAAAAGCTATGCGAATATCATACTCAGTGGCAAAATACAAGAAAAATGGACCTTTAAATGAGGAAAAGACAGTGATGCCTGCAATTACGTCTTCTATTGCACTGGAGGGCCTAGTCATTGCAGTAAGACAAGAAAAATAAATATACCATATTCATGTATGAATATGTTTAATAGTGTAGAGATGTCAGTTTTTTCCAAATTGATCTATAATGCATTAGAAATCCAATTAAGCATGTTTTCATGAATTTGACAAGCTAATTCTAAAATTTAAATGAAAGAATAAAAGGCTAAGAATAGTCAAGACGATCTTGAAGGAGAGCAAGTTGGGAGAACTTTCCCTAGCAGATATTAATATGTATTGTATAGTTAACATTATTTAATTTCTTGGTGCAGGGGTACTGGTGCAATACCCTTGCTTTTTGCTTATTCTCTCTATTATTCCAGAATTCAAATTAGAAATATTAGGCTTTCTCATTCTGTTAGGCTCTCCACATTACCCATTTCTGTCTCTCTTTACTGTATTGTGTTTAATTTCTTCAGCTCTGTCTTCCAGAATCTGGAATCCAGATCACTGATTTTCTTCTTCAGCTGTGTTTAACCTCCTGTTGAACTCTTTCATTGAGTTTTTTTATTTCAGCAATTGGATTTCTTTATTTCTAGAAATTCTCTTTGGTTCTTCTTTTCAAATATTCCTCAACATTTTTGAAAATCTCTTGCTTTTTATCAAGATATGATACATAAAGAGTGTAAAGTACATGTATTGTAGCTTGATACATTTTTGCATATCTACATGCCCCTGTAATCACTACTCAGATCAAGGTGTAGAACATTTTCATCAGCCCAGAAGGTTCCCTTATGCCCCTTCTAAGTCATCTTTACATGGACTCTTGAGCTGTTTCCAAAATTTGGTGATTGTAGATAAAACTGTTACGAGCATTTGTGTACAAGTATGTTGATGGACATTTATACTTATTTCTCTGGCAGTAGAGTTGCTGAGTCATGGAGTAGCATTTGTGTCACTTTAATATATGCTGCTGAGCAGTTTACCAGAGTAGATGAACCAATTTATAATTCCATTGGCAGTGTATGAGAATTCCAGTTTTTCTTCTTTCCCATGGGGGAATGGTATTAATGTAATTTTAATTTCAATTTCCCTGACGAGTAGTGATGACTCATCTGCCTTTTCATGTGTTTGTTGGCCATTCGAATGCCTTTGTAAAGTGCCTTTTGAATTCTTTTGCCCATTTCTAAATTGGGTTGTTTTGACTTTTTCTTGTTGGTTTGTAGTTCTTTACACATCTTGTACAAAAGTTCTTTGTTGGATATATGTGTTGTAAATTCTTTCACAAACACATTCTTCCTTTATCCTAAATGAAGTCTTCTGATGAAAAGAAATTCTTAATAAAGCCCAATTTATCTTTTTTGTTTATAGTTGTTACTTTTAATGTCCTGTCCAAGAAATTTCCTAGTCTCATGTTTTAGACATTTTTATTTTGTAAGCATATTAAACATACCTATTATGTATTTTGTATCTAATAATCCCAGTATCTGATGTCTTTTGAAGTCCTATTTCTATTGTTTAGCTTCACTCTTGGTCATGATGCTTTGTTTTCTCTTTTGTTTTGTAATTTTCAATGGTGGAAGTCTGCCTTTTGGGAATTCAGTGAAGTCTGTGTTGCAGGTGCATTTCCCCAGGGAATGTTCGAAAGCTTTCTATTAAGGAAAAATTTAAACTTAAATGGGGGAAATACTTTTTTTCCTTTTATGAATATTCTTATATGCTCATGGACTTTTATCGATGCATTTTATTGCAGTACGTCACATTCTTTTCGATGCACACATTGTCTCAACTTTGGCCAGAGGAAGTCCCTTCCAATTGGCTCCTGTGCCCTTTGACATGTCCCCACTATTCTTTGAGCACTTCTTTAATCTGACACAAGGTGTTCTAGGTTTATCTTTGTTTTTGTTTTGAATTTAGTGTAATTTACATATAATACAGCAAATAGATCTTAAGTATATTGTAAAAGATTTTGGATAAGTGTATATATTTATATAACTCACATCTTTAACAAAGATAGGGAATATTTTAAACACCTTAGAAACTTTTGTCATGCCCTTGTTCCCCATTTGCTCCACCATCATATCTACCTAACCAGTGTTCTGATTTCTACCACCATACATTAGTTTTGTCTGTCATAGAGTTTCATATAGACATGTCTTTTTTTTCTTTTAGTCCATGCTATTCATATATCAGTAGTTCAGTCCTTTTTATTGCTGAGTAGGATTCTGTCATATGAATATACCACAATTTGTTTATTCACTTAACTGTTGGTCAATAATAGATTGCGCTGTGCACATTCTTGTACAGGTCATTTGTGGACAAATGTTATTATTTCTCTTGGGTAAATTCCAAGAAGTGGAATTTCTGGGTCATAGGCTAAGTGTATGTTTAACTTCATAACAAACTGCTGAACTGTTTTCCAAAAGACTTATACCGATTTCTACTCCTACTGGAGATATGAGAGAGTTGCGTTATTCTATGTATTGGCCAACAATTGGTATTTTAGTCTTTTTAATTCTAGCCATTCTAATGGGTGTGAAGTAGTATCTTGTTGTGGTTTTAATTTGTATTTTTCTAATGGCTAATGAAGTTGAGCATCTTTTTGTTTTCTTCTTGGCCATTTATATCTTCTTTTGTGAAATCCGTTCAAGAATTTTGCCTCGTTTTTAATTGGGAGTTATTTGTATTTGTTATTTCGTTGTAGGAAAAAATATATTTTGAGTACAAATTATTTTCACATGTATGTTGTGAATATTTTTTCCTACTGCGATTTTAAAAAATATTTTCAATGACATATTTTTGATAAATTGTAAATTTCGAAGAAATCAAATTTGTCAAATTGTTTTATGATTATTTTCTGTGACTTAAAAAAATTTTTCTACTTTTAAATCATGAAGATAGCCTTCTTGTTTTCTTCTTGAAGCTTTAGATTTTCCTTTTGAGGTTGATAACCCATTTTATATTAATTTTTGTATATAGTATGAAGCAACAAATTGCATTTTATTATTTTTCCATGTGGTTATCCAGTTGTTCCAGCACCATGGGCTGAGAAGACTTTGCTTTCCCACTTGTGTGTTTGTTAAAATATTTATGGGTGTTTTTGAACTCTGTTTTGTTCCACTAATCTTTTCATCTCTCCTCATTCCAATATTATACTGTCTTGATTACTGTAAGTAATAGGAGGTAGTGTAAGTCTTCCCACTTTGTTGATCTTTTCCAAGATTATTTTGGCTATTCTAGGTTCTTTGTGTTTTTATATAAATATTAAAATTGACACATCAGTTTCCACACAGAAAAAAGTAAGTGCCGGCCTCTTGATTGGATGACATTGAAAGCATAGATCAGTTTGGGGAGAGTTGATATCAGAACACTTGAAGCCATGAAGATGGCTGTCAGATTTTTCCACACTTGCAAGCGGACAGGTTAGCCTGCCACCGTTCCACAGATGCTGACTGAAGAAGACATGAGCCGCCCGGGCAGAGATTCACAGCACCGCAAGCTGCACCAGTGCCACATTTGCATCAGTTTGCCCTCCCTAGTCGCACGGATGGCATGGCATGGCATGGCATGGCATGGCCTAGGTGGATGCTGCACACACCGTGGGTGTGTGTCAGGGTTGAGAGACCTTGAGTTTAGGGAACTCCAGTATTTTATAATGGGCTGCCAGCAAAGCTTTTTTGAGCCTTGTCCTGGAGGAACACATCTTTATTATACTGTACAGCCAACAAACGCGCCCTCTGCTTCCGAGGGAGATGCTATCTCTGTCTTCTAAATAGTTTGCTCCACAAAAATCCTTGGAAAGATAATCCAGAATGAAAGCTGCCAGCCCTCTGTAGGATGCGCAGAAAAACTGTCTTCCAGCAGCAGTATATCTATTTATGTAGGTCTTTTAAAATTTATCTTAGCAGTGTTTGGTTTTGCAGAGTAAGGTTAGATACATCTTTCATTAAACTTATCTCTTAGTATTTGTTTTTTTTAAAAAAAAATACTATCATAAGTGTAATTTTTTAAAAAGTTTATTTTCCAATCATTTGTTGCTAGAATAAAAATATATTTGGGTTTTATATAGTGACCATATATTCTACAACCTTGATAAAGTCACTTATTCTAGTATTTTTTTTCATAGATTCCTTATGATTCTCTCCATAACACAGTCATGTCATCTGTATTTAAAAATAATCTTACTCTTTCCTTCCCAACCTGTTTTTCTTTTTCCATTTGTTGTCTTGCATCATCTAGGGCCAATGTTAAATCCTAAGGGAAAAGCATGTACTATTTCACCATTACGTCTGGTGTCAGCTGTGGGATTTCATGGACGCCCTTCATTGGGTGGTGGAGGTGCCCTCTGGTTCCTAGTTAGGCACTGTGTCTTTCTCCTGATTCTCTGGGAATGCTGTTGGGCAGCTATTTTGACAGGGATGCCTGCTTCTGTACCTGATGAGATTTGTACTTCTGATGTTCACAGAACAAGGGAAATTCATCCTGAAATTCTGCTTTCAGTTTAATTAAAGTGAACGTGATAAAAAAAATTAAAACATCGATTTACACTTGGCATAAGTTCTTTGTATATTTGCTTTTACAGTAGTTCTGTTGACATGTTCTATTTAATCAAAAAATATATTAATCGATATAAGGATAATAATAACATTAAAGGGAAATTTAAAAATGTGTCCGTAATCCACTTCTTATCTGTTGGAGGAGGGTGCTGAGAAATGGCAGCAGGGAGCCCAACTTGGGTTCCCCATGGCCCAGGGACCCCCCTGTCCAACCTCGTCCTTGCAGGGAGACGACTTCGTGGGAAGGCGTTCTACAACGTGGGCGAGAAGGTGTACTGCCAGGAGGACTTCCTGGTGAGTCAGAGCTGCGCCCTGGCTGTGCCACGGGTGGGAGCAGGGGTGGGACCCTCCTTTCGATTCACATGGAAACCTGAGGCCAGAAGGCAGGTGCTGGCTGGGCAGTAAGTGCCCCTTTTGTCACATAACATCCTGGATCCTGTGTCCCCTCCCAGTACTCCGGGTTCCAGCAAACGGCTGACAAGTGTAGCGTGTGTGGACACCTCATCATGGAGATGGTGAGAACCTCCCCCAGCCTCCGGAACCCCTCTGACATGGGCAGACTTAGGACCCCACCCTTTTCACCTGTTGCAGACCTGCCAGGGGCTCAGAGCCAGAGCCTATTCCGGGGGCTGTGCTGAGCCTTCCACCTGCACTGACCCTTCAGTGCCTCCCACCCCCAGATCCTCCAGGCCCTCGGGAAGTCCTACCACCCAGGCTGCTTCCGGTGCTCTGTGTGCAATGAGTGCCTTGACGGGGTGCCCTTCACTGTGGACGTGGACAGCAACATCTACTGTGTCAGAGACTATCACACGTGAGTAGCCAGCGCGTGGAGCAGGTGTGACTCCCACTGCTTTTTTCTGCCTCCCTTGGAAGCATTTTTCTGGCCTGTCTGTGTCCTCCCTTCTTGGCCTTTTCACTTCCGGCCTCCCCCTGTGTGCTCAGTGGTTGGGTCAAGGCATGGATCTCCGCCTTGAGCCCTCTCTCTTGGATGGTTTAGCCACCAGCCATTTCTTTGCTTTCCCTGCTTTCGCCTGCTACTCCCCTCCTCCTAGTGGTGGGGACTCTCCTGGCTGCCCCACGTAGCATCTATACCTCTGTTCCCAGGGCGAGGCCAGGCTTCTTCTGCATGGGATGGGGGCTTGGGATCTCTGCAGAGTCTTTTTCCTGCCTGTCCAGTACCCATGTGAGCAGGCAATTTATTCTGTCTTGCTGTGACTCCAGGCTCAGCCCTCGGAGCTCTGGTCCTGTGCTGCTGCTTTGCATGGGGTTGCTGCCTGATATAGGTTCCTGGTACCCAGTCAGACTTTGCAGGTGTCTGAGCCTTCCACCTGGAGCCAGGCTTTGCAAGTGTCTCAGCTAGAGGATGCGCCAGACTTTGACATTAGGGGGCAGGGAACATGCAGGAAGCACGAGGTAGAAGGCAGGGCGGAACTTGAAGCCATCCTGGAGGAGGTGATGGAGTGGAGGTGAATTGAAGAGACAAATAAAAGGCCAGTGCCAAGATATGGCAGAAACTACTCCCACCTCAACACGTCCATACAAGGAGAGGGGGCCCGATGCTCAGGCCACATCATGGGGCTACTGTGGGTGCCCTGCCCTTGTGCCTTTGGCTTCTGGTCACTTCATTGGTCACTTCTGGTTTTCTTTATTCTGCAGGGTTTTTGCACCAAAATGTGCCTCCTGTGCCCGTCCTATCCTCCCTGCACAGGTAGGAACCACTTACCTAGGGATGAGCAGGTGCTTGGCCCAGCCCAGCCTCTGCGCAGTCCTGCCTGGGTCAACCCCAGCTTTCGGGCCCTTGTGAGAGGGACGAGCAGATGTTCCTGCCCCACCTCCCTTGGGCCTGAGGGATGTGTGTGGTGCCCGTGCTGTGGGGTGTGGTGTCCCTGCATGAGTTACAGGGAAACGGTGGCCCTTGCTGCTTGCCTGCCCCACCGCTTCCATTGCTCACTGATGGAAGGGCCGCTCCCTGGGTCCGTTAGCTCTGCAGACAGAGGTGGCGCGGAGCAGACGAGAGGGCATGGTCTGTGCAGGCGGTATCCTGGTTGGGGCAGCTCTCTCAGGCACTGGGTCTTCTCCTGGCTTTGCCCCAGGCTGAGGAAGCAGGACGGGCAGTGGTCTTTCCTGACTCCAGAGAACTGAAAAGAACATGTACCTGCAGATTGACACCTGTGTGGTGGCTCTCATGGACATGTGTGCATGCTGTTGGCTGCGGCCATGGGAGGATGCCTGAGGCACACTCACATCCATTCGTGTGCATCTACTGGTGCCCATTCCGGCCCCACGGAAAGCCCAATGTCGGTGCTTACGTGGGCGTGAATGCACGTCTGCGATGACAAAAGCACAAGGCATAGGTGTGTGCCCCCACACTCAGACCCCAGCTTGCTTATGGTTTGCGAACCCCATCTCTCCCTCCAGGGCTGTGAGACAACCATCCGTGTGGTGTCCATGGACAGAGACTACCACGTGGAATGTTATCACTGTGAGGTGAGCATGGCACTCCTGGAAGGCCGGAGGCTGGGGCAGTCCCCATCCACACGGGGCTCCTCTCTAGGTGTTCTGTGAGCCCATCTCTTATGTTTTCTTCCCACTCTACCTGTCCTCCCCCAGTGAGCCCTCTCCCCAAGACATGTTCTCTCTCAGCCCATTTTTCATTCAAATATTTATTGAGGAGTTACAGTGTCCGGAGTGCTGTGTATGTATGAAGAATAAAGATAGTCCCTACTCCCATGGGAGCAACCAGTACTCAGGCAGTATCTACACAGGGTCATCATTGCTCTCAAGGGGAGTTTTCAGAGCACATAGGAGACCTTGGAAAACCAGGGAAGGCATTCTGGAAGAGGTGACATTCAAGCTAAGATTTGAAAGATGAATAAGAGTTAGCAAGGGATGCGGTAAGAAGGACATTTCCAGGCAGTCAAGCAGAATGTGCTTAGGTGTGAAGGTGAGTGTGTTGTTTCGTGCCACTGGAGAAGTTGGCAGGAGCTGGGGACAAAAGGCCATGTGAGCTGAAGAGTGTGGGCTTATCCTACGGCAACAGAGAATGATCAAGACGGATGACATGATGGCATTTGGATTTTAGAAAGGACACTTAGCTATGTAGAGAATTAATGGAAGAAGAGAGACAGGGCTGGGGTTCCCTGAGGAGGCTGGTGGAGTCAGGGTTATGGTACTGGTTCAGGGAAGTAAATTGAGTTTAGTGATAATTAGGCAGTAAGAGGGACTGGATGTGGTCAGTGACCGGATGTGGGGGTGTGGAGGTTGGAGGTGTGGACGAGAGGAGAGAGTGAGGGCGAGAGGAGGAGGGGATAAAATGCTCTTGGTTTTGTAGCCGGAGACACCCGAATGGAGATGTCCAGGTGGCAGCGAGGAGTTCAGAGACTTTGGCAACAGGTGGGGGCGTTTGGGAGTCATTGGCATGTATAGCGCCCTCCTCTCTGATACTTCGCCCTGTGGTTTCTGGTTGCCTTGGCCTCCCTGAATTCTCAATTCATGGAGGCTGATGGCCCTCTTTGGCAGCCTGGAAAATCTCTCCAGGTAGTAACCTGTGGCCATGGTATGGCTTATCTCATTAGTTTGTCTTTTCTGAGAGATCACCAACCTGCCTTTCCTGTTGTCCAGGGTCTGAGAAGCCATTTTTTTCATGTAACTGGCCTGGGTCTTTGTTGTTAAAGGTGGGATGGGAAGTCCAGTCCTTGTTGCTGTCATGGCTGGAAGTGGGAGTTGCATCCTAGGCCACTGAAGCCAGGGGAGTAACTGAGGTCTTCCAGGGAGAGCTGTTGGGGAAGGAGCAGGGGCTCAGGGTGGCCCAAGGAGCACCAACATTTGAGGGATAAATGAAGGCGAAGCAGCCACAAGGCAGGGCTGAGAATGAGTGAATGGGGAGATAGAAGTAAAACAAAGGAGTGTTGAGTTTCAGAGCCCCAGGGAAGAGCAGGAGCGGGTGTCAGAAATCTTTAGTCATCAAGGGTCCATCTGGTACCAGGTTGTCCTGTTGGGGGCAAGTGGCCTATTACGAATAAGAATCCTGCTGGGGGAACAGAGAAGGAGGATCATGGCCTGCCGAGGGGGCGTGGTTTCTCCTCCAGCAGTCACAGGGCATCCTGTTCTTTTGTCCTAGACACTGTGGTGTCCCTAAGCACAGTTCCTAGATTAAGGATGATCCTAAGAGTCAAGGAGCAAGTCAAGCTGTGGGTGGTTTGCAGCCAGAACCTGTGAGATGAGGTGCTGCTGTCCCCAGGGAAGACCCTGGGACAGGAACTAAGGTCTCTAGGCTCCCTCTCTGGGGTGTGGCAGTTAGTAGCAGGGCCCAGACGGGGCTGTAGCAGAACAGGGAGGGCACCTGGGATGTGAGTGGCTTGGAACATGAGGCTCCCTGGAAGCAGCCCAGCTCCATTACTTGTGTGGGGCCTTCTGTAACAAGTGGCAGAGCCTGAGGCAGGAGTCAAAGCTTCAGCCCTAGATGCAGTGACAATGTGACCAGAGGGGCCTCTGTGGAATGGGAGGCAAAAGTCATCCAGTCGGTCTCTCCCAGCGCCCCACCCTCTATGGCTGCCCTGCACACTTCCTGCCAGTGCCTCACAGAGGTCAGATACCAATCAGGTAACTTGTTAAACAGAAAAATTAGCCTGTAAAATATACCGCAATGGTAAAATGGTAAGAGGAGGGACAGAAAACAAAACTCCTTGTTTACTTGATGTCCCGGTTCTTTTCTTCCATTATCTCTCAAGGGTACTGGGGTCTGTCATTTGATCAGTCCCTCTTCCCAAGGTCACCAGTGACCCCCACATGGCAGGATCCAGGAGACACTTCTCTCAGCAGCTTTCTACACGCTGACCACCCCCTTCTTGACTGGTCACTGTGGCCTTAGGCCCACCCGTTTTTACTTTTCTTCACTTTATTTTCCCCTCAAACTTCCTTGGTTCAGCTGTCTCTCTTCTGTCTGTGTTAAAGCCTCCGTGGCTCAGCCTCTGGGTTCTTCTCTAGCTCTCTGCACTCCGCGGGAGGTGTAATCTATTGTTCTGTTAAGGCCAGCCCATTTGTCTGCTGACATCCCCATCTACTGCCCAGCCCTCTCTCTCAGGCTCCAGGCTTGTATCCAGCCACCTCCCTGGTCCCTCCTCTAAGCTGCATGCCTAGTTCAGTGTGTCCCTCACTAGGCTCCTGACCCCTCCCCCACCTCCACCCTCCAAAGAGTAAAAGCCTGAGTCCTGAAGCTGTGCAGAGCCCTACCGACCTGTCCCCGCCCCGTGGCCCGCACCGACCCCCTTTCGCACTCATTCGGGGTTGGGGCTGTGTTCTTCCCTAGGACTGCGGGCTGCAGCTGAGCGGGGAGGATGGACGCCGCTGCTACCCGCTGGAGGGCCACCTGCTGTGCCGCCGCTGCCACCTGCGTCGCCTCCGGCCAGGCCCACTTCCCTCACCTGCCGTGCACGTCACCGAGCTCTGAGCAGGGCCTGAGCCTGACCCTGGGGCTGCGTGTGTGTCTATGTGTACGTGTGCGCGCGTGCGTGTGTGTGTGTGTGTGCGTGTGTGTGCGGTGCGCGTGCGCGCAGCATGGGTGACCCAGTCAGGATCAGAGCTTCGAGTCAGGGTGGCGGGGCTGCTGTGCTCCACGCCCACCATCCCAGCCCCTCCACTTGCCACCGAGCTGCTGTCCGAGGGGCCGGCCCCACGGCGAAGCTCCTTCTATTTATTCACCGTCTGTTCCTCCTCCAGCCTCTTCCTTCCTACCCGCCTCCGACCTGCTGCCACGGCCTTCTGTTCCAGAACCCCCGTGCCCCTGGGGGGCAGGTCCCAGGTCGCCGCGGGACACGAGGCTGAAGATGCCATGCCACACGGCGTGCAAGGGGCACGGGGTACACTGACTGGCCTGGGGTGGAGTCAGTTTTGCGTTCAGAAGGGTCTGGGGACCCCCTCCCAGAACGCTCGGGGCATGCGTGGGCTGGCAGGCGGCAGTGGGCGGAGGGCACGCGTTTTTGTGGGAGAGGGGGCCTTGTTTGGGTGGGGTCACAGGAGGGGGTGAAGAATGGCACCCTTGAGCAGAGGGGTCTGCAGAGGAACCCTGCCTTTGACCGTTGTCACTGCGGATTTGGTCACTTGGATTCCAATGGGCATTTTCAGCCACAATTCCAGCTGGGTCTCCCCATCCTAGCTCCTGGCTTGGGATCTGCACGCCAGGCCACTCCCACCGCCCCCGCACCCCCGTCTGCATTCCTTCAGCCCTAGGAAAAGAACCCCGTCTTGGGATTCCTGCCACAGCTCTGTCAAGAGACCGTGAAGGGGCTGCCTGCTGGCTTGGCAGGGAGAACACCTGTTGGGGGAAAGCACTGTGTATCAGACTCCACGACAAACGCATATGATTTGACTTAAATTAAGTTTTTCTTTGGAGAATATTTTCATTTTCTTTAAAAGAATATAGTTTTCTTCTAAAAACTTGGCCCACAATTATTTCTTAGGAAAATTATAAGAAACACAGATGTCCATTTTTATGTCATATTTTCAGGTGGTTAAAAGCATTGTAGTTTAACTATTTTTGTATAAATGCCTCTAAAATCTCAAAATATGTGTCTGCTTTTCAGACTTTAGTGTGGGGTTCTCTTTTTGTCATTGTCTTAAGAGTGGTGACCTAAGAAACGTGGTTTGGGGAAATGTAGATTAATTTTTTTTTCTATGAAAGACATTTCGGCATCGGGAAGTGTGGACTTCTCACTGATGGCTTATGTTGGAGTAGCCCTTGTGGGTGGCCGCTGTAGCCAGAGACCCCCTAATTCTGATAAACTATCACAGTGCTTTTCATGGAATATTTTGACTTCCGTCCATCTGTTCCTGTGAGCACCTGAACCACCTTCTCTTGGCTACTGCTCTCCCCGTCCTTCCCCTACTAGTAGGTGTGGGGTCTCTTTGCTTGTAGGACCATCATCTGGGGGAGCCAGGTGGTAGGCACCAGAATATGCCCACTGGGACGCTTAGAGGGGAAGTGGCTGCTGATGGGGTCTCTCAGGGCTGAGGCGTAGAGCTGGGAGGCCCTCTGGTGGGCAGAAGAAGCAAGTGTTGTAACGCAGAGGTCCTGAGATGGGGTGTGTTTCTGGAGAAGGGGATTTCAAGGGGATCAGGGTGGCTTTTTGGAAGAGGTCATCCCAGTGAGGCAGGTGAAAGTAAATTGCAGGAACTGGAGCCTGTTTCTGGCTTTCTCTTTCTCTTGAGCTGGACTTTTTCGCTTTCAAGCTAATTATCGCAAAGCTTTCTTCTGATTGCCTTCTTTTTTTTTGTTTCTGATTTCAAAGCTGCTTTGCCCTTGGTTTCTCCTTGTTGCAAATTCAGCCCCTCTTTCTTCCTTTGCGTCTGCTGTGGAGGAAGCCCCGACCTTCAGCTGTGGAGATCACCATTGTTCTCCCTCCATGCCCGCTCCATTCCTGCTTTCCATGCTTTTCCACCCAGCTGGATTGAGTCGTCACAGCATGAACCACCCCCACACACACCTTTAAGTTCTTGAGCCATACTTTGTCAAAAGTCAGAGGAGAGGGAATGCATGACCCTGGAGGGCAGTGGCCTCATCTCTGGACACCCTCTGCCCGTTCTGGCCTCAAGGGCCTGCATTTCTTCTGTCAGGACTGGTGACTGCCACAGCCCCTGCTACCACAGAGCCTTTGCACATGCAGTGCTCTCTGCCTGGTCCACTCCCTGCCCGACACTAATTAGTGGTCATATCCTTCAGATCTCAGCTACACAAACAAGCCAAGCTCCCGGGTACACTTCTCCCAACACCCAGAATTTTGGGCCCCAGATATCCAAGCTTTCTCGGGAAGTGGCATCTTCAAGTCCATTTTCAGGAGTTCATGCCTGTCGTTTGTTGAGACTGAGGAAGCAGCGTGAGAACCAGACTCCGAGCCAGGTAGATTGCCCACGACCCCCCAGCCCTGGATGCCAAACCCACCTGCTGCTAGGATATCATCCCTGATGTCACTACCTGGTGACACCTCTAACTGTGCTTTTCGTCACTGCTGTGCTTTCATGTGTCAAGAGAATAAGGTACTTATTTTCTTGATGTCTTACCTCCTCACTAGATGTTGTACTTTCCAGTCCAGGGCCTGTTTGTCTCCACAGTGCCTGGCACATAGTTGGTACCATAGCCTGAGCCAGACCCTGCCCTGGCTTTAGGGTCTAGACTTAGAACCCCCTCCCTCATTGGTTTGCAAGTCCAAGCGCAGCCTCAGTTGCCCAGTGAAGGAGCCAAGGGTGGGATATAAAGACCCCCAAACAGGACTTTACATGAGCGCTATACACACTGCCCATCAAGTGTGTGCATGTGTGCCCCAGGCGGCATACACACAGGTGCTTTTGTGCCAGACCCTGGGGTTAGTGCTGGGTCCACTGCAGAGTGAGAGAGTGTATGTGTGTGTGCGTGTGTTGGGCTGGGATGGCGGGCTCTTGGAGGGTCTTGGGAGTAGGCCTTAAGTCTGGGACAGCAGGGGTTGGTGCTGACCCCTCCTGGTCAGTTCTTTCTGCCACTCTTTGGCCAGGAAAGTACCTCCTGTGGGGTAGAAGGAGGAAGGGGCTGGGCAGTTGGCCAGTGATTTATGGGACCTGGGAGGGGCGGGGCATACGAATCCACAGCAGCAGAAGTTTGGAGAGCAATGCGTGCCAGGGAATGACCTGGGGTCAGTGGGCCAGTCCTGGTGGTGGTCGGTCAGAGGCTGAGCATAGTGATGTGTGGGGCTGTGCTCACTGCATCTCCTCCCACCTCCACCATCCCTGAGGTCGACCTCTAGCTCTGTGCACTTCTAGTTATCGAATGCTCCCTGGGAGGGATGAGGGCGGCAGGGGTAGGGGGAGGCTTGCTTAGCCTGCGGGGGCTCCAGGAGGGCCCTGGGCTGGGACATGAGGATGGGTCTGGGAGTGGGGTCAGGGTTCAGGTCACTGGTGACCTACCCAGCGCTGCTCTGGAGGACCTGCCTCTGCACAGTGTGGGGGTCTGTGTGCACCGTGAGTGGGTGTCGTACCTGGCTAATAGAGGGACCTGTGTCCCCACATACTCTGGGGACTGGGTGACTGCTCAGAGCCTGCCCGGGTGAGGGGCCCAGAGACGAGGGTGGGGCATATGGCCTGCGGTGGAGATGGGGAAGCTTTTCCTGAGCCATCCTTGGGAGGAAGTCTGTGTGGCACTGTCTCCTGGGGTAGCAGGAGCAGTCTGAGGCAGTTCAGACGGAGCCCAGGATGTGTCTGGAATCTTGGAGAACCCAAGGGGAACACAGGTGGAGCAGAGGGGTGCCTTCTCCCCCTCCTTCCTTCTCTTTCCCTGAGGGCACTGCTGGGCTGTCCTCCCTACACCTGGGGGTGTGTCACAGGTGGACTCTTTCCTGTCCTGCATGGAGGGTTACTTTAGGGGACCAAGAGGTCTTGAGAGGCTCCCAAGGACATCAGGCCTCTATGAGCTGGGGGACTGTGGCCCTGAAACATCTGGTACTTTGAAGGAAAGTGCTCACCTGTCCATGCCCAGCCGTTCACCTGTCACTCCCATGGTTCCACCCCAGTGCACACTCTCCTCCTCGTCTGCCGTGCAGGTATACCTGCACATGTTACACATGCCTGCCCTGCCCACTGGTTACATGACTCTCACAACCTCTACCTGCCTGAAGTTACGTGACGCATACCTGTCATAGGCACCTGCACGACACGGCTAGCTCACTCCTGTGTGACAATGCTGGGCCATCAGCGCCTTGTCCACTGTCAGCCTTGCAGACACTGAGGGTGAGGTTCAAGGCCAGGGAGATGCATTTCACCAGGCCTGACGTTTGCTTGCCCTCCTTCAGTCCCAGAGTGTTCTGGAAACTCCATCTTCCACCTGAGCCAGTGGCGCTAACAAGGATTGCTGGGTCTCTTCAGCCTTGTGCCTAACCCATGGCCTGGTGTTGCTGTATTCCTGAGCTGTGGGGATCTCAGCCAGGACCTGCTGTCCTGGCAGCCAGATAAGAGCTTTGAGTCTCTGCCTGTCCCTGAACTGCCCCTTCCCATGGCCCTGCCCAGCTGGGCTCAGCTCTCTCCATCCATCCCCCGAGAATTTGCTCAACTCTGACCCTGGGGACTAGGGACTCACTGACCCTGGGGAGAGGGGCTCCCTCCAACCTGAGACACAGCTTTCATGGGGGTGGAGGGAGTGTCTTTAGAGAGGCACAGAAGTTCTGTCTGCGATGGAGATCGAACTGACCAGGTCTGTGCCACGTGGAAGGGGAGGCATCGAGGTGCTGCTGGCCCTGTGCAGTTCAGGGGCCACTTGGGTGAGGGGTCCAGGTGTCCTTAAGGGAAGACCACGGGAACCCTGGGAGGGGATCGGGGGTCTCACTGTTAGGGGCCGGTGGGGACAGATTACATTTACTGTAATGTGAGCCCTCCCTCACTTCTTCCTTTCCTCTTTCCTTCCTTTTCTTCTATTAAAAAAAAATGTATTTAAAAACTTCATTATACTCAGTCTGTTTGGACCGAGCATCCGGGCGGATGTATCAGTTTCCCTGGAGGGGAAAGACGGCAGAACAGGTTTGTGTGCGAGTGTAAATCGAAAACGTTTGACATATGGAGGTGTCTGTCACATGGAGCGCACATATAATTATATGTTTGGAGCTCAGGGCAGGAGTCGGGGCTGGAGATACATTTTGGAGCCATCTGTTTATAGAGGTATTTGAAGTCACAGGTGAAGTCACGTGGAAAAAGAGTGAGACAAAAAAGAGAAAGGGCCCAAGCTGGAGCCCTGAGGTGCTCCCGCATTTATGCCTCGGCACTGGGGGTGGAGCAGGGGCAGCCGGTGAGGTGGGCTGGAGTAAGCATCAGAGAGGCCTTGGTGAAATAAGCTGCAACAGCGTTTGGGAAACCAGAGATGACCAGTGAACTTGAATAAGCCGTTTTAGTGCAGCAGTGGGGGAAAGCCCACTGAGATGAGGAGAAGGAAGAGAAAGCAAAGAGCAGCCAACTTTTTCAGGTGTTTTGGGAAGAGGTGCAGCAGCCAGAGGGCTTGGGCGGGGGGAGTTCTTTCAGAATATAAGAGCGTGTACACCCCATGTGGGCATTTTTGGAGTTGTTTTCCACCCCTAGGCCCCACTCGTCATGGGGATGGGGTCTGTGTCTGCAGTGGTCACAGCCCCTTGCCCAACATCTGGCTCCCAAGGTGCTAGTGAACATCAGTTAAGTGAATGGCTCAGAACACTGACAGATGTTTAATAGATGCTCACAAATGTGACTTACTGTTGGTGGCGGATGAAGAAGTAGCTGAAGACTAAGTGATGGCAGTTCTGGAAGCGTTTCTCCAGAGCTAACATGAGGCCATGGTGTCCCTCAGTCTACTGGACTAGGATGGCGGCTCTGGGTCCCAAGAAGAGATGGGGTGAGACGCCCAGCAGCAGCAGTGTGCAGGCCACTGCGTGTGCCAGCTCCCACACCAGACCGAGTCTCCTCTAAGAGCTCACAACTTGCCCCAGCCCACCGGGGACCAGGAGGAAGAGGCTAACTCAGGAGGGAGCCACTTACTGAACCTAGCATGGACGGTGTCTATACAAAGTGCCATAGCTTGACTCCGATGGGGAGGCATCTGGCTGCAGCCACGTGGAGAGCATTAGCCAAAGACTGAAGATCACTGGGGGGCCCTTTTGACATTCTGTCTAGCCGGAGAGATGTGGATCACCTCTGTGTGAGGAATGCAGATCCTCTTTTAGACCAGCTAGACACCGAGCTCAATGTCACTGAAGATGAATGTCAGGACTGCAAACACTGTTTGAAGATCTTAGAGCAAATGAATGAGGATGACAGCAGACAGCTCCAGATGGAGCTGCGTGAGCTGGCATTGGAGGAGGAGACACTGATACAGGAGCTGAAAGGTGTGGTAAAGAGCCACAAGACAGTGGCAGAAAAATCTTGAGACGTGCCAGGCTGAGGCTGGGGAGGAAGCTCAGTGTCGGAGGGAATACGTGATTTGAATGACAGCGTTGGACCTGGATGATGGGGCTGGAGAGCGTAGAAGCCAGATTCGTTACGCCCAGATGCAGCTGGGCAAGCTGAGAAAATCAATGTCTTCAAGGAGACCTTCAACATCTTCACAGTGGACAATTTGGTACAGTTAGTAACTTCAGACTGGGTCGCCTGCACAGTGGTCCTGTGGAATGGAATCAGGCTAACGCTGCTTGGGGCTGGACAGCGTTCCTGCTTCATGCCCACACTGGTAAGATGTGTCTGAAATTTCAGAGGTGTCAACTCGCTCTATGAAAACGATTCACATTTGGAGCCTCAGACAGACAAAACCAAGGAGCTGCTGTTGCGGTGTTTCAGGGGTTTGGAGGAGGTATGGTTTTCCTGGGGCGAAGTTTGCTCTGTGATGGTAGCTTTCCTGGGCTGTGTACAACAAACAGTTGAAAAAAGAGATTGCAAAAAGTTAGACACATTTTTGACTTTCTTACAGGATGGATGTGGAGAAAGGTAAGATTGAAGACATAGAGGCAGTGGTAGCTCCTGGCTCATCAAAACTCAGTTTAATTCTGAGGAGCAGTGGGCAATAGGTCTCAAGTTCATGCATGATGAATGCCTCACAATTTCATAACAAATGACTTTTTTCCTTCAAGAGATGCTTCTCTTAAAGGCTTTGACTTTTGTTTACAAAAAAAAAAAAAAGGCTTTAAAGTAAATTCAGGCAATATCAAATATGACATGTTTATAATACCCCCAGAATCTACAAAACCACTTTATTTTGAAATGTCATGTGACAGTTTTCAGAGCTACGACATGCTATGTATAGCTACCAGCCTTTGTCATAGTTTCGACTCTTAATCCTATGTCTTCCTTTCCCTCTCTCTCTTCAAAATTAAATTTGCTTTTTTAAAAAAACTCAGTCAAGGGGGTGGCTCCATTGTGTAGCGGTCAGCACATCTGCTTTACACACCGAAGGTCCTTGGTTTACGCCCAGGTGGAGCCATGGACCATACCCTGGGTGCGCCAGGCCCCAGGTGCACACCACGAGCGTGTGGGAGGAGACGTCCTGCCTTCAGAGATCCAGTTCTTAAGGGGTGGAAGTGGGTGGGGGGTGGAATTAAAGGAGGAAAGAAATGGGCAGAGAAACTAAATAAACATTTTTAAAAAATGGAATTGAAATCATCGTTTTTTTCACTGGATTTTATTTCTATCAACTTCCTGCACTTAGAATATGAAATAGAAACTTTGTCTCCAACTTCAATGACAAGATTTTCGAGACACACAGTTAGATAATGTGAGAAAACACATAAGCTTTGCCTGGTCACCATGTGATGTGATCAGAAGCTTGAAATTTAACACTTCACTGGGTTCTAGTATTGAGTGGTTGCTCTGCTCCGTGTTAGAGATAAGAAATTGTGTCTGATACTGTTTGAGATATCTGAGAGATTTAATTATTTGTAATAAAAGCTTTGTTGACATCTGGGAAAAAAGTGAGTAACCATTATCATCCAGGTAAGAGACTGTAGAATAAAGCATTTCTGCAGTTCGTATGTGGGTCCTGGCATGGAATAGTGGGATCTGTGTTACTTCAACAGTAGTGTCTGTGGCACTGTATGTGTGGGCACACCTTGTGTCTGCGAGGCCTGCCACTATGCAGCTGGAATCACCTGCTGAGGGGACACATGACTCATATGGGGGATAGTATATGAAGACTGCCAGGTAGGTTCCTACTTTCATGGCCCAGCCAGGTGGTCAGACATCAGTCTGGCTTTGAGGTCACAGCAGTGTGATCCTGTCTCAGGTCAGCTCCCTCTTGAGAAGGGGCCACTGAGCCAGCTGCAGACCCTCTGCACATTGCCCCCAGGGCTGTGCCCGTGTTGGAGGTGAACGTTCAGGGCCAGGGCCTTCTGGCCAGCTGTCTCTGCAAGTCCTACCCTGTATCACAGTCATTCGCCAACTCCGTGTGTTGCAGGGGCTCATCTCACCCATTGGTGTTTGCTCTGAGATTCCTTTGTCTGGTCCTGGTTGTCTTCCTTTCCCACCCTGCTCAGGGCTTAGGCAAGAGTCTACCCCCCTGCCTTCATCAAGAGGAAATGTGGGTTCAGTTACTTTTTCTCTCTCTCAAACCCATTGACCTGCAGCAGCCCTGGCTGCCTCCTCATCGCTGTCACGGGGACAGTGGCTCGTAAGTAAGCATGTTCAAGCTTTCCCCACCCTAAAAACTGCTCCCTAGACCCAGAGCCCTGTCCTGTTGCTGCCCTGCCCTCTGGGTTCAACTTGAAGTCATGGTTTTTCTTTTCTTTTTCAATTTTATATTGAGAATTATATATACCGAGGGTAGAAAACACACACACACAATTTGAAGAAAACAAAAACATACCAGTAGACCTACCTCCTAGTTCGAGAAGTAGAACATAATCAGTCTCCTACATGTTCCCTGTTCCAAGCACATGCCCCTACGGTTACCCTCTCCAGGGTAACTATCATGCCGAATCATGTGTCGATCACTCCTTTACTTCTCTGTATAGTTTTATCCCCTATGTATGTATGCTTAAACAATTATCGTTTAGTATCGAATGCATTGGGATTTTATGTTAATTAAATCATCCTGTATGTATGCTTCTGTGTTTACTTCCGTTCAGCCTTACATTTTAGAGATTCATCCGTGTTTATGTGTAGTGTAATCATTCATTTTAGTTGCTGGGTAATATTCCATCGATGAAGACAGTACAAGTGATTTAACCATCACCGTTGATGGCTATTTGAGTTGTTTCTAGTTTATAACTTTTATAAACAGTGTATCTATGCACGCTCTTATCTTGGTTCACATATTTCTCTAATACAGCAAAAGAGTAGAATTGCTAGGTTATAGGGTATCTGTAATATTTCACTTTTCTAGATATTGTGAAATCATTTTCCAAAATGGTTGTAACAATTTACTGTCCGATTCAAATTCAAGACTATAGCATTTAACTTATCTTCTAACTCAACTATGTTACATCTAATCTATATTATATATGCATTCATCTATATTACATATATTTGAGGATATGATCATTCTGATACTTCCAATTCAAATTCAGGACTATAGCATTTTTTAATTCTTTTCTCCTTCTACTTTATACATTGAGTGTCCTGGTTCATAAGGACCCAGAGGAAAATAATATTTGTCTCTTGTTCCTGGCACAGAATTTCAAAAAATGGAATATCCTGAGTGATAGGAGTGTCTTGTTATTGCTAATGAAGTGAGTCATTTTGGTCCTCTAGATATTTTCAGGGTGGGGACTAGTTATTGGAAAGACTAATCATGTGATTAGAAGGTTGGGACTTTGGGTCAGCCTGAACTCTGCTGGGTGGATTGGGGAGGGGCTGGAGATTGAGTTCGATCATGTGGTCAGTGATTTAGTCAGCCATTGCTACCAAATAAAAACTGTGGAAAGCGAGGCTCAGTGGAGCTTCCTGGTTATTGAACATATCAATGAGTTGCGAGAGTGGTGTGCCCTGACTCCATGAGGAGGGGTCAGGGAAGCTCTGCTCTCCTACATCCAGACCTTACCCTACATATATCCTTTATAATAAAATTGTAAGTATATCTCTTTTCCTGATGTCTGTGAATCAGGCTAGTACATTATTAGACATGAGGAGGTCATGGGAGCCCCTGAATTTGTAGCCTGTTGGTCAGAAGTGTGAATGGCCTGGGGACCCTACTAATGGCTGTCATCTTAAGTAACAGAAATCTTGTGGAGGACTTTCTCCTTAAACTTGTAGAGGCTGATACTAACTGGGTAGTGTTAGAATTAAATTGCAGTTCTCCACTTGGGAGTGAAACAGAATACCACATTGCACACCTAAGAGTCTCAGATTAAAAGTACTACTATGATTGCCACTATTATGATTATGAAACCAGTTAAAATTTTTCTTTTAGCATATATTCTTGCTTTTTCCTCATTTAAAAATTATTGTACTATATATTGTCAGAGCATATAGTTATTACATATTAGACTCTTTCCTTCTTAACTCTCTTTTGGTCTTAGTTCTAAAATAATTACATATTTGACGCTCATCACTAGTCATAATTTTGATGTCTCAGTTATGTTGGCTGTATGAAGCCCATTCTCTAGGAGATAATTCAGGCAAGAAACAAAAGAATAATACTGCCTGAATTTTTGCATGCTGATAGTAGTTTTTCTGTACCTTTTACCTGAAAGTCAGTTTTGCTAGGTATAAATTTTTCAGGTCACATTTTCTTTGCTTGAGTATCTTAAATAGAGTAATCCATTTTCTTTTGGCATAAAGTATTGCTGTCAAAGTCTTATGATAACGTTTTTCCCTTCTGAGACTTTTTTTTTTTTTTGCCTAGAAACTTCCGTTTTAAGATTTAAAAAATTTCTCTAAAGTCTAATAAACTTAACAGAATATATTTTACTGTTGGCCATTCAAAAATACCAAGTACCTTTTTGATATATAATTTCAAATATTTTTATTTCAGGAAGGTTTTCTAGAATTATAGTTTTAGTATTTGTTTTGTTCTCTTGCTTTGGTTTTCTTCTTTAGGGACTCCTGTCGTCTGTATGTTGGCTTTTTTTTTATCTTGGAATGTCTCAGTTTCTCTTTAATTTTTGAAGGACAGCTTTGTTTGATGTAGTACTCTTGGTTGATATTTTTCCAAAGAAGACATATAAATGGAGGACAAGTACATGAAAATATGCTCAACATCACCAATGATCAGGGAAATACAAATTGAAACCATGGTGAGATGTCACCTTTCACCTGTTAGAATAACTGTTCTCAAAAAGACAAGAGACAAGTGCTGGCAAGGATGTGTTGTCTGTTTTTCTCTTCAGATCTGTTGGTATCTGCTCAATAAGGTGCTCTGATGTTGGGTGCGTATATATTTACAATTATTAATTCCTCTTGATGAATTGACTCTTTTATTATTATATAATGACTCTTGCCTCTTGTTACAGTTTTTGACTCAAAGCTTATTTTACCTGGTATTGCTTCTTTTTGTTTCTACTTTCATGGAATTTATTTTTCTATTCCTTCACTGTGAACCTACATGTGCCCTTAAAGCTGAAATGAGTCTCTTATAAGCAGCATCTAGTCCATTCAGCCACCCTATGCCTTTTGATTGTAGAATTCAGTCTACTTACATTTAAAGTAATTACTGATCGGTAAGGACTTACGAATGCCATCTTATTAGTTGATTTCTGGCTGTTTTTTCCTCTCTTGCTGTCTTCATATGTGAATTGATGATTTTCGATAGTGGTATGCTTTGATTCCCGTCTCTTTTTATTTTGTCTATCTATTTTGTGTATTTTGTGTATCTACTGTTTTTGCTTTGTGGTTACCATGGGGCTTACATAAAACTTCTTAATGCTTTAATAGTCTATTTTAAACTGTTAATAACAACTTTGATTGCATACAAAAACCCTACCCTTTTATTCCTCTCCATTTATATTTCATCATTACAATTTACATCTTTTTATAATGTGTACCCATTAAAAAATTATTGTAGCTGTAGTATTTTTTAAGATTAAAGATTTTGGTTTATTATCCTTTCAAATATAGTGTTCGAAGTCTACATGGAGTGTTCCTCTTGGACGCAATTCAGGGACCCAGGCTTCTTTCACCTTGAGGCCCTGCCATCCTCTAGACTTGGTCAACCATCCTCTTGTGGCCAAAAGGTGCTGGACAGTCTTTTATTCTGATTCACAACACCTTACAAAGTATGAGCTCAGCTCCTATGTGCTTTCCCTGCATGGTGTACACTCACTCACAAGACACAAATCAAATGTCCACTTTAGTTCAAGGAAGTCATGGCCTTGCTTTCCATCAGTCTTTATATCATTCTAATCACGTAGTTATTCAGTATCTATGTGCCAGTCAGTCTTTCTGGTTCAGGTAGCGTTCCTAAATAAAAGATCTCTTGATAGACAATATCTCAAACACAGCATTTCTCATTTATCTAAGTACCTTTTAAGGAGACAGTGCTGAAGGAAGGTAAAAGCAACATCATCTTTCCAGGATTGGTTCTATGGAAAGAGCCTATGACTGCTGTTAACAGTTTGCCCATAAGAACTATTCAGGGTTTCTCTTTATCCTCATGTCAGTTTTAAAAATATTTTTCTTGGAACTTGTACATTTTATCTAAAATTTAAAAATGTACATAAAATTTTTATAAATCTTCTTATTTTGATGACTAAAGGGTCTTTGGTAAAGTTTTAACAATATTGATTTTCCGTGTCTTTTCTATTTTTCTTTTTAATGTCTCCATACCCAAAGTTTTGTCGGTTTGTTGCAGATTAAACTGTTCAAAAACGTATACTCCGCAGCTACATTGCAGGGGTATACTTTCTCATTCCACTGATATTAGTCTCAGCTATGTCACATGATTGGGACAATGGGATGTTAAGTCATCAGTTGCTTCACTATGACTGTACAGTTGGTCTTTCCTTCTCACACCTGTCATCACTATGGGACTATTTTCCCTCTAGTAGCACAGGTTCTTTAGCTTGAGCCCCAGAATGAAGAGATGTGGATCTGACTTAAGCCCAACCTGCAGGGGGAGCCACGTCCTACCAGACCCACAGCTTGAATGGTCACTGTCTAGCCAAGCCCAGTTTATATCAGCTGACACTCCAGCCAAGCTGTAGCACATGGGTGATCATAAATGATTCTCATTTTAATCCATTGAACTTTGGGGCTGTTGGTTACACAGTAAAAGCAATCTAACCTAATCATTAATTTCCATAAACATGAGGAATTTCTGACTTTTTAAATTATTGATTTCTATATTAATTCATTGAGACCAAACTATATGCTCTGAATGACTTCAAAATCCTTTGAAACTTGAGGCATACTTTATGTCCCAACGTATGGTCAATTTTTATAATGTTCTACATATGCTTGAAGAGTGCCTGTTCCTTATTACATGCCTTAATCTATGTCCACTAAGTTGTTTTTAATTGTATTTTAAAATTTTGTATATATTTAATTATTTTGTTTAAATAACTTTATTGAAGTGTAATTAACATGCAAGAAGACACATATTTAAGTGTACAATTTGTAACTTTTGACAATTGTATAAATTAGAAAAAACACCATGATCAAGATCAGTCGCTCCTAAAAGTTTCCTTGCACCTCTTTGAAATACCTCTCTCCTGCTTCTCCTTGTTTCCTTCCTCATCTCAAGGCTATGCCTTTCTGTCAGCACAGTTAGTCCTCACTTAATGTTGTCAATAGGTTCTGCAACTTTAAGCAAAAGGACCTATAACAAAACCAATTTCACCATAGGCTAATTGATACGAACGAGAGTTAAGTTCCAATGGCATCTTATAAACATTATAACAAAACGGTGTTGAATAAAACGACATTATTAAAGACCTGCTGTATAGATGTTTGTATTTTCTAGAACTTTATGACATGGAAGCATGCAATATGCACTGTTTTTGGTCTGATTTCCTTCACTCAGCATAATATTTGTAATTCAACTGAGTTATATGTGTCAATATTTTATGCCTTGTTTGAGGCTTACATTTAAAAATTTGCATATAGTAAAACTTACTCTTTTTTGTTTACCTTTCTGTGATTTAGAAAAATACATTTTCCCCAACTTTATTAGGATGTATTTGCCATGCAACATTATGTCAGTCTAAGGGGTACAATGCATCAATTCACATTTTATATTGCAAATGATTATCAATATAGTGTTAGCTAACATCTTCATCACATCACATAATTACCATTTCTGGGTTGACAAATGGTGGAAAGTTAGAAAAAAACTGGCAGTACAGTTTGCACTATCTGTAGTCATGCACAGAACATGATCAAGGGTGTTACACTGGGTTTTCCTTACAAGATGAAGCCTGTGTATGCTCACTTCCCCGTCAAATTCGTTATTCAGGAAAATGGTTCTCTTGGTGAAATCTGAAATTTCTTGGGTGAAAAATACATCCGCAGGGTTCAGATGAGGTCATATGTTGCTTGTTCAGTATCTCAAGCCCAGAAAGATGAGTTAATTTTTCTCATTGAACTTATATTAAATTCAGCTGTTTTGATTCAACAAGCCATAACAGTTAAAAACAAAGATATCAGAAAGTTTTGGGATGACATTTGTGTTTCTGAAAATGCAGGCTGACAAATAAGATCTAAGTTATCCAGAAAAAATATATATTAGTTTCCGTTGTACAGCATAGTAATTAGCGATCTATGTAACTCATGAAGTGGTCACCCTACTATATCAGGTACCCCTCTTTCCCCTTACACATTTTTACAACATTGTTGACTATTTTCCTTATGCTACACTTTATATCTCCATGACTATTTGTATCTATCTATTTGTACTACTTAATCCATCTGTCCTTTTTCACTGTCCCCCCTAACCCCTCCATCTAGTAGCTCTCAAAATATTCTCTGTATATATGAGTTTATTTCCTTCCGTTTTTGTTACTGTTGTTATTTTGTTCTTTAGATTTCACATGTATGCGAGTGAAATCATGTAGTATTTGTCTTTCTCTATCTGACTTGCTTCATTCAGCGTAATACCTTCTAGGTCCATCAAAGCAATATCTTTTTCCATGCCCCTCCTTTTAGTCAGAGTGTGTTTTTTAATCTGAAATGAGTCTCTTGTAGGCAGCATATATAGAGGCCTTGTTTTCCTATCCATTCAGCAACCCTATCTTTTGATTGGAGCGCTTAATTCTTTCCATTTGAGGTACTTGTTGATAGGAAAGTAGTTATTACCATTCTTTATTACTGTTTTTGATACGTGTTTCTTCTTCTTAAAGAAATCCTTCCAATATTTCCTGTAATACTGGCTTGGTGTTGATGAATTCTATTAGCTTATTTTTGTCTGGGAAGCTCTTTATCTGTCCTTTGACTCTAAATGATAGCTTTGTCGGATAAAGTACTCTTGTTTGTAGATATTGGGGTTTTAACACTTTGAATATTTTGTGGCTAAGTCCTTCTGTCCTGCAAAGTTTTTTGAGAAATCAGCTGCCAATGTTATGGGTGCTTCTTTGTAACTAATTGCTTTTCTTTTGCTGCTTTTAAGATTTTCTCTTTGTATTTAACCTTTGGCATTTTAATTATGATGTATCTTAGTGTGAACTTTAGGTTCATTTTGCGGGGGGACTCTCTGAGCTTCCTGGGGTTGTATGTCTTATTTCCTTTACCGGGTGAAAGAAGTTTTCCATATTTATTTTTTCAAATAGCTCTTCAACTTCTTGTTCTCCCTCTTCAGGTAACCCTATAACATGGATGTTGTTACCCTTAATTTTGTCCCATAGGCTCCTTAAATTATTATCACGTTCTTGGTTACTTTTTTTCTCAATGTTTTGATTGAGTGTCCTTGGCTTCCTCATCCTCTATATTGGTGTTTCAATCCTCTTCTTCCTCTACTCTTTTTAGTCCATCTAATATATACTCTTCGTCTCAGATAATGTGTTCTTCATTTCTGACTGGTTCCCTTTTATAATTTACATCTCCATTTTTATGTTTTTATCTTTTTGTTAAACTTTTCACTGAGTTCATCTACACTTTCCTTAATTTCATTGAGCATCTTTATAACCAGTGTTTTGAAATCTGCATCTTTTAGATTACTTGACTCCATTTTTCCTGTCTGTTCTTTCATATGGTTTCTGCTTCTTTTTCTTCCCATTTTGTGTCTGTTTCTATGTACAAAGCAAAGCTCCTAAGTCTCCTAGTCTTATTAGTGAAGCTTTGTGTAGTAGGTGACCAGTGGCACAGTCCTGAGAGGGTTTAGCCCCAGCCTGTGCCCCTCTGGGGCCACCTGTTAAGACTCAGTAAGCAATCCACAGGTTCTGTGCTTATAGTTGCCTCAAGAAGCCACGCTGGAAACCGAGGCCAGCTGCTACCATTGTGAGTCTTGGCGCTGCTCAGAAAGTGGCGCAGGACTCTCCAAGGACACAACTGAACGTGGCTTGGGTAGGCCCACGAGTTTCAGGGAATCCTCTGGGCGGAGCGACCTCTGTTATCCAGTTTGGTGATGTCTCATTGTGGCGGTGCCGAGTCTGCACGGCGGGAGCGGGGAGGGCTCAGCAGAGGAACGGTGGATACCGACAGCGCTTCTGCCCAGGAGAGAGCCTCGCCTACCACCCTTCCTCGCTCTGACAACTCAGCGTCCCCCGTAAGTCCCTGGTGGCCCCTGTGGAGCTAACCCTGTGCTGATGCTCAGAGCAAGCAAGTCTGTCACCATGGAAGTCCGCTGGCTGACATGGCCCCTTTAGGAGGCGTCTGCAGCGGCCAGCTGCTGCCGCAGCCTCTGTGCCACTCAGTCGCTGGGGACTGGGCAGCCTCCCTTCTTCGCCTTCTCCTACCTCCGACTGTTGCAGGGTGATTTCTCATTTCTCTCCCTAGTTGTAGAGCTTCTCTTCTTCTGGACTCTCAGGTGACTTTGCTTGCTGTTCGTTCCGTGTTTCCATCTCAGTTTTGATGTGGTCACAAGAGGGGATGAGCAAAGCTTTTATCATCTCCACCATTTTGCCTGGTCTCTCATTAATCTTTTGTATTGTTTTTCTAGATTCTATTTTGTTTGTTTCCACTTTGATCTTTATTGTTTCCTTCCTTTTCACTTTGGACTGTGTTTGCTGTTCTTTTTCTAGGTAAGTGTTAGGTTAGATTGTTTATTTGAGCTTTTTCTTATTTCTTGAAGTAAGCTTGTATTGCTATGAACTTCCCTCTTAGGACAGCTTTTGCTGTTTCTTGTAAATTTTCAATCATTGTGTTTTCATTTTCATTTGTCTCTAGGTATCTTTTGATTTCTTCCTTGATATCATTGTTAACCCATTCATTGTTTAGTAGCTCGTGTTATTTAACCTCCATGTGTTTGTGTATTTTCCAGTTTTTTTTCTCATAGTCGATTTCTAGTTTCATACTATTCAGGTTGGAGAAGACGGTCGATATGATTTCAATCTCAAATTTTTTGATGCTTGTCTTGTGTTCTAATGTGGTTATCCTGGAAAATGTTTCATGTGCATTTGAGAAGAATGTATATTTTGCTGCTTTGGGATGAAATGCTCTGAAAATATCTACTAAATCCATCTGGCCTAGTGTGTCTTTTAGGTCCATTGTTTCCTTGTTTCAGTACTAATTGTTCCAGATTTGGCCAGTGGGAGCTTTCTCAAGTTTTTTTTTCTGCCTGAGTTTCCATGAACCATCTCATCTTGTTTGCGCCAGTAAACTGTTTCCCTGCATAGAAGGCTGAGTTGAATTCTTGAGAGAGTTTAAGCAGATCGAGTACTACCTCTGGACAACCCGGCACTCTGGTCTATAGAACTCCAGCTCATAGGGCCTGTAAGGCTGTGGACACCTCAGAGTCTCTGACACAGGGGAGAAACTACACAACCTCACAACTGTTCACTCGTGTTTCTGGATGGACTGTGCAGTGTAAGCCCCTTTTGGGGCCAGATTCACTAATGGCGGACAGTGAGAGAGCCAGGGGAACAAAACAAGTCTGGAGCCACTGTGAGTCACGAAGGTGCCAAGGAATTTTCTCCCTTAAAGGTGAAAGGGACGCTGGTGGCATGATCTGACATGGTAGCACACTAGCCCCTGAGAAAACCCACATGGTCACAAGTTGCAACTTTTCTGATAGGGTGTGACTCAGAGCCCAAAGATGGTGTCCACCTGTTTTGGGGGCCTGATCCAGAGAGTGCAGCAGTGAAGATGTTTGAAGGGCTCCATCAGGCCTAGCTCCCTATATTTGTCTCCAGGAGTTAAACCTAGGCAAAAGTAAGTTTTCTGGTTGACTTTTTGTTTACCTATAGTGGCATAGACCTATCCTTGACCCCTCTTATGATTTTTGTCTCCACATTTCGGGAAAAATTATGTTTGGAGCTAGGCTAGACCAGGGAGAAGGATGAACAAAGGATGGCCAGGAAACAGGTGACAGCTGGGGCTGAGACAACTGAGCATTTGACTTAATGAAGTCAATTAGAAACGTCAGCTCCAATTGGTCTTTGTCAAAAGTGAAACCACATCTTCTCCAGGAGCTTTGCTCTCAGAGTAGGAGGAGCTTCTCACACATAACACCCTGATGACTGAGAGGGTCACATGTGCCATGTTCGTGCACTCAGGACTAAGAAGGTCTATGGGCTGGGCTCAAGGAGTTAGTAGTTTATAAGCAGCACAAACCCTGCTCTGAGCAGGGCATTTCATCTGTTGACACTATGAAGGGGACACTGCTTATGCTGGCTTTGCTGGTGACTAGTGGACTGGGCATCGAGATGGGTAGGGATGGGAAAGAGGGATGAGATGGTCTTCTGGACCCTTGCCCCACTCTACCTCACTCCCCTAGTGGTGATCTTTGAGCAGCTTCTAGCAATAAATTTAAGGGGCAGCTGGGAGATCATTGCCCAGTAGTCATGCAGAAACCCCATGAGGTTTTCAGTCTTTGAATGGAGGGAGAGGTTTGGAGGTAGAGGGGTCCTTCACTGTGCACACATAGGGGATAGCTGTTTGGGGTAGTGGTACTTATCTGACGGGCAGAGGATCTCTAGTTCTAGCCCCTCCTACTGTTCCCTTTAGCTGGGAGTACTTTTTTTTTTTTACACTTTTTTTTTACCTTATGAATTGATTTGTTGATTTTAATTAGCTTCAAGTTTACAATACATGGGTTAGACATTTATATAGTTTATAAGACGATCCCCCTAATTGCTCCTTCTCTCCTCTGGCTCTCCACCTAGCCAATATATTATTGCTAACTGCATTCCCTATGCTGTTCTCCCCATCCTGTGACTATCTAGCAACTACTAATTTGTACTTCTTTAAATCTTCACTAGCTGGGAGTACTTCTTAGAGATCATTTTCTCTGTGATGTAAGCAGTCTTGGGAGAGGAAAGGTCTCTGTGGAAGGTGAGTCAGGAGATACTGGGTATGTGAGTTGCTTTCAAGTGGTGAGGAAACGGGGAACTCATACCTTCGTGATTCCTTTAATGAAGTGTTTTCTGTCTGTGTCTTCAGTGGAAGCTGCCTTATTTTTTATGGAATCTGGTGTGGTGGCTACTGGAGACAAGTTACTGTTGAGTACCAACCTCAATCTGGTCAATGTTACCCAACCAGGAAAAGTAGCCTTAGGATAAATTCAGGATTGCTACAGTGAGGGAGGACTCACATCCAAGATCTTGGATCTGATGATCATGGTAATTTACTCTACTTCCCCTGACCCCTACCCTGAAGACACACACACAGCATATTGCACTATGCCACATACAAATAGACCATGCAATCACTGGATACATGACAGACAAGATACACTATAGACAATCAAGCACATAAAACTGCTCCACTCTAGAGCACATGTAATGTTCGACCACATGCTACATGCACATCCAGCCTGCTTGCTACCACACATGTCTTTATCATGCCAGTTAGCTTACACACAATTGGAAAAGAGGGGACTAGTATCAGTGTCATATAGAAAGTGTATTGGCTCATGTGATTTCAGCCTAGGTTAGGAGAGCTAGCATTGCAGGAGTAGAATTTTAACCTTTGGCAGGAAAGAAAGAGTTCAGCTTCTACACACGTAGGATCCCTGAGTGCTCTGTTTTAGAAAAATTTAAAATGAGCACTTAGACTCTTTTAGACTGCTTTTAGACTCTTCTCCCAGGAAGGGACTCTCTGGCTTTACAAGACTTCTGGATTTTGATCAGTTTCCCTTCCTCTTGCGCCCACCTCGATGGCTATTACTCTGGCTCAGAGCTCTACTTCCATCTGTACTCAGTGCCCACGAGCCAGAAATTCCACTTCGTTGTTTTGGTGCCTGAGTTGGCATTGATACATGCAGCTTCTAGATACCTGCAGCTTCTCACCAGGGCTGGTCAACGTACCTCCTGATGAGGAATCTTTTTTTGTTGTCCTTTTTACATAGTTATAGACTTTGAATAGTCTGCCTCTTCTCCTATTATCCCCCAAAGTGCTGATTCTGCAAAATGAGAGATTTTTCAAGAAGCAGAACCTCTTGCATTAATATAGGCAAAAGGGGCATGGGATTGTTTACAACACACGCATAGACATTCCATACATCCAATATACCTAACAGACAAGTCTCAGGGACAGGAGACACCGCATAAACATAAACTCTGCTGCCTTGCCCCTCTCTCAAGCCCAGCCTCAACCATGCCCTCCAGAACCTTGTTATCTCTGCTGGTTGTTTAAACATCCTAATAACACTAGTGTGTGGGCCATTAGGGAGCCATCCTAATCGAGGCAAGACTGATCACATCCCATTTCCAGTGGTGGGCCTGTGGGCCAACAGTTCGTGCTGGAGCTAGAGCTGAATCACTGAGGATGAGGAGTGAGGGTGATTCTGGGGCAATAGGAGAGCCCTGCCATGGCTCAGGTCCTCTGCCCTGATTATCGTACTCTCTCTCAGGTGCCATCACCACCAGCAAGGAATGTGTTCACTAGACATGGACAAGATGTAGCAGGACGCTCAGAAATTTTCCAGACTGAACCCTTTGGGGAGATGAACCTTTGTCACTGATGCCTAGTCTGAATTCTACCTTCTTGCCCTGTTCTCACCTGAAGCTGGCATCTAGACACCTGTCCTCACCTGATGTAGTCTTTATCAGGCTAACTCTAATAAAATAACTATAGCTTAACTCTGTGCGCTGTGTCCATGTGCTGTGCAGGAAGAACATGAGACCTGTCAGGAGGTCTTGGGAAATGGTGAGGAGAAGTGACATGTGTGCTCACTGAGAGCATGGGGCCTGGAGTCAGGTAGAACCAGGGTAAATCTAGGCCCTGGCACTGACAAGCTGTAGGACCATGGGCAAGTTGTTTTGTCTTTCTCAAGCTATTCCGTCATCTGTAAAATGGAGATTGTGTATGATGATTAAGTTAAATAACATACATGTAACCCTAGACTTGGCCAGCTGAAAGGGATAAAACTGTATCAATAACTACAGATAACATCCCTCCTACTCTGGCCTTTATCACATTTCCAGAGCCTCTAGTCCCTGAAATATCACTCTGGTAATCGAAGGGTGACTCAGGCAATGACTTGAATGGGTCTATCACAAGTCCTCTCTGTCTTCTAGTGGCATTCACCATTTATACTTCTTAGGAGATGTCTTCTATGGAAACTGACCTTTCTGCAGGTACACTTAGCACCCCCAATGATCTTGGGCTCTGACATCGGTACCAGACTCCCATGCAATTTTGGCCATGGAAGAAGGAAGAAGGGGAATAGATAGAAGAAGGGAATGTTGCTGTCATCCAGAGGGAATGTTGCTGTCATGGAAAAAGCTCAGGCTCTGAAGCCTTACTTGCAGCATAGTGCCACCTAAAGCAAGTGTCATGAACCCTCTGAGGTTTCTTCCAAAAGCATCAAATGAGTAATCATATCATCAGTAGGCAACTTGTGAAGCTACAAGACAGGGACTAGGTTTTACTTCTGTTTCTTAAAGACTAGAGTAGTGTTGGGCTACAGGGAGTATGGCCCCCACAAAAAGTGGTACATCTTTCTACCTTCCTGGGCCAAGTAGGCACAGTAAGGTCACATAAAGGGAGCTGAACTTGGAACTTGGAGCTAAGAGGCCTAGGCTTGAGACCTTGCCCTTTTCTGACCCGCTGGCTAATTTTAAACACTTGGATTCTTCTGTTTGCTCATTCTACACCTTGATTTTTACATCTACCAAGTGCTGGATACTTTTCTAGACTTAATATTAAGTGTTTGGGTCATACTAAAAAGGTCTAAAAATATATTGAGATGTACATGTCTGATCTTGGAAGCTAAGCAGGGTCGGGCCTGGTTAGTACTTGGATGGGAGAAGTACAAAATAAAATTTGAACTGATAAAGGGCTAAATCATACCCTTATATGGAATAAATCAACATTATAGAAATATCAACTACTCACAAATACATCTAAATTAATCTTTGTTATAATTAACATTTATTTATAGAGTTATCAAAAAGAATAAATGCTTGAAATTAACCAATAAATTTAGAAGAACTATGAGCAGGATCTTTTTCACTAGGTATTATAACATAGGTATACGTCTATGACTAACAAATAATTTTAGTAGCAGAATAGATAGATGGCCATTGTGACAGAAGAGAAAATGCACAAGGAGATTCAAAGATAGTTTAAGATCTAATAATGACAGCTTATTGAATAATGGAGAAATAATAGCTTATTTTTTGAAATGGTATTAAGAAGAATAGCCAAGTACTTATTAAATTTTTAAATTATTATTTTTTCAATTACAATTGACATTCAATATTACATTAGTTTTAGGTGTAAAACATAGTGGTTAGACATTTATATAATTTATGAAGCGATTCTCTCCCCCCACCAATAGTCTAGTACCCACCTGGCACCATATATAATTATTACAATATTATTGACTGTATTCCCTATGCTGTACTTTATGTCTCTATGACTATTTTGTAATTGAAAAATTGCCATAAACTTAAAAAAGCAGGATGGACCTGCTAAGACTTTCCCTATGGATTAATGTGGATTAATGATTTAATCGCCATAGTTAATTGCAGTAGTTGATTGTTCATTTGTCACAACTGATCTCTCTTAGTTTGACATCACAGTCTCTTGGTTTTCCTCCTACTTTACCAGATGATCCTTCTCAACTTCTTTTCTGGTTACTTGTGTCCTATACCAGGAATCATTCTCTTTGCATCTCTTTTATTTTTTCCATACACTCACTTTCTTAGTGATATCACCCAGCTCATTTTTTTAACTTTATCTACAACTTCTGAATTTAAATATCCAGCCCCAGTACTAAAACATTGCAAGGCACAGAATAAGCCCTCACCAAATACGTGCTGAATTAATGAATGCTATAAAAACCCCAAAATCCTCATGAGGGACAAATATACACAAAATTTAAATAAATGAAAGTACTATTGAATGGGAATTTTCAAAAGAACAAAAAAAATTAATTTTTAAAAAAAAAAATAGCTTAATGTAATCCTAATGAAAATAAAAACAGGATTTTTTTGGAAGAAAAACTATTTTATTCTTACAACATCAATCTTACACTTATATGACTCAGACACCTCCTCTTAGGTTTGTTTACATTCAAGAGAAATAAAAATTTATGTTCACATAAAAACCTGCATACCAATGCTGATGGTGGCTTTATTCAGATTTAAGTTTATCACATCTGGAAACAACCTTAAGTGTCCTTCAGTTTGTGAGTGGATAAACAAAGTGTGTCAAACTCATACAATTGAATACTATTCAGCATAAAAAAAGGAACAATCTATTAGCACATGCAACAACATGGAAGTAACTCAAACATATTATTAGTAAAAGAAGCCAAACTCAAAAGACTACAATTATATGGCTTCTTTATATACCATTTGTGTTACATTTGGAAAAATAAATGAGAAAAAAATTTAAAGTAATTACAGGCATTAAGCCCTTTGAAATACTGACCTGAACAGACGTTTTTCCCAAGAAGACATACAGCCAATAGACATATGAAAAGATGCTCAATTTAACTAGCTATTAGGGAAAGGCAAATCAAAACCACAATGAGATACCACCTCACACGTGTTAGAATGGCTATCACAACAAAACAAGTAATAACAAGTGTGGAGAAGTTGTTGGGGGAAAGGAACCCGCATACACTAATGGTGGGAATGTAGTAAATTGTTACATCTACTATGGAGTGTCCTCAAAAAATCTATAATTTTCAGAGAAACTTACAAGTGTGACCCTTTCCTGTAACAAGTTAATTTCTCTCATGATCCACATCCAATCCAATAAGAAATCCAGTTGGACATTTTTTCAAAATATATTAAGAATGTGAACATTTTCATCACCACCACAGCTGCCACTTGGTAAGAACTACTTTCCTGCTCCCCTGAATCACTGTATTATCCTTCTAAATGCACTCCTCATTTCTAATGTTAATGTTCATACTCAATACAGGGGCCAGTGTGATCCTGAATACCATAGTCAGGTTCTGGCCCTCTACTGCTTACATCACTTTCATGGCTCTTAATTAACTCGATGTAAAATGAAATCCTTAAAAAGTCTGCACTGTCTCCCATGCCTGGCGCCTGTTTCCTCTTTTCCCACTCTCCTCCTCATTTGCCTGCTTCCACTGGCACCTATTCCTGGAATAGGTTAATTCTGCCTATTTTAAGATCTTCTCCTTTCAAGAGGCTTATTGCTCATTTATTCTTTGGAAGAAAAGAAAAGCAACAGCGCTGTTCTTGTCGAGGACTCCTGACTTTCAGCACTCCTGACTTTCTTCAAGCTGCTAGTATTATTTGTGCAGACATTTGGAAATGTGATACTGTCCTGGTATATACATTTCTCACATGTTCCCATGTCTAGTTCGACAAGACATGTTCCCATGTCTAGTTCGACAAGAAAAAATCACTGTAGTTCTTGAAAATTAGTCTCCCTACTTCTAACAATTCTCAACGCAGAGAGTCACAGTAATTTGTTAACAATATAGACAGGTGCTGTTCTTCTGTTTAAATTCCTATTAGGGTTTCCCAATTTACTTGTTGGTAAATAGAAATGTCTTTAAAGTGGCCTGCAATGCTATACATATCTGGCTCCCGTTACATCCTGTTACTCATCTCTTTCTGTAATTCTCTTCACTCACCTGGTTGAATATACACCAGCCTCCTTGCTTTTTCTGGAATGGGACAGAAATAATTCAAACTTAAAGTCTTTGGCATGCTTGTTACCTCTCCCTGGAACTTATTCCACAAGATAACCACAAGGTCCACGGGGTTTAGGACCTTACCTCCTTTAATATTTCCTTAAATGCCCTCTTACTTTCCTTAGTCATATATTCCTCATATCCAAGAACCAAAAACAAAACATTTTCCATTTCTCAACACTTTTAATGTTTTCTTTTTCTTACAATTACATGTATCACATATAAAATACAATTTACTGTTTTGTCGTTCATGCTTACTCTCCTTCTTTCTTGACTAGAATGTAAGCTCTGTGAGGGCAGAGGTCTTTGTATCTTTAGATTCTGATGTGTCCCTTGTATCGATAATAGTGCCTGGAATATAGTCAGGATTTAATGATAATTCTATAAGCAGGGAATAAATACGACACTGCTAAACAAAAAAATTATTCATAGCACTTGTTAAAAGTGATAAGGCAAATTTTTTTCAGGACCATGGCAATAGGTATAGGGACCACTGCAATGGGGTTATGCAGTGGAGGAGAGAGATTGGGCTCAGCTCCAAAGACAGTATGGGCTGGTGGGAATTTATAGCCAAGGAATAGGATAGTGTTGGGGGTCAGTGGATGGAAAATTACTACAAGGAACATCAAGGGTATCGGGGGATTCTGGCTATAATGACCTAACAGGACTCTTGCTAAAGACGGGCCAAGGTGATCAATATTACCTGAGGATTGTAGAGGAGGAGGAACCTGATCAGATATCACGAATGCTCAGATATTAAGGGCAAAGGTTCCTGCTAAACTGACTTAGCAGGGCTCTTGTTAAAACTGGATTGTAAGGAACTGCACAGATGGGCCCAGGAGGAGGTTCGGGAGCCTGATGAAAGTTTGGTCAAGCTGAGAATCTTTGTCAACACCACCTATTCCTTGTTCTTTTTGAGTATTCTGGCAACTCTACCTGGATGCCCTTTTAGTCCCCTTCAAGCTGATATTGCTTGATGTTCTCAAAAATGATTTTTTAAAGATCTCATTTTACAAAGTCAAAAGCCTTACAGTAACCAAGTTTCCAGTGCAATTAGTTTCATTCTCTCATTTTTCAGATTTCAGTGACCCTTGATCAAAATATTGAGATTTTTAAACTTTTTTGCATCTCATGATATGTTTCCTCAGAATTATATTGGCCACACTTGAAGAAATAGATAATTATTAATAGCTTTCATCTATTAGACATTTCACAACTGTTTTTCTAAGACATTCTCAACTCCCAATGCAGATTTTTTTTTTTTTCCTGCAACTGCAGGTGAAATAATAATCACTTTCCAGTAAAGAAAGATTACCTAACCCTTTATCTCAGGGGTAAGATGCCCCCTTTCCACATGTCCTCCAACAGAAATCACTGCAGATGCTGTCCCCACAGCAAATGCCACTTGGTAAAAGTAGCTCTCTTTTTTCAGATAGATGTCAAATTCCTAAGAAGCAATTGAATATATCTCAGGATACAGATTAAAACATATTACCTGGATAAGACGCTCCTGGATTGGACACCATCATTAATTATATAAGCAGGGATGTTTACTGTGGGAACCAGCAGCAGAGCTCCAAACTTGTCCACCTGCTCAGATCATCCAATAACCCTTTCCTATCTTCCCCATTATGACCTCGTCTGATTTTTTCTCTCGTCACTGATCAAATACACTGGAGTCCACAAAACTGACTTCGGTCCACATGTATTTGAAGAGCAATAAGATAATATTTGTTAGCTTTCAAGTAATCAGTGGATGCACTGCGTATTAGACTGACAAGGCTTCATGTGTATTTTGGTTTTGCAGCTTTGGTAAGCGTCTGAATGATGTCTCGAAATATGGCTGTGTTCAGTTGCAGACTACTCTCCATGAAAATCTCTGTGCATCCCTTTTTAAAGCAGCAAGACCCCATCTCTTCATGGTCTCTGGAATTTTAGGGCTCCGCTTCCCAGCGGCTCTCACAGTACATCTCCGGCTTGTGCCTGGAGGTCTAAGGCGTGCACCCCTCGCCAAGGTCCGTGGCCCTGTGGGAACTACATTACCCAGATGCCTCTGCGCTGTGCGTCTGCGGCGCTGAGCCAGGTTGAGGAGAAGGACATTTTAGTACCTTGCAGAATACGTCAAGGGGAGACATCTGGCATCCTCCTGGCTGCGGTGATTTTGTTTGCCCTTCAGTGGGCCAACCTGATCAGATTTTTAACTCTTGATCTTGCCCAAGGTAAAGTAAGCGGGAAGGGGCAAGGAGACGTTGACCAGAGCGCATATAGGCGAGTTCGTGACTAGGAGAGGTTGTCTCCTGGGGTGACTCTGGGAGGGGCATGGGTTGTGTCGGGGTTTCGGCTGAGCCCGCGGCGCCCGTGTCTCCCAGCTTCTCACCCGCCTCCGAATCCTAAAGCCTGGAATGAAGGGTACCTGTCGGGGTCAGCCTTGTCCCCTTCGTTCAGGACAGTGGAGCGTTCCTGGGTGGAGTCCCTGTTTCTGATACCCCACGGGATGAGGAGTAGGAGTGTTGTATGCAGAGGAACCTGCATATGCAGAGGCCTGGAGATGCGATTGAAGAGCATTCAGAAAACCTGCGGCTGTCTGGGGGAAACATTGCGAGCGGATTAGTCATAAGTGGAATGGCAGCCCCCTGCAGAGCTGGGCCTGCGTTCTGAGGGTCCTGGTAGCCATGGAGGGTTGTGAGTAGAGGGGACTAGATATGAGTTAGAATTTTAAACGGATCTTCAGAGGAGATCAGACTTGTGCGTTGGGGGTTGATTAAAGTGGAGATGGGGTGAGGAGGCTAATACAACAGACTCCGTGAGAGTTACCATGGGAACTGGACCGGAGCGGTGAGAAGTAATCCAATTAGATTTTTTAAGGATAGAAAATTAGCAATCACTCAGTCTGCACAGCGTCCCCACTCATTTCAACATTAGGAGATCAAATTCTTCTAAATGTGTACATGCAGGTTGGCAATTAAACACTGGAATATATGAATTGAGCACGTTAACTTTATGCAAGCACTTACTATTTAGTTTACACCTTAATATACCACAGAGCAGTATATTAAGACACTACAAAGTCTTAAATACATTAAAAAAAATACTTAAAAAGTAAGTCTAACACACATCTAAAATTTCAAAAACTCATCAAATAATTTGCACTGAAAACATTGATAAAAGCTTTAATTCCATGGATAGTTGTAGTTCATATTGAACACTTGACATACACTAGTACATTTGATACCAATGGTAGCCTTATGAGGTTGGCACTGTTCTTATGCCTGTTTTACTGATGAAGACACTGAGGCACAGGGAGATTGAATCCTAGTCCAAGGTCACACAGCTAGTAAGAGAGCAGCAATGACTGAAGCCCAGAAATTCAAGACAGCTGGAGTTCACCTTGTTTCAGGGCAGGTACAGGAGGTTGGGTCAGACCCAAACATGGACGCTCTTCACTCACAGTCTCACTTTTCCCACAGGTTTCCATGGCTTTAGAAGCACTTAAGAGCCCTGCACAGGTAAGTAAAGATGGTCTTAGGCCCTTACCCTCTCCATGTCCCACTCATGGTCTCTGGGATGTGTTCTGGGAACTCTTTGCCTGTCACTTTACTGCCATTGGTTCTGAGGCCTCTCCCCAGACTCAGGATCCTGAATCTAGGCCAGGGGTTATATACAGGGCTCCAGTAGGCTATCCCGTAGAAGATATCACAGACATAGGGATCGCTATGTGCAAATGCCTGGAGGTGACTGGCAACCACAATACTCCATCATGTCTTGTGGGACTAGAGAGCGGGGATGCAAGAATCGAGCCTGAGATGGCAGGATGAGGGATTGTGTCTCGATTCTGAAGGTCCTGGGAGCCATGGAAATTTTGGCGTAGAAGACGAGAGTGATCTAAATCAGATATTAATGGACTTTCTCTGGGTGCAGAGTGAAGAACAGACAATAGGGCTGAAGAAGGCTACTACAATAGTCTAGATGAGTGTCAGTGACCACTCCAGGTGACAGCACCAGGGTAGTGGCCGCTATATGGGAGAATGTGTATTGCTTTTTTTTTTTTTTTTAAAGTAGTTCCAACAAAACTTTCTGATACGGAGAGTGAGGGAGAAGGGGAAGAATCAGGGATAAGCCAGAGTTTAGGCATTTGCAGCTAGAAGGAAGGAGATACCATGAACTGAAATGGGAAAGTCAGTTGTAGCTGTAATTTTCAGAGGGAGTATCAGGAGTTAGGTTCTGGCCATCGGGTCTGAGAGGTAGCAGAGATCCTCAAGTGGAGCCACTGAGTAGACAGCACACTGCTGTGGAGTTCAGGGGCAGAATTCAGGTTGGAGACACCATAAGTTTGTGGTCTGTGTATGAATCATGGTAGAGCTGTGTGAGTCACATTTAATAGGGGGCATCCTCAGGTCATGGTGACAGTGTTAGGGGGCAAAGAAGGGGAGGGCCAGATTGGAGGACTGGACTTCTCTTGATCGCCTGAATGGGGCTGGTGAGCCTCACAAAGAAAGGTGAGGGAAAGTAGCAGCCGTGGGAGAGAAGTGGGTCTGGTAGCGGACCAAGGCCTCCAAGGGGGAATCGACCTGGGATGGATGAGGAAGCAGGAAGCGTAGCAGTAATGGAGGTGATATGACAGTGAGGCCAAGGTCAGTGCTTATTCATCCCTTGAAAGTCTTGTGGTGATCCTTGGTGAGGCCTGTGGGGTTTCACTCAGGCTGGCAGATAAGCTCAGGGACAAATGGGTCAGCCGGGAGAGTTCTAGGTCTGGACCGGGGAACCAGTGGTGCTGAGTGTTGAATGTTGGGTGGAAAAAGGGAGACTGAGATCAGTGAGGGGACACAGGTAGAAGAGAGCTTAAAGTATTTGACACCTGTATGTGGTTCCACGTGGCTGAGGCTGAAGCAAGGAACCAGGCATGGTGGAGAGGCCTTTAAGTTTGGGCTAGGGTCTTCCCCTGCCAGTGTGGGCCATCAGAGGGCAGGATGGAACTCTCTGGATGCCTCGTGCAGAGTGGTGTGTGGGGAGGCCAGGGAGATGTCTCTGGTGTGGGCTGGGGTGGAGGAGGTGGTGGGGGCTCAGGGATGTGAGGGAGGCATGGTTTACAGAGCGATGTGCTCAGTGGGGAGAATGAAAACTGAAGGTTCCAGGGACATGCTCCCAGCTTCTTAAAGGGGAAAACTGAGCCCGTGTTTGGTTGTGTCTGGGAGGTGTGGTCTGGGACCCTCTGCTGTTATGGATAGCATTTACTTATTTGTCTACATGCCTGTGGTTGATGTAGGGTGACACCGTAATAGGAAAGAGGAGAGAGCTGGTACCATTTGTATCTGGGCCTTGTGTATCCTGAGTTTTGGAGCTGGAGAGGAGGGTGGGCAAGGAGTGGATATTCGGGGGATAAACTGAGGGTACTGGTGAGAGAGGCCGCTTCAGGACAGTGCTCTCTCCATTATGGCAGGGTGTTGTGACCTTTGAAGATGTGGCTGTGGACTTGTCTCAGGAGGAGTGGGAGCTTTTTGATGAGACTCAGAGACTCCTGTATCGTGACGTGATGCTGGAGAATTTTGCACTTGTGTCCTCACTGGGTAAGTCCCTTGCACTCACCCCAATATCCTTGACTAGGCTCTTTCCTTCCTCATTTCTTCAGGGCTCGCTTTCCTTTCTACAACTAGAATATGAACATTGCTTTCTTTTTAGGTTTTCTTCCATAGGTGCCAGGCTGGGCTGAGCGCACTTCCCTTTCCTCTCCCCAAGCAGCCCTCAGCATCCCTAAAACCTTGCAGGGAAGGTAGAAAATCTTTCAGGGAAACCAGTAGATCTCACCAGACTTGGCCTCACCTTGACAAAGTGACTATCCAGAATAATTGTACCTCTCTGCCCCAGATACTTCCCCCTTCTCTCCAGGTGACATTTTCTTGTACCTGAATATGCCAGGAATTGCATGCACCAACATGGTAACTTCTCGTGGGGACCACTGAGCTATTCCTATAAGACACTTCTCCAAGGTTCTTTCTGTAATACTAATTTTCTTTCCTGTGGTCTTGGGCTGGATTGCTCCATGCTAGTGCTGTCCGCTCACCTGCCTTATCTTTCCCTTAGGATTTGCACATTCCAAGTTCCATGTCATTGCCCCACTGGAGCTGGGGGAGAGACGTAGTTGCCTGACAGGGCAGATGTGACTCCAGCTACAGCAAGAGGGGCCTGGCCTTGGGAAGTGGAAGGTGGGGGTTAGCTCACCATCAGGGCTGGGTTCAGATCAATCCAGGAACCTTTCCAGTGCCTATCATTGTTTTCATACCAAGGGCAGGAGTCATAGCTTATTTCTGTCTTTTAATCCCCCTTGACATTTTATCCACTTGTCATTTCTACTCTGATTTCTGGCTAGGGCTAATCCACACCTATCTAGCCTTCAAGTCTCACCTGTTCCTCACCACTGCTCCCTCTGAAGTGCTTCTCCAACACTGAGCTACATATAATGGGTTGTGAGGTGTATACATATCCTAAGTAGCCCGCGAACACCAGCTACTCAGTTGCAATTGATTTTCCTTTTCATTCATTGCTTGTGTCACCAGCAGACAAGTTCCTCCTGAAAGCCATTTGCAGAGAAGAGAGCTGGAAACCCAATCTCTCCCTCCTATGCTGCATCCCATTGCTGGGGCATTTCCCTGCAGTAGACTACTCTAGCGTATGATCTTGTTAGGCTCAGTACTGCATAGCAGACCCATTCTCACCTTAGCTTTAGTCCCCTTGTCCTTCCAAAAGTCCTATGTACTCGTTACTGGGTTTGTAAGATAGACATTTGTGATGAGGCTGCCCCCTCCCACCAAAGTCTACATGTACCTCACTAACATTTCTCTGCTTTCAGATTTTTGGTTTCAAATGGAAGCTAAGGAGGCAGCTTCTCAAGGCGTGTCACATCTCAGGATTCCCAAGGCAGGTTTGACCACCCAGAAAACCTACTCTTGTGAGACGTGTGGCCCTGTCTTGAAAGAAATTTTGCACACGCCTGAGCACCAGGGACTAAACCCCAGTCAGAAACTGCACCCATGTACGGCATGTGGGAGACAGCTCTGGTTCAGTGTAAGCACTTACCAGCAACAGAAGCAGCACAGTGGAGAGAAACACCTTGGAAGGGCTGAGGACTCGCTTGTTAAGGACTGCTGGGTCCACATGTCAGAGAATCCCGTGAAATGTGGGGACAGTGGGAAGGACCCCCTGCCTAGCGTGGGCCTTCGCCAGCACCAGACCACTCATAGCATGAGGAATTCACACAGAAGAACTGCGTGCAGGGAGGGCTCTCACATTGGAGAAAGGCAACATAAGTGTGATGAATGTGGGAAAGCCTTTAGCCAGAAAAATAGGCTTGCTGAGCACCAGAGAGTTCACACTGGAGAAAGACCTTATGAGTGTGTTGAATGTGGAAAATTCTTTAGTCATAACTCCAGTCTTACTGTACACCAGAGAGCTCATATGGGTATAAGGCCTTACAAGTGCAGTGAATGTGGGAAAGCGTACAGCAAAAGCTCTCACCTTATTCAGCACAAGAAAGTTCACACTGGAGAAAGGCCTTATAAGTGCAGTGAATGTGGGAAAACGTACGTCAGAAGCACCCACCTTGCTAGGCATAAAAAACTTCATACTGGAGAAAGGCCTTATGAATGCAGCAAATGTGGGAAAACCTATAGTAGCAAACACATACTTTTTCAACACCAGAGAGTCCACATTGGAGAAAAGCCTTACGTGTGTAGCAAATGTGGGAAATCATTTAGCTGTAACGCTAGCCTTATTGTACATGAGAGGGTTCATGCTGAAGCAAGACCTTATGAATGCAGCGAATGTGGGAAATTCTTTAACTATTACTCCAACCTTATCATACACCGCAGAATTCATATTACAGCAAGGCCTTATGAATGCAGCAAATGTGGGAAAGCCTTCATCTACAAACACAGACTTATTAAACATCAGAGAATTCACACTGGAGAAAGGCTTCATGAGTGTAATGAGTGTGGTAAACCTTTCAGGCAGAAATACAGACTTGTTCAGCACCAGAAAACCCATTCAAAGGAAAGAACTTATGAATGTAGCGAATGTGGGAAATTCTTTAGGCAAAGTTCTGGCCTTATTGAACACCAGAGAATTCACACTGGGGCAAGACCTTACAAGTGTAGTGAATGCGGAAAATCCTTTAATCGCAAAATCACACTTGTTCGGCATCAGAGAATTCACACTGGAGAAAGGCCTTATAAGTGCACCGAATGTGGGAAAGTCTTTAGCCAAAGCTCTGCACTTATTGCACATGAGAGAGTTCATAGTGGTGCAAAGCCGTATGAGTGCCTAGAATGTGGGAATTTTTTTAGCCAAAGATCCAGCCTTGTTTTACACCAGAGAGTTCACACTGGTGAAAGGCCTTATAAGTGCAGTGAATGTGAGAAAGCCTTCAGCCTTAAATCCACACTTGTTCAGCACCAGAGAGTACACACTGGAGAAAGGCCTTTTGAGTGCAGCAAATGTGGGAAATTCTTTAGCCGCAAGTCCAGCCTCAATAAACATCAGAGAAATCACACTGTTGAAAAGCATTAAAGTACATGAATATGGGACAGCCTTAAGCTAATGGCCTTTCCTAATTTGGTACTAGAAAGTTTGAACTTGAGAAAGGCCTTTGGAGTACAGGGTATGTGCTATTTGGTCAATGTGAATGATACCAGGGAGCAGTTCTGAGAGTAGCCTTTATGGAGTATCCATAAATCAAAAGTCGTATTGCATACATCTGAACATCCACATTGGAGAGATTCCCTATGAGTGGTGGGTATGTGGGAAGCTTTCAGGACCTGCATTGTACTTTCTGAACTGCCCAAGACCTTTGCCTCAGTTAAGTCACTGCCGATACCTGTGGCAGAAGCTATCTCACCTCTACCAGTTGGCAAATGTGCATCAGGTTATCCAATATACTCAGGGAAGGCAGACCTTTACACTCTCCCCTTCTCTGGAAGAAATGACTGGTCTAAAGTCAGAATCCACCATAATTACATTTACCCACTGGGAGTGATTAATAGAGAGTTGAGGTGAGCGAACTAGAGAGGATGTGCCCCATCGATTTCTAGTGGTTCTATATTCTATAAATATTCTGGTCACCACAGCAGTGAAAGTTGAGAGTGTACAGATATCCTTAGAATTTCTAGATTTACATCTCTCCTATGAAAAAGGGCAGAGCAAATAATCGTAAAGTTTTCTGGCTTCCTGAGACAACTTGGGCGATTTACCTCAAAGCCACCATTTGTTACTCAGTCAAGAAAATGAAGACTGAGAGAAAAGAGATATTGTACTCTGCGGATGTGAATCACAATCTTTATTGCTTGCTAGTCTCCCTTCATTGAAGCAGGGCTGCCCCACTGGAAGTATGAGGATAGTTGTGGTCGAGACAATAGATGTTCGTCAAATCTCCCAGTTTTTCGGGACTTTTACATAGAACCATTTTTTTAAAAGCTATACTGAGATATAATTGATGTTCAGTAAACTGTGCACAAGTAAAGTATAAAATATGTTTTATTGTATGTATACGCCCATGAAACCATTACCATAACCATGATATTGTATATATCCATCACCCCAAAGTTACCTCATTCCCCCTTTACTGTCTCTCCCTCTCTGGTTCCTCATTCTCATGATCATTGATCATAGTGATCTTTCATTATAAACTTTATTTTCCAGAATTTTATATAAATGGAATTTTAAAAATGTTTACTCTTTTTTTTTTTTTTTTGCCTCCCCAGCTTAATTATTTTCAGATTCCAACATTTTGCAGGTATGAGTACTTTATTTTTTTTTAGTACAGAGTAGTACTCATTTGTGTGGCTCTGCCACAATTTGTTTTTCTATTCATCTCTTAATGGACATTTGGATTGATTCTAGTTTGGAACCATTACAAATAAGGCTAGTGTGGCCATTTATGTGCTAGTCTTCTCTTGGGTTAATACTTAGGAGTCAAGGGCTTGAGTGTCTTATTTGGACCCATGGCATTTTAACTTATGGGAGTGACCGAGTGCCAACATGGAAAGGTCAGTACCATTGAAAGAATGATTTATTATATTGCCCGAGGGAAGGGGAGCACACCATGCCACACAGAGCCATGTGGAGAGCACCAGTGTTAGCCAGGAGGCTGAAAAGAGTGAGGGGAAGACATAGGCCACAACTTACTTTTATTTATTTATTTATTTATCTATCTATCTATCTATCTATCTATCTATCTATCTATCTATCTATCTATCTATCTATTTATCTATCTATCTATCTATCTATCTATCTATCTATCTATTTATCTATTTATCTATTTATCTATCTATCTATCTATCTATCTATTTATCTATTTATCTATTTATCTATTTATCTATCTATCTATCTATCTATCTATCTATCTATTTATCTATTTATCTATTTATCTATTTATCTATCTATCTATCTATCTATTTATCTATTTATCTATTTATCTATTTATCTATCTATCTATCTATCTATCTATTTATCTATCTATCTATCTATCTATTTATCTATTTATCTATTTATCTATTTATCTATTTATCTATTTATCTATCTATCTATCTATCTATTTATTTATTTATTTATTTTGTGGGTGAGGAAAGCCAGGGCAGAATAAACAGTTTAGGATTGACTACTTTGAATAATGTCAGCAGGTTTGGGATTATAGGATTGGTCTCTTTTTATTAGGTACCTGTCCCTGGGATGATATAGGGCAGGGGAAATGTCAGCTTGATGCGTGAGAGTTAGCTAAGGAGATGGTTGGAGATATTGACTTGGATTGGTTAGTTTGCATATGAGAGACATGCTCCTGGCTAAACCATTTGCTGTCACAAGAATGGGATAGTGTGGGAGAGGTGGTCTCTTCCTAGCCAGCAAGTTTTTAAGATGTCAAAATATTAAAAAATACAGAAAATAAACACGATAAATACACCGACTCAAAGGGTAAGTGGATGTATGTCTTTTGATGAACTGGCAAACTGTTCCATTTACATCCCCACTAACAATATATGACAATTTTGATTGCTTTATAGTCTCACCGGTACTGAGCATGGCCAGGCTTTTTAATTTCAGCTATTCCTGTTAGATGTGTAGTGGTATTCCTCTGTGACTTTACTTTTATTTCCCTGATGACTAGTGTTCTTTAGAATTTTTACATATGATTTCTGCCATCCCTATATTTGGTTAAACATCCGTTCAAATCTTTTGCCCATTAAATTTTTTTCTTTTGTCATATTGAGCTTTGAGAGTTCTTTTAAAAAATTATTTAAATTAGTTTCAAGTATACAGTACATTGGTTAGACATCTATATAGTTCATTAAACGATCCTCCAATTGCTCCTTCCCTCCCCTGACCCTCCACCTAGCCATTATATTAATGCTAACTGCATCCTCTCTGCCATGCTTCCCGTCCCCGTGACCAACTATCGACCACTAATTTGTACTTCTTTAACCCTTCACCCCATTCTCTCAGGCCTCCCAGCCCCCTCCCCTCTGTTCGTCACCAAATTGTCCACTATATTTGTGAGTCTATTTTTGATTAATTTGTTCTTTTTGTTCCTTAGATTCCACATATAAATGAAATCATATGGTATTTATTTATCTTTGACTTATTTCACTCAGCATAATAACCTCTAGGTCCATCCATGTTGTTGCAAATGGTAGGATTTCATTTTTTTTAATGGCTGAGTAATATTCCATTGTATATATGAACCATAACTTCTTTATCCAATTGTCTGTTGATGGGCATTTAGGTTGCTTCCATAGCTTGGCTATTGTAATTGTGCTCCCATGAATATTGGCGTGCATAGATCTTTACAAATTATTGTTTTGGTTTTCTTTGAATAAATACCCAGAAGTGCAATTACTGGGTCAAAAGGTATATCCATTTTTAATTTTTTGAGAAACCTCCATACCATTTTCCATAGTGGCTGTACCAATTTGCAATCCTACCAACAATGTATGAAAGTTCCCTTTTCTCCACATTCTCGCCAACACTTGTGTTTTGATTTATTGATGAAAGCCATTCTGACAGGTGTGAGATGATAATCATTGTGGTTTTAATTTGCATTTCTCTGATGGTTAGTGATTCTGAGCATCTTTTCATATGTCTATTAGCCATCTGTATTTCCTCTTTGAAGAAGAGTCTGTTCAGGTCTTCTGCCCTTTTTCTAATTGGATTTTTTGTTTTTTGTTTTTTTTTGTTTGTTTGTTTTCAAGTTGTATAAATTCTTTATATATTTTTGGATATTAACCCCTTATCAGATGTATCATTAGTGAATATCTTCTCCCAGTCAGTTGTCTTTTTGTTTTGTTGATGGTTTCCTTTGCTGTACAAAATCTTTTTAGTTTGATGTAGCCCCATTTGTTTACTTTTCCTTTTGTTTCCCTTGCCTGAGGAGATATATTTGAAAAGAACTTCCTGTTAGTAATATCAGAGAGTTTACTGCCTATGATTTCCTCTAGACGTTTTATGGTTTTGGGTCTTACATTTAAGTCTTTAATCGATTTCGAGTCTATTGTATACAGTGTAAGAAGGTGGTCCAGTTTCTTTCTTTTGCACGTATCTGTCCAGTTTTCTAACACCATTTCTTAAAGAGACTGTCTTTCCCCCATTGTATGTTCTTGCCTTCTTTGTCATATATTAAGTGAGCATATAGGTGTAGATTTATTTCTGGGCCCTCTATTCTTTTCTATTGATCAATGTATCTGTTCTTATGCCAATATCATGCTGTTTTGATTACTGTAGCGTGTAGTATAGTTTGATATCAGGTAGTGTGATACCTCTAACTTTGTTCTTCTTTCTCAAGATTGCTGTGGCTAGTCAGATTTTTTTATGGCTAGATATAAATTTTAGGATTATTCTAGCTCTCTGAAAAATGCCATTGGTATTTGATAGGGATTGCATTTAATCTATAGATTGCTTTGGGTAGTATGGCCATTTTAACGATGTTGATTCTTCCTACCCATGAACACATTATACACTTCCATTTATTTGTATCTTCTTCAATTTCTTTTTCAATGACACAATTTTCTGAGAACAGATCTTTTCCCTCCTTGGTTAATTTGATTCCCAGGTATTTTATATTTTCAGTGCAATTGTAAATAGGATTTCTCTTTCTGAAAGTTCATCATTGATGTATAATAATGCCACTGACTTCTGAATATTTATTTTGTAACTTGTTACTTTACTGAATTCATTCGTTAGTTCTAACAGTTTTTTGGTGGATTATTAGGGTTCTCTATATATAGTATCATGTCGTTGGCAAATAAGAGTTTTACTTCTTTTCCAATTCGGATGCCTTTTATTTCTCTTTCTTGTCTTATTGCTGTGGCTAAAACTTCCAATACAATTTTGAAGAAGAGTGGTGAAAGTGAGCATGCTTGTCTTGTTCCTGATCTTAAGGAAAATGCTTTTAGCCTTTCCCCATTAAATATGTTAACTGTAGCCTTGTCATATACAGCCTTTATTATGTTGAGGTATGTTCCCTCTATTCTCACTTTGCTGAGAGTTTTTCTCATAAATAGATGCCAGATTTTGTTGAATGCTTTTTCTTCATCTGTTGATATGATCATGGTTTTTATCTTTCGATTTGTTAATGTGGTGTTTCACATTAATTGATTTGCAGATATTGTACCAACCTTGCATCCCAGGAATAAATCTAGCTTGATCATAGTGTATAATATTTTAAATGTATTGCTGAATTTGGCATGCTAATATTTCATTGAGGGTTTTGGCATCAATGATCATAAGAGATATCTGCCTATAGTTTTCTTCTTTTGTAATATCTTTGTCTGGTTTTGGAATAAAGGTAATGGTGGCCTCATAAAAGGAGTTAGGGAGCCTTTCCTCTTGAGTTTTTTGGAATAGTTTGAGAAGAAGAGGTGATAATTCTTCTTTGAATTTTGGTAAAATTTGCCTATGAAGCCATCTAGTCCAGGACTTTTGTGTTTTGGGGAGGTTTTTGATTACTGATTCGATTTCATTGGTGGTAATTGGTAGGCTCAGATCTTCTGTTTCTTCTTGACTCAGTCTTGGGAGATTGTATGTTTCTAGGAATGTGTCTGTTTCTTCCAGATTGTCCAATTTGTTGGCATATAATTGCTTTCTTATGATCCATTGTATTTCTGTGGAGTCCATGGTTATTTCTCCTCTTTCATTTTTGATTTTATTTGTTTGAGTTCTTTCTCTTTTTTCTTTGATGAGTCTGGCTACGGGTCTGTCAATTTCATTTATCCTTTCAAAGAACCATCTATTGGTTTCATTAATCTTTTGTATTGCTTTTCTAGACTCTATTTCATTTATTTCTGCTTTGATATTTATTATTTCTGTCCTTCTATTCACTTTGGGCTTTGCTGTATTTTTTCTAGTTCTTTTAAGTGTAAGGTTAGATTGTTTATTTAAGCTTTTTCTTGTTTCTTGGGATAGGCTTGTATTGCTATAAATTTCTCTCTTAGGACTGCTTTTGCTGTGTCCCATAAATTTTGAGTCGTGTTTTCATTTTCATTTGTCTCTAGGTATCTTTTGATTTCTTCCTTGATCTCATTAATAACCCATTCATTGTTTAGTAGCATGTTATTTTGTGTATTTTCCGGTTTTTTTTTTCTTGTAGTTGATATCTAGTTTCATACTATTCTGATCAGAGAAAATGGTTGCTGTGATTTCAATCTTCTTAAATTTATTGAGACTTGTTTTGTGTCCTAACATATGTTGTAGTCTATCCTGAAAAACGTTCCATGTGCACTTGAGAAAAATGTATATTTTGCTGCTTTGGGGTAAAATGCTCTGAAAATATCTATTAAATCCATCTTGTCTAGTGTGTCTTTTAGGCCAATTGTTTCCTTGTTGATTCTTTGCCTGGAAGATCTGTCCATTGGTGTCAATGGGTGTTAAAGTCTCCTATTATGAGTATATTACTATTGATTTCTCCTTTTATGTCAGTCAACAATTGTATTATGAATGTAGTTGCTCCTATGTTGGGTGTGTATATATTTATGAGGGTTATGTCCTCTTGATTTATCGATCCCTTTATCATTATGTAATGCCCTTTTTTGTCTCTTATTATTGCCTTTGTTTTAAAGTCTATTTTATCTGATAAGTATCGCTACCCTGGCTTTTTTTTTTTTTTCATTTCCATTTGTGTGAAGTATTTTTTTCCATCCCTTTACTTTTAGTCTGTGTCATTTGATCTGAAGTGGGTCTCTTGTAGACAACATATGCATGGGTCTGGTTTTCTTATCTATTCAGTTATTCTATGTCTTTTGATTGGAGCATTTAATTTATTTCCATTTAAAGTAATTACTGATAGTCTACAGCCATGCCACTCTGAACAAGTCTGATCCCATCTGATCTTGGAAGCTAAGCAGGGTTGGGCCTGGTTAGTACTTGGATGGTAGACCACCTAGGAAGACCAGGTGCTGTAGGCGTAAAAAAATAAAAATAAATAAAAATTAAAAAAAAATATTAAGGGATTGTAAGCTGACAAGGTCCTTACAATCTATGAGGTCAACCAAGGGTTGCCTTGCCTAAAAAGAAAGAAAGAAAGAAAGAAAGAAAGAAAGAAAGAAAGAAAGAAAGAAAGAAAGGAAGGAAGGAAGGAAGGAAGGAAGGAAGGAAGGAAGGAAGGAAGGAAGGAAGGAAGGAAGGAAAGAAGAAAGAAAAAAGTAATTACTGCTAGGTTGATAGGTACATAGTTACTGCCATTTTATTATTCTTATTTGTTATTTTCTTTCCCCTTTCTCTTTTTACAAAGCCTCTTTAACATTTCTTGTAATACTGGCTTGTTGGTGATGAATTCCTTAAGGTTTTTCCTATCTGGGAAGCTCTTTAGCTCACCTTCCATTTTAATCAAAAGCCTTGCTGGGTAGAGTATTTGTGGTTGTAGATTCTTGTTTTTCATAACTTTGAATATTTCTTGCCACTCCCTTCTGGCCTACAAAGTTTCCATTTAAAAATCAGGAGACATTCTCATGAGGGTACCCTTGTAAGTAACTAGCTGCCTTTCTCTTGCTGCTTTTAAGATTCTCTCTTTGTCTTTGACCTTTGGCATTTTAATTATGATGTGTTTTAGTGTGGGTCTGTTTGAATTCCTCTTGTTTGGGACTCTTGTGCTTCCTGGACTTGTATGTCTAATTCGTTTGCCAGGTCAAGGAAGTTTTCTGTCATTATTTCTAAAAATAGATCCTATGCTCTCTCTCTTCTCCTTCGAGTACTCCTATGATCTGGAAATTTTTATGCTTCATGTTGTCCCAGAGGTCTCTTAAACTATCCTCATTAAATTTTTTTTTTTCTTTTTGATATTTTAATTGGGTGTATTCTGCTACCTTGTCTTCCAGTTCACTGGTTCAGTCTTCTGCTTCGCCCAATCTACTGTTGAATCCTTCTAGTGTATTCTTCATTTCAATTATTGTATTCTTCATTTCTGTCTGGTTCTTTTTTATGGTTTCCATGGCCATTTTTTATGCTGTTGAGGTTCTCATTATGCTCATCCATTCTCCCCCTAAGTTCATCGAGCATCCTTACAACCATTATTTTGAACTCTGTCTCTGGTAGGTTACTTGCCTCCATTTCATTTAGCTTATTTTCTGGAGTTTTCTCTTGTTTCATTTGTGGTATGTTTCTCTTTTTTTTCCTTCTCATTTTATTAGCCTCTCTGTGTTCATTTCTATGTGTCAGAAATATTTGTTTCATCTCTCAACCTTGGCAAGATGGCCTAATGTAGAAAGTGTCCCGTGTGGCCCACTGATGCACTCTCCCTGATCCCTCATGCCAGGGGCTCTGGACTTGGTCTTTGTGTGGGTTGTGTGTGATCTTCTGTTGTCACCAAGACTTTATTGTTAGTAGATCAGTGGATGGGATTGACACTCAGGCTGACTAATTGTGGGAATTGGCTTCACCCACAGGGTAAGAGTTGCTGTGTGGGCCTGACCCCACTGAGTGGGATTTGCCCTAGCAGGCTTGTGTACTTGTTGCAACCACCCTTGTTTGTATCACTAATGTATCAAGTCAGGAGTTGCTATGTTGTGGTCTGGTGCCAGTCTCTGGATGTGCTGGTTTTGTGGCCCCTTGGGAGGATCTCCTCAGTAGGTCAAGGTCAGCTACTACTTTTGATTCTCAGGGCTACACTGTGAGAACTACAAAGTGATCTGCAGATGGTTGTTGCCTGTGCTGGATCTATAGGTAAGTGGAAGAGACAACGCCGTAGGCGGTAGTCTGGATATCCCCCATCCCTGACCTAGGGCAGTTTAGCAGAGGGACCAGTGCTCCTCCAGGTCTGACATTGCCTCTCAGTTGCCCATAAGTCTCTGAAACTGGAAAAGCCTCTGGGTGACATATGTGTTGGGTAGCGCAGGGGATCCGCCTGCCACTGCAGTGTCAGTTTACATGCCAGCACTGTCTCTGTGGCTCCCTGTACAAGTTTCCAATTACAGCAAGGTCAGCTGCTGCCATCTTGGGCCTGAATGCACCACCCCAGGGCAGGGACAGCTGCCTATCAATGTGCAGCAGGCACTTTGTGTATTGGATGACACAAGAGCTCAGGGAGTCAAGGACTGTCAGGCCAATACAGACCCCTGCAATCCTCTCAAGAGATATTGCAGCTTGTACAGGCAGCAGTGGTCAGTCTGAAGAGGAGTTTTTCACTCAAATGGCTAACCTCACAACCTGCTCTTTGTTCTGCTTCTGTAGACATGCTTGCCACATAGGCCGAAGGTCAGGGTGACCTTGAGATCAACTGAAGACTCACCCTCCCCTTTGCTTGTTCTGCCTAGATAAGAGATGTATCCCCTTTGCTTGTTCTGTATAGGTAACAAATGTATCCCCTTTGCTTGTTCTGTATTGGTAACAAGTGTATCCCCTTTGCTCATTCTGTATAGGTAACAGATGTATCCCCTTTGCTTGTTCTGTATCAGTAACAAATGTATCCCCTTTGCTTGTTCTGTAGAGGTAACAGATTGTCCCTTTGCTTGTTCTGTACAGGTAACAGATGTATCTCCTTTGCTTGTTCTATAGATAATAGATGTATTGCTTTTGCTTGATAACAGATGTATTGCCTAAATTCTTGTCTGAGAATCTCGTGAGCCAATTGGCCCATGCCAACTGTAACTGTTCAGATAAGTCCTATAAAATAAGGTTGCCCCTGAGCTTGGGGCCCAGATCTTCAGAGTGCTAGCTCTTCTGGGATCGCCGGCATAATAAACCTGAGTTCTCCAACTCTCCAAGTGGTGCTTGGTTTCTTGTCAGTCTGGTTTTTCTGCAACAAGTCCACGACTGTTTTCCCCGATATATGCTTACTATGTTAGCCAAGATCTGCTGCCTGTGCAGACTGCACAACCTCAGAGCCAAGCAGGGCAGGGGAGGGTGCCTGTCAGTGGTCTGCAGGCACTTTGTGGCTTGGGTGAAGCAGAATCTTAGGGAGACAAGGGCCATCGGCCAATACAGCCTCAGTTTTGCTACACCTTCTGTGCCTCGGCATTCCTGCTGTAGTCAAAGATCACGGTGAGACAAGTGGCCATCTGGGGCAGTCCCACAGAACCCTATTTTTCCCGGACGCAATACTGCAACTCTTGCAGGGAGCAGAGTTCTGCCTGCAACTGATTTCTGTGCAGTGCTCACCCTGGGCTAGCAAGTTTGTTGCCTGTGTGGATAGGGAGACCTGGTGGGGAGGGGCAGGACAGTGGCAGTTCACTGTAAATTGGCCACCTAGGGCAATTTGTGGGTAGGGCGGTTTGGGGTCTCAGGGAGACAATGGCAATTAGATCAATACAACCTCAGTTTTGCTGCAACTTCAGTTTGTGTGTTCCTGCAGAATTTCCAAATCACAGCAAGACCAGCTGCTCTCTGGGACTTGGCCACTAATCCTTCACACCCGCCCAAGTTCGTGTTGGCAGCAGTGTCTGCCTCACCTCACTGGCTTCCAGCTCTGAATGCCAGGCCCTGAACTGGCACAGGGTGTGGCAGCCATCCAGCAACAAAAGCCTTGGACAATCTGCAGGTTGGGTAAGGTGGGCTGATCCCCTCAGGACATCAGATTCCTAATGGCCCTGTGGGAGGGGTCTGCACAGTCAAGCTGGTGAGGTCTGTAGATTGCCTGGTAAGGGTGCCAGACTAAGGCACAATGGTGGCTGCCCTTCTATCCCTTGTTCTGATGCCAGGTAATACAGACTTTCTAGGTATGAATCCCACATGAACTTCTGACCCACTGCCGGAGTCCTGGGTGAGTGTTCACAGGTCAGAAAGCCTGCGCGCCAGTCCTTCAAAGGGGTGTCTAGGGTTTCAGTCTTCTTCTGTCTCACTCAGATGGCCAGAATCCCCTCTGGTTTATACAGTCAGAGTTATTGGAATCTCTCCACTTCCCTCGGTTGGGATCCTGGGCTGGGGAGCCCTTGAATAAGGCCAGGATCCCCCTCTCTTTCAGGGGAGTCTCGTTCTCCCTCCTGGTGATCCTCCACCACCTGCGGGTGCAGGTCCATCCTGATTCGAGACTTTGCCCCTCCTACCGGCTTTGATGGGGCTCCTTTAGATTACCAGATGTAAGTGTTACAACCAGCTGAACTTCAGGTGATTTTCCATATCTATTATTTTATAATTTGGTTGTAATTTCACTGCAGACCTGGATGGAGGCAAACCCTGCTTTTATTTAGTCTGCCATCTGCCCAAGCCTCAGGGAACAGTTTTTAAAAGGCTTGCACGTGCAGATTCATCCGCCCCAGAGCCCATGGTAGAGACAACTAACTGAAAAGCACTTTGTGAAAGAGGCTTATTTGCTTATCTTAAACCATTGGTCCAAGGAGCAGGCATCTAATTTAACACACATCTACAGGCCTACTGAAATACTCTCTAATGACAAAAACTAATGGGCACCATCTTTGCACTCGCCCTCTGCCTCCAGCCCTTCTAGGAAGGGGCTTGTACCCTCATCTGGTGCTGTGACTTTTGCAGCTGCTGCCCAAAGGACACCTCTAGATCGCCTGGCTCTGGTGGCAAACTGGGCTCACATTTGTGGTCCAATGAGACTAACAAACAGACATTGGCTGGCTATCATCCCTAGGACACTAAAACATACACCCTGTCTGTAAAAGAGGTCTATGTGTTTGTCCGAGAGCTTCAGCCTGAAGTGTAATCTGGTTTGGCAGACATCTCGGGGCCTACCGAGGTGCTTCCTGGGGGCGGAGGCTGGTGGATGCCATCTTTATGCTCTCCCTCTGCTTCACTCTAGGTTGCTGGTATCCTGAAAAGGAAGTTGCGGGTGCTGTCTTCCTGCTCTCCCTCTGTTGTGCTCCAGAATGCCAGGTATCTCCCAGAGGGGAGCTTGTACCTGCATCTGGTGCCCTGGTTTTTAAAGCTGCCATCCAGGGAACACCCCTTGATTGCTGGCTCTTGCAGCCAGAAGGTATTATGTTCACCAGTTCAATGAGATGGTAGTAAAGAAAGAAACAGTTCTTAACTTGCTGTCACCTCAGGCTCAGTGCAGAGAGGTCAGACAGAAACACTCATTGTCAGTGCCAAGTGGATCATGTCAGCTATACCAAGTGTCAGCACTATTGCTTCCCGAGAAGGGAAGGTTCGATGGTGAGACACCCAGTTGGAAGAATGCACACGAGGCAGACATGAGAATGAAATGGCAGGCGCCGACTTTATTGCATGGAGCGCGCTTCTGTTGGGAAGTGCAGCTCTATGGGGGGGGGGGGTGCAGTATTGCGCACACTTCTACGCCCCTTTTTGTGCTTCCCTTCTTCTCTCCAGGGGACCACATGGCTCCTCACATAGCAGAGTACAATAGTGGCCTTCAGCCACACATGCGTGATACAATAAGCTGAAGTATGTTTACATAATATTCTAAATCTGGGGTCCTATTCCTAGCCATGGGCCTGGGTCACAGTCATACCTTGGGCCAGTCAGGCCTTGGATCAGCCAGGCCTTGGATCACAGCCAGACCTTGGGTCAGCCAGGCCTGGCGCCCATACTCATCTCCTGAATTTCCCTGGAAAGAGGTATATATTTCCATGCTTTAAAAGCTGCTGCCTCGGGGTCTGGCTTTCAATCAGCCTGAATCTAGGTGCTGACTGAAACCTTATTAATTAATTTGTTTGTTTGTTTGGTTCTCATCTTTATTGAAATATAATAAACAATTAGTTGCTTGTATTTACATTGTACAATTCCATGAGTTTTCCCTAATTATAGTTGGCATACAATAATATACCAGTTTCAGTTGCATAGCATAGAGTCAGAGACCCACATAACCTGCAAAGTGATCCCCTACTAAATCTAGTACCCCTCTTCCCCCCACCTATTTATTACATTATTAACCATCTTCCCCATGTTACACTCTACATCTCCATATCTATTCTGCGACTATCCATTTGTACCTCTTAATCCCTTTGCCTTTTTTTGTCCCCCCAACTCTGTTCCCATCTAGTATCTCTTAAAATATTCTCTGTGTGTATGTTTGTTTCTGTTTTTTTTGTTGTTGTTGTTGTTATTTTGTTCTTTAGATTCCACATGTACATGAAATCATGTGATATTTGTCTTTATCTGACTTGCTTCATTCAGCATAATACCCTCTAGGTCCATCAAGACGATATCTTTTTCCATCCCCTGCCTTTTAGTCCATGTGTGTCTTTTAATCTGAAGTGAGTCTCTTGTAGGCAGCATATGTAGGAGTCTTGTTTTCTAATCCATTCTGCCTCTCTATCTTTTGGTTGGAGCACTTAATTCTTTTCCATTTGAGGTGCTCGTTGATAGGAATGTAGTTATTTCCATTCTTTATTCCTGTTTTTGATACATATTTCTTCTTAAAGAAGTCCCTCTGACATTTCCTGTAATCCTGGCTTGGTGCTAATAAATTTCTTTTATCTTATTTTTGTCTGGGAAGCTCTTTATCTGTCCTTCGACTCTAAATGATAGCTTTGCTGGATAAATAAAGTATTCTTGGTTGTAGATCCTGGGTCTTCATCACATTGGATATTTTGTGTCAAGCCCTTCTGTCCTGCACAGTTTCTTTTGAGAAATCAGCTGCGTCTTATGGGTGCTCCCTTGTAGGTAACTGCTTTTCTCTTGCTGCTTTTAATATTTTTTTCTTTGTATTTAACCTTTGGCATTTTAATTATGATGTGTCTTGGTGTGGGCCTCTTGGAGTTCCTGGTTTTGGGGCTCTCTGAGCTTCCTGGATTGTATGTCTATTTCCTTCACCAGGTGAGGGAAGCTTTCCATAATTATTTTCTCAAATATATATTCAACTTTTTGTTCTCCCTCCTCAACTTACTTCTATGATATGAATATTTTTATGTTTAATAGTGTCCCATAGGCTCCTTAAATTGTTATTATAGTCTTGGCTTCTTCTTTCTTGCCATTCTGATTGAGTGTCCTTGGCTTTCCCATCCTCTGTTATAGGTTATTTGATCCTCTTCTTTATTCACTCTGTTTATTCCATTTAATGTACTTCTCATCTCAAATAATATATTCTTCATTTCTGACTGGTTCTTTTTAAATTTCTTTTATATATTTTATCTCTTTGTCAAAGTTCTCACTGAATTCATCTACACTTCCCCAAAGTTTATTGAGCATCTTTATAACCAGTGTTTTGAACTCCGCATCTGTTAGATTGCTTGACTCCATTATTTCTGGATCTCTGTTCTTTTCTCTCATATGATTTCTGCTTCTTTGTCTTCTCATTTTGGCTGACTCTCTGTGTCTGTTTCTATGTACTAAGCAAAGCTCCTAAGTCTCCCAGTCTTATTAGTGTGCATTTGTGTAGTAGGTATCCAGAGGCACAGTCCTGAGAGGGGTTCAGCTGCAGGCCAAGTTTAGTCCCAGCCTGTGCCCCTTCAGGGCCACCTGTTAAGATTCAGGAAGCAATTAACAGATGCTGTACTTATAATTGCCTCAAAAGTCCACACCAGAAACTGCGATCTGCTGTCACCAGTGTGAGTCTAGGTGCTGCTCAGCAAGGGGCACCTGACTTGCTGAGGAAACACCTGGATGTGGCTTGGGTGGGGGCCACGAGTTGGGGGATGTGGAGTTACAGGGAATTCTCTGGGTGGAGCAACCTCTGTTATCCAGTTTGATGATGTCTCAGCTATGGTGGCACTGAGTCTGTGCACTGGGAGTGGGAAGGACACAACAGAGGAATGGTGGATACCTTCAGCACTTCTGTACAGAGCGAGTCTTGCCTCAGCCCTCATGCTGACAACTCAGTTTCCTCCTGTAAGTCCCTGGTGCCCCTCGTGCAGCCTAACCAGGCACTAGTGCTCAGAGAGAGCAGGTTCATTGCTGCAAATGTCCGCTGGCAGACACGTCCTTTTTAAGAGGCATCTGCAGCTGCCGCTGCTATGGCATCTGTCCCCCTCGGCTGCTCAGGACAGGACAGCCTCGTGTCCTTGCCTCATCTTACCTTCTGCCATCGCAGGGTGATTTCTTAGATTTCTCCCTAGTCATGTGGCTTGTTCATCTAGATCCAAGGTGATTGTCCTTGCTGTTTGCTCCTTGTTTCTGTCACATCGTTGATTTGGTTGCCAGAGGAATGAACAGAGCCTCTATCATCTATGCCATTTCCTCCCCCCCACCTCTGGCCAACTAAAACCTTTTCTTTTGGAACTCCGAAAGATCTTGGCACACTCTCAACTACTGGGAGACATTAAAAATAAAGTAGACTGCTTGGACAGTCCCAAAGGTTTGAGAGACAAATAAGAGCTAGGGCAGGGTTGAATGATAAGATGATCTCCTACATGAGGCCACTCCTTCAAGACTGGGAGAGGTGACTGTTTTATCTAATGCATAGAAACCAATACAGAGATGCAGGAAAAATGAAAACAACAACAACAATGGAATATGTTTCAAATGAAAGAACAAGATAAAACCTCAGAAAAGACCTTAATGAAATGGAGATAAATAATTTACATGATAATGATCATATTTTAAAATCATGATCATAAAGATGCTCACTGAACTCAGGAGGAGAATGAATGAATTGAGAATTTCAACAGAGAGATGGAAAATATAAGAAAGGACCACACATGGGGGTGGCTCCATAGTGTAGTGGTTAGCATGTCTGCTTCCCATGCAGAAGGTCCTAGGTTTGTGCCCCAGGTGTGCCATGGCCCGGGTGCGCCAGATCCCGGGTACGCACTGTGAATGTGTGGGAGGAGATGCCCCGCCTTCAGAGATTCAGTTCTTAAGGGAAGACGGCAACATCCATAGGTCAGGGGTGGAAGTGGGGGAGGGAGGGATTAAAGTGGGGTTGGCGGGGAGAAAGGACCATATAGAGGCCACCTTGTGACATCTCATTTGGTTTTGACTTGCATTTCTTTGATGAATAGTTATATCTAGCATCTTTTCATATGCTTATTGACCATTTCTATATCTTCCTTGGAAAAATGTCTATTGAGTTTTTTTTCTTATCATCTTTTTATTGTTCAATTGTAAGTGATTAAATATTCTTGATACTGGTTTCTGATTTACAAATATTCACTCCCATTCTATCGTCTTTTCACTTTCGTGATTTTTTTTTTTTTTGCAGCATAAAAATGTCTAATTTTGATTTAGTTGAAATTTTTATTTTTGTTTCTTGTGTTTTGGGCCCTATCTAAAACTTCCTTTGCCAAATCTGCTATCAAGAATATTTGTCTATGTTTTCATCTGAGTTTTATAGTTTTAGCACTTATATGTAGGTCTTTTATCCATTTTGAGGTAATATTTAAATATGGTGTGAAGTGTGGGCTCGGTGGCTTTCTTTTCATGTTGTCCTGTCACCATTTGTCCCATCATCCAGCAAGTCTTGGCTCCTTTGTCAAACATCACTTGATCATAATGTGAAGATTTATTTTGGGGCTATCTATTCTATTCCACTGGTCTATATTTCTATCCTTGTGCCAATACCATTGTCTTGATTACCATCATTTTGTAATAAGTTTTGAAATGGGGAAGTGTGACTTCTCTAACAGTGTTCTTTTTCAAGAATTAAATTCCATATTAATTTTAGAATTAGCTGATTTCTACATAGAAGTCGGCTGTGATTCTGTTAGGTATTGCATTGAATCTATAGATCAGTTTGGGTTTATTGACATTATTAAGTGTGCTGATCCATAAAAATAGATGTTTTTCCATTTATGTAGATATCCAATTTCTTTTAACAATGCTTTTCATCTTATAATATTGCACTTTTTTAAAATTTATTTTTTTATTAAATTAACATTGGTTGATAACATAAATTTCAGGTGTACAATATTATAATTTGATATCTGTATACTCTATTGTGTGCCCACTACCAAAAGTCTAATTTCCAACTGCTGCCAAATATTTACCCACTTTGCCCATTTTGCCCTCCCCAATCCCTTCTGCTCTAGTAACCACCATTCTGTTGTTTGTATCTATGTTTGTTTTTATTTTGATACTTCATTTGTTACTTTTTGTTTTATATTCCACTTGAGTGAAATCATATGAATTTCTTTCTTTCCCATTTGACTTATTTCACTTAGCATATATGTACATGTGGATATGTATATTAATAAATGTTGTCTTGATAGATTATCTTTTTTATCATTATAAGATGTCCATATTTGTCTCTTACTATATTTTTTGTCTTGAAATCTATATTGTCTAAGAATGGCTATACCTGCTTTTCTCTGGATATCATTTGATTGGAGTATCATCTTCTGCCCTTTCATTGGAGCTGAGATGGGTCTCCTGAAGGCAGCATATATTTGGGTCTTGTTTTTCAAGCATCGGGCTACTCTGCGCCTTTTGTTTGGTGAGTTCGGTCCATTTATATTTAGGGCAATTATTGATATGTGAGAAGTTACTACTGCCATTTTATCCTTTGTTCTATGATTGCTTTGTACCTCCATTGTTTCTTTTCACTGTGTTTCTGTCTGCTATTTTAGTTTGGTGGTTTCCTATGATGTTTTCCTTTTTCCTCCTTTTTTTTCTGTTTTGAGCAGAAGAACCTTTGTTGAGTTATAGATGGCTGACTAGTTGTAGATAGATTTAAGGGGAGATACAAATGGGTCTTCTCATTCCACCATGATGCTTACATCACTCCTTCCATTTACTTTTAAAGTCATGGACAGTTGAGCGCTTACCATCACCATTGTGTTTATTCATTTGTGTTTGTTTCGTAGTTCTTTTTTTTCTTCCTTTCCTGTTTTACTTTGTAAGCTGATTTTTTTGGTAGTGATATACCTTTTACCTTTCTTACATCTGCTATAGATTTTTTCTTTGTGGTCTCTATGAGGCTTGCATAAGACTTATTAAGTCTATTTTGAGTTAATTACAACTTCAAACACATACAAAAATATTTTTACTCCAACACATTTTATATTACTGATGTAAATTCATTTTTTCTATTGTGTACCTACTAAAGAAATCTCGTGGTTATTCTTAATTTTTACGCTAAGGTTAAAATTTATCTATGAATCATCCTTAGTTTTACTTTATATTTGTCTGCATATGTATCTTTACCTGTTGCTTTTCTTACTGTTTTAAAAAATTCTCTTTGATTTTTGACAAATTATAATGTGTCTAGCTACCTACCTCTTTAGGTTCAATTTATCTGTATTTTTTGGGCTCCCTGAATTTGGATGTCATCTTCTGTCATTAGATTTGGAGTTTTCAGCCATTTTTTGTTTAAATACACTTTTCTTCCCTTTCGACTTCCATAATGTGTACAGTTATCCCTTGCTATCCTCAGGGGATTGGTACCAAGACCCAATGTGGATACTAAAATCCTTTATATAAAATGGCATAGTATTTGCATGTAACCTAAGCACATCCTTCCTGTAATTTAGACTGTCTCTAGATTACTTATACCTAATACAATATAAATGCCATGTAGCTTATATTGTATTAAGGAATAATGCCAAATAAAAAGTGTATGTTTTCAGTACAGAGGCAGCCATTGTACTAAACTACATATTACATAGGCCTAACTACATAGTACATGTCAGCAACAATATAACTTTTTTTCCCAAATATTTTTGATCTGTGGTTGGTTGAATCCGATGATGTGGAACCCATGGATATGGAGGTCTGACTGTATATTGGTTTGCTTGATGGTGTCTGTTTTGTACTGGTCTCAGCCTATCAATAACCAGTGCTGTGGCTGGACCAGCCCATGTGTTTATTATGACTGCAAAAAAACCCTTTAACAATAACCATCAGGAAACTCTGAAATGATATAGGTTTATTACAAGACCTAGAAATTACACAGCAAGTTCTCAGGCAGAGAGAACACATAAGCCTGGGGTTCCGCTTTTATTGGGGTTGAGGGTGGTGGCCTAGGGTTTTACAGGCTCACTCTATACTGTTGAATTTAAAACATAACGTGGGAATTTAAAGTGCTGGAAGAGAAAACAGGTAGCCCACATAGTTATTAAAATCAACAATGACCTCTAAAACAAAGGAGCCTCGGTGGGCTGGTTCTTAGGCTGTGTGGCTGGTGATGTGTGGATGCAAGATAGCTATTTTTGAAATAGATGCCTCTGAAATGGATGCTTCAACAATCAAAGCTGAATCAGGCACTAGCATTACAATAAAACAAAACAAGCAAATATCGGCTTATTCCAGTGTCCCAAAGTCCAGTAAATAGCCTTTCTTCACTTTCTTCTCTTTTGGTTTCTGTGTACTTTCAGAACTGTTTTTGAACTTGCTGACTGATCAAGTTTGCTCTAGGTGTCATTATATTTAGTTCCATAATTTGGTTCTTTTTTAAAATTTCTATTCCATTGCTGTCTTGTTTTATGTATTGTTATCCTGATTTTGCTTAGGTGACTATCTGCTCTCTTGTAGCTCACTAAGCCTCCTTGTTTTGAGTCATTTTTCAGTCTATTTGTAGATCTCTATACATTTAGGGTCAGTTATTATTACTTTCATTCCTTTGGTGGCACTGGTTTCCTGATCCTTCATGATTCCTGCAACCTTGCATTCGTGTCTGCACACGTAAGGAAATTACTTCTAGAAATTACAGGTTTCTACGTGGAGAGTCCTTCACCAGTCAGCCTGGGTAGACATTCTGGGAGCGGCTGCTGGTGGTTTCCTCAGGAAAGCCTAGTACCAGAGTCCATGGGTGGTCAGGACTGGTGCCAGGACCTGTAGGAGCTGGTCTGACACCAGCCCACTCACCAATAGACCCTGGCACTTGAGTCAACCAAGAATCCAGCCATATAGCCTATCGATATGGACAGACTTGAAGCCTGGGTGCATAGAGTCTGGCTTGTAACCAGGAACCAATGTGACTGGCCTGGAGCCTGGTTCCACTGGGGCTGACCTGGCACCTGGATCATACGGGGTAGGCCTGGAACCTGGGATTGAGGGAGTGGCCTGGTGCCAGGAACACTGGGGCAGGCCTGTTGCTTCTGTTCATGGGTCCTGGCCTGAAGCTTGAGTCTGCAGGGCACAGCCTGGAACCCAGGTAGGTAGGTCTGGATCCTGAGTCTGACGGAGAAAACTTGGTCCCAGAATCCACTGGGGAAGGACTAAACCTGGGTCTGTGGGTGCAGGCCACTAGGATGGTGGTTGGTGGGGGCTGGAGTGGGGATTGGAGTAGTCCTGGAAACTGCTAGAACCCAGGTCTGCTGGGGTGGGCCTGGTCCCTGGATCCGCAAAAGTCAAATACTCAGTCCACTCTTTTCTCTGGGAGAAAGCTCCTGAGTGGAGAGAATCTCTCTCGATGCTCACCTAAGTGGGTCTGAGGTAGAGGTGATGCAAGAAAACAAAATCTGTTGATTCTATCCTTGTCAATGCATCTTTTCTCATTTCTATGTTCCACCTGAGCGCTGAAATCTCTCATGTGGATACCAGAGCATTCCAGAAGGCATTTCTGCATGTGGATCATTGTCAAACTGGAGTTTCTGAGAGAAAATGAAGGACGAAACTTCCTATTTCACTACCGAGCTGATGCTGCTCTTTATGTCTTAGTACCATGAAATTATTCATTCTATGTGTTTCTACTAGCATCCAGATGATACAGATCCCTTGAAAGACACCATTTGTAGATGAAGATAAAGAAGGTCAAGGAAATAATCTGACTTGCTGAAATGGATAAAATGGTAAGCACTTGATTCAATTTGGGAATCAGGTCTATCTCTGATATCTATGCTCTTTAACCAAAACTTCACAAAATTGCTCCAAAAGGTCTTGAATCCAGGCATAACACAATGGGACTGTAACTGCCAATCGACATAGACTCAGGGAGCAAGGGACTCTATTCTCGGGTTTTGTCATACATGAAAACATTTACTCTCACAACAGCCCTGTGAAGTAAGTACTATATTACTAAATTACCCATTTGACTAATGAGGAAACCGAAGCAGAGAGAAATGAAATAACTCTGCACAGGGGCAATACAGCTGCTAGCCAGCAGAGCTGAGATTTGATGGCAACTGTTATGGCACCAGAGACTGGGCCCCAGAGACCTGTACTAAGCTCAAAACACCTCATGGCTCTGGCAGGAGCCAGTAGCCTTGGAGGAAATACGCCATGGTGGTACAAGGGAGAGGTGACTGAGAGGATGTAATCATGGGGAACACGAGAGCAAGCGGGGGTGGCATTTTGGTTTCTTCATGAATTAAAAAATACATTTCCTACAGTGAGGATCCTATTATGCTGGATAAAGATATTAAGTGAAAGCAATTCCACACTTACTGGCTTATCTTATGTGAATCTGCTGGTGTTTTAGAGGTGTAACTTGAGAGTGAAAGCTTTCTACACTCATGGGGCTTCTCTCCAGTGAATCTTCATGTCATCCAAAATTAGAGCAGCAGCAAAAGGCTTTCCTACACACTTTGCCTTCAGAGTTTTTATCCAGTGTGGGTCATATGATGAATACGAGATGAGCGTTGGTTGAAGGCCTTTCTATATCTGTGGCGTTTATGAGGCTCCTCTCCAAAGTGCTGCACATTCACGTGCTGACGTAAATTAAACTTGGAGCAAAAGGTTTTCCCACATTCTTTGCACTTAAAGGGTTTTTCACCAGTGTGAATCCAAGTATGCTGGACAAAACCAGAGTGGTAGGAGAAAGACTTTCCACATTTACTGCATTCATAAGGCTTCTCTCCAGTGTGAATCCGCCGGTGCTCTGTGAGGTGCGATTTGCGACAAAAAGCTTTCCCACAGTCACTGCAGTTATAGGGCTTTAGTCCAGTGTGAATCTGCATGTGTTGAGTCATATTATACCTGTTGCAAAAGGCTTTCCCACAGTCTTGGCATACAAATGGTCTTTCTCCAGTGTGGATCTTCTCATGCTTAATTAAATTACACTTATTGAGGAAGGCCCTGCCACATTTACTGCATTCATAGGGCTTCTTTTCAGTGTGACTCTTCATGTGTTGCCTGAGAGCAGAACTGTTGCAAAAGGTCTTCCCACATTCATGGCACTCAAAAAGTTGTTCTCCAGTGTGAATCTGCTGGTGCTGCATGAGGTCTGATGTACAGCTGAAGGTCTTCCCACACTGTATGCATTCATAGGGCTTCCCTTCACCGCGTACACAGCCACGTGCAAGATCCCGATTCCTGATATTCCTGCATTCACTGTATTTGTAATGGTTCTTCCCTGCTTGATTCATGGGGTCTTTAACTAGTCTGTGTGCATGAGTTTCATGGAGAACACCTACTGGAGGGACGTGCTCCTGTAAAATCTTTGCGTGTAGATTGTCGTCTATCCCCAACTCATTGCATTTATGATTCACCTTCCCAGGGCCAATCTCCTTGTAGGGGTCTGCCACTGGTTTTAAGATTCTTTCCTGCATTTCTGATGGTTCCACCTCAGTCTTGGTTTTTCTAGTCCCAGAGTCCCTTGAAGCTCCCTGTTCCAGCCATACCTGAAGTGAAGGTTGCTTGGACAAAAGCAGCTGAGAAGTGGTTGGTCCTGTAGTCTCTGATTTTGTTCTGGCTCCTGAAAAGAATTCAACACAAAGTAACCTATTAGTGATGCCAACACAGAAGAAACATAATCACCACTTTTAGAGGGGAAATGAAGATGAAAATAATGCATCTGAGCCTGTTATGTTTTCACACCTCTGAAATCCAGGTTTACAACTTTGTTCCTTTCTGTTCCTTTGGCTCTTGACATTTAAAGAGGGAAATTCAAGGGACAGAGGACAGAGGATCTGCTGGGAGAATCCTTATAGTCCTGAATCAAGGAAGGTAGACAGAATTATGGTGACATATACAGTGTGTTGGCTCTAAGAGAGAACATCTCATCACAGTGCCAGGGGAGATGCACCAATTCTGGTCCAGAAGGGAGCGTGAAAGAGTCTCAGGAGGTGTGCCATGAGTTCTTTCCTAATAGAGAGGTAGAAACTGCCTGACAGGGGAAGTGGAAGGGAGTGCTGTATGCAAAGGAGAGAGAATGTCCAAAATCAGCCATGTGAAACATGGATGCCTAGAGAACTTCAGGGCATGAGAGGATGTTGGAGATATGGAGGTAGAGGTACACAGAGGCAGAGGGCAAGCAGAGACCCAGGATCCTGACTCAGACAAGGTTTATAAGGCAGAAGTGAACGGACATACTGAGTATGCTGTGCCAGAGGAACGGCCGGGTAAAAAACACAAAACACATACAATCTAGATACTGAAAATTATAAATATTTACATGGAGACATTATGTAAATGAAAATATTAACAATATAAAGGTGTTCATCTTCCTCAATGGACTAATAAATTCAATAAACTCTACATAAATTCGCTAGTGTTTTTCGTAGAACTTAAAAAGATGATTCTAGACCTTATGTAGAAGAATAAAGGGCCAAAAACATAGAGCCAGGTTATTTACTGCTAAATTTTATGAAACATTTAAGGAAGAAATAACACCAAATATCACTTCGAGAAAAGAGGATGGAATACTCTCCATCTCATTTTATGAGGTCATAAAATACTAAAACTGAAAACAAATTATTACAAAAACTACAGACTAATACCTCTCAAGATCATAGACACAAAAATAATGAACTACATATTAGAAAACTGAATCCAAAATATGTAAGAAAATACATCACAAAGAACAGACAGTGAATGCAGGAATAAAAAGCTGTTTCAACATTTAAAAATAAACCGATGTAACTGGCCCTATTGAAGGACTAAAAAAGAGAACTGTATGACTACATCCAGATAGAAAAATCAAACAAAATTCCACACCCATTAATGATTTAAAAAAAAAAAGACTGTCAAAAACATATAGAATAGTATTCGTTAAGTATAAATATAATAATATGTGTAGAATTTGTATGCTAAAAATCACAAAACATTGGTGAAAAAAATCAAAGCAGATCTAAATAAATGGAAAGATATTCCATGATCACGGATTGGAAGACTGAATACTGTTAAGATGTCAATTCTCCTAGATTTAATCTTTCAAGTCAATGCAAACCTAACTGAAATTCCATCAAGTTCTTTTTGAAGATATTGAATAGGTAATTATAAAATTTATGTGAAAAGGCAAAGAAAATAGAATCGACAGAATAATTCAGAAAAAGAACAAAGTCAGAGGATACACCTTACCAATTTAAAACCTACTATGAAGTGACAGTAATCAAAACTGTAGTGTTGGCAAAAGTATAAAGACAGAGAGATCTGTGGAACAGAGCAGAGAGCCCAGAAATAGCCACCCTAGAATACTGTAAGCTCCTTTCGAAGAGTCGCATAGTCAGTTCAATGGAGAAAGGATAGTCTTTTCAATGAATGGCTCTGGATGTTCACTGGGGCTAAAAAAAAAATACACCTGAACACATACCTCATATCTTAGAGGAAAAAATAACTCAAAATAGATCAGAGACCAAAATGAAAATCATAAAAATATAAAATTTCTAGAAAAACACATAGGAGAAAAGCTGTGAGACCTAGTGTTTGGTGATGAATATTTTAATAAGAAAAGCACAACTACTGAAAAAATATGGATGAATTGGACTTAATCAAAATTTTAAAAAAATTGTTCTATAAAAGATACTGTTAAGAGAATGACAAGACAAGCTGCAGATGGAGATAAAATATTTGCAAATCATATATCTGATAAAGGACTCATCTAGCATAAAAAATCCTTAAAACTCAAATAGAAGAAAACAATAACAACAAAATGAGAAGATCTAAATAGACAATTCACAAAAGTTATACATGAAAAACGAGCACGTTATTAGACATTAGATTGTCTAATGACAATCACTTCTCATTATAGAAATGAAAATTAGAACCTCCACATATGTTAGAAATGGTGAAAATGCAAAAGAAAAAAACTGACAATACCAAATGCTGGTAAAGATATGGATCATGAGGACTTCTCATTGCTGGTGGGAATGCAAAATGGAATAGTCACTTTGGAAGTCAATTTGATAATTTCCTAAAAAGTTAAAAGACATACCATATAACCCAGTGATCTAATTCCTAAATGTTTTTGCAAATGAATGGAAATCTTATGTTCATACAAAAATCCGTATGCAAATTATTACAGCAGTTGTATTCATAATAGCCAAGCATCAGAAGTGGCCAAGACGATGAATGAATAAAAAAACTGGTACATCTGTATATTGTGAAACTATTCGACAATAAAAAAGAATGACTTGTAGATTCGCCCAATGCCATGGATATTAAATGTATTTTGTAAATGAAACAAGCCAGACTCAAAAGGTTACAGATTCTGTTCCTATAACATTCTGGAAAGAGTAAAACTATGGACACGGAAAACAGATCAGGGTTACTAGTGAATGATGAAGGGGAGAGTGGCTGATCATATAGGAGACGCCGAAGGAAATTTGTAGGTAATAAAACCATATTGTATTGTACTGGGGTGTCAGCAACATGCCTCTACGTATTTGTCAAAACCCATAGAACTGTATATCAGTGAATGAATATTAATGTGTGCAATTTAAACCGAACCAAACCAAAAACACAGGATGTCAGGGGATCTCAAGATAGAATGCAGACTGTGACAAATGAACCTATGTGAATTATAAATGTATGGCATAACCTCACTGAAAGAGGTGGAGGAAAACGAGTTGACCTAGATAACTTTGGAGAATGGTGTTTAGACTGTACACTGTAAGCTAAAAACAAAAATAACTACAGTTGACACTTAAACAACACGGGGGTTAAGAGTGTCCACCATCCACGCAGTGGAAAATCCCTGTAAACTTAGGTCATCTCTCTGCACAGCAGATTCCCAACTGCAGTTCCGCAATTTGTATAAACATTGTACTCTCTAGTTGGTAAATCTGTTTCCCAGGGGAACTACTTTACATGTGTAATAAAAAAGTCAATAAATTGTAGATAATTCAGGTAGAAGCCAGGTTTGTCATGGTCAGAGAAGGAAGTTAAAAAGAAGCAAGGAGGGAAGGCTAGAATGAACCATGTCCGACAAGACTGGAATTGAGAAATAATTATAGTACACACACCCATACTCCTTAGCTCTGTTCTGAGAGGGTCTAGAAGCAACACTGTAGCCGCAAGCTCACCGGGGCCTAGATCTTGGTTCTTCGCACTATTATTTGACAGTATTTTGGAAAGAAAAGCAAGGATCCCTGAAGAGATGGCTGAGTCCATGGCAGAGACAAGGAAAAGAGAAATCAGAAGCCTCCCACAGTACCAGAAAATGAGAAAGTCCCCACATCAAAGGGACACAGGAGCCACCCTGAAAGCACTCACGAGGTCCAAAGTTTGCACAACAAAACGAATAAATGTAATATTAGATTACAACTCAAAGTATAAAACAAATATACATGAGTCCATACTGATATAAATAAATGATCAACTGGATAAATAAATAATGTGGGGGAAGGGACAAATTCTTTTAATAGAGGATCCTAAATAATATATGTAGGTGGTTCTCTCCTTGAGTGTGGGCTGGACTTGAGACTCACTGCCAAAGAAGAAAGTGTAGAAAGGGAAAAATAATAACTCTGCAGTGAAATCTGGTAAATGCTACCTCAAACCAAGTGCTTGGAGTCACCATCGCCATGATGTTGTGTGGAAATTATGTATTCCTCATATGCGGTGATGAGACAGACACTTTGCCCCTGTGGCAGTCTTCTCGAAACCTATCACCTCAGTCTAAACACGAGGAAAGCATCACAGAAGCTAAATGGAAGGACATTCTACAAGATGCCTGACTAGAGTTCTTGTTCAAAGTTGCCAACAACAAAAAATAAGGAAAGACCGAGAAACCATCACAGGCCAGAAGAGACTAAGGGTATGTAACAACCAAACAGGATAGGCTACCCCAGATTAAATCCAAGGAAAGATAAGGAACATGTGTGTTAAGACTGGTGAGATCCAAATGAAGTCTGGAGTTAGTAAACTGAACTTGACACACGTAGCACGGTGATGTATGATGTTAGCATAGAGTAACAGGTGAAGAAAGAGTATACAGAAACTATACTATTTATATAACATTTTTGTAGACCTCAGATGATTCTAAAACAAAGTTTACGTAAAAATGAACTTTTGAAGTTTCCTTTGAAAGCTATACAATAAGTTGTTAAATGCGGTACCACAATTATACCTATAAAAATATTTAAATAAAGTACACAATTCTCCTAATGCCAGTATTAAGGGAACTTGGGATTTGGGATAAAATCTCTTACATCAATCACGATTCATCTCAAACAGTACAGACAGGAGAAAATATGAGGTGGGTACTGTATTAGATGATGACAATGCCAAAGTTGAATAAATGAATAACATTCATTCATGTATTGTCAAAAAGTATCATTAAAAAATTCTAGTCAATAAAAGACAAGTAAAAGATACAATAAAAACTAGAATATATTTGCACTATATATAGTTAATAGAACATTAATATAATGTATAAAAATTTTTAAAAATCTAAAGCAGGAGTGCAAAATACTTTAAAAAAGGACAAAAACCTATGAACTTACACTTCACAGAAGATATACATTGGCCAAAAAACATGAGTTCAGCCTCAATGGAAATGAAATGTGAATAAAGACCAAAGTGAGAAACCGCTTTGTACCCACTCAATTGGATAAAATTATAGAGCTGGACAATATTAAGTGTGGAACACGATGTAGTCTATGAATCTCTTATTCATTGCTGGTGAAGTTAACAAATTTGTAAAACCACTTTAGAAAACACTGTGTAACATCTTGTAAAGTTGTTTTCCATCATCTAGTCGTTTCGCTCCTTAAAAAAATTACAACTCAAACTCCTGCACGTGTGGATGAATACACATATATAAGGTTCTCCACAGCAGCAAAAAAAAAAAAAAAAAAAAAAAAGGAAGAAAAGTATATTTGATTGATTAGTTTAGAGTCATCAGATTTTTTTGGATATAATTATGGAAATAGGTAGATGTCCACAAAAAATGGACAAATACATTGGGATATATTGATGTAACAGAATATTTTGAGAAGGAAAAAAACTACAGCTAACATACCATGATTCTTAGTTGTATCATGCTGAGCTCTAAAAATGCATGTATCAGAAGACTACATTAATGCCTTAGTCCATTTGGGCTGCTATAACAGCATACCACAGACTGGGTGGCTTATAAACAACAGAAATTTATTTCTCCAAGTTTTGGAGGCTGGGAAGTCTAAGATCAAGGTACCAGCACGGCTGAGTTCTGGTGAGGGCTTTCCCAGCACCTTTTCACTGTGTCCCCACATGGCAGAAAGGGCCAGAGATCTCCCCTTCATGAGGGTTCTCTCACAGCTTAAGCGCCTCCCAAAAGCCCCATCTCCTAATGCCATCATCTTTGGAGGTTAGGATTTCAATATATGAATTTTGTGAGATATGTTCAAACAACAGGAATCAACTATGACACTATTTATCAGAAGTTAAAAAAAAGAGAGCGATACCATGCACTGTGTAAATATGCTTACAAATAGTTATGACACTATAACAAAACCAACAATAAAATGAGAACTAGATGAAACAAATTGTTTGAAAGATACAAAATAACAATACCAACACAAACAGAAAATCTGAAGTGTACCATCTATAAAAGAAATCCAATTTATAATACGAAACACTCCCATCTATAAAGTAATGAAATTATAAAAGCAAAGTTAATGGAAGTGATTCTCCATGGGGAAGGGAGAAGATGGGAAAGGGAAGAAGTGTATAGACTGACACAGGGCACCGGCCATGTTCCTGTTCTTGCATTTGCTGATGGTACTCATTATTACTTTTTTAGAGGGAATACATGGCTGGAAAATTTTTTAAATAATCACAACAGCTCATTGACAAATGTTGAGAGTGTGCTATAAAATAAGGTTTGTGATCACTATGACTCTGTACGTCTGCAGGCAATCACAAATGTTAGAAGCCGACAGAGTACTGCGCTTACCGTCACAGGACCTAGAGACAATCAGCTCAGGCTCAAAGCCCAGTAACAGCCTTGCTAGTTTTGTACCCTTTGGTAACCAATCAACTCCCACAGGGTTCTGCTCCCTCATCTAAAAACTGGGGATAGAAACAGAGCCTGCCTCAAGTGAAACAGTACATTTACAGTGCTTAATAGTGTGAGCACCGAAAAAGCAATCGATAGGGTTAACTACCCTATCTCACAGCTTTGATATTGGCTGCGACATCTCTGAGTTGAAGCTGAAGAATGAAGTAGAGGTGGATCATTCTGGGAGACTAATGACAGTAAGAAGAGAGGGCTGTGAGATGCCAGGTGAAGCCAATATTGAGGGGGCGATTAAGGTAAGAGGCAGACAACAATGCAGTCAGAAAAGAGGGAGCAATGGGACTAAGCGCTACCAAAGTTCAAGTGCATTAAAGCGGAACAAGTTTTTCCGCACTGAAAAGCAGTAAAGTGTGGTGAAGACTCGCTTCAGTTCAAATCCTGTCTCCACCAAGCAGTCATCTTGACAGTTGTTAACTGCCTCTAAATCTCAATTTCCTACCCTGAAAAACTGGGAGACTCCCAGTTCCTAACTTACTAGCCCGCCGTAAGCATAAACAATACCTATAAAGTGTACGACATACTGTCTGGCACAGCATGATGTTCGGTAAATTGCGGGTCATTATCCATTGTCATTATTATTATTGTTAACATTTGGCATTTAGGATAAGAACAGCAGCCTTAAAAAAAAAAAAAAGGCAGGGGAGAGATGTCAAGTGCTGAAGAGGCCGCGGAACAATGGGCGCTCTCCACGCGCTGCTGGGGGTGTGGAAGGGTGAGACCGTGTGCGCAACTGTGAGGCAGTTTCTGTCCAAGCTAAGCATATACTTACCCTGAGACCCAGTCATTCCACTCTTGTATCTATTCCCACCAAAAATAATGAGAAGATGAATATGCATAATATCAGATGCAGGAAAAAAATTAAAGTGGCAATGGCAGGAGAAAGGATACACTTACAATGAGAAACTGCTGAGTATGGAGTAAGATCGGAGTTCAACTGTATGCTGCTACGAGAATGAATCTCACAGGCATACTGGTGATCAAAAGCAGACAGACATGACAGACTATACGATGGGGTTCCATTTCAATTAACTCGAGAACAGTCAAAACTACTCCGTGGTGATAGAGTCTAAATACTGATTACTGGTCTAGGAGGAAGTATGAGAAGCCTCCCAAATTGCTGGAAGTACTGTATGTGTTGACCTGGGTGGTGGTTACTTGGGTTTACATCTATGTATAAATTTCTCAGACTTGATTCTTAAGATACATGTATATTGCCATATATAAGTAAAAAAAGAAATAAGGAGTAAACTGGAGCTAAGGAAGTCAAGTGTAGACAACTTTTCGTTGAATAAGAACTCCTCCAAGAGTTTGTTTGTACAAATGTAGTGGTCAATGCTACTCAGAAACTGCCGTGGAGCCAGGACTGTTGTGTTTTATTTATCCCGAGAAAGCACCCTGAGTATGTTTTTTAATGTTGAGTAGAGAAGATAAAGATACAAAAGAAACAGAAAATAAGTGAAGAAACAAGGTCCCTGAGAAGACAGGAGATCTGATTTGGTCTCTGGCGCAGGAAATGGCCATGGCAGGAGGCAAGACCTCTGCCATAGAGATTAGAAAGAAAGCTACAGGTACGAGACAGACAGATAAATCTGTAAGGTCGAGGGACAAGCTCAGGACATGAAGTAGGTTGCCTGCTGAGACATCGGTGGCTCAGGGAGTGGTCAAGGTTTGGATCCGTGGCCGAGTGGGTAGGGGAGCTGGTACAGGAGACAGAGCTGACCAGACACAGAGCGCAGATGTGGGCCGACCAGTTAGCAGTGTGTTCATGTCACCCTGGCAAAAGGTGATGAAGGGCTGGACGAGGATGTTAGTGGTGCAGCTCATGGAGGTGGTGGAGGTGACACTCGATGTGAAAACTATAAAATGAGCCAGATGATGGCTGGATGTTTAGATGGACGCAGTGTAACAGGTTTGTACAAGAGTGTTTCCCACATTCTCGACTGAGTGACAGGGCCATCCAGTGACACTGTGGAGGATGAAGGAGTGGGAAAGATCATGATTTCCTTCTGGGCATGAAGAATTTGATGGAACACGTGGAATGTAATTGAAAGATAAGTGGAGGAGGCTCAGGTGGGCTGAGAAGGGGCTGGCCAGAGCTGGCTGAGCAGTGCAAGGAAGGAGAGGGGCGAGACCATGGCTCTGCAGTGGCGCCGACCAACACACTCGACGACTCCGACTGCCCTCAGTACCCACATGTGAGACAGACAAAACCAAATGCTGCCTTGAGGTTTTACAGTAAGGAGGGACAGGAGGCCACTGGCGCTAGGAATTGCTTCTGCCTGACAAATGGGAGGATGGGTGAATGGAGGAGGGTGGGATGCAAAGTATAGGCAGATAAAGATAGGCTCTTTTTTCTGAGTCCAGAAGGACATGTGAGATAGTATGCATTGTGATGGATATCATTACATGAAAGATCCCAATAGCTGACTTTTGTTGGGCTCCTAATTACAGCTCAGGCACGGTGCTAAGCAATTTTATGCATTAAATGATTACAACTTCAAACGACCCAATGAGTTAGAAATTCTTACCACTTTCATTTTTCAAAAGTAGGCTGAGTGCAGCAGACTGGGTTGATGTAAGCCAAACCCATCTGCTCGTCTCCTTGGGCACACAGCTAAACCTCATCTCCCTGCTGCATCCAAAGAGAAAAGGGCAACTGCTGAGTTCTCGAGTAGAACCCGAGGGAAAGTGATGTGCATGTGCAACTGGGTGTGACTCTATCCTTTCTCTCTGGTTTCTTCTCTGCCAGCAGAATGATACCACGATAATCATAAAGCCACATATGACAGAAGGCACATGGGTCTCTGAATAATGTGATATGAACTCCCACGCTGACTGACATGGATCCTCCCATAAGTGAGAAAAATATTTTTCATGTGTTGAGCCACTGAGATTTTGGAGGTTATCTGTTACTGCTCACTGCATATAACTTAGCTAAATGAGGCACGACAAAACCATGCCACTTCCCTATTGTCACAGGGCTGGTGAGCGGCCAAGGCAGGTTTTAAGATCAAGCAATTGAAGCCCAGAGCCTCAGTCTTACCTAACAGGACAGGTTCTTTACCCAGTGGCGGTAAAGAATGTACTGAGGTGAGAGGACAAGGGGCCTCAAGATGAAGGGCTCTACACTGACCCACGCACCCAAGGAGGTTGCAAGAAGAAGCTTCTCATGGAATTCCAGAGGCAGCTAAGGCTGCCATGACACCCACTGCCTAAATCTTGGCCACCCACCTGGACAGACAGTTTGGGAGAGGCCTCTCTTCACCATCCATAGCTCCTGCCTGTGCCCTAGTAGATGCATTGGCTCTAATTGGGTAACTGGATATTCTGTTTGTGGAGAAAGAAATGAGATATGCACATTTTAGCAAAGACAAAATCAAATGCCTCAGTGCCGTCTGGGACTTTGGGGTGGAGCGGATGCCTTGGAATGAGGTTGCTCTTGTTCGAGTGGACATGTGACCTGGAAACCAAGGCCAAGAATATCATCACCGGGCTCTAAAGTCCAGGTAAGGTAGTGCTGGCTGTCTAGGCTGACCCGTCGCCCTTGACTCCACCCCAGAGAACCCTCCCAATTGTTCAGACACAGTCCCGGGACCTGAGCACACAAGTGATCACAGAACATTAATTATTACCATTGCTATTAATTGCTTTTTAAAATACTGACCAATAGTCAAAAGGGCATTAAAAAAGACTCAACACAAAACAGATACTTTCTCCCTAAACAATCAGTAAGCAGGAAAGGAAAAGGAATGGTTTTCTCTGATTGCCCATTGATGCCATTTGTCACATTTATAACCCCTAAAATGATCTTGCGTACCAGGAGAGGATCACGGTCCAGACTTTAGGACAAAAAGGAAGAGCAGGTAGGCCTCAGGGGCCACAGAATCCTTTAAAATGAATTGTGATGCCTAGAATGATAGTAGGACTCACAAAGACGCCTCCTGGTGTCTTGTCTGGTTGACTCATTTTCTGAACAACATCCCATTACCCATGGGTCCTGCTGACTGGGCTGTGAACCAACCAAGCCTGGCCACTCAACTTCCATCTTGCGGGAATCCAGAGAAGGGAAAGACTAGGGCCAGCCTGTGCCAAGTACTGCAGTGAGAAGTAAAGAGAAGTGTGGCTTAAGGTGGCTGTTTCCTGCCACTAGGACATCTGCACAGAGACAACCAGGCAGAGAGGAAGACAGAGAAATGAAAGAAAAAAACATACGTAGAGATAAGAAATTGGAGGGTTTCTTAGAGTGAGGACAGGGATGGCCACTTCTGGCTATCAACTCCACATGGCAGAAAAAGCCAATTTGCTGAGAATGGCTCAAGGAGACCTACAAAGAGACATAAAGATCAGAAGTCCCCGAGGCCAAGATCTAATCAGGATTTCTTCCATTTCCTGAGTTTAGTCTTTCAGGTTCCCAACTGGATATCTTGCCTTTGGATACTAAAAGAAGCCCATATGCCCTCCTACAACTCCTCCTCCTTTGGTCTCGGAGATATCTGGAGGGGAACTACATTTCTTGCCCAAAATTCCCTGTAGGAGATTATAGGAAGACAAGGCAGGAGAAGGTAAAACCAATACATGTTGGGGCTGTGGGGATCCTGCAGAAATCTTCTGAACAAAAAGTGGAATGAAGAAGGCTGTAGGTCCCCACAGAAAGGAGCAGTGAGGCCTTACCCAGGGAGATCAGGAGCCTACAGGTCTCCAGCATCACTTCCCAGTATAGGGTCCTCTGGGCAGGGTTCAGCTGCTCCCACTCATCCTGGGTAAAGGTCACTGCCACGTCCTTGAAGGTAACTGATGTCTGAAAAGTCAAACAGAGGTAGCTTCGTTGGACCAGGGCAGGTGAGATGAGAGTAGAACCCAATGCCAGGTCACTGGTAAATGACCATTGGGCCCTAAGGCCGGTATCGATGAGCACTTCCTGGGGGCCTAGCTTTGTGCCAGGTTCCAAAGAGTCAGACCCTGCCATTGTACAGAACATGATTGTGTTAGAGACAAAAGTTTTTTATGCCAAAAACATTCAGGGAAGACACAAGGCAATGGCATGGCTGTGGTACCTAAGAGGCATAGACAGCCAGCACTTTGGGAATGAAAGGGAATAGGGAGGACATGACAATGATCAAAGCACTAATCACGACAAAAGCAGCAGCAGCAGTTGAGTCCCACTGGTCCTTACTGTGTGCCTAAGCCATGCTGAGTCTTCCCAACCCATTCCGGTTCTAGAGCAAGATTCTGACTTTGAATATGGCCTACTGGGAATGATACCCACCTTCTATAATCTGAGGGAAGTCAACTTATTTCTCTGATCTCTGATTTCCACATCAATATAGTAACAGTTCCCACTTCACTAGGTGGTTGGAAAATTACTTAAAGAAAAAATGCTCACGAAGCAAACACTGGAGTGTTTTGGCACATGTCAGTGCTTGGCATGTTTTCCCTACTTCCGTGAATCTCCCCACAGCTATGATGTAAACACCATCATCAGCTCTAGGGCACAGTCAATGACCTGGGGTTCAGCAGTTCTAGCAAGTCACCCAGAGTCACATGTTCCAGGAACACAGACAGAATTTGAACATCCATAAAAGACCACACAATCGCACCCTCCCGAGACACATCTCAGAAATACTCCCTGCCAGTGTACATAGACGTCCATCTGGCTGGAAGTTCTGCCATGCCCCCTCGTTCCCAAGTCCACATGCCAAAGGGACACCTCCTGCCTTGCAAAGGTTGCATTAGGTATAAACTCTGGGCCTACTGTGGTGAAAGGATGATTAAGGAAGCAGGCTATGGTGGTCAGTGTACTGGGTGTTGACTTTGGCTGCTTAGGAGCTCTGTGATCTTTGGCAGGTGTGGGGTTAATTTAGAACATAGCCTTTCCATGTACTCAGAAGACAGAGGGCTGCCTGGTCAGCAGCCATAAGGAAGGCAGTGATAAGGGCTCTCGGCACTGCCTGATCCCATGGACATTATCTGCTTAACCCGTCTGAGAAGGTGGCTGCTCCCTCAATGAGATAACCCCTCTCTGCTTGTGTGAATAAAACGATGCTTCCTCTTAGCTGCGTGCAGTATTTTGCAGCTCAGACCAGCCACCATTGGAGCTCCCCTGCCTCGTGTGTAATAAACGGCATGTCTGACCCCTTTGGTCCTCCTTCCTGGTGGTTTTTGGGAATATCCAAAAAAAACCCCAAAAAACCTCAAAACAAATGAGACCCCATTTCTGCTTTTGTAACTGTATCAGAATCTGTACACAAGATTTCAGAAGATGGGCAGGTGGGGGCAGGGAATACTTTATCTAGAATTAGCAAGGCTAGGGAAAGGCCCTTCTAAGAAGTGACAGTGGCACAGAGCTGCGAAGGAAGAGGCAGCCCTGTGGAGATCCAGAGGTGGTTTTCCAGGCTGAGGAAACTGCATGGGCAAAGCCCAGGAAGTGAGAAAGAGCTTGGAATATTCAAGACAGCTTAGCTGGAGAGCAGTGAGCAAGGAAGAACAGGAAGAGAACAGAAGGGGAAGAGGCAGAGCTGGGTGGAGATGAAGGAGAGCCTTGTGGGCCATGGCAGAAGTGTGACAGCAAGCCCTGGAGGAGTCACTCACTTATTAACCACGATGGAGTGCTGGCCACAGGCCCTGTACTGTTCTAGGCCTGAGGCTAAAACAGAAAACAGGAGTCGAGGACCCAGGTTCCCAAGAAGGAATGAAAAATACTATCTTGAAGAGCCTTATGGATTCTACAGACAACAAAACAATGAGGGCATCAGGGATCGGGATGACTTTAAATGTGGTGAGTGGAGAAGGCCTCTCTAAGGAGGGAACACTGGAGGGAGCATGAAATGAAGTGAGAAAGGGAACCACATACACAAACAAGACAGGTCCTGACAGTGATTAGGTTCATGACAAAAGTGAACAGGGTGCCAAGCTAGAGAGCAATTCAGGGCTGTCATGTGTTTATGTCTAAAAAGACACAACACTCCTGCACATCATCATTACTGATGTTGATATGAGAAACATCCAAACTTGTAGAGGAGTTTCAGAAGAGTTTATTTGAACCAAACTGGCAACATTGCCAAGAAGTAAGATCTCAAATACTCCAGAGAATGCCAGTTTAGCAGTCTCTTTTTATGTATGCAGAATTAAGGAGAGGAGTAACGATTACACAAAGGTGGTAGAGGCTACTAAACAAGATCATGTGCTCTCTTGTGGGTGGTTACAACATCCAGGGGTCTGGAAAAGAGGACTGCTTCTGGCATTTCAAAGGTATGTTAAACTAGAAGCACAAGAACAATGGAAGGGTTTGCTTAAGGCGAAGGTAAACCATTTACTAAGGAAGTTATATGTCTGTGGCATGCCTACCCGCCAGGACCTGCCCAGTTAGGAATTTGTGATCAGATCATCCAGTGAGGTGACTTTCTGTCACTGATTTAGTATAACACCACTTTGTTCATTCACACTGAATATGTAATGGATTTGCTTTTCACATGTGTCTTAAACATGTAGATTGATTCACTGTTGTCAGTAGCAGGTTAAACCCATTTGCAAGATGTCAATTGCCAAAGATGAATTTAGGAGCCTTCTTGGCCCTCAGCCCGACCTGTGATCTTCAGTGCTTCAGCAGAAGAGCAGCAACTCCAAAAGTGTTTTTCCCATCCACCTTTCCCCCCAGGCTATCCACCTCCCACTCCACTCATCACTCTGTAGAGGCCAGAGCCTAGGAAGGCTCAAAGGCTGTGGGCGCCAGGCCTGGCTGGCCCAAGGTCTGGCTGTGATCCAAGGTCTGGCTGTTATCGAAGGCCTGGCTGATCCAAGACCTGACTGGCACAAGGTCTGGCTGGTCCAAGGTCTGGCTGTGATCCAGACCCGTGGCTAGGAATAGGACCCCAGATTTAGAAAATATGTAAACATACTTATTTATTGTATCACGCATGTGTGGCTAAATGCCACTTTTTACTCCGCTATGTGAGGAGCCATGTGGTCCCCTGGAGAGAAGTGCACGCAATACTGTTCGCCCCCTGCAATACACTGCACTTCCCAACAGAAGTGTGCTCTGCACAATAAAGTTGGTGCCCGCCGTTTCATTCTCATGTCAGCCTCTTGTGCATTCTTCCAACTGGGCATCTCACCACCTAAACCTTCCCTTTTCGATCAGCAATGGCGCTGACACTTGGCGTAGCTGACATGATCCACTCAGACCTGACAAAAGCCAGATTCTTCTGGGGGTGAAGCCTCAAGATCAACGCGGGCTCTGGCAAGAGTATAGAAAATGATGTACCCTGGGCGGTGCTGGGGAATGGACACATATTAACACCAGTGTCCTCTCCAGTTCCCTCAACCAAGAGGGAACAATCATTAATACTCCCATTTTATACCTGAGGAAATACAGGCCAAGGATAATGAGTGGACTCAGACAAGGCCCTGAGGTCTCTGCACGCAGCAGCCCATGTTCCACCTAGCGAGAAGGTTTATGCAGATGGAGTGTATTGGAAAGCTGCTGAGAAGCTACATTTCTTCCTTCCACTCCTCAAACGGGTGATTGCTAGAAAATAGAACCCATGCAAACTCCATCCTGGATTGCCATGGGCTGCCAGTGATCCATGCCAGGACCCTCAGATCCAAGGGCAGCAAGGGGAGGGTGAACACTCCCCCAAGTAAAACCAGCTCCCACTGTCAGGAAGTGTTGGGTGAGGGGACTGACAAAAGGAAATGGATGCAGTCAGCCTCCTTCCCAGCAAGCCCAGCGGCTTCCCGAGGGCCTTAGCTACAGCGTCCTATGTAACCTTAAGTACGGCGTCCTATACAACCTAGAGACCGCATGCGCACTGTGATTGTGATTGATTATAGGACCTGGCCTTAAGCCATTATTGTGATAAAAACAGCCCCGACTATGCAGCCTGGGAAGCTGGAGCTGTGCTTGTGTCCTGCTGTATCCTGCCTTAGATATGTCTGAATAAAGCTATGTCGCATCTGCCCACAGCTCATCGCATATTCTTCCAGCTGCCAGAACAGCGCACCCCAAGTTTTGGTACCTCAAACCTGCAGAACAGGGCGCCAGACAATGAAGGTAGGAGCTGCAGTGGGTAGGGATCCGGGGCACGCTGCACTCACCTGCGCCAGATCCATGAGAGTTAACACCGACAAGGAAGTCCGTGTGCGGAGCGGAGCCAAGAGAGGCGGCGAGAGATGCCTTCCCAAGGGCTCACTGGAACGCTCTTCCAGGTCCTACAAGGCGCAGAGGTGGCTGTCCTCTTCTTACAGTGCTTCTCTGCAAGGTGCTGAAGGGCCGCCGGTCGGGAAAATCCGGTAAGCACAGAAGCTTCCGCTTTGAAGAAGAAAGTAGCCGGGGACACCGGAAATCCCACCCAACAATGCGGGACGCAAGAAACATCCTCCTGACGGTCCCTTATTGGATCAACTATCACCGCTTGATCCGACACAGACTTCTGGGTAATGTAGTTTCTCTCCTGCACACGCGGTCAGGCGAGGTTAACTCTTTAATCTCTAGTGGAACCACTACCTGAGCGGGTGGGGCGCAGGGAAATAGTGATGTTTAGAAGGGGGCAGGAACTTCCATCCTCTTAAAGGGGAGGCACCCAGGTTTATATGCAGCCCATCACAAGCAATGCTCTTGTTGCAGGCAATGCTCTTCTGCCATGGCTGGCATAATGGCATCAGTGAGCAACCACTCCATTGGGTCTGCACAAAATTTCCAAAAATGGCTCCAGCCAACCTCCCCTGACTGATAGAACCGGCTGACGCCTCCACCTGGCAATGGCTGCGTGACTGGAGCAGCACAGATGTGACCTGCAACACCTCACAGCAACTTTACTACTGATTTGAAGAAACTTACCATGACTTATGACTTACCTTGCCACAATTAAAGGTCTAATGAGGTTTTTCTAACTCTCAGTAACTTTCAAGGTCTTGCAGATGACCAGAAATGTAAATGCAGCCAATACTGCTAAGAATGAGATAACTGAAGAAGAAAAATGGGCACTTTTAAAGATAAGTGGCTAGTCTCACAAGCCGCACCCTGCACCCACATTTTTCCAAGTCTCCTTAACGCTATCAAGGGCAAATGAAAAATCTCAAATCCTCAAGGAAGAGGAAAAAATGTTGTAGATGTAGAGGCTCTGTTCATCCTCCTTGCAACCAAATCAAAGTTGTGACAAAAACGAGGAACAAAGAGCAAAGAAAATCACCTGGGATCCAGATGAACAAGTCCTACAACTAGGGAGAGAAATAAAAAAATCACCCTGCAATGGTAGGAGGTAGGAAGGGATGAGGATGCGAGGCTGCCTGATCCTCAGTGGCTGAGTGGACAGAGGCCAAAGCAGCAGCAGCTGCCAGCATGGACCTCTCTTAAAGGGGCCATATTAGCGAGCAGACTTTCGTGGCAACAGACCTGGTTGCTATGAGCACCAGTGTCTGGTTGGCTGTGCAAGGGGCACCAGAGACTTACAGGGGTACACTGAGTTGTCAGAGGAAGGGCCGGAGGCAATGCTTTCTCCCGGGCAGAAGTGCTGGTGGTGTCTATTGTTCCTCTGTTGAGCTCTCCCCCATCCCAGTGTGCGGACTCTGCCGCCATAGCTGAGACGTCATCAAACTGGATAAGAGATTGCTCCACCCAGAGGATTCCCTGAAACTCCAACTTGCTGATCCACCCAAGCCACATCCAAATGTAGCCTCGGTGGGTCAGATGCCCCTTGCTGAGCAGCGCCTAGACTCACCCTTGAAGCAGCTGGCCTTGGAATCTGATGTGGTCTTTTGAGGCAACTATAAGCACAACATCTGTCAATTGCTTGCTGAATCTAAACAGGTGGCCCCAGGGGGGCACAGGCTGGGGCTAAACTTGGCCTGCAGCTGAACCCCTCTCAGGACTTTGCCTCTGGACACCTACTTTACAAAGCTGCACTAATAAGATGTAAGAGTTTTGCTTAGAAACAGACACAGAAAGGCAGCCAAAATGAGAAGACAAAGAAGCAGAAACCACATAAGAGAACAGAACAGAGATCCAGGAATAATGGAGTCAAGCAATCTAATATAGACAGAGTTCAAAACACTGGTTGTAAAGATGTTCAATGAACTTAGGGGAAGTAGAGATGAATTCAGTGAGAACTTCAACAGGGAGATAAAAAACATAAAAATGGAAACTATAAAAGAGAACCAGTCAGAAATGAAGAACACATTATCTGAGATGAAAAGTACACAAAATGGAATAAACAGAGTGAATAAAGAAGAGGCTCAAATGATCTATATAGAAAATGGGAAAGCCAAGAACACTCAATCAGAATGGCAAGAAAAAAGAAGCTATGACTACAATAATAATAATGAGCCTATGGAACACTATTAAATATAAAAATAGCCATGTCATAGGGGTACTGGAAAACAAACAAGATGTTGAAGATCTATTTAAAGAAATAATGATGGAAAACTTCCCTCACCTGGTGAAGGAAATAGACGTACAACCCCCAGAAACACAGAGAGTCCCCCAAACAGGAACCCAAAGAGGCCCACACTAAGACACATCATAATTTAAATGCCAAAGGTTAAATACAAAGAAAAAATCTTAAAAATAGCAAGAGAAAAGCAGTTAGTTACCTACAAAGGAACACCCATAAGACTGGCAGCTGATTCTCAAAAGAAACCATGAAGAACAGAAGGGCTTGGCACAAAATATTCAACGTGATGAAGACCCAGGATCTACAACTAAGAATACTTTATCCAGCAAAGTTATCATTTAGAGCTGAAGGACAGATAAAGAGCTTCCTAGACAAAAATAAGCTAAAGGAATTCATCAACACCAAGCCAATATTACAAGAAATGTCAGAGGGACTTCATTAAGAAGAAGAAACATGTATCAAAAACAGGAATAAAGAATGGTAGTAACTACATTCCCATCGACAAGTACCTCCAATGGAAAAGAACTAAGTGCTCCAACCAAAAGATAGAGTGGCTGAATGGATAATGAAACAAGACCCTTACATATGCTGCCTACAAGAGACTTCAGATTAAAAGACACACACACAGACTAAAAGGAAGGGGATGGGAAAAGATATTGTCTTGATAGACCTAGAGGGTATTGTGCTGAATGAAATGGGTTGGATAGAGAAAGACAAATATTGCATGATTTCATGTACATGTGAAATCTAAAGAACAAAATCAACAAGAATAACAACAAAAGCAGAAATAAATTCATAGATACAGAGAATATTTAGAGGGATACTAGATGGGAGGAAGGTTGGAGGGGACCAAAAAAAGGCAAAGGGATTAAGAGGTACAAATGGATAGTTGCAGAATAGACATGGAGATGTAGAGTGTAACGGGGAAGATGGTTAATAATGTTTCAATAAATATGTAAGGGGTAAGAGGGGTACTAGATTTAGTGGGGTGATCACTTTGAGACATATGGATATCTGATCACTATATACAATTAAAACTGGTATATTATTGTATGCCAACTATAAGTAAAAAAAAAACATTGTACAATGTAAATTAAGCAACTAATTGTCTATTTCAATAAAGACAAAAATATTCTGAAAAACAAATACACACATATGCAAGAATGCATTTAAAAGAATATTCTTAACACATTTAAGTAAAAATATGAGCTAAAAGCAAACAGTCATCAAAAAGAGACTAAATTTGTTACTGTTATAATTACTAATATGGAACACTGTGGATATTCTAATGGCAGTGTAGGTTGTATGTTGCTAATATTGTAAGACATTCACAATGGATTGCGTGAAAAAATGACAGTATACATAATAAATCCATACTTATTAATAAATGATACTTTTCTCTCAATATATTACCATCTTGTCACTTTCGTAGGTAAATAGAATGAGTTTTTTAAAAATTTTGCAGTAGTGTTTATTGAACTTTTAAAAATAGTGACCTTCCCTCCATCCACTTTTTGCCCAAAACTAACATACATATTGGAATTCATCTCCCTTAAGCTATTTTTTTAAAAAGAGAAATCATACAAAATCAACAAGTAGGGAGAACTTGAGCCCTCTACATATTAACCCACGAGAGCATTTTCAGGCTTCTGATGGAAATAAAACAAGGTTTATTCCAATTCTTCTGTGATCCAAGAGGGAGGAAAGGAATGAGATAGGCATCCTCCTATCATATCTGCAGGGCCCTTGACACCTCGTTTCCCTCAGGGACCAAACAACTTATCAAGCAATGGCTGGACACTAACTGGCCAACTATCTGCATACCTGACACTTACTATTTAATTCACCCTTTAGTCTGGTGTTACCTGATACTGGTCACATAATCAGAGATGCTGGATGTCAGAGGTCTTCAAGGATGGAAGGAGAGAACACATGAAGGTCTTGTTGGAGGTTTTGCACAGGTTCTACATTGGGCATTCTGTGGTCAGGTTTGGGCCAGATTGGGACTGCATAGGGCTTCAAATTAGTGACAGGAGAATTGGGACTAGGTTCTTGGATTTAAGTCTTTGTCCCATATTGGACTATGTAGGCTCATTTCAAAATGATAGATAGAGGATGAGCTGGGAACAAAGACAAAGATCTCTACCAGAGGTCTCAGCCAGAGTTTCTTCTTATGGCAAATGTATGATTTTTGATGTCTCTGGAAGCTAGAGTTCCAAACTTCTTTATTGCCTGAGTCTTGGAACAGTTTCAAGCATCAACATAAACTGGCTTTTCTTTTCTCAAGTTCGTATTCTAAAATGTGCCCTTGACCAGATAAATTTCAGTAGCAAGATCATTTATTGTAAACGTTGCCTAATAGAAAAGGGAAAGATGGCAGCTCAAGGCTAGTGGAAGGGAGTGGATTCAATATGACATGTAGAGTGTTTTCTTTTCTCCTTATTGATCTCTCCTGGCCTATTTTCTTTCTCAAGTGACTGGCATATGTGTTTGAAACTTTACCTGCCCCTCGATTTCTCTTCCTTAGTTTCTACTCATCAGAGGGCCTCTGTCTTTTCTTTTAATAATGCAAGCATGAAGCACTCATATGTTAGAGATTCAGCTCCAAAGCAATGTTCTTTAAGAAGTGGCCAGAAATAGCCATTGAAACAAAAGGACTAGCCTTCCATTTAAAGTTCTTCTCACCTCTACTCCTAGTCACATCTAGTGCTTTAATGTAGCCACCCCCTCCCATGAACTTAATCATGTTCCAAATATCTGAGGGTTCATACTGGAAAAGCTTCATAATTCCTCCAGGAAGCTCACAAGGAAAAGCAACAATGAAGAATACCTATGTAAGATTTTCTAGATAGACCAAGCAGGAATTTTATGTCTTAAATTTAGTTTACGGTAGTTCTAGATTGGTAGTAATTCCAGATCTTGTCTGAAAATAAAATTACATAATCTGTAGAAAAGAAAGGCACTTTCTTCCAAGGACATTGGGAAGCCTCAGAAAATCTCTTTTCAAGGACAGTGACACACAAATGTGATCAACGAAATATGAAATGAACAAACTGAAGAATTTAAAAAATAAATTGATAAAGAGATTTATAAAATCTTCAGTTATTGGTATTAAGAGATGCATATTTTGAAGCAACTGTGCCTACTATGTTACAATATCTTTGAAAAACTGACATAAAGAACACTCTCTTGGAAAGGGAATTACGAATGGTAGATAGAGCAGAAAAATTATCCAGAATGCAATACAGAGACTGAAAGGTGAAAATTATAGAGAAGGATTTAAGACATTTGGAGGATAGAATGAAAAAACCTACCTTATAATGAATTGGAGTTTAGAAGAGGAGAAAGAATGGGGAAGTATATAAAGGGCAAAAAAATTTGCCGAGCACAGTAGGATGCACTTCACAGATTCAAGTTGCTTAACATATTGCAAACAGGAGAAAACTCAAAGAATTTCACACCCAGAAACATACAAAAAACTGGAAGAAACATATTTGGTGTCTGAATCCAGTTCAAAACCTAGGATTCTAAGGGGGAAAAAATTCTAATTTCCTAGTCTCTGCACACCCCTTTAAAATTTTGTATTGTTCTGTGTGATTTGTATTTTAATATAACAAAGGCCATTGTTCCAAAAGAACACTGAGCAAAAGATGCGCAAGTCTCAGAGAAGGAAATACTAAAGATCTTAATGTTATTAACAATTTTAAAAAATGCAAATTTAAGCCACAATGACCTACAATTTCACACTCAACAGACTGGCAACATTTGGAAGTTTCACAAAAACAAGTGCTGGCATTAAGAGTTGGCAACCAAAATAACTATAAATTGGTTCAAGTTTGTAAAACAACATCTTTGCATAACAAAGAGCAGATAGGAATATACTTTGTACTGGCAAATCTTATTACATACTCTAAGCCTACAGAGGATTCTAGCTGAAGCCACAATGTTTTTAAAACTACTGCCGCTATACAGATTTAAATACCAGTCACAAGAAATATAAAGGTAGAAGCAATGTCTAATGAATCTTATGCATATAAATACTTGACATATACAAGGAAATTCAGTTATACTATTTATAATTAAAAATAAGTAAAATTAAATTAAATTTTTAAAAAGTAAAGGTTAACAACCCAAATATACAACAGATTGCTCTGGCCTACATACATCTATGTACAGCACCGTTTGTGTGGGCTGTGCAAGGTCGGAGACTAACAAGCGCTTCCAGGGTTTATATGGAGTGATTCTTCCTAGTACTTTGGGTCTTTCTCCTCAAAGCGCTCATTAGAGTCAGATAATTTTGAGCCCTTGCAGGACGTGTACTGTACATCAGAGTGACAGTGTGTCATAAAGACAACGTGACTTTATATGAACTTCCGGGGAGTTTTAGTCCACATATAACCCTATTGTTTTGACAGCCGGGACACAGGACATCCTGGGAAATGCAGTCCAGGGCAAGTGGGCACCAAATACTTAAAGCCCATATCAGCTGGTCAGCGAGGCAGCGGGGTTTTGGTTGAGAGGAACCCTTTCGCGGGCAGAGGCCAGTTCTTATGCAGCAGCAGCCATGATTGCCCAAATTCGGACAGGAGAACGAACGAACGAGCAGACAAATAACCTGAAGACCTTTAGTTCGCATAATTTTCTAGGAAGTGTAGTTTCGTGATTTGGACACTATCGTCCTTACAACGCAAGTAGAGGGTAGCTGGGTTCAACAGAGGCGACCGTTGTTCTGATACACTACACGCACGTCGTGAGAAGCCACTCTGCCCGATCGCTCCAGGAAGGGTAGTTTCTTAGCAAGCCCAGGCGGTTCTCGCGATGCTCTGAGATCGCGCGCAGTCGCGTAGGCTTCTGGGAAGTGTGGTTTTGTAGACGCGTAGGTACTGGTGACTTGTGTCCCTGACGCCCAAGAGTCTTGAGAAATCCCGCTTCGGTGTGGGCTCCGCCCCTGGTGCACTCCGCGGTAGTCTCGTGCCAGGCGGCAGTATTCTCCGTCCTGGAAGCTGGAAGGAGTCTGGGCAGTGCAGTTCCCAGCGGCCATTGTCAGCTCGCAGCGACCCGACGCGTTCCGTACGCGGTGGTGCCCGCTCTGGACGTCCCCTGCCGAGCTTCGGGCCGGCTGAGGATTCGGGCAAGTGTGGGTCCTGGTGGGTGGCCGGGGCCGGGTGCTTTGCACGGCCTCCAGACCTTGCTGGTCCTAGGTTCTACCCTGCTGTGTGAACCCAGCCAGGGCCATAGCTTTCTGGGCCTCTCTGTCCTGCTCTGCAAAAGGGGCATCGGGATGGCGCTTACCTCATAGAGCTTCGCCAAAAGAAAATGGGCGAGTAAGTGTACACAGTCCGCACTGAAAGAAAATGCCATCTACAGTTGTTTTCGTTATCCAGTCATAAAACTGACGCTTTCCAGTTGTATCAGCTTGAACAAGTTGCTTCAATATCCGCCAAGTTTCAGTTTTCTCATCGTTTAAAAAAGAAATCTGGAATAATGTGATTGCCCACCATACACAGAGTGGTGCAGATTGAACGAACTCATATTTAACATTATTATTAGTGTTGCTTTATGAGTTTGTCTCTTAATGTATATAAAAGTTGATTTACACGCAGGTGGCACCTGGTAAATGGTTATGTCTTGCCAAGGAACACTCTCTAAGTCCAGGGAAAGATTGGAATCCTAGAAAATGGTTCTCATTTTACTTTTCTATCAGGCATGTCACAGAGCTGCAGGATAGCCTGATTTTCGTGACTGCTTTTTCCTGTTCTTGATCTGCCTTCTCAGGAAACTGCTCTTCTATAAGACAAGAGCCTGGAAAGAGAACTATATTGACTACTGGAAATTGCAAAATCATGTTCCAGGTAAGTTGGTATTTCCCCAGATCTTCCTGAGTCAGGATTCTTGAGTATTTGCTTTGCTTCTCTACCAGTTCACACCTAACAAAGTCCTTTTAGGAATTGGATCCATGATTCCTTTCATTACAGCAAAGGATGGAGCCCACAGAACTCCAAAATACTATCGTCTTTCAGTATCTCCTCTTTTCTGCCAGTTTTTTACTAGAAGCCTTTTTAGAATCTTGAGCAAAACTTTAAAATTACAATTCAAAATTCAAATTTGGAGTTTTAGGTTATTTGCTTTATAGTTGTCAGAACTCTATTGTGTAGTCTCAATGGTACGTCAATCCTTTCAGTTGTTCAAGTGATGTTTGGAGTCATCTCGATTCCTCCCTTTCTCTTATAACTCACATTCAGACACTCTAGTTGGTTCTTAAATTTATACAAAATATAAACAGAATCTGATCATTGGTTATCCCATCACTGCCACCACCACCACTGCCACCCTGATCCAAGCAACCTAGATTATTGCAGTAACCTCCTAGCGGGATTTTCTGCTTCTGTCCTTGAATCTCTTTAGTCTCTTCTCAATAAAGCTGTCACAGCGATGTTCTTGTTACATAAATCCTGTTATTCCTCAGCTTACAACTGTTTACTGTCCCTAACTCAGAATAGAAGTCAGAGTTCTGTTGTGACTGAAAAAGCTTTGTACGTTTAGGGTATTACCTCTCTGATATCATCTTTCTTCTCTGTCCCCTTGCTCCCTGTAGGCTCCAGCCACATTGGCTACTGCCTCCAGGCCTTGGAAGCTGCTGTCCCATCTGCTTGGAGTATTCTTTCCCTAGATGTGCACAAACTTGCATTCTTACTTTCTTCATGTCTTTGCTCAATGGTTCTTTCTCAGTAAAGCTTCCCTGAACACCTATTTAAATTGTCAGTCACCTTCTTTGAACTGTCGCTTCCACTCCTTCATCACTGTTCTGCTGTTTGTCATAGTGCTTATCACTAGCTGATAGACTATATGTTTAGTATGCTCATTATTTGTCTCCTCACACTGGAGGGATTTTTTTCTTTTTTATTAACCCAAGGTGGTAACTAGCACAAAACAGATGCTTAGTAAATAGTTGTCGAGTGAATGAGTGATGAAAAAATGATGGGCAGAATCATGGGGTGGAAGGTGAAGCCTGCACAGGACAAGGTGTGAGTGGCAGATGTGCACAGGACAAGGTATGAGTGACATGCAAGACCTCATGTGCAGTACTGTTTTAAGAGACTTTTCTACAGTGGTAGAAATGTCCTAAACGTGTGCTGTCCAGTACAGTAGCCACTAGCCCCATGTGACTATGGTGAGTATTGAGTACTTGAACTATGACCAGAGTGACAGAGGAACTGAATTTTAAAATTTATGTATGTATGTATTTATTTTTTTATTAATTCCCTCTTTAATTTCCGTGCCCCCCCCGCCCCCCCCCCCCCGGCACTTCCACTCCTGACCCATGGATGTTGCCGTTTCCCCTTAAGAACTGGATCTCTGAAGGCAGGGCATCTCCGTCCCCTTCCATGCACTTGCGCACACACACATCCGGTGCCTGGTGTACCCGGGGCCCGGTGCACCTGGAGCATGGTCCATGGTTCCATCGGGGGTGCGAATCTAGGACCTTCTGCGTTTAAAGCAGACTTGCTAACCACTACACTATGGAGCCACCCCAACACTTATCTTTTGTTTAAATTTATATAGCCAAATATGGCTAGTGGCTACTGTATCAAGTGGCACAGGACTGGTAGAAAAGTAAGAAAGCATAAGAAATTAAGATAGGTGCTAGGACAAATATCCTGAATTCTTCTGGGGACAAAGATGAATGAACATCCCTGGCTGCCCAGGTAGTTGAAGGGGAAGAAAGAGGAGAAGCATCCTGGGCAATCAGGGCTGGAACTGGTTTTGGTGGCCTGTAGTACCTGGGAGGCAGAGGTGGAAGCGAAGTTATACTGAACTGAGGGAACACCTTGAGCACAGGTAGAGATGCCTAAGAGAGTCTTTGAAGGAACTGCAGTTGTTCTCAAATGTGAGATTTTGTTCCCCTTGACCCTACCCATAGGGCACATTTGGTAATATTTAGAAATATATTTGGTTGTCGCAACCATGTTAGGGGAAGAGGGAAGTTGCTACTAACATCTTATGGATAGAGGCTAGGGATGCTGCTGAACACCCTACAATGCACAGGACAGCTCTCCACAAATAAGAATTATCCAGCCTAAAATATCAAAGTGTCAAGGTTGAGAAACCATGATCTAAATGAAGAGCAAAGAGTATTAATGAGATTATGTGACTTTTCTTCTCTAGACTTTTAATACAGTGCCATTCATTAATGTGTTCAAAACTTAAAATATGAAATATCTTTGCATCGGTAGAATAAAACATAGTGTTTTATGCATTTAATATAGTGTTGGCAAGAGTAAATACAAATGGAAAAAAATAATTTTCCCTGGTGCCAAAAGGAAAAAAAGACCTTCCCCTTCCTTAGAGTATTTCCTTGAGAAAAATCTGTCTTTTCCCTGTCCATTCGAGATGTTCATAATCTTCTTCAAAGGAAAATAAGCCTCTGCCAAATTTACAAGGCAGTCAAGTCTTTCTTAGGGCCTTGGAGCCATCTCTTTGAAATGCAAACAAAAAGGAAGATGTACCATTAACTACCTGTGTGGGAGTTTAGCCTAGGCTCCTGGCTCCAAGTTCTAACTACCTGCTTGTCATAATGATATGAGAAGTTTTATTTTTCTTATTACCAGGTGAATTTAGGATGAACTATGTATAGCAGATGATGCTATCAAATCCTTTTAGTGGAGGACAAGTTTTCATTTATTTTGAAAGCATATATGTAATGGATTCTATCTACCTGGCTTTATGAAAGGGTGAGATTTCTTTCTGTCCTTAGAATCTTGTTAGTGATTGCCTGTCAAGTGCATTACAGTCTGGTTTAATGCTTATTCAGCAATAAAACCTGTTTCATTTCTACATCGTAGGATTTTCTGCTTTGCAGATGTGGTTTTTAAATTACCTAGTGAAGGTAAATTCCTGCTTTGAAACCAAAGACTAGTATCACTGGTAAACATACATGCAAAATATCCCAATAAAGTAATAGAATATTGAATCAACTACTCGTGGGGTGAAAATTTACCATAGCCAAACAGTATCTATTTCACCAGTGAAAGAGTAGTAATGTCATTTTACATGAGTACATTTTTACACGTAATATAATTTGACTAGCCAGTGAACTATCATTGAACATTGAAGCTTTTTCTAAAGATTTGCTATTTTAAATAATACCATGAATGGGTACCTGAGGAGAAATCTCTTGCCTTAGAAATTCACCTTTTATTCTTTACCTTTATTTTAATGTCCTTCTCAAGGTCTGCTATGGCATGAAATCATCCTTCAGTCTTCTTGCCCAGGGGGGTCACAAATTATTTTAATTATAGATTGATTATTAATACAAGGTTTAAGTATATACCGTAAATGTTTTTCTTTTTGTTTATCTCTAATATAAAAAAAAAATTTCTGAATCCATTGGATTCTTCTTCTTTTTTTTTTAACCATAGTGGATCATCATTTTTTATTATTTATAGCACGTAGCTATAAAAAACACTACTAAACACTTGATTATGTGCTGTCAAATGTTGAATGCTGATTTTAAATTTTTTTACAATTCTATTCCCTGACAGAATTAACCCTCCAGAAGCAAAGCCCTTATATTTGTCTCTCACCCTTACTGTACAACAATGCCAAGAACATAATTATCCAATTATTACTTAACTTAGATCAGAGTTCTGATTATCATCACAACTGCTGAATCTTATTCCCTTTCTTCAACCAGGGTAATTTTACCCCCGTCCAGTGACAGAAGAGGCCTGGGCTATGGGTGAGCCTAGTATGTTTGCCGTTTCAGGTAACATTTAGTGATGTGGCCATAGACTTTTCTCATGAAGAGTGGGGATGGCTAGATTCTGCTCAGAGGAATTTATACAAGGATGTGATGGTCCAGAATTATGAGAATCTAGTCTCTCTAGGTAAGCATCTCTTTCCCTCCACCTCAGTAGGGGAGATCTCTCATTTGCCACTCTGAATTAATGGAGAGCCTCCTGAGTAAATTTCTATTTACCGAGTGAATTTCTATTCCACATTCCCAAGGAAATGTGTATCTCTGTTGTGCCCTACCTGAAGCTTATCTTGCCATTTCAGTGAACATCCTTCAAACCATCCTTTGGTCTTTTTTGTAATGATAGCTTCTTCTCCTTGAGGTCCACAGCTTAAACAAGTTCTAAATTTTTCCTGTAAGCAGGTCTTTCTATACCTAAGCCATATGTGATCACTTTATTGGAGGATGGGAAAGAACCTTGGATGGTGGAGAAAAAACTGACAAAAGCTATGTTTCCAGGTAAGTCATGGTAAATTTGGTCTTTGTTAAAGATGCTTGTAGAAAGTGCCTGGTGGGGAAGGGGGCATTTTAGGATATTTTCGGGAGACTGGCTTCAGAGATTCCCAAATGTGATAAAAATGCAGGATCTACTTAGCCTAGGTTTCAAAATGACCATTCCTCCATCCGAAATTATTTTCTGTGCAACTCATGTCATCAAATTAAAAGTGGAGTTTTCTGCCATCATGATCATTCAAATTGTTATTTTATTTGAAACAAAATAAGGCAAATTACTCTTTTTAAGTACACTTAAAAAATATACTAGTAGTTTTAGGTTCAGAAAAGCTGTCAATTAGATAGAAAATCAGTTTTCCACTAAGGCTGATCTTCAAAGATCAAATATGAATGTAAGTGTTAAAGGAAGTAAGGAATGTATGAGATGGTCTCTAAGAACAATATTTTCTAATGTCCAGTAAATAATATGATTTCACACAGGTCTAATTTTAATCTAGTTCCATTTCTACCATAGAAATTGCTTTTCAAGAAATACCAAAGAAGCAGTGTTTTGCTTTCTTGATATATTTCAGGTTGGGAATCAAAATGGGAAAACAAAGAATTATCAGTGAAGGAGGATATTTGTGATGAAGATTCACACCAAACGGTAATAATAGAAAAAAATTATAAAAGTCATGAATTTTCAAATTTTAACAAGGATGGGGAATATATAGAGAAGTTGGAGGGGAAGCATGAAAATCAGTCAGAGCGTTTCAGACCAGTGACTCTCACCTTTAGAGAAAGTCGCACTGGGGAAAGTGTTTACAAATACAATACATTTAGAAGCATCTTCCATTTAAATTTAAAGTCTGTTCTTTCTGAACCACAGAGCATGTCTGCTGGAGTGAAATCATATAAACATGATATATTTAAGAAGAGTTTACCGAAAAAATCACTTATAAAAAATGAGAATATCAGTGGTGGGAAGAAACTTTTGAATTCTAATGAAAGCGTGGCAGCCTTCAGCCAGAGGAAATCTCTTACCCTTCACCAGACTTATAATAGAGAGAAAATCTACACATGCAGTGAGTGCGGGAAAGCCTTTGGCAAGCAATCAATCCTTAATCGCCACTGGAGAATTCATACAGGAGAGAAACCCTATGAATGTCGTGAATGTGGGAAGACTTTTAGCCATGGCTCATCCCTTACTCGACACCAGATAAGCCATAGTGGAGAGAAACCTTATAAATGTATTGAATGTGGAAAGGCCTTTAGCCATGTCTCCTCACTTACTAATCATCAAAGCACTCACACTGGAGAGAAACCATATGAGTGTATGCACTGTGGAAAGTCTTTTAGTCGTGTTTCACATCTCATTGAACATCTGAGAATTCATACTCAAGAAAAACTCTATGAGTGTCGAATATGTGAGAAGGCCTTCATTCATAGGTCATCTCTCATTCACCATCAGAAAATTCATACTGGAGAGAAACCTTACGAATGTAGTGAATGTGGAAAAGCCTTTTGCTGTAGTTCACACCTTACTCGACATCAAAGAATTCACATGATAGAGAAACAGTTCGAATGCAACAAATGTCTGAAAGTCTTTAGTAGCCTCTCATTTCTTACTCAGCATCAGAGTATTCATACTGAAGAAAAACCCTTTGAATGTCAAAAATGCAGGAAGTCCTTCAACCAGCCTGAATCACTGAATATGCATTTGAGAAATCACACTAGATTAAAACCTTATGAATGCAGTATATGTGGGAAAGCCTTCAGTCATAGGTCATCCCTGCTTCAACATCACAGAATTCATACTGGAGAGAAACCCTATGAATGTATTAAATGTGGGAAGACCTTCAGTTGTAGTTCAAACCTTACTGTACATCAGAGAATTCATACTGGAGAAAAGCCATATAAATGTAATGAATGTGGGAAAGCTTTTAGCAAAGGCTCAAATCTTACCGCGCATCAGAGAATACATAATGGAGAGAAACTCAGTGCAATAAGTGTGGAAAAGCCTTTAGGACATATGAATCACTATACATGTGAAAAATCATGTAAGAGAGAAACTGTATGAATGCAGTATTTGTAATGATACACTTCAGCCATTGATCCTCCCTGATTCAGTATCAGAAAATTTATATTGGAGAAAAGTCTTACGAATGTGATGAATGTAATGGGAAGGTCTTTAGCCGTGGTACAAGCCTTATTATTCATCAGAATTCACACTGTAGAGGAATCATGAAGGCAATAAATGTGAGAATGCCTTTGGCCAGTATTAACCCCTTAATTGACATAAATCACACTGTATTTACTGTTACATATATGTAACAATTATGAGAAAGATTAGGCAATATGACTCATAAAACATGTATAAACATGTACAGGAGAAAAGCAGTATGAATATAAAAGTCGTGGAAGGTCCTTCAGTTGAAGTGCACTCCTCATTCTACATTAGAGAACTCACACTGGAGAGAAAGCTTATGTAAGAAATGGAGTAAAATGTTCACTAAGTTCTTATTTTTCTAGACATCAGAAAATTAATGCTAGAACAACCTGAAGGACATACAAATTATGTGTAAATCTGCAATGATGCCATTTGTAAACAGTTCCACAGGAGAGCAAACAAGCATGTTATAAGTGAATATGCATTTCTTACAGTACTACCTTGCAATTTTACTTGAGTCCTACATAGAATTATCTTTAGTTAATGGGCATGTGAAGATATTTAGTCACCCAGTGGAGCCAGTAAATGTTATAAAGTTGGAAAATTAAAGCTGTGAAAGAAATAAAAAGTGATGTGAATAAAATTCTTGGTCTCTAATAAAATCATTTGTATATAATGAACTCTTTGACATTGATATTTCTTGCAAAACTTCCTACTACTTTTGTCTTGAAGAATTAAGATAGCCTTACTATAGCCTTTAATGGAAGACTAGCAAACCTATGGAAAAACAGCTTGATGTCTGTGCTAAGAATATTGTTATTTGGTAAGGATAATTCACAGTCCACTTCCAGTTGGATTAATTCATACATTTTAAGTTTTACAAGTACTGTGAGAACATAAACAAGAAACAACATACTAAAAGAAATCAGAACAGGCTTAACTGTGGATGTGCTTTTTAATCTGAATCCTAAAGGATGAGTACTAATTATGTAGCTGTGGGTGAGCACACACACTCTGGGGGGCATTTAGGCAGAACAGACAAGTTCTGTCATGTTTGTTGCACTAATCCGTATTGGACTCCTATAATCCAGTGTCTGGTTTCAAGTTTTATAGCTTTGAGGAATTATTGCTGGCAGCATCACTTAGTAACAACAGCAGTCACTTCTCCATCCCTGGGTCATAGTTATAGGGGGTTTACCTTGAAATTAATAGTTTAGAGCTGTCTCCATTACTTCTGCCTGCCTACCACTTTTGAAAGCATTAATTTTCTGCAGTACATGTCTCAAAATACTTAAGAGAATTTTTGTTTACTCCACTGAAACTTGACAGATAATTATGGTTTGTAAGGAGGATGGCTTCAAATATTCTAAGTTGTAGATAAATAGAATTGTCTTACTGGCTCCCACGGTTTCCCATCTTGTGACTAGAAGGGTAACAGATCAATGACTAGGATTATGTGGACACTTGCAGGTAAATGGCAGTTCATGTAGTTTATATTTCAGATTATGTTCTCTGGCATTTGATAATTGTCAATAAGAAATTATATTAAATGAGAATATTTATAATAATTCTGGTGTGGACTGAGTGATAGGGTTTCTGACTTTAGACAAAATACCCTCCTACTCTAGTACATATGCTACCTTAACTGAAAACTAAGAGGTGAAGGCACATTCCATAGCAATTCTCAATAGAAACAGTGAGGTTGGAATGGAATGATGAATTTTAATATTAAGCAGAGGTTTATCTTTCCTTGGATTTTTTAGTCATGCGATTCATTTTGAAATTCTAGGGAATGTTGAAGGATGAGGAAACATGGCATGGTATCAAAGTTTTAAGTGCCGGTATAATTATGGCTCTCATTTATATCTATATATATCTATATCTATATCTCTATATATCTATCTGTATATATATCTACATCTATATAGATGTAGACATATATAGATACAGATATATATATGTATGTGTGCGTGTATATATAGAGAGAGAGAGAGAAGAAGGAGGAGGAGGAAGAAGAGGAAGAAGATTCTTCAGATTTGATTTGCTTTCACTACACAGTTTTATGCCATCTTGTTATTTTATTATGAGAGGATACATCCAAATACCTGTACTTTGCCACTTAAAAAGCATGAGCATACATAGTTTTACAACATTTTATTTAAAATGTCTTCACAGTGACACTAGAGTAAATAAATAATGAAGGTTTTAAGAAAGCAATAAGTATATTACCTTGTTATGGTAAAATATTAGGCTGAGATAATGTTATAATATTGATGGAAAATCATGCTCAGTCATGTCAATCATTTCTGGAGCTTCTACTGTGGGCCAGATAAATAAGACATATTCTACACCTTTCAGGAACTCAAAAGTGCATGTGGATGCACATGCATATGTGTGTATCAAGAACATAGCCTCAGCAGCCAAAGTCCTTGGGTATATATCCAAGTTGCATGTATACAGGCTTTGTATGCCATTGGACTGATTACTTCACCATGCTTCAGTTTCCCCATCTGTAAAATGGTGATAATAACACCTACCTCATAGTAGTATGATGGTTAAATGACTTAACTGGTGTAAAATGCTTACAATGCCTGGCACCTCAAAAACATTTAATGAGTATTAGCTATTTTCATCAGCATTATTTATATGGCTGTTTCATCATTCTGGTCTCAAATGTTACATCTAGTGGGTCTTCCTAATCACCTGTCACTCTTTTCTGCTTACCGTTTCACTTTTTATGGGGTCCTTACAAGACACTCCCATCTCCTTCCAACAAATTCTCTTCTGGTCTTTTAGCCATTTCGAGGGGGAATATATTTATTACCCAAAATGTTTTGAGGAGACGAGCACCTTATAGAAGGTGAGACAAGAACACAACAGGGCTACAGGAACGAGGGCGGGCACCCTGCAGAGGTGGTTTGGAGAAAGGGCAGAATGAAGGAGGCTTCAGGTCCCCATATGGAGGAGAGGTGAGGCTTTAGACCATGAGATGAGAAACATGAAAGACTTCAGCATCAGTACAGGGTTGTCTGGGCTGAGTATGCTGCCCTCACTGTTCCTGAAAAGAGGTTACGACCATGTCGTTGAAGGCCGCTGATGCCTGAAAAGTCCAAGTAGTTTCAGTAGTCTTGGACTAGTCAGATGTGCAGAATGTTGTGCAGTCATTGGTAAAGACCCCTAAAGAACCAGAGCACATTTCATCAAGTACTTCCTGGGAGATGCTCTGTGCTGAGCATTAAGGGGGAGTTAGACACTGTCTTTAAACAGGATGCAATTTTGTTGAGACAAAAACTGCCTATATAGGACCCACTGATGAAAGGTAATGACAAGGCTGTGTGGCTTGAGAGGCACAGGAAATAAAGAGCTCTGACATTAAAGATGTTGACTAGGTAAAGGGGGTTAAATATATGGTGACAAAGAAATTTGACGTTGGGTGGTGAAAACAATGTAATATACGTATGACATTGAAATTGTACACTTGAAACTTACACAATTTTATTAACCAATGTCACCCCAATAAATTTAATAAAAAGTAAAGATACAAAATAGGGAAAGAATTCTAATGATAACATTGTTAGCAGCAGCAGCTGAGCCTCATGGGTGTGTACCTGCACTGTATACTGTACACTGCGCTGTATGCTGAGTATTTTTATGCATCATTCAAGAAATTAAATGTTCCCAGCTCTGGACCCAAATTCTTGGGTTTGAATCAGCCTGTGAGAGACTGACACTTGCCCTGGTGAAGTTGCTTCATTTGTCAAGCCTTGATTTTTGCATTAAAAAAAAAAATTCTCTGTGTTAAAGGCATAATATTCATAAAGCAAACAACGGAGTGTTTGGCAGTGTAAGTTGCTGGGTATGTTCTTTTATTAAATGGGAAGGTAGTTGTAACACTATCTCCTTGCAGATTACATGATCCTATATGCAGAGAATCTTAAAGAACTCACAAAAACTAATAAGGCTAATTAATGAACTAAGCAACATTGCAGGAAAAATCAATACCCCCAAATCATTTGTGAATCTATAGAACAGCAATGAACAACCTCAAAAGGAAATTAGGAAACTCATTTACAGTAGTGCCTACAAGATTATTTAGTAATGAATTTAACCAAGAAGGTGAAAAACTTCTAAGTGAAAACTAAAAAAACTGCATGAAATTAAAGAAGACTCTAAAAAATGGAAAGATACCTCATGTTCAAAAGTAAGACAAAATTGCAAAGATGTCAGTACTAACAAAGATACATACAGATTCAGTGCAATCTCTATCAAAATTCCAACAGCCTTTTTTATTTCTGCAGAAACGTGAAAGTCAATCCCCAAATTCATATGGAATTGCAAAGGGCCCCAAATAGTCAAAACAAACCTTAAAAGAAGAATAAAGTTTGAGGACTCATATTACCCAACTTCAAAATGTAGTATAATGCTACAGTAATTACAACAGTATGGTACTAACATAACAGACATACAGACCAATGGAATAGAACAGAGAACCCAGAAATAATCCTTCACATATATGACCAATTAATTTTCAACAAGGATGCCAAGACCATTCAAGGAGAAAGGACAATCTCTGAAAAAATTGAAGAAAAGGCAACATTTCCTAACTCATTCTACGATGCCAGAATTGCCTTAATACTAAAATCAGACAAAGACACAAATAACTAACAGACCAATATCCCTTATGAATATGGATGTAAAATACTAGAAATACTAGCAATAGCCATATCTCCAAAGAAGACATTTAAATGGCTAATAATCACCTGAAAAAATGGTCAACATAATTAGTCATTAAGGAAAAGCAAATCAAAACCACAGTGAGATACCACTTCAATACCACTAGGATGTCTACAGCAGGAAAAAGGAAATAAATGTTGGTGAGGCTGTGGAGAAATTGACCCTTTGAGCATTGCTTGTGGGAATATAAAATGGTATAGCCATTGTGAAAAACAGTATGGTGATTCCTTAAGAAGCATAGAATTACCATATTTTTCAGCAGTTCCACTTCTGGATATCTATTCAAAAGAATGGAAAGCAGGGACTCAGATACTTGCTCATCAATGTTTATAGCAGCATTATTCACAAGAGCCCAAAAAGGTGAAAACAATCCAAATACCCATTAACAAATGAATGGATAAACAAAATGTGGCATCTACCTATAATGGAATATCGTTCAGCTTTAAAAGGAATGGAATTTTATATTCTACGATATGGATGAACCTTGGAAACATGCAAAATGAGATAAACTAGACACAAAAGGATGACTACTGTATGATTCCGTTTATTTGAGGTACCTAGAGTAAATTCATAGAGACATAAAGTGGACTAGAGGTTATCAAGGCTTGAGTACAGGGTGTAAGGGGTGTTATTGTTTAATTGATCCAGAATTTTTGTTCAGGTTGATGAAAGAGTTCTAGAAATGGATAGTGCCAGTGGATGCACAACATTGTAAATATACTTAATGCTATTAAGTTGTATAGATTAAAATGATTAAAATGGTAAAATTTACATATACCTTACAATAAAAAAAATACAGAATACATAGTCTTCCTTGTTCTTGGAAAATTAGATACTATGTCTTTGATTCTAACAGAAGTATAGCAAAAAGGAGAAACCCAAGCAAATTATCCAAATCTCATTTAAGATATTATATATTTCAAGGTAATTTTCAAAGTGCTACAAACCATGCCTGCTAGCACTGATCTCTTTTGGAAGTGAACAAACCTATTTCTCTTAGAACCCACAAATAGGCAAGTTAATGGAAATTAAACACTAAGGTTGGAGCATTGTCAAGAAAGACAGAACAACGTCCATTAAGTGCTCACTAGTTACACTGAGAAGAATCAGACTTCCTGGAAAAGTTGCAGGTCCCAATATGTAAAGAAATTGCTTAATTGTTTGTAGTTTTAGTTCTTTAAAAATTATTTTTGTAAGAATAAAAATCTCATACAGAATTACTCACCAATAATTAGTATTTATGTGAGAAAATAACCAAGTCTGCAACCATGTTGATGACCTTTGTTTGCTAACTATGATTTAAATTTTGTAATTGATATGGAAGAGAGTAGCCCATTTACTGGTTGTAAAACTTGGGAGAATTAAGACAATAAAATAAGGCCCAATACATAGACACAGGAAATATTCAGAGGACATGCAAATTTTTATAATTGAATGAATCAGTAGTTTACAGTGTGTGGTCCCTAGACCTGCAACATCAGCATCACCTGGAAACCTGGAACGATGTAAATTCTCAGGAGATTGTTCTTGACAAAAAGGAACACCTGAACAAAGGCCTGGCAGCAGGACAGACTGGGTTTTAGGGAGGGAGAGATCCGTTGGGGTAGAGGTAGTTTGGGGTGGTTGGGAGAGCATTCATCAAGGCAGGGAGGGGAGTGGTTGTAGCTTAAGGTATATTTCCGATCATTATGGGTTTGGATTTCATCCTTTAGGCAAAAGGGAACCTGAATGGAAACAAAAGGCACCCTCTTCATACCCCAGGGACAGCTCGGGTCATTAATAAGGGAACAAGTTCCACCTGTAGAATAAAAGTCTCATACAGGATTACTCTAGGAGACACTGTTGCAGCCATCCAGCCTCTATTGTAGGCTTTCCCCATTTCTCACAGGAGTCCAGTCTCAGAGCTATTATAAAATTGCCCAGATTCTCCATGGTGGAAATTGATTCAGAATTTTATTTTAAAAATATAAATGCTTTGGATAGCCAAACCACACCTCAAGGCTGGATGGAGGTGGACTCCCAGGAAGTACCTGGTTAGAGACAGAACTGAGAAGCTTGGTGCTATAAGCAACCAGTTATGCTTCCATTTATCAGACACAACATCTACCCAATGCAAATAGGATGGATAAATTACGGTTATTCATAACTGTACAAATGGTGTAGCTGTGATAAGGTTCCATTTTATTAAAAACATAAAAGCCAATCAGTGGTCACTTGAGTCCCCATGAGACATACGTGAGGACAGACCCACAGGTGCCCACAGGTGCCGAAATGCAGAGGATTGAGAATTCATGATGGCCCTTCAGAGGATTTCACCTTTTCTAAGCATTGCTAGAATTGTCAGTTTACATTTGTTTAAGAGTAATTTTTTGCAAGAACGTCAGTCTCCCCACTAGAAAATTTATAGGAATACAAAAATGTTCCCAAATCTCTCTGACATCTAATAAAAAACAAACAGTGATATACAGAAGCAGGAAAATATAACCCCAAATAAGAAATCGATCATTCAAAACAGGTGTATTATTACAGACAGTAAAAGTAGAAGACATTAAAACACAAAGAGGTACTCCATATGTCCATGAAGCCAAAAGACTGAATATGTTAGAGATATGAAAAATATAAGGAAGACCCTAATCTAAGAGATAAAAATTATAACTTATGATATGCAATACAGTGGATGGGACTAAGCACTGAGTAAACATTGCAGAAGGAAATATTAGGAAACTGGACGCAGTAGTAGAAACTTCAAAATAAAACTAAGAGAAAAAACTAAAAAAAAATTAGTGAGCTATGAGACTTCAAAAGGACTAATACACACATAACTGAAGGCCCTGAAAGAGAGGCAGAGGGACAGAGAACCATTTGAAAAAATAATGCTGGAAATATTTCCAAATTGTTGGAAACTATACACCCACAAAACAAAGTTCAATAAATGTCAAGCTCAAGAGATTATCACTAAGGCACATCATAATCAGTTGCTTAATCCAGTGACAAACAGAAAACCTTAACTGCAACTGGGGAGAGAAGGGAGATATTTAAAGTGGGAAAAAGATAACAGCATATTTCTTGTTGGCAAAAATGCACAATATAGTTGAATAACTTTAAAATGTTAGAAGAAATAACCTGGGAAATATATTTCAAAAGCAAAGTGAAATAAAGGCAATTTCATGTACTATACAAAGATTGAAAAAATTCAGTGCCAGCATACTTTTACTATAAAAAATGTGATTTTCCTTCCAGAAAAATAGTACTTGAAATGCCAAAGGAAAACCAAAAGAATGAAGGACCCCAGACACAGTAACTGCATGGGTGAAAATAAAGATTTTGTTTATTGACATTTAAATCTCTTTAAAAGATAATCAACTGGTTAAAGAATAATATCCATTTGTTGTGGGGTGTATGACATGGAGAAGTAAACATCCAGTAATGGCACAAAGAATAGGAGGCAATAAACAGAAATATACTGTTGTTGTTATGCTCTGTGTGAAGCAGTTTAATATCACTGAGAGTAGACTGTAATAAAGATGCATATCAGGGGTCAACATACTGTAACTCAGGGGCCAAACTTTTCTACCACCAGTTTTTACATGGCTCATGAGCTTAGAATGATTTTTACACTTTAAATGCTTAGAAAAAAATTGAGGAGTACCACTTCATGACACGTAAAAATTATTTGAAATTCAAATGTTTCCATAAAAATGTCTTAGTAGATTATAGCCACATTCTACCTTATATATTGTCTATGGCTATTCAGGTACTTCAGTGGCAGAGATGAGTGGTTATGAAAGAAATGGCACGTGGTACTCTCACTGCATCACAGTGCCGCGTGTGCACAATGCTGCATGTGTACAACAGGTGCAGTGATGCAGTTTTAACTTAAAAGCAGGTCGAGTGACACGCATTTGTAGTTTGAGTTTGTTTATGTTTTATTATGTTTTATTTCTGTTACCAATGTACATCCATCATGTCAAAATAAGAACAGAAAAGTGGACTTCAATTGTCATGCTTTTAAGGCACAATAGTCAGTTATTTTGTTATTGAATTAGATGACATTGTGCTTAGTATGCAATGTTATAGCTGTAATAAAAATAATTTAACATTACTAGATAAACACAAAAAATGGTCAGAAAAATAAGGAACTTTACTATGAAATATCACGGCAGGTACTTTGTGAAAAATATCTGAATCTATCATGTCTGTGAGCAAGTAATGTCAATGGTTTTATTCATTCACATGGCCTAAACCGTTATCAGTTCCAGGAATTTTGGCCGAAATAAACTGAGTATTCTGAATTATTCCATGATATAGGAAGTTTGGTTGCTTAGTAGTGGCAGTGTATTATGATTTTTACACTTAGCGCCAAGAATAAAATTTTCTGAATGAGAAGAACTTTCAACCACTATTACTGAACACTGTATACCTATAAATTAGCTTTTGCTTCTAACTTGATGTTTCCTAATAAATTCAACCCAAAATTACATGGCAACATGTACTTATACATAAAAGTTAAGCTGCAGTAAAGTCTTTTCATCAAAAATTAACTTTGTTTCAATCACAATATTATCAGCAGCTTTATGTCTCATGCCGACAATCGACAACAATCGACAATCGTTATAACTAGGAGAGCGTCACTGAACACACATTTGTATTTAACATACTTCCCAAACTCAAACTACAATTCCCTCATTGATTTTCAGACCTTGATGCAAGTGCAAAGGAAATTTCCTTATTTAAAAATCCATTTAACTAGGCCACTGAGAAATTTTCACTTTGATAGGAAATCACCTAAATTGGAAGTAATCTGCAGTGTAATTACATGCAAAAAGGCAAATGTCAAGAGAAGAATCTAATGGAATTTTATTCCTGTCCCCCAAGTGATAAATGTGCTCTATTTAAATTGTATGCTCATGGACTATTGTCAGTATTTGACAGTACTGATGTCTGTATAGAGACATTTTAAAATATGAAACAGATAGTAACATTTTATAAGTGTTATATTGCATTAGATTAAAATTCATTGCAAATTTTAAAAAAACGAAGTAGGTAAATTCAGATTTGCATTAACAGATGAACATTTGTAACCTATTTTTATAAGAAATAGTAACTTTTATCTCTAGGTAAGTGAAATGTTAGCTCTCCCTAAAATAATATTCATCACATTGGTATATCTATATTAGAAAAATATATAATCATTATTATATTTTGAATTTTCTAAATTAAAAATGCATCATGGTGATCACTTTTTGAGGTATATAAATGTTGAATAACTATGGCATATACCTAAAACTAATGGAATATTGTATGTTAGTTGTAATTTATTTTTTTAAAAGAAAAAAGAATTAAAAATGTATAGAAATTTATTTTCTCAATTGTTATATATGTGCTAACATAATATCTTTGATTTTGTCTCCTGGCCTAAAATATTTACTGTTTGGCCAATTAGAGAAAACGTCTCCAACCTCTGATGTAAACCATAAACTCTAAATCAATTGCCAAACTTAAAAAAGGTAATAAATTAATAAAAGGAGATAAAAAAAGAATAAAAACAATCCAAAGACAGGATAGTAAATGCTGAACCATTGCCACCTTGGGGACATACAGCTTTGGATTCCTGAGAGCCTCTGTTCACAACCACCAATCAGTACGTTATCTTTTATGGAATTTTTTTTTTTTTCTGTTTAAAGACACCTTATTTAGCATATGTTTCTCTCAAATAAATTATATGCAGTATTTCATTATAATAAAATATTTCAATTTAATCGTTTTGGTAATGTACTCTTGTTATTGTACTGCTTTAACTTTCAGTCATTCACACAAACAGTACATATGTACAGTACTCAGACAATAATACAGAAACACTGGACAACACTGTGAATACATACACTATGCTGTTCAGTACAGTCATGTAAAGAATTCCTAGGGAAAAAAATTTAAAGATTAACTATTCGTGATTCTTTTTTTGGCCTGAGAAATCTCTTACTCAGTATCCGATAATTCATACTGAAGATAAACATTGTAATTGTCATCCCTGTGAAAGCTTTTTGTGGCAGGTAATCACTTGTCATCTAAAGGGTCATATGAGAAACTGATCCAGCCTAGAGCCATGAGAGAGACCCAGTGGTTATCAGGCATTTAGGAAAAATGTAAAAAATAACTCTTCACCTGTTTATCTTACAAATCCATCTGGAGACTATTTTAAAAGGAGAGGCAGAGAGGAAGATGTAGAAGGGGAAGGAAATAGTGTGTGTAGTTTCTGATTTCCCTGCCATGCTCATAACAATTTGTCATTTTGAGGTGGGAGGATTGGGATATGAAAGATAAAAAGCCCTCATTGCCTCTCTGTGGGTTTGTTTTTTTTTTTAACAACATTCAGAGTCAGGAGAGTTGACCAATAAGGACGGCCCTGCCAATATTTATTAAAAGTACTCATTCCAACATTTTCATGTCTTTCCCTTGAGGAATGTAAGCAAGGTGATATGCAGACCCAAGCAACATGCAGGAGCCCTAGCTAGGTTTGAAGGCGGGGAATAGCAGTCCAGGAAAAGAGAACGGCATATCTAAGGCCCTGAGGCTGGCAAGAACCAGAAGGAACCAGGTCAAGGTTAGTATGGCTTGACTGAGAGAATAGCAATTGATAATTGGTGGAGTGGTAAGAGGACCAGATGCATAAATAGGGCACCATGGGAATCTGGATTCAGTTCTAATTGTTCTGTGAAACCATGGGATGATTTCAGCAGGAACACAAAAGATTTTCTCGTTTTCTAAAAATTTTGTAGTTGACTGTTTTACATTTTGGTTAGAATTTCTCCAGCTTCTAAACACTACATGTTTGACTCATTTTGGCTGCCTCCCTGCATTTGTTTACCTGAGCTGGGTGCTCCAGAGGTTTATGCACATAGTGCACTGCCCATCACACATCCTGCAGCTCTATCAAAAGTAGAATATTAGTTAATATCCATCTTTAGTTATGTTCAAAAGGAAAGGAATTTCACCAGAATGAGTTCATCAAAATTGACTGAGGTGAACACACTTGCAAAAACCTTCCTATACCTTTTAAACACTGCTATGAATCTTCCGATGGTGAGTGAAAGATGAACTGTGGCTGAAGACCTTTCCACATTTGCTGCATTCAAAGGGTTTCTCTCCAGTGTGAATCCTCATGTGCTGAGTTAAGGCAAAGTTGTCACAAAAGGCCTTTTCACATTCTTTGCACCCATAAGGTTTTTCTCCAGTGTGGATCCTATTATGCCGAACAAAATTTGCAGGTTGGGTAAAGGCCTTTCCGCATTCTTTGCATACATAGGGCTTTTCTCCAGTGTGAATCCTCATGTGTCGATTAAAGGAAGAGCTATAGTAAAAGACTTTTGCACATTCTTTACACTCCAAGGGTTTTTCTCCACTGTGTGTCCTGTTATGTCGTATAAAAACAGAGTGGTGTGTAAAAGCCTTTCCACATTCCCTGCACTCATAGGGCTTCTCACTAGTATGAATCCTCATGTGTTGAATTAAGGAAGAGCTGTCACAAAAGGCTTTGCCACATTGTCTGCACTCAAAGGGCTTCTCTCCAGTATGGGTCCTCTTATGCCGGATAAAAGTGGCACGATAAGTAAAGGCCTTGCCACATTCGTTGCACTCATAGGGTTTCTCTCCAGTGTGAATCCTCATGTGTTGAGCGAAGGATGAGTTGAGGCAAAAGGCTTTTCCACATTCTTTGCACCAAAAGGGTTTTTCTCCCGTGTGGGTCATATTATGCTGGATGAAAGTGGAGCGGTGAGTGAAATCTTTACCACATTCTTTGCACGCATAGGGCTTATCTCCAGTGTGAATACGCTGGTGCTCTGTGAGGTGAGACCTTCGTTTGAAGGCTTTCCCACATTCAATACACTTGTATGGTTTTTCCCCAGTATGAAACCTCGTATGTCGAATAAAATCAGCCATATACCGACAGGCTTTCCCACATTCATTGCATTCATAGGGTTTCACTCCAGCATGAATCTGTTGATGCTGAATAAGAATCCAATTCTTGCTAAACCCCTTTCCACATTCTTTGCATTTGTAGAGGTTATTTCTCGCACCAACCATAGAGTCTTTCCCTGGTCCTTGGGAATCATGTTCATGCAGAACATCTTGTATAGTGACTTGTTCCTTTAATCCCCTTAAACATAGACTATCATCTGTCTCCAAATCATCATGTTTATGGCTGAGCTTCCTATGGCATGTCTCCTTGTGGGGGTCTGTTCCTGGCCTTAAGCTCTCTTCCTGCACTTCCGACAGCTTTTCCTGATCCCCCACTTGCTCCGACCTGGAATCCCTTGAGACTCTCTGCGTCACTTCTTCCTTAAAAGCGGCTTCTTCAGTAAAGGCCAGCTGTGAAGCAAAAGGCTCTTTGGTCTCAAATTTTGCTTTTTCACCTGAAGAAAATCCAATACAAAAAAGGTATGTATTAGTGATGTCAACAAAGAATAAATAAAATCACCACCTTAGTGGAAGAATGAAGATGAAAGTAATGCTTCTAATGCCTGCTGCTTTTCACATCTCTCGAAACCAGGTTTATGATTTCTTTCTTTACTAATCCTTGGACTCTTGATATCTTAAAAAGGAAATCTAAGAGGGGAAGCTGAGGCAGGGCATAGAGAATCAATCTCCAGAATGGGGGAAGATGGGTAGAGTGAAGACTACATTGTGTGTAATGACTGTGCTCTAAAAGAGGATATTTCATGGTGCTATGACAGCATAGGGAAGGTGCACCTAATTCGGCCCAGATGAGAAACAGAAAGAGGTCAGTGGGGGCTACCTGGAAAAGGTAATATATGGACTTATTTCTATAGGAGAGTAGAAAGTCCCAGACAGAGAAATTAGGAGGGAAATTACAGCAGACAAAGTACAAAGGTTCGGAGTCTTAAGAGATTGCTGTATGCCAGACAAAGTAGTGGATGAGAGGATGGAGGAGATGAGGATGAATAGGCAGGCAGGGACAGAAGAGCAACAGATTCTGACCTGTGTAAAGTGGGGGAGGATAAGAAGCCACTGGGTAGACATACCAAATTTACTATGTCTGAGTAAAGACTAGGTGAACAGACATAAAACTGAAAACATCTAGATGAAGACTATTATAAAGCATCTATAAAAGAACATTTTATACTCACCTGACTGAAAAAAACTTAAGAATCTGACAATGTCAAGTGTTGGAGAGGATGTGGATTCATGGACTTGTTCATACAATGCAGGTGGTGTAAAATAACCATTTTAGACAACAACAAGGCATCATCGAGTAAAGTTTTCATTCTGCTTACTTTAGAATCCCAAAATTCCAATCCTAGGAACATTACTAAGAGAAATTCCTACATGCATGCACAAGAACACGTTTGTGAATTTTCATGACAGTACTATTTGTGGTACAAAAAAACTGAAAACAAGAAAATGCCCATGAAAATGGATGAATACACTGTGTTACATTCATGCAACTGAATACAGAAGGAAAAAAAATGAGTGAGTGATAGCTACATATATCATGAACCTTAGTAATATACTGTCGAGTAAAAAGTACAAATCTCTTAAGACAATATAAACTATGATATACTTTTTATAATGTCGAAATAAAGAAGCAACATATACACATACACAAGTATGATGAAACAAAATATTTTTTGAGAGGTTAGTTTTTAATGGCATTATAAAAATGATATGTACATATCTTAAATTTATTTTTAGTATTTTTGACTGTGGTAAAATATGTACATGAGATGATATTTACTATTTTAAGATGAAACCAACTTAAAAAGTAATAGAATAATTAAAGTTGACAAATTCCTTAAAAGACTCAAATTATCAAAACCGAAAAAGAAAAAAACAATCTATGAATAGCCTCATATGTATCTAAAAACAAATCTGGAATAACAAACCTTCCTAAAGTAATGGAATAATAAATCCAAAATAAAATGTTGTCTATGTAGGAAGGCATCATAGGAATGGAAAAGGAAAGAAATACATTGTTAGATGGAGGGAGTAGATAACTTTATTATATTTAGGTGAATGGTTTGCAGGTATTCATTACAATCTTTTAAAGGAGAATAAACAAATACATGAATAAAATGAAATAAAATAATGGGACATGCATTGACTAATGATAATCGTATCATAAATCACAATTGCTAGTTTTTCTAAATCTGTCTGCTCCAGGACAATTATAAAAGTTAGAGGGCCTACACAGTCTTTATTGTAATTATCTTTAGGGTCTCTGAGATAAAGACCCCAGTTTGAAACTCCGGCAATATCTTACCCTAGTTCTGCAGCCTTGAGCCAGTCATTCGAATTCCTTTAGCCTCCTGAGAGGTCTGTCATGAGGATGAAGTAAGAGTGCATACACAGTGCTTAGTAAGGTGCCAGGCACCAAGTAAGCAATCAGTGCATATTAGCCATTGTGTCTACACTATGGGATCTAACACACTTGGCCTGAAGTTTACGGTATAAACATGAGTAAGTTCACCAAGAGAAAGTGTATAGACTAAAAAGTAAGAGCCGTGAGATTCTTGCTGAAGCCAATATTGAAGAAAGGATTTGAGTAAACATGATGATAGTGAAGGTCAAGTCAGAAGAAAGAAAACAAGAGCAAAATGTTACAAAGGACAGGCATGATAAATAATGTGGGAAAAGTATTTGCTGAGTTGATAGGCAGTAAATCATCATGGTTGAAAGTGTGGTGTATGAAGCTAGAATATCTCAGTTCCAATTCTGCCTCTACCAAGTTAGGTGTTCTTGGGTAAATGATTTAGCTTTCTGTTATGAACTGAATGTTTGTGTTCTCCCCAAATTCATGTGTTGACGCCCTAACCTCTAATGTGTATTTGAAGATAGGGCCATTAGAGAAGTAATTAAGGTTAAACGAGGTCATAAAGTTAGGGCCCTGATCTGATAGGAGACATCAGAGAGCTCTCCTCTCTCTTCTCCAGCAAACAACCTACCTAGGAAAGGCCATGGTCTCTTCCACTTCTTATAAGGTCACTAATCCCATCGTGGGGGCTCCACCCTCATGAGCACATATAAATCCAATTCCTCCCAAAGGCTCCACCCCCTAACATGACCCCATAGGGGGTAAGGGTTTCAACCCATAATTTTTGAGAGGATATAAACATTCAGTCCATAACAATGTTACATGAGAAAAAGCATGTAAACCAATTAGCAACAGTGCATCGCAACTGTTCAGTAAACTGCAGCTCACTATTATTATTATTATAGCTGTTGCATTTGACAATAAGAATGTCAACAGAAACCTGAGAACATTTTCAGTGCTGAGGTGCTGAGAAACACCACTACTGGGCCTCAAAGAGGAAAGGGGAAGATACCATTTGCTCAACAGCAAGTGGATCAATGAGGATTCTTACACATGGCTGGTGGGAATGTGAAACAGTGCAGTCACTTTGAAACAGTTTGGTGGTTCTTATTAAAGCTAATCATTATCTATAGCATGATTCACATAGTCCACTCATATGAATATTCTCAAAAGAAATGTGTGCTTATAGCAAACTATAATTAAGACTATGCATAGCAGCATTCTTCATTATACTTTGAAAATGCAGACCAAACCAAATGCTTATCAACAGGTATATGCAATCTGTTCACTCAGATATTGCATAGTAATAAATAACCTCCAAATGTATGCAACCAAACCACATGAATGAATCTCAGAGTCATAAGGATCATCAAAAGAAGACAGACATGACAGGATATTATGTACTGTGGGGTTCCATTTATAAGCCTTTAAAACTAAGAGTCTAAACACTTTTGTAGAAGGGGATATTGACAAGGAGGGAGCATAAAAAGCCTGTGAGGTGCTGAAAATTTGGTATTTCTTGATCTGTGTGGTGGGTACTCTGGTTTATATGAACCTTTAAGATTTGTACATTCACTATGTGTAAATTACACCTCAGTATAAAAATGAAAGAAAATCATAAAAAATGGTTCAGGGGAGGTCTAGAAGTCCTGTGTAAATGTCTCTTCCGAGAATGAGAAATCTCCTCCAAGAAGCCTGGTTTTTGGGTCAGGCAGAGTCAATTTTGGATGCTGTTGGAAAGCCAAGAACACTTTTTGTTTTAGATTTCCCCCAATTGTCAGAAACTTCACCATGTTTTTTATGTTGCGTAGAGAGAAGAGATATAGAAGAGGTAGGAAGTGAATGAAGAAGCATGTGCCCTGATGCAGCAGACAGAATCATGTACGGCTTCTCACAATCCCTGCCTCATGATCCCCTCTGCCTAAATGCTGGCAGGACCTTGATTTGCTTCTAAAGAATAGAATATGACAAAGCGGAGAGAATGAAGGAGATAATGTATATGCGTAGCATTTCCCTTGCTGGAGTCTCTCACACTCTTACTTGATTTGAAGATGTGAGCTGATACATTGTGAGCTGGTGATTACTGCAGCTTTGCAGAGGACCCACCTAAGCTGTGTTTGGACTTCTGATCCACAGATGAGAGATAATAAAGGAGTGACAAGTTAAGCTGCTATGTTTGTGGTAATACTGCTACACAGAAATAGTTAACTAACACACCTGAGAAGGCAGGTGAATGTCTGATCTAGACTCTGCTGGGAGAATAAGCCATGGCTGGGGATGAGAACTCTTACTCAGAGGTGAGAAGGAAGCTGTAGGGATGAGTCAGTGAGAGGAAAAGAGCAAGAAAAACAAGTGCATAGCCTTTATTTTTGACATGAGGTCAGTTGTATGTCAAGAAATCAGTGGCTAGGGAAATGATGATATTTGGAATAAGGTGTGAGTGGATGGGAAAGTGAATATAAGTCATAGAGCTGAAGAGAGGCAAGGGGCAGATATAGGAAGACCAATTAGGAATTTGTTAGCATCATGCCAGCAAGATGATGATAGCTCGCGCTGGAACTGATAGAACTGGCAAAGGTGATGGGTTCGGGAGATATATAAAATGAAATATGATCGAGTTTTTGGTGATGGCTGGATATTGGGTATGATGAAGATAAGAGGTGTTGAGAGGCTGTCCAAGTTTGTTACTGGCTTTCTTGACTTACTGAATGACAAGGCCATTAATTCAAAATGGGGTCCTTTATAGGCAGGATGGGTGTGAGGTGCCTTTGCAACATTTAAGTAAAGACATGCAATTGTGGAAAGGGGTGAGGGGTGAAGTTTGACTCTGAGGGACTGAGAAGAGAATGGCCAGAAACACTCAATGGCTGATTGAACAGCCTGAAGGAACACTGCAGGGGAGAGATCATGAATCTGCCTGGGTGCCGATTCACATACCTGGTGGTTCCAGCTGCTCTCAGCAGTCCCGATGTGGGGCAGACAAGGGCAAATGTTCCCTTGCTGTTTTACAAGATAGGAGGGCAAGAAGATAACAGGACTAGATATTCCTTCTGAATATCTGATTCACAAATGGATGGATGAATATATGCATGCATGGATGTATAGATAAATGATTGGATGGAAAGGTAGAAAAGAGAGGGATGCAAAGTATAATTGTAGGTAGTAACCTTTAGAAGAAAAAAGGATTGTATTTTCTGAATCTGGAAAGAAGTTTGAGATGTCACTATTCATTATGACTAATAATACATGAATATTACTAATAGTAACTTTTGTTGCTGCACTTACTTTGGGTCAAGCAGTGATAAGCAGTGTTATTTAATTACATTCCCCAACAATCCAATGATACAGAAACTGTTATTACTGTAATTCCAACGTAGCCTAAGTTAAAGAGACTGAGTGTATGTGCATCATAACTCATGGCTTCTGCTTGGGCACAAAGCTAAATCGCATTTCTCAGTCAGTGCCCAGTTCTCGTCAATGGAATGTGAATGGAAGTGATGTGTGCATGCAAGTGGCTATGACTACTTCCCTTCTATTCTTCTTGGCCAGCTGTATGATGCCCGGGCAACTTTAAAGCCATGTATTGACAATATAATGCACCTTGATCCCTAGATGAAAAAAAAAATAAATCCTTGGATAATATGGTATGGAGTTCCCCTGCTAAACCACATTAAACATGACATGATGAGAAAAAAAAAACTCATGAATCCATTGACCGACCAAGATTTTACAGTTTATCTTTTAAAGCAGGTAGCATTAACTCAGCCTAATTTGTATACCAAAGGCACAGAGAGATCATGCAACCTTCCTAGGGTCATGAGGCTGGTGAGTGGCTAAACATTTAGAGCATGTTTCTTATCTAATATACCACATTTCAACCCCAGTAAAGGCAAAGAGTGTGATGGGGATGGGAAAACAAGGGAAACACAGATCAAAGTGCTCCATGACCACACAGGAAGACCACAAAAAGAAACTGCCGCCTGTGGAATTTCAGACAGTGATCACCTACCAACTGCCATGACACTCACCTGTCAGACTCTCAGTCACGTACCTGTACAAGTGCTTTTGGAGAGATCTCTCTTAACTGTCCATAGTTCTTGCCCATGCTCCAGGAGATATATCAGCTCTGGAATGGGAACAGGCTGCCCTGTGCACGTAGAAATAAAATGAAGCATGGGTATAAAGGCAAATACAAAAAGCAAAGTCTGAAGTATACAGGAGTATGCACTTATAACACATTACCATGAAACTCCAGAAAGGGGACTCCTTCTTTCAGAAGATTTTCTCTAATTAAATCAGTAGGATTCAATCTCCTCATGCATCAGAACTACCTAGAGATGTCTAGTTCTGAACACAGAACAAATTAAACCAAACCTCTAGGCACAAGGACTGAGTCTTGGTAGTTTTTAATGCACCCCAGGTGATTTTGGTAACCATGGATGGCTAAAAACACTATACTAAATTAACTGGTGAATGGCATCTACTGACAGTAGTCTGAGGTAAGCTGTGACCTAAAACTGCTACCCTTTCTGAAGAAAAAGCCTTTAGTGCAGACTGGAAAGATAGGGCCAAATGTGGAGACCGGCAGCCCTTCGTGCTGGTGCATCATCCTATGCCTAATTCAAGGATTCTGGCCTGATGACCTGAAACAAGGAGAAAAGGCAGACAGGGAGAGACTATATGGATATGATGCTGGGAGAGCCCTGTCAAGGGACTATTTGGACATCTGGGAAAAGGGAGACCTCGGGCCTCCATTCAATTTGTATTCAGATTGCTTTCTGGGTAAAGTGGATGTTTAGGATTTAGGTGGAAGAACATTTGAGATTTATTAAATTATTTTATATCAAAAATACACATGTAGCATTTACTATGTTCCCAGTTTTATTTCTAAGCATTTCAAAGATATTAGTTCACTTGGGCTAAATGAAAGAATACTATAAAAGTATGATCGGATCAAAATAGTCGTGGTCCCAGCAAGCTTGTGCTGCCTGCTCAAGTTTGTGAGCACTGCAGCTATTCTGCCTGCTGAAGGAGAGTGAGCAAACAGCCATGGGGGTGTTAAAGATGTAGCACAGAGCCCAGACACTCTCAACGACAATCAAGAGGCAGGAAAGGAAAGAGAAACAGCTTTCTCAGATGCCCATCACTGCCATTTGAAAATGTGTCTGTGCATCCTCTAAAATTAACTCCTGTAGAAGCAGAGAAGCAAGGCACAGGCCTTGGGAAATAAGGGACAACTATGCAGGTACCCGGGGCCAAAGAAGCTTTTTAACTGAGGTTGTGTTTCTCAGAACCAGTAGCACTGATGACCAACCTTCTTGTATGTCTGATTCACCCCCTTCTTGGAGAACCTCCCATTATCCACAGGTCCTGCTAACTGGGCTGTGGGGGCATTTGACCCATTTAACTGGACCATTGAGAAATTTTCACTTTGATGGGAAATCACCTAAATTGGAAGTAATCTGCAGTGTAATTACATGCAAAAAGGCAAATGTCAAGAGAAGAATCTAATGGAATTTTATTCCTGTCCCCCAAGTGATAAATGTGCTCTATTTAAATTGTATGCTCATGGACTATTGTCAGTATTTGACAGTACTGATGTCTGTATAGAGACATTTTAAAATATGAAACAGATAGTAACATTTTATAAGTGTTATACTGCATTAGATTAAAATTCATTGCAAATTTTAAAAAAACGAAGTAGGTAAATTCAGATCTGCATTAACAGATGAACATGTGTAACCTATTTTTATAAGAAATAGTAACTTTTATCTCTAGGTAAGTGAAATGTTAGCCCAATCAAGCTCAATCAATCATTTCTGCCTTATGGGAATCTGGAATAAGGACATCGGAATGAGGCCTGCTTGTGCTGGACACTTGGGTAAAAGCGTGGAGAAAAACTGTTTCTTATACAATAATCCATGACGTACACACAGGGAAACCAAGGAAAGGTGAGTTCCTAAGGTCTTCTCAACCAGCCATGCTTAGAGAGAGAGGATGGAATGAGTGAGATTGTGGGTCCAACATGGGAGAGAGATGAGGCCTTACCCAGTGAGACCAGGAAGCCACAAGTCTCCAGCATCACCTCCTGGTATAAGGTCTTTTGGTCCAGGTCCAGATGTCTCCATTCCTCCCTACTGAAGGTCAGGGCCACATCTTCAAATGATACCAATGCCTAAAAAGTCAAACAGAGATGGTGGGGTGGCCGTACACCTACTGAAAGTAGAGCCTGCTGCTTGGTTAGTGACAAAAGTCCAGAGAGGCCCAAGGCCTGAATCACTGAGTATCTCTTGAGAAATTAGCTCTGTGCTGGGCTCAAGAGAGAAGTAAATAGTGCCTTTGACAGAATACAAAGGTGTGGGAGCGAAAAGCCTCCTATATGTGAAGCCATTGGAGAATGACACAAAAATAACCTCATGTGGACTGTGAGGAGCTGACAGTAAGTGCTTTGGGATGTTCAAAAGTTGGATAAAAATAATAATTCCAATACTGATAATATTATTAATAATTCCAATAATGGTAACAGCTGAGCCTCACTGGTCCACTGCTTGCCTGTACCTGAGGGCTTTAGATGCTGTGTTAAAGCAACTCAAATTTCTAGGTCTGGAGTTAGACTCCCAAGGTTTACATGCAGCCTTTTGAACCAACACATGCTAATTTCTTTGAGTCTCAACTTCCCCATTAATATGATAGTTCTAAAAATAAAATAGCTCTAAAATAATAATAATAAAAAAATATGATAGTTTCCACTTCATCAGGTGGTTGTGGGAATTAAAGAAAAAAATGTTCATACAGCAAACACTGCAGTGCCCAGCACATGTCACTGCCAGATGTGTTTGTCAAATTCATTAACCATTATGCAGCCCATGAAGTAAATATAATCACTGTCTTCATTTCACAATCAGCAAACAGAAGCTCAAAATCAAGTCACCCAGAGTTGTATGTCTAATGAGAAGGGGCAAAATTTGAACCTAGGTACCTCTGGTCTAGCCATGGTGAGGGGTTTAGATTTAACTTAAGTATGACTGGAGCCCTAGAGAGTAGTCTTTCATTCATCAACCACTCAATAAACACCCAACACAGGTTCTAGGCCTGGGGCTAGGGTAAAGAAAAGGAAGTCAGTGGGGAAAGACTGACAAGAAACTAAATATTACCCCTAAGCGCTTGGAAAACAACAGAGTGAGGTGACTACAACAATTGGGGGTGGGGGGAAGAATTTAGATAGAACAACTAGGGAAGACCTCTCTGAATGACACTGGAAAGAGACTAGAATGAAGTTAAGAAGCAAGCCAGCTGAGGAAAAATGAATAAATAAGTCCCAAAGGTGATCAGAGCTATGATGAGAGCAAATAGGTGGCATGCTGGAGAGTAACTTAGGGCCTGTTGTCTGTTTACATCCCAAGAGGCACATTTCTGTGCGCTGTCATTCATGAATATTGTAATGGATTCATTTTTCAAACCTAAGTAAATGTGTTAAACAGGAAAATGGATTCACTGCTGTAAGTCGCAAGTGAACTTCACTTGAACTACAGAGATGGTATCTGCAAAGATAAATCCAGAGATGGTCTTGTCTTCCAGCCTGTCCTTGGAACTTTTATTAGGGGAGCAGCAATTCCAAACAGGCTCCTTCCATCTCACCTCTGCTTTCCAGGCTCTCATCCTCTCTCTCATCTTTTCATCTGGGTCAGGGCCTGAGGCAGAGAGTCCTGAGGGTCAGACTCCCCGCCGAGTGAGCCTAAGATGACAGCTGGACCAGGGGAGTACCTCTAGGAAACCACACCCATAGTGATGCAGTCTGGGTCGTGCTGAGCACTGAGGGACGCACATCACCCGTATACCTTATTCAGTTCTCTCCAATGAGAGAGAAAAATTAATATTTCCATTTTAGACCGGAGGGAATGGAGGCCGGGGAGGCGAAGCGCCAAATTCAAGGTTAAGCCAAAAATAGGGGCGGGAGGGCGGGAGTTGGGGCTCTCCTTATATCCCTCGGCCTGAAGTCAGAAACCTGGGTCGGAAGTGATTAGGTCTGTCGCCCCACACCCCATTTCCCCAGGACCTGTAGAACCATGTGCATTCAGATGGAAAGATGGAGTCCAGGGATACCCTCTATACAAGGGGTGGAACCGTGCCAACGGCGACCCCGGCGCGGGTGGGCCTGCGGAACGCTCCACTCACCGGCACCGGGGCCGGGACCGCCATCGGGAGCGAGACCGTGAGAGGGGGCGACAGAAGCCGGTGCAGTCTGCTCGGACGACCCCCTCACAGCAGCCCGGGCGGAGCGACCTGACACCTCAGCGTCCGTCGTATAGACCGCGCACAAGGCCCAGGGCGCCGCCTCCCGGAGCTGCGGACACGAATAGTTAGTTGATGCCGAAGCTCAGGAGAGCGATCGGCGGACAACCCTGTTACAGGCACCGTCACGGTTCATACGAAGACGTGGAGGTGGGTTCAGTGCTCCTCACTGTCCTTTGCTGGGTCTGGAGGACCCTTCGGGGACTCAGCTCTGCCCACATTCCAGATGGTGAAGCGCGTACGGACACACCCACCACAACCAAATGAAGTAACACGCCGAGACGCCGGAAGTCCCGCCCACACTGCACGAGGCCACGCCCCATTCTGCTTTCCGTCATTGGCCTAGCGCCCCCTTGGGTCGTGGGACGCCCTGCCTTCTGGGTCATGTAGTTTCTCAGAATCCTGTCGAACCAGGAGCGTACTACTTATTTTCCATGAACCCGAGTCCTAAGGTTCCTAAGAGAGGGCGTAGCATCGCTTCGTCTTACAGGAGACGCGCACAGATATCTGGACCACTTTGGGCAATGTCCTGACTGTAAAGGCCTTGAAGAATGATGCATGCTTTGACCTTCTTCCCTATGAACCCCTGCGTGAGCACTTCACCTCTGATCTAGGATTTGTGGTGAAAAAATGAAGATAATTCTTCACTCTAGTAATTTTAAATGTTCTCCGAATCAGCAGACCACATCACAGCAATCGATAGGCCACATCATCATTACTTGGGAATTTGTTACAATGCAAGTTCTCAGGCCCTACTTCAGATTTAACTGAGTCTGATACTCTGGGAGGGGCCAAACATCTGTGCTTAAACAAGCCTTCCAGGGCAGGGGTCTCCATCCAGCCCTTGGTTGGGGCCTCTGACTGGTAGGGATTGTACTGTTAGGAAAAGGGCTGCACAGCAGGAGGTGAGCAGCGAGAGAGCAAAGCTTCATCTGTATTTGCAGCCACTGCCCAGAGCTAGCATTACTGCCTTGGCTCCACCTCAGATCATCAGGCATTATAGGTGTCCTGGTTCCTGGTGTCAAAAATGTTGGGGCCCGCTGTAGGGGATTTTAATGCTCTGACACAATTGAGAACTGACTCTTTAAATTCCAGTGAATAAATGAGACAAAACTACCTACTTTGTGGGAGGTAACTAGAAAGTGCTTAGCACTAGACCTGGCACATACTAAAAAGGACATAAGAGCTATTGCTGTCATTTTATTATTATTATTATTATTATTATTATTATTATTATTATTTTATATACATATTACTGGCAATGTTATCACAAGGGTCTGGCATACACCGAGGTTCAAGAGTAGGTCTGTTATATTTTCTAGGGGAGTCATTGGTGATATTTATCCAAACAAGATACAGTGACTCTCTGACTCAATGAGGAGCCTCCTAAGTAGTAGGTAGTGTTTAAATTTTTTACGTAATACTCTGTCGTACCAGTTATTTCACATGACTTTATTTATTTAAAGCACATGCAGGAGGGTTTCATAACTGCAGGTAAACCTATTGCCCTAAGGTTGCTTTTCTTACAGGCCACATTATTCAAAACAGAATCACTAGGCCTAATTAAGGGGAAAGTGGAGTTGACATAGCTTCTAGTTTGTTACTTAAGATGACGTGTCATTATTCATCTCTAATTAATAGGAAGCTGGACTCACCCCTTTCCAGCCATCCCTCCAGCCTTTGGGCTAGCCAGTCTCAGGCACAAATGAACATGAGACAGTCCGGGCTAATGTCCAGCAACTCAGGTTAACCAAGTCTTATTCTCACCAAGGTACTGCAAACCCATCGCCTGAACCTGCAGTCCACAAGAAGAGCACAATAAATCCAGGGGTTTGTGAGAATGAAAGTATTAAGTACAAAGAGGCATGCCCAGGATGGAGTAGAAATGAGAAAACTTAATAAAGACACAATTACACAATCAAGGAAATTATAACATTTCTATATCTCACTGGAATTAAGTTAGTATGAATCTGAAACTTATTTGGGTAAGCTAAGATGTCTAAGATAAACCCTACAGCAACCACTATGAAAAATACTCAAAAATATAATAAAAATATTAAAGAAATGCAACAGAAATATTTAATGAAAAAGAAAATAGTAAAGGGAAATAGATGAACAAAAAGACATTAGACTTATAGAAAACAAAAAGTAAATGGCAGACATAAAACTAACTATATAACATTAAATGGGAATGGATTAAACAATCCTATCAAAAGGCAGAAATCATCGGATTGGCTTTTTAAAAAGATTCAACTATATGCAGTTGAAAAGAGACACTTTAGATTCTAAGATACAAATATATTGAAAGTAAAAGATTGGAAAATGATATATTAAGCAAGCAGCAATCAAAAGAAAAATGGAGTGGCTATATTAATGTCAGACAAAATAGGCTTTAAAATACATTACTAGAAAGAAAGAGGGACATTTTATACTGAAAAATGGGTAAATCCATGAGGAAGATAAAACAATTATATGCATATAAGTTCATAATAACAGAGCACCAAAATATGTAGAGCAGAAACTGACAGAAATAAGGGAGAACTGGGATATTCAATAATATTATTTGGAGACTTTAATACCCCACTTTCAATAGTGGATAGGACAGGTAGGAAGAAGATAAAAAATAAAACAGAAGGCTTGAACAAAACTATAAACCAATTAGCTCTAACAAACACCTATTGTATACTTCACCCAATAACAGGAGACTATACATTCTTCTCAAGTGCACATGGAATGTTCTTCAGGATAGACCACATTCTAGGCTATAAAACTCAATTAATTTTAAATAATATTTTAAGATATCTTTTCCAACCATGATGGAATAAATTAGCAATTAATAAAAGGAATTTGGGGAACTCAGAAGTACGTTGAACTAAACAACACACTCCTAAATAACCTACAAGTGAAAGAAGAAATCAAAAGAGAAATTAAAAATACTTTGAGAAAAATGAGAAAGAACACAACATACCATAACTTATGAGATGAAGGTAAAATGTGCTCAGAGAGAAATTATAACTGTAAACCCCAACAATAAAAAAAGAGGAAATATTTCAAATAAATTACCCATCATTTTACCCTACAAAACTGGAAAAAGAACAAACTAAACCTACATAAAGCAGAAGGAAGAAAATAACAAAAGTTAGTACATAACTAATGCAATAGTGAATAGAAAATAATAGGAAAAAAATCAGTGAAACCAAAAGCTGTTTCTTTGAAAAGATCAACAAAATTGACAAACTTTTAGCTAGATTGACCAAGAACAAGAATCAAATGGCTAGAATCAAAAATTAAAGAGGAAACATTAGTAAATGACCTTATAGACATAAAAATGATTATAAATGAATATTGCAGACAAAGTATGCTAATAAATTAGATAACTTAGATGAAATGGAAAAATCTCTAGACACTCGCTCACAAAAATATTGAAACTAACTCAAGAAGACAAAGACAATCTGAATAACAAAGTGATTGAATTAGTAAACAAAACCTATCCTCAAGGAAAAGTTTAGTCCCAACTGCTTTCACCGCTATATTCTACCAAACATTTAAGGAAGAATAAGTTCCAGTTATTCACAAAATATTCCATAAAATTGTAAATGAGGGAATTCTTCCCAGCTCCCTCTATGAGGTCAATATTACCCTGATAACAAAACCAGGAGAAAACTAAAGATGCAAAAGTCCTCACCAAAATATTAGCAAACAAGATAAAGCAACATTAAAAAAAAAATTATACACCATGACCAAGTGAGACTTATTCCAGGCTTGCCATGTTGGTTTAACACCACATATTAATTATTGTAATACACCATATCAATAGAATAAGAAACAAAACTACATGATCATCTCAATTGATGCAGAAAGAGCATTTGCCGAAATTTGACACATTTTCTTGTTAAAAAACTCAACAAACTAGGAATAAAAGAGAACTTCCTCAACTTAACAAAGGACATCTATGAAAAATCGAGAGCTAGTATCATACTTTTTCCTAAGATCAGGAAAAAGTCAAAGATATTTGCTCTCAAAACTTTTATGCAACATTATACTGGTGGTTCCAGCCAAGTTAATTAGGCAAGAAAAAAGGTATTAAAGGCATCATTATTGAAAAGGAAGAAGTAAAATTACCTCTGTTCTTAGATGATATAATCTTGTACATGAAAAATTCTAGAGAATCCACTAAAAACTATTTTAACTAATAAACAAATTCTGTAAGTTTGCAGGACATAGGAATGTTATACGAAAATTAGTTGTATTCTTTTTATCATTTCACTTCATTTCCACATCTATCATGTTGATTGTTGCTAAAAAGTTATATATAATGATTTTTCTTAAAATTCTATTTCTTTATTTTTTAGGTTCCTGTGTAAATCCAAAGTTGCACTAAATTTAGATCAAATTCAAATTCCTGACCCTGTCCTTGATGACCTTAGTCTGAAGTGATAATTTCCTTCCATAATTTCTTAAAGCAATATTTACCTGTACATTTAAAATACTATCTTTCCTACAGTTGGTTTGAATGGTTATTCAAGTATTTTGCCGTTAAACTCCTATCATACTCCATGTTGTCTTAATGATGGATCATGCCCTTGTTTCAGTGATATCTAGAACATTGCCTCGATATGGTAAATGCTCTGTATATATTGCTCAGTTTCATTTATCATGCTCTTCAGTATACTTCTCTGTGAGCTGTGTATTTCATTAGATATTTACTTTGATCATATAGGTGTCTACTATTCAAAAATAACATGATCTCATTTATAGTTTTCTAAGCTAAAATTTTAGTGAAGAAAAAACCATGGTAGTATTTACCTTCCTGTTAAGAATAAAATTTGATGAGCTAACTCCTTATCTGGAAGACATATTACTTATAGCATGAAAATGGCCACTTCTCTATTGTTTTTTTTATATGAAGAAAACTTCTAGATGCTTAGTGAGGTAAGAGGACAGTTAACATTAATTTAATTGTGTTTTTAAACATTAAATTAAGTTTTTTGTTCAAAAGAGATTATGGATACTAAGGGTGTACTAAAAGTGTTCTTGATATACAGCAGTATTAAACTCCTTGTAGAGATGATGAAAGTATCTATAAAAGATGAGGGTGATCGAAATAAGGAAATTGAAAATGGCTTATTCTTTTCAGTGTTTTGGATAAAATCTTTTAAAAAGCAAAAGATAGAAATAACTAAACAAACACCTCCCAAACTCATACTTCATAGTATTTTCACCCTCTGTTGCCTGGTCCCACATTTTACAGGTGTTGGTCTGCGTGAACCCTAGACTACAGCAGAAGTGAGGAGATAGAAATTCTGAGTTTTGTTATAAAAAAACACTGTGACTTCTTTCTTGAATAAACTTTCTTCTTGGATCACTTGTGATAGAAGAAAGACAAATGTATAGAATAGCTCTGGAGAGATGCATATGGCAAGGAACTGAAACCTCCTGACAACAGCCATATGAATGAACTTGGAACTGAATTCTGGCCTCGGGCAAGTCTTCAGAGATTATAGCCCAACCTGCCTGCATGACTGAACTTTCATAGGGGATCTGAACCCAAACTGCCTACCTAAACTGCTCCCAGATTAATGTGGAATTCTGGAAAATAAAAACTATAGTGACAGAGAGCAAATCAGTGGTTTCCTGAAGATGAGCGGGTGGAGAGAGAGAGTTTACAATGAATACAGGGCTAATTTTGGCTTCATGGGCATAATCATGCATTAAAATTTATCAAAATGCACAATTTGTATGTAGTTAATATGTATATATGTCAATTATTATACTTTTTATTAATAATAATTTTATTTTTCAATTATAGTTGGTAGACAATATTTTATTAGTTTCAGGTGTAAAACAGTGATTAAACATTTATCTATATAACTCACAATGACCACCTCAAAAATGTAGTGATGGTCTAGCACTGTACATAGTTATTAGAATATCATTGGCTATATTTCTTATGCTATCTATACCTTTTATCTCCACTACTATTTTGTGACTACCAGCTTGTACCTCTTAATCCCTTTTGCCTTTTTCACCAATCCCCCTAACTCCTCTCCCATCTGGTAACCCTCAAATATTCACTGTATCTATGAGTTTGTTTCTGGTTTTTTCTTTGTTTATTTTGTTTGTTTGTTAGTTCTTTGGATTCCACATATGTGTGCAATCATGTGATATTTGTCTTCCTCTATCTGACTTACTTCACTCAGCACACTACCCTCTAGGTCCATCATGAATATCTTTTTCCATCCCATTACTTTTAATCTTTATGTGTATTTTAATCTGAACTGAGTCTATTGTAGGCAGCATATGTAAGGGTCTTGTTTTCTTAATATTCAGTGACTCTATCTTTTGATTGAAGCATTTAATTTTTTTCCATCTGAAACACTTGTTAATAGATATGTAGTTATTGCCATTATTTATTTAACTTTTGCTACATATTTTTTTTTCATCTTCTTTAAGAAGTCCTCCAACATTTCCTGTAATACTGGCTTGATAGTGATGAACTCTAGCTTTTTTTTTGGTCTGGGAAGATCTTTATTTATCCTTCGACTCTAAATGATAGCTTTACTAGATCACGTAATCTTGGTTATAGGTCCTTGCTTATTATCGCTTTGAATATTTCATGCCAATCTTTTATGGCTTACAAAGTTTCTGTTGAGAAATCAGCTGCCAGTCTTATAGGAGCTACCTTGTAGGTAATGAACTGCTTTTTTCTTGCTGCATTTGACTCTCAGGGAACCCCTTGGGAGGAGTGACCTATGTTCTCCAGGTTGATGGCACCTGTGGCTGCAGGCAGGGGGTGGGTAGGACTCAATAAAAGAACACTGGTTTCTGCCTGCACCTCAATCTCGGAGAAAGCCTCCCCTCCAACCTTCGCCCTGAAGCCTGATAAGTAAGCGCCTCCCTGTGTGTCCTTCACGCCCCTCCAGCAGCTACCCAAGTGCTGGAGCTCAGAGTGAGTGAGTCGACCAGCAAATAAGTTTGAACATGGACCCTTTAAGAGGAAGGTCTCTGCCTTCCGCAGCCCTCTGTCTCACTCAGCCTCAGCCTCCACTGGTTTTCATAGGCAGAGATTGTGGGGACTACTCTTTTTGGTGCTGGAACACTGGGTTGGGGAGCCCTGTGTGGGGCTGGGACTCCTTTCTCCTCAGGTGGGGGAGGTGGCTCTGTAGTTTCGAGAGCCCTCCTGATTTTCAATTGCCACACATGGTTGTGGGACCTGGCTGTTTTGTGTCTGGGTCCCTCTTATCATTTTGACATGCCCTGTTATTTTAGGTGACCTAGTTGTAGTGCTTCTGTTCAGCAAGACCTCAGATGACTCTGCATGCTGGTTGCTCTGTAGTTTTGTTATAATTTCAGTGTGATTGCTAGAGGAGGTATGCGCACCCTCTACCTCCTACACCTCTTGCCCCTCTCTTCAATAAAGCTTTTGAAAAAACAAAACAAAGGTAATGTGAGTCCTCAGCAGAGTGAGCAGTGAAGAGAGACATGGGGACCGGGGGAAGGTGGGGATAGCCAGGGACCCAATATCAGAGTAGACATGACTAGTGGTAAAGTTTTAAGAATTAGGAAGGAATGACATAGAGGAATTATGGTCATTAGCTTTGGAACCCAAACAATGGTGAACAGCAGACAGGTTCTGGTATGATCTGAACCTAATCCTTGATGTCATGTCCTCCCGCATCCCCCTCTTAGCAAGGCCAGGCCCCCTCTGTGCACCTCTTGCTATGGCTGTAGCAATGCCGGCTCTATTGAGGCACATAGGGCTCTTCCCTTATCTCTGTGTGGGAGCCTAGATAAGATGCAAGTCCTAATGGAAAGGCATGGCAGGTGGAGTTGCCCAGGTGAACTACTTTGCCATAGACTATAGGGAAAAAACATAAACGAAACAAAATAAAACAATAAAAAATCCCTATGAAGAATGTCTTGCAGACATTCATTTCAGTGGGCCACCAATAGACCGACAATCCAGTGGTTCCAGCCAAGTAGTGACAATGCAGTGCCTATAATTCGTAGCACAGCCAGACCCCAGGAAATGTCAGCATACTGTCCCCAGGAAAAATTAAAAGGTGATATTCTCAAAGGTCACACAGCTCTGCCATAATGGAGACAATTGATTCCATGATCAGCTTCTCTCCACTGGGCTTCAGTCCCTCCTCTCATACATCTGTCCTATGCTCATTCTCTTCCCCAGCTTCCCAATTCAGAGGAGATAGCAGACACTGGTTCCATCGGGGCTTACTCTCAACTCATAGCCCATTGATCACTGTATCAATCCACAGTGACGCTGGACAGGAAGGCAGATAACTACAAAGTTCTGGACTTTGTATTCAGGTTATTTAGCAATGTACCTGGGAATCGTTTTAATAAGGTATGGAAAGATGACAGATATGGAGTGAACCGCCTTTTAAAAAAAGGGCTTTTTACTTACAATTCTCCAAAGCAGGGAGCATGGCAAGCCATGCAAAGCCACATGGGGAAACACCAAGTCAGTCAGGAAATAGAAGGAGCGAAGGGCCAGAGACTATTGAGATTTCCACAGGAAGGAAAGAATGGGCAAATCAGGGTAGGCAAACTGAGGTGTTGCATTGAATAGTTTGAATAATTCTGACAAGCCCTTGGCTGCAGGGTGGTACCTAGTCATCCAGCACTTGACCCTAGGATGATGTAGGGTAGAGGGATAATGTCTCAGACTGCAGAATCCTGATAAAAGGAAGTGGGTAGGGGTATGGATCCAGATTGGTTGAGACTCACAGGTAAGTTGTTCATTATCTCTAGAAATTAGGTAGCTCTGGGAGGGGCAGTCTCTTCACGATCAGCAAGGCCCCAAGATAGCAAAGCATCACAAATACAGAAAAAAAGTGATTAATACAAGGCCCAATCCAAACTCTTGATCTCAAATATGAGCTCGGTCTTCTTCCTTTTAGCTCCAATACCAGGTTCCTGGAACCAACAGTTAATGATTGCTTTCCACATGCATATCATTCTTTAGATTGCCTGTCCTTCACAGCTCTAGGCCGCACCCATGAACCCCCATCACCACTGCTACACAACCCCTGTCCTACACTAGAGTCATCTCCAAAGACTCCACAAGTAACTCTGTACATGGCATTCAGAGAGTGTTTAGCAAAGGCAACCAGGATCTAATCCTGCCGAAGACACTCTGTATTAGTTTTCTGGTGCTGCCTTAACAAAGTACCGTAACTGAAAAGTATAAATTATTATCTCACATTTTTGGAGGTTGTAAGTCTGAAATCAACCTCAGTCATAACTACACACATGTGTCTGACACCATCAATCCTCTATCTCATCTGTATTTTATATTCTGCCTCTTCTTCTGCTGAAGAAATAACTGCTATTTAACTTTCTATACACAGCAATAGTGTCTTAGAAGAAAGAGTATGAAATAAAACTATTTTAAGTCACAAATGAGAAATTTAATGTAAAATTAACCTTCATGAAACAAATTTCTCATTTAAAGATATTCTATTTAAGGGTGATAGAAAGTGATCTCAGGTGAAACCTCTGTAATGATAGAAGATTGAGGATCCAAGAGGGAGGTGCATCTGTGGATTTTTAAAAAATGCTCATTATCTGTATAAAAAACAATAAATAGCATAGAAGTAAACATTGGAACTAAACTCATGGACCTGAGATCAAAGAGGATTTTATGAATTTGATCTCAAATGCAAAGGAAGCAAAAACAAAAATAATGAATGGGACTACATCAAATCAAAAAGCTTCTACATAACAAAGGAAATCATCAATAAGGCAAATAAACAACCACCTGAATGTGAAATATATTTGCAAACAATGCCTTAGATAAAGGCTTAATATCTAAAATATACAAATATCTCATACAACTCAATAACAACAACAACAAAAAATGATCCAATCAAAAAATGGGCAAAGGACCCGAACAGACACTTCTCTCCAGAAGTCATTCAAATGGCCAAAAAAACCTATGAAAGGATCCACAACATCACTAGCTATTAGGGAAATGAAAATCAAAACCACAATGAGAAACCATCTCACACCTGTTAGAATGGCTGTTATCAACAGGACAAGTAATAAGAAGTGTTGGAGAGGATGAGGAGAAAAAGGAACCCTCATACACTTCTGGTGGGACTGCAAATTGGTACAGCCGCTATGGAAAACAGTACGGAGTTTCCTCAAAAAACTAAGAATTGATCTACCATATGATCCAGTAATCCCTCTACTGGGTATTTACCCTGAAGACTTGAAAACTCATACCTGAAAAGATATTTGCACACCAATGTTCATAGCAGCCTTATTCACGGTGGCCAGTACATGGAAGAAACTGAAGTGTGCTATGATAGATGATTGGCTAAAGAAGCTGTGGTACATATATACAATGGAATATTACTCAGCTATAAGAGGAGATGAAATACTGCCATTTGCAACAAACTGGATGGACCTCGAGATAATCATGCTAAGTGAAATAAGCCAGACAGAAAAAGTTGAAAATCACATGATATCAATTATGTGTGAGATATAAACCTAAAAGCAAAAAATGAACAGGATAAGCAAACAGAGACTCATGGTCATGAACAATAGACTAGTGGTTATCAGAGGGTAGGAAGGAGGGGGAAATAGGGAAGTAGATGGTATAAAGGGGGTCAAATATGTAGTGACAGAAAGAAATCTAACTATGGGAGGTGGACACACAATGTAAAAATATATATATCTATGTATCTATATATCTATATATCTATATGTCTCTATATCTATATATATGCCTTACTGTTGAAGGGTACAGCTGAAACTTATTGGATTTCATCAACCAGTGTCACCATAAAAATTTTAATTAATTGATTAATTTAAAAAATAGAATTACACAAAGACTTAGACAAATCTACTTTTATTTCCAGAGACTTCAATAACCCTCTCATATAACTGATAGAACAAGTAAACAGAAAATCAGTAAAAAAAGAAAAACTCACTTAGGCAATACTGCTATGGTTTGAATATTTGTTTTTGCTCTGAGTTTACAGGTTTATATTCTAACTCCAAATGTGATGGTTTTAGTAGGTGGGTCCTTTGGGAGGTGATTAGCCCTCCTGAATTGGATTAGGGCTGTATAAAAGAAATTCCACAGGGCTCCCTAGCCCTTCTGCATTGTGAGGATACAAGAATCAGTGACTCAGAAGAGAGCCCTCACTGACCATGCTGATGCCCCAATCTCAGACTTTCAGCTTCTAGAATTAAGAGAAATAAATTTCTGCTGTTTATAAGCCACCCAGTCTGTGCTATTTTCTTACAGCAGCCCAAACTAAGACAAAGAACATCAACCAACTTGAATTACTTGATATTTGTAGAATCCTCTAGCCAAGAGCAGCAGAACACACACATTTCAAGTGAACATGGAACATTTACTAAGATAGTCCATATAATGGCTCGTAAGACAAGAATCGATAAATTTAAAAGATTCAAGTCATGTCCTCTGACCGTAATGTAATTAAATTAGAAATAAAGAATAATATCTTACATTACAAAGTATTTTTCAAAACCTAATCATTATTTCTTAAAAAAAAAACCCTCAGCAAAATAAAAATAGAAGAAGTGTCCCTCAGCCTGAAATACCTAAAGTAAACATTAATTTTAATAGTGAAAGACTGAATGCTTTCCTCTTATGATGAGAAACAAGGTATAGATTTCCGACCACACAACTCTTGTTCTTATTTTAACTTGAATCCTAGCGCTGTAATAAGCAAGACAGGAAATAAAATGCATAGAGATTAGAATGAATAAAATAAAACGCTCCATCTTCGGATGAGATGATGGTCTGTATTAGTTTGCTATGGATGCTATAACAAAATATCTCTGGCTGGGTAGTTTAAACAATAGAAATTTAGTTTTTCACTACTCGAGGCTAGATGTCCAAGATCAAAGTATTAGCTGGTTTGATTTCTCCTTGGATTGCAGATGGTCACCTTCATGTGATGTCCTCATATGACCTTTTTTCCTTGATGTGCTTCTTTCTGTACAATCTGATCTTTTCTTATAAGGACTCCAGATGTATTGTATTAGAGCCTACTCTAACAACTTCACTTAACTTATTTACCTCTTTAAGGGCCTTATCTCCAAATACTGTCACATTCTAAGGGTTAGCACTTCAACGTATAAATCTTGGGGGGACATAATTCAGTCCATAATGGTCTATGTAGAAAGTTCCATGGAATTTGTAATAATACTTCTAAACCTAATAGGTGAGTTCAGCAAAGTTTCAGGGTATAAGATCAACACACAGAAATTAATAGCATTTCCATATACTAACAACAAATGTGCACACTGAAATTAAAAACAGTCTCATTTACAACTACTCCAAAGATTTCAAACAGGTAGAAACCTAAAAAAACACACGCAGACGCTGCATGTTAAAAATTACAAAATACTAATAAAATATATCAAAGAAGATCAAAATAAATGGACAGACATACTGCATTCACGGACTGGAAGAATCAACATAGTAAAAATGTCAGATTTTCCCCAAATGACCTATAGCTTTAACACAATTCCTATCAAAATTCCAACAAGTTTTTCCTGGATAAACCACTGTCATTCTAAAATGTACCTGAAAGGACCTAGAAGAGCTAAATTTTTCTTTGAAAAAGAATAAAGTAGAAGTGTGTTTACAATGCAGGTTTTGTTCTTATGCAGGAATGGTGAGATTTCCCTCTAGGTGTGGAGTGTAGTGATGTCCATGTTGGCAGAGAGCAAGAATTCCAGGATCTTGGGCTAAGCAGATGGTGAGCTTAGGAAAAATAGTAGAATCCCTAATACTAAAGGAAGAAAAGCAACAAGTGTTCTGTGTCCCATTTGTGCTTTAGAAGCAATCCATGGATGTCACTGGAGAGGAAGTTTTAGTGTCAGGGGTGAAGTTGTCTCTGGCACAGGGGACAAAGTCATCTCCAGCAGTGAGCTCCTGGGCTAGGGCAGCATCGATATTATTTTTTGGTTTTGTTTTTTATGGCTATAGGGATTATTATGAGGCTAATAGTTTGGAGTTTCAGCATAGCCTGTAGCAAGTCCTCTTTTGGCCAATTATTATGGGTCCTTTTCTTCCATTGTTGTTCTGGTTGGTGACCAGCAAGCTGGCAAAATTTTGGGGTTAGAGGGCTTGTATTAGCCAAGCTTGACGGCACGTAGGCCTCACCATTAGTCATGTCTGGTTGAAATGATGGCTTATTTGAAGAGTATGGGCCTTTGGATTGCAGACCAACGAAAGCACCCACACTTGTAGTACTAAGACCATCAATAGACATAACAGTGAGAAACTGCACTTGATGGGTTTTGTTTTCACTTTCTTTTTTGGTGGAAGTTTAGGTTGAAATGGGCCCCCTATCGTTTGCCTGGCCCAAGGGACAACCTATAGTTAATGGGTCCTAGGAGAGTACGTGCCCTCTATCTGGCCTCCAGCCTTTGTGGGATGCGGACAAGTAAGGCCATACATGATTGTGATTTATATTCGGGTATCTGTCAGAGAAGAGAATTCCAGAGATTTTTACGGTGAAGGCAACAACTCTTAGACAATGGTCCAACGGTTTGTAAGAAATGTAAAGATAGGGCCATTTGTTGGCCAGGTCATCCAATGCTAAGATGACTACCTGAAGTTTGACCAGTTGTATCGATCCATGTGTCTCATCTTTCATCAGGGAGATCATGGCTAAGGGAAGGAAGCAGCAACATTTCCTTGCATTAGAAGCTCTTAGGTAAATTGTGGTTATCATAAGTGGTCCAGACACCCCAGAATGCATGAGAAGAGATTGCCACGGCCTCAACAGTGAAAGAACCTCTAGGAACACTAACTTATGGGCCTGTTGGTTTTAATTTGGACATATTTTAGAGCTTTTGTTGGAGGAGACCCCATTTGAGGGAAACCTGATGAGAAGGCTTAAGTGATGGCAAGGGTTATATAGTTATAGTAAATGAGACAGTGTAATATTGGTTTAAGAATAAACACATAGGTCAATAGAACAGAATAGAGAACTTGGAAATAGACCCACACAAATATGGCTAACTGTTTTGACAAACTAATAAAATCGAGTAAATGAAGGCAGAAGCCTTTTTAACAAATAATGCTGGAGCAGTTGAGCATCCATAGGCAAAAGTGATATGCATCAGCCTAACCTCATCTTAAACAAAAATGAACTCAAAGTGGATCCCAGACTGAAATATAAAAGTACAAAACATTTAGAATATAGGAAAAAATTGTCAAGACTGAAGGCTAGATTAAGGCTACATAAACACATAAACAAACAAAAAAAGTATATAAAAATATCTCACTTTCCACATTTAAAAACTAAGGAAAGGATAAAAAGCAAAAGAATATAATAAACATCTAAATAGAAATTAATAAAGTAAATAGAATAAACTAGAGAAAGTTAGTGAAGGCTTAGGAATAATAAACCTTGCCTAGAGGTTTATCAAGTTAAAAAGATGAAATATATAAATTACCAATATTTGGAATGAGAAGATATCACTATAGATTATACAAATATTGAAAGGGGTTAAAGGAAAATCAAGACTCTATTTATGCCAGTAAATGGATTAACTTAAATGGACAAATTCTTTTAAAAACATAAACGACTAAAGTAAACATAAGAATAATGTGTGTTGCCCTATATCTACTTTTTCTTGGAGAATAAAATTTTATTCTAAAATGTATCTCAGTAACAATGAAATACCAAAAGCTGGTTATTATAATAAAAAAGAAAAGAGAGAAATTTGGTTACTATTTTTTTTTCCTGAAGAACAAAATTATCACTGTAATATACTGCCAATACTCATTTGTCTGAATTTGAATTATTCATTTTATGGATCATCCAAGACAATTTTAAAGTTATTGCCTGAATTCTGCCTAATATTTAGCTATACAACTGGATGCTTTTATCTTCAAGGAAATGTATTCTCGAGGGATGCAAACAAAATTGAACATTTGCTTAAATAAACATAATTAGGAAGATAAATGTATACTTAGGATAAGTGCTCCAAAGCAAAATATTACTTTGCATCACAATTTCTTTCTTTTGGACATTATAAAAACACCCCTCCCCCCTCAACCCCCCAAAAAAACACCTCAGACTGTATTGAAGTATTGGTATTAGAAGTAACAAATTATCCAACACATATACAGAGAAAAGACAACTAAGTTATTTCAAACCCAAAGCACAGAAAAATTTAAAGGTGTTTAATGATGTTTATTACTTAAAAAGTTATATATATATATATATTTATTTATTCAAAGTGCTAAACAAAAGAAGTACTCAAAAAAAATTTAGGCCTGTCTACAAAGTTCTGAATGATTTGAAGTACTGAAATATCAGGACTGCAGGGGACAAAACAACTTAAATTTAAAAGGCCCCCAATACTGTAAGATGTATCTTAAGTATGTTTTGCAAAGAAATGAAAGCAGTAGTTGAAAGATCAGTTAAGGCTATGTTAGTAATAGAGGAATTACCTATCAGCTCACATCACTAATATAAACATGTTTTATAATATTTCTTCCATACTGCATGTGTCACATACATCTTGTCATATCTGCATTTTGAATAATTTTTAACATCCATATTCATCACATCATTGGGATGTGATGCAGTGAGTAGACTTGACCCTTTTATATCAAAATTCTTGATTTATGATATTCTCTGTGAACCAAAAGCTGATCACAATAGTTACATTTAATTCCTCTTAAATGTAGGTGCATGTTCAATGGGACATCTTAGCTCATTTTTAGACTGTTAGAAGTTGGTGTGATTTACTTTGACCAATCTAAGATAAAAATACTATCCTAGCATTTAGTGTGACTAAATGCCACTATTGTCAAAACTTGACCCTAGTTTGAGTGCTGAAATAAACTATAAAACTGACAATACTCCAATATATGTTGGCTAATATTGGTGTTCGTACAATACTATGCCTTTTCTCTCTGTTAACATAATATGTATGAAAGTGTATTGTCTTCGGTAAGGGAAAAAAGGAGCTGTCTAAAGCAGGGGTCCCCAAACCATGGGCTATGGGCCAGAACTGGGTCACACAGCAGGAGGTTAGCGGTGGCAGGTGAGCAAGCAAAGCTTCATCTGTATTCGCAGTTGCTCCCCAGAGCTAGCATCACCACCTCAGCTCCACCTCAGATCATCAGGCCTTATTTCTTACAGGGGCACCGGTTCCAGGTACCAAAAAGGTTGGGGACCACTCGTCTAAAGAGTACCCAAAGAAGGAAGCTGCTGTTTCTCAAAATTTTTGAGCAAAATCAGCAGTGCAGAAAAATGCAGCATTTCCATCCTGTGAGTTTAGCAGCCTGAGGGGAGGGGCACAGCTCCTGGTTGTAAATAGAGCAGTAATCTATAGTTCTGACTGCACGGCATTCTAAATGTTTGGGAAATCATATAAGGGACTTTTAAAATTTTAAGTTAGGCATGTTTACACTACATTAATCATTTCTAGGTTTTGAAAGAAGCTCTACAACTCAAAAATATTCACTAAATATATAATAGCGGAATATAAAATAAAGCAATGCCGGCGGCAATGATATTCTCACAGCTGCAAATATTCTAACCTCTTATTTAAGAACTAAATCATGTTAAGCATTGCAATTTGGTGAAATTACAGAGAAAAAAATATTAAATGCCATTGAAAACTCAAAATGTTATTTATAAAAATCCAGGCTCTTTAGTGGCTTTCAGACCTAAGCCCAGGTATTGTTTCTGCTTCTATTTGGTCTCTTTTTGGGGGTGTGTGAATTTTGTTTTGAAAACAAGTACAAAAACTTTAAAACGTATAAAATATTGATGCTTTCTGAAGAGACACTTAAACAAAAATTAGGCTTACGACACGGTTTACACATAAAATTTCTGCTATGGCATTAGTAATTAGGATCTATCCAGCCCTGAGTAGCACTGAAATTCTTTGTGCGAGTGACAAATACAATCAACATTCTGAGGGCTGTCACAAGCTCCTCATTTGTATGTCCAGGTGGCATTGTGCCCATCAGTAATCTCTTCCCGTTGCTGGCCTTATGTGACCAAATATCATGTTGTTTTAAACTAATTGGCAGGGTTGCATCAATCTTTCCATTGGTCCTTGGATTTCCTTAAATTAGGACATCTTCATCAAGGGTTCTATATCCAAAGCCTCTTCTCAAATAATACATTTTGCAGTCAATATAAAGAATAGAAAAAATAAATAGCAACATTACCAACAAAGCTGCAATATCAAATTTTAATCCTTTATTTTCTTTAGAATTTATGGTTGATGTGATTGTTACTGATGAAGAAACAGATGCCACGGAACTATCGTGGATTATGGTTGTCATGGACGTTGACATCTGGGATGTGTTTTGTGAAACATTTGTTATTTTGGGTGTAGACTTTGAGGTGGTGGAAGTCAGATTTGTTGAGACTGAGGAAGCTGGAGTTGCAGACGGTTTCACAGTGCCGTTGGAAGTTTCACTTGTAGGGCTGGGAGGCGCACGGAGGGTGCTCCGTGCTGGTTTAGTGTTGGGGCTTTCCAGAAGCGCGGGAGATTTCTGCTCGAAGATGTCGCCAAGCCTTCGCTGTCGCCTGCTGCCTTCAGCAGCTATAGCATCAACAGCGCCCCCACGATGAACACGGCCAAACCAATTCGTACACCCAGACCCATTGTTCTAAGGGCAGGATGAGATCGCGGCCTCCGAGTTTCCAGCACATGTGGTGGTGGTGCTAGCTAGAGTGGCCTTTCTGCGCACGGGAGCTCCACGTCTCCTCCTCCACACACATCTTCCCTCCACTACCTGCCCCGCAATGACCCAGCAGCGCTGTGCGGCGCCTGGAGCAGGCATTGTGCGCAAGCCCCTGGGTCAAAACCGGGCGTCCCTGTTATCTATTAAAGAAATTAAATTTGGAAGTAGGAACCTTTGCACAAAGCAAACTATGGGCTTAAATGCTTCAGTGGTGAATTCTCCCAAACATTCAGGAAAGCAACCATACCGATTATACACAAACTATTCCAAAAAAATGGAAAAGTAGGAAATGCTTCGCAACTTATTATGTGATGCTAACATTATACTGAAACCAAAAACAGACAAAGGCATTACAAGAAAACCACAGACCGATATTCTTCATTAACATAAAGGCAGAACCTGAACAAAATTTTAGCACACTAAACCCAACGTTATATATGAAAAGGATAACATATCAAGAAAAAGTAGTGTATCCAGGAATGCAAGATTTGACATTTGAAAATTAATATGTCATCATTAAACTGCCAAAAATGGCAAAACGTATAATTATAGTAGGGGACTCTAAGACTGCCCCCAAAGCCCTACTTCTCAGTAGTCTCACCTTTGTGTATCTCTCCACATTTTATCAGCTTTCATTTATAAGAACGCTACAGTATGGCAAAAGTGAGGGCACACCACCTTCAATGTTAGGTTATATTTTCGGTCTTGGATCACTTGTTTTGAAAGAACCCTTGTGATGAGCATCCCTACAGAAAGGAAGGCCTATATCAACAGCCAGGGGAAAGAGGTTGAAATTGAATTTTCCATCTTCAGGCTTCAGGTGTCTTCAGAGACTGCAGTCCTAGTAGACAGCTTGACTGTAGTTTCATGGAGGAGCTTGAACTGTAAATGCCTACCTAAGCTGCTCCCAGGTTAATGTAATTTTCTAAAAAATGTAAACAAATATATAGTGACAGAAAGCAGATTAGTGGTTTCCTGAACATGAGCAGGTAGGGATGAAGAAATTACAAACACAAGGAAACCTTTAATTTTATATGTATAAACATCTATCAAATTGTATATCTTAATATATGTAATTTAGACTTGTTATGCTGTTTATTTTTAAGTTAACAGATACTCAAAGCTCATTATTTTCTAATTACTACATGTTACTATGATCTATGTTTTACAAGTTATTTACGTCGATTGTATTTCTATAGTAGAAATAGAATACAATGATGTGCTAAACACATCTTTTCTCAACTTCACATTCAGAGACATAAAGTTGTAGCTTAAAATTGGCTGTGTGGTAAACACTACACCTTAGAGATTGATTTATTATTTCATTTGCTGTGACAATCTAAGGAAGTCAAGAGCATGTTAACACTTTAGATTAAACTTAAGTGTTTTGTGTCGGTAGTTTTCCATCGGGAACAGCACAAATGTTTGAGGAAATGTTCCTTCAGTATTCAAAAAGTATTACCCCATGAAGCAAATTACTAACATAATTGATGAATGACTGAAGTTCCAATAGACTTCTTTGCTGTGTCACCGTGTTCTTGTTAATGAAAATAGAAATATCAACCAACATTTATTTTAATAACAGGTAAAAGATATGAATGGATAATTCACCAAAAAAGATAGGTGACAAATAAACACATAAAATACACTCACGATCATAAGCATTAGAGAAATGCAAGGTAAAGCCACAAAGAGATTCTACTCTACATGCCTATTAGAATGGCAAACATTAAAAATACTGATCATGACAATTGTTGGTGAGTAGACAGAACTTCTTATTCACTGGTGGGGGGAATATAACTTAATAACCACTTTAGAACTCAATTTAGCAGTTTCTAAAATTTTTTAATTTTGCACTTTAAAATGTGCATGGCACTGCTTGATATTAAAATGAGAAATGAAAGCATAGGCCCATATGAAGACCTGTACAATCACCATCATAGTAACTTAACAGTCGAAAAGCCAGATGTCATTTATTGAAAGGGTTAAAAAATTGTGGTGCATTTGAGTAAGAATCTAGGAAGATGATAGAGTAAGAAGCACCAGGAATTCATCTCTCCACCTAGACAACAATTGTATTGCAGAATGTGTCTAATATAACTAGTTTGGAACTCTGGAACCTATACAAAGGCTTACAACTTCCTGAAGAAGGCTTAGACAGTAAATTGCAATTAATTTTGGTCAATGTCAGCCCTTAGCACTGTAGCAACTACCCATTCCCCATACTGTTGACCTGTGACGGGCAGCTGTGCATATGTGCCTGGTTAGCTTGCGTATAGTTTGTGGGGGCCAGGTGAGACCTTGCTCTTCAAATATTGAGGATCTGTGGTCTGATCTGATTGCTGCTTCTGATCATAGGGGTGAAGACACAGAAGTGAACAGCCATTCGCGCAACATTTATTCCACTGTTGCAAGCCTTTCTCTGGCTTAAGCAACTTCCAGGGGATTTAAGGCATCAGTACACTTTCCCCTTCATTTTCCTCTCTTTCTCCTTTCAGGAGCCAGACATTCCAAAGCAACCACATATACAAGTGAATTGAGAAGGTCACTGCACAGAAAAAGGCACAGTCTCAGAAAAGACCTCAGATGATGTTAAGTTTATACCTCTGGCTGATCCCCAGCAGAGACAGCCCACAACACTCACAAATTTTTAAAATAACAACAGCAAACCCTGAGGACGGTGAATTTTATTTCCAGACTTATGAAATTATTAGATTCCAGTGTCCAGTGTTCAACAAAAAATAAGGCAAACAAAGAAGCAGGAAAGCATAGCCCATTCAAAGGGGAAAAGGCATCGGGAACTGTTCCTTAAAAAGATCTGACAGCAGATATACTAAGCAGAGACTTTAAAATAACTGTCTTACAGATAATCAAAGAAGTCAAGGAAGACATGGAGAAAGTCAAGGAAATGATGAATGAACAAAATGGAAATATCACAAAAGAGAGAGAAAACATAAAAATAAATCAAAAGGGAATTCTGGAGCTATAATTAACATAACTGAAATAAAAAAATTTACTAGAGGTATTCAAAAGTAGATACGAGAAGACAGAAGAAAAAGATCAATAAACCTTAAGAACACTTTTTTAAAAATTAAGGAAAAGTGAACAGAATATAAAGCACACACTTTGTGGGAGTCCCAGAAGGAGTAGTGAGGAAGGGGAAGAGAGATAACTTGAAATAACACCTGTACTATCTAAAGCAGTATACAGTTTCAGTGAAATTCTGAGTAAAATATCAATGGCGTCCTTATAATTAGAAACCTAAAATTTATATGAAACCACAAAAGACCCTGAATAGCCAAAGGAATCTTGAGAAAAACAAAGTGAGGTATCATACTCTTTGATGTCAAACTCTACTACAAAGCTACAATAATCAAAATAGTATGGTACTGGTCTAAACGTAGATATATAGATCAATGGAATAGAATAGAGATCCCAGAAATAAATCCTTGTTTATACAGTCAACTAATCTATGGCAAAAGAGGCAAAGACATACAATGAGGTAAAGACAGTCTCTTTAACAAGTGGTGTTGGAAAAACTGAACAAATACATGCAAAAAAATTATATTGAAGCACTTTCTTACACCCTATACAAAAATAAACTCAAAATGGATTGAAGACTTAAATGTAAGACCTGAAACCATAATACTCCTAGAAGAAAACATAAGCAGTAAACTCTTCGACACTGACTTTAGCAGTATGTTTTGGATGTCTCCCTGGGTAAGGGAAACAAATGAATAAATAAATGGGACACAACGAAGTAAAAACTTTTTGTGCAGAAAAGGAAACATTCAATAAAACAAAAAGACATTCTACTGAATGGGAGAAGGTATCTGCGAATGACACGTCTGATAAGGGGTTAATATCCAAAATATATAAGGAAGTCATACAAGGCCCCCCAAAACAACAACAACAACAACAACAACAACAACAACCACCACCACCACCAAATTCAAAAACAACCCATAAAAAGTAGAGAGAGGACCTGAATAAGTATTTCTCCAAAGAAAACATACATATAGATGCCAGTAGACATACAAAAAGATACTCAACATCATTAATAATCAGGAGAATGCAAATTAAAACCACAATGAGACAAGCCCAATCCTGTCTGATCTTGAAAGCTAAATAGGGTCAGGTCTGCTTAGTACTTGCATAGGAGACCACCTAGGAAGACCAGGTGTTGTAGGCATAAAATAAAATAAACAAAATTTAAACATAAGGGATTGTAAACTGACAAGGTCCTTGCAATCTCTGAGGTCAAGCAAGGATTTCTTCACCTAAAATAAAACAAAACAAAACAAAATCCATAATGAGATATCATTCCATAGCTGCCAGAATGGCTATCATCAATAAACCAACAAATAACAAGCGCCGATGAGGATAAGGAGAAAAGGGGACCCTCATACACTGTTGGTGAGACTGTACATTAGTGCAGCCACTATGGAAAACGGTATGGAGATTCCTCTAAAAATTAAAAATAGAGGTTCCATATGATCCACAAATTCTACTTTTGGGTACTTATCCAAAGAAAACAAAAACAGTAATTCAAAAAGATATATTTACCCCATGTTCTTTGCAGCATTTCTACTAATAGTCAAGATATAGAAGCAACCTAGATATCCATTAATAGGTGAATGGATAATTATGTGACACACACACGCACGCGCGCACACACACACACACATACATATAATGGAATATTATTTAGCAATAAAAAAGAATGAAATCTTGCTGTCTGCAACAACATGGATAAACTTAGAGGGTATTATGCTAAGTGAAATATAAGTCAGAGACAGAGAAAGACAAATATCATATAATTTCACTTATATGTGGAATCTAAAAACAAAACAAACGAATAGACAAAACCAAACAAAATGACCCACAGATATAAGGAGTAGGCTGGTTGTCAAAGGAGAGGGAGATGAGGGAATAAGAATTTTTTTAAAAAAATCATGTCACCTTAACAAAAAATAAAAAATACCACTCCCTTAAAAATAAATAAAAAAGCATATACGGGTTCCTTTTGTTCCCACAGGTTAGAAAAAGAAAAATGAAATAATTGATAGGGATGTTAAGTTTGTCTTTCAAAACCAAAGTTCTGTTAAAATAGCAAGAGCAGTATGCCAAAAAAGGAACTCACAAGTCCTTGGATTTGCATTTTTCATACTATGCATTTATCATACAATTCTAATACTGAAAAAAAATAACACAAAAATTTACTCTGAAAGTCTATTCCTTATTTTATGTAGAGAAGTATGAAAAGTATGGGGGAATGACTCAAATTTCATGTGTGGGCCAATTAAAAATAACGTAGATGCATGCACGAACACACACACACACACACATTCACACACACACACAATCAATGGCTGATAATTCCCAAGATTGGATGAAAGTCATGAGTATAAACATCCAAGAAGCTCAATGAACTCCAAGAAGGGTGAACTCAAAGTGACCTGAAACAAGACGCATTGCAATCAAAGTGTCAAAAGACAGAGACAAAGAGAGAATCTTCACAGGAGCAAGAGAGAAATGATTCGTTACATGCAAAGAATACTCAATAAGATTAATAACAGATTTTTCATTAGAAACCTTGGAAGCCAGAAGGCAGTAAGTTGGTATGTTCAAAGTGCAGAAAACAAACCAGTCAACAAACATTGTTACTAAGAATCCTATATCTAGCAAAACTGTCTTTCAAAAGTGAGAAATTAAAAATTCCTGGAAAAACAAAGTGAAAGAGTTTGTTATCACTAGACTTGCCCAGCAAGAAATATTAAAGGGAGTCCTTCAGGTTGAAATGAAAGTATAACAGACTAACTTGAAAGAATAAAGACTAACATGAAGGAAAAAAATATCTTTGGTAAAAACTACTTTATTGTAACTGGTTAGTACCTCCATTTTTAAAATTTCTACATAATTTATGAAACTAGTGCATTGTAAAACCAAGTATTAGTCTGCTTTTGGACATACAATGTCTAAAGACATAATTTTGCGATACCAATAACTCAGAGTTGGGGACAGACTTGTATAGGAGCAGAGTTTTTGTATGTCATTGAAGTTAGGCTAACCTAAATTCAAATTAGAGTGTTATAATTTTAGAACTTTTAATATAATCCCCATGATAATCACAAAATAGCTATAGACTATAAAAAAAAGGAAATGATAAGACAATTAAATGTTTCACATTAAAAAATAAAAAACAAAATAAGACAGTAAAAAATAAAATGAGGGCCAAAAAAGCTGTAAGGCATATAGAAAATAAAATAACAGAAGTAAATCCCTCCTTATCGAGAATTATTTTAAATGTAAATGGATTAAACTCACCAATCAAAATACAGAGATTGCCAGAATAAAAAAAATAAAACAAGGAAAAAGAAAAGAACTATCTACCTATATGTTGTCTATAGAGAATAACTTTAGATCCAAAGACATGAGTAGGTTGAAAGTGAAATGACGGAAAAACAAACATATTCCATGCAAATAATGACCACAGAGAGTAAGAGTGGCTATAGTAATATCAGATAAAAGACTTAAATTTTTTTAAGGTTATAAGAGACAAAGAAGGCCATCTTAATATAGTAATAAAAGGTTTTATATAACAAGAAGATATAACAATTATAAACATGTATGCACCTAATAACAAAGAAAAACTGTATAGCAAAAACTGACAGAATTGAAGAAACAGACAATTCTACAATAGTTGAAGACGTCAATAAACCATTCTCAAAATAAAACGATCAGACCGAAAACAAAAAAAGAAAAGCAATCACTATGTAGGGGATCTGAGCAACAAGAAACCAATTAGATCTAACGGAAACATACATAAGACTCTACCCAATAGCAGTAGAAAACACATTCTTGTCATTTACACATGGGACATCTCCATGAGAGACCATGTTAAGCTACAAATTAAGGGTTAATCAATTTAAAATGATAGATATTGTAACAAAATATCTTCAACTTCAAAGACAAAGTTAGAAGTTGATAAAAAAAAAAAAGGCAAACTGAAAAGCATCAATAAGAAAAAATACTTAGGCATTAACTTAACCAAGGAGGCGAACACTTGTACTACAACATACAAAACATTTCTGAAATGAAGACATAAATGGAAATACGTCCCATATTCATGAGTTGGATGATTGAGTAGTTAAGATATTGATACTACCAAAGAAATCTACAGATCTTGTGCGATCCCTATCAAAACCCAATAACCTTTTTGCAGAAACAGAAAAAAACTATCCTAAAATTCATGTGGAACCTCAAGAGACCACAAATAGCTAAAAACAATCTTGAAAGAGAAGATCAATGTCAAAGGACTCACATTTCTCAGTTTCAGAACTTACTACAAAGCTACATCAATGAAAACAGTGAGGTACTCACATCAAGACAGAAATATAGAGCAAAGGGTTAGAATAGAGCCTAGAAATAAACCCTCACTATATGGAATGATTTTCGATAAGGGTGCTAAGATCAGTCAGTTGTAAGATGATATCCACGTGCAAAAGAGTGAAGCTGGAGGGGGGAATCTGGAGTTTTTACAAGATAGAGAGTTCTAAGATGAATGGTGGTGATGGTTACACAACATGAATGTACTTAATACCTCTAAGCTGTGCACTTAAGGTAGCTAACATGGTAAATTTTACGTGTATTTTATTAGAATTTTAATTTAAAAAATAAAACAAGCAAATATGGCGGATTCATTCAATAGAGCACTACTCAGCATGCATATATAAAGGAACTATTTATACACATGGCATGCAAGAGTCTCAAGATAATTATGCTGTATGAAAGAAAACAGACCAAAAATAGAATACTTTATGATTTTGATTGTATAAAATTGTTGAAAAGACAAATCTATAGTGGAAAAAGGTAAATCAATAGATTCCTTGAGATGTGGCTAATTTTTTCCTGGGGAAGGCAAACAGGAATCGTAAAGAGCACACGGTAGCTTTGGGTGATGAACAGGTCCATCGTCACGACAGTGTTGGTTCCCTGAGTATATACATATTTAAAAACTTATCAAAGTGTACACATCAAACGTGTACAGTCAATTATTGGGTGACAATTTCATCTCAACAAAGCATTAAAAGAAATGGTTGCACATAAAACTCTGATCTCCATTCATTTTAGAAAACTGGAAGATTTGGCAACCTTATATTGACTACTACCTCTACTTGTTTTGGCAGCAAAAAAGGCTGTCACACATGCTTTAACCCTAGAGTACAGGATCTACCTCCTCTCAATCACCATTTTCCTGCCATTGCAGCAATGACCTTGAGATGAATAGAGCAGTGAGCCTGCAGTAATCCACAAAACCTTTAGTTTATTTGCTCTGCCAGTGACCTTACTCATAGGACAGATATCTGGAGGCCTTGAAAATGTCTGTAAAGCCTGAATCCTGCACAGTCAGATTCAAGGGAACACTTGAGGATTCAGCTTTAGAACAGGTACATTCTCTCTAGCTTGCTTCAGTCTCATCTACTGTTATCACCTCTCGCTCAGTGTTTCTGTACAAATTATGGTCCCAACAGGACCCAGTAAGTCTTACAGTTAGAGACACCTCTATACCAGATGTTAGACTTCAAGGTATATGGCTATTTGGCAGGTACCAGGTAAACAGTGTCAGTTCACAGTGCAAGGGGATATGAGGCATCCGCTGAAAACAAGGGGGCAAATTTGTGCCGCTCTCAGATGCACTGGAGTTTGTCACAAATGCCCCCACCTCAGAGTAATTTTTAGTCCTCAAAAATTCAAACTAATTCAGACCAAAAGCCCTATGATTTTACCTAGGAGGCCTTGCATAGCAATACAAATGAAGCCAAATCTGGACTGAGAGCTGCTCTCTGCCATCCTGCTGATCTCTCTGAAGCAATAAATTTGGAAACCCTGTTCACTTGGTAGCCCTTAATTCTGTTCTCAATCCATTACACAGAGTGATCAGAACACAGAGGATTAAAAGTGGCTTTATCAATAAGACCCTTATTATCACCCAAACCAGTGCAATCTAAAATAAGTAGTTGTTGAGATGAGTAATACAGTGGCTGGATAAATTCTCCACGAGCATTATAAAGAGTCAACAATGTTCTTGAAAAAGGTAAACCTCAGCAAGCTGCCAGCAGAACCCAGCTCAAGCCCTCATGGCCAGAGATGGGTCGTGAGCACAGCTAAACCAGTCACAATGGAAGGGAATGAGGCCCGTTAATGGCCACAGGCTACTCGCAATTCCCTCTTTGAGAGGACAGAGTTCTGCCTTCCTTCCCTGAGCACAAGGAAGCAGCTGACATACACTCTAGAGACCAGCCAGTGGGTAGAGCTGAGATGGCTTCTGCTGCAAACACTGGCAGTGACAAAACTCTGGTAAAGTCCATGGTCAGAAAATGCAATTTAGCTCCAGAAACCTTCCAACATATCTAGCATTCATAGGGCATCTCCCCAGTGTGAATATTTGGATGAATGAGGTTTAACTTCTGGCTGATGGCTCCCTTATAAAAACTACTCTCTGAACTTCTCTCTAGTGTGTGTTCTTGAATCGAAGGAGGTAACACATTCTCTGCACTCCTTTCTCTAGTGTGAATTTTATGATGCCGAATGAGGGTAGGCCTTTGGCTAAAGGCTTTTCCACATTCGCTGCACTTATATGGCCTGTCTGGTTTGTGAACCTTCTGGTGCTGTCTCAGATTAGACCTTTGTCTGAAGGTTTTCCCACATTCCAGGCATTCATAAGGCCGCTCACCGGTGTGAAGTCTCCGATGATTATTGAGGCTGGAGCTTTGGTTAAAGAATTTCCCACATTCAGGGCACTGATAAGGCCGTTCACCAGTGTGAAGTCTCCGATGGCTATTGAGACTGGAGCTTTGGCTAAATGATTTCCCACATTCAGGGCACCGATAAGGCCGTTCACCAGTGTGGACTCTTTGATGTTTCATGAGATCAGAGCTTCGACTGAAGGCTTTCTCACATTCACTGCACCCATAAGGTCGTTCACCAGTGTGAACAACCTGATGTTGAATGAGACTGGCAATGTGGCTAAAGAATTTCCCACATTCATTGCATTTATAAGGTCTTTCTCCAGTGTGAACTCTCCAATGTTTAATTAGGCTTGAGTTGCAGTTGAAGGATTTCCCACATTCACTGCACTCATGAGCACTTTTACCAGTATGAACCCTCTTATGATGAATGAGGTTAGAGCGCTGGCTAAAGAATTTCCCACATTCATTGCACTCATAAGGCTTTTCTCCAGTGTGAACCCTCTTATGTTGAATGAGATTGGAGCTTCGGCTAAAGAATTTCCCACATTCACTGCACACATGAGGGCTTTCTCCAGTGTGGACTCTCTGATGTTTAATAAGACTGGAGTGTTGGCTAAAGAATTTCCCACATTCACAGCACTCGTAAGGCTTTCCTCTATTATGATCTCTCTGGTGTTGTAAGAGGCCAGAAGCATGGCTAAAAAATATACCACATTTGCTGCACTCATAAGGCCTTTCTTCAGTGTGGGTTCTCTGGTGCTGAGCAAGTGTGGGTTTGTCACTGAAAGCATTCCCAAATTCACTGCATTTGTTATGGCTTTGCACAGTGCGAAAATCCTCCACACCTTCAGCGCCCTGCTGTGGCTCCTCTGCACTGTGAGTGACCTGATGCTGCAGAGAGCCAGATGCGGCCACAAAGTCCTTCCCACCCTCGCTGAATGTGAAAGGGTTCTCGGATGTGTCATCTCTGCAGCTCTTCACAAGGGAGGCCCTGCCCTCTTCCCTGCTGATAGGCTTGTCTACATCCTGCCGCATCTTTTGCTGGTGAAGGTTTGCACCGAACTCAAACTCTCTCCCATTTGCCTCATACGTGTATGGTTTCTGACTGGGATGTGTTGTCTGGTGTTCAGCTGGATACAAAACGTCTTTCAAGTGTAGGTCACACATGTCACAGGGGTAGTCCTTCTGAGCAGATAGAGATCCCTTGGGATTCCTGTCCTGTGACACTCCTTCTACAGAAACATTTTGCTCAGAAGGTGACTCCTTACCCTCCATTCCACAGCAAGCGTCTGAAAGTAGAGAAATGCTGGTGAAGTGCATGTTAACTTTAATAAAATAAAACAGCCCCAGCACAAATGCATGTCTAACCCAGGAATCAGGCCATGGGATTACTGGCAAGGTGAGAGGCTTAAGGTCAGGGTAAAGAATGGCCCACTCTGCTGTGCTCTGCCTTGCAAGGTCACAAAACACAGGAGGTCTTACTAGGACCAAGGACACAAGGATGGGGTGCAGTTTGGGCAGAAAGGCAGGGTCTCCAACGTTTCATTTTCAGCAAGGCCCTGGCTGCTGTAGCACACAAGGCCTGTGCAGAAGGATATGTCTAGGCTCAGGAAAATCTGACTGCAACTGGGTGGCTGTGTTCAAGGACTACCAAAGGGAATGTGCACATCTCATGACGTTAAGTGTAGGCCCTTGTTGGAGAGTGCCGCAGAGGGAGCTGTGGAAAGCGTAAGCACGGAGGCCTGAAAGGTGGGGCGCGGATGGGGGCCCCAAGTAAGGTAGAAAGGACAAGTGGGCAATGTGTCAAGAATGTGAAAGCAGACTATGGTCATGCCATGCTGAATGAGCTGGATCCTGTCTGACCTTGAAAGCTAAGCAGGGTCCTGCCTGGTAAGTATTTGCATGGGAGACTGCCTCGGAAGACCAGGTGCTGTATACGTAAAAAATAAAAAATCGAATATGAAAGGAATAAATGAATTTAAAAAAAATAATAAAATTTAAAAAATTAAAAGAGAGGGAAAAATAGAAAAAAGAATGGGAAAGGAAAGGTAAAACAGAGATACAGCCATGGGCTTTGGCACAAAAACAATGATGAACATGAAAAAAACTGCAGGTACGATGTGCAGACAGTAGCATGTCACAGGTTCCACGTCTCCCACTTACCAGGGCCAGGCCCACTATATGTCCCTCTAGCCATCACTGAAGACATGTCCACTCTGTCAGGCACCCAGGGCTCTGCCCCCATCTCCAGCTGGGCAACTATGTGGGGCCTGAAAGATATAAGTCCTAAGGAAAAGACAGGGCAAGTAAATGGCTAGTCACTTGCCCAAGTGAACTACCCCACCAGAGACCACAGGAAAGAAAACAAAATATTAAAAAAGAACACACACGTGAGGTCTGGCAGGAACATCCAGTGGTCACAGCAAATAGTAACCACATCAGTGCGTAGTGTCCCTGACAGTCAGGCCTGAGGAAATGTTAGCTAAAGGAAAGGAGCAGGACAGAACTGTCCCACGTCTGGGCGGTCACCCAGACAGGGAGCGGCTGAGTCAGACGGGATCCACTGAGCTGATTTCAAGATGCCTCATTCTTGGCCCCTTCCCTACATGTTTTTGAGACAGCAGCTGGTGGGGCCGCTTCGCAATAGGGTGGGACTCTGTGCAAAGCTCAGCTCTGGAACCCACAGCACATACACCAGGGAAGTGGGGAAGGGAGCAAAGCCCATGTTCTGGAGTGGAAAGGAAAGCGCTGCCTCTTGGGAAAAGAGGACAGGAAGAGACACGCTCAGGACACCCGGATGAGTGCTAAGGCCTTACCCAGTGAGGCTATCAGTGCAAAGTTCTCCAGCATCACGTCGCAGTACAGGAGTCTCTGAGCCTCATCAAGGAGTCCCCACTCCTCCTGGGAGAAGTAAATGGTCACGTCCTCAAAGGTCACACAGACCTGCCATGATGGGGACAGTTCATTCCACGATCAGCTTCTCTCCTCAAGACTCGCTGTCTGTCCCCTGCTAACCCTCCTCTGCAGCTCCCCAACTCAGAGGAGATCCCAGGTCCTGGTTCTACTGGCATGTGCTTTTTTTCTCAGGCTTCACATAACTTCTGGGGCAGCCCACGGCACCAACAGGCAGGTGGGCAGAGAGATATCAGATAAGCTCTGGGCCTGAAGTGCAGGGCCCAGACTCCTCTTCTGTGGATCCCTTCCCCTAATGTCACCAATGTCATCCCTTCCAAATGGAAATGTGGCCTCATTCTTCTCCTATAATCCCCAGTACCAGGGCTCTAATGCATTTCACTTTTTTGACTGCATTTTCCTCAAACTCTGCACCTCACCACTGCATCGCCATCACAGCCATCTCCTTGATCCCCCACATGTCACTCTGCACAAAGCATCCAGAGACTTCTTGGTAAAAACAACCATGATACCATCCTGCCTCAGACCTTCAATGGCTCCCATTGCCAAGGACAACACCCACTATTGATTTGGGGGCCTCCTCAGTTGGCCCTGTTCCTGGCTTCAATCTAAGCCACCCAGAACAACACTCAGATATCAGGTCCCCAGGGCCCCTTCCTCTTCCGTTCCATATTCTGTGCCTTCATCAGTCACACTCATTCCAAAACCAACCCCTCTGGTCCTCCTGCCCCTACCGACCCTGGGTCTAGCGGCTCTCCCGGCTGACCCCATTTGCCCTGGACCTCATTTCCCAGACTGACTGAAAATCCCCAGACCCCACTCAAGGTTACCACAAGGGTTTAGTGAGAATGATGGGGAATAAGCAGCACTCCAGGCCTCACTGTAACATTACTTCCATTATGATTAAACCTCAGAACTTCTCTTATCTCTACGTCCCCATGGAAATTTGGCCACCTGCCAGACCCCCTTTTCCCTACAACCCGCCCCCCCCCAACCACAGCCACCACTTTTCCTTGTCTGTCTTTATGAAGCCAAACAAGCCAATGATGATCCCTAGCAAGAAGCCCTGTGCTCAGTTCTCAGGTCCCATCCTTCTCTTTCCTCCTGGGTCACTGCCACCAGGACCTGAAGGGTCACCATCTTAAATCAGACACATTTTGGATGTTTTAACTGCAGAAATAAATTAAAAGCAACCAAGTGAGGAAAGCAAAGCCTATTTATTCTGGACTTGCTATAACAAAGGATTCAGCCAATGTTGCTTAGGTTTGAAGACTCAAAGGCAGGCAGATGAGTGGGGAAGCTTTACAGTGGAAAATGGGACGGCTTCAGATGGGCCCTATTCGCAGGGTGGAGCTATAGGCAAGCTAACTATAAGTGGGGCGGCCCATGTGATTGGCTAGGGTGCACATTTGACCTCTAGAAGGTCCTAAGTTGGAAGAAGGAAGAAAAATTAGAGAGGCTGCCAGTTATTAATCAAGCCCTGGCCACTGGGGCCAGTTGTTACAAAGGTTGTTTATCTTCCTGGATTGTCACTAGAGATAGTAATCTGACTTTTTGCAAGTCTGACTTATAGCAGGCTGGCTTACTAGGCTGTTTATTGTAGATAACGGTTGGTTTCCTGGGCAGGTTGCTGTAGGCTGTGGATCAAATTTCTATTTTTATGTATGGTTTGGCCATTGTCCCTTTGTATTCAGTCTCTCATTACTTTAACTATACCTCCCCCAGGATACCATAACTGTGTGCCTAGTGGCCCACTCTCTTCTTCCACTCGGGTTTCTGGAACATCAGAACTCAACATGGCTAAAACTTAACTTCTGTTTCCACTGCAAATTCCTACTTTAAGCGACTTCTCCATCTCAGCTGATGGCTCATTCATCCTTCCATCTGCTAAAACCCAAAGCCATGGAGTTCTTCCTTCTCTTTCTCACCCTCCATATTTAAAAATCTGGTTAGCCCTACTTAAAACACAAGACCTAGAATCCAATCACTTCTACCTGCAGCCGCCTGCACTATGCACCTTGACAAGTGCAGTAGCCTCACCGCACAGTTAGTTTTCCATTCTGCATCCACCAGGATAAGACCTAAGTCAGATCACTTTCCTCCTCTGCTCGGAACCTTCTGTGGCTCCCAATATCCTTGGACTAGAAGCCCACCTGCTCTGTGGACACTCCCAACTCAATCTAATTCTAGGCATGTGCACTTGGATATTGGGCCTAGGAAACCTTTTCCTACCTCATCTCACTAAATTTCAGAAATAAGAACCGCTCTATAATCCTCGGCCTGGATTCAGGACCCTAGGCCACGAGTGACTCCCCTCAAGAGCAGTTTGACTCCCCAGACTCAAAAGCAGAGCGATGAGAAAGGCGGAGAGCCGTAGACCACGCCCACCTTCTCCACCAGGCGCCAGGGTCCTGCGGGTGGGGGTCTGGGCGGCTGAGGGCCTAAAGCCGGTACTCACCTGCGCCAGGCGCCTCGACGCCGCCGCCATCAAGGCGGGTGACTGAGGCGGGTGTCGCGGGCTCAGCCTACTTGCTTTGCACTGGGCGAGGTGTGAGCTGGGCTGGGGGTCGCACTCCTAGCCTCGACCTCCCGGGTGTAAAGGCTAACTGGGCCCGGGCGCCCACTCTGGGCCCGCGGAGAGCGCGCGGCCAGTGCGGACCCTGCGGACCTCGCGTCACGGCGGTCAAGGCTCGTTCGAAGGCGCGGAGGAGGGTCCTGGCCCGGAAAGGACGCCTGCAACGCGCCACGGCCGGGGGCGCACACACCCGCCAGGGAAAAGACTCTCGGGGCCGAAGCGCAGGAAGTTCCGGCCCCCACCTCCCCGGCCCGAGGAAACGCCACTCTCCTGGGCTGTCATTGGCCCTGCGCCAGGCGGTGACGCACAAGCACAGCCTCCGGGATTGTGTGCTTGCCTCTCCATCCAGCATCCGGCCGGGCGGTAGGGGGCGGTAGGGGTCGTAGGGGGCGGCAGCGGACCTTGCGGTTTCTCCGTGACATTGGCCCAGCTGCCCGGCGAGCTTTTCCTCTTAAAGGGGCTGGCGGCACACTTCTCTGATGGCTGGGGCCAAGTCCCGCCCGCCCTCAAGGTCTATAAAAGTACTCACTTCTGCCTGTGTGGGCGTAGGTGACCCCTTCACTTCTCAACACCCAAAGACCTAGATTCACGTTGAGAATGAACATTATATCTCATTTGCGGGATCTGTGTGCTAGCAGTAAATGTTGCTCTAATTCAGTGCTTCTCACACCAGTAACATCAGCATCATTTGGGATATTATTAAAAATACCAGTTCTTGGGCAACGACCCAAAAGAGATTAAGAAATTCTGGGGGTGGGGCCCAGCCTTCTGTGTGTCAGCAAGCTCACCAGGGACTGCAGTTTGAGAAAAAGGACTCTCATTAAATCCTGTAAACAAAGTGGAGAGAATAATACTATAGATCTCATGATTAGTCAAGGCTTGACGCATAGTTACTGCTTGTAACTTAGAACTGTTGTTACTATTATCATCATCAATGTCACAAACACTGCTGTGGGAGGAAAAGTCAGAGATACTTCTCTGCAGGATAATTAGAATATTTGTCAAAATATTAAATACAACTACGCTCTGAATCAGCAAGTAGCTGCACAGGTAATGATAATTTTTATATGAAAGCACACATTTACCATTTGGCTATTTTATTTTATTTTTTTAAAACACATGCAGGAGAGTTTCATAAACTATGGGTGGGTCTATTGCCCAAGAGATGAAGTTTTACAGGCTACATTGTTCATCATTTGAGAATACCAGGGCTAAATGCCCTGTCATAAGTGAACAGTGAAGTTGACATGGTTTCAAGTGTGTGACATAAGATGACTCATCTCTAATTCTCAGGCGTTAAAAGTTATTCAAGATGCTTGTTAAAGAATAGTAAGGCAAACTTCATTCAGAAGCACTATTGCAACATGCATAGAGACCACTGCAACAGGAGCTTACGGTGTGTCATTGTAAGAACATCCAAACTGTAGAGAATTTTTATAAGAACTTGTTTAAGCCAAACCAATGACATAGCCAGAAAGCAAAATCTGAAACTCTCTAGAGGACAGTTTTGCAGCTTCTTTTATACATGTAGCACTAAGGAGGGAAGGTGCGTGAAGGTGGGAGAAATAAGATACAGGATAGTTAACAAGTTTATATGCTCCCTTGAGGGTGGTTACGCCTTAAGGGGGTCTGGAAAAGAGAATGATTCTGGCATTTCAAAGGTGTGTTAACCTAGATGCACAAGAACAATGGTCAGGGCTTGCTGAAAAACTTTTATTGAAGAAGTTACATGCCTGGGACGTGACTACCCACTATGACCTGCCCAGTTAGGGATTTTTGATGAGATCACCCTGTAAGATCACTTTCCATCACTGGACTTGTTACCTTTGTTATAAGATCCTTTTTTGATACACAGTCCTCACTGTTATTTTGCGGCCCACACACCATCTCTAGTTACTGTTTTTAAATGTTAACTATCCCGTACTCACCAATGTAAAAGAAGTATGTAGCTCTCTATTTTGCTTTTTACCCAATCCTGGGTTTCCTTCCTTAGCTTCCTTCCTCCTCTTTAATCTACCACTAATGTAGCCTCCTTTATGTTCTTTCCTATGATTCTAAATGTATAAAAACGAACTGCAAAAATTCCATTCTCCAGAGCATTTTCTCAACTTGCCAAGATTTTGCTTCGGGGCATGCACTCAGATTTGGCTCAAGTGATCTCATACAATTTTTCTACAGGTTTGGACTTTCTTTCCACAATAGACGTTATGTGTGTATGTGAGACGTATACAGGAACTCTCTGTACTATCTGTTCATTTTTCTGTAAATCTAAAACTATTCCGAAAAAGTAAAGTGTATTATTAATGAAAAAATCAGGGCTCTCCTGGAGTTTACAAGTGTGACTGTGGACAAAGGATAGTCCAAAGAAAGTGTGGGGTAGAGGATCAGACCTACAGTACTGTTGTTTCCGGATAAGGGGATTGGGACTTATAGATATGAATGAATACTTCTGATGAGGTTCAAAGTTAATCTTTTGATAGAGTCATTTACAGAGAACAAAATCTCTAATTTTTATATGTGGACTAATTTAGATGGGAGGACAGGAGGAAAAACAATAATAACTTATTGATAAGCGTGGGTTTAGTGAATGAGTCTATTGCAATATTTGAAAATACCTGAACTGACTAAACTGGAATCTTCTATAGTCCATGCCATGTATGACATTCTCATGGATCTTCCAGGAATTACCTCATAGAGGAAGAGTCGATAATCCTTTGTAGGTGACAATCAAAGAGTTATAAAAGCCAAAGGTAAAATCTTGTGTGGATGAAAAAAAAAGGGGGGGTTGTATGGACAGTAACCTCACAGGGTGATCTGATCATAAATTCCTAACTGAGCAGGTCATGGTTGGAATCATACCCCAGGCTTTTAATTTCTTTAGTAAAAGGTTTATCTTTGCCTTAAGTAAGCCCTGTCCATTGTTTCTGTGAATTTAGGTTAACACACTTTTGAAATAAGACTAACCGCCCTCAAGAGAGCACATAATCTTGTTAACTATCTTCTAATCCAATCCCAACCTTGCTTTCTCCCAACTCCATGTAGTCAGCCTTTATATTCTCTCCTTAATTTCAAATGCATGAAAGGAGCTGCAAAACTGTTATTTTCTGTAGCCTTTGAGATCTTCTCCTCAGCATATGTTATCAGTTTGATGCAAATAAACACTTATAAAAATTCTCTACAGGTTTGGATGTTCTTATGTTGGATGATGGAAAGCTAAGTTCCTCTGAAAGCTTCTCAATTTAAATTTAATAGTCCACTTGCCCACTCAATCAAACAGGGCAAGGGGAATTTTCCAGGGGAGAAAAATTATTCTGACAGAAATTTAGCAACAGTAGTGTTCGGTTGCTCACGGGCGCCATTACGCCAGCGGGAAGGTGGCTCAATATCTAAGATGGCCGACAGCTCACGACCAAAGTTACAGCAGAGGCTTCCCGGGCGACGAGATCAGCCAAACAGAGAAGTCCCCGCCCTTAACCCCACCGACATCCTGGGCCAAAACCTTTAAAAACCGCGCCTATACCCCAGCCACGTGCGACTTCCCTGGCCCCTTTCCTTGGGACCAGTGAACCTCGCCCACAGACCCCAATAAAGCCTGTTTCATACTTCGTTTTGGCTCAATTTCACCCTCATTCTCGTCTCCTCTGGCCGATCAAGTAGTACCAGAGGTCCTTTTGTTGTAGCCACCAGTCCCCGATAGACACACGGACCACCAGAAATCAGTGAGGTCCTGGAAACGCACTCTTTATTCAGCCAGCTGGTTCTGCCAGGGATACTGTGGTGGCTGAAACAATGGAAAAATTACTGGAAAAATTCCTGCTTGGCTAATGCTATGGGAACTTAGGCCTTTGATTATAGGAACATAACATTCTAAACAAGCTTTCTGCTTCTGTAACCCTGCTTACGCACCTGACCTGTGAGTTGACAGGTAGTGAATAGAAGAAAGATAGACCTTTGTGTTTAGACAGAATGAAGAATGAGATTTTGGGCTTAAAAACCCTGTACCTCTGCATTTCGGGGCTGCTTAATTTGGGGTCTGTGTACCCCTGGCAGACCCAGCTGGCTGAATAAAGAGTGTTTCCTATAACTCACTGAGTTCTGGTTGTCCGTGTGTCTTTCAGGGGCTAGCAGCTACAACATTTGGAGGCCCCAGTGAGATCTCAGGGAGGGGACCTGAGATCCAAGATCGGACCGGCCTCTGAAGCGGTTGATGCCCCTGTTACAGATTCAAAGGGGTGGCCAACCTGAGACGTTCCAGGGCCCTTGAATGCCATGACAGGGTTAATGCAATTGTCAAGGATGCAACTTTTAGGACACACTCTTTGTTTCTGGTCCTGACGGAAATCTGGAATCAGCAAGGCCTCGGAGTCTGGATAAAGGGTACCCTCCTGGTTCTGTTGACTGGTCATTGGGGGTCCGTGGAGAGACTGGATACAGTCATATCTCCTGGACCATGCCAGGCCACGGGATGCCACTTCCTGTGCCCTGTTGTTGGGTTTTGTTTATTGTCTCTGGTCCTGTTTAGGTTGTAGGCGGTGATCAGCCGGAGGAGACGAAAATGAGGGCGAGATTGAGCCAAAGCAAAGTATAAAACAGGCTTTATTAAGGTCTGCGGGTGAGGTTCACTGGTCCTGAGGAAAGGGGCCAGAGAAGTGGCATGTGGCTGGGGTATAGGCGCGGTTTTTAAAGGTTTTGGCCCAGGATGTCAGTGGGGTTACAGGGCGAGGACTTTTCCCTTCGGCTGATCTCAGGAAGTCGGTGGGGTTACTGGGCAGGGATTTTTCTGTTTGACTGATCTTGCCGCCCGGGAAGTCTCTGCTGTAACTTTGGTCGTGAGCCGTTGGCCATCTTAGGTATTGAGCCACCTTCCCGCTGGCGTAATGGCGCCCATGAGCAACCGAACAGGTGGCAGATTTCTCTGGATTTACCTGCTCCTCAGTAGTTGTCCTTGTCTGAGTGTTTTGTGTTGTCTGTTTGTATTTTCTGCTCTGTGTTTTCTGCCCAAGCGATGGGGGGAAGCCTGAGTTCATAGAGTATACCCTTGGGGAGTCTCCTGCGACATTTCACAGAAGGGTTTGTAGAGGGAGCTGACTATGACATAAAGTTTTCTCCAGGCAGACTAAGGACATTGTGTAAAGTTGAGTGGCTGTCTTTTGATGTAAACTGGCCTCTGGTGGTCTCTTTTGACAAGGGTTTGGTGAGGAATGTTTGGAAGGTTGTCACGGGAGACTTGAGATATCTCGATCAGTTTCCCTATATTGATCAATGGTTAAACCTTGTTCAGAACCCCCCTCCTTGGCTCCGCCGCAGTGCCCTTTCTCTGGGGGAACAGGTTTTAGTTGTTGGCACCCCGAAACATGCAGCAACTGAATCTCCTAGACAGCTCAGTCCCTCAGTCCTCCAATCTCCACTTGAGGACAGTGACCTTCCCCCGCCCTATAATCCAGGACAACAGAGGCCAAATAGCACTGCCTCACCTCCTCGGATGGCCAGCAGGTAACCCCTATGGGCCTCCTGCTCTTGTTCTGGGTGGGTGCTAGCCAATACCACCACTCCAGCCATCCTCCACTTGCGAGAAGCACCACCCCAGGGGCATCACACAGACAGGCCCTTTATGGTTTATGTGCCTTTCTCGACTAGTGACCTATATAACTGGAAGGCACAGAATCCGCCTTTCTCTGAGAAACCCCAGGCATTAATGAGACTCATAGAAAGCGTCTTTCAGACTCACTGCCCCACCTGGGACAATTGCCAACAGCTTTTAATTACCCCCTTGACACCTCAGAAGAATGTGGATGCATTTGAACTGAAACACACAAGATACCTGTGGGAGGGAGGAGAATTGAGGAAGCAGAGGAACAGATTGAAGAGGAATTTCTCTCCATCCGCCCAGACTGGAGACACAATTCTCAGGCAAGGAGAATGGCATTAGATCGGTACCACCAGATTCTAACTGGGGGAATTAGGATGGCTGCTCGCCAGCCAACTAACCTTTCTAAGGTAATTGAAGTTATACAGGGAGGGGCCTCAGGAATCCCCTGGAGCGTTTCTTGAATGAGGTGTACTGGGCATACACCCCCATTCATCCTGAGGCCCCTGAGAACCAGCAGGCAATTAATATAGCCTTTGCTACTCAGGCAGCCCCTAATATCCAAAAAATTAGAAGGTTTTGCAAGGATGAACCTGTCCCAACTTGCTGAGATAGCCCAGAAGGTGTTCAACAACAGGGAGGAACCAGATGACCCCAAACGTATGGCTAAAATCCAAAGCTACTGTCATCAACCCAGCCAATCTGTTGCCAGACTCAGACCCCAAGACTCCCATTCATGACTGCACAGATTTCACAGATGCTGTGTATTCCTTGTGGCCAGACCTTAAAGACTCCCTTCTGCCTGAGGCTGATGAAGTTCTGTTCACGGACAGGAGAAGCTTCATACAGGAAGGAAGGAGGTATGCTGGGGCAGGGGTCGTAACTCTGACTGGCACTATCTGGACACAAGCTCTTCCCCATAGGACTTCTGCTCAAAAGGCAGAACTCATTGCCGTCACTGAGGCACTAAAATGGGGAAAGGATAAGGCAGTCATAATATACACTGACAGCCGATACGCCTTTGCCACTGCACATGTACGCGGAGCCATCTACAAGGAAAGAGGGCTTCTGACTTCAGCTGGGAAGGACATTAAGAACAAGGAAGAGATCTTAGCCTTACTTGAAGCCATATAGATGCCTAAGGCGCTGGCTATTGTTCTTTGTAAAGGATATCAAAAAGAAAAAAGTCCTGAGGCTGAGGGAAACCTACGAGCAGATGCAGAGGCAAGAACAGCGGTCACAAGGCCAGTGTGGCCCCCACCACGTCTACTGACTGTTGTCCCTTACCCAGAACTGCCTCTGTTTCAAGATAAGGGAGCCACTAAGAACCAACAGGGTTGGTGGACAACCCCAGATGGAAAAATTGGGCACTCACGGGCCCTTGGAAGGACTCTCCTCCACCAGCTACACCAGACCACACACCTAGGGCAGACTAAGATGCTCCTGAAAGGAGAAGAACCACAGAGGAGATTGCCTCACGATGCCCGGCTTGAGCCCAAGTTAATCCAAAGAAGAGGAAGATAGAAGAACCTAGGCATAGAGAAAGAGGAACTTATCCGGGGGACCACTGGGAAGTTGATTTCACTGAGGTAACTCCGACTGCGGGGGGCTACGAATATTTACTTGTTTTTAGACACCTTTTCAGGATGGGTAGAGGCCTTCCCTACCAGGAAAGAGAGACTGCCTTAGTAGTTACTAAGAAACTACCACAAGAAATCCTCCCTTGATTTGGTCTCCCCAGAACTTTAGGGCCGGATGACTGTCCAGCTTTCATAGCAAAGGTATCACAGCAATTGGCTAGCTACATAAATTTGCAATAGAAACTCCACTGCACCTACCAGTCCCAAAGTTCAGGCCAAGTAGGGCAAATGAATAGAACCCTAAAAGAGACATTAGTCAAGTTAGGATTAGAAACTGGTGGGACCTGGATAGAACTTCTCCCCTTTGCTCTTCTCCGAGCCAGGTGTACTCTATATTAATGGATTCACCCCATTTGAAATTTTCCTTGGAAGACCCCCACCTTTAGTACCTAGAATAGAAGATGAGAAAAAGGCAGAAATGCATAACCTTGTCTTACTTGAGTCTTTACAGGCCCTTCAAAGTGTACAGAAGGAGATTTGGTCCCGGGTTCATGCTGTCCACTCAGCTCCGGAGAACAGACTTCCCCACCAGTTTCAGACTGGGGACTCTGTGTGGATCCAGAAGTTCACTTCCAAGGGACTAGAACCCAAATGGAAAGGACACTTCACTGTCTACCTGACGACGCCCACTGCAGTTAAAGTAGACAGCATCCCATCATGGATTCATCACTCCCACGTGAAGGCAGCACGAGAATGGACAGCTCAGGAAGATGGGACTTAAAGACTGAGATTCAAGCGTACATAAGTCTAACCCTCTATTTTTTCCTTTTTTCCTCTTTAGCCCAGGAATTTGACTAGCCACAACCAGAACCAGAAGGAACATTAATAACTTTCCTAACAACAATACACAAGGTCTTAAATAAGACCACCCCAGACAAAGGGCAAGATTGCTAGTTGTGTCTAAACCCAAAACCTCCTTACTATGTCGACGTAGGAACTCCCCTAAACTTAACTGACCATCAGCAGGCTAGAATTTCAAATCAATTCACTAACAGAAATAGTCCTTCAGAATAAAAGAGGTTTAAATTTATTATTCTTAGAACAAGGCAGATTATGTATGGCTCTAGGTGAAACCTGTTGCTTCTATGCCAATAACTCTGGAGTAATTACAGAAAGCTTACTCCTAGTACAGAAAAATCTAGATACCAGGGATAAACAGAGACAGGAATCAAATAACTGGTTTCATTAGATGTTCAATTGGTCACCATGGCTAACAACCCTTTTTATCTGCTGTAGCTGGACCCTTAATCATCCTCCTCCTCTTGTTAACTTTTGGCCCATGTTGCCTTAATTTCTTGTTTGCATATATAAGAAAAAGAGTTAGTTCTATTAAACTTTTAGTTTTACAGAATAGAGGCTATAAGAGGATTCTGCATGAAGAATCAAAGATTTGATTGTCTGCTAAGGCCAATGGGGAATGTGGTGGCTGAAACAATGACTCTTACTGGAAAAATTTCTGCTTGGCTAAAGCTATGGGAACTTAGGCCTTTGATTATAGGAACATAACATTCTAAACAAGCTTTCTGCTTCTATAACCCTGCTTATGCACCTGACCTGTGAGTTGACAGGTAGTGAATAGAAGAAAGATAGACCTTTGTGTTTAGACAGAATGAAGAATGGGATTTTGGGCTTAAAAACCCTGTACCTCTGCATTTCGGGGCTGCTTAATTTGGGGTCTGTGTACCCCTGGCAGACCCAGCTGGCTGAATAAAGAGTGTTTCCTATAACTCACTGAGTTCTGGTGTCTTTCCGGGGCTGGCAGCTACAACAGAGTCAGAATCAAAAAGATTAGGTTTTAAAAGAGACAAATTGGTAAATTATCTAACCTCACTACAGAGGTGACTTGTGTTCTCTGAGGAATTACTGTGGGGAGTTGTGAGGTGTTGAGGGTGGAGTAGGTGGCTCCAGTGTTTACCAGAAATGGAGAGGGTACCCTTTGAAGTTATAATTTCACCCAGCATGAATTCAAGGAAATGGGGAGACCCGGCAGGAGCAGATTCCTCAGAGGGGAATCATGTGGACTCCTGTGATTGTTGTTCTTTTCTTTCCTTTAAAATTAGACAATCTTTAGGTCCAAGACCCCTTTTCCATACAGTTTCTGCATGTACATCTCTATTAAAGATCTTGATGAAAAGGAGACTATCCCTTGGGCTTTGGGACAATTTCCCTTGAATGATTTAAGTTAAAGAGCCATGAGATTGCGCTGCGTGGATTTAGTTTTGCCAGGTTTTGCATCCTCATGGTGCTGCACTAAGCATGGATCTCAGAGAGAAGAGCATTTTGCCAATTAAGAGCATGTTTTTGAATAGCCTGTCTCAGTTCCATATGGAACATTTTATCAAAGTGACTGCTTAAAGCAGACACCATAGGGTCATCTAGGCTTAGACCGCAGTAATCCTTCCAGATTCTTTATAAATAGTGCCTATTGTTAAAGAGCAATTCTTCTCTGTTTCCTGCATTCTTGAATCTTGACCAGTCTGTTTTAGATGGGTGGCCTGTAGAGGTGGAACCCAAGAGCTTGTCTCCAATTTCCTTAACTCTGTGATAGGCCTTGGGTGTATTTTTATTTCATTGTAAACATTCAATGACTCTGACCCATTTGGCCTTTTCAAACCATAAGTTGGCATCTCTAGGACCCTCAAGAGGTCGGACTAGTGGGTAAAGTTCAGAACTTACCCCTAAGACTAATCTGAGTTGTTTCAAAAATTCTCATTTTTTTCAGGGAAATCTTTTATTACAGTCTGTAAGTCAGATCGAGACCAAGGCTTCATAATGACTTGTTTGGCAATTGAAGTCCTTCACCTTCCTGTCTCTTCCATGGGGTCTGCATACTGGGGGAACAAGACCAGGGTCTCAAAATCTATAGGAACCTGGGGACAGGTTCAGGGAGAGGCATGTAAATACAAGGGGAGGTGGTCAGAACACAGTGGCGTGGGAGGCAGGGACAAGTTCGGGGGAGTGGAGAGATAAGCGGAGGAAAAGGAGGGAAGTGGGCACGTCTTTCAGGTTGGTGTGAATGAGGGAGTAACAGCTGAGGATGGTGACTTTGAGAGATCACCTCTGATAAGGTAGACTTAGATTGTTGGACCACCTGATTAAGGTTAGACTAAAAAGGCTGGTTTTCAACTTTATAATGGGAGAAATAAGCTCATCATTGTTTAGTGGGAATTTTGGACCCTCAGTATTCCCTCCCAATTATTCTTTCCATTGAAATTTAGAAATCCCTTTTCAAGTACCAAAAACTTTTTTCAAAAAATTTTAAGGAACTTGAAAGTTAAAGTGCTTGCATCCGATGCTCTTTTGTGTTATGAGATAAGAAATAGTACCTCTTTCATTACCTTTAAAGTTTCTTTGGGGGTATAGTTCTTTAGGTTTCTTCTCTTTTTTTTTTTCAGCCTATTTGTATAAACTATAGTGCCCAGATTAATGTTTATTTTAATGTATGAGTGTAATTTTGTACATTTTCTAATAAAATTGTTATAATGCTATCTGAGGTGAAGTGCAGTTACAGTTGACGTCTGTGTCTGGAAGCAGGCCCAGACTTGTCCTGGCTCAGCTGCTTGGTAGCTTGCCTCGGCCTCCGAATGCCTCATCTGCAAATGCCTCCAAACATCCTGCTGTGAACTTTAATGAGAAAATGTTTCTAGGTGCAGCCCAGAGGATATAGTCTATGATATTGTAATAACTTTGCAGGTGATAGATGGTTATTAGACATCGTGTGGCCATCACATTATAAGGTCGCATCGCACTATGTTGTACACCTGAGATAACCAATGTCTCCTTCACCACTGGAGAAGAGGTCATGAACAAAGTTAGATCTAGTCACATCAGAGAATCAATTCTGGATTTCTATCTTTAAGGTTCTGTTCCCTTGGAACCATTTGCAGTACTGATAACTGCCTATCAGGATTCAGCTAGAGAAGTAGAACCTCAATGAGCATCCTGGGAAAGGGATTCATTCTAAGAATTAGACATTGTACAGCCGTGGGAGGAACTAGGAAAGGAAGGTCTGAAAGGGCAGCTGGAGTTTCAGAGGTGTCACCCATCCATCAATCTGAGAAGCCATGAGCATGCTGCTGCCAAACTGTGACTGCAAAGTGGGAGCTGGTGGAGAAGTCCTCATAAGAGTATTGCCTTTCCGAGTCTACAGTCCAACACCTGGTGATGGGCCTGGGCCACCGCTGGTCAGCACGGCCAGAGCTGAGAAGAGCTGGACGTGGAGTGAAGTTGAAACACCTGGCTTCTCTGCATCTGTCACTGCATTTGACCATGAAGACTCAGAGAGTGATGGCTGCTGCTTCTCTTCCATCAGCAAATCTCATGCAAAGTGTTTTTCTTGCCAACTCTCACCCAAAACGACCCAGGAAAAGGATTGCTGAGGAAGATGGTGCTAGTCTAACCATAACACAAAATCCACCACAATATCTGTGCAGCGACTTTAAATACGGAGATATTTAAATAAAGGAAATAGGAAGTGAATTAGGAGAATTATGAGAGAATTGTTATTACAATCATGACACCCATATTCAATTGCTCACAAAGTATTTTAATGGACATTCTAGTACTGTATCTTCACTTTCACCCTATAAATTATGTTTAGTTAGTTGTTTAAAAAAGTGAGTAATGGGTTGAGAGTTCTCTGATGGCACTTAGTTAATAAGGCAGAACTGATACGAGGTCTAGCTTACTTATTTCCCAATGCTATGCTCCTTCCTAGATACAGTGATATATAACTTCGGCCCTCACTTCTTATACAGCGGAGATGAGTCTCTGAAAACCAAATCCTCATTCTCTCTTTTATGATTTCATCACTCCTTCATTTTCATTTTATAAATGTCTTTATGCTTGTTCTCTGTACTTACTTTATTCATTTACTCTCCCACAAAATGTCCAGTAACTTAAAAGATTCTCTTGTTCTACAGAACCCCTCACCCTCTCTTTTCACATACCTTGCTGATTCTCTGATATCGTTCTCAAACCTTCTCTCTACTACAGGACCTCTTACACAGAAACATGTTAAGTTTGGTTCCAAAAAGTCTGAAGATTTGGGTTCTAATTCTGTATTCACCTTTCACTCGGGCCATTACTTTTCCCTGCAAGCTTTGGATTCCTCATGTCTCAGATGAGGATAGTAGCTACCATCAGAATTGTTGAGAGCATTAATTAGGATACTATATGTGAGAACACTTTAAAATTCTAGAGCGCTAGTGAAATGCCACTAATTGTTACCATTTCCTCTGCAATTCTCAAATTAAAAAGTTGATGTCAAAGGATCCACCCAATAAAAAACATAGCTTGAATTTGACAGGAGCAGCAGACTTCCTGAAGGCAACCCACCCAGAGTTGACCCAGAGGAAGTCGTGCACATGGAAGAAGCATGTACTGATGGCAGCTGGGCGGGTGGAAAGTCGGGAAGAGAAAAACACAAGGGGACAACTTCAGCTGCCCTGGTTTGGGTTCCCTGTGTGGGATGGAGGTGGGGAATGGCTTCTATCCGGTCTTGGGTCCAACCCTGGGGTGCACAGATTGTCCAGATTGAGTTAATGCCCCAATTTGATCCAGCACGTATTAGAAAGCAATTAAGAACAAGGGCTTTCGAGTCTCATAAATCTGCTTTGGATCCTCATAAAAACTGTGACATTGGCCAGGTCACCTAGTTTTCCTTTACTTTAGAGTTTCAAACTGTAAAATAGGGGAGACAGGAGGGCAAAAGATAATTGACAGCATTTATGAAAACATTAGACAGAAAGGACTTACTCATGATAGGTGCTTAATGTTATCTGCGATAAGAAATATTTCATTATATTAGCTCACTCAGCATGGGAACATATGTTATTCATTGATGTAACTCCAAATCTTAGCCCAACGCTGACACAATATAGCCACAACAAAAATTTTCTGAATGAATACGTGAATAAATAATCCAGTAAATAAAGAGCTCATAAGGCTAAATGTGATTGTGCGGGGAGCCAAAAGCTAAAATGTAATCTGTTGTGGGGTCTCCAGTTGATGAGTCTGTGGGGTCCCAGCTTCTCTGAACCACAAGTTGTTCGGGAAAACAGTGCATGTGTGTGGAAGGCTATTTGGCAGACAAACCCTTGTGGGAATGGCCTAACCCCATGCCATTCCAGACTCCTCCCGTTGTCACCTCTTCCAACTCCTAGGGCTGTCATTCCAGGAAGATTCGTCATCCTAGGAAATTGCTTCTCAGGCCTCCACAGCCTCACATCGAGGGCCCGGTTCAGGCATCATTCACTTAGTCTTGATGCCTGGACAAAGTTCCAGCGGCCCAGCTCTGTGGCACCTCCTCTAGGAAGCACCCCCCCACTGCTCTCCCTCATCCATCATAAGGGGATAGATTTGGCTCTGACTCTCTTGCAGAAGGCATCAGTGTTCACTGCCCAACCAACACTTCACTTTCTCCCAGGTAGTGAGTTTGGGTCCTTCCATCTCTGCCTACACCTACTCCCTTAGTGCACAAAAAGCACAGTTGACCCTCGAACAATGCAAGTGTTAGAGGTTTCAACCCCTGTGCAGTCAAAAAGTCATGTATAAATTTTGACTCTCTCCAAAGTTAACTACACTCATTCCTTGTCTATTGGTGTTCATGGAGAATTGGTTCCAGGACTCCAGCAGATACTAAAATCTGTGGATGCTCAAGTACCTTATGTAAAATGGCATAGAACAATAAATACAGTTAGCTCTCCACATTTGCAGACTCCCAAACATGGATTGAAAATACTGTTTTTTAAATTTAATTTATTTAAATTAGTTTCAAGTATATAGTATATTGGTTAGACATCTATATAGTTCATAGAATGATCCCCCCAATTGCTCCCTCCCTCCCCTGGTCCCCCACTTAGCCATCATATTCATGCTAACTGCATTCCTTATGCCATGCTCCCCATCCCCGTGACCAACTATCAATTACTACTTTGTACTTTTTTAACCCTCACCCCATTTTCCCAGCTCCCCAACCCCCCTATCCTCTGTGTGTCACCACTATATTTGTGAGTCTGTTTTTGATTAATTTGTTTTTGTTCCTCACATTCTACATATAAGTGAAATCATGTGGTAATTATCTTTCTCTGTCTGACTTATTTCACTCAGCATAATAACCTCTAGGTCTATCTATGTTGTTGCAAATGGTAGGAATTCATTTTTTTAATGGCTGAGTAATATTCAATTGTATATATGAACCATAATTTCTTATCCAATCATCTGTTGATGGGCATTTAGGTTGCTTCTGTATCTTAGGTATTGTAATTTGTGCTGCCATGAATATTGTAGTGCATAGATCTTTATGAATTATTGTTTTAGTTACTTTGGATAAATATCCAGAATTTCAACTGCTGGGTCAAAAGGTATATCCATTTTTAATTTTTTGAGAAACCTCCATACTGTTTTCCACAGAGGCTGTATTGAAAATATTGTTTTTGATCCGCAGTTAGTGGAACGTGTTGATGCAAAACCAGGAAACGTGAAGGGCCGGCTGCATATTAATTGAAAAAAAATCTACGTGTAAGTGGATCTGTGCAGTTCAAACCTATGATGTTCAAGAATCAACTGTATAGCACCAACTTTCACTTTCCTCTGCCTGTATTTCCGATGGAGCTTGAATCTCTCACAGCCTCTCAAGGTGGACGTTTCCTCCAAATCTATTCTTTCTCCAGTGTTTCTCATCAGTGAGGAAGAGAAGGGTGAGAAAAGATAGTGTCTGAGAGAGAGAGAGAGAGAGAGAGAGAGAGAGAGAGAGAGAGAGAGAGAGAGAGAGAGAGAGAGAGAGAGAGAGAGAGAATGCAAACTGAGACTGAAACTCAGAAAATACTACATTGAGGGAACAGGGAACAGCCCTGGCCCAGCTGCACTAAGGACAGCCCAGCTAGTCTGGGAGCCTGATTCCAGGTAAGAAAGGGATTCCCCAGCTTTAGGTTCTTTCCTAGCTGAGACTGAGTCCTGGGGAGCACCAACATTTAGATATCCGGTGTTACTCCTATGGGGATACCCTGCAGGCTGGGAGTTTATATGCGGTTTCCTAAGCTCATTATCCTCACCCAAGGTACACCTCACTCAAGCCTTGTCCCTCCCTCCAACTCTGTTCCCACAGGCAGCATCCAAACCTTGCAGTTCCATGTCATCCACCATCTATGGTGGTCCGGGACACCCTTATCTCCTGCTGGAATTCCTGAGCCAGCCACCTCCCCAATTCTTCAGGGAAGCCTCCACACCCACGAGCTGTTACTCACTCTTCTTTTCCTTTATTACAGTCTGCAACTTTTCACCATCTATAGGAGGTTAACCCAAAGTATGTCTTCTATTCCTGTCTTACTCTGAGCTCCATCGGGGCAAGGACTTGGGGTGTCTGTTTCCCCTTTGTGCCTTAACATGAAGCAGCAAACAGCAGGTGATTGGTGCATATTTACTGACAGCAGGCATGAATAAAATGGATATTGGGAGGATGGATGGAGGAATGTACGAGTGGAGAAAATGGCCAGATAAGTGATGAGTAGGGTAAGGCAGGGATAGAATAAGAGCCACAAAGGATAGAATGATGTTTGCACATGCATACGGTGGAGAAGGGGCTTTGACAGACATATTCAAGAGGTAGTTGCCACCAGTGGATATAGGACAATTTCTTCAGGCCCTGTTTCAGGCCCTTCCCAGTGAGAAAGTCTCCCTCATGCCTTCTTAGCCACACTGGTCTCACAGGCTCCTAACAGACACAGGACCCAATGCAGCTTCCTCTGCCTCAATGGCACCAACTATTAGTAGGCAGCCATTGAGTCCTGCTCCAATTGGCTATGGGGATGGCAGTGGGTGTTGGAAAAGGATGTGCTAGAAATCCCCTCCCAAGAGCATTAGTCCTGGGGGCTGAGACCACAGAGACCTTTAGTCTGAAAACAGCTTAAAGACAACTCCATATTTCCTCCCTCAATAGTAGGGGTGGATGTTGGGAAAGTAGAGGTGGGTCTAAGATGATGGATTGTCATGACTTTTCAAACTTATTTTGTGCACCTACTATGTGCTAAGGCTATGAGGAAAATAGATGCAGGGTAATTTATTATTTACAAAGGAAAAATGAGAACTTTGTAGTAAGAAACTCAGTAGACTATCTTAAGCAAGTAATCACCATTAATGTCATATTGACATCATGACCCCTTTCTATGAAGCATCAAGAAGGGCACACCATTACTCCTATGGCATCCTTGTCATAAAGGCATAACCTCAACCTAATTGTGAGAAAACATCAAACCCAAATTGAGGTACATTCTATGAAATATTTGCAACAATTCTGGTTACTAATTATAATGTGTGTGGAGGGGAAGGGCGCTTCTCCACACTACCAAATAGTTCTCTGTGACACCAGCTGGGTGTCCTACAGTTCAACTCAATTCCTACACTATCTACCCAGAAATAGCATCAGACTCTACAGGTTAAGGGCTCAGTCCTACAAGACAGCACTCCTACATACACAATGTCAGTTGCAGGCCCAGGCTTTCACTGTGCTTCTGACCAACTGGCTATAGATTAGAGGTTTCCACGACCTCCTCCTTGGATTCGATTAATTTTCTAGAGTGACTCACAGAACTCAGAGAAACGTTTTACTTACTAGATTATTGATTTATTACAAAAGGATGTAACTCAGGAACAGCAGTGTGGGAAAGGCATATAGGGGAAGGTATGGGGAAAGGACACAGAACTTAGGTGACCTCTCCAAGCACGCCATTCTCCAAGTTCACAAACCTCCAAGTGTTCATCAACCCAGAAACTCTTTGAACCCATCCTTTTGGGGGTTTGATGGAGGCTTTATTACATAGGCATAATTATTAAATCATTGGCCACTGGCAATTTATTCAACCTCCAGCTCCTCTCCCCTCCCCAAAGGTTAGAGAATTGGGACTGAAGGCTCAAACCCTCTAATCACATGGTTGGGTTCTCCTGGCAACCAGCCTCCATCCTTAGGAGGGGTCCAAAAGTTATGTTATTAACAGAACGAAAAGCACCTTTATTGCTCTCATCATCAAAAATTCCAAGGGTTTTAGGAGTTCTGTGTCAGAAACAAGACTATGGTAAATATACGTTTCTTATTATAAGTCACAATATTAGAACCCAATCTGTCATAAGTGTCAAGGTCATGAAAACCAAGGAGAGACTGAGGACTTCCCACAGACTGGTGGAGACTAAGAGGACAATGGCGTCAAGAAAGCAACGTGGATGTGAGATTGGACCCTAGAATACAGAGAGTACGTTAGCTGGCGAAAGTGCAATAAAAGCCAAAGTTTAGTCAGAGTACTGTACCAATATTCTTTAGTTTTGATTATTATAGTTATGCAAGATGTAAACATTAGGGAAGCTGAGTACAGCTTAGTATAAGGAAACTCTGAGTACTATTTTTATTTCCCTTCTGTAAACCTAAAATTATTTCAAAACAAAAAGTTACAAGAGATTATATGCAGGAACAGAACATTTCAGGAACACGTGTTTGTGGGAAGGAGTGGCAGAGTCTCCCAAAGTGGCCAATGGGGACAGTTGGAAAGATCATGAGAAAATCTGGCTAAGAGGTGTTGAAAGTAAAAAGTAAGCAAGAAATCCGGTGAAGCTGGGTATGAGGCAGATGGATTCTGGAGCTCTGAGGACCAGGCTGAAGATGGAGATCTGGGAGTCATTGGTCTCCAGGGGATAATTAACACCAGCAGAGAGAGAGCCAGGAACAGAAGGGGTGCATAGAGAGAGGAGCAGGAGGGCCAGACTAAGCCCCAAGGAATAATACTATTTAAACACAGGGTACATTTTGTGCCTTAGAAAATAAGAATCTAGATTCATATTTGTTTATATATATGTATAGAGAATCCAAATGCTCCAAATCAGTGCCTTTTTACCCCCTGGACAGTGAACTGTTGGTAAACATTTACTAGGTAGCACTGTATGTACCTCATTTGCTTAACTAGCCCCCTGTTAGCGAATATTTGTTTCCAATCTTCTTGTACCACAAGGGAAAAAAATGCTGAAGTGAATAACTTCATATCAATGTCATACCTCATATTCATAAATATATCTGTAGGAAAATTTTGAGCACCATAATTCCTGGTTAAAAGGTAAGTGCATTTGTACCTTTAATAAATATTTCCAAATAACTTTTTGTAGAGATGATGTCAATTTATGTTTCTACTAGAAACATGTTATGATGCCTGTTTGGCCACATCATCATCAGCACAATGTTATCCAACATTTTTTTTGTCATAGCCAATCTGATACATAAAGAATTATGCTTCTTTGTAGTTTAAATTTGCATTTTTCTTAAGATGAGTGAAGTTGAGTGGCTTTTCTTATGTTCAAAAGGCCTTAGATTTTTCTTTTCTATGAACTACCTTTTCATATTTGTTGGTCATTTTTTAACTGGATTTTTGTTTTTTTTCTTATTAATTTTAGGAGCTCTTCATATATGTGGAACTCTTTGTTATATGACTAGTAATTATTTTTATCAGTATGCCATTTCTGTTTTATTTATATAACATTATTTAATATAAACTTAAAAATTTTTTAATGACATTATACATGGAAAGGCAATCCCAAAGCTGAGAATAATTAAAAAAAATACTCTTCCTTATTTACATATAGTATTTCATGGTTTTGTGCTTTATAGTTACATCTTTTCCTTATTTGGAATGGATCCCCATTTGAGATGTTGGCTTTGTGGAGATAGGGAAAAAGTTCCCCTTACCTTCTCTTGTTCTTTTGGCTGGTCGAACAATCAAATCAACATGACACATTAACAAGATAAAATCAAATTTAATTTCATGCACACAGGAGCCCCACATACATGGGAAAGTCAGGGCCCCTGCATACACGAGAGGTTCAGAGACATGAGTTAAAATGAGGTGTATGTGACATTCTGAGTCAAGGATGAGGTAAGGCAGCTTAGGGCTTCAGAGGAGAAGAAGTTTATTGCAGGATGATAAAAAGAGTAGATGTTCAGTAATTAGGAGTTTGACCTGCCCTACAGATGGGTCATAAAAAGTTACTTCTGGTAATAACTCTTCTTATGTGCAAGTCCCCTAATTAAATTCTTCTGGGTAGTGGAGGGAGGTCGATGGGGAGGTGGGCGAGGCACAGAAGTTTCTCTTGAGCCTGAAGGGTCTCAGTTGCTCAAAATAATCCTCATGCTACAGAGGCACATCTTGGGGCAACTTGTTACGAACCCCTAAAGCTCTACACATCTTAACCTCCTCTGTAGCACCAGTTACTAATGTTGCAGAAACAAGACTGAAAATTCCTGTATACAACTTAAGCTGCATAGTCCTTTAACGTCTTCACATCCACGGTTATATATGAATAATAGGTTGTCTATCGTTGCCCTGTTTTCAAGGATAGCTTCTCTGACCTGTCCTAATTCGACTCCCATGGCATGGATGGTCTGAGAAGGCTTTTGCCATGGAGCAGGCTATTCTGTTGGCACCAAGGCAGCCTGTGAGGTTTGGGTCTAGGCCCCAACATACAATTTAAGACAGGTGACTTAGAGGAACCTTCCCCCATATTTGCTTTAAGAAGGGTGAATATAGACCTTAAAATTTAAGAAGATAATTCTACAGAGGGCCTCTGTGTCAAAAGGGCTGTTTGGAGATAGACAATTCTTAAGCTGAATCAGCAATTAATTGCCCCCTCCCCACCCCACCCCCCCACCGTATATCGCACTCTGTGTCGGTGATGCAAAGAAAAACAAGGGTGGGTTCCTCCTCCAGAGAGGAGACCACTCGGGAGCTCATCTGGCTGCGTCCCAAAAGAGCTTAGGTAATGCTTGGCCGTAGTGGACTCGGCTTTGTACTTACTATCAGACACTAGTCCAATGCCGCCCTAGACCATATGCCATACAACACAGAGTTGCAGATGAGCCCACTTGGATCCATTGCCTTTAGGGGACCTTAAGAGTGCCCAGCCATGGAGCCACAAATTCGTACCTGACTGAGTCAAGCCAGCCAGACTGCCCATTCACTCACTCATTCACATACCAGGTTAAAACATTGCCTCCTCCATTTTGGAAGGCCCTGACCTATGTCTTCCCTCCCTGGAAAGACCCTGATGTCTCCCTGTTAGGGAGACCCTGATGTCTTCCCCCCACTAGGGAAGACCCTGACCTGTGTTTTATAACTGAAGACTAGGAGGTGATCAAGCTCCTATTCTATTCAGGGATGGGACCTGACTAGGGGACTGAGTCCCAGGGCCTTACCTTATTCTGTAGCCGCTCCTAGTGAGGTGGTCTATCCCTCCTATGAGTCTGGTCGAGGTCTCGGCTGTCCTGGGAGTCGGGGCGCTGGTCCAAAAGAGAACCCAGAATTACCATTAGGTGGTGTGCATCCTCTTCAACTCAGAGCCCCTCTGCCCCTGCCTGGCCTAGCTACCAGTCCAGTGGCTTAAAAGGTCAGTGTGGTTGGAATCTTGCTGAGGCCTCCAGAAGTGTTGCAGAAACAAGAACAAAAATTTCTGTACGCAGCTTAAACAGCATAGTCCTTTAACTTCTTCACATCCATGGTTATGTCAGAGTAATAGATTGTCTATAGCAGCCCAGATCTTTGGAGCAGTAGCTCCTCTAGGACTGCTGGCATAATAAACATGAGTTCTCCAAGTCTCTGAGTGCTGCTTGGTTTCTCGCTGGTCTGATTTTTACAACTTTTTTGCAACACTAAGACAATGTCTAATACTTAGTAGATACTCAATACATATTTGTTAAATGCATGAAAAAATTACCAAACAGGCCTGCTAATGCATCACCTAAAAACCACTATTTTCTGTTGCCTGTGATGTTTTATTGCATCACAGAAACCTCAGTACTGTATGTCCCCCATTTCCCTTATTTCCCACAGAACTCCTCCCTCATAAAATTTTCTCACAGAGCAGTGTGCGTTGACGTTTCTGAGTCTCTCTTCAGTTGGGGGCCTCTGATGGGGAAGACACCACAGCTCTGATCACAGTTGTCTGTGTGATGGTTACATAACTGGTCTTGCTGAATCCTTTTTCATAGTGTGAGGTGGTAACTAGGTGGTAAGTACAGGATGCTTAGCTCCAAAAAATAGAAAACATCCTCTTCTATGTCTGGTCCTGAAAACCACGGCAGATGTAAAACCAAAAGTCCTGGGAAAAAGCTCTTTTCTCCATATTTGAGAGCCAAAGCAAGTCCTCTTTTCTTGGTATGCATCACTTGGTTCTGGTTTACAGAATGTAAATTAAGAATGTAATATGTGAAGATAAAAGGAAAGATCTGGAGTATGAAGGCAAACTGTCTGAGGGGAACAACTTAAGTTATGACATAATATAAGTGGGTAGAAGTCAGAGCAGAGAGGGGAGGCAGGGAGGCCAAGCAGAAATACCCTGGTGGCCCCAACTTTTACTATCCTGCTTCCAAAAGTTCTTTTTCCAATAAAACTTAACCAGAAGCCCAGTTTTGCTCCTCTTGCCCTCTGGTCTTTTCTATTCAAGAATTCCTCCATCAGTCTCACTGGGTAACACTTCTCGGATTTCAGTGTGGAGAAGCATAAGTGGCCTCCGATCAGGGTCCAGAACTGCCAGAGAAAGAGAGGCAGGAGCTCAATGAGAGACAGTTCGTGACTTGGAGGAAGTGGTTCTTCCTGCCACAGAAAGAGCCAATACATCCTGAGGAAGTAATTTGTCATGCAGGGCCCAAGTCTGCCTGGCCCAGAGGGAGAGTACAGAATTTGCAAGGTTCAGGGATGAAGTGTGTGCCTGAGACTTTACCAGATATGACAGAAACTGACACAGACTCTGGGGGAGAAGATTTATAGGGGTGAGGCATGGAGTCAATTGTTCCAGTATCAGCTCAACAAACACAGGTACAGAGACCAGGAAAGAAGCCAGTGGGCCAGTCTGGAACTGAAATACTCCTGCTAGCACACTCAGGTAAGAATCCTGGTCTATGTGGATTCTGATTAAAAAAAACGACACACAGCCAGCCAGGGGAAGGGTGATACATCAGTTATCTTATTGCATAACAAATTGTCCCCAAAATTTAGTGGCTTAGAAAAATACACACTTATTATATGCTAGTTTCTGTAGATCAGGAGTCTAGAACAGCTTAGTTGGCTCTCTTGCTCAGGTCAGGGTCTCTCCCGAGATGCCAGCTGGGGCTGATGTCTCTTCTCTTGGCTACCATTGGACTGAGGGCCTCAGTGCTTCACTGGCTGTCAGCCAGATGCTGCTGTAAGGTCCTCTTCTCCAACATGGCAGCTTGTGTTAGCAAACTGTGCCAGCCATAACACGACAGAGAGTCTGCTAGCAGACAGAAGCCACAGTCTTTTGTAACCTAATAGTGGAAGTGGCATCCCATTCCCTTTGCTATATTCTGTCATTAGGAAGCAAGTCAGGAAGTCATAGCCACATTGAAGGGAAGGAAATTTTCCAAAGGCACCAATAACAGGAGGTGGGGCTCATTGGAGGAGACCCCCTTAGAAGTCTGCCTCTCACAGATGAGACGATACCTGGAGAAAAGTACATAAAACTATACTTCTCTTCATCTGGTCTAGACTGTTCTTGAGAACTATATAAGGAGACGATCTTTTAAGTGAATTAAATGGCAAAGAAGAAAAGTTATAAAAATGTCAGCCTTTCTAAAACTTTTTAAGGCTAATTTCCTAATAGTTCATAAACACTGGACTTAATCTCTAAGGAGACCGTCTTTTTAAAATAGTAATTAATAAAAAATAAGTCACTCGCTTGTAATTAATTAAAACCAGAGTTTTCTCACCTCCACCCCCATACCTCACCAAATTCAGTGTATTGTCCTCTGGAGAGAGTATGAGAATGTCCCCGTTGTCCACTGCCACATAACAAAGCACACCCAAGTTTAGTGGTTTAAAAGAACATCTGGCTCACAAATCTGCAATTTAGACAGGAACAGCTGATGTCTGCTCCACTCAGCATCAGCTGAGGCAGCTAAAGACAGGCAGCTGGAATCTTCTAAAGGCTCTCTCACTCACGTGTCTGCAATGGATGCTGGGTCTCAGATGGAGCTGTGGCCAGGACATCCAAAGGTGGCCTTTCCATGTGGCTGGCTGCTAGAGCTTCCTCATAGCACGGTGCCTGGGTTCCAAGGAGGATCTTCCTGAGAGAGAAAGCCAGGCAGGGCGTATCACCTTTTATGATTTAGCCTCAAAAGCCACCCAGCCTCACTCCCACCATAGTCTCCAGTCTGTTAGATTCAAGGGGAGGGGCCTTAGATCCCATATCTTGATGGAAGAGTCTCTGGTCACATGGTAAGAAGGGCACGTGAGACTAGATTCATCTTCGGAAAAAAGTCTGCCTGCACTAGAGAAGAGACATGGTTCAGGGTCACTGGCCAAGCCTGGGGGCTTAGGATTCTCATCTTTCCTGCTATTGAAAAGCCTGTTAAATTCTCTGTGTTGGTTTCCTATTGCGGCAAAACAAATTTCTAAAAATTTATCAGTTTAAACAATACCAATTTATTATTTCACAGTTTTATAGGTCAGGAGTCCAGGCAGGTTTTGCCAGGCTCTGCTCAGTTTACAAGGCTGAAATGAAGACGTTGGTGGCTGGGTTCCAAAAATTACATCCATGAGAGGCTTCTCACATCAGCTCTTCTCTACTGGGTGCTGCTAGGGAGATTCTGACCACCAGGGGGCGGACGAACCGCAATCCTTGTCGGGCAGGAGCGTTGCCAGCATTGCAGCCTCTTTCTGCCGCGGTGGTCCAGTTACCCGCACTCAGCAATAGCATAGCCTGGAAACTAAGAAAGGCAAAATCTCATGCCCCAAACCCAGACCTGCTGAGTCAAAATCTACATTTTGTCAAGTCCCCAAGCAATTTGTGTGCACATTGAAGTTTGCGGGCCACTCCAGCTCAGTGGTTTTCACCCTCCTCTGCTAGTTAGAATCACCCCAGAAGCTTTAAAAACTCCCAATACAAGGGCACCCGCCACCCTTGAGATTCTGATTTTAACAAACCTTGGGTCCAGATTGTTAAAATAGCCCCTGACGATTTTAATGTGTAGCCAAGGTTCAGAATCACTGAGCCCAGCTCATTCCACGCTCTTAGAACCTTGCGTATGAACGAAGCTGTGCGTGTACAGTGCCACGCTCGCCTCCTGTGGACAGATGAGGACATAAAGCCCACGCCCAGGGGCCTCCTGGAATGCAAAACCTCAGACCACAGGGACCTCCAGGTTATAGTGAAACCATGGCAAAGTGAAAATGTGAAACACCAAGAAAGTGTTACCTCATATTCAAAATGCTTCAAAGACCCAAGTCAAACGCCAACTCCTCAGATAGAAATTGTAGTTCTTCAGGCAGGTGCTCAGCGATCATGCTCCCTGATCTGTGCTCCCGGATCGGAAATGGTGCCTCCTGACCTCCACCTCGGGCTGCTTGAGAGCTGGAAGTGTGTTGGTTCTCTTCTGCAGAGTGTTTGCTCAACGAAGCACCCTCCACAACTGCCATGTGACCTGGGCAGAGCTCGGCTGCTGGTGGACCCGGTGAGCTGAAATTCAAGAAAAAGGTACCTGGAGGACAGAGGAATTCAGCAGTGTCAGGGAGGACTTTTAAAAACATTTGTCTTTTCCCATTTATATACCACTTTGCAGTTCTCAATGCGATTTTTATTGTGCAAAATTTCATGTTCACAATGCCCACCTGCATTAGATTAGCTTGGTACAGGGATGGAAAAGTGATAGAGACATAGATGGTTATGCTGAAATTTGCAGAATGAGCCAGGCAGAATTACAGCAAGAAATTGCTTTCCTGAATTTCCTGATTCCTAAGCACTATGTCCAGGATGTGGCAATATCCCACTTCTGGCCACTTTCTTCACTGCTTGGTGGCATTTCTGGGGATTTTGTCTTTGTTCTTCCCATTCTCCTCCCCAAGTTGAGGGCTTTTTTTAGTTTGTTTGATTTTTTTTTTTTTTTGGTCATTCTGGAATTCTCAGTCTCCTACCAAATGTCTATTGACGTATATCATTTCTCATTTTCAGTAGATTCACCAGGTATGAAGTAAATTCTTTATATATGCTAGTAATAATGATAATATTTTATCATATTGTATGTTTCTTAAATGCAGTGAACTTAATTCCTGTTGTATCTTTATCACTTTAGCAAAGTATTTGAGTAATGAATGAATCACTAATATAGTGAAGGGATTTGTGAAGTTAAACCTGAGAGGGAGGAAGCAGATACCGAGTACTCCAGCCAAGAGTCAGCAGGCGGTGTGGTGGGCACAGTTCTAACCTCTGAACCAAGAACTGAGAAAGATGGGGTATGTAGAAATACTGTCAGCACCACAGAGGGAGTTGGTTTTATCTCCTGTACCCCATTTCCTTTCCTGTTCCTCTCCGTGGTGCAGACAAAGGAAGTTAAAGTCTGGATATATTTCTTGCTCAAATGAAATGCTGTATTGTTCTTTAAAGAATTTCAGGAACCTCCAGATGCCGACTCTTTCCATCAAGGTCTTCCTGCTCCCCTCTTTCTTCTGTCATGGGTAGCAACTGATGGTTACTGGCACCAACTCGATGCCAGAAGGAGTCCCCAGTTTGGGGTGCAGTAAAGCGGGAGGCTTTATTCAGTGCAAACAGCTCAGTTGTGATACAGCTTAATTATGACACAACACAGCTGTGGAACAGCATGGTTGTGAGGCAGCCTCCGGAACAAGGTGGCTCTGGGCATGAGGCAGCCCAGCCCTGGTGTTGCAGCTCAGCTCCTCTCTAACTAGGTGGCTCCAATCACACAGAGGGTAACCAGAGCCTGGGCAGCTGACTTATATAAAGAGAAGTCCCACCCCTAGTCCCTGATTGGTTCATTCTCATGCAAATGAGAACTCCAAATCTCACAATTTGATTGATCCCAAAAGCATTGTCCTGACTGGTTGGAATGGAGTCACTCTGGTTGGTCAGTGAAGATGCTAAGGAGGATATAGCTGCACAGCTCGGAATGGAAGGGGAAAGTCTCAGTCCTACTGGTTGAAATGGGATTCCAGGAACTGCTTTATAGGGGTTGGCTCAGCCAGCAGAAACAGTGCAGGCAGGCAGTTCAGTGCAGTGCAGCTGGCTGGCAGTTTTGTACAGGCCTTTCCTGAAATGGGGCCTGTGTGAGAGGCCCCTGTTCAGCAATAGGTGCTAGGTTCTGTTTTGAAATTTCAGCCCAGTTAGCCACCAGGACTCTTTCTTGGTAGGTATTTTCTTTCTCAGGGTTAAGAGAGAGGGATCCCCAACAGTAGAAACCCACTACCAGTTGTAGTTTTCTCTCCCTACCTCAGCTTTAAGTGTGTGGAAGAGCAGAACCTGATCTTGGCATTTTAGTGTCAAGACAAATCTATCAAATCTGCTGAAATCAGGCCTGGCGGAGACACCTCATCTGACTGGAAATGGATGTGGCCGGCAGCTGAGCCTCAAGTGGAGAGAGAGCTCACAGCATGATGACGAAAAGGCAATCTAGTTCATATTTTTTTTTTTTCTGGGAGAATCTTCAGGTTCTTCTGCTTGAACCACAGGCTGTGAGTTTCACCAAGTCTCTGCTTATAACAAAGACCCCACAGCAGTTCACGATCTGTTAGTTGTGGTGAATGGAATTACTAGTGATGAAAAAGAAAGGTAGTAATGTCATCGGCTATGAAATGAATTGACATAATCCTAATCTTCTCAAATTAGTAGTTGAAATATTAAGTGCTATAATTTCAGGCTGTTAGTTTCATCAAATCTCTAAGGATCTGAGCTCACTGTCCCCCAGGCACTTGGCTTGTGTTCATCCCTCTACCCGAATACTGTTCCCCATATTTTTCCTTTCAAAAACTAATCACAATTGTCATAAAATAACACAGCATTTACTGTTGTGATGACTGACCTCCTGGGAGGGACTATATGGATATGATGCTGGGAGAGCCCTGTCAAGGGACTATTTGGACATCTGGGAAAAGGGAGACCTCAGGCCTCCATTCAATTTGTATTCAGACTGCTTTCTGCGTAAGCTGGGTGTTTAGGATTTAGGTGGAAGAACATTTGGGATTTATTAAATTATTTTATATCAAAAATACACATGTAGCATTTACTATGTTCCCAGTTTTAATTCTAAGCATTTCAAAGATATTAGTTCACTTGGGCTAAATGAAGGAATACTATAAAAGTATGATTGGATCAAAATAATCGTGGTCCCAGCAAGCTTGTGCTGCCTGCTCAAGTTTGTGAGCCCTGCAGCTGTTCTGTCTGCTGAAGGGAAGTGAGCCAACAGCCATGGGGGTGTTAAAGATGTAGCACAGAGCCCAGACACTCTCAACGACAATCAAGAGGCAGGAAAGGAAAGAGAAACAGCTTTCTCAGATGCCCGTCACTGCCATTTGAAAATGTGTCCGTGTATCCTCTAAAATTAATTCCTGTAGAAGAAGAGAAAGAAGGCACAGGCCTTGGGAAATAAGGGACAACTATGCAGGTACCAGGGGCCAAAGAAGCTTTTTAGCTGAGATTGTGTTTCTTAGAACCAGTAGCACTGATGACAAATACCTTCTTGTCTGATTCACCCCTTTCTTGAAGAACCTCCCATTACCCACAGGTCCTGCTAACTGGGCTGTGGGGACATTTGACCCAATCAAGTTCAATTAATCAGTTTCCCTCTTATGGGCATCTGGAATAAAGACATCTTGGGTAAAAGTGTGGAGAAAAACTGTTTCTTATACAATAATCCCTGACACACGCACAGGGAAACCAAGCAAGAGGAGGTTATACCAGAACATGCTGAGGCTGTAGGGAGAAGGAAAGGTGGTTTCCTGAGGTCTTCTCAACCAGCCATGCTTAGAGAGAGAGGATGGAACGAATGAGACTGTGGGTCCAATATGGGAGAGAGATGAGGCCTTACCCAGTGAGACCAGGAAGCCACATATCTCCAGCATCACCTCCTGGTATAAGGTCTTCTGGTCCAGGTCCAGATGTCTCCATTCCTCCCTACTGAAGGTCATGGCTACATCTTCAAATGATACCAATGCCTAGAAAGTCAAACAGAGATGGTGGGGTAGCCATACGCCTGTTGAAATTAGAGGCTACTGCTTGGTTAGTGGCAAAAGTCCAGAGAGACTCAAGGCCTGAATCACTGAGTATCTCTTGAGAAATTAGCTCTGTGCTGGGCTCAAGAGGGAAGTAAATGGTGCCTTTGACAGAATTAAAGGCGTGGGAGAGAAAAGCCTCCTGTATGTGAAGCCATTGGAGAGTGAGACAAAATAATAATCTCATGTGGACTGTGAGGAGCTGACAGTGAGTGCTCTGGGATGTTCAAAAAGTTTGCATAAAAATAATTCCAATAATGATATTATTAATAATTCCGAAAATGATAACAGCTGAGCCTCACTGGTTCACACTGTTTGTCTGTACCTGAGGGCTTTAAATGCTGTGTTAAAGCAAATCGAATTTCTAGGTCTGGAGCTAGACAACTAGGGTTTAAATCCAGCTTTTTGAACCAATACATGCTAATTTCTTTGAGTCTCAACTTCCACATCAATATGATAGTTCTAAACATATTTCTAAAAGAATAATAATAATAAAAAAAATATGATAGTTCCCACTTCACCAGGTGGTTGTGGGAATTAAGAAAAAATGTTCATAAAGCACACACTGCAGTGCCCAGCACATGTCACTGCTAGATGTGTTTGTCAATTTCATTAACCATTCTGCGGCCTATGAAGTAAACACAATCATTGTCTCCAATTCACAATCGGCAAACAGAAGCTCAAGCGCGGCTTACCCAGAGTTGTATGTTTAATGAGAAGGGTCAAAATTTGAACCCAGGTCCCTCTGGCTCAGTCTTGGTGAGGCATTCTGGTTTAATTTAAGAATGACCAGAGCTGCAGAGGGGAGAGTCTTTCATTCATCAACCGCTTACTTAGCACCAGGTACAGGTACTAGGCCTGGGGCTAGGATAAAGAAGAGGAGCTCATTGGGGAAAGACTGACAAGAAACTAAATATTACCCCTAAGGGCTCAGAAAACAACAGAGAGTGAGATGACCACAAAGATTAAGGAGGGAGTTTAGACAGGACAACCCAGGAAGACCTCTCTGAGGGAACACTGGAAAGAGGCTAGAATGAAGTTAAGAAGCAAGCCAACTGAGGAAAAATGAATAAATAAGTCCCAAAGGTGATCAGAGCTATGATGAGAGCAAATAGGTGGCATGCTGGAGGGTAATTTAGGGCCTGTTGTCGGTTTACATCCCAAGAGGCACATTTCTGTGCGCTGTCATTCATGAATATTGTAATGGATTCATTTTTCAAACCTAAGTAAATGTGTTAAACAGGAAAATGGATTCACTGCTGTAAGTCGCAAGCGAACTTCACTTGAACACAGGGATGGCATCTGCAAAGATAAATCCAGAGATGGTCTTGTTTTCCAGCCTGTCCTTGGAACTTTTATTAGGGGAGCAGCAATTCCAAACACGCTCCTTCCATCTCACCTCTGCTCTCCCGGCTCTCATCCTCTCTCTCAGCTTTTCATCTGGGTCAGGGCCTGAGGCAGAGAGTCCTGAGGGTCAGACTCCCCGCCGAGTGAGCCTAAGATAACAGCTGGACCGGGGGAGTACCTCTAGGAAACCACACCCATAGTGATGCAGTCTGGGTCGTGCTGAGCACTGAGGGACGCACATCACCCGTATACCTTATCCAGTTCTCTCAAACGAGGAAAAAAATTAATATTTCCATTTTAGACCGGAGGGAATGGAGGCCGGGGAGGCGAAGCGCCAAACCAAATTCAAGGTTAAGCCAAAAATAGGGGCGGGGGAGGGGGCGGGAGTGGGGGCTCTCCTTATATCCCTCGGCCTGAAGTCAGAAACCTGGGTCGGAAGTGATTAGGTCTGCCGCCCCACACTCCATTTCCCCAGGAACTGTAGAACCACGTGCATTCAGATGGAAAGATGGAGTCCAGGGATACCCTCTATCACAAGGGGTGGAACCGTGCCAACAGCGACCCCGGCGCGGGCGGGCCTGCGGAACGCTCCACTCACCGGCACCGGGGCCGGGACCGCCATCGGGAGCGAGGCCGTGAGAGGGGGGTGACAGAAGCTGGTGCAGTCTGCTCGGACGAACCCCTCACAGCAGCCCGGGCGGAGCGACCTGACACCTCAGGGTCCGTCGTATAGACCGCGCACAAGGCCCAGGGCGCCGCCTCCCGGAGCTGCGGACACGAAGTTAGTTGATGCCGAAGCTCAGGAGACCGCTCGGCGGACAACCCTGTTACAGCCACCGTCACGGTTCATACGAATACGTGGAGGTGGGTTCTGTGCTCCTCACTGTCCTTTGCTGGGTCTGGAGGACCTTTCGGGGACTCAGGTCTGCCCACGTTCCAGATGGTGAAGCGCGTACGGACACACCCACCACAACCAAATGAAGTAACACGCCGAGACGCCGGAAGTCCCGCCCACACTGCACTAGGCCACGCCCCATTCTGCTTTCCGTCTTTGGCCCAGCGCCCTCTTGGGTCGTGGGACGCCCTGCCTTCTGGGTCATGTAGTTTCTCAGAATCCTGTCGAACCAGGAGCGTACTTCTTATTTTCCATGAACCTGAGTCCTAAGGTTCCTAAGAGAGGGCGTAGCATCGCTTCGTCTTACAGGAGACGCGCACAGATATCTGGACCACTTTGGGCAATGTCCTGACTGTAAAGGCCTTGAAGTATGATGCATGCGTTGACCTTCTTCCCTATGAACCCCTGCGTGAGCACTTCACCTCTGATCTAGGATTCGTGGTGAAAAAATGAAGATAATTCTTCACTCTAGTAATTTTAAATGTTCTCCGAATCAGCAGACCACATCACAGCAATCGACAGGCCACATCATCATTACTTGGGTATTTGTTACAATGCAAGTTCTCAGGCCCTACTTCAGCTTTAACTGAATCTGATACTCTGGGATGGGGCCAAACATCTGTGCTTAAACAAGCCTTCCAGGGCAGGGGTCTCCAGCCCTTGGTTGGGGCCTCTGACTGGTAGGGACTGTACTGTTAGGAAAAGGGCTGTGCAGCAGGAGGTGAGCAGCGAGAGAGCGAAGCTTCATCTGTATTTGCAGCCACTGCCCAGAGCTAGCATTACTGCCTTGGCTCCACCTCAAATCATCAGGCATTAGTTCTTATAGGTGTCCTGGTTCCTGGTGTCAAAAATGTTGGGGCCCGCTGTAGGGGATTTTAATGCTCCGACACAGTTGAGAACTGACTCTTTAAATTCCAGTGAATAAATGAGACAAAACTACCTACTTTGTGGGAGATAACTAGAAAGTGCTTAGCACTAGACCTGGCACATACTGAAAAGGACATAAGAGCTAGCTGTCATTTTATTGTTATTATTATTATTATTTTATATACATATTACTGGCAATGTTATCACAAGGTCTGGCATACACTGAGGTTCAAGAGTAAGTCTGTTATATTTTCTAGGGGAGTCATTGGTGATATTTATCCAAACAAGATACAGTGACTCTCTGACTCAATGAGGAGCCTCCTAAGTAGTAAGTAGTGTTTAAATTTTTTACATAATACTCTGTCGTACCAGTTATTTCACATGACTTTATTTATTTAAAGCACACGCAGGAGGGTTTCATAACTGCAGGTAAACCTATTGCCCTAAGGTTGCTTTTCTTACAGGCCACATTATTCAAAACAGAATCACTAGGCCTAATTAAGGGGAAAGTGGAGTTGACATAGTTTCTAGTTTGTTACTTAAGATGACGTGTCATTATTCATCTCTAATTAATAGGAAGCTGGACTGACCCCTTTCCAGCCATCCCTCCAGCCTTTGGGCTAGCCAGTCCCAGGCACAAATGAACATGAGACAGTCCGGGCTAATGTCCAGCAACTCAGGTTAACCAAGTCTTATTCTCACCAAGGTACTGTAAACCCATCACCTGAACCTGCAGTCCACAAGAAGAGCACAATAAATCCAGGGGTTTGTGAGAATGAAAGTATTAAGTACAAAGAGGCATGCCCAGGATGGAGTAGAAATGAGAAAACTTAATAAAGACACAATTACACAATCAAGGAAATTATAACATTTCTATATCTCACTGGAATTAAGTTAGTATGAATCCGAAACTTATTTGGGTAAGCTAAGATGTCTAAGATAAACCCTACAGCAACCACTATGAAAAATACTCAAAAATATAATAAAAATATTAAAGAAATGCAACAGAAATATTTAATGAAAAAGAAAATAGTAAAGGGAAATAGATGAACAAAAAGACATTAGACTTATAGAAAACAAAAAGTAAATGGCAGACATAAAACTAAGTATATGACATTAAATGGGAATGGATTAAACAATCCTATCAAAAGGCAGAAATCTGAATCAGACTGGCTTTTAAAAAAGATTCAACTATATGCAGTTGAAAAGAGACATTTTAGATTCTAAGATCTAAATATACTGAAAGTAGAAGAATGGAAAATGATATATTAAGCAAGCAGCAATCACAAGAAAAGTGGTGTGGCTATATGAATATCAGACAAATAGGCTTTAAATTACATTACTAGAAAGAAAGAGGGACATTTTATACTGAAAAATGGGTAAATCCATGAGGAAGATAAAACAATTATATGCATATAAGTTCATAATAACAGAGCACCAAAATACGTAGAGCAGAAACTGACAGAAATAAGGGAGAACTAGGAGAATTCAATAATATTATTTGGAGACTTTAATACCCCACTTTCAATAATGGATAGGACAGGTAGGAGAAGATAAAAAATAAAACAGAAGGCTTGAACAAAACTATAAACCAATTAGCTCTAACAAACACCTATAGTATACTTCACCCAATAACAGGAGACTATACATTCTTCTCAAGTGCACATGGAATGTTCTTCAGGATAGACCATATTCTAGGCTATAAAACAAGCTCAATTAATTTTAAATAATAAAATAAAATATATTCTTCAACCACGATGGAATAAATTAACAATTAATAGAGGAAATTTGGGGAACTCAGAAGTACATTGAACTAAACAACACACTCCTAAATAACCGACAAGTGAAAGAAGAAATCAAAAGAGAAATTAAAAATACTTTGAGAAAAACGAGAAAGAACACAACATACCATAATTATGAGATGAAGGTAAAATGTGCTCAGAGAGAAATTATAACTGTAATCCCCAACAATAAAAAAAGAGGAAATATTTCAAATAAACAACCCATCATTTCACCCTACAAAACTGGAAAAAGAACAAACTAAACCTACGTAAAGCAGAAGGAAGAAAATAACAAAAGTACGTAACTAACGCAATAGTGAATAGAAAATAATAGGAAAAAAATCAATGAAACCAAAAGCTGTTTCTTTGAAAAGATCAACAAAATTGACAAACTTTTAGCTAGACTGACCAAGAACAAGAGAAGAATCAAATGACTAGAATCAAAAATAAAAGAGGAAACATTAGTAAATGACCTTATAGAAATAAAAATGATTATAAATGAATATTGCAGACAAAGTATGCTAATAAATTAGATAGATGAAATGGAAAAATCTCTAGACACTCGCTCACAAAAATATTGAAACTAACTCAAGAAGACAAAGACAATCTGAATAACAAAGTGATTGAATTAGTAAACAAAACCTATCCTCAAGGAAAAGTTTAGGCCCAACTGCTTTCACCGCTATATTCTACCAAACATTTAAAGAAGAATAAGTTCCAGTTTTCACAAAATATTCCATAAAATTGTAAATGAGGGAATTCTTCCCAGCTCCCTCTATGAGGTCAATATTACCCTGTTAACAAGACCAGAAGAAAACTAAAGATGCAAAAGTCCTCACCAAAATATTAGCAAACAAGAGACAACAACATTAAAAAAAAAAATTATACACCATGACCAAGTGAGACTTATTCCAGGCTTGCGATGTTGGTTTAACACCACATATTAATTATTGTAATACACCATATCAATAGAATAAGAAACAAAACTACATGATCATCTCAATTGATGCAGAAAGAGCATTTGCCAAAATTTGACACATTTTCTTGTTAAAAAAACTCAACAAACTAGGAATAAAAGAGAACTTCCTCGCCTTAACAAAGGACATCTATGAAAAATCGAGAGCTAGTATCATACATAATTGTGAAAGATAGCATGCCGTCTCCCTAAGATCAAGAAAAAGTCAAAGATATTTGCTCTCAAAACTTTTATGCAACATTATACTGGTGGTTCCAGCCAAGTTATTTAGGCAAGAAAAAAGGTATTAAAGGCATCATTATTGAAAAGGAAGAAGTAAAATTACTTCTGTTCTTAGATGATGTAATCTTGTACATGAAAAATTCTAGAGAATCCACTAAAAACTATTTTAACTAATAAACAAATTCTGTAAGTTTGCAGGACATAGGAATGATATACGAAAATTAGTTGTATTCTTTTTATCATTTCACTTCATTTCCACATCTATCATGTTGATTGTTACTAAAAAGTTATATATAATGATTTTTCTTAAAATTCTATTTCTTTTTTTTTAGATTCCTGTGTAAATCCAAAGTTGCACTAAATTTAGATCAAATTCAAATTCCTGACCCTGTCCTTGATGACCTTAGTCTGAAGTGATAATTTCCTTCCATAATTTCTTAAAGCAATATTTACCTGTACATTTAAAATACTATCTTTCCTACAGTTGGTTTGAATGGTTATTCAAGTATTTTGCCGTTAAACTCCTATCGTACTCCATGTTGTCTTAATGATGGATCATGCCCATGTTTCAGTGTTATCTAGAACATTGCCTCGATATGGTAAATGCTCTGTATATATTGCCAAGTTTCCTTTATTATGCTCTTCAGTATACTTCTCTGTGAGCCGTGTATTTCATTAGATATTTGCTTTGATCATATAGGTGTCTACTATTCAAAAATAACATAATCTCATTTATAGTTTTCTTAGCTATAATTTTAGTGAAGAAAAAACCATTTTGATATGGTAGTATTTACCTTCCTGTTAAGAATAAAATTTGATGAGCTAACTCCTTATCTGGAAGACATATTACTTATAGCATGAAAATGGCCACTTCTCTATTGTTTTTTTAATATGAAGAAAACTTCTAGATGCTTAGCAAGGTAAAAGGATGGTTATCATTAATTTAATTGTGTTTTTAAACATTAAATTAAGTTTTTTGTTCAAAAGAGATTATGGATACTAGGGGTGCACTAAAAGTGTTCTTGATATACAGCAGAATTAACCTCCTTGTAGAGATGATGAAAGTATCTATAAAAGAAGAAGGTGATCGAAATAAGGAAATTGAAAATGGCTTATTTTTTTCAGTGTTTTGGATAAAATCTTTTAAAAAGCAAAAGATAGAAATAACAAAACAAACACCTCCAAAACTCATACTTCATAGTATTTTCACCCTCTGTTGCCTGGTCCCACATTTTACTGGTATTGGTCTGTGTGAACCCTAGACTACAGCAGAAGTGAGGACATAGAAATTCTGAGTTTTGTTATAAAAAACACTGTGACTTCTTTCTTGAATAAACTTTCTTCTTGGATCACTTGTGATAGAAGAAAAACAAATGTATAGAATAGCTCTGGAGAGATGCATATGGCAAGGAACTGAAACCTCCTGACAACAGCCATATGAATGAACTTGGAACTGAATTCTGGCCTCGGGCAGGTCTTCAGAGATTACAGCCCAACCTGCCTGCAAGACTGAACTTTCATAGGGGATCTGAACCCAAACTGCCTACCTAAACTGCTCCCAGATTAATGTGGAATTCTAGAAAATAAAATCTATAGTGACAGAGAGCAAATCAATGGTTTCTTAAATATGAGCATGTAAAGAGAGACAGTTTATAAAGAGTACAAGGCAATTTTTGGCTTCAAGGGGATAATCATGCATTAAAATTTATCAAAATGCACAATTTGTATGTAGTTAATATGTATATATGTCAATTGTTATACTTCAATAAAGCTTTTTATTAATAATAAGTTAATTTTTCAATTATAGTTGGTAGACAATATTTTATTAGTTTCAGGTGTACGACAGTGATTAGTTATTTATCTATATAACTCACAGTGACCACTCCAAATATTTAGTACCCCTCTAACCCTGTAAATAGTTATTACAATATTGTTGGGTATATTCTTTATGTTATACTTTGTATCTCCACGACTATTTTGTAACTACCAGCTTGTATTTCCTAATCCCTTTCCCCTTTTCACCAATCCACCTAACACCTTCCCATCGGGTAACCATCAAATGTTCTCTGTATCTATGAGTTTGTTTCTGTTTTTTTTTTCTTCATTTATTTTGTTTGTTTGTTAGTTCTTTTGATTCCACACATGTGTGCAATCATATGACATTTGTCTTCTTCTATCTGACTTACTTCATCTAGCACACTACCCTCTAGGTCAATCATGAATATCTTTTTCCAACCTATTACTTTTCATCTCTGTGTATTTTAATCTGAATTGGGTCTATTGTAGGCAGCATATGTAAGGGTTTTGTTTTTTTATCTATTTATTCAGCGACCCTATCCTTTGATTGAAGCATTTAATTCTTTTCCATCTGAAACACTTGTTGATAGATATGTAGTTATTGCCATTATTTATTTAAACCTTTGATACATATTTTTTTCATCCTAAAGAAATCCTTCAATATTTCTTGTATTACTGGCTTAGTAGTAATTAACTTTAGCTTTTTCTGGTCTGGGAAGCTCTTGATCTGTCCTTTGACTCTAAATGATAGCTTTACTAGATCACGTAATCTTGGTTATAGGACCTTGCTTTTCATCACTTTGAATATTTCCTGCCAATCCCTTATGGCTTACAAAGTTTCTGTTGAGAAATCAGCTGCCAGTCTTATGGAAGCTCCCTTGTAGGTAACGAACTGCTTTTTTCTTGCGGCTTTTGAGTCTCAGGGAACTCCTTGGACAGAGTGACCTGTGTTCTCCAGGTTGATGGCACCTATGGCTGAAGGCTGCGAGTGGGTAGGACTCAACAAAGGAACACTGGTTTCTGCACACACCTCTATCTGGGAGGAAGACTCCCCTCCAACTCTCGCCCTGAAGCCCAACAACTTGGTGCCTCCCTGTATGTCCCTCGCGCCCCTCCAGCAGCTTCCCCAGTGCTGGAGCTCAGAGTGAATGAGTTGATCAGCAAATAAGGTTGAACATGGGCCCTTTAATAGGAAGGTCTCTGCCTTCCGCAGCCCTCTGTCTCACTCAGCCTCAGCCTCCACTGGTTTTCATAGGCAGAGATTGTGGGGACTACTCTTTTTGGCACTGGAACACTGGGTTGGGGAGCCCTGTGTGTGGCTGGGACTCCTTTCTCCTCAGGTGGGGGAGGTGGCTCTGTAGTTTCGAGAGCCCTCCTGATTTTCAATTGCCACACATGGTTGTGGGACCTGGCTGTTTTGTGTCTGGGTCCCTCTTATCATTTTGACATGCCCTGTTATTTTAGGTGACCTAGTTGTAGTGCTTCTGTTCAGCAAGACCTCAGATGACTCTGCATGCTGGTTGCTCTGTAGTTTTGTTATAATTTCAGTGTGATTGCTAGAGGAGGTATGCGCACCCTCTACCTCCTACACCTCTTGCCCCTCTCTTCAATAAAGCTTTTGAAAAAACAAAACAAAGGTAATGTAAGTACTCAGCAGAGTAAGCAGTGAAGAGAGACATGGGGACCAGGGGGAGGTGGGGATAGTCAGGGACCCAATGTCAGAGTAGACATGACTAGTGGTAAAGTTTTAAGAATTAGGAAGGAATGACATAGAGGAATTATGGTCGTTAGCTTTGGAACCCAAACAATGGTGAACAGCAGACAGGTTCTGGTATGATCTGAACCTAATCCTTGATGTCATGTCCTCCCGCATCCCCCTCTTAGCAAGGCCAGGCCCCCTCTGTGCACCTCTTGCTATGGCTGTAGCAATGCCAGCTCTATTGAGGCACACAGGGCTCTTCCCTTATCTCTACATGGGAACCTAGATAAGATGCAAGTCCTAATGGAAAGGCATGGCAGTTGGAGTTGCCCAGGTGAACTACTTTGCCATAGACTATAGGGGGAAAAAAACATAAATGAAACAAAATAAAACAATAAAAAATCCCTATGAAGAATGTCTTGCAGGACATTCATTTCAGTGGGCCACCAATGGACCGACAATCCAGTGGTCCCAGCCAAGTGGTGACTATGGCAGCATGGCAAGCCATGCAAAGCCACCTGGGGAAACACCAAGTCAGTCAGGAAATAGAAGGAGCGAAGGGCCAGAGACTATTGAGATTTCCACAGGAAGGAAAGAATGGGCAAATCAGGGTAGGCAAGCTGAGGTGTCGCATTGAATAGTTTGAATAATTCTGACAAGCTCTTGGCTGTGGGGTGGTACCTAGTCATCCAGCACTTGACCCTAGGATGATGTAGGGTAGAGGGATAATGTCTCAGACTGCAGAATCCTGATAAAAGGAAGTGGGTGGGGGTATGGATCCAGATTGGTTGGGACTCACAGGTAAGTTGTTCATTATCTCTAGAAATTAGGTAGCTCTGGGAGGGGCAGTCTCTTCACGATCAGCAAGGCCCCAAGATAGCAAAGCATCACAAATACAGAAAAAAGGTGATTAATACAAGGCCCAATCCAACCTCTCGATCTCACTGAGATCATACTTCCCAGATAGAAACAAATATGGGCTTGGTTTTCTTCCTTTAGCCCCAATACCAGGATCCTGGAACCAACAGTTAATGATTGCTTTCCACATGCATATCATTCTTTAGACTGCCTGTCCTTCACAGCTCTAGGCCGCACCCATGAACCCCCATCACCACTGCTACACAACCCCTGTCCTACACTAGAGCCATTTCCAAAGACTCCACAAGTAACTCTGTACATGGCATTCAGAGAGCGTTTAGCAAAGGCAACCAGGATCTAATCCTGCTGAAGACACTCTGTATTAGTTTTCTGGTGCTGCCTTAACAAAGTACCGTAACTGAAAAGTATATATTATTTTGTCACATTTTTGGAGATCGTAAGTCTGAAATCAACCTCAGTCATAACTATACACATGAATCTGATACCCTCAATATTCTATCTCATCTGTATTTTATATTCTGCCTCTTCTTCTGCTGAAGAAATAACTGCTATTTAACTTTCTATGCACAGCGATCATGTCTTAGAAGAAAGAGTATGAAATAAAACTATTTTATGTCAGAAATGAAAAATTTAATGTAAAATTAACCTTCATAAAACAAATTTCTCATTTAAAGGTATTCTATTTAAGGGTGATCGAAAGTGCTCCCAGGTGAAAACTCTGTAATGATAGAAGATCAAGGATCCAAGAGAGAGAGATATCTGTGGATTTTTTAAAAATTCTCGTAATCTGTATAAAAAACAATAAATCACATAGAAGAAAACATCAGAACTAACCTCATGGACCTTGGACTCAAAGAGGATTTTATGAATTTGACCTCAAAGGTAAGGGAAGTAAAAGCAAAAATAAATGAGACCTAATCAAACCAAAAAGCTTCTACTTAGCAAAAGAAATTATCAATAAGGCAAAGAAACAACCATCTGAATGTGAAAATATATTTGCAAGCAATGCCTCCGTTAAGGCACTAATATCTAAAATATACAAAGAACTCGTACAACTCAATAACAATAAAAAAACCAATGATCTATTCAAAAAAAATGGGCAGAGGAACAGACACTTCTCTCAAGAAGACATAGAAATGGCCAATAATGTATGAAAGGATCCTCAACATTGTTAGCTATTAGGGAAATGAAAATTAAAACAGTTGTGAGATATCATCTCACACCTGGTAGAATGACTATTATTAACAGAACCAGTAATAAGAAGTTGGAGAGGATGAAGAGAAAAAGGAATCCTCATACATTGCTGGTGGGACTGCAAATTGGTACAGCCACTATGGAAAACAGTATGGAGGTTCTACTGTATGATCCAGCAATCCCTCTACTGGGTATTTACCCCAAAGATTTGAAAACTCTTATCCAAAAAGATATGTGTACACCGATGTTCATAGCAGCATTATTCACAGTGGCCAGGACATGGAATCAACTGAAGAGTCTTATGATAGATGATTGGCTAAAAAACCTGTGGTACATATATACAATGGAATATTACTCAGCCATAAGAAGAGATGAAAAACTGCCATTTGCAACAACTTGGGTGGAACTTGAGATAATTTTGCTAAGAAAAATAAGCCAAACAGAAAAGTTGAAAATCACATGATATCACTTATATGTGGGATATAAACCTAAAAGCAAAAAATGAACAGGATAAGCAAACAGAGACTCATGGTTATGAACGATAGACTAGTGGTTACCAGAGGGTAGGGAGGAGGGGGAAGTAGGGAAGTAGATGGTATAAAGGGGGTCAAATATGTGGTGACAGAAAGAAATCTAACTATAGGAGGTAGACACACAATGTAAAAAAAAAAAATATCTATATATATATATGTATATATATATATATATATATGCCTTACTGTTAAAGCATACTGCTGAAACTTATTGGATTTCTTTAACCAATGTCATCATAAAATTTTTAATTAATTGATTAATTAAAAAAATAGAATTACACAGAGACTTAGACAAATCTACTTTTATTTCCAGAGACTTCAATAACCCTCTCAAATAACTGATAGAACAAGTAAACAGAAAATCAGTAAAAAAAGAAAAACTAACTTAGACAGTACTGCTATGGTTTGAATAGTTGTGTTTGCTCTGAGTTTATATGTTTATATCCTAACTCCAAATGTGATGGTTTTAGTAGGTGGGTCCTTTGGGAGGTGATTAGGTCATGAGGGTGGAGCCCTCCTGAATTGAATTAGTGTTGTATAAAAGAAATTCCACAGGGCTCCCTAGCCCTTCTGCATGTGAGGACACAAGAAATCAGTGAGTCAGAAGAGAGCCCTCACTGACCATGCTGATGTCCCAATCTCAGACTTCCAGCTTCTAGAATTAAGAGAAATAAATTTCTGCTGTTTATAAGCCACCCAGTCTGTGCTATTTTCTTACAACAGCCCAAACTAAGACAAAGAACATCAACCAATTTCAATTACTTGATATTTGTAGAATCCTCTAGCCAAGAGCAGCAGCACACACACATTTCAAGTGAACATGGAACATTTACTAAGATAGTCCATATAATGGCCCATAAGACAAGAATCAATAAATTTAAAAGATTCAAGTCATGTCCTCTGACTGTAATGTAATTAAATTAGAAATAAAGAATAATATCTTACATTACAAAGTATTTTTCAAAACCTAATCATTATTTCTTAAAAAAAAAAAAAACCCTCAGCAAAATAAAAATAGGAGTGTCCCTCAGCCTGAAATACCTAAAGTAAACATCAATTTTAATAGTGAAAGACTGAATGCTTTCCCCTTATGGTGAGAAACAAGATATAGATTTCCAACCACACAACTCTTGCTCTTATTTTAACTTGAATCCTAGCGCTGTAATAAGCAAGACGGGAAATAAAATGCATAGAGATTGGAATGAAAAAAATAAAACACTCCATCTTCGGATGAGATGATGGTCTGTATTAGTTTGCTAGGGATGCTATAACAAAATATCACTGGCTGGGTAGTTTAAACAATAGAAATTTAGTTTTTCACTACTCTGGAGGCTAGATGTCCAAGATCAAAGTATTAGCTGGTTTGATTTCTCCTTGGATTGCAGATGGTCACCTTCATGTGATGTCCTCATATGACCTTTTCTCCTTGGTGTGCTTCTTTCTGTACAACCTGATCTTTTCTTATAAGGACTCCAGATGTATTGAATTAGGGCCTACCCTAACAACTTCACTTAACTTATTTACCTCTTTAAGGGCCTTATCTCCAAATACTGTCACATTCTAAGGGTTAGCACTTCAACGTATAAATCTTGGGAGGACATAATTCAGTCCATAATGGTCTATGTAAAAAGTTCCATGGAATTTGTAATAATACTTCTAAACCTAATAGGTGAGTTCAGCAAAGTTTCCGGGTATAAGATCAACACACAGAAATTAATAGCATTTCCATATACTAACAACAAATGTGCACACTGAAATTAGAAACAGTCTCATTTACAATCACTCCAAAGATTTGAAACAGATAGAAACCTAAAAAAAAACAAAAACAAAACAAAACAACAACAACAACAAAAAAAAACACATGCAGACGCTGCATGCTAAAAATTACAAAATACTAATAAAATATATCAAAGAAGATCAAAATAAATGGACAGACATACTGCATTCACGGACTGGAAGAATCGAAATGTCAGATTTTCCCCAAATGACCTATAGCTTTAACACAATTCCTATCAAAATTCTAACAAGTTTTTCCTGGATAAACCACTCTCATTCTAAAATGTACCTGAAAGGACCTAGAAGAGCTAAATTTTTCTTTGAAAAAGAATAAAGTAGAAGTGTGTTTACAATGCAGGTTTTGTTATTATGCAGGAATGGTGAGATTTCCCTCTAGGTGTGGAGTGTAGGGATTTCCATGTTGGCAGAGAGCAAGAATTCCAGGATCTTGGGCTAAGCAGATGGCGAGCTTAGGAAAAACAGTAGAATCCCTAATACTAAAGGAAGAAAAGCAACAAGTGTTCTGTGTCCCTTTTGTGCTTTAGAAGCAATCCATGGATGTCACTGGAGAGGAAGTTTTAGTGTCAGGGGTGAAGTTGTCTCTGGCACAGGGGACAAAGTCATCTCCAGCAGTGAGCTCCTGGGCTAGGGTAGCATCGATATTATTTTTAAGTAGATGTGGTTTTGTTTTTATGGCTATAGGGATTATTATGAGGCTAATAGTTTGGAGTTTCAGCATAGCCTGTAGCAAGTCCTCTTTTGGCCAATTATTATGGGTCCTTTTCTTCCATTGTTGTTCTGGTTGGTGACCAGCAAGCTGGCAAAATTTTGGGGTTAGAGGGCTTGTATTAGCCAAGCTCGATGGCACGTAGGCCTCACCATTAGTCATGTCTGGTTGAAATGATGGCTTATTTGAAGGGTATGGGCCTTTGGATTGCAGACCAACGAAAGCACCCACACTTGTAGTACTAAGACCATCAGTCAACATAACAGTGTGAAACTGCACTTGATGGGTTTTGTTTTCACTTTCTTTTTTGGTGGAAGTTTAGGTTGAAATGGGCCCCCTATCGTTTGCCTGGCCCAAGGGACAACCTATAGTTAATGGGTCCTAGGAGAGTATGTGCCCTCTATCTGGCCTCCAGCCTTTGTGCGATGGGGACAAGTAGGGCCACACATGATTGTGATTTATATTTGGGTATCTGTCAGAGAAGAGAATTCCAGAGATTTTTACACTGAAGGCAACAAGTCTTACGCAATAGTCCAACAGTTTGTAAGAAATGTAAAGATAGGGCCATTTGTTGGCCAGGTCATCCAATGTTAAGATGACTACCTGAAGTTTGACCCGTTGTATCGATCCATGTGTCTCATCTTTCATCAGGGAGATCATGGCTAAGGGAAGGAAGCAGCAACATTCCACTGATTTTAAAAAATTAAAAAAGATTCATTTTTATGTTGGTTGACAGTATCATTCATATAGTCTATGAACTCCCATTGCTGTGCATTCCTTTGGTTAATCTCAAGGGACTTCCTAGGAAGCCAAGGGGTCTTGAGGAGTGACCTCCTCCAGCACTGTGGCATCTGGAAAGGGAATGAGAAAAGGCAATGGCATTCCTTTGCCCCACTCCCCATAGGTAGAATATTCCAGAGAATCCAGGTTAGGCTCCATCTTGTATTAAGGAGGTCTCAGTAGTTGTGCCTAAGCTTGTTGGGTGCTATTCCCATGACCCAAAGCATAATTGGCAGGTTAGTATGTAGGGTCACATGCTCAAGGTCTGTAAGAGCCTCTGTTTCCAGGAGAGCCTAGTATGGAGCCACTCATTTTGTTTTAATGAGGTATAGTGCAGGGCCAGGATAGCCATTTCCTTGCATCAGAAGCTCTTAGGTAAATTGTGGTCATCATAGGTGGTCCAGAGACCCCAGAATGCATGAGAAGAGATTGCCACGGCCTCAACAGTGTAAGAACCTCTAGGAACACTAACTCACATGCCTGTTGCTTTAATTTGAACGTGTTTTAGAGCTTTTGTTGGAGGGGACCCCATTTGAGGGGAACCTGATGATAAGGGTTATGTGGTGACAAGGGTTATATAGCTATAGTAAATGAGACAGTGTAGTATCAGTTCAAGAATAAACACACAGGCCAGTAGAACAGAATAGAGAACCTGGATATAGACCCGCACAAATATGGCTAACCGATTTTTGACAAAATCGAGTAAATGAAGGCAGAAGCCTTTTTAACAAATAATGCTGGAGCAGTTGCGCATCCATAGGCAAAAGTGATATGCATCAGCCTAACCTCATCTTAAACAAAAATGAACTCAAAGTGGATCCCAGACTGAAATATAAAAGTACAAAACATTTAGAAGAAAATATAGGAAGAAATTGTCATGACTGAAGGCTAGATTAAGGCTACATAAACACATAAACAAACAAAAAAAGTATATAAAAATATCTCACTTTCCACATTTAAAAACTAAGAAAAGGAAAGAATGCAGAAGAATATAATAAACACTTAAATAGAAATTAATGAAGTAAATAGAATAAACTAGAGAAAGTTAGTGAAGGCTTAAGAATAATAAACTTGATAAAGCTCAAGGCAAGGTTCATCAAGTTAAAAAGAGGAAATATATAAATTACCAATATTAGGAATGAGAAGGCATCACTACAGATTATACAAATATTGAAAGGGGATAAAGGAAAATCAATGCTCCATTTATGCCAGTAAATGGATAACTTAAATGGACAAATTCTTTTAAAAACACAAATGACTAAAGTAAACATAAGAATAATGTGTGTTACCCTATATCTACTTTTTCTTGGAGAATAAAATTATATTCTAAAATGTATCTTAGAAACAACGAAATACCAAAAGCGGGTCATTATAATAAAAAAGAAAAGAGAGAAATTTGCTTACAATTTTTTTTTTCCTGAGAAACACAATTATCACTGTAATATACTGCGAACACTCATTTGTCTGAATTTCAATTATTCATTTTATGGATTATCCGAGAAAATTTTAAAGTCATTGCCTGAATTCTGCCTAATATTTAGCTATACAACTGGATGCTTTTATCTTCAAGTAAATACATTCTCAAGGAATGCAAACAAAATTGAACATTTGCTTAAATAAACATAATTATGAAGATAAATGTATACTTAGGATAAGTGCTCCAAAGCAAAATATTACTTTGCATCACAATTTCTCTCTTTTGGACATAGTAAAAACACCTTCCGCCCCACAAATTTAACACCTCAGACTGTATTGAAGTATTGGTATTATATATATTCAAAGTACTAAAAAAAAACAAGTACTCAAAAAAATTTCAGGCCTGTCTACAAAGTTCTGAATGATTTGAAGTACTGAAATATCAGGACTGCAGGGGACAAAACAACATAAATTTAAAAGGCCCCCAATACTATAAGATGTATCTTAAGTATGTTTTGCAAAGAAATAAACTATAAAACGAAAAACACTGTAATATATGTTGGCTCCTATTGGTGTCTGTACAATACTATGCCTTTTCTCTCTGTTAAAATAATACATATGAAAGTGCTTTGTCTTCAGCAAGGGAGAAAGAGGAGTGGTCTAAAGCAGGGATCTCAACCTCTGGGCAAGGGCCAGACCTGGGCCACACAGCAGGAGGTGAAGCTTCATATGTATTTGCAGCGCTCGCCAGCGCTAGCATCACCGCCTCAGCTCCACCTAGGATTATCAGGCCTTAGTTTTCACAGGAGCACCGGTTCCAGGTGCCAAAAAGGTTGGGGACCACGACTCTAAAGAGTATCCAAATAAGGAAGCAGAAAATTTCTCATCTTAAAAATTCGTATTTTAAAACTTCCTAAGAATTTATTCCAGAATACATTGGTGTTTTAGTGTAAAAATGCTGTTTTCCAAAATTTTTGAGCTAAATTGACAGTGCAGGAAAATGCAGCATTACCATCCTAGTAGCCTGAGGGGAGGGGCACAGCTCCTGCTGTAAATAGAGCAGTAAGTAATCTATAGTTCTGACTACATGGCATTTTAAATGTTGTTTGGGAAATCATATAAGGGACTTTTTAAAAAAAATTAAGTTAGGCATGTTTACACTACATTAAACATTTCTAGATTTTGAAAGAAGCTCTACATCTCAAAAATATTCACTAAATATGTAATAGTGGAATATAAAATGAAGTAATCGACAGTGGCAATGATATTCTCACAGTTGCCAGTATTCTAATTTCTTATTTAATATTAAGAACTAAATCATGTTAAGCATTGCAATTTGCTGAAATTATAGAGAAGAAAAGAAATATCGAATGCCATTGAAAACTCAAAAGAGGTAATTCAGAAAGATACAGGCTCTTCAGTGGCTTTCAAACCTAAGCCCAAGTATTGTTTCTGCTTTTATTTGGTCTCTTTTTGGGGGTGTGTGAATTTTGTTTTGAAACCAAGTACTAAAGCTTTAAAATGTATAAAATATTGATGCTTTCCAAAGAAACACTTAAACTAAAATTAGGCTTAAGACACGTTTTACTTACAAAATTTCTGCTATAGCATTAGTAATTAGGATCTATCTAGCCCCGAATAGCACTGAAATTCTTTGTGCGAGTGACAGATACAATCAACATCCTGAGTGCTGCCACAAGCTCCTTATTTGTTTGCCAGGTGGCATCGTGCCCTTCAGTGATGTCTTCCAGTTACTGGCTTTATGTGACCCAAAGTCACAAGAAAATGGTAAAGAACTTGTTCATCTTACTATGTATTTTCTAAAAGTGAATATAACCATTACATTAACTGTACTCTCCAAATGTTCATTAAAAACCCAAACCAAATCCTTTTACCTTCAATAATCATAAGGAACCTTTATATTTTATATAATATATTGTACACTATATGCATGGCCTGTTTATGCAATTTTCAAAAATAATATTGTCAAACTAATTGGCAGGGTTACATCAATCTTTCCATTGGTCCTTGGATTTTTTGAATAATGACATCTTGGGTTCTATACCTAATACCTCTTCTCGAATAATACATTTTGCATTCAATGTAAAGAATAGAAAAAAATAGATAGCAATATTACCAACAAAGCTGCAATATCAAATGTTAATCCTTTATTTTCTTTAGAATTTATGGTTGATGTGATTGTTACTGATGAAGAGACAGATGCCACGGAACTATCGTGGATTATGGTTGTCATGGATGTTGACATCTGGGATGTGTTTTGTGAAACATTTGTTATTTTGGGTGCAGACTTTGAGGTGGTGGAAGTCAGATTTGTTGAGACTGAGGAAGCTGGAGTTGTAGACGGTTTCACAGTGTCGTTGGAAGTTTCACTTGTAGGGCTGGGAGGCGCACGGAGGGTGCTCCGTGCTGGTTTAGCGGTGGGGCTTTCCAGAAGTGCGGGAGATTTCTGCTCGAAGATGTCGCCAAGCCTTCGCTGTCGCCTGCTGCCTTCAGTAGCTACAGCATCAACAGCGCCCCCACGATGAACACGGCCAAACCAATTCGTACACCCAGACCCATTGTTCTAAGGGAAGGATGAGATCGCGGTCTCCGGGTTTCCAGCGCCTGTGGTGGTGGTGCTAGCTAGAGCCGCCCTTCTGTGCACGGGAGCTCCACGTCCCCTCCTCCACACACATCTTCCCTCCACCACCTGCCCGGCAATGACCCAGCAGCGCGGTGCTGTGCCTGGAGCAGGCGTTGTGCGCAAGCCCCTGGGGCGAAACCGGGCGTCCCTGTATCTATTAAGGAAATTAAATTTGGAAGTAGGAACCTTCGCACGAAACAAACTATGGGCTTAAATGCTTCAGTGGTGAATTCTCCCAAACATTCAGGAAAGAAACCATACCGATTACACACAAACTATCGCAAAAAAAAAAAAAAAAAAGGGAAAAGAAATGCTTCCCAACTTATTCCGTGATGCTAACATTATACTGAAACCAAAAACAGACAAAGACATTACAAGAAAACCACAGACCGATATTCTTCATTAACATAAAGGCAGAACCTGAACAAAATTTTAGCACATTAAACCCAACGTTATATATGAAAAGGATAACATATCAAGAAAAAGTAGAGTGTATCCAGGAATGCGAGCTTTGATATTTGAAAATTAATATGTCATCATTAAACTGCCAAAAATGGTAAAACGTATAATTATAGTAGGGGACTCTAAGACTGCCCCCAAAGCCCTACTTCCCAGTATTCTCACCTTTGCATATCTCTCCACATTTTACCAGCGTTCATTTATAAGGACGCGACAGTATGGCAAAAGTGAGGGCACACCACCTTCAATGTTAGGTTATATTTTCGGTCTTGGATCACTTGGTTTGCGAGAACTCTTGTGATGAGCATCCCTACAGAAAGAAAGACCCATGCGACAAGGAACTGAAGTGCCTGTCAACAGCCAGGGGAAAGAGCTTGAAATTGAATCTTCCATCTTCGGGCGTTTTCAGAGACTGCTGTCCTAGTAGACAGCTTGACTGTAGTTTCATGGAGGAGATTGAACTGAAACTATCTACCTAAATTGCTTCCAGGTTAATGTAATTTTCTAAAAAATGTAAACAAATGTATAGTGACAGAAAGCAGATCAGTGGTTTCCTGAACATGAGCAGGTAGGGATGAAGAAATAACAAACACAAGGAAACCTTTAATTTTATATGTATAAACATCTATCAAATTGTATATCTTAATATATGTAATTTAGACTTGTTATGCTGTTTATTTTTAAGTTAACAGATACTCAAAACTCATTATTTTCTAATTACTACATGTTACTATGATCTATGTTTTACAAGTTATTTACGTCGATTGTATTTCAAGTAGAAATAGAATACAATGAAGTGCTAATACACATCTTTTCTCAACTTCACATTCAGAGACATAAAGTTGTAGCTTAAAATTGGCTGTGTGGTAAACACTACACCTTAGAGATTGATTTATTGATTTATTATTTCATTTGCTGTGACGACCTAAGGAAGTCAAGAGTATGTTAACACTTCAGATTAAACTTAAAAGTGTTTTGTGTTGGTAGTTTTCCATTGGGAACAGCACAAATGTTTGAGGAAATGTTCCTTCAGTATTCAAAAAGTATTACCCCATGAAGCAAATTACTAACATAATTGACGAATGACTGAAGTTCCAACAGACTTCTTTGCTGTGTCACTGAGTTCTTGTTAATGAAAATAGAAATATCAACCAACATTTATTTTAATAACAGGTAAAAGATATGAATGGATAATTCACCAAAAAAGATAGGTGACAAATAAACACATAAAATACACTCACGATCATAAGCATTAGAGAAATGCAAGGTAAAGCCACGAAGAGATTCTACTCTACATGCCTATTAGAATGGCAAACATTAAAAATACTGATCATGACAATTGTCGGTGAGTAGACAGAACTTCTTATTCACTCGTGGGGGGAATATAAATTAATAACCACTTTAGAACTCAATTTAGCAGTTTCCAAGATTTTTTAATTTCGCATTTTAAATTTTGCACTGCACTGCTAGATACTAAAATGAGAAATGAAAGCATAGGCCTATATGAAGACCTGTACAGTCACCATCATAGTAACTTAACAGTCAAAAAGCCAGATGTCATTTATTGAAAGGGTTAAAAAATTGTGGTGCATTTGAGTAAGAATCTAGGAAGATGATAGAGTAAGAAGCACCAGGAATTCATCTCCCCACCTAGACAACAATTGTATCACAGAATGTGTCTAATATAACTAGTTTGGAACTCTGGAGCCTATACAAAGGCTTACGACTTCCTGAAGAAGGCTTAGACAGTAAATTGCAAATAATTTTGGTCAATGTCAGCCCTTAGCACTGTAGCAACTACCCATTCCCCATACCGTTGACCTGTGACAGGCAGCTGTGCAAATGTGTCTGGTTAGCTTGCGTATAGTTTGTGGGGGCCAGGTGAGACCTTGCTCTTCAAATATTGAGGATCTGTATTCTGATCTGATTGCTGCTTCTGATCACAGGAGTGAAGACACAGAAGTGGACAGCCATTTGTGCAACATTTATTCCACTGTTGCAAGCCCTTCCAGGGGATTTAAGGCATCAGCACACTTTCCCCTTCTTTTTCCTCTCTTTCTCCTTTTGGGAGCCAGACATTCCAAAACAACCACATATACAAGTGAACTGAGAAGGTCACTGCACAGAGAAAGGCACAGTCTCAGAAAAGACCTCAGATGATGTTAAGTTTGTACCTCTGGCTGATCCCCAGCAGAGACAGCCTACGACACTGACAAATTTTTAAGATAACAACAGCAAACACTGAGGAAGGTGGAGAATTTGCTTTCCAGACTTATGATATTATTAGATTCCAGTGTCCGGTATTTAACAAAAATAAGGCAAACAAAGAAGCAGGAAAGCATAGCCCATTCAAAGGGGAAAAGGCATTGGGAACTATCCTTTAAAAAGATCTGACAGCAGATATAGTAGGCAGAGACTTTAAAATAACTGCCTTACAGATAATCAAAGAAGTCAAGGAAGACATGGAGAAAGTCAAGGAAATGATGAATGAACGAAATGGAAATATCGCAAAAGAGATAGAAAACATAAAAATAAATCAAAAGGGAATTCTGGAGCTATAATTACCATAACTGAAATAAAAAAATTTACTAGAGGTATTCGAAAGTAGATACGAGAAGACAGAAGAAAGAGATCAATAAACCTTAAGAACACTTTTTTAAAAATTAAGGAAAAGTGAACAGAATATAAGGCACACACTTTGTGGGAGTCCCAGAAGGAGTAGTGAGGAAGGGGAAGAGAGATAACTTGAAATAACACCTGTACTATCTAAAGCAGTATACAGTTTCAGTGAAATTCCGAGTAAAATATCAATGGCGTCCTTATAATTAGAAACCTAAAATTTATATGAAACCACAAAAGACCCTGAATAGCCAAAGGAATCTTGAGAAAAACAAAGTGAGGTATCATACTCTTTGATGTCAAACTCTACTACAAAGCTACAATAATCTAAATAGTATGGTACTGGTCTAAACGTAGATATATAGATCAATGGAATAGAATAGAGATCCCAGAAATAAATCCTTGTTTATACAGTCAACTAATCTATGACGAAAGAGGCAAAGATATACAATGAGGTAAAGACAGTCTCTTTAACAAGTGGTGTTGGAAAAACTGAACAAATACATGCAAAAAAAATTATACTGAAGCACTTGCTTACACCCTATACAAAAACAAACTCAAAATGGATTTAAAGACTTAAATATAAGCCCTGAAACCATCTAACTCCTGGAAGAAAACATTAGCAGTAAACTCTTCGACACTTACCTTAGCAATATCTTTTGGATATGTGTCCTTGGGTAAAGGAAACAAACAAATAAATAAATGGGACACAACAAAGTAAAAACTTTTTGTGCAGAAAAGGAAACATTCAATAAAACAAAAAGACAACCTACTCAATGGGAGAAGATATCTGCAAATGACACATCAGATAAGGAGTTAATAGCCAAAACACATAAGGAAGTCATACCAGACCCCCCAAAACAGCAACAACAAACAAACAAACAAACAAACAAATGAAAAAGCAGCCCAATAAAAAGTAGGGAGAGGACCTGAACAATTATTTCTCCAAAATAGGACCTATAGATGCCAAAAGACATATAAATAGATGTTCAACATCATTAATAATTAGGAAGATGCAAATTAAAAGCACAATGAGATATCACCCCATAGCTTCCAGAATGGCTATCATCAAAAAACCAATAAATAACAAGTGCTGGAGAGATCGTGGAGAAAAGGGCCCCCTTATACACATCAAAACAGTATAGAGATTCCTCTAAAAATTAAAAATAGAACTTCCATATAATCCTGCAATTCCGCTTCTGAGTATTTATCCAAAGAAAACAACACTAATTCAAAAAGATATATTTACCCCATGTTTTTTGCAGCATTTCTACTAATAGTCAAGATATAGGAGAACCCAGATATCCATTAATAGGTGAATGGATAATTATGTCACACACACATACACACACACACACACACACGCAATGGAATATTATTTAGCAATAAAAAAGAATGAAATCTTGCCATCTGCAACAACATAGATAGACTTAAAGGGTATTATGCTAAGTGAAATACGTCAGAGACACAGAAAGACAAATGTTATATAATTCGCTTATATGTGAAGTCTGAAAACAAAACAAATGAATAAACAAAACCAAACAAACTGACCCATAGATATAAGGAGCAAGCTGCTGGTTGCCAAAGGAGAGGGAGGTGGGGGAATGAGAATTTAAAAAAAAAATCATGTCACCCCAACAAAAAATAAAAAATATCATTCCCCAAAATTAAATTAAAGAATCATATATAGGTACCTTTTGTTCCCACAGGATAGAAAAAGAAAAAAGAAATATTTAATAGAGATTTTAAGTTTGTCTTTCAAAACCAAAGTTCTGTTAAAACAGCAAAAGCAGTATGCCAAGAAAAGGAACTCATACAAGTCCTTGAACTTGCATTTTTCATACTAAATATTTATCATATAATTCTAATACTGAAAAAATAACACAAAAATTTATTCTGAAAGTCTTTTCCTTATTTTATGTAGAAAAGTATGAAAAATATGGGCAAATGACTCTAAAGTTTCATGTGTGGGCTAATTAAAAATAATGTAGATGCATGGGTACACACACACACACACAAAATCAATGGCTGATAACTCCTCAAATTTGACTATAGTCATGAGTATAAACATCCAAGAAGCTCAATCCAAGAAGGGTGAACTCAAAGTGACCTGAAACAAGACACATTGCAATCAAAGTGTCAAAGGTCACAAAGAGAGAACCTTGAAAGGATCAAGGGAGAAATGACTTACATGCAAAGAATACTCAATAAGATTATCCATAGGTTTTCATCAGAAACCTTGGAAGCCAGAAGGCAGTAAGCTGGCATGTTTGGAGTGCAGAAAACAAATAAACAAACAAACACACACACACACTGTTAACCAAGAATCCTATATCTGGCAAAACTGTCTTTCAAAATGAGAAATTAAAAATTCCCAGATAAACAAATGAAGGAAGTTTATTATCACTAGACTTGACCAGCAAGAAATGTTAAAGGGAGAACTTCAGGTTGAAATGAAAATATAATAGACTAACTTGAAAGAATAAAGACTAACATGAAGGAAAAAATATCTTTGATAAAAGCTACTTTTATTGTAACTGGTTGGTACCTCCACTTTTAAAATTTCTACAGGATTTGAGAAACTAGTGCATTTTTTTAAAAAAAGTATTAGTCTATGTTTTGGGCATACAATATATAAAGACATAATTTCATGACACCAATAACTCAGAGTTGGGGACAGAATTGTATAGGAGCAGAGTTTTTGCATGTTATTGAAGTTAGGCTGATCTAAATTTAAATTAGAGTGTTATAATTTTAGAACTTTTAATATAATCCTCATGATAATCACAGAATTGCTATAGACTATAAACAAAAGGAAATGAGAAGACAATTAAAATGTTTCACATTAAAAAATAAAAAACAAAAGAAGACAGTGAAAAAGAAAATGAGGGCTGAAAAAGCTATAAGGCATATAGGAAATAAACTGACGGAAGTAAATCCCTCCTTATCTGCCATGTCTAGCAAGTGGTAAGTCCACATCCAGCACGGCTCTGGAGAATGAACGGTGGGAGATGAAGAAAAGAAAGAAGACAGAAAGCTGGGATTAGGAGGTCCACCAACCACTGATGGTGGACAATGGCACAATTTCATTTTTTCAAGCTACTTTTATATAAGAACATACAATAGTCGGCATAAGCAGTTTCTCTTGGGCATAACAACACTGTTTCTTCTGCTTCTCCAAAGCCATATCTTATCACAACCTTCAGCTAGTTTGTCTGCCTGTGGCAACATTTATACTTTCTTGTTCTCAGAAGAAGTTTTCTGAGGCAAGGTAATCCTCGGTTGCCCTTGTAGACTGTAAGGACCTTGTCAGCTTATAGTCCGCTCTCCACACTTATCAATAATTACTGTTTTCTATAGATAATAACTTTAGATCCAAAGACATGAGTAGGTTGAAAGTGAAATGATGGAAAAACAAACATATTCCATGCAAACAATGACCACAGAGAGTAAGAGCAGCTATACTAATATCAGACAAAATACTTAAACTTTTTTAAGGTTATGAGACAAAGAAGAACAATTCGATATAGTAATAAAAAGTTTTATACAGCAAGAAGATATAACAATAATAAATATTTATGTACCTAATAACAAAAAAATATATAAAGCAAAAACTGACAGAATTGAAGAGATAAACAGGCAATTCTACAACAGTTAGCAACTTCAATACTCCATTCACAATAATTAATAAAACGACCAGATCAAAACAAAAAAAGAAAAGCAATTAATATGTAGAGGACCTGAACAATAAGAAACCAATCAGATCTAAGAGAACCATACATAAGACTCTACCCAATAGCAGCAGAAAGCACATTCTTCTCAGGGACACATGAGACATCTCCATGAGAGACGATGTTAAGCCACAAATTCAAGGTTAATCAATTTAAAAAGACATATTATAACAAAATATCTTCAACCTCAAAGGGATGAAGTTAGAAGTTGTGAAAATTAAATTTTATAAATTTGTGGAAATTAAACATACACTCTTAAACAATCAATGGGACCAAGAATAAATCACAAGGAATATTAGAAAATACTTAGAAATAAAACAAAAAACACACATGCCAAAACCTATGAGATGCAGCAAAAACAGTAATAAGGAATAAGTAATACCTTTAAAGCTTATATTAAAAAATGAATTGCCTAACTTTATAACTTAAGGAACCAGAAAAGAACTAAACCATGAGTTAGAAAAAGTAAAGAAATAGGAGATCAGAACTAAATAAAGAATAAAAACAATAGAAAAAATCAATAAAACCAGAAGATTGTTCTTTAAAAAGATTGCAAAAATTGACAACTCTTTAGCTAGAATGATTAAGAAAAAAGAGAGAAGACTGAAATTACTAAAATCAGAAATAAAAATGGGGACATAACTACCACGTCTACAGAAATAAAAAGATTTACAAGTGTACTGTGAACAAGTGTGTATAAAAAAGTTGGAAACCCTAGATGAAATAGACATTTTATAGACACACAAATCTATCAAGACCAAATCATAAAGAGAATATCTAAATAAATTTATAATTTTAGGAAGGATAATGAATGATTAATCAAAAACCTCCCAACAACAAACAAATCTCTGAATCTGACATCTTTACTGGTGAATTATACCAAAAATTTAAAGAATATTAATCCTTGTCAAAATTTTCCAAAAACTTGAAGGGAGAACACTTCCTAATTTATTTGCCCTGATACCAAAATCGGAAAAAGATATAAGCAAAGTACAGACCAATATCCTTTATGAATGATGATGCAAATATCCTTAAAAAGATAATGGCAAAATTCAGCAGCATATTGAAAGGATTAAACACATGTTTAAGTGAGATTTATCCTAGAGCGCAAGGATGGTTCACTATATGAAAATCAACCGATGTAATATATCCCATTAACAGAATAAATGGGGATAAAGAGAAAAAAACATATGATCATCTCGACTGATGCAGAAAAGCTTTTGGAAAAATTCAATACCTGTTTACAACAAACTAGCAACAGAAGGAAACTACCTCAACCTAATAAAAGTCATATAAGAAAAACCCACAGCTAACACCATACTCAATGGTTAAAGACTGAAAGCTTTTCAATCAGGAATACAGATTGCCTTCTCTTACCACTTCTATTTAACATCGTACTGGAAGTTCTACCCAGATGAATTAGGCAATAAAGAGAAATAAAAGGCATTCAAATGGAAAGGAAGAAGTAAAATTATCTTTGTTCATAGATAATATAATCTTACATGTAGAAAACCGTGGAGAGCGGATTATAAGCTGACAAGATCCTTGTGGTCTGTGAGGACAACCAACGGTTGCCTCACCTCCATAAATTCCTTCTGAGAACAAAGGAGTACAAATGTAGCCACAGGCAGACTAACAAGCCGAAGGTCATAATAAGATATGGCTTCAGAGAAGTAGAAGAAACAGTATTGCTATGCCTTAGAGAAACTGCTTATGCCAGCAATTGTATGTTCTTGTATAAAAGCAGCTTGCAAAAATGAAATTGTGCCATTGTCCACCACCAGTGGACAGTAGACCACCTAATCCCAGCTTTCTGTCTTCTTTCTTTTCTTCATCTCCCCCCATTCCCACCCAGGTATATTTTCCAGAGCCATGCTGGACGTGGCAGGATTTACCACTGCTGGACGTGGCAGGTGGAGACTGAACAAGGACCTGAGTATGGGAGGACACAAAACAGGTAAGGTGAGGAGACTCCCTTGGAAAAGTGTGCACAAAAGAATAAAGGAGAAGGAAGAAAATACAGATAGCAGCCTGGTAGAATTAAAAAAAAAAAAAAACATGCATTAAGTAAATTTAAGGCATTAAGTAAATTTAAGGAATAGGCTGTAATAATCAGGAGTTAAACATGGGACAACAAGGGTCAAAGGACTGTAATATTTTTGTACAAATGCTTAAAAATCTGCTTAGGGCTAAGGGGCGTAGTATGTGCACTCACCAGATTCAGCAACTTTTAGATTTCATACAAGGAACTTGTCCCTGGTTCCCAGATGAAGGGACAGTGAATTTAGAAACATGGGAAAAAGCCGGAGTGCACTTCTGGGAATGTTTTTCAGCTGAAGGACCTAAAGATTTCCATATTTCAACTTTTGCCTTATGGGGACTAGTAAGGGACACTCTTGACCCTACACCTTCTGCCAATCAACTTCCTGCTATAGTACAGCAATTAAAGAATACAGTAGAGGGTTATAAAGCTTTAAAGAAAACTGTGCCTTCAGCTCTTCCTTTAACTGAGGAGCCTTTGCCATCAAAGTATGAGCAGGAGTTAGAAACAGAGAAATGTCATTCTACAGAGTCCTCTGATGAGGAAAGCTCCCATGAGGAAGGGGAAGATTCCGCCACAGGATTGGTTGTGGCTTTGGCAAAATTATCTTGTGAAGTGCCGCTTTGGCTGCTCCTGCAGCTCCTTCCTGTGGGACCAAACCTAAGAAACGAAATACTGTTACCTTGACTGTAATCTCTAAAATCATATGTTCTCCCTTACAATGGGGATTGCAGATAGCCAGAGAGCAAGGAGAAGATACTAGGGGATTTCATGTGTTTCTGGTCACTGAGAGACAAGTAGATGGGCAAGTTGTTAGAGAACTCTGCTGTTCCTTTTAAGAAACTTAAAGACCTGAAACAGGCTTGCATTACATACGGGCCAACAGCACCTTTTAATTTGGCAATGCTTGAGCGTTTTCAGAGTGAAGCCTTGACTCCTTGCCTCTCAGTTATTGGAAATAGAATGCTAGGGTTTGTTTATCAGGGGGAGATTATTTACTGTGGCAGAGTGAGTGGTTCGATCTCAGTGAACAGTAAGCAAGGTGTAATGCTGCCCATAATATTCCTATAAGTATTGAAATATTGACTGGAGAAGGACAATATTTAGATTTCAGGCAGCAGCTGGTGTATGAGGTCCAGGTATATCAACAGATTATTAATCTGTGCCTTGAAGGTTTGGCACAGTCTTCCTACTTCCAGGGCTAAATCAGAGGAATTGAGTAGTAAGGCAGGGCCCTGATGAACTATACCAGGATTTTGTTTCTCTCCTCTTACAGGCTGTGTCTAGGACAGTATTTGATACCGAAGCAGGGGAAATAATAGTGAAGCAACTTGCCTATGAGAATGCTAACAAACCTTGTCAGACAACATTAAGACCTTACAGAAAGACTTGCGCATTGTCTGATTTTATCAGAATTTGTGCAGATATCAGGCCAGCATATGTGCAAGGGGCCACTCTGGCTGCTGCCCTAACCTAGTCTCTAGGTAATATAAGGGCATCCACAGGGGAAGGTAATGAAAGGTAGAGGAAGTTTTTTCAGATGTGGTGGAATCGGACATTTTGCAAGAGAATGTCCCACCAGGAGCTTAGCTGGAAGTTCTGGAAGTAATCTAATATTACGTGGTCAAGGGGCAAGTAAACCTAAACTACCTGGAGTTTGCCCCCAATGTCAAAAGGAACCCATTGTGCCAATAAATGCAAGTCTATCTCTGATGTCCAGAGAAACTTGATTCAGGGAAATGGACCCTGGGGCCAGCCCCTGCACCGCCAAATAATGGGGACACTAATTACCAATACTTCAGTGGTCCTGCTGCCCAATGTGGAGTGGTTGCCTCGAGTGGACTGCCAGTCCATGGTTTTGCCACAGGAGAATCAGGAAAGCCCACCATTCAACTCTGCTGCGCTACGCTAGGAAGTGCAAGACTGGACCTCAGTCCCACCACCCGATACGTATTAACTCCTGAAATGGGGCCACAAGCATTTCCTACCAGGATATGGGGTCCTATTCATCCTGGAACAGTAGGTCTTATTTTAGGAAGAAGTAGCTTGACTATGCAGGGATTGCAGGTGTTGCCAGGAGTTATTGATGAAGATTATACAGGAGAAATTAAAGTGATGGCTCAACAGTATGAACTATTGTTCAAATATTATTAACCGATAGAATTGCTCAATTAGTACTTATTCCTCATGTCAAGCCTGGGAAAGTAATAAATTCTAGGAAGAGGGGAAAATCTGGATTTGGTTCCTCAGATGTTTATTGGTTTCAACAAATTAAACGAGAAAGACCTATGATGACTCTATTGATAGAAGGAAAAATGTTTTCTGGTCTTTTAGATACTGGGGCTGATGTATCAGTTATTGCTGATAAGCATTGGCCTTATAACTGGCCCACTGCTCCAGCTTTAGCTGAACTGCAAGGCATAGGACAAGCTCAAGGACCATTACAAAGCTCAAAGTTATTACAATGGACAGATCCTGATAGTCAACAGGGCTCCTTCCGTTCTTATGTACTTTCTGGTCTGCCTGTTAATTTATGGGGAAGAGATGTTCTGTCATAACTGAAAGTTATGATCTTTTGTCCAAATACTCAAGTTTCTAATATGATGTTTAGACAAGGTTATACCCCTCTTGGCAGATTAGGGCAAGAACAACAAGGCCATATGCAACCTATACAAGGCTAACCTAAATATGATCACTCTGGGTTAGGATATCAAAATTCGTAACTGGGACCTTGGTAGCTCCTGCTACCTCATGTAAGGTTACTGCTGGAAAAATATCTTGGAAGTCTGATGATCCTGTTTGGGTAGACCAATAGTCCCTAACTCAGGAGAAGTTATCTGTAGCCCAGCAGCTAGTTAAACAACACCTTGAGGTAAGGCATATTGAGCCTTCCATTAGTCCTTGGAATACTTCAATTTGTGTCATTAAAAAGAAATCAGGGAGATGGCGATTATTACAGGACCTCTGGGCAGGTAATTTGGCTATAGAAATCATTGGTGCCACACAACCTGACCTTCCTATGCCCACTATGATTCCTTGGAATTTTCATTTTATGATTATAGATTTGAAGGACTTTTACTATACCGTTGGATCCTGAAGATAAGAAATGCTTTGCTTTTAGCATTCCTTCACTTAATTTTAAGAAACCCTTTAAGAGGTATCAATGGAAGATTATTCCACAAGGTATGGCTAATAGTCCTACACTGTGTCAAAATTTTGTTGCTCAAGCAGTATTGCTAATTAGAGAAAAGTTTCCAAACTCCTATATCATCCATTAAATGGATGACATTTTGTTTGCGCATGCAGAGAAAAGAGTATTACTGCAAACATATGCTGAATTGCAGGTATCTTTACAGAACTATGGTCTTTGCATTGCACCAGAGACAGTGCAGAGGTCTGCACCTTTTTCATATTTAGGAACTCTGATTTTGCAGGGTACAGTTAAACCACAAAAAGTGCAGATTCAATTTGACCCCTTAAAAACACTTATTTTCAAAAATTACCCGGAGATATTAATTGGCTTAGACCGCAGTTAGGAATCACCACAGGACAACTGCAGCCTCTGTTTGATATATTGATTCTGATTCTTCTTCTCCCAGAGAGTTAACTCTTGCTGCTAAACAGGCTTTACAATTAGTAAATGAAGCAATACAAAAAAACACAGGTCTATTGTATAGATCTCTCTCTGCCTTTGCTCCTAGTAATCAGCCCAATTAAACCTCTACCAACTGGGATCATTTGGCAGAGATCGGGCACAATAGAGTGGCTGCATTTACCAAATTCTGGTCCAAAGGTTCTTAACCCATACTATGAGTTAGTTGCTATTCTTATAGATAAGGGTCGAATCTGGATGCGACAGCTCTTAGGCAGAGATGCTAATACTATATTTATTCCTTATAATCAGAAACAGCAAGCATAGTTGCATCAATATTCTGATACAGTTATTATCATTAGCTCAATGTGACACAACCATTGATTATCATTATTCACCTGATAAGCTGATACAGTTTTTGCTACAAACACCTGTAATATTTCCAAAGGTAATTTCCCCGGTACCTATCCCTAAGGCCATTACTGTCTTCGCGGATGTCTCCAGCAGTGATATTGCTGCGGTACATACTCCTACACAGACTTATTCGAAACAGACTAATATGACTTTGGCTCAGAGAACTGAATTATTGGCTTTAATCTGGGCTTTAGAGTTGTTTCCACAACAACCTGTTAATATTTATTCAGACAGTGCTTATTTATATACTGTAAGTCTAGTTATTGAAACTGCCTTTATTGGACATATGGCAGAGGAAAGTCTCTTCCATTTATTCATACAGCTCAAAAGCTTATTCAAGCTAGGAAAGACCTATGCTTCATTGGACATATTAGAGCACACTCGCAGCTCCCAGGGCCACTGGCCAAAGGAAATGAACATGCCGATCATGCTACCCGTGCTGATGGAGCTATTCTTATTTACCATTTGTTGATTGCTGCGCTCTCTGCCCCTATGCAGTTAGCAATAGAAAGTCATCAATTTCGCCATCAGAATACATCTGCCCTATGGAAGCAATATGGATTGACTTGGGAAAGTGCTTATCAAATTGTTAAGCAATGTCATCAATGTCAGATCCATCTGCCTGTCCCTCATTATGGAGTGACTCCAAAGGGACTATTACCTAATCACATATGGAAGATGTATGTTACTCATGTGGGATCCTTCCGCAATACCCCCTATGTACATACTATTGTAGATACCAGTTTAGGATTTATTTTCACTATTGCTCATTTGGGGGAAGGCACTCGTCATGCAATTAGTCATTGCTTGCAAACATTTGCAGTCCTAGGCCTTCCTAAGGAAATTAAAACTGACAATAGACGGGTATACTAGTAAGACATTTCAACAATTCTGTCATAAGTTCTAGATCACATATATTAACAGGTATACCCTATAATCCTCAAGGGCAAGGCATTGTGGAACGAGCTCATTGCACCCTCAAATTTCAAATACAAAAACAAAAAAGGGGAGTTAGCCCCACGACTCCTCAAAATATATTCAATCATGTACTTTTCACTTTAAATTTTTTAAATACAGCTGATGATGGTCGAACAGTTGCAGAAAGGTTCTGGTTCCCTTTGGGGAATCTGCGATCAGTAGTTCGTTGGAAAGATCCATTAACTAATGAATGGCATGGCCCGGATCCCATTTTAGTATGGGTTCAGGGGCATGTGTGTTTTTCCTGAAGGTGCTGACAGACCTTGTTGGTTGCCTGAAAGGCTGGTTAGACATTGTGAAGATGACGGATGAATCAGTCTCAAAGAAGCTCATCTCTGCCCTGAAGCACCTGAAGATTACTCCTTCGGTAGTCATTCCACAGTCCAGAGGGACTCAGAGGCCATGTATTCCCATGTGGGGAGATATTAAACGTTTGGCATCGGAAGGGCAGGACATGGTTTGATGCCAGGGTTTGCCTGCCACACCTGATCAGCCGTTTGTGGCTGTACAAGTATAGTTAAAGGAGAGAACTATTGGACATATTATCCCAATCCCCCTGTGTTACATCCAGTTACATAGGAAGATGTTAATGTATCCATGTTTGTTAATGATAAGCGGGTTCTTGGGGGCCATCCTGATGATTATATAAAACCACAATGGGTGAATTTTCATTACTCAGGGGTATCATCAGTTGTACCACTGTGTGCTGGGAGTCATACTTGGGTTACAGGATTTTGAGAATTGAATCTTACTTGAAGACTGCCGTGGTTGGGGGGAGGTGCTAATATTGCTAATCTCAATGGACCATGGACATGTTTAAGTACTTGCAGCAACTCACCATTCTTGGACTTTCTAATAATACTATGGCGGTGTCAGCAACACACCCTCCTGGGATACCTTATTGTCTCAATACTACATCAGTGGAGCTAAAAGGATGGGTGAATTGGCTAGAATGTGCTCATCCTCTACCTTTGGAACATAACACAACCGGATGGCCGCAGATAGTGTATGATTGGTCTCATTGCCTTGTTGCTCATAAAGACTGGATGACACCTGGAAGGTACGTAGCCCTTTTGATGACCATTCCAAAGGGACACATTCAAAAGAACTTGTGGTGTGCCTTTGCAGTCCTGGACTTTGTTAATCTGTCTGATTCATTTACTGCAGATTTAAACATCAAGCATCAGCCATGGGGTTCAAGCCTGCGTTGCCACCATCTGTCTTTTTAATCAGACAATTACAAACAAATGCTTCGAATGGACTTATTGTCTTGTGTCAATTGTAATTTAACTAATTGTGTAAGTCCTCATAACAAAGGGTAATATCTATTGGTTTTGAATCAACCTAGTTTTATAATGTTACCAACAAAATTGGAGGAGCCTTGGTATGCTAACAGTGTTCAAACTCTGTTAGAAATGAAATCTGCCTTGAGCAGGTACAAAAGACTTATAGGACTGATTATTGCTGGTTTAGTAGCCTTTGCGTCTTTAGTAGCCATGGCAGTTACTGCTGCTGCCGCGTTGTCACAAAGCATTCAGAATGCCAATTATGTAAATGAATTAGACCATAACACATCCATGGCCATGAAAAGTCAAAAGGATATTGACTTAAAATTAGAGGTGAAATTGACTGTTCTTGAATTGGTTGTTATTCACATTGGAAATGAAGTTGAGGCCTTGGAGAAGAGGATGAGTTTAAGCTGTCATGCTGCCTATAAGGGAATCTGTGTTACTAATGTGATTTATAACCAGTCACAATGGAATTGGCAAAGGGTTGGACTTCTTTTGCAAGGTATTTGGCACAACAATTTGTGCTTAGATTTACATAATTTACACCAAGAGATTTTGGACATTCGAAATGCAAAAGATACTATAATCAATTCTCAAGCTTTAGCTAAAGATTTGTTAGATAACTTACAAGGTTTTAGTCTGTTTAATATGTTAAAACAGTTTGTGGTTTTTGACGGGGATTTTGTGCTTACTAGTTGTCTTTTTCTGTACCTTTCAGTCAGCTGCCGGATCCTCCAAGGACAAATAACATAGTCCTATATTGCTCTACATGCATTGTGGCTCCAAGCTAAAAGGAAAGGGGGAGATGTGGAGAGTGAATTGTAAGTTGACAAGGCCCTTGCAGTTTGCAAGGACGATCAAGGGTTGCCTCGCCTCCACAAATTCCTTGAGAACAAGATAGTATTAATGCAGCCACAGGCAGACTAACAAGCTGAAGGTCATGATAAGATACAGCTGCAGAGAAGTAAAAGAAACAGTATTGCTATGCCTTAGAGAAACTGCTTATGCTAGCAATTGTATGTTCTTGTATAAAAGCAGCTTGCAAAAATGAAACTGTGCCATGTTCACCATCAGAGACAGTGGACCTCCTGATCCCAGCTTTTTGTCTTCTTTCTTTTCTTTATCTCTTCCGTTCCCACTCAGGTATATTTTCCAGAGCTGCGCTGTACATTGTAGGCTTTACTACTGCTGGATGCAGCAGAAAGCCCTCAAGGCTCTACAAAATTACTGTTAGAACTAATGAATGAATCCAGCAAAGATATAAAACCAACATAGAAAAAATCAGTTGCAGTTTTACACATTAATAGTAAAGAATCTGCATGGGAAATTATGAAAACAATTTCAATAAGAAAAAATACTTAGGCATTAACTTAACCAAGGAGGTGAACACTTGTACTACAACACTACAAAACATTTCTGAAATGAAGACATAAATGGAAATACGTCCCATATTCATGAGTTGGATTATTGAGTAGTTAAGATGTTGATACTACCAAAGAAATCTACAGATCTTGTGCGAGCCCTATCAAAATCTCAATAACCTTTTTGCAGAAACAGAAAAAAACTATCCTAAAATTCATGTGGAACCTCAAGAGACCACAAATAGCTAAAAACAATCTTGAAAGAGAAGATCAATGTCAAAAGACTCACATTTCTCAGTTTCAGAACTCACTATAAAGCTACATTAATGAAAACAGTGAGGTACTCACATCAAGACAGAAATATAGAGCAAAGGGTTAGAATAGAGCCTAGAAATAAACCCTCACTATACGGAATGATTTTCGATAAGGGTGCTAAGATCAATCAGTTGTAGGATGATATCCACGAGCAAAAGAGTGAAGTTGGAGGGGGGAATCTGGAGTTTTTACAAGATAGAGAGTTCTAAGATGAATGGTGGTGATGGTTACACAATATGAATGTACTTAATATCGCTAAGCTGTGCACTTAAAGGTAGCTAACGTGGTAAATTTTATGTATTTTATTAGAATTTTAATTTAAAAAATAAAACAAGCAAATATGGCGGATTCATTCAATAGAGCACTACTCAGCATGCATATATAAAGGAACTATTTATACACACGGCATGCAAGAGTCTCAAGATAATTATGCTGTATGAAAGAAAACAGACCAAAAATAGAATACTTTATGATTTTGATTGTATAAAATTGTTGAAAAGACAAATCTATAGTGAAAAAAGGTAAATCAATAGATTCCTTGAGATGTGGCTAATTTTTTCCTGGGGAAGGCAAAAAGGAATCGTAAAGAGCACACGGTAGCTTTGGGTGATGAACAGGTCCATCGTCACGACAGTGTTGGTTCCCTGAGTATATACATATTTAAAAACTTATCAAAGTGTACACATCAAACGTGTACAGTCAATTATTGGGTGACAATTTCATCTCAACAAAGCATTAAAAGAAATGGTTGCACATAAAACTCTGATCTCCATTCATTTTAGAAAACTGGAAGATTTGGCAACCTTATATTGACTACTACCTCTACTTGTTTTGGCAGCAAAAAAGGCTGTCACACATGCTTTATCCCTAGAGTACAGGATCTACCTCCTCTCAATCACCATTTTCCTGCCATTGCAGCAATGACCTTGAGATGAATAGAGCAGTGAGCCTGCAGTAATCCACAAAACCTTTAGTTTATTTGCTCTGCCAGTGACCTTACTCATAGGACAGATATCTGGAGGCCTTGAACATTTCTGTAAAGCCTGAATCCTGCACAGTCAGATTCAAGGGAACACTTGAGGATTCCGCTTTAGAACAGGTACATTCTCTCTAGCTTGCTTCAGTCTCATCTACTGTTATCACCTTTGGCCCAGTGTTTCTGTATAAATTATGGTCCCAACAGGACCCAGTAAGTCTTACAGTTAGAGACACCTCTATACCAGATGTTAGACTTCAAGGTATATGGCTATTTGGCAGGTACCAGGTAAACAGTGTCAGTTCACAGTGCAAGGGAATATGAGGGATCCCCTGAAAACAAGGGGGCAAATTTGTGCTGCTCTCAGATGCACTGGAGTTTGTCACAAATGCCCCCACCTCAGAGTAATTTTTAGTCCTCAAAAATTCAAACTAATTCAGACCAAATTAGGCCAAAAGCCCTATGATTTTACCTAGGAGGCCTTGCATAGCAATACAAACGAAGCCAAATCTGCCCTGAGAGCTGTTCTCTGCCATCCTGCTGTTCCCTCTGAGGCAATAAATTTGGAAACCCTGTTCATTTGGTAGCCCTTAATTCTGTTCTCAATCCATTACACACAGTGATCAGAACACAGAAGATTAAAGGTGGCTTTATCAATAAGACCCTTATTATCACCCAAACCAGTGCGATCTAAAATAAGTAGTTGTTGAGATGGGTAATACAGTGGCTGGATAAATTCTCCACGAGCATTATAAGGAATCAACAATGTTCTTGAAAAAGGTAAACCTCAGCAAGCTGCCAGCAGAACCCAGCTCAAGCCCTCATGGCCAGAGATGGGTCGTGAGCACAGCTAAACCAGTCACAATGGAAGGGAATGAGGCCCGTTAATGGCCACAGGCTACTCGCAATTCCCTCTTTGAGAGGACAGAGTTCTGCCTTCCTTCCCTGAGCACAAGGAAGCAGTTGACATACACTCTAGAGACCAGCCAGTGGGTAGAGCTGAGATGGCTTCTGCTGCAAACACTGACAGTGACAAAACTCTGGTAAAGTCCATGGTCAGAAAATGCAATTTAGCTCCAGAAACCTTCCAACATATCTAGCATTCATAGGGCATCTCCCCAGTGTGAATATTTGGATGAACAAGGTTTAACTTCTGGCTGATGGCTCCCTTATAAAAACTACTCTCTGAGCTTCTCTCTAGTGTGTGTTCTTGAATTGAAGGAGGTAACACATTCTCTGCACTCCTTTCTCTAGTGTGAATTTTATGATGCCGAATGAGGGTAGGCCTTTGGCTAAAGGCTTTTCCACATTCGCTGCACTTATATGGCCTGTCTGGTTTGTGAACCTTCTGGTGCTGTCTCAGATTAGACCTTTGTCTGAAGGTTTTCCCACATTCCAGGCATTCATAAGGCCGCTCACTGGTGTGAAGTCTCCGATGATTATTGAGGCTGGAGCTTTGGTTAAAGAATTTCCCACATTCAGGGCACTGATAAGGCCGTTCACCAGTGTGAACTCTCTTATGTTGAATGAGATTGGAGCTTTGGCTAAAGAATTTCCCACATTCGCTGCACTCATAAGGCCTTTCTCCAGTGTGGACTCTCTGATGTTTAATGAGACTGTAGTGTTGGCTAAAGAATTTCCCACATTCACAGCACTCGTAAGGCTTTCCTCTATTATGATCTCTCTGGTGTTGTAAGAGGCCAGCAGCGTGGCTAAAAAGTATACCACATTTGCTGCACTCATAAGGCCTTTCTTCAGTGTGGGGTCTCTGGTGCTGAGCGAGTGTGGGTTTGTCACTGAAAGCATTCCCAAATTCACTGCATTTGTTATGGCTTTGCACAGTGCGAAAATCCTCCACACCTTCAGCGCCCTGCTGTGGCTCCTCTGCACTGTGAGTGACCTGATGCTGCAGAAAGCCAGATGCAGCCACAAAGTCCTTCCCACCCTCGCTGAATGTGAAAGGGTTCTCGGATGTGTCATCTCTGCAGCTCTTCACAAGGGAGGCCCTGCCCTCTCCCCTGCTGATAGGCTTGTCTACATCCTGCCGCATCTTTTGCTGGTGAAGGTTTGCACCGAACTCAAACTCTCTCTCATTTGCCTCATACGTGTATGGTTTCTGACTGGGATGTGTTGCCTGGTGTTCAGCCGGATACAAAACGTCTTTCAAGTGTAGGTCACACATGTCACAGGGGTAGTCCTTCTGAGTAGATAGAGATGCCTTGGGATTCCTGTCCTGTGACACTCCTTCTACAGAAACATTTTGCTCAGAAGGTGACTCCTTACCCTCCATTCCACAGCAAGTGTCTGAAAGTAGAGAAATGCTGGTGAAGTGCATGTTAACTTTAATAAAATAAAACAGCCCCAGCACAAATGCATGTCTAACCCAGGAATCAGTCCATGGGATTACTGGCAAGGTGAGAGGCTTAAGGTCAGGGTAAAGAATGGCCCGCTCTGCCGTGCTCTGCCTTGCAAGGTCACAAAACACAGGAGGTCTTACCAGGACCAAGGACACAAGGATGGGGTGCAGTTTGAGCAGAAAGGCAGGGTCTCCAACATTTCACTTTCAGCAAGGCCCTGGCTGCTGTAGCACACAAGGCCTGTGCAGAAGGCTATGTCTAGGCTCAGGAAAATCTGACTGCAACTGGGTGGCTGGTGTTCAAGGACTGCTAAAGGGAATGTGCACATCTCATGACGTTAAGTGTAGGCCCTTGTTGGAGAGTGCCGCAGAGGGAGCTGTGGAAAGCGTAAGCACGGAGGCCTGAAAGGTGGGGCGCGGATGGGGGCCCCAAGTAAAGTAGAAAGGACAAGTGGGCAATCGTCAAGAATGTGAAATGAATAAATAAATTTAAAAAAATAATAAAATAAAAAAAATTTAAAAGACATGGTAAAAAAAAAAAAAAAAAAAGAATGGGAAAGGAAAGGTAAAATAGAGATACAGCCATGGGCTTTGGCACCAAATAATGTTGAACATGAAAAAAGCTGCAGGCACGATGTGCAGACAGTAGCATGTCACAGGTTCCACGTCTCCCACTTACCAGGGCCAGGCCCACTATATGTCCCTCTAGCCATGGCTGAAGACATGTCCACTCTGTCAGGCACCCAGGGCTCTGCCCCCATCTCCAGCTGGGCAACTATGTGGGGCCTGAAAGATATAAGTCCTAAGGAAAAGACAGGGCAAGTAAATGGCTAGTCACTTGCCCAAGTGAACTACCCCACCAGAGACCACAGGAAAGAAAACAAAATATTAAAAAAGAACACACACGTGAGGTCTGGCAGGAACATCCAGTGGTCACAGCAAATAGTAACCACATCAGTGCATAGTGTCCCTGACAGTCAGGCCTGAGGAAATGTTAGCTAAAGGAAAGGAGCAGGACAGAACTGTCCCACGTCTGGGCGGTCACCCAGACAGGGAGCGGCTGAGTCAGATGGGATCCACTGAACTGATTTCAAGATGCCTCATTCTTGGCCCCTTCCCTACACGTTTTTGAGACAGCAGCTGGTGGGGCTGCTTCGCAATAGGATGGGACTTTGTGCAAAGTTCAGCTCTGGAACCCACAGCACATACACCAGGGAAGTGGGGAAGGGAGCAAAGCCCATGTTCTGGAGTGGAAAGGAAAGCGCTGCCTCTTGGGAAAAGAGGACAGGAAGAGACGCGCTCAGGACACCCGGATGAGTGCGAAGGCCTTACCCAGTGAGGCTATCAGTGCAAAGTTCTCCAGCATCACGTCGCAGTACAGGAGTCTCTGAGCCTCATCAAGGAGTCCCCACTCCTCCTGGGAGAAGTAAATGGTCACGTCCTCAAAGGTCACACAGACCTGCCATGATGGGGACAGTTCATTCCACGATCAGCTTCTCTCCTCAAGACTCGCTGTCTGTCCCCTGCTAACCCTCCTCTGCAGTTCCCCAGCTCCGAGGGGATCCCAGGTCCTGGTTCTACTGGCATGTGCTTTTTTCCTCAGGCTTCACATAACTTCCGGGTCAGCCCACAGCACCAACAGGCAGGTGGGCAGAGAGACACCAGATAAGCTCTGGGCCTGAAGTGCAGGGCCCAGACCCCTCTTCTGTGGATCCCTTCCCCTAATGTCACCAATGTCATCCCTTCCAAATGGAAATGTGGCCTCATTCTTCTCCCATAATCCCCAGTACCAGGGCTCTAATGCATATCATTTTTTTGACTGCATTTTCCTCAAACTCTGCACCTCACCACTGCATCGCCATCACAGCCATCTCCTTGATCCCCCACATGTCACTCTGCACAAAGCATCCAGAGACTTCTTGGTAAAAACAACCATGATACCATCCTGCCTCAGACCTTCAATGACTCCCATTGCCAAGGACAACACCCACTATTGATTTGGGGGCCTCCTCAGTTGGCCCTGTTCCTGGCTTCAATCTAAGCCACCCAGAACAACACTCAGATATCAGGTCCCCAGGGCCGCTTCCTCTTCTGTTCCACATTCTGTGCCTTCATCAGTCACACTCATTCCAAAACCAACCCCTCTGGTCCTCCTGCCCCTACTTACCCTGGGTCTAGTGGCTCTCCCAGCTGACCCCATTTGCCCTGGACCTCATTTCCCAGACTGACTGAAAATCCCCAGGCCCCACTCAGGGTTACCACAAGGGCCTGCTGAGAATGATGGGGAATAAGCAGCACCCCAGGCCTCACTGTAACATTACTTCCGTTATGATTAAAACTCAGAACTTCTCTTATCTCTACGTCCCCATGGAAATTTGGCCACCTGCCAGACCCCCTTTTCCCTACAACACCACCCCCCCCCCACCACAGCCACCACCACTTTTCCTTGTCTGTCTTTATGAAGCCAAACAAGCCAATGATGATCCCTAGCAAGAAGCCCTGTGCTCAGTTCTCAGACCCCATCCTTCTCTTTCCTCCCGGGTCACTGCCACCAGGACCTGAAGGGTCACCATCTTAAATCAGACACAGAGCTACACCCTGTCTACAGACCAGATGCCACATTTTTGGATGTTTTTAACTGCAGAAATAAATTAAAAGCAACCAAGTGAGGAAAGCAAAGCCTATTTATTCTGGGCTTGCTATAACAAAGGATTCAGCCAATGTTGCTTAGGTTTGAAGACTCAAAGGCAGGCAGATGAGTGGGGAAGTTTTAGAGTGGTAAAAGAGACGGCTTCAGATGGGCCCTATTCGCAGGGTGGAGCTATAGGCAAGCTAACTATAAGTGGGGCGGCCCATGTGATTGGCTAGGGTGCACATTTGACCTTCTCTAGTAGGTCCTAAGTTGGAAGAAGGAAGAAAAATTAGAGAGGCTGCCAGTTATTAATCAAGCCCTGGCCACTGGGGCTAGTTGTTACAAAGGTTGTTTATCTTCCTGGATTGTCACTAGAGATAGTAATTTGACTTCCTGCAAGTCTGACTAATAGCAGGTTGGCTTCCTGAGCTGTATATTGTACAGAAAGGGTTAGTTTCCTTGGCAAGTTGCTGCAGGTTGTGGACCAAAGTTCTAATTTTACATATGGTCTGACCATTGTCCCTTTGTGTATTCAGTCTCTCATTACTTAAACTATACCTCCCCCAGGATACCATAACTGTGTGTCTAGCTGCCCACTCTTCACTTCCACTCAGGGGTCTCTGGAACATCAGAGCTCAACATGGCTAAAACCTAACTTTTGTTTTCCACTGAAAATTCCTCCTATGAGCAACTTCCCCACCTCAGCTGATGGTTCATTCATCCTTCCCTCTGCTAACCAAAAACCATGGAGTCATCCCTTCTCTTTCTCACCCTCTACATCAAACAAATCTGGTCAGCCCTAGTTAAAACACAGGCTCAGAATCCAATCACTTCTACCTGCAGCCACCTGCACTGTTCACCTTGACAAGTGCAGCAGTCTCACTCCAGTCAGTTTTCCATTCTGCATCCACACGGATAAGACCTGAGTCAGATCAGTTTCCTCCACTGCTCTGAACCTTCTGTGACTCCCAACATCCTCAGTATAGAGGCCCATCTCCTCACCTCGCCACTGGAATTGACTTGGGCCCACCTGCTCTCTGAACACTCCCAGCGCGATCTCACCACCAGGAAACTGCGCTGGCCACTGCGCCCAGGAAACCTTTTCTACCTCATCCCACTAAATTTCAGAAATAAGAACCGCTCTATAAACCTTGGCCTGGATTCAGAACCCTAGGCCACGAGTGACTTCCCTGGCGCCCAGACTCAAAAGCAGAGCGATGAGAAAGGCGGAGAGCCGTAGACCACGCCCACCTTCTCCACCAGGCGCCACGGTCCTGCGGGTGGGGGTCTGGGCGGCTGAGGGCCTAAAGCCGGTACTCACCTGCGCCAGGTGCCTCGACGCCGCCGCCATCAAGGCGGGTGACTGAGGCGGGTGTCGCGGGCTCAGCCTACTTGCTTTGCACTGGGCGAGGTGTGAGCTGGGCTGGAGGTCGCACTCCTAGCCTCGACCTCCCGGGTGTAAAGGCTAACTGGGCCCGGGCGCCCACTCTGGGCCCGCGGAGAGCGCGCGGCCAGTGCAGACCCTGGGGACCTCGCGTCACGGCGGTCAAGGCTCGTTCGAAGGCGCGGAGGAGGGTCCTGGCCCGGAAAAGACGCCTGCAACGCGCCACGGCCGGGGGCGCACACACCCGCCAGGGAAAAGACTCTCGGGGCCGAAGCGCAGGAAGTTCCGGCCCCCACCTCCCCGGCCCGAGGAAACGCCACTCTCCTGGGCTGTCATTGGCCCTGCGCCAGGCGGTGACGCACAAGCACAGCCTCCGGGATTGTGTGCTTGCCTTTCCATCCAGCATCCGGCCGGGCGGTAGGGGGCGGTAGGGGACGTAGAGGGCGGCAGCGGACCTTGCGGTTTCTCCGTGACATTGGCCCAGCTGCCCGGCGAGCTTTTCCTCTTAAAGGGGCTGGCCACAGACTTCTGTGACCGCTGGCGCCAAGTCCCACCGCCCGAGGTCTATAAAAGTCTCACTTCTGCCTGTGCGGGCGTAGGTGAGCCTCTTCACTTCTCAACACCCAGAGACTTAGATTCACGTTGAAAATGAACATTATACCTAATTTGCGGGATCTATGTGCTAGCAGTGAATGTTGCTCTTATTCAATGCTTCTCAAACTAGTAACGACAGCATCATTTGGGATATTATTAAAAATACCAGTTCTTGGGCAACAACCCAAAAGAGATTCAGAAGTTATGGCAGTGGGGCACAGCCTTCTGTGTGTCAGCAAGCTCACCAGGGACTGCAGTATGAGAAAAAGGACTCTCGTTAAATCTTGTAAACAAAATGGGGAAAATAACACTATATATCTCATGGTAAGTCAAGGCTTGACGCATAGTTACTGCTTGATACTTAGAGCTGTTGTTACTATTATCATCACAAGTCATAAACACTGCTGTGGGAGGAAAAGTCAGAGACAGTTCTCTGCAGGATAATTAGAATATTTGTCAAAATATAAAATATAACAACTCTCCTAATCATCAAGTAGCTGCATAGGTAATGATAATTTTTACATGAAAGCACACCTTTTACCAGAACTCAGTGAGTTATAGCGGACACACTATTCAGCCAGCTGGGTCTGCCAGGAGTACACAGACCCCAAATTAAGCAGCCCTGAAATGTAGAGGTACAGGGTTTTTAAGCCCAAAACTCCATTCTTCATTCTGTCTGAACACAAAAGGTCTATCTTTCTTCTATTCACTACCTGTCAACTCACAGGTCAGGTGTGTAATTGGTGTTACAGAAGCAGAAAGCTTGATTAGAAGGTTATGTTCCTATGGGCGATAGCCTACGTTCCCATGGTGATAGCAAAGCAATAATTTTCCCAGCCAGCACACCATATCTATTTACTGTTTTTAAATGTTAACTATCCTGTACCCACCAATGTAAAAGAAGTATGTAGTTCTCCATTTTACTTTTTGCGAGTCCTAGATTTCCTTGCTTTGCTTCCTCCCACCTCCTTAATCTACCACCAATGTAGCCTCCCTTACGTTCTCTCCTATAATCTAAGTGTATAAAAACAAACTGCAAAATTGCCATTCTCCAGAGCATTTTCTCAACCCGCCAAGATCTTGCTTCTGGGCAAGCCCTCAGATTTGGCTCAAGTAATCTCATCTAACTTTTCTGCAGGTTTGGACTTTCTTTCCTCAATATATGTTATATATGTGTGTGAGAAGTATACTGGAACCCTCTGTACTATCTGCTCATTTTTCTGTAAATCTAAAACTATTCCAAAAAAGTAAAGTGTATTATTAAAGAAAAAAATCAGGGCTCTCCTGGAGTTTACAAGTGTGACTGTGGACAAAAGATAGTCCAAAGAAAGTGTGGGGTAGAGGATCAGACCTACAGTGCTGTTGTTTCCAGATAAGGGGATTGGGACTTGCAGATATGAACCCTTCTGATGAGGTTCAAGGTTAACCTTTTGATAGAGTCATTTACAGAGAACAAAATCTCTGATTTCTATATGTGGACTAATTTAGATGGGAGGACAGGAGGAAAAACAATATTAACTTATTGATAAGTGTAGGTATAGTGAATGAGTCTATTGCAATATTTGAGAATATCTGAATTGACCAAATTGGAATCTTCTATAGCCCGTGCCATTTATGAGATTCTCATGGATCTTCCAGGAATTATCTCATAGAGGGAGAGTCGATAAGCCTTTGTAGGTGACAGTCAGAGAGTTATAAAAGCCAAAGGTAAAACCTTGTGTGGATGAAAAAAAAAAAGTGGGGTCGTATGGACAGTAACCTCACAGGGTGATCTGATCATAAATTCCTAACTGGGCAGGTCATGGTTGGTATCATGCCCCAGGCCTATAATTTCTTTAGTAAAGGTTTATCTTTGCCTTAAGTAAGCCCTGTCCATTGTTTCTGTGAATTTAGGTTAACACACTTTTGAAATAAGACTAACCACCCTCAAGAGAGCACATAATCTTGTTAACTATCTTCTAATCCAATCCTAACCTTGCTTTCTCCCAACTCCATGTAGTCAGCCTTTATAGTCTCTCCTTAATTTCAAATGCATGAAAGGAGCTGCAAAACTGTTATTTTCTGTAGCCTTTGAGACCTTGCTCCCCAGCATATGTTATCAGTTTGATGCAAATAAACACTTATAAAAATTCTCTGCAGGTTGGACGATGGAAAGCCAAATTCCTCTGAAAGCTTCTCAATTTAAATTTAATAGTCCACTTGCCCACTCAATCAGATAGGGCAAGGGGAATTATCCAGGTGGAGAAAAATCATTCTGATAGAAATTTGGCAACAGTAATACCAGAGGTCCTTTCACATGGGAAAACTTTGCTCCAATGAGAGAACATGTGAATAATAATAAGACATATTTATAACCATAAGATACAGGGAGTTGAAAAAAATCTAATTTTCAATGAAGAAAGGGTTCTTTTGAAGGTGGCTCTTTAACTTGCCCCACTTTTACAGCTTTACCATGATTATGTTTTTGGCAGATGGGGTGAAAGGATATCATTTATTCCAGGTAAGGAGTAAAATTTTCTCACTGATGTCAGTGGAGGAGCCGATCTAATTTTACTTTTCCATTTTGTAAAAGCCATAGATTAAATTTCAGGCAAGGGATAGAAGAGAAACCAAACAATCATCTGGGTGTCTGCAAAATTTATCTGGGTGCATAAAACATCCAGCTTGTTTCCAACTGGCCTTTTAATCTTAGGGGCTTTGAACTGGTTTTCACTTCCTCTATTGGAAAGTCAGGAGGTAGACAGAGAAGATTTCACATTCTGTCTGGTTGTAGTGGAACTGAGGCAGATTTATGAGCTGCTAGTTTAGCATGTTATCAGCTAATGAGTTCTCTCTTTGCCTCAGGATCTTATTGCTTATACGAGCTTCTTTTTTAAAATAAGTCCATTTCTTATGGTAATAATAAATCTTCTAAGAAGACAGCTACCTGTTGCCTATCTTTAATTGGTGTTCCAGTTGCAGTTATAAATCTCCTGGATTTCTCTAACATACCAGTCATGTACTAACTCAAAAACATATCTGCTGACTAAGTAGACATTAATTCTCTTCAAGTATTAATTGTTCACTAATGTGCAAGCCCTTGCAAGAATTAATGTAAGCTCTCCTATCTGGGATGATTTGGTATCAGACAGAGACTCATGCTAGATAGGGTTTTGGAAATCTGTAATGGTATATCTTGTACTTCCTAGAGTGTTCCTTCTGAGCTGTGAATGAAGATAAGATCCATCAACAAAGAAGGTGAAGTCTGGGTCTGTAAGAGGAACCTCTAAAAGGTCAGGGTGAGAAATGGTTAAAGTGTAGATGGCTATCCTCCAGTTAGGAAAGGAAGAACAGCAAGGGTAAGATTTTGAACAACAGGAGATAGTAATAGATAGTGATGTGAGAAGGAGAAAGCAAAAGAATATCAAGAGATATAATGAGAGGTAAAGAAATATTGGGTGTTTCAGTTAGGAGAAGGATTTGGGCAGTGTGGGGAACATAAATTTCAAGGTATGACGTAGTACTAGATCTGTTGTAGCTTGAACCAATTTTGCTTTTGTTGCAACTGCTCAAAAACAAGAAGGAAAAGCTTCACCTATAGTGTCTAGAGTGAGACTGAAATACCCAATGGGCCTTTGGTTTCTGTTATGCTTCTGAAATAGGGCACCGAAAGCATGCCTTTATCTCTAATGGATAAATAGGGAAATGGCAAGGAATGATTTGGGACTCTCAAGGTGGGGGCAGATAAAAAGGGTGGTTTTTAAGGATTCACATATCATATGGAAAGTGAGTTGCATTGTAGAAGACCAAATACGATTTCCTAAGTTATGCCATATAAAGATAATGGTACAGCAGAAAGTTAAGAATCCAGCTCATACAATGTTCAATTAGTCTTAGAAAGTCCCAGAGCTGTTTTTTATTTTTTATTATTTTTATTTTTATTTCAGGTAAAAGGTAATTAAGGATGGTCTTGATAGTTCTGAGGATAAGATTTTTCTCTCAAGGGAGATATCATGTCCTAAAATTGCACCGGAGGACAGCTAAGTTGTGTTTTCTTATATTCCTTGCAAGCCAGAGTTTCTCATGAGTATTGGGTGTCTGACTAGGAGTTGCTAAACCTAGTAGAACAAAGAAGTTCATCCACATATTGAATGAAGATTGAACTTCAAGGGAAGAACAAATTCTTTATATTTACACTTAATGTATGGCCAAAATAAGTGGGGCTTCCAACAATCTCTAGAGCATGACTGTCCAAGCATACTGTGGTTTTTTTTCCATGTAGAGGGAAATAGGTATTGAAAGTGAGAATAAAGGGGTATGCTGAAGAAAGCAGAGCATAAGTCAACAATGATGAAATACACAGTGTCAGAGCATATAGAAGCAAATGTAGTATTGCTGTTTGGGAACAAAAGCAATATAGATTTTACAATTTTATTTACGGTTCACAATTCTTGGATCAATTGGTAACCCTTTCCATCAGGTTTCCTTACAGGTAGAATGGATGCCTTGTGGAGGCTAGATGTGGAGATAAGAAGCCCGTTGTTAAGGTATCCATGAGTTAAATAGGTCTGAGACCATAAATGGCTTCAGGTTTTAGGGTATTGGGTTAGTTAAGGGAGAGGTATAGTGACGTATTTGCAGATGAGGCATTTGGAAGCTGAGGCAAACCGATAAGCAGCTGCCAGTTATTAAGTCTGTGCCTGATTCCAGACATAAACATTAACTGTCACTGCACTTCACCTCCTCAGATGGCATTATAACAAATTTATTAGAAAATGTACAAAATTACATTTATTACAGGCTCCGCTTCTCAGATGTGTCCTACATCTGTCATTTCTTTTGCCTAATGTGAGTCAGATATATGAATGAGCGCATCCTGAACGTGTGGGTTAGCAAGGGCTTGGGGAGCTGTGAAAGTTTGGAAAGATTTGGGTAATCCATGAAAGCTGTCAGAGGGCAAAATGAGTTGGGGGGCAGAGAGTCCAGACTTCAAAGGTTAGTCTCTTGGAGCAACATGAAATATCAACACGTTAGAAATTAAATCTCTGCCCAATAGCTTAAAAGGAGTTGTGGAGCTTAACAAAAACAACAAAAAGCTATGTTGGGCATTATGGAGTCAGATATGAAAAGGTTAGGTTTTAAAAGAGACAAATTGGTAAATTATCTAATCTCACTACATGGGCGACTTGTGTTCTCTGAGGAATGAATTACTGTGGGGAGTTGTGAGGTGTTCAGGTTGGAGTTGGTGGCTCCAGTGTTTACCAGAAATGGAGGGGATGCCCTTTGAAGTTATAATTCAACCAGCGTGAATTTAAGGGAATGGGGGTGAGAGGCAGGAGTGGATTCTTCAGGGGGAATCATGTGGATTCATGTGATTGTTGTTCTTTTCTTTCCTTTGAAATTAGACAATATTTAGGTCCAGTGTCCCTTTTCCTTGCAGTTTCTGCATGTACATCTCTATTAAAGATCTCGATGAAAAGGAGACTATCCCTTGGGCGTTGGGACAATTTCCCTTGAGTGATTTAAGATAAAGAGCCATGAGTCTGCGTTGTGTGGATTTAGTTTTGCCAGGTTTTGCATCCTCATGGTGCTGCACTAAGCATGGATCTCAGAGAGAGGAGCATTTTGCCAATAAGAGCACGTTTTTGATAGCCTCTCTCAATTCCATATGAAACCTATTAGCAAAGTGACTGCTTAAAGCAGACACCATAGGGTCATCTAGGCTTAGACCGCTGTAATCCTTCCAGATCCTTTCTAAATAGCGCCTATTGTTAAAGAGCAATTCTTCTCTGTTTCCTGCATTCTTGAATCTTGACCAGTCTGTTTTAGATGGGTGGCCTGTAGAGGTGGAACCCAAGAGCTTGTCTCCAATTTCCTTAACTCTGTGATAGGCCTTGGGTGTATTTTTATTTCATTGTAAACATTCAATGACTCTGACCCATTTGGCCTTTTCAAACCATAAGGTTGGCATCTCTAGGACCCTCAAGAGGTCGGACTAGTGGGTAAAGTTCTGAAAACCCTGCAGAACTTACCCCTAAGACTAATCTGAGTTGTGTCAAAAAATTCTCTTTTTTTCAGGGAAATCTTTTATTACAGTCTGTAAGTCAGATCGAGACCAAGGCTTCATAATGACTTGTTTGGCAATTGAAGTCCTTCACCTTCCTGCCTCTTCCATGGGGTCTGCATACTGGGGGAACAAGACCAGGGTCTCAAAATCTATAGGAACCTGGGGACAGGTTCAGGGAGAGGCGTGTAAATACAAAGGGGGTGAGGTGGTGGTGGTCAGAACACAGTGGCGTGGGAGGCAGGGACAATTTCGGGGGAGTGGAGGGACAAGCGGAGGAAAAGGAGGGAAGTGGGCACGTCTTTCAGGTTGGTGTGAATGAGGGAGTAACAGCTGAGGAGGATGGTGACTTTGAGAGATCACCTCTGATAAGGTAGACTTAGATTGTTGGACCACCTGATTAAGGTTAGACTAAAAAGGCTGGTTTTCAACTTTTTACTGGGAGAAATAAGCATATCATCGTTTAGTGGGAATTTTGGACCCTCAGTATTCCCTCCCAATTATTCTTTCCATTGAAATTTAGAAATCCCTTTTCAAGTACCAAAATCTTTTTTCAAAAAATTTTAAGGAACTTGAAAGTTAAAGTGCTTGCATCCGATGCTCTTTTGTGTTACGAGATAAGAAATAGTACCACTTTTATTACCTTTAAAGTTTCTTTGGGGGTATAGTTCTTTAGGTTTCTTCTCTTTTTTTTTTTTTTTTTTCAGCCTATTTGTATAAACTATAGTGCCCAGATTAATGTTTATTTTAATGTATGAGTGTAATTTTGTACATTTTCTAATAAAATTGTTATAATGCTATCTGAGGTGAAGTGCAGTGACAGTTGACATCTGTGTCTGGAAGCAGGCCCAGACTTGTCCTGGCTCAGCTGCTTGGTAGCTTGCCTCGGCCTCCGAATGCCTCATCTGCAAATGCCTCCAAACATCCTGCTGTGAGCTTTAATGAGAAAATGTATCTAGGTGCAGCCCAGAGGATATAGTCTATGATATTGTAATAACTTTGCAGGTGATAGATGGTTACTAGACATCGTGTGGCCATCACATTATAAGGTATGTAAATGTCGAATCGCACTATGTTGTACACCTGAGACTAATATGGTACTGTATGCTAACTATACTTTAAAAATTTTTTTTAAATTAAAGATCAATAAAATCATTACATGAAAAAGCAAAGAAAATATCTAAAGCAATCGAGTTGCTAGTAATCAAGTTGTCTCCTTTATACTAGTAGTTTATCTGATATTCCTTTCAAAACAGATTTTTATACAAATTCTCCACTATAACTGCCTCAGATGATAATGGCATCAGTTCTGGTTCCACAGATACCCCAGATCTGATCTCTCCCCTCCTGCCCCATATTATATGCCAGTGTCACATGACTTCTCACTGTCTTCTCCAAATTCTCAGCCAAGGCCCCCTGTACATATGAGGGCCATTCTTCTGGGTCCCAGCCTCTGGGAATTAAATGGAGTCACCAAGTTATTTACCAAAATTTCTTATCTTCTTTTCGTATAACTCATCTACAGCACTCAAATATTCCTGTGTCGACATGCCACCAGGAGGCCGGCGCCACTTCCTAGGAGAGCTAAGACCCAGTGCCAGGCAGACTTTAGGCCTGCCCATCACTCCTGCAGAGGATCCCCAGTGAGCCGCTGGACTTACCATATTTCTTGGGAGAGACCTGCCAAAGCTTGTGAGTTATCGTGTGGGTGGTCTGGGATGTAAATACAACACTTAGTGTGGAAAATGGCACAAGGGCCTTCTTGGGCTACAGTTAAGATGTCTAAAGCCATACTATTTTGCAATGCTACTTTTCTAATCTGGTCTACTTCATCAGTTATCAGACTAAAGAGTACAATTCAAGGCTCGAGAAGTATGTTCTGCCAAATCTGTCACTTGCATTTCAATTATCACATCACCTGCTGCAGGCAGAAGAATGGGTAAGGGGTAATCACTAAATGGGGTCCATTTAGTATAGAAATGTTGCGAATAATACACATTCCAATTTGTTGGGCACCATGGGAGTGCCTGCTGCACAGTTGCTGGCAAATGTAGGTGTCCCCTAGTACAATGGCCTATCCGATTCAAGGGAATGTAGGGCTGTCCATGGGCCACGCATATTCATAAGCTTCCTGGGGCAAAATCATAGTTGGGTGGATGCCGCCATACTTTTGTCGTGTCCACCAATGAGTGGTGGATGAGATAGTTAGTTATATTTTGGCATATGGGATGTGGCACCCGCCCTAACAGTTGGGACCCCATGTTTTTTTTTTTTTTCTCAATACAATGGGGTATATCCCCAGTCACCTCCACTCCTTCACTAGTCAGCCGTGAATACCCATCATGTATCAAGTACCCCAGTAAGGGTTTCTCCCATCCATGCCGAATTCTTCTTTGTGTGTTCACTCGAATATGGATGATGGTCTAGTCAGAGGACTGCGGTCCCCAGCAGGTCAGCTGATCCCATGCTGTGACATCAGCCGTGTGTATACACCAGGGAAGTCCTACAGAGGCACTGAAAGGAAACTGTGCAGACTCAAGTGTGAGACATTCACATCTGTGGCATAGGTACATGCCCAATTAACCACGATATTTGTGTAAAATGGCCTAAGGTTGGAAAGAGAGGGAGAACAAGGGTACCCATACAAGTAAGTCTTTTCCCTCAGGCAAGATGCTTGCCAGTATCTTATCTCGTGATAAGACCATTGTCGCCGGGAGTGGAGGGGCAGCCTGGCCGTTGTGGGTACGTGACCTGTTCCCCTTGAGGCATTGATCCTACCGTGTCCACATGACACAATATGGGAGAACTCATGATAGACCACAGTGACAACACAGATGTTCCCGTTTCTTCTTAATTTGTCTCTCCTGTGGGATATCTCACAATTATGTGTGGTGGCCAGTTGGCTGTTACCCAAGGAATTACCTATCAGTTTACCTCTAGCTCCTTGACCCGGGTGTCGGGAGCCATTAAGAGACACCGAAGAAGTCACATAGCTGATAGCCACGAGGCAGCTGCTGAGACTGCTTAACAATGGTTCAAGGAAGCAAGATGTTAACTTAAACATTACTGACCCTGGTGGGGAGACTTGCATCATAAAGAAACCCTTTTAAGATAGTGGATTGTTTTACAGCCCAGAAAAGGATGTTCTACCCTGAGGGAAGGATATATAGGAACTTATGTAAATGTAAGCATTCCTATGGTAATGCACTTTGTGCTTTGCCATTGTACTCTGTGCTTTGCTATCCTGCTCTGCTATTGTATCCAAAAACTTATATAAAGGCCGTGCTAAATATACTCGGGGCTGCAGTAGTGACTGTATGCCCTCCCGAAGCGCTTTCCTATCTTCTTTTTTCTTAGGCTTCACCCCCCTCTTTCAGGTACTGTTCGATCTCTGCCGGCGGGCTCTGGCACCTGGGGGGCTATTTGGCAACGTGTGGCCTTTTATTTCCCCCATAGCCAAGTCCATTGCATTGTTTCTCCCGTTTTAGGAGTATGTTACCATTGAGTCCATGACACAGTTTCAACAGTTTCAGAGGTAGTTACTTGTAATTGGATTGGGGCCATGGCCCTATGTAATAGCAACTCTCCTGGGGAGGGACTTCCAGCTCAAGGTCACTCATTCAAGCCCCACAACATGTCTCACAGGTGGGATACCCAACCTTGCAGTCCCGGTGATTGACAGTTACCCATAGGTGCCGTTTCAACAGCCTGTTGTACTACTCAGTCATGCCCACTGCTTGGGGATTATACAGGGTGTGCAATTTCCATTGAATGTCCATTTGCTTGGCCCACATTTGGACCACTTGCCTGGTAAAATGAGCCTCTCATTCGCTTTCCACCACTATTGGCCTGCCATAAAAGGCACATAAGCGTTTGAGAGCTCAGACAGCATGTTTTTGGTCTTTGGCCACAGACATGAAACAATAACCTGGTAGCTGGATCCACTGCTATAAGGGCGTAGGATGCCCCTTGAGCTTTTGGAAGAGGTCTTATGCAATCTATGTGCCACATGGTCCACGGAACCCTTTCCCTTGTTACTTGTGCATGCTCCTGCTTCATGCAGAGAGGATGTGGCATATCCCAGCTAGCTGCATACCAGACACTTGGCACAGGCAGGTTCCATTGTTTTATTGTCCTCATGGTTTTGGCACCCACGTGCTGATATACAGTTACGTCCTTTTCTTGTTTTATGTCCCAAAGGTCTTCCCACATGGCTTGTCCCCATAAGGACCTATGACTCACCAGCCAGTTTTGCCATTTCCATGTAGGTAACCATAATGTCAGGCCTTTAAATGCTGCCCAACTGTCAGCACAAAAGGTCAACGGGCCATCTTCATGGGCTATAACACCATTCATATGGCCTGCAATTCAGCCCCTTGGCTGCTTTGACCTGTACCTGTATCATAACAAATATGGTCAGTAGCTGGTTGCACCTCTGTAACTATCCACTTGGCTCCCTGCCCCCTATTGGACCCATTTGTGTACCACACATCAGCGAGCATGGGTGGCTTCCGTTCTCTGTAGGGGGACACTTCTTGATCTGTAGGAACTTCGGCATCCAGGAATTTGTCAGTGGTAAACTCAACGGGGCCTAAAACTGTTTGAAATTCCATGGCCAGAAGGCTAGCAGCTATGGTACTCCATTGTTCCAGATAGGCACCCCATTTCATCAGGGCAGGGGTTTGGGCCACCCCTGTTTTAAGGGTCTGTATCCATGTGCGTAACAAACCTTGAATCGGATAAGTGGCGCCTCATGGCGCCTGCCTGCACTTTGTCCATGCCAGTCACTGTCTCAGTGGCCTGCAAGGCCGCATATACAGCTGCTGAGTGCTTCTCTATTAGGGACTATTGGCTGTCTGCGCCTTTCCATAGTTGGGACCAAAAATCCACTGGGGTCCTAGCTCATTCCGAACATTGCCATAGGCCCCAGCTGTATCCTTCTGCTCTTATGTGCATGTCCAATCCAAAGGGTTTACCTGGATCTGTTACCTGTAAGGCTTGTGCTTGTTGCTCTGCCCACTTGGTGGCGGTAAACACCTTCTCTACTGTTTCATCCCAGTCCCAAGTAGCTCCCTTCTTGATCAGGCCAAATAATGGCTGTGCTACCTCTGCTAGGTGGGGCACAAACACTCTCCAGTAGCCTGAAAGGCCCACATAACTCTGCAATTCATTAACTGTAGTGGGTCGTGGATACACTTGTATCTTATCAATTATGGCATCAGGGATTCCTTTCGTCTTACCCAACCAGACCACACCCAAGAATTTGACAGATAAGCCAGGTTTCTGAACCTGGGTTGCATTTACCTCCCAGCCACATGTTTTCAGACGCTGCAACAGCGCCGGTGCCACTCGTTCTGGAAGTGTAAGGGAAGCAGAGGTTAACGCGACATCATCAACATAATGAAAGAATTCCACCGTTGCTGGTTGGATCCAGGTTGCCAAATCCTAGGCTATGAACCCAAGGCAAATTGTTGGGCTGTGTAAGTAGCCTTGGGGTAGTACCACGAAAGTCCATTGTCTCACTTTCCATGTGAAGGCAAGTTGGTCTTGAATTTGGGAGCTAAATCTATGGAGAAAAAGTGTTAGCCAAGTCAAGACATAGTGGTACGTTCCTAGCTTTGTAGTCAGTTGACCCATTAGATCATGGATGGATGCTACTGCTGCATGCAATGGGGGAGTCACTGTATTCATTTACCAATAGTCCACAGTCATTCTCGATGAGCCATCGGGTTTCTTCACTGGCCACACAAGGGCATTATGACTATGCGTGGGGAGCACAATCTATGCATTCTCTAATTCCCGAATTGTGGCTCTGATTTTATCATGCCCACCAGGTAAGCAATATTGCTTAACATTGACAATATGCCTTGGTTCTAGCACCTTCTGTGGCAGGTGATGGATATGCTCCGCACTAAAGTTTTCGCCACCCAGACTTACAAATGGAATTCACCAGCAGAGGTCTGCAGATCGAGCTCTTGCAACACATCCACCCCTAGGATATATTCAAGCACCTGAGAAAATATACTTTATACAGACATGGGGCAAATGTCCTATTCCAAGAGGCAGTCACAGCTTTGGTCTTAATAGTCTTATCCTCATAGCCATCTATATAGGTGGCTGGTCCAGGGAATCCGGCTGGATTTCCACAGATGAGACTGCGGTTGGCTCGGTATCCATCAGTGCTGGAACTCTTTGCACATTCTGTGGGGACCAGTGGATTACCAATTCCACATGCAGGCTCTAGTCCCCACCTATCCCCTCCAAACAGGCACCTCAGCCTTCTCCCTAACCATATAAGGTCAACAGAGAGTCCTGGGGTTTCAAAAAGTCCTTTAAGGCCACGTCCTAGCACTTTCGGCAAGAGGTTTATGCCCACGCCTGAATTGCTGTTCAGGTTCAATTGCCACCACAATTCTAATAACACTGCATTAGGTTGGCAAGCTATTTTGTCTTGATTGACTCCCAAGGCTAGCAAATCAGCCCACATTTCCATTATGGTCACCCTGTATAGGGCCTTCTTTTTCTTCTTGGCCCTCAGGAGCATGGGCTTTATCTCATGGACACTTCTGCCCCCTCTTTCACCTCATCTCCCCTCTACATTCCCCAGAGCAGCCATTGCTGTACTCACTCCAGGTATATGTTTCCCAACATAGGGAGCCAAGATGGCGACCAACAAGCCAAAAGCGGTAGAGGGAGCAGTCTCTAATACTAGGTCACACATGGCATTCGTAAACTGTTCATCATCTGGTCCCTGCGTATTTTAAACAAACATAGCTTGTTGCATGCTCAGTTCATGAATAATCTGCGTGAATTCAGCATACATTCGCCATTGACTGACGTGGTCTGGGAGTTCCCCAGTGTCTTTCCAAATTGTCCGCACAGTGGCAGTAAGCCATTCCATCAGGGTGCGGTTCCCCTGCCTTTGGGCCAAGCAGTGATTGTTCTGCAGACACTTCCATAATGAGGGCTGTATGGTTATGGATGCCACTTTCTCCATCTCGTCAGAGGAGCATGAGATTCTATGGGCTTCATCATCCCAAAGGTGCAGCTACCAGGCTGGCAACAGTTCACTGGGTCACTGCCAACGTTATTCCCCCAAATCCTGCAATTTCGTGAGTGTATACGGGGCATGCGTGGTGAATTCTGTTACCGTGGGGCCCACCGGACCCAGGGGTTGTTCATGCTTTACCTTTTGGTGTATTATGTGCCGTAATTGATTTGAGGATGGACTTCTTCTGGGACGTCTGTTCCTACCCCAGAGGGCGACTCTGAGGGTGGAGCTCTTTGGAGCTCAGCTTCCAATCGTACCCATGTATCCAAGACATCTGCCTTTTGCCAAAGGTTCTGTACCTGCGCGGCCTCTGTTAGAGCTTCGTCCATGTTCTGCTTCAAAGCCATTAAAAGCACCCAGCCCACTTGGCTGGCTGCAGCCTGTGCTTTTCCCAGCAGCTGCTCCTCCAGGGAGCGGAGCGCCTTCTCAATACTTATTGGGGACCCATCAACTGCCTCCCAAGGGTCAGATGGGATCCAATCACCAATACCACCAACATGGGATACCACATGCTATGTGGGGGCCACAGTCCCTTCTGTCCTCTGGTGGGGCAGGTGGCTCCCTCACCTGGGAATCCTGCGTGTGACCGTGGCAAGTGTGTTGCTGCAGATCGAGGTTCCGAGGTAAGCAGTATATGCCTCAGGCAGTTGGGAGAAAATGTGGGGAGCCGTAGGCAACTGCAGCATTGCTCTTTATTTCAGCAAGGGCACAGCCAACCGTGCAGGGCGGCAGTGGCCTTTCATACACAGGTTAAACAATAGTGGCACACTGCCCGATAATGGCAGCCCGCGCATGCGTACCGGGCACATGGTTACATAAGGAGAGAAGTGCTGAGTCGCTCAGAAGTTAGCTGCTAACGTGTTGGGAGGGAGCCTGACTACAGTGATCTTTCTTTCTCTGCACATCTATCCACGGGATTAGGTTTTGGGTTTAATTTTCAAAATTCTCAACCATGCAGTTAAGATTTTTTTTTTCTTTAGGACATAGAAGCTTTCTGTGTCTTACCTTAATCTTGAGCTCCAAATGTAAAGCCCCGAGTCGATTTTCTGCCTACACTTAGAAGCAACAAACCAACTGCATTATACTTCTTTTCTAAATTTTCACTAATATGTTCTCTGGCAGCAATTACTTGGTCACCCAGAACCTTGCTTGCCTGTGGTCCGAGGCTATTATTGGTGATGCTATCAGCTAGGAACGCCTGAAGCCTCACCCAGCCCATAGTACTTGTGTAAGCCTATCAGACACTTCCCCCACCAGAACCAATGTTGTGGCTGGACTGGCCTTTGTGATTCTTATTATAATCGCAGGACACACTTTAGCAAAAACTATCAGGGAACTTTGAAAAGCAGGATTTATACTCACAGGTCCTGGAGAGTACATTGCATGCTCGGGGGCCACACAGAAAGATTTGGGATTGGGGTGTTGGGTGGCAGGGAAGAGAAGGAGAGGAGACCTGGGGCTCTGCATTTATTAAAGTCTAGGTGAGAAGTGTCTGGAGCTTCATGAGGCCACACATTATTGGTCCATTTGAAGCATAAGAGTGGAAATTAGGGCACAGGAGACTGGAGGCAGTTTCACCGAAGTGGTCAGTTATCTATATCACCCAGGGTTTTCTGAAAGGGGAACTTCATGGGTGTGGGGAACCTCATTTCTTATCTAGTTGTTTTGCTAGTGGCTGTGTCATGCTGGCAAAATGTTTATTTGCATTGGATATCTTTTGAAATGGATGTCTTTGCAATCAGCACCGAAGGTCAGGCACTTACACTACTGCAGGCAATAATTTTAGTAATTATTTTGCCACTGCATGCCGTAGATAACCAATGTCTCCTTCACCACTGGAGAAGAGGTCATGAACAAAGTTAGATCTAGTCACATCAGAGGATCAATTCTGGATTTCTATCCTTAAGGTTCTGTTCCCCTGGAGCCATTTGCAGTACTGATAACTGCCTATCAGGATTCAGCTAGAGAAGTAGAACCTCAATGAGCATCCTGGGAAAGGGATTCATTCTAAGAATTAGACATTGTACAGCCGTGGGAGGAGCGAGGAAAGGAAGGTCTGAAAGGGGAGCTGGAGTTTCAGAGGTGTCACCCATCCATCAATCCGAGAAGCCATGAGCATGCTGCTGCCAAACTGTGACTGCAAAGTGGGAGCTGGTGGAGAAGTCCTCATAAGAGTGTTGCCTTTCTGAGTCTACAGTCAAACACCTGGTGATGGGCCTGGGCCACCGCTGGTCAGCACGGCCAGAGCTGAGAAGAGCTGGACGTGGAGTGAAGTTGAAACGCCCGGCTTCTCTGCATCTGTCACTGCATTTGACCATGAAGACTCAGAGAGTGATGGCTGCTGCTTCTCTTCCATCACCCAATCTCATCCAAAGTACTTTTTTTGTGTGCCAACTCTCACCCAAAATGACCCAGGAAAAGGATTTCGGAGGAAGAAATCCTTTCTAACCATAATAACACAAAATCCACCACAATATCTGTGCAGTGACTTTAAATACAGAGATATTTAAATATAGGAAGTAGGAAGTGAATTAGGAGAATTATGAGAGAATTGTTATTACAATCATGACACCCATATTCAATTGCTCACAAAGTATTTTAATGGACATTCTAGTACTTAATCTTCACTTTCACCCTATAAATTATGTTTAGTTAGTTGTTTAAAAAAGTGAGTAATGGGTTGAGAGTTCTCTGATGGCACTTAGTTAATAAGGCAGAACTGATACGAGGTCTAGCTTACTTATTTCCCAATGCTATGCTCCTTCCTAGATACAGTGATATATAACTTCAGCCCTCACTTCTTATACAGCGGAGATGAGTCTCTGAAAACCAAATCCTCATTCTCTCTTTTACGATTTCATCACTCCTTCATTTTCATTTTATAAATGTCTTTATGCTTGTTCTTTCTGTACTTATTCTATTCATTTACTCTCCCACAGAATGTCCAGTAACTTAAAAGATTCTCTTGTTCTACAGAACCCTTCACCCCCTCTTTTCACATACCTTGCTGATTCTCTGATATCGTTCTCAAACCTTCTCTCTACTACAGGACCTCTTACACAGAAACATGTTAAGTTTGGTTCCAAAAAAGTCTGAAGATTTGGGTTCTAAGTCTGTATTCACCTTTCACTCGGGCCATTACTTTTCCCTGCAAGCTTTAGATTCCTCATGTCTCAGATGAGGATAGTAGCTACCATCAGAATTGTTGAGAACATTAATTAGGATACTATATGTGAGAACACTTTAAAATTCTAGAGCGCTAGTGAAATGCCACTGATTGTTACCATTTCCTCTGTGATTCTCAAATTAAAAAGTTGATGCCAAAGGATCCACCCAATAAAAAACATAGCTTGAATTTGACAGGAGCAGCAGACTTCCTGAAGGCAACCCACCCAGAGTTGACCCAGAGGAAGTCATGCACATGGAAGAAGCATGTACTGATGGCAGCTGGGTGGGTGGAAAGTCGGGAAGAGAAAAACACAAGGGGACAACTTCGGCTGCCCTGGTTTGGGTTCCCTGTGTGGGATGGAGGTGGGGAATGGCTTCTATCCGGTCTTGGGTCCAACCCTGGGGTGCACAGATTGTCCAGATTGAGTTAATGCCACAATTTGATCCAGCACGTATTAGAAAGCAATTAAGAACAAGGGCTTTCGAGTCTCATAAATCTGCTTTGGATCCTCATAAATCTGTGACATTGGCCAGGTCACCTAGTTTTCCTTTACTTTAGAGTTTCAAACTGTAAACTAGGGGAGACAGGAGGGCAAAGATAATTGACAGCATTTATGAAAACATTAGACAGAAAGGACTTACTCATGATAGGTGCTTAATGTTATCTGCGATAAGAAATATTTCATTATATTAGCTCACTCAGCATGGGAACATACGTTATTCATTGATGTAACTCCAAATCTTAGCCCAACGCTGACACAATATAGCCACAACAAAAATTTTCTGAATGAATACGTGAATAAATAATCCAGTAAATAAAGAGCTCATAAGGCTAAATGTGATTGTGCGGGGAGCCAAAAGCTAAAATGTAATCTGCTATGGGGTCTACAGTTGATGAGTTTGTGGGGTCCCAGCTTCTCTGAACCACAAGTTGTTCGGGAAAACAGTGCATATGTGTGGAAGGCTATTTGGCAGACAAACCCTTGTGGGAATGGCCTAACCCCACACCATTCCAGACTCCTCCCGTTGTCACCTCTTCTAACTCCCAGGCCTGTCATTCCAGGAGGATTCGTCATTCTAGGAAGTTGCTTCTCAGGCCTCCACAGCCTCACATCGAGGGCCCGGTTTAGGCATCATTCACTTAGTCTTGACACCTGGACAAAGTTCCAGTGGCCCAGCTCTGTGGCACCTCCTCTAGGAAGCACCCCCCCACTGCTCTCCCTCATCCATCATAAGGGGATGTATTTGGCTCTGACTCTCTTGCAAAAGGCATCAGTGTTCACTGCCCAACCAACACTTCACTTTCTCTCAGGTAGTGAGTTTGGGTCCTTCCATCTCTGCCTACCCCTACTCCCCTAGTGCACAAAAAGCACATAGTGTGAGGATTAAATTGATGAGGGATAAGTCAATCCATAATCAAAAAGATGCATGATTAATGAAAATTTGGACGGTTACTATTGAATTGCTGAGAAGGTATAGATAGCTGGATGAATAAATGATCTAAAAAATGAAATATTTTACTGTCTTTCAGCAGCATTTGACCCAAACTGCTTTGTCCTCATGTCCTTCCTCTCCTCCCTTCTTAGACAGCACATTGTCCTTGTTTTCCTCTTGCCTCCCTAGCTACATCACTCCTTTTAACAAGTTGGACACTGATACTGTCCACCAACACTAATCTCCCTGTCACCTCTCCTCCACCCAAACTCTCCAGATAGGGGTTTTGTGGCATGGTTGTGGAGCCTCATCTCTTTCTATCTCCTCAGATGAGTTCATTCATTTCCCCTGACTACTATATGTTTCCCCTAATTTCCAAAGTTATGCAGTTGACCCTTGAACAATGTGAGGGTTGGAGGTACTGACCTCTGTGCAGTCAAAAATTCACGTATAAATTTTGACTCTCTCATAACTTAACTACCGTCATTCCTTGTCCATTGGTTTTCACAGGGAATTGGTTCCAGGACCCTGACGGATAGTAAACTCTGTGGATGCTCAAGTCCCTTATGTAAAATGGCGTAGAATAATGCATACAGTCAGCTCTGCACATTCAAGGACTGTTTTTGATCTACAGTTAGTTGAACCTGCGGATGCAAAACCCAGAAATATGAGGGAAAACTGTATGTTATTTGAAAAAGATCTGCATGTATGTGGACCTGTGCAGTTCAAAGCCATGTTCTTCAAGAATCAACTGTGTACCGCCAATTTTCACTTTCCCTCTGCACTCTTGGCCTGTATTTCCGATGGAGCTTGGATCTCTCACAGCCTCTCAAGGTGGACGTTTACTCCAAATCTATTCTTTCTCCAGGGTTTCCCATCAGTGAGGAAGAGAAGGGTGAGAAAAGATAGTGTCTGAGATAGAGGAAGAGAGAGAGAGAGAGAGAGAGAGAGAGAATGCAAACTGAGACTGAAACTCAGAAAATACTACATTGAGGGAACAGGGAACAGCCCTGGCCCAGCTGCACTAAGGACAGCCCAGCTAGTCTGGGAGCCTGATTCCAGGTATAAGAAAGGGAGTCCCCAGCTTTAGGTTCTTTCCTAGCTGAGACTGAATCCTGGGGAGCACCAACATTTAGATATCCGGTGTCACTCCTATGGGGATACCCTGCAGGCTGGGAGTTTATATGCGGTTTCCTAAGCTCATTATCCTCACCCAAGGTACACCTCACTCAAGCCTCGTCCCTCCCTCCAACTCTGTTCCCACAGGCGGCATCTAAACCTTGCAGTTCCATGTCATCCACCATCTATGGTGGTCCAGGACACCCTTATCTCCTGCTGGAATTCCTGAGCCAGCCGCCTCCCCAATTCTTCAGGGAAGCCTCCACACCCACGAGCTGTTACTCACCCTTCTTTTCCTTTATTACAGTCTGCAACTTTTCACCATCTATAGGAGGTTTACCCAAAGTATGTCTTCTATTCCTGTCTTACTCTGAGCTCCATCGGGGCAAGGACTTGGGGTGTCTGTTTCCCCTTTGTGCCTTAACATGAAGCAGCAAACAGCAGGTGATTGGTGCATATTTACTGACAGCAGGCATGAATAAAATGGATATTGGGAGGATGGATGGAGGAATGTACGAGTGGAGAAAATGGCCAGATAAGTGATGAGTAGGGTAAGGCAGGGATAGAATAAGAGCCACAAAGGATAGAATGATGTTTGCACATGCATACGGTGGAGAAGGGGCTTTGACAGACATATTCAAGAGGGAGTTGCCACCAGTGGATGTAGGACAATTTCTTCAGGCCCTGTTTCAGGCCCTTCCCAGTGAGAAAGTCTCCCTCATGCCTTCTTAGCCACACTGGTCTCACAGGCTCCTAACAGACACAGGACCCAATGCAGCTTCCTCTGCCTCAATGGCACCAACTATTAGTAGGCAGCCATTGAGTCCTGCTCCAATTGGCTATGGGGATGGCAGTGGGTGTTGGAAAAGGATGTGCTAGAAATCCCCTCCCAAGAGCATTAGTCCTGGGGGCTGAGACCACAGAGACCTTCAGTCTGAAAATAAGTCAATTTTATCAGCTTAAAGACAACTCCGGATTCCCTCCCTCAATAGTAGGAGTTGGATGTTGGGAAAGTAGAGGTGGGTCTAAGATGATGGATTGTCATGACTTTCCAAACTTATTTTGTGTACCTAATATGTGCTAAGGCTATGAGGAAAATAGATGCAGGGAAATTTATGATAAACAAATGAAAAATGGGAACTTTGTGGTAAGAAACCCAGCAGACAATATCTTAAGCAAGTGATCAAGGTCATTATAACCACTAATGTCACATTGACATCATGGCTCCCTTTCTATGAAGCATAGAGAAGGGCACACCATTACTCCTGTGGCATCCTTGTCATAAAGGCATAACCTCAACCTAGTTGTGAAAAAACATCAAACCCAAATTGACGTACATTCTATGAAATATTTGCAACAATTCTGCTCACTAATTATAATGTGTGTGGAGGGGAAGGGCGCTTCTCCACACTACCAAATAGTTCTCTGTGACACCAGCTGGGTGTCCTACAGTTCAACTCAATTCCTACACTATCTACCCAGAAATAGCATCAGACTCTACAGGTTAAGGGCTCAGTCCTACAAGACAGCATTCCTACATACACAATGTCAGTTGCAGGCCCAGGCTTTCATCTGTGCTTGTGACCAACTGGCAATAGATTAGAGGTTTCCACGACCTCCTCCTTGGGTTCGATTAATTTTCTAGAGTGACTCACAGAACTCAGAGAAACATTTTACTTACTTACTTGATTACTGGTTTATTACAAAAGGGTGTAACTCAGGAACAGCTGGGTGGAAGAGGCATCTAGGGGAAGGTATGAAGAAAAGACACAGAACTTAGGTGACCTCTCCCAGCATGCCATTCTCCAAGTTCACAAACTTCCACGTGTTCATCAACCCAGGAGCTCTCTGAACCCATCCTTTTGGGGGGTTTGATGGAGGCTTCATTAAATAAGCACGATTGATTAAATCATTGGCCACTGGCAATTTATTCAACCTTCAGCTCCTCTCCCCTCCCCAAAGGTTAGAGAATTGGGACTGAAGGCTCAAACCCTCTAATCACATGGTTGGGTTCTCCTGGCAACCAGCCTCCATCCTTAGGAGGGGTCCAAAAGTTATGTTATTAACAGAACGAAAAGCACCTTTATTGCTCTCATCATCAAAAATTCCAAGGGTTTTAGGAGTTCTGTGTCAGAAACAAGACTATGGTAAATATACGTTTCTTATTATAAGTCACAATATTAGAACCCAATCTGTCATAAGTGTCAAGGTCACGAAAACCAAGGAGAGACTGAGGACTTCCCACAGACTGGTGGAGACTAAGAGGACGATGGCGTCAAGAAAGCAACGTGGATGTGAGACTGGACCCTAGAATACAGAGAGTACGTTAGCTGGCGAAAGTCCAATAAAAGCCAAAGTTTAGTCAGAGTACTGTACCAATATTCTTTAGTTTTGATTATTATAGTTATGCAAGATGTAAACATTAGGGGAAGCTGAGTACAGCTTAGTATACGGAAACTCTGAGTACTATTTTTATTTCTCTCTGTAAATCCAAAATTATTTCAAAACAAAAAGTTACAAGAGATTATACGCAGGAACAGAACATTTCAGGAACACGTGTTTGTGGGAAGGGGTAGCGGAGTCTCCTGAAGGGGCTGATGGGGACAGCTGAAAGGGTCATGAGAAAATCTGGCTAAGAGGTGTTGAAAGTAAAGAGCAAGCAAGAAATCCAGTGAAGCCGGGCACAACGCAGATGGATTCTGGAGCTCTGAGGACCAGGCTGAAGATGGAGATCTGGGAGTCATTGGTCTCCAGGGGATAATTAACACCAGCAGAGAGAGAGCCAGGAACAGAGGGGGTGCATAGAGAGAGGAGCAGGAGGGCCAGACTAAGCCCCAAGGAATAATACTATTTAAACACAGGGTACATTTTGTGCTTTAGAAAATAAGAATCTAGATTCATATTTGTTTATATGTGCATAGAGAATCCAAATGCTTCAATTCGGTGACTTTTTTCCACCCTGGACAGTGAGTCATTGGTTAACATTTACTAGCGTACCACCGTATGTACCTCATTCACTTAACTAGCCCCCTGTTAGTGAGCATTTAAATTGTTTCCAATCTTTTTATACCACAAGGGGAAAAAATGCTGAAGTGAATAACTTCACATCATAGTCATATCTTATATTTGTAAATATATTTGTAGGAAAATTTCGAGCACCATAATTCCTGGTTAAAGGTAAGTGCATTTGTACCTTTAATAAATATTTTTAAATAGTTTTTTGTAGAGATGATGTCAATTTATGTTCCTACCAATAACATGTTATGATGTACGTTTGCCCACGTCATCACCAGCACAATGTTATCAAACTTTTTTTGGTCATAGCCAATCTGATATATAAAGAATTATGCTTCTTTGTTGTTTAAATTTGGTTTTTTCTTAAGATGAGTGAAATTGAGTGGCTTTTCTATGTTTAAGAAGCGTTAGATTTTTTTTTTTCTATGAACTATCTCTTCATATTCTTTGGCCATTTTTTAACTGGATTGTTGTTTTTTCTTATTGATTTTAGGAGCTCTTTATATGTGTGGAAAATTAACTCTGTTATATGACTAACAATTATTTTTATCTATATGTCATTTGTGGTTTGTTTATGACATTATTTAATATGAACTTTAAACATTTTTATGACATTACACATAGAAAGGCAATCTCAAAGCTGAGAATAATTTAAAAGAATACTCTTCCTTGTTTACTTATAGTATTGCATGGTTTTGTGCTTTATAGTTACATCTTTTCCCTATTTGGAATGGATCCCCATTTGAGATGTTAGCTTTGTGGGGATAAGGGAAAAGTCCCCCTTTCCTTCTCTTGTTCTTTTGGCTGGTCGAACAATCAAATCAACACAACACATTAACAAGATAAGATCAAATTTAATTATATGTACACAGGAGCCCCACATACATGGGAAAGTCAGGGCCCCTGCATATATGAGAGGTTCAGAGACAAAAGTTAAAATGAGGTGTATGTGACATTCCGAGCCAAGGATGCGGTAAGGCAGCTTAGGGCTTCAGAGGGGAAGAAGATTGTTGCAGGATGATAAAAAGAGCAGATGTTCAGTAATTAGGAGTTTGACCTGCCCTATAGATGGGTCATAAAATGTTATTTCTGGTAATAACTCTTCTTCTGGGTAGTGGGGGAAGGTAGGAGGGAAGGCACAAATGTTTCTCTTGAGCCTGCAGGGTCTCAGTTGCTCAAAATAATCCACGTGCTACAGAGGCACATCTTGGGGCAACTCGTTATGAACCCCTAAAGCTCTACATGTCGTCTTAACCTCCTCTGTATCACCAATTACTAAGACAGCGTCTGATACTTAGTAGATACTCAATAAATATTTTTTAAATAAATGAAAAATTCAGTACACTGGCCTGCTAACGCGTCTCCTAAAACACCCTATTTTCTGTTGCCTGTGATGTTTTATTGCGTCACAGAAACCTTTGTACTGCATGCCTCCCATTTTCCTTATTTCTCACAGAAGAACTCACTCCGACCATTTCCTCACAGAGCAGTGTGCGTTGATGTTTCTGAGTCTCTCTTCAGTTGGGGGCCTCTGATGGGGAAGACACCACAGCTCTGATCGCAGCTGTCTGTGTGGCGGTTACATAACTCGTCTCGCTGAATCTTTTTTCAAAGCGTGAGGTGGTAACTAGGTGGTAAGTACAGGATGCTTAGCTCCAAAAAATAGAAAACATCCTCTTCTATGTCTGGTCCTGAAAACAACTGCAGATGTAAACCCAAAAGGCCTGGGAAAATGCTCTTCTCTCTGGTATTTGAGAGCCAAAGCAAGTCCTCTTTTCTTGGTATGCATCACTTGGTTCTGGTTTACAGAATGTAAATTAAGAATGTAATATGTGAAGATAAAAGGAAAGATCTGGAGTATGAAGGCAAACTGTCTGAGGGGAACAACTTAAGTTATGACATAATATAAGTGGGTAGAAGTCAGAGCAGAGAGGGGAGGCAGGGAGGCCAAGCAGAAAAATCCAGATGGCCCCAACTTTTACTATCCTGCTTCCAAAAGTTTTTTTTCCAATAAAACTTAGCCAGAAGCCCAGTTTTGCTCCTCTTTCCCTCTGGCCTGTTCTATTCAAGAATTCCTCCATCAGTCTCACTGGGTAATACTTCTCAGATTTCAATGTGGAGAAGCATAAGTGGCCTCCGATCAGGGTCCAGAACTGTCAGAGAAAGAGAGGCAGGAGCTCAATGAGAGACAGTTCATGACTTGGAGGAAGTGGTTCTTCCTGCCACAGAAAGAGACAATACATCCTGAGGAAGTCATTTGTCGTGCAGGGCCCAAGTCTGCCTGGCCCAGAGGGAGAGTACAGAATTTGCAAGGTTCAGGGGTGAAGTGTGTGCCTGAGGCTTTACCTGATCTGACAGAATCTAACACAGACTCCAGGGGAGAAGATTTATAGGGGTGAGGCATGGAGTCAATTGTTCCAATATCAGGTCAACAAATACAGGTACAGACACCAGGAAAGAACACAGTGGGCCAGTGTGGAACTGAAATGCTTTCTTCATTTAGACACTGCTGGCACACTCAGTTGAGAACCCTGGTCTACGTAGATTCTAATTAAAAAGTGACACACGGCCAGCCAGGGGAAAGGTGACACATCCGTTATCTTATTGCATAACAAATTGTCCCCAAAATTTAGTGACTTAGAAAAATACACACTTTTTATCTTCGAGTTTCTGTAGGTCAGGAGTCCAGGAATAGCTTAGTCAGCTCTCTTGCTCAGGTCAGGGTCTCTCCTGAGATGCCACTGGGGCTGGTGTCTCTTCTCATGGCTCAACCGGGAAGGAGCTGTTTCTCTTATATCGTTGGACTGAGGGCCTCAGTTCTTCACTGGCTGTCAGCCAGATGCTGCTGTAAGGTCCTCTTCTCCAACATGGCAGCTTGTGTCAGCAAACTGGGCCAGCCATGAAGGCGACTGAGTGAGTTTGCAAGCAGACCAAAGCCAGTCTTTTGTAACCTAATTGTAGAAGTGGCATCCCATCTCCTTTGCTATATTCTTTTTGTTTAGAAGCAAGTCAGGACATCAGAGCCACATTGAAGGGAAGGAAATTATCCAAAGGCACCAATAACAGGAAGTAAGGATCATTGGAGTAGGCCCCATTAGAAGTCTGCCTCTCACAGATGAGACAGTACCTGGAGAAAAATACATAAAACTACACTTCTCTTCATCTGGTCTAGACTGTTCTTGAGAACTATTTAAGGAGACAATCTTTTTTTTTTTTTTTGGTAAGTTTATTAGGGTAACATTATTTAATAAAATTATATAATTTTCAGGTGTACGTTATCATTTGACATCTGTATATTCTATTGTGTGTTTACCACCCAAAGTCCAGTTTCCTTCAGCTACCACATATTTGATCACCTTTACCCACTTCACCCTCCCCTGACCCCGCTATATTTGACTCCCTTTACACCATCTACCTCTCCTCTCCTCCCCAGTCCTCTACCCTCTGGTAACCACTAGTCCATTGTCCATGTCCCTGAGTCTCTGCTTGTCTTGTTCATTTGTTGCTTTTAGGTTTATATCCCACATATAAGTGATATCATGTGATTTTCAACTTTTTCTATCTGGCTTCTTTCACTTAGCATGATTATCTCGATGTCCATCGGGTTGTCGCAAATGGCAGTATTTCATCTCTTCTTACGGCTGAATAATATTCCATTGTAGATATGTACCACAGCTTCTTTAGCCAATCATCTATTGTAGGACACTTCGGTTGCTTCCATGTTCTGGCCACTGTGAATAGTACTGCTATGAACATCAGTGTGCAAATATCTTTATGGGTATGGGTTTTCAAATCTTTGGGGTAAATACCAGTAGAGGGATTGCCGGATCATATGGTAGATCAATTTTTAGTTTTTTTGAGGAACCTCCATACTGTTTTCCATAGTGGTTGTACCATTTTGCAGTCCCACCAGCAGTGGGGTTTCTTTTTCTCTGCATCCTCTCCAACCTTTGTTATTACCTGTCCTGTTGATTGTAGCCCTTCTAACAGGTGTGAGATGGTATCTCATTGTGGTTTTGACTTGCATTTCCCAAATAGCTAGAGATATTGAGTTTCTTTTCATATATTTGTTGGCCATTTGTATGTCCTCTATGGAGAAGTGTCTGTTCAGATGCTCTGCCCATTTTTTGATTGGATCGTTTTTGTTGTTGTTGCTGTTATTGAGTAGTCTGAGTTCTTTGTATATTTTGGATATTAGACTCTTATCAGAGGCATTGCTTGCAAATTTATTTTCCCATTCAGATGGTTGTCTTTTTACCTTGTTGACAATTTCTTTTGCTGAGCAGCTTTTTAGTTTGATGTAGTCTCATTCATTTATTTTAGCTTTTGCTTCACTTGCCTTCGAGGTCAAATTCATAAAATCCTCTTGAAGTCCAAAGTCCTTGAGTTTAGTTCCTATGTTTTCTTCTATGCATTTTATTGTTTCAGGTCTTATATTCAGGTCTTTAATCCATTTTGAGTTAATTTTGATGTGTGGTGATAGACAACAGTCTAGTTTCATTCTTTTTCAGGCAGCCTTCCAATTTTCCCAGCACCATTTATTGAAAAGACTTTCCTTTCTCCATTGTATGTTTTGACTTTTTTGTTGAAAATCATTTGCCCATATAAATATGGGTTTACTTCTGGACTCTCGATTCTGTTACACAGGTTCGTGTGTCTATTTTTCTGCCAGTACCATGCCATTTTAATTACTGTTGCTTTGTAGTATAGTTTAAAGTTGGGCAGAGAGATGACTCCAGCCTCATTCTTTTTTTCTCAGGATGGCTTTGGCAATTCGGGGTCCTTTGTGCGTCCATACAAATCTGATGATTTTTTGTTCTATTTCTTTAAAAAATGCTGATGGAGTTTTGATGGGAATTGCATTAAATCTGTATGATGCTTTAGGTAATATAGTCATTTTAATTATGTTGATTCTTCCAATCCATGAAAATGGAACATCTTTCCATTTCTCTGTATCTTCTTCGATTTCTTTTAATAGGGTCTTGGAGTTTTCATTATATACGTCCTTCACATGTTTTGTTAAATTTATTCCTAGGCATTTTAATTCTTTTTGTTGCAATTGCAAAAAGAATTATTTTTTCCACTTCTTTTTCTGATGCTTCGTTATTGCAGATAGTTACGCTATGGACTTTTGAATGTTGATTTTGTATGGAGAGAATTTACCATATTTGCTTATTATTTTTAGTAGTGTTCTTGGAGAGTCTTTAAGATTTTCTATTTAGAGAATCATGTCATCTGCAAATAGTGACAGTTTGACTTCTTTGTTTCCTATTTGAATGCCTTTTATATCTTTCTCTAGCCTAATTGCACTTGCTAGGACCTCCAGTGTTATATTGAATAACAGTGGTGATAGTGGATAGCCTTGCCTTGTTCCTGATCTTAGAGGGAAGATTTTAGTTTTTCACCATTAAGTATAATGTTGGCTGAAGGCTTGTCATATATGACCTTTATTATGTTAAGATACTTTTCTTCTATACTGACTTTGTTAAGTGTTTTGATCATAAATGATGCTGTATCATGTCGAATGCTTTTCTGGACCTATTGATATGATCATATGATTCTTATTTTTAAATTTGTTTATGCAGTGTTTCACATTAATTGGTTTGCATATATTGAACCATACCTGTGCCTCTGCAATGAAGCCCACTTGATTGTAGTGTATAATCTTTTTAATATGTTGCTGTATTTGGTTCGCTAGTATTTTATTTAGGATTTTTGCATCTGTATTCATGAGAGATATTGGTCTGTAGTTTTCTTTTTTGTGTGTTATTTTTACCAGATTTTGGTATCAGAGTAATATTGGCCTCATAAAATGTGTTGAGAGGCATTGCCTCCTCTTCAATTTTTTGGAAGAGTTTGAGGAGAATAGGTATTAAATCTTCTTTGAATGTTTGGTAGAGTTTACTGGTGAAACCATCTGGTCCTGGACTTTTACATTTTGGTAGGTTTTTTATGATTGTTTCAATTTCCATACTGTTGATCAGTCTGTTTAGATTTCCCAGATCTTCTTGATTCAGTTTAGAAAGATTATATTTTTTCTAAGCACTGGTCCATTTCTTTTAAGTTATTAAATTTGGTGTTATATACTTTTTTTATAGTATTCTGTATGATCCTTTGTATTTCTGCAATGTCAGTCATAATTTCCCCTCTTTCATCCCTGATTTTGTTTATTTGTGTCCTTTCTCTTTTTTTCTTTAGTGAGTCTAGCCAAGGGTTTGTCAATTTTATTAACCTTCTCAAAGAACCAGCTCTTTGTTGTATTTATTTTTTCTATTGTTTTTGTTTGTTTGTTTTGTTTTCGATTTCATTTATTTCTGTTCTAATTTTGACAATTTCTTTCCTTCTGTTGACTTTAGGCCTCACTTGTTCTTCCTTTTCTAGTTTTTTAAGATGAAGCGTTAGGTTGTTTATTTGGGGTCATTCTTGTTTTTGGAGATACCCTGTAATGATATGAACTTTCCTCTTATGATTGCTTTTGCCACATCCCAAAGGTTTTGATGTTGTACTATTATTATCATTTGTTTCTATGTATCTCTTGATCTCTCTTTTCATTTCTTCTCTGATCCAGTTATTCTTCAGTAGCATGTTTTTTAATCTCCATGTATTTGTGGTTCTTTCTGATTTCTTTTTGCAGTTAATCTCTAGTTTCAAAGCATTATGATCAGAGAATATGGTTGGTATGATTTCAACCTCTTATATTTGTTGAGGCTATCTCTGTGTACCAGTATGTGGTCAATCCTTGAGAATGTTCCATGTGCACTGGAGAAGAATATATAAGAGGCTGTTTTGGGATGAAAGGCTCTGTAAATGTCAATTATGTGCAGATGGTCTAATGTGTAATTTTAGGATGTTATAGATTTTCTGATTGGATGATATGTCAGTATCTGACAGTGGGGTATTTAGGTCCCCTACTATGATAGTGTTTTGGTCTGTTTCTCCCTTTAGTTCTATTAGTAATTGCTTTACATATTTCAGGGCTCCCTGATTGGGAGCATAGATATTAATAAGTGTTATGTCTTCTTGATGCATGATTCCTTTTACCATTATGAAGTGCCCCTCAGTATCTTTTTTTTACCTTTTTTATTTTGAAGTCTATTTCATCTTATATGAGTACTGCTACTCCTGCTTTTCTCTGAATGGCATTTGCTTGAAATATCATTTTCCACCCTTTCACTTTGAGTCTATATTTGTCTTTGGAACTGAGATGTGTCTCCTGGAGGCAGCATATGGTTGGGTTGTTTTTTAATCCATTCTGCAATTCTGTGCCTTAAAAAAATTTTTTTTTTCTTTTCTTTTTAGGAGAGGCAACACTTGGTTGACCTCACAGGTTGCAAGGAACTTGTCAGCTTTCAATCCCTTATTTTTTATTTTTTTACTCCTATAGGTGGTCTCTCATACAAGTACTAACTAGGCCAGATTCTGCTTAGTTTCTGAGATCAGAAGGGATCGGGCTTGTTCAGGGTGGCATGGCCGTAGACAACTCTGTGCCTTTTTATTGTTGAGTTCAGTCCATTTACATTTATGGTGATGATTATTGAAATAAGAAGTCTTCTTATAGCCATTTCATCTTTTGCTTTCTGGTAACTCGGTGTTTCCATTGCTTCCTTGTCCTTGTGTTTCGGTTTTCTTTATTTCGGTTGGCTTTTGTGGGTTTTGCCTCTAGTTCTTCTTGCTTTATGTTATATATTTCAGTTCTGAATCTTTGGTGTGTGGTTACCATTGCAAATATGAAAAGGAGAGTTATACATATTCAATCGTCCATTTTCTTCTGCGTGTGCCTTATCTCCATTCTCCTTTGCAAATCTGGACCTTTGAATCCTCTGCTTTTCAGCCATTGTTATCTCAATTTGTCCCTATGTATGCTGAATGTTCATTACTATCTTGCTATAGCAATTCTCTTATTATTTAAGCTTATAATGATGTACTAGTGAGGATTGCACTCCTCTGCTTCTATTTGCCTGATAGTCACTTTACTCCTAATTATGTATTTTTTGCTGTTATTTTGTTTTAGTATTTCCTTTAGTGCAGGCCTCGTAGTGGAGAATTCCCTCAATTTTTGTATGTCTAAAAAAGTCTTAATTTCTTCTTCATATCTAAAGGAGAGCTTAGCTGGATGCATTATTCTAGGCTGATAGTTCTTTTTACTTAATAGTTTAAATATTTGATTCTATTTCTTTCTGGTTTGTAAGATCTGTGCTCAGAAATCTGATGATCATGTAATGGGTTTTTCTTTATAAGTTACCATCTTCTTTTCCCTGGCCTCCCTGAGAATTCTCTCTTTCTCATTGATTTTTGATGATTTTAATACAATGCGTCTTGGTGAAGGCCGTTTTGGGTTGAGATAATTGGGTCTTCTGTTGACTTCTTGAATTCTAAGCTCCAGCTCATTCCTTAGATTTGGGAAATTCTCACTCGCTATTTGTCTGAAAATGCTTTCTAGTCCTTGCTTCTTTTCCTCGCCTTTGATAACGCTCATTATTCTTATGTTTCCTCTCCTGATAGTATCAGTTAGTTCTTGTATTTCTCTTTCCTTATTTTCCATTCTTTCGTTTCTCTCTTTTTCCTTCTGATTTACTTCTAGATTTCTGTCTTTGATATCACTGATCTTTTCCTCCATTTGGTTGACTCTATTTCCCAAGCTTGCTATTTCATTTTTCAACTCTTGCAGTGTGTGTGTGTGTGTGTGTGTGTGTGTGTGTGTGTTTTATCTCCAGGAGATCTATTCTGTTATTTTTGAAGGTTTCAATCGCCTTGCTAAAAAACTCATTCTGCCAAGCTAGTTGTTTTTTCAATTCCTGAAATTGTTGATATGACTTGCTTTGGAACTCACTGAGTTTTTTCAGAAGTACCATCCTGAATTCTTTATTATTTAAGTCGCATATTTCTATGCTTGTAAGCTTATTTTCCGTAAATTTTTCTTTTTCTTTCCGAGATGCCTCATCAACTTGGTTGTTCATGGTGTTTAATGGACTATTTCTCTGCTTGGGCATTAACGGAAGTGTATTCTGTGTATTATACTGTTTTACCAGAAAAAAGATTTATTATATAATGTCTCCTTTAGCCTGCTGCAAAGACTGAACTTTTCTTTTGGTTTCCAGTAGGTGGTGTCTAAGCCTTTTGGATTCCTGCTTTACATAAAGCCTAAATAATGTGTTTTTTTTTTTTAATTTTTTTTGTAGGAATTTAATCACACTTGCTACTCTCAGTTTCAGTCCCCGTCAGTGTTAGCAAACCGTTTCAGTAGTGGTTGCTCAGATTTCCCTGGGGCTGTGCAACTGGCAGCAGGGCCAAGTCATCAGGGCAGAAAGCAGAGAAGCGGGACGGGACCGCAGAGAAACAGCAGTTGATTTTTACTGGCCGTGGTTACAAAACCGAGGCTGAGCCACAGCCCCCAACTCCCAATCCGGAGAGCTGTTTCTCATATACCTTTGGACTGAGGGCCTCAGTTCTTTACTGGCTGTCAGCTAGACGCTGCTGTAAGGTCCTCTTCTCCAACATGGCAGCTTGTGTCAGCAAACTGTGCCAGCCATGAAGGCAACAAAGAGTCTGCTAGCAGACAGAAGCCACGGTCTTTTGTAACTTAATTGTGGAAGTGGCATCCCATTCCCTTTGCTATATTCTGTTGTTTAGAAGCAAGTCAGGACGTCAGAGCCACATTGAAGAGAAGGAAATTATCCAAAGGCACCAATAACAAGAGGTGGGGCTCAGTGGAGGAGGCCCCCTTAGAAGTCTGCCTCTCACAGATGAGATGGTACCTGGAGAAAAATACATAAAACTGCACTTCTCTTCATCTGTTCTAGACTGTTCTTGAGAACTATATAAGGAGACGATCTTTTAAGTGAATTAAATGGCAAAGAAGAAAAGTTATAAAAAATGTCAGCCTTTCTAAAACTTTTTGAGGCTAATTTCCTAATAGTTCATAAACACTGGACTTAATCTCTAAGAAGACCGTCTTTCTAAAAGAGTAATTAATGAAAAATAAGTCACTCACCTGTAGTTAATTAAAACCAGAGTTTTCTCACCTCCACCCCCATACCTCGTCCAATTCAGTGTATTGTCCTCTGGAGAGAGTATGAGAATGTCCCCGTTGTCCACTGCCACATAACAAAGCACACCCAAGTTTAGTGGTTTAAAAGAACATCTGGCTCACAAATCTGCAATTTAGACAGGAACAGCTGATGTCTGCTCCACTCAGCATCAGCTGAGGCAGCTAAAGACAGGCAGCTGGAATCTTCTAAAGGCTCTCTCACTCACGTGTCTGCAATGGATGCTGGGTCTCAGATGGAGCTGTGGCCAGGACATCCAAAGGTGGCCTTTCCATGTGGCTGGCTGCTAGAGCTTCCTCACAGCACGGTGCCTGGGTTCCAAGGAGGATCTTCCTGAGAGAGAAAGCCAGGCAGGGCGTATCACCTTTTATGATTTAGCCTCGAAAGCCACCCAGCCTCACTCCCACCATAATCTCCAGTCTGTTAGATTCAAGGGGAGGGGCCGTAGATCCCATATCTGGACCGAGAGTCTCTGGTCACATTGTAAGTAGGGCACGTAAGATTAGATTCATCTTTGGAAAAAAGTCTGCCTGCACTAGAGAAGAGACCTTGTGCAGGGTCACTGGCCAAGCCTAGGGGCTTAGGATTCTCATCTTTCCTGCTATTGAAAAGCCTGTCGAATTCCCTGTGTTGGTTTCCTATTGCTGCAAAACAAATTTCTAAAAATTTATCGGTTTAAACAATACCCATTTATTATTTCACAGTTTTATAGGTCAGGAGTCCTGGCAGGTTTGGCCAGGCTCTGCTCAGGTTACAAGGCTGAAATGAAGACGTTGGTGGCTCCAAAAATTACATCCATGATGGGAGGCTTCTCACATCGGCTCTTCTCTACTGGGTGCTGCTAGGGAGATTCTGACCACCAGGGGGCGGACGAACCGCAATCCTTGTCGGGCGGGAGCGTTGCCAGCATTGCAGCCTCTTTCTGCCACTGTGGTCCAGTTACCCGCACTCAGCATTAGCATCGCCTGGAAACTTAGAAAGGCAAAATCTCATGCCCCAAACCCAGATCTGCTGAGTCAAAATCTACATTTTGTCCAGTCCCCAAGCAATTTGTGTGCACATTGAAGTTTGAGGGCCACTCCAGCTCAGTGGTTTTCACCCTCCTCTGCTAGTTAGAATCACCCCAGAAGCTTTAAAAACTCCCAATACAAGGGCACCCTCACCCCTGAGGTTCTGATTTTAACAAACCTTGGGTCCAGATTGTTAAAATAGCCCCTGACGATTTTAATGTGTAGCCAAAGTTCAGAATCACTGAGCCCAGCTCATTCCACGCTCTTAGAACCTTGCGTATGAACGAAGCTGTGCGTGTACAGTGCCACGCTCGCCTCCTGTGGACAGATGAGGACATAAAGCCCACGCCCAGGGGCCTCCTGGAATGCAAAACCTCAGACCACAGGGACCTCCAGGTTATAGCGAAGCCATGGCAAAGTGAAAATGTGAAACACCAAGAAAGTGTTACCTCATATTCAAAATGCTTCAAAGACCCAAGTCAAACGCCAACTCCTCAGACAGATATTGTAGTTCTTCAGGCAGGTGCTCAGCGATCATGCGCCCTGATCTGTGCTCCCCGATCGGAAATGGTGCCTCCTGACCTCCACCTCGGGCTGCTTGAGAGCTGGAAGTGTGTTGGTTCTCTTCTGCAGAGTGTTTGCTCAACGAAGCACCCTCCACAACTGCCATGTGACCTGGGCAGAGCTCGGCTGCTGGTGGACCCGGTGAGCTGAAATTCAAGAAAAAAGGTACCTGGAGGACAGAGGAATTCAGCAGTGTCAGAGAGGACTTTTAAAAACATTTGTCTTTTCCCATTTATATACCACTTTGCAGTTCTCAATGCGATTTTTATTGTGTAAAATTTCATGTTCACAATGCCCACCTGCATTAGATGAGCTTGGTACAGGGGTGGAAAAGTGATAGAGACATAGATGGTTATGCTGAAATTTGCAGAATGAGCCAGGCAGAATTACAGCAAGAAATTGCTTTCCTGAATTTCCTGATTCCTAAGCGCTATGTCCAGGATGTGGCAATATCCCACTTCTGGCCATTTTCCTCACTGCTTGGTGGCATTTCTGGGGATTTTGTCTTTGTTCTTCCTTCTCCGTTCTCCTCCCTAAGTTGAGGGGTTTATTTTTATTTTATTTTATTTTATTTTGGTTATTCTGGAATTCTCAGTCTCCAACCAAATGTCTCTTGATGTATCATTTCTCATTTTCAGTAGAAGATTCACCAGGTATGAAGTAAATTCTTTACATGTGCTAGTAATAATGATAATATTTTATTGTATCGTATGTTTCTTAAATGCAGTGAACTTATTTCCTGTTGTATCTTTAGCACTTTAACAAACAAAGTATTTGAGTAATGAATGAATCACAAATATAGTGAAGGGATTTGCGAAGTTAAACCTGAGAGAGAGGAAGCAGATACCGAGTACTCCAGCCAAGACTCAGCAGGCGGTGTGGTGGGCACAGTTCTAACCTCTGAACCAAGAGCTGAGAAAGATGGGGTATGTAGAAATACTGTGAGCACCACAGAGGGAGTTGGTTTTATCTCCTGTACCTCATTTCCTTTCCTGTTCTTCTCTGTGGTGCAGACAAAGGAAGTTAAAGTCTGGATATATTTCCTGCTCAAATGAAATGCCATATTGTTCTTTAAAGGATTCCACGAACCTCCGGATGCCGACTCTTTCCATCAAGGTTTTCCTGCTCCCCTCTTTCTTCTGTCATGGGTAGCAACTGATGGTTACTGGCACCAACTCAATGCCAGAAGGAGTCCCCAGTTCGGGGCACAGTAAAGGGGGAGACTTTATTCAGTGTAAACAGCTCAGTTGTGATACAGCTTAATTATGATACAACACAGCTGTAGTACAGCGTGGCTGTGAGGCAGCCTCGGGAACAAGGTGGCTCTGGGCATGAGGCAGCCCAGCCCTGGCGGTGCAGCTCAGCTACTCTCTAACTAGGTGGCTCCAATCACACAGAAGGTAACCACAGAGCCTGGGGCAGCTGACTTATATAAAGAGAAGTCCCACCCCTAGTCCCTGATTGGTTCATTCTCATGCAAATGAGGACTCCAAATCTCACAGTTTGATTGATCCCAAAAGCACTGTCCTGACTGGTTGGAATGGAGCCACTCTGGTTGGTCAGTGAAGATACTAAGGAGGATATAGCTGCACAGCTCGGAATGGAAGGGGAAAGTCTCAGTCCTACTGGTTGAAATGGGATTCCAGGAACTGCTTTATAGGGGTTGGCTCAGCCAGCAGAAACAGTGCAGGCAGGCAGTTCAGTGCAGTGCAGCTGGCTGGCAGTTTAGTACAGGCCTTTCCTGAAATGGGGCCTGTGTGAGAGTCCCCTGTTCAGCAATAGGTGCTAGGTACTGTTTTGAAATTTCAGCCCAGTTAGCCACCAGGACTCTTTCTTGGTAGGTATTTTCTTTCTCAGGGTTAAGAGAGAGGGATCCCCAACAGTAGAAACCCACTACCAGTTGTAGTTTTCCTCTCCCTACCTCAGCTTTAAGTGTGTGGAAGAGCAGAACCTGATCTTGGCATTTTAGTGTCAAGACAAGTCTATCAAATCTGCTGAAATCAGGCCTGGTGGAGACACCTCATCTGACTGGAAATGGATGTGGCCGGGAGCTGAGCCTCAAGTGGAGAGAGAGCTCACAGCATGATGACGAAAACGCAATCCAGTTCATTTTTTTTTTTCCCCTGGGAGAATCTTCAGGTTCTCCTGCTTGAACCACAGGCTGTGAGTTTCAGCGAGTCTCTGCTTATAACAAAGACCCCACAGCAGTTCATGACCTGCTGGATGTGGAGCATGGAATGAATCACTAGTGATGAAAAAGAAAGGCAGTAATGTCATCGGCTATGAAATGAAATGACATAATCCTAATCTTCTCAAATAAGTAGTTGAAATATTAAGTGCTATAATTTCATGTGCCTTTCAACCTCTAGATATGTATTTAGTAGTATTTAAAGATATATATTTAACTTTTAAACATCATGTAATGTTAAAAAGATATAAATATAAATAAACGGCCAGCCCGGCCCTCCAGCCACTTCCCATAAGCAAACACTTTCATCTTTTAGCTCTTCTAATATTGCTCCATGTTGCTGTACAATTTGGATATCCTGATATCTTTTTCCCTTGCATTTTAATATTATTGAAGAATAATTTATATATGATAAAATGTATCCCTTCTTTTGGTAATTGTTTTTGAATACATTCATTACACTCATGTTTATGAAATACTTATAGTGCCCTACGTGCTCAAGTAAGTCTTTGAAACATTAGCGTAGTATTTTTACACAGGCATATTGGTAATGGGGAAAGTAAAACAATTAATTATACTGCCCTCTTAATGTATTTATAAATATCACACATATTCCTTCCCCTCCATCTATCTTCCTTTGTCTCCATTGTAAACTATGCTGCATTGAACATCCCTGTACAAAAATGTTTACATATATGAAATGGATTTCTTAGGGTTTAGAGTCTTAAAGTTAAAATTTTGGGGCCTAACAAATACAGACTTTAAAAATTTTAAGTGTGATCGAAGTTGTACAGGTACATAATAGGAAAGTTGAAATAATTCAACAAGCAATTTTCTTCTCCCTCCCACACCTTCTCATCCTTGATTCTCCTCTCCAGAATCAGCTACTCTCTTTTAGTGGATACTTCTATTTTAATCTTCATATTTACAAATAGTAAATTTACACAGTCTTGATGTTTTATTTTTTATTTATTATCAATTTACTTTTCACTAGATGATGATGATGAGTTAGCTCTTATCACTCCTCTCCCACACACGTATTTCCTTCCCCTCTGTCTATCCCCTAAACATTTCAAGATTTTTATTAAGTCAACATTCAGTGATTATGTTATGATGCTTAGGAAAATGTTAGCGTTGAGTTATGCAGAGTGCTGTGGTTTACTTTTCATTTGTTTTTCTTTACAACCAGAGCTAAAATTTGCCTCCCCACCCCACGCCCTTTGGATGATTTAACCTCCAATATCTGTTCTGCTCCGAGCTGGACCCGCTGCTCTTTAAGTTCACACTGGGACTTCCTTTCACCATCTTGTATGTTGATCCTCCCATTTTCTTTTTCCTTCTTTACTTGTTTTTTGGTTGTTCGTTTTTGGTAAAAACATTGTCCAGGAGTTTCCTAAGAAAGAGTTCTAACCTTTTCAATTGCTTGGGAGGCGAATTTTTGAGATACCATATGTCTGTAAATGTCTATTCCTGTTTCTTCATGATTGATAGTTTGATAGTCTAGGTTGAATAACCTTTTCCCAAAGCTTCTAGTGAGCTTCCAACTATGATTCTTTAATGTAATCTTTTAAAAATTTCTTTCTGGAAACTTTTAAACTGATGTTCTAAAGCATCATGCCCATATTTTGACACTCGTGCTGAACCCCTCTAATTTTTTTCACTTATGGGGATTTTTCTTATAATATTTCTTTAATAATTTCTTCAATAGCGTATTTTCTGTTAACTCTCTTTAGGGATTTCTGGATTTATCCTCGAATTTTCTTTTCTCTATTGTCCATTTTGTTTTATATTCTACTTTCTAGGTGGTTTCCTTTTAGTTTAACTCTTTTAGTGCATATATCATTTATCAGTTAAAGTATGCTTCTGTTTCTAGTTTTTAATCAAAAAACAATCTTGAATTTTCTACACTTTTTTTTTTCATTTTTGGATCTGTTAACATGTTGAATTACATTTATCGATTTTTTAAATGTAAAATCGTCCTTGCATTTCTGGCATAAACTGCAAGATTCGGCCTGCTGATATTTTGTTTAGGATTTTTATATCTATGCTTATAAGTATAATTTTTCTTTTTTATAATGGGATTTCATATTTTGATATCAAGGTAATGCTAGCCTTATAAAATAAGTTGGGAGATCTTCCTCACTTTTCTTTCTGGAAAACAGTTTGTGTAAAATTGGAACTACTTTTCCTTTGTATTTTTGGCAGAACCCTCTGTTAAAAACCTTTTGTCTGAGTTTTTGTGTGTATGGTTTGGTGCGGGAGTGCAGAAAGCAGGATTTTTAACCAGTAATTTAACACATTTGATTTATTTTCTATATGACTATTTATATTTTGTATTTCTTCTTGAATCTGTTTTGGTAAATTATATTTTTTTCCTAGTAATTAATTGGTCCATTGCATTTAAGTTTTCAAATATATTGACAAAAATTTGATCATGATATTCTCTAATTGTCCTTTTAATAGCTGTAGCATCTGTATCTTTGTTTCTTTTATTCATTTTTAATTTGATTTGCTTATGCCTTCTCTCAATTTTTTTTTTCTTTATTGGTCTTTCCAAAGTTTTGTCAACTGATCTTTCCTAAGAACCAACTTGTGACTTTTCCAATCTTTATCATATCTTTGTTTTCTATTTTATTATTTTCTGCTCTTATCTTTATTATTTTCTTTCTTATATATTCTCAGAGTTTATTTTCCTATGTCTTTTCTATCTTTCTAATTGGGTTGCTTACTTCATTAAATGACATTTAAAGCTATCATTTTCTTTCAAATTTCTATATGTGGCATTTTAATTATTGTTAGTTCTGTATATTTTCTAATTTCTATTATGGTTTCTTTATGGACTTATGAGTTATTTAGAAGTGTTTCTTAATTTCCAAATATATGAGTTTTTATAGTAATTTTTTTGTACTGATTTCTGAATTAATTTTATTGCAACCAGAGATTCCATTTGTTTGCCATCGAGACCACTAACAATATCTGATACTTTCTTTATCACCTAAACTGTGATGAAATTGTGTAAATATTCCACGGGTGCTTAAAAGAATGTATATTGTTTCCTTATTGGGTACAATATGTTCATTAGTGCATCCAAGCTTAGAACTGTCCTATTTCCTAGTGACTGAACTTTTATATTGTCAGGTCATGGCTGTCGTTGCCTTTAAAAATGTTTTCTGCTTTAACATCTTCTCGTCTAATACAGCTACATTTCTTTTGGTTAGTGTTTTCCTGATAAATCTTTTTCTATCCTTTTACTTTCTGCCCTTCTTTACACTTACATGTCAGTTGTTCATCTGGTAAACAGCACGTAGCTACATTTTTTCTTTGTCTCCTTTGGCAATGTTTGTCTTTTAACTGGAGCTGTCAGTCTTTTTGTTCGTGTTATAATTATTGACATGCTTGTTCTATTTCAGCCATAATATTTTGTGCACTTTCTCTTTATTCCACTTTTTCATGCTTCTTATCTTATCTTTTGGATGGTGGGTTTTCCTTTTTCCTTTTCTTCCTGCTACTAGTTTAGATATTATATATTCTCTTTCTATTTTAGACGCATGTATAATGTATTAAGGCTTCTAGCAGTATCTTTATTCTTCTTGAACAACATGAGAACTATAAAATACTAATTCTAATCATTCATCCTGACTTTGAGGCTATTATTAGTGTCAACATAAGAGACGTCCAAACCAGTAGAGAATTTTTATGAGTTTATTTGAGCCTAACTGATGATGATTTCCAGGAAGCAAAATCTCAAGAGATTGATAAAATGCTCCAAAGAATAGGAGTTTTGCATCTTATTTTATATATTAGAATAGAAGAAGGAGATGTAAGGAGGGTACATGAAATCCGTTGGTGATAGATTAAGGGGGTGGGAAAAAACAAGGCAGGGAAAACTCTAGGATTGGACAAAAAGTAAAATGGACAGACACTTCTTTTACACTGGTGGGTACAGGATAGTTAATAATCAGCATTTACAGCACTGGAGATGGTATGTGGGAAACAAGATAACTGTGAGGGGTTTTGTGGTCTCATGCTTTGGTGGTGGTTGTGCCTTGAGGGATCTGGAAAAGATTACTCTGACATTCCAAAGGTATGTTACCTTAGGTACAAAAAGACAATAGATAGGCTCACTTAAGGTAAAGGTTGACCTCTGTCAAGGAATCTACAAACCTAGGACATGACTTCCAGGATTCGCTTTTAGCTAGGAATTTTTTAGGTACAGAGCATCACTTATGGTTACTTTTAGACTCTGAGCTTGTTAGGCCTGGCATGCAGGCCTCCCCTGAGCTTGTTGGGTTTAATATGTTGTGGCCTCTTTTTCATCCACATTATCATGTATTTTAGTTCTAGCCTATTCTTTTAATCTGAAAAACAAAAATTTGTTGTTTTATTCTCTTACTGTCCCTTTAGATCTGCCCACACATTCATCACTTCTATTGTCCATTATTCCATCTTACAGCTCATATTTTCCCGCAGGTTTTGCTCCTTTCTGCACATCTAAATTCTTTAAAATTTCCTCTATTGAGGACCTGTTTAAAGCACAATATTTTGGTTTTTATTAATCCGAAAGTGTGTTTAGTTCATCTCAATTTTTGCAAGGTTGTTGTTTTCTCTCAGCATGTGGAAGACATTGTTCTACTGTGTTCTTGTTCCTGTTTTTACTATTGAGAGATCAGCAGAAATCTAATTTTGATTTCATATAGGCAATCTTGTAACAGAGTGGAATGCTTGGTCTCTCTGACCCCATCCCATCTTGTTTGGGCTAATAGCTCCTGGTTTAGACATGCTAATACATCTGCTTGGAACTTGAGTTTAAAAAACAAACAAACAAACTTATTTTCCCTTCCCTTGATTTAAAAGAAGCTTGAACTTTGTGCTTGCTTAAGATAAATTTGAGGAGTCTCAGAAGCCCCCATCTTCTTGATTAGATGACTTCTTGATTAATAAACCTTTCCTTACTCCAACTCAGACATTCCAAATATTGGCTCTATTGTAGTGTTGGGCACATGAACTTTTGGACCAGTAACAACCTGTTTTTTATTTCCACTTCTTTTTATTTTTATTTTTCTTATTTTTATTTTTTAGGGGAGGCAATGCTTAATTGACCTCGGGTATTGTTACAATACCTTATTTTTTATACCTACAGCACCTGGTCTTCCTAGGTGGTCTCTCGTCCAAGCACTAACCAGGCCTGACTCTATTTAGCTCCCGAGATCAGACGGGAACCAACTCGTTCAGAGCGGCGTGGCCGTAGACTATTTCCACTGCTTTCAAGATCATTTCATTGTCTTTCATGTTCTATGATTTCCAGGTGTGCTTTTTACTATTATTATTTTTATTTATTTATTTACTTACTTACTTACTTATTTTATTAACTCGTTCTCTGGGTTCGTTTGGCTTCCTAGCCCAACAGCACTTTTCAGTTCAGTAGTCTTCATCGGAAATTGTTTGACTGTTACTTTTCACTTTTTGTCTTTTGATATCTTTGTTCTCTTCTGTGTATCCTTTCAAACACGCAGGAACTTTACAGCGAACACCTGCATACATCACCAAGATTCTGCCATTAATGTTTCACTGTACTTGCTTCACCTTACTTTCTATGCATCAAAAGTAAGTTAGTTGCAGACTTGCTGTTAAGATGGCAGAGTAGATAAATGCTGTGCTCACCTCTTTCCACAACTGCATCAAAATTACAACTAAACTGCAGAGGTCCCCCTGAGGAGGGAGGAATCCCAGCTCCACACCAGGCTTCTTATCCCAGTGCTGGGCTCCAGTGCTGGGGAAGAAGTCCCTATAACTTCTGGTTGTGAAAAGCAGCAGAGATTGTGGCTGAGTGAGACAGAGGGCTGCTGGAGTCCCAGGCAATTCCTCTTAAACGGCCGGCACATAGAATTACTTGCTGATGGACTCACTCTCTCTGAGCTCCTGCTCTGGGGCAGCAGCTCAAAAGGTGCCCCAGGGACATATGGGGGAGTAACTAAATTGGCTTCATGGCACGGGCTAGATAGGTAGGTTTCTCTTAGACAGATATTACATCTGAGTCTCCATTAACCTGGCTAACAGTACATCCTACCCTGGGGATTCCCTTAAGCCGCTCCTCCCCTACTCCCTCAATTTGCCAGCCCACCCAAGCCACTTCCAGTGGCTTTAACATGCGAATGACCTATCTTGACTCATGCTATAGACTTTTCTAAAATCTCTCAAAGGTTAACAAACCTCAAACAAGCAGCACCTGGCCTCAGCATGCCCCATACCTTTTGCTGAATAGCCCCAAGCCCAGAACTAGCACCAACCAGCCTGGGTTTGCAGCTTAGCCTCTCCCAATCTCCTCCAAGACCCATGAAAGTGGCAACCATCTGCAGATCACTTTGTAGTTCATACCAAGAGGCCCCGGGCAGGGCACAGAGAGCAGCTGACCATGACCTACAATAGAGTCCCTCCCAAGAGCCCCGAGAACCAACATACCTACCTGGTGGCCAGCTTCAGACCACACCAGAGCACCACCCAACTGCTTCCACAAATAACGCACCCAAAGGACAGAATGGGCAGGCACCAGAGCCCCGCTAAGGTAAATCCCGCTCTGTAGAGTCAGCCACTATGCAACAGCTCCTCCACTGTAGTCTTGGCCAGTCCTCACAACCAATCAGCCTGAGGGCCAATACCTCTCACTGATGTGACAACAGCAACCAAGGCACGCCCAAATCCCACAAGAAACACACCTGGAGCACCTGTCCCGGGTGTCCAGGGAGACTGTGTTACTGGGCCCTACAGGACACCTACTACATAAGGCCACTCTACTAAGTCTGGGGAACAGAGTAGACCTACCTAATACATAGAAATAAACACAAGAAGGCAGCCAAAATGGGAGACAAACAGTTCCAAAATGAAAGAATAGAACAAAGCTCCAGAAAAAGAACTAAATAAAATGGAGACAAGCAATCTACGAGATGCCGAGTTCAAAACACTGATTATAAAGATACTCAATGATATCAGTGAGAACTTCAACAGATAGAAAACATAAAAATGGAGTTAAAAAATATAAAAGTCAGAAATGAAGGATACAATAACTGAAATGGAGAATACGTAAGAGGGAATCGACAGTAAATTAAATGAAGTAGAGGATCGAATCAGTGATTTGAAAGATAAGGTAGCAAAAAACACCCAATGAGAACAGCAACCAGAAAAAAGAATTTTGAAAAATGAGGAAAATTTAAGGGACCTCTGGGACAACACCAACCATAGCAGTATTCGAATCATACGGGTACCAGAAGAGACAGAGCAAATTGTTGATAACCTATTTGAAGACTAATGATGGACACTTCCCTAACCTGGTGAAAGAAATAGAAATTCAAGCCTAGGAAGCACAGAGAACAGGATAAATGAAAAAAACAAAACAGAAACAACCTCATAGATACAGAGACCTTGTTTGATGGTTGCCAGATTGTCGGGTTGGGTGAAGAGGGGTGAGGATTAAGTGGTACAAATTGGTAGTCACAAAACAGTCATGGGGATGTAGAATATAGCATAGGGAAAACAGTCAATAGTATCATAATAACTATGTATGGTGTCAGATGGGTACAGGTTTTATTGGAGTGATCGCTTCATAAGTTATACAAATGTCTAATCACTGTGTTGTACACCTGAAACTAATATAATACTGTATGTCAACTGTAATTAAAAAATTAAAAAAAAAAAATAAGCTTCGGCTATTTCCCAGTTTGTCAACCCGAAAAACAAACAGACAAACAAAATGGTAAGTAGTAGCCATCAAGTTGCTACCCCTAAATCCATCAGCTCTGCACTCCTCCTATCCCTAAATCCATCAGCTCTGCACTCCTCCTCTGGTTACGCTGAACCCTGAGGGAGGGGCGCTCTTCATGCCCCTGACTGGAGAGATTTGTGTGTAGGGGGGACTTTTGTTTCTGCCCAGCAGGAAATCTTCTTGGGTTCTGGCAAAGCTCCTAAATCAGAAGGCTGTGTGCTAGGGGAGCTGTTTAACCTGCTGTTGCCCCAGCAGGCTAGGAGTGGCAGCAGGAAAGCCATTACAATCTCAACTGTAGGCAGCTTCCTGTCCCTGACTTCAGTTCCAGCAAAGTTCCAACTGTCACTCTGTACATATCATTCTTTGTATCCCAGTCAAGTGCCTGCTGTTTGTCCATCCGAATAAGCCTCTCGTGCTTTGCTGGCTCTGCCTAAGGTCATAACCAAAGGCACTCTCTCTTAGAATTGGTCTAGACCCATTTGGCTTTCTCTGTAATGTCATCCTTTCCTCCCAGGCCATAGTCTGGTCTTTTAGACACACTCTAGTTATTCCAGAAGTGGAGAGTGCGTTTATGTTTCTAAGATTTCCTATTGGCTTGGCGTAATTGCTAAAAGAAAATGGTCAACAGAAAGTTGTGAAAATTTTTAACATAAAAATGTCAATGTCATGAGGATAGGGGGATGTGGAGAGGGGCAGGAGGAAACTTTTGGGGGTGATGTATAAGGTGGTTAGCCTGATTGTGGTGATGGTTTCAGGAGTATGTACATATGCCAATATCAAATATCAGATTGTATGGTTGATATATGTAAGGTTTCTTATATATCCTTTATGCTTCAATAAAGCTGTTAAAATAGTTTTAAATGTTGATACATTGCAACTTGTCATTAAAATGTCATTTTGTAACTACTTATTGTGGTATAACATATATATAATATTTCACATAAATCTTAAATGAATATCATAATTAAAATTTTATATAATACCATAACCATGCATATTAAAATATAGAACACCTCCCATGCCCCAGAAGCTTCCATGTCCCTTCCGATCATTACCCCATAGAGGTAAGTGCTATGCTAACCTCTGGCACCATGGGTGAGTTTTGCCTGTTCTTAAACTTTGTATTCATGGAAATGCATTCATGTTGATGCTTGTAGCAATAGCTTGCTCGTTTTCATTGCCATGTTATATTCCATTTCATGACCATATCATAATTTACTTAATTATTCTATTGTTGAAGGACATTTTGGTTGTTACAAGTTTGGGGCTACTATTAGAATAGAATAGAATAGAATAGAATAGAATAGAATAAAGCTGCTATTATCATTCTTGTACATTTCCTTTAGTGGATCTTTACAGTCTTTTCTCTTGGGTGATGCAGAGGTGGGTAGCCAGACTTTTCCTCCCATTTCTGAGAACAGGTAGGGTTTTGCTGAACGTGCACAGAGTTGAGAGTGATGCCAACAGGCTTGTCAGTGTGGGTCTGCAGACCTCATTCACTGTAGCATGGGCCACTTTGAGAGCCATGGTCCATCTCGAGGTGTCTGTTACTTAAGTGGTCTGCACCTTCTCCGCTCATGTGGCCAATTCCCCTACTCCTGCCCTTTTCTCAGGATTGCAGGGCCAAGGCTAGTTGTTTCCTATTAAAATTAGCCATGCTTAAATTTTGAGGTGTTTTAAAACGAAAGCAACAAATATGCATAATAGCAATACATAAAACAGAAAAAAAAAAATAGCCATATCAAACCTGCCCAGTTTAGAGGCATCTCCTCCTCCCAGGCCTGAGTGTCGAGCAAAATGAAATCTTTCCAGTTCTTCCCTTTCTTGGTCTCTTTGCCAGCAAGTGCGCATCACCTTTTCATTTTGAGAATTTATCTAATAAATGGTGTGTAAATACACCGAGAGCTAAACAAAACCAACAAGGGGTCATGGCAAGCATTCTAGAGCTCTATTTTCCCAGAATCTAATTTCCAGCATCTTGTAGAGCATGGTTGTTAAAATCATAATTCACGGATGCTCATTTACACAGCCCTCCCAGACCCTGCCCCCCAAAACATGTAATAATAGCCCAAACAGTTATTAGGCACTCGCTGTGTGCCCAAGCTCAGGCTAAGCATTTTACTTCTATCATCTCATCAGATTCTCTTAAAATCCCTTGATGTGGGTAATAACATTTTCTATACTTCACAGGTGAGAGCTGTAAGCTCACTGATGGCCAAGACCCGGCCTATCTGTCCATGGCTTAATTCCCATTTTCTAGAAAAGCAGTTGACAGGTGTGTGTCTATGGGAGGGGAGTGAACCTAGAAAGTCATTGTAATTTATCAAAAGGCTCCTCACCATCACTGCTGAAATGACGCCTCCAATATCCAGAAGTTTCCTTAAAGGGTTCCCAGGCTGGCAGAAATACTGGGTGGAAGTTCCTCAGGACTTTATTGGTCCCTCCAAAGTAGTTATTTTCTACAGAACATGTAATATTTCGTTCTGACAAGTCCTTGAAGAAATGAACACAAATGATGAGGAAAAAATGCGGTTCTTTAGGTTTTGAGAAGTAGAACAGGCCATCCTTTCTTAGACTATGTTTGGGTCCCTCTTTGCAGTTTTGAGGGTAAGCGAACTATACAAAATGAGAAGGTGAGACAGAAAAATATGCGCTGGGAAGGAAGCTAGAGAGAAGGAAGAAACACTTGGGAGGTTAGTCTTTAATCCTCTGGTTGGCAAAACGCAAAATGCCCATCTTCATTTCTCCTGCCCTGTCCTTGTCAAGGTGCTGAGTCCTCGGGAACTCAAAGTGCACCAAGCTTCCTGCCAGAGAGCCCCAAGTTTAAGGGTTGGAACTGGTTGGTCTTAGGCAGGCTATCTTTGCTCTGAGAGCAGCAGCACCAGCACTTGGATCCAAGATGCTAGAGAGATGAAGCAGAGGTTCACGACACACAGAGGCCCTTACAACACTGCCGGGGTGGGGGTGGGGGTGGGGGTGGGGTCAAGACAGAAAGTGGTTGGGAGGGAATTGTTCACCTTGCCCAGAAAATAGCCAGTTAGTAACCAGGAATTCATTAGTTTTGTAGTAATGGAGTTCAGTCTAGCCCAGAGGGGAACTCCCAGGAGGCAAACAGAGAACTGACGGGGAGACATCAGAGAATTTGGGACTTTCCAGGGCAGAGAGTATGGGAAGGGATTTGTTAAAATCAGACACACTTGAGTAAGAAATCTTAGGTATATCGGGAGTGTGGGTGAGATCTGGTAAGAAGTCAACTGACCAAACCTACATAGACACAGAGAAGAAACCAGAAGTCACAGTTCATTGGAAATATATTAGGAAAACGTGATGTATCCGGGGAGTGCAAGTATCACATTACTGCTTATTATTTGTCAGAAATACATAAGCCCACACTCTCTTGAACACCCACATAGGAGTGGAAAGTGGAACTCCACTTTGACTCTATCTGTGCATCAACTCTTTGTGTGGAGAACACTATGGAAACGGCACAAAATCTGGACCCTGCAAGCTGCTGCACTGCCCCGGCTGGGAGGAGCCTCCAGTGGGCAGGCTCAGGACGCTGCTGCTCCCCTGAATGTGGGGAAGGGAGAGTGAGTGGAATAAGACGCAGGTGCTTTCAATCCACAGAGGTTTCAGGGCAGGAAACACGAGGGCCTTCACGTAAAAGCCTCTCATGGGGTGTTCTTAGGTAGCCCACTCTGTTTGAGATTTTATTTCCACACATCAGCCCTTCCCACATTTCCAAGGACGTTAATTTCTAATGAATTTCCTTCTCTCCACAGCCCTAGTGCCAGCCATGAACTTTACTCAGAAATCTGTCTGTAAGGCAAAGATCAGAAAACGTAAAGACAACGCTGACTGTAAGCCCAGGTCTCCCCATATAACTTAATCCTGAAGAAAGAATCATGAGTCGGCCTCGATGTTTCTGGAAGACAATGGTCCTGTGCAGGGAGAGAAGGGTGGGTTCTAGCAAAAGAAGTGAGGTGAGGGACATCTTGACAGCTAGACCTCTGGGGGTGGGTGATCACCATCAACATCCTGAGACTCCCAGAGCCAAGCCAGCCCTGCTCTCTGGCCAGCTGCCCACTGGACCACTCTATCTGGAGGTTCTGAAGGCATCTCCAACAAGTTTTCCTAGAGAATGCTTGATATTTTTCTGAAAAACATTTTCTTATTTCAGTCTTCGCAGTTGTTAAATCAGAGACTGAACCTCATGCTGGAACCCCCTCCTAAATATGAACGACAGGCAAGTCTACACACACACACACACACACACACACACACACAAGATATTAGGTATATTTAATTAGAACAGTGTAGTTTTTACACAGGGATAGATGGATGGATGGATACTTGATGTGTGACGGCAACACAAGGAGACACGTAAAAAATGTTCATAGCAGTACTATTTTTAACATTCCAAACTGAGAAGTCCTTGAATGTCCTCCAACATAATCAATAAGTAAATAGTGGTATTTGTCTACGATTTATTTCATCAGTGAAATACTGTACAATATTGAACAACTCTCAACAATACACAATAAAGTAAATATTTCACAAACATAATGTTCAGTGGAAAAAGCCAAATATGAAAGAATTCAAAGTGTATTATTCTATTTATATGATTTTTAGAGATAAGCAAAACTAAACTAGGGTATTGGGGAATGTGAGCTCAAGTAGTAGAACTCTAAAAAAAAAAAAAAAAAAAAGCAAATGAAAGGATTGTACCGAACTCAGGATGTGTTTGTCTTTGGAGGACGGGCAGGTTTGTCTGAGAAGGTGTTTGTGGCTTCCGGGGCTGCTGACAGCATGCTTCTTCTTGACCTGGGTGGTGGGTCCATGAGTGTTTCTCTTACATTTATACATTAAGCTGTGCATTTATATTTTATGCCCTTTCCTGTGTGTATTATCAGATACAAAGAGGTTTTTAAAAACATAAAATACCAAAAGAAAAAATTTAACAAAAAATATGAGAGAAAATTATAAGAATCTGTATTTTTCAAACATATGGTAGCGATGGCTGCACAATGTGAATGAACTTAACACTACTGAACTGTGCACTTAAAAATGTTAAGGTGGTAACTTTTATGTTATGTGCTTTTTACCACAGTTAAAAAAAATACGTAACCACACAGAGAAGGAACTTAAAACATACCTAAATACAGAGAGAGTGACCTCAGTATTATAAAGATATTGAATGAGGGTTATATAGCATAACGATCAAATTCCCATTATTCATTTTTCCCCCCTGGAACCCGACAAGCTGACTCTGGTGGAAGGGGCACGAGATAAGAAGACTGCTTTACCAGATATCAAGACTTACTTTAAAGCTAAAGTAACTGAAGCAATATCTTATACACCCAGGGCTAGACACGCCTATGGAACCAGCCTGAGCACTCAGAGACAGACTCGCACAAGTGAGGCGTGGGTAGGACTCTGGCAAACCCAGGAGTCACCCACGAAGCACACCCAGGAACATTTAAGGCAGCTCCAGTCATCAGAGCAGGGAACCAGAAACAACCCAGTGTCCATGGGCAGGAAAAATAGACAAATAAATGGTGGTGTATTCCCACAATAGGACATCATGCCCTGGCAAAAACAGATAAAGTATAATTACCTGCACTCCTAAGGATGAGTCTTAGAAATAACGCCGAGTGAGAAACTCAAGTCACAGAAGATGATGCATCGAATGATTCCATTTTATAAAGCTCAAATCAAGGAAAACTAAAACATATATTGTTTAGAGATACATACCAATGTGAGAGAAAACCATTAAAAATATGAGAAAATGATATCTGACAAATGAGGCGTGATGGAAGGCAGAGGTGGGATGGGGGAGGGGCCTAAAGCATCAGTGGTGGGGGTGGGGGGGTGGGCAGGGGCACTCATTAGTGATGTCCTGGTTCTCAAATTGGGTGGGTGGGTGAGTGGGGTTATGGACTTCATTTTATTGCTATATTTTGTAACTCATGTCTATGGTACGGAGTTCAGTATATGTCGATTATTATGTAATAAAAATGGAAAAGTCAGAGAAAAGCACCTGGACCTAAGCCATGGGGAATACCAGGCTTTACAGACCAGGTAGGGGAGATGGAGCTGTGCACAAAGTGAGACGGGAGGAGAGCCAGAAACTGCGGCGTTCTGGGGGCTGTTAGAACCTCCCAGAAGGAAGAGGGGTCTCCCAGGTGACAGCTTGTAAGAGCAGGGTGGGAAGATGTGGAGTGGAAAGTGTCTCAGATTTGGCCCCCTGGGGGATCTCTGGGCGTGGAGGAGCAGTTCTGGGGGAGCAGCGGGGACTGACGCTATGCCGTAGCGGGCTGATGGCCAACAGGAGGATGGACCAGTAGAGGCCTAGAGTGAGGACGGCCCCTTTCTCAACAGGGCACACAGAGGGAAGACTGAGACAGCCAACTTCAGCCTCCTCCATGGCATAAACAACCGCCCCCCTCCCCCGTCCTTTCTCCCAGCTGGCCATAGGGCAACACGACTCCAGTGGACATGCTATTCCAGCTGGCAAGGTCATGATTCTCTGGCCCAGCCAGGACTCCTGCGGGGAAGCAGGAAGGGTCTGTTCTCCTGCCCTTACCCTGGAAGTCCAAACCATACGAGGACAGAAGGAGGTAGACGCCATAGGAGGTAGGGGTAATGGGGTGCCTGGGAAAGATCCTAGGGTCTGGGTCTGGCCTGTAAGAGTCAGGGTCTTCCCTGAACCAGGGGAAACCCTGTATGAGTCCCACAGGCCTCTTTCCCTATTCTCTGGCAGCGGGGTGCTAAGAAGCCTTTGCTGTGAGGACAGACAGACACTGATCCGATCTCCCCAGACCTAGGAGGCCTCCAGCGGCACAGCCAGTTGCAGCGACTGGCCTGGCTTCCACCCATGTGAGGAGGCCATAGCCTGAGCCCTGCCACCCTCCCTTTGTTTGTCTTGGGAGGGGCAATTGCTGAGCAAACAGCGAAGGGAAGTCTTGGATTCTGCCTCTCTTGATCTGCCATTACTCAGGCCTGAGGCCTCTGGGGGCTCCCTCATGCCTGGCTCCTTCCTGGCCCTGTGTGTGGAAGGAAGCTGGGTGGCTGGCATACAGAAAACCCAGGGCTCGTCTTTGGCGAATGCTCTGGTGAAACCCTAGGCCTAAACAGTTTTTATAAACAGCTATTCACTAACTATTACTGTGTGCCAAGTCCTAGGCTGGGCATGCTACATGTCAGAGCTCTGTGACACTGCTCAGCCACCCTAGGATGTCAGCATCAGGACCTTCAGGTTCCAGAAGAGGAAACTGAGGCTCAGGGCCATGAAGGGAGGCCATTGGCAGAGGTGGGACTCCCACCTACACCTCTCTGACCCCTACGTAATGTTCTGTACCTCAGCTCATCTCCCTCTTCAGTGGAGCAGCAGGGGGCAGGTAAGAGGAGGGGAACAGGAACTGTTCCCTTCACCTCTCTTTTTTCTCTCCCAGAGACCACACCACTGTCCAAGGATCCCAACTGGGCAGGCAGAGCCCTCCACATGGCCGAGCTCCTACCGTTGCTGCCTGGGGCACCCCTGCTGACCCAGGGTGGTGCCCAGGACTCACCTGTCCCCCCAGCTGAGTGGCAAAGCCAGCAGCTACAGGACGTCAGGGCTGAGGGCCTGGCTCCTGAGCCCTGGAGGCTCCTGGAGGTACCTTCCATTCAGATAACACCCTCCAGTGATGGGGAGTCACTCCACTGCATCCTGACACCCCAGTGCCTGCAGCTGCTGAAAACCCCAGACCTGGAGAGTCTGCCCCAGGACAGGTGAGACCTGGGTGGTGGGACAGGAAAGGGGTTTTCTCTCTCTTTCTAGGGACTCATGCGCAAGAGCAGTTTTTCTATGGCTGTAGCTGTTCAGATGGGGGGCTGAAGGTCAGTTAGAATGTGGCCTTAGCTGTCCTGGGGCCTGACTGGAAGTTGTAAAATAGATACACAAACAAAAATAGGCAATCGGGAGTATGCATTGGGTAACCAACTCTGAGCTCAGCATAGCACTGCCTACTAAGACTAGACACGGAATCCCCCTTCACTCCACCCAGTGTTTGTCAAACTGTGGTTCACAAACCATTTAAGGGCCACAAAACCCACACGGTGCATTATAATGAGCACTTTTTTCTAAATAGAACTAGGATAGAGTTGAAAATAACATAGCACATGAGCATGGTGAGTAAGTGGTTTCCTGCAATTTTTGTGACATTACATATATTTTTAAGTGTGTACTACAAGCCAATGGCTTATAGGCAAAAAAAAAAAAAAAAAAAAAAGTTTAAACAAAACTTCTGTAAAGAAACATCACCTCTGGCACTGGGAGATTCGAGGCTACAGGTGAAAAGAGGAAAGAACTACATTGACTCTGAAGAGAAATATCCTCTGTGGTTTCTTTCAACAATGAATACTGGATAAGAGTTAAGAGTTATGAAGCAGAGCTCTGTGTATTAACAGGGAGCAATCTCAGAAATGACAACGAAGAAAGCAGGTTACAAGATGATACAGTAGGAGCCTGATTGCGTATCTTTTTAAAAGACATTGAACAATAGGACATATTGTTGGTGGATGCATCCCAATGTAGAGAAAGGATGGAAAAGTGTACAAGGAAAAATAAACAACAACTTCAGGACAATGGGTCACTTGGGAGACAGAGCGGAGAAAGCAGGGATGAGAGTCGGGCCTTTGACTATAACTGTAATAATTTATTTCTTAAAAAAAAAAAAAGGATCTGAAGCAGAAAGGGCAAAATGTGCACATCAATTATATATTTGGGGGTTGGGGACATAGATGACTGTTATATTTTTTTCCTGTTTGAGATAAATATTCCCTAATTAAAAATTTAGTAGTATTTCAAAAGAAGAAACAAAGAGAAATGTGAAAGAGAGCAGTGAGACCAAGGGAGATGGTGGAAGAGGGGATCCTCTGAGATCTGAGGGTGAGAGGGAGTCAAGGGAAAGAACTGGGGAATAGCTTCCAGGCAGAGTGATCATCAAGCACAAAGGCCCCAGGTCAGAGATGCGCCTAGTGAGTCAGAGGAACAGCAGAGAGGCTGGGTGGTTGTAGAGAGTGAGCCGGGGGGAGACAGAGCAGTCAGAGCGGTCCCTTAGGTAACAAGGTGAACTCTGCTTTTAGCTGTAGTGAGGTAGAGCCATAGGAGGGCTCAGAGCCCAGAGGGCCCTGACCTGTCTCAGGGGTTCACAGGCTCCCTCTGTCTGCGTGTGGGCGGGAACTGGAGCCGGAGAGCTGGGAGGAGGCAAAGGCTGGGGGCTGAAGGGTGGGATGGAACGAGGGAGAGAAGCGTTTAGATTCTGGATAGATTGTGTAGGTGGAGCCCACAAGGTTTGCTAAGAGATTGGAGAGGGTGTGAGGGGAAGACGGGTCAGGAAAGACCGAAGTTTGGGGCCTTGCCATTATTAAAATGGAGAAGTTGAGTTGGGTCGTTTGGAGGGTGGGGACAGGGATGAGAATGGAGATCTTTCAAGAAATAGAAACAGCCCATCCTGCAGATGGGTGGGGAGCAAGTCTCCGTGCGGGGGGGTGCCTCGGGCAACGAAGTCGGTGACCGACAGACTCGGGAAGCGGCCGCAGAGATAGGCGCAGGTTATGGCGTCAGAGTAGAGTTGCGTCCAACTCTGCAGCCTACCCGCTGGGTGACCTCCGCCGGTCACTTCCCATCTTCGAGGCCAGGCTTCCCTGTCTGTGAAAGGGCTGCTGCTGTCCTTCCCCGCGCTGTCCCGTGGGCACGCCCTTACCACAGAGGTGGCTGCTCAAGGTCGCAGCACAGATAAGCGCCAGAGGGGCTGGCTTCTACTTTGGTCTGAGTGACAGGGACTGGGACCGACAGGAATTCTCGGGGACCGAGGCCTTGGGACGGCCTGGAGCCAGCATCGGGCGTCTCAGAAACTGGGATGGGGGGGGGCGGATGTTGGCTGCCCAGGGGTCCCACGCCACTCCTACCGCGGCAGTTCCCCCAGCGCTCGCCGCCCCAACACCTGGGTTTCCCAGAATCTCCATCCTCCCCCAGCTCCGCCCCGCCTCTCAGGTCCCGCCCTGGGAGGGCTGGGAGCTTCGGGCCAGGGGCATCGCTGAAACTGAGGACCCCTTTCCGGGCACCAGGCAAGAGGGTGGCAGCCTGTGTGCCGCGGCACCTGCCATGGCCGTGTTTTGTTTAAATCAAGTCGGCCTCTGTATTTCTGTCTCCGTCTCTCTTTCTCTTCTCTCTTGCTCTCTCCCTGTTATCTCCGGCGTCCCGGCCGCCGCTGTCGATTTCTCGGTGCTGCTCTACGCCCTCTGTTCCCCCAAGCGCGTCAGTCTCTGCTTCTGCACCGGGGCCCCCCTCTGTCCCGCCGTCCGTCCCCGGCCGCGACCGGCCCCTCTCCCCGCGTCTCCCGCTCTCTTTCCCTTGCTCCCTCTCCGCATCCGCCTCGTGCATCCCGACACCGTGCCCGGCTCCCCGCACCCGGTTTCCCCCGCCGTGCTGCCCGCCGCCGGGCCGGACCTGGCCCCCCTCCCCGCCCCTCGCGGACGGGGGGCGGCGCCGTGACGCGCGGGGCGGGGGCAGGAAGAAGGTGCGTGACGCTGCGGCGGCCTCCGGCGGCTCCGGCCTTTTGTGCGGGCGGCGGGTCGGTGGGGCGGCGACCGCGGAAGGCGAGGCGGTTCCCCTGCGGGGACGCCCAGCTCGGCCCAGCCCGCTCAGCCGGCCCGACCCGGCCCTGCGGCTGGGCGCGCCCGCCGCCGCATCCATGTTCGAGTAAGGACCCGGCGGCGGCTGGGGGAGGATGGGGCCGGGGGCCGCCCTGGCGGGGGCGTCCCGAGCGCCGAGGCCTGGGGACCCGTGCACTTGGGCCCCGCCAGGGCGAGGGGAGTCTCGGGGCGGGGGGCAGGGGTGCACGCGTGGGCTGAGCGCTGGTGGCGAGGAGGCCCGGGCCTGGCTGGTCGCTGCTAGGGCGCGATGCGCCTGGTTGGCGGAGGCTTTCGCTGAGGGTACCGTGCTCATCCTGCGAGGAGCGCGGCCTGCGGGGTGGGGAGGGGAAAGGGGGGTTACCCGCCTGGCTCGCCCCTGTCTGAGAGGCGAAAGGTGAGCGCGACGCTGACCCTGGGTCTTTGGGCTTGAGATGTAGGTAGGAGGGGCTCACAGGCTACAGACCTTGGGCAGGCCCGGGATCAGACCTTCGGGATCTAGGCCTCCTCCCACCGTCCTGGTCTGTAGGTAGTCTCTGGGCTGTTGGGGGGCGGGGGCTTCCTCGTGGCCTACAGACCGCGTGCTTGACCCCTTGAGGGTCCTCCTGCTGCTGTCTAGGCCCAGCGTGTTTTCGATTATGAATCATAGGTGTCTTGGAGGTGTGTGTATGCGTGTCTGTGTTCCTAGTGTGCAGGCAACTGTGATCCTCTTTGGACATGTGTGTAATTTACCTTGAATTACATATTACTGTAAGTTCCCTGCGTGTGTCTGATTGTGACTGTAGTGTGTGTCTGGGAGCTCTGCTTGTGTAGCTGCGACCTTCTGTGGTTGTGTGTGTGGTGTATCTCATCCTATCAGACTTCTGCCATCTGATTAGGACTTTATTGTGTGTGTATATGTGTCTAGGTCTAGTGTGCACACAGCTGTGAGCCTCATAGGCTGTGTGTGTGTGTATGTGTGTATGTAATTTACATCTGAATTACATCTGTGGCTCCAAGTGTCACTGTAAGTTGTCCAATGGTGACTGTCATGTGTGTTCATATGTGTCTGGGGCTCTGTGCTTGGCTGCTACAACCCTCTGCTTCTGAATGTGCCTATAATTTATCTCTAAACCTATTAGCAATGTGTGCAAATGTCAGTTATGTGTGTCTCTGTATGTGTGACATTGTTGTGCGTCTGGGGCCAGGGTTGTATGACTGAACTCCCTGGGGTTGTGCCTACAATTTACCTCAGATTCCATCTTAGTGTATGTCCATTTATGGCATTGTCATATGCAGCTGGGACCCTCTGGGGCTTTGTGTATGTGAAGAACAAGAGGAAAAGAGACCCTTTGTGGCTCTTAGTGGGTCTGGGACCCTCCTTCCTGAGACCTTGGATGTGCCCTTGACTCTCTGGAGCAATAATGATAACTGTTACAGTTTATAAAACACGTCCCATGCATTATTTCAATACCTGGCCGCTGTGTTGCTGAGGTGTGTCCACAGCCCCTGGGGCTGTGTTATTCTGAGTCCTTTGAGGCTGTGTGAGTGTCATAGTTCTCTGTCAGAGACAGCAGATGACAATTCCATCCCTTGCCACATTAGATCAGGCCTTGGCTTTGTCTTCCCTGTCTGATGGTGAACACCATGGGAGCTGAGCTGACCCTGTGACTTAATTTCCCTAGTGTTAACCAGGGTCCTCTGTGACTCTTCTTTCACTGCACGACTCTTTGTAACTGTGGGAATGTTGTTTGTTTTCAACTCTTCTCTGAGAAGTTCTTGTGGCTGTATGTGTGAATGTCATTTATTTGAGACTTTCCATTTTGTGTTTCTGTGACCCTGCGCAGCTGCGTTATGCATGCATGCACATGCTTGTGCATGTCACTTCTAGGACCTTGTGGTTTTAGAGCACTTGTCATGCTGTGGATGTGTGTGTAATTATGCTGGGGCTTGTGGCCCTGTGTGTGACTGTAACATTTGTGATATTACTACTGGGGGTCGGGGTGGGGGTGGGGGAGAGACTTCTTGCAACTATAGAGAACTAGAGTTTGCCTGTGACTGGCTGTTGAGTTTCCTTTGTGTGCACATGTGTGTATATGTCTGCCCCTCCCTGACCAGAGGGAACTCTGTACCTGTTTAGGCCCAGGAAGCTGGAGGTGAGGTGTTCACAGTGGCAAAACCCCATTCTCTTCCGAGTCCCTGTCCCCCATAACGGTCCTGTAGCCTTGTGAGCCTCCTCCCTTCTCTCTGCTGCCGCCTGCCTGGTTGCACAGCCTCAGGGCTGTGCCTGCCCTTGAGAACTTCCGGTTCCTCCTGCCAAAGAGCAAGATGTGGGGGTGTGGTCCCTGCTCTGTCACACCTGTTTTTAGATGCCCTCCCTGAGACCTGTGGCTGTGGGAGATTAGGACGAGGTGGAGAAGGGGTCTGCGGTTCAGGCTAGGGGAAGATGAGTGGCAGGGAGAAGTGTGGTCACCCCTCCTTCAGAACTCTTCCATAGCTCACCAGTGCCCTCAGGGTGAAGCCCAGACTCCTGGCCAGAGCCTACAGGGCGTGTGGGTGTGCCCGTGTCCTCTTGTCCTCCTTCCCCAGCCCACTGGCCACCTCGCTCCTCCTCGGACCTGCCAAGCTCAGTCCTGTCCTTGGACTCACTCTTCCTGTCCCTGAGCAGCTTCCTCTGCCCTTTCCAGATCCCCGCTGTCCTTGGGGCTCAACTCACGTGTGCCCTGCACCGCACTCGCCTGTCCGCCCACTCAGCTCCCCTTCATTGCTGTGGTCCTCCAGCTCGCAGCAGCAGTCCCCTGAGCCCCACGCTGTCTCTGATTCGGGAGGTCAGCAGTGGGCCCCAGAACCTGCATTTTGCACAGCTGCCAGGGGCCGCTGGTGCTGTTTGGTGACCAGCGTCAGCGAGATCATCATCCTCATTCACATGTTTCCTTATTATTGATTGTCTTTTTCCAATCAGAATGTCAGGTCCTCAGGGCAGGGATTGTACCCCGCTTGCTTGCTTCTGTGTGCCCAGGGCCTGGCGCAGGGCAGGTGGTCAGTGCGTACTTAGAGAGTGAATGACTGCAATTTGGGGTCAGTTTGGGCTCTGCACACCAGCCTGAAGTGTTTGTGCTATACGTGTGTGGGTCAGTGTAGCATCTTGGACACAGGTGTGCTGGGGTGGTGGCAGGCCACGTACTGTATTTTAGTCTTACAGTCCCAAATGATCCAATCAGAGTACCTTCCATGGGGTGGGCTGTATGTATGTATGTCTTCCAGACAAGCCTGTGAGGTGGATACTGTTACAGTCCCACTATACTTAAGAAGAAACCGAAGCACAGAAAGGTGCAGACACTTGCCCAAGGTCACACAGGGAACTGGCCAAGCTGAGACCTGCTATCGCCTCAGCTTGCAGAGAGGGGCGGGCAAGTCGCACACCTGGTTGAATCCAAGTTCTGTCGTGGTGGCAGTGGAGGGTCATTTGTTCATTCCAGCCATGAGAGCACATGGTCGAGGAGCACCTGCTGTGCGCCCAGCCTCATTCTAGGCATTGGGGACAAGGCTGGTAGCAAAATTTCCTTCCCCCTGGAGCACATCTCCTGTGTGGGAGCATAAAAAACCAGGGGAAACACAGGTCAGGTGGGGGAAGTACTGGGGAGAGAGAGAAAGAGAGAGGGGGGATAGAGATGGGGAGTGTGGTTTAAGTAGGTGGTGGACGGTGTCTTGAAGAAGTGTCCACTGAGTAGAGGCCTGAAAGAGGCCAGGGAGCCCTGCAGATGCCGGGAGGAAGGGCATTTGGGACAATCAAGGGAACAATCAAGGCAGGAGAGTGAGCAAGGGGCGATGGGAGTGTCCAGCCCTGGGTTTTACCTGGAATGAGGTGCAGCTGGGGCAGGGCTTACCAGGAAGGCCCTCACTTGACTCAGGTTCACAGGCTCCCTGTGTCTGCATGTTAGGGGCACAGGGAGGGAGCAGGGAGAACTTGGGAGGTGGATTTAGTAGTCCAGGAGTGGTAGTGGCCTGGGTCATCATCAATTCCATTCATTCATTCATTCATTCATTTTATTTCACAAATTTATTTCACAAGTATGTCATGAATGCCTACCCTGGGCCTTGCTCTGAGCAATACTGGGGACAGAGCAGTGACCAAAACAACACCAAGGCTTGCCATCAGGGAGTTCAAAGACCTGTGGGAGAAATGGATTCGTCATCAAACAGGGACAGCACAGAGTAGTCAGGGCTGGGATGAGGGAAGCATTGGTAGAAAGGTTAGGGCTGGGACGGGAGCTGTGGGAACCCACAGAAGGGAGGCAGGATGTACAAGTTTGCTAGGCAAAGAAGAGGAAGGACAGTTTGGGCAGAGAGACAGCGTGTGCTAAAGCTCAGAGTCAAGAGAGAGAAGTCTGAGGAGCCCCAGGTGATGGAGAGTCTCTTACTCCTCCCCAGGGGAGACTGGGGACCCCACGTTGGAATCTTGCCCAGAGTTAAACCAGCTATGTGTCTTTGGACGAGCGGTCTGGTTGGTTTCAATAGTCCAGGAGGAGTGGTGGTGGTCCAGGTCATCATCGATGTCATTTATTTATTTATTCCACAAATTTATTTCATGGTTTGAGCTTCAGTTTCTTCCTCTGAGAAGCACAGATGGTAACAGCACCAAACGCATAAGGAACCGTACAATTAATCATACGCAGAGCTTGAGCTTGTCATGGCCCTAATAACAAAGTCAACAAAAGTGTCCCTTTAAAGTTCCCCAGACTGACTCCACAGCCCACTGGCTGGCAGTTTATGTTTTTTTCAGTGCTCTAATAGTTCTGTTTGTTCAGAGGCTGCTTCTGCACTGCAGCAACCTTGTCTGGTGGCTTCTGCTGCTCCTAGCTCTAGGCCGGGCATGGATTATTCACACAGTCACCAGTGTGTGTTCAGAGTTCGCTATGTGCCAGGTAGTTTTGCGTGCTGGGGACACAGTGGCAACCGGGACCTCCTGAAGTTCACAGTCTGGGGCAGACAATGAACGAACTGAATAAACCATCAGAATGAGCTGAGATAGTGTGAGTGGGGCTGGGGGCTGGGGGATGGGCCACCACGGGAGGCGCATTTGAATGGAATAAGACAGAACTGCTAATGCTGGAGCTGTGGCAGGGCATTCCAAGCACCCAACAGAAGTACAGTGGCTTCGACTCAGAGAATGCACTTGGTGAGCTTAATGGACAAAAGGAGGCTGGGATGGCTGGAATGAAGGGAGTGACAGGGACCGCACTAGGGCCTTGGGGACTTTGCTTTTAGCTGGAGTGAGGTGCACTGCATGGAACTCAACCAGGAGGGCCCTGACCTGACTCGGGGGTTCATTGGCCCCCTCTGTGTAGGTGTAGGAGGCAGGGACTAGAGCAGGAGACCGGGGAGGAGGCGACTGGTGCGATGGAGGCTGGGCCAGGCACTAGGGCAGAGGGGAGTGGGCACAATAGAAATAATGGAAATAAATTTTGGAGGTGGACCAGGTGGGACTTGCTAACAGATTAGAAAGAGAGAGGTAAGCAAGAAAGAAAATAAGGTGCAGAAGTTTTTAGCTCAAGTAACTGAATGGAGAGTGGCTGTTCAGTTAATATTTATTTTATAAATAAAGTTAATTCAAAAAATAGGCGTATTGAGAGCTCACTGTATGCCAGGCTCTATTACAAGCACTGTAGATGTATTGATTCACTTAATCCTCCATATAATCACGTGAGAACATATATTTTCTATTCCTCGGTCACAGATGAAGTACCCGAGGTACAGAGAATTAGGGAACCTACTCTGAGTCACATGCTAGGAAGCAGAGTTGAATGGATGGGCGGGCATCGATGGGCTAATGGGTAGTCCTCCCAAAATAGGCCTGTCTCCATACCCTGGCTTGTTTTTCCCCATAACCCCCTTCTCTCCTTCCCCCATCCAGCACCACCCCCCACTCTGGCCGGAGCACACCAAGCAGCTCCCCATCTCTCCGTAAGCGGCTACAGCTCTTGCCCTCAAGCCGATCCCCACCTGAGCCAGAACCAGGCACCATGGTGGAGAAGGGGTCCGATAGTTCCTCAGAGAAGGGTGGGGTGCCTGGGACACCCAGCACCCAGAGCCTGGGCAGCCGGAACTTCATCAGAAACAGCAAGGTTGGTGCAAGCCCAGGAAGGGTAGGGACAGAGGTGTAAGGCAGAGGGAACCAGGGACTTGTTCTGACTCTACTTCTTTCTCTTGCAGAAGATGCAGAGCTGGTACAGTGTAAGTGTTGGGCACGGGGGCTTGGAGGAGGGGTGGGCGGGAGGGGGACAGCAGTCAGGGTCACATCCTGTGTTGCTGCTTATATGCTGTGTGACCTTGAGTGAGTTGCTTAACCTCTCTGGGCCTCTCCTTGAGAAATAGTCCTAACATATCGAGGCTGAAGGGAACTTTCATTAAGAGTCAGTGATGCTGCTGGTTGGTGTGTGACACAGGGCCTAGCTTATGTAGAAATCAGTAAATGGGAGCTCTCATCATGGTTACTCTCGTGTCGCTGGCAGTGTGCAACACAGAATGAGCTAGACTTGAGGCCTCAGAGAGCCTGTCGGGGATGGAGGAGGCTGAGGGGCTTCTGAGTCAATGTGGGGCAGGATTAGGGGTGTGAACCCCCATCTGGCTTCTCACTTCCCAAACTTCCCTCAGATGCTGAGCCCCACGTACAAGCAGCGGAATGAGGACTTCCGGAAACTGTTCAGCAAACTCCCTGAAGCTGAACGCCTCATCGTGGGTGAGTCCTGGTGCCCCTGCACCCTGGACCCGACCCTGAGCTCCCAGCTCTGCCCTCCTGACCCTCTCACCTGGGTGCTGGCCACGCCAGCTGGGTGACTCGAGGTCTGCCCATCTCTTCTGCCTGCCTCAGATTACTCCTGTGCCTTGCAGCGTGAGATCCTCCTCCAGGGGCGCCTCTATCTCTCCGAGAATTGGATCTGCTTCTACAGCAACATCTTCCGCTGGGAGACAACAGTGAGCTGCAGCGGATGAGGAAGGGCCCTGGGGCGGACCGGGCCCTGGCCCTTCCTGACCCTCTTGTCCTTCTCAGATTTCCATTCAGCTGAAGGAAGTGACGTGCTTGAAGAAAGAGAAGACGGCCAAGCTGATCCCCAACGCCATCCAGATCTGCACAGAGAGCGAGAAGGTGAGCAAGAGGACCAGCTGACAGGGCCACGTGGTCACTGATCTTAGCCGGCTCCTCCCTCCTCCTCCACCAAAGCCCTGTGTATTCTGCACCCAGAACTGTTCTCGGTCTGTTGCTTTCTCTTTGTTCTTCCTGCCCCTGCCCTGGCCCAGGCTCCCATCATCTCTGACCTGGGTCTCCACACCAGCCTCCTGTCTCAGTCTGTCAAGTCTGTCCCCTCACACAGCTGCTCAGCGATAGTATTAATAGTAAAATTCTTCCTTCCCATGTATCTGTAACTCAGATGTCTCCTCTCCTTGGAAGCCTTCCCTGATGTTTCATTCTACCCTCAACAATTGTTGCCTTGTGGTTCCAAGATGGCTGCCTCACACCATTGGCCCAAACAGGAAGGGACAAGGGAAAGGGGCTGGGACACACACATGTGCCTGTGACATTTCACAGCAGACTGTTCTGTTTTATTAGCTAAGGATCAGCTGACCATCTCTAGTGAGTAAAGGAGACTGGGAAAGTGCCCAGGGCATCCCCCCTCATGGCTCAGTCGCTCTGGGATGACCCCATCTGGAGATGTCCCTGTCTCTCGTCCTGGATGTGAACTCTGGGGACAGGGCTGGGGGCTGTCTCCTTATCACGGTGACTTTAACGTCCATTATTTGGCTAGGTGCAAGATAAACATTTTGTGGAACAAATGAAGGGACGAATGAAGGGATACATCAGGATGGAGATCAGGAGCAGATATGGGTGGTGATGGCATTTCTCCTCCCTCTGGCTGTGTCTCTCCTCCAGCCCCTCACACCCCTCTCTTTCCTGCAGCATTTCTTCACCTCCTTTGGGGCCCGGGACCGCTGCTTCCTCCTCATCTTCCGCCTCTGGCAAAATGCACTGCTTGAAAAGGTGAGCCTAGATGAGGCCTGGCCAGGGCGCTTAGGGGGTAGACCAGGGGAGACCATTGAGCCAGGGATGCCAGAACTCAGGAAACTGGAGGACCGCCCAGCTCTTCTTCATGGGCATCTGGCCTGACATACCGGCAGCTTCCTCCATAGGCCGCATCAGGGGCCTCCACAGGCTCCAGTGCCACACTCTGCCCACCAGAAATGTGTATCCATGGCCCCTATTCGCCATCTACAAATCAGAAATACTCTGCAAATGCAGAGGGTTTATTTTGTATGTGTGGCAGCAAAATCTGATCGACGCTGATAACATGGTGGTCGAGCGTGTCTGTCAGCACTGTCTAACAGCACTTTCTGCTGCATTGGAAACGTTTTCTATCTGTGCTCTCTAGTACGGTAGCCACTTGCTATGCGCGCCTGTTAAGCTCTTGAAAAGTAGCTAATGTGACTGGGGCTCTGCATTTTTAATTTAATTTTAATTAATTTAAACTTAAATGGCCATGCATGCTTCTTGCATAGTCCAGGCCTGTATTTATCTCAATTAATGTGACTATTCATGTGTTTCAAAGGACAAGAGTTATTAGTATGTATGAGTGGCGTAAATTTTAGTTCTAATTATAGTCCAATATAAAGTTATAGTATCCAGTATGGAAGCTTGATTCTCAAGCTTCTTTCTAGTTTCGGGGACCCTTTACACTCCTTAAAATGATTGTAGACTCCAAAGAGTGTTTGTGTAAGTGGATTGTATCTATCAATATTTAGTGCATTAGAAATGGAAACTGGGAAATTTTAAACACAAGAATACATAAGCACACACTGCATTAGCTGCCAGAAAAATGGCAGCATCTCCTGTCACATAGCCTCTGGAAAACTCCAGTGTATACTCATGAGAGAATAAAAGTGGAAAAGGCAAGAAGCATCTTATACTACTGGTAACACTTACACTTATGAAAATAATGTTGACCTCATGGACACTCTGAAAGGTCTAGGGGAGCCCGGGAGTCCTTGGACCACACTTTGAGAACCTCTGGTATTCTCTGCACTGCATACTAACTATATTATTGTTGGTGCTATATTACAGCATATAGTATTGGCTCTGTATTTTCCTTCTTAAACCCCAAATCTTAATTTTGAATCATATCTCGCCCCAAAGGTTTTGAGTAAGGAAGTTTAGACTTTTACTTACCACCATCTGATAGTCTATTGAGTGCCAACCCTGAGTGGGCCCTCCTGAAATGCCTACTGTGGTACATGGGTCTACGTAGGTCGCATTCAGCTACAAGTGATTGAAAGCCCAACCAAACAATGGTTTATGCAAACAGATAATTATCATAAAGTAATAATGATAGCTAACACTTAGGGTGCTACTGGGTGCCAGGCACTGATCTGAGCATTACATGAATTAACTCATTTAATCCTCACAACCACCGTGAAAGGCAGTATGGTTATTATCCTTATTTCACCAATGAGGCACAAAGGGATGAGACTTGCCCCGGTCACGTAGGCTTTTGTGTGGTATAGCTAGGGTTCTGACCCATTTCAGTTAGGTTCTGGTGCTGCTCCACCACTGTGTCACACTGATGTTTTTGTAACAAGAGACAGGTGGTCGAGTTGGGTTTGAATGCTCCCCTCTGTCATCCAGGACCCCAGATCTTGTCCCTTTACCACACTGTCGTCCCTCTGCATATTGATGTTTTGTCCACAGGCTTTTTGCCTTGTGATTACAAGCTGGCTGCTACAGTTCCAGATGCCATGCCCTCACATAAGTGTCCCAAACACAAGGGAGTAAAGGGGTGGATAGAAAGTGGACTTTCTTTTATCAGAGAGGAAAAGCCAACTTTAGCAGACTTCTCTGTGCATTTCTTTGGCTAGAAGTGGGTCACATGACTGCCTTCTTTTGCAAAGAAAGCTGAGTGCATGGCAAAAGAAAGATGAATTGGTGTAAACCAATTACAGTTCATCCCTGGGACTGGAGAAGATGTCCACCCCAGTCCGCATTCTGCAGGCAGGGAGGGAAGGTGACAGAGGGACGGTGGCTAGATGTCCGGCAGGCATGGCCCAGTGTCTGCTGCTGATGGCCTGTAGCACCTCCAAAGGCCCAAACCCCCTCTTCCAGCAGTGCTGCTCTCACTTCCTCTGCTCTTGGGGACAGCAGCTATGGCCGTTAGGGGCAAGAGTGCTGGGGCAGGAGCCTGAGGGATGGGACAGCACAGCATCAAAGTCTGCAAAGATAGAGCTCTGGCTGCGAACCCAGGACTGGCATGCTAGCCCCATCACTGAGGAGCTGAGTGACCTGGGGCAAGTCACTGAAACCCATTGGTCACATGAAGACTGTCCTTCCTTAATAGCAGCCAGAGCTGAGCCCAGAGCATCAGCTCTTAAGAGGCAGGACTGCCCACCGGTGAGCTCCAGGGCCCAGAACAGCCCCGGGATCAGATTTCAGCTCTGCCGCTTGGGCACCTCTGCACCTCAGCTCCACCTATACACAAACAGATACTGTCTTAAAAATGAATGTTGTCATAAAAGATATCAGCGCTGACTTTACAGAGCTGTTTTGAAGACTTGGTGAGTCAGCTCATGGGAAGTGGTTAGAAGAGTGCCTGGCACATGGAAACAGCTCAGTGAGCGTCTGCTGCTGCTGGTGCTGTCGTTATTACTGTTTTATTACTGTTTCATCATTGTTATCCAGCCCTTCTGGCCATGGGTAGCCGAAAGCCCAGGGCTCCTGAGAAGACTTGGGAAATAGTCGGGGGCAGGATGCATGGGGGTGGGGAGCAGAGGTTCTGGAGGCTGGGTTCGAATCCCTGAATTGCCTCTTGTCACTTGTGTGAGCTTAACCGCATGACTTTCCCTCCCTGGGCCTCGCACCTGCTCTCTAAACAGAACCATTATCTGTAACTGTGGGGAGTATTGTGAGGACCTGAGGGGAAAGTCCTGAGCATACTGGCTCCTCCTGACCGCGCTGGGATAGGGGACCATGCTGCCCCCATGTGGACGTCAAGGGAACTGCTGAGGCTGAGGGCTGGTAGGGACGGGTGGGAAGGGCTCTGGCCCCTGTGAGGTAGAGGCCAACCCCACATCCTGCCTGCCCAGACGCTGAGTCCCCGCGAGCTCTGGCACCTGGTGCATCAGTGCTACGGCTCAGAGCTGGGCCTCACCAGCGAGGATGAGGACTATGTCTGCCCCTTGCAGCTGAACGGTCTGGGGTGAGTCAGAGGTTGGCAGCTGATTCCTGGGGTTGGGGGAGACAGGAGGGGCTGTGTGCAGAGCTTCTGGACTACTGGGTGGACTGAGGTGGGTGAACAAAGTCTGGAGACCAAGAGGGTGTGTGGGGTCTCAAGGATACAGCAATCCCACACCCTCCCTTTCCCCGCAGGAGCCCCAAGGAAGTGGGCGATGTGATTGCCCTGAGTGATATCACGCCCCCGGGGGCAGCTGACCACAGCCAGGAGCCAAGCCCAGTGGGTTCACGCCGTGGCCGCATCACCCCCAACCTGTCCAGGGCCAGCAGCGATGCAGACCATGGGGTGAGCAGGAAAGTGGAGAAGAGAGGAGGGTGCTGAGGGGAAGAGGCAGAGGAAGGCTGGGGGTAGTGCTGGCAAGAGGGCAGAGGGATGGAGGAGAGGAAAGTTGAGGAGGAGAAAAGATCGATGTAGGAGTAAAGGGATGGATGGAGAGACAGCACAGAGCTGGGAAAATGAGCAAAGAAACGAGGGACAAATAGGGAATGAAAAACAGGCAAAGGGGAAACAGACTGAAAGAATAGAGACAGAAGAGGCAAGAGGTAGATGGTGGGTGAATGGAGGTAGGAAACAGGCAAGACATGGACAGGACAGACAGATGTACAGGATCAGGCATAAGAAAGCTTGTGGCCCAGGCATTCAAGATAGGCCTGGAAGGGGCTGAGAGGCTCCTTATACCTCAGCTGTAACCCCCGCATATGCACACGGCCTCCCAGCGTGGATTTTCTTACAGTCTCAAATCCTTATGGCCGGTGCGCAGCACACAGGAGGCCCTCAGGATGGGATGGGGCGGTACAAGGCTAGTTGAAGCCATTCTTTGCAGGCAGAGGAGGACAAGGAGGAGCAGACAGACAACCAGCCAGATGCCTCCTCCAGCCAGACAGTGACTCCGGTGGCCGAACCCCTGAGCACAGAGCCCACTCCATCTGATGGGACCACTTCCCTGGGCCCCTTGGACCTGCTGCCTAGTGAGGAGCTATTGACGGATACGAGTAACTCTTCCTCATCCACGGGGGAGGAAGGTGAGGCAGGTGCTTTGGTTACGAGTAACAAACCCTATTCAACCTGGCTTAAACAAGGGAATTGCTGGCTCATTGGACTAAGAAATTCAAAGGGTGGGTGCGTAAGGCATTCACACAGTGTCATGAGACATCCGTATGTCTTTAGCTCTGCTTTAAAGGTAGCAGGGTAGGGTGAATAGGAGCATAGGGTTCGTATCCTGGCCGCAGTGATTCATAGCTGTATAACCTGGGTGAATTATGTAACCTCTGTGAGCCTCATTTCCCTCATCTGAAAAACGGGGTTAGGAATAATAATACCCACTTCATAAGGCTGTTAAGAAAGTTAAATGAATCAATACATGTAAAGTGGTTGGGCCAGCTGGTAAGTGTTGACTGTTATTTCCATCATCATCATCAGTACCTCCATTTCTCTGTGCCAGCTTCATTCTCAGGTAGCTTCTCTTCTTGTGGGGACAGAGAGAACCCCGACCCTGCCCCAGACAAGCCTAGCAGAGAGAAAACATGCTTTTCCCAGTGGCCGCACCAAAAGCTCTAGGGTCGGCTTCGATTGGAGAATGAGCCAACTCCTGAACCAATCACTGGCTGCCTAAGGTCTCACACATAACCGTAAACCAATCACTGGCTTCCTGGTGTGGCCTGGGTCACACGTGCATACATCCCAGAACTAGCCACTGGCCTGGAGCTTCGGGCTGCTGAGCCTGGGAGCACGTGCCACTCCTGTGATTGCTGGGACTGCGGTTGGCTGGGCCTAGGTCTGTGCTCCACCTTGAACCAATTTCGGTGGCTCTGATTGTCTGGGACTGGGACACACGCCACCCTGAAGCCACCCCCGTGGCCGAGGAGGCCAGGTAGTGCGCCGAGTTAGTGTCCACTGTAGTCTAGGAGGATGTGTCTGTCCGTCCTCTCCACAAGCCCGGGAATGTGCATGAGTGGTCACCCAGAGGGAAACCAAGAAACCAATGTGAGAACGGAGACGCACAAGCAGCCTCATCTGCTGCCCTTCTCTGTCGCCCAGCGGACCTGGCCGCCCTGCTTCCCGACCTCTCTGGCCGGCTCCTCATCAACTCCGTCTTCCACATGGGCGCCGAGCGGCTCCAGCAGATGCTCTTCTCAGACTCACCCTTCCTGCAGGGCTTCCTGGAGCAGTGCAAGTTCACAGGTCAGGCTGAGGTTCGCTGGGCACAGGGTGGGCCTGGGGAGGATGAGCTCAGGCGGGCAGTGCTGCGCAGATTCGGCGTGGCAGGGTGTGGTACTTAGAAGCAGCATCCACGAGACCAGAGTCTTCTGCCTTTTACTATGCTTGCTGGCTGGGTGGCGGCCTTGGGCAGGGTTCCAGTGTCTCTGTGCCTGTTTCTTCTTCTGCATAATGGGGTATGGTAATAGTAACTGCCTTCATCAGGGTCTCAGGAGAACTGAGTTAATACTAGAAAAGTGCCTAGAACAGCACATAGTAAGCATTTCGTAAATACAAGTTAGTGATCATACATTTAGTGCCCACTGTCAGGCCTGTGCAAAGACCAGGACAGATGAACCCCAGAATCTAGTGAGAATGAGGGTAAACAGAATATCACACAAAAAAGTGAATGTTGGTGGGGTAGCTGTGATCTGAGAGGTATCAAGAGAGGCCGCTGGAAGAATGTAAAATCGAAACCAAGGCCTGAAGGAGGAGCTTTTCCAGGAAAAGGGGAGGAGGAGGTGAGGGAGAGGAACCTGAAGGCCATCAGGGTGCCTGCATGAGCCCTGAGAAATCCCTGTGAGAAATCCTCCAGGCGGGGCCCCTGCAGCCGGCTGTGGAGAGGGGAGGCCCAGCACCAGTTGAGGTGGAAGGGTTGACGGTGGGGCTGGCAGAGGAGCTCAGGCTGTGCAAGAGATTCAGGTAGAGGAAGGGCTAGTCAGTAGCTTTTCTGTTTATTTTTTCTATGTTAGTATAAAGGAATCTTCAGAATGAGTAAGGTTGTGCCTTGTGTTGGGGGCATGAGTCCCCCAAAACCATGCTTATGTCCTGGAGAGACTACCATGACAGACCGAGGAACTCAGACTCTGTCCGGGGCCACCAGGGAGTCATGGAGCTTTCTAGGCAGATAAGGGACATGGTTAAGCTAGGCTTTAAGAAGCTACTCCTGGACCAGAGGTGGAAATTGAGACCGGGAGCTGAGGGAGATTGGAGCAGGCCCTGGGCTGGCAACGACCCGCAGGACCAGCAGTGATGCTCAGGAGGTGGAGTGAACAGACAGGAGAGGGAGTGTCCGGGCCTAGGCTTCTGGGGCGAGTCTGGAGGACAGTGGGGCCACCCCTGAGATGGGACCCCAAGAGGAGGGGCAGGTTTGAGGAGATGCTGGCGCCAGTCAGGGCACAGTGGCTACTGCGGAAGGTGTTCTAGGTCTGAGGCTCAGGGGAGAAACCGGGATTGGTACAGAGGGAAACAGGCTGCTGGGACGGATGTGGGGGCCCCAGGCTGGTGAGAAGTACAGGGAGGGAAGTGATCCCAGCTCTAGATGTCATCGGCATCTAAAGTTTTAGGCATCTAGAGGAAGGTGGGGCAGACGCCAAGGGGGCACAGAAGAGGGTGGATTTGGGGGCAAGTCCCCGGATAACTGGAACTTTCCAAAAAAGCTGAGTCTCCTACAGCCTGTGGGCAAAGGGCTGGAGAATGGTCTCCTCATTCTGCACTTCCCTCCCCCAGACGTGACCTTGAGCCCCTGGAGTGGAGACAGCAAGTGCCATCAGCGCCGGGTGCTGACCTACACCATTCCCATCAGCAACCCGCTGGGTCCCAAGAGCGCCTCCGTGGTAGAGACACAGGTGGGCCAGGCAGGGTGGCCGACCAGGCGGAGCAGCCAGGCGGGGCGGCCCTGACTCCCTCCTCCCTTGTCTTGTCCCTGCAGACGCTGTTCCGGCGTGGCCCGCAGGCGGGCGGGTGCGTGGTGGACTCGGAGGTGCTGACTCAGGGCATCCCTTACCAGGACTACTTCTACACTGCCCACCGCTACTGCATCTTGGGCCTTGCCCGGAACAAGGCCCGGCTCCGGTGAGCAGCACCTCCACCTGACACCCTGGTGGTCCCAGCCCCAGCCCCACACAATGCTTCCCAGCCCAAGTCCGCGGCAGAATGTTAGGCTGGGCGAGCAGAGGTGTTGGGTCTCTGAGGAGCCAGGGACACCCGGAGTTGTTAGGGCTGAGCCTCTAGAAGAAGGGAGCTGCTGTTGACCAGGATGGGAAGATGGAGAGGAGTAGGTTTGGGGGAAGGTAAGGGGCTCAGTTAAGGACATGTCGAGCTGTCCCTTGGACCCCCTTGTGGAGTTGGACGTAGCAGTAAGGTAGAAGGGGTTCAGGCCTGGGGTGTGACTAAGCTGCCAATTTAGGTGGGCAGTGTTGAGGTGGCACTTATGGCTGGGAACTTGCCAAGGTAGTGGGAGTGTGGACAGAGAAGGGGCCGTGGGCTGACTGGCATGGCATTTGGGGGAAGTGAGGATCACAGGGAAGCCACGGGTGGGTTGGCGGGAGTGTGCCTGTTTTGTCCGTGGGCAACATGGGGCCCTCTCTGAATTAGGGGAAGGATTGCACCCCCTGAGTATGGGGTGGCAGGGCTAGAGGCAGACCCTGACCCCTGACTCCCTCACCCCGCTTCCCACCCCCAGAGTGTCCTCTGAGATCCGCTACCGGAAGCAGCCCTGGAGCCTTGTGAAGTCCCTCATCGAGAAGAACTCATGGAGCGGCATTGAAGATTATTTCCACCACCTGGGTAGGGGTAGAGTCGGGCAGGGCAGGGTCATGGCCTGGCTAGGTGCAGATGTGCAGGACCCTCTCTTGTGTTTGTAGAGCGGGAGCTCACCAAGGCCGAGAAGCTGTCCCTGGAGGAAGGCGGGAAGGACGCCCGGGGACTGCTGTCAGGCCTTCGGAGGCGGAAGCGGCCCCTGAGCTGGAGGGGTCACAGTGACGGGCCCCAGCACCCAGACCCTGACCCCTGTGCCCGGGCTGGCATGCACACCTCAGGTGTGTCTGTCAGGCCTGGGCAGGGCATGCAGAGGAGCGGGGCCTGGGTCGGGTGGGCTGGATGAGTCTGACTCCAAGTTGCTCTGCTGCAGGCTCCCTCAGCTCCCACTTCTCGGAACCGTCCATGGACCAGGGCCCCGGGGCAGGCATCCCCAGCGCCCTGGTGCTCATCAGCATTGTGTGAGTAAGGAGGCTGGGCCTTGGGGTCACATAGACCTGGAGCTGCATCTTGGCTGTGTGACCTTAAACAAACACTTTGGCCTCTCTGGGCTTTTGCTTAAGTGGGAGCGTAGGCTCACCTCATAGCAAGGATTAAAGGAGCCAATGTTTGGGATGTGCCTGGCGGGACTCTGTGCACTGTGTGCTTCTCAGTCAGGAGAAGTCTTCCTGCTGGAAGAGGGATGCCCTGGGGCCCTGGGAGGTTGGAGGGGCCTCACCTCGCCCAGGGGTTTTCTGGAAGAGCAAGCCCCCAAAGGAGGCAAAATTAGGTGAACCAGGAGAGAGGTATACGAAAGAAACCATTTTAGTTACACATTTCATTCATGCTTTCTGTGCCTACGCCTAAGCTGGGTGATGCTGGGGACACAGTAGTGACAGATAGCCCTGGGGGGAGACAGACCTGGCACCAGACCAGAGTGATGAGGGAAGAACACAGGCAGAGGGGACGGAGCTGGGATGGGGGAAGCACAGGCAGAGGGGACAGGGCCCACACAGGGAAGTCAGGGGAGCCAATGAAGGCTTCCTCCAGGTGGGACAGGAGGCCAGCCAGGGAAGGGTTCCCGGGAAAGCAGAGGATTCCCAAGCCGAGACCCCCGAAGGTCAGGCAGGGAGGTACACATGCACAAAGGCCTGGGGTCGTGGAGGCCCAGGACGCGCTGAGGAAATGCAGGTGAGATCTGTGCTTCCAGCAGACCCCACGAGGTGCAGATCAGCCATACACTCAGCCTCTCTGGGCCAGCCTCAGTTTCCCAAAAGCAGCAGCCTAATGAGACTGTGTGACATGCTCTGCTGGAGCCGTGGTGGAGGAGGGGTGGGGGTAGCTAGGGTGGGCTGGGCGGCTCTCATCTCTTTGTCTCCCCTTCACTGCCTCCTCAGGATCTGTGTGAGGTAGGGTCACGCATCGTGCATTTCCCCTCACCTCACGTCTCCCACTCTGGCTGCAGCCCCTTCTCTACTCCACACCCTCCACTCTCCCAGCAAGATTGGCATAGCAGTTAAGGGCATGGGCGTCAGACAGGCCTGAGTTGGAACCCTGACTGAGCTGCTTATGGACCATGTGACCCAAGGCTGTCTCTCCCCCTCTCTGAGTCTTGGCTTCCTTCTCTGAAGAGGGGGGTAATCATGGTGTCACTTCATAGTGTGGTTGTGTGTGTGCCCGGCTCGTGGGAGCATCATATGCCAATTCTTGACCTCTGACCCCTGCCCCTAGCCTCATCGTCCTCATCGCCCTCAACATCCTCCTCTTTTACCGCCTTTGGTCCCTGGAGAGGACAGCCCACACTTTCGAGTCCTGGCACAGTCTGGCCCTGGCCAAGGGGTGAGTGGGTACCTGAGGGGGTTAGGAGCTTGGGCAGGTTGGAGGAGGCCAGGGCTCCACTCAGGCCCTGCACCCCCCGCAGCAAGTTCCCGCAGACGGCTGCGGAGTGGGCGGAGATCCTGGCCCTGCAGAAGCAGTTCCACAGCGTCGAGGTGCACAAGTGGCGACGGATCCTGCGGGCTTCCGTGGAGCTCCTGGACGAGGTACGGCCCTGGGCATGCGGGCCCTGCACGCAAGCCCCAAGCTGTGGCAGGTGCCTCTGGGCCTCAGTTTCCTCCTCTATAAAACAAGGAAGCCATTCATAGTCCCCACTTCTAAGGATTGCCAGAAAAACCGACAAAATGGAAGGAAGAATTTATTGACTCTCATCTAGTGGGGAGAGGTCCAGGGGTATCTGACTTAAGGCATGGTTGGATCCAGCCACTCAACAGTAGTAAGAATTGGCCTCTGGTACCACCTTTTCACTCTGCCCACCCCTAGGGCTGGCTTAGTTTTGGGCATACTTTCCCCTAGGATGACTGAGTTGGTACCTAAAGCTCTAAGCTGACATTTAAAGGAAAGTGTTCACTCTCACTGGCTGTTGGGGTCACATGCCCACCCCTGAACCAGTCACAGCATCCAGGGGTAGGTGAGGTGTGGTCCCTGAGCCCCTCTCCCTTTTGAGGTGCCTAAGGAATCTGTAAACACAGGAGAGAAGTTCTCTGAAGGATATTGAGGCCTCGCCGCCAGAAGGGGTTACCCCAAACACCCCCTATAGTTCAGGCGCAGCATCTGTTTAGAAGGCCAGGTCCAAATTCTGGTTCCTGACCTTGTGCACGTGCCTTGGGGCCTTGTAAGGAACAGTGATTGGCGGTACCTGAAAGACTATCGTGAAGGTTAAATAAGTTCACACCGCAGTAATGCTGAGCTCAGAGTCAACACTTTGTGTGTGTTCGCTGTTAGAGTGAGCCCAGTGCCAGGCGCAGCAGGTGCTCAGTAAATGTGATGGGTCAGCACAGATGTCAGACGCTGGGGTAAGTGCCTGACATGGGGAGTGGGTGTGGGAAGCAGGGAGCAGCTGGCACTGGCTGGGCCCCCAAGGACGTCAGAGCCCAAGTTTGTGGGTGACGGTGAAAATCATGTCCATTCACCATAGGCCATAATGCTGAGGCCCACCTTAAGGGCCTTGTTGTACCCAGAAATCATGCTCAGACAGAGAAGCTCATGCCAGAAAGGACCATGCAGGACAAGGTGGGGGTGGGGGTGAGGCTGGGGCTTCATGGCCCAGGGCCTCCCCATCCTGAGTTAAAGTCTTACTAGTTTCTGAAATTGCCATTGGGCACAGAGGTGACTTCTCAGATGAATGCTAACAGATACCGATTGAGCCAAACTGTTCTAAGTGGTAAAGCGACCAACTTCTTTGTTTCTCATGGCCAACCTGTGAGGGGGATGCTTTTGTTGGCCCCCATCTAACACACAGGGATGCTGAGATATGAGGTGTTCAGACTTCCCCAGGATCACACAGTGGGGAATAAGCATAATTAATGGGCACTGGGCACCTAGGACCTGTGTGCCCAGGTGGTCTATCATTAGATCCCTGAAATAATCCGATGAAGTAGGTATATTACTGACACAGCCGAGGCATCTGGGACAGATAAGGGGCTTACCCAAGGTTACCCAGTAAGTAGCAGAGCCGGGACTTGAACCGAGGCCGTCTAGGCACCTTCCATTTGCTGCATGTGAGAAGTTAAGTTGGGTACAGTATGGCTCTGCTCTTGTTACAGGGTGACCTTGGCAGGGGATGTGGCCTCTCATGACCTTCCCCATTTCCTCAACTGCAGGATTGGGGGAGGCATCGTTCCTCGTTCCTCCCAGTGCTCACCCCGCACCCTGCCCACCTCTCCCCCCAGATGAAGTTCTCCCTGGAGAAGCTGCATCAAGGCATCACCATCTCAGACCCTCCCTTCGACTCCCAGCCGCGGCCCGATGACAGCTTCTCCTGAGGACGCCAGGCCACACTGCTGTCCCTCCAAATGGACAGATGGACACAGAGCCTCGGTAGCCACTGCTGGCACGGTGTGAACACTGGGAGCCTCCTGCCTACTCTTCCCAGTGGCCCAGCCCAGGGCCATGCAGACATGGGGACCACAGAACCAAGATGCACTTTAGACCAGTGTATGCGAGTCCAGCTGCCATTGCCTGCCCAGCCAGGGAGCTGGCCTGGTCTTCAGCAGGCCTCCCGCTAACTTATTTTGCCCAGCTGGGGTTGTGGGGGATGTCTCCCAGGGTGCACAATCCCTTCAGCTCTGGGTTTAATGTATTATATTTATTTGGAGCCGACGCAGCCTCAATAAAGGTTTGGAAATGGCTGTGGCTGTGCCTATGGGGCCCTGGGAGCGGTTGGGAGCCTCCTGTTGCTCGCAGATTCTGCTGCGGTGGTGGAGCGGGTGCTCTGTCCGTTGTCTGGGGCCATAGTCACTGACATGACCTGGAATTCCCCAGCATCTTACACAAGCTTTGCATCATCAGAATCCAGTGCAGGCGCTCCTAGGACAGACTTTAATGCCTGTTGGCCTGGGTTCGAATCCTACCTCTGATACGTAGCAGGCATGTAGCCTGGAGCTGGTCTACCTCTCCCAGCTCAGTTTCCTCTTCTGTTCAATGGGCATAAGAATAGCACCAGTCTCCCAGAGTGGTTAGTTCTCAAATTTTGGCTGCTTCGGAATCTCCTGGAGGGTTTGCTAGACCTACACACAGGGTTTCTGACTTAGCATGTCTGGGGTGGGCTGACAGCAAGTTCCTAGGTACTGCTGCAGCTGCTTATCCAGGGACCCCACTTTGAAAACTGCTTTATGAGGATGCAAGGAGTTAATATGGCTACTTACGACAGGGCCAGGCACAGAGTGAGTATTCAACAATGTTACTCTCATTGCAGAAAAATTGAGGGGAGAAAAGTAACGCAGTGAGCACCAAGTATGTACCAGGCTAAGTGCCATGGTCTGATGTTCATTTAATTCTCACAGTGGCTCCATGAGATGGAGACAAATAGTTACATGCCTGGGACCACTCAGCAGGGAGGCAAGGACTGCAGGCCTGGCTCCTAGTGACTTCGCATTTAGATGGCAGGCCCTAACCTGTTCTGGACCCCACAATGGCCCATCCGGGTTAAGGCCATCTGGATTCCTGTCTTACTGATGAGGAAATGGTCTAAGGGGCCAGTGTAGACCTTCATCAGGTAGAACCTGGATTTGTCCACTCAAACCCAGTGCTGGTTCCAGAGTGAGTTAGAGGTAGACCTTCCACATGTCACAGTGAGGCTATAAGAATCTTTGTAATTGATGGTTTGGGGCAGAAGAGTGGAGGAGGGGTTGAGTAGAGGCGGGATGGACCACAGGTGGCAAAGAGCAGAGCCAGCTTCTACCCTCTAGCTATGTAGTCATGACAAGTTACTCACCCTGAGCCTCAGTTTCCCATACCTGTAAATTGGGCATAATGGTAATACCCTCCTCGTAGGAAGAATTAGATGAGTTAATGTTAGTAAAGTGCAAAGAACAGCACCAAGCCCATAGCAGGTGCTCAGGTGATGTTATTTATGGGGCTGCAAGGTGCCTGCGGCCTGTCCTCACTGTGCCTCCGCCTGCCACCCCTGCCAGAGGGAGGGTTCAGAATAGCAAGAAGGTTATTTTCTGCAGAGGAATTTCACAAGCCAGGAGGTGCTGGCACAGAGGCCCAGACAACAAAAGGTGTCCAGTGTCACTGGCTTCCTGTCCCTCTGCCCTGGGTCTGCCCCAGACTCTGATTCTTCTTGTCCAGGAGGGCTAGGCCAGGGGGATTATGGAATTTCCCCTCACTGAGAACTGGTAGTCAGAACCTGGACAGCGACCACCTAGCCAGAAGTCTTGCTCCCACCCAAATCTGATAGCCCAGAGCCCCCACCCTCATCCTCTCCATTTAGCAGAACCTACTGACTGGACAGGCTGTGCTGGGTAGGATTCCAGATCCACCTGAAGCCAGGGAGCGACTTGGCCTCCAAATATTTAGGCACGAAGAAATGGATTCAGCATATCACAAGGGCTCTAGCATTGGCATTTGTTTGTTTATTCATTTGACAAATATTTGTTGAGCACCTAAAACATACCAGGCATAGTTCAAGGTGCTGGAGCCACTGGTGCACAGGACAATGGCCTCACCCTGGGGGAGTTTATATTCCAGGGTTGGAGGGACAGGCAGTGAACAGAGCAACTGTATAAAGGAAGAGTACAATGTCTGGTGACATCTGCTGTGGGGAGGTGGGGGGGGGGCAAAACAAGTAAAAGAGGTCAAGTAAGAGATGGAGAGGTAGTTTCCCTGGACTGGACAGAGACCTGATGAAGGTGACATTGAAGCCAAGAGCTGCGGGAGGAGCGCTAGTGAGCCCTCTGATCCACCAGAGGGGAAGAGTGGTCCAGGCAGAGGAAGAGTGAGGGCAAAGGTCCCGAGACAGGAATGAGCTTGGTGTTTTGGGCACACACCTGGACAGCCAGCTCCCAGTTAGGGGAGAGAGAGGAGTAGAGGATGACGTCAGAGACAAAGAGGAAAGGGCATCAAGAAGGGCCCTTCTTCTGAAAGATGGCACCCCAACTCCCCAGGGCAGCCTCTCCGGTTTGGATCCAGCCTCTCCTGCTTGGAACAGGTCTGGAGAGTTATCCGTAGCGCTAGCAGGACACCTCCTGAGCGCACTAGGGTTTCTGCACAGTGACCTCCAGGCTCAGATGCCAGGGACCTGAGGGGAAGGTCATTTAGAGGTCCCAGTAAGTCCCCCTGGATTCCATGAGGGTGATCTCTACAATTTGAAGTCTGAAGCTCTGTCCCCAAACTGTCCTTCCTCTCAGGCCCCTTGTGACTCTAGGAGTCACCTTTCCCAGACTCAGACACAGGGTCCCCCGTGTCTGGAGGGGTCGGATACCCAGACCATGAGCTCATGCCCAGAAGCCGCGGTCCCTGCGCCACCAGGAAGGCCGGTGCAGCGGACGCCTCCCGTCCGCTGCGGCAAAAGCTGGGCGGCCGCGCCCTCCCCCCGCGGTGATTCATCCCGCCCCCTCCCTCTCCCTCCTCCCTCCCGGGCCGCCGCCGCCGCTGCCGCCGCCGCCGCTGCAGTGCGCAGAAGAGCGCGGCCGGCTCCGGAGAGCCCGAGCGGTAGGGGGCCGGGGCCGGGGCATCTGGCGGATGCGTCCGGCTGCGTGCGGCAGCGCAGCAGCCCGAGCAGCGGCGGCCGCCGGCGCGGCGGGGATGCCCGGACTCCGGGCCCCGGGGCTGGGCCCCCGGCGGTAACCGGAGCGGGGGGGCCGCGCCCCCCCTCCTCCCCCCTCGCCGGTCCCAGAGCCGCAGCTGCTGCGCCCGCGCGCTCCCGGGGACATTCTAACCGCCGCCGGGTCCCGCCGCCTCTCTCCCCGTTATAATAGCGGCGGCCCGGGAGCGGGGCGCAGCGTGCGCAGCGCAGTCATGGAGACACTGCTGGCCTTCGTGGTCGGCGCGGCGCTAGGTGAGTGTGCTGGGGGCGCGCGACAGGGGGCACAGCGGGGCACTGCGGAGCGGCGGGTTTGCGCTCGGGACTTCGGAGAGTGGGGCGGGGGCTGCCCGCGCCCATCCCCCAGCCCTGTTGCGTCCTTTAAGAAGTTGTGCGCGCGGGACTGAGGGGAGGCGGTGGAGGTGCGGGTGGGCCAGAGGCGGGGGGACCCGGCTGGCACAGCTTCGCGTCTGCGGGCGCCCAGCCGGGGGCGAGGAAATGCGGAGTCAGCTGCTCTCTGAGCCCTGCGGGCTGCAATGTGACACCCACAGCCGTAGCGGGGGGCGGGGAGAGGGGAGGTAAGGCGGCGCCCGCAGACTGGGACGAGAGAGAGAGAGACCGAGGGACACGGAGAGATGGTGACTGGTAGGGAGAGACGCAGAACCCGGATTACTCCTGAGTGCTCCGCTGGGAGACTGTGGAGATGGAGTGAAGGTGGAGACAGATGGGAGAGACGCAGAGTTTGCCAGAGAGATTGAGGAGAGAGTAAATCTGAGCTGCGGAGAGAGAAAAACTTGAGAGAGGGCAGAAAGAGAGAAACTGGTAGACAAAGGGAGAAATGGAGTTTAAAAAGAGACAGGGAAAGGTGGAGAGAGACGGGGAGAGGGTGTTTGAGCCTGAGAAGAGGACAAAAGGTGGTGAGATCTTCGGAGAGACTCCAAGGAGGTATAAAGAGGGGGAGACAGAGGCAGAGGTGCTCAGGGAGGAGGGCAGAAGACCCCAGAGTTGGAGCTGGAGCTGGAGAGACACAGCATTGGCCAGTGAGGTCTGGGGAGCAGGAAGGTGGTGGCAGGTAAAAATGTGATGGAGAGACCCAAGGGGACTGGAATCCAGTGAAGGTGCAAAGGCCCTGAGGCGGGAAAGAACTTGGTGAGTTTTGAGAAGCTGATAGGAGGTGGGAGTCTGGGGACAGAGGCAGAAGTTAGAGGGGGGCAGATGACAGAATTTTGTGGGAAGGGAGAGCAGGGATGGAGAGTGGTTCTGCCCCTGTTCCAGTGCCCACCTTGCTGTCCCCCAACCATGTTTCTGGGGCTGGCTGGTTTTGCAGAGCAATAATAGTGAAAATGACTGCCCTTCTAATGCAGCTGGAATTCCAGTCCACAGCGCATATGCTGCAGTACCGCAGACAAGTGGCCTTCTGAAGAAGGGTTACTTGGGTAGTACAGACTTGGAGTTACTGACCACAGCAACAGCCCCATTGGTTATGGGACTTCTGTGTGCTAGCCCCCTGCTGGGGCCTTACCTAACTTACAGAGTTTGCTCTGCAACCTCCAGAAGCAAAGATGATCACTTCCCTCACCATTCGCAGTGGGAAACTGAGGCTCAGAGAAGATGAGTTTCTTGCTCAGGGCACACAGCCAGTGGCAGGGCTGGCTTGGGTCCGGTTCTGTCCATTTGTCATCATTATTGAGGGGAAACAGATTGAAGGCCGACACCCAGCGAGCCTGGCGTGGCCTAGGGTGATGGGTGCCCCTGCTGTCGCCGCAGTGTCCTCGGCCTGGGCGGGCTGTGTGGAAGTGGACTCGGAGACCGAGGCCGTGTACGGCATGACCTTCAAAATTCTGTGCATCTCCTGCAAGCGCCGCAGCGAGACCACCGCCGAGACCTTCACAGAGTGGACCTTCCGTCAGAAGGGCACCGAGGAGTTTGTGAAGGTGCGTGGGCACCCAGCCTGGGTGTGGGAGGGTGGGCATCAGTGTCTGAGTGGGAAGCAGGATTCAAGGGGTTGTTTGTTTTTAATAGTGTGCTATTATTGATGACCTGGATTCAAATTCCAGCTCTATCACTCACTGTCCAGCTGGTGAGCTTGGGCATGTCACTGAGCCTGTCTGAGCCTCAGTTTTCTCCTATATAGAGATGGGATGGTGATGGTCTCTAGCTCATAAGTCTGTGAGTCTTACTTGAGTTGATGCATCTGCCAATGGCACTGGAATTATTTAGTACTGACAAAAATGTCTCCGATGGTTGTCATAGAGGGGGAGCAGAACTTTTTGGACCTTCTTTATACTATGCGCATTTTTAATTATATCTGAAGAAGCATCCTATACTTTTAGGGCCTGCTGGAGAATTGGGGTCCACAGCAGTTGGGTCAAGCTGCCTCTGTGCCTGAATAAGGAATATATCTGGTGGCCTGGGCAGAATTGTGGGGATTGAAGACCAGGAAGGCTGAATAGGGGCTTGGGATGATAAGGAGTGTGTGTGTGTGTGTGTGTGTGTGTGTGTGTTTCAGAACTATGAGTCCATGTGTGTGTCCATCTGTCATTCTGTGTGTCAGGGCAAGGGACAGAATAGAGGTCTAGGTGGGGACATGGGCCTAGGCAGTGACCCCCCCCCACTGGTTGCCCCCAGATCCTGCGCTATGAGAACGAGGTGCTACAGCTGGAGGAGGATGAGCGCTTTGAGGGCCGCGTGGTATGGAATGGCAGCCGGGGCACCAAGGACCTGCAGGACCTGTCCATCTTCATCACCAACGTCACCTACAACCACTCGGGCGACTACGAGTGCCACGTCTACCGTCTGCTCTTTTTCGAGAACTATGAGCACAACACCAGCGTCGTCAAAAAGATCCACCTTGAGGTAGTGGACAAAGGTGAGTAAGGCCCAGCCTGCCCCCTCATCCCTATTGCCCACTGGCAGCCAGATGGAGGGACAGATGGCAGGTAGGGGACAGGCTGGCTCCACTCTGGGGCCAGCCAACTGCCCACGGCAGGCAGCAGAATGAGCAGCGCCTCTTTCCCCAACTCTCGCTCTGGCCTTAATTTCCCTTCAACCCACAGAGTGATAGCAGGCCTCTCCCATGGAAGTTCTGGGTGTGAAATCTCTGCGACCTGTGCTGTGTGACCTCTGGCAGGTGCCTTCCTGTCTCTGAGGTGAAGAGTTGTCCTGTAGGAAGCAGGATAAGAGTGTCTGCCTGTCAGGGGGTTGTTTGAACCATTCCTGTGTTCCAGGGAGGTTGTGAGGATTGAGTGATATGCTGGGTGGCAACTGCTGGTGTGCCTGGCTCACAGCAAGGCCTCAGTACGTGGGGGCGACAGTGGCGGTTCCGCTTGCCAGGTAGCCTGAGCCCCGCCTCCCTCTGTCACAGTAGGGGAAGTGAAATGAGTGTGTCACCTAGAGCAGTGCTCCTCAACTTCTGCTGTGCATACAGCCCCCTGGGAGTCTTGCTAATGCGCAGACCCTGAGTCCGCAGATCTTGGTGGCCCAGAGTTCATGTCTGACAAGCTCTCAAGCGAGGCCAATGCTGCAGATCTGGGACCATGCTGGGCAGTAGGATCTAAGGTGTTTTTGAACTATTTCCTCATTTTGGCTTCAGCTTCCTCAGACCCCTCCTCTGAACCACCTTCCGATGGGAGTACATTGGAATTTTCCAGGTCCTATGGCCCACTGGCTTAGATAGTCAGGGAGCTATCCCAGACCTTGGACCACCAAAGAGCTGTGGCAAGGACATCCCTCAGGGCCCACAGCATGCACACACCATCATGGGCAACGTACACTGTCCTTTCTTTTCTTGAGACAGGCCTCGGTGTTTTACGTGGAGTCCCTCAGTGGACCCTCTACCCACCCTCTGGGCTATCACTCTTACTGCCCCATTTTACAGATGGGGAAGCCCAGGATAAGGGCAATAAGATTACATGGCCACGGTCAATGAGCTGAGACCTGATTTGGAAGGCAATCAAGCCTGTGTGACTGCTGTTTCTGTTCTTGGCATGATTCGCTATCCTCTGCTGGCAGCTGGAGCCCGTGGATTTCTTTTGATAATTAGCATTTTTATGTTTGTTATCAAAGTGATCTAGCAGAATCCAATGCAGATGTCTCTGAGTGACTCTGGTGTAGGACACGAGGCTGGGCGGGTGACCCACACATATAGAGAGAGGATGGAGCCCCACGCATGTGAGTCGGGGGAAAGTGGAGTGGCCCTGACAAAGATGCCTGCGCATACTGTGGCTTAATCAAATTGGTGTCACTTCTGTGTCCCGAATCAGTGCTGAGTTCAGGGGTCGGGAGGCCGTGTGGTCTGGCCTGGCTCAGGCTGTGGCTCTCATCTGCGTGGTGGAGGCTGGGGCTCAGGCACGCCTGCCACCCAGTAGGGCCTCTCTTTTTTTTTACCATTATCTACCATACTGTATTACCTCCCAGAGCCTGTGTCCTGAGAACATGTCATAATGTAGAGCTTCTTATGTCGTCTTTCCAGAGCCTGAGGTTTTGGCATTATCCACCATACTCTAGTGTTCTTTATCTACCGCATTATTTTTAACATTGCCCACTAAACTATAGTATTTCATATTATACTGTGTACTATACTATTTTAACATTACCAGACATACAATAGTATTTTTAGCATTATCCATCATACTATAGTATTTTTAATATTATCCATACTATCATATTTTTACCATGCTAAAATATTTAAAAATATTATCAATCACATTGTAGTATTTTAAAATGTTATTTTTATACTATAGTATTTCCATCACCCACTATACTATAGTATTTTTAACATTACTCATCACACTATAGCATTTCTTTCATTACCCATGACATTGTTATAGTATTAGCATTGTTGGCCATGCCATATTCTTTACTACAGTCCACTGTCTTACTGCACTTTCAACATTACCCACCGGCCTCTATTGCCTCCTAGTAGCTACTGCTAAGAAAGGAACTGAATCAAAGGAGGGGCAGTACGTGTTGGTGATGAGAACTTCACTGGCCTGGCCGAGGTGCAGAGGATAGTAGGAAGCACCTGAGGTCTCCTACCAGGAGTGGGGCCGCCAGACGGGGATAAGAAGGCTAATTCTACTTTGGATGTATTGGCTGAGTGTAAATGAATCAGGGGGCTTTGGCTAGAAACAAATGATCAAGATTTATTTAAGGGTCTTAGGGTTTGCAAGCTGAAACACAACTAGGCAATATACACAGAGTATTTCAAAAAAGAAAGAAAAGCTTAGAGTTTTTGTGGTGAAAAATACATTCTTGAGAAGAATGAGTCCTGCATTCTTAGCCTCTGCATTAATCCAAGATGATAATCTTTCAGGTGTCCAGTGGTCTAGATAATGGATGTTAGTTAGTCTGGACACATGAACATTCTTTCCTAAGTCCATAAGGGGTAATCATAAGATTACATATATGTGTATATATGATCATAACTGGAGAGTTCAAAAGTTTAATTTCCCAGGCAAGTTAAAGAAAAAATAGGATCATATCCTCTGCCTCAACCTCCTTGATTTCAGTAATTTAGCATCTTGACCACAGTGACTATTTAATTTCTTCACCCTTTTCCTCAGATGTACCCAGTTTGAGTGAAGAAAGTCTTGAGGTGAAGCCGTCTCTGAGGCTGGTGAGAAGTCCAGCCTGACGAGGTACAGGCTGGGGCTTTAGACCTAGGGGCCAACTGTGTGGGCAGGCAGGGAAAGCTCTTGGAAGATTTGGAGTTTTGAAGAGAAATCGGAAGTCTCTCAGAAAAGGTGCCTCTGACCCTCTCTGTGACCCCTCTGCCCCAGTTCCTCATTGTCACACGAGGGAATGACAGTCCCACGTCCTGTTGTGTCCGTGCGGGTTGATGGAGACGGTGCTCACTGTATGGCAGCTATCACCAGGTCCTTTTGGTTGTGGAAGCTTTACAGAGCGGATAAGAGCTCGGACCCTGCAGTCAGTTACAGTTGGGGATGAATCCCTGAGTCCAATTCTGGCTGTGAATCTTTGCCCAGTACCTTCCCCTCTCAGGGCTTCAGTATCCTTGTCTGGAGACAGGCTACAGAGCCATGTCCATCACTGTCCTAATCCGACTGGGAGAGCAGGAGACACCAGATTACCTAAATCCATTTGGGCATTGAGTTCCAGGAGCAGGGTTGAGAATTCCGATGATGTGAGCTTTATCCAACATATATCCATCTCATTGTGCTTCCTGAGGTCAGCTGACATGGGAAGCCAGGACTCTATCCTTGGGTTGCTTTGAACAGTCAGGGAGATGGTTCAATAAAAAACTCAGCACAGAGCCTGGCTGAGAGCACGTGTTCACTGCATAAGATGCGTTCATGAGATCTTCTGAGTGAGCAAATGAACGAATGAACGAACGAACGAATGAATGAATGAATGAATGAATAAGGTAAGGAACCCTGTCCCCAGCTCCTCCTGTGGGGAAATATGGGAGAACTATCCAGCCCTGCACCCTCCTCACTTTGAGCCAGAAAGCATTGGCGCCACCTGCATGAGTGAGCAGCAGACAGTGCCCACTGACGGGAGGAAGCCCACGTGGGGACTGGGGAGGATGAGATCCCGGCCAGCCAGAAGGAGGGGCTGGGCATGCAGAGTGTACACCTGCGAAATCCGGCCCAGGATGCCGCGGCGGCCTTCGACTCTGGTCCCCCTGCTAAGTGCGCTCCTGTTACAATTTAAATTTAGGCTCAATGAAAGGAAGCTGACGGTGCAAGAGCCAGTGCTGTGGAAGGATAGAGTGTTTCCGGCAGACAGCCGCTGGCAGCCAGCACTTGTGCATCCAAGCATGTGAGGGATGTTAATTGGCATTTCCTCTTCCTAGCAACCCTGAGAGAAGGCATGAGTATTATCATCCCCATTTGACAGGGGGAATCAAGGCCCAGAGAGGTCGAGCCACTTGCCCAAGCTGGCACTGCAAGCTTGGGGCGCACTCAGGATGTCATGCGTCCTGAGCCTGGCCTTGGCTGCCACTTAACCCTGCCTGGCCCCTACAGCCAACAGAGACATGGCGTCCATTGTGTCTGAGATCATGATGTACGTGCTCATCGTGGTGTTGACCATATGGCTCGTGGCTGAGATGGTTTACTGCTACAAGAAGATTGCTGCTGCCACAGAGGCTGCCGCACAAGAAAACGCGTAAGTGGGGTTGGTGAGAAGCGGGGGGGGGGCACCCCGGACACCCAGGACTTTCCGGGGGGGAGTGTGAGCTGAGTGGGGAGAGGGGGCAAGGTAGCAACCCAGTCCCACCTTCCAGTTGTCCCTGGAGTGGGGCATTCATTGTCAGAGATGGGATGAGGCCGCAGTCAGTCCCGGCCCCTACTTCTCTCGGCATCTAGGATTCAGGCCCAGCACCCTGTCCCCCAAGGATACAAGAGTCAAGGCCCCGGCCCCTTTCTTTTCCAGGACCCAGAAGTTTGAGCCCCCAGGCCCCTCCTGCCTCTGGCTCAGGACTCAGGCCCCCAGCCTGGACTTCTCTAGGAGTGTCCCTAGGAGTCCAGCCCGCAGCCCCCTCTTTTCTCTAACTCATGAGCCCTGTGTCCCTGGGGCAGAGACCACAACCCTTCTTAGTCTCCTGGGTGTGGGCCAGACTTATAATGGGGACTGTCCCCCTGGCTTTTGCCCCCACAGCTCGGAATACCTGGCCATCACCTCAGAAAGCAAAGAGAATTGTACAGGTGTCCAAGTGGCCGAATAGCCTCGGTAAGGTGGGTCGGTAAGGTGGGTCGGTGGGCGGGGGCTGGTGGGCCTGGGAGAGCGTTAGCTCACTAGATCCCTGATCCCCTGTCTCTCCTTCACCTTTAGGCTCTGGGCTCCGCCTCAAGGAAGAGCCAGCCCTAATGGGGAACACCCAGGCACAGCCTGCCCCCAGTGGGGGTTGGCCATTCCTGGGCCCCCACAGCCTCAGAGTCCTGCCAGCGGAGCCGCCAGGGTGGGAGAGGGCAGGGGGCTTGGCTCGCACCCCTAATCCAGCCTTCTTTCTCCTGCCCTATTGCCCACCCTTGCTATGCATGATGGGTAAAGCAATACCGCCGCTGCCCCTACCCCTGCTTCTGCTGCCTGTTTGGGAGGGGGTACGGTGAGGTAGGGCAGCGGCTCCGCACCCCTCCTTCTTGCTGATTTGCACACTGGCCGCTTCAGACACGCACTATTGGGGCCCAGCCTTTCCCTGCCCAGCAGGGGTTGCGATAGGCCGGAACAGTTTGGGGCAGGGGGTTCTGGGGCCCACTCCAACCCTCAGCGACATTTCCCCTCCTGCTTCCTCTGGCTGGACCTGGGGTCCCCTCTCTTGTGATGCACTCTTGCCCGGCCCAACCCCACCCTCTCTCACCAGCCTTGGATTGTGGCCACTTAGAAAGGGGCCCGTTCAGCCTCGTCTCTCTCTTTACATGAGTAGTTTTGTTCATGAAATAAAGATTCTTGGACTTGAATTATATTCTCTCTTGTGAGCCCAGTCTCCCTCTACACCCACCCCCAAATCCAAGAGCTTCAGTTTTCCTGGGGACCAGCCCTCACAGGCAGGCAGTGGGGCCTCTGTGCACACATTCAGGATAAGGATGGGTAAGGAATGGAAAGGGCCAGCATCTCAGACTCAGTGCCTGCCTGAGGATCCAGCAGGCACAGCCACTTAGTACTTGCTTGATTCATGTGGAATTGGGGGGGGGGGGTCATTAGCGCAGCTGGGACCATAAATGGGAGGGAGGCCAGGAGGGAGCCAAGGAGGCAGCCTGGGAAGGGGGGTGTGTCTGTGGAGAAATAAGCAAGATGGCAGTTGGCATGGGGTTTGCTGTGTTCCAGGCTAGCAGTGGCGACTGAGCGTAAATGAATCAGGAGGCTTTGTTAAAATTAAAAACAGCAAAGTCTTATTCAAGGGTCTTGAGGTTTGCAAACCAGAAACACTACCAGGTAACACCCAGGGTGTTCCAAAGAAAAGAGAAAAATTGAGTTCTTATAGTAAAAAGTACATTCTTGAGAAAAAAGAAGTCGTCTTACATTCTTAGCTTCTGGATTGATCCAGGATAGTGATCTTCCAGATGTCGGGGGTCTGGATACGTGAACATTCTTTCCTAAGTTTTTCAGAGAGTTATCTATAGCAGGGGTCCCCGAACCCCGAGGCCTCGGACTGGTGATCTGTTAGGAACCAGGCCGCACAGCAGGAGGTAGGCAGCAGGTGGGCGAGCACCACATCATCGGGATTTGCAGCCGCTCCCCAGCACCAGCATCCCCGCCTCAGCTCCACCTCAGATCATCGGGCATTAGATTCTCGTAGGAGCATCAGTCCCTGGTGCCAAAAAAGGTTGGGGACCGCTGATCTATAGGATTTGTCTAGATCTCCAGTTCGAAAGTTTAAGTTCCCAGGCTGGTTAAAACAGGAATAGAACTGTCTCCTCATACCTCAGCCTACTTGATTCTGGTAATTTAGCAGCTTGTCTATAGTGACTCCAATTTATTTCTTCATTCTTCCTCCGTAGTATGAGTCTCTCTGGAGTGATGGGAGTTGGAGACAGGGAAGAAGAGAGAGGAACATGAATAGGGAGAGAAGGAACGAGAGACTGTGGGCTGGGTAGTACCAAGTCTACACAGGCGTGGGAGGCTGTGGCTCTGAGTGGAGGGGGTATATGGGTGAGCAGGTGGGTTGGATTGTGTGGGGACAGCCTATCTGGTGTGAGCAGCTATGGTCTGTGTTTATGTGGTTGTCCACAGGCAGGTGTCCGATGATGACCCTTGTGTGTCTGGGTGTTTATTTGGCCCTGGGATGTGACGTGGATCACTCTTGACCGCTGGTGGGACAGTGTGTATCTGCCTCTGGACACTTCCGGCCACTTGGCTTAGGCCTCAGCACTCAGTGCTGCCTTTTCCGGGCCAAGCCCCCTTCCCCCTATCTAGGTCTTTCCTGGCTCCAGAGGTCACTGCTGCAGGCGGCAGAGAGGCTGCCAAAGCAAACCAGCCCCCGTGACTTGTAGGAAAGCAGCTGGGGGGAGGGGGCTGGGTAGAGTGAGCTGGGCAGGGTGAAGCAGATGTGGGCTGGGCTGGGGACATGGGAAGGGGCAGAGGCTGAAGGAAGAGCTAGGGCGGGGGAGGGACTGGGGGAGGGGTACGGGGCGGGGCCTGGGACTGGGGCTGGGGCCAGGACAGGGACTACCTTGTTCAGGAGCTGGACAAGGGGGAAGCGGTGCTGGAAGAGGCCGGGCGGACAGGAACAGAGTCAGGTGTGAGCTGGGGCAGAGTGGGGCCTGGGCAGGAGGCAGAAGTGGCAGGGGCAGGGTGGGCTTGGGGCAGTTGCGGCTCTCTGATTGCCTCTAATACCTATCCCCATCCTTTAGTCCTGTAAGCACCCCCAGGCTTCTCTTTCTCCCCAAACCCCTGGTCTTCAGGCCAAGCCTGTCTGTGCTCCCACCTGGCACACCTGGGCCCACCTCCCAGCCCCTGCAAACCCTGCCCCAACTGCCAGGTGGCCTCCGGTGCTGCCAGTCCTTTTGCTCGGCCCCTCCCCGCCCCTATCCCCGCCTCCGGCCCAGCCCCCTCCTCCTCAGGTGAGGCAGCCAGGCCTAGCAGGCCCCACGCCGCGCGCTGCTGCCTCTCCCTCCCTGCCGCCTCTGCTGAGGGGCCACCATGCTCCTGCCTCGGCCTGGAGACTGACCCTCAACCGGCACCATCTCTCAGCTCCGGCCCCACCTGCAGGACCCCAGGGTAAGGATCAGGGCCCTCAATTCCAGACCCCAGGACATGGGTCTTCCCACCCCACCCAACCGAATGCATGCCTCCCAACAGAGAGACTCCCAGGGTCCCCAAGAGCCGGCTCTCTGACTTCTCTCTAAGGACTTAAGGAGTTCCAGATCCCTGGAACTCCTCCTCCCTCAGACCCAGGAATCTGGGCCCCTACACTCCTCCTCTCTCATACCAAGGAGTCTGGGCCCCCAAACCCTCTTTCCCCAGGACCCAGGAATTGAGGCCCCTGTTCTCTGCTCCCTTGGACCCAGGAGTTCAGACCTTCAGTCTCCTCCACTTCGGGCCCAGGCATGGGAGCCCCCAGTCCTATGATCCAAGTGTCCCCCTGGCCACTGGTCAGACACTGACCCCATCCTTGAACCCAGCCCGATCTGCATCCGTGATCACGGCGTGCTCTGGCCAGGGCCCAGTTCCTCCGGCCTCCCTGGATGGGCGCCTGGGACTGGGGGCACCGGGCTGGGCTGGGCTCCCCCAGGCCCTGCCTCCCTGTCCATCTCCCCACAGGCCCTGCCCCGGCCCAGGAGGTCAGCCGGGGAATCATTAACAAGAGGCCGTGACATGGCGGAGAAGGAGGGTGAGTCCCCTTTTCCCTGAGCCCTGACTTTGGCTCTGTCTGGTGCTCCTCCCTCTGTGCTCTCTTCCCAGCCCTCTGTCCCCTCAGAGCCCCCTCTCTCTGGCACCCATCCTGGGCCCATCCCCAGGCCCTTCTGAAGCCTTCTCCACCTGATTAACTGTTAACCAGATTTTCCATGGGGCTGTGCTACCACCTGCTGCCCTGCTACCCAATATGACCTTCCTTGTTCCTTGCCTCAGTTTCCCCTCACCCCCTAGAGGTTCCTCAGCTGACCCTGGACCTCTCTTCTGCTTGAGCTTATGGTGGGGAGACCAGCTGTCATGGTTAAGGACACAGACTCTGGAGTCAAACACACTGGCCTGCATTTGAATCTGCTTCCCCACCACTTCTTGGCTATGTGATTTTATGCAAGTGACATCATTTGTCTGGGTTTCAATTCCCCCCTGGGTCAAGCATGGATCCTAATGCTACCTGCCTACCTACATGAGGCTGTTGGGAGCAGGGACACCAGCAGGGGTCTTGGCACATCAGATGTATGCCTTGAACCTTGGAGTCCTAGGACTCAAGACCCCCACCCATTCCAGACATTCCTCGCACCTTCTGGCATTGTGGGCAAAAGAGCAGAGGGAAGACTTTGGACTTGGCTGGACGGATGGAGAGGAGAGAAAGAAGGGAAAAACCACTCCAGGATGACAGGGGCGAAGCCACTGCAGAGGGGCTGGCACTCAAGGACTCTTGGCAGCCCCTAGCCAGGGCTCCCTGTAGCCTGGATCCCTCTCAACCTCTTCCACACTTGGGAGTCAGCTGGAGGGGCCCAGGATGGCAGGCCTTTCTTTCCCACCCTCTGCAGCTGGGCTGACTCCCTCTCTTCATTTTGGAATCAGGCTCACTGGGTTCGGTCCTAGTCGGTGGCCCTTTCTAGTTACAAGGCCCTGAGCAAACAGCTTACCCCCTCTGGGCCTTGGTTTCTTCATCTGTAAAATGGGGATGGTACTAGTGCACACTAGTACCTCACTGGTACTAGTACCAGTACTCACTGGTGTGAGGATTTAAATGCAGGAAGCGCTGTGTGTGTCACCTGACATGACCAGCGTGGATCACTGGCCTCCTAGGGTCTCAGCACAGCTAGCCTCTCAGACCCCCGACCATTCAGCTCTGGCCCAGAGTGCAGCCAGGCTCCCAATGGCTCAGGAGAAGGTCCTACGCCCTTGCTGAATAGGGCGACAGTAGCATCCCATGCTGTTGGAGAATTCCTACCTGGAGCCGACTAGAGAGAGTCACCAGGGTTGGGGCCTATGGGTGAATGAGCTAGAGAAGAAAAATAGAGCATGCTAGAAAGGATGGCCAGAGACAGGTCTGGATGTAGAGAGAACTGAGGCAGAGCAGACTCCAGTGCATCCTCAGGCAGCCTGTCCCAGTCTTGGAGGGGAGTCCGGCTGCTGGGGCTGGAGGCGTGGTCAAACCTGCACACAGGGGAGGAGGTGGTCCAACCTGAACACAGATGCTGAAAGGTTCTGGTGCTGCGTGTACCTGCTGGGTGACCCAGGGTAGCTGGCTGCACCGCTCCGGGCCTCCTTTCCTTATCAGTAAGCCGGAGATGATGAACAGTCGCAAGGATTTAAGGAAACTGCAGGACAGGGTTTGGACAGGGTTATGAGTTGCTGTGCGATTTGAGAGCCATCGCCGCTGCACTGGCTGCTCGCGTTTGTGTTACCATCAGGGGCTGAAGTAGGCCCAAGGTGAGGGAGGGCTGTGGTGCTCCCTGGGGACTTAGACTTGGAGGAGGTGATATCTCAGTTGACACTCAGGATGAGGAGAATAGGCAGGGCATGCCAGGCCGAGGGAAGAGGCTAGCTAAATGCTGGGAATGGAGCCGGGAGGGTGGTGAGGTGTGCGAGCTGGACCAGGCTCTGTTCGGACTTTTTTTGGTGAGGGGCAGGATGCTGCCTTGGCAGTGCTGGGTCTTTTTACGAGATGGCCCTGGGGGTTATTCTTTGTTTCTGTTTTCTAACTTCTGTTTTCTAGTTCTGTGATTTTGGGTGCTTTTTGGAAACTCTCTCAGAAGTCTGATAATGACCCATATGGCTGCCTGGGACTTGGCAGCCCCAAATTTTTAACAGCCATGCTTATATCCCAGAGGGGCTGGCACTACAGAGCTGAGGGCCTTAGACTCTGTCCTAGGGGACACTGGGGAGTTGTGGAGGGTTCTAGGGACAGAAGGAACAGGTTGGGTTTAATATTTAGGAAGAGCCCCAGGCTTCTGTGCAGAGGCTGGACCAGAGGGGGAGCCTGAGCCAGGGGTTGGATGAGGCTGGGGGCAGGGAAGGAGAGGATGGCAGGAGACATGCAGGAGGCCTGCAGGCTGTGGAGCTGGCAGGTTCTTAAGGAGAGAGGTGTCTTGGAGAGGAGGGACAGTCCTGAGAATGAGGGCCTCTGAGATGGTACCGGGAAATGTGGAGGGCCAGCGGAGGCCAGTATGGGGGCCTGGGGAATGTGAAGGGCCCAGGGGATTTTAGGGGGAGGCATCTAAGAGGCTGCAGGACCCCTGATCTGGCACTAAGAAGAGTCTAGGCCTTGGGACAGAGAAGGGAAACTGAGGTTGTGGAGGTAGGTGAGAAAGACTTGGAACTGGGGAAGCTTGAAGGGGAGGAGGCGTGGCCCACCCTATGAACTCCAGATTTCAGGGAGTGAATAGAAGGTCAGGAGATGGAGAAGGCACTGTCAGAGAAGTGGAAGGAAAGTCAGGTGCCTGTGGTGTTTCAGAAGCCAAATGAGGGAAGTTGGAATTGGGTCTGAGGAGGACCGAGACACAGAGCCATCAGTTGAATGGTTTTAGAGACAAGGAGCCAGAGATGTCACTTGTGAGGGTTTTATAGCCAAATGGGGGCAGAAGAACTGTCCTGTGAGAAGACAAGGATAGCTAGGTGCTCCTGGAAGGGCAGGGAGCACAGCCTCTGGGAGAAGTTGACAGGGTGGGGGTGGGTGGGGGAGCTGGCTTACCAATCGCAAAGGCCCTATTGCTCCTGAGGAATCATGACCGGAATGGTCCTCTCACAGAGTGAAGATGCTTCCTGCCCCACTATAGGCACCTGTTCTGAGATTGTTTGAAATGGCCTGAACCAAAGGGCATGGAAGGAGGTTCTTCCTCTCCCCAAGGGGACATGGAGTGGCAATGTTTCCTGCTCCAGCAGACATACTGGAGTCTCTAGGCTGGCCCCTGAGTGGCAGAGCACATTTGAAAATAAAGGAACCAGGACCAGCCTGATGGTTCAAGGAGCCAAGTCCTCCCACTAGAACCAGGAAGATGGCTGGTATAGAGTTGGAGAGTAGGCCTGAGAGGCACTCTTGAGACAGGGAGGCTCAGCCAGCTGGGGCTGGGCCAGTGGGCCTCTTTGGAGGGAGGGAGTGTTCTCTCATGCCTTCAGGGGAACTGCTGGATTCTCAAATTCTTAAGACACCCAGACAATGGCCATCTCACAAAGGCCCTGGTCTACTCTTCACTCTGTTCCTGGAGTTTGCCTGGTGCATGCCAGGCCCAGCTGAAAGATTTTAGGAGCCTTTTCCTTTTGGTCGTCCTGAAATCCCTAACAAAGGGGTTGACTTTTAATCCCCAGCACCTCTGTTGCACTGGGAATAATATCCTTCTTCTCGGGCTGCCAGGCCTCCCTAACTGGCCCCCACCTTGGTCCCACTGCCTTCCCCAAGCTCATTTCATCCCGGTCACATCAGCGATCTCTCTTGCCCTCTAACAGACCATGCTCATTTTTGCCTGTGCTGTTCCCTCTGCCCACAATGCTCTTCCTTGAGGGCTTTGCATGACTGGCCTCACCCTTCATGTCTCAACTCGAAAGTCACTTCTTAGGGAGGCCCTCCCGGAGCACCTACAGGAGCCACTTGCTGCCCCCAACCTGCATTATTTTCTTCATAGACTTTGCCACCACCTGGAAATTATGTTTTTTGACCTGTTGACTTCTCCCCCTCACCTTACACACATGAGAATGTGAACCCCATGAGAGCCAGCATCTCATCCATCTGTTTTGGGATGTGAGCCTAGATGAGAGCCTAGAATGGTGCCAGGAACACAGCAGATGCTCAACAGAACAATCAATCAATAAGGCTCCATTTTACCCATGAGAAGAGAGGCCCAGAGAGGTGAAAGGAGTTGCCCAGGACCACACAGCTTTAATGATTTCAAAGCATTTGTGGAGAACTTGCTATATTCTGGGGACTACAGCACAGGGAGGGATAGTGTGGCTTAGTGGTTATACATCTGGGCTCCAGCGCCAAATCAGCACTGCCTCTTCCTGGCTAAGTCACTTCGGGCATGTGACTCTCTTCTCTGAGCTTCAGTTTCTTCTATCTGAAAAATGGGAGTCATGAGTGAGGTAAGCACTGAATAAGTTAAGGCATTTAGAGAAGTACTTGGCGCATAGTAAGCATCTGATAAGAGTTTGGCTATTATTGTTATTATTTAAAAGAACTTTAAAGTGTTCTTTTTAGAGGTTAGTGCTAGGTGGGTGCCCATGAAATAGATGAGGAAGCTGAGGCTTAAAGAGGTGATGTTACCTGCCAAGGGTATCAGCTAAGAGGGGGAAAGGCCGGTATTTTTAAGGCAAGCTGGCAAATTTCCAAACTTAGGTTCTCAACCTCCAGGGGCAAAGCTGCCCTTGGAACTGGGTCCTAGGGAGAGGTCTGGTTTTGGGGGTTACCTAGGGACAGAGAGTCTAGAACAGCAAAGAGAAATGAGGCCCTGAGGAAATGCCAAACAGCAGGAAAGGGAGCTGCCGGAGGGTAAAGATCAGGGGTCACAGCTTCCAAGAGGCTCCAAGAACCTCTGGGAATGTTAGCAGAAGTGAGAGAGCCAAGAAGAGACGGCCCGAGGTGATGAGGGAGCCACAGAAGCAGTGTCATTGGGGAGGAGAAATCCTCTAAGTGCTAGGAGTGCAGGCGGGGAAGGTGGCAGCTGTCCCAGCCACGCCCCTTCCCAGCTGGAACCCTTAGGGACCTGGGCACCTGGTTGTCCTTGGAGCAGGGGAAAAACAACCCTGCCAACTGATCTGCTTGAGGAAACTGGGACCAGGGCATGGCAGGCTCAGGCATGCTGTTAGCTCTGGGGGTAGGGCAGAGCTGGCCCTGTGCACAGACCCTGCCCTGACGAGGACAGGCCTGGCAGTGGTCCCAGCATGGTGTCTGTTGCAGGTGGCCGGACTGTGCCATGCTGCTCTGGACCCAAGGTGGCAGCTCTCACTGCGGGAACCCTGCTGCTCCTGACTGGCATCGGGGCAGCGTCCTGGGCCATCGGTGAGAGGGGTTCCCTGTGCCTCTACCCTCCCCGGTCCCCATGGCCCCAGTGTGCCTGCCCTTATCTCCGTCTCCTTTGCAGTGACTGTTCTACTCAGGAGTGATCAGGAGCCGCTGTATATGGGTGAGTAAAGCAGACTGGGACCCTCTGGGAAGCCCTACAGGAAACCTGTACCTGTGGGAGCTCAACAGAAGAATTTTGAATGAATGCATGAACGCACAAAGAAATGCTAGTAACAGAGCACTCCTGTTGAGTGCCTGCTCAGGACCCAGCGCTGTCCTAAGCACTTGTCTAACTCAATGTTTTTTAGACTTTAAATGTGATGCATCATAAAATTAAATTAGTGAGTTGGAAACCACATTTTTAAAAATAATGAATAGATTAGATTAGAAAATAGTTGAGTGCATCTCTCTCAGTAAGAAAAACACTTGTTAATCTTTTGTTTTGGTTTTATGAGGGTGGGACTGTCATTCTCTCCCTTTTAGAGATGGACACTGAGGCTCCGAGCAACAGGATGGTTTGCCCCAGAAAACGGAAGTTCAGGGCCACATCATAGTGGAAAACTATGTTTCTTACTACAGGGCGCAGACAAAACATATCTGAGAGGTGCTGTATGAAGCCAGTAAACCCTTCTAGCTCCCCTAGGAGGCAGCTCCGCTTGTCCCCATCCACAGATGTGGAAAGTGAGGACCAGAGAGGACACATAGCTGGTCACTGATGAGGCCAGGAATGGCCCTTAGACTTGCCTGGTAGAGATGTGTCTGCGGCAGAAGGAATGGCCATGTCGATACATAGGCACAGAAGCCCACTGTGGAATGAATGAATGAATTGCCCCACGTGCCATCCTGTCGCACAGGGCAGCAGGAAGGAAGGGAGGTATATTTTTCACTCCCTCGATCCTCATCTAGTTCCACAAAGGACTCAGCTCACATTAAGAGAAGAAATGAAAATCCACGCAAGGAAAGCCAGCATCAGTGTGAGTCTCCGCAGCCGGCACCTGCCATTTCCACGTACCAGGCACAGGCCTTGGGCTTTACATTCAATCCTCGCAACAGCCCATTTTAATATGGGGACACCGAGGTGCAGAAAGGCCAAGAGACTTGCTGCAGGTCACAGAGCTAGTGAGTGGCAGGTCTGGGATCTGAACCAGGCAGCCTGGATCCAGCTCTTGTGCAGACCTACTAACCGCTCCTGTTTCTCAAGAAACAGCCAGATGAGGTGCCAGGGTGAGGGCTCGCATATTCCTGGGCCCTGTCTACCGTCTTTGCACAGTAGCTTTGTGGAGCTGTAGCTATTACCGTCACCCTTGTTTTGCATGTGGGGGAAACTGAGGCCCAGCAAAATGAACTGACTTGTTCAAGACCACATGTCGCATAAGTGGCAGGGCGGGGGGATCATTCCCCTGCTGAAAGCCCCTCCATGGCTCCCCACTGCCACTGAGCTAGAATTCCAACAGCTCACAGGCTTTTAGGGGGCGGGCCCTCTCTGCTCTCACCTCATACATGCTCCTGGCTTTAAGGACCCTCCTGGCACCACAGCCTTTGTCTACCCACCTCTTTCCAGCTCACACCTAGAAGCAGGTTTTGGGGTCCTGCAAGTGTCACTGCTGAGCAGTGGGGCCTCACACCAGTCCTGCCCTCTCTGAGTCTTGATGTCCTCATCTGTAAGCTGGGGGTGAGAATTAGAGGACATGATGGTCCACGCAGTGCTTGGCTCTTTAGCCAACTTGCAGGAAGGCCTTGCTCAGGAAAGTTAAAGCCTCACCCGTTAGGCTTTAACTTTCCTGAGCAAGGCCTTCCTGCACCCCCAGACTCCATGCTACCACCCATACCTGTGGTTGTCCCCCTTCCCTTGTTAAAACTCACACAATCAGTGGATTGTTTAGCCCTGGTAAATTTCAGGAGGGCAGGAGCATTTTGTTTTCTGCCTGATCATGTCTTACACATGATAGGGGCTCAGGAAGTCTTTGCTAAGTGAATAAGCATGAAGATAAATTGCCAAGATGAACTAACCTGTCCCAGGCCTCCTGCTAGAAGGCAGGTGGCCAGGCGATGACTCAGACCCAGCGCTGGCCAGCACGGGCACTCTCGCCCTTCAGCTACACTTGGGTTTTTCAAAAGTGTTGGGAAATTGCAAAACAAACAGAACCCCAAACCATGTCCCCACCTCATTTTTCTGGAATAATATATCAGACAATTTGGTAAGCAAACCAGTAACCCAGAACACAACCTGTATTGCTTAAAATAATATAAATGAGAATAAAGAGTTTAAAAGTAAGAAACAGCGACACAAAAGGTGGCTTTAAAAATAAAGGAGGGGGCATTTTATATTCCCTCCCCCTCCCACCTCGCCCAACACATAGCCATAAAATGATAATGTTTTCCTAAAACGTCATACTTGCTGGAAAGCACATCTCTGGAGCACTGAGAAGTCTTTTCAAAATAAGAATTCTTCCCTACCTGAGCTGGTGTCTCAAACCCAAAGCCTTGGTCTTGGAACTGGGGGTTTCGAGCACTGCGGTTCAGAGGCGCCAGGCCCCCCCTGCACCTGCCCCGGGGCGGGGGGCCATGGTAAAAGCAGGTCAGCCGGGGGCTCCTACCCAGGCTGCGCATGAGTATATCTGGGGTGGGGACAAGTAAGGGTCTCTGTGAGACCCACAGAAGGAGTAGGGAGTATGCAGGCCGGTAGGTCTGGGTTCAAATCCTGGTTTTGTTGGTTCTTAGCAGAATGCCCCTGGACAAGTACATCCTTTCTGAGGCTCAGTTTCTCTATCTGTAAGATGAGGCCAGAAATGGTCTCTACCTCCCAGGATGGCTGTGGGATTCGAGGCGCCTCCCAGATATGACACATAGCGTGGGGCTGGCCCACTGACATCCCTGGGAAATGTAGCTGGTGTTGTTACAGTGCTGTTATTGTTTAACCCTCAGGAAGGGAAGTCGCCTGAGAGGCCGTGCAGGGCAGCGTTAAAAGCTTGGAGTTCGGAGTCACTCAGGCCTGAATGCGAATCCTCTCTCTGCCTTTCACTTACTTGGCGATGTTGGGAAAGTCACCTCACCTCTCTGAGCTTTAGCTTCCCCTTCTGGAAAATTGGGATGATCTTTGTGGCCTCAGAAGTTTGGTGAGGACTTGGTCGATGGTGGCAGGGAGAGCATGTAGCATAGCGCAGGCACATAGCTGGTGTTCGATGTAACGGGGTTCTCCCTGGAGGCCCTGCCTCCCCTTCTTCCATTTATGGGGCTGCGGGAAGACCCCTCAGCTCCAGTGGGTCTCGCTGGCTTCCTCCCGAGAGGATGCAAAACTGATTTGGTTTCCCAGAATGTCCTCTCAGAACACCAGCCATGCAGGAGACTCAGGAGAAAAGGACAAGAGGCTCACGCCTGATCTGACCCCCAACCTCCCTTCCCGGCCTTCCCCATCCTGGCCGATGGCAGCTTTATCTTTCTCATGGCTCATACCACACACCATGGAATTGTCCTTGACCCCTTTCTTTTCCTCACACTCATATCCAATCTGTCCGCAAACCCTGTGGGCTCCACTCACAAAATCTGTTCAGAATCTAAACTCTTCTGCTCCTCCACTGGCCCAGCTCCATCCTCTGCCTCCTGGACCTCGCAGCTGCCTCCTCCCTGGTCTCCTGCTCCCGCCCCCGCCCCCACAGTCTGCTCCCCACCAGCTAGAGGGAGCCTGTGAACCCCTGAGGCAGGCCAGGGCCCTCCTGGCTCAGAGCCTCCCTGGGTGTACCTCATTCCAGCTGCGAGCAAAGTCCTAGTGTTGATTCGGTCTGTCTCCTCTTCACTCACTCTGCTCCGGCCCCTCGCTGTTCCTCAGCAGCCTGCCCCCTGCACCACTGCCACCCCCCCCCATGCGCCACCCCCGCCCACTGCCTTGGGATCTTTGCACTTGCAGTTCCCTTGGCCTAGTTCTCTGTTCCCTCACCTACCTTCACAACTCTCTTTCTCACTTCCTTTCGATCTTTGCTTGCTTACCACCTTCTGGGTGAGGCTTTCTCTTCCTGCCTATTGAAAATCGCAACCTCACTGCACTCACCAGCATCCCACCTCAGTTAAGCTTGATTTGTCTCCCTGGCCCCTTCTTTTGTGACACACAATCTATTTTCCTTATTTGCTCCTTTCATTATCCATCTTACCTATTGACCTTTGAGCTACACAGAGCAGGGGTTTTGTCTGATTTGTTCATTGCCTAAGCTAGAGCCCGCACGCATTGAGTGTTTGGTGAATGTTAACAAATACAGCTACGGGCTGCAACCTGGCTTATGTGTGAACAGGGGTCCTCTGGCCACGCGTGGGGAGCATGTGAGGGGCTGAGGCCTCATCAGTTCTCACTACCAGCCCCAGACGTGAGGAACCTCCGTAAGCTTTCTCCAGCCTTTCTGTCTATCTCCACCCTGCCCCTTCTCAGTGTGCGAGGATGTGTTTCGTTGGGTGACTTTTTACTGTCATCTGTCCACCCCCAGATTTTGGCTTAGTGAGGGCTGTTTCAGTTATCTTCATATACCCAGAATCGCCCCTCACAGAACTAGGTATGGAGTATGTGTCTAGTTAACACTTAGTTAATGTTTGTTGAATAAATAAATGAATGTATATTACATCTCAGCTTGGGGAATTGTCATGTACTGTAGTATAGTCAAGGTTCTGACAAGTCCTGCAGAAAAGATAGCTATTCTTTCCTCTTTTTTTTTTTAAAGACTATATTTAAATTTTTTAGCAATCCGATGTATTAGTCAAGGGACTTTAGATGACAAAAGACAAAAGGAAAGTAATGAAACTGGCTAAACAAAAAAAGAAACGATTATCTCACTTAACTGACAATTCTGAGGGGTTCTTCAAGCCTGGCTCCACGAGGGGCTTTAAAACTGTTAATCAGAAATGCCTTGGTTTCTCTTCATGTTGGCTTTTTTTCCCCCCTCAAGGGGGCAGAGATGGGCCCAGAAGATCCAGTCTCACACACCATTCTCTTGGGAGATTGATTTTCAAATGTCTCAGTGAAGTCTCACACTTACAGCCCATGAACAACCAACTTAGGAATCTCAGTGGAAAGAGGCCGTCCCCTGGTTCTCGGCAGGGCCAGCCAAAGTCCCAGCGCCACGTTCCTTGGCCTGAGTTGCGTCCTGTGCCCTTTTGGATGCAATCAAGAGTGTAGGTGACATGGGATGCTCCAGTCAGCTCTGCTGGGACTCGGGACTAGAACCACATGACCAGAGAGCGGGCCAGGAAGGGCTGGGGCAGGAAGGTGCCCCAGGTAGCCTGTTCTGTCCCCCTGCAGTTCAGGTCAGCCCAGTGGACGCTCGGCTCACAGTGTTTGACGAGACAGAGGGGACCTGGCGGCTGCTGTGCTCCTCACGCTCCAACGCCAGGGTGGCAGGACTCAGCTGTGAGGAGATGGGCTTCCTCAGGTATTGGGGTGCCTCGTGGAAGGGTGGCAGTGGGAGAGTGGGAGGAGCAGGCCTGACCCCTGCCCCGCCCAGGGCACTGGCCCACTCGGAGCTGGATGTGCGGACGGCAGGCGCCAACGGCACGTCGGGCTTCTTCTGCGTGGACGAGGGAAGGCTGCCCCACGCCCGGAGGCTGCCGGACGTCATCTCCGTGTGGTGAGGAGGGCTGCGGGTGGGTGGGGACACACCCCCCAGGCCCCATGGCCCCCCAGGCATCCACTCTTCCTCATTGTCCTTCCATCTGTCTGAAGTAGCCTCTCTTTTTGTTTCTCTCTCTGTCTCCTTCGCTGTCTCTCTTACAGTGACTGTCCCAGGGGCCGCTTCCTGGCTCTCATTTGCCAAGGTGAGACCCTGAAACTCAGAACTCGCTTTCTTAGGCCCCCTGGGCAGGACCATGTCCCCTTAGGTCTCCCAAGGATGGGGCTGTGTCCTCTCAGACTCCCTCAGGATGGTCCCGTGTTCTCTCGGACCCATCAGGGCTGGTCACATCCCCTCCCACTCCCCAGAGTAGGGTGTGTTCTCATAGACCCCCAGCTGCCCCTGACTGCCTGTCTCCCACAGACTGTGGCCGCAGGAAGCTGCCTGTAGACCGCATTGTGGGAGGCCAGGACACCAGCCTGGGCAGGTGGCCGTGGCAAGTCAGCCTTCGCTACGATGGAGCGCACCTCTGTGGGGGGTCCCTGCTCTCTGGAGACTGGGTGCTGACAGCTGCCCACTGCTTCCCTGAGTGAGTGACTCCCACGGTGCCGAGGGGGCAGCAGGGAGCAGTGAGGTGGACCGGCTGTGCCCAGGCAGGCTGCCACCCTCCCCTCCTGTTCCCTGGTAGGCGGAACCGGGTCCTGTCTCGATGGCGGGTGTTTGCCGGCGCTGTGGCCCAGACCTCACCCCACGGCCTGCAGCTGGGGGTGCAGGCAGTAATCTACCATGGGGGCTATCTCCCCTTTCGAGACCCCAACAGTGAGGAGAACAGCAATGACATCGCCCTGGTCCACCTCTCCAGCTCCCTGCCCTTCACAGGTAAGTCTGGGGGCCAAGCTTTGGCCTGGGGACTCCAGAGGCCGAGACAGAGGGGGAGGCCGGAGGTCTAAGAGTCCATGATGTTAAAGGAAACGCTCTTGAGAAGGCACAGCTGTGTCCGTCACATTGGAGTGATTGGTGCAGCCCCTTTGGAAAGTTCTGGCGGTTCCTCGAAAAGGGAAACTCCCAGAGGCTGTGCCCAAAGAAATGAAAACACATGTCCACACAGAAACTCGTACACAGACATTCACAACAGCGTTATTCACAACTGTCAAAAGATGGAAACAACTCAGATGTCTAGCTGATACATGGATAAAAATGTGGTCAGTTCACACAATAGAATAATATTTGGCCATAGAAAGGAATGAAGTCCTGATTTATGATATGCAGTAGATGACCCCTGAAAACATTATGCTGAGAAAGAAGTCAGACACAAAAGCCACTATGTGATCCCATGTATGTGGACTGTCCAGGACAGGCACCTCTACAGAGACAGGAAGCAGGTTAGTGGTCGCCGGGGTAGGGGTGGGGTGGGGAGACTGGGAGGTGATAGGTAGAGGACAGAGGGTTTTTCTGGGGGTAATGAAAATGTTCCAAAATTGATTTGTGGTAGTGGATGCATCTTCTGATTGCCCAGCATGCTATTCGATGTCTATCTGTGAACCTATTAAAATCCACTGACTTGGATACCCTAAGTGGGTGAATGGTATGGTACATGAATTATAGCTCAAAAAAAGCTGTTAAGAAAAAAACGAAATGAAACAAAAAACACATTTTAAATATGTGAATGAATCGAAGAGGCGTTGGAAGTTACTCCCGCTGCAGCTCCCCAGCGTATGTCCGTGCTCTCAGCGAGGCTGGCTCCCATGGGTGGGATGCCAGCGCCTCCGACGCTTCTCCAGGCGTGCCTGGTGGGCTGAGAGCAGGCCTGGGGCTTCAGCTTTCAGCAGGCTAGTGTAATAATAACAATAAAAATCATGGTGATAATGATAACAAAGTCATAATGGTGATGATGATGAGCCTCCAGCAGGCAGCAGTCTGATAATAATAATGAAATAATCTAGTAAAATAATGTCATAGTGATGAGAGTCATGAAGACCAGCACTCGCCCAGCTCTTCCTCTTCCCAGCACATGCTCATTTATTTCTCACTGCAGCCCAGCCCGGGAGGGTGGGTCCTTTTATGATCCCGTTTCCCACAGAGGACAGGTTCCAGCATAGAGAACGTAAATAATGCCTCAAATTCTCAAAACTGGCAAATGGCAGAGATTCGAGCCCAGACCACCTGGTGCTGGAATCTGTGCCTGTAACTCCCAGGTCATGCTGCCAGGGAAAACGGCCATTTCATGGTTTGCATTATACTCAATTTTTTAGTTATTTTCTTTTTAATGATTCATGATACTGGTTTTACTGCTTTTCCGTTTAAGAAAGTGACTTTTTTTTGGTTTTGTTTTTTAAACAAAACAAAGCCTTCTCTTTAGTGAAAAGAGTGAGGGGTTAACAGCACTGAGGTAAGGAAGTGTCCGTGGGCCACAGCGAGCTGGGAGCGGCTTGGGTTTGAGACACACGGCTGCTGGGGTAACCGCTTTGGGGGCAGATGCAGAAACTTGCCAGTGTGTGATCTCAGACACAGGCCTTCACTTCTCTCTCTGTTCCCCTCATCTGTAAAAGGTCTTCCTAGGGTTAGTGAAATGATTAAAAGGGCTGATATGAGCAAAGAGCTTAGAGGGATGCCTGCACGCAGCGAGCCTTCGGTAATGCCAGCAGTCACTGCTATCGTCATTGTTTATGACTGTTACTAGTTACGTGAGCATTTCCTATGAGCCAGGCATGCTGCTCAACACTTCACCAATTTCTCTCTGCAACCTCTGGGGGAAACAATTATTCTTTCCATTTCGCGCCTGAGAGCTCTGAGGCTCAGGCAGGCGAAGTCAGCAGCAGGCAGTGGGCAGGGCTTCCAGAACTGTTACGTGGGTTGTGCACTGCACAAGGACGTCACATCACAGGGTCACCATTCTCACTGTAGCAGGTGTAGACCGGTGTATTTATCATGATTTTCTGAGGCAGATGTCAAGTGTCTTAGGATAGGGGTGCCTTTTTTCTATTTCCCACAAAGGCATCCTCAAGGCAGGGTGTGGTAGCCCCATGGGCCATGGTTAAGGCTTGGCAACTGGGCCAACCTCGGTTCGAATTATGGTTCTGCCACTGACTTATTGTGAGACTTTGGAAAAGTGACTTGGCATCATTTCCCCCTCTATAAAATGGGGTAATAATCTCCCTCCCTCCCTGGGTTGATGGGAGATTAAAGGAAGTGACACAGGAAGGCCCCTAATACATAGTGAGCCCTCAGTAGATGGCAACTTCTACTGTGGTTTTATAAAAGAACAGAGGAAAGACTGTGCTGGGGACAGGGAGGCAGCTGGACGAAGGTTGGTATGGGGCGGGGCTGGAACAGCATCGTCTCTCTCACAGAATACATCCAGCCCGTGTGCCTCCCAGCGGCTGCCCAGGCCCTGGTGGATGGCAAGATCTGTACAGTGACTGGCTGGGGCAACACACAGTACTACGGTGAGTCCTGTCCTCTGCCTGGGAAGCCACTGTTAGGGAGACTGACCCAGGCTGGTGAAGGGGAGTCTGGTGGGTCGAGTGCCTGTTTTGGCCCTGGGTGTAGGGTCACTGGGGAGCCTGGGATGGGCACTACGAGGGAAGGAGGGTGTGCATGCTCCCCAGCTCTGGCCAGCCTTGCCCACACACCCCTAGGCCAACAGGCTGGGGTACTCCAGGAGGCCCGAGTACCCATAATCAGCAATGATGTCTGCAACGGCCCTGACTTCTACGGGAACCAGATCAAGCCCAAGATGTTCTGTGCTGGCTACCCTGAAGGTGGCATTGATGCCTGCCAGGTGAGGGACTGTAGGGGACAGCCACTTGTCCAGGGATGGAGACAAAGGACAGTTGGTGGTTGGGCTCCCTATCTCAGGGCCAGAGGGCTGTGACTACAGCCCACGGCCATGTGAGAGGGCCTCAGCAAGGCCTCCCCTTCCCCCACCAGGGCGACAGTGGTGGCCCCTTCGTGTGTGAGGACAGCATCTCTCGGACACCACGTTGGCGACTGTGCGGCATCGTGAGCTGGGGCACTGGTTGCGCCCTGGCCCAGAAGCCAGGTGTCTACACCAAAGTTGGTGACTTCAGGGAGTGGATCTTCCAGGCCATAAAGGTGAAAGTTGGGCTTAGATAGAGCCAGAGGGTGGGATTGTCTGGGACTCTCATGGAGAAAGGGAGGAGGGGTTTTCCGAAGGCCTGTGCTTAGGCCTAGAAGAGGCACCCTATGGAACAGGTGGGTTTCAGAGGCCTTCCGGGGAGCGGAGGTTAGCAGTGGGACTTTAGGGAAATCTCTCAGACCTCGGAAGCCCCCAATTGTCTTTCCCCAGACTCACTCCGAAGTCAGCGGCATAGTGACTCAGCTCTGACCTGTGACTTCTCCTTCCTGTGCACGCCTCCAGGGCCCAAGTTGATCTAGGTGGCCCCTGCCTCACATGGTGGAGTCTACCCTGGCCCTGGGATGGGACATTTTTCTTCTCAAGCCTGGTCCAAGGATACCCTCCCTCCAGGGTCCTCTTTTCCACAGTGGCGGGCCCACTCAGCCCTGGGACCACCTGAGCCTCACCTTCCTGACCCCCATGTAAATATTGTTCTGCCATCTGGGGACCCCAACTTGGATGCCCCTGATGACAGGCTGCTCTTTAAATAATAAAGATGGTTTTGATTAATGTGGCCTCTGAGTTTGCAAATGTAAGCAGCAATGAGGACATTTCTGGGGGAGGGAAAAGAGGAATTAGGGCCTGGAACCAATCAAGCAGGGACCGTGATCCTCTAAGTTTCACTGGCTTATGAGAAAAGATTTTAATTGGTTCACTTAACTGGAAATGGCCTGTAGCATCTGGCTTTAGATACTGCTGGATCCAGCTGCTCAAATATTTTTCATTAGGACTGTGCCCCATTTCCTTTCAGATCTGCTTTTCTCTAGGTCAGCTTCACTTCCAAGCAGCCTCCCTTACAGCCAGAGACAGAGATGTCCCCTCCACTCACCCAAACTAGGCTTATTGCTACGGACCACTCAGTCGCCCCACTGTAAAGGAAATGCTTCTTTCCCAATATTTATAGGAAAAAACAAACAAACACACACCACCTCAACCTGGCTCTCACTGGACAGATTTGGGTCATATGCGCAGCCCTCATCAAATCACTCTGTACCTGATACATGGGATCAAGGGGAGGTTTGACCCTCAAGAACCACATGAGTGTTGAGAGTTCCTCAAAGGAAAATTGGGTGCTAATTCTAGAAAAATGGATTACATGCCCAATTAAAAAAAGCCATCCATCTTGGGCCGACCCAGGAAGCAGCGTCTTGTAGGATGGAGACAGGAGCACGAAGCCCTGTGAGCACAGCCTGAGACCCCCATTGCTTCATCCCGGCTAGAAATTGGGTCTCACCTGTAACATATCTTGTTATAACATAGCTGCATATCTTGTGTGTGGAGGGGGGGGCTGATGGCCACCAGGGGGCACTGCTGCCCCTAAACTGAAAAATAAAGGTTTTGTTGTTGTTTTTGTTTTTTGTGGGTTTTTTTTGTTTGTTTATTTGTTTTGGCCAAGTCTTGTCCTTGTGTTGTTGAAAATCAGATGCTTTGCAGGAAAACGCTCTTGGGGTGCCTGTTTCCCATGACTTTCAATAACAAAAATGATAATGTTTTGCCCATCAACTACAAGCCCCCAAGCAATTTCCTAAACCGTAAATAGACACAGGAAAGTGCCTTTGAATAACTTACTATCTGTTTGGAAAATGCTCTAAGCATCAGTCTCTGAACATGAAACTGCTAGCATGGTTGATCCCCACCATTGCTTTGTCTGTTGGGAGCAGCCCAGCCCAACTCTCGTTTTCAGAGCTCCACACAGTTTTTCAAATCATCTGCATGTGGCTGTGCTGTCCTACTCATCCTGTTTGAAAATTAATTGGAGATTTGACTCACACGTGGCTTTGTTGGAAATGTATTGAGTTACGGAGCTGTGACTGTAAATTTTCCTTTGTAATTATCAGCTGAAAAATGTACTGTACATGTGTTTTATGACATTCTGGGACTCAGAGAATAAAGCCCATGCTAGGGGTTCTGAGCAAACATGACTATGTCCTGGCCAGGAGGGGCTGGTCTGAATGCAGCTCTGTGGGGGACTGGAGAGTGCATGGCCCTGCCTTGGGGGATCTGAGGGGATGTGGCCCTCGTCTAGGTATATGGTGGGAGTTTGGGCATTAAAGTCACTATGCAGTCTACTGGGAAAAAGTCAACCAAGGGCCCCCTCTGGGTTCTGCCAGCATCAGCATCATTGCTGTCTTGGAAGAGGGATGGACTTGGGAGATTGTGATTCACTCAGCCATTCCCCAGTTTCCTTTGCATGTTAGAGGTCAGTGAGCCTCAGTTTCTCCTGTTTTCAGTAACCTTGGCACCTGCCCCAAGAAACCACGCAGAGATTAGAAAAATAATAATATCACAAGGTTGCTTGGAAGTTCTGTTAGGATTTTGGTCTTCAGAAAAGCTGAATATCAAAACTCTTACTCCTGTGTCATTGCTGTGCTTCTCTGAGCCAGAATTACTTGGCCCATCTTATCTAATTAATGTAACCACGTCAGAAACACAAGTGAAGCTCTGCGCTCATAGTTATTGTTTACATCTGAATATTCACTTTCAAATATAGAACAGCCTTCTGGATGTAACTTGGAATAGAAAGCTCCGTATGTGGTTTATAAGTTGGCATTCTCCAGTCGAGTTAAAGGAGAAATGTACAATTATTCTTTCACAACAATTATTCTGCAAGTAAAATGGCACCGTGATTAACAATGATTGTGATGGCCACTAATTTTACATTCAGAAATAATTACTGTGAATGTTCAAATAGTGGTGTAAGTAGAGAATGGATTTGAGTTTCTGCAGAAAAGTAATACTATTCAAATACTGCAGTTCTTGAGTGAGCACCTATCCCAGTTCCATTGCTGCATAACAAACCACCCCAAACTCAACGGTGTAAAATGGCAACAATTTATTATGCTCATGAATTCTATGGCTCAGACAGTCAAACGGGAGCAGTGGGGACATCTTGTCTTTGCTCTGTGATGTCCAGGACCTCAGCAAGAATACCTAAAGAGTGGAGTGACTCAGTGAACAGAGACCGAGACTGTGAGCTTCTTTACCCAAGCTCGGTGCACGGGCTGGAATGACTCAGAGGCTGGGCTCAGCAGGGACTACCAACTCAGCGTCAGTCTCAGTGGCTTGGGCATCCTGCTAGCATGGCTGCCTCAGGACTTCTCACGTGGCTCAGGGCTCCAGAGTGAATGTTCCAGCAAAATGCTGCCTATTACACCGGCATTATGTCTGCTCTACTCTGTTGTTGAAGCCATCACAAACCTGCTCACAGCCAAGGAGGAGAGACAGAGACAGATCCCACCTCTCAACCTGTTGAAAAAATTCAGGGCCATGTTTCAGAACTGCCTTAGGAACTTATTGACTGCAGAAGCACATTGGCAGCTGTCAAAGTTGAGAAATCCTCACTAAAGTGTTCATTCTGAAAGATTTACCTGCTATAATGTGGATAACAAAATTCTGACACTAATACATGTTAAATACATTCGCAGATTTGTTTTCATAACTCAGAAATTCATTCTTAGATGGTGATATTCAGCTTTGGGAATATCTTTCTTTTACATTTAAATTTTTTTCAATTACAGTGGACATTCAATATTATATTTGTTTCAGATTTATAGTGGTTAGACATTTATATAACTTATGAAGTGATCCCCCTGATAAGTCTTACACCTGAGTCATACTATTACAATATTATTGACTCTATTCCCTATGCTGTACTTTACATCCTCGTGACTATTTTGTGTCTGGCAATTTGTACTTCTTAATCTCCTCATCTTTTTCACCCAGACTCCTGAATCCCTCTCCCATTTGGCAAAAATCAGTTTGTTTTCTGTATCTGTGAATTTATTTTTGTCTTATTTGTTCATTTATTTTGTTTTCGTAATCCACATATATGTGAAATAATATGATATTTGTTTTTCTCTGACTCATTTTACCCAGCGCAATACCCTTTAGGTCCATCTATGTTGTCGCTAATGGTAAGATTTCATTCTTTTTTATGGCTGAGTAATATTCCATTCTATATACATACTACATCTTCTTTATCCAATCATCTTATGATTAGAACATTTAATCTATTTAAATTTAAAATAATTATTGATAGTTATATAGTGATTGCAATTTTACTAATTATTTTTTTTATTGTGTTTGTAATTCTTTCCTGTTCCTCTCTTATTCTCTTGCTCTCTTTCCTTATATGTAGATGACTTTCTGTAGTGTCATGTTTAGATTCCTTTCTCTTTATTTCTTGTAAATCACTTGTAGATTTTTGGTTTGTGGTTACCATGTACTTCAGTTGTACCAAACTATGTTTATAGTAGTCTGTGTCGATGTTCACTTAAGTTCCAACACATTCTAAAATCACTACCATTTTTAGTCACCACCTTCACATTTATGCTTTTGTCAGTATTTTTTACTTTGTTTGTGAGCGTGTCTGTGTATCCCTTGATTTACTGTTGTAATTACACGTGATTTTCCTACTTTTGCATTTTAACCTTTGTTTTAGCTTTCACATTGGTCGATCCACTGCTTTTATTATTGTTAGCTGTCGTCAGTGAGAATTTTTTTCTTTGCTATATTTTTTTTATTCATGTTTTTTATTTTTCTTAAAGAAGTTTCCACAACATTTATTGTAATATTGGTTTGGTGATAATAACTCCTTCAGCTTTTTGGTTTGTTTTTGGTCTAGAAAGCTCCTTATCTTGTCCTATCTAAATGGTAGCCTTGTGGGTAGAGTAATTTTGGTGGTAGGTCCTTGCTTTTCATCACTTTAAATATTCTTTGCCAATCTCTTCTGGCCTGCAAAGTTTCTGTTAATAAATCAGTTGACAGTCTTATGGTGAAGGAAATAGACATACAAATCCAGGAAGTGCAGAGAGTCCCAAACAAGTTGGACACCAAGAGGCCCACAACAAGACATGTCGTAATTCAAATGCCGAAGATTAAATACAAAAAGAGAATCTTAAAAGCAGTAAGAGAAAAGCAGTTAGTTACCTACAAGGCAGCTCCCATAAGACTGTGTGGGTTGTGTGTGTCATCCTGTTGTAGTTGAGACTTGATTGCTGTTGACACATCAGTGAGTGGGATTGACCCTCTGACTGACTGGCTGTGAGGACTGGCTGTGACTACAGCTAACAAGATGTTGTGTGGGGCCTGATCCTATGGAGTGGGATTCTCTTTAGCAGGGCTCTGGTGCCTGCTGAGTCCAACCTTTGGGTGTGCCATTTGTGGCTTTAGTCGAGTGGTGCTCTAGTGCGGGCTAAAGCTGGCTACTAGGTATGTTGGTTCTGGAGACTCTTGGGAGGGGCTCGGGTTTAAGTCAAAGTCAGCCAATGCTTGTATCTGGCCCCATTCCACTGGATAGGAGCTACAGAGTGATCTGCGGTTGGCAGCTATCTGTGGTGGGCTGGAGGTACCTGGAGTGGTTATACTGTGAACTGAGGCTGGCTGCCACTAAATGCTGGGTTTGGGGCAGCTTAGTAAGAAGTACAGGATATGCTGAGGCTAGCCATTGCTTGTTTGGGGTTTGTAAAACTTTCAGAAATTTTAGCAAAGCCCACAGCATAGGCCAAGGCCAGACACTTGTGTGGATTAGCCTCTGAAAGAGGTTCGGCCTGGGTGGTTGAATTAAGTTGGGTGGGGTCTCAGAAAATCACCAGAGTGGGGCAAGCGATATTAGCCAGATTAATGGAGACTCAAGTTTGGTGCCCATCTTCACCTACATGCTGTGTGGGTGGGGGTGGGCTCAACAAAGAAATAATGGTGCCTGCCAACACTTCAGCCCCAGAGACAGCTGCTCCTCCAGACCTTGCACTGAAGCCAGACAATTCAGTTTCTCCCCATATGTACCTGGAGCTTTTCTAGCTGCTTTCCCTTCTTTGGAGCTTAGGGAGGGTGTTTGTGAGAAAGTGAGTCTGTGTCTGGGCCCTCTAAGAGGATGCCTGGCTCCACAGCCACCCTCCATCTCACCCAGATGGAATCCTGCTGATTTTCATAGTCAAATATAAGAACTCCTCTTCCTGGCACTGGCGCTCCAGCCTAGGGAGCCCAGTATGGGGCTTGGACTCCTCGCTCCTCAGGGGCACCTCCACAGCTGAGATATTCCTTCCTATTCTTAACATGTGGATGTGTGACCAGCCTGTTTCATGTCTCCGTACCTCCTACCAATCTCTATGTGGCTTCTTCTTCATATCCTTAGTTATAAGCGTTCTGTTTAGCTAGTCTTGAGATGTGTATTGAGAGTGGTTGTTCCATAATTTAGCTGTAATTTTTATGGTTGTGGGATGTGCCTACTTTTCCATCTTGACTGGAAGTATCAGCTTTGGGCACATCTTGACTTTAACACTCATCATTTTTCCAGAATGCCAATTTTTCTCACCTCTAAATAATAATAAATTTTAAAGTAATAAGAACATGCATAAATATTTTTAAGCACTTCCTATGTGCCAAGCACTGCTGAGAGTTTGGGGTATGTTACTTCAGTATTTTCTCAAATTCATAAGTTTAGCATGATTTTCTTATTTTTTCCTATTCATTCACTTATTCAACTAATATTTATTGAACACCTATTATGTGTCAAGCACTGTTCTGGCACTTGGGACACAGCTAAAGGCAAATCAGATAAAAATCCTTGCCCTTATGGGGCTGTCTTTAGAGGAGACAAACACAGAACATATACCACGGATATCACTTGTATTATTATGTTATTTAGATCATGTCTTTCATCTCTTTCTTTTCATCTTTTTTTCCAGTGTAGCACTGACTTTAAAGTAATATTTATGAAACTATGAGTTTCATGCGGCAGTGGTATATTCTTAAATGTATATAAAAAATGTTAAATACACAAATCCTGGTAAAATAATAACCAGTACTTCCTCATCGCCCTCCTGTATGCTGGTGGAATTCTCACAGTGTCAGGCCATGTGCCACACTTTGGGAAACACTTGCCGAATACTCATACAAACCAGGAGGAAGGGACCATGGGGTTTGGCATTCTACAGAGGGGCTGTGAATCTGCTCAAGGTGGCACAACTGAGGGGGCAAAGCTGGGACTGAGATCATGACTAGACCTTCTCAGGAGAGGGTACTGAGCCCCTAACTCCCAGCCCCTCTTGGCTGACCAGGCTTTGACACTGCCCCCGGGGTTACCTGGGCCCCCAGGGAAGCCTGTGCTTCAGACACAGGAGGTGTTCTGGGGGCGAAGATGGGAGGACTTAACCCAAAGATTCCTTAGAGTGGGGGGAAGATGGGGTGGGTGGGATCCTGCAGATTGGGCCCAGATACCCCCTTTCCCACCTGATTTGACTATGTGAAGGGTTGGCTTGCATTTAGGGAGCCAGAGCAGTGCCATGGGACCTCGACTTTGAAGGCAGAGTCTCCACTACCTAACTGAACCTCTCTGCCAGGGCAGCCCTTGCCAGTCTCCACAGACACACCATCTGAGCCCCTTTGCTCATTCCAATCTCACCTCTCCAGATGGATCTCTCCTTCTGTCTCCTAGTTGTGCTCCCAAATGCCCAAGGATGAGTTTCTACCAGACTCTGAAGATGTCCCCAGCCTCACTCCTGTACCCTTATGGGCTTGAACATGAGGATGAGGCTCTCCCTGCCAAGGACAATGGCTTCTCTGAGGAGCTGCAGCTGCTTGAGTCCTTTACATTCTTTGAAATTATTCACAGGATGGCCTATGTGAATGCCACGACCCTTGCCCAGAGGTGACTGAGCCCTGTCCACCCCATCCCTGATCTAATGACATGTCCCTGCCTGTCTCTTTTTACCCCACGTCTCTCAGGTCTACACGAATGAGCTGGTGTCCGTTGGGAAGCCTGTGGCCCTGTTCATGCTTGAGGCATTTCCCCTGGAGATGGGGCAGGCCTTTGCAGCTCTGTTTCGGGCAGATGGGTTCACACTGAGTGGGCACCGTGTGTGGTACTAGCAGTCACTGGCCAAAGCTGCTGCAGTGGGGGACCCAAGATCTGCCTATGCTTTCTCCCACTCTCCTCCTGTCCTGCAAATCCTGCTTGTGGCCACCTGGGACTTAACTCCCTTTTTGGGAGTCCTTGGCTCTCAAGTGAGAAGGGTGGGGGAAGGGCCAGGGCTCAGGCTCTCTGGCCCAGCCCTGGTGAAGAAGGCTCTGATTCCAGGGAAAGTGGCAAACACCATAAGAGAGAGAGACAGAGACAGAGGGAAAGCGCAAGAGATAAAAATGAGGGAGAGGCATGGAGAGACAGAGTGGAACATAGAGACACAGTGACAGAGAGTACGTGGGTGACGGAGAGAGGTGGGGAATGACAGAGAGAGAAGGAAAGACAGAGAGATAGTGAGAAATCAGAGGGGGGAAAGACAGAGCAGTAGGAAGGGAAGCAAGATAATCAGATGGAGAGAGAATGAAAAAGAAAAAGTAAAGGAGAGATGGTGGGGGTAGGTGGGAGAGGAGAGGCAGAAAAAGAGAAATAGAAAAGTAGAGAGCAAACAGAGAGGGAAGCTACCCCAAGTTTTGATGAAGATAGACCTGGACAGAAGACTGGGAAGAAACCAGCTTCATGGATCAGGGGGAGCCCAGCTGAAGAGTGGCTCATGAGAGATGTCATGGGTGCTTCTGGACCAGTCCATGATGTACCTGCTCCCACCACATTCTCCCCCTGCAGGTGTGCAGGTGAATACATTCCAGGTGCTGCTGGCCATAGCCAACAGTACCTCCTGGGCACTGTTTCTCTTCAAGAACATCCAGTGGACCATGAGCCATGGGTGTGGCCAATGGTGGGAGTCCCACAATGGCCTTGGGGGCATCATAGCCCTGGTGAGTGGGGAACCAGAGGGACTGCCCAGTTCCCAGGGAGGTGTGGAGTTGACCTGGCTGACACTGTCCTCAATCACACCCCAGGTGGGCTTCAACAGCCAGCAGAGGGACTACTTTGCCCTTCCTGTCTGTAGGACCTCCGACATCCTGTGTTTGGCAGACACCAGCAATGTTAGCATCCTAGGGTGCTGAACCTTCTGCACCAAATGCTTTTGTGGTTCCCAAATGCTGTGCCTACAATGGTGAGGTGGTAGGGGACTTACAGCAGAACTGCCTGCTTCTAGGTCCAAGCCCATGGAGACCAGGAGCTCAAGGCTCCAGCCTTTTCCTCAAGGATCATGGGGTCTGGGTCCCCAAGCCGTTCTATCCTCAGACCCAGATGTCCAGGCCCCAGCCCCAGGCATCCCCACCCCCACCCCAGCCCCACTCTCTCTACAGCCCAGTTCCTGCCACTCAGTGCCTCCTCCTGGAACAGCAGTGCCTATAGCCCCCTGTGCCCCTGTGGGCAGGAAGGCCGGCGTCCCTGCTGGCTGAAGGGCTGTCAGGTGGGTCAGCACTGCATGCCTGCACACCCCTTCTCATACTGCCAGACCCCTCATGGCCCTTTCTGCTGCTAGACACACTCTCAGGATGGCAGCTATGGTTTCTGCCTTGGCATTTTGTCCTGGTCCTGCTTCCTGGCATCTGCATGGAGGTGGAACAAAGCTGGGGACCCCCAAAGCCAGAGGCCCTAGTGAAGCTGATGGTCCACAGCCATGACATATAGTGAAATCCGAAGGCCCAAAAAGACACATGCTGGTGAGTGAGGCTAGAGGCTAGGCTAGAGGGTGGAGCAGGGATGGGGCACCCATGGAATGACGGGCACGATCAGATGAAGGGGCTGTCACAGAGACTGTCACAGAGACCAGAAGGCAGAGAATCAAATGGCATATGGACAGGCAGATGGAAAGAATGATAGAGAGATGAATAAGAAGACAGATTATCAGGCAGATGGACACAAAGAGGAACAGGAAGAGAGAATGGGTAAGCAGATGGACAGAGAGTATCAGGTAGATGGAAAAGCAGAAAGAGAATGACATTGGGATGAACAGAAGAGATGGTAAGACAGAAGTCAAGGAGACAGATGGACAGGTAGACAAATGATGAGCAGCTGGCAAATCACGTGGTGGATTCGCCTGAGGGAGGCAGATGGTCCCAGAAGAGATGGCACCTCTCTAGGGCTGGTCCTCCCCACAGGACACAGTGCCCTTCAGTCCAGCCCTCTGGGGCCTTGACACCACCCCCTCTACTCCCTGCTTTCTTTGTTGCACAGCATAGTCTCTGGCCCCCACCTTTAGTTTTCTGACTCCAGCCACTAGTTGGCCCACTGACCCTCCTGCTTCTTCCCTCAGATTTCAGGCTCCTCAGATTTCAGGCTCCCTCTATAATTCCTCCTGGGCTACCCCCTCACCTCTTATGCTCTCCTTCCCACTCACCAGGTAAAATCTGTTTGAGAAGGCTCCCTTCTACTCTTCCACTCACCCCTGCACTTATGCAGCTGACCCTTGGGCCAGTTTCATACCCGTGATCGTGATTCTGAAGGGCCATCTTACCGACTCCCTGGTACCTGTACTTGCACCTTCTCCCTGATGACCAGTTCACTCTCTCTCCTCAGACAAAACCTCTCTACTTGGATGATCTCACTTCCTGTTTCACTGGGAAACATCAGCAGGAACCCTCTGTGAGCTCCCCCCACCCTCCCTGCAACTCTGCTCAGACCCTCTGCCTTCCAAGGCTGCTGCAGCCAACTGAAGACGGTCTGTGCTCCTGGCTTAACCCACGCAGCGAGTCTCCCTGCACTCTCTTCTCCGTGTCAGTCGTTCTCAAAGGGGGGCCAGGGCCAACAGTGTCACCTGGGAACTTGTTTGAAATGGAAATTCTTGGGTTCCACCCCAGACCACCACTCTGGGTGGGGCCCAGCAGTTTGGGTTTTACCCAGCCCTCTGGGGATTCTAATGCACAGTCAGGTTTGAGCTCCACTAATCTGAGTCCACTCCACCTATTTGTCCCTTTCTATTGGGTCTTTCTCATCACATTCAAACAAGCTGAGATCTGCTCCACCTTAAAAAACCTCCTTCATCCCTCATCCCTTCAGGTATTGTCCCTTTCTTAGAGACCCTTTACAGCAGAAGCCCACCGGGGCCATTTATGCTCGCTGTCTCCCATCCCTTTCTTTTCATGCTTTTGTGAACCCTCTCTAGTCAGCCTTTTGTCCCTCTTCAACTTCCTGCCACCAAAACCACTTTTGAATAGGTCCCTCAGTCCAGTGGTCAATCCTTAGGCCACGTCCTGCTTGACCATAAGTGGCTTTAGACATTGCTCGACCCCTTCTTCCTCCACAAAGAACATTCTTCCTGCTCCTTGTTCCCCATACTCTTGGTTTCCCTCCCGCCTCTCCAGCTGGACCTCCTCATCAGACCTGACCCTAACCACTGAGTGCCCAAGGCTCCCACCCTCCTCTCCTCCATCTTTACATACTCTCTTGGGTGTCCCTTTCAGATTTTCTGCTGTGAATACCCCATCTACTTCCCCTGCTCTTCTCAAAAGTGTCACCCATCACCTAAGCCTTACCTACTTCTTCCTGACACACACATTTCTATACCAAATGCTTCCCCAGAGCCGAACTCATGCCAAGATTCTCCAATCCCAAGGCCTTGTCTCCAAAGATGAATAAGTAGCTGCTTCCTCGGCCTCTATACATCTCTGTCCACACATGGGACTCAGTCACCTGCCTCAAACTCTGGATCCAGGATGAGCATCTGGAATTTGTGGTACTGAAGCTGAGGTCACCAGGACTTGTGTGGTCCCAATATCCTGACTCCTCTGGAAAAGCCCCAGCTGGAGCCTGGGCCATTCCAGGTGAGGAGGCAGGGCCCTGCAGCTCAGAGCGGCCAGTCTGCCCAGTCCACCTGATAGCCAGGTGTGCAGACTCGAAGGCCTGAGGATAGAGCTGATGGGACGCTTTGTAGCCTGTGCCTGGACCCTCCATGTGGGCCCATTAGTAAACAGCTGTGTCAAGAAGCTGCGTGTACCCAACAGGAACCTGGTTGTCCTCTGTCAGGCATTGACTGCCACTGTTCAAGCCTGTCAAGCTATTGACATCCCCGTGGGCACCTAGTATGGTCCTGGCTTCTGTGGTGAGCTGGAGGGAGACAGTAAAGAGGAGGGTGGGAGCTGGGTCCAAGGCAACTGTATACATTTGCACAGGCTGTGTCATGCACAGAAACATGTGACCCTGACCTGGGGTCTGAGAGGACATAGCTCTGCCCTTGTGTGCGTGTCGCGGCAGTGGGGGAAGGGAGGGGGTTTCTGAGGAAAACATGATTCTGGCGCTCTGTGGGGTCATGGCCCTGACCTGAGTTGGGATGTGGGAGGTGTAAAGAGATTGTCTTGAATCCAGTGCTTGGTGCTGATCTCTCTCTCTCTCTCTCTCTCTCTCTCTCTCTCTCTTCTTGCTCCAGAACAATCTTGCCCTGATAACAGCCACTGCGAGACATATGCCAATATTTGCAGAGCCAGCTACCCATCAGAGGAGGTGCCTGTGGTCTGCCACAGCCCATGTCATGAGGACTGCATGTACCATGCTGGCTACCTGTTCAGTAGTGGGGGTTGCATGAACTCAACTCTCTGTGGCTGCCCCAACAGGGACTCAGTGACCTGGGACTCACGTCTTACCTCTGGGGCCTCGAGACCGGAGCCCCAGTTGCCATGAGCTGTGCGAATACAAGAAAGCCAGGCAGGCACCTCACTGCAGCCCCCAAGCTTGCAGAGATGGGGCAGCATGCCTACTGCTCCCTGGGGCCTGGCAATGTGGGGGTCTGAAAGGCAGCAGGTAGGTGTCAGGTGACCCCTATCTTTGATGGAGCAGCCTTTACAACCCAGGGCATCCGCTGTTACTTGCTGAGCTGCACCTGTGGAGCCTGCCCCAGGGCTCTGGCGTTTATAATACAGGTAGCCAATGAATACCTCAGCCCCACAGCCAGCGTGACTAGGGCACAGTGTATTGAGGTAGATGTCCATGGGGTGAAGGTGGTGATAGAGACTCAGACTCCAAAGTTAGTACAGGTAAGCTTGGGCAGGGTTGAGACCAGAAATCCAAGGGAGACAGGGCCCCACCCTAGGGGAGACCTGGGGGAGAGGCTGCCCCATTCCAAGAGTTCTGGGGAAGTCAGGGCCCACCTGGGGGTGCCTGACACGGACATAGCTCCATCTGTGCTTCCAGGTTAGCGGGATGCAGCTCTATCTGTCCCTCCCCCTGTCCAGCAGCTATGTGCACATGTATTTCAGTGGTTCCAGAGTGCTGTGCAGACCGACGCTGGTCTCCTAGTTTCCTATGACCGATGCCACCACATATTCATCATGATGCCTGAGACCTACTCTGGTGCCCTCTGAGGCTTGCTGGAAGCTTCAGGATGACTTCCAGGGCCTCAATGGCTCCCTGATGCTCAACATGGAGGCCTTAGCCCTTAGCTGGAAGGCCATGGGCTCCCCAGCCAGCCGCTCCATCACGGGCCCTAGCTCTCTGTGCCCACATGACAGGGAGAGCCAAAATCAGTCCCCCAACCTTTTGTGGCCTGCTGAGTGCCCATGACAGGCTCTTCCAGGCCTATGACAAGCCAGCCAAGACCCAAGTTCGCATGGAGAACTGCACTTGTGACCTCTGTGCCACTGGGGGCTCACCGGAGACCTTGTATGTGGTGCTGGGGAGCTCTGCCAGCAGTGCCGGAGACATGGCCTCCCTGTGTACCCTGGAGACCCTTGGTGGAGATCGTAGCAAGTGGCGACTGAATTGATTCTCAGAGCACATGAACTGCCTTCCTCTCTGTACCAGCCAGGGCCTTTTTGCTTGTTAGCTACAGAAAGCCAAACTTTTTTTATTTGGTTGGTTTGTGTAATTAATGATCTAAGAGTAGCTACTACTACAGGCCTGGCTCAATCAGGCACTCAGTCATCGGCCCTGGTTTAGTGCTCCTTACTGTGCTGGCCCCTCATCCAGACAGGCTCACCCCGAGAAGAGTAGCTCCAGACCTGCAGGCACTCAAGTTTCAGCCTAGCAGGAGAGATCCTCAGGTCCTGGAAGCCCCAGTGTAAGTTTCTCTGTGTCTCATGGTTTAATTGGCTTCTTCTCGAACCCATTACTGTGGCTGGGGCAGCATGACTGACCCTAGCTAGATTCTGCCACTGGGGAGACTGCCTGGGAAGGAGCTGGGATGAGGTTAGCAGCGGGCGGTGGGTGCTGGCTGATGCCCGAAGGACAAACGACCACTCTCCTCATCTTTGCCCTGCTTCACATCTTTGTCAAGAGCATTAAGCAGCCTTTCAAATATTTTTGATGGATATCCATAGTATGAAATACAGTTTGGGGACCACCTTTGTATTGCTGCTAGAACCAATTGCCACAAACTAGGCATCTTAAAATGACACAGATTTATGATCTTACAGTTCTGTAAGTTGGCAGTCCAACATAGTTCTCATCAGGCCTGATGATGATGGGCTAGGCCTTTCCAGAGGCGCAGCGGAGAATCATTTCTTCGCTCATTCAGATCGTTGGCCGAGTTCAGTTCCTGGCCGTTGTAGGACTGAGGTCCTTATTTCTTTGCTGGCTGTAAACTGAGGGCCGTTCTCAGCTTCTAGAGGCCACCCGTATTTCTTAGCTTGTAGCCCCTTCCTTCAACTTCAAAGCCATTAACAGCAGGTCCAGTTCCTCTCATGCTTCAAATCTCTCCCGCCTCTTTCTAACATTTCTGCCTCCCTCTTCCACTGTTTAGAGCCCATGTGATTACATTGGGCCCATCTGGATAATCTGGAACAATCTCCCCCAACTCAAGGTCCATAACCTTAATCACATCTGCAAGGTCCCGTTTGTGATGTAACATTCACAGGCTCCAGGATTAGGCCATTATTTGACCATATCAATATATGCATACATACGAAGTGTTACTAAGTAGGATTGTGCAGCCAAATACTTTTCGTTATATTCTTTCTATTCTACTTCGGTTTTTTTAAAAGCAGGGATTGCCTAATTTACCCATATAGACTTGAGGTTGAGACACAGATCCCCAAGTCAGCCTGCCCTGCTTAGAATGCCAGCAGCACCACTTCCCGGCTGTGTGCTCTTGAGGAAGTCACTGAACTTCTCTGTGCTTCAGTTTCCCCTTTACTGAAAACAAACAATGATAGTAGTGCATAGCTGTGGGGTTCTTGTGTGAATTGAATAGATTAACTGTTCCTGGCAGTACAAAGAATGCTGTCAAGTATTAGCTATTATTAGTCAATTGATTTATAATCTTCATATTAGGGAAGGGCACTGAACTGATGTCACTCAACCCCCAGATCAGAACCACACTGCTCTGCACGCTGGGGCCCTGTTGGTGACATGTTGCTTCAGAACACTGAATCAGGCTGTCCTGGGGAGGACCCGGAGTCAGCCCCTCCCTGACCCCCCAATCCAGCTGCTGCCAAGGGGGAACCTGACAATTCACAGATGAAGAGCAGACGTTGAGGCAGAGAAGTGAGGGGTCTGGCTCAAGGCCATACATAACTGGGGAGTGGGGGAGGGGCCGCTCTGGGCCTGATCTTGCACTGGGTGATGCTGAGGACACAGCAGTGACTGAGAAAGGCCCAGACTCTGTCCCATGTTGCCCACATTCTTGAGTTTAGTTGAGCTGGGCTCAGTCAGCAACAGTCTGGGGTGGTCAGGGCAGTGATAGGGAAGCTCAGGCCAACTAATTTGAGCTCAGATGAGGGACATTTCAAGATCTGTGGGAGCCCTGGGCTAGCCTGGGAAATCAGGGAAAGTGTCCCAGAAGAAGGGACTTCTGAGCTGAGGCATGAATGACAAGTTAAAGTCAGGCAGGTAAATAAGAAGACAAATGTTCCAAGAAGAAGAAATGTTTTCTGCCCAGAAAGAAAGAAGCTGAAGAAACCCCAAGGGGATGCATGTGGAGGTACCAGAGGAAGAGGGAGCATGGGGAAGGCTGAGGCTGGACATGGGCCAGCGCTGGGCCTGGAGGGCCTCGAGTGACAGATGTGGACTGAAGATTTTATCCTGGTGGCTTGGGACTCCCTAGCTCACAGGGACTCCAAGCCAGTAGACTCCCTTCCTATTCACCTCTCAGGACAGGAAGAGAGTTCAGTGTCCCTTAAACCAAGCCAGAGACTAGCCCTGGTTTGTTTTGGTCACCACTGTGTCACCAGCAACCTGGCATGAGGCCTTTAAAAGTACAAATTTGAGCTCATCGAACCACTGATTAAAACCATCCGTGGTTCCCCATTGCTCTTGGAATGAAATTTGACCTTCACACATTCCCCTAAGAGACTCTCATATGTTGTCTCTCCATGTTCAACAACCCCACCTCACCTCCTATACCTCCTCTCCCTCTTGCTTTCTTGGCTCCAGCCACACAGGCCTCTCTTTTCTTTCTGGAACATGCCAGATCATTCCTACCTCAGGACCTTTGCATTTGCTATTCTCTCTCCTGGAATGCTCTTCCCCAGATATCACATGGCTGGCTCCTTCCCATCATTCAGGTCTCAGCTCATATGCCACATCTACAGAGAGGTCTTTCTGTCAACTGTACTCAAAGCAGTTCACAGGGCTCAACCGAGATTTGTTACACAGCCCAGTTTCTCAATCAGAAATTATCCTCCTTTATTTGTTACTAGTTTTATTGTAAAGGCAAAGATAATAAATATTTTAGGCTTTCTGGGCCACACCGTCCCACAACTACTCAGCTTTTTTGTGTAACACAAGAGCAGACCTAGACAATAAGTAAACAAATGGGCTGCGTTACATTAAAATGTTATTTATGGACCCTGAGATTTGAATTTTACATAATTTTCATGCTTCACAAAGTGTTATTCTTGTTTTAACTTTCCCCCAACCATTTAAAAATGTAAATACCATTCTGAGCTATTTTTACTCACACTTCTGATGCCAAATGTGTGGGTTCCCCCCCCGCCCCACATCAACTAGTTCTCCAGCTCTTTGCACACCAGCTGGTGTCCTCTAATTCAATTCGATTCTGACACTAACTCACTAACTACCTGGAGGTATAACATCAGACCCTATAATTTTAAGAGTTCAGACCCATAGGACCATCCTCACTTTAGATGCCAATCACAAAACCCACAGCCCCAAGGGAAAAAAATTATTTTCCTGCCAATGTTTCCACATTTTTACCTCTATGCTCTGATTATACTCACTTCTCTGTCTATATCTGTCAGAATGTATCAGTTTAAAATAGCAGAAACACCTCTTAAACCAGCTTAAGGAAAAAAGAAATTCCTTGGTTTACATAACTGAAAAAATGTCTATAGGTCTCTGGCTTCGGGCAGAGCAGGATCCAAGTGCTCAAACAACGTGTCCAGAATTTATCTCCTTTTCTGGGCTCTCTTTCCCCTGTGGTGGCTTCCTTTCTAGGCACATGCTGCCCCACGTTGAGAAGACAAAGATGGCTGCCAGTTTGGTAAATGCCACTGGACAAAGAGGACCTCTTTCTGAAAAGTCTCAGAGCTGTCCCTCATTGGCTCAGCTTGAGTCACGTGACCATCTCTGAACCAGTCATGTAGACTGGCTCATTGGCTAGACCTGAGTCATGTGCTGGAAGCTAGTGTAGGGTTAACTTCCTGTGAACTACATGGACAGAGACTGGAGGGGTGGTTTCCCAGGAAACCTAGAGAAAGGAGGAAAGAATGCTGAGCAGGATAAAATGAGAAACGTTCACTATTATAGTTCTATCTTTGCTTCTTCATTTTAAAATATTTTACATGTCTTTGAGCCCCTACTATGTGTCAAGCAACACAGAGCCAAACTAACATGGTTCTCTTCTGAACCTTCCTTTATCTGTCTACTCCTTAGGTAAATGGTAGACCATAACCTTCCCTGCAAACTTGGATGGGTGCAGACTTGTCATGGGCTGGAAAGGCTTCTTCTCCATGCCGTAGTCTGTCTTTGGCCTATGGCTCTGCACAGACCTCACCTACAGCCTTATCCTCATCCTGTCACAGCCTTATGAGGGTCACACTGGTGGGCTCTGTGGCAACTTCTGTGGTGACCCCAGTGATGATACTGAGGCCCGCATTACCTTGGAGAGGAAGAGCAAGGCAGAAGGAATGACTGTGGGACCACCTGCCCAGTCTGTAGTGGCAAGAGGTAGATTGTGTCAGCCAGGAGGCAGTGCTGGCTCCTGTAGGACTCCCCGCCCCCCGCCACCCCCAGGCCTTTGTCCACTGCTACAGTGAAATCAACCCAGATCCATATGTATCCGGCTGTGTCGGTGATCTGTGTCTTACTGGGGACAGTGGTCACATCCTTTGCTTGCTTCTGCAGACGTATGCCACAGTCTGCCAGAGTGCAAGCGTCACTATCAGGCCCTGACAGAATTCTTCCTTTCGTGGTGAGTCACAGTTGAGCAGGGCGGGAACTCATCCACATGCTCTGCAGAGAGAAACACTTTTATATTCCCGAGTGTCCTCAGTCACTCCCACATTCCAAAGTCTGGTGTGTCAGGGGCTTCCAGATTTCCCAGGCTCCAGCTGGACGCATGTTGATTGGCACGGAGCCTGTATTCTACTGATTGCTAGATATTTTAATACTATCCCTGGGCTTACTCTGAACATGTGCCATTCCCTGCTTCCCTGTCAAGTGAACTGGGTGTCCTTCTGCACCTGCAGAAATCCTGATCTGGGAGGCCCACCTTTCTAATTCCCAAAGATGCCAAATAATAATTCCAACAACTATTAATACTTACTGATCATCCTCACTGTGTCTGTCGCTGTCACCTTCTCAAAAACACCCTATAGGTGAGACAATGACTGTTTTTACCCCCATCCGACAGTTGGGAAAACTGAGGCTCACAGAGGTAAAGTCACTTGTCCACAGTTAACAAAGGACATTGTTGAGACTTGAACCCAAGACTTTCTTTCTCCAGGGACAGATGTTTTATTATAACAACAAGCTTCGATTCTTCTTTATTTATGTTATTCTATAATATTGAAGATTTGAAATACAAATGAAGGTAGAGAGGATAGTATAGCAAATGTGTATAACAGATGCTCCTGCATCCATCAGGCAGCTCAATTACGGCCAAGCCGTGGCCAACCTTGTTTTATCCACCACACCTCTCCTTATTTACTTATGTTTTGTAAAGCAAATTCCAGACATTGTGTAAACCTATAAATATTTCAGCATGATTCTCTAATAGATTAGGACCAAAAAAAAAAAAAAGTTCATGATTTGCTCACACGGAACAATAACTCTCTGATATTGTGAAAAACCTAGTCCATGTTCAGATTTTTCTGATTGTCCTCAAAATGTCCTGCTCTCTTCCCCGGCACCACAGTTTTTGTTGTCTTTCTATGCTTAGATATTAGAGGTTTGAACATTAGAGTTGCAATGGGGCATGGTACCTTCTCTGCAGGGCACCACTCCCTTGCCCAACCAAAAGGCACCAAAGCCCCTGGAGACCATCCTGGGGGTCAGGGCACATCTAAAGCTATGTCATGATGTTAGATGCAGTGTGAATCTCTGACCCCCCAGGCAGTAGGAAGCCTTCAAAAGCTTTGGAATAGGGGAGAGGGGTGGAACAGAGTCGTGGAGTGGGGAAGGGAGGCCAACTAGGGGCTGCTTCTAGAGTAACGATAGGTCATGTTTATCCTGGGCTCAATATGCCAGGCACTGTCACAAACAGTTTGTTTTACTTGCTTAATCCTCAAAATAAATCTGAGGCCAGTACTAAAGAGTCCATTTTAGAATTGGGGGTGCTGGACCCTAGAAAGGTGGAGCAACAGGACACTACTGGTCAGGGATTGGGCTGGGGTGTGAAGCACTGGGGCAGGGGGCTGGGCACTGGGCGTGCAGATTCTCGGCCTTCTCTCATGACTCCTGTGTTCTCTGGGTAACAGTGCCCAAGGCCTACGCTGGCACCCTCTGTGGCCTGGGAGGGGACTTTCACATTGTCCGTGCCTCGCTGGTTGAGAAGGGAAAGTTTTGGTGGTGATGCCCTATTGAAAGAATGTACGAGGAGCTGACATGAGAATGAGACTGTAAGCCAAGCCTTGATTGTGTGGTGTGCGCTTTCCTGTTGGGGGCCTACATGGGCTTATAAATGTCAGAGTACAATAGTGGCATTTCACCACACATGCGTAGCACAACAAGCTGAGTCATTTTCACATAAGCTAGGTGCAGGTGCACTACTGTGTTTAATGTAACATGCCGGATCCTGGGTCACTTTCATAGCTGCGAGCCTGGATCTCAGCCAGAACTGGGACCGGCCAGGCCTGAGGCCCACACTCTACCCCTACAGGGTTGTGGTGTGGGATTTGACCCAGAGGGTGTTACTTTGGGCACACAATTCACAACAACAGTATAGGGAACAACAAAATACTACCAGGCTACAGGGTGAGGACGGCTATTGTCTACTACCAGGAAGACTCCAAGGAATTCCACCAAGTTGTTAAGGGGTCTTCCGCTAGGGCACAGATGGCTTGGACTTTAATATCTATTTTTTGAAGGGCTGTTGGTATCTGATCGGCATGATCAGGAACTTATACACAGCATTTAACATGGAGTAGGGCACTGGTGTCACCCTGGGTAGCAGTTAGGAGGTCAAGGGCCATGTAGTTTTGTAGAACTACTTTCTGTTTTTGCATAGTTTCATCCATCACAAAGGTTATGGCCTGACGCATAGCGTTCAATGCTGTGCGGTGTGCTGGGCTAAGGCTTTAAGTTGTAATTTTACATCTATGGATTCCATCCCTGGAATGAATACTGCTAGGGGATAAAATCACCATGTTGTCCATTTTTGCCGGTGCCAGTGGTGATATACGGGATCCCAATTACTGGGCAATTGGGGTGAAGTGGGTAATAAGTGCCCAGCTAAATATGGACATCCCCAGATGTCTGGTCTAGTCAGCAGGCAAGTAGGGCCAGCCGTAGTGCCTGCAGTCCCAGAGATACCCTACAGGTAACCAGTCGGTAGGCTTTGTGCTGACAGAATGTCTCCCAGCCCACCAGACCTTGGACATGTTAGCAAGGGTAGTGTTAGCACATGTTTTAGGGGGTAGCCACCCCATAACGTGGTTGGGCACAGATCTTACTTGCTCTATGTAGCGAGGGGCCTGCTCCCACAATTCCACATGTTCTCTTGCCAGCCACCTGCATAGCCTATCAGGGGTGAGGAACTGCGATGGTTGCAGCGGAGCAGCGCTTCTGTGGCCCGTCGTCGCTGGTCCCATTGAGGCGTGGTGTTCCAGGTAAGCAGCCATGCCCAATTTTCAGCTGTAGCTCCGGTAATGCGCCATGGCAGTCCCTTGGCCGCTTCTACCAGTAATTTAGAGCGTACGCATTAGTGGGAAACATTGTGGACAGTAGCAAACATGTAAACCCAGGACATGACACTGTTTCCTGTTGTCAGCCTGGGCAATAGGATAGAACAGACAAAGAGACCATTAGAGGCAAGTGCCGTCCTTCTGGGAGGACACAGGCCATTTGCCCATCCTGAGATAAAAGAGTGGCTGGGGGAGGTGTTGTCCCTGGCCTGTGACACCAAACAGTTTCTCCAAGGCCAGAGGGTCTCTACCAGCCTTACAGTATAAAGAGGAATGGGCCAGAGGCTAAGGACAAAATTCCCTGTTAACAGGGAACCCTCAGCAGTCATTAAGAGTGACCCTCACAAGGGCATAGGCCAAACGCAAATCCAGGGTTCTACCTCCAACTCATTGCATAAGCTCTGTCCTCAGGGCTCCCTCGGGGTTATCCACAGCTTTTGTGTTACCTATATAGTCCAGGGCCACAACCAGGTGGCCTGTTTACCTGCTGCCAAAGGTTCTGGGGCTGGCAAGAGCAAAGTTCCCTGGTAGGCCCAAGGCAAGAACTATTTAACAGCAGTGCCTGAGCATACCTTGATAGCCTGAGGCAAGCCTGTTCTCTGTCAAGGGGAAATAATCTCATTTGCCAGGGTTGCTCATTTAACAGGTGTACAGCTTGAGAGAGGTTAGTGTACCAGTGCCACCAGCCCGTGCCCAAGGTGCACAGTTTGTCCTTCAGCAAGCTGTTAAATCGTTCTATCATTCCAGTTGCCTGTGGGCGATAAGGGACATGTAACTGTCACCGCATGTCATTGGTGTGGGCCCTGGCTTGCACTTCTTGTCCTGTAAAATGAGTGCCACTGTCATTGGTGATTAATAAGGGCCGGCCATGAGGTACTCCAACGCAGTATGGTGTTGATCAGCAGTTGCCACCGCCCATGTAAACCTTAGACTGGTGGCCATGTCCACATCCATGAACACACGGCAGTGTCCCTGGTTTGTGGGCAAAGGTCCCATATAGTCTAGTCGCCATTCCTGGAGTGGCTTAGCCCCCGCAGGATACTGCTCCCAGGGTATTCTTTACCAGTCGTCTCTCTGAGTGCTGCTCAGCACACCAGGGGCATTGTGACACGGCCCAGGTCAACAATAGCCCCCACCGCTTTGCTACCTGTTTCATGGTATGAGCCCCTACATGCCCCAGTTTTTGGTGGACCCAGGGGCCAATGTCTGCCGTCACCGGTGGTACATGGGTGGAGTGGACTCATGCCAGAGTGTCTGCGGCATCATATCCTTGGGCCTGTAACGGCTGATGGCCAGGGACATCGTATATGGTAGTCCCTTGTTGAAGGCTCTACTTCCAGCGGCCTTCCCACAATTCCCAATCCCATAAGGAGCAGTGGCCTATCCTTCACTCCTGGGCAGCCCACAGGGGCAGCCACAGAGTGAGACCTTGATATATAGCCCCACTGTTGGTGCAGACATGCACTGGGCTAGATTTATTTATGAGGACCAACCACACAGCCAACCCATTGGCTGGACTGCCCAGTACCAGCCTCATACCAAAAAGATTTTGTGGACAGCTGTAATGCCACAACAGCCCATGTTGGCACAAGCTGTCTGTGTACCAGGAATCCTCAGGGATGGGAGCCCGACCCTCTACATGGGGACTCAGTACATCTCCTGTTTCAGTAGGCTCCACCAGGAGCTCTGCTTTAAACTTCACTGGTCCCAATAGGGAGTGCAATTGATCTGACAGGGGGCCTGCAGACAACTGCTCCTGCTATTCCAGGTACACCTCCCCATTTGGTCAGTGTAGGGTCCGTGTAATTTCCATACGGGGACTCTTTACCCAAGACCATAGCCACCCTTCTGCCAGGTATGTGGACTGCATGGTTACGGGATTATGGCCAGTGATGGACTCACTGGCCAGAAGGGCCACATATATGGCAGCCAGTTGCTTCTCTATCAGAGTATACCGTGCTTCCTCGCCCTTCCGTACTTGGGACCAGAAGCCTATTGGTCCTTTTGGGAACTGTGCTTCTGCCATAAGCCCCACCCAAATTCTGCATCATCCACCGGCACCGTGAGTAGAAATGAGAGGGCCAGATCTACTACGCATAGAGTTTGGGCTTGCGCTACACCTTGTTTTGTAGCCTTAAAGGCCTCTTTTATCTCGGGGATCCAATCCCACTGTTACCCTGTTGTACTAGACGGTGCAGGGGTTGCATCAAAGAGGCCAAATAGGGAATGAACAGTCTCCAAAATCCCAGCAGTCCCAAACAGGTTTGAGCTGCTTCATAGCTTTGGGTCAGGGATATGCCTGTATCTTAATGATCACTACCTCCAGCATTACTTTTGTTTTATCCAATCAGACAACTCCCAAGAATTTGACAGAATACCCAGGTCCTTGAACCTTGTCCTCATTGATGGTCCAACCCTAGTTGACAAGACCTTCTCACAGGCTGGTTGCTGCTGCTTCTAGTTCTGTAAGAGAATCAGAGGTTAGCATTATATTACCAATATAATGATACAGGTGTACTGTGGGTGGTTGTTTTCATGTGGCTAAATCTTGAGCCAAGAGACCATGGCCCAGGGTAGGGCTGTGCAGATAGCCCTGGGGAAGGATGAGTAATGTCCATTGCCATCCTTCCCAGGTGAAGGCAAACTGTTCTTGGCTTTTGGGGGCTACAGCAATAGAGAAGAAAGCATTCACCAAATTAATCACATAATAGTATCGTTCAAGTTCATGTGACAAATGGTCCATAATGTCCATGATGTTTGGTATGGTAGCATGTAGGGGCGGTGTAAACTTATTCAGCTCCCAATGGTCAACCGTAATGCGCCAGGAGCGATCAGCCTTCTTCACTGGGCACATGGGCGAGTCGTACAGGCTATGAGTAGGACAAATGACACCAGCTTCTTCCAGCTTTAGAATGGTGGAAGAAAACTATTTTCTCATGGCCACCGGGCAAGTAATATTATTTTGCATTCACTACTTGGGTAGCCTGGGGCAACACCAATGGGGCATGGTGTAGATGTCCTCGAATAATAGTCTTCACCACCGAGATGCAGAGGCAGGATTTACCAACAGTGGTATTCACGGTCAGACCTTGTAAGACATAAGTTCCCAAAATGTACTCTAGTATGGGCGATACATACACCTGGTATGTCTGAGGAGACAATCTGCTGATACCCAGTGTCACATGGAACTGCCGCACGCAAATGATTTGACCCCCATAGCCTTCTACAAATTCCACATCATTTGCTGCATGCCCATTTTCCGAATGCTCTGGACTAGGTCTAAATACGTGGCCCATTTGTTCACTGTCTCTGGCAGCTCCCCCAGGTCAGCCCACATTGTCTGTGTGGTAGACATGAGCCAATTCATAAGGGAATGATTACCCGTGTCCTGTGCTGTACGCGCCACATTTTAGAGGAGCTGTTGGAGGACGGTGTTAGTGATATGGAGGCCAGCTGAGTCATCTCTTCCAGAGATAATTCAGTCCCTTTGGCCTCGTCATCCCACAGCTGCAGCAGCCACCCTGGAACCGTCTCCCCAGCTTTCTGCTGCGCCTGCTTCTTCAGGTCCCAGAGCTAGGCAGGGGTGTATTGAATCATGGTGGTGTGCATTTTAGCCTGGAGGGTGCCACCGTCTTGTCTCCGCAGGGCCAATGGCTGTTCCACATCAACCTGCTGCTGTATCACCAGCCGCACCTGCTGCGGTGGTGTCGGTGGACTCCCAGACCGGGATTATGGCAATGACCCGTCAGGCCCCACAGCATGTGTTCCACTGCCGTTAGCCACTTCTCCAGCACTTCTTCCTGGCATTGCAGTTGCTGCCCCCGCTGGGCCTGGGCCTAAACTTCCAGGCTGGCCTGCCGCAGCACGGCCAGACACATCCAGACCACCTGACCAGCTATCTCCTGGTGAGCAGTCGGGACATTTGGCTCCAACATCTCCAGGGCTTTCCACATGTCCTCTGGACATGGCTTTACTCCATCCCAATCCTCCGGGGACATCCACGATTGCCACAGGGAGCATCCATGGGATACCATAGGGAGGTGGGGGGCCACATATTGTCCACCTGGAGACCGTCTGGAGCACTGGGGGTTGTACTAACCTCATCCTTGCTGGCTACACCAAGTGTCAGCACCAAGCTGATCAAGAAGAGAAGGTTTCGGTAGTGAGACGCACAATTGAAAGAATGCACAAGGAGCCGACATGAGAATGAGACTGTAAGCCAATCCTTTATTGTGAGGTGTGCGCTTCTGCATTGGGGGACCACATGGGCTTATATATACCAGAGAACAATAGTGACATTTTGCCACACATGTGTAGTACAACAAGCTGGGTCATTTTAACATAAGCTAGGTGCAGGCGCGTTACTGAGTTTAATGTCAGATCTGGGGCCTTTTTCATAGCCATGAGCCTGACCTGGGACCAGCCAGGCCTGGGATCCACACACTTGGATGCTCAGGATGACTTTAGTGGATCCAATAGTATGTGGCTCTTTGATGCCCATGCTCAACCATGGGCCTAGTCCCTTTGTGCTTACTAGACAAGGCAGCTCTATACTGGGCCTTCTGCAGATTGCTGGATGCCTGCAATGAATCCTACAGTGGCTGAAATGAGGCAATGGAGGCTTGGGCCCACGTGGAGAACTGTGTCCAAGGGCTCTGTGTCACAGGGGGCTCAATGGACACTGCGTGCAGTGTTGGTGAGCTCTGCCCAGGAATGCCAGTGATGTGGCCTTCTCTTGTGGCCTCAGAGACACCGAGTGGCCTGTGATAAGAGGATGTTCCAGGCGAGGGTCTTTCTCAGCCTGATTTCACTAGCTGGCCCAATGCCACCTCCATTCCTAGAAGAATGTCACCAAAGTTGAGTTACTGTACATTCTGCTGGATAACTGTCACCCCTGAGGACCCATTATGATAAAATGCTTCATTGATATTGACAGCTAGCACTGAGTGCTATCAAGTCAGGCAGAATAGTCTAGGTTAGTAGACTATCTGTAGTTAGAAACTAACCTGAAATCTCCATGGCCCAACATAACAAAGGATTATTCTCTCTCCTTACAAATTCCACAGTATTCTCCAAGGCACCATTCAAGTTCATTTCCATCCTGTGATGCCACCCTGGTAATATATGCACCCTAATTCTTTAATCCTTCACCTTGGAAGTCACAGTCATAGCTCATAGCACTTTGGCCAGAACTAGTCATGATGCCACCCATCTTCAAGGGGGGCTGGAATGGGAAAGCATACGGGCATTTAGTGGCTATAAGTGACTCTGCATAGGCATTAGCTCATTTAATCTTTATAACAACCTGCCTGGGGAAGTGCTATTTTTCCTTCTGTTTTACCAATGAAGAAACTAGGGCACGGGGAGGTCCTGTAACTTGAGCAAGGTCACTCAGAGAGTCAACAAGTTGAGTATTGCTTTGATTCCTGCTGCCTTGAGGATAAAGTGCACACCTTGGGCTGAGCACTTGAACGCTCATGTGCGCTGACCCACCCACTCCTCTGACCCCTGTCTGCTGCCCTTTACCTCTTTTACGCTTTGGAATCCTGAAGTGTGTGTAATCCTCACACTCTCCAGGCAGTTTCTTGCTACTCTTTGGGGCTCAGAAACTCAAATGCCAGTGGGGCCAGAGAGGCCAATGGCTGATGTGAACTGGGGAGACCAGACTATTGTGGGAGTGTATTCTGCCTGTGGTGGTCGGCACTACTCTCCCTAGATGATTCTCACCAAGTGGGAATAACGGTGGAGAGCTCGATGGCAATGGAAGTCCAAGAGAGGACTTGACCTGCAGCTCTGGTGACCAGTTCCTTGTTTTGTGCCACAAAAAAGAATTCGAACGCAAGGTAAACATCAAGCAGGAAAGTGTAGGTTCATTAAAGTGAAAGTGCACACTTAAGAGAGAAGTGTGGGTGAACTCAGAGTGAGTCTCGGAGAATGTCTGGATTATGGGCTTTTGTTTTCCTTGGGGGCAGGGCCTGGAGATGTGATATCGAAATTCTTGTTTCCTTCCAGTCGGCATGGAGCCCGGTGACCCATTCTTTCTTTCTTTCTTATTTGGTGTTTCCAGAACTGTCATGGTGTCAGGTGCATAATGGGAGCTATAGTACTTGCAATGCGGATGATATTATAATAATACTATGATTAGGCAAAACTGAACAAAGAAAGGAGGAGAAATTCTGGAACCTTATCCCAGAGGGGAGGGGATATTTCTAGGTTACTTATCCTGCCCCAGGAGTGTGGGCTCAGTGGAGCCTTGTTTTGAATACCAGCTCTGTCACTTGTCACTCACGGAGTTGGGTGACCTCAGGCAAGTCACTTAACCTCTCTGGGCCTCAGTTTTCTTATCTATAAAATGGGTGATGAAAGACGCTAGCTCATGGGATCATTGTGAAGTATAAATAAAATGGCATGTGAAAAGCAAGCTCCTGGTAACAGCTCAATTATAGGTGATTCTTTCATTGATAAGATGATTATGACCTTTCACAGTTTCTAATTCCATTTTCTGCAGTGAACTCAAGAAGAGAATACTAACAATTATAAGAAATAATACCTAGAAGAAGCATGGAGCAGGTCCTGGCATGTAGCGAGTGTTCAGGAAATGTTATCTCAGACCATCCTCAGCACCATCCTTGTCTCCATCATCACCATCATTGTGATCACCGCCACCATCATCATCACCATCGCCACCACTATCATCACCATCACAGTACCTGATAATGCTTCTACTTTTCTCCCTTTGCCCTCATGATCTGCCGTTGGCTCCTTCAATCTTCATCTGCTTCCTTGGTCTTCTTGTTGGAAATGTTCCAGAATAGTAATGCTTGTCTAGTTATTAGCCCTCATCTTCCTCCATCGCTGGCCTACTCTTCCTCAGCCACTGTGATCTCTATGGCTCCTTGTGTTACAACTCTTGCACTGAGCCCGCCCTGCCCAACAGCCATGCCAGGAGGGCTGCCAGTATGACACAGCCTTCACCCTTAGTATTGACTGTGTGCCCCCATGTTCGCTGCAGCTTTTCTATGGGGCACAGGTACCACCTGGCCAGGAAGGCTTTCTGGGCTGGGGAACACTCTGAGCAATTCTGTTACGAGATTTCCACACATGCCATGCACTGCTCCTTCCTCCTACAAATCTGGCATGAAACCTTAAGGGGCACCTGCTCTCCCCGGCACCTGCCAGGCATCTGGGCAATTATACATCACCTTTGATGGGAGGACCGTTAAGTTCCCAGGCAGCTGTGCTTCTGTCTCTGCCAAGTCCTGTGGTTGCTCTGGCCCTTGGCTCCTTTTGAAGGCTAAACTTGGGAAGGAGAACAGGTCCATTTCAAAGAGATCTATCCAGGCCAATGGGACCCGGATTTGTCCACAGAGAGGGAGCCTTGACCTGACCAAGGTAAGCAGCCATTGGCCTCTGAGACTCTTGAACTGATTGAAGCTAAAAGAAATGCATTGGCTCAAACTAAGTAAAAAGCATGTGACATATCCCAGTGAAAGTGCTATGATTCTGGGTCCACAGAATTTTCTGTATGCCAGTTTAGCTGTTTTGCGTTACAAATAACAGGAAACCACATTAAAACTCACTCAAGTCAGGTTTTTAGATTACCTAACTGAAAATTATGTAATTTTAGATTACATAACTAAAAACAAGTCAGGTTTTTAGATAACATAACTGAAAATTCTTGAGTGACATCAGGCATGGTTTGATCAGGGTGTTGACTCTGTTTCTCAGCCTTTCTCTTGGTTTGTGGTCTTCTATAATGTTAGCTTTGTCTTCAGGCTGGCTTTTCTTGTGGTGGCAAAAATACTACAATTTCCAGGCCTCAAATGTGCATTCCCCACCTTTCGAAGCAAACCCCCAAGTAAAATCCCTGTACTTCATTTTGATGAGACACCACTAAACAAATTGTTATGGCCTAGAGATTGTCTTAGACTAATCCAATCTTAGCCTCAAGAGCTGCAGGTGGGAGAGATCCCCCACCCCTCACAGGGGGTGCTCATTTCCAGGACAAGGTTGAAATGAGAACCCACCCCAGTGGGCTCACATTCCCAAACCAGTTATTTTTTGCTTCAGCAATCCTCAGAGAATGTACATGCCTAGGAAAACGTTCCCTCTGAGACCTGAGACTTTGGTTTGGTAACTCCAGGCGTGGACCTGTTTTCCGCCTGAGGTCCCCTGCCTACAAGAGTTCCATTGTTGGCTGTTGGAACACACACAGTCATGCCCCTCCCACCCCATTCCTTCCAGGAAGGGAACAGTTTTCAGAATTAGTCACGCTGTCAGCATCCCATACAACAACCCCATTGAATCCAAAGGGCAATTCTGCAGGGCAAGTGCTATTCTTATCCCCACTTCACAGATGAGGAAACTGAGGCCCGGGGGGGAGACTCACTTGCCTGAGATCGCACAGTGAGAAAGAGAGGGAGCTAGTATTTGAATCTAGGCTTTCCAGCTTTGAGAGCCTTCCCTCTTCACTTGTGGACCTACTGTGTGCCCCCAAGTGTAATCTACTTAAGAAGAGTAGGGTACCTGATTCATCTGTTATAAGGTCTGGGATATAGTAACTCTCAAGGATGGTTTTCATTCATTCACTGAAAAAATATTTCCTGAGCACCTACTATGGGCCAGACCCTGTGCTCAATGCTGGGGACACAGAGGAAATAGTATAGACAAGGTCCCTCACTCACTAAGCTGACATTCCAGAGGGGAGAGAGATAATAAATATAGTCAATAAGGGTGTAATTATACAGTATATCAGGACGTGATGTATACCAGGGCTATGGGGCAAAATAAAAGAGAAAATAGGATAAAGAAGGGGAGGGAGGCAGTGGTTTTCAGGTGGAAACTGTGGTTTTAAATAGAGTGGCCAAGGAAAGCCTCATCAAGAAGGCGATGTTTGAGCAAAGCCCTGAATAAAGGAGATGAAAGATTCATGTGCACCTCTGCCAGATGAGTGAATCCCTAGATGGAAGGACAAGTGCAAATATCTGAAGGCTGAGATGGTACCTGGGGTGTTGGAGGAACAGCAGAGAGACCAGTGTGGCTGGAGCTGAGTGAGTGAGTGAGTGAGTGAGTGAGTGAGTGGCTGATGGGCAGGAGGAGATGAGGTCAGAGGCGTGACAGGGAACCAGCTGGAGGGGACTTATGTATCCTGGTGAGGACTTTGGCTTGTATAGGGAATGAAGTACAGCTAGGAGACTCAGCTAAGAGGAACCTGACCTGTTCAGAGGTTCACAGGTTCCCTCTGACTGTGTGTGGAGAGCAGACTGTGGGGCACGGATGGAACAGAAGACTAGGGAAGAGGTGGCTGTGAGGTCCAGGAGGCAGAGGATGAAGGCTGGGGTACAATGGAGGCGGGGAGTGGTTGTCAGCATCCCATACAACAACCCCATTGAATCTAATTTAAAAAAAAAAAATGTATTATTTGATGGTCCCAAGAACAAACGGCATGGTGGGAAGAGAGAATACGACTCCAGGAATAAGCCCTGCAGGTGCTTATGCCAGGACTGTTTGTCCAAAAGAGAGACTGTTAGAATAGTAGGTAAATGACTCAGGAATGTGCAGGGCTGTGGCACTGGCTCTCGCTGGCCACAGCACCTCCTTTTTGGACACCAAGGTGAAGGGGAAGGCCGGATGAGAACGCTGAGGTGTCAGGAGTCCCGCTGCCAGCAGGCTGCTGGGTCAGTGCCTCCCCATGGCTGTGGGCGCCAGCCAAGCTCTTAGAACTGCAGACTCATCCCCCTGTCTCTGCAGCCAAGCAGAAGCCGCCAGCCCCAGTGACAATCCCAGAGCCTTAAAGCTCCCCCCAGGCCAGAGCGGAGCAGCCAGGAGGGGGCACCCACCACTAGGGAGGCACAGGAGCTGGGAACTTAACCAAGAGAAGGAAAAGGAAGACATTGTAGGAGGGGGAAAAGAACACAGGCTCTTATCTGAAAATAAAAAATATATATGTAATACTTAATATGTAATACATATTGTATACATAAATACATTATTTCCTGAATTCAATTAAATTGTTTATTTAACTTTTAAGTTACCCCATCCTGAATTTACTTTTTCTTTCATTATTTTGCCATTTTTTAAAACTTGTGATTTATTATTTTGTTAACTTTAATTTCAAAATTTTTTATTGATTTCCCCTCAAACTTTTATTTTGAATTATTTCGACCACAGAAAAGTTACGTAAACAGTATAATGAACCTAAATGCCCTTTACGGAGATTCGCCAGTTCCTAGTGTTTTGCCTCATTTTTTTTCTTTCTATCTATAGCTATGTTTATAATGTTTTCTGAGTTTCTCACATCTCAGGAATCAATCCCCTGCCCCTCTGCACACAGGCATTCCCAAAGACAGCCTTCAGCACTGTTTGCTGCTCATCAAAGCCTTTGGGGAGAGAGTTACAAAACACAACCAAGCTTTTCCTCAATTGCGCCTTTTCCCCTGACCCCAGGCAGACTCAGGCTGGCAGTCCTGGGGATCTTTCCAGCATAAACGCCACCCTGATATATCCCACCGGAGCCTCTGTCCAGGGTCTTTTCTGTTATGGTGGCCGTGGGTCTCCTTCTCCCTCATTCTCTCTCATGAATCCTCAAACCAAAGGAAGATTGGGCCTGGGCCACCAGGGGTGAGACAGACCTGCCCTTCCAACAATTGCCTGCAAGGGAGAATGTGGACCTGGCTTAGGCCAGGTCTTCTGAGAGAAGCTGTAGAAGCAGCTTGTTATGTTGAAATATCCTGATGTCTAAATTTTGGCAATTATTAATTTTTGCAACCCTTTGTGAACCAAAGGAAACATGCATCATAGTTGGGTTTGGTCCTGGGGGCACCAGTGTGAGATCCTTGTCTTAGTGACTAAGGCAGGATGGGAGGAGGCTTCAAGGTTCCCCTTTGGCTCCTCAGCCCCCACCCCAAATATGTAGCCTACCCTCTTCTGTTTCCCTGTAATTCCAACTCACTTGGGATGGGGACCCCCCCCCCCCCAGCCATCATCCTAAGTTCCCTCCCCAAGTGATGAGGAGGAAACTGGTCCAGACCTGTTAGCAAATCTGGTCCTCCGTGCCCACCCGCCCCCCACTCCCCATGAGTAGCTCTGCCCTCGTCACCCCCACCTCTGTTCCTGTAAGGCCTCCATGATAATGAAGGATAAGAACACTTTTATTTAATAACTACTTCATGAATGCCTACTACGTGCCAGGCATTGTTCTATAATTCAGATGAAAATTCTTAGGAGGAGAAGGGGAAGCTGATAATTTAAAAAAGCAAAGAGAAGTTTCCTAGAATATGCTTTGAAGATAGATAAGTCATAAGAGAATAAAAGGGCAGAGGGTAGGTGTAGCTGTATATGGGTTGGTCCGGAAAGGCTACATGAGAAGGTGGTGTTTGAGCCAGGACTTGAAGAACCAAAGGGAATGAGCCATGCTGACATGTGGGAAAAGAATCCCAGAGAGGAAGCAGCTGCTGCAAAGGCCCTGAGGCAGGAATATGCCTGGAGTGTTCCAGGAATAGAAAGAGGCCAAGATGGCTGGAACAGAGTGACAGTAGATGAGGGGAGAGGGAACTGAACCTCCCCCGGCTTGCCCGGTCCCTCAGATGGGGACTCAAACGGGCGGCCCCAGGGCCCAATCCAATCATTGGGCACCTTTCATCTGGTCCACAAAGTGTTAAGAAAATTAAAAGTCAGTTACCAAAATTTAAGTCATTTCTTCAATTAAAAATCTATTTAAAAATAAAAAGAAAAGTTAAAAAAAAAGTAATAAAAAAAAAGTCAGTTACCAACATTTAAAAATCAGGAGATGCCATCATAAAAGCAACATTTCCAGCTTCTCTTGGTGGGTAATGACATCGAAGCAGCCCGGGGGTCAGGCCTCAAGGGGCCTGTAGAACCAAGTCTGCCCTGTGTGGCCCTTCACATGGCTCCTGGAAGTCAGGCAGACAGTGACATGCCACGGCCACACCACCCCAAAGCGGCAGGACTGAGCCGCCTGCTAGCTCCCACCCTTCTCCCACAGGTGCTGAATTCTGAGGCCACAGAAAGCAGTTCCATAGAGTCCTAGGAGGCGACACTTGTCTACCCAGGAATCTCCCGCCCCCATCTTGCCCAGGAAGTAGGAGCTTGGGGCATAGCTCCCCAACCCGCTAGCCTGGTCTCTTAGTCTCTATCTTGGAAGGTGGAGACCTGGCCCAACCAGACCCCCTCTTATGGGTCAGAGTGCCTCCAGCTCCCACAGCCCAGGCTGTCCCTTCTAGGGCCTATAAAATTTCCAGGAACCTGTGGAAACATTCACAGCCTTAAAAGAAGAACAATAAAACTATTGATCCCTGAACATCAAAACAAAAATTAATAAAACTTTAAATCAAGGCCCTATGGCCTTGATTTTGTATTTTAAATCAGCATTCCTGAAGACTCTGTAATGTTCAGAAACTATTTATAGATTTGTTTTTTCTTATTTTGCAAGAATTCCCAGGATATTGAGAAATTGCAGCCAATCACAGCTTCAACAGGTTCTTCAGGGCCAAGTGGTTTTAAAAAAAAATGAAGGGGAAATATTTTAAAAGTTTATTATCTATATAATAAACATATATAAAAAGCATGTGTGTGTGTGTGTATACACGTACACATATCATGTATATAAATAAATAAGTGGGCACACTTTAAATATGGCTAAAGTCAGATTGGCTTGGAAGACACCCCAAAAGAGATCCAGCCCCCAATAGGTCACAATAGGCTACACGTACCCATCTTCCCTCAGACTCTCCCCAGGATTCCAGTGTCCACACCTTCATCCATCCACAGAGGGGTCCCAGGTGCTACCTTCGGGCCATAAGTCCCAGCCCCAGCTCCAGCCCAACTCACTCTTGGAAATGACGCGTTCAAGTCCAGCCCTGGGAGGAAGGTATGGTGGCCTGGGTTGGGCATGAGCCCTGTAAACACCCGGATGTCTGAATGCACAAACACAACACCTATGGATTCAGAAAAAAAAGTAGGCAACAGTCTCTAACTGATGTGTTCTGTTTGACCTGCATAATTTTTTAAAAATCTGATCCAAATTTTAATATTAGAAAGTCCACACGAAGATTCGGGTTTCTGATACCTATTGAAAATATAGCAAAAACTGGCTGGACCTGTGTAGAGGCTACCCTTTAATTTTTTAAATTAAAATTCTTTTCAAGGTAGTACATTTTCAGGATATAAGATTCAAAGGTACAAAAGGGTGTTTGATGATAAGTGAGTATCTCTTCCACCTCATCCTGCAGCCTCCCAGTCCTCCGCAGAAGCAACAATATTTTATTCATATGTAAGTATATGCACATACATTATTTTTCCCCTCACAAATGGTAGAATTCTTCTCTACGTCTTGTTTTTTTCTCTTAGCAAGATGTCTGGGAAAGTACTTCTTTGTCCACGTGAGCTTGCTCCAGTCTTTTTTGTGGCTGCCCTTTAAACAGGACAATAGTTCTCCTGTTTGCCCAGTTGCCACTGTACCTTATAATCTCACGCCTGTCCTGCTTCACTCGTTCAGGATTCGTGCCTGGTTCCTTTGGCATCTGAGTTTGCAGACTCTGGCACAGGCGAAGGACACAGCATGCCTCCTCAGCCACGGAACCCTCACCCCTCCTCACTCTCTGATGCCTGCAGTTCCCAGACTTCCCGGCAGAGGGAGAAACCACTCCACTCCCATGACTGCCAAAGGGGTCTTCTGAGGGACATTACAATCTTGAAATGTCTGGGCAAGAGATCTATCTGCCCAGACACAAAGACCCCTTAGCTGGACTGGGATCCCCTTCCTCTGTTTCTATCCCTCCCTGAATTTCCCACTTTGACTGAACCCCACCTTCCCTGAATACTCTCTCCACTCCTTGTAGGGATTGGCCCCTCTTGAATGGGGGTCAGGCGAGGCTTTGTCCTAGTCTAGGGCCTGGGATTGAGAAATTGCCTGAGGGAGTCACATAAAGAAATCAAGTAGCTGGGTGAGCATTCCTGCCTCCCTGTCCGGCCCTGTTTAAGGTGGGGGGTCCGTTCTCCCTGCCCCCAGCAGACAGCCCCCAGCAGAGCCTTGACCTCCAAATCCCCTTTCCCTGCCCTGTTTGCCGCCCTCCCGAGAGTACTTTCTCTGGCCTGGCTCCTGCGGCCCTCCTCCCCACCCCTGCTATGGTGTTGGGGGTCGCCTGGAGTCCAGCTGGTGGCCAGTACAGAGCCACCCCTTTCCTGGCCCTGCCCCTCCCCGTGACCCCAATCCTCCACCAGCCACTCAAAGGCGCCTTGTTCTCCATCCAGCCCCCAGACAAAAGTCCTTCTGTCTAAAAAGGCGGAATGGGGGGAGGGGGCGCCCCAACGGGGACCATGTGGGGGCCTGCACAGACCCCAGCCGGAAGGAATGCCATGAAGAGGAGGGTCAGGAGAGGGAGAACAGAGGGGAAGGGAGCCTTGTACAGTGCGGCAAGCCTTATCCAGAGTGGGAGGCAGCCTGCCCTACCCCAAGCCCACTGTGTAGACCCAAGCTTCCTGCATTCTTGGGAAGAGCTTGGGCTAGGAAGGTCTGGCCTGGTGCTTGGGAGCCAGTTCCCAGTCTCTCTAGAGCATGATGGGCACAATGGGGGGTGGGGTCTAAGGCCCAAAAGCCCCACCCCCGCCCCTACGCCCTGTGCACCCCATCCTCATCTTAGGACCTTGGTCATATCAGCATCTTCTGCTGACCCTCAAACCAAGTCAACAGCAACAAGTGGCCTGGAAGAGGACATTAGATCTCCATAGTCCCCATCCATCCCTCCTCCAAGCACAACACACAATCTAAGTAAGAGAAATTAAGCTATCACACCCCTGCATCGCCCTTCCTCACTAACCTGCCAGACAGAAGCTCTGCTGTTAAAAACCCCGGACCTTCTTTCTTCCAGGTCCTTTTCTGAGGGGCAGGACATTGTACACTCTCTTGATGTGGGGGGCTGAGTTCCAGCCCATCCTATTCTTCCTGCACCCAACCTGAGGCTGTTAATACTTTGGACCCCTGGGAGCTCCCTGTTACCAGTGGAGGTGGCGGCGGGGAGCTGTCTCTTTAAGAGCAGGAATGGGGTGAGAGCCCCTGTGCTTTAGGGAGTCAGACTTGTTCTCTACTTGCCTGGCTTTGCCCAGGTTTGCTTAGGGCGTGGCAGCCGCAGATAAAGGCAGGACTCAGGCTGAACTGGGAACCTCAACCTCGGAACCTCCACGCAGCTCAGCCCGGGGAGCCACACAGGTGAGCGACCAGGGCCCCCTCCCTCCAACCCCTCTTGGCTCTGCCCCCAAAATATCAGTCCCTTCCTCACTATTCTCTGTTAAAGACCCTAGAACTTTCCCCCTTCAAGGTCCTTTGAGGGGGCAGAAGATTAAAGAAAGCCCCTTCTCCTAACGAAATCCTCCCCCCATCATTCTGCTCTTAGGGGCTGGGTGAGCCAGCTGAGGTGAGGATAAAGCCCACAGGTGGGATTGGGGTGGGTTTGGGGTGGAGCAGGAGATTTCTGAGTGAGCCAGAAGTATCTGGAGTACTGCGGGGCATCTGGGTGCACAGCAGTGGGTTGGGGGTGCCTGGATGGATGAGGGTATCTAATGGACCAGAGGTAATAGGGTAATAGAGTAGTTGGGGGGGTGTCTTGCTAGACAAAGAACTGGGGTCCTGTGGATCTAGGAAAAGGGGATGGCGGCTCCTGAGGAGCTGTAAAAAGTGGAGTTAGGCAGGAGATTTCAGGGACACGGGGAGTGACTCTGCATGCCTGAAGGGCCTAGCCCCCATCGCAGAGGAACAGAGGTGAGAGCAGAGGGTGGACTTCGGAGGCAGGTCCTCCGGGGCCAGGAAGGAGTGGAGAGGGGTGGGCGAGCCTCCATCTGCAGGCCGCCTTTTTCTCCAAGCCTCGCGCTAACTGCAGCCAGTTCCGGAGCAGACCAGGGCCTCTTCCAACAACAAATGGCCTGACTGGGGTAGGGGAGAGCAGATGGCCAGACACCATCTCCCAGCGGCCCACCACAAGAGAGGCGGGCTGGAAATGGTGCCCAGGAGTGGGGCACAGATGAGACCGCCATCAGTCTCCCCTGAGCTGGGGATGCTGGGAGATGCCCCAGGGAGGGGGAGTAATGGAGGCCTTGCAGTGGGGCAGGGGACGTGGAGGATCCGATGGAAAGAGGCTTAAGAGCCGAGACTCTGTGTCTCGGGTGGCAGAGTATACAGCATTAAGCTGAATTTGCAGGGTTTATGGGGTTGCGACAGCAACATGGGATAATCATAATGCCAACTTCATGGAGCTGTGAAGATTATATGTGTGAATAAGTGTACAGAGCTAAGAACAGCATTTGCCATGGAGTGAGCACTCAATTAGCCCAAGCTTTTACTACCGGTACTCGTATAGTCACGAGGTAACAAAGCCTCATGAGGTAGCTTTAGACATCAACTGACTGTCTAGACCTCTGAGTTCAGAACCACTTGGCCGTCCTGCCCATACACTCACTCCAGCTTTCCCCAAAACTTTTTGGGCTCCTAAATGCCTTAATAAAGCTCCCCAAACCTACAGGTCCTCTTCCTGCAAGAAATAGATGTTCAAACTAAAATTATAAATGTTGCACATGGGATTAACAAGAAGCTAAGAGGATTCCCAGGACCTGGGGTGGGCATGGGAGGAGGTGGGATCTATGCAGAAGTATAGGAAACAAAGCAACTGGGGTGGGGTTACACGGAGGGAACCGAGGTTGGGAGAGATGGGCGATCTCCTCAGCTGTGAACAAGGGGATCCTTGAGGGGACACAGCAGGGACTGTCACTTGGGCTTTTTACCAGGCCTGGAAGGGTATGTGTTTCAGTGTCACGAAATGGGGTATATAACAGATGATTTCCACGGTTGTTGGGGACTAAATAAGTGAAAACCCAGCAGAGTCATTTGGTAGTGCCCAGTGTAGGGTAGATCCGGGTAGCTGTAAGCTCTTGGCTTGGCTATGAAAGTTATGACAAGATATGCTTGTGGCCATGGGGCAGGGACAGGGCGAGGGTAGGGGTATGTACAGAGACCGGGGGCTTATTGCAGGCTTTTAGGATGGCGGGAGGATGATCTGACCCCAGACCAGGAGGGGATAGAGGGGTCTTCTTCATACTGGGCAGGCCTTTCTGGGGAAGGAAGAAGAGTTTGTTGCCAGGAGGAGCTTCGCAGGGGCTGGGGTAGGAGCAGGGGTGAGACTGGGATAGAGGCAGGACAAAGGACTTGGGTGGGATGGGCGGGAGTGGGGCAAAAATTGGGGTCAGGAGTCAGGGTGGCACAGAAAATGAGGCTGTGGCTGCAGCCAGGCCAATTCTTCTGCCGAGTCTGTCCCCATACCCCCACCCCAGCCTGTGTTCCCTCCGCTACATCCCGCCCTGGGCAACCTGAGGTCTGCAAAGCCCGGGCAGGGGGGCAGGCTCCAAGCTGTCTACGGAAGACACACCCGGAACCAGGCCTTCTGCCACCTGGCTTCTAACAACGCTGTTTCCCAAAACACCCTGAGGCCCCGAGTCTTGAATTAGGAACAGCCCTGTAGAGCCAGGGTTGTTTAAATCCCACTTCCTGGCATGGTGACCCTGGGCACCCACTTTCACCTCTCAGAGCCTCAATTTCCCAATCTGTAAGATGGGGATAACTGCAGGCAGCTTCTTCCTCATGTGGTTGCCAGGGCGACTCATGTAAAGCCTCACGTCCACGTCCAGTGAATTATTATTGCTGCTCCCTCATCAGGTCTCAGTTCTCACCCAGTCCCCACTGCACTTTTCGGCTCCTTCTTATCTCTCAGCCTTCAATGCCAACCTTTCTGCCCTGGTTGAGCTGTGTACCCTAGTGAGGAGTAGAGTAGGAGGGGATTGGGAACCAGAGGCCCTGGTAGCATCTCAGTGGCCCTGCTAAAGCTGGACCCTCCCTGACACCCCTCCAGGCCACTGCTGCATCATGGAACGAGTCACCCTGAGCCTGCTCGTCCTCCTGGCAGGTGAGTGCCATCCCCTGAACGGTCTTTCCCCTGAAGCCCTCAGCCGAGTGGTGGCCAGGCCTCACGGGTGTCTCTCTCATGCTTTCCCCTGGGGGGTGCTGACTGTCGGAACAGTATCTCCTTGAAGGAAGAAGTGTTGCCCTGGTGATTTTGCGAGAACACAAAGATGGGAAGGACCTCTTGGAGCAGCAGCTCACACCGCTAGAAAGTCACCGTCTTGATGTCCCATTGATGACACCAAGGAGCAGATTCGGCCTTGTGCTCTTGTGTCTTTCACACCTCCCTAATACTTGCTTACTAGGGGTAACTGGGAGCTTAGTGGTTATGTAGCAAGTTACTGATTGTGCCTCAGTTTCCCAATCTGTGAAAACGAGGACAACAATAGGATGCTTATAGAGCCATTGTGAGGATTAAACGAGTTTTTGAAAAGCACTTAGAACAGTGCCCGGTACAGAGTAAGCGCTATGTGTTTGTGCTTTAAACATAATTAAAAATTATTAATCTCCTTTTAACAAAGAAAGAACAGAACTTAGGCCCAGAGCTAATGCAGCTCACTGCTTCTAGCCAGAATTTAATCCTAGTCCTTTGCTTTCATTGGATTTGTTTTCAATCCCTTACATCAGGCAAGACTGGTATTCCATTCAGGTTAGTGATGGCAAGTTGCATTTTTTAATAAAGTGTATTAAGTTTTTAATTAGTAAGTTGTTTTGAAAAGGAATGCTGAGCAAACATAGAAACAGGTGGGGTGTGGATGTGGCAGAATGGGGAGATGAGCTCTGAGAATGGCTGGGAACTCATACCCTCTGTCACGTGGACAAGAACTTTGCTGTTTCTGTAGGAGGCGTGGATTAGCCAGGTGTCTGGAAATATCAGGTCAAAGAGTGGCCGAAAGCCACTCAGATGAAACCCATTTCAGGAGGCAAAATGCTGGCATGGCTCGCAAGTGTGGTGCTGAAAGGAGGGTCCACATCTCTGAGATGGGACTTGCTAGCTTGGGGCTGGACCTCTGCACCCTCAGGGGGCAGGGGACTGTCCTTTCCAGGGGGCCTTATTCCGAGGACCTTGAGGCCCTAGGGCCCTGCCCGCCAGCTTTACTGAGCCCGGCACCACCATCTTTTCTCCTTCCCTGCTTCTCTCGCCAGGATTGCCTGCCCTGGCTGCCAACGACCCGGAAGGTGAGTCAGACTGTACTCCTCGAGCAGTCCCACCCCGAATTCTCCCCTGAGACCCCTGCATTTCGGCTCTTGTACTGGATTCATGTTCCTTTTTTTTCCCTTTCAGATAAAAACAGTCCTTTCTACTATGGTAAGAGCTGCCCGCCCCGCCACCCCCCTCCAACCCTCAGATTGTTTTTTGCCAAGAGTCCCACACAGGGTTGGGTGAGGGGCTGATGTGGGGGAAAAAAGAGGCAAGGATAGGAAGGGGCTTGGACCAGGGCACTGACCAGTAAACACAGTGGATTAAGGGAATGAAACAAGCCAGCCTGGTCCTTGGGAAGATTCGTGACTATCCAGGATGATAGACACACACACAGGAAGTGAGGACAGTTCACAAGAAGCTCTTGTTACGGTTCAAATCAAGTCTGCTGGGAGAAGGGCTGACTTGAGAAAACTGCCTAGAGGAGCTGAGCTACTTGGCCCAAATCCTGTAGCCTCCAGATTCAAGATGGTCTGCTCCCTGCCACTCTTTGGTCCTCACTCTTCCCTCACTGCTTCTGCTCAGGCCACAATGGCCCCCCTGCTGTTGCTCGGACACAGCAGACACACTCCCAGCCTCCGGACCTTTGTACCTTTTGATCCCTCTGCCTGAAACACTTTCTTCTACAGAGCCCCTGCGGCCGCCTCCCTTATCTCCTCAGGCCTCTGCTCAAGCAGGGCCCCTCAGACAGGCTTTCCCTGACTACTCTCCCTAAAAGAGCTACCCCCTAACTTTCTGTCCCCTGCCCCTGCTTATTTGCCTTTGGACCACTTCTCCCCAACTGACTCTACATTAACTCTCTTGTCACTTGCTTGTGTTAACTAGAACGTGGGCACAGGAGGGCTGGGGTTTGTTTCCTACATTGCTGTATCCCCAGCGCCTTGCACATCATAGGTGCCCAATACTTCTTTGTCACGTGGATGGGGGCTTGGATAGGGAAGATTCAAGCTGGCATTCGGGACCCCTTTTCTCCTAGATTGGCACAGCCTCCGTGTCGGCGGGCTCATCTGTGCAGGGATTCTGTGTGCCACTGGCATCTTTGTCCTCATGAGTGAGTGGAAGGGCTGGCAGGGGCGTGGGCAGGGTAGGGCTTTGGGTGCCCTCTCCTGATTGTTCCCCTCTCCTCAACAGGTGGGAAATGCAAATGCAAGTTCAACCAGAAGCCCAGGTGAGATGGTTTTCTCAGTGTGTGCCTGCCTCATGTTGGACGGACACCTTTCAGGGGTGAAAAAGCTAAATCTCACAGAAAGAGGCCAGGCCTCCAGGCTTTGCCCTCGAGGATTCCTGCCAGTAGGATTTCCCAGGTTTGTTCTTCAGAGCTGATGGGGGCTCCCTCGGAGGAGCCCCCATCCTAAGATGCTTTAGTCCCTGGGATGGTTCAACCCTACGAGGGAAAAATAGCCAGCAAGCTATGTCAGGGAAAGCAAGCTATGTCAGGGAAAGCTGAGAATCTTCCGGTCTTGAGGGAGAGGACAACAGGGGTGGATACAGATCTCGCCACTTTTCTTTCCCTAGCCACCAAAGAGGGGACATCCCACCTCTTGTCACTCCAGGTAAGGCAGGGACAGATGGGGCTGAGGGGAGCACGGGGTGTGAGGGGCGTGTGTGTGGTGTACCCGCGCTGGGGAGAAAGCACTCCACCCACTCTCACCGGCTCATCCCATCACCTCTCCCAGGCTCTGCCTATAACTGCTGAGGACGACGGATCAGCCCAAAGAGCATGGAGGCCTCTCTCTTTCCGTATGTCCTGGCCCTGCACAGGAACCTGGGCTCTAGAAGGAAATTCCTCCTCTCCTCAGACTGCCTTGTCAGGCCTCCTCTCTCTTGTCACTGGAGGGGTCTCTGTTCAATTTTTATACAAAAATGATCTTGCCTCCTGCCCGAGTAGTCTCGAGACTTCCTATATGAGAATTGGGGTGGGCTTTTGGCGGTCAGGAGAACGTGGACATGCACTGGGGGCTGTCAAGGAGGTGGAAGCTGAATCTCTTTATTAGGAAAAAGCCCTAAGGCCTAGTCCCTTATGACCTAGTCAGTGGCATGGAGTCTGTCCTCTGCCTCCATGGCCAGGGGAGCTACATGTGCAATTTAAAGTTTTCTAGTATTCAAATAGGAACATTTTGGGGAGTAACAGGGAACTCTAACCAGATGCTGGGACACTCAGGTGGACACTGGGATCATCCCACTGTGACATGAGTACCCAGATGGCTTATAATTGTACTAGTAAGACCTCTATGAACCTTCCACTCACCCCTGCGACCCCACCTCTTTATAGAAGACCCTTCCTAATACCCAAATGTCTCCATGAGACCATTAAATAACTCTCCCAGATAACCCTAATACTATATGATGCCATCTGATGTGAGAACCTCCAATAAGCCTCAAACTCCGAGACTCCCCAATACCCATAAGACCTCCAAAATGTCCCCAAAATCCACCACCTGAAACGCTAAAACCCCTCAAAACACCCCAAAATATCTACATTTCCATGAGATATGCCCCCAAGAAGACACCCACTATAAAACTGTGACCTGTCCCCTAATAACATCCTTATATTCCTCGAGAGTCTTATGAGCTTCCCCATAATCACGAACCTGCACTCCTTAGAGACCCCTGAAGCTCACGGGGGCAGCCAAAATGCACCCCAGCGACCTCCCCCTCCATACCACTGCTTCTGGGTCCTTGCTCCCCACCCAGGCCCCTCTGGAGACACCCTCTCCCAATGATCCCACAACAACGGGTGGAGCGGACTCACAGCGTCTTTATTGAGCTCATACACCTTCTGCCTTCACCCCTGTCACTCACCCAGGAGGTACTAGGTGTCCCCGCAACAACTCTCACTTCCCCACCTACTCCTGGTGCCCTGAGCAAGATGGACAACATCCTGGGCTTCCACCTCCGCAGCGGGCATGCGCACAAGCAGCAGAGGAAGTTAGCGAGCCTGGCAGGAAAACCTGCCCAGCGACTGATGGCGTCATGGAGGCGTGCTCTAAAAGTGATTGACCAGACTGAGTTTAGAGGGAAAGGCAAGTGCTCTCTTTCTGAGTACTTTCACAGGGAGCAGGAGAGGTGGGGGTAGATCGATGGGGAAGGTGCGCTTCCAGACCTCACGGAGCTCTGCACTTTACTCCCACCACGACTTCTGTATTCTGGCTCTGTGCCCCAGCCCGAAACCCCCACATCACCCTTGGTGGGGGTCACTTGCCCCCAGCCAAGATGTTGCTTAAGACTGGAAGGGCACCTCTTGCCTTGAACTTGACCTGTGGCCAGTATCTCACAGGACCAGCCATAACTCCAAGTGGAGCCAGGAGGCCAGTCAAGAGGGTTTCCAGAGGCCTAGGACTCCCCATGCCATATCCCCACCAGCCATGTCCAGGGTCCTCTCTGGTGTCAGGCACTGAGGTCTAACTCATGAAGCTGGTAGATCTGTGTGGGGCCCTTGAAGCAAGCAGCAAACAGGAAGCGTCTGCCAGACATGGTGATGTGCGCAAAGGCCCGGGGGGCCACCAAGGCCGGAGGCCCCAGCTCCTGCAGCGGTTCCAGGAACCCCTTGTCAGGCTCAAAGTGGAAGACCTGGCTGAAGGCGAAGTCGCTACCCAGGATAGCCAGCTGGTCCCTGGCAATGAGCAGTGGCTGGAAGACGTGGGCGCCACGTGAGGGAAGTTGCTGCAGCAGGCGAAACATGGAACCATCCCAGCGCATGACCTGCCAAGTGTGGCCACTAGTTAGGGCCTGGGGTTCAAGAGGGCCATGCCTGCTGGTAGTCCTCTAGGCTTCGGAGGATTTCGAGCAGCTTGTAAGCAGAGGCCTGTAAGTCCCCAAACTCCTGCAACTTTCTCATTTTCATAAATATCACCACCCAGCGGCTCAGGCCACAAACTTGGAGCCATTCTTGGCCTTTCTGTCTCCGACACACCCCACCTAGATTCCATCGGCAATGGAATCTGTCAGTCTTACTTACTATGGCATATATTTCTCCAATCTCCTCTAGCTATACTCTGACCCAGACACAGTCACCTCTTCCGCGGTCTCCCTGCTCCTGTCCCTGTGCCCACAATGTGCTGCCCACTCAGGTACCCTATGAACACCCGAGTCAGATCAGTGCCTCCCAGGCCCAGACTCTCCCCTGGCTACACCTCACTCTGGAAAGAGAGTGGCGGAGAGGACGGCCATCAGCTTTGGGAGTTCAGAATGTTGTGTTGTAGCTAAATGTAAGTCCTGGGGTGAGTCAGAGTTACAGAGCCAGAGGTTGGGGGCAGAATTAGAATCTGGAGTAAGCATCAATGTTGGGGGTGGGGAGTGGTTTAGGGTCAGCCATTTTTGAGGGGTCATAATCTTGGAGACAGCGTTGGGGTCAGAGTTTAAAGATCAGTACACTAGATGGGGTTGTAATTCTAAGGCCAGCCTGTGAGGTTGGGTCAGAGTTTAGAGGCCAGTGTGCAAGGTCAGGTCAGTGCTAAAAAGCCAGTCCTGAGTGCGAGTCAGAGGCAGGTCAGGCCTGCCTTGTGGCTTGTGCTGCCCACCCCACCTCCTGGGCCCAGGCTCACCATGGAATCCCCGATGTAGCGTGTCAGACACAGGAACACATCCCCACCGGCCCGGAAGTGGCGTGTGGCATAGACGTCCTCGGCCTCAGGGATGTCCGTGCGCCTCTCGAAGCGGCCCCCAAACCAGTGGAAGAGCACGGGCCGCTGTGAGGCAGAGGCCAGCAGCAGATGGGGCCGGCCGTCCAGCTCAAGGGCCTCAGCGTCCGTGTCGCGGTGCCAGGCGTGCAGGCTCTGGCGCGGGTAAAAGCCGGGCCCGTCACGGCACAGCAGTGTGGTGCTGCCTGCCTTGGAGGCGTCAGCCACCACAAAGCAGGGCTGCCCATCCAACCACAGGAGCTCGGCGTCGTTGGGCCGCAGCAGCCGCCTCGGGGCCAGGGTCTGCGTGGGGGCCAGGCGCAGGCCAGGGCCTGGCCGGGCCCATAGCTGTGAGCCTCCCCACAGGCGGGCGGCCAGTACGAAGAGGCGCTGGCCCAGCTCCAGCGGCTTGCAGGACACCACAGAGGGCGCTGTGGGAGAGTCAGGGAGCAAGGGGCAGGTCAGGCCAGCTGGGCAGGGCAGGCCCACCCAGCAGGCAGGCTGCAAGGCAGGCAGGAAAATGGGAAGGGAGCTCACCAGACAGCTCTTCCTCAGGCCGGAAGCGCTGCAGGCCATAGTCCCAGGTGAGGATGAGGCAGCGGCCAGCGAAGGGCTGGGCTAGGACCACGTGGGGTTCCCCCTGGTAGGAGAAAGATTCCACGCCCAGTGCCGATTCCCCAACCGTCTGGAACCAAGACAGCTCTGGGGGTAGTAGGAGAGAGTCAGGCAGGCCCGGGGGACCCCAAGGGTTCTCGTCACTGAGCCTCAGTTTGCACATCTCTGAAATGAGGACCGTCATGGCGTTCACCTCATAGGGACAGAGTGGAATCTGTTATCTATAGCTGTATTAACTCACAGTAACATGGTAATACTTTATTTTCTAAGCTTCATGGAACCATCAGGTAATTGCTTAGAAACAGCATGTTTATTAATTCCTTTAATTTCACAAAATCCTATGAGGTACATTCCATTATTATATCAACTTTACAGATGAGGAAACTTAGGCTAAGAGATACAGGCAGCCAGTTTCCAGTAAAATCCATCCTTCCCATCTTTTGTGAGATAGGATTGGAGCTGGACACAAAGCTGCCCAGCTACAGGCCACATTATCCCAGCACTCCCCCAGCACCCTTTCCCAATGGAACATGCTCAGACTGATTTCCCAATGGAACAAGAGGAGAGTGGTGGCCGTAATGCTCGCCTCGCTTGTATGAGCATGGCTTGCCCTAGACTTGGTTTCCTTCCTCTTCTCCCCATGAACTGGCAGATGGATGTCCCACAACTTGGTGTCAATCATGAAAACCGGGACAACCCCAGGGGCTGCCCCACCTGTCTGGACCTCTCACCGCAGACCCTCTGTCTTCTTTAATTCATGAGCCTCTTTGTTATAGCAACTTAGCTTTTATGATAACAATGTACCCAGGTTGCCCAGCATAGTGGTGGTGGAGCTAGGCGGTTGACTCCAGGTCATAGTACTTTGCTCTACATGCCAGGCCCTGTTTCTAGGTGCCAGGGTTGAAGTAATGAACCAAACTGCCAAGGATGCCCATGCAAAGAGGCATCTTTTCAAAATGTCCAAATCATCACTCTTGCTCAAAACCAACCATGGCTTCCTATAGCCCTAAGGTAGAATCCACTTTCCCCTCTGTGGCTTTCAGTGTCTTGTACGGTTAGGCCCCTGTGCCTTTGACCTTATCTGTGTCCTTCCCTTCACTCACTCTCCCAAGCCAGACCTCCTTGCTTTGATCTTCAAACAGGACAAGCTCTATGCTGCCTCAGGGCCACTGCACGTGCAGTCCCCTCTCTCCACAGTGGCTTTCCCTCTGTACTTGGCTGCATCCAGAGCTAATGCCATCTCTTCAGAGAAGCCTCCTTAGATGCCCCATGTAAGGTAGGACACTCCACTCTGAGTGTTCCTCATCACTTTTATTTGTGCAACGTTTTATTTAATGTCTGTCTCTCCACTCCCCAGGTCTGTGAGGCCAAGGCCCAGGGTTATCTTGGCCACTACAGTGTGCCCATCGTCTCTCACAAGGTTGGGCACAAAGTGGACCTTGGTGAATGTTTGTTGAATAACTGAATAAGGAGTGATTCTTAAGTTAAATTCTCTTGTTCTGTGAGTCCCACAGACCTAAAACATGTCTTACACTTAGATGATGATGATGATGATGATGATGATGATGATGATGATGATTTTATTATATTAATAGACTTCGGATTTGAATTCAAATGTCCACTCCTTCAGGAATCCCTTCCTGACCCTCTCGTTATGTCTGGCCTTCGGTCTGGCTCTGGGCTCCCACAGCCCTCTAGGCTTTCTACTTCCCAGCCCTGACCACTCCGTGCTTCCCCTACCCCAGTCCTGATCATTCTGGACTATCTCTGCCTTCTTCTGGACTGTGGCTCTGTGAGGGCAAGACCCAGGGCTGTCTTCATCACTGCTGTGCTCTCTGCATTACCAAGTACCCATCACGGTACCAAAATATATTTATGGAAAAGCAAAATGATCATAGGAAGTGTTTTAGCAGTGGTCATTTTTATATTAATAACAAGAGTGAACATTTATAAGGCCCTTCTGTCCCAGGCCCTGTGCCGAGTGCTATGCAGGCATAGACATATCACTGAATTCTTACGGCAATCCTAATGTCACTGTTTATTACCTCCATTTTACAGATGAAGAAACTGAGGCTCAGGGAGGTGATGCTGCTTGCTCAATCTCATAGCCAGGGAATGCCAGAGCAAGAAGTGAGGTGAACTCCTCGGCCCTGGCTGCTGTCCCCCTGATCTCCCACTTTCTTCTGGGAATCCCTGCTGTCCGTCCCCCCACACCCCGCCCAGCCAGGAAAGCCCCCACCTATGGCTCTGCACTTGAATGTCTTGGGGTCGAGGTGGCGGAGCTGCATGTGGGCCAGAGTGCTGGGGCTGGCGCAGGCCCCGGTCCCCACGCTGGCGTTCACGGTGGACATCCACTGCAGCAGCCAGAGGACACGGCAGTCACACTGGAACTGGTTCCCGCGGAGGTCCCTGGGGCAAGAGGCCGGGGAGGGGCTGCGACCTGGCTTCCACCCCTCGGAGGCCAAACTCCCCACCCCCTCCTAGGCAAGGGTTCAGGATGGGGCCCCATAGGTAGTGTGAAAAATATGTAAGAACCATCGCTGCTGAATGTATTGTGTTGACCAAAAGTGGGCACAGAGATCCCCTCCCCTCTCAAACATTCCCACCCGCCCCCAAGAACAACCCAGCCCCCTTGAGCCTCACACGTGAGTCAGGGTCTCCAGGCCTCGGAACAGGAATCTGGGGAGGGTCTCGAGATGATTATTGGCCAGGCTCCTGATGAAGGCAGAGAAGGAGGAGGGACCATCAAGAGCTACCAGGGTGCCCAGCGTTCCTGTCAGGGTGGGCTGAGGCAGTGGAGGGGTGGAGGCACGCACAGGTGTGTGAGTGAGCGAAGTCCTCTGAGAGCATTCTTAGAGATGGAGCCAATCTCATTGTCCTCGATGAAGCTGTGGAGGGAAGAGGGGGTGAGGGAGAGCCCCTTGGTTTCCTGTGTGGGCCCACAGTTTTTAGCAGCACTTGTCCCTGGAAGCCATAGGCTACTGGAATGTGTTGAATTCTCTCCCAACACTTGGCATAATCTTAGGGAAAGCCTCCCCAGAAACTTCTTTTCACCAAGGTCCCAGCCTACAATCCCAGGAGCCAAGAACCTTACCCTGCGGTCACTGCCAGCCTCACAGTGAACACTGCCAGCAGCATCACCACCACCACTGCCACTGTGATCACCAACGCCAGCTCTAGCACCAGTATCACCACCAATACCTCCACCGCCATGCATTATAATCATCACCCATGCCTCCCTCTACCGTTGTCATCAACCCCAGTACCAATAGCTGCCAGCATCGCCAACACCGTACCATGTCACCAGCACTACCACCATCATTGCCAACGCCAACATCACCACTCACTCCCATCGACACCAGCACCACCCCATCAGTACCTACCCCCACGCCAGCAACACCGATAAGCAACGCGACAATCACGATCAGCACCAAAATGGCTGCCGCCATCGTTACCAGTACCACCGCCATTATCCCAAACATCAGCACTGGCACCAGCATTGCCAACACCAACAACATCACCATTATCCCCATCACTCACCTCCTCACCCGCCACGAGCACCACCACTGCCACAATTTTAATACACACCAACACCTCCACCATCATCGCCAAACCCAGTACCGACGACACTTCTGTTACAGCAACACCAGCATCCTACCTGCAACCATTACCACGCAAACACCAATACCGATATCAGAATTACCGGTGTCCATTACGCTGATAATTATCACTAACACCAACCTCTCATACTTCATCATCAACATCACTAACAGCGCCATCACTGTTGGGTCTGCCTTTTTTTTTTTTTTTATCGACATCATCCTCAATATGCCACCACTTCCTCATGAGCAGCGGCAGCAAGATCAGCACTGGCACTATTGCCATCAGCACGAGCATCAACACCGGTGTCATCATTGCCATAGTATCATCACCACCACATAACTCAGAGCTGTTTCTTGTTAATTTGAAACATTTCCTGTCTCCGGCCTCTATGCACCTTCCCTGGGATCCCATAAGTCAGGTAGGGCCAGAAACAGCCTTGGGTTATCCAGGCCCTCTGTGGATCTTTAAGTACAGAGAGGCGAGGTGAGCAGGCTGAGATTACACAGCTGAGCAGGAGCCCTGACCCTGCCCAAGAGGCCAGACCCCGTGCCCATCAAGGACAGACTCTTGTCCAGACGCTTCCTCACCAGGCCAAGAAGCCCCTACCTCCTCCTACTCTAGGAGCCATATAGGACCCCGCCTTCCTTTCCCAGGCCCCCATTCCTGTCCCATCCTCTGGTCTCACTCACAGGTACTGCAGGTGGGACAGGCCAGCAAATGCATCATCCTCAATCACGGAGAAGGAGTTGGATGTGAAGAGGCTGGCAAAGGAGCAAGAAAGAAATTTTTCAGAGCTGCTGGCCCCTATCTGACATTTTAACCTTGGCCCTCACCCTTAGCCCACATGGGCGTGGTCACACACACACACACAAGCATGTGATGTGAGTGCGTGGACACAGATTCCAGACACACACACATATATGTGCACACCCCCCACACGTATGTGCATGAACACCCACTCCCTTGAGCTAGTCGTCAGCTCAGCTGGGGCCCACTCACAGCAGGTGCAGTGACGGCAACCTCAGGAAGCTGCCGGCCTTCAGCTGGGTGACTCCAGTCCTAACAAGCGAGCTGGGGACAAGGGCAGTCGTGGGTGAGGAGGAAACCACTTCAGTGCTGCAGCCCTATCCTAGAGCCGTCACCTGTCTGGGGGACCCTGGCATGTGCCCTTACCCTGGGTGTGTGTCCCCTACATCCCAGGGGGACACATTTGCCCTCTTTGCCTGGCAAGGGTCCTGGCAGCACTCAGTCCACTGTCCCCGGCTGTTCCTCCTCCCAGGCCCCTCATGCTGCCCCTGCCCTTTGGAATTTCCCATCTTCTCCCTTTCGGATCCCAGCAGCCCCCTTTCAGGCATCCCGACATCCTTTGCTGCCCACCTCCCAAGATCCTGACAGGCCCCTGTTTCTTTGGAGAACCCAGCACCCTGCCCCCAATCCCTGGGGTCCCAGAACGCCCATCTCCACCCTCAGGCCCCCAAAGGGTCTGACACTCACAGTGACAGCAGGGTCGGGGAGAAGCTCTCAGGCAGGTCCGGGGAACCTTCACACAGGGCACTGTCTTTGGAGCAGGAGCAGCTCAGAGGACACTTTCCTTTTGGGGGTCTCCAGGCCACCCCCGCCCCAGCCTCAGCCAGCAGCAACAGCAGCAGAATGCCTGCCCCTCCCATGCCCCCTCACCCCAGCAGAGGCACCAGCTCCTCTCTGCCCCTCAGCTCCGCCCAAGCTGTGGACACTACATCTCCCATGCCAGGCGACCCTCCATCTCGCCAGCTGGCACACTCTGCCCTGGCTCCTTGCTCCCCTGTCTGTTTCTCTTTCAATCTGTCTTTCTTCCTATATCTCTTTGGTGTCCAATTTTCCGTTCATTTCTCTTTCCCTTTCTTTCTCTTTCTGTATTTCTGACTCAGTGAGTTAGTCTGTTTCCTACTCTGTCTCTATTTCTGTCTTTGTCTCTACTTCTTTGTCTCTTTTTCTAACTCTGTTTCTCTGTCTCTCAGTCTCTGTCAGCCTGTGTGTGTGTCCCTCTGTCTTTATTTCTTGTCTCCCAACCCCCCTTTCTAGCTCCCTGTATGTTTCTTCCCCTCCTCCCACGCCCCTTGTCCCTAGAGGTTTGGGAAAGGGACTCACTGGGCACCGGGTGTGCCCAGCAAAGCCGGGTAAGAATGAGGAGGGGGTCAGAGGCCAAAGGAAGAGCAGCACTGGGAAAGGGACTGGATGGTCCCATGGGAGGGGAGGGCAGGGGAGGGGCCACTGAAGGCTGGAGTGCCCTGGCCACTCCCAGCCAGCCCCCTGCCCAGATTCCCCACGCAAGGAGTATGAGGACTATGTCACCGGGGTGGGGACCGGATGACTCTGCAGGCAGGAGGGGGATGGGAAGAGAGACCACTGGGAGCTGGAGCTGCCCTGGACACTCCCAGACAGCCCCCTCCCTTGGCTCCAGGAGGTTGTTGCGGGCACTGTCACCAGTCTTGGAGGGGCCAGCTCAGGTCCAGATGCTCCCTCTAGTGGCCATACTAGGCAGCAAACTGCTCTGCTGCAAACCCACAACCTCCCTTGCCTGCCCAAAATTAACCCCTTTAGTGTCTACCACCCACTGGGGGTTGGGAAAATGTTGATGAGGACGCCACCTGCTTCTTCAGGGTGGACTCTGCACCAGGCCGTCCTGAAGGTTGATCTATAAACTCCTTCAAACCTCCCCACAGCCTGCTGAGATTGACACAATTGCATGGCTATTTTACAGATGGACATACTGAGAGAAAGGTCAGAAAGCAGAGCCAGGACTTGAGCCCAGGCACCGGCTCCGGGGCCTCACCACATGGCTTTACATCCTTTCTTTGGAGATCAGAAGTCATAGGTAGTGGTCGTTTTTATTTGGACTAAACTTTTAGCAATTTGGTTAGATGCTTTCCATTAAATAAAAATAAATAAATGGCGCTTGTTGCCCAGCCCAAAATTGTAGCAATAATACTCCCTGAGCACTTACTGTGTACTTGTCTCTCTGTGAATTCACTCAGTCGTCACAACCACCCCGCGAGGTGAGTAGGGTTGCTAATCCCCACTTTACAGGTGGGGAAACTGAAGCATCAGGATGTTAAAAGATTCATTTCATGGCCCTGGACAGACCCAGACCTAACCACACCCACTGCCATTGAGTAAAACACACAGCCTCCCTCCTCCTGCTGCACACATCCCTGACCCTCCGTTTTCCTATCTGTCAAATGGGGCGATCATGGCACCTACTTCCCAGGTATGTTGAGCAGTCAGTGAGATGATGGAGGCCACGCCCCTGGCTTGAAGTTCAGTGCAGAGTGGTTGGTGGGCTTGGGTGGACTCTGGGCCCAAGTGCATGTCTGCGCCCAAGCAGCTCTGTGATTTGAGCAAGGCTCTCAGATCTTGGTTACCTCAGCTCTCAAGAAGGGATGATAAATTTCTTATGGGGTCTTTGAAAAGACAAAGAACTTAGTACCTGAGCTCGGAGGGGACAGATAAGCCTAAATCCACACTCATAGTGTGCCCAGCCCAGCAGGGTTTTCATGCCAGTTTATGATGAGAAGGGTGACAGTAACGATAATGACAGCTAACATTTTTTGGTCACTTACCGTATGTCAGGCCTATTCTAAATGTTTTACACAGATCATCTCAGAAAATCATCCCGACTTCCCTCTAAGATGAATATTATCTCCATTTTACAGAAGAAGGCACAGAGAGGTTAAGTTATTTGCCCAACATCACAGAGCTAGAAAGTGGCCGAGCCACTCCACTCTGGAATAGTTGGCCCTGTGAGGGGAGGAAGCTGAGGATTGACTAGATCTGGCCAGGTGCCCCCACTTCCCGCTTGCCGCTTGCCCCGTTGATCCCTGTCACCCCTCCCCAGTGCTGCATAAACATCAGGGTTATCATTAACCAGGGACTGCTGGTGACCCTGGGGTGCAGGCACAGGATGCACAGAAGCTGAGGGCTCAGATGGACAGGGACGAAGGAGATTTTCAAAGGCCTTGGGTCCTCTGAGGCCATGCGCATACATAAATGTGTGTGTCAAGGCTTCACCAGTGCCTGAGTGTGAGCATACTCACCTGTCCCTGACTCTGCGCCCTGCAGAGCCAAGGATCTGTGCCAGCTTCTGGCCTCTGTGACAGGAAGGGGGCAGTTTCTGTCCTTAGCCACCAGGGGGATCCTGGGGGAATTAACTCCACTTTGCTCAGTCTCAGTTTCCTCATCTCTAAAATGGTGTTAATAATAAGACAATGTCAGATCAGAGACCTCTGAGCCTGACCTGGGTTACGCATACAACTTCAGTGATTTCTCCATTTTATAGGATAAGAAACTGAGGCACAGAAAGTTCACGTGGGCTGCTCAAGATCACACAACCAGGAGTGGCAGAGTCCAGACCTGATTTCGGATTTCTCTGTCACCAATGCCTTGTGAATTTGGCTCACCTATGAAGACAGCGGGTAAGTCCTCCTCCAGGAGGTCCTAGAGGCCACATGAGCTCAGGGAAGGGGAGATTCAGGGTTAAACACACCAACCCATGTCTGGTGGTGTCGGCGTGCGAACACAAGCGTATAGGCCTATATGTCTGTGATTATATGGCCAGCTATGTGTCTGTTCGCTTGTGCATGAGGTTGTGAACACAGGTGTGTGTGTCTTTGTGGTTATGTGTAAGAGTAGCTGGCCGTATGGCTGTGTCCTTGACAGTGTTTCTGCTGCTCTGTGTGCCTGTGTAAATGTGTATGTGTTTGTGTACATGTGTACACAAGTTTGTGAACCTTCACATCTCTGAGACTGTGTAGAAATGCTGGCTGTGTGTCTATGCCTTTGAGTGTATTTATGTGTGGCATGTGTGTATCGGTGTGTTTCCGTACCACTGGTTGTGAGTGTGTCTTCACAATAGTGTGTGTCTTTGTGACTAATCATTAGAAGGGACAGTTGTGTGGCTGTGTCTTGGATTGTCCCTCTGCACGGGTATCTATTTGAATGAATATTTGTGTGTGTTGTGTAGGTACACGAATGTGTTTGTCTTGGTGTTTTGTGACTGATGTTAAAAAGTGCTGACTGTGTTTGCATATTTGGGTTTTTGGATTTCTCTATGGGTGTGTTATTCTGTGTGTGTCTGCCTCTGTGTTTGTATGTATGCACATATATGTAGTTGTGTGTTTTTGTGCCTGTTTACCTGGGTCTGTGGGGTGTGTGTGTGTGTGTGTCTGTGTGGTGTGCCCCTGGGGGACCTCACAGTCAGCAGCAGACAAAACACACACACAGACATATACACACACACACAGAGATAAAGACACAGACACACACTTAGACACACACACACACACACACACACACACACACTGAAATATTCCCCAAACAGTCAGGGGTCAGCGGGCTCCTCAACACTCAGGCTTGGTGACCTAGGGCCCATCTGGGCTCAATTCTCAGGAAGTAGCACAAAAACTGACACCCACCCTCCCACCAGACCTCAGAAGCTCCCTGAGGTGGGCCTGAGGCATGTGCGTGCGGGTGCGTGTATGTGTGTGTGTGTATGTCTGCCGTCCGGTCCTCCCCAGCTTTCCTCAGCGCGGCTGCCTATGTTCTTCCATCTGAGCTGAGAGAGTTAACCTAGCGGGCCAGGCCGGTCTGGGCTGGGGGCCGCCCCCTGGCCCCCCTCCAGCCCCGGCTCCAGTTACAGCTGCTGGTTGGGGAGGGCATGGCTGGGGTGGGGCTGGGAGGGGAGGCTGCTAGGGCGGTGCGTCCAGCTCTGAGCCAGGGGGTCCAAAGTGCTCACCCCGGTCACAGCCGGACTTGGGGGCCTTCTCTCAGCAGGGGACAGCCTGATTGGGGTGAGCGTCTCCCACCCCTCCCCTCCCGGCCTCACCCTTTGCCCGGCTGGGCTGCTTATTTTGGGAGCAGGAGTGGCCGGCCCGTGGTTTCCCAGGCAGGCTGGACCCAAGAGGAAGGGAGTGGTGGTTGGGACATTGGGGTTCCCCTAAGGGTGAAGTGTAGGTGCAACTCCTCCCTCCTCCGCTGCTGTCCCCTGGCTGGGCGTGGGTTGCAGACACTCACATGTGCAGGTCGGGTTGCGTCACTGTTTGGGGGCACTAGAGGCCTAGATGAGAGTGACGCCTGCCTGACCGTGTCTCCATCCCACGTCCTGCTCCACCCAGAAGCGTGGGGAGCGGGCGCCGTGTCCATTCCAGCCCCACTGTGCGTGCGTGCGTGCGTGCGTGTGTGTGCGTGCGTGTGTGTGTGTGTCCTTGCCCTTGGCATCTGTCTTCTTTCTCATGTCACTCGCCCGGTTGTCCGCTTATGAAAGATGTCACCCAGAGGTGGGCGGAGGGGATGTTTTTCCGTTTTCTCATCCCTTCCAGGAGAGGAGAAGGGGTGGCCTTTTCCCCAGCAGGGTTGTATGTGACCCCAAGGAGGGGAAGGAAGACTGTTGCCATGGTGGCCTGTGTGAGGCAAATTCCTCCAGAGTGAAGTGGGAGATATTTATACCCAGGGTCAGGCAGAGAGCGGCTGCCAGCGGCCAGAGCAGCAGAGCTGGGATATTGCAGACACAGTGAGGCCGTGGTGTGCGGGCAAGTGGGCCCTTGGGCGTGTCCTGGTTGTCTTGTCCTTTGAGGTGTATCTTGCTGTCCACCTGGGTATGGTGAGGTCTCCTGCCCTCTCCGCTAGAGTAGACATGGGGAATCTGGGGCCTGCTGTGGGAGTGTGGGGCGGGGGGCGGCAGGCCTACAGGAGAGTCCTGTGGCTTACATATGTCTCACCCCTGTCCTTGCTGCCATGTGATCCCCCACCGTGTGGTTGTTTTGGTGACACCGTGTCTCATGAAGCAGGGGTTGCTCCTGTTTCTGAGGGTGGCCAAGCTGGATGACAAATATTTCTGGAATTAAGTCCTTCAAATGTCTCCAACTTAACCCCTTGGATTCAGGCCTCAATGGAGGGGGGATGAGGGTACACATTTCCTGACCCTTGGTGTCCTCCAGGACAATGGCATCTCTTGACCACATCTTGGTTCTCTGTGTGGGTCTCCTGACCATGGCCAGTGCAGGTGAGTTTGGGGGTGGAGCACACTACTCACCTCAGCCCCCAAGGTGGCAGGGGTCCGGGAAACCCTCCCTGCAAAAAAACCAAGTTGGAGACTCAGTTGGAACACTGGGAAATTGGTCTCACCTGGGGTCCAGTCACAGGCTGATGTTCGGGAGAGGGGAGGATGTCCAGATCAGGCAGAGGTAAAGGGTGGGGTGGTGGCTGCCTTCCTGAGAAATATTGAACCATAGACAACCTGTAATGGAGAGCTTGGACAGTTGGGCGCCCCCAGCTCTACCCAGGATGGTGCGGAGGAGGCAGCTAAGACCTAGAGGATGGGTAGCCTACTCAGGGTCCAACTGTTCCCAAACTCTCAGCCCAGAAAAGGAGAGCCCCCAAAAGGGCCTCTTTATACCCCTCATTGTCTAGGCTCCTATGAAACATCCAACCTCTGATTTCTCTCTTTCCAGAAGCTCCACAGGAACATGACCCATTCACCTATGGTAAGGGAGAGAGGGGCAACTATCTTTGGGAGTTGGGGAGGGGGGTGGGGTTTGCCTGTCCTGCCCTCATGTTCTCTTTCTATCTCTCTCAGTGCTTATGTCTGTCACTCTCCTTGGCTCTCTCCCTCTTGATCTGGCTCTCTGACTCTTTCTGTCTCAATCTCCCCTTGTCTGCTTCTGCATCTCTTTGTGTGTCTTTGTCTATTTAATCTTTTTGTCTCTCTGATTCTTTCCACTTTTACCTCTCCATATTTTATGGCCCATTCTCTGCTGCCTTCTGACGTTTACCTCCTCATCCTCTCCATCATCCTTCCCTGGTCCATTGTTTCCTTCCTTTTCCCTGAACTGCCCACCACCTTCCCTTCTTTCACTCTCATTTCCCTGATCCGCCTCCTCCCTCCTCTCATTGATCGTCTTTCTCCTTTCCTCCCCATCTTCCTTCTTGCTTCCTCCTCCTCATTCTGCCCCTCTCTTATCCTTCCTCCTCCCGTCCCTGCCCTTACCCTCCTCCCTGCTGCCCATAGACTACCAATCCCTGCGGATCGGAGGCCTCATCATCGCCGGAATCCTTTTCATCCTGGGTATCCTCATTGTCTTGAGTGAGTACCCCTACACCACTGCCTCCGCCCCGCATCTAAGAGTTTCCGCCTCAGCCCCGCCCAGTCTCCACTCTTGTCCCGCCCTGTTCCTGCTCCGCCCCATCCCGCCCCACCCCTATCCTCACCCTTGGCTCCGCCCAAGCCCCTGTGGCTCCGCCCCTCGCGAGCACCCGCTGAAGCAAGAGTGCCGCTGGGCACGCGCCTAGAGCAGACTCTCAGACTTGTCTTCCCCCCATTACCCACCCACCCACAGGCAGAAGGTGCAGGTGCAAATTCAACCAGCAGCAGAGGTAAGAGGCCGACCCAGCACTCATTAACCTACTGCGGCTCTACAGGGAAGTCCACCCAACCCGCAGCCAGAGACCCTTCAGCAAATTTGTATTAAGCACCTACTACGTGCCAAGCCCCAAGCTAGGTCCTGGGACCAAGCAGTAAATTAACTGCCTTCCGTGCCTGGCTGAGCTCCCAGCCTAGTGGGGGCGGTGGCTTTAGGTTCCAACAGCCCTACAAATATAAAATCACAAAGTGTGATAAGTGCTGTGAAAAAAAGAGCTGCCGCGAAATGAGATCACCTTACTTGGTGGCCCAGTTTAGCTCAGAGTCTTGTTCCTAGCTCTTTGATTCATCTCTAAATAAATATGAATACCTACCTTCTCCACGTTAAAACAATTATAGATGTCCCACGTCCCAGAAGCTGTTGCATTGTGTATTATCTTATTTACCCCTCACACCATGTCTCTGAGGTCGGTGCTGTTATTAACATCATTTTACGGATGAGGAAGCCGAGGCACAGGGAGGTAAAGTCACATGCCCAAGATCACTCAACTAGAAACTGAGATTCTCTCAAGGCAGTTGGGCCTCAAGTCCCTTTGGTGGTCCCTCCACTACCAACTTTCAGTCCCTTCCCCAGTACTCCAGGAAGTACTCATTGGTACCCGCTGGGAGCGCCTCCGGCCACACACTTAAAGGGCTCCTGGATGCGCCTGACTTCCTGGCGGAACTCAAGCCTGCTCCTCGCCCCTCTTGGCCTCAGGGCACACCGGCCTGTGAAACCAGGGCTGCATTGGGGGATTCCTGGGAGTGGCTGTCTCCTTTTCCGTTCCCGATTCCTCTGCTTGTCTATTCCCAGGACTGGGGAACCTGATGAAGAGGAGGGAACTTTCCGCAGTTCTATCCGCCGTGAGTTTGGGGGAAATTTCGGGTGCTTGGGGGTGAGGGCTGTTTCCAAGAACCCTTCTACTGGTCCTCTCTGGGCGCGTGGAGGGGCTTGATCTCAAACCGAGGGGCGGGGAGTTTCCTTGCTTCCTAGCCCTCTATAGGAGCCGGGGTACCGCCCCTGACACCCAAACTCTCTGTGTTCCCCCTCAGGTCTATCCACCCGCAGGCGGTAGAAACACCTGGCGCGATGGAACCCAGCCAGGTCTCGCAGCTTCCACGAGGCTGGGGGAGGGAGGGGAGAGGAGGGGGAGAGGGACTAAGATGGGAGGGCTGGGGCGGCTCTCCTGCCTCTCACCCTTTTCACCCCCACAGGATTATCCTGGCACCTGACTCCTCCCACATACCACTGCGCGCCCACTGCCACTCGGACTGCGCTTTCCCCCCGCCCAGCCCCCACAGACTTCCAATAAAACGTGCTTTTCTCTCCTGACAGCGCTTTGTGGATGTCAGTCCCTCTGCGCGAAAGCCTGGGCGCCCTCTTGGCCCCGGCAGGGGGCGCCCCCACCATTGGGGAAGGGGCGGGGACGTCAGCAGTGGGCGGGGGCGGGGGCGGGGGTGGCCTGGACAGGGGCGGGCTCTCCGGGCCCCCATTGGCTACGGCACCCCCAACACCAGGGCTCCCCCCATCTCCCCCCCCGACATCAGTCCGTCCCGCTTCCAGCTGCTGCAGCCGCGCCTTCACAGCCTCAGCATCCAGCCACCCCCTGCGCCGGCCCGGCATGGCGACCCCGACCCAGGCCCCCACAAAGGGTGAGCGTCGCCTGGGGAAAGGGCACAGGGGGGCCTGGGATCTTAGAGCTTCGGAGAGAGGATCTGGGGAGATTCCAGTACTGGAAAGGGACGGGAGTGGGGAAGGGGACGTCGGTTCCTCCCATAGGCGGAGGCCCCTGGAGTGCACCCTTTGGAGCCTCTCCGGGTCTCTTGGACACCCTCTCCCGGTGGTGTCGTTCCTGTGCCGGACCGGCGGTTGGAGAGCGGCAGTCCCGAGAGAAAGGATGCTCGCACCGGTAGCTATGGCAACCGGGTGGCTGGTCCTGCACGGCGGTGGTTGTGGACGCGAAGAGATGGGCTTCGAGGGCAGAAGCGGGTGGGTCTGCAGCCGCAGAGGTTCTTACCGATTTCAAGGTCCCTGAGGTGGGTGAGGGTAGAGGGTCCGTATTCCTCTTTTTTTCCAGCATTAGCTCCTATGGTGGGTGTTTTCTGAAATCCCTGACAGGTAGGTTCAGTGGGAAGGGGAGAAAAGGGAAAGACAGGGAGAGGGAGCGCTGGAGGAAGTGAGAGAGAGGTGGAGAAAGAGAGTCAGAAAGGAATATAGAAAGAGACTGACTGAGAGAGCCCAAAAGAGGTAGAAAGAGACCAAGAGAGACAGGAGGCCCAGTGCCAGAGACACAAAGAGAGACCTAAAGAAAAGAGAGATATGAGATTCAGAGAGATTCAGGGAGAGTCAAGAGGAGAGGCAGAGAGCAACAGACAGAGATGCAGGAAAAGAGAACCCAGAGGCAGAGACAGAGAGGGACTGAGGCAACTGTTGAGAGGAAGGCATAGAGAAAGACACAGAGGCCGAGAGAAAGACTGACCCTAGCGCCAGAGACGGACTGAGCGAAAGGAGGAGGGGCAGGACAGGGTGGGGCCTGAACCACTGCAGTGAGCCCCCATGGGCAGGAATGGGTGGCAGGACCCTCCTCTCCAGCCCGCATTCAGGGGTGATGTCAGGTCCGGGAGGTGCACTTGGGTGCACACAGATGCCCCTCCCTACCCCGATCCAGCCACAGCGATTTACATTTCACACCCATTAACCTAGTTATGCACCCACTTAAACACTCTCTCTCCCCTAAAAGCCCCCTTTTCTGAGCCTGCTCCTGGAGAGGAGCAGAGGGCAGAATGCTTTAATTGGGTGTGAGGGGCAGGGGAAGGGTTTCTAGCACCAGAGAGCAGGGCTGGGGGGATAGGCTAGCAGAGCGAGGAGCCCCTGGTGGTGAAGGAAACCCCACTCCACTCTAATCTCCCCTTCCCTGCCGCCTTTCCCAGCTGGCGGGGGCTGCTGCACTGAGCCGTATCTGCAGAATTCGAAGCAGGGCGGGGGGGGGGGGGGCTGCAGAGGCTGGAAGCCACCTTAGGGAGAGGGGGCAGGGCTGAGCCAGCAGGCCTGGCGGGAGCCCAGAGCTTCTTTTCACAGAGATGGTTAGCAGGATCGATGGCAGCAGGCTGGCAGCGGGGGGAGGACAGATGCCTCAGAGCCTCCCCACCGCCCCACCTTTTCCCCAGTCACAACATGAAAGGGGACTCAGGTCTTGGGAAATCTCGAGGGAGGAAAAGCACATTGTGCCTTGCGAATTGCTTAATGAAACTAATTAATGGATTGTTGGAAGAGTGGGGGAGGAAGGTGAAGTCTCTGCCCACTCTATCACAGAGCTGGAGGGAGAGTTGGGGGCGGGGCAAACAAAGTATGCAGGAGCCCCCCTGGACCTGGGTCCCTATTCCTGAGAAGGACCCTCAGCTTGGCCAGAAGCCAGTCCTGCAGGGGCAACAATGGTAGGTACAAAGGGAGCAGAGGGAGTCAAGATTGGAGATGGATTCAGAAGCCCAACCTCCAAGCCTCCCACAGGACCCCACCCAGCCTGGCGTGTCCAGACCCATCACCTCTCTTCACCTTTCAAGATACCCTGGTTGCCATAGCAGCCACCTCCTTCCTGATGTCTTTCTGACAACTGGCCTAGAGTGGTGCACATTCCTTCTCCTGACTCCTGGCTCCACCCTTAGCCCAGCCTTGCCCTGAGGACCCAGATTGCTGGGTCATCAAGGACCAGAAGAGGAACTTCTGCCTGGAGCACGGAGCACTCAGGGAGGAACCAAAGAGGATTCTGGGACAAGCTCCCACCCAGTGGGCTCCTGATGGTTTGGGTAGTGAGGGCTTGTGAAAATACACGAGACAAAAGCTGGATAATCCAACTGCACCACCTCTGATGCAGTCTCCTGCAGCCTAACAGGGGCTTCCTTCCTTCCTTCCTTCCTTCCTTCCTTCCTTCCTTCCTTCCTTCCTTCCTTCCTTCCTTCCTTGAAACTTTCTTTGAGAGACTTTCATAAATGCCGGAGTTAACAGCAGAGATGAGTCAAGCAAATTTACTCCCCATCTGGTGGGGAAGCTAATACAGAGCACAGATGTCTCTAAAATAATGTTTCCCCATCTTAATGCTTTTGAGTACCACCTTCCTGATTTTTTCCCTACCCAAATGTTCCCTGCTATTTAAGATATTCCCTTCAAAGGATTAACTTTTAGAAAACTTAATCAGCTTTATTTTATATCACCACTATAAATGGAAAATCAGGATTTTTTTGCATTAAATTGAAGGCAAATATAAAAATGATCTTAAATAAGTGTCTTCACTTTTCTGGGCCTCAGCGTCCCTCTTTTGTGGAATAAAGATGAAAATAGCACCTATATCAGAGAGCTACTGTGAAGATAAAATGTGTTAATATCTGTGAAGTGCTTAGAAGAACCTGGCATGGAGTCAGTGCTGTCAAGTACTGGTTAGATAATAACTAAAGTATAAAGCCAGATAACATGACAAAATTCTACCTGGTGAAGGCTCTGAGCCCTATGCCTGTGATCTCTTGGGAAAAAGAAGGAGATTAACAAGAGTTGGAGGATGTTAAAGACACATCAGCACCTACTTAAGACTTTCTCTTCGAAGACTGGACGGAGAGGCCAAACTCAAAAGGTAGCTCTTGTATGAGCACTTAAATGCTCCAGCAGAAGTGACAATGACATTTCCACTCACAGTTCATTGGTCAGATTTAGTCACATACCCCCTCTGTCCCTACCTCAAGGCAGCCAACCTTCCCTGAGCCTGGAAGTGGAAGAACACTAATGACAACACCTGGCATCATCCTGGCACTCCTGGTACCTGTCCCCTCAGGGTGTCCTAGAATTCTGCTCTAGACAAGGCAGAGTGTGCTCAGAGCTGTCTGAGGAATTCGGGAGCCATCAGGATGGGTTTTTGAATGAGAAGTTCGATCTGAGCTCTCCGGAAGGGGAATATGGTTTGAGACAGGGAGGTGGGTGATGGGGAAAAAGAAACACACACACACACACACACACACACACACACACACACACACATTTTATCCACACATTAACATTTATGAAATCAGAGTGAGTCTTCTAATAGATGGGTATGTTTCATGTGGTACAATTATATACATATTTATACATAATACACACACTGGGAAAGCTAATACAAAACCAATTATGAATCTTAAAATCAATTGTGTCTTAGAAATAAATAATATAGGATACATTATATATAGCATAATATAGGGTGTAGTATAGGACAGCTTTCCTGTGCCGGATTTGGTGGCAGAAATGAGCAGATAAGAGAGGTAGCTACAGTGCCTCCCTTTTGGAGCTCTTAGATGACCAAGAGGTTTTGGGGGAAGCCGATGATGCACTCAGCAGTCCACCAGTGGGATTGGAATCTGTTTACCCCTAGCGCTATATGCAAATGAAAGTATGCATGTGTTTTCAGGAAATAAATCCATAGCTTGCAAAAGACCTCCACAGGGCACTAGGACCAGAATGGCCATGTATGATTGGATAGGTTGTGCACTGAAAAAGGGAAGGTACCAACTAATGGAGTAAGTAGGGGCTGGAATCCATCCTATGCTTCACTCTTCAAGCCTTGTGTCCTTCCATGAAGCTATACTACCCAGAGCAAGGGGTCACTTTATCTGATTTCTACACAAAAATCACTGGGCCAATGGCTTCATCTGGATCCTCAAAAATATTAAGAAACCCGGTGTTGAAATATGTTTTCCTTCTTTTCTCTGCCTTCCTTCCCACAGTTCCTCAGGAACCTGACCCATTTTACTATGGTGAGTGGCAGATTCTCTGATGAGGGCTCTCTGGGGCTGGATGGAGGGGTGGCTGCATATCCCCATGGGTCACTGCTGAAGTGGCTTCAGCTGTGGCTGATACATGCTGGGTCACTGGTCATGTGTTCATATAGATGCAGTTCACACTAGCTGGGCTCATGGAGGACAGCATCGGATTGGGTGTTGGGGGGGGTACGCTCTATGGACCCCCTTCAGGCATAATCAGGACTCTTGGCTGGTGCACTGGGGTCACCAGAGAAGCAAACAACTCTGTGGTCAGGCTGCCTGGATTTGAATCCTGGCTTATCCGTTTATTAGCAGTTTGGTTTTGAGGAAGGAACTTTGCTTCTCTGAGCCCTTCTATAAATAAAGCATAGTAATATCTCCTACCCATGAGGATTATGGGAAAAATTTATTTGGCTAATGCTATTAAATCATACCCCCAGGTCTAGCAGACCTGGCCCAGTTCCCTTTCTAAACACCCTCCCGTCCTCTGCCTTTGCTTACTCATACTCCTCCTCTAGTATGCCAAGTGCTTTCCCACCTCAGGGCCTTTGCACTTACTGTTCTCTCTGCTAGGAATACTCTTCCTCTAGCTCTCTGCCCAGCTGGTTAATGCTCCTTTTCCTTCTTCAGGCCTCAGATCAAATATTGACTGCTCTTTTAGGAGAGGCCCTCCCAGACTTCCAGAGGAGCCACACCACATCTATCCATGGTCGCATGACTCAGTTTTTGTTTTATTTTGTTGAATGCTTGATCACAATATGAAAGTCAACTCCCTGAGGGCAGAGGCCTGGACCACTGCTGGTACAGAGTGGGTGCTCCATAAATTAATGTTTTAACAAATGTTTATTGTGGTATATTAGACAAAAATAATTCTTATGAAGGAAAATAAAGAATGAGAAAGCATTGAGAAGAGGATGGGAAATTCTAAACAGGATAACCAGAGAAAGTTTTACTGACATTTCAGTAAAGCCCCGAACTCAAGGGAGGGAAGAGCTTTCATTTAGAAGGAAGAGTAAGCACAAAGGCCCTGAGGCAGGACCATACCTGATATGCTCCAGGACTAGCAGGGAGACCAGTGTGCCTGGAGTTAGGAAAGTGAGAAAAAGTAGAGTAAGATAAAGTCTGAGAAAAAACAGGGACTAGATCATACAGGGCCTTGTGAGCCATGGTGAGGACTTTGGCTTTTACTTGGAGTGCAATGAAAATGGAGAGTGAGGAGCGGGGCTCTGAGCTGAGGAGGACCCTGATCTGACTCACGTGTTAACAGGATCCCTGTGGCTGGGGGTGGGGATACCAAAGACAAGGTTGTTTGGTGACAATGTGGATGGGACCAGGGAAAAGGCGGCTACAAAGATGTCAAAGGAAGGCAATGGGGGAGAGAAGACAAGGGGAGGCATGCTCTCAGTCCTCATACTTACCCACTGGGGAAGCCTCCAGCATGGCCTGCAGTGTTCCTGAACTCTGGGCCCCTGACTGGGCAATTTAAAGTCAGGCTGGGGTCTGGGGCTGAGGTGCCGCCACCACCTTGATGTCCCCCATTATCTTCCCCAGACTACGACACTGTGCAGACTGTGGGCATGACTCTGGCCACCATATTGTTCCTGCTGGGTATCCTCATCATCCTCAGTAAGTATAACCCTTTCCTGGGCTACAAAACCCCTCAAAGAGGGCCTCCTCAGGGTCCCCAGGTACCTACAGTCCCCCTACTGGCTTCTGACCAGAGCAGAGCCTCATGTCCTGCCTCCTTGTTCTCTCTCTCTCCTAACAGGCAAGAAGGTGAAATGCAGGAAGGCGGACTCCAGGTCTGAGAGGTCTGGCAGCAGTGGGGGAAAGAGGGGTGTGGGCGGGAGCAGCCTGGGACCTGGGGGTGCTTCTGTAACAGAGAGGTCCCTGGCCTGCCGTGTGTTTTCCATAAAGCATGTGGCTATTGAGCCTCTTTATGCTTTTCTCTCTCATCTTTGCTTTCCACAGCCCAACATGCAAATCCTGTAAGTCGGAGCTTCCCTCCTCAGGTAAGAGTAAGAAATTGTATGGTTCTGGGAGCGGGACAGGTGGGAGCAGAAAGAGGAGTCATCAGAAGGGGAGCTGCACTGGATGTCCCTAAGAATGGGGCCACCAACCCAATGAATGGACATGGGAAATTCAGTAGCAGCTGAGAATCCACAAATCAAAAATGTTAAACCGTGGAGAGTCAGTGGGATGTGAAATGTCCTAAAGAGTCCACTAAGCCTCCCAGAAACAAGTACACGAGCCTGTAAGGGATGAGTGAATTTCCCAGAGGAGAAAGCCATAAGCCTGGGAACAGAGGGGCCCTATGTGGAAAAAGGATTTCTGCAGTCAGAATGAAGACAGAATTCAGTATTAGAGAAGCAGGAAGATAAAGTGTTTTCCAGAATTTACTGTCCAGTTTGAAAGATCTAGGTTGAAATGACAAAGCAAAAAGAAGGAGGGAAGGAAGGAGGTAGGGAGGAAGAGCTTCTGAATAATTATATCAGAATAATGAAAGGAGAGATATATAGAATATAGATTTTTTTAAAAATCAATGTTGGAAAAGAGAATATGGGAATGTAAGGAGTATGAGGATGGAAAGATGGAAAATATAAGAGGGATAAAAAGCAAAGAGGACGAAGGCCGAAGGCTGTTGGGGGAAGTATAGAAGGGGATGAGGATGGAAGCGTTAGAGGGGCGGAGAGTGGAGGAAGAAGATGGAATGCGGGAGGGGAAGGGCGGGTGCAGGTGGATAGAAAGCGTAAAGGAAGATGGAGATGTAGGATGTAGGAGAGGGATAAGCATGCAGATGAAAGATTTTGACTCCTTGAGGGTGTTAATTTTAATTATGTAAAAATATCTTGACCTGTTTTTAGTGGAACTGCATCCTTTCCAGGGACTTTTTAAAAAATCAGGTGGGAATCTCTCTGCCTCTTATAAAGTTCTTTTAACTAAAAAAATGGACGTCAGGGTACTCAGTATTTGGGGAGATTTGGTGTGGAATTTCACACATTTCGTTCCATGTTCTTTTAATGAGACTTAAAAGATCTGTGGGCTTGCATCTTAAAGATGCAGCTGGGAGTTGGCATGTAAGTCTTGGTGCAAAACTGAGGCTGTAGCTTCTCTGGGTAAGGGGAAGCCACGCGGTACCTCAATGCTCATCTTCAGCCGCCATACTCGACCAGTGTGGGTGAGAGAAGCAAAAGATGTGGTGTACTGGGGTAACTGCTCAGCCTTCTGACGAGGGGAATGTGTTGAACACGATGTATTTCCTGCCCTGTATTTTTTCATAAAGCTAAGCAAACACAATTGGATTGAAGCTTAAACAAAAACAAAACCAGAAAACATTAAGGGTGCACTTTGTGGATGATCAGGGAGGGTGGGCCTGGCACCTGGGGCATGGTCTAAGACTACGTATAAGATTTTGACCCACTCCATTTGAGTGATAGTCCCAAGTGGCTGGGAAATGGGAATTCCTGTTGTGTCTTAATGTTGAGGAGGCCGGGTATGGGAAAGGGGTGTGTGTGTGTCTGGAAGGAGGTTAGGGGCATAGGAGCCGGGTGGAGACTCCCTTTCTGGCAAGAGTATGCCCCGGAAAAGCTCAAGCTGGACTAGGGGGTCTCAGCCTCATCCCAGGTATGCTCCCCTCCATGAGAGTGTCTTACGAGGAAGGACAAAAGTAACAGGTGTCCCTATATGGACCAGACATTAGGAAGTGGGGAGGCAAGACAACTCAAGAGTGATAGTCCCCGGGAGTCTGGATTCCACCGTGGGGGTGGAGGGCTCGCTGGCTGTGGGAAGGATGTTGCTTCCGCCCCTCCGGTCGCTGACCCAGGCTTGAGTTCTCTTTTCTTCATCCCTCCCTCCCTCTTCTCTCTCTTCTCTCTTCCCTCCTCTCTTCTCTCTCCTCTGTCTCTCTCTCTCCAGCCCCTGGAGGTGGTGGTGTATAAAATCAGCACTGGCACCCCCACTGCTGTGCCTGCCCGAGTGTGGGAGCCTGAGGACCGGGTGGAGGCGGTGGGGGCCCCAGCTTTGCATCGCTGGGGACCGCTCCCCCGAATGAGCCGCCCCACCCACCCCGAGGCTGGAGCCGCTGCACCCCGCTGCCCCTCCCCAGGCCTTGGCAATTACGACCCCCCAAAGAGTCCTTCTGCAGCCCAGATCCAGGGACTCAGGCCTCCAGCTCCTGGAGTCTGGGAGTCAATCCCTAGCTCCCCAGAGAGCCCATGTACTGCCCCCCTGCACCTCCTTGCCCCCTCTTCAAAGATCTCGTCCCCTGCGCCCTCAGTGTTTATGTCTTGAGCTTAATAAATGTGCATTTGGTTTTTCCCCCTGTTCTGTCTGTGTGTTCTCATCTGTGGGGACAAAAGTGGGGGAGGGGCAAACCGAACCTGGGGGAGCTCTCTCCCACGTCCCCAGAATCGTCCCCCTCCCTATCCTTCCCCTCCCCCAGTGGCCTCCTCCTCTCTCTCTCTGAGCCCCTCGAGTTTCTCTTCCCTCCTTCAACGCCCCCCTACCAGTTGCCCCTTCCTTCTCTTCCCCCAGAGACCTTAACATACCCCTCCTCTTTCTCTCTCACCCCCCTCACCCCATTCCCAAAGGAGCCCCACCCAACTAAGACCTGCCTGTCCTATTCCCGTCATCCAAGCTCCCCTGGCTGGGTGGGTAGGGGTCACTGCCCTACTTGTCACCCCTGCCCCCACCCATGACCCTTAGCGTCTCCCCCTTCCTGCTCCCACCCTGGGCTACGAAGCCAGGAAACCCAAGAGGAAATGACTGAGCCAGTCTGGGTCCCCGCCCGCCCCGCCGTCGCTCTCCTGGCCACACCCTCTGCTTGGATTCGGCTGCTGCAGCTGCCCTCTCTTCACGAGGCTGCCGGCTCAGGACCCCCAGCTCGGACGTAAGTCTCTCTTCGGACCCTCCTTCACCCGCTCCCTTCTGCCCGGGGCCCAGGTGGGTAAAGACTGACCTAAGCGATCCTCTCCGCCCCCATCCAGGCTCACTTCTCCCGCCTGCCCGTGAGCTGCAGTGCTTCTCTCCCTCCTGCCTCAGTCTCCCCAACTCTCCTCCATCCCTCTCCAACCAGTCCCCTTCACCCCCCAGAGCTGCCCAGCATCCTGTTCTATTGTTCCTGCAGCGAGGCCCCCATACCACTCATTTTTTCCTCTGAGATCAGGAGCACATTACTCACTCTTCCTCTTTCCCCTCCTTGCTGACTTCTTCCCGTGGGGGACAGCCCCAGAGGGAGGGTGAGAGGCCTCAGGATCTACTCTTGTGCCCCAGCTGCCTCCAGGTGCCCCGCAGGGCCCGTTGGCGAGGAGTAGGTGCTCCCCTGCCTCGGGGGTGTCCTTGTGCTACTGTTGGAAGCCCAGTTTGGTCTGATGTGTCTTACCTTCCTCGGAGACCTTCAGAGGGAAGAAGCGGGTGGTGGCTGGGGACCCCTCCTTTCGACTCTCCTGTCAGCTCTGGCAGAGTGTCTTTGAAACCAGAGGTACCTGCTCAGGGGAGGGAAGCGAGCAGAGGGGACGCCCAGAGTCTGTGCTGGGCCTGCCTCACTGACATCATGGCTGACCCCGGCTCCCGCTTGCCCCTTAGATGTCGCCCTCTGCTCACTTGTGCCTCCTCACCATTGTTGGCCTGATTCTCCCCACCAGAGGTAAGGCCCAGCCCTTGTCTCCATCCTGCCCCAGAGCCCCCACCCCTACTGCGAGTGCTCTGCTGGGTGGGCGGCTGGTGAGTTTGGATGCCCGGTCCTGTGTCCTCGCCCTCCTACTGAACCGGCACCAGGAAGTGGGGCCCCCAATGAGGGGGCCAGGGTTCTACCTTTTTTGGATGCCTTAGACCTAGGTGGCCGCTTCCAACGAGTCTGGCCAGAGCCTGTCCTGCTGAGCAACCTCCATTTCACCTCCAGGAAGAACTCACTGAGTTTAATTTGGCGGGGAGATTGGTGTTGGTTTTCTGCTTTGCAGCCAGGAGCCCTGGGCTCCCAGCAGAGCAGATCCCTGGATCCCCCGGGTGGTGCACAGTTAGGCAAAGGGAGTGCGCGGGGGCCAGTCTGAGAGCTGGAGATGTCGCCCCCTTGCCTGGGAAGTGCTTCCTGAGGGCAGTGACTGGGGTGGCACTGGCAGGTGGTTTCCACATGGCAGGTGCCGTGTGTGGGAGCTTGCTTCAGCTTCAGCTCTACTGTATTATACATGTCGTCCTGCTTGTTTTGCAATGAGGAAACTGAGGCTCAGCAAAGGGAAGTGCCTGTGCCAGAGGCTAGCGAGTAGAGGGGCTGGAATCTAATCATCCTGCCTGCCCCCGCGCCCAGAGCGTACGCTCCACTGAAAAGTTCTCTTGAATAAAATATTTTTCATCTGTTCCTTCAGTCATTCGACAGGTGTTTGCTGAGCAGCTGCTATGTGTCAGATCTTATTCTATGTACTGTGTAAACAGCAATGCATAAAGACAGACAATAAATAACCCATCAGTAAATTATATACTATACAAGAAGGTGATACATGTTATAGAGAAAAATAGAGAGGAATAAGTATGGTTTGAATAGGTGGTCAGGGAAGGCTTCGCGAGAGGGTGACATTTGGGCAGACACTTGAAGGAGGTGAGGGAATTAGCCAAGCAGGTATCAGGGCTGAGTGCTGTCTGGTGAGTGGGAATAACAGCAGGCAGGCCACGTGGCTGGGCTGGGGTGAACGAGAAGCAGGGCGGGAAGAGGAGAGGTCAGAGAGGTGACAGGAGACTAGACGGTGAGGGGTAGGGGATAACTTAGGGGCAGGGTGAAGACTTTGGCTTTTACCAGGTGCAAGGTGCACTCAGGGGAGGCTCTGAGCCAGCAGGGCCATGACCTATCTCAGGTGTTTACAGGCTCCCTCCTTTGCTGCCTGTAGGGAGTGTACTGCAGGGGCAGGGAAGGTAGTATAAGACTGAGGAGGAGCCTGCTGTGATGGTCCAGGAGGGAGAGGGTGGAGGCTGGGCCAGGGTGCACCAGTGGCTACATCCATCTGATTTCACTCTCTCTATAGCTGTGAAAACTAGATTAAACTATCCCTACTTTGTAATCGAGGCAACCGAAGCTCAGAATGGTGTCTTCATTTGCTCCAGGTCACACAGCAAGGAAGTTGTTGGGAACAGAATGTGAGATCAGGGACCTGGCTGACTCTAGCGCTGGGCTCAGTAGGCTAAACTGTCTCTTCTATCCTGCGAGGATGGGCAGGGAGAGGGGGCTGGAGGAAAGGTGCTGGGGCATCAGCGTTTCTAGAAACCCTTCCGGGTTCATGGATTGATACCACCAAAGCTGATCAAACAGTGGTCTGCTGTTTCACCAGCAAAGAACCCCTGAGTTACACCCCAGGTCTCAGAAGAGAGGGCAGGGTGGGGGTGTTGGTAAGAGGAGGACCAGAGGCTCCTCCCTGGCTTCTCATCTTTGATTTCTCAGGACAGACATTGGAGAAGACCACACCCATTTCTCTAGTGGACTCAGCCACTGCGAACACTGTGAACATTCGTGCCCTGACTGAGACGCCAGGTGAGGAAAGAGGCACAGCTCTGTTAAGACCCTGTCATCGTAAATAATAACAGCAATAAAAACAAGCTTAGACCAAACAGGAATTTTTGCATTTGTGTAAATGAAAAGTCCAGGGATAGACCTTCAGGTATGGCTCAATGTGGCTTATCAAATGGTGATATCAGGAACCTGTCTCTATCTCTTGGTTCTGTTTTCTCCGTGTTGGCTTCATTCTTAGGAAGTTTATCCTCTAATGGGACCAAGATGGTATCTGGAGACCTGGGGCTTCCATCCTACCTGCTTAAAATCTGGAGGAAAGGGAATTTCCCCTTCCTCAATCCAGCATTTGCTGAACTGAGTGTCATTGACCAGGCTCAGGTCACTTGCCCACCCAGGAGCTGATAATGTGGCCACAGGCACAGAAAGCTGATTGGCCAGACCTGAATCTCATGTTCAACCTCCAGCAGGACTGGTGCCAGCCCCACTGAACCAAGGAGACCAAGAGTTAGGGAAGGATGGTTCCCCAAAGGAAGTTCGGGGGCTCTTACCAGAGGCAGGTGGATTCTGAGAAAGGGACTAGGTATCTGTGGGAGGGAAGGGCCTGAGGCAGGGGAGATACTGGCATCACACTTAGGCAGTGAGCAAATGGGTGGGTTAATTAAGTCATTTCCATTACACCAAAACTGAGTTGCTATGGAAATCCTGTTGTATCTCCATCCATGGACCATCTCCACATCTTCTCTCTCTTCTCTCCCTCCCTGTTTCTGGACTTCAGACACTTTTCAACCAGAACTCCAGTCCACCCTTCAGACTTCAACCCTGCAGGCTGCTGGTGAGTGGGGCAGGGATGGGAGTGGGTTGTGGGGAAGTGGGCCTGGGACAGACACTGTTCCTCTTTTTGCTCTGACACCCTGAGTCCTTAGTTACCCATTTGAGCCCCCCAGCTCTGAATCCCCTGGTTTAATTTGTGGTGGGGAACCTTGGACCAAACAGGAACTCTATTTACTTCTTTAAAAAAATCTTTTGAAATTGCGGAAAATAATATGCATGTAGAAAAGTACAAGAACCATAAAAGAACAACTTAGCAAATTATTCTAAATTGAACCCCTGTGTAACCACCACCAGGTCAAGGAATAGAGCTTTGCAAACATCCCAGAAACTCCCCATGTGCCAACCCCATTCATTTCTTCCTTTAATCCCTTTATCTTTTTTCTTTTTTTTAATTTTAAAATCATTTTTGAACTTCTTCTTGGAACCTAACATAATTCAAAAAATGCCCCTCATTTTTTCCCCATTAATGTTTAATGATACAGCAGTACATAAACACATTCTCTTTGGAAGTAATAAAAATGTGGTAGGTCAGATGAAATCCCTTTGTTCATTCCCCATCCTTCTCACCCCCATCTCTGTGAGGCCCCCACTGTTAGCATTGGGTCGGGGATGGTTCTGTAACGAGAGTATATCACGTGTGTGTGATCTGGAGAAAATGCGCTAACTGGGAGGTGTATTTGTGTGAACTTAAGGACGTTATATGATTATTATTGTGCAATCAGTTTTTTTCCCCCTGCGAAATGATGTTTGGAAGCTCTTCCCACATTTCCATGAAAACACTGATCTTGTTCTTTTTCACTGCTGAGTGCTATTCCACAGGGTGCCCATGTACAGGTAATGAAGCCATGCACATCTTGATGATCACCTTGGCTGCTTCCAATTTTTTCTGCTACACATAGTGCAACAATGAACAACCTTCTCCCTTCCTCCTCCATCAGACATTTGCAGTGCTTCGTGTCAGTCATGGTTCTATATATTTTACTCATCTTCGCTCATTCAACCCTCACACAGAACAGATAAAGACATGGAAGCTCAGAGTCACTCGCCTGAGGTGTCACAGCCTGTCAGTGACATGGCTGGGATCAGGGTCCAGGACTCTGGCTCTAGAGCTCTGCCTTTACCCATAACACTATGGGGCCAAGAACATGAACACTGAAATTTATTTTAAAAGCTACTTGGGAAATGGCTGCGCCGACCTGCCCTATCACCTGCAGTGTGCGAGTCCCCCTGTACCACTCTCGTAGCCCCACTTGGCGTATGAATGTCTTGGATTTGTGCCAGCCTGATGGGGGGAGAGGGCCCCTTGCTGTTCTGTGGAGCCACATGTTGCTGATTTACTCATCTTACCCTCCCCTCCTTGTTCTTCTGACCTCAGTAGAAGCAACACAGACCCAGACAGAGACACAGAAGCAGCAACCAACGGGAACGGATGTGCATCTAATCACAGATCCGGTCGCAGACAAGAGCAGCATGGAAGGTAGAGCCCGGCACTAGAACAGCAGCATACAAGTTTTGTTTAATTCTCTATTTAGGTCAGCGTTTCCCCAAGGATGCTTCTCAGAGCATTCGTTTGGGGAATTGTTAATATATTTTCCAAAAAAATTTTTTGGTTTGCGGCCAAAGGTGTTTGGGAAACTGAGATAAAGTTAAACATGTCTCTTTTTGGCAGGACTTCTCAGAGTCTTAATAAAGCTTATTTGCAGCAAGTGTCCCTAAGAGGGTCAACTATTTTACAGCATTTTCTAAGCTTGATAGACTCAGGACCCTCTTTTGTTCATGTTCCTTCTTAGGGCTGGTGCTGGGAAATGCAGCTGTGGGTGTTTCCTTTATGTATGTCTTCTTGTTAGAGCAAGAGATTTTCAGTTGCAAAATACAGAAAACCCAACTTAAAATAAAAAGACTTATTGGGTATACATATTCTGTAAAATCCAGAGGAACCTCTTTTAACTCTGTTGTCTTCATTCTCTAGTGGACTTTCTCCTCTTGATGGCAAAAATGGTTCCATAATTCTAAGTTTAGGTCACAAATTCAGCAGGTAGAGAGATCTCTTTCCCATAATCTGTAGCCAGAGGTCTAGAATCGACTCTCATTGGCCCAGCTGGGGTCACACGCCCATATCTGACCAATAGGAGCCTAGGAAATGGATAGGCCTGATTGGTCAGGCCTGAGTTTTGTGCCCCATCCCTGGGGCTGGAGAACAAGGTCCACCTGTCTGAGCGGCATAGACCAAGAGTCAGGGAAGAGCTGTATCCTCTCAAAACCAGTGAGTAGCTAATGTTATCAGAGAAGTGGGAAAGGGGACTGAGCCTAGATGAAGGCAACAAGTGGCTTCTAATGTCTGTGTGATGATTCATTTGAGGAGCAGCTCCTACTGGAAAGTACTGTAGATTGGGCCACTCCCAGGCTGTCATACACGCAGTGTGCAGACTGGAAACTTTGCAAGTTTGATACAAATCTTAGGCCATGCCATTCCCCTATAACAGTTTTTGTAATTGTTACAGTTTTCCAGTGATGGCAGTAAATCATCTCATTCTGACAGAATCTGTCTATTAAGACAGTTTTGCAACAGCCAGACGTAAAGCATCTTGGGGAAGAAAATTTTTCTACTTTGCACAAAAGTGGGGACAGGGATGTAGCCGCTCTGTCCACACTTTCCAATTGAGAAAACATCTTCATATCTCTGATTCACTTGCTCTAAGTCCTCGCTGACCTGAGTTTTGCGTGTTGTTGAATAGGTCATGAAGCCAAGTGTTTGTAAAAGGTATGGCTGAGCCTCAGGGCCCCCCAAACCCTGAGCACAGAAGCCCTCAGCACCTCTCTCCCTCCATCTTTGTTTCTCTTGTGCTAGAACTTGTCCTCCACCTTGAGAGGAAATGGTTCTTGTCATCTGCTAACGCAGAGCTTCAAGAAACTTCATCAAGCTTCCACTAAGAATCCCTACTTGGATTTGTAAGGTTCAGGGAAGGACCAGACTGGGTCCCCCTTGTGGCCTGGGTCACAATAAGAGAAACAGGACTGGGGAGCTCTTCCCAGAATTAAGGAGAGTACCAAGTAGATGATAACAACAGCCAATCTTTGCTGAGAGTTTGCTCTGTGCTGGGCATTGTGCTAAGCTTTCGTGTATTCACTCACACAATGTTCATAATCGCCTTATGTGGTGGGAACTGTTGTAACCCCATTTTATAGGGAAAGGGGTTACTCTGCTAGCCCTAGGCCACACAGCCCTGAGTGGCAGAATGGAATTTGAGCCCAGGCTCTCTAGCACCAGGGTGCCTGAGCACCACACACCACCTAAGCAGTCCTTTACATTTTCCGTAACCTCCTCCTCTGTCCATGTTGTTGATCTTGCTTATACTTCTGGGGAAGACTTTCCCAAACATGTCAGAATCCTTGGCCATCTGTTCACATTTAGGAGGTGAGGTGCTGAGATTGGCCTGGGGAGCTCAGGGTTCATGAGGCAGCTCTTTTGCCTGCTGGCTTCACATTGGGGCATCAGACAGTGGTAACCACTTCACTGGGGACACTTCTCAGTGCCAGAGGGGCAGGTCCTTGGGGAAGGAGCATTGCTTTTTATTTTTTAAGAGAGGAATCCTCCGGTATTTTTGGTCTGGGAGCAGAGGTGATATTCAGAATGTTTTATAACAGGTACCTCCAGGCTCTGTAACTGGAGGCCCCCTGCCTGCCCATGACAGATGTTACCCTTTACTTTCTGGATCATGGGGTATTCCACAAGGTCCTAGGAGAGGGGCCAGGAGGTTGTGGCAACTGGTCTTAACCAGGGAGTCAGGCTTATTTCAATATTTCCATACCTGCCACTCATAACTGCTTCCAGGGGTGGGAGTGGGGGACGCTTGTGCCTGCTTACTGAATATGTAGGCCTGGGAGAGGGGTTTTATTCCCAAATATAGACATTCGGAGATGCCCCTGGTTTTCCTTCATGGCTCACTCCTGCTCTCCACCGTCTTCCAGCCATTCTCTGCTGATCCGACTAAAAGCACCACGCTCTCCAAGCAGTCTCTAGGCAAAGACTTCATGAAGGACCCTACTCTCAGGCTGACTAGTCAATAACTCCCTTCCCAGACTGGAAATAGGCTATCTCCTATTCACTATGTATTTCCAGCACAGACTACTCCTCAGTAAACATATGTGGGGTGAATATATGACTTCAAGGCTGGCAGACGGTGGGCACAGGGTAGACATGCAATAAATACCTGAATAGATTAATGAGTGCTGCATGAAACCACCCCAAAACATTTCAATGACTTAAAATGACAGCCATTTATTTAGTTTTTGAGAACTAAACTTGAGTCTACAGTTAGGAAGTCTGACCTGGGCTTAGCTGCATTGTTCTTCTTGTCTCATCTGGACTTACTCATGCATCTGAGATTAGTTTGGGGATCAACAGGGAGCTCTGTTTCTAGGGGGACCATGGTTCTTCCCCTCGTGGTTCTGTCTTCTACTTCCTGCCTAGCCAACTCAAATGAACAGATGGAAATGATACGCCCATAGGTCACATAGAGAGTCTATTCATTCAAAAAATATTCATTGAGCACCTACCTATGTGCCAGCCACTATTCAAATACCAGGGATACAACAGTGAATAAGACAATGAAAATCTCTGCCTTCATGGGGCAGACATTTGGTGGGGAGAGAGACAATAAATAATCATAATAATTATATGTCATGTGGTTTTAAGTTGCTATCAAGAAAAATAAAACAGGGTTAGGCTGAGAGAATGACTGGGGAGTATTTCTGTAAAGGGCCACAGTACTCTCTGAGAAGGAGCTGAGGGGGAGGCCATGAGGCTATCTGGGGACAGGTGCTCCAGACAGAGGAAGCAGCCAGTGCAAGGGCCCTGAGGTGACAAGTGGCTTGGTAGGGCACCCGCAAGGCTGGAGAAAATGCACGAGGAGAGAGTGAGGAGGTGAAGTTAGAGAGGTTGATGGGAGCCAGACTGTGTGTCACATGAGGACTTTGGGTTTTACTCTAAGTGCACCAAGGCTGAGACACAGATGTCCCTTCTCCCTGACCCTGTCATTCACCCATTTACTCCACAAACCCTTACTGAGCTCCAACTTGCTCCTTGTCTGTCCCCTGCAGGTTCAAGTGAGGATGACCCCTTCTCCTATGGTGAGTTACCCTTGGAGGATGCAGGGGGAGGAGGGGTGAAGCTCCTCTCACCGTACTCCTCCACTTTTCTCTCTGCAGACGAAGTCACTCTCCGGAAACGGGGGCTGATAGTCGCAGCCGTTCTGTTCATCACGGGCATTGTCATCCTCACCAGTGAGAATGGGCACTGGGCGGGAGGGGCACTAAGAATGGGAGGGGGAAGGCCTTGGAGGAAACTCTGAGGTTGGGGGAGGGGGGGGAGGTTCTTGAAGGCCTTTGGGCAAGGTGGTTTCAAATGAGGCATGTCCCTAGCTTCATAGCCATACAAACCACCAGTGGCTTAAAATGGCAACCATCTACTTAGTTCTCAATTGTGCAATCTGGAAACGTAGGCTGGGCTCAGCTGGGTGGTTGTTCTGGTCACAGCTGGATTTATTCATGCAGTAAGGTCAACGGCAGGTCAACAGGGAGCTCTGCTTCTGTGGGCGCTTTGGTTCTTCGCCTTGTGGTCTTTACCCTCCAGCAGGCTGGCCTGGGCTTGTTTATGTGGTGGCAGCAGGGTAACGGGATCATGCAACCTCCAGCATTAGTGATAGTGGGGCGCTGTGAACACATGGGCCTGAAAGGGTGAGGGGAGAGAATGGCTGTGCTGGGGCCTGGTGAGAGATGGAACTGTCAGAGAGGTTTGCAGCTACTGCATCACTGTAACTCAGCCAGGAGGGTGCCGGGGTGGAGGGAACCAGATGTGTAAACCTCTCTCTCCTCCTGCCCTCTTCTCTCCTGCCAATGTTCAAGTAGAGGGCAAGTTGCTGGGGACTGTGGCCTCTCAGGTCCACCTCCCGGGGCTTAGCATTACACAGGGAAGCAGGCAGAGGGACACGAACAGAGGAACTATTTTTTTTAAGTTTTCAAAATGCTGCAGATTTGGGGGAGGTAGGTGGGGGGAGGGAATTCAAACCATTTCTTCAATTAAAAAAATTAATTAATTTAAAAAATGATGCAGATTAAATAAAATATGAGGGCCACCAGTTTGCAAGCTCTCAGTTAAACTGTATAATCTACACCAAGTTTCATTATCTCTCTTGTCCAAATTCTTCATCAGGGAAGCGGGCACAGCCACATCTTTTTAGTCTTAAGATGGGAGGCAGAACACTAACAGTAATAAAAAGAGATCGTTAACACATACCTGAATTGAATTGGGGATCAAGCAACATGTGTTTATTGATCCTGACTTCATGCCTGGTCCTGTTCTCTCCTATGTAGGAAAAGTGAGGCTCAGAGAGTTGAGGGGTTTGTCCAAGGTCACACAGCACATAAGAACTGGGGACAGAGCCTGAATGTTCATTCTGGGTACATAAATTGCTCCAAAGACAAATATTTCTGAGCACCTACTCTGTGTCCAACCCGTGCTGTGATGCTGGTCCTGCCCTGGGGGAACTGACGTCTGGCAGGGGGATGACAGCAAACAGGTGAATGCACTAATGAGCAGAGTGGATACAGAGACGGATAATGGCCGTGAGGAAAATAAAGCCATATGACGTGACCGAGAGGAACAGGGAGAGGTGTTCCCTCTAAAGAGGTAAAATTGGAACTGATGCCTGAGGATGAGAAAGACGATTTAAAGAACAAACAAACAGAGGGAGGAGTAAGCGCAGAGCCCTGGGCGCAGGAATGAGCTGATGTCGCAATACTTGCAGGAAGAGTCTAGAAGAGGCCAAGGAGCAGGGGAGGCAAAAGTGGTGGCCAGGAGACAAGAGAGGGCTGATTTCAGAAGTCCCTTTTCTCTTCTAACCCTCCCTCCCCCAATACATCCAGGTCATTCTCTCTGCCTGGAATACCCTTCCTCCAGATCCAAGTGGCTCTCCCCTCACGTCCTTCAGGTCTTCCGCCTCCTTCCTGGATTTCTTTTTCTTCACAGCACACATAACCATCTGACTTATCACCATCCATACACTTGACTTAGTTGGTTTTCTCATTGTTAGTCTCCCCCACTAGAATATCAGCTCTACTAGAGCAGGGATTTTAGTTGTTCTTGTTCACAGCGGTGTCCTCAGTGCCTAGATCAGTAACCGGCACATAGTAGATGCACATTAAACATTTGCTGAACAAATGAATAACACACAAGGTAGGAGGGTTTTCGAAAGGCTCCTCTGTGTGTAAGGAAGGCTCTTTCCTTGGGCCCTGCACCAGCTCTTCTGCTGTCTGGTTCTCATCACTTGCTGGGAGTTGCCTTGGTGCTTCCCAAGGGGCATAGTCGATGGGCTTTTTCTTCCAGCATCCAGAGCACATGCAGAAATCAAATTGTTTTAGCTCATGACTGGATCATTTCCTTCACCCACAGGCGGCAAGTGTAGGCAGTTGCCCCGATTGTGCCGGAATTACAACAGGTGAGCCCATTGGAAGTGGGAGCTGATGACCTGATGACACCTGACACTGAGCCTCCACCATCTCATACCAGCCTCCTCCCTCCCCTTGCAGAACCTACAGCATAGTGGGTAAAGCCCAACTTGAGAGGGAAGACACCAATGGAGCCAGACCCAGAGCCAGGGCTGATGGCCCGAGCTCCCTACCTTCCCAATCCTCCTTGCCCTGAAGGCTGCCTGGCTCCCCCCAGCACCATTCTGTTCAGACAAAAAGTAAAGCAATGTGGTCCTGGTCTCATGATCTTTGATCATTCATAACTGCGGGTGGAAGAAAGTGGCAGGGGCTGGAGAAGGCCCCCTTGAGGAGTAGAGTGAGGGGGTCATGCACTCATAAACAAAGGCAATAGCGAATGAAGCTGGCCTGAGGTAAAGCAGGAGGGATTACTGAGCTGGCTGTCGGGGCTCTAGCCATTGAGAGGGTCGGTGTTGGATTCTTCCCACGGCGGTTTGAGATGCCTGGCCTAGTCCATTCCCAGAGCCTGGTGTCCAGTGCCAATTTACCCCTAACGGTGAAGATAAGATTGGTAACTGAGCAAGCACAGTGGAGATCCTGGGCCCACAGTGACCCCCTTTTCTTCGCACTCTGGGTCCCTCCTGCACTGAGAAGGGTCTCACACACATGAGTGTGGACACTCAGCTTGCACATCCAAGTGTCATCCATACTATCAACCCACAGATGACTGGCTCTGGGCTACCTCTTGATTTAAGGGAATACCCACTGAGGAGACCATAACAGCCCTGGAGTGGGCTCAGAGTAGTTTGGGTGGAGAATTCCAGCGTCTCTGATTTCCAGAACATGGTCAGAAAGGGGCGTAGGCTCCAGTAGGCACTTCCTGAAGGCTCCTGGGTTCTGTGCTCATGAGCAGGTGCTCAGCCAGATGCTTCCAGAGTGGGCTCTCAAAGCACAGGCTTGGGGCAGAGGCCTCTGCCCAGGCTTAAGGGTCATCATGCCAAGTAAAGAGACAAGGTTCTATTGACAAGTGGTTGCATAACAATATTTCACAAACTTCAGGTCACAGCCTACTTATGGGTTATAAAATAAGTTTAGTGGGCTGTGAGTAGCATAGACAAAAAAGGAAAAGTAGTAATAAAGTACAAAAGAATATCAGAGTATATCATAATATGACTATATTTTTTTTCTCAATTTTTGCCACATTTCATCCCACCTGTATTATTATTTACTTTTAAGAGATCCACTCTCTTTAAACTTAGACTTATTTTAAAAGACATAATCATATATGGAAAAACAGTACTGCTTCATATAAATAGAAGATAGCCAGAAAGATAAATCCAGTGAAAACAAACACATATGTTGGATGTGATATTCATTGTATACATGTGATATATATTCTGTATTATGTATATACATATATTGAGAATAATATACATATATTACATATGTGGTATATCTTGTATGGGATGTACATATTATATACATATAGGGAGGACACTAAAGATATTTTTTGATTGGCACCTACTACCTACTAATCAGAATAGATGCTTAACTAGGAAGGAAATCATTCATATGCATCTATATGTATATATACATATACATGTATATTACATATGTATACACACATATCAACTCCCTTTTTAATGTAAATAGCATTTATTTTAAAAGGCACAATCAGATATGGAAAACCGGTACTGCTTGACATAAGTAGAAGGTAGCCATAAAGATAAACCCAATGAAAACAAACAGGCAAAGGGATTAATTGCATTCTAGCTGGATAATGAGTTTCTGACTGAAAGCACTAAGCCAGAGACTAGAGTCTACTCTGTTGGAGAAGGCCATCAAGTGTCTTCCCAAAGACACTGCAGAGCTTGGGAGGCCTGAGACCACCATCACTTCTGACACCAACTGCAAGTTTGTCCCCAAGACCACCCTCAGATTCAATAATTTGCTGGAAGTGCTCACAGAACTAACCGAAAGCTGTTATGCTCATAGTTGCAGTTCATTACAGTAAAATAAACCGAATTAGAATTAGCCAAGGAAAGAAACACGTGCCACAGAGGCCAAGAAAGTTCCAAGCACAGAGCTTCCAGCTGTTCTCTCCCAGTGGGGCCATGGATAGTGCTACTTTCTGGCAACAGTGTGCGACAACATGCATAAAGTATTGCCACCCACGGAAGCTCCTGCAAGCCGTGGTGTCCGGAGCTTTTATTGGAGCTTCATTAGAAAGAAATGACTTACCATCCATGTGGTCACCTTAGTTTCTAGCCCCTCTGAAAGTTGAGCTGATACCTGTGGCCCAAAGACCCCACGATCAATTCCGTGGTTAGAAGCTATCTGGGACGGCCCAAGACCTCCGAGTAAACGAAGATGCTCTTTTCCGGGCAGTACACTGCAGGGGCTTACTTTCCAGGAGCTGAGAGCATAAGCCAGACCTTTTTCTGGGTAAGGTTAATTCTTTACTACACAGATCCTTCCTCCTTCATATCATTTGATGAATTAAAAGATATTCAAAACGCGATTTACTCTTCTGTGATGGAATTATGTGAGTTAAAATTATCTGGGGCCTAAAATCATCTTATGTGCCGCCACTGGAGCACAGCTGGGACTTGAGGATTCACCAGCTCAGGAGAGTACCTGACAGCCTCCAGGACAGCTCAAGGATAGTGCTGACCCACTGCGTGGATGAGTGGAGGATTGACACTCTACATCCATCCACCCCTTTTTCTATCTTCCCATGAGGTAGAGATGAAAAAGCTAAGACTATGTTTTCCAGATCCCCCTGGGATGGGGTTCTGGATGTGGATCAGCTCTGCTAATCAGAGGCCCTCCTATGATATTTGGAAGACCAAAAAAGAGACCATTTTTCTATCTAATTGGTTATTTTCTGCTGGCCAGTAGAGTTGTGAAGGTGATGAGATTTTTGGCCACACCATTCCAATGTCCAGTCACTAACCTGTGGGAATTGAGATGTAGTTATGCGTGCACACACACACACACACACACACACACACACAAAATATATCTAAATGGCCAATTAACACATGAAGAAATGCTCAATATCATTGGTCATCAGTAAAAAGTGAATGAAAATCAGAATGTTAAACCATTTTACACAGAGAAGCTAGTATTAAAAAGACTAACGATACCAAGTATTCAAGTGGATGTGGAGCAAGTAGAATTTTCATATGTCGCTGTATCTTGAAGTATAAAATTGGTACACTCACTTTAGGAAACTATCAGTTTCTTTCAAAGATAAATGTACACTTTACATACAACCCAACAATTCAATTCTTAGATATCTATCCTAAAGAAAGAAAACTAGATGTCCACACAAAGATTTGTACATGACTGTATATAACAACAATATTTGTAAAATAGCAAAAAACTGGAAACAACCTAGAAGTCCATCAGTATAGGTGAGTGGATACAAATTGTGGCATATGCGTGCAGCGGAATACCACTCAGCAATAAAAAGGAGGGACTACTGGTGCACGCAACACATGGATGAATCTCAAAAGCATCATTCTGAGTAAAAGGAGCCAGATACAAAAGAACTCAGACTGTATAATTCGGAATAAGGAAAGCTAATTGACAATGAATTTTCGGAATAAGGAAAGCTAATTGACAATGCTAGAAGTCAGAATAATAGTTGCCTTGAATAATATAGGTAAGCAGCATGAGGGCAACTCAAATTGAGTAAATATGAAACCAGGTTGTGTTCAGAACCTGCTGCGTGCTGTTAAACACTGGAACCTGGCTGATCGGCATAGGACTAGGCCAGACCACAGGGAACTTACAGGAAAATTCCTGCTGAGATTACTAACAAGTACTTCCCATGCTTTTAATGCTACATACCCATCCCCTGAAAGAAAAACAGATTTAAACCCAGTTCCTGGAATACTCAAAGGCTCATTCTCCAGCTTTGAGAGGAGACCACTCTCTTGTCTATGGAGTGTTATTGCTTTTAGAATAAACTTTCCTTTTGTTTCTAACTCTGACTTGTGCTTGAATTCTTTCCTGTATGCAGTCAAGGACGCTCTCTCTTTGTAGATGAAGGGCTTGAGTCCCCACTCAGAAAGGTTTGCCCCATCCTGCATCACTACTACTATTACGTGGCCTCTGCTGTGGGGGTTGACTAAGAAGGAGCATGAAAGAATGTTCTCGAAGGATTGAAATGTTCTGTATTCCGATAGTGGTGCAGATTACAGGAATGTATATATTGGTCAGAACTGACCAGAGTGTCATATACATTTAAGATCTGTGTACTTTATTATGCGTTAGCTATACCTCAATATAAAACGCAACAAAATTGAAAACAAAAAGGCGGTTATGTTCTGGGTGGTGTCATCTTTCTGATCCTGGATCAGAGACAGAGCAAGAGGATTCTGAAGGCGTCATGTACAATGGGGCCTCCCAATTGGGGTGGAGGGAGAAACTCCTCAGGTGATTCAGTTTGGTCATTGTGAAATAATAGAAAATATATATATATTTGTTTTTGCACCGAGTTCCTGGCATGTAGTTCCTAAAACCCTGTAATTTCCTAAGTGATAAGAGCACTGGGAGCATCTTTTATTCTAATATTTGGTCTCTGACCCCAGTTCCTGATGCTGAGTTCTTAAATCCCTTGGAATTTCCTGGGTAATAAGCGCATCTTTTGTTCTAATGAGGCAACGCTTAGTGGACTCCCAGGTTAGAGTTGATCACCAGAAAGACTAAACCATGATTAGAAGCTTAAAACTTTCAACTCCACTCTCTATCCTCCAATAAGGAAAGAGGGGCTTGAAATTGAGTTAATCCTTAGCATGTGGCTCCAATCCTCAGGGTCATGAAGTGACTGCAGGAGCCTCAGCCATCATGCCACACTCCAGGGGAAAAAAAAAGAGGAAAATAAAAAGTTGGGGGAAATGCGCCACTAGGTGACTCATCTCCTTTTAAAGAGTTTCCAGAATCCCCTCCCAAAGACTTCTATTTGTGTCTTATTGGCCACCTCTATTTGCAAAAAGAAACTGGAGAATGTAGTCTTTAGCTGAGGTCAAGATATCCCAAATACCATCAGGGAAAAAAATAGCCCTGAAGAATTTGTTGATCTGCTGAGGAGGATGCTGAGTTTCTCCCAAGTCAAGGAATCACGGCTCAAGCTATTTTTATTTAAACGTGGAAGGAAGAGATAATTCTTAAGAATTGAGTTTGTTGAGACCTCCAGACGACAGAACACTGAATTTGAGACTTGGGAAAGACATCTAGAATTCTCTCTAATAGTGCCTCAATGCTCCCCAAAGGCTGTCATCTGCTGTTCAAACCCCTCCTGGCAAAGACATCTTCTGTTGCATAGTGTCTGAACTGAAGCCTCTGCATTTACTCTTACATCAAGGGAGAGATTCTTTGCCAAGAGCTAATGGAATGGCTCCTGTAATGCAGCCAGCCTTCCAAGTACAATACTGACAATTTCTTATTCTGGAAAAATTGAGGCCATATCACATTAACTGGAATCTGATTTCTTCACATGAAGCAAGATTGTATTTTTCTTGGGGTGTTGGGAAAGACTGTCAATGTTTGCTTCGGTGAGGTATGTTTGCTGCTAATTGGTGAGGTTGGTGAGTTGATGGGCTCCAGCTCCTGCTAGTGAGACATTAAACAGGATTTGAAGCATCCTCTGAATTGACTTTGTAATATGTCCATTTATCTAGGTTAAACTTCATTTCCCAGAACTTTCCTTCTTGCTAATGGTTAGGGAAGGCCATAAGAGCTCTTTGTGGAGGAATTGCTGGGTAGAAGTTGAAGCAGTAGCATTTTGTTGGTTACATGGAAGGCAGCAACTCAGCCTATAACTGCTTTGCCTCCCCCTGGATTCTCCTTCAGCTTCTGCAACTCCTGGGCCAGGGGTGTGCTTAGCCCCGTGATGAAGAGCCCTGACTTCAGCAAGACACCTGCACCACCAAGGTCAGAGACCACAAAAATAACATGGGATTCAGTCCATCTTCATGGACTCCAGTTTGCGCTTGTGGGCTCTAGATTGTTCTTGCTCTCCCAATGTTACATCCATCTTCCCTTCCTGACTGCCTACCCCATGGACCGTAAGTTCCAGCCTCAAGCACAGAGATAAAAGCCTTACAGAAACAGCTTAACTAGCTCCCACAATTGTGAAAGGTAAAATTCCTGGGGTGTGTGTGTGTGTGTGTGTGTGTGTGTGTGTGTGTGTGTGTGTGTATGCATTAGTGGTTCTCCTTTGCGGACGCAGAATTTGGTCTCAAAGTGGTTCAGAAAAAAGAATCTTAGAGATAAGTTCTAGGTTTTTCTGAAATTGGTTCTCTGATCTAAGTAGATTTGCAGTCATTAATGATCCTGTTTCCAGTGGTTAAGGGGGCACACTGATAGGTTCATGGCATGAAGTGGCAAAACAGCCACTCAGATCATTACCAGTAGGTTCCTGTATCAGGTTCTTATAGAAGGCAAGGCTCTGGATGACCAAGTATCTGCTTCTATAGAACATTTTAGTTAAAATAAAGAGTGTAATGGGATTGGTTGGTTGGTTGGTTGGTTGTTTCTATAATGGAAAAGTTGGGGCGGGAGGAAATGATAAGATCAGAGCTTTAAATTACCAGCTCAAGATCTATATCGGGGACTTGAAAGCTGCTGTGACTGTGCTGAAAGGAACATATTTCCCACAGCCCTGAGCCTGAGTTCTGCAAACCAAACTCAAAGTCAGATCCTGTGGGTGGTTGGATTACAACACAAATAGAACTTCTAACCTCACAGGGTCTCTTTTGTTAAACTTAGGGTGTTGATTGGGAAGAAACAGGATCCCGAAAATTGGGTTGGAGACATATGAGCAGATTCTAATAAGGCTGAGGACATAAACCCCTAAATTCTACTGAGTCTTCTTTGCCCATAAAAGCTGCCTGCACCCCTGTCTGCAGAGGTTAGTCTCCTATTGTCTGAAGAAACTGTAATGGCCTTCCCTAAGGCAGTTGTCTGACAAGTCCTGGCTGATCCTTAGGACCTACTCCTATCACTTTTTCTTGCTTCTAAGACCTATACCTAGACTTAAGTCTCAACAGAATCCAAAAGTGAGGTACAAAATACGACCCACAAGGAGGTGCAATGTGACACCAAAACAATTGCCAACTTCTGTTTGCCAGTTATATCAATGTAAAACTGGAAAATACCTGTGGAAATGAATCTTAAGGGTATGGAATCAAGGTAGAAGAATATAAAGTTGGATCAGGACAAATTTGTTGATATTGGCCCACTAAGGAGAGATTCTGGATTCACTGTTTGAGTTTGATAGGCAAAAAATGGCTCCGATAATTTGCTTGGTTGGTTGACTGATATATGGACCCAAAGGCGGCCTATATGGGGTTGAGATGTCAGAAGGTCCCTGGTATATTGTAGAGAATGAGTCAGCGAATTTTTTAAATAAAAGGCCAGAGAGCAAATGTTTTAGGTTTTACAGGCCAGTGTCAGTTACAACAATTTAACTTTCCCATTGTAGCAGAAAATCAGCCAAAGACAATTTATAAATGAATGAACATGGCTGTGTTCCAATAAAAGATTGCGAAGACTGAAATTTGAATTTTAAATCATTTTTACATGCCATAAATATTATTATTCTTTTGATTTTATTTTAATTAAAAATGTAAAAACGACTTTAGCCTATGGGCCATACAAAAACAGCCTGTGGGCTACGTTTGGTCCCCGGGAGGTAATGTGCTGACCCCTGCTGTAGAGGAAACTCTTTAAAGGCTTAGGACCTCAAGGACACTACGCTAAATAAAATAAACCAGACAAAGAGAAAGAAATACTGCATGATATCACTTATAAGTGGAATCTCAGAAAGTCAAACTCATGAAAACAGAGAGTAGGTGGTGGTTGCCAAGGGTTTGGAGGGTGGGAGAAATGAGAAGATGTTGGCCAAAGGGCACACATTTTCAATTACAAAAGATAAATAAGTTCTGGAGATGTAATGTACAGTATAGTGACTATAGTTAATAATACTGTATTTATTACTATAATACTGAAATTCACTAAAAGAGTAGATGTTAAGTGTTCTCACCACAGCGGGGAAAAGAGTCATTATGTGAAGTGATGGAAGTGTCAATTAGCTTGATTTTGGTAATCATTTCACAGTATATGCATAGACCAAAACATCATTTTGTACATATTAATTATATACAATTTTTATTTGTCAATATATCTCAATAAAACTGGAAAAAAACCCACACAAGCTTAGGGAGATTGGAATGCTGAGTAGCTTTGTCACTTAAGATTTACTTAATCACATACACTGGGAGAGTCAAGGGATGCAATGATACTGTTATCTTTAGCTAGCATGTGGCTATCAGAAATAAATTCATGAGGGGGAGTCCTGCATCCTTTAAGACCTCTGTGGTGGCTCTTCTTTGGAGGTCAGAAATTCTAGTGGAATTGGCTACCTTTGAATGGGGATCTCTAAATGCAATAGGTATGATGGGACCCAGGGGTGGTAGGGAGCTGGCGGCACTTATTTGACAAATATAAGGTGGGCATGGTTATTGCAGTGGCTAGTGAAGCCAAAACAGTAATAAGAATAGTCTGACCCCCAGAGATCTTTGGCATTCACTCATTTATCATGGTACCTCCTCGAAAGGAAATAAGTAGGGAGCCTACTAAAGTCTTGCTTGATTTGAAAAAGTAAATAATAAGTTCTGGGTCTAGTGAATGGAAGTCTGACATGAAAGGCCAATATAGAGATTATGGCCCCTCAATTACTTCTCTCAGTTGAGCCCTTGATTAAGAAGAGGCCAGATTCTTTTGAGGCTCCTTTGATCTGGTTACACTGCCAAAAAATATATGCTGCTAATCTTCTTCCTAGATTTCTCCAAAAAAACATGTAGCCATTCACCAGGTGACTATGAACTGGGGAAAGGGAAATAATTAGATTTTCCAAGGATTACTGGACACTGGTTCTAAACAGACTCTAATTTCCGGAATTCTAAAATGTCACTCTGGTTTACCAGTCAGAAAAGAAGCATGGAGGTCAGGTGATCAATGGTGTTTGGGGGAAGGTCTGTCTCATAGAAGGCCTAATCAGTTTCTCAATATACCTGTGGATATTTCCTCAATGCTGAAAAACATAATTGAAATAGATATCTTGAGCAACTAGAAGAATCCCAACATTGGTTCCCTGACTCACGGGATAACATGGTAGGGAAAGCCAAGTGGGAGCCACTAGAAGTCTGCCTATAAAAATACTAAGCAGACTTAGTATTGCAGATATTAGTGTCACCAAGGACTTGAAAGATGTGGGGGTGGTGATTCCTACTACAACCCAGTTCAACTTGTCTGTTTGGCCTGCGCAGAAGACAGATGAATCTTGAATAATGGCAGTAGATCATTATAAACTTAATCAGGCGGTGGTTCCAATTGCAGCTGCTGTTCCAAATGGTTTCTTTTTTTTTTTTTTTACTGGAGCAATCAACACATCTCCTGGGACCTGGTATGCAGTTATTGACCTGGAAATGTTATTTTTATCTATATCTGTTAGAGAAGAACATCAGAAAAAGTTTGTTTTCAGCTGGCAAAGCCAACAATACACCTTCACTGTCCCACTTGAGAGGTATACCCATGTTCCAGCCCTAATGTTATAATATGGTCTGGTTGACCTTACTCACTTTCTTCTATATAGGACATCATGTTGGTCCTACATTGATGATATCATGATAATTAGCTTTGATGAACAAGAAGTGCTCTTGACACTTATGTGCCAGATGATGAGAAATAAATCCCACACACAAAAATTCAAGGGCCTGTCACTTCGGGCCCTTGGAAGTTCTTGGGGTCCAGTGATTTGAATCATGTTTCCTGGGTGAAGAAAAATTTGCTGCATCTGGCCCCTCCTGACACTAAGAGTGAGGCACAATGCCTTGGGAACCCCTTTGGATTTTGGAGTCAACATATACCTCATTTCGGAAGACTGCTGGAACCCATTTGCTAAGCAATCTGAAAAGCTACCAGTTTTGAGTGAGATCCAGAAAAAGAAAAGCTCTGCAACAGATTCAGGGTGATATGATGGTGCTTGAGTGTCAGTGGTAGATAGGGATGCTGTTTGGAGATTTTGGCAGTCCCCTATAGGTGAATCACAATTTATACCTCTAAGATTTTGGAGCAAAGTCATGCCATTCTCTGAAAATTACTCTACTTTTGAGAAACAGTTTTTGGCTTTCTACTGGGCTTTAATAGAGACTAAACACTTGACCATGGGCCACTAAGATACTGCGCACTCTGAGATACCCATCATTACCTTTGCGTTGCCTGATTCAAAAAGTCATAAAATTAGGCATATGTAGCATCAATCTGAGAAGGAGGTCCTGAAGGCACAAGGAAGCATCTGGATACCTAGATCCCTGGTTCCTGCTTCTTTGCCTTCTCTCTCTCAAACCATACCTATTAGTTATGGGGAGTTCCCTATGATCAGTTGATTAAGGAAGAAAAAACTCAGGTATGGTTTACATATAGTTCTGCAGGACATGCAAGCACCACCCAAAACTGAACAACTACATCACTACAGCTCCATTCTGGGACACTCCCAAGGGATAGGAGTAAAGGAAAATTTCCGTATGGTCAGAAATTTGAGCAGTGCACCTGGGCAACCAGGTGCAGGAAGGAGAGATGTTCATAAATATGGATCTATATCAATTCATGCATTGTGACTAATGGTTTGGCTAGATGGTCAGAGACTGGTTGAAAATGGTTTGGTTATACTCAGATATTAAAAAAAGAAAGAAATTTTAGCATTAGCAACAACATGGATAGACCTAGAGGGTATTATGCTGAGTTAACTAAGTCAGACAGAGAAAGATGAATACCATATAATTTCCCTTATAAGCAGAATCTAAGGAAAAAAGAACAAACTAAATGAAAACAGACTCACAGATACAGGGAACAAACTGGTGGTTGTCAGAGGGGAGGGGCACTGGGGGCTGGGTGAAAAAGGCGAAGGGAAAAAGAAGAACAAATTAGTAGTTACAAAACAGTCATGGAGATTTAGAGTATAACATAGGGTATACAGTCAACATTATTATAATTGTGTGTAGTGTCAGATGTGTGCTAGAGTAGGTAAATGCTGTACTTGCCTCCTCTTACAACCACATCAAAATTATAACTAATTACAGAATAACCATCATTGAGAATTACCTAAAGTCTAGCTGAACAAAAGTGCTACAACTGAGGACATACAAAGAAGCCACCTTGAGACTGATAGGAGCGGCATAGATGCAAAATAGCCTTGTTGCCACACCCATATGTGGCAGTTAAAAATTGGTAAGAATATCTTGGCTGTGGAGATTCGCCAGGAGGAGCAAGGGATCCAAGCCTCACACCAGGCTCCCCAGCCCAGAGTTCCAGACCTAGGAAGAGAAGTCCCCATAACTTCTGGCTGTGAAAACCGGCAAAGATTGTGGCTGAGTGAGACAGAGGATTGAGGGAGTCACAGACTTTTCTCTTCTTGTACTTACTTCGTAATGGATTCACTCACTGTGAGCTCCAGCACTGGGACAGTAGCTTGAAAGGCACCAGGGCCATACAGGGAGGGACTGAGCTGCCTGGCTTCAGGGCAAGGGCTGGAGGAGCAGCTTTCTCCCAGATAAAAGTGCTGGCAGAAGGCATTAATCTTTGTTGAGCCCTCCCCCACCCAGCTTGCAAACCCAGGCAGGTACCACATCTGAGTCTCCATTAACATAGTTAACACGGGTCACCCCACCCAGGTGATTTCCTAAGACCCTGCCCCATCCAACTTACAGGCCCACCCAAGGTGCTTCCAGTGGCTTTTCCATACAAATGGCCTGTCTCAGCTCATGCTGTGGTATTCCCTAAAATCTCTAAAAGGTTCACAAACCCTAAACAAGTATCATCTGGCCTTGGTGTGCCCTATACCTCTTGCCGAACAGCCACAAGCCCAGCACTAGCAGCAGCCAGCCTCAGAAACTCAAAGCCCAGTACAGATGGTAGATATTTTTATATTGCTTTGTGGCTTATCATAGGTGGCCCCAGGCCAGGCACAGGCTTCAGCTGAATTTCAGCTGAATTTGGCCTGCGGTTGAGCCTCTCCCATGAGGACCCAGAGCTGGCATGCCCAGTAGCCAGCTTGACAGAGCACCACTTGGGGCCACACCCAAGGAGGACACACCCAAAGGGCTGACTGGGCAGGCACCAGAGCCCTACTAAAGTGAATCCTGCTCTTTTGGGCCAGTCCCTGCATAACAGCTCTTCTCCTGTATTCATAGCCAGTCCTCATAACCAATGAGCCTGAGGGTCAATCCCTCCCATTGGTGTGCAAACAGTAATGAAGATACACTATAACAGGAAAGCATCTACAACCCACACAAGGGACACATCTGGAGCACCCAGTTCAGGTAACCAGGGAGAGTACACTGCTGGATCCCAAATGACACCTATTACATAATGCCACTTTATTAAGAGCAACACTACATAATACATAGAAACAAACATAGGGAGGCAGCCAAAATTGGGAGACAAAGAAACATATCCCAAATGAAAGAACAGAACAAAGCTCTAGAAAAAGAACTAAACAAAATGGAGACAAGCAATCTACCAGATACATAGTTCAAAACACTGGTTATCAAGATGTTCAGTGAACTTAGAGGAAGACTAGATGAACTCAGTGAAAACTTTAACAAAGAAATAGAAAACTTGACAGTGGAGATAGAAAACATATTAAAGAACCAGTCAGAAACGAAGAATACAATAACTGAAATGAAGAATACACTAGAAGGAATCAACAGTATGTTAGATAAAACTGAGGATAGCATCAGTAATTTAGAAGATAAGGTAGAGAAAACACCAATCACAACAGCAACAAGAACAAAGAATCAAAACAAACAAGGGGCCTTTGAGATGACATCAAGCATACCAACACTCACATCATAGGGGTATCAGAAAGTGAAGAGAGAAAGAAAGAATTGAAAACCTATTTCAAGAAAGAACTTCCTTAACCTGATGAAGGAAGTAGACATACCAACCTAGGAAGCTCATAGAGTCACAAACAAGATGAATCCAAAGAGTCCCACACCAAGATACATCATAATTCAAATGCCAAAGGTTAAAAACAAAGAGAGAATCTTAAAAGCAGCAAGAAAAAAGCAATTAGTTACCTATAAGGGAGCTCCCATAGACTGTCAGCTGATTTCTCAACAGAAACTTTACAGACCAGAAGTGATTGGCACAGAATATTCAAAGTGATGAAAAGCAAGGACCTACCACCAAGATTACTCTGCCAGCAAGGCTGTCATTTAGAATTGAAGGACATCTAAAGAACTTCCCAGACAAGAAAAGGCTAAAGGAGTTCGTCAGCACCAAACCAATATTACAAGAAATGTTAAAGAGATTTATTTAACATAAAGAAAAAATTCAAAAAATGTGAATAATAAAATGGCAATAACTACACATCCAGAGACATAGAGTGGCTGAATGAATAAGAAAACAAGACCCTTACATATGTTGCCTACAAGAGATTTCAGATGAAAAGACACACACAGACTAAAGGTATAGGGATAGTAAAGATATTTCATGAAAATGGAAACAAAACAAAACAAAAGCTAGGGTAGCAATACGTATACCAAAGTAGACTTTAAAACAAAGGCTATAACAAGAGACAAAGAAGGACCCAGCAATCCCACTTCTGGATATTTATTTTTTTTAAAAAAAATCTCAGAATACTATTTCGAAGGGACACATGAATTTATATGTTCATTGTAGCATTATTTATAATAGCCAAGGTACAGAGGCAACCTAGGTGTTCATCAATGGACGAATAGATAACAAAAAGGTGGTACAAACATACAATGCACTATTTACTCACCCATAAAAAGGATAAAATCTTACTGTCTCAACAACGTGGATGAACCTAGAGGGTATTACACTAAGTGAAATAAGGCAGACAGAGAAAGACAAATACCATATGATTTCACTTCTGTGCGGAATCTGAAAAAGAAAATAAATGAACAAACAAAACAGAAACAAAGTCATAGGTACAAACATTTTCATGATTGCCAGATTGTCGGGGACTTAGGGGGGTTGGTGAAAAAGGGGAAGGGATTAAGAAATACAAATTAGTAGTTATAAAATAGTCATGAGAATATAAAATATAGCGTAAGGAATTAGTCATTAATATTGTAATAATTATGTGTGGTATCAGATGGGTACTAGATTTATTGGGGTGATCACTTTGTAAGTTATATAAATGTCTAATCACTATGGTGTACACCTGAAACTAATATAATAGTATTTGCCAACTGCAGCTGAAAAATCTTTTAAATTATAAAAAAAAGAAAAAGTGAGAGAAATTAAGACGGCTTCAGATTTAAAAATATAGCGAAAAGAGTTCATTATTACTAGACCTATCCTTCAAGAAATGTTTAAGGGGGTTCTGCAGGGTGAAAGGAAAAAAACATTAGACAGTAACTGGAAGCCATATGAAGAGTTTTAGGAGTTCTCTGCCAGGAATGGAGACAGACCATATATATATTTCTTATTATAAATCACAATATCACACCTGGGCAATTGAAAAGCTTACATTTTAATAATGATTTGTAACTGCACTTTTTGTATTCTACTTGATCTAAGAGACTAGTACATTTTTAAATCCATTTCCCACTTGCCCTGAGAATTCTTGCCCGCGGTGCTTGCAGCTGCAGCGTTTACCCTGAGATAACTCATAGGATCGCAGTCCCAAGCTTACCCCCAAAGCTTGCCATGAAATATCTCGCTTTTATTATTGTTTTTGCATTGCTCTAGTATATTGATAGTCTTTGGAAACAAATGACATCATTCCACTTACAGTATTTTGTTTTTAGTAGTGGTCTTTCTATTTACAAAACACAGTAATTCTCGATCATTGAAAATATCAAATCCTGGAAAACGTAGCATTCCTACACATGATATTAACATCATTCTTGAATAGTTGTTAGCCGAAGATTCATTCGATGAATCTAATTTATGTATGTACTTCTGTTACATTAATATTAGAGACAAGTTCTGTTTAGAAATGACTCCAAGAACAATTTTTATATTTTATTTTCACATTGAAAACCAGTCAGATATGCTTCGGCCTCAAAGAGCATGTTTATGTACAATTAAATTAATGCTGGCAGTGAACTGTACTATTTTTTCTAAATGGGAAATTGGTTGAAAATTATTAGTCTAAAAGCTATTATTATTATTATGGTTTCTGATATGAAATCTGCCATGATTTGAGCGATTGCTCACATGTAGGTAATGCATTGTTTTCTTTTGGGTTCTTATAAGATTTTTTTTCATTGTATTTTGGGTTTAGTAGCTTAATCATGATTTGTCTGTTAATGGATTTCCTTGGGTTTAACCTAATCTTGGATTCACTCAACTTTTTGAATCTGTAGGTTTATGTTTTTTGCCAAACTTATGACATTTTCAGCCATTATTTCTTCATAAATTCTCCCCCCCCCCCCCCCCCCCCGCCCAGCACTGCAGTCTCTCCAATGGTACAAGTTAGCCAAGAACAACCTCTTGCAGTGCAGAATGAGAGGAGTCCTGCCTCTGACTGGCCAAGGAAGACTTACTTCATTTGGGGCTGAAAGTTGCCCCATTATAATTGCTACTTAATCATCCCCATTCTGCCCTCTATGATTGCAGGTAAGTTGGTTCTATCTCTCTCATGCCAAGACCAGCAGATACTGGAAGCAGCTGCCTATGCCTGACATCTTTTCTCCATCATCAACCCATGGTTTCTTCCACTGCTCCTTATAGGCCCTCCTGGCTGCCCTCAGCATCTATTCTATTGTGGGCTAATCAGCCACCACACTTAATCACCTCCTGTCATTGCCTCAAGCTCACCCTTGAAACAACCATACACGTTCCTTACATCACTGTTTTTAAGTAAAACCAGTTTAACCCTTTCATCATTGTTCCAGCAAAATGCCGAGCTCTCCATCTGCTTTTTGTTCATTATGGTCATATCTGACTTACCAGCGGTTGAGTTTTAAAGTGCAAGTTTTATAACTAACAAAAGGCTCACCAGGAGGAGATGGAGGTGTTTTCTCCCCTCTGCAGCTGTGTACAACCCATATCATAAATCTAGTTCACAGAAGATGGGAGAAGCTGTGAGGGTGGGCATTTACGAAAATATCAGAATTCATCTCAGGTGGTCAGAAAGTGTTATTTTGGGAAACTTTTGTTGTGATCATGTGTTCATCCTACGTTGTGATGTAAAGTGACCTTCTTAGAGTCAAGAAAATTTAAAAGCCATTGTGGTTGATAGCAATGCTTTTTTTTTTTAAGCATTTATATAAACTTTATTTTTTAGGGCAGTTTCAGATTCACAGCAAAATTGAGGGGAAAGTATAGAGAATTCACTTATTCTCCTTGTCCCCACACAGGCTCAACTTTTCCATTATCAACATCACACATCAGAGTGTTTTGTTTGCTATAATAGATGTAACATTATACATCTATGTACACACTGACACATCATTACCACTCAAAGTTCATATTATATATTTGGGTTCACTCTTGGTGGTGTACCTTTCATGGGTTTGGACAGATGTATAATGACATGAACCTATCATTGCAGTATTGTAAGAATAATTTCGCTGCCCTAAAATTCCTCTGTGCTCTGCCTGTTCATTCCTCCCTCGCTTGGCAACCACTGATCTTTTTACCATCTCCTTAGTTTTGCCTTTTCCAGAATGTCATACAGTTGGAATTATACAGTGTGTTGCCTTTTCACACTGGCTTCTCTCACTTAGCCATATGCATGTGTCTTTTCACGACTTGCTAGTTCATTTCTTTCTAGCACTGAGCAATCAATATTCCTCTGTCTGGATGTACCACTATTTATTAATTCATTCACCTACTGAAGGATATCTTCGTTGCTTCCAAATTTTGACAATTACGAATAAACCTTCTATAGACATCAGCATGCAAGTTTTTGTATGAACATAAGTTTTTTCTTCTTTTGGGTAAATATTAAGGAGTGCAATTGCTGGACCATATAGTAAGAGTATGTTTAGTTTTGAAAGAAATTGGCAAACTGTCTTCCAAAATGGCTGTACCATTTCTGCATTCCTACCAGCAATGAATGAGAGTTCCTGTGGCTTCACATTCTTGTCAGCATTTAGTGTTGTCAGTGTTCCAGATTTTGACCATTCTAATAAGAGTGTAATGGTATCTCCGCATTGTTTTAGTTTGTGTTTCCCTAATGACATATGATGTTGAACATCATTTTATATGCTTATTTGCTCTCTGTATGTTTTCTTTGATGAGGTATCTTTTCAGGTCTTTTGCCCATTTTTAATCAAATAGGAATTCTTTTTGTTTAGTGATTTTGTCTCATTTTTCATATCTTTACTTGCAAATTTTTTAAAAACAAGATTACATCAAACTTTATATTTTTGTTGCACTTTATTAGTTTGTGAAAAACAATACCAAAGTCTAAAGAAACCAGCTTTCCCAAGTCCCTGTTTCTTATCCTCCAAGGATCTAAATGTTAATACCGCTAAGGAGGGGGAGAGAGAGAGAGAGAGAAGGTTGTCTGCCTTGGAGGCCAGAGAACTTCCTGATCCAATTTATACCATCCCAACCCCAGTCCCCCTGGCTATAAGTGCCTATTCCAGAGTTGTGGGACAGCATGGACAGGGCGGAGAGCATCATGGGCAAGGAACATACAGGGGGAAGCCCCTAGCTGATACTTGAGAGTTGTGGTAAGAGTGAAGGGAGAGATGGAGGTGAAGCTAGACCCAGTCCATTGGTGAAGTCACATGTCCAGCCAAGAAAGTGTCTCTAGATTGTAGTTGACTGAACAAATTACATCATAAATCACTGCCTGGAGCCCTGCACTAGACACTTTTATCTGCATGAGCTTTTTAAACCTTCCACACAGCTCTGTGTGTGTGTGTGTGTGTGTGTGCGCGCGCGTGTGTGTGTGTGTGTGTGTAAGTGGAGGAGCATGGTGGGGCTGCAGTGAACTCCATTTTACAGAGAGAGAGAGACAACCCCAGAGCAGGGAGTTTACCTGAACAGGGTCACGCAGCCAGTAAGCAGTCATGGCTGGAAATGGGACACTGGAGAATAGAATGCAGATAACCACTGTCCCAAATTCCCTCCCAAAGACTTCACAGCAACCTTGGATGGTAATAATAGTAACTTAGTGCCGACCTTTATAGGACACCTACTGTGAGCCAAGCTTCCTGTGCTCTGAGTGCCTTAGGGAGGTTGTCTTCAGAGGTTGTGTCTGTTGTTATGCCCACTTACTAGGGGAGAAAACTGAGGCACAGAGAGGGCACAATTATGTTCGGAGAACAGCATAGCTGGGGTTAGGTCCCTGGTACTGCAGGGCTCTGAGCTGCTGGATCTTAAGCCCTCTGAGCACCTACTCTGTGTCAGAGCTTGTACTGGGGTAACAGCTGCGATGGAAACAGGCTCGCAAACATGAAAGTTTCAGAGAAAGGAAGTGAAATAGGGTGGTGTGATTGGAAAGGGACTATGGGAGCAGGGAGGTGGGTAATTCAGTTGGAATGGTCAGGAAAGGCTGCTCTGAGGAGGAGACACTTGGCTGAGACCTGAGGGCTAAGAAGGAGCCAGCCTTGCTAAGTTCTTGGGGAAGGATGTTCCAGGCAGAGGGAACAGCAAGCATAAAGGCCCTGAGTTGGAAACGAGCTTGGTATATTTGAAGAACAGAAAAGAGGAAGTGTGTATCAGGCTGGAGGGTGATAGAGGGAAGAGAGAGGAAGTTTGGGGCTGGGGGAGAGTTTCTAGGCAGCCCAGGGAGCCGAGGAGGGAGGGATGTAGGGTTTGCTCTTCCAGGTCGGGTTCACTGTCGATCTCTACTCTTGGCTCTAGCGGAGTCCAAACAACCCTTCCCCTTCTCTCAGGCCACGTCTGCACTTCCCTCCTTTCACTGCAAGGTCTACAGTCCAACCTCAGCTCCTCCATTACTACAAGGGCTCATGGTTTCCTTCTGAGCCCTCCCACCTATAGACATTCATTTATTCATCCATTCACATATTTATTCACTCATCCATCAAATATTGATTTGTCTCAGGTATTTTGCCCTTGCTGTTTCCTCTGCCTGGAACACTGTCTTTTATCTCTCATGGCTCTGCTTCCACCATTGACTTTTCTGAGACCCCTTTTCTGAGCACCTTCAGCTAATTTAGCCCTTATTACCCTGTTAGCAGCTGAACTGCTCTTCTTGATAACACAGAATTGGTTGGTGCTCCATCTATACGCATGGAGAGAGAAAGTTATTATTGTGATGGGCATTCATTTCTCCTTCTCATTTTTATTTGGGACCCATCCTTCCCTTCTCTGAGTTGTGATTTGGACAGGGTCAACCTCATTTTTCAGCTCTAGAAATCATCACATCATTCAAGTAAAGGCAATGAGAGACAGCTAGAGGACTTTTGCTGGAACTACTGAAAAAGCTGAATTTTTGTTCTACCTTCGTTACTTATCTGGCAGGCTGTAAGGCTGGAACTGCTGAGGGGAGGAGAGGACCTGCCTGAAAATAAAATCAATATCGAGGAAAGCAGAGGTGATTAAGGGAGAGAGGCACAATCTTGAGTGTATTGTTTGAGCAACTAAATTCAGCCATACCTGAAATCCAAACTCCCATTGGGCTTTTCCATTATAAGAACTAATAAATTCCTTTATGCTTAAGCTAGTTTGGGTTTCAGTCGCTTGTGATAGAAGGCCTGATTGATAATAAAGCCTCAAAGATACGCAGGCAGTCAAGCTAAGGTACTTTCCCTTAAGGGATGTGGGCAGGAGCCTCCCTTGCCCAGAAGCCACTCCCCCATTAGCCGCCTGGGTTGGGTTCCTTCAATCTGAGGTAGAAAGGCAGAGTCAAAGTGCCAGGCTGGAGCAGCGTGACTGCAGAAGCAACCCTGCAACCAGCAACAGGACTGGTAATCTGCACTATTAATAAACAAATTCGTTTTCTTTCACTCTTCTTTGTAGGCAGCGTTAGCTCTGTCCATTTGTTCAGAAAAAGTGGTCTATTCCAGTCATGCTCTTGGCCAGGAAGATGCAGGGGGAAGTCTCTGGGGGAGTGTTTAGTGGGAGGCTTACGAGGTAAAATGTTTTTTCTCTTTAAATGTACAGTAGTCCCCCTTATCTGAGGTTTTGGTTTCCATGGTTTTAGTTACCCACAGTCCAAAAATATCAAATGGAAAATTCCAGGAATAAACAATTTTTAAGGTTTAAATTGCATGCCAATCTGAGTAACGTGATGAAATCTCATGCCATTCTGCTCTGTTCCTCCTGGGATGAGATTCATCCCTTTGTTCAGCATCCACACTATATATGCTACCCACCTGTTAGTCACGTGGTAGCCATTTCCATTATCAGATTGACTGTCATGGTATCACCACGTTTGCATTCAAGTAACCCTCATTTTACTTAATAAGGGCCCCAAAATGCAAGAGGAATGATGTGACAATTTAGATGTGCCAAAGGGAAGCCCTCAAGTGCTTGTCATATACAATCAGGCAGTCAACTGTAGCTACATCACAATGCTTATGTTATTCACTTTACTTCATCTTATCATGTAGATATTGTATCATCCCACCCACATCATGACAAGGTGAGTAAAATACAATGAGATGCTTTGAGACCATATTCACCTAACTTTTAGTACTGTACATTGTTATAATTGTTCTATTTTATTATGTTATTGTTAATCTCTGACTGTGCCTAATTTATAAAATTTTATCATAGGTATGTATGTATAGAAAAAAACATAATATATGTAGAGTTCAGTACTATCTGCAATTCCAGGCATCTCCTGGGGGTTTTGGAAAGTGTCCCCCATGGACAAGCAGGGAGCACAGTGACACAGGGCGCGGGGAAAGTTCTTTTTCTGCCTTCTACAGATAGTGTGGCAGGGTGAGGAGGCATTCACTGGCACAGAATTTGACTCTCTTGAACTCTTAGTCTAAAGCGGAATCATAACAGTGTCTATGTTTTCTTTTTCTTTCCATCCATGTGGGAGAAACGGGGTGGTAATAACATTCTTCTCGTTTAAGAAAAAGAAATCTTATATTTATTCGTTTCAGAATCTACATGCCAATTTAAGTATTATCCCATGGTAATAAGTTATTAAGTAAGACAACAAATCAGAATTACCAATTTGGAATGTTAAAGTTTTCTTTCATGAGATGTACAAATCATCCCTGAAGTCCCTGTGGCATACAAAGAATATTTGCAAGAGGAGTTTTGTGATACTGAAGAATGTCTAATTTTCTGCAGCTGCAAAGAAAGATAATTTTTCTACTTATTTTTCTGCAATTTCTTTCACCAGCACTTAGAAGAGCCTATAATCCTCAAAGCCAAGAGCAAGAATTCTACTAGTTACTACCAAGAGCAGATTTAGGGGTTAAACAATTAAAATATCCAGAAGAGGAATGGGCAGAGTAGAATTTTAGCAGAAAGGAGTGTAAGGTTGTAACATTTTGTATCTATAGGAAATGATGGCTGGGACTATGACAACTGTGTTGCCACCTTGTTGGGTAATGCACACTGCCAAGTAGTCTTAGTCCATGAAGACATCATTCAGCTGATGCATTGACCACTGTAGAACCTTTCTACCTTGGTGGAGCTAGTTGTTTTATAAAATAATAAAGGCCCTTATTTTTTAAGATGTTTGGAATTTATTCTCCCTTTATGTGCAGCCAGTAGCATCTTACGTGATATACCCAGGATGAGTGATGCACATGAGAGGGCACAGGAACTTAAACAGTATGGCCCATTCAGTGCTTAGACTGCTGCCTTCACCAGTCATGGTCCTTGCTGTCAGCCCTGAGAGACTCTCATCTTCTCCAGGCCCAGTCACTGCTGGTATAGTGTTGAATATGGTGCCCATATTCTGTAGAAAGAAATAGTAATTTTTTTTGTAACTCTAGCTACCAACCCAGAAAATTTAATTAAGGTCATTTCCAGAACGTGCATGTCATCAACCCTGATAATTTAACAGTAAATGTATAAAAATATCAGAACCATGATTGCTTCTGCGGGTGGAATGGGGATGGGGATAAATAGGAAGGGGTAAAAGGAAACTTTATGAAATGATAGAAATGTTCTTTATCTTTACAATGGTTTGTATTGCATAGTATATGCACTAGTCAAACTCAGTATACATGTTAAGACATGCATTTTATTATAAGCAAATTTTACTCAATAAAGAAGCCTAAACACCGAACTCTAGTTAGTGACATGAATGCTGAAATGTTTAGGAGTTAAGAATACTGATGTCTAGTTCAAAATACTTCAGGTTGTTTAAAAATTCATCAAAGAAATAATATGGGTTGATGAATAAATAAAGGAGTGGACTGATAGGTAAATGATAAAGCAAATATAGAACAATATTAACAATTATAGAATATAGATGATGGGTATACAGATATTATGGTAAAATTCATCCAACTTTTCTGTAGGTTTGAAAATTTTCATAACAAAATGTTGGGAAGAAATGAAAGCCTGTGTATAGTTAAAAAATTGGGTCCACTGCTTTGGCAGATACACAAAATAATGGTGGCTCAAGCCAGGCGGAAGTCTGGATCTTGCTCCGCGACAGCCCCGCTGGCCCTTCTCTTCTGCTGCCGTGCCACTCAACGACGCTGTCCTCAGTGGCTCACGGACGGCATGTTCACATTCCAGGCCAAAGGAGGGAGAACGCAAAAAGAAGAAATGGAGAGTTGTGATTGAAAGTTACAAAGATAACTAATAGAGAATCCAGAAATGATGATGATGATAATTATAGCAACAATAATAGCCAACACACTGCCCTTACTATGGGCAAGGCACTGTTCTAAGGGCTTCACATGAATGAATTCACTTAGTCCTCACAACAACCGTATGCAGTAGGTACTGTTATTATTCTCATTTACAGGTATGAGCACTGAGACTCAGGTAGGTTGAGTGGTATCATCACATCCGAGGGAGCATGGGAGCACGGTATGAATTGAAGCCTCATCTTCCAGGACAGGAAGTGAAGAGAAAATAGCTTGTGGGCAACACTGAAAAATCAAAAAACAGAAGCATAGGGAGCAGTTGAGATCTTGCTTCACAGCAATGTCGTCGGTTTTGCTCAAATTCTTATAAAAACTCTCAACAACAACTAAAAAAAAACCAAAATAGAGGCATCAACAACTTGTTAAGAGATGTGGAAATTGTGATGGAAGAGTAACAGCCAAAACTATGACTATGTCTTGTCTCTGGAGGGAGGAAGTGGTGGAGGGGGGAGAAGGGGAGTGGCAGGGCACTATGCCAACATCAGCATGTCGGCCATAAGGAAATGAGGTCAGAAACCATGAATCTAGAAACCTGGCAAGCTACCCTCCTGAGATCCCAACCGTCTGCACGTTTCATTCGCGTGAGTGTCCACGCCCCACTGGTGATATCTGGAAAGAGGGGAGTAACAAAAAGAGAGGTGATGATTGAAGTTTGGAGAATGCAGTTGGAGCCTGGACAACTTGCCTGCAGGCAAGGCCCAGCATGGAAGTAAGAGGCTAGGAGCAGTCCATGTGTGTACCCCCACGAGGGCTTTGCCCACTGTCCTATCCAGCTCTCCAAAGCCACAGTTAAATGACAATAGCACCAGCTACCATGGCAAGCATTCATGAAGCATGTACTCTGAGCCAAGCAGTGTTCTAAGCACTACACATGTATTGACTCATTTTATCCTCCCAACAATAAGGATGAGGGGGAAGCTGAGGAGCAGAGCAGTGACCTCACGAAAGGTCAGAGCACTGGGGACTCCTCTGTGAACCGCCTGAAGTAAGAATAAATCAAATATCAGATTCCTCCAAAGGTAGACACTTTATTGACTCATTTCTGGTGAAATTCATTCCTTGCTTGAATTTAAGCCGCAGTGACCACGTTGGCCAGGAAAGTGCTGAGAGTATCAGTGGCTAGAGCAATACAAACCCCAAAAGCACAGGGGAGACACACCTTGGAGAAGCCACCTTGGCATTCTAACTGATGTGGGTATATTCCTCACCTAGATCTGTAAGATGAAGATAATAATGGCATTTACTAGAGCATCAGCTAAGGCTGGGTGAGTTACCTGGACCCTCTCTAACGCTAGCTACCATTAGTGCTGTGATTATTGTCTTGATTGAAAAAAGAGACAAACAAAGGAAAAAGACGAAAGGAAGGGGGATGAATGAAAAAAAGAGAGACAAGAAAGAAAGAAACATTTTAATATCAAGGAGGAAGGAAGAGAGTGAGGAGGAAGGGGTGGGGTGGGGGTTAAAAGAAGGTTTTCGAAGATTCCCATGAACAACTGAAAATAAAGTTTTGTCCTTGAAGGTACTGGCCAAACAGCCAAGACAACTTTATGGGTAGGTTAAGAGTCCACTAACATTACATCCCCTTCCGCATCTGGCTCTCTGAGCCTCAGTTTTCCCACGCCCACAGGTTGCCATGAGAACCTGTGTAGCCATGTGGCCGAGGGCACTTGTTGTCTGTGTTAGGGGGCAGGTGGCATTGCCTGGATTCTGCTCCTGAGGTGTCATTACATTTACCCAGTTCTCACTTAGCAGACAAACCCAAAGGCTATAAATAGCCACATCTTGGTTTCTCATAAATGTGTGAAATATGACTTGGCCTCTTGCCCAAGTCATATTTTGCAGAGGTCTACTGAGACTATTTTGCAGAGGTCTAGTGAGAGTCAATGTCATAGGCTCAAAAGGAATCCCAGCAGCTCTGTGGCACCAGGTGTCATCCCCACCACCCTATATCCTCCTTGGCACAGGCTCACACTCTGGGTTCTGGCAAGCTCTGCCTGGTGACTCAGATCCAGCCTCTGCCTATTTGCCTGGACTCAGCCGTCTGGCCCACACCACATTAGGTAAGTCTGTTCACAAGTGGGTTCTGAGGAGGCTGTGCCAGGAAGTGAGAGGAGGGGAGAGGAGGAAGGGATGGAGACATGGCCTGTGAGAGCACTGGGCTGTCCTGGGGCCTCCCTCCATCTCATGTCATGAAGTTCTCAGAGGCTGACCTCACCTCTGGCTCAGAAGTGGGACCCTGGGACAACAGATGCAGATTCTAAAGACTCTACTTTCTGGGTTCAAGTTCCAGCTGCCCCACGTGTGACCTTAGACTTATCTTCTCTCAGTGCCTCAATTTTCCCATCTGTAAAATGGAGATAATAACAGTGCTTACCCTATAAGGTTGCTGGAAAAATGAAATATAATTTAGTTGTTGTTTATTGTTGTTGTTGTTGTTGTTGTTGTTGTTGTTGTTGTTATACCCTGATGCTCTGAACAGTGTCCGGCCCAGAGTATCTGCTCAGAATAGGGTTTGCTATTATTGCAACATTTCTGCCTGAACTAGTTAAGTAATTAAGAGAAAGGACTCTAGAGCCAGGCTGGTTGGGTTCAACTCCCAGCCCCACCACTTATTTCTTATATACCTTAGATGTGGAACTTCACCTCTCAGAGTCTCAGTTCCTTCATCTGTAAAGTGGGGATGATGATTACTTATACCTCGTAACGTGTTGTGAGGACTAAATGAGTTGACACCTGCTAAGCGTTTAGAACAGTGCCTGGTGCACAATGAGTACCCATTGTTGCTGTTGTTACTATAGGTGTGCTCTCCTTCCACTGAGGTTTCTAAGCTGCTGTGATGCTGGGGTGACTCTCACCTCCTCTTGGGAAGCATATGTTTGGGTATTAAGACAATACAAAAAAAAAAAAGAATAAAAAGATGAGGAAAGACATCTTGGGAGGATACCCTATGAGCATCTGCATCTAACTGTGCCTACTCTTGGACTTCTCAATTCCAGAAGCCAATAAATTCCTTCTTAGCTTAAACCACTCTACTTGGATTTTTATTACTTGCAGTCAAATGTGTTCTGACTAATACAGAAGTGTGGGGGGGGGGCACAAATAACAGGTAGAGAAGTTATGTGAGGAGGTGAGAAAGCTAAGGAAAAACAGAAGTGATAAAACTTGAGAAGAGTAGGCTCTGCGGAAGCAGTGTGCCTCCTGGGTTAGGATTCCAGCTGTGCTACTTGTTGCCTTTGATAAAGTGATTGTGGAGTAGATGGAATTCTTCACACTTCGCTGTAAAAATTTTTACAATGTGATTTTGCCACGTTTCCCATCAAGAGGTGGAGTCTATTTCCCTACTCCTTGATTCTGGGTTGACCTTGCAACTTATTTTGGCCAAAAGAACATAGTGAAGGTGATATTGTGCTAGTTTCAAGCTAAAGCTTCAAGCAGGCTTGCAGCTTCCATTTGCTCTCTTGGACCCTTGTGATGGCCTTGTGAACATGTCTGGGATAGCTTACTGGAGGATAAGACAATAGAGGTTCCCCAGCCAACTGCCACTCAGCCCCCTAAGGCAGAGCCTTTTAGCCACCCTGAGCTGACCACAGATATATGAATGAGCCAAGTCAAAACCTGAATAACTACCCAGTTTAGCCCAGCCTGTATTACTAACCCACAGCATGGAGAGAAAAAGAAATAACTGGTGCATTAGGCATCTGAGTTCAGGGTGGTTTCTTATGCAGCAGTAGATAAGTGATATGGCTGGTTTAACCCAACTTGCCCAGGGGCCTTCCAAAACCTAACCTTCAGGTCACGTGGAAACCAAGGCCTCCCTGTCCCTGTGCCTGCCATATGCTAGTTCTGAGCCTGAACCTCAAGAAGAATTGCAGCTTCTATTCACTTTATTAGATAAGCCTACTGGGGAAAGAGAGACCACATAGAAGAAAGTCCTGTTGCCCCAGCTGATGGCACCTGGTCCCACCTACAGAGAGCCAACTCTTGAACACATGCAAGAGCTCAGCCAAGATCACCAGAGCTAACTCCAACAAAATGCTTATCAGAGAAGCATGTATGACTCCAGCTGAGACCAGAATTACCTAGCTTGTTTTTATATTTTAAACAATAAACACTTACCATTTAAAACCTCTGATTTGGGGTATATTTTGTGTTGCAGTCATAACTGATACACTAATTTTGTACCCACAGGCAAGTTAATTCACCTCTCTGGCCCTCAGTTTCCTCCTGTAAAAAATAGGAATCATTGGGGTCATGAAGATGCTGTGAGCTTATGATCCTAAAGCCCTTGGCACAGTGCCAGGCCGAGAATGACCACTCAGTTAATGGAAGTTATTTTAAAAAGTGGTAAAATAAAGGACAAAGAGCTGTCTAACACCCCTCCCACTCTGAATCTCCTTGCCCTGTCTGTCCAGTTGCGGATCATTCATTCCAGAGTAGATGTCCAATGGATTCCCAAACCCTTTGGCCTTTAGTGTCACCAACACAGAGACATTTCTTGGTAGAACAGGTGAAGACTCTTTGGAAGAGGTGCACCTGGTACCCCAAGGCTTTCCTGTTTAGGAAAGGTAGCTGCACACTAGTTATAAAGTTCTGGACTCAGACCTAGGTTCTGACTTAATCTCTGCCACTTACCTGCCATACTGAACAACTAACGCAACCATTCTGAGCTTCCATTTCATCCCTGTAAAGTAGAGATAATTGTACCTATCTCCTAAGATTATAATTTATTCATTTCTTCCTTCACTCAGTTGACATACATTTATTGAGCTCTTATTATGTTCCAGTTATTTCAGTACCTGAGGATATACAGTGGGAGAAACAACAAAAAAATATCACTGACCTTATGAAGCTCTCAGTTCAGTGGGTTAAAAAAATTATTCCAACAGTAACAGAAACAAGTGAAAAATTGCAAAAGTGACAAGAGTTTTGGAAGGAGTGTGTATCAGTCGGAATGGGCTGGGTTATGCTGTGGTTACAAACATGCCTCAAGTCGATAGCTTAAAATGACCAAAGTTTCTTTCTTACCCATTTGCCATGTCTGTTGTGGGTCTGTGGGAGCTCTGCTCACTCCTCAACCCAAGGTGGCAGAATAGCCTCCATCTAAAATATCGTAGCTTCTACACAGAGGAAAGAGGACTCTCGAGTACCTTGCTCTGGCAGTGAACTACTCTAGCCTAGAAGTGACTCAGATTACTTATGCCCATATTTCGCAGGCCAGAATTGGTTGCATGGCCCCACTCAAATTTAGGGAGACCCAGAAGCACCATCCCACCCTATGCCTGGAAGATGAAGGGCCAGGAAGATTTGGTGAGCAGCATTAATGACCAGTCTGAAAATTTACATGTAGTGAGAAGGCTTTCATGAAGCGATGATGCTTGAGCTGAGGCCTGAACAATGAGCAGAGGGGGAAAGAAGGGTTTTCTAGGTGGAAGGCATAGCATTGGGGAGCAGAGGCTTAAAGGTAGCCAGTGTGGCTGGAGTAGCCAGGTGGGGGGACACATGGTATAAGCAAAAAGGAGAAGTGTGCAGCAGCCCATCAGTGTGAGTCTCGTAGAGCATTACACTGGGGTTTTAGGCAGATGTAGGATCTTCTTGGATTTGCTTGAGAATTCAAGGAGAGCATGGCCAGGAACTAAAACGAAAACCAACAAGATGTGTGCCAAGCTATTGTTGGACCCTTTTTAACTTTTTGTCTAATAAGCCTCTGACTAATTCGAAGCTTTATTTTTACTTACATGTGGAAAAAAAGATAGGGACCAATGATCCTTTCATGTCTGAACAAAGAAACAATTAATATATATAAGTCTCAGGAATTCAGAGGTGTCAATTTGAATGTTGCTCTGAGGCCAACAAATTAACACAAGGATTCAGAATTACAGATTTTTTTAATGGTTAAAATTGCATCAGAGGACATGGTCACAGTCTCTGGAGCCTGGATTGTGGTAGTAATTGGCCAGTTGTCCAACGATTTACTTTCTCTTCCTAGGCACATAGAAGGCCACATTTTTAAGCTTCTTTTGCAGTTAAGTGGGGGGATATGTGACTAAATTCTGGCCAATGGAATGTGAACAAAATGAATGACACTTCTAGCCTGGCCCTAACCATTATACCTGATCCCATGTTCTCTCTGTCTGTTCTGTGATGACCTCGGAAACCATACTTTAGATGGCAGCCTGTACCTATGAGTCACTTCTTGGAAGAAAGCCCTGAGCTGCATCTGATTATGATGTGAAAAGGAAATGAAACCTTGTGTTTATTCTGTGGTTTATTCATTGCTCCAGCAGAGTTTATCCTATCCTGACTAACAGAATGACTTAGAAGACTCCTTCAATAGAAGTAAAATTTGCAAGGACAATTTCACGATGCAGAAAGCGTCTCTATTCAGGGTTACCATGTGGAGTTGTGCAGGTTGAGCACTATGCAAAGTGGCCAGCCAAGGGGCAAGTAGAAGCCTACTTCATGCTCTATGCAACAAGTCAGTACCCTCATATGGGGCTGTATCCATGCGAAGGAAGCCTTTTTAAAATTTGCATTAAGACATATAGGCTAGTGGCAACCTTGTTTATATTTCTGCAGCATCAGGAAAAAAGGATACTATTTTCTCTTTATTCTCTTTTTTTTCTCTATCAGATAGGAAGGGCTGTAGCAAGGCCAAGTGCTAAAATTGCATTTATTAGCAATTATATATTTTTAAAAAGTCAGCCTAAGAAGTTAAAAAATTACAAAATGAGACACCTTACTAAAGAAGATATATATCGGTGGTAAATAAGCATATGAAAAGATGCTCCATATCATATGCCATCAGGAAAATGCAAATTAAAACAATACTGAGATACCACTATACTCCTGTTAGAATGGCCAAAATCTGGAACACTAACAGCACCAATTGATGACAAGGATGTGAAGCTATGGGAACTCTCACTCATTGCTGGTGGGAATGCAAAATGGTACAGCCATTTCAGAAAACAGTTTGCCAATCTCTTTTAAAACTAAACATACTCTTATCATTCAATCCAGCAACCACACTCCTTCATATTTATCCAAAGGTGTTGAAAACTTATATTCATACAAAAAACCCACACGAAGATGTTCATGGCAGTTTAATTTATAATTGCCAAAACTTGGAAGCAATCAAGATGTCCTTCAGTAGGTGAATGCATAAACAAACTTGGTACATCCAAATCACAGAATACTATTTAGTGCTAAAAAGAGATGAGCTAGAAAGCCATGAAAAAACATGGAGGAACCTTATATGTACATGGCTAAGTGATATGAGGCAGTCTGAAAAGGTGACATATTGTATGATTCCAACTACAGTCATGCACTGCATTATGACATTTTGGTCAATGACAGACTGCATATATGACAGAGGCCCCATAAGATTATAATTATAACAGAGCTGAAAAATTCTTATCATCTAGTGACACTATAGTGCAATGCATTACTAATATGTTTGGTGATCCTGGTGTAAACAAACGTACTGCGCTGCCAGTCAGATGAAAGTATAGCACATAAAAAGTATAGCACATAAATGTATAGTACATAATACTTGATAATGGTAATAAATGATGGTGTTACTGTTTTATGTATTTACTGTACTCTACTTTTAATTTTTATTTTAGAGTGCACTTTCTACTTTAAAAAGAATTGCTGTGAAACAGTATGCTGTGTTACACCAGGAGCAGCCTCGTGCATCTCACATTTACTGAGACTCCTGATCACATCATTTTCTCTAGTGCTTGATTTAATCTCATGTTGTTTTGTGCAGTAACTTGCTGTACAGGCTTGTAGCCTGGGAACAAGAGGCCAACACATAGAGCCTAAGTGTGTAGTAGGCTGTATCATCTAGATTTGTTTAAGTGAACTCTGTAATGTTCTCACAATGACCAAATTGCCTAATGATGTATTTCTCAGAATGTATTCCTGTTGTTAAGTTGCACATGACTGTATTATGACATTAAAAAGTCAGTGGTTGTCAGGGGTTAGTTGGAAAGAGGGATGACTGGCAGAGCACAGATTTTTGGGGGCAGTGAAACTGCTTTTTGTGGTATACCAATGATAGATACATGCCTTTAAGCATTTGTTCAAACCAAGAGAATATACACCACCAAGAATGAACTCTAATGTAAACTATGGACTTCAGGTGATGATGATATGTCAATGTAAGTTCATTAATTGTAATGAATGTACCTGGTGGGAATGTTTTTTTTTTAAATAATCTTTTATTTTTCAATTACAGCTGACATACAATATTATATTAGTTTCAGCTGTACAACAGTGATTAGACATTTATATAATGTATGCAATGAGCACCCCCATAAATCTGGTATCTGACACCATATATAGTAATTACAATATTGTTGACTATATTCCCTATGCTGTCCTTTACATCCCTATGACTATTTTGTAACTACCGACTTGTACTTCTGAATCTCTTCACCTTTTTCACCTGTCCCCAAACCCACTTCCCATCTGTCAATCATCAAAATGTTCCCCATATCTATTATCTATGAGTTTGTTTCTGTTTTGTTTGTTCATTTATTTTGTTTTTCAGATTCCACATCTGAGTGAAACCATATGGCACTTATCTTTCTCTGTCTGACTTATTTCATTTAGCATAATACCCTCTAGTTCCATCCATGTTGTTGCAGATGGCAAGATTTCCTTTTTTATGACTGAGTAATATTCCATTGTATATATGTACCTTCTTCTTTATCCATTCATCTATTTATGGATACTTAGGTTGCTTCCATATCTTAGCTATTGTAAACAATGCTGCAATAAACATATGGATGCATATATCTTTTTAAATTAGTATTTTGAGTTTCTTCAGATAAATACCCAGAAATGGTATTACTGGGTCTTTCTTTGTCTCTTATTATAGCTTTTGTTTTAAGTCTATTTTGTCTGGTATAAGTATTGCTATCCTAGCTTTTTTTCTCATTTCCATTTAATGAAATATCTTTTTACATCCTTTTATTTTCAGTCGTGTCTTTAGATCTGAAGTGAATTTCTTGTAGGCAGCATATGTAAGGGTCTTGTTTTCTTATCCATTCAGCCACCCTATGCCTTTTGATTGGAGCATTTAATTCATTTACATTTAAAGTAATTGTTGATAGATATGTAGTTATTGACATTTTATTATTCATATTTTTGAAAATTTTCCTTCTTTTTCTTAAAGAAGTCCCTGTAACATTTCTTGTAATATTGGTTTGGCAGTGATGAACTCCTTTAGCTTTTTTTTCTCTGGGAAGCTCTTTATTTGTCCTTTGATTCTAAATGATAGCCTTGCTAGGTAGAGTAATCTTGGTGGTATGGCCTTGCTTTTCAGCATTTTGAGAGTTCTGTGCCAATCCCATCTGGCCTGCAAAGTTTATGTTGAGAAATCAGCTGATGGTCTTATGGAAACTCCCTTGTTGGTAACTAGATGTTTTTCTCTTGATGCTTTTAAGACTCACTCTTTGTCTTTAACTTTTAGCATTTTAATGATGATGTGTCTTGAGTTCATCTTCTTTGGGACTCTCTGCATTTCCTGGTTTGTATGTCTATTTCCTTCACCAGGTTAGGGAAGTTTTCAGTCATTATTTCTTGAAATAGGTTTTCAATTCCTGACTCTCTCTCTTCTATTTCTGGTACCCCTATGACATAAATATTGGTATGTTTGATGTTATCCCAGAGGCCCCTTAAACTATCCTCATTTTTTTTGGATTCTTTGTTCTCGTTGCTGTTGTGATTGAGTGTTTTCTGTTATCTTATCTTCTAAATTGCTGATTTGATCCTCTACTTCATCTAATCTACTGTTAATTCCTCATAAGGTATTCTTCATTTCAGTTATTGTATTCTTCATTTCTGACTGGTTTTTTATTGTGTTTTCTATCTCCACTTTTATGTTTTTTTTTATCTCTTTATTAAAGTTCTCACTTAGTTCATCTAGTCTTCCCCTAAGTTCATTGAGCACCTTTATAACCAGTGTTTTGAACTCTGCATCTGGTAGATTGCTTGTCTCCATTTAGTTCTTTTTCTGTCCTTTCATTTGGGACATGTTTGTTTGTCTTCCCATTTTGGCTGCCTACTTGTGTTTGTTTTCATATGTTAGGTATGGCTGCTATGTCTCCCAGTCTTAGTAGAGTGGCCTTATGTAGTAGGTGTCCTATAGGGCCCTGTGGCACACTCTCCCTGGTTACCTGAGCTGGGTGCTCTAGATGTGTTCTTCGTGTGGATTGTATGTGCCCTCCTGTTGTATTTGAACCTTGATTACTGTTTGCATGTCAACAGAAGGGATTGACCCGCAGGCTGATTATTTTTGAGGAGGAGTGGCTGTGACTACAGTGGAGGAGCTGTTGTAGTGAGGCTGACTTATAGAGCAAGATTCACTTTAGTGGGGCTCTTGTGCCTGCCCAGTCTGTCCTTTGAGTGCATCATTTGTGGAGGTGTTTGGGTGGTGCTCTGGTGTGGCCTAAAGCTGGCAACTGGGTGTGTTAGTTCTAGGGCCTCTTGGGAGGTACTTCGGCACTGGCCAAAGTCAGCTGCTGCCTATGCCCTTCCCGGGGTAACATGATATGAACTACAAGGTGATATGCAGGTGTTTGCCACTTGTACTGGGCTAAGAGGTGACTGGGAGAAACTAAGCTGAAAATTGAGGCCAGCTGCCGCTAGTACAGAGCTTGAGGCTGCTTAGCAAGAGGTAAGAGGTATGGTGCGCATCAAGGCAAGATGCTGCTTATTTGGTATTTGTAAATCTTTGAGAGTTTTTAGCAAAGTTCCCAGCATGAGCCAAGATAAGCTTTATGTATGGAAAAGCCAACTTGGGTGTGCCCGCAAGTTGGGTGGAACAGGGTCTGAGGGAATCTGAGGGGTGGGGTAACCAGTGTTAGCTACGTTCATTAGACTCAGATATGGCACTCACCTGTGTCTATACGCTGGCTGGTGGGAGGGCTCAGCAATGGAACAATGGCTTCTCCCAGCACTTCTGTCTTGGAGAAAGCTGCTCCTCCAGCCCTCGCCGTGAATACAGACAATTCTGTTCCTCTGTTTGTCCCTGGCAGCTTTTGAGCTGCTGCCCCAGCTCTGAAGCTCAGAGCAAGTAAGTCTATCAGTGAGTAAATCTGTGTGTGGGCCCTTTTAAAAAATGCCTGCGCCTTTAAGGGGAATGTCTGGAACTCCAACAACCTTTCATCTCACTCAGCACCAATCTTCACTCGTTTTCCTAGTCAGAAGTTATGGGGACTTCTCCTGGAACCCTAGGCTGGGGAGTATGATATAAGGCTGGACCACTCGCTCCCCAGGGGGTACCTTCATAGCCAAGAGATTTTTAACCGCCACATGTAAGTGTTGGACTAGCTCTTTCTCTGTCTCCACCCCTCTTACCAGTCTCTATGTAGCTGAATAGGACTTCTGTTCAGCTAGACTTTAGGCGATTCTTAATAGTTTAGTTATAATTTTGATGTGGTTGTGGGAGGAGGTGAGCACAGAGCTTATCTACAATGCCATCTTGACCAGAATTCTCACCTGGTGTGGATGTTAATAATGGGGGAGGCCGTGCATGTGTGGGAGTAGGGGGTTTATGAGGGAATCTCTGTACCTTATTTCAATTTTTCTGTGAATCTAAAAAATGTTTTCAAGAAATGACAATATGGAAAAGAAAAGAGCAGAAAAAAATGGTTAAAAATGGAATATGAGACTTCCTGTGTTACGGCGCATTAAGAGGATTGGCCTTACCACTTATGCTACATGGTGAAGGCTTCTCATTGTCCAGCTGGCCACACAGAGAGTGGCTGCCATGTCCTGAGGCCTTCCCCACACTTACCTGTAAGAAACTCTACCTTGTCAGAATCACCTGTTTAAATGAACATTGGATCACATCCCTCCATTGCTCAAAAGCCTCCTATGGCTCCCATTTCATTTCAAATAAAGCCCAAAACCCTCATCCAGAGCCTTACATGATATAGCCTCTGGCTACCTCCTTGATGTCCTTCCTGCCCCAGTAAGCCTCATACAACAAGCAGACACCCATTCCATAGCCCTTATAAATGCTGCCTCTGCCTGGAATCACTTGTGGTAGGCTAAATAATGGCCCCCCAAAGAGGTCCATTGCTAAGCTGTAGAATCTGTGAAGATATTCCGGAAGGCACTTTGTAGGTATGATTAAGGTAAGGATTTCGAGATGGAGAGATTATTTCATATTATTGGGTGGGCCCAATGTCATTACGAGGGTCCTTATAAGGGGGAAGCAGGAGTATCGGAGTCAGAGAAGGAAATGTGATGCCAGAAGCAAAAGTAAGAGAGTGAGAGAGATATTTGAGAATGTTCTGCTGCTCACTTTGAAGAGGAAGAAGTGCTAAGAAGCTGGAGAAGTCAAATAAATGAATTCTCTCCCTCAAGGCTCCAGAGGAATTCAGTCTTGCCAATTCCTCTATTAACACCTTTTAAGACCCAAATAAGACTCATTTTGGACTTCTGATCTCCAGAACAGTAAGCTTATAAATCTCTGCTGTTTCAAGCCATTAAGTTTGTGGTCATTTGTTACAACCACCACAGGGAACTAATGCAACATTCCTCCAGACCTCTGCTTGTCTCCCTCTTTCTTATTATTCAGACTCATCTGAAATGTCATCTCTTCAGAGACTCTGTCTGTCCCTGGCTACCCCAGCTCACTAAATCTTTGTTGACTGAATAATTAAAATAGAAATGTACACTTGACCCCAATAAAGGTTGAAGCAAGAGCTCACAAACACCTGTGGGCTCAATTCAGCCTGCAGATATGTTTTCTTTGGCTGGCATTGTGTTCGAAGACTTTTTTGAGCCAGCCTTCATAAATCAGATAGTTTTACTCAGACACCTCAATTTCCAGAATCACTTGAGACTTTTCAAGAAACCAGGGCTACATTAATGTGATAACTTTATGACATAGTCTCACAGTCCCTCCCCCTCAACCCAGTATAAGAATTCCTACATTGCAACAGCTCCCCAAGACCTTTTGCCTTATTTTTTCTTCTGCTTGGCTCATGAAGGCCATTGAGTTGGCAAACTTGGTGTCTCAGTTATGTTTCCTTTAAAAGAAAATATTAAAATTAGAAATATCAGCAAAGAGATAAAATGTATAAAGAACTGATTAGAAATTTTAGAACTAAAAAAATGTAATAACCAAAGTAAAAGGCTCACTGAATGGACTAAATAACAGCATTGAGATGATAGAGGATGGAGTCAGTGAACTTGAAGATAGCTCAACAGGCAGTCTCCAACCTGAACAACAGGTAATATTAGAGGAAAATTGACAAAGTCTCAGGGACCCATAGAACAACAGTTCTTTTATGTATTCAGAGTCCCAGGAGAGGAGAGGGAATGTGGGGCCAAAAAATGTTTGAAGAATATAATTTCAGGAAGCAGAAGTGAGGAGGGAAAGGGGGTGAGCTGATACTTGTGTTTTAATGAGCTGGTTACACCTATGCCCACCTGGAGCTCAGCGCTGCTGGGGCCCCTCTGAGAGAATGTGCCTCAGAGTTGTACTGTCTAGGGCTGGGGAAGCTGGATGTCTATTCTCCTACTCCCATCCCTTGTGAGAAGGATTGATCTTGGGCACATCAACTGCCCAGCTTCCAGCATCCTCCTCTCCCACTCCTGGCCTAGCAGGCTCTTGAGGGGAGTCAGGAAGCCACTGATGCCTATAGGAACCATTCACATAACTGCTGAAGCTGCAGGGGTCCTTGAGGTGAACTGGGGGTTATGGGTGGGTGTGTTAGTTGTCTATTGCTGCGTAACAAATCACCATACATTTAGGAGCTTAAAACAACACACATTCATGATTCCTCAGTTTCTGCGCATCAGGAGTCCAGACATGATTTGACTGATGAGGGTTTCCCAAAGCTGCAGTCAAGGGGTTGGTCAGGTTGTATTCCCAGCTAGAGGCTGGCTGGAGAAGAATCTGCTTCCAAGCTCATTCAGGTTGTCAGCAGAGTTTATTTCCTTGTGGCTGTGTGACTGAAGCCCTGGCTTTTTGCTGACTGTCATCCTTAGGTCCTAGAGGCCACTCACTCCCTAGTGGGCTTTCTCAGTATGGTTGTTTACTCCGTCAAGCCAGAAAGCCTCTCTCGCTCTAGTTGGCTAAGACGGAGGCTTATATAATGTAGTTGTACCTACCCAATCAAGGGAGTGACATCCAAGTCTTTCACCATATTCCATTAGTTAGAAACAAGTCATAAGTGTCATCCACACTGAAGGAGAGGGAATGACATAAAGGTAGGGACACTGGGAGGTGAAAAATCACTGGGACCACCTGAGGGTTTGTGTGCCACAGTCGAGCACCAACAGCTTTGTGTGGATAATGTGACCTTTAGTGACAGGCCTGGGAATTGGGCCCAGGCTTGGCTCTGGCTGTTCCACCAGGAGCTGCCGTGGGTGCAGGATGCCAGGGGTTCCCTGGGAGCAGGTGCTGGATGTAGGGAAAGCCCATATGCCATCTTTCACTCTCTCATCTCTGGTCCCATCCCCAAGTTCACTATGTCATCTCAGGCAAGTTGCCTAAATCCTCTGTGCCTTGATGTTTTCAGCTACAAGTGAGGTTCATAACAACCCCAACCTCAAGGGTGGCTATAAGGACTTAATGTTTGTGAAGAGTGTAAGTTATGCCTACACCAGGAGGTCCACAAATATTTGCTATTATCATTATTCTCTGCCTCTGCTTTCCAGTGGATCCCCTTTAGTTTCCCATGAACATTCTTCCATTCTACAAGAATCTCTGGGTCTCACGGCACCACGTGAAACCTTAAATGTTTTGGCAATAGTGTCTTGTATATGAGGTGAGCTGTGCTCTTTCCTCAGTAACAGAAGTTCTATTCAGAAAGTTTCAGATCTGTCCTATAGTTGCTTCACAGTGGAATATCAGGACAATTAATTTTACAAGGCATTAATATTTTATTTCTCACTCTTACACTCTGCTAAACAGTGTGTATAATTTCTGGGAACAGTTAGGCCAGGTGATTCCTGTGGGGGTTAGCTAGACTAGGCCTGGTGCCCTGTCCTGGTGGAGTGGCCTGTCTCCCCTTCTCATGGTCTGAGGAGCCTCTTTCCACTGCAAGAACCAGGAAGGGTGGTACGGGTCCTGCTGTCCTGGGCCATGACTCTGACAGCATCTTCTGACTTGGGGGGGGGGGGTATGGCTTAGCCTAAAAGCCCTAGGCATAATTAAGGTAGGGTCAAGCAAGGGACAAGTGAGGAAAGGCAATGGCCCAGTGCAGATCTGTAGGGGTCTAGAGATTACTCACTCCCATCCCCACCTCAGCCCTTGTCCTTAGGGTTGTGTAGTAAGTGAGGTGGTCACAACTTAACCTCCCTCAGAGACTCACCCTGAAAATGGAACTCATTCCACCCTTCATTTCCTCCCTGTGAGGCTTGAACTGGGGGGTGAAAACTCTAGGTTTCAGCTGGCCCCCCATCCAATAACTGGACAGGTAGTCTTGCCTCAGTGCCCTCATCTGTGGAATGGGGATTGCTAATGAGTTAACAGAGCAGGAACTGGAACAGGAAGGAGCTCAGTCACCCTTAGCTGTGGCTACTAGTCTGTTTCGCCCACATGCATTTAGAGTATGGTACGGAGCAGGCACAGGCTATGGGAAGGACATATGGAAAGCACAGGCAGCCAGGTCTCCTGGGCACTGCAGGTTCACTTTATTTCACCAGCAGCACATGCTTGCTTCTTTTGCTCTGCGAAGGGCGGAACAGCTTGAGCAGCATCCCGAGCAGGCCCAGGATGGTGCCCACCAGCAGCATCAGCTTCAGCCCCTTGAGGACAGAGTTGGCCTTCCCCTTCTGGGCCTCTCCTGTCTCCTGCTGTTGTCCATCTTCATCTCTCCTCAGACTCTCCAGTATATCCAGCTTGGTCATAGGGTTGAATCGAGCTACAAGCTCCTGATGCACAAAGCACTTGTAAATGGCCGGCTGGAAGACTTGAAGTCGCCTGCCACCATTGGCGGGGTCTAAGATGGTGCTCACATCCTGGCCGGAGAGTTGGCCCTGCCAGGTCAGGGGTGTGTTGTTGGCTTCCCAGATGGTGGGCCTGCAAAGGAGTACAAGGTCAGCTGCAGTACCCAGGGAGGAAAGTGACAGATGTCTGAAGGAGCTGGAACCAGCAGCACTCTCCTCCTTGGAGAATAGCAAACATCACCCCCTCTGAGGAGAACTCTATAGCAGTAAGCAAGGGGAGAATGGGGGCAGGAGAGCTGGGAGTTCTTAGAGCCTCACCCCTAACTGAGTGGGTCACCTGGCCAAATGCCTACAGCTCTGAGCCTCCATTTCCCCATCTAAACACTGGAGGTGTAGTAGTTGTATCTACCTCAGATGGTTACTTGGAGGGATTTGCAAGAGTGCTCTCTAAATGATTTGTGTTCCCCTTTACCTGTCTGGCCTCATTTCCTCTGACACGCTGGGCACAGTCCTGCCTCAGGGCCTTTGCCCTGGCTTCTCCCTCTGCCTCAATGCTCACCCTCAGTGTGCCTTCTTTCAGTCTTGGCTAAATTCGCATCTTCTCAGAGACACCTTCCCTGACCTTCTTATTTAAACTTTCACCTTGCCTGGTCCCATCGCTCCTTCCTGCCCTATTGCTGTCTAAAATAATCTATATTTTATTCATGTGATTACTTTATTGCTCCATGAGGGCAGGAATCTTTTTCAGTTTTGTTCTGCACTGCATCCCAGATACCTAGAACAGTGCTTGGCTTATGAATGCTCAGTGGTAAGTGAATAATGTGGTAAGTAAATTATGTGGAAAGCAAATAAGTGAATCAGACATATTTCATGCCCATCACAGATGAAGAACAGAGGGGACAGTCAACAGACAACATTGGCAAGGCCAACTAATAATCATACAAGCAATAAGTAATACCTATTAATGTGGAACTGTTTGTCAGACACTGGTGTTAAGTGTTTTCCAGTTATTTGCCCCCTTAGACATCACAATGACCCCATGAAGCCGGGGCCAGCAAGACCTCTGCACTGAGTTAGATAGTGTTCTCCCCAAATTCATGTTCTAATTGGACATCAGAATGTGACCTTATTTGGAAATAAGGCCATTGCAGATGTAATTAGTTAAGATGAAGTCGGACTGCAGCAGGATGGGCCCTAAATCTAATATGACCTGTGTCCTTCTAAAAAAAAAAAAAAGAGAAGAGACTCAGGCACACAGGGAGAACACCAAGAGATGATGGAGGCAGAGACTGGAGTGATGCAGCTAAGAGCCAAGGAAGGCCCAGGATTGCCAGCCACCGCCAGAACCAGCATCTCAGACAGCACATGGTCCTGCTGATGCCTTAATTTTGGACTTTGAGCTTCCAGAACTCTAAGTGAATTCCTGTTGTTTTAAACCATCCAGTTTGTGGTACTTTATAATGGTAGCCCTACCAAATGAATACCACCTCAATTCTACATATGGGAAAACTGAGGCCCAGACAGACACCACAGGCCCAAAGTCAAACAGATGAAATGTGACAGAGCTGGGATTGGAACCCAGGCCTGGTCAAACCCAAAGCTTGAGACAGAAACCTCACAAGAAGTTGGCTCTAAAAACATGGGCCGTTCTTGAAGCCTTGGTGACCTCTTTCGATTCTTATCTCAAGTTCCCAATGACTGGCACCTGGGAACTCTGTCAGTAAATGACATAGAATAGATGTCCCAGTGTAAATGAGAGGAGGGAGTCACATGTACTTTCCTGCACTTCTGAACTGTGTTATTTTTTTAGGGAGTAGGTATTTCTTTTATTCTTAAAGGAGGAAGAAAGCAGGAAGAGACAAAATAATGAGAATGAGAAAAGGGGAGGAGTAGATGTCACAGTTGGAATAAACAAATAAAAGAAAATGAGTTGGAAGTTGAGAGGCCAGTTTCCATAGGGCCTGTAGATGCAGAGGTCCCGAGTGGTTCTGAGGGATACCCCCTTGCAGGGGAGGGGCTTCTGCTGGCATGTGCAGGAGGGAAAGGGGACCCCATGGTGTATGTAAGATTAAAGGTCTGCTGTGCCACCTCCCACCACAGGTCTTCCTGAGCAAGGGCTGTATCCCTCCAAGCTGCACTTTTCCCATCCATAAATGGACCTCCTTGGAGTCCACAGCTCCTGGGGACAGTGAGGAGGAATGGGAGAGGATGCAGTCCATGAAGAGAGTTTGTCCAAGGACTGGCCCCCCAGTGAAAGTGCAGCACTATGAGTAGTTGTAGTTCTTACTACTGGGGTAGGGGCAGGTGGGGAAGAAGAGGCACCTGGGGATACTTCCCAGGGGCTCCAGGAAGGAAGATAAGAACATGAGTGTGAGCTCTGAGAGGCAGACCCTGATGGGCATGCCCGAGGCACCGTCCTCTCCTCCTGGAGCCTGCTGACCCTCCGATATGAGTCAGAGGCCTCAGAGCCCCACAGCTTCCCAGTCTTCCTCCTGAACAGCCTCGCCACCCACCTTAGTTTCTCCCATCCCAGGCCTGACCATCCTGGACTGCCTTTATGCTGGGCTGAGGGCTTTCTGAGGGCAGGAAGTTTGGTGACCTCCATATCCACAGCATCACCCAGTGCAGGGCCAGAATCAGCAGAGCCCTTTCTGAGTGTTAGCTGTCCTTGTTCTACCTGTGTGATGCAATAGTGTGTGGGCACCAGAGGATTTTGCCAAAGGAACATCTGAAGAAGCCAGTGGAGAGAGCCTGTGGGGCTGATCCACGTAGAACACCGCCCCCCGCCCCAATGCACGAAATAACCACAAAGGCTCCCAGACCGGCAAAGCCTTGGCTAGGGGTCTAGGGCAGGGCTGGTGCCCACTTCTATCACCTGTAGATGGATCCTGGGGGACACGTGAGCCACGCAGATCCTGACTCCTCACTGACCTCGAAGTTGTCAAAAACGATGTCCTTCCCATTTGATGTTCCACATGAGACATTACAGGCTTCCACCTGCATCTCAGGCCGCATGCGGCTGGACCACAGCCTAGCACCTCCCAGATAGAGCCAGCAGGGCAAGGGTTTCTCCAGAGGTTCCTGAATGTAGCAGTACCCCAGGCGTTTGCGCTCACCCGGCTCCCCACAGCGGTTACAGTCCTGCCAGGGCTCCCAGTGAGTGAAGATGAGCTCTTTGCTGCCCAGACTCAGAGACTCACTCTGCAGGGGCTTTTGGCCCAGGCCTCTGTGTGTAATATGCAGGATACTGACGTCCTGGAAGTCAATCTCGTACTGTACCACTTGGGTGCCGTTCTTGTCCTGGCAGTTGTAGAAGCCCGTCTGGGATGGCAATGGATTTTTAATGAGAATGCTGCCTCCAGGCCTTATTTCTAAGTTCGGAACACTGAGGGGGTAGTTGGACCAGTTGGTACTATCATGCAGGAAAAAGTAGTGCCACTGTGCTCCAGAGGAGTTGCAATGCAGTAAGATATCATTGTTGGAAAGTAGGGCCCGTTGGCATAGCTTGCCATGGGAACAGCTGATGGAAACATAGAATCCCAGCACTGGGACAGCAAAGCTGAGCAGCAGCCACAGGGTGGTCAGCATGGTGGACTGGGACTGTGGCAGTGGGCTGGGCACCACCCTGGACTTTGTGAGGTCACTCATGAAACTCAGGCCTCAGCCCTGCACAGCAGAATTAACTGCAGTTCATCCCATGGATGTGTGAGGTCATGATCCCTATTTGTTTTGTGACAAGTCAACAACCCTATTTAATTTCTCTTTCAAGTCCTATACTCTGCTGGAGTAGGAGGGAATTTAATTTATCCATTCAGGATTTTCACTACCATCCTAGTGCTTTGGCATTAAAGTGTCACGTGTGAACAATCAACACATTTTTCCTAAAGACTTGCTAAGTTCTGGGCACAGTTTTTAGTGCTAAGGAAGAAGAGGTCATAAATCCTCTGGTTCTCATTCTTAACTCACACCTTTCCCCTAACGTTTCCTCTCCAGCCTTGCTAGCCTCACTGCTTGCTGTCCCCTGAACACAGCAGGTAAGCAAAGGGCTCCCACCTCAGCAACTGTGTAACTTTGCACATGCTGGTCCCTGGCTCTTTCCACAGATATCTGCATGACTCAATTCGTTTAAACAAATAAATATTTTTCTCAGTTGTCCCCTTCTCGATCCCTTTTCTAAATTCCTTCTTAGTTCTGAAACTAAAAATAACTGTGCAGGCTTGATTTGCCTTCATTTACTCATTTCACAAATGTCCACTGGATGCCTACCATGTGCTAACTGTTATTCCAATCACAGCAGTGAACAGGTTAGGCAAAGCATCTGTCCTCCTTGAGCTTACCTTCTAGTGGAAGAGACAGATAATAAAAAAATATATGTAATAAATGCTGTCAGATATAGTAGATTCTCGTTATGTACAACAGTTATTTGTCTATGAAGTTGCTGAACTAGTAAATACTGAAACACTGTTCCTAGAAGAAACACAGGGTTCGGGTCCTACAGGCATTTTGGCATAACTTTTTTGCCAACTGATCAGCACAGAACCTTGTTTTAGGTGTGTTTTCTTAAAGACACCTTATTTGATATTTATTGTTGGTTCATTAACTTGTAGCCAACAGCACTATAACTTGTACCTGAACAAAGCTAATCTAATATATATATATATAATATATATAAAATATATGTGTGTGTGTATATATATATATATATATATATATATATATATATATATATATATATATATATTTTCTTCATAAGATACACCGCAGCCTTCTTGCCCTTAGGAACACTAGACAGCACTTTAGCACTATGTTTAAGAATCATTTTAAACAGCAAAATCACCAAATCAAAGCACAAAAATGTAAAGAAAAAGTTGCACTAAATAAACCTTGAATAAGGATCTCATTAATAATATGAGAGCTAAAACAAGAAGGCAGAGCGTCGTCTTGTTCAACTTCAGCTGGGAACATGCATTGGTAGGTGACTCAATTTTTTTGCTACTCTGTGCATGTCTGTAAATGATTATGAAAGCACTGTGGGTATTGATTTGTGGGTTACAAATAACTTTTAGTGCGTAGGTGAATTCATAAGTATGGAATCCTTGAATAATGAGGACTGGCAATAATAATTGCTAAAGAGAAAAACAGAGCAGGAAAATGGGTACAGAAAGTGAAAGGTGGTAGGTAGGTATGAGCTATATGAGGGAGGATGATCAGGCCTGTCTGAGTATTCTCTGAGGAGGTGAAGTTTCATAAACACCTGAATAAAGTGAGACAAAGAGACATGTGGATATCTGAAGGAAAAATATTCCCCAGGAGAAGGCTAGACACTGACATGGCTGCTGGGTTAGTATATTTAAAGGGTGTGGAGGTCCGAGTAACTGAGGAGGAATGGACAAGGGGGAGAGTGGTGAGTAGGTGAGGTCAAAGTTCATTTAGTCTTTGCTAGGACATGCTGCCTTTTTCTCTTTACCTGGCTCCTTAAGGCTGGGGTCTCTCTTAGCCATGCCCCTGCCCCATGTGGGGACCTCTACAGGTTATATTTAGCATAAGCTGTATGCTTAGACTCCGGAATTGTTGCTTTTATGTATCTTGTTACTACCCCCACCCCAGGAGTGGCACATCCCCTCTGCTCTTGCATCTTCTCTGCTCTCAGATCTACAAAACCACCAAGACTTTTTCGTCTGCTTCCCAGGACCTTATAATGTCCCTCTATATAAGACGTATTAACACCTATACTACTATTGTTTCCCCCTCTATCTCCTGCTCTGTCTGTCTTTTCAGTCCAGGGAATCTTTTCTAAACAGGTAAGCAGGGCTATGGAAAGACTGTAGGAAAGTCCATTCCAATTTTAATTTTATCTAGATGGAAAGTCATAAACTGACTGAATTCAGCCTGAATAAATGTTTTAATTGGCTTCAGAAGGTGTATTTAGAATATTTAAATAGTGACCAAAATGTAAAATCCAAGAGATTTCATATAAGAGTCTAGATTCTTTGCTATTCTTTAAATAATGTGGGTGAGTTTCTGCTTACTGCTACAATTGAGTGGCTTGCACCAGACAAACCCTCTTGATAATAACAACTGTAGATTTTATGATAACATGATTACAATGTTTAAGAAATGACAAGATGAGGATTTTGAATCTGTATAGAAGAATCAAATGGAAATACTAGAATTAAAAAATAAAAGTTGTGAAATTAATAATTCACTAGAAAGGGTCACAATCTGTTAGATACAACAGAGGAGAAGATCAGGAAAATGAAAGCTGTGTCCATAGAAAAATATCTTTACTGAAACATGCAAAGGAAAAAGACAGGAATAAATACAGAAAATAGTGTAAGAGACTTATGAGACATGATGAAAATGTCTAAAATGCATGTAAATGAAGACCCAGAAGAAAAAGAGAAAGGAGCATAAGCAATATTTTAAGAGACACTGGATGAAAATGTTCCAAGACTGATGAAAGACATTAAGTCACAAAGTCAATAAAATCTTTAAACTCCACACAGGATAATAAAGGAAAGTACACATAGGAACTTTATAAGAAAACATTGCTGGAAGTCAGAGAAGAAATCTTAAAAATGACCAGGGAAGAAAATGATACATTACTTTCAAAGCGACAATTGTAAGACCCACACTGACTTATAAAAAAAAATAACGGAAACTGGAAGACAGTGGGATGACATCTTCAGAGCACTAAAAGAAAACGATTGCCAATCTAGAACTCTCTACATAGAAGGCTATACACTAAAATGAAAATATTCTTCAAAGATGGAAGCCAAAAAAAAAAAGTTATTTTCAGATTAAAACAGAGAATTCACCATAGCAGAGCACACTAAAAGTAATACTAAAGTGAATTCTCCAGGCAGCAGGAAAGTGATCTCCAATGGAAGCAAGTCACTCCAGGAATGAAAAGCACCAAAAGAGTAAAATTTGAGTAAAAGTAAATTAATATAGAGAGTGTTTTAAAATGTCTCATGGGGTATAAAATATACGTGAAATAAAAATAACCGATAACGAGAGACAACAGATGGAAGACGAATAAATGGAGCTAAAAGATTATAAAGTCTCTGCATTGTCTAGGAAATGGTACAAGTATAAATTTATATTGTATTCTAATGAGTGATAATGTTGTAATCTCCAGAGCAAACAATAAAATAATAATAAAATAATGCATATTTAATAAGCTAATAGAGGGGGAAATGGAAGGATAATTTTAAAAATACTCGGTAAATCCAAAAGTAAGAAAAGACAGAAGAACCAAAGAAAAGATGGAAAAAGTAGAAAGCAAATAGGAATATGGTAGATTGAAATCCAACTATATTAGTAATTATATCAAATGTAAATGAATTAAATATAAAAGACAAAGATTTTAAGACTTAAGACAAAAACAAATATCTAAATATGTACTGCTTAAAAGATATTCACCTTAAATAAAAGATATTGAAAAGTCAAATGTAAAAACATGGGAAAATATGCAAATGCTAACCAAAAGATAAACTGCTGTAGTTTACTAATAACAGAAAGTAGACATAAGGCCAAAAATATTAATAGAGATTACAAAAGACATTTTATAAAGTAGTCAATCCAGTAGGATACATAGATCTTAAGTATGTATGAACCTAAAAGTATATAAAGCAAAACATGATTGTACTAAATGTTGAAACAGGCAAATCCACAATGGAATATGCAAACAAAAGTTTAGTAGAGATATAGAAAATTTGAACCATATGATATAAACTCGACCTAATTCATGTAACAGAACACTCCATTTAACTTTAGAACATACATTCCTTTCACATTCACATGAAATATTTGCCAAAATTGATTATGTTTTAGGCCATCCATAAATTTTAAATGAACTGAATCACATTTTCCACCAGTGGAATTAAGCTGGACATATATGTCAAAAAGATAGCAAGAACATCCTCAAATATTTGAAGATTATACAATGAAATTACAAAATAACTGATGGGTCAAAAGAGAAATCACAAAAATAGAAAGTTTTCTTAACTGACTGGAGATGAAAATGTAACATTAAATTTGTGAAATGCAGGTAAGTTGTGCTTAGAGGAAAATTTACAGCCTAAATACATACTTTGGAGAAAGTATGTATTTCTTAGAGATCTAAGAAAGCATCTCAAATACTAGAAGTGAATTAGATAAAAAACAAAAGTACAATTTAAAAAAATCAAGAAACCAAAAGTTGATTGTTTAAAAAGATGAATGAGATTGATATAGCCCTAGCAAGATTGATCAAGAAAAAATGGAAAAGGACCTAAATAACTAATATTAGTAGTGAAAAATGAAATATTACTATAGATCTTAGCGTAAAAAGATAATGAGAGGATATTACAAACAACTTTTTGTCATAACTTCTGAAAATTTAGATGAAATGGACAAATTCATTGAAAAACTAACAGTTGAATAAGAAAAAAATCTCGAGTTCTAGATTACTATTAAAGAAATTGAATCTGTAGTTAAAAACATATGTACAAAAAAAGCCTCTAAGCCCAGAAAGCTTTACTGGTAAATTCTTCTAAACATTTCTTAACAATTAAGAAATGACATCAATCTTTCAAAACATTTCCAGAAATAGAAAAAGATATAACACTTCCAAACTTCCATGAGACCAGCATCATCTTGATGCCAAAAGCTTATAAGAACATTACCACAAAGGAAGACCTATACTACCAGATATCAGGACTTATTATGAAGGTATAATAATTAAGACACTGTGGCACTGGTACAAGTAGGGATAGACAAATTGTTGTCAGTCAGAGCTCCATGAGGAGACAGGAACAGTTGTATCTATGTTGGCATGAACATGGGCCTGAGTGTCTTGGTCTCTAGGTTTGGTATCCCCCTGAATATCAAAGAAACTATGAGGGCAGGGACTAGGTCTTTGTTGGTCACCACCAAGTCCACAATATCACCCGAGAGCCTGGCTGAGAAGAGGCGCCAGAGAATTCTTGCTGAATAAACATCTGAACAAGCCAGTGGGGAGACCCCTTCCTGCATCGATTGACCATGAAGGCCTATGGGCTCGAAGACAGAGCCTGCTTTTCCATTGGAAGGTAAACCCCTGTCCCAGGTGGGCACAGGAAACAAAGCCTAGTCCAGTCACCTGTAGATGGAGGCCAAGGGGCAGGTGAGCCATATGTTAGTCAACTTGCCCAACTGGTAAATGTCAAAGATGAAGTATGGCTGGTTGATTTCCTTGAGGTGGTCACAGGGTACAAGGCAGGCTTCCACCTGCATCTCAGGCCGCATGCGGCTGTATTGCACCTTCTCCACTCTCAGATAGAGCCAACAGGGCATGGGTTTCTCCGGGGGCTCCTCAATGTAGCAGTACCCCAGGCGTTTGCGCTCACCCGGCTTCCCGCAGTGGTTACAGTCCTGCCAGGGCTCCCATTGGGTGAAGATAAGTACACTGGTACCCAGCTTCAAAGTCTCATTCTGAAGGGGCTTTTGGCCCAGATCTTTGTGTGTAATATGCAGGGTGGTGACATCCTGGAAATCAAGCTCATAGTCCACCACGAGGGCACTGTCATTGTCCTGGCAGTGATAGAGGCCTGTCTGGGAGGGCTGAGGGTTGGTCAGTTGGAGGCTGCCCCCAGGCAGTTTCTTTATGTTAGGCATTGAGGATACCAGCAATGGCTCCTCCTCAAGAATAGAAGAGTAGTACCAGAGTGCCTTTGGATGGTCACACTGCAGGACAACATCATTGCCTGAGAGTAGAGCCTGCTGGCAGAGACTCTTGTAGGCACAGCTGATTAATATCTGGGTCCACAAAGTGGGGAGAGAAAGACTAAGCAGCAATAGGGTGGCCAGCATTGTAGCCCAAGACTACAGAAGAAGGCTGGGAACCACCTCGAGCATTGTGAAGTCATCCACAGAACTCAGGCATCAGCCCTGGGCAGTAGAATGAACCTTGGTCCACCGCACTTCCAGGAGGACAGTTCATGTCATCAGATAGCTTGGCATAGGTTGTAGGGTCAAAAACTCAAAAGTCCACAAGAGCTGGACAGGAAACGAAATGAGTGAACCTAAGTCAGAACAAGTGAACTAAAAAGCCAAATTATTTGTCCTCCACCTACTCAAAATACAATGGTGAAATGGGACAAATGGCTTCATGCACATCAGGGAAAAGAAGAAGGGGAGATACACAGAAATCACTGGTCTGTACTGTTTCTAAAATCCAGTAAGAAGATACGGCAAGGGCTTCCTATCTTGTAGATCAGGAGAATTTCTTAATTAGCACCAAATCAGTTCCTTGGGGGTGGGGTTCCCCAAACCTTGGTTCTCTGTGGCTCATGTCTCTACTCTTTGGGGAGATATCTCCTTTCCATCGTCCTACTTAGCTACCTCTGAACTGGTATTGAAAGATGTGAGCTCCTTAGCACATGAGCAGTTTTCTCATTGTGCTTGCTGTCTCCCAAAGTTTGGGACTTAAAGATTATTATAAGCCTCCAGTCAACTCCACATGAAAACAAAAACAAACAAAAAAACCATCTGCCATTCTGTTCCAGATGGTCCCCACTCCCTGCTCTCTCATTCTCCCTCTCTTTCTCCCCCTCTCTCTGTCATTACAAGCATCTTATAGTCTATCAGGCATCCATGGAGAGCCATATTCTTCCATCTTTTGTGCACTGAGCCATTTTGTCTACCAGGGAGTAACTTAAGGATATTTCCGGGAGTATCTTAATTCATTCAGAGATTTTAACAGTGATTAACAGTGATTTAATTAGCGATATTCCTTGATTTTATCTGTGACAAAAGCTAAGTCCTACCTGGGCTTTGTTTCTCAAAGGCCTTCCCAATTTTTGGCAAACTTTGGCCAATGTTCACTCCTAGTGTTCTGTATTTCAACTACTTCCCCTAAAGCTATAAGTCCATTAAATACTTTATCTGCCATCAAGGGTCTCTCAGGCAATAGTCTCTAGCCTTCTTGTTTCAAATAAGTTTTCTTGTTCCATTTGCTCTATCTCTAAGTCAATGCTATGTGTCTTTATTTTTATTATAGCAGCACCCCACTCCATATACCAATTTCTGTATCTCTCAAGATAGGCCATTTGCTACTATACGGTAATAAACTTTTCCCAAATCTCAATGGCTTACAAAACAAGGTTTTATTTCACACTCAGGCTCCACATCCATTGTGAGCTGGCATTATAATCGGGGATCCAGGATGATGGAGCAACTCCTATTTCCAATTTCATTGCAGAGGAGGAAGAGAGCTCTGTAGTATTTTATGTCTATAATTAAATGCTCTGGCCTTAAAAGACAGATGTCACTCGCTCACTAATCACTAGCCAGAAATAGTTACATGGCATCACCAATTCACCCAACAAAGGAATGGAATTCTATATGTCCTGAAACAGTTGGCAAATATCAGTTAGTAATGATAATGACAGCTAATGTCTACTATAAGGAGACCATAAAATTATACCATAAAATTAAAACCATTCTCAAAATCCTCCCATCAGATCTCTCCTGATTCCTGGAGGTCCAGTCAAGATAGGAGGGTAGATAAAAGCAGGGTTCACTCCCTTCCTTGACAGCATTAAAGTTACAACCAAATTGTAAAACAAACAACTTGGAGAACCACCTGAAGTTTAGCTTATCATAACACATACATCTGAGAATATTTTAAAAAAAGCCACATTAAGTCTAGTAGAAGGGGCAGAGACATGAAGCAGGCTGGTTCCACACCCACACATGGCAGCTGATCAGTAGGAGGGAGAATGCAGCTACAGAGGATCCCCTGAAGGAACAAGAGTACCTAGCCCCCACATAGGGGCTCCCCAACACAGGGTTCCAGTCCCAAGAAAAGGAGTTCCCAGAAAATCCAACTAAAAAACCAGTGGGAACTCAAGCCAGCTGGGTGAGACAGAAGGAACCTTAAAACTCAGACATCCCCTTAAAGGGCATGTGAACAGACTCATTTGCTCACAGACACTCCCCCTGAGCTCTCTGGTGGAGTGTCAGCTACTCAGGAGGCACAGGAGACAGATGGGGAAAGAGTGAGTTGCATGACGCCAGGGCAAATGCTGGAGGGACAGTTGCGATTGCTCCTTTGTCAGGCCCCCTTCAGAGCAGTCTGCACACAGGCGCCATGCTGCCTGTGTGGAACCCCCCCCCCCCCACCTCCCATCATGCAGCCAATTCTGAAGCAGCATTGGTCTGGGGAGATCAGCCAGCTCCACCCCATATTTCCCTGGGGCCCTGTTGCACCCAGCCCACAAATCGCCCGCATTGGCCCATTGCTGGGCAGCCAGCCCCACCCTGCACCTTCCCTGGGCAGTGCATTTATTGGTAGGCAGCAGCCCTCAGCTCATGCTATCTGCGCGCAGCCTACACATTTTGAGGGAGACTTTTGGTGGCGAGCCACTGGTGCCCACCTGAGTTGCAGTATCACTTGGGTGTATTACAGGGGTATGAAGACCTGAGACAGACAGAGGCTGGCCTTGCTGCAGTCTCAGACTTTTACAAGAAACTGTAGATTCAGCATTGGCTGGGTTAAATTCATTTACTCTATCCTGGTGACTCCCTGGGTCCCCACCCCACCCTTAACTCACATGCCACCCAAAGGCTCAGTTCTTCCAGCTGTGAAGTCATACAAGTAGCTGGCAAACAGCTCCAGGCCTTGAGGTGCACTGGTCCTTTTGCTAAGACATCTCAGGTCGGGTACTTAGGGTAACCAATCTTGGCTCCCAGCATGGTCTCTCCTGCTTGCCTCAAGATCCAGCATAGGCAGCAACCATTAGTGGATCACTCTGTAGATCCTACCAGGTAGAACTGAGCAATCAAAGGCAGTGACTGACCTTGGCCTATATGGGAACCCTTCCCAAGGAGCCACAAAACCAACGTGCCCAAAAGCTGGTGTCACACAACAACAGAGCACCACCTGACAAGCCTCATAAGTGGCACATCCAAAGGGTGGCCTCAACAGGTTCGTGAGACTGCTGGGGTGAATCCCACTCCATGGGGTCAGCCCCCACACAGCACTTCATGCATTGTGAGCCTGGCCAGTCTCCAAGCCAGTCAGCCTGAGAGTCAGTTGCATCCACTGACATGGTAACAGCAATCAAGGCTTAGCTACAGCAGAAAAGCACACATGCAACCACACAAGGAACACACTCAGAGGCTCTGGCACAGGTGATCAGGGAGATTGCACCAATGGGCTGCACAGGACACCTACTACATAAGGCTACCTGGCCAAGGCTAAGAGATGGGAGATGTAACAAATATTCCAAATACATAGAAACAAACACAGAGAGGCAACTAAAGTGAGAAAACTAAGGAACATGGTGCAAATGAAACAACAACAACAAAAAACTCCAGGAAAAAAAAAAAACTAAACAAAATGGAGGCAAACAACCTACCAGAGACAGAGTTCGAAACACTGGTTATGTAAGGATGCTCAATGACCTTAGAGGGAGAATAACTTATCTCAGTGAGGACAACAATAGAGAGATAGTAAGTATAAAAAAGGACATAGACACCATAAAGAACTAGTCATAAATGAAGAATACACTAGAAGGAATCAACAGTAGATTAAAAGAAGTGGAGGAATGAACCAGCAAATTGGAAGACAAAATAGCAGTAAACACCCAATAGGAACAACAAAAAGAAAAAAAAGAATAAAAAAAAAAAACTGAGGACAGTTTAAGAGACCTCTGGAACAACATCAAATGTACCAACACCCACAACATTCAGATATCAGAACAAGAAGAGAGAAAGAGAAGGAGAGAGAACCAATTTGGAGAAATAATGACAGAAAACTTCCTTAACCTGGTGAAGGAAATAGACATAAAAGCCAAGGAAGCACAGAGTTCCAAATGAGAGGAACCCAAACAGACCTACACCAAGGCATATCATCAATAAAATGCCAAAAGTTTGAGGCAAAGAGAGAATCCTAAAAGCAGCAAGAGAAAGGCAGCTAGTTACTTACCAGAGAACTCCCATAAGAATGTCAGCTGATTTCTCAACAGAAACACAAGGGATTGGGATGAAATATTAAAAGTGATGAAAAACAAGAACCTACAACCAAGACTACTCTACCCAGCAAGGCTATCAATTAAAATTTAAGGTAAGATAAAGAGCTTCCCAGACAGGAAAAAGCTATAGGAATTCATCACCAACAAGAAATGTTAAGAGGACTTCTTTAAAAATAAAAAGGGGGAGGGGAGGGGGAGGGAAACCCATAAATATGAATAATAAAATGGCAATGACTATGTACCTATCATTAATCACTTTAAATGTAAATGGATTCAATATTCCAATCAAAAGACATAGGGTAGCCAAATGGATAAGAAAACAAGCCCCATACATGTGCTGTGACAAGAGACCCACCTCAGATCAAATGACTCACACAGGCTGAAATTTAAGGGATGGAAAAAGATATTTTGTGAAAATGGAAATGAAAAAAAAAAAGCTGGAGTAGCAATATTTATATCAGACAAAATAGACTCTAAAACAAAGGTTATAATAAGAGACGAAGAAGGGCATTACATAATGATAAAGGAATCAATACAACAAGAAGACATAACCCTAGTGAACATATACACACCCAACAAAGGAGCAACTACAGATACAAAGCAATTCTTGACCAACATAAAAGGAGAGATTGACAGTAATACACTCTTAGTAGGAGACTTTAACACTCCATTAACACCAATGGACAGATTTTCCAGACAGAAAATCAATAAAGAAACAGCAGCCTTAAAAGACACACTAGACCTGATGAATTTAATTGATATTTTCAGAGCATTTCACCCTAATGTAGCAGATTGTACATTCTTCTCAAGTGCACACAGAACATTTTTCAGGATAGACCACATGATAGGACACAAAATATCTCAACAAATTTAAGAAGATTGAAATCATATCAAGTGTCTTTCTCCAACCACAATGGAATGAAACTAGAAATCAACAACAAGAAAAAACTGGAAAATATACAAATACATGGAGGCTAAACAACATGCTACTAAAGGAATGGGTTAACAATGAGATCAAGGAAGAAATCAAAAGATACCTAGAGACAAATGAAAATGAAAACACGATGACTCAAAATCTATGGGATACAGTGAAAGCAGTCCTAAGAGGGAAATTCATAGCAATTCAAGCCTACCTCAAGAAATAGGAAAAATCTCAAGTAAACAATCTAACCTCACACTTAAAAGAATTAGAAAAAGAACAGAAAACAAAGCCTGGCATGGGTAGAAGGAAGGAAATAATAAAGATCAGAGCGGACATAAACAAAATAGAGTCTAGAAAAACAATACAAAAGAACAATGAAACTAAGAGCTGGTTCTTCAAAAGGATAAAAAAACCCCAAACTTATCAAGAAAAAGAGAGAGAGAGAGAGCTCTCAAATAAATAAAATCAGAAATTAAAGAGAAGTAACTATAAACTCCACAGAAATACAAAGAATTATAAGAAAATACTATAAGCAATTATATGCCACAAATTAAACAAATTGGAAATGGATACATTCCCAGGAACATATAATCTCCCAAGACTGAATCCAAAAGAAATAGAAAATCTGAATCAATTGATTACCACCAATGAAATTGAATCAGTAATTGGCTTTAAAGGTGAATTTTATCAAATATTCAAAGAAAAATTAATACCTATTCTTCTCAAATTATTCCAAAAAATTCGGGAGGAGGTAAGGCTGCCTAACTCTGTTTATAAAGCCACCTCTACCCTAAATCTAAAACCAGATGAAGACAGTACAAAAAACAAACAAAAACCAAAAAACCTGGAAAACTATAGGTCAATATACCTTATTAACATCGATGTAAAAATCCTCAACAAAATATTAGCAATTATGATCAAGTTGGATTTATTCCTGGAATGCAATGTTGGTTTAATATCCGAAAATCAATTAATGTGATATACCACATTAACAAATTGAGATAAAAATCATGATCGTATCAATATGTGCAGAAAGAGCATTCAACAAAATCCAGCACATATTTATGATAAAAATCCTCAGCAAAATGGGAATAGAAGGAACATACCTCAATATAATAAAGGCCATATATGACAAACTTACAGCTAACATACTCAATGGGGAAAGGCTAACATCATTTTCCTTAAGATTGGGAACAAGACAAGGATACCCACTTTTACCACTTCTATTTAGTATAATGTTGGCGGTCCTAGCTACAGCAATTGGACAAAAGAAAAGAAATAAAAAGCATCCAAAATGGAAAGGAAAAAGTAAAACTGTCATTATTTGCAGATGACATGGTATTATACGGAGAGAACCCTAAAGATTCCACCAAAAAAAAAAATTGGACCGGAAAAATGAATTGAGTAATTTTACATGATACAAAATTAATATTCATAAGTCAGTGCATTTTTTATCCACCAATGATGAATTATCAGGAAGACAAATAAAGAAAACAATCCCATTTATAATTGCATCAAAAACAATAAAATACCTGGGAATCAAATTAACCAAGGAGGTAAAAGACCTGTTCTCAGAAAATTCTGTCATTGAAAAAAGAAATGGAAGAAAATACAAATAATGGAAGAATATACTGTGCTCATGTGTGGGAAGAATCAACATCATTAAAATGGCCATACTACCCAAAGCAATCTACTGATTCAGTGCAATCTCTATCAAAATACCAACAGCATTTTTCAGAGAACTAAAACAAATAATCAGAAAATTTATATGGAACCATAAAAGTTCCCAAGTATCCCTGGCAATCTTGAGAAAGAAGAAAGCTGAAAGTATCACACTACCTGGTATCAAACCATACTACAAGGCTATAGTAATCAAAACAGCATGGTACCATGATAGGAACAGACACATAGATCAATAGAACAGGATAGAGAGCCCGTAAATAAACCCACACCTATATGGTCATGTCATCTATGACAAAGGAGGCAAGAACATACAATGGGGTAATGACAGTCTCTTCAACAAATGGCATTGGGAAAACTGTACAGATACATGCAAAAATATGAAACTGGACCATCTTCTTACACTATATACAAGAATAAACTTGAAATAGATTAAAGATTTAAATGTAAGACCCAAAACCACAAAACTTGTAAAAGAAAACATGGGCACTAAACTTTCTAATATTGCTATTAGTAATTTTTTTCCTGATATGTCTCCTTGGTCAAGGAAAAAAAAAGAAAAATATAAATAAGTTGGACTACATCAAACTAAAAAGGTTTGGCCCAGCAAAGAAAACCATCGATGAAATGAAAAGACAAACTACTAAATGGCCAGAGATTTTGCCTATGATATATCTGACAAGGGGTTACTATCCAAAATATATAAAGAACTCATACAACTAAACACACACACACACACATATATATATACACATATACATGTGTATATATATATATATATATATATCATATATATCATCCAATTAAAAAATGGGCAGAAGACCTGAATAGGTATTTTTCCAAAGAGGATATACAGATGGCTAATAGACATATAAAGATGTTCAAGGTCACTAATCAACAGAGAAATGCAAATTAAAACAAAAGTGAGATATCACCTCACACCTGTCAGATTGACTATCGTCAACAAATCAAAAAATGATAAATGTTAGTGAGAATGTAGAGGAAAGGTAACCCTTGTACACTGTTGATAGAATTGCAAATTGGTACAGCCACTATGGAAAACAGTCTGGAGTTTCCTCAGAAAATTAAAAATTGATCTATCTTTTGTGCCAACAATTGCACTTCTAGGTAATTATCCAAAGAAAATCAAAACACTAGTTTATAAAAATCTGTGCACCCTTATGTTTACTGCAGCATTATTCATAATAGCCAAGATATGGAAGCAACCTAAGTGCCCATTGATAGATGATTGATTGGATGACGAAGTTACGGTACATATACACAATGGAATATTACTCGGCCATTAAAAAAATGAGACCTTACCATTTGCAACGACATGGATAGACCTAGAGGTTATTATGCTGATTGAAATAAGTCAGACAGAAAAAGGTAAACACAATATGATTTTGCTTATATGCAGAATCTAAGAAACAAAAGAAATGAACAAACTGAATGAAAACGGACTCGTAGATACAGAGAAAAAACTGTTGATTGCCAGAGGAGAGAGAGTTGGGAGGCTGCGTGAAAAAGGTGAAGGAATGAAGTACAAATTAGTATTTACAAAACAGGCACAGGGACTTAAGAGTATAGCATAGTGAATATAGTCAATATTGTAATGGTTGTCTGTAGTAACAGATGGGTGCCAGATTAATCAGGAAGATCATTTCATAAGTTATATAAATGTCTAACCATTGTACTGTATACCTAAAACTAATGTAAAAAAAAAATTCTCCTAAAGTTATATGCAGATCCAAAGCAATCCCTGAAAGGAAAGAAAATTTCCATGATTGGTTTAAGCCAATCAGAATTTATTCTCTAGGACTGGGGAAATACAATCTTTCTGACCACAGAAGTCAAAGAAAACTCAAACAAAATCAGGGCTTTGTATCCATGAGAGATGTAAAAGAGAATGTTTCTTTGGTGTAACCAACCATGTTTTCCAAAGCATCCATTGATGGGAAATATCAGGCACACCAGGATTATGGTAGGCAGTGTATAAGCTACGTGACCTTAGGCAAGTTGCTGAAACTTGCTAAACCTCAGTTTCATCATCTGTAAAATAGGGGCATTAGAACTCTCTATTTTAAGCTATGATTGTTATAAAGCTTTCAAGAGACCATTCATGTTAAATTCTTGGCACAGTCTGAGTTTGGAATAAGATAGCAGTTAGGATAATGAAAATGTGACCAAGGTTTCATTCACAGGCTCTGGGATCTGTTTTATTTCTTGATCCACTTTTTATTAGAGTAATTTTGTCCCACCAACTTCACCTTCTATGCCTGGTACATTCATTTACTCCGTAAATAGTTATTGCTTACTCACTTGCATCAGGCACTAAGGATCCAGGCTAAGTTCCTGCCCTCTTGGAGCTTATATTCTAGTGGGAATGTATTAAATAGGATAAGTTAGGTTATGCTGTGCAACAAAAGAAATCTGGAATCTCAGTGGCTTAACACAATTTTCTTTTTGCTCATGCTACATGTCCAATGTGAGTTTGTGATGAGATCTACCCCACATAAGCCCTTAAAATGCCATGCATTATGAAAACTACACCATCTGCAACATCACTGGCTGCTATGGCAAAAGAAGGGAAGATAATGAGTCATGCACTGGCAATTAAATGCTTTAGCCTTGGAGGTATCTACATTACTTTTGATTGCAAGCCATTGATAAGAATTAACCACATAGCCCTAACTAACTGCAGAGGGGCTGGGAAATGTAGGCAAGTACATGGAATATTTGCTGAGCAATATCATCTTCGGCTAGGGAGAAAACAGATGTTAAACAAATAAATGACTTATAAAACGTCAGGTCATGGTAAGTGCTATGAAGGGGGGAAACAGTGGTAAAAGAAAGACAGGGATAGAGACTTTTGTGATAGAGAACTGTGTCCCCAAAATGCAATATGTATGTTGGTTCACTTGAAGCCCTGATCCTAGTACCTTCAAATGTGACTTATTTGGAGATAAGAGCCTTTAAAGAGGTAATTAAGTAAAAAGAAGTAGATAGGTTGGCTCTAATCCAATATGACTGCTGTCCTTGTAAAAAAAAAGAGAGAAGATTGGGACACAGACAACACAGACAAGGGATAACCATGGGAGGTCACAGAGAGAAGGTGGCTATCTGCAAGCCAAGCAGAGAGGCCTTGGAAGGAAATCAACTCTATTAACGCCTTGATCTTGTACTCCTAGCCTCTAGACTGCGAAGAAATAAATTTCTGTTTTTTAAGCCACCTAGTCTGTGGTATTTGTTATGGCAACCCTATCAAACTAACACAGAGACTATTTTAAAGAGACTAAGGAGAGAAGGCCTCTCTGAAGATGTGACATTTGAGCAGACCCATATAAGATGAGCCATGCAGATTCTAGAGGAAGCAAGATCTGGAGTAAATAGACAGCACATACAAAGGCCTTGAGGTGGAAACATGTTTGGCATGTGCCAGTGAATGTCAGCCAAAGACCATCAGGAATGCACCTGTGGTTGAACAAGGTTAGGTTTATTAATCAACTGCAAGGAGGGAAGATGCACACTATGGAGAATGGTGTAGTGTCTCAGTAAAAGGGTATTAGAAAAGACATAGAACATGGGCTTATGTTATGCGAGTTAGGGAAAGGTTCAAGGAAGTGAAGATTTGCTTTGGATTGGGTGCTGTCAGAAAGTGGGAGTGATTCTTTACTACCTAGAAGATGAGAAAAATGCAGCGAAGTTAAACCAGCAGCTGCTCATATTAGCTGGGAGAGGGTGATGTTTGGTATTGTGTGGCTTGGACAATTTTCCTGTGTTCAGACATGATTACATAGTGGTCTTGTTTTTGTCTTGGTTTATCACAGTCACAGAGAGGCCTTATGTGATGTTGATGTTCTGGGAAGTTGTTTATGTTTAACAGAAGAATACCATGACCTAGCTGTGAGTTCTGGGACACCTTCTACCAACACTAATAGCCATTTATTAGTGTTAGGTCAGCTCCTGGTTGGGAGCTGCTTACTTTTTTTTTGCATATTTGAATAACTGCAATTCTCCTGCAATGGAGGCCTCATTAAAGGGCTTTATTTCTGTGAACCTCAGTTTTCCTCATTTTCAAAATAGGGATTTTAATAGTATCAGCCACATAGAGATATTAAGAGGATTTGATAAGATGTTGTATATAAAGTACTCAGCCAGTGTTATTATTGGGAGATGGTAGATAAGAACCTTTTCCTTTAAATATCAAGGTTCTGTGTCCTGATTGCAGATTACTGCTTAAGATCACAGAGTTGCAGACACAGAGGGGGCCCACCATTGTTTCAACCCCGGTTGGTTGAAGTAGCTTTCAGGAAATTTTTTCAAAGCCTCTGGACTTTCTCCCCTTTTTTCTTTTTGGGAGCCAGACATTTAGGGATTAGGACATTTAAAAACAATTAATACATACATAATATAGGGAAATTTAGAAAGTCCAATCCCAAAGAAAGATTCACATTCAGAAAAGATCTGAGATACCTTAAGAATTCAGCTAAGGCTTGTCCCCAGCACAGAGACACCCTACAACAACAATAATAAACAAACAAAACCCCAGCAAACCCTAGGAAAGGAAAAATATGATTTCCATAGTTATCACATTGTGAGAGTCAAATGTCCATTCTCAACAACACCAAAAAAATCACAAGGCGTAAAGAAACAGGAAATTATGGCCTACTCAAAGGGGGGAAAAATAAATCATCACTGAGGAAGTCTAGGTGGCAGACATGCTAGCTATAGACTTAAGCAACTGTCTTAAAATGCTTAAAGGGCTAACAAAGATATGTAGGAAACGAAGATAGGAAAATGATCTATTAACAAAATGAGACTATCGATAAAGAGGTAGAAAATATAAAAAGTAACAAAAAGAAATTCTGGATCTGAAAAAAACAATTATTAGAATGAAAAATTTACTAGTCGAGTTCAAAAACAGAGGTGAGCAAGCAGAAAACAAAATTAATGAATGTGAAAATAGGACAAGTGAAATTATTGAGTCTGAGGAACAGAAGGAAAAAAGATTGGAGAAAAAGAAAAATGAACAGAGCCTAAGGGACTTCCGGAACACCATCAAGTGAACCAACATACATATTGTGTAAGTTCCAAAAGTTGAAGAGGGAGTGAAGGAGGTAGGGGAGGAGAGAGAGAGAGACAGACAGACAGATAGACAGACAGAGACAGAGAGAGACAGAGAGAGAAAGAGACAGAGAGACAGAGAGAGAGAGGGAGAGAGAGAGAGAGAGAGAGAGAGAGAGAGAGAGAGAGAGAACGAGCGAGCTGCAGGAATAACTACATTTGAAAAAAAAAATGGCTGAAAACTGCCCTAATCAGACGAAAGACGTGAATCTACAAATCCCAGAAGCTCACTAAACTTCAATAGGAAAAACGCAAAAAGATCCACACCAAAACACATTATAATTAAACTGCTGAAACCCAAAGCTGAAGTGACAATTTTCAAAGCAGCAAAAGAGAGACAACTCATCACATAAAACAATCCTCAATAAGAGTACTAGCTGATTTGTCACCAGAAACTTTGAAGGCCAGAAGACAATGGATTAAAATATTCAAAGTGCTGAAAGAACAAAACTTTCATCCAAGAATTCTATAACTGCAAAACTGTCCAACAATGAGAAAGAAATTAAAGCATACCCAAATAAGCAAAAGCTGAGAGAGTTTGTTACCACTGTACCTGTCCTGCAAGAAATGCTAAAGAGAGTCCCTCAAGCTGAAGTGAAAGAATGCAAGTCAGTAACTCAAAGCCATATGAAAAAATATGCACAGGTATACACACATGGGCAATTATAAAAGCTAGTATTATTGTACCAAAATCCACTTTTAACTGTCTACATGACTTAAAAGAAAATGCATTAATCTTTGTTATTAATCTTTATTATTGGGCAAATAATGTATAAAAATGTAATCTGTAACATCAGTAACAGAAAGAAGATGATGGAGATGTATAGGAGCAGACTTTTTATATGCTATTGAAGTTAAGCTGCTATAAATTCAAACTGAAGTATTACAACTTTAGGGAGTTATATGTAATATAATCCCCATGGTAACATCAAAAAAAATAGCCATACAACAGGAAATCAGAAGGAAATCAAAACATGTCACTACAAAAACATTAACTAAAAACAAAAGAAGACAGTGCAGAGTAATTGAGGGGCAAAAAAGCTATAAGGCATTTAGAAAACAAAGAGCAAAATGGCAGACATAATCCTCCTTAAATCAGTAATTTCTTTAAATCAAAAGACAGAGATCGGCAGAACAGATTTTTAAAAATACACAATTCAACTATATGTTGTCTATAAGAGACTCACTTTAGATCCAAAGGCACAAATAGGTTGAAAGTAAAAGGATAGAAAAGGATATTCCATGCAAACAGCAACCAGAAGAGAGGGAATGGCCATGCTAATATTAGATAAAATTGACTTTAAATCAAAAAAGGCTTCAAGGGATAAAGAATAACATTTTATATTAGTAAAAGGTTTGACACAACAGGAAGCTATAATCAATGTAAACATTTATACGCCTAATAACAGATCCTCAAAATATGAAGCAAATGTGGACAGAATTGCAGGGAGAAGTAGACCAGTTCTACAATAATAGAGACTTTAAAATCCCACTTTCAATAATGAATAGAACAGACAGATGATAAGTAAGGAAATAGAGGACTCACACAGTACAATAAACCAACTAGACCTAAAAGACATATATAGAACACACTACTCAACAACAAAATACAAGTGCACATTGAACATTTCCCAAGTATACCTACCATATATTAGGTCACCAATTAAATCTCTGTAGATTTAAAAAGATAGATATCATACTAAGTGATTTCTCCAACCACGATGTGATTAAGTTTGAAAATAATAATGGAAGAAAAACTGGAAAATTTACAACTATGTGGAAATTAAATAACACTATCTTAAATAACCAATAGGTCAAAGAAAAAAGCACAAGGAAAATTTAAAAACTACTTAGAGACAAATGAAAATGGAAATACAATATACCGGAACTTGTGGGATGTAGCAGAAGCCATGCTCATAGAGGATTTTATAGCTTTTAATGTCTACATTAAAAAGAAAGATCTCAAATTAGGAACCTAACTTTATACCTTAAGAAACTACATTAAAAAAGGGGCAAATTAAATTCGAAACTAGTGGAAGGAAGTAATGAGAGTAGTATAGAGACAAATAAAATAAAGAACAGAAAATATGGGGAAAAAAAATCAATGAAACCAAAAGTTGGTTTTTAAAAAATATCAACAAAATTGACAAACCTTTGGCTAGACTGACAAAGAACAAAAAGATAAAGACACAAATAATTAAAACCAGAAATGAAAGTAGAGACATTACTACTTACCTTACAGAAATAATAATTTAAAAAAAGATTATAAGAGAATACTAGGAACAACTGTATGCCAATAAATTAGATAACCTAGGAGAAATGGAAAAGTTCCTTGAAACATATATTTACCTAAAATGAGTCAAGAATAAATAGAAAATCTCAACAGACTATAAGAAAAGAGACTGTATCAGCAATTTAAAACTTTGCAGCAAAATCCTGGGAAAAATGGTTCACAAATTAGTTCACAAAAGATGGTTCACAAATCAGCAAACATTTAAAGGAGAATTAACACACAAATATTTCTCAAACTCTTTCAAAAAACTGAAGAGGGGAAATACTTCCTAACTCATTCTATGCAGCCAGAATTACCCTGATACCAAAGCCAGATAAAGGCATCACAAGAAAAGAAAATCACAGACCAATGTCCCTTATGAAAATAGACACAAAAATCCATAATACAATATTAGCAACGTGAATCCAGCAGTATACTAAAAGATTATTCACCATGATCAAGTGGAATTTATCCAAGACTGTAAGCGTAGTTTGACATAAGAAAATCAATCAAACTAGTATATTATATGAATAGAATGAAAGGAGAAAAAAAAACATGATTGTCTCAATTGATGAAGAAAAGGTATTTGACAAAATACAATCTTTTCAGGATAAAAACTCAGAAAATGAAGATTAGAGGGAAAATTCCTCAGCCTGATAAAGGGTATTATGGAAAATCCATAGCTAACATCATATTTAAAGGTAAAAGACTGAATGCTTTCCTCATGAAGTCAGGAATAAAACATGGATGCCTACTTTCCTATCATAGCAATCAGACAAGAAAAAAAGTAGAAGGCATCCAAATTGGAAAGGAAGAGGTAAAATTATCTCTAGTTATAGACAACAGGATTTTATATTTAAAAGAAAATTAAAAGAATCCACAAGAAAGCCACCAGAGCTAATGAACAAATCCAGCAAACTGGATCAGCACACAAAAATCAGTTGTGTTTCTATGCAACAGCCTTGAATAACCTGAAGAAGAAAATTTTTTTTTAAAGAAATAGAACAAAAAAACCATCAGATTTATATGGAATCATGAAAAATCCCAAGTAGCGAAAGCAACCCTGAGACTAAAGAACAAGGCCAGCGGTATCACTCTATCTGACTTTAAATTATACTACAAAGCAACATGATCAAAATAGCATGGTACTGGCAGAAATACAGACACAGAGACCAATGGAACAGAATTGAGAGTCCAGAAATAAACCCCGTATAGATGGGCAAATAAGTTTTGACAAAGGAGCCAAAAACCTACAATGGAGAAAGGAAAACCTCTTCAATAAATGGTTCTGGGAAAATTGGAAAGCTATATAAAAAAGAATGATGCAGGAAGTGACACCCAACGGAGGAATTCAGACAACTTTGTTAAAGGAAGGAGAATTTATTAGCCCGGAGGAGCACGTGGGGTAACAATTCCATGCACGAGCTTGGTCTTGTTTATTACAGTTTATATGCTTTTGCAGTGTCCATGCAAGGAGCACGTGATTCCTTTGAGGTTTCACGTGTGCCTCCTTTCTCAGGATGGGAAGGGGAGCTTTGGGTGGGAGGCTGCAAGTGGGAGGCTCCAAGTGGAAAGGAATTTTCAGACCACTGGTCTTATAGGTCGTTTGTTTGGCAGAATCAGCAACCTTGGCATTATCAGCACCATTATAGGATTCTTGAACAGAGAGACGAGACTCCTAGGCTATAAGCAAGGAGCAGCACTTATTGATGCTGGCACCTGCTCAGCGGATTCCTAGGCTGACCTCTAATTGTAACATAACAAGCAGTTTTACACAGTCTTGTTATTCCTACACAGCTACAGAGATAAGAACATTAGTTGGATAGCAAGCTATGAATCAACAGATATGAGCTGGAGAGTCCTTGAGGTGGGGGAGGTAGCTATGGGGAAACATCTTAGCTGGAGAGCACTGGGCAGAATGGCAGGGGGGCGGGGGGAGCAGTTTTAACCAGCTGAGTGGGGGGGGGGGGGTTAGATCCATTCCCAAAGCCATTTATCTGGTCTCCCAGCCTTGGTTTGTTTGTCATGCCGGTGTCTCACACCAGAAACAAAACAGGGAGAAGGCTAAGTAAGGGATTAAGGAAAAATGCTAGAGCCACATGGTGGAGGGGAGGAGGAACTTGCATGGGCTAACTATCCTGCCTCATATACTACAACATGGACGGGCCTTGAAAACATGCCTAGTGAACAAGCCAGACACAGGAGGACAAATGTTATATAATTCCACTTACATGAGGAACCTAAAATAGGCAATTTGATAGAGAAAGAAGTAACCAGTGGCTGAGAGCAGGTGGGAATGGGGAGTTATGGTTTAATTGGTGCAGAGTCTATATTGGGAATGATGAAAAGCTTAGGATATAGTGGGGATGAGTATACGACATTGTAAATGTAATAGATGCTAAATTGCACACTTACAAATGGTTAAAATGATATGTATATTTTACCGCAATAAAAAAGTTTTTAAAGTGGATATGAAAGTTGAAATTTTATAAAGTGGTCAGGGAAGGTGTCACTGCAAAGGTGACCTTTAAGTAAAGCCCAGCCTTCTTAAGTTAAGGGTGTTCTTGCAGAGGGTGTAATAAGGGCAATGGGCCTGAAGTTGGAGTGTGAGAAGCACACTTTGGAGGCCAGGGTGACTGAGAGGAGGTGAAGTCAGAGAAGGAGCATGCCACAGTTAAGTATTTTGGTTTCTGCTGGGAGTGGGAGCCATAGGAAACTTTTGAGCAGAGATATGTGATCCTACTTGAGTTTTAACAAGATCCAGTCCAACAAAACATTCCTGGTTACCGATTTTGCCAGCCACTGGCCAGCTTGCCACTTCCAGGGAGTCTCCTCCAAGGAAGAGCTTAGTGTGCCCCAGGACGCGCTTCCCCTAACCGCCATTTGGGGCAGCAGAGCCTCGCAAAGCGCCCGGCTTTCCGGTGGCCTCGCCTCGCCCCGCCCTAGAGCGCAGGTGGTCCGATCCTTGGGAAGCTTTGGCGGAAACCCTTCCTTAGTCCCGCGCCCCCGCTGGGCCGCTTTAAGAGCCAGTTTCCGGAGGCCGGACCTGGGGCGAGGGATGCCCGGGGGCCAAACCACGAGATGGGAATGGCGGGGGCGGGGGGAAGGTTAGAATAGAAAACTTCTTAAGTATTATTCCAACTTTTCCTGGGCCTGCTCCCCTCGGGCGTCCTTAAGGGAGTAGAGCTTCTCTTCCTTCTGGAAACCTCACTTGGTTCTTTAAGTCACCTAAGTGAAAGACACATGGCGGCCACAGCGCCTCGGACTACTGGGACAGGAAGGATCCCAGGACTAGCGGAAAAGTCAGACGGTATAGACAGACATATGCCGGCTCTAAGCTCGCTGAGACTCGCCCCGCCCCGTATCTAGGCAGGCCCATCGCCAGTGGTGGAGAGGGGTGAAAGGGAACAGGTGCGCGCTGGGACCCGCCCTGCTCAACAGGTGAATCACCCCAGTAGAGTCTCGGTTTTCGTGAGTCACACTTCACTCGGCTTAACCCAGTGGTAGGGGGCCGGACAGGATCCCAGGTCTGCAGGAGCCCTCCCGGCGCGCTGGTCATTTGGTTCCGACCCTGGGGGCCGGAGCACACCTGGGTCAGCCCACTTCCGGGCAGGGAGGTGGAGAAGCCCTTTCCGCCGTCCAGCCCTGTGCCCAGTCCTCCCATTATCACCCTGTGTACCTGGGCCGATCCATTCCCCAGAGCGTGTTAGGGGGTGGAGTGCCTGGGAAAACCAAAGTGAGTCAAGCAGGTTTCTCCCCGAAAGCTGGACGCCTTCTTCATCCACATTGTTTCTGCTCATTAGAATCTTAGAGCAGGGTAGGGTGGGCTTGGAATAGGGATAAGGAGAGGAAGCGGGAAGGGGAGGAGCATGCACCCCTCCCAGCCTTGGTGCGCGCCTCGCCCCCAACCCTCTGGGAACCCGGGAGAGGACGCACCGACGCGAAGGTCCCAGACTGCCGCGATGGCGCCAATGGCGCGAGGCTCTTCTGTGGGGCTGGGCTCCTACGGAGCGACCCCGGGTTGGGGCGCGGTCGTCTTCGTCTTCGTGTGGCTCCTCGGCACCTTGTGCACAGGTAAGGAGACCGGGGCCCCTGGTACGCGGAAGGGTGGGGAGGGGGGCATTATAATGTGGATGGTTGGAATTCTACACCGCCAAGGAGGCAGGAGAGCTGGGGGAGTGGGAACGCAGAGACGAGGACCTCCCGATCCCCAGGGTCACAGGAGATCCCTTGTGTGCAAGAGTGAGGGGAATTCCCCCATTAGTGTAGGCTGCAGTCCCCCGCCCTTGTTCAGAGATAGCAGGAAGTGAAACTCCGGGACCGCGAACTCTGGAGCGGCACGGAGAATGGGACTCTTTGTAGGGCAGAGGTGAAGGACCACCGGATCACTGGAAAAGGCCGGAATGGGGACTTGGGCGCACTCCGAGATTTCTAAGTCTTGGGGTAATGGGGCGCGGGCGCTCAAGGGCTGGATCAGACGCTTCCTAGAAGTAGAGATCAAGAAACAGCGCCCATGTCCTTTGGGCTCCAAAGTATCTGTGCTTAGGGGTCTGGTGGGATTGATTTGAAACCGTCCTCTGGTAAGCTTTCACTGGATCGGATGTTTGTTTGGGTTGAGACTTGGGGGAATTTTGCCTTTCTGCAAGCATTTTGGGCGTGTTCATTTGAGATGTCTGTGGGTAGGGGAAGGTGGGAGAATGATGGAGACATTATCGGGGATTTAGCTACTCCATGGCAAAGCAGTTCAGACAACTGCAAAATTTACATCCCATCCCACCACCCCCAACCGCCAAATTTACAAAACCCTTGGAACTTGGAAACTTTGTGGTCATTTTTGAAGTGGGACCTCCAGCACTTTGTGGTGGCCATTCAAGCTTGCCCATACAGGCTACAGAGAGAAGCCCTTTCTCAGAAGGGAAGAGGGGGCTGGGTGGTTCAGAGGACACACTCTGGGAAGAGGGATGGACAAGATGTTCCAAGAAATCTGGCCATCTGGCCTTGCACCTACTACTTCAGCCCCATGGGTTCATAAAATGGGCATAATTATCAGAGCTGCCTCACCAGTCCCAGGGATTAAGGAACAATGAGTGCCAAGTGCTCTGTAAAACCATACACTTAAGTGTCAAGTTAGTGACAAGTGATATTGCTCATTTCTACTGAAGCATTCCCCAGAGCTCATAACAGTTCCTGCTGACTCTCCTTTTACCCCCAGCCCCTGTCAGCGCTATCCAGGTGACTGTGTCAGACCCTTACCACGTGGTGATCCTCTTCCAGCCTGTGACCCTTCCCTGCACCTACCAGTTGACCACGACCCCCACGGCACCCATCGTGATCTGGAAGTACAAGTCTTTCTGCCGGGACCGCATCGCTGATGCCTTTTCCCCAGCCAGTGTGGACAACCAGCTCAATGCCCAGCTGGCTGCTGGTAACCCGGGCTACAACCCCTATGTGGAGTGCCAGGACAGCGTGCGCACTGTCAGGGTTGTGGCCACCAAGCAGGGCAATGCTGTGACTCTGGGAGACTACTATCAGGGCCGGAGGATCACCATAACAGGAAGTATGTTGGGTGGGGCAAGGGAGATGGCAAGGGGACAGGGACAGGCTTGAGCTTGTTCCCTTGTGTGCAACCTGGAGTTCCCACCTGGAGTCCCCATCTGGAAGCCCATCAGTGCTAGTGTCCAAAGGGACTGACAAAAGCAGGATCCTTCCTCCTATCCATCCATCCATTCCTTTATTTAACAGCAAATATTTATTGAGCACCTGACAGATAACAGGCACTTTTAGAGCCCCTGGAAGTACAGCAGTAAACAGAATTATCAAATCCCTTCCTTTGTAGAGCTTGCATTCCATTGAGGGAGACAAAAAAGATAAATGTAACACTGTCAAGTGTTTGCAGATAAAAAAAAAAAAAAAAAACCATGGGTAATGCAGAGAGAGGCAGGGATTCTATAATATTAGTAACTACCAGCGATAATAAGTAAAATTTGTATAAATAACAACATATAAAGGGCTGCCTGTGTGCCAGGCTCTAATCCAGGCTTACATGGATTAATTCATTTAGACCATGCAGTAATTGTGAGTAGATTCTGCTATTGTCATTTTACGGAGATCCAGGGAGGCAAAATGGATTGCACACAGTCACACAGTTGGTAACAGCTGGTATTCTCAGACACTTGGATCTAGTCTCTAAGTGGTAAGCTTTTTGCTTGCCCAGGGTGGTCAGCAAAGCACTCACAGAGGAGGTGACATGAGTGAACTGAAGTGGTGAGAGATTTTAATGGAGAAAGCGACTTGCCAGGCACTTTACAAACATTCTCCCACTGTGTCTCCGTAGCCACATTTTGCACTCGACATCTGAGGCACAGAGAGGTTAAGTAGCTAGCTGGTCTAGGCACACAGCTAATAAAGATGCGGAGCTGGGATTTGAACCCAGGCCATCCTGAGAGCCTTTATCCTTAACCTTAATGCTGCCGGCTGATAGTACCTGTTAGGACCAAGGGGCAGTGGAGAAGTCATTCATTCATCCATTCATTTTTTCAGTTGGTATCTGTCAATCACCTACTAAGTTCCAGGTGCTATTGTAGGTGCTGGAGATGGAGTGGTGATCAGGACAGCCGTATCCCTGCCTTCAAGGAGGTGACATGCTAGTGGGGTGAGGCAGGCAGTAAACAAGCAGATAAAGAGTAAGAAGATCAGCGAGTACTAAGTGCTGCAATAAAACAGACCGGGGTAATGTGTTGTATCGAGTGACCCAGGCACACGCTTTAAGACCACTGTGAATGTGATTTGAGGAAGGACTGGGACTGGGCCCTAAAAAATCTAAAGGGTGGGGAAGAAGGTGATGGGCAGCAATGGGTGAGGAGTGAAGGTTCACCCGCTTAACGGGTTTATCTTTTCACTGTCTTAAACAAGATTTGAGTTTTAATCTTGGGAATGAAGGAAGCATCCTTTTGCAGACCCCAAGAGACCAGGGCATGGTGCACACTCCTTCCCTTACTCTGTCTAGACCGTGAGCGAAAGGCAAGGTTCCAGGGACAGAGTCTGGTAGTCTGTTAGACCAGACCTACTTGCCCTGAATTTCCATGGGCAGCTTGGCCCAAAGCATCCTCCTGTTCTTGAGGATGGAGGGTTTCTTGGGGTTCAAGCTGTCCAGGCCTCCTCCCCCATACTGCAGGGACCTCTCTGGCCAGCGCCAGGCATGACTGTCTGGCGGCCCTGTCAGGACAGCCCAAATACTGAGAGTGTCCTTGAAGGCTGGCTGGAATTGCACCTCATCTCCTGAGTCCCAAACTCCAGAGCGACCCTCAGGCTCTAGCTGGGGCAGATTCTTCATGCTCCAGAGGCCTCACAGGCCCAGGTCTTTCAAGCTGTCTTGACCTAGCCCTGTGTTTGATACAAGCTGTGATTTGTAAGCATTCATTGTGTGTATGTCCTCTCAGGAAACCCAGTAGCCATGGGAACTTCCTCCATTTCAGCTTTGAGGATGGAGAAAAGTAGACTTTCCTGTGGTGTTCCTGGGGTCACCAGTTGTTGGGTTTTAAGTGAAAGTAGTCCTGGGCAAACTATAATGGTGGTTTACCCTCAGTGTTCCCCAGCTTGGGTGGGTTCTGCTGCCCCTTCATTCTTTCCTGCTTTGGTGACAAAGGGCACCAGAATAGGAGCCCTGTTTCTACTTCCTCAGACTGCTTGGGGTCCATGTGTCCCCCACTCAGTAACACTGGACCAGAGAGCCCATGAGGGCTGCCTGTGCTGTGTGTGGATAAGGACCCAGAGTCCCAGAGGTGTGGAGGAGGCCCAGCTTCTGTTCCCAACTGGAGACCCGGCATCTTCTCCCAACATCTTAAACAGCAATGCTCAGCCCAGTGCATCAGGATTAGATGCAGAATAGAACAGGCCGGGAACAGGGTGCGCCTTGCAGGAAGGAGGTGGGCCCAGGCCTTAGAATTGATCAAAAGAAACCGGAAAGCCATTTTTCATAGGTTTTAGAAATATCATGCAGGCCAAACAAAACGCAACTGAGTCCCAGATCTGAGTCCAGGAGCCCGGATTTCAGATCCTGGCCTGTGAACTTTTGTTGGGCGGGGGCAGGGTTCCTGTCCACCAATTCAGCACTGAGCAGGAACCTACCCTTGAGCTGTGGTTTTGGAAAGGAGCCACCAGAGTCTGGTTTAAAGATGAGGTGGGAAAATGATGGTGTTCTGGAGAGTCCGGAAGGCTTGGGAGAATGTAGTCAGAGTTTTATGAGGACTCAGTGAAAGAATATGTGCAAAAGGACCCAGCACACAGTACTTAGTAGCTAGATGTATGACCATGGAGAGGAGTTGTGTCCTCTGCTTCTTATTTGCTCCAAAGGTCACCCTAGTTATACTTGCACAACCCTCACCTCCACACCGGCACTTTCTGTCTGCCTTCCCTGATTGGTTTTTTCGATAATGCTTAACACTGTCTGACATGCCATGTATTTAAATGTTTTACTTGTCTCTCTCCCAGTGAAGATAAAATCTGAGCTCTCTAAGGGCAAGAATTTATATCCAGTGGTTCTCAAACGGTTGGTCTTAGGCCTCTACACTTTTGATTACTGAGGTCCTCAAAGAACTTTGTTTTTATATCTAGCAAGTTTTAAAAAGATTTAAAACGACAGTGATTAAATCCTTATAGGTTGACACTGATAAGATACTTTTTATGAAAAAAACTACCAGATTTTCCAAAACAAACCAAAAACTTAAACAAAAAGTGTTTTATTATTTTATATTTTTGTACATGTTGAAGTCTGAGTAGAAAATGGAGTCTCAAAGCTGCTTCTGCGTTCAGTATGTTGTGTTGGCGCATGTCATATAGCCTCTGGAAACCTCCACAGTACTTTCAGAGAGCGAATGAAAAAGGCAAATAACATCTTAGTAGTAGTATGCAAAATAACTTTGACCTCTGGAAAGGTCCATGGAGAACTGTTGCCCTTAAGTATACCACATGCCTCAGATACAGCCTGGAACATAGGATGCTCTCTTAGTATTGAATACTGAAAGACTGTGTCAAGGGCCTCTTTGAATGTAGCATGTACCTAGAATGCTGGAACAGACAAATGCTATGAGAGGTCGCGTGAGGAGGGAAGGGGTGCCTCCTGGGTCTTGGCCAGGCCCTGTGTCAAGCACTGGGGACTCAGCAATAACCAAGGCAGACCACCTTCTGCTTGCGTGGAGCCCACATTCTCCTGGGGGATGGGATCAGGGACACTTAGCCCCTGTGCTGGCTGATAGAATTCAACAGTGGGGTGAGGGAGCTGTGCGAGCAGGATGGAACCAGCCCTGCGAGGGTCTGGGAACACAGCACGAGGGCGAACCGCGGCAGGGTGGGTCCTGCATGTTGCAGCACAGTGAGGAGGCTGATGTGTCCAGAGCCTCGTGAGTGAAGGAGAACAGTGGGGATGAGGCTGGTGTGGTAACTGGTGGCCAGATCATGCCAAGGGCTTGCGGGCCAGGTTAAGGCGTTTGGGGTGATGGAGATAGACGTTGAAAGGAGGTTTTTCTGTGGATGGAAAGTCTTCCTTTCAGCAGGAAGGCTCTGGTTCTTTCATTCCTTTGGCAATCAGCTGATGCCCGAGTGGATGCCAGGTGCTGCAAACTGGGGCACGTACAGTTATTGCTCTCAGCTGTCATGGAAAAGGGCAGTGGGTACATGGGGCAGGTCAGCGGGGGCCAGAGTGACAGAGCAGCTGGGAAGAAGGTGCTGGGTGGCTGTGGGGGTGCTCCTGTCTCCTACTCTCCATGGGTCTTGGGTGGAGTTACCTACTGGGTCCCACACTGTTCCACACTGGCGGATGGCTGCAGGGATTTGACTAATTAGGGCCTGAGGAGTAGATTGGAAACCGGATGTGCTGAAAGACTTTCATTACTGGTGTAATTAACAGGCTCCCTGCCTCGGGGCTGCTTCAGGCCTGAGCGTCCTGAAGCCTTTGGCTGGACCTGGACTGTGGCCCGGTCAAGACACCCCCCACCCCACACCCCCATTCTCATGCTTGAGCATCTTCCAATTCCTGGAATCTGGCCTATTTATCTTTGCCTTTTACCCTGGACTCATATCCTGGGCCAACAGCACGCTCCCTGGTGGTTCATGCTGGGAGAGGTAACTTCTGCTTTGAGAGGTGGTGCAGAGGAGGGTTGTAAGTCTGAAGCATTGCTTGGAGTCAGACCGTCTGAGCTCCACCGCTGAAGAGCTAAATGAATGACTTTGGGTGGGTATGGTCATCTCATCTATAAGCCAGGAAAGATAACACTGCCCACCTCCCAGACTTCTAGAAACACCCCCGCCCCCCATTAAGTGTTTAATACAGAGCTTAAGAGGAAGCACAGCCCAGGTACGGATTGTTACTTGGTACATCTGCAGCCTTGCTCCCTTGCCCACTGGCCTGATGTCCCCTTGGGAGGAGGCTCTGGCCTCCCTCATGGTGGCCTCACACTCTCCTGATACAGATGCTGACCTGACCTTTGACCAGACAGCTTGGGGAGACAGTGGTGTGTATTACTGCTCCGTGGTCTCGGCCCAGGACCTTCAGGGAAACAATGAGGCCTACGCAGAGCTCATCGTCCTGGGTGAGTGGGCTGGGCCCTGAGGGCCTGGAAGGGGAGGGGATGCGGGCCTCCTCTGCCACTTCTGGGTGTCTCCCTCTGCCTTCCAGCTCGCTTTCTGGGCTCTGTCACCTGCTTTGCTCTCCCCTCATGGCACCACCAGTCACTCGGGCTTATCTGTGCCCTGCACCCTAGGCAGAGACCCCTTCCCTGGCAATATTTCAAATAAGAGTGGAGAGAATCGGGAACTCAACTTCTTCCCAGCCTTATTTTCTAAAAATACAGAAGTGTTATGAGTTGATTGGCAATGAGTGGAGGGTTGATGGTGTGTATAATTCAAGGGAAACTGGACTCACCTTCTGTCACATCTCTAGCGCCACATCTGCTCCCAGAAGCCCTTGCCAAAGCACAGGAACCTTGCCCTCTGCCCTGCTGGGATGGCATTGTGTGGCTTATACAGTGAGTGCTTCCTTCTGGCAAGGTCCCTCCAGATGCCTAGGGGCAGGGTGGGGTAGCCACCAGCAGCCACTGTCGTGTGTGGGGAATGCTGCCATTAGCCAGACACTCTGTTCTCAGTGAACACATAAAGGCTTGTGTGGTATGTGCTATATGTGAGATGCTGCTGGGCTATACACTGCCATCATCTTATGCGCGGTGCAAGGAAATGCCTGTGTGAATGAACGCACATGATGGGGGAGCATGCTCCAGGGCGCTCAAACCATGCGACGGATTTCACGCATGTGTGACAGAATGTGTGCACCAGTGACCCAAAGAACCTCTTCATGTCCTTTGGTAAAATGCACAGTCTGCATTAGTAGTAATCAAAATGGAATCTTAAGACTCGCTTACACCTTGAAAAATTAACGAGGATCTTGGAGGAGTTTTTGTTCACATTTTTGTGGGTTATGTCTATAGTTGCTTAATGTATTAGAAATTGAAACCAGGAAATTTTCAAAGCAAGGTACACAAGCACACAATCCTTTACCACCTTTTGCCTTCATGGGCCTCTTCTATTAAAAAATATTTTGATTGCTTTGCTATAAAGACAAATTTATTATTATATATTTGGTATTTTTTCTTCAAATTTTAAAAATAAAATTAAAACATTCATGGGCCCTAGGATACTGCGCCTGCTATACGTGCTGCAACAGGACTGTCCCTATCACATGGGATGCAGCCCTTTGGGACAATAGGACCCATATGTGTAGAAAAGATGGGGTGCCCAAACTGAGGTCACTCCTTCAGAACTCATGGGAGATGCACTGTAACTCTTCTGGGCAACAGAATCCCCTGAGGCTTGAGAGAGGGTGAATTATGTGTCAGAAACCTGGAAAACAGCACCCACATGGGGGGCGGGTGGAAGGCAGGAACCATGGGCTAGGACCCTTGTAGGCCACCGATCTATCCTCTGCTTCAGGGCACATCTTCACCTTGATGAGCCTAAAGCTGGGCTTCAAGGGAGGGGTGGCCTGGGCTGGCCCTTGCCAGCATAATCTGTCTCTCTTTTGTCCCTCCAGGCAGGACCTCAGGGGTGGCTGAGCTCTTACCTGGTTTTCAGGCGGGGCCCATGGAAGGTACGGGGGTGGAGTCCCCCACACACCACTTACCACTTCTAAGTATTCCCCACTCTAAACACCGCTCGCTGTGGACCCCCACTAACTTTGCCTGACTCCAACTCTATGGCATGTAGTGACATGGCTCTGGGCTTTGGGGTGGGCCAGGATGACGGGTGGCCTGGGGTGTAGGCAGGAGGCTCCTGTGACTGGTGCTCGTAGTGCTCTTCTGGGTTCTGGGATCTGGGCAGCTGGCTCTCTATCACCTCTCTGAGGCTACAGCCTGTCTTTGCTCTGGCCAAGTCACCTCTTATTTTCTGCCTTGCCCCCATGAGCCCAAGGCACGTTCCCTAACTTTGGGATTGGCCCGAGTTATAGAGGGGTGAACATCTCTCTGCTGCTGCTCCCCAGTGTCTGGCATGGAGAATCTAGCAAGGGCGACAGCTTCCCATACAAGCTTTGCACATAGTGTCATCCCACCTGTCTCTGCCCTGCCCTGCCGTGTCTGTGTCCCTGTTCCCTCCCAGGCCTCCCGGCTCACGGCCTGTTCCCATCTCTCTGCAGACTGGCTGTTTGTGGTTGTCATCTGTCTGGCTGTCTTCCTTGTCTTCCTCCTCCTGGGCATTTGCTGGTGTCAGTGCTGCCCCCACACCTGCTGCTGTTACGTCAGGTGCCCCTGCTGTCCGGAGAGGTGCTGCTGTCCAGAGGCCTGTAAGTGACCCTTGCGTGACCACCTCCACTTGGTATCCTGCCTGGGTCCAAGGGGAAGGAGGTGCCACTTATCTGGAGGTTAAGAGGTGAGCAATTTGAGCAAGTGAGCCAAGGAGGACAGGCTGTTTTAGATTTTTACTTACATACTTCAACTTTTCATTTATTGTTAATCTTCATTTATTTTGAGTTTTTCTTTTTGAACATATAATCTATAAACATGATGAAAAAATTCAAATAGTATAAAACATTCCCTAGAAAGTAAAATTCCCTTTAAAAATAAAATCTTAAGTGAAAAAGGTAAGAAATCAAACAAGGTTTACAGTACCACATAATTTAAGCAAATTTTAAAAACCCACATCCATACAAACACTTGGCTTTTCCATGGACATAATATTTAAAGACATATCTAGCACATTAGAGTGGCACCTGGAGGGTTGGGAATGGAGGTGGGACCAGAGTTTAAAGGGGAAGGAAGGAAGGAATGGAGTCTGCCTCCTCCTACTGCCACATTGGCCCTCCTCAGGGGCTACCTGGGTACGTCAGCACCTCTGCATGCAGTTGATAACTATTTTCATCAACTTTGACATGAAAGGTTATGTTGGCCACTTTCTTATATTCAGACATATCTGATATCTATTCTCTTGCATTGAATGTTGGTCATGAAAGCGTACTTCCCTACTAGTCCTTATTAAGGTCAACACTTCCACCTTTTTTCATCATTAAGTTCACCGTATCTTTGGCTGATGAACAGATGACATTGACAGCTAGAAACAAACAACTTTACACATGTCGAGCACCTAGAACATGATACCACAAAAGAGGTAGAGCGGCTCCTGGCCATTTCTAGGCCAGTAGTGAACAGGTAGTGTAAAGAAATGACCCATGTACTCCAGACAGATGTTTGTGCTTATACGCATGCCATAACTTAGGTATCACCCAGTCTGAGCTGTGTTAACAGCAGAATCATTGGCAATTGCTGTGAACTTTGGCAAGTGGAGGTTTGAGGCCTATCTCACCGCTTTACCTGCTTGGAAGCCCAGTGACTTCCCCTCTTCAGCCTCAGTCTCTTCTGTATAGTGGAGCCATAGCAGAGCCCTCTGTACAGGGTGAGCCTGGGGATGTGGGGAACTGGTGTGTCTAGCATTTAGTGCAGGGTTCTGCCTACATAAAGTGTTCCATACCGACTAGCCACTGGACATTGTTGCTATCAGCGTCGGCAATGATAGAGGACCAGGGAGCAAATCAGAGTCCTGACGCTCAAACTAGCTGACCTTAGATGAGAAGTGTCCCCTCTGTGAGCTTGTTTCCTTCTCTGCAAGGTCCTGACCTTATGGGGTGTTGTGAGCATTAAGGGAAGACTCTGGGAGTGCATGGGGCTGTAGCTCAGTCTCTGCAGGCTAGTTTTAAGGTCATTTAGCTCAGTGGTGAGCAACCTGGTTTCTCAAAATATCACTTCCCTGAAAAAAAATCCACTGCCCTCTGAGAACTTACGCTGTCCATCTCTCTCTTGTCATTTTAAGTTGAAAGCTTCTGGTTTAGGAGGTAGACATTAATTCATTTCACAGTTGGGGAGGGACCCCCAAGGGCAGCAAACAAATTTGCGGTTGCCTTACTAATTAAGGCTAGGGCTGGGACCCGGACTACAAATTCCCTCCTTCCTGAGTCCTTGTTACCCCAAACCGAGGCCCCATTAACTTCTTGCCAGAGGCCAGGTTACTTCTCCGCAGCTATAGCCACAGCCCTGCTGGGCCATCTGGGAGCAACAGCTCCCACTGCTAATTATAAAACATCCAATCACTTGAGCCACTGGGGGGCTTCTCCTGAGGAGGACTGAGCACTGAGCCTTCTGTTTCCAGACAGAATCAGAGGTGGAAGGGAGCTGTCTTAGCCTGTCTTACCCACTCTGTGCCTCCACTCCCACCCCCATTTTCCTATTGGAAGCCCAGGGAGGAATTGACTTGCCTAGGCCCAATGACTTTGCTGCAAGAACAGCTACCAGAACTCAGCCTCTTGCCTGAGGAGGAAGGCAGCAAGGAACCATCAATCCTAGAACCAGAAGGGGACCAAGGAGGAGTGGCAGTGGGTACCTCCCACTAGTTAGAAACATTAACGGAGATACTTTGCTGCTTGGCTGAGGCAAGTGAACTCTGAGCCCTTATAATCCTGGCATCTAAGTCTGGAAAACTCCATAGGGAGAAGACATGGTATCTCCCTCTACCCCCAGATGGTTCCTTTTCTAGAGCAGCACTCAGCTGATCATGAGGATCCCAGCCTGTGGGTACAGCACATGGGCTTTATCTAAAAGATCAGCTTTGCCCTGTTGCTCTGTAAGAATGCAGGCCCAGGTGGTCACATCTGATAAGGTGGCTAGAAAATTGGGATTTTATGTAAAACCTCAACAAATGTTAGCAAACTGTCAAAACACTGGCCTGTCACACTGAGGCCAAAGGCTGCCAGTGTGCACCCCTGTCCTCAGAGCTCTATGAGGAATCACACAGGAGATGTGGACTCAATGAAGGTAATAGACCTGCAGAAGCCACCCAAGTGCCTAAGGAAGCTCCAGGCCTGGGGGTGGGGGAGGGGGGAGGAGGTCCAGGTACATGTCCCTCCAGACCTATCACAGGAAGGGCAGCATGGCTCCTGGCCACTTTCTCATGGTGTCTGTCTTCCCAGTGTATGCTGCTGGCAAAGCAGCCACCTCAGGTGTCCCAAGCATCTATGCTCCCAGCACCTATGCATACCTCTCCCCTGCCAAGACCCCACCCCCGGGAGCTATGATTCCCATGGGCCCTGTCTACAACCAGTATGCTGGAGACTTTGACAGGAATAGTTCAGGTGAGTTCTGGGGGAGCCAGCAGCAGCTGGGGCAGCAGTAGGCTGGGCATTTGGGCACTAAAGGGTATGGGGCTGGAAAGAACAGGGGACTTGGGGCAGGGAAGAGGGGGCTGGGAATGCATGGCTTTGCTCAGGGTGGATGGCCACTGACAGCCAGTCTCCCTCAGTAGGTGGCCACAGCTCCCAAGTACCCCTGCTTCGTGAAGCAGACAGCAGTGTGACCTCTGGTAAGAACCAGTCGTTATGAGGTTAGTCATGCCTGTAGGGAAAGGGGCTGGGCCAGTACTCAAAGTGATCACCTCTATCTCTTGTCCTAGAAGTCCGTAGTGGCTATAGGATTCAGGCCAGCCAGCAGGATGACTCCATGAGGGTCCTATACTACATGGAGAAAGAGCTGGCCAACTTTGATCCTTCTCGACCTGGCCCTCCCAATGGCCGTATAGAGCGGGGTGAGTAGGAGCCATGGAGTTTGGGGGATCCTAAGAGGGGAAGGGGAAGCATATCTCCCTAATAACTTATCCAAGGGATGCTTGCTGCAAATGCTGGATACAGTCCCTCCTTCCTTAGTGTACCCACAGTGAGAAGTGTATGGGATTTGTGTATTATCTCTTAACGGATGAGAAGCCTAGGGCCCTGTAAAGAGTCTGAGCCAAAGGGTGATACTGTTAGACCCGGGAACTCCTGGAATTAAGTCCTGACTTCCCAGAAGTCAGTAACACTTCCTTTCCCTACAGCCATGAGTGAAGTGACCTCCCTCCACGAGGACGACTGGAGATCCCGGCCTTCCCGGGGCCCTGCCCTCACCCCGATCCGGGATGAGGAATGGGGTCACCACTCCCCCCATAGTCCCAGGAGGTGGGATCAAGAAACCCTCACAGAGAGGCCCAGGAGTGGCTGGGGGGCTGGGCGGCCCCGGGCCCGCTCTGTGGATGCTCTGGATGACCTCACGTGGCCAAGCTCTGCTGAATCGGGGAGGAGGTCTCCCCCAAGTAGTGGAAGGAGAGATCGAGCTTATGTAACCCCCCGAAGCCGCAGCCGTGATGACCTCTATGACCAAGACAACCCAAGGGGTTTACCACATTCCCAGGATCCCCACTATGACGACTCCAGATCTAGAGACCGCCCTCATGCTGATCCTAGGTTTCACTACCGCCATTCCCGGGACCCTCCGGACAATGGCTCCAGGTCCAGGGACCCCCAATATGATGGGCGGCTTCTGGAAGAGGCCTTAAGGAAAAAGGGGCCAGCAGAGAGGAAACCTTACAGAGAGGAAGATGAAGAGGAAGCCTATTACCCTCCAGCACCTCCCCCTTACTCTGAGACAGACTCCCAGGCTTCCCGTGAGCGGAGGCTTAAGAAGGTGAGTGTACACCCCTAGCTTTAAGACCTTTCCTGGATCCTCTCCAGCCCGGAGCTCACACCTTTTTCTTTCTACTTTGCAGAACTTGGCCCTGAGTCGGGAAAGTTTAGTCGTCTGATCTCACATTTTGTATGTAGTTTTTGTACTTTTTTAATTTGAAGGACTACTGATGATCTTCCCTGTCTAATAAAATATATGATCACAAAGCCGTAGTCTGGAGGGAAGCGTTTGTTTTGCTGCTAGAGGCTGGGAGCTGGGACAGCTCTCCTGTGGGCCTGTACAAGGCCGCTTGTCCCCTCTACTGGGACTAGTGTCCTGGGCTGGAGTAAAGGACCAGCTCAGGCAGGGAGTGCGTGCCTCACGCTGGCTCCGCCCGGTCCTGCGTGCGCGCCCCGACCCCGCCCAGACGTGCGCATGCGCCCCGAGCCCCCGCCTTCGCGCTCAGCCCAAACGCCGGGAGCGCGCGTGCGCGTTCTTCCTTCCACTCACCCCCTCCCCCTCGACCTACTTTACTGTCTCCAAACCCTGCCGTCTGCCTCGTCCCGGCGACCACAGCCCCTCCTTCGCGTCCCCCGGCGTTCCATCCGGGCCCACGTTCCACCTGGGCGGCCTGTCGGCAAGTGCCGGCCGGCCCCGGAGGCAGTGGCGGCGACCCCGCGCCCTGCCGAGACCCAGGCCGGCGCGCGCCCGCCCGCCATCGGAGACAGCGCGCGCGCTCCCCGGGGGCTGCCCTCCCCCCACGCGCGTCGGCCCCGGGCTCGCGCTGCTGCCGCCGCCGCGCGCGCGCAGCTCAAGTAAAGGAGGAAAAAAAAGGGGAAAAAAATAGAAAGCGGCGGCCGCTGCAGCAGCGATCCGCTGCCGGACTGGACCAGGCCGAGCGGCGGACGCTCGAGCCGGCGACCCAGGGAAGAGGCGGCAGCCGTCCAGGGCGGACCGGGTTTTAAAAAAGTCGCGGCGGCGGCTCAGGGAAGGAGGCCCAAGGGCCGCGTGCAGCGGGCGGGGGGCGGCGGTGCCGCGTCCCGGAGCTTAGAGCCGCCGCGAGCCGGCAGGCGGGCGGAGGCAGCGGCTGCAGGAAAAGCGGCGGCGGCAGCGGCGGCGGCATCTCCTCCTCACATGACCCCACTGTTTGTCCCCGTGATCAGCGCGAGCGGCTCCCGTGTCTCCTCCGTCCCCTCCTGCCGCGCGGCGTGAGCGCCGGGCTCGGGGGCCCCCCCGGCTGCCCGCCCCCTCCCCTCCCTCCCCTCCCCACCCCACCCCTCCCCTCCCCCCGGGCCCCGCGCCCCCCCCGCCCCCACCCCCCCCATGGACATGTTGGACCCGGGTCTGGATCCCGCTGCCTCGGCCACCGCTGCTGCCGCCGCCAGGTAAGGGCGCCAGGCCGGTCCATGCCCCCGTGCGCCCTGGCTGCGGCCCTTCGGCCTGGCCGGGCCGCCATGATCCCGAGCGACAGCCGGGCCCAGCTCAAAATGGAGGCCGCAGGGGAGGGGGGACCCGTGCTAATACCCCCGGTTCCCGGTGCTAGCGGTGCGGCAGCTCCGGAATGGGCCAAGCAGGATGGGGGTCCTGCACCTGGGCAAAGGGGCGGGGGCGCGAGCGGCCCTAACCCCCTCTTCCCGCTTTCTCTGCAGTCACGACAAGGGACCCGAAGCAGAAGAGGGCGTCGAGCTGCAGGAGAGTGAGTGCTCGCGGGACCCACCGAGCTGGGGCCTGCGCCCGGGGTGGGCACTGGGGCCGCCCAGACCCGCGCGACCGCTGACCATCCACCCTACCCTCCGACCGCAGGCGGGGACGGCCCTGGGGCGGAGGAGCAGACAGCAGTGGCCATCGCCAGCGTCCAGCAGGCGGCGTTCGGCGACCACAACATCCAGTACCAGTTCCGCACAGAGAATAATGGAGGACAGGTGAGGCTGCGGGCCGGGAGCCTGGTGAGCAAGTAAGAGGGTTGAGCAGAGGGTCGAGCTAGCGGGCTGGGAGGGGCTCGGACCTGGCCCCTGCCTGGGCCCCAGCACTGGTCTTGCTGCTCTGCCGCCCCCTGCAGGTGACATACCGCGTAGTCCAGGTGACTGATGGTCAGCTGGATGGCCAGGGGGACACAGCAGGCGCCGTCAGTGTCGTGTCTACGGCTGCCTTCACAGGGGGGCAGCAGGCTGTGACCCAGGTGGGTGTGGATGGGGCAGCCCAGCGCCCTGGTCCCGCTGCTGCCTCTGTGCCCCCAGGTCCTGCAGCACCCTTCCCACTGGTAGGTGCCCAGCAACTCCTGGGAGGATGGAGAGGGAACACTGTTGGGGAGCCCCAGTGGGGTGGGACAGGTGGGACACAGATGCTGCCTTCAGGCTGTATGGGTCAAATTCCTGTTCTGCACAGTGAAACCTTGGGTAAGGCCTTTGGAATATGGTGCTTTTGGTTTTTGTTTTCCTATAAAGATGGGATGACGGTAATAGGAAGGTCTCTTAGAGGTAAAAGTCTACTAGTTCATCCAGTGATCGTTGAGTGTCTGCAAGTTTCATGGTCATCTGAGGCATAGGGCAGAGTGGCACATGCAGAGGGATTCCCCACCCTCCATAGAGAATGCAATAAATGTCAAATAGGGCAACAAGGGATTGGGCTGGGGAACAAAGGTGGCTAAGGGTAGTTTCTGTGTCCTCCTACTCTCCAGGCTGTAATCCAAAATCCCTTCAGCAATGGCGGCAGCCCAGCAGCTGAGGCTGTCAGTGGAGAGGCACGATTTGCCTATTTCCCAGCATCCAGTGTGGGAGATACTACGGCTGTGTCGGTACAGACCACAGATCAGAGCTTGCAGGCTGGAGGTAAAGGGAGGAAGGGGCCAAGGCGGAAGGCAAGGGAGGCAACAGACTTGTCAGGGTGCCCCCAGTCAGTTCTAACTCTGCTCCCAATTCTAACACTAACCTGTGCTTTCCCTATAGGCCAGTTCTATGTCATGATGACGCCCCAGGACGTGCTTCAGACGGGAACGCAAAGGACGATTGCACCCCGGACGCACCCCTACTCCCCGTATGTGCAGAAGACCTGGGTCCAGAAGCAGGGGACACTAGGAGAGCCTGGTGTGGGGCTGAAGGAAGGGAGGGTTTTCTGGAATGCAAGCCAGGCAGTTGAGGCAACAACAGGCACTAGGTGTATTTTTGGTCTGTTTCTGCTTCTCTAGTATAAGTAAAGTATCATTTCCTCTTTCTGCATGTGGATTTGTCTTACAAAGATTATTTTCTTCAAGTCTGACTCCTTATGAAATTTTTGGATAAACAAAGCCTGAGGTAACACTTGCCCATTTTTTCCCTCATCAAGGAAAATCGATGGAACCAGAACACCACGGGATGAGAGAAGGAGAGCTCAGCACAATGAAGGTAAGGTCAAAGTGGAGCTCCCTGTCCAACTCAGGCTTTGGTGGCCTCACTGGCACAGTCAGGGCTGGTATTTGGAGTCACTTATCACTAGGCATGCTACAGGTATGCAAGAGGTGTTCGTTGAATGCTGGAGAAGGAGAAAGGGGTGGGGGAAGATTGTTTGTCTGGAACAGAAAGGCATGGATTGCAATGTGTTTTGTCAACCTGGCTAGGGATTTTGAGTTAATGGCCGGCAGCTAAAATGGCAGGTTTCGTCTATGGCCATGCCAACCTGAACAAGCCTGATTCCGTCTAATCTCAGAAGCTAAGCAGGGTCAGGCCTGGTTAGTACTTAGATGAGAGACCACCTATGAAGACCAGGTGTTGTAGGCATAAAAAAATAAAAAGTAAAGGATTATGAGCTGACAAGGTCCTTGTAATCTGTGAGGTTAACCGAAGGTTGCCTAAAAAAAATTTTTTTTAAATAGCAGGTTTCATATATGGATTTCTTGCTCCTTTTGAAAAATTAGATTGATCTGCTCCTCCAGACTTACCTTTGCAGTGGCACCTATTGTGTTTGAGTCCCTTGTTCCCTTGCCCACATGGCTTCCAGAAGTAGCTCTGGTCTGACAGGGAGCACATCTGAAGATGAAACTACAGGAAGTTGTGCCTCTGGCTGGCCAAGGCTGGAGCATCCTGCCCTTCCTATAAACACTAGATCCACCCTACGGTCGTTTTGGCCCTGTTTGCTGTCCCCTAGTTTCCCACCCCAACCCTTGTTCCTAGTGCCACTACGGTGGACATAGTAGCATGAAAATTCAGGGGAACACGTATACCCAAACAACTTTCCTTCTACAAACATTTCCTGAAGGTCAATTCCAGGCTGAGCAGCATGTGCCCTTGGCCAGGTGTGGGGCATGGTGTGGAGTATCAGGGAGGCTCAGAGGAGTTCAGGCTGGTATCTGAACGCTGACTGGGCGGGGGGCGGGGGGGGGTTAGATGATGCTTTCCCAGGGAGGTGGTCTTTGGGGATGGGAGCTGTCAGGCAGAGGGGAGGACAGGCTGGAAGAGAGAAGGCAGAATAGAGTCAGGTTGCTTCAGGGGCGCTGGTTTGGTTGTTGCAGGAAGGCCCTGAATGCCAGGGTGAGGCCCTGAGGGTTTTGAAATTGTTCGATTGGGGGTGGGCCTGTGCAGCTGTGATCTAAGCAGCGCAGGTGTTCATTCCTTTTGTACATGCTATGCTGGCCACTGTTTTTGGTTCTCAGGTACAGTGGATAATACGTCAGACAAGGTCTTTGCTCTCATTAGTGTTATTTTCATGGGAGAGACAAATTTTACAAAGCTGAAATGTAACATCATAAGGCACGTGAAAGAAGATAAAGTTGGGTAGGAAGACAGAGGGTAATAATGGCAATATAGGTCTCTGAGAGGTGACATTTGAGCAGAGGCCTTAATGGAACTTAAGAAATGGGTCAGCCAAGTGCTGGGGAAGAGTCCCAAACAGAGAGACAAGCAAGTGCAAATACCCAAGCCTGAACCAGAACAGACTTGTTGCATCTGAAGAGCAGAATTCAGGAAAGGAAAAGGAGATGGTGGAGTAGCAGTAGGGCTGGTCAGGGCCAGATCACATGGAGCCTTGTAAGAGGCCCTCCCAGTGTCAGCAGAGGGGTTTGTGTATAGAGGCTAGATAGTAAGGAAAATGGGATATGAAAAGCTAGAAAAGCAGGAGGTGACTACAGCTGTGAGGCCTGAGACAGGACAGGGCATGGAGGGCGGGAGGGTGTGGGGAGAAGATCGCAAGGCTGAAGAATCAGGATTTCGTGAATCAGGGTTTCACAATGGGGTCAAGTTGGTTTAAAAAGGGAAGGGGTGAGCCTGAGCTCGGTTTTTGGGTGTGGTGAGTTCGAGTGGTCTTCTGTAGGCTACCCAGCAGTCATGTTTTTACTGCTTATGCCATACGACCTCAGGCTGGTTCTTTCCTGCACTTGTTTAGTTCTCTGTAAATAATGTTAACCTGCTTCCTGCAGAGGCTAATACTGAGGGTACAGCGAGCTGAGACTGGCTGTGTGGACTGTCTCCTGGTAAGACTGCAGCCAACCACTCTTGGGATACCATCCAGCCACCCTTTACCCCATTCTCACTCTTCCTCTCACTGGATCAATCCACCTGCAAACAGTGTAGAATCTTTCTCCTACAAAAATTAGGCTTTTCATAACCTCGCTCTTACCCTCCAGCTGTATCCTGACCTCTCTTTTAACCTTCACGGTATTTGACCTACGCTGTACCCATCCTCCCTGTATCCTTGACAGTCTGGCTCTTTTCTCTACCAAAATGGCTCCGTTTAAGGTCATCCATGACGACTGCATTGCCAAATCAATTGATTTCCTTTCCTGTCTGCATTCCAAGCATCTGGCCCTGCCTATTCCACTTCTTTCAGTAATGATCCTTTCTGCTCTGTCTGCTCCGATTCTTTTACCCATTTTGCCACTCCTTTTCCCAGCCTGCTCCTCAGCAGGGCTTCCCAAACACTCCAGGAAGCTTGTTAATAATCAGGGTCTCCAGGGCTGTCCTCAGAGGTTATGAATGGGTAGGTCAGAGGGAGGCTCAGGAGTCTGTATTTTGACAAGTTCTCCCGGTGATTCTTCACTTTGGGAAAGGCTGGGAAACTGCTTCTACTATTGGTGTTTCTTAAGGTCTGGTCTCCCCATCAGCCCCAGGGACTGTCGGTATTCCCAAAGCCCCATCCCCAGTTGTAAGTGTTTGTCATTTCTCTGGGGAGGGGGTTCTGCTGGCATTTTCCTTTGTGAATCCAAGAAGGTGAGACCCGCTCCTTGGTTCCCCCCAGGGCTTCCTCACCCCTATGTGGGCAATGTGCAAACGTGTTTCCACACCATTATTCCCTCAAGCCTCCTGACCCATATTTTGAGCTGCTCATTCAGAATCTCCATTTCTGGATGTCCTTGAGATACCTCAAACTCAACTCCTCTGAAACAGAACCTGCTGTCTCCCCTCCCCAAAGGCTCCCATGCAACATTTCTTTTTCCAGAGCAGCAAAAGGCACTATGGTCACAATTACCTAAGCCAGAATTGAAAACTGGGCCATCTTGAACTTCTCCTTCTTCCCTCACACCCCCAAACCCTGAAGTTCTGTGCTGAAGTCGACTTTAAATCAGCTTCTCTTTCTCCTTTTTTACATCCTTCCCGCCATTTCTTGGTAACCACAAAGGCCATCTCCAGGCCTCCCAGTGAACTGGGGCTCATGTGTCCTTCCCGAAGGGTGATCTTTGCAGTGCCAGCCCATTGCCGCCATGCCAGAATTTGGGTCCACAGTTGCCAGAACCTCTGAGAAGCCAGAAATTCAGATCTTTGTAGAAAATCTGATTTTATAATGCTGATAGAATTGCTCTTTCTGTTTCATTAGGTTCCACTCTTAACATTACTAATTTGTTTCTTGTACTTTGGGTTTAATTTGCTGGGTTGTTTTCTAGCTTTTTAAAGGTTTTTTTACACCTGTTTTTTCCCCTAATACAAGGTTTTCTAGTTAAAAATTTCACTCTTAACAGTGCTTCAGCTACACCAATTTGAATGTATTTTCATTATCATTCAGTTCAAAATATTGTCCAGTTTTCCTAGCGTTTTTTTTTTTTTTGGACCCATAGGTTATTTGAAAGTGTGTTGCTTAATTCTAGATATCTTTTTGTTATCAATTTTTTAATTTAGTTTTATTAAAATCAGAATGTATTGTATATAATTTCAGTTAGTTATTTGACATTTATCGAGACATATTTTATGGCTCTAAATATGGTCTACCTTGGTGAAAGTTTCCATATGCACTTGAAAAGCATATCTGCTGCTGTTGTGGAGAGTTCCCGCAGTGTCGGCCGGGTCGAGTTGATTGACAGTGTTCAGGTTTCTATCCTGGTTTTTTTGTCTGCTTGTTCTGTCAGTTACTGAAGAGTGTTGACGTCTCCAAGTATGTTTGTGAATTTGTCCATTTCTCCTTTTAGTCCTGGCAGATTTTGCTTCTAAATTGTGTTTTAAGTGGGTATAACTGAAGCACTTCTGTGGAATGGACATGGCCTTGGTCTTCACTGGCCTTCCTCAGTTTCAGATGTGCCAAAATGGTCTTCCCAAGTGACAGGACTGACCACATCGCCACCTGCTTAATGAAGGGCCTCAGGCTCAAGGACCTGGACCCTTATAGTAGATGAGGTCCAGACCCATTAATAGGGCATTCAGGCCTTCACTACCTGTTTTTACAACCTTTTCCTACCACATTGCTCCATGGCCCCCAGTGTATTTCCATGTCACCATTCCTGGGATCTTGATGCCTGTCTGCCTGATGCCCCCCACACCCCCTCAGAAACTAGTCCAAATGTTTCTTCTCTAAGTTTTTGAAAATACCATCCCATCCCATTCCCATGCAGAAATCATTGCTCCACCTTGGCAACCCCCAGGCCCTTGGCACAGTCTTCAGTTATATCCTGTGGTGTTAGTATCGCCTGTTCACGTGCACTTCACAGTGGTGCCGTGAGTGCCAGCAGAACAGAGGTTGAATCCACTGTGGACTCCAGTCTCTCGGAGTGGCCTGCATACAGACACTTCAAACTCAACTTGTCCAGAATATGTTTTTAAGAAGTAACTGCAAACTGGAGATGTGCCATACCCCTTTTCCCTGCCCCCTGGTGGCTTGAATGGAGGAGTACATGGGAGATACAGCTGCAGCCTGGTGCCCAAGCTCATGAATGCTGGACTGCATGAGGGGAGAGAAGGAAACCAAGAAGCCATCTGCTGTTGAGTTCCTCAGTTGAAACCTTGGGAATGGAACACATTCCTAAGGGACGTGGTGGGCAGTGCTACCAAGCCTGGACTGCACTTAGCCCTGCTGCTGCTTTTGTTTACAGAGTTCCCAAAGACTCTGCTGAGACGTGCCTGTTCTCGATGGGATAGTTCCACTCACTATGACAGCAGTGGGGTCCAGGACTGGGCTCAGGCGAAGCTCTGTACTGATCATCATTCTTATCATAGTATTAGGGCGGTATCTGTGGAAAGAGGAGTGTGAGGGAACGAGGGGCCAAGGAGAAGTAGGGTCCACAGAGGAAGGTGTTGTCACCTAGGCCAAAGTGAGGTGGTGAGAAGGACCAGTCAGCAATGAGTGGATAAAACCAAGGCCAAGAGAAGACAGTGGGATTTGCCTGTTAGTGGCCAGGTGTGTTCTTTGAAGGAACCCCAGGGTGAGGTGAGGGGTGGTGCTGGCCTCAGAGGAGGTAGGGAGTGGAGGGCATGCTCCTGGGCCACACCTCTCTACTCTCTCTAGAACCTCCCCTTCCGCCCCTGTCTCCCATCAGCACTGCCCAACCCTGAGAAACTGTCTACTTGTCCTCTGCAAACACCACCTGCACTTGTCCAGGGGCCGTCCTGGCAGGGGCATGAAAGTGTGGGCGAGAGTTGAGGGATAACAGCTTTCTTGTGTGTACTCACCATTGCCTAGGCCTGTGGTTGGAAAGTAGGGAAGGGCTGGGACAGCTTTGCTTCAATAGGCCCCAAGCCAGGGGTCTCAGGCTCCAATGCAGGTGGACCCCCAGGCAGCTGTCATAAGATTGGGACGTGGGCCAGGGAAGGAGCCAAAGAGAAGATATGCCCTTTCTACAGCTGCCACTCAATTCAGTTGACAGAGTGAGATTGTAGCATTTTATGAAATAAAATCACAAATCTGGAGTTTTCCAGTGAAATCTTCCGTTAGTTGCCATCCCTGGCCTACAAGGTAAGGTTCATGTTATTTCTGGGTGACCCAATGCCCTGATGGGCCAGGCCCCTGAGAACCACAGAGGCCAGTCTGGGGCCCTGGGCTTTGCTGCCAGGGTCCTAGAGAAGGGTTTTAAGCAGGAGGAGACATGTTCAGAGTCACTCATTCATTCATTCATTCATTCTAACAAGAAAGAAAATAGAAGGTTAGACTGATTTTTAAAATAAAGGAAAAACAGAATCATGAGACCCAGAGCCCTGGGGAAACCTGAGGACTATAGAGAATTAAATGCATGGGCCGTGGGGACGATAGTGGGACACTCGGGTCCCATGTAAATGGACTCTGGCCCATTCTTGTCCCCCAAGAACACTTTTTCAAAAGATGCAATTATCGTGTGAATTTTTTTAAATTTTTAAATGTTGACATTTTTCAAAATACACTGAGCAGGCAAACAATGAACCCTCAGTCTCCAGCTGTTGATTTTGCTTTAAAGGTGCGTGTGGCACTCGAGGCTGAGACTTTCCTTGTTCCTCTTGAGAAGCAATGTAAAGTGGTCATGGAAGTCACCTGTCTAAGTTCAGATTTTGGCCCTGCATTTGCTAGCAGTATGACCTTGGACAGGGCCTGCACTGCCTCAGCGTCCTAGGGTCCGATGGCATCGACCTCAGGAGGTAAATCGCCTAGGCGCACAAGAAGTGCTGTAAACCTAGCTGTTACTGCTGTTATTCCTGCAGTGGAACGGAGGCGGAGAGACAAGATCAACAACTGGATCGTCCAGCTTTCAAAAATCATTCCAGATTGTAATGCAGACAATAGCAAGACGGGAGCGGTGAGTGTCCCCAACCTCTCCCAGAAAGTCTTCCTGGCCACTGGGCATGGCAGTTGTCCTGGGGTGAGCCAGCAGGCGAGGCCAGCAGGCAATGCTCGCTGTAACGCTCTTGCCCACCCTGCAGAGTAAGGGAGGGATCCTGTCGAAGGCCTGCGACTACATCCGGGAGCTGCGCCAGACCAACCAGCGCATGCAGGAGACCTTCAAGGAGGCCGAGCGGCTGCAGATGGACAATGAGCTCCTGAGGCAACAGGTGAGTGTCAGGGGTGGGAGCTGGGTGTGGGACCCAGAACCCCAAGATGCAGGGAGCCACCTCCGGCTCCTTGACCCCTGTCATGTCTGCCAGATCGAGGAGCTGAAGAATGAGAATGCCGTGCTTCGCGCCCAGCTGCAGCAGCACAACCTGGAGATGGTGGGCGAGAGCACCCGGCAGTGACGCCCACCCCCACCGTGCGGCAGGGGCCTCCTCCCGGCCTCTGCTGCCCCCTTCCCCAGCCCTTAGCACAGAGAGGGACAGATGTCCCTCCCCCAGCTGCGTTTTTTATAGTAGATTTTTAACAAAAAATGGGGAGAAATAATGCATTTCTGTGGATAAGCACCCACTACTCTCCTCAACATGGAAATGATACCCTCCCTCCCCTGTCTGTCTGTGTCCCTTCTCCTGGTCCCCACTAAGCCCCAGCACTTCTGGTATCACCTGGAGGCAAAAGGGAGGAGGACAGAGGCCCTGCCACATCCTCCTGCCTCCTTGGTCTCTAGAGGTACTGAGACAGGGTGCTTATGGGAAGGATGGGAGTCTTTGGGGGCTATCCCTGGGGCCTGGACCTAAGTAGGGAGGCCATGTCCCACCGCACCTCTTGTTTCTGATCCCTGCTCCCTTTTGGGTGTGTGTGTGTGTGTGTGTGTGTGAGTGTGTTTTAATTTTCTTTATGGAAAAATGGACAAAAAATAGAGAGAGAGAGAGGTATTTAACTGCAATAAACTGGCCCCATGTGGCCCCGCCTTGTCTGTTTGTGTATCTGTCCATCTCAGGTATGGGGAGGGGGCGTAGGGTCTGTGCAGAGCTCCATCAGTGCAGGGCCTCAGCTGTTGTATTGGTGGCCGTGTGCCAGCCCTTGCTATCCTGTACTGCCTGGTACCCAGTCTGTTGGCTGGCAGGGTGGGGGATTTAAGAAATGAATATCCTCTTTGAGACCCCAGGTGTGTATTTGTGGTGTGGGGGCAGGGGCAGGTTGGGTCAAGGACATGACCCATGTTTTTGAGGAGAGGTTGGGGTCTCCTGTGTCACCAGTTCCTAAAAACAGGACTGACTCCTGGCCCTGCCCTCCTGGGCTGAAGCCCTCCCCTCTGCACCAGCCAATGATGGGGCCTGGCCTTGAGCCCCCCACCCCCAAGGAAGGCAGATGGCCAGGAAGCCAGGCTTGGCCCGTCAGCCTGTCGCCTTGTACTGTGGCTCTGGCGCCTGTGCTGTGACCCCTGCCCCTGGCTGATGATGAAACCTGGCCTGAGCGGAGATGCAGTGATGCCTGGCAGTGCTGGGGGATGCTGCTGTGTCTTCCCGCGGCTGAGCATGCATCAGCCTTTAACTGGTCCTTGTCACGATCTGCAGCCCCCATACAACTCCATCCACTCCCAGGATCTAGGCCTGCCAGTCCCTGCCTTGCTGAGTTCTCTACTTTGTGTGTGCTCCAAATGTCCCCAACTAGTTTCTTCCATTAGGGAGCCCTGTCTCCTCTCTCTGGCCATTCCTCTGAGGCCATCTTTTAGAGTGTGTGCAGCAGGAGGAACCTAACATGGAATGAATGGGAGGCAGATGGCACAAGGCAGCTTTCACTTCCCAGGAGCCTCCATTTTTGTGGTTTGAGTGGGTCTTGGCAACAGGGCCAGGAGGAAGTGTTCATTCCTTGGTGGCAGCATCCCCAGGCCCCAGTGGAAGGGTTGACACTGGATGGCTCTAGCATCAGGCAGAATGGCCAAAGCCCCATCTGTGGAATCAAGTTTATAGGTCCCCCAGGCCATGCGCATCCACTTCCCGTGGTTCAAGTAGTAGTTAGGACACTCGGGCAGCCTCGGTTCATTTCCCCTTCCAGTGGTGTGCTAGGGGACCAGCTCTGCGAAAAAAAGCCCTAGTTTGTAGTGTTGGCTGATGTCTGTGGTGTGTACGCCCCACTGCTGGTGTCAGTGAGTGTGGCCAATACAGTGCCACTGAACGTGGGGTCGGGGTGAGATGTGCGCAGTGGCTCCATCGAGCCAGCATGAGCCAGGTCCACAGCCCACTCTGCTCCTGTTTTGGGGAGGCAGGAAAGCATGCCGATAAGAGCACAGGCTCCAAGGCCAGGCTGCCCAGCCTTGAATGCCATTTCGGCCTCTGGCTTCGGAAGTGTCCCAATCTCTGCTTTCAGTTCATGTCCTGTAAAATGAGGAAAACAAGACTCAAGTGGGCGTGCTGGGCTCCTCCAAGAGGGAGTAGCAGCTAGGAAGCCAGGTCCCTGGGGTTCCGTCCTGAGGAGGCAGCCCAGGCCCCTGAGTACGGAGCAGAGCCCGGAATGGGACAAGCAGGCGCTGCTTGGAAGACAGGTAGCACCAGCAGAGTTAACACAAAAGTGAGTCAACGAACATCTGCTGTGTATGAGGTGCAGTCATCCCATGTTAGCTACTATTGCTACAGTTATTTTTCATGATCAAAGGTTCACAGAAACGTTTTCCAGACACCAGGGCGACATCTTAAGGTTCTGACATTTGGAAAAGACCACATGCATGCTGGGGGCGGTCGCGCCAAATCAAACTCCCACATCTGGTTGTCGCAATGTTTCCTACAGAAGAGAAACTGAAGCTGTGGGAGTTGTGATGGGCACCCCTGAGGGGCCCAGCAAGTGACAGCCATCCCCCATGTGAATGAGGACTTCAGCAAAGGGTAGGGAATGAGGGCATCTTGCTCCTGCTCATCGACCTATTCAACCTCTGGGGGAAAAGGGGAATTTTTTCTGAGATCAACAAGGTGTTGTCATGTCAGGGAAAGTGTTTCCCAGGTGGCTGGCTAGAGGCATGTGTCTGTCGCCCTGTCTGCCCCACCCCCTGGCCACACCTCTGCTGGCTGAGGGTGACACAACCCCGTTCCCTGTGCTCTGTTCCCGCTTATCTCTCCCGCCTGGCGGAGTCACCACCTTCTTGGAAATGAGTTAGGACAAAGGGGAGGGGGCTTAGCACCCCCGCCTCCCCAGGAGGCTTCATAAAAGCAACTCTAACTGGGCCCAAACACCAGAGCTCGTCCTAGACCTGACAGCAGGACAGCCATACAGACGACACAATGTCACTGAACACGCGAATCCAGGCTGTCTGCCTCCTGCTTCTCATCCTGGCCAGCCTGACCAGTGCCTCAGTTCTCTTGCAGCAGGTGAGAGCCCACGGGCCTTGGCCCAGCAGGCAGCTGGGACTGGAGAGCCAGGCCCTGGGAGGGGACTGCTGAGGGCAGCTGGAGACTCCCAGCACTGGGCAGAGCTCAGAATGGGGGAAGGGGGAATGGGCAGCTGTTTAACGTACAGAGACAGGGTCCTGAGTGGCAGGGACTGGGGGCCCTAAACTAATTTCACAGTTTTTTATCAAATGCTTATTCTGTGTTAAGTCCTAAACAGTGGGATCAAGCAGTGAACAAGGTAGATGAGAGATGTTTGGTCTCCTGGAACGTACATCCTGTTCAGGAAATTAGTCAATAAACGAAACAAGATCATGGTGTTTAGTAAATGCTATCACGAATAACGTACAAGATTATAGTAGAGTGACAATGGTGGTGGTGGTGGCGTGCCATAGGTGGGATCAAGGGCCGGCAGTCGAGCAGGAGTGTTTTGTGCGAAAATGTTATTTGATCAATGACATGAAAGACAAGAGAAAGGGACAGCAAGCAAAGACCCCAGGTGGGGGCAAGCATGGCATCCTTGTGAATCAGAGGCTTTAGGGAATGGAAGCAATGGTACTTGGAGATGAGATTGAGTGGTGGAGTTGCCAGGGCTTGTAGGTAATCGTGCGAACACTGATTTTCCTCAAGTGCCATAAGAACCCTGCAGGCTTTTCTAATGGGGAAGGCCGTGATCTGACTGATACGGACTGTAAGGGTGAGGTGGGGGGAGATTTGTCCAGGGTTGGGGCTATGTCCAGGCCAAGGAGAGCCATGTTCCAAAGAAGAGTGGCAACTGTGGGGAGAGCTGTAGACAGACCTGGGGTGTTTGTAGGAAGAACTGCCTGTGGAAAACAGAAGGCCAGAAAAAGAGGCCACGCCTAGGATTCCAGCTGAGCACAGGACACCAACTGCTTGGGGAGGAGAGAGCTGGTAGAGGTGAATCCGAGAGCTCTGCTGGGGCCCATATCATCCTCATTATCCCTTCTGCTTTCACAGACAAGACAGATCGCAGACCCGCAGACCCAGGACACAGCTGGAGCCACGTCTGGCTGGACGGTGAGAACACCTGGGCCTCCCTTCCAAGCCTCCCACAACCTACCCTGGGCCCACACCTGCTCACTCTTTCTTCCTTCCACAGCCGGGGCTCCAGAGGCCGAGGCGAGACACCCACTTCCCCATCTGCATCTTCTGTTGTGGCTGCTGTTATAAATCAAAGTGTGGGATCTGCTGCAAGACATAGAGCCTCCCTGCCCCTCCCGTCCTTCCCTTATTTATTCCTGCAGCCCTCCAACACTCTGTGAATGGTCTCAGAATAAAATGGCTGGTTCTAGCTTTTATTTTCCAAACCAGAGTGACTGTTGCCCTTTCTCCCTGCCAAAGGCCAATGCCACAGGCTTCTGGCCACCGCCTTGTTAGGGCTGGTACTCGGTGGGGTGTGTATGGGGGGCTGCAAGGAAACTTGGTAAAGGAAATTCATTTTCCGTTCTCTGAGCCCCACTTTATAAGACCTAGAATGTATGTTGTAAAACCAGGGAATGAAAACTAAACAAAATTTCTTGAAGTCTTCTTGAAACCGGGGACAAACCCAAATACCCAGCAAAAGTTCTCAGAGTCGGGTCTGGGGCTCTGTGTAGGGCTCCACAGGTGGAAACAGCTAGCATGTTACTTGTCTCATTTACCATCATTCTCGCATGAGTATACAATGGAGTTTTTCAGAAGCTCTGTGGTATGTAATGACATCATCACTCTGATGGCTACTTTCTAATACATTAAACAACTCTACATGTAATGCACTTAAATAAAAACAATTTTGGATCCTCAATAATTTTGTAGAAAGAGGTCCTGAGACAAACAAGTTTGAGAACTGCTGGCCTTCCAGGCAGACGTGGTAAAGGAGTAGTGTGACGGACTTGTTTCATAGGAGCCTCTTAGGCTTTACTCTCTGGCTCTGTGCGTGAGACACATAGGAGAATACTGTTCACCTCCACAAGGAATTAAGGTCCCTGCTATTCTTAAAAACAGCAATCTTCTCAACTTATCTGATCTCCCCACTTATGATAAAAAGAGATGCATTTCGCTGTCTTCTTAGCCCATAAGAAAACAACAAGAGCATGATGACAAAGGGCCTTGGCCTTTTGGCATCAGTGTTGTGTATGGACAGGAAGTGGGGACCCGGATCCTATCTAAAGAGGGCTCCCAGGGGTGGTTGCCATACTCAAAGCCAGGCCAACATGGTTAGAGCTTTTCAAAAGAAGGTAGCAATCCTTACTCTTGTATCAAATTTTCTGATGTTTAAAATATTGGCAGCTGTTTAAAGGAATTTGATTTTTTTAGAATCAACTCTTTGAGCCAAACTAAACCCAACTGGGACCCAGATCAGTCCAGTTATCCATCAACTTCCTGCTTCCTGCCTTCGAAGCCACAAGAGACTCATCCTCTGGGAGAGATTTTCCTGAACGGAGACTGAGAGGCAGGGAGCAAGTTAGAGAGCCTAGCCTATTAGCTGCGCAATCCTGCAGGCGTCTTCCACCCACCCAGACCCCGCCTCCTCTTGTGTAAAAGGACAGAAGTATCCCTACAGTCCTCAGCTGATTGGGCTGTTGACCTGCTCAGGAAGGGAAGAGTGTGAAACGGTTTTGGAAACTGTGGGTGCCTCATCAGTGTAAAGGATTAGTTATCTCGGATTCCTTCAATAAATCTTCAGGAGATAAGAAACTTGAACTTGCTAATTACATTTAATGACACCAAGTACTCTTAGCTCATCTTAGCAAGTTCTCCAGGTAGTCCTGGAGATGAGAGGCAGAGATACTCAAGCTTCAGCATGCACCAGAATCTCCCCAGATCGCATCACCAGAGTTCCTGACTCAGCGGGTTGGTAAGTGGGGGTTGGGCTAGAACTTGCCTCCCTAACAAGCTCCCAGGTGGTACTGATGAGGGTGGGGTGGGGCACACTTTGAGGACTCGGGGCATGAAGCTGTCAGTTTTGGCTGAGGGCATCCAGTGCCACTTGGTTGGATCAAGCACCAGCTCCCACTCAAGAAAGCATTAAGCAAGTGGGGCTGAGGGCTTGATTCTCCTCTGAGGTGAGTTTTGCTTGTCTGTACAATATTTTAGATAAAATTGGGCTAATAACTAAAAAGCAAGATATTTCACATACAAATCTGAAGTCTTGATGTTATGAGTTAAAGAATGCCTCCCTACCCCCAATTTATATGTTGAAGTCTTAACTCGCAGTACCTCAGATTGTGGCCTTCTTTGGAGACAGGGGCCTTAGAGAATCCAGTTACAATGAGGTCATCGGGTTGGGTCCTAGTTCAATGGCACTGGTGTCCTTATGAAAAGGGGAAATTTGGACACAGAGACATGCACACAGGGAGAATGCTGTGAACATGAAGGTTGCCATGTACAAGCCCAGGAGAGAGGCCCGGCATAGATCCTTTCTTCACAGCCCTCAGAACCAAATGCCAACATTTTGACTTCAGACTTCTAGACTCCAGCACTATGAGGCAATAAACTTTTTTAAGCCATTCAGTTTGTGGTACTTTGTTACAGTAGCCCCAGCAAACTAACACCCCTGCCATAGCTGGAAGGATCAGGTAATCCGGCAGTGCTGGTAGCTGCATGTGAGGGCACCTCTCCCCTTTAGGCCGACTCGTGCTCTCCAGTCCCTCATCTTCTCACGTGGTCTGGAGACCGAAGTTTTCAGATTTCAGTGATAGTTGCCAGCGTTCTCTGAAGGATGCACTTGCCTGTTCGCTCTTCCCTCAGGGACAGCCTTCAGTTCAAACTCAGAGGAGATGGACCCCCCAAAACTAAACACATGACCCCAAGAGGGTTGGTGCTGATGCTGAAGGTAGTGACATATGAGCACCCCAGGATCTTGGTGTCCACCCCCAAAGTCCAGGCACCAGGCCCCTCTCTTCTCCAGAACCCAGGCGTTCAAGCCCCACCCCACTCTCAATGGGCCTTTGTTCCTGACTGGGAAAGGCACGGGCAGAGTCTGACATCATGAAGCCTGAGATGGGGGTGGGACACCCCTTCCCCCTCCATTCAGCCTTCTCTGACTCCTCACTCCCTGGTCTGAGGGATTTCCCCGCCCCTCACCCCCCTACACTCACACCCCAGGTTCTCCCTTGGGAGAAAGGATCCTCCCCACCCCATTCTCTCTCCACTACTGTGGCCTACAGGAGGGCAGAAGATGCCCCAGTGTGACTGAATAGCTCATAGTCGAACCACTACTACACTTTATCTCACCACTGCCAGGTGCCTGCCACCACCTTGTAGAGATCGTGACCAATGGGAGTGGCTGGGTTGGCAGGAGGATCACTGTGGAATCTGCCCACAAAGGGTCCCCAGCCAGCTCAGAGTCAGCAGAGCCTTTGCTGAGCACCCTCTGTGCACCAGGCTGTTCCAGGGAACGCATGGTGAACAAGACAGACAGACAGGCAGACAGACGGACATGAAAATGCTGCCCTCTGGGAGTTCTGGGCTGGAGGTTAAAGAGCTCATCAATAGTGCAGATTGGCAGATGTGCCAAGGGCTGTGAACAGATAGTGCAGCATTTAAGTGGAGGGGCTTGGCTTGGTGAAAAGGCAGGCAGGCTTCCAGAGAAAGTGGCATCCACTCACAGAGTGGAAAGGATGAGCAGGCTGGGGCTAGGGCGGAGTGGGGTGTGAGATGAGGTAGAGGAGCTTTCCAGGAGGAAGGAGCCAGTGCAAAGCCTTCAGTCAGAAGGTGCCACAGGGTATTGGATGGACACATTCATACGTTCGCTCTCATTTATGAAGTTTAGCTCTGCCAGGAGTTGTTCTACAAGCAGGATAGATTGGGACTAAGCAGGCAAAGCCCTTGTCCTTATGGAGGACATGTTCTCAAGGGAGGAGACAGTCAATACCTAAGTTCATTTCCGATAGCAAGAAGAGCTTAGAAGAAAATCGACCAGGATGCAGGCACCAAACATGATCCAGGGAAGTGTTTCTAAGGGAGGGTGGAAGTAACTGAAGCTGTGAGTGCCAAGGTCCTGTCTTCTCCCACCCGCACCAGCCTCTGTTGTCTCCGGGGACCAGCATTAATTATACCTATTATTGCCACCAAGATTCCTTGGAAGTTGAGGACAGGACAGCGCCTTCTGTTTCTCAGTCTGAGATGCTCAGAGATATTAGAACACCCTCCCAGGGACTCAGAACCAGGGTGCGTAGTGATGTGGGGGATCAAGTAAGGCACCAACCCCATCCCCTCCAGGAAGGAGATAGTAGAACCCAGGCATCAGGCTGCCCAGTTGAGCACTGGTGACAAGGGCCCTTTTGTGCCCCCCTCCCCCGGGGACAGGGAGGAGCTGGGCCCTGGAGGCAGGCGGCCCCTGGCACCCGGTGGGGGGGGCGGGGAGGGGCCAGCAAGTGGGGGCCTAGACCCTGGGAGGCCAGGAGACTGTGAGCTGGGCCGAGGAGCAGAGGGTAGAAGCAGCATCCTGGTGAGTACGAAGCCAAGAGGGGCTGTGGACAGGGTGGAAGCAGGAGGCTGGAGCTGAGAGGGTGCAGCAGGAGCTCCTGAGGCACGTGCAAGGCCGGGATGGTCACTGTGGCTGCCACTAATTTAGCATGAGGGAAGGTGCCCTTAGGACTTTGGGAATGGGCTGGGACCATGGCAGGACAGTGACTCGGCTTTGGGAAGAAACCACAGACAGAGGGAACTGAGGGCCCTCCTCAGCACCCTTGTGATAGAGTTCTACAGGATCAGCTGCCCTGGGGCTCCCACGTGTGGGGCAGGGGGCGTGGAAGCGGCCTGGGTCCAGGTGAGGAGTAGGATGATGTGCAGGAGACTGGAAACCTGCATTCTCCCCTCTGGGAGGGAGTGGGGGCATCTGGCTTTCAGTGAACAAGGTCTAGCACCTGTGTGTGTGTGTGTGTGTGTGTGTGTGCGCGCGTGCGTGTGCGCGCGCGCACGCAGCACACCTGCACACATGCACCTCCCCTGGGTGGGTCTTAATCTACGTCACTGTTTTTTCATTACACCCCACTAAGCAAACGTTTTAGACCTGTTTTTCCCAATCCTGCTCCCCCTATAGTATTTACTACTATAGATATGCTTTACAAGTGTTTATTGACTGTGGCCCTGGAGAAAGTCACAAATCATTGTCATAGCTAAGACTTTTCTGGCCCCTACCTCAAGAACTGGTCAGCATTCACCCCCGTTAACTATGCTTGGTCTACATGCTTGTTTCACATGTCTGCCCAGGCCCTGTGCCTCCCGTGCAGGTGCAAGGATGGCACCTGCCCTGTGTTTATTAGCAGGTATCTGGGCAGGTCTGTACGTAGCTACATCTCAGTGTGTGTGTGCAGGTCTGTATGTCTGTGAGCATGGCATGCAGGCAAGTCCGCAAGTGTGCTGGATGTCACGCCCATGGCAGTGCAGGTATGTTTCTGTGACTGTGCGTCTCAGTCAGCACATTCAGCAGGCACAGGGGTCTCAGCGCCTGTCCATGTATGCAGGGTTCTGACTGGGTGTACACGAGTCTCTATTGCACAAGGCTGATCTTCTGGCTGGGTCTAAACCTATCACATTTCACAGAAGCATTTGCATGTGTCTGTGTCTGTGGGAAGAGGGTGGTGAAGGCCAGGAAAGGCAGTCACTTGGAAACCCTAGCTCCAACCCTAAGGCCACCCACAGAGCAGCTGAGTGCCAGGGGCTCCCTACCTCCCAATCTCTGGTCCTTCCTGGCCCCACGCAGAGTTCAGTCAGGAGTGTGTGACTCTTTCCTCATCCCACCTACTCCAGGAGCCCCCCAGGACATGGCACCCTCCCCCTGAGGGAACAGGGCCCTTTTGTGCTGGGCACTGGCCTCTGTTGAGGGTGGGGACAGCAGGGGCTGTCCGTGGGGTGGAAGCGGGCGGCAGGAATTCTCACGGCATGTTGAGAATGCTGATGCTGTGAAACCCAGTCATTGATGACGCTGGGTCCCTGCCTGCCACCCCCAGGCCTCACCCCACTCACACAACCCCCCCCCCCCCACCTTCCTCCATCTCCCGCCCCAATGCTCTTCAACTCCCTTTTCCTTACCCACAGTTCTCCATAGCAGCTTGGGGGGTGGGGAGCAGTGGCCATATGTAGAGTAGCTCCCAGGCTGAGTGGGAGGGTCCTTGATATTAATCGCAGCCTTGCAACAGGCCACAACTCCTAGTAGATGCTGCAAGAGGGGGCCGGGGGTGCCCAGGCCCTGCCCCCTTGCACCTGTCTGACTCTTGTCCAAGGTTGACTGGCTGACCACTTCAAGTGGGACCAGATGATATTCCCAACTCAGGGAGACTGAGGTGAGGGGCAGGGTTCCTTCCTCCTAGATCCCCTTCTTTTTGCTACTAATCCAGGCTTGGCTCTGTCCTTACTTTCTGGGGATCCCCAAGGGAACAATGATGATGAAGATCATTATCAACATTTTACTACCACTACGTAGAGACAGGAAAGTTGAGTGGTTAAGTCTATAAACCTGGAGCCAAGTAGATAGAGTTTGAACCTAGTTGTTACTTATCAGCTGTGTGGCTGTAAGCAAGTCACTTAACCTCTCTGGACTTCAGCTATAAAATGAAGATAATCGTCACACCTCCTGCAAAGGGATCAGATGAATTAATACAAGAAAGTGAAGCACTGAGGCCTGGTACATGGTCGATGCCATATCAATGTGTGTAATTATAAATATTAAAACAGCAGCAGCAGCTACCATCTGAACAGGCCCCTCCTGAAGCTTTAATAGAAGCATCCCTTTTCACTTACCCTGGCCTTTAACCCCCTGGTCTCCCTTTTCCAGCTGACGCTCACCTGCTGTACAAAATGATATTCCTCACAGCACTGCCTCTGTTTTGGATTATGATTGCAGGTAATGGCTGGGGGTGGGAGGGTGGGGCTGGGGATCCTAGAGCGTTGGCCCTGGGGTTGTTTCTGTGGGTCCCTGGATACCTCGGTCTGGCAGAAGGTGATGGGAGTGGGGGGTGGGTGATTCAAAAGGGCATGTCCCTCAACCTCAGCTGTCATGATCTCCCACAGCCTCTCGAGGGGGTCACTGGGGTGCCTGGATGCCCTCGTCCATCTCGGCCTTCGAGGGCACATGCGTCTCCATCCCCTGTCGCTTCGACTTTCCTGACGAGCTGCGGCCTGCAGTTGTGCATGGTGTCTGGTACTTCAATAGCCCCTACCCAAAAAACTACCCGCCAGTGGTCTTCAAGTCACGCACCCAAGTCGTCCACGAGAGCTTCCAGGGCCGCAGCCGCCTCCTGGGGGACCTGGGCCTGCGCAACTGTACCCTCCTGCTCAGCAACCTCAGCCCTGAGTTGGGTGGCAAGTATTACTTCCGCGGGGACCTAGGGGGATACAACCAGTATACCTTCTCCGAGCACAGCATCCTGGACATCATCAGTGAGTACCCCAGAGGTTGCACGGGGGGTGGTGCTGGAGCAGGGCTGAGGCAGGCAGGAAGTCCTCCCCTGCACTTTTCCAGAATGGTCTTCCCAGCACAGATCTAGGAGCTGCTTGGTTTGGCTGGGAGGTGCAAAGCTCAGTGCCCACAGGTATCAGGCAGATGACAGAAATGAGTAAAGCAGGGCTCCAAACAGATTTATTGTCCCCACAGGAAGAGGAGTGTTCTTACTCTTCTAGAAACACCTGAGAAAGAGGCAGTGGGGTGCAGGGATGAGGGGTAAGGCCTTTAGATTCCTGCATTCGCTGGGCAGCTGTGGGCAAATTATTTAACTTCTCTGGGCCTTCGTTTTCTCTTCTGTAAATTGAGGATAAAGAGCAGCACTTAAATATCAGGGAGTGAATGGTTGTCAAGAGCTCAGAGTGGTGCCTGGCACATGGCACCCAGCTTCAGCTAACCGGTGCTGGGTGAGAATACAGGGCCATTGCTGTCAGGCAGTCTGAATTTTCAAAGAAGCCAGATTGTATATTTTCCTATGATCTCCTAATTCTTAAACATTAGCTGCTGATTCAGATTTATTTTATTTTATTTTTTTTAATTCCTAAATTTAGTCCAAATAAAATGCAGCTCTGGGCCAGATTTGACAATCAGAGTAGAGGCCGCTCGCTGCCTGATTTCAGGTATTCCCACTGCCTAGTTTCTGAGAGGCCGTACTGCCTAGAGCTCTTGGATTCAGGCTCTCCACTGAGTCTATACGAGGAGCCAGAGTACAGTCCTGATGCAGAAAGAGACACCCCTGCACCCACACACACTCACATCCATAGGTGGAAGGTAAACAAACAAACAAACAAACAAACCAGAAAACAAACAAACAAACAAACCAGAAATCAAACAAACAAACAAAACAGTGGAGAGGAGGGATGTTTCTTAAGGAACAAGCTATCATGTCAAGAAATGATGAAGTCACAGCAACAGGATCTGAAGCTCAGTTTTACCAGGTACTAGCTATGGCCCAGTTTCTTCAACTGCAGGACAAGTAAAGTAATATTACCCACCTGCTAGAATGGCAAGTTCAACACTGTAAAGTACCCAGACCACTGTACTGTTATTTTCATTACTGCCATAACCATGGTTGGATTTATGCAGGGCTTCTGGGTGAAGGGTAACTAGGACGTTGTAGGGAATTCTGTATCTGAGGGGAGGAAACCAGGTACCAGGATTGGAGTCGGGCAAAGTAGGGGTGTCCACTTCCTCAACCCTCCTTCTCCCCGCCTGACCATAGATACCCCCAACATTGTGGTACCCCTGGAGGTGGTGGCAGGCACGGAAGTGGAGGTCAGCTGCATGGTGCCTGACAACTGCCCAGAGCTACGCCCAGAGCTGAGCTGGCTGGGCCACGATGGACTAGGGGAGCCCGCTGTGCTGGGTCGGCTGCGCGAGGACGAGGGCACCTGGGTGCAGGTGTCGCTGCTACACTTCGTGCCCACTAGGGAGGCCAATGGCCACCGGCTGGGCTGCCAGGCCTCCTTCCCCAACACCACGCTGCAGTTCGAGGGCTACGCCAGCCTGGACGTCAAGTGTGAGCCTGGGTGCGGGCAGTGGGGCGGGGGCGGGGCGGGGCCGACAAAGTTCGGTGCCGGGGGCGGGGCCTGCGGCACCGGCCCGCTGACCCCTCAGTGTCGCCGGCCTCAGACCCCCCGGTGATTGTGGAAATGAACTCCTCGGTGGAGGCCATAGAGGGCTCTCACGTCAGCCTGCTCTGTGGGGCTGACAGCAACCCGCCGCCGCTGCTGACCTGGATGCGGGATGGCACGGTGCTCCAGGAGGCCGTGACCGAGAGCCTGTTCCTGGAGCTGGACGAGGTGACCCCCAGGGAGGACGGCGTCTACGCATGCCTGGCAGAGAATGCTTACGGCCAGGACAACCGCACCGTGGGGCTCAGCGTCATGTGTGAGTGGCCGCCCTGTGCGCACACGCGCCCCACACTGGCCCTGGCGAGGGGGCTGGTTAGACAGGATTCTTAGCTGGGAATCCAGGAGAGGTCGTTCATTCACAAATACTTATTGAGGCAAAACGCCAGGGCTGGGGATAATAATAATGACAGCGACCGCCAACATTTACTCAGCAGTTTCTGAGCACTTTACACAAACGCTCTTCCTTCCCCCAGGCATCCCGGGAGGCTGACTCCTCCCACCTCCTCCCACTCCTCACGGAAGCCTTCCCTCGCCATCCTCTTTTGAACTGTAACCACCAGATTTCCCATTCCTCCGTCTATTTTTCTCCAAAGCACTTACCTCATCTTGCCAATGACATATTTTATTTACTTAAATAGCATCTGTTCACATGGGCAGGGATCTTTATTTACCTTGTTCCGGCTAGCACAGTGCCTGTCAGTTAGGTTCTCAGTGACCCCTGTAAACTTGGAGCTATCATTAAGCCCATTTGCCAGATGAGAAAAATGAGGTCCAAAGAGATTAAGACATGGGTCCACACACAGCGGGGAACGGGTATAGCCGGATCAAACACAGCCCTCTGGCTACAGAGCCCCTGTTTTGTGTAAACAGGGCAGCCAGGCCTGGAGTTAATCCAGCCATCCTGAGCCACTGTGCTTGGGTTGGGGTGTTGGAGTCACATTTGGGGGTGGGAGTTGGCTGACAGAAAAGGCACCTCCTGGCTTTTGACCACAGGCCCACTGTCCTGCCCCCCTCCTGCCCCCTCCAGATGCACCCTGGAAACCTACAGTGAACGGGACAGTGGTGGCTGTGGAGGGGGAGACGGTCTCCATCTTGTGCTCCACACAGAGCAACCCGGATCCTATTCTCACCATCTTCAAGGAGAAGCAGATCCTGGGCACGGTCATCTATGAGAGCGAGCTGCAGCTGGAGCTGCCTGCTGTCACACCTGAGGATGATGGCGAGTACTGGTGTGTGGCTGAGAACCAGTATGGCCAGAGGGCCACTGCCTTCAACCTATCCGTGGAGTGTGAGTATTCCCCATCCTCTCCGCCCCTGCTGCGAGCTGAATGGACTTTGTGTCCCCTCCACCCTGAGGTAGATGGTTCAGTGGGGGATGCGTCAGTTACTGGGAGGTACCCACATATCCCAACCAAGGGGTAGTTTTGCGCCATCAGATGAGGATGGGGAAGGCAGGGAAGCAGAATCCAGAACAAGAAACACAATTCCCACCTGAAAATACTGTGTCCCCACATCCTGGAGTATGATTTTGACCAAAGACATTCAGATCCTGTAGCCACTGCCCCTTTGGATTAACAAAAATAATAACAATGACATCTGACCCTTGCAGAGCATCGCTATGTATCAGGCACATTGAGAGCACTGTGCAGGGACCCACTCATGTCATCCTCATGACATCCCTGTGAGGGAGATTCTGTTACTGTCCCTAGTTTCCAGAGAAGGAAACTGAGGCCCAGAGAGGTTATGCCATTTGCCCAAGGTCACGCAGTAGGAAAATGACAGAATTTGAATTTCAAATTCTATTCCTCTGTCCTGCCCAAAGTTGATATCCTGCATTATTACAACGGAATACAGTGATTAAGCAGTTGTTACGTGCAAAGGGCTGTGTGGCTCACTGGGAGGTGGGGAATAGAACCAAGAGGACATCAAGCTTCTTAACAGATACAGTATAGCCAGAGAGATGAAATGGATGCACATAAAGAGCTAAGTGCTTTGGAAATAAAACTCATCGTTCCATTGCCTGGCAGCACCTCTTCTGACCTCCTCTCTCTGGAAAACACCACCAACATCCCTACCCCCACCCTGGCTCTTAAGTCACAGTCTTGACTCTTCCTCCTCCAGCAACTCCCTCTGGAATGTTACCTCTGTGCTTCCATTTCTCTTGCTTCCTCCTTGGCTCCAACCCGACCTCTGGCACTAGTCTCCAAACTTCACTACTCCCCACCTCAATTATTTTACCTACAATGGTCCCCAACCATACAAGTTTGCCAGAAGGTTTGACACAGTCCATATTCAATACTCTGTATGTACAGTGATAATCAGTACACAGTAGCTACACGTTAGATTGTTCCTGGAGGGCCATCTTCCACAGCAAAGCCATGGCTTCTCCTCTGCTCACCTTTCATCTTTGGCTTCATTCCTCCCGGTTTCTGCTTGCTTGCGACATCTGATAATGCTCATGGCATGTGGGCTGTGCAGAACTCTGCCTTCTCCATGTGTCCTCTCCAGGGCCCAGCTTCCCCCTTCTGTTGTACCCTTTTCCCTGTCACACTCCAAGCCAGTGGTACTTAAGTATAAAAGTCAGAACCCCCTGAGAATCTGATGGCAGCCCCAAACCTACACACAACACCATCTCACGTACATTGTCAGTCACAGACTCTCCCGCATAATAAGGGGCAGCAAATGGTCATTAAGGGCCTATTCTAGGTCACAGTTACATCCTCTATAGGTGTTGTTTTGCTGAGCCCTTGTGGCCACCCTGTGGAGCAGGTATGTGTTATCATTATCCCTTAACTGAGGAGAAAGAAGGTCAGAATCTCCCTGCCCCACCTCGGCCACGTAGCTAGGAAGGTTGGTCAGTGCCAGGATTCATCTGGACTCCTGTTTGCCCCAGCTGTTAAACCTCTGGCTGTTTCACCACCCCCGCAGCCTCTGGCACCCAAGGGTTGGCTTGTTTTAAAAACAAACAGACAAATGAATGAACAGATATGGAGTGTAAGGCCTTAGATCCACTGGTGTTGAGGACCAGGTGTGACCCACCCCCTGGCCCCACCTGCTGAGCCCCTCATGCTTCACCAAGGCCTGTGTCACACAGTGCTTTCCTTCTGGGAGTGCAGCCTCAGGCTGCTGGGAAGAGCCATCCCTCTCAGCCCCGCTCTGTCCCTGAAGTTTATGTCCCCTAGTACCTGGCTTTAGTGCTCATGACAATGGTGAGCTTTCCTGGTGTGGGGTGCCCTGTCTTCCTGCTGACCCCAGGGCCCAGTATGGTGTGGGCAATGCAGGCGGCTCTCACCCTTACAGAGCACTTGTGACATGAGGGGACAAGTCTGAGCCCTTTGCATGTATTGACCTGTTTCATTCTCACAACAGTGTGATTTGGGGAGGGCGCTGTTCTTCACCTGGGTTAAGGGAAGGCAACTAAGGTGTTACTGGTGTCAAGTACCCAACAGAGCTGAACTAACTAACGTAGGTCAAAATACCAGCTCTATCTCTGTCTTGCTGCATGATCCCAGCAAGTGTCTTCACCTTTACTGAGCCTAAATTCTCTCCTCTGAAAACGGATGTAATAGCAGTATCTTGCTTCAAAGATGAGAGTGAAGTCTAAGGAAGTTACAGTGAGAACCCACAGCACCTGACACATCCTGTGTGTTCTGTAAGTCTTAGATATCCTCATCATTTCTCACAGCTTTCCTTTGGACTCCAGGCTGGATATCCACCCTATACTCTGCTGTCAAATCTTTGCTCATATGCTCCCTCTGCTGGAATGTTTCTACTCATCTAATCATAAGTCTTCAGATGGATGTTCATTTAAGCCTTTATAGCACACTCATGTACCTATCTTTGGAGTCCCCATGGCCCCTTGTGAGTTAAGGACAATTACTCCTGTTTGCATAGATGAGAACTCCATTTGGAGGCTCAGGGAAGCTGAGGTTTGATGGGGGCCACCAGCTGGGGTTTGTCTATTGTCCATCAGGGTTTCATAGGTCTCCCGGGCTGCTTGCAAAGCTGCGAAGATGCTGAGCACATGCGGGCAGGGTGTCTGCATCCCCACAGCATCTAGGGCAGACATTGTCATCAGAGCACCAGTGGCACAGTCTTGAATGAAAAGGTTTTAAAAAATTGTAATCACTGTCAGTTCAGGTTTGTCGTTATTGATTTACTCTGCAGTGTGTTAATTCATTAACACTATAGAAAGTATGTCGGCCTAAACAGAATTTAGGGTATATAACTTTTAGTTTAGTAGACTTATATACATGTACACATCGAGGTCTCCATTAGAATCATCTCTATTGCAAGTACATCTGGTCATGTGACTCTCTGGCCCATCACTGTCACCTGAATATTCTTTTTTTGTTGGAAATTGAAAATAGGTGGGATAGGTGAGCTGAGGGTCAGTTGTCTGTGTGGAAGTGGGTTTCGGTCAAAACTGAGAACCAGAGCTCAGTCTAGAGTGAACAGAGAGGAGCACTGGACTCTCCAGGAGGAAAAGAGAATATAGTTTTAAAAAGCAACATTCAATGTCCTTATTATAATTTCATATTTTGTAAAATGAAGGAAAAATATCATACCTATATCATTTTTTTTTTTTAAATACAAAGGCTCAACCCAATGATCTTGGGTGGAAGGTGGTGTTTAGTGCTAGTGGTGATGGGGACTCCTGTGATGGAGGGAAGGTTAGGGTACAAAGGGGGCTCTCGGAATAAGCCAGGGTGTCTGCAGGATGACCGAAAGGGGGGCAGGCAGAATTCAATAGCTCACTCCACAAGCCTTCCCAGAGCTCTGCTGTGCGAAATGCACATTTTAAGTGTGGGAGACAGAGTGGAGAGAGAACGAGAGCCTGTCTTGATGGAAAAGAGAGCCCAGCCATATCAATATACAATGCGGGTAGGGATGAGTGCTGGGAAGAAAACCGAAAGGGACAAGGAGTGAATGTTAGTGAAGCGAGGTGCAGTTTACGTGGGAAGAGAGGGGTTCTGAGTATCTGAGTAGAACCTTCACAGAGCAAGGGAGTGAGTTGGGATGGTATCTCCGGGGAGTGTTCCAGGCTGAGGGCAAAGCTCCAAGCACTTGAACAACAGCAAGGAGGCCAGTGTGACTGAAAAGGAACGAGGCTTTCAAGGTGAAAAAAGGAGAATAGCGAGGCTAGGTCCCACAGGGTCTTGCGGACCAAGGCAAAGAAGTCGGATTTTATTCCAAGTGACACGGAGCAGTTGGAGGAGGGGTTTGAGCATGACTAATATATGTCTTCCAAGGTGAACAAAGTTAGAGAAGGTGTAAGAGATAGTGCGAAGGAGAAAGTGTCGCCCATCTCTGAGACAGTTCCCACCCTGATCTTGGCCCTCAGCGCAGGAGTCCCAGCCTCGGCTTGTCTGCAGCCCACTCAGTCTGGACCTTGCCCCTGCAGTTGCCCCTGTGATCCTCCTGGAGTCCCACTGTGCAGCGGCCCGAGACACAGTGCAGTGCCTGTGTGTGGTGAAATCCAACCCGGAGCCCTCCGTGGCCTTTGAGCTGCCTTCACGCAATGTGACCGTGAACGAGACAGAGCGGGAGTTTGTGTACTCGGAGCGCAGTGGTCTCCTGCTCACCAGCATCCTGACACTGCGGGGCCAGGCCCAGGCTCCACCGCGGGTCATCTGTACCTCCCGCAACCTCTATGGCACCAAGAGCCTGGAGCTACCCTTCCAGGGAGCGCGTGAGTGGTGTGGCCTGGGGCTGGGGGCCACGGGGACAGAGGGGCTCCTCTTGGATCCAGACTCTCCTCCCCAAGGCTGACAGACCATCAACCACTGAGCATGGGTCGGGCCACGCAGGCCAATCAAATGGTAAAGAGGCCCTTCTGGTCAGTAAGGAGAGGCCGCCTTGAGTTTGCCCGAACTGCACCGGCCCCTCTCCAGGCCCTCCAGGCTAGTCAGTCAGGGCAAAGATATGGCATCTGTGCAGATATTTTCACTCTCACTCCTGACCCAGCCCATCTCCTAAGAACCCAGAGGTCCTCACTCCCACTAGCAGCCCTCAGGGCACCTGGGTCTTCTCTGTTCTCAGATCGCCTGATGTGGGCCAAGATTGGGCCCGTGGGAGCTGTGGTCGCCTTTGCCATCCTAATCGCCATTGTCTGCTACATCACCCAGACGCGCAGAAAGTGAGTGCCCACCAGGGCTGACCTGGGGGTGGGGACTCTCCAAGGTTTGGGGGCCAGGCTGAAGGGTGAGCAAGGGATGGCAGTCCTGTATGTGTGTGGGAGGGAGGATTCTGTTCCGAGAATGTTCAGCAGGATGGAACAGAGAGGGCTCCCGCTGACATGAGCCACTGCCAGTCAGCAGGTACCAGTGCCTGGGCCAAGCACTTTCCACCAATCATTACCCATGTCCCCACGCTCTCTGCTGTGACCTCCTGCCCTCCAGCAGTGCGATGGGGAAAGCCAGCTTCCCCTGGTGTGCAGCTACAGCATCAGTCACAGTTGTTCCAGAAGCCGCGATGATTATACACACCTGTGGCAACAAGCAATGCTCCCCATCTCCAAACCACACCCATCTGCCACAATTATGCTGCTATTTTTATTCCTTGTGGCTCTCTTGGAAATGAATTAATCTCTCTGCTCCACATCCTGGCAGCGAGAGGGACAGACAGACCTGGAGCATATGAGGAGAACCCAGAGAAGCCAGTCCAAGGTCCGGAAAAGTGGCAGAGACCAGGGCCTAGGTGGCTCATCCTCAGCCACAAAGCAGGGGAGGGATGGGCAATGGTGGACAGGAAGAGGCTGGTCATTTGAAGAGCCCATCTGCCTAATCTTAAGAGAGACAGGTGGGAGCAACTCTGGGGTCTAGTGGGCCAAACTCCAAACGTGGACGGAGGTGTAGAAAGAGAGGTGAGAAGGAGGCCTGGGAGTCCCACTGGGGCTGCTGTGTCCTGACCTGCAGAAAGAACGTGACGGAGAGCCCCAGCTTCTCATCAGGGGACAATCCCCCAGTCCTGTTCAGCAGCGACTTCCGCATCTCTGGGGCACCGGAGAAGTATGAGGTGAGGGCCAGAGTCCTGAGGCTCCAGGCTAGTTGGAAAACCTGAATGTGAGGGACAAGGGCCTGGGAGGAGCATGGGGGGCCACGGGGCAGAGGGAAAGGGAGGAAGTGTGGAGGGCTGGCTGGGGCCTAGGCTGGGAGGGGTGCTCAGGCTGAGGCTGCGAAGGGGGCTGTGGGGCCTGGGTCCAAGGGAAGCCCTCGCCTCCCCACCTGGGTCTATGACTGCATTTCCTTCTCCAATAGTCCAGAGAGGTCTCTACCCTGGAATGAGCGCCCCAGGAGGTAGGTCCCGGAGGCCTCAGTGTGCTTGCCTCTGGGCCCTCGGTGGGCCTTGGGGCTGGCATGCATGTGTGTGCGTCCTCGTCAGGCGTCCAGGATAGTCCCCTGTTAAGTTTGCCCTGCACAGCACTCCTGTCCCATTGCTGCTCCCTCTGTCTGTCTGTGGCCACTGTCCTGTGTGTGTGTGTCCAAAGACACATGTGGGAGCGAGGGTGGAAGTATGGGTGGAAAGCATGAGGGGGAAGCCAAAGTCATAGCTGCAGGATCACCCGGATCGAAGGGGGACAATAATAGGCCCAAATGTAAGAGAAAGACTTACAGAGCCAGGCATGCACAAACATTTGGAGAGGCGGGATCCCAACCAGGTGCCTTTAATCTGGGAAGGTGTTATGGATTGCCCCCCAAAGGGCTATGCTGCAGAAGGCTTCCGGGAGACATTGAATTTGTAGGCCACTTTCAGGCTTAGCGATGAGGAGGGTGTTGGTGAAGGTGGGTCAGTGTGAGCAAAGGCTCTGAAGTGTGACCTGGGGACACGTGGGGCTCATTGGGCTGGTGGTGCTTGAGAGAAGGTTCACATGGAGCTTTGGGACTCAAGTGTGAAGCTGCGAGGGTGCAAGCCACTCCAGCCTTTACATCTGGAAAAGGTAGAACAAAACCTTTCCAATGGGTTGGTTCCCTTCATAGAGCGAGAGGCGCCTGGGATCCGAGAGGAGGCTGCTGGGCCTTCGCGGGGAGCCCCCGGAGCTGGACCTGAGCTATTCTCACTCAGACCTGGGAAAACGACCCACCAAGGACAGCTACACCCTGACAGAGGAGCTGGCCGAGTATGCTGAAATCCGCGTCAAGTGAGGGAGCTGGGGGCAGCCTATGTGGCCACCATGCCATCAGGACCCTTGCTGGCCCCCACTGGCTGTGGGCTCCCTTCCTCTCAAAAGTAGTGGGGACGGGGGCAGGAAAGGGATGGGGCAGGTGACAGTGAGGTACTGGGGGCCTGGCCTCTCCCCGCTTCCCAGCTGCCCTGAGCCCTGCCAGCACTGCACCCCCACAGTGTGGCTCCCCTCTAACCTCCTTCAGCCTCGTCTGTCTGGAGGGGAGTTCCGTCTGTTTGTGTTATTTATTGCTATCCCTGCCTGGTCTCCTGCCCCACACCTGGCCCCGAGGCCTGTACCGAAGGGACATGAAATAAATGCCCCAAAGCCAAATACCTGTCTAGATCCTGATGATTTCTGAGTCCTTGCGGGGAGCCTGCCATCCCCTGCCTGCCCTCTGCTGGGCCCTGTGTAGGGGCAAGGGCCCGGGGATGCTAGCCATTCAGTTCCCACTCCGAGGTGGCAGCTGTGTCTGGGTCTGTCCTACAGCATGCCGTGTTGGATTCTGGGCAATTTCACATAACAGCCCTTATTCCTGCCTCTGCCAAAGTCAGAGTGACTGATAGTGCTGGGCTCGCACTTGCCCACCACGATTCACTGAAAGAGATGGTCGCTGCTCCTTCTGAAGGGGTACGGGCTCCCTCTTTTCCACAGTCCCCACCATTCACTGTCGTCCCCTCCCAGGCTGGCTTTGCTCATTCACTGACATTCCCTCCTGCGCCCTGCAGGTCAGGGACGACCCCAGAACTCGATGCTCATGAGCTCGTGTTGGTCCGACTGCCATTCCTCACGTTCATGCTGCACTCTGCAGCCTCCATCTTCCAACTTCAATCCATTTGGTTCAGGAAACATTACCTAGGCGCCAGCTGTGCACTGAGCCCCTTCAGGAAACTCAGGCCATCCTGGGAAGGAAGACCCAGGATGACCCTATGAAGATGAGAACGCTGGGGCTCAGAGCTAGGAAATGGTGTGGCCATGCTCTGGACTCAGTTCTTTTTTTGTAATACTTGTCAGGAATTTAAAGAGGGCTAGACCCACTGGCCTAAGTGGTATTAATAGCCAATGGTTGTTGAGCACTTACTCTGTGCCACCTGATTTTACTCGATTTACATTAATTCATCTCCATTTATCTTCCCTAACAACTATGACAATGGTTCTCAAAGTAGGTCCCTGCACCAGCAGTGACAGCATCACCTGGGCTTTTGTTAGGCAGGTAAATTCTCAGGCCCCACCCAGGCCACAGGAATAGGAAACTGGGGCCCAGCACTCTGTGTTTTGATGGGGCCTCCAGTTACTTCTGATGAGCTGACATTTGAACCCGTGGAGGAGCGGAGGAGCAGAGAGGCTAAATCACGTCTTTGGAGTCCCCTAGCTGGTAACTGCAGCCTTGACTGGAACCCAGAGCCCTGGCTCTGCAGCCCATGCTCTTACCACTCTACTGCACTGCCATCTTGGCCAGGAGCCTGCAGGGCCTGCAGGTGCTGAGGGAGCAGTGAGAAGAGAGGGCCAGGGCTCGGGCAATGCAGGTGGTTTCCGAGGAAGGCGGCTTTCCCCTGATTTTCGTAGAAGGCAAGGGATACAACAGAGGCCAAAGTCAAGATCTAGAGGCAGGAATAAATAAGCCATGTTGGGAGGGAAGGTGACGAGGCTGTTTTGCCCCCATGAAGAGAAAGGAAGAGGTATGGTGGTAGCAGGCTGTGAGCAGTGGGGAGGGGCCCCCGCCCTAGCCCTTTCCCCCCAGAGCTGGCAGTCTTGCAGGGAGAAGGACCTTAAATAAGTAACCTCGCATCTTCTGCCTGGCTGCCGCTCCTAACGCCTGCTCCCAAAGGAAGTTTTTAGTGCAAAGAATGGAAGTGTGCCTGAGGGTCTCGAGGTCAGGGGTCCCTGTGGAAGGGAACACCCTGAGTGAAGGCCCCAAGTGGGAACGTGTTTGGCAAAATTCCAGGAGCTGAACCGAGGCCGGGTGGTGTGGGACTAGGCAGGGAACAGTAGGGGCTTCACGGCAGCCACAGTGGAAGTTTCCACCAGCTCTCCTGCACACGCAATGGCTCCGCCCTGGCACACCTGTCCCCTGACGACAGACCCTGGCTCCAGCAGGTCTAGCCTGATAGGAATGCCCCTAAGGACTTCGCCCTGAGGACCAGAGCAATGTCAATAGTGAGGGACTCAGAGTAACCCTGTGCTACCCAAAGTGCCACCTGAGCACTATGCCAGACAACCAGGTGATCTTAGGAGGGGAGAGGAGTGACTGTTCTGTTAATATTTATGTTTCATTTAGTGTGTATCAGAATAAAAGGAAACTAGCATACCAAATAGGTGATTTTTTTTTTTGATAAAAACTGAGGGTGAGGCTAAGTTTCTTTTTAAAAAAATCAATCAAATGAACCGATTTAAAGAAATGTATGAAATGAAAATATTTCAGGGGGTTCACAGACAGGACAAAAGTCCTGCAGGTCATAGGCAAACCTCTAAAGATTGGGAAATGCTTCGATACAAAGACCATCTCTAAGGAGGGACTAACAGTCAGTGATAACACACAAATAGAGCCGGAATTCAGGTGTCACCCCACCCAGTTCCTGGACAATGTTTCCTCAGCCAGAATTCCTCTGTTCTATTGACACAATTTATTGAGCACCTGCGGTATGCCAGCACTATGCTGGGCCCTGGGGACACTGCAGAGACTCAGAAGAAACACTCTCTGACTTCACAAAGCTGACGTTTTGTGGAAGAGACAATCAGATAAACAAATGTTGGTCAGATAGGACAGAGTGTGCTGTGCAAAGCTCCCGTTTCAGAAGGCGGTTATCTGACTAGAGACAGAAAGGAAGTCGGGGAAGGAGCTCTGAAGATTTCTAGGGAATATGGGTTCAGGGAAAGCCAAGATCAGGTGCAAAGGTCCGTGGTGGGGATGTACTTGTTATGTTCATGGAACAAGAAGGAAAGCAGTGTGCCTGGAGTAGAGTGAGGGAGCCTGAGCGGTTGCCTAAGGGAGCCTGATTACAGAGGGCCTTGTAGGCAACTGTCCAGACTTAGGCTTTTCCTCTGCATAAATTGGGGAGATGCTGGAGAATTATACGCAGATGAGTGTCATAGAGGGTCTTGCGGTTTCAAAGGCCCCAGTGGCGGCTGCGTGGACAATGGGCACAAGTGATTAGCAGATGCAGGTGGAGGGCTTAGGAGGCCATGACAGCAGTCCAAGACAGAGGAAGTGGAGATGAGGAGGAAGTGTTGGGGACGGGGTCAGGACCTGTTCTGGAGGAGGAACTGATGGGACTTGCTAATGCTGGACTCTTGAGAGAGGAGACCAAGATGACTGGCCACTTCATAGATGCTGAAGAAAGAGGAAGGAATATGTTCAGTGAACACAAGCATGCTCCACTCTGGCCACGTTCGAGGTCAGGAAAGGCTGATGGCACCCCTTCCTTGGGAAATTCTTAGCTGAAGGAGAGTCAGAATCTATGACACAGTTACTCAGAGAGATGGGAACAGATGTACAGGATGAGGTCTACCTAGGTTGGAAGAGAGGTGAGCAGGTCTCACATCCCATCTGTTGGGAGGGATAAGCTACCCAGCACAAGAGGGAGGACTTCAGGCACCAGGCCAGGGTCAGGACAACACAGACCTCTTTGTCCCTCCCCTCCATCCACCTGCCAGGCCACTCCAGGCCAAGACCAAGACAATCCGTCTCCCCCTCCCCTGTCCTGAGGACTATGCCAAGAGGCAGGCAGCACCATCCTTCTCAATGACAAAAGGGCTCCAGGTCTGTGCTGATTACTCCAAAGTTCCTTCCCCTGGACTGAGGTTGGGGTCTCAGCATTGCTGTAGCAAATTTCCAAGCCTTCTTCTTCCTCACCCTCCTCACTCTCAACTCCAGCCTGCTTCCTAGACAGGCAGTGACAACCTCAGCTCACAGGCTGAGTGGTAGCCAAGGACAAGACTCCTTCCTACTCTCAGAGCTTGGTCTGTCTGCAATCCTAACCTCCCTGGGGAGTGAGAGAGGGACAACGGTTTCGTTTCAAAGAGCTTCTCTGTCAAGCTCAGGCAAGACATGTGTGACTCAAGGTCACCACAGAGTGTAGGTCAAGCAGAGTAAGTGACAGTGTGCATAATGAACAGTGACAGCTTACTTTCACAGAGCACTCATGCCATGACATCGTGAACGTGCTTTAGGTGCACTTTCCCATGGCACACTCATGAAGTCGGTACCACCAATAGCAGCATCACCCTTTGCAGGGAAACTGAGGGAGTCACTGCTGACAAATGGCAAGACTGGGATTTAAATACAGATTTAAATGCTGTGCATGGGGCTGAGAGCATCGCGTGTGTGACCTCGTTAACACTGTGAGGAAGGCACAATCATAGGCCCCTCAGTGTCACCTAGTTGGTTGACTCTACTGTTTTCCTGGTGGGGGCAGGTAATAACAGTCAGATCACCCAAAATGGAGACCACCTACCTCTTTGGAAGGAAGAATGAAGTCACCACAGCTCCTCTCCTCAGGAGCCCTCCTCCCCAGCTTTTTCTCTCTCCATGCAGCCGTTGGCCTCCAGAAACCAAGGCATGCCCATGAGCCTACGGCCCAATTTCCTCCTGTTGCAAGACTGTGAGCAATGCCTGGAGCTGTGCTGTCAGAGGCCTCAGACCCTCCTTCTAGGTGATGAGTCTCCAGAGGATCCCCTGCTGAGGACCTCTGGGACCCTGTCCCCTTGCCTAAAGCCTCCATTGAGATTGCTGGGGTTTTTTTTAAAACTTTTTATTTTGAAGTAATTATAGAGTCACAGGAAGTTGCAAAGAACAGAGAAGTGTGGTGTGCCCTTCACCCGGTTTCCCCAAGGTTTACTCGTTACATAATTATAGTGCAAAATCAAGACCAGGAATTTGGCATTGGTCCAATGTCCTAAGGTTCTAAGTCCTTTTATCACACATCTAGACGTATGTAACCACTACTGCAATCAAGATACAGAACCATTCTGTTACCTCAAAGATCTCCCCATGATCACATCCATTTTTTCTACCCGCCCCCACCCTGCCACCCACCATTATTTGTAACTCTTGGCAACCAGTAATCTGTTCTCCATCTCTATCATTTTGCCAGTTCAAGAATGTTACATAAGAGGAATCATACAGTATGTGACCCTTTGAGACTGGCTTTTTAAACTCAGTATAATGCCCTTCAGAAGCGTCCAAACTGTCGTGTGTAAGAGTACTCTGTCCCTTTTTGCTCCATAGCACTTGTGGTATGGGCCTATCATTATTAATTTACCCATTCGCCTAGAGAGGAACATGTTGGTTGTTTACAGTTTGGGGCTATTACAAATAAAGCTGCTATAAATGACTGTGTACAGGATTTTGTGTGGACATAAGTTTTCATTTCTTGGAAATAAATGCCTTGGAATACAATTGCTGAGTCATACGGTAGGCATATTTTATTAGTTTTTCAAGAAACTCACGAATCATTTTCCAGAGTGGCTGTATCATTTTTACATTCCCAGCAGTAATATATGAAAGATTTAGTTTCCCTGCACCCTCACCAGCATTTGGTATTGTCATTATTTTCTATTTTAGCTGTTCTAATAGGTATATAGTGATATCTTAAGGTCTTGATTTGCATTTCACTGACTAGTGATGTTGAACACCTTTTCATGTGCTTATTTATCATCTGTAAATCCTCTTCCGTGAAATGTTTCTTCATGTCTTTTGCTCATCTTCTAATTAGATTGTTTGATTTTTTAATTTAATGTTGAGTTTTGGGAGTTCTTTATATATTCATTCTAATATGAGTCCTTTGTCAGATATGTGGTTTATAAATATTTTCTTCCAGTCTCTAGTTTGTCTTTTCATTCTCTTAACAAGATTTTTCACAGAGATAAAAGTAATGACAATAACAACAACAACAACAATAGTAATAATTTCAATGAAGTCCAATTTACTGATTTTTTGCGGTCATGATTTTGATCTCATGTCTAAAAACTCTTCATCAGGCCCTTCATCTCAAAAATTTTCTTCCATTTCACCCTCTAAAATTTATAGTTTAATGTTTCATATGTAAATCTATGATCTACTTTGAGTTAAGTTTGTATAAAGTGCGAGGTTTTGGTTTAGGTTTTACCTATGGATATTCAATTGCTCTGGCACCATCTGTTGAAAAGCCTATTTTTCTTCCATTGAACTGTTTTAGCCCTTTTATCCAAAATCAGTTGACTACACTTACACGGGGCTATTTCTGGGTTCTCTAGTCTGTTCAATCAATCTATGTTTATATCCCCACCAATACCACACGGTTTTGATTATTGTATATTACGTCATGATAAGCCTTGAAATTAGAGTGATTCCTTTTTTTTTATTCTTCTTTTTCAGAAATATTTTCTATTCTAGTTCCTTTATCTTTCTGTATAACTTTAGAATAATCTCATTCTTATCTACAAATTACCTGATAGTAATTGAATTAAATCTGTATATCAATTTGGAGGAATTGACATCGTTACTATGTTTAGTCTTCTACTTCATGAGCATGGTAGTTACTTAGATATTTGATTTTTTTAGCAGTGTTTTATAGTTTTCAGTATACAAGTATTATATGTTTTGTTAGATTTATTGCACCTAAGTATTTCTTTTGTTAAGCCATTATAAATAGAATCGTAATTTAAATTTCAGTTTTCATCATTCGTTGTTAGTACAAAAAAAATGTGCCTAATTTTTGTGTTGATTTTGCATTCTACAAACTTGCTGAACTCACTTATTAGTTTTAGAATTTTTTTTTTGTAGAGTCCTTGGGATTTTCTATCAGTGTGTTATCTGAAGATGGAGGTGGTTTTATTCCTTCCTCTCATCTCTATATGCTCTTTATTGTCTTTACTTACCTTATTGTGTTGTCTAGAACTTCCAGTGCTATGTCGAATAGTCTTTTAGTAGGTTTTAGGTTATTATGTTGAGAAATTTCTTCCCTATTTCTAGTTTTCAGAGAGTTTTTATCACAATGGGTGTTGAATGTTGTTAAATGACATTTCTGCAACAATTTATATAATCATGTGATTTTTCTTTATTATTATTTATTATAATAAATAATAAGCAATTATTAATTAATAAATATTTGTTATTTGTTATTATTATTTATCTTCATTATTATTCTATTAATACAAGATTATATTCATTAATTTTCAAATATTGAACCAGCTCTGCATACCTGGGATAATATCCTGGGTCCTGGTGTATAATTCTTTAATATTTGTTTATATTTGTTAAGGATTTTTGCAACTATATTCATAAGGAATAGTTGTCATTTTCTTTTTTGTACTATCTTTGTTTTGTTTTGTTTTGTTTATTCGGCTTCCTGGTAATACTGGCGTCCTAGAATGAGTTGGGAAGCATTTCCACTACTATTTTCTGGAAGAGATTATGTAGAATTGGTGTTAATTATTCTTTATTTTTATTTTTATTTTTTCATTAAATGTTAATTCTTCTTTAAACATTGAGTAGAATTCTCTAGTAAAACCATATGGGCCTGGAGATTTCTTTTTCAGGTTTTAAATTATGTTAGTAGTTATAGGGCTATTTAATTTATCTAATTCATATTAGATGAGTTGTAGTAGTTAGTAGTTTGTAGAATTGATCCATTTAATCTGAATTATCAAATTTGCGTGGGTAGAGTTGTTCATACTATTCTCTTATTATCTTTTTGGTATATGTAGAGTCTATAGTGATATGTCCTGTTTTATTCTTGAAGTTAGAAATTTGTCTCGTTTCTTCTATTTGTCAGTCTTGCTAGGGGTTTGTCAATTTTGTTGATCTTTTCAGTAAATTAGCAATTTTATTTTTTCTATTTTTTAAAGTTTTTTGATTTCTGCTTTTATATTTATGATATCCTTCCTTATGCTTGCTTTGGCATTTTTTCTTTTATTTTTATAGTTTTTGGAGATGGAATCTTATATTATTGATTCGAATCTTTTTTCTTTTAATGTAAGCATTTACTACTATAAATTTTCCTCTTGTCCTTTAACCTGTCCCACAAAATTTGGTAAGTTCTATTTTCATTTTCTTTTAACAAATTTTTATTTCCTTTGAGATTCTCTCTTTGATCCATAGATTATGTGGAAGTGTGTTGTTTGGTTTCCAGGTGTTTGAGTATTTTCCTGTTATCTTTCTGTTATCAATTTCTAGTTTGATCCCATGGTGGTTGGAGAACAAACTCTGTATGATTTAAATTATTTCAAATTTTCTAAGGTTTGTTTTATGGTCTTAAATTTGGTTTATCTTTGTATATGTTTCATGGGTTCTTGAAAAAAATATGTATGATGCTATTGTTGGGTTGAGTCTCCTATAAATGTAAATTAGATCACGTTGGTTGATAGTGCTGTTTAGTTCTTACATTTCCTTGCTGATTTTCTGTCTAGTTGTTCTATCAATTGTTGAGGGAGGAATGCTGATGTTTCCAACTGTAATTGTGAATTTGTTTATTTCTCCATTCATTTCTATTGGTCTTTGCTTTGCATATTTTGTAGTTCTGTTGTTTGGTGCATACGCATTTAGGGTTGTTATGTCTTCTTGGTGGATTGATCCTTTCCTTATTATATAATATCCCTCACTGCCTTGGTAATTTTCTTTGCTGTGCAGTCTATTTATCTGTTATTAATATAGCCACTCCTACTTTCTTTTTACTAATATTTGCATGGTATATCCTTTTACATTATTTTATTTTCAACTTACCTATATAATTATATTTGGAGTTATTTTCTTATAGACAGTATATAGCTGCGTCATGTTTTTTTATCCACTCAGTCAGTTTCTGTCTTTTCATATGTGTATTTGGACCTTTACAGTTAATGTAATTACTTAACGCTAAGGCTGAAGTCTGCTACTTTATTTTTTGTTTTCTCTCTTCTCTGTTTTTAATTTCTCTGTTTTCTTTTTTTCTACTTTCCTTTGGGTCCCTTGAACAATTTTGTAAACTTCAATTTGATGTATTTATAGTGCTTTTGAGTATATCATTTTGTATAGCTTTTTTTAGTGGTTGCTCTAGGTATTACATTATATATATAACATCAAAGTCTACTGGTTTCAACATTTACCAGTTCGAGTGAAGTGTAGAAAACTTACTTCCCTTTACATCCCTTTGTGCCTTCTAATATAAATAGAAGGCACAAAGGGATGTAAAGGGAAGTAAAACAGAGAAGTATAATATAATTGTCTCAAATATTTCCTCTACACACAGTGAGAACAGCATTATGTGTGTTATAGGGTTTTCTTTGACTATCAAACATAATTTAGAAAACTCAAGAAGAAAAGCTTATTGTATTTACCCATAGGTTTACTTTTTTCATGTTCTTCCTTCCTTTCTGATGTTTTAAGATTCCTTTTAAAAAAAAAAAATTCTGTTTAGAGAACTCCTTTTAGCTATTCCTTTAGGGTAGGCCTCCGTTGATTAAAAATTCTGTTAGTTTTCCTTTATCTGAGAATGTCTTGATTTTCCCCTCATTCCTGAAGGGTATTTTCACTAGGTTGAGAGTTTCTTTCTTTTAGTATCCAAAAAATAAAAAACAAATAAGTTTAACTTTCTGTGGCTTCTATGGTTTTTGATGTGAAAACTACCATCGTGTGAATGGATTTTCTCCCTATAGGTAATATGTCATTTCTTTGTGGTTGCTTTAAAGATTTTTTCTTTGTCTTAAGTTTTTAGAAGGTTGGCTATTATGTATCTTGGAATAGATTTCTTTGGGTTTATCTTATTTGGTGTTTGCTGTTTTTTGAATCTGTAGAAATATATTTTTGTTTGTTTCGTCAAATTAGGGGACATTTTTAGACATTATTTCTTTGAATACTTTCTCAGCTCCACTCTCTTTCTCTTTTCCTTATTAGACTCTGATGATATGAATGTTAGACCTTTTATTATAGTCACGTGTGTTTCTGAGGCTCTGTTTATTTATTTATTTATTTTCAGTCTATCTCTCTTGTTGTTCAAACTGAATAATTTCTATTGTTCTATGTTACATTTCACTGATTCTTCCTTCTGTACTCTCCATTCTGCTGTCGAGCCATTCATTAAGGTTTTTGTTTCAGTCATTGGATTTCTTAGTTCTAAAATGTTCTTTTGGGTTTTCTTTACATTTTCTATTTATTTGCTGAGACTTTCTATGTTTTCATTTGTTTCAAGCATGTAATTGCTCACTGAAATATTTTTATGATGGCAGCTTTGGAATCTATGTCAGATAATTTTAACATCTGTGTCATCTTAGTGTTTGCGTTTGTTGATTATCTTTTCTCACTCAGTTTGAGAACTTTCCTGGTTCTTAGTATGATGAATAATTTTTTAATCGAAACCTGGAATTTGAGGTATTATGTAATAGGACTTGGTATTATGTAGTAGGATCCCAGCACTGCTTTAGTGAAATCAAGAGGGTCACTGTCTCATCACTGCCAAGTGCAGGTAGAAGTCCAGGTTCTCCACTCAGCCTCCCTTGACATGTGTAGGGGGGTAAAAGTTTACTTGTTATTGTTGGGCAGGGGTGGGAGTTCAAGTTCATCTTTAGGCACCCACTATTACCACCTTAGTTGGAATGAGGGGAAAATCAAGACATTCTCAGATAAAGAAAAACTAACAGAATTTTTAATCAACAGAGGCCTACCCTAAAGGAATAGCTAAAAGGAGTTCTCTAAACAGAAATTTTTTTTTTTTAAAAGGAATCTTAAAACATCAGAAAGGAAGGAAGAACAGGAAGGAGTACTTTATTAGGACTGTCCACATGGCTTCCACACAAATTGCACTGCAGGAGGTGAGCTTGTTACCACTGAGTGATGGTGGAAGTCCTGACTGTCCACTAGATCTCCTCTCAAACCACTCTAGTGAGGAGGGGAGGAATGTCTTATCACCACTGAGTGGGAGTGGATGTTCCGGCTCCCCATGTCGTCTCCACTGACACTACAGGGAGGATGAGCCCAGTGGGGATGGAGGGCCCAGCTCTAGACTCAACCTCCTAGGGTACTACTCAGACGAGGTATAAGAGTGGCCTGGGGTTCTTTGTTATAGAAATCTAGGTTCCGCACTCAGCCTTCGCTGTCAGGGGTGGAGTGGTGGGGGTGAGGCTTCAGGTTTTTCTGTGGTATTTGGCTGGGGTAGAGTAGTTATTGCCTGAAAGATTTCTGTCTACCTAGGTTGCCCCTTTCCTGGTTCTTTGGCTAAAAAGTGGTATTTTGCTGGAACATTTTTTTCACCCATGCCCATTGGCATTTCCAGTTGCTGTCTTCTTTAGAATTCAGCCTGGGTTATATGAGGCAAAGAGAAAACCCAGGAAATTTACCTCCATATCATTCGTCAGGTTCTGAGGTCCCTAGCCAGTGTGCCTTCTCTCCACCTTTCAGAGTCTTCTTGTGCTTGTTTTATACTGTCCAAGGTTTTTAGTTGTACTTAGACAAGGAAATAGGGACAAGTACACCTACTCCATCTTCCTAGAACCGTGTCTGGTATTTTTGCTGTACCATCTGTGCCATAGACGTCTTTGCCATAAGCATTTTGCCGCATAACTAATTGGCCATAAGGCAATTTTGCCACAAAAAAAAAAAAGATAAAATAACTAGTTGACAGTTTGGGGTTTTTGTTTGTTTAGTTGGTTTCATTTCTCCATTGACTAATAAATCAACCGCTGTAAAAAAAAAAATTAAAATAACTAGTTGACAGTTTGGTGTTTTTATTTGGTTTCATTTCTGCATTAACAAAATTTTCACAGTTACTACGATTTTTGTATTATAAATAAATCTTCATTGGCCCCCTTGGCTGGTCTATCCAGATGTAGCAGAGGTCTTAAAATAGTTAGCATTTTTTCCAGATGATAATGATTGTCCCCCAAAGTTAGTTTCTTATTTCAAAACACACTACGTTAAAAAGAAGGAAAAGAGGCCAAAGGCTCTCCTTGAAGGCAGAGCTGAACCCACATTTCCTATAGAATTAAGTGCTTAAGTGCAAATAAAATCAGTTATTTGCACAGTATTGCTATGAATCTACACACATTTTTAATGTATTCAAATATCTTATGTTTCACAATGTCTTTTAAATTTTGTCGTCACCTTTTTTAATATCTCTCTTTTATTTTTCAAGATTTTATCTTTTTTTATGACAAAATTGTCTTATAGCCTATTAGTTATGAAGCGAAAACATTTGTGGCAAAAATGCTGGTGGTAGAAATGTTTATGCCAAAGATATCTGCAGCAAAAATGCTATAGCGAAAGTGCCTAGGACTTCCCAGAACGTCACCGCTTTTTGAAGAAATCATTCTTTACTCTTTCTATTTTCTTCTCAACGCCCTGCAGTCAGAGTCAGTGGTGCCTGGGTGAAGACGCCTCAGAAGCTTCCCTTGCCATCTGTAGGATTTGCATGGCCTTGCCTGTTATCTAGTTCTGGCCTCAAACACTCACAGACTAGACATCTGATAAAGGGGGTGAGGTTTTAGTTTCAAGACTTGTTCATTCGATAACTTCGCATAGTTTATCTTTTCCCTTTCCGACATCTGCGTGCTTTTGACTTATCCCTTGGTTGCTGCCAAGGCATCAGTGTCAGTGATCAGATTCTCTACCATTCAAGCCCATGGAGAGAAAGTAATGGGGATGAGGATAATTGGATGGTGTCACTGAACGACAAATACTTTCAAGTTGAGTCGTGTGTCTTTTTCAGAGGGCTGGTAGTTTTAATCTGGTTGTATTGAGTCGTTAGCATTTTCTGAGAACTGGATAGAGGGGAAAGTTGTGGAGGACTCAGCTCTGAAACTCATCTGGTATAGAAACTCCATACACTGAAACAAAAAAACAACCACAGATATTTTGGTGTTCCTTCTAATCTGACTCCAATTCCCCATCCCCCTTGTTGCCTCTTTTCCCCTCTTTCCAGATCACATGCGCTTCTTGGTCACAGAGAGGCAGAGGGTGTGGCCAAAGAGGGTAAAAATTAGTCACTAGAGACTTTGCTGTGCATCTTCCTTTACTCTCAGATGCTGCCAGGGTCTCTGAAGAGCGAAGACACCAGGAAACAGGTAAAAGCTATTTCGTTCTCTTTGCATTCGGTGAGCAAGTATGAAGCAGTCACTGTGTATCAGACAGAATTCTTGGGGCTAGGAGCACAGTGGGGAGCCCTTTCTCTCTCCCTTGCTGTGTGCAAGAGGTCCATAAAGCTCTGTCTTTGAGCATCCCTGCTGGGCCTGGCCAATTTGCTGAGGGCCCAAGGGGTCACTGGATGCCCAGGAGGAAGGAATGGACCCAGGGAGACTGGCTCTGAGGTCCTGCAAGGCCCTAAACAGGCCTGTGTTGGGCAGACCACAGGGCTGGACAGCATGGCCTTGTCCTGAGTCTTGGTGCCTAATGCCTACTGTCCCCAATCTCTACACTCTGCCATGCCTCAGCAGCCTTTCGATTTCAGGCCTGGAGTCCACTTCTTGTGTCCCAGAGGTTGCCTGGCGCTCCTTAGGGTAAGCACACCGCCCTGCTTTGAGAAGTGCTGCTCTTCCACTTATTCAGAGTTCTTAAGCCAGTCTCCAATGAAGGTATAGCTGGTGGCTGCTGACAGAGGGGGCACAATGGCCCAGCTATAGGAGGCTAGTCTCGCCCCGGGGCATGGAATCTGGCCGCTGCCACAGCCCTTGTGGAAGCCCGAAGGGGATCCAAAGTGCATCCCTCAGAACACTGACCCTGCAACACTGCCAAGTTTTTCATGGAAAACGTAAAATAGTTCCCATGGCTAAAAAAGTGTGAGCAATGTACTGTATGTACTCAAAACCCCATGTTGGGAGATGTATGATGCACGCACAATTGATTAAAAGATTGGGAAAGACCTACAGTGAAGAATCTTAGTTAACTTTTTAAAACCAGTTTCTCTCAAATGGATGTGACCTCAAAGACTTTTTTGTGTAGCACTATCAGCACCCTCAGAGCTGGTGTCAGCTCTGCCTGGAGGGTCTGCCTCGGTTCAGACCCCTCACCCGTACCCCTACTTTCCTGCCTGGGCACAGATTCCTTCCTGCTTCCAGCCAGCAGCTTAGCTTTCCCCACAAAGGGTGCTGCGTACCAAACAGACTTTGGCAGGAGCCACAGGCCTGAGGAGATAAACAGCCGGTGGGTGAGTGGGGGTGGGGTGTTGATGCGTGGGAAACTGACTGGGCAGGTGGGAAGGGCACAGGTCTGTGCTGAGACCGGAGACACACTCTGTGGACACATCCTGTCCAGCTCCCAGGGGACCAGCGCTGAGAGCAAAATATGCAAATTAGGACTTTAATTTAACTTTATGTAAATGTAACTTTGTAAAAGTCTAGTAAGGTGATGGGCCAGCTTTCAGCAGAGAGAGGGAGTGAGTGAGAGGCGGCAGTTGTACACTGGCAGTCCTTGGACTGCGGCTAAGTCCACAGACAGGTTTTGTTTGACCATCACTATGTTTCGTTTGTTTTTAGTTGTTGTTGTTTAGCAGGACATTCATTGTGGTAATCTGGCTTCTTACTTTCCTTAAAACAGTAGAAGGTCTCAAAGTGCTGATGAGCCCACATTCCCGCTTGGCAACAATTGGTGGGAACTGAGAAAGTCATGGCCTTTACATGACCTTTGTCCTCACCTAGTTGATTTATGTTTCCTACTCAGCCCCTGGGGGCATCTGAGAGGGGCCCTTGGATCATATTCTCCTAAGTCCTTCCAGGCCCCTCTAAATGCTTCCTGATATCATATTTAATTATTGGTCTTAAAGTTATTTTTTTTCCCTAGTCTTTAAAATCAAACTTTGGCCATGTAAAACCCTATGTAAAACTTCACTAGATTGCCCCAAAGTGAGCTCCAAGTTACCCAGGGCCTTTTATTCCAGGTGCTCAGTTGTCTGGTGCTACTCAAAGCCTGAGAGCTAGGCAGAAAGTTTATACAATTATGGATGGATAAATGGGTAGATGGACGCATGGATGGATGGATGGATGGATGGGTGGATGGATGGGTGGATGGATGGATGGGTGGATGGGTGGATGGATAGAAGAAAGGAAGGAGTGCTGGGGAGAGAGGGAGGTTAGCACGACAGGGTTCTTGGGCTGATGGGAGAGGCATGGCCTACGCAGAGAAGGCCTTGTGTGCATCCAGAAGCCCACATTCCACCATGTAACTAGACATGGGCTTTCTTGGATTAAGAAAAAGGGGTCAGAGCTCCCACTGGGTGAGTAAGAAAAGCCATTTAGAAAAAGCGACCAGGTGGCTCAAAGACGACCTCTTCCTGCCCCAGGCTCCTGCCTAGACGCAACAGCATGCATCTCCTTGGCGCCTCGCTCCTGCTCCTTGGTAAGGACTGTGGCCTGGGCTGGCACTTGGGTTCTAGGAGGACTTTGGAGCTGGAGGAGGAGGAAAGATCTGGGGCAGAGAAGAGTAAGTGTGGGGTAGGGCGGGGACAGGCTGTGGACACATGCGTATATACGCTTCTCTCTCTGTGTCTCGCTCTCTTTGTGTCTCTCCTCTCTCCCTCTTTCCTCAGAGGGATTTCTTTATTCCTTTGAAAGTTCTCCATGCCCGTCAATAATGCTTTCTGATCACTGTGGTGGGTTCCAGAATACTTGGCTTTCTCTGACGCAGAAGATTGGAAATTTGAGCACCCTGGAACCCTCTACGCTTGGGAGGGGGCCTGCATCTGGATACCCTGCCAATACAAACTTCCAGGGAAAAGAGTGTCCCTGGACAACCTCACAGTGTACCATAAGTATAAATATGATGACAACGCCAAGGCCTTCAGCGGGAACATACTCCTCCAGATGGCAAAGATGAACAAGCTCTCTCAGGGAAGGATACAATTCCTGGGAGACAGCAAGTCCAACTGTACCCTGCGTATCCACCCTGCAAAAACCGAAGACAACGGTATACTGGGGCTGAGGACGACATCAGGGTCTGAAAAATGGATGGAGAAAATAGTCCTCAACGTCTCCAGTAAGGCCCTGGGAATGAGATCCTTTGCCTCGAGCATGGGCAAGGAGGGAAGTGGGAAATGTTGACTCTTGGGACAGGGGCCAAAACCCAGGTTGCCTGCAGAGGTCAGGGCAGGGGGTGGGGGTGGGGTAGGGTGGGGGTGCCAGTGAGTGACTTAGGCAGCACAAGACAATGGAGCTCTGGCCAGCAAGAGCATGAGCACTTTTTCCACCTCTAGCATCCTAGCTGCCACTCAGCTCCATTCTGGAATCTGGGTTCCAGGCTGCCTGATTTTTCAAGAGAAGATAAAACTCTAGATTTTCAAGTGAAGTCTCACAATGTATTAATGCTGGCAGTTAATTCTAATTTGCCCCCCATGACGAAATGACACATGTGTAGAGGATGGATCAAACCCCAATCTGTGGCCTCCACCCCAGCTAGTGCTCTCACTCCATTCCATAGCTTCTTTTTTTGGTGGGGATTTTAGGCAGCCCTACATTTGGAGTGAGAGATGTTGCTTCAGACCCTGCAGTCTGAAGGCAACCCAGCCCTGGGAGGGCTGGGGCTGGCTGCCCACAGGCCTGCTCCACTAAAGGAACCCCCTAAAGAAATGCTGTGTGGGGTGCCTCCAATACTAAGGTCATTCAACAATGACGGCTTGTCATCACTGAAGCTAAGAAACGCATGTTGAACTAAACTGGTAAAATTCACTTAGGGATGGTGGGGAGAGTGAGCTTGAAAACATTTAGAAAGCAAACATTTGGGAGTGAAAATAAAGTAAATACAGAATATGAATTGTAATTCCTAAGGAGATTCAGCACCCACAAGACCTTTCAGAGGGTGCTTCAGCTGAGCAAAAGTGGTTCAGAACAGAGGAAGGAGAGCCTGGAGAGAGGTGGATGGGCTGGTGAGGGTTATTTGGGGCTGCGCAGCCAGTGTAAGAGGCTAGGACATAGTGGTCCACAGTCCTCCAGGCCTCCAGCGTGGTCCCTACTCTTTTGCAGAAACGGCTCCTGCACCTCGCATTCAGCTCCCTCTAGAAATCCGAGAGTTCCAGGAGGTCACGCTGACCTGCTTGCTGAATTTCTCCTGCTATGGGTACCAGACCAAATTGCAGTGGTTCCTGGAGTCATCTCAGCTTCCCTCTAACACCTCAGCTTCCCTGACTACTAAGACCGTCTCCACCCAGAGCAAGCTCACGATGCATCCTAACTGGACCCACCATGGCAGGAATCTGACCTGCCAGCTCTGGAATGACAATGCAGAGGGACCGCTCTCCTATGAAACCGTGCAGCTGGACGTGAAGCGTGAGTCTCCCCCAAGCTCCTATGGGGAAAGCAAAGGGCCTGTCCCCTTCTCCCCAGCTCCTCAGTGAGCACCCAGGGTGGCAGGAGCCTCCAAAGAAGGGAGCATAGTCAGGTTGTGGGCCCTTGCAGCTGGGAATGGCCCAGGCAGCGCTGTGTTTTCTCCTCCACCATCTCTGTTGTCAGCCCTGGTGTGTCGAGAAACAGATTCATTTTAGCCTCTACTTTTGTCTAACAGAATAAAATAATTTAATCTATCCTTAGCCATGACATGATTTGGGATCATCTGGTTAGGTATATTTTTTTTCCCCTTTGTAGGGGAGGGGGGCGGGGTTTGAGGAATTTTTTCACATTATCATTTATTCATTCACTAGATATTTATTGCAAACCTACTAGGCGCCAGAACTTTTATGGCTGCCCGGGAGACGGCAGTGAGCAAGGCTAGCATTGCAGCGGGAGAGACAAACGATAAATAGATCAACAGAGAAGGAGAGAACGTAACTGTAGGTGGTGCTAAGTATATTAAGAAAAAAGCGAAGCCGGGCTGGGACAGAGGGCGTGGGGGATGGAGACTGCTGTGAGGCCGGTGAACGTGAGCTAAGACTTGAGTGAAGGCAGGTAGGCATTTCCAAGAAGATTCCAGAGAGAGGGAAGAGCAAGGACAAGGGCTTTGAGGCAGGCACTTGTGTTCGTAACAGGCAGGGGGACCGAGAGCCCCGGCACTGTGTCTGAGGGACCCAGTGTAGGAAAGGAAGGCCAGGAGGGAACGGGCGCTTGAGGATTTTGGATTTTATTCTAACTGTGGACTCCACCGATCAGTTTCAAATGGAGGAGTGTCAAGGTCTGATTGACAGAGTTAGAAATGCTTCTGGCTGCTGGTGGAGACCAGACCTTCAGGGACTAGGGTAGGCAGGGAAGCAGAGAGAGGAGTTAAGAGGCCGTGACCATCACCAGTCAATGCTTGTGGACCAGGCTACACACACCCACACACTATGTGTAGGCCGCTGCTTTATCAGAAGAAAAGCCCAACAATTCCTCACCTCTTTACAGCCTCTGAGAATTCTCTGTCCCCTCCACCACTGACCTTTGCTCCTCCAGACACCCCAAAGTTGGAGATCGAGGTCAGCCCTACAGAGGCCATTGTAAAAGAGGGAATGTCAGTGACCATGACGTGCAAGATCATCAGCAGCAACCCAGAGTCCTCGACAATATCCTGGCTCAAGGATGGGATCCCCCTGACAAAGCAGGAAACACTGCAGAGGGAGCAGAAGATGCTCACACTCACCCTGACATCAGTGACCAAGGATGTGGGTGGAGAGTACCACTGTGAGGCCCGCAATGAGATCGGCTCAGAAAAGTCACAAGTGGCCCTCCAAGTGCTCTGTGAGCCTCCCGGGAGCTAGGGAGGGGCCGGCAGGGTATTAGCATGGATGGAAGCAAGGCCCTTGAGAGGCCGGCAGAGGTCACTGCTCACTCCCACGCCACTTGCTTCTACACCTTTTTCCAGATGCTCCGGGGCCTTCCAGGGTTCAGATTAACTCCTCACCAGCTCAGGAAGGAACTAGAGTAGAGCTGACTTGCATAGCACCGGCCAATCCTCCTTCAACAGATTATACCTGGTATCACAATAACACTGAAATCCGGAGAAGTACAAACAAGTTCTTCCGCATCCCGAAGGTCTCCCTCAGCCACGCTGGGAAGTATTCCTGCCTGGCAAAAAACAGCGTTGGTCCTGGACCAATGAGCCAGGAAGCTGAGTTGGACATTCAGTGTGAGTATTCACAGAGCCTCTGGGTTTTAGGCAGAGAAGATGGAAGTGGGCCAAGGAGGAATGTAGATGAGTGTAGGAGATCCCTGGGTCCTAGGACGGACAGCAAGCAGAAGCCGGGGGCTCTTAACATGTAAGCTTCTCAGAGCAGGTGTTCTACTGTTGTTCACAGTTGGATTCTCAGCACCAGAACAGGGTCTGACGCATGGTAGGTGTTCAGTAGATGTTTGTTGAATGAATAAACTGAATGATGCCAGGGCTTCATGGTGGACATGGAGACTTGGCGTCACTAAGCAGTGGCCGAAGGGGTCCTTTGGTCCCAGAAGGGGTCCCGAAGTTCTCGAGGAGAACTAGGGCAAAATGTCTCATTACCTCTCTATCATCAGACCCCGTTTAACACAGTGAATTTTGTCACTAAGCTGAGCTCAGAACAAAGAGAATCCACAGTTTAGATCCTTGGACCCTGAGACGTCATAGTTTGCACCAAATATGCTGATGGGAATGTCCAAATCCAGAACATCTAGACAACCAGGTACATATCAGCAGCAGCAGCGTTTCCTGCACACTGCACAGCTCTAAGGCTCTTATTTTGTCCTGGCAACAATTCTATCAGGTACTCTTAGGACCCCATTTGACAGAAGAGTAAACTGAGGCCTGCAGCCCATGGTCACACAGCTCTAAGTGTCAGGGTCTGGCAGTTTTGGCTCCAGAGCTGTGCTTTACTGTTGTTGTTGTTGTTGTTGTTGTTGTTGTTGTTGTTGTCGTCGTTGTTGTTAGCTCCCATGCTGCAGGGACCCAGCTCTGCACCCCAGACCCTTGCGGAGACCCACAAACAGCACCACGTGTTCTCTATCAGAGCTTGCTCTTACCCACCGGGCCTTCCTGCCTCTGACCACAACCAGGCCAAACAGGCCGGGCAGGGTTTCTGTCCTCACATAGATGCAAGAGGAAAGTGCGAGCCTTCCTCTGGTTCATCTAGGAACTGTGTGGAGGCAGAGTGCAGATCAGGGGAAAGAGGAAGCAGGAAGGAACAGGTATTATGGACAGTTGACTTTTCCTATTTCAGCTACCCATTTCTCTGATTTTGTCTCAGATGCCCCCAAGGAGGTAACCACAGTGCTTCAAAGCCCCACGCCAATTCGAGAAGGAGATAATGTGACCCTGACCTGTAACTACACTTCCAGTAACCCCAGAGTCACCCGATATGAATGGAGTCCACAAGGTCTCTGGAATGAACTCATACCTGGGGTGCTGATGATTCAAAAAGTTTCCTGGAATGCTGGGCCATTCACCTGCGCAGCCTGTAACTCATGGTGTTCGTGGGCTTCCCCTGTCAACCTGCATATCAAGTGTGAGTGATGTGGGCAGGGGAATCTGGGAGGTGGCCCAGGTGGGATACAGTGTAAAGACTGGAGCCTAGACCAGAATCTTCACAGTGAGTTGAGGGGTGAGAGTCAAGCCTCAGGGCCACGGGGAAAGGAAGTCCTGGGGACAGGAAGAAAGAACAGGACCCAAGAGGTCAGCCTGAGGCCCTTGTTCTCCAGATGCCCCCAAAGGTGTCAAGGTCTTACCCATCATCCCGCATTCTGAGATTCACTCTGGGGACCGCATTCTCCTCCAATGTAACTTCTCAAGCAGCCATCCCACAGACGTCCGCTTCTTCTGGAAGAAAAATGGAATCCTTTTAAAGGAAGGAAGAGAACTGAGCTTTGACTCTATCTCTCCAGAAGATGCTGGAAGTTACAACTGCTTGGTCAACAACTCTGTAGGACAGAGCACATCTGAGACCCAGATGCTTCAGGTGCTATGTGAGTGGCTGGAGCTGGAAGCTGAGAGCAGAGAAGGGCAGGTGACTGGCTACCTGGACCCTGATTTTGCTTCTCCTTACAGATGCACCTAGGAGGCTACGGGTGTCCATGAGCCCGAAAGACAGTGTGACGGAGGGGAAGGATGCAGTCCTGACGTGTGAAAGTGATGCCAACCCTCCCATCTCCCAGTACGCCTGGTTTGACTGGAATAACCAAAACCTCCACCATTATGATCGGATGCTGAGATTGGATCCTGTGAAAGTTGAGCACTCAGGCGCCTATTGGTGCCAGGGAACCAACCGACTGGGTGTGGGCCAGTCGCCCCCCAGCACCCTTACTGTCTATTGTAAGGCCCTTTTTCTCTGCTTCTTTGGCCTTGGTCACTCCTGTGTCTTTCGCCCGAGGCTGTGCGTTCCGGACCACCTACCCCTTCTTCCCTACCCACTCCTTCCCTGTCCTGCTAGGCCAGCCCAGCTTGTGTGCTCAGAGGCACAGCCCTGCTCCACCACACAACTCGCCTGTCTTCCCTCCTCCTCACCCAGTCTCCCCTGACATCTCTAGGAGGATTCCCTCTCAGGCTGTCCCCACCTTGTGGACACCCTAAGCACCTACTGGCTCCTTCTCTCTCACACTTGTTTTTGTCTTTTGAGATTTGTGGGTTGTTTTTTTTTTTTTTTTTTTTAAGACCATATAAGCACACGGTAAAAAATTAAAATGGTATGAAAGGTTAAATGGTGGAAAGACAGACACTTCTCCTTTCTTGCTCCCTGAGAACTTTCCCCTCCTGCTCATGGCCTTCACGTCTGGCAGGCAGCTGTTTATGTCTCTTTACTGAGAATTCTCTCTGTGCGTAATATGCATCTACACATCTGTCTACACACTCTTCTTTGTTATACAAATGGTGGCAGGGCTCACACTTTGCCCTGAACTTTCTTTTTTTCCATGTAACGATGCCACTTGAAGAGCGTGCATATACAGTGTCTAAAGAGTCTGGAAACATAGGGAAGATATTTAATTTATTTATTATACTTTTCAGATTTATGACTGGAGCCATGGTTTTTAATTTAGAGGCTCATTGCCTGCAAAGCTGGACACTAAAGGGAGTAGCCTCAGCATCTTATTTGGAAATGTAACATGTTATATAAAAACATGTTCCCTGGGTCTCCATTTTGCAGAATACCCTGGAGGACTGCCTCTTGCTCTAAGGGCTGCGTTGTATTCCCGCGTTAGGATGCCATGTAACTTATGTATCCAGTGCCCTCCTCAAGGCGTGTGCTGTCTCTTGTGTGGGACACCCCTGCGAGGGTAGTCACAAGATGAATTCCTACATGGAATTACTGGTCCAAGCACAGTGATTCAGAGTTCTGATAGTATGGCCAAACTGCCCTCTGAAGAGGTCGCACCCATTTGTGAAGGTCACATACTCTGTGTGTGTCTGTGCCTGACACAAAGCAGGAGCTTCTAGCCCTTTCCTCCTCATAGAAGGTCTAGAGGGCCGGGACTGGCTTCTCCCTCTTCCTCTGCATCACATCCCCATGGGTGCAGAAGCGGTGCACCAAAAGCAGGGGCTCTGCAAATAGAAGTCAAGCACGCCCACCAGGCAAATGCCTCAGGGCACAGCGGATTGGTATCTGACTAAGGCAGTGCCATCCACTGACAGTCCTGCTTTCTCCATCAGATAGCTCAGAGACCATCAGCAGGCGAACGGCCCTGGGAGTGGGGCTCTGCCTGGCCATCCTCCTCCTGGCCATCTGGGGAGTCAAGCTTCATCAAAGGTGAGCTTTCCTGCTGCCCTGCCTCCCCCTTTACCCCTCTTTTCCCCCTCTCTCTCCCCTTCGTATTTCATCTCCCTCCCCCCTCCCTCCCCGTGGTCATTCCTGCAACTCCAGTCCTGTAGGCCTCAGCCTGCCATTCCACAGGCTCTTCCCATCCCTTAATACTCATCATCGAGCGGATCTTTATTTCTTAGTTGGAAGAGGATTCAGAGCCAGCAGGGCCTTCAGGAAAATTCCAGTGGGCAGAGCTTCTTCGTGAGGAATAAAAAGGTAGGATGGAGAAAGATGAAATTCAGGCCAGACCTGAAGTCAAGCAAAGAAACCAAGTGAAGCAGGGTGAGAAGAGTCCTGTGGGGTGGCCTGGGGTGTCAGAGGCCAGGGGAGGGAGCTAGGGTTGGGAAGGGAGGGGTGAGAGCTGAAACCTCGTCTCTCTCCCAGATTAGAAGGGCCCCCCTTTCTGAAGGCCCCCACTCCATGGGCTGCTACAATCCGGTGATGGAAGATTCCATCAGCTACGCTGTCTTGCACTTTCCCGTTGACGAGAATGACACGCCGAGGATTGGGTACTGAGGGTCCTGCTGGGGGGGGTGGGTGACACCTGCACCCTGGGAGGGCTGTGGGAGGAAAAGCTCGTGTCCCACCTGCCATCTTTGTGGCAGGCACCATCAGATACCATTTCCTCATTCCAGCTCCATAACAGCACCCACCCCCCCACCTCCCCAGGTGGGTAAAGGTCTCAGGAATTGGACCTGTCCAAGCTGGGAGCATGTGTGCCCAGAGTCAGTCTCTATTGCCAAGGTTAAGAGTGTGGTGCACCCACCCACCCACTCATTTGACACATTAGCTCCTACTTAGTGTGAGCATTAGGCATTATACGTAAGGGGCTGGGAGGCTGGGTGCTCTTGGGGTCTAGGGAAGTGGAAAGGAGGCAGGTTTGTGAGAAACGCTTTGTTTGTGGTCATCCATTTTTCCTCCTTTCAGAGATGCGGGGACCTCAGAGGTGCCGAGACTTTCCCTAAACAGAGACAATTCAGTTACTTACTCTGTGGTGCACAAGCGTCAGGTGGTAAGAGGGCAGGGCTTTGGAAGGCGGGGAAGTGGGGCCAGATGGGGAGACTTGGGTGGACTCAGTGGTGGCAAAAGCTGGGAAGTGGGAAGGTTGCTGAGGCTCAGCTGTGATCAGAGCCAGGGCTGAGATGCCAACAGCGGCCAGTTTCCGGACATGAGGACTCCTGCTCAGGCTCTTAAACCCCCAGTGGAGTCAAGGAGAGAGTGGGCAGAGGAAGCAGATGGTGAGAGGCTGGCGACCGTGAGGCCAACCTGACCACAACGTACCTTTCTCAGGGTGACTATGAGAATGTGACTCCAGATGTTCCAGAAGACGAGGAGATACATTACTCGGAGCTGGTTCATTTTGGGGCTGGGGAGCGGCCTCTGGACCACGAAGGGGTGGAATATGTGACCCTCAAACACTGACTTGCAAATGGGCCGAGGCAGAAGTGCCAAGGGGCTGCAGGGGTCAGGTGGTCATGGAGCTTTTCCATGCAGCCTCCCCCTACACACGCACGTGCGCGCGCACGCGTACACACGCACGCGTACACACGCACACACACACGATTACTGCACCCCTGGTCACTACAGAGAACTTTGGGCATGGCCCAGGGACGGTCTTCCTTCTCAGCATTGATAACGCCAACTGTCCAAAAGGCCTGCCACTGGCCTTTTCCCACTCTCCTTCCCACCCAGAAACTCAGCTGAACACCTAGCCTGCAGTGTACAAATCCCCTGCCCTTCCCAGCCACACGTCACGACCCACCCTCTCCAAAACGCCATGCCCAGCTGGCTGCATCCCTGCTGGGGTCAGCTTGTCCGTAGTTTTTCTTCTTTCCCTCCCCATCCCCTGACACCCTCCTACCCCGCCCAGTTCAGATAACCCCACTCACTAATCTTATGCCTAATTTCTACTTTTGGGGCAAAACCCAGGGAAAGGGACAGAAATGAAGTAGAAAGAGGCACTGTCTTGTGCTCGTTTCTCCTCTACCTGCCAGCGAGGCATTCCGTGGAGGGGCCCACACTGCCGCAGCCCCACCCTCAGGGGCCTCGTGGTCTGAGACATACGCCAGTGTGGACAAACGTGTAACGGGCACAGAGCGGCACAATAAAAATGGCTAAGATATCACTTTGAAAACCCAGCGAGCTGTTTCCAGTCTGTGGAATCAGAGTGCAATGAGAACACGGAGGAGGCACCGTGGGGCCTGGGGAGAAGGGAAAAGGGTCCAGGTAACTTCATGGTCGAATCAGCAGATTGGAGACTCTGTTGTCTTTTTGCAAAGCGCGCACTGGGTCTGACTCTGAGACTGACTCTTCTACTCAACTAGCCCAGCGATTGTGGGAAAAGTTCACCAGCTCATCTGAACCTTGGTTTCTTCTTCTAAAATGGAGACGCCACTAGCTACTGTGGAGCTAGTTCAAGATGGGAAGTGATGTGTAAGTCTTACGTAACAGTCCAAAGTCCCTAAAAACCAAATTCTCATCTTATTTGCATCTTTTGAAGAAAGCAAAAAGGGAACTCACAGCTATTCTCAAAACTGACCCTGTCAAGTTCTTCCCAATTCACAGCTGTCTCGGAGCTTCTGGAAGGCCAGCCGTCATGGCTTTTCTGCCTTCCACTGTCACCCCGCCAGTTCCCTCTTATGTTTCTGACTTCCCAGCTGGGCCCTTCAGCTTCCCCTCCACTTCTCAGGTTTGATCTCTCTGCACCCATTCTCTTGCTTCTGCCGATGGCCTAGGGCCCGTTCTCCATTGGGACAGGAATGTGTGGCTAATCGTTCAGCCAGAAGAGGACCATAAAATTCTCGGCCTGTGGTGGGTGCTTCAAAAGTGCCACCTTCTTTTCCTGGCCTCCTTTCCCATCTGCTCGATACTAGAATGTTCTCTAAGAGAAGAGGAGGTTCTGGTCATCCTTGGAACTCTGAGAGCAAAGCATTGATTCCTCATCAATTCACTTCCTCCCCAGTTTGATTTCCTGTGAGGGCACCATCAGCTTTTCTGGAGGAAGGGGAGACTTTTAAGAACTGCTTAAATGAGAAGGGAAAGGTTTGGGCAGGGTGAGGGTTGGGGTTGTGTATTGAAAATGAGGTCCAATATTATTCAACCATTCATTCAGCAAACATTTACTGAGCACCTGTCAATGGACCCAGCACGGAGCTGGTTACTGGGGTACCAAAAAAGACATGACATAGTTCTAATTTGGAGATCTCTAATCTAGGGTGCCCAAAGGTTTTTAGAGCAGGGTCCCCTTGAAGGAGCTGAAGGCAGCCCTGAGCCTGATAAGACCTGGCACAGGCTCCATGGCAACCTGTGATGCCTTCCCATTCCGTCCCTGAGCCCGGATGTTGACATAAATCTACTTCATGACCAATTGACCAGGAGATGTGGCCATCAACAGGCACCACTGAGATATGCACGGCAGGTGGCTGGGAAGCTCTGGGGCCGGAGATTCTACAGGCAGCCCTCTCCCCAGCCCCAGCTCTCACCGTCCTCGCAGGGCCCAAACAGTTGACCATTTGTTCAACTCTCTGAACCCCCTATTATGTGTGCAACAAGCAGTGGACAAAGCAGACAGAAATCTTTGCCCTCACTGACCAGCATTCTAGCAGAAGAGCCAGAGAATCTGATGTCTTGAGCTGTGAGTGCTCTGAATAAACACAGAGGGACCGGAGCAGGGGAGGGGCCTGTTTGGATGGAGCGATCAAGGAAGGCCCTCTCAGGAGGCGGCACTGGCCGGAGACCTGAGCCACCAGGGCTGGAGCAGAGACGTGAAGGTCTGATGTCTCCTTTCCTGCTCGACTTTGCTCTTCTCCCAAATGCTTGGTACAGGAGGTGAAATGGCCTCTTGATTTTTCCCTTGGTTCAGTCAGTTCCTCAGTGTTTCCCAAAGCGAAAATACTGAACAACAGCTGGCAATTTCTTCTACATTCTGAGGGAGGTGCTGGACATGGAAAGGAGGGGACCAGGAACCAATTTAGTGACTGACGTAGGAAAAAACATTAGATTGTTTCTTTAGAGGCACTCGTTGATATGATGCCCCCACCTGACTCAGCCTGGTGAGAAGCACTCTCAGAAAGCCACTCAAAGAAGCTAATTTACTTATTTAGGGTGGCTTGGAATTTGGGAGGGGCATAGTGGCCCCATGACTGACACACATACCCAAGAAAACTGAAGTCACGAGGCTATGTTGTTAGTCTGAGGCATCAGAGAGAGAGTGAGAGAGAGATAGACAGACAGATAGGGAGACACATGCCCAGTCAGTGACCGACAGGCCAACGACCACAGAGACAGATTTGGGCCATTTTAAATCTCACAGAGCTCTTCCTGGGAAGGCATGCGAACCCAGCAGGAGGTAAGCAAGTGAGTGAATCCCCAGAGGCTGGGAGAAGAAAGCCAAGCAGCCAGCTGGGGTGCGTCCTGTGCCTCAGTGAGTGCCAGCCAATGTCCCCACAAGTGCCTAGGGAAGAGTCCCCTGTGACAGCCACGCAGCCCAGACAGGCTGAGTGCACACAGCCCGGTTACTGCGGTGCCACCGGATGGAACCTTGCTTGTCCCTGTCTCTCCTCCCCTTGTTGCCAACACTGGAAGGGTCAGAAACCAGTGTCATAAAGCCAGAGGGGGAAAGGAGAGAGAAAACAGAGGAGTGCTCACCTGGAAACAAGTGCCCACACTTGTGCATGTCAGGGAGGGCCTGTGACCTACCTGGGAACAGTTATCTCATTATCTCACATGCCAATGATCAAGTGGAGACAGTGCGGGTGACTTGAACATTCTGGAGGCACGGGGCCTGCCCACGAGCTCCTCCGGGAGTAGAGAACACTTGGCCCCAGAGTAGGTTTGGAGAAGCTGGGTAGGAGATAAAGCTGGGTTCTGGTTATCCCACCAACCCTGCTCCTCCAAGGTGCTGACTAGGCACTCGACCCAGAAAGAGCCCACATTTCTGCCCTCTCCCATTTCTGTGTTCACGTCATTGTGAACCCTCACCTCCTTCCAGTCTGGCCTCAGCTCCAGAAGCAAAGGCCCCATTAGCTGTTCACCCAGGCTGCTAGTGCCGCGGGCTAATGGCCCTGCCACCTGCCCTTCTCTCCTTTCCGGCTCACTGCCCATCTCTGGCTCCCTTCCTCAGCCTGTCCTCCCTCAGAGACATCTGGCAGCGCCAAGAGGTGAGTCTCTTTTCCTGTGGCTCCTCTCTCCACCAATTACTTCCCAGACTCTTCATCCCCCTGCTTAGGGTGCCCTTGAAGTCAGCTAAGGTCATTCTCAGTGTCATGATGGGAACTGGCTTCCCTTGGGCTCTTCACCTGCCACAACCTCCGCCCTACCCAACCCCATCTTCTCCTTCTCTTGGCTAAGAGTTGTCACCACCACCACACCCCCACTGCTGGGCAGGCTCTTCCCTTAGGGGGAGCAGGCTCTTCACGTAGGGGGAGCAGTCCCTTATCTTTTGAGGGAATTGCGAGGGAGGGGAATGAAAGAATTCTAACTTCTATTCTTTAGAAAAACACATACTGTCAGGCTCAACTCTGATTTTAATTCTTTCTACCCCTTCTCTCCCCAGAGTCTCGGAAATCGAGCAGCCCTCCCTGTTCTGGGACCTGCGTGCTTTCATGCTGTCCTCTGTTACTCCACGATTACGCTCTTAATTTTAAGAGGAGATATTGTGAAAAGAAAGCAGAGGACTGGAGGCTAGCAGTCTCTCTTCTAATCTAGGCTCCACTGCTAACTGGCTGCCACTTCCCTCTATGGGCCTCTGTCTCCAGATGGCTTTGAATACCCTGAGCAGTGCTGGAACCGGTTTGTGACTCCAGGAGAGCCCCTCCCCAGGCCCACAACCTGAAGGCAGGAAAGGAGCAGCAGCGAGCATAGGAGCTGCGGGAGCCTCCAGGCCCCATGGACCTGCCCCCGCAGCTCTCCTTCGCTCTCTATGTGGCCGCCTTTGTGCTGGGCTTCCCGCTCAACGTCCTGGCCATCTGGGGCGCTGTGGCTCACGCCCGGCTCCACCTCACCCCCAGCCTTGTCTATGCCCTTCACCTAAGCTGCTCGGACCTCCTGCTGGCAGCCTCCCTGCCCCTGAAGGCAGTGGAAGCCCTGGCTGCTGGAGCCTGGCCTCTGCCAGCCCTGCTCTGTCCTGCCTTTGCCCTGGCCCATTTTGCTCCACTCTATGCTGGCGGTGGCTTCCTGGCCGCCCTGAGTGTCGGCCGCTACCTAGGAGCCGCTTTCCCCTTGGGGTACCAAGCCGCCCGGAGGCCCTGTTATTCCTGGGGCGTGTGTGCGGCCATATGGGCCCTTGTCCTCTGTCACCTGGGGCTGGTCTTTGGGTTGGAGGCACCAGGAGGCTGGATGGACAATACCACCAGTTCCCTAGGCCTCAACACGCCAGTCAATGGCTCTCCAGTCTGCCTGGAGGCCTGGGACCCAGCCTCAGCGGGCCCTGCTCGCCTCAGCCTCTCTCTCCTGCTCTTCTTTCTGCCCCTGACCATCACGGCCTTCTGCTATGTGGGCTGCCTCCGGGCGCTGGCTGGCTCAGGCCTGAGCCACAGACGAAAGCTAAGAGCAGCCTGGGTGGCTGGTGGGGCTCTACTCACGCTGCTGCTCTGCTTGGGACCCTACAATGCCTCCAATGTGGCCGGCTTCCTGTACCCCGACTTGGGAGGCTGCTGGAGGAAGCTGGGGCTCCTCACAGGTGCTTGGAGCGTCGTGCTCAACCCATTGGTGACCGGCTACTTGGGACAGGGGGCTGGCCGGGGGACATCATGTGCGGCAAGAACAAAAGGGGGTACTTCTCAGAAGTAGTAGCCACTGCTGGGGGGACACGCAGCAGGAGAGCAGGGCTGCTCCTCCAGGCCCCTGGTGGGGACCGCTCCAAAGGAACTGCAGGGCAGCCTTGCCTGGGGACACCCCCGGAGCCACTTATGGGAAGAACTGAGCTTGGCAAGACTGCACCCCAGTCAGGAAGAAGAACGAAGGCCAGGAGCTGGGTCGCAGGAGAAAGGTAAATTTGCCTCTGCACACAGCAGCACGACTCCTCCCACCTCTGCCTCTCCTCGGTCCTTCCCTGCCGGTCGGCCAGTGTTCTGTGGGCAGAGGCCTTTCACTGTGGGGAAGGAGGAGGACGGTTTCCTTCTAATTTAGAGGAACTGCCACTCTGATGATACACTTTGGGAGATACCACTTCAAAATCATTTCCTGGGAAAGAACATGTTAATATCTGAATGAGGGGAGGCCGGAGGCAAAATAACGACGCTGCAATGCCATCTGGGGCTCACAAGGGGGCAGCATTAGAACTGCGAAGAGGAAGCTGGGAGGAGCGCGTCAGCGGGGAGGGGAAAACACCAGCAACGCCACGAACAGTCGCGAACAAATACGGTCGCTGATGCGGGACAGTCACCATGCCAAGCACCGTACAAGTGTTGCGGCCTCATTTCATCCTCACACCATCCTTCGATTTAGCCACGCAGCTTCTGTACAGATGGGCAGGTTGTTCGCTGCATGAGGGTGTCAGGCGGAGGGGCAAACGCTGACGAAATTTTAGCCTGTGCTTTGCTCACCGGGCCATGTGCCTGCCTTGGGGCCACCTCCATCCAGGAGAAGCAACATCTTATTCTAATTTGAGTAAAGAATCCGTCCACTCCTCAAACGGCGCACCTTGGTGCACAGTGGGACGTGCTCTCCTGGAGGAGGTACCTCATCTTAATTTGCACAAAGGCTCTGAGTGAATTAGTTACAGCTCTGAAGCCAGGTACCATTATCATCCTGATTTTGCTGGTGAAGAAATTTGCTCAAGGCCCTACAGCAAAGAAGGGGTAGATATGGAGTGTGATCCTTCAAAACAGGACCCCCAAGGGTCAGGGGACATTTGGAAGACTTGGGGTATTGAGTTAATGCCTGTCCTTGGGGTCCATTTTTCAAAAGTGAATTGTGGCGCCCTGAACCCACGAGAGAGCAGGCAGAGGACAGTGGCTGCAACAGAGAAAGACCCCGGGCATCTGCTCTGACAAGGCCGGGTATAGGAACCAGACTTGTTGCTCTAATGACGATAATGCCATGAACTTATAGAAGCACCTAAGGGTGGTAGCTACGTGCCCAGTGAGTGCAAACTGGTTAAACGGATTATTTCCTCTCATGCTTAAATGTCTCCAAGGGCCAGGAGTTCTGTTTTATTTGCTGATATATCCCCGGCACCTAAAAGAGAACCTAGCACACAGTAGGCTCTCAGTGAATGTTCGTTGGATGAACGAATGCTCACAACAGCCCTCTAAAGAAAGTTTATTACTTGTTTTATACATATGGAAACAAGCCAGAGAAATTAAGCAACTTTCCTGAGGCTTTGTGGCAGCCAGCAACCAGTCTCCTCCCTGTGCGGTGCAGGCACCAGAGAATTTTCACAAAAGCACAGGCAGCCCCATGCTCCCCCCCCACCCCCCCACCCCCCACTGACAGTGCTGGGAACCACTCCTCCCCCATTGCTCTGGAGCATCTGCCACTAGGCCACCTCTTCCAGTTACTTGTGACTCCTCCGCGTAGGGGAGATTTCAGTTCCTCCCTGGGGCCCGTGGGACTTTCAAAATCTGCCCCCAACATCCTCTCCTGACCCTCGCCCCTTGAGCCTTAAACCTTCTGCCAGTTCCCATAGCAGGTTAAGCCTGTGCACCCGCCATTCCTCTTGCCTGCGATGTTTCCTCCAGTGGGTCTCTGCCTCTGCATTATTGACGTCCTTATCATCCTCCCACCCCTCAGTCCTCTACCCTCACCGCCAAATGTAAGCACCATGACAGCAAAAACTCTGTTTTGTTCACTGCTGTACTTTTAACAACTTATTTGAGATAAAATTTACATATGATAAAGTCCACCCATTTTAAGTGCGATTCAAGGATTTTTAGTAAATTTACTGAAGTGTGCCACTATCACTATAATCCAATTTAGGACATTTTCATCACCCCAGTCAGATCCTTCATGTTTCATTTATAGGTAATCCCATTTCTATTCCCAGTCCTCAGGCAGCCAGTAATCTACTTGCTCTCTCTATAAATTTGCCTATTCTGGACATTTCATATAAATGAAAACATAGCCTTTTATGTCTGGCTCGTTTCACTGAGTAGAAGGTTTTTGAGGTTCGCCCATGTTACAGCACACATGGGCACTTCTTTCTCTTTTATTGCCATGTAATGTTCTGTTGTATGGATATGCCACCTGGTTTATTCATGCACTAGCTGATGGACCACCAGGTGACAGCCTCACTTTTGGGCTATTATGACGAATGCTATTTGAACATTTATGAGCAAGACTTCGTATGGACATGCATTTTCATTTTTCTTGGATACCTATAGTAGAATTGGGCCACAAGGTGACTTTATGTTTACCTTCTCAAGAAATTATCAGACTGCTTTCCAAAGTGACTCCACCGCTTTCCATTCTTGCCAGCGATGTGTAAGGATTCCCATTCCTCGCATCTTCACCAACGCTTGGTATCATCCGATTTTTGGTCACAGCAATTCCAGTGGGATGTGACTGAAATGGTATCTCATTGTGTTTCGTAAATATTTGGATGAATAAATAAATAACCTCTGCAGCTGGACTGAACTTGCATTTGAACTCTGGTGGTGATACTTAGCAAGTTGTGTTACCTGGAGCAAGTCTCTTCCACACTGTGAGGCACGAGGATTTTAAGACATAATGAAATGCCCTGAGAAACAGAGTATCTGCTATGGATTATGTGCCTACTAAAAGGTAGCTGCTAATATCACCACCATCATCATTGTTAATATTATCGTTGTTATTATAATAATAATAATTATTATTATTATTATTACCCCAGATACAAGCCCACACAAGTGACTGGGATGATGGCAGCTAACATCTGTTAAGTGCTCACTGTGACATGCCAGGCTCCATTCTAAGCATTTGATATGTATTAATGCTTTAATCTATACGACACCTCTATGAGATTGGTGCTGTGATTATCTCCATTTTACAGTTGAGAAAGCAGAGATTCAGAGGGCTTAAGTCACTTGCCCCACATCAGAGTTAATAATTAACTGAGCCAGCATTGAACCTGGGCCTCTGGCTCCAGAGCCCATGCTCCCCATCACATCATGGTGCTACCTGCCCTTACCAGGCAAACTGGATGAGTGCCATTCTAGAGGAGCAGATAAAGTGCAGGTGAAGGATAAGGAAGGGAAAGATGAAGCCTGCTCCATCCAGCCTGGTTAGGGCATCTTAGGCTGCCCTAGGAGCAAGGTCTGCAGCTGTGGAATTTGTTCCTCATTTTTCACACTGTGCAGCTCTGCTAACAGAGCTAAAGTCATCTTTTGTGCCATTGCTCAGCAGCTAGTGATGTCATGGGCACTGTCAGATCTTTATCAGTTCTGCCAGATAAATAGCTAACTGTTTGTTCTGGAGGAGCTGAGAGGCAGAGCTCTTGGGTTCTCAAAGAAGCAGGTGATCGCAGGGTCCTAGGGGGCTGTGTGAAGGGATGCCCTGGTGTTTGCTTTACTGGGAGAAGAAACAGAAGACAAACGGGGGGGGGCATGAGGAAGTGGGGGTGGTGACGACATTCTCTGTGGACAATTGAGATGCTGCCAGTGCAAGATCCCCACCCTCATTACCACCTTCTCTCTCTCTCTCTCTCTCTCTCTCTCTCTCTCTCTCTCTCTCTCTCTCTCTCTCTCTCTTCCCACCTCCTCCCCAGTGGCCATCACCATGGACACAAACCAGTACCTCTTCACCTTTCTGTGGGACTCCCCCTCAACCTGGTGTCCCTGGTGATCTTCGTGGCCAAGCTGCAACACCACCCAGTGGACATGGACACATTCTTGCTGAATCTGACCCTCTCGGACCTGCTCCTGCTGCCCTTCCTGCTGTTTTACATGGTGGAGGCAGCCAACGGCATGCGCTGGCCCCTGACCTTCATCTTCTTCCCCTTCTCTGGATTCCTCTTCTTTACTACTATATATCTCACTTCCATTTTCCTGGAAGCTGTGAGCATCGTGTGCTTCCTGAGTGTGGCCTACCTGCTGTGCTACAAGACCTGGCCAAGTGGGGCCTGCCAGCTCCTAGCTGCTGAGCTCTGCAGCATGGTCTACATCACCGAATTCTTGAGCAACTCCTCCCGCAGTCAGGGTACCAAAGGCACCTGCTACCTGGAATTCCAGGAGGACCAGCTGGCCATTCTCTTAGCTGTACAGCTGAAGTTGACTGTGGTCCTTTTTGGGGTAACCCAATCATCCATTACCAGCTACTGCTACACCACCTGGTGTGCATGCTCAATAGGGGAGCCAGCCATCGCCATCAGAAGACAGTGGAAGGACTAGTGACAGCCATACTGTTTAACTTCTTCATCTGCTTTGGGCCCTACAATGTGTCCCATGTTGTGGGCTGCATCTGCTGCAAGAGCCCGGCATGGAGAAGTTGCTCCTCAGCACCCTGAATTCTTGTGTTGACCCCCTGGTCTAGGTTCCAAGCTGATTTTCAAGGGCCACTGGGGAGGCTGACTGGGACCTGGGGCCCTTGCAGGCAAAATGGCCATGTGAAACTGAAGGAGAAGCGTGAAGGAAAGAGGCAGCTTCAGGAGCTGTCCAATGTAGAGAACGGGGAGTGGACTCTAGGAGGGTGGTGAAGTGGGTGGTCAAGTGGCCAGGACTGAAAACCATATCATCCACAGGGCAGTTCCTAGCTCAAGTCAGGCAGGACCTGTGAGTAGCAGGCTGGGGACTGATATGGCCAGGGCAGAGTGGGCATCCAGCCTTCTTAAGAATGTGCTCATTAAAGCTCAACTCTTGATCTCACCACACTGCCCTTCCTTTCCCATCCCCCCACATGCTCCGGCATAGGCCCTGGGAAGTAGTCAAGGTGAGAGAGAGCACGCTCTGAAGAAAAATGAGCTCCCCTTGGCAGCAGACCCGCTCCCGTGCTTTTCTGAGGGTAAAGGAGGAGTTAAGAGCAGTGTCCAGGGTCCGAGGGAGTTGCCTGGCAACTTGAGACAGGAGAGGAGAAGAATCCACCCTTCAAAACTGCTGACCTGGCAGATCAGGAGTAGGGGACACAGGATTCCAGGCACAAGGGAGTATCCTGCTCTCACATGGGCTTTTCCAGAAAGTTTCCATTTTTCAATAAAGTAAGATTTTTTTAGAGACAATTAAGAAAATTACAGAACAAAAATTACCTAAATAAATTTGATAGCAACAAAAGAGAATGATCTTTCCTTATTCCATTACTTATGGATCAGGCAGAATTGGTGGATGGGAGGATAAAACGCCTAGACTCTGAAAGAAAGGCGCTAAACAATGAGATCCCTATATGCTAAGAGGGGAACTGGATTGGAGGGGTAAAAATAATAGTTAATCTATCTTAAGGACTTAGCCTGTCATGTTATCTTCTTCAACCCTCTCAATAACCATGTGGCAGATAATATTACTATTTCTATTTTATAGATAAGGGAATGGGCCCCAGAGAGGTGAAGTCTCTTACCTGTGATCCTATAGCCAGGAAGTGATTGAAGGAAAACAGGAAGCTAGAATTAACTGACTCTGAAACCCATGCTGCTCACCCACTCTGCTGTTCTGCCTCCAGCTTTGCGTCGCATGCAGTGACAGGCCCAGTCCAAATTCCAGAGTCATGAGGCAATCTGGCCAGGACAAAGGTCAACAGGCCATGATAAGAAACAGAACTACGTGCAAAGCAGATTGACTATCTGTATTGATACATCTTCTTCCTAGTCAAGAAAACTTCTCAAAAAAATTAATTCTTCTTGAAGAAAATAAATTAAGGTAATTAGCCAGTACAGTTGACTTCAGTGATGGATGTATGTTCTTAAAAGCTATTTTTATTGAAATATGATCATTTAGTAACTTCTCCTTTTCCAATGTCAGGTGGTTCATGAGAAACAGTTGGTCAGCAAGGCATCCAGAAAAATGCTGGTACCTGTTTGCACTCAGTCAACTTCAGTTCAAAAACATTTATTGTGCACCTACTATATGCAAATGGCTGGACTCAGAACTTTAAGAATTTCAGTATTAATGTATTTAGCAGCTGCTTTCTTCTTGGTAGGGGACTGGGACTCAAGCGGAGGGAGAGAGACCTCATCTCTGTGCAGAATGAAGGCATGAGTTGTTTGTTTGTCCCACAGCTCATTTGTCTGTCCCAAAGCACTCAGGCCCGGTGGCTGCTAAGAAGTTAGTGTGAACACAGGTCTACGTGGTTCAGAAAAGGAACAAAGGTGACGTGGGAAAAAATGGAACAAAGGCGAGTTCTGTGACTCCAGAATCAGCAACAAGGGCCCAAAGCTGAGGGAGCTGAAAACCCCACATTCTAAAGAGAGCCACAGAGAACACAGTCTGGCCCCTCCCCCAGAGTTAATAAATGGGAATAAGAGACAGCTTAACTGGCTTAGCTGCCCTCAACCTTCACCCAGCACAACCTCACCTCTAGTCCGTATAAGCAAAAGGCTAGGGGTGGAGAGGATGAAAAGTCACCAGAGTCTGGGGCAATTGTCCGGGTGGCAGTGAGGGGAATAGGATAGAGGTTTTTCATATCTTTCAAAACCAAGGGACAGGTGTGCTCAGAGAGTGGAAGGTGTGTGCCAGGCCTGCTGCCCTGTGCCCCTCTGAGCAGGCAAAGGAGATTGGTGGAGAGGTGGTACATCACACGTTCTCTTTTAATACAACAGATACACTATATATCTATTTATGAGTGTGGCCCTTTGGAAAGTCACAAACCATTGTAAGACTTTTTTTGCTCCCCCAGAACTAATTTTCACCTCTCTAAGGGGCAATATTGCCCCACTGAGAATGCATGAACTAGAGAAATAGTCTCATCCAATAGAGCAATAAAGCTTATCTCACAAACTATAGCCCAACAAAGCTAGGTTTATTATCTAACTGGAGCAAAGAAGACCACATTCCAGAGGATGTATGAGGCATCTAACGGAAGAAGAGATGGGGTTATTATAAGATTTAGAGTAAGGGTGATGTTCAGGTAACGTTTCAATGAAGCCGTGTTTGATAGTCTCACAGTAAAGCAGGGCTTTATGTAAAGATGTTAATATCAGGCTTGGGCTGAAAAGCAGACTCGGGGTCCTATTTCTTTGGAACATACAAAGTAAAGATAAAGGCTGAATTTTGCATCTGGAAACTCCTTATCTGAAGCTCTGGTGCTAAAAACAAGGCTGCTTCTCTGTATCACAGGCTCCCACTTGGATTCTCCAAGTAGCCGTGGGATATTCCATTCTTACTAATATGATTTCAAACAGTCAAGGTCGTTCAGCAATATAATTCTGTTAATTAACAAAATAAGTGTTTAAAGTTTACAAAAAAACTCAGTGATGGCCATGAAGTAGGGGGAGGTTTTTCCTCTTAGAAGGAGGAATCCTTCTTCACTAAAAACTAGGGCAGCGCAACCCAGAAAAAAGGACAGGAGGAAGGGTAGCCTTGGCTCATCTCTGCCACAGATTCCCTGGGCCACAGGTCACATGTCCACTTACATGGAATGGGGAGGAAGCTAGAAATTTTAAAACGCCAACTGTGAACAGAAACCTAGAAAAGCTACCTAAGAAGTCATTCATAAACTGGCAATGATGGTTCGCTGCAGCCTGGCTGAAACCACTGCAGGCTTGTGCCGGGACGAGCTCAGACTATTCATAAAGCAGTGTGGGGGCGGGAGCCAGAAGCAGGCATGAGGAGGCAGGCTCGCTTGATGCCTTCTCCTGAGCTGAATACATCACCTGCGACCAGGGCCTTTGGACAGTTTAGCAAGTGGACTCTTTGTCTGGTCTGCATATATACCTTGTGGGGCAAGGGAAGATGTGTGCAAAGCAGGAGAGGTAAATCTGCCTCAACTAGATCCTGGGATGGGGGCAAAAACTTGAGCAGTCAGGGACGGAGGAGGAGGGAGGGAGGTGAAGAACAGATTGGGGTGAGCGAGAATCCTGGAAGTGTGCAACATTAGCAGCAAGAATCATCCAGAAGGAGGAAACAAAGCAGTAATAAAAGTAGAAAGACACGTGGAAGAAAAATCAGGCCATAGATTCTGGGAGAGGAGAAAGAGATGGGAGACAAAGTCTGGGGTGGGAGAAAAAATAGATGAAATAGTATAAGAAAGCACTCAAATTTTTACCTTCTTCTCTCTGACACGACTCCTTCAGGTTTTTTATTTTTACTTTTATTTTTATTTAGAAAGCCCCAAGCAATACAGGTAGTTTTGGCCCCTAAAACTCTGCAAGGTCTGTGAGAAGCCTGCTGATTTCCTTTAAGGCCAGTTCTGAAAAACAATCCATATGGATGGAGATCAAGGCATCACGATGGCGGCCTGTGTTCTGGGAAAACAGATGCTGGGATCGCATTCCAGGAAAAGAATGAAATAGAAGGAATGAAATCTGATAAACACTGGTAGAAGCAGGACAGGTATGGAGTTCATTACCCCTACCTCATCCCCCATGGAGACATAGAGCTAAGGGGAGAGAAAATGCTGCAGAAAAGGAAATAGGGTACAGAAATATTGTTGCAAGGGGGATGATTTTACTGGATTTAGACTCGAAAGGTACAGTGAGACAACCAAATAATCATCCGTGTTGCATATCCCCCAGCCCCAGGGGTCAAACTATAATTGGCACTAATAATGATAATCTTATTCCGTTTTATTAAGATGACTGGTTTTTAGATGGACACGTGACCTAATTCTAGCCACCAAAATTAAGAAGTATGCTAGGGGTCTCTGGGGAAGGTTTTTCTCCATGCTAAAAGAGATAAATGTGTGAGGAGCTGCCCTCTCCTTCCCTGGTTTTGAAGACTTTATGTGAGGACGTGATACTTGGCGCTGCAGCAGTCGTTTGGGGCCGTGAGCCCACAAAGTTGAAGAAGAAGGCTAACACGCTAAGAGTGGCAGAGAAGAAGGGCGAAGGGGTCTGGCCCCTGATGACCTTACTGAGCTAGAATCACCAGCTCCAAACTCATTGTTAATAAAAATTCTTCCGTTTGACTTGCTGTTCGCTAGATATTCTCTAATGTGCAACCACATGCATCTTAACTGGAATGGGTGAACCTATATCTAAGCATCCTTTATCCTCCCGGAACCAACCTAATGACATCTTTTCTTATTTAAAATTATTTTACGATCCTGGAATTTCAAAACTCTGACTATTTGCTTTGTAGAAGCTATGAAATCTTAGTGTTTATCTTATTCGTGATGGCTGAACTCGGGAGATTTCTTATGGTTCCGGTGATTAGCTCTGGCGCCAGGCTGTCGGGACTGCCCTCCTTCAGGCTGGGGCTGCACCGTCACTGCATTAGAAGATACAAAGCAAACCTCCTGATCGAGACCCTTTTTAAGGCCAGGTATCATCTAACTGGCAGTTCTCCACTACAAATTCTTTTACTGATAAAAATTTTCATGCTTATTATGGGATCTTGATTGCCAAGGAAACAAGAGAGGGTTGGATGGGTCAGATGGGGATCATGAGCAATGCTGTCCTGTGGAAGGGAACTTGGAAGTGTTCTTGGAAACAGAGGATCCGCTCAGTCTTCTTGTCCCTGGAGTCACTACAACACACGTACTGCCTGCATGAGGCTAAGGATATGCATTCCTGGAAGCTAATTTACTGCGTATGGGTAATGCACACGATTAGGGCCTTGCTGCTGGCTAATTCCCTTCATCTCCAACCCCCTTTCTAATAACCGTTTTCTAATGGTTCTCTACACTTAGAGCACAACCCCCATCTTTCTAACACTCCATAAGCCTCCTTTAAAATCACTCTTTGTTTGCTTATCCTTTAGAAAGCAATCAAACCGTTTGCTGTGAATCAAAATGTCAGTCGTAAAAGATATAAGAAGGAAAGTTCCCTGCAGAGGGAACCGAACAAACAGGCCAGCAAGCTTGGGCTGGGATACCGGCAGCACCTCTGCTGTTGCATGCCGACGGCACACCAGCCATTTGGTAAGGAACCAGGCCAGGCTCTGGGAGATGAGAAACACACACGTAGGCTGTGGAGGCATCACTTCTGACCTTATGACCCAGGGATGTCCTTCTAGGTATCACTCAGGAGGATGAGAGCAACCCTGTACACACACAGACCATAAGCAAATATTCGTAGCAGCTGTAATCATAATAAATCAGAACTGGGAACAGCCCTGGCATTTTTTAGAAGAGAATGGATTTTAAAACTACGATGTAGCCATGCAGTGGAATACTACTTGGCAATAAAAACAAACTGCTAATATAGATAACAGTATAGCCTCTAATTGTAATATTGTGATTTATAATAAGAAATATATATTTGGTCTTTGCCCCTGATTTTGGCACAGAGCTCCTAAAACCCTTGGAATTCCCTAAGTGATGAGAACAATATAGTTGTCTTTTGTTGTACTAATGTGGTGGCTTTTGGATAGCACCCAAGGATGGGGGCTGGTTGCCAGTGGAGCCGACCTTGTGATTAGAGGTTTGGAGCTTCCAGTCCCACCCCCAACCTCTGGGGAGAGGAGAGGGCCAGGAGGTTGAGTTCCATCCCCAATACCAATGACTTAATCAACCATGCCTATGTAACAAAGTCTCCGTAAAAACCCAAAGGATGGGGTTTAGAGAACTTCTGGGTTGGTGAACACGTGGAGATTTGGGGAGAGTGGAGGCACTGGGAGAGGGCACGGACACTCCGCAAGCTTTCCCCATACGTTTCCCTGTGCACCTCTTCCATCTGGCTGTTCCCGAGTTCTATCCTTTTGATATAAGGAAGAGGCATGAGAACCAAATGTTAAACCAGGTTGTATCCAGAGCCTGCTACATGCTGCCTGGCTGAGCAGCATACAACCAGACCATGGGGGACCTACAGGAAGATTCCTGCTGAGATTACCCACAACTACTCCCTGCCCTTAACACTGCATACCCGTCCCTGGAAAGGAAAACATATTGAAACTGAATTTCTTGGACACTAGGTTTCTTTCATTCTCTTTGAGAGGAGGCCACATCTGTCTCTGGAGCATTATTCCTTCCCTAATAAATTTTCTTTTTGTCTCTAACTGGCACGTGCTTGAATTCTTTCCTGAGAGCAGTCGAGGACTCTCTCTCTCTCTCTCTCTCTCTCTCTCTCTCTGTGCAGGACTTGAGTGAACCCACTAGGGGTGTTCACCCTGTCCTGGATTTCTAGTAAGTAAAATGTTTCCTGAGTTCTGTGAGCCGCTCTAGCAAATTACTCAAACTGGAGAAGGGGATAATGGGAAGCTCTGATTTATAGCCTTTCCAATCATAAGTACAGATTACCATCTGGATTTGAGACTGGAGTCTAAAGAGGTGGGGGATGGAATGCTTAACCTATGGAATCTGATGCCATCTCCAGGTAAATAGTGTCAGAATTGAGTTGAATTGTAGGACGCCCAGCTGGTGTCCATAGAATTGCTTTGTGGTGTGGGGGGAAACCACCCCACCCATGATTGGAATCAATACCCTTTACTGACAGAAAGCAGATCAGTGGCTGCTGGGGACTGGGAACAAGAGGGGGAGGAGATCGACTGGGAAGATACCAGAGAGACGTTTTAAGGTAATGGAAATGTTCTATAACTCAGTTGGGGTAGAGGTTTCACATTTGTCAAAACTTACCGACTATATTAATTAAATGGGTATATTTATTGTATGCAAATTAAGGATCAATTTAAAAAAGTTGATTTAAAAAGTCATGTCATCTCACCTCTGTGCTCATATTACAGGTGCACATAAAGTTGTCAATAAATCTTTCCAAGCTTCAACAAGCCAAGCAAGGCTTTGCTCTTTCTGTGCCACTCTGCAGAAGTTGTGACTGCCGTGGGACAGCCCAGGTTGCACCAAAGGGCAGGAACCGTGGCACCAACAGGTAATAAATGGCAACCAGCTCTTATTCTGGTGCTGGAGACCCACAGGAAGCAGTAAGGGCTGTGGTCAACTAGAGAGTGCATGGTTTATCTAAATTTAACTCCTGTCTTGTTTCCAAGCAGGCCCGTGGGCCCAATGCAGTCATACTTTCCAATTTTTCCAGTTAAAAGTCCAGCCGTTTGTGCTGTTTTGAAATCTTATGTTCTGATGACCAATTCAAAACGTTGAAGTATTGTGTGTGGTGAAAATAAGCCTGAGGGTTGTGGATTGGCTCCCAGGCTTCCAGTGTGTGGGTTCTACAGCAGTGGAGGCTAAAGAGGGTCTAGGTGTTGGGGATGGGTTGGGGAGGAAGCAAGAGGAAACGCCGTTTTGCCCTAAGTGCAGCTCACAGATACCTCAGACCAGACCTAATAGCAATCAGCTGCAAAGACCTGCTGACTCTAAAATCATTCTTACCGGTATCTTGTTCTCATTTCGAAGTCCCGCCCCACTACATCAGCCCTTCTCTGAGAGCCAGCTCCCTCTCTCGCAAGGCAGGTCTCTGAAGGACACGCTGGCAGAGGAAAGGACCTTCTAGTACTCCCAATTCCAGGTCCCTCTGTCTCAGCCCTGGCTTCTCCTCCTGTCCCCATGCTCTGGAGGCATTGTTCTGGAAGGCTCTCTCATTTTGCTCTTGTTCTACATCCCCTCCCCAGGTGTTCCAATCCATCATAGTATCTTTGTTCATTTATGATTCCCAGACATTCATCTCCAGCCCCAGACTCTTGTGTATTCAACTGTGTGCAGGGACATCTCAACTTCACAAGTTCAAACCAAACTCTTCATTTCCTCCCCTAAATCTGGCCCAACTTCCCTGCCTAGTCCAGCTCCAGTCATATGGAATGTGACAACACTGTGTACCTATCTGACCAGGCCAGAAACCCAGGCATCATTTCTTTTTAAAGATTTAATTCTTTTTCCTTTTTAAAATGAACACACGATAAAAAAAGAAATTTTTTAATTGTACACTTTTCAGGTGTACAGTTCTGTGAATTTTAACACACGTAGATTCCTGTAACCACCACCATAATCAAGATAAAGAGCTGTTACAGTCACATCTTCCATAACCCTTGACCACTGACTACCACAGATCTGCTATCATGACAATTTTATCTTTTCAAGAACGTTACATAAATAGAATCATATGGTTTTTAACTTCTTTCACTCAGCATGCTGTCTTTGAGATTCATCCCAGTTATTGTATCATAGTTTGTTTTCTTTTATTGCTGAGTAATTTGTTCCATTGAGTGACTGGACCAGAATCTGCTTATCTATACACCCACTGAAGGACATTGGGTTGTTTCAGTTTAGGACAATTATGGATAGAGCTACTCCAAACATTTATGTATAGGTTTTTTTATGGACATAAGTTTTTCATTTATCTAGGTCGAATATTTGGGAGAGAAATGGCTGAATCATATGGTAATCGTATGTCTAACTTTTTAAGATACTTACAATCTATTTGCCAGAGTGGCTGTATGATTCTTCACTCCTCCCAGCAATATATATGAGAGAGTCAGTTGCTCCATCTCCTCATCAGCAAGTGGTATTGTTAGTGTTTTTATTTTAGCCATTCCGATGGGTGATATATAGTGGTCAGAAAGTCGTTCTTGATGCCTTTTCCATTACTACTCACCTTCGACTCACCATCAAGTCCTATTTCTTCTATCTCCAGAATATGTCTTATATGAATCTGTTTCTCTCCACCTCCATGGCAACCATTATCTCTTACCTGGACTACTGTAAAACTTCTAACCTGGTCTTTCTTGTCCTCATCATCAATTCACATCATGGCCAGAGGGAGCTTTAAAGAACATAAATTAGATCGTGTTATTGCCCTGAATAAAGCCTTTTGGAGGGTTCCTATTCCGATCTCCTCTTCAGGGCTTACCAGGCCCTGTGCCATCTGGCCCTGCCTTTGTCTCCAAGCTTCTCTGGGGCCATCCCGCCGTTGCTGACATCACTCTGCTGTCCTGGCCTCAAGCAGGTGAAGCTCTCCATCTCTGCACACACTATTTTCTCCACACTTTACCTGGCTGGCTTACCTTTTTGTTCCCCCCCCCCCCCAGTTTTTCTCTCAAATGTCACTCTTTCTAAAATAATTAATTAATATATTTTAAAATAATTTTTTTATTGTTTAGTTACAATTGACATACACTGCTATGTTAGTTTCACGTGTAAATACATAGTGATTAGACACATATTTAACTTCCGAAGTGCTCACTCTGTCCAATGTCACTCTTTAAAAAGGCTTTCTTTAATCGATAAATCTCAAATAGCTTTCCCCGCTTGATATGATCTCACACTGTGCTCACACAGTTTGATTTACATATTTGTCTATTCATTTGTTTAGTATATCATTCCTTTCTCTATACTGGGAAGCCCTTGACAGCAGTCTTCATGTCTGTTTTAGTCATTACTATGTACCCAGATGCCTAAAACAGAACATAAAACAGAGTAGCATTTGGTATTTGATAAATAAATGAATGAATAACAAAAAATATCTCAAGTTTTCCACTATTATAAAAAATACTACAGGATATCCTTTTACATAAATGCTTGTGCACTTGTACATTTCCTAAAAGTGATACTGTTGTATTAAATAGTATATACATTTGAAATTTTTACAAATATTGATAAATTACCTTCCCCAGCTAAATTAACCCTCTTTCCTCTAACAGTTTGTACAAGACTCCATAATCCTGCCAACAAGGGAAAAGATCATATTTTAATTTTTTAAAAGGTTGATATTTAAAATTTAGTAGCTCAGTGTATTGGTCAGAGTCCTCCAAAGGAATCAGAACCGATAGGATGTGTATACACATAGACTTGTGCAAGGAATTGATTCATGTGATAGTGGTGGTTTGGTGAGCCCAATCTGATGGAGGAGGCCAGCAGGCTGGAGATTCAGGAAAGAGTTATAGTTCAAGTTCAAAGGAAGTCTACTGGCAAACTCGGAAGAGCTGATGTTACAGATGAAATCTCAAGGCAGTCTGCTGGGGAGTCCTCTCTTGCTCAGGGGAGGTCAGCCTTTGGTTCTACTCAGATTTTCAACTGATTGGAGGAGGCCCACTGACATTATGGAGGAAATCTGCTTTATTCGAAACCTACAAATTCAAATGTAAATCTCATCCAAAATCATCCTCAGAGAAATATATAGAATGTTTTACCAAATATATGGACACCATGGCCCAGCCAATTTGACACATAACATTAACCATGAACAGGACTATTTTAACTTTAATTTCTCAGATAAGAAGTGAGGCAGAAAATATTTGTGTATTGTATGTAGTCATTTATGTTTCTTCCTATACTTGCTTCTTTCATATATGATTTGTAGGAATTCTTTGAATATTAATATATAAGCCCTTTATCAGTTACCTATGTAGAAAGATAGTGGTCTTTTACTTTCTTAATGATAATTTTTTCCATAGCATTATATTTTTATGTGCTCAAATTTGTGTTTGATGACTTCTACATTTATGTCTTGCTAGAAAAAAGCCTTCACGTTTATGAGGTTACAAATGATCTTAAATAATATTTATACAACTTCTATAGTTTTTTAAAACATATTTTATCCTTAGTATAACTGGATTTTACTTTTGCCATTTAATTACAACTTTTCAAAATAGAGAGGCAACTATCCCAGCATTATTTACTGAATGGTCCATCCTTTCTCACACTAATTGAAATGGATTTGAATCATTTGATTAGAAAGAATCCTCAAATTATGATCTACAACAACAAAATATCATCACTTTACCCATTTTATTAACAAAGATGTTTAAAGATTCAAAATACCCAGTGTTGGAGAAGAACATAGAAATGAGTACTCTCATGCACAGTCGATGAGAATATAAATTACTGAATGTTTTCAAGAAGGTAATATGGAACTATCTATCGAAAAATTTTAAGTACATCACTTTGACCCAGCAATGATATCAACTACATATGTAAATATCCATCTCACCAAAATACTCTGTGTTTATACAGAAAGGAAAAAGAAGAAAGAAAGAAAGAAAGAAAGAAAGAAAGAAAGAAAGAAAGAAAGAAAGAAAGAAAGAAAGAAAGAAAGAAAGAAAGATAGATGATGGATGATAGAGATATAATAAAGCACTGTTCATTATAGCAAATGAACTGGAAGCTATGAAAATGAATCCCGAATGGTTGCATAAATTATAGGATGGTCTAGAAATAATGTACCATGTAGTTATTAGAAAGAAAATAGTAGATCCATACATTCTGACATGGAAAGATTGCCAAGGTGAAAAATAAATTTCAGAACCATATATATAGTATTATTCTATTTATGCATTTTTAAAACTATACACTTATATAAGTGCATATATGGGTATAAACAAAAGAAAGATCAACTTTGTGAGGGGAGATGTGTCAGGAAGAAGTAAAATGACATTTCATAAATTACTTCTGTATCACTGAATTCTTTTACGATAGGGACATTTGTGCATTATTACACAATTTTTAAAAGTTAAAGCACTAATAATGGAAAAACATTCATCATCTTGATTCTGATCAAGCTAGAACAGAGGACACAGAAATTCAAGTTACCTGAAAATTCACAGGGCTGTTGCGAGGATAGCTGGGATAATGGGGAGAAATCATTTATCACAGTCAGGCCTTTGAGCTCTCACCCCTCAAACCTCAGGTACTGAAAACAGGAGGAGTGTTTGCTCTAAGAAAAATGAGGGTGGTGTCACTGCGAGATAGGGGAATGAGAGTAGGACAGGCCAATAAGAAAGAACCACCAGGGCAGGTGCACAGGAGATGTGTGTGTGTGTGTGTGTGTGTGTGTGTGTGGACGGGGGGCAGTCTCATCACTCACCGCCTCGTGTGGGAACAAGCACATGCCCTTGGACACTGCCATTTCACTCTCTGATATAAAATTGGAAATACACCCCAAAGGGTGAGTATCAAGGTAATCATACTCAGACAGTGCCTTGTCTGACCAGTCTCCTGTGAGCCAATCTCATGGAATCACCAGCAATGAGTTCAAAATGTGATCAGATTTCTGGCACTGTTCCAGCACTCTCTCCCCAGACTGATCTCCAGACACCCCCCAAAAACGGGCATAAGATTTTCCCTAAATTAGAGGGCTCCTGTGAGCCCTTGAGATGCATGGTGACAACTTTTGAGGTACAATGTCATAACTTTTGGGAGGAGCCTTCTATCATAACAGCCAGAGAGAGGAATTTTTAAATGGTAACTTGGAAAAAAAGTGGTGCAGAGCCAAGGCTGTCCCTGTAGCACCGCGACTCTGGCTCGCAAGCATTCCTCGGGAGGGAAGAAGAGGTGAACTTATGACTGGTGCACGAGGGATTGCTCAGAACTGGTATCCCTGAAGGCTGGCCTCACACGTTGGAGTGAGCATCACTCCTCCTGCATAGTGTGGCTGACAAAGACAGTGACCACTGCACCAGCCCGTGAGGTCGTCTTGCAGATAAGTACAACAGCAGAGCTAGTGGAGAGCTTTGCAATGTGGGCGAAGATTATCCCCATAGATGTTTTCTTTAACTTGTAAAATAGTCCTGAAGGGTTGGTGTCATTCTGCCTTCTTAACAGACGACAGCACTGAGGATCACCTCTGTGAAATGAATACAGAGTGCAAAAAGTGGACCTTTGCTGTTTTAGTTTCAGCCAAGAACAATCAGTAGATACCAAGCACTGCCACAGTTGAACCTGATGAGAGCTGTTAGACCAGCCATGCAGACTCTGGAAACTAGCTCTGTCAGCACTTGCTCAAGACTCCATCTCGGCCAAATACAAGGAGCTGGGATGTGGAGGAGGCAGACGTTGAGGACTGTTTCGGAGAGCTGGGAGTACACTGTGTTCTGACACTGGTGGGGAGATGAGGGGAACTTCCTGCTCAGGGATAAGATGCACAATAGAAGGACTTAAAGCTAGCCACTGGCAGGGCTTAACATGCCCCTGAAGTTCAGAGGAGACAGGGCTGGAGCCAGGTGCTCGATGAGAGAAATCAAAACGTGAAAGGTTCACTGTGCCTGGCAGAACAAAATGAGAGAGAAGGCTACATTAGGAGTGAACTGCTTGTCCACCAATAATGGGACAAAGGTACCTGGCTCCCTTGGACCAAATGAGGGCTCTTTGCTGAGAAGCCTGCCTAGAATCATTTTATAAATGAATCTACCCAAGGGCCAGCCTACAGGAGTAGTGCAGTCCCACAGAGAGGATGCCCAGGGGCTAAAGGTGGTTCGAATGTGGTCAAGCAGAGGAGGCACGCCGCATCCAAGGGAGATACAGAGAAAGGAGCCAGTTGGGAGGTCCGAGAACCTGTGAAAGTTCCCCACGGGAGAATGAGCCAGCACTAGACATCTGCCCTGACCAGAGGGCATCAGCTTCGAGTCATAACTGTACCAGGCCCCTATACATTCACTGCGCCTCCCACCCCCTCTCTACCCACAGAGCAGGTCCCAAGGCAATTCTCCCTTCCACCCCAACACCCAGTTCTCCTTCCCAGAGACAAACCACTGCTAAGTTACTTGGGTATCACTTTCCCCAATCTACTCCTCACCCAGCATCCAGATGGATCCTTTGGGAATGCGAAGCAGATTACAGCACGCCTCTGCCCATCATACTCCGGATGTCAATCTACATCCTGACATGGCTACAAGGCCCCACACAATCTGGGCTCTGCTGATTGCCCTGACCTCATTCCCACAATGGCTCTTCCTTTGCTTGGTCCCATTGCAGTCACTCTAGCCTGCCTGACCTCCTCTGTCTGACACACTGTGGCTCATCTCAGGCTTTTCTGTCCCTTGCCTGAATGCCCCTGACAGTCCCACACCTCATATTCTTCTTTTTTGCAGGTTTCTGCTCAAATATCACCTCCTTGGAGAGACCTTCTCAGACTGCCCTCACTTTTTGTCCCTTACTCTGTTTTTCCAGCCTCTGTCTTTCTTCTTAGTGCCAGCCTAGCCCCTGGCTTGATGTCAATGTATCTGCTTCTCATCTATTGCCCATCTTGTCACAATGAAACATGAGCTTTGTGAAACAGGCCCTGTTTATCACTGATTGTCCAGCACCAGCGTGTGCTGTCCTGCGGGGGCTGCCCTGCAAGTATTCACTGAGTAAATGTGCAGGCGTATTACCCCTTCTCCAACTCGCTATTCTTACACTTTGCTTTTTTCATTTAACAATGCACCTCAGGGTTTGATGTACACTGGCATATGTAGATCTGCCTCATTCTTTGTAACAGATTTCTACTGGAGGTCCCATAGTTTTTCTTTAACCAGACTTTTTCTGATGGACATAAGTTATTCCCAGTCTTTTATTATCACAGAACAAACAAACAGAAAACTCCGTGATGAACATAATTCTTGTGCACATGAGAAAGTATATCTGCACATTAAACTCCTAAATGTCAACTTGTTGGATCAGATGGTATGAGATTTTTAATTTTGAACGACATCATCAAATCGCACTTCCAGCAATGTGTCCCAAGTGACAGAGGGAGAAACAGGGGTAGGATATGAGGTCAGAGAGTGAGGGGAGGAGGAAGTTGACACAGTGGACCTTGTAGGTCACTGTAAGGACTGCGGCTTTGACAAGAAAGATGGCGAGACATTGGGATTTTGAGCTTTGAAGGGATGTGACCTACTTACATTCTAAAAAAATCATTCTGGCTGCTGTGTGAACAGATTGAAGGGGGAAACCACAGAAGCAGGGGGCCCAGACAGACCACTAAGGAATGCAGAGGAGAAATGGTGATGATAGCCTGAACCAGGGTGGTAGCAGTAGATGTAGTGGAGAAGTGGTTGGATTTGGGATATATTTTGGAAGACAGAGAAGAAATGATTGCTTAATGGAGTAAATGGCAGGAGCAAGAAAAAAAAAAAAGAATACAGGTCAAAGATATTTCTGAGGTTTAGGGCCTGAGTAAGCCCCAAAGGGAGGATAGAGAAGCGAAGTCAGTATCACCCAGGGTCCCACTCCTGTGGTGCTGAAAGTGAGGGCCCAGAGAGGCAGCAGCTGGTGGACGAGAGGCATCTGGAAACCTTGGCTTCCTAACAGGTGAGCTTTCTTGATCTTAGACGATTTGTGTGGTTTCAAAGGGGTACAGCTGAACTGCAGTGGGCCCAGCTTAAAAGCAAACAAAAACAGTGACCGCCTTGGGCCCAGTTCCCTGGTTGGGCCCATGTTCCTCCTTTCTCTTTGCGTTCCTTACATTATGTATGGCTGGAAGCCTCTGTTCCCTGTCATCAAAGTGTTTCTCAATCATTCCATTTTTAGTGTTCCCCTATCTGGCCTTCACCGCATCTGTTGCTGCTGAAGAGGGCAGCACTGGCTCTGTGTTGTCAAGATACCAGGAGGGCTCTCAACCAGAAAAGGGCTGTCAGATTCTGACTGGCTGCCGCAGCTCATCAGGACATACCAAACACCAGGAGAGGAAGATAAGGTCAACGGATGAGACAACCATCATCTGAGGTCAGCCAACCAACCCCAGACATAAGTCAGCAACCTTAAGCTCGTTCCCGTGTCCTTTCCCCATGTGGCCCACCAGGCTGAGCAGCCTGACCTGTCTTCTACCCAGCCACACTGGCCTCCTTTCTGTTCCTCTGACGCATTGAGCCTGTTCCCAGCACAGGCCTTTGGTGCTTGCTGTTCCCTCTACCTGCAATGCCCTACACGTGGCTAGCTCCTTCTTCAGCCCAGGTCTTTGACAGCTCTCTCCTTAAAAAGTCCGTGTCGGTCTCTTTAGATTTCCCTTTTTTCTTCCTTTCCTCACTTGAAATTGCCTGACAGATTTGTTCATTTGTTTCCTGTCTGTCTTGTTCACTCAGGGCGTTTGATAAATGGGGACGAGTGATGGTGAAAGGTGTGGCATCACAGAGAGGAAGCACACATGCGTGATTAATGTGACTCCGTCTGCACTTTGACTTAGATTTGAGATGTTGCATGCCCACTCCCGTGATGCAGCCTTATGATTCCGAAAACAAAACAAAACGAAACAAAAAACTGGAGTCTGAATTCCCTTTTCTGCCCCGGTGACCCTAGGACCCCAGCACCAAGGATGTCCCAGGACCGGTAACCTGGCTGACAGGAACAAGGTGAAGAGAGAGGGCAACAAGCACAGGTTCTGACCTACTCTTTGCTTGTATCATCAGCCAGCAAGCTCTGACAGGCATATCCAGCTTTCATTCTTTCACTCCACATATTCAAATGCCTGTTACATGTAAGAGACTATGCTGGACTTTTTCTAAGGGCAAAGTAAAAACAGTTACTTCCAGAAGAGCCAATCTTACCTAGACTCAACGTTAGCACCCCATGAGAAGGGGTGGGGTCACCCTAGCAGGCATTGCCTTTTCCAAGGTGAAAGGGGACTTATTGAGAGACCCTCAAAGTTTTGGAAACTGCCAATGGTCCTGGCACCTGCTAGAAGAGAGGATTCTGCAGCTCTGTTCCTGACCTGGGATTCAGCTCACATGATTGGGAATGGTGATGGAGAGCTTACCACCCACCACTCTGGCCCCAGCATTTTAAGATAATGAAAGCAACCTTATCCCTCAATCTTCGCCTTTCCAGTAAGTTTATGTTTCTTAATCAAATACAGACAGAAAAATGACACAAATTAACTTGGTAGAGAGCCTAAGATTATTATGTTGCTTTCGTCTAGTGTATATCAAGCATCAAAACCACTTCCTAAGTGCCCATTTTAGGACAGGTGCTGTGAGGGTTAGGGAGGGCCAGCTTGCAGGGATGCAGAAAGACCACTTGGGTACCAAGAAGGAAAGTGGTGAGCTAAATGAGATCCTTTCTTCTGGGGAAATTGGGCTGAAGGTCCCTCTCCCTGGGTCGGGGGAAAGAACAAGAATCTCTGTTAGCAGGGTCAGGCAGTCAGTGGCACGACACATACATTCCCTGAGGAGAGACAAAGCACCCTCCATGAGTGTCCATATCTTTATGTGTTGGCCTCGAGACACCACCGGGAAGTGATGTGGACCCTACACAAGTTGGTGGGAGACCAACAGTGAGAAGAGAGGGTGCGCCAGGCAGGATGCAGTCCACAGGGAGAGGGAATGAGTTGGAAGGAAGACTCACAACCCAGCTTGCCCTGGCAGCAACATGGACTCAAGATAGTCTGAGTTCAAGAAAAGATATTTGTAAGAAGGAAACTGATAGGCAGAAAGAAGCCAGGCAATACTTAGGATACTCACCAGTTTCAGCAGAAGCCTCCATGGAAGAGAATGGAAATCGACCAAGTCAGAGGCTTTGAGAGGAAAGGTAAGGGAGGAACAAAATAAGAAAGAGCATAGGGAGCAGGAAGTGGATGCATATGTAAAATTATTCAAATAATTGTCCATGGAAAAGAAACAGAATAGATTACTTGGAATGCAGAGGGAGGAGAAATAAGTTTGGTGGGGACAGAATTTGGTTAAGGGATCCAGAGAGTCAAGCCTCTTTGTAAAAGCTCAATTATTGACCTTCCTCTTTTGACCACATGTCTTTCCTAGAAATAAAAGCCTGTCATCTGTGAAAGAGGAAAAGGCAGTCTAGTTAGACAAGGTTTCACCTGCTTCTGAGATCTGTTGTATTTGAAAAGCCATTCATTTGCCTCCAGAAAAGGCAAAGCACCCAACTTTAATTGTGTTCAGGGAAGAGGCTGTTGGGATCATGTCCTAGGAAGAGATGGGATAGAAGGAATGCATGTAGATAAACTTACAAAGAGGGAGCAGAGTATGGGGTTCACTCTTACCGCCTCTGCCTTCTTCTTGCCTCTTCTTCTCTGCTTCAACCAGATAGATCCAAGGTGGCTGCAGTTTCTGTGGAGGCCATTTGACTCAGACACATGTGACGCAAACAGACAGATTATGCTTTATCTCTCCGCAGGAACCGTGTCTTTTCTTGGCCCATGGTATATGACCCAGAGTCAACAGAGGCTATACTCTCATCTCCACGGACCAGGACACTTGACCCCCTGCCCCCCAGAACCCCACTTCGGGATCCCAGCATCTTATTTCCCCTTCACTCCGTTATCAATCTGTGATCTCCAAGGCCAAGATTTTCCAGGTTTACAGTCACCGTTTCTCCTTGGCATGAGTGCACTTCTATATAAAGAAACAACAGAACTGGGGTGGGGAGGCAGGGGGGGCCTCTCTCTGCTGTACTTAATTGTATCATTTTACCATTATGCTTTTCTCGAATGTTCGTGACAATGTGGGTTTGGTTAAGAAAGGTGAGGAATGTGGAGATGGACCACTCCTTTAACCCTAGAGTCCTGGACAGGGTGTTGGCTCCACTGTGTCCCACCATAGTCCACGTATACACCCAGCACATGTGCCAATACACTGCGCTATAGCGAAGGTTTCAGGCCTAATTTGAATTTTTTTTTCTTACTGGCAGGTAGTGCATGCCATTCATCACCTTGTGTTGGCTGCAGGGCCAAAGTTGGAAGAAGAGCTGGTGGGAAGGTGGGGTGAAGAGGGTGGGGCTTCTGTATTGTGAGACTCTTTTCAGAAAAAGTTGGATTTATGCTATCACTTTGGAGAGTAGTTTGGCAGCTTCTGCTGAAACTGAAAATGCATGTGCCACGTTACCCAACATTCCCCTCCTCTGAGGAACTTTCCCACATGTGTGTAAAGAGACATGCACAGGGATGATCGAAGCAGCGTAGTGCTGATGAAAAGCTGGGAGATTATCTAAATGTCTATAAACAGTAGCATGGAAAACGTAAAATGGCTTAGTAATAGGAGGGAATATTATTCGGCAGACAAAAAAAATGAATGAGATCTGTAAGCTTCAGTGATGAATATCAAAAGGGTAGACAGCAAAGACATAATTTGGAGTGGAAAATAGCTAGGTAAAAAGAATGACTTATAGGCTTAATTTTTAATTCTTAATAAAAAGAATGATATTTATAGGCTTAAAAAAACACAAAAGAATACTAGACAGTGTTTAGACTTAAGCACGAAGTACATTTCATAGACAGGACATGGACCTGCCCACAGACAGGAAAGATATACTTAAATTCCAAATTATGTTGCCTCTGGCAAAGAAGAGAGAAAATCCAGTGAGGGAGAAACGTAACGGAAACATCAACTTCAAAAATCTGAAGAAATATGACTGCTAATAAGCATTCTTTTTGCATGATGAATATATGCAAATTCTTCATGTTTCTAAGTTTCCATACTTAAAGTTTTAACCCAAATTTTAAAAAGGATGGAGAAAAGCTTTCTTATTACTGTGATAGCTTGTGAAAGGACATATCTTTTGGTTGTAAGTGACTGAAAACACAATTCAAACTGGCTTGAGCTAAAATAGGGAGAATTTTTGGTTTTTACATCTGAAAAACCCAGAGTATATCTGCTTCGAAGGGACATCAAACTCCTGGACTCGGTGTTTTGCTGCCCTGCCTTCCTTTAAGCTGACTTCAGCCTCTCTCCTCAAAGTAGCCTCCAAAGTGATGTCCAGCATTCAGTTCTGGTTCAGTTCAGTAGAAGAGAGGTTCTCTCTCCTAAATAGTTAGAAGGGAAGCACTGGGCTAGCTGTCCTTGGCCTGGATTGTCACATGCTCATGTGTGAACCATCGTTGTGGTCAGAGGGAAACTACGCTGTTGGCCCTGGTTCTGGGTCACACATCTAGCGCTGGAGCATGAAGTGGAAAGTGAGGTCAGCTCCACCAAACCATATCACAGAGGGGGCGGACAGGGTGCTGTCAAGAAGGCCAAAGCAACAAATACCCACCACTGATTGCTGGCTCATTTTGGAAAATGGCTTGCAGACCATGTTGCAATAAAACTATAATCTTCAAGTCCACCAATCAGTTCTGTCTTCCCTGCCTCCCTCTTATCACTCTGCACCCTGTCCCAGTAGTGGGGGTCCCTAATGGGAGTGGTATTATAGATGTCAGAGCTAGGCTTGTAGTAGACTTTCTGTAAGCCATCAGTTCTCCATTCAAGTTGGGGTAGGGGCATAGCCTCTGCCAAGGGAGCTGGTTAGAATCTCAGAGAAGCATTTTGCAGCAAGGATGGAGTGCATGGATTGAAAACACGTGTTTAACATAATTTTATTTTTGCCATATAATACTTGTTTAATGTAACACACACTGCAGACAATTAACAACTTGTCAAAAAGGTATGTATTCAAAAACTGACACACTAATGTGGAAGTATAGTATCTTGAGCCCAGCTTAAGGAGAAAGTGCTCACATAAGTTTACATAAACCAACTAACCCAACTTCAAGTCAAAGTCCCTTTCCAGTGGACGCTCACCCTCCTCATCATTATCCTGAAAACCAGAGGGAGTTGAGGAAACTTTGCTAATGGTATTCTCAAACTATCCTTTTTGTACCTTAACACAATGCTCCAGCAAACATTCACTTACCAGCAGGTGCAGTAGTCATTACATTGAACTAGATTATATGAACTAGATGTTACTGAGTACTCTAGCTGCAAAGTTGGGGCTTTGACTGGGGCTTCGTGAAGCTCCCCTTCTAAAATAAAGCACACTGGGTATGTTCCTAACATTTGCTCTGACAAGCTTTCTTTAACCTTTGCTGACAAGAATCAAACATACAGTTTTTTCAGGATGACATGGGACAAACATAATTAGTATTGAACTTTTCCCTTCTTCCAGTTTATAGAATTTCTAAGATCAGAAACCCTGCTTATATTTTTGATCAACACATCATTTAATGTAGATGAAGTAATCCTGCCCCATAAAACAAGAAGAAAAACTTCAAAAAATCTTTAGAATAAGAATTCTCATTACCATAAAGTGATGAATATATAGACCTGAGCAGAGCGATTATATCTTGTCCATCTAAACTGGACTTGTTACTTTTTATCTCGTGGCTGAATAGTTCTGGTTTTTATGCCTCATAGTTAATACATCAAAAAGCTTTGCATTTGACCAAGCAGACTTTAAACTCATATCTTTGGAAGTTTAAGCAGCATTAAATTTTAACTATAAAATTTTGAATCGTTAAATGCTTATACACCAAGTAGCAAAATGCTTTATATATGTGCAGTTACATTCAGAGAATAAGCATAGTTTATCATCTCACTAGATCGGTAACCCTCAAACTTTTTGATCTTAGGGTCCCTATACTCTTAAAACTTACTGAGGACCCCAAGAGATTTTTTTATGTTTACATAGGTTATAGCTATTGACATTTACCATATTAGAAATTAAGAAAGAAAAAAATTAAAATATATATTAATTTATTTTAAAATAATAATTATAAAGCCATAACATGTTAATATAAATGACACGTTTTCATGAAAATAACTTCTGTGAATCTCTTTGCATATCTAACAGAAGGTAGATATGCATTCTCATATCTGCTCTGCATTCATGTGATATCACATGTCAGGTAGCCTCTGAAAAACACCACTGTATGTTGATTCATGAGAGAATGAGGGCGAAGAATGCAATTAACATCCTCATATCATTATGAAAATAGTTTTGACCTCACAGATCCCTGAAAGGTCCTCTACCCCCATCCCCACGAAGGGATCTCCAGACCACACTTTGAAACTGCTTTACAAGATTCACGTATTTGGATGTCATCTGGATTGGTTTTTCCTTGATGCGTGGTTTCTAAGGAATGAAAGAAGAAAGGAATGGAGGAGCCAACTACAGAACTCCTTACATAGAAGAGTGTCTAAAATAACCACAAAAATAATAAAAACAGCACATAATTTCCAAGTTAGTGATATGAGAAAAGGAAATGTGAATATAAGAAATGAGAAGAAATAAAAAGACAATCCCAAAGAAAGGCATGAGGAGAGAAAAAAAAACATTGAAAGGTGAGGAGAACAGAAAGCACAAAATAAGATGGTAGGTGTTTCAGTTTTTGCTTAAATGAAGTCGTTCACTATGATAATTCATGTGAACAGGTACAATTATTATTTGGCCATGCATGGTATATATGTATATTTCAGTACATGTGTATACTTTAATAAAAGTGCTTAAAACTAAGATGGCAGAAATAAATGGAAATATATTGGAAATTATTATTACATAAATGTAAGTGAATAAAATGATATAGTTAAAAGATAAGTACTCTCAAATTATCAGACCCTATTACAAAATATCCAACCACTCTATATACTGCTTATAAAAGACATCTAAAACATAACACTATAGAAGGTTTGAAAGTAAAAGAATGGACGAAGATATACTAGAAAAGTACTAAGCAAAAAAAACAAGTTCGTAAGGCTATATTAAGTATCAGACAAAATAGATTTTAAGGCAAAAGGAACTATGATAAGTTTAATTAATGGGGAAGGCAGAAGTACAAGGAGAAATAGACAAATTCACCACCATAGAAAAGCATGTAACACATTTCATGATGTAACTGATAGATCATATAGACAAAGCAAATAAAGGTTATTAAGATTTGAACATCACAAATTAACAAGTTTGATCTAAGACAGATAGAGAGAACATAGCCCCAGCAATTGCAGAATCTATGTTCTTATCACACCTGGAATATTAGATTGACTACATTCTAGGCCAAAAACCAATTTTCAACAAATTTCAAAGAACTGGTACCATTCAAACAATATTCTCTGACTATGGTGCAATTTAGTTAGAAATGAGTAACAAAAGGATTGAGGAAAAAATGCTTGAAAATTTAAAAATGTTTTTAAACTCAAGAGTCAAAGGAAAAAATTATATGGAAATTAAAGCCAACTTAGAACTTAAAATAATGAAAAATCTGTGAATCAAAACATCTCACTAAAACTGCTCTTCGAAGGAAATCTATAGTCTTACACACTTATATTAGCAAAGAAGAAAAGCAAAAAATTAATGAGAACTCAACCTCAAAAAGTTAGAAAAAGAACAACTGAAAAGACATAGTAAAGTAAAAGGAAAGAAACAATGAGCTAAAATTAGACATTAATGAAATAGAAAACAAAGATAAATGCCAGAGAAGATCTTGGTTTTTTGAAAAGACAAATTAACAGACCTCTCGTAAGACTAATCAAGGAAAAAAGAAGACACGAAGACACGATGTTGGGGATTGGAAATAGGACATAACTATTAAAAAAAAAAAATACCCTGACTTGAGTTTTTTCGCACTAGCACTGACTTCTCCTTTCTTGCATATTTTATAGACCTGAGCCAACAATGGTTTTGATTGGGGTGCTGGTCCTCTGGGCTCACAAACAGGGTTGTATCTGGTCCTCCAGATCCTTGCCTGTGCTGGATGTTCAGACCCAGCGTGTGCAACCACCACTCCCCCGCCCCTGTCCTGAATCAGAGCCAAGGGTAGAGCAAAGATCTCTACAGTAGGTGTGTGGATACCATCTTATGGATCCTGAATAGGGAAGATAAAGAATTCCAAGACTCTGATATTCCAGGATAAAGGGCTTGTGGTTTACCTTGAAGCGGTGCCAAATGCAAATAAGGAAATGTCACAAACTCTGGGGAACAAAATGAAAACACTTCACTGGAATGGATGAATTTGGTTTGATACGCTCACTGCTCTTCTTTGCTTCTTAAGCTAGCCACAGAAGAACTCACCCTAGTTCTTTTCATTGTTCCCCTTTTTGAGCCCTCCTCTGCAAAAGAAGTAACACCAAGTGGCAAATTTAGTCTCCTATGAAGCTGACATTAGCCGTACCTAAGCTCCCATTTCCTCTCTCGGCAGCCGGCTCTCTAACTCTTCTTCTTCAACACCCTGACAGTAGGGCAACCAAGCTCTGTGGCCTCTGTAGACATCTATCAAAAACTTTGTGGACAGCAGAGGAAGAAAAATAGAAAATCAAAGGGTCAACATAAGCATTGAGAGCATCGAGCAATAGCGTGCATGCTTGTCAGCTTTGACTTCTCTAGAGAAACCCCACCACATGAGACACATTGTAGGGCCCAAAACAGACCAGGAAATTGAAGAGAGTCACTGTGGCCAGCCCACGGATCTCCAGCACTTCCTGGTCCCCACTTGGGGCCGGGAGAGCATGATATGCCAATAGTAGAAGATGGTGACCACCATGGGATAAAGAAGAGGACAAGGCACAGCTTGTCTACATGGGCCCCTCCAGACTGTGGTTGCCTCCTTTAGAAAGTACGCCAAGGTTCATACTTCTCCACTCATCCCCTATCCCCAGCCCACCTCCTAGCCAGCACATTTCCCAGCTGGCCCGACTCTGGGTCCCTAACGCCAGCCTCTTTCACACACTGCCTGGACTGTCTGGGCTTGTTATTTTTGCTCTAACATTCCTAGCTGTGTGACTTGAGGTAAATTATTTAGCCTTTCTGTGCCCCATTTGTTCATCTCTAAAAAAAGATACTAATTGTCCCATTTTTTTAGGCCAATTATGAGAATTTCATGAAATAATGAATGTAAAGTGCTTAACACAGTGTATAACCTAGGGTGAGTACTGATCAATTGAGATATTATTACCATGCAAATAGGGGCCGAGGGTCTCCCAGGGGCAGGAGTAAAACTGGAGTCAGATCTGATTTGGGTCTGTGGCCTGCTTCTGGCAGCTGTGTCCCTGGACAAGTCATAATCGCTCTGACCCTTGGTTTGTTTTTTTAAATGGGGATGATGCTGACTTTACAGGCAGGGTGACCATGCCTTGGTTTGTCAAGGTGGTCCCTGTTTCACCTGTTGTCCTGGCATACTTGTTAACAGTACACAGAAAGGATACCTGTTACCCCCACGGGGACCTTGGGTGCTGGGCTCAAAGGGGGCCCCAGGCTACCTGTTCCCTGTTATTGATGTTGTTGCAGCCCCAGCTGGTCTGGGTTGGGCACAGAAGTGGCCTCATTAGTTCATATTCCAGGCCCTGGGGGTGACCTCATGCAGGCCTCAGTTTTAAGGTCAGATACAAAGGGATGAAATGCAAGACAAAGGCTGCGGGCCCCCTGCCTGGCTCCAAACCCCAGGTCAGTCCCAACTGGTGCACTTGGAGAGGGGCCTAGCAATGACCTCCAGGCCGTGGCTTTCTGGGGCTCCCTGCACACCTCACTGCATTCAGGCCTTGCCGTCAGCCCTGACCCAGCTGTGGCCAAGCCCTTTCCTGCCCCTCAGCTCATTAGTGCCTTTTGGACCAATGGCATTTAGATGTATGTGGCCTATGACAGTTTATCATCTGGCCACCTACAAATATACTTCATCTTAAAGATGCATGAGGAGCCTTTGATGATCAGAGAGCTACACAGCTGCACAGGAAGCACCACACCCAGCTGCTCTTGGATGAAGTTCTCATAGCAGACAGGGAGGCCTTTGGCGTCACTCACCACATTGTTGGTTGGTAAGTATTGGACAATGACTAAATGCTACGGTGCCTAAAAGACAAGATCTGGGAGACCAGAGCAGCAGTCACTCCGTTCATGGGCTGGTGGGACAGCCTGTATTGCACGAGAGCAGCCCCTCCCAGGTAGCGCTCGATGCTGGTATCTTCCAGGAGCCATGTTCGCAGTACATGCCACGGTAGAAGCCATAGCCAGCGAGAGCACAGAGCATGCCTTCCAAGGGCCAAAAGAAATTATACGCAGCCTCGACAATCTTGAAGGGAAGCAACAGCAGCAGCAGCAGCAGGAGGTTCTCCAGCTTCAGGCTGAGCAGGAGGATGTGGACCCGCGCAGGTTGGGGCTGGTGGACCTGCCCCACGAAGGCACATAGGCCAGGAGGTTGGCAGGAGAACAATGAGAAGAGATATGATGTAGACAAAGAGAAATCCCAGGCTTCGCGGCTTCATTACATCTTCTCTCCCTCCTTCACTGAGTGATTATTGTTAACCCATCAAACTGACTACTGTTCTGCTTCTGCGTGCCATGGAAAAAGAAGACCTCCTTGCTCCCGAACCAAATTACTTCTTTAGCAACTTCCCCTGCTCCATTTCCACCCTACCAAAGAGAGAAAGAGGGAGAGGAGGACAGAGAGACAGGGAGAGGGAGAGAGAGAAGAAAAAAGATTAGTCTCCTAAGAATTTGATGTCTCAGACCTGAAAAGTTCTGAGCTCTCCAAGTCCCACTAGAAACGGCATTTTGTGAATGTAGTGACATCATCTGTCTTGTTCATCATTGTACCCCTAGCACCTAGAACTGTGCCCAACACATAGTAGGTGTTCAACAAATACCCGACAACTGATAAGTGGCTACATTGGCTGAGGGGAAAGAAATAGCTGCTTCATTACAAAGAGGGAAGAAGTCCGAGACTGTCTTCTGAGATTCTCCAAATTCTACTCAGCCTGGTTGTGGCTTTTTTTCTCTCCTCATTGTTGCCTCTTTTCTTTTTCTTTTCTCTCTTTAAGTCACTGGGCTTGAACATAAATTTCTCAGCTCCACCTCTGAAAATGGGAATTTGATTAAGCCCAAGGTTGAGTCCCAGTTGCGGGGTTTCTTGATTCCATGCTGAGCCATTTAGGTTTGGGTGGGGTAATGGAAGGGGCCTGACCTGGGCCAGGTAACCAGGATGCCAGTCCTGGCCATGCTTCAGCTCAATCATGTGACCCTGGGAAAATCACTCAAGTTCTCTCAGCATCAGCTTGTCTTCCTCTGAACCACACATAAGCAACAATTTCACCAGAACTACCGCAATTCCCAGTATGCTGCCTACAAATTCACCCTTTCTCTCCCCTAAAGAAAGCATATGTACATGAGATTTATGTCAACCAAGAGGCACTTTTAATATCCACTAACTTAACATTAAGGTAGACACTTAAGGCTTTAAGTCCTTAACCTGTTACTGGTAACAGATTACTGGTGCCCATCTGTGCAGCTCATTCCCAAACTGGAAGATGTTGGAGCGGAGGACCAGGTGGACAGGAAGCTTGCCTTTTACTTTCCTCCTGCCCTTACCTGTGCCCAGCCCTCACCAGCACAGTCTCTCCATTACTTTGTCCTGGCCCCTTCCTATGTCTATGACTGCCTTCCTCCCCTCTTAGGGACGGGACACTGAGAGACAGAATTAGAGCCTGCCCGCAGACCGTGGTGGGCTATGAGAGGACCCCTGGCCCTTTGCGGACACTTTAACACAGGGCACCACTTTCTTATTGGGTTCACATGTGTCTAGGGATTCTAGAAAGGTTTCGTGAGGCATGGCTGAAGAATAGCCAACTCGGCTGAGTGCTGACTAGGGAAAACTGGCCGAGCAGGAATGTGACCAGGGCCAGGGATGGGAGAAACTGAGAAAACTGGCGATGCACAAGCTCATTGGGCAGAATCAGCCCAGGGAACAACATCAAAGAGGAAACCTGAATTATGAAAGCAGAACGAAGCCTGAAAGACTAAACATGGCTTGAGATCTAGAGATCAATTAGAGTCGTGGGAACAGAGTTTTGGGGGAAACAGAGAGGCCTGAGTGACCTGGAAAAGAGTTCAGCTCTTGACCTTCCTTTTCCTGACACATAGCAAGTTCTTGGAGGACCCTGAATAGCAGAAGTGCCTATTCCACGTGTTGGTAAATGTCCGTTTAGGGCTGATCTTCGAGAGCTGACTGCTTGGGAACAGGATGAGGCTAGATGCGCAGATTAGTGAGCAAGGAACACTAAACAGCTAAATGCTAGGACCCTGGGAGGAGAACTGGGGCTGCTGGTACTTCTGCCTGGGCCTGAGGGAATAGGAAACATTAGCGAGAAGTTACTGTTCTATGTGTTTTGTATGCTCTAACCCACTGTGCTAGCTCTCCCAAAGGCTTTGGGTGTAGGAAGACAAAGACTCACTTTCTTTTCCAGAGATACAGACACCTGCCTGCATCCTTATTCATCTGTCTTTGGTTCCTTTATTCAATTGCATTTATTGAGTAACTGCTCCATGTCAGGCCTTGCGAAGGAGTGGGAAATATTATGGTGAACAGAACCAAGAAGCTACAAGCTCTCATGAAGTTTACATTCTGGAAGCACACAGGACACTGGAGTTGAGGAATATGGCCACATCCCTTCCGGCCTAGCATTCAGGCTTCCCAGGAATCAGATGCACTTTAGATGTCTACTACATGACTAAACTAATAAAAGACCCAAGATAGTTAACAACGTTGTTTTGATAATGTAAGTATGGCTTCTTCCTCCCTGTTTCTGGGCCAAGGGTTAATGAGAGATAGCAAATAAAAAAATACTTGTTTGTTTAACCTGAAAGGATGTCTTTGTATACATTTCTAATTATTTGACCTAACAAAAAGTTTTACTGGGGCAATGTAAAACCAGAACTGTGACTCCGGTAGCACTCCCCAGTCACCAGGAACTGCTGACAAACAAAAGGTAAATAAATAAAACGATTTCAGATTTGGGTAAAGCACGAGGAAGGAAACAAAACACAGTAATGTAATAAGGAGGAGAAGAGGACTCTTTTAGATGGTGTTGCCAAGGAAGGGCTTTCTGAGGAAAGACAGAGAAGTAACCAGCTGGTGAATTTCTGCCAATGATGCAGCAGTCTTGGTAAAAGCCTGGCCCGGGAGCAAAGCCAGACAAGGCAGAGGCAGCTCCAACTCTGCCACTTCATTAAAGAGCCCGAAGATTTCCTTTCAGAGGCTACTACTTCTTGCCCAATAAAATAATTAGAATAAAGCAAGGTTTGCAGGTGGCTGTCTTGCTCTAGAAAAGGCTATTGGTGGCATGGAATAGAAGGAATCAGGAGAGGGCCGCACTGTTGGGGACAAGGCAAGAGGTTCAGTTCCAAGGAACAGACAGAACCAGGAAGGGAAAAGATCACAGAAAGAGAGCAGAGTCGGGGACAAACTAATGGAGAGACCGCACGGTGCTGAACTGAGCTAGAGTGGGAGAGTGAGAACAGATGATAAGATTATAGGCACAACGCAGAGAGACACGTCTTCTGCCCGTTGGAACTTCTGACTCAGAGGCTATCAACATTCTCTCTCTTGAGCAGGAGAGGAATAGGAGAAGTTGCAACTAGACTGCTTTGAGAATCTGTCCAGCAAGTGAGTATAATCTGTCCCATGTGTGTCCACTGGGGAAAAAGGTGAGAATTGCTCCTGTAAAGTTTAGTTGTCTGGCTACAATTTACAACAAAGAAGTTTTGCAATTTTGCAAAGTGGTTTTCTGTTTTTTGGGTTTTTTTTTTTTTTTTTTGCTTATGTTACCTCATTTATTCCTCCACACAACCCTGCTCTATTCACTGAGGCCTACAACCCACAATGAGGCCCAGAGAGGTTAAGTGACTTCCAGCTGATCAGACAGAGCTCACATGGGAATCCAGGCTAACTTCCCAAAACCTGAGCTCTGCCTTTAAAAGGTTCAGGAAGGAACCAGGCTAAAAAGCATTTACAGTGGTCAGCTGGCTCCCCTTCTGCCTCTGGTCCCTAACTTTGCAACCGAGCCTTAGAGTTTCGCTGAGCACCAGGTGTTCAGAACAGGACTATGAACGTGAACAGCTGCAAAACAGCTATTGGACCCATTTTTTTCCTCTTTATAGTGGCTCTCCAACCTTAGGGTGCACCAAAATCTCCTGAAGGGCCAGTGAAAACCCAAATTGCTGGACCCCATCTCCAGAGTTCCTGACTCAGCAGGTCTGGGGTAGGAGGTCAAGAATGTGCATTTTCCACAAGTTCCCAGGTGATGCTGATGCCACTGGCCCAGGGGCCGCACTTGGAGAATGACTAATCTATGATATAATAGGTGTCTGCCCCCACCCCCAGAGGGAAGAGTGGTCAGGGGACTCTGGAATCCTGATGGAAAGAATTCTTCAGGCAGAGAAGTAGAGGCCCAGAAGAATTCAACAGAAGCTGGTTTTTCATGAGGCATAGGATAGACGATCCAGAAAGAAAAGAGGTAGCAAGGTAAGGTCAAAAAGAGTCTGTAGGAACCAGTGTGATATGAAGTAGAGGACAGAATGCTGTGGTCTAGCCTCGTGTTTCACCTCAATTATCGAATAGCTGTATCTCGAATTTACTATGTCTATATCCCACCTGCATTATGATTTACTTAGGAATTTTTTAAATTGACTTATTTTCTTACATATAATTTAGTCTCTTATCCTAAATAAAAATAAAATAATGATAGTAACAGCCAGTACTTATAAGTGTTTGCTATGTCCCTGACACATACACACATACAAACATTTATACATATGTGCACACATACATCTATATATTCATTTCAATCCTCACAGTAACCCCATTTTTCAAATGAGGACACTGAGGCCTGGAGAAGATGAGTAACCCCGCCCAAGGCCACATAGCTAACGAGTAGCAGAGCCAGGATTCCAACCCACACAGCTGGCTACAGGGTCCATGAAATTAGGGGTTGAGTGGTTAACTATAGGTTAGGTAATTTATCAAAGGACACATAGCTAGCAATGAGATGGGAACTGAGATTTGAATACGAGTATGATTCTAAAACCTGAGTCTCAAACTCCTCCCTGCATTCTCATGCAGGTTATGGATAGTAATGAAGTGGGTGCTGAGCTGGGTTGGAAACGTGGACAGGAACTTAGCTTGGCCTGGATGAATGCTGGGGACAGCTCCTTCCTTTGGGCTGGGCTTGAGATGCCATCCTGCCTTCTCAGTATTTCTCAACCTTTAGTGAAAATAAACCAAAAGCTGACTTTTACTAGTCCATGTCATAAAAACAGATGTTTTTGGTTTTGGTTTTCAGCTATAAAATTACATTAAGTATGCTCTTTCAAAGTGCTTACTTTGTACCGTCCCCCGCCACCCTCTGCTCTTCAGAGATACAGAAGGGGGTGGTTGGCCAGGCCCAGCAAACAAACGCTGGCCTATAGAAAAGTTTCTTAAGGCTCTGTAGGTGAGCATAGAGTCTGTCTTCAGTATTACTCCCCAGGAAAGCGTTGGATAGGGGTGGGGTTGCGTCGTGGAAGGGAGACACTTCTCATATCACATCAGCCTGGATGGAGGGCTGTGAAAGAGGGAAGGAGGAGAAGAGGCCAGCTGGCAAAAAGCAGGAAGAACTCGGCTTTGCCCCAGTTTGGCCCACCCCTGCCAGAAACTCTCCCTCCTCTGCCTGCTTATCCAGGCTTGAAACCTGGAGAGGAACAGAATAGGAATGCTCCTGGGTGACCAGTAGCAGAAAGGAGGTAACCGCCGGGGCTAAGGTCATGGTAACCACTTGTGGCTTGAACTCTGTTCCAGAATCAGGTTCCTCAGTAACGTCCACATCCTGCAGCCTCTTCTGCGTAGGCGTGGACGCCAGCACAAGCCTCAAGAAGAAAAGCAGCACTCTTCTTTCTCGACACTTCTTGCTAGTGAGTTTGTGTTGTTCACTCAAATCCAGAATGTTATGAACATCTATAGAAAATAACAGAAGCAAAATGAAGCAAGGAAAGTTAGTCAAGAGACAAAAACCAGTCTCTTCCTTTATGATTCTACTGATCCAGAAAGTGGGTCTGTGCAGGTGGACAGCGAAACCTGGAGAGAATAGAGAGATAAATGACAGGTCCTTGCAGGGGCTCCTGACTCCTTAGGCTCCCCTAAAGCCTGAGGAAGAACGAGGCTTTGATTGACAGTGCAGCAAGACACTCTTGCACTCCAACAGGTAACCAGGGGGGTCTTCAAAACCACAAGTCGGATCGTTTCACTTCTCTGCCAAAAATCTTTCTATGGTTTCCTACTACTTAAAGAATAAAGTCCAAAGCATCGCCTTTGACTACAGAGCCCTACGTGGCTCGCTTTCCCTCCCTACAGTCACGTCTGTGACCTCATTTCCCATCACTCCCCTTCATGTTCATTTTGCCCCAGCCGCACTGGCCTCCTTTCGGTTTCTGCATCACACCAGGCTTTGTGTTGTCCCAGGGTCTTTGCACAAAGGGTCTAGTCTGCCCAGAGCACTCCCTCAGGAAAAGCTCTGCTCAAGTGCCACCCCTCCAGGGAGTACTTCCCTGCCTCTCAGTTAAAGCATCTCACCTCCCATCCCAGGTTACTCTTAGATCGCCCTATTTTATTTCTGTCATGGAACGTGCCATGACAATAAATTAGCCTCTATATTCATATAGATGCTAGTCTATTCTCTCTACCCCCACTGGAATGTAATTTCCATCAAGGCAAGAACCATGTCTGTCTTATCTGATGCTCGATCCCCGTTTGTTCACAAAGAGGTGAAACACATAATCTGGTTGTTACCTTGCCCTCAGATGTCTAGTCCAAGAGACTTTCAGGCATGTCTGAGGAGGCTAGGGCTGTCCTGAGCCCACAAAGCTCAGAGAGAGGATGCCGGGGAGGAGAGAGGAGATGGCACAGAGACCAGGACTAGAACACTGGGAAAGAAAGCAGGCGTGGGAGCAAGAGCTGAGCCTGATTCACTAGACAGCAATGGACTTTGTAGTGCTACCTGGACTCAGAACATTTTCTTGGGCTGGCTGGAGCCCCTGGACTTGAAAACCAGTAGCCGGAATTTCTATAAAATGTACTCTGCTGGCCAAGGAATGAGGTGTGATGCAAAACTGGAGAGATTGGCCTGCTTTGACTGGTTCATGCTGGGAAAGGAACAGGAACTTGATGAACTTGCTGAAGTCTGGGGGTGGGGGTGGAGAGGAAGGGAGGTGAAGAAAGAACAGAAGGAAGGAGTAAGAAACATCTGGAGAGTAAACAATAAAAGAATCCTCCCAAGTCTGGGTTGCGTGGATCACGGATGTAAAGAGAGGCCTGGGAGAGCAGCCAGAACCTGGATGCTGAGAGAGATATAATTAGATTTGCAGGGGCAGAGATTTGGGGAGAAGCAAAGAGCCCCCGGCTGCCTCTGCAGAGTTAACCGACTGCCTTTCTTCTCCCTGAAGAGTGACTTCTGTTTGCGGGACAGCTCTCTGGCCACGCAGGTGCTTGCAGGCATGCGCTCCCTCTCAGAAGCCTGGAGACTTTCCCCAGGAGCACAGTGGGAAGCACTTTAAGCACTGCGTCTGGAGAGGAGGTGTTCTGGAGCACACACCAGAGGGCCCTGTGGCTTGTGGAGGACTAAGCGGAGGATGCCACTCTCGGGAACAATCTGATGGGTGGCAGCTATGAGGAAAAGTAGATAGGGTATGAATACGAACGCAGGCAGATGCTTACTCCAGTGCCAGGCCGGACAGAAGCCCCAGGTAGATATGCCCATCCCTAGACAGACAAGAAACGTCTCTCCGTTCATCTGGTCCTCAGACTCTGCGGTTCTCAAAAGATGCGTTGAGACACACTGACACGTGGCAATCAGAGGGTAGTAAGAGGTTAGTCAGAGGTTCCTGGGAATATTGAAAGGACCAGGGTTTGTGAGTTTACATAAATAAAGAAATAAGCGGATACAAATTACAATGTCACTGTCAGCTCTGAGTATTCCATTACACTTTCTACAGGGAGCAAGGACGGGAACATGGCAGTGCACACTGTGCATTGCACAGGACATGAAATAGCAGGTCCTGACACACAACTCGTTCCTTTGGTGCTTTGGGAAGTCGCCTTTTCCCATTCCCACTTTCTGTGGTTCAAGCCAGGCTGGGCCCAGCCCTCAGGCTGTAGACATGTACGTCTGGCCAAACCACTCTAGCCAGCAGGGCCAGCCTAGAGATCTCAGCTGGGACCTCGGGAGACGAGACACTCTCTCTGATCAGGTTGTAATCCTAAAATGCCAGAAGCCACTGTGTGGCATAATCTTACTCAGAAAAGAGCCATCAAACTCTTCCCTTGTGCAAATCCAGTTCACCCTTCTCAGGGAAGCTCCAGAGGCCTCTGGGAGAGTAAGACAGAATTTGGCACTGGTACAACTCGCAGACCGCTGTATTTGTTATCTCCTCGTCTTTACGTGGCAGGAGGGCACTTCCGAAGCTTCGAAATCCTTGTAAGAAAACTTCTTATCCAGGAAGGGTAAATGCGGAAAATTCTGAGGTCTCTAGGGGAGGAATCAGGGCAAGTAAGGAATCAACCCTTCCCTTAGACCCAGGATGAAAAATTTGACAAGCAAAATCCACACCCCATTAAGAAATTTCACTAATCATTTGATTAGGAAGTAAGAAAGGAGGCACTAACAGATGTTTCAAAGAAGCAGAACCTCACTCAATTAGTTAAGCCTGGGGAAATGCACATAAAATCAGGGATGCAGCTTACCCTAATTTTTTCCAACCCAAGCAGAACGTTCTCAGAGAGCCTCACTTGATTCTACAATTCTCTTCATCTGGCAGTCTCATCCATGTCCTTAGCCTAATGTTGCCAAGCCTACCACTTCCACCCTTTCAAGGCAGCTAAGGTCATGGTCCATGGCCCATTTTGATGCCTGTGCTCAAAGTAAAGCTTCACTTTTCTCAATCTCGCCTCTGCTTCCACATCAGCGTCCTCTGTAGTGTGGCTCTTGGCTGCACCATCACTGAGGATACAGCAGTGTGGCTTTTCCGGACAGCTAGTGCATTCCCTCCATCAGCCATGTGGGGTGGCTGCTGCACTGGTGGCCAGGCTCCTATCCTACAATGCTGTGGTTGAGTTCTTACACCAGGAAACAAATGGCACTTGTGTCAAGGAAAACACAAGTAAAAGTCATCTAAATTTTGTCAAGTGACAGGAGTGCTAACAGAATGCTCACATCTTATTTTGTGTCCCTAAGATAAAACGGAACACTGCTATCAGAACTTGGTTTTAGTTATCTATATCCAACCCTCAGAAGGTGCTCCAGGGGCCATAGAACCAGAGAGTAGTGTGGCTGGTGCAAGGCTCTGTTCTTTCCCATCTGCTGAGGCTTCCCCTGAGGAATCGAGATCAGATGGTGTAAGCTGAGATGTGCTCATCTTTGATGGCACACTAGGACTTTGGAGTGCAACGCAAAGGCTGCAGAATTGGGGAAGGGGGAGGTGTGGGGCTCATCTGTAAAAGCCATGGAAGTGCAATTTGGAAGAGACTATCAGTTTATTCGCTTAGGAAAAATGTATGGTTTTTAATGGCACATTGTACCCAGGTTAAAGGCTTTTTCCCAGCCTTCTTCAAAGCTAAGCATGGTTATTTGACCAAGTTCTTGCCAGTGAGTTATTAGTACAAGTGTTGTATGGAACTTCTAAGAAGTCTATTAAATCGAGAAGGGGCGAAAGTTTTTTTTTCTTTCCTCTATTCTGCTGCCAGGAACACATGTGATGGCTGGAGCTTCAGTTTCTATTTTGGACCATGAGGACAAAGACCACCCTAGGATCAATAGAGTAGAAAGCCAAAAGAAGACAGGTCTTAAAGTCTTCCTGGGGCTGCTGTGTAAGGCAATCCTGGACTACATATCCCCAGGCTGCTTTAATATGACAGAGAAATATAATTCTGTCTTATTTACACTGCTATTACTTAGGGTTGTTCTATTATATGCAATGGAAATTCCAGTAAATTAGAGTTACTCTGTTGAAGTTGCTATCAGTTTTATAGCAAACTAAAATTCCTTTCTTCAGTTTATGGTGACATTGTCAATAGAAGATTTCCAAAAATGGAATTAGAATAATTTCAAAGGCAAAGGAGATGAACAGTATCACAAAAACAACCATTAATTTGGCCTTATTCTTCTTCCCTTTTGTTCTTCTCCATCCATAATTTGTTTTTTCCAGAATTTATGATGGTTAATATCCCTCTGTAAGTAACGGCAGTTGGAATCCCTCAGGGTGGGAGGGTTGCTGACTGAGAGGGGCACAAAGGAGCCTTCCAGGGCACTGAACATGGTTTATGTCTTGATGTACATGGTAGTTACACAAGTATATACGTACATTAACTGTCATCAGTTGTACACCTAAGATTAGTACATTTCAGTGTATGTATATTACACTTCAATAAAAATAAGTTATAAAAATTCTATCTAAAATCCTACATCTTTTTATGGCTACCATAGATATTTTAGAAGTACTTCCCCCACCCCATATTTGCCATTTAAGAATTGTATAATTTTAGTACTCTCCCCTTCTTCCTTACCCAATTTTGTCAGATTGGGAGAGTGCCCAGATAATAGTAATTTTCCCAGACACCCTTGCAACCAGGAGTTGTCATGAAATATATTGCTAGCCAATGAGAAATAAACAGAAGTCTGCTGAGTTTGGACTTCTAGAAAAGCTATAGTATTCTTTTTTGAAAAAATGATAAATTTGGGTGATGATGATATATCAGTGTAGGTTCCTCAAGTATAACAAATGTGCCTGCCAATCTAGTGGGGACTGTTGCTAGTGGGGGAGTCTGTGAATTTGTGGGGTACATGGGAAATCTATGGAACTTCCCAATTTTGCCATGAACTGAAACTGGTCTACAAAATAAAGTCTATTGAAAAACACTTTAAGGACACAATTAAAGTTTTTTTAAAATATTTTTTGGGAGAGACTACACCACATTTCTAGCCAAGTAGAGGTCTTTTATTTCTTTACGCCCATCATGCCATGAATGCATAGGGGATGGGTTCCACCAGGAACCTCAGCCTCCTTTCCATTGGTTCCCACACAGTGAGCTTCTCTGGGTGGAGCAGGCTAGCGCTTCAGTCAAACCCAGGCACCTTTCTCTTTGGCATCCCTCTTTTTTGATCATTTTCCTTTATACATTTCAGGAAGCTATCTCAGTGCTAAGAGTGTTTAATATGCTCAATTCTCTTGGCAAGAATCTTGTCCTTAACTTATTTGCTTACTACAATGACAATTGCATGCTGGGTAACTCTGTAGACTCTTCCAAATTTACCATGGTTACATTTGTGGGGCATTTCTTTTTGAATAGTGCCCATTCCCTTGATGTGTGAAGTATTATCTTTCTTGTAGATTTATTTACATGGATATGGCAAAAGAAACAACTCCATGTTTTCTAAAAGTCCCAGAGAACATATAGCAGGTGCCTCCTCTTTCCTTTTATGTTGGTCATTTTGGTAAATTACTAGAAGATGGCAGTTCCAACCGAAAGGCAAAAAACATTTTAAAGGATAGATCCGGCCCTCATGTGTCCTTTGCTCTCTGTCCTCTCCACCTCCTGCTTGTCTGCTCAGAATGTAGATTCTTCTTCAGATCATGAAGCAAAAACAAACAAACACACAAACAAAAACAAACACAGAGAAGGTGGACCAGAAAAACTGGAAGAAGCCTGCGTTGTTGAGAGCTGCTCCTGGGCAGCTGCACCAGTCTTGGACTCCCTATCGCTTTCACATGACATGAAAAAGAAAAAAAAAAACATTTAAGCCTCTGTGATTTGGGTTTCCACGTCCATTTGGCAATCTGCAACTGCGATATAAAGCTTTTAGCTTTAAGACTTCTTGAGATACAAGGGGACTCTCAGGTGCTAATTCACCATGGCTTCATATCATGGCATAGCAAGGGCCCGAGGCAAAAAAAAAAAAAGGGGAACCCCGAAGCTGTGTCCTAAATGAAACCTCTATCTGCACTCTCCTGTCCCCCCTTATCTTGATAATAGTCTTCACGCTTACTACGGGAGCTGAAATCTTCTGGAGATGGAAGGAGCTAAAGGAGGGTGACTCAACACACAGAGGACCTTTGTTCGTATAAATTTTTCTGAGACCTAGTAGTAAAGTATTACATCAACTGCACCACTATTTCTCAATCTATTTTTAACAAATTTCCGCTTTTGATATACACAATCTGTACTTTCTGTAGTTTGTATTAAGAAAAACTGGGCTTTCCTCTCCCCTGGAAAACTCCTGAGCATTTCTAAACCACATGAACTACCATTCTCTCCACCCAGGAGTTTCCAATTATTTTCCCACACCTCTTGAGGCTCAGTGGTCCAATTTGACTTTCCTAAGAGTCTGCAAACCAGGCAGAAATCCTGGTAACTCTGGTGATGCCACAACCCGTGGGGGAAGTTGCATCTGTGACAGAAGCAGGTGAAGGGAGAAAATCAGAGGGAGGGCTGGGCTGGGAAAAGGAACACAAAGCATAGTTTTGCCCCAATTTGGCTGACCTTTTGCACCTGACTGCAAGTACATCCAGCTTTACTGAAAGAGTCTGTACCGCTTCCACTTCCAGAGACACTCCTGCTTGTCTTCTCTTTCTCAAGGTCAACACTAAAAGGCCATCCAAGGTACTTAGCTGCCTTCTGCCCTTTTCCAAGGGTGGCTTGAGCCCTTGCAAGCTACCTGGTGGTCTGGCCTGGAAGCTGTGTGTGTAACTGAGGGGACTATGCGGTACGTTTTTGGTGTCATTTTTCAGTCCTGTACCTGGCCTGAAGGTCAGTTCTGCATGGACAGCAGATGGAGAAGAGAGTCAGGGAGGAAAGAACAGGTCAGATAATTTCTTTAAGATTCCAGTCTTGAGACTAGAATCTCCCAATTTCTTATTTCTGTTTCACGGTCAAATGCAGATTCTTATAAATATTCATGCTTATAAGTGCTTAAATAACCTAGTAAATTTAGTAGCGAAAAACAGTAAATAATATCTTCCCTCTATTCCCTGTGTATTCAAAATGTTTAAGGACAGGGAGGGAGGGAAGGGTGAAAGATCACATCTGGGATCTGGGCTTAGGGCAGGAACTCAAACATGTGAAAGGCTGAGAGTTGCCTGGACCCTGGGTAACTGGGGTTGAGGATCATTCCTTCCTTCTTGGATTCAGAGAAAGAGCGAAGGCCATTGTCAGAAAGCCTAGTGGCTACACAGACACTCCCTGTTGGAAGCAGATGACATGACACCTTGGCCTATTCCCTTGTGTCCTCCTGTGTGGCATCTTCAGGACTTATTGGGGCTACTAGGGAAGTTGGGTCTAACCTGCACCCTCCAAGTACAGTGGGAACATAGTACAACTGTAAACACCATGACCCCAGAGCCAGACTGCCTGGGTCCCAAGTTCAGAATTCAGCTCTTCCGTTTTACCAGCTATGTGACTCCAGGCAAATTACTTAACTTCTTTACACCTCAGTTTTCTCATCTGTAAAATGAGGATGAATGTGTCACCTCACAGAATGTCTTAACTATTAAATGAGTTCATCATTGTAGAGCTCTTAAGTACAGTGCCTGATATAGAGTATAATAGAATGGACAGTTGGCTATTGAACTGATTTCTTATGTGTGCTATAACAAATCACCGCAACCTGGGTGGCTTAACACAGCAGAAATTTATTCTTTCATATTTCTGGAGGTCAGAAGTTCAAAATCAGTATCCCTGGGCTAAAATCGAGATGTGGGCAAGACCATGCTCCTTGTGGAGGCTCTAGAGGAAAACCCACTTCTTAGTTCTTCCAGCTCCTGGTAGCTGTTGGCATTCCTTGGTTTGTGGCCACATCACTCCAATCTCTGTCTCTGTGATCACATTACCTCCTCTTCTGCCCAAAATCTCCCTCTGCCTCCTTCTTATAAAAATGTTTGTGATTGTATTTAGGCCTCACCCAGAGAGTCCAGGATAATTCCTTATCATAAATTCTTACTCACATCTGCAAAGTCCTTATTTGCCATATAAAATAACCTTCACAAGTTCCAGGGATTAGGACATGGATATCTTTTGGGGAATAATTATTCAGCTGCCAGAACTTATTGGCCAGGATTGAGTCTGATGAATGGTAAGCAGCTGGACAGAGAGTAAAGCACGAAGAGGTCTCTGCACAGGTAGTCTGTGGTATGGTTACCAGCAGTGGGTGGCAAAAACATACAATGCCCACTACAGAGGCCAACAGAGACAGGGTCTGAAGAGTACTCCCAAGACACTAGTCTTGAGTTGCTTGATCTTATTTCTCTTCTCTAATAGTGCACCAGCACTGGGGATGGATATATAAAGGCTTCAGAATTGTAGGGTACCGCTATTGGAATGACAGGGGAAAGTCTGGACAAGTGGCAACTAAAAGAGGAGATGTAAGTGGGGAAGGACACAAACTGTCACCTTCACACCTTCATAAGGCCACTGCAAGGGCTCTAAAGGGTAATACACAAATGGAAGCAGGGTGAACTGCACTGGCATAGATGGGCAATAAAATCTCAAAGTCTATTTGGATGTACTGGTGTAAAATCACTTGCCCTCTTATTCCCCAGGAGAGTTCTATGTCTTTCTGTCATCCACCAGTTTTTCATTTATTGTTATTTATTTAAAGTTGTGTATCCCCAATCCCAACTGATCCTCTCTACCCTAATCGCCACGTTCTCCTGAAACCGCACCATCATGAGTCCTCCCCCGGATGACTGCAATGTATTTCTAGTTGATCTCTCTGCCACCAACTTACTTCCTCTGGAGCCCATTTTTCACATTCTTCACACAGCATCATCTTCTCAAATCAAAAATCTCATCAGGTCACTCTCCTCTTATGGCCCTTAAGTCACTTCTCTCTGCTTACAAATGAAATTCCAACTCTTTAATGTAATCAATAATCCTTGCCATAGTCTTATCTCCTACTGTAATCATGCTGGCTCACCATGCTCTAATCACACTGGCCTTTCTGTCCCCCTAAAACAAAGGTTCTCTCTTGAACTTGTCAGTTTCTCTGACTAGACCACTCCTCTGCCAGAACTTCACACAGCCCCTTCTCAGAATTCAGCTTAATCTCTCAGGTGTCAGCTCAAGAGTAACCTCAGAGACAGCTTCTCTGAACCCTTAGACTAAAGTAGCCCCTGCCACTCCCTGACCACTCTCCTTCTCATCGCCCTGCTTCTTTTCCTCCATAATGTCTAGGTAATTACTCCTGTATTCATGTTTACTTGTTATTGTCTATCTCCTTCCATTAAAATGTAACCACTTTCTATGAGTGAGAGACCATAGTTATTTTTTTTTTTACCCTGATGTCCTTGGTACTTGATACTTGGCCCAGATCCCACCACATTATAAAAAATAGATACATAGTTGTTGAGTGAATGAATGAAATGATAGCTCTTATTGTTAGTGCTGCTACTGGTGACATCATACATTATCCTTCACTTTGAATATTTTATATCTACACCGTCTTCATTTGCTAAGCAATATCTATATAATAAAGGTATATTAGCCTGAATTATCAATTTTCACCCAAAGGAATGATCCCTGTGGCTTCCAGTAAAAGTACTGGGAGTGCTGCAAGAGAGCTCTCAAGTGATTACTGGCTGGAAGTTTTGATGATGGTCTCGGAATAAGATAAAGTGAAACATCTGAGGACAAATATCTCTGAGCTTTCAAAAATCGACTTTTCTCCATTCTAATTCTTACACTTATCCATCACACATCAACAGGAAATAAATATTGAGTGTCTAATATATGCCAGGCTCTGTGCCAGGCCCTGAGATTACAATGGTGAGCAAAATAGCTATGTTCCCTGTCCTCATGGATAGTCTTATAAGGGAGATAGATATTAAGCAAATTCTCACACAAATAAATGTTTTATAATAAACTGAGCTTTATGTTATGAAGAAAAATAGTCAAAGATGCAACAAATAAAAATAAAAATAAAAACAATTAAGCTGCAATAGTACCAAAACTACTTAAGAATCAATTTAAGAAAAAAATGTGAAAACCTCTATGCTGAATAGTAGAAAACACTGTTGAGAGAAATTAAACTCCTGAGTAAATGGAGAGAGAAATTATGTTCATGGATAGGAAGGCTCATAATTGTTCCAATGTTGATGGTCCCAAATTGATGTACAGATTCAAACAATTTTAATTGAAATACCAGCAGACTTTTTTTTGCAGAAATTGATTTATATGGAAATACAAATGACCTAGAAAAGCCAAAGCAATTTTTAAAAAGAACAAAGTTGGAGAATTTACACTACCTGATTTCAAGAATTATTATAAGACTATAGTAATCAAGGCTGTAGAAATAGTGAAAGGAAAGACATCAAGATCACTAAAGCAGAAAAGAGATTAAAAAAATAGACCCACTCAAAATCAATTTACTTTTAATAAAGGTACCAAGGCAATTTATCAGAGAAAGTCAAGTCTGAAACTAGATAGCTAGGTAAGTTTTCTTGAGACATAAAAGCACAAACCATAGATAAAAACCAGATAAATTAGACTACCAAAATTCAAAATTTTTGTTCTTTAAGAATAATTAAGAAAATAAAAAGGCAGGTCGTAGAGTGGGAGAAAATATTCATAATACACATATTTAACAGTAGATATTACTAGTACCCAGAACCCAATAAAAACAAACACTCAAAATTCAATAATATGAATAATTCAAATTTTTAAAAATAGGCAAAAGCCTTGAACAGACACTTCACAAAAGAAGATAACACAAAAGGCCAATAAGTACTTGAAAAGATGCTCAACATCAATAGTCATCAGGAATATACAAATTACAACCACAATGACATACCATGACGCAATAATCAGAATGTCTAAAACTTAAGAATAAGTTTTAATACCAAAAAATACCACGTGTTGGTGGTAATGCGAAGCAGCAGGAATGCTTCCACATTACTGGTAAGAATGAAAATGGCATGGCCCCTTTGGAAAACTGGCAGTTTCTTGAAAAGTTAAACCAAAAGTTTATCATACAACCTAGCCAATATACTCATAGGTGTTTTCCCAACAAAACTGAAAACACGTGTTCACACAAAGACCTAAACAACAATGTACATAGCAGCTTTATTGACACAAGCCAAAAACTGAAGGGAAAAAAAGGTTTATCAATAGGTGAATGGATAAATAAAATATAAAATATTCATAAAACAGAATATAATATTTTTATTCAACAATAGAAAAGATACTATGAGAGCACATAATAAGGGAATTTAGCTGAATCTAGGCGGTCGGGGTCGTGGGGGGTTCTAAAGGAAGAAATGGATATCTGAAAGAAGACTATGGGTTGACTGGGGAAGTTGGAGTGGGTAATGAGAAATAAAGAGCATTCCAGGCAGAAGCTTGTTCAAGGGCCCCTGGCAGGAAGAAAGGCGGTGCATTTACAGATGGTCTTGCTTAGAGAGCAAGGAGAGAGAAGAGTGACATGAGGTAAGGCCAGAAGTTGGTGAGGGCCATGCCACACAGGCCTTAAAGGCCTTGTTAAGAATTCTAGTATTTATCCTAAAACAAAAAGAAACTTCTGAAAGGGTATTAAACTAAGAGATAGTATAATTGGCTTGACATTTTAAAAAAGATCCCACTAAGTGCAGTATGGAGAGGTGACTGTCATGAGAGGGAGTGGCTGTGAAAGAGCTAGTCATGGCCCCTGCTGAAATCCTGGTGGCAAAGGATGGTGGCTTACACTGAGATGAGGTAATGAGGGAGAGAGAGAGATGAACAAATTCAATAACCATTTGAGAGTTATGTTGGGCTACATTCAGGGGATAAGGATAAGATGGTATTAAGTTTGACTCTAAGATTATGGCTCAGGGGACAAAAATTGAAAGAGATTCCACTCCCCAACACAAAGAATGCTGGAGCAATGTCTAGTTTTGTGGAGAAGGTCTAAAGTCAGCTCTGAAAACATTGTATTTGAGATGCCCAGAAGACATCCAAATGACTACGTCTAGTAAGCAGGTAGACATATGGATGTGAAAGCTCACAGAAGCCCAAGATGGAGATTAAAAATTGGGTGCTAAGAAGATGGTAATTAACATTGTTGAAGTGGATGCAATGTAGACTAGGGGGAGAGCACAAGATAGGGATAGTAAAGAACCTGGAATCAACTCTTAAGGAACTCCAACATTTAGAGGATGAGGAGGGAGAGGTGTGCTAGCAAGGGCAATTAAGACATGACCAAAGAAAAGGTGTGGAAACCAGAAGACCACAATACATCAGAATTTATGGAAAGAATTCAAGGTGGGTGTAGAAACTGTGTTGAATGCTAACACAATAATAAGAAAATGTCCACTAAATTTAGTAACATAGAGGTTACTGCTAACCTCGGGAAGAACAGATCCTACAGAAAGAGAGGGATGTAACTCAGGTTAGAGTGGACTGAGGGATGACTGAGAAATAAGGAAATGGAGAAAGTGATTATATATAACTTTAGCACATGGGTCCAACTTCCTAGTATACCAAGCTGGGCAATAATGACGAAAGAGACCTTGGAAGAGGTTGTGAAAGATACTGCTTCTGTGAAAGCTCAGCCCCTGAATTCAGCCTGAGAGGTTGCATTTCATTTTCCTGTAACATAGGTGGGGATTTTGAATTATGAGTTCAAAGATTTCCTTTGTTATGTTGCCTTGATAACTACCGTAAATATGGAGAAGAGGGTTCGCTGGGGGACCTTCAACGTAGGTTACACCCAACAGTGGTATGAGAAAGGCATGAGATGGGGCAAGAACAGGCAGGAGCAGAGGAGTCCTCTTCAACAGCTTTTTTCCAGTAAAACTGAAAATTTTACTGGAAATTTTAATTTGCTTTGCAATGAAATCCAGATCCTCATGAATATTTATAGAAAACCATAAAAGCAAAATGACACAAATAAATTTGGTAGCAAGCCAGAGAGAATGGTCTCTTCTTTCGTTCCCATTTATCTGGGAAGTGCATATGCATGCCAAACAATGAAAATAAATGAAAAGATAGAACTCTTTGGTTCTAGAGGAGAGTAGAGCTGAGGAGAAACAAAAGCTAAATATTAAGATACCTGGACCCTGGGTTTCTAGGCCAAAAAATGAATGAATGAATGAATGAATGAATGGACATGCAACAGAAGATAAGAATGTCCTTGAGAAAGAATGGAGATTCCGTGAGCAGGTATGACCACAGATAACAGAACAGACCCATTCCCTAAGTCAAGAGAAAAATATGTTTCGACTCTGTGTTTCCTCGGGTGTGTGTTTCAACAGGACTTCGAGGATCTTCTGAGCTGGAGCTACATAGATGAAAATAGTGAGAAAAGGACAAGGTGGCTCAGAGGTTGGGCCTAGCTCATGGGAAGAGGGAATACATGGGGGAAAGGATGGAGCCTGAGCACCACGCCCCTAGAAAGAGCCACGCAGGCACCGTGGGGCCCCTGAATCCATGACACGTTTCCAAGTCAGATAGCGTGTCTGTGCCCTCAGCCTCTGGATATTTTACCAAGTGGCTCACTCTCTCCGAAGCTGTCCAACAAGCTTGAGAGGAGGGACCACTTCTACTAACTGGCATCCACAAAGTGCTAAGCGCTGGCCCATACACTTTACATGTGCTATCTCACTGACTCCTCGCAGAAATCCTGTGATGTAAGTATTCCCTTCCTCACCTGACTGAAAAGAAAACTAAAGTTCAGAAAATTGATCTGCCCCAAAGTCACAATGAGGGACTTAAATTTGAGCCCACATGTGCGTGACCCTCAATCTCACGCTACACAGGCTAGGAGAAATCAATCTGTTTCAACTGAGAGGATAAAAGAAACTTACTGGAGGTAGAAGGCGGGAGACCATATAGAAAGGAAAAAAAAATTGAAGACTAAAAAGAAATAGGAATCCTCTTTTCTGAGAATAAGTAGATTTATAGAAGAAATCTAGAAAAGAGAGGAGAAGAGAATCTAATTTGGGAAATAGGAGCAATGCCTGGGATTGAAAAGAAATTCGGGATCTAGGGACAGAAACTCTGTGTCTGGAAGTCAGAGTGAGGATCTGTAGGGTGAGAAGAAAGATGCTGATGCCTTTTTCTTCTGGTGGGAGAAGAGACAGCGCTCAATTACTGACCTTCCTCTCTCTGGTCACATGACTTGTGCTGGTATAAAAGCTTTCTACCAGCCAGGTTCCTTACAATATTTTCCTGTGTGAAATGAGCGGTAGCAGTGACTGAAGCTCTGTTCCTCTTTCCCAGAAGCTTTCAGACTTTCCTTCAGGACTAATCCCAAGAAGCCATCTATCCGGAACGAAGACAAGGCAAGGAAGCTAGCTGAGTGCTTGCACTCTGGGAAGTGATGCCAGGGTCAGAAGTGGAGGGGAAGGTGTTTGAGGGGTGGAGGAAGTCTGTCAGAAATAGAATGTAAGGATCATGCCTGGAGACAGGAGCCAGTGGGGTGGTAGAGGTCAAGAAATCACAGACTAGGATATCGAGCCCAGAAAAGATGAAGGGGCCAGACTGTGTGGGTGGTGAGGGTTACAAACTGAGTGGAAACAGCTACCCCATTAAGAAGAGTTCTTCTGGTTATAGTCAAAACACCAGGCTCAGGAGCCAGTGACTGCCTGTGGGTTTTCTGAATATTCTCTAAAGCCTTTTGGGGGACAAGCCCCAAAGATCGTGCTGGCTCATGCTTTCTTGACACTCCTCCTACCCGCAAACTTCACTAGCTTCCCCTTTTTAATACAATCCCAGAGTCTTATATTGGACAGGAGAGGAAAAGGTGGAGGAGAATCTGTATTCAGCAAAAGGAGAAAACGAGGTTAGGAGATGGGTGAGGGGGCTGGGCACCTGCTTCCTGGACAGGTAGTGGGGTGCTATGGAGAGCCAGCACTGGGTGGGGCGCCTGCTTCTCACCAGTTCTCAGTGTGAGGAGGCTTGCCTTTTCTCTCTGCAGGTCTCTGACTGAGGAAGGGACTTAAGGAAATTTGGAAACTAATAAAAGTAACTTCCTGTATCTGTGAGGAGAGAAAGAGAAAGGCTGGGGAAACTGGAGGGGGAATTCCCTTGGGAAGCCAAGGGTTGGTCTCTCCCAGAGACACATGATGGTAAACATAATAACTCCTAGTTAATATCCCACCCCAGGCAAAGTCAATAATTGCTCTGAGTAGTTCTGGCAGGTGGTGTGAGCAAGCAGCAGTGGCAACAGACAGCCTTGGCCTGGGAAGGGGAGAGTGCCAGGGAGGATGTCCTGATCCTGAACCAGAGGTAAGACAACAGGCTATGAGTGGGACCTCCTGACCCTGCCCTTTTTTAATCTTCTTTCAGAATAGTCATGCTAAGCTTGAAGAGCTCCTTGATCCTCGCGGCCTATGTCGTTATCTTCCTCACTGGTCTCCCTGCCAACCTCCTGGCCCTTCGTGCCTTCATTGGGCGGGTCCGCCAACCCCAGCCTGCACCGATCCACATCCTCTTGCTCAGCCTGACGCTGGCGGACCTCTTGCTGCTGCTGCTGCTGCCCTTCAAGATCATTGAGGCTGCATATGAATTCAGGTGGAAACTGCCTGAGATAATCTGTGCCCTCACAGGTTTCGGCTTCTACAGTAGCATCTACTGGAGCACATGGCTCCTGGCGGGCATCAGCATCGAGCGCTACCTGGGAGTGGCTTTCCCCGTGCAGTACAAGCTGTCCCGCCGGCCTTTGTATGGAGTGATTGCTGCTCTGATCTCCTGGATCATGTCCTTTGGTCACTGCACCATCGTGATCATTGTCCAGTACTGGAACAGAACCCAGGAGGTCACAATGGAGGATGAAATTACCTGCTACGAGAACTTCAACCCAGCCCAGCTGGACTTGGTGCTTCGTGTGCGACTTGAGCTGTGCCTTGTCCTCTTCCTTATCCCCATGGTGGTCACCATCTTCTGCTACTGGCGCTTTGTGCGGATCATGCTCACTCAGCCCCATGTGGGGGCCCAGAGGCGGCGCCGAGCTGTGGGACTCGCTATTGTGACACTCCTTAATTTCCTGGTGTGCTTCGGGCCTTATAACGTATCCCACCTGGTGGGGTTTTACATGTGGGCAAGCCCCCAATGGCGAGCGGAAGCTGTGGTATTCAGTTCCCTCAATGCCAGCCTGGACCCCCTGCTTTTCTATTTCTCTTCGTCGGATGTGCGCAGAGCCTTTGGAAAAGGGCTTCACATACTGCGGCATCGGAGCTCCTCCCTGTTGGGACGCAGAGACAGAGAAATAGCAGAGATGACAAATGGGGAAAGGGGTGCGAGTCAAGTAGAGGGAGCACCGAGCTCTGACTTTACCACGGACTAGGGATGTCTCTGCACCTTCGGAGGCCCTCGGGGCCATGTATGAGTTGAGCAGGCTGGGAGAGGGAGAACATGAGGGTTCCTGTTCCAGATTCAGCAATCCACTGCTGGGACTGTAAAAATTTCTCTTATCAGCTTGGTATTCCTTTCTGATTGAACTTTCCTTCCCAATGGAACACAACTCCATAACAAAAGAAGAAAAGATTAGGCATAGAAGCACTATCAGACCAAGTTTCAGAAGCCACGAGGCTAATGTGAATTCAGTCCTTACGAAGTGATCAGTAGCTGGAAATGACCAGGCCAAAGCAGAGAGTCCTAAAACAATCTTACCATAAGCTTTGAAACAATATCTAGACACTGTTTTAGCTGTTGATGCTGGGAGAAAAACCAACAGGAAAGAGATGGAAGAGAAATACTAAATGAGGTCAAAGAACTCAGGAAGGTTCTGAGCCAAGGCAACTAGGAGGTGGGGCTGAGGGCGTAGGCCTCTAGTGATCTAGGTTTGCACTGTATCAATCTGACCTGCTGCTTTGTAAGTATGCTCAAGACGTCTTCATGTGTGTAGCTTGTCTCGCCATTAAACTGGGAGCTGCCTGAGGTCTGGATCTTGTCTTCTCCCTATATGGCACCCTACACAGGTCAGGACACAGCTTAGCACCCATCAGTTAGAGCTCATCACTGACTAGCACATGAAAAGACAGCCTTGTCTGGTAGATTGAAAATAAAAATTATAAAACTCTGAAATAAGTGTCCGCCATTTTTGTGACGTTTCTGCAAGTACAGGGGCGGCAAAAAAGGAATGAAGAACCAGGATCAGCAGCAAATAGCAAAATGGGAAGGCGATACATCTGAAACCACAGGAACATTTTAAGGTAAAGATGTAATGAGAATGGATTAAGTGAGGATACTGACATAATCCTGTTTATACCGATAAATAGAGATCGGTTTAGAAAGAGCTTGTAGGATGAGTCTTTACTCAACATTATCAATGTACCACATGTTACTTTCCTGTTTAGAAACCTTCGGAGTTTTCTTATCATCAAAAGCTTTCCTCCCAGAAATTCATATATCATTCCATCGCCCGCTTTGTATCCTCTCTCCCTTCCCCATTCCACCTGACTAACTCATTTCTCCACAATAAGAACCCCTGGAGCACTCTCTCTTGGTAACTGACCCTCCAGTCCCTAGCTAGCGGTTTGCAACAGAGGCTATATATCAGAATTACATGTAGAGATATAAAAACAATACAGGTGGCCACCTCAAATCTACTGACTCAGAATCTCAGGCAGGGGCCAGCAGGTGAGTTTTAAAAAGCTCCCTAGGTGATTATGATAGGCAGCTCAGGTCAGGAATCACTGGCCTAGCTTAGGGACCCAATCTATCCAAGGAATTACTCTTCAGAGATACCTTTCTGGCTTATAAGCCCCCCTTGCCTCAACCGCATGTACCCTGTCTTCTGATTGCTTGCTTTTCCACTTCTTATAAAACCCCACACAGTACTTACTTTCCTCAAAAAGACTTACTTCCCTTATTATTTCCACCCAACTGAGAGCTCATTCTCTTTCTTTTCCTTCCTCAAAACAATACTAGACTGGTGTCATAAGAGCCCTGACTTCATGTTGGTTCTGCTTACTAAATGGATGACCTTGAGCAAGTCACAACCTCCAGCCTTCATTTCTAAATCATAATAACGAGGATAATGTATGCCTCCCAGGTTCATTATAAGGATTCAAATGAGACTTAATATACAAAATTGCTGAGAAATTATAGAATATTATTTAGCTCTAAGATAACAACTGAAACATATAGATATACTCCCACTTGAAGAAATACAGCAATTAGAAATTTTAAATGATGGAAATAATATATTAGGTAACCAACTTTATAGGATGATTTGACAGTAATGTATGAGGGGAAAAGATCTGGGATTTTCAGCTGACTATAGGCTTACTGTTCATCTATGATGTATTAGATCTTCCAAAAAAGCTAATTTGATTTTGGGTGGTATTAAAAGAGTCTAAACAAGTTGATAATTTCACTCTACTGAGTTCTATTCAGTAGCATGTTTAGTACCGAGCAACACATTTTATAAAAGATGTTTACTCAAGGAATCAAAGGACAATAATTCAAGTTAATCAGAAAAATTAACCAGAATGTTTTGAAGATTTAAAACCTAATAATAATAAAGTAACAACAAGAACACACTAAATGTCAGGCACTGTTCTGGAGCAGCTGTCTCCAACCTCTTTGGCACCAGAGATCAGTGCTCCTATGAGAATCTAATGCCCGATGTTCTGTGGTGGAGCTGAGGTAGTGATGCTAGCACTGGGGAGCAGCTGCAAATACAGAAGAAGCTTCACTGGCTTTCCTGATACTCACCTCCTGCTTGCGGCCCAGTTCCTAACAGGCCACAGACCTGTAGCTGTCTGTGGCCCTGGGGTTGGGAACCCCTTCTAGAGAAGGAGCCTAAGATGATGAAGGGAACTTTCCAAGGCCAGTAAGTGAAAGAGAGTTTGCATCCAGGTTTTCCTGACTCCAAAGTGCCTGCTTTTTTCATTAACACATGAAAAGCAAGTAAGAGACTGTTTAATATGTGACTAGAACGAGATAAGGTCCATTTTATGGAAGATGCATTCTACAGAGCCACAAAGGGAAAAACAAAGGTCATGGGCAAAAAAGGCAGGGAGTTACATCTTAAACAGTCAGGGCTGTTTAAAGTGGAACTAACTACCTCAACAAGGTAATCACTCCCCCATCTCCAGGAATTTTGAAGTAGAAGATAGAAAACACCCGTCTTAGGACATTGAAGAAACTCACACATCTGAAAAGGACTGGACCAGTAACTGCCAAACCCTTTCCAACCTGAGAGTCCCAGGGTTTTAGAGACATGGCTGCTCTCTAATCAGGAAAGTACAAGAAAATCTCTGGGCCTGATCTGAGACTTTCAGGGTGAAACTTTAGCTACTCATTAGCAAGTATTTATTCTTCATTAAGTTTCTTGATAGACAGCACATTTCTTCACTGGGAAATTAGTAATTCATTTGTTCAACAAATATGTATTGATTAACTACTATAAGCCAGGTATTTTCCTAGGATCTGGGGATGCAGAATGTTTAAGAGACAATATATCTTGTCCTCTTGGGGTTTCCATTATAGTGAGAAAAAAAGGGTTAATAAACAAGTAAACAAATAAAGAATCGAGGTAATTTCAGAACGTGGCAAATGGATGTTACAAATGGACTAAAATAGGGATGTGAGAGAAAGTATAAGGGGGCGGTTCAGGGGGGTTGGAAAATTCTCCTGAGTCAGTGGTATTCAGCTGAGACCTGAATGATGAGAGCTAGTTGCCATGCAAAGGCCCACAGGAAGAGCATTCTAGAAGTAGAAACCGCTGGTGCAAAGGCCCTGAGGAGGGAAAAAACCTTAGTGTCTCAAGGCCAGAGAGAGGGCCAGTGTGGGGCTAGAGCAGTGGTTTGTAAACTTAAGCATGTATTAGAATCACTTTAAGGGTTTGCTGAAGCATAGATTACTGTTTTCCCTCCCCACAGTTTCAGAATTAATGGGTCTGGGGTGGGACGCAGGAGTTTATATTTCTTTTATTGTTGTTTTTTGTAAAGATATTTTTATTTCGAACAATTCACGATTACTGATATCTCATTTGCTGTTTTAAATGGTGCTTGATTGATGACACAAGTACTATACACTAGGTAATAAAACTTTGTTATAATCCTTTGTATTTCTGTGATGTCAGTTGCCACCTCTCTTTCATTTCTAATTTGATTTATTTGGGCCCTCTCTCTCTTTTTGTAAAATTAATTAATTAAATTTTTTTAAGGTGACATTGGTTAACGAAATCCAGTAAGTTTCAGCTGTACACATTAACAGTAAGGCATACATATATTTACACTGCGTGTTCACCTCTCATAGTTAGATTTCTTTCTGTCACCACATATTTGACCCCTTTTACCCCCTCTACCTCCCCCCTCCTCCTTCCCCTCTAGTAATCACTGGTCTATAGTCCATGTCCATGAGTCTGCTTGTTTGTCCTGTTGATTTGTTGCTTTTAGGTTTATAACCCACGTATAAGTGATATCATGTGATTTTCAACTTTTCTTTTGTCTGGCTTATTTCGCTTGGCATGACTATCTTGAGGTCTATCCATGTTGTCGCAATCTTTTTTTTCTTGATGAGTCTAATTAAATGTTTATCAATTTTATTTATCTTTTCAAAGAACCAGCTCTTAGTTTCATTGATCTTTTGCATTTTTTTTTTGGACTCTATTTGTTTATTTCCACTCTGGTGTTTAAATTTTCTTCCTTCTACTCACTTTGGGCTTTGTTATTCTTTTTCTAGTTCCCTTAGGTGTAAGGTTAGATTGTTTAGTTGAAATTTTTCTTTTTTCTTGAGATAAGAGTGTATTACTATAAATTTCCCTTTTACGACTGCTTTCGCTGTGTCCTACAGATTTGGGGTCATTGTGTTTTTATTTTCATTTGTCTCAAGGTAACTTTTGATATATTCCGTGATGTCATTGTCAATCCAATCACTGTTTAGTAGTACGTTTAGCCTCCATGTCCTTTCGTGTTTTTCACTTTTTTTCTTATAAATGATTTCTAGTTTTATAATATTTGGTCAGAAAAGGTGCTTGATATGATTTCAATATTCTCAATTTATTGAGACTTGTTCTGTGTCTTAACATGTGGTCTATCTTGGAAAATGTTCCATGTGCTCTTGAAAAGAATGTGTATTCGGGTGCTTTGGGGTGAAATTGTCTAAAAATATCAATTAGATCTAGCTAGGCTAATGTGTCATTTAAGTCTACTGTTTCCTAATTGATTTTCTGTCTGGAAGATTTATCCATTGCTGTCAATGGGGTATTAAAAGTCCCATACTATGACTGTATTACTGTCAATCTCTCCCTTTATCAGACAATATTTGCTTTATGTATTTAGATGTTCCTATTTTGGGTGCATAAATGTTTACAAGGGTCATGTCTTCTTGTTGTATTGATCCTTGTATCATTACAAAATGCCCTTCTTCTTTGTCTTTTATTATAGCCTTTGTTTTAGAGTCTATATTGTCTAATATAAGTATTGCTACCCCAGCTTTTTTTTTTTTCATTTCCATTTGCATGAAACACCTTTTTCAATCGCTTCCCTTTCAGCCTGTGTGTGTTTTTTGATCTAAAGTGGGTCTCTTGTAGACAGCATATGTATGGGTTTTATTTTCTTATCCATTTAGCTATCTATATTTTTTAATTAGAGAACTTAATCTATTTATATTTAAAGTGATTATTGATAGGTATGTAGTTATTGCCATTTTATTATTCGTATTTATGTTCTTTTGTTTCTCCCATCTTCTTATTAAAGAAGTCCCTTTAACCTTTCTTGTAATATTAGTTTGGTGGCGATGAATTCCTTTAGCTTTTTCTTGTCTGGGAAGTTCTTAATTTATTATTATTTTTTGTTATGGTGACATTGGTTAACAAAATCCAGTAAGTTTCAGCTATACACATTAACAGTAAGGCATATATATATTTACACTGTATGTTCACCTCCCATAGTTAGGTTTCTTTCTGTCACCACATATTTGACCCTTTTTACCCTATCTACCTTCTTCTTCCTCCCCACTCCTTCCCTACCTGTGGTAACCACTAGTCTACTGTTCATGTCCACAAGTCTCTGTTTGTTTGTGTTGTTCATTTGTTGCTTTTAGGATTATATCTGGGAAGTTCTTTATCTCTCCTTCAATTTTAAATGATAGCCTTGCTGAGTATAGTAGTCTTGGTGGTAGGTTCTTGTTTTTCATGACTTTGAATACTTGGTGCCAATCCCTTCTGGCCTGGAAAGTTTCTGTTGAGAAATCAGCTGACGGTCTTATGGGTGCTCCATAAGACTGTTGTAGGTAACTAACCGCCTTTCTCTTGCTGCTTTTTAAGATTTTCTCTTTGTCTTTAACCTTTGGCATTTTAATGATGATATGTCTTCGTGTGAGCCTCTTTGGGTTCATGTTGCTTAGGAGTCTCTGTACTTCCTGGGCTTGTATGTCTGTTTCCTTCACTATGTTAGAGAAGTTTTCCATCATTATTTCTTCAAGTGGGTTCTCAATCCCTTGCTCTCTCTTTTCTCCTAGTACCCCAATGATGCAAATGTTGTTACACTTGATATTGTCTCAGAGGTCCCCTTAAACAATTCTCATTTTTTTTTTATTCTTTTTTCTTTTTGCCGTTCTGGTTGGGTATTTTCTGCTACCTTGTCAATCAAATTGCTGATTTTATCCTCTGCTTCATCTAATCTTCTGTTGATTACTTCTAGTGTATTCTTCATTTCAATTATTGTATTCTTCATTTCTGACTGGTTCTTTTTTATAGCTATTATGTTCTTTTTTTATGCTAACTATCTCACTAAGTTCCTTGAAGAGCCTTATAACCAGTGTTTCAAACTCTGTACCTGATAGAGTATGTGCCTTCATTTCATTTAGTTCTTTTTCTGGAGTTTTTGCCTGTTCTTTTGCTTGGGGCATGTTTCTTTGTCTCCTCATTTGGATACCTCTCTGTGTTTGTTTTTGTGTATTAGGTGGATCTGCTACGTCTCCCAGTCTTAGCAGTGTAGACTTATGTAGCAGGTGTCCTATGGAGCCCATCGATACAGTCTCCCTGATCACCTGAGCAGGGTGCTCCAAGAGTGACCTTTGTGTGTGTTATATGTGCCTTCTTGTTGTAGTTGAGCTTTGATTGCTGCTGGCATGTCAGTGGATGGGATTGACCCTCAGGTGACTGGCTCTGAGCACTGGCCACAACCACAGCCTACCAGCTGCTGTGTGGGGTCTGACCCCACAGAGTGGCCTCAGATGCCTGTTGAAATCACCCTTTGGACATGCCACTTGTGGGGCTAATCAGGTGGTGTTTTGTTGTGGTCTGAGGCTGATCACAACACAGGGTGTGTTGGTTCGGGGGCCTCTTGGTAGAGTGTCTGGTGCAGGCCAAGGTCAGTTGCTGTCTGTGACCACCCCAAGGTTACCTGGTAGAAGCTACAAAGTGATCTGCAGTTGGTCGCTGCCTGTGTTGGACCTGGAGGTACATGGGAAATGCTACACTGTAAAATGAGGTTGGCTCCCACCACTACTGAGCCTGGGGCAGCTCAGCAAAAGGTCCAGGCACCCTGAGGCCTGCTGTCACCTACCATGTGCCCATAATGCTCGGCCACAGAAAGAGCCTCGGGACAGTATGCAAGTTGGATGAGGTGGGATCTCAGGGTGGGGAAAGTGGTGTTGACCAGTTTAATGCAGATTCAGATTTGGTGCCAGTGCTGAGCCTGGGGCCACTCAGCAAAAGGCATAGAGCACACCAAGGCCACCACCTTAGCCCCATGGACCCCCACGAGTTCTCCAAGAAAGACTGCAGCATGAACCAATGCCTGCTGCTCGCCACTGAAAGAAACTCTTGCAGTGCATGAGTTAGATGGGGTGGGGTCCCAGGGAGTAACCACAGTGAAGTGAGCAGAGTTCACCATGCTAATGCAGATTCAGATTTGGTTATGTGGTGGGCAAGGTTAACACAGGAACACTGAAAGCTGTACCTCCAACCCTCACACTTAAGCCACACAATTTAGTCTCTCCCTGTATGTCTCTGGCACCTCCTGAGCTGCTGACCCTCTAGTGGAGCCTAGGATGAGTGCCTATAAGTGAAAGAGTCTGTGCACAGGCCCTTTAGAGGACAGAGCCTGGGTTTCCAGCAGCCTTTCATCTCACCTGGTTGCATGAAATTTTGCTTATTTTCATAGTCAGATGTTGTGGGGGCTCCTCTTCCCAACATTGGTGCTCCTGCTGGGGGATCCTAAGTAGGCTGAGACCCCTCGCTTCTCAAGGGGGATCTCTGCAGCTGAGATATTCCTCCCAATTCTCAACTGCCATACGTGGGTATGGGGCCATCTCATTTTGTATTTCCGCTCCTCCTACCAGCCTCTATGTGGCTTCCTCTTTATATCCTTAGTTGTAGGACTTCTGTTCAGCTAGTCTTCAGACAGTTCTCTGAGTTGATTTTTCTATAATTTAGTTGTAATAAATGTGCTCGTGGGAGAGAAGAGCACGGCGTTTACCTATTGCACCACCTTGACTGGAACTCCTCAAGAATTTGTATTTCTAACAATCCCGGGTGACATTGATGCTAGTGGTTCAGAGATCACACTTTGAGAACCATTGGGCTGGAATACCATGAACTGCAGAGAATAAACGATGGAAGATAAAGTTAAGGAGGTCATCGGAAACCAAACCATGCAAAGATTTTTAGGCCACAAGTAGGAGTTTGAATTTATTCTAAGAGCTTTGAAAGCCATTCGAGAGTTTAAACGAGAGTGGGATAATCTGATATCTATTTTAAGGTGATCATGCTGGCATCTGTGCCTACCACTCAAGGGAGATGGTTGTTAAGTTAAGGAGATAATGTGCATGGCAGTTAAGAAAACATAAAGTACTATGGCAAATATACTGGGTTTTCATCATGCTTGTACCTCCCTGAAAGTAAGGGTTGTTTCTTCTTTCATTAGAAGTGTCATCCGAGGACCAAAAAGGCTTTACAAGTTATGCATCTACTTAATAAATAGATGTCCCCAGTGGCGTGCTAAAAAATGCTTCACAATCAGCTCCTGGGATGGGAAGGGGTGGTGGGGAGCAGAAGAATGGAGGTTGTGAAAGGCCTTGAGTTGTCACACTTGCCAATTTTATGGCAGACACACTCCACCAGGGCCAATTCCTACAAAGATGAAGTCACTGAACATAGACTTGGCAAAAAATGGTAATACTCAGCTCTTGCAATCCAGCTCAAGCATATCACTAGACACATTCCCAGCACATATGCTCTACTGACAGACAGATCACATCCTACTTGAGAAAACTTTCTCTCTCCCTGGCTGCATACAGGGTAAGCCTCTGGCACCATAAACACTAGCTAAATGTGGCTGCTGGTCCTGATCCAAAAGGATCCAGGTGGTTGGTTAGATTGCAAGACTCCTCTGAATTCCCTGCAAGATGGCAGATGGGTAAATAGAAATGTTAATGCCTGGTTAATGAATAACGCAGAGAGCAACCTAGAGCAGCTACCAGAAAATAGGAGTGGAGGGAGCTAGCTCAGCCTAACCCAGGAAAAAGAGAACCTGGCGTTGACTATTTCACTTCCCTTTTCTAGAAAAGATGCTGTTCTGCTTCTTTATCAGAAATTCTCACCTGACCAGAGCTCACAGTTTTATAGTGATTACTGTGGTCAGAGAAGGCAGGGTCATCCTAGAGAGTATCTGAAGGAAAACACACAGCCAAGATTCCAACTCTACTTCCTGCAACCTTCCTGCCCCTTAGCTTCAGGTTTCTGTTAGTTCTTCGGTTCGTTTGTTTGTTTTCCTGTCGGCTTTCTCTACTTCCTGTGGTTAGATACTTTTGCCCATTTTTTTTTCATTATTTTTCTCTAGTCATAGGAAATGAGGACATTTCTCATCTACAAATTGCACATTCTACCAGGAAATTGGGTCAAAGATCTCTAAGCCCTGATAAGCAGTAGTCCAGTAACCCACTTGGCAAAGTTTTGAATATCTGGAAATGTAGGAGATGCGAGATCAAGGGGTGGGGATAGAGAGCCAATGCTGCAAATGCCAGCCACAGCCAGCTGTCCAGCAGCATCTTACCCAAGCAGGGGCTGCCCATAACTCTATTATAATCTCAGCCTTTCTCTCCCCAAACGTTTTCTCCTGCCTTCTGTCAGCCAGTTATGATCAGCTTCAAGGAAACAATGTTAAGAAAATAAATATATTGCTCCCAAATCTAAATGTTTTAAATAGAAGACCCATAAATGTGTATAGCAGTCTAAAATTTCTAAAGTTCCAGAGCAGACATTACGTTATTCAACTTTCCATAGGTGTAGGCCTTCATTCATCCACAAATGTTTATTGAGGCCTACTATGTGTCAGACCCTGTTTGAGGTGCTAAAAACCCAGCAGTGAACAAAGACATGCTCCCTGCTCTCATGTAGCTCACATTTCAATGAGAGAGGCAGACACAGAAACCGACAAATAGACACTTTGAAGTGATGCTAAGGGCTGTGAAGACAAGTAAAACAGAAAAGAAGGTGAAGAATAACCTTGAGGCAGGAAGTAAGCAGCTACTTTTGAATGAGTGGCTTGGAAAGGCCTCTCAAAAGTGGCATTTAAGTTACTAGCAGATGACAAAAAGGAATAATGTATGTCAAGAAATGAGGGGGAGGTTCGGGGGTAAATATTCCAAACTAAGGGTTTGAGGCAATTTCAAGGCTTGAAGAAGCTGACTTTACACAAGGAAGAGAAAGGCTAGGCTAACCAGGGCTTAGTGACAGCTGGAAGAGCAGACAAGGGTCAGATCATAGGGGCTCTTGAGGGTTTATGATAAGAAGCACGGTAGATATCTTCTCTCTACTTAACAGGAAAAGCAGAGGCTCAGAGATGTAAAATGACATTTGCCAGTCCTCATCAGGATGGTCTTCTGACCCCCAGTCTGGGATTCCAGACTCCCTCTCAAAACTTGGTGCGCACTCTCATGATCTCAATCTGTTGCTTCATTGCAGAAGAGGAAGGAGGACAGGAAATGTGATTCATATGGTGTGCAGTTGTTTGGTATAGAAAGTTGGTGAGGGAGGTAGAGACTGACTGCTGAGATTCTAAGGAAAGAAAGGAAGCAGAGGTGGAACAAGACATCTGAGAGCTGAGAGCAGGAGAGAGGAGCCCAGAGAGGAGCTGGTTTTGGGAAGGAGAGGCAACATGCCTGAGCTCTGAGAAGGGCATGAGAGGTGACCAGGAGTCCTCCCATGCTGTGCCCATGTCCACTGGCCTGGAACGGAAGCGGCGGTGTAAGGACAGAATCATGGAGCTCTGGAGAATTATAGAAATCCTCCAGTCCAATGATTCTAAACCCTGGCTGCATTGCAGAGCCACCTGAGGCACTTCTAAAAAGTGCATTTGGGCATTTTATTTTCTTACAGCTCTCCAGGGGCTTGGGAACCTTGGAGGGTCGAGAATCACCATATCGAGTCCTGCCCCTCCACCAGACCAGCTAGAGGGGTCTCCAGTGAGGTAGCAGGAAGTACTGGCTGGGTCTGAATCTGGGCTTACACTGTGCAACTCAACTTCTCTGGGCTTTAGTTTTCTCACTGAAAAAAAAAAAAAAAAATGGGGGTGGAGTGACTAACGCACCTATATCATCACGCTATTAAGAGAATTTAATGAGCTTAATATTGTACATATAAAAAACTTAGAACAGTATCCACCATCCTGTTGATGTTTACAGATGCTTATATATGGCAATCTGTTTAAAATTATGTTTAAAACATAATTCCATTCTTCTGCTTAGAGGCTTCCAAATACTTTTCCTCCCTCACCAACTTTCTATACTTAACAGGAAAAAAATACTCGCTGGCCAAGCCCTCCGCATGGCCAGCGAGGCCCTACGTGATCTGACACTTGTCCATCTGCCCAAGCTCATTTCCCTCCTTCCATAACCCCGCCTTCTCACATCATTCCCCCTTTGCGCTGTCAACAACTCACAAAGCTCCTTCTCACCTGGGACCCTTTGCACTTGCTGCTTTGTGTTCCTGGAACCCTCTTCCCCCACATTCTCACGTGGCTCACTGAACCCTCATCTTTCAGGCTGCCTACAACGTAAATTTTATCTGTTCATAGTGGTTTCTCCTCAACCCACTCCAAAATTGCCTCCCTTTGATACAGTCGCATTACTCTGAATTACTGACTTTACTGCATTTATTACTCTCTGATATCGTTTTTGTCTTACATACTATTTTTAGAAAACTTACATGTGCACGTAGTTTAATAATTCAAATGGTCTGCTATCAAAAACAACATCCCTCACCCTCTGGTCCCACTAGTCATTTACCCCTTCTTGGAGACAACCGCTTTCACCTCTTTTCATCTAAATATTTATCCTTTCATGTCTTTAAGGAACTTCCTTATTTTACTATATGCTTTCGTTTTTCAATATCGAGTTTTATGTGTTAGCTTTCCCCTATGACAGATGAAGATTTAGCTCTCCCCAATACATAAACACACGCACCCTTCCCACTCTGTATCTTCCTAATATACTTATATCATAATTACGTAATTAGAATACTCAATGTTACACTATTGTGACTATGTAAATAGAGAAGCTCTATAATAAACTATGATTACTTTTTCTACTCTGCACAACTTTTCTCCCCACTCCTGGAATTAATAATTGCCTTTTTTTTTTTCATTTGCTTAGTTTTCTACATACTTAGCACAGATTCCTCCCCAAACTCTTTGCCAATTATTTTATTTCCTCTCAAGACCTTCAGAGGTATTCAGAAGTAGGATACAGATTTTATCTTCTTGAAGAAATCTCCCCCAAAACTTACTGATCTGCTCAAGTCTGGACAAGTGGCAGTTTATGCTGGGCATAGAGCAGCTGGCCCCTGGACGCTCTTGAGAGGCTTTTTTGTTTCTCTGCTCTTTTTTTCTTCCTTGGTTTATGTCTCCTAGCAGTTTCTTTAGAAAGTACATGTTTCAAGACTCTACATGTCATGAAACATCTTTATTTTACCTTCATGTTTAATTGCTATTGGACTATGTGTGAAATTCTTGGTTGGAAATAATTTTCCTTCAGAATTTTCAAGGCATTGCCACATTGCCTTCTAGCTTCCAGTCTTGTTCAAAATTTCCAAGATATTATGATTTCCTATTCTTTGTATGCAGACTATATTTTTCTCACTGAAAGCTTGAAGTGTCCTCACCCTTCTCTCAGTATTCTAAAATTTCATCCATTTCCTAGCCACGCGATAGACTCTCGGTCTGCAAAATAATATCATTCAGTTTGGGGAAATTTTCTTAAAACATTTTGTGATTCTTTCCTTGCCTTTATTTCTTCTCTTCTCTTTTTCTGGAACTCCTGTTATTTGGGGGCTATTGACCTCCTGGACTGGCCCTCTAATTTTTCCTTCTCTCCCATTTTCCATTTCTCCATCCTTTTGCCCTACTTTCTGTGAGATTTCTCCCAAGTTTATATTCCAGCCCTTTTATTCGATTTTTCCTTTTTGTTATCACCTTTCATTTCCAAGCACTCTCTTTTATTCCTGATCTCATTTTATGGCTGTAATATCCACTCTGATCTCTTTGAAAAACGTTCACCTTCCTGCTCTGAGTTGCCTTTTTTGGTCTTTATCCTTTATGTCAGAAGTCGTCACCAGGTATCTGGTAATATTTGGTTGCTCATCTTGAAGAAAAGGAGGGGGACTAATATATATGTATATATGTGTATACACACACACATGTGTGTGTATGTGTGTGTGTGTATATATATACATATATATGTAATATAACATTATATCTAGGGTTTGATTTAAAGGCAGAAAGAAAAAAAGGAATGGAGATACGGAAAAATCTCGATAACTTTTAAATCTAGGTGATGAATAAATTAGCTTCTATTGTACTATTTCCCTTACTTTTGATGTTTAACAATATTCACAATAAAAATGTGGTTGCTGCCAGGATTCAGCTCCTTGAGGGCTGTCAAACTGAGGGCCTCGGTTCCTGGCCGGCTGTGAGCTGGAAGACATCCTCAGTTCCTCATCATGCGAGCCTCTCTATAGCACAGCTGGCTTCAACAGAGCAAGCAAGCAAGAAAACAAGATAGGACAACATGGAAGGCAGGTTTTTTATACTCCTAATCTCTGAAGTGATCTCCCACCATTTCTGCTCAACTTGTTTTCAAAAAACAGTGAATTATACAAAAGTGTGAATACAAGGAAGGGAAATCACTGGGGCCACCTTGGAGGCTGCCCTCCATAGGCACTAAATAATGAATGAAAGCTGTGAGCACATGAATTAGGCTTCAATGAAGAGTGATTCAGCTGGGTCATGTAGGCAGGGGGACCTCCAACGTAAATGCTGAGGCTTTTTCTTCTAAGGCTGAACATATTTCGCAGGAAAAAAAAAAAATCTTCTATTCTGCCTGGAGGATGAAAATTAGACTGCCAGAAATTTAGGAGTCAAATGAAAAAGAGTGTTGGAGGGAAGGAAGAGAGTCTCAACATCTAGAGTTCCTTTAATCTCCTATTTATACTATATTGCTCTCTCTCGCAACTATGTTATTCCAAAGACCCTCTGAGTTATCTTCTCCAGAGAATAAAACTCCAATCTTTCCCTGAGTGAGAGGCAGTTGCCTCACAATAGGAAATTGGGGAAGAGATCTGAGGATTCTTTTCAAATAAACTTTCAACCCATCTCCTTATGTAAGCTTACCTTTCACTCCCATTTCCACAGGCACTTGTTACCTCATGAGCTTATGTGGACTCTGCCTTAGAATTTTGGTTGAATCTTGGTTTTTTCTACTGGCTTAAGATTCATCTTTCATAGATCTGCCAAGTCAGTTACCAGTTACCACTCTTTCATCTGCTTTCCAGCTTCCAAAATTTTGATGGCATTGCATTCTTTTTTGTTCTCCCTGCCCTTGTGGGTTTAGTGCCTTTTTAAAAAATCTCTTTACTATCATTATAGTGTCATTTCAGGAAGGAGCCAAAGGAGAAGAATATATTCAATCCGCCATCATTAACCTCAAGTATTCCTTCCTTATTATTTGTTTGTTTGCCTGTTTATTGTCTGTCTTCCTCTCTTAAATGAGGATTTGTCTATTTCGCTTACCTATACATCCACAGTACCCAGACCATTCTTGACACAGGTAGGGGTTCAAAAAATGACTGAATCAATTTGCTGGTGAAAAAACTTGTTACCCACTATCAATAATTCGGTAGCAGAATTTGCATCCAGTGCCCTTCCTGCCACAGCATGGGTAGAATGTGGGTGATTTTGCTAATGATACCTAACAAGTTATAAAGTGCTTCACATGTGTATAAGTGGTTTAAGGATCTTATCTCATTTGATCCTGACAAGAGCCCATTAGCCAGATAGGAAAATAATTGTTATTGGCCCTAATATAGTTATGATCCTTGCCAAGGACTATCCTGTGCCAAAGAAATCACCAACCTTCTTCTTGGCCTTTCATTCCACACCATTACCATTTGTCTGACTCCTCCCAACACTTCCTCTGCAAATTGGACTTTTAAGGTTTGTCATCTCTCAAAGAAAAAGTCGTTAAGAATCTAAGACAAACTCATTTATAAAGAGGAAGACATGTAAGATATGAATAAATATTAAAAGAGCCTTCGAGCAAAGAGGGTGTCTGAGTTTTGTTACATGGTTGGAGCAGGGACGAAAAAGGAAGAGAAAGAAAGAAAGAAAGAAAGAAAGAAAGAAAGAAAGAAAGAAAGAAAGAAAGAAAGAAAGAAAGAAAGAAAGAAAGAAAGACTGTCCAAATTAGTACAGCATAGAGAAGAGGTTGGTACTGGGAGGGGGACTTAGATCCTGGAAAAGGGGAAAATAAGTCCTAGAACTGAAGAGCAGTCTGTGTATGATGGGCAAAGAAGTGGGATGAAAATAACCATCTGCCACAATCAGTAGTCTCTCTCTCTCTCTCTCTCTCTCTCTCTCTCTCTCTCTCTCTCTCTCTCTCTCTCTCTGTGTGTGTGTGTGTGTGTATGTATATGTATGTATATATATATATATATATATATATCAAAAAAGGTATAAAAAGAAAAAGGAAAACTATAATAAGATCATAAAACCAGTTACAAAATACTCTAAATAGCAGGTTCTATAAAACAATGACATCAAGATCTTGGGACCTAAGGTGAGCTTAGTCTGAATTCTGCCTGCGGCTCCCCAGTGAAAAGTGAAAGCAGGGTACATAGCTCCCTTAAAGGAAGCAAGATGTGACCTCAGAAATCACACAAAGTCTCAAGGGCACACGTCAAAGAGATAAAGGGCTATAAAGGGCCCCACACGTTCCTGGTGCCCCTCGCTGTCTTCGCTTGAAATCTGCCTGCCACCTCGTGGATATATAAGGTTATTACCTGCCCCCAAAGCCTGGGAGGCCCAGGCACTACAGAGGCTGTGGCCTCTGTTACTCACATGCATCCAGGAATCTCTCAGAAACAGAAATTCAGAGATGAGGTGTTAGCAAGGGGTCCACCTACTTAATTCTGCATCAAATAAAGATGATTCTTGGTGTGGGAAGAGGGTCAAGACATCATATTAAGCTACGAAAATAGTTGCAGAAAAGCATAAAGAAAACAGTATTGTCCATAATGGTAAAGAGGTATTAATAATAATAATAATAATAATAATAATAATAGTAGCAGCTAAGTGTCCTCAGACCTTTGACACATGGACGCAGGGCTAATCCCTGTGTTTGCGTTATTTGATGACTTTGTACCAAAGCACAGTGTCAGTGTTGTCATGGCTTTCTTTTTACAAAAAAGGAAATTGAGACTTAGAATGATTGTTAAATAACTTGCCCAATATCTCATAGCAAATAAGTGACATGAGTAGGACTAAAACCTGGGTCTGTGCCACTCTAGAGTCTGAACTCTCAGCCATTATCTTGTACCGCCTCCCTAAGAACATCACATGCGTGCATGTAGGTGTGTGTATGTAAAATTCTGAAAGGCTACGTGACAGTCAACAGTGGTTACTTTAGGGAGTTAGGGAAAGGGGAGATAGGTCAACTTTCATCTTCTCCTTTACATATTCCGTACTATTTGCATTCTCCCAATGAGCATGGATTATTTCATAATAAAATATATTTATTTTAAATAATAAAGTAATAATTCCGCTTCCCAAACTCACATACAGATGCAAATTCAAATTACTGTAGTATTTAGGCCCTGTTTACTGAGCAATTACTATGTACCTCATTGAGCGCTAAGCACTTCACATGCAAGACTTCACTGAATCTCCACAATGGGGTCTGGAGGGAGTATAATCTCATTAGCCCTCTTTACAGAAGAGGAATCTGAGTCTCAGAGATGTGAATTGACCTCGCCAATGTTACACAATGATGCAGGGACTCAACTCAGGTCTGACTGGTTTCAGAGCCCATGATTTTTACCTACTTTAGTATGCCAGTTACGCAGGAATGATCACGATGATAATAATAGCAATTCAAGTGGTTACTATATGCCAGGACTATGCTTTTCATGCATGATCTCGTCAAATCTCCATGTCAATCCCCATTTTACTGATGAGGAAACTGAGATTCAGCAGCGAGGAAGTCCCTTATTTGCCCATGGTCACCCAGCAGAATTGGGAGTAAAACTCAAGTCACCATACATGGCACTAGCATCCACCCAGTTGCTCAGATCAAAAACTCAGTAGTTGCCCTTGACTCCTTCTTTTTCCTTTGCCTCCCCATGTCTAATCCTTTGGTTTCAGTTGGTTCCAACTTCCAAAATACTCAGTTCTCACTATCCAGCTACTGCAGCCCCAGTGGAAGCCACTCCCACCTCTCATCTGGGCCACTGTGAAGGGCTCCTCACTGACCTCCATTCTTCTACTCCTGCCTCTTGGCCTCGATCCCATCCATTCTCTATACTGCAGTCGATGAGATCTTTTCCAAATGTCCTCTCATGCAGCTGTTCTTGTGGTCTTACAAAAGAATTAAGCCCTGAAAAGAATAGCATGAGTGACCGTTTTCTCACTTTTCTAAGGATGATACTAGCCACTACCATTCTCTAATACAATAGGAGGTGACCTGATCCATTACATGCAATAAATGCCTTAGAGTGTTAGGGCTTAATTCTTCACAAGAACTTGGTGGAAATAGCTGCAAAAGTTTCCTGTCACACTTCAGCTATCGATGACCGCAGCCTACTAGGCCCTTGTGACCTGCCAGCCACCGCACCTCCACCTCTGGTTCGTTTTCTACTATCTTTTTCCCCCGAACACAAGAGCTCTTTTCTATTCATTTATAGAAGCCTCGTCTCTGCCTCAAGACTTTTGCAAAGCCTGTTCTTCCTTCTGCCTGGAGTGCCGTGTCAGCCACAAAATTCCCTCGTGGCTAAATGGGTTTGGACAAGTTGAAATGAAGTTGCGGTATGATTATTGCTTTAAAATATTTTATTATGAAATATTTCAAACATATGTAAAAATATGAGAAACCATACTAACAAAGCCTAATGTACACATCCCCCAACTTTATCCATCTTAACATTTTGACCTGTGTGCTTCACACTTGTTTTAAGAACTAAAACATTACAGATAGAGCTGAAGCTCCCTCGTCCCTTTCCTAACTCTATTTTCTGCCCTCTCCAGAGGTAACACAAATCTTGTTAGGGAAGGATTTTTTCCCATCCATGTTTTTACACTTCTACTGCAAATGGGGGTACCCACAAACATGTAGTATTACTTTGCATGTTCTAAAGCCTTGCATGAATGGTCTCACTCTGTAAGTATCGTTTTGTGACTTGCTTTTTTCATCTAACATTGTTTTTCAGTTGCAGCCCACTCATAAATGTCACTCTATCTCATTGTCACTGCATGATATCTACCATTCCAGTAGATAGATATACCATATTTTATTTTCCATTCTCTGACTGATGGACATTTAGGTAGTTTCCACCTGTGAGCTATTGTGAGCATTGCTGCTATGGAAATTATTATACCTACCTCTTTGCGTATACATGCAAGAGTTCCTAGTTTTTTCCTAAGACGATAGTTGCTGGGGTACACATATCCACGACTTTGTACTTCAGTTCTGGTTTTTTCATTCAGGGGTCTGATGAGAAGCTTTAGTGACAGAAAGTTAGACCCAGCCATGCTTTGCCATTTGAATTTTATTTTTTCTTTCTGTGAAATGGACATAATAATAATATCTACTTCATAAAGTTATAAGAATTGAATAAGAACATGAATGTAAGGTACATATCTTACACATGGCAGGTGCTCGGTACCTGGGAGCTTTCTATGTCTTACAGAGACAGGAAGTTAAAGTGATTAAAAACTTAGGCTTTGGAGTCTAACAGAACCTGGGTGTAAAGCGTGGCTCTTCTACTTCCTCTCTGGATGTCCTTGGGAAAGTCGCTTCACTTTTCTGAGCTTCAGTTTCCTCATTCATTAGAAGAGAGCAAACGAGTGCAATTGCGATGATCTGTTCTCTAAGTACGAATCTGTCAGGGTCATGATCTGACTAGAGTTATACAGCATAATCATAACAGCGACAGTTTGTTAATATGAATAGAATTAGGCTAATATTTATTGTTTCTTACCTCCTGTGAAGCGTTGGTATTATTCTCATTTTATAAACAATTGAAATGGTGGCCCTGACAGAGTAGCAATCCAGAGGTCACATAGCTAACAAACTGGTAGGAACAGAATTTGAAATCAGCTCTGACTAATTTAAAAATTATGTTCTAATCACCAGGCTACACTGCCTTAAATGACTTGGGCAGCTGTCCATTATTTTCAGCAGTGGTTCCCAAATCTTTTTAAAGGAATGGAAATTTTGTCCAGCAAAATCTTATATGGAACCCCAGTTTATAAGGCAAATGATGTTAGAATTACTCCAGTTAAAGCGGAGGTAGTATTATAAGTGCGTGCGAGTTTAATCCTGGCTCCGCCAGGTACTGGCTATGTGTGCCTAAACACATTGCTTCATCTCTCTGAAATTCAGTTTCTTCATTTGTAAGATGGGGATAATAATGCCAACCTAATAGCATTGTTATGTGGATCAACTTAGATAATATATGCAAAGCACTTAGCATAAAGCCTGGCTGTGATAAGAACCAAATAAGAGTGGCTGTTGCTGCAATTGTGGCTGTGGTTGTTAGCACCTTCAGGACTCTTCACTGATCGCAGGATGGCATGGCAATTTCTCAGCCTTGCATTCCTGGCCCTCCATCATCCAACTGAACCTGCATTTCCAGCCTTCACCACCCACAGTACAGCCAATACTGGTAGTCTCTGTACTACCAGTTCTGTGTTTATGTTTTTCCCACTGGGAGGGGACCCCCCTCTTTGTCCTGTCTCTTGCTCCAAAGGTATGAAAATATGTTTTAAAAAAATATTTGGTTTAAAACTTTCATTGTGCAAATTTTCAAAATGTACAAAAGTAAAATCTGGTACAAATTCATGTATCTATCACTTAGCTTTAGTAATAATCGACCTTATTTCCTATATGTACCCCAACCTACTCACCCCAGTAGATTGCTTTGAAGCAAATCCCAAACAACTTATTAATTCATCTGTAAATTCATCGTTATGTATCTCTAAGATACATAATGTTCTCTAAGTACGAATTCATTAGAAGAGACCAAACGAGTGCAATAAAAATTAGCCTAATTCTATTCATATTAACAAACTGTCGCTGTTATGATTATGCTGTATAACTCCAGTCAGATCATGACCCTGACAGATTCGTACTTAGAGAACAGATCACATAACAATGCTATTAGGTTGGCATTATTATCCCCGTCTTACAAGACTCCTTTTAAAAACACAACTGCAGTGCCATTTTCACATCAAAAAATGAATAATTTCTTAACGTCGATCTGTCAGTGTTCAAATTTTCTTGGTCTCATAAATAATTTTTTAGTTTATTTGTTCAAATTAGGATACAGACAAAATCTATACATCAAATTTAAGTAATATATTCCTTAATTTGTTTTGAAGATTTTTACTCTCTTCTCCTTTTCTCCTTCAATGTTTTTATTGAAGAACCTGGGTCATTAGTTCTCTGGAATTTCTCATGGGAAATTGGAGTCGGGGGGTGGGGTGCTTCCTCGTGGAACCCTTTACCAAGTTATTTTTCATTTTTTCCCCCTGCAAACTGGTAGTTAGATCTAGAGTCTAGAGTTTTAATCAGATTTAGGGTTGACTTTTGGCAAGAATACTTCATAGGTGGTGATATGTGCCTTGTCTTGTATCACATTTGCAAAGGCAAGTCTCCTTATCTCTCTTTTAGTGTTGGATGAATCCATGGGTTCACAGATTGTCAGCCTGATTCACCATTCTAAAGTTCTCTGTCAGTGTTTCACCTGACAGTTTTAGCAGTCATTAATCTAGCCTAGATCTATAGTTTTATTAAGTTTTGCAAAATGATGATACTATAATTCTATTTATCCATCTGCATTTATTAGCTGCAAATCCTTGTATCAAGAAGAACTATTTGTTTGTCCTGAGGTACAATTCATACAGGAAAGAGAATAAATGCATGATCCTTTCCTTTTATTTATCTATTTTCAAAATAATAAATTGGTTCCCAACACCCTCTAAAGGTAACCAATGAGTTTGTTGTTGTTGTTTTATAGTATCATTATGAATTCTTCAGTGCCCAGCTCAAAAACTACTTCCCTTAGTTTTCTTACCTTGACTCTAAAGGAATTTCTCCCTTCTGATGAATTTAATTTGAACACATCTTTTCTAGTGGTATCCTGTACTTTCTACCTGTGCACTCCTTTATGTTCAGCTGGATTATAAACCTCTTAGGTGGTCTGCGCAGTAGTACTTAACTGTAATGCCTCGGGCAATGCTTCTCAAACTTCATGGAGCATATGAACCATGGGGCAGCCAGGAGTGTGGTGGAGGGTGGTGGGGAGCGGTGGCAGGTTCTCATTAAAATGCAAATTCTGATTCCTTGGCTCTGGAGTGGGCTGAGATTCTGAGTTTCTCACAAGCCCAGGTGATGCTGATACTACTGGTCCAAGGGCCACACTTTAAATAGCAAAAGTGTAGGGGAAATATATAGGAAATCTACTTCATTCATTCAGTAAGAGATGCCTGTTCTGGGCCAGTTCATGGGCTAGTCTCTGCTACTTTAAAATGTAAAGGCTTTTTTGATTTGTTTCTTTGTTTTATTACAGAGTTTTACTTATCTATTTTTTAAGTTTAATTGGTATCCAATATTATATCATGTTAGTTTCAGGTGTAGAGTTTTCATTTTTTAAATTATTCTTTTGAATATGTAATAGTGCATTTGCTAAAAAAATTTTTTTTCATAATATCAATAAAAGGACCCAGTTAAAGTACATTAGTCCCCAAAAGGCGATCACCATTACTTCTTTAGTTTTATTCTACATTTTCTGTATATAAGAGCATATATTTGTACCATCTCTCTTTTTTCTAAGATACTATTCACAGTGCTCTGCCGCTTTCTTTTTTCATTTTACTAGATTTTAGAGATTGTTCTATATCTCAACATATATCTCTATATCCTGTTTAATGGGTAGCATAGTGTGCACACAGATGCACTGCTCGTTTTTATGGAGTATACAGTGAAGTGTGATTACTTTTGGTTTCTTCCTCATCCTACACATTGCCCAGAGAAAACCAGTGTCTTATCTTCTATTCTTTCGATGCTGTGAATTACCTGGCTCATGTTGGTACATTTTTGTCAGTTTTGTTTAAAAATCAGAATACATTCCTCACTCATTTCCACAAGCATATCTACACTTTTTTTTTCAGATTCCAGTCTCCCTACACTAAAATTGTTACTTTACTCTCTATTTCCTCAGCACTCACAACTTTTTCAAAGACATTCTGTTGTTTTAATAATATATTATTGTAAATATACATAAATATGTTTAAAATGTATATTGTCGGGGTTCAGGACACACTACCCCCAAAATATGGTGCCTTTGTATATTGAATATTTAAAACTAACGTCATTTGAGAAAATAGGCTCAGGAATGACTTTTTGACTTTCCCCTGAAGCAGGTCCTAGGACCCTTATGTGAGAAATGCGCTCCCTGCACCTGGAGGAAAGGAGCACCCTAATCTCCAAGATGGAGAGACCCCCCAAGAGGAATCTGAATGAACACACCTTGCTGAGCTTCCCACAGCTTACTACACTAAGCTCATACTCCTTTTGTCCTATCCCATTTTTCCATAACTTTCTACTCTTCATCAAACTCAGCACAGAAATATAGAGATTTAACCTCCTTTTCAGGTCTTCATTTCTTTGTGAAGGTTCCCATGTCCCATAAAACTGATATTAAACAAATTTGCATGCTTTTCTCATGTTAATCTATCTTTTGTTACAGAGAACCAGCCAAGAACCTAGAAGGGTAGAAGGAAAAGATATTTTTCCCTCTCTTATAATGTATGGAAGTCAAAACACTAATAGCGGAAGCCTTCAGTCATCCTTCCCTTCCTCCATTTGCTCCTCCCCTCTCACAGGATGGTTTCTCGCCCAACAAGGTAATTACAATCTTGGATTTTGCATAAGTTGTTCTCTGGCTTTCCTTTTCTCAGTGGTTCGCAAGCTCTAGTGCATCAGAATCACCTACAGAGCTTGTTAAAACACAGATTGTACCCCCCAATACAGGAAGAGAAGAACAATCTTATCACCAGAGTCTGGAAGTCAACTCCAGTTTGTAAACAAACCTACTAAAATAACCCTAATCTTCCACTAGTTTCCCCCATATATTTCCTAGTCACTGTCCCATAGTGTACTGCCCCTAGTCCAAGACGCTTTGTGTTATCACAGCCCCACAATTTGTTGTTCCTTGTATAAAAATGTACATAAGCTTTTGGGCCTAATGACTTCTTCGAGTCTACATTTTTCTTCTGAAAACCCCAGTGTACATGTAAAAAATATATATTAAATAAATTCGTATGCTTTTCTCCTGTTAATCTGTCTTATATCAGTTTAATTCCTAAGCCAGCCATAGAATTTAAGACAGTAGGAGGAAATTTTTCCTCCTTCAACACGAATTTAATTTTACTTCCTCAAGTAAGCTACAGGCCATAGTTTGCAAACCCAGTTGCTTATAAAGGCCAAACAACAATGTAAGTAAGTGAAACCTGGCAGGTAGAACTTTACTGACCTAGAGATCATGTCCTGTGTAAAGAGGGCAGCTGTTACTTGCATTTAAGCCAATCACAGATCCATTATTCTCTGATTTTCCCAGTTTTCAAGAGAAACCAGAAATAATCTCAACTAATTCAGATGAGATCAGGCACATGCAAGGTGGCAATCCCAACTAATTCAACAGTTTAAAACACAGAGCAGGCACACAGAGTATGTAGGATTCTATGCAGAATACATCTGCATGAACTAAAACTGAACCCAGTTGGTGTTTCAAGACCCTTACAGTAAATGGGTGGGCGGGTGGGTGGGTAGGTGGATGGATGGATGGATGGACGGACGGATGGATGGATGGATGGATGGATAGATGGTTTGGTGAGTGAATGAGTGATTGAGTGAGTAAATAATGAATCTGGGTCATTGTGGCAGCTCTTTTGGGGAGTGGAGGGAACAAGCAATTCTTGAGTTCCTGCTATGTGCCTGGCCTCCTGAAAGTGGTTTTGCACACCTTATCTCATCTAACCTTTATAACAATACCACAAGGTCATTATTATCATTCTTATTTATTTCTACATTTATTTCACAGATAAAGAAATGAATGCTTAGAAGGCCCAGGGTCATGCCAGTAGTTTTCTTTATTTAAAACCTACCTACTTTTTAAAAGGGGGCAGATGGGCTCATTGATTTAAGCTGGGTCCTGAGCCTTGGATTCCAGATAGCTCTGCTATACTAAAGTGCCACCGCCAAAGGCAACAGGTTCTCAAAAGGCAGGAGAGGAGGGCGCTAGCAGTTCAGAGAGCAGATTTAATTCCCTGGGCATCTTACCAAGCAACTCACAGCTTCGTGCTCCTCAAGGATGTCAGCCAGTTCTGAGGAGCCAAGACACAAGGGATCTCTTGCCATCTCGATATGTCCTTCCCACTTCCTCCTAGCTCACTGCCTTCTTGGAATTCAATATTTTTGCCTACAGACGTGGAGCCCACTCCATCTTAATTCCTTTCTAGAGCCCAGTAGGATAAGGACAGAGACATAGATTCAGAAGCAATTTGGTTGGAAAACATTTTATTGGGAGTTACTGAGCCAGGAAAGAGTGATTGTAGGTTGGTAATCAGATCCCACACGAGCCCTCTCTTTTAATGGGTATCAGCAGTGCTGGGTCTTGAAGGGAACGGTCACTGGGCATCAGGAGTTGCACTCCTCAGTCCTTTCAGCTAGAGGGAGAGAGGTTGTGGTCAAATTCAGGGCCCTCGGGCACAGGAAGCTGGAGTCCCCCATCAGGAAGCCCATGATAGGGTGCGGCACTGATGGAAAGGAATCTCTGCCCCAGTCTAAGTACCCATTTGCTTCTAAATATTGTAACTGAGATTTCCCTCGACTTTGGTGAGAAGAAGGTTTACCCTCCCTTCACTGTCCCCACTCTCCCTCACAGATCCTCTGCTTCTTCCCTCACTCCTGACCTACTTACCCTCCTAACACCCACAACCTCTCACCTTAGGAAAGGCATCCCAGTTGAGGAAAGGAAGCTTCTTTTTGATAGTCTGAAACAGAAAAAGAGAATGAGAGATGTGTAACATGTCAGGTGAGCATGGATCAGTAAGCAATCATGGAATGAGCTCTCTGCAGTGGTGATGGTGGTGGTGTTTTGTAATTACAGTGAGAACCAATATCTCTTGACCCTTATTCTGTGTCTGCCTTATACTAACTGCTTTGTAGGTATGATTTTGTTTGATCTTCACAGCGACCTTTTGAGGTAGGAACTGTCATCATCCCCATATCATAGATGAGGAAACTGAGGCTCAGAGAACTGAGGACATTTGCTTGAGGGCACATAGTATGTGCAGAGTCATGCTATACAAGCCCTAGTTCCAGTATTGCCACTGACTTAGCCTTCTAAGTTTGGGTAAGCCACCCAATATAGGACCTCAGTTTCTTCATAGAGGATGAGGGAATTCAAATAAACTCTTGACCAATTAAGGTCTTCCTTTTCTGGAATTGTCTTTGTGGCCTTGTTCCTGCCCTGCCATGTTAGGAAAATAAGGTATAACCATGACAGCCTCCTGAGGAAATTTCCTTTGGCTAGACGGCACCCAAGTACGGCCAGTACTCCCTTCTAGAACTCAAGAAACAACCCGGAAGGCTAGAACTAGCACGTGTTTCCACTACCCTGGGAAGACTGCAGACAGTCAAGGAGAGTAAGGAGTGTCCCTGCACTTACCTCAAAGAGGGCGTGCCAGTTCAGGAATTCTTCAGTCTTAAAAGCCTTAAAAAAGAGACCAGAAGAGGTTCAGTTCCAGGGAAGGACAGAGCTTAGCCACTAGCCTTCTGGAAAGGGTGAAGGAACCATGGCAGCTTTGCAAGCTTGCTCCCAAGGCATGGATCTCCTTTTTGTTATGGGTATTTGTGGGGGCAGCACTAGAGATTGTACTTACAGATCGCAACTTGTCGATGTTCAGGAACTGAGTATTCAAGGCCTAGGCAAAAAAGCAAGATGTTGCTAAGCAAAAAAGCAAAAGTTGCTAAGGAGCATGAAAGACAGGACAAACTCATGGCTGGGGTGTGAAGAAACAGGTGTTTACCTCAGGTCCTGCTGCATAGTTACCAATGGTGGTTTCTTCCTGGAAAGTGAAAGGAAGAAAGAAGACAAATGACCACATGATGGCAAATCCCTCTCCCAAAATCCTCTCTGCTAGCTCTGCCTTCCTGCAGAGGCCAGTCCCCAAGCAGATAGCCTATTCTCCAACATGGGGCTTCAGTTAACCCATTCTGTTCCAGCACTGCGGATGCTGACAGATGTGCAAGATGAAGAGAAGGGCAGGTTTAAGTTAGAGAAGTTAAAAACCCAGGTCCGCATCCTTATAGGCAGCAGATGGAAAGGGTGGAGAAAGAGGACTCCTCCCAAGAATAACGAGCTGGCGTTGTTCTGCAGTCAATTTGAGGTGTTCCTGAGAGCTGGGTGGAGGCCATTGGCATGCTGGTGGGAGCCACACTGCTAAAGTGCCCTGCCTTCCTTGAATTGATTGAAGTTGGTTTGCTTTGTGATTTTATTGCCACCAAAGTTCAAGTCTCTGTTTCCCTCATCGATTTGCTAACTCCCCCAGACCTCATTGCAGCCCATCTTGTTGCTCTCCCAACTTGTCCAGCTTATTGTCCCTTATTTCTTACTATGCACAACAGAGGTCACAAACAGCTAGCCTACAGGCTAGACCCAAATGTTGAGATCTCACAATAATTTGGCTGGTTTGTTTATAAATTTGAATTAAATACATTTGATGAGTAAGAATTCATAAATCGGATTTTCAGTTTCTCCTGAAATTTTTCAAACTCTGTCCACATTGGGTACATTTTCCTACTTAGCAGCAGTAAGATGGAATATAGACTGTCCCCTTTTAGATCAGGCAAGCTCACTGCACCTCTCCTGAGTCCCTCCCCCCCACCCCAGCCCTCTTATTCACTGACATCACTTGCTTAGATCCTAAGCAATTGAGTCTGTGACCCTGTCATTGACTTTTAAGTCCAGTATACACATTGTCTCCCCACCTTGGGATAAGAAGGGGATAGAGAGGCTTCAGGATTCCTCTTGGCTGGAGACTGGCTTATTAGGATGCTTCTATGGCCTAGGCTCCAGAGATAGTAGGGAACTTCCAGTCACCAGGAAGCCATTCCCAGGGATACAAATAAAACAAAGGTGAGGCTGAACCCAGACAACCAACCTTAGCCCCTGTCTCTTGCTAGGATTCAGCTGTCCAGCCTCCACCCCATCCTTTACCATCCCTTCCAGAAAAATCGGCATCTCCATCCCTACAGATCTTCCCAGAAATGCTTTATTTCCTTCCTCCCTTCTTCCCTCCCTCAGAGCCCCAGCTTCTCACTCAGCCCCCGATAATATTCAAAAATAAGAACCACTTATCTAGTAAGAGAAGATAAAGAAATCAAAGAGTAAGTGAGGTAATAAGTGTAAGTAGAAGAGAACCCAGGTGATGTGCTCACCTCAGAACTACCCAGGGCAGCCCCCTGAGCAGAGTGGAGCGCCAGGAGAGAGAGAAGCACCACGACAGGAAGAACTGGGATCTTCATGGTGTCAAGTTTGGGGTGCTCTGAGGCGGGGCCTTACTGCTTGCCCTTTATATTCCCAGGGAGGCAGATGTGAGCAGAAATGGGGTCCCCACCCAACTGACTCACCCCCAGATCCTGTCACCCACCCCCAGGGCTCTGGGTGGAGAGGTGTGGACTGTTCCCCACTTACCTTAGATTTCTCAATTTACATTCTGCCCTAGGCACTAGGAAGCTGAGGTGGCAATGGGGTTCTTCATGCAAATGGAGCTGGGATTGAGACAGGTTGGACCTGTCCCTCCAAGGAATTGGCAATGGCACTCAAGCAACCTCTCCTTTTGTCTTTGTCTCTTTTCCTTATATCCTTCATCCCTCTCTTATAATTCAGGCTTTTTTTCTATCCTGTCTAAACTCTTTAGACTGGCATTGAAGGGCTTCTATGCTCGGGCTTTAACCTGCCTTTTTAACTTTTTCTTCTTATACTTCTTTTGCACATACCTCACATTCTGGCCAAATTAGACTCCTTATCAAATAAATATACCTTTCTTTTTCCTCCTCCAAGCATCTGCCCATGCAGTTCCATATTGCTAAAACAACCTTCTCTCATCTCCAGTTCTAAGAACCCAACACCCATCTTGGATGAAGCTTCCCTAATTCCCTCTGTGCCCATCCCTCTGCTCCCACACATTTTGCCCTTCTTGGAATTGCCATATAAATTCATTTGTATCTCTCTAGCATTGCACCTAGAGTAACTTATGTTCTTCTCTTATTTCCCTCTTAGAACATTAAGTTCCTTGAGACCTGGAACTATATCTTAATCACCTTTATATCTCCCCAGTACCATGGCTTACACAGAGTACAGGCGGAGCCAACATTTGTTGGATATGTTAGAATTCAAGCATCCTTCCACCTTTCTTGCTTTGGGTCTGGATCCCTTCCATTATCCAATTGCCCATCTCTTACTCTTGGGTCTTCAGCGCAATGACTGTTTTGAGCTAAGACAAGGAATAGGGGCAAAAAAGCAAAACAGGTCTTAGAGCTAACCACTTAGAAATGGGATCTAGACCCTGAACTTTGAATGCCTGCTCCATTACATTAAGTTTATCCCACGCCACGCCCTCCCACCCCTACTCCCCCAGTTCAGGAGTTGTATCACCTCCAAGTGACAAAACATCCTAATCAAGCAACCCTCTCCACAATGAGGTTCAGGTGGCCCAGCCAGTTCCTGGTGTAATAAGGAGGTGCTAGAATATCTACTGATGCTGCCAGGACAAATCAAGACCTTATTTAAGAATGAGCCTCTTTACCCAACCCGATGCAATGTACACAGATGGCAGGCCCAGGGTGGGAGGGCCACAGTCATTCATAAACAATCTTCATGAACCCCAGAAGCTGGCAGTTCAGTTCAGTTCTCATGCTGCCCCTAATACCCCATCCTTCTTTAGCCTTAGAAAGCCTCCTCTGTTTTCATAATGGCGTCTCCCTCCTTTCAGGGCTACCTGAGGAGACGATGCTTGAGGGACACTCGCTAAGCACAGATGACCTCGTGGGAGTGGATGTCATGTGCAGTTGGTGGTACTGGAGGGGACAAATGAGAAAATGAGGTGGGTGGAGTACCTCCCAAAAGGTTTTCTGGAGGACACACGTTTTTATGTGTAACGAATTCTTGCTAATTGATTAACAGTGACTGAAGGAACTCATTAACCACCATTCTGTCAGCATGGGGTCAACCCCAGGAGCAAAAGGAATGAAGAATTGACAAAAGAAAACTGATGTTATACAATCAACTCTAATTAGACATGCTAATGGAAGAACACTTTGGCATCTAAAGCAGCAGATGATCCAAACACGTCTAAACACCATCATCTATAGGCTCCAGGGTTCTTTGGCAACAAACCGACTTCCCTATTTTCCTCTCCACCTGATCCTAATGCTGCTAATAAAAGTGTTAGCCAATTTATTGATGTCTTACTACATGGCGGGCCTTCACATGTGCTCCAAATGCACAATCTCATTGAAATATCACAGTTATTCCGTGAGATAGGTACTATAATTACTCACACTCTATAGGTAGGGGAACCACAGCATATGGGGCTTAAGTAATTTACGCAAGCTCACAAAGCCTCTGTTTGGCAGGGCCAGTGTTCAAACCTCAAGATCCCAGAGCCTGCATCTGTATTGCTCTTTTCCTGGGCTGTGGAGTAGAGTCCTACAAAGGGCCTTGGCCCTTCCACATAGCACCTTGTGTGAATTAGACCCATGCCCTGAGAGCTGGGGGGCAGGCTGCATTTACCTCCTATTAGCCCCTTTTGTGGTGTGCAGACTGCACAGCCATAGGGGGCAGCTCTGAGCACACTCTTGCATTGATGTCAGTGAATTAAACTGTACACTCTTGGCAAAATAAAAACAAAGAGCTAAGAGATTAATGGCACTAAATGAGCATATGTTCCAGAATGAACAGGCAATTGCCTCAGTTTCCAGATGCTTCATGTAGTATGAGCATTTTGCCACAACAGATATGTCTTTAAAGATATTTCTAGTTCTAGTTCTCATGTTTAAAGATAGGTATTTTTGAACAATGCCTCTAAACACAAGCCAGCTGCTTCATGTGTACAAACAAACAAATTCTGTTCTCATGCTGGAAAAAAAAAACCTGGCTATGCCGGAATTATGATTTGTTTCAATTTAGTACCTTTTTGATGGATTTTCAAGTGTAATTTTGGCTTCATATGACTTATGTTGTAAGTGCTGACTTTAAAATCTAGTGTCTCTCCAAGCTCCTCCCCTTTCCCTCATCTATATCACCTCTGTGAGTTTGTGTTCTCTGAGTGTCCAGTGTCCAGTGGTCGAGCAGGTAGGGGGATTCTCACTCGGAGAGGGTCCCAGCAGTTTGGATAATGACTGGCAGGAGAATTGGCCTGGGAGTCAGCATTGCTTTGCACACATCACATTGGGTTAATGGGTCCGGCAGAGGCATAGAGCTGGCTCTGTATCACCCCATCTCCAAGTCTGGTTGACCTCTTAGTTCCTCTCTGAGCATACCAGTAAACCCCTGTTTTCCCACAGGTCTGCCCCCACCCCACCCCAGATCTGCCAGAACTTGAGTGTGGGTAGAAGGCGAGGCCCAGCCCTGATTACTACATTACAGACACACCTAGGGGTGGGAGCCAGCACCTGGGTTCAGGGAGGGAATGGTGGGTTTGAAGGGATGCACGCTGGGGCCTCAGGGCCTTGGTGAATACATAGAGGACAAGCCTTAGAGAGAAAGGGGGCCAGGGTGTGGGGTACTGAGGTATGGGGGTATGTGGGATATTGGAAGGCAGAGCTCAGCGTATTCCTATCCCATCCTTTCCTCCCTCTACCAGTGTTATTGTATTTAATAAAGCAACCACATTGCCCAGCAAATCTGGTCTCTTCCTTTGCCACCCACCCTTTGTCCTTGAGTACCCTTTGCTTAAACTTCTACCAGGAAGACTTCTTGGACTGATCCCACTTAATTCTGATACCTCCTTCCAGTCTGTAATTCACAAATATTTATCGAACAGCCACTTTGGTTCTTGGTGCTGGGAATTGGCACCTGTTCTGTGGAGTTTATTCAAAGGAAACAGATCAAATTCTAACAAATGACAATAACAACAACAACAACAAAAAAGGAAACAAGATAATTTCAGAGAATGATAAATTCTGTGAAGAAGCTAAAACAGGGTGATGGCGATCATGATTGCATAGCTATCCTTGGCTGAGCTGGTTTGGGAGGGACATTTGAATTTAGACCTAAAGCGGTTAAAGCTCCAAACTTCTGAAGATCTTGGGTTCCAGAGGCAGATAACAGCAGTGTCCCCGAGGGCCTTTCCCAGCAGGTCCGCATGACATTGGAGAGGGAAGCCAGAGCCCATGGTGGGGAGTTGGGATTTTATTCCAGGGCAAATGAAAAGTTTGTGGAGGATTCTGAGCAGTCGTGGAGAATGGATTTTGGGGGGGAAAAATGAAAGGATGTGGGGAAGATGCTTCAGAGGTTCAAGCTGGAGAAAGAGGTGGCCTGCCCTTCTTTAGAGTCCTTTACACAAGAGGGCCTTAGCCTGCTTCAGATGGTACTTTAAACTTTAAAGGGCTGCTTTCAGCCCTTTGGACTAGGAATGACCCAAGAATCCAGAACCATGTTGACCACCTCAGCTTCCCTTTCAATCCCTCAGGGACTGGCTTGAGGAGACCAGAGTTCCCACTATCTCTGAAAAGTCACCCACACCCCACCACACCCAGGAAGCTAGCTGTCAGTCAGCCCTGGGACAGCTGCGGTCTCCTCCTCGTGGCCACAGGAGGTATTGCAAGGCTCCCCACACAATTGAAGCTGAAGATAAATGTGTAGCAGTAGCCCCAACTTAGGGACTCAAGTGGGAAGGGAATGAAGAGCAAGGGAGTAGTCATCTTTCTCCCAGTCAGCTGGGTTTGATCAAATCAGTTTCCCCAAGTCCACTTGGGGCCTGATTTCTTTCATTTCTTCATCGACTATTTGAGGCCTGCCCTACACTGTGCCAAGCACTGGGGTTGGAGCAGTGACCAAAGCAGAGGGGTCATGTGCTCAGGAAACGTGCGATCGCAGAGGCGGTCACTTAGGCTGGCAGGGTGTTTCAGGTCCTCCTCTTACTCCTTGGGTCCCATAGGCATATGAGAGACGGAATGAGTGATGGGGGCTCCTCAATTTAGACATACACTGCGACCTCAATGGGGCTTTGACTCAGAGACTCTCCAGCCGTGTCCTCAGGGCTCCTCGGCTATGATAAGCCTGGGCTCAGCCTGTGCCCAGAACTTCTGCCTGTCTCCTCAGCACATTACTGGAGAAGTGTTCCGCTGCCCCTCTGCATCCTGGAGGCGCAGGGTCACTGCATGTGATGAGGTGCTGGAGATCAGCCACTTCCAACAGCTTCCTGTACACATCGACCCAACCGTCCCCTCACCCAGCCTTCAGTGCACTTACGAAGCCACAACACATTCTCTACCCACCCCTCGCTCTTGTTCCTGTCCCCACTCTTGCTCTCTGGGACAGATCTCCTCTCTTTGAACAACCTCTTTATTCCCACCTTCTGATTTGAATAGCTCCCTCATTGCATTTTCAGGCTAGCAAACACCTATGACTGCTTCAAGGACAGTAAGCATGGTATTCAAATGTAGGTTAGGTGAAAGTCTTTTTTTACAGGTAGACAAACTGAGGCCCAGTGAGATCAGCTGGCTACTTCTTGTCAGGAATACCCAGGTCCTGTCTCTCTCAGCCCACTGTTTTGTATGCCACTGTCAGGAGAAAGACAGATCATCTGCCCCTAAATCACTCTTCCATCCTCCCCGACCTGGGTCATCGGTATAGTATTAAAGAACAAGATTTGAGAGCCTTCGAGAAACAAGATTCACGTTTTATTTCCATAGAAAACCTCAAAAGTAGAAGAATTGCCACAGTGACTTCAAGTCACAAAATGGAGTAGGTACAGAAAGTATCTGGTTTCCGATGAGGCTGCTGGTCAAGGAGACACCACAGGGGGTGGGAAGCAACAAGGGACAGACAGAAGACTGGTCCCGACCTAGAAGGAGGTGTCAGCGCCCAGACCAAGGCTGGTGCAGAGAGAGAGCTGGGGGAGGGGCCGGTCAGGCTCCTCGTCAACTGGCATTCTGCAGGGCCTCGGTTGTGATTGGAAGTAATTTTCTAGACGAAAAGAAAAGAGCAAATGGTAGAATGTGGCTGCTCCTAAATCTGTTGAAACTGAGTATCCTTTCTGCCAGCTTCTGAGTTCCCACAGTCCCTTTGTGTCTTACCAATTTTACCTGTCATTCCCCTCGCTTTTGCTATCCTTTAAAACAGATTGTGTGGCTCTGCCACGTTAATCTATTACTTCTTCCTTGCTGGTGACTCAATTCTTCTTTTTGCCTCTGACCCTTTATACCTGAAAAGTTCACCTATCTGCAGTCACCCTGCCGCCCCCCCCCCCACAATTCCTATTCCAGTCCCTCTCCTTAACCTAGTGTGTTATTCTGTCCCTGCGAGGTCCCACCTCCGTCAGGCCTTCACTCAGCACTCAGAGGGTGCTTTCCGAGTCAGTCATTTCTTATGAGATTTCTCCACACCCCACGCTGGGCTGTCCTCCTCAGTGCCTTAGACCTTCCACCCAGAACAAAGGAGATGCCACGATCCCAGCCCTGCTCCCAGATGACAGTGCCTCAGCACCTGGATGCAGCTCCTGACACTCACCTACCAAAACTTCACCCACTGCAGCAGGCCAGGTCGTGCCCGGGAAGCCTGCAGGACAAGGAGAGTGACTGAGCGGATGTTGCACAGTCCCCTGCACCTCTGGCCTCGGACCCCTTCTCTCATAAGCCTGATTTTCTTTGCCCCAGTACTTACCGAGGAAGAAAGCGTGACTCCCCCCTGTAAAGAGAAGATCAGAGGAGGTAACGTGAGGGCTACAGTGGCCTCTCTGTACTCTGCCATGTCCTCAGGCCTCAGGAAGGGCCCAGTGGCCAGGGCAGGCTCAGACCAGGATTATCTCAAAGGTCTTGTGGTCTGAACTGTGGACACTCAGCCCATGGAATCTGTTTCATGGCAGATTTACCATCCGAAGTACATTTTACCCAAGATGATACTGAATGTGGTCCCTGACCACACATGGCCCCTGGGAGCGAGGGAAAATAGGTGGGTCTCCCTCTGCCTGTGGGGTGGATGGTGATTAGCCACAAATAATTGGCGATGCCCATAAGTAGTATGAACTGTCTCTTCACCGCCTCTCAGTCAGCAGAGCTGCTGACCTCTCGGTGGCAGGCTTCTCCCCAAGGGCAGGGCTATATTCTGAAAGTTGGAGGGAATACCGCTTGTTTTTTCTTCATCAGCCCAATTAGTACTTAGTACATTTACTTACTGAACTTGTAAGATTGCTTTCTCTACAACTGAATGCAACAAAATTCTCAAACATTTTTCCTTTTATTTCCTTTATGGAATGAAGCATTTATTTTCCCACCAGCCGGCAGTTCCTGGGCTAGCTCTGCCTAAGTGCCAGTCTATCTTCTTATTCTCTACCCACTACCCACAAAAGGTCAGCGGTTAAAGAGGTATAGAGCAGAAACTACAAAGGAAGGCTGTTCCGCCATGTGTCATGTGATTTTTTTTTTTTTTTTTTTAGAATATATGTTTCTCTTTGGGAGGATATTGGTTCCCAATTTTCTCCATGGCACATGATGCAGCTCCTGCTCCCTTGTAACGTTTTCTGAGTGGGCAGGTGTGAAGAGCACTGGACCTTCTACCTTCCACTTCCAAATTGTTCTCAGGGAGCCCGAGTCTCCCCGCAAAGGGGTCGAGAGACATGACTTTCAAAGAGAACAGAACTTGGCTTTCAGCCACCCACGTAGAGGACCCTGGTAGCAAAAGCCTCCCACCCTTAGCCCCACGCAGAGACTCCCACTGTAAACGGGGCAGTTGCATGTCTTACCTTAGCAGGGATCCTGGCTGAGTACTGCCCACCAGAGGCAGTAGGATATGCCTGCTGGTTATAATTGTTCTATGGCAGAAAACAAGGGTGGAGGTGGGGCTCAGGACAGAAGGCATGAAGGCGTTTTGCTCCAGAAAACACCCCGCCTCCCTGCCCCGGCTGGACTCCTCTCGAAACCCCTGCCTTCTCCCCTCCTTGTGTCATGTGTTTTCTTTTCTAGAATCTCCTCCAGCCAGCCAGAGCCCACGCGCTCACTTCATTTCGTGTTCTTAGCCCAAACGGCCCCGCCTCCTTCCCTCGCTACCTCTTCCAACTCCTCAAGTGTTACTTGGGAGGTGAAGGAAGGAGACCAAGGATATAAGTGAGGTCTAAATCAGGAGGTCACGTGGCAGATATCTTACCTTAGAAGTTACAGCTGCTACCTCTTGCCATCCTGCACCAGACTGAGAAAATTAGAGTGGCGGAGTGAATTTCAGATTGACCAGACTCAGGAACAATAGAGGGGCCACAAGCCTACAAGATCAGTCTGAAGGCAGACTTACCTGACCAGCACCGCCTGCCCTCTTCTGGAGTGATGATGCATTGGCGCCCTGTAAGGAAGAAGGAGTCACAGGGCGTCCCGGTCCTTCAGGCCTGGCCAGCCTTGCAAGACTGCAGCACCCTGCTGCCTAGGGTCTGCCCCTTGTGGAGCACCAGCACCCCACCTACCCCACCCCACCCCTCTCAGTGGTCCCTGATAAATGCTGCCTACAGAGAGGGCAGTGAGCCTGGAGCAAACTGATGGCCCAAATAGATGCAGGACAGATTTCCATACTTAGTGTTAGGGGAGAAAGGGTAGAGAACTGGGTGTGGCAATACAACCCTCACCCAGGCATCTGGAGCATTAGCAGGCTGGCCTGAGATGGCGCTAGAATGACAAATGAGTGGTGCCCACACAGGCTCCCCTGGGACAGACCCAGGCCCCTCAGCCCCAGCCCACCTTTTGCTGATACCAAACCCTACTCCCCTCATAGGCCCTTTTATCCCTGTTCACAAACACTGTTCTCTACAGGGTCCTTGGAAGAACGGGCTGTTATCCCCAGAGGCTAAGTGTTAGTTATGGGTCCAAGAGAAAGAAAGGGGAGATGTACAAGAGAGCAAATGAGGCCGCTTAAGGCACACTGCGGATGCGCTTGCCACTTACCCTTCCCCGAGCAAGGCCAGGAAAATTTCTAAGCAGTAGGAGAGAAGCTTAGCTTCTGCCATCATCGCTTCTCTACAAGGAATCCTACCACTACCCACCCCTGCGTGCGCGCGCGCACGCACACACACGCGCACACACACACGTTCGCGCGTATGCGCGCACACGCGGTTAAGATGTTCTTCCTAACTCCACCTTATCCACATCTGACATTGGCTTTTAACTCCACTGTTAGCCCTAGCACTGAGGTCACAAACTAGTTGACCACCAGCCTCCAGACATTTTTTGCTTGGTATGCATTTTTAATTAAATTCATTATGAGCAATTGAAAATCAGATTTCTAACTTTTCCTGAACAATCAGGTGACATAGCCACCCTGGTGCTACATGAGTGTGTGACAGCACTCAGCTGGAAGGCCTTGCCCTCCCCCTTTGCATGGCCCTGCCTGTCCAGCCTTAGGTGTTTGGCCCATGTAGATGAGCAAGTGAGCAACTCTTGCCTCAGTGCCCAAGGGTCCTGATTCCCAAAGGCCATTGGCCAAGCAGACTCAAGGTATGGCTTTCTGGAAGACCCAGAGGTCCTGCCTACCCTTCCCAGTATGCTGTATCTGCCTGTACTTGATGATGACCTGATCCCCTTATCCCCCATACCTCCTGTTTCCTTTCAGCTTTCCTCCCTAGTGCCCCCCTTTTTAGTTCTGAGGTCCCTCCCTCTTCCCCATCTGATGTTCCCCACCACCTGCTCACCCCGCAATACCCACCCAGCTGTAGCTCCCTCGGAGCCAGGCCAGGCCCAGCAGGAGCAGCAGCAAAGCAGAGACAGTAGCCAGCTTCATGTTCCTACACCTGTGAGTGCCCTAACCCTTGGCCTGAGCTTTTATCCTAGGGAGGACCTGCCACCCTGCTCCTCCAGTGACTCACAGCTTCTCTCTCCCACCCCACCCCCACTCGGCATTGCATAAAGTGAGAAAAGTGGGAAGGGAGGGAGGCACCCTCTCTCAGCAGAAAGGATGAGGAACTGGGACAGAAACCAGATGCCACTGCCAAGGTCCCAGAACCCCATGTCCCCAGATCTGGGCTCCGCGATCCCGAAATGAGAGGTTTTGTCACCCTTACCTCGATAATTGCTTTCCAGTTCAGGAAAGGAGTGTTGTGTTTGAAATCCTGGAGGGAGAAGGGAAGATGAGTGGGCCGCAGAGAGACAAAATTCAGAGGGTGGTGCGTGGCAGCTTATTGGGAAAGTTTCAAGACCACATGCAAGAATGGGTTTTGGAGGCTGCGTGTGGGTTGAGGTTAGATGAAGATAAGCTTAAAGGAGATTGAGGGTATCAGAATTTCTGATGGTATCGGTGATAAGATTTGGGTGAGATTAACAATCTCAAAATTGAAAAGGGGGAATTTTGTGACAGGTCAACTGGAGCTGGGGTGGCTGCCTTGAGGGGAGAGGGGAACAGGGGAGAGGGGAGAGGATGACCAAGATCCCCAGCTCTTCAAAAAGTGAGAATAGTCCTACCTCCCAGAGTCGGCTGAAGTAAAGGAGAGCTCGAGTGGTGGGGGGTGGGACTTGGCCCTGTGGATGAAAGGTGGGGAGCAGGTTAGCAGGGAGCCTGACCCCCTGCTCATCTAAACCCCTACTCCTGCTCAGTCTTCAGTATCGCACGTGACCAAGGTTTAGGGGGAAGCTGGGTGACCAAGGAAGAGAAAAGCCAGCTCTCCGGAGCCATTAACCATCCTTCCTGCCTCCAGCACATACAGAGCGTTCTTCTCTATCCCGTTTTCCCAAGTCTCCGGCAGAACATAACTGCAGCAAAACCTCAGGACCAGAACTTGCTGCAGAGTTTCCTGCCTTTTCACCTGCCATGCCACCTTCAGCCCATTTACCAAAGCTGTGGGGCTAAAGTCAGCCCTTCCAAGACCCCCTGGGATGACAGTAGAGACGTAAGAAAGGAGCAGAGACCAGGAGTGTGGGGCAGCTAAGGTTTATTTCAAGGGCTAGTGTTGAGGTTAGTGGTGAGATAGTGTTGTTTTAAGAAGGGGTAGGGGACTCTCATCCATCTGGTAGTTCCTTTTCTGGCGGTCACGGGACACGAAAGCTCCTCTCATCCTGGGCAAAGAAATAGGTTCTAAGAGGGAGCTCAAGGAATAGGACTTCAGGGTGTACTAGACCAAGACAAGGGTAGTTGGGACCCCTGCTCCAGAAATCTGCAGGGACCTTTTCATACACGGCTGTCATCCTGTCAAATTCAGATATACCAGCTTGGGCTTGAAAACCCCCATACCTTGCCGGGAACCGTTATGTATAGTCCCCCTGTCCTTAGTCCTCGCTCTGGAGGAAATCTGCAGGCCCCTCACCACCAGCCCTCACTGTGAAAGAGAAGGGGCTCTCCATTCTCCTCTCTGCCCAACTCTGTCCTGCCCCTCTTCGGAGATCTGCTCCTCCAAGAAGCTGCCCCAAATGAATCCTGCCTAACCACACGACTGGCTTTACTGCTCCCCACCCCCAGATGTGCAGAAACACTTGGTTGTCTGTTCTGGAGCTCTGGAAGGTGTCTGTACGTGCCCTGGTTCTCCCATCAGACCCAAGTTCCCCATGCTTCCCCTGGCCTCTCCGTGGCCCACAGTAAGGAGTCTTGCCCCTTCCAGAGACTGCTCTCTCTAAAACAGAAACAGTCTATTTTGTTCATCTTGTTCAATCAAATCAGAACTGCGCTGCAGCTGGGAACGTCTGTATCTCCTATCCTCCACTCCCCATTTATCCCCTAAGAGCAGACTTTGACTTTCCTGAGGTTTGGGCTGCCTCTTGGCCTCTGCCTACCACTACCGCCACCCCTACTTCCTGCAGGTTTAGGAGGGCATGATATTAATCTTCATTCTATTAAGTTAAGGGTTGGTTAGGAACTCAATTGCTCAGGAGAGGCTGGTCGGGTGGCTAGAACGACTGTGACAGGCAGGGGGCGTTTAGCTCTGAGAGGGCAAGCCACCCTGGAAAGAAGCAGCTGCTGCTGCTACTCAGCTCTGGTTTATTTCAGTCCCCGGAAAGGATCCCAGCGTTGCCAAATTTTCCCAGAAAAGCCTGAAACCCAAGTCATTTTGTGAAGTCTTTCAACTTTTAAACTTTGGCAACTAATTTGTTCTAAAAAATAGATCAAACAAAACACATCAGTGGGTTGTCAATTGCAGCTTCTAGAAGCCTTTGGTATTTGTTTGGATTGTTAGTCTACTCTTATCCGCTCCTTCCAGTCCACTCCCTCTACTATTCTGATGTCACAACAACCAGTCCAGGGGTTCCCCTGCAAGGGGGAAGGCGAAAGAGGTTCTGGGCCCCAAGTGTCTCCTGCGGTTATGTATGTACAGGGCACCCATCCGGTACACAGAAGATTTTTGCTTCCTCCTTTTCTCCACTGTCAGCGTCAGACCTCATTTGGCCTTTTAGCTCCACCTGACTGTTCAGTCCATCCCCACCCAGCCTCTGCTGCCTCTCTAGCTTCCTGAGGATTATGCCTTCATACTCTTCCATTAACCCCCAGGTTTCAAAGCGGAAACTGAGGTTCAGACCTGTTCAAGTCTACATGTTAAGACACAAAAGAAGCCCATTCCTTCCTCATCCCCAACTCCCAGCTGTTTCCAAACTCCTCCTCTCTTTTCGGGTCTCTACTGTTCTACCCCTCCCCACCCCCCACCCTTTCTTTTAGCACTGGCCAAAATGCTCTTAGTGGCTGTCATTATTATTTTCCTGGATCATCGAGCAGAGGTTTAGCTTTCTTGTCTATATCCCTCTCCCACAAAGATCAAACAGAATGGCCTTCCAACCCTTACCTTGTTTATGGCGTCCCAGTTAATGAAACCCAGCTTGGATTTTAAGTTCTGCAGAGGAAAAAAAAAAAATGACCAAACTGGGTCCTATGTAATTGGCTGAGGGGCTTAGGAGCGAGAGGTCAAGGGCCACCGCTGATGGTTGTTATAGAAAGAAGACTTTATCCTGTGGGGCCAAGGGACAGGGGTTTGGTTTTCCAAATGAAAATGAGAAGAACAGGCTCGCCGAACTCACCTTCCAGAAGGTGTCGAAGTTGAAGAGCCCAGAAGATGCCTGAGAGTTCTAAGGAAACAATGAGAAATGGGATGAGAGTAAGAACCTACTCTGCGAGCAGGAGGCAGGGCTAGGAGCTATGGGTGTCAGGAGATCCCTGCCCAAGGCGGGGTGATACCTCCACTCACCAAGTTACTGAATCCACCAACAGCTTCACCTCCCCCATTGGACCCTTGCCCCTGGGTGAGGAAAAGGGAGGCTGATGTTCAAGCCTTATGGGTCCTGTTATGCATGCCAGCCCGTCTCCGCCTGCTCCCAGCCCGCCCACCACTGCCTTTGCTCAAGAGCAGTGCGCTCTCAGGAAACCGCCTCTCTGCTTTACACAGCACCTAAGAACCCCACCTCCAGAAAACCTTCCTGGAATGACTAGTTACTTGCTTCCTAGAATAACCCCACCCACCCCCTAATGTGTCCTACTATGCGCCGGGCGAGTCCTGAGCCACATTCCTTTGTGGAGATGTCTCCATTTTGATGAGGAAATTGAAACTTAGAGCTGTCCAGCAGCTTGCCTCAAAGTCTGTCTCCACATCAGACTCCTGTGTCTGGACCCTGAACCATCCTGGCCTGGTTATGATGTAGAAAGCTTTGCAGTAACTGAGGGTGAGCAAGTTGGGCTTTGTTGTTCCCATTTTACCCAAGAGGAAGCTCAGGCTCAGAAAGGTCATCTGACTTGCCTAAAGACACACAGATGACAAGTGATCCTGCTGGCATTTGAACCCCCATTACTAACTCAAAGTTTACTGCTTTTCCACTTCTCAACACTGCCTTCTTAAGTTTGATTTCAAAAACTGGCCATTTTTGTTATTTATGGCTGTTTTTCCCTCACAGAAGTAATGGCTGTGATTGCAGTTGGAAAGAGGGAAAGAATAGATACATTGAGGATGATGGGGATCCCAGACCCCCGTTTAGCCTCCTGATGGTCACGTGACAGAAGTTCAGAGCAGCTTGCAAGAAACTGACATTTCTATTTCTTTTTCCAGGCTTTTGGCATTCTGTCCCCATATTCCACCACCCCTTCTCCTAAAGCCATCCCTGCTCACCTGGTAATTGCCTTGGGAGCCCCCAACGAGGCGACTGCCCTCCTTGCTTATCTCCTGAGAAGAGAGAAAATGGAGAAGAGTTGGCAGAGGAGGCAGGCAGGGCGAGAGGGCAGGACAGCAGGATGTAGGCGAGAAATTCCTGAATCAGGGGACTGAGACGTGAGCATGACCAAGGACTTCCTAGGACCCCAAGAGTGATCCATCTCTATGGGTAACTCCATCATCCCTGGCAAAGCTGGTTTTACCCCCTTGTGGACCAGGTTTTTGCTCACTTACAATGCTTGTTGGTACCATAACCACCTGTTTCTATTCACGTCTACAAGCTGCTGCCCAATAAGAAGGGCCTTAGCCACCAAAGTATCTGAATTCTCCCCTGGCGCTGAGGCAGGAGCCAGATAGGCTGTTGGAATGAACTGATTTGAACTGCAGGATTCAGTGTGGGCAGATGTTTTGCATTGGTCAGAACAGTGACGCCAGCTGGAGAGTCCGTGGGAACTGAGGTGGTGTGGAAGTAAACTGTCTAGTGCCCACCTACATGAGACATAGTCTCCTCTTGAGTCCTGCTTTCACTGCTTGGTGTGAATCCCAGACCCACCAGTACCTCCTCATCCCTAGAGCTAAAATTTAGACGAGGCCAGGATGCGGGATAATCTGTTCTGTTAATTTTGCTGCTGGAGAGCTAACCTCCAGCCACTTACTGCTGCCACAGTCCCTATTCTCAAGACCTGTTGGTCTCCTTACCCTGATGTCACCAAAGCTGCTGGGGACTCTCTGTCCTCTGAAGACCTGAGGAATGAAACACAAATTATTGTTTTAGATTCTAGGTCCATTCCAGCAAATGTATGTATGATTTAACACAATTCCTCTTAAAATCCCAATGAAACTCTATTTTGGAACTCGTCAAGGTCATCTTGAAGCTCATTTGGAAGAATAAATGTATAAGAATAGGTAAGAAAACAGGAAAATGTAAGCAGCCAGGGAAGACGTGTTGGAAGATATTAATGTGCCATGGAGCTACCATAGATAAAGCAGAACGGTCGGTCCCAGCACAGATGAAGTGAATGAACAACACAGAACTCTCAGAAGCACTCCCTAATTATTAAGGTATTTAAAAGTGATGTTTTAAAGCAGTGGTAGAAATGATTCAATACACAAGGCTGGGAGTTAAGTTTGGGGGTGAAAAACTTAATTATACTTTATCCGTTTTCTCCCTTCTGTTTTTATCTGATTTTCCCCTCATAAGGGAACACACAAATCTGATCTAAAACGTAGGGTCTGCCTAGTTGAATCAAGGAGTGGGACTGGACAGTATATAGCAAAATAAAGTCCAGAAGGCTTAAAGAGTTAAATTTTAAAATGAAATTACAGACGTATTAGTAGTGCTAGAAGAGAATAAAGACCTTTAGTTTCAAGAGCAGAAACCATAAAAGACTTTGGTTATGTAAACAACTAGAAATAGAGTTACAAACTGGGAGTTTTATGAAAACCTGTCAATCCGTAAAAGGTTAGTAAACCCGACATTTGAGGAGCTCTTCAGAAAGCCTCGTCGACGCAGGGCCACAGACCATGCTCCCTACCCCGCAGGCCACACGCCAGGCCGCCGGGCACCAAGCAGCAGCATCGCCTGGCACCAAGCAGCAGCATCGGTCTCACCCGGAACGGATCGTGTTAGAAACCAGACTCTCAGCACCTCCGCCCCCAAAGCTGCTGAATCAGAACCTGCCTTTTCTCAAGACCCCTAGGCGATCTGTGTGGACATTAGCCTCACAATTCCTCTGTCAGCAAGCACGGCAGGTGCTGACAGAAAGCCCAAATTTCCAGAATAACTAAGAGGGGAATGTAGGCTTTCAAAACACCACTTCAAAACTCGGTCAAAGGGATCATTGAATTCTGTTCACTGGCATCTTGAAATGATTGAAATGATTATGTTCCTAAAAGGACTGGTTTTCATATGATTTTTCAGAGCCCTATCTGTGATATACCCTATCTATGGTATATCACATAAGGATTTGCAATTAATTACTTTGGAGACTGTTAATAATTTTACATGCTTGGTTTCTTCCCCTAAATTGTAAATTCCCCACGGACGGGTTTAGGATGGAGGTCATCATTAGCAGTGGGGCTCAGCAGAGCTACGAGGAGTGGGCGCAGCTGCAGCAATGACCTGTAGTTACCCCAAGTTTGGCTCTCACCTGACCCCCAGATCCTCCAGACACTCGGACTTCATTCCCTGGGTTGTCACACTGTGGGAGAGAGAAAGAAAAGACCATCTCTCAGTTCCCTGCTCCCCGCCCCTAGACACTAATTCCAGCCCTCAATTTGTAGGTTTTAACCCCAAGGCAAGCCCATGTCCACGCCCCCCCTCACTCGGCAGCAGTTGAGCCCCATTCTCTGCCCCCGCTGTTGCTCTCCCATTATTTGAGGGGCCTTTTATCCTCCTTCCTACAGTCTGAGGGAGATCTATGCAGTTGTGAACATCAGACACTCACCCCAGGCTTATTTCTGCCACCGCTTCCACCACTGCTACTTGAGGAAGAGTCAGTATTGTAGTCCTATGAGAGAAAACACACGTCAATCTGGTGTCTTAAAAGGACTTGGAAGGGACCAATAGTTTGCAGCCATGCTGTATTTTCTTAACCCCCTCTCCCCAACCTCCACACCCTCCCATCTTCAGCCAGTCAGTCACTGTGGGGAGTTATTCCGAGCACAGAGAAAGCCAGATGTAGCCAAGCGCGTATTACGAAATGTAGGATGCTTTGAGGATTCTGAGCTGTTGCTCCCCAACCCCCACCGCATGCCAGGCCTCTGGAGCCTAAGTTCACAAAAGCCATGACCATGGAGCCTGAGGGCAGGCTGGGGCTCCCTCTGCCCTGCTCCAGCCTCGCCTCGCCTCTCCTCTCCTCTCCTCAAACCCGCAGACTCTAGAGCCTCTAGAGTCTTTACCTGGGAGCCTAAGCATCTGCTTTGATCCAATTTCTAGAATTTTCTAAGAGTCACTCTTAGGTGGGGGGAAAGCAGGTGGTACAAGGAGCAGTAAATCAAAGCAGCTTATGTTATATGGCTTGTTCTAGTTGCTTCCTTCCTCTTGCCTGACGCGTTTCCCAGACTGGTCCCCAAGGACGCCAGCAGTGCGCTCTCTGCAGGCCCTCCTTTGGAGCTGCCCCCTAATCCCGCTGCCGGCTGTGGGCCCTTCCCGGTGCTCGCGCGCTCTCGCCACTGTGCAGGGGCCTCATGTGTACACCACCTGTATTAGCTCGTCTGCACCGCCGCTCTGTTAACGTCCTTAAGTCTCCACATGTGAGGGCTAGCCCCCGTTCTCCTGATACCGTCCTTAGCAAGCGTCATGATTTTCTGTGCCCACCTCTCTTCTTCCACCCATTATCCTCAGCTCTGGTCGGATTTACCAAGCGGAACAGGGGTTAGACAGGAGGTAGAATATCCTCACCATAATGGGGCAGAGATAAGGATATAGAGTGATCAGCAGTAGGCAGGGCACCTCTTCTGGAGAAAGCGGAGCGCTTATATAAGGAGTCCTGCTGGGAGGGTGGGATACATATGCTGAAGGAGCCACAGGGTGACAATTGCCAGTGATGCCACCCACCCAGGCTGGCAGCTTTCAGGAAGACCTTGGAATTTGTTTCCTCAGCAGGGACCACCAGAGGCCTAAGCCCCATCTCTGCCTTCAGCAAAGGAGCAGAACTCACCCTGCTGCCCCCAGAACTGCTGCCACCGCTGCCGCTGCTGCCACCGCTGCTGCTGCCACCACCGCTGCTGCCGCTGCTGCCACCGCTGCTGCTGCCGCCATGGCTGCCGCCACCACTGCTGCTGCTGCTGCCACCACTGCCACTGCTGTCACAACCACTGCTGCTGCGGCCACCACCACTGCTGCCGCCACCACTGCTGCCGCCACCACTGCTGCCGCTGCTGCCACCACTGTCGCTGCTGTCACAACCACTGCTGCTGCTGCCGCCGCCACTGCTCCCGCCACCACTGCTGCCGCCACCACTGCTGCTGCCGCCACTGCCGCCGCCACCGCTGCTGCCGCCACCACCGCTGCTTCCGCCACCACTGCTGCCGCCACCACTGCTGCTGCCGCCGCTTCCCTGAAGGGCAGGAAGAGACCAGAGCAAGGACTGACCATGAGAACACCCAAGATACTTTCCCTCTGCCCCCTTCTTCTCTCGCTCGGGCATATTCCCTGCCCAGGCTGAGGGGAACAGAGTTCCTCTCTTTTCTCCCTGTGCCAAATGCCTCAGGTTGCCCATTCTCTTACCCCAGAGCTGCTGGAGCTTCCAGAGGAGCCGGATGGTGGGGAGTTGGTGCACTGCAGAGGAAGACGGTGAGCTCTGAGACTTCGGTCAAAGCCATTGCCACAGGCCAGGTTCTCCTGCTTCTTATAGCTTGGCTTTCTTTCCCAGAATGTTTCTCCCTCATCCCCATCTAATTTCCTTCCCTTTCCTCCTCACCTCCTTCCCAAACCCTTCTCTTCCCAGGCCAATCTGCCTCACACTTCAAGCCCCTCCCTCCCTGTCTTTCTTTCCTCTTGGTCTCTCCCACTTTCTCTCACATGCACCCGGACACCCTCTTCTGCCCCAGACTCTTCCTCTTACCTCTGTATTTGGGTTGCCCCTCACTGAGCCATAACCAGGCTGGGCCACAGTTCCCTGCAGGGAGAGTGAGACTGAGTGTGGGATCCGAAGGACAAGGGAGGCATGGAGAGTGTGGGCTTGAAGAGAGGGAGGCGGCAGGGTCAGGGCTGGGCCGCTTACTTTACCTGAGCATTGGTCCCCATGTTTTGTGACCCTCCGTTGCCTCCTTGGCCCCAGGAGCTTCCCAAAGAGTTGGTTCCAAAGCTGCCATCTGAGCCTCCAGAGTGTCCATGGCCCCAGGGAGTCCCTGAACCTCCAGGATTTCCCTGGCCGTGAGCTCCAAGGCCACCCTGAGAGCCAAAATTGCCGTGGCTTCCAGACGGAGGCTGGCCATTGGTTCCCTGCAAGGACAACATGCACTTACTGTTTTTCACTCTGTGATGAGGGGAGGGCGGGCAGAGCAACTAAGATAGAGAGGAGCCAGAGCAAGACGTAGGGAGAGGCAGGTAGAGACCCCAAGGCAGTGAAGGAAGGATGCATAAGATGGAAGGAAACTGCCTCAGACAGCCACAGATAAGCTCCCCATTCATCCTTTCAAACAATTCCCAAGATTCTCAACCCGGCTGCCCACAGCCTCCCATTTCCACACCCAGTTTCCTTCCAGCCACTCACCCAAGCACTGTTGCTGCCAGGTATCCCCTGCCAGGAGTTGTGGGCACCATCGAGTCCATGTCGAATGATATTCTCAGCCTGTCTGCCAGCCTCACTCCCAGTGTTTCCAAGAGCATGGGCTGCTTCCCCAACCCCCTGGTGGATGGCCTCCCCAACCCTATGGCCAAAAGTATCTCCCACTGCCGGGCCCATGGCATCCTGGATTCCAGAGGGGGCTGCCTCTCCAGCCCCTGGGCCGAAGGCCTCTCCAATTCCATGGCTAATGGCATCTCCCACCCCACGTCCAATGGCCTCCCCAACACCTTGAGCGCTTGCCCCTGCATTTAGCAGTGGGCCAGCCCCTCCTCTGCCCAGGCACAGGGCCAGCAGGAGGCAGGCCAGAGACCCCTGCAGTTTCATCTCTGTGTCACTCCTTCTCTCTCCTGAGTGTCTTCTTCCTGCCCAAGTTTCCTTCTTTTTGCCCTTTTTCTTCCTCTGTGTCCGTGTGCCCTCCCGTGTTCTCTTCTTCCTTCCGACCTTGTTCTCCCTCCCTCTAGGTCTGCACCCTTCTCTCTCCTTTCCCAGACTCCCCTTCCTTCCCACAGTCCTCCTCCCTGCCACTACTCCTTATACCATAGCTTGGGAGAAGGCGACAGGGCCGGGCAGCCCAGAGTCCCTCCCCCCAGTGACTCAGGGCCAGCCGCCGATAGGGTAATGAGCTGTAATTGTGAGTCCGAGAGTCTGTGTTGAAACAGAGAGAGGGAGTCCATGCATCAGGGAGGTGGGGAGAAATGGAATGAGATAGGTACAAAAGTGTTTCAATTTCCCAACCCCAGGAATTTGGGGCACAGGGTGGGGATGGGGGCATCTGAGGAGATAGGCAGTTGGTATCTATTGGAAGCAGCAAGTAGAGGAGACTTTGGAGGGGGGAATCACAGTCAAGACTCTCCAGGGAGCAAGGGTAGGGAACCCAGTGGAACAGGACTCTTCCTAGGTGTAAGCCAGCCTAGGTCAGGGGACCAGAATGAGAGTCAGTTAGTTGCCCTTTCTTGGTCTTTCAACAGTTTCAGTCAGCCTTTGCCTCTCCATCTCTCTCCTCTCCCATACTGCCACCTAAAGGTGACTGCTCTCACCCTCTTCCACATCTTTCAGCCCACAGAGAGCCTGGGAGCTGTGAAACTGGCCTCAGTCCTCAGTGGGGACCCCAGACATCCGGAAAGGAAGGGGCTGCGACCCTGAAAGTGGTCATCGAGGTGTCTTGGTTAGCATCGTGGTGGCTCTTGGCTGAGAAAACTGGGTGTGGAGCAGGATAGCTGGGCGGGTCAGCCACCCCCAGGGAATGAGTGGGAGGAAAAGACCTAGGGAGGGAGCAGCTGACCCAGGCACCCATCCTGTTTACCCATCCTAGAGGGGACACGTGTGTGAGTTCATGGCCTCTTGGGAGGGCCGAGACTATATCACCTCACTCCACCCATTCCCCAGCTTCCCCCAGGGGCCAAGGCAGCACTGGCAAGGGAGAAGGGATCAGCATCAGGGCAGTTTACCTAGATCATCAGCACGACGCTTTCCCCAGTCCCAGCTCAGGACTAGAGCTCAAGCGTCCTCCCAGGTCTCATCCCTGCTTAGCGAGAGCGGTGGCTGCTGCTCTACTCCCAGGGGCCCCCACATCTTCCCACTTGCCACTGTCTCATATCACTGCAATTCGTCACCCAGTTAGGAGGATCCAGTTTCCACCTACCTTTCTCAACGTCTCCCAGTCAGTCTCTCTCTCCACCCCGACATCTGCACCCCACCTTGTAACATTCAACACCTCTTACCATGTAAACACAATCCCTGTCTGTCCTCCGCAGCTACTACCTCCCTGTTATTCCATCTCTGACTCTTTAATGATGATAATGATGGTGGTGGCAATAATAATAATGATTACAGCTCCAGTTTACCGAGTGCTTTCTATGTGCCCAGAGCTGGACCAAGGACCTTACGGCTCAGACAGCCCGGGAAGATTGGTCTTATTACTACCCTGTTTAGAATCAGAGAACCTGGAGACTTGGTGACTGTGTGGTAGCGCCAAAACCAAGCCCAGGCCTGCCTCACCACTAACCCCTGGCTCCCAGGGTTTGCTTTCATTCCAGTGTCTCAGACCTCCCCTGCTTTTCAAAGCCCACATTCCTCCCCAAGTAGAATTGGTTTGGGTTTCGCCCTGGCACCTTGTGGAGGGACAGGGAACAAGAGTAAAGCTGAGGCTTCCCAGCTCCTAAGATCGGTCACTTCCCACTTCCTCAGGTAGGAAGGAGGTAGAGCACGCGCTGATTTGCACTCCTTCCCACCCTTGCCTCATGGGACACCACCCCCACAACGCCGGATACCTGCCCTCTCCCTTTCCCGGTACTAATAATTTTCTTTAAGCCAGCTTACTTTCTTAATATATATTTTAAGAGAATACTTTATATTGCTGCTGGAAATGAAAGTCAGAATCGCTTGCCCATAAATAGAAAGTACCAGAAAAATGCAGTGAGAGGGAAACGACGGTATCACATTATAGATGACTGCAGTTCCTGCACCCTCTCTGTTAAAAAGGGAGGTTAGTGGGTACGAGAGAGATGTTCAAGACATAATCAGAAAGCTTCAAAGAAAATTTAAAAAAAAAAAAGTTTCTCATTGGGCGTTTCAGTTATTTAAAGCCATGTTCACAAGCCTCCTAAATTCTTCCCTGCCACCAGCAGTCCCATATTCTACCTTCTGGGAAAAACTGCTCTCAGATATCTCTGGACCTGAGGGGTCACCTCAAATCAGTCCTAAGGAATAATTATTAGATACTTGTCATAAGGCATAATTATTAAATACCCAATAGAAGATGGGGTGCTTTTACATGCAAGATCTCCTTTAATTCTCCCTATAACCTCAAGAGGTAGATATTATTCCTATTTTACAGATGAGGTAACTGAAGCCTAGGGCTGTTAAACATATACACTAGCTCATATGTGAAAAGATCATAGTAAAATAAAGTTGCCAGAATTTGACCCAAGTCCGCCTGATTTCAAATAATTTTTCTTCTACATCACCATGCCTCCCTTGTTTTGTACATCCACAAATCTGTAGCATGCTACAAATTTGTAGCATCTACAAATCTGACATGTCCACATCATGACCCTCTAAGTTCAGCTTTTCTCTCTAAATCACTACTGCATTCATTCAACAAATATTGAGTACCTACTCTGTGCCATACCTGTTCCAGGCACTGGGGATACTGCAGGGAACAAGATCATCAAACCTCTCTCCTTAGGAGCTCACATTCATTGTGGAGGAAGTCGGACAACAAACATATCAGCTGGTGGTAAGCACTATGAAGAAAAACAGGGCGGAGTGAGGAGATAGAGAAGACAGAGGGGGTATTTTAAATAGGGTGGTCAAGAAAGGGCTCTTTGAGGTGTGACCTATGAATTGAGACCCGAAAGAGGTGAGAGAGTGAACCATTAGGATACCTGGGGATAGAATATTCAAAGCCAGGGAATGGTAGTGCAAAGGCCCTGAGGCTGGAGCAAGGGCAAATGTGAGGAGTTGAAGTCAAAGAGGAAACCATTGTAAAGACTTTGACTTTTAGTCTGAGTGATGTGGAACCAGCCGAGGGCTTTGTGTTGAGGAAGGCTGTGATCTAACTCAGGTGTTAACAGGGTTCCTCTGGGGAACAGACTGTGGCAGGGGGCAGAGGGGAGCGGCGGGGACAAGTATAGGGAACAGGAGGCTTGGGAATGGGGAGTGGGGGCTGGACCGAGTATAGAGAGGAGATGAGACCTTGGGTCCAGGCAGTGTCTCTGCTCCCTCCTATGGGGCCTCAAATTGACATCAACTGGCTCATACCATCCACAGTGTTTATCCCAGAGTCTAGGGTGAAATCTTAGCCCCGCCACTTACTAGCCATGATCTTAACCCATCTGCACAGTGGTTTCCTCGCCTGCAAGAAGGGTGAATGTGAGGATTAAATGAGGTAACAATGCAGAGCTTAGAGCAGTGACTGGCATAAAGGTCCACTCATCATAGGTTCTTCCTAGTGTTGTTCATGTTAATGTTGTTGGAATGCTCTTTCTGCAGTTGTTTAGTTTTGAGACACGTGCATGCACTTCCTGAAATGGCCAAATGCAGAAACTTATTTTTATTTTTTTAATTAATTTATTTATTTTTTATGGTGATACTGGTTAATGAAATCTAGTAAGTTTCAGCTATACACTTTAACAGTAAGGCATATATATATATTAATACTGGGTGTTCACCTCCCATAGTTAGATTTCCTTCTGTTACCACATATTTGACCCCCTTTACCTGCTCTACCTCCCCACTCTCCCCACCCCCTACCCTCTGGTAACCATGTCCGTGTTTCAGAAACGTATTTTTAAATATGACTTATTTTGAAGCAGCCCAATCCCCATGGGTCCCAGGGAAACAGGCCACCTCACCAGCAGAGATCACCTGCAGGGAAATGCTCTTGAATAAAGCCAGGCCAACACCACTTACTAGGTGGGTGGCCTCAGGCAACTCTCTCCCTTCTCCGAGCCTCGACTTCTTCTTCTGTAAGGGGGATAATCATGGTACCTGCCTCTGGAGAGATCGTAAGGATGGAATGAATCACGTCTGTAAGTGCTTAGCACAGACATAGGAAGCACCCAATAAAGATGGCTGTGAGGGTCCCGCCCAAACTCCTCTCCCAGTTCTTCCACACCTGCAGAAACCGGCCTCTCCCGTCTTTGTTACTCCCTGGCCCGGCTCCACCTATCTGTCTCAGGTTCCTCCTTGCTCGCACTTACTCCAAGGCCTTTCCCAAGTCTGCTCAAGCCGGTAGCCTTCCCTCTACTAGTTGCTGGTCATTTGTGCCTGGCCTCGACCTCTCTCCTCTTGAACCTCTTAGTCTAGGGGAGAAATGGATATGAAACAAGTAAATGTAGGCGTACAAATTATCATAAGCACTGTGAAGAAAAAATCGGTGCCGTGAGAAAAAATAACAAAGGCGGCCCTTATTTGGATTGCGTGTGAGGTAACTGAGACCTGAAGGGTAAGGAGGAGGCACCACGGGAGACGAGAGAGGAACATGGAGGTTTATATCTTTATTCCCCTTTACCCTTTTCTCCTATTCCTCCATCCCTCTCCCCACTGGCAACCATCGGTTTGTTCTCTGTATCTATGCGTGTTTCCATTTTCCTTGTTTGTTTGTTTAGCTTTTTAGATTCCACGTATTATAGTGAAATTACATGGAATTATTTACCTTTCTCTGTCTGACTTATTTTACTTAGCCTACTACCCTCTAGGTTCATCCATGTTGTTGTAAATGGTCAACTATACTTTAATTAAAAAGTGAGGAGCATAGAGAATATTCTTAGCAGAGGGAACTGCATGCAAGGCCCCGAGGCAAGAGTGAGCCATGCCTCTTTTATCCGTCAGAAACAACTATGTCTTTTCCAGAAGCCTCTCAGGATTGACCCCCAGCACAAATTGATTTTTCCCATACCTCTGGCAAACAAACCCAGCAAGAAAATGTGCATACAAATAAAATCAGTGAAAGCTTTTACTTTATGAAAGAATGGTTCCCTTGAATATTCCCTTTTCAGAAGGTACTTCTCCAGTCCATGTGAAATGATGTCCAGCAGATAGACCCTCAATGATCCATGCTATGAATGAATGCTTCTATTTATCAAAATGTAAGAAACAGGTGTCTGCAATTTACTTTGAAATGCATCGAAAAGGTATCGATACGTGGCTAGATGGGTAGATGTGTGGCATATAAATGTGTGAAAAAGCAAGCCTCGTAAATGTTAGTGGCAGAATCTAAGTATTGGGTATGCAAGGATCCACTCTAAAATTCTTTCGACTTTGTGGTAAGTTTGAAATAGTTTCAGAATAAAATATTGCAGGGGGATAGAAAGAACATATGTGGTAAAAATGATGGTAATCTACAAACAAGGAAAATGCAGTGAATATGAAGTGTCAGGAACATTACCTTCATCATGTACATTCAGGCCCCTCCCCCTCTTTGGTGTGTCATTTAGTTCTTACTGATGCATTGCTGTTTTGTTTTCATATTCTGTTTATATGCTTTGTCTCCTCAGGAAGCCAGTAAATTCCCCAAGGGCAATAACAGTCTCTTTATTTTTGGTCCCACGATTGATGGAATTTTGGAGCTGGAAGCCATGTTTGTAGTCCTCTACTGCAGACACCTGCCCATGCTTTATGTAGGAGGAAATTATGGCCCCTACAGGGGAAGTAAGCTGCCTACAGGCACAGAGCTCTGATTGGAATGCAGGTCTCCCAAGGCCAGCACTTAGTACCTTGGTACGTGTGCTCTAGAGACTTTATAGGTAGCTGTGAAAGATCTGGTTCTGGCAATAGAAAGTCCTGCTGCATTCTCATAGGTCATCCTAGGAAAGTACCCTGGCCCCTCTGAACCTCAGTTTCCTCATCCATACATTGGCGATCATAAGAGGATTTCTACCTTTGGGTTGTGGGAGGCCTAAATGGTTACAGAGCATGAAGAGCCCTTCACACACAGTCTGGAACCTAGTAAGTACTCAGTATGTAGTCGTTGCTAACATGATTCTTCTGGGCTTTGAGTCATCCACAGATTGAAAACTGGGCCTTCTGGGTCACCATTCCTGTCATCGTAGAGAGGCCCTCCTGTCATCAGTGTGCCTTCCCCCTCAGCTGTTGGTCCTCCTCCCTGTGAGAGGATCTCCCACATGTATCTTTCCTCTTCTTATTCACTGATACTCTATCCCTGTTGATGCCAAATGGGAAAAGATCTCTGTGTTTTCAAAATACTCCTTGTAACTCTCAGGCTGTTTCTCCTTGCACTTACTGACTGTGTAAACTTGGTCATGTGTCTTAACCCACATGGGCTTCCACGTGCTTCTCTATAAAAGGTGCAATAACAGAAGAATAATCATTCTTTCCTAACTGGGTGGTTGGAAGACTTCAGTGATGTCATACATGTAAAGCACTGGGCAGGGCTCCTTGCATGCCTAAATTGCACCATAAACCCAAGTGATCATTGTTATTCCTTTGGTACCATATCCTCCGAATGAGGATGCTGTTCCCTTAGGCTCCCCCTAGGTTCCTGCCATCTCTTCCCTGGTGCTTCTTCCCTCACACCTGGCCTGAAACAGCTTTTCTTCCATGATGCTCCTCCCAGTGCCTAGCACGAACTTTGCACACTAGTGAAGCATGGCTTGTCCCTTTAACTGCCCTCTTAGATGTGATCGGCCTGAAATCTCCACCTCAGCCCATTCCCTGCAGCAGACACCCCCTCCCAACTCCTCGGTGAAGGAGCAAGAAAAGACAAGCCTCCCCACTCCAATCCCTCCTTAGGGAGCACGTGGACCATGATGAGAGTACAGTATCTTGTATTTATTCACAAATCTCAGTACAGTTCCATTAAGGGACTCTCAAAACTCTCCCCCCACCCCCAGCTCCTCCAGGTCATTTCAGCTGATATGACAACAGGACTATCAGTCTGCTTGGCAAGTCCAGTGCATCAGTTTAGGGAATGATGTTGGCGACGCTCTGGAAGAAAGAAGGAAACTGTGAGTAAATGCAGGGTTTGCAGTTGTGAGGGGACCAAGACCTCTTCATTCACATCCACTAGAGAAATGAGAGGAACACTAGCCACTCTGGCCCAGGAATTACCTATGTTCTGGGGAATATCTTAAGGAAGGTGGCACCTAGATTGAGGAAGAATAGGGAGCCAGCCCTCCCAGGCAGAGATGCTACGGACCTCTGTAGGAACCAAAAAACCTTGCCTGCTTTGCCTCAGAGGATTCCCTGCCACCCCCATAGCCTGGGAATAAACAAGGTATGCCTTTGGGTTCTAGGCACAGTCTACAGAACCATTACATCCCTTCATCCAACTGCCCCAGCCTCAGACAGCTGAGATACTTGATGAAAACAGAGCTAGGGCTTGAGGCCCAGAATGAGGATCAGGATTCCACAGAAGCCTTTATATTAGGGGTGGGGAGTTTGCCAACCAGGAAAAGGATAGAGCTACCGGTTTTCACCACTCAGCATATTGCTGCAAGGCAGCAGGGGCTCGGCGGCAGGGTTGTGCATAGTGGGTCAAAGTAGGGAATCAGAGGGGAGATGATGAGAGATAGTGGACACATGGAGGAAATGGTCTCAACAGCACCTCCCTCTTTCATTCCCAGATGCACACGTGTCCCTGGAGGCCTTTTCTGCCAGCCTGTGTTTGCCTCAGTGGGAATGGAAAGCACCCAAAAGATGAAAAACGGGATTAAAAGGGCAAAGAGCAGGCGAAAAAGGGGAAGAGCAGAGCTGGCAAACAGCTCTGAAAGGTTGAGAGTCTGTCCACAGTGAAGTTCTCTATGAACAGGCCATGGGAAAGAGGGTGTACAGCTATCTCCCAAGACAGAAAGCATAAATCTGAAACTATGTGGGCAACTCACCCTCCACAGAGCCGGAAAGTTGATGAAAGGCTTGTTGACCGAAGCCTGGAATTTAAGGACAAGAAGGTCAGTCCCCAGCACCTGTCCCACCACCATCCTAGAAGGGCCTGCACTCCCCCAACTCCAAGTCTGTGCTGTGCTAGGGAGACTTACTCCAGATGTTAATGTTGTGGTTGCGCCCCCTCCGTGATGGCCGGTGGATCCGCCTGGATGACCGCCCTGTGGATGAAGCCCAGACCGTCATCGCAAGCCCTCAGTCTTTGAGGGTCTCCCAAGTTCCTTTTACCCAGGGACCTGATGTCCTCTAAGGTGACTAACCACCTTCTGCCTCACTGCCTGAAAAGAACACCCCACAGCCATGTGGCCATTGGAATTCTGTGGGAGATGGAAAGAAAAGCAAAGGAGGATGTCTGTGCCTACTGACTCGTCTTCCCCTGGGTCCCCTTTACTTTAATGAGATATCCTCAGTCACTGAGAAGGGACCGGACTGGAAAGGGAACCCAAAGGACCCACACAAATACCAGGACCAGAGTTAGCCTTAGCCCTGACCTCAAATCTACCCCTTCTACACACACTGGTGCCTGATCCCTGACTTGGGTTGCTCTCTGACTTGAATCCTATCCCCAGAAACCCAGCAGTGCCTCCCCAGTGATGCTGCCAGCCTCAAATCCCATAACAAACCGCCCTCTTTTGGCCTCTACCTAGTGAATCCTGCCATTTGACACAGAGCCCTTTCCCCTACCACACATGCCTTCTACATAGTCCCTTCCTCCTCTGCACCTCCTCCCGCCCCACTTTCCTTGGCTCCCTGCCTGGAAGCCAGTGTGGCTATGGGCTTTGAGGCCTGGGCCAGTCTTCAAGATGGTGTCCCAAAGACTCTTCCTGGAGATTGGGAAGTAGGGAATTGAGGTAGGCAGGGGTCACCCTTCTCTTATTCCCCAAGTCTCCTCCTTGGTGCCTGTTCTATTGTGCATGGGGCGGCTAGCCTCTCGTTCCTTCCAGTATCTGTTCAATCTACATAAATGGGGATCAGAAATCCTCCAGGAGACCTGTTCTGATGGGTAGTGTGGAGAGAAAGAAAGAACCCTGACCTGTGATCTGTCAAAGCTGTGTGCCAGCCACATGACCTTGGCAAACCCCCTTAAATCTCACTTAGCTTCAGTTTCCTTAACTGAAAATCAGGGAGTTAAAGTCCTCATCCCTGACTAACTCCTTTCAAAAATTTAACAGAAAAGGGCTCATCTCCAAAGCTATTCCTCAAGCTCAGTCTGATGCTCTGCAATTTCTCAACACTCTTTCTCTTCCCACCATAACAGATCTTGGCTCAGTAACTATTTCCTGTTCCCCAGGAGAGGCTTCATTTTCCTCCCTCTAGATCTCCTTAACTAGAAGGGTAACTCCCTGAAGTTGGGGCCAGGTCCCATTCACACTGCCTGGTATAGAGCTTTGAGGATCAGAGGGCTTGATCCATCTGATCAGATGACCACCAGCTCCTTTCTAAGGAAGGAGGACACGGTTATATAGCTGCCCAAGTTTCTTTCACCATATGAAGGCTACCTGGGCTCCCCAAGTGTCCCAAGGGTTTAACCTTTCCCTCCCCCTCCCCTTAGCCCCCTTCTTCCCATTTCCCCACCCCTGTTCACCTACATTCAGCAGCTGGTTGGCCTCCTTGCCGGCTTGGTCGACCCCATTATGAACATTCTGCTGCAACCTGTCCACCTCTTTTCCGGCCTGGCCAGCAGCATGGTGGACACCTTGGCCAAGTTTCTCCGCTTCCTTTCCAGCCTGGCCAGCAGCGTGGTTGACCCCTTGGCCAAATTTCTCTGCCTCCTTCCCGGCCTGGTTGACCCCATCGTAGACCCCTTGGACCACTTTGTCTGCTTCCTTTCCAGCCTGTTCAACATCATGATGAACTCCCTGGCCAAAGCGCTCCACATCCTTCCCAGCCTGGTTGACCCCAGGATGCACGCCTTGGACTATTTTGTCTCCCTCTTTCCCAGCCTGCCCAGTAGCATGGTGGACCCCCTGACCAAACTTCTCTGCTTCCTTCCAGGCCTCATTAACCCCATGGTGGACCCCCTGGCCAAATTTCTCCACCTCCTTCCCAGCCTGGTTGACCCCAGGATTCACGCCTTGGACTATTTTTTCTCCCTCTTTCCCAGCCTGCCCTGCAGCATAATGAACATCTGGGCCAAATTTCTCCACCTCCTTCCCAGCCTGGTTAACCCCAGGATTCACGCCTTGGACTATTTTGTCTCCTTCTTTCCCAATATGCCCAGCAGCATGGTGGGCCCCCTGACCAAACTTCTCTGCCTCCTTCCAGGCCTCATTTATTCCATGGTGACCCCCCTGGCCAAACCTCCCAGCTTCATTTCCAGCCTGCCCAGCGGCATGGTGGGCCCCCTGACCAAACTTCTCTGCCTCCTTCCAGGCCTCATTTATTCCATGGTGACCCCCCTGGCCAAACCTCCCAGCTTCATTCCCAGCCTGCCCAGCGGCATGGTGGGCCCCCTGACCAAACTTCTCTGCCTCCTTCCAGGCCTCATTTATTCCATGGTGACCCCCCTGGCCAAACCTCCCAGCTTCATTCCCAGCCTGCCCAGCGGCATGGTGGGCCCCCTGACCAAACTTCTCTGCCTCCTTCCAGGCCTCATTTATTCCATGGTGACCCCCCTGGCCAAACCTCCCAGCTTCATTTCCAGCCTGCCCAGCGGCATGGTGGGCCCCCTGACCAAACTTCTCTGCCTCCTTCCAGGCCTCATTTATTCCATGGTGACCCCCCTGGCCAAACCTCCCAGCTTCATTCCCAGCCTGCCCAGCGGCATGGTGGGCCCCCTGACCAAACTTCTCTGCCTCCTTCCAGGCCTCATTTATTCCATGGTGACCCCCCTGGCCAAACCTCCCAGCTTCATTTCCAGCCTGCCCAGCGGCATGGTGGGCCCCCTGACCAAACTTCTCTGCCTCCTTCCAGGCCTCATTTATTCCATGGTGACCCCCCTGGCCAAACCTCCCAGCTTCATTTCCAGCCTGCCCAGCGGCATGGTGGGCCCCCTGACCAAACTTCTCTGCCTCCTTCCAGGCCTCATTTGTTCCATGGTGACCCCCCTGGCCAAACCTCCCAGCTTCATTCCCAGCCTGACCAGCAGCATGGTGGAGCCCCTGGCCAAACCTTCCTGCCTCACTTCCCGCCTGGTTGGCCGCATGATGGGCCCCCTGAATCACTTTGTCTGCCTCCTTCCCAACCTGTCCAACAGCATTGTTGGCCCCATGGACAAACTTCTCTGCTTCCTTTCCTGCTTGTCCGATGCCATTGTTGATCCCATGGGCTACCTTGTCCAAGCCGTGGTTGAGCCCCTGGATGCCCTTGTCCACCTCCTTGCCGGCACTGCTCCCCATGTTGCTAAGTCCATTAAAAACTTTCTCCACTTCCCTTCCGGCTTGAGTGATTCCATTATTGATGCCTTCCAGGGCCTTGCCCACTTCTCTCTCTGCATTACTTAGCCCTCGGTTGATTCCGTCGATGACCTTCGCAAGGGGGTCATCATTGGCCGCCCATCCAGGCAGGGCCCCCAGTAGCAGTAGGAGGGAGCAGGAGCTGACCAAACTGGCAAGATGCATATTGTTGGGCGGGTGGGGAGGATGCAGAGAGGAGCCCGTGAAGCAAAGCTGCTATTTATCCTCTGCCTCCCTCCCTCTTCTCCACCCCTCATGACTCAATCACCCCTGCAAGGCACTGACTTGGTCTCCAGTCAGGTAGGTATTTCCCAGGGAGATTTGGGATTGAGCAATGAAGAGGAGGAGGAAGAGAGGATGAGTCATGAATGGAGAACACTCACATGGCATCTTTGCTCCTTGCCCAGCTCGGGCCCTCCACCCCAGAGCCCAGATATCTGCCCTTCCAACCACCTCCTCTTTTCATTCCTCACCCACTAGCCAGGCCTCCTTTCTCCCAACCCCACCTTCAATCGCCCCCATTCCTGGTTCCCCAGCATCTTCACTCCTCTCAGGGGATCTAAGGATCTAGTTTCTCCAGCACTGAGATTCTAGAAAGATGGGAGGTATAGTCAGGAGGAGGGGAGCACTCCTGGGAAGTTGACGGAGTCATTAGACCTTGTTCTTATTGTTCTTTTTTAATCCCCCCAACACACATTCACTATGCTCCAGCCACACAGGACTTCATCTTCGTCCTTAAACACACCAAGCTCATCCCTGCCTCATGGCCTTTGCACTTGCTGTTCTGTCTAGAATGCAGAACTCAGATCTTCACATGGCAGGTTCCTCCTCATTCTGTTTTTAGCTCAAAAACTTCTCAAAAAACCTTCCCTGGCCATCCCCCAATTACGCTGTGTAATATCTTCCTTTGATTTTTATAGCACTTACCACAATCCAAAATTATCTTTTTTATTGTCTTTCTCACTTATTATATTATAAACTTCCAGAAGACAGAGCCTTTGTGTTCATTACTGCTATATCCTCAACTTCTAGAACATTGCCTGAGGTTCAGTAAATATTTATAGATTGAACAAGAGAAGACAGGCTAAGCCTGAGTCTCAGAGGGTGCTAGGGGAAAGGGTACCTGGGTCCCCAGAGGAGCCTAGGGTCCCTTGGGAAGGGTTGGAGATTTTGGAGCAAGGATACATTCTCATCATAGAACCCTGGTTTCCTGCCTCCCAGCCCTCGGGCAAGGGCAGGGGGCTGATTGCCATGAGCTGGGACAGGACGCAGTGTCTCCTGAAAAGCCGGTTCAGGCAGCCATGGGGAGGGGCTGAAGACCCAGGACAGCAGGAGACTGTCAGCCAAAACCTGGGCTGGGGGCCAGAAGCTCATTCTTCCTGCCCTCCTCCCCCTGGAGATGCTTACGTCATAACCTGAAGCCCCAGGTGTTGACATGGTGTCATGAATTGGAGGGGGAAACAGCTGAGAGTTTGGCCTAGGTGTAAAGATGGGCATCGGAAGGAAGGGAAGGTGGTGGTTGGTAAATCTGTGGCAGACTATCTATCTGGAGCTAGTTTAGGGGGAGGTGGAGACCAGAAGGATGAGAGCTAATGGGTGGGTACAGTTGGGTGCAGGGGTGAAAGATATTTGGGTTTTGGTGCCAAAGGGAGAGACTGAGGAGGGGTGGAGGTGGGATTGTTAGTGGGAAGGCCAGGCAGGAAGGAATGTGCAGGGCGTGAGCAAGTGGGGGTGGCAGAGTTATGTGTGTGGGTGCCCAGGTGTGGTGAGAATCTGCACGTGTTTTCAGGCTTTACTCAAACAAGGGCAACAAGGCCCACTGCCCTTGAAGGACCCAGGGTTCCACCCCAGATCCTGAACAATTGGATCCACCTAGAACCAGGCATCCCAGACCTAGAGGCCCAGGAACTTCTGCCTTCTCTAGGCTCTACCAATAGAAGGCAATTAATTGTGCCACCTCTCCACAATTGAGCTCATCAAATCTGTTTCCCAGTTTCATGCTCCAGGGACAAAGCCAAGTCCCTGGGCAATCTCGAGTGTGGTTTTTCTGCCCTGTCCAGTGCCTAAATGAGGGTGTTTCCCATGCCAACAGATCGCTGGGTGGGGCGGTCCAAAATCCTAATCCACCCCAAGATTGACAAGGCGGGGGTTTCTCCATTTCTCTTTACACCTCTCTCTCTGCCCCATCCTACCATCTTCTGTCAGCTCTAGTCCTTCTCCTCAGTGCTCCACTCCAAACACTGGTCACTATTTGATCCCGGACTTTGGCATCTGTCTCTGTGAGACTGACCTGGAGTTGTCCTTTCTTTGCCACCCACTGCTGGTTTTGGTAATGTGGCTGTGCTGCTTTCCTAGAGCAAGTGGAGCAAGTGGAGGTGGTTTCAGTCACAGCTCCCCCAAAAGTACACACAATGTGCTTGCCAACCCGTGGCACCTCCAAACACGCATCCTGACCAAAGCCTTTCTGAACAGGAGCTACCGTGGGCTTCCCAGCTCGGGTTAGTATTCGCAACACTTCCTGTAGGTTGGCAAATATTTGTTAGGCTGATGCTTTGGCTGATCTTGCCATAAAATCATCAGGATCTGAATCAGCCTTTGGGAGGACAGATCTTAACTCTTCGTCTCTTCTCTTATTATTGGCCTACTCAGATTTGCCATTTCTTTTTGTACTAGTTTTGATTCTTTATATTTTCTAAAAAATATTTTAATTGCACCGAGTTTTTAATACTGATTATTATAAAGATACACAAAATCGGTCCCATTCAATTCTGGTTTTGTGTGGTCTTTTTTACCCCTTTGATCATACATGTTAAGTTTGTCCTTTGTTTACTATTTTTTTTTGGTGTTGGTTCTTGAAATCTCCCTATCCGTACACCCAATTTATTTTCAGTTCCACCTCTCCTGGGCCATCCAAGCAGGAAGGCCTCATCCCTCACCTTGTCCCATGCCAGGTGCTTAGCAAACCGAGTTTCCACAGAGGTTTGGGGAAGGAAGAGGTTATGTCATTCTGCCCCTTCTTGCCTCCACACCTCTCTATGGGATGGTGACTCCTTCCTGGCCCAAACCTGCACACCCCTAAATCTTGATCAGAGAGAGCCGTGTGTCAACTGGCTCTGCAGGTAAAGGTGCCTGCCTGTGAGTCACAGATGTGCAAGCCCCCACCCCCGGTGCTTGAGGGGAAGGGAGCCATTTGTCCTTTATTCTTCGCCAAATGTTTATAGAACCCTGCTTTGTGCCAGGCACAGGTCTAGCTGCTGGAGGCCCAGTGGTGAACAAAATAGACAAGAACATATGCCCTATAGGGGAGACGGTGAACAGTATATCAATATCTAGATCATGACAAACTATACGAAAAGCCACAAGGAAAAGAATTGGGGTGCTGTGAGGATATGGCTTCGAAGTTGCTTTAAGACTGGGGATCAAAGAAACCTGGAGGTTATATTTATTTATTCATTCTGGTATTATTTATTGAGTGGGCACCCTAAACATTCTCCTAGTCAACGGAATATAGATTTGATAAGGTAGACAAGCACTCTGCCCTCCCAGAGCTTGAGCTAGTGGGTAGAGACAATTGGTAAGAAAACAAACGAATAAACAAGATGATTTTTTAGAGAGAGACATAGGCTGTGAGGAAAATAAAACTAATAGAGTGTAACCCTGGGGCAGTTCTGCACAATGGAACATCTAAGCCAGGAAGTCAGACAAAGCCTCTTGGAAAGTGGATATGTTGAAGGGAGCAGAGTGTGATGGCTGAACATGGCTGAGAAAAGGGAGAACTGTAGGTGGGGAGTCAGGAGGGCCTCTCTTAAAGGGTGGCACCTGAAGGAAACCAAGAGGCAACCAGCCAACGGATGGACTCCGCAGGGCTTGCAGGCATAAGGGAACGGCTGGGGTAACCATGGGGGTGGCAGGGCGTCACGGAACAGCAGAGTGCCAATGGGCCAAGGGAGAGAGAGGAGAGAGAAAAGGGCTTTGAGGGCCAGTCTAAAAAGTTGGATGCCATTATAGACGCCAGCGGTGGCCTGGGAACAGTACTGCTAAGCGTGCACGAATGGGACTGGGCCTTCATGCCGCCACCTCTGTGACGTCACTGAGCACTGTGATATCACTGGGCACTGTACCGTCTCGGCAGGTTGCCTGTGCCCACGTCGCAGTAACATCGCGGTGGGTCCTGGTGCAGCTAGGCCATGAAACTTTAGGAAGCATGTCGAAACGCGACATCGTCCTCACCAATGTCACCGTTGTCCAGCTGCTGCGACAGCCATGCCCGAGTGAGGAAAACTCCGAAACGCCCCCGGGGAGGGGAAGTGAGGGCAGTTGAGGAGCAGGGATCGACGGGTCAGATCCCCCTTCCGAAAGCGTCCCCGCTACGGACGCGGACCCGACAGGAGGCAAGGGAAGGGCGGCCGCTGGCGGGCGCGGCTCTTCCATCCGAGCCGCTTCCCTCCCTCCCTCTAACCCCACCTCCGTCAGCCCTCCCGGGTTTGCTGGCAAAGTGGTTTCTGTGGCGACGGTGGAGGGGACGCGAACCCTCGACCTGAGGGTGCGCCACTCGCACGAGGTGGAAGGGTAGAAGCAGGGGCTGGATTTACGCTGTCTCTGAGGACAGCCGCTGGTGGTCGAGGAGCTCGGCGAGATGGGTTTCCCATAAAATTGATGCTCCTGTCGCTCAGCGCGGAAGGGCCGTTTGGGGATTGGTGGGCTTTGCCCCCTCTCCAGCCCACCCTACCCGCACCCCCGCCTCCGTATTACACGAAGCGGGGACACTAGCAACCTGCCAGAGCCGTGCGCTCACTGAAACCTCACAACCACCTGGTGAGGCCAGGGGTTTATTGTCCCCATTTCATAGAGCGCAAACCGCTTCCCTAGGTGTCTCACACCAAAATAGTTGAGTTGGTATTCGGAGTGCTTGCAGGCACTTGGCAGCCCTACCTCACCCAGCCAGAGGTACACACACATACTTAACCCGACAAACTCACATCAGACCCAGGTCTTCGGTAAGGGCAACTCTCATTCCCTCGTGCCACCTCACTGACTGCGGACCCTGGCAGCCAGGAAGCTCCGCCCCTCGCGGGGCGGGCATGGCCTGAGTGAAGCAAGGCTTAGGCCTGGCTCCAGAGTCCCCAGACCCCTGCAAGATGCAGCAGCAGACACAGTAAGGGATATAGGCCTTGAACCTCCTCCCCGCTCGTCACTCGCTCTTGTAGCCTCGGGCCTCTGTTTTCTCTCTGTAAAATGGAGGGTTCCATGGGAGTGTCATTTTAATAGGGAGAGAATGATGCTTCATGGCTGAAGCTCCTCCAGGCTCGTCATTCCCAGCGCAGAAGCTTTGCTCCAGCTCGTATACCACCCCCTCCCATCCTCCCTAACCCGCCCCCCCCCACCCCTTCCTCGCTAGAGAGCAGGAGAGGAGAAGGCTGGGGGAAGTTGGGAGAGGACCACCTGAGTTTTCTTTTGAAAGGTCGCCGAGTGTGCTCTGATCCTCACTCTTAAGCCAGGTGGACAGCTCTCCCTTTCCTGATAGCAGAAACAGAACCCCAAGGAATGCAAACATCCTTAAGGTCACCAACAACTATAAGGTCTCTGCCACCAGTAAACACTGATACATTTATGAACTTACATTGCTACTGGAAACACCCACAGTCCAGCCTCAGGCCACAAGGTCTGTGGCAACCCAGAGTGGTCACGTGACAACAGCTGGGGCCTGGCTCTTAGCCCCACCACCTCCCAGGTGCTTTTGATTCTGGTACCAAACACAACTCCCACCTTCATCCTCCAGCCTCTCTGATTATTTCTCTCTCCTTTTCCTTATGAATACTTAGTATCAGACTTCCTTTCTTCTATTAAAATCAGCACTTATTGGGCCTTGAGATCTTACCAAGTCTTCATAGAAGCCCCAGATGAAGGGTCAGATGATATGACAGGAAATAAGCCAGAGAGGTTCATTAACTTGCCCAAGGCCACACAGCTGGCAGGTGGCTGAGCCAGGGCTGATATAAAGGCCTGATTCCCACCATAAAACCCTCTACCAGGCAGGCTCCCTGACTGCTGTCTCCACCATGTCTCCCTTCTCCTCAAGTCCTCATCTGCAGCTCAGGCAGCAGCACACCTCCAAGCATAGGTGTTTTAAAATACAGTATGGGAGTGGAAGTGTGTTTGGAGAGGTGGAAGTTGATGAGGTCTCCATCTGTTTCATGTTACATATTTCCTAAACTACTCTGAGAATAAGAATCACCTTGAATCCTTGTTAGAAACAGGATCCTTGGACCTCAGTGAGGACCTACTGAATCAGACTTCCCTAGGAGAGGCCTCTCTGTGATGCTTATCAGAAAAGTTTGGGGACCAATGGGCTACGTCAATTATCAGACGATTCAGGAAAAGATCTTTGAAATACTAATGTATGTGTAATGTTCCCAGATTCTTGTGAGAAGCACTACACGTAACTCATTTAACTCTGGTTTAAAGTACCCTCTGAGAGAAGTACTACTATTATCTCCATTTTACAGAGGAGGAAATTGAGGTACACAGCATATCACCCCAAGCGATTGTTAAAAATACACAGTACCCACTGAATTAGAATCTCCAGGGAAGGAGCCCTGGCATTGATATTTTAAAGCAAACCCACCCCCTGCTCATTCTGTGGATCAGGTATGTTTGGGAAACAATGGGCTAGATGGTTGGCCACTAGGGGTCAGAAGCCAGCAACAACAGTTTCTGGTGGCAAAGATGGTTCATCCTCTCTCACTGGATGGTTCATTGCTGGCCCCGCTGGGGATGCTTCTGTTTTCTCTCCCCACAGTAACCCGACCACCACCCCCGCGGGAGCCTGAGCCCGAGCCCCAGCCCGAGCCCCAGCCTGAGCCTGAGCCTGAGCCCGAGCCCGAGCCCGAGCCCCAACCTCAGCCTCAGCCTGTCAAAGAGGAAGTTCCACCTCCTCCTCCACCTCCACCTCCACCCCCACCAAAGGTTACCCCGGTTCGGAAACTGACTGTTGGCATCAATGGGTAAGTCAGCCCCAGCGCCTGGGCCCTTCTTGAAGCCTTAGGGCCCAGCCTTTCCTCCAATCATTGAATGGAGTGTGTCCACATTTCTCACCATCAACGTTTTCATTCTGTCCACCTTGAAGAAACACCCGCAAAGATGGACAGGTCTCCACCCTCAGCTTACATTCTAGTAGGAACACAATCATCAAATAAGGAACATGACACTTTGGTTATGTGTTATGAACAGTATGAAGTATAGTAAGACTGGAGAAGGCAGTGTTAGTTGAGGTGTCAGGGAAGTCCAGCTGTGCAGCGAGCAATGACTCGGGGGCAGAAGTGTCAGTTTAGTGTGCAAAGGACAGGCAGGAAGTCACTGTGGCTGGTGCAGAGCAAGCAAGGGAGAAGAGGAGGGAGAATGGTGGAAAGTGAGCAGGGGCTTGGTAGGCCACAGTAAGGAGTTTGGACCTGGTTTTACTGATAGACTCATGGAGGTTTTCAGGCCAAAAGACATAATGTGACCTGAAGTTTTCAAGATCCATCCAGCTACATGGTTAGGAATAGGGAAGAGGATGGATGGATGAGGAAGCAGGAAACTCAGTTAAGCAGTTGATGAGGTGGGTGATCTGGGCAGGATGGTAGGGGCCCACAACAGGGCTAGTTATCTTCTTGCTCCAGACTGAGTCCCACCCAGTCCCCTTGAGGGACTCATGTCACCCACTTCTCTCCCACTCTCTCCTCTGCCTGCTGGCTGAGGATTCTGAGAACAACCCCATAACCCCTGTCCCTGAGCAGATTTGGACGCATCGGTCGCCTGGTGCTGCGCGCCTGTATGGAGAAGGGTGTGAAGGTGGTAGCAGTGAATGATCCATTCATTGACCCAGAATACATGGTGAGCAGCAGGTAGAGGGTAGGACTGAGGTGGGGAGGGGGTTCAGAGAGCTCTCTGGAAGGCTGCCAGCTGCATGTGGAACCTTCGCCAAGACAGGGACTCCTGAGGGATTCTCACTCCCCCACCCGTCACCCTAAGACTTGGAACTATGCTGTTTCCCACAGGTGTACATGTTTAAGTATGACTCCACCCATGGCCGATACAAGGGGACTGTGGAACACAAGAATGGACGGCTGGTCGTGGATAAACAGGAGATCAGTGTCTTCCAGTGGTAAGGGCAGCTTTCCACGAATGTGCTTGCAACACATTCATGGAGGGGATGTAAAGATGATGAGAATGGGATTCCAGCCTGTCGCACAGGGTTCATAACCCCCAGACTGTGTGCAAATGCCTCTGGGTCCTGGTTTGGAGAGGGAGGTCTTAGAGAAGTCCCTGCTCCATAAATGGTTAAGAAGCACTAATCTGGAAAGATGCCCCCACTGAACTCACTTGCATGTTTTCTCACAGGCATATCAACATGTCTAAAACTCAACTCTTGATTCTCCTTCAATCCCCAAATCTCCCTTCCCAGGAAACAGCATCGCCATCTAACCAACAGCTTCCACTCGGTTCCTACACAGCAGCCATGGAGGGCTTTTTAACCCATTTCCCATTTGCTCCGAGAACACACACTGGTGGCGCTTGCAGCCGCAGCGTTTACCCCGAGAGAACTTGTGGATTACAGTCCTAACCTTACCCCCAGAGTTTGCCATGAAATATCTTGCTTTTATTATTATTTTCACATCGCTCTAGCATATTGATAATCTTTGGAAACAAATGACATCTTTCTATTTATAGCATTCTCTTTTTAGTACTGGTACTGCCGCTTACAAGATACAGTAATTCTCGATTGCTGAAAATGTCAAATCCTAGAAAACGTAGCATTCCTACGTGTGATGTTAAATTAACACTGGCAGAGAGCTGCACCTTTTTTTTCTAAACAGGAAAAGGGTTATTAAAACATCAATTGGACCTAGTTACTCCCCTACTTAACCTCTCCAATGGCCTTCCATCACCCCATAAATAAATTCCCAGCTCCTGATGGGGCCCCACAAGCACTATGCGTGCCACCCCCCACCCTTCCCATGTCACCTCAGCACACTGGCCATCTACCTCTTAGGACCCTGATCTAGCATCTCTTATATTTGAACAATGTTTCTTAGTGCCCATTTTACATAGTACTCACTGACATTAACTCTCCTCCTTTATTTAAAGACGTTTAGAATCTATAAGTCAAAAGCCATAATATTAGACATTTAACATGCTCCAAATACATTTTCGAGATATCAAAAAACTAAAAATTTATAAAATGGGAAAGAGAAACCTAATTTATCCTTTTAATGGAAATTATTAGCCACTGCTTGGTCCTCTGGCTGCCTCAAATTTTACACTTGCGTTTGCATGCTCACGAGCCTCCCCAGCACTCCTCCCGGCAGGTCCACTCTCGGCCCTTCTCTTTTTATTTGGTGGGAGAAGGTTGAATGATAAAGAAGGGCAAGGAAGGCTTGTGGTGTGGTGGTCAGGGCTGGGTGTAAAGATGGAGGTGGGGGTGGAGGCAGGGACTGGACAACCAGTGAGAATGGGAGAAGCTGCTTGACCTAAGTTTAAAGTAATAGCAGAAACGATGCCAACACGGCAGTCAGTCCTCAGACATACCACGTCCTGTCTCTCCTCGTTATTCCTGCCACTTACAGCATCCCCCTCCTCTTCCCTGTCCCCATACAGCTACCACCTCAATGTGCACCCCCACTTGGGTACTGCCTTGTCAGGTCACTGCAGCAGCTGCTCCCCTCTCCCCCGTCCTCCGTCGCTGCACTGTTGGCTTTCACCAGGCACTCAGCATAAGCCATCTTGCTTTGCGTGTACTTTACTCTGCTCCATCCTTCCTAGTCAGGTGACCTTGGGCAAGGGAATGAACTTCCTTGAGCCTATTTCCTAATGTAACTGATAGGGATGACGACCATATCCATCACAGCCATAGTGGGGAGCACTGGAAATAGCATTTTCCCACAAGGCCACAGCCTCCTTGCAAGAAGGGCCCTGTCAGTTGTGTCACTGCTATTGCTTTGGTACCTGTAGGTGCAGGCCTTGGCTCTGGGTAGACTCAGCAGTTCCTTGAAGAATGAATGGAAACCTCAAAACAGGCCCCTGGACAGGAAGGCAAGCCCATAATGGCCTAGGGGAATGGGCTAGGGTCTCCTGGGCTGCCAGCTCTTTGCCCCATGCCAACTCAGCAATTACTGCATAGGAATTTGTTGAAGAGCCCAACTTGGAAGGCAAGAAATGGGGGGCCTCAGAGAAGAGCTAGTTAGGCCAGATGATAAGGTGACCTGACAGAGCAGATGACCAGGGAGAGAGAAGAACCATGTGTGTGACCCAGGGAGAAGAGAGGAAGCAAGTCATTCATTTATTCACTCATACATTCGCTCATTCATTTATTTATTCTGGCTGCATTGCCAGCCTGCCTGCAGTCTTGGCCAGCTCTGCCTCCTACCCCTTCACTTCTGCCCTGGCTCCTCTGAAGAATGCCAATAATTACAGTACTTACTCCTCAGGTCATGAGAGTTAAATGAGTTCCGTACAGGTAAAGCATTTCGAATATGGACGTATGGCAGGTATTCAGTAAACATGTAGGATGGCTAATAAAAAATATTCCTACAAACACTGACTGAACCCCTCTGGGGCAATCAGGGGTTAATGACAAAGAAAACAGACCCAGCCCTGCTGCAAGGAGTGGTCTAGAACAGGGGTCCCCAACCCCCAGGCCACAGACTGGCACCAGTCCATAGCCTATCAGGAACTGAGCCACACAGCAAGTGAGCAGCGGGCCAGTGAACAAATCTTCATCTATATTTGCAGCCACTCCCCAGCACCAGCATCACCACCTCAGCTCCACCTCATATGATCAGGCATTAGATTCTCAAAGGAGCACTGGTCCCTGGTGCCAAAGAGGTTGAGAACCACTGGTCTAGAAGAGACAGACACTAACAAATAATCACAAAAGCAAATACTGCAGCTATGATAAACTCAGTGAAGGAAAAGACTAGTAGAAAACAAGCCAAGTAGAAAACAGCAATATATGTTTAATATGTTTCAAGTACAAACATTTGACAAAATAGCAAATAAAAATGTAAATTTATAAAACAGGAAACAGAAAAGCTCCTTACTTTTCTGATGTAAACCCCTAGCCCCTGCTGACCCCAGGGCAGCCTCAGGTTTTGGTTACATCCCCACCAACCCCATTGCTCTCAGAATGTAGTACCTGTCTTCAGGGACTTGCCTGGCAGTTGGCTCCCTGCTGCAGGAACTGAGTGGCAAATACAGGAGGGGCAAGGAGGGCTGTGGTGAGGTTGCCAGAGCAAGGGACCTGAAGCCTCGCCCTCCCAGGGTCATTCCAGGCAGCATAGGTAGAAAGAGCCTAACCTGGCTGGGAGTAGTTAGGGATATTCCCCTGGGGGCAGATGAGGCCTGAGTCAGGGAGGTGGCAGCTTGGTGGTGCAGTCAAGAAAAGTGGCCTGCAAGGGGATTTACGGTGAGGCAAGACCAGCAGGGTCGAATCCATCTGGAACAGCTGGGTATGTGTGGGGTGGGGAGAACAGATGGTTGCGGGGAAGGTGTCTGGTCAGCCCTTTGAGCAGTAAACGCCATGGACTACGAAGGCGAGGCCATGCAGGGAGACTGACACACAGCACTGCCACCCCTCCACAGCAAGCAGCCCAAAGAGATCCCCTGGAAGTCTGTCGGGAGCCCCTTTGTGGTGGAGTCCACAGGCGTGTTCCTGTCATTAGAGGACGCTTCCGTAAGTGGGAGAGGTGTCCAGGGCTGGCTGGGGGCGGGGGGAGGGGCACTCAACGCACCTCATGAATTCCCAACACCAGTGCTCCTTCCTCCTTCCTCAGAACCACATCAAGGCAGGTGCGCTTCGTGTGGTCATCTGCGCTCCCTCACCAGATGCACCCATGTTTGTCATGGGGGTGAACGAAAAGGACTACAACCCTGACTCCATGAAGATTGTCAGGTAATGGGCGGCAACATCCTGAAGTATGTAAGTCATGTCCAGGGAACATGCCAGCCTGTGATAGGAAGGGATCAGACTCACCCACCCCAGCCCCACTCCCACCAGCCTCCCTGATGCTTTTTTCACATCAGTCTGCTTCTCCTTCCCAAAGTCTTAACAGTCATCAAGTTATTATCACTGTAAAACTGTTAGACATTCATGACTTCTGGACAACATGCTTGGGGGAGTTTCCGCCAGCTGCATCTCCAGTACCTCCTTCAGTCTGAATGTAGCCCCAGTGATCCCTCTCATCCCCATCCTGACTTTTCACAAAACAACCCCAAAGTGAGGTGGAGGGGTGGCTCTGCATCTCACCACACAGTGCCCTTGCACACGGACTGTTTCAGCAATGCATCCTGCACCACCAACTGCCTGGCCCCCCTTGCCAAGGTCATCCATGAGAGATTTGGGATCGTGGAAGGACTGATGGTGAGTTGGGAAGAGGACTGGGCCAGGATGGATAGCAGGGAAACTCTACCCCTTCCTCCCAGGACATGCTTAGTGTGTGGAGTTAACAGAAAGATACTGCTTTTGGGAGGAGAGGCCCACCAGTGATGAAGTCTTTTAAAATACTGTGCAACATTCAGGAAAGGCTGGACCCTAGCCTGCAGGTGCCCTCCTATGGTCTGTGGTGGTGGCCCTCCCAACCTCCACACCTAGCTAACCACCACAGACCTAGGAAAAAGGCATGGGAGCTTAGGAACAGGAAGGCTCCTAAGCCCCCTTCTTCTCCAAGACCACAGTGCATTCCTACACCGCCACCCAGAAGACAGTGGACGGGCCATCAAAGAAGGCCTGGAGAGATGGACGGGGCGCCCACCAGAACATCATCCCAGCCTCCACAGGGGCTGCCAAGGCTGTGGGCAAAGTCATCCCAGCACTCAAAGGGTATGAGGGCAGGAAGCTGCAACCAGGGTAGAGGGCACACCTCAGGTAGACTAGACTGGTCCTCAATCCTTGAGGCATCTCTTGAGGGAAAAGTAAAGGTGAAGGGAGATGAATGGAGAAGTCCTTGAGTTCTGACACCCGCCCCAATGTGGGATTCTCCAGGAAGCTGACAGGAATGGCATTCCGGGTGCCAACCCCAGATGTGTCTGTTGTGGACCTGACCTGTCGCCTGGCCCAGCCTACCCCATACTCAGCCATCAAGGACGCTATAAAAGCAGAAGCCGAGGGGCGCATGGCTGGCATCCTTGCCTACACTGAGGATGAGGTAGGGGCTCAGGAGAGGGGACCCTGGAAGGAGCCCTCTGGGGAGGGAGCATGACTTTCCACTTATCAAGGAGCTGTTGGCAGTGTATCAAGATAGGAACTGTAGGGCTGGGAAAGTCAGCTCTCCCTGCCTTAGAATCTTTGCATTTGCGGCTCCTTTGATGTGGAAAGCTTTCCCCCCAGGTGGCCATGTAGTCTATCCTTACCTCCTCCAAGTCTCTACCTCAGCCTTCCTCCTCAGCAAGATGTTCTTTTTGTGGCCCTTTTTCCTACCTAAGATTTCATTGCATAGTCACTGTTGGTCCTGCTAATATGTGCCCTCCAAGAAAGCAAGAATTTGGAGACTATCTTTTCACTTCTATAGCTTCAGCTATCTTCCCAGGGCCTGTCACACAGCAAGTGCTCACTACATGCTTAGTGAACAAGACAACATATCCCATTTTTCTACACTTGCTCAGGGCAGGCCATGCCAGATGCCTTCCCTGTGAGGAATGGATGTTACTGTCCCTTTGCTCCCAGTAATACCATCTCTGGTGCTGTCTCCCTGCTTTAGTTGCTGCAGGTCCACACTCACACAGCTGCCAGAACCTCTTGTTTTAATAAAATCAGATCACATCACCCCCCACTGCTGATAACCCTCCTATGGCCTTCCATCATACAGAGGTCAAACAGTCAGGGCCTCTGCGCTATAGCTCCTTCCACCTCAGATACTGCTGAGGGCCTAAGCTGGCCAGACCTGCCTAGTCATTCGGACCCAGCCTCAACACCTCTCCTCATGGGCCTCTGTGCCAGCCATTCCAAGTGCTTGCATTATTCCCAGAAAATAATATTTATTGGTGCAGCATCTGAGTGTTTGTGGTCTGTGTCCTTTGGCCAGTTTCCTACAAGCAAAGCCTCCAAGTGCCTTCCTCATACCCAGTCCCCAGAGCCTGGACACAGTAGGGTTTCATCAAATACTGTAGATGAATGGGTAGTCAATATGCCTAAGAGTCAGAGCCGGAGCTGCTGGAGGTCCTTACTCTGCGACCCACACCAACCTTCGAAATTCTGATACCCAGGTTGTCTCCACGGATTTTATCAGCAATACCCACTCGTCCATCTTCGATGCTAAAGCCGGCATCGCGCTCAACGACAATTTCGTGAAGCTCATTTCCTGGTAAGGGAGAAGGGGTCAGACATCGGGGTGGAGAATACTGGCTGTGAACAGGAGGGATCCCAACTCCCTTCCCTCTTCCCCAGGTACGACAACGAATACGGCTACAGTCACCGGGTGGTGGACCTTCTCAACTACATGTTCAGCCGAGATAACTGAAGCAGGACAGCCCCTACTCTGCTTCCCTGTTCTCCCCGGGCTAGAACCTCTACTTCTCATTCCCGCCCTTGGCTCCCAACAGGTGCACCCTGCGCCGCTGGACCACTAGTGAAATAAAAAGCCAGTGCTCACTGCTGCTCCCAGTATCTCTGCGCGAGTCACGGCGGGGTCAGTTGGCTTTCCAGACCCGCCCATGCGTCCTCTGGTAGCCTGCGCCCGGGGCCCCGCGTTACCGCTCTGCGGTGACTCCCGGGGGAGTACGGGCCCGCGCAGGTTCCGGTGGCTGCACACCACGCCGCGCCGCGCCGCGGCGGAGCCCGTGACGTCAGCGCGCCGGCGACTCGTACTCCTCTCCCAGAAGGACGCGCGGGCCGCGGCAGAGGCAGGGGCGCCAGGCCTGGGCGCCAGGCGGGCCGAGTGAAGACCTGTGCTCCGGCGGCCCGGGACTGGCGCCATGACCTTGTTTCATTTCGGGAATTGCTTCGCCCTGGCCTACTTCCCCTACTTCATCACCTACAAGTGCAGCGGCCTGTGAGTGCGGGGCGGCCGCGGGGCGGGGGGCGCGAGCCGGGGCGAGCCCTCACCTCCCGCTCCTGCAGGTCCGAATACAACGCCTTCTGGAAATGCGTCCAGGCCGGGGTCACCTACCTCTTCGTGCAGCTGTGTAAGGTGAGGCCCCCCCGGAGCCGGGGGTCTTGCTCCCAGGCTCTCCAGACTCAGGGCTCTGCCCCGCCCAGATCCCCCAGTGTGAGACCGTCTGCAGCACCCTGCGTAGGGACGCTCCAGAATACACCTAGAACACAGACTTTGGACCTGAGGAGAGGTCTCCAAGCAACTTTTACATAACTTTTTTAGTAAAATAGAGAAACTCATCTGTATGGTTTCAGAGGGCTTTTGTATGATTAAGAGCCGCTGACCCCATATGGTGCACCTCCAGGCCTGACCCTGCTACCCTGATTACCATAGAAAAACCTATTGCTCTTTCTCTCTCTCTCTCTCCTGGTCCTACAATATTGCCCTTATCTGATGGTCCCTCTCCACATAGGCCCCCAGAACCCCAATGTCCAGCCCTCCATGTACACACTAGCTTCCCACAAAATCTACATAGTTTATCCCCCTCACCTTGAGGTGAACTCTCTTTTCTGTTCTCAGATGTTGTTCCTGGCCACTTTCTTTCCTACCTGGGAAGGCGGCATCTATGACTTCATTGGGGTGAGTGGGGCAAGGGAGGGGAGGGAATGCAGGAGTGGGGGCCCTGGCACCTGTGCTAACTGAATCCTCAACCTGACCCACAGGAGTTCATGAAGGCCAGCGTGGACGTGGCGGACCTGATAGGCCTAAATCTTGTCATGTCCCGGAATGCCGGCAAAGGGGAGTACAAGATCATGGTTGCTGCCCTGGGCTGGGCCACAGCCGAGCTCATTATGTCCCGGTGTGTGCAGCAGCCTGGAACCCAGATTCCTGAGAAAGGACACCTGGGTTTCAGGGAGGTTCTGGAGGGTGGGGGCTCAGATTCTGGGTGCCGAGGGTTTCTGAGTACTGGAGAATACCTCCCTTTGCCTTGTTCAGTTGCATCCCCCTCTGGGTTGGAGCCCGAGGCATTGAATTTGACTGGAAATACATCCAGATGAGCATTGACTCCAACATCAGTCTGGTATGCAAGTCCTGCTCTCCCATACGTCTTTTTTGCTGGTGTTGGTACTTCTCCCCAAGGCCTGGCCCTGACTTCCTGCCTCCCTTCAGGTTCATTACATCGTCGCATCTGCCCAGGTGTGGATGATAACACGCTACGACCTGTACCACACTTTCCGGCCGGCGGTTCTCCTGCTGATGTTCCTTAGCGTTTATAAGGCCTTTGTCATGGAGTGAGCTGGGCAGGGTTGAAGGTTGGGTCCAAATGGGGGTAGGTTATCTGTTCTTCTTCCCTCATTGTGATATTTCCCCACAGGACCTTCGTCCACCTTTGTTCTCTGGGCAGCTGGACAGCACTGCTGGCCCGAGCCGTGGTGACAGGGCTGCTGGCCCTCAGTACCTTGGCCTTGTATGTCGCCGTCGTCAACGTGCACTCCTAGGCTGGATGTTTCAGATATTGACATACCTTTTCCTTGTCTCTAGGTTTAAGTGAAGTAAACAATATTTGGAAAGTTATTTTGGCCTCCATCTCTCTCTGGAACTGTCTACCAGTACCATACTCATCTGCGTCCCAGAGGCCCTTGTTCTGGCTTTGGAGCCAAGTAGACAAGTTAGGAAACTAGCTGGCCCTGATTTGTCCTATATTCCTGGAGCAGATCCTCCGCTCCTAGTTTTCCTAGGTAGACTGAGGGCTTGAAGTGAATAATCTTTGAGCAGTGGCAGAGACCAGGACCCTCAGGGAACAGGTGACAGAAAACAGTTAGAATCCAAGAGGGGTTTCTTGGGGACTTTTCACAGCCTTAACCTGGCTGTCTCCCAAACAGGCCATTCCCTGGCTGAGCACCTCCTAGAAGCCTGGCCTAATCTCCTTTGATTCACCGTTTATATGGCAGCCAAGGGGATCTATTCGAAACCCCAGTCTTACTTGTTCACCCTCCCTGCTTATAACCATCTAGGGCTCCCCATTGCACACTGAACAGTCCAACCACTGGACCTTTGGGGGTAGACTTTTGTAATTCTGAGCTCAGTGCTTTGACTCAGTTCTGTGGCTCTCAGATCAAGTCCTGGCCTGAGGCTCCTCAGAGTGGAGTTCAGAGACAGCTGCAGTCAAATAAAGCATGAGCCCCCCAGTTTGGATGTTTTCCTGGTTGCCACTCTCCCCACCCTCGTCCTTCCTTGGCCCCTCCCCCTCTGCCTGAGGGCTATCAGAAGCAGGGCTTTGAATGTCATGCTCGATGCAAATCCTGCCTACTCAGGAAAGTGATCCCCAGCCCTAGTTTCCCAGTAGGGTCGCCCAGAGCATGGGCTAGGGCAGTGCCCCTCTTCCTCCACCAGACTATCATGGTCCTGCCGTAATGTTATTTAGCTCTGGGCCTAGAAAGCACCAAGCACAGCTCTGTTCAGCCCTGCTATGACAGTCTTCATGTTTTCAGAGAAAGTATTTATTTGGCACAACCACCATCTAGCCCCACCCTCTCCTTGCCCCTAGTGAAGATGGGGTTCACAGGTGTCTTACGGGAGGAGTGGAGAAGGAATGAATGATTCAGAAGGAAGTAGACTAGGCATTCCCTTAGCCCTGTTGGGTGGCTATGTAATGGAGTCATTTTCACCTACACCTCCATCCTGTGTACTATGTAGCCCTTGATACACATTGGCACAAATGAAGTTTACAGAAATTATTTGACAACTATTTGTTGAGCAGGGACTCTGATCCAGGGTCCCTACTAGTGGCCAACTGTGAACAGATCCCAGCTTTCATGGGGCTCAGACAGACCAGAGTGGTTGGGGCTGAGGTGGGGAAATCAGTGGCCGAAGGGATCAGGGCTGTCATGAGTGAAGGCTGGTCAGAGTGGTAGGACTGGCGAGATAGACTATAATGATTAGGGCTGTGATGGAAAAACAAGGGCCTGTGTGGGCCCAGAGGAGCCACCTGACCCAACCTGGGGGGCAAACTGGGCTCCCTAGACGAGACCATGTGTGGGCTGAGACCTAATGGATGAGTTAGTAGGGCGAAAAGAGAAGCATGTGTTAAGGACTGTGTAAAGGCCTTAGGTCAAAGAGAGGACCTGGCCTGCCCAGCAGAACAACTGGTTGGAACAAGTTCAGGAGGGCTTATGAGACAGAAGTCAGCAGTGGCCAGATCCCAGAGGGTTCTGAGGGCTGGGCTGGGAGTTGAGCAGAGGCAGTGGGGAACCCTGGAGAATCCTAGGTAGGGGAAGGACAGGGTCAGATTTGGCTTTAGGAAGATCTCCATGGCCACTGGATGGGGAGACTGAGGCTGGAAGGCCAGGACTGGACCAGGGAAGGATTGGCAGGGCTAGGAGGAGAGTGGCTAGAAGCAGGAGTGGTGGTGACCAATGGGATGTGTTTTTTTCGGGAGGAGGGGGGTGTGGTGGAGATTAGGGAGATGACAGTGAGAAAGGGTGACACAAGTTTGAGGCTCGTAAGCTCCGCAAGGGCTCACCGCATTTCCCAGGGAGAAGGAACCCACTGATGGGACAGTGGATGGGAGCAAGTTTGGAGGAAGATACAGAGGCCAAAGTGAATCCTCTCAGACATGCCAGAGTAGGCTGGAGACAGATGTGAGCTTCACTGCAAAGACAGAACTGAGGCATGAGCTGGGGGTGTTGTGGTGAAGACGGGGGAGAAGCCCAGGGCTCAGCCAAAGAGAGAGACATTAAATAAAGGGTTAGCAAGGCATGAGGGGGGGCCAGGAAAAGGTGTAGCCAAAGGTGAAGGGCCTAGGACAGAAGTGTCTGGCAGTTGGAGGGTTAACTTTTCAGGTGAGTGGGTGTGAGGAGGAGCCTGAGTTTAACCTCCAGAAGTTGGTTGGGACTAAACCTGTGAGAGGATGACCTTTGCAGTGGTGGCTGCAAAGGAGTGAAGGAATGGAATCTGAGTGGAGACACCTGTGAAGGGTGGGGGGCTGGGGGGACTGCCTGAGCTGGAAAAGATTTTGACACCCTGTGTCAAGGAGCCTCCTGAGAGGAAGGGTACTGAGAGGGGAGAGCCCAGAGGCAGTCTGTTAACAGTGGTTTAAGAAGCAATGGTTAAAGCAATACTTCGGAGGGTGTCTGTGGTCACATCCAGCTCGCTTTTAAATGCTGTAACCCTAAGCAAAGAAAGGAGAATTAATTCCCCCAAAGGACATTTATTGAGTACTTGCTACACCAGGCTGTGTTTTGGGAACAAATAGCCCCTAGGATCGTGGGACCGAAGGGGCTCATGAAAAACACTTAAGACAGTAAAAGCACAGTCACTGTGAGCTGGTTTATTACTACCACTTGGACACAAGTGTCTTTTAAAGAGGAGCCCCCAGGCAGCCTACTTCACAGGAGCTACTAGCTCCTACTTCCCATCAAAGTCCCCCAGCCCTCACGTGGGGTCTTCCCCAGGCCAGTTCAGAGGACTGGGCCTAGGGACTGCTTTCCAGGACTGCTTCTTTGGGATGGGGAAGGAGAATAGAGACGATCCCTGCAAGGTAGGGATGCTGTGGGCTGCAGGAGTAGACACAGGTGAGGCTAGGACTCTTGATTGCTCAGGTGTTTTGGTGACTATGAAGACAGTCCAATGAGTCCTGCACCCACCTGGCTGTGGTGGAGGCAGGGCCCCTCTAATAGTAGAGTTCCTGGTCCCACCAGCCTGGGAGAGAGAGAAAAAGAAGACTCAGTGCTGGGGGAGGTGGGTCCAGAGGCTCAGAAGTTATGTCTCAGTGGTGGCTTGATTTGGAGGTCAAGTGCTGAAAATCAAAGGTCAGGGCAGCTGCCGTGGGAACATTTTCAGCTTCCCACCCCCAGTCTCCCCACTCACTCCCTGGGCAACAACGAACTCCAAGCTTCCGGAGCTCATCATAGACGAAGATGAGGAGGCCAAAGGGCATGGGGACCAGCCACCACTGGAACCTGAAGGCACAGGGGAGATGGCAAGGTAAAGGGTATCCCCAGGTCCGTGTCCCCATGCACATCCTACTCACTTCATGAGCCCTCACCGAATGGGCATGAAGTTGAAGATGTTGGGCATTCCGGGGCAGTAGCACAGGAAGCAGCCAACGCAGACCTGGAACACAATGGCAATCACCAGGATCTTGTTCCTGCAGGTAGGACAGGATGGAACAGGTTTAGACTGCTGGGCTCAGAACAAGGCCATCAGGGATTGGGGGCCAGAAGGAAGAGTACTAGGTCAGATATTAGCAGGGAGATGTTCTAACCATTTAACACTGGAGTAGCCCGCGCCTCTGCAACAGTGGATGCTGGCCCTGCCACCCCTTTAGTTGATAAAACCTGGAGGAGCCAGTTGAGAGGCACATGGTGGGAGCTACTGCCCAGCTATCAGTGAGGAGTATTAGCACCTGGCACCAGTACACCAGCTGGTGTTTGTTGGCTGCAGTAAGCCCTAGTCAGGACCTGATGGGATTCAGGAAGGCACAGTGGGACAGGGCTGGGCCAAAGACCTGAAGAAGCCCTGCTGGAAGGCAGAGAGGCGACGTGTCTTGCGGATGAGGACATCAGCAATCTGGCACATCTCGATGCTGATGAAGAACACAGTGTAGCAGGTGTACTGCTGGTACAGGCGCTGTCCGAATGTCTGTGGGCCGGGGAAAAAAAGCAGCCTGAATCCAAGACAGGCACTGCAGCCATCCAGGTACTTGGGGCCAGGAGCCATGAACCCCTAAATGCTCTTTCCCCTGCATCAGAGCCTCGGGGGAGGCAGGGGTGGAGAGATGCAGGATCTGGCCAGGTTTGCAGGACCCCACACTGTGAGACCCAGACACCTTGGTCTAGCAGAGCTTGGATGTCAGTGTGTGGGCAGAGGACAGGTCAGGCCAATTGCTTTCAAAATGAAAGAAGGGATGTAGAATATCCTGGGTGATAGAAGGGACCTGAGGAAAAGGAATCAGAATCCCAAGGCAGGATTTGCGAAGTCCAGTGACTCTAGGACCCAGGTAGATGGCAAAAATGAGTGAAGTGGACCAGGTGGGTTTTTGGGGAACAGGGCACTTAAAGGGGCAGTCACTATTCAGTCCACTTCTCCAATATAACTTTTTAATACCAGCTAATTGTGTAGGGGACACTCTCTGTGCTCCAGGTAACAAGGGTTTCACATGTTTTATCTCATTTAATCTTTCCAGTATTCCTATGAGGTAGATTAGTGGTACCCAAACTTCAGTATCCATCAGAACCCCAGAAGGGCTGGTTAAAACACAGACTTCCAGGCACCTGCAAACCCCCAGAGTTTTTGAACCTGGAGGTTGGGGGTGGGGACTGAGAATTTACATTTCAAGTAAGATCCCATGTGATGGCCATGCTGCTGCTGTGGGGGCCATCCACTCGGACATCACTGAGGTAAACATCGGTATTCTCTCCATTTTATAGATAAGAAAACTGAGGCACAATGAGGCAAAGCAACTTGCCCAAGGTCACACAGTGGTGAGGAGCAGTGGCATACCATTAATCCAAGGCAGTCTGGCTCCCAGGTCTGCATTTTTAACCACTACAGTAAATGTTTAAGGAGAACATCCTGCTCTGTAACTACAGGGCAAGCTTAACACATCTGCTAGCCAGGCCTAGCCTCTCTATGCTCCAAACCTACAATAAAGTCAGCCACATATGCAAATATTCTGTGTAGGTGAGGCAGGACAAATAAGAGAACAAGGCCTGGTTCTACACCTGAGATGATTGTTACCATCTGGGCAGGGAGAGGATCCATCTACAGCTGGGACCATCAGAACCAGGAGTCTGGAGCTCAGGATGGTGATGGGAAAGGCCCTTACCCAAGAACTGACAGTCTGGGTATCTGGGATGTTCTGGCAGGGCTCAGTCTCAAGGGGACCACACACACAGGTGGCACTGGAAACAAGGGAGTCATGGGACCCACCCACTCCTGGCCATAGCTGTCCTGCAGATCTTGTAGGTGGTGGTTCTCCCACTGTGGCCGCAGCCCCACACACAGCAATGGAAACCAGCCTTCCTGGGCCATGGCAGTGAAGTAGTCAGTGAAGCCAGCAAATGATTGGATGGCACCTGGGGAGAGGCAAGGAGACACAGGGAGACAGAGATGGAGAGTCAGGGACATGGGGAGAGAGAGAGAGAAAGACAGGGACACACATACACAGAGAGGATCATGGATACACACAGACAGAGACAAAAACAGTGACAAAAGACAGGAACATAGACATTGACAGACATGGAGAGACAGACACAGAGAGAGACAAGGACCCCAAGAGAGATTGATAAGGACACAAGAGACAGGGCACAAAGAGAGACAGAGACAACTAGAAAACCAGGCAACACACCAGAGACAGGGGCGTGGAGAATAGGTCTAGAGACAGAGAAGGGACACGGAACTATCGAGACAATCATGTGCAGATAAGGACTCAGAGGATGACAGAGATCCAGAACAGCCAGAGCCCGTTCGAGACCCCAAGGCAGGTGAGCGTCCTAGCTAGAGATCCCTGGGATTCCTGGTCTCTTGGGCACTCACCAATCTGGAAGTAGGAGTAGGCAGCCAGGGGTTCGTTGACCAATCGGTCACGCTTCGGGTTTCGTGGACGCAGATGCATGATGTCACTCTCAGCCTTCTCATATGCCAGTGACACAGATGGGAACTGCCCAGGAGTGGAAGGAACTGGGGTCAAGGGTTTGCCTGGGCCCCTGTCCCCACTCTCTGGAGTGCCCCTGCTCCCTGCCAGTGGGCAGGGATAGGACTGATGTTAGGAGACAGGACCTGCAGTGACCACACAGCCACACCTGACTGGACAGCCTGAGTCCAGCTGGTCCCCGTCAAGAGCGCTGGCATGCCCACTTCATATCTACATTCCGTTGTCCATCCCCATCAGAGCATCTGCATTTATCTCCACTGCTGCACGTTTCCTCCTCCTCTCTGTCTCTGCCTCCCTTTCTGCCTCCTCCTCCTCTCTCTGACTCTGTGGTTTTTCTCTGGGGTACTCTGGCCTTGGCCTCTCTCTTTCTGTCCTTTACTCTGTTTCTTTGTCCCTGTTGCTGGTCTCTTTTGCCATGACTGTGTTTCTGCTTTTGTGTCTTTGTGTCCCTGTCTCTCTTTCTCTGTCACTCTCTCTATTTCTCTGTGTCCCTTTTGTCTCTGTGTCTTCCTCCCCATCTCCCCACCCATCTGTGTATGACTACAGAGTGCCAGCAGAATATACTAATCATGAGCACAGGCTCTGGGACATCCAACTACCTGGGCTCAAATCCCAGCTGACACTTATTAGCTGTGTGACCTAAGGCAAGACACTCAACCTGCCTATCCCTTAATTAGTTCATCAGCAAAATGGGGTGATAGATAAATAAAACCCATGTCATAGAGTGATTATGAGGACAAAATTAAGTAAATTAATGTGTGCCTGGCCCAAAGTAGGCACTATGTAAGTGTTGTTGAATAAACATATCAACATGGCCATGATGGCTGCATTTGTGGCTGTACCTGTGGCTCGTTTCTGTCTGTCTGCCTTGAGGTCTATCTGATAGTGTTTATTTGTCCATTGCTATTGGAGGATACCTATCTGCAATCCAAGTTGAGCCAGATATCTGTTAATATCTGTTTGTCTGAGTGTCCAGATCTGAGTTCATGTGTGTCCATGGGTCTGTCCATGCCTACCTGAGTGTCCACCTATGTACCCATGTCCATAGGTCTGTGTCTACCTATCTGCTTGTGTCTCTACATCTGGCTAGCTATTGTACACATATCTTGTCTGTGTTGTTCTGTGTCCAGAAATGTCCATGGTGGTCTCTACCCACCATGTCTGTCCATCGGCACATGTCTGTGGGTGTGTGTGGGTGGAGCATTGGGGCTGTAGACTCACAATATCAGTGCAGAGTTCTATGAAGAGGATGGTGATGCACCCCAGGGGCAAGGGCACGCTGACAGTTATGTAAATGAGGTATGGCGTCAGTTCAGGAATATTCTTGGTCAATGTGTAGGCAATAGACTTCTTCAGGTTGTCAAAGATCAGTCGGCCTAAAAGAGTACAGCAGGCACCTCAGCCTCCTCACAGCCCCACTTCTTTCTATGCCCACACTGCCTGCCCCCTTCTCTGACCCAGCCCAGACCCTGCTCCACGCCCGTCACGATGGAGGCGAAATTGTCATCCAGCAGGATCATGTCAGCTGCATTTTTGGCAGCATCTGAGCCAGCAATGCCCATGGCCACGCCAATGTCTGCCTTCTTCAGGGCCGGGGAGTCATTCACACCATCCCCTGTCACAGCCACAATTGCACCCTGCAGGGCATGGGTAAAGGTGGGCAGGTGGTGAGAGGCCAGCCCGGGGCCAGCCCAACCCATCTGCCCATCTTCATCAGCAGGGTCGCACCAGTCGCTGGCAGCTCTCCACAATCACTAGCTTCTGCTGGGGGCTGGTGCGAGCAAACACCATCTCAGGGTGGGTGCGCAACACCTCAACCAGCTCTGATGGGTCCATGTCCTTCAGCTGCATGCCATTGATCACGCAGGCACGGGCATCCCTGGGGAAGGAGGTGGGAGGGAATCACTGGGCCTCAGTCTGCATGGGGTGTGGGAGGAATCATGGGGAGGTCTTAAGGGGGCTTACTTCCGATTCACTTGGTCCACAGGCACACGGAGACGGGCAGCGATGTCCTCCACTGTCTCGCTGCCTTCTGAGATGATGCCCACACTGGCTGCAATGGCCTTGGCCGTGATGGGGTGATCACCTGTCACCATGATCACCTGTGGGGAGGACCAGCAAATCTTTGACCCCCTCAGATCCGCCCAATCTCCCTCTTCTCCCTGGTGGATGTCTACTGTTACACTCATTCATTTATTCAACCAATCGTGGCCACCTGCTATGTGCTTGGGAAACAGCGGGGACAAAACAGATAAAAATCCCTGTCCTCGTGGAACTGACATTCTGGTGTGGGAGACAAATTTTTTTAAATTAAGAAATGAATTATATTGCATGTTAGAAGGATGGAGGAAAGTTAAAGTAGGTAAAGAGGATGGTAAGTGCTGGGTGGAAAAAGTGCTGGTTCAGTTTTAAGTGTGTCCAGGAAAAGCCTTGTGTGACATTTGAGCAGAGACCTGAAAGAGGTGAGAATTAGCCACGTGGAAATCTGGGGAAAGAGTGTTCCTGGCAGAGGGAACAGCCAATACAAAATGAGAAAGATGAGAATATGCCTAAACTGTTGGAGGAACAGCAGGCAGATCAGCATGACTAGCGAGGACTGAACAGAGGTAGAGGGCTAAGGAATGAGCTGAGAAACATAACAGCACCTGGATCTTATGGTACCTTACAGACCGCGGGAAAGACTTGGGTGATGTTTGTTCGGCATTGGCTCCCCACTCTTGATTTGTCTTTAGGGAACCACCCCTGCCCTCAGGTTGAAGTTTAGGTCCCTGGCCAAGATTGGGCAAGTGAGCCCAGACCTGGCCAACCAAGGTATTCTATCCCCCAGCCACAGTGACTGCTTCAGGGATGAACATGTGATCCAATCTAGTACAACTGTAAAAGAGGCACTCTTTTTCTGTGAGGTGGCTAAACAGGTAAGTTGGATCTGCTGGGGGGTGGTCATCTTTGTCCAACAGATGTAGGGACTGCTTGAGAATATAGCCAGCAGAGAGAAAAGCAGAGCTGAGAAAAGGAAAAAGACATTTCTAATGACACAGAACATTTGGATCTAGCTATATCTAAAGCTTCACTCCCCCAAAACTTTTTAGCTTCACGAACCAATATAATCTCTTTTCAGTTCAAGCGATTTTCAGATGTGACAGAAATACTGCCATCCTCTGTTCTTGCCCCTGCTCGCTCCTTTCCCCGGTGGCATACCCGGATTCCTGCTGTGCGGCACTTGAGCACAGCATCAGGGACAGTGGCCCGGGGTGGGTCTATCATGGATACAAGTCCCGCAAAGCACAGGCCACTAGTTGGAAAGTTCATAGCCTCCACGTCGAATGCATAGCCAGGCGGGTAGTCCTTCTCACTCAGGTAGAGCTGGCAGAAGCCTGACCAGAAAACAGGGACGTCAGAGAGGAGCCCTAGGTGGAACCTTCCCTAACAAGGCCAGGTGATGAGTAAAATAACCAAGCCCCTTGCACCAAGCACACACATGAATGCCTGACTGTGTGCTGAATCCTTCATTTACATTATCCGAATCCATCCTCACAACTACCTTGTGAGGCTGTTAGCATCCTCATCTTTAAGATGAAGAAAATGAGGATTGGAGAGGGGACAATTCTTGCCAGTGGTTACACAGTAAGTAAAATGAAAACTCCAGAATGGACCACAGGTCTGTGCCTTCCAAGGTTGAAGCCAGGGTTAGGGAAGTTCAAGGAGTCAGGACAAAAATTGAGGGAGGTCAGAGGTCAAGACAAGGATTGGGGAAAGTCTTGAATTGAGGCAGGTCTGGGGAAGGTCAAAGGGTCAAGAGGAAGACTGAAAGGTGGAGGTGAAAACAAAGATAGGTTATCAGTTGGGGCAAGAGCTAGGATCACTAAGGCATCAAAGGTCAGAATTGGAAACGTCCAGCTGAGGACAGGTCCAGAGGGACTGGGTCAAGGTAGGAACTGAAGATAGACAGGGGTCAGGAGTGATGGAAAGGCAAAGGTGAGTGTGCGGACTAGGGCAGGTCAGCTGTCAGCCAGGAATGGGAAAGGTCAGTGTCGGGGCTGTCCCTGGAAGATTGGGTTGGGTCTGTTCTAGCTCCTCCTCGCACACTGGTTACACTCTTCTCCCCCCGCCCCCCGGGGGATCTCACCCAGCACCCGTTCTCCCAGGCCTCCCAGGCTGAGGTAGGCAGTCTGGAAGGCCTCACGCCATTGCTCATCCAGGGGCAGCTCCTGGCCCTTGATGAGGATGGAGCTACAGCGCTCCAGCACACGCTCTGGAGCGCCCTTCATCACCAGCACGTGCCGCGGGTCCCGCGGGTCCTCTAGTGTGTGGATGGACAGCTGTAGGCGGGGGAGGGGAAGGTGTTGTGGGAGAGGTCAAGAGGGGGAGGGGCGCCGTCAGAAGAGCATTGAGTGGGTAAGGTAGGGGCTGGGCAGGTCCATGCTAGAGGCAGAGGTTTGGGGTAGGGCTAAGGGTGTAGTTAGGGGCCTGGGCGGGGGGGGGGGGGGATGGACCAAATTAGCTACCGGAGTTGGGCTGGACAGGATTTGGATTGCGAGCTATCTCCCACCCAAGGCCTGAGAGCTCCGGGCTAAGGGGTTGCGGGCGTGGCCTGGCCGTAGGTGGGTTTTGGCTATGGATAAGACAGGAGATGTGGGAGGGGTTTGGCTGTGGAGAGGGAGGAGACTGAGGGCCTGCCATAGGTCCATCCTGAATGTGGTTGGGCATGCGGTGGGCGGGGCTTGCTGTGGCCTGGGGCGGCCTCAGCGGGTGCACACCTGGAATTTATTGGTGGAGTTGAAGGGTATCTCGCAGACTTTGGGGAAGCGCTCGCGGTAGCCCATAGCGTTGCCCAGCGTCAGCTCCGAGAACTTTAGCAGCGCTGTCTCGGACGCATCCCCGATCACGATGCGCTACGAGCGGAGGCCGGTGTCAGGGACGAGCTGGGCTGCGCCAGGCTCCCAGTATCCCCCGAATCCACCCGGCTCTCACCTTGGGCACCGGCACCGCGTCCTGGCCAGACTTGAAGGCAGCGCGGTTGCACAGGGTGAGCACGCGGCACAGCGCCCGCCATGTCTCCGAGGACTGGTCAAACGTCTGCCCTGAAGGCCAGGCGTCCAGGCTGGGGCCGCGAGCGGACTCCGTGCGGGCACCAGACCCGGCCCAGCGGCTCTCCCACACCAGAACCGAGGCCCTCCCCAAGACCTGGGTGGGACCCAAACACCTTCTCCTACCCCGGAACAGGAGCCTCCTCTCCAGACCCAGTATCTAGTCACCCATGAGAATCCTATGAGACTCCATACCAAGCACTTTCACAGACCTGGAGCTTAGCCCCCCGCTAGGACCCTGGACCTGGTCCTCTCCCTTCTCCATTAAGACAAAGCCCTTCCCCAGGCTCCCTTCAGTAATCTCGAAGCTCCCATCTAGGTCTCCGCCTCTACCATATCCTTGCCGCAGCCCCTGTCTCCGCCCACCCCCACACCTGACTGGTCTTCGGTAGTGTCAGCTGAGTGGATGTGGTTGTCGAACCACAGATGAGACACAGTCATGCGGTTCTGAGTGAGGGTCCCCGTCTTGTCAGAGCAGATCACTGACGTGGAGCCCAGTGTCTCCACTGCTTCCAGGTTCTTGACTACACAGTTCTTGCTGGCCAGGCGCTTGGCCGTCAGGGACAGGCAGACCTGTGGGAAGGGTGAGACACGCCATGTGGGGACTAGTCCTTGCTTTTAGTTCCACGTCCCTTCTCTCACAGCATTGGAGATCCTTTACCTGAGCCACAGTAGTGAGTGTGTGGCATTCTTCCACAAAACCCAGGCTTTTTCTTGCCTCCACACTTTTGTCCAGCCTGTGCTTTATACTTGGGATGCCTCCCAAATCTGCCCAGATAAATGTAGCCAGGCCCCTCTGTAAGCTGCCCTAGCTGAGGTTTTGTAACTTCTCTGATCAACACAATCAAAATGAGAAAACGAACGTCCCTTCAGTCCCCTCTGAGCTGACCGTTGAAGGCTGCCCATACCAGGTCTCAGCCTCCTTTAGTCAAGGACCCTGCCCATTCATCTCTGAATCCTCAATGTGTGGCACAGGATATGACCCAGAGTAGCCTCAGTGAGTTTTTGCTGAGTTGAATAGGTGGAGAGATGGGGGGTGGGAGTGTGGAAAGATGGATGATGAGAATGTAGGTGGGAAGATGGGAGGCGAATGGATAGATGGACAGCTTGGGAGATGGTGGAGGGAAGCCCGCATGAATACAGATGGACAGCCCTCTCAACTCTCTGCATTCCTCTTCTGCCTCCAGAACTTACCGTGACAGTGGCCAGCAGCCCCTCAGGGACATAAGCTACCACAATGGCCATGAAGAAGACCATGGCCCGCAGGAAAGGGTAGCCAATGCACATGGCCACCACAAAAAATGTGGCACCAAAGAGAATGGCCAGGCCTGCGATGATGTCCACAAAATGTTCAATCTCGATAGCAATGGGTGTTTTCTCATTTTCTACTCCAGATGCCAGCGATGCGATGCGCCCGATGATGGTGCGGTCACCCGTGTTCACCACCAGGCCCTGAGCTGTGCCTGCAGTGGGGCCAAGAGGGTGACTAAGGGCCAGGCGGGCAGCAATAGGGGCATGCACAGCAGTGTGAAATGAAGGAGGAGGCAATAATGGAAGGCAGTAGAAACCGTGTGGCCTCGGAAGAGGGTAGCAACAATGGGAACTAGAGAAGTAGTGTGACCTAAAGAGGCAGCAGTCGTGTGAAGTGGGGAGGCAGTGTATCTCAGAATGTAGCAGAAGAAGGGCAGTGGAGGCAGCGATGGGGAGTGTGGAGGCAGTGTGGTTGGCTGGGCGGGCAGGCAGGGGCCTCACAGACCCTCAAGGCACATGGTGGAGAAGAAGGCAATGTTGCGGGTCTCCAGGGGACTCTCGTGTGTACACTCGGGGGAGCGGGTCTGTGGCTCAGACTCTCCAGTCAGCGAGGAGTTGTCCACCTTGCAGCCCTGGGCCTGGAGGATGCGGATGTCGGCTGGCACTCGATCGCCACCTTTCATCTCCACCAGGTCACCCACCACGAGCTGATCTGCATTGATCTGGAACTTGTCCCCATCTCGGATAACAGTCGCTTGCTGTGGGGCAGAGACACCAGAGTTGAGGTGGGCAGTGCTTGGAGGTGGAAGTTGTTCAGTGCAATGGGGATGTGAGAGATGAACAAGGGGGGCGCGGGAGTTGAGGACCTGCGGGGAGAGATGGAGGCCAAGGACGAAGGGCAGGTTGGGCCTGATGGGAAGGGGCCACACAGAGATGCCAGGAGCCTGCCTGAGCCTGTGCGGAGTCTCGGGAACTTGAAGCGGCAGGGCGCTGGGTGACCCACCTGGGGCACAAGGTTCTTAAAGCTGGCAATGATGTTGGTGCTCTTAAACTCCTGATAGTAGCCGAAGCAGCCAGTGACCACAACCACAGCAATGAGGGCCAGTGCCAGGTACAGCTGGGGAGGGGGTGTGGCTTATGAGTAGGGGCTGGAAGCTTCCTGCACAAGGCCACCCACCTGCTCCCTGGTCCCGTGGTATTCTTGGGCTCACTTCCACTCTGGTTTTCCCCACTCCACTAAGAAACCTCATGCACTATTCCCTGTAGCCTTCGTCCCCTGTCCCCATATTCTTCATATCCCACATTTGACTGTCCTGTATTCTCAGTGTCTTGTGTCTCTCTCTCTCCTTGTATTTGATATTCTTTGGCCCCTGAATCCTAGGCGCCCCATAGCCCCATGTCCTATAACCTGTGCACCTTGGTTACATTCGTTCCCTTTTCTTGTGTCCTCCAAGTCTTGCATTCCACTGACACAGGTTTCCTTGTGTTCCTATGTTCTATATTCATTCCTTGTGCTACGAGTTTCATGTTCTGTGTTTTCGTAATCTGCATTCCATCCTCTTTGTCCCCTCTGTCCAGCAGTTCCTGTGCCCTCATGTCCCCATTTCCATGTCTGCGTAATTGATCTTATTATGCTTCACATTCTGTGAACTCTATTATTGTGTCCCATGTCCCAAATTCCAAGTCTCTATGTCCAATGTCTCCCATGTCTATATACCTCCAGTTCCCGCCCTATGTCACATTTAATGTCACATGTCCCAAAGCCCCCAAGTCCCCTCGTCCCTTTTTCTGACCCTGTCGTATGTTCGATGTCCTCTTGTCCTGTATCTTAACATTCTGTGTCTCTGTGCTTCCATGTCTAGTGCCTTACGTCTCTCCACATACTGCGATCTGAGATTTGTCTCCCTTATGGCCCTCAGCCCTTGTGGACCACGTCTGAGTTTCAATGTCCCCTATGTCCTCTGTCCTTGATCCATCCCATGTTCTCTGTTTTCTCAGTCCCATATCTTAAATATCACATTTCCTCGTATCACCACCTACATCCTCTGTATCTGAGACACATTCTCCCCCGTGTCCCCTGTGACCTTGGGTCTGTTCTATATCCGAATGTCTTTCATCCTCCCCATGACCATGTCTTAGAACGGCATTTCTGTATCTCTGTATCCCCACCCTATGTCCCCAGTGTCCTGAATCCTATGTTTAATGTCCTCTGTCCTGCAGGTCCCTGTGTCCCATATCTGAGCCCCCAGCACCCGCTACTCACATTGTCATCGGTGGTGAGGTCACCCTCACTGGCCTGGATACCAAAGGCAATGAGGCAGATGGCAGCGGCTACCCACATGAGGCACTGCAGACCTCCTGCCAGCTGCCGTGCAAACTTGATGTACTCCGGGGTACCCTTTGGCGGCCGCAGTGCATTGGGTCCATCACGCAGCAGCAGTTCTGCGGCCAGGCTGGCAGACAGGCCCTGGGGACGGGACAGGGTGGAGCGGCAGTGGCTGCTAAGGGCGTTCCTCTCCTCATACACTCCTCGGGGTGGTGGCTCTTCTCTCTCTTCTATTCCTTCCCTCTCTCCGTCTCCCCCTACCCCTGCTGTCGGACTTTTGCCTCTTCATTTCTTTCTTCCTCTTTGTCTCTGTTCTTGTCCCTTCCCCCTTCCCTCCTTGATGTCTCTTTACGACTCTCTCCACTCTCATCTCTTTTGTCTGTGTCTTCCTGTTGTCTCTGGCCCTGTTTCTCTCTCTTACGCCAATCTCTCTGCCTCTCTCTGTCTCTTTTTATCTGCTTCTCTTACTCTGTCTCTCTCTCTCTCTGTTTAGCCCTTTCTTTCTAATGCATTTTCACTTTTTTCTCCCCCACCCCACCTCTCCCCTTCTCTGCACTCACTCTTCCCTCTGCCCCAGCTCACCTTGGTCACACTGGTCTTGTATTTCTGTTCCAGCTCCGCCACTGACAGCTGGTGGTCGTTCTGTGTGGTGGGGGCAGGGCATTTACTGTCCAGCTCTCACCGGCCCCCACTCCAGCCCCATGCCTAGCTCCCCCGCCCCATACTCACGATCTCCATCTCCTTCTTCATGTTCTCCAGCTTCTCCTTCCTCTTGCCCCCACCACCGCCTGCCTTCTTCTTGCTCATCTTGGCTGCCGTGTCCCCACCAGAGCCAGGACCTAGTTCTACCGAGTATAGCTCGTAATTCTCCTGGGGACAGAGGGAAAAAGGAGGCATCAGATCCCACCGGAACCCCTGCCTCCAGCCTCCACCCCCCCCAACCCCTGACCTTGGGCCCCACTCACTGCCTTCCCCATGGTGTCTAATGCAGCCACCCTCCTTTGCCAAGACAGAACCTGGGGTCTAGACCAGCCCTGATATACCCAGGGAAGGAGGAGGTGGGGCAGGACTGGCCCAATTACAGCTGATTACAGAGCTCCTTGGGGTGACCTCTAGGCCCGGGCAGCTCAGGCATTCCCTACCAGGCTGACCAACCTGCCCAGACCCCATCACAACCTGCCACTGAGATCGGGGAACCAGTGGGACTATCCATGGTAATAAGAAGACTAGCAAACATATGGAGCTCGTTATGTGCCAGGCACTGTGCGGAGAGCTTTCACGTTTTGACCTATTTAACCTCAGAACAAGCCTTTGAAGTGGGTACTGTTCTGACCCTGCCTAACAGATGGGTAAACTGAGGCACAAAGAGGTGAAGTCACTTGCTCATGGTCTCCAAGGTAGAAAGAGTCCTGAAAGAGTCAGGACTCAGAACTAGATATGCTGCCTACAGAGTGTCCGTTTTCAGGCCATATTGCACATGCCGCACCTGGAGTGGGAGCATGCTCACAACAGTCTCAGAATGGATGCCATTTAGTAGGCACCTACTGTGTGCTGGGTCTGCCCCATGTGCTTTGTGCAAATGTGTCATTAGCTCCTCAAAACAGCCTTTAAAGTTATGTTCTCTTATTAGACCCCATTGTACAGATGAGGAAACCAAGGCATGGAGAGGTTAAGGACTTTGCCTAAGATTACAATGAGTAAGTATTAGGGACAGGATTCCAGCCCAGATTGGACCCTGGAGCCTGGTTCTCATAAGGGATCACCAATGAAAAACCCAAATTTCACAGCTGCAGTGCCAAATATGTGCCAGGTACTGGGTCCTTGATATTCATACTTGGGCCTCAGGGGTGGAGGTCCCCCCAGGGGCAGGTTTGTGTATATCTGATAAGATAATTGCCTTGGTAATGTCCTTCTCCTCTGGGGCAGGTCATCTGAGAAAGTCAAAGCTGTTGAGTAGCCTAGCTTCTCCCCACACCCACCCAGCTGGTCTTCTCCAGCCTGCTACAGGAAACCCCAAGAGAGAAGCAAGTGAGGCTGCAGTCACGCTGACTGCCCTTGCAGTGGATCCACTTGCTCATTGAGACTTCATCATTCTGGGCCACACATGTAAAACAGCTTGTGTCAGTCCCCTGCTTACAACCCTTCAGAGGCTTCCTTTCTCTCTCTGAATAAATGCCACAATCATTTCTGTAAGATCTGGCTCTAGCTCACCTCTCTGGGCTCAAGCTCTAATACAATTCCCCTGGCACTGGCCTCCTTGTTGAGCTTTATATAGGTCAAGGTCATTCCCATCCCAGGGATTTGCACTTGCAGCTCCTTCTGCCTGGTACTCTATCCTTAGATATCTGCATGGCTTTCTCACCTCTAGGTCTCAGCTCAAATGTCACCTCTTCAGAGAGTCCTCACTTGTAATATTACACCCCTATCATACTTCACCCCCTAACTTTGCTATACTCACACCCCTTATCCCAATGTGACATTGTATTTTATTTTTATTTGTTTTGGCGTCAATCTTATTGCGCTAGAAGAAAGACTGGGGCTGGGTTGTGTTTGCTGATGTTGCACAGCACCCATAACAGTGCCCTGCACACATAGCAAATGCTCCGTAAGCATTCCTGAATGTCGAACAGGACCCATTTCAGCAGACGGTTGGGAATATTCATCAACAAATTTGGCTCACTTGGAAGGCCCTCAGGAAGTCTCAGTCACTGGGAACTCCTCAGTGCCCCTCACTGTCTCCAGCCACCCCACCCCTCCCCACCAGCAACTAGAGTCCAGGGCTTGGAGATAAGGGGCTCATGCCTGCATAGACTAGGGAACCTCACAACCTAAGTCACAGATGGAGAGACCGAGGCACCATCATTGGCAGCCAATGGCTGATTCACAATACTGTGTAGACCTTTGTCAAAACTTGAGGACTGTCCTTCATAGTCTCTACCTCGCTTGTTTTATTTCACATTTCTTATTTTATTATTTTATGTTAATTTCCAACTTTTTAAATATTTAAAACCTGCAAGTTACAGGGATTGTAAAAGTACTACCTGCCCGTCCTTCATCTAAATTTAATGATTTTACCACAATTGTACTTTCTAGATACATAGATTTTTTTAAGATTTGACTAATTCATTTGAGAGTAAGTTGGAGATAAGATGCTTATTCATAAATACCCAGGCATGTGCCTCCTGTGCATAAGGACACTCTTTTACATAACCACAGTCCAATGACCAAATTCAGGAAATTAACACTGATAGAACATTATTAGTTGCTCTAGACAATTTATTCGAATGTCTCCATTTTTCCCATTCATGTCCTTTTCTTGGTCCAGGATCCAATTCAGGATCATACTTTGTACTTCATTGTCACATTTTCTGAATCTCTTCCAATATGCAACATTTCCTGTTTTTCCTTGTCTTTCATGACCTTGACATTTTGGAAGAGAATTCCCCTCCGTTGGGGTTTGCCAGTGGTTCCTCATGATGAGATTCAGGTTGTGCACTTTTGGCCAGAGCACACCGTGATGTGTGACCACTGAGCATCTTGTCAGGATGGGCCTCATTTTTGAGTCCAGAATAAGACAGACATTTGGGGATACCAAGAAGCTTAGGGAATGACCAGAGGGCTATTCTATGATTTCTTTATTTTCTATCCCAAACACCATCACAGCCTCACTGGCGCTCAGCTGTACTGATGATTAAACACAGTCAACTGCCTGAGCCCCTACACCTCCCACACCCTGTCACCTTCAGGCTGCCCTCCCAGCCAGACCTTATTCCAGGCCCACAACCTTGTCCGTTCTGACTGGTCAGTACCCATCCATGTTGGAAGTTAAATATTTTTACCACCCTCCCTGATTACTCAGCCTTCAGATGCTCCTCAAGTTCTGTGTCTTTGAAGAAGGAGGGTCTTGTGCATTTATTTCTTCATTGTGTGCCCAAGCAAGCAATCCTAAGTTGTATCTGCGAGTGGGCACAGGCTGTTGCACACAGGCAGGATGTGGGTAAAGCAGGCTGGGTGAGGGGGTGGGGCGGGATTGCTACCTTCTTTGGCACCCTTGAGCAGAGCTAGGGTTAACTGTGTGATCCGTTCCAGCTGACTGGCAACTCCCAACATGACCTGGGAGCACAGGCTTCTCAGGAGAATGTTGCAAGATGTAACATGGTCTATTTTGGCACAGTACTGCAAGATATCTCTGAGCCTGGGAACACGGATCATTGGAGACTCTTTTTAGAACAGTGAGTGGTCAGAACTGAAAAAATTTTTTCCTGAGAAAGACAGGGCAGAGGATAATGGATGGTGAACATTGAGTGGGTTTTAAGGGGAATTTGAACAAGTCTCCCAGAATCATGACCACACATACTCTTAAGAGACTCAGTGCCCTACAAAGCCTGATGAGATCGGACCCCTGGTTGTCCTTCTTTCTTTTGGTATACCCTGTTCCTCTTTCATGCTTTAGGACTCAGTACCTGCCCCTTCCCCCTTTCTGGGTCTTCTGTTTGTCAAAAGTAGCATTTCAAGACCTTGACACATGCAGTTTCTTCTGCCTGAAACATTCGCCCTGCATCGTCTCCATGTTCAACTGTTTTTCCTCTTCCTTGTTCCAGTTTAGCTGTTGCTTCCTTCAGGAAACCTTCTTGGACTACCCACCAAGCTGGCTCAGGACTTCTCCTGGGCTCCCACAGAAACCAAGTTTCCCCATCCCAGCCTTTTTCACTCTGACCCTTAATTCCTCCATCACAAGCCTAACCACTCTGGATGTCAATATTTGGTGACATTTCATTTCCCCCCAGGACTCGTGACAGGATCTAGGATGTCTCAGTCCCTGCTGTGACCTGCATTGCCTAGCCAAGGGCTGGCCCAAGCTGGCCTCAAGGAGTGTTTGCTGAGTGAAAGAACTCATTGTTGCAGACTTTGGTATGTGTTTGGTCTCTGATAAGATATTGGAGTCAGCGATGCCCTTAACCTCCTGGGCAGGTCACCACCACCCCATTACACACCCTAGGAAGATTAAAGCCAGGGGCTAGGCAGGCAGGGACCATCTCCCTCCTCTTCAAGCAGGTGTAGCAGTGGGTAGTAGGTCAAGGTCTGACAGCCAGGTCTCCTGTGTTCTGTTCTTCTCCCTCCTTTGACCTCATGTGAAAAGGTCAGCCACCCTCAGGAAATCTTAAGATCCCTTATCTGGGATCTTAAGATTATATCCAGAATGCAACCATCTCTCTCTTCTCCTCTGTTCCCACTCTGGTACAACCTCCATCCTCTGCCTCCTGGACATCACAGCCGCCTCCACCCTGGTCTCCTGCTTTAGTCCCCGCACCTATAGTCTGCTCCCCACAAGCAGCCAGGGGGAGCCTTTGAACTCCTGAGTCAGGTCAGGGCCCTCTGGGCTCAGAACCTCCCTGGCTATACCTCACTCCTGGTAAAAGCAAAGTCCTCACTTTGGTGCCCAAGGCACTAGTGATCTGCCCTGTTGCCTCCCTGACCTCACCTTCCATTTCCCACCTGGCCTATCCCATTCCAGCCACACTGGCTCCCCGCTATGCCCCCTGCTTCCTGGCCTTTGCATTTGCTATTTCCTCACCCTGGAATGCTCTTCCCCCAGATATCTGCATGGCTTCCTCTCTCCCTCTATCAGGGCTTTACACAATTGTCTTCCCAGTAAGACCTCCTTGACTAGCTTAGTTGAAATTGTAACCCAGTTTCCCACCAGCCCTCTCCCTATCCATTACCTTCTCCACACCCCCCTCCCTCATAGCATTTATCACCCTCTAACATCCTAAATGTTTTTTTCTTATTGAATTTATTGTATATTTTCTGAATCCCTGGTAGAATATGAGCTCCACGAGGGAAGGGATTTTTGCATGATTTTTTTTGTTTTGTTTTGGGAGGTTTTATTTTTGTTTTTGTTTTTTTTGGACTGATGTATCCCTAGCAAGACAAATAGTAGGCGCTCAATAAACTTTTCTTGAATGAATAAATTTCAGGGTCCCTGGGACATTTAACAGCATGCAGCAGCTGTCATGGCCATGAATCCTGACATGGACACATGGTCCTGCCTTGGGGTAATGTTCTTTGTCCACCAAAGACACACAACCCCAACATGAACAGGGGAACAGACAAACACAGACACGATGACAGGAAACCCATGAAACAGGTTATACTCATGTCACATATGTGCAAGCTTGTTTCATCTTCACATAATCTTACAAGGAAGGTACTGTTTTAATCTTGTTTTACTCTGAAGAAACTCAGGCGCAGAGAGGTTAAATGACTTGCCCAAGGTCACACAGCTAATGTACAGCAGAGCCAGGACTGGAACCCTGGCAGCCTGACTGGAGAGTTCCCTCAGACCTGTGGATCACATCGGACATCATTCAACAAACAAGCCTCACATTAAAACTATCTTCCATTTAATTATTTACCAAATTTTGTTGAGCATCTACTATATACCAAGCTTTTTGTTGAGCACTGGAATTTGCAGTGAACAAAACAGTCATGGTCATGCCCACAGCCCTTGCACTCTAGGGGGAGGAGCAGGTGTTAATTAGTAAGCTAACAGAGAAATGAATATTTAATTGCAAATTGTGAGAAGATGAAGAAAAGTAGCAGGATACTTGAGGAGAGAGGCTGAGGGGAAGACCCTGAATTAGACTTTGGTATTGGAGAAGGTCTCAGGAAAAAGCTGGGCTTTAAAGATGAGATGACAGGAATGATCTAGATGAAGAAGGAACAAACAGTGTTGAAGTGGGAACAGAGTAAATTGTGTCAGGGTTAGCAAGGAGGAAGGTCAAGAGGTTGGATTGAGGTTAGTGAGAGGAGGGTGGCAGAAGTTGAGGGCAGAGGTTCATGTGAGGTCTTGTAGGCCAGGGCAAGAGTTAAGGTTTAGTCAAAGAACAATTAAAGACATCTGAGGTTTGATCAGGAAAAGGGCATGGTCAGGACTGAGCTTTAAGATGCCACTGGCTGCCAAATGGAGGGTGGATCAGAGAGACTAAGATTAGAAGCCTAGGGAGGAAGTTGGGTAAAGAGCCTTGGGATGGGAGGAGGTATGCTCAGGAGGTCTCCTAGGGGCCTGGGGTGAGGAAGGAGGTATCCAGTTGAGGCCTAGGGCTCTGGCCTGGGGGTAGTGAAGCCTCCCCTGAGATGGAAGCTGGGAAGAGAGGTGGGATTGAGGAAGTGCGGAAGCCAGTATAGGAACCAGGGGACTTGTAGGGAAGAGGACCAGAAGGCTGTGGAACGACTGGGTCTTGGAGCTTATATGAAAGGCTGGAATCAGGAACTGAGGTGAGGGTCTTGTCAGGACAGAAAGGCAAAGTGAAGCTACTAGAGATGAGACAGCCACCGTCAAAGGTGGAGAGAAGAACAAGGAGGGGAAGGCAGGGCCAGGACACAGCACTTGGAGCCACCCTATTAAAGACGAACGCACAGTCTGAGAGGTGTGAGGAGAACCAAGAAAGGGGTACTGGAGTGTGGCTCGGGAGGAAAAGAGAAAGGGAGCCTCATGAAGGACAGCAGACTCAGCAGGGCCCTGTGTTTTGAGTGCCCCCCAGTGCCCGGTGCAGAACCTGATGCACAGTCTATGGTTCACTATTTGCTGAATGAAGGCATGGATGGAGGAGTCGAAGGCAAAACTCACATGGATATTTTTTTTAATACAAACCAAGAGACCTCAAGGGCTGCATTTTATATTTACGGCAGTTTGGCTCCCCACGTCCCACCCTGGCAGGGAAGTTTGACAAAATCAGAGAGTTTGAAAGGTATTCTGTGATGTGGGAGTATGCAAAGGTTAAGAATGGGGTTCAAAAGCTAAGGATGAGGGGTACAGGCCTCTTGATCCAGTTGTCCAGTCCAGGAGCTGAAATTCCATGTAGGCTGTGTGTGTTGGGGAGGAGGAATGCAGGTAATGATACTTCTTTAGTCAAAACTTCTTCCAACTTCCTGCCAATTAGAAGAAGAGAATCGAAAAAATGGGACTGCACCAGCCAAATCAGGAAAGTAAGATGGTCCCAACTATCAGCCAATTGGTAAAGAAAAACAGAGGGATGGAGCAGGGTCAGCATAATCTGGATGACAGAGAATTCCTAGGCTATGCCCTCTTGGCTTTCTAGCCAATCCAGAGCAGAAGTGGGGGAAGGACTTTGTTTTTCCTGGGTCCTACCTGGATTTTGAAGAGTCTTGGAGTCCCTAGATGTCTGGGGCATGGAGGCCTGCTAGGGAGGGGATCCTAAGTCTGGACAGTGGCCCCCCAGCCTCCTCCACAGACACCTGTGCTTCCAAAGAGCCTAAACGCGACTTTGAGAGGTTGGCAGCCCATCTGCCTGTGTCCTCTATCGCTTTGCGTGCATTCCTCCCCTTAAGAGTGTTAGTACCAATTCAGCTTCAAGTTTCGAAAGTGCCAATGCCCAGCAGCTGCCCGCTCCCTTCTCTTCCCCAACCCCCACTCCCTTCATCAGATAATGAACCGGAACTTGGCGTTGGAGGCTTTCACTCAGTGGCTCCGGCCCCACCAGCCTCCAACTTTCCCCCTTTCTCTTACAGCCTGAAATCACTTCTACCCTCTTACGCCCATAAACTAGGGATGCCGAGGAAAATGACAAAAGCCAGGAGGCCAGGAAATTTTCTCAGCTAACACTGGTTTTTATTTTTGCTGACATCACTATATTATTTTATACATTGTCTATATTATTTTATATATACTTTCTATATTATGGTGTCTACATTGTTTTCTTGTCACTTCAAGCTCTTAAGGCCTGGCTTACCAGACAAGGACACAACAAAGGACTCTTCAGCCAAGGGGAATACCAAAGACTCCAGCTCAGCAATTCAAAACCTATGAGACCTACCCACTGAAGGACATCCCGGCCATTAGCCTGTATTCTTAGTCACTCCTCACCTTCAGGTTTGTCTTTTACCATTTCAAGCCTTTCTCTTTCCCTTGCTCTGTGCCCCTGTACAAGGCTGCTAGTCAAGAAAAATATCGAGAAAGTTTTTTGACAGAATATATCTACTTTCTGACTTCTTCAGTATGTATGTGTTTACACACTGTGGGTGTAGGGCAGAGTGTGTTTTGTTGTTATGATTTTGTTTAATTTCTATTCTGGGCCCATGATTTTATTTGAGTATGAATGATTTTGTTTGCCAGATTTATGTAGATGTTATAATGGGGCTGAACAGTCTTGTCTAAATGGCCACTATTTCCATCTGAACTATTATATATGTAGTATCTCTTTAAGTTAACTCACTTTTTAAAACAACTTAAATAATTATTTTCAAAAGAGAACTTTAAATTACTGAGGAATGGAAAGGGGGCGAGTATCTCTTACTCCCCTCTATAAAGAGAGAATAACAATAAAAATAAATTATAGACACTTTCACCTGTCTGTTCTCTCTGCTCTCCAGCCACCCAATACCAGTGTCCTCCATGGGATCTATTTTGTTTACACCTTGAAGTATTCGTGGGCCCCAAGGTTTAGATCTCAGCTCTCCTTTCATTTCACAGTATATGATATCCCTTGGCCATCTCCTCCCCATCCACCTATTGCATGGGAGAGTGATAATCAAGTTTCCTTTAAATCCTCAAATTTATGACTGCTTTTGAAGTTTAGCTGGAAAGATTCCAGCTTTGTATATGATACAAGTCTCACTGGGGACAGTCCATGTCTGCTAGGTCATCAATTATTACATCCCTCGTCTAGCAAGTATAGAATTCAAACCCTGGGATCAGACTCCTAGGCCATCTAATAGTTAGGATCAGTACTAGTTATGATCAGGCTTAGCTGCAAATAAAAATTTAAAAAAAAAAAACACAAAAGGACAGTAGATCAGGACCCAGGCCAACCCAGAGTTAATGGCATAATCCAGAAAATGGATGAGAACAGAATCATATCCCTGATATGTTCTGCTGGGAGCAAGATTCTTGTTCTGTGACAGAAAAGATTTCCTTTTTGTTTAAGCTGATTTGAGACACAGTTTTGTTACTTGTATCCAAGACTCCTAGAAGAAAATTTCTGGTGAAAGTATCTGCACATTTTGAAGACTCCTAATAAATATCACCAAAGACTTGCTGAAAAAGTTTTGCTTGTAGGCACTATTAACTATATTTAGTAAATGGAAACATCAAAACTTGTTGAGAATGAATGGTAAAGCTGGGATTAGGTTCAAGATTTTTACATTAACTACATTCTGCCAGACATTTTAACTCATATATTTAGCTTTGTCCTTGGTTTTGTTTCTCCCTAAGTAGCCAGTAATTTATATCTTTCATATCTGAATAACTTCCTTGTGTTGTTTCTTTGATAATTTCCTGTGTCTCTCTCTTTTCTCTTTCATAATTCCTGATGCTCCTGGGATGATCTCCTAATGCTTTTAGATTTTTTCTTCCCCATCCCTTTCTTGTTCCATTTTCTAGGAGATATTTTCAATTCCATTTTCCAAAAATTTCTCTTGAAATTTTTATTTCAGTTATCATATCTTTCATTCCAATGAGATCTTTCTTGTTTTCTAAGTGTTCCATTGTATGGCCTCCTATTCTTTATTCTTTATTATTAAATATCGGTTCTTCCTCTTTGAGGAGAATATATCATCCTTTAAAAAAAAATATCCTTTTCTAGGTGAAAGGGTTAAGAAGTACAAATTGGTAGTTACAAAATAGTCACAGGGATTTAAAGTACAGCACAGGGAATATAGTCAATAATATTGTAATAACCATGTATAGTGCCAGGTGGGTACTAGACTGATTGGGGGGATCACTTGGTGAATTATATAAATGAAATGTCTAAGCACTATGCTGTACACCTGAAACTAATATAAAATAATATTGAATGTCAAGTCTAATTGAAAAATTAAAATTAAAAAAAATTAATGAAATCAAATAGAAAAAAAATATATCATTTCCTGCCCATTGCATCATACATTCTCATATTCATTTGCTCTTTCACTTCCTCCTTGGCTTCCTTTGACTATGTTTGTTTAGGACTCTATGCTGTATATATTAGGGATTTTCATAAATTGCTCTATTTTTCCATATTTTAGAAGCATAAAATGTTGCCTGGAAAGTTTTGTGTATATGCTAGGAAGTTACTAAGTGATGGGCTTTACCAAGGTTTTATCAGGCAGGTATTTGTCTGTCTATGGCAGACCTCTAACTGCCAGTGCTTGTAGGTGTTTTTCCTGGATTGGCTGGTTTTCCCAGAAAGTGATACTCCAGTCTGCCACCAGGAGATACAAACCTGGTCCCCAGTATCCTTGAAGGAGTGTAGAGGGGAAGGAAGAATGCTTGGGAACTCACAGATTGTTATGACAAGTCATTTATTCCCTGATACTTCTGCCTCCCCCTAAGCTTAGCTGACCTCTGTTTCCAATGCCTGATCCAGGCTAACTCAGCCTCCCCAGGAAGGCAAACTTTAGCCTCCTCTCCAAGTAGGGTAAAAACTATTCTGACTCTGTCAGATGGGGCAGGTGATCAGAAGAAGGAATCTGTTCCAGTTGCTACCACCGCTTCCCCATGATTGCTCCATATTCAGCCTTGGAGCAGAATTTGGGCTCTGTAACTCCCAAGCCTCTCAAAGACACTTTTCAGCAAGAGCTGAGCTCCTGCTTTGTGGGCTCACACATCAGCTTTGTCCAGAGGGCTTAATCAACCATAACTCATGTCTCAGTTCTCCAGCTCCCCCAATTTTACAGATATTCTTGTCCTTTTTGATTCTCTTTGTCATCGTGGGTTTATGCCTTTTAAAGTATTCCTTTATTGTTATCTGTGTTCAACATGCCATGTTTAGTCAGAAGTCATTCCTGCCATTTCCAGTTTGTAAAGTATTCTAAAATTACTGCACTATGCACTGCATACTCTGCTAGTCTGAGCCACTCTCATCTCTGGAAGATTTCAACAGCCTCCTCACTGGTGTCAAAACCTGGGAGTCCTTCCCATCCTGCAGTTTATTCTTCACACAGAAGTCACAGTGATCCTTGTATTTTTACTTTTTTTGACTGAGGGATAACACACATGTGGCAAAGTGCATAAAATGTGCTCATCTTAAGTGTACAGCTAGATTTTTTTTCTAGTTGTATTTACACCCAAGTAAGCACCATGTATTTACACCCATGTAAGCAGCACCCAGATCAAGATATATTCCACTTCCTGCATGCTGTAAGCTTCACTATGCACTTTCCTAGTTCACATAAACATCAATTTGTTTTCTTTGTTCTTGAACTCGATGGAATCACAAGATGTACTATTTTGTGTCTGGCTTCTTTTACTCATGATATTATCTGTGAGATTCATCTGTTTTGTTATATGTGCCTGCCAGCAGTTCATTTTTATTGCTGTGTAGTATTCCATTAAATGAATATACCCACATTTATTTATCCAATTTGTCAATTGGTGGACATTTGGGTTGTTCACAGTTTTTGACCATTATGAATTAAACTGCCATAAACATTCTCATGTAAATCTTTTTGTGATGATATATATTCATTTCTCCTGGTTTTATATCTAGAATGAAAATTACTGGCTCATAGGAAAAGTATGTATCTAACGAGTAGAATTTGTCAGTGTTCCCAACTAGTTGTAATGTTTTACATTTCTACCAAGTATCTGCTCAAGTATTTTGTCTATTTTTAATTGAATTATCTGTCAGATATGGTCAATTTGCCTTTTTATTTTAATAATGGTGTCTTTTGATAAGCTGAACTTTTAATTCTGATGAAGTAAAATTTATTGTTTTTTATGGTATATTTGTCTTATTTAATCTTTGTTTATGCTAGGTCATGAAAATACTATTCTGTGTTTTATTACAGAAGATTTTATAGTTTTAGCTTACACTAATATAAATTAATCTTTCTTTGAGGCAGAGGGCAAGTTTCATTTTGTTGTTACCTATTTGTCCAATTGTTTCAGCACCATTTATTGAAAACAACTTCTTTCCCCCACGGAAATGTTTGATGCCTTTGTTAAAGATCAATTGACCTTGTATTTGTGGTTCTATTGCTATACTTTATATTCTGTTCTATTGATCTAGTGTCTATCGCTACGCTAATAGCACACTATTCTATTTACTCACTTTATAGTACTTCTTGAACATAGTAGAGTGTGTACTCTTGTTTGATAAGTGAAATAAAGCTGGGAAAAAAGAAGGTAGTCTTTTGTTGTTGTTCCTTTGAAGGTCAGGTATATTTTCTCTGCGGTTGATGGTAAATTTTATGTACCAACTCAATGAGGCTTTGGTGTCCAGTTGTTTGGTGAAACACTAGTCTAGTTGTTACTCTGAAGGTATTTTATAGATTTGATTAACATTTACAATCAGTAGACTTTACATAAAGGAGATTGCCATTTATAATGTGGGTGTGCCTCATATAATCGGTTGAAGGCCTTAAGAGCAAAAACCAAGGTTTCTTGGAAAATTAGGAATTCTGTTTCAAGACTGTAACATAGAAATTCTGCCTGAGTTTCTAGATTCCTGGCCTGCCCTATGGATTTCAGACTCAAGATGGCAACAACAATTTTTCCTCGAATTTTCAGATTGCTAGGCTGCCGTGCAAATTTCAAACTTGCCAGCTCCTACAATCACAATTTCTCTATCTCTATATCTATATTTAGTTTCTCTGGAGAATCCAGACCTATACAGCTGCTTTAAAAGTATTCTCTCTGAACTTTTCCAAGCTTCTTGAATCTATGGATTAATAGATTTAGGGAAATTTGCCTGCTATTATCTCTTCGAATATTGCATCTATTCTCTCCTGACTCTCCTCTGTGTGTAGGTTGGCAATTATAACTAATTTAGACAATTCAACCAATAGTGCTTGGTGTTATGTTTTTTCCTTTCATTTTCTTTCTGTGCTTCAGAAATAATTTGAATAATTTATGTTAAATTTGTTACTGATATTTTCTTGTGCATCCAGGATGTTATTATGTTAGCAAAAATAATTCTTAATTTCAGATATTATATTTTCAGCTGTGAATTTGGAGGCACTCCAGCTTTCAATCTGTCACATCAGCCCATTTGGCCTCAAAAAGCTTTGCTAGTTTCTCTTTCCCCAGAATAGTCACACTGTCACAGGCCCAATCTTTTATCCACCTGTTCTATCATTTGGCAAAAATCCTCAGAGAGCAGAAAAAAAAATTCTGATTTTTGCTTACCTAAGATAGAGCCTTCACTCACTAGAATTTAGTTTCTTGAAATTTTACTCTATATATTCCATAGCTCTTTGATACCCTTAAAATATGAATTTTTAGTTTGTCTCTTTATCCATAATTGTTATGGAAGAAAAATGGTCTACCATAACCTTCTATATCCTACAGGTATAGACTTTGGACCTTTTAAGATAGTAATAAAATCTTGTGCTTTCTTGCTTAATAACTCCAATGGCTTCCCTTCACACTTATAATTCAAACTCCTGGGTTTCCAGTCAAGATGTGCTTGCCTCATCTCATGACTATATCAAAATTACAACTAAACTACACAACAACCATCATTGAAAGTCGCATGAAGTATAGCTAAACAAAAGTTCTACAGCTGGGAATATACACAAGAGGCCACATCAAGACTGGTAAGAGGAACAGAGACAAGGAAAGGCCCCAGCCCCACACACGTAGCAGTTAAAATCGGGAAGGTATCTCAGCTGTGGAGTTCCTCCTGGAGGAGCAGGAGTCCTATCCCCACAATGGGCTCAGGATTCCAATGCCAGGAAGAGAAGTCCCTACAACTTCTGGCTGTGAAAACTAGCAGAGATTGTGGCTGAGTGAGACAGAGGGCAGCCAGAGTCACAGACATTTCTCTTAAGGGCCTGAGAGCAGACTTTCTTGCTGACAAACCCACTGGGAGAGCAGCTTGACAGGCCCAAGGGACATACAGGGAGGAACTGAATTGCCTAGATTCAAGTATGAAGGGGCAGCTTCCTCCCAGACAGAAGTGCTGGCAAGATCCATTTTTTCTTTGTTAAGCCCTCCTTCCTCCCAGCTGCAGACACAAGTAACCATCATATTCAAGTCTCCATTAACTTGACTAACACGTGTTGCCTCACCCAAGTGCTTCCCTGAGACCCCATCCCACCCAAGTTGCAGGCCAAGCCAAGCCACAAACAGTGGCTTTTCCACACAAACGGCCTGTCTTGACTCATACTTCAAACTTTCCTAAAATCTTTCAAAGGTTTGAAAAACTCAGACAAGCAGCATCTTGTTTCAGCAAGCCCCATATCTCTTGCTGAATAGTAGTCCCAAGACTGGCACTAGCCCAGCAGCCAGTCTCAGTTCATAGATTTTCCTTTCAAGGCACCTCCAAGTGCAGTGCAGGTGGCAGCCATCTGCAGATTGCTCAATGACTCTTGGTGGCCCCGTGGAGGGCACAGGCTTCACCTGGAGCCCTCCCAGGAGGCCCCAGGGTTAGCGTGCCTGGCGGACAGCTTCAGACCAAGCTAAAGCACCACCCAGGACTGCATCTAAGGACAACACACTCAGTCTGAGGTTCAATCCCTCCCACTGACATGCAAACAGCACCCTCTCCCAAGGCTTAACTATAACAGGAGGGCACACACAACCCATACAAGGGACACCCCTGGAGCACCTGGTTTAAGTAACCAGAGGAAACTGCACCGCTGGGCTCCACAAGACACCTACTATACAAGGTCACTCTACTAAGACTGGGAAACATACTGGCCCTACCTAATACATGAAAACTAACACGGGAAAATGAGGAGACAAAAAACATGTTCTAAATGAAAGTACAAAACAAAGCTCTAGAAAAACAACTAAACAGAGTGGAGATAAGCAATCTACCAGATGCAGAGTTCAAAACACTGCTTATAAAGCTGCTCAATGAACTTAGAGGAAGACTACATAAACTCTTTGTTTTTAAAGAGATAAAAAACATAAAAATGAAGATAGAGAACATACAAAAGAACCAGTCAGAAATGAAGACTACAATTACAGAAACAAAGAATACTTTAGAGGGAATCAACAGTAGGTTAGATTAAAGCAGATGATCAAATAAACAATTTAGAAGATAAGGTAGCAGAAAACACCAATCAGAATAGCAACAAGAAAAAAATCCAAAAAATGAGGATAGTTTAAGGGACTTCTGGGACAATATCAAGTGTACCAACATTTGCATCATTGGGGTACCAGAAGGAGAAAGAGAGAGAACTAGGGATTGAGAACCTATTCAAGAAATAGTGGCAGGAAACTTCCCTTACCTGATGAATGAACTAGACATACAAGCCCGGAAAGCATAGGGAGTCCCAAAACCGGTGAACCCAAAGGGACCCACATCAAAACACATCATAATTAAAATGCCAAAAGTTAAAACCAAACAGAGAATCTTAAAAGTAGCAAAAGAAAATCAATTAGTTATCCACAAGGGAACTCCCTTAAGACTGTCAGTTGATTTCTCAACAGAAACTTTTCAGGCCAGAAGAGATTAGCACAAAATGCTCTAAGTGATGAAAAGCAAGGACCTACAACCAAGATCACTTTACCCAATAAAGCTATCATTTAGAATCAAAGAACAGATAAAGAGCATCCCAGACAAAAAGCTAAAGGAGTTCATCACCATCAAACCAGTATTACAAGAAATGCTTGTGGGACTTCTTTAAGAAGAAAAATAGAGATAAAAAAAATATGAAAAATAAAATAACATATTTATCAACAATTACTTTAAATGTAAATGGTGGCTGAATGGATAAGAAAACAAGACCCTTCCATATGCTGTCTACAAGAGCATCGCTTTAGATTGAAAGTTACACACAAACTAAAAGTAAAAGGATGGAAAAAGATATTTCATAAAAATGGAAACAAAAAAAAAAATCTCAGGTAGTGAGTCTAGCCAGGGCTTTATCAGTTTTATTAGCTTTCTCAAAGAGCCAGCTCTTTGTTGCATTTACTTTTTCTATTGTTTTTGTTGTTGTTGTTGTTGTTGTTGTTTCCAACATTTATTTCTGCTCTAATTTTGATTATTTCCTCCTGCTGACTGTATGCTTCATTTGTTCTTCCTTTTCTAATTTTTTAAGATGAAGCGTTAGGTTGTTTTGGGGGGCTCATTCTTCTTTTTGGAGGTAAGCCTATAATGATATGAACTTTCCCTGTATGAAAGTTTTGCCATGTTCCAAAAGTTTTGATATGTTGCACTATCATTTTCATTTGTTTCTATGTATCTCTTGATCTCTTTTTATTTCTTTCCTGGCCCAGTTATTCTTTGGTAATATGTTGTTTGATCTCCATGTATTTGTGGTTCTTTCTGCTTTCTTTTTGCAGTTGATCTCTAGTTTCAAAGCATTACGAACGGAGAATATGGTTGGTATGATTTCAACCCTCTTCCATTTGTTGAGGCTATCTCTGTGTCTCAGTGTGTGGTCAATCCTTGAGAATGTTCCATGTGCACTAGAGAAGAATGTATAAGCAGCTATTTTGGGATGGAAGGCTGTGTATATGTCAATTATGTCCAGTTGGTCTAATGTGTCATTTAAGGACGTTATTTCCTTATTGATTTTCTGTTTAGATGATCTGCCCATATTCGACAGTGGGGTATTTAGGTCCCCTACTATGATGGTGTTTTGGTCTGTTTCTCCCTTTAGTTCTGTTAGTAATTGCTTTACATATTTCAGGGCTCCCTGATTGGGAGCATAGATATTAATAAATGTTATGTCTTCTTGGTGCATGATTCCCTTAATCAATATGAAATGTCCCTCAGTATCTTTCTTTACCTTTTTGATTTTGAAGTCTATTTCATCCAATATTAGTACTGCTACTCCTCTTTTCTCTGAATGCCATTTGCTTGAAATATCATTTTCCACCCTTTCACTTTGAGTCTATATTTGTCTTTGGAACTGAGATGTAACTCCTGGAGGCAGCATATGTTTGGGTTTTGTTTTTTGATCCAGTCTGCAGCTCCGTGCCTTTTTCTTGGTGACTTCAGTCCATTTACTAAGGTGAAATATGAGGTCTTCTTATAGCCATTTATTCTTTTGCTTTCTGGTAGCTCAATGTTTCCATTGCTTCTTGTCATCCATTTTCTTCTGTGTGTACCTTATCTCTATTCCCTTTTGCGAATTTAGATCTTGAATCCTCCCCTTTTCGGTCATTGTTATCTCAGTTTGTTCCTATGTATGCTGAATGTTCATTACTATCTTGCTATAGCAAATCTCTTCTTATTGTTTAAGCCTATAATGCCCTGTTCTTAATAAGGGTTGTACTCCTCTGCTTCTATTTGCCTAATAGTCACATTACTCCTCATTATGTATTTTATTTATTGATTGATTGATTTTTTGTCATCTTGTTTAGGTGAACTGACCCCTTTCAGTATTTCCTGTGATACAGGCCTTATACTGGAGAATTCCTTCAATTTTCGTATGTCTGGAAAGGTCTTTATTTCTCCTTCGTATCTAATGGAGAGCTTAGCTGGATACATTATATTGGCTGATAGTTCCTTTCATTTAATAGTTTGAATATTTGATTCCACTTCTTTCTGGCTTGTAAGGTTTGTGCCGAGAAGTCCGACGATAATCTAATGGATTTTCCTTTATAGGTTACCGTCTTCTTTTCTCTAGTTGCCCTGAGAATTCTGTCTTTTGTCACTGATTTTTGATAATTTTGACGTGTCTGCGTGAAGGCTTTTTTGGGTTAAGATAATTGGGTGTTCTGTTGAGTCCTTGAACTTCAAGCTCCAGCTCGTTCTTTACATTTGGGAAATTCTCGCCCACTATTTGTCTGAAAATGCTTTCTAATCCCTGCTCCTTTTCCTCCCCTTTGAGAATGACCATTATTCTTATGTTTCCTCTCCTGATGGTATCAGCTAGTTCTTGAATTCCTCTTTCGTTATTTCTCATTTTTCGGTTTCTCTCTTCTTCCTTCTGATCTTTTTCTAGATTTCTGTCTTCGATGTCACTGAATCTTTCCTCCATTTGGTCGACTCTATTTCCCAAGCTTGTTATTTCATTTTCAACTCTTGCTAGGTGCTCTTTATCTCCAGAAGGTCTATCGGTTCTTTTTGAGAGCTTCGATTGCCTTGCTAAAGAACTCATTCTGCTCATCTAGTTGATTTTTCAGTTTCTGAAATTGTTCATATGATTTGTTTTGGATCTCACTGAGATTTTCCTGAAGTACCATCCTGAATTCTCTGTCATCTACGTCATATTTTTTTTATGTTTGTAAGCTTATTTTATGTAGATTTTCCTCTTTCTTTCTGAGATGACTTGTCACTTTGGTTGTTCATGGTGTTTAATGGACTATTTCTCCCTCTGGGCATTAATGGAAGTGTATTCTGCCTTTTTTTTTTCCTTTCCAGAAAGAATATCTGTTATGTAAAGGTCTCTCTAGCCTGTTGCAATGAAGGCATTTTTCTTTTGGTTTCCAGTAGGTGGCGTCTAAGCCTCTTGGATCTCTGTTTCATATAAAGCCTTAATAATGCCTTTTTGTTTCTTATGGATTTAATCGGGTTTGCTATCCTCAGTCTCAGTCCCTGTCAATGTTAGCGACATTTAGGGTAGTGTTTGCTCAGATTCCCTTTGGAGCTTCACAATGTTCAGTCTCAGAGGGTATGGGGGAGGAGCCTTCTGGATTAGGGGTTGGGGGCTGTGGCTCCACCTCGGCAACCACAGCAGCTAAAAACCAACTGGTGTTTTTCTGCTATACTTGCTCCTCTATTTTTGCCCTGATGTCTGGATACTGCCACTGGCTGAGTGGAGCTCAAAGCTCTCACATGCAGGGCTATTCAGGGAATTTGCCGCACCTTCTCCCCTCCCCTCTCCTCCTACAGGGAGCTCCAACTGTGAACGGCAGCTTCTTTGTTTCTCCCTGTCCACCACCCAACACCCAGGATTCTGATCTGTGGTAGCTCTTATGTGCAGATCCCATACTCAGACATGCCGGTGTGCACTTTGGGTGGTTTTTGTTGAGTGTTAGAGATTCTGCTTATTGTTGTTTTAAGGCGAGAGATCTGGGGGCATCTCTCACTCTTCTATGTTTCAGACCTCACTCTATATAGTAATAAGTTTTATATCTTTTTGATATAGTATTCCTTTTATCACTATAAAATGTCCACATTTGTCTTTTCTTACCTTTTTTATCTTGAAATTTATTTTGTCAGAGAAAAGTATGACTATATTTGCTTTTCTTTGGATGCTATTTCCTTGGAGTATCATTTTCCACCTCTTCACTATGCATCAGTGTTTGTCCTGGCCACTGAGATGTGTCTCCTGAAAGAAGCATATAGTTGTGTTTTGTTTTTTGATCCATCCAGTCACTCTGTGCTTTTTTTTAATGCTGACATTGGTTAATGAAATCCAATATGTTTTAAGTGTATAATTCAACAGTAAGTCACATACATATATTTCATTGTGTGTTCACTGCCCATAGTTAGATTTCTTTCTGTCACCACATATTTTACCCCTTTTACTCTGTCTACCTCCCCTCTCCCCTCTGGTAACCACTAGTCTACTGTCCACGTTCATGAGTCTGTTTGTTTGTCATGTTCATTTATTGCTTTTAGATTTATATCCCACATATAAGTGATATCATGTGGTTTTCAATTTTTTTGTCTGGCTTATTTCACTTAACATGATTATTTCAAGGTCCATTCATGTTGTCACAAATGGCAATATTTCATCTCTTCTTATAGCTGAGTAATATTCTATTGTGTGTGTGTATATATGTGTGTGTGTGTGTATATATATGTATATATATATACACATACCACACACACACACCACAGCTTCTTTATCCAATCATCTATCATAGGACACTTCAGTTGCTTCTATGACCTGGCCACAGTGATTAATGCTGCTATAGACATCAGTGTGCAAATATTTTTTCAGATAAATGCTTTCAAGGCTTTGAGGTAAATACCCAAAAGAGGAATCACAGGGTCATATGGTAGATCAATTCTTCAGTTTTGGAGGAAACTCCATACTGTTTTTCATAGTGGCTGTACCAATTTGAAGTCAAACCAGCAGTGTTGGAGGGTTCCTCTTCCTCCACATCCTCTCCAACAATTATTACTCATCCTATTGAAAACTGCCATTCTAACAGGTGTGAGATTGTATCTCATTGTGGTTTTGACTTGCATTTCCATAATAGCTAGTGATACTGAGCATCATTTCATGTTGGCCATTTGTATGTCCTCTAGGGAGAAGTGTCCGTTCAGGTCTTCTGCCCATTTTTTAATTGATTTCTTTATTTTTCTGTTGTTATTTTTGAGTTGCATGAGTTTTGTGTATATTTTGTTTATTAGGCCCTTATTGGAGGTGTTGCTTGCAAATATACTTTCCCATTTGAATGTTTGTCCCTTTACTTTGTCGACAGTTTCTTTTGCTGTGCAGAAGATTTTAGTTTGATGTAGTCTTGTTCATTTATTCTTGCTTCTATTTTTCTTGCCTTTGAGGTCAAATTCATAAAATCCTCTTTAAGTCTAAGGTCCTTGAGTTTAGTTCTGATGTTTCCTTCTATGCAATTTGTTGTTTCAGGTTTTATATTCAGGTCCTTAATCCATTCTGAGTTAATTTTGGTGTGTGGTGATAGGCAACAGTCTAGTTTCATTCTTTTGCAGGCGGCTTTCCAGTTTTCCCAGCACCATTTATTAAAGAGGCTTACTTTCCTCCATTGTATGTTTTTGGCTCTTTTGTAGAAAATTATTTGCCCATATAAATATGGATTTACTTCTGGACTTCTGTTCCACTAGTCCATGTGTCTGTTTTGCTGCCAATACCATGCTGTTTTGATTACTGTCGCTTTGTAGTATAATTTGAAGTCAGGCAGAGTGATGCCTCCAGCCTCATTTTTTTTTTCTGAGGATGGCTTTGGCAATGCGGGGTCTTTTGTGCTTCCATACAAATCTGATTATTATTTTGTGCTATTTCTTTAAAAAGTGTCTATGAGATTTTGATGGGGATTTCATTAAATCTGTATAATGCTTTAGTTAATAAGTTCATTTTAACTATGTTGATTCTTCCAATCCAAGAAAATGGAATATCTTTCCATTTGTTTGTGTCTTCTTAAATTTCTTTTAGTAGAATCGTATAGTTTTCATTATATATGTCCTCACATGTTTCATTAGGTCTATTCTTAGGTATTTTATTCTTTTTGTTGCAATTATAAAAAGAATTATTTTTTCTACTTTTTCCGACACTTCATTATTAGAGTATAGGAATGCTATGGATTTTTGAACATTGATTTTATATCCTGAGACTTTACTGTATTTACTTGTTATTTCTTGTAGTGTTCTTGTGGAGTCATTAGGGTTTTCTATATAGAGAATTATGTTATCCACAAATAGTGACAGTTTGACTTCTTCATTTTCTATTTGGATGTCTTGTATTTCTTTCTCTTGCCCGATTGCACTCACTAGGACCTCCAACGTTATATTGAATAACAGCAGTAATAGTGAACAGCCTTGTCTTAGTCCTAATCTTAGAGAAAAGGAAAGGTTTCTAGTTTTTCACTGATAAGTTTCTTTGCTTCCGGCGCTGTGGCTAGCCTCAATTTGTGCCATCCGCCCAGGCCTGATTGCTGTTTCTGCCCCTCTGGTTTGCCTCATGGGAATTACACCCCAACCCTTTACGGCTAGTTTATCTTCTGAGGCTGCTATGAACATAGGACTGTGCATGCCTTCTGTCTCTGTCCTTCCCCCCTCAACCTCCCTTCAGTCTCCACTGTTTGCTAGATATGCCCACCTTCAAATGTCTCAGTGTGCAATGTCTCAAACATGTCTGTGTATTGAGCAGGGAATCCTTTGTTGAATTATAGCTGTTCAACTTGTAACTTCAAGGGCAGGACCTGGAGGTCCTTTTATGCCACGATGCTGCCAACATCCCAGTAATATTCCTATTTTAAAGATAAGAGAACTGATGCACAGAGATTTAGTGACTTGCACAAGGTAGCACAGCTAGTTAGTGACATGGCAGGGATTCAAACCTACATAGTCTGATTCCAAGGTTGAGATGTGTTGATTCAGTCCACACTTATTGAGCACTTTTTTGTGTCAGGCCTTGTTCTAGATGTTAGGGCTACAACGAATACAAACACATGTCCTTACCTGCCATTAAACCATTTCTCCCACATCTCCATCCTTTCTTTCTGTCTTTCTGTCTCTCCCTCCCTGTCTTCCTCTCTCTCTCTGTTTCTCTCTCATTGATACAGTGTCTATCTCATCTTTCCTACCAAACCAAAAACAAAACAGAACAAAACTCCCTTTGACTCCATAGCCCCTTAAACTGTGAATGTGGATTTGTTAATTTATTCATTTGTTCATTTTTAATTTCAGAGACAAAAGAAGAGCCATAACATGGGATAAAGCTATCGTCTTTTCAGAATCATTCCAGTTAATTATGTTGATCTCTCACATTGAAAACAAACAAACAAACAAACAAACCACTCTCACTCCCCTGCTCTTGTTCCAGTCCTGCCTTTCTTGGCTCTTTATAGACAAACTTCTTGAAGTGAATATTCACATCATTTCCACTTCCAAATATAACACTCAAATCATGGTTCTCTGAAGTCATGCATTGGCCCTATAGTGCTCCAGAAACTGGAACCCACATTATTCTCAGCTGTTGCAATGCTTCTCTTTTCTCCTTCACCTCTAAAGTTTTGAAAGTGATATCTAAATTCTGTCTACACTCCCCACTTCTTGCAAACCATTTGAGTCCCTGAATTATGGCACCTGCTCCTCTAATCATCCAAAATTACTCTCACCAAAGGTATTAACACCTCTATGGTTTTCGATCCAGAGGACACATCTCAGGTTTTTACACTGGTCCATGCCCTCCTTTCTGAAACTTTTCCTGGCTCTTTCCCAATTCTGGCCCAGGTTTCTTCCTTCTTCCCCCACTCTCCAGAGCTACAGAGCACTCTGGGAAGCTGGCACCAAGGATGCTGAAGGAAGTCTCCTGGGGACCGACACCTTTCCAGACTTTCCCCTAAAACAAAGCCAATAATAATGCAGGTCCTCTAGGCATACTTAAGTGAGATGTCAGCATGTCTGTTTTATGAACAAGTCAGGAGTTAAAACTGAAACTCAATTGAAACTCAACTGCCTATGCCAAGAAAGCTACTATGCAGGAAAAGGACCCAAAAAAAATAAAAGAGAGAGTGAAAGAAGAAAAAGAACAAGTAGCAAGAGATACATTGTAGAGAGGGAGGATTCGTCAAATCTGTCCACTGCCTTTAATCATCATAAGTATCCCCTATGGAATCTCAGCTATTGTTTACACTATGAAGATTGGGCACTGTCTCCAGTGCCCAAGACCTAACATCCAGAATATACAACCTCCTCCCTACTACTGCATCTACTTCTGCCCAGAACCAAATACCAGAGGCCATGGTTCTGTCACCTTTATGGAGATCCTGACTGGTTCCCTCAATTCATTCTATAAAGCAACACATGCCTTCTGCCACCACCACCAAATAGATCACAAAAGCCACTGGGAAGCAAACTGTCACACAGCAAGGAAATACTCATGTCAATGTCAGATGCTTTTCCTGAGTTTGCCTGCTATTACACGACACATGAATGTGATTTTTATAGTCTTCTATTGGTTATGTGGCCCTCCAGCCAAAGGGCACACCAGCAAAAGATCCTTCCAGTCAAAAGATTCATCTAACAAGGGGAACATGAGCCCAGGAACACAAAGCCACTTAAGACAAAAGACTCGCTAATCAAGAGAACCCCATCCTATCCAAAGTACCCACCATCCAAGGGAACCACCAGAAACCAATGTGGAACCACCAGAAACCAATGTGCATTCTTCACCCCACTCAACTTTGAGTTCTGTCCCCACTCGTTTCATATTTTTTTTTTTGCTCTGGAATGTCTACTTTTCTCCTTGAAATGCTGTGGGGCAGAACACCATTCACTGCTTACCAATGCCAGGAAGGAATTTCAACTACATGGAGGATAGCAAAGACCATAACAATGCCAACTATCAGGAATAAAAATCCAAAGACTTCTTCCCACTGCATCTTGGTATCAGTCACCAAGGAAAACACAACACAGTCAAGCACTGGATAAAACAACACTTATTCACATAGAAAAGAGACAAAACCAATTCAGCTACAATAGCAGACATTTGTCCCCCATGGCCAGTGAGTGCAATTGGCCTACATGCACTCATCTTGTGCCACAGAAGAAGGACCCTGAAGGACTCCTTCCCTCATGGAATCTAAAATACAAAAATCTGGGGGCCTGCCTAAGGGCTACTGACATATATTGAGCCTGAAACAAAGAAAGATAGTCCCACACAAGGGGATAAGCCCTGCATGGGCTGTATGGGCTCTTTATCCCTTGGTAAGAAAGTGTTCCAGGCCCATTCTTACATGGCAAGTGGAGGCTGAAAAACTGTGCATGAGACTGTTCTTCCCAACACATGCCATGAAGAATTTCCTGGCTTCTCATTTGTGTGTGTTGCTGCTATCCTTGTTGCTGCTTCTAGGTCTTTGACTATACTTAAGTGCAGTTGTATCTTTGACAAACCATGTTGGAGTCTACATGGACTTCACTGTGTTACCTCCTACCCACTTACAACAACCTGTAATTTTGTCCCTCACACACTCCCTCCATTTTCCTAAAACTACCAGCTTAGAAACACCTATCAGCTAAAAACCAGTGGATAAGCATCCATTCATGATTCCTACCTGAGTCACTAATTGCTATAATGCTTGAAATGGTTGTTAGTTCTAATGATAATAACAAATTCCCACAAACTTAGTTATTAACTCACAGTTCTGCAGGTCAGAACAGCTGGGTTCTCTGCTCAGGATCTCACAAGGCTAAAATCAAGATATTGGACAGACTGCATTCTCATTCAGAGTTTGGATCCATTTCCAAATGAGAATGGTTATGGTAGGATTCAGATCCTTATTGTTGTAGAACTCAAGTCCCCATTTCCTTGCTGTCAGCTGGAAGCCAGTCTCAAATAGAGGCTGTCTACATTCCTTGCCACATGGTCCCCTTCATCTTCAAACCAACAGTAGAGAATCTCCCTTGCCTGCAAGTCATCTCATGCTTGAAATCTTTTACAAATAAGACACTTTTAAGAACTCATCTGATTAAGTTAAGCCCCCTGAGGATATTCTCCCTTTCTTAAAGTTAACTGATTGGGAACCTTAACTACATCTACAAAATCCCTTCACAGCGGCATATAAATTAGTACTTAAATGAATAACGGGGGTGGGGTGGAGGCGTGTCTACCAGGCAGCAGGACTCATGGGGTTACCTTAGAATTCTGCCACCATGTTGTACCCATTTCCATCATTCCATCCATATTTATTAGATGGCATTCTAGTTTAAGAAATACCTTCCATTTTTTTTACCTTCTCTCTTCTTTCTGTCAGTATGGACTAAATAATTCATTTTTAACTGAATATTTTATAATCTATTATTGACATTTTTCATTTTCCATCTCTTCTGTTTCTAAATCTCCTAGTCTTTTTATTGGGCTTGTCTATTTCTTCTCTCCCTCTGCTTTAGGAGGCATCCCTGGTACTGCCCTCCTGCCCTATCTGTGCATAGGGGTCTTCAGTGGAAGGAAGCTTCTGGTCAATCCCTATTAGGATAGGCGGAGCCACTGTCCTGATAGAGAGTGGAGCCTGGCTCCACGCCCTCCCTGAGTCTAGGAGGAGCTGAGAACCGTAGGACCACGCCCCTTTATGGGGGCAGCCTATCAGGACTTGAGGTGCTTGTTTCTCCATTGTGAAGAACTAGCTTTTGACGTTATGTCTTGGGATTCTGATTTGAACAAGGGGAGGCGTAGTGGGTTTGGCTGTTTTCAAGAAACTCGGGGTCTGTCTTTGTCTGGGTTGAAAGATCATGCCCCCAAAACAGGCCGCTGAGGGCACAACAGCCGCTGAAGGCAATCCAGCTGCCCCGGCTGCTGAAAAGGACCCAGCCGCCGCAACTACAGAGTCTAAAGAGCAGGAAGACCCTATACAGACACCTGAAGAATTGGCATTTCACGCTCCAATTTACCTAGGTCTGACCATCCTGGCCGTGATTATTTTCCCTCCCCTAGGAGCACCAGCTGCATTCTTCTGTTACAAGGTAAAATAATGCTTAAGCCATGACCCATGCTGTCCTTTACCTTCCCTTTGCATTTGCTCCGTTCCTGGGACGCGGGTAGGGGTTGCCCTTCAGTGACAGCAGGTCTCCAGCCATTCCCCATGGGTGTCGCAAAGCTTGACTCAGAAAACCACATCTAAAGCTCCCATTCCTACAGACTTGGAGGGCCAACAAGAAAAGCGAGTGGGAACAAGCTTACGTCAACTCAAGTCGAACTGGTTGGCTGGATGTACTCGCCATACTCATCGGTTTAGGCATCATTTATTACTATATTCTATTTGCATGAATGCCAGGCCCACCAGTCCACTCCCTGACAGAATCCACCACCAAGACACTAACCAGCCAAATCGGCCACCATGCAAGAAACCAACAGCTGAGACATCCCCTAGTCAGGAAACCCACCAAGCCAAGGAACTCGACATCCATGCAATCCACTAGCCCAGGAACACCATGATACTTCATTTTCTTGGCCTCCAAAGCTGTATTCGACCACCTTGGGAATCCTCATTTTCATGCCCTTAATGCCTTTAGCTCTTCGATACTGGGCTGCTCAGAAAAAAAATATATATTTATTTAAACCAATAAAATTGAAGGGAATGTTTCAGCTTTTCATTTGTGTGCATGTGTGTATGTTTCTGTGTCAGTGTATGTTTTGCTGGGGCTACGTGTTTCCCAGACCATATGATAATCAGAATGTCCCAATGGTGAAGCTCAGGGACATGGAAATCAGGTATATTGTGTACATCCCGCCTCTGACACTTGAAAATGAAAACTCTATGTCCTTGAATAAGATAATTTTCTTTAACCTGGTTCCTTTGTCTGCAAAATGGGCATAATAATTGCCAATGTGGGGTGTGATATTTAGGAGTTTGAATCAATATTCTCTAGGTGTTTCCCCCATTTGAGCTGGAATTCTATCATCTCAGAGCAGAGATAGGAAAACAAAACAAAACTCCAACTTTTGAGATCCAAAGTCAAACTCCTAGGAGGAAAATGGAAAGACCTCAAGAACTGAACAATAGATTTGGCAGAAGAGCTGATGAATATCACCCCTCCCCCAATCCTGTAAAATAAATGGTCCCTACTTATAGAACAAGAAAAGTAAAGAGATATTAGATACTATTATATCCATAAGGAGATCCCTGTATCCTTCATCTCAGGAAGGAGCAGGGAGTCAAAGACCCCAAGTATTATCTGTATTCCCTCTTCACAGATAAATCATAGAGAGGCTCCAAGGTCTCAAAGAAAATATGCTGCATGGTATGGAGGTCTGTGAAGAAAGAGCCTCTGACAGCCAAGTAGATATCCCATGTCCCAGACTGGTGAGGAGAAGGTAGAGGCTATAGGAACGCCCAGTGCCAGAGCAAGAGTGACTATCAGACAGGAACCGGGGATAACACAGATGCCATTAGAATGAATGAAAACAGTGATCTAGGCTGATATCCTGGACAACAAACACCCGGGTATTCCTTCTGCATTACAAACAACCCTAAATTCAGACCCAGAAACCCTAGGCTTAACAGAATTAAGTTTTCACAACCAGAGAGAATGGGGATTATCAGTAGAAATTAAGCTGAATAGCTGTAGAAGAGACTGCTGTTTACCACAGGCCATCTTTTCTTTCTGGGAAACCACATATCCTAGGTTCCCGTGTATGGCCATGAGACTGTCTTTGGCTCTATAGAATGTGATCAGAAGTGATATGTGCTACAAACAATTCTGGCCTTTAAATAGCTCCAACAGGTACTCCCCCCATACTGTTCTTCCCCTAGTTGACTGTGCAAGTGATACCATGGTGACTTGAAGGCCACATGTTGTAGAGATGGAAGAACTCTCATCAGCCTCAGTCCCTGAATCATCGTAGGAACAGTTCACCTTTTCCCAATTGACTCCCATGATTGAGCAGAAAATAAACTATTGTGTTGTGCCATGAAATGCCTGGCCTATTTCCACAACTTCATATGTCCTAACCAGTACCAATGCAGGAAAATAGAGTTACATTTCTTAGACATCAGGGGTTACAGCTTGAAATTCATACCCAACAGAGAGACACATCTTATTTGGAGGTTTATAGGAAATAATGAGTGAAGAAAACAACAAAGGTCCTGGTCCATGGTTAACCTTAATCTTAACTGTTATGATGCTGTGTCTGTCTCCTCTGTTTTCTGCACAGGTTACATGTGTTTATGAGACAATATTCCATGTCATGGGTGTGTCTGGAGAGGGGATTATGCTTGGTTGTCTGCTGTACTAGTTAGTGGGCCTAGAGGGTCAGCCATCCCTGTCCCTCCCAAGACCAGCTTAAGCCGAGCTTGTTACAATCAGTTGCAAAGCCATGCTGAGTCAGGATGGCCCTCGTCAGCATGAACAACCAGATTCAAAAAGTCACAATGTGCTACAAGAGTTGGAAAGGCAATCAGTCTTCACTGCTTCAGTTTCCTGACTCCTCGCAACCTGTATTCCACTCTTGAGCATTCATCTGGTATTTACCACCAAGTAAATGTAAAACAAAACTATATATATATATACACATATACATTTCATATCTTGATACATCATCATTGAACTAATATAATGAAACATGCATATTTAACACTCTTATTCCCTTTTATCTCTGCCAACTACTTCCCACAGAATGAGATCACAACTTTTAACTCACTTTATAGGGCTTACATTTCATTATGCCTATGTAAGTATGCTCCATTAGTGGGCCCAGTAGTTCATGGTGATTACAAACTCTTGCTGAACTAATTTTTGAACTCACAGCCAAGCAATCCATTTTGCCTGCACTCCTTCAGATTTTCTCTTCCTTTTCTTTTTCCTCTCCCTCCTCTTCCTCCTTCTTCTCCTCCACTTTCTGCCCCTCCTCTCCTGCCTCCTCCTGCTCCTCCTCATACACCTCCTCCCTCTTCTGTTTTATTTGTTCAGTTGTCTCTGTACCCCATGCACCAATTATTCCCAAACCCTCCAGAACAACTAACTGCTCTCAAAAGAATTTTTCATGGTCAAATAGGCCAGGTAATTTTTCAATTCTCTTTTTCCCTTCAGTTTTTAAACCTATTTATTTATTTACTTGGTATCTTTATTTGTACTCACACAAATACATTCTCATAAAGAATCAAAGGAGAAATCTACATTCTCATAAAGAATATGAAGAAGAGGAGCTCACTTTATGGCTGGTCCTGGTATCATTTTCCCCTTCCAAAGGTAATTGCTGTTTATATTTTGTTATAACTATTTCTAATTGCCTTTTTTTGTATTTCCATGCGAATATATGTCCTACACATTGAAATCACACCTTTTCTGCTTACCACTAGGTCTTGAAGATCTTTTCCTGTTAGTACTAAAGACCTTAAACACAGAATACTCTGTATTCCATTTGTAAATAATCTCCCACTGTCCTCTCCTGGTCCATAGGGTAAATTCTCAGGTTCTCAGATCAGCTTTTTTTCCCTCAATGATAACTCATATCCTTGCTGGTTAAAGAACTCTAAGGAAGATAAGAAGGGGAATATCAACTGAATAAGCAGCTACAGGAGAGCAGATTCTGTTCCACACCACGAATTGATCTGGCAAATTTTATTTCTAACTTCAGAAAACTTAACAAACTTAAACTCAGACTCTGACATTTTACCATGTCTTATGATTATGATTCTTAACCTCTACAGTCTTCAATTCTGATGAGTGATCGTATTTATCATGTCACCCCTGTAACAATACTTGAATTGACATCCCTATTTTCTAGAAGACATGCTTTTGAATTTTCTTTGTTAAGTCAGAGGGAGATTAAAAGTATTTGTCCTCTTTTCCCATAGGTGTGTGGATTTAAAAGAAAAATTAATATTCCCTCTACCCACAAAGTACTCCCCAAGAATCCATGATAGAGGTAGATTTTTTAGTTAAATGAATAAAGAGTTTAAGAATCTGAGTCTCCTTTAAATCAAGAATACACTTGGTCTCTTATTTTAAAAATACTTTATTGAAGTACATAAGAGTGCACAATTCATATGTGTATACCAATGAACTCACAAACAACACACTCACGTAACCTGCACCTGAAACAAGGCACTGGCAGAAGACTCCTATGCCCTCTTCCAGTCACTTCACCACAAAAGATAACATCTACCCTGACTTTCTCTCTCTTTTCTTAATAAATGCTTGGTGTGCTGTGTCAGGGATTATTAAATTTACTATTGGGACCTTCCTGTTGATGGATATTTAGATTATTCCTATCTTTTGGCTGCCATAAACAACCCTGAAAAGAACATCTATGAGCATGCTTCTCTGTTCATGAGAGAAAATACTACTCTAGAACAGATTTTCAAAAGTAGGATTGCAGGATTGAAGCATTAAAGGCTTTGTACACTTTGATGGCTAATACCATGATGACTTCTGTGAAGGCTTCACCTATTCACACTCCCAACCTCAGTGTTTGAGAGAATCATTCTTTGTCTTCTTGACAGCATGCAATATCATCAGTCTTATAAATTTTTGCCAATTTGATGGGCAAGAAGTGATGGCTTCTTATTGTTTAATTTGCATTTCTCTGATAAGTAGTGAGTTTGAGCATTGCTGTGGACTGAATTGTGTCCCCCACTCCAAACTGATATGTAAAAACCCTAACCCCCACTGTGACTGTATTTGGAGACAGAGATTTTAGGAGGTAGAATTAGATGAAGTAATGAAGGCAGGGTCCTCGTGGTTGGATTAGTACCCTTATAAGAAGAGACACCCGAGAGTTTGCTTCCCTTCTCTCTGCCATCTGAAGATACAAAAAGAAGGCAGCTGTCTGCAAGCCAAGAGGAGAGCCCTCACCAGAACCCAACTATGCTGGCACGCTAACCAGAGACTTCCATCATCCAGAACTGTGAGAAAATAAATTTCTGGTGTTTAAGCTAACCAATTGATGATATTTTGCTGTGGCAGCCTGAGCTAAGATAAGCATCTTTTTCCAATGTTCGCTAATACTTTTCTTTTCTAAATGGTTTGTAATATCTTTTGCCCATTTCTCTATGGTTGGTTGTCTTTTTGTTATGGATATATAATGGCTCTTTTTATATCATGGAAATCAGTCCTTTTTTCTGTTAAATATGTTACAAATGTTTTCTCGTGTATTTTAACACTGTTTATGCTGTTCTTTCACATAGATATTTTTAACTCTTATAAATATTCAACATTATGCCTTTGTAGTTTTATGCTTTATTTGAGAAAACTTAAAACACTTTCCTATATTTTCTTCCAACATTTTATAAGTTATTTTATGATCAATCTTTAATCTATCAAGACTACATCCATTTACTTAGTTTTATGTGGTGACAATGATAGTCTAATTGGTTATCCAATTGAAAAAACAACATTAATTTGTTCAGCCTCTCCCATTAACATTAAACGCCACCTTTACCATATGCAAAATTTCTATATAAATATGTGACTATTCCTAGACTTTATTTCTGAGCCAAAAACAATGTTAAATTACTATAGTTTTATTGCTTTATTTGCTATCTATCTAGTTGATCAAATCTTATTGTCATTTTTAGAAAATTTCTCGGGAACTTTTATGACTTTTCTAGAGAAGCTCTAGAATCTGTTTATCAAGTTCTTTTTAAAAATCCTATCTGAATTTGACTGTATTACAATGAAGCCTTCCTATTTATAAACTTGGTATATCACACAGGACTTGTACATCTTTTGGTTTATTTTATTTATTACAAATGGCATTTTCTATTATATAATCTAAGTTATTATTACTGGAGTAGAAGAAAGGTATCGAATTGTTTTTAATTTGTGTATTTGGATTTTCCTCACAAAACTATTTTTAAATCCTCAAAAATGACATATGCACATGTACCCAGTGTACATACAGAAAAGTGTAATGAGTCAGAGTGTAAGTGAACAAACATCAATACACAAACTCAGGCAAGAAATATTCCATTTTTGTATGCATTATAAATCAATATTTAGCTCCACAACTCAGCACACTAACTGAAAACTTAACCTTTCCCCTGCTGTTGCACTGCAGTTTGGAGGAATTTTCATAAAATGAAATAAGGAGTAGTTCTGACAAGTTGTAATCTGTCCCTACAAGTTACCACTGAGGCATTCATTGATTGTCCCATGAGAAAGGTTGGTTTAGGTCTAGTACTTTGTTTTTTAATGCTATTATTTTTGCTATCTTTCTGAATTTTTTTGTAATAATCCATCATTTTACATGCTTGCATTGTTTATTTGAAATTTGAATTTTTTCTTAATTTAAAAACTCATTTTATATTTTTGTTTTAGTTTCTTGACTAACTCTTCTAGTATAATATGATTTAATAATAGCAGGCATCCTAATCTTGTTTCTGTCTTTGAATGGAATGGTTCTTATCTTTTACCATTCAGTCACACAGTTAATGTAGATTTCTAAATAAAATTTCATGCATTTAGTACATTTTCTCCAATTTTCAGCTAACCAAGGTCTTTTAAATTAAAATTTTGTGTTGAATTATATAAAATATTTTTCAGCATCAATTAAGATTCAGCACATTAATAAAATTATTCTCAATAAACTATCCTTGTTCCCCTGGGAAAACCTTTGTAGGATTAATTCAGAACATAGCCCTTCCAGGTCTGGGGCTCCTGAGCAACAACCTTACTGGGTCACAATCTATTATTCTGTTAATATATGCCATATAGATTGCTTGTATCTTATTTTGCTCCTATATTCATAATTAAAACTGGTCCTTAGTTTTCAGTTTGGGACCCATCTCATCAACTTTGAAGTGGGTGGCACTGACAAAATCAAATGGGTTAAAGAGCATTCAGGCTTTTCTGTACTCTGAAACCATTTCTATGACATGGGAATTGTGAATAATGATGCTATGAACATTGGCATACATATATTTTTATATGTTTTCAATTCTTCTGAGTATACACCTTTGAGTAGGATTTCCATGTCATATAGCAATTCTATGTTTAGCTTTTTCAGGAACTACCAAACTGTTTTACACAATGAAATGTCCAATTTTACATTCCCATCAGCAATGCACAAAGGTTCCAATTTTTTTACCTCCCCCAATAATAGCCATTCTAGTGGGTGTGAAGTAATATTGCACTGTGGTTTTAATTTGCATTTTCCTCATGATGATGCCGATCATCTTTTCATGTACTTATCGACCATTTGTATATCTTATTTGGAGAAATGTCTAATAAATTCCTTTGCTCGTTTTTATTGTGTTTTTGTTGTTATTTTTAGGAGGTCCTTATATATTCTAGATATTAATTCCTTATCAGATATATGACTTGAAACTATTTTCTTCCATCCTATGGGTTGTCTTTTTACTTTCTTAACAGTGTTCTTTGATCCACAAGTTTTTAATTTTGAAAACATCTAACTTATCTATCTTTTTGTTGGTTTCCTGTGCTTCTGGTGTCATATCCAAGAAAACACTGCCAAATCCAATTTCATGACGATATTCTTCTATGTTTTCTTCTAAGAATGTTATAGTTTTAGTTCTTATGTTGTCTTTAATCCATTCTTTTCCCCTTTTCTGTTTTTTATTTCTTTTTTTTCCTTAGTTTTTCCAGCTTTATTGAAATATAATAGACAATTAGTTGCTCAGTATTTATATTGTACAATTCAATTAGACTTTTTTTAAATTATTGTTGGCATATAATAGTATACCAGTTTCAATTGTTCAGCATAGTGATCAGAGATCCACTCAACTTGCAAAGCAATCACCCCACTAAATCTAGTACCCCTCTTCTCACTTACATATTTATTACAACATTATTAATCATCTTCCCCATGCAACACTCTACATCTCCATGTCTATTCTGCAACTATCCATTTGTACCTCTTAATCTTTTAGCCTTTTTTTTTGCCATTCCCCCAACCCCTTCACATCTAGTAGCCCTCAAAATATTCTTTGTATCTATGAGTATATTTCTGCTCTTGTTGCTATTGTTTTTGTTGTTGTTTCTTTTGTTCTTTAGATTATACAAGTATGTGAAATCATGCAATATTTGTCTTTATCTATCTGACCCATTTCATTCAGCACAGTACCCTCTAGGTCCATCAAGTAATATCTTCTTCCATCCCCTTCCTTTTAGTCTGTGCGTGTTTTAATCTGAAGGGAATCTCTTGTAGGCAATATATGTAGAGGTCTTGTTTTCTTTTCCATTCAGTCACCCTACCTTTTGGTTGGAGTATTTAATTCTTTTCTATTTGAGGTATCTGTTAATAGGAATGTACTCATTACCATTCTTTATCCCTGTTTTTGATGCATGTTTTTTCTTCTTAAAGAAATCCTTCCAACATTTTCTGTAATACTGCTTTGGTGTTGATAAATCCCCTTAGCTTATTTTTGCCTGGAAAGTTTTTAATTTGTCCTTCAACTCTAAATGATAGCTTTGCTAGTTAAAGTATTTATGGTTGTAGATTCTGAGTTTTCATCACATCAAATATTTTGTGCCAAGCCCTTCTGTCCTGCATAGTTTCTTTTGAGAAATCAGCTGCCAGTCTTATGGGTGTTCCCATATAGGTAACTATATGTTTTGCTCTTGTTACTTTTAAGATTCTCTCTTTGTATTTAACCTTTGTCATTTTAAATATAATGCGTCTTGGTATGGGCATCTTTGGGTTCATCTTTTTGGGGACTCTCTGAGCTTCATGGAGTTATATGTCTATTTCCTTCACCAGGTGAGGGAAGTTTTCCAACATTATTTTTTCAAATGGCTTTTCAACTTCTTGTTTTCCTTCAGGTATGCCTATGACACAGACATTTTTACATTTAATAGTGTTCCATAGGCTCCTTAAATTATTATTTTAGTCTTGGCTTCTTTTTTCTTGCCATTCTGATTGAGTATTCTTGGCTTCCCCATCCTCTATGTCTGTGGTTCAAACTTCTTCTTTATATACTCTGTTTATTCACTCTAATATACCCTTCATCTCAGATAATGTGTTCTTCATTTCTGACTAGTTCCCTTTTATAATTTCCATCTCCATTTTTATGTTTTTTTTATCTCTTTGTTAAAGTTCTCACTGAATTTGTCAACATTTCCCCTAAGTTCATCAAATATCTTTGTAAACAGTGTTACAGTAAACAGTGGTTTGAAATCTGCATCCATTAAATTGCTTGACTCCTTTATTTTTGGGTCTCTGTTCTGTTCTCTCATATGGTTTCTGCTTCTTTGTCTTCCCATTTTGGCTGTCTTTCTGTGTCTGTTTCTATGTAATAAGCAAAGCTCCTAAGTCTCCTGGTCTTATTTGTGCGGATTTGTGCAGTAGGTATCCAGTAGCATAGTTCTGAGAGGGGTTCAGCTGCAGGCCAAGTTTAGCTCCAGTCTGTGCCCTCCCTCAAAGCCACCTGTTAAGATTCAGCAAACAACCCACAGATGCTGTGCTTATAGATGCCTCAAGAAACCACACCAGAAACAGGCCAGCTGCCACCAGTGAGAGTCTTGGCACTACTCAGCAAAGAGGACCTGACTCGGACCAGGACACAACTGAATGTGGCTTGGGTAAGGCCATGAGTTGGGAGAGGCAGAATTTCAGGGAATCTTCTGGGCAAGCAACCTCTGTTATCCAGTTTGATGACATCTCAGCTATGGCAGCGCTGCATCCGCACACTGGGAGAGGATAGGGCTCAACAGAGGAACACTAGATACCACTCTCACTTCTTTTCAGGAGAGATCCTCACCTCCAACCCTTGCTCTGACCATTCAGTGTCCCCCTGTAAGTCCCTGGTGCCCCTGGAGCAGCCGACCCCATGCTGGTGCTCAGAGCAAGCAGTTCCGTCACCGCAAAAGTTTGATGATCATGAACACGGCCTCTTTAAGAGGTGTCTGCAGCTGCTGGCAGTGCCTCCATCCCCCTTAACCACTCGGGACTGGGCCGCCTCACATCTTTGGCCCCTCCTACCTTCTACCTCCTACCTTCTACCTATGTCTCTCCCTAATTGTAGTGCTTCTGTTTGTCTAGATCCCAGGCAACTTTTCTTGCTGTTTGCTCCTTGTTTCTGTCACAACTTTGATTTGGTTTCAAGAAGAATGAACAATGCTTCTATCATCTATGTCCTTTTTATTACGTTACTGATATTTCCTCCATTTTGACTCGATTTCACATAGAATGTAAGGCAAGGATCCAAATTCACTCTTTTACATGTAGATATCCAGTTTTCCCAGCATTGTATGTTGAAAAGACTGTTCTTTACAAATGAATAATCTTATCACTCTTCTTGAAATGAATTGACGATATATGTAAGAGTTTATTTCTGGGCTATCTTACTCTATTGGTCTACATATCTGTCTTTATGCCACTACCACACTGTTCTGGTAACTGTAGTTTTGAAATGAGTTTTGAAATTGGAAATTATGAGCCCCTCTACTTTCTTCTTTTTCAGAATTGTTTTAGCTATTCAGGATTCATTGAGATTCCATGTGATTTTATATCATTTTTATTGTTGTTGTTATTCTCTATTTTATTTATTCTCACTCTAATCTTTTTGGCTTCCTTCTGCTGGCTTTGGGTTGCATCCGCTCCTCTTTTTCTAATTCCCGAAAATGTACAATAGTTACTGATTTGAGATCATTCTTTTTTAATGTGTGTATTTACAGGTATAAATGTCAAGGATTAGTACCACTTTTGCTGTATCCCATAATTTTTGATATGTTGTGTTTCCATTATCATTCATCTCAAGGTATTTTCTAATTTCCACTGTGATTTCTTCTTTGATATATTAGTTGTCTTTAAGGACTGTGTTGTTTGACATCTACATATTTGTGAACTTTGTAGTTTTCTTTCTCTTATTGATTTATAGTTTCATTCCATTGTGATCAGAATAGATACTTATATATTTTGTTCTTTTTAAATGTATGAAGACTTGCTTTGTGTCCTACCATATGGTCTTATCCGAGAGAATGTTCCGCATGTACTTGAAAGGAATTGTATTCTGTTGTGCTAGAGTGAAATGTTCAGCATATGTCTGAGGCTTAATTGGTTTACAGTGTTGATTAAGTCCTCTATTTCCTTATTGATCTTATTCTTTCCATGATTGAAAATGTGGTGTTTAAATCTTCAACTATTATTGTAAAACTGTCTATTCATCTCTTCAGCTCTGTCAATTTTTGCTTCATGTATTTTGGGCCTCTTTTGTTATAGTGTATATATATTTATAATTACATATCTTTTTGGTGAAGTGAAACTTTTATCAATATGTTATGTCTTTTTTGTCTCTTTTAACCTTTTGTGACTTCAAGTTTATTTTGTCTGATAATAATATAGTTACCCCAACTCTTTATTGGCTGCAACTTGCATGGGAGATCTTTTTCAATCCTCTTGCTTTCAACCCCTTTGTGTCTTTGTGTCTAAAGTGGACAGCATATAGAGAATGTTTTTCTTTAATCCAATCTGTCAATCTCTGCCTTTAAATAGAAAAATTGATGTTTAAAGTAATTACTCACAAGGAGCAATTTACTCCTGCTTTTTAACTATTCCTTTTCTGTATCTCTTCCTCATTACCTCTATTACTGCCTCTTATTATATTTAGTTTTTTGTATTATTTTGATTTACTTCTTTCCTCTTTTTTTCTTAGTAGTCACCTTGTCGGTAGCAATCAACATCTTCAACTTATAACATCCTAGTTTGAATAATAACAGCTTAATTTTAATAGTTTCTAAACACTGCTCCCTTTACATCGTTATCAGCTACAATACTTCTTTATATATTGTTTGCTCTTTAACATAGATTTATAATGACTGTTTTATGCATTTGCTTATTAAATCACACAGCGTATGCATTTGTTTATTAAATCACATAGTGTATGACCTATATTTTCTTTATTTTCTGTATTCTCAAAGCTCTGGCATCTAGGGCCTTACCTAATTCATAGAGGTGGTAAACAACTTCTCTGTATGCATAACTTTGACGTGTGAACCAAGCATTCCCAGCCCATACTCCCCAACACCTCCTCACAGTTGCCAATTCTGAACACCCCAGGACAGGGTACAGGACAACTAAAGCCCAGAGTCCACCGATATTTTTCAAACTATCCAATCCTAAACCCACTTAGCTTGTTTACCTTTCTTTACTCCTTTCCAAAAAAACCACAATGAAGTCCTTCACCCACAATTCCTCTCTTGCTGACTGTTTAATCCCTCGTTTTTACTGTGTGTGCCCCCATGTAGCCTTCAATTCTTTATTTTAGTCATTGTATTTTGCAACTCTAGAATTTATTAGGTTACTTTTTATAATTTCTCTTTATTGGTATTCTCATTATGTTCGTACATTGTTTTTCCAACGTTCTTTAGTTCTTTGTCTATGGTTTCCTCCAGTTCATTGTGCATATTGAAAAAAATTGAATTAATATCTTTAACACTTCCAATGACTGGACTTCTTTATGACTGATATCTGTCAAATTCTATTTTTCCCTATAAATGGACCATACTGTTCTTCTTTATCAAGAATCGACCACATACACAAGATAGCCTCAAGAAATATAAAAGGGTTGAAATCATATCAACCATATTCTCTGATCGTAATACTTTGAAACTAGACATCCACTGTAAAAAGAAATACGTGGAGATTAAACAACATATTACCAAAGAATAACTGGGTCAGAAAAGAAATAAAAAGAGAGATCAAGAGATACATAGAAACAAATGATAATGATAGTACAACATATCAAAACTTTTGAAACATGGCAAAAGTAGTCATATAGGGAAAGTTCAAATCAAAACAGGCCTACCTCCAAAAACAAGAGTGAGCCCACAGAAACAACCTAATGCTTCAGCTTAAAAAACTAGAAAAGGAAGAACAAATGAAGCATAAAGTCAGTAGAAGGAAATAAATAATCAAAATTAGAGCAGAAATAAATGAAACTGAAAACAACAATAACTAAAAAAAATAGAAAAAATAAATGCAACAAAGAGCTGGCTCTTTGAGAAGGTTAATAAATCTGACAAGCCCCAGGCTAGCCTCACTAAAAAAAAGAGAGAAAGGAAAGAATTAAACAAAATCAGCAATGAAAAAGGGAATTTTACGAAAGACACTGCAGATATACAGAAGATAATACAAGAATTCTATGAAAAAGGACATAACAACCAAATTTAATAACCTAGAAAAAATGGACCAGTACTTAGAAAAATACAACCTTCCACAACTGAATCAAGAACTGGAAAATCTAAATAGATCAATCAGCAGTATGGAAATTGAAACAAACTTCAAAATCTACCAAAAAAGTAAAAGTCCAAGACCAGGTACCTTCACCAATGAATTCCACCAAACATTCAAAGACTTAATACCTATTCTCCTCAAATTCTTCTAAAAGTTCAAAGAGGAGGCAATACTTCCCAACTTGTTTTATGAGGCCAACATTACCCTAATACCAAAACCTGGAAAAGAGAACACAAAAAAGAAAACTACAGACCAATATCTCTCCTGAACACAGATGAAATAAAACCTGTTAAGATACTCGCAAACCGAATACAGCAACATGTTAAAAAGATTATACACCACGATCAAGTGGGCTTCATCTCAGGGGCACAAGGATGGTTCAACATACACAAATCGATTAATGTGATACACCACATAAACAAATTAAAAAAGAAGAATCATAAAATTGTATCAACAGGTGCAGAAAAAGCCTTCGACAAGATACAGCATCCATTTATGAGCAAAACACTTCACAAAAATCGGTATAGAAGGAAAGAACCTTAACATAATAAAGGCCATATATGACAAGCCCTCAGCCAACATTATACTTAATGGTGAAAAATAAAAACCTTCCCTCTAAGATCAGCAACAAGGCAAGGACGTCCACTATCGCCACTGTTATTCCGTATAACATTGGAGGTCCTAGCAAGTGCAATCGGACAAGAGAATGATATAAAAGGCATCCAAATTGGAAACAAAGAAGTCAAACTGTCACTATTTGTGGATGACATGATTCTCTATATAGAAAACCCTAAAGACTCCACAAGAATACTACTAGAAACAATAAGCAAATACAGTAAAGTTTCTGGATACAAAATCAACATTTAAAAATCCACAGTGTTCCAATACTGAAGTGTCAGGAAAAAAAGAAGGAGAGTAAATAATTCCTTTTGCAATTGCAACAACAACAACAACAACAAAATATCTAGGAATAAATCTAACAAGATATGTGAAGGACCTATATAATGAAAACCACAAGACCCTATTAAAAGAAGTCAAAGAAGATACAAAGAAATGGAAAGATATTCTTGGATTGGAAGAATCAACATAGTTAAAATGACCATATTACCTAAAGCATTATACAGATTTAATGCAATCCCCATCAAAGTCCCATCAGCATTTTTTAAAGAAATAGAATAAAAACTCACCAGATTTGTATGGAAGCACAAAAGACCCCGCATTGCCAAAGCCATCCTGAGGGGGGAAAAATGAGGCTGGAGGCATCACTCTGCCTGACTTCAAATTATACTACAAAGCGACAGTAATCGAAACGGCATGGTATTGGCAGCGAAACAGACACATAGACCAGTAGAACAGAATTGAGAGTCCAAAAGTAAACCCATATTTACCTGGGCAAATAATTTTTGACCAAAAAAGCGAAAAACATACAGTGGAGAAAGGAAAGCCTTTGCAATAAATGGTGCTGGGAGAACCGGAAAGGCACCTGTAAAAGAATGAAACTAGACTGTTGTCTATCACCACATATCAAAATTAACTCAAAATGGATTAAGGACCTGCATATAAGACCTGAAACAATAAAATGCATAGAAGAAAAGATAGGAATGAAACTCAAGGACCTTGGACTTAAAAAGGATTTTATGACTTTGATCTCAAAGGCAAGGAAAGTAAAAGCTAACGTAAATGAGTGGGACTACATCAAACTAAAAAGCTTCTGCTCAGCAAAGGAAGCCGTCAACAAGTAAGGAGACAACCACCTGAATGAAAAATATATTTGCAAGCAACACCTCCGAAAAGGGCCTAATATCCAAAGTATGCAAAGAACTCATACGACTCAATAACAAAACAAAATAAACAAAAAAAGAAGTCCAATTAAAAAACGGGCAGAGGATTTGAACAGACACTTCTCCCTAGGGACATAGAAATGGCCAAAACATGTATGAAAAGATACTCAACATCACTAGCTATTAGGGAAAAGCAAATTAAAACCAAAACGAGATACCATCTCACACCCGTCACAATAGCTATAATCAACAGGACAAGTAATAACAAATGTTGGAGAGGATGTGGAGAAAAAGGAACCCTCAAACACTGCTGAGGAATTGCAGACTGGTACAGCCACAATAGAAAGTGGTATGGAGATTCCTCAAAAAACTAAGAATTGACCTATCATATGATCCAGTAATTCCTCTACTGGATATTTACCCCCAAACCTTGAGAACTCATATGCAAAAAGATATTTGTACGCCAATGTTCATTGCAGCATTATTCATTATTCACAGTGGCCAGGACATGGAAGCAACCGAAGTGTCCTATGAGGGATGATTGGCTAAAGAAGCTGTGGTGCATATATACAATGGAATATTACTCAGCCAGAAGAGGAGATGAAACACTGCCATTTGCAACAACATGGACGGACCTCGAGATAATCATACTAAGCAAAATAAGCCAAACAGAAAATGTTGAAAATCACACGATATCACATGTGTGGGATATAAACCTAAAAGCAACAAATGAACAGGACGAACAGAGATTCATGGACATGGACTATAAATGAGTGGTTTCTAGAGGGTAGGCGGAGGGGGAAGAGGAAAAGTAGACAGGGTAAAGGTGATCAAATATGTGGTGATAGAAAGAAATCTGACTGTGGGACATTAACATACAGTGTAAATAAATAAATATATATGTATATGTGTGTGTGTGTGTGTGTGTGTGTGTGTGCGCGCCTTGTCAAGGAGTACAGCTGCAACTGATTGGATTTAGTTAACCAATGTCACCATAAATTAAATAATTAATTTTATTAAACGTGATATCGAATTAAATTAACAAAGTATTATGTGTGTGAGCTGTGTATTTAAACTACAGCTTCTGACGAAAGAAATAAAAGAAGACCTAAATAAACTTAGAGCCTTCCAATGGTTGTAAACTGGAAGGCTCAATATCTCTCCCAGATTGATATGAAAGTCTAATGCAATTCCTATTAAAAGATCGATAAGATTTGTAGATCTAGAAATACTTAATCGAAACAATTCTGAAAAAGAATCAAGTTGGAGTACACATATTACTCAATTTTAAGAATTACTGTAAATCTACATTATTAAGACAGTGTCATATTGACAACTGGACAGACACATAAACCAACCGAATGGAATAGGGACTGCAGAAGGAGATCCACATAAATGTGGCAATTTGTTTTAAAAAGAAGTTCGAAGGTAATTTATCAAAGAAAGGATAGTATTTTTAATGGTGTTAGAGTAATCAGACCACCATATGGAAAACAACTAAATTAGTTCAATATAGATCATGGATCTAAATGTAAAATGTAAATCTATCATATTTAAGATGAAAATATAGAATAAAATCTTCCTGACCCTGGGTTAAGCAGAGTTCTTAGACCCAACACCAAAAGCATGTCCCTAAAAGAAAAAAATAGTTTAGACTCCATCAACATTCAAAACTTTTGCTCTGCAAATAAGACTGTTAAAAAATGAAAAGATAAGCTCGGACCCACAGAAAATATATGCAAATTACAAATCTAACAAAGGACTTGCATCCAAAATATATAAATAACATACAAACTTTACTGTAATAAAAAACAAAATCATTTTTAATTACACTTATTGGAATAACGTTAGTTAATGACATATAAATCTGAGGTGTACAACATTATTCTATGACATATGTATACCTACTGCATTCTCACCCCAAATCTATTTTCCTTCTGTTAACATATACGTGACTCCCTTTATTCACTTCATCCTCCCCCACCTTCTTCCCCTCTGATAACAAAAATTCTGTTGTCTATATCTATGAGTTTGTTTTAAACAAACCAATTATTTTAGTGGGCAAAAGTCTTGAGCTAGCACGTCACCAAAAAAAAATATGTACAGGCAGCAAATGAGCACATGAAAAGATGTTCTCACAAATTTTACCCTTCACTGCTAGATGACCTGACTACAAGTTGTTAAATGACCACTCAAGGTACCTAAAACAACTTAAGACTCCTAGGCCCACATCACTCTTGCTCTAGTAGTGACTCCGAAAAAAAAAGAAAACACTACCAGAATTGATCAATCACCTGAGAAGAGGAAGAGCCTGAATTTCTCAGACCAATCAGCAGCCTTGTTTTAGTTTCTCCACCCTATCATGCTCAATCTCCGATCAGCCAATAGAAGTAGAAAGATAAAATAGGAGGTGGGGCCTGTGTGGTCTCCATGGTAATCCTTGGCAAGTTAAAATGAAGGAGAAGCTCACTGCAGTGCCAGATCCAGATGCCCTAATGTGGGTGCTTGAAGTGAGGGAGTGGATTTGGGGAGGGACCAGGTGGAAGGAAGAGAGTAGTGCGGATAGAAGTGGAATGAGGGTTAAGAAGAGGTACATAAGGGGGCAGAGAAGGTGTTATAAGTAGGGAAGTATTTAGAGAGAATACAGCTTTAGGAGAATAGGGAGGCTGTAATGAGTGGACACAAAGTTCAAAGATCAGGAAAGTGGTTGCGGAAGGAGAAAGAGAGATCTTAGGTCGTAAAGGGAGAAATCCAGGAAGGTATTTATAAAGGGTCAGAGAAAGGCTATGACTGACACAAGAGGACTTTCAAGTTTATATGATCAAAGAAGGTCTTAGAGGAGCCAAATAAGAAGTTATGTGGGATGATGGGGAGGGAGGAGTTTAAAAATGAACAAAAAGATCATCGCAAGACCAGATAGATTTACAGGAACAAAGTGAGGGATTTTATAAATGGGAAAATCAGCTACTGATGACATTAGAAGTTTTACAGGGGGTGAGGTTTTTTTATACCAATTTTTTTCGTACTATATATACATAATTGTTTTTAACATTTCATTCTTTTATTTTCCCCCTCCTTTCTGGAAACCACTGTTTGTTTGTCCTGTTCATTTGTTGCTTTTAGGTTTATATCCCACACATGTGATATCGTGTGATTTTCAACATTTTCTGTTTGGCTTATTTTGCTTAGTATGATTATCTCGAGGTCCGTCCATGTTGTTGCAAATGGCAGTGTTTCATCTCCTCTTCTGGCTGAGTAATATTCCATTGTATATATGCACCACAGCTTCTTTAGCCAATCATCCCTCATAGGACACTTCGGTTGCTTCCATGTCCTGGCCACTGTGAATAATGAATAATGCTGCAATGAACATTGGCGTACAAATATCTTTTTGCATATGAGTTCTCAAGGTTTGGGGGTAAATATCCAGTAGAGGAATTACTGGATCATATGGTAGGTCAATTCTTAGTTTTTTGAGGAATCTCCATACCACTTTCTATTGTGGCTGTACCAGTTTGCAATTCCTCAGCAGTGTTTGAGGGTTCCTTTTTCTCCACATCCTCTCCAACATTTGTTATTACTTGTCCTGTTGATTATAGCTATTGTGACGGGTGTGAGATGGTATCTCGTTTTGCTTTTAATTTGCTTTTCCCTAATAGCTAATGGTGTTGAGTATCTTTTCATACATGTGTTGGTCATTTCTATGTCCCTAGGGAGAAGTGTCTGTTCAAATCCTCTGCCCGTTTTTTAATTGGACTTCTTTTTTTGTTTATTTTGTTTTGTTATTGAGTCGTATGAGTTCTTTGCATACTTTGGATATTAGGCCCTTTTCGGAGGTGTTGCTTGCAAATATATTTTTCATTCAGGTGGTTGTCTCCTTACTTGTTGACGGCTTCCTTTGCTGAGCAGAAGCTTTTTAGTTTGATGTAGTCCCACTCATTTACGTTAGCTTTTACTTTCCTTGCCTTTGAGATCAAAGTCATAAAATCCTTTTTAAGTCCAAGGTCCTTGAGTTTCATTCCTATCTTTTCTTCTATGCATTTTATTGTTTCAGGTCTTATATGCAGGTCCTTAATCCATTTTGAGTTAATTTTGATATGTGGTGATAGACAACAGTCTAGTTTCATTCTTTTACAGGTGCCTTTCCGGTTCTCCCAGCACCGTTTATTGCAAAGGTTTTCCTTTCTCCACTGTATGTTTTTCGCTTTTTTGGTCAAAAATTATTTGCCCAGGTAAATATGGGTTTACTTTTGGACTCTCAATTCTGTTCTACTGGTCCATGTGTCTGTTTCGCTGCCAATACCATGCCGTTTCGATTACTGTCGCTTTGTAGTATAATTTGAAGTCAGGCAGAGTGATGCCTCCAGCCTCATTTTTTCCCCCCTCAGGATGGCTTTGGCAATGCGGGGTCTTTTGTGCTTCCATACAAATCTGGTGAGTTTTTATTCTATTTCTTTAAAAAATGCTGATGGGACTTTGATGGGGATTGCATTAAATCTGTATAATGCTTTAGGTAATATGGTCATTTTAACTATGTTGATTCTTCCAATCCAAGAATATCTTTCCATTTCTTTGTATCTTCTTTGACTTCTTTTAATAGGGTCTTGTGGTTTTCATTATATAGGTCCTTCACATATCTTGTTAGATTTATTCCTAGATATTTTGTTGTTGTTGTTGTTGTTGCAATTGCAAAAGGAATTATTTTCTCTCCTTTTTTTCCTGACACTTCAGTATTGGAACACTGTGGATTTTTAAATGTTGATTTTGTATCCAGAAACTTTACTGTATTTGCTTATTGTTTCTAGTAGTGTTCTTGTGGAGTCTTTAGGGTTTTCTATATAGAGAATCATGTCATCCACAAATAGTGACAGTTTGACTTCTTTGTTTCCAATTTGGATGCCTTTTATATCATTCTCTTGTCCGATTGCACCTGCTAGGACCTCCAATGTTATACGGAATAACAGTGGCGATAGTGGACGTCCTTGCCTTGTTGCTGATCTTAGAGGGAAGGTTTTTATTTTTCACCATTAAGTATAATGTTGGCTGAGGGCTTGTCATATATGGCCTTTATTATGTTAAGGTTCTTTCCTTCTATACAGATTTTTGTGAAGTGTTTTGCTCATAAATGGATGCTGTATCTTGTCGAAGGCTTTTTCTGCACCTGTTGATACGATTTTATGATTTTTCTTTTTTAATTTGTTTATGTGGTGTATCACATTAATCGATTTGCGTATGTTGAACCATCCTCGTGCCCCTGAGATGAAGCCCACTTGATCGTGGTGTATAATCTTTTTAACATGTTGCTGTATTCGGTTTGCGAGTATCTTAACAGGTTTTATTTGCATCTGTGTTCAGGAGAGATATTGGTCTGTAGTTTTCTTTTTTGTGTTCTCTTTTCCAGGTTTTAGTATTAGGGTAATGTTGGCCTCATAAAACAAGTTGGGAAGTATTGCCTCCTCTTTGAGTTTTTAGAAGAGTTTGAGAAGAATAGATATTAAATCTTCTTCAAATGTTTGGTGGAATTCACTGGAGAAGCTACCTGCTCCTGGACTTTTACTTTTTGGTAGATTTTTGATGATTGTTTCCATTTCCACACTGCTGATCAGTCTATTTAGAATATCTAGTTCTTCTTGATTCAGTCATGAAAGGTTGTTATTTTTCTAAGTCCATTTCTTCTAGATTATTAAATTTGGTGTTATATCCTTTTTCATGGTATTCTTTGTATTTCTGTGGTGTCTGTCATAATTTCCCCTCCTTCATCCCTGATTTTGTTTATTTCTCTCATTTCTCTTTTTTATTTAGTGAGTCTAGCCACGGCTTCGTCAGTTTTATTAGCTTTCTCAAAGATCTAGCTCTTTGTTGCATTTATTTTTTCTATTGTTGTTGTCGTTGTTGTTTCCAACATTTATTTCTGCTCTAATTTTGATTATTTCCTCCTGCTGACTGTATGCTTCATTTGTTCTTCCTTGTCTAATTTTTTAAGATGAAGCATTAGTTGTTTTGGGGGGCTCGTTCTTCTTTTTGGAGGTAAGCCTATAACGATATGAACTTTCCCTGTATGAAAGTTTTGCCATGTTCCAAAAGTTTTGATATGTTGCACTATCATTTTCATTTGTTTCTATGTATCTCTTGATCTCTTTTTATTTCTTTCCTGGCCCAGTTATTCTTTGGTAATATGTTGTTTGATCTCCATGTATTTGTGGTTCTTTCTGCTTTCTTTTTGCAGTTGATCTCTAGTTTCAAAGCATTACGATCGGAGAATATGGTTGGTATGATTTCAAATCTCTTCCATTTGTTGAGGCTATCTCTGTGTCTCAGTATGTGGTCAATCCTTGAGAATGTTCCATGTGCACTAGAGAAGAATGTATAAGCAGCTATTTTGGGATGGAAGGCTGTGTATATGTCAATTATGTCCAGTTGGTCTAATGTGTCATTTAAGGACGTTATTTCCTTATTGATTTTCTGTTTAGATGATCTGCCCATATTCGACAGTGGGGTATTTAGGTCCCCTACTATGATGGTGTTTTGGTCTGTTTCTCCCTTTAGTTCTGTTAGTAATTGCTTTACATATTTCAGGGCTCCCTGATTGGGAGCATAGATATTAATAAATGTTATGTCTTCTTGGTGCATGATTCCCTTAATCAATATGAAATGTCCCTCAGTATCTTTCTTTACCTTTTTGATTTTGAAGTCTATTTCATCTGATATTAGTACTGCTACTCCTCTTTTCTCTGAATGCCATTTGCTTGAAATATCATTTTCCACCCTTTCACTTTGAGTCTATATTTGTCTTTGGAACTGAGATGTAACTCCTGGAGGCAGCATATGTTTGGGTTTTTTTAATCCAATCTGCAGCTCCGTGCCTTTTTCTTGGTGAGTTCAGTCCATTTACATTTAAGGTGAAATATGAGGTCTTCTTATAGCCATTTTTTCTTTTGCTTTCTGGTAGCTCAATGTTTCCATTGCTTCTTGTCATCCATTTTCTTCTGTGTGTACCTTATCTCTATTCCCTTTTGTGAATTTAGATCTTGAATCCTCCCCTTTTCGGTCATTGTTGTCTCAGTTTGTTCCTATGTATGCTGAATGTTCATTACTATCTTGCTATAGCAAATCTCTTCTTATTGTTTAAGCCTATAATGCCCTGTTCTTAATAAGGGTTGTACTCCTCTGCTTCTATTTGCCTAATAGTCACATTACTCCTCATTATGTATTTTATTTATTGATCGATTGATTTTTTGTCATCTTGTTTAGGTGAACTGACCCCTTTCAGTATTTCCTGTGATACAGGCATTATACTGGAGAATTCCTTCAATTTTCGTATGTCTGGAAAGGTCTTTATTTCTCCTTCGTATCTAATGGAGAGCTTAGCTGGATACATTATATTGGCTGATAGTTCCTTTCATTTAATAGTTTGAATATTTGATTCCACTTCTTTCTGGCTTGTAAGGTTTGTGCCGAGAAGTCCGACGATAATCTAATGGGTTTTCCTTTATAGGTTACCGTCTTCTTTTCTCTAGTTGCCCTGAGAATTCTGTCTTTTGTCACTGATTTTTGATAATTTTGACATGTCTGCGTGAAGGCTTTTTTGGGTTAAGATAATTGGGTGTTCTGTTGAGTCCTTGAACTTCAAGCTCCAGCTCGTTCTTTACATTTGGGAAATTCTCGCCCACTATTTGTCTGAAAATGCTTTCTAATCCCTGCTCCTTTTCCTCCCCTTTGAGAATGACCATTATTCTTATGTTTCCTCTCCTGATGGTATCAGCTAGTTCTTGAATTCCTCTTTCGTTATTTCTCATTTTTCGGTTTCTCTCTTCTTCCTTCTGATCTTTTTCTAGATTTCTGTCTTCGATGTCACTGAATCTTTCCTCCATTTGGTCGACTCTATTTCCCAAGCTTGTTATTTCATTTTCAACTCTTGCTAGGTGCTCTTTATCTCCAGAAGGTCTATCGGTTCTTTTTGAGGGCTTCAATTGCCTTGCTAAAGAACTCATTCTGCTCATCTAGTTGATTTTTCAGTTTCTGAAATTGTTCATATGATTTGTCTTGGATCTCACTGAGATTTTCCTGAAGTACCATCCTGAATTCTCTGTCATCTAAGTCGTATTTTTTTTATGTTTGCAAGCTTACTTTATGTAGATTTTTCTCTTTCTTTCTGAGATGCCTTGTCACTTTGGTTGTTCATGGCGTTTAATGGACTATTTCTCCCTCTGGGCATTAATGGAAGTGTATTCTGCCTTTTTTTTTTCCTTTCCAGAAAGAAGATTTGTTATGTAAAGGTCTCTCTAGCCTGTTGCAAAGAAGGCATTTTTCTTTTGGTTTCCAGTAGGTGGTGTCTAAGCCTCTTGGATCTCTGTTTATATAAAGTGTTAATAATGTCCTTTTTGGCTTATAGATGTTTAATTGTGCTTACTACCCTCAATCTCAGGTCCTGTCAGTGTTACTGACAGTTTTGGTAGCATTTGCTCATATCCTCTGGGGCTCCACAGAGTTCCAAATCGGAGTTTATGTCAGGATGGGCCCTCTGAGTTGGGGGTCAGAGTCTGCGGCTCAACCTCAGTCTTGCAACTGCCACTGACAAAAGTCAACTGTTGTTCCTCTGCCATTCTCGCTTTTCTGCTGTCCCTGTTTCTCTGCCTTCTGCCCTGATGATTGGGTATGCCACCAGCCACATTGAGCTCACAGCATTCTTAGGCAGGGCTGTTCAGGGAACTTGCCGCACTTTCTCCCTTCCCTCTCTTTCTACACGTGTTGTAGCCGCCAGCCCCCAAAAGACACATGGACCTCCATAAAGCAGTGAGTTATAGGAAACACACTCTTTATTCAGCCAGCTGGGTTTGCCAGGGGTACGCAGACCCAAAATTAAGCAGCCCCGAAATGTAAAGGTACAGGGTTTTTAAGCCCAAAGTCCCATTCTTCATTCTGTCTAAACACAAAGGTCTATTTTTCTTCTATTCACTACCTGTCAACCCACAGGTCGGGTGTGCAAGCGGGGTACAGAAGCAGAAAGCTTATTGTTAGAATGTTATGTTCCTATGGGTGACAGCCTATGTTCCCATAGACATAGCTAAGCAGTAATTTTCCAGCCAGCACACAGGGAACTCCGACTGTGAGAGGAAGCTTCTTTGTTTCCTCCAGTCCACCGCCAGACACCCAGTGTTCTGAAGTGTGGTAGCTCTTATGCACAGATCCCACGCTCAGACATGCTGGTGTGCAGTTTGCATGTTTTTTGTTGAGTTTTAGGTGTTTAGCTTATTATTCTTTCAAGGGAGAGATCTGGGTATGACTCTCGTGCCACCATGTTTAATCCAATCCCTGGGTGAGAGTTTTATAAGGGACAATGAAAGTTTTACTGATGAAAGGTGAGAGTGTTAAAATTTTGAGCAAGGTTCTTCTTAGTAGAGTGTTTAGAGGGGCAAAGAGAAGGTTACTTAGGTGACAATGAAGGTGTTATAAGAACAAAGTGTGATAGTGAATCAATTGAAGTTTCAGGGAGGACAAATGAGAGTCATCAGAGTGATTAAGAAATTTGGGGGAACAGTGGAAGGGGCCAAGAGAAACATATTTTAGGAGTCTGCAAAAACAGTTATAGAAGACAGGGAGAAAGTTATAGGAGACAGAGAAAGGGTTAAAAAGAGGGATTATAGGGCATGGGGACAGGTGGGAGCTGGAAGTTCTAGGGGGCAGGGTAGTATTAAAGAAGATAGAGAGAGCTTAGAGGGGACAATGGTTGGAGTTAGATAGAGTCAATGAGAGTTTTAAAGGGGGTCAATGAAGAATTTATAGAAGCCAAGGAGAGATGTGTTAGTGTGAAAAAAGAGGAGCTCAGAAAGGATGGTAGAGCCCAGATGCCATGTTGAGCCATAATCCACTCTTTGCCCCCAGGTGTTTCAAATTATGTCTGAAGAGCATGACGAGTCTGACCGGCCTGCCAATGACCACCTCTTGCTGGCAATTTTGGCCTTCTTCCTGTGCTGCCCCTTAGGCAGTGCAGCCTTGTACTACTCTTGCAAGGTCAGAATCTGCATCACATCAATTCTCGTCCTCCTCTCCGTCACCAACCTGGCTATAATCCTGAACCAACTACATCTGTATTCTCCTACCTCTGGTTCAGGATCTCAGGACCTCACACTGTGTCTTTACACTCCCACTAATCACCCTCTTCCAATAATCCTTTTTGGCCCATCTTTTCCTGTTCTAATTCTTTTTTCAAATCAGACTAGGCGCTACAACAGAAGGCATGACCGAGAGTTGGCAGTCGAGGCATCTCACATTGTCTTCAGTCTTGCAGTCTCAGCAATTGTTTTGGCAGGCATCAGTATATTCAACAGCTGGATGATATTCCTAATGGTCCATCTTACTCGGTAACATCCTCCTTAGTCCATGAACGAACCCAAATATATACAACTGTGCCACTTATTTTGACCTTGTGTATGCATAAGGGTGAAATGGGAGTTCTGCTCCTCAATATCTGGAGTGCAAAGTGTTGCTGGCCTGAGCCTGCATCTTGAAGCGGTTTCTGGGGCAGGAAGTGGTAGCTCAGGCAGTTCATTAGACCAGAGCTCAGGACAAACTCTGGGGGGTCATGAGAGACAGAATAGGGCACTATTTTCCCAGGGCAGCCTCCTCTCCTGCCCACATGCATGTACTCATGCCATAAATCTATTTATGCTGACCAAGGGTTTTGTACTATGCTGCCTAACTCTGCATACATAGTAGGGGCCACTTAAGATCCAACCCCACCCCCTCTGAATTTCTAAACTAGGATGAAAGACAGATATATCACAAGGATCTGGATCCAACAAAGAAAGTTTATGGAACTTCCACAGCTCCTGGAGGAAGTATTTTTTTTTTTTGCAGTAGCAAGAATAAAGGATGGGGAGAAAATAAAACACAAAGGGTGGCATTAACTATACTCTGACTAGTCAGTGTACCAGCTCTAAGCCAGTTTCTAACAGTCTACCACTACAGGAACTGCTAAAGCAGACAGGTCTTTCCCTTACTGTGAAGACAGCAGATAGGGGCAAACACATGGATCCTGGAGCCAGTCTACCTGGGTTCAAACTCAAAGACAGTATCTTGAGCTGAAGTTAATTAACTTTACTTTGCTTCAGTTTCCTCACCTGTATAACAGAACCTTCATAGAGTGTTGTGAGTATTGAATGAGCTCGCAGACCCTAGCATGAAGTAAATACTGTGAAAGTGCTTGTTGTTAAAATGTTAACTGCAATGTGCCCAAGATGCAGCAGCCCCTCCCCCAAAATAAAGGTGATAAAGGCTTTTTCTCTAATTTTACTCCTGCTCCATGACAATGCCAAACGCCTCCACAGAACAGGTAGTTTTGCACCTACTCAAATATGTTTGGGCTGGACTTGGAGCACCTCCCAGGGAAACCAGGACTGGCCATGAAGCACTATGCCTTTAATTTAGAGCATCAAACCAAATAAACAAGACTTTGAATCGAGATGGTTTTCAACTTGGTATTTACAGCCAGTCCACATTCTCTGTCCCTATTTTAGATAAGCAACCCTTCCCTGGAGAGGGGCTCGCTCTGGCATTTGTGTGGTCTCAACATGCCAAGAGACAAGAAGACTTGATCACTCAAAGCTATGTCTTCCTTAACTATCTGAGGAAGGAAATATCTTTACATAGTGGGGTCATAAGGATACAAGCCTCAGATAAAGGACTTTCTGGAGGTTATCTTTGGGAAAAAAAAATACATATAAGCCCCTCCATAAAAAGAAATATAAGATTTTATTTATGTGCCTCATCTTTAAGAAAGAAAATTCTTAATTGGTAAAATCCTACACCCTCCTCGTACAAGTGACATTTGTCACATATTCCCTGTCATGGGCTACAGTATCAACCAATGGAATTGTTTTATTAAAACTCAATATAAGAAGAGATGAAATACTGTCATTTGTGACATGGGTGGAACTCAAGATAATCATGCTAAGCGAAATAAGCCAAACAGAAAAAGTGGAAAATCACATGATATCACATATGTGGGATATAAACCTAAAAGCAACAAAGGAACAGGACAAACAAACAGAGACTCATGGACATGAACAATAGACTAGTGGTTACCAGAGGGGAGGGGGGAGGTAAATGGGGTAAAAGTGATCAAATATGTGGTGACATAAAGAAATCTAACTATGGGAGGTGAACATACAGTGTCTATACACACACACACACACACACACACACACACACACACACACATATATATATTCCTTACCATGAAATAAATAAAATGTACAGCTGAAATTTATTGGATTTCATTAACCAGTGTCACCATAAAAAATAAATATTAAATAAATAAATAAATAAATAAATAGAATGTATTGGCAATTAAAACAAATGTCCATATGCACTATCCAGGCATTTAGTTTTTTAAAACCTAAATAGAAAAGTGTAGTATTCTAATATTTCCCTACTTCCAGAATTTACTTTGTTGCTCATTTACTTAAAGATCTTTACTGAGATATAATTGACAAGACTACAGATATTTAAAGTGTACAGCTTGGCCAGTTTTAAAATATGTAAGGCATACCTCATTTTATTATGCTTCACTTTATTGTGCTTTGCAAATATCGTGTGTTTGCTAATTGAAGGTTTGTGGCCACTACATGAAGCAAGTATTGGTGCTATTTTTCAAATACCATTTGCTCACTTCATTTTTCTTCATCACATTTTTGTAATTCTCACAATATTCTAACTTTTTCATTGTCATTATATTTGTTATGGTGACCTGTGATCAGAGATCTTTGATGTTACTATTGTGATTGTGTTGGGGCACCGCAAACTATGCTCATATAAGATGGCAAACTTAATTGATAAATGTCATGTGTTGCGACTCCTCCAATGACTAGCCATTCCCCCATCTCTCTCCTTCTCTTCAAACTTCCCTATTTCCAGAGACACAACATTATTGCAATTAGGCCAATTAATAACCTTACAATGGCCTCTAACTGTTCAAGTGAAAGGAAGAATTGCACTCCTCTTACTTTAAATCAATCTATGAATGATTAAGGCTAGTGAGGAAGGCATGTTGAAAGCTGAGAGAAACCAAAAGCTAGGCCTCTTCAACTAACCAGTCAGCCTCTTGCAGAAAAGTTGCAAAAATCAGACGGGCGAGGAATCAAGCAGCACTCAGAGAGTTGCAAGAAGTCAGGTTTATTATGCCGGCTGTCTCAGAGGAGCTAGCACTCTGAAGATCGGGGTCCCTGGAGCTCAGTTGCAGTTTTGCTTAAATAGGCCTCATTTGGTATGGGCCGATTGGTTAATTTGTGCTCAGATGGTTACAAAGTGCAAGAGTTGCAATGGGTTACAGGCAGTTACATTTGTTGTTTAGACAGAACAAGTGAAAGGGAGGATGAGTCTTCAGCTAATTTCAAGGTCACCCTCCCCTATGGCTTATGCAGCAAGCATATCTACGGAAGCAAGACAAAGAGCTAATTAGCCTTTTGAGTGAAAATTCCTCTTCAGGCCAAGTCGTGAATACAAAGGAAAAGTTCTTGAAGGAAATTAAAAGGGCTACTCCAATAAACACATGAATGATAAGAAAGTGAAATAGACTTATTGCTAATATGGAGAAAGTTTTAGTGATCTGGATAGAAGATTTAACCAGCCATGTCATTATCTTAAGCCAAAACTAATCCAGAGAAAAATCTTAACTCTCTTCAAGTCTGTGAAAGCTAAGAGGTGAGGAGGCTCATGAGGCTTAAGGAAAGAAGTCATCTCCGAAACATAAAGGTACAAGGTGAATCAAGTGATGATGTGGAAGCTACAGCAAGTTATCTAGAAGATCTAGCTAAGATAATTCATGGCGACTACACTGAGCAACAAATTTTAAATGTAGACAAAACAGTCTTATATTGAAAGAAGATGCCATCTAGAACTTTCATATCTAGAAAGAAGTCAATGCCTGGCTTCAAAGCATCAAAGTACAGGCTAACTCTCTTGTTAGGGCCTAATGCAGCTGGTGACTTTAAGTTGAAGCCAAGCTCATTTGCAAGTCTGAAAATCCTAGGGCCCTTAAGAATTAAATCTACTCTGTGTTCAACAAAGGCTGGATGACAGCATATCTGTTTACAACATTGTTTACTGAATATTTTACGCCCATCTCAGAAAAGATGATTCCTTTCAAAATATCACTGCTTATTGATAATATAATTGGTCACCCAAGAGCTCTGATGGAAAGGTACAAGATTAATGTTATTTTCATGCCTGCTAATACAACAGTCATTGTGCATCCTATATCTCAGATGGTAATTTTGACTTTCAAGTTTTACTATTAAGAAATACATTTTACAAGACTATAGCTGCCATAGATTGTGATCCTTCTGATGGCTTTGGGAAAAATAAATTTAAAACTTTTTGGAAAGAATTCACCATTCTAGATGCCATTAAGAACATTTATATTTAGAAGGATTAAGAATATTACATAAACTTAATTGATAAAACAGCAGCATGGTTTGAGGGGATGAAGTCCAATTTTGAAAGAAGTTTTATTGTAAATAATATGCTATTAAACAGTATCACATGCTACACAGAAAATGTTCTTGAAAGGAAGAGCCAATTAATGAGGAAAGTTTATTGTTTTCTTATTTTGAAAAATTGCCACAGCAGAGGATATCTACATCATCTTGCCTTCATCTAAGATAAGCCTTGTATAGATAAAGAAAGCAGGAGCACTAAGAAGTATTTTATGCATGGGGTTTGTAAGAAAGGAGATAACTGTCACTACTCGCATGACCTCTCTAATAGTCCATACATGTAGTGTGCAAGTATTTTCAGTGAGGGTACTATATTTACAGAGGCCATGCAGATATGAGCATAGCAAGCCATTGAAACAGGAAGAAGTGACTGCTATAGATCTAACTTCAAAATTATCCCTTGCTCTTTCCTCAAGTCCCTCATTAATAGTTGAACTGATCATTGAAATGAATACAGGTGAAGTTGAGTCAAGAAATTCAAACTTTGCAACTATAGGAGCAGGTTGAGAAGACTGGGTAAATGCCATTGAGTTTGTTCTTGGGCAGCCTTACTAAGGCCATATTGCCTTTTCCTGCACTGAAGCACCCCTGCAGGGCTCAGTGCCCAAGGAAGAATCAGAAAAAAAGCAAACAGCAGTGGAAACAAAGACGCAGCTCTGCCCCTATGCTGCAGTGGAAGAGTGCTGATGTGGGGAGAACTATGTGAATTTCCATGGAGACTCCTGTGAATTATGCTAACTATGTGTGGGCTGTAGGTTCTCAACCCAGTGGATGTTACCCACAGATCATAACATATAAAATCTTGCATTGAGCCCCAGGAGGACATGGAGGTCTCTTTTGCTGTCTAGCACTGTTGTGTGGGATCTTCATGGAGGTGGTCAATGAGAAATCTAACCCCAATGAATGCTGCTTTGGTATTCTGTCCAACTGCAACCACACATATCGTCTCAAGTGTATTCACAAGTAGAGGAATGCTAATCAATTTGAGAGCAAGATCATAAAGTCCTACCCGGAATGCCAGATCACATCTAATTTTGCTATTCCAATTGAGTACTGGGTAGAGGAGAAGAAAAGAGAAGCAGAAACTTATTCAGAAATAAAAGCAGGCAATGAGCAACAAGGTGTGCAGGTATTTTGATGAAAGATGTGGGAGATTCCTATCTGGAGGGAACTGTTTTAGTAAGCACGTGTACCCTAATGGCTACAGAGAGGAGCTAGAGAGACAGAAAGTGGAAACATCAAGCAGATATTGGGCCCAATGAAGGAACCACTTCTGGGAGCTCACTGTGGAAAAAGAACAGTATCCCCTTTGACAACAATGAAGATGAAGTTGTCACTTTTGAGCTGGGTGAGATGTTGCTTATGCTTTTGGCTGCAGGTAAAAATAATAGTCTGACAAATTCTGAAGACAACTGGGACTCGTTTCATGATAAGCTTGACGATTTTTGTGATTTGGATCTATAGCAGCTTTGTGTGGCATGTGAACTGGTCTTCCGAGCCTCAGACAGCAGCTGTCCCCTGTCCCAGTGCCTGTGTTTCTCTCTTAGGTAGGCCTATCGACTCCAGGTGTTGTTGTAATAATTTTTACTCGGGGCCTCTCTTCTCAATTCCTCACCTTTCCCCCTAAACATCTGCTATTTTCTCTGTTTAAAAAGTTACAAAAATAAATCTTAAAGTTAATTTTTTTATAACATGAATTTAACTTCAGTTAGTGTAGGTTTCATTACATCATCTTGTTTTCAGCTATACACAGTTTTAGGGTGTTTATGGACTTTCCATACCCATTTTGAGGATTCTAGGTTCAAAAGTAATAGAACTGACCCTGCTTTAGGGTCTAAGAATAGGGGTGATGGGCGAAGGATTTAAATTGTGGCAAGTAGCCTTCTGCTACAGACTTAAGAGGTAAATACTTGAGGTTTCAGGTGAAATCTGCATATCTGTGTTTTTACATCTGTTCCCTACCCTGTTATCCCCACCCTGTGCTTTCATTCTGTGGTTTTGGTCTCTTGTTTAATTACACACAGTAATACCACTGGGTAACCAGAACCAGGTTTGAATGTGTTGAGATTTTTACCATGACAGGAAAATTGTGAAAAAACACATATAAAAGGTGTAATGGCATAAAAGAAATGCAGAGTTGGAAGTTGAATCCCAAGGGCTGATAGACTTGGCATGAGTGTGATAAGCTCCTCGTCCCTGCATAGATGCAGTATTCTTAGTGTCTTCAGAAAACATTGGTTTAGTGGCTTCAACCTAGTGTGGCAAACAGATCTTGCAAAACAAAGCAGTATGTTGGTAGCTGTTAATAGAGCAGCGCTAGCTCTGTCTGTCTAAAGAGAGAAATGAGCCTAGCCATAGAGAGTTAAAGCTATATGATTATCCCATGCATTAACACAAACTAGGTCTTGGATACACGGTTGTATTTAATGTGTAATGGTCTCCTAGTCTTTCCAGTCCTGGCACTTTTTGACGAAACTTTGTCCTAGTTTGTTGATTTTTTTATTTCTTTTTATGGGCATTTGCCTGATTCCATCCCTGAGCTTTGCAGGTAAAAACACGTAATTCAAGACTATGGTCTAAGGTGTCAGGGCCGAGCTGATCATGTTGGCTGTCTCTAATGTCAGGGTCAGGGATATTGCTGACTGAGAAGGGAAGGTTCAATGGTGTAATGCCAAGTTGGAAGAATGCACAAGAGGCAGACATGAGAATGAAATGGCAGGCACCGACTTTATTGTGTGGAGCTCACTTCTGCTGAGAAGTGTAGTTCTATTGGGGAGTGCAGACTATTGCACGGGGTGTGCAGTCTTGTGTGCACTTCTCCTGCTCCTCTTTCTCGTGCTACCCTTCTCCTCTCCCATTCTCTCCTCCAGGAGACTGCATGACTCCTCATATAGCAGAGTACAATAGTGGCCTTCAGCCACACATGCATGATACAATAAGCTGAAGTATGTTTACATATTTCCTAAATCTGGGGTCCTATTCCTAGCTGCAGGCCTGGATCACAGCCAGACCTTGGACCAGCCAGACGTTGGGCCAGTCAGGCCTGGTGCCCACCTAAGGGGTTTCTTGTAGTGGAGTAATTATTTTGCAGTAATAAGTCACACTTTTTCACTAAAGAAGAGGGTGTTGTAAACCTTGAGATGAGTTAAATTGTTAGAAGAATTTCCTGATTGTAAATTTTTGCAAAAATTTTGTAAATTTTTGTATTTTCTCTATTTCCTGAAAATAACTTGGAGATGCTCCCAAATAGTCCATCTATCACTTTCCTTGGATCCCACCAATTCTTTCACTTTAAGAGAAAACAAGTCATTCTTATAAAGGTCTCTGTATTTTGTAGGTGCTCTTTTCTAAGATGCACTTTCCCCCTCCCCAAGAAAAAAATACAATTTAAATAAAATCATTAAAAGGGGTATTCTGTTAAAGATGGCAGAGTACATAAACTAACTGTACTTGCCTCCTCTGACGACCACATCAAAATTGCAACTAAACTACAGAACAACAATCATAGGGAGTTGCATAAAGTTGGGCTGAAGTAAAGTCCTACAACTGGGAACACACAGAAGAGGCCACCTTGAGACTGGTAGGAAGGGAAGAGATGTGGAACTGTCAGGTCCCACACCTGAATGTGTAGGTCGAGAATCAGAAGAAATAGCTCAGCTGCAGAGATCTTCCCAGAGGAGTTTGGGGTCCCTGCCCATACCAGGCTCTGCAACCCAGGGTTCCAGTGCCAGGAAGGGAAGTCCCCACAATTTCTGGCTGTGAAAACTGGAAGATGTTGTGGCTGAGTGAGATGGGGGGCCACAGGAGTCACAGACATTCCTCTTAAGGGACCCACACAAGTGGACTTACTGCTGACAGATTTGCTCACTTTGAGCTTCAGTGCTGGAACAGCAGCCTGAAAGACACCATGGACATGAGGGAAGGCTTCAAATCAAGGGCTGAAGGGGTAGCTTTCTCTGAGACAAAAGTGCTGGCAGAGGACATAATTCCTTTGTTCAGCACATCCAAAGACGACACACCCAAAGGGCATACTGGGCAGGCACAAGAGCCCTGATAAAATGAAACCTGTTCCATAGGGTCAGCCCCTGAACAACAGCTCCTCCACTGTAGTCACTGGCCAGTCCTCACAACTAATCAGCCCAAGGGTCAGTCCCTCTCATTGATGTTCAAAGCAATCAAGGCTCAAATAAAATAGGAGGGCACACACAACCCATACAAGCAACACACCTGAAGTACCCAGACTGTGCCCCTGGGCCCACAGAACACTTACTACATAAGGCCACTCTACTAAGACTGGGAAACAAAGCTCTACCTAATACATAGAAACAAAACACAAAGAGGCAGCCAAAATGAGGAGACAAAGAAATGTGACCCCAAATGAAAGAACAGAACAAAGCTCCAGAAAAAGGACTAAACAAAATGGAAACAAGCAATCTACCAGACATAGAGTTCAAAACACTGGTTATAAAGATGCTCAATGAACTTAAGGGAAGAGTGATGAACTCAGTGAGAACTTTAACAAAGATATAGAAAATATAAAAATGGAGATAGAAAACAAAAAAGAACTAGTCAGAAATAAAGATTACAATTACTGAAATGAAGAATACCTTAGAGGGAATCAATAGTAGATTACATGAAGCAGAGGATCAAATCAGCTATTCAGAAGATAAGGTAGCAGAAAACACCAATCAGAACAGCAACAAGAAAAATAATCTGAAAAAATGAGGATAAGTTAAGGGGTTTCGGGACAACATCAAGTGTACTAATTTACATCATAGGAGTACCAGAAGGAGAAGAGAGAGAACAAGGAATTGAAAATCTATTTCAAGAAATAATATTTTAAAACTTCCCTAACCTGGCAAAGGAAATAAACATACAAGCTCAGGAAGTGCATAGTCTCAACCAAGATGAACCCAAAGAGGCCCATACCAAGACACATCATAATCAAAATGACAAAGGTTAAAGACAAAGAGAGAATCTTAAAAAACAGCAAGAGAAATACAGTTACAGAAACTTTGCAAACCAGAAGGGACTGGTACAGAATATTCAAAGTGGTGAAAAGAAATGATCTACCACCAAAATTATTCTACCTTTTTTACCCTGAAAAACTATCATTTAGACTGGAAGTACAAATAAAGAGCTTCCCAGATAAGAAAAAGCTAAAGAGTTAATCACCACCAAGCCAGTACTACAGGAAATGCTGGAGGAACTTCTTTAAGAAGAAGAAAAATGAGATTAAAAATATGAAAAATAAAATGGCAATAACTATATGTCTAGTAGCAATTATTTTAAATATAAATGGATTAAATTCTCCACTCAAAAAGCATGGGGTCTTTTGGTTGAATGGAGAAGAAAACAAGACCCTTACATATGCTGCCTATGAGACACACTTCAGATCAAAAGACACACACAGACTGAAAGTGAGGAGATGTAAAAAGATGTTTCATGAAAATGGAAACGAGCAAACAAAAAAGCTGGAGTAGCAACACTTATACCAGACAAAATGGACCTTAAAACAAAACAAAGTCTATAACAAGAAACAAAGACGGACCCAAAGATTCCACTTCTGGCTATTTATGCAAAAAAACAAAAAAACAAAAAAAAACAAAAAAAAACCAAAACGCTACTTCGAAGAGACGTGAGAGCCCATATATTCACTGCGACATTATTTACAATAGTCAATATACGGAGGCTACTTGGGTATCCATTCATGGGTGAATGGATAAAGAGGTAGTATATAGATAAAATGGAATATCACTCAGCCCTAAAAAAACAAAATTTGAAATATTGCCATCTGCAACAATATGGATGGACCTAAAGGGTATTATGCTGAGTGAGTGGTATAAGTCAGACAGAGAAAGACAAATGCCATATGATTTCACTTACATGTGGAATTTAAAAAACAAAATAAATTAACAAACAAAACGGAAACAAACTCATAGATACAGAGAACATTCTGATGGTTGCCAGATGGGAGGGGGTTGGAGGGATGGGTAAAAAAGGAGAAGGGATTAAGAACTACAAATTGGTAGTTACAAAATAGTCACAAGGATGTAAAGTATAGCATAAGGAATATAGTCAATAATATTGTAAAAGCTATGTATGCGTCAGATGAATACTAGACTTCTTGGGGCAATCACTTTGTAAGTTATATAAATATCTAATGACTATGTTATACACCTGAAACTAATATAATTTTGTATATCAACTATAATTGAAAAACTTCTTTTTAATTTTTTAAAACAGATAGTGACCAGAGGGGAGGGTGGAGGGCGGAAAATTTTTAAAATAAAATGTTAAATTAATTAATTATTTTTTTTAAGAGGAAAAAAAAGAAATAGGGCCTTTGGGGAGTAATTAGATCATGAGGACAGAGCCCTCATGTATGGAATTAATGCCCTTATAAAAGAAGCTCAAGAATGATCCCTGCCACTTCCACCATGAGGTTACACTGAGAAGACTGCTGTAAGGAAGCAAGGTCTCTCACCAGTCACTGAATCTGCCAGTGCCTTGATCTTGGTCTTCCCAGTCTCCAGAACTATGAAAACTAAATTTCTGTTTTTTATAACCTGCCCAGTCTATGGCCTTTTGTCATAGCAGCCTTAATGAACCAAGACACTGTTCTTTTCTAAAATGGGCCTTTATTGCTCTAAATTTCTAAGGGTCCAGAAGTTAATCCATTTCAATAACTGTTCTGGGTGCTCTTGAAAAAGATGTGTATCCCGATGTTTGTGGGGTAGAATGCTCTATAAATGCCAATTCATTCAAGTCAGTTGATAGTGTTGTTCACATCTTCCGTATCTTACAGATTTTCCAACTAATTTGTCAAATGATGAAAACAATACAATTTAGTAATGACTTTGATATCCTTTACTCAAGGAAAAACAACTCATGGCTCATGGGAATACAGTGCCTCAAACGCAGTGTAGCACCCTTCGTAAGGGATTTTAGACAAGAGTGAGTTTTATAGAACTTTAGAAGTGGCAACATGAAAACAGGCAATAATTGGCTAGCAGGCTGGAAATTTCTTTATAGGACCAGCAGTCAGGTTCTATTTTCTAGGGTAAGGTAAGCTAGCTAAAGCTGATTTGGAGGATCGTGATTAGTGTATGTTAGGTTTCCTTGACAACGAAGCATTTCCAATAGGTGCAGGATAACAGGTTTAGATTTGTGACTGGGTTGGGACACTGGAGCAGACTCCATTTTGTGGTTCCTGACATATAAATTAAATTTAATAAATATTTCTATAAATTGTTGATGAGAAGTGTTGAGGTATCCAACTATAACTGTGAATTTGTCTTCTTTCAATATTTTTAGTTTTTACCCTTCACATATTTTGATAGTTTATTATTATTAAATGAATTTTTTCCCTGGTGTTATTCTTTGCTCTGAATTATACTTCATCTGATATTAATATAGTCCACTTCAGAATGATATGTATTTTTTATCCTTTTACTTTCAACATCTTAGTGTCTTTGTAGATATTATATATAGTTGTGATTTTGCTTTTTTAACCAATCCGAAAACCTCTGCCTTTTAATTAAAGTATTTAGACCACTTTTATTTAATGTGATTTAATGCTATTCTCCATTTTAAATCTACTATCTTCATAATTTCTACTTGTTGCATTTATCCTTTGTCCTCTTTTTCCTGTCTTATATATCCTTTTGGATTAATTAAATGTCATTTTAGTATTTTACTTTTTCTCCTGTTGGTTTATTAGCTACAAGTCATGTTTATCATTTTATCATTTTAGTGGTTGTTTTAGTATTGTATCTCTTTAATTTATTACAATTTACCCTTCGATGATATTATAACACTTCACATAAAGTTTAGGACCTTACAAAATGTACTTCCATTGTTCTGCTCCCAACTTTTTATGCTATCATTTTGTATAATTTTCTTCTAATATTGTACATGGCACATTGCATTATTACCTTTGCTTTAAACTGTAAATTAACTTTTTACATTCTTTAAATAATTAAAAATTTTAATGTTTATTAATGCAGTTACCATTTTGAGTGCTCTTCATTCCTTTGTGTAATTCCAAAGTTGCATCTATGTAACTTTAATTCTACTCAAAGGCATTTCTTTAACATTTTTTTGAAGTGCTGATGATAAATTCTTTCAGCTTTTGTACATCTAAAAATGAATTTTGTCTTTGTTTTTAAAGATATTTTGCTGAGTTCACTTTTTTCTTTCAATACTTTAAAGATGCTGCTCCACTGCTTTCTTATTTGCCTTGTTTCCAGTGAAAAATCTGCTGTCATGCTTAGCTTTATTCCTCTGCCATAAGTTTTCTCAGGCTGCTTTTACGGTTTTCTTATTATCACTCGTATTGTGAAATCGATCATGATGTGCTTTGGTTTAGTTTTCTTCCAATTTATTGTGCTTGGGGTTCATCAGAATGCTTGGACTTAGGGGTTTGTGGTTTTTATCATATTTGGAATATTTTCAGCCAATTTTTCCTCAAATATTTTTTTCTGTACTCCTGCTCTCACTTGAGGATTACAGCATATATATGAGGCAGCTTAAAGTTGTCCACAGTTGACTGGTACTTAATTCATTTCTTTCTCTCAATATTTTTTCTCTCATTGTTTCGTTTTGGATAGTTTTTATTACCTTGACTTCAAGTTCATTAATCTTTTCTTCTGCAATAGTTTGTTGGCTTTAATCTCATCTGGTGTATTTTTCATTTGAGACATTTAGTTTTCGTCTTGAGAAGTTCAATTTGGATCTTTTTTATATATTCCATGTCTCTACTGCACATGTTTAATATCTTCTCTAGCTTTTTTTCATATGGAATACAGTTATAATATCTACTTTAATATGTATGTCTATGAATTCTATTATCTGTGTACATTCTGGGTCAGTTTTAATTGCTTTTTCTCATTATTATGAGCCATATTTTCCTGTTTCTTTACATGCCTTATAAGATTTTATTGATGCCAAATATTGCTAATTTTACATTGTTGGGTTCTGGACTTTTTGGTATTTCTATAAGTACTCTTGAACTATGTTCTGGAATACAGTTAAGTAATAGCTTGATCCTTTCAGGTCTTGCTTTTAAGGATTGTTATTCAACACTAAAAAGCACTTATTCAGGGCTAATTTTTCTCTGATACTGAATCAAAACCATCTACCAAATGCCAACTAAATTATGAGATTTTTCCAATTTGGCTGGTAGAGCAATTCACTTTTCTTGGCCCTGAGCTATGAGGATTATTCCCTCTAATATTTTCAGATGGTTATTTATCCACCCTCAAGTAGATTTCACCCACATACATTTATCAATACTCCATTGATTATTTGAGAAGCATCCTCTACAGATCTCTGGAATTCTCTCTCTGTTGAGCACTCTTCTATCCAATACTCTACCCTGTACACTTTAGTTTCCTTGGCTTCTCTGCATTCCTAGCACCATCTCCTCAACTCAGGATGATTGCCAGCTCTAACTGGGTTCCCCCCTCTTGCACGATGCCTAGAAGCTCTTTCCAAGCAGTCAGCTAGGTCAGTTTTAGGGTTCATCTCATTCATTTCCCTTCTCTCAGGAATTACCATCCTTTGCTTTCTGATATCTAGTGTCTTGAAGACCATTGGTTCAAACACATTGACCCACTTTTATAAATTATTTCAAGCAGGAGAGTTAATCTGGTCCCTTTTATTTCATTTAAGGCAAAGACCAAAGTGGCCATTAGTTTTATCAACCTTTATTATCCAAACTCATTGCTTTCTGGGTTGCAATTATATTTTGGCTAGTTAGGATGTTTGAAATATTTTATAAAGTGCGCATGATTACAAAAAGGTATAAAAGTGAATCAGAAGTACAAAAACCAGTTTATAACAGATAAGCTGAGCTGAGGCCCTGACTACAGGGGAGTCTTGCAGAACATGTAACTGCCATCTTCCTTGAGAACCTGAGGAGAGCCATATCTTGGAACGTGAAGGCCTCCCAGGCATAGAAAGAGACTCGAGATGCTAGGACACCCAAAAATAAGAGTCCATCATGATCACACTCTCTGACCATCAAACATATTAATATGCACCCACATCTCACATTAAATATAATGTATATAATCGGTAGATGAAAACAGTTTCTCAAGAAAATTGACTTTTGCTTATGTCAAACCTTACTAACATGCTAAGAATGAATCAACAATATAACAAAGTATACCAGTTCAAAAAGTGTATGAAAAAAAGATATTTCATATCCTTCAAAGTAGACAGCTTACATAAAGAGCTGGGTTTTTTAAATAAAATACTTGTGTTACGAGTGCAGCTTCAGTTCACACGGTCATAAAAATGTCAATTTCTATGAGAAAATTAGAAAAGAAAGGGCCTAAGATGTACCAGATAATTGATCACAAATTTTAAAACTCTATAACCAATATGCAAATGATTAAGATCCATTTTTTTGGGCAATTAATGATAATTTTTAAAAGATTTCATTTGCCAAAAGCAATGTCCTAGAGAATGCACTACTTAAATAAACTTCAATATTTAAACACATCACTGACATATTCTGTCAAAATGCAGGTTTTGATTCAATAAGTCCAGAGGTTGAGGGGCAAAAGATTCTGCATTCTAACAAGCCCCTCAGGGAAGCTAAGGATGCTGACCTTGGACATTACAGGCATTAATGTGAAAGCTTGAAGCTGGTAAACAGGGGTCAGGAGCAGAACACCAATTGCCCATTTCAGATGAAGATGAAAAAATAAGATCCAACTATATCATGTCAGCAAAAACCCCATATTAAATACACTAATATATGTAGAATAAAATTAAAAATTTGGAGAAAAAGATATGCAATACAAACACTAAAAAAAACGATGGTGGTTATATTACTATCAGACAAAGCAGATATCAAGCAAGGATAATTAACAAGAATAAAGAAGGACATTAGATAATGATAAAAGAAGACCCTGAATTGCCAAAGCCATCCTGAGAAAAAAAGAACAAGGCTAGAGGTATCACTCTGCCCAACTTCAAATTATACTACAAAGTGACAGTAATCAAACAGCATGGTATTGGCGGCAAAACAGACACATGGACCAGTGGAACAGAATCGAGAGTCCCGAAGTAAACCCATATTTATATGGGCAAGTAATTTTCAACAACAACAAAAAAAGCCAAAAACATACAGTGGAGAAAGGAAAGCCTCTTCAATAAATGGTGCTGGGAAAACTGGAAAGCCACCTGCAAAAGAATGAGACTAGACTGTTGTCTATCACCACACACCAAAATTAACTCAAAATGGATTAAGGACCTGTATATAAGACCTGAAACAATAAAATGCATAGAAGAAAACATAGCAATGAAACTCAAGGACCTTGGATTTAAAGAGGATTTTATGACTTTGACCTCAAAGACCAGGGAAATAAAAGCAAAAATAAATGGATGGGACTACATCAAACTAAAAAGCTTCTGCTCAGCAAAAGAAACCATCAACAAGGTAAAGAGACAGCCATCAGAATGGGAAAATATATTTGCAAACAATGCCTCCAATAAAGGCCTAATATCCAAAATATACAAAGAACTCATATGACTCAATAACAACAAAAAACACAAACAATCTGATCAAAAACTGGGCAGATGATTTGAGCAGACACTTCTCCCCAGAGGACACACAAATGGTCAAAAAACATAAAAAGATGCTCAACATTGCTAGCTATTAGAGAAATGCAAATCAAAACCACAATGAGATACCATATCACAACTGTTAGAATGGCTATAATCAACAGAACAAGTAATGCTGAAGAGAATGCAGAGAAAAAAGAATCCTCATACACTGCCGGTGGGACTGCAAATTGGTACAGCCACTATGGAAAACAGTATGGAGGTTCCTCAGAAAACTAAGAATTGATCTACCATATGATCCAGCAATCCCTCTACTGGGTGTTTACCCCAAAGACTTAAAATCATATCCATAAAGATATTTGCATACCAATCCTCATTGCAGCATTATTTATGGTGGCCAGGACATGGAAGCAACTGCAGTGTCCTACGATAGATGATTAGCTAAAGAAGCTGTGGTACATATATACAATGGACTATTACTCAGCTATAAGAATAGCTGAAATACTGCCATTTGCAACAACATGGATGGAATTCAAGATAATCATGCTAAGCAAAATAAGCCAGACAGAAAAAGTTGAAAATCACATGATATCACTTATATGTGGGATATAAACCTAAAAGCAATAAAGGAACAGGATAAACAAACAGACTCTTGGACATGGACTATAGGCTAGTGGTTACCAGAGGATAGAGGGTGGAGGAGGGGGTGAGGTAGGTGAGGTAAAGGGGGTCAAATATAAGGGGTAGGGGAAGGGTGAAGTGGGTAAAGGGGATCAAATATATGTAGCTGAAAGAAACTGGACTTTGAGTAGTAAACACACAATAGAATATACAGATGTTAAATATAATGTACACCTGAAAATTATATGAGTCAAAACCTGATAAACAAAGGATAAAATGGAAAAATTCACAATTAGAGTTGAAGACTTAAACATTCCTCTCTCAATAACCAATAGAACAAGTAAATAGAAAATTAGCAAGGATATAGAAAACCTGAACACCATCCGACTAGATCTAATTGTCATTTATAGAACACTCTACCTGACAAAAGTAGATTTATATTTTTTCCAAGTGCATATGGAACTTCATCAAGATAGAAGATATCCTTGGTCATAAAACAAACTTTAACAACTGTCAAAGAATTGAAATCATTCAAAGTAAATCATACAAAGTCACACTAGCTGACCATATTATGCAGAATTCTAATATACCCCCCAAAATTTTTCTACTCACTGGTGTACAATCGTATATAATCTCTGAGATTGTAATTATGATGGGATATCACTCCAATGATTAGCTTCAACAGCCGACTTTAAGAAAGGGAGATTATCTGGGTGGGCCTAACCGATTGGGATCTAGAGGTCAGAAGCAGAGGAAGTCAAGGACTCAAACTGTAAGAGTATTTTCGATGGAGGGAGATTCACTATCGATGGCTTTGAAGGTGGACTGGACCACACGGCATGACATGCAGGTGGACTTTAGGGACTAAGAATGATCCAACAAGGAAAAGTGAATGGCCTCAGTCCCACAACTGCCAGGAACTGAATTCTGCCACAATAACATGAGCTTGGAAGAGGATCCAGTTCTCCAGATGAGAACACATTTCCACAGACACATCGATTTCAGCCTTGTGAGAACCTGAGCAGAAAACTCAGACACACTGTTCCTGACTTCTCACCTATAGAACTGTGAGCTGTTGTTTTAACCCACTAAGTGTATGGTAATTTCTTACATAGAAAACTAATGTACTGACCATAAGAAAAGAAAACTATGAATCAGTAACAGAAAGATGACAGGAAAATCTCCAAACACTTGGGAAATAAACAATGCAAGTCAAATAATTCGTGATTCCAGGGAAATCAGAAAATGTTTTTAATCAATCAAAAATGAAGCATATAATATATCAAAATATGTGGGAAGTAGCTAAAGCAGTCTTTTGAAGAAAGTGTACAATCTCAAATGCTTATATCAGAAAATAAGGAATGTCTCATGCAGAAAAAATATGGAGATATAGAATGTAGCATGGGGAAGATGGTTAACAGTGTTGTAATAAATATGTAAGGGGGAACAGGGGTACTAGATTTAGTGGAGTGATCACTTTGGAAGTTATATGGATCTCTGATCACTACGCTATACAACTGAAACTGGTATATTATTGTATGCCAAGTATAAGTGAAAAAAACTTATTGAATTGTACAATGTAAATACTAGCAACTAATCATCTATTTCAATAAAGATTTTAAAAATGCCTCAGAGTGATGTAAGCATCATGGCTGTGTGAAGAGACCTCCAGGTCTCTCCACTTGAAGTTACAACAAGTTGGACAGCTATGATTCAAAAAAGGACTCCCCGTTCAACACACAAACATGTCTGAGAGATCCTGGCATTGAGACATCTGAAGGTAGGCATATCAGAGCAAACAAGGGAGATAAGATGGGGGGAAGGACAGATACAAGAGCCACAGGTGCAGTCCAGCACTCGCTGGTTTCTCAGCCCATGGAACAACAGTGAAGGGTTGAGGTGCAACCCACACTGGGCAGACCAGAAGGGCAGATGCAGCAATCCAGCCTGAATGGCCAGTATACACTGAGACTGAAGCCGAGGTCAAGGGCAGAGAACTGGTTCAAAGGATGGCAGCAACCTACAAACACCATCACCAAGCATACAAAACCACAGTCACAGGAGTCCACCCCAACCTACTGTGGCCCACCTAGCACTGCAGCACTTGCTCAGCAGATCATTGAGGGACAGCAACTTCCAGCCTAAGTGCTTTATACTCATTGCAGTTTACCTGCTTGGAAAAAACGGGAGCTGCAAGCTAACTCACTCACCTACCTACTCCTCCCCCACCCATCCCGAGGAGCCTGATAGAGGCAGCTGGGACATCTCAGACTGAGCAGCATGGCTGGCAGCTTCTGGCTGAAGGAAAATAGTGCTGGCCAGGAGACCCTTAGCCCTCCACATCCCACCACCGGCCTGGTACCCTGAGACTGTGACCTAGTGGTAAAGAGGACGCCCACCTCTTTGGGGAATGAGAGTTATTTTCCATGGCTGAGTAGACATCACTGACACCCAGAAGTCTCAATAACGTTGGTAGGAAAAAAAAAAAAAAAAAAAAAAAAATTGCACTATAGCACCACCTACTGGAAAACAAAAGAAACACCTCTACTTACCAACCTGCTAAACAGTTAAGAGATTTAAAAAAAAAAAAAAAAAAGTAATCCATCAAGGACCAGGAATAATCAAGGTGGCAAGATAGCTTAGAAAGAAAATGAGACATCTCTAGAAAATAAAGACATGGAAGATCGTGATTTAAATAGAAAATTCAAGATCGCAGTTCTGAAAAAACAAGTACACGAAAACTCAGAAAGGCAGTTCAATGAGTTCAAAAATAAAATCCATGAACATTTACCAAAGTATTTACCAAAGAGATTAAAACTATAAAAAGAACCAAATAGATTCTGGAGCTGAAGAACTCAGTAAATGAGAACAAGAATAATTAGAGAACGGAAGAAATAGACCAGATGGAGGAATTAGTCACATAGAAGATAGAAATCTAGAAATGACTCAGGTGGAAGAAGAAAGAGAATTGAAACTTAAAGAAAGAATGAACATTATGAGAATTGTCTGATACCATTAGAAAGAGCAATATAAGAATAATGGGTATACCAGAAGGAGAAGAGTGAAAGAAAGAAACTGAGAGCCTATTTAAACAAATAATCAATAAAACTTCCCAATCTATGGAAAGAGGTGAATCCTTGATTCCAAGAAGCTAAAAGAACGCCTAATTATCTAAATGAAAAATGACCTTCTCCAAGGCACATTATATTAAAGCTGTCAAAAGTTAAAAACAAAGAAAAAAATTCTCAAGGCAGACAGGGAAAAGAAGGCAGCAACCTATAAAAGAAACCCCATTAGATTATCATAGGATTTTTTAAGATACCCTATGAGCTAAGAAAAAGTGGAATCAAATATTCAAAATATTGCATGAGAGAAATCACCAGCCAAAAAAATATTATATATCCAGCAAAGTTCTCTTTAGATATTAGGGAGAAGTAAATGATTTTCCAGACAAACAGAAGCTGAGGGAATTGATTACCAAAAAACCTGCATTACAAGAAATGCCAGAGAAAGGAGCTCTTTTATCTGAAACAAACAAACAAAAAAATAAAAGGATATAAAGATGCGAGTAAGAAGACAAACAGAAGCAGAAAATTGCAACCCTTGTTCAGAATGGAGTATTAAAAATTTAAATACCTCATAAAGATTAAAAGAGGTTAATGTTTTTTTTTAAAAAAAAAAGCTATTGCAATTTGGAAAATAATGCACAGTGTTAAAAAAGATAATTTGTGACAACAACAACAAAAAAACATAAAAAGGGATTGGAAAGGTACTGAATTTGCACAAGCGAATGAAGATAAGATTCATTCGGGGGGGGGGAAAGGATTATTTGTACATATTAAAAGTTTTTTGCAAAAACATAATACTACTCACAAAACAAAAATCTATAACAGAACTAAAGGGAGAAACTGACAAAAACACAATTACAGTAGGGGTCTTAAATACTCACTGACACAATAAATAGATCCAAACAGAAAAACTAATAAGAAAAAGTTGGCTTTATATTTTTATTAGATTTATTGGGGTGATGTTGGTTAATAAAATTATACGTTTCAAGTGTACAATTCAGTAACAAATCATCTGTATATGGCATTGTATATTCACCAACCAAAGTCGAACTTCCTTTTGTCACCATTTGACCCCTTTTACTCTTATTTACCTCCCTCCTTCTCTCTTTCCCTCTGGTAACTGCTAAACTGTTGCCTTTGTCTATGAGTTTTTGTTTGTCTTGTTCATTTATTGCTTTCAGTTCTATATTCCACATATGAATGAAATTATATGGTTCACTGCAGCATTATTCATGGAGGCTAAGACATGCAAACAACTGAAGATGATTGGATAAAGATGTGGTACATATATACAATGGAATATATATTCAGCCATAAGACAAGATGAAATACTGCTATTTGGGACAACATGGATAGATCTTAAGATTATCATACTAAGCAAAATAAGTCAGACAGAAAAAGTTAATGAAATATTGGTGTTAAATGACACATTGGACTAAATGGACATAGCCAATATTTACAGAGCTTTTAACACCAGAACATCAGAATATACATTTTTCTCTAGTGCACATGGAACATTCACAAGACAAGTCTCAACGAAGTCAAGAAGGTTGAAATCATACCAAGCATATTCTCTAACCACAACAACTTGAAATTAGAAATCAACTGCAAAAAGAAACCTGGAAAAACCACAAGTGTGGAGATTAAACAACATGCTAGTGGACAGCTACTGGGTCAAAAAAAAAAATTTTTTAAGAAATCAAAAGATACCTATAAACAAATGAGAATGACATTACAACATATAAAAATTAGGGGATGCATCAATAGAGAGAAGTTAATACTATTACAGGCCTATCTCAAGAAACAAGAAAAGTGTCAAATAAACAATCTAACATTTACCTTAAAGGATTAGTAAAAGAAGAACAATTTAAAAAAGAAATTGAAGAAGATACAAATAAATGGAAGAATATACCATGCTCATGGGTAGGAAGAATCAACATCGTTCACATGGTCATACTACCCAAAGCAATCTATAGATTCAATGCAATCCTTATTAAAAAATCAATGGAATTTTTCACAGGACTAGAATACATAATCCAAAAATGTATATGCAACATAAAAGATCCCAAATAGCCATGGCAATCTTGAGAAAGAAGAACAAAGTTGGAGGTTTCACTATACCTGATATCAAACTATACTATAAGCCCATAGTAATCAAAACAGCATGGTACTGGCATAAAAACAGATATATTGATCAATGGAACAGAACAGACAGCCCAGAAATAAATCCATGTCTGTAAACTCATTTATTATATGACAAAGGAGGCAAGAATATACAATGGGGTAAAGACAGTCTCTTCAATAAATGGTGCTGGGAAAATTGGACAGATACATGCAAAAATATGAAACTGGACCACCTTCTTACATCATATATGAGAATAGACTCAAAATAGATTAAAGACTTAAATGTAAGACCCAAAACCATAAAACTTTTAGAAGAAAATATAGGCAATAAACTCTCTGATATTGCTCTTAGTAATTTCTTTTCAGATATATCTCCTTGGGCAAAGGAAACAAAAGAAAAAATAAACAAATGGGACTACATCAAACTACAAAGTTTTTGCCACAGAGAAGGAAACCATCAACAAAACGAAAAGACAACCTACTGAATGGGAGAAGATAGTCACCAATGATACAACCAATAAGGGGTTAACATCCAAAATATATAAAGAACTCATACAGCTCAACCAAAAAAAAAAAAATCCAATTGAAAAATGGGCAGAAGACCTAAATTGATATTTCTCTAAAGAGAAAATATAGATGGCCAATAGACATGAAAAGGTGCTTGAGGTCACAAATCAGAGAAATGCAAATTAAAACCACAATAATATGTCAAATGATATATCACTTCACACCTGTCAAAACAGCTATCATCAATAAATCAAAGTACAGGAGTTGGTGAGGACGAAAAGGGAACCTCACTCACTGTTGGTAGCATTGCAAATTGGTACAGCCACTACAGAACACAGTCTGTAGGCTCCTCAAAAAATTAAAAATGGATATACCTTTTGACTCAGCAATTGCACTCCTGAGTATTTATCCAAAGAAAACCAAAACACTTATTTGTAAAGATCTATGTTCCACTATGTTCATGGCAGCTCTATTCACAATAGCCAAGATATAGAAGCAACCTAAATGCCTATCAATAGACGACTGGATAAAGTTATGGTTCATGTATGCAATGGAATCTTACTTGGCCATAAAAAAAAAAACTACCATTTGCAATGACATAGATGGACCTAGAGGTTATAATGCTGAGTGAAATAAGTCAGGCAAAGAAAGATAAATACCATATGATTTCACTCATATGCAGAATCTAAGGAACAAATAGAACAAACTAATTGAAAAAAAGACTCACAAATATAGAGGACAATCTGGCGACTGCCAGAGGGCAGGTTGGCAGGCGGGGCGGGGGTGGTAGAAAGGGGTGAATAATTAAAAAAGTGTAAATTAGTAGTTGAGAGATTGTCACAGGGATGGGGAGTAAGGCATAGGGAATGTAGTCAGCCATAATGTAATGGCTATGTGTAGAGCCAGATGGGTAATAGAGTAATCAGAGGGATGGTTTCATAAATGTTAACCAACATACTATATACTTGAAACTAATGATACAATAAAATGAAATGAAAAAGAACAAATGAAGCCCAAAGTCAGTAGAAGGAAAATAATGATAAAAATTAGAGCAGAATTAAATGAAAAAATAGAAAAAATTAATGCAACAAAGAGCTGGTTCTTTGAAAAGATCAATAAAATTGACATGCTCATGGCTAGATTCACTATGAGAAAAAGAGAAAAGACACAAATAAACAAAATCAGAAGGGAAAGAGAAGTTTATGATGAATACCACCGAAATACAAAGGATCACACAAGAATACTATGAAAGACTATAGCCGCCAAATTCAATAACTAAGAAGAAATAAATAAGTTCTTAGAAATATATAATCTTCCTAGACTAAATTACAAAAAAAAAAAAACAGAAAAATCTAAATAGACTGATCAACAGTAAGAAAATTGAAACAGTCATCAAAAACCTCCCAAAAAGGAAAAGTCCAGGACCAAATGGCTTCACTAGTAAATTCTACCAACCATTCAAAGATGGTTTAATACAACAAAGAGCTGTGCTCTAATCTTCCTCAAACTCTTCCAAAATATTTAAGAAGCAATACTTCCTAACTCATTTTATCAGGCCAACATTATTACCCTGATACAAAAAGCTGGCAAGGACAACACACACACACACACACACACACACACACACACACACACACACACAAAATTACAAACCAATATCTCAGAGAAACATAGATGCAAAAAAAACAAAAAACAAAAAACCTAGCAAATTAAATACAATAATACATTAAAAATACAATACATCATGATCAAATGTGGTTCATTTCAAGAACCCAAGGGTAGTTCAACCTATGCAAATCAAACAATGTAATACATCACAATTAACAAAATAAAGGATAAAAATTATATGATCATATCAATAGATGCAGAAACAGCATTTGACAAGCTACGACATTTATTTATGATTAAAACATTCAATAAAATGAGTATAGAAGGAGAGCATCTCAACATAATAAAGGCCATATACGACAAATCTTCAGCTAATATCATACTTAATAGTGAAAAACTAAAAGCTTTTCCTCTAAGATCAAGAACAAGACAAGATTGCCTGCTCTTACCACTCTTATTTAATTTAATATTGGAAGTCCTAGCTAGAGCAATCAGGCAAGAGAAAGAAATAAAAGGCATCCAAATTAAGAATGAAGAAGTCAAATTGCAGATGACATGATTCTATACAGAGAAATCTCTTGAAGACTCAACCAAAAACCTACTAGAAACAATAAACAAATACAGTAAAGTTGCAAGGATACAAAATCAATGTACAAAAAACTGTTGCATTCCTATATACTAACAACAAAATATCAGAAAAAGAAATGAAGAAGTAATTCCATTTGTGATTGCAACAAAAAGGATAAAATACCTAGCTATAAATTTAACAAAGAAAGTAAAGGACCTCTACTCTGAAAACTGTAAGACATTGCTGAAAGAAATTGAAATAGACTCCAAGAAATGGAAAGATGCCCTATTCATGGATTGAAAGAATTAACATAGTTAAAATGGCGATATTACCTAAAGCAGTATACAGCTTTAATGCAAAATCCCAATGACATTTTTTAAACAAATAGAACAAAAAAATATGTCAAATTCATATGGAACCACAAAAGACCCCAAATAGCCAAAGCCATCTGGTGAAAAAAAGGACAAAGCTGGAGGTATCACATTCCCTGACTTCAAATTATACTACAAAGCTATAACAATCAAAAGAGTATGGTATTGGAAGAAAAATAGATACACAGACCAATGGAACAGAATTGAGAGTCCAGAAATAAACCCACATGTATATGGGCAACTAATTTTTGATAAAGGAGTTGAAAACATACAACAAAGAAAAAGCCTCTTCAATAAATGAATAGCCACATGCAAAAGAATGAAACTAGAATATTTGACATCATACACAAAATTTAACTAAAAAGGATTAAAAACTTCAATATAAGACCTGAAACAATAAAATTTACACAGAAGAAAATACAAGTACTAAACTTATGGACCTTGATCTCAGAGTGGCTTTTTTGAACTAGACACTAAAGGCAAGGAAATAAAAGCAAAAATAAATGAACGAGATTACATCAAAGTAAAAAGCTTCTGCGCAGCAAAAAAAAAAAAAAAAAAAAACCCTCCAGAAAACAAAAAGGCAACCAACTGAAAGTGAAAATATATGTGCAAACAACACCTCCAATAAATGGCTAATATCTAAAATATGTGAAAACCTCATACAACTCAATAACAACAACAACAACAAAACTATCCAATTAAGAAATGGGCAGAGGACATGAACAGATACTTTTCCCAAGAAGACATATAAATGGCCAATATGTAAAAACAGGCTCAACTTCACTAGCTATAGGAAAAACGCAAATCGAAACCACTATAAGATACCATCTCACACCTGTTGGAATGGCTATTATCAATAAGACAAGAAATGAATGTTGGAGAGAATATATAGGAGGAAAAACCCCTCATATACTACTGGTGGAAATGTAAACTGGTACAGCCACTATGGAAAACGGTATGGAGTTTCCTCAAAATATTAAGAATAGAGCTACCTTATGACCCAGAAATATCCCCTCTGAGAATCTACCAGAAAAATTCAAAAATATGTATTCATAGAGATATATGTACTTCCATGTTCACTGCAGCATTATTCATGATAGTCAAGACATGGAAACAGCCTCAGCGTCCTTTGATAGATAATTGGATAAAAACGTGGTACATATATACAATGAAATACTACTCAGCCATAAGAATAGATGAAATACTGCCATTTGTAGCAATGAGGATGGATCTTGAGATTATCATGCTAAGCAAAATAAGTCAGATGGAAAAGGACAAGAACCATATGATCTCACCCATGTGGTATATGAAACAGAAAGAAAAATTGAACAAAAAACAAACAAACAAATTCATAGACATAGATAATAGTATGGTGGCTATCAGAGAGGAAGGGGATGGGGGCAGGATAAAGAGGGTAAAGGTAGTAACATATAGTTTTATTAAGCAATGTCATTCCAATAAATTTAATTTTTAAAAAATCTCCAATTAACAATCTAAGCTTCAAACTTAAGAAACTAGAAAAAATAAGAACAAAACAAACCCAAAACAAAGAGAAGAAAGAAGAGATGAGTAAAAAGCAATGAAATTGAAAAGGGAAAAATAATAGAGAAAATAAATGAAACCAAAAGTTTCTTTGAAAAGACCAATAAAATTGATAAACCTCTCATAAGACTGACAAAACAAGAGGGAAGATACAAATGACCAATATCAAAAACGAAGGAGAAAATATCACTACAGATCTCTGAAACATTAAAAGAAAAACAAGGGACCATTACAAACAATTCTTTGCACATAAATTCTGCAACTTGGATGAAAATTGACCCATTCTTCAAAAACAAAATCCAAAAACATATCAGAAATGAAGAGATTATTTTAGTAATCTCATATCTACAAAGAAATTGATTTTGTAACTAAAAACCTTATGAAAAAAGGAATCTCTAGACCAGATGATTTCACTGATAACTTATACCAAACAAATAATATCATTTCCAAACGATCTCTTCCAGAAAATAAAAGAGGGAAAATTTTCCAACTCATTTTATGAGGCTAGAATTATTTTAGTATTAAAACCAGATAAAGACTGTGTACAGAACACTATAGACAAATATCTCTCATGAATATGACAAAAAAATTTTTTAATGAAATATTAAACAAAAACAGAAGTATGTAAATAGAAAACACTATTACCAACTGTGTTTTCTCCCAAGAAAAAGGGAAAGGATTCTCACTAAAATTTGCAACAAGGCAAGGATGTCCACTCTTATCACTTCTATCCACATCAGACTGGAAGTGTCAGAAAGAGTCAGAAAAAGAAAGAAATGTCAAATGAATTTTAAAGGAAGGAATAAAATTACCCTTAATTGCACATGACATGGTTTTCTGTGTAGAAAATCACAAGAAATCTATTTTAAAAAAAAATCCTCCTAGAATTGATAAAATGCATATAGCAAAATCCCAGGCTGCAATAGCAACAAATGTACATACAACTATTGTATTTCCATACACTAGCAACAAACAATGAGAAACCAAAATTTTTTAAAATACTATTTCAATAGCTCCAAAAAATATCAGGTAAGTGGGTATAAATGTAAAATATTTTGTACACAAGCTTTATGTTTAAATTACAGCTGCTCATGATAGAAATAAAAGACCTAAATAAATGGAGAGCCTTCCCACTGTCATGAATTAGAAGGCTCAACATTTCTCCCAAACTGATATATAATTCTAATACAATTCCTATTTAAAAAAAAAAAACAAAACGAGATATGTTGAGCTAGACAAGCATGGTCAAAATAATTTTTAAAAAGAAAAATAAAGTTGGAGTACTCGCACTCCCCAATTTTTTAATTAAATTTATTCAGGCGGCATTGCTTAATAAATTACATAGGTTTCAAGTGTACAATTCTATAATACATCATCTGTATATTGCACTGTGTGTTCACCACCCAAAGTCTGGGCTACTTCTATCACCACATATTTGACACCCTTTACACTTACCTATCTCCCCTCATCTCCTTTTCCTCTGGTAACCACTAAACTGTTGTCTGTCACACTACCCAATTTTAAGAATCACTGTAAAGCTGCACTAATAAGACTGTATTACTGGCAAACAAATATACACCTAGATAAACAGAACAAAATAAATACTGAGGAAAGGAACCCACATAAATATGGCCAATTTGTTGGTTTTTTTTTTTAAGTCTGAAGACAATTTATTGGAGAAAAAGGTTTTGTGTAATAGTGTTAGATTCGGTGAAAAACCATATAAAAAATTAATCTCCTCTAAAACTTCACATCTTATACAAATATTAACTTGATGTGGATCATAGATCTAAATGTATATAATAAATATATCAAAAATTAGAAGAAAACATAGGAGAAAATATTCCTGATATTGGGTTAAGCAAGGAGTTCTTAGACATAACCAAAAGCACATTCTTAAAAGAAAAAAAATTAGAGTCCATAAATAGTAAAAACTTTGCTCTGCAAATGACACCGATAGAAAATGAAAAGATAAACTAGATACCCAGAGAAAATATTTGCGACTCACCAATCTGACAAAGGACTATATCCAAAATATATAAAATGACCCTCAAAACTAAACTGTAATGAAAACAGCTCCCTGGATTGATCAATCGCCCTGGATTGATCAATCGCCCAAGAGTGTAGGAAGGACTGGCACTCCATCAGACCAATCAGCAGCCAGGCAGGTATTGGCTTTCCTTCCACAGACAACCTCTAATCAGCCAATAGAAGGGGAAAGCCAGAATAAGAGGCGGGCTCCCATGGTCTCCATGGTAACCCGCTGTGAGTTGGAGTGAGGGAGAAGCTCAATGTAGCCAGATCCAGATTCCCTAATGGAAGTGTTTGAGGGGGCAGGGAGAGGATTTATGGGGGACAGGTGGGAAGGAGTCAAAGTGGAATGAGGGGGCAAGGAAGGTTTCATAAGCTGGCAAAGAGGATGTTATCAGCAGAGAAGTATTTAGAGGGAGCACAGCTTTAGGAAAACGGGAAGGTTGTAATAAGTGGACGCAGAAAAAAATTCAAAAAGTCAGGAAGCTGATTAGAGAGGTAAAAGGTTATAGCAGGACCAGCTAGGTTCATAGGGGCAAAGTGAGGGATATTATAAATGGGACAAGCGGAGAACCACTGATGACAGAAGTTATACAGGGTGAGAGTTTTATAAGGGACAATGAAGGTTTTACAGGTGAAAACTGAGAGTGTTTAAGTATTGAGTGAGGGTCTTCTTAGTTGAGTGTTTTAGAGGGGCAAAGAGGTTGGTTGGGTGACAGTAAAGGTGTTATAGGAACAAAGTGTGATAGTGGATCAGTTGAGGTTTCAGAGAGGACAAGTGAGAGTCATCAGAGTCACTAAGAGATTTTGGGGGAACAGTGGAAGGGGCCAAGAGAGACATATTTCAGGTGTCTGCAAAACAGTTATAGAAGACAGGGAGAAAGTTATAGGAGACAGAAAAAGGGTTACAGAGAAGGATTATAGGGCATGGGGGCAGGTGGGGGCTGGGAGTTCTAGGGGACAGGGAAGTATTAAAGAGGATAGGGAGAGATTAGAGGGGACAATGGTTGGAATTAGAGTCAATGGGATTTTTAAAGGGGGTCAATGAAGAATTTATAGAAGCCAAGGAGAGATGTGTTAGTGTGAAAAGGGAAAAGCCAGAAGGAATGGTAGAGCCCAGAGCCACACTAAGCTATAACCTACTCTCTGTCCCCAGGTGCTTGAAATTTTCCTGAAAAACCCCCCAAAGACTATGTGTGCCTGTCAGTTTTGGCCTTCCTCCTGTGTTTTCCCATAGGCACTGTAGCCTTGATCTTCTCTATCCAGGTGGGAATCTAAATCATGCCAATCTTTACCTTCCTCTCCCTCTCCATCCTGGCCATAATCCTGACTCGAACCCTTCCATGTTTCCCTGTTGTGTGGTCAGGTCCCCATCCTATATCCATACAGTTCCATGGTTTGCCCCTACACAATAACTTGTTTAAGCCCATCTGTTCCTGTTCTGCCTGTCCCCTCAAATCAGACAAAGCACAGCAATGGAATGAATGAGCCGTGGCAGCTGAGACCTCTGACCATGCCTTCTGCATTGCAGTCTTGGGAATTGTTTTGAGAAGCCTAATCACGCTCATCCTCTTGATTTTCTGCATGATGGACTTATTTTCTCAGTAACATCCTCTTCAGTTCATGAACAAACCAACAAATATATACAACTGTGCTACTTACTCTGGCTATAAATATGCAGTTGGGCCAAATGGGACTTTTGCTTCTCAGTGTCAGGTGCTGTCAGTTTGAGCCAGCAATTTGAGGTGTTGGGGAAAGGAAGTAGTAGCTCAGGCAGCCCATCAAAGCAAAGTTCAAGACCAACCCTGGGACTCTGCCAAGAGATGTGGGCCATAAGAGACAAGGTAGGGCACCATTTCCCCCAGGGCAGTCTCCTCTCCTGTCAACATTCATGCATTGGCGCAGAAATCTATTTATGTTGGCTAAGGGCCTTAACTGTGCTGCTTGACTCTTGGGACATAGTAGTCACCACTTAAGTTCCGACCACACCCTCCAAGAACTTACAAACCAGGATGAAAGGCAAACATATCGCCAGACAATGACAGTTCAGAATGGTCTAACCTTTAATGGGGGGAACCCAGGGAGGTGGGTTATAAGGTCAGGATTGTGGTCTACCAGCAAACCAGGAGGTGAAGCAGCTGTCAGTGAATTGGTTAAAATTTTATTTAGATTATGATTGGTGAGAGCTTCTAAAACAGGTATGGATTGCCTCTTCTCCATGTCCAGCCAGCAAGTTCATGATTTATTCATCATTCAACACATTTTTAAAACCTACAATGTACTGGACACTTGCACTAGGAACTAGAAACACAAAAGAACAAAATAAATGAGACTTCTTTCTGATGGAGCTTATATATTGGTGGGAAAACCATAAACAAATAGACCTCTAAATAAGCAAGATAACTCCAGAGGACAGCAAATGCTATGGAGGAGAGAGAGGGAGAGAGAGAGAAGAGAAGAGAAGAGAAGAGAAGAGAAGAGAAGAGAAGAGAAGAGAAGAGAAGAGAAGAGAAGAGAAGAGAAGAGAAGAGAAGAGAAGAGAAGAGAAGAGAAGAGAAGAGAGAACGAGAACAAGGTCATAAGCTAAAGCAGTGCCAGTACTGGTCCACCACTGTTAATTGTCTACAACAGGATGAGTGAAGGAATTGGCAGTAGGGGCTTTGAAACCTAAAGCAATTTGACATTGCCATGACACCCGAGTGTACATATGATCAAGAAACTTAGCCAATAGAGCATAAACCAAAAGGATCAGTCCATGACACATTGGAGGTATCAAAAGTAGGTCCTACTCCACAACCATAAATAATTTGAGATGCAGAGAAACTGGGAGAGGGCAATGCGATCTACAGAGTATATTGTTTAGGGTCTTGCTAGCAGTTGTAACACATAAACCCCACCAAATCAGTAGCTCACAAAAATAGTTTATTTTCCACTCACAGAACCTACCAAAATGGATATTTCTGGTGACTCACATATTAAATCAGGGATCCAGGCTCCATCCACTTAGTGAATACACCATCTCCTAAGGGCTCAGAGTCTCTTGAATCCAGGCAGAAGGTGACAGAGTGGAGAACTCATACTTGCTTCCTAAAAGCCTTGACCTGAAAGTGAACTCTTGTGCACTGTTGGTGGAAATGTAAATTGGTGCAGCCACTATGAAAAATAATATGGAGATTCCTCAAAAAAATAAAAATAGAACTGCCATATGATGCAGCAATCCCACTTCTGGATATTTATCCAAAGGAAATGAAATCGCTGCCTCACAGAGATATCTGCACTCCCATGTTCATTGCAGCATTATTCACAATAGCCAAGATATGGAAACAACCTAGGTGTCTGACAAATAAATGGATAAAGAAGATGTGGAACATATACACAAGGGGATATTATTAAGCCATGACACATGTGAAATCCTGACATTTCCAACAACATGGATAGACCTTGAGGACGTTATGCTAAGAGAAATAAGTCAGGAAAAGACAAATACCTTATGATATCACTTATATGTGGAATCTTACAAAGCCAAACTCACAGAAACAGAAAATAGATTGGTAGTTGCCAGGTGCTGGGGGTGGGGGAAATGAGGACATGCTGGTAAAAAGGCACAAAATCCTTTCAGTGATAAGATGATAACGTCTTAGGATTATACTGTATACTGTATTGTATACTAAAATATGCTAAGAGTAGACCTTAAGGTTTCTCAAAATAAACAAAAAAAGTGTGTGAGGTGATAGATGTGTTAATTAGCTTGATTGTGGTACTAATTTCACAATGTATACATATATCAAATCACCATGTTTATATTTTAAATATATTACAATTTTATTTGTTGTTTTATCTCAATAAAGCAGGAGAGAAATTGTTAAAATTAAGCTTTGGCCCTAAAGTGCCGTACATAATTTTTGCTCTCAGTCCATTGGACGCAAATAGTCTCATGGCCTCAGAAGCTGGAAGATCAGAGGTCTCCTTGTCTGATCTGGTGAAATAGGTGAGAAATAAATTTGGGGAGATACAGAGTAGCAGTCATTATAAGGTTTGGGAGCCATATTCTGGCCCAGAGATTAATTCAACAGTGGGTATGTGACCCCATCTGAACCAATAAGACTTAAACAAATGGTTTCTGGAAGCTTAGAGTAAAGAGAAGCAGCTTATCTCTTCCATGTTAGCCTCTAAAACCACATCTCTCTCCCCTACCTTGTACGGTACAGGGTAAGACATTTTGCAACCACGTGGAAGAGCTTAGCATTGCCAGGAGGAAGGAGCCAAGAAAGAAGTAAGCAACAGAAAGTGGAGGAACAGGAAGCTGGGTCCTCAATGACATCATCATCATCATCATCGTCGTCGTCACTGAGCTGTGTGCAGGCACTGTTCAAAGACATTATCCATATTATCTCAATTTAAATGCCACGACACTGAAAAGCGAGCATTATTATTGTCCTCAATTCATAAATGAGGAAACTGAGGCCAGAGAGATAGAAAGACTTGTCAAGGTCATCAAGCCAGTGAGTGATGGATTCAAGATTCAAACTTAATGAGCCAGACTGCACAGCTTTTGCTCATATCTGCCTTCCTGTGTTTGAGCTGCTAGACCACACCTCACCTGAATGAGGTCAACCAATACATTTTTAAAAATCATGTGAGGCAAGATATTTCTTGCTTGATAAGGGAAAAAACTACTTTAAGTTGGGTTTTTAGACATTTGTATCAAAAAGAGCCTCAGCTGTGAGAGTCCAGAGAAGGTAATCCAACCAATCAGGGGTAGCGGGTGGGCAGAGAAGCCTTCCCTGGGAGGGCACAACTGAGATAAGACCTAAAGGAGGAGAAGGTAGCCATTGAAGATAAGGAAGAAGAGTGGTTGAGGCAGGAGACACAGTAGGAATAAAAACCCAGAAGTGGAAGGAAGGGAGCCTTGACAGGCACTACCCCAATGAAGACACTGCTTTCCTCTCTGGTAAGTCTTAACCTGAAGAGAAGTTCTCTCCATTTGGCCCCAGCATCTCTCCTGCCCCCTGTTATGCTTCAGCTCTGTCATCACCTGCCCCTGTTCCCTGATCCAGCCTCAGTCTCCTCTTCTGATCCACCCTCCACAGACAACAAGGATGTTCTTTCCCACTTTTTAAAATCTTTTAATTTAATTTATTTAAAAAAAGTTTCAAATCTACTGACTGTACAGAAAGAGTCTAACAGACCCCCATGTTACTCTAGATTCAACAGATGTAAACATTTTTTTATATTTTCATCATATCTCTTCTTTTTAGAAATAAAATATTGTAGATATTTCACATGGTCATAATAGTCAATTGCTATGAGGAAATTAAAGACAGGATGCTCTAAAGTGTACCAGATATTGATCATATATTTTAAAATGGTATATCCAAGAAGCAAATAGTAAGCATCCATCTCTGGCAAATAATGGTAATACAAAAAGGTTTCATTCCCCCAAAAGTCATGTCCTATAGACCGCACTTCTTAAACTTCAATATGCACACAAATCACTGACAGATTTTGTCAAAATTCAAGTTTTGATTCAGTCAGTCCAGGTGTTGAGGGGCAAGAAATTCTGCATTCCTAACAAGCCTCCGGGGGATGCTGGAAATACTGACCTTGAGCAGGTTCTCAGTTTGGGAACAAAAGTCATTTTGCCAAGTATATCGAACAGACTGAACACAGTGGGGTACAAACATCACTTAAGTGTCTTCTTCTGTAAAATGTTAATCTCACCTTTTTGCATCAGATTCTTTGGGAGAGAGGAGGAAGAAAGCCACTACAACTTCCTCCATGAATAATAGCTTGATGTACTAGTAATTTCTCAGACATCAGGAGTCTCTGTTTAGAGTGTATCAGATCTTAATCAGAGAGGTAGAACTACTAGGAGATATATATTAGATAGATGATAGATTAGATAGATAGATAGATAGATAGATAGATAGATAGATAGATAGATAGATAGAGGCAGGCAGACAGGCAGCCAGACAGGCAGACAGGCAGACAGACATAAAATAACAGGGATTTGACCTTATGCAACTAGTGGAGTTGCTAAGCAGTCCCTAAGATTATCTCAGTGTCTGATATTGGCACTCAAAGTGCATAGGCCAGGCAGTTAGGAAAAAATACAGATATGAAGTGGAGGAAAGCTAGGACAAGCTGGAGCAAACTTACCTCTGACCTTGGTGATATGAGCATCCACAGGGAAAGCTGACATCCTTCATTACTAAGCTAAACACACACCTGGCCAGAGTTGAAGAAGCTAAAGGAAGATCCAGGAGAAAGATCCAGGAGAAAGTGGAATAATTGCTGGCCAGACTGCTGCCCTATGCAAACATGATGAGTCAAACAGTCAGCCATTGAGACAACCTGTGTGATCTACAAAATAGCAGCTGCTGCACTTCTGACCTCCAAATATTGCCCAAGAATTTCTTTTGGCCCATCCTAATTGGACATATACAGAGAAGGTAATTCTAGGATATAGTTCATTTAGCTTAGTCAAGCTGACACATTACAAAGCCACCACACAGACTGGAGGAGAATGGTGAGATGATTAGTGGCTGCTGAGGAGATGGTCATATGACAAGTTCTGCTCTCTCTTAGGTATCTTAGAGGATATGTCTAAGATACATCCTCCAGGTGGCTTTTTTTAGAGTGAGAAGGGAAACCTTCCAACTCTAAATAGTTATCTCTTATTTAGCTTTAACTTTTCCTCCAAAACATACAGAATTCCTTTATATTTATATATAATTACATAGCTTGAATCAAGATGCATCTGATTAGTTGTCATTAGGTTATAGTTATGCATATTTCATCAACCAATAGTCCATCTTTTGGCCGATAACTTCTAATAGACTATTTTTTGTGAGCTTACAGAAAACTCCACAAAAAGTAAAGACAGTTCCCATACACCCCCTCTCCCTCTACATACATTTTCCCCTGTCTTTCAGGTGTGTGGTACCTTTGTTACAATTGATGACCAATACTGAAACATTAATACATACCTTACATTAGGGCTCACTTTGCTGTACAGTTCTATAGTTTTTTTGCAAATGGTAATGTGATGTATCCTCCACTGCAATATCATACAAAACAGTTTTACCCTCTGCAATTCCCTGATGACATAAAATGTTGAGCAACTTTTCATATGCTTATTTGCCACCTGTATATCTTCTTTGGCGAGACATCTGTTCATAACTTTTATCCATTTTTAATTGGATTATTTATTATCTTATGGTTGATTTTGAAGAGTATATTTTGGACCATCAGATATGCATTTTGCAAATATTTTATTACAATTTGTGACTTGTAATTTCATTCTTCTAACAACCAATACTTTTTTTTAATTTCTTTTAAGTTTATTGGGGTAACATTGGTTAATACAATTATATGATTTTCAGGTGTACATTATCATTTGACAGCTGTATATTCTTTTCAGGTGTACATTATCATTTGACATCTGTATATTCTATTGTGTGTTTACCACACGAAATCCAGTTTCCTTCAGCTACCATATATTTGATCCCCTTTACCCACTTCACCCTCCTCCTAAACCCTATATTTGACCCCCTTTACCCTACCTACCTCTCCCCTCCTCCCCCACCCCACTAGTAACCTCTAGTCTATAGTCCTCTGGTAACCACTAATCTATAGTTCATATCCATGAGTCTCTGTTTATTTGTCCTGCTCATTTGTTGCTTTTAGGTTTATGTCCCACGTATAAGTGATGTCATGTGATTTTCAATTTTTTCTGTCTGGCTTATTTTGCTTAGCATAATTATCTTGAGTTCCATCCATGTTGTCGCAAATGGCAGTATTTCAACTCTTCTTACGGCTGAGTAATATTCTATTGTATATATGTACCACAGCTTCTTTAGCCAATCATCTCTCCTGGGTTACTTCGGTTGCTTCCATGTCCTGGCCACTGAAACAACCAATACTTTTTAAATCCACTTGAAAAGCTTATACACTAATGGTAGACCTGCTGTCTATTGATATTTTTTAAATAACAAAACATCCAAGAAAGGGTGGAAGTGTAGAAAGATTTGAGAGGAATGACAACTGTTGAGAAATCAGGCATCATGGAGTAGCAGCTGATAATCTTTCTTCCAGGAAGCCCACCTGGATTAACATCAGCCCCTAGCACCCTCATCTGCTTCCCAGCCCTTATGCATTTGAGCCCTTCCCAGCTCCATAGCATTTGAAGCTAGACTCAGCTTTCCCCCAAAATCAGCTCTCTCAGTGGTGATTCCATGGTCCCCTTGTGCCTGGACCAGAGACTCAGCCAGCCCTTGGATGTTCCCTAGGAAACTTATACCAGTAGAGTCTCACATTGTTATCAGCACCTCCCCCAAAGCTGCCCCTTCTCCAATGTACCCATTTTAAGGTCTGCTCCACCTAATTCTCAGCCCAGAGTGCTGGGCCTCGTGCTGGATGCCACTCCTCTACAGCCAATATCAACCTCAAACACTCAGTCTCCTCCTCTCTGCTTCATAGCCCTACTGTGATCCAACACTGTCCTCACCTCCTGCTCCTCATCCTGCTCCGCCCTCCTCCCTGGGTTCCTAGCTTTAGTGTAACACCACCACCATCTCCCCCCACCCCATTTGCTTATTCGACAATTATTTAGAGAGTGGAGCTCTGTACTGGACACTGAGAACAGAGTGGTGACCTAGGCAAGCATGTTGAATGAAAGATCCCTGAATGTTGCCATTTTTCAGGGCTCTGTATGAGGCTGAGCGGACTCTCCAGAACTCCAGCCCTAGTATCCAGTGCTTTCCAGAGCACCTCACAGATCTCCCACACTCCCTGTGTCCCAAATTGACCCCTGTGCTGTGTATTTGCTACCATCCCTACCTAATGATGAATCTATGTTCCCCACGGAACTGTGAGCTCCATAGCATGGAGACTGGAGCTGTCTCAGCCACTGTGCCAGCCCTAGCACAGGGTCGGCTCCTGAATGTTATGGAATGGTAAGGACAAACGAATCTGGAAGAAACCATGCCAAGGTGATATTAGTATCATGCTATCCCTCACTCAGATCTGAGACACTCTGTTTCTGAAATCAAAGAGCAGTAAGTTTGCCATATCGTCTCTTGGTTCTCATCCTCCTAGGATGAAAGTCCCATTTTGTCAAGAAAATCGAGAGAGGCATTAGGGACCTTTTGCCTCTTAGGGAAAAGCTGGTAGTGAGAAGGAAGACGCAGAATGCAAGCGGGCCCCACCATGTTTCAACGCCCCTTCCATCTTCATTCCACGGCATCTATCCTGGAGGTATGAGATGAAGGACAGCTCTGCTACTCTGCAAAGCCTGTAAGCCTCCGACTGCCAGGCAATCGATGGCGTCACTGTCGGCGCACTGGTGACGTCAGAGGCGGGCGCCAAGCTTTAAGAGGGTTAGGGAGGCAGCAGCTGAGGCGCTGTTATGGAGTTAGTGCAGGAAGCGCGGGAGCTAGTTTGTTGGGCAGCCGAGGAGATGGAGGCACCCGAGGCAGCCCGCGCCCAGGAGTCAACGCTGCGCAGGTGAGAGCCACTCTGGGAGTGAGGACTCCCCACCCTGGAGATAGAGTCTCCGCGGGAACCCCATCTTTACTGAAGACGGGCCTTCCTCCTCCTCCGCCCCAGTGAGAATAACCCCTAAGAGCTCTCCCCTCCGCCCCCACCCCCGCCCTGCCGCCCCCGAACCCCCGTGTAGTGCATCCAGGAAGAGGATACTAGGTTTGAGTGAGGAAGTCCTGGCCGTAACCCCCACACTCCACCCCTACGAGGTCCCTGGCACTAGTGAAGATCCTCCATGAGTTAATGAAGCCTCCTTCCCGTTTTTAAATAGAATCTAGTTAAGGCTGTCCCTGCAGCACCTCGCCACCCACTACCCACTCTAGCCCAGTCAGTGAGGACTCGAGTCAGCAAAGACCACCCTACTGGAGATTGAATCTATAGGAGTGATGACCCACATCTGGAAATAACCCTCTCCCAGGAGAAAGGGAGCATCTCACCAGGGAATGAGAATACCCCCACAGCCAATGAGAAGTCCACCCTCTCCATTACCCACCTGGGAGGGAATATCTTACCCCAAAAAGTATGAACCTTCACTCCAGGCAGAAATGAGAATTCCCCAGTAAATACCTTCCCCATCACCACCACCCCGGGAATGAGGATCTTCCACCCTCCGTGATATCCCAGGCATCCCCTTACATGCTGTTTCCACAGGCTGTGTCTGGGCCAGGGGGCTGACATCTGGGCCTATATCTTGCGGCATGTGCACAGCCAGAGGTGAGGCCTATCTGTATAAGGGCGACTGTGGCAGGGGAAGGGACACAGGGAAGTCCCACAGTAACTCCTCTTTCTCCTACCTCTCCACTATAGGAATGTCAAGAAGATTCGGGGAAACCTACTCTGGTAACTGGTCCTAAAAGCTATCCCTTCTTATCTTCCCTAGTCCCATCCAGCCTTGTCCCCACCCACAGACTCACACTTCTAGTCTCCCCCTGGAAGCCCCTATCATCCCCTAACTCTGGCCTCATTTCCTCAGGTATGGCCACCAGTGCAGTCCAGAGGTGAGAAGCATGTGCTACAAGATTTTCTTTCATCCAAAAAGAGGACTTGTAGGTCCTCTGCTCTAAGCCCATCCTTATGTTGGGTGATGCTGGGGACACTGGATCATAAGACAGCTGCAATCCATGCACTCATAGTGTTTACAGTCCAGAGGTAGACAGTCATGAGCTGGGGGCTATGAAGGGGTGGAGAGTGGGGGGGGGGGGGGTACATGGATATGAGACATCAAAGCTGGTGAAGGTAGATGGGAGAATGAACTAGTTTGGGTGAGATACTGAGGCCAGTGTGGGACCCAGTATGTGCAAGGAGCCCAGGTGACATCTAGAGAAAGGCTTCCAAGAGATATCGGGCTCCTAGATGTGGGACTTATGAGAAGATGAGGACCAGGACAGAGATGTGGTGTCATCAGTGCAGAGACAAAACAGGTTGAGAGGGTGATATAATTCCAGGAGGAAGGAGAGGGGCCAGGATAGCACCCTAGTGCTCTTCTGGGCCCAGGGGTTCAGACACAGTAACAGTTTAGGAAAAACCCTCTGCCATCTCCCTGGGCAGATAAAGAGATGGATGCTCCACGAAAGACAGTCAGGCTGGGCCAAACCCTGGCCTGGCCATGCATCTGACCCTGCACTTGATCCCACCAGGCATGTCGGAAGTTGGAGCTGGAAGCTGCTGTTGCTCGCCTGCAGGCAGAGATCCAGGAATTAGACCAGAGCCTAGAGTTAATGGATCAAGAGACTGAGGCTCAGGGTGACTCATGGGGCTGGGAATATGGGCAGCAGAACGGAGGTTGGGGAAGTACTGATGGCCACCCCTGTTCCTTCCACAGACATGGCCATGGAGCAGGCACTGCAGAACATGCAAGACACCCAGCGGCGTGCTCTCCTTCTCCGGGCCCAAGCTGGGGTCATGCGAAGACAGCAGCGTGGCCTCCAAAATCCTATGCAGTGGCTACAGAATCAGCTTAGGCGCCTGCAGGACACAGAGAGGTGGGTCTCAGGTGCCCAGGAACCAGCCTTCACCACACTGAGTAGACACATTTCCCTTAGAGACCTCTGCCCTGACCCCTTCTTGAGTTCCACAATTCAGAGCTCAACTCCTTATGATTTAAAGCCCATAAGGCCAGAAAGTTTTGTCATCTCAACCACCTGTATTTCCAGTGCCTAGATTAGTGCCAACTGTATATCTAGAACACTACTGCTGGAAAAGAACAGTAAACAGCGGACAACCCTGCCCTCATGAAGCTTACACTCTGATACAGAGGAGACAGATAGTAAACTTGGAAGCAAACAAACCCTATAATTGCAGGTAGAGATAAGTAAGTGCTTTGAAGGAAACACGATATGAAGGGGAGAAGGAGATACTACCCTAGGTAAAATGGTCAGAGAAGGCCTCTCTGAGGAGGTAACATTTGAGTTAGGAAAGGAATTTCTGTGGAGAGAGACAGCAAGAGCAGAGGCCCTGAGCTTGGCATGTGGGAAGAACAGCCAGGAGGAGAGGTCAGCTTATGTTTAGCAAGCAAGAAGGAGAGCATGAGGAGAAGTTGAAGAGGTGGACAGAGCACCATGGAGGTGTTGGAATTCTCCTCTGATTTCATGCCCTGGCTTGGCCACTTATAGCTGTATGACCATAGGCAAAATTTGTGCCTCAATTTCTAAGATCTATAGAATAAGGATAATATTACCTACTTTATATGATGAGAATGTTAACTGAGTTAAAACATGCAAAGTGCTTAGAAGAGTTTCTGTTACCCATTGTTATTTTGAGGGTGATGAGGACACATCACATTGTTTCGAAGGGGTTTTGAGCAGAACAGTGACATGATCTGAGGTTTTAACAGGGTCATTGACTATTAAGTGGAGAACAGCCTGTAGGGAGCAAGAGCAGGGAGACCATAAAGCTAATGCAGTCATCCAGCCAGCAAATGACAGTGGCCTGATTTTGGAGGTGGCCCCTGAGATTGAGACTCAGTGATCTCTGTGACTAGCTTTGCTGGCAGTAGGAGAGGACATAGACATCTGTTCTCCTAGCTCCCTCCTTCCAGGGACCCCAGCCTCAACTGTACTCCTTTCTCCAGGAAGGCCAAAGTGGATGTAACCTTTGGACCCTTGACATCAGCAGCCCTGGGCTTGGAGCCTGTAGTCCTGGTAAGAGTCCTGGGGCATGGGGGAAGGGGTGGAGAGTCTGGGGTCAGGTGGATCCCTGGGTCCTTCTCATGCCATATCCTCTTCTTTCCAGGGTGATGTCCGAACAGCCTGCACCCTCCGAACCCAGTTCCTGAAGAACCTCCTGATTCCTCAGGCCAAAGGAGGCAGTGTCCCGTGAGTGTCCACCAACCCCCAGAAACCCTGAAAGAACTTGAGCTTTGGGAAGAGTTGCTTGTCTGTTAACTCCTCGAACATGGCTTCTGGGCTGTGTCAGCCCCAAACCTTCCCTGACAAGGCTCCCAGGCTGGGAAGAGGTGGAGACAGACCCATCACAAACAGTGACAACCCAGGTGGTTAGGGCTATTGAGAAGTGGGGAAGCCTGAAAGGCTCTGGGTACCCAAAAGAGACACTCTACCCAGCTAAAGAGGCAGGAAGGACAGGGTCTTTGGAGAGGCAGGAAGGACAGGGTCTTTAGCAAGGGGAAAGGGTTAAGAGGGAGCTGGCAAGCAGCACATGTGAAAGGGCCCCAGGCCAGCAAGTTGGTATAAATGGGAATCTCAAGTCTAGCAGCCTAGATAAACTTTGTTTCCTTATCTGTAAATTGGAGACAGTGACAGCTCCCACTTTACAGGGAGGTGGTGATCATTAGAGGGAGAAGTGATGTGTCTTGTAACAATCTCAGCCCCACTTAACCTCACAGAACCCCTCAAGATGACAGCTTCGGAACTTCCTACCAGCAGTGGCTTAGCTCAGTGGAGGTAAGGAGAGCTCTCAGAAAAGACCACACCCACTGCCCCATGATCAAACTTTAGGGTACCAGGACCCGATTCTTCATCCCTGCCCCATCCCCAGCTCACAGCCTTGCCCCTATGGTGCCTTGACTTCACCTTTCCCCCATCTAGACACTGCTGACAAACCACCCTCCAGGCCACATCCTGGCCGCCTTGGAGCACCTGGCTGTGGAGCGGCAGGCAGAGGTTCAGTCCCTGTGCAGTTCGGATGGGCTCCGAGATACAGAGATAGCCAGGTGTGGAGTAGAGTGCTTCCACAGTCAGGCAGGATAGGTGGTTGGGTGGGCTGGGACAGGATCAGGACCAAGCACAGTGACCTGCTATTGCGGGTGAAACTGAAACCCAGGAACCAAACCCAGGTGGGCTGGCATTGGGTACCCTCGAGAGTCCAAACAAGGAGACAGGGCTCTTCTCTCAGCAGTTTCACCCACCCCTAGGTCCCAGGTACCAGACCAGTCAGACTGCAGCCAAGCCCTGCCTTCCATGGTGCATCTCATCCAGGTGACCCCCAGGCACCCTGCCCAAACTCCATCCCCTTCCCATCCCAAGATCCACTCAGCCCCAGGGACAACAGCCACCCTTACTGTGTACCCCTGCCCCAGGAGGGCTGGCAGACTGTGGGTGCACTGGTCACCCAGCGGGGCCCCCTCCTGAAGGAGCATCAGATCCTGACCCGGCGCCTCCAGAGCCTGATGGAGGAGATGGAGAGATATACACTGGGATCCAGTGAGAGGTGAGGGGGCTCCATGAGCAGAGGCTTCTATGCCATCTTCTCTCTCTAGTATCTCAGGATATTGGACTTTTCCTGCCCCTATGGCTCCCATCTCTGCCTCCCTGCTGTCTGTCTGTGGCTCCTTGCAGATATTATCTTCCCTCCTCTTAGTCACCTTCACCTCCCTTGCTATCTTCTACTTGTACCCCAGGCAGGCATTGGTGCTGGGGCTCCGGGGCTGTGGCCTGTGGGCAGAGCTCAAGGCCCTCATTGCCCAGAGCCAGGAGCTGGAGGAGGCGGCTGGGCAGCGGCAGCTTCTGCTACAAGAGTTACAGGCCAAACAGCAACGGATCCTGCACTGGCGCCAGCTGGTGGTGAGAAGTGGGACTCCAGGAGAAACGACAGGGCCTGGTAGAGGGCCAGAGTGAGGTTAGGGGCCTTATGATCCAGAACTGGGCCTCCTGGTCAGGGGGAAGAGGCCCAGCGTGAGTCTCCCAAGAGGAAGCAAGACCTATGCAAAGGGGAGGGCAGGGCCAGAGGTTGGGAGGTGGAAAGGAAAAGCAGCCATTTTGGTGGCCTCTTGGTTGTCCAGGAGGAGACACAGGAACAGGTCCGCCTGCTCATCAAGGGCAACTCAGCCAGCAAGACGCGCCTGTGTCGGAGCCCCGGGGAGGTGAGTTGGGATTGGAAGCAAGGTCTGGATAGGCCAGGTCTCCCAGGGATGGTACTGAGTAGTCTCAGTCTGCTCCTTCCATCCCATTTCTTCCCCACAGGTACTGGCTCTGGTTCAGCGAAAAGTGGTCCCCACATCTGAGGCAGTGGCACCCCAGAGCCAGGAGCTGCTTCGCTGTCTAGAGGAGGGGGCCCGGCACCTGCCCCACCTTCCGCTGGGCAGCCTGCTTCGGCACAACCCTGGAGAGTGAGATTAGGGCCCCCTCTTATATTCCCTCCCTTGGGTGACTATCAGTCCCTGGGCCCACTCCAAAAAAATAATCCCAGACCTCCAGTGTTCCCAGGTTGCCAGACCCCACCCGCAGGTCCCCAGCCCCATTCTGGAATCCTCACCCCCAGACGCACCTCCAAGTTCCTGGACCTCTAGAGCCCACCTCTCAGCCCCCAGAGCCTCTGGAACCAAGCCTCCCTCTCGGTACCCCACCCAACCTGGACTCTCCCCGCAGGTTACAGCCCCTGCCCATGGTCCTGCCATCTATCCACCAGCTGCATCCTGCGTCTTCAAAGGGCCCCAGCCTCATAGCGCTAAGCCACATTCTAGGGTTGCCTGCAGGGAAGGTGAGTGCCTGTCCCCAAAGATCTGTCTTCCCACCCCTGCCCCACCCAAGGTAACAGTCTTTCCCCTATCCCTCCAGGCTCCAGAGCTGCTCCTCCCGAAGGCCACCTCTCTCCGCCAGGATCTTCTGTTTCTCCAGGACCAGAGGAGTCTCCGGTGCGCAGATCTGCTCCACATGAAGACCAGCCTACCGCCAGGACCACCCACCCAGGGTAGGCCTGCCCCGCTTCCATATCCAGCATTCCTGCCCATTCCCAGGACCATCAGCCTCCCTACTAATCTGATGACACCCACTGCTGACACAGAGGCTTTTGTGCTATAAGCGTGTTCACTAATTTCATCTTTATAGCCATCTCGGGGCATTAGTGCTGCCATCCTCCCTGCTTTACAGAGGAGGGGCCTGGACACAGAGGCCTCAGCAGCTGCCCAGATAGCAGAGCTAGGATTTGAATTCAGGCAGTCTGACTCCTGATGGGTGTGTATTCCTAACCACTAGGTGACGCTGCCCATCTAATTGCCAAGTACTTATTCGTCACCATCCAATAATATACTTGAGTAGTTAAAAGCTGGGCTGTGGAGTAAACTACCTGGATTCTCTTCTGAGCACCACCTCTTGTCATGTGATCTCCCAGTGCCTCAGTTTCCTCCTCAGTGGAGAAAGTATAATGATAGTATCTATGGAGCTGCTGGAAAGACAGAGTCAGGTGACCCAAACAGGGCACTGAACAATGCACAGCATACAATAATACTCTGTTTCTCCAGGGAGATTGCGATCATTTTGTCTGCACGTGAGCAGTCTCTTCCAGTCCTGACCATGAGAGAAGGAAAGGGTTATTAAGGGTCAGTTTACAGATGAGGAAACTGAAACTCTGAAAGTCATTCATTCCTACATTTGCTCAGCAAGCACTTACAGGGTACCTACCAGGTACTGGCCCTAGAGCTCAGCGGGGAGAGAGGCGAGAGCAGTCCAGCCCCAGGAGTATCCTGCTGGTAGAATCAAAGAGCAAAGAATCAAAGGATAAATATATAAATAAGGTCAATTGATGAGAAATGAATCAGGGTGCCATCAGCAAAGTAGGAAGAGACCACGTTCAGGACTTTGAGTTAAGGGCTCCCTGCCTTCCCCCTCTGCAGTGAGCAGGGAACGGTGTGCAAGAACAGCCCAAGACCCAGCTCAGCTGCATCTCACCTCACAGGCATCATGGACTCTAACATGTCTAAATGGGACTTAGTTTCCTCTGCTCTGAAAGCAGTTTTGTTTTTCTTTGGCCTGATTTCCTTCCAACAATAAATGACCCCACCCTCATCCAGGTGCCAAAGCCAGAAACCTGGAGTCATCCTTAATTCCTCCCAGGGCCCCCCAACCTTCAACCTGTCAGCAAGCTCTGTAGGTCCCATTTCAATTGCTCCAGTCCGCTTCCTGCCCACTAGCCTGTGGCTCAGATAGTGACCTGATCACAGAAGTGACTGAAGAAAGGGCAAGTGTCATGCCCAAGGTTGTAAGACAGGGTGGGATTGAGTCAAGATTCAGACCCAAGGGGTCTGAGCACACTGCAGGTCTGTTCTTGCTCTGAGCTTGGCCTGTTTGGGGCCTGTGGAGAGGGACAGGACCTATTCACAATCCCCAGTGGGAAACACCACTGGAGAGAAGGGCTGCAGCAGTCTGAGGAAAAAGCCGTGGGGTTAGGAATGCTAGGAAAAGCTTTTAAGAGGAAAGATGGTGTCTTAGAGTGGTCCCTGGGGTTAGGTGAGCTTTTGCTCTGGAGTAGTGAACAGCAGCCATATAATGTAAACCCTCAAGTACTAAGCTAAGGAGCTTAGACTCTGCCTTGGGAGTACTGGGGAGCTTTGGAGGGTTCCAAGCAGGAGAGGGAAAAGATCAGATGTAAGCTTCAAGAAGATCACTTTGGCTGCTAAGTAGAGGATGGAGCAGAGTAGGAGGCTGTAGGCCTGGAGCCTAAGAAGGAGGCTGGGGGAGGGGTGGGGGGCTGAAAAGGAAGTGGGAGGAAGCCAAGGGATGGCCCATGGAGCTTAATGGGCTGTCAGGAGAAGGAGGTGTCCAAGATGAGGCCTGGGGTGCAGTGGGCTTACCCCTGAGATGAGGACCTGGAAGGAGGGAGAGGTGCTGAGGTCAAGACTAGGTGACTGGAGACTTACTTGGCATCCACTGGCTGCAAAGAACCAGAGGACTCAATGCTGCCTCCTGGACTTCTTAACCTGCAGAGCTGCTGCAGATCTGGGCATCCCAGGAAAAGGAGCAGAAAGAGAATCTGGGGCAGGCTCTGAAACAACTGGAGAACCTGCTGAAACAAGCGCTGGAGAGAATCCCAGAGCTACAGGGGATTGTGGGGGACTGGTGAGAGGGGGACATGAATGGGGGGCGGGACCGAGCTGGGTGGAACAGGCAGAACTCAGGGCTGGGGGGGAGTTGCGTCTAGGGGGGAGCGAGGGAGACTGGTGACAAATAGGCCATGGTGTTTTGGGGAGGCCAGCAAGGGTCTGGAGGCCCAGGCCTCCTTTCTAATACCATCCCCTTCCCCAGGTGGGAGCAGCCAGGCCAAGTCGCCCTCTCTGGGGAGCTCTGCCATGGCCTGCCCCTGCCCCAGTGGCGGCTGCGCTGGGTCCAGGCCCAAGGCATCCTGCAGCAGCTGTGCAGATAAAGAGGGGGCTCAAACAAGCGTCAAGACCGTCACATCTGTTTACCCTGACAGCTCACCTCTCTCATTATGGAAGAAAGCATCAGCTGAGTGTATCAGCCCGTTGTCTCTACCCACATCTGCCATCTGCCTCACAGGCTGTTTTGCTGTTCTTGTCGACTGTCTTGCCCCTGTCTTTTCATCCCACCAAAGCCAAGAGAATTGGGCACTCTGACCCCACCCCAGGTCCTCCTGAAACTCCCCTTATCACTTTCACCCGTAGCAAAAAGTAATTGAGCACCTGCTCCAAACGCTGAGGATCCAGCACTGAACAAAATGGACAAAAGTCCCCATCTTAAGAGAGTTGTCATTCTAGGACAGGGAAACAGACCACTGCACTGACAAGATAAGTAAGCAAAATATCTAGTATCTGCATGGAGAAAAATAAAGTAGGCTGTAGGAGGTGCAATTTTAAATAGAGGGCTACACAGCAAAGGTCACACTTGGTAACTGTTATGTGAGGTGTGCAAAGGCCCTGAGTCCAAATGTGATGGCCAAGGAGATAGTGCAGCTTTGGGCTGGGGTTGGCGGGGAGATAAGATTGTCTTCTAGTTTTGTTCTAGTTTATTTTTTTTACATTTAAATCTCTTAGCCATTTGGAATTTATGCAAATGGATCCAATTTTGTCTAACTTTACATATATCCACTCTGAGCATTGGTTGCCCTTAAAGGAGCTGCAGGTGGCAGGGATCAGCCAAGGTGGAGACAAGGAAACTTTCTAGAGTGGAAAATGTATTACTGTTGACCCCGAAACAATGTGGGGTGTTAGGGCTGCTGACCTCTCACACAATTGAAAATTCACGTGTAACTTTTGACTCCCCCAAAACTTAACTACTAATAGCCTACTCTTGACAGGAAATCTTACCAATAACGTAGTCAATTAACACATATTTTGTGTTATATGTATTATATACTGTGTTCTTACAATAAAGTAAGCTAGAGAAAAAAGTGTTAAAATCATTAAAGAAAATACATTTAGAGTGCTGTATTATTTATTGAAAAACATCCTTGTATAAGTGGACCTACACAGTTCAAAGCCATATTTTTCAAGGGTCAACTGTGTATATTGAGAGTGATGGAGTTACACAGGTATAAAGATTTGTTAGAACTCATCTAGCTGTATTTTTTAGGTCTGCGTATTGCACTGTGTGAATTATTCTTCAATTTATAAAGTAAAACTTTATCCATCTAAACTTTTTATAAAGTGAAACTTTAGGTAATTTGAGATGCCACCTTTTTATACACTAAAAATCCATGCATAGTTGGGCTGTATCTGGGTTCTCTCCAAGCCCACTGTCTCCTTGACTTGCATGTGTCATCCCCACAGTGTTATAATCATACAGGCTTTGTAATACGTTTTAGTGTCTGAAATGACTGTCATCTTGTTCCTATCTTTAAAGGTTTTTCTGCCTCTTGCTAATTTTTTTCTCCCAGATGAAATGAACTTTATACCCAACTTGCTTGGTTCCAGAAGAACTACAAACATGGATGGGAGTTTTATTTGAGGTTGCAATAAGGTTATAAATTGGGCAGATCTGATATCTTTGTGATCTGGAATCTAGCTTTCCACCTCTCTTCTCACAACTGCTCTCTTGGCCTCCAGAGCACCCTCACTCTCCTAACTCTCCTATGTCTGGCTGTTCTTCCCTAGTCTTTATGTATTTGCTCTCCTATGTGCCTCCTTAGTGTTCCCCCTCCTCCCTTTCTTCATCTCGGCTCCCAACCCCCACCTCCCTACTGAACATGAGGGCCTTCCCCCACCACTTAATTTTTCTACATAGCGCATCTTCTAACATACTGTGTTTTACTTTATTTTTCATTGTTCCCCTCAAACAGAATGTGAAATCTATGAAGATCAATTCCTCTATAAACTAGAAGTTGGGCAAACTTTCTGAAATGATTCAAAATCCAGAAGCAATAAAGGAAACTATTGACAAAAGCATAAAAACAAACTTTTGCATGGCACGCGCGCGCACACACACACACACACACACACACACACGAGCAAAAGTTAAAAGAAATGACAAACCAGGAATAAATTTTTGCAGCTTATACCCTAAAAGGGTATATATGCATGTAAACACGTGTGCGTAATATCAAAGTGGAAAAGAAAAACTCCAAGTCCATAGGAAAATGGGCAAAATATGTAAATGGACAATTTTCAGAAAATATGCTCAAACTCAATTATAAGAGAATAGCAAATTGAAATCACACCTTGATACATTTCCCAGCTATCAGACTGGGAAAAAGGAAACCTAAAATTTTGGTAGCTTACTCTGTTAGCAAGATTATAGGAAAACAGCACTCTGATGTAACAATGGACATACAGTATGGAACAACTCCTATGGGGAAATCTCCAGCAAAGCTACATAGGCCAAACAATCCCACTGTCAGGAACCTATTCCAAAGATATACAAGGTGAAATACAAGTTGTGGGACCTTGAACAAAGCAATTAGACCATATTCTTCAGAAAGTCAATAGGGGTAGGGTGAGAATGTTTCAGGTTAACAGACATGAAAACCAAATGCAATGCAGGATCTTGGTTGAATCATGGACCTTTAAAAACATGTTTTAAAGTACACTTTTGGGACAACTGGGAAAATTTAAACATGGTAAGTTTGTATACTGGAGAATATTGCATCCGTTAAATTTCTTTGGTGAGATGATATTGTGGTTATATGGGAGAATGTTCTTAGAGGCTGTGCATTGAAGTATTAAGGATGATATCTACAACTTCCTTTCTAATAGTTCAGGCCACGAGACAATAAGGTAGAAAGAAGACAGATAGAAGCCAGACATTTCTGAATGTAATGTTGTTTTGTAGTTTTGACTAGAAACATCTGAATTTTAAACAATTGGAAAAGAAGAAAATCCGTAAAAATTCCAAACAAAACTAAAATCAAGTTAGTGGCACAATTGTTTCAGATAAGAATTGTTTCAAGTGATGTTAAAACAGTGGTTTCATTATATATTAGACTAAAGCAAATAAATAGCTTTGCTAATGTTACTGGAGACCAAGATTTTTAATGCAAATGAGAAGAGATACAAATATAAAATCAAAGTTGTAAACACCCCATAGCCTTCGTTTGAGTTGGAAATCTCAGAATGACCTCTAGAAATATGTGTATTTCCATAGCCAAGTTCACAGAAAAGGTGTATATATAATGACAACCCACGAACAGTGAGCAACCCTAATGCCCAGATGTGGTCTCTACTATTTCCGACTAGAAGGAACTGGGAATCCTTGGGAAAATAGCTGATTCCAGGTCTGAGGCAGGAAATACACAAAATGAGTATGGGCATCCTGTGCCAGAAAGCAAGAGTACTCCAAGACCTGGGATTTATTCAAAAGGACTCAGGAGTCAATCTGAAGGGCCACCACTGGCCAAAGACTTTGAGCAACAATAAGAATGACTGCAATGACTTGATGCACATCAAAGATGTTCGAAAATGTAAGTTTATATTGATACATGTATACACATACCTCATTGGTCATTGGTCACCTCTGAAGGGTGCTAGGAACCAACTCATATTGAATTTTTTTTCATAAAATAGGGAAAGAAGCATGTTCTTTGTCTTTCCTGAATGTGAACAAGTAACCAAAGTCCTGATGAGGAAATTATGAATCACTAATAATTACAAAGAATGATAAAATTCAAAGACAACTATATTTCATACATTAGTGAAGTAATAGATTCAGGTAATGATGTTTAAGGGCTGCTAAAACTATTAGTTAAAGGTTGATGGGGCTTCATAAAAATGGATGGAAAAGGATGACACTGCTGATCAATCTTGGCAAAGGAAAACAAGACATACTGATGGGATACAATAGGATACAATGAAATACATTGCAACAGGATTACCTATGAAGTAGTCTTACACCAAATTAAACCTAAATTGAATCAAGCATCTAGCTGTCACTACAATATATAAAAAACCAGGGAAGGGCAGTGAGGAACAAGTGAATCGATATACTGTAGTTAAATACAAAATGTGAGACATCCTATAGGACAATAGATCCAGTTTCTTCAAAAAAAAGAAGTGCCAAGAGTGGGGGGAGGGAAGAGAAAAAAGGAAGGAGAGATGGGGGAAGAAAAAGGCAGGGGTAAGGAAATGCATAGATTTAAAAAGACAAGACTTTAAATGCTGGGCCAATTTGAGCAACGGAATAGTATTGAATTGTAACCCAAAGTATAACATATCTATGAGTCTATATTGATATAAGTGATTTAATAATTAAAGGGAGAATAGGAAAATCTGTGCAGAAGAATTCCAAATAATTTATGTAGATCTTATACTCTCAAAGAGGTGGAAATTTGTTCCCCACCTCCTAAAGAGGCTGTGCATAATGATTTTCTTCCAAAGAGCATAGAAAGGGAGTTTGGGGGTTTTAAGTAATTTTATAGTGGAGAACCCTGACAAACTACATTAGCCAGGAAAACAAAGTTGACATCAATAGTGGTCAGTCATGTTGGTAGTATGTATCCTCGATAGGATAGGATATGATGAGAATTGCACTTCCACGGTCTTTTCAAAAAACAAACAAAACAAACAAACAAACAAAAAACCGGAAAGATCCCAAATGAACAACATTCTACAAAATACCTGAAAATTACTCCTCAAAACTGCTGAAGTCATGAAAAACAAGGAAAGCGAGAAATTGTCACAAGCAGAGAAACCTAAGGTTACATAACTAAATGTAATGTGGTATCCTGGTTGGAATGGAACAGAAAAGGGCAAACACTATGGAAATCTGAACAAAATATGAACTCAAGTTAATGTTTTTAAAAAAGCTTCCTACCCTCTTTTTATCATATCTCTAGTGCGGAAGCAAACAAAAGCCAATATTTTAAAGAAGCATTTATTTGTGTTGATTCAGATTGGGACCTCAAAAAACCAAGGCAGCCAATAAAATTAACAGGAAAAAAAAATAAAAGACCAACCAACCAACCAAATACCATGTGTGGATCTTATTTAGATCCTGATTTACAGTATTATTGTATAAAGACATTCGGAGGCAGGGAAAATTGAACACGGTCTGAGTGTTAGATGATACTAAGATTAATTTTCTTGGGTTTGAAAATGTTTTTATATTTTCTTTTAAATAGTCCTTATCTGTTAGAATCATGAATTGATAGATGGCTGAAATTTAATATACTTCAGAAAAATAAAAATAAGAGAAGTATAGATGAAACAAGAAGCGTAGAATATTAGTCATTGCGGAGAGCTATGTGGAGATTGGTTATAGCAGCAGTCCCCAACCTTTTTGGCACCAGGGACTGTTGCTCCTATGAGACGCTAACGCCTGATTATCTGAGGTGGAGCTGAGGTGGTGATGCTAGCGCTAAAGAGCAACTGCAAATACAAATCAAGCTTCTCTGTCTGGCTGCAGTGCACCTCCTGCTGTGAGGCCACAGACAGTAATGGTTCACTGCCCCAATATGCAACCTCTACCGTTGCATATTGTTTAAAATATTCGCATAATAAAACATTTTGAGGACTACCAAAAATAGGGCCAGCTGTGTCACAGAAAGGAAAGAGACCAACCCTACACACGTGATCTTTTTAGTTGACGCATTTGACCACTGGTTCTTGGCCTTTGCATGAACAGTAGTTCCTCCTACCCAGAACATCTCTCGTTTTCGACTAGCAAAAGTCTTCAGCTGTTACGTACTCAAGGAAGCCTGGGGCAGCGCCTCCTCTGAGCTTCTCATATTATGTTGCTAGTCTTTCTGGGAGTCACTATCCGGTAGTATGTCTGTCTACCCAAAAGTGGGAGCCCACGGTCCCCAGCTGTCTCCAGCCTCAACCATACCTGCGCTGATGCAGACTTAAGTGTGTTTTAAAACTTCCGGAACAAGCCTCGTGGTGGCACCAGAGAGGCCTCCAAACTTTCCCAAGTTCTCAAAGGTCCAGTTTCCGCTTTAGGGATGGGGCCAACCGACTTTAGGTCGCTATCACTAGACTACGCTCTTCCGTAAAAGCCCTGCGGCTTGTCTTTGCTGTGGTCTCATAGACCCAGGTTTTTCCGTTGGTTTGTTTTGCCAGCACTCTGATTGGCCTATATTCCTCTCCGGGTGAGCCCTCTGGGTGTGGCCAGATTCTCATTGGCCCTCGCTCTAAAGGCGAGGGCTTGTTGGCGTATGATGTCATGCACTGGCGCCCGTCGCTTTCGCCTTACGTCATCCGCGGGCGCCCACACTGACGAAGCCAGAGAGTAGACAGCGGAACCGGCGGAGGCAGCGGAGCGGAGGCGGTGGTAGCGGCAGCAGCGAAGGCAGCAGCGATGGCCGGGGCGGGGCCGGCCCCGGGACTTCCCGGTGCGGGTGGACCTGTGGTCCAGGGCCCTGGCGCCGGCATCCCGGGCAAGAGCGGCGAGGAACGCCTGAAGGAGATGGAGGCGGAGATGGCCCTGTAAGGCCCGGGACAGGGCGTGATAAAAGCCATCCTAGAGCCAGATCTGCTGACCCCGGGAGCCTCCAGGCCGCGATAGGCCCGACATATGGCTCTATCCTGGGGAAATGAGACCTTAGGGATTGCAGGGGGCGGGAGTAAGGAGAAGTTGACGGGGTGAAGGCACTATCGCGATATAGCCAACTTAATAGACTTGGTGCAAGATTCTGAGCCGCGATGTCTGTCCTGCCCTTGCAGGTTTGAGCAGGAAGTTCTGGGGGCTCCGGTAACCGGAATCCCATCTGCTGTGTCTGCAGTACCCACAGTCCCTACAGTAGAAGCAATGCAAGTCCCAGCAGCTCCTGTGATCCGTCCAATTATCGCGACCAACACATACCAGCAGGTACGTCTTGGCTAAGGCATATAAGTCAGAGAGTATAATGCCTCAAACTCATTGTTTGCATACAGCGAGCTATTGACATGATGGCTTGTTGATTAATTTGCGTGACAAATATTTTATATGCCAGGCACTGAGAACATAGTAATGACTAAAACAAGTAATATTTCTGCCCTTTGGGAGATTATATTCTAGAGCATGTTATCCAATAGAACTTAATGCAATGATGGAAATGTTCTGTATCTATTTAAAATACATATTTAAGTTAAATAGTTCTTTAGTCTCATCAGTCACATTCAAGTGCTTAATAGCTTGCTATATATGACTAGTGGAGAGATACTACCAAAAACAAGCAAATGAAACGTGTTCATTCTGTCAACAAATAATTATTGGATGACTTTTGTGCACCAAGCATTATTCTAGGCATTAAGCATATAGCAGAGAACAACAGTCACTACCTTTTTGGAGTTTACATTTTACTGGGGAGAGACAAGTCAAAATAGAGTCAGAAGGGCAGAGGCTTATCAGTGCAATCAGAGAAGACCTTTCTGAGGATGGGACATTTAAGCAAAGATATAAAGGACATGATGAAGGGAACCATGTAGATATCTGGGGGAAGAGCATTTCCAGTAGAGAGAAGTGCTAGTGTAAGGGCCATGAGGCAGGTGTTTACCTGACATGATCATGGAACAGCAAGGAGAACAGCATGGCTAGAGTGGAATGAGCAAGGGGGAAGCTGGGCAGAGATGAGGGCAGAGAAGTGATAAAGACCAGATCAGGTACAGTCTTGTGGGCCCCCAGAAGGACCTTGGTTTTAAGATGAAAAGCCATTGAAAGATTTTGAGCAGAGGGGTGATATGGTCCAACTTAGATGTTAACTGGGTCGCTCTGGCTTTGTTTGGAGTAGGTCACTGAGTTAGTTGGTTGCTCAAACTGTAGTGGGCAAGGGCGGAATCAAGGCGACTAAGGAAAAGGCTACTGTAAGGATCTAGGCAAGAGATAATGGTGGCTTGGACCAGAGTGGTGGCATGGGAGATGGGGAGAACAGGCTGGACATAATTTTAGATAGTGCTCAGTGCCGCAGGGCAGATGAAACAGCAGGATGGTAAGAGAAGTTGCTACTTGGAGGGACTAAGGACAGCTTTATCTAGTGTGGACCCAAAAGCCTCCCTAAAAAGTGCCGTTTTAGCTGAGATCTAAAAGATGGTAGCCAGAAGCCCTTGGCTTCCCAGAGTGAGCAAGCTAGGACAATTTGGGAGCACTGAGTCAAGCCTTTTACCCCGAACTACTCCCCAACAGGTCCAGCAGACTCTGGAGGCCCGGGCAGCTGCTGCAGCCACAGTGGTTTCTCCCATGGTGGGTGGCCCTCCTTTTGTGGGCCCAGGTAAGTAAGGAGCAGAGCCAGGGGATTAGGCAGGGTGGTAAGAACGGATGTCCAGAACTATCTCCCACCATCCTTGTCTCTCCCCTCCAACAGTTGGCTTTGGCCCTGGTGATCGGAGTCACCTGGACAGTCCAGAAGCTCGAGAAGCCATGTTCCTGCGGCGAGCAGGTAGGCCTGGGGGCAGGAAACAGACATTTAACCAAGCATTTTTGTTTTGACTACTTCAGCCTTTTGCCTAAATCATTGCTGTAACTCACCCTCTCCATTTCATCCCCACCCTGATGTCATCTTCCTAAAACACGAACCTCATGTATTTCAAGTTATTTTGGCCTTTAGGGTTAACTGGATCATTGCAAACCAACCTCCTGCTGTCACTCCTAATCCCTACCCTTTGCTGTGTTTCTTCACAGCACTTAACACCTTATAACAAGCTATCCGACTTACATATTTTCTTTTTCTCCCTCTAAAATATAACCCCTGTGAAGGGCAGAAGTCTGGTGCCTGCCACATAGTAAGCATTACATGCTATCTATTGATTGGATGAACAGACCATTAAATAAATAAGTACCAAGCTCCTCCCCTGGCAGTCAGGACCCTACATCACCTAGCCGCTTGTAGAGAGAGAGCCCCACATCCTCCCCAGAAGCCCTAAACATTGTTGGGATGTACCAGCAATGCTTTTGAAGTTCTCTCCCCTGCTCACTGTTGCCCAACTATATAACCTTCCAAAACCTATCAACTAAACCAAAATCAAACTAACCAAAGTCAACTAAAATCTATCCTCTCCACAGGCCATTCTTATTTTTTGTTGTTGAGGTGACCTTACACAGTCAATTTTGGTGACATTACTTCCTTATGTATATGAAAAGGATATGTTCTGTAAAGGTGTGGTACAATCTCAATTAGATCAATCTTGTGTTACTTAAAACCTGTTATACTTTTTTTTTTTATCGATATCAGAAATTGTAACATCTTACTCTTTAGTATAGTTTTGATCAAAATGCAAACCCTGCCCAACTTGCAACCCTGCGTGACTCCTCAGTGCCCTCAGGAAGACATCTGTGGCTTAGCTGTAAGGAAGGCTATGCTTGGGTGCCTGCTATCCTCTCAGCCATTCTTTTATGATACTCTCCAGCTTCCAGCTTCCTGTATCACAATGACACTAAGCTGAAAATGGAAAAAGACTTTGTTTATAAATATTCTCCTTTGCCAATGCTGTTTCCAGTCACCGTTTGCTGGACCCACTCTTCGTTATCCTATGAGTTTTAGCTCACAGGTCCTTTTCTCTAGGAAGCCTTCTCTAATCTTTCTGGATAGGTCAGAGGGCTCCTTCCTGGCTCCCAGTACTTCCTGGGCTTCCCCCTTCTAGCCTTGATCACCCTGCCTGGACTTTTCCCCATCGTGGCCCTGATTACTATGGACTGTCACTCTCTGGTGATAGGTCTTTTTCCTCCTACTCTGGATCAGGAGCTCCCTGAGAGCCCTTGGTTTTTCAGTGTGTCCCTGGCATTGCCCAGGTCAGGGACAGGCCCAGAGGAGAGCTTTAATGGTAAATTTCTCTTGAATGAACAAATAAAAAGACTCTTGCATCTTCCCAGAAGACTCCCCACACTCTTCTCCAGGATTTCTTGGATGCTGAGAGTACCCCCACACACATACTTTGCCCCAAGTGCCCTGGTCCCCCATGACACACACCCCCATCTCTCTCTCCCACAGCCGTGGCCCCCCAGAGGGCCCCTATCCTGCGTCCGGCCTTCGTCCCCCATGTGCTACAGAGAGCAGGTGAGGGGCCAGGGTCATCATCCCTGCCACATAACTCCCTCCCCAAGCCCTGTAACTCCCCCACTAACACCCTGACAGATTCTGCTCTTTCTTCTGCAGCAGGTGGTCCTCGCCCTATGGCCCTGCGGCCCCCTCACCAGGCCCTCGTGGGCCCCCCTCTGCCTGGGCCCCCTGGACCACCTATGATGCTACCACCAATGGCTCGGGCCCCAGGGCCCCCCTTGGGTTCCATGGCTGCTCTGAGGCCTCCCCTGGTGAGTGTGGACAGGGAGCTGAAAGTCAGAGGTGCAGTGGGTTGGGGGTACCCTTGATCCTGGCCTGATGGACTATGTCTAAGTCTGCCTTTTCCCTGGCTTTTCATATCTCTGACTTATCACTGTCTGACTCTATACCTCTCCCTGCATTTCTGCAGCCGAATCTGTTTTTCTTTCTTTTTGTGAAAAAAATATAGAAACATGTTATGGGTGTATTTCTATCTCTATACTGCCATTTCTCCTTTGATTGTCTCTCTGTTTTTCTGTCTTGATGTCTTTGTCCTATTCATCTCTCCCTCCCTCCCTCCGCGCGCATGCACGTGTGTGTGTGCATGCACGCGTGCACGTGCCTGCCTTTGTTTCTCTGTCCCTGCATCTGTCTCCAACTAGAGACTCCTTACTGTCTAAATATCTCTTGCCTGCTCTCTGGCCACCAATATCTCCCTTGGTTTGTTGTAGAGGAATGGTACTTAAGTTCTGAGCCTTGAGCTGACACCCCTCATGCCTTCCCCTTGCCACAGGAAGAGCCAGCAACACCCCGAGAACTGGGCCTAGGCCTGGGGTTGGGCCTGAAAGAGAAGGAAGAGGCAGTGGTGGCGGCGGCAGCCGGGCTGGAGGACGCTAGCACAGCAGTAGCTGTGGGGGCAGGAGGTGCCCCAACTGGTCCTGCTGTCATTGGGCCCAGCCTACCACTGGCGCTTGCCATGCCTTTGCCTGAGCCTGAGCCCCTGCCCCTCCCTCTGGAAGTTGTGCGAGGCCTGCTGCCCCCACTACGCATTCCTGAGCTCCTGTCTCTGCGTCCTCGACCCCGGCCCCCACGGCCTGAGCCACCTCCTGGCCTGATGGCTCTTGAGGTAAGCAGAGAGTATCATAGTGGCGGGGACAGAATGGACTGGGAGGATGGACAGGAGCCCATGGGCTTCCACACTTAGAAACACATGTAGTCCTCTATCAATGGAGGTAGGAAGGACCTGGGAAATTGATGAGACTTAGAGGACATTGGGGTGAAGGTGGCAGGCACACGTACCCCATACCCAGGAGCATATCTAGTCCTTTAACTATGGGGCAAGAGGACCAACAGGTAAAGGAAAATGAGAGGAGGGCAGATGGAAGACTCCAAAATGAACCCTTTGCACCTCGTCACCTTTCCTCTGCAGGTCCCAGAACCCCTAGGTGAGGACAAGAAGAAAGGAAAGCCAGAGAAATTGAAACGCTGCATTCGCACAGCAGCTGGGAGCAGCTGGGAAGACCCCAGCCTGCTGGAGTGGGATGCAGGTAAATGGGCCCAAGTCCTGGGTCAGGAATTGCTCAGCCAAGGTCAAGGCAAGCTCTCTTCCTTGGGGCAGACACAGGAGAGGTGAACCAGGTAACTTCACAACTGCCTCCTGTGTGTAGGGCGAGCACTGTTGTTAGTGCATCTCATGGTGGATAGGCCATGGTTCTAAGGGGCAGGCCGTCATCCAGCCACTGAACAGAACCTGGTGGGGTGACCCGCACCTTGGGCTTTCTGGCCGCAGTTATATTTGCGAGGGGCCTGGCTTGCTAAAGGTGAAAGAGCATTCTTTTTTTCTCCCAACTTCTTATGAAAAATGCTAAATAGTGAACTACACAGTGAAGACCCATATATATACCACCTAGATTCAGCAATTAATATTTTGCTATATTTACTTTGTATGTATGTATGTGTGTGTTTTGGGTTTTTGTTCAATCATTTGAAGCAAGTTATAAATTATCACTTCACTCATAAATACTTCAGTATTCATATCTTTAGAAAAGTAACATTCTCTTTCACCATTAACACATCTAAGAAAACTGACAATAATTCTATGGTATCCCAAATTCCACTTATACTCAAATTTACCCAGTTCTCCCCAAACCAGCATACATGCAGTTTTGTGTCTCTAGATTATCTTTTCATGAGAATGGTCTCCCACTGCCTTGTCTTGTGTATAATAGTTTTTCAAGTATCCGAGCCAGTTGTCTTGTAGAAGGTGCCACCCTCTGAGTTTGTCAGATTGTTTCCTCCTGGGTTGGCCTAACTTGTTCTCAAAGAGTACCCTTACTTACTACAGAAGCCATGGTCAACCATGACAGTAGCTAAGGAAAGGGACCTACTTCCTATCCCAGTCCTTGACTTCTTCTGTCTCTTCTCCTGGGACTATCTACCCACCCCAGGGTAGGGCCATGACAGCATAGGCCCCGATGTGGCCAGTGTAGGCTGTAGGCACTAGTTCTGTGACATTGGGAAAGTCACTTAGCCATTCCAGCCACATTTTCCTCATCTCCAACAAGGGGCTAGTAACAACAGTATGTACTTCCTGGAGAAGGAATTCTTTGCACACGAGCACGTTCCATTGAGGCCCAGGAGATATGCCCAGGAATGGCAGCTAAACTCAACCTTGGAGAAGGATTGGGCAGTGTGTTCAGGTTTCAGAGGGAATTAGAATGGGCTTTGCAGAGGAAGCAGAGCTAAGGAAAGATGAAGTCTGTGGTACTGGGTTGCCATTACGGGGTACTAGGGTGCCATTTTAATGTACTGCAGTGCCGGGCCCAGAGGATGTCCAATGGGGAAGTGTCCAGGAGATGAAAGGATGCCAGGGGCTCAGAGGAGAGGCCAGGGCTGGTACAGAGTTGGGGCTTCATCATGGGAATGGATGAGATGGCCCTAGAGTGGTAAAAGGCAGTGCAGCTAATTAAAAATAAGGACTCTAGAGCCAGATCCCTGAGTTCTTATCCCAGTTCTGCCACTTTCTGGTTGCATAACTGTGGGCAGGTGGCTTGACCTTTCTGTGCCTCAGTGTAAAAGGATAGTTGGGAGTACTAGATGTGTTAAAACCTCATGAGTGCTTAGCAGCCTAGCACAGGGTAAATACCACGCAGATATTGGCTGTTATTACTAAGGGGGCCTCGACAGACTGTTGGGGATACAGAAGGAGGGCTTGGGGGTGCCTCCAGAGAAAGTAGGGCCTTTTAAATAAGGCAGACACTGGGCTAGGCATCTGCATCCTCTGACCTCCTCTCTCCCAACCCCAGATGACTTCCGGATCTTCTGTGGAGATCTGGGCAATGAGGTGAACGATGACATCCTGGCACGCGCCTTCAGTCGTTTCCCATCCTTCCTTAAGGCTAAGGTGATCCGCGACAAACGCACGGGCAAGACAAAGGGCTATGGCTTCGTTAGCTTTAAGGACCCCAGTGACTACGTGCGCGCCATGCGTGAGATGAATGGTAAATGAGGCCTTCCTTAGGGACAGTGGGTGTGACAGGCCTCTGGCTTAAACCCAACCCCAAGCCTGACCTTGACTCTCCATTCCCACAGGGAAATATGTGGGTTCGCGTCCCATCAAGCTGCGCAAGAGCATGTGGAAGGACAGAAACCTGGATGTAGTGCGCAAGAAGCAAAAGGAGAAGAAGAAGTTGGGCCTGAGATAGGGTCTGTGGCTGGGCACCCGCTCCCACCCGGCCGGGCCCTGGCTCCTCCCCACAGTTCTCTTTGGAAAATCTCCAACTATCCATCCACCCATCCTCCCCAAAACCAGTTTCAATAAATTTTTGTTCATTTCCATCCCTGGTTGGACTTGGAAGCACTCTTTGGGGTGCAGCGCTTGGCATCCCCCTACCTGGGAATCATGGGGAGCCTTGAAAGTTTACTCAGGCAGACATGCAGATGGGCATTTTTCAGTCCCAACCAAGTACCCATTACATCTTCTGGAAACTTCTTAAGTGTACTCTGGGTGAAGCCCATTTCACAGAAGAGGAAGCGGAGACTTATGGCGAGGGTTCAAGCCAAGGCTCAGACCCATGCTCTTCGGACTCAAGCCTGTGTTGTCAGCACCAAGGAGGAGATCTTATGGGCTCTACCCTTCTGGAGCTCACAGCCTTCTAGGCTTTCATCTGTTCAGCAAAGTCACCAAGGGCCTACACAGTGCTAGAGACAGCGATGACTGAAACAGTCCTGGGCTCTCTTCCCTCAGAGCTCCTGGTCCAATGGCAGAAGATTGGTCCATTGCCAGACAGTGACAGCTCAGAGTGGTCAGGGTTGGGATGGGGAAGCCCAGGGTGCAACCTGAGAGTCAAAGAGGGCTTCCTGAAGGACCTGGCCACTTCTGAGACACATTCTTTCTCCCAGTCAGCAGTTCTCAACCTTTGGATCACTGAGGCTATTTTCTAGTTTCTTCACTCTGCCTAACCCCAGCTGGCTTCTCTTGTACATGTCTGTGTGGGTCTCCTTGAGTGTTTCTATGTGTCTTCCTCTGTGAGCACTCTTCTGTTTTGTCTCTCTGTCTCTCATTCAATTATCTGTGGGTCTCTCCTGCCCCCTCCCCCATCTCTTTCCCAGCTCCAAGCTTGTCTGCCTGTCTGAAGAAGTGTCCATGTGGGCTTTGAACACCAGGCTGAGATTTTAGACTTTACCCTAAAGGCAGCAGCCAGCCCCCAGGAAGCTAAAAACAAAGCTCAAGCAGGGAACTGGCATCGTGAGTCTATACCCTAGAAAGAGCCCTGAGACTTCTGTGGGCTGGGGGTCTGGACAGAGGCTGGGGTAAGGATGAGGCAGAGGAGGGAGATTGCATGGTTCAAGCATGAGGAGGGATGACTGTCTTCTAGGGTCACAGCCAACAAACAGAACCCTGGATAGGGAGGGGGCCTGGGGAGAAGGGGAAGCACTGCCAAGTCCTCTCAGGGAAGCGGGTCACCCAGGAGAGGTGTCAAATTTCCTCTGTTCCTGTCTTCCTCCCTTACTGCCCCCTCTGTGATGTCACATTTTCCAATCTGGTCAGAGGGGTGAGGGCCTTCTTCCCCAGAAGGAAATGCCCTTTAGCCCCCTGCCACCTGGGCTGGACCACCCAACCCCAGGATCCTCAGACCCCACCCTCACAGCACTAGCCCTCCCTACTCCTGACCAGCTTCTGCTCATTTATAACCATTGGGGAGGAAAAGAAAAGGAGAATGATTCCCGAAAGGAGGATTTTAAATGTGTACATTTAAGTCCTTCTGAGCACAGGGAGAGAAAACTCAAATCACGGGGTTGAGAGACAGATGGACAGATAGAGGATGTAACAAGCAGAGATGGAGAGATGAGGAGGGAGGCAGAAAGATGAAGAGGTGAGAACTGTGGATCAGAAGCAGTACAATGGGACAGGAGATGGAGAGAAAGCCCAGAGAGAGACAGACACAGACAGACAAGGAGATGGGGATAGAGAGAGGAACACTTAAAAACAGGCCTGGGAGAGGAGAGACTTATCAGGGGAGACTGGATAACAAGGCCTCACTGCAGTCAGGGTTAGTGCAACAGAAACCCAGAGCCAGGGACACTAACCCAGGGCAGAGAGACATGGAGAGACAGACATATAGACAGTAGAGGACAACTTTAGGGAGGAAGCTTAGGTCCTAGTGGGCACAGCAGGGTATGACTCCCTTCAGGCCTCTGGGTCAGATAGATAGAAGACGCAGTGATGCCCAAGGGCTCTGTGGCTCACCCAATCCTGGGCCCGATCCCAGTACCTCCCTAACCCATCCACTGTTGTAACATAGTAAGGGGCTCTCCTTGAGGCCCAGTTTCCTTTCTGTAACATGGAAATGAGCAGCACCAACACCTTCATAACCCACCCACCCTCAACTGGCAAGTGGTTAATGATTAAGCTGAGTAAATATTAGAAAATGACCATATTAAAGAGGTTATTTTTAATGGTAAATATTTACTTATGAATATAGCAGGATGGGTACAAGCACAGGCTCTGAAGCCAAGCCACCTAGGTTTAGGGTTGCCAAATTTAGAAAATAAAAATATAGGACACCTAGTTAAATTTGCACTTCAGATAAACAATAAATAATTTGTTGTCATATGTCCCAAATATGGCATGTATGTATGTATGTATGTATATGTTGCATGTATACATGGTGTTTTTGAGAGGGGGTTGCTGAATCATTTGAAGCAAGTTACAAACATCTTAACACTTCACCCCTAAATATCAGTTTCATTTCCTTAAAGAGATATCTTTTATATCATACCATTATCACAAATAAGAAAATTAATAATTCTGTATCATATTCAGTTCATACTCAAATTTCCCTATTTATTCCAAACCATTATAGCATGGAAAAGCATGGACTCTGGAGATGAAGAGAAGTGGAAGGAAGCCTGCCTCAATTTCCCCTTTCATAAAAAGGGGGATAAGACTAGTACCTACCTCATAAGAGTAAATGAAGGCCCATGGCACTGTTGGTGGCATGCAATGAGCCCTCAATAAATGTTAGTTATTAGTATTATTGTTATTGTTTATATTATTGATGCTATTGTTATCATGATTGACACTTTTCAGGAGCAGCCCCAGAACGTTCTTCTCAAAGCCCTCGGAAGAGAACTCTGGTCGGCTATCCACGTCAGCTTCACCCCACCCCACCCCCACCTCCGCAGTCCCCCTGTGGTTTGTGACGTCGTTCAACCATGTCCCGACCGAGGGTCTGGCCGGAAATCCCCCTTCCTGTTGCAGATAAGTCTGCCATAGCCCAGCTGACCCCAGACCCCCGGCTCCCCACCATCCCCCATGTCGCAGGATCAAGTCCCCAAGAGGGAGAACCTGTCCACAAGTCCCCTGCCCCGCTCCTATCACCCTGTAAACACCCTCTGCACCCCCGGTCACCCAGCCTGCTGTTCCCCAAGCTCCTGTCGAAGTCCACGCCACCCCTGTAGCAAGACAGCCCTAGCGGTGGGCCATCCCTGGAAGAGGGGAAGTGTGGCTCGGCCCCGCCCCCGCACCCTGCAACTCGACCCCAGCTTCGACCCCCAGCTCTGACGTCTTGGAAAATTTCCCCCTGCAAGGCCCCCAGGGGAGGGGGTGCATGCTATGAAATGAGGCTGAGACCCCCAGCTGAGGGCAGAGGGATCCACCAGAGGTGAGCCATGAACTGGGGACTGGAGGTCTAGGGACCTGGACTCCTGGGTTTGTGGAAGGAGAGGGCTGAGGTCCCTCACCCATGGTCTGAGAGAAAAGGACACTGAAGGCCAAGATTCCAGAGTCCTGGGGAAGAAGGGAGCAGAGTCCTTTATTCCTGGGTCTGAGGGAAACCAGGGCTGGGTGCCCAGACTGCCCGGTCCCTAAGAATCACCAGCTCACCCTGTGCCTTTCCCCTGCACCCACCAGAAAATTCACAACGTGCACCCATGGACTTGTGGAACTGGGATGAAGCATCACCACAGGAAGTGCCCCCGGGGAACAGGCTGTCAGGACCGGGTAGGCTGCGATGTGTGTGTGTGTGGCAGGGGAAGGGGGTGCTGGGTGCTGGCGAGCCTCCGCTGACCCTCACAGGACCTAACCTCCTGACTGCAGAAGGAGCTGAGCTCGGCTTCTATTTCCACGAACTGGCGCTCCAAGGAAACACCCTGACAGAGGAGACATCCTGGAAAGGTGTTTGTGGACTGGGCCCCCTGAGTGCTGGGGAAGGTGAGAGGCTGGGCCCTTAGGTCTGAGGGAGGAAGGGGGCGTGCCTGGACTCCTGGGGTTGAATGCGGAGAGGGCTGCAGGCTTGAACTCCTGAGGTTGAAAAAAGAGGGGCCTGGGGTCCCAAGTCCTGGACCTGAGATAGTAGGGCCTGGCGGTAGTAATGACCCTCAGTACCTGACCAATAAAGACTACTGAGTGAGTGGTTGGGGCGGGGGGGGGGGAGCCTTGCTCACACATTTCCTCAAATTCAACCACGTCCTTATCCCCTGCAGGGCTGCCACAGCGGGACTGGAGTTCTGCGTCACCGCACCCAGAAGCTCCATGGGTGGCGGGTGAGTGTCTGGAGAGGCGGGAGGAGGGGCCTGGGGTCCTCCACCGTGGTTGATCGGGGGGCCTGGTAGCCTCCCCGATCTTTGAGGGAGAAAGGATCTAGGACGGGAGACGCCTGTGTCTTCCAGGTGACCTGGCCTAGATCCGAGAGCTCCGGGCCTCAGGCGCCAGTGCCGAGAGCTTCGATTCCTAGAACTCCCGAGGGGGCCGAGGAGTGGGACGCCTGAGCTTCCTTCACTCGGGGTCTGTTCCTCCTCACAGAGCACACCTCTCGGGCTCTTCCGTGGTCGGGAGACTGCACTCACCTGGCGTGCACCCGCTCAGAAGCTTGGAGCAGCGACTCGCCAGCCCTCGGCCCCGCCCCTCCTAGCCTGAACCCCGCCCCCTTCGCGGGGTCTAATGGGGTTGAGGGCCAGAACTACACCACCTCCTGGAAAGGAGCCAACTGGTGTTCGCGCGCCCCCGCCTCAGCCAGCACCACTAGCTGGGACTGTTCTGTTGGCTCCGACGGCACCACAAACTGGGGCGAGGGCCTCGGCGAGGAGCGGCGCGCCGACTATACCACTTCGTGGGGCCAGGCTGCCCGCGGCGACTATCCCACCCACTGGGACTCGGGGCTGCATATGGATTGCACCACCTCTTTGAAGGAGTACCAGAGTTCAGATATCACCAATTGCTCCGAACCGAGCCAGCAGTCGGACCGCACAACTTTGGCTCGTTACTCCAAAACTAACCACCGAGGTGAGAGGTCTGACAGACTTCGTCTAGGGTAGGGAAGCCGGAGTCTAGTAGGCGGGGTCTAGGCGCCTAAGGAGGCGGGACCCAGGAAACTGGCAGCGCTTAGCTACCTAAGGCCTCGAGAGAGGAGAGGGAGGTGGTCCTCACTCCCGAGTCCTGAGAGAGAGGAGGATTAAGACATTGATAGTTTTCTTAGGGAGCAAAGGACGAAGACCTAGGCTCCTGGAATAGGTGAGAGGAAAGACACGAGGGTCTGGATGCCTGGGTCTCCGAGGTGGGGCAGCCAAAACTCCTAAATCCGAGAAGAGGGCTTCCGATGCCTTGGTCCCCGAGGCCAACTCTTGGGTCCCTGATACGGAGGGATCTGGAATCGCTGGTCCCCGAGGAGGAGGGGATCCTGACTCCTAAATCCCGAGTTAGGAAGAACTGGACCCTTGGACCTCTGAGGTGAGGGAGCCTGGACTCCTGGGTCGTCGAAGCGACATGGACTGGGGCCAGGATGCCTGAGGGTTTGCCTACTTCCACCCTGCAGGTCCCATTCAGCTGTGGCAGTTCCTTCTGGAGCTGCTCCAAGACGGGGCGAGTAGCAGCTGTATCCGCTGGACGGGCAACAGCCGCGAGTTCCAGCTGTGCGACCCCAAAGAGGTGGGGCAGCTTCCCAGACCCGCCCCAGTCTCTTGATTAACCTAGCTCCGCCTTTTCTTTTTCCTAGTCCTTGGCCCCGCCCCAGCCTCATCTCCCCGCAACCCTGCTCGGCCCCTCCTAACCCTTGCCACCCCGCCGCCTCCGCCCTCCTAGACTAAACCTTGCCTCCGCCCTAGGTGGCGCGGCTGTGGGGGGAGCGCAAGAGGAAACCCGGCATGAATTACGAGAAGCTGAGCCGAGGCCTGCGCTACTACTACCGCCGCGACATCGTGCGCAAGAGCGGTGGGCGCAAGTACACGTACCGCTTCGGGGGCCGAGTGCCCTACCTGGCTTATCCCAACCGCGAAGGGGGTGAACAGGAAGCAGCAACCCAATAAAAATATTCCGTCAAACTTCGTCTGCGTGCTGTCTGCATCCTTCCCACTGATACTGACTAGACCCGCTGGGGAGCCTGTGTGCACCCCATTCCACCGCCGCCTATGTGATCCCAAGGCACACGGTCCTTTAGAGGACCTACTATGTGCTCGCTGTGTAATGGTACTTGCAAAGGAATTAAACTCAGTCCCCATAGGACTTACTGTGTCCTTGCCCTGTGCTAGGACTTGTAAAAAAAAAAAAAAAAAAAAAAATCAGACCCAATCACTAACTTGCGAGTTTACCTACTCTGCCTCCCTTGAAAAGAGTACTGGGGCTCCAAAAATTGCTTACTGTGTGCCTTCCGGTGCTAGGGACTATTAAGGAATTAGACTGAACGCTTAACTCCCCCCCCCCCCAAAAAAAAAAACCTATTCTTTCCACACTCCAAGTTGGAGGACATAAAACTCAGATCTAGACCCCAAGGACAGTCTACCCCATTCTGGGAACCACTGAGTCCCTAAAGAGAGCCTGCCGAGTGGTCCTCCTGTGGGAGATGCTGGGGATTCAGCGGTGACCAAGACAACTCTGGACCCTGCCCTTAGGGAGTTCACAGTCCAGTGGGGAGACAGACCCATAACCAGACTGGGACAGCCCACAGTGCTCAGGGCTAGGGTGGGGAAAACCCAGGGCATCGAGGGGGCCCAAAAGGACAGACCTAGTCTGACCTAGTCTGGAGTAGGGGAGGTCAGAGGAGATCAGGGAAGGCTTTCTGGATGAGAAAACAGCTGTTTAGGAAAGTCAGGTAGGCAAAGAGTTCCAGGCAGAAGAAACAGCATGAGTAAAGGCCTGGAGGTAGAAGATCTCACACACTGTTTGATGAACTAAAATATCAGTATGGTTAAACAGTGGATCACTGGTCAATTCACAAAGGATCTGTGGTGCCGTGGTAAGGAGCCTGGACTTTGTCAGGAGGGTACAGGAGAGTCATGGAGGGGTTAGGCAAATCTCACTGAAAGGAGTGAATGCAGGCATATAAACAAGTAATTCCACAAGTAATTACAATGTCGATGAATGCAGAATGTGTAAGAGGCCCCAGACAAAATGAGACCTGAACACCACATCCAACACAGTATGTGGGAAGCACTAAAGGCCAGACCAAGAGGGGGGATGAAAGCCGTTCTCTTTTACAGCTCCTTCCAGTCCCCAGGAGGCACTTTATTCACACAAGAAATTCACTCCTTTGACAAATATTTATAGAGCATCTCCTATGTGCCATGCAATATTTTAGGTGCTGGAGATACAATGATGAATAAGACAGACAAAAATTGCTCCTTTATGGTTTTTTTGTTATATCGAAGAAGACAAAAAAAATGGTAAACACAATAAAAGGAAGAATATAGTATGTGATAAGTGCTGTGGAGCAATAAAGTAGGGAAGGGAAATAAAGACTGACAAGATGGCAACTTTAAATATTGGGTCTTAGAAGGACTCACAGAGAAAGTGATATTTGAGCAAAAAGTTGAGGTGAGGGAGGGCCAGCTGTGAAGATTATTTCAGGACAGCAAATGCAAAGGCCCTTAGGGGGAAGCAGGTCTGCATGGTTAAGAACCTGAGGAAGCCAGTTCCCAGGATGAAGCAGTGAGAGTAAGAAGAGGGGTAGGAGATGCTGACTTAAACAAAGAGGTAAACTGAGGCAAGCTCAAAAAAGATGAGTTTATTTGGGAATAGCAGAGAAATTGTAATTTTAGATGGGCAAACTGAAGGAAGCTACAGTCAACTCCAAAGAAATAGGGAAGGTCAGCTTTTATTAGGTTTCAGGAAGAAATTGGAGAGAGTTGTTTTGAATAAAAGTTCATTGGAATAGAACAAGCTTTGGGGTTGCAGTTTCTCATTGGCTTCAAGCGGGGGTTCATGTGTTGTTGCTGGTGCAGGGAGGGGTTTTATTTAAAAAAAAAAAAGCAGGAGATGAAATTCCTATGTAAAAATGTCCTCCTTTGAACCAGAAGGAAAACAATATTCTTATGATCACGGACAAGTGGTTGAGACCCAAAGAATTTTATGCAAAGAATTCTATACAAACAAACCTCATTAAAATAATTCTTATCTCCGTTTTTCCTGCTGGTTTTGCAGGCTACAACGAATGGTACATGTATGAGTTTTCCCTTCATGACTTCCTGACTCCATTTTGAATAAGGTTTCCTTTACCAGTTTTTACAGAGATGAGGGTATAAAGGGGGCCTAACAGTGTAGGTCATGTGAAAGGACTTTCGCCTTACACTTAAATAGTCAGAACAGCCACCAGGGTAAGGTTCTCGGCTAAGGAAATAAGTGATCTGATTGAGGCGTTAACAGGGTCCCTCTAGTTGAGTGTACTGATTGTGAAGCGCAGTAGGAAAGCCAAGAGGACAGGGAGTGGACTCTCGTAATAGTACAAGCTGGAGGTGCTGGTGGCTGGGTATATTTTAAAAGGCAAACCCAACATTATGTGCTAGATCAGCTATGGGATGTGAAAGAAAGTAAGAGTCTAAGACAATTCTGTCCGGAACAGAGTTGCCATTTGCTGAGACTGACCAATTTCTGCCACACCCTTCACAGAACCAAGTTTTAACTTTTAACCCCTCTTCTGCATGATGCAGGACTAGTTTCTGAGGCCACAGTCACCCAAATCTTTGTTCGTTTGTGCCTTCAGAAGTTTGGAGGTAGTCTGGCCATTCCTCTCTACGTGATAAATGACCCTGGGAAAAAGACTGGTTCCTTGCTACACCCTAACAATTGACTCCATAGTAATCATAATGAGGGTACGGATTTTTGCCTTTTGTTCAATGATACATCCCCAACCCTTATAGAAGTACCTGCCACAGGTAAGCGTTCAATAAATAATTCTTGCACGAAAAAAGTACGTCTACTTGGGTATTTTCCCAGGCTCACTCTCCAGCCAGCCCCAGGACCCAGAAGGCTTTTCTCCAGGTAAAGCCAGGGACCAAGAACCTAGAATCAGGTGGCGTCCCAAGCCCCAGCAAGGAGCCCTTCCAATGCTACGCAAGCTCATGATTGGGTCTGAGGTGATGATGAACAGGTATTCAGTCCAATAGAGGATCGGCGTTCACATGAATGGGCGTGGACGCCTCTCCGTGGGCGCTCTAGCCCCATGGAAGACTCCCCTATGGCCCGCCTCGCCCAGCTTCCGGCCTGTCTTAATTCCGCTTCCGGTAAGACGAAAGCGACTTTGCTGAGGGTCACATTGAGCTGCAAGCTGTTTCAGGGGCGTCTTTCGGTGAGTGTCGAGAGCTCGGGAATCCGAGGCCCTTTCCTGGGAGACTGAGGAACCAGACCGTAGCTTCCCTGAGAATGAAATGAGGTTTTTGGCCGGCGGCATTCAGCCTCCCGGGGCCCTGTTATATTAGTAGTCATAGCAAACGATTATTTAGTTCTTTCTCAATGACGGGCAGCATTTCAAGTGACTTATATTAATTCCTTTAGTCTTCCCTCCAGCCCTTTGCGGTAGATCCTGTGATTGTCCTTTTCGACAGTGAGGCAACTGAACGCAGAGATATTAAGCTACTTAGCAACCAGTATTTGGACTCGGTAGTTCAGACTGCAGTGCTCTTAATCACCCGGCCACAAGCGTGGCCCCCCGCGGCTTGCCTGGGTTGCATCCTGGTTCCCTGGTGTCAGGCCCCACCTCTCCCCCTTGGATGTTGGAGGGGCCGCATTGTCATCGCGGATCTACTCTCACTCCCAGATAGCGGGTCGAAATCTCTCCGCAAATTACTGTTCCGACCGCGTCTGTATCCCAGCGGCTGGTGTTTTCATCCTCCCTCCTCTAGTCCCACAGCCCTCCTTCCCCCCAGGCTACTCTGGTGCCCTAGGTCCCCACCTAGACTACCTTAGATGTTTGAATTTGCATACCTCAATGTAACCCCACTATTTTTCGAATTCTCTGGAATAGAGACATTTTCTTTCATATTTCTTGATGAAAACTATGTGTCATCTCGCAAGAGTCATAGCAGAGGATTTTAATCCTGGGTCCACAGAATCGATAGAATTCAAGGGGTGTTAGTACTCGAATGGGAAGGAGAATTGCATCTGTATTTTTACTAATCTCTCATTGGAATGTAGCATTTCCTTCAGTTAGATATGGCAGCAACAACCTCAGTAGTAGTAGCATCTGTGACTGTCAGCAATCAAAATCATAGGTCATCTTATATCAATCATGTTATGGTTGCTGGTGTCACAAAATATGTACACTCATGACTGTTTTGAAATTGTGGTAGTTAATAAATCCTCAGCGACATAAAACTGGTTTTCTTTGTGAGCGTGTGCAATTTTGTAATTCATTCAAACATATACTGAAAGGTTCATGGCACCAAAGACGTTAAGAACCTCTGCAATGTAGATTATGTCAATGATTGAGTATAGCTCCACCACTTGTATGCTGTATGACCTTGAGAAGTCATTTAAACTCACTGTCCCTTGACTGTGAAACAGTGATAGTAATAGTTCCTACCTTTTAGGGTAGCTCTGGGAATAAAGCATTTATAACAGCACCTGGCCTGTTGTAAGCACTCAATGAGTGTTAGTGTTATTTTGTGACAGATAAGGACTGATTTTCTCTAGGAGTTGACTCTTCAAACTTTGCTGTGACTTCCACATTTAGGTGTATGGATTTTCCCTGCCCTTCACCTCTGTGTGTATATGTCGACAGGGAGGGTATGGTGGATTATTTATGCCCAGCCCGTCTTCTGTCTCTGAGCCCCACTTGGGCATGGGTGGACTGACATGCCCAGCCTCCCCCGCCACCACCCCTTCCCCCAGAATGCCTGCGAGCACTCTTTGCCTCCAGGAGTCAGCAACATGGCAGAAGACATCAAGACCAAAATCAAGAACTACCAGACTGCCCCTTTTGACAGCCGCTTCCCCAACCAGAACCAGACTAGGAACTGTTGGCAGAACTACCTGGGTAAGCAAGGCATGATGGTGGGGAAATGCAGACCTTCCCTTGGTCCTACACCTGAATTTGCTTACCTCTTGCTTCATCAGGACCCATGCATTCCAGGCTTTCGTCTTCTAATTTGGACATCCTGCCTTCAGGGCCCATGCCCCTTGTCACCAGCTGTGTTCACGATCTGGGCCAGTGCCATAAACTTTGGTTCCTACAATGATTTTTTTTTTTTTTTTTTTTAAGATTTGTGTGTGCGATGTAACATACATACAGGAAGTACAGAAAACAATGTACAGCTAAATTAGTCATTTTAAAGTGAACCCCTGTGTAATTATAACCTGGTTAGAAAAGTAGATATTGCTAGGATTCTGCATTCCCCTGCCTACTGTGGGCCCTGTCTTGAACACGACCCCCTGCTCTCCCTACTAGAGATATAACTCTACTGACTTAAGGGAATCACGTTTTGTTTTTCTCACTGCGTTTGTGAACTTTATAAATACTATATTTACTCTTTTGTGTTTAGATTTCTTAATTCAACAGTTTTGAAGATTGTTCCATACTGTGTTGTGTAGTTTGTTCATTTTAACTGCTTTACAGTTTTCCAGTTTATTCATGGACACTTGAGTGGTTTCCATTTTGGGGCTTTTACAAATGATGCTGCTATAAATGTTCTTATAGATGTAATTTGATGTCCATGTGGATGCTTTTCTCTCTAGGGAATGTGCCCAGGAATGGACTACCTAGTAATTTTTTTTTTTTAATTAATTGCCTACTTTTAAAATCCAGATTATCCCCCTCCCGTCTTCTTCTCTCAGACTCCACCATCTTAGCATCGAGACCACCTTCCCCTTCATTTGCCTCAGTTCTGAAGTTTCATAGTCCCCACACATGGCCCATCATGTTGCCCCATCAGTCCTGACGCCAGGGTTTTTAAGTAGAACAGCAGTTTTCTGGGAACTGTAAAGTCAACTTAGCAAGGTTTATCTAGCCCTTTTTAGTACACTTGTAAGGGTATGCATTCTTTGTGAAACGTGTCTGTCTTTGTCTATCTCTGTGTTCATATAACTGGTTGTCATACTCTGTAATACTCTAAAAGTATTTCTATGAGTTCTGTTCAAAAATGTGTCCAGCCTTTTGTCTGAGCTGACTTTGAATCCCTTTTTTCACAGACTTCCACCGCTGTGAGAAGGCAATGACCGCTAAAGGGGGTGATGTCTCTGTGTGTGAATGGTACCGGCGTGTGTACAAGTCCCTCTGCCCCATATCCTGGGTATGTGACTCTTACTGGGGCCCTTGGGATGCTTGGGTGGGGTCCTAGGAGAGGGGAGTGTGGCGACTTGGTGGGAGCTCATCTGCAAGAGGCAGAGGGAGGACAGGGCATCCCACTGTCCACAGAACTTGTCCTTTTTTCTTCCTAGAATTGCTTCCCTTTCCTTCTTTCACTGACTCTCAATTATTCAGAGCTCTCAGCCAAGGCAGCCAGGGCAGTTTTCTTGCTAGATCCATCTTGTTCATGTACTCTGCAGATACGTACTCAGTGCACTGTCTTTGTCCCTGTGGAGCTCACCATCTTGTGTATCCTGTTCTTTTATATTATGAACATTTTCAAATATACATAAAAGTAGAGAGAATAATTCAGCGACCCCAAATATACCCATTACCCAAATTGAGTTGTATCAAGATTTTTTCACATATCCTTTATCTATGTCTTTTCGTTTTCTTTTTTCCTTTGCTTAAGTTTTCTGAAGCAAATCCCAGACATGTCATTTTACCCTAACCTACCTCAGTATGCATCTCAAAAAAATACAAATGCAGTAAGGCAGTCCTTTTAGCTGTGACCTGACTAGGCCTTTTGTTACTATTTAATACTCTTTGCCATACCCTCTTTTTTAAATAAAGAATTTATGTTTAACGTTATTCTAATTCATCAAGTCAAAGATCTCATTGACTGTAAGATTGAGAGAGGTGCAAATCTTTTTTTTTTAATGCTGGAAATGAATGTAATAAGTGTGCCAATTTCAGAGATGTTAAAATGAAATACTATATGTCTTAGAATCAAAATATAATACTATTACAAAAGTAGTAGTGCTCATTTAAAAAAACAACAAATGAGCAATACAGTAAAATAAAGAGAGCCCCTCTTGTGTTCCCCAATTCCTCTCCCCAGAGGTAACTACTGTAACTGATTCCCTTTTTCTCTATATATAAATTTATCATATATAAGCTTGTGGCACTTTGTATGTATGTATGGATCATACTATATAATGTTTAATAACTTTGGCTTGTCAGTATGTCTTGGAGCCTTTTTTTTTTTTAATGACAATGCATATAGATCTTCCTTATTCATTTTATTAGCTTATACAATGCGTAATACAGATGCTTTTATTTAACTGGTCTCCTTTTGTTGGAGATTATGTTCTAATTTTTCAGTATTAAGCATCTTCGATGTACATTGTTGGGGCTTATTTCTTGAGAACAAATTACCTTAAAGGTACTCTTCCCCAGCTCACTTGGTTTTCTTCTCACCTTTCTGACCACGCTGTCTCAAGTGTCTTTGAGTACCCTGTGCCCTCAGGATTTCTCCTTGACCCTGGATGATCTTTGGTAACATGATGTTTTGATCTCCTAACATCCCCCCTCCAGCCTCAGCCTGCATTGGGTGCATGGTGGACAGGACACTAGGATCATGCTTCCAGTGCCAGTGTTGCCCCACACCTCAGTTTCCAGGTCCTGGGCCTGCCCTTACTTGAGTATTAGATTGTGTGGTTCATCAGTTCAGGTGCCAACTGGGTCTGCCCTGTTAGGGCTGGATGTAAATGCACTTGGCATAGGCCCGTTTATACCTAGTGACCCTGGTTCTTTTACTTTAAAAACTTGGTGAAGTAAATATAAGTGTTTTATTATTGCTATTGTATTTGTTTTTTATAAGCAGTATAATCACTTTACAAAAACTTAAAAAATAGAGGAAGAGGCAGAAAAAATGTCTCTTATCTGACCTCGCTAGTAGCATCTTCCAGATGTTTCCTGTGTTTTTTTATGTGTTTGTTTTTTGTTTTTCAATAAGTCTCTAATCCCAGTACATGGGGGCGGGAGTTCGGCATTTTTCTTATGTGAGCATTTAAGATATTTTTTCCAACTATCTTTTATTTTCTGGCTTAAAAAAACCTTTAGTTTCTCCATGAAAAATTGCAATGACTTTTTGTAGAATCTTTAAAATGAGAGATTTATATAATGTAGACAGTGAAAGTCCCCTAGTCACCCCCTTCTGAGGCCTAAAGTTAACTTTCCTTAGGAATTTGCTATAAATCTTTACTTCCTTTTCTGTGTGCTGATAATGTATGCATATGTGTAGATGTGTTTTTATGTACTTTTTAAAATGTAGATATGGGTCACACTCTAGATACTGTTTCTTACTTTGCTTTTTTTTACTTAACATCATTGTAGTCCTATTTTCATGTCAGTGCAGTATGCACAGTTATTGGGTAGCCTTCATCTTTAATAGTTAAAAGATATTCCCTTCCCCTTTAACTGGACACATTCTTTTTTTCACTATTTTAAATGATACTTGAATGTACAATTCCATTGCAGGAAAATCCTCCACCCAGCCCCCCATTTGAATGGTTTCCTTAGTTTCTTTTCATGAAGTGAGATTGTTGGACAAAGGGTAATATACCAAAGAACTAGACCAGCCTGATCCTTTAATTTCAAAGGGGGTGGGGACATAAGCCCAGGAACTTAGAATTTCCTACTTAGAACTGTGGACTGTAGACAATTAAGGAAATCCAGATGAATCTCAGACATGAAAAGATGTTCATCCCACTCAAGGCATCAGGCAAATGAAGCTTAAAATAACAGGTTTATGAAGGTTGGAAGTGCTAAGTGTTGGTGGTTCTGTAAACTGTCCAATCACTTTTGAGATCAGTTTGGCAAGATCTTTCAAAATGAAAAAAAATTAGATTCTAGATATCCTACAAAAATGTGTATATACAGTATGTTCGTTGCAGAGTTGTTAGTAATGGGGAACATTTGGAAACAACCCAAGTTAGGTCAATGATGATATGTTTATTTTGATCTTCATGACAGAATATAGAAAGAGCTCTGAGATTTGTGGGAAAAAGCAAGTTTCAGGAAAGTATATAGTATGGCCCTATTTGTCTGTGTGTATTTTAAAACAGTATTTGTTATATGGTCTGTGTGTATGTAAATAAAATAGACACATACATGGCACTTACGGTAAGGGCCAGCTACACTGTAAGTGCTTTATATCAGAATAAAGGCAGACATGCTAAAAAAAAAAAATGAGATGAGGATACTATTCGTATCCTCATTTTACAGAATTGGAAACTGAGGCCCTGAAAGGTTGAATAATTTGCCCAAGGTCACACAGCTAGGAAGTGATGGAGTGGGGATTCAGATTCAGTCTTCCTTACCTGTGGTTTTATCCACTGCCTCTACTGTGTAGCATGTAAATGTGAGTGAGTGAGTGAGTGAGTGAGTGAGTGAGTGAGTGAGTGAGGAAATAATGTGCTTTCAGCTGCCTGTAGGAAGGCCCACAAGGAGAAGGGTGTGACTTTTGGGAAGTGTTAACAGTGATATTGGCCTTTCCGTCATGTTTTATGTGTATGCATACACGTGTGATCAGCAGTAGTATCACACTCCATATTCCACTTGGCACCTTTTTGAGCTTGACTGTATATCTTGGAGAGCCATTCATGCTGGAGTACAGATCAGCCTTTTTTCACAAATGCCTAGTATCCCTTTTTTCTTCTCTTCTGGCAAACGTCCTTGAGTATTGATGCTGGGGTTCCTGAAGCACTGCACAGCCACTCTTTGGAAGCTCTGTACCTCTCACATTTCCCCAGGGACAGCCCTGCAGTGAGCCTGAGATTTTTCTGCATGTTACTCCCCACCCCCATAGTGGATCAGTTCATGTCAGCCCATTCAGGACAGTGATCCTCGTCTTTTTGGGTCACTGCTATTTCCCAGCTCCTGGAACAGTGTAGGTAACTGAGGTTACTTGTTGACTGACTGAAGAAATGAACAGGTGGGCAAAGTGAGGAAGACAAAGAAGTCTACTCATCTGGTTTCCCCATGGAGGAAGAGTAACACTGGCTGTTTTTCCACAGGTGTCAACCTGGGATGACCGCAGAGCAGAAGGCACATTTCCTGGGAAGATCTGAACTGGCTCCACCCCACCTCTCCTCTGTCTTCCATCCCTCTCCCAGGGAAGCGAGGGTGGACCTGGGTACATCCCACCCTGGGATCCCGAATCATGGTTTAACTAATAATAAATACTTGTTGGAAAAGTGTAAGACTGTGTGTGAAAGAAATGGATGATGGGCAAGAAGCTAGGTTGGAAATAGTGCCTAGACCAGTAAGAGGGGCTTTCAGAGTGATTATTTTTTTGTTTCGTTTTGTTTTTGATTTTTATTTTATCAAACTTTGACCACCTCCTCTGTGCCAGAGTAGAGTGAATGATTATATGAAATAGCCTCAAGCCCCTGTATATGCTAAAATTTATCTGTATGTTCCTTTAATTATTTGTACATTTTTTAACATAATTTTTGAACCACATGAAAATAGTATAATAAAAACTCATATATACCCATCACCTAGCTTCAACAGTTATCAACAAATGACCAGTTTTATCTCTAATTACTCCCCTCCCCCTCTAGACAATTTTAAAGTAAATCCTAGAGTTCATATTTTATTCAGAAATAAGTGTATGTATCTCTTAGAGATACGTGCTTTTAAAAACATAATCACAGTACTATTATTACACCTAAGAAATTAACAATTAATAATAATATCCAATAAGCAGTGTTCTGCACAGTGTGTAATTTCTCCGTATATTCTTGGGCCTCCTCTTTCATGTTGATCATGGTGATGATTGGAAATCATTTTAAGTAGGCCGAATTAAGAAATGTTCTTTCTCAATGCCCCCCAAAGAATTGCCATACAATAACAATCCAAAATATCCACCAAACCTGTCAACAGGGAGCTCCTAAGACAGTATAACCAGCTAGAGCTCCAAGGTGTGTGGCCAAATTGATGTTTCTTCGAGACCACTCAAATGGTTGTGCAACAGACTTATCTGAAGGATTTTCAGATGTCCAGAGAGATGATTCTTGTATTGAGGAAAAATGGCACTAGGAAAGGATCTGCAATGACAGCCTATGAGGAGAAGGGGCTGTCAACGGGACCCTCATGTATGCATAGCAACTTTGAGAACAAAGTCAAGAAAATGATGTGTGAGCAAAATGAAAATATCAATAGAGATAAAAAATATAAAAAGGAGTCTATGACCATGCCACCCTGAACAAGCCCAATGTCTGATCTCGGAAGCTAAGTAGGGTCAGGCCTGGTTAGTACTTGGATGGGAGACCACCTAGGAAGACCAGGTTTTGTAGGCATAAATAATAATAAAAAAAATAATAATTTAAAAACCTGATTAATTAGAAGCAAGTTAAGTATTTTTGGCAAGAATCCTTCCTGCGTTTGTCTTCCTGTTGCTTCCCGTCAGGAGGTGCCTGATGCCAGGTTGCCCTGTTAGTGGTCGAGTCTACTCCTGGGAAAAATAGTGGCCACTAGCTCTCTCCTCTAAAAGATCTGTTTTCCCTTTTTGTCATTGGCAAGTGACCTGTGGGGTGGTACTTTGTGGAGTGTTTCCAACATGGCAACCTGATATCCTTATACATCACATAAGCCACATAGGCAAGACTTAACTAAGGTCTGACCTGAACCTCAGAACTGGTCATTCTTCCTGAAACAAAAGGAGATAAGAAGTCTTGCAAAGAGCTGCCATGAATGAGGCAGTTTCTCATCTACCTCCCTCTCTCACAGGAGACTGTTACAAGACCATTTCTCATCCATCTACCTTGTTTCATTTGAGCACAGGATTCTACCTCACCCTTCAGGGTGTAAAGCTACTCTAAAGGTACCACGCCTATTACCTGACTTATCTCAGGCCTTCCAACAACTCAGTGAACCATGTTATCAGGACCCCTATTTTACAAGTAAGGAAACTGATACTTTAAAAAAAAAAAAAAAAAAAAGAAAGAAAAGAAACAGACTCACTCATAGATACAGAGAACAACCTGATGGTTACCAGATGGAAGGCGGGTGTGGTGCTGAGAGGAAAAGGTGAAGGGATTAAGAAGTACAAATTGGCAGTTATAATACAGACACAGAACTGTGAAATGCAGACTATAGTCAATAATATTGTAGTAACTCTATGGTGCTAGATGAGTACTAGACTTACTGGGAGGATCACTTCATAAATTATATAAATGTCTAACCACTACACTGTATACTTGAAAGTAATGTTATATTGAATGTTGACTATAATCAAAAAATAAAAATAAAAAGTCAAGAAAAAAATCTGGTAAACATAACAAAGAAAAGAAAAGAAAAACTGAACTTCTATACTCCTGCCAGTTCATGTGGCTATGGGTTTCCTTTTAGTGTATACGTATAGAAGAGGGTTTGATGCAGGAAACAAACCTCCCAAGGCATATTAAGTAGAAAGGGATTTCATACGAGTAATCTAGTACAGTAAAACTGTGATAATGTAAATTTGGATATAGTACACCTTCATTTCATTGTATTCAACTCAACACATTCCCACATTTTACAGGATTGAATATAGCTAGCTTTTATAGGTTTTATATTACTTTTTTTAAAAATCTGGTATTCCAAATAATAAATGAAGAAGAAAAGAAAGAATTAGAATATCAGCATTTTGCAATCCTTAATGATTCTAAGCCTTATATCAATGGCTGCAAACATCGCCAAGAGACAACCAAACATGATGTGCTTCTAGATGGAAGCATTTAACAACCACCCATGAATGTGACATGTTGAGCTTCCACAAAGTTAGCACCTTCCCATTGTACCACAGTATAAAATAAAAGATAAAAATCATATCATCTCAACAGATAGAGAAAAAGTATTTGAAAAAATTCAACATCCTTTTATGATAAAAATTCAACGAGTTGGATATAACAGGAACATACCTCAACATAATACCGTATGTGATATTACCACAGCTAACGTCATACTCCACAGCAAAAGGTTGAAAGCTTTTCCTTTAAGATCAGGAACAAGACAAAAGTGCCCACTCTCACCACCCCTATGAACATAGTACCGGAAGTTCTAGGCAAATTAGGCAAAAAAAAAAAAAAAAATCCAAATCTGTTTGAAGATTATGATCTTGTATACAGAGAGAATCCTAAAGATTCCACCAAAAAAGTGTTAGAATTAATAAAAATCAGTAAAACCGATAATTTTGACTACATACAAAAACTGCCCTTTTACTTTTCCCGTATTTAATAAATTTAATGAATTATTGTAGGTATAGTTATTTTTCATACTTTTGTTCTTTAACCTTTGTACCAGAGTGAAGTGATTAACACATCAGTTATTATGGTATTGAGAGTACAGTCGACCTTTGAACAACATTGGGGTTGGGGCACTGACACCTTCTCTCACTCCCCTGCAGTAGAAAATCCATATATAAATCAAGTCAGCTCTCTGCATGTATGGATTCCCAACTGCAGATTGAAAATACTGTTTTCAATGTGTAGTTGGTTAAATTTACAGATATGAAACCCTGGAATTCAGAGGGCTGACTGTAAACTTGTTGAAAAAAATTGCATATAAGTGGACCAGCATAGTTCAAACCTGTTCAAAGACCAACTGTATTTGAATTTAACTCTATATTTATCTTGACCAGTGTGTCTTATATTTTCATGTTTTCAAGTTACTGTTTAGCATTTCATTTCAGCTTATAGAACTCCTTCCAGCATTTCTTATAAGGCAGGTCTAGTAGTGATGAACTCCCTCAGTTTTTGTTTGTCTGGAAAGTCTTTCTCCTTCATTTATAAAGGACAACTTTTCCAGGTAAAGTATTCTTGGCTGGAAGTTTTTTTTTCTTTCAGTACTTTGAATATATCATCCCATTCTCCCCTTGCCTACAAGGTTTCTGCTGAGAAATCTACTGATAGCCTTATGGGAGTTCTTTGGTATGTGAAGATATTATTTTTTTCTTGCTGCTTTGAAAATTCTGTATTTGTTTTTCATTTTAGACAGTTTTATTATGTCTTGAAGGAGATCTTTTTGAGTTGAAATTTGCAGAGAGCTTATGAGTCTAATGAACTTGGCTTTCCAAATCTCTCCACGGATTTGGGAAATTCTCAGCTGTTTTTTCTTCAAATAAGCTTTCTTCCCCCTTTGTCTCTCCCTTCTTCTGGGACTCCAGTAATGCATAGTTTATTTCTCTTAATGGTATTCCATTGTTCACATAGGCTTTCTTCACTCTTTTTCATTCTTTTTCCCTGGTTCTCTTCTGTCTGAGTAATTTCAATTGGCCTTTTTTTCATTGTATTCTTCAGCTACAGAATGTGGTTCTTTTTTATAATTTATCTCTCTGTAAAACCTTTCACTTCGTGTATATATTGTTGTCCTGGTTTCATTAAATCATCTTCCTGTGTTTTTTTGTACTTCACTGAGCTTCCTTAAAACAACTATTTTTAATTTATCGGACAAATCATAGATTTCCATTTCTTTAGGGTCAGTTACTGTGTTCCTTTGGTGGTGGTATATTTCCTTGACTTTTCATGTTCCTTGAAGGCTTACATTGCTGCCTTCGCATTTGAAGAATTGTTTACCCCACCCCCTCTGCCAATCTTACTGACTGGCTTCAGGTGAGAAGTATTTTCCATCATCCCTGGTAGGAATTCTGAGACTTTCTCAGACCTTTTCTATGGATACACTTACTTGCTCCACCCTTCTTGTTTCTTCTTGGTGGTGGAATTCTTAAGATTATATGCCTTTTCTCAATCCCGCAAAGCCAGACCAAATGCTGACAGCCTCTCATTTGCTTTCCCTAGAGCTGTGCCGAATGCTCAAGTTCGTGTATTTTCTCTCAATCCCACAGAGTTGGCCTACTTTCTGCACATGTTCACTAGCTGTCCGTAAAGGCTCACTCTCACAGCCCTCAGAGGTGTGCACAGGGAACCAGCCATGGAGTGAGAGTGAGAATGAGGTGCCCAAAGGGCTGGAGGTGCCTGTGGGCCAGTTGCAGGGGGGATCCATAGCAGGGCATTCTCAGTGGCTCATGCACAGTCTTTCTGATGTCTGTGGATCTGGTGTTAGTAGGATCCGAGTCCTTCTAATGCTTTCTGAGAGCCCTGGCTGCTATTCCAGCCTCCTCTCTCACCACCCCCCTCACCCCCCGCGCCCACAGTTGTACAGAACTCCTCAGTATTCCTCTCGGATTTTATTTTATTTTGTTTTATTTTTTGCTCCAACAATGTGCTGGAATTTCTCTGCTGGACTCCTGAATTTCCAGAAAGGGACTCTCATCTGTGGGTGATTTTCAAATCAATGTTCTTTAGGAAGAAGATGTTAGAAAAACTCCTAGCCATTTTGATAACATCGCTCTTTCAATCCTTTCCAAGTTACAAAAATTATGCAGGAAAAATCAATCTCTTCCCCACCTTCTCCTCTAGCCATAAGGAGGTGACTGCCATTACTGGTTTCTTGTGTGTCCTTCCAAAGATAGTTTATACATTTGCAAGCAGACCCTCCATCCTACCTGCCTACCCACCATAGTAGCGTGCTATTCCTGGTGTTCTGAACCTTGCTTTTCTCCATTAATAATAGTACTTAGAGATCATTTCTTAATTTTTAAAATTTTTTTTCAAATTATACAAGTAATACATGAATATATTCTGACAAGAAAGAAAGAAAGAAAGAAGGGAGGGAGGGAAGGAAGAAAGAGAAAGAAAGAAAGAAAGAAAGAGAGAGAGAGAGAGAAAGAAAAGAAAGAAAGAAAGAAAGAAAGAAAGAAAGAAAGAAAGAAAGAAAAAAGAAAGAAAGAAAGAAAAAGAAAAGAAAGGAAAATACTCCAACAGAGTCAAGTATACACATAGAGAGAAAGTACAGTGTCACAGTTAAGAGGGTGGACACTGGAGCCAGATTGGGGTAAAATTCAGGCCTCCACCAGCTGTGAGACCTTAGGCAAGTTTATCTCACCTCACTGTGTCTTGGTTTTCTCATCTGTAAAATGCAGTTAATGACAACTTGCTCACAGGGCTATTTCGCAGATTAAATGAGATGTTACATGAAAATTGCCTAGAACAGTACCTGATACTATATAAAAGGTGCTTAGAGCTGAGACCTATATGTTGGAAATGCTCTCTAAATATTAATTCCTCTCAGAACATCAGTCTTCTATTCTTCTATGACACACCAAGGAACTTTGCCTTCTCAAAAGTCTTTTTTTTTTTTTTTTTTGCTAAGAACTCTTAACATGAGATCTACTCTCAACAGATTTTAAGTGTATAACACAGTATTATTAACTACAGGCACAGGCACAATATTTTACAACAGATCTCAAGAACTCTTCATCATGTATAACCGAAATGTTATGCTGATAGATTAGCAAGTCCCCATTTCCCCCACCCACTAGCCCTTGGCAACTGCAATTTTACTCTCTGTTCTAATGAGTCTGAGTATTTTATATACCTCATATAAGTGGAATTATGCACTATTTGTCCTTCTGAGACTGGCTTATTTCATTTAGCATGATGTCCTCCAGGTTCTTACATGTTTTTGTATATTGTAGGATTTCCTTGTTTTCTAAGGCTGGATAATATTCCATTCTATGTACATATCACACTCCCTTTGATATAAATGTTCTTTCCTGCCTTTTACCTGCTGGCCCCAGTCTCTTCCTCCAATGTCCCTTTCTCCAGGAAGCCTTCCTCTATGCCCCAGCCTGGGTCAGACACCTCCTCTGGGCTCACTTTGTTTTCCCCATTGTGGCTCTGATCACTCCAGCCTGTGCTTCCTTTCTCAATGCCTTGATCATTTCAGCATTCCCCTGACCACTCCGCACTGTCACTTTCTAGTGAATGTCTTTCTCTTGTGAGTGCAGGGACTGAGCTGTCCTGATCACCACTGCGTTCCCAGCACCACCCCACACAGGGTTGGACATGAAAAAGCTTACACGTGCACCATGCCCCTAGTGCTTAGTTCAGGCCTGATCCTATATTTGGTGCTCAATGAATAGGAGAGAAAATAAAAAGACCTCTCGAGTACCTCCACACTAGTGCTTTCCTCCTTGCTTCACCGTCGCACACCATGTCCTTCCTAGTCTCCCCCTGATCATTCTTTCCTCCTCTTTCCTTTCCCTTCCTCTTTATCCCACACTTCACACTGGTCCCAGTTGACTCTGAAATCTCCATTTCTTGGGCACAACATTCAGCTGCCCCACCCCTACCCATGAATTTCAGGCCTTTCCTTGCTGAGCTGACCCAAAGCAGCACCTGAGATTCCAGCCTTGATGTATCACCTTAGTGCTCAAACTTGAGGTCTCACAGTGTTGCTAAGTCTGCATACCTCTGTGTTGCCATTGATGACAATTTTCTATACCATCTTTGCCAAAATGAATTCATTTGGAAAGGAAATTTTAACCTATGAAGTATTCTTGCAAAAAAAAAATGGATGAGCTAGAGCCACATATGTGATAAATAAATCTCAAAAGCATAATGTCGAGGTAAAAAAAAATCAATTGCATGAGGATATGTACAATTTATATAAAGTTTACCTGAAAATCTAAAACTATTCTATACATTGCTGATGAATATATGTATATATATTAAAAATATGAAAGCATGCATGTGAGTGAAAACCCGAAGGCTAACAAACATTTGAAGATGTTCAAAATCATTAGTAATAAGAGAAGTAAGAATTGAAATAATGGCGGGTATCACTTTACACTGAATTACTTTATCAAAAACTGGAAAACTGGATCATGCCAAGTGTGAGTGGTAGTGGAAGGATACTGGAACCCTCATGAACTCTTCGTTGGATGGTGGAAGGAGACAACTATTGTAGAAAGCAACCTGGCACATACATATCTATGACCCAGCAATTCCGCTCCTTAAGAAAAAGACATATAGGTCTCTAAGGGGCTATGCATGAAGGTGATCACTGCAGCATTATTTATAGTGGTAAGGGGGAAGGAGAGTTGGAAGTAGCCTGGTGTCCTCACTGGGGAGGAGACAGTACATTCTAGAAGATGCACACCGGGGGGTGTCCCAAGCAACCCAGAAGCCATGGACTCAATGTGCTCAGACTGACGCGGATGGATCTTAAAATCATAGTGCTAAGCAAGAAAAGTAAGAATAGAATGACTGATTTAACACAATTATGGGTATGTAAATTAGAAAATATTTTGTACAGGAAACAGTGGTACCCGTTTTACAAGAACGCACCCAACAAAAAAGATATATATGAAGATATTAGAATGTTTGCCAGTAGAGGGCACTGAAAGAGACTGGGATATGGGAATATAAGGAAATAATTTAAACAGGAGATGTCTTGTGGGGAATAATGAACTATAAACTGAAGGTATGGGATTAACTCAACCCATGACATCTGAGATCTAAAAAGGAAGACAAGGGAAGGGGTGTGGAGGATGATGAGTTCCAAATTTAGCAGAGAAATTATCTCTAGGCTGAGATCAAGTGGCTTCAAATGCCATCTACAATGTATGCCACTTATAAATAAACAATCAGCAGTTAATATAGAAAATTACTTAGGACAAAGCTGGGTGGGAGAATTTGGTCATTTGCTACATTAATCTCTACATTCCCTTGTATACTTGAATATTTTATAATAAAAGTGTTTGAGAAAACTTTCACCACTGACCATGGAAAACAAAACATCTTGTCTTAAAAATAAATACAATAATAATAGGCCACTAAATTCCAAACTCTGAGGCCTGTTGAGAGCTGCTCTAAGCAAGGCTTAGAGACAAGTTTATGACACGATGGCATCAAACTCCTGAGCTTTTTTCATGCCACCATCAGGATTAAAACTGGATCATTTTCTCTTCACAGGAGTCATTCCATGCTACTTCCTTTCACGTCTGTAGACAGCCTAAAATCATCTCATCTGCCACCTTTGGAAAACACTTTTTTGTTGTCATTGTAGTTTGGGTTTTTTTTATGTATTATTTCTTTTTATGGTGACATTGGTTAACAAGGAAAACACCACTATAATACAGTGAATATATCTCTGAAAGGATTTCCCCTCTTCAGAAGACTTTGTGATGAAATATATATGTGTACAGAAAAGTGCACTTATCATGAGTGTACAGCTTGATGAATTTTCACAATCTGAATGCCCCCCATTAGTCACTGTCCATATCAATAAAGAGAAGCTCCCTTCCTGTCACCTCCAGTCACAATGTCTCAAGGGTAACCACTCCCCTGACTTTTATCACCCTAGATTGGTTTTTCCTATTCTAGAACTTCACATCTAGAATCACACAGTTGTAGTCTTTTGAGTGTGGCTTTTTTCATCTAGCATAATCTCTTTGAGATTCATCTCTGTAGTTGTATGTATCAATAGTTTGTTGCCTTTTATTGCTGAGTAGTAGCCATTGTATGCAGGTATTGTAATGTACTTATCCATTCTACTATGAAGGGGCATTTGGGTGGTTTCCAGTTTGGGGCTATTATGAAAACATTCACAGCATTTGGTAGACAGAAACAGAAGAATTCCTAGGGACAAATGGCTGACTCACAGGGTAGGTGTATGTCATCTTTAGGACATCTTGGCATTGTGATTTTTAAAGGGAAGTAGTTATCACTTCAAAATGTATTGTTTCAAGATTGGCTTACATAATAGAAAGAATAGTGAAAATTTAAGTTTGGCATCAAAGTACACTGGCTTTGTACACTGGTTCATGCTTCAGGACAAAATGGATACCTTTTATGACTGGTGACATATTAATGTCCCATTGATGAAATTTTTTTGCTTTTACTAGACATTTTATATAACTTCCCACTACTAACAGTTACCGACTATTTGAAAATAAAAATATTTCATATTTTTAGCCTGGTCCTATTACTTGGCAAGTTATTTTAGCTCTACCTTATAAAATATACTTGATAGGCCATGTACATTATTATTTAAATTTTGTTAGTCCTCAATATAAAGGTAAATCAATAGAAAAACTATTTTAAATGTAAAGTCGATTGACTAAAAACCCTTATGCATTTTAATTGGAAAATATTTCATATATCTTACGACCAAGCCAGTGAAAATAGAATTTTAAGTTCCATTTGTTTGCCCATTTTGCATACACCCAGGGAGCTGCAGCTCAGAGAGAAAACGCGGTACATATTCTGGTCCTCAGGGCTGAGAAGTTCTGGGGAAAAACTGGGAGCTCAAGCCACTATTTTAGCCTGTGGAATCAGCCTTATGCCACTAGGGGGCGACATCGGAGGGAAAGTGGGCCTCTCCGGAGCGCTGCAGGTGAGGTTTGGCCACTTGCTGCACATCAGACTGAAAGATATCCTTGGCGCACATCCCCGCACTCAGTTTCTACTGCCGCCCAGGAAGATAGTCTGATGATACCCATTCTGCAGATGGGCAAATGTACATGCCAAGTCGTTCGAGACAGAGAACATGGAACTGGGATTTGAACCTAGGTCTCTTTGATTCTGCCTCCTGAAGAAGTTTCCACCCTTGGCTGCTCGCTGTGACCCTGCTTTGTCCCTACTTGTGTGTGATGGCGGTGGTGGGACGAGAACTTTTCTCCACCGATTCAGTGTGCCTCCTCTTTTTTTTTTTTTTTTTTTTTGCACACTTCTCTTCCCCTCATTGTACATTCATCTCAAACTCCCTCACATACCATCTCCTGCCATCTTCTCTCAGCCCACAGCCCATATAATCCGCCCTCTGAGCATCCCACCTACCTGTTCCCTCATCTGCTCCCCACCTCCTTGCCTTGGTTCAGACCTGTCCTTGCCAGCCAGGATCCCCACTTGGGCCTTGGAGAGGTGGAGCCACCAGCAGAGGAGGTAGTTCTGGGATTCTGAATTCATATGCAGGTCTGACTTGTATCTCTCTCCTGTTCCTAGGAAGGGTCAGGTCCTAGGAGGGACGTCAGGTGGTGCACTCGCCCTCCCAACCCCACCCCTCCACCACCATGACTGCCTGGGAATCAGGGGCCACTGAGCACATCACCCTGCCCATGTGGTCAGACACCAACATAGTCTGGAATTTCAGGTTTATCAATCACTTGGGGTTGGGGGTGGGGACACATAAAGCTGTTCTTTCTCACCGGTCTGCCCGCTTGACCTCTTGTCTCCTCCTCCAGCCACCCTCCCCCCTTCCTGGGAGACTGGCCCAAGGAGGGGCCTGGGCATATATAGGGAGCCACTTTGGGAAGGGCTGGCCAGAGAAACTTCAGCCAGAGAAGGTGAGGAGGGGCCTCTGAGTCTGGATGGGCAGGGGGAGCTGGGAAGACTCAGTGAGGGCCTGGCGACCCCATGAGTCACATTTTCCTCTTTTATAAAATAGCCCAACACTGGGGTCGAGGGAAGCAGGGCTCATACAGTACCAGCCTGAGCCCGGCAGAGAGCCCAGCAGGGAGCAGCCCCTGGCAGCTGGGGTGTGGAGAGGGGCAGTGGGTCCAGCTGGGCTCAGCTTCCCTTCCTGGTCTTTGCCTGGCCTCATCCTTGTTCATGTGTCTCAGGCAGGACCATGGCTTCTGCAGCAGCAGAGGTGGAGAAGGGGTCTTCGATTGTGGTGGGGCTGCTGGTTGTAGGCAACATCGTTATTCTGGTGAGACATCCCCCAGTGCTGGGAGCCAAACGGGTGGCCGGGGAGAAGGGGCAGCCCTGACCCTGGGGCTGGGGGCTGAGGGCCCAGGACTTACCAGCAGTCTAGTGCTATAGGCTCTCAAGTCAGAGCAGCCTGATTTTGAATCCCAGCTCTGCCTCTTCCTAGCTGTGTGACCTTGAGCAAGTGATTTTACTTCTCTGCGCCTATTTCTCCATCTGTAAGATTATATCTTCATTGTGGGGATATTTATGTGTATTAATTCATGTGTGGCCCTCAGCTCAGAAAAAGTGTCTGTTTGGCACACAGGAGGCCCATAATAATGAATAACAATGTTTTTACCTAATATTTAATGTTTTGTTTTTATTAAAATATGTGACACCTGTACATGGCTACAGAGGCAGAAAGCCTGGTTTCAAATCCCAGCTCTGCCACTTTTTATTGTGGGACATGGGGCCAGTGATGTCACCTCCTCGAGCCTCAATAATTTCTCATCTGGAAGACAGAGATAAAATAGTAATGCTGAGAGGATAAAATGAGTTATTGGATTAGTGTGCTTAGGCCAGTTTGGCGCGGTTACTCTTTGTATTGGCCAGAACGACAGTGTACACTACAGCTGGTAACAATAACCATTATCACACAGAAACCAGTTAAGAGGCCCAATGCCTGGCCCTCAGTAAGTACTCTAGGAGTGTTAGTTTAACTATTGTCAAAAGTATCCATCAGGAAGTTTCCTCTCTCTTGCTTTATATTCCTTATTCCACAGGTAACCAGATGTTTAGTTTCTCCAACATTGCAACAAATACAAGCAATAGAAGCATATATACCTATTTTCTCCCCTTTCTTGCCCAAAATATAGCTCATTCTACATTCTGTTTCGTGCTTCCTATTTCCTCCTGCTCACATGGCCTGTAGGCTACTTCACAGGAGTCTTCAGAGAACCTCCTTGCCCTTTTTCACAACTGCATAGCATTCCATTGTGTGGCATCCTGGTTCCTCTACCCACGGTGCTACAGAGGATCACCTTTTGGGTTTGTGATTTTCCCACATGGGTTGGTGCATGCGTAGGGTTGATTTCAGCAAGTGGAATTGCTAATTCGAAGGGTTGATGCATTTGTAATTGTTCTGGCAATTGCCAGAGTCCCCTCTTCAGGGAATAACATGAGTAAAGGAGAGAGGGTGGGTTGACTGAGCATCTCCTCTGTGCCAGGCATGCGCTCCAGGCTTTGCATGTGGCATCTCCTTTCATCCTGGAAGCAACTGGCAGCTGGGGTGGGGCAGGGGTCTTGGCTGAGCCCTGCCTTTCCTCCTGGCCTTTGTCCAGCCTCGTCCCTGTTCATGGAAAACAATGTCTTTGCCACTCTTATTATGTGTCCACTTTACTGAGCGGGCTGTGGAGGCTCAGAATGGAGAAGCTTGCTCACTGAGACTCATGCAGCTGGGGCTGCTGCCCCTAAGCATGCCTTTCTAACCAGCTGCCCTATACAGCTGTCAGGCCTGGCCCTGTTTGCCGAGACAGTATGGGTGACAGCTGACCAGTACCATGTGTATCCACTGATGGGCGTCTCGGGCAAGGATGACGTCTTTGCTGGTGCCTGGATCGCCATCTTCTGCGGCTTCTCCTTCTTCGTCGTGGCCAGCTTTGGTGTGGGTGCAGCGCTGTGCCGCCAGCGGTCCATGATCCTCACGGTGAGGCCCCAAGAGGAGGGGATGGGGGCAGGTGGGCATGAAGATCATCCTCATAGAGTCATGTTAACAACTACCACCTCTGCCGCTAATGTGTGTTCAGCATGACACCACCCTTGGGCCTTATGCCAATCATTTCATTTCCCCTTCCTATAACCCAATAACCTAGCTCTGCCATCACCATCATTTAAGGAAGAAAACTGGGGCACAGGAGAGGAAGGGAAGGAAGCTCTCTGCACAGGAGGATGGCAGAACTGGGATTTGAACCTCAGCTATTTGGTCTCCAGAGTCTGCGCTCGTGAGCTCTGTTGATAACAATGACAATAATAATAGCACAGCTATATTTATTGAGTGCTTACTACTTTCTAAATGTTTTACATGAATCAATTCATATACCTACCTACCATGAGATATCATCATCATCGTCGTCATCAACATCATCATTATCATCACTGTGAGCCCATTTGACAGAGTTGAAATCAAGGCTCAGAGAAGTGAACTCACTTATTGAGGTCACACAGCAAATGAGTGGCAGAGCCAGGATTTAAACCCAAGTAGTTCCGTGCTTGAGCCTCTCTGTGCTCTCAGTCTCTTCCAACAATAACGGCAATAATACCCACAATTCCCAAGGGCCTCTCATGTGCCTGACACTAGGCTAAGCGGTTTAGAAAACAAACTCCCTCAACTCTCCCAGAAGCCCTCTGAAGCTAGTGTTTCTCTACCCATTTACCAGATGAGGAAACTGAGCTTCAAAGAGGCCAAACCCCAGGTGATAGAGAGAGCAGCGATGCCAATCCCGGCCCCACTGATGCAGACCCGACACTGTGCTTCCTCTATAGCTGAGGGCCCTTTAGATTGCCAGGAGCACCTACTTATTAAATTAACTAATGTTTGTTAAGCAAGAACCATGTGCCAAACCCTACACTAGGCACTGAGGCTATCTCGTAAGCAAATCATAAAGCCCTTGCCCTAGGGGAGGATGCTCTGAGGGGGGAAGACAGTGACCAGGGAAGGGAGAGCTGGAGCTGGGGAGTGGGCATGGGAGGTCTCACAGCCAGAGAAAGCAAAGGGCTGTGGGCGGTGAGGAGTCTGTGTGTGTATCTGCAGGAAGAACATTCCAGGAGGTGGGAACAGCAAGAGCAAAGTCTCAGAAGACAGAGGAGGCTAGGAGTCCAGTGTGGCTGGAGCCAAGTGGGGGAAGGGATGAGAGAGGAGATGAGGTGAGGGTGGACAGGGAAGGAGGCAAAGAACAGTGGAGGATGGGTATGGAGGATAAGGGAAGAATGGGAAGGCGGGCCTATAAGGTGGGCCTTGGTAAGGACTGGCCTTACTGTGAGTAAGATGGGGCCATGGAAAAGCTCTTTTCCTTTCCTTTCCTTTCCTTTCCTTTCCTTTCCTTTCCTTTCCTTTCCTCCCCTCCCCTCCCCTCCCCTCCCCTTCCCTTTCCTTTCCTTTTTCCCCTTCATCTTCCTTTTTAAAATTTCTTCCCTGCATTTAATTCTCTAGCATAACAATTTAACCAGAGCCTCAAAAGTTCATTCGACTAGGAAAAAAGAAATGTTTGTGTCTGTCTATCTCCCCTATTAGTTTATCATTAACTAAGATGCAGATTTTTAAAAAAATTATAATGGGAAATTGCAAACATAGACTAGGGAGAATAACATGATGAACCCTACTTACCTATCACCTAGTTTCAACATGACCAGCCACAGACTTGCCAACTTTGTCCCCTCGACTCCATCCTCTGCCTGCCCACTTCTTTCTTTCCTGGGGTATTTTGAAGCACATTCCAGACACCAAGTCATTTACCAGTAAATACTCGAGTGCACATTTCCGAGTGATAAAGATATTGTTGTTCAAGCAGTCAGGCATGTTGTGCTGCATCACCTCATCTCTTGGCAGCGGAGCTGGCATATCCGCCCCCCACCCCCTGTTGCTTTAAGGGTGAGGGCGAGGGGTAAGGACAGGAAAATAATTTTCATTAAACATCAGTCAAAGATTATTTTCCTTTTTTTGCATGACCATTATACTACTGGCACATCTGTAAAATTCACCTAGTTTCTTCATATCGATCTTTCAACACCGGTCTATGTTTAAATGTCCCTGGTTGTCTGGAGAATGCCTTTATTTTTTTATCTTTTCTAGAGTAGACATTCATTTTACTTCTTCCAAGACTACAGTTAACTTCGGGAAATACTTTACATATTTTTTGTTGATTTCATTTCCCCCTGACATTTGATTATGAGAATTTTTAAACATACAGAAAAGGTAAAAGACTTGAACAGCCATTTTTAAATTGCATTTCTATCCATCAATCCATCGGGTGTGTGTGTGTGTGTGTGTGTGTGTGTGTCTTTACAGGCTTTGTCCTGACTGGGCTGTCTGTTCTCCCCTCCCTCCGTCTTTCCTCAGTACCTGGTGCTCATGCTCATCATCTACATCTTCGAGTGCGCCTCCTGCATCACGTCCTACACCCACCGAGACTATGTGAGCCAGGCAGAATCGAGGAGAGAAGCATGACTTTGTGGGGGGAGGGGGGTCTCAGGCTGAAGGTGGAGGTTGACCCCTCTCCCCATCCAGTCCTGCTGGACCTTATTCCTGGACATCCACAGATGGTGTCCACCCCATCCCTGATCACCAAGCAGATGCTGACATTCTACAGTGCAGACACGGACCAGGGCCAAGAACTGACCCGCCTCTGGGACCGTATCATGATTGAGGTGAGTGAAGGTAGGTAAGGGTGGGTGGGGAGGGCTGGCTGGAGGACCTGGGGCTCTGACTATAGGTATAAATAGGGCTCCCACTATGCCCACTGGTAGATGATATCTACTCATGTGGTTCTTATGAGGGATGCTTAGTCATTGTAATCTTCCAGATGAGTGAACAGGCCCAATAAAGGGAGTCACTTGCCCAGGGCCATATGGTTGGTAACTAACTGGCAGAATTAGGATCCCAATCTGGTAACCTAGATCCAGAGCCCTGCTTTTAATCATTACATGTATTGTATTAACAACAACAACAACAACAAAAATTGAATGAGCACTAACTTCTGTTCAGCACTGTCCAAAGCACTTTTAAAGCTTCTTTAATCCTTACAAGCACCTGTAAGACAGATCGGCTTTTTATCAATGAGGAAACTGAGGCTAGGGGTTGAGTGGCTTGCAGGAGTTCACACAGCTGGTAGGTCACAGAACCGGAAGAGTTCAAACCAGAATCTAGGTTCCAGAACCACGTTCTTAATTAAACCCAAGATGACATGGCAGCACAGAGGAGAGTTTCGAGGATGCAAGTGAAACTGAGGTCTCATTTAGGCTCAAGCCATATAGCCAGGCAGGATGGGAACCCATGTTTGAAAGAGCCTATGTTTTCATCTTTCAGGGGCCACAAATTAAATACCCACAGGGGCTGGGAGAAGCCAGAAATCTGTCTTTTGTTGTCATTTACCTCAGGTTTCATTGACAGCTAATTCAAAAGAATTTAAAAATCAATCACAAGTGCGCATTTGATCTAAATCCCCCATTAGCCTCTTGGTCTTGGAACAAATATGTTCTGGTCCTTGCTTACGGACACAGATACTGCCCTCATCTTTGAGGCCCAGGACATGGGGAAGTTGGGCCCAGTTGTGGCTCAGGATAACCTTGCCCTTCCTTGCTGAGCAAGCACAGGTGAGTGGCTGTCTACTCTGAGCTGGAGCCTTCCTGACTCCTGCCTTTCTCTCCAGCAAGAGTGCTGTGGCACATCTGGTCCCATGGACTGGGTGAACTTTACATCAGCCTTCCGGGAGGCCACCCCAGAAGTGGTATTCCCCTGGCCCCCACTGTGCTGTCGGAGGACTGGTAACTTCATTCCCCTCAATGAGGAAGGCTGCCGCCTGGGCTACACGGACTACCTGTTCACCAAGGTGTGTCCCCTCCCTGCTGCTCCACCTGTCTGTGGTTTCTCTGGGCCTCTCGGCTTCTTCTGGGTCTTCCTCTCTCCCACGGTCTCTCTGTTATCTCCTCCCCTCTACAGCTTTCTCTTTCTCTACTTCTCTCTGGTTCTCTCCACTTTTGCTCTATCTGTCCTCCCTCCCTCTGCAAATCAGTGGGATGCGCATGGGGTCTGTCTCATTCAGACCTGGCACCTGCAACTTTTCTCTGGTTGTCTGGGAATACAGGCAACAATAATAATATCAATAGCAAAACACCAACAACAACCCACATTTATTGAACTTTTACTTTATTTCAGGCATCCTTCTAAATGCTTTAAGTTTTTATCTTATTTCTTGCCAGAGCCTGATGAGATAAAGATTATACTTACCCCATTTTACAGATGGTAAAACTAAGCAGTCGCTTGCTAGGGAGGGATGGAACTGGGGTTTGATTTTAGGCAGTTAGGCACCAACCAGGTGATTTAACTACTGCAAGGGGAGTGCAGAGGCAGAGAGAGAAACCAGAAAAGGTTAGACTAGGAGAACTGGTCCCAGTGGTCCCTCTGGCTGCTCTTGGCTGCCTGGGTACCTTTGGTGGCATTTCTTAGACCAGGTGTCATGGGGAGGAGAGCCTGTGTGCAAACCATCGCCACCCTCAGAGTCAGAGAGCCATGTTTCCTGCTCAAACTCTGTGCAGAGTGCTAACGTGCATCATCTCATGAAATCCTCACACCTGCTTTTGAGAGCATTGTTGTTACATTCACCACTTCGCAGATGGGAAAACTGAGGCTCAGAAGGTCAGACTCATACGTAGGCCTCATAGCTCATAAATGGCAGGGCTGGACCCTCGACTCGGTCCTACCTGACTCCAGGGCACACACCCTGAACCTTTGTTCTTGGCTGCTCCCAAGTCGGGGCAGGGCTTTACACGAAGGTGACTAGTATGAGGCTCTGGCCCAACTCAGCCTTATCTCTAAATGAGGAGATGTCAGAACTGGACTGATCCTAAGGGCATATTTCAAATCCTTAGGAGGTGTTGGCAGCAGGGAAAGTCAGCTCTAAACAAAATAGCCCTCAGGTTGCCATGGTCACTAGCAGGGCAGCACCTGCTTCTTCAGGGCCTGGATTCAAGGTTGTACCCGTGCTCCCTGAAGCCACCATAGGAGAGAAACACTGCCGTGATCTCCATTGCACAGTGAGAAAACCAAGGCTTAAGGAAGGGACTTTCCTGAGGGTGCACAGTGACTCTTGCTTTCAGCAGGCAGCTTCCCTGGGCATTTTCTCAAACCCCCATTTTCCCCCTGCCCAGGGCTGTTTTGAACACATTGGCCATGCCATTGACAGCTACACGTGGGGCATCTCATGGTTTGGGTTTGCCATCCTGATGTGGACGGTGAGAGGCGGGGAGCCTATGGGCTGGGTGGGATGTGGGCGTGGGGCTGGAGCACCCCTCACCTGACTGCCTCCTCACCCAGCTCCCTGTGATGCTGATAGCCATGTATTTCTACACCACATTGTGAGGAACAAGAAGGGAAGGCAATGTGTGTGCTTCAGCCTTGTCTTCCTCCTCTCCTGCTTCCTCCAGCTGAGGCCTGAATAACTGCCTCATCCCTCCACTTCCCATCTCCCTCATCCCTCCCTCCTTCTACTCTCAAGATCTTTTACCAGGTTTCCGAGCCCTCCTGAGAGTTGAGGGTGCCCTGAAACCCCTGGACATGTATGCTCGGACCCTAAGTTCTTGACCTCATTTTATTTGGTTAATTCTTGGCCCATCTATCAGTGTCAATTTAAAGTCCTATCCCCAGATCTCACCATCCCAACTACAGATGCCTCTCTTGTAGCTAGCTCCCTGAGCACCTCCTTTATGGTGCATGTCGCCATTATTACAGAGTAGTTTATGATTGTCTTTTTAAGCTCTGGTAGACTGGGATTGCTGTGAGGGGAGGGACAAGTTCTGTCATGGTCACTTTATTGTCCCCAGCATTTCCCAGCACCAAACTGAGCATGGATATTCAATAAATATTTGTTGAATGAGTTAATTTGTTTTCTTCTGGGAAAAAAACCTGAATGAACAAGAACTCTTCCAATGGAAGTGGCAACTGGCACTAACTGAAACATAAAATGGAATTTATTGGCCCATGTAACTGAGTCAATAGGGATGGATCCAGGTATTCAGTCTAGGTTTCCCGGAAATATGCTTCATTTTAAGGAATGATTTCTCTGCAACACCAGACATACATCTTTATAGCTAAGCAACACAGTGGGTAGAAAGGGTCTCAGCCCCAATAGCTTTAGCCAAGGTCAGGGATTGCCTTGGTTTAAGTTCTACGCCCACCCTTTGGTTAGGGGAGGGAGGGCACCTGGGTTAACGATCCTGCTAAGGATACACCCCGGTAGTGTTGGGAAAGAGGCTGTTTATCAAAGGAAAATCAGAATGCAGGGCTGTAGGGCCAGTACAGGTGGCAGACATCTCCTGTGAGGGACTAGAGCTTCCAGCAAGTTCTCTAAAGGGTACAAGACAGACCACATCTCATCATTACTCTTTTGTCCTCTCTGAATCAGGCCCACCCTCTGGTCATTTAATAGCAATTAGGCCCTGCCAGGAGGGCCTGGCGTCCTTCCTCATCAAATGAAGTTTCTTAGGGTCCTCATGTGCTCCACTGATCTGCTGATGGTCTGCAACTGCAGAATTCAGATGTCAGCTTTTTAAAATATATTTTTAAAAATCTGTAATGGTCAAAGAACTCATTATTTGTTAGGGTGAAAAACTGGAAACAACCTAATATCCATCATCAGGGGACGGGTTGTACAACTCATGTTATAGCCTTGGACTGGAATTCTCTGTGACTGTTAAAAAGAAGGTAGATCTATGTGAGCTGATATAAAAAGATGTCAGAAAGCATATATAAGGATGTTTATTACAGTAACCTAAAAGGACATCTGTAGGGGACTGGTTAAATTAGCTCTGCTATGTCTGTATTCTGGAACACCACATAGTAGTTAAGAATAGTGTTTTAACATGGAAAAAATCTCCAAGAAATGCAAAGTGGAAAAACTTGCAAACCACATGTAGTACTTTTATTTCTGTAGATATATACGCAGGATTTGGTCCTTTTTTTAAAAAAAAAAATAATAATAATAATAAAAGGTCAAGTTTTTAAAAATAATGTTTAAAAAATAGGGAAACTACTTTTTAAAAAGCAAAAGTAATTTGTAATTCTTCCACTTAAAAGTTTATAAAATTTCCATGTTCCACTCTATAGTAACATCCGCCCTGCACCCCCCCCCAAAAAAAATCTGGTCTGACCCCCTAGATAGCTGCTATTAACACATAATAACTTTCCTTTTTCAAAAGTTTATATCGACACATCTATATATACCTATGTCAGCAAGCACACATGTTTAACAGAATCATGCTTTAAATATTGCTTTGCAACTTGTTTTCCCCACTTAATTATATCTTATGATCATCTTTTCTTGTCAGTATATATCAATTTTCCTCTTTTTTTTTAACTATTGAAATGTACTTTAGAATATAGATGTATCATAGATCATTATGATCTGTTGTTAAGTAACCAAGGCAAGGAGCAGAACGGTATACATAAGCGATTTCATTTTTCAAAAATTACATATATGTAGTTCCCATGAAGAACTATTTGAGATAGAGGGCTGAGAGGAGGAGGAATTTTCACATCATATATATCATTATAATGTTTGAAAAAGTATTTGTAAAGATCGTCTATTACTTTTCAAAAACAAAAACTAGTAAAGGAATTTCTAAAACACTGAACAATATACAGCTTTATTTTTAAGCCGGAATTTTAAAACACCACTTAGATATAATGCATGCCATGTTTTAACATACAAGAGCCCCTCCAGTTTACACAGCCTACCTGGCTTTTCTGCAGACCCTGGAATGAAACTTTTCCGCCCCTGGGCACATATTTGACATTGTAAACGTGTCAAGGAAAAAGGGGATTCCGGCCTAAACTGCTTTTAAATTTAGTATCTTCATGAGCAAGTTCACAGTGACCTAATCTGTGACTCTAATTCTCTGAGAGGCAAAGAGGAAGCACTGGTTCTCACCACTCCACCACACTCTTAGCTTCAACGTGCCCCTCTCTGAAATGGGGCTTCCAATAGTCCCTACCTCACACCATACAGCCCAATACATTCTAAGAGCTCAAGAACCACTAGATCAGGAATTTTCTCGACCCTGTATAATTAGAATTAAATGCATAAATAAAGTGCCTGCTCATGCTACAACTGTACCTGGTGAACCCCAATTTCAAGTGTTTGGGACTCCCCCATTCTCATACGGAAGCTGATTCTCTGAAGTGACTCAGAAATTTGCCCTTATCAAGTCATACTTGAAAATACTTGGTGCACTTGCTTAGAGGTGTTTTTAACCCACTGGCTCAGCATATGTAAGAGTTAATATGCATTTTTTTGGCTAGGGGTCTTTAAAGAATGTGGAGTCAGTGGAGACCGATATACATAAAATCACTTTTTCTCTTAAAAATCACACTATAAAGGAATATTTAATATCATGAGAAAATACTTGTAAAATTATTATGTGAAAAAATATTATAAAATAGCATACCAAGTATGATTGCTTTTCTGATAAAAATATAAATATGTGCACGTTTGCATTCAAATTATTAAATAAAGTCTCCCGAAGGTTAACATTGGTTGTTAAGGCAGAGGAGATACTTGCAGAGGATTTTTAGTTCGTTCCTTGGACATTTTGGTATTTTCCAAGTATTATATGATGATTATCGCTTTTGTTCTCCAACAAAAATTGAGAAATCAGTGTTAATAAAAAAGTCATTGCTGGACATGAGATGTGCACTGAGAAAAGAGTTATTCTGCTAAATATTTTTAAACTTCAACTGAGCAGTTAAGACAGTTTGGACCTTGCCAGATACTAGTGTCTTGGGGTAAAGCTGGCCTCTGGACAGTGATTAGGCTGGCCTCCACCTCTGTTGCATGTCTGCCACTACCCTCTTTGGCTCCATCTGGTCACATACCTGTAGAGTGCAGTTCAGCAGGACTGGCAGCAGTGTGACCTGGCCAAGGCGGGCCTCAGCTGGCAGGACAGGTTTATCTGCCCTGGTCCCTCCACTCACAAGCCCACTCTTGTGGGTGAGAGGGGAGCAAAGAGATGTGGGCCAGGCGAGGCTCCCAGGAACACCCGAGAGAGACAGTCATTCCATGGCTGCTCTTACTGCAGCCCTACGTGACCACATGTGTCTGTGGCTCAGTAAAGTCTCTAACCCTCCATGGCTCTCCAGAGCCCTCAGCACAAAGTCCAACTCCTTAACTAGGCCCAGAAGGGCCCTCGTGCCCTTTCTCCTTGCCATCTCCCCAGTCTTATCTCTGTCTCTTGCCCCACTGAGCTAATCTTTCTTTTACAATCTGAGGTCAGAGAATGGAAAGAATAAAATATAATGTTTTATACCAAACAAACAGGAACACACCTCTGATTACAGCCACTGATGCTTATTCTCCTTCCATGAGGGCAAATTGGCTCATCCACTAAAATGTAAAACTTACATTCCTTTGACTCAACTGATTCCACCTCTGAGAATCTATCCTGAATATACACTCACAAGTGTACGCAAAGACCTATGTACAAGGATAACTTAAATTCAATAACTGAGAAACAATCTAAATCATGTCAGAAGGGAACTATTATTTCATTCATTTTTTTCACACCATGGAGTACTATGCAGCTAAATTTAAAGGGCAACACATTTATATTTGCTGATACGAAACCATCTCCAAGATAGATTGTTCACTGAGAAAAACACAAAGCGTAAAACTGAATGTATGCTAAATGCAATCCTAGATTGGATCCTGGAAGAGAAAAAAATAAGACATTAGTGGAAAAACTAGAGTAATCCAAATAAAGTTTGGAGTTTAGTTAATGGTATTGTACCAATGTTAACTTCTTGGTTTTGAAGAACATACCACAGATATGTAATAAAGTAACATTAGGGGAAACTGGGAGAAGGGTATACAAAAATGCTCTGTATTGTCTTTGCAACTTTTCTGTTAATCTAAAATAAAAAATACATTTAAAAAAACTGTACGTTTCTATATTTGTAGAACTCTAAAAAAGAGAAAAAATAAAAAATACATTTAAAAAAACTGTACGTTTCTATATTTGTAGAACTCTAAAAAAGAGAAAAAAGTTTGTGTATGCAGAAGGTACATCCTTGCTTATAAATTATTCTACTTTCATGATTAATTTTTCTTAATTCAGGAATGATTACTCTGTTTGACAAGTGATTAATATTTTAAAACTTATTTACACCTACACTTGCATCATGATTTTTTCAGAGTACCCAATGTCATTATTTGAAATTTGTTATCTGATGGCATTATTTCAGAGTGTCTTCATTTTGGATTGCAGTTAGAAATTACACAGGGCTGAGAAATGGAGTGGAAGTAAGGAAATAGGGTAGTTCACTAGAAACCTACTTGCAAAATGTTCAGGTTACCAAATGGCCCACTCATTTATCAAAAATGCTTTTCACCCTGTTAACCAAAATTGTTTAACAGGTTGTAGGAGAGTGGAATTTTTTACTGTGGTCCCCCCAGAACCACTGAGTTGAAAGTGTCCTGGTTCAGACAGCAGGGAAAAGGCTTCCCAGAAGGGTGAGAAACTGGAAGTAGTACTTGTCTTCAGGAAATCTGGCCACTTTGCTGGCTCCCCAATGTGGCCTTGCAGATCTGGAGTTGTGGGTGAGAACCAGGAGATCAGTGTGGCTTAACCTCTCTTAAATGGAAATGCTTACATTGTTACGTAAGGTCTTCCAGAATGGTGTCGTGAGTCCTGGGTATTCAAGGGCTGTAGTATTATAAGAACCAAACTTTCCAGATCCAATTGAAAACCTACCTTAAACAGATAATGTCATTGATACCCAGGCCCCAGGGGTGGCCCAGGAAGCTTTGTTGAAACAGGTTGCATCTGCCCCGTCCTAGGTAATAAAATTGTGAGTATCGTCAACTCGTTCATGCATTCTAATATTTATTGCTTGCCTATCATGTGGATCAGACATGGTTCTAGGTTCTGGGGATCCAGCAGGTAACAAATCAAGACCTCACTCTCTACCTTTATAAAGCTTACCTTCTGGAGGAGATAGAGAAAACCAATAAGAGAAATAGAACTGTCAGAGGATAGTAAGTGCTAAAGGAGAAAAATAAAATGTAAAAATAATTTTTAAATCTAGTGGAGAAGGGAAGCAGGGAGTTTCAGCGCCACGCCGTCATCCTGACTGGATGTGTGAGCTTCCGATAGCCGCTTGCACCCCTTCTGGGTTGTTTCTCCTTGTCCTAGTTGGAAGCTGTTCTGTCCCATCGCCATTGGGAGTGGTGGTGAGAGCTCTGATTGACCTCTCCTAGGACAGGGGTCTGCCTTGGAGCACGGATGGAGTCAGCTCCACCCAGTGGCCCAGCAAGGAGCAGGGAGGAGTTGGTTACTCAGAATAGGCTGGTGGGTTTTGTGTTTTTTGTTTTGGGGTTTTTTTTGGGGGTGGGGGGCGAGCAGACATCTTTATTTTTTTTTAAATTTCACATTTAAAAACAACAATTTCTAGCCAAATAATATAAAGCATTTTCAATCAATTATTTGAAAGTAATTGATTGAAAATGACACTGAAACTATATGGATTTAAACAAATATTCAATTAGCAAATTAGTTGGATCACTATCACCTATTCAGTACTTTGTAAAATGTTTGAGCATTTTATAAATAAAAGATTAAAAACACAAGAATAAGTGCCATCAAATATTTTTAAACTTAAGGGCACACTCCACTCTGTTCATCAAATTAAATCAATCATAGTATCACACAGGTGAACAGACCCTAGAGGTAAAAAGGACCACTAATCCCCTCTCTCCACCAACCTTCTTGCTGATGACAAATGACATAGAAAGCACTGAAAATTTAATGTTGACCACTGTCATCACTGTCATTTTTGTTAATATCAGAGGCCCCCAATCACTCACATGTCCCAGTTATCAATTTATCGACTCTTAATTCCAATATTTATCAGTGAGCATAATGTTAGGCCTTGTCAGTAGAGGGCGCTGGGAGGACATTGCAGGAGTTAAGGGCTTTTCTCCAGATTCCAGTGCTTTGTTCTTGTTCCTCCTGGGCCGTGAGCAGCAGGTGGCTATTATTCTTCTCCACGTTGTAGCCTGCCACCACCAGCACCCTTCTGAGCCCAGCTAGGGACACTAAACCCAAGTAAGAAATCTACTGAAAACATGAAATAGAATCATGATTTCTCACTGAATTGACTGTCTTTTCAGATATCCTGAAAATGGAAATAGAAAGATGCAAAATAGAGAAAATGGTCTTTTTGAAGAGTCATTTCTTGTCCTGCTGGGGAAAATGATCAAAAGAAGAGCCTTGGTATTAAAGTTTGTCTCATAAAAATTCATTCATAAAATTGAGGAAAAAGTCTGAAAACTGAAGGAATTTTTCAACTTTCAAGATCTATACCCAGAGTCAAGGCAAGTGATATTTGTTGCCTAGAAATGACTCTGGTCTGAGTATCTCAGTTAGCTTTTGTTAACAACCTCAAAACACAATGGCTTAAAATACTGATTATTTTTTAGTTCCTGATTCCAGTAGGACTATTTGGGCTCACCTGAGCCAGGCCGTTCTTCTGTTGGTCTCACCTGTGCTCACTCATGTAGTTGCAGTCAGCTAATGAGGTGGCTGGAAGCCGATTGATCTAGGGTGGCCTCCCTCACATATATGGCTGGCTGGCAGTTGGTCTAGGTGGCTGGAACGATGGCTCTGACTGGGCCATGTGTCTATAGCAGATCAGCCCAAGCTTATTCATATGGTGGTGCTTGCAGAATTCCCAAGAGAGGACAGTCCCAAAGTATACAAGCAATTTTCAAGTTCTTGGTTTTGCTACATTCGCTATTGTTTCATTGGTCAAAATGAGTCGGTGACTAGGGCCAGGGTTAGTGTGTGAAGTGTGCAAAAAAGAAGAGAATTATGGAGGTCATTTTAACAATTCACTGCACATGGGATCCAGGGTGATAAAAAGACATCAAACAGTTCCCAGCAGAAGTAGCCAAATACCTCTATTTGAGAGTGTTGCACACTTGTGATCTCCTCAAATGGCCTGCACTTCTCAGGTTGAAGCCCGACGGGAAATAGTTGATGCTTTCAACATCCTGGACTTTGGCCCATTCCTCCAGTAACTGAAGAGCTGTCCTAAGAATAGGAGACTTTCCCCAAATTTCAGAGATCATAGAAGATTAAGGAAACAATCTTTAACTAAATTCATGTTTCAAAACCCAAGTAGCAGACATTAAACACATGAAGAATCCCTTAGGTGTCCTTCAGATGCCTTCTCAGATGCCATGGGCACTGGAATGGAAAGAAATAAAATAGAAAGGTAGAGGGTTAAGAAAATGGTCTTTTAGAAGTTCCAGTTCAGTACTGTGAACACATAATTAAAGGAATGTCCTAGTGTTCAACTTCTTCTTGCTATACAAAAAGAACACCTAAGATCAAATTGCTAAGGATATCCCATCTCATCGTTCCTTTTCAACACCATATTGGAAGTCCTAGTTAATACAATAAGAGAAGAAAAGGAAATTAAGGTATACAGATAGAGAAGGAAGAACTAAAACTCTCTTTGTTCATAGGTGACATAATTGTGTGTGTAGACAATCCAAAAGAATCAACAAAAAGAAAAAACTCCTGAAACTAATAATTATGGCAAAGTTGCAGGATACAAAGCAGATCAAGTTGAAGTCCAAGCATTGTATCCATTGATCATGTCACTCCCTAATAATAAAGTCAACTATGTTTATTATGTTTCCTCTTCTCAAGAGATTTTTGTCCTAATAGCTTTCATTAAGTAGAATGTGTTCAAGGAGGAAAACTTTTTTTTTAATTGATAAAATAAGAAAGGCAGAATATTGGTAACTATAGCAACTGGTTAATAGGCACATTGGAGTTCATTAAACTGTTCTCTGTAAAACCTAAACACCTCTTTCTGTGACCTTACAGGGCTTGTAGGAGAATGCCAGCACTCCTGAGCAGGCCAGGTCCTGCTAACTAGTCCCAGTCTTACCCTCCTCTGCTTCCCCTTGCTTTGCTCTCTCTGCTCCATCAACATCGAACTTCCAGGCCATGCTTCCTCCTGCCCCAGAGCTGTGGAACCTACTTTTCTACTGCCTGGAAAGCTCTCTCCAACCCCTAGTCTGATTATGGAATATTCATACTTCAGATCTTAGTGCAAGTATCATTTCCTCTTGAAAACCCTGGCCAAGTCAGAGACCTGTTTTACTTTCTTAAAGTATGTATCTTGTGTTTTTTATTCATAGCATTTAGTGTAGCTTTAATTTTACTTGTAATTAATAACAATAGCCAACATTTAATGAGTACTTGCTGTGTGCTAAAGATGTTCTAAGAACTTCATGGGCGTCTGCTCATTTGATTCTCTCAAAGCACAGAAAGTGAAAGAAAGTTGCTCAAGGTCACACAGTTGCTAAGTGGTACAGGTAGGACCCAAAACCTGTCAGAGCGGACATCTTAACTATTCTGTCCTGCTACCTCTCTCCAAAGTAAATAACATGCATCTCCCCTGCCAGACTTGGAGCCCCTCAGTAGTAGATATTCACCATTATGGACTGAATAGTGGCCCTATCCCTGCATAATTCTTATGTTGAAGTTCTAACCCTCAGTGTGACTATTTGGAGATAAGGCCTTTATGGAAGACATTAATGTTGAATAAATAAATCATAAGGATAGGACTCTAATCCAGTAAAACTGGTGTTCTCATGTCTTACTCCATTTCAGGATGCTACACTAGAACGCCATAGACGGGGTAGCTTATAAACAACAGGAATTTACTGAACACAGTTCCGCAGGCTAAGAAATCCAAGATCAAGGCTCTAACAGATTTGGACCTGATGAGGGCCCACTTTCTGGTTCATAGATGGCTGTCTTCTCACTGTAATATTACATGGTGTCAGAGGCAAGGGAGTTGTCCGGGGCTTTTTTCATAAGGGCACTAATCCCATTCATGAGGACCTCACCCTTGTGACCTAATCGCCTTCCAGAGATCCCATTTCCTAATACCATCATGTTGGGAGTTAGGATTTCAACATATGGATTTGGGTCAGGGGGGAGGTAAGGACAAACATTCAGTCTATGGTACATTATAAGAAGAGAAAGAGACACCAAGGGTGTGCATGCACAGAACAAAGGCCATGTGAGGAGGCAGTGAGACGGCAAACATTTTCAAGCCAAGGAGAGAAGTCTCAGGAGAAATCAACTCTACTAGCACCTTGATCTTGGACTTCCAGCCTCTAGAATTGTGAGAAATTAATTCCTGTTGTTTAAACCACTCAGTCTGTGGTATTTTGTTATGTCAGCCATAGCAGACAAATACATTCAGTCTCTTGTTTGCTATTATATACTTTGTACCAAAGTATATCTAGCACCTGTCTAGCACATCATAAGTACTCCAAAATTATATACTCAGGCAACACCACTTTTCTGGAAAGTCTTCTCTTATCCTTCTCCCTCTCCCACCTCTGTCTTAAATGCCCCTTCTAGGTTTCAGTTGCTGTATTTTCCACTTGATTCTGGAAGGATATATTTTGACATCTAATTCATTTCTAGAAGGTTAAATCTTTGAATTTAAAGATTTAAAAGGGGCTAATCTCTTCCAGGGTTCAACACAGATGGCACATGCTGACAGAGTTTAATAAATATTTGAGTAAATGCAAGTCTCCTGACCCTTACACATAAGCCCTGGATGGGGACCAAGAAGACCTGAGTTCTCAGTTTTATGAGCCTCAAAAGTAATCATGGCCTTGGGTTTATCCAGAGATCAAAGCTTGGCAGAAGCCCTTTATGCTCTGAAAAATACAGGATTATTTTTATGTGTTATAAACACTTGTGTAGTTGAACTGAGCTCCTGAGCCTGTCATCTGCCTGGCTCCAGCCAGAGGTCTTGCTTTACCTCAAACATAAGAAGTCCACTCCTGTCTCAGGGCCTTTGCTACCACTTCTGGGAACACATTTCCCCCATGGCAAATACCTGGCCTTAATTTTCAGTGAGTCAAGGTAAGTGATAGTGACTTTGAGGAAGCAACTCAGTTTCAGGGCTTTGGGGAAGAGAAGAGATGCCACTGTTCTATTAGTTTATTTCAGCCTCTCAACAGTCCTGACAGGTATTTACTATCATTACTCTTATTTTACAGATGAGAAAATTGAGGCCAAAAGAGGTTAAGTAACTTGCCAAAAGTCTCACAAGTAGTTAAGTATCAGGGCCAGAATATGAATCCAGGTAGTTTGGATCCAGTGTCCAACTTCTTAACCGCAAGGCTCTCTGCTTCTTGAAGTACATTAAAACTCAGTTAGCATGGGATCTGGCAGTGGGTCATTGCTCAAGAAGCTATAGTTATTTTTCTACTCTTCTCAGTCATTTGACTTTCCTAATCTTAAAATCCAACCCCCAGAATGAAACCAACAATCCTTTCTACTCCACCTTACAAGACCTCGGGGTCCCTCACTTCCATCTTCTCATGCCTGCACATGCTGGATTTTAGGGCTCTAGAGTTAGGGTCTCTGGGTTCCCATCCAGGTTCCACCATTCACTAGCTCTGTAAACAAAGGAATGTTCCATCCCTCCTTGGGTCTCTGTTTCTCCACCTGTAAAATGGGGACGATAATAACACCTATGTCCTAGAATTTTTATAGGGCTCCAGTGAGATGACACATAGATGATGTAAAATGCTTTCTACCTTGCCTGGCCCATGAGAAGTATTCAATAAACAGTAGTAATTATGGTTAGGGCTTCTCAATGAGAAGCTCTCAATGGTCCTGATGATGTGAAATATACTCCCAACCACCTTTGGGACCAATTTTGGTACCAGATGAACTCATCGTTTGCAGACAAGGCTGTCTGGGTGAGGGGATCCCTCACCTGATCCAGCCCATGATCTACTAGACAAGTACTTCCTGGAGGCGGTATGGTTCAGGGAATGCTCTCTTGGGTCTCAATTCTAGCTGGATTCCAGCTGAATAAACCTGGGTCTGAATTACAGCTCTGATTTCTCTTCAGGGCCTCATTTTCTTCATCTATCAAATGGGAAAGAAGCAGTGTGAGGAGTGATAGGAATGTGGATTTGAATTCAGAAGGTTATGTATCATTCTAATCCTTGTTCTGCAAAGGACTGGCTATGTGAGCTGAGTGTCTTCGCCTCCATGCACCTCAGTTTTCTGTTCCAATGGATTTTGTCATCATTCCTCTTTGTAGGGTAGCTGAGGATTCCCCGGGACCATGTTTGCCCACACTGTGGACACTAGCTGTTAGGACTGGAGGCAGTGTATATTAATGGTTAGGAGCATAGGCTCTGAAGGCAGACTGCAACAGGCCTAGTTTAAATTCTAGCTCTGACAATTACTTCTGGTGAGATCAATTCCTTTAGCCTCAATTTGCTTCCCTGTGAAGTGAGAATAATAAAAGTAAATATTTGGTAGAATTTGTTATAAGGATTCAATCAAATAATGCATATAAATCACTTAAAACTGGTCTGGTTCAGTGTAAGTGGCCAATAAGTGGCAAAGGTATTATGAGGTTGATTTTTTAAATATCCTTTTCCAGAATGTGAATGCATTTGTCCACCGATTTGAGGAGTTATAAATATGTGCTGAGTGCTGGAGGCTTCAGAATCAGATTCGATCCAAAATAAAAATCAAAACTCCACAAAACCTAATTTGTAGATGATATATATTAGGGCCAGCATGACCACATCAGACTGCATCCCAAATCTACAAGATCAACCCTGCTTAGCCGTAGTGTACCTTGAATCCTGGACTCTCACCAGAACAAGGTTGGAGTACCAGCAATGTCCATATTCATTGTGGGACCTGAGAAAAGTGACTTTGCCTCTGACTTCAGCGGTTAACCCGGCATAGTAATCGATTCCCTCAGAGGATTATTTAGAAAGAATCAATGAGATGATCTACAAAGCATGGTAAAGGGAAAGGATTCAGTAAGCGAAAGCTGCTGTTATTACTGCTACAGCACCTGTCTTTTCCCTACTTTTTGAGGGTTCGCTCCTGCAGACTGGAGCCTTAGGTGCACTCCCTCGGTTTCAGACTCGTCTACTGTCCTAGGCTCCTCATCATCATACCCTCTCTAGGAGGGTCCCCTACCTCACTCTCCCACCCCCAGCTCCTCAGCTACTGGCAGGTAAGGAAGCGCCAGACAACACTTGACGGAGACCCGGAGCTGAGCCCAAACACAGAGACAGAACCCCAACTGCCTGAAACCGTTGGGTTGGGCTCCCACCTCCAGTCCCTCTGATCAATTAAAAGCAAAGAAGCAAGCCTCAGGACCAATCGGAAGTAGAAACGGTTGAGCAATGTCCTCCTTTTTAAAGAGCACTTGCATCTCATTGGATGTATCCACGTGCGAACCCAAGGCTAAGCCACTGAGAAAAGAATGGGGCCATCCAATCAGCGGTGCAATCAGCGGGGCTGGTGGGAGAAGGGAAGCAGCTGACCCTCTCAGACTGGCGGGGTGCGAGCTCGTAGTCTGTTAACACCAAAGCACTACCTAGGCAGAAAACCCGCTGGCCAGGCGCTAAGCCCTAGACAACTAATGGTAGCGCAGCTCAATGGGTCACTTTCTCTAAGGCTTAGTGAGGGACTGGTACCTGAAGAACGCGGTTAATCCTGGCTCAATTGACAGTTGAGGTGTCAATAAGCATTCGAAGCGCGAGTATCTAGGCCATTCACGGGTCAAGGCATTACCCCCTCTTGTGTCTTCCCTGTCCCTGCACTCTTCCAGGTGAGGCAGGGTGCCATTCCGCAGCCAATCAGTGGTGGGGGAGGGCAGAAGGCAGGAAAAGGAGAGTTGCTCACGGGCGCCTGAAGCCTGGCTGGCTCTCGAGGGTCTCCCAGCCCATCTCACACACACACTTCACAGATTGTAAGGGGTTGAGAGAAAGGTGAAAGAATTTGCAATGAGAGCTACTCACAAGCAAGAAAGTGGTGGTTTCTTTGAGGCCCTGCAGAGGTAGCCTCCAAGGCTATTCTGGTTAAGGAGGTTCAGTTCCAGTCTCTTCACAAAAAGGGTGGGAGAGGGCAAACTCTGTAGTCCATTAGCATTACAGTTAGGTTGGATGATGCGGATCTCAGCTTTAGAGGCCCGAAGCCTCTTTTCGCAGACCAATCAGACTCAAAGCCCTGCCGCGCCACAGCGCCAGAGTAGGCACGCGCTCCACAGCCAATCAGGGGCGGGCACAAGGCAGGCGTGAGGTAGTGGAGCTGTGCTAGGTGTCGCCCAGGCTGCAAGGCACGTCCAACAGGCGGGAGCCAGAAAGAGGGTGCGGCCAGCGCTGCAGCCAATCAACATCTGCCTTGGGATCCAGGCGTGAAAAGCGAGCTGTGCACGCGACTGAGTCTCGAGTTCCTGGCCCAGCGCGGCTCCCGATTCTCTAACGGCCATTCAGGCTTGCGCTGCCCTGAGTGTATGTGAGGCTGAGTGGGGAGAGGAACAGGGTCAGAGTTGGTGAGTGCCATGGTTTTTCTTACTCTCCTTCTTCGGACATGGGCCTGGTCAAGGCGAAGCCGGAATATAGGGGTTCGAGTGGTCGCCGTGAGGGTCAGGCAGTGAGGGGCTGAAAGCATTAGGCCCTGGGAACTCCCTCTGCCCTGTATAGGCTGGAAATAGGGCCTCCTGGCCACCTTTGGGCCCAGGCTGGGCAGACGCCCGACCAGTATGACCTGTAGGTTAGTCTATGGTCCCTGAGGCCAGCCTGATTTGGAAGTGTGCTGGTGGGCAGTTGGAGGCCCTCAGAGCCCTGTGTGGGGTCACTGGCCATGAGGTATGGCCTCTGAACTGTGAGAAGTAGTCGGGGGTCTCTGGGCTGAGTCGGGATCTAGTGACTGGAAGGAGAGGACTGTGACTTTCCAGAGGTTAATGGGAGTCGCCGGCCAAGAGATGAAACTAGTGTGCACTTGAGAGGTTTCTGGGGCCTTTGGATCCAGCGTAGGCTGAGAGTGAGCATTGATGAGGTCAAAAGGCCAATGGGAAGTTATTAAGGGTCATTGAATCCAGGCTGTTCTGGGAACACATGTCTGCAAGTCTTTTGAGGGATCTTTGGACTCTGGGTTGAGGTGCTCTTGGCAGATTTTTCAGTATTGAGTCTAGGTTGCACAACGTGGCCTGGAGGTTAGGCTTGCTTTTGGAGGTTCTGGGGAGGGGGAATCTTCAAACTCTATCCAAGCTGTTTGCCTTCCATGAAGTATTATTGCTTTGCGGTGGCTCTAGACAGAATCAGGACTGGGTCATATTTGGGGCTTTTCAGCCCCTGTCTCCACCTCTTCCCCAAACCCTTTCTGGTCACTCCCAGAAGATATCAGGTTATAAGCATGGGGCAGGTGCGTGGGGAAGATGGACTTTTTTTACTGGAGCACAAGAAGAGGTGTGTAAGATATCCTGCTCTTTAGGAAATCACTCAGGTTGTCTTTACTGAAGATCTTTTTATACTTATGGGGCAGGATGTTACTTATATTCACTCAGCTTTTCTAGCTCTACATGGTATAAAAGCTTTCAGGTGCTTTCATGTACACCCAGAGTTCTTAAACCAAGGTTAGGAAATGCAAGGGGGTGGTCTATGAGTGGATTTCAAAGGTTTGTGAACTCCTGGAGATGATAAGAAAAACTATGCATATTGGATTTTTTAAGGAGATGGGGCAAATGTGGTCACAAGGATTATCGAAAAGCAATATTTGACCTGTCCAAGGATGGGTTTCAGAGCAGTCTGTGAACCCCTGTCATTCATGTATAAACTGGAATGAGAGTCTACAATTTTCTGATGTGAAGAGTTGATTCTATGGCTTACATTTTCAAAGGGATGGCAACCCCCTAAAAGACTAAGAACTACTGAAATAAAGCAGGCTCCCATATTACTCATGGGCCCTAAGCAAGACTAGAAATGAAGATTTCCCTTTTCCTTCCCACACCTGGAATTGGCACACACTTCAAGGAATCTCATATATGAGGCTACATATCCAAGCTCAGTCTACATTATCCTTACACACAGTCAGGGCCTACAATGTTACATTAGTCCCACAGTTCACTCTCAGGACCATAGACTTAAGGTTGAGGCCCATGTAGGCCCTGGAAGTGGGCTATTTGGAACAAGGAGTCCAGGGTTCCCAGAGTATGGTCTAGAATTGAGGGGCACAGGTTCCAAGTGGGTACTTCCTAGATGCCCTTGTGTTAACCACCTCAATTTATGTAAAGAGATGTGTTCCTGGGAAGAGTGAAAAGTCCATAGAATTTTTCTAAATCTAATCTTGTTTAACTTAGCTTTGGAGGTAGTCAATATTAAAATAAGATAAAAGGAATTGTTTTCATAAAACAAGTAACTGTCCCTCTAATTGGCTTATTATGATGATTTAATTTTAATTATAATGTTTAAAGGGAATCCATGCTTGTATTGCCGTTGATATTTTTATAACCAGCTGGATTGTACCTGAAGGGGCTCATTGTCAAGCTTACCAGTAAGAATAAAAAAAAATACCATATTTCAAAGTTTATTTAGTAATATGAGTATTACGAAGGACTGAAAAGCAAAAATCATACCTCCTTTTCCCACATATTTCTCTTTCCACCTAATCTCTCCTACCCACTCTACTCTCTCCCAGGGTACAGGCTCATATCTTCATAACCTATGGTTTCCTGGCTCCACCCTACCAAGTCAGCCTGGAAAGCAGAAGGTGGACAAGGTTTCTGAGACTGGAAAGGGTAGACCTTTCAAGAACAGAAACAGCATTGTTCCTGTCATTCCAAGTCAAAGTACTATTTGCTTCTGTCACTGCTCACTCAGTACAAGATGATGTGGGCTGTGCAGTCAAGAATGGAGGGGGAGAGAAGGGCCTAGAGTGTCACCAGCCTAAGGTTGAGGTGTAGAGGACCCTAGAGATACCTCTAAGGGGTGATCTCTAAAGAGCTATCCTTAGAAGGAATAGACACCAAGTGGGAGGCAAGATGGGGGCTATTGGTGACTGAGTGGGGAGTCCCCTTGCCTCTTCTGCTCCCTTTTTATATTTCCTAAAAGCTCATTGATGTTCCCTGTCAACTATATTTGGCTTATAGAGGATGGTGCCCTTTGAGCATAGTCTCCAATCTCTCTTGATCATCAATGGGCAAACCACACCAGTGGGGGTGCTGAGTCACAGAAACATGATATAGGGAGGTGAGGGGGACCACACTCCACTGGGTGGTGATGTAATCTTCCAGACTCCCTCATGGCTTTCCTAACTTATTCCATATCTTTAGGGATTGTATATTTCTGTGTTGGAGGATGTTTCCCTCTGCATACGCATCAGGGATTGGTGCTTTTAAGTGTCCAGGCCAAGTGTCTTTCATATAGGTCTCTAATGATTCTCTGGGTGTGGTGGTGTGAGTTAGAAAGCTCAGAAATGGAAAACATTTAATGTTCAGAGTAGCAAATGAATACAGCTTGCCCATTTGCATTTTCCCTTTCATTCTGACTCATCTTCCCCTCTCCCCAACCTATTATTGCCCCTTCGCCAGCTCCACCCATTGGCACACCCTGTCTGATCTAGGAAGGGTTAACATCTGCCTGCACCCAAACTAGAATGAGGTAAAGGGAAGGCATGTAAGGTCTGAAGAGAGAGAATAGAAAGCTAATTTGAACATTTTGGGATCCTGGAGCCAAGGGGAGAAATAGGAGTTTAGACACACAGTATCTGAGTCTAGGAGGGGGCCAGTATCTGAGTCTGATACTGGCCCTCTAGGAGGATCTAAGGAAGAAGCCTAGGGGGAAAGACTGTGTTTTGTCACCCAAGCAGCCTACCAGTGCCTGACTTGCTTATCTTCCAGTTATTTATTGGGCATATAGGATATGCCAGGTACATATCATGATTTATCATTCACTGAATGAATGAAAATTTACCACAGGATGAGGGATAATGGAATAACAACAACAAAAAACAGCCAGAAAAAGAAATTTGAGTTTCTCAGACCTCATCCTTTCCCCAGGTTAGAGCGCTAAAAGTGTGACAAGAGGGGAAATCTCTGAGGACCTTGACCCTTTGGGCAGGAAGTGAATGAAACCCCGGAGTCCCGATTTCAGAGAAATGTCATTTGTCATCAACCCAAGAAAAGGAGTTTTTCTCTTCGAAGACCACCGCAGGCCCTTCCTGGGGTTGCCCCCTTCAGAGTTTGATAGGAGGATCTGAGTCATTCATACACCCAGGCCCCAGTAGTGGCCCAGATGACAGTGGTCATTCTCACAAAGCAGTCAAGGCTTCCTGGTACTAAGTCAGACATGCTCCTGCCTCTCTTTCACTCTTTCCTTGAAATCCAGATGTTTCAGTCCTTTTTACTCCAAAAATAGTAGAAACAGATTCCAGAGCTCTACTGACACAGAAACAGAACTAATACTATTCAAATGTTAATATTAAAAATATTAATATTTGAGTATCACTTAATTAAAATTCAAATGTTAGTGGCTATGTACTGACAAGCCACTTTCACATTCATCATTTCATTTAATCTTGACCCCCTACCTCTAAATGAGATAAGCAGAGGTTAACCCTATCATGGATGAGGTAAATGAGGCTCAGAGTGATGACTTGCCCAAGGTGACTCAACTAGTAAATGGCAGAGATGAGACTCAAATGCAGATTTGGTTAGTTCATAGTTCTTGTTGCTTCAGATACATTTCTTTGACTCTAGAAGTTCAAATGAAATAATGAGACAGGTTAGGAGACAAATGCTTGGCTTCTGGAATTAGAGGGAGTGGTCTCTTCTGGAAGGGATGAAGCGGAGCCAGGGGTATAAAATCACACTCCGTTGGGGGACACTGGCAGACTGATACTTGGACACCCAATGGAAGACTGTGAGGTCAGGGGCGGGGCTAGCTGGGGTTGGGGCAGGCGGGAGCCCAAACAGCAGTTCAGAACATGCGGTGTCCAGGAGGAAGCTAGAACTGGTGAGTGGTTTCTTCTCCCTAGCTGAGACTTTCCTCCTACTATACCCCTCTTTCTGTCCAATCTGTAGCTCCCTCCCTGAGGTGTCCAAGTAGTAATCCTCCATCCCACAAGGGTCCTTACTCACAGTGAGCCCATACCTAGGAATATGCCTGCTGGGCACTGAGACACTTGCGTCTGTCTCTCTGTATCTGGGTTCCCAGTTCTTTTTAAAAGACAATGTGGTGGTTTTGATGTGTGATAAACTTCTGCATTGTTGGGTTGTCTTTTTATTCTTCACTTTTGGCTTATGAAAAACAAAATTAAACTATCTCTTTATCTTAACCTTGAAAGGAAATAGCCTCTTCCTTTACAGTTCTCATTTCCCTTTCTCTCGCTTCCTCAGGGTCAGTCTTCTCCAAAACCTCTCCATCCTTGAGTCGAGAGGCTTCTCCCTTGTGGCTTCTGTATCTGCTCTCTAAACTCACTAGATGAGTGTCTTTGGTCTCTCCCAGCTCCTTCTCTAAAGATGTGTTCTAGAAGCTTCAGCCTCAACGAGCCCCCTGCAGCCACGATCCCTCTCTTGCTGCCCTGTCTGTCTCTCAGTACCCTCAGCTCCACATGATGGGCTTGTGTGGGGAGGACGCACTAGCTCTCTAAACTCTCCCATGAAGCTGTGTCTTGCTCTATCCCTAACTGGCAGGACTTTCTGGGTCTAATGGTGATCTCTTTGTCTGGAATGAGAAGAGCCTGGCCTACTCAGAGGTCTTTTTCTGCAGAGGGGATCAGAAAAGCAGAAGCATCAGTGTCTGCTCTTTTGTAAGTCAGAAATTGCCAATTAGCAGAATCTATCTATATTAGTCTTACACGCACTATTTGATATAGTTAACTGCCAGGTCCTTGCTCTTTAAGTCCTGACTTTGGTCTAATTTCCATTCTCTTGTCACCCCATCCCAACCCCTGGCCCATTATGGTCTGGGATAAGCTCAGATCCTTTCTTGGGTTAGTTTATTAGCTCCATTCAGGACAGAAAGCTCTGATCCAGAACCAACGACTCACTCTTTCTCCCCTCACCTCCACAGGCTTGAGAATATGCTGTTCCTCTCTCTTCTTTCCACCATGGATCTCACACTATGGCCTTTCTCTCAGAATCTCTGAGACTGGTACCCAGGCAAGGCGCAATGCCTTTGTCCCCAATAAGACTGCCTAGCCCCTATGGCTCTGATCGACTGGTACGGTTAGCAGCCAGGCTCTGGCCAGCATTATGTGATACCCTGATCACTGTGGGGAGCCAGGAGTTTCCTGCTCACAGCTTGGTGCTGGCAGGTGTGAGCCAGCAGCTGGGCCGCAGGGGCCACTGGGCTCTAGTGAAAGGAATCAGCCCTTCCACTTTTGCACAGCTTCTGTACTTTGTTTATGGGGAGAGTATAGAGCTGCAACCTGGAGAACTGGGGCCCCTTGAGGAGGCTGCCAGGGCCTTGGGGGTGCAGTCCTTAGAAGAGGCATGCAGGAAGACTCGAAGGGATGGGACCAGAATAGAGTTGAATCCCGGGCTGAAAGAATATCAGGAGGAGCCAGAGAAACCCACAAAGGAGTCTAAAAAAAGAGTGGGGGGCCTTGGAGAACAGAGACCAGAGAAGTTTGTTAGAGCTGGTGAGAGAGAACAGGAGATGATGCATGAGCACAAGCCACCAAGAGAGAGCCCTGAGATGGCAGAGGCAAAGCAGGAGGGCCAGGGGGAGCAGATGAGATCAGAAGAGAAACTCAACCAATGCCCTGTTGGCCATGCAACAGTAGATGGGAAGCAAGAAGTGACCATGTGGGTGAAAGACAGTTCAAGGAGCTCTGAAGAAAGTCTGGGGAAGTTCCCTGGCCCCCTTCACCCACCAGGTACCCTTGAAACCAGCATCACCTCTAGGCCCTGGTGGGCTGAGGCCCCTTGGTTGGGGGAGGGACAGCCTGCCCTGTGGAGCATCCTGCTGTTGCCGCCTAGATATGGCACTCCCTCCTCCCATAGCACCCCTATCACTGCAGCCTGGCAAGAGGTCTGGCCTTGGGACCAGAGGTGAGTGAAGGGCCTAATGGACCCCTGGCTGGGAGGGAGTGGTTCAGGAAAGGCTGTGGTGATGGGTGGAAGGGAACCAACCACATCTCTTATCTCTACTGTACATTTCCTGAGCTGGAGATGGGACAAGAAGCTCCCAGCACAAGGGAACCCAAAGCTCTGCCCTTGAGAACTCATGATACCTCTCCCTCCAGGAAGGGGTTGATCAGGATCTCAGGTTTTGACAAGACTGTAACTCTTTCCCGCCCCACCCCCAGGATCCCACTGTCCCTGAACCTCCACAAAGGGCTTTGGAGCCAGAACCAGTTGGCCTCCTCCAGCCCTACCCCAGGTGAGCCCCTCACTGTCCTGCATAAAATCTGTAACATGGTCTCTCTGCTGGGGCTGGGGCTGGGGCTGGGAGTACAGCAGTCTAGCCTGAACAGGGCCCCTACTTCACGCTGTTCCCTCCAGGTCCCCTCTCCCAGGGCCCTGCACGGTTCAGCCCTGGGGAGATGGAAAAGACTGATGAGAGGCACACAGGTAAGTAGGGTGAAGAAGCTTTTGCCTCAGCCCCTCTGTAGCCCCTGATGTCTTGCCTGGGTGTTCCAGTGATCTGGCTCTGGGATTTCCAGCCTTGCCCTCCTTTGCCATCTCTGTCCCCACAGGTGCACTTGCAACCTGTGTGGGTCATGTGGGCACAGCAAGCCACCCATCACACCACCGTCCCCTTGCTCCTCCTGCTCGGTCTCGGCCTTATTCTTGTTCTGTCTGTGGAAAGAGGTTTTCACTCAAGCATCAGATGGAGACACACTACCGAGTCCACACAGGTATAGGCACCCTGCCCACTGCACATTGTCTGCTTCTGTCCAAGCACCGGTCTGCCCGCCCCTAAGTCCTTCTGTGTGCCAGTCTCCCATGCGACTCTCTTGTCAGGTTGCCCCAATCTACCCCTATGCCAGCTTTCGCCCCACCACCACTTTTTTTTTTTTTTTTTTACTTCACTGGCCTTCCCCTCCACCTGTCCTAGGAGAGAAGCCTTTCTCCTGTAGCCTCTGTCCTCAGCGCTCCCGGGACTTCTCTGCCATGACCAAGCACCTGCGGACACATGGGGCCGCACCCTACCGCTGCCCTCTGTGCAGGGCCGGGTGCCCTAGCCTGGCCTCCATGCAGGCGCACATGCGCGGCCACTCTCCCAGCCAGCTCCCGCCCGGATGGACCATTCGCTCCACCTTCCTATACTCTTCCACCTCCTCCTCCTCCAGACCATCCCCGGCCTCGACCTCTCCCTGTAGGCCCCCTTCCTCCTCCACCTGACGAGATGTCTGTAGCTTCTTTGGCTTAAGCCAAAGAATGAAAGAATGAAAGACGGGCAAGCAGGCTGGCTAGGCTTCGGACCCGTCTTTGAGGTTTGGGTTCATAGCAAATTCGGCTCTAAGAAGCGCCACAGGAGAGGTGCCAAGAGCCTCTCCCAGATATCTGACCACGGGCCGCAGAAGCCTGGGCCAGGGTGAAGGCAGTGAAGTTTGCATAAGTGAAGGTTAACCGTGCGGGGGCTGTTGATTTCATCACCAAAATAAAGCGTTTCCTGTGCCTTCCTTCGGACAAGCCGAGTCCAGACTTCAATCTGTGCGCGGGGAGCGGGGGCGGGCAGCCTTGCCTCTAGTCCTGTAGCGGCCCCTGGTGGCCGTGCGTCCGTTATTTGGCGCGGCAGCCACCTCCTCCATCACCTGGGGCTGCCTGTTCTCCCCCGAGGGCAGCAGGCCGCGGGGGCTCGGTGTCCAGGCAAACTTAGCAGCAAGCCCTGTGGAGAGACTGTAAGAACCCAAGTTACTGCTCCTTCTGCAGCAAGCAAAGGCGCGCGGCGTCTGAGTTTGGGACTCCTGGCCCGAAGCTGGAGAAGAACGCGTGTTCTGCCCAGCTTTTGGCCACCCGTCTCCTCTCCTTGAGCACAAGGACTGAAGGGCTGCGGCTTCTGTGGCATCTTTCCTCTACACTGCGCATAATAGCAAGCAACCTGACGGTACCTCGAACTCAGACTAACCCTTGGCCACCGCCCCTTCCCCAGCCCACGCCTCCAGCAGTTGCGAACTTCATTTCCCAGTGTCTTGGGGGTTCTCAGGGTCCGAAGCCCCCTGCACCCTGGGAGTAGTAGTTCATGCGGTCCGCTAGCCTACACAAGAATGATGGGAGGAGTCTGGAGCGAGAACCACACCTTCGGGAGGCCCGGGAGTTAGCTTTCTTTCTAGGCTCTCCCACTCCCGTCGGAAGGAGCGAGGCGCCTGGACTACATTTCCCTGAGGCCCCTGCGCCTCACCCCTCTCCCGCCGCGACGCGGGAACTGCGCTCTTTAGGCGCGGTGTAAGGTGACGGCCGACCGGCTTCGGACTCCCGTTCCCGTGATACCCCGCGCGTGGCCCGCCCAGCCCCCAGCTCCCGCCAGCTTCGCGGCGGCGCTCCTTGTTGTCGTAAGCCGCAGCCGCCCCGCCCCTCACTTCCCTCCCCTCCCCCCGTCCTGCGCACGGGCCGCCCCTCCCCCTGCCTCCCCGGCCCCTCTCACGGTGCCAAGATGGCGGCGGCGGCGGGCGGCGGCAGTTGCCCGGGGCCTGGCTCCGCGCGGGGCCGCTTCCCGGGCCGGCCGCGGGGCTCCGGCGGGGGCGGGGGCCGCGGCGGACGGGGCAGTGGGGCCGAGAGAGTGCGGGTAGCTCTGCGGCGCGGTGGCGGCACGGCGGGGCCGGGCGGAGCCGAGCCCGGGGAGGACACGGCCCTGCTCCGTTTGCTGGGGCTCCGCCGGGGCCTGCGCCGTCTCCGCCGCCTGTGGGCTGGCCCGCGCGTTCAGCGGGGTCGGGGCCGAGGCCGGGGTTGGGGCCCGAACCGTGGCTGCGTGCCCGAGGAGGAGAGCAGTGACGGGGAATCCGACGATGAGGTGAGGCAGTCCGAGGCGTCCCCGGCGCCTGGCGGGGCGGAGGCTGGGGGCTTCCAGGGGTCTGGGTGGTCCCGAGGAATGACGTGGGGAAGCGGCGTGTTTAGGGCCCCTGCGGAGGGAAAGGGCCCTGGAAATAGTCTTGGGAAGAGGTAGGCTGTACGGAACTGTCGGTAGAAGGGACCTCTGCAAGTGGATAGAAAAACCCAACCTGCACCTGGGAACTTGGGCCCGAGGCAGGTCCTGCTGAAGCGTCCTGGGCTGATCCTTCTTGGTAGTTGGCAAAGCTAAAGCAGTAGAGGTTTGGGCGAGGAGGCTATGGGGACTGCATGCCCAACCAGTGGTGGTTGACAGCAGCAGCAGCAGCGTGGCTTTAGTGGACCCTGGTTAGGTTTCTCTGGATCTTACCTGTAATCCGCCCCGCCCAGCTTCATAACTTCTGACACAGCCCAGGTTTCACCAGTGCCCCGTTTCCTCTTCTGACCTAAAGCAGAGAGAGGGTAGAATGATGGAGGGCTTCCTCTTAGGGGCACAGGTTGAAAAGAAATGGAATGAAGGCTGAGACTGGGCAGGTCAGAGTTCAGCTCAGAATTTATCCCCCAGCTTCAGAAAAGACAAGAAGGTGTGGATTGTATTACTTAGGACAGTTTATCTGAGTGAGGTGATAAACCATTTGATAAACCATTGTGATAGAGCATTTGATGCACACAGACACCACACTCGGATGGTCCTATTCCTTTTTTCATTCAGGAAGAGACTATGGTTTATGAGGGTGTAAATGGTAATCCTACATTTTTCTCAGTTGGATATGAGGGAACCTGAGGGTTGCACCTCTTTGGCCTAAGAAGACCTTGTGCTCTTTCCTTCTGGGCCAGCGAAAGGATGGCAGTGCCAGTGTGGTCTGGCACAGGAGATGGGAGTTCAAAATACCCTGTGTTTCCATCCCTAGGGAGAGACCCTGTTTTCTACTCTCGTCACCTTCTAGCCTCTTTAGTTCTTTTGTAAATAGGGAGGGGTACATTAAGGAGGAAACTGGGGATTGTCCTCGATACCTTAGTCTCAGGTGGAACAAAGGTTTTGGCACTGACTGTTCTTTCTCCCCTCCACCCCTGGTCCCCTAAATCAGGAGTTTCAGGGTTTTCATTCAGATGAAGATGTGGCCCCCAGTTCCCTGCGCTCTGCGCTCCGGTCCCAGCGAGGTAAGTAATGGGGAAACTCTATAGCATTACAGCAATGTTATTCTTGCTCTTTGTGTCAGTCCTTCCCTGTTCCAGTCTCCATCAGTGACTGAGTGTTTTCTGTGTTCACAGCCTAAGTTAGGCCGGGCTGTGGGGGAAACAGACAAGTAAGACTTAGTCCTGGCCCTCCTGAAACGTTTTCCTCAGTCCACAGGGTTGACTTGACCCATCTCCCCACACCTATTCTCCTTTTAGGTCGAGCCCCCCGAGGTCGGGGCCGCAAGCATAAGATGACCCCCCTTCTGCCTCCTCGCCTAGGAGATGTGGCTCCTACCCCCCCAAAGACTCCTGCCCGGAAACGGGGTGAGGAGGGTACAGAACGAATGGTGCAGGCACTGACTGAACTTCTCCGGCGGGCCCAGGCACCCCCAACCCCCCGGAACCGGGCATGTGAGCCCTCCACCCCTCGTCGGTCTCGAGGGCGGCCCCCAGGACGGCCAGCAGGCCCCTGCAGGAAGAAGCAACAAGCAGTAATGGTGGCAGAAGCAGCTGTGACAATCCCCAAACCTGAGCCCCCACCTCCTGTGGTTCCAGTAAAACACCGAACTGGCAGCTGGAAGTGCAAGGAGGGGCCTGGCCCAGGACCTGGGACCCCCAAGCGTGGAGGACAGTCTGGGCGAGGAGGCCGTGGAGGCAGGGGTCGAGGCCGTGGCGGGCTCCCCCTCGTGATCAAGTTTGTTTCAAAGGCCAAAAAAGTGAAGATGGAACAATTGTCCTTGGGACTTGAATCAGGTCAGGGTCAAGATCAACATGAGGAAAGCTGCCAGGATGCCCCTCAAGGAAGAGTTGGACCTGGACAGGGAGAGGGCCCTTGCTGGAGCAAGGAACAGAAGTTGAAGGAGGAGGGAGAGGAGGTGAAAGAAGAAGAGAAAGATGAGGAGGGGGGAGAGAAGGAAGAGAGAGCTGTAGCTGAGAAAGAGATGATGCTAGCTGAGGAAAAGGAAGAAGCAAAGTTGCCCTCACCATCTCTGACTCCTCCAGCCCTTCCACCTCCCCCATCCCTCCCATCCCTCCCATCCCCCTCAACATCTCCTCCATCCCCACTTTGCCCTCCACCACCTTCAGTGACCCCTCCACCCCCACCATCCCCTCCCCCTCCTCCTGCTCCAGAGGAGCAGGAAGAATCCCCTCCTCCTGTGGTCCCAGCAACATGTTCGAGGAAGCGGGGCCGGCCTCCCCTGACTCCCAGCCAACGAGCAGAGCGGGAAGCTGCTCGGGCAGGGCCAGAGGGCACCTCTCCTCCCACTCCAACCCCCAGCACTACCGCAGGAGGCCCTCTGGAAGACAGCCCCACTGTGGCCCCCAAAAGCACCACCTTCCTGAAGAATATCCGGCAGTTTATTATGCCTGTGGTGAGTGCCCGTTCTTCCCGTGTCATCAAGACACCCCGGCGATTTATGGATGAAGACCCCCCCAAACCTCTAAAGGTGGAGGTCTCATCTACTCTGCGGCCTCCCGTTGCCGTCTCCCCACTCATCCCCCAGGAACCAGCACCAGCCCCCTCTCCACCATGTGCCCCAACGCCCCTATCTATCCCAGTCCCGCTCCCTGAAAAGAGAAGGTCCATCCTAAGGGAACCCACATTTCGCTGGACCTCACTGACCCGGGAACTGCCCCCACCTCCCCCTGCTCCTCCGCCAGCCCCACCCCCACCCCCTGCCCCTGTCACTCCATCTCGGAGGCCCCTGCTCCTTCGGGCCCCTCAGTTTACCCCAAGTGAAGCCCACCTGAAGATCTATGAATCGGTGCTTACTACTCCTCCTCTTGGAGCCCCCGAAGCCCCTGAGCCAGAGCCTCCTCCTGCTGATGAATCTCCAGCTGAGCCTGAGCCACGGGCAGTGGGCCGCACCAACCATCTCAGCCTGCCTCGATTTGCCCCTGTGGTCGCCACCCCAGTTAAGGCCGAGGTGCCCCCCACTGGGGCTCCAGCTCCAAGCAATGGGCAGCAACCTCAGGCTCAGCTACAGCAGTCCCTACAGGCCTTGCAAACTCAGCTGCTGCCTCAGGCACTACCACCACTGCAGCCACAGTTACAACCGCAACCACAGCAACCACCACCAGTGGAAAAAGCTCGGATTGCGGGCCTGAGTTCCTTACCACTGTCTGGTGTAGAGGAGAAAATGTTCAGTCTTCTCAAGAGAGCCAAGGTGCAGCTATTCAAGATTGACCAGCAGCAGCAGCAGAAGGTGGCATCTTTGATGCCGGTAAGCATGGTACTTTGGCCAGGCCCGGCACCTAGTCATCCAGCCTTAATTCCCTGTAATCCCTTAACCTCCTGCCTCCCTAGACACTGTTTAGCATTGCAGGGAACCCTCAGCCAGTCCATCTCTTCCCCCAACTTCCTGTGTTCCTTCCCTGACCCCATCTTTCCTCACTTTCCAATCTCTGACCCTGTTTGTTATTCCTGCAGCAGCCAAGCCCTGGAGGGCAGTTGGAGGAGGTCACAGGGACTCTCAAGCAGGTCTCAGATAGAGTTTCCATCAAGTCTGAAGATGAGTCGGTGGAAACTAAGAGAGAGAGACCATCGGTATGGAGTGGGAAGAGGGCCCTTTGAAGAAGGCTGGTTGCAGGAGCACAGCTTTTATTCCTGGTTTCTCTTGCCCCAGGGCCCTGAGTCCCCTGTGCAAGGTCCCCGAATCAAACACGTCTGCCGTCATGCTGCTGTGGCCCTGGGTCAGGCCCGGGCCATGGTTCCTGAAGATGTCCCCCGCCTGAGTGCTCTCCCCCTCCGGGATCGGCAGGACCTTGCCACAGAGGGTAGGGCGGGTGTGTTGTGGGGAGATTTGACAGCTGTGTCAAGTCTGGGGCAAGCAAGCAAATGCACCAGGAGCCTAGGCGAGTGTGAGCCAAGTTGGGTGCTTGGGGCTAGGTGGCAGGTGCTAGGTCTTAGACAAGGTGAGTTTGGGGGCATGTGGAACCTGAGAACTGTAGGAAAGTGGTGGCCAGAGGGCCAATCGAATGAGGTCTAGGAGAGAACAAGGAGATAAGGTAGAAGGCCTGGTGGCTTTGTGGCTCCATCCCCTTCTCTCTGCTGCTCTAGATACATCGTCAGCATCTGAGACTGAGAGTGTCCCATCACGGTCACAGCGGGGAAAGGTGGAGTCAGCAGGGCCTGGGGGAGACTCAGAGCCTGCAGGGTCTGGAGGGCCTCTGGCCCCTACACCTCGGCGCCCACTGCCCTCCCATCATGGCAAGAAGATGCGGATGGCACGATGTGGACACTGTCGGGGCTGCCTGCGTGTACAGGATTGTGGCTCCTGTGTCAACTGCCTGGACAAGCCTAAGTTTGGGGGCCCTAACACCAAGAAGCAGTGCTGTGTGTGAGTAGTTGGGATGCAGCCCCCATTTCTACCCATGGTGTCTGTCACCCAGGCCACCTGCCCCACAAGAGAAGTGGGATTGGCATCCTTGTGGAGAGCTTCCTCTCTTCCCCCAGACCACCAGTCCCCTACCCTGGTGACGTGCTGCTCCCCTCCCCAGATACCGGAAGTGTGACAAGATAGAGGCTCGGAAGATGGAACGGCTGGCTAAAAAAGGTAACAAGTTTTGAGGAGCATTTCTTTATACAGCTTTTTCTAGACTTGTGGTGTGGAGGAACCCGTGTTTTCTTTGTTCTTCTCCCTTTATATTTGCAGTCCACCACCTTTGTCTGCTTTTCCATAATGTGCTTTTGTATCTCTCCCATGCTTGTTCTTTTCTGTCCCACTTCTTTCTGGTTTTTCTCCATCCCAGTGTCCCATGTCCCTGGCTGAGCTCAGATCCTACTAAGTCCCCTGTTCCCACAGGCCGGACGATAGTGAAGACGCTGTTGCCCTGGGATTCCGATGAATCTCCTGAGGCCTCCCCTGGTCCTCCAGGCCCACGCCGGGGGGCGGGAGCTGGGGGTCCCCGGGAGGAGGTGGTGGCCCCCCCAGGGCCCGAGGAGCAGGACTCCCTCCTACTGCAGCGCAAGTCCGCCCGGCGCTGCGTCAAACAGCGACCCTCCTATGATATCTTCGAGGACTCGGATGACTCGGAGCCTGGGGGTCCTCCTGCTCCCCGACGTCGGACCCCCCGAGAGAATGGTGCGAATTGCTTATTGCTTTCTCTCTTAGTCAATCCTGCGTATTCTTTGTGGAAGGGACGGGGCTCTGATCCAGGATTCTGTCAGTGTGATGGAGAAATCTTAGTGCAGGTAGTCTCAGGTGGATGGTGGGAAGTGGTGTGCAATGTATGTAGTAGCTTATGGAACGAAGCCTAAGAGTCACCCTAGCAGACCTTGGTTAAAGAAGGTCTGGGGATCCAGGTAACACTCGGGAGTTGTAGAGGAGGGACAGAGGGGCAGGGAAGAGAGGAACCTCACCGCTTACGCGTCCTGCCTAGAGCTGCCAGTGCCAGAATCTGAGGAGCAGAGCCGGCCCCGCAAACCCACCCTGCAGCCTGTGTTGCAGCTCAAGGCCCGAAGGCGCCTGGACAAGGTCAGCACGGCCCCACACCAAGAACCCTGAGCCCTGTGGAAGGCATGGCTCCCACCCTCCAGGAGCTTCCTGGCAAGTCAGGGTAACAGGTTCACCTCAGTGTCATGGTGTGTCCACACCAGAAGACAGGCCTGTCCTTCTGGAAAACAAAAGATCTGGACAAAAGACAGGGTTGGACAGGCTGGGGTAGAGGGCAGCGAGAAGGGAAGCTTTCTGACCACCACCATCCCTCCCTAGGATGCTTTGGCCCCTGGCCCGTTTGCTTCTTTTCCAAATGGCTGGACTGGAAAACAGAAGTCTCCTGATGGTGTGCATCGAGTCCGTGTAGATTTTAAGGTATGGCATGGAGGGAAAGGGTGGCTGGGACTGTGACTAGAAGAAACTTACTGATCGTGTATGAGAAGCCAGAGCTTTAAGGATGGATCCGATTTGTCTTCCTGACTGCTCTCTGATCATGTGTCGTCTTCTCCCTCAGGAGGATTGTGACCTGGAGAACGTGTGGCTGATGGGAGGCCTGAGTGTGCTCACCTCTGTGCCGGGGGGGCCACCTATGGTGTGCTTGCTATGTGCCAGCAAAGGCCTGCATGAGGTTGGATCCCGCCTTTTTTCACAGCCCCTCCACATGTCCATTAGGTCTTAACTGCCTGATTTCTTGGGCCCTCTCAGCAGGATCTCATGTCCTGGCCTCCTGGCCTCACACTGTGCCCATTGTTCACTTTTCTACCCTTAGCTGGTATTCTGCCAAGTCTGCTGTGACCCTTTCCACCCATTCTGCCTGGAGGAAGCTGAGCGGCCCTTGCCCCAACATCATGACACCTGGTGCTGCCGACGCTGCAAGTTCTGCCACGTCTGTGGGCGCAAAGGCAGGGGATCCAAGGTTTGGGCACAGGAGCCATGGGAGTGGGTGGAGACATAGAGGAGGAGGGTATTCCTGTGGCAGTAGGTCCTGCCATTGCTGTCTTTCTTCAACATCCAATAGCATCTCCTAGAGTGTGAGCGCTGCCGCCATGCTTACCACCCAGCCTGCCTGGGGCCCAGCTACCCAACCCGGGCCACACGCAAACGGCGCCACTGGGTAAGAGATGAGGCCCACACCCCTTGCTTTGGAGTTATAATTAATGCTGCCACCACCCCCAGCCTTGCTCCAACCTAGGACTCTCATGAGGAGAGGAAGGTTGGAGATCCTTTTGAGAGTTCGATAGCAGTAACATTTTGTCTTGGAGAGTTTCACGTAATCAAGGTTTATTTGTAGAATTTGCATGTAATGTTTTCAAAGGCTCATGGATTCCGTAGTCCCAGGCTCAGAATCCCCTCCTCTAGCCTAACTTCCACTCCTCCCAATCTCCCCATCGCCAGTCTCCCCACTTTATTCCTCTCCCGTTCTACTTCTCTTCTCCTGCTTATCTGTCTCCTGTTTATCTGTCTCCTACCTACTGCCCACTCCTCTTTGCCCACCCTCCCCTCACATTGCTTTAGCATGGTTTCTGGCTCTACCCCTAACATCACCCTGCCCCACCCCCCAGATCTGCTCAGCCTGCGTGCGCTGTAAAAGCTGTGGGGCGACTCCAGGCAAGAACTGGGACGTCGAATGGTCTGGAGATTACAGCCTCTGCCCCAGGTGCACCCAGCTCTATGAGAAAGGTGGGGACCTGGCAGGGGTCCTGGGCCCTGGGGGTCCACTGGGGAGTGGGCCAGGCTCCTACACAAGCAGTTAGGACAGATGTTCTTTTCTAGTGGCTTTCTACCCTCTTTTAGACACGGAACATTTTCTTCTGTTCAGGTTACTCCTATAGAAGAGTATTCACTATGTAAAATAGAGGGTAGGGGGACACAGCTTCTCTGAGGGCAACGGAAGTGGAGGGCCTGGGACCTCACCCTTGTGATGGTTGCTGAGCTGCTTCCTGGAACCCCCTGTCTTCACTGAGCACTTTGAAAATCTGGGCTTTCCTCATTTGTTCAGGCAGCATATTTAGTAAAACCCTATCCTTGTAAGGGATCAGGGCTGCAGGGTTAGAAAAGAGGCCTTAGCCTTATCCAGCTTTTTGGGAATGGTAGGTACCCAAGATGGGGCAAAATATAGGCAGCCCACGTAGCAGTCAAGGGATGGCACCTCCACCCCCCCCCCCCGCCCCACCCACACACCTTTACGACAGAGTCTCTGAGGGCCAGGTAGTGGCCCCAGCCTCTCTGACTTGCCCTCTCCTTCCTTCTTCCTTTAGGAAACTACTGCCCAATCTGCACACGCTGCTATGAAGACAATGACTATGAAAGCAAGATGATGCAGTGTGCACAGTGTGACCACTGGGTGCACGCCAAGTGTGAGGGGCTCTCAGGTGAGTGGGTGGAGTATTGGAGTGTGACCTCCTACCCCCACCTCAGAGGACAGGTAGGCTAAATGTCCTTGGCAGTCTAGGGGCTGCTGAGAGCTCTCACATCCATCCACACCTTTTTTTCCTTTCTTGCCTGGCTGTTCTAGATGAGGACTATGAGATCCTTTCGGGGCTGCCAGACTCAGTGTTGTACACCTGTGGACCGTGTGCTGGGGCTACACACCCCCGCTGGCGAGAGGCCCTGAGTGGGGCCCTACAGGGGGGCTTGCGCCAGGTGCTCCAGGGCCTGTTGAGTTCCAAGGTGGTGGGCCCACTCCTGCTCTGCACCCAGGTCTGGAGGGTTTGGGCAGCAGGATGAGGTGGGGTCAGGCCTAACACTAGCGCTACTGACGTCCCCTCTTTGCAGTGTGGGCAGGATGGAAAGCAGGTGCACCCAGGGCCCTGTGATCTGCAAGCTGTGAGTCAGCGCTTTGAGGCAGGCCACTACAAGTCCGTGGTGAGTGGGACTCTAAGAGGAACAGGTGGGTGCCAGGAAGAGAGGGCTGGGGTTGAGGCAGGGCTTGGGTCTTGACAAGCCCCCTTACAGCACAGCTTCATGGAGGATGTGGTGGGAATCCTGATGAGGCACTCAGAAGAAGGAGAAACCTCAGAGCGCCGGGCTGGAGGCCAGATGAAGGGGCTCCTACTGAAGGTGAGTTCTGTGGGGAATGCCTTAGGGTGGCTCGAGAGGTACTGGGGAGGAGAGAGGGGGTTCTTCAGACCCTGTCCCTACCAGCTCTCCTGGGGAAGCCACTTTTTCTCATCCTGTTACTCCCTAGCTGCTAGAGTCTACATTCGGCTGGTTCGACGCCCATGACCCCAAGTACTGGCGACGGAGTACCCGGCTGCCAAAGTGAGCAAGGCTGGGTAACAAGAGGGGAACCAGGGAGTGAGGGCAAAGGCTAAGGGAACCTGGGAATCCAGAGTCAAACTGGGCTGAGGGTAGACGAAGGGCAGTGTTAGAGTCTAGAGAGTGGTGGGACCAGGATGAGAGTCCTCATTGGGTGTAGACCAGCAAAGACACAGATTGTGGAATTGACTCTCACTTTGTTTCTCCTTCATGCAAAGCAGTATTGGGGACAGCAATGAGCAAGCCGTGTTTGGGAGATTGGGCTGACACTGATGACCCAGATGGTCAGGGTGATGATGAGAAAGGCCAGGGAGGTGCCTGCTGGAGCCTAGGGCCTACGACTTCCAAAAAGAGATAACACAGAGCTGAGATGTGGAGGAAGAGTACTCTAGGCATGGGGAACATCATTTCCTGTGCCAAAGATGGCATGAGAGAGTGTGGCATGCTGTGGGGTCAGGCTTAGCACCAGCCCTGCTGAGAGAAATGCCACATAGAGAGAGGGCATAGGGTGTCATGGCATGTTTAGGCTGAGATTGCAGGGGAGCCCCAGTCCAGCCACCCTTAGATGCTGACCCTACCTATCTACAGCGGAGTCCTTCCCAATGCTGTGTTGCCCCCATCCCTGGACCATGTCTATGCTCAGTGGAGGCAGCAGGAACCAGAGGCCCCAGAATCGGGACAGCCTCCAGGGGACCCGTCAGCAGGTACTGGGTAGTGGGTGCTGGAAGCCAGAGTTCTGGAATTGGTGGATCTAATTCTTGGTTCTAATTCTTGGATCTCCTTTTCTATACTCCTTACAGCTTTGCAGGGCAAGGATCCAGTTGCTTTCTCACACCTGGAGGACCCCCGTCAGTGTGCTCTCTGCCTCAAATATGGGGATGCTGACTCTAAGGTGAGGACTACTGTGTGAAGCCCCAGGCTGTGGGGCCTGGTCCCTGGGACCTATTTTCATGTCATTTCTCTACCCCCAGGAGGCGGGGCGTCTCCTATACATCGGGCAGAATGAGTGGACACATGTCAACTGTGCCATTTGGTCAGCCGAAGTGTTTGAGGAAAACGATGGTTCTCTCAAGAATGTCCATGCTGCTGTGGCTCGGGGGAGGCAGATGGTGAGGTCATGGGCCTGGAGAGGTGGGCAGCCCTTGGGGTCTCGGGTCGGGCCCCTACTTCAGTGCAGACAGCTCTTGTTTCACAGTCTCTGCCCCAGCATGTCCTTTCACTTCTGATCCAGGTACCTTTTAGGGTTGTCCCAGGACTCTGATGCAGGAGAGGTAGTGGCTTTGTTCCTGTTTGTGCACTCTGACCCAAGAGGTTAAAGGTTAGAAGACCTGTTGTTTGAACCTGTGCTGAATGCTTGCCATACAGTATGGCATTTAGCTTTTACTGTGTCCCCGTGAGATGAGGTGTTGCCTGGGTTAGAAATTCCCCTCATCAGTGTGGGACCTGGGACAGGTACTATAGAACGTCTCAAGAAGTTTGCTGTCAGAAAGTAAGACAATAGAAGTATCTACCACAGGGGGCAGATGTGAGGATTAAATATATAGGTTCCACATTAGAATCATGTAAGAGATGGTAAATGCTGCTCAGTGAGTGTTAGCTGTTGTTATTTTTCTTTCTATTGCAACACTGATTAAAATAAAAGCTGAAATAATTTTGGTGTGAACCCAATCCTGGATGCATCTAGGAGAGATATTATGTTTGGTGAGTGCCTTTGCTGTGTGAAGTGCTGGGCTAGATGGGTCCAAGCACAATCTCAAGGACAGTGATGCTGAGCGTCAGGCCCTGGCCCCGGTCACTGGCTTCTCCCCTCAGCAGACCCTTCCACCCGCAGCGCTGTGAGCTCTGCCTAAAGCCTGGAGCCACGGTGGGCTGCTGCCTTTCCTCCTGCCTCAGTAACTTCCACTTCATGTGTGCCCGGGCCAGCTACTGCATCTTCCAGGATGACAAGAAAGTTTTCTGTCAGAAACACACAGACCTACTGGATGGCAAGGTGGGCCATTACTGTGGGGCAGACAGCTCCCCACTGCTTTCTTATCCCTTTCCACTCAGGGACCCTTGCACCCCTCAGGTGTGGCCCTTGCTGCCTCTCAGTGTCTATTTGTTCTCCCCAAGTTCTGTAGCCAAGCCCCTGACTTTCTAGTCCTTGCCTACAGAGCTTTCCCTCACATCTCTCTCATCCTTACCAACCCAACAATCCCATTTACCACCCACATCCCAGGAGATCGTGACCCCTGATGGTTTTGATGTTCTCCGCCGAGTCTATGTGGACTTTGAAGGCATCAACTTCAAGAGAAAGTTCTTGACGGGGCTCGAACCTGATGCCATCAATGTGCTCATCGGTAAGCTGCTTGCTCTACTGTGCTCTTTCTGACCCTTCTTGGCCCCACCCTCCTGACCTCTCCTCTGCTCTGTAGGCTCCATCCGAATTGACTCCTTGGGTACTCTGTCTGATCTCTCGGACTGCGAGGGACGGCTCTTTCCCATTGGCTACCAGTGAGCAGCCCAGGGGGAATTAATAGGGTTTGGGACTCCAAAACTGGATCCCATTTCCCAAGTTGTCCTGACTCTCTTGCCCCACATGCCCACCCAACAGGTGTTCCCGTCTGTACTGGAGCACGGTGGATGCTCGGCGGCGCTGCTGGTATCGGTGCCGAATTCTTGAGTATCGGCCATGGGGGCCAAGGGAAGAGCCTGTTCACCTGGAGGCAGCGGAGGAGAACCAGACCATTGTGCACAGCCCCTCCCCTTCCACAGGTACAGCCTTGGAAGTATCTCATTTTTTTCCCTTAATGTCACCCTCCCCAAGCAGTTACCCACCAACCCGTATTCTCCTCCTCCCTAAAGAAACTCCAGGATGTTTACCATTATTTCATTTGTTGTAATGGCAATAACAGATAACAGCTGTGCATTACGTGCTGGGGACTGTGCTCAGCATTTCACAGGAAGTTAGGGGAGAACACCATGCGCCTTCTTTAGGGGAGTGACAACATCTGTACAAACGTAAGGAGCTTTTAGGGCCACCTTACTTGGGGCTATGTATTCACGTAATGCTCCCTACAGCTCTCTGAGGAGGTACAAGCTCTGCTATGCTGAAATTCAAAAGGGTAGTTGCTCTCCACTGTAACATGGTAAAGACAGGATTCTAACGTGATCTGCTCAATTCCCAAACTGGCATTTCACAGCCATGTTGGCATTGAGGGATGTAGCTGAGGGCTGGTAGGCACAGAGCAAAAAATGGACTTGAAGACTGGTAAAGGGAGAGGCCTTTGGGGGAGGAATGGGAGGAGGAATAGATTAGGATTGTTTACAGGTAAGGAGTTTGCTCTAGGTTGGAACCTGACATGAAATAGAGAGGAGGGTGTAGCCATCCTGGCTGGAAACAAGGGAGGAGGCGGGAGATATCAGTTTGCACTGGTTGGGTGGAGCCAGGTAATGGGGAGCCGCAAGTGCCTGGATGGGGCGGATATGTTTGATGTGGCAGGGATGTGCAGAGCAGGTAAGAACGTGGTAGGACTGGCCTTACTGGAGAGAGGGCAGTGCCCCTTGTAGCATGTAGGGCCTGAATCAGAACAGTATGCACCCAGGAATTGGGGAGATAGCAAAGGATGGGTGAGGAACAGTCACAAAGGAACCCTGACCCAGGTGCATGTGGAGTTTTTGCAGAAGCCACAGAGGTGTTTGGGGGCATGGGTGTTGACTAGGAACCAGTGCCAGTTGTGACCGAGTTGGGAACAGGAGAAGACTCAGTTGGCTCCAAAGAAGGGATGACGTGTAAGGAGAGGCTTTGACAAAGAGCCCCTGCCACTCCTGATGCCATTCTCTTGACTCTTTAGAGCCCCCAGATCATGTGGAGGCCCCACTAGATGCAGATACCCTTATTCCTGGAGCTCCTGAGCACCACTCACCCGTCCAGAACCTGGACCCCACTCTTCGGCTGGATCCAAGCAGTGCCCCTCCTCTGGCCCCCCGCTCCTTCTCAGGGGCTCGAATCAAAGTGCCCAACTATTCACCATCCCGAAGGCCCTTGGGGGGTGTCTCCTTCGGACCCCTGCCCTCCCCTGGTGAGTACCTGGGAGTATCCAGGGGAAGGGTGGGGCAGGAGAGGCAGGAGCACCTGGCTGACAATGACCCTTCCCCCCACAGGAAGTCCATCTTCTCTGACCCACCACATCCCTACAGTGGGAGACCTGGACTTCCCAGCTCCCCCCAGACGCTCCCGTCGTCCCAGCCCCCTGGCTACCAGGCTGCCACCATCACGGCGGGCCTCTCCCCCTCTCAGAACCTCCCCTCAGCTCAGGGTGCCCCCTCCTACCTCAGTTGTTAGAGCCCTCACACCTACCTCAGGGGAGCTGGCTCCCCCTGGCCCTGCCCCATCTCCACCACCCCCTGAAGACCTGGGCCCAGATTTTGAGGACATGGAGGTGGTATCAGGACTGAGTGCTGCTGACCTGGACTTTGCGGCCAGCCTGCTGGGGACTGAGCCCTTTCAGGAAGAGATTGTGGCCGCAGGGGCAGTGGGGAGCAGCCATGGGGGCCCAGGGGACAGTTCAGAGGAAGAGGCCAGCCCTACCCCCCGCTACGTCCACTTCCCTGTGACTGTGGTGTCTGGCCCTGCCCTGGCCCCTGGCACTCTCTCTGGAGCCCCCCGCATCGAACAGCTGGACGGAGTGGATGACGGCACAGACAGCGAGGCCGAGGCAGTTCAGCAGCCTCGGGGCCAGGGGACTCCTTCAGGGCCAGGAGCAGGCCGGGCTGGGGTCATTGGGACTGCAGGGGACAGGGCCCGACCTCCTGAGGACTTGCCATCAGAAATTGTGGATTTCGTGTTGAAGAACCTAGGGGGGCCTGGGGAAGGGGGTACTGGGCCCAGAGAGGAGCCACTCCCCCCAGCACCTCCTGTGGCCAATGGCAGCCAGCCTCCCCAGGGCCTGCCCCCCAGCCCCGCTGACACCACTCGGACGTTTGCCTGGCTCCCTGGGGCTCCAGGGGTTCGAGTATTGAGCCTGGGCCCTGCCCCTGAGCCTCCCAAACCTGCCACATCTAAAATCATTCTTGTCAACAAGCTGGGACAAGTGTTTGTGAAGATGGCTGGGGAGGGGGAGCCTGTCTCCCCTCCAGTGAAGCAGCCGCCTCTGCCCCCTCCTATCCCCCCCACAGCCCCCACTTCCTGGACTCTGCCCCCAGGACCTCTGCTAGGTGTGCTACCAGTGGTAGGGGTGGTCCGCCCTGCTCCACCCCCGCCCCCCCCCTCCACTGACGCTGGTATTGAGCAGTGGGCCCTCCAGCCCACCTCGCCAGGCCATTCGTGTCAAGAGGGTGTCCACCTTCTCTGGCCGTTCCCCACCAGCACCTCCCCCGAGCAAGACTCCCCGGCTGGAGGAAGATGGAGAGGCCTTGGAAGATACCCCCCAGGGTCCAGGGCTTAGTGGCAGCGGGTGAGTGACTATGCTGAGGCTGTGGAGGCGGGCCAGCGAGTTGGGCAGGAGAAGGCAGCTGAGGCTTCTTGTGGTGTCCCCCTGACCCCCACCACCAGATTTAGCCGAGTGAGGATGAAAACGCCCACAGTGCGTGGAGTTCTCGACCTGGATGATCCTAAGGAGCCCACTGAGGAGGAAACCCCGAGGTGAGTGGCCATTCCCCTTCTTGGAGGCTCTGGGATCTCTGTCCTTGCCCCCTTCTGACAGGTCTCTCCTCACAGGCTCCTCCAGGACCGGTCTCCTCTGCTGCCACTTCCAGAAGGTGGTCCTCCCCAGGCTCCCGATGGTACCCCCGACCTGCTGCTTGAGTCCCAGTGGCACCACTACTCAGGTAAGGACCATCCTTTCCCTCTCATTGTCTCCTTCCATGTGTTTGCTCAGCTGAGTGACTGATAAATATCGTGGCAAATTGGTCCACTTCAAAAAGTACAGGCCCGAGGCTGGGTGTTAGAGTTATAGAGACACCCTCAGGGAGCTTATGGCCTGTGGCAGAAACAGAGATAGAAAGTTTCAGCTCCATATGAAAGGGCCTCTCAAAGTGCCTTGTTGAGCATGTTCAGGAGCCTCAGGGAGCACGTCAGAGCCTAGTCTGCCAGGGTTAGAAGGTTAAGTACCTAATAAAGCTGAACTTGAAGTTCTGGAAACCATCAGTTAAGATGGGGCCTACCTAGGACCCAGAGGAGAGACAGGAACAGTAGGAAGGAGGTCAGAGGAGAGGTGTCCCAGAGGCTCAGGGAAGGGAGTAGTCACCAGTCCCAACTGCCACAAAGGGCTGTAGGCATATGGGGTCTAGGGTTGATGTACCATGTGGACAGGTGGCACAGGGTGGAGAGAATGATGGGTCAGAGTCCAGAATCAAAGACAGTGTCTGATGAGGAAACCACAACAATACCCAGGCACTTTGCCAAAGAGCTCAGCTGAGTCTGGGAAGAGGAGTTGGGCCAGAAGCTTAGAGGGGTCTGGTGTGAGGCCTGAGGCAGCAAAGCCAAGGATGAGGGCAAAGGAGGCTCGTAGATGGAAGAGGTGAGAGGAGGCATGGCAGTCAGGTTGAGATGAACGGTGAGGTTAGGTGTACCTGCAGAGACATTGGTATACAGGATAGGGGCATTTAACAGTAGTTTGGCTGGCAGACTCAGTGAAGCTGGAAGGGTAGTGCTCTATAGGTCAGGGAAGGAGAGAGAGAGGACTACAGCCAAGTAAGCAGGTAATCAAACAACCTGAGGCTTAGAATTTCTAGTGGCCCCAATCCTTTGCCGATAATGTGGATTTTCTCATGTAGAGTGCAGGTGCTGAGCATGGAAGTGGAGTGAGGGAGACTGAGACTGCTTAACTGAAAACTGAAAGACTGCTTATAGGGTCAGAGAGGGCATGGGGACCTGGCAGTGACATAACAGGTCCCTGCCTACCTTTAGGGGCATATCACATTTGGTAGCCATGTAGATTAGCAAGTGCACTTCACTTTAGAATGAGCACCGTGAGGAAGAAGGAAATGAGAGAGTGCCTGGGTGAGGCCCCTGTAGTCAGCATGATATGTTAGGGGAACAAAACGAAGGTGAGGATGGACGGGGCTAAGAAGAGGTGAAAGAAGTTGTCAGAGGTGGACCCAAGAGCACTGAGGCCTATAGATGCTATGAATCACACAGCAAGAGTCAGGTTTAGTCGTGCTTAGGGCTGAGAGGGCACGTGGGCACGTGGGCAGGTTGGCCAGGAGAAGTGATGTGGGGAGAAAGGGTGGCCATGTGAGGCCTGCTTCTCCTAAAGTGTGCTCAGCTCAAATTTACCCCAAGCACAGTGGGCAGTTCTCAGTTCACATCCTGCATTTGGTGCTCTAAGCCCTCTCATCTTTGAAGGACTTCCTTTTCTGGCTTCTAGAACCCCACCCCTTTCTTCACCTCTGGTTATGCCTTCTGTTTGCCCCAACTTGTCAACTTTGGCATGTCCCAGGTGCTCTAATGTAACTTCATAGCCTTAAATCCCCTAATTCTGATGGTCCCCAAATTGCTAGCAACACTGCTTTATCCTGGTGCCTGTTGGTCATCGCCACCAGCAAGTTGCCAGGGGAATTTTTCTAAGAGGACTTTCAGACTTTGCATGTCCCAGACTGAGCTCTCGACCTTTACCCCAAATTCGTTTTTTTCCCCGCCCTCACTGTCTCTGTCAGTGGCAGTGTTACCCTTCCAGTTCAGGCCCCGCATTTCAGAGTTGTCCTTGACACCTCGTCTGTATCCCACATCTACATTTCCTACATTAGTGAGTCCTGCCTGCTCTCTTTAAATCTTTAACCCTGAGATATGCTCATAATGTACACGTATTTGATTGTGAGTACGGGTCTATGCAATAATATATTTGTGATATTTACAGAAAATATACTGCATGTAAATATACACATGCAGAATATAATTCTCCAGTATTTTTAATTTTGTGTGAGATAGAAGAATGAGGGGTAGATAGGCATTTATGGCAGACTGGGTTTGAGTGAGCCATAGTGTGTCCTGCTGAGCCAAAACATTCCAAGCCTCCGTGGAACTGCTCATCTAGCCAAGAAGTCCTGCAGAAAAGGGACTGCAGACCCTTTAAAAAAAAGTATGTCTAATCTATAAGAGTTCACTGAGCAGTTAGAGCAGGGGGAGGCCTTCAGACCCAGTGTCTTGCTTGTGCCCAGGGAAGGAGGGAGGGTGGTGGGGAACCACGGGATTTTGACTCTAGGAGGGGTGATCTTCACCTACTCTGACCTGCTCCTTGGGACCAGGTGAGGCTTCAAGCTCTGAGGAGGAGCCTCCATCCCCAGAGGATAAAGAGAACCAGGCCCCCAAACGGGCTGGCCCACATCTGCGCTTCGAGATCAGCAGTGAGGATGGGTTCAGCGTGGAGGCAGAGAGCTTGGAGGGTGAGTCAGGAGTAGTGGTGACAGGGAGGGAAGGTGTCCCAAAAGTACCATCCTGACTCTGCTCTGGCTCTGCCCTCTCCTCAGGGGCGTGGAGAACTCTGATTGAGAAGGTGCAAGAGGCACGAGGGCATGCCCGGCTCCGACATCTCTCCTTCAGTGGTAAGTGGAGTGTCCACAGGGGCCCTGGGAGCTGAAATGACTCCCCCGGAGCATGATGGGCCTCTGACATGACTTGTGTGTCCTCCCCTTTGACTCCCCAGGAATGAGTGGGGCAAGGCTCCTGGGCATCCACCATGATGCAGTCATCTTCCTGGCAGAGCAGCTGCCCGGAGCCCAGCGCTGCCAGCACTATAAGTTCCGCTACCACCAGCAGGGAGAGGGCCAGGAAGAGCCACCCCTGAATCCCCATGGGGCGGCCCGCGCCGAGGTCTATCTCCGGTGAGAGGTCTGGGGTGTGATGCTTGAATTAGAGGAACCCTTTGGGAGTTCTCGAGGGCAGGAATTAAGTCTGTACAAATTGAAAACTGGGGCCTGGGGAGAACACACTAGGCCACACCAGGAATTATTTCTTTATATCAGAAGAATGAACCCCATTCATTCCCCTTTCACCACGTCTTCAATAACAGTGGTATTCTTCCTGCTCTGCCAACAGGAAGCCTAGCCGAAAATCGGTGGGTAACATCTCAAAAGACTGGTTATGAACCTCCCTCCTTTCTTCCCTCCCACCTGCAGGAAGTGCACCTTTGACATGTTCAACTTCCTGGCCTCCCAGCACCGGGTACTCCCTGAGGGAGCCACCTGTGATGAAGAAGAAGATGAGGTGCAGCTCAGGTCAACCAGGTATGGAGGGCAGGCCAGGGTACGGGGGTGGTCTGGAAGGATCCTAAAGAGAGAGATCGGGGCAGAGGAGGTCATTCCTGGCTATCAGTCTGTGTGACACTGTTGTCCCCCGCTCCAGACGTGCCACTAGCCTGGAGCTGCCCATGGCCATGCGCTTCCGCCACCTCAAGAAGACATCCAAAGAGGCTGTGGGTGTCTACAGGTTAGTGGGGTTGGGGGGAGGATGCCCCTTGGGTGGATGACAGGTGCCCTGGTGTGGTGCTGCCTTGGTTCTGTCCCCCTGCCCCCTGAGCTCCCCTTGCCCATCCTACCCTGCAGATCTGCCATCCATGGGCGGGGCCTGTTCTGTAAGCGCAACATCGATGCCGGCGAGATGGTCATTGAGTACTCTGGTATTGTCATTCGCTCTGTGCTGACTGACAAGCGAGAGAAGTTCTACGATGGGAAGGTGGGCTCCGCCAGGTCATGGGAACGAGGTGGGCGAAGAAGGGCCTGCCCATGGGAACACAGCACCTGACTGCTCCCACCTTGTCCCTGTAGGGCATTGGGTGCTACATGTTCCGCATGGATGACTTTGACGTGGTGGATGCCACGATGCATGGCAACGCTGCCCGCTTCATCAACCACTCGTGTGAGCCCAACTGCTTCTCTCGAGTCATCCACGTGGAGGGCCAGAAGCACATCGTCATCTTTGCCTTGCGCCGCATCCTGCGTGGTGAGGAGCTCACCTATGACTACAAGTTCCCCATTGAGGATGCCAGCAACAAGCTTCCCTGCAACTGTGGCGCCAAGCGCTGCCGTCGGTTCCTTAACTGAAGTTGTGGCTGCCCACTATATCCCCCGCTGCCATCTTGCCCCTGGTCTGGAGGCTCCCTAGTCCCTCCCAGAGCATCTCACCCCCACCATCATGTTCAGGGTGGATGTGGGCATGCAGATGGCAAGGGCCCTGCCTCCACCCCTCCAGCCCACCCAGCAATCGCCCCCTTACTGCCCTGGGGTCCCAGGATGTAGATATTGTACAAAGGTTTCTAAATCCCTTCTTTTCTATGCACTTTTTTATTTAAGAGGGTGGGATCCTAAGTGGGAACCCCCCACAATAAAGTCTGTCAATGTTTGGAGAAGTGATCTTCCAGTTCATATGGTGCTGGGGCCAGGTAGGAGCTCCTGTTTCACTGTGCCCCACACCCATCCTGAGCCAAGAAAGCCTTTCAGCCTCAACAGGCAGGTGAGAGGCCATCATTCAGAATTAGAAGTAAATTGTGAGGTCTGTTAAGGCTTCAGAGCAATAAATGTTCTACATAGTCTAAGTTAGACCATAGCTGGGTGGGTCCCTGTGGATCAGCTCTCACAGGGATAGCAGGAGTACTTCTCAAGAGGGAACCCTGGTTGCCTAGAGGCCCCTGAGGTCAGCTCTCCCATATCTAGTCTTACGTGTTTGATGGAATGGGCCATTTTCCAGAAGAGGGGAATGAAGATGTCTGTTGGGTCCTGGCCCAGTATTTCAAGAGAGCCCCTTAATGAGGCCAAAAAACAGCAGGCACCTATTTCAAGAAAAACTTAATTATTGAGTACTAGACCAGGCAGGCCCCAGATGGGCCAAGCTTGGACAGCACCTGCAGTGCATCTGCCCGCCCTAGCTGGGCTAAGTGTATGCCAAACTGGCCCAGAGAGGCAGAGGGTTCCCTTGCTACCACCATCTCAATCAGGGCTCGCAGAGGTGAGCGACTGGGTCGCAGTGAGTAGGCAAAGGTGGACCAGGCAGCAGGCAGTCCATATCTTGCAGCCAGGTGTCGAGTGGTACCACAGGCCACTGCCCCACCTGGCCCAGGCTCAGGATCCAGCAGCACAATCAGTTCCTCCAACACCTCCAGCTCATCCAAGAGTCGAGACAGGGGCTGCGATGCCAGATTTGGTAACTCTAGGCGGGAGAGAGAGAGGGGGGTGAGGAGAAAGGGTGGGTTTCCAGGCCACCTTCCCCCTCCTCAGTGTGTCCAGGACTAACCCCTGCCCAAGAGTGGAAGCAGAGAGACCTTCCTTGAGTCACCTGCCTCTGATGCCTCCAGGGAGCCTGGAGAGGAGTTCAAGAAAAAGGTGTGGGTGTTAGAATCAGCACAAGTCAACCCAGGATAAAGGTGGACAGCATTCCAACGCCTGCGGTTGCAGAGCCTTTGCAGGGAGAGCAGGATCACTGCTGAGGTCACGAGCAGAAACAGCACCAGGGGTATGGCATAAGGTGGCAAAGCCTGCCGCGGGATGGTGTGCAATGGACTGGAAATTGCTAGTGAGCTGGGCCCCTGGGAGGTTGAGATGCTCAGTGTTTCAGGCTTCGAGGGGCAAGGCTCCTTGGGAGGGACCGGTTTCTGGAAATAGGGAGTTGGAGTTAAGCAGAAGGCAAGCCCCACTCCTGCTCTCTCAGGCAAAACCTTCGATCCTTATGGCCCTCCGTGGGGTCACAGCCCCACCTCGTCTAGTCCCTGCCCCCCACCCCCACCAGTCACCTTGCTTGTATGTCCCCACCCTAGCCGTCGTGGCTACACCTCCTTTGGTCCAGACCCTGCCCCAACTCCAGCCCCAACTGCACCCCTTGGCCGGGCCTTCGGAGCCCTACTAGCACCTGTAGGCAGCGCTGTCCGGTTCCCGCAGCAGTAGGGGGCCTGGCTCCACCGTCGCAAGGGCTACATAGCTCCTCACTGTTAGGGTTGCACTGCCCAGGAGGACACTTTTGAAAGGGGTACATTACGTGATCGCCAAAGTCATTGAGCCCGCAGTTTTCCGAAAACTCGTAGTCTAGTGGGAGACAGGGTGTCAGCTGCTCTCCAAGCTTCGCCTCTTTCGCGACACCCTTTTTCCCTTTGTCCTATCCCAGCATGCCACGCCCCTTGCTCTCTGCCACCCATCAGCAGACGTGCCCACCCCACCATCCTTCCCCTCCTCACATTAGCCCTGTGGGACTTGAAACCACCTCTCCACAGGCCCCGCCCCCTTCTTGCCCCTCCCGCTTCCACACAGATTTATCCGCACAGCTCACCCTTTCCTCACTGCCGCCTAACAGTCCACAAACCTTCACCGCGGCCCTCACCTAACCCACACTATCCCCTTCTTCACAGGTTTAGCCCTATCCCTGCCTTATCTGCTTAAGGCTCACCACCCATACCCCAAAGCGAGCCCCCAAACTTTGGTCCTTTCCCCGCTCCCTATAACCCCCTAGCTCTGCCAGTTCCAGCTCCTCACCCGGGCAACGGGGCGGTCCGAAGCGCTGCAGGCAGCTACCGCAGCACAGGTTGTCAGGGTTCCAGTACTCGAGGCGGCCACAGTGCTGGGAGGCTTCCCGAGGCTCCACCTGGGCCAGGAGCAGCGCCGCAGAGAGGAGGCACTGGGGCCCCATCTGGGAGGAGCTTACAGGGTAGGGGCCCGTGACCGCAGGACTTCCGACCACAGCGCTTTTGCCACTTCCCAAGAAGCCAGGGCAGAAGAGAGAAGCAGTGGACGTGGGGGTATAAGATCCCCAAGCAGCTAGGAAGCTGGGAATCTACCCCTAGCTGCCAGCCCAGCTCCTGGCCCACTCATTATCGGAGGCCACAAGACTTCAAGATGGCTAAAGCCATACTCCGTAGATTAATATCTCACCCCCGCCACGTTCCATCCATAAAATAGGATGATAACCCACCTGTTTTATAGCATTACTGCGTTACCAGAAGTAAAGCTCTTAGAAGAGCACCTAGCATAGTTTAAGTATCAGGTACTACTGACTCCCAGCTCAGGGAGGTAGGGATGGAGGACGCACCCCTTCCCCACTGGAGACACTCAATTTCAAGTGACCTTACCTTAGCTCTTAATCCCAGTCTTCTCCAGACTGGGTATCCTCCAACTTGCCACAATCAGGTGTCGTCCCCTTGAGAAGTCGCAGATGAATATGCTGAAGTTTCCAGCACAAAGGCACCCCCACCCCACCAGTCTTACTTGGGGGTTCCTCAAGCATTGAGCAGTGAGTCTGCTGATATTTCGTCTACTGTTTGAAGATCCTCCCTGTGGTTTTGATCAGAGTGCAGCCTATTTCCTTTATGTCAGTGGATGTGGGGGTGGAAGGAAACCCCAGCCCACAGCTAGGCTCAAGCTACAAATCCTCAATACAGAAATTTTATTAGGGGAGGGGCAGTAGGATCCAGAGGCTGGGGAAGATGGCCCTGGAAAATTAAAGGAGCTCTGAAAAGGAGTCCTGGCCAGGAACATCTGTGCCTGTCAAGAGTGGAGGGCAAGATGGCCAAGACCTCAGAAGCGACCATGCCGGTGGTGTGGGGAACGTCGTCGTTTTCTTTCTTGGGGACGGTGGCGGGTATGGGACCTTGTGGGTGACCTGGGGACAGGAGTGGGGAGAGGAGGGTTAGAGACATGGGGCAGGACAGGTGAAGTAATTCGAGTTCCTGGGGGGTGATTTCAGGATAGGCGCTCAGGAGCTGATTTCAGGACTATAGATTTAAGCTGGCCTTGGATCTGGGATTCAGGCTAGTTTAGGGGTTGGGACTTAGGTGTTAGTCTTGCAATGGGGTTCAGTGCCACTCTAAGGACACCAAAGGCTTGAGACATTGTTATTGGGGCATAGGATCAGGTTCATCTCAGGGTATAGGGGCCTTATGGTATGAGTAAAGGTCTTAGGAGAGCACCTGGCATAAAGTTTTATTAGGTCCTATTGACTTTCATCTCAGGGAGGCAGGGATAGGGGACGCACCCCTTGCCCACTGGAGACACCCACTCAATTCCAGACTTAAGGCAGTCTGGTCCTGAGGTACCTATGCCTGGGTCCCTGCCCAAAGAGCTGCTGCCAGAGATTCCAGGAGATGGGTCGCAGGTGCATGAAGTTGCAGAAGCCACCATGGGTACATTCCCTGGGTTAAAGATGGATGGACGGAGGAGGCTATTATCACTGACAGCCCCCCTTCCCAGCACATACACAGGAGTCTGGGACTCCAGGAGCCCATCGTACCCCTGAAATGCCATACCCCATCTCATACTGCCAACAGCATGGCTCCCAAAAGTCGGTGACAGGAGACAAGACAGCTCGGCATGAACAGCCTGCCCTTTGAACCAGTGATTATGGAGTTCAGCCAATGCCCGCTATGCATCCTCTTCAACACAAAACTGAAGAGAAAGTCGGTCAGTCTTAGTAATCAAATTCAGAAATCTGCAGGGTATTAGTTAGCAGCTCTGGGGCTGGACTGGATTTAGTGATGGACTTCAAGCTATGAGGCTTCAATGGTGGCCATTCGATTTTGAAATGCCTCCACCTCTGGGATCTAATGGGGGGAAAGCAATCGCCCTGAAATAGACATTGCCCACGAGGTGATCGCAAGTTGTCGCATACATTCATCTCTTCAATCTCCCCGTACTTCTCCTGCAGTTCCATGAACACTTCCTGCGGAAGACCAAGAGGAAATCTGCTGAGCTCCTGGCTCACAGAAAACTCAACCCACCCCTGCCAACCCTCACCTCAAAGAAGTTATCATAGTGTTCTTGCACCTCCACGTCGCTCACGTGACCTGAAGGAGGGGGCAAGGTAAAATCAGCGGGTGGCCCGCTAAGGGCTGTCCGCCCTGTCCCCAGGATGCGTCCCTCACTCACAGTGCGATCCGTCTGCGTTTTGGGCAGTGTTCTGTGGATTCCGGTACAGGTTGAGCAGCACCATGATCTGAATAGAATTAAAGGTAGCGGGGCCTAAGCGCAGAGGGCGGGGCTACGTGCAAAGGGGCGGGGTATAAAGGTTGGGGATGGGACCTTGCGCCAAAGAAGCCTAAGCATCTTGAGTGCATCAGCGATGCTTACTCCTGACAAAACCAGAAGAGAGGAGCGGGAGGACCGAGAAGTGAGGGACAGCCCAGGGGTGTAGTCTGTACTCTGTACCTACGGGGCCGTGGCCAAGTTCCCGGGAGAAGCGCCTGAAGTTTGGGGATGGAACCTGCAGGAGTCCGACAAGAAAAAAGCTGGAGGATAGGGTGGGCCTTAGAAATCCGGAAAAGGCGGGACCTTGTGATGATGGACAACAGGAAGGGAACGGCTGGGAGACGTTAACCCCCCAGGATCCATGCTGGATCTCACCTGGTTGAAAGTCGGTTTGTTGTGAAGCCGGGAGCACCGGTCCCCATGCCGGCAGGCCCCGATCTTAAAGTAAAAAGAGCAGTTAACCCTGGAAGAGGTGCAAAGATAGAGGTGAACCGAGGGCTGGGGAGGCCGGACACCCCAGAAACACCGTACCACACTACCCAGCCACCAAGTAACCAAGTGCTCCGGCCCCGGCCCCGCGAGGGTCTACACCCTGCGCCGGTTCTCACTTGTCCTTCTCAGTCCCGAATATCGAAGCTAAATATTCAGCCATTTTTACCGAACCCTCCAACTCTGTCTGCTCTTAAGTCACTTCCGTTGCTTAAGAGCATTGGGAAGTGCAGTTCTTCACTGCCTTCAGATGCTTAGCACGGGCTTAGAAACTACCTAGTGCGCTTGCGTGTTGGAGGCCTGCACCCTCAGAATCACCGGCCGGAGTTCCCTGAAAGCGCCTGCGTGGAGCGGTGCCTATCAAAAAAGACTACAAATTCCAGAGACGCTTGCGGCATCTCGCGCAAACGTCCGTACTTGAAAGTGGCAAAGGCGTCCAAGCCCAAGGAAGTAGACTCTACTGGTGAGTTCGGGGTCGTTTTGCGTACCCCAATAAACAAAGAACGTCTCAACCCATTCAGCTTGCTGGGAGGTGGGTGGCGGCGTCTTTCTTTTAGCAAACCCACCCTTCAATTTATCTCTGTTAGTCGTAAAAGTGGCATGGTTTTTCGCGATCCTAGCATCTCAGTGTTAAGGATTGGGTCTTGTCCCGCAGACCTTCGGGACAACCCGGCCGCAGCGCAGCGATGAACTTGGAGCGAGTGTCCAACGAGGAAAAGTTGAACCTGTGCCGGAAGTACTACCTGGGTAAGGGCCAGTCTCCTAGGGTCTCAGAAGAGAGGGGAGAGGACTAGAGCGCCCGAGGGAAGAAGGTCTGGGGGCCTGGATTTTTGGATCTAAGGCATGAAGCGGCTGGGGTCTTGGATTCCTGGGTCTGAGGGAAAGTCCTGAGGAAGGAGGAGGATGGGCCTTAACTTCTTGGTCCCAAGAGAGGAGGAGAGGACTACTGGGTCCTAAGAAAGAGATGGTCAAGGAATCAGATTCCTGGATCCCAGAGAGGAGCCTGGATTCCTGAGTCCCGAACAGCAGAGATTATGTCCCAGGTGTGTTTGTTTGTTTGTTTTGTTAAGTTTTTTTTTTTTTCCCCTCTCTTTAGGTGGTTTTGCTTTCCTGCCTTTTCTCTGGTTGGTCAATATCTTCTGGTTCTTCCGAGAGGCCTTCCTTGTCCCGGCATATACAGAGCAGAGCCAAATCAAAGGCTGTGAGTCCAGGGCACTGTTGAAAGGCGGCCATGTGATGGGGGTGGGACACTTTGGTGGGAGGGGATAATGGAAATTTCAGAATTCTGGGGTTCCATGAAAGAGAAGAGAGAGCGGGTAGAGGGCGACCAAAGAGCAGGTGGAAGCCAACCTTTCCCACTCCTGTTCCCTCAGATGTGTGGCGCTCGGCTGTTGGCTTCCTCTTCTGGGTAATTGTACTCACCACTTGGATCACCATCTTCCAGATCTACCGGCCCCGTTGGGGTGCCCTTGGGGACTACCTCTCCTTCACCATACCCCTGGGTACCCCCTGACAACTTCCGCACAGGGTTAGGACCTGCTCATTCTCCTAGTATGGGCTCCTCTACTCCGAGCCCACTCTCAAGCCCCTAAGACTTGTTCTGATCTCCTATGTTCTCTGCTGACATCCTCCAATAAATGATCCTAATTCTCTATGTTGACTTCCTGGGATCTTTTGGACATTTAAATATAAAGTGATTATTAATATTCACAAGCATTTATTGAATGCTTACTTTGTGCCAGGCTTAGTACTTCACATATTATATGCATTTTTTCACTGAATGCTACTCAGAACCCTCTGAAGTAGGAACTTTCTTGCTCTAGAACCCTATTTTACAGATGCAGAATCAAGAAAGGAATAATGCTTCTATTACTAGAGGCTACTATCCTGTACTGGTAATATGTAAATTTGAAAACATTACTTTCCCAGTTGGCCTCAGTATACTCATCTAAAGTGTCACAATGCTACCTCTTAGAATTTATCTGGATCAAGGCATATGTGGTAAAGTGAAATTCTGCATTTTCTGAAGATGTCTGCTTTATTAGAGAAGACTTCCTTGACCATCCTATTTAAAATTTCAGTCCCTACCTTGGTACTTTGTCCCTTTCATGCTATATTCTTTTCCCTACTACATGTAATTAAAAATGTTTTGTTTATTGTGTATCTGCCACCTTCTAAAATATAAACTCTATTAGGGCAAAGAATTTTGTCTGTTTTATTCACTGCATGTCCCTAGTGACTACAAGAGTGACCAGCACACTAATAGATATTTGCTAAGTGAATAAGGTTGTGCCTGTAAAGAGATTAACAGGTAGCTGGCACTTAGCGAATACTAAGTAAAAAGCAACGCAGCCTAACTCCAGACTTGTCTTCCTATTGGGGACAGGAGGGACTCCCACGGTTATATAAATCCTGTTATACCTAAATTGGTGTTACGCAAAGCTTCTATCATTACAAGTTCCAAAAGCCTCACGATGCCCTTATCCTATGTCTCCCACCGTTCCTCGCGCGGCAGAGTCTCGGGAATTAGAACTACACCTCCCAGAAAGCGCCCAGGATGTCGTTGGTTTGTTTCCGGAAACGGGTCCCCAGAAAGGTGGGGCTTAGAGCTGACAGCCGACAGCGGCAGCTGTCAATTGGTCGGGGTACGAGATCGACGGTTATAGAGACTAATGGGAACAAGCGACTGGCGAAGGGTGTCGCCCACAGAAGGGGAACTGGAGGTGGTGGCGGCAGCGGCAGGGGTCTTGGCCGGACGCTAATCAGGGCGGAGCGGTGTCCGCACACGAAGCTTATCTTTAACCACTCCGCTGCTGCCTCGGCTTTGACTTGTGACCCTAGGTTCCTTTGGGATTCTCTGATCCAGCTAGCCAGACGCAAACCATGTTCCCGGTGAAAGTGAAAGTGGAGAAATCAGGTGAGGATCCCGAAGCCGGGGGCCTGCAGGGGAGCACGAGACTAATCAGGGTATTTGAGTCCCGACAGACAAGATTATTGCGATAAAGCAGACTACGCGACTTATCCTTGCAGCCCTTCAGACTATTGCTTTGTCAGGATATGTCAGACATCGAGCAATTCTTGCCACCTCCTGCATATCCTCCTGGTCTGTGCTGAAGATAGCTTTGAGATTGAATGATGGTGACTCAGTTAGTGTGGTGCAGTAAGACATGGGGGTCCCAAGCTGTGACTCTGAGAGGAGTCTTTTCTTGGCCCTGCCTCAATTTCTCTATTTCCACCAGTAGTTATGAGTAAGGCATTGTGCTGACTGCCTGATGTACAAGGAAGCTTTTAATCCTGGCAGTCAGTGTATCCCAATAATCCTAGGAAGTAGGAAATGTGGTAGATAGGAAAACAAGCTGAGAGAGAGGAAGTCCTTTAGGGCTGGGGCTGAGCTGATAAGAACCCAGGACAGACTGTGGGAGAGACACAAAAACCAGACAAAAAAAAAAAAGTAAAATGGTGTAGGATATTAGATAGTATATGTGGTAATAAAACAAAAAAAAAAAGGAGAAGGTAGGGAGATCAGGAGTGAGGCAGGGTGAGGGAGAGAGCCATGAAGATATGTGAGGAAACAACATATCAGGGAAAGGAAATAGCTTTGAAAAGGCCCAGAGGCGGAAGCCTTGTCTGGCCTATTCAAGGACCAGCAGAGAGGCCAGTGTGTCTGAAACAGAGTGAGTGCGATAGAGAGTGTGAGGAGATAGGGGCAAAAGGGGAAGGGAGAGGGAGATCTTATGAGTCCAGGTTAGGACTTTGGCTTTTGCTTTGAGAGAAATGGGGAGCTAAGGGAAGGGAGGAATGAGTTAATAAAGATGCCCCTGAAATGCCAAAAATCGAGGATGGAAAAATGAAGGGGGCCTGACTACAAATGATGATGGGGTGGTGGTCGGGGAAGGGGTAGGTTGGGTCATGGAGGCCTGTGAAAGAACACCAGGTTGAAGATCTTGGACTTTAGCCTGGGACACTGCAGCATCACGGAAGGTTCTAAAAGGCGGATCTGTGTCAGGTGTGGTTTTAGGAACATTTCCCTGGCCACCTTATAGAGGGTTGATCAGAAGGGAAGACTGAGGCCGGGAGCCCAGGGAAAGGAAAGAAAAGGACCAGAGTGGTTGGGGTAGGGTTGGGCTGTGGGAGAGAAACTTAGGAGGCCAAGTGGACAAATTATGGGGTTGGTGGGCTGGGGTGGTAGAGGGAGAGAGGTGTCTATGTCGAGGCCCAGGAAGGGACTAGGGGCCAGTGAGGCGATCTCTAAGATGGGGGCCCAGGAAAGAGGGTAAGTTGAGAGAGACACTGAGGCCAGCGTGGGATACAGTAGGCGGAAGGAGCCTATGTGATGTCCAGGGGGAGGTGTCCAGGAGTTAATGGGATCTCAAGACATGAGATTTAGGAGAGAAGCAGAGGCTAGGGAAAGAGATGTGGGCATGATCCATACCTTGGCTCCTGCCCTAGGCTTTTTGCTAGAATCTCAGCTGCCCCCAACCTCCCACCCCCACCCTGTCTCTCCTCTGAGTGATGTCAGGAATCTTTGCGTCTTCTGGTCACCTCAGGACTTCCAAGGGCTGGCCAAATCATGTCCCCAAGTATTCTTCTAGGCTCTGAGCACTGGGCTAGAACACCTACCAGTTGGAAGAGGAGAGCGAACACCTTATAGGGTGAGAGGAGAATATTTATAGTATCATTACCTCCTTAAGTTCTGTGATGAAAGGAGTCAAACACATGGGCTGACAGGACCAGGCAGGGCCTGCGGCATGCAGGAAGGTGGAGGAGGGGGAGCCAAAATTGGCATTTTGAGTGAAATCTCCCAATTATTAAAAGTCATCAGGTCATTCAGATTTAATTCATATTTAAAATAACACCACTTGCCTTGGCTAAACAAAGCACATCAGGGGGCTAGATTGTGTACTCAGTTTGAGCCCCTGCCTTATAACTTCAGCTGTGGAGCCAGATGGCCTGGGTACAAATCCTCATCCCTGCAGTTTTCTAGCTGTGTAACTCTGGGCAAGTAGCTAACATCTCTGTCTGAGTTTCATCATCTGTAAAATGGGGATAACAATCATACCTACCTGCCAGGGTTATTGTGAAACTTCAATGGGTTAATATATGTGATGTGCTTGGAACGATGCTTGGCACATAATAAGCACTTTGTGTACGTTACTTATTATTGCATTCTGCTAAGAGATACATATATAACATAGGTTTGTTAAAACCCCAGAACAGTCCTAGCAGATAGTTATCATTTGGAGACCCATTTTCAAAATGAAGAAACAGGCTCAGTGAGGTAAGGTGACTTGCCTTAGGTCACACGTGAGTATGTGGGACAGCTCTGGAACCCAGAGCTCTTGCTTATCGCTTCAATAGTATCTGCCCATGCACCCTCTTAGCACGCCTGGATCTATGCATGCCCTTCCCCAGTCCAGTTGGCTGCCTACCTGCCTAGGGTCTGGGAACTGACTCCCACTTGGTACCCTCTTCCCCAGAGCTGGAGATGGCCAAGGCCCGGAATCAACTGGATGCTGTTCTGCAGTGTCTGCTGGAGAAGAGTCACATGGACAGGTTGGGACCTGGGCTAGCATAGGGTTATAGGGTTTTAGGAACGCTGGCAGGATGGGCCCTCTGGTCTTGGGTGGATCTGGGTGGGAACTCAGAACCTGGCTTAGGGAGGAAGGGGCCCCACGGAGTGCCTTCCCACTCTGCGCCCTTGGAACCCTGAGCCCACAGTTCTCTTCTGCTACCAGGGAGCGTCTGGATGAGGAAGCTGGGAAGACCCCCTCAGACACCCACAACAAGTAAGTTTTGTTGATGGGATCTGTATCTGAGGGTTTGTGGTGGATGACTTCTCCCCTCATCCAAGCCCTGACCACTCTGCCCCATGCTTCCTCCACCACAGTCCTAACCACTATGTGTATGAAATCCTTGGGGCAACAGAAGCTTAGGTCCCCTCATAGTGGGTCCCTAGAACCACAGGGGCATGGGTGGGACACAAGGCCTAAGAGATTGGTGGGGTCCATGTGAGAGCATCTCAGGCTTGATCCTAGGATCCCTGGGTGCTATTTGGGGGGTTTTGAGCAGGCATTTGTTCAAGAGTCAGCCTGCTGACATCTTGTCTTTCTCCACAGGGATTGCTCCATCGCAGCCACTGGCAAACGGTAAGGTGTCAAGGGCCCCAGCCAGGTGACGACAGGTCCCTAGACTCCTCCTTAGTCCTGAGGTTCTCCCAACCCACACAGGCCATCTGCCCGCTTCCCCCACCAGCGGAGGAAGAAGAGGAGGGAGATGGATGATGGGCTGGCCGAGGGAGGGCCACAGCGATCCAGTGAGTAGGTGGTAGCCCTAGAGGGTGGTCAACAATAGGGGTTTATGAGAGCATGTTCACATACCTCCCATTCCTACCACCCTAGACGCATATGTGATCAAGCTGTTTGACCGGAGTGTGGACTTGGCTCAGTTCAGCGAGAACACACCACTCTATCCAATCTGCCGTGCATGGATGCGCAACAGCCCCTCAATGCGTGAGCGTGAACGCTCGCCCAGCTCACCGCTGCCCCCACTGCCTGAGGATGAGGAGGTGGGATGGGTGGTAGGCCTCTGCCCAACAGCCAGGGAGGGCAGTGGGTAGCTGGTGACAAGGTACCCCACCTCCCAAGCTAGTGTGATAGACAGGTTTCTGTGTCCCTTAAATGACTTCTGGATCCAGTGAGGCACATAGATATGAACCCTTAGGCTGGGGGTATGGATAGAGCTCTCTAGAACAGACAGACATGGCTACCTGGTTTGGGAGAATGGGGTCAGTATTCCCCTGGACAGATATATGTGACCTCTAAAATTGGGGTCTCCATGAGCTAGGGGGCTGGGCAGGGGTTCTTAGTGTAAACAGGTATAGTCACTTGGTCTAGAGGAGCAGATGGGGGCCCCCTGGGCTTGGCAGGGGTAGATGGGGGTCTCTGGGTTGGACAGAAGACAAAGATCCCTGGGCAGGTAGACCTGACCCACAAGCTGGGTAAGGTCCCCATTTATCAGACATGACTCCTAAGTACAGGTCCTTGGTGAGACCCTCATGTCTGTTGTCCCTGGGAAAGGCAGGAGGGGTGAAATGTGTACCTCTGACCCTCTTCTCTGACACTCTTGGGTCTGGTGTGGGGATCTTGTGTCCCCAGGGTTCAGAGGTCACCAATAGCAAGAGTCGTGATGTGTACAAGTTGCCTCCGCCCACAGCCCCTGGGCCACCTGGAGATGCCTGCAGATCCCGAATCCCATCCCCACTGCAGCCTGAGACCCAGGGTACCCCCGATGATGAGGTGGGTCTTCAAAGCTGGCCTGGGACTATGGGACATACGTTGTGGTATTTGAGCATGGCCACCCAGCCTGTCCTGTCTGTCCACACAGCCCTCTGACCCTGAGCCCTCACCCTCCACACTTATCTACCGCAATATGCAACGCTGGAAACGCATCCGCCAGAGGTGAGCATCCCCAGCCTGCTTGCCCCACTATGGCCTCTGCCCCAACTGCTGAGTTCTCCCTCTGCTTCGCCACCCTCACTGCAGATGGAAGGAGGCATCTCATCGGAACCAGCTTCGTTACTCAGAAAGTATGAAGATTTTACGGGAGATGTATGAGCGACAGTGATATTCCACCCCAATAAAAATTCACCTCCTCACACTGGCCTCTGATTGTTCCAGCCCATCCTTCCCCACCCAGACATAAAGCAGATGGCACAGCTCTAGCACATTTATTGGGAGAGTGGGTCTAGGTAGGAGTGAGGGATGGGGCAGCAGGAAATTCAAGGAGGGAGAAAAATTGTGGGGAATAGAAGTGGCTGCTTGGCTGGGTCTTGGAGAATAAAGGGAGGGGCCTGGAAGGTAGATTACATGTGGTTAGAGATTCGAGGGTCAGGACAAAATGACAGGGTCCTGGGTAGAGCTGGGGATGGGAACTAGAATATTGTACAGAGTCTGGAGAGATGGAGAGGGTATCTACATTTTGAGGTTGAGGGTCCTGGTTGGCCTCCAATAGGTGTCCAAGAGTGAGGGTCAAAAAAGGGATTTAAAAGTCTGAAGGTGGCTGCCTGACGTTTCAAGTCCAAAGATGGGTTCTGGTGATGGGGTGGCAAGGAATGAAGTGTCTGATTGGAATGAGACCATCCTAGGCCTGGGTGGTCTGAGATGGGAGGTCTGTGCAGAGTCTGGGACATTTCCAGAGGATGTGGGGCGGGGTTGGGGGGATTATACTTAACTGGCCAAGGGTGGAGACAAGGCTGTCTACACCATAATCTGGTATTAAGAGTGAGGAGGGGAATGAAATGGGGTATGGAGATCTTTTTCATAGAGGAGTCAGAAGGAAATAGTTTTGAATGGGCTTATGTGCCAAGAAAGTGGGGTCAATGGAAATGGGAGACTATAGGTGGAAGGGTTGTGCTTGTGGGGTCTGGAAACTAGAGAGTTTGGGGTGTGGGGTTAAAAGCAGGAGAGGGTGTGAGCAGGGATATCAGTGGAAGGTCGTTATCAAGACTGAGTCTAAATTGGAAGGGTCTGGGCAGGGTCCAGATTGGGTGGGCCGGTGGTCTTGAGGAGCTGGGGATATCTGGCTGGGTGGAGTCAGGTCGGCTTTAAGAGGGGGGCCTGAGGCGGTTCCAGGGGTTCTGGCATACCCAGACCCCTACTTGGCAGCAGCAGCTGGCGGCGGGGGCAGTGGAGCCTGGGCTGGCGCGGGTGCGGCCTGGATGGACAGGACGCCCTCGGGTGACAGCGCGGACGTCACAGCAGCAGGGTCCACACCAGGCGGCAGGCGGTAGCGGCGGTGGAACTCACGGGCTACATATCCATGCTCATCCTGGAAGGGGAGAGGTTTGAGTGGCCCCGCCCTTGCCTCTTGCTGCCTTCCCCACCCCACTTCAGCCAGGGATTCTGACTTTGCCCCCGCCAGCAGGCTCACCGGGCGCTCCTCATGGCGAGCGTGCACCTCCACGTGTTCGCCAACCACCTTGACAGCGATTTCCTCTGGCGAGAAGTGCTTCACGTCCAGCAGCACCGAGAAATGCCCCGGGTCGGTCGGCACCTGCGCACAAGTGTCATCAGCGCGTCCAGGCTCTTGGGACACAGCAGGGCCCCACCCCCATCGGTTCTAGGCCCGCAGCTGACCCTGGCCTCCGAAACTAGAGGGTCCCTTTCCTACTTGTAGCCACCAAGGACCTCTTCATCCCGAAAAACTGGGCTTATCTGTCCCCCTGTAATCACTGGGATTCCCCTCTCACCCAGAGTAATGAGGTCCCCTTCCCCTGCCAGATCCTGTCTCCCCACCCCTTTTCCCTCGGAGCCTCCAGAGCCCTACTGCCACCCGCCCCCCCACCTCCAGAAACCGACAAGAGGCCTCTTCGCCCGTCTACAGAGTCCTCGTTCTAACCTCCCACTCGAGTCACGGGACCGCTTGCGCCCTCAGCAGTTACTAGTACTCCTCCCCCACTTTTCAGAGTGGCCAGGCCTCCCTTTCTCAAGTCACAGGACCTTCCTCCACTCTGCCTCTCCAGGATCCATACAGTCTCCAAACCCTCTTCCCCAATAATAACAAAACATCTCCTCCCCGCAGCAGTCACTGGGAGCCCCCCGCGCCCTTCAGAATGACTGGACTCTCCTCCTTCCCAGATTCCCTGGGTCACCAGCCTCCTTCAGTCACCAAGCCTCCCCTCAGAGTAACCATCCCCGCTCTCAGAACTGAGACACTCCTCGGATCCACGAGGATCTCCGACCCACTTCAGTAATCTGACCTCTGAGATTCCGTACTCGGAGAACTCTGGAAGGCCCTCTAAGTGGTCAGACTCTCCACCCTGCTCAAAGTCAAGGGACGTTCCCTCTTCCCTTCAGAGTGACGGGGCCCATGAGCCTTGGAAGTGGTTGGGTTACCGCCCCTCCCCAGGCTTGGCACCTGGGCGGTAGGCAGCGCCACGCTGGGTGCACGAAGGTAGTAGGGCGCCAGCGCTGCGGGACAGAGCGCAGAGAGCTCGGCCTCCAGGAGCCCCTCGCCGAAACGCTGGTCGAAGAGGCGCCCCGGCGCGGAAACCCCGGGCAAAGGGGCTGAGGCGCGGCGCAGCCAAGACGGCTGCACAGGCACAGGGATCTCCATTCTGTTCCTCCTCCTCCTTCTCCTTCTCCTCCTTCTCCTCCTCCGCCGCCGCCCTAGGAGCCGCAGTACCCCTCAGTGCGCCGCCGCTGCTTTATATACGCCATGTGTCCGCCCCTCGGCGGGCCGCCCGGGGACACTGGGACCGCGGCCAGACCCGGCCACTAATAGAGCCTTATTTAGAAAGCCCAACAATGACTTGGCCATTTAGTAAGCGCCTGCTGGATGCCAGAGAGGTATCAAGATTCCCCAATTTCCCGAAGGAGAAACTAAGGCCCAGGAGGCGGAGCTTTGCCGGAATGGGGAGCACCGCGTGGCGTTTTAGACCCAGGGCCTGAGAAGCCCTCCGCAGAGTTCTTAGTCCCTTTACTCCACCCCCGCCTCGCAGGCAGCTCTGGGGATGACGTAGATGGCGGTGTTAGGAGCAGAATTTTGGGTTGAGAGTGCGGTAGACGGGCCAGGCTGTCAGGAGGACACAGAACAGACCCTACTACCATCTCAGCCCAGCCCCCCGGCAAGCCGGACCTAATTCTGTGCCTCTGACTCAGCCTCGGATGTGCAGGGTAGCGGGGTCTGCCAGGTGAGCAGCGGCCAGGGGGCGTGGGCAGGAACAGTCCCGGCTGGCCCCCCGGGGGCCGCGCGCCTGGCCCGAAATAGCTCGTTTTGATCCCGCCACCTCGGCCAGGAGCCCAGGCCTGGCACATGGCGCAACCAGCTGCCCCTGCAGTAAGACGGAAGTGGTTAAGTGACCGAACGGGACGAGTTTGCAGGTCCGACTGATAGAGGGACGTTGGAGAGGGGACAGTCTCCCCGATTGCCCCCAAAAGGGGAAAAAACGGTAGTTAGAATGGAGTCTGGACCAGATTCCTGCAGCAGTAAGGGGCGTGGTTGGAAGACAAGACTGCAGGAAAGCGAGTGTACTTTAGAACCTCCTCCTAACCTCGAACCTAGTCTCAGATCCTTTTGATTGGTCCACAGGCTTGCCAATTACTCCTGAACGCTAAGGTTCTCCAACCACTTTCGGTCAGGCAGACGTTACAGCCAGCTGTGAGACTCCCGCCTTTAGCCATTTTCCGATTACCGTTATTTTCCTTTTTATCATTGGTCGCCTTGGAAGCCGCTCTCTTCCCGCGGGCGTACTCCCAGAGAGGGGCGGGGCTGATAGGGCATTGCTAAGCGACAAAGATGCGCGCGGAGTCAGGCGAGTGAATGAGCTGAGCAGGCGGAAGCGCGGAAGTAGCTGAGGGATAAACTGCAGGTGAGGCCGACCCTTTTTCGGAAATCATTGGAGGTCTGGGGACGACCAAGGGTGAGAGCTGTGCAGCATAGAGTTGGGTTTGCTAAGGTCCGGAGTCTCTCGTTCTCAACCGCATCGAACTACAACTCCCAAAATGCTCCACAGCCTTTGGCTGCTCCAGCCTTGAATTTCACACTCCCGGAGATCCTATCGCGTCTTGCGTTTCGCTCTTTTAGTGGCCCCAGGGGCTTTTTCTTCTAAGTGTGTCCAGGGGCCATCTTAAACATTAAGTTTCTTAATTTTGAAACTGTCTCCAGACGCTCAAGGGTGTTGTTTTGACCCTTCTTGCTTACGCGAAGCCTAGTGACTTACGTGGACTGTAGTCCATCTGCCCTTTTCTCCTTAGAGAATGTCCCAAGGGACTTATGGGAAACGTACGGTGATACGGTTTAGCTGTGGTTCTTAACTCGAGCTCCACCTGGGACATTCCGAAAAAGATACAGATTCCTAGCCACCACTCCACCACTTCCACATAATTCTGATTCTTTTGGTCTAGGGTGAGGACCACGAGTCTGTTTTTAAACGACTTCTAGATTGGTTCCAGTGTTGAGAAACATGAGTAGTTCCTGGGTTCTTTTCTTTTGAGGCTGGTGGGAATCGTGCTTCCAGTATCATTTTTTTAAATTAATTAATTTATTTTTATGGTGACATTGGTTAACGAAATCCAGTAAGTTTCAGCTACAAATTTTAACAGGCATATGTATATTTACATTGTGTGTTTACCTCCTATAGTTAGATTTGTATCACCACATATTTGACCCCTTTTACCCCATCTACCTCCTCCCTCACACCTACGCCTACAGTATCATTATCTTTAATGTGCAACAGTGCTTCATGGGAATTATAGTCTACCTTTTCCAGGAATCCATAGGAAATATAGTCTGGTTCTGTCCTCTTCGTCCCATCTTCCCATCCCAATGCCACCCCTACCCCCATTCCCTCAAAGGACTGAGTGACCATGCTCTGTTTACCAACCCCACTTTCCCCTTGCAGCCTGCCAGTTTTCTCTACCAAGATAGCCCCTTTGGGGATACTCCCCTGGATGGAAGCTACTACTGGCCATCCCGAAGCCAGACTTGGCATGCCAAGGTGAGGATACCCTATAGAGTGCTGTGTGCCAGCCTAGTATCAAGGGGGTGACAACTAGAGGGAAGGAAAGACATATGATGACATCGGGGTAAGAGATTAAGAGACAGTCCCTCCTCCTCTCCCCATGGCCTTACCCTTATCCAGTCCTTTACCACCTGGATCCCCCATCACAGCCTCAGTTATTCTGAGTGGTTATCTTCATGGGTTATGTTTCCTTCGCCTCTGGACTGAGACTTCACCTGTGTCTTTTTTTTCTTACAGGGATGACCCCAGGTCTCACTTTTTCTTCTCTCTACCTCCCCTATCTTAGTCTCTGAGCTCATCTACCTACCAAAGATCCAGGATCCCAGAAACTCCCATGGCCCTGGCCACAGGTCTCAACTGTCCTGAGCTGTTAGAGGAGTCCTGGCCATCCAGCTCAGGGACCCCTTCCCCACCCAGCTCCACTGAAGAACATATGGGTACCTCCCTACCACCCACCCTGATTGATGGTGGTGACTCTGTGGTAGCCAAGTAAGTACCAGCAGCCCTGGGAGGAAAGAAAAGTTGGAGAGGGCATCCCATAATAATCATCATAGTCAGAGCTATTTATGCAATACTTTTAGGACCACATTTCATATATTTTACAGCTCTGGAGCTAAGCTGCCTGGCTACAAATCCCAGCTCTGTTACTCAATCTCTGTATTATCTTGGCCTCAGTTTCTTTGTCTATAAATTGGGGATATTAATAACACATATCCCGTAGACCTGTTTTAAGCTTTCAATGAGTTATTTACTGTGTGTAAAACATCTATAACAATTCCTATCACATAGCAAGTGCTTAGATTTGTAGGGCACAAGTTCAGCTGCTGTAACAAAGAGTGCCAAATTAATTGTGGCTTAAGCAATTAATTCTTATTTCTCTCTCACTTAACAGTCCACACAGAAGCAAACAGGGCTAAAACGGCAGCTCCTAGTTGAGGTCTCAGAGACACAGTTTCCTCCTGTCTTGTTGCCCTCTCACACCTAGGCTGTTTCCTTTATAGTCCAACATGGCTCCCAACCACCTCCATTGCAGAATCACATCTCTTCATACCATGTTAGTCAAGAACCTAGTTACATAGCCATAAAGCTCCCTGGTAAATGTATCTAGAGAAGAGTGGCTATGTCCCCAGTACTAGTCTTAACATAATACTGCATTACTATATGAGAAAGAATGGCTGTTGAGGGACAACTACCGGGCATTACCATGGTGCTCAAAAACATTGGCTATTGTGATTATTATTGTTATTATATGGCTCTCCTCACCCTACTCATCTCCCATTGTCTGATGCCCACAGGTACATAAACCGGTTCCGCCAGGCTCTGCCCACAAGCCGAGAGGAACGCCAGTCTGCAGGCCCAACCTCAGCTGACTTTTGGTGGCTACGGCCTGAACCTCTAGACCCAAGCAGTCCCCCTGCAGCAGGTACCTGCTTCAATCCCATCCACTCCTGGCCTAAAACCTTTCCTAATCAATGCCCTCAGCAGCCAGTCTTCTTGGCTCTCCTAAACCAATTGGAGCTTCTCAGCAGGAGCCAATGAACCAGAAGGAAGACTCAATACAGCAGTCCCGACTCTTGCCAAAGTGGCCAGTGCATCGCAGGCTAAGGCTATGGCCCCCCTTCAGGAAATAAAGCAGGTGACATCCCCATCCTCTCCTTCTCTTATGTACCTGAACTGACAGCACCAGCCCTAGGATAGAATTAGTGTTAAGCCCCAGTTCAAGGAAGCTTAAACAAAAAAGAAAGAATTTGTTTGCTAATGAAATTTAAAAAAAAAAAAATTCCAAAAGTAGATGCTTTCAGGCATAGCTGGATCCAGATGTTTGAAAACTGTTGGGAGGGGCTTGACTCTTGGCTCTCTGTTCCTCTTTGTTGGGCTCATTCTCAGGCAGGCTTTCCCTTCAAAGTAGTTAATGGCCCCACTAGCTCTAAGTTTTTAACTTATTTAGTTAATCCACAGGAAAGGAGGCTTTTGCATTAGCTTCATCCAAAGGACCAGGGCTTACTCTCATTTGCTCACAATAACTGTGAACCAGAGGACAGAATGTTTTAATTAGCTAGGCCTGGTCATGAAGGTAGGGTTAACCTTTCTCCCACAACAATGACTGCACTGAGAGGTGGATCCATAGAGGAAAACTGGATCACTCTTCCCTGAGGAAGAGGAGCAGTTTCTAAGCCAGCATGTGAGGGTACCAGGTGGAGCACAGATGTGCACTCTAGGCTTTCCATCTAGAGCCTTTTTCCCAGCAGGCTTTAGGATGGGGGCTAGCCTCTGACCTTCTCACTACACAGAGCCTCAACACATGGAATTCATCCCTGCTGGACCTGGAGACACTGAGCCTGCAAAGCAGAGCTGCCAGGCTGCTGAAACACAGGTGCCTCCCCCACCCCCATCATCCTCCTGATTCCTACAGCTCCAGGCCCAGCCCACTGCCTTCGTTGTTACTTTTACTCTGTTGCCTGACTTCTGCCTTCTTCCTACAGCAAGTCCTCCATCTCATCCTCCTCCCACAGCCCCAGTGATTCCAGCAGCAGCTCCTCATTTCCTGTCAGTTCTGATGGCCTCTCACCCTTTTCCATGACCTTCACTCCTGAATCCAGCAAGGGCTCAGACCCCAAGGTACATGGTAAGTTCCGGAAGACAAGATTGAGGGCAGTCTGAGTGGGAATCTGAGCTCCACCACTAACCAGCTATGTGACCTTGGGCCTCTCTGACCCATCCTTGTTTCCTCAACATTAAAACAAGGATAATAATTGTATTCCTCTGCTGTGGGTGTTGTAAGGATTAAATGAGTTGGTAAATACATGGAGTACTTGGCACAGCTCTGTTAACAGTAGCTATCAATATGACAGTTCCTCTCTCTGCATCCTGTCTGCCACTCTGAACACAAAGCTCTGAAATCAGAAGGCTTTTTGCAAATTTGGCATCACACCTGATTTGACAGCAAAATCTGACCTCAACGAGAAAGATATTATTTATCTATCTCTCTAATTTCATTTAGGGTAACTATTCATACTTTTTGCTCTGAATATATTATGTTGAACCATAGGAAAATTTTGCCTTTGTAAATAAAAAAATTGGTTGAATATTGGCAATTGTATATTGTTCAACCATATACCAATGGGTCTGAGTCTGGGGTACTGTCCCAGACCCCTGTCTACACTGTACACACCATGCAACTTTGCTAAAACATGCAAACTGTTGAAACACTCAAATTTCTGTCCCCAAGACTTCAGAGATGAGATTAAGACCCTGGGTTACTATTATTGCCATCGTTTTTGTTACTTTTACTCTGTGCCTAGGTTCTGGGATGCAGTGGTGCACAAGATGGGTGCTCCGTATGTCTCATGGGTTCCTGTGAGTGGGGACAGGCAAGCATAAGTCAACAGAGGTGTTTGCGCATGTTGCGTGATCCCGCTCAAGCACTTGCCTGTCTGATTCTTCTTTTCATCTGAGCTTCACCTTTTATTTATCTTTCCTTCCTGAGCCTTAGTTTTCTCATCTGTAAAATGGGGATAAAACTCATACCTACTTCATGAGTTGTTTTGCAGATTAAATTTATACATTCATTTATCTAACGAACATTGAATTCCTACTGTGTATGAGGCCCTATGAGCAGGATTAGGGATTCCACAGTGAACCAACCATAGTCCTACCTTCAGCATACTGAGTGTGGAGCAGAGAGTAGCTACACAACCCCACAAGCAAATGTGAAATGTAAGCATAAACGAGGGCCATGCAGGAGAGGATCATGATGCTGGAAGTCAGAGAGGGCCTTCCTAGAAGAAGTGCTATTTCAGTGGAGACCCAAATGGTGAAAGTGGGGACAAAAGCCCTGTAGCATGTACAGAGGACGTGAGGTAGAAGGGAGCATGGTACAGACAATGGACTAGAAAAGGCAAGAGCCAGGGCTGAGAGTAGTGTGGGATAAGGCAGGAGAGATTGGCAGGAGTCAGATTACGTTGGGCCATGTAGGTATTGTGAGACATTTGGTCATTATCTTAGCACTGGGCAGCCATGGGAGGATTCTGAGTAGGGAGGGGACATGATCTTCCTTGAATGTTAACAGACTTCCTCTGGCTGCTGTCAACGCCCAGTGAGAGACACTGGTAATTTGGCTTGGGCCAAGCCAGTGGCCAGGTTTGGAAGTAGCATCACAGGATTCTTTCCATACATGATTTTGAAGGATATAGAGGGGAGTGGAGTAGAAAGAGATCTGAAATAAGATACCCTCCCACCCCGTGCACCATCAAACGGTAGAGCTTCTGAGAGATAATGGTAGCCCTGTTGACCATGACTGATGAAATGATGCTCTGGATGATAGGAAAGATGTCCTTTTGCCCCACTGGACTGGGGACAGCCAATGGCCCCACCCTTAGTTCCTGCTGTTTTGAGCCAGAACAGTGCCTGGCTCAATAATAAGAGCTCAATAAATATTTGTTAATGAAGGAAGAATTGAATGATGACAAGTTGAGAAACCCACGAGTCCTCTCTCCTCTGACTCTGCTCCTTCCCCACTTCCCACTCCAGAGAGGAGTTGGACATTATATGGAAAGCCTGTCTGAATAGCCTTCTGGTACAGTCGAAGCTTGTGTGCTCAGGCTGTCATTGGGTTGCTCATCACCTGGGCTTCTGTCTTACCCATCTTCCCTCTACTTACCCCCCAGCAGCTCCAGCACCAGCCCCCATCCCTGCTCCAGGCCCAGTCTCCTCCCAGGCACCCCTGCGGCCAGAGGATGACATTCTGTACCAGTGGCGGCAGCGGCGGAAGCTTGAACAGGCTCAAGGAGGTCAGGGTGACAATACCTGGGTACTACCAGGGACCCCTGCCTTCACCACTCCGGTGAGATGGGGGAGAGAGGAGCCTGAGGGGCTGAGAAGGTATCCTAAGGGACGTTGAAGGAAGGGGAAGACTGATTGGGACTGAGGATGCTCTACCCTCTCTCCCTCTCAGGTCTCTGTCCCCATCTGTCTGCAGACCTCTCCTGCCCCTGCGGAGACCCTTAGTTCCCTGGGAACACAGCCTAACTATGTCCCACTTTGGGGCAGTGTGGCACGGCCTAGTCCGGTGGAAGGTGTCTATGTGGAGAGGCCTCCTATTCCTCCAGGGTTCTCTCCACACATCTTTTGGGGCCCCAGTCCCCCCGGGTTTTTCTGGGCCCCTCAGTCCAGTCCCTGGGTATCTCTCGGGGCCCTTCCCCCAAAACCCCCAGCCTCTACTCCCGGACACCCTATCGACCCCCAGGGCCCGCCCACCCCTGCACCAAGCAGCCCCGCCCAGCCTGAGAGGCAGGGTTCTAAGCCTCGGAAGGGTAGAGCCCCACGCCGGGAGCCTGCTGGGCAACTGGAGGTAGCAGACAAGGGGCCTGAGGAGCAGCTCCGAGGCGCCCTGGGCCAGGTAGTGACCGCTCGGCTGTTCCCGGAATGCCTGGAGGACTCACCCACTCAGCTCGAGTGCCAGCCTCCACCTCAGGCTGAATCTCCGAAAGTCAAGGCCAAGTATCCCCAAACCAAGGTTATGCCCCCTCGCTCAGAGAACACGCCTCTTCTTTCTAATACACAGTTTCCGCAGGCCAAGACGCCAGCGGAGAATCTGAATGTCAAGGCTACACTCCCAGCAGCTGGGTTGGTGCTTTGTAAGGACAAAGATATTCCCTCGGGTGAAGTCAGGCACCCTCAGCCTAAGGTCCCGCCTCCTCCAGCTGAGGAGGCGTCTATAAACGTCAAGGCGTCTCCCGCTCCGTTAGAGGCGGGGTCTCTAGAGGGTGTAATCACACCCTCACCCTATGCTGACCACGCCCCACCAGAGGACCTGCTCTCCCAGGCCGCCCAGCTTCTGCAGGCTGCTGAAGGTGAGCTGAAGCGTGTGGCTGCCCGGGACTCGGCAGTACAGCACCCAATGGGTCTGGCCGCCTGGAGCTCTCTCTTTTCCCCCCAGACTCCGATGGCAGCGAGTTCCAGGAGGACCCTGTACTGCGGGTGCTAAGGGTTCAGAGGGCAGAGCTGCGGCAGCAGAAAAGGTGACTATCTCTGGGTTTATGACGATGGGCCCCTGAATCTTGCGACACCTCTCTTGAGCAACTTTTCCAGAACCGTCCACAGCCCCAGATCCCAATCCTGAGCACATATCTCAGCCTCTATTCCCTGGCTTTTTTCCAGGAAAGTGGACACCCAATTATTCCTCCTGCTGGGCCACACAGAAGACCCAGAGTCTTGGTCTCCTCCAGCCAGATCACCCCCAGGTTCCCAAGGATGTGACTGAGGAGAGAAGGAGCCTCATTTGAGGCCAGACGACTTTGATTGTACAAATTGTTTTTCCGAAGGAAGTATTGTTTTCAGAATTTCTCTGAGAAAGTTGTTCCGGAAAGGCCAAGAGTCATGCTAATTTAGGAAAATGGCCCCCCAACACACCCCCACCCTAATTCCTGACCCTTGATGCAAAGTCCCTTCTGATTTCATCCTATTTGAAGGCAAGGCAGGGAGGTGTTCTAGGTAAGACTTAAGGCAAGATTAGGACTCACCTTAACTCAGGAGTGGATCCTTCAGTCTCAGATGAGATAAGAGGGAGTCCCCTCGGGAATGAAGCTGATGGGGTCATTGGAGTGTTGGACAATGGTTAGTCCACTGTCCACATCCTGCTTGAGCCAACAGTAGCATTTGGTGCATTAATCCTTCCCTCCTTGAAGCACTTTCTTCTCCTGCTTCCAGTACCCCACTCTCCTTTTCATCAACCTGTCACTTTGCTGTGCCCCAGGGCCCTGGCCTTGACATCTCTGTCTACACTCATTCTCAGGTGCTGTTGTCTAGCTTCATGGGTCTAAATCCCATCTCTGTTCTATAAGCCCCCAAATTTCTCTCTTTAGCCTATACCTGGCCACTGAACCTTGAGCTCCTGTATCCTGCTACCTGTTCACCATCTCTACTCAAGGGTCTAAAAGATGTCTCAGATTGCACAGGTCTTAAACTGAAATCCCAATCTTCCCCCTAAACCTGCTCCAGCCAAGCTTTCCTCAGCTACGTCTTTCTACCTGTTCAGTCTAAAAGCTTCATGGTCGTCCTTGACTCCATTCTTTTCCTCACACACACAGTTGACCAGCAAGTCTTGTCATCTCTGCCTTTAAAATCTATCCAAAATTTAACCCCTTCCCCCCTTCTACTGCCTTCACCCTAGTCTAGGCTATGATCACCTGTCTGGACTATTAAAAAGCCTGTTTTATCTGCAAGTTCTTTGAAACATTTCCCATTAAAAAGTAGAGTCTGTGTTTCTCCTTGAAGCTGGGTAGAACTTTGTGACTGCCTCCACAAACAGAATGCAGAGGAAGTGGTACTGCTTTAAATTTCTAAACTGGATTAGATAAGGTGATACAATTTCCACCTGGTTTCCTCTCTCTCTCTCTCTCGCTCTCACTCTCTCACGCTCTCTCTCTCTCATCTTGGAGTCCATATAAAAAGTCCAGTTGCCATACTGAGTAGGGATTTGGGTTACACAGGTGTGTGCACTTGTCCAGATTCAGTGAGATTTGTGGATTTCATTGTACATAAGTTTACCTCAAAAGAAAATTAAATATTGAACTCTAGAGATATGCATGCTGAAGTATTTAGGGGAAAATAAACCAATGTTTTTAATTTATTTTGAACTTAAAAAAATTAGATTAATGGATGAATAGAGTGATAGGTGGATGTGAGATAAATCAAATATAGTAAAATGTTAATGGTAAGATCTGTATATTCATTGTAAATTGTTCAACTTTGCTGTATGTTAGAGACTTTTCATAATAAAATGTTGGAGAATATATAATCAGGATTATTTTGATATCTATATAAAAGGATAATGGAATAGATTTCTGTAAAAAGTAGCTTCTTTATGTCAGACATGGTAAATATTTTTCAGCCATTTTGAAAAAACGATACTTTTAAATGAAACCAACAAGAAGGAAATAGGTGTTTAGATAAAAGGAGAAATAGATGTTTATAGTAGAATAACCTGATCTAGTTGAGGAGTGAATAGGGCCTAGAAGGATTTTGAGGAAGCCACATTTAAGCCGAGAATTACTAGTTGACAAAGGGCCATCCCAATTACTATTGCTGAGTAATAAGCCACCCCCAAAACTTAATGGCTTAAAACAATCATTTTATTATGTTTAGGGGTTCTGTGAGTCAAATTTGGACATGGCATAGTTGGGGACAGTTTGTCTCTGCTTCATGGCGTCTAGAGTTTCAACTGGAAAGACTCAAAGGTGATTTGACAGCTGCATGTGGAACCTCTTGAGCTTCTTCACAAACATATCTGGCAACCAGGGCTCAGATGATGAGCTGGAATTATGGCTGTAATGCCTATACAAAATTTCCATGTGGCTTGGGCTTCCACACAGCATGGGTACCTCAGCATAGTTGCATTTCTCACTTGCTGCCTCAACAACTCTAGAGCAAGTCATTCCAGTGGACAAGAAAAAAGCTGCCTTGTCTTTTACTACCTAGCCTTGGAAATCATGTAGTGTTCACTCTACTATTCTTTATTGGTTGAAGTGGTCACAGTCCTGCCCAGATTCAAAGAGGAGGAGGCATATCCATCAAAGAATTTGCAGCCACCACAGAGGTAAAGGGACAGGGGGGTGTGGAAAATACACCAGGTAGAGAGAACATCATGTGGGAAATATCTGTGATGGGAGTAAGGTCTGCAAGTTCAATAAATTGAAATAAGCAACTTTAAATTGACCTCCCAGCACTCCCTTTCCCTGATCCCTGCTTAATTTTTATCGATAGAACTTATCACCTAATATTCTATATTTTTAAATATTTATTTTGTTCACTGTCTTCTCCCACTAGTTTTTTAGTTCATCCTGGGCAGGGTATATGTTCCCCTGTTTTGGTTACTGGTATTTCCACAAATTAAATTTTTGAATGAATGAGTGCATGGATCAAGGATGTACCTTCTGAGGTGAGAGCCTTATCGAGGGCATGACCAATGGGAGAGTCCTCTTGGAAAGGGCATTGTTACACAGTGTTTTCTGAGCCTGGCCCAGTCAGCGATGGGAACAATTGGGATTGACCTTATGGGAGGCAGGGCATGTTCTGGCATTGTAAGCTAAACTTATTCCTAGGAAAAAGGAGTCCAGGCTGGAGGCCGGCCTGTAATAAGCATCAGAGAAGGCAAGGAAAATGTCAGTGGGTAGGGCGAGGCCTAGTCTCAGACTGCCTAGGGTTATGTACCAGACAGGGCAACTGAGGCAGTGGAAACTGTCGATAGGTGAAAGTCCTCAGTATTCTGTGGGCAGGGGCAGGGCTGACAAGATGGGGTTAGAGGTTTGAAACGTTGAAAAGCTGCTTGGGGGTGGAGAAAAACCCCGAGCACATAGGCGGATCCAATTCTGAGTGTCAGAGTAGACCAGTCAATGAGAGTAGACTAAGAAGAGGGCCGGTCCATCTCTTAGTATTATAAGTGTTAGAAGCAAATCATAAAGAACCTGGGGGGTGTGTCTCAGGGTAGGAATGACAGCCAATGACAAGCGGTCATGGGCGTGGCGCTGTCAAACTTCTCTGGGCTGGACCGAAGAGACCGAGACGGGGATGGTACCCAAGCCGAAGCCAATGAAAAGCCGCTAGGTGGGCGGGGAGTCTTCCTAAGGCTAAGGGTGGAGCCAATGAGAAGCGGCGCCGCGTCCCCTCTGCCTCCGCCCCCGTGGGGCGCGCGCCTGAACCACGGGCAGCCGTTAGGGGCGGAGCCTGCAGCCGCCCGCGCGCGGCTCGCGCCCTCCCCTTTGTGTCGCCATGGCGGCGGCATCGGCGACAAGGACGACGATCGAGGGGTCCAGCGTCTGAGGAAGCCACGCGGCCATGGTGGTGAGGGGCTCGCGCGGCCGTCGGTCCGTCCGCGTGTCAGTCTGTCCTTGCGCGGCCCCGCCCCGCGCGCCCCGCCCCCGGCCCCGCCCGAGTCCGAGGCCTGCGCCACCCCTCACCCCTCGTCGCGGTCCCTCTAGTCCCCAGGGCTGATTCTTGGTCCCGAGCCCTAACCCCAGCCCCGCCCTCTCAGCATGCATCCCCTTCCACGCTCTGGACGGGAATGACAGTGGCTGAAGACTTGGACTCGGGAGGAGGGGCTGGTCCAGGAAAGGACCCGGCATCCCCCAAGTGTCTCCTGCAAGGGCCTGCTGAAGCTTCCTGGGTCCTCACCAGCCCCCATCCCAGAGCCATCCTCAGCGTCCGCATCCCAGCCTCCACCCCTTCCTGGCCTAGCACCCTCCTCCCCCTACTACCAGTCCCTTTCTCATTCTCGAACCCCACCCCCATTCAGCTCCTTCCTCAGCCTGACCCTTTTCTTCTCATTCTCACTCCATCCCAGTCCCTTTCGATCAACCCTCCTCTATCCATCCCCAGCAGCCTGAACCTCAGCCTCTCCAGCTGCCCCCTCCTCCTTCTTTCTCTGCCCCAACCCCTTGATCTTTGGATCCTCTCCATCTTCTTGTCTTCATCCTCCCTCCCCTACTGTCTCCCTCTCCCACCATGCTGCTCCTGCTCATTCATCCATTCATTCCCTCATTCGCTCACTTAACAAATGACTGAGACCAGAGTCAGATCCTATTCTGCCTTGGGAAGCGTAGGCTGGAGGGGGACAGATCTGAGGGTGAGACCCAAGGATGAACTCGCAGTTGCCAAGATATGAAGGAGGGAGAAGCTAGAGCCCAGTCTGGGGAGTTTCCATCTGGTAGCTGGTTAATTTATCAGATTTTACCCTGCCCCAGCTGTGCAACTGGGCTAACTCTGGGTGTTGGTACCCAACCCTAGAATCAGGCACAACCTTACCTTTGAGGAACACCAATTCTGTGCCCACCTCTGTACTGGGCAATACTGGGAAACTAGGCCCTCACCCCAGACCCTGATCCTGGGGAGTTCACAGTCCAATGGGGGAGATGGACTTGTCACCAGACAGTCCAGAGTGCTCAGGGCTGTGATGGGGCGGGGGCAGGGGGGAGAAGCCCAGGCATAGTCATCAATCCTGGAATGAGGGAACCTCAGGGAATGGAGGAGTCTGGAAGAGGTGCTTGACAGCCTGATAGGTCAAGGAGATCTTCTGAGAGGAGGAACCTTGAGATTGGAGACCTGAGGGATGAGGAGGAGTGAACCTAGTGAAAGAACGAGAAAGAGGGTTCCATTCAGAGGGAACAGCCTTCGCAAATGCCTGAAGGAAATGAGAAGATGGTGCTTTTCTTGGACTCTTAGAAATTTGAGGGCTCTGAAAGTGGAGGCAAGAGGGAGAAATGAGGGAGGAGAGGTAAATAGAGACCAGAGAATCAGACTTTATCTGAAGACAACAGGGAGCCATTGAAGATCCATAATCTATGGAAAGACAGAGGCAGATTTATGTTGTGTGAAAATTATACTGGATCTTGCTATAAAGAAGCAGGAGGGGAGAAGCTGGAAGCAGGAAGACTGATAAAATGGGAGTTGTGTTTGTCCAGATGTCAATGAGAGGTGTGGAGGGGCAAAATCCTGCTGGAGCTACAGAAAAGGTTTAAACCCGGAGAAATGGTACCAGCATGCTCTATCCCTGCCTCGCCCTCTGCCTCTGCTTTTCCAGCCCCCCACCCCACACCACACAGGAAGACTAAGTCCTATCCTCAGTCCTGCCTTCAGCTCCCCTTGACCTACCCTGCTATTTCATCCTCATGGCAGTGTGTGGAGTGATTCAGGCCTCTAGGCCCAGGCTGGCAGATAACAATGCTACTGTTGTCTCTGTGCTCCCATCCCTGGGGCCTCTGATTTTTCTTTCTGCTCTGCAGGCTCGAAGCACCGACAGCCTAGATGGCCCAGGGGAGGGCTCAGTGCAACCCCTGCCCTCCACAGGGGGGCCTAGTGTGAAGGGGAAGCCTGGGAAGAGGTAAGAGGTGATGGAGAGGCTCGGCTTAGGAGGGACCCAAGCACAGGAGCTGCTTAGTGATGTGTCACCTGTTCCTCAGGCTCTCTGCTCCTCGAGGTCCCTTCCCCCGGCTGGCTGACTGTGCCCATTTCCACTATGAGAATGTTGACTTTGGCCACATTCAGGTATGAAGGTTTGCACCCAGATAGGAAGGCGAAATCCCACCCAACCCTGAAGCAATATTAGCCACCCTGCCCCTGAGACCAGTCCCTGGGACCAGCTGCTCCACCCATCTGAGCAGTCTGTGATAGCAGTTGCAGGGCAGAAGGGGGGAGCTGTTCATTCTTTTGTTCATTTGTTCCTTTATTCATTTAGCAATAACTTTTTGTTAGATGTATGCTCTGTGCCACGTCCCTGTACACTGACTGAGACATCACCAGACCCTATCCTTGGGGAACACAGACCCATCCCTAAATAGTACCAACCTGGAGAGATCAGGACTGGCACAAAAGTGAGCCCCTCACCTGGGCCTTTCTTTCCTTCTACAGCTCCTGCTATCTCCAGGGCGTGAAGGCCCTGGTTTCTCTGGGGAGAATGAGCTCGTGTTTGGAGTACAGGTGACCTGTCAGGTGAGGCCACCCCTGCCTCTCATCTGGCATAGCGGACTGGTCACCATGGTCCTCAGCTCAGTGTAACGGGACCACTGCTCCCTTCTGTCCTTCCTGCTCCCACAGGGCCGTTCCTGGCCAGTTCTCCGCAGTTATGATGACTTCCGTACCCTGGATGCCCATCTTCACCGGTGCATATTTGACCGGAGGTTTTCCTGCCTCCCAGAACTTCCCCCACCCCCAGAGGGTGCCAGGGCTGCCCAGGTAAACTGCTTATCTCAGGCCCTGCCTCAGCCACGGGGTGTCCTCATCAGCGATGTGAGAAACCATCAAAGCAGAGGGATCGATAAATATTTAAACACAAGTATGGCCTGAGTCCCAACCAGTCAGAATGGAGAGGCCCAGAATGGAGAGGCCCTAGAATGGCAGCAAGGTTCTGGAGGTTAGTTTTAGGATCATGGGTAGTTTCGGGGGGTTCTGTGTGAGGGTCAACACGGCCAGACCAATGGAAGCACCTGGGAGTTTGGCATAGCCTATTTGCCAAATGATATGACACTATTTCAGTACTTAACAGTGGAGCAGTAGCCATGCATTCAGATTGAATATCCGTCCTGCCTAGAGGCAAGCCAGGGCAGTATAGGAGGGCAGTAGGCTCACTTGACTCTCCATAAGAATCCATCCTGACAACCTGCCCACAGATGCTGGTGCCACTGTTGCTGCAATACCTGGAGACCCTGTCAGGACTGGTGGACAGTAACCTCAACTGTGGGCCTGTGCTCACCTGGATGGAGGTGGGCCCAGGAAGCAGGGCTTGGAGTTGGGAGTGAGTGAGGGATGTCTGAGGAGTGAGAACCAGCCTGGGAGTGTGTGTGGGCGAGGAAAGAAATGAGCCAGAGTGGAGGAGGCACTGGTATTTCAGTGTCTGTGAGAATAAGCACCTGTGCCCGTGTGTGTGTGTGTGGGGCGGGGGGGGGGGGGCAGAGAGAAAGAGAGAGAGAGCGAGAGAGAGAGAGAGAGCGAGTGAGCAGGTGTTGGGCTGTGGGGATGTGAGGATTTCAAGGTACGTCAGTTAGAAATAGATTTGGCTGTAACAGAATGCCTGGCTAAGAGTGACTTAAACCAGCAGCTTTTTAGATAGCAGATGTGCTATGGAGAATGAGGGTCCAGGAGGACTTTAGAGCAGGGGAGTCCTCCTGTGATGGGAAAGAAGGGGCATGAATTTAAGTGTTTGACCAATAGCTCCAAGTGACTAGGGCTCTTAAGTAGGGGACAAGTAGGCATGGAGGAACCTTCTCTGCCTTTATTATCACCTCTGGCCTCTCCCTGCCACATCCCCCCTCCATCTCAGCTGGACAACCATGGCCGGCGGCTGCTCCTCAGTGAAGAGGCCTCCCTCAATATCCCTGCAGTGGCCGCTGCCCACGTGGTGAAACGTTACACAGCCCAGGCACCAGATGAGCTATCCTTTGAGGTGAGGCTGTGGAGGAACAGATTCCAGAGCTGGATGCCCCACTTCCCAGCCACCTCTGACCCTCCCTCCTCTCATCTGCCCACTTCCAGGTGGGAGACATTGTCTCAGTTATCGACATGCCGCCCACAGAGGATCGGAGCTGGTGGCGGGGCAAGAGAGGCTTCCAGGTGAGCCTGACTTGGGGTGGACAGGTAAGGCTAGGGTACCACATGAGCTAGGGCACCCCAGGCACTGACCCTGAACCCTCCTCAGGTCGGTTTCTTCCCCAGTGAGTGTGTGGAGCTGTTCACAGAGCGGCCTGGTCCAGGATTCAAGGGGGGTAAGTGCCAGGGGCAAAGTGGGGAGGCCTTCCTGCATCTTTTGCCTGTCTTTCATTCTTTCCACACATCGTTCACCCCACAGATGCTGATGGTCCCCCATGTGGTGTCCCAGCTCCCCAGGGCATCTCTTCTCTGACCTCAGGTAATGGATTAGAAACAAGAGGCCAGGCCCCTGCCCCTCCTCCCCCACCATCCCACCAGATTGGTGGCTGCACTGACCCCGTGTGGCCTGCCTCCAACCCCACAGCTGTGCCCCGGCCACGTGGGAAGCTGGCTGGCCTGCTGCGTACCTTCATGCGCTCCCGCCCTTCTCGGCAGCGGCTGCGACAGCGGGGCATCCTGCGACAGAGGGTGTTCGGCTGTGACCTTGGAGAGCACCTCAGTAACTCAGGCCAGGATGGTGAGGCCCAGGCCCACCTGCCCAGCCCACCCTTCCCTCCTGGGATTCAGTCACCCAACCCTGACCCCACCGTTTTCTCCCAGTGCCCCAGGTGCTTCGCTGCTGCTCTGAGTTTATTGAGGCCCATGGGGTGGTGGATGGAATCTACCGGCTCTCAGGCGTGTCATCCAATATCCAGAGGCTACGGTGAGGGCCTTCCACCAACCCCTTCCCTCCACAAACATTTACTGAGCGTCTTTAGTCCAGGCCCTGTTCCATGTGCTGGGGACACAGAGTTCTTGGGAGTTAGGAGGGCATAGAACAAGGCTGGACAGGGGCTGGAAGCAGGGAGGGCTTCTCTGAGAAAATGACACACCAGCTGAGGCCTGAGAGGTGAGAGAAGAATGAGTATTAGAAGCAGACGAATCACTTTCATTGAGCACCTGTCACATGCCAAGCACTAGGCACTAGAGACATGGTGGTGAATGAGACAACCAGAAATTCTCAGCCTCACAGGCCTCACATACTAGAAGTAGAGACAAACAAGGAAATGAGAGAGTTTACTAGAAGGTGACAAGTGCTATGGAGAACAAAAGGTTGGGAGGTAAGGAGGGTCATAATAATAAATCTGGGAGAGGTATTGCTGTTTAGATAGGGTGGACAGAGAAGGCCTCCTGGGGAAAAGCTCCCTCTGGACTTTGCAAGGAAGTGAGGAAGCTGTGTGGACATCCTGGGGAAAGCATTCACAGTGGAGGGAACAGCCAGTCCAAAGGGGAAAGCAGTAGGAGATGATGTCTGAGAAGTAATTAAGTGCAGAGCCTACAAGGCCTCCTTGATAACTTTTAGGATTTTGGCTTTTACTCAGAATGAAGGGGACCCACAGGAAGGTTCAGAGCTGAGAAGGGACAGCATGCATGACAGTCTAGGAGGTGGGAAGCAGTGAGGCGAGAGCACTGAGTCTGACAGGAGGCCATGAAGTGAGGGCACGGAGCCCAAGGGCAGTGAGAGATATGTCGTGAGGCCACATGCATTGAGTTTTTACCCTTGAGCAGTTGGACACCACCAGGCGGTTGCATGTAGGGGCTGCTGGGATTTCAGCCACATTTTCCAGTAACCTTTTGAAGCCAGGAGAATGGCACAACTTGGTAGAAAAAGCATGATCACTCTCTGGAGTCATCCTTGGGTAGCTATAGGCAGGAGTACCTCTCGCCTGAGCCTCGGTGTCCCCTGTAAAATGGGGCACCCTCGTCTTTGGCACACAGGGTTATTGCAGGTCCAGTAAGGCTCTGCCTCTGAAATGCCCAGCACAGAAAGGGTTGCAGTTGGGGGAGCAGGAAGGGCACAGCCAGGTGGGCCAGCTCTGATCCAAGTCTTCCTTCTCCTTGACCTTGACCTGGTGGCCTTAGGCATGAGTTTGACAGTGAGAGGATCCCTGAACTGTCCGGCCCTGCCTTCCTGCAGGACATCCACAGTGTGTCCTCCCTCTGCAAGCTCTACTTCCGAGAGCTGCCCAACCCTTTGCTCACATATCAGCTCTACGGGAAGTTTAGCGTGAGTAAGGGAGTTGCCAAGGTTGGAGGGTGCTGGGATGCATCGGGCCCAGCCTCCATCACAACTGTGCACAATCTTCAGGAGGCCATGTCAGTGCCTGGGGAGGAAGAACGCTTAGTGCGCATCCATGACGTCATCCAGCAGCTGCCCCCGCCACACTACAGGTAAACCTGGAGGGGCAGGGAAGGGCTGTGGTGGACTCACAAGGGAGTCGAGGCTCAGTTGGCTTTCTCCACTCCTACCCTCAGGACCCTGGAGTATCTGCTGAGGCACTTAGCCCGCATGGCGAGACACAGTGCCAACACCAGCATGCATGCCCGCAACCTGGCCATCGTCTGGGCGCCCAACCTCCTACGGTAAGCTGGCCGCTCATCAGCTGTCACCCACATCTCCCTCCCACAGACTGATCTCCAAGCCTACATGGACCCCAGGAATCCACCCAACTTTTGTTCTCTTGTTCATATTTGTTAAGCACCTCCAGGGTGCCAACCCCTGTTCTCAGCAGTGGGGACAGAGTAGTAAGCAAGATCCTATGGTTCTGGCCTCATGTTCTCATTGACAATGAACCATCAAGAAGAAAATACAGAGTATGGTCTTCTAGTGGTGAGTGACAAGGAGAAAGATTACAAGTAGGGAAGGGAGATATGCAGGGTCATTGCATTTCAGAATGTTTAGATACAGTGTCAGGGAAGGCTTTAGTAAGAAGTCTTCTATGGCCAGCAGCAGGGTAAGCCCCAGAGGCTTTGATGATGCCGAGACAGGCAAGCTCTGTGTCCTAAATAAAGTAGATGGTACATCAGATGGTGAATATAAGAACTATGGGGAAGAAAAAACAAATATGGACCTGGAATACAGGGAAGGTTTACAATTTTAAATAGGTGGTTAGGGAAGACTCCATTGAGAAGGTCACATTGGGATCACATTGGAAAAGATGAGAGGAGTCCATGCGGCTATCTGGGGAGGAGCAAACCAGGCAGAGGGAACAGCAAGTGCAAAGGTCCTGGATCTGGGTCAGGAGGAACAACAGGGAGGCCAGTGTGGCTGGATCTAAGTGAGTGAGTGAGTGAGGGGTTGGGAGACAGGAGGAGATGATGAAGTCAGAGAAGTCACGGGGACCAGATAGAGGACGTGGCTTCTGGGTTATAGGTCATGATGAGGACTTTGCTTTTCCCAGGAGTGAGGTACAACCAGGGAAGGCTCTGAGCCAGGAGGGCCCTGACCTGACTCGGGGGTTCACAGGCTCCCTCTGGGTGCATGGAGAGCAGACCGTGGGGGCAGGGGTGGGAGCAGGAGATCAGGGGGGAGGTAGCCGTGAGGTCCAGGGGAGTGGGGATGGAGATTGGGCCAGGGTAGGGCAGTAGAGGGGGATAAGAGTTTAGATTCTGTACAGATTTTGTGGTTGGAGCCCATAGGGTTTACGGACAGATTGGACGTGGGTGTGAGAGAAAGAAAGGGGTCAAGGACAATTCCAAGGTGTCTGGCCTGAACCACTAAAGGACTGCATTGACTGGGATGGGGAAGATGAGAAGGGAGCAGGCAGGTTTGGGAAAAGGTTCAGAACTCAGTTCTGGATGTGATCAGTCTGATAAGGTCAGAGGTGTTGAATGACAATCATTTCTTCCATTGGCTCCTCACCGTACCTAGCCAGAACCACTCAGCTGTGGCTCAAGGCATCTTATCACCCTCTCCCTCTTCCTATCCAGGTCTATGGAGCTGGAATCCGTGGGGCTGGGTGGGGCAGCGGCCTTCCGGGAGGTTCGAGTGCAGTCGGTGGTGGTGGAATTCCTGCTTACTCACGTGGATGTCCTGTTCAGTGACACCTTCGCCTCTGCTGGGCTCGACCCTGCAGGTATGCTCATCCCACCCCCTGATGTCCTGGCTACTACCTCCTCATTGTCAGGGCTACAGTGGGAGGGCAGGTGGGCTCCCAGCCCAGTCCCTACCCACTAAAGCTGGACCTCCCTCCAGGCTCCTTGAGGACCCCGCCCCGGCCTCTCCCTCCCCTCCCCACCCTTCTCATTTCAGCTCCTACGCTCAGGATCCCCACTTCTTGGCCCGGACATCGTTCTTCCTTCACCCCTTGTAGCTCCTGGGGACACTCGGGGCCAGGGGTCCACCTGGGAGGAGGTGGGAGGTCCCCAGACTTGACCCTGCCCCAGCCCCACCTAGACTCCCTGCCCTGCCCCGGACCCCAGCCCAATCAGGATTCAGCACATCGGAGGGCCCACTGGCCCGAGGTAACTGAAGCCAGAGCTGCTGCCCTCGCTAGCTGCTGGGAGCTGCCTCATCAGCTCGTTCTGCCTCACTCCTCCTCCTCACCTGCCTGCTGCCCACCCATTCCCGCCTGATCCTCTCTGGTCCCCTGCCTTGCCAGCCCGGGGGGCACGCTTTGGGGCCGGGGCTTGGGCTGTAGTGCTTGGCTTTGCCTGTGGCCTTGAATGGCCTCCAGGCTGACACCGTCTACTTTCCCAACTCCCCAGGCCGCTGCCTCCTTCCCAGGCCCAAGTCCCTTGCGGGCAGCGGCCCCTCTACTCGCCTGCTGACACTGGAGGAAGCTCAGGCTCGCACCCAGGGCCGGCTAGGGACACCCACTGACTCTACAGTTCCCAAGGCCTCAGCCTCACCTGCAGAAAGGTGAGTGGGAAGCCAGGGAGTAGAGTGGCTAGCTTGGAGACTCCAGCTCCTCAGACTGCTTCCTGTGTCTCACCCAAACCCCAGGAGGAAAGGGGAAAGAGGCGAGAAACAGCGGAAGTCAGGGGGTAGCAGCTGGAAGACCTTCTTTGCACTGGGCCGGGGCCCCAGCGTCCCCCGAAAGAAGCCTCTTCCCTGGCTGGGGAGCACACGCGCTCCATCACAGCCTTCAGGTCAGAAGTCGGGCAGTCAGCGTGGTGGTGGAGGACGCACGATGGAGTGCCCCTGTGACCCTTCTACCTCTCCTTGCAGGCAGCCGACCTGACACAGTCACACTGAGATCTGCCAAGAGTGAAGAGTCTCTGTCATCGCAGGCCAGTGGTGCTGGTGAGTTCAGCGTGGCCTGGTCTGTGCCTGGGTGGAGCTAGGTGGGGCTGAGGCCCTGAGTTGGCCTCCCAGTGCTGTACTTCAGATTTAGGGGTCTTGGGTTTCTTTAGTTTTAATCTGGACATTGGGTACAATGAGTTAGATAGATAAAGCATCGCCCTTGGTTCATAATGCACTATGATCATCAGTCCATACACAGTTCTTTTTATTTTTATTTATTTATTTATTTATTTATTTACTTACTTACTTACTTATTTATTCCCTTTGAAAAAATTTAAATAATATAATGAACACCAATGAACTCACTGGCCAGAACTAAAAGAGCCCCACTCTGTTACCTGCAGGCTCCTCCCCTTTCCCACCTGCTGCCTCCCCACCAGAGGCATCCTCTGGATTTAATGATCATCATCCCCTTGTTTTCAAGGTTTTATCACATATAGGTGTATGCGTAAATAACATACTGCACAGTTCTAGTCAGTTCGAACTTTAATTAAAGGTATTATAAGAAAGGGATATTATTCTGTACGTGGAACTTGACTGTCACCACTACATTACAGACTACCATCCATGTTGCTGAGTCAGTCTCTCTCTTCTCTGCTGCTCTCTAGTGTTCCATGTGGACATCCCATGGGGAGTCGCTTGCCCATCTTACCTCCAACGGATTTTGGGGGCTCTTAGGAGCACTCCCCACCATGCCCCACACCTGAGAGCTCTATACATATCCAGGAATGGCAGTGCATACTTGAGTGTATGCTTGCTGTTAACTAACCAAGACAAGGCCATTGTTTTCCAAATGTGGTCACCCAGTCTGTATTCCTAGCAGCCTTGTTTGAAATCCAGTTGGTCTCATACTCACAGCCCATTGGGTTGTTGGGCTCATTCTGGCCTTTGGATCTGGAATGGTTCCCCTCATGGACTTGCCATTTACTTCCTTTATTGTTGTGAGTCTGAATAGTTCTGCCTGGATTCAAAGGCAGTTATGACCCTGTCTAGGGAAGGTCCGCTGTATGTTATTTCCCCAGCCTCTTGGGTTGTGTGCCCTATTCTCACTGATGTACAGGTGTGGAAAGTTCTGAGCCCTGAGCCCTAACTGTCCCTACCCACTGCCCTTCTAGGCCTCCAGAGGCTGCACAGGCTACGGCGACCCCACTCCAGCAGTGATGCTTTCCCAGTGGGCCCGGCACCTGCTGGCTCCTGCGAGAGCCTGTCCTCGTCATCCTCCTCTGAGTCCTCTGAGTCCTCTGAGTCCTCTGAGTCCTCAGCAGCCGGGCTGGGGGCACTCTCTGGTTCCCCTTCACACCGAACCTCAGCCTGGCTAGATGATGGTGATGAGCTGGACTTCAGCCCACCCCGCTGCCTGGAGGGGCTCCGGGGACTCGACTTTGATCCCCTTACATTTCGCTGCAGCAGCCCCACCCCAGGGGACCCTGCGCCTCCTGCCAGCCCGGCCCCCCCAGCCCCTGCTTCTGCCTTCCCACCCAGGGTAACCCCACAGGCCCTCTCTCCCTGTGGGCCCACCAGCCCTGCCTCACCCACTGCCCTGGACATCTCAGAGCCCCTGGCTGTAACAGTGCCACCTGCTGTCTTGGAGCTGCTGGGGGCTGGGGGAACACCTGCCTCAGCCACCACAAAACCAGCCCCCAGCCCAGGCCTGCGCCCCCATCTCATTCCCCTGCTGCTGCATGGAGCCGAAGCCCAGCTAAGTGACACCTGCCAACAGGAAATCTGCAGTAAGCTGACACTACCTGGTCCTCAGGGAGTCCAAGGTCAGCATGGTGAGTCCTCCTCAGCCCACCCCACACCCTCGCAGACCCTAAGGCGGCACCCAAGACCTGGTTGACACCCCTTCCCATTCCTCTCTGTGTAGGACCTGGTATGGATTCACCACTGCTGCCCCGACCCCTGTCTCTCCTGCGCCCTGGGGGTGCTCCACCTCCACCCCCCAAGAACCCAGCACGCCTCATGGCCCTGGCCCTGGCTGAGCAGGCTCAGCAGGTGGCCCAGAGACAGAACCAACAGGAGCATGGGAGCACCCCATCTGCACCCCACTCCCCTTTCTGCCGTTCACTGTCCTTGGAGGTGGGCAGTAAGCCCCCGGGGACCTCAGGGAGTGGGCCACCCACCCACTCCCTAGCCCACCCAGGTGCCTGGGCTCCAGGACCCCCACCCTCCCTACCAAGGCAACAAAGTGATGGGAGCCTGGTGAGGAGCCAGCGGCCCACAGGGATCTCAAGGAGGGGACGCAGAGGCCCTGCCCAGGTCAGTGCCCAGCTCGGGACAGGTGGGGACTGCAATGTGCCAGAGACATCTGTCTGGTTCCCATGTTCTGTCTCCTCACAGGTTCCTGCTTCTGTGAGAACCCCTAGCTGCTTCTCCTCAGCCCCCCGGGAGTGCCTGCCACCCTTTCTTGGGGTCCCCAAATCAGGCTTGTACCCTCTGGCCTCCCCATCCTTCCAGCCCAGCTCCCCAGCCCCAGTCTGGAGGAGCTCCTTGGGTCCTCCTGCACAACTTGACAGGGGAGAGAACCTATACTACGAGATAGAGGCGGGTGAAGGGCCCCCCTACTCTGGCCCCACCCAGCCCTGGAGCCCCGTTCGCTCCATGCCCCCAGACAGGCTCCATGCCTCGTATGGCATGCTGGGCCAGTCACCACCACTCCACAGGCCCCCCAGCTTCCTGCTCAGCTACCCACCACCCCCCTCCTGTTTTCCCCATAACCACTTGGGCTATTCGGCCCCTCAGCACCCCACCCGGCGCCCTACCCGGCCTGAGCCCCTCTATGTCAACCTAGCCCTAGGTCCCAGGGGTCCCTCACCTGCCTCTTCTAGCTCCTCCTCCCCTCCTGCCCACCCCCGTAGCCATTCAGATCCTGGCCCCCCAGTCCCCCACATACCCCAGAAACAACGGGCCCCCTGGGGCCCCCACACCCCTCATAGGGTGCCTGGGCCCTGGGGCCCTCCCGAGCCTCTCCTGTTCTACCGGGCAGCCCCACCAGCCTATGGCAGAGGGGGCGAGCACCACCGAGGGTCCTTGTACAGGAATGGGGGACAAGGGAGGGAAGGGGCTGGTCCCCCACCCCCCTACCCCACTCCCAGCTGGTCCCTCCACTCTGAGGGCCAAACTCGAAGCTACTGCTGAGCCAGAGCTGAGAGAGACCTTCCTCCCTTCCCTTCTCCCTCACTGATCTTGGCCCAACCCAATCCCTTATTTTGTATTTTCTTGAGCTCCTGACCCCTACCCCAGGTTTCTAACTTTGTAACTTGCTTTTGTTGTGGGTCCCTAACCTGTTATCATGGCTTCCCTACCCAGGGCTGAAGGGCACACCCATCCCTCCACCATCCTCTGTCTTAGGGGCTCTCACACAAATCTGAGGGCTAGACTGACACAATGTCCTCTCTCCCTCCAGGAGCCCCCAGCATGTCCTGACCTGCACACAGGGGGTGGGGGGACAGATCCTTCCCATCTCTTCCCACATACCCCACTAAACCATCTGACAAAATTAATGAATAAAAATGGTGAAAATATGGATGTTAGTGTCGTGCTGGGACCAGGCTCATTGAATAAAGAGATAGGGACAGATGGATTGTTTTATCATTTTATTTCATTTTATCTTTTCAGGAGATACTGAGGAGAGACCCTCTTGGGAGGTGCGGAGGGGAGATATCCACAGAGAGGAGGCCATGGGAGCCCTAGGAATCTGTGTCAGGAGTGAGGTCAAGGCTGGGTCTGTCTCCGAGTTGGCGTCCACCTTGTAGCTCGGCCATGATCTCTTCCAACAGATCCATCCTGGGGAGGAGAGGGGTAGGGATGGACAGAAGGTGCCCTCAGGAATGAGAAAGGGGCTCAGGGGCCCTCCCACTAAGGCCCATTTCTCACTTCTGCATACTGGAGAAGGGATCTCCTCTGATCAGCTCAGGGCTGGTCACCTGCAGGGATAAAAGCTAGAGCTGCTACCTGGTGGCCATGAAGCTCAGATGGACCAGGGTGGAGGCGGGGCAGGAGATGGGCTCAGGGTCTTTTGCTTCACCTGCCCCAGTGGCCTTTCCTACCAGCAGCCTCCCAGGGTATGGGAAGCCTCCCTGCGGGTCAGCAGGCATGGGGTGGGCTCCCAGGGCTAGGGGTCCAGCAGGGCAGCCCTGTGTGTATGGCGCCTAAGGCCTTGCAGTGCTGGGATCTTGGCTGAGAACTTCCTCTCAAGCTGCTCTACAGAGCCCTGGCTCCCCAGCGGAGAGCCTGAGTCCAAAAGGCTGGAGTGTAGGGCAAGGCCCTGGGGGAAGCAGGGTTGGTCAAGAGTCACAGGTCGTTGAGGGGACAGTTGGTCCTGTGGGGGTCCCTGGTCAAAGAAGAGACAGCCAGGGAAATTGGGGCTGGTGACAATGCGGGGGAGGGGTCACAGGTTAGGGATTGGATGGTCGGTCGCACATACTGTTGAGCTGGGTTCCGGGCAGTGCTGCAAGCTGACCCTGGTTGTGGGGCTGTGGCCTGGGCAGGAGCCAGGGCTGGCACTGGGACTGCTGCTTAGAGTCAAACTGCTACCTGAGTCCCAGGCTATGTCCGTCTGGACTCTGCTGTGGCCCATGACCTGCGGAGTCTCCAGGACCTGCAGAGAGCAGTGGCAGAGAGCTGTGTGGTTGGTCCAGGTGTCCCACAACTCCCTTCGCCCTCCACATCCCCGCCCTGGCTCCTACCTGGGATTGGAAGGGGCCCAGGGACCTCATGGGGGACGGAGGCCTGGGTGTGGTCTTGGCTTGAGAAGCTACCTCATAGTACAGTGTCTCTGGAGGGACAAACCATTTGGTTAGAATGGGAGGGTACAGCTGAGTTGTGCCCAGCACTGGCCACCACCCCTCCTTGCCCTCTAACCTGGTGGGGAACTGTGGGGAGCCGAGTCCTGTGGAAAGGAGATTGGATGTGGGCCCTGTCTGAGATTCCATGACTACCACTCACCCCTGCTAACCTGTCGTGTACCTGAGCCATGGCCTCCCGTAGCAGGTATCGGGTATTCTGCAGGCTGCCCCAGCGGTCAGCAGGCCCTCGGCCCAGTCCAGCCCGAACCAAGGCCTGGTAAGGGGTTGGCACCAGGGGATTCAGGGCTGGGCTCTCACCTGCCTCCAGTTTAGCCTTTACCTCAGGCCCCTCTTTTCCAGCCCAGGGCAGCTCTCCTGTGAGGAAGCGTGATTGGAAAACCCAAATGGGGGTGAGGGGTGCCTCACTGGGGCAAGGTATAGGGTCGCTCACTGACCGGTGAAGACCTCCTGGGCCAGGATGCAGAAGCTATAGAGGTCTGAGGTGGTAGCAGGCATATCACCGCAGATGAGCTCAAGTGGCAGCCATGGGTACAATTCGGGAGGCGGGGGCAGCCCTGGGCCTGGCCTTCCCCAGGGGTAGTAGCCCTGCTGAGGCCTGTGGAAGCCAAGGGGCCTGGTGAGTCATTGGCTGCTCAACAAGAACACTGGGCAGGCAGGTGAGATGCACTCACCTGGGCCGCAGCCAGCGATGGTGCAGTGGGCGCCCATGCTCCAGGCTGCCCACCTTGGCCAGGCCTGGCCGCACCAGCTGCACAGCATGCGAGCTGAGGCCACCATGAGCATGCCAGCGGGCCTGCAGGAACAGCAAGGCCTCTAGCACCTGCAGCAACAGGCAGCCAGGCTGCAGGCCTGGCACAGTGCGGGGCCGCCCCTTGCTCGGTCCCTGGGGGTGCAGCACCGCATGCAGGGAGCCTAGCCACACAGGCTCAAAGAGAAGGCGCAGCTCTGACAGGTCCGCCGAGGGGCTCAGTGCCATCAGAAGCAACAGGTTGGGGTGGTGCAGGGTGCTGGGTGGGAAGAAAGCATGCCACTCACAAGGAGACCCTGACCTGTATGGAGTAGGAGCTACTCCTGGAAACAGGTCACTATGTACCAGGGGCTGCTGATCTACACCAGCTACTGGGCAAGAGAGAAACTGAGACCCCAGGTCATACAGCTTGGCCATCAGAGAGCCAGTACCCACTGTGTACCCTGTTCGTGGTACCCCGCTCCCAACACACACACATACACCTCTCTGCAGCCTATAAGACACAGCACACAGAACTGGGTACCCGCTTTCCAGTGGGGGAGATGGTCACTCCAGTAGGAGGGCTCCATGCCACGTGCTGGCCCAGAGGTGAAGACTCAGTAACTGTGGCCATTGCCACACTCCCTGGTCTTCTGTTTATGAACACTTGAGTAAGCAGAGTGGGCAGGAGACTGGTCTGTGGGACTGGGCTGGCCTGGGGAGAAGGCTGAGGGTGGTGTACCTGCAATGCTGAAGGTCAGCCAACAGCACATCAGGCTGGGTTCCAGGGGCCTTCAGCTGCCGCACGGTCACTGAGTGGCCCCTCCACAGAAGGCTGGAGATTGGGGGAGGAGGGGAGTATGCATCTGAGACAAGGGGATTTTCCTTGTGAGGGGAGTGGGAGAGCTGGACTCTCTCCGGAGCTGTGCTGGACAATCAGGCAATGGCGGGGGGGCTGTCTCTCACTTGACCATAACTGTATGGGAGCTGCTCTCGTAGGTGCAGTCAGGCATGCCCTGGGTTGGCAGCAGCTCCTTGGGGTCCACGAGTGGTATGCCTGTTACCAGCCCCAGTGTCCACAGGCTGCTCATCTGGGGATGGGGAGCGGGGCTATGAGGCATGAAGAGGACAGGTGATCCCTGCTCCCCCAACCTCTCCCACTTACCTGGCCAAACCCCAAGGCTGGGATTTGTGGGGGTCTCCTGATCTTCGCTGGCTTTGGTGCCCTAGGATAAAGGGCAGTCCAAGAGTAAGTCTGAGGTAGTCGGGAGTGGTGGATGGGCGGGTTTCACATTGTGGACAGTTACCTGTCCGCCTGCACCAGCCGCAGCAAGGACAGGTAGCCACACGGGCTATGTCCAGAGCCGGCCTGCAATTGGCCCAGGGATGCAATGGGTGCCAACTCACCACTGTGCACTAGTGCTGATATATGGGTACGGCAGAGTTGTAACAGCTCTAGCACCTGGATAGGGGGCATGTGGGGTGAGGTAGGGTAGGGGTGCTGGCCCTGATGCCCCACTCCACCTAGGCCACTGCTCACCTCCTGGCTCTGCTTAGTACCACCTTGCTCTGCCCAGTCCCGAGGTGTGCGACCCTGCTGGTCATGCAGACGCAGGTCACCTCCCGCCTGCAGCAGATACAACATCACCAGGCGGCGGCCCGAGAAGGCACCTGCGTGCACAGGTGTGCTGCCATCGAGGCAGCGGCTACAGCAGTACAATAAAGACAGGAATAGATTAGAAAAGGGATGGGACAGGGATAAAGGGTAACAGGAAAGGAACATTGAAGGATGAAAGGAGTCACTGGGAGGTAAGTAGGAAAGGTTAGGGGAGTAGGGGGCATCCCTGTCCTCTTCATGAACATGGGAAGTAGATACCAGGATAAGAGGGATTGCTTGGGGACAAGGTGGGGTCTTTGAGAGGATGACAGGATCATTGTGAGCACCATGAGAGGCACCAGGAGACTGGGAATAGTCACTGAAGGACAAGTATTCACTCGAGAGGACAAGAGGGGTTACTGGGGATAGGAGGGTCATCAGGGGATGAGAGGAGTTTGCGAGGGCAAGAGGCCTCTGGGGAAGAGAGCTCTGGTTCTCTGGGGCTCAGACTCAGGCCCCTGGGAGTGTGAGGGCATCACCACCTGTCCACTCACTGGTTGGGGTTGGCGCCAAAGGCCAGCAGGAGCTGCACAGCAGAGCTATGGCCCAGCAACGCTGAGAGAAAGAGCCCCGTCTGCCCAACAGAGTTCTCACCATCTACCTGGACAACTGAGAGGCAGCGAGGCTTAGGACCATCCTTGCCCTTTACTCCAGGCACCACCTTTGCCAACTCCCAGCCCCCACAGTCCCTCCTTGAAGGGGTGACACTTGACCCCAGTTTCCATCCCTATGTCCTGGAACTGCCATCCTACAGCTTCTGGGTACTCTGCCTTAGAATCCATCTCAATGCAGCGCTCACCATTAAGTCCAGAGAGCTGGAACAAGGGGTGACATTTACCCGCCGTTTCCATCCCAGGGGTGTCAAAAACACAAAAAAACAAATAAACAAAAAAACAAAACAAAACAAAACAGACTTTGTGGGGACTTGAGCTTACAGGAGCCTTGTGCACTGCCCAGGGCAGGTAGCCTCCACCCAGCTCTAATTCAGTGTATGTACAGGTCCCATTCAATTTTTTAAGGAAAGCAAACTCTCTGGATTTTATCGGAAAATATCTCAAGCTTATTTTTCAACACTGCATCTAAGAGCAGAATCCAAGTAGCAACCTCTTCTGTACCTGACTCCATGCCCTTGGCAATTCTCTCTCTCCATCACACTGCTCAGCTCAACCCTCCCAAAACCTTATCTCTGCACCCATCATGCCCCAAGGTCTATTTCTCTGCATCCAACATCCCTGATCTCCTCTTCCTCCAGGCTCTATCCCATATCATCAGGAAGAGCAAATTCATGGCATCCTTGTTCTTGTACTCCTATGTCCTTGGCAGATGTGGCTAATCAATCAAGCACTTTGTCCAAATCACAAAACCCCTCCAAATGAGGTCCCTCAAAGCTCTAAATATCACACTCGCTGGCTCTTATTTTAAACTTAGCAGCCACCATATTTTGCAATGACATTCTAACTAGTTCTCTGCATTTGTCTTGAATGATACTTGAAGAGGGATCTTCTTAAAATGCAAATTATTTCTTGATATGGATTATTATTCACAATGATAAGCATTTCGTTTCATTTCATGTAGAGATACTTTTATACAAGTTGTTCTATAATCATGAGTTTCCAGAACCAGAAAATGAAATTATATATCAATTCCATTTGTGATTATATGTATAAAACCCCTAAATAAAGTAAAAGAGGCAACCCAATCAATTTATTCCTGGAAAGCAAGGGTGATTCCACAAAAGGAAATCTGTCAGTGTAATAAAACACATTCATAGATTAAAGGACAAAAATCATGTAGATACAGAAAAGATAATTGATAAAATTCAACATCTATTTGTGATTAAGGAAAAAAACCTCAGAAAACTAGGAATAGATGGGAATTTCCTTATTTGATAAAAATTATAAACCAAAACCAAAGAGCAAACATGATACTTAATGCAGAAACATAGGACTCATTTCCTTAAATATCAAAAACAAGGAAAGAGTTGCCCATTGACAAGAAGGTTTGAAAGTTCTGGCCAACGCTTTATGATAAAAAAAAAAATGTGTGAAAGAGAAATAAATGAATAAATTAATGAACAAATAAATTAATAAGTGATAAGTATATTAATAAATTAGAATTTAAAGATTAAAGGGCTGAGACCAAACTTTCACCATCTGCAGATAACAAAAAAGGAAGAGTCAACAATTACAACTATTAATCAAGTTCAGAAAGCAGCCAGATGTACAATTAATTTACAAAAATCAATGAGAAACAAATTGTAAATTGGGTAATATTAATTTCCTGCCTACAACTCCAATGGTTTCCCATCACATACAGGACAAAATCCAACGAAATTCATATTCCTTTTGAGGCCCTTTCCTGTCCCTGAGTCCCCTTGCTCCCTGGGGCTATTTACACATACCCCGTTTGTTTTAACTTCAGGGCCTTTACACTGGCTATTCCATCTTTCTGAAATGCTCTTCCCTCAGCTTTTTGCATGACTGGCTCTTATACTGTGATACTCAAGTATCACGCCACCAGAAAGGCCATCCCTTCCAGTGTGTCTACTTCATTCTCATCACTCTCTTAATTCTCATAATAGATTCAATTCATAATGAGCCAGAAGGTGATGTTTAGCCCTAAACCCCTAATACAGACAACAGAGCCTGGTGCACAGTGGGTGCCTGGTATAAAATTGCTGACTGGACAATTGAAGTTGCACCCTCCATACTGCCCCTTGATCTTGCCCTCACAGGCAATTCCAACAGCCAAACCCTTACCTTTCCTAAGAAGCCGGACAAGGCCCCAGCCTGGGCCCCCAGCCACAGCCAGGCGATGTAAACGGCCCACCTGGGCTTTTGGATCCCCAACAGAGCCCAGCTCCACAGGTAAGTGAGAGCGCAGGGAGGGCATCGTGGGCTCCAGACTCAGTCAGCTCCTGGACAGGGATCAGCCAGGGGGTCTCATGAGGGAAAGAGGAGAAGACTGGACCCTCTGGGAGCAATAAAGACAGAGCTGTCTGGGAGTCCTAGAGTGCAGTCTGAAAGGAAAGGGGTTTGGGGTGGGGGTCTGATTTGGAAGGAAGTGTCTGAATGAGAATAGGGGTAGGCTCTGGAAAAGCTACATACCAGAAGATCAGGAGTCTACAGGAGTCTGCGAACTGAAAGGGCTCTAAGGAAATCTGAGGGCTGGGCACCCTCTGGAGGAGAGGTGTAAGGGTTTCAGGGGTAGGATCTGAGCCCGGAAAAGGAGTCTGGGGGCTTGGCAAGAGGGTCTGAATATAACCTATGGGTTGAAGGAAGGGGAGCCTGAGGGTTAGAATCTGAGAGGGTGTGGAGTCTATGGGCTGTGAGAAGGGGCCCAAGAGTGGAGGTCAGTCCCAGGACAGGGTCTGTGGGTTATGAGAGGGTCTGAAGGTTGGCTCGCGGAGTGAGGTTTAGGGAAGTGTCTCTACGCTGGGGTAGGGTCTACAGGATAAGGGAAGGGACCGAGGGAAGGAAGAGTTCTGAGGACTGTGTCGTGGGCGGGAGGAAGGAAGGGTCGGAAAAGAGCCTGGCGCTCATAAAAGGGTGGGGCCTGCGGCGTTGAAAGTGGGGAGAGGAAGGAGGTGGTCTGAGGGCGGGGTATGCGGGCTAGGGGCGGGGTCTGGTGGAGAGCTGAGGACCCAGTAAGATCTAAGAAGCTTCTGGAGCCCAGATCCCAGTCCAGGAGGCTTAGCATCTACCGTTGGGCTCCGACAGGGATCACCACGTGACCTTGGAGCACTAGCTCTGGCGATCTGGGTGGGTATTCTAGGCGCAGGCGCATCAATGGCCTCCTGCCACGTGTGAGCTTGCGCTGTAGGCTCTGAGAGGCACCACAGCTATGCCCTGAGGTGACCAGAGAGAAGAGACAGCAATGTCCACACCAAAGCTGTCAGCTATGCCCTACATGTCACCCCTTCTATTTTCCCCATTCCAAGACTTGTTAGGGGTGGCTGGTCCTTCGTGATCCCTGGGCTTGGCTGTTTTCTTCGGTGTTTCTCTTCCACCTCCACGGGCTTTTCCCTCTGTCCTTGCCTCAGCCTCTCCTCTTTGCCCTAGATCTGGATCCCCACAGTGTCCTGGACACCTCCTCCTGGATGTCCCCTGGGATCCCCATACTTACCAGATCCCACACTTGCCTCAATATCTCACCAAAAATGCATTTCCTCCTGGATTCTTGTCTCAGGGTTGGCGCTACTGTCTTCTCTTCAAGCCAGAGCCCTGGGCCTTGAGCTAAAAGTCTTCCTCCCATACAGCCTATCAGCCCCATGTCCCACTCAGCCTCCTGATTGTCCTTTATGTCAGCCCCCTCTTCCTTTCCCCACAGCTCCTCCCTTCGAGGATTTCCTACTCCAGCTTTCCCTGGGCTCCCAGCCTGTCTCCCCACTCTTGTCCACCCACCACATGGCAGCCAGGAGGATCGTCCTAAAACCAAACCTGACTCTCTCTCTCCTGCTTGAAACCTTCCTGACTTCCCAGTGTCCTTGACACATGACCCAAGTTCTGCAGTCTGGCATCTAAAACTGCACCATCTGGCCCTGCACATCGTCCATCCTTGTCTTCCCAACCCCGGGTCTGTTTCACACTTCTCTGTTTATGCACATGCCCTTGCTTTTGAAGGTTCTTCTCAATATTTACTTGGTTTCTTATGAATTCTCTGGAAAGTCCTCTTAATTACAAGGTGCCTCCTCTGGCCTTCCACAGCCTCCAGCTTTCCTCAATATTGCCCTAATTCTCTGCCTCAGCGTCCCCTATCATAGCCCAGACCACTCTGGGCTGTCACTGTCTGAAGAAAATGAGCCTAATGAGGTCAGGCCATAAGTTGTCTTGGTCACTGTTGTGTCCTCAGCATCGTTCAGCTCAGAGTCTAGCTCAGAAGAGGCCTCAGAAAATTATTAAACGAGAGTGACTTGCCTCTTTCAGGCATCTCTTCCTGCCCGTGTTGCCTTAGCCCAACCTCTTGACTTCAGTGCCTCAGTGTCTGTTCTTCGCCTGGGCATCCACCGAAGTGAAGAAAGTGCTCTCATCAGCCACTGACTAGTTGAGTAGAACCCAGACTCATTGCAGGATAGACTGCTTCAGTGTCAGGGGGAGGCTTCATTAGTCTTTGATCAATGCCCTCGTTATGCTCTAAGGTTATCTAAAGGTCTCTTTTGAGATGCAGAGCACCTTAGCTGAGCTGGCTGAGGTCAAGATTAGCCCTTCCCCAAGGAGGTGGCTTCAATGCAAAGCAGCAGCTTGGACAGTAACTCAGGACCTTTATTGACCACATAACTCCTGGGGGTGCTAAAAGGGTACCCTCAGGCCCTACCCAGCAGCCTCCTCCAAAGTTCTTGGCTGAGCAGCTCCCGTTCCCTGCGGGCACCCTGCAGCACACTCCGGTTCTCCTGGGCCCTCCGAATCAGGTAGGGGATCACCTCCTCCAGAGAGCCGTAGGGGATGGACTTATACACGGCATAGCCCGCCTGCCCTGCAGGGAGAGTCTTGGCAGGGTGTGGGCTCATGCTTGGGGAGAGGTTCCCCCAGGCTCCATGGGAACTGACTTCCAGTTTTGAAATGTGGCAGACTAGGTGAGTTGGACAAAATTTCCCACTGGAAAAAAACCTAAAAGTTCTGGAGTAAACATTTAAAAATTTTTAAACTTATTAAAATGCTGCCAAGAGAATAAAGAATTTACTAATCCAAGAATTAAGAGACAGTGAGAACCAGAGAGAGAAGACATGCACAGGAAGCATTTCTGCCCTGAAAGTAAAATTGAGCCGCTATTTGATGACTACATAGAGTTGAGGGGGTACAGAAATCCAGGCCCAAAGCCTGCCCAGGGTGAGAGGTGTAAAGGAGAACTTCCCCACATTAAGCTGGAACACATAAGTGTATACCCTCAAAGTAAGACTTCATAAGAAGTCATCTCTTCCACCTCTCCCACTCCCAGGGGATGGCCTTGACCATGAGTCGAGCAGGGAAGAAAACAGAGAAATCCATCTCTGAGAGGTTGTGAGTGTGTGTTGGTCGTCTCACATATTTGCAGCCTGAATTTGCATCCCTGGGATGCTTCAAGGAACCTCAAGCTGTGAATTTAAGATACAATGGTTTTGTACCCTCTTAGCATCTGGCAGAAGAAAACATAAATCTTCTGGTCTCAGGCCCTGGGGAGCAACACAGTGAAGATGACCATGTACACAGGAAACAAGACACCATGATCCAGAACCAGCAAACACAACAAAGAACAGGTACAGAGACACAGGCCTGCAAGGTCTTTAAACATTGGAACAACAGATCTATCTGGAAGGGTCTGGAGACCGAGCCATCTGCAGGCGCTAGATAGGAGCCTGGCCAGGCATTGGCTGAGAATGGGAAAAGGAATCTGGTGGAGAGGGAATGAGGACTGGGGCTGGGCGGGGCATGGTGGCGGTGGTAGGGAATGAGCCATTTACATACCCAATGCCAGGGAGACATGGTCACACATCCCCAGAAGTTGTCCAAAACAGACAGGCCCATCCAGAGGAATGCCCAGCTCCCACATGCTACAGAAAAAGCCACATCATCAATCCACATAGTGGCTAGATCCAGAACTGAAAGTCAGCCATTGTACACTCAATGGCTGTTCCAGTTATTTAAATATTGGATAACTTTTAAACTTGATAAATAATAACTGCTCGGAAGCCCCTAAAAGCTCCGCAGTGAGTCCCAATTCCTTCCCTGGAACCCTCGGACCTCTCCATGCCCTAGCAAATAACGAGTGATGCCTTGTTCACCCGGGGCATACAGGACTTACAGGTATAGCGGGGGTTAAATATTTTTAATACCCTTCCCAGAATCCCTTTGAACTTACTGTCCCCACACTGTTCCTCCCCTTGTTTCATGTCCACCACCCTCTGCCCATCCTTGGCATGTGAGCAAGGGAAAGGAAGCTCCCCTCATACCGCTTGGTTGCCTGGCAAACAGTTTTCTCATTGTGAGAAGCCACCATAAGTTGGCATGCAGGGCCACGGTGGGACACGTGGGTCAGCATCAGCTCCAAACAGCGGCTATAACTGAGGAGAGATGTTCCATTCAGATATGGCACCTGTGAGTGAGAGTCAGGCCCCAGGGACTGGGCATTTTGGTTCTTGGGAGGTGTGGTGGCTAAGGGCAAGGACCCTGGAGTCAGAAAATACCTCCTTCCACCTGGACCAGCTAGCTTCAAGGGCCATCCCTTCTCCTTTCTCTCTTGTAACATTTAACAGCGATGTGAGGATGGAATGAGATGAAGGTGTACATAAAGCCTTTGGTACAATGGCAGTTTCACAACGAAGGTCCACATCACACACACAAAATAACATTTACCAAAGGTCATTCACTTGCAGCATTGTCTATGGAACATGATTAGCAACAACCCAAATGTCCATCAGTAGGGGACTGGCTAGGTGAACGATGGCACGCACAGGATAGCAGAGTGCCATGCAGCTGTAAAAAGACCAAGGACACTCTAGGCACTGATATGGCAAAGTAAAAAGACCGGCAAATGCTTTCCAAGCTTGCTGTAGGCTGGGTGCCACCTAATGGCCTTCACGTACTATGCTGGTTATTCTCCATTGCCCTCCAGATGTGTTTTCGGCTCTTCTCGGTCCCTCAGAAAGTTTTTACATCCTGTAATCCCCATGGAGTCATGGGCAGGAGATCAGAAGGTAGGAGAGAGAGCGCGGGGGTTTCACCTCTTAGCCCCCTCTCTGGCCCACTCCCACTGTCCCACACCTTGTGTGTGGCCACACCTCCTCCAGCGTGGCCACTTTATCTCATCTATAGAACAAGGGTCGTAATAGCCTCCCACTTGTGTGGGTTCCAGGTGCTTCAGCATTCCCTGTGGGTTTCCCGAACCTTGCCCACACTCCATAAATTTGGTCCCTTCACTAATTCTCCTTTAGTCTGTATAGAATTATTTCCTCTGGGACGCTGCCTGACACACATATATTCACTCATGTCACTCTCAAATCAACACTGTGAGGTAGATGTTCTGGTTATCCCCGTTTTACAGAGGGGGAGATCGAAGGTGAAAGAGGTTAAGATTCTGGTCACTGGGTCACACAGCTAGAAGTGACCAAGCTGGGATTTGAACCCAGGTTATCTGATACCCCAGGGGCTAGACTCATTATCACTAGACTATTCTGCCTTTAAGATATGCAGTTGAGTGAAAAGGCAAGGAACAGTGTGGAGACGTGATGCCTTTTGCACATACACACACAAAAATCTTTGTGTATGTGCATAAAGGAACTCAAGAAATACATATAATGAAAAGGGTTACCTGTGGGGCCAGGGAGACTCCATAATTAGATAGGGATTTGGGTCAAAATGAGATATATACATTTTCATCTAATTTTGATGTTCAAATCCCATGAATTTATTACTTATTTAAAATCTATATTAAAACATGAATGGTACTGAGCCATTCATGTGCAGAAATGGGATGTGCGGAAATGGGAACCCTCATACAGTGCTAATGTGAATGTAAAATGGTGCAGCCATTGTGGAAAACCACCTGGCAGGTCCTCAAAAGGTTAAACATGGAGTTACCACATGACCCAGTGATTCTACTCCCCGAGGATTGGACTTGTGGGAGAATTGAAAATGCACGTATGTTTACTTGATCAGCAGTCTCCTTCTTGGGCTCCCTCCTCCTGCCTTTCTACCCCCCTTTCCAGTTGTTTTCCATGTGCAGCCAGAGGGAGCCTATTTAAATGTGTACATGAATGTTCACAGCAGCACTATTTACAACAACCAAAAAGTGGAAACAATCCAAATGTCTGTCAGCTGATGAATGGATAAGTGAACTGTAGTCCATACACATAATGGAATGTTACTTAGCCATAAAAAAGAATGAAGCTTTGACACATACTGTAATATAGTTGAACACTGAAAACATTATGCTGAGTAAAAGAAGCCAGATACAAAGGCCACATATTATATTCATTTGCATAAAATGCCCAGAATAAGCAAATTGACAGAGACAAAAAGATTAGTGGTTGCCAGGGGCTGAGGGGAGGAGGGAATGGGGAGTGACTGCTAATGGGTTTCTTTTTGAGGTGACAAAATATTTTAGAATTAAATAGTGGTGATGATTGTACAACCCTGTGAATATACTAAAATTCACTGAATTGTACACTTTTAAATGGTGAATTTTTATGGTATGTGAATTATATGGTACCTGCCTAGAAGCCCTCACTGCCTTTGGATGCAAGCCTAGGTTCCAATCATGGCTTGGCCACTTGCTCTGGAAGCTTGGTAAGTTCCTGTGGCTCTATAAACCTCTCCTTAATCCACTGTGAAATGAAGTCAGACTTTGTAAACTCCATGGGGCAGGACCTGGGGCCCTCCTTGGTGGCTGTCACCAGGGTCCAAAACAGATTCTAATCTAAATCAGGTGGTCAGCAAGTATGCATTGAAGAAATAAAGTCCTTCTTCCCAGAGCCATGGGTTGGGAGTCAAAGGAGTCTACCCACATCTTGCCCCCAGCACAGAGTGATCTGAGGTGAGTAAGAATGAGGGTCGACAGCCAGGCTGCCTGGACTCAAATCTTAGCCCTGCCACGTAATAGCTATGTGACCTGAGGTAAGTGATTTCACCTCTCAGCGCCTCAGTTTCATCCTCTTGTAATGGGGATGATAATAATAGTACCTATTATTTGTAGTTGTTTATTCATTCAGCAGATCTGTACTGACTAAGTACCACCATGTAACATATACAATTTTAAGCACTGAAGGTTCCGCAGTGAACAAATCAGAAACCCCTGGCCTCCTGGGAACCCACTCTAGTGGGGGAGTCAGACAATAAGCAGCTTAATACATAACTGTATAGAAACTCAGCTGCCGATGAATGCTAAAGAGAAAAATTAATCCAGGAAGAGAGTGGGTGAGCGGATGTTCTAGTTTTTGATAGCGAGTGCAGGGAAGGTCCCTTGAGAAGCTATCAATACACAAAGACCTGAGGAGGTGAGGGATTGAGCAGCTGCCTAGAAGAAGAATGTTTTAGGTAGCACAAGTAGGAAGTACAAAGGCCCTGGGGATCATCAAGGAGTGTGAGTGAGGGGAAGAGTGGAAGGAAAAGTGACAGAGGTGACAGCGACCAGATCCTGTAGGGCCTTGTGGGCCATCGTTAAGGATCTGTGGTTTACTGAGGGTGCAATGGGAGGATTTTGACTTGGGTATAAACAGGCTCCCCCTGGCTGCACAGACAGGGAAGGAGTAGAAGGTGAGGAGGAGGGAGCCCAAGGAGGAGCCTAAGGAGGAGCCTGCTGATCAGGTGGTAAGTGGCAGTGTCCTGGACCAGGGAGAGGGAGTAGACACACACAGGACGCTCAGCATCATGGGTAGTGAGCTCTAATTAAAGGTTGGATGTTATTCGCCTCAGAGTCTGGCCTGGCCCAGTCCTACCTCTGTCTGGTAGCCTCATAGTCAGGCTGAGTAGGATCTTTGGCCCCTTGGAGTAGGGCCATCTTTCTTTCCTTGTCCATATACGCCCCTCGTACCAATTTCACTCCAAAGGCCAGACCAGACCTGTCTGCAGCCTCAGCATCTCGCCTCAGCCGCTCGTATGTGTCCTGTCAGAGGACATGGGTACCTTCAGGTCAGGGTGCTGGGACCCCAGCTGGCAGCCCCCGGGAGCACACCACACACCTTCAGATAGGCCTGGTAAGTGTTCCACACCCAGGGCCCACCTTCCTTGGGGCTGTTCCAGCGCATTGCTAGGGCAGCCACTAGCAGAGACAGAGCAGGATTCAACGAGGTGTACTCGGCGTCCACCAGGAGCCTCACGTTCTGGGCCCGGGCATGCTGAGGGTGAGACAGGCTGTAGTCAGAGCTCCAGGGGTTCCCAACAGGTGCAGTGGAGCCAAGTCAAGGCAGAAGGCATTACCTGTGCCACCTGCTGCAAGCGTCTCAGAGAGGACTGGAGATGCTGATTTTGCTCGGCATTGAGGCAGGGGACCTGGAAGCCCTGGGGGAGGGCAGCAGGGGAGGCAAGAGAAGCTCAGGACTTTCTTCTAGGGCCTAAGTCTCCTCTCCCCCATTGCCAGGAAGGGGAAAAGGTTTAGAAATTGTTAGAAATCTGCACAGTTGCTGTATCATATATGTACTATTTGTCGAAGTATAACACAATGGTAAAGCCCAGAATCTGAGTTCGAATCCTGGTTCTATCAATTCCTGTGTGGTTTTGAGCAAGTTGTATAACCTCTCTAGGCCTCAACTTTCTCCTCTGTAAAATGGAGATGATAATAATAGCTACCTTATAAAGTTGTTGTCTGGATAAAAATGAATTAATATGTGAGACGTACCTGGACATAATCAGGATAGGACAATACTAGCACATAATAAGCACTCGATACATATTGTTATTATAATAATAGGTGACTGCATATACCATCTTGTATATTTAATTTCCACAGTGATTCTAGTAGACAGAAGTTATTCCAAGCTTCATTTTCCAATGAGAAAACTGAAGCTAGAGAGAGAAGCGACTTGGAATTGACCTATAGAAAGTGCTTAGAGCAGTGAGTAGTTCATAATAAGTACGTAAGTGTTTCCTCTTAGTCTCTTAGGACCTCAATTTCCTCATTAAATGTCAAAGGCCTCATTGCAGCCTGCAAAGCTTCCATCCGGTCTGGCTTCTCTGCTCTCACCTCCTCCCACTCTCTGCCTTACTCTCTGCCCTCCAACCGCACTGGCCTCCCTGCTATTGAACATGCCAGGTACCTTCCCGCCTCAGAGCCTTTGCTCTAACTGTTCCTTCCACCTGTAACACTCTTCCCCGGGAGGTCCACTTACCTCTCTTCCAGGTCTTTGTTCCAATGTCCCCTTCTCAATGAGGTTTTTCCTTGGTTTAAGTTTGCGACTTCCTATCCGGGACTCTCTTCCCCTTCCTCAACCTTATTTTCCCCTACGATGCTTATTTATACTTGTTACACACTGGCTTTGGTTTTCATTAGTGTCTCTTGCCCCTCCCTGACTAGCAAGTGAGTGCCTGGGGGGCAGGGAGTATGTCCTGGCCATCGTCTTCTCCGCCACCCCCCCCCCCCAGCACAGCACTTGGAATATGGCAGATGACTATCAAACATTTAGAAAATTCATAATGTGGAAATCATAACTGTCTCTAACTCACAGTCTTATTATGGGGATCCAAAGGATCAATGAGAGCTGCTGGTAACCAAGATGTCCAGCTGTGTTCAGATAACTTCTGGGAAGTTAAAGAAAGAGGAGCAGGTAGGACTTAAGTTTTATTCTATATAACAGGGTCAATATGGATGAAGCGGGACTAGGCTTGCTAATTGAACTCCCCCTGAGGACAGGTTGGTCTGAACATAGCACCCACCCCCATTTTGAGGGAGAAAACTGTCTCCAGGAGGAAGGAAGGGCTAGGGGCACCTTCCCAGCCACTTTTTCTCCAATCAGTGAATTGTCTCCCTTTGGCTTGGGGCATAGTCTTGGGGGGAGTTCTGGGGGTGTCAGCAGCTGGCAGAGCTCCTTATATATAATGGCCACCCTCATAGAGGGCCTATTCTGTGCTAGGTGCTATTTCAGGTACTCACCAAATTATTAACTCATGTACTCTTCACCACCCTCTGAAGTAGAGACTATTACCACCCCCATTTTACAGAGGGGGAAACTGAGGCACAGGGAGGTTGAAATCGCTTGTCTAAAGTCACACAACTAACTAGACCTGGAATTTAAACTTCAGCTTCTCCAAAGCCTGGATTCTTGACCACCACTTTAAACAACCACTCACAGGCAGAGAGTAAATGTCCCCCTGGAACATGTAATGGTAGTCCCCTTTTCTCCAAGAGGAATACATACCAAGACCCCTGAGTGGATGCCTGAAACCACGGACAATAACTCGACACTATATATACTATGGTTTTTTTCTATGCATTCATGCCTTTTCTCTTAAAGGAAGCACTTTATGGCTTCTCTTTGGCATGGCATATCTGAATTGCCAGCATCTCTCCTCTTGTACTTTGGGGCCATTGTTAAGTAAAATAAGGGTTACCTGAACACAGGCAGAGCGATACTGCAACAGTCGATCTGATAACTGAGAAGGCTACCAAGCAGCTAAACCGGTGGGTAGCACATACAGCGTGGACATGCTGGACCAAGGGATGAAACTCATTCCAGCGGGTCAGAGTGGGACAGTGTGAGATTTCAAGTTACTCAGAATGGTGCACAATTTAAAACTTATGAATTGTTTATCTCCAAACTGTTCCATTTAATAGTTTCAGACCACAGTTGATTCCAGGTAACTGGAACTGGAAAGTAAAACCTCAGACAAGGGGGGACTACTATAAGAAACACTTAGGACAGTGACTGGCACGTTGTGATAAGTTCTCCACTATTAATTTATTGTTTAAAAATCACTTGCTTCATTCATTCACTCATTCATTGATTTGACATAGATCTTGTCTAGGTGCCAGGGGTTGGGGATATGGAAGTGAACTGGAATCATGAATTGTGCTGTGGAAGCAGAGGATGTGGAGAGCAAGGATGGGTGGGGACTCAGATCTGAGATGAAGGGTGGTAGGGCTGCCTCTGAGATGGAGACAGGACGGGGAAGCAGGTCTGGGGAGACACTGAGGCCAGTGTGGGACCCAGCAGGTGTGGAGGACCTGGGAAATGCCCAAGAGGCTTAGGGGAAAGGCTAGGGCTTGAGGCAGAAACATGGGAATCATTAGTGCTGGCTGGGGAAACTGAGGCTGTAGGGGGTAGGTGAGAAAGCCCTTTGAAGGGAGTAAGGGATAAAAAGAGAGAGAGACAGGACTCCATATTTAAGACACAGGCAGAGAAAAACCTAACAAAAACCGAGAATGAGCCAGCAGCTATGGAAAAGGAAAACCAGGTGTGATAGCATTGGGGAAACCAAGGGAGGTATGTGACACAAGAAAGAGGACGGTCCCACTGTTCGTTGCCAAGTCAGATGCCAGCTGGGTGGGGGCTTTAATCCTTAAAGCTGCCCTGGGAAGGAGTTGGTAGCACTCTCTTCATGTGACTAAACTAAAACTGAAGAGATGAAACTCTTTAGATTCCAAAACTGATTCTCTGAAACACTAAATCCTGCTTCTATGTATTTTGTGACATATTTAAAAAATTATAGATTAAAAAAAAAACAAGATAAAAAAAAAACATCAGCATGCCCCTACAGAATTGTTTGGGATGGCGGAGACTTGGAGGCCATAAGGGTGTCCATTCCGGGGGAGGTAAACCACACACGTGGAAGCAGAAACTGCAAGCAATGGATTACCTGTTCACAAAGATGCTTGAATGGACCTTGTGATCTGAGTGTTTATTGGAAAAAGTAGGAATGAAATAGATAACATAACACTATTTTTGTACATCTTAAAACATACCCCCTCAGATTGACAGAGAAGGACACAAGGGAATTTTCTGCAGTGATGGAAATATTCTATATCTTGATAGGGATTTGAATTGCTCAGGTGTGTGAATATGTGGAAACTCATTGAATGGTACATTTACAATTTGTGCATTTCATCATATGGAAATTTTACCTGAAAAGAAATAAAGTACTGTAAATAATTATCAAGTTCTAATTAGCAATATGCATTCTGAAGCATTTGGAGGGAAGTGTACTGATGTTTGCAACTTACTTTGAAATGCATCAAAAAATAAGATGTATTGATGGATGGACAGAGCAATGGATAGAAGGACAGATATGATTTAAAGCAAGTATAGTTAAATGTTAACAGTGGCAGGTATGTGGGTGTTCACAGTAAAATTCTTTAAACTTTTCTGTATGCTTGAACATTTCCATAATGAACCATTGGAAAAATATGCCCCTAAGCAGTATACACTTGGCATAACGAAATCACAATAATAAAGAAATATACATTATACAGGATGAAGTGGGGCCAATGGCAGATAGTGTAGAAATAGGACATAGAAATAAAAAGGAATGAAGGAATGAATGGATGGATGGATGAATGAATGATTAAATTGAACCTCATTGGTCTAATCATAATTCCCAGCCATCCAGTACACATTAGCATAGCTGAGTAGATTGATAAAATATTGATATACTTTCTTCCTGTTGATAAAGAGCTTCTTTCTCAATCACTCTTCAGAGCTCCCAGCCCCCAGGCTCCTTCCCTAGAACCCTCAGATGACCCATAGTCTGTCCATTCCAATGATTCCCCAGGGCTATAGACACATTTATTCTGATTGTTCTGAGCCTAGAAAGTAGTGGTAGTTAAATAGTTTGAACATTCTATTTCCAGGCTTCTGCTACATACAAGTCCAGGGGAGTCTGCTCCCCTGACATTCCCCACCAACCATTCATTTCTCTCCCAGTCTGAGATCCTTACCCGGCCAGAGTCCATGGCTTCTGCCAGCCTCTCAGGGCTCAGCTCCAAGGGAGCTCCGGGCCTTCTGACCCACGAAGTTAGCTCCTTCTGGAATGGGGTGGTGGGTGGGGTGATGAGAGGGACCTTGTAGGCAGCCACACCCTCCTCCCACATGCCATCCATCCCTTACACAGAGCCGAGAGCTGGTCAGCGCCGTCACCTTCAGTTGCATGAGGATGTTCCCAGTTGGGCCAGGAGTCGCCAGGAGGCCTCGTGACAGGTCCACACACCGCAGCATCACACTGAGGTTCCCCTCATACCAGGCCTCACTGCCCAGCCAGAAGGCATCAGGTCCTGGCTGGGCAGTGAGGCCTGGGCAGCTAATCCTTTTCTGCCATCCTCCAGACCTCCCAGGGCCCTGGCCCCTGACTCATCCAGTCTTTTAAAACATTTCAATATAACCGCCCATGACAAGCATGTATAGACAATGATGGCCCATGAGGTGGCTGTGCTTACTCACCCAGTCTTGACAGCTGAGTCTGGCTCCTCCTCAATAGGCACTGCCAGCAGGGGCCGGAGGCCTTGAGTCTGGAGCTGTTGTACACAGCCCCTCACCTCCTCTGCCGTCTCACCAGCCACAAACTGCCCATAGACAGATGCTCGGAGAAGCGCGCCTGAGAGCCGGGAGCCCAGGAATCGCTGAGACCAGGCCTGGAGCTGGGGTGACAAGGAGTGAGAGCTCAAAACTGGACCTTGGGGAGCCCTTAGACAAAGCCCCAGGGTCACTGCTCACCACCAGGCCGTGGGTGACCAGAGGGGGCCAGGCACACAGCCGTAGCACTAGCAAAGCCCGTGTCAGTTCTCCTGTGCCCTTGAGGTGGAAGGCCGCACCATCAAAGCTCAGGGGCTGCCAGCCCCTAGCAGAGGGGCCAGCCTGGGAATAGAGCACTCGACAGGTCCAGAGCATCATGAATCCCTCACCACACCAAGTAAAGGGGCTTTGGAAGTAGCAGGGCTACCAGTGCCTCTTGCCTGGCCAGGGGCAGTGACTCATTAACCAGGCAGTTGCCAGGAAAAGGCAAATCTTTAGGATCACGGGCTCCTCGGAAGTCAGTTAATTATCAACTGATAAGGACAGAGTTCGGAATAACGGGGACAGGAAAGGACAACCGTCAGCATAACAGCTCATGAACATGTGCCAGTGGGTGCTAAGTGAGAGCAGGGCTCTGGCAGAAAGGACCTCTGGTTTCAAGGCAGTTTGACTTCGTGATCTTGGGTAAGTTATTTGACCTCTCTTGTTGCAATTGCTTCATCATAAAATGGGAGAAAGTGCAGTGTTATTGAATAAATTAGAAAATACCTATAACCTCTAACCCAGCTGTTCCATGCTAAGTATATATCCTAGAGAACTTGAACATGCGCTTCAGGGAATAGGTAGAGGAAGGAATGTTCATAGCAGCAATGTTTATAATAGCTCCAAATGGGAGTCACCTAACTATTCATTGACTGGAGAATGTATAAATACATTGTGGTATATTTATACAACAAAATACTATAAAGCAATGAAAAAAGAATAAATCATATGGACAAATCTCACAAATATAATGTTGAGTGAAAGAAGCCAGGCACCAAAGACATGCCGTATTATTCCATTCAATCAACTTGAAAGCAGGGAAATTAAATAAAGTAATAAAGTGTTGGGGATACATACGTACATGGATGGTCCAACTTTAAAGAAAAGGTGAGCAAGAAAATGATTATTACAAAAGCCAGAGAGGTGGTTACCTCAGGGGATGGGAGGAGTTGTCACTGAGTAGCAACTCATGAGAGTTTCTATGTTCTTTTTTTCTTAAATGATGATGATTCACAGTTGTTCACATAAGTATTTTTTAAAGCTATACATCTAGATTTTATACTCTTGAATGTAAAATACATATCACAATTAAAAGTAAAAAGTTAATCATGGGTTGAGGGATGAGAATAAAAAGTAATCATAGTATCAGTCTCACAAGGTTGTTATGAGGATCCAATGGGTTCAGGGGCACACACAGCCTGGTACACAGTATGGGCTCGGTAAGTACTGGCTGTGATCATTACATGCTGGGTATGCACAGTCTCATTTGTGTCTGTGCTCCTGGTGAGATATATACCATTAATTATCCTCATGTCTGGGGATCCTGAAAACCACCTCAGGTTTGCTGAGTCACTAGAGGGACTCAGAGCTCAGAAAAGCATTTTTTACTCATGGGTATGGTTTATTACACTGAAAGGATATAGATTGAAAATATCAAAGGGAAAAGGAGCATAGGGTCCAGGAGATGCCAGACAGAAGCATCCAGTTGTCCTTTCCCAGTAGAGTCAAGTAAAGAGCACTCAGTTCTCCCAGCAACAATGCATGACAACACATATAGTGTACTGAAGCCAGGGATGCTAATTACCATTGATTAGCACAGGACTTAATTTTTGCTGAATGAATGATTTAATGGTTTTTGTTTGTTTGTTTGTTTTGGCATTTGCTATGGACAAGGGATTTGGAGATTCCTTCATATGGCAATACAAGTGGATTATGGATGAGACCCACTTCTTGAGTCATTGTCATCTTGAGGCTACCAGAATCACCCCCTCAAAAAACTCATGATCTGGCAAAGGGTAGAATGGGACTGCCGGAGAGGTGGAGTCTCCCTGAGAGTGGTCGCTCATAATAGCGGATACTGGAATTGTCAAAATCAGACTATAAACTCTGTAAAATGTTTAAAGAAATAAAATATGCAACCATAAACATAAGCAAACAACAAGAGAATATCAGGAATGAAAAAGTGGATTTGAAAAATTAAAAGAAAGATGAAACTTCCAGAGATGAAAAATATAATAAATGTAATTCCTGAAACGAAAATTAAAAACTCAGTGTACCAGACATAGCTGAAGACAGAACTATTGAACCGAAAGATAAGTCAGGAAATTATACAGCAAAAGGAGAAAAAGAGATAAATATATGAAATAGAAGTTAAGAAACATCAAATATCTAACAAAAGTCCCCAAAACAGAAATAAGAGAGAATGTAGGAAAGGCAATCCTTGAATAAATAATGGCTGAGAATTTCCCCAAACTCATAAAAAACATGAATCCACAGTTCCAAGAAACAAGCATCTCCTAAACTAGATAAAAAAAAAAAAAAAAGAAAGAAATTCATGCCTACACACATTAAAATGAAATTGTACAACACTGAAGGTAACTAGATCTTTTCTCTGTTTCTGCATCCTCTGGAGTAGAGTGTTGAAATAAATCTCTAGGCCCAAGATGGAGCCGCTTGTGCCTGGGGCGCCACATCAACCGACCAAAACGTAGTTACCATTTATGTCCCTGCAAATGTTGTGTCTGACCAGAACCGCAGTATAACCAGTCAGGCAATCCCCAAACACCAAACCCACTATAGGCCTTCTCATCCCAAGCAAGGTTGCCTGTGTGGCCCCAGCCAATGAGATATTTGCTACTTGTCTCTTCCTTGTTCTTTATTCTTTATCCTATAAAAGCTTCTTGCCTTCTGTCCCATTTTGCAGTTCTCCGAAAGGAGACTGTCCACTTCATGAAGTATTAAAGTTTGTTTGTATCATCTAAATTGTCTTCTTTAATCATTTTTTTAAATAATAGCATGGACTAGACACCCCACAAATTCTTACTGAAAAAAAGGTTGAGAATTCCAAGTTGAGATCACAGGCAAATTAAAGGCAAGGAGGCAGAAATAACTATGGTTCATAGAAGAGAAAAACATTACTTCTAACTTACAGAAGCACAAACTAGAACTGGGGGAAAGTAAAGTTGAAACTGACAGTTTGGGAAGGAGAGAGACTGTGGGGGGGGCGGGGATGTTAAGTGCCTGGCAGAACCGACAGAACTACAATAGGCTGCTGCTCAGCAGCTGCTATGGAAGGTTCTTGAATAATGTTCCCAGATGGTCCTTCCGTGAGTGATTATCCATTTTGTGGTGAGAGAAGAAAAGGTTTGAATATTAGCACAGAGGCAGAGTTCTAAGTGGGAGAACAGCTGTGGGTTGCAGAGTCCTTTCATTAGTTCTGACTGGGTCGCCTGATGACCCTAAGCGGATCACTAGGGCTGGAGTGTGGGATACGCTGGCCAGATATAAGTGATATGCCTACCTGTGGATCCCCAAGTAGGGTGGGCTAGATAAGACACACAAAGCCTAGCTGAAGTGGGGGACTAGGCATTGTTGCTTCCAAAGAGTCTCCACGAAAAAGGGCGAGTGGGCATTGGATGACAGACTAACGTGGCTCATGAGTGATTCTGATGGTTCCGGGAGAGAAAACATAAAAAGAACTTAGAATAGGGATTGGTGTACGGAAACAACTCATAAATGCTGTCTTGTTGTTTCAAGTATTCAATGGCTTCCTGTTACCCACAGGATAAAGTACAAATACCCTAAGATGACCATCGTGATTTATCGTTGCACTTTCACTGGCCTCAATTCATGCCTCGACAGTTATTCTCCAGCAACAATTTTGGGAAAATCCCTCTGCACACTGTGCTCCTGCGTCCTCTACGCCCGCATGCCCGCACAGCTACTTAGCTTTTAATATCGGGGCTTGGTGATCACTTACGTGCAGAGGACACTCTTACCACCACTGGAGTTTTTATCTCTAGCACAGAGGTTTCTGCTGAACTCCAGACCCAAAGTATAGGACCGCTTATTTAGAATCTCGGACTAGATTGGCTCGTCTCAAACGGGGCGGTACCGCCCCCTGGTGGAAGCATGGAAATTTGCACAAACGCTATTGGTTGCCACATTGATTGGAGGGCGCTACACTTTTAGAGGTCAAGGATCAGAAATGCGGGACACTGCCTCCGCCTCCTGAACAACTTGAAAATGTCCTTCAAGGCACCCGTGTAGGTAATAATTGTTTTATAATTATATGAAATTCTTAATATAACACGCATACATACACGACATGGTTGACAATATAGTGACTCTGTGAAATGAAACTATGGTATAAATAGAATGAAAAAAAAATTATTGTTCAGTAGGATACCAAAGGCCGTTCACCATATCGGAAAACCACAATTTCAAACATAATGCCACCTATGAGATATGATGTAAAATTTTAATGATGTATGACACACAAAAAGAAATATGCCTTTGTCCTCAGAAGTTTTACAGGTTTCAAGAGAAAGCAAACCTGTAATTCAGTTAAGATTGAGTATGTGGAATAAATCAGGACTAGCACTAAAAGACAGAAAAAAATTTAGGACGTTGTTGGTTAGTGCTAGAAGCTGTGCTGTTGGACTTTATGTGGAGATTCTGCTCAAACCTGATCCAGTGCACCTGCACTCAGTTTTGAATCCAGTTCTATTATCCCTTATTATGTAATTTTGGATAAATTACTTAAAAAGAAATATTGTGGACTGAACAGAGCATGGTTTCTAGAATCAGACAGATCTGATTTTCAATCCCAGCTCTGCTATTTAAATAGATAGTGATCTTAAGTGTGTTAATTAACTTCTATGAGACTGTTTCCTTGTCAGTCAAGTGGAGAAAGTAATCTTTATCTCATACAGTTTTGTGAAGAATAAATGAGATGGCGTGTATTATAATAATAAAAGAAATGTGCCCATATTACAAGTGTTCAATCTGACAAGTTTTCAGAAAGTGGCAATACCTGTATAACTAGTACTCAAGTCAAGAAATGACATTATCAGTCCCCTTGATGTCCTCCTTGTGGCATGTTGCAACCACTCTCTCTCTCTCCCAAAAATGACCACCCTTGACTTCTAGTGCCACAAATTAGTTTTGCCTGTTTTTAACGTTAAGTAGATGAAATTACACAATATGTTTCCTCGGGGGCCTTATTTCTTTGATTCAATGTTACGTTTGTGACAGAAACAAACTCATAGATACAGAGAACAAACCGATGGTAGCCAGATGGTAGGGAGTTTGGGGGACTGCATGGAAAAGATGAAGGGATTCAGAAATACAAATTGTCAGTTATAAAATAGTCATGGGGATGTAAAGTACAGCATAGGGATAGGCAGAGGACTTGAATAGACATTTTTCCAAAGAGTATATACAGATGGCCAACAGACATATGAAGAGATACTCGAAGTCACTAATCATCAGAGAAATGCAAGTTGAAACCCCAATGAGATATCACCTCACACTGTCAGAATGGTTATCACAAATAAATCAAGAAGCAGCAGTGGTGTCGGTAAGGACTTGAAAAAGGAACCCTCATACTATGTTGGTGGGATTGCGAATTGATGCAGCCATATGGAAAACTGTTTGGAGCGTCCTCAAATAATTAAAAATAGAATGGCCTTATAACTCAACAATTCAACTTCTGAGTATTTATCTAAAGAAATCTAGAAAACTAATTCAAAAAGATATATGAATGCCTATATTCACTGCAGTGCAATTTACAATAGCCAAGATATGGAAGCAACCTAAGTGCTCAGCAATAGACAATTGGATAAAAAAAGAGGTCGTATATATATACAATGGAATATTACTTGGCCATAAAAAATGAAATCTTACCATCTGAGAAAACATAAATGAGCCTAGACGTTATTATGCTAAGTGAAATAAGCATAATAAGATAAAGACAAATATATGATTTCACTTATACGTGAAATATAAATAACAAAATAAATGAACAAATAAAACAGAAACAGATTCATAGGTACAGAGAACAAAACTGATGGTTGCAGATGGAAGGAGGGTGGGCGGCTGCGTGAAAAAAGCGAAGGCATTAAAACGTGCAAATTGGTAGTTACAAAATAGTTACGGGCATATAAAGTGCAACATAAGGAATATGGTCACTAATGTAATGACTATGTATGGTTCCAGGTGGGTACTAGACTAATCAGGAGAATCACCTCATAAACTATATGAATGTCTAACCACTATGCTGTACACCTGAAACTAATTTAAAATAATGTCGAATGTTAACTATAATACTATAATTGAAAAATCAAAAACAAAGTATCAAAAATAAAAATAATAAAATATGACATAGGAAATATAGCCAATAATATTGTAATAACTGTGTATGGCGTCGGGGGGTACTAGACTTATCAGGAAGAGGGCTCACATTATAAGTTAAATAAATGTCTAACCACTATGTTGTACAATTGAAACTTGACACTTAATATAATATTAAGTGTCAACTGTAATTGAAATTTTTTTTAAATAATGTCCATCAGCCTAGGTAAATAAATATAATTCACAAGTCCATTTTAATTAATTATGTGAATTTACCATAATTTATTTAACTGTTACCATACTGATAGACATTTAGGTTGTTTTCAGTTCTGTGCTGTTATAAATATTGCAGAGGTTAGCATACTTCCATAAATGTCTGCACATCTATCTGGCTTTAATCGTAGGTATGGAAATCTAGGGAAGTTACAAATTTATACCCCACCAACAGTGGCCTCTTTTGCTACATTGTTGCTAACACTGCATATGAGTTTCCTTTTAAGTTTTGATCACCTCATGGGCAAAAATTACATTTATTTCCCTTTGTATTTCTTTGATATTGAATATGTTTCCACATGTTTATTTTCCACTTTTTTTTTCTTTTGGGACTTGCTTCTTCTTGCCTATTTTTCCATTAGGATAGTCAGTTTCTTTTATTCCTCGATAATAGTTTGTGTACTAAATATATTAACTTTTGGTCTAAAAAAAATGTTATGTTTTTTAAGATTCGTCCATTTGTTATCCATATCAGTAGTTCATTTATTCTCAATGCCATAGTATCATTGGATGAATATAGAATTTATCTATTCTCCTTTGATGGACACTTGGATTGTCTCTAGTTTTTGTTTCATCTATTGGTTATATACCTAGGAGTGTACTTACAGGTCAAAGGGTAATGCATAGGTTCAGATTTAGTAGATACAAATAGTTTTTTGCAAAGAAGTTGCATTGATTTACATTTCCATAAGCACATGGTTGTGCCTGAGAATTTTTGTTTTCTTCTATTTATCTTTTTTCTTCTGGACTGCAGGGACACCATATGGATTAACCATTATCCTTGATTCATGATGCATTCTGGTCCATGCAAAGCCCCTTCTCCAATAGTGAACAATCTGGTTATCATTAATATATTTATTTCTTTGATCAATCCCTCTGTATGTAACTGATCTCACATTGTTGCCACTACCCCTGTCCTGATACTGGTCCTTTTCACTACACTAAGACTCTAACAGCCTGCACTGGGCAGCCCTCCTGTACATATCCCTCACTCTACTTGGCCTCTGACACCTCACCTTAGAGTTGTTATGGCAACACACACACACACACACACACATACACACACACACCACGCAATCTATGAGCTTGCTTTAGTATCACAAAAAAAGTTTAGGACTGAAAGCTCTTACTTTACTTTTAATCCTTGTTTTTCATAGCTACCTTGCCCTTTTCATTCATAACCTTGATGAGTTTCTTTTTACTGTAATCGGATTTGTATGTTTTATTACTCTAAGAGAACATGGTGTTGGTTTTTTTAAAAAGAATTTTTATTTTACATTTTTTATTAATTTATTTTATTTTTTTATTCTGTGAACTTTTGCGGGGGTTATTCTATGGTTCTTTTTCTAGTTTATTAAGATAGTCACTTCATGACTTTGGAACTTTCTCTTTTTCTAGCATAATTATTTAAGGGTATAGATTTCCCTCAAAGCACTGTTTTTGATACTCCCCACAGGTTTTGATGGGTAGTATTTTCATTTTCCTCCAGTTCTAGATATTCTTCATTTCTTATACTCAACGTGGGCCAATCCAATTTGTCCTGTCTGAAATTTGGAATATAGGCATTACATTTTAGAGTCAAGCAACTGTGTGGTACTGGCTTCAAGATGCTCTAGAACTTGGGCAGTCCAAGCAACAATTATGGACAAGCACTGTTGGATCCATTATGGATACAAAACCATGAGGAGTCAACCTCTCTGTATCTCTTCTTAGAAAAGAAAAATGCACAATTAAAATGCACATTTAAGAATGGAATGATTTTTTAATTAAAGGGAAATAATTAAAGGGACATACACAAATAATTCTCAATTTGTGTATTCAAGTGCTACATAATTATGATGTCCAAGCAATAATTATGGACAAGGAGGGAAGCTAAGTATCTACAATAGGAGAATGGAAGCAATCTGTTTAGGGTTGCAGACAAGAAGATGGTGTGACCAATGAAAGATTTACACAACCCATGAGATCCAGCTGTACTTCCTATTTTTTGCTTCTATGACATTGTTATGAACCCTTACAATGCACTTTTTATATAATTTTTTTTGACAATCTCAGATCTACAGAAAAGTTCTAAGAATGATATAAAACAATTCTAATAGACTTCACTAATATTCTCCAAATGTCAGCATTTTATCACGTTTGTTTTATCCTATTATTTTTTTCAATTGTTTGAATGTAGATTGAAAACACAATACTCTTTTACCCTAAATATATTAGTTCACATTTCCTAAGAACAAGGCATTCTCTTACAGAATCGTAGTACAATAGAGTTAGCATTGATACAATATTATTATTTAATCCACATTTCTTATTCAATTTTGCCAGTTGTCCCCATAATACCCTTTATAGAAATTATGTGTTGTCCTCAGTTTTCATGTCCCTTTAGTCTCATTTAATCTGAAACAATCCTCAGTCTTCTTTTGCGTTGCATGACCTTGACATATATGAAAATCACAGGCCAGTTATTTTTAAGATATCCCTCAATTTCAATATCTTCCTCATGATTAGATTTAGGTTATGCACTTTAGTCAGGAATATCACTAACATACTGTTGTATCCTGAATATTTTATATCGGAAGGCCCATGATGTCAATTTGTTCTACACTTGGCAATGTTAATTAACTTTGACCATTTGGTTAAGATGACATCTGTCAGGTTTCCTCCAGTGTAAAATTAATATTTTTCTCTTAGTAACTAGTAACATAAATGATATTTTAGCTCTACTAGTTTGAATGAGTTTCTGCCCCTTGTAAATTATTCATTTTTTTATCAGTTAACTAAAAACTACATTCAAACTGACTTTAGGAAAAGGGTAATTTGTGGTTGTAAGTAACTGAAGACACCATTCAGGTTGATTTAACAGGGATGGGGATTTATAGTCCAAGAGTACCTCTGACTTCAGGTTCAGCTGAATCCAGGGGCTTGGTATAATCGAGTACTTGTCTCATTCAACAATATCTATATAAATTAAGAGGAACTAGATTCTGGTCAGACAGAAGCAATAGATATCTGCTACATGGATTCAGACAATGAAAAACAGGAAGTAGGAATTACATGCAAAGACCCAACAGCCTGAGGTTCCTTTGGAGAGCCTTACTTAAATAATTTATGTGATGTGGAACAACCCAGGACCTGGATTATTAGCACATTTTGTGCCCTGCCCACACTGATTGGTTCAGGAATGGGTGTAAAACACAATCTGGACTGATGAATTTCAGGATTTTCCAGAAGTATTGGCAAAAGAGGCATTTTGGCTACTGAGCTTGTGGAATGCCAGCCTAGACCTGTAAGTACTCATCTTTGTCTACCAAATGAAGAGTCTACCTGAGAATTAAGTCAACACAGATAAAATAGTGCCAAGAGATACAAAGAGGTTGACTTCTCATGGCTTTGTTTCCATACTGGATCCAACAGTGCTTGAAGCCAACGCTTCCCTGGAATTATCAGTTAAAAGAGATAATAAATTCATCTTTCCTGTTTAGCCAATGTGGAAGCAAAATGTTATAGGTTTCTTCTTAAAAAAGAAAAATGCACGATTAGAAATGCACTTTTAAAAATAGAGTTATTTTTTAATTAAAGGGAAATAATTTGAACCTTCCTGATTTGTGTATTCAAGTGCTATGATGTAAAAACTTATTTTGGGTTTATAGTGATAAAAATAAATATGGGAAAGCATTTGAGCTAAACAATTTTGATAATATTATTAATAAAGTAGAAGTGAAGAACTAAAGAAAGATTATAGTTAACTATATTCTGTTCTCCATGGAAATAAATTTCTCAGTTATCTTTTCCTGCTATTCAATATATGGAAGAAGAATTCTCTTGCTGGGCTGCTTTATTGTGGAGACTGTTTTTAAAGTCACCTTTATTGAGATATAACTTATGTACCATAAAATGAACTCAAATGGACAGTTCAAAAATCTTTGACAAATCTCTATAGCTATGTAACCACCACAACAATCATGATATAGAACACTTCCATCACCCTCCAAAAATTCCCCCAAGCCCTTTCACAGTCAATTCCTTTCTCATAGCCCCCAGACAATCACTGATCTGCTCTGTCACCATAGATTAACTGTCTGTTTAGAATTTCTGTAAGGCAAATCATATAGTCTGTATTGTTTTGTTCCTAGCTCATTTTGATAGCATATTTTATTTTCTATAGAGTCTATTTATGTTTACATGTGTGTCATAGTTTATACATCATGTTTTAGATAACTGTAGAGAATAATAAAACAAGTAGAACATAACAATAGTTTAGAAATTCCACTTCTTATTAGCTATATAGTTAAACTCAAAATGAACTGAGTTTTTAAATATGCCTTTTCTCACTTATGAAAATTTAATTTAAAAAGCATAAAACCCTCAAAACAAATTTTATTATTTAGATATCTTTTACAATTCACTGTTCACTGTGTCCCTTTAAAGAAGTTTAGTTTCCAAAACCAACCCCAGGAGGAGCCTTCTTTATATTTTGACACCAGCTTAAATCATCTTTTGTCACTTACACACACCCCTCCATGTCCTCTCCTGAAAAAGTCCAGTCCCTTTGTATCTTATGGAGCTCACTTAATGAGCTCATCCCAGGCTGGAATGAAAAGGACCACTGGAATGTTATGTCCTGCGGGTGTAAGAAAAGGCTGTTGAGAAGCTCCTCACACCAGATGTCCCCTCAGCTCAAAGGGTAGAGAATCAGGTTCCACAGTGTCCAGATCTCCTGCCACCTGATCATAGATTCCTCTTGGATCCTCATACTTGTCCTGAGACCAGTGGAGGTCACTGGGGCTCTGACAAGAAACAAAGGTGGAGTTAGAACCATAGAGAGATACCCTTTGGGTCATCACTGGAGCTCTAGGGATACACATCACTCTTAACTTCCAAGAAAAAAAAATGTTTTACCTTACAATTATGGGGAAATTCCAACATATACAAAGAAGATAGGGATTATAATGAATACTTATCATAAATCTGCATGTACCCATCGCTGAGCTTTAATAATATCAACACTTTGTCAATCTTGACTTATCTATAGCTTTATATTTTCATCATCCACCCACACTAACTGGACTATTTTTAAGCAAGCCCAAGATATCTCATGATTTCCTGTCAGAAAAATAATGTAAATGTCAGAAATATGAAACTTTTAAAAGCCCATAATGTCAGCTATGGAAATTGTGGAATGTGAGTCATGATTCTATTAGTCTTATGAATTTCCAAAACATTTTCTCATCAAGATAGAAAAGAAAAAATATGCCATGTAGAGTGGTTCTTACTAGAAATGTGCATTGACCTAAAATTGGGAGAAATGATTTTTTCAGCTCAGCAAACTTTAGAGCAGCCTTGCCCATGGTCCAAATATGGTCTGCCACCTGTTTGTGTACTTTCTAAGAGCTAATGACATTTTTACATTTTTTAACCACTGGGAAAATATCAAAAGAATAATATTTGTGACATATGAAATTCAAATTTTAGTGTTCAAAAAAAGTTTTATTAGAACTTAGCCACACTCATTTGTCCATGTACTGTCTATGGCTGGTTTTACACTACAATGGCAGAGCTGAGTAGTTTTGATGACAGTATGTCCTGCAAAGCCCAAAATATCTACTCTCTGGTCCTTCACCAAAAAAGTATGCAGACTACATCTGTGCTTTAGAGGGCACATATGGTTCAGCACCACGGACAGCATTTTACACTCATTTCCACCATCTGGAACAATGAATGTTACAGAGAGAAATACTTGGCCCAGCATTAGCTAAAGCCATACCAAAAGTCAGGGGTTCTGCCCCACCTCCCTTACTGTGGGCAGTTGGTGGGGGGTAGTTGATGGTCAAAGTACCTGTCTGCTGTTTTTGCCTGCCCAGCCACTCTGTTCACTTTTCTCTGGGCTCTCTGCCCCTCTCCACTCAGTCCAGCAGATTGAGTGGGCCTGGTCCCCACTCCCTGATGCCATGCGTGGGCACTGATCCAGACCTGTCCAATTAGCACATCCTGCCTCAGGGGTTCAGTAATGAGAATGTAACCCAAGCTACACCAATAAACAATGGAGCTTTGGGGATATTGGGGGAAAAGGCATTCTCTTTCTTTGAGATTTCTAATCTAGTAACATAGAAACCTGGATTTTCTAGGGACATCTTTAGGGAGGAAGTTCTGAGTCCAGCTGGGTGGGCCTGAAGACAATTTTATGCTTCAACTTTTCAACTGAGTGGGCAAAAAAAACCTCTTTCTCTGTATCTCTGATTAACTGATGTAGTGGAGATGGCTAACTATCCAATGGTAATAGGAAATGTAGTGAGGCATATAGCTGCCAAGCTAGACTACCTTTCTCAGCTTCCTTTGCAGTTAGGTGTGACCATGTGGCTATGTTCTCACCAGTAGAGTGTACAGTTTCTAAGCCCAAACCATAAGGCAGGGTTGTGCTTCCATCACACTCATTTTCCCTCTCCCACTGTTTGAAACCCCCAGTGAATTGGCCCATCCATGCAAACTTGGATGATATGCTAAGGAATGGCAGAGGACCACAATGGAAAGAACTTGGGTTCTGTAATAACCACATGCAGCAGAGCCACTCACCTCTGACTATGTGAGAAAGAAACAGACTGTCTTCTTTAGGCAGTTATGGCCAGGCCTGTCTTAGATAGCAGCTAGTTTACCCTGACTAATATAAGCAGTAGTATGCAGGTTTATGGAACTAGCCATGAATGACCTCCATTGATATAAATCTCACCATCTGTACTTCATCATAGAGGGGTCCCCAGGCCCCAGACAGGGCATACAGTCTTTCCACCTCATCATAAAGGTGCCCAGGAAAGGCTATATCCTCCTCTTCAAGATCTGTGAGACCTGGAGTTGGAGTGGAAAGAATGGACGATCAGGGCACCCAGTGCAGATGTCAGGGGTAGCTATAAGTGGAGGGAGTTCTGATGTGGTCATAACTCACCTTGGGTATAAGACACCTCCTCCAGCATTGGTGGCAGCTGGGGGCTGAAGTCCTTCATGGAGTGATAATATGGCTCTACATCTGCTGTGCTAAGCTGTCAATATCCACCCCCAGCAAAACAAACAAACAAACAAACAAATAAACAAAACAAAAACAAAAAAACAAAAGACAGATAAAGTGTTTTTCATCCTCTGACTCCCTACTTCCTGGAAAAGACAATGATTAACCTGAATCTAATGGCAGAATTTTAGTCATTGTCAGTTCCATCAGCAGGGCTGTCAGGAGCACCCCCACTCACCGTGGAGCTTCGAGTGTCCCGGTCTCCAGTCCACTGGCTCTCTTCATAGTCATTCTTGATCTGGCCCTCCTCTGACCTTCCAGGATGAAAGTATGGAGGGCAGTTGGGTGTTGATCCTTTGATGTCCGTCACCCCCAAGCCTCCCTTAGAGCCTTTCTTACAGAAAAATTGCCCCACTTACCCTGCCTCTGTCTTCTCTGAGATGCCTGAGAGAAGTAGGAAAAAGGAAATCAGAGACACTCCCCTCAAGCCTACCTGGCCCCGGAAACCTTCAATATGCATCAGCCCTAGGGATCCCCATCACCCTCGAGCCTCCATCCCAGCAGGACAAGTGTCTCCTCACCCTCAGCAAGACGCCTCAATCTCCGCTGCCAAAGGAATCCACCGACACAGGAGGCATTAGAAAGCAGCAGAAGACCTCCAACAGCAAACAGCACAGGCAGCAGAGGCAGCTCTGAGGAGCCTGAGGGCGGAAGGTACCCACCTCAGTGAGTCCACAACAACTGGCTCTAGGCCTAGAGCAGGGTACTCTGTGTAGGGACTCAGGCAGGAGCTTCAGCTTCTTATCTGAGTATTCAGGACCTGTGATCTGGCCCCTTCTGATGCCTCCAGCCTTGACCATCAAAAAAGACTCAGATGTTGGACCCTCCAGCCTCACTAACCATGCAGTTTCTAGAATCACTGAGGCAAACACACCTCTAAGCCTTGGGATAGTCAAATGTCTGCTCTTAAATGTCCTTTTTTCTCAACTCCTATTCATCCTTCCAACTTCATTTCAAATGACTTCTTCGCACAAACTTACATCCCAGACAATATCAGATTCCTCTGCTGTATGTATCCCTGAGGACAAGACTAAATCCCTCTAAGTATATATCCATGCTCCATCTTTTTCTAACAACACTCATTTCCCTTTGAGGAAACAGCCACTACCCTGGTCTCAGTCTGTATGGTGCTGCAGGACTCCATGGAAGACACAGTACCCATCCCTCTTTTCACAGTGATTGGTTCATAGACTGGCATTTGACTCCAGGTGGATTTTTATCAGCACACTTAGGACACATCTCTACAGGTTAAGAAGTGAAATGAAAGCTGGAGGTGTGTGTGAAACTTCTTTGTACTCTTAATAAAGGAACCTGAGAAGGAAGCCATCAGCAATGAAGGCAAAATTGAGAGAGTGATAAGTAGGTACTTGGTGAAAATTTTGAGCACCTAAATCTAGCCGTACTTGGAGTTTTTAATTTCAAGAGCCAAGCAATTCTTTTATTGCTGACAACAGTGGAATTTCTATCATTTGCAACCTTCTTCTCAGGGCCTGAAGGGAACTGTTTGCAAAATGGTCACAATTTTCTCTCTGTATCCATAGTCTTGAGTAGTCTCTTCTATATGGACTCTGGGTTGAGCCATGTCACTTGCTTCAGCCACTGAGACAATAGCAAATGTGACAGAATCAGAAGCTCAAAAATGTGATTGTAAATTGGAGATTGCCCTCTCTTGCTGCTCTTGGGACTCCTGTGCCCACCTCCATGTAAACTCTAGGGGGAGAAATGTGGCCCAGTTATCGCCATTGTCCCAACCAAGAGCCAGATCATCAGACACGCGAAGAGGAGGCCATCCTGGAACAAGCAGTCTCAGTTGAGCTGCCAGCTGACTGTAGCCAGACCAGAACTGTTCAGCCACTCATTGAATCATGAGAAATAATGTTTTTTTGTTATAACTGCCCATGTTTAGGGTGGTTTGCTATGCAGCAAAAGTCAACTGATACAGGCTATGCACATGGCATGAGATCAGCTAATTCTTTCAGAATTAAAATGAACTGGGAAGAGAGAAAGTTTATCACATCCACACAAGAGAAAGAACTAAGGAAATGAGTGAGGGCCTACAAGGAACAAGCTAAGTCATAAGAGGCTGTGTCTATAGGTGGAGGGGGCAGTGTTAGAGACCGGAAACTTCTATTCTCAGGAGAGAAAGGGGTTTTCAGGGCATTGAGGACTTGCCTGCAGGCTGCTCTGTGGGAAGCTGGTAGTCAGGTTCTCCAGAAGGCTGGAACAGACCTGGGGGTGGATAAAGAGAATGTGAATTAACACCAAGAATCTGGGATAAGCCTTAAATATTTCTCAGTCTCCTATTAAATTTTTCATCTTATTTTGTAACTCATAGGAACTGACTTATTGCTCCTTAAGCATATTTCAAAAAGAGCTGGAAATTGCTGATATTATTAATAGCCATGTTAATGTCTATAATATTAATTATTGATGAGTGCTTTATGGTGTGCAAGTTCCTGTCAACCTGAGTTGTTAATTTTTTAAATTAACCAAAACAGATTCTGGACTCTCAGGATCTCTTAATTAGGGGAATAAGTTCTAGAGCAAGGGAAATGAGTATAGTACTTTATACTTTAGTTCTTAAATGGAAGACTGGAATGGGGGGAGGGAAAGAAAGGAAGATTGTAGGGATGGAAAAGGGTCCTTATTTCCATGGGGTAAAAGTTTGCTCTGTCAGAAAAAGAAAGACAGAAAGAGGGTGCTTTCATGGGGCAAAGTAAACAGAAGGCCAGCAGAGACATTTCTTAAAAATTAGCACTTACATATTTCATACAGAACCCTGTTCTAAACACTTTAGATGTATTAACTCATTGAATCTTCACAACTGTCTGAGATAGACCTTACTTTCAGAAACTAAGGCACACCCTATTTTTAGAAACTGAGGCTCAAAGAGGTTAAGTAACTTGCTTAAGGTTTCACAGCTAGGACTTGACAGAGCTGGAACTGGAACCCAGGCTTGTCTGAACAAGCCTCTGTGATTAACCACAACACTACAGGGCCCATCAGAGCCTAAATGTTCTCATTAGTCGTATTCAAAGAATTTGTTCATTTCATCAAAGTTGTTGAATTTATTAGCATAAAGTTGTTCATAATATTTCCTTATTATTTTCTTAATGTAATGTTCCCTCTTTCATTCCTGATTAACTTGTGTCTTCTCTCTTTTTCGCCTTGCTTAACTTTATAAATGTTGTTAATTTTTTTAAAGCAGTAGCTTTCAATTTTATTGATTTTTCTCTATTGTTTTTCTGTTTTTGAGTTTGCCAGTTTCTGCTCTTACCTTAATTATTTCCTTCCTTCTGTTAACTCTGGGTGTAATTTGCTCTTCTTTTTCTAGTTTCTTAAGATGGAAACTTATAGTCTTAATTCAAGGCCTTTCTTTTTTTCTTTTTAAATCTAATATGTGCATTCAATGCTACAAATTCCCTGCTAAGTACTGCTTTAGCTGCACCCCATGGTTTTCATTTTCATTCAGTTCAAACTCTTTTCTAACTTCCCTTGTGTCACTAATTACATTCAGACAGTATAATTTAGTGACTAAAATCTAGTCTCTGGAGTTTATCTGCCTGAGTTTCAACCGCATCTCTATCCCCTTCCAGCTGTGTGATCTTTGATAATTGCTTAACCTCTCTGGACCTCAGTTTCTTCATCTGTAAAAAGGGACTAACAGTACTGACTTCACCATATCACCCTTTAAGTCCTCTGCAGAACTCTTCAAACTGTCCAAGACTGTCCCTTCCCACCTGGGGTAGTGATAGAGATCTGGGATCCCTTGTCAGCTAGTCCGCTGTCCCCCAGGGCATTATTGGCCAGTAGCCAGATCCTGTATCGTGTAGAAGGCTGCAGCCCAGTCAGTGTGAAGGTGGTGGCCTGGGGTGGTAGGACATCCATGTAGAGGAACCCTGGTATCCCCAGAGCCTCATACCTACATGAGAGGGAAGGCAATCACTCAGGTGGGTGCCCCAGCCCCGTTGGCTGCCACCCCTTCCTGCCTTAATAAGGACCCACCTGATTTGGAACCTCTGTGGCAAGCCCCCATCAAAGCCAGGTTTCCACTCCAGCCCCACTGAGTATGGGGTCATGCTCATAACCCTTAATCCTGAAGGAGGATCAGGGCGGCCTTTAAGGAAAAGAACAGGGAGAGTAGTCAGAGGATACAGAAATATTCTGAAGATTTCTTCCAGATATAACTAAGAATGATTTTAAATATATAGTTGATTCTCATTATTCATGGTGGTTATGTTCTATAAAGTCATTGTGCATACTGAATTAGCAAATACCAAACCACTGCTTCCAGGGAAAATGCAGGCTTAGGTTCCTATAAGCCTGTAGTCACATTTTTATCAAACCATCACTACATGATCTTGTTTTGTTTGTTTCTGTTTAAAGATACCTTATGTAATAAATCTTGTTGATTCATTAACATTAAACTCATAGCTGATAGTGCTATAACTCATGGCTGAACAAATCTTTTCCAACAGAAGTATTTTCTCCATAAGGCACATCATAGCCTTCTTGCAGTTAGGAACACCAGACAGCACTTCAGCTCTATGCTTGGGGGCCATTCTAAATAGCAAAACCACTAACAAAAAGCACAAAAGTATATGGCACTAAATAGATCTCGAAAAGCACATTTATTTGTGTATGAGAGCTGAAACAAGAGAGCAGAACATGGCTTTGTTCTACCTAGGCTGAGAATGTGTTCATTGGGTGACTTAAATTTATCACCCATTCTGTGCATGTCACTAACCACTGAGAAAGCAGTGTGAGTATTGATTTGGGGGTAACAAATAAATTTTAGCAAATAGACAAATTTACAAATAAAGACTACAAATAATGAGGATCGACAATATGTTCCTTGTAGTGGAATTTTTGTGCTTATATTCATTCCCCTCATTTCTCTTGGTTACAGAGCTCTGAATATTCTTTGGAGAAACACTTGCCCACATTTTCAGGCTTCCAATGGAAGTGACTCTACCTCTTAGAGGATGGACATATGACAAGGCCTGGACAACCAGAGTATCACATTCCCCTGACCACATAGTTGATTCAGAGCTGGGAGCCAGGTTGAGCTGACAAATCTTAATTCTAGTGCTTTTATACCACTGTTAGGAAGAGAAAAAATTATATTTCCCCCAAGAATAACAGCCCACTATGAGAAGCCTTAGAATAAAGACAACATAGAGAAAATCAGACCTAACAGATGGAGAGTTCTTGATAACAGCTGAACCTAGATCCAGTGACTCCTGAAAATCTACTTTTAAGTTACTTGTACCAATAAGTTCTCCCTCTTTTTCCCCTCCCTCCCCCTTTGTTATGAGTTTCCTTGCAAATCCAGTCTCCATTAGGATTTTCAGGTCAGGCAAAAACTCCATTCTTACTTATAAACACTCCTCAGGTTTCAGGAACACTGCCAGTGCCAACTGGAGACTTGAGGACTAACCCAGGGAGCACCCTCCCAACACCCTCACAGCCCTCTCCCACCATACTGATGCTGACGAGTTGAATGTTGGTGTGATCCGAACCAAGGGGGTTGGTGGCTATGCATGTGAAGAGGGCATAATCCTGGGCTGCAGACACATTGGCAATCGTCAAAAGACTGCTATGGACTCCACCTTGGTGGTATGTGTGCTCCGTGTACCTGGAGAGGAGTTGTGGCAGGAACTCAGAGAGAGTGACTGGGGCTGGGGGACCAGAGTTGGGGCTGGAGTGCTACCTGGCTGAGCCTGGACTCACCTGGGATCCTGAAGATCCAGAGGGACCCCATTTTTAGTCCAAGTGAAGACAATGTTGGGGACACCTCGGGCACGACAGTGAAGGGTGGCAGAACTGGTGCTATCTCCAGCTGCAGCCACCTTAGTTAAGGGAGTGGGGTGTTCCACCTGGGGAGCAACTAGGAGCGGTTGGGAGTCAAAATGAGATATGCAGAAGGATATGAAAGTTGTGGGTTTAGTGGCAGGCCTTGAAGCCAGGGATATGAGTGTTACTCACATCTGATGACAAGACGGACCAGCCCTCGGGCTGGAGGTGGCACCCCATTGTCCACAATGCACTGGTAAGCACCAGCCTGAGTCAATTTGGCATTGTGAATCCTAAGACGCCCTGTGGACCCTTTTGAGATCTTCTCCATATCATCCAGGCTCTGGTCCTCCTCCTCTTCTCCCTGGAGGCCCAAGATTCAGGGAGATGGCCCCCAGTCTTGCCCTAGCTCCATTATCCTCCAAACTGGGTCCCTTCTGTAGTTTTATTTTCCTAGCCGCTATCACTCTTTACAGAGCTAGCAAAGAAAAAATTCCTCTTCTCATCTATTTATCCATCCATCCATTTATCCAACCATTCATGCATGGAATCATTTATTCACCTATCTATCCATCTATTTAGCCATCCACCTATTCATCAATTCATCCACTTATCCACCCATTCATCTACCTCTCCTTCCATCCGTTCATCCATTCATTAATCCAACTATTTATCTTCCTTTAATCCATTCATCTATTCTCTTTCATCTCTCCACCTAGCCTCCCTATCTATTCACTCATACATATACCACTCATAAGTACATGCTTCTGTTCATTGATTCATCCAGCTACCTATTTATCCATCTCTCCATCCCACCATCCATTCATTCATTGATCCTTCATCCTTCCACAGATATCTTTACACTAATGGTCTGTCTGTCTATCTATCATCTATCTATCTATCTATCTATCTATCTATCTATCTATCTATCTATCTATCTACTTTCTAATCTAATCCATTTACCAACTCATTTCTCTCATTCAATCATCTAGTCATTCATCTTGAATCCATTTATCCATTCATTCACTTGTCCCTCTGTCCATCTGTTATTCCATCCACTCATCCATCTAACTGTTCATCCACCCATTTACCTATCATTCCATATATCCATCCACCTGCCCACTCACTCACCTGGTTATCTATCCACTCATCCATCCATTCATCTTCCATTCAACAGTTAATTCTTGAGCATGCTGTGACATATATAGTTATACGAGATCATATAGATGTGACCCCTCCTCCCAAGGGGCTCACAGTCAAGAAACCACATCTCCCAGCCCCACCCCTTTTTACCAAAAGTTGGATCCTCACCAATCTCTCCCAGTTGAACATCCCCGGAAGGATGGGGTTGGCATCAACAGTGCAGACTATATCCACGGAACCCCCAATATTCACCTCAGTGGGGTCCTGAAGAGCTCGGATAGTGGGAGCATCTGGAAGAGGCAGGGGTTTGGAGGAGGCAGTTGGGCCTCAACAGGCCATGGTGGGAGAAGATCCCAGGTGGGAGAGGATCCCAGGTGGGAGGGGGTCCCAGGTGGGAGAGGTATCTTGGAGGTGTCCAGGAAAGTTATGGGCGTGACACAGTCTGCACTTTATATGGAGAACTTCGAGTTGTTCTCAGGGTTAGTGAGGTGGTTCTCACTCTCTACTGTGCCTCTGTGGTGACATGAGTAGGTCCAGACTTCCAGAATTGTGTGTAGGTTGGTCCCCTATCTGGGCAGATTCTACATAGGATCTCTCTTGTGGGTAGTGTAGCCAAGTAAGCATGTTTCCATCACTGTTGACCAGAGTGAGAGGCTTCCAGGATGGGTGAATATCCCTGGGTGGGAGGAGCTTCCACAATAAGGAGACTCCACAGTGGGCAAAGTTCTTTGGGTAGGTGTGGTTTCCATGATGGGTGGGGCTCCCAGGGCTACCTAGTTTCCTAGGGTGATGGGAGAAGAGGCTCACAGTGTACATCCAGCCGCACTAGAGCTTCGGCGGTGCCCTCCGAGTTCTGGCAGTGCAGCTGATAGAGGCCATCGTCAGCGCGGGTCACATTCCACAGCTGTAGTGCTCCACCAGACAGGATGCGATGCCGGGGGCCACCAGCTGAGAGAGGTCGGGATAAGAGGCCTGCTAGGCTCTCCCTTTCCAAAGACCTGCACCCCTCTCCATGCCCATTCTCACACCTGGGCTGAGGCGGTAGCCCCGGAACGTCCAGTTGAAGGCCTCTGGGGCGGGGTTGGCAGACACCGACACTGGCAGCAGTGCTTCGCCCTGCTCCACCGCAGTCACCACGAGCACCTGCTCCCCCAGGAACTCTGGAGGGTCTGCGGAGGTGGTGCCGCCGGGAGTCAAAATTGTTGTTAAGATCGGGATCCGGAATGGTTTTGAGATCAGGTACAGGTGTAAAGGGTTAAAATCGGGGTTGGGGCTAGATTTAAGGTGGACAAGGTAACAATTAAGTTCAGAACTGAGCTTAGGGGTTTGGTTAAGGATAAAAGTTAGGATCCAGTTTAAGAAAAGGGTAGAGGCCAGATTTAGGTTTAAAGATGGAGGTTTAAAGAGGGTTCAGGAGGCAGGGATCATAGTCGGGGATTAGGATAGAGGATAAAGGCAAGATGGAGTTTGGGCAAGACAGGAGTTGGTGCAGCGCCAGAGTCAGGATGAAGTTCAGGAAAGTTTTAAGGTTTAGGATGGAGCTCAAGGATAGTATCAAGGTGAAGACTCAAGTGGTAATCAAGGAGGGAACCAAGAGGTCGACACACATACACAGCACGTTGAGGCGGTAGAAGGCGCTCACGGTTTCCCGTAGCTCGGTGCTATGGGCGCGGCAGGTCACACGGTGGCCGTGGTCACGGGATGAAATTCTCAGAAGGACGCTCCTGGCAGCGGCAGAACCTTTGAATGGGGCACTCCGGGGCGGAGCGGCCACGCCTTCCAGCCTGCGGACCAGGCGGGGTGGGGTGGGGTAAGGTCAGAGCTGGCGCGGGGGTGGGAGTAGAGCCAGAGGTGGGCTGGGTATTGGGCAGGACAAAGGGCTGGGGCGGGGTGGCGGTGGTGGGGCGGGACTCGGAAGGTAAGGGGGCGTGACCAGAACCAGGGAGAGGCAGGGTCACTCTCACTCTCACCTCTCCCCCTCCTTGTCCCAGGACAAGTTTACTGGAGGGTTGCTGCTAACGCTGACGCACGTCAAGTTTAAAGCATCCCCAGAGCGCAGCGCTGAGGCGTTGGCCAGGATCGTCACATTAGTTGGAGGAACTTTAAGAACGGGTCAGAGGAGCTAGGCTCAGAGGTGAAGGGAAGGCCCGAACTCCCTCCGCTCCGCCTTAACCCCAGGCTCGGCCTAGCCTAGCGTCCCTTGACCGGCCCAGTGCGTGTGCTGACTCTGCAGCATCTACTGGTCCCCTCAACAGCTCTGGCTCAGTTCCCGGCTGAGGCCAAGCCCTCCCACCCACTCCGGCCGTGCGTGCCCTCACACTGCACCACGAGCTGCGTGGATGCGCTGAGCTGGCCGGCCTTGCACGTGAACTTGGCCTGGTTGTCCGACGGACCCGTGATCAGCACTAGCTCACGAGAGAAGGTGCTCCCGGACTTCTCCAGACTTCCCAGCTGCACCCGCCGCGGCTCCTGGGGCGGCCAGGGTTCGGTCACCGTGCGCGAGTCCTGAGGGCGGAGACAGACTGGAGGACTGCGGGTAGCCCTGCTATTGCCCTCTGAGTTGACCCCATTGAGTTGACCACCGCCAGCCCATATAAAGTCTGTGTGATGAGGGAAAGGTGCCCCCTTCCGCAGGCACCCGGCCAGGGCAGAAGAATGGGACTGGAATCGATCACCCCTGACCGGGAATCTCTCCCGCCTAACCTGGACCGCGAGAGTTCCGCGGTTTTGCAGACTGATCCCGCCTCCAGTCCAGCGCCTCGCCCCACGCCCTGCCTCCTCTGCTCAGGCCTGCAATTGTTAATGCCTCTTGCCAACCGTCAACCCCATTCCTCAAAATCCATTTCAGCTACATTTACCAAATACCACAAACTCCAGGAAACTCCCTTGGAATTCTCAAGCTTTTCTCAGAATTCCTTCATTTTTTCCCTATCTTTAGTTCTTTTTTCTTAAAATTTCCACTTTCCCCCAAAAATCTCCTTTGGTCGTTTCCTTAATTCCATTGTCTTTCCACAGATTTCTGAATCCCTCCCCAATATTCTTTTATTATCTTTATCTTTTACTAGAATCCTTTGTGTAACCCAAAGGTTTAGCATTTCCACAGAATTCCATCCAATTCAATTCCATTTTATTCCTATAACACCTAGTCTTTCCCCCAGAATTTCCACTAGCTCTTTAACGTCCAAAGATCTTTCCAGAATTCTGTCAGAATTTCTTTTACTTTTACCAGAATTTCATTTACTTACTCTGAAATTTCAAGAATTCAATTTAATATTAATGGATTTTCAGTATTCTGCAAATTACTAGTCTTTCCCCAAATTGTCTTTGTTCCTGAAATTCTTAGTCTTTCCCTAAAATCTCTGCCACTTCACCTGAATTCTGAGATTTCATCAGAATATCCTTTAATTTTAATGACATTAATTGCCTTTTCTCTAGAATTCCCAATCCTGATTCAGAATTCCTTCTTTTAAGCTAGAATGCTCACTGATTTCCCAGAATTACCAGAATTTTCCATTAAATTATTATGGCATTGTGTCTTTTCCAAATTTCTACCAAAATTCAAAATCTCCAGTATTTTTCAAGAAGTGCTGATTTTTCCAAGATTTTCCAAGACTCTGGAGGAAAGATATGCCTTCATCCTTCCTCCACATTCCTGGCCACTGCACAGCCCTTGCTTGGCACTGACCTTGTACCAGGTGAGGGAGGGGTCTGGGTTGCCTCCAATGGCCAGACACACCAACTTCACCCGGGTCCCCGCCCGGAGGTGCTGCCCCTCCGGGGAGCCCTCAATCCACAGCTTCTGGGCCGGATCTGTGGAGAAAGCCAGGAAGAGAGGTTTTACTCTCTGGGCTGGGGCCCAAGGGTGGGGTCTTTATGGCATGAGCCATCCCTGGGGCAAAGGTAGGGGCTCACATTTCACGTTCAGGGTGAGTGACTTCTTGAAAGTCTCCTTGGTGAAGGCCTCACTAAAGGCTTCACAAGTGAGGGTCAGACCATTGTCCTCGCGTCGCACCAGGAACGTCAGGTTGGACACGGAGATGTGGCCACCATAAAGACCCTGGCAGGAAAGAGCTTCAGCCTGGGGACTAGAGCACCCTCATCCATGGTACTAGGGGTCTGAGACCACCCCAGACCCCAGCAGGGACACATGATGCATCTTCACCCTCTCCTTCGTCAGACCCAGGAGGCACAGGTCCCAGTTCATGCTCCCCGAGGACAAAAGCATCCAAGTTATTGGACCCCTCGTCTCCGAGATCCAGGAGTCATGCCCCTAGCTCCCTCCTCCCTCAGACCCAGGAGCATGGCCCTAGCCTCACGTCCATGATCATCTCCTCTGTGGGCAGCAGCTGCCGCCAGCCCAGCCACCATCGCAGCAGGACCCGTGGGCGACTGGACTTGGTGATGCAGGAGAGTGTCACATTCTTGTTCTCTGACTGGGATGCAGATCCCAGGATGGTAATGGCACTGGGGGGAACTGCAGGGATGATAGACAGAGGAGGGATACTAAGCTGGGCTGGATGCCTCACAGACCAGCCCACACAGGGATCTGGGGACAGATGATGAAGTCTTTGGCATCAGACAGGTGTGATTTGGGGGCAAAAGCAGATGGGTCTCTGGGGCATGGACTGACAGATGGGCAGCTGGCACCAGGACTCACAGGTCACCTGCAGCGTGACCCCACGTTCCTGGACCCCTTTAGATACGCTGTTGTGGGCCTCACAGCTGAGCCTCGCCCCATGGTCTTCCGGTCGCACATTCATCACTAGCATGCTGCGTGCAACCACCTGAGCATGCTCTGTGTCCCACGCTGTGTATATGGGCTGGCCATTCTGGAGAAAGAGACAAGACCGGGCCAGTTCAAGGCCAGCTCCTGGCTCTCACCTTCCTCCTCACCCCCATGCCTGCCTCTGCCCTCACCTTCAGCCACTGCAGTGTGGCTGGCGGATTCCCTCCTTGGGCCACACACAGCAGCTCCAATCTCTGCCCTGCTCGCACGTGCCCCTCCTCCAGGCCTGGCCAGTCAATCGTAGGCGGTCCTGGGGGGACTGGGGAGCAGCAGTCACTCAGTGGGCCTGGGGAGCCCATCCATTATTTCCAGGCTCCACAATCTCCCTTTGAACACCTGCATTTCTCTTTGAGAGCTGGAACCTTTCATAATCCCTGTGTTCCCCAGGACCCCTGATTCTTACTTCCTGTCCCTAGTGCCCACAGCCAACCCAGTTCTCCACTTACACAGAACATTCATGGTGACTGAGACCTTGATAGGCGTGTCTAAAGCAGGGCTGGACCCCTCACAGACCAGTAACTTCCCATTATCCGAGCTCTGGGGTGTCACCCTATGTGGGAAGTTGGAGTTCTAGAGTCAGTCATCATCTGAAATTTGGAGAGTTAGAGTTAAGAGGTCCTCACACTTGATCTAAGTCTTTATGCTGATTTTCCCTAGTATATGGAGTTCCATGGAAGAGATTTGGGGGGTCAACAGTAAGAACTGGAGTCCCAGAGACCCACATATGGCCAAAATCTTTGTACTTGGTACTCTGGAACTGGGGTTACCATGAAGAAGTTTTTGATTGTCAGGATAAAGAATTGGGTCCCGGATGTTCATATCTGACCCAAGTTTCCATGCTTGAATCCCTGAGACATGGAGTCTTCATGGAGAAATTTGGGGGTCAGGCTGAGGGTAGGGCATCCAAACTCCCATACCTGGCCGTGGCCTCTGTGATGAAGAGTTTCTCCTGGGACCCCTCATTCACGTTAGCAGAGATGTCGGAAATTATTTGTCCACCTTGGGGCAACAAGAGGGCTGGAGGGGTGCCAGGTTCTCCCCAAGGTAGATCTTGGGGAGCATGGCCTGAAAGCTTTCAGAGTGGACATACTGCCCGTGTCTCCTGGGTCTGGAGAAAAAGCACTAACTCCACTCCCTCCACACATTCAAGCCTCCTTGAATCCCGGAGTCCTCAGGACTGGCTCCTAGGCCTCTCCTGTCCCCTGTCCCTTCCCCTCCTTCCAGAGTGTTTCCCTCACCCCCATTACCTCGGCTTCTCATTTTTGCACTGACGATAACACCCATATCTCTGTCAGGAGCCTCAGCCCTTTCCCTGAGTCCCAGACCAGCAATCCTGTGATCTCCTGGGTGCCTTTCCTTGGATGTCCTCTCCCATCCACTGGGTCCTACACTGGCCTCAGCATCTCCCCAAGCCTATGTCCCCGTCTCAGGAATGTAATGTTTTCTGGGGCCCTTAGGAGGGCACTGAGCCCCACTCCACTGGTCTCACATTGTCCCCAGCAGTTCACCCACACTTACTCTGGAGGAAGGTGATGTCAGGTGCTGGTTTTGCGTCCCCAGACGCACAGCTGACCACATATTCCTGCCCGGCTACCCATGTGACTGTGCTCCCTGCCTCAGGAGTCAGCTGAAGCACCTTGGGGGGCACTGGTGAAAAAGAGTCTGGGGTAAGCTGCCACCCCCGAGAAGGATATAAGGATAGAAGGATAGAAGGATATAAGTCTCATTACTCATGAAATCAGTTCTGCACCTCAGATCTAAGGAAGGAAAGGTTGGGGGTTTGGACTTCCGAGCTATGGGGTAGGAGAGGGCTGGAAGTCCAGACTCATGGATCATGGGGGTCTCTCACTCATACCCAGGACAGAGAGGATCACTCTGGGAGACACGAGCTCAGGGCCTGTCTCTGAGCGGCCGACCTGGCACTCATACTCTGCATCATCGCTGAGGTCACATGCTTCAATATGCAGGTGGAATTCACCTGCAAGTGGGACTGAAAGTCAGGGCCACAGTCAGCCTCTGCTAGTGGCTCAGGGTCTCAGGCTCTGATTCCTTACCTTTAGTGGGGTCTCCTTCCAAGTGGTACCGTGGAAAGCTGGGGATCCGAGGATCAGGGCCTAAGAGTAGTCCATCTTTGGCCCATTGCACTGCACTGCCAGGGGCACTGACCCCACACTGCAGCTCAGCAGCAGCTCCTTCTACCACTGTTGTGTTTTCAGGCAGAGCCCAGAAGCCTCTAGAAACTGAGGCAGTGATTGGCAACTGGGCCAGGCCTGGGAACATAGGAGAGGGAAGAGGGTCTGTGTGGAGAATGTGGACGGGAAATGAGGGCCTCTTAACGCTAAGTCACAAGGCCAGGATCCCACTCACCTGTGGTCAGCAGCCCCATGAGAAGCAAGCGAGTCTGGATGGGGATCCTCAGAGCCATCCAAGATCCTCTGCCTATAGCTCCCATAGTGTCCACTGCTTGCGTCCTGGATCCGCCTCTGGCTTTCCCCGGGTCCCTCTCCCTATGTCTCGGTCTCTCGCTTTTCTCTTTGTCTCTCTCCTATCTCTTCTATTTTTCTCTCTTCCCATCAGTCAGTCTCTCCCTCTTTCTTTCTTCCTAGCTCCCTCTCTATATTTCTCCCTGCTCTAAGTCTCCTCTACTATCTCTCCTCCTGCCCATGTCTTTCTATCTCTCCCTAAGGCACACTCTCTCTCCAAGCAAGTTTCTATCTCCCTCCCCGTCAATCTCTATTTCTCCTTCTTCTTTCCTGCTATGCTCACCCCTGCTTTTCTCTTACCACTCACATCCTCTCTGGGAAGACCCGTTGCTCAGAGTCTGGCAGGCCCATGAGTCAAGGAGAGTGATGAGGCTGATGAAGTCACTGGCAGAGTTGAGCACTGTTCTTGAACCCAGCCTGATTTTGTCCTCCTCACACTGCTACCTCCCCCAGGCACCCTCTGGAATCTCCAGCTGCAGGCCTCTGCCCAATAGGCTCCTCCCGGCCCAGCTGTAGCGTGAAATCCCCTGTCAGCACATGCCAGACATATTCCTCAGTGCCTCCTCAGCCCCGATGACCCCAACGGCTTGGCTTGCACCAGGGATAAAGGGGTGTAGTAGATCAGACCAGGCAGTCCCAGATCAGCATGGGGAGCAGAGAGCTGGGCCTAGAGTGGTGATAGGACTCCCCAGCTCTTCCCTGCCCTGGTACATGGCCCTGGCAAGTCTCTTTCTTCTCTGAGTAGACAATATCCCCTCAGTGACATTAGGGAGATCTGTTGGAGAGTGTGCAAGAGTGTGTGTGAGAGACTGGGAGAATGCAGATATCTGCGAAGGTGCATGTGAAGTGCATGTGAGTGAGCATGGGGAAGGTGAGAGTGAATCGTTATCTGTGAAAGCATGTGCAGAGAGAGTGTGTATGAGTGTCTAAGGTGTAAGTGTGCAGGAAGCAGGTCAGTCAGTGTGGGAGTGAAAGGTAGGGCTAAGACCACCAGTAGCACAAAGTATGCGCATAGCATTGAGCCTATAATGGGAACACTTTGCAAGGGCCTCGTGAGTGTTAGTTCACATAGCTTTCCTCTGTCTCTCCCAGTCTCTTCCATGTCTGTCTCTCTCCCTCCCTTTATCCATCTTGATTTACATTTTACATTTCTATCTTCTATCCTTGAAACTCTCTTCTCTGTCTCAATGTCTTTCTTCCCCTTTCTCTCTCTCCGTCAGACTGTTACATCTCAGTAAATCTTTATGCCTCTCTCTTCTCTCTCTCTCTGCCCCTACACACACACACACACACACACACACACACACACACACACACGTTTCTACATGTTTGGGTTTTTGTCTTTCTGTCTCTGTTCTCATCTCTATCTCCTTCCCCTATCATATTCTCTCTCACACGCCAGGAGCTCAATAAATATTTGCTCTCAGTCATCCTTTGGCTACACCTCTTTCTTTTATTTATTTCTCCATCTCTGAGTCTTCCTGATTGTCACATCTTTGAATTTTATAGCCATATGCTGGTTGACCTGCCATCCCTCCAGCCCAGTGTGCTCATACATGCTCACATAGGATAAGCTTCTTCTGCCTGCTTATCTCCCACAGGAATTGGAACTGCTCATTTTCTCCCCCCACCTCCCCCCACGACCTGGTCTCCTCATGGAACAAGATGAGGCATCTGACCCAAGCCTCCACAGCTCCATCCTAACGTTTTCTCTAGTCTTTTTTCTTCCTTCCCATTACTGATTCCTTGCTCTCCTCCCACATCCCCTCTCCCAACTGGCACCTCCTGGGGAATGGGCTGGATGAGGAGCTGGAGGTTCTGTCATAGGGGCCCTCACCAGATGGTATCCTTCAGGGCCAGGCTGTAGAGCTGTCAGTTGCTAAGACCTTTAATTAGCACAAACCTTCCATCCTCCACTTTGGCTGTTTTCCTTCTGTGGATGCTCCTGGGACCCCAGGCTCTCCATCTTTCCATGCCTGTGGCCCCAGAGAGCCAGGAAGGGAAAGTGATAATCAGGTGTCTGGAAAAACAGCCTTACTATCTGACTTCTCCAAGCCCCAGGAGCGCTGGTCCCAAGCTCATCCTATTTCAAAATCCAGGCACTGGATCCCCAAAACAGAAGCCAGGAGTTCAGGACCCCAGACTTAGAAGCTTGGACCCCAAGACCCACTCCTCTAAGACTCAAGTCCAGGCCCACAGGCCCTTCTCTCCACGTTCAGGCCTCTATCCCTCCCCACTCCCTACACACACAGGATTTAGGGCAGATGTTCACTGTCTGTTGATTTTCAAATCCTCCTGGGCCTGTGTGGGGGTGGGAGAGAGATTGGTGCTTAAATCCACTGACTCTAAGACTTAAGTCCAGATTTTCTGACCCCTGTCATCCTCTTCCAAGTGCACCCTGCTGCAGGCAGAGCACCAAGTGGAATCTCCAGCTCCTCAGAAACTCGGAGTGTTTCAATTAACAAAGGTCTGAACCCCTAGTCTTAGAATCTTTGAAGTCCAAGCGGCTGCCACTTAGGGGCACAAGAATCTGAACTCAGAAACAATGGAAAACCTGAGTGTGGACCCCTAGTCCCTACAGGCTCAAGAATGTCAGACCCAGGGTTCCAGGTCCACTGTTGCCCCTCAGTTGGCTAGGGGTTCCGCCCACCTGCCCCGCCAGCTGCGCAGCGCACCCGCGAACCTGCAGCGTGGGAACGCCCCAGCTGCACGGCATGCAGCCGTCAGAACAAGCTGCGCGGTTCCCAGCCTCCCAGCCTGCCCCTGCCAGGGCACACGCGGCCTCTCAGCCGTCGCCAGGCAACCATAGCCCAGTGGGGTGAGGGGCTGAGTCCAGACTGCGGGGTCTTGGGAAAGGAGGGGCTGGGGGCCTGGATTCCTGGATCTTAGAACGTACTATGGTTTGCAGCGGTAACAAGGCAGGCAAAAAGATATTCTGAGGAGAGGTTTTGAGGCGAGGAAAGCAGTATCCCCTTTCTTCTCAGGGGTCTTAGCTGCCTCCCAGATACCCCACTGCCCTCTTTCTGACCCACAGGCTCAGGGGAGACCCGAGCCCCGCCTCCCCAGGGCGCGGAAACTAGCGAGGCCCCAGGGATCCCCATTTATAGCTCCGTTTCCACTAAGCGCGGTCCCTCCAGGACCTGGACTGAGCAAGTTTCTTCCACTCCCTCTCCTCCCTCCTCTACACCCCTGTACGCCCCCAGCCACGACAGGATGCCGGTGTCCAACTTAGCCGGGACCCCCTCCTTCGATCCAGGTGTTCTGGCTCCCAGATCCCAATTGGGCTGGGGCGCCCACTTGACGGGAGAACCCCGCCCGGAGTGTCCCCATTCCAGGGCGTCTTGGCTGCTGGAGTTTATCAATGGGAACAGAACGGGTCCCTCAGGGGGCGGGGCGCGCAGGGGCGGGGCGAATGGGATCAAACCCTCTGGGGTCTCTCAGAGATGCTGCGCGCGGAACTCACTGGCGTTTCAGAACGTTGGAGCCTGCGACTGAGCTGACTTGAGAAACTCCAGGCTAGAGACAAGGGAGCCCCTAACCTTGGGTGAAGAGTCGGGCAAGAAGGGGGCTCCAGGCTAGAGTGGTGGGAGGTTTGTAATAGCAAGTCTGCTGGATCTTAGGGGACACACACACTCAGGATGCTGGTCCCCATCCTCCTCTTCTTCTTCTGCCTCAGAGCGCGTGCAGGTACCGCGAGGGGTGGAGGCGGCGGTAAATGTGGGGGTGGGGGGGGATTGTTTGCCAGTTGCCACTTTACTGGGATAAATGGGACGCAGGGCTCAGACTCCCGGGTCTGAGGGAGAAGTCTTGGAGCCTAGGCTTCTAGGTCTGAGAAAACATGGGGTTGAGAACTAGACTCCCTAGTCCTGAATGAGGGAGCTCTTGAATGTGCTAAGCTCAGTTTTGCTCCCTCCTCTCATTCTTCTAGGCCTGTCTCCTCACTTCCTGCAACAGCCCGCTGACCTGGTGGTACTATTAGGGGATGAGGCTCGGCTGCCTTGTGCCCTGGGTGCATACTCAGGGTTGGTTCAGTGGACTAAGGATGGGCTGGCTCTAGGGGGTGAAAGGGACCTGCCAGGTGAGGCTGTTCTCTCTACTCAAGGAATAGGCTGGCTCCAGGGTGGGGGTGCTGGGCTTGGGCTGTACCTGAAATTTCTATTTTCAAGTTTGGGAAGTTAACGGGCTCAGGTAAACATTCGGAAGTCCTGAATTTTTAGATTTTTCTTTGGAAGTGACCCATAGTGTTTGGGGATTTTATTTTTATTTTTAAATATTACATAAATGCAGAAAAGCACATAAAACATAATTGGAAGATTTGCCAAACAATTACAAAGCAGACACCCAGGCCCAGAAGCCCTCCTTGGAGGTGCACCCACTCCCTAGAGGTAGCATCTAATCTAATTTTTATGGCTAATGTTTTCTGAATTTATCACCCCCAAGGGGGTCTCCTAAGCTTGCGGGTCAGAAAGAGGGCACTGGAGTTCCTGGGAGGTACCTGGGACCCCCTGAGAAGAGGAAAGATTCTACTCTCCCCTCCTCGAAATCCCTCTTGACTCTGGATTGGAAGAGGCTTAGTGTCTTTTTGGCCCAGCACACACTTTTGGTAGTGTCTTTCTGGTGTGGGTTGGGGCCTGAAACTCAGAACTGTGATGTGACTGTCTCTTCCTAAATTTCAGGGTGGTCCAGGTACTGGATATCAGGGAATGCAGTCATTGGCCAGCATGACCTCCACATTAGGCCCGTGGAGCTAGAGGATCAAGCATCGTATGAATGTCAGGCTACACAAGCAGGCCTCCGCTCTCGACCAGCCCAATTGCATGTGCTGGGTGAGGATCCAGCCCATTTGTCCCCAGAGACACCCAGGGGGACTGTCAGTCCTTGCTGGGAGTATAAGCGTCCAGGGAGCCCAGAGGAGTGGTCAGTTAGAGTTGGGAAGATCAGGGACTCTGTGCCCAGAATCCAGCTCTGATCCCAAATCTACCCTACAGTGCCCCCAGAAGCTCCCCAGGTGCTGGGCGGCCCCTCCGTGTCTCTGGTTGCTGGGGTTCCTGCAAATCTGACCTGTCGGAGCCATGGGGATGCCCGCCCCATCCCTGAGCTGCTGTGGTTCCGAGATGGGGTCCAGCTGGATGGGGCCACCTTCTACCAGGTCAGAAGCAAGTCCCTGTGCCAGCCCTTGCCCATCCAAGGAAATGGGTGGTTCACTCCAGACTATAGGCTCATCCAGAGGAGAAAAGGACATGAGAGGGCAGGGTCTCAAATGTTGGAACCCTTGATGTGTGATTAAGGGTAAGAACTCTAGGGCTGGACTACCTAGCTCAGTTGCTCGCTAGTTGTTTAATCTTAGGTAAGTAACTTAACCTCTTCTGTCCTTCAGTTTCCCAGAGGATAATAGTAGTATGCACCTCATAGGGTAATTGTGAGGATTAAATAAAATAATACTTAAAGTGCCTAGAAGAGTGTCTGACACATAGTAAGCACTATATAAGGGATAGATGAAATCATTACTATTATTCATAACCTCCAGACCCTGCTGAAGGACGGGACCACTGGGTCAGTGGAGAGCATCTTATCCTTGACCCCTTCCAGCCATGATGATGGAGCTACTTTGGTCTGCCGGGCCCGGAGCCAAGCCCTGCCTGCGGGGAAGGACACAGCTATCACACTGAGCCTGCAGTGTAAGTGCAGTTGGACATTGGGTCCTCAGTCTAAGGTCCTTGGGTAAAAAGGAGGGCTGGGACCTAGGCTCCAGGGTATAAGGAAGGAAGGTGCTGTGGACCTGGAGTTCCTGGGAGAATTGGGAACTGGAGGCCTGCCTGGACTCCTAGCTTAAAGGAAAGAGGAGACTGGGGACCCACACTCCTGGGGTGGAGGGACTGGAAGTTAAACTCCTAGGTCATCAATGGAGATGTCCCAGGTCCTTGCTCACCACTGATTATTGGCACGCCTCCACAGACCCCCCAGTGGTGACTCTGTCTGCAGAACCACAGACTGTGCAGGAGGGAGAGAAGGTCTCTTTCCTATGCCAGGCCATGGCCCAGCCTCCTGTCACTGGCTATCGGTGAGGACGATCACCTCTACCCAACTAGTAGCACAGGCTTGGGGAGGGCTGTGTGAGGATGGGAGTAGGGACAATACTAACAGCCACACCACCACTGCAGGTGGGCAAAGGGAGGATTTCCAGTGCTCGGGGCCCGAGGGCCAATGTTGGAGGTTGTGGCAGACGCCTCATTCCTGACCGCACCAGTGTCTTGCGAGGTCAGCAACGCTGTGGGTAGCGCCAACCGCAGCACCGCGCTGGACGTGCAATGTGAGCTGGGGCGGGGCTGTGGGTCTGGCCAAAGTGAGACCAGCAGAAATGAACCCGGGGCTAGAGCGGGGCGTTACTCCCACCCGCTGTGGAAGAAGGTGGGGTGGACATAAGATGTAGGCAGAGTTTGGCTGTGTTAGCTCAGTGCCAAAGTGAAGCCGAGGCGGGGCGAGGGCGGGGCCAGGGCTTGTAAGCGGTGTTGTGGACTGGGGCCCTATACTCGGGCCCTTGAGGGTGCTGCTTTTGAGTGGCTGCTCCCGGGTCAGAAGTTGTCGCCCTCCTCAATCACGTGATCCTTCCTCTCCTTCAGTCGGACCAATTCTGCAGGCAAAGCCAGAGCCCCTGTCTGTAGACACGGGGGAAGACGCTTCCTTCACCTGTGCCTGGCGCGGGAATCCACTCCCACGGGTAACCTGGACCCGCCGCGGAGACGCGAAGGTAAGTCCGGATAAGGAGCTAGTGGTGGTGGCAAGCAGTGGACTAAGCTTCTTCCCAAGATCCTGCACCTGACACCCCTTCATATCCCAGGTACTGGGCTCCGGGCCCACGCTGCGTCTTCCGTCCGTGGGGCTCGAGGATTCAGGCGACTACGTGTGCAGGGCTGAGCCAGGGCTCTCGGGCCTGGGGGGCGGCGCTGCGGAGGCTCGGTTGATTGTGAACGGTGAGAAAGCGGTGCTTCCTAGAGGACGGGGCAGGTCCTGAAACTAGGATGGACGGGAGCGCAGTCTAACGCGAGTGGGAGTGACTTTAAGAGGAGAAGCTTTTTAAGGCGGGGTGCAAGCTGGATCTAGTGAAGGAGAGACTCAGAGAGGTTTGAAGTTCGTTGAGGGGCGTGGCCTTGTTGGTTGGAATTAGTGGGAAGTGCCTGGCCCCGCCTTATCGAAACGTACTGGGGTGGGGTGGGGGCGGGCGGGGCCCCTTCTCTGATTGGCTCAAAATCTCCAAACCAGCTCCCCCAGTAGTGACCGCCCTGCACTCCGCGCCCGCCTTCCTGAGAGGCCCCGCCCGCCTCCAGTGTCTAGTCTTCGCCTCCCCCGCCCCAGAAGCCGTGGTAAGGAAATGTCCACTCCCTCGAGACCCACCCAGCTTATCCCTGACCTCTCAGCCGGTACCCCCAAACTCCGTAACTACCTCTGATTTTTCCGACACCTTCCCTGTCCCTACCCTCCTCCCCCGTCTTCTCTGACCTTCCTCTTTTGTGTCCCCAGGTCTGGTCTTGGGATGAAGGCTTCCTGGCGAAGGGGTCGCAGGGTCGGTTCCTGGTGGAAACGTTCCCAGCCCCGGAGGGCCGAGGGGGACAGGGTCCAGGTCTGATCTCTGTACTACACATTTCGGGAACCCAGGAGTCCGACTTTAGTCGGGGCTTCAACTGCAGTGCCCGGAACCGGTTGGGTGAGGGAGGCACCCTGGTCAGCCTGGGCCGTAGAGGTGAGACGCTGGGCCTGAAGACCTCCAATCTGAGATCCCAAACCCCCAAAACGCCACAATCTCTAAACCTAGGACCTACAAACGCAGAGACTCTCAAACCTTGAGAGCCTCAAAACTATGAGTCCCTTGAATCCTGAGACCCCAAGACAATAAATTCCCTCAAATACAGAATCCTAAACTGAGACACCCTTCACACTCAGGTGCCCCAAATAAGGGAACCTCTAAAGTTAAAACCCCTCAAATTCTAAGACTTCTGAAAGCGAGGGAGTTTAAACTTGTAGAACCTCAATTTCATGATTCCTGAAGTCCAGGGTCCCCAAGCTAGGGGACTACAAACCTTGGGTATCTCAAACTTGGTGACCTTTTGAACCCAGACACTCCAGCCTAAGCCCTGAGTCCCTCTTCCCTAGTTCCTCCTCAGTCATCGGCTTACCTTCTCAGAATGTCCCTTCTCCCCACAGACTTGTTACCCACTGTGCAGATTGTGGCTGGAGTGACCTCCGCAGCTATGACTCTCCTTATGGTCATCACTGGGGTGGTTCTTTGCTGCTGGCGCCACAGCAAGTGTCAGTACCAAAGCCTTGCCCCAGCACCCCCACCCCTTCTCCCACCCCCTCACACACTCACCCTGCCCACTGACAAGCCTGGCTCCAGTGCTGCTTCTCTAGCCCCTTGTGGAGTTTGGCTCATCTTCAGCCCTGGTTCTTCCTTCAAGCCCTAACTCCATTTCCTCAGGGTCACATCCTTGCCCTCCCAGGCCAGGGATCTAATTGGTTCCTAGCCTCCTAACCCGATTCCCCCATTCCTCTCTCTTCCTGCTCATTGATCTCCACAAACTGTGATCCTACCCTCTTACTTACCTCTGCCTCCCCACCACCCCAACCCCACTGTCTCTGGCCTCAGCCTCTTTCCCCAAGCAAAAGAACCTGGTGCGAATCCCAGGCAGCAGCCATGGCTCCAGTTCGCAGGACCCCGAGGAAGAGGAGACAGGCAGCAGCAAGGACCGGGTAGGAAGCCAGGGTCCTCAGACCTGACTGTGCCTATAGAACCAAATAGAAACCTAGTCCCAACCAGGCCCCTAAACTCAAATTGGGTCCTAGCAACACTGACCTCAGACCCAAATCCAAATATACCTCCGATCAAGTTATTCCCTGGACCCAATGTGTCCCCAGACAGGGCCCTTCGTTATCTTGAGTCCCGACCCCAGCTCCCTCCTGTCTAGTCTCTGTTGTCCAGTTGAGGGTCCTTTGGGTCTGGCACGGGGGCAGGAGGATCCTCCGACTGCTCCCTCTTACTTGAGCACCCTACCCTAGGGTCCCATTGTGCACACAGACCACAGTGACATAGTTCTGGATGAAGCGAGGCCTCTGGAGACCAAGGTGAGTGCTGAGAGGGCTGGAACTTCTTTCTCTGTGTGTCCAATTCTCTCGCTGCTTCTGTCTCCTTTTTCATTCTGTTTCCTGCACGGCTGGGCCCGAGCCCCTCTGTCCTCTTTCTCCTGCCTCCTGGTCTTTCTCATCTACCTTCACAGCTCAATTTTCATATCTGCTGACTCTGCCCACATAACTGTCCCAGCTTTGTCCTCCATCTTGAGCCCCAGGTCAGGATTCACTCTGCCTGTGCTTTCCCCAACACGGTCATATTTCAGGCCTCCTGGTTGCCTCTCCCTGGCCCCTTCCACCTACTAGGTCCCACACTGGCCTGACATCTCCCCAGTCCTGCCCCTCCTTTCAGGGTCCAATCTTAGGACAGTGCCACTGACCTCAGTCCTGAGTCTAGAGCCCTTCTCTTTCTCCTGTGTAACTAGCACATGCTGTTTTGCTATTCTCTTGGCCTGAAACACTCCCAGCTTTCCCATTCCTACCTAATTCTCTCCTTCACTTCCTCTGGTCTCAGCTCAGATAGTTCCTGTTCTGGAAAGCCCATGCTTCTCCCCTCACAGCTCTGATCATTCTGCGTTTTGCCTGTCACAGCCAGATCACCCTGATTTGGGCTTTCCCATCACAGCTCTGATAATCCTGCCTGTGCTTCCCCATCAAGCCTCATCACTCTTCCTTGTGTTTTCCACCATCACAATCCTAGCCACTCCACTTATCCTTCCCCCATTACAGTCCTGGCCCCTCTGGGCTCTGTCTGGGGATCTGTCAATTTCCCCTTTGGCCTGAGATCTCCATGAGGACAGGTCCAGGTCTATCCTAGTGATAGATCTCTCCAGTAGCAGCACAGGGCTTGAGACAGCATCAAAGCTTTGGGGCTGTTAGGCAGACAGATGAATAAATGTCTTGGTCTCAGTCTCTCTTGTTCCCACTGCATCACCTTCCAAACCACCACCCTTTAGCAGGCCTATATCCCTCTGTCTCTGCCTTTTTCTGCCCATCTCCTTCTGTTCCTTTGTCTTGTCACTGTCTTTCTATCTTACTTTGTCTTGCTACCAATCTATATGTCTATTTCTCTGTCTCTAGGTCTCTTGCCTGCTCCTGTTTCTGTCTTTTTGTCTCTTACTAGGTCTGGCTCTATTTCAGTGTGTCTGTCCATCAGTGGCCCTCGCCCTCCCATATCCTCACACTCACAAGTTCCATTTGTCCCCTCAGGACCCAACCAATGGTTACTACAAGGTCCGAGGAGTCAGTGTGAGCCTGAGCCTTGGTGAAGCCCCTGGAGGAGGCCTCTTCCTGCCACCACCTACCCCCCTTGAACCTCTGGGTACCACTCCCTTCTATGACTTCAGCCCACACCTGGGAATGCCCCCTCCCTGCAGACTGTATAGAGCCCAGGCAGGTTATCTCACTACACCCCATCCTCGAGCTTTTAACAGCTACATCAAACCGACATCTTTTGGACCCCCAGATCCAGCCCTCAGGACTCCCCCTTTCCCACATGCTGCCTTCCCCATACCCAGCCATGCGCGTCTCCAGACTCACGTGTGACATCTCTCCTACTGAAGAATGCTGGGGTCTTCAACTTGCTATAATGGATTGTCCAGATTTCTGAGGAACCAGAACAAGTTGGCAACTTACTCCTTCAAAACTGAACATTGAAGGGAGAGATAGCTCATTACTATTGCCTGGGTCATTGATGTATATTTTGCTCAGCCAAAGGGGATGCTCCAAGTGGGAGCAAGATGGCCACTATGCCCACTGATTCCCCTGAGTAAAAGAGTTTCAAGATGGCCAATGGGCCCTTTGTAGAGGAATAGGGACAGTGGGTGATAAGAGTTAGAGGCAGGGATGGAAGTTGTGTCCAGACACTGAAAGAAGGTATTTCAAGATGACCAACTGCATTGAGAAGAAAGGTGACATAGGGCAGATTAAGATAGAGGCCAAACCGAGCCTTGTTCTGGCTCTCCCTGAGGGGCGCTTTGCTTGGCTAATAGAAGTGCAGCTAAGATGGCAATTCAATCCTTGGGAAGCCAAGATGATTCCTTCTTGATTACTTCCACTTCCACCTTCCTTATTCAAGGCCCTGGAAGAATTGGGCCCAAGGAGTGAGGATAGGGTGAGATCTGTTACTGGATGGGTGAGGATGGGATCTGGGGATAAGAATATTTATGTTTAATTTTTTTAAAAAAGGTCAAAGAAATGACTGTGTCTTTGGGATTGTCTTGGCATTATTAACCTCCATTAAGGAAGGGATCCATCAAGACTGCCCCGAGGCCCTTCCTCTAAGCTAGGCTATAAAGTGGCTGTAAGAGCAAGACTGAACCACCCCCAAACCCCTTGCTACCCATTTAGTGCCCCAGGCTCTTTTAATATACATCTGCATAAGTACACATGCACAGATAAACACACATGACAGGACTGCCCCAGTTGTCTTGGGGAAGACAGAATTCTACATTGTTATTTAAGAACACAAAGCAGTGAGCTCTGAAGGGGAGACAGGAAAGAAGAGGCAGGAAAGGGGAGGTTAGGGGTGAAAAATAGGAATGCCCTGGTCCTCAAAGTAATGATAGGAGTCCAGCCCCTTGTCCTGAGGTGCTGGGTACCTGACTCAGGTCACCCTTTAAAAAGGGGCCTGAGGGCTTTGTGTCATGAATCTTTGAGGTAGGAACTAAAGGTCCAGACACCTGAGACTCTTGGGAAACACAGCAGAAAGCCTGAGGCTTGGTCTCTGGTCCTGAGAGAGAAGGTGCCTGGGGCCAGGATCTTGGATCTGAGGGTGAAGAGGACTGGGTCTCAACTGCTATGTTCTTTTTTTTTTTTTTTTTTTTAATTCTATTTTATTTTATATTAGTTTCAGGTATCCAGCACAATGGTTAGACATTTATGTAATTTACGAAGTGATTCCCCCCATTACCCTAGTACTCACCTGGCATTATACACAGCCATTACAATATCATTGACTATATTCCCTATGCTGTACTCCACACCCCCCACGACTGTTTTGTTAACTACTGATTTGTACTTCTTAATCCTTTCAATGCTGTGCTCTTGATCGGGAAATATTTGAATGCCTGTATTCTTGAGACCTCAAAAAGGGTGGGGGAGGGTCTCTAATGCCGCGATCCCTAGAAGAGAAGGAAGCTGGTTATTGAGTGGTCCGAGGAAGGAGCAAGCTGGGGGTGAGGGTCCTGAGGGAGGACACAAAATCCACGACCGCGGAGCCTATGACCCAGACTCCTGGCTAGGTAGGCCCTTGCGTGGGGTTGGACACCTGGGATCTCAAGGGGGCGGGGGCCTGACGTAGGCCCCCACCCGGGTTTCCCGAGCTGCTCCACTCTGCGCTGAGCTGCCACGCTATTGTCCTAACCAGATAGGCGGGGCTGGTACGGGGCGGGGCTGGCGGCGCCGGCGCAGCCCGGGGGTGGCGGGAGGAGGCGGCGGCGGCGGTGGCGCTGGGAGCTCTTGTCACCGCTGGGGCCGGGCCGAGCAGGGCGGGAGTGCAAGGGACTTGAGGGCGCGAGGGCCCAGACATGGGGCACGCCAGCCCCGCCACGCGCGGTCTGGGCCGCTGCCGGGGCCTACCGCAGCCACCGCTGTTGCTGCCACTATTGCTGCTGCTTCTGCGCGCGCAGCTCGCCGTCGGGAACCTGGTCGGTGGGAGCCCCGGTGCGGCCGAGGTGAGGCCCGGCCGGGTCCTGGGGAATGGGGGAAGGGAAGGGACCCGGCCTCTGAACCCCAGCGGGGACATGTCCAGGGCAGAAAGTGCAGCCTTTCCAGCCAGGTGACCAGTTCCCCAGGCTCCCCTAATGGCACTAGGCATTCATGAACCCAGGAATCCAGGCCCCAGCTCCTCATCATCTGTTGTCCCAGGCCCCTCCAACCCCAGCTTAGAAATTGGTTTTTCCAGAGCCCCGGGTCCCAGAAGTCCAGTCCCCTCAGACCCTCTAGACTTAAGCGACTCAGCCCCAGCTCCTTCCCACCTGAACATAGGACACACCACGCAGTAAGGCACTTGATCCAAGAATCCGGGCCTTTTGCATCCTCTGGACCCATATGAGGGCCCCTCAGGACCCAGAAGTCAAGGCCTCCAGCCACCGCCCCCCGACCCAGAATGTAGCTTTCCAGCCCTCAAGGGCTTGGTGTCCTGGCTTGCAGGGCCCTGACCCCAGGTCTTGTCTGCCGTCCTTGCACCCAACAATGGGAGCCTGAGCTAAGTATGGAGGGAGGAGGGGCCAGAACGCCTGGGTTCTGACCGCCTCCCCCGCGATTCAGGTTTAACCCCTTCGGGCTCCAGTGCGGCTGCGCCGGGGTAGGGGCGGAGCCTCTCTCCGCCGCAACAAAGCCGGGAGTCCTGGGGGACCTGGGTCGCCATAGCAACAGAAGAACTGGGGCGCCCCCGCCCTGTGGGAGCTGTTTCCCAGGGAACCGTACCTCTACGCGGGCGGGTGCACGGTGCTTGGTGAAGGGTGTTTGGTTATGGGGGTCTAAACATGAGTCCCAGGGAGCAAAGGACTGAGGGACCAGCATGCCAACGTCTCCCAGGCCGTCACTGACCTCTCCCCATCTACACCCAGGCCCCGGGGTCCGCTCAGGTGGCTGGACTATGCGGGCGCCTAACCCTTCATCGGGACCTGCGCACCGGCCGCTGGGAACCAGACCGACAGCGCTCGCAAGGCTGTCTCCGGGACCCGCAACGCGTGCTAGAGTACTGCAGACAGGTGGGCGGAACCTAGAGATGGGCGTAGTCAGCGGGAAAGCAGGTTCAAGATGAGGCCGAGTCGCCCCTGGGAAGCTCGATGTGCAAAAGGCCAAGGAAATGAGGGCTCTAAGAAGGCTTGGGAAGCTATGGGAGGTGGCTAACAGAGGCAGAGTTAGGATAGAGCAGGACCTGATTTTGAGGAACTAAGTCGGGAAAGCGGAGAACCGTGCAAAGACTACCTAAGAAAGGTATCCATCCAGTGAAGTGAGGGAGTTTAGCAATAAGTGGTGGGCGCCTTAAAAAGTAGAAGTATTGGTGGGTGTGGCCAAAGGAGAGGCGGACCAAGGCAAAAAGACCTTTGAGGCCAAAGGTAGGAAAAGGGGCGGAAGGAACCCAAAGAGAGTGGAAAGCTAGGAGGCGTGGCTATGAAAAGACCGGCCTAATACAAAAAGAAGGGACACCTCCTGAGAATCCAAACAGGGAAACAAGCGAGGCTTAAGGCTTGATGGAATCTATGCAGAGATAAACTCGATTGGGGAAAGAGGCCAAAGTGACTAGCAGCACATGGGTTTAGAGGAATTGAGCTTATGGGCTTATGGAGGGACCTTTGTAAAGAAACTGGACAGGCAAAGGGTAGGCGCCTAAGGATTGCGGGGCTTTTAAGGGAGAGTTACTAGGGGACGTGGCCAATGGGCATGTGGGACTTAGATATCTAAGACCGGTTCTTTGTAGAAGCAGGGCCTAAGGACAGGGCCTTATTAACATTGGAGCCTTGAAAAGGGGCGTGTCCCGTAGAGAAGTGCAGCTGGTAGGGGCGGGGCAGTGGGTTGATCGCCCCCACTCTGTGCCCCCAGGTATACCCGGAACTGCAGATTGCACGTGTGGAACAGGCGACGCAGGCCATCCCCATGGAGAGCTGGTGCGGGGGTGCCCGGGGTGGCCGTTGTACCCACCCCCACCACCAGGTTGTGCCTTTCCGCTGCCTGCGTGAGTCACAAGCTGGGAGAGGGGAAGGGCGGTGGGGGTTCTTCGAAGCGCGAGATTCTGGGCCCTAGTGTCAAGGCTCACATTAGGGACCTGGATGCGTGGGTCCTGAACGGGGCAGAGAAACCTCTGAGGATAAAAAATATGGAGGATGGGGCTTGTTGCTGTGGGAGGGTCTCACTCTGGTGCCCCTCCCCCCATTCCTTAGCGGGTGAATTTGTGAGCGAAGCCCTGCTGGTGCCCGAAGGCTGCCGGTTCTTGCACCAGGAGCACATGGACCAGTGTGAAAGTTCGACCCGGAGGCATCAGGAAGCACAAGAGGTCAGAACCCTGGCCCATCCATCCTCACCCCCCAGAACCCAGGAGTCCAGTCCCTATCATCCTCCTCCAGAATCCAAGAGTCTGGACCTCATCTCCCTCTTCCCACCAGGAATCCTGGTTCCCATTCCCATCAGTCCCTAAGACTCAGGCATTCAGGCTCCCCCTTTATCCTCTCCTACCCCACAGTCCTGGCATCTGGGCCCACTCTTCCCACAGGCCTGCAGCTCCCAGGGCCTCATCCTGCATGGCTCGGGCATGCTTTTGCCCTGTGGCACGGATCGGTTCCGAGGTGTGGAGTATGTGTGCTGCCCCCCTCCAGTGACCCCCGACCCATCTGGGACAGCAGTTGGGTGAGTGGGAGGGAATCTTCCATGCCCATCCCAAGGCTCCTAATGGGAGGAAATCTTCCATGCCCATCCAAAGGCAGGAGATGGAAGCCTGGGGGCCTGGGTCCAGATTCTTATCATCTCGGGTCTTCTGCTCCTTCAGTGACCCCTCCACCCGGTCCTGGCCCCTGGGAGGCAAAGTAGAAGGAAGTGAGGAAAAGAAAGAACAGGAATCCTTCCTACAACCAGTAGATGATTACTTTGTGGAGCCTCCACAAGCTGAAGAGGAAGAAGAGGAGGAAAGAGTCCCACCTTCAAGCCCTCAACCCCCTGCAGGGGTCAGCAAAGGTGAGGCCATTCGTGAATCTCTAGTCTCCTTCACCCTGGAGGGAAGATGATTTGAGGGAACCTTGGTTTAGCAGTGTCTTTGGGAGGGACCTATAGGAGAGAGGTTTGATTGGGGGAATGGAAGGGACGAGAGTAACTTTTGATAATGTAGAGATGGACAGGCTGGCCTGTGAAGAATGCAAAGGGTGAGGGTGTTTGGGGGTACCTGGAAGTGGAGGAGCCATTTGGTAGATTTTAGGGATTATTTTGGGAAAGCTCGGAAGATGGTGCAATGGGTTCTTAAGCTTTGCAAGAACAAGCCCAGTCTAGAATTACACTTTTTATGATAGTAGGCAGCAGCTACGGCTAAAGTGGACATCAGTGCACTTAGTGGTCTCCACTGCACTCTAGGAAATGTAGTTCTCCAGGTAGGAAAGGTGCCCTGGAGATGGGCTTCGAGCTAGCCCCCTGATTCCTGGCCTTGCAGCAACTCCTACCCCAAGGCCCACAGATGGTGTGGATGTATACTTTGGCATGCCTGGAGAAATCAGTGAGCACGAGGGTTTCCTGCGGGCCAAGATGGACTTGGAGGAGCGAAGGATGCGCCAGATTAACGAGGTGATGATACTGGGGGCCTCAGGATCCCCCAAAACACAGAGCTGCCTAAATACCAGTAAATTCCTCAGGGACAAGTTGGGACAACCTTCAAAGTCTCCCCAGGTTCCCATCAACCCCCAGCCCTCAACACTGCCCCTAAGATAACTAGGGATTTCTGACCCATAGAATCCTATTGAGATGCCGCCAGATTCTAAGGAAACTTATGCACGATACTCTTCTCTGAATTCTCTCTTGGGAACCCAAGAGCCAGTAGGATTTAAGGGATTTGGAGCCTCCAAAGTCTTGAAGAAGGATTGGGGGACTCGTTGGTTGGAGCAGGGTGGATTCTAGGATCCTAAAGTTCTCCCTGCTCCCAGGTGATGCGTGAATGGGCCATGGCAGACAACCAGTCCAAGAACCTGCCTAAAGCGGACAGACAGGCCCTGAACGAGGTACAGCAACCTCCTATGGATCCTACTCACTCATGCCCATCCACTAACTGGGGCACATCCAGTCTCAGCCTGGCTCAGGCCTTGTCCTGGCCTCATTCAGTTCTACACCTTCCTGCATATATCAGCTTCTCCTGGCCCTACCCCTACATTTAACTCTGTCCCTCTTGGCCTGTGTCAGACCTGCCATTTCTCTCCTCAGATTGGCTATGTTTTGCCCTGTCTTAACTTGATCCTTACCTCTGTGGGTTGGCTCTAGAGTCTTCTCCCTAGCTGGGCCCCCTGCAGATACAGCCAGGTCCTTCTGAGCCTCTTAGAAGCATTCCTGTCCCAGGTAGGCCCCACTCCCTGACTTTGGTGCTGCCCACTAATCTCACTTTTACTCAGTTCCTCCTTAGTAGGCCCAGCCTCATGATTCTCCATTCCACCTCTCTCTGTAGACCCCTCAGGTTAGCCCCATTCCCTGACTCTTGTTCTGCCCACCCCATCCTCATTTAGGCACAGCCTGTCTCCAGTTGGCCCTGCTCAGGCGTAGAGCCCTGCCTCTCCTACAATACTTGCTCTCTTTCACATTAACACAGGCCAGCTCTATTCCTAGATTGTTCCCATCCAGTACAGTTTATATCCCCAGGTTGGCTCCCAGTAGGCCTACTCCTGACCCCACTCTACCAGGCCCTGTAGCCCCACTCCTTTCAGTCAGTCTCCTGTGACCTACCCCCAGGTTGACTCTGTTCAGACTTAGACCCACTGCACCCATCCTGCTTGGTCCTATAGCCCTGCCTTTCCAGAATGCCATTGACTCAGGCTTTCGCCCATCTTCACGTCTCCTAATCTCGTGCCCACTCCCTCACCAGCACTTCCAGTCTATTCTGCAGACCCTGGAGGAACAAGTGTCTGGTGAGCGACAGCGCCTGGTGGAGACCCACGCCACCCGAGTCATTGCCCTTATCAACGACCAGCGCCGGGCTGCCTTGGAAGGTTTCCTGGCAGCACTGCAGGGGGATCCGCCTCAGGTGTGAAAGCTGTGGGGGTAAAGGGCAGAGGCTGAAAAGGACGGGACGGACCTGGGCAGCCTTCATCCCTTCCACAGCCAGAGCGTGTCCTGCTGGCCCTGAGGCGTTACCTGCGTGCAGAGCAGAAGGAGCAAAGGCACACGCTGCGACACTACCAGCACGTGGCTGCTGTGGACCCTGAGAAGGCCCAGCAGATGCGCTTCCAGGTGCTCAAATTTTTCCAGCTCCCCAAAACCCTGCCATCCCTTAGACCTGTCCCATGAACCGCATCCTTCAGACTCTCCTCTTGTCCCTTATACCCTCTTTCTGTCCCTTGGACCTCTTTCCTATCCCTGCAACCCCTATTTTATGTCTTGGGACCTTTTCCAGTCCCTTGGATCCCTACTTCCTGACCCAGGAACACTGTGTCTTTGACACCCATCTTATCCCTTGGATTTCTGTTTAGTTTTCCAGAAATGCCCTCCTCAGTTCTCTTTTCTCCTTAATCCCACTCGTTTTCTCCCTAATCCCACAGAACCCCTGTTATGTGCCTTCAGATCCTAATTTCTGTTTCTGGCTGTTCTCGTCCCATCCATGAATACTCCATTCTATGCTCTTGAACTTAGAACCACATCTTGCCCTTGAACCACATCATTTCTATATGACCCTCTAATCCTACTTCCTTTTCTGTAACCCCCTCAAACCTCACTTTCTATTCTCAGACCCTACTTTCTGCCCTTCCTACCCACTTGCCTCCACTTCCTATCTTCCATACTATATTCCTCCTATCCTATACTTAACATGTTTTCTGTGTCCCACTTTTCCTAGTGACTACTCCTTTCCCTTCTACCTTACTTCCTTTCCTAAGCCTCACACTGTCTGTCTTCTGTACGTCTTTTTCTTTTCTTTGTGTTCTGCTTCTCCTCCAATTTCCTCTGTCCTGTGGCCCAGTTCTTGGCCCTTGTCCCTACTTTCTGTCCATTGTATGTGCTACTTTTCCTTGAACCCTATTGCCCTTCCTCCTTCACCCTCCTTCACCCTCCTTCACCCTGCCTTAGTTTCCCCAGCTCTAACCTACATTGCCCAGTTCATCCTTCATACTCACTCCCCCACAGGTGCAGACCCACCTTCAAGTAATAGAGGAAAGGATGAATCAGAGCCTGGGGCTGCTTGACCAGAACCCACGCCTGGCTCAGGAGCTGCAGCCCCAGATCCGTGAGTGTATATAACCCCTACTTCCCATTCCAGGTCTGTAAGGGCAGATCCTGACCCCTAAACTTTGACACTCCATCACTTCAGTTATACATTTAGCTAGCAGATCAGGTAGGGGCTGGAACTTGACACAAATGGGCCTCTTTACCTCTCCATATATGCTCAAAGCCTCTCTTCTCCAAGGAGCTTCTCCATGTCATCTCTCCAGCCTAGTGGCTAGACTTCCTACATGGTGCCTCGGGTTCCCCTAACATGAAAGTGGAAGCTGCCAGGTGGTCTTAAGGCTTTGGCCCACATTCTCTTGGTTAAAGCAAGTAACAAACCCAGTTTAGATTCAAGGGGAGGGGCCTAAACAAGAGCACGAATACCAGGAAGTGCTACCTACCACAGCCCTCAGATCTATTGTGATATCCTATTGGATATCCCACATCTAACCCTGATTCTCCTCCTCTTCAGGAGGCCATTCTCTTGAAACTTCAATCTCCATGCTTCCTGCCAGGGGTGCCTCCAACAGGCTTCCCACTTTCCCAGATCACACTTATGGCTAACCCCCAATTACTTTACTGTTAAGGTGCCATCCATTCATTCAGTTGTGTGTGTGTGTGTGTGTGTGTGTGTGTGTGTGTGTGTGTGTGTGTGTAGTCTCTATGCTCAAGACCTCAACCACCTTTCTGCATATTCCCTTCAGAGGAATTCTTCCACTCTGAACACCTGAGTCCCAGTGAATTGGAAGCCCCTAACCCTGGGGGCAACAGTGAGGGCAAGGGTGGGCTGCAGCTTCTGGATTCCAAAGATGGTGAGTTAACCCAAATATAGATAAACCCAGACTTTGGGTGACAGGCCCCAAATCTCATTTCTAATCCCCCGAAGTCTGGAGGTATCTCAGCTACCACAGTGAGTGGGAGAGGATAGGGAGGAATATCTAAGGTTGTGGAGGCCTCTGTAGGATCCTTGATTCTCCTGCCTTGGCCTCTGGGATGGTGTTTCTCCACTGTTTTGTCAATGAAGCCCTCTTCTCTTCACTGTTCTCCCTGCCTTGCCTCCTCTGGCTGCCAGCAGACACCCCCATGGGCCTTCCAAAAGGTGAGTATCTCACTGAGTAGACCCCAGCCCCTAAATCTCTTTGAGTTCCTAAGCCCAGAATGGAAAAGGGTTCATGTATTGGGAGCCCCAGACCTCCTGGGATGGAGACTGGTACCTCTCTGACCCCCTCCTCAGAGGGGGCAACATCACTCTGGACTCTCAGGAATGAGCTAGGATTTTGGGGGTAGGGTCCACAGAACAAGATGCTGCACCCGGGAAAGAGAAGCTGTCCCCCCTGGAACAGTATGAGCGGAAGGTAAGTTAGTCAGCCCTGTGGGCTCTTGAGGGAGGCCTGGGGAAGGGACCTGGACTCTAAAGTCTAAAGGAGGTGGGGAGGGTGCTAGGGGTTTGGATTCCTTGGCCTAAGGTAAGAGGGGACTGAGGACATGGATTTCAGGGTCCTAGGGAAGAAGAGGGCTGGGGGATGCCCTCTTCAGCCTTAGGGGAGGAGGAGTCTGGGGCCCAGACTTCTGGGTCCCTGACACCTCCTGCTCCCCCAGGTAAATGTGTCTGTTCCAAGGGGTTTTCCTTTCCACTCATCGGAGATTCAGAGAGATGAGCTGGTAAGAGGAGGAATATTTTGGGGCCCTAGGGGGAGAGGTCAGAGGTCAGTGGCTAGGCTGTGACCCCCAAAGCAATACTGGGCCCCGGTGAGCCTCAGAGATGACTCCTACCCCATCTCCTCTCCCTGCAGGCACCAGCTGGGACAGGTGTGTCCCGAGAAGCCGTATCTGGTCTGCTGATCATGGGAGCAGGTGGTGGCTCCCTGATTGTCCTCTCCCTGCTGCTCTTGCGCAGGAAGAAGCCCTACGGGGCTATCAGCCATGGAGTGGTGGAGGTGAGAGACATAAAGATGTGGGATAGGGAGGAGTTCCAGAGCTTGGACATGGAGGAGCTGTAAGATCAGCGGTCAGGTCCCTATGTCCCACTACCTCTCCCCTGTCCCCTGTCCCTATTGCAGGTGGACCCCATGTTGACCCTGGAGGAGCAGCAGCTTCGTGAACTACAGCGTCATGGCTATGAGAACCCCACTTACCGCTTCCTGGAGGAACGGCCCTGAACCAGCCTCCTTCACTCCTTTGGCTGAACCCAGATCTTCCCTCTTCCTGGAGCTCCAGAACCCCAACTCCCAGCCTAGGGAAGAGGTCTGGGAAAAGTTCATTTCACACCCTCATGAGGGGGCTGGAAATTCTTATTTCCCCTTTCCAGTGCCCAATCCCATCCCTAGTAAATCCCCAGGTATTCCCAATTGCCTCCCTGCTTGGGACCTCCTCACCTTAATTTATTTTGTAAGTTAATTTATTGTTCCTTAAGGTGACCACCAGCTTGGTCCCAGTGTCTGTGGTTCCCTAGAATTCACCTTCCCACTTGTTCCCCCAATAACATCCCAATAAAATCCTCTTCCCACCAGGCCATCCTGCATCTCTGTGGGGGAATAAGTGAGTAATCATAACTCTAGGCCTCCTTCACCATTTTAAACAGTAGAAGGGATCTTTAAAACTGGGTGGGGCCTTGTGGGGCAGGGCCCACAAACCCAGGATGGGCTCTTCAGGCCCACCCTGGAGCTTTCCGTGGTGCTGAATGGGCCACTACTCCTGGGCCTCTATCTGCTGGGTCACAGAGTGGACTCAGGAGATTGGTCTCTGATAAGTTTCCCCTGCCTCCTACTCACTCACACACACACACACACAGCATTCACCCACAACTTACGAGCCCAATGAGAGCCTGGGAATCTTGAACCGCTTTTCCCATTCCCACATCTTCATTCCTTCTTGGGGAGGTGATAGGAATCCCACTGAGATATGGGAATTCCGGTTATGTATCCCAGAGAGGGTTATGTGGTGTATACAAGCGCCTATTGGAATTTATACCCTCATATGTCCCATTTTGTGACATGTTACAGTTATTCCTCTACCTATGCTGTTACCTGTCCCAAGAGGATTGTTATGAAGATTAAAAGGGTTATATTTGTGGAGTCATTAAAACTGTGCCTGACATTTTGCAAATATTTGTTGAATAAATTTTAAAACAGTATGGTAAGTATGGTAACAAACACTCATATGGCACTCACCCTGTACCAGGCGCTGCTCTGAGGGCTTTATATTTATTGGCACACTTCATCATTATTTCTACCCATGAAATAGATACTATGACTAGTCTCACTTATAGATAAGGAAATAGAAGCAAGAAGTTACATCATGTTCCCAAGGTCACTATCCAGGTAAGGTCGGAGCTAGGAATTCAACCCAGGAAACCCAGCTCCAGCATACATACTCTCGGCCATTTTGCTAACCTGTTGCCTAATAATTTGTAGCTGCCCCATATGATGTTCAGGTTGTGCACTGCAAAATTCTAAGTATACCATTCACCTCCTGGACATTGTAGATTTGCATTTGTACCACAACTTCCCAACAGATGTCAGTAATGTGCCATGTTCCAATGTCAGCATAGCACATAATTTTCTGGCAGATGGCCTAGGATGGGAACACCTATTTCTAATTATCTCAAAGGACCTATGAATTCACAGTGGCTCTTCATACTATATACATGTAAATGCTGGTCCTCTATATTAAATATAGACCTAGGTATTAAAAGGAAGATGCTAACATGATTCAAGTTGGATAAAATGCCACAGCTTCATTAGAGAACCCAGTTTGAAATATCATTCTAATACAGATTATACCTTCAGTTGTCCACAGACAGGCCTAGGCAAATGGCATAAGGAGCTCCAAGCAAGTGGGACAGGAAATGAAAGGCCGTTTTGCTCAATATGCTCAGTGCCTGATTCCTTAATAATATTTACATTTTAATGGCAATCTTTGGAGTATTAATTTTTAAAACACTTATTATTGAAATTCCAGCAGGAAAAATAACTTTGCTATTGATTATTTGATACTCTTGTGCCCTAAGCCACCCTTCTTTTCCCATTGAAACAATTTATTAATTCTTTTTTCAATAATGGAAAACTTCTTAGAGAAATTTTGTTAGTGGGGTGAGTGTGTGTGTGTGTGTGTGTGTGTGTGTGTGTGTGTGTGTACACGTTAGGATATACATCTTATGTGTCAACAGACTCTAAGATGGCATCAATGATAGGAAATACCATTAGATTATCATTGGATTTTTCAGCAGAAATCACATAAGCTAGGAGAGAGTGAAATAAAATATTTAAAATAGTTAAAAAGAGAAAGCACCAGCCAAGAATAATATATCCACCCAAGTTATCCATTAGATTTAAGGAGATAAAAGGCTTATCCATACAAATAGAAGCTGAGGGAATTTGCCGCCACAAGACCTGCATTACAAGAAATTCAGAAAGATGCTCTTCTACCTGAAACAAAAAGACAAAGGTATACAAAACTCTAAGAGGACGGACAAAAGTAGGAAATTGCAACTCAATTTCAGAATAAATGTAATGGTGTCACACAAAGGTTAAAGGGGGTAAAAGCATTTTTTAAAAAAAGACAACGGCTATTGCAATTTGGAAATTAATGCACAGCATAAAACGAGAAAATTTGTGTCGACAAAAACAAATGGGGAGGGGGTAAAGGACTGAATGCGCACAGGTGGATGGAGATAAGATTTAATCAGAAGAAAAATGACTATTGAACATATGAAATCTTTTTTTTTTGTATAAACCTAATAATAATCACAAAACAAAAATCTAGAACTGAGACCCATAACATAAAAAAAAAAGAGGGAATGGGGGGGAATCATCAAATACCAGCAAACTAAAATAATAGAAACACAAGGATAAAGAAACAATGGAGACACAGAGCTACCAGAAAACAACAGATAAAATAGCTATAGGAAGTCCTCATGTATCAATAATTACTCTAAATCTAAATGGACCAAATTCACCAATTAGAAGGCACAGATTAGTGGCATGGATTAAAAAACAAAGCCCAAGTATATGCTGCCTTCAGGAGACACATTTTAGCTGCAAAGACAAACAGACCAAAGTAAAGGAGTAGAAAATGATACTCCAAGAAAATGACATCCCAAGAAAAGTGGGTATAGTCATACTTAACTCAGACAAAATAGATTGCAAGATAAAAAAGTTAATGAGACAAAAATGTATAGTTTATGATAAATGGGGCAAGACATCAAGAAGACATAACATATATTACTATATAGGAACCCAACCTGGGCGCACCAAAATATATAAAGCAAGTATGAACAGAATTAAAGGGAGAAACTGACAAAAATACAAACATAGTAGGGGACCTAAATACTCCATTGACAGCTATGGATAGATCATCCAAACAGAAAATCAATAAAGAAATATCAGTATTAAACGACACCTTAGACCAAATGGACATAATCAATATTTACAGAACTTTTTTTCCCAGAGCACCAGAATATACACACTTGCCTAATGCACATGGAACATTCTCAATGATAGACCATATGTTGAAACACAAAACTAGCCTCCACAAATTTAAGAAGATTGAAATCTACTTAGCATATTCTCCAACCACAATGCTTGAAACTAGAAATCAACTACAAAAAAAAAAAAGCTAAAAAAAACACAATTTGTGGAGATTAAGTAACATGTTACTGAACAACTATGGGGTTAAAGAAGAAATAAAAGAAGAGATCAAAAGATACATAGAGACAACTGAGAATGACAATAAGACACGTCAAAATCTTTGGGATGCCGCATAAGTGGTAATAAGAGGGACGTTTATAACATTACAGGCCTATCTCTAGAAAAAAGAAAAATCTCAAATAAACAACCTAATACTTCACCTTAAAGAAACAGAAAAAGAACAAACAAATCCCAAAGTCAGTGGAAGGAAAGAAAGAAAAATTAGAGCAGAATTAAATGAAATAGAGAACAAAAAATATAGAAGAAATTAATGCAACAAAAAGCTGGTTCTTTGAAAAAGCTTAATAAAATTAACACTTCTGGCTAGACTAAGGCAAAAAGAGAAAAGACGCAAAGAAAAATAGAAATGAAAGAGAACCTACAACAGACACCATAGAAATACAAGAACACTATAAAAGTCTATATGCCACCAAATTCAATCACCTAGAAATAATGAACAAGTTCTTAGAAATATATGACTTTCCTAAACTTAATCATGAAGAAACGGAAAATCTAAATAGACAAATCAACAGTAAGGAAATTGAAAACAGTCATTGAAAACTTCTCCAAAAGTAAAACTGCAGGACTGGAAGGCTTCACTAGTGAATTCTACCAAACATTCAAAGATTTACTACCTGTCCTTTTCAAACTGTTCTAAAAAACCGAAGAGACAATACTTCCTAATTCATTTCATCAGGCCAACATTAGCCTGAGACCAAACCTGGCAATAACAAAACAGTAAAAGAATATTACAGACCAATATCTCAGATGAATATAGATGTAAAAATTATAAACAAAATACTAGCAAATCCAATAAATCAATGAATCAAAAAAGGTAGCACATTATGATCAAGTGGGGTTCATTGCAGGGGCACAAGGATGATTCAACATAAGCAAACGTGATACATCATATTGACAAAATAAAAGATAAAAAACTATATAATCATATCAAAAGATACAAAAAAGAGCATTTGACAAGATGTAACATCCATTTATGATCAAACCACTCAATAAAATGGACATAGAAGGAAAGCACCTCAACACAATAAAGGTCATATATGACAAACCCTCACCTCACATAATACTCAATAGTGAAAAAACTGAAAGCTCTTTCTCTAAGATAAGGAACAAGATAAGGATGCCCAATCTCACTACTGTTACTCAACACAGTAGTGGAAGAATTAGCCAGAGCGATCAAGTAAGAGAAAGAAATAAAAGGCATCCAAATTGGGAATGTAGAGGTAAAATTGTCACTTTTTGTAGATGACATGATTCTTCATATAGAAAACCCTAAAGACTCCACCAAAAAAAAAAAAAAAAAAAAAAACTATTAGAAACAATAAGCAAACACAGAAAAGTTGCAGGATACGAAATCAATGTATGAAAATCTATTGCATTTCTATATACTAATAATGAAATATCACAAAAAGAAATAAAGAAAATAATTTCTTTTGCAATTGCAACAAAAAATAATAAAATACCTAAGAATCAACAAAGGATGTGAAGGGCCTATACACTGAAAACTATAAGACATTGTTTTAAGAAATGAAGAGACACAAAGGAATGGAAAGATATTCCATGTTCATGGACCGGAAGAATCAACATAGTTTAAAAGGCCATATTACCCAAAGCAACATTCAGATTTAATGCAATCTCCATCAAATTCTCAATGGCATATTTCAAAAAAATAGAACAAAAAAAATCACCAGATTGGTATGGAACCACAAAAGACCCCAAATAGCCAAAGCAATCCTGAGGGGCGGCAGGGGGAGTCAGAAGTATCATACTTCTTGATGTCAAATTATACAACAAAGCTACAATAATCAAAACAGTATGGTATTGGTAGAAAAGCAGACACATAGACCAATGGGACAGAATTGAGCAACCAAAAATAAACCCACACTTGTATGGACAACGAATTTTTGAAAAGGAGGCAAAATCATAGTGGAAATAAGAAAGCTTCTTTAACCCCTTTCCCATTTAGAAAAAAAAAAAGTGCAGCTCACTGCCACCATGAATCAATATCACACCTACATAGGAATGCTACATTTTCTAGGATTTGACATTTTTAGCGATCGAGAATTACTAAATTTTGTAAATGGAAATAACGCTACTAAAAACAGAATGCTATAAATAGAATGATGTCGTTTGTTTCCAAAGACTATTCATATACTAGAGCGATGAGAAAATAAAAAAAGCAAGATATTTTGTGGCAAAATTTAAGGGTAAGGTAGGACTGTAATCCGCAGGTTATCTGAGGGTAAACACTGCAGCTGCGAGCACTGTCAGTGAATATCCTCAGAAGCAAATGGGAAATGGGTTAATAAACAGTGTTTGGAAAATTGTAAAGCCATATATAAAAGAATGAAACTAGATTGCTATTTGACACCATACACAAAAATTAACTCAAAATGGATCAAAGATATAAATATAAGGCCTAAACCAATAAAATACATAGCAGAAAACATAATTAATACCTTAAACTTATGAACCTTGGTCTCGGGGGATTTTATGAAGTTGATCCCAAAGGCAAGGGAAATAAAAGCAAAATAAATGAATGGGACGTCAAACTAAAAAACTTGTGCACAGAGAAAGAAACCTACACAAAACAAAAAGGCAATAACCAAATGGAAGAGGATATTTGCAAATCATAACTCCCATAAAAAGCTAATATCCAAACTATATAAAGAATTCATACAACCCAATGGCAAAACAACAATTCTATTTAAAAAGGTCACATGATGCGAAAACTTTTCCAAGAAGATATACAAATGGCCAACAGATATATGAAAAGATGCTCAACTTCACTAGCTATAAGGAAAATACAAATCAAAACCACAATGAGATACCACCTCACACCTGTTAGAATGGCTGTCATAAACAGGACAAGTAATAAGTGTTGGAGAGGTTGTGGGGAAAAAGAAACCATCATACAGTGCTGGTGGGAATGTAAATCAGTACAGCCACTATGGAAAACAGTCTGAAGGTACCTCAAAAAATTGGATAGAACTACTATATGACCCAGCAATCTCTCTTCTGGTTATCTAGCCCAAAATTTTGAATATGTTTATTGGTAAACATATATGCACCTCTATGTTCATCACAGCATTATACATGGTAGCCAAAACATGGAAACCACCTAAGTGTCTTTCAATCAATGGATGATTGAATAAAGACATGGTATACATATACACAAGGGAATACTATTCAGGCATAGAAAGGATGAAATATTGCCATTTGTGACAAAATAGATGAGTCCTGAGAGTAGTATCACACCAAGTGAAATAAGTCAGATGGCAAAGGACAAGAACTGTTAAGATTTTACTCATATATGGGATATAACAGAAAACAACAAACAAAACAAACTCAGACACAGACCATAGAATGAAGGTTACCAGAGGGAAAACAGGGGAAGGGGGAAGACAGAGCGTAAAGGGGGTCAAATAAAACGTGGAGGGAGACTGGACTTTGGGTGGTAAGCACACGATTTACAGATGATTTATTATAGAATTGTGCACTTGAAGCTTATACGTTAACTACTGTCACTCTAATAAATTTAACGTAAAAAAAAAAAAAAGGCTTTCTGAGGTGGGGGCCCTTCGGGTGATGACACTGGGATGGAGAACAGAGCAGAGGCTGTGGGGCAGGTGTGAGAAGGGGACATGGTGGAGGTCTTCTTAGTCTGAGTTTCTCCAGAAGCAGATGCCAAGGCAAGCATTTGAGATTATTTGACAGGGGTGAACATTGATAGGGGAAGCAGAAAGTGACAAAGAAAAAGGAAAGCAGCCAAGAAGGGGTATGCTATCAAGCCAGAACCACTGTGGAGAACTGGAGCTTACTTCTGGTCGGGAACTTTGAGAGCCCACGGAGAACACGCACTTCCAAAGTACCCCCACAGAGAGGCGAGGGGCCTGGAGTATTTATACACCATCTCCTGTCAGTAACTAGATGAGAGCTGTTGGAATGCGAAGCTGCATGAACTCCCTGATACGGAAGGGTTGCCATGCTCAAACCTAGAGCAGACCCGAGCACCAGTAGTCTAAGAATGCCCACAGGCAAAGTTCGTGTGTTGGCACTGGCAATCAAACCACCGTGTGCTGATGGGGGAGGGTCACAGGACATGGACTTGGCACCCAGTGTCTGCTACATACTCCCACCCAGGCACATGCATCCAAACACTACTCCTGGGCCAGGCACCACCGCTACTCCCCTGCACCAATACTTCCAGAGATTAGATGACAACAGTTCTAGTCCAAATTGAGTTTAATAGGGAATTATGGGGAGAGATTGATGGGAAATGCAGAGGTCTGGGACAGAGGCCAAGTTGAGTTCTGATTAGAAATGAGGAGGTACTAGGGGACTCTAATCCAGGAGAATTCTTCCTGTCTCCAGGTTAAGGACATGAAGGGTGGGATCCTGGGGAGGTTGGGGAGGGCATCATAAGAGCTCTACTGGGATGGTACTGGGAGCTGTGTTGGGAATCCTGAAGTACCATGTAGGGGAGTTACATTTCAGGTTCCAAGTGTGAAGAGCTAAGTTAGGGGAAGAGGCCCTGAAAGAGCCCAGCAGGAAAGGGGTTAGGAGTCCAGGTTGTTTCACAGAAACAATCAAGGGGCCTCGATTTCACAGAAATCAACTAGGGGGCCCCTTGTGAGTGGGGGAGGGATATCACACCACCCCAAATATTGGGGACTGTTTCCCCCCCAGCAGCCATTTTGGGGTTTTAATGTAAGACCCCAGTGGCAGGACATTCCACATACATTATCAGGGATTTGCAACATTCGCATACGCTGGCTGTCCCACAGGACGGTGGGGACTGGAAAATCAGTCCAGGTTCTGGGTTTGAGTCCTAAGAGGACAGGCCTGGGGGTGCCACACGGCTCCTCTTCAATAGCTGCCGGAGCTGTGAACGAGACAAAGAAGAGGGAGAAGTTCTGGTGGCTGCAAGGAGAGGTGGGAGAGGCACAGCTGGGGGTGAATTAAAAAAGCTGAGTGGAGTCTGTTGGGTCTGAAGGCTGGAGTTTCAGAGTCAAGATTTGGGGTTAGAGGTGAAGGTCCGGGTTCACACACTGAGAAAAGGTTCAGGAACCACAATTGGGAATGAAGGGAACGCTGTTGCTAGTTGGGAGTTCCCAGCGTGGGGTTTGCACTGAGGATGGGGAATTGAAGGGTAGAGACGAGGGGTCAAAGATCACATTTGGGGGTCAGAAGTCCCACTTTGAGGTCAGGACTCAGGCTCAGGGGCAAGGGAATGAAGGTCATACTTGGGGATCAAAGGTCACGCCTTGAGGTCAGGATTCGGGGTTGAAAGTAGAGGTCATACTCTGAGGTCAGGAGTCACCATTACAAGGTAAGAGATCAAATACTGGGGTCAGGGGTCACATTCTATGGTCACCTTCTATGATTACAAGTCACCCTCTAAGGTCAGGAATACGTAGGGTCAGGGATTCACCCTGTTAAGTAAGAGGCCACTCTGCAGGCAGGGCGGGTGCAGTGCTCACCCCCTCAGGGCCCGGCCCAGGCCGCAGCAAGTGGACAGGCTGCTCATTCTCCAGGTTGCGCAGTGTTGGATCTGCCCCAGCTGCCAGCAGGTGCCGCACAATGGCCTCCTGGGATGGCCCAGGGGGCAAGGCAGCTGCCATGTGGAGGGCTGTGTTCCCATGGGCCTGGGGACAATAAAAAGAGGACTGATAAGAATTCAGATTCAGCTGGCTTGGACCCTCAACATCATACTTCATACTCTGCCACATTCACATCGAACACCCTTTGACATTCCAGAAACCACCTCTACAACCACATTTCCACACCTCTCTCTGCCTCCGACACATTCCCTCCAACCTATGTCCACATCTACACAGTCCCTTTCAAGGTCCCATATATTGTCTCAGCCCATGGGACTCCCAACATCCCTCTCTGCTCTCTCTGCCATAGCTCTCACAATCTGCACGTTCTGGCCTAGGCCCCCACCTTCATGTTGACAAAGGCCCGGAGGTCTCCCCGTGGCAGCTCCAGCAGCAGCTGAACCAGGGTGGGGTTGGCAGCCTGCACAGCCAAATGAAGAACTGTCTTGTTGCTCTTGATCTCCTGTGGGGAAGTGGATGACAAAGGTCAGGCCAGTCCTCAAAGCCAAGACCTCTCCCATGGAGCCCAAGAGCCTTTAGAGACCCTGTCTCTTCTTTATACAGTTGCATGTGTTGTACACTACACAAAAACAACACATTTAAGAGGTGCCATTTGCATCATATGTCACAGAACTGTACATTTATAAGACAATTTTCCAAACCAAGTGTCTTTGAGAAAAAGGCTCCTTTCCTAATCTTCTAAAACAGCTCTCTGGGCTAGCAGCTGCCCTTATCACCCCACATTCTATTAAGCACAGTAAAATGCACTCATATTCCACATGAACTGTACTTTATCTACAAAGATAGGAGCTGAGCAGCATTAATCAGTAAACTAACAAAGCCTATATCCACTTCCATACTGAGCTGTTCTCTTCATATTTTAGACCAAATAAAGCTGTCTTCCAGAATGACTTTACTATGTACCTTTAGAGAATTTATAATAATGAAGATTAAAAATATTATGTGTTTACACAGGGCAAAACAACCTAGCTGGCTCACCGAAGAAATTATAAAGAGAAAACAGAGATGGAGGAGGAAGTTCAAAGTAAGAGTGACTTAAAAAGACATATCACTGCAATATGTGGGCTTTATTTGGATCCTAGTTTGTTTGTTTGTTTTTTAATGAAAAATATGTCACTTTAGGGCCAAAGAGAAATTTGAAATTTGAACATAGCAAGGACATTTGACATCATGAGATTGTTAATTATTTTTAAGGTGCGATAATGGTATTAAAGTTAAAAGAGTTCTTATCATTTAAACACACGAGTATTTATGGACAAAATTATAATGCTTGGATTTGCTTAAAATAATATAGAAAAGAGAGGAATAGATGGGGCAGGACGGGCTATGAGTTGCTGGTTATTAATGATTGGTACATGGAGTTCATTATACTATTTTCTGTACTTAACCTGTGTTGAAATTTTTTAACTAAAACAAAACAGGAAAAAAAAAAAAAAAAACCCCAACACGTGGATGTTTAATTCTATTGGCCAGCCTGTAAAGGAGCTACTATCAGGGGAAGGAAGATAATATAATTAAGAGCTAGATTCTGGGATTGGACCACCTGGGTTCTAACCCCCTCTCTGAAACTCACAAGCTATAATATTTTTGACTCTTTGTGGCTCAGTTTCCTTATCAGTAAAATAAAGTAATGATAGCGCATGCATTAAGGGTGTTTTGAGGATTTGATAAGTTAATCTGTGAAACTCAGTGTTTGATGACTAGTAAGTGCTTGATAAATATAAGCTAAGATCAGTAATATTATTTCCAGTTAACAACTGGGCACAGAGCAGTGAAATAATGTGTTCAAGGACACACAGCTGGAAAGAGGCAAAGTCACCGTTTGGAGACCCTGAACATCCAGGTAACCCCACCCAACACGCCCTCCTAGGGGCCAGCTGCCCATAGCCCAGCTCACCTGGCTGGTGTGATCAGCACCCATGTGCAGCAACATATGAACACAAGACAACCTGTCTCGGGCCTGGGTACTCAGCACCCGGGTACAAAGGTCAGGCGGGTACATAGCAACATTGAAGGCCAGGATGGCTGTGTGGAGTGGGGTGAGGCCTGTGGAATAGAGACAGTGAGGGCTCTACATCTGAGCACCCACCTTTCCCAGGCCCACCTGCCACACCGGCCCTGCCTACCATCCAACTTACCCTCAAAGTCTCTGGCTTCTAGGTCAACCCGAACCCCTGAGTTAATCACAGCCTGGAAGGAGGAGAGAACAGAGTGCTGGATTAGGGTCTCTCCAGGCCTCCTAGCCCTGGAAGCCAAGATTAGGGCAACCAGCACACCCCACCTGCCATGGCCTTACCAAGAGGACTCCTGGGAGCCCATAGGTAGCAGCCACATGCAAGACAGAACGCCCCTGATGGTCAGTGGCATTGGGCTCTGCTCCCAGGTTCAGTAGATCCTCCACAATCAGAGGCTGGTTGGCAGCAGCAGCCACCAGGAGAGGGGTCTGCAAGTAACAGGAAAGGTTAGTCTGGGCCCCCCTCCTTCTGAAAACCAGGAATTCAGGCCCCCAGACCCTCTGCCCTCAGATTCAGGAGCCTAGAACCGTGGCACTCACCTTGCCCTTATGCTCACGAATGTCCAGACGTCTGTACGTTTGGAGCACCTCAGCTGCAGCATATGCTGCCCAGCGCAGCCCCCGAGCAGCAAACAGGTGTAGAAGCCTGAGGACAGATGTGGGTAACAGTGAGCAGAGCCCCTAGGTAAGGAGACCACAGACCCCATTCCCCTATACTCACGTGTCTCCCTCCTCATCCTGGGCCAATAGTTGTGGCCCCAACGCCAGCATATGAGCACGGGCTGTGTCCAGGGATGGTCCAGTGACCACAGGGGGCAACTGTGGGGGCCCTGCAGGGAGTCCAGAAGGCTTCCAGGATCCCACCTGTGTCAGGGAAGGTTCTGCATAAAGCCGGGTATCCAGGGGCTCCTGAAGGGTACAGATGGTGGGGAGAGCCAGTCAGCTGAGGAGTCTCTCTTCTCAACAAACCACACACACCTACACATACAAAACGCCAGGTAGAGTGGCTGTGTGTCCCATCTGTGCAAAGTGAACTTGGACTTTTTGGGCTTCAACTCTGCCCTAAGAAATGGGATTGTAACCCAGCCACAAACATCTCAGAACACCACACGAGGGCAACTGGAAATTTTGGAAGCCCTTCAGCATCCTGTTCCCATTCTGTATCTTACCTCCATCCCCTGGGAAAATGGACACGGCTGCCCTGGGTCCAAGGATGGGTAGAAGTCAGGAGCTAGGAAACCTTCAGCAGCAGTAGGGTAAGAGTAGGGGCTGTCTGTGTAGGCAGCATGCGTGTTGGGGTCCCAATCTGGAAAGCCAGTAGTGGGGGCCAGGCTGCCAAGTCCAGAACCCACAGTCTCCTGGTGTGCTGAGAAGTGAGTATGGCCTGCATGTGAGAGGAGGAGCAGGGGCAAGCCTAGTTACAGACTTAGGGAAGTCACAGCAAAGGCTGGAGGACCTGTGTGAGGGCCTAGAGTCTCCCAAGGTAATGAAAGCTGTATTTCAGGACAGCCAGGGGCTGGAATCTAGGATCCTGGGACACAAAGGGGTTAGAAGGTTGGACTTCTGGTACTTTAACTCCTAGGATGCTGAAGTGTTGAGAACCGAGACTCCCAGAGCACCAAAAGGCTGGGAGCCTGCGCCCCTGGGACACCCAGGGGCTGTGTGCATAGACTGCTGGGCTACAGAGAATCTGGGAGATCAAATTGCCATTGGGTCCCAACAAGAATCAGGGCCTCACTCCTAAGTCCCCTAAAGACCTAAGAGTTGGGATGTTTGAGTTCCTAAAGGAAGGTGGGGCAGGGAGCTAAGGGAAGGAGATAAGTTTCCAGACTTACCAACCTCACCCTCATTCACAGATGGGGTCAGGGGTTGGGCCAGGGAAGGCGGGAACTGTCCCTGTAGAGGCACAAACGAAAAGGAAGGAGGGTAAATTTACCTGGCAGATTCCTCAGAGTCCATTCCCCACCTATAGTGTGTCTAAGGACGATATCTCTTATCATCCCTGAGGACCCAGCAAGCCAGCAAGACCCTGCCCAACAGAAGGCCTCCTGACAGCTGCTGTTGACTGGGCTTCATAGGCCTCACCAGTGTCCCACCAGCGTCAGGCTGTTGTTGGCGGCGCCTCTGTTCTTCCAGGAGCTTTTTCACTGTCTGTGATGGGCAGTGGCTACGCTCACTCCGGCTCACTGTGGGAAGGGGAATGGGAAGAAGTAATCAGGACCCAAGTGCACCAGGGAGTGGATTTGGGTGCCCTCCTCGCCCTCCCGCGCGGAAAAACTGGCACACTGATGCTGCCTGAGAACGCCAAAGCCAATCTAAGATTTCGCGTGCGGTGCCCGCCTCCGCCGTTTCCTTCCTTTTGCTCCGCAATTTCCCCTGTGACCCAACTTTCCACCAGCGTCGTGGAAACTGAGGACGGGGGAGGAAGGCGCCCCTCTGCGCCCCCCGCCTCCCCACACTTCCGTAAAATGTCTCACCCCGCCAGACCTCCCAGTTCTGAGGCCTCGAGAGTCGCCGGGCATTACATTTTGGACACGCAAATCCAGGTTCCTAACAGCTCTCTGCACAAGAAGCTGCCCTGATAACTCTCTTAGGAAACCAGGCGCCCCCAGCCCCTTTCCCGAGCGAACCACAAGTCAACGGCACCCTAGCAACTTAGAGATGCAGAAGTCTAGACCTCGTCTCCACCTTCATACCTAGGAGTCTAGGCCCCATCCCGCAGGAGTCCAGAGCCTAGCACCCACGTCCCCAGGACCCAGGAGTCTGGACCTTCAGGAAGCCCGAGCCCTCAAACCTCACTCTTCCGAGTTCCGACGGAAGGGTTAAGGGGGGAGGGCAGGCTCCGGAACGGGCCACACGCGACGCGCTGACGTCACGGCGCTCACGCAAAGGAATCTTCCATCTCCCCCTTCCTTCCAGTCGCGCGCCCCAGGTGTCCGGCGGGTAGGCGGGGCGCGCAGCCAAGCGCGGCGCTCGTGGAATCCCCGCACGTGGGGAATTCCCACTCAGCCCCAGGACCCGGGATGGGGTGGCGACTCTGGAAGTCCCGCGGCCAGAGCAGAATCACCGCGGGCGTGGACCCTGCGGTCAGGAGCCAGACCTTCCCCACCGAGGCCCGTAGTCATTTTAAACAACTATGGCCGCAAGGACTCAATCTAGCACAGCTTTCTAAAGGGAAGGAGTCCAGGCCGCCAGCCCCCTACTCCCACAGGGCCCAGGGGTCCCGGCTTCTTGCCCTTTCACGCCCGGGACTCAGGGTTCCAGATCCCCAGTCCCCTTTCCCCCAGGACCTGGGAGTCCAGAATCCCATCAGCTTCTCTATCACGACCCTGGAGTCCAGGCCCTGTCTTCCCGCCAAACACTGGGTACTCTCAGTCTCAGGGCTCAGGACTTGATGCTCCAGCTCAGTCCCTCGGGGCCTCAAGAATCCGACTCTCAGCCCCTCACTCTTTCGGGGCCGAGCGGGCCTCACCTCCCGCTTCTCCATTACCTCGGGGATTCCGTGGAGCGGATTGCGGGCCCCCAGGGCCCCGGCCTCGGCGCTGCGCCAGCCTCGCTGCTACCCCGCGGAGCCGCCGCCGGGTCCCCGATCTTGGGTCTGGTCCCCCGCGAGTTTTTAAAACGGGGTTCTAGCCCCGCCCAGTCGTGGACATGGCCCCGCCCACAGTTCGGGAGTCCCCGCTTTGCGCTTGAGCAAACTCAGGCTCTGAATGGGCGGGGCTGACTTTGAGCACAGGACTCCTGAGTGTAGAGGAAGAGGGAGCTGGGGGTCTTCCTACCGTTTGGTGAGGGAAGAGGGCCTGGGATACTGGGCTTCTGAAGTATGAGGGCACTGGCGGCCTTGTCTTCTGGGTCTGTGGCCAGGGGGTGCTGGAGACCTCGACTCCTGGGCCCTGGGCTGGGAGTGGAAGTAAGGGCAATATTCTTGGATCCTGGGGGTAAGTGGGGGCAAGGGGGTTTGGACTTCCTTGTCTCCAGGTTGGAAAGATCTATAGGTAAAAGTGATATAGGTGAACTCAAATTTCTCCCTTTTCCCCACATCACCTCCTTTTTCAGAAGTCAGTTCTCATTTATTTATTCATCATTTAAAATAATGTATTGTCGCAGGGGAAGCACTTGGCTGGGTGCTGTGATATAACTGTGAACTAAGCAGGGAGGAATTTCCAGCCCTCAAGCCAACTGACATTCCAGTGGGAGGCTGTTCTCAGTTCCCATCTTGGTGACTAGCCACAGCACTGACCAGTGAATCATATTTCTCCCCTGCTTTCGAGACTCCATGCTCTCCTGGTTCTCCTTCCTCACTTGCAGCTACTTCTCAGTTTCCCTGGCTGTTTCCTCCTCTTCACCCATTCTGGGGGAACAGGAGAATGGTTCTCTGTCTGTACTTGCTTCCTTGGTGATCTCATCCAGTCTTCTGGCTTTAAATACCATCCATGAGCCCTCAAACCCTCAAATTTACATCTCAGGACCAGACTTAACCCCTGAACTCATAGAGACAGCTGTGGTCATTCTACTTCTCCACAGGGAGACCTATCAGACAGTTCTAACTAAGTAGACCCAAACCTTGGGACCTTCCGCCTAAAACCTGCTTCCCCTCCTTCGCCATCTTTTCAGCTGCTCAGGCCAGAAGCTTTGGTCATTCTAGATTCCTCTCAGTCATACACACCTTTATCTACTCCAACAAGTTTTGTTGGCTCTACCTCCAAAATCTTTCCAGAATCTCCCTCAGGGCCCACACCTTGGTCCACTTGTCATCACTCACCTAGACAATCGTAGCAGTCTCCCTGGTCTCTCTGATCCCCCTCCCCCAGTTTATCTCCAAAGGCAGTCACAGGGACCCACCACCTCTCCTCCTCCCCCACACACATACCGGAAGCAGATGGTCTTGCCACCAGCAGGGTGACATCCGCTATTGCTGCCTCTCAACTCCCCCACCGTTCCTCAGAACTTCTCTGGGCAAAAGCCCTTTGCCAGAACCAGTCTAGCCTCCAGCTCATCATGGTCCTTCAAGGCAATATCCTGTTCCTGCTTCTGCTCCCAGGTGACGCCAACAGTTGGGGTGGGGGTGAAAGGGGTGGTTTGGGTGGCATTCTCCCAGTGCCCCTTCCCTTCCCAAAGATCAATTGGATTTAGGGCCTAGGTCTTTAGGGGAGGGAAGCTGAGTTCTAGAGTGCCTGCCTGTTAATCTCTCCTTCTCACTGCTGAGTCTTCACCTCTTCTCTCTCTGCATCTCTGCGAGCTCCTCTCCCATTTGGCCCCTCTTTCTCATTTGACCTTTCTGGAATGGAGGTTACTTCTCAGGACATCACCTTTCCTAGCACCTTATTTTGGGAACCACCTCTCCCTGCTTACTACCTTCCCTCTCTTTCCACAGTGGCTACAGCTCAGATAATCCCAGGTGAGAAATCAGCACTCCTTCCCCTTTACCGTGCTACTTCAGGTACTGCTTCCATCCCTAAAGTGTGGCCTGAGGGCCCTAGAACCCCCCAGCTGTTCTCACCAGCTCGCCATCTCACCTCTCATCTCCACATCAGAGTTCCCAGGGGATCTGCAGCCCTCTCCAGATCCCCATCTCAGTGTCCTCATCACTAAATTGAAGCCCCATGGATTTGGCCAACCCCCAGCTTCTCTTCAGGAGTACCCACTATGCCCAAAGCATAGCATATGTATCACTATGCTGGGACACCCCCAGACTCTCTCTGGATCTCCATTTCCCTTTTCATCCCCCAAGCACAACCCCAGGGAACCTGGGACATCCCCCAGGGACTTCCTCTGCCCATATGCCCAAAGCACAATCTCGAAGGCCTGGAACCCCCCTCAGCCATCTTCTTGTTTTGGCCCCCACTGTCCAGCTTCCTGTTCTGGATGTGGGCCCCTCTCGCTGCCACTCCTAGTAGGGCTTGTGGCCACAGATGCAGTGGTATCCCTTCTAATCGTGGCTGTGGTGTTTGTGTGTGCGCGCCTACGCAGCAGGCCCACCCAAGGTGAGGGCAGGAAAGGGCCAGGCTGGAAGGGGGTGGTGTCCCTAGGGAGGAGGTCCCCATGGAGGGGGCCCCTGGGGAAGCCCTAGAGGCACTGCTGGGGAAACCCTAGGGGCATTGCTTGGGGGGAACTCCTGAGGAAACCCCTGAGGCACGGGGTCCCAAGGGAGGTAGAGATGTGGGTGGGTGGTCAAGTCTCATGCTTTCTCTCCCCCACCCCCAGGAGATGGCAAAATATACATCAATATGCCTGGCAGGGGCTAATCCCCCTGTAACTGTGACCTTTGACTTCTGATCCTCTCGTCCTGGATTGTATTGGTGGCACAGGAAACCCACTCCCCCCTTTGGGTTGTAATAAAACAATTGAAATACCTCTGCTTTTAATTATTTTTCAAGGAACCCCAGGGTCCCCAAAGCTTCCCTCCTATTTAGCTGTTTCTGGATCCATGACCCACCCCAGAACCCCACCACATATCCACATCCCCTCAGCCCAGGGATCTGGAGCAACTCAGGAGTGTTTTGTGCTTCAAGTTTATTTGTGGGCAGGGTTGGGGAAAAGTCTGATATCTCAGGTAGGGCACTGTGTGAATCTGTATCTTGGTTGGAGTAGGAATAGGGTGCTGGGTGAGCATCAGGAACGGCCGAATCCAGGTAACATGTTGTTGATTGCTATGATTTGGGCTCATTTGTAATACTGCCTCTGTGTGTTGAGGTCACTGTAGACATCTGACCTCTGACCTTGGAGTTCCTAAAGGAATGGACAGGGTTGGGACCATCAGTGGAAGGGGTCCACCAAATAAAACAAAATCTAGTCTTCCCACAGTGGCCTGCAAAGCCCCTGGTAGCTTCTTCGACACTGCAGCCATGTTAGAGATGTAGATTTTATTTAAGTGCATTCAAAGTTCCCCTTTGTACTCTGCCTCATCATTATGCCCTGCCTTAGGGCCCTTGGACACACATACCATTCTCTTTCCCCGGTTCCTTCTCCCCCTTCAACTCTCTGTTCCTGTTACTTCCTCAGAGAGGCACTCCTTGAATTCTCCATCTGTAGTTTCTTCCTCCCATACCCCAGTCACTGTCATATCAGTCTGCTTTATTCCTTCATGTTGCCTTCCAAACCGATCTTATTTGTTAATTTACTTCAAATACATCTTCCCATCTAGGATGCAAGCTCTGCTGCTGTGTTCCCAGCATCTAGCACATTTAGGTGCTCAACAAATTCCACCAAAGAAATGAATAAAGCGAAGCAATGCTTTGCCTTAAAATTTCATTGCCTCCAGTAACGAAAAACCCTCTTCGGTCTTCTGGACATCAGCCAGACTCAAGATTCTTACACTTTACGAAGAGACGTTTTATCTATTAGTGAGGTAAAGCAAAGCTGGATGCCAACAAGTAAAACAGACATCACAGAGCAGGGCTCACAGTTACTGGGGGAGGGTCTATGGCCCCAAGAAGCAGTTGTCAGACAGAACCCCTGAAATCATATGCACATGTCTGGTCTGGGTGTGTATCTTTCTGGGGAGGGGTTTGTTTGGCTTCCATGAGATTCTCAGAGGAGCTCATGACCCCTTAAAGAGTTAAGAAAGATGTTGACGGACAGGAGAAGAAAAGATGTTTCTATCTGCATCATGGTTCTTGAGAAGGGTTTCAAGGATACTTGCATCATCTCTAAATTACATACATAATTTTGTATTTTTTGTATGGATTTTTCTGAGGAGTCTCTAGCTTTCATCAGTTTCTCAGAGATGCAGGATCCCTGCCCCCTCAAAATTCTAGAACTTTACTCTTTAAAATTACCAAGCCAGGGTTGAGTCATATCCTCTGCCTTTATGAGAGCTCCCAGAAATCAGCCTATCTTGGGCTGGGCTTTTCCAGAACAATATGGAGATCGCTTTCTGGCTAAGGCCTGCACCATTCCTACATTTCCTCTCCGCACATTTTAAGCTGAGCATAAGGTCAGGATTGATCACTGAAAGTAGTTTTGGACAGGAGAGGATTAAAAGACTAAGGGAGAGTAATCTTCAAGGGTTTGAGGGGCTGCTAAGAAAGTGGCTTTAGATTCAATAGTGACTGAGGAGCGGGTAGGGTATTTAGGACAGACACCCTCAGGGCAGGAGTGAGATGTGAGGAGGACAAGCTGGTTTCCTCACCTGGTAAGTCGACTCTGTCTCAGCAGTGCGCTGTTTCCGGGTCACTGCTGGGGTGGGAAGTGTTGTGGAGTGTGGAAACAGACAAGGTGGTGAATGAGGATCATTTGATTGATGCAAAATCAGTCCCTCCAACACCATCCCTTTGGATGGTTGTGTCTTGAGAGTTTACCCCTCCCCTCCCCTCCAGACAAGTCCTCAAAGCATCCCAGGCCATCCCCTGCCAGCCCCACTCACCATCCACGGCCCCTCGCCCCCGAGGGACTAGCCGGCCCAGGGAGTACACTGCCAGGGCGATGAGGAGGGTCAGCACCAGGTCCCCCAGCACAATCCCCGCCAGCACACCAGGGCTTACCACGGAACAATTGCATTCTGGGAATGTATGTGGGACAGGGGTTAGGGGAGGTCACTGGGAGTTGGGAATTGGGAGGAAGTGTTTGCAGGGGGAGGTTTGGAGAGATTTGGTAAGAGACAGAGATGCGGAGGTCTTTGGGAAGCGGGGAGGGGAATTGCAGGATCTAGGCCTACCGCTCTGGGCTTGGACCGCACTGAGACCTGAGGAGAGAAAAAAAAGGTCAACTGCGGCTCAGGGGCTATGACCTGAGGGTGGGCATAGAAGCTGGGGAGGGTGGATTCTGATAGCTAGGGGCCGAGGGTGGAGAGCTACATCCGGTAGGATGTGTGGCTAGTGTAATGGCCACTGGACTGTGTTACTTCTACACCGACTCGTCCTATTACAACACCCTCAGAGTCCCTTCCCCCTGCCTCTACTGGAGGCCAAATGTTGGGGGATCAGGTTCTGGGAGAGACCCATAAGGTTTGTGGGGCTGAGGATCCGCTCTCATCCCAACCCTCTCTTTTGGTTCTCTGTTTCCACACTGCTCCCTGCCCTGCCCCAAGCTGAGCCCAGGGACTCAAGAGGCAGCTGCAGAAGCCCCCGACTCACCACCCACAGTCAGAAGGAGAGGCAGGAGAAGGAGCCTGTTGGAGGGTCCAAGGCCCCCCATGGTGTAGGCAACGCTGCTGGACACCACAGTCCAAGGGCCGGTGGGATGTGGCGTAGCGTCCAACCAAGTAAAGGAGGAAGTCTGAGGTGGGTGGTGGCAGGAGGGAGGAGGGGATGATGGGGGAGGAGGGACAGAGGAAGGTAACACCAGAAAAAATCAGGCTCAGACACACAGGGGCCATGCTGTAGGCCCCAATGTCTGGACATTAAGGGCAAAGGGTACATATGTCATCTCAATTTCCATGCCCAAGCAGGGGTCAGACATCATTGCAGCAGGAGGATCGGTGGCTGGCTATGATTAAAGCTAGCTCTGCCTTGTCATTCAACCTCTCTGGGCCTCAGTTTCTTCTGTAAAATGAGGAGTAAAATAGTATCTACTTCATAGGGTGCTGTAGGTATCAAATAAATTAATGTTTCTAGAACAGGGACTGACACTTGTCATTTTTTTACGAGCACCAGCTCTAACTATTAAATAATCAGAATCTTGTGATGATCATAGGATATTCATTCACTGGTGACATGCAGGCACTCTATCCCAAGTGTTAACTCATTTCACCTCCACAGCACCCTTTAGAGGTAGATGCTCTCTTCATCCCCATTTTACAGAAAGGTGAAGACACTTGCCCAAAGTCGCACAGCAAATCAAGATGAAAATGGAATGCAGGACCCAAGAACAGATATTTGACCCTTATGGAGAAAGCAAAAAGAACCAAGATGGAAAATAGCAAAGGAGAAAACCAGTGACACAGAGAAGGTGGGAGAGAAATAGACACACATCACAGATATAGATCGGGAGTTGGGATGATGATACGGTAACCACTGGGCCAGGCTGGATCGCCCCAACCAATGAGGAAGTGGCTGGAAGAGAGGACTGAGGGAGGCCACCCAGGAGGAGACAAAGACTTCTGGCCCTCAGCAGGATCCTGAGCTGGGGCTGGGGAAGGAGGAACCTGAGGTTAGAGCACTGGGGGGATGGGCCAGCAGCAGGAAGCTCCCCTCCTCCTTCCAGGCGTCACGCCCCACAGCTCCCTGGGCCTGAGCTCAGGAGAAAAAGGGGAACTGGATGCTGGTCATGAGATAGACACTGAGTGTCTGTCTGTTGGGGCGGAGCGGGGTGGGGAGTCCGGAGGAGGGTCAGGGCCAGTCCAAGGCAGCACTAGCTGCTGACAAGGAGCAAATTTTGAGATGGCCTAAATTAAATTACAGCAGGCCAGAGGATGGAAGGAAGAGACTAGAAAGGTTAATCAGTTAACAATTAAAGGGCAGAAGCAACAAAAGATGCTTATGTTTCTGAGTATATGTCGAAACTTAGAATTTACTTCCAGCAGGCTATTTCTGTGATTATCTAGAGAATAGCCGAGTGGCCCACCACCAGGCATCACCAAACCCAGGCACCTCAGCTTCTTGCTTACTTGTGAACTTTCTGGACTGTTGCACACCATTAATCCAGAGGAGCAAATACTTCTTCCTTACAGACAATGCATCTATCCGAGAACTAGCTTTGCCTCACCTTTTCCCACCCTCTTTATCAGCAGCCAATGTAAATTCTTTCAAAACAACTTACATCTTTTTTCTCCAAACTCATTGTATCAAAGAGCCTGCCAGGATGGCAGATGAGTTGTCTTCGCCATCTAGCACTGCTGCTGGTGGTTTAGACTGCATGCCCCAGGACCTGGTCCTTTTTCCGGATAGCATTTGGCTCAATAAACCTTTCAGAAACTTTTGGCCATGAAAGTTTTTGTTTAACACTGCTAACAGCTGCCATTACCCAGGCCTGACTGAATCTTGTCCCTAAATAACAAACACTGCCCCCTGCCCCTCACCATCAACACCACCAGGTCTGGTGTGAGCATGGAGACAACAGGCCCTGGAGCCGTACACCAGGCTTCTCAAGGTGGCTGGAGCAGAGTGAGCCAGGGACTATCAGGGACGGGAAGAGGCTCTGAGCCAGGAGGACCCTGATCTGACTCTGGTGTTCACTGGCTCCCTCTGATTTGGCATGGGGAGCAGACTGTGGGGAGCAGAAATGGGAGCCAGGAGCCAGGCTGCTGGGATGGTCCAGTTTATTGTGAGGATTTTGTGAGGTCTATTAGAAAGATGACTGCCTGGCACACTAATGCACAATGGATGTTAATCATTATCATTATTGTTATTGTTATAGTACCTTGAGTCTCTGATTCTGGGCTCACCTTGATAAAAATCCTCCCTGAAACTCTCAGCCTCAGCCTCAGCCTCCTGATCTGATATTCCCAATGCCAACCAGGCCTGGGCTGTCCCCAATATTCAGTCCAATAGCCAGCACACCTAGGCACCATTCAATCAGAACAAATATTGGCCATAGTTTTGGGTCAGAGTCCTGAGCCCCCGTTTAGCTGCTGAGATGTGGGGAAGACTGAAGTGTCCCAAGAGGACAAACTGAGGTAGTGACAAATGTCTGTAGGATGTGGGATAGAGGCTCTTTACCAATCAAAGAGAAGTATCTCAATATTTTAGCAATCGGTATTACTGTACTGGTACAGACCGCAGAATGCCAGCCTGGGCAGGTCTCTACTCCGTGGTCTTCACTCCACTGGGTGAAGGAAGAGGCTGAGATGGAGGTCACCCAGCTGACTGGGTGTTAACCCACCCACACAGGAAGCAGGGCTATCCTCCCTCCCCCCTCGAGATCTGTGAAGTATCTCAATCTCTCCTGGGAGCAGCCCTTCCCTATCTCCCTTCCCCCACTACCCCAAGGTGTTCTCTGAACCTCCTAAGTAAATAACTTGAACTCTAATCCCCTTCACAGGGTCTTGTGCTGGGAGACCCACACTAAAACAAAGAGTGTAATTCCCAGAAGGAAAGAGGGGCACTGGGTCGTCAGCACAATAGATACCTATGACATCTCCCATCCCGGCCCCTGGCCCCTGTCTCAAAGAACCTGCTGCTTCGTAGTTTGAAGATGGCAACCACATATGCCCACCCCCTGGCTCTGGTCAGGTTACAACTGACTGAAAAGTGGCCGTCAGTGTTCTTTGTTGCATACAGTAAAAGCCACTGTAATTAGTTTTAACAGAAAGGGAATGAGTTCAAGGATGTTAAGAAGACAACTGAATCTCTAGGAGGGCCAGAGAATCAGTCCTGGGGCTACCCAAACCCTGATGCCACTCAGATTTTCTAAGACTTCTGTCATTTGAATCAGAATCAATTTTACGGGTTGCCTTTTTCTCCTCACTCTCTTTGAAATCAAATTTTGATGTGAGCACCAAAATATTTACAGATAAAATATGTCTCAGATTTGCTAAATAACAACACAGGAGAGGGGAATGAATAGGAAAAGATGGGGCCAGACCTGGACGGTGTTGGAAGTAGATAGATTATTAAGACTTTCTCTTACTCTTCTACTTTTCGGTCTTTTGAAAATTTTTCAAGTTAAAAAAATTTTAAACATGGGTGTATGTAATTGGCAGAGTGCAGGACACATGCTCACACCACAGCTGCAAGGAAGTGGCACTGGCAGTGGGCAGCCAACTTAGACCACAATGGCTGACTTTTTATTTGTAAAATGAGGCTTTTAAAAATATAATTAAAGCAATAAATAGATTTAGCAATTGTAGTTCATCCATGTCATAAAGGCAGTCATTACAAGTGAATTAGAACTCTACAAGCCGATTCGAAGGGATCTTACCTGAGAAAAGCAAGATGCAGAGAAGTAAATATAGTACAATCCCCAGTGACCAAAAATAATCCCTTACAAATATGTGTGTTTAGATTTACATATTTGAGATATGGTGGAGAAAGCAATTAAAAGGATACACCTCAGGCTGCTGACATTGGTGATATTGATGACCTGGGTAAAAATAGGAGATGGGGAGGGTAAGGGCAAAACAGGGTTGAAAGTAAAGGAAATATATGATAATAGCGGTGTGTGTAACATGATGCCATATTATATAGAACACGTTTATATATAACATATACATAATTATATACATCGAATTGCATATATCTGCATAGAAAAAGTGTGAGTGTCTAGTTAGGAGAATATCAACAATGTTTATCTCTGGGTGGTGGAATTTATTTATATTTTTTTCGAGGTTTTAAAACTTTTTATTTACATACTAAAAAAATTGTGCATTCCAATAATTAAAATCATTTGAACAACAGCAACAACAACAAAAAGCACTCTGATTAAACTGCATTTTACAGCCTGCAAGACGCCTTGGACCAGCTTGGTTTCACTCTAGATCTCACTGTCGTCGCACCTAGCTTCTGCCTTCACCAGCAGCAAGTTCTTTTCCTTCCCTGCCAGCCAGACAGGCCTGTGGGAGAGGCAGGTGCAGCCTTCACTGTCAGTAGTTCTTGGATGTGAAAAAGGGCAGCACGATCATTTAAATTTGATGCAACCTCTTTGCATCTTACAAAGTTAAACAGCTAAAAGAAGTGAATAAGAAGGGAATGCTTGTGGAATGTACAGTGCATAGCAGCAATGCGTGCCTCATTACGATTCGCCTGCTTCCTTCTCCTGATGGCAGTGGGTTTTTTCTCTTGTGTTTCTGTCTTATTCAATTTTGATGTATCAAATTTCTCAATCTCAACTATATCGGGTTTGTCGGACCTGGTTGCAGAGGAAGCAGAATGAGGCAGTGAGGAGTGAATCCGATCTGCTCTGCAGCTGTGGATTGCAGAGTCAGGTGGTAGAATTTAGATGACATATTTTCTTTATTTTTAAAATTTGATTTGTCTTTCTGCAGGAAGTATTTTTAACCTATATAATCAGGAAAAAATGAGGTATTTCAATTTCAGAAAACACAAACAAAGTCAGTTTTGTGGGAGAAAAAATGCAAGACTTCTGCTTCCAGTAATAGTGTTCTATGAAATCAGAAACCAGACTCCACTGGAGAACAAACAAAACCGCAGGATGAAAAATATGGGGAAAATTACTAAAAGCAGCAAAGCACTAGTAAGAGAGTAAGAAAATACTGTCCAAAATCCAGGGTAAAACAAGAGAGGAATCCAAACTCAAATGCCCTCACTTTGTTCTGAGGGTGTTTTCCAATCCAGAAGACATTTTGGAAGCAAAAGTGAAGACCCAGGCCCACCAGACTGGAGGTCTGAACATCAGTTCTTCATTTTAAGTTGGAATCTGAAGACCATCACACTCAAAAAAGAGTGAGCCAGAAGTCACCTAACCTTTGCATGAATTTACAACTTACTCCTGTACACGCTGAGTGAGGCCGGTAAACCTGGGTCTCGTCCTGGTTTAAGAGTGTACCCAGGTGTCTGACAGGAGTAAGCAAATGTCCCCTCTGGAGTAACATACCACCATATTAAGTCTTCAGATTCTTCCTACAAATCTAAGACACCACAAATGACAATCAACAGAATCAACACATATGAGCACATATATGTGAATACTTCATGTAGAGAGCCGGATCTGAGCTGGACCTATGGCCAAAGCCTGAGTCAGGACTTACGGACAAAGCATCGGCAAAGCCACGATTGTCTGAGTTGCAATCTGCCAAGGGCAGAGAAGCAAAGAACAGATGGCTGCTTATGGTTTAGCACAGATATCTGGGTACAGACAGGCCTTCGGGAGATTATTGTTGCCAGCAAGTTCCAAGTTCCGAGAAGGAGACTCGCATCCCCTTCTTGCTCTAGTTGTATACAATAAACGCACTGAGTTTGCCTTAGGGTCACTGTATCTCCATCAGAGTGCAGTGTCCCACCTGGCCCCGCTTTTGTATATATAATGTCTCTGTGTTTTTCTTAATCCTCTGTGGCACCCCCTCAAGTTAACCCTCTAGCCGTGCAAGTCATGGCACTTCAGATACTGGAATTATCAGACACAGACTATAATATGGCTACAGGTACTTTCAAGAAAACAAAACACACATTTGAAAATTTTATCAGGGAACTGGATGCTATAAAAAATGAGAGAGCATATTAAAATATAAAACAAAATGTAATTCAAGAACTGAAAAATACAATCATTGGAATTAAAAACTAAATACATGTGTTTAATAGACTAGACATAACTGAAAAAAGAAGGCTGGTCAAAAGAAAGTATCCAGAATTCAGTAGAAAAAAAAGATAGGATGCACAAGAATTTTTAACTCATTTTATTATAGTCCCTGAAGAAGGTAGAGGCAATATTTAAATAGATCTTGACCAAGTTAGAGTTATAGCAAAAACGGAAGCACATGAACCAGCACATAAACCAGCACATTAACAGGTTAAGGTGTAAAGCACATGATAACCTCAACAGATGCCAAAAAAGTATGCGATAAAATTCAACATCAATTCATGATTTAAATTCATAGCAAACTAGAAACAGAAGTGAATTTTTAAATTTGACAAATAGCACACCCAAACCTTCAGCGAACGCCATATATGGTGAAGTATTAGAACATTTAATGGTTAAATATTAAAAGCTTTCCTTCTAAGATTTGGAATAAGACAAAGATTTCTGTTGTCTTTCCTTCTGTTCAATTTTGCCCTAGAGATCTTGACTCTATAGTAAATCAGGAAAATAAATAAAAGTTATTAGCATCGTTATTAATAGATTATATGATTCTGGTTATAGAGAATTAATAAGACTTTATAGACTAATTTTCATCGGAATTCATAACAGAATTTGGCTAGATTGCTGTATATAAAATCAATCTACAAAAATCAGTTTATTGCTAAATATCAGCCATAAACCAAATAAAAGTAAAGAAAAGTAACTACTTACATTAGCATAAACAGTTGAGTACCTAGTAATAAATCTAACAAACTATGTGAAAAGTCTGTACAGGGAAACTTTATAAAAGATTTTTTTTTTAAATCTAAATAGATAGAGCTATATGATAGATCATGTTATTGAATTGAATATCACTTTTTCTCTGGATTTACTGTTTATTCATTTCATTCATGGCCTAGATTCTAAAAGTTGTTTCTTGTGGAACCTGTAGGTGGAAACTAAATTTTATACAGAAATATAAAAGGCCAAGTAGTATAATAGAGATATTTTTACAGAAGAACAAGGTAAGAGGTCTCACCCTACCTAATATCAAGATTTATTGTAAAGCTATGGGAATTAATGCAGTGATCAGTGATCTAGAACAGAACAAAGTCTAGAAATATACCCATGTATACATGGCCACCTGATTTGCAACAGAAGATGATCTGAAAAGGCTTGAGCTAGTTTGCTCTCTAAATAGATGAAAGTTATATTAGCCTCCTATCTCATGTCATACACAGAAATCAACTCTAGGTAGATTAGGGACCTAGCGTGAAAGGTTAAACAAAAGTTTTTAAAAGATAATGTAGGATAACAAATTCATAACCTTACGGAAGGAAAAGATTTCTTAATCAAGACCCGAAAGCAGTAACATAAGAGACAAGGCTGATAGCACATAATTAAAGGGACTGAAAGTTAAAAAAAAAAAAAAAAAAGACAAGGTTGTTACATTTGACTAATTAACATTAAGAATTTGTGTTCATCAAAAGATGAGTGTGTGGTTATATTTATATTTTAAAAGGTCATTATCACTTAGAGATACTTATTTACTAATTTTTTTGGATAAAATAAAATGTTTGGAATTTGTGAGGATTATACTATTCTCTCTACTTTTGAGACAACAGTGTAATTGAGATTTCTTATTAAAATGATGCCGTTAGAAAATGATCACGGAGTGGGAGAAGGTATTTGCAACATATAATATAGACAAAGAATTTGAGTCAGGCATATATGAAGGACTCCTTAAAAAACAAATAGCCAATCCCAAAAGAAAAATGAGCAAAACTCACGAAAACTTCACAAAAAAGGAACTCTAAGTGGCAATAAAGGTATGAAAATGTGCTCAACTTCACTGAAAAATGCAAATTATGATAGCAGTGCAAAACTGCTTCACACCTTCCCCTCTATCCCCAGAAATGACAAAAGGCTCAAAATCTGACAATACCAGGTATCATGAAGACATGGAGCACCAGAAACTCTCATATACTGCTGAAGGAGTGGAAGTGGTTTAACCACTCCAGAAACAGTTTGGCATTATCTCTTTAGGTTACTCAGAACTTCTGCCCCTCTATCTGTATCCCAGAGAGACTAGTGAATGGATACCAGGAAGCCTGTGAAAGACTCTTCGTGGCTGCCCCATTTTAAAGCCCTTCAGAGGAATCTACACAAATACTTATCACAGGAGAATGGGTTCATATATTGTAGCACACTCATACAATAGAATATTATGTAATAATGAGAATAAATACAGTAGATGCCTAGAATACAGTAGATATTAATACTTACCACAACATGGATTTATCTCACAGAGTGTTGAGTGAAAGAAAACAGCCCTATACAAAAGTACATACAATATAGTTCCCATTTACCTAAAGTTTATAAATAGTCCAGGTTAGACTATAGTGTTTAGGAAGCAAGACTATTAAGAAAAGCAAGAAAGGGAGCCCAGCAAATCAAAATGGTAGTTATCTGTCAAAGGAAGAGCAAGCTTTGCAAATCAAAAAAAGACAAAACATTTTCTAGAATGTATCGATGACCTCTTTCTTCCTGCAGAGATGGATGCCCAGGTGTTCAGTAAATGATTCGTTATTCTGTGCTTTTGTATATTTCTATCAGGTGTTCCATATGTCACAATAAGTAAAATTTTAAAGATATGATAATGATTGCTCATTATAAAAATTTGAAAAAAATACAGCAAAATATAAGAAGAAAAAAGAAAATTCACCTACTTTCTGAGACAGCTTCATTAATGTTTTATTACATTTACATTTCCTTCCTGTCTTTTATTGAGTAGATTTTTATGTATTTCTGAATATATCATATATGGAAATTTGCATCCTGCTCATTTTGCAAACAATTTGTATTACCCTGGAATGAGCAGCTATAGGAGACTGCTCATCTGTGACCTGACCTCACTGTTATACATCTGCTCTTTGCCCTGGAACCAAGGAGATGACCCTCACAGTACAGAGGGCAGAATAAATTAAATGCCAAAACTAAGATTTCATTTCTCAGTTCACCTACGGTCAGAAAGAACTGTGAGGTAAGTCTCCATTTCCCTTTTCCCCTTCCCACTGCTTGGAACATGGATGTGTTGGGAACCATCTTGGACCACATAGGCTAAGACACTCCCCTAGGGATGGCAGGGCCATATGTAAAAGCAGCTTGGATCTCTGATGCTATGAAACCTCCATACCGACGCCACGAAGCCTTATACTGTTTATACTTGGTCTGTTGGTAAGAGAAAAATCAAGTTCTGTATGTGTAAGCCATTGTTATATTGAGTTCTGTTAGAGGGTTCATATCCTACCTAACCTACATCCTAAGTACTCATTATATATGAGCAATTCCTCATGTTTCTAAAATCTCCTTAGAAAGAGTCTTAGCGAGTTCATAATATTATATCCTCTGAAGTTACTGATTTTTTTATTCACTAGTATTCATCTATTCAACACATATTTGTTGGATGGGTGGATGAGCAATGGGGATGCAATGGTAAACAAAGCTTCCCTCAAGGAGTTTACATCGTAGTGGAGGAGGATAAGCAATAAACAAGAAAAAAGCAACTCTTTTCTATTTTTAGATATAGCATGTTCCAAAATGTGCGACAGAGACCGGCTAATTGCTCACCAAAACTTCTTCCTCTTGCTCCTCCACACACAGCTGGACTATATTTCCCATCCTTCCTTGCAATCAGATATGTTGGGCCGAGGGCATGTCAGCAGATCTGCTGAATCCAACCTCCTGGTGATTCTAAAATCCTCTTACTTGTGGCACTTACCTCTTTCAACATTCACTGATGGAGAGGACTCATGGGGGCAAGGCAAGGGGAACTAAAGGAGCCCAGAGCTGCCAGATGGAAGGTAGGAGCTTGAATCTCAAAATGACTCTGAGAAGCAAAGCCACCCTACTTTCTACATTACACTATGGAGTGAAGGAAAAATAGATTGCTTTGTGGACAAAAAAAGGGTGCTATAATAAGTCATAAATTCCTAACTAGGCAGGTCTGATGGGTAATCACGTCCCAGGCTTATAACTTCTTTTGTAATGGTTTTTAAGCCAGCCCTGTCTATTGTTCATGTGCATCTAGGTTAACACACCTTTGAAATGCTGAAGTAATACTCCTCAAAGGCATAATCACCCTCAAGAGAGTACATAGTCTTAACTATTTTGTAATCCAATCCCTGCTTTGCTTTCTCCTACCTTCATGTAATCTCCTTTACATTTCCTCCTTAATTTCAAACACTGCAAAACTGGTATTCTCTGAAACATTTGAGATCTTGCTTCCTGCCAACTGTCATAAGTTTAGCTCAAATTAACTCAAAAAAATTCTTTACAGGTTTGGACGTTTCCTACATTGTGTTAAACCACTGAGATTTGGGGTTCTCTTTGTCATATTCTAATTTCAGAAGGAAAGCTTTTAATATTTAACCATTAAATGTTTTAGTACTCTGATTAAGAAAGAGCTCTGGTAGACAACAAAAATGGCTCCAATTTTTCATTCCTCTGTCTCTTTGCCCTTCGTCATTGGACTTCTCAGCAACTTCCATCAAAGGATGGAGTCTATTTCCCCACCCCTTGAATCTTAGCAGGTCTTGGGATTTGGCCAATAGAATGAGGCAGAAGGAACCTCCAGCAACAGCTAACTGATACAGGTTTCCTGACTAAATAACTTCAGAAAAATAATGTCAAGGAAGTACCCTCTTATACAGTTATCATGTTAATGATAATGGACTCTAGCATGTTAATGAAAATTCCTGCAACAAAGCAGCTCATTTAATTTCATTCAAGCCAACATTTCCCTTCTCACATTTCTTTTATCAAGGAGCTCTTTTATCTTCAAACACCAATTGAAATCCCCTGGATCTTTGTTTTTGCTATTATTAAAAAATGATGCCATGACGCCATTAATATGATGGCTAGATGGAGGGCCAGGGGAGGGAGGGAGCAATTGGAGGGATCATTTTATGAACTATATAGATGTCTAACCAGTGTACTGTACACTTGAAACTAATTTTAAAAATAAATTTTTTTAAATGATGCTGTGAAAATCCCTGTAGTGAAGTCTTTTCTTACTTGCCAGATTCTTTCCAGGGGCTAACCCTAGAAATGTAAACGATGGATCAATGGATATGGGTTTTTAGGCTGTGGACTCAGGCTGCCCAATCCTTCTTCAAAAGGTTAATTTCCATTCACATCCCAACTACGGTGAATGGGGTCTTGCATTCCCATGAACTCTTTTCAGTTATAGGGAACCACATTTCAAACATCTTTGCTGATTTGACTGGTTTCAAAAGAGATGCATCTCAGTATTTCAAGTGGCAAATTATTTGAATATTACTGGAGATATACTTGGCTTTCATCTTTATTTGGCTACTTGTATTTCTTCTGTAAATTGTCTTCTTGTGTTAATTTGCCCATCTTTCTTTTGGGTATTAGCTTTTCATGTTAATTCCACACTAATTTATTAATATCTTCATTACATTATATTAACTATTTTTCTATCATATCTGTTGCAAATATTTTTCTCTACTATTTGACTTCAATTTTAGTCATGCCCTTTTTGGATATACAGAATATTCAACTCTTTATACAGTCAACCCCGTCAATTTTCTCCTTGGTGATTTGTTCTCCCACTTTGAAGTTCAGAAAGCCCCTACCAGAGATCATTAAATATTTCTTTCATCTTCAAGACTTTTATTGTGTCATTTTCTTCCCACATTTTACTCTGGAATTTATTCTAATTTATCATGTAAGATGAAGCTCCAAATCTATATTTTCCTCCAAATAGCTGAAATATAAATCCAACTAGGGTAATATTATGCTTCTGTTCTGTAATACATTCTTGCTTTCTTCCCTGTCTTTGGCCAACCATTCTGATACATTACCCAGGATTATTTCTCTTCTACTGAAATCACACTTTAAATTACATGAACTCCAGGTTTTGTCTGTCTTGTCACCATTGTATCCCCAACACCTAGAACAGAGCCTTGCACATGGCAGGATCTCAATAAATATCTGGTGAAATAATGAATGAGTGAATGAATGAAAGAATAAGCAAATAAACAAATGCATCCAATATGCCAGGCCTGATCTGGGCAGTGAGTTTATTTATGTTGGGAGTAACATTCTTCCTCTTCCTCTGTGAGGACCATCGATAAATAGGAAACAGTGCATTTAGCCTGTATCAGGCAGCTATTACGGCATAACAAAATTTCCCCTAAGTAGCTTAAAACAATAAGCATGTTATTATTACTTGCTCACTGTCGTGAGTTTCAAAATTTTGGATAAGGCATAGCAGAAATGGTTTGTCTTTGTTCCACGTAGTTTCAGCTAAGGGTAGAACATCAAAGAGGTATTCTTTACTTACATGTCTGGTTCTTCAGGACAGCTCGAATGGCTAAGGGACAACTAGAACGTCTAAACTAAGGTCAGATATCAGGGACATCACTTCTCACGATTGTCCGGCTTCCTCAGTTCTCCATGTGGTCCTTCTATGTTGCCTCTCCACATGGCCTTTCCATGTGGTCTCCCCAAAAGGGAGCTCAGGGCTCCCAAGTGTATAAAATCAAAACCTGCCAGGCTTAAGGCTTAGGCTGGAAATGGCCAGGGGTGACTTCTGTCACATTTATTGGTTAAAGCAAGTCACTTTATGTCCAAGGCAGATTCAAGGAGAGAGGACTATGCAAGAGTGTAAATAGGAAGGTATAGTTCTTTGGAAATCTCAGTATAACTGACTTCCACAATCCATTAAATGGCTCCTTTTTGACCATTCACAAGGGCCAGGCAGGAAGCAGATGCAATGGCGGGCCCCACAGCCAGTCTCCTGAAATGCAGTAAACATATGGGCCCTAAGAAAGTGCTTGGGAAGTCTTTCATGGAGGCAGTAACCCCAGATCTGTGTCTTAAAATAAGAAGAACATGGTCAGTCAAATATAAGAGCATGTACAAGGTATATAGGTAAGAAATCACTTAGAGATCAGTCTTACTAAATCTCTAAAGTCCAAGTCAGAGAGATGAAGCCGGAGCCAAATCAAGATCCATATAATGGGGGATGATAGAGGCCCTAAATGCCACAGTAAGAAAGCTAAAGATCACCTTGAAGAATAATGATTCCCAACCAGCAACTGGGTATCAGAATTACATGAGTCCAGATATTTTGACATGTCTAAGCAATTGTTGAGGGGAAGGGGACAGGGAGCATCCAGTTGGTAGCCATTCAATACATCAAGAAAGAATCTCGGCTGAAACAGAGCTGGGAATTGTAGCCAAGCAGATGGTCATCAAAGCCACCAGACTCTAATGGAGAAGTTCATCTAAGGAGAGTGTCTAGAGTCAGGAGAGTAAAGAACTCGTATCAGCACCTCAAAGAACATTCTTCGCAGCAAGATGTGGCCACCAATTTCTCACATCAAGAGATGCGAACTGTGTAGCCTCATCTTGAATCTGAGTGGGCTGGTGATTGCCTTAACTGATAGCAGCAGAAGTGATGCTGTGCGACTTCTAAGGCCAAGTCAGAAAAGGTCATATAGTTTCTGCCTGGATATTTGGGATACATGCTCCAGGGGAAACCAGCATGAAGTAAAATCATCATACTGGAGTGGCCACATATAATTGCTCTGGTCAACAGCTGACAGCCATGTGAGGGAGTCACCTTGGACACCAGCCCAGTTGCGTTTTTAATGCCAGTCAATATCTGACTTTATATGACAGATGCCAAGAGAAAACAGCTCCACCCAACCCTTCTTGAATTTCTGATCCATAAAGTCAGAGTAAAAAGAAAATGGTTGCTAAACTTTGGGATGATCTGTTATGCAGTAATAGGTAACTGAAACTCCGGGTTTGCAAACTCGATTCTCACTCTAATCCTAAAGTAGCCAGGCATCACAGGTAATGTAAATCAGTGAGCAGGGCCTGATGTGGGACAACAAGGCATAGTGGGGACCCTGGGGCACTAGAGAATCCATGCTGTGCTGTTCTGGGCTGTATTTGCTCGCAGACTTGTTCCATGACCTCCCCTTTCTGCCTGCATCACATGTCACAGTGTCCAGTCTCACTCTTCATCTAAATTCACATGGAATTCCTCCAATGAAAAAGCAGGTGACAGGGGTCTTGGGAGGCCAGAGGAAGAGGCCAGGGTAATTCTTCCCTTTCCCCCTGTGGTTGTGCCTCTTCCACAGCTCCAGCCAGCTAGACCATCCAACTGGGTTTTTACCTTCTATCAGGTGACTTTGTCTCTGGGCGCTGCTATCAACACCTCCTTCCTTTGTTACTCCAGCCTGGGGTTGCAATGGCTTCCCACTTCTCTTAATTTCCAATTGCTTCATAGCTCCTATTTGGCCCCTCATGTCCTTCATCTGCTGCACAACCACCTTCATGTGTTAATGCCCCTGTGTCCTAACAAGGGAGTGGTTTCTGTATCCTTGTCAGGCCTTCACAGGCATAGCAACTCCAGCCTACTGTGCCCACGTAGGAAAGTGGGCATCATGTTGTCAGATCTCTTAATGTGTTAGAAGCCAGAAATCAGGATTATCATGAGGAATGTTCCAGGGTAGGTGGAGACAGCAAGAGGGACTCAGGAGGAACAGCTGCAGCAGTTCACTCACTGAGTCAGTGAACAGACCTTATTGAGCACCTACTGTGTGCAGGCACCATGTGGGGAACTGGGGACAAAGTAGTGAGCAAGAGAGATGAATCTCTGCTCTTGTATGCTTACATCATAGTGGCAGAGACAGACAAACAAGTGAAGAAGAGAAAGAATGGTGTGGTACATGTCATGCAGAAAATGGAAGGTGAATAATATTGTGTGAATGTGGGTGTGGAGGAATTGGGCTTTAGTTGGGGTGGCACAATGGCAGTATTGAGATGGGGGCATCTTAGCCGAGACCTGAAGAAAAAGAAAAAATCAACCCTACAAAGTCTGAGAGAACGATGTTCCCATAAGAGGGAAGGCCCAACACAAAGTCCCAGAGGCAGGAAAGAGCTGTGAGTGTGTGCAGAACAGCAAGAAGGGTGTCATGGCTGGGGCAGAAAGAGTGAACGGGGAGTCAGAGGATGGGGGCCAGTGAGGATGGGGAGGCTGCAGTGGCCATGTGATGGGGGCTGCAGGGGCCACAGGAAGGAGTTTGGATTTTACTCTAAGTGCAAAGAGAAGTCATTGGAAGGTTTTAAGCAGGGAAATAATGTGATGTGATTTATAGTTTTGAAAGATCCCTGCCCCAAGCTGTAGTGTGAGGACAAGTAGGGAACAAAATTAGAGGCAGAGAAAACAGTTTTGTAAGCAACTGTGGTAGTCCAGGTGGGACTGAATGGTGCCAGGACAAGGGCGTTAACAATGAAGAGGTGAGAAGTGTATAGGTTTGGGAGAGTGCCGTGTCACAGAAACCATGAGGGGAATTTTCAGCTATAAATTAACTAGAGAACTCATTAAAATTCCGATCGCTGGGTCCCATCCTCAGAGATTATGGTTCAGTACGTCCAGGACAACAAAGAATTTGCTTTTCTAATGTTGACCTAAAAAAATAAAATAATTCTTTTACCAGCAAAAATGGGTTTACTAGGGAACAGCAAAGAATTGCAATTTGGGACATGCTAGTTATGGCAAAGCATAGGCAAATCTGGAGAATGAAAGAGAGGAATTATTCTTTCATAGAGGCAAATCTGGAGTGTAGTAGCTTTTCATTAGCTGAGTTGCGACAATATCTCATTGCTTGAGTTGTTGCCCAGCACGGAGAAAATCTTCTTTCTTAATGCTGGGGTAGTAAAATAGAAAGCATCTTTCTGATGCAGACACAAGGTATGTCTCTTCCTGTTTGGGGTAATTGATGAGCGGTAGGGTGTGAGAGCTACCCCCTGCAGGCCCTCTTGATTCCAATTTTATTTGAGGTTTCCTTTTCATTTTCACTTTAACAAGTTGTCATGTGATGTTGATGCTGATGCCGGTCGAGATCACACTTTGAAAACCACTGGTCTAGAACAGCACTTTCTAATAGAAATACGATGTGGGCCACATACATGATTTTAAAATTTCTAGTAGCGCCCATAAAAGTAAAAAGAAACAGGTGAAAGTAATTTTAATAAATTGTCTCACTCATACATTTTATTATTAATATATCCCAATACTATCATTTCAATGTGTTATCAATATTTTTAAACTTCTTGAGATACTTTACCTTTTTTTTTTTTTTTTGCTAAGTCTTTGAAATTCCAGTGTGTATTTTATACTAACAGTACATCTCAATTAGGACTAGTTAAACTCTCAGTAGCCATTTGTGTGGCTAGTGGCTACGGTATTGCGCAGCACAGCACAGACCTGTTACTGAAGGACCAGTGAATTGAGGGTAGATAATTACCCCTTGAGTTGAGCAACATGGAAAGGCTTTAACAAAATGCCACATCATTTTTGTGGAATAGAGGGAGAGAGATTGAGGGAAGAGCATGTAGACACTTTCTTCCTGAAATTTGGCTGTGGTTTTCTAATGGAGAGATCAGGCTGACAACGTTCAGACCCAACATTGGATACTAACATTACAAAAAAAAAAAAAAAATCCAGACATTAATTGTGCCTTCTGATAGAACTCAATAACACCCATGAAGTATACTTAGCCCAAATTATAACTGAATCTGACCCAGCCTCTGGATCTACCTGTGTGCGGGACATACAAGGAACAGAAGAACATATTAAAGAACACCAAGAAGTGCAACCAAATCAGACTGTGAGATGAATGAGGGGAAATGGGAAACTGTCATAGACTAATACTTAAAGAGGTACCAACAAAATGCAATACATGTATCTTGTTTAGATTCCGACTTGAACAAGCCAACAGTTTAAAGACACTTATAAAACAATCAGGGAATTTGGAGGTGGGTTGTATATTAGATAATATTAAGGAATTAATCATTTTAGGTGTGATAGAGATGTTATAATTGCTAAAGAACCTTATATTTTAGGCCTTTGAACCACGCTTCTCTTGCTCAGGCCCGCTTCCACATCTGCAAGTGTACTTTCCCTTCTAACAAAGCTTTTCTTTTCTGCTGAAAAAAACAAAACTTGTATTTTAGAGATACATATAAGTATTTATGGGTGAAATTCTATGGAGTCTGGGATTTGCTTTAAACTAATTAGGTGGAGAGGGAGGGGGGAAAAAACAATATTGGTCACCTGTTGATAATTATGAAAGGACAGTGATGGGTACCTGGAGGATTATACTATTCTATTTTAGTGCATGGGTTAATATTACCATAAGGTTTTTTTTAAAGGTGTGGGTGAGTGTCCGTGAAGGAAAAGACAAAAAGGGTGAAAGAGATTTTTTTTTCTTTGAGACCGAAGCTACGTGAACAGGCTGGAGAGCTGACCAGGGATAATGGAGATGCTGGAGAGCCAGACGGCGGCTAAGCTGGCTCCAGGACATACAGAGTGGTAGGGGTCTCGCTCTTTCTGGAGTAAGGGACTACGTAGCTTCCACCGCTTCCCTAACTTCAGTTCCGACGGCTGCGGCTCTCGGACAGAAAGTGTGTCCCCCCTAACCCACCTACTAAGGTCCGGCGGCGCGACAGACTGCTAGCGCCTGCGCAGCACCCCCTCCTCCGAGCGCGGGGATCAGTTTCTACACCCCATAATCCCCCGCGCCGCGCTGGAGGCGCGCTCTCAGAGACGGCGAGGCCTTGGCCTCCAGACTTGAACAAGGTGAGACAGAGGGTGCCGCCTGGCCTTCTGGGAAATGCAGTTCTCATGCCAGTCTCGAGACACCACTTAACCGGCTCTCGAGACTACGCGCCCCACAATGCACTGCGCGTGCAGCGGCTGAGCGGTATGTTGCTGCCCCCAAGTGGCGGTTGAGCCGCCTGGGATTGGTGTTCAGAGGGGCGGGGTCGAGAGCGAAACTGGGGACGCTGAGGGTCGCCCCAGGAAACTCTCGGCAGGCTTTCCAAGGGCGAGGCTCCCAGACCTGGGCTAAGGAAGGGTGGTAGTGGTGAAGAATTTGGAGACAGGGCCCGCTATGAGGATTAAACGAAATCAGGACAGTAACTGTTGGCTGCATATTGTCATTATTATTACAGCTAGCACTTACGAAGTAAGAATTTAGGTGCCAGGCACTACTCACAACGCTTTACATGTCTTATCACATTTAATCCTCTCAATGGCCATTTGAAGTACTATCAGCCCCCTCTCCTCTTTACAGGAATGAAGCTGAGGCCCAGAGAAGAAGAGAACTTGCCCAAAGTCACTCAGCTGCTTAGTAGCAGAGCTGGGATTTCAACCCAGGCTGTGAGCGTCATTCAGTCTACTTTTCTTCACTATGAATAAACACCTTTTGATCACTCTATTAATTTAATTCCAAAATTATAACTAGCACATGAATCAACTTGAGATAGCAATTAGCATGTGGATCTCTGAATTCGTAATTATCGCATGTACTCCTGCCCAAGTTTGTGATTTAGCCCAGTTCCAGAACGGAGTTGACATGCAGCATAGATTTATAATTAGCACATGAATCAACACAGGTTTATGTCCACAGGGACCAGATTTCTGGTTGGCACTTAAATCAGCAGTGGTTTGTGATAGAAGCTGGAATCGTTAGGTTTCTGATTACTACCCTTATTTGCACACAGTGATTGTATTCCTGCCTAGAAAGCCCTATCTATACCCTTTTGGTCCAGCTCATTGACTTCCAGCTCAATGTTGCCCCCATCCCTTCCCTGAACCCCCACCTCCACCCCCACCATCACCGGCTGGCAGACTTGGTGTCTTCCTTGTCCGGCTCCTCTCCCCTATCTTGTTCATAATGGAGTGACAACATCAGATTCAGAAATTATTTGTTCTCTTTCTGCTTTGTGAGGAGACATAATTCCAAAGCCTGGACTGTGTCTGTTTCATGGGCGTGTTCCCAGCATCCCACCTGGAACACAGTGAGGGCTCAATAAATGTTTAAAGAAAAAGCATTGGACGCCATCATTCTAAAGATTTGTCAAATCAAGCCAGATTCACTTTGCCCTCAAAGGGGTCAAATTCGTGATTACCCACCCCAAAGGCAGGGACCAGGTTAGGTGTGTGGGTGATTAGGGTGGAGCAGGATCTAGTGTCATGGATGAAAGAAGTTCTCATATAGTCTCTTCCTTCTGCCTCCCCTGAGGTTGTGGATCTGGTGGTGATTGATGTTAGGTTCATTTCAATCCATACTCTTTTTTGGATAATTGTGCCTAGTAGGGAGCTGCCTAACCTTGGAATATGTTCTCAGCCCGCCTAGTTTTCTCCAAAAAAATATAGGCAAAAGGGAACTTTAAAGGTCACTTCTGGGCCAAGTTCTCTAAGGAGGTGGTGAAACTTCCCCACCTCATCTCTTTCTATTTGCCAGATGGAAGCAGGTGATTCTGAGCCCCTCAAAATAGTAGAGGTGCAATATTAACAAGTCTAGGGTATGGATCACCAGATAGAGGACAGCTGCCAACCAAGCACACCTGTGGCTAGAAATAAACTATGGTATGAAGTCACTGAAATCCAGGGGGTTATTTGTTACAGCAGCTAGCATTATGCTCACCAATATATCAACCTTTCCTCTCTGGGCCCCTGATATCACTAAAGCCTGAGCACCAATCATTCTAGAAAATGAGACTCTAACCTCCTATTGTGGTGGTCAGGTTTTCTACATGGGAGGTCTATACAGTGGCCCAAAGTCTCTATGTTTGCTATTTAAAGTTGTCAGTATATTTCTCTCCATTCTTTGCACAAATGTAAACTTTTCCCCACATTCTTATGGAAGTCTTCCATGTTGATAGCTGGAAGTCCTTAAAGTAGACCCTGAAAGTTGCGGTAGGTCTTCCACTATGGTTAAGCAGAAACTCATGCACAGGGTCTCTGGTTGCTCCGGAGAAGTTAGTGCTTGCCTGGGACCAGTGGTTTACAGTGGTTAGTGTATACATATAGGGGATGGGGAGGTCCTGCCCCTCTCTTTTGACTTCTCTGTGTGGGGATGTACCTTCAGACCTGATCTTTAAAGTGAGTCCCTAGTCCTCAGTACTGATTTATGTGCTAATTCCAGTGAACCCCATTGGCTATACTTGAGTTGGTGAATGCCAGTCGAAGGTAAAGGGACACCACCGCCATTCCTCCTTGCTCTGATACCCACCCTGACTTGGAAGGGCCTAAGCTTAATTATAAAGTGACCTTTTTTTTTTTTGGCAGACAGACTGACTTCATTGATTTGAGCATACATGTGTACATGAGTGCATGTGTACATTTGCGTACCCATCCCTTGTAATCGTTTGATGTGATCTCTGAATGTTTCTCATGTGTATGTGTGGCGTGTGACTCACACATGTGCAAGAGAGAGTCTGCAGTGTTTCTGCACATGTGCCCTCTCACATGTCTCTGACTCTGTGTGTTTCAGAGATGTGTGTATCTAAGTGTGCACTTGTGTGTGTTCCTTGTATTTGAGCATGAGTCCAGGTATATGTGTGTTTATTGTGCCTGCTGTATCCGTGTGTGTTCTGGTGAGCCTCTGAGTATGTGATGCGCATGTGTGAATATGAGTGCATCCCCCCATATCTGTGTATATTTGAGTAGATTCTGTGTTTGGATATTATCAGTCCTATTCTCCCCTAGGTCCTCTCAACTCTTAGGCAGTTTAACTTCATTCTTCCTGCTGTGGCTGTTTCCATTGCTTCTGTCCCCTTCTCCAGATGTTGAAATTAAGTAAATGCAGCAGTTAAACAGAGTCTCCCAAACAACCATCCCACCAGGATCCCCTTCCAGGAGCTACTAAGCACATGCACACACATGCACGGTACTATCCAGGCTCCTCAGGGTCCCCAGACTGCACATGCTATGGCATGAAGGCATCGGTGAGCTGCATGCAAACATCATAGAGGGGCTCTTTGTCCACCTGCTTCATTCGTACTTATCCTTCAGGTCTCAAGATAAAGGTCCCCACCTTCAGGAAGCTTTTCTGACTCCCTTGGGGACATAGGGGTTGGACTCTGTTTCTCGAGCCCCACCCCCCTCAGCTCCCCCTATCTGAGCCCTGACCACTCTGGGCTGTAGGGAGATTCAGTGAAGGCAGGACCCAGTGCTGCCTCCATCACAACTTTTACTGCAGAGTCATCTAGCACAACCATGCCTGATATCTACAGCGCTGAACTAGCATCTTTGCCTCTGCCTGTCTCTGTTTCTGAGCCCCTCTTTAGATCTCCAAATACATTGGTCTCTGGCACACACCTCTCAACCCACCAGCTTTTGGCAGAGCTGTGGTGGACAGTTCCATGCACATTGTGGATGTCCCTAGTGGTTCTCAGAGTGTGGTCTCTAGACAAACAGCATTAGCATCACCTGGGAACTTGTTAGAAATGCAAATATTTGGGGCCCACCTCAGACCTACTGAATCAGAAACTCTAGGTTTGAGGCCTAGAGCAGTGGTCCCCAACTTTTCTGGCACCAGACACCAGTTCTCCTATGAGAATCTAATGCCAGATGATCTGAGGTAGAGCTGAGGCATGATGTGAGCGCTGGGGAGGTACAATCGAAGCTTCACTCCCTACCCTGCCACTCACTTCCTGCTATGTGGTCTGGTTCCTAACAGGCCATGTACTGGTACCAGTACCGGTCCCCAGCCCCAGGGTTGGGGACCCCTGGCCTAGAGGGCTATGGTTAACAAATCCTCCAGGGGATCCTAACGCAGCTAATGTGTGAGGATAACTGGTCTAGCTCACACAAGGCATCCGTCCCTGCTTTTTTGCCTCAGATCTCAGTACCACCCCTTTCCTCCAAAGGGACAATCACCACCCAAGGGGTAAGAATGGATAGGTAAATGCCTCAGCCTCTCTGAACTTTGCAGGGGGGAAGAGGGTGGCAGGCAGTGGGGAATGACAATTCTGATGTGTTCTACAAGCCCTAGTGCCCCAGAGAGATAACTTGCTCCTTGTCTGCTTCTTCTATTCACTTTCCTTCTCATCCGCCTCACTCTGACCACTCCCTTGCCTGTTTTCTGGGATCACCCCCCAAATCAGCCGGTTCCATTGAATTCTAATCCCGGTCTGCTTGTGGGAGTATCTTCAGGTGTTTCCCTCTGTCTCCTTCACCTCCACCACTTCTGTAGCATCTCGGAGACTTCTGCATCCTTTTGCTGAGTGTCTGTGTAACCAGTAGCCACTGTGCTGGACCAGAAGCACTGATGAACTTTGCTGATGATCTGGAAAGGCAGGCCCTAGAGCTGAGTTAATTTTAGTTGCAATTTTTCAATACACATAACTGAAAAGAGCCAAAGTCTGTTTTGAATCCTACAGCAGAGGTAGGGCTGCCAAGATGTATGTCCCTATTCCCAAAAGGTTGCTTTACTCATCCACTCAGATGGGGGTTCCCAGGACTGGTTCGTGGCCATCCAGGTTCTCCCAGAATAGGGCCCTAACCACAGGTCAAAGCTTTGTTCCCTTTAGACCAGGGCTCCTATAAGATCAGGTCCCCCACGTTGCTCAGAACCAGGTTCTGAGGCCAGGCTTGAAGACCATCACCCAAATCCCTCTTCCTGAGACACCATCTACCAGGAGACATGTGTGACCCTCTCACCCTCCCCTCCCCTATCCTCTCAAAGCCTCATGATAGGCAGATACCACTCCTGGTGAGTCATGTGTTGGTACAATTCCAGTTGGGTCTTCTGTGGGGGCAGTGGACTTGAGTGGGGGAGAGGGGAAGACAGCAGACACACTTCTCTGGGTCATCCTGGCAAGCCCACTGCCTCTGTCCTATTTCCTATCTTTGTCTTCCTCATGGGATATCTGGTCAGTGTGTTTTGACTTCTCGCTTTAATTCCAGAAGGCACAGGGTCTTGAAGCCAAGTTTCCCCGTTGCAGTCAGGGCAAGGAGCCTTGGGAAGGAACGGCAGGCCTGTTGCTGGGCAGGGTCCAGGTGAGAAAGTTCCACTTGTGTAAAGGACATCCAGGGAGGTGGTGCTGAGACCAGAGGGCCAAAAAGATGGGCTGGGTGGGAGGGGCTCTGGGATGGAGGGCCACATTCAAGGCTGTGAATGAGAACTGGACATACACACAGCTGAGTTGCCCCAGCCACGTCCATCTGTCTGTCTGTCTGTCTGTCTGTCTCTCTCTCTCTCTCTCCTTCCCCCACCCTCCTCTCCGTTCCCTACTCTGTGTCTTTGACTTTCTCTATGTTTTTGTCTTAGTCTGTCTCTGTCTAGTCCTTGTGTCTGGTCTCTCTGTGTATTTCCATCTCTCCTCGAATATGTCTATCTTTCTGACTCTCTGCCTCTGTGTTTCTTATTCTATTCCTATCAGTCCCTTAATCGGAGTCGGCCCATCCTTTTTGTCTCTGTCTCTCTCTATCTTTGTGTCTCTCTCTTTATCCCAGGATTCTCTCTCCCAAGCAACGCCAGGGCGATTCCTTGGGAGGCGGGGCCCGGGACGCGCCTTTTAAGAGAGGGTGGGCTGCCTATACCTTTAAGCGCGGACGCGCGCGGGGCCTGCGCCTTTAAGCGCGGGCGCGCGCGCGGCCCTAGCTTCCCGGCGAGGAGGCCGCGGGAGCGCCCGGACCCGGCCCGCCTGCCCGGCCCCCGCCCGGCCCCCGCCCGGCCCCCGCCCCGGCCCCCGCCCGGCCCCCGCCCGGCCCCCGCCCCGGCCCCGGCGGGGGAGGGGTCTCTGAGAGCGGCCCCTCCCCCCTGCGGCCCCGCCCGCGCTGCGGTGCCCTCACCCGGCGTGTCTCTGTCTGTCCATCTGTTCGCGCCCAGGCCTCGCCCCACCCTGGCCCCCGGGGCTCCCTGGCCTCCGGGGCTGCCTGGCCTCCCCCCACACTCCCACACCGCAGGCAACCCTTTCCCTCCGGGCCAGCCTCCGCTGCAGCTGGGGAAGCAAGCTGAGGCGCCGTCGCCCTAGACCGAGAGCCCACACCCCGACATTGGGGTCCTGCACCCCAAGATCGAATCCAGAGATCTGGAAACCCGAACCTGGGACCCTGATCTGGGCTGAGAGCCCAAAACCTGGAGCCCGAACACCAGTATCTGGGGCTGGAATCTCAACATCAGTCCCTGGGACCCAGTATTTGGAGCCTGAACCCCAAGACTTGGAATATGGACCCCAAGACTTGGAGCCTGAACCTCAAGATTTGGCATCTAAAACTCGAAGTCTGGACCTGAACTCTGAATTCCGTGCCTGGGACCTTGAAATCTGGGATGGAATTCCCATGTCTTTACCCTGGAACCCATTATTTGGGACCTGACCCTGAGATTTAGGCCTCATATTCCAAGATCTGAACCCTGGCATTCCAAGGGGCCTAAACCCGAGATGGGGCCTGAGGTACTTGCTGCAAATCTGAATCCAGAAATTTAGGACTAGACCTCAAAAACTTGACTTAGCACCCCAATATCTGAACCCAGCACTCCAGTATCAGACGTTATACCCTAAACTCTCCATTTGACTGTTTAGCATCCTAGGACTGGAGCTGGGCAACTTTGACTCTGAACAATCCAAAGGGGTGCCAGGGTCTCTAAAACTGGACCCTGGAGGCCCAATATTTGGGGATCTAGGACCCCAAGTATCAAGGTCTAGAGACTCCATGACCACTTATCTGAGCTGAGACACAACAGACAGTCCCTGTACAGAGGCCTTGGCTTGGGGACAGGAAAGTCATGACCAGGCGCCCCATCCAGACCCCTGACCCCTGACCCCCTTGGAGCCTGAGGACTCTGCTCCCTGGGGCGGCTTCCAGCTCAGGTAAGGCTACTGGGAGACCCCCATAGTGGGGAGGGACTGGGGAGGAACTTTGTGGCTGGGGGTGGAGTATGCGAGGAGCAGGTGTGGTACCCCTGGGCACCCTTGGGGTTTTCCCCAGAAACACACTCCCACCCATGGGTATGCCTCCAGCTCCTACTCTACCTCAGACAGTCTCAGGACATTTAGCCAGCTCTGCCCGCCTCTGATTTCTTCTTCCCCAGTTGATGGCATCTCCAGGTCTCTGACCCACCCCCAGTCTGTCCAACTTCTTCCCACCAACTGTCTTGTCTGACCATCCTCAGCCACTTCTCCTGTCCACCACTCCTCTCTTCCGTCTCCTTTCTCCACCTCTCCTCTCTCTGACCATCTTTGACACTTCTATCCATTGCTTCTTTCTCTGGCCACCACACCTCTCAATGGTTATCTGCTTACCCCTTCTATCTTTGATCATCTTTAACAGACCTGTTCACAGCTCCTCTCTTCAGCTACCTCTGTCTACTGCTTCAGTCAGTGACCACCTTTGACATCTCCGTCCACTGTGCCACTCTCATTATCTTGCCCTTGTCCAGCTCTGACTCTCAGCCTTGGCCAGTGACTGTCTCTGACCATCTTTTTGATATCTGTCTGCCACTCTTCTCTCCAGCCGCTTCTGTCTGTCTCTCCTCTCTGGCTTCTTCTGGCCACCTTTCCTCTCTCTGATCACCTTTTGCTATCTCTCTTGCCCTCCTCCCATCCCTGACCCTAACTAACTGCCAGTCAATGACCATTCGATCATTTCTAGCCTTTACTGACCACCTCTCTTTTCTGTCTCTGATAATTTCTAACATCCCTGGCTGTTTTTCCTCTGTCTGATGACCTCTCCCTAGACGCATCACCCTACCCAGCTGTCCTCTCCTTCTCTCTGGCTTTTGACCATTTCTGACCATCTGACCACCCCTGACAACTTCCCCTCTCTTTGTCCACTGCTTATCTTGATTATCTCTAACCACCTCTCTGGTCACATCCGATTACTTCTAGTCACTCCCACCACCCTGACCACCTCTTGTCTCTTTGGCCATCCTTAACCATCTCTCTGTGACCATGTCTAAAGCCCTCTGGCTTACCTTCTATGCACCCTGACCAACCTTTCCATTCTCTGACTGTCTCTGACCATTTCTAAACAGCCCCCTTCCCTCTGACTGTCTTTGTTCATTTCTGCTCCTTCTGCCTCCCCATGATACATCTCTTTGAGTCTGACCAACTTCTCTGGCTTTTGATATGTCTAATCACTCCCCCCTGACCAACTTTAAACAGCTCCTATGCTCTCAGCCCACTGTGACATTTTCTCCTGGTCTTGGACCACCCCAGCCCCCTCTGACACCCTTCTTCTGTCCTCAGCCTGGCCTAATGCCTCCTTTCTTACGTGCAGGCCGCCCCTGCCCGAGATGGCTGTCCTCCCGCTGCTCCTTTGCCTGCTACCGCTGGCCCCCGCCTCGTCTCCACCCCAGTCAGCCACACCCAGCCTGTGTCCACGCCGTTGCCGCTGCCAGACACAGTCATTGCCCCTAAGTGTGCTGTGCCCCGGGGCAGGCCTCCTGTTCGTGCCCCCCTCGCTGGACCGCCGGGCAGCTGAGCTGCGCCTAGCGGACAACTTCATTGCAGCTGTGCGCCGCCGTGACCTGGCCAACATGACGGGCCTGCTGCATCTAAGTTTGTCACGTAATACCATCCGGCATGTGGCAGCCGGCGCCTTTGCTGACCTTCGTGCCCTGCGTGCCCTGCACCTAGATGGCAACCGGCTGACCTCGCTGGGCGAGGGTCAGCTGCGTGGCCTGGTCAATTTGCGCCATCTCATCCTGAGCAACAACCAGCTGGCAGCCCTCGCTGCTGGTGCCCTGGACGACTGTGCTGAGACTCTTGAGGACCTCGACCTCTCCTACAACAACCTGGAACAGCTGCCCTGGGAAGCTTTGGGCCGCCTGGGCAATGTCAATACATTGGGCCTCGACCACAACCTGCTGGCTTCTGTGCCTGCTGGCGCCTTTTCCCGCCTGCACAAGTTGGCGCGGCTGGACATGACCTCCAACCGCCTGACCACCATTCCACCCGACCCACTCTTCTCTCGCCTACCACTGCTAGCCAGGCCCCGCGGCTCACCCGCCTCTGCCCTGGTGCTGGCCTTCGGCGGGAACCCTCTGCACTGCAACTGCGAGCTGGTGTGGCTGCGGCGGCTGGCTCGGGAGGACGACCTCGAAGCCTGCGCCTCCCCGCCTGCCCTGGGTGGCCGTTACTTCTGGGCTGTGGGTGAGGAGGAGTTTGTTTGTGAGCCCCCCGTGGTGACTCACCGCTCGCCACCCCTGGCAGTGCCTGCAGGTCGGCCAGCTGCCTTGCGCTGCCGGGCAGTGGGGGACCCTGAGCCCCGTGTACGTTGGGTGTCGCCCCAGGGCCGGCTGCTGGGCAACTCGAGCCGTGCTCGTGCCTTCCCTAATGGGACCCTGGAGCTGCTGGTCACTGAGCCGGGTGATGGTGGCATCTTCACTTGCATTGCGGCCAATGCAGCTGGTGAGGCCACGGCTGCTGTTGAGCTAACTGTGGGTCCCCCACCTCCTCCTCAACTAGCCAACAGCACCAGCTGTGACCCCCCGCGGGACGGGGATCCTGATGCCCTCACCCCGCCCTCTGCCGCCTCTGCCTCTGCCAAGGCAGCTGACACTGTACCCCCTACTGACCGTGGTGTCCAGGTGACTGAGCATGGGGCCACAGCTGCTCTCATCCAGTGGCCAGATCAGCGGCCTATTCCAGGAATTCGCATGTACCAGATCCAGTACAACAGCTCAGCCGATGACATCCTCGTCTACAGGTGCGGTGTCCAGGCAGTGGGCAACATGGTTGGGGGAGTGAGGTGGAGGGAAGGTTAGAGATATACTTACCAATACCCAGGCTGCAGCATAGCTGAGAAATGAGGCTGCAAGGTTGCAAAGGAAATCAGATAACAAAAGTAAAAGAAATCGGGCCGAGAGGGTAAAAGAAATCTGGCAAGAGTGGTAAAGAGAAATAAGGCAGCAAAAGTAAATAGTAACAGACATATAAAGGAAATCAGACAGAAGAGTGAAAAGTAACCAGGCCAGAAGAGTAAAGCATTAATGGAGATGGGGCAAGTTTGGGGAGATATAAAGTTAAGTAGTAAAGGCAAAGAGGAAACCAGGTGTTTCCAGATGACAGGGCTAGGTACAAGCCAGACTGCAGGAAGAAAAGGAGAGCAAGCAGGAAGGTACAGGGATCATGAGAAAAATGCGGTGAGGCAGCCCTGCTGCAAAGGAACTCTGACCAGAGGTTAAAAGGAAAATGAGGGAAGAGGTTAAATAGAAACTTGGCTTTGGGTCTGTGCAGTGTGAACTGCTCCACGTTTGTGGTTCTTATATGGTGACATCTTGCTTTTTGATTTCCTGAATCAAATTAAACCTAGTTCAAGCTCCACCTGCTAGGTGAACAGGAATGTTCAGTTCGCCACTGTTGGGGATTCCCTTCTGTCATCTGTTGTTGCAAACAAAAAACATGGGGCTTTCATACTCCAAGAGATGGGTCAGTACAACTTCTGCCCCTGAGCTGAAGAGTACTTGGAACATCTGTTGTGGCTATATGTGGTCAGTAGTGGTGGCTCTGGCCTGAATACTACTGACACCTCTCACCCAAGTCCAACCTTGCCTGCATGGCTGCAGATAGCTCCCTATTCTGACTTCCAGGCTGAGCCAAGAGACCTCCCAAGCCCTGGAGTCTGCACCTTGTAAACTCAGCACCTGGGTCCCATTTCCCTCCGCAGAGGGTCAGACCCCAAGAGATCCTCACTTGGTTTCCTCTTTGGTCCTGGAAATCTAACAAGCTCTTTCCACTTCCTTTCATAGTCAGTAGATTCCATGGAGGGCATACACGAGTCCACCATGCCTGGCAGGGGATGGGACAAATGCTCCCCTAGATGGTCACCCGCCCAGAGACAATCACGGAGTTTCCTGAACCTCCGTCATTAAAGCAATTTAAAAATAAAATAGATTATAAAACAAGTTAAATCTCCAACAGGGTGCTCTGCTACAAAAGGAAATATAGTAGAATTAGGTGCTAAGGGAAAAGTAAAGATAAAAAGAAACCAGTCAACAGAGATAACAGGGGACCAGGAGGCAGAGCTGGAGAGAAGTAAGGCAACAGAGAGAAAATGAAATCAGCAGTGGTGACTGAGGTACATTGTTTAATAAAAATGGTGTCAGATGACAGAATTCACTGAAAAGCAGGTTATAGATACAATAATAATTAAACAACGGGGCTGGGGGAACATTAATTGGCAGGTTAGAAGGAAATCAGGCATCATCAGTATGGAGGAATCAGGCGGTTAGATTAGAGAGAATCCAGCTGTACACTAGAGGGAGAGGAAAATCGGGTGCAGGCTGGAGTTGTCAGACGGGAACAGAGGGTCTAGAGGGAGGTGGAATTAGAGGGAAGTTGGATGGAGGGCCAGAAGGAAATGGGCATTGGGTTAGAGGGCGGTCAGATAGGATTAGAACAGAATTGGATGGGAACTGGAGAGATGTCTGGCAGCAGGGCTAGAGGGGACTCAGGTGGTGGGTTGGTAGGAAATTGGGTAAGGGATTGAAGGAACTCAGGGATTGTACTAGAGGAGAATAGGATACAGAATGAAGTCAGGCAGAGGAGTGAAGCAAAATTGGGCAGCAAAGCTAGAAGGAGCTAGGGCTGCAGGCTGGTGGGAAATCAGTTGGCAGTGCATGATGTAAATAACGCAGCTGGGTATAAAATAAAACAGGACGGGGAGAACTCAAGCGGTGGGCCACAGAGAACTGGGCAGTGAGGCTAGAGTGAAAGTGGGCAGCAGAGCAGAGGGGAAAGGGACAGCAGCACTGGAGAGAATTTGAGCATTGGGCCTAGAGGAAGATCAAATGGGAATTTGAGTGGAATTCAGCAAGAAAGTGAGGTGGTGAGCTCAGGTGAAATTAGCCAACAGACTGGAGGGATATCAGGCTGCTGACTAGGTATCAGACCAAAGGGAGTTCGAGTAGTGATTAGAGGGAATTTAGAAATTAGAATGAAATGAGGCAGCTGGACTTGGGGTAAATTCTGTAGACTGGAGGTGGGGGCAGGGCTCAGGATGGGTGCTGGGCAGCTGGAGACCTGACCCCCACCTGCCTGTCCCTCCAGGATGATCCCAGCCGACAGCCGCTCCTTCCTGTTGACAGACCTGGTGTCAGGCCGCACCTACGATCTGTGTGTGCTAGCAGTATATGAGGACAGCGCCACGGGGCTGACAGCCACGCAGCCAGTGGGCTGCACCCGCTTCTCCACGGAGCCAGCACTGCGGCCCTGCGGGGCCCCACATGCACCGTTCCTGGGCGGCACCATGATCATCGCACTGGGTGGTGTCATCGTGGCCTCGGTACTGGTCTTCATCTTCGTTTTGCTTATGCGCTACAAGGTGCATGGTGGCCAGCCCCCAGGCAAGGCCAAGGCACCTGCACCCGTCAGCAGCGTTTGCTCCCAGACCAACGGCGCCACGCCAGCCCTGCCTGCCCCTGAGCCCACCGCGCCCAGGGCCCACACCGTGGTCCAGCTGGACTGTGAGCCCTGGGGGCCCAGCCATGAACCCACAGGACCCTAGCCTCGTACCCACCTCTGTGGCCCTTCTGGCCCAAGGGGTTGCAGGACCCCGGCACCCCATGGGGCCTGGCCTCAGACTCACCAAATTGTTCACGGTTTTTAAAACTGGTCGGGGGGGTTGTCAAGGGGCACTGGGGCACAACAAGAAAGTCCTATTTTTCTAAGCTTGGGCCTGGGCCTTTGGCCCTGTCTCTGTCTGTGGGAGTTGGGGGTATCATGCAAGGGTCTGGAGCTGGGGATGCCTCCTGTGGGGAGAGGCCTACCCAGTTCTATCTAAGGTTCCTGGATAAGGCTGAGGATGGTCATCCATTTAGTCAACAGACATTTCTTGAGCGTCATCTCAGGGCATGCCATGTGCTCGGTGATGCTCTGTGACTCAGCCCCAAGCCCTGCCCTCAGATGGTGATAGCTCAGAGTGATCAGAGACTTGGTGATCAGGGAAGCCTGAGAGATTGTGGGAGCCCAGAAAAGGTGCCTGACTCAGCCTAAGGTATGGTCAGAGAGGGCTTCCTGGAGGAGCCAAGCGACCTGAAAATAACATCTGAAGGAAGTCACTGGGAAAAGGACAGAGAGAAAGGTATTCCAGGCAGATGGCACAGCATAAGCAAGGACTTAGTAAGTGCCAGGTGCCAGGGGTCCTGTGATAGAGGTGAGGCAGGAGGGGTGAGCAGGATCCAGGATCTCCAGCTTGAGAAGCTCAGACTCTGGCCTGACAGTATTGGGGATCCAATAGTGTTGGTGGATTCTCTGCAGGGGAGGACAGGGTCAGGTTTGGGCTTTAGGAAGATCCTTCTTGCTGTCATGAAGAGGGTGGACTAGAGGTGAAGACTGAAGTGAGGAGCCCAAGGGAAGCTGAGATAGGGACCTGGGTGGGTAAGGACAAGGCTGGACCAGGGTAGGCCTGGGAAAAGCGGTTGGGGTTGATGAGAGAGACATTCAGGAAGCAGAGCAAATGGCTTATAAAGCTGAAAGGCCATGGGAGAGGGAGGGGGCCCACAGCTCTGGCTGGGGAGGGGACAGTAGAGGTAATGCTGATGGGGGAAGGGGGAGATTTGGGAAATATGCCAGGGCCAGTGTGAGACTTCATGGATGTAAGGGTTTCTGAGGACATCCAAGGGGGTGGCAGCCACGAGGCCTCAGGACCCCTGGTCTGAAGCAGGAGGTGGGGACAGAAATGAGGGCTCTATCAGCAGTGATGGGAAACTGAGGCCACCAGTGTGGTGAGACAGCCTCTGAGACTTTCCATGTTTAAGGGACCAGGAGAAACCTAGGCTAAAAAACAAAGACTAAACAGGAGCAGCAGGTGGAGGGACAGAGTGAAGCAAACCAAGCAACTTGGACCCAAGTGGTTATTGTGTTTAAGGCTGCAGTGAGAGCAGTGTTACGGGTCCAGGGGTACAGGCGCCAGACTCAGTGATGTGAGAGTAGGAGGTAAGAAAGTGGAAGCAGGGAGTGTAGACCTGGGATTCTGTGGGCCTAGAGCCTGGTGCAGGTTGACCTGGATTCTCCACTGCACGTATCTCCAGGGCTAGTCCTCACCGTCTTGGACTGCCCTGGACCCCCACCCAGGCACCAAGAGGTTTGGAGGACCAAACCCTGAGCCTTAGTAATGGCAGCTTCACTGGAGATCCAGGAATGGTATCAGCGGTGAGGAATGGCACTTCTCGACCTCAGGCTACCTCTAGTGGTGGGTCCAGAGACAGAGATGTGGAGGGAACTTGGGTCCTGTCAGTCTTCCCTGGAGTGATGCTGGTGTGAGGAGCATGGTGAAGAGGATCTGAGACTGGAGTGGCCATTCTCATAATGTGGCGCACATGACTTGTCCTTGTGGGATGACATTCTAGATTCTGCTTGAGCTTTCTTGGTGGATATAGTCCTTGAAAATGATCCTCCATTGGCCATGGGAACAACCTGAGTCCCAGGGACCGGGTATGACTCCGGGTCCTCCAGCAGCATCATGAGGTCCTTCCTCTTATTGTTACCCTCTGGTGGCTGAGGTCAGGAGAAGCTATCAGGGACAGTGAGGCGTCCTGGAGAAAAGGCCTAGGGAGGGGAAGGTTTGGATACTTAGAGCCAGCTATAAAATATCAGTTTCTGCCATGAGGGGCAGCCAGAGCATACTGTTCCTCAATGCTCTGTTTTAAAATATTTATCGTGTGTCTCCTTGTGCTATGTGCTGGGGATTCAATTATGAACAGATACCAGCCTGTCCTGCCCTCACATACCTCACCATTTGGTGAAGAAACAAATGTTAAATAATCACACAAGCAGGTGTGAAGTATCTGATGACAAATGGGGCCATACAGGAGAGATACATGGAACTGTGAGATCCTATAACCAGGGTACCAGACCCAGGAAGAGAGGTTAAGGGAGGCTTCCTGGAGGAAGTGATGCCCTAGCTCAGATGTGAAGGATACTCAGGTTGGATTTAACTACAAAGAGAATTGAAAGGGCATTTCATGCAAATGGAACAGCATGTAGTGAAGTCCTAGGGCTGAGGAATGCATGGTAAGTAAAAGGGACTGAAAGAAGCCAAGGGACAGAAAAAATATGAGAGAAGGGAAGTGATGCCCTGTTGAGGCTGGAGAGTAAGGGAACAGGTGATGCAGGCCCCCTGTAGGCCATTGGGAGGAATCTGGATTTTATTCTAAGTGACATGAGAAGCCATTGGAGGGTTTTGAGCAGCTGAGGAGAGTTGTGCTCCCTGATCCTAAAGAAGCCCCAGTAGCAGGTCGGTTCGCATGTGGGGGACAAAAGTGAAGCAGGGAGACCAGAGAAGCTACTGCAATGGTCCAGGCAGAAGGTTAACCTGGCCCAGGTGGGGGCCTAAGTGGATAGACTGGAGAGAGATTTGAGACTGCCTCACCAGGGGCCTCCATCCCCTATGCCGAGGGATACGTTGTGGATCACTATCCAACTACCTGGTCCTCAGGCAAGATTACAAAGACTAGGGAAGAAGAGTCAAAGGGCCCTGGTATCTTCCATCCAAAGATTCATCGCTGAGATGGGGGAGCTGACCTCTCTATAGCATAGGAATTAATGACCTTTTCTAGGTTCAAGTGCCAGGCAAACAGTGGACTGATGCACTGCAAGGCAGAGGCTGTGGCTGATTGGGGGGAATGTGGACCCAGGGAATGGAGACACACACCCAGTGGTAGCTCATTACATGTTTGGAAGCAGGTTGGGTAGGAGGAAGTATGTGGGGGCAGACTGGTCCCTCTAGCATGGACCCCCACTGCCTCCCCACGGGACGCCTGGACTGTCTTCCACCCCCATGCAGAAACAATATGACTGTGGACAAATGATCACATGTATCTAGAATTTAAAGGTAAAATGTAGCTTGTCCAACACTGCCCAGCTGAGTCACTAATATCCTGAGATCAGGGAGTGCTACTCCTCCCACTGTCTGGCTTTGAGAATGCCCTGTACATTTTTAACACCAACTTTCCTGGCGTCAAAGCACCAGGTTACAAGTGCATTCTTTTTTAAGTGATTAGTCCTGGTACCAGGACTCTGTCTGCGTGCTGCCTGATCCAACCTCTGTGTCTGGGCATGGCTGATCCAACAACACAGGCCAAGTGTCCAGGCATATCTGGGAGCCCTTGCAAGGCCTCAGCTCAGGCCAATCTTTTGCAGCTCTTTACATGGGCCCATATCAGGTAAAGGGGTCCATCCAATGAGGAGGTTCCTCTTCTGGGTTGAACTCAGGCATGGTTCCTGCCTTCGTCTCCTCCCTGGTGCCTTTGCCCTTTTGTGTCTCACAAAAGCAAAGATAGGTATCAGTGCTTGGTGTTGCCCTGATGTGTTAAAGTGACGCTGGGGACATAGTGGCAACCACCACAACCCCAGACTCTGCCTTCACAGAGCTCTAGTCCAGTAGAGGAAATAGATACTCCCCGAACAATGGCAGCCCCAGACTGGTCAGGGTTGGGATGGGGAAAGCACAGGTAAGAACAAATAGGGCTTATTTAAGGCCAAAGGACTTTGGGGGTCCAGAAGGGGCTCCTAACTGAGCCTGGGACCGGTAATGTGACAAGTCCATGGTTTCTTGAAGGTAGAGCCAACTTCATAGGAGTGTGACCTGTGCAGTTGCAGAGAGCCCCACTTTTAGAAGCCCCCTGTGCTTGGTTAAATGCCCTGCTGTCACCATCGTGAAATTCTTAATAATTTTTGAACAAGGGACTCCAGATTTTCATTTTGCACTGGGTCCTGCACACTTGAAGAATATACGAAGAGAGCCAGGAGTAAAGGGGGTCTTCCAAGGAGATAAAATATTGTGTGCAAAAGAAACAAGAAAGGAGGAGAAAGAATTGTGCACTTGAAGAGCTGGCCAAAGTTCCACGTAGCTGGAGCGCAGCATGGGAGAAGGGGGATGGTGACGGGTGAGCTCACAAAATGGGCAGATGCCAGCTGCCAGACTGAGGAGCTGTGACTCCATGCCAAAGGCACTGGGGAGCCATGAGAAAGGACAGGGTCAGGTTTGGACTTTAGAAAGATCCATCTGGCCACAGTGGGGAAGATGGCTGGGGTCACATGGCAAAGAATAGATTTGGGGTAAAAGGCTTGGTTGCCTGTGAAGGGGGTTGGGAGTGTTGTGTGCAGGGTTGTGAAGAACCTTGAATGCTTGGGTGATGGATAACCCAATGCAGGAGACTGGCTGGGGTGATCCCAAAGCCACAGGATAAACCCGCAGCTTCCTTTTCACTTGAATATTTCCACTATTGAGGGTGGGAAGGGGTATACAAGAGTAGGTTAAAGGGTGTCACTGGTAAGTACTTGAAAATCTTTTTATATGAGAACTCACATGGATGGACTGATGGAGATGAATGCAAAATTGGCAAGAATTTAGAGTGTAAATGTGAGACTTCAAAGAATTTTATTCTGGGTATATTCTGGCTTCAGCTCTATGGAACCCTTCTCCCTAGTCCTCTGGATAGAGTATCGGTTCTTTAGGAACCTCCCCTTTATCCGCAGTCCTCAATACTGTGGCCCCAGGGCTAGAAACTGTCCCCCTTCCTGCTTCTCCACTCACCTGGGGCATCATCTTCCCCACATGACCTACCGCCTCCATTTTCTTTCTCTGCTCATGACTGCGACATCCCTGTCCACAGCACTGGCCCCTCTCCTAACCCTTCAGGCCGCCCACACCCACTGGGTCCCTCTTTGGCCTTAGCATCTTCCCAAAACTGCTCCTCTTCCCGGATCCTGTCTCAGGGCAACCCCCTCAGCCTCCTGAGCATCCCCCCGCCTACCCTCCTTCCCTTCCCTGGCCCCATCCTGTTCTAGTTCTGACCTCACCCACCTGGGTCCCTGCATGTCCTCCCCCGGACTCCTGGCCTCAGGCTGGAAGGAAGTAACCACTCCCTGAAAAGCCCACACTTTTATGCTCCCAGACCTTCCCTCATATTGTTCCCTGTGCCCTCTGTGGAGCCTTCCCTCACCCCTTCTGCTTCCGATGAGCCTGCGGAGGATCTTAAGCAGGTGAGAAATGAAGCTATTGAAAGAAAGTTGGTTCCTTCTTGAATTCTCCTCTATTCCCCCTACCAAAGTCAAGGGTTCTCGGGGAGAAGAGGGCTAGGAGTGCAGGCTTCTAGGACCTAGGGGAGGAGGTGGCTCGCAAATATATCCAAGGTCCGTTGCTTCTACCTGTCTGGAACCAACCTTATCCTTTTTCCTGGGTCCTCCATGGAGGGTGACACTTCATTGTTCTCCGGCTCAGACCTTTCTGAGAGGATGAGAGTGATATGGAAGCCATTGTCTTCCCTTAGGGAGCTCTACCCTAAATCCTCCAAATCCTCCAGACATCCCCATCCAGCAGATGGTGTCCTCTCCTGCCTCTGCCTCCAGTCACTGCCACAACCTAGGAGTTCAGGTCCCCAGCCCTCTCCTGCCTCAGACACAGAAGTCCAAGCTTCATTCTTCTCCTTTCTCAGAATCTAGGAGTCCTGGCTCCTTGCCTCCACCTCCAGAGGACCCCCAAAGTTTCAAGCCTGAAATCTCTCTCTCCTCAGCAGGCTCAGGTGTCTGCCCCTCTTTTCTCAGGATCTCCGATAATTCTTGCCTTGCCCCCTTTGACATCTTAATTCATAATTTTTTTGTCTCGCACTTACACCCTTCTCCCCTCCAAACCCAACCATGTCCTTCACACTCAAAGGCCTGCTCTGAAGAAATCTCTTTCTTATCTCTTTTGTTTTTTATGTCTTTCCCCCACTATCTCTCTTTCTCTCCATTCCTTACACTGTCTGGCCTCCCCACATCCATTTCTCCATCTGGCTGTAATTTTCTCATATTTTTCCTCTCTTTTAGTGTTTCTGCTCATCTCTGTCTCTCCCTTCCCCTTAACTGTCTCCCCCCTCTTACTCTCTGTCCCTCCTCCTTCCTCTCTGTCTCTCCACCTGCCTCTTCTCCCTACCCTGCCCACACAATTAGACCTCATTATGATTAATGTCACCAGGTTGGGCTGGAGTCAATGCTAATGGGGACATTTGTGTGCTGACACAGGGAGCATGCTGAGAAACAGGCCCAGGCATCTCAGACTATAAATGTCCCTACAATGTGCCTGGCCTCAGCCCGGCTACTGGCAGCTGAGACTCTCAGCCTTGCCTTTTTCCCTGGGCTCTGAGGCTGAGCCCTTCTCTGGGATTCCCTTGTCCTCCCCTCTGGTCCTGCAGTGGGAGGGCTGGCTGGAGGGCAGACTGGCAGGTGAGATTACACTGATGAGCTGGTATCTGTGCACCCCCTCCCCAGCCATGGCTGTCCTCACACCTGCCCTACTGTGCCCTGAGTTTCCTATGGGGTGAGTGATCAGTAAGGGACACAGAAGACTGGTGAGCTGGTTTTGATCTGGATTGGTTGTACTGGCTGGTGTTGAAGGCTGCCTGACAGAGAATTGGCCACAGTGGAGCCCCTTGGGACAGGGCCCTGGCCACCTATGACAAGGGACTATTTGGGCAGACTCTGGGGCAAGGAATTGGCCAAACTGGTTGTGGGAAGCGGGTTGAGCAGGCCTTTCTGGGACAAAGGGTCCAAAGGAAGTGGCTTTATTTTAAGCTAATATATATATACTAGAGTCCCGTAGCTTTTACATATATTATCTCGTCTAGTCTTCCCATAGCTCTGTGAAGGGTGCACTAACACCCCTTTACAGATGAGACAACTGCAGCCCAAAGATGATGTAGCCTCAAATCCACCTGATTATGCTGACTCCCTTCTCTCCCCTCCTGGTTTCTTCAGGCCTCATGGCTGTGTTTGTGGGTTTCCAGGGCAGTCACTTCATCATCACAGCTTTCTTGGAGAACCAGGACTGGGAGAAGCCCAACTTCCTGCTGTACTGTTGCCACCGCCCCTCACAGCAGTGCACGTGTGGGCGCACCTCCCTGGACACCGCGCTAGCGCTTCCCTGCTGCCTGTTAGGTCGCCTCTACATGGTGGTGACGCTGCCGCTGCACCCCCACGACCAGCACAGGAGTTTGCTGTGGTGGCCTCATGCCTCCCGTGCCAGTCATGAATGGCATCGAGCACCCTGCCCGCGGGCCACTCGTTGTACACCTTGAGCCCCTCCAGGTGCTGCAGGTGCAGAGCGCTGAAGATCTGTCGGGCACCCGCGCTGTGCCCACTTATCCTGTCGCCTGCTGGCTGGCCACAGGTGCCTGCAAGCGGGAGACAAGGCCTGTGGCTGTGTGTCTGAACTGATGCCCCAGGATTCCTCGGGCCACGTCTACGCGTCCCCTTGTTCGCGCCCGCAGGTCCGGGCTCAAGACCTGTAGACATTGGTGCTTGCAGCCCAAGCAGCCTGCGCTTCGGGAGGTGAGAGTTGGGGGGCGGCGCGGAAGGGGAGCGGGCTCTGCGCCCTCATATGTGCTGCGCTTTGCGGTGGACCAGGGCGCCGGCTGTCGATGCGCTTCTCCGCCCGCCCGCAGGTGCTTTCCCTAGCTGCGGCCGCGACCCACGGGGGCGTCGCCTACAATCCCTTCTTTGAAATCATGTCCTCAGTGGGCGCGTTCAGCCGCAGCTTGGCGCTCATGCGCAGCGGGGCTTTCCCAACGTGGCGGTGCTTGTAGCGCGCGAGCCCACCCCGCGGCTCCTGGACCGGCGGCTGCTGTCCCCTATCCGACCTGCTCTGGAACCTCATTCCCCGGCTCCGAGCCGCCTCAGGGGCAGCATTCTGGCCAAAGCCGAGCCGGAGCTCAGGGCTTAGCCTGGACAGAGGTGGCAGATATGCCAAGGCGCAGGCGCAGTGCTGTACACTATCTGGAAATGCGCAGGACTCCCATGAGGCGTGCTTAGCTTCGGCACCGCCTACAGCGCGGGCTTTGAGACCCAGGCTGTCCGGCAGCCGGTGGTGGGTGAGCAGCCCTGGGCCCAAGAGAGTCGTGAGGTGGGCTGGTGATGGGATAGATTCCTGAGGATCAGGGTAGGGGAACATATAACACTACATTCGCTTGCTCACAGAGCAGCCAGGGAGACGTTTTTTAAATGTAAGTCACTTCCTTCCTCCGCTCAAAATCCTCCCGTGCAATCATTCCACCTCACAGCAAAAGCAAAGTCAGTTCAGTGTTTTATGAGGTCCCATACCATCTGCTCCTGCTACCTCTCCGATCTCATCTCCTCTCACTATTGACCTTTACTCTATTCCAACCACACTGGGATTAGGAGACTTCCACCCAATATTTTCTAGTCCTGAAAAACAGCAGGAGAGAGAAAAGTGAGGGAATACTCAGAGGGAAACTAGGGTTTCCTAAAAATGAATACATGGACTTCAATTCATTTATTCATAAGAGTTCAGTGCCAAGAGGCCTGAACTAAAATCCTACTATAAGCCGTGTGATCTTGGGCAAATTACTTCACCTCTCTGAACTCCTATTTTTTTTCTTCTGTAAAATGGGCCCCCATCTCCTAGGAACCTGACACTCCTGAGTTTCCTCATCAATTTAGGAATGTTTTATTATTATGTACCAATCTGTGTTCAATGCACTGAGGACACATCAGTGACCAAGACAGTCAAAATCCTTGTTCTAGTGGTACTTCTTTTCTAGTAGAGAGAGATAAGCAATAATATACTATATAAGTTAGTTGTATAGTATGTTAGAAGATGATACATGCTAAAGAGAAAAAAATAAATCAAGGAAAGTGAGATCAGGATTTCTGAGAGTGCGGTTTTCAATAGGAGGGCCTCTGAGAAGATGAAACTTAAGCCAAGACTTAAAGGAGGTGAGGGAGAGAGCCATGTGGATATCTGAGAGAAGAGAATTCCAGACAGAGGGAATAGCAAATGCCTAAGGTGGGAATCTGCCAGGCATGTTAGAGGAACAGCAAGAAGCCCAGGTGGAACTGGCAGGGTTGTGGTGCAAAGCAGAGGGGGATGTATGGGGGTCACACTGTGTACAGCCATGTGGCTCTTGCAGCCATTTTGGCCTTTAGGCGGGAGCCAAGATTTTGTATAGAGGAGGGATGAGATTCACTTGGGTGTTAGCAAGATCCCTGTGGCTGCCACGTGGGGCACAGGCTATGGGGCTTGTAAAGGAAGTGCTGGGGGACCAGTGTGGAGACTGCTGCAGTAATCCAGTATAGGCAGGAGATAATGGAGAGTGGACCAGAGAGGAGGCAGTGAAGGAAAGTAAGAGGTGGGTTGGGAACCTTCTGTGTGGGTGGGGGCAAAGAAAAAAAAAAGGAAATCATGGATTGGGAGAAGGGAGATAGCCCCTGATCTGGAAGCTCTTGGTGGAGGCTCTTGGTAATTGGAGGAAAGCCCTTTGGGTCCTGGCTGAAGGCTCTCCTATTAACTGGAAGAGGTGGGCACTCCTAGCTCCTTAGTGGAATTACTTATCTGAATTCCTGAGAGGAGGACCTCTGAGTTTTGCATAAGGACACATCTGAGTGTTGGAAACAAGACTCCTGGTTAGTGGATGAGATTGAGACCTCCTAGATCCCCAAAGCCCCTCACTCCCTCAATATTCCAACATCCAACCCCTCAGCTTTCATCCCTCACCCCTCCTCAAATGCTCAGGAATGCAGCCTTTCTGGTGACACCAAATCTTGGGTCACCCCTGCAGGTTAACCAGCAGTAGCTGCCACTGCTGGCTACCCTGAGCAACAGGCAACTGAAGTTGTATTTCTGCAGCTTGGAACTCTGAGCAGAGGCAGGTCTGGAGCAAGAGCCATCTATACTGTACCTGGCCTATGACTGGCAGTGTGCATTATCTATGCAAGTGACCTACGGCTACTGTGAGTACATGGTGAGCCTGTGCAGCAACTTCACGGGACCTGATGATGATGTGAGCAGTCCAGACCCATGCCTTCTTGTGCACTTGGGCCCTGTAGCTGCCTGATGCCCCTCACCCGGGCCTCTGGGCTGCTCTCTGTGCCAACTCTGCATCCCCCACCAAAGACCCTGGGGTCCTGCTCTTTCCTGGTAGCTCTGAACAGGCCCTTTAGCCACTGCCACAGTGAGTTGCCACCTATGCCCTTGGAGACCAGCTGCAGTGCTTGGATCTGCCCCTTCCCTAACTACTGACCTGCAATTTGCATGGCCCTTCAAGTATCTACATAATGCCCTTAGCAATGACTGGGGCGGGGTGCTTGCCTCTGTGGTGCTCACACTACATGGAGGGCCCTGCTCAAAAGATCCCAGAGGGTGGAGTTAGGGACAGGAGACCCAGGTCTGCTCTTAAGTTATTCCATAGGTTTTAGTGAGGACCAGCAAGGATCATGCTAGAGATATAGCACCAAACAGGACAGTCCTGCAAACATTCTTGTTGGAAAAATAGATTTGCTTTTATCTCTTAGTTAAAATGTACAGAGGACTCATTCTATATCAGGCACTGTGGTAAGACAGTGGTTCTAGAATTGTCCCTGGACTAGCAGCATCTGCAATACCCCATGGCTTATTTACAATGCAAACACTTGCCCTGCCCCAGACGTACTGAATCAGAAACTCCGGAGTCGGACCTAGCAGCCTATGTTTTAACAGGTTCTCCAGGAGATTCAGATGCAAGGCTAAGTCTGAGAACCTCTATTTTACCTGCTTTAAGTCAGCTCACTCCATCTTCAGACTACTCTAAGAGATAGGAACAACTATTGTCTTCCTTCTACAGTTGAAGAAACTGAGGCACGGGGAACTGAAGTAATTCCCTAAATCTCACAGCCAGTAAGCTGCAGAATTGGCCTTTCCATGTGACTCTGGAATTCTCACTCTGACTCCCTATGCTGTAGTATCTCTCCAATAATAATGTAAAAATAGTTCCAGTAATAACATGAAAAGAGCAGCTGACCTTTATTGAATACTTGCTCAGTGCTAAGCCTTGCACCACCTCAAATAATTCTCCCTACAGCCCCATGAAGCAGGTACATTTTCTGGATGAGGGAAACCAAGGCATCAATGGTTAAGGAATTTGCCCAATGTCACACACCTAGAAAATGATATAGCTGGCATCTGATCATTTGTTCATTTATTTAACAAATTCTCATCAACTCTGAGTCTCTATGTCCACATGTCTCCTCCCTGCTCTCATGGACTCTTTGTTGCACCTTGATGTATCATTTTTGTCAATGTCCATCTCTTTCTGACCCCTTTTTGCCTCTAGGTCAAATGCTCCTGGCAGGAATCTGTTTGGCTTGCTATCTAATTACAGATTGATGACCACCCCACCTCTGTCTGCATGGTCATTTGTCTATCCCTGGCCTAATCAGCTGTGGCAGAGGTGGAGTCATGGGGACATAATGTAGCCACTACATCAGGCATTACTCTTAATGGCGTGTCAGAATCCTAACTCAAACTCGGAAGAGAAAGAAAAAGGATTTGGAGCACATATAATTGCAAAGACCAAGGGTATTTCTATTTTTGGGCTTAGCTAGATTAAATTTTCAAATGCAGTTAGAAGAAATCTGTTTCCTTCTCTGTCTCCGTCTCTCTTCTCTGTCTTGATCTTCCCTTCTTTCCTCTCTGTGTTAGCTTTATTCTCAAGCAAAGTCTCCCCTGTAGCAGTAAGACTTCAGCAACTTCAAGTTGAAGATTCTACCAGCTTCAAAGCCCTCACGAAAATATAACACTTTTTTCCTACTGGCCCCAGCAAAAAATCCCAGGGGCCACCCATAGGCTTTGCCTGACCAATTATTGGGGCCCAGAGGAGGGAGCAATAATTTGATTAGCCAGCCCCGGTAGACATCTGTACGCAGAGGTTCTGTACCCACGCCTGGAGCCTGGATGTGGAATCACCTCAGACCACATGCTGAAAGTAAGGTGAGAAGGTTGAGCCCACTCACGTGCTTCTCAGCAACCTGGACATCCCTCCCAGTTGTGCCACAAATGAGCTGTGAGACTTGGGTGTGTGACTTAGCATGTTATATATAACTAGAGCAAACAGGTGCTCCTAACTGCCTGCTACCTTCTACAGCTGGCTGGCAGGGCTGTGTGGGGCCTCTGGACACCAGATTCTGGTCCAAGGGCTTAGTCACTACCCTCTGCCACTCTCCTGACACACCTTGGCTTTAGCGTCAACTTCCCCATGCAGCCTGCCCAAATCTTCAAGGCTCCCAAACTGTGTGGATTCCTACAGGCAACAGATGGCCCCTTGGGCTGCTGCCTAGGCAATATCAGATCCAAGCCTTTCCTCAGGATATGCCTGCAGGATGTACGTCATACCCATGGCCAGCACTTTCACCACCTCTGTGATGCCCTCACAGCCAGGAGGCTGTAATTCCCATGATGCCCCTAGAGGGGCCCCAAGCTTTGCTGTGAGTGCTCTGGTTGGGCATGAGATGCAGAGCACTCAGCAGGTTGTGGGCTGGCAGAAAGAGCCCTGTCTCCTGATGGGGATCAAAGAAGTCCCATCCTGAATGGAATTGACTGAGGAGAGTGTAGGGGAAGGTATCCAAGGGAAAGGGAACTGTAACTGCAAAAGGTGTGGAGGTTGGAAAATATCAATGAGAAGCTACTCTGACTGAGGCAGGAAGCAATAGGATTGGAAAGGGAATCTTGAGTCCTAAGCATCCACCTTTGCCATCTTCCTGCTGTCCTGACTAGTCTACCCCAAAGCCATTACAGCATCTGTGCACACAGCTGTGATGAGGACTGTATCCTGCCTGCTAGCCTTGCTCACTGTTCCACCTGATGCTACAAGGGCTGTGAGTGTGACCAAGTTACACAAGGGTTTTGGCTGGAATTGAGGAAGTCCTTTACTCATAGTTCCTGATTGGCTCCCATAGCTGCACAGCCATCCCTGAAGCCAATGATCACCCATTGTTGGGGCCAGCATGGCCAGGATAGGATGGGCTTCATCTTGGATAGCACAGACTGTGTGTCCCAGGACCATTCTGGCTGCTTCCACAAATAGATGCTACATCTATGCAAGAGAGGTCCCCAGGCCTAAGCTGGTGGGCACAGTGTCTCCCAAATCCCATGTTAAGACATTCCCATAACTGCAACATATCAGTCAGCATTTTCCATTGTAACTGAAAGAAAATGACACCAATGATCTTGAATACAACAGAGAATAATATCTACTTCTATTTGTGTAAACAAATAGGCCTTCAGGCACAACCAGATTCAAGGCCTCAAATGATGTCACTAGGACTCAGGTTTCTGTCTTTCATCCCTGCCTTTTCCTTTCCCTGTGTTAGCTTCTATATTAAATAGGCTCTAGGTCCAAATGCTATAACAGAGACTCAAAATTACAGTGGCTGAAACTTGATAGAAGCTTATTTCCCTCTCACAAAGAGTCCTAGTTTAACCAGTTTGATTCATCCACATCAGGGACACAGGCTTCTTCTACCATGTGGCACTCCCCTATGGTATTGCCCTCATATTCCCCCCACACTCTACATTCAAGCAATTTGGAAGGAAAAAAAAGAGGGGACAAGGAGGACAGGACTCCTCCCTTTCAGGGAACAACCCAGGAGTGGTACATATCACTTCTGTTCACTTCTGATTGGCTGGAAGTTCATGGAAGAACTCCATCTGGCTGGCTACAAAGGAGACCACAAGATGTATCTTTAGTTGGATGGCCACGTGCAGCTAAAAATTCTAACTCTAGGGAAGAAACAGAGAATTGACATTTGAAGACAACCATAGCCTCATTTTCAAACCATTTATGTTTGTAGGGCAGTGGTGGTCTCCTACTGCTCCAGGTTTATAGTGAACAGTTTAGTGGGAAGACAGAACTTCTCCCTCAATAGTTCCAGCAGAAGTCCAGGGATGGCTCTGATTGTCTCAGTGTAGGTCATTTTCTCATTCCTAAACTGATCACAGAGACTAGGGAATATGATACTCTGATTTGTCTCTGATTGGCCAGGCCTGGCCAATCACCTAGGAAAACCCATAGACCGTAAGTAGGGCCAGTTCCCCAAGAAACTGGGAGGCTGTTACCAGAAAACCATTAATGGATTCTTTGCAGGCAAAGTGTTTTCTTCAAGGTTTTGCAGCTCCTTGAGTCCACTGGGGAAGTAAAAACCCTCAATGGTTGACATAGTTGTTTTGGAGATTAAGGGCCACTGGATAAGAAAAAAACATGGACATTTAAACCCTAGGGCAACCTGGGAATGAAGAGTTACCCATACCAGGAGGAACAAGGCATAACGGCAGATACATCTGCCATTGCATATCTACTCCACACCAATGCTGGCAATGCTAGCCACACATCAGAACCTTCAGAGAGCTCTTAGGGCTTTTCACACACCAATGAAAAGCAGAGGGATTGCCCTAAATTAAGAGAGCCTAAAAAGCCACAGCAGTCAAATGCAGTGCACCAAAGCTTGACTGGAACCAGATTCAAAACGGATAGATATTTGGAAGACAATTGGAGAAACTTATCAAACTTTTTTAAAATTATTTTTGCCCACCAAATAGAGAAAAATATCTCAAGGATTTTTAATTTGTATTTGTCCTATTAGGTAGTTGAGCATCTTTTCAAATGCCTAAGAAACGTTTGTATTTCCTTTTCTATTAACTTTCTGAATAGCTTTTGCCCATTTTTTGAAATTGTTTGACTCTTTGTTTTAATTTCTAGGAATTCTTTATATGTTATGGAAATTCGTCCTTTGCAATAAGTGTTATACATATGCTTTGTTGTTTTTTCGTTCAGAATGGTTTTTCGGATCTGATTTTGAGTCTGTCTCTGCAGGTTGGGGAATCACTGGTCCTGCAGGGATGCCAGGATGAGTGGCTAAGGCCTCCAGTGCTGGCCCGTTTCCTGCACACAGGGCAAAGGCTGCATCCTGAATGGGGGTGTACAGTGATGTGAGGCTACTCTGTGTCACCTAGTGCCTATCAGCCTCTTCACCACCTTTGATGGTTTCAGTAGACTTGCACAAATGCCTGTTATGCACTATGCCTATGAGCTAGCCACATTGGTGGGTTCCAGGCTCCAAGATCTTGACTTCCCACCCCACCCTGGCTGTGCTGCACCCCAACCATGGGTGATCCTTGGCTTCAGGGATGGCTGTGCAGCTGTGGGAACCAATCAGGAACTATAAGTAAGGGATTCCAGCCAAAACCCTTGTGTAACCCGACACTGATCCCTAGGGCCTAGTGACCCCTCACTGACATTCCATAGCCTTTTAACATAGAACTGTTCTCCCATGATTCTCTGACCTCACATTGATCTCCATTGGCTCAATGTCCTTGCCCTGATCTCCCATAACCCTCTAGGCCCCACATAAACTTCACCCTGGACTTCTCAGGACCCACTGACCTTACCTTTTCCCCAGACCTGCTGAACTCCTAGGAACTACTGAATGATCAAAACTGGAATAGAGGAAGCATGGGCCAGTGATCAGGGCTGGGATGAGGGAAGCACAGGCAGGCTGTGGGAGCCCAGAGGAGGTGCCCCCAGTTCAGTGAAGGCTTTTTGAAGGAGGTAACAAATGAGCTGAGCTGGGAAAGAGAACAGGGAGGAGCATTGCAGAAGAAGGCCAGTAAAAGAGGACTATATTTTGGGACTGTGGCAAAAATCAATAAGTATAAAATAGCCCACTAAATGTCCATGGACCTAGGGCCAAGGAGGCTGTTGGTGACTTAAATCATAAGATCCAGGAAGCAGGGGAGCAGCACCTGGATTGGAAGGTTGAGGAGTGAGACTTAAGAAGAGACAGCAAGCATAGATATCACTCTCAACAAGTTGTCCATGCAGAAAGAGAATAGATATCAGCCAGGAAAAGGTGAGGGTATCTTAGAACTGATTTATTATTATTATGATTTTGAGATGGAGAAACTCAGGGATGTTTAAGCCAGACAAAGGGAGGCTGGAAATCCAGCAGAGATGGATACCACAGAGTGGAGAATACCTGGTTCCCCAAGGAACATGGAAACCAGAGAGCAGCAGGAGAATTGAATCTGGGCGGACAAAATGGATGGTATTTATAAGTAAGAGAAAACAAACCTGAAATCCCATGCCGACAGAATCCAGCTGTGAGTTCAAGGCTAACTGTGGGAGTAAATGAGCCAGCAAGAGAATACTGGAATATCTGCCACAACCTTAGCAGGTAAGCTAAGCCAAAATCTTTGAGGTCAAGAGACCCTTGCCTGTGTCTTTTAAACACCTAGTGTAACCTTGGGCAAGTGATTCGACCTCTCTCTCTGTGCCTCAGTTTGCTCATCCACAAAAAATGGTAATAAGAATAGTACCCACCAGAAAGGGTAGCTGTGAGGATACACATAAAGTGCTTGGCATATACCTAAGTGCCCAGTAAGTCTAAGCTATGATTGCTCTTGTTGCTACTTTTATATTATTATTAGAGAGCCAGTATATATTAGCAGAGCAGTTAAGAACGCAGGTTATGAAATCAGACCCCCTGGGCTCAAAATCTGGTTCTGCTGCTTACCAGTCATGTGAACCTGAGCAAGCTGTTATTTCTCTGGGCCTGTTTCATTATAAGTAAGAGGCAAGAGGCATATAGTATATAGTATATACTACTGCAGACCTATCTTGTCAGAATACTGGTGACGATTTATTATAATTTAAAATGAATGCTTAACAAACTTTTAAATATTTACTATTTTTAAAAGAAATGTACTACATAATATAAATTAGGTGACAATATATTAAAATATCAATTGTGTCATAATATATTTCATATTACTAGACTGTCATACATTATCTTATAAAAGAAATGATAAAATGTGAAGGCAATTGGAATAGTTCCAGGCACAGAGCAGCTATCAGTAAACAGTTATTAGATCATGAAGACACAAGTAAAAGATGTGACAGGTTAGAGAGGCTTTTTTCTTTTTCCCTAAAGCTCCCTTTTAGGAAAGTGTTTATTATGGAAAATTTCAAGCATCACAAAAGAATAGCGTTATTAAACTCCATTACGGTTACAACTATTTTGCCATTCTTGTTTTCATCTTTTCCTCCCACTTTTTGTTTTGGTCGTGCTGAAGGATTTTAAAACAAATCTCAGACCTTATTCCTCTAGCAAAGACCTGGAGATGTATTTCTGATAGAGGCACTCGGCAGGATGCAGTGGTTTGTGAGGACCCCCTAGACTGCGATTCCAGCCCCAATCCCCGCCCCTAACCCGCCTCCTCTCTCTGCAGGCGACTCCCAGCGGCGCATGCATCCCGTGGTTGGTTGCACGCTGTGCGGAGGGATCCAGGAATACCATTCGAAGTTCCCCACGCCTCTGGGTGTTGGTGGAGTAAGAGGGCCTTCCCGGCGCTACGAGGACGCCTCCTGGCGGCCTGCGGGGACTGCAAAGGAATTACGTCCGATGACCAAATACTCCTAGGAGGTGCTGGACTTGGGGCTTCAACAGCTGGTAAGGACTCTCCCTCTCCTGTCCCGGAATCCGCCGGTCTCATGTAGACAGAGGGCGCAGCCACGCCAACCCCCTGCGCCACAGAAGCAGAATCCTCTTTCTGCCTCTCTTCCCACAGCACAGAGAAGCTTGTCCTGCCCGCCGTGACCCAACATTTCACCGCATGACCCTGTCCCTCTGCATGTCCCCAGGGTTGGAACACCCGATGCACATCCGCACTGAGGGTTCGAAAGCACGGAGCTTCGGCGAGCAAGGGTCCCAACCTCCAGCTGCCTCTTCTCCCAGGACCCAGGAGTTAAGTCATAATCCCCTGTCCCCATCCGACCCCAAACCTAAGAGTCCGAGCGCCTAGCCTCCTCTCCCATCTCTCCCTCAGGGTTCCCCAAACTGCTGTCCCCTCAAGGACGTAGATTCCCTTTCGGGCTGGCGTGAGAAGCAGCAGCTCCGCCCCTTACTCTCAACGTTGTGACGTAGCCGCAGCGACAGCCAATAGGGCGCTAGTGTGCCGGATAGCAGGAGGCGGGAGTGCGAAGGTTTTGGAGCGCGGAGCGGAAGTACCAGTCGCCTTGCACCCTGTTTTCTCTCAGCGCTGCTGCTCCAGTGTTCTGGGCCATTCCCAGCTCTACCATGAGCCGACCCAGCCGGCTGCAGAGGCAAGTTCTGAGCCTGTACCGCGAGCTGCTGCGCGCCGGGCGCGGAAAGCCGGGCGCCGAGGCGCGGGTGCGGGCGGAGTTCCGGCAGCACGCCTGCCTGCCGCGCTCCGACGTACTGCGCATCGAATACCTGTACCGCCGCGGGCGGCGCCAGCTCCAGCTGCTGCGCTCGGGTCACGCCACGGCCATGGGCGCCTTCGTGCGCCCGCGGGGACCGATCCAAGAACCTATCGGCGCAGAGACCCCGAAGACACCGCCTAAGAATGATGACGGTCGGAAGAGCCCGCTCGACGGCACGGAGTCACCGGAGACCCCGCCCGATGGACGGTGACAGAAGAGCTCACCTAATAACACACGGGAACCGAGGGACCCGTCTGACTGCGTGGAGGGGACCAGGGAATCCGCCCGAAGGAAGGTGAGAGGTCTTGAGAGACTTGCTCGACGGATTAGGGGAATCGGAGAGCCCTCCTGGCTACACGGGGTCCAAAGGCCACCATGATGGATAGCGAGAGATGCCCGACCTTGCCCGACCCATGGTAACTTGTCGCGCTACCCCATGAGGGCTTGGAGCAGCCTGGGCCGCCTGCTGGCGGGACTGTGTCAAGCTGAGAGCTACTTAGTCGAAGGCATGGAGAGCCAGGACGCCCCCTCTTGGACAGAAGGAGACTGATAAATCTTTCTCTTGACCCCGGGCGCCTGAACTCTCCTCTCTGTATTTAACTCTTAGAGGGGCAGACTTTTTGCTGAGGAATTTGAAAAGCTACCCTGATGGATGGTGAGAAGCCCCGAGTCCCCCTTTGGAAAACTTTCCCCCCATTAATTGGAACGCACTAGGAGCAGTGAGGAAGGGGCCAAGGGGTCTTTCATCCCGGCTGATCTTTTAAAGACCCCTCAAGACCTCTACACCTACTGGTTCTGACGGGGAACCCTGACTCCTGCGACCTTCCACCTTCAGGACTGTTGGACAAAGGGAATAAAGTTGAGGATGTGTTAACTTCCCTGTTGGTCTTAAATATTTTGTGTTTGGGATTTTTGAAGAGGCGCACACACACCAAGAAGTGACCCTGGGAGGGATGGGTGTGGGGAGCTGTCTCTTCCCTTCTGGAGCCCTCTAGATTGGCAGATTGGTTGAAACAGAATAGGTGTCTCTTCTGAGCAGATCATGGGACCCACCCTGGTTTGACCCATTCCCCCTTCTCCTCCCAAAAAAACCCAGTTGTACAACATAGGGAATATAGTCAATAATATTGTAATAACTATATATAGTGCCAAATGGGTACTCAACTAATCAGGGGATTACACAGTTATACAGATGTCTAACCACTGTGCTATACACATGAAACTGATATAAAATAATATTGAATGTCTACTCTAAAAATAAAAATTTTTAAATAAATATTTTCAACATTTCCTTACCATAGATGTTTTCAAAAACTTTAAGGCAGCCCAAGTTTTAATTATAGCATTCTCAATTGAAAATTGTTTATATCACAACTCATATTGCATATCAAAATTGTAATTATTAAAAAAAGAAACCCCAGTTGACCACTTACTGGAGAGTAGTGAGGCAGGAGAGGAAATGGTGGAGCTGAGGCCTGGCTGGTAATCCCTGAGGCAGTAGTGGGGACCTCCAACCGGGCTGAGGAGTCCGGCCTCAGCGGCCTCAGCGACAAGTTGGGATTTTTATCAGCAAGGCCAGGAGTCGGGGAGAAAAGATAAACCCATGAGCCACAGACAGACCCTCTCCCTCGTCCCTGTATGGGCCTGCCCTAGACATTCTCTGGGGTACTGCATTTTGCAAATAAGCCATGTTTGCATCCTGGTCAGTTAAATAAGTGGAAAGCAGATGAATTCTTAGCAGATGGAGTTTGAGGGGAGGAGAAGGAGGAGGAGGAGGACCTTAGGAAAGGAGCCCAAACCTTAGACCAAAGGGAGGATGGACAGAAGAAACAGTCTTTGCCCTAATCCCAGTGGGGGAGGCAGGTACCCAAATAGTTATAAAGTAGGGTTGAAATTTAAATAATTATAAGGATTTTACTGAAGGATAGGATTCTAAGCAGGAGGATCAGTATGGGCAGAGGCCTAGAGAAGGTAAAGGGGAGAAATACAGGGTCCCGGATGGGATCTGGGGTGCCCCCTGTGCACAGGCTGTGCAGCTTGTAGTTTAGCTTTTTCTCCAGTTAGTATTCTGTTCGCTCGGGACCTTCTGCACCTTGTTCATCTCTCTCAGCCTCAAGTTTTTTCATCAGGATGATTCTGTTAATCCTGCCCTGGCTCCATCTTGAAGTAAAAGATAAAGTCTTTTAAGTGGTTAATAGGTCCTCTCCATTCGGCCCCATGTCTTCTTTGAGCCCTAACGAGCTCCAGGATGAGAGCTTCTGACAATGCTACAGGTAATGAAAGAGTTCTCACTGGGGCAGGAGATGAGACATTCAGATGAATGGAGTTTGCCTGATAGGATGAGAGAGGGGAAGGCCTGATTTGAGGGAGGAGGTTGCAGGTGAGTGTTAATTAAGAGCTTGGACCCCAGAATTGGAGTGCCTGGCTTTGAATCCTAGCTCCACCACTTACTGATGATGTGATCGTGGGCAAGTGATTTAACCTCTGTGCCTCAACGCCCTTGTGTGTGAAATGGACATCACAATAGTGCCTCCCTCATGTAGCTGTTATGATGTTCCAGCGAATTAAGTACATGTTGTGGCAACAGATGATGTCCCAATCATAGGACCCTCTCGCCTATTTGAGTTCACTTGCAGCTGCAGAAGAGGGTTCCCAGGAGGCTCCCAGCTTCCTGCCCTGAGCCCCAGCATCTCTGCTTCCCTGCTTGAGGGCTTTCCTGGAGTTATGGGAGGTGAGTTAATGCCCTCAGGGGCAATCCTCAGCCTAGGGGAGAAAGCAGTCACTGGATGAGGGCCCCAGCCTGCGTGTTGTCTGGTGAGGAGGTTGCAGCATGTGTTTTACAAGATTCCTCAGAGGCCCACCTGTAGGACTGAGCCCCAGTTGCCCACAGTGGCTACCACTCCATGAGCACCTTTTTTGACTCCTCTGCCCGGTCTCCCTCTCCCCACTCCCTAACTCCTACCTTCTGGGATCAGGAGAAAAAGTCCCAAATAAAGCACCTCACCCAAGAACTTGACTCCAAGTGAGGCCCACGGTTGGTACTCTCTGCTGCTGTTTTTCACTCTGCTAAGGCGCAGCGTTGGCATTTCTCAACCCCCTGACCCAGTCTGTTGAACGAGAATCTCCTGATCTAAGAAAATTGCTGTAAAGGACTTCATATAGAAATCTTAAAAATATTGCTAAAAGGTATATCACCTGTTTCTACTGTTTCAATGTTACTACTTGAAATTTTGGAGTAATTTGGACTATGGATCGTGCGTGGGTCAATAATAGAATTTAACTGAGTTGTTAAATTTCCTGATTCTGATGGGCTCTAGAATGCCCTCGTTCTTAAGAACTACAGATTGAAGGATTTGGGAGTAAAGAGTGTCATGTCTGCAACTTACTCTCAAATGGTTCCAAATACATGCACGTATGTAAATATATTAGCGTGTGAATGGTGAAGTACATGGAGCAAAATGTCAACAATTGATGGATCTGGGTGCATATGGGATTTTGTTTTACACGTCTTAAAATCAGCAATTTAAAACACAAAACAAAAAGTTACAAAAACAAAAGTCACTGGTGCTGTCAGCGTCTCATTGGTCTTTTATCTTTGGGCACCAGAGATCTTCACACAGCACACTCTTTACAAGATGACAAAAGTAAAAGCTGTATCTTATAAGACTTTATAAATCTCTTATGCAGCTTCTTCATAGATTTAGCAATCAATTAAAATTAAAAGTTCTGCATGTTTGACCTTTGAAAAAAATAGCATCTGGTCTCCCTTGCAGATTCTAATCTTCACCCTATTGGGAATGACAGGTTACAAGAATACATCCTCATCTTGGGTCACAAATTCAGTTGTCCCAAGGGTCAAGCCCATGACCAGGTGCCTGAGGTGGTTCACTGGGGCCTTCAGGAACTTTTAGTAACCAGTGAGAAAGAAGCACCAGCCACACCAGCAGGTTCCTGTCACTCCTGCTCAATACCCTCTCAAACAGCAACACCCTGGGTGTGAATGCTGTGAAGAAATGACTGGAATTTTCTTTATAGTAGTAAAAGTATCATGACTAGATTCTAAAACAGAATCTTGACCCGGAGATGCTCCCTGAATGGTTGGCGAGTTAAATAAAGGATATAATGTCTAGAATTGTCTTCAAAGAAATCTAGGGAGAGTGGAGTGGGCACCTGGGAGGATTCAAGGGATTGGCCCTGAGTTGGTAATTGGAGTCTATGAGGACTTGTAATGCTATTCCTTCTTTTGTATAAGTTCAAAAAGTACCAGATGAAAGTTGAAAAAACAAAACAAACTCTGACAGCGCCCATCTCACTCAGACTAGAGGTCCTCACTTGTGGTCCACAAGACTTCACCTGGTCTGGCCCCATCACCTCTCTAACCTCACCTCCTGCCACTCTCCCCCTCCACCACTCAAGCCCTACTACCTGGCCTTCCTATGTGCCAGGCACATTTCTACTTTAGGACCTTTTGGCCTTGCTCTTTGCTCTACCTGGAATTTTCTTCCTCCAGGTCTGCACTGTCCAGTATGGTAGCCAAGAGCTACCTTTGATTTGAACATGTGAAATGTGATTAGTGTGACAGGAATTTTTTTTATTTTATATATTTTAAGTAACTTAAGTTTTAAAACTCAAGCAGTGTAAAATAGTCCATTAAATACAACTTATTGTTTGGGTAGGACTCTATTTTATCTGTTGAAAATTAAGTGTCTGAATTTAGATGTGCTATAAAGTGTGAAATATACACTTTAAAAACATACTATTTTAAAAACATAGTAAGAAAAAAGGATTGTAAATGCCTCATTATGTCTTTTTATATTGATTACACATTGAAGTGACATTTTATATATACTGGGTTAAATAGGGTATAAATGAAATTATTAAAATTAATTTTGCCTGTTTCTACTATTTAACTTTGCTAGAAAATTTAAAATTATATTTGTGCCTCACATTACATTTCTATTGGACAGTACTACTCTAGGGCTCTGTGTGACTCGTTTCCTCACTACAATTTGCTAACAATGACATAATTGTTTCCCTGATGCCTTCCTCAATCACCCTAAATTGTACCCCCCTTTCCCTTTGCCCACTTTAGTTTTCTTCTTAGCACTTATCACCATCTTTTATTATATATTTCACCTATTGCTTTTATTTATTGTTGATCTCTACTAGAATGTCTGCTCCACAAGGATAAGAATTTTAGTCTTATTTACTGTTATTGCCCTGTCTTTGACCAGGACCTAACTCATAGCAGACACTCAGTCAATATTAAGTGAATGAATGAATGAATGACGATTTGCTCTGTTACCTGGTCAGTAGAGTCAGTATTGCCAAGACCCCACCCACTGTTTGTAGTAACACCAGGGAGACTATGCACCTCCATGGCTGGGAACAGAAACTTGGCCTGGCATTTGAAACAGGACAGATCCAGGTTTGCATCCTGACTTGTCCCTGAACCTGGAGTTTCCCAGGATCTGCTGCTTTCCTGCCCCCTCCCTCAGTGTCCATCTTTCACCCCACTTTGGGTAGCAACTTCCTAATTTTCTTAGGAGACCCACATCTCCCCTTATTTTAAATGGTTCAGGCAGGGCTGACTGCAGCCCCAGTGAAATATGTGACACTAGCCAAGGGAGCCAGCTTTGGGACTTTGGTTGGAACTGTAAGGGAAGAGTGACTCTCCTATTGACTGCTAAATTGAGGTGATGTATGCTTGGAGGTTTTGAGGGACACTCTGGCCACCACCAGATATGAATGAAGTCAGATCGGATGAAGGAACTGAGAGACGGAGATATCTGAGGCCCTGGATCCAGCTGTGCCTGCAGTCCTGAACTTTTCAATGACCCACAAAAATAAATTCCCATTTCCGTTTAAATCAGTGGGGACTGGATTTCAGCCATTTGCTCTCTGTGTGTCCTCAGGCCAATGGCTTCTCCTCTAGAGCCTCAGTTTCCCATTCTGTTAAGTGGGGACATATCATTGGGTGGCTGTGAGAGTTAAAGGAGAGGAGCCTACCACAAGGCTCCTGCCTCTTTTCTTGAGTCTGATTCTGCTCTACCTCTTGTCCCAACACTTTAAGCTCTGGGGAGGGGATGAGCTTAAACACCTGAGGCTGGGTACTGAACTCCAAGACAGCTCTAGAAATTTAGCTTGGTGTCATCAAGACCCGAAGAGGGGTCTCACAGTCTTGCACACTGATAGCCCAGCCTGGGAAACCACCATGTAAAATGTTTGAACAGAGCACCTGTATGGATGCAGGTCAGGGGCTGTAGCAGATGCTGTCAGCAGCTTGCTCACATCACCTGCACCCTTTAGCTTCCTGTGGCAAGCACCTGTGCTTCTTTACCTGCAAGGACTTTATAGACAAGAGAGGCTGGAAGTTCTGGGGAGCTGAGAACTTCAGGAACCAGTGAGATATGGGAGCTGGTACATAAATGCCAATCTCTTTGACCTCTGGGTGTGTTCCACACAGTCTCCTACTGGTCCCTAGTGGGATAGCACCTCAGGTACCCAGAGCAGCAACCAACTCATCAATTCCCTTCCCCAGCTCACTTCTCCACTCTATCAATCTACCTAGCATCACCCCCTAAATAAATTACTTGTGCTTGAATTTTTGTCTCAGAGTGTGATGGACTGATTCAGTTCTGTGTTCTGTGCTCAAGGCAAAGGGATCTGTGGAGGGAGCTGTCCAGACATAACAGGGCTTTATCATAGATTCTGAGTACTCAGGCACCCAATATCCTCACACATCCTGCTAGAGACTGAATGTTTGTGTCCCCTCAAAATTCATATGTTGAAATCCTAATCCCCTATATGATGGTACTAGGAGATGGGGCCTTTGGAAGGTGATTAGGTAATAAGGGTGGAGCCCCCTCCTGTAAATGATCAGTGCCCTTAATCTCTTTTGAGACCCCAGAGAGCTAGCTCCCTGCCTTTTCCACCATGTGAGGATGCAGCAAAAAGACAGCAATCTATGAACCAGGAAATAGCCCTCACCAGGCACCGAATCTATAGGCACCTTGATCTTGGACTTGTTGGCCTGCAGAACTGAGAAATAAATTTCCACTATTTATAAGCCACCTAGTCTATTTTGTTGTAGCTACCCAAATGGGCTAAGACACATCCTTTGACAGTGACCATTTATTGCATATGTCCAGGCCGTATATTCAGATTGGAGGGGGACCATTGACATAGCTGAGCACCAGGTAAGGTGTCCTGGCCAGGCGGATGAGAGAGCAGCAGGGGCCTCCTGACTGGGTCACGAGCAATGTGACCCACACCAGGAGAAGGAGGAGGAGAAGGAGAAGAAGGAAGAAGCTCAGGGGCCGCCTGGAAACAGGAGCCGGGGCTCTGTGAAAGGAAATGCAGTGTTAAATATACAGTGGGCTGCCGCCATGAGCCCCCATACCCATCTGCCAGGCAGCTCACCCAGAATTAACCTCCAGCATCACATCCTGGAAACTGGAAGATGCTTGTCTCTTCTTGTCCTAAGGACAGATAGCCAACAGCATAATGGATGGAAGTGACACTTAGTGTGGACTTTCCTTTACTACTATGGACCTACAGGGCTGGGCTTATTTCTCCTTCTTTCCTGGCATCCCCTTGATCCCTAAGACCCCTGATGGGCTTGGATATCTACAAGTGTAGTAGATGTCTATCTGTGCCTGCCCTCCAGCTGATCCCCCTTTTCCTGGTAGCAGTGGCTCCATTTGGTGGGGTGGTGGTCACACTTCCCCACTCTCCTAACCCCACACCTCTATTATCATTGGGTATGTGATCTAGATCTGGTCAATCAGAGCCCTCCATCAGTTTGGCCACTGTGATTGATGTAGGGGGACCCAAGCTGGGCAAGTGAAGTCAGTCTTGGGACTTTGCTGCTAGTTGGTCCATAGCACTCTCCTGGAGTGAGTAAACCAGTGGAAAGTGAGTGTGTAGCTGCTAGAGCAGCAAGTTTGTTGAGAAGGAATCCACCTTGAGGAAGCAGAGTCAGGAGAGGGAAGGATCGAGCCCCTGAGATTCCCAAGTGATACACCTGGCTGAGGACCAGCTCACCTGAGACTTCCAGAGCAGAGAGTGTCTTCGGTGACCTGCTAAGTGTTTCCGGTGGCTGAGACCCGACATCAGTATGTCCTGTGGGGAGAGAGGGGTGTGGGGTTCTGGAAGAACCAGTGACAAAGAGATACAAGGTTGGGAAGGGGCCAAAATGGGGAGTGTCACAGAGGAATTCTGAGGGAAGAGAAAGATCTTGGGAAGAGAGGAAGAGAGGGGCAGAGCCAAAGGAACCAAGAGAGGAGAGACATTATTCATTCATTCATTCGACAAATATTTAATGAGTGTCTATTACATGCCAGGCACTACTCCAGGAGCTAGGGACACAGTGGCAATGGAAACAGGCAAAGTCCTGGCATCCATGGAGCTTTTATGCTAGCAGGAGAGACCATAAATTAATAAATATATAATGTCAAGATGTGCTAAGTGCCATTAAGAAATAAAGTAAAAAGATAAGGAGGGATAATGTTTAGAGGCCACAGCAGGCCTCTGTGAAGAAGTGACATTTGAGGTGAGAATGGAATGAAGCGAAGAGGCAAGAGGCGAGCTGGGCCTTTGAGATGGGAATGAGTTTGGAATGCTTGAATAAAAGCCAGGAGGCTAATGTGGTTGTAGTGGGATGAGCAAGGGAAGAGTGAGAGGAAATGAGGAAATGTAGATCTAGATGTACAAGAGAGAGAGAAAGAGTGAGATAGAGGAAGATACAGAGAGACAGGGAAAGAGGGAGGAAACCACTGTGACGATACCAAGAGAGAAAGACACTGAGAGACAGACAGACAGAAAGAGAATAAGCCACCAAACCTCCTTGAAAGGGAAGGACCCTGCTGGGAGGTGTGTAGAGGTGTCCTGTGGGTGCCTGAGTGGAAGCGTCCCATACCAGCTCTCACCTCAAGGCCTTGTCCCCTACTCTGGGGGCCCCTGTGGCCACACAGCTCACAGGAATCCCCTGGTGTCCAGGTTGTCTTTTGCCCCAAGGGCCCAAGGCCCCCAACGTCCCCTGCTGGGTCCCACTCCAATTCTGCAAGAGTGGGGAGACTACTGGGTGTCCAGGGGCTACAGAGCCCACCAGGTCCTGGCCAGTCTGGGTGCCCTTCAACCTCCAAATCCTGGTCCAGTGTGTTGGCCTCCTCAAACACCTGGACAAAAGACAGAGGTCAGAGGTCGTAGGGGTTGTAAAATTGGCACAAGAGCTGGGGACAGCCAGGGTGGGCCATACAAGGCTGTAGCTGACCAGCTGGGCCTGCAGCCGCCGCAGCCGCCGGAAGATGCTCTCTCGGTGGGCTCTTAGGGCCCTCAGGACCTGCTGCAGGGATGTCCAGGCCTGAGGCTCACTCCGCTGCGCCAGCCCCTCACCGAATGCCAGCAGTGCATCTACACGCTCAGCTGCCCCACGCAGGTCTGCCTGTAATGTCTGGGGACACATGGTTGGACACCACTCCACCGTCATACACACAACAGAGGCACCAGAGACCCGGGACCTAGAGCTACATGCCCCTCCTTTCCTACCCAGACACCTAGAACATGGAATATACCCACTTCCCACCCCAGGAAGCTGTCACCTACTCCCGAGATCTTGCCCACCCTCCCACGCCTTGGCCTCCCATTGCCCACCTGCAGCTGGACCATCCCGCTCTGGGCTGATGTCCAGGGCCCCAGGCCTCGTTCTAGGTGCTGCAGCCGGAGACCCAGACCCAGCAGGCAAAGGTGCAGACTGTCCTGCTCAGCCTCCAATACCTCCCAGCCAGAGGTGGGGGTCTAGGGAACACAGGGGCTGAGTCAGTGCCCAGGGGCCAGCCAAGACCTTGTCCCCACTGCCATTGCCGCCCCTCTTTCGCAGACTCCTGCCTTCTGGATGCTTCTCTGCAGCAGAATCCACCTCTGGGTCTGCACCAAGGCTGCTCCCACCTGGAGTCCTTCCCAGTAGAGCAAGGCCTGCTGACCTCTAGTTCAGTCTCCAGGTTTTCAAGGCTCTTAGAAACTTGGACATATGGGGCCTGGGGGTCTGGACAGGCAGAGGGTATGATGGAGCTGGATACCCCCACAAGGAATGGGGCTGCACCAGGGCCAATGACAAAATAGTTCTCTCTCAATGTGAAACACTTCTATAGTGATTGGTAAAGAATCATTTTCAAGTGTCCCTCCCTCCACAGGTGCCCAACACTTATCCAGAATCATTACCTCATCCCCAGTGTGGAGGCCAGATTCTGGGGGACAGAGAAGGCTTGCACAAGGGGTCTGGGTGACCTCAGCTCACCTCACAGTATTTGCCCCCAGCCAGGTCTTCAGGGAAAGAGGGCACTGGCAATTTGGGGCAACCAGCAGTAGGCTCAGTGTCCTTCAGCCCACCCTGAAAGTGCTCGGGAGGATTCCAGGAGTCCTGCCCCAGTTTCTGGTCCCATTCCAGCCTGGCAGGTAGGGGACATTGACAGGTCTTTGGGTGAGCCTAGGTGCCCATTACCCACCCTACCCTACCCATCCCCAGCTCCCTTTCCCCAGGTGATCACAGTCACAGTACCCTACCCTCAAAGCACCCCTGCTACTGCCCCCACCCTTTTAGGACTCAACTTTCAAAAGCCCCAGCCCTTACCTGATTCTTTCCTCTCCAGAAGTGAGGCAGATAGTGCATCCAGCAATGTTCACCTCCCTGGGGGCTCCAGGGGGATGGTTGACGGGCACCGAGGGGGGTCTAGGGTCCAGGGGTGGGGGCAGGGCCATAGCTGGGTGTCTGGAGAAAGAGAGTCAGTGAGGATCCATAGTAAGAGCCTTTCTAGCCAGTAGGGTCCCCCCACATCTCCGCAGCAGGGCTCACCCCAGCCTGAGGCAGCCAGCCGGAGGCCCAGGGGCAGGCTCAGCTCCACCTCCTTCCAAGTGAAACCGTGACCCAGGTAATCCGATGCTGGCTCAGGTGACAGCCGCGCCACTTAACTCCTTCCTCCCTAGCAGACCAGCTGAACTTCTCAAGCTCACCCCATCCTACCCAAGGGGGTTCCAGATATAACCCTGTCCTCTCAAGAGTCTTGGATTCTGCCTGGGTCAGTGACCCATACGTCTGACCCCCAGAACCCACACCATCCATCTAAGGTCCCAGACATAGCGCCCCTCATGAACACAAGCGTCTGGCCTCCCACCTCCAAAAATTCAAAACCAAAGAAAAGACTTTTGTTGGTTTATTTGAAATAGGGCCTTTTACTTTGGTTCCCACGGTTATTGGGAAAATAAATAACCCAGGGAACAGCCTCTGCCCCATGGTTTCAAGATTGCAGGGTCGCAGCTGTCCGGAGGAGGCGAGAGCCCGGGAAGCCCAGCGGGTCCCGGGGCCAGGTTTCACTTGCTGAGCAGAAGACCAGCGCGGAGCACGCGGGGCACCCGACGGATGGTCAGCGAGACGCGGGTGCCGCGGACCAGGCGGGCTCCGGGTCGTGCCGAGGGGCAGGCGGCTGCGTTGAGCGGCAGGGAGGCGGTGTCGAGCGGGTCTACGCGGGCGGCCGCGATGCCGTGGAGGAGCCGCGTGTAGGCGGTGCCACGGAGCACCAGCAGGCTGCGCGGTTCCAGCAGCAGCGAGGTGGCCGGCCGGGGCGGGGGCCGGGGCTGTGGGGGCGGGGGTGCGATTGACGGTCATTGCGTTCCCAGAGGTCGGGGGGTGGGGGTGTGGGCAAGAAGTGGGCAAGAAGTCAGAGACTCCCCAGAGGCAAGAACTGAGACAAGCGTGCTCCTAGGATTTGAGCTTTGAAGTGAAAATCTGCGGGTGCCAGGGCCAAGGCTATGAGGAATGGGTGGCGGGGCGGGGGGGGGGGGGGGGCGTGGTTAGAAGTCACTCAGGAGAGGCAGGAACTAGGCTGCGGCTGGGAGCGTCTAAGGGAACTGCAGATGCAAGCTCCAAGGGGCTGGGGACAGAGGGATCAGCAGTCCCAGGGCTGAGTGGAACTGGGCTGAGGGCTTGACAGAAGCCAGGAAGTGGGGTGGGGGAATGGGGAACAGAGTGAGGCAGAGATGATGGGGTGTGGTCTGGGGGTTAATCTGCAGACATCAGGATATCTGAAGACACAGGCAGAGAAGACGGGGCTGTCTGGGGTATCAAGGAGCATGTAGTACTAAAAAGGGAAGTCCTAAGGAGCAGTTAGGTCTGAGTGTCTAAGGGGGTTTCTGTGAACGCTGGGGTGTCAGAAACGCATCATTCAGAGAAAGAAGTCAGGGAGGCTGCAGTCATCAGCAACCCTCACAGATGACAGTCAGGCTATATGGGGGGGGAGGGGTCCTTGAGTAGGAAGTCATGGGTTGAGGTGCCAAGGAGAATCTGGGTGTGACCTAAATGGCAGATCACATTATTGGAGTGGCAGAGAGGTTAGTGTTGGGGTTCCTCGTGCTGTGGGCAAGAGAGAGAATATCTGAAAAGTTGTCAGGGATACCCACGAGGGAATGATATTGGGCTATCTATGGATATCCGTGTTTTTGGAGTATTGGGGAGCCCTGCAAGGGATATGTGGACCTTGGGCTAGTGAAGCATTCTGAATGTGTGGGGCCAGGGTATCAGTAGGTGGGGGTGTCGGGTGTCTGTGGATATCGAGATTTCTAGGGCATCTTGCAAGCAGATGGGTTGGGTGTCTGGGAAAGTATCAGGGGTACCCTACAGGCAGGTGGGATTGGGGCCTCTTGGAAGATGAGGGATGTCAGAGTGCCCACGAGTGGCTCGGGGAGTGTCCCAGGGCCCACCTGCTCTGTAGGATCATCATCCTTTGGCTGCCGCGGCTCGTAGAGATCCAGAATGGTGTGGGAGCCCAGGCTGATGGTGCTGACGGTCGGGTAGTAGAGTGGCCCGTCCTCATGGGGCTGGGGAGTGGGTACCAGGGCTGGAAAGGGCAGGAGTACACACACCCCCCACCCTCTGGGGTTCAAGGGGGCTCCCCAGCTGGGGACAGGGAGATGAATGCCTAGTTGGGGCACGTGGCTGCTTAATGAGTGGAGGTGAGTTAACATGATGCCCTACCCCATGGTAGATAAGAGGTCTGGGGGTCAGGGTGAGGGTGTGTGGTTACCATGATGCCCTCCCCAGGCAGATACTGGTTCACAAGGACGTGGTTGGCTGGGAGACCCCCAAAAAGACTGAGGTCAGACACTTTGTCCACGTAGCGCTGGAGCCACAGGGGCAGCCGCTCAGGAACCATGCCCCGGGGATGGGGGAGCCCACCTGGGGGAGGGCAATGGGGTCCTGAGGGCACCCAACCAAGGAGCCCTGGCACCTGAAGCCCCCATTAGGGGTATTCCAGGGGGTGGTAGCACACTGACCTCCTCAGAGACCCCTGACTCTTTGGAGATTGCCATCCAACCCTTCCCAATGCTTCCGAACCCCTGGATCCCTTGAGACCCACAGCTTGTAAGGAAATTCCTAACCTCTGAGGACCTCCACTGACCCTTCAGAATCCTCCTGGCCCCAGGGACCCCTTGAACCTTCAAGGACCCCCCAATATCTTGAGACAAACCAATGTAAACCATCTGCTCCAGGACACATCCCCAAATCACCCATGCTCCCAGGCAGGAATACTCACCCCAGTTCTGTAACTTCCTTCCAGACAGCTGGGTCCACTTTGGCTTTGGGGCATTAAAGACCTGCGAGGTGGGGAAGGAGTCACTCCTTTTTCAGGACCACCCTCTCTGATTTTCCCACCCAAGCCAACATAGGGGTCTTTATCTGGGGTGGAAATAGGTCATCTTAGTGTCTGTAGGATTGTTCTCTGGGATAGAGTTCCCAGGATTTTGCTGTTTGCTCTTTCCCCTGTAGAGGCTGCTTGCCCAAAAGCCCACCTGTTTCTCCTGAGATTGAGGAAGGGAATCAGGTCTACACAAATGTGGTTTGAATTTACTCAAGAGGTCCGACCTGGATTGGGCTTTTTTTGCTCAGAAAAATAGTCTGTGCCATGTAATTTCCTGATCCCTGGGCTATCTCAAAACAGTGTGAGCTCTAGAACCTCCTTGTTCTTATCAATTTGGGGGAGGGAATTTGCTCAGCTGGGCTATCTCAGCACAGCAAAGAGAGTACTTTGAAAATTCTCCACTGCCAAGATCCCAAGAATCTAGAATGGGCAATTTCCAAGAAGTCCAAGGAGTCTATACTCTACTCAGTAATCTCCTCATTCTCTTTATGGTTATGAGGCTGGAATTGGCTGAGTGCAAGAGCTTGTGTTCTGTGGCTAAGTTTTTCTTGGAACTCAAAACTAGACAGAATTAGTTGAAATAGCACAGGGAAGATGTGCTCTATAACTAAGACTCTGGGGCTGCAAAGGTTTATCCCAGTGCAAGGACTATGAAATTCTTCTTTCTTCAAACCATTAAAAATAGAAATACAGATGGGGTTATCTCAGCATAGGTGATCTGTGCTTGGAAACCATTTGAGACTCTGAGTCTATGCTGAGCTATCTCAGCAGAGGGAAGAGTTTGCTCTAACATTCTGAGGCTTGGGCTATCTCAGCACAGAAATCTGAACACTGCAAATTCTTCATTCCCTAAATATTAAGGGCCTGAAATGGGCTATCTTAGTATGGGCTCTGTAACTTCCCTTGTTACTGAGGCTATAAGCTTGCAGTGGGCTGTTCTAGCACAAGGAATCCGATCTCAATAACATCCCTGTTTTGGAATCTGGACTGGCCTATCTCAGCACAGAGAGTCTGAGCTCCATAGCAATCGCCTCCTTTCTAAGAATCAGTTTCATTTCTTCTTAGCCTCTTGGAAAAAGCTCTTTTTAACAGGCCCAGCCAGTCTGGAGAGAGGAATAAGGAAAATGAGGGATGGGTGCTCTATGGCACTCTCCTTCCTGCCAGGATCTTCACTAGAGACATGGGAGCTCTCACACAGGACCTAGGGGTTGGAGAATAATCTGGAAAGAGGGGAAAAACAGACCAGAAGGGCAATGGGGTCACCTGTCGCAGCAAATACTCCTCCTCTTCCTTGGAGATGAAGTCAGGGACATAGTAGATTACAGGTGGTGCCTAGGATAAAGAGATCCCCCTGAAGGTGGGGCCCTTTGACCTACACAGGGGCCCTAGCATTGCTGAGCAGCCCTCCCTCAGGATGTCTTCTGACAGGTCAGGGCTTGAAGTCAAGGGACCAATGCCCATTTTAGGGATTGTAAGTTGGGTGAGGGAAGGACTGGGCCCTGAGGGTAAGAATAAATTTGGAGGGAACAGTCCCAGCTCACAAACCCAGGAGTCAGCCTACTTACCCCACTCTATCTCCCACCCTGTGGTCCCCACCTTCACCCTCTGTACCCCCAGTCCTAACAACCTGCTCCAGCCTGAATGTTTCCAGGGCTGGGACCCTGGAGTCCTGATCCTCCATCGACACCGAGTCCACGCACCCAGTCCTGTGGAAAGGGGAAAACACACTGAAGTCACCAAGCCTCCCACTCTTGGGCTATAATCCTGCTTTCTGGTCTGTCATGGGCCAGATCCTCACCTCAGTCCTCTAACAAAACTACTTTAGTTTCTAAAATCTGAGTCCTCAGTATCTCAAAAGGCACCCACTGAGCTCCCAGACTCCCTGCTCCAACACAGTGAGCACCCAGAGCACTCACCCAAAATCCGTCCACCAAGGGCCTATCAAACTACATATATTTGTTTTCTCAAACCTTTCACAGAGAACATCCTCTGACTCCACTGGAGTCCTTTCTTGAGAGCTCCACACAAGTCTCCAGGACTGCACCCCAGGACCCCTTTAAACACCTTAGTTTGAGACCCTATCTTAACAAATTCAGATCTGCTACCATAAGCCCCGTTCCCTAACAACATTCAGGGTCCTTATAGACCCTCCTTCTGCCTCAAGCCCTTTCAGATGCCCCATTCTTAACACTCTTGTGCCCCCAATCTGAGTCTCCTCTAACGAAGCCACTGTGTCTCCTTGAATCCCCCGACTCTGCACTCCCTCAGACTTCTCTTCCAGAGCGCCCCTTCGCTGCAGCACCCCTGGACCTACATCCCTGACGTGACTCCTCTCAAACCTTCTTTCCTTCTTGAATCCCTTAGACGCCCACACTCTGGATCTTCTAGGACTCCACACTCTGAGCTTCCTCGAACTCCTATCTGAGCTTCCCCGGGTCCCCACCCTCAGCTCTCTTGAACCTCTATTTCCGCCCTCCGCCACTCACAAAACAGACCGTCCACCAGTGACCCCTCCAATATCCGAATTCAACACCCCTATTTCTTTCCCAGCTACTTCCGCCCCCACGTTCCTGACGCAGGAGTCCTCAGACAAATGGGAATTCTCAAAGGCCTTAAGGGTCCGCCTTCCACCCAATCAGCGCTCTCATCCAGCGCCGCCCCACCCCTTTCACCCTCATTCAGTGATAGGCTGTGCCTCCTGGCCTCTGAGCCACTGGGAACCCTTCGAAGACCTGTCATCTTCTAGCACCGACCAATCAGAGCTCCAGGACGAAACCTGTTCACGCTGCAGAGGAGGCCCAGATGGGGAGGGGCAGCCGTGGCAACTGCAGGAAGGAGACCAGACTCGGATTTCCCGCGGGCTGGACCATCTGATACTCATGATGCTGGGAGGCGAGACTGAGGAAAGGACTTCCTCTCCCATCCTCCCCCAGCAAGAGTACAGAGGCAGGGCCGTAACTCCTCAAACACCGGCACGACACAGAGATGCCATAGAAACGTCTTTATTGAAGGGCGCAGGGATCATGCTGAGTTCAGGGACATGCAGTGAAGGGGCAGTCGTGAGCTGTCCTTGGTAGTCTGGGTCCCAGGTCTGCCCTAGACTTCCTGGGCCTTCAAGGTCTCCCTCAGGCCGTTGGTCTGGCCAGAGTGATGTGAAGTCCTTTGGGGCTAGTGACTCAGATTTGGTGTTTTGGACCTGTGACCAGAACGTAGATTAAAACGGGGCCTCCAGGATTTGGGATCCCCCTCAAGGCCTTGGGGTCTTTCATGTATTAGAGATAGAGGCTTTAGGATTTGGGGTTCCCTTGGGGCTGGGGCTCTTGGAATTTGGGTGTCTCAAGATCCGTGACTCAGGGCATTGAGGTCCTCCGGTTTCCAATGATGAGCCTTCCTGTTTTAGAGTCTCCTAGGGCTGGAGATGCTGTAGGAGCCTGGGATGCATGTCCTAACTGCAGTCTCCTCCATCCCAGGCACAAGGACCTCTGTCACTCAGGTTTCCTGGGGGCTTGGGATTGGAATTTTAAATTTGGGATTCCCTGGGGATTTGAGAATGCCATGGTTTGGGGGCCCTGGGAATTAGGGCTTTGGGGTCTTCTAGGGGCTATAGGGTTTGGGGGCTCAGGGAAGTTTGGGACATGTACCCTAGGATTTGGGATTACCTAGTCTCAGAAAGGGGCTCCATATTTTGGGGTTCCCCAAAGGGGGAAGTTATTACTTAAAAAATAGAGAATTTTCTGGGAACCTGGCCAGCACATGGGCTGTGGGCCATATAGGATGGGCTTCATACAAGGCACTGGGGGTTTCTTGAGGGTGCAGAGGGTAGGAAGACTTGGGGGTCCTGTAATTAGCATTTCCAGGACTGTTTTGGTGTCCGTAAATTGGAGGTGACGGTGGGCTGGTTAATGTGAATCTCTTCTTAGGTTACCCCTCAACAGGGGGTCTTTGTTAATGGAGGGGGTCTCTGATTGCATTATTAAGATTTTGGGGTGACCATGGGGGATCACAACATCTTGAGGAAACTGCCGTTAAATGTGGGATAGTGACATAAAGGTTTGTAACTCTGTTGCGCTGGAGGTGTGACCTGTCTTTATTTCAAGGGGACCTGATGGGAGATGTTCTTTTTTTAATGGGGGAGGGTTATGATCCACTGGTGTGGAGAAGGTCACCTTCATTTAGGGTGATGGGGAAATCTGTTAATGGGGCTCTGCTCTGAGGGGTTGAGAATAGGGACTAACCTGAAGGTGCTACATACACTCTGGGAATCTCTTTCTGGGGAACACGGGGTCTGTATTTGGGGGGTTCTCATGGGAGAATCTGTTAATAATGGGGCCTCGGTGATTAAGGGCTGGCTAATGGGGGTCTCTATTCTGGATGTGTTACTGGGGATATCTATTTCAGGGTGACTTGGGGGCTCCTTGCATCAGGAGTTGCTAGAGGGGACTGTGTCTCTTTGTCGGCTGTCCAGGGCCTCTAAGACTGCATCTCCGCCCTCAGCATCCAGGGAAACCAGCAACAGAAGAGCAATCTGGAAAGGAGAACTGTGTCATCCCCTGATGCAGGGGTGGGAACATCTGAGTCTATCTCCCTCGGCTCTCCCCAGGTGGCCTTGCTGGATTCTGCTTCTACCTCTCTAGCTGTGCCTTCTCAGGCTCCTGTGGAGAGCATCCTGCCTCCTTTACCTGCCCCTTTAAAGTTGAAGTCTCCAGAATTCAGTGCAGGGCCTCACTCCTTAGTGTTTCTGGGTAAGCAAACTAGTCACAAGTTTTCCTAACCTCTATTTCCAGCCCCAACCAGAACTCCAGATCCCTGTGTCCAATGACCTGTGGAAACCTCTTCCTCAATATACAGAGGAGAGGGGGCAGGGGTTGGCTACAAACCTGGAGATTGAGTTCTCTGATGCGATGTCCTTTGGGGTCCGGACTGTTGTGAAGGTGCGTTTGGGCTGCGTCACTGAAGGGAAGGGCAGGGTCTCGGGTGAGGGGATTACAGACCCACCTGTGCCCTCAATACCCACCCAGACTCCTGGACCCCACATTCTCAATACCCATCTGGACCTCTTTTTTCAATAATATTTCATGTCCCCCAATAGCTACCCATGTCTCCAGTGCCTGCCCAAAGCCTTGCTGTTAACATCCCCATATCCTCTTTGGGATCCTACTTCATCATTTTCCTGGACCCTGTGTCCCCAGTTAGATGCTGGAGATTCTGTCAGTAGTCTATAGCATGACCCTTCCTCCTATCCCAAAACCCACACTCCTCCCCACACTGTAGCCCTCAACTCACTTGTCACTTGATGTACTTTTTTGGCTCCGACATTGTCCCCAGGGGGGTCAGTGGATCCACCAATCCTGGGGAGACACAAGGAGTGGGAGGAGTCAGAGACACAGAAGCCAAGGTGTGACCTGGAGCTGGGGACCCACGCGAAAAGAGCTCGGGTGTGGCGGTGGGTATCCACACTGTCCTACTGATCCAAGAACAGGAGACATCTGAGAGGGCATCAGCATTCTAGGTGGTGCCTTGGGTTAAGGTCAGAGTTTGGGCTCACCTCTGAATTCGTGATGCTGGTGCAAAGACTCCATGTTTTGAGGGGCAGGTGAAGTACCGGACACCGAAGACAGAGCCATCGTGCTTGCCCGTGGGCTGGTCTAGCTCAATGCCATACCAGTAACCTGAAGCAGAAGTGTGTCAGGATGCCTCGAGGCCCTGCCTGGCCCACAGCCCACATCCCCATCCTCACCTGGGGCAAAGTCTGTCTTCCCATAGAAGCGCACAACCCCTTGCTTCTGGCCTGCTACAAGGACTTGGTCTCCAACCTCAGCCTTGGCTCCCTCACGTTGCTGCAGGCTACCCAGAGATGGGGATGACGGGGATTTCTTCTTGCCTGGGAATGGAGGGTATGGGAGTGTGGGTGGGGCTCCCAGACACCAGCCCTGGGAACTCCATGCCACCAGAAAGCCCCAAGGCAGAAACTCCTGGCTCCAATCAGAAGAATTCCATAGCCTTTCCCAGAACTGCAGGGCTCTGGACTTGGAAGGAAACAATCCCAGCTGCCAGAGAACTTGCAGGGGGAGGCTTTAGGCCTTAGGACAAACTGAGTCAAGAACCAGGAGAACCCAAAAATCCTTTCTCAAAAGCTGAGGATATTTGGGCCAAAGGAAAAACTGAGTCACAGAAGTCAGGAATCCAGAACTTGTCCTTTTAAAATGCAGGAGGGAGCTGAGTCTGAGGATAACTCAAATCACTAAAGCCAGGAACCCCAAATATTCTTCCCTAAAACTGGGAGAAAGCTTTTGGGCCTGAAGGTAAACTAAGTCATAAAGGCAGGGAACCCTCAGATTCCCCCAAGAACTGGATGGAGCCAGTACTAAGTCAAAGGAGAAACTGAGTCACAGAAGTCAGGAGGTCAGAGATCATCCTTTAAAATTAGGGAGTTTGAGCCTGAGGAGTCACAGAAGCTGGCCTACCCAAAGAATATCCCCAAGACTGGCTCTCCTCGCCCCTAGGCTCCCCCTCTGACCTTTGTGTTCCCTGCGGCCTTTGCCAGTGACACGGGAAAAGTCCATCCGGGGAGTCCGAGGTGTGGAGGTGACAGATGAAGGAGGTGCATCTACTGCCTTAGAGATCTTAGACACAGATGCAAAGAGACCTGGGGGGACAGAGCCTGAGCTGTGAGTTGTCCAAGTCTCTGCCCTACGCCCTCTGCCCTACCATTATCCCCCAGCCCCCATTACCCAGTCAGCAACATCAGAAGCACTAAGTGGACCCACCAGCACCCCTTTTGGGCCCCAAGTAGGACTGACCCTGCTTGGGAGGGCAGATGAAATACCGGACACCCCCAACACTGCCATCATTCTTGCCCTCAGGTTCATCCAGCTCCACGCCTACCCACTGGCCGCTGGCAAACTCTGTGGTCCCACAGAACCGCAGTGTGCCTGTCTGAGGAAATAAGAGAGGACATGGCTTGGGGGAGCCTTGGGAGGCCATGACAGGTCACTGGCACAGGGAGCCCCAGGATCAAATCTCAGCACAAACATCACCATTAATTGGCTATACAACTTAACCTCACTGTGCCTCAATGTCCTCATCTGCAAAATAGGAACAGAAATCACGCCCACCTTATAGAATTGTTATAGAGCTGCCCTGTCCAGTACAAAATCTGAAGAACACCCTGACCTTCTGGCCATCCAGGAGTACACGATCTCCCAGGCGCAGGCCCAGTGCGCTGAGCATGAGATTGCCCGGGACGTTGTCATAGTTGGGTAGCGTGACCTTGGGGAGGGCGCAGGAGAGTGGCACAGCTTCCTCCAGCAGTGTTCGTAGCTCCTTGGCCACCAGCGCCGCCTCCGCCTTGTCCAAGGACATGTCCATGGGGTCTGGCACCACCTCCGCTGGCACCTGTCCCTTTCGGTTCTGGAGATCAACGGGAAGAGAGGGGGTGAGGACTCAGCAGCATCAGCTGTGCCCCCGCTGAGCCCATGCCCCAAGACCCCGGGTCTAGGTGAAGCACAGGTGGGACTAGGTAACACTTTGGGCCAACATGGGAATAAGTGTTGGGACATTAAAGTACAGACCATGTCCCCAGGGGAGTCCACTCCTGAGATCTAAGGCTGGGGATGTCAAGTAATGGGGGTGGGACTACCGTTGAAGCCAACACGGAATGAAGGTCACACACTTAAGTGCTATAGGTCATGCCTTCAGGAAGGTCATGTCCAGAGACTCCAGGCCAGGAATGGGAACATGCGAGACACTAACATTGAAAATAATGGGTCAGGGGTCCAACTAAGCCAATAGGGAAGGAAGAGAGGCAGGGTCTCAGGGGCACAGGTGTCACCCCAAGATATCTGCGCCTGGGATGCTGCAGAGTAATTGATGTTGGCAACAGGATTTGGAAATGGATGGGTTGGGGTCAGAGATCATATTGAGGGCTTATGCGAGGCACAACCCTCTCTTCATCAGTCTGACTTTCTTCATGATCTCGAAATGCCCTCTATATACAGCCACACAATCAGTCAAGACTGAAAGAAGATATTCCTTGCTGGATAACCCTGCACAAATCACACACACTCTTTGCCTCAGTTCCCCTATTGTACACTAGTGTTCATGATGCAGTTCACCTGATATATCATGAATACTAAGTAAATGTCGGCCATTATTTCATTTGTTGAAATGTACAGATGATTTTCATATTTTGAGAGCTGCTAGAGATGCAAGCGATCAGGACCCCCCTCATCCTCTGCAGAGGCCTGTTGGCCTAGAAAGGAATTGGGGGGGGGAGTAGGAAGGAGAAGGAAAATGACATTGCCGTGCTGGCATGGCAATACCCGAAGCGCTGGGTTGGCACCGTGCTCCAGTAAACATTTGGCCGCACCCAGGCACAGGTTGGAGGCAGCGATGTGCAGGGCTGAGCCATGGTTGAAGTCACTGCATGTAGAGTTCACCACTGGGAGGTGGGCAAGAGGAGAGATCCAGGTGAGTGCACTTAGCACCTGGGCCACCCCTCTACCTTCCAGCTTGCAGAAGTCCATCTCGTAACCCGCAGGCCCCAATGCTCCCACAGAGCCCTGGCCCTCTCTTCTCAGCCACTCCCTTCCTGAACAGGTTGTGGGCTACTGAGCCCCATCTCCCACACCTCCTGCCTCCAGACTCCCAGGATCTCCTCAGTCTGGTCCCCTCTCCCAACCCTATCACTTGGCATCCCTCCTTCACTCCACATCCCCTCCCCCAAAACCCTGGGCACCCTCCTTCTACTTCCAGGCCTCCTCCCTCACTGGGTCCTGCCCCACCTCCCTAGCCAAGACTTCCCCCCTCACCTCGAGGCCGTGCGCCCTTCAGCAGCACACGCACAAGGTCGGGCACATCAAAATAGGCTGCATAGTGCAGCGCGTTCATGTTGGTCCAGCGGCTGCGCAGGGTCACATCAGCGCCCAGCGCCAGCAGCTGCTGTGACAGGCGCACTGCCGCTGCGGGGTCCCCTGTGTGACAGCCCAGGTCAGCTTGCATGCCCTCCTCCAGAGCCCTGGGACTCAGGACTGCACTTTGAGATATCAGTCTGCAGGTTCACGAAGGGGAACTGGGGACCAAGGTTCTGGATGATTTTGAGGGTGTTGAGTCTGGGGGCCTAGGTTTTAGGGCACATGGTTTGGGGGTCCAGACCCTTACCAACTCCGTGGGCCCCAGCCTTGCACGCATAATGGAGCAATGTCATGTCTGTCAGCCCATCACGATCATTCACATGGCAGCCTCGACGCAGAATCTGGGAGTACCAGAGGAAAAGGGGGGCTTACCCAAACATGCGAGGGACCCCCATCCTCTCCCTCCCTGGCTTCCCAGTATTTTTTACCTCATTGCCAATGACATCAATTTTGTGCTGGACTTGGGGCACCCACTGGCGCACAATGGCGAACAGCTCAGGGACAGTGGTCTGTGGGTCGAACAGAATCTCCTGGCACGCCGGGTCATTGGGGTCAAAGAAGGTGAAGGCTGAGGAAGCGAGAGGGCCAAGGTCACCCCAGGCAGGCTGCAGGCTGACCCTCTCATTCCATCCTGACGTAGGGGACCTCCAGGTTTTTTGTCTTTTAAAACCCTTCCAAATGCAGGGTCTCAAACTGGTGGCGCATAGGCCACAGGTGTATTCCATGTGGTCAGCATGAGGTTTTAAAGTCAGAAGGTTTCACATAAAAATGTGGATGCCCAGTATCTCTTGAAAAATTGGAAAACTGGACAATTCCCATAGACAATTCCCATACCACACCTTGGAACAACTGTGTGGTAAGGAGTGTAGTACCCTCAAGTCTGCCTGCCCAAGGAGGCTGCTACTGCTCTAACCCACTATTGCCCTGGACGAGTATGGGCATACTTTGGCCAAATCTCCAGAGTAAAAAAAAAAAATTAATTAAAGACCACAAATCCTGGTTTATAAGAAAAATATCCCCAATTTTTCAAATGCTGTACCATCCACATAAAACGTATGCACGGTTAGGATCCAACCTGTGGCCAGCCAAGGCGGTGCCCAGAGGGCCTTCCATCTCCCCGCATTAGACTCTGAGGAGTACTGTTCTCTGTAGTAACATCGGCACCCAGCACAGAGCCTGGCACACGGCAGGAACTCATTGCATATTGAATGAATGAGTAAATGAACGACCAGATGTTACAGAGCCCAGGGAAGTGCCCCGTAGATGTCTCTAGGAATCAGCCTGTGTGCTTCTTTAAAAACCCATCACAAAACAGCCCTCTTGGTTTAGAACCCTGCCCTGATTCCCATCCCATTCCGAATATAGACCACAGTCCTCCTCACCACCCACAAGCCCTGTACAAACTGGCCTTATCTATTCTCTACCCTTACTTTCCCACTCATTCCCTTCCAGCCACACCGGTCTCCTTCTGTCCAACACACCAGGCAAACTCCTGTCTTAGGGGTCTTGCGCTTGCTGTTTTCCTTGCCTGGGATAGTCTTCCCTCACATCTTCTCAAGACTTTGCAGGCCTTTGCTCAAACGTCACCTCTTCAGAGAGGCCTCCCCGACCACCCTATCTAAAAGGGTACCTCTGCCCTTCTCCATCTGCTCAACCTTTTTATTTCTTTAATCACAGACACACCACTACTTAACATAACTTGTTTATACTTCCCTCCCTTCCTTTCTCCTTCCCTCTTTTCCTCTCTTCTTCCCTCTTTTTTGCTTCTTTTTCTTATGTTCTCACTTGTCTCCCTCACTATGTTCCCATTCTGCCTTGGTCCCTCTCTTATCCCCAAAGCCTGGCACAAAACCTGGCATGCAGTAGGTGTTCAGTCAATCTCTGCTGAATTAATGTGCAAATTTAATAAACAAATACATGAGTTCCTCTTAGAGGCCACCTTAGCACTCTCTCTGTCCTGGACCAAATTTCCAGCTTTCTTCACCTTCTGTACCCAACCTTGCTTGTTCTACTAGCAGCATTCCTGGGGTGAGGTGGGAGGCAGCCCAGACCCTTATTTTTCAGTCTCTGATCCACCTCTAGTGGGTGACATGTCCAAAGATGCCAATCCTCCTGCCCTATCTTGGCAATGCCTACTCTCTGAACCTGGTGCCTAGTTTCTGAGCCTCACAGCCAATGTCTTCTAAGAGGCCCCTCTTATATCCAACTCTGACTGAGCCCCACCCTCTCTACTCTGTAGCCCGAGGGAGCTTTTAAACATAAATCAGACCGCCACTCCTTTGTTTTAAACACCTCCTCAAATGCTCTCCATCACACTTAGAATAGCTCCAAAGTCCTCACTGTGGCCTTTAAAGGTCCTTCCAGATCTAGCCATTGCCAACCTCTCATCTCAACTCTGATCACTCCCTAATTGCAGCTTCAGAGCTTTTTTGTGTCCCAAGCTCGGTCCTTCCCTAGGGCCTCTGCACTTGCTGCTCTCTGCCTGGAACTCTCTTTCTCTAGCTCTCCTATGGTTGATTCCTCCTCATGCTCTGGGTCTCAGCCTAAATCCACCTCATCAGAAAGACCCACCCTGATCTCTCTGTTTCAAGTTGCTATCCTCTAGTCGTTATCTATTATATTTTCATCTCTTATTTCTCTCATAGCACTTGCTCTGATTGGAACGTATCTGATTTGTTTATCTGTTCATTATTCAGTCTCTTCTCTCATGGGAGCAGGGATCATGCCGGACTGTTCACCATAAAATCTTTATCACCCAGCAAAAGGCTTGTCACAGAAAAGTAGCAATGGATAAATATTGGTGAATGATTATTTTCAGTCTCTCCAAGAGGCCACCCTCTCAGTCCCACGCCCTCCTATCTCAGAGCTTTTACCCCTGTGGTTACCGCTCCTGGTGCCCCTTTCCGCCAACTCTTCCCTGGTTAACCCCCAACTTATCCTTAGGTCTCTCTCAAGTGTTACCTCCTCAGAGAAACTATGTCTTTTGAAGCTCTTACAGCATCCCATTCTTGGCAAGCACAATTCTTATCATGTCTTATTATTACAGATTTATATTTTTATACTTATTTGTATGGTCATTATTGAGGCGTGTGAGTTCAGGGAAAAGGCTGGGTCTGTCTTACTCCATGCTGTGCCCCCAGCTCCTAGCACAGAACAAGGTCCAAATCAGGCTTTCAACAAATATTTGTTGAAAGACTAAGTGAATGAATAATACATCATGAGCCAAAGATTAGAATCATTCTAATTCCATTCTCCAGTGGGTGAATGAATGAATGAATGAATTAAAAGGGAGCAGAATCCAAGGACTCAGCAGCTAAGACTTCTTGTGACCACCTTCAAATACCTCCCACCATCACCACCAGCAGAGCTCAGCCCAATCTCCCTGGCCATCCAAGGCTCCGGGCCAGATTCTAGGGTGGGGAGACTGGTTACCGTAGTCCTTGGGCAGGGGGGCAGGTGCCGAGGGGTGCACAACAGGCTTCTGCCGGCGCTCTTGGGTGGGGCTGGGGGCCTCCGGAACAGGCTCATCCTCCTCCTCCTCTTCTTCCTCCTCTCCCCTGAGCGGTGGGGCCATTGGGGCTGGATCTGTCTTAGTCATGGTCCTCAGTGGGCCCCAGGGGGCAGGTGCAGAGTTGGGGGCGGCCCTCAGGCAAATCCTGGAGGCAGAGGTGAGCTAAAGAAGGCACCCCATAAGCTCTGGGATCCCAGCCCATAGGAGCTCCCAGGGCTCCATGTCCCCAGCTCTGGATTTGGGGCAATCATAAGCACACCCGTTACCCATCAGAGGACCCTGATATGTGGGCCCGGAGCTTACCACTTCCCCTAGGCCCAGCCCCCATTATTCTCTCCCGTCAGTCCCCTGAGTCCAGGCCGCCCCCTCCCAAGGTTTGTTTATCTCGGGATGCAGGATGCTTCGCTCCTCCCCTTCTCTGCGGGCCTCCCCTCTATCCATCTTACCTTGGGCAGATGGGGCTTGAGACCAAAGCTGAGACTGAGGGGACTGGAATAAAAGGGTGTCAGTATCGGGGGACGTGGTGGTGGCTGAGGAGAGGAAGGGAGAGAGAAAGGGAGAGGGAGAAAGAGAGAGGAGAGAAGAGAACGAGGCCCAGACGCCAAAGGGGGATGGGGATGGAGAGGGAGGGGCGCTGAAGGCGCATGCGTGTTACCCCTGACAAGGCGCGGGGGAGGAGATACTGGCAGGCTGCTGGCATTGATGAAAAGGCTGAGGAATCGGTTAGACGCGGAGGATGGGGAGAGGAGGTGGAAAGGAGGAAGAATGTAAGTGAGACAGACACAGAAGACGAGAGATGAAGCACAGACAAGGGCAAAAAGAGAGGGATGGGAAAGCCAGCACAATTCTTTTTGACTCCTACCCTCTCTCATGTGATGGAGCCTTTCCTGTAACAGGCTTACAAACCAGGTCACTTAGGGCAGGCGCTCAATATTGGGGGTGATGGTATTTTCTCTGAGATCTCAGACGTGACCCCTTCTCTATGATTGCCTTACGTAAGGGATGTCTCAGAGGGATGATTTCTAGCATGATGGTCGTCATTCGACATTATCATCACATAGTGCTCATACAGCAATTACCAGGCCCAGAGAAGTTAAGCCATTTGCCCAAGGGCACGCAGCAATCACATGATGGAGCGAAGATTTGAAACCAGGCAGCCTGGCTATAGTCTGGGCTTTTAGTCACCGTGTTACACGACAGTAGCAGTGTCTAGAGGATAGATCTGCCAATGGATCCCTCCAACCCTCTCAGAACTGTATCTTCCCCAGGAAGGCCTCCTGTAGCCAACCCAGGGGCCAGGCATTCCTGGATCCATCAACCTGACTTGGCTGTCACACCTGCCTGGCTGTGGCCTGCACTGCCCACAATAACCCCAGCCTGAATAGGATTGGGTGACTGTCTTCAACCCCTTCTCCCCCTCATCCTTCTATTGGGCATGGTCAATAACTCCATCTCCAAAATATTTCCAGAATTTTATTTCTCACCACCCACCCCAGGCCCTCATCCTGGTCCATCCTTCATCCTCTTCCACCTGGACTATGGCAGCAGCCTCTTGTTCTCCCTGCTCCTCCCTTCCCCCCACAGCCTGCTCCCTATATGCAGCCAGAGGATCTTAGCACCTATCATATTAAGGCTGTCCTTGACTCACAGGCATCTGCTTGCTGCACCTTACTCGAGGTACAAGCCAGTGTTCTCAACCACAGCTCACAAGCCCCATGTGAAGTTTCCCATGTATCTCTCCAATATCACCTTTCACTCCCCCCTCATTCACCCTACTCAAACCACACTGGAGTCCTTGCTCCTCCTCACCCCAGGACCTTTGCATAGCCTTTTCCTTCTCTGCCTGAAATGCTCCTCCCCCAGCCACCAGATTTGCTATTTCCCCTTTTAGGTCTTTACTTACTGGTGCCTTTTCAGTGAGACCTTCTCTGCTTTAAAATTGCACACACCCCACCATACACACACATTTCCCTCCCTGCTTTAGTTTTCACCATAGCAATACTGCCCTCCTCCAGCTGACACCCTAGATGTTGGACATTTGAAGGGGCTGTTCTTCTCCCTGGAACATCCAGCCCACATGCCTTCCAGCCCGGCTCCTCATCATTCAGGTCTCTGCTCAAACGTTGTCTCCTTAGAAATTCCTCTTCATCGCCACCACTAGGCCTGCTTCATTACAATTTCATTCAGTCTTTACAGCACTTATCAGAATCTGCAATTATCTTGTTTATTAGGTTACTAGTACATCTTCTACTCAAGCAGAATATGAGCACCATGAGGGCAGGATTTTGTCTGCTGTGTTTACTTGCTGTATGTATTCCAAGCTCAGCATCAGCCTTGGCAAGAGGTTTGAGGGGCTCTTCAGAAGCAGGTACAACTGTCCCCAAACAACCCTTGCTTTGCTCTGAGGCTGTTTTACTGACTGCAAATATTTGAGCTGAGGATGGCAGGCACCTGGTACCCAGGGGAATCAGGACTGATGAGATTCTTGGGCCCATCTTAGCCCTAAGTTTTTGAAATTTAGGGTGGGGTCCCTGGAAAGGGGTGGTGGGGACCCAGGCCCTTGAAGGAGGCACTGCTATGCCACAAAGTGGGTGGTGAAACTGGGCCAAGCCCTTATGTGATCAGTCTCTTCCTGTCTTCGGTCATCTGTCCAGTGACATTATCTATCCTGGTCCTTATGCACTGGTGGTCTGAGTATCCAGGGGCTCAGGCTTGGCATCCAGTGTGGGAGGTGCAGGACCTTGGGCAAGGACCACAACTATGTCAGGTTCTCCACAGATGATAATGAAGACATGGGATTCCTCAGGTCCAAAGAGCTGGGCAGTCCCAGGCAAAGAAGTGGTAGAGATGAATAACACAAGGGAGTTGGGGGAGGGAAGAAGGGGAGAATGATGAGGAACAGGGAGGCCAAGGTGGGAGGGAAGTATCAGGAAACAGAGATGTGTGGGTAGAGAGAGATGAGGAAACAGGGAAGCAGATATGAGAGCCAGAGTGGCATTCATGGGGGTATAGGAAAACAGGGAGAGAGATGTAGAGGACAGGAGAAATGTAGAGTAAGAGACACAGGACATATGTATGGGGGACGCAGAAAGATTCAGATGAAGAGACATAGGGAAAGGGGGAGATAAATGAGAGAAGAGATTGGAGACAGAAAGACAAAGATGAATGTGGAGGAAAGAAGAGATCAAGACACAGGGATCGAGTGGGGAAGAGGAGGCAGAGAAAAGCGATAAGCCCAGGGGCCCTGTCAGGCTTCATGAAGAGCCCCAGGCCTGAGTCTCAGCTTTGTCCTTACCCCACTGTATGTCCCTCTAGTACCCCAGCATGATGCAGGCCACAGTATCAAGTATAAAGCCTCCAAGGGCAGCCACATTGCGGCTCCGGCTGGCTTCTACTAACTGGGAATATGAACCCAGTGCTGCTAGATCTGCTGAGCCTTCAGGAAAGACCAGAAATTATTTTACACATTGTTGAAGTCATACAGACAATATCTGTGGGCCATGTCCAACCCCTCGGCTGTCAGGTTGAGACACCTTAGCTCAGAGGTACTCTGGGGCTTCTTTCTGAAACCCAGAAAGGCCAGAGCCTTGGGACCTCAAGCTTGGCCTTGGGGTTTTAAGAAGAGAAAAGGCCTGGTCAAACTTTGATTTTTAAAGACATGAACCCCTCCCCACTCTCAAAATAGTCAGCAGTAAAATAGAGTGGCAAAAGGGATTAGATAAGGTGTGGGAGACTGGAGTAGAAGACTTGCAAATTTAAGCTCTATAGGGGCCAGGGACTCTCCAAGAGAAGGGCACAGAGAGACCTCCTCTAGAGCTAGACATGTGGTTTGAATCCTGGCTCTGGGTAGTTACTGGGTGCCTGACTTTTGGCAAGTTACCATATCATTCTGTGCCTCAGTTTTTTCATCTGGAAAATGGGGACAAGTATCAAAATCATAGCGAGTTTTCAGTAAGTTATTAAGTGTCTGGCAGAGAGTAACATAACGGCTCCTTGAATATTAATAAATGAAACAGCTACTCATCTGCCCTGACCAATTGCCACCAGCACCTATGCAGCGAGCATTGCTTGGCATTGCGAGATTGATTTCTTTTTCTTTATTCAAGAAAAGCCAGAAATTTGGAAATGGGTCAAATGTTCTGATTTTTAAATATTGTGCTGTAGCTTAAATGAAAACACACATGCTGTGTGGGCCAGACAAGCAGCACTCACCCTGCGCAGCAGGCCCCCGCGGGCCTGAACCACCAGGCTCTCCCTGCACAGCTGCTGTGCCAGCTCTTCTAGAGCCCAAAGCTGCACCCGCTGCCGTTCCTGGCACCGCTGCAGCCTCTGCACCAGCCGCTGGACTGGAGCCCTCCCAGGGCTGAGCCCAGTCCAGCCCGGGGGTGCTTGGCGGGGACTCCAGGGTGTGGCCCTGCAGGAGCCGGCGAAATAATCAAGGGGGACAGGAACTTGGTGGCCGTGGCCTCCAGGTCTCCGGATGCTGGTCCCAGCATCACCAGGTGCATAGGGCCAGGTGTCCTGACAGCTGGGCCCAGGGACAGGGATGAGGCCTCCTGCGGAGGCAGAGGCATGCCTGGCTTTGTGTAGCTTCAGGGACTCCGGGGACTCTGTTGCTTCTGGAAGATAAGGCACAGGGTGGAGGGCAGACTCCAAGGGGAACTTCCCTCAGGTAAGGCTAGACCGAAGGGGAGGGCTAAGGGTCAGTCTATAGGAAGGACTTTCCTCAGGAGATGAAGGCTAGGGATCAGACTCCACAGGTTATTTCCCAAGTGGGGAACGTGGGAGGTGGGGGTGGGGTTGGGGGACATGGTCAGCCTCCAGCAGCGAGACTTCCAGTGCTTACCTTGATGGTTGGCGCCCCAGAAAAGATGGAGGGCACTGCATCCAGTCGCAGGTAGAGTACACCGTAGCGCCACTGGAAGCAGGAGGGCGTGAAGTGCTCACTGCATAGGTGCTGGTGGCAATTGGGCCCCCAGTGTTCACAGCCCATGTGCCACAGCCAGGCCTGCAGCCAGGGTCCATCCTTCAGTGGGAACCTGCCGAGTGAGGGGGTTGCCATATCAGGTCCAACCCCACCGCTCTCTGAGAACACTCCCACCCAGAGCTCCCTGGACTCCAAACCTCCCTGGACTCCAAACCTCTGCATCTCACTCAAACTCTCTCTACCTCCTACCCATATTGCATTCTTCCACTCCACTTTTTAAACACCCAGCATCAACCTGCCTCTGCCACCTCTGCTGCTCATCCCATTTAGCCTCCATCCTTTTCCTGGAGATGGGTTTTGCAGCAGCCTCCTTCCTGTTCTCCCTGCCCAACGCCACTCCCCGCCACAGTCTGTTTCTCCACATAAAACTGAGCGAGGAGTTTATAAAATCAGACAACTCTAGAATGTGGGAGATTCTACATTCATGGTGGAGTGGAGCAGGGTGGGGTTGTAGATTAAAAGAGTTTTAAGAAATAGCAACCCAAATGCAGGATGCAAACCTCATTCTGCAACAAACTACTCTGTAAAAAGACATTTTAACATAGTTGTGGAAAACTGAACTTGAATTAGATGTTAGATAATTATGAGAAATTAACTTTGCCAGGTGAGATAATTGTTATTTATGCTTTAAAAATAGACACTTGTTAGAAAAACATTCTGAAATATTTATGGGTACAAGACCTAATGTCTAGAATTTACTTTAAAATATTGCATTAAAGGTGTATGAGGGAGAAAGGTGGATGAAAAAGATTAGCAAAATGTTGACAACTGGTAAAACTGAGTGATGGATACATGAAGATTCATTTATACAACTATTTTTTGTGTATGTTCAAAAAGGCCTGTTAAAGTTTTTAGACAACAACAAAAACAATTAGCCCTTTTAAAAATGGGCAAAGAACCTGAATAGACATTTCTCCAAAGGAGATATACAAATGGACAATCAGCATATGAAAAGATGCTGAGCGTCACTAATCATTAGGAAACCGCCAATCAAAACCACAAGATATCACCTCATAACCATTAGAATGGCTAGTACAAAATAAAAAGCAGAAAATAAGCACCACAATTAAAAATTAAAACTGAAAAAAAGTTATTTTAAAAAATGAACTAAATAAAAGCTTTTCCAGTGGGAGTGGGTAGGGATTATCTGATAAAACACCCTCTAGGGGAGCCCCCCCCCACTCCTAACCTTCTTGGTGCCACTTGTTCCCAACATCTATAAAGGGATACACTTTCTATTTAAACCTGGGTTCAAGGCTATCCACAATAAAAACCTTGTTCCTCAGCTTCATTTGCAGTCAAAAGCAGCCACATGATTAAGTTCTGGCCAGTTTGCCCTGTGGCTGCTCCCAGAAACAGAGACACTAAAAATTTATTTTAAACTGCTAAATTTCAGGATAGTTTGTTATGCAGCGTAACTATTACAGTCAGTCATCCACATCCCATCTTTGACTTAATATTTTTCTTAAAACTGACCAAATTCAAGTGTTAAAGATATCTGAAAGAGAAACTTTACACAAAATTGCAGATGGAAAACCAGTGTCAATTCCATAAATAGAAGTGAACCATAAAAACACTGGGATATCTTTACTTGCTGAGGGCTATGAGGCCTGCTCTCTTTGTTACAAAGGAAGAGTAGAAGTATTAGAGAATGGGGGACAATCCCATCTATAGGAGAAAGGGTAAATAAACTCAGACATATGTACACAAAAGAGTACTAAACAACTCTAAAATAGACTGTGGAAGCACTCTGGGAACTGACGCACTATTGTTAGGCATATATTCTGTGAAAAACACAAGGTTCCAAATATATCAGCTTTTAGTTATTATGGTAGGCTGAATCATGGTCTCCAAAAGATATCCATGTCCCTAGAACCTATAAATATTGTTTTGTGACAAAAGATAGGATTAAGGATCTTGAGATGGGAAAATTATTCTGGATCATCATCCAGGTTGGCCTTAAGTGCATTCCCTTAAAGAGGGAGGCAGAAGAAATTACAACAGACAAAAACGTAGAAAGTGATGTGACCATGGAGGCAGAGGTTGTAGTGAGCCAAGGAATGCCTGTGGACACTAGAAACTGGAAGAAGCAAGGAACAGACTCTTCCCTAGAGCCTCCCAGGGAATGCAGCCCTGCCAGCACTTTGATTTTGGCCCAGTAAAACTGATATAGACTGTGAGAGAATAATTCTTGTTGTTTAAAGCCACCAAGTTTGTTACGGAAGCCATAGGAAACTAGTACAATAATAAAGAGAGAAATAAGCACATATATTCGGATTTGCTTATATTTGCATAAAGAAACACAGGGAAGGACACATAAAAAAAATTAAGAGGCCATCAGTGGGGAGGAGGTGGATGAGACGGACAGAGATGGGAGCAAGATTTCTCAGGCAAAAGGCAGATAGGGAAAGGAGGAGGCAGCTGGTAAAAGAGAACAGAAGAGCTGACTCAGAAAAGAGCTGTGACACCCAATGGCACCCATAGACCAGAACCCCAAGGCCCACAGCCAGGAACTCTGGCTGCTGCAGTCCCTTTAGACTCAGTCTGGAATCCAAATGCTCTCAGCAGTCCCGTTTTGCCTGTACACACACAGGAAATCTCTTGTAGCACTTCTCAGTCCCTCTGGGGCCAAGACTACTAACTGATTATGCCATATCCACTCTCCTCCTTTTCCTTACTAACAAAACTCCAAATTTACTGAGGCCATAACATGTCGTTCTAAAAGACTGTTTTCTGTAAGGTAAACGCGTGACACACCGAGAGAAGTTTTGAAAAGCAAGCCTTTATTGGGAGAGGGCTCCCGGGTAAGGTTCACTGGTTCCGAGAGGATAGGGGTCAGAGAAGTCGCGCCCTGGGGCGAGAGGGCATAATTTTTATGGAGTTATGTCGGGGTAGGGTATAGAATGAGGGAATGTTAATTGAATGTTAGCTGAGCATCCAGATTAGAGTGGTGGCGCCAGGGCTTTAGGGTGGGCCCTTATCCATTGGACTCCAGACTTCTTGATGTCCGCTGGAAGGTCTGGATTCCGATATCAAGCTGGGAAGTCTCCAGGTAGGCATCTGGCTGGCCCTTCCCCCGCCTCCTCTGCCGACCTAACATTTCCCATGTTCCTTTGCCGCTAGGTGAGACCATATAACTAAGTCCTGGCCAATGAATATTTTCAAGTTATGTGAAACATCTGGGATGGTACCTTAAATGCAAAGGGGTTCTCAAATGGAATCAGAGCAGCTCTGGGGCAAAGGAGGAAAATGAATATCATTTAAAAAAAAAACAAAAAACACAACATCAACAAGAAAAAACCCTTTCTTTCTAATTTGGTCTTGTTATTCTCTTTTGTTCCTCTAGATGGCAACATTTATAATTAGCAATAGCCCTCTCTAAATATCCACCTTAAGTGATCAGCCAGTGTCCTCCTTTTTTATAGAATATTTTAGTTTTGTTGGTCATCTTACCTATAACATGGAGGGGCATACACTGCTAGAAGTTCTTTTCTTCCTTAATAACATAACTCAAAATTTCTTCAGGTGGTTAAAGAGTCCCCTAACTGACTACATTTCCCAGACTCCTTTGCAATTGAAGTGACCAATGATAACCCCAAATTGGGTGGATTTCTGGGAAGACTTTGTAAAAGGGGATGACTCATTTTAGAGTTGAATTCCTTTTGCTCTTCCTACCTTTCCTTTTCTTCCTGCTAGGAATGGTAGGGTATGATGGCTGGGACACAGAGCCATCTTGGATGGAAGTGAACGGCTAAGGATGACAGACAGAAAGATAGGACCCTTATCCCTGATAACTGTGGGAGCCACCACGCCAGTGCTGGTCTGTCAACCTCCATACTTGTTTTATATGATGGAAAGATAAATCCTGTGGTAGACTGTATTATTGTTCAAAATACTTGCTGCCCTTTCCCACATGAAAATTACACATCTTCATTCCATTAATCCGAGGTTTGCCATATACTTATTTTGACCAAAGGAGTAAAAGTGACATGGGCCACTTCTAAGTGTACAATTTGCCAGGAGCTACTGGGCGATTCTCTCCACTTTTTCTTCTCCTTCTCCCACAAGACCAGCAATATTCCATGTAAAGGCATCTCCTTTGGCCTGAATCCCCAATTAAGATAGTATGAAGTAGGGCCACAAATGACCTGCAAAGGACATAGAGTGAACAAGAAATAAACCTTTGTTGAGGTAAGCCACTGAGATTTTGTGAGTTTGTTACAGCAGCATAACTAAACCATGCTGATCCCTACACACCCCATAATTTCTTTAAGCTACTTTTATTTCAGGACTTTGTTACTGCCAACCAGATGCAATTTCCCTCCCCCATCAGAGATGACTGGCATTTGTTCCTGAAGGGGCCTAAAACAGAACCGTTTCCTTTGGCTGTTGGGCAGGCTTTTAAATTATTCCCTGGCAGCCACTTCCCTCAATTTGTTTCACCTTGTTCCTACCTGGCATCCATGCCCTCTCCTGAATCTCCTATAGAAAGTGCTCCTCACCCAATTCTTAGTTAAGTGGCTTCTGCAAGACTGGCTCAGGGGTTGGACTTGAGGCGGAAATGGACTAGCCTGTGTGAGGAACAGCCTGACAGCCACTGGTAGGATTTACATAACACAGGCATAAACTGATTTTTATAAAGTCATCTGGCTACTATGTACAGTTGTCATTGTTCTTCTCATTATTAAATATAAACACTTAGAACAGTGCCTGGCATACAGTGAGTGCTGTCTAAGTAAGTTATTATTGTTGTTGTAAGGAAGGTGAGAGTAAAAGCACGGAGATCAGCCAACAGCTGTAACAGTGTCTCATTAAGTGATGATGGCAACCTGGACTATGCTGTGACAGCAGAGGTGAGGAGAAGTTGTCAGACTGGGAACGTGAGTTTTCTTTTTCTTATTTCCTACTAGTTTAATTAAGATTTTCCCATTTGCATTTATAACTGCATTGTAAAGGTGTTAGGGGTTTTGTTGTGATTGTTGCATGATAGCAATGTGTTTGGATGAGTTAAAGCACTAGTTTGGGGGCAATGGTAATAAAGAAAAGGATTATGGATTATGCCCAAATTGTGTATCCAGTTCTTCAATTTTGACCCCTCACCCATCAGTGAGTTCTGTCAAGGCAGGAACAAGATCTGTCAGGGTCCTTTGTATTCAGCAGGGGCTTGCTAACTCCAGGAGACACTTAGAGTTGCCGAATTAACAAATGGTGCCAGAATGATATATTTTAAAAAGCAAGTCTGGACACACTGATTTATGTTTAAAGACTACTCTGCAATCCTCCTACTCTGTAACAAGGTCGGTCAAAGAACCTGGACTGCTGGGTTTCCTGGGGAGCCCATTTGAAATGCATTCATTGAATTCATCCAATAGATATGCACTGAGCACCCATTATGTGCCAGGCACTATTCTAGGTGTGGGGGACACAAAAAAGAATCAGACAGACAAAAAATCTTCACCTTCATGGAGCTGACAGTCCATGAAGTGGGGGAGACAATATGTGGTATGCCAGTTAGCAATGTTAAAGGGAAAAATAAAGCAGGAGGCAGATAGTATCTGGGAGAAGGTTATCATTTTATGTAGAGTAGTGGTAGTGATCATAAAGGGAAGAACTTTCCAGAAAGGGGGAACAGCACAAGCAAAAGCCCTGGGCAACAATGTTCCTGGTGTGCTAGAGGAGCATCGAGTAGGCCAATGACACTGCAGCAGAGTGAATAAGGGGCAGGAGAGAGATGAGGTCATACCAGTATTGGGGATCCAGTTCCTGTAGGGCTTTATAGGCTTGCTTTCTGCCTACTTCAGCCTTACCTTCTTGTCTTTTATAGAGTGAAATGGGAGCCAGGAGAGGGATCTGAGCAGAGGAGGGCCCTGATCTGACTCAGGTGTTCACTGGTTCCCTGTGACTGCGTGTGGGCGACAGGCTGTAGAAGCAGGTTGAGCAATGAAGAGGCTACTAAAATAGTGCAGGTGGCAGGTGATAATGGCTAGGACCAGGGTGGAGCAGAGAATGAAGTTAGAAGTGGTCAATTCTAGTTAGATTTTAAAGGGAAGGGAGAGCCAACAGCATTTGCTGGTGGACTGGATGAAGAGTGTGTCCTGGCCCAGTTAGACTAACAAACCTGTAGCCCAACAACGTCAGGTTTATTTACCACAGCAATAAGAGAGACTGCTCACAGAGGTACTGTGGAGCGTCTCACTAAACAAAGAAAAAGACAGGCATTATTTAGGGGAAGGGTGATATAAAGATGTAAATAAAAGTGGATAGGCTCAAAGCAAAGTAGAACTGTGTGTAAGGGAATAAGTATCAAGTCTGGATTATGAAGTGGACCCAAGGTCCTGTCCCCTTGGAAGCACTAAAGTTTAGATAGATGTGGAACACTGTGTCCAGAAATGCCTTACCCAAAGCTCTGCACCTCGATTGTAAATAGAGGCTGCTTCTCTGTGTCAAAGCGACTTAACTCCCCCAGGCGTTATAAGTGAGATGTTTCATTCTTACTGATATAACTTCAAACAGCAAAGTTTGTGATAATCTATGATTATCCTAGTGAAAATGCAGTGGTCACTAAAAGGAGAACTGTATCACTTTACATCTGCAGAATGTCCCTGAAAAAAATACGGAAATATTTTTCCTATTAACTCTTTTTCTGGCTTTTTTCTGTGTCTGTTATTACAGCCAAATAAATGGGAAATGCAGTTTTCTTGGATTTTTTTTTTTTTTTTTTTTTTTTTTTTTTTTTTTTTTTTTTGCAGTTCAAGCTAATTTTTACTTTCTCAAGTGTGAGGAAAGAGAAGAGGTAAGGATGACTCTAAGATTTCTAGCTTGAACAACAGGAAGGATGGAATAAGCTATTAACTGAGACAGGAGAAGTTGTGCAAGATTTCGAGGCAGACAAGATCAGGAGGAGCCCGGTTTCAGATATTTTGAGATTGAGATGCCTCAAATTCGTAGGAATGGCGCGTTGGCAGCTGTTACAGATGCTGGAACAACCTCATTTTTCCCTACACAGCACTCCCCTTCTTCTGCCTGCCCTATTCACTAACTGTAGTTAATCGGCTAGCTCTGCACCTTTATATGTGCGGTGCTTGCTGGTGAAATGCTGAGATACCGTCTCTTTAACCTGCTAAACCTGCTTGTACACAGACCTGCCGGAGGGACCAGTTGCCAGACAGCTGTTTACCCTTTGGCCCCGCCTCCCACGGGGCCCTGCCTCCCTGCAAGCCCCGCCCCGCGCTTGCGCTCTTTTGTAGAAGCGCACAAGGCGATTGTCCTCACTCAGCCGCCCCCTGGTAATGGGACAGTTCGGAGCACAGCAGTATTTGGGCATGGCTGTCTAGCCCCACTGAATTTTTGTCCGGTCTTCAGCCACACTTCAGTCGTCACTACGAGCCACCGAACCTCGCCTGGCCCGCGCGCTCTCCGTCTGCCTCACGAGAAGGCCAACAGTGCCTCATCTCACGTGCCGCGGGAAGAGAGCGCCTGCGTATTACCCGCCCTTCCGCGGTACAGCTACGCCCTGGTCACGCGATGAGCGAGGAAGAAGCGAACACCGCTTCTAGCTACACAATTTTGGGGTTAGATTAAGTCACGGCGTTTCGGAGCCTGAGCCAACTCGTGAGTCTCTTTCGACCGCCACTGGGGCGGCAGCACAAAGCGAAATGAGGCGGCTTGGTCTTAGCCACGTAAAAGTTAAAACCAGTATATTTCAGTGAATGAAGAAAACAGACCGGATAGAAAATCGATCGACCACCCGTGGACTAGCTGTGGCTCCTCCCCGCCAGACTCTCCTCTCCGCCTCTTAGCCCTCATTGGCCAAACGTGCCTCTGGGAAGCCTGGAGATTGGCCAGACCGGCGGCTACCGCGTCCAATGGGCAGTGGCGCCGGCTTTCCCGCGGCTGTTCGTTATTTGAGTGGGTCGTGGCGGTGGTTGAGTAACGGTCGCCCGGCTCCGGCGCTATGATGGCGACCTTGGGCCCCGGAGGCTACGCGCGGAACGATGCAGTCGAGAAGCTGCCGTCCGTCATGGCGGGAGTTCCAGCGCGGAGGGGCCAGTCCTCCCCGCCCCCCGCTCCAGCGCTCTGCCTCCGGCGACGGATCCGACTCCCCACGGCACCCGAGGATACGGTGCAGAACCGGGTGAGGAGCTTCTTGCCCTGCCCTTCCCTGGTCCTGCCCGTAGATCTTTGGCCCCGCCTATCAGCTCCCGGCTTTTTCCCTTCGGCAGCTCTTCTCAGCTTAATTCCTAAGCCCCGCCCTTTACCCCATGTTCTCTCTCGGGTACCGTCGGTCATTCCTAGCCCCACCTCTTAACTTCTGGCCCCACCCTCAGCCCTTGGAGGGCTTTTTAGGTCTGATCTCCTAGCCCCGCCTTCTTGCGTGCTTATTCCTTCAGTCTTTAAACGTCACTCTGGGCCCTCCCACTGTTGTTGACCTCTCCCCCGCTGGGTCTTTAGCGTCCTGTGTGTCCTACTTGTCCCAACTTTTCCTCAGCTCTACCCTGCCTTCTCTCACTTCCTGCCTTATCTTTCCTTCTCCCCTACCAAGATGGGATTCTTATTCCATATTGCCACCCTAAATTTTGGAGAGATGTAATATTTGTAAAATCTCAGCAGCACTGCCTGGGAGGAAGGCGTACAGAGCGGTTCCCTAAGTCCTAAGACACAGAAACAACCGGGGCGATTTTAGAATAGGTAGAGGAAATTCCATTAGCACAGCAGCAATTTAAAAAATTGTTCTCCAACTCCTTGAGCCACAACGTCTGTTTTTATAATATAGAGATAACAATAACCGTACCATGGAGTTGCAAGGAGAAGAAATGAAATTGTATGGCTGCTTAGCACAGAGTCCAAATAAAAGGTGGATAGATAACTGGTAGCTGCTGGTGGATCTTGTTCCTGCTTGTGCTTTCCTGCCTCACTCTGATTATATCACCCACTCCTGGCTGAAAGGCCTTGGTCAAGTGGCACCTCTCTGGCCCTACCTCCCTCATCCATCCCCTCAAAGGTTCAATCACACTGTCCTGCTGTCTGTTTTCCTGAGGCGCCAAGCTCTTGCCCACCTCTAAGCCTTTGTGGTTGGTGAGTCCTCCTTTTCAGCTATTTGCTGCAGTCTACCTGGCTGGCTCTACATCCCTCAATTCTCAACCCCAGCCTAAAGCAGACATCCACCTTAATCTCTGTACTTCATAGCCCTTATCTTGTATGTTTCTCCTGAAAGTGCCTTGGGAACTCTAAACTATATATAAAATAGAGCAATGGTCCCCAACCTTTTTGGCACCAGGGACAGGTGCCCCCTGTGGGAATCTAATGCCTGATGATTGATCTGAGGTGCAGCTGAGGCAGTGATGCTAGCCAGCCAGCACTGGGGAGCAGCTGCAAATAACAGATGAAACTTGACTCTCCCTCCAGCTGCTCACCTCTTGCTGTGTGGCCTGGGGGGTCCGAGTCACCTGAAATAGAGGAATAACAATAGCAGTTTCAGAGAGGCAGTAAGAAAGATGGGTTAGAGCACAGCCTCTGGACCTAGACTCTCTGGGCTTAAACCTTAAAATCTTCCTGTTTGGAATTTTTCTATGCCTCAATTTCCTCACCTGTAAAATGAGGAAAATAGTCTAAATATTCTCATAGAGTATGTTTGAAGCTTAAGTGAGGTCACTTATCTTAAGCACTCAGAACAACACCTGGCACATTGCAAATACTCTATTAGTGTTAGGTACTACTATTATGATTGTGTATTTTAGGTAATTGATATCATTTATTTTCCTTGTTTGGTGGTGCAGAGTCCACCTGGCTTGCAAAAGACCAAGTCTTAAAATGACCAATTATACTAATGCGCAGTAGTGCTGACAGATTTAAAAAAAAAAAAAAAAAAAAAAAACATGAGTGGCATTGCCTGGGTTCGAGTCCTGGCACTGCTTTTTCTTGTTTGGGCAACGCCTCTGGGCCTCTGTTTCCTCATCGGCAAGACGGAAGTGATGATGACAATAGTGACCAAAGCACAGGATTATTGAGGATATTAAATAAGTTAATAGTTATAGGTGTTTGAACAGTGTCTGGCTCCTAGTAAATGCTCAATAAATGTTAGCTATTATTCTTTTTTTTGCTTTCTATTTCTGAGGCCAAGGACTTGCTTGAGAATGTTTTACTTTATAATAATTAGAAACTAGTCTATTCAAAATATGAAAATAACAATTCTGTGAGTCCAGAATTATGTGGGGAATGCTATTTAACTCATTTTGCTTAGTGAGTTTTTTAATTTTAAATGTGATTATTCACTTGTTTCTTTAGTTGCTGAACCTCTAGACCATAAATTTGATGAGAGACTGGACATTGTCCACTTTTTCTCACTGCCGTGTCTCTCCTTCAGGGCCCAAAGTGCTGACTTTGGAGCCAGACTACCTGGGTTTGTATCCTCACCTTGCCACTCTGCAGAGGTGGGACCTTGGGCTCAATGTCCTCATCTGTAAAATGGGGCTGATATTAGTGCCTTCTTTCTTGGGTTGTGAGGTTTCAAGGCTTTAATCTACATAAAATACTTAGAAATTATTCAAAGGTCACCTTCTTAGTGAGGCCTTCTCCCCTTGTGCTCTCAATTTCCTTCTCTGCTTTATTTTTCTTTATTGCTTCTAACATCACTTGATATCTATTTTGCATATTTTTTTCTGTTCATTTTCTTGGAATGTCTTCCATCCTATCACCACCAGAATGTGAGCTCTAGGAGGGCAGGGATTTTTATTCTGTTTTCCTCACCACTCTTTACCCTTTACCCAGCACTGTGTATTTGTCAAAGGAATGTTGAGGAAGACAAGTGTTAGCTGCTGATAGATGGCCATGGAAGCTCAGTGAAAGTGTTGACTATAATAGGAACTGAATGGGTAGCTGGGATGGCTATGCCACATGGGGGATGCTGGGGCAGGTGTTTTTGACTTGGGCCTTTTCCCTACAGGTGTCACTGGAGAAGGTGCTCGGCATCACAGCCCAGAATAGCAGCGGCTTAACCTGTGACCCCAACACAGGCCATGTGGCCTACCTAGCAGGGTGAGTGGGTAGGCCTCAGCTTTTCCATCTGTAGAATGCAGATAATGCTGCCTACTTCTGAGGGCTGTAGAGAGGATTCCATGGGCCCATCTGTGTCTAGAACAGTACCTGTAGTGAATGTTGTGAAAGCCTTATTGTGACTACAGGTGGGAGGTGGCAGCAATTATGGGAAAGATGAGTGCTTAACACCCAAGCTGTGGTATTAGACCACCTGGATTTATATTCCAGCCCTACCATGTGCCCCTCTCTGCGCCTCTGCTTCTGTCTGTAAAACAAAAATAGTGAAATCCTCCACCTGAATAGTAGAGAGGACTGAAGGACATTCTGCAACTGTTTATTCCACAAATACTGATCTAACCTGACACTATTCTAGGCACCAAAGGGACCCCCTCACCCTACTCCTGCAGGGTGGGGCAGACCCATGATCATTCCTGATGAACAGTATCTGTTAGTGAGTCTTGGGGAAGGAAGCAGTACAGGTTAGAGTATAATGGTGGGCTCTTGAATCTGACAGTTGTAGATTCACAGCTATACTGGGTAGCCTTGGGCAAAGGACTTTCCTTTTCTGGACTTCAGTTTCCTCATCTATAAAATGGGACTAAGATTTCTGACCTTACCTTGCAGTTGTGAGGATTTAAAGAGGTTGTGTACATAAAATCTTTATTAGCCCAAGCATGGCAGGGCAGTTACAGAGGAGGTGTTGGTTTCTAGAATCCTCAGCATAAACACCTGGAGGAAGAGGTGACCAGAGAGAGAATCTTCTGCCCCGAGGGAACCTTGTCTATGTGTGAGCTCTCTTCTGTTGGGAACAGAATCATCCCTGAACCTCAGTCCTCCCCTTATTTTGGGCACATTTTCCTCTCTCTTCCCAGCTGTGTGGTCGTGATCTTGGATCCCAAGGAAAACAAGCAACAGCACATTTTTAACACTGCCAGGTAGGCTGGGCCTGGGTAAGAGGTGGGGATAGGACCAGGGTCCTGGGACATCTCCCCTTCCCCACATTGCATGGAAGTGCTCCTGGGTGGGTGACTCATTCATTCACTCACCCATCAGTTCAGCAACATTCACCAAATGTCTGCTCCATGTTAGGTACTGTCCCTTGTGCTGGGGACATAGCAGTGAACAAAAGAGATGAGAATCCCTGCTCTTTATAGAGCTGACAGCTCAGTGAAGGAGACAGACTAAATTAATTGGTTGGTAAGCCCACTGTGACCATTGCTATGAAGGAAATGATGGGGGATGTGTTAGGGCAGGTTTGCAGACAGAGAGTGGGGGAAGAGCCAAATCTGAGGGCTCTGGGAAGGCCTCCCTGATGTTAAGACTTGAAAGAAGTGAGGGGGTGACTCGTAAAAGTGAGGGAAGAGTGCTTCAGACAGAGAGAACATCAAGGGCAAAGGCCTGGCAGTGGTTAAAAATCACAGGCTGCTTGAGGAGCAGCCAGGGACTCATGTGCCTGGAATGGAGGAGTGGCTAAGGGGGAGATGAGACTAGAACAGACAGAAGTGTCATCAGATGGGCCTTAGGGATGGGGTTGGATTCCGATTGCAAAGAGAAGCCACTGGAGGGTGTTTATAGGCCAAGGATATGCTTTCCACACCCCAAGCAAGCTCAATCTCCCTTCCCTGTTTTACTTTTCTCCACAAAATATACTCCTTTCTCATACACTATTTAATTTCCTATGATATTCACTGTCTGTCTCCCTTCCATAGTGTGAGATCTCTGAGGGACTTTCTTTTAGTCAATTGGCTATGTCTCTTTCACTTAGAGCAGTATCTAGCACATCGATGGCACTTATTATTTCATGAATGAATGTGATATAGAAACATCCCTCCAGCTGTCCCTTTATTGAGAAGGCCTTTGGCCTTGAGTAGACCCAAGTTGGGACTGATTGATCACTGTGTTATCCTGTGACTTTGATCCCAATTGGGTTGTGACCTTTGTGAGAGACTGCATGTCACTCATTGGCAGGTCTCTTGGTATGGCAGGTCTCTTGGTATAGCAGGTACAAATTTTCTCTTGGAAGGGGCTTCTTGGGTCATTGGCTCCTGACCGTGGGTTCTGTCACTGGCAGTGAGGGCAGAACTGGGTTCCAGTCCTGAATCAAGAGGTTATTCACTATGTAATTTCAGGTGAGACACTTCTTTTTGAACCTTGACTTCCACCGAAATGTAATCACTACCTCCTATTGTTAATGTGTTTATAAGGCAACACACTGGTAAGGCAAAGGGCCACAGATTTGTTTGACGCAATACATTTTAAAGATTGGACTTGGTTGACAATATTTAAAGTTTTTTCATAAAAATCCATGTCTCTTTCATTTTTGGAAAATTAGAGATTCTGGCCCTCCGGGCCCACATTCCCACATGGCAGCTATGGACTGGAGCTTCATGACCTTTGTCTGAGCTCGCATCCTCCCTGCTGCCTTCCTGATTACTGTAGACAGTGGAGTAGGTAACCTTAATCTGAAGCAGATGGCATGGAAAGGGTCCTCTCTCAACCATTAATAGGGCTGTTTTAGGAGTGATGTGGCCAGAGTCGAGGTTTTTACCCTGGCTGCATTCTCAGAGTCACCTGACCCCTGGGCCTCATTCCCAGAGAAGACCTAGTCATTGGCCCAGAGTGGGACCTGGCCGTTGGCAACTTTTTAAACTTTTTATATTTAAATAATTTCAGACTTAGAAGAACAGTACAAAGAGTACATGTATACCTTTCACCCACATTCTCCAAATGTTAACATCTTACCACTTTTGCTTTCTCATTCTCTGTCTACATACAGATTCATTTTTTTCTGAACCATTTGAGAGCTGCAGATAAGATGCCCCTGTTTTTCTAAACACTTTGGTGTGTATTTCCTGAAAAAAACAAACAAACAAAAAATGACATGGTCCTTCAAAACTGCAATATTCAACAATATCAGGAAATTAAAATTGGTACATCACTATTATTTACTTTTCATTCAAGTTTCACCATTTTTCCCAAGAGTGTCTTTTATAGAAAAGGATTCTGTCCAGAATCATGCATTGCATATTATTGTCTCTTCATTCTTCTTCAGTCTGAAACCATTCCTCCATCTTTTCTTGACTTTCATGACCTTGACACTTTAGAGGATTATAGGCCAGGCATTTGGTAGAATGTGTCAACATTTGAGTTTGTCTGACGTTTCCTCATAGATAGATTCGGAGTCTGCGTCTTTGTCAGGAACACCTCAGAAGGAATGCTGTGTTCTTCTCAGTACATTCTATCAGGAAGTTCATGATGTTGATCTCACCCATGACTAGTAGTGTTCACTTTGAGCCCTTGATTGAGGTGGCGTCTGCCAAGCTTCCCCACTGTGAAGCCTCTGTTTTCCCCTTTGTGATTAGTGAGTACCTCAAGGGAACTTTCTCTGAAACTCTGCAGATATTATCCTGTTCTTCACCAGACTTGCACTCACTAGTCTTAGCGTGGCTTTGGCAGTTTGTAAAAGCTCCCCAGGGAATTCTGACATGCAGGATTGGGAACCTCTGACCTCAAGGCCAAGGCTCTGCACTGTCTGGTTAGGTAACCTTGGGCAGGGGATTTCCCTGTATTTATGTCTCCTCATCCCCAAAACCAGCTAATGAGAATCCTGACTTCATGGAGTGATTGTGAGGAATCAGTGTAGTGATGCCCATACAACATTTGGCAGAGGGCTGGGCACAGTCAGCTTGGAAATAGCTACAGACAACAGAAAACCCACAGTAAATGTGGTTTAAACACAAGGACATGCTTTTCTGCATGTAGGAAGTCTGGAGGTGGGCACCCAGGGGGCCGATGTCTCTGCGAGCATCAGGCACCCCCACTCTTATCTTTCTGTACCACAATGCTTATTGTGAGCCTTCTGTTCTTGAAGTCTCTGCACGGCCCCAAATGGAGTTCTGGGTGACATGTTTTTTCAGAAGGGGAACGAGTGGGGGGCAAAGGGTTCTCTTTGAGAAGCTTTTCTGGAAATCACACACACCCCTCTCACTGGCTAGACTAAGTCATGTAGCTGTACCTGTGTAGTTACAAGAGAGGTTAGGAATGTTCTCTAGCCAGGGACATTGCCATCCCAATTAAAATCGGGGTTCCTTCAGTGAGGGAGGAGAGGTGAGTGAACATCAGGTAGGCGGCTTGCCCTGTCTGCTTCTGTAGGAGCGATGGGAAGCCACCAGAGGGTTGAGTTGATGATGATGAAGGTTCATAGATTTACTCAGAGGCATTTACTTAGTGATCTGCACACCATTAACTCATGCGAGAGAGACAATTACTAGACTATTAAGGAACAGAGGTAAAAACAGTATTGAAAGAAAGAGGAGAGAGAAAAAAACAGCATGGTCTGGGAACAATGAAACTTCCTGCCAAATAACATGCAAACAAGTCTGGTCATTCCGTCCTCATGCAGGCTAGCTGAAGAGTGTCAGAGAGAAACACGTTGGTTGTTTATGGGTTTTCCAGAACACCTCGAGCTGTTAGCAGTGGAGCACATGCTTCAATTGTCTCAGTGTGATGTCTGCCAGCATCTTCCCTTCAGCACCACCTCCATTGTTAGGCCAGATCTGTACCGTTTCCTGCATCTGAATTTGTCAAGGTTACAGGGCTGAATGGTCTTAGGGAGTCCACTGTGTAGAAGGAGAGGAAAGGATGGATCCGCATTCAGTGTCCACCCCATCTGGGTTTAGGGTTTTAAGAGGAAGGGGCCTTTGTTTTACAGAACCGCATTTCCCTGTGCTGCTGCCCCCTTCTGGTAGCAGGGAATGCACGAACACTGCGTGCTATGCTGGGCACACAGGCAGTACTGGCTCTGTGGGAGCTGCTGGCACTCACCTCTCCTGGCCTTTTCCAGGCTTTGGAGCAAGGAGTGAGCAGAGTGCTATGAGCACAGCCAGGCTGGGATCTGGCTGCCCACCCTTTGGAACCAGTGGTCATCCCTTTTCCTTGCCCCCAGGAAGTCTCTGAGCGCTCTGGCCTTCTCCCCTGATGGGAAGTACATAGTGACGGGGGAGGTGAGTCATGATCATAATTGAGTGCGAGAAGAGGGAGGGGTATTGAGACCATTCCTTCTGTCCCCACCAGGCCTGGGGAGTCCCTGGAATAGCTCCTTCCTGGGCCAGAAAAGCCTCATGGCAGATGGGGGAGGTGGCTTTCGGGCACACCCATGGGTAACACCAACTTCAGCCCTGCCAGCCCCTCTAGCCCTGCCTGGTGCAGAACTCAGCAGCAGTAATGGTCCCAACCTTCCTCAGAATGGACACAGGCCTGCTGTACGCATCTGGGATGTGGATGAGAAAAGTCAGGTGGCGGAGATGTTGGGCCACAAGTACGGCGTGGCCTGTGTGGCCTTTTCCCCCAATATGAAGCACATCGTTTCCATGGGCTACCAGCACGACATGGTACTCAATGTCTGGGACTGGAAGGTGAGCCAACTGTTGGGTGTGTGGGCAATGCAGCCAGCTGCTAGAGCACCCTGAGTCTCAGGCATCAGGGGAACTAAATGAAATGAATTGGTAAAGTGCTCATTCATCCAGGAAATGTTTATTGAGCACCTACTCCATACTGATCCCTGTTCTAGGCACTTATTGTAGGGCATATGACAAGTTCTCAGCTAGTGGAATATATGATTATTTTTATACTGACCAGCTATGACCTTGATCAAGTGATTTAACCTCTCTGTGGGTCTTTTTCCTCATCCATAAAATGGATATAATAGTATCCGCCTGGTTGAGTTGCAAGAATTCAGTGAGTTGATATAGAAGACTGGAACAGCTAGGGGAGGACATGGAGTCAGCAGAAGTGGGTACCGAGTCCTGACTCTGTTCATAAGCTGCTACGTGACCTTGAGCACATGACATCCTCCCTCTGAGCATGGCAGAGTGCGGGGAGAAGCACCTTCCTTATAGAGCTATCAAGGGAATTCCATGAGTTATCCTGTGAAGAGCTCAGCAGGGCTCAGAGTGAGAGCACTATCTATGGCAGCCATGGTAGTGGCGTCCTCACCTCTCAGCTATGCCTGTCCTCAACCACATGTGAGCCGTAGAACTTGTACCCTTGGGGAGCTTACTCTCCAATTTAGTCACATGGGAACCTTTCCAAGCCTCAGTCTCCTCTGTAGTGGGAATGATAAGAGTGCTACAACTAGGTGTTCCCATAAAGCAGCTCACTGGAGGGCCCAAAGAAAACAGACTCGGAACTGGGGAGAGCAGGAGGACACAGGGCTGAAGGCAAAGGCTGAGGACAATAGTCCAGTGGGGTGAGTTACTGGTATGAATTTCTCTACACTGATTTTTCCAGAAAGATGTTGTGGTGGCCTCCAACAAGGTATCATGCAGGGTCATCGCCCTCTCTTTCTCAGAGGACAGCAGCTATTTCGTCACAGTTGGAAACCGACACGTGAGGTTCTGGTTCTTGGAAGTGTCTACTGAAACAAAGGTGAGTTTTTGTCCCTGCCCCCTCAGCCAGGCCTGGGGAGTAACCATCATGGGCAGTATGGATGCCCGTTTCTCTGAGTTTTGGGGACAGTGGTCTCTGGAGCTGTTTAGCTTCTCAGGGGTCTGGCTTCTGCTTTTGGCCTGCGCTCCAGGTGCTGGCTGGTAGGCCCTGCTAGGAAACCCCCACTGTGCTCACCTCCTCCCCCTACCCTGGGGCCAGACCTCATCCCTGGTTTGCTGTCTTCCAGCCAGTCTGCTGGAAGTGTGTGTTTTGTTTTTTTCTTCCCTTCTCCTCCACTTGGAAGAATTTCTTAGAGTCCTCCTATTTAGTTCTATTGTATCCTCTGGTCATGAGAGGCCCATCATGACCTTGTTGGGGTCTAGGCCATGTGGACATTGTCTTACTGTGCTCTGCTGTGCCTCCAGGTAACAGGCACGGTGCCCCTCATAGGGCGGTCAGGCATCCTGGGTGAGCTGCACAACAATGTCTTCTGTGGTGTGGCTTGTGGCCGGGGCCAGAATGCAGGCAATACCTTCTGTGTGTCCTACTCGGGCCTCCTCTGCCAGTTCAACGAGAAGAGGGTGCTGGAGAAGTGGATCAACCTGAAGGTACCCCACCTTCCCTCTGTGCTATTAATGAGGGAAACGCTCTTTCCTTGACATGGTCTCTGGAAAAACTCAGCAGTGTCCCTGTCTAGTAGTTGACCATACCAGCTCTGAGTTTGACTTCCAAGCTCTGCTTGTGTGACTCTGGCCAGTGACTATTCCTCTCTGAGCCTCAGTTTCCTCATCTGTAAAATGAAAATAACTGCTACATACTTCACAGAGTCAATAAAGAGTCACATGAGATAATATAGGTAAGGCATTTGGAACAGTACCTGGTACCCTGTAATTAATGGGGGTTAAGGTTACAATTGCTTTCCCATCGCTGTTTGATTCAGTTCACATTTCTCTTCTTTATTGAGCACTCTTGGCTAGTAGGAATACTGCCTTTTTTTTTTTAAATTTACGGTATCATTGATTCAATAATTTTCAGTCAAAAAAAGCCTGTAACAAAAACTGCATTTTAAACTAAAGGATGATATATGAATAAATTGCAGAACCACTTTCTTCAGGATCTAAGGGTTTGAGTTCATAATGTCTTCCCATTTCCAGATCTGGATGTCTGTTTGGCTGTCGGGATGAGCATCTCAGTTTCCCTTACTTTTTCTATTCCTGCACTGACTCCCCTCCAGTACTCACCTTTAGGGCTAATGGTATGGTGTCAGATGTATGGAAGAATTCTAAGTTTTATCTGTCTTTCCCAGTTGGTTAAACATCTTTTTTTCCTCCTTTGAATCCTTTGCTAGAACTCGTGCAGCTTTTAATCAAGTCAGAAGCTTTTGACTGATAGATGTGTAGCCCCTGACCAGTTGTCTTCAGTGACTCATAAATTAAGTCTATGGGGATTTGAAAAAACTCATAATTTGTGTCCAGAGTTCTGGCACTTCCTGCCCCTTCTATCTGAATGTCCTGGTGGGATAGACAGGCCTTCTTGTATGCAGAAGCTTTTTTCTATGGCGCTTTGAAGTATAATCTCTGTTAAGTTGTTTTTAAGTAACAGGGAATACAATTTAAGCCTAAAATTCAACCCTATTACTGAAAGTGACCTATCTGAAGTCACAGTCTGCTGAACAGATATTCTTCTGTAGGTAGCAGTGATAGCTGTATCCAGACTTGTACCTGTCTATTCCTGATTCTAAAAATCTTAAAATGTGCTAAGATGGGCTTCTTAGGCCCAAGAAACTATAGGCTTCTCTGAAGGCCCAAGACTTTCTTGTCAGTCCCCATGTCCCTGAACTGACCCATAAGAAGCACAAAGACCACTTTGGGTCACCTTTGCCTCCACAGGTCTCTCTGTCTTCTTGCCTCTGTGTCAGCCAGGAGCTCATCTTCTGCGGCTGCACAGATGGGATAGTTCGCATCTTCCAGGCCCACAACCTGCATTACCTTGCCAACCTGCCCAGGCCACACTACCTTGGGGTGGATGTGGCCCAGGGCTTGGAGCCCAGGTACTACATGGCAGGGGGAGAGGGAGGGGGAGGGGGAGACCACCTAGGAAGACCAGGTGCTGTAGGCATAAAAAAATAATAATAAAATAAAATAAAATTCCTGGTGGCTGCCCATGGACCTCAGAACAGACTATAAGCTCCCCCCACCAGCCTCTATCAATTCCCAGACCTGTCTTCTACCATTTTCCCCTGGCACAGTGGGCTCCGGCCACACAGCCCCTAGCTGTTCCTGCAACATGCCAAGCCCAGTGTGCTATCTCCTTAAGCCCTTCCACTTGCTGTCAGGACCCACCTCTCCACACAGCTGGCTCCTTCTCACCAGAGAAGCTTCCCCTGGCTACCCAATCAATGCGGCCCTCTGCTCTATTTCACTAAACCATTTATGACTATCTAAAATGATCTTATTTGTGTACTTATTTATTATTGAACTCCCTCACTAGACTCAAGACTTTATGGTGGCAGAGATTTTGCTGCCTCATAGCTGTATCCTTCCTGCCTAGGGCTGGCCAGTATGTAGGTAGGTCTGGAAGCATGGATAGATACCAGCAGGCAGACTCTTAGAAAAGGCACCCAGGAAGTATTGCTCAGGCACCCAGCATCCCCTAATTAGGTAGCTCTCCTCCCCACCAAACTGACTCACAACAAAGAGTAAATAAATATGTCACAACTCAGCCCTTTCACCCACTCTTGACATGGCAACCAGAGGGATCTAATGCTCAAAACCAATGCTTAAAATCCCTGGTGGTCTGCGGCCACGCCACTCCAAACACGCCTGATCTCATCTGATCTTGGAAGCTAAGCAGGGTCGGGCCTGGTTAGTACTTGGATGGGAGACCACCTAGGAAGAGCCTGGAGATTGCTATTGGGTATCTCAACGTAAAGAGGGTGGGTCAGCAACCCACAGACAGTGATATGTTGTAGTGGCTGGGCTGCCTAGCTCTGCCAGCTTCTGCTATGGGCCATGTGGCCTCAGGCAGGTAACTATCAACCTGTGCTTCAGTTTCTTCATCTGTCAAATATATTGCCTACCTCTCATGGAGATTGTGGGGATTCAGTACAGCTAAAGCTCTTGGTTCAGCACAGAGTAGGTGATCAGTAAACTCTAACCTTTGTAGAAGGGCTCCAGGCCAGGAGATGGCTCCCTGACACTCTTATATAGAGACTCTTGATCATGTGTCAGTGGGTCTCCGAGAGGGAAGGCCTGAGGTATGTGCTCACTGTCTTTCCATGCTCAGAGAGGGACGATGAAGCTTGAGTTGGGTGAAATAAGGGGAGAAAAATGTTAATAGGAGTCGAAAATTCAAATGCTCTCAGGGGCCAAGCAAAAGCTTCCACTTTTTAACCTCTGTATCAGAAACAAAGCAAAGGAAGAGGGAGCTGGGAGAAGTGGAGTTAGAGTAGGAGAGGTGGACCACCACGGTATTGACAGGCATGAGACAGCTTAAGTGTCACCACAGGTGGCTGTGGGTGACATTAATTGTGATTGGTGACCTGTGTTGCCTTGTTAGTTTCCTCTTCTGCAGAAAGACAGAAGCAGTCTACCCTGATACAGTGGCGCTGACCTTCGACCCCATCCACCAGTGGCTGTCCTGTGTGTACAGGGACCACAGCATCTATATCTGGGATGTCAAAGACATCAACAAAGTAGGCAAGATGTGGTCAGAGCTCTTCCACAGCTCCTATGTCTGGAACGTGGAGGTAAGCCCCTCTCCCTCCCTGCCCTTGCTCAGCCCCCATCTGGGGAAAGTTCCTGCAGAGTTTGGGGAACCCATTCAGCCATTACTTCATAAGATACTCATGGACTCCAGCTATGTGCCAGGTGCTGTTCTAGCTGCTATGGATACACCTGGCAAGGAAACGGACAAAAGTCCTGCCCTCGTGGAGCTCACATTTGGGTGGGAAAGTAAACCCATAAACGTCATCAATATTTAATACACAAGGCAGCAGTACCTCTCTGAAAAAAGTAGAGTAGGGGAAAGAGGGTTCAAGGGTGCTTCCTATTCTAGAGAGGAGAGTTGTGAGGGGGCCTGTCTGAGGACATGGCATTTGAACAGAGACCTGCAGGAAGCGAGGGGGTGAGATGTACATGACCACTGGGGAGGACAGTGAGAGCAAAGGTCTTGCAGTAGGAATATGTGTATTTCAGAGAGCCTGCTATGGAGGCCATTTGTGTCGTTCATTGCATTTTTAAGTGTTGAAGAAGTTTTTATTTTCTGCATATGAATCCATGGGGATTTTTTTCATTCTCTAAAGCTGTTCTGAGTACTTGCAGATAAGACAACTGGTGGAGAAAGAATTGTATTTTACTTTTTTCCCCTGAAAATTTCTTACTACTGCTAGGAATATTTGTCCTAGAGAACTTGTATTTAGCCTTTTAACTGTTTGCATTCATCTGCCTTTGTGGATGTGATACTTCTGTTGATAGCACTTTTCTTACTTAACAAGAATGTTTTCAAAATAACTTTAAAAATTTATATATAAATATATTCTCCTTGAAAAAAGGGTGAAATATTACAGATAAAGTCTTTTTGATGACCTCCCCTCAATTCTGCTTTCTCTCATCCTCACCCTTGTTATCAGTTTATCATGTGTTTTTTCAGTTCATTTTCTTTATATATGCCTTTTATTTATTTATGCTTATATATAAGTATTATTTTTATTTTATTGAATTACATAATATAAATGTTATTTATGTATCATATCTACATATCCTCAACAAAAATATCTGGATGGATCTTTTTTAGGATCTTTTTATCAGTTTTGGAAAATTCTCAGCCAATACAGATTTAAGAATTGCCTCTATTCCATTCTCTTTCTTTTTCTGTAATCTTATGTCCTACCTTTCTATCCTTCATTTTTAAGAATAAAACAAATGTAGGAAACCACACAAAAGAAATGTACAGTTTATCGACTATTGTTAGCAGCTGTTGACACTCAATGCCTAAACTCATTTATTCACTGGGGGTTGCAATATGGTGATATTCTAATTCTAATATGAAGAGATATTTCCCCTCATCTGGTCACCCAGTAGTACATTTCATATAGGAAAGTCAGGATAAATGCTTGATTCTTTCCGTTTATTTACCAGTTTTCAAGATTATGAATTGGTTACCTGTCCTCTAAAGGTAACTAGTTATTTTTAATTGATATCATTATAAACTCATATTTAAATATATTGGATGTATTTTAATCCATTGCAATTATTAACATAATTAGAGCTCAAATGATCCCATCTTTGGCCAGTGGGAGCCTCTTCAACTTAGCTCCTACATCCTTTGGACATAACCCTAATAGTTTCTAATAGCTACTTGCTATCGGGATGACAAGATATTACAGCCTCATTCTGTACATTTCCTATCCCAGTCCTGGAACCAGCCATTTCTTTGTATGTCTTGAAGAAGCCTTTGGGTTTTGTTTTTGTGTGTATGTGTTGAGTTTTTTTGTTTATTTTTTCAATTCAAATTAGTATTTCACTTGATCTTAGCCAAAATGCCAAGAAGCAATTAAGTTAGTATTTAGTCTGGGTGCTGGGGATGCTCATAGTTATTGAATTGATTCTTCTAGAATTCTAGTTTTCAAACACATAGGGGATGATGGAATTAGAATATGCTCAGTTAACCATTTACTTGTTCCCACTTAACCATTTACTTGTTCCCACAATATATATACAAAAATCTAAGGATGACAATTATTTGATTTTGAAAACAGTTAAAACAATTTTTTGCAGAGGTTCTCTCCATTCTCCCCAATTTAAAAAATTATATCTATATGATCTGATTATGTAGCCATTATATGCTATAGTCTCTCCCTTTTGACCTCATTCATTTTAGGGGAGGTATAAGTGTATGTAGTGGCAAAATACACAAAGCATAAAATTTACCATTTAAATCATGTAATAACCTAAATTTAGTGGCATTTAGTACATTCACAATGTTGTACAATTGTCACCGTCATCTAGTTCTGGAACATTTTCATCACCCCAGAAGGAAACTTTATACTCATTAAGCAATCACTCCCCATTCCCATTAACTCAGCCCTTAGTAACAACTAATCTGCTTTCTGTCGCCATGGATTTGCCTATTCTGAATATTTCATAGAACTGGAATCATAGGATATATAAACTTCGTGTCTGGCTTCTTTCACCTAGCATAATGTTTTCAAGATTCGTCCATGTTGTAACATGCTTTAGTACTTCATTCCTTTATATGTTTAAATAATACCCCATTGTATGGATGCCACATTTTGCTACCCATTCATCAGTTAATGATATTTGAGTTGTTTCCACCTTTTGGCTATTGTGAATAGTGCTGATGTGAATGAACATTCATGTACCAACTTTGTTTGAACATCTGTTTTCAGTTCTTTTGGATATATACTCAAGAACAGAATTGTTGGGTCATACAGTAATTCTATGTTTAACTTTTTGAGGAACCACCAAACTTTTCCACAGCAGCTAGACCGTTTTACATTCCCACCAGCACTGTACAATGGTTTCAGTTTCTCCACATCCTTTCTAATACTATTTATTTTTATATATGGTATTTTTAAAGTTATAAACATCTTAGTGTTTGCGAAGTGGTACCATATTGTGATTTTGACTTACAGTTTTCTAATGATGATGTTGAGCATCTCTATGTGCTTGTTGGTCATTTGTATATCTTTGGAGAAATGTCTGTTCAAGTCTTTTGCCCAATTTTTACTTGGGTTGTCTTTTTGTTGTTGAATGATTAGAGTTCTTTATTCTGTATACTAGATCCTTATCAGATATATGGTTTGCAAATATTTTCTCCCATTCTTTGTTATCTTTTCATTTTCTTGATGGTGCCCTTTGACATACAAAGGTTTTTAATTTTGATAAAGTTCAGTTTATCTAATTTTCTTTTATTGCTTGTACCTTTAGTGTCATATCTAAAAATACTTGCCAAATCCATAGTCATGAAGATTTACTCCTCTATTTTCTTCTAAGAATTTTATTGTTTTAGCTCTTTTGTTTAGGTCTTGATCTCTTTTGAGTTAATTTTGTATATGGTGTGAAGTAAGGGTCCAATATCATTATTTTGCATGTGGATGTATAGTCCCAGCATCATTTGTTGAACAGACTTTTCTTTCCCTATTGAACCATCTTAGCACACTTCTCAGAAATCAGTTGACCTTAAATGTATAGGTTTAATTTTGGACTCTCAATTCTATTCTATTCTATTTATGTATGGTTGTCATTATGCCATTACTATAGCTTTGTAGTAAGTTTTGAAATTGAGAAGTTACTATCTCCTATCCTTTCACTTAACCCTGAAGGACTCCCTTTAGCATTTTTTAAAGTCAGGTTTTTATTAGCAACAAATTCCCTCAGCGTTTGTTACTTGTGAAGGCTTAATTTCTCCTTCCTTTTTTGAAAGATAGTTTTGCTGGATATAGAATTATTGGTTGACAATTTTTTCTTTATAGTACTTTTAAATGTATTGTCCCACTGCCTCTTAGTTTCCATGATTTCTAATGAAAAATCAACTGTTAATTTTATGAGTATCCTTAGTACGGGGCAAGTCACTTGTCTCATTGCTTTCAAGAATTTCTCTTTGGCTTTGGCTTTCAATCATTTATGGTACGTCTTATGAATCTCTTTTAGCTTGTTTATCCTACTTGGAGTTTTTTGAGCTTCTTAAATATATCTTTTATCAAATTTGAAAAATCTTCAGCCATTATTTCTTAAATTATTTTCTGCCCTTTTCCATTTTTCCTTTATGAGATTCCATATATGTTTGTATTCTCTATGGTGGTCCCCTACGCTCTATTCATTTTTATTTATACTTTTATTTTCCTGATCCTTAGACTAGGTAATTTCAGTTGACCTATCTTCAGGTTCACTGATTCTTTATTTTACCTGTCAAAGTTGCTGTTGAAGCCCAGTGAATTTTTTATTTTAGTTATTATATTTTTTAGCTCTAGATTTCTATTTGCTTCCTTTTTATAATATCTGTTTCTTTTTCGATATTCCCTCTTTGGTGAGGCACCATCATTCTCCTGGTTTCTCTTAATTCTTTGTCCACAATTTCCTTGATCAGTATATTTAAGATAGTTGATTTAAAGTCTGCGTATAATAAGTCCAGTCCAAGCTTCTTCAAAAAAAGTTTCTGTTACTTTTTTTCTGACAAATGGACTATACTTTCTTTCTTGCATTCTTGTCTTATAATTTTTTTGTTGAAAACTGGGCATTTTGACTATTATAATGTGGTAACTCTGGAAATCAAATTCTCCCGATCCCCAGGGTTTGTTGTTACGGGTTTTAATTATTTGTTCAGTGACCTTTCTGAACTATTTTTGTAAACATTGTATTCTTTTTCATGTATGGTCACTGAACAATATATCCTATTATCTTAGTGGTCAGCTAGTGATTTGACAGCAATTTCCTTAAATATCAAAATTTAGCAGCTTCTTTCTTTATTAAGCACTCCCCTGGTTGTTGTAAGTTAGATTCCAGAGTTCTGAAAAAGTTAATTATGACAGTTCTTGCCAGCTTAAGTTTGCTTTAATAGAAGAATGGCTTTTTGGAATTCCTTACTGTGCCATTTTTAGTGAGGTCAGTTGACCCTCATTTATTCTTCATTCTACAAGTAGCTATATATTTAATTCTATGGCGGTGTCTCTCTAGTTATTTTTGTTGTCTGAAGCTCATTCTTTACATTTGTCAGGAACAGTTTATGGGGACATTTCTTGAGTTTTCACATGCTGATAACAGTTTGTCTGTGCCCTTTATACTTAAAAGTAACTTTTACTGTATAGAAAATGCCTGGCTCACATTTTCTTCCTTTGAATATGTTACTCCATTTTCTTATGATTATTGAAATGCCTAATGTCTTTCTTTCCCTTTTAACATGTGCTGTTTTTGCCTAGAAGCCCAAAGGATTTTTCTCTTTTTCTTTTAAGCCTAGAAATTTTACTCTAGAGTATGTCTTGGTGTCGGCTTTTATAGGTAGACATATTTTCGAATTATAGATTTTAGTATTTTTTTCTTTTCCCTTGATTTGGTTTTCTTCAGGGATTTCTATTATCTATATGTTGAATCTTCCTTGCCTAGCTTCAGTATTATCACTTTTCTCAAGTTCTTTTAGCTCTTTCATAATTTCTTTTTGATTTTTAATAATTTCCTTTTTTCACATGTTTCTTAATGCCTTATCTTTTGTTTTTATTAACTTTTCGGTTCCTTTTAATTTGTCCTTTATTTCTGAAATGATTTCTTCATTTATTTCTAACTCTGAATTCTATCATCTTATCTCTGAGTTTTTCTCATTGTGGTTTTTCATACTGGGTAATTTTCTTAATGTCTTTTAGCTTATTTTGAAATAATAAGTTATAGTTCTGATCTGTTTTATGGAAAGGTGTTTCTGATGTGCCATTTTCTTTTTCTTTTATTTTAAGTAGTAACTTTATTTTGGACTTAGTCTCGGTACTTTTTTTGTTGTTCACTTTCATATGATAATAGTTTTTCTGAATTTTTTGAGATTGGGGTGGTTCAGGACAGGTTTTCTAATATACCAAGAAAGAACTTCATCTTCTGATTTTCATATGGTTTAAAAAATATGGCTGCTTGCTTTCTGATATTTCCTTATGTCCCTATTTATGTATTATTTCCCTGCTTTTATCTGAACCTCCTTTTTACTTTGTCTCTCTTGTCTCTATTCTGATCGATTTTGTTTTGCCTTTGAACAGTTTTCTCATAGTGTGGGTCTTTGTCCTGGAAGAGAGCCCTGGAAGGTCAGTTTTCAGAGTTCACAAGGCTTCGACGGCTCCAGTCCTTCCAGAACTTACTGGCAAGCTCTTGCACTCTACCACTATTGCAGTAGATAAAACCCTCCCAGTTTCAGCTGCTGTTCAGTTTGGCCTTTTGTACTTTCCTGTGAATACCTAGCTGGCTACTTTGGGGTTATCCTGTCCTTGGATCTGTCAGGGGTCTCATTGATTTTCTTGTATACATGTTGATAACATGTAGGTCTTATAACTGAAAGTAGTTTGTCCCTACCTACTTGTATTTTGGAAGTTATGAGAAAAGCTCGTCACCTAGTAAATGTTACTTACCCATGGGGTTTGTTTCTGCCATCTGGCTGCTCTTTGTTATATGGGGACTTAGATTTAAAAATCTGCACTGCTTTGGTCATCATCTTCTCAGAACCCAGTCTTTTATACTCAAAATCTCTTTATATGTTGTCTTTTTGTCTCTCTGACCTACATTCTGAGTAATGTCAAATTCTGTCTTTCAAGTCACTTCATTTCTTTTCAACTGAGTCTAATCTTTGGTTTTTAATATTTTTTATTTTTTATTTCTATGAACAGTTCTATTTTGTTCTTTTTCAGCTGTGCTTGGTCATTCTTTATAGTTAGTTTCCGGTTGTCTACTCATACTTTTAATATTGTCAAAGTTTTTCTATTTCTTTAAACATATAAGCATAGTTATTTTATATTTTGTCTGATAATTCCAATATTTGATGGTAGACTCTGTTATTTCTGCTGCTTCTTGCTCATGATACCTTGTTTCCTTTTGTGCTTAGTAAACTGCCCACTTTCCTTGGAAATTTATTTGTGGAGATGTTTTATGGCCTGGGCTGAAAATGGGGCGTGGACTATATATGGTAGCATTTTTGTCCTTTTTCTCTTGTTTATTTTTAACATAGAAGGCATTAAACTATGCCTGTTTATCTGCAACTTTTTCCACGAAAATGCAACAGTATATTATAGTGCTGTCATTAAAGTAGTAATGAATTGCTCTTTGCCTTGTTCTCTGGGAACGGTAGGTATATCCTGAGTTTGAAGATCAGAGAGCTTGTCTGCCATCAGGATCTTTTCTGACTTGTTCTTCAGACAACACAATCCGCTTCTGGAACATGGATAGCAGCCCTGACTCTCCCTGGCAGAAAAACATCTTCAGTAATGTGAGTGGCTTCGTTGTGAACCATCTTTGAGGAGGAACAAAGACCCGCTTTAAGCTAGGATATTGGGGCAGGAGTGAGTCCAATAGAACTTTGATGTTAGGCATCACTAGGGGTATAAACCAGGAACCAAGGTGGGTCACTCTCTGTCTCCTGCTCCCTTGTTTCTCTCTCTCTTTCTTCTCTTTCTTTTTGAGTAACATAGCATGGTATCCCCTCTCTTATCTCTCTGCCAGTTAGCAACTGTTGTCCAGGTGTGTTGATACAGCTATTCCAGGCAACCTGACATATTCAACAGAAGATAAATTGCTCCCCAAGCTTGAGTTAGAGCTCCCTGAGAGAGCACCTGATGGACCAAATCAGGCAGTGCCTTCCCCTGTCTAGCTAGCTGCAATACAGTGAAGCCATGGGTGGGGTGTTGACAGGACCCCAGAGACAGCCATAATGGGAGGCGTGGGAGAAAACACTTTGCTGAAGAAATGGTTTGTATTGTTAGATCAATAAGGGAGCTTCTCTGAGGAGCTGAGACCTGAACGCATTATTTATTCTGCAGATACTTATTAAAATCTGTGCTTAGGTGCTATGCTATATGCTGGGAACACATCAGTGACTAAGACAGACACTTCTCCTGCACTTGTGGCACCCACAGTCTAGTGGGGAAAGGCAGACAATGAACCAGTAACTGCAAATTATGATATAATCACAAGTGTGGTAAGCACCATGAAAGAAAATTACAAAGTGCTAGTAGGATATGTATCAAAGTCATCTGATCTTATCTGTAGCATCAGAAGCAGCTTCCTAGTGGAAGAGATAACTAAGCTGAGATATGAAGAATTGGGAGGAGTAAAGAGGGAAGGGGAGAGTGTCCCATGCCAGAGGAATAGCCTGTCCAAAGGCCCTGAAGTGGGATTGAGCTTTGTGAGTTAAAAAATGTGAAAAGTCAGTGTGGCTGGAACAGAAAAGGCCCTTTAATGCAGGGTGTGTATGTTTGTGCTCATTTATTATTCCCTTCACCCTACAAACCAAAACTACCATCTTCTCTTGTGCACTCGTGATATATATGTTATATTTAGCTGCATACAATAGAAAAACCCAAAACAAGAGGTAAAAGTTTGTTTTTTTGACTCATAAAAATAGTCTGGACGTAAACAGTCTGGGCTGTTATGACAGCTGCAGGAAGCCCTCAGAGATCCAAGAGCCTTTTAGCTCTCCACCCTGCCATTTTGAAGGAGTGGCCCTTGTTTTAATCATCAAAATGGCTTTTGGAGCTCCAGTCATCACATCAAAATTCCAGGCAGGAAAGGAAGCAGAAGAGTTCTTGCTTGCTATACATTTCATTGACCAGAATTTATTCACAGAGTCTCATCTAGCTGCAAGGGAGGCTGGGAAACATAGTCATTATTCTGAATAGTGAACTTCCCAGGTCAAAATTGGAGTTCTGTTACTAACGAAGAATGGGAGACTAGCTGTTGGAAGACAAAACTGCAGAAGTGCTTCAGAGCTTCTCACAGCATTGACCTTAGCCCTCTCCTTCCTGCAGACCCTACTGAAGGTAGTGTATGTAGAGAATGATATCCAGCACCTGCAGGACATGTCACACCTCCCAGACCGGGGGAGTGAGAATGGGATACCTATGGACGTGAAAGCTGGGGTGCGAGTCATGCAGGTCAGTCCTGATGGCCAGCATTTGGCTTCAGGCGACCGAAGTGGAAATCTGAGGTAAGTGGGCTCTGGTAGTTGTCTGGTGTACACCTCCCAGCTCGGGCTCAGGTACTCAGGGTGGTAGGGAGGAGCTCTGGCCGTTGCACGTCCAGGTACACATTGAGAATAAGGGCTATGAGTAGCAATCCTGTAATTAGCCACCCCTGGGAACTTAAGTGAAGAAGTATCTTCCAAAAAGGCTGAGGTGTGAGGATAGCTACTGGGACCTCAGCAGTTGGGACATGCGAACTTTGCCCACAGAGTAAATAGGCAAATTTCCATGACTCTAGGACAGAGTGACACTTTACCAGCCATTTGGTACCACTGCTGAACCATCAGAGAAGATGCAGCTGGAGTTTGGGGGATCCTGGGGACACTGGGAGAGGGGCTATGAGGATGGGCCATTTGAGGGCTCAGTTCATACTGCAGAGGTTTTTCAAGATGTTACTGGCTCAATAGTTGCTGACAAAATATGAGCCCCTGTCACAGGGACCAGGTTTAAGCTGATAAATGACAGTTGTGACCACTTGGTTACTAGGGCCATTGAGAGACGAAAGGGACCAGGAGGAACTGAATAGCATGTCCCCCATAAAGTGACAGCTACCATAAAGCGCCAGGAGTACAGGCTCCAAGTTGTGTGTGTGTTCCCAGTGTCCAAGAAGGACAGAAATTTTTTCTCTGAAATTCTATGATTTTTAAATGCTGGCAACTTTTTAAATATCAGTCATTGTATGAGGCAAGCCAAATATGTCAATGGGCTGCTCCCATCGACAGCATTCTGCCATGAATGGTAGAAACAGTAACAAGAGCTATGTGGGCATAGCTCTCTTCCCTCCCAGCTGGCTGCTGGCCTGATACCAACCAATTTAGTCCTCTCACTGACCCTCCAATGTAAGTGCAATTATCAGCTGCATTTTCAGATGGGGTGAGGCAAGAGAAGCAAAGTGGCTAGGCTAAGATCACACAGGTAGAGAGTAGAGGAACGGGAACAATTGTCTCTTGTTTCAACCCTGAATGACCTGTCAATTGTTTGATTTCATTTGGAGAGAATGAAGAAAGTCTAGATTTGAGACTCTTTAAGAGTGAGAGATTAGAACCAGATATTCCCACCCATAGATCCTATCCTTGAATATGACCTCTGACTCCTGGCCCCTGCCCCACCGTCAGGGATCACCTCTGATACAGCTCTACCCTAATCCTTGTTCTTCAGAGGATTGTCCTAGATCTGACCCATGGAACCACAAGGGGCTGTGTGCTCACTGAGGTCCTCCCAGGCTTGGCACTGCTTCATTTAAGATGGCAGGTGTCCAGATAAGAGTAGCTGCGCAACTCTAGACTATTTGACCAAGGCAGGGGGTTCCTCATGTTGCCCACCTGGCTGTGGTAGAGTGCCTGGAATAAGGAGCAAGGGTAGGAGGGCCCTCCGAGCAGGGCACAGCAGGCAGTGTATGTCTCCCAGGATCCATGAGCTGCACTTCATGGATGAGGTGGTCAAGATGGAGGCCCACGATGCTGAGGTGCTATGCCTGGAGTACTCCAAGCCTGAGACAGGTGAGCATACCCCAGGGTGGCAGCAGGAAGGCAGTGACCTCCTGGCATAGCCACAGAAAGGGGAAATTGGTGTCTGTAAATATCAGCTGGAAGTCCTGTGGTTAGTAGGGGCCCCTGTCTTTGGCCCTAGGACCAGGGTGACTAGGACTCTAGAAAGCAAGACACTGGCAAGCAGGACTCCATTTGCTTACCCTGATGCCCATGGCCCTGGGCAGTGTTTGTGTTACAGAGATGAATGTCGAATGAGCGAATGTGTGAATGAGTTCACCCTCTACTGGAGACGATAGATTGACAGTTAAACATCTTATTTTGAAAAAGTTAAATGTCTACAGAAAAAATGCAAGAATGTTATAATGAATACCTGTGTGCTATTCACCCAGATCCCCCATTTTTCCTTTTAAATCCTGTCTGACTCTTTGACTATATAGTGACTATTTGCTTCTCCCTCTCCATTTCTCTGTGTTTTTTAATAAAATAATAGTATATACATTATTTCTTCTTTTGCTGAACTATTTGAGAATAAATTACAGGCATGATGCCCATTCATCCTTAAATGTTTCTGTGAGCATTTCCCAGGATCGAGGACATCCATTTACGTGCCCACAATGCTTATCAAATGCAGGAATTTCACTTTGATGTTATATTGTCATCTGTCTTATGGTCTTTATTCCCATTTTGCCAGTTATTCCAATACTGTCCTTTATAGCACCTTTGTTTTTCCAATCCAGAGTCACGCTTTAGTGGTCTTAGCTCTTTTGCCACCTTTATTCTGGAACATTTCTGTAGACTTAATTTGTCTTTATGACTTTGGCTTTCTGCAGAGCATAGACCAGTCATTTCATTTAATTTTCTGTTTGGGTTTGTCTCTTTGTTTGCCTCATAATTTGATTCTGATGATACTCAGCAGGAACATAACGTAGGCAGAGTTATGTCCTCCTATGGTAATAATCTTTCCCATGCTTTTTTTATTTCTTCCTGCCCCTGAACCCTCTGTCCCACCAAATTTTCTGTAAATCTCTTTTTACGCAGTACTCCTTTCTTGAGCTTCCCTCCACTTTAGGTCATGTTAGGCCTCAGACATACCAGGTGACCAGGGTAGGCCCTATCTGAGGGGGCCAGCAGGGAAGGCCTAGTGGCAGAAAGCAGTGTGGCAGCAGGTTGGTAGTCAGTAGGACCTGGACATGATCTATGAAGCCAGAGCTTAGAGAGTGAGGGGATACTGTTTCCAGGGGGCTGAGAAGTTGGCAGGGCTTCACATGGCATGCCAAGGAGTTGGACTTGGTAGGAAGGAATGTTGAGCTCTACTACAATGTCTGCTGCGGGCACGAGTGGAGGCGTGTTCATATGTTGGTGAAGATTCATCCTCCTTGAACTGGTAGTATGGGATACAAAATGCCAGGGTTTGGGGGCCCTGGAGAAAGACTACATAGAACTGAGGGAGTGGACTCCTTCTGGGTTTGGGGCAAGTTAGCAGCAGTTATAGAACCAAAGTCCCCTTCTTCAAGGCCTGGAAAGCCCAGTCATGCTTCTCTTTGGGAGGCCAAGGCATTAAGCAGCCTTCTGGGAACCCAGGCCACCCTCTCCACTCAGGGCTGACCTTGCTGGCCTCAGCCAGTCGAGACCGACTGATCCATGTGCTGAACGTGGAGAAGAACTACAACCTGGAGCAGACCTTGGATGACCACTCCTCCTCCATCACGGCCATCAAGTTTGCAGGTGAGCCCCTTCCTGCTCCCGGCACCTCATTAGATGGGCTCCTTTGGCTGCAGGGAACAGCAAAGACTCCCTTTACCTTAGACAAAATAAAGGGAAAAGCAAGCTCCGGATTCGGGCACAGCCGGATCCAAAGGTTGAATTTTTTAATTAAATTATTAGGACTCTGTTAGCTGTGCATTTCTCTGGAGAGCAGGATCTCAGTTGTCACTGGGCCACTGGAAAGAGATTTCCCCTCTTCCTATCCATTTTGGCAGAAATTCGAAGCTAACTTTTGTTTTGCTGGCTCGAGGCACCTGCCCTTTCCAGAACAGTTATCAGTGCCAGGGCTTTGGGGTGTTTTCTTGGGCTTATGTGCCAAGATCTGACCTATTTTTACTCCTAATCCAGGCATTAGGTGAGTGCTGGTTCCCTAAAAGAAATCAAGGTGTCAATCTTGTGAGAGCAGGATGGGCACTGGTAAACTTGGCAGAAAGAGAAGTGACGATTGCTAGAGGCTGAATCTGTGCTGGGGATCATCCTTGCACCATCTCAACGTCTTTCTCCCTCCTCCCCCATTTTACAGCCACAGTCATAGGTCGTAGGCACAGGCCTAGGATCTCGCCTAAGGCTGCCCTTTTCAAAGCCCTCGCTCAACAAAGAAATCAAAGGGATTCCTCAAAGACGGAAAAGATTCAGTATGGAGATCCCTGGCCCTAAGAGATTCCAAGGGATGGAGAGGCAGGCCCTGTGGGGTATAACTGATCAGAGCCAGGAGTGTGTTCAAAACTATATTGAAGAATAATATGTTCATGGGGAGAATACATTCATGCCCTCTATCAAAGTTCTTAACTATGAAGTGTTTTTTACATATAATCTTGTGACAGAAGAACATATTAATGTCTTGGGATCCTCCCTACTTCTTGCCCTGCTTCTCTTTAGCTAAGGTGATAGGGAGCCAGGCAAAAACAAGTTAATGTTGTTTGATGTGTCTTGACGAAGACCTAACAAGAGTTCATTAGCTAAAACGTTAAAAACCTGTTCATTCCATGGACTAGAGGTATTTAGAATAAATCAGTAAATCTGGCAGTTTGGCCAGCAATGACCTCACCTTTAATGAATGGTCTAGATCCAAGAAGGGTGATGACTGGCCCGGGGAGTCTGTTCGTTAGGCCACCTTCTGAGGGGTGTGGGCCTTCATTAGAACTTCAGCCAGTGTGAGGACATGCAGCTCCTAGACCCAGCTCCTGAGTGCCCTGCTCTGCCAGGCTGGCCCCCCTGGGGGTTATGCTCAAAACACTGATAGTGAGTATAAACTGGGCACCAGCCCATTTAACCTATCTGAAGCTACCCTGCTAAAGAAGAATTCAGTCTTTTAACTCTTTTCTGTGAAACATATGTCCAAACAAGTGACTACAATACATTTATTTTACAGTCATGCACCATACAATGACGGTTCAGTCAATGACAGGCCGCATATACGAAGGAGGTCCCATAAGATTATAATGGAGGTGAAAAATTCCTATCGCCTAATAACATCATACCCTTCATAAAGACATAGTGCAACACATGTCATAGTACTCACATGTTTGTGGTGACCCTGCTATAAACCTACTGCGTGCGCTGCCAGTCAGATAAAAGTATAGCACATACAATTAATGTATAGTACATAATACTTGGTACTAGTAATAAATCACTGTTACTGGTTTATATATTTGCACTATACTTTTAATTTATTTTAGAGTACACTTTGTACTTATTAAACAAAAATTGCTGTAAGACAGTATGCTGTGTTAGGCCGGCAGTGGCCTCATACATCATTTTCTCTAGTGCTTGATTTAATCTCCTGTTGTTTTGTGCAGTAACTTGCTGTATAGGCTTGTAGTTTGGGAACAAGAGACCAAACCACAGAGCCTAGGTATGTAGTAGGCTGTACCATCTAGATTTGTTTCAGTGAGCTCTGTGAGGTTCTCACAATGACAGAATTGCCTAATAATGCATTTCTCAGAACGAATTCCTGTCATTAAGTGGCACATATAATACAATGTACATCCACATCAGGGTTCATTGTTGACAGATGTGAACACACATACCCATTGTTTACAGCCAGCAACTGTTCTGATTCTTCATGGTCCTAACATTGTTAAATGTTTGGATCTACCACCCAAGGTTAAGAAGCAGAGTATTACCGGTAACTTGCACACCTGCTCTGGGTCCCTCCCATATCACACTCCTTCCCGCATATAGGGCTTACTCCCTTCTGTGAGCCAGAGACTCCTGCTTGAGTAACATCTTAACTTGTTTGTCAGGCCTGAGCTCTCTCAAATGCCTGTCATGAAAGGGCAGCATCTGTTGCACCAGGGCTCCAAGTGTTTATTCTGTCTTTTAATCCTTATCACAGCTCTGTGACATATTTGTGCTGTTGTTATTCTGTAAAGAAAGGAGGGTAAAAGCGAAGACATTTATAATGCTTACCATATGGCAGCCACTGTTCCAGGAGCTTCACACAGCTTCTTGGCTGTTATAGACCCATTGCACAGATAGCAAGCTGAGATTTGGAGAGGAAGCTGGATTTAGAGCACGTTGTTTAAGCAAAGAATGCCTGGCTTCAGTCCTAGCCCTATACTGACTCTCTGAATGTCCTGGGACATGGACTACATGACTCTGAGCCCCTAGGTCACACTTGCACAATGAAATGGCTAGTGAGCATTCAGGCTAGTACAGTGTAGCACAGGGTCTGGCCTGAGGTATATGTGAATATTCTGGTTGTTCTTGATGGCATGAGCCTCCTAGTGGTCTGCCTGTTTTAGATGTGGTGTCTTTTCTTTATCCTGTTGTTTGTTTCCCTATCGGCCTTTGCTCTGCAAAGGCCTCCCTATAACCGCTCCATCTGCATGCACCCCCTCAGAAACACAGCTCACACTTTACAGAATCCTACCTGTATCCAGCACCCACCTCACCTCTGGGAAGCCCTCCCTAACCCCCAGCAGAGTTCCCTTGCAGTGGAGTTCCCTGGCTTGGATCCCTGGTCCCAGTCAGGCCTAGTGGTGGCCCATCCTTGCCTGACACACTGCCTCCTCCTCTTCCAGGCAACAGAGACATCCAGATGATCAGCTGCGGGGCTGACAAGAGCATCTATTTCCGCAGTGCCCAGCAGGTAGACTGGAATGGCCTCCTTCAGGGTTGGGGTGGGAGCTTGTCAGGGTTGTCCTCTGAAGGCCCTGCCTGTCCTGCCAGGCCTCGGATGGGCTCCACTTTGTTCGTACCCACCATGTGGCAGAGAAGACCACCTTGTATGACATGGACATTGACATCACCCAGAAGTACGTGGCCGTGGCCTGTCAGGACCGCAATGTGAGGTGAGGAGCTGCTCTGGGCCCTTAATCGCCCTAGCCTGGACTGCTTTCTGAGTGGCATCTGTATGGACCTAGATGAGTCTGTTTTCTTGTGAGCCATCTGCTTTCCTTCCCCCCTGCTCATATGGTCCCTGAGAAGCTGAGTAGGGGGAAGAAACAGTGGGTATATCTTAGGAGCTGGGTTCACCCAGGCCTAGCCCCCAGACCAGCAGAGGGTTTCCAAGCTTTCCAGAAACCTATGTGGCATGACTGAGAGGTGCCTAAGTGGCTCATAAACTTATTCATTCTTCTCCATTTTCTGAGCACCTGTCTAGGGTGGACAGTATAGGAGTCACAGCAGTGAGCAGAGCAGTGCCATGCCCTGCCTCACAGTCCAGTGGAGGAGAGACTGACACTTCACCAGAAGTGACAGCATGCGGTGGTCAGAGCTGGGATGAAGGGAGCCTAGGGAGTTTGGGGGTCCTGGAGAGACACCCAACCCCACCTTGATGGAAGGAACATCTGAACTGAGACGGGGAAGAACATGGAGGAGTGAGCCGGAGGAGGGAAGGAATGTGCAGAAGGCAGAGCACGTGCTAAGATGTCCTCCACCTCCTTCATCTGATCATTCAAATTGGGTGCCAGGCACTCAGCTTGCTCTGTGGTGGGAGAGATGGACATTAACTCAATGGGCACACCAATGCATAATGTCTATTACCTCAGCCTGAGATGGGGTTTAAGTGCAGGCATTGGGCATCAGACAGGATAAGAGATGACAGGGTTTCCAGGAGAGAGGAGGAAGTGGGTGGGCAGGTCCATGTTGGCCCTGTTCTTTCCCCATGCCCCAGAGTCTACAACACCGTAAATGGGAAGCAGAAGAAGTGCTACAAGGGCTCCCAGGGTGACGAAGGGTCCCTGCTGAAGGTAAGGAGCTGGGGCCCCCAGGATGAAGACTGTACACAGACCCCACATGTGTGTAGGCACAAAGCTCTCATGCGTCTGCTGCCCCGATGGGCCACCTGAGACCTGTGTCCTTCTTGGCACCTGATCAAAGGATCACATGCTGGCCTGCACCCACTCTGGACTGGCTGACTAAGGATGCCAGGGAGCCAGGGGTGGACCAGAATGCTTCATCTTTATTTACTTAACCCTTTCCCAAGTTAGGCCACTTTAAGTGGTTTTTGTTTTGAATGGCAACAGAGTATGGTGGGAAGAATCAGAGAGGCCAGGGCTCCCTCACCAGCCTTGTCCCCTGCCTGTGTTGTCTCAGAGCCTTTGGATTAGTTAGGAGTCCAGGCTCCAGGGTCAGACTCCTTCACAGCTCTGCCTCTGGCTGACCATGACCTTGGATAAGCATCATCTCTCGAGCTGGTCTTATCTATAAAATGCAAATAGAAAGAGCCTCTGTCATAGGGTTGTTCTGTGAAGGAAATAAGTTATACACTTATAGTGCTTATTAGCACAGGGCCCGGCTGCCATCATTACTTTGTTGTGGTTGTTAATTTCTTTACCTGCGAAATGGGATCAGGAGTGTCTACCCTACCAGGGTGTGTTGTGAGGGCTGTCTGAGAGGAGTCCACATGTCAGGTATCCAGCACAAGGGTGATCTTCAGTCAGTGGGGGTTGCGACATTTGTCCCGGGCCTCGTGATAGGGAAGAAGCAGGCAGCCCAAGTATTACTTGCGCCTTCTTCTTGGCAGGTCCACGTGGACCCTTCGGGCACCTTCCTGGCCACAAGCTGCTCTGACAAAAGCATCTCAGTGATTGACTTTTACTCTGGCGAGTGCATTGCCAAGATGTTTGGCCATTCCGGTGGGTGTGCCTCCCTGCTTAAGACATCTCCCCACCTGCTCTCCCACAGCCTTCTGACTCAGAATGTCATCACAGCTTCTCTGTTCTGCTCCTAGAAATTGTTACTGGCATGAAGTTCACCTACGACTGTCGTCACTTGATTACAGTATCTGGAGACAGGTGGGAAAGGCCTGGAAGCTGCCTCTGGTTGGCCTCCCTCTGGGAGTGGGTGGGAGCTACTGTGGGGAGAGCAGGGGGTCAGCCCCCAGGAACACCAGGCTCACAGCCTGCCTGTGCAGAGCTCTTCTGAGTGTTTGGCCTTATCTGTCCTTGGACAGCATGCACCTTGGTGTCACACCTAGCCCTGGGTTCAAATCCCAGACCTGCCACTTATTTATTTGTGACCTTGAGCAGATCATTTTTCCTCTATCACCTTTACTTTGTTCCTTTGTAAGAGAGATGATATCCTCTACCTTGAAAATTATATGGTGAGAATCAAGTGAGATGACTATACATATTTCCTTATATATGTGTGTGTGCGTATATATATATATATATGTGTATGTGTATATATATAATCTTAAACATGTGGTTGGTGCCTAAGGATACATAGATATATAGATATAGAAATATAAAGTAAAATCCTTACCATGCAGTTCGTGCTCAAGGAAGTCCTTTTTGTCATTCCCTTAAATTTTTGAGTCTTGAGACCCTCAAAACAGACTCTGGTTACCTGGGGTTTCCCAGAGCTCCACCCAGGGTGTAGACCTGACGTAGTGGAGCCCCTGCACTAAGCCGATGGGGTGTGTTTTCTGGGAAGGTCCAGGGAATGGTGTCTTGGCTGTGGTGACCCAGGTGGCTTCATAGTCAGATGACTTTCATAGTCACTGTTCCTCCCCCTTCCACATCTCTCTTTGGCTTCTGCAGCTGTGTCTTCATCTGGCATCTGGGCCCAGAGATCACCAACTGCATGAAGCAGCACTTGCTGGAAATCAACCACCGGGAGCAGCAGCAGCAGAACACCAAAGACGGGAAGTGGAGCAACCACCCCAGGTCCTAGCAGCCACCTGTCCATCCTCCATCTTTCCTTCCCCAGAGGAATATTTTCCTACCCTAGGGCCCAAGAGGAGTGATGCTGGGGATGTAGCCGTGGCCAAGACAGCCCTGAACCCTGCCTTTTGTGCACTCCCAGCCTAGTGGGGCAATGGGCTTTTAATACAGTTATGGTAATACACATGAGAAGGGTTTTGAAGTGGAAAAGCAAAGTGCTTGGAGAGCCTGTAAGCACTGTGATGGAGGAAGCCCCAGGGGCCTGTGGGGACCAGAGAAGGCCCCTGATCAAACCAATGGTGGGGGTGGAGGTGGTTGGGGAAGGGTCCAGTGTGGTTGAGTAAGAAGTAAGAGATTTTTCACTCTTTAAAATCTGTATGCCACAAGATCACTTTTATCTGGAATGGATTTATATTCTAGTTTTTGATTTGGGATTTTGGTTTAGGGGTCTCAATTTGGGAGATTTGGGGTTTTTTCTTTTCTCCTGACCCTGGGAGCTATCTCTGTTTCTGTTTTGAGGCTTCCCAGTGGGGACCAGGCTCTGACATGGGCCACGTGTTCTGCAGTGGTATTGAAACTATTGCAGATCTAGACACCAGGGGAGAGAGCGGTTCCCTTTGTCTCCTGGTTTTGAGGCTTACACCCCACCCTGGGGCTGGAGCAGGGTCCTGGCTCTAATGCCCACCTCGTGTCGAGCATGTTTTAGACTCCTATACGCCAAAGGAGATAAACTCTCATTGCCACCCCCCCACTTCCCAGAACAGAACGTAGCAGCTCGGTACTCAAGACCCCTATCTGCTTTGCTTTCTGTCCCAGTGCTGTGGCTCTTGGAGAGTTTGTCTTATTTTCTGAGCCCAGCCATTCTTATATCTCACTTATTGTGGTAATACATTTCTAGAAGAATGAGTGTGGTACCATGTTGACCAAAAGCTAGTAATATGTTCATATGAAACCTAGCACAGAGCCCAACCCTAAGCAGGTCCCCCCAGCACCCCATTTACCTATTTCTCTCCTCGCCGTATTCATCCCTGGCTTCAGGCAGGAGACATATACATCCATGCCCAGCGAGATTTGTTCCCTAAGCCCTGGAGAGCAGACGGAGGATGAGTTGGAGGAAGAGTGTGAACCTGAAGAGTCGCTGAAGACACCATCCAAAGAGAGCTTTGATCCAGGTTGGGAAGGGGGCCCATTCAAAGTGGCCTTCTTTAGCCCTCTGTCAGCATAGCGATCATTGCTTGGTTTCCCCCTACTTTTTGTTTTCTGTGCCTGGCACACGAAGTTCAGTAATCATGTCGGTCAGGATTCTCTTAGTGTAATAGCAACCAGACTCTGTTGCCTTAAACTGGAAAGAGGATTTATATGTTCATATACCTGAAAATTTGAGAGGATCAGCTTCAGGCATATTGTCTGGATCCAGGTACTCTGGTGATGTTTAAAAAAAAAATGTATTTTTCTCTATCTCTTGACTTTAATTTTCTCCACATTAGTTTGCTGACAGGCAGGCTCCTTTTCCTGGGAGGGGTGTAAAGAGAGTATCCTGGGGGAAAACTGCGTGTTTTCTAGAATTCGGAATAGATTCCATTTTTAGGCAAAAGGGAGAGTAGTAGCTTAATGGCTTTATTAAAGGCCAGGTCCTCTATAAATTTCTGCTTCTCTGCATATCACCTGGCATAGGCCCTTGTAGGTGCAAGATGGCTGCCCAAGTTCCAGACAGCAGAGGTATGGTTGAATAGGACATTCCCTCCTAGAATCTCCTTAAGAAAGTAATTTTTTTCCCAGAAGCTCCCAGCAGGATTCTCTCAGGTCCCACTGGCCATGATTGCTCCAGCTGTGAGAGAGGCTAGAACAGTGACTACTGCTTGTTGCTTTTAGTGCTTTTCCCCACAGACAAGGGCCAACTGGATAGCTGGTTGACAGGCAACACTCCTGATCCAGTGTCCTCTCCAGAGTGGCCACTTTTATCAGTTTGGGCAGCAGTCTCCAACCTTTTTGGTACCAGGGACTGGTGCGCCTATGACAATCTAATGCCTGCTGATCTGAGGTGGAGCTGAGGCTGCGATGCTAGTGCTGGGAGCAGCTGCAAATAAAGATGAAGCTTCACTCACTTACCTGCCACTCACCTTCTGCTGCAGACTGGTACCGGTCCATGACCCAGGGGTTGGGTTCCCCAGCTTACAGGCCTTTTCCTGAACATTAATACACATATGTATCTATCCATAGGAAACACATCATATTTATGTCCATAATTCTATTATACTGCAAGTATCTCAAAAGCATCTTATCCCCCTGTATGCTGATGAGTACATAGCAGAGGTCTCCCTCTTTTAACCAGCAGCATGGTAGGATGTTTTAAGATACTCCCTCTGGGTGGGCATTTAGGTTTTTTCTAACTTTACACTGTTGGGAAGCTGGCTCTGCTGACCACTCCTGGGCCTCCTCGGACACATGTGAGAATGTTTCTCCGGGACAGAGGCCGAGGACTGGCACTGCTGGGCCCTGGAGTTAGTATACTTTTTGTTTTCAAAGAGAACCCCACAGGCACTCCAGATCCAGTTACTGCCTGACCCCACAGACAGGGTTAAGCTCTTCCTTCTCCCATATGTTTGCCGACATTTGATTGTATGAAGCGTTTTGATTTTGGTCAGATCTTATGGGTAAAACATTATATCCCATTGTGTAAATGTGCATTTCCCTGACAATGAGGTTGAGCTTCTTTTGGTATGTCCGTGGGTTCCTATATTGTCTTTTTGGAGAACTGTGTGTTTATATACATTGTCCATTTGTCTGTTGCCTTGTTTATTCTCTTTCATGGATTCTATGTCTCTTTCCAGATCCTCGGTGCCTGCTGACCAATGGCAAGCTGCCACTGTGGGCAAAGCGGCTGGTGAGTATGCCTGGAAGCCAGGGTACCTGGGGGTTGGCAAAGTAGGGGTGCCCTCCTCCATGCTCTTGTTTCTTCTAGGAGCCCTTTCCCCCTCCACATCTCTCCTTTCCCTAGAGAATCCCATCACCCTTCCAGTCTCAGCTCAGCTAGCCCTTCATTCATGCAACACATATTTATTGAGCACGTACCCTGTGCTAGGCATTATTCTGACCATTATACACAGCAGCAAGCAAGACGGACAGAATCTTTGCCTTCATGGGCTCATATTCTTATGTGGGAGATGGACATTAAACAGGTGAAGTATAGTATTTTGGGAGTTGATAAGTGCGATGGAGGACAAAAATTGAAAAGGAAAATAAAGAGTATTAGGGGAGGAAGTGACAATTTTAGGGTAAACAGGAAAGGCCTTACTGGGAAGATTATGTTTGAACAGAGTTGAAGTAAGTGAGAAATGCAGATCCCAGGGAAGAATGTTGCAGGCATAGAGAACAGTCTGCAAGGGCACAGGCCACGAGGCTGGATTATGCTTATCATGTTCAGGCAAGTGTAGGGAGTTTCGAGGGCCTGGGTTAAGGGTAGATGAGGGGCAGAATGAGGAGAAAAGGGCTCAGGGGCAATGGGGGCAGATGGTGTGGGGCCTTGTGGGCTGTGGTACGTTCCCTCGACACTCCTTGTTGTCCTTCTCCACTTATTTTTTCCCCATTGCACTGAGTGAGACAGAGACAAGGAAATCCTCCCTACCATCTCCTTCCTTACAGACCAGGTCAGGACACCTGGCCATGCTCCCTCAGGCCCCCAAGCTTCCCCTCATCGGTATATATTACAGTCGGAATTGTATTCAACAATAATCACTGCACACTCACTCTGTGTGGGCTCTGTTCCCTTTTATATGTATTATCTCATTTAATTCTCATTTAATTCATATCTTCATTTCAGATAGGGAAATGTAGGCCCAGAGAGGTTAAGTAACTTGCTCAGGGTTAGAGGACATGGGATCAAACCTAGGTAGGCTGGCTGCAGACCCTGAGTTCTCAAACACCCACCCTCTACCACCTCTCAAGCAACAGTCTTGGTAATAGGCAGCAGTGGGCTGGACCAGGGTAGGAAGAGAAGTAGCCATATCTTATATGTGTTTGAATGAAGGATGACCTCAAGATTTGGGGCCTGAGCAACTGGAAAGAATAACTGAGACAGAGAAGGCTTTAGGAGGAGCAGGTCTGGAGGGAAGATAAGTTGTTTTCAACATCTTCACTTTGAAATATTCACTAAACATCTGTATGGATCTGTAGAGAGGTCACATGTGTACTTCTGAAGTTTAAGAACAAGTGCAAACAAATAGATTTCTGGGAGTTGTTTTTGAGTAGTATTTAAAGCCAAGAGACTGGAGGAGGTCCATGCAGTTTCCCTGGCCCTCACTGGAATTGGTGATCACTTGGCTGACTGCTCAACCATCCCATCACCCTTAGCTAGGAGACGATGATGTGGCAGATGGCTCAGCCTTCCATGCCAAACGCAGCTACCAGCCCCATGGCCGCTGGGCAGAGCGGGCCAACCAGGAGCCCCTCAAGACCATCCTGGATGCCCGCAGCCTGCATTGCTACTTTACTCCCATGAAGGCGGACAGCCTGGAGGACTCTGTTATAGATACAGTGGAGCCGCAAAGCCTGGCAGGCCTGCTGAGTGAGGTAAGGATTGCCTGCCCCAAGCTGTCCTGCAGCGCCTATGCCACGACTGCCCACTCAGGACTTGGGGCTTCACCACTCTCGTTTTGAAAGTAGGGTTGACTGTCCCACTACAAGAAGGTTACCTGAGATGGTTGAGAGTAGGAGAGTGAGCCCCGGGCCTGGTACACAATGAGACTTCTCAGGGCAAACCAGGAATCTGGGAGGTGGGTCACTTTGGGGGTTAAGAGCTTGGGCCCAAGAGCAGACCTATGCCTGAGTGGGGGACATTTGAGCAAATGAAATCTAGCCCTACCTCTTCCCAGCTTGCTTCTCTGGGCTTTAGTTTTCAGAAATATGGACATTTTTTAAAAAGATGATCAAGAAAAAAGATTTCCAAAACATGGTCATTAAAAAATAGCCCTCAGAGGACTTTTACAGGAATCCAGTGCTAACAGCAGGGCCTGGGCCCCATTTGAGGTGCTAAAGCAATTTTAGCTCTTATTCTATTATTTTCCAAATATAATTTTTTAGCCTATTATGTTTTCTTTTTTATTGTGGCATAATATACATGCAGTTATGTGCTCAAATCTTAGGTATATAGCTTAATGAATTGTTTCCTGTGTATATACTTATGTATATCCACCACCCGGACCAAAATATAGAGCATTTTCTACCTCCAGGAAGACCCCTGTGTTCCTCCCAGTCAGTACTTTCACCCAAGGTAACCAGCATTCTGACCTCTCAGCATGGATTGGTTTGCCTGGTCTTAAACTTCATGTGAATAGTCTCTCAGAGGGTTGGACACATACCTATTCCTTATCTGTAAAGGGGATGATGACGATGGGATGAGCTCATGGTGAACAAAATGCTTGGCCCAGGCCCTAGTGCACTGTGAGTGTACAACAGTGGGGGCTGTCATTATCCCTGACTTCTTTACTGTAACATTTAGCAGCTTGCAAGTGTCCTGGCTGTCACAGCTACCTCAAATGGCTTAGTGCCTCTTCACCCCACAGTCAGAGAGTCCCCAGGAAGATGGCCACAGGGATCCCTCCTTCCTGCTGCCCCTACAGAGGGAGTCCTCTGAGGCCAGTGGGCTCATCCTCTTCTCCTTGGAGGCAGAGGTGATGACAGCCCCAGGGACAGACAGGTGGGTGTTCTTTGCACCAAGGGGAGTATTAGTGAGAGAGAGGAAGCCTCAGCTGATAGGCATACTCTGGAAGAACTGCTCTCCCTGTTGGGCGGAGGGGGTGAGGCCCAGATGGTGCAGGAGCCCAGCCTATTTCCTGGGTTCTGGGTGGAGGTGCAGGGTGTCCTGGGGGAAGGGAGCCTTTGGAGGAAGCAGAAGAGGTCAGGTAGTGCTCCTAGGAGGAGCAGGATGTGAATGCCTTGGGTTCTGAATGGGGGCCAGTTGTTCACTAACTAGTATGTTCTTCCCTCGTCCTGCACGTTGGCACCGCAGCAAGTACTTCGAGAAGGAGGTAGAGGGGGAGCGTGGAGACCAGCAAGGTGACTCCTACCTCAGAGTCTCCTCCATCGGCTCGAAGGATCAGAGTCCACCTGAGGGTGAGTGAGGGCCAGGCAGGGATTCTGGCCAGTCTATTTGTCTGGCCAGGCCCCTTTCTGGGCACCGATGATGACCTTGACCCAGTCTTCCTGAAACTCAGAGTGTCACAGAAGACAGACATGGTCCCTGCTGTTACCCAAGGATTCTGGAGTCCAACTGCCCACTGGTGGAAGCCCAGCTCTGTCACTTTCTCCAGTTGTAACCTTGCTGGTCCATAAAAATAGGGAGCAGATATTATCATCCCCATTCACCAGATGGAGAAAGAAGCCCAGAGAAACTGAGCCTCTTACCTGACTCACCCAGAAACGGCCTGGATTTGGGCTCCTGATCCCCTGCTCTGTTGTTTCAGATTCAGGGGAGTCAGAGGCTGACCTGGAGTGCAGCTTCACCACTATCCATTCCTCTCCGCCACAGCTGGAACTAAATGCTCAATTTGACATGACAATGACCCCCACACCAGGTAAACGAGCCAAACGAGGGAAAGGGCAGTGCATGAGCCTGGCAAGGGGTGGTTGTGATACATAACCACTGCCCCACATCAGCCCTACACTTGGCACCCACTGAGCCTCAATTTCCTCAGCTGGAAGACAGAGCCATTAGTCTTTCCTTCTTGGCCTGGTAGCAACAGGGTGTGTGCTAAGCAATCCAGCTTTCTCCATTGTTAAGTGTCTGGAGTCTTTGTCAGGGTATCTGCCATGACTCATGGTGTTGAATGTTCTCTCCTGCCTATCCTCTTTGCCTCTCCCCAGATCGCCCAGGAACCGCAGAGGAGTTGACCAGGCCTGAGGTGCCGGGCATATCTAATGGCTCCCTGCCCCAGACCCCTGAGCAAGAGAAGTTCCTCCGCCATCACTTTGAGACGCTTACTGATGCCCACCCCGAGGGTAGGGCCCAGCCCCTCTCCACCCTGCCTGGGTGTGCTGGGCACAGCGTGGGTGTCTCTGCGGGTAGGGCTTTCCCCAGCAGGGCTGGCGGGGGTGGTGGGAGGGCAGACATTGTATCTTAAAGATTGAGCTGCACAGCTTCCTCTCCCTGTTCTAGTTGCTCTGCACTGTCTGTTGGTGGGGTTTTTGAGGATCTGCTTGCTGGTCTGTGGGTCTGCCTGGGCCCAGAGCCAGTCGACTAGAAGGAGTCTGAGGACTCCTTTGACATCTTCCCCTAGAGCTCTTCCACAGATCCCTAAGAGATGTGAAGGCCTCTGAGGATGAGGAGTTCTTTAATCCCCGGCTGAGCATTTCAGCCCAGTTCCTGTCACGCCTCCAGAAGACATCCAGGTAGGAACTGGTGAACTAGCGAACCTTCTGGCTTTCTTTATTCCCCCAGGGCAAGGCTATGTCCTCTCAGGCATCCCCAGGGGCAGATACAACCACCTGGTTTCTTCCACACAGGCTCACTCACACCTTCCCTTCCCGGCTGCCCCTGCACCTCGTGAAGTCCCCAGAGGTCAGACTCACAGACCTTGAGGGTAGCCAGCCCAGAGCGGATCCCCTGAGAGCAGGTATTGGCTGCACTTCCCCAGGCAGGACCAATGTGAGTACTGGGCCCGCCTCCTGGGGACAGAGGGCTGGGAGCTGGGAGGCACTGTTCTCACCTCCAGGCTGTGTTTGCAGGTCCTCTCTGGGGGGAAGGCTCAGGAGTCCCTTGACACCCCGGAGGCCTGGTGCCCACTGAGTGAGTGTCCCCATCCCCAGATGAACAGCCCCGAGCTTCTCTGAAAATGGCCCTGAGTACCCAGCAGAATCATGGGTGGGGATGGACAGGGTCCACTGAGACCCTACAAGCTACCCTTGGATGGAGGCTCTGTCCATCAACTGCAGGTGGAGTGTGAGAGTGAGACGGCTGCTTCCATTACAGCTCCTTGCCTCACAGGTCTGGCGTCCTGTGTCCCCTCTGCTTTAGTTCTGCCCACAGACAGGAAGCCTTCGACACCTCCAGCTCTACCCACACCAGTTCTGGCTCCGAGTGTCCTCTTGCCCTCCACCTGCTCCTACATGGAGGCCACTGCAAGCCCCCGTGCCAAGATGTCACACAGCATCTCCCTTGAGAACAATGAGGACCCTGTCCTGGCTGAGCTGACCAGGCCCGTCCACAGGCCGTCATCCATACGGGACCTGGCATCTGTGGGCCAGGAGCTCCAGGCCATCACCACTACGGCAGCACCTGACAGTGAGGGCCATGAGCCTGCCCTGCCCTCCCAGGGCAACCATGAGGCCCGGAGCAGCCTCAAACTGACCCTGTCAAGTGTCTATGACAGGCTTTTGCTACCCCCACCCCCACTGGAGCCACCCAGTACTTGTGTCTGGTCCCAGGAACCTGTGGCCACCCAGCCTGATGTCATGGTCACAACAGCTAACTTCCCAGCTCCCAGTCCCGTGGATGTGAGTTCTCTGAGGCTCCACAGCTCCACCTGTCTCCCAAGGCTTCTGGTCCCTGAGCCCCTCAGCACCCATCCCAGTAGCCCCTCACTTCCAGAGGCCAGGCCTGGGGTTCCTGGCAACATCACTACCCTCCTGGAGCTCACTCCAGGTGAGTACCACCCTCAGAACAACGGATGTCCCCTAAGCTCATCCTATATAACAGCTGGCTTAGCTCCAAATGTGGGCACTTGACCTGGGCACAGGGGCTGTGCCATTCATTTACTGAAATATTTAGTGAGCACTTTGTGTGTGTTGGGCTTTGTTCTAGGCCCTGGGGACACGGGTCGTGATGGTAAATAAGACTAGAGAAGTGACACTTTAATTGGAGATGTCCAAATTAAATCTGTGAGGAAAATGTTAAGTATATCATGAAGTGATATGTACTAAGGAGAGAAATAAAAGAAAGAGTTTAGGGAATGAGAAGTGGGGGCAGTGGTTACAATCTGGAACAGGATAATGAGAAAATGCTTCAGAGAGAAGATGGCATTTGAACAGATACCTGCAGGAGGGACGGGACGGGACTGTGAGAAGTGTTCTTGGTGACTGAGGGAAGTGTTCTAGGGATAAGGACAACAGTTAGGATCAGCGCAGTCACCCTACTCTCTCTTAGACCAGCTAGAAAACAGAGGCATCTTTCTTGTTCCCTCTCCTGCCCCCAGATGCTCTCAGTCTGGTCCGGGACAACCCTGGACCCTGCAGGGAATCCAGGGTGCCAGCCAGGGTTCTGTCCTCAGCTCCCCTTGAGCTGAGCAGTGTGAGGACCATTGTGTACAGGCTGCAGACTGCCTTCCAAGAAGCCCTGGACCTTTACCACCTGGTAAGCCAAGACCTGGCGTCAGGGGAAAGGGCTGAAGGTGGTGCCCCAGGAATGCCTGGCCTGGGTGGTCCCTAACAAAGTGGGAACCTCTTGCAGATGGTCTCCAGTGACCAGATGAGCACCGATCAGCGGCAGGCACAGACTGAGTTGGCCTCCACCTTCCTTTGGATCCACAGCCAGTTAGAGGCCAGTGACTGGCTGGTTGGGACCAATGTGGCCCCAGCCCAGGCCCTGCCCAGCCCAGGTCCCCCCTCCCCACCTACACTGTGCCCCCTGGCCAGCCCCGATTTGCATGCCCTGCTAGAACACTACTCAGAGCTGCTGGTACAGGCTGTGCGGAGGAAGGCACGGGGGTACTGAGGGCTAGCAGCTCTGCCATTTTCTGATAAAGTAGGTATTTTACACAAATAAACTGACAACTTAGAAGAATGGTTTCTAGTGTTAATCCTGGCACATCCACAAAGTCCCCCTTCAGGTGTGTGGAGGAAGAGTGGAGAAAAATGCTGTGGTGGGCCAACCCAGGGAACTCTCAGAAGTCCCAATGCCAGGCCCCGTTCTTGGTGTTCTCAGACTCTGTTACATTCCCAAGAAGTTTAGGAACTGCAATAATGATGACCCCAGCACCTGGCTCCCGTGTCGCTTATCCCCAGCCCACTGAGCTGCTGAGAGATCATGTGTGGTCCTTGCCCAGTGGGGCCTAGCAGTACCCCAGGGAGGAGCCAGCCCTTCTTCCCTGCCACCTACTGATGCCCAGGAACCACTGGAACAGCTGCAGTCACCGTGTGCCAGATCCAGGCCACCAGTACACACATTGCCATACCACTGGCCCCTTGGCCAGACCCATGCTAGATTATATGAGGTCCAGGCTTTTGTCCCTATCTGCAGCAGGGGAAATTGAGGAGAGGCAAACGGGCTCATCAACTGCACAATCTGGGCAGCATGCCCAGGCCACCCAGGCTAAGACCAGTAATTCCTTCCCCAGCAGGAGAACTGTGTCCGTGTGTCCCATCACTGGTACTAGCTTCCCCAGGGAGCAGGCATGTCCCACCATGTAGACCGCTGTGGCCCAAACCCCCACTTCCTGTCAGTTCCTCCCTACTCTGTCTGGTGGTCACGGCCTACCAGAAACAGGGTCGGAGAGATTCCATTGTCTTGCCCTGGGTCCCAAAGAGCTGAGACTCAAACCTGTGCTTGCCTGGTAGCAGAGCCAGACCCTTCACCATGAGGACACGGCCCTCTGCTGCCTCCATAAACACTGACACACATGAAAGCCAATCATGCAGTTAAAATCTTGCTGGTACCCAGGTTCCTCTCACGGTGCTACACATTGCAGGTGGAGTGAAGAACAGGACAAGCAAAGTGTCTGCCCTTATGGCATTCGCCTTCTAGAGAGCAAAAAGCAGAAATCAAAATGATAACTAAAGGTAAGCTGAGGGAGTTCACTGTGCTGGTTTCAGTCAGGGAACGCCTTTCTGAGTTGGCATTTGAGCTGAGGCTTGATAGAGGACACAAGTTATATGGACATCTCAGGAAAGTATCCAGGCATACAGAACAGCTAGTGCAAAAGCCCCTTGGAAGGGGGGTGGGCGGGGGGAGATCAAACGTACATGAATAGCAAACAAAGCCAGGATGGCTGGAATGGAGTGAGCTACAGGAAAGGTGGTAGGAGGAAGAAAGTGGTCCCACCATGCAGGGCCATGTTGCTTTATGACATTTAAAGCAAAGAAATATTCACAATTTTTCCCCCTAAATAAAATCCTTGATCTTTGTGTTTGAGGAGGTACCCAGTCTTGTTTAATTTTTAAGGCCCCCTCTGCCTGTCTCGGTGAGCTCAGGTAGCCCAGGATTCGTGAGTGGGCTGTACCTCTGTCAGGAGGCTCCCCACCCCTGAAAGACAGGAGACCACTCTCCCTGTCCCTAGTTTGGCCAGTTGCCTAAGATCCCTGAAGCAAGGTTTAACATCCCGGCCCCTGGACACCCAGGGGACCATCTTGAGGCTCTGTGCCTCGGAATTTACCCCTCCTCCCGCCCTATTTTACAGTTACAGCTTCAACTCCAAATAGCAAATACTTGGCTTACGAGGGCTCACACTGTAGGGACATTTGTTACTCTTGATTACGTTTCTGTTCTGGCGTGCTCTATGAGTCTGAGTTTTGCCCTCCAGCTTAGGCCCTTGTAATTGTGACATGGCTGCCATAGCACTCAGCAGCACAAAGCCTAACCAACCAGTAGTAAAGGCATGAAGCAGGACAACTGCGAGGGTAGTGGGAAAAAAGTACAAAGCCTTCCTAGACACCTTCCCCTTCAAAGTAGTCACAGGCAATGGGAATGGAGATTGCTTTGATTTGCTTGGGCCAGCCACCTCTCCTGTCCTGGACATGCTGCTCAAACAAAATTGGGTTCTCAACACAAAAGGAGGGTAGGTTGGTAGTTCAAGAGGACCCAGTGTGTCTGCCACTCTCCACTTCCTAATGGAAGGACCAGACTCTCTCCTTGGACAAACCAGCTGGTTAAGAAACCACTGCTGATAAATGTGTTTGTGGGCAGTTTGTGGACCCACAAGATCCCAGCAGGACGAGGACAGCATGCTCTTGTGGGATATTTCAGAGAGTTTAGCAAAGGAATCATTTGCAAAGATACGGGCAAGGAAGAGTAAAACCACAGCACCCCAGACTGGTGCCAGAGGAGAGCTGTGTCACACACCCCCACCCTACGCCATGAGGCACAAGGGAGCAAAGTGGAACCTGAAAGAGCAAATCCTGGTGAGAGGACTGCCCTGAGAGGAGCAGCCCTGTGTCCCTGGCAACCCCACAGGGAGAGAGTTTGGGGGATCCCCTCACATCTACAGGGCTCCCCATTGTCTAAACCCTACTGGAAGCCAGAGGGCATGGGAACCCAGATGTTATTGCCCACCCCAGTCAGCCCCCCAGGACACAGAGCAGGGCGGAAAGTGGGCCTGGGGACAAATGAAAAATACTCAGCCCTAGATTTCTATCCTAATGTGTTTTCGGCAACAACAAAGGTATCAATTACCCCAAGAGACGAGTGTTGGGCATGGAGAACTGGGCACCTGAGCAGCAACAGAATGGCTCTCCATTCATCCGCTCAGTCTTTAATGCAACCATCCCCCTGCACTCCACATTGGGACGGCTCCTAGATACTGGGCTGTCAGACCTGTGCCAGGCATACCAGTCATTGCTGCATGGAATCCAACAATCGTGAGATGGCAAACACTGAAAACCCTATTTTACAGATGGGTCTGATGCAGAACAGGGCAAATTTCCTGAGTGAGAGGGAGCTCAAGCCTTTTACCAAGAGTGAAAAGGGTTCTTGACTGAGCATGGAAAAGAATTCAAACACACACCAAAGTGAGAATCAAAAGGAAAGTTTATTAGAGAAGGGGTAATGCTCCATAGACAGAGCATGGTCTCTTCTCAGACAGAGTGAAAGAGCCCGATAGAGACCCAGAGGGACACAGAGAGAGGCAGAGACAAAGAGAGACAGAGAAAAGGACACTGAGAGGGCCACCGAACACAGGGAATTCAGTTTATTTATCATTCTTAGTTTCTGTGAATTAAAGTTTAAAGGCTTTGTTTATTAATTTACCTTTGATAGTATGGACATATAGTATAAAAAGAAAAGCTATGTAGCATGAAAAGGTAAGACTATGTAGAATGAATGGCCTGCTGGCCATTCCCAGCCTGCGATCCATAGGTTCCCCATGGTTTTAACCATAAGGAATGAATTTTATTATGTGTAGAGTGTGACTTGACTCTGTTTTCCTGTTTTCCCTTCATAGTGTGGGGAAATGGTTTGTTAGCAATCCCATCAGAAATCTTCCTTTGTTCTGCAGGTTTCCTTGTGGTTTGGCCATATGCTATGGCCAGATCAGTATATTGCAGTCTCTGAATATAGCTTGATTCAATTTTTAATTCTCTTGCCTATTCCCTACATTAGGTCAAATGTAACACAGATGCTTGCCAAGCTACCCCACCCCTCAAGACTTCCTAACAACCCGTTTATATGTCTGCTGCATACCAGACCCCATGCTCAACATTCTTCCCACATGATCTACTTGGATCTTCAACACACACCATAAATAGGGAGACTCATTGGTCTTACTTTCCAGATGAAGAAACTAAGGCCCAGCTACAAGTGACTTGCCCCAGGTCCTGAAGAGATAAAGTGGCAAAGCTCTGGGCTAACAGACTCTAAGAGCTGCCTCCCTTGCTTCCCCAAATTAATTAGTAGGGCTGACTCTCAGGGAATGTGAACATATGAATACATATTGCTTCCTTCACCACCAAGCATTTGCATAGACTGTTCCCTCTGCATGGAACATCCTCCCCTTTCACTCTAAACTTCTTTGCCTTAGGGCTCACACCCAGAAAGTCATCCCTGAACCCTTAGGCTAGACCAGGAGCTCCCTTTTGTCTCCACAGAGCCCCCCCGGGGTTTTTCCCCATCATAGATTGGATCACACTACCTGTGCTTCTCCCCGCATCATGCCTGGGTCATTCTTGGTGGTTGCTGGTGTATCTCCCCCATGGACTCAGATATGTGTTCGTTTTCCGTGCTAAGGTAGGCCTGGCCTATAGTTGGAGCTCAAGAAAACTGCTGGGTGAATAAATGAGAGAAAGTAACTGCATGAGAAATGTTCAAAATCCTTAACCCCTGTTTAAGAGGTCAATGGCCAATCTAGAACATACCCTAGTCAGAGCTGAGGTAGGGCCCTGGGAGCCCCCAGCTACATTTCTGGAATGTAGAAAAGTCAGGGACAGTTGTGCCAGGCAGTCACTAGGAGCTGAATTACTAACAAACCAGTATTTTAATGCCTGCTACACCTGAACAGTGTGCTTCTGGGTGAATATCAGCTCTGGGCATCTGAGGATCAAAGAGGTGGAGCTTCCTGCTTGAAGATGCACAGCCTGGGTCCTTACTTTGTCCTAACCTATTTGACCCTGCTGTCCCCCTATCCTCTGGAGCAAGCAATCATAGTCACTCTCTCCCTTGCTTTCTCAGACAGCTGCTGTGATTTGAATAACCAAGCGGGCTGTTGAATGTCCGGTGCTGACTGATTTGCCTGGCAAACAGACTTTCAGGTTCTTGGCCTCGCTTGTACTATGGGAAAAAACAGCCCCCATGGGATGTTTCCTCTCCTTATACCCAAGAGCTGCCTAGGGTCATCTTGCCCTTGTTTAAGGATCCCAGCACCTGTCTGCCCCTGGAAGCTGGAAAGAGCCCTCAGGAACCTGGCTTAGAGGGAGTAATGGTAGACCCCAAGACAGAGGTAACTTGAGCCAGCTAAGTCTGTTCCCTGGGCCGGTCATGAAATTTGCATGGAAAGAATGAGTCTCCTTCACAGCTACCCCCTCCCTTCCCACCTGGGATAGTCAACCTGGGGCTGAGGTCTGACAACAGGTGGAGGAGGCAGCCTGGGTGTGTGTGTGGTATCATCTCACCATTCCCAGAGGTGATGCCCCGCGCCTTCCTAGTCAGGAGTAGGCGTCCGCAACCACCCGACTGGGGTCACCTGCCTGACCAGCTCCGGGGAGACGCCTATGTCCCAGATGGGCCCCTCACTGGGCCTGGAGGTGAGGGGCAAGGGAGACACAAAGCATCAGCATCTGGCTTCTCTCCTGACTGCAGCAACCTGGGAGGGCCACAGGCACACCAGTCTTCTGGCCTCGGGGACTCTTGGGCAGTGGTGAGTCTGCAGCTGGCCCATAAGACCCTGCTCAGTTACCCCCTTGCCCGCTCTCAGCAACAGAACCCGACTGCCCTATATTCCTCGAGCCCATTGCACACGTCCCTTCAGCCTCAGGACCTTTCCACCACATTTCCTTTCTTAGTATTCAGCTGTTAGGCCTCATCCCATGTGCCATTTCCCCAGGGTGGGCAGTGACAGCCCCTGCCCCCAGGGATCTCCGTCCCATGGGGGCAGAAGAGGATTCAAGCCAACAAGTAGATGGTAATTTGCTTTATGTCAGAGGACCAGACCAAGGTGACAGGAGCAGGATGGGGCATCCCCTTCAGAAAGGATATTCAGCTGTGCATGCACTGGAAGGACAGCACTAGCCGAATGTGAATGTGTTCAAGATTATTTCAGTATTTATTGAGAGCCAGGAACTGTTCTAGGTAAAGGGTTATTTAGCAGGAGTAAGACAAAAAATTATTTCCTGAGGTTTATAATCTGGTGGGGGCTGCAAGTATAGATAGTAACATTAGAAAAATATACATTATGTTGGAAGATAGTATGTACTATGGAGATATTAAAGCAAGGTAAGGGCAATCGGGGATGGTCAAGGAAAGTTTTGGGAGGTGGTACTTACATACACATATAGTCTCTGGCCTTCCCAGACCTCCTCTGTTTCAAGTTTTAGGTACTCCATTTGCTCTACTATGTGTGTGTGTCTAACTCTCATGTCCCTCCCACAGCCCACACAGGGCACTTTGGTCACTACTCCCAGGGGCCCTGGGACACTTGGCTGTCCACTCTGCCCCAAGGCCTTCCCGTTACAGCGCATGCTGACAAGACACCTCAAGTGCCACAGCCCAGCACGCCGCCATATGTGCCGCTGTTGTGGCAAGGGATTTCACGATGCCTTCGATCTCAAACGCCACATGAGGACTCACACCGGTGAGCAGTGGTAGGGGCCTGCTGAGAGGTGTAGATTGAGGACAAGTACTGGTTATAGGATTTAGGTCCCGATTGAAGGGCGCAAGGGAGAGTCCCCCTCTCCTCGCCCCAAGGGAAGGGACATCCTGGTGAGGAAGACGAGGACAGAGGTGTCTGGCCCATGTTTGTGCTGGGCAGAGACTGCAGATGGTGGGAGGTAGCCAAGGGGTCTGCAGAAACTTGGAGTAGGAATGGGGAAATACTCAGAGGACAAGGTGGGTTGGCTTTGTTTTGGAGGCCATTGCCCTGTCTTCTTTCCCTCCTCCCATCCGTGCAGGGATCCGCCCATTCGGCTGCGGAGCTTGCGGTAAAGCATTTACGCAGCGCTGTTCCCTTGAAGCACATCTTGCCAAGGTGCACGGGCAGCTGACCAGCTACGCTTATCGTGAGCGGCGTGAAAAGCTGCATGTGTGCGAGGACTGCGGTTTCACCAGCTCGAGGCCCGACATCTACGCACAGCATCGTGCTCTGCACCATGCCGCTTGAGACTGTGTATCCCTCGTTCAAACAATGAGAGGCAAATAAACATCGGTCAAACACGCACAGAACATTTATTACATGTGGAGGAGGATGGTTCACTCGGTCCAGCGGTGGCCACAGTGTGGTGCTGTGCACACATAGTACAAGCGCATGGCATCCTGGCAGAAAGGATGCAGGTTAGGAAGGGTCTGGATCCAGGGAAGCACAACATGCAGCCTCCGTCCAGAAGAGCCTCACCCCCAAAAGAGAGACAAGGGGGCCTTCTCCATTGGTAAGGGTCCAGGTCAGGACGCCAGACAGGGCAGGCTCCCCCTCAGTATTGGTATCCCCATTCCTGGAAAGGACTAAACCCAGGCTATGCAGAAAGCCTTCCTAATGCCACTCACCTCTGCCCGGGCACTGTGCGACTGGAAGAACACCGCCTCCTTGTGGCCGCACCTGAGGTGACAGTCAGTCTCTCAGAGTCTGCCACACCTCCCCACCCAGCTGCGTCGAGGACGAGCCACTCTCCCTCCCGAATACCAGCTAAGTGCTCACTTTTGGCACGGGTGGTCCTCAGTTCGCGGCAACGTGGGGTCCTGGGACACGTCAGCGATTATCTGGGTTAGTTCGCTGAGAGAGCACAGGGTGAATAATTAATTATGCTCTGACAGGGGCTCGCAAACGCACAACCCCATCCCCAAGCTCCGGCTCTAACACTCACTCCACTTCGTGCGTGATTTTGTTGACATAGATGCAGCTGTTGTCGGCTTCCTGCTGGTAATCACAATTCCGGCACTGCGGGAAGGCCAGTGTGGCGGGAAGGGGGTCAGAGAGATCCCTGATAGGACTGGAAAGGAGGGCAGGGTTCTCCCCGGAGGGGATGACTACGGGATAGTCTCGAGGTTGGATGGGATAATGGGGGTGTATCGAGAATCACTCCGGGGGTAGTCAGAAGGCGAGACCAAGACCAGTCGGGGCAAAACAGGGAGTAGGGATCACGTGGAGTAGGGCGGGCCACGATGGGGATCGGGGGACCCGTGGGGAAGACCCGGACACGCGCGGGCTCGCGCTTACCGCATAGAGCAGAATGCGGTTCTCCTTGTCCTCCTTGGGGTAAAGCATGTTGTTACTGTGGGGCAGGGGAAGTTAGAGGTCAGTCCTGGAGCCATTACTTGCTCCCCTTCCACACCTGTTGCCCGGCCTCACCATTCCTGGCAGAAACGAATACCCACGAAGCCCGGCTCGTAGGTCCCATCCGGTTCCATAGCGCCTCACGGCCCTTCAAGCCTTCCGCGCTTGCTCCGCCTCGCTACAGGTCGCAGGAAGGGTCAGATCTAGCTGCTTCGCCTAAAGAGCGGCGAAGCCGCGCACACGTACTGGGTGCTGACGGCTTTGTGCTCGGCTGTCTGCGCTGAAATCTGACTATATGCTTCAGTCTTTTCATATCTTACAGTAATTGCTTCCAACCCGTGGGCCTCACTTCCCTAATTTATAGTCTAGTACGGTACGAGAGCCAAAAACACAGCACGGCACGTAACCCACAAAGCACGGAGCATAAACGAAGACGCCATTGCTTTTTGCTGGCTGAAAGCCAGTGCACATGCGCGAGTTTACCCCCCGGCGGCTAGGGTAACTCCTGCCAGTCCTTCCTTTCGGCTTCAGCCTTCGCCCTCCCGGGCCGTTTCCCGGACCGCTATTGGAAGAACTGTGCACCACGGCAGGCCTCTCAGGATTGGCTGGACCTACCTTAGGAATACGAGAGAGCGGCCAGGTGGTGAGGAGACAGCGGCGATTGGCGGGCTTTCCTTGCGCGAGAGCGCGGATTGGCCAGGTCGGGAGCAGGGGGAGGGACTGATTTCCCAGAAGCGGCCGCAGCGGCTGCAGAGCGGGTGTGAGGCAGCAGACCCGGCTGCGGGACCCGGCAGGGCGCGGCGAGATGGAGGTGACGGGGTTATCAGCGCCCACAGTGACCGTTTTCATTAGCAGCTCTCTTAACAGCTTTCGTTCCGAGAAGCGGTACAGTCGCAGCCTCACGATAGCTGAGTTCAAGGTGTGGCCGTAGGGGCGGGGTCCGGAGGGGCGGGGCAAAGGAGAAATTGAGGGGCTTCGCGATCCCTGGGAGGGGCCAGAGATCAACCGAGGTTGCAGAGATTGGAGACGGGGTCTTAGCGGGACGGGGCGAGAGGTTCCAGGGAAAATCAGAAGTTTCAGAGGGCGATGGGCAGAGCAAAAGGATCGAGGCCAGGGATAACCAGGTGGGGGTCCTAAATGGTGGGTCTCTTGGAGGAGCAAGGATGGGGAGATACATGGGGAGGAGCCTAAGAGTAGGGGCGGGGCCACTGACAACCTTCTATCCCTCCAATGTCTCCCCATCCCCTCCCTACTCTTCTTAGTGTAAACTAGAGCTTGTGGTGGGCAGCCCTGCTTCTTGCATGGAACTGGAGCTGTATGGAGCTGACGACAAGTTCTACAGCAAGCTGGATCAGGAGGATGCACTGCTGGGCTCGTACCCCGTAGATGATGGCTGCCGCATCCACGTGAGGCCTCCCTACCTCCCTTCCATTCATTTATTCAACAAATGCTTGCCATACTTTGCCCTGTGTGATAACCAAGATAGGCCCTCATGGAGCCCCTAATTCAGCATGGAGCAAGACAGACTCATCACTAGACAATGACAGCCAGAGTGGTCTGTGTGCTGGGGAAAGCCCAGGGGACTGGAGACACCAAGAAGAGCTGCCCGACTCCATCTGGGAGTATCAGAGGGGCTTTCTGAAGGAAGGAATGCCTGAGCTGAGATCTGAAGGATGAGGAAAGGGCAACTTAGGCAAAGAGGTGGGAGGGGCATGCCAGCTGGAGGAAGCAGAATGTACAGGGCTTAGAGTGTAAGGCGGGTGGGGGTAAGCAATGAGACATGTTGGGAAAAGCCAGAACACAGAGGACCTCTGCACACATTAGCTCCCATTATCTTCTCTGTCCTCACCCCCCTACCCTCACCCCTCACCATACTCCTCAGACATCTCAGTATCCCAGGTGAGCTGCACCTTAGAGCCTTTGCATGTGCTTGAATCATTCTTTTTTTCCTATGCCCAAGTGACTCACTCCTTCCTTCCAGTCTTTACTTAAATGTTAACTTCTGAATACGAGGACTTCATTGGCTTCAGTGTAAAATTTAAACCTCCTTTTTACACTTTACTTGATTTATGTCCTTAGCTCTATCATCCTCTGACGTCCTGTGCATTTACCCCAACACCTGGAACAAAGAAGAGGCTTAGTGAATCACTGTTGGATGATGAGTTAAACCCATAAAATAAGACTTGGAAGATGGTGCAATTAACCCTATTTTGCAAAAGAGAAAACTTAGCTTAGGATGGAATTTACTTTCCTGAGCATGAACTATAGCTAGAATTTTTATTTCCGTCTGCATGACTCAAGAAATCAGTGTGCCCAGAGAACTGCTTCTTTTTTATCTCTTTCATTTATTCAGTAATTGTTCATTGAGCATCTATGTTATGCCAGGGGTATAACTGTGAACCAAGTGTGAGAAGGTCTCTGTTTAGCTCTATCCAGTGTGTGAGATAGATGTTAGTTAAACCTTCACAAGAACAAGTGTAAAGGACCGATGAGGCGAAGGCCATGCAGGAGAAGATCAAGGAGCTGGGAGATCCTGTACTGAGGGACACAACCCATCAGCGAGGTCTGAGGGGACTTCCTGTTCGAGATGCTGCCTGAGCAGAGACTTGAAGAATAAGAGTTAATTGAAGAAGGGAAAAGAATGCTCCAGGAGGAGGGTACAGCATGTGTAAACACTCTGAGGTGGGAGGGAGCACGGAAGATGCAAGGGACTGAAGAGTGGCCACTCCAGTGACAGAGGGAAGGGGGAATCAAGGGGGGACTCTGAGTTAGAAGGGGCCTGGTCTGACTCTGGTGTTCACAGGCTCCCTCTATGTGTGGGGACCAGACTGTAGAGGATAGAAGGAGTAGGGAGGGAGACCAGGGAGGACATTGCTATCATAGTCCAGATAATGTGGTAGGGTAGGAGTGGGGCAGGACTGCTGGGCCCGCAGCACTGACACTGGGCTGATCCTAGGCAGCGTCAGTCTAGGGATGCTGGTGAGCCAGGTATGGGTGGTGACAGCCTTAAACAGGAGGTTTTCACATATCGATTCAGGTATAGACAGACCTCTGACTTTGGAGGCCATTCAAGGAAGGTTTCCCAGAGGTGGAGTCTCTGGGGAACTTTTTTTGTTTCTAAATTTTTTAAGAAGTATCACCTATAGTTATTGTTTAAAATATAACAGCAACCTCAAACTTAAAAAAGTCCCTAGTATCAAAAGTAGAAATTCTTAGCGATATCTGATTAGAGATAAGAGCCACTTCTCTTTTGCTGTTAGCCCAGTGGCTCGTGCCAAACACCTCAGAGTGTTTCCTGACTCCTCTTTTTCTCTCATACCCCTATCTAGTCTGTCTGGGCTCTACCCTGTGGTCTCCACCTACAAAATCTACCCAGAGTCTAAACTCTTCTTCCCCTCCACTGCCCCATCCTGGCCCAGCCTCCATCTCCCTCCTGGACATCATAGCTACCTCCTCCCTGGTCTCCTGCTCCCACTTCTTCCCACACGGTCTGCTCCCTACACAAAGCTGGAGGGAGCCTTCGAACCCCCGAGTCAAGTCAGGGCCCTTCTGGCTGAGAGCCTCTCTGGCTGCACTTTATTCCAGGTAAAAATAGTCTACAGTGATCTGTTGTGTCTCCCACTCTCTCCCTCGCTCACTCCACTCCAGCCACGCTGGCCTCCCCGCTGTTCCTCAAAAGGGCTAAGGACAATTATGCATTCAAGACTTTGTGCCTGTCGTTCCTTCTCATCCTTCAGGCCTTGGCTCAGGCATCCTCTCCTTTCAGAAGCCTTTCCTGACCACCTTCCAAGGCTCCTTAAGCCTCTTTTGGTATTTTCCTACATTGAACCTTATTGTTTTCTGGTATTTAATACATGTGCCTATGCATTTTTTTCTGGTCAGTCTCCGAACAGAATGAGCACTTCTTATCTATTTTTGCACCATATCCCTAGCATCCAGCGCAGGGCCCAGCTGGGAGCCTTGAAAGAGGTCAGCAAGCCATGAATGAATGAATATGGAGGGTGGTACAGGAAGAAATGCTCCAGGGCCTGGAGGTTGGGTCCAGCTTAGGAGGATCCCAGAGGCCCAGAGAGGACAGATGTGCTGCCCAGAGGGCTCGTGAGCAAGACCCAAACTCCACCCTTTGATTCCATGACTTGGAGGCCATCAGAGATGTTGATGCCAGCATGTGGGGATCATCTGGGGCAGATCCAGCCTCCAGGGTTTGGAGGTGAGGAAGGGGAGATGGCCAGTGTAGACACCTGCCTCTCATCCTTTCTTTTGGGCTCAGGAGATGAGAGAAGGCTGAGGTAAAGGTGAGGGTAGAATGTAGTTTATTTCTTGACAGGAGAGACTTAAGTCTGTGGGATGCTCCAGTGTGCAGGTGTACCACCAGCACCCTGAGTCCCACCGACCTCCCTCCCCTCACTACAGGTCATTGACCACAGTGGTGCCCGCCTTGGGGAGTATGAAGATGTGTCCAAGGTGGAGAAATACAAGATCTCACAAGAAGCCTATGACCAGAGGCAAGGTATGGGATACATGTGATGAAGGGTGTGTGGGGGGACCAGAGGGAGTATGTGCAGGTGGCAGAGGTGGTAGGGGCCAGACAGGACAGGAAGGGACATTGAGGGGAAATTGGTGGTATGGGAAGTAGGGGCTGATAGGCAGGTGACGTGGAGGGGGTGGGGCGAGGTCGATGTGGGGACAGTTAGAGGCATGGGAGAGCATTTGGAGTGGAAGGGGAAAGGGGGATAAATGGGGGCTGGGAGGTGTGAGGGGATGTAGGCAGTCAGACGGGTGCTTGGGAGAGTGGCAGGAACGTGAGAGGGAGGTCCGGAGTGTGAGGGGTCATGTGTGTGGTGAATGGTGATGGTCACATGGGGGCATCGTGGTGTAGCCAGGGTTGGTGGCAGAGCATGGCAGAATAGGTGGAGTGGACAGGGCAGTGTGCTGATCAGTGCAGGCATGAGTTGAAGATGAGGGATTCAGGGGCCAAATGGAGGTGAACGTGATACTGAAGGAATGTGGGGTGACGGCGTGATGCGAAAGGCTGAAAGCATGCATCTTCCCTTTAGCTTCTGGATTGTGGAGAGGCCCCAGGAATTCCAGGGAGAGGCCAGGGTCATGGTGGGAGACTTGGGGTGCTTAGGTGATAGCTCTTTGACACCTAGAATAGAAGAGTTCCTCTATGGATGTGGCTGGAAGGGTATCTCATTAGGGCAGAGGTTCCTCCTGGGAGACCATGTCTGATCCCCATCCCCCACTCCACCCACAGACTCAGTTCGCTCCTTCCTGAAGCGCAGCAAGCTGGGCCGATACAATGAAGAGGAGCGGGCACAGCGAGAGGCCGAGACCACCCAGCGTCTCACAGAGGAGAAGGCCCAGGCTGATGCCATCTCTGTGGGCAGCCGCTGTGAGGTGCAGGCACCTGGGCAGTCCCCTCGCCGGGGCACTGTCATGTATGTAGGTATGTGGCCTACTGAGGCCTTATGCTCTGCCCTGAGGTGGGCAGTGCTGGGGACCCAGCCCTTAAGGAGATCCTAGTTTAGTAGGAGTGACAGACACAGAAGCTGACGGTGACAGCTCAGAGTGTTCATGGCAGATAATTGGGAGGCAGAATGATCTAGGTTGTGATAGAGGAAGTGGTGGCCAGAGTGATCAGTTCTAAGGAAAAAGCATGGAGCACAGCGGTCAGAGCCAAGATGAGGAAACAGGCAGAATTATTAGGGCCGTGATGGGGAATGCACAAGCCAAAGTGATCAGGACAGAGATGAAGGAAGTTTAGGAAGCCGTATGAGCTGAGAGGAAGTACCAGACCTGTCCTCGAGAATAATCCGGGAGGGCTTCCTGGTGGGTAGGACTAGCTGAAGGAAATGTAGACGTGAGCCAGGTAAACAGGAGATGAGTGTTCTAGCCAGAGGGAGTAGAAAGGGCAAAGGCTGTAAGCAGGAACAAGCTTGGCCTGTGTGAGGCAGAGAAAGTCAGCAAGGCTGAGGGAAGTGAGTGAGAGGAGAAGTGAGGTCAGGGGCATGGGCAAGGCTGGACCATGTGTGGCCTGGAAGATAGTAGAGAGGAGTATGGGGTATTTTTTTTTTTTTAATAGCTTTATTGAGATATAATTCATATATCATAAAACTCACCCACTGAAGTGTACATTATTCATTCATTGGTTTTTAGTATGTTCACAGTATCGTGCAACCAACTCCACAGTCAATTTTAGAACATTTTCATCATCCCCAGAAGAAACCCCGTGTCCATTAGCAGCCATTCCACATTTCCGAAACCCCAGCTCCCCCAGTCGTAGGCATCCACTAACCTGTGTTCTGTCTCTCTAGATTTGTCACTTCTGGATGTTTCATGTAAACGAAATCCTACAATATGTGGTCTTTTGTGACTGGCTCCTTTCACTTAGCATAATGTTTTCAAGATTCATCTATGTCATAGCACGTGTCAGTACTTCATTTCTTTTTACTGTCAAATAATATTGCATTGTATGAGTAGACCACATTTTATTTATTCATTCATCAATTGATGCCCATTTGGGTCTTCTCCAGTTCTTGGCTATTATGAATGGTGTTGCTCCGAACATTCTTGTGTGTTTTTGTGTGGACATGTATTTTCCTTTTGCAATACTTACGAGTGCAATTGCTGGGTCACGTAGTAACTCTGTGTTTAACCTTCTGGGGAACTGCCACACTGTTCCCCACAGCAGCTTCACCATTTTACATTCTCACCAGAATGGATGAGGGTTCTAATTTCTCCACATCCTCTCCAACACTTGCTATTATTTGTCTTTTTGATGCGTTATTCTAATGGGTATGAAGTGGCACCACATTATGGTTTTGATTTGCATGTCTTCAGTGGCCAGTGATGTTGAGCATCTTTTCATGTGCTTCTTGGCCATTTGCATATCTTCTTTAGCAAAATGTCTATTCAGATCCTTTGCCCATTTTTTTAATTGGGTTGTTTGTCTTTTTGTTGTTGAGAAAGGAAGTCAGCATCTTGTGTATTAGTTTGCTGGGGCTGCCATAACAGAATGTCACTGGATGGCTTAAACAACAGAAAGTTATTTTTCACAGTTTTTGGAGGCTGGAAGTCCGAAATCAAGGCCTTTCTCCTAGGCTTGTAGAAAGCCCCTTCCTCGCTGTGTCCTCGCGTGGTCTTTCCTCTGTGCAGGCCCATCCTTGTGCCTCTTTGTCCAAATTTCTTCTCATAGGGACACCTGTCAGATTGATTAGATCCCACCTTAATGGCTATGTTTTAACTTAATCACTTCTTTAAAGGCCACACCTCCAAGTGTAGTCGCATTCCGAAGTACTCAGGGTTAGGGCTTCAATGTGTGAATTTTTGGGGACACATTTCAGCCCATAACAAGGTATAAGAGCTCTTAATATAGTCTAGATACAGTTCTCTTATCAAATATGTGATTTGCAAATGTTTTCTCTCATTCCGTGGGTTGGTTGTCATTTTACTTTCTTGATAGTGTCCTTTGAAGCACTAAAGTTTTTAATTTTTATAAAGTTCAATTTATCTTTTGATGCTTGTTCTCTTGATATTACAGCTAAGAAACCAACACCTAATACAAGGTTGCAAAGATTTCTGTCTGATTTTCTTCTAAGAGTTTTATAGTTTTACATTATACATTTAGGTCTTTGATGACCCATTTTTTGTTAATTTGTGTGTATAGTGTGAGGTAGGAGTCCAGCTTCATTTTCTTGCATATGGATAGTTGTCCCAGCATCCTTCGTTGAAAAGACTATTCTTTTCTCATCTAATTGTCTTGGTATCCTTGTCAGAAATCATTTGACCATAAGCAGTGTGGATGTTATGCTGAGTGGGATGGGCAGCCTTTAGGAATTTGGGTCAAGGCATTGATGCTATTTCCCTTTGATTTTTACAAAGACCCCTTTGGCTGGGGGTGTTGAGTGAATGAATAGGGGGGTCAGGGGTAGGAGCAGTGAAGGGGCTGTCATATCAGTCTGGGCAGGAGATAGCGGTGGTTCTGGGTGGTAGTAAGGAGTGGTTTTTGCCAGGACAGGCTTTCCACTCAGTTGGCAGGCACAGATCTGGGGTGAGCCTTGTCCAGAAGTTTCTTTGAGATTTTTCCCCTGCGCAGGACTCACAGATTTCAAGCCTGGCTACTGGATTGGTGTCCGCTATGATGAGCCACTAGGGAAAAACGATGGCAGGTAATAAGTATGCCCACTGATGTTTCTGTGTGTGTATCTTTAACTGTGTTTATGCTTGCATATGTGTGCATATATGTGTAAGCGTATGCATGTACTACTGGGTGAGCCTGTCTATCTTGACATCTGGGCAGGGAACCACTTTGGGGCCCTCTGACCCCCGCCTTCCCCATCATGCCCTGCAGTGTGAATGGGAAACGCTACTTCGAATGCCAGGCCAAGTATGGTGCCTTCGTCAAGCCATCAGTTGTGACAGTGGGGGACTTCCCTGAGGAGGACTACGGGTTGGATGAGATGTGACGCCCAAGAAAGGACATCCTTCTGCTCCAGCTAACTTGCCCATTTATTGCCTCTCCCTATGTGTAGCCCCCTTTCCCTGAACTCAGTTTTATTTTATTCACTTTGTCCTTGCCATTGACTTTTGAGACTTGTGTATTAAATTTGCCGGACCTGGGAAGCATTTGGAGGACTCAGTGATTATAGGAGGGTCTTGGGGCTGCTGGGTAGGTGGGGGTGAAATAAGGAGCTGGGCAAAGTAGAAGTTGGGCAGGGTGAGGCTTTATCTGTTAGCTGGTAGCTAAAGGCCCATGACACTCTTCTTTGTCCTTTTTTAGTTAATATAATACTCTGCTGCCATGACAAATAGGCCCAAAATAATAGTGGGTTTCACAGATGGAAATTTATTTCCATGTACAGTCTTATGTAATCACCAAGAGTTAACCTTCCAAGAGTGACCCTTCCATGTCAGAGGCCAGTCTTCATCTCCATATATCTTGTTGTGCTCCCGTCGCCTTGTGATTCCCACCTTGTGCTCCAGGCACAAGAGAAAGGGTTATCCCTTGTCTTTAAGGACTACATACATACAACTCAAAACTTGTTCCCGTTTCCTTAGCCAGAATTTTGTCTCATGGCCACTTGTAATTGCAAAGGAGTCTGGCAAATGTAGTTTTTATTCTGGGCAGCCATGTTCCTAGAGAAATATCAGAAGTTCCTGTACTAGAGAAACTAGAGAAAAGAGATATTGGGGGTCAGCAAGTAGTTCTACCACAGTCTCTGTGGGTAGGGAACCTTATCTTTTCATTTAATACAGTTGACCCTTGAACAACATGGGTTTGACCTGTGTGGGTCAACTTATATGTGGATTTTTTTCAATAAATATTATAAATGTATTTTCTCTTCCTTATGATTTTTGTAACATTTTCTTCTCTCTAGCTTACTCGTTATAAGAATGCAGTATATACATTACAAAATCTATGTGTTAACTGAATGTTTATGTTATCGGTAAGTCTTTTGGTTAACTATAGGCTATTAGTAGAGTTTTAAAGAGTCAAAAGTTATATGTGGATTTTCGACTGCGTAGGAGGTTGGCATCCCTAACCCCTATGTTGTTTAAGGGTCAACTATTTGGAAGAAGAAAGAAATCTAAAGTCTTTAGAAGTAGTTAAACACTGGAGACACACACAAACATACATGAGAGGTCACACGTAGAAACACAGTTGATCCATCCGCACAGATTCTCTCACAGGGGGGAGCCACACATATACACAGGATACACTCAGAGATTCACATCAAACGCCCACCAGAAATAGACATAAACCTACACACACACAAATCAATGAGTTGACAATCTACAAAAACAAAACAAAACTGGTTACTTTAGAAGAGGACCCCAAGACTCAAGCCCCTTCCATGTCAGGGAGTTGTCAAAATGAGGAGAATTAGAGGGGGTGTCCCCAACTTTCCACAGCACCTACCAACCAAAATTCAGCACCCAGAAGAATTAGCTCACCTAATGGATCAGCACTGAGACTCGCTTTAAGATATGGCCTCAATGCACCTGCATTTTAGGAAGCCAAAAGATAGTGCAGGAAGATGATCACCAAAATCATACCTTTGAGCTCCAAGTAAGGGTCATGGTCACTGTCGATGAGAATCTGCCAAACTGCCATGGGAGATCTAAACACAAATTTCTGGGATGTGCTTTAATGCCTTCCAGCTGTCAACGTGGAAAAAGCTGTCCCCATAAGAACGTGGGGAAACAGACTGTTGATGACAATGGAAGGGATCATGCTGGTAATTTCACCTGGTATGTGAAAATTAACCACAGTTTGGGGCTAGAGGCTCATTTTACAGAATGGCCCAGTACTTGAACTTTAATAGTATCAGGGAGCCCAGGAAGGAAAGGGACAGTAGTCAGTGTATTATGGTAATACCAGCTACTGTAACAAATACTCCCTCCCCACAGTCCAATGCAGGGGTTTTGTCTGATTGTCAGCAACCTCCATATGGTGATTCACACATCCAGACTCCATCTTATGGCTCCATCGTTTCCATGTGCTCAAAATTATCTGCTTCCAACTGGCAAATAGGAGGAGACAGTGTGGGGAGGGTTTGCCATATTCTTTAATAACCTTAATAACACATTCCACTTCTGTTCATATTGTATCCGCTCATATTGTATTGGTGAGAACTTGTCAGTTGTGCAGCCACCCTAGTTGCAAAGTGGTCTTTGGAACATACTCCTGTGCTGAGCAGCTCCCTTCCAACCACTGCTATGAAAAAGGACCATGGATTTTGGTGGCCCCAGCATTGATGACCCTCTACCTGTCACCAGATCATAACCTCAGGAGAAGCAGCAGGAAGAGGCTGTGGGACTTCTTTCCACCAGACCCATTAAATCCTCCTGCCCCACAGCAACTGCCGTTGTCTAACCTGCACCATTCATGACCCTCCCTCAAATACTCAGGTTAGTGCCAACCGGAGACAGCGATGTCTAACTCTGCACATTTTTTGAGCCGCTATTATATGTCAGGCCTGATGCTGAGAACACACTCATGAACTGGACACCGTTCTTAGGAGTTGAAGGCAAACAAAATTACCAAATGTTGCCTCTTTCATATTTTTGGCTGTGCTATTTCATTATGAATAAGGCTGCTGAAAGTGGGGGAGGGAGGACAAAACCTCTGTATCCGCTAGGTGGTGCTGGTACCAGGGAAGGGATGGGTGTGGGAAACATTTGGATAGGAGTCACATGAACAAAAGGGGACTAGGCTTTGTAGGTCTGAATCCCTCCAGTGATTCATGCTGATCAGAAACTTGGTCTTTGTGCTAAACACAAACAGGCCGTATACAAACTTTGTGCTGGAGCTGGGCTATATCACTAACTCAAACATGCCAATGGCCCACTTGAGTTGATTCATGAACCAATTACAAACTGGGGATAATTCGGTAGGTTAAGAGGTGGCGTAATTTTAGTGAAGAACACAGACTCTGAAACTGGACAGCCTGGGTCAGATCCTGGCTCTGTCACTCACTGGCTGGGGATGGAACAAGAAAATATTTCTTCTCTCTGGGTTTCAGCGTCATTCCTATAAACTGAGGCCAATAATAGTACCTACCCCAAACGATTGTTGTGAGCACTAAATGGATTAATAAATGTAAAGCGCTTAAATCCAGAGCCAGGCACATAGGTAAATGCGTCAACAATTACAATGCTGGCTTTCATTTAATCCTCGCAACGGGCTCTACCCCCAATTTCTTGACCGTCCCCCCCCCCCACGCCATCTCACCTTTCCTGGCCCAAGTCTGGGGTCACCTGGAGGACACTAGGCTCCCAAATCCCTGCGACCTCAGCATTCCTAGCCTCGGCACGGTCCCAAGACACAGGGAATAACTGCTCGGCCGCCACGTGGAGGCAGCAGCGCACCGCGCGCAGCGCATTGTCTTGCATTGGGCTGTAGCTACAGCTTAGCACAGGAACTGAGTTTTCCAGAAAACCATGAGACACCCTCAGTCTCACCTGGCTCAGTCTGGAAATGGAGGTCTTGCCTCCCTCCTTGAGGCGCGGGGAATTGGGCGTCAGGATTTGGCTACCATGCGCAGGCGCAGATGGCCAGCTGATTCCGCCGGTTTAATCCCACATCGTCCCGGGGGTGCTAGAGCTGATTTTCTGTCCTCAGTAGAAGAACTGAGATGGCTTCTCTCGGCCGTGAGTCTGCTAGCCGGCTTGCACTCTCTCCCGCTTTCTTGCATCTCAACAAGTCACTCTCCCGGGCTCCTGGTCAGCTCTCAAGCCGGGTCAAGGAACTCCTGTCTTAAAGGGAAAAAAATGTCCCTTTCCCTTTCTTTTTTCACTCCTTCACAGTTAAACTTATCTTTTTTAACGTATTAAGGAAGTTTAAAATTAAAGTAGTATAAGGATCTCCCAAGTTCCTACCACCCAACCTCCGTAATTGTCAACATATGGCCAATTGTGTTCAAATTTTCTGGCCCTTCTCTTCCCCTTCGACCCCATTATTTTAAAGCAAATCTCAGGCAGATGTTTCTATATGTGTTTCTAACAGATAAGGGGTCTCCATCACACCTCACAAAAATTGCAATAATTATTTAATATTATATATGGTCAGAATTCAGAGGTCCCAGTTGTTTCATAAATGCCTTTACTGTTGCCTTGTCCAAATCAGAATCCAAAGAAGATTCATGCACTGTATTTGGTTGATAACCTCTCTAAGTCTTTTATTCTGCAACAGCTAGCCCCCTCTCTCAATCTTTCTGTGGGATTTCCCTATCTGATTTGGTTGGTTGCACCTCTTGGTGTCCTTTAAGATGCTCTTCTATCCCTTTATGTTCTACAAACTGGTAGATCCAAAAGCCAGTTCAGTTTTAGGGTAAATAGACATGTAGGATTAAGTTCTTCCATCAGGAGGCACATATCTACCATCTGCTCGTCTCTCTTTTTGTAATGTTAATTTAAAATCCAATGTTAGATTCTCATTGTCAGCCGATCCACTCATTCTCAAATCCCAGCCGAACTTGAGGAAAGAAGTATCTACACATCCTCTCTCCATCCCACTCCCTCTTCTCCACAAAAACTATCTTTTTATTGCTAAACTCAAGAGGCAGTTCTTCACCTCAGCTGCTAGCCCTACAAATGACAGCTGACATTTAGACTAGTGGTTCTCAAACTTTGTATCTCAGAACCTCTTTACACTCTTAAAAGTTATTGAAGAACTCAAAGAGCTTTTGTTTATGAGTTATATCTGTAGATATTTACCATGTTAGAAATTTAAAAAATAAAACATTACATGTTAACATTAAATTTTTAAAATAAAGAATAACTGTTTTAAAAAAAAATAGTGACAAGGGTGGATCGTTTTACATTTTGAAAATCTTTGTGATGTCTAGCTTAAGAGAAGATAGTTGGATTCTCATATCTGCGTCTGCATGCAAACTACTGAATATTATCATGTAGCCTCTGGAAAATTCCTCTGCATACTTGTGAAAGAATGAGAGTGGAAAGGGAAAGAAGTCTTAGTATTATTATGAAAATAGTTTTAACCTCAAAGATCCCCTGGAAGGTCTCGAGGACTCCCAGGCGTCCCCAATATTTGAAATATACAAATATTCCCCATGGCAATCTTGATTTCTGGCTTCTGCCATATTACATCTGACAACACAGAACCTACTTCTCTATTTGGGTCCAGTGGGCTGGATCTGTTATACCTGTCAGGGCTAATGGATGCGGAAACCACTCATATATTAAAGAGAGGGACATTAACATGTGGGGGTGGTTATGCAGTAGATGGAGGAGCTGAGGGGCCAAACACCAAATGGAAGAGCAATGGGAAATTAGCAGCAGTGGGAAGCTGCTGCCACTCTAGGGTGGAGGAACAAAGGGAAGAGGGGTTACCTGGTAGAAGCTGGAAACAGTGGGATTGTCTGGTTAGGAGAAACAAGCTGTGGAGGAGCCACAACCAAAGGGAAAAAGGGGAGAATTACCCCAGCCTCTTCCTCCCACTGTCTACTCTCCTCAGTTTCCCACTGGCTGAACCCCAGGTGAATGTAGATGAAGGGAGAGACTGGGAACTGGACCTAGGATGCAGGCAGAAAAGGGAGGGTGCAGAACAAGTCTGGGCCTACTAAACACAGCCTGGAGCAGCACAGCATGGGTTCCCCATGTACGCCAGGGTTCCCACCATGCCCTGTTGTTCTGCACCAGGCCCTGCTCACTGATTTACATTACATGTCTGGCTGCTTTAGGATTAGAGTTAGGGGTTCGATTTGCAAACCTGTTCTGGTAGTTTTAAAATATGCCCACAAATTTTGCCACATCTCTAAGAGCCCTCCCCTTGAGTGTGCATTGGTCTTAGTGCCTTGCTTCTAACCAATAGAATGTGGCAGAAGTAATGGCATCTGACTTCTAAAACCAGGTCATGAAAGGCACTGTATTTTTATCCTTACTATGTCTCTTGAGTCACTTACTATGAGAAGAGCCAGCTTTCCATATTGTGATGACACTGAAACAGCCCTATTGAGAGGTCACATGGTGAGAAACTGAGGCCTCCTGCCAACAGCCCTGTGAATGAGCCAGTTTGGAAGCTGATCCCCCAACCCTAGTTGAGCCATGAGACGACTGCATCCTCACGAGAGATCCTCAGCCAGAACCACCCAATTATGCTTTTCCTGAATTCCTAAACCATAGCAAATGTGAGATAATAAGTATTGTTTTAAGCTAATAACACTGTCTGCTAATTAAATTTTGGTTTTAATTTATTAGCAGCAATAGATACCTAATGCACCTGCGTTCCAATTATCTATTGCTGTATTAAATATTACCTAAACTTGATCTCCCAGTCAGAAGTCGGCTGGGGCTGGAGTCATCTCAAGGCGTGACAAGGCTAAATGTCTAAAGTGACTCTGCAGCTTGGCCGGCTATTGGCTGAAAACTTTAACTAGAGCGCCTCCACGTGGCCTTTCCAGCAGTCTCAGGGTAGTTGGACTTTTTATGTGATAGCTGGTTTTATCCAAAGCAGGTGTTCTAAGAGAAACAGGCAAAAGCTGCCTGGCCTTTTCTGACCCAGACTTGGAAGTCACGTATCACTTCTGCTGCTGTTGATCAAAGTGATCACAAACCCACCCAGATTCAACAGGAAGCCACATAAATCCTGATTCTTCATGTAAGGAATGTCAAAGCCTTGGTGGTCAAGTTTTAAAAACAGTCCCATCTTGCTATATAGAACATTCTTAAAGGCAGCGGTCCCCAACCTTTTAGGCACCAGGGACTGGTGCTCCTATGAGAATCTAATGCTTAATCATCTGAGATGGAGCTGAGGCAGTGATGCTAGCACTGGGGAGTGGCTGCGAATACAGATGAAGCTTCCATTCACTGGCCCATTGCTCACCTCCTGCTGTACAGCCCAGTTCCTATCAGGCCACGGACCGATAGCGGGCGGTCCATGGCCCACTGGGGACCCCGCTTTAAGGCACTAACTTGGGTCCTTTTTTTCTCCACGTTCTCCACATTCTCCTCTGATCTATTCTTGTGACTGATACAGGACTAAGGAAATGTTTTCTGGCTACCTGTGGGCTTTGAAGAAGAGGGACTGTATGTTTTTCACAATATAAGCAATCATAATGCCAGCACAGGGCCTGGCATATTGTATTCATTTATCCATTCATTCACTCCTTCAACAGATATTGAGATCCTGCTGTGTGCCAAGCACATTTCTAGGTACTGTGGCTACAGCTGTGACCAAAAGGGAAAAATTCCTGTTTCCATGGAGCTTACATAATTTAAAGTATGGTTTTAGTGTAAGAACTATCTACTGAATAATGTAACAGAATGGTTAGCCAGACCAGAGAGTATAAGAATTTATAATGTACTAGAAACTTGTGTCGTACCAATTGGATTGATCTCTCACCTATTTGGGGGAAGATATCAATTTGGAATCTCATCTTACATGATATACCAAAATAAATTCTAGTTGGATTAGAGTGATGTGTGTATGCAGGGGGAATTACGCCATGAAAAGCTAAAGATTTCACCAGCAAATATTGAATGACCTCTGTATGGGAAAAGACTTTCTGAACTTCAATGTAGTGGGGGAACTCCCCACTTCTGTATAGATGATTTTGGCTATACAAAAAGCAGAATATTTTATATGCCCAGAAAAGTCTTCGCCAAAATGAAATACCAATTATAGAAGTATATTTGCAACAAAAATGATTTTAAAAAATTGGTTAACACCCTTAATGAACAAATATATTAATAAAGTAATGTGAAATTAACATAAAAAGCCAATAAATAAAGATGAGCATAGAATCCAAAACAAATTTATAGAAGAAATACCAATAAGCAATGGGAAGGAGGAGGAAAGAGAGAGAGAGAAAGTACATAAGTCCTTTGAGTCCTAGGCTGGGAAGAATTATACTGTACTTCCACCTCATTCTATTGGTTAATGACAAGGCTAGTCATAGTGATTTGAGAAGCTGAAAAGTCAGATTGTATAGGGCAAGGATACAGGGAGGGGTGGAAAATTAGGCTATTTTTGTAATCAGTCTACCACAGAGTCTTTTCTTGATGGTGGGTATTAAAAGTGAATAATGCTAGCTGCCGTTAACTGGAGAACCTCTAAAACTCAGTGGCTTAATAAGTCTGTTTTTTTATTTACACTATAGTCCAATGTAAATCTGTGGGGTTACTCTGCTCCACAGAGTCTAGCAGAGACCCATGCTCCTTCCACTTTGCGGCTTTGCCCAATTCCAGGTCCTCAGAGTCCCCTCTTTTGAGCTGATGGCAATACAAGTTATTGTAAAATGGGAAGGGTGCAAATTTACATCTATGATATAGTAAGAAATATATTAAAATATTCCCAGAAAAAAAAGTCAGAAGGTAAATATAACTAAATAGAGGTTGTCTCTCAGCGGTATATTTTTCCTTTTAAAATATATTTTGCTCTATTTTATATATTTTCTACAATGAGTACGCATTACCAGATATTTTAAACATCTTTGTGAATACACCACATCTACAGAGTGAAAAGATATAGATTACACAATATACAGAATCATTATAAAGTGAACACTCAGATATCAGTGATCAGGCTGGGAGGGCCCAGAAGGCCATGGGATGCCAGAGAAGGTGCTTGATGATTTAGCTGGGGGCAAAGAGGCAGAAGGGAAACATCAATGAGAGCCTTATGGAGGGGAGCCATCTGAACCATGATGTGGAAGGATGAGGAAGGTTTGCTGTAAACCACGAAAGCACACCCTGAGAATTTTCGTTCTGATGAGGAAGTCTGAGTTGTATAATAATCCCCCAAAGGATGATGTGATGATGATGTTGATGATGATGAAGATGATGATAGCTAAAAGTTCTTGACCATGTGTTCCATGCCTATCTCTGGGCTGGGTAATGCTAGGGACACACCAGATCCTAACATTGCCCTGCCCCTTATCATAAGGCCCCTAATCCAGTCCAGGAGAAAAACATTATTGAATACTACAGGTTATAATTTGTTGTGTCTTGGGAAAGAAGTTCCAGAAGTATTGGGAGCATATAACAGGGCAACCTTCTCTAGTCTGGGACAGGGGAGGTCAAGGAAGGCTTCCTTGCTGACGTGACTGACTCCAAAGTAAAAAGGGTAGAAGGGATGTTCCTGCAGAGGTACAGCCTGTGTAAGAGCCTGGCAGCAAGAGTGCCTGGGAAGAGGGGTGGGAACTAAGTGATGGTTAATTTTGTATGTCGACATGACTAGGACATGGGATGCCCAGATATTTTGCCAAACATTATTTCTGAGTGTATCTGAAAGCGTGTTCCTGGACGGAATTAGCATTTCAATCAGTAGACTGAGTAAAGTAGATTGCCTTCAGCAATGTGGGTGGGCCTCATCCAATCCTTTGACAACCCGAATAAAACAAAGAGGCAGAGGAAGAAATAATTTGCACTCTGCCTGACTGTGGAGCTGGAACTTGCGTCTTTTCCTGCTATCAGTCTGAGACTTACACCATTGGCTCCTCTGGTTCTCAGGCCTTCATACTTGGACCAGGATTTAAACCACTGGCTTTCCAGGGCCTCCAGTTTGCGGACAGCTGATTGTGTGATTTTTCAGCCTCTGTAATTATGTGAGCTGATTTATTATAATAAAATAAATTTCTCTCTCTCTCTCTCTCTCTCTCTCTCTCTCTCCACACACACACACACACACACACACACACACACACACACACCCTATTGGTTCTTCCTCTGGAGAATCTTGACTAATATACTATTGAAGGGAAGGAAGTAAAGGGACAGTAATCCGGATTAGTCATCATATAACAATTTGGTATCAACCAGGCTTGGGTTAGACCTGGCTCTGCCATGCCTTCAGGCAAATGACTCCACCTCTCTGAACCTTCACTTCCTCTCATGTTAGTTCCTTTTTCAGAGGGTTGTGAGAGGCCTTGTAAGTCATACCTGTAAAGGAGTTAGCTATCCAAGCCTAGTCCCATCAAGCCCTGGGGAGGCATTAGCTAGGGTAATTATGGCCACTGTGAGTTTAGTAATTAATAGCATTGTAACATTGAGGCAGCAAATTGTGAGGATTAAAAGCTTGAGCTACAAAGCCAACCTTCCTCTGTCTGAATCTTGCTGTGTGATCTTGGACAAGTAATTAATTCCATCTCTCTGTTTTCCTCGTGGGCATGATATTAACAATGTCTACCTGCATCAGTCAGAATAGACTAGGTTACACTGTGGTAACAAATGAGCCCTAGATCTTAGTGGATTAACACCTCAACATTTATTTCTTGCTCATACAAATAGGAACATGTCCTCCATGCCATGGCTGTGATCCAGCTAGCTTCATGTGGCACCTTTGTGCTTGCATAGCTCCCAAAGTTGCCTCGGTAGGGGATGAGAGCATGGAGCATCCTGCACTGGCTTTTAAATACTACGACTGGGAACTGACGCTCCCAACATTTCCACTCACATTTAAAAAAAAAAACCAAAAAACACCTACAGCACCTGGTAATCCTAGGTGGTCTCCCATCCAAGTACTAAGTGGGCCTGACCCTGCTTAGCTTTCAAGATCAGATGAGATCGGGCTCATTCTGGGTGACATGGCTATAGACTTCCACTCACATTTTATTTCTCAAAACAAGTCACATAACCATGCCTGCGTTCAAAGGAATCTGGAATATGGTAGAAGACTTTGGTAATGCTTGCCGTACTATCTCATCTCACTGACTGTGCTGAAAATATTGTGGCATATTCAAATCTAAGACCCATGGAGCCAATCGAGATTAATTATGAGCTTTTATTAGCCGCCCAGCAAACAGATTCTCCCCACTAGAGAATCAGCCCCAAGCCTCCGGAGAAGGCAGCTTATAAAGCCTAAAACTATGTCTTGGTGGGCTTTGATTACGCAAGCAAGCATATTACAAAGCAGATGTTGGCGGTTAGCATCTAACACAAAGAAATGTGGTTTCTGGTGGACAGCTTTGTTATCTGTACTCCTGCGGCAATATTGTTTTATCGTTCTTCTTGGGAGCCTTGGAGCTATTTTCTCCTAGGCAGCTCACACCTAGAGATATCACTCTCTGCCCTGTCCTTGGCGCTGACTTACTGAGGAATTGATACCAATAACCATAACAACATTTTCCAAAGTAGTCACGGCCAGAATAAAGAGGGGGGATGTGAACAAGGAAGATGTTATTGAAACGCATTTTTTTTACACTGTTACAAAAATCCAATGAGAAAAATCCTTCAACAAATTTCATTCCTTCAACAAATATTTGGTGCCTAAGATGTGCTGGGTACTGCTCTAGGAACTGGGTTCATAGCAGTGAACAATACATACAGAAATGACTGCCCTTGAGCTCATATTCTAGTAGAGAAGAGAGATGAGAAACTAGATAAAAAAGTAAACTATTCAGTATTTTAGCAGGTGATAAATGGTAAGAGTAGTTTAGGGGTGGGATAGGGAATGTGGGTGTTAAGTTAGAGATCTGAGAGGACTTCCCTGAGGTAACTAGATGTATAGACTTGAAGCACTAAGGGGTGAATCACTGAGGTGGGGCTAGAGAGGGCCTTGGTAATGGAGTAGTGGCCCTCAAGTGTGCGGGAGAGGAGCTGTTCTGCCATTGCTACACTTGCAGAGGCCTCTCCTCTGTGCCTTCTACACATTCAGTTAGGAACATCCAGGTCAAGCTGCAAGTAGAGCTTCTCACTTTCTTAAGAGGGAGGAGATGAGGGCAGAGAGATAACTGGACTAGAGACTTAGAGCACTAGAGACTTGGTGCTAGTGATGACTATGACTCTTACCTGGAATGAAGTATAATCTAGGAAGGGCTCTGAGCCCAGAGAGCCCTGACTTGACTCTGTCTTCACAAGTGTTGTAAGAGATGCCTGTGGTCCTGGCAGGATGTCTGGTGCTTGGAGCAACAAGAATGTTGGAAGTAGATGTGGACTTGCACACAAGAACACATTGCAGGAAGGGCGCATACAGGTGACTGAGTCCCAGAATTCTTGCTCTAGGGACTAGAAAAAGATACTTAGGAGGAAGTAGCTGAGAACACGGAGGTGGCTCCAAGGCTGAATCTGGGAGTTGGCTGTAGCTTGTATCTGCTGACCTGAGAGTAACTATTATTTAATTACAAAGCCAGCATTGTTGTAAAACTTAATAAAAGGCCATGGAGATAGAGATTGGATGACGTGTATTGTCCACCCTCCTCTCCTTTATCCATGTAAGTTACACATTTCCAGTCTCCAATTCTTCTTCCAAACCATCTCTGTAACATACAGGCTCCTGGTTGCATGGGGATCTGACTATGGGGGCTGGATGGAGCAGGAGACCAGGGGAGGAGTGCCTGTGAGGTCCAGGAGGGAGAGGGATGAAAGCTGGGGGGGCTGGGTGGTAAGGCAGTGGAGGTGGAGAAGAGTTTAGATTCTGTAGGTAGGTTAAAGAGGTGTGCTGATAGGTTGAGGTGGGTGTGAAAGAGAGGTCAAGGACAACCCTAGGGTGTTTGGTCTGTCACTGGAAGAACAGAGTTGTCATTAACCTAGATGGGGAAAAAGGGGAGGGAGCCCATTTGTGAAGAAGGTCAGGAGCTCAGTTTAGGATCTGTGAAGCTTGAGGCACTGCTAAGATCCCTATACGGATGGTGAGTAGGATGCAGGATATAGGAGCCTGGAAACATCTGGGCTGAAGAAATTTGGGTGTTAATAGCCTAGAGATGGAATTTAAGCCATACATACAAGGGAGATCCCTGAGGACTGTAGACCAGTACAAGTCTGTGACCTGTTAGGAACCGGGCCACACAGCAGGAGATGACCAGCGGGTGAGTAAGTGAAGCTTTATCTGTATTTGCAGTCGCTCCCCAGTGCTAGCATCACAGCCTCAGCTCCATCTCAGATCATCACGCATTATATTCCCATAGGAGCACTGGTCCCTGGTGCTCCTAAGGGAGTGCCGCTGCCCTGTGGCATGAGTGGGTTAGAGAGGTGGACCAAGGCCTAAGACTTGGAGTTGCCCAGGGTTAAGAGGACAGGGAGACAGACCTGGATGATAACGATTGTAATTGGCAGTGTGATGAGAAAGTACAAGTTATAAGCATGTAACTGAAAGCCACCCCTACTCAGATGGGGGTGGAGACAAGGAAGGCTTCCCAGAAAAGGTGATACCTGAGCTGACACCCAAAGCCTGAGTAGCTACAAAATCAGGCAAAAAAGGGGGAAAGTGTTCCAGGTAGAGGGCACAGCCCATGTGAAAGCCTGGCAGTGAGAGCCCTGGAAAGGGCAGAGAACAGAAGCTGCTCGATCTGGTGGGGAGGGGTATGGTGAGAAGGTAATCCAGATAAGTCATCACCAAGTTTTGGCATCAGCGGAGCCCAGGTTCAGACCTGGTCCTGACACCCTCTGTGACCTCTGACAAGTGACTCTGCCTTCAGAGCCTTCATATTCTCTCCTGTTAGTTCTTGCCTCATAGTTAAGGCTTGTATAGCGGTTCCTTGGCCTGGCCCCAGCAAGCCCAGGAAGCATTAGCTGTGACTGTGGCTTTGTCTATTTTGATCTCGTTATTTGAGCTATTTTCATATTAATTATATTATTGAAGAATAAATGTATTAGGGTAATGATTAAGAGTACAAGCTAAGGAGTGTAACCTCAAAGTCGGTTTACTTATTCGTAAAATGGAGATAATATGCAGCATCTATCCCATAAGACTATTATGAGGACACATGAGCTGATATACGTAAAGTGTTTAGGAGAGTGCTTGGCAGTTATTTTTATCAGTATTATGTAAAGATGAGCAAGAGTCAACCACCTGAGGAATCCAAGTGGCCTCCAGAAGGGAACAGCATGGGTAGAGATACAGGATAATAGCTACTATTTACTAAGCTTTAATCACTTAATTATGATAGGGATCTAGTGTACAGGTCATGGTAACCCTTGTTCCCATTTTACAGATTAGAAAATGGTGGCTCAGAGACTTCAAGTAACTATTGTGGGATCCCAGTTCTTAAGGGGTAGATCCAGGATTCAAACTCAAGCCTAACCAGCTTCCAAGGGAGAGAGGCTAAGGGCCAAAAAGACATATTACCTGGAAGCTAGACTTAGCCCCTTCTGAAGAGCCCTGAAAAGGTACTAGGTGACCACTGGATAGAGCTTGGAACCAGAGAGCAAGGGAAAAGCCTCCAAAGGAGGCCTAAACGGCAATTTTCCCTCTCAGTTTCTGCATTCCCTACCCACCACCTGACCTCAGAAACCAGGCCTTGGCCTGTGGACTCTTCCTGAGTCTGGGCCCCTCATCAGAGATTGAGGTGACACTCTGGGCCTGTCCAGGAAAAATGATTCTGGTGACCTTGACTCAGCGAGTAAAGGAATACGGGCGGAGGAGGCACAAGGCGGCTTTCGTAGGTAGCGGTCCTACCTGCAATTTGACCGCCATCCCGGCTGCTGCAAGAACCGAGAAATCTAGTCTAGCCTTAGTCCTTGCTGCTAGATTGCAGGGGTTTGTCCCTGGACTGTGAGCCAAAAAAAAGTCGGGGTCTTCATATGCTGTCTGTCCTGACAAGGCCAGGATAGGGGCCGAATGCGAAGAGTCGCGTTTCGAGCGGACTGAAATCCGCATCCGTAACCTGGTAAAGGATGGGTTCGGGGCGAAAATTCACACTATAACCTACAGGGTCACCTTGGAATTCTTGTCCTTGGGTGTCTTCACTAGGGCTGGTGGTGTAGGAAGGATCTCAGACCTACAACGTCCGGGCGGGGCTACCGACCCCGGCGCCGGAAGCATGCTGGCCTAAACCCTGACTACCGCATCCGTTAGCAATTTTCGGGACGGCTCTAGGACCGCGCGGACTCCGGCTGGGCAGCCCTGCAAAGCCCAACCCGGTCAAAGCCCTCTGAGTCACGGGCCCCGCCCTACAGAGCCGGACGCAGCCAGAGGCCCGGCAGCAGCGTAGACGAGAGGACCGGCGGACGTGTGAGAGAGGTGGTGAGAGCCCGGATCAGACTTCCCCTGTACTCCGTAATCCCGGCCCTTACGCGCCCAGACCCGATGAGACCCTAGAGTCCCGGCTTCAGGGGTCCCCCAGCTCACAATCTTAGATTGCCTGGGCCCCGTTATCCCGCCCCAGAGACTCCTCCCTCCGTCTCAGGATCTAAAATACGAGCCCATGGATTTGAGAGGTAGCCCGTAAATTCCGCCCTGAGTGGGGCCTCCAGAAGCACGTTCCTAGATCCGTGCTTCTAACTCTAATGGGGAACCCCGTTATCCTGGGCCCGGGGCTTACACGCACGATCTTAGACCCGATCCCACAGACCCAGCGCGAACCCTGTAATATCGCTGTTAGGAGTAACTAAACCTTCAAGTTCACATTCTGAATTTCCAAAACCCTGTCCCGGGGTCCTCCAGGCCGAGGGTCTGATCCGCGCCCCTCACCCACCCAAGACTCAAGGTCCAGTTCTTGGGCTCTGGAGCTCAGATTCGAGTGCCTAGACAGGTCCAGGATGCCTTACACCAACTTGGGACTCCCGAGAACCCCACCAGACCTGGAGCCCTACCCTTAATGATGCTTATGTGTAGACTCAATCTAGGGTCCCTCAAGTCTGAAGAGGACCCTTTGGATCCGTAGGGGGTTTCAACCTGATCATCCTCCGCCCCTATCGTACCCACCTGAGAACTGCCCTCCCCCAGACCCCATCCCGAATGGACTCCAAGTTCCAGCCGGAGAACAGGTCTCCGCCCGGAGGCCTCATATTACTCCCCCACTTCCAGTTGCCAGAAATGCGTATATTTGTGGGGAGGGAGCGGGCTCGGGGTGAGGAGGCCACCTGACCCTTTTCTCCTCCTTAGGAATTTTGGGTCGCAGCCATGTTCCTGGTTAACTCGTTCTTGAAGGGCGGCGGCGGCGGGGGAGGCGGGGGCTTGGGTGGGGGCCTAGGGGATGTGCTCGGAGGCCTGATCAGCGGAGCCGGAGGCGGCGGAGGTGGAGGCGGAGGCGGAGGCGGTGGCGGCGGCGGCGGCGGCGGCGGAACTGCCATGCGCATCCTGGGCGGGGTCATTAGCGCCATCAGGTAGGGCGGGGTCTGAGGGGGCGGGGCTTGCCGAAGGAGGCTTGTCCAGCAAGAATAGAATGGGGTAACCTAGACACTGACCTGGAGCCTTAATTAGGCTAGGCTCTCCCTGGGCTTGGAGGCGGGCCTAGAGTGGGTGGGCCCTAATGAGGCTGACAGCAGTTCAGGGGGGGTGGGGCTCGACTTGGAAGTAACCTGACTATTGGGGAGCCGCTCTCTGACTGATGGGTTCCGGTGGGGCTTTGGGAGGTGGGGCTTATTGGGTCTGGACACAGCCTGTTTCCGCTAACCTGGAAACGAGCGTTAAGGGGGCGGAGCCAGTGAGGCTGGGTGTCGCTTCATGGGGGCAAGGCTTGCCTTATGGGCACGGCGCCGCCGACCTAGGTGGGTCAATGAGAAGTTGCACTCTGAAAAGGCCGAGTCCCACTGGGATAGCAGTAGTGTTCTTGAAGGGGCTCGGCCTGGCCGAGAACTGGCTGATTAAAATAAAAAAATGTCCTGGTGGAGGTAGGGCACGTTGTCTAATTTCCCTAATTAGGGGCCTAATTAGTCTTGGCCACTGAGCAGTGATTCCTCGAAGGGGCAGGAACAAATGGAGCTGGGGTGGGATGTTGGGGAGACACAAGCATTAGGAAGCCCTAATGATGGATTAAGTCCCTAGACCGATGGGACCTGAGGAGAGTGGGGCCCAGGGAAGCTGAGGCAGAACTTTTATGAAGTGAGCCCTGGAAGGGGGTGGGTCTATTGAGGAGTCTGCTATTGGTAGCAGTGAAGCCTACTGTGTGGCAGTCCTTAAGTTTCCGTGTAACCAGGACAGGAAAGATAGGGACAGATGCGGACAAAGACAGATAAAGCAGGTGGAGAGGGGCAGGTTGGGGTTTGGGGTGATTGGGGTACTGGGATTGGCGCCGCCCTTTGGAGTTCCCGACTCCTGGCCCTAATTCCTTTGTTTTCCTCCAGTGAGGCAGCTGCGCAATACAACCCAGAGCCCCCGGTAAGCTGCCCTTTGCAATACAACCCAGGGCCCCCGGTAAGCTGCCCTTTGCAATACAACCCAGAGCCCCCGGTAAGCTGCCCTTTGTAACCGGAGACCTCTCTTCTCACTCCAAGGCCTTTTTCAGCAGCCTCCCGCCCCTTTGGAAAAGCCCCACCTCCTCTCCCTCTTATGAAATCGTTTTCATTGAGTCTCTCCCTTGTTATGTCCTCAAACTTAGCTATAACCCACTACCACATTTCATTCCTATAATCACTCAGTCTCCCATCCCACTCTGACTTTCCCACCTAGGGCTGTACTGGCCAGGGTACCCCTTCCCTTACCTGATCTTCGATCTCCTTCTGCAGCCCCCACGCACCCATTATTCCAATATCGAGGCCAATGAGAGTGAGGAGGTCCGGCAGTTCCGGAGGCTCTTTTCCCAGCTGGCTGGAGATGTAAGTAACCTGGAGTCCCCAGACCTGTCCTAACCCTTCCATGCTTTCCCTTGGGTGGCCCTTCATATACACACTCAACCATGGCAACCCCAAAATTCCCATCCTCCTTCATGACATGCCCAGACCCCTTTCAGTCACCCCTGATCCACCCCTAACTTCTCCCTGCAGGACATGGAGGTCAGTGCCACAGAACTCATGAACATTCTCAACAAGGTCGTGACCCGACGTGAGTGATGAAAGGGTCAACACATAAGGAAGGTTTAAAGTCATGGCAGCTGGAGTAGCTATGACCTCTGGCCTCTGACTGTCAACCTATCCCCCACAGACCCTGACCTGAAGACTGATGGTTTTGGCATTGACACATGTCGCAGCATGGTGGCTGTGATGGATGTATCCTTGAGGGCAGTCTGGAAGAAGCCTCGGGTGAAGAGGGAATTTTCTGAGAGGATGAGTGAGAGCCAGGATGTAGCTTTCATACACATATATATGGACAGGCACACAGTAGAACATGCCACTCACCAATGGACATGTGGCAATAATAATATCAGCTCTCATAGCTAGCACTTAAATTTACTTCATAGCCACCCTGTCAGACATAGAGAATTATTATATTCCGTTTTGTAGGTAAAGAAACAGACACAGAGAGAGGCAATCATATGTCTGAACTTAAAAATAAATAAGTGAAAGGATAGGAATTTGGACTTAGGTCTTTGCGACTTGAGAACCCAAGCTTATAACTGCCTGAGGTGTGCACGCATGCATATATACAAGGGTACACCCATATACATGAAAATATGTGAAGACATGAACAGGAACACATGTCTGTTTGCACATGGGCCAGTTATTAGCTGATCGTGGGTACATGCACACACAGCACATTGGGCAGTGCAGACATATATACATATTCACATCACATGATCACATATATGCGTGGCATAGATTTAAACAATACTGGCTCTGCGCCTTAGCAAGGTTACTGAGCCTCTCTGTGCTTTAGTTTGCCTATCTGTATGATGGGGTGAATGATAATGGTGATGCTGAATTAGAGCTACATGCAAAAGGCTTAGCACAATGCATGACACATAGTAAATGGTCTGTACGTGTTAGCTGTTACTGTGATCTTATGCAGATAGATTTTTCAGCTCTGAATTTGTTTCTGTTTTTGTGACTGGGGCTGGTGTACTGAGGATTTAGTGAGAAAAGTGATGTTCCTGAGAAGCTTAGCACTGTCTGATGTGTACTAGGTAATCTGTTAAGTCTTGGTCATTGTTATTGATCAAGGATGTATCAAGTGCCAGCCCCTGAGCTAAGGGTTTTATGCCCATATCTCATTACTCTTAGATCACAAACCCAGCATTTCTCCACTACTATCACCTCATTTCCTCAGAGCCCTTGTTTTTTTTTTTTTTTACATGTCCTAACATTTAGGAAATTGAATTACTATCAAGAATTTAAGAATTTTATAAATGAAGAATTAGCAACTATTTTCAGGTGAGGAATTTGTAGTTTGGAAAAGTTCATTATACTTCCACATGGCTGTGTTTAAACAGATTCCTTATCATTTAGAAATATAAAATATGTGTGGATAAAACAGGAAATAAAGCCACATCCAAAGTGACATGACTAGGGTGAGATGAGAGCCGAGGTTTTAGCCCAGGTTACCCTGATTGGCTGCTATCATTGTCATGTACACAGGGTATACAATGAACACATTTGGGTACAGCTATTCTTAACACCCTTGCTCCAGAGTGACACGACAGGCAAGCTGGGTTTCGAGGAATTCAAGTATTTGTGGAACAACATCAAAAAGTGGCAGGTATGTGGTGACCTCTGAAACTCCTAGCACGAAGACTCCCAAGTCATGGAGATGCCATGTCCTCATCAGTTGAACCCCAATCTCCCTGTTCCCATAGGCCATATACAAACAGTTTGACGTTGACTGTTCAGGGACCATTGGTAGTAGTGAACTTCCAGGGGCCTTTCAGGCAGCAGGTATGGCTGGGGGGTACAAGGTGGGGCTGGGGGTTGGACTGGTGAGGCGGCCCCCACTGAGCTGGTCTGAGCCTATACTCTGGGGCTGGGAGTGAGTTGGGCAGTGTGGCCCCCACACCTGAGAGACTAAACCATTGTTAGGGTTCCATCTAAATGAGCATCTCTACAACATGATCATCCGACGCTACTCAGATGAGGAAGGAAACATGGATTTTGACAACTTCATCAGCTGCCTGGTCAGGCTGGATGCCATGTTCCGTGAGTGTCACCACAACTTTCTTCCCAAGTAGGGATTTTATTTGTTCAACCTTCATTGGCCAAGGTCTTTGAGCCTAATCTTGAGGTGGGTATTGTTAAGGGCACAGCAGAGACTGAAACAGCCTTAGATCCTGCCCTTGTGTCACTCATAGTCTAATGGAAGAGAGGCAGATCATCAGAAAATGACAGCTCAGAATGGTTACTGCTGGGATAGGGGATGTTCAGGGCAGAGTGATAGGGGCAGAGGGGAAGCTCAGGACATAGCAGGTTTAGATTTGTAACTGGGGAAGCTGCAACAGCTTCAAACTTAAGAGGCACCTGATGCAGCCTGAGGGGTCAAGGACGGCTTCCTGGAAGAAGGCATATGTGAGTTGAGACCTGTGGGCTGAGGAGTGACCCCATTGAAAGAGTGGGGAGGAGTGTCGCAGTGGAAACAGCCTGTGCAAAGTCTGAGAAAGGAAAGAGGTGGTGCTTTTGTTTTTTGTGTTCAGAGTGCTGAAGAGGGGGTGGAATGCGGAGACAAGGCTTTGAGGAGGAGTCAAGAGGGGCTGGATCATGAAAGCTCTTTTGAACATGAATGCACTGAATCCTGCCCTCACAGATGGGAATTTTTGTCCTCATTTTATGGAAGAGGAACCTAGGGTTCAAAGGAGGGATAACTGCTTGCTCACAGCCACTTAGTGAAGTTGCAGAGCCAAAATTTGAACTCAGACCTGTTTGAGAGAGTCGAGTGAAAGGAAGTAGGAGCATCGGGCATGGTCAGGGCTGTGAATGCCAGTTTCAGGTGCTCAGACACTGTTGTGGGCATTGGAAAGCCAGAGTAGATTCTAGGCAGGGGAAGGACAGGATCAGGTTGGGCTTTAGGAGGTCGTCCCAAGAGTCCAGGGTGGACAGTGCATTAAGAGCATGGGCAGAGGAAAAGGGACAGGTATATCAGGGACGTGAAGGGAAGATGAGAGTGGACACTATGGCAGATGATGCCAAAAGTCACATGAGAAGGCCTGAGAAGTGGCCATTGGACTTATCAGCAAGAGTCAGTAGTTACTGCCGTGAGTGCAGTGTCCGGACAGCAGGTGTATGGACACCTGAGGGTGGTAACTGAGCTGTACACAAGAGGAAGCAAAGACATTGTAGGCACCTGTTTGCCTAGGTTTGGCTATGCGCGAGGAACATAGAGTTTCAGGGCATGAGTGGGAACCATGCCGGACTATAGGTCAGGAAGTAGAGCTTGGAGAACCTCCTTCTGATAGTCTATTTAAGCTGGAACTGGAGGGCTTAGGAGTCGGTAGGAGGCTGGGACTTAGGCAGAGAGTGATGGGGGCACACAGATCAGTTATATGGAGGCTATTACTGAGGTGAGTAATGGCCTGGGTTTCGATCCCAATTTCCTCACTTTCTCACTGTATGACCTGGAGCATATCACTTCTCTGTGTTTAATTTTCAAATAACATTTATCTCAGAATTTGATCAAATGAGTTAACACATGGAAAGCACTTTATGCAGTGCTTGGCCAGATAAGGTATTCAATAAATTACTAGTCATTATATCATCATCCCATATATTAGAATATTTGTATCCTAAAAGCCAATCCCTTCAACCCTTCCCTTCTCCTGTAGGTGCCTTCAAATCTCTTGATAGAGATGGCACTGGACAAATTCAGGTGAACATCCAGGAGGTAAGAACTCCCGTCCTGGGATGCGGGCTCCTAGCAGGGGACCCTTCCTCTCAGCTCAGAATTGGGCTCCCTTCCTCCTATTACCCCAGCAACCCCTGGGTGAGGGCAGAGAAAGGGCGTCTGCTATTCCCAGGATCCCTGCTCCTTAATCTCTGTGCTTTCCTCTCCCCAGTGGCTGCAGCTGACTATGTACTCCTGAATGGGAACACCAGACCTCTCCCCTCATCACCTTGCTGTAGGAGCCACCTTGGGCTCTTTGGTCACTCCCAGGGCCGATCCCGTCTGCAGTCATGTCTTCGTGACTCATCAGCCTTTCCGTTCTTCCAGTCATTGACGCCTAGCTTCTCAGTCAACAGCCAGGGCCCAACATGTCCTAATATGTCATGCCCCAAGTTACCCCTGGCTCTAAGAAACTCTAACACACCCTTGCCCCATGGCTCACCCCACTCCCTGGCACACCCATCTCACACCCACTCAATAACCCTTCTGTTGCATCTGTGCCAAGCCCAACACTTACCTTGCTTCCACGCCCCAAGGGCCATTCTCTAAGTTCTGGGAGGATCACTCTGGTCCCTATGCACCCTGGCACACCTGTTCACCCAGGCGGCAAAACTCCTGGCTGTAACAGGCCCACACACCCCAGTGCCTTTGTATTCTGCGCCCAGGAGGAAATAAATGCACCCCAGTTGCTACTGTCTCTGGGATTTGCCTCCTGTTATGAGAATTGAGGGGTGGCTCAGGCTCTGTGTGGAGCAGACAGAGTCTGGGTCCTGGGTGTGGGGTGGTGGTGGTTTTGAGCATCTTCATGTCTAACCCTAAGGCTGGATCTGCATGTCTCATAGCCCTTTTTCTTGTCTTTTTTCTCATACTGGATCCCAGTTGAGCTGTAGCCTTTCTTGCTGAAATGCCTTAACAGGTTCTGTGGAAACTGAGGCTGGGACCCAGAGGCCTAGGCCATCTCTGGTCCTGCTGCAAGAACAGGTCTGGTGGGAGGTGTCAATGCTGTCCCTGATTCTGTCCCCGAAGGCCATATTTACCCCACTCATCTTCTGTGCTTGAATTTGTCCTTACTTGCCTCTTTGTCACAACCGTACCTTAGCATCTTCCTTCCCACACTTGGGCTTCTATAGGGAGAGAGGCTGCTATCCCAGGATACAGAGCCCCTGTCCCACTCAGTGACACCACCCCTGATCCCCAAGCCCTTGAGGGGCATCCCAGGGGTACCATTTGGGGTCTCCAACCACTCTGCGAGGGCTGAGAGGCAGCAACATTCTAGGAATAGCCCTGGTCCGGCATGAGGGACTCAAGGCTGGGGCAATGGGCTGTTCATAGGACTGAGATCACTTGCTAGTGGAAGGACGGGCTGAGGGGCACATACACAAAGGCCAGAGCTGGGGTGGGTTCCTCAAGAAGCCAGCCCATTTATTGATGTCGATCAAGTCTCTCAGGTCCTGCAGGCTTCTTGGTCTCACTTTTTGTGGGGGAAGGAAGCCCAGCCAAGGCAGTACAGGCTGTAGACAGTGCCTAGAGAAGGAGTGTGGGGGATACAGAATGAGACACTAATCGCTTTGCTGAACCACGCACCTCAGGCTCTTAAGCCTCTCAGCAGACTACCCTATCACCAGTCTGGATCTCAGCCCCAGTTCAGGCTCTAACTCCCTCCCCAAACTGCACTTCAGGTGGGGAAACCATGGTCCTTGATCCAGACCAGGTCCTGAGCTTTCTCCCAGCTCCAGCCTGGGGACCAGACCTCCTCCTAGGACAGAAGCCCAAACCCTAAGGAGCTTGCTCCCTATTTGCCAACCTGGACTCCAGTACCATCCCCAAACCTGGCCAGTTTAGAATTCAATCCTCTCCTTAAACCCCAGCTCATACGCTAGTCAATTCTCTCCCAAACCCCAAGCTGGGAACCAGCCCCTTCCTCACTCCAGTTCGAGCTGGCCTCTTGAAGCTCAGGCCGAGCCTGGCCCTGCACTCACCTCCCAGACACAGCGCCATGGTCAGTCGGTACAGGACGTTGTCGGTTCCCCCGCCCTTCAAGTGCACCGGGAGGTCATTGTCTTCCTGGATGTTCAGGGCGTCCAATGAGAAAGGGGTGCTGGCTCTGACATAGACGTCCCTCGCCTCCCACAGGACTGAGCTCGCAGCCTGAGACCTCCCCTCATCCCGCCCCCACCCAGCCTACCTGGAAGAGTTTCTGTTTCTCGGCTACTCTGTTCTCCAAGCGGTTCCGGGCAGTAGAGCTGAAGTTGCGCATCAGTGCCTGGGAAACCTGGTTGGGGAAGGGGTTGAAGGGTTTTGGAGGCACCTGGAGAGGCGTCTGGAAGTGGGTCCGGCGGGGGAGAGGGGATGGTCCCATGTGACCATCCCAAAGGCAAGATCCGAATTGCTAGCACGAGTGGGGTAAGGGGTCCTGTCACGAAAGGCGCAGAAAGGGACTCGCACCCAGAAGGTCTGACCTGCAGGTTACCAGGCTGTCTAGAGGGTCCTGGAAGAGGACTGAACCCAAAAGGGAGGCTCATGATTTGCGGGCCCAAGTCCTGAGACGTTTTTTGGGGAGGAGGGTTTCCTGGGAGAAGCCCAGGTCCTGGGAATTTCGGGACTTGATCCGGGGTGCCAAATGGGGTTTCCAGACAGCCTAAGAAATCCAGAGGAGGGGAAGGAGTATTAAATTCCAAGTGCTGGTTCCCAAGGTGTTAAGGGTGCCCTGGATAAAGGGGGAAAAGTCAGACCCAGGGCTTTGGGAGTCCCTGGCTGTCTCAGAAGCTCTTGGATTGGGAGGTGAGTGGTGGGGGTCCCAAGCTGTTTAGGAGGGAGTCCCGAACCCTGAAGGGGGCTCACGTTCCAAGGCCCCAGATTCCGGGATGTTTAGGGAGTGTTGATCAGGGTGAAGGCTTCCAGGGTAGGGGCCCCTGCCCGGCCCATGTGGGCTCTCACCCGCAGGGCCCTCATTCTGCGTCCTCCTCTTCGGCTGGAGTCACCTCCCCTCTCAGCCCAAGGACATACAGTGGCCTCCCCACCCCAGGAATCCCAGGCCACGCCCCGGCGCACCACACGACACCGCTGTCCTGGGATCTGAGTAGAGGGGTGGAAACCAGGGAAATCCAGGCCTGAGAGGAGTCGTCCAATAGGCGCATGGAAAAGACGCTCCAACTTCGCTCCCTCGCCTAATGGTTGAGGCACCCATCTGTTAACTCATCTCGGAATTTCCATTGGTCCGAGTGGAGAGGAGGGTAGTACCAGGGAATGGATTTTTCTTCGTTTCTGCGGAGGTTTCTGCCTGGGGAAAGTGCGTTTTCTCTCAGATTTCCTCCCTGCGGGTTGGTATTGGAGAGCGAGTGAGGGCGCAGGTGAACTGCGGTTGGAATTCCTTGTTATACGTAGACCGAATGATTGCACCTCTGAGTCTTAGTTCCCTTATTTGTAACGTGGGGCTAAGCTAGAATCTTAAAGATTTGTTGAGCGTATTACATGAGAGTATAACTGAGCTAACAATTGTAACTGAGCTAATAAATATTGCACAGAAACAGCTAAGAGCCTTTACTTTTACTGTTTTCTACCGGCAATGTTCATATATAAAATATTTTCATATTTAGTTAATTTTCATTTTATCATAGAAAATTTCAACCGCAAGCAGAAAGGTATAATGAATCTCCGTCTTGGCCCCATAACCTGCTTCAGCATTTATCGCCATTATAGTTTTGTTTTTTAAAAATTTTTAATTAAGTTTATTGGGATAACATTGATTAACACAATTATATAATTTTCAGGTGCACATTATCATTTGAACCATTTTTCATGTTTCTCCCCACTCAACTCTATTAATTGGTGTATTTTAAAGCAAATCCTAACATCACATTTTTTATCTACATATGTCTAACATACAAGGACTTAAAAAGGAAGATCCCGACCACCCACAATTTATAGATTGAATCTGGGATTAGAAGAAAAATCATTAAATTTTTTTTCTATTGTTAGTGGGATAATGGATGAATTTTAAATAAGGTATGTGGATGAGACAATAATGTATCAGTATTAATTTCCTAATTTTGATGGTTGTATAATGGTTATGTAACAATGTTTTTAGGAACTACATGCCGAATTATTGGGGAGTAAAAGGGCATCATATCGGTAACTTACCAAAAAATGATTAAGAAACAAGTTATATATCTGTATTCTATCTGATTCTAATTCTGTCTGATTCTGATGTGCAGCCAGGGTTGAGCTCAGTTGCCCTAATAGTTTTAGCAACCAGCGATAATCCTGGCCTAGTCTAAAAGTTTCAAACAATCTCTTTTAAAAAGGACTTTTATAACAATTCAATTCCCTTAACATTTTCAAACTATACTTGTAGATTGAATGTGTTATATTTTTCTATTTTACAAACCACAGTAGGCTAAATTATCAGAAGAATCTTTCTTTAATATTTAACATAAATTTTATGAATCTAAAATTATAAACTTATTAATGTAGCTAATCTTATAACTTATTAATTGTTACAAGAGTGTACATAAACAGTAAGATTTCAACCAAAAGTCTGGATCCCACATTTTAAGTTGGAATTACAAGATTGATTTGTTATTTGAGTAGGCCAATTTATCTTATATATTACAAATACTTAAAATATTCAGATACCCCAACACAGAAAAAGTTAACAACATGATTTTGACTGTCTTACATATTTCTATACTTTTATTAATTCAAAAAATTCCCCAGGTTAGATGATGTTTACCCATATAGTAAGATGCTCAATATCATACCATCGGTTGTCATCAGGGAAATGCAAATTAAAGCCACAATGAGATACCATTACATGTCTAATGAGTGGCCAAAATTAAAAAGACTGACCATACCAAATGCTGGTGAGGATGTGGAATAATTGTAACTTATACTATTGGTGAAAATGCAAAATGGTACACCCACTGTAGTGATCTGGGTCCAATCAAGAGATGGAAACAACCCACTAGGTTAAACAGGGAAGTTTAACATAAAGAATTATTGTGACAAAAGAGTAACTATAAGATATAGGAAACTCTATATGGTACCATAGGATTGAGGGAAGGTACCCAAAGAAAGAGAAATTGGGAAGGGGTTTAGACCTTGTTGGAGAAGATGTGGTTTGGCCATCAGATAGCAAAGAAGTTTGCTACTTTAGGCAGGCTGGACCTGGTCTGGAGTTGCTGGACAAATTATAGGCAAACCTCCAGAGAGCAGGCAGGGGAGCAGGCAATCATCTGGTGGAGTGGGCATGCAGTAGGAGTTCAACCCCAGAAGGAATGGAGGCCTTTGGGACCTGTAGATAATGGAGGCTTGGAGGGGTGTTTGCGGAAGGAATAACTGCTTTGTGTATGAGCTTCTGGACCACAGTCAACTGGGTGCAGGCCACACAGGGCGTGGCCAAGGGAATCTAGCAGGTGAGGGGCTTCTAAGGGAATCCAGAGAGGTGGTTGTATGTAGGTTGAGTCGGGGCTTGTTGAGGGATTTGACAGGCAGCTGTGGAAGAGTTGCCAGGCTGAAGTTGGGGTAGGTTCTGTGGGAAGTCTTCACACCTATGGCCCTGACAACGGCAGACACTTGGCTGCACTAGAAATTGCAGGAAGCCTCTTCCTCCTGCCGTGTCACTCCAGTGCCCTCTGCTGAGAAAGTTTAACAACGTGCTGTCTTTAAAGGAGAAATGCTTAAGGGAATTCCATTGTTTATCACAGAGCATATATTGAACAGTGCATTCGGAGCTGATAGGCAATAGATAACTGACATGGTCTACATCTTTGGCTACTCAGCCTCCACGTGCACCCATCTACACACTCCTTTACAATAATGCAACAATTCTATATTTTACCTATCCTTACAAGAGAAGTTTTTTGGCCCAGAATGAGAAAATGCACAGTCTGAAGTCATTGTATCCATCATAGGCTATATTAATTACTCCTCAGATTCAGTCACAGTCTCACTGAATATTCTGTTACTTAAAGACTAAATTGTGATGTCAACCCCTAATAATAACTCATGTATAAAAGCAAAAAAAAAAAAAAAAGGAAGGAAAAAGAGAATGCTTAATATACACAAATAAACACTGTCACGTAACAAGTGTAGAGGAAGTATGCAAATTCTTCCTTTCTGTAATTGGTCAGATCAGCGCTGATGTCCCTGGCTTTCTTCTTTAATTATCTTTTCATAGTTGCCTTACCTTCACGAGTCGCCTGCTCTATGTTCTCTGCCCGGCGGAGCTGATCCAATCCTTCATTCCTAAAGTGTTCAAGTCCTTAGGCATCCTAAGTACCAGAGCCTGTTGATTTGTTCCAGCAAAGATATTATTACATCTGGAACAGCAGCTTCAAGTGGAATAAACACCTAAGTTTACAATAGCCCATAGTCATTCTCCAAGATATTATTTTTATTTTAAGGAAAATGGCAGATAACAGTATGCTTCCCCCAAACATTCTATTAACTAGATTGAGGGAGGTGAGGAGGCATCTGAAAAAATGCAAAGGAAAGGGCCTGCAGAAATGACTGACTCAGCAGGTTAAAACTGCTCTCTCTCCCAATTCTGTCCAGTGCTCTCCAGCTGACATGTTTCCCATAGCTACATCCCCCACTTCAAGGACTCTCCAGCTCACATTGCTGAATTATGGCTTGCCAACCAACTAATGTTCTTCCTTATCTCTGTAGCTGTGTAGGAATAACAAGACTGTGTAAAACTGCTTGTTGTGTTACAATTGGAGCTCAGCCTTTGGATAGGAATCCGCTGAGCAGGTGCCGGCATCAATAAGTGCTGCTTCCTGCTTATAGCCTAGGAGTCCTGTCTCTCTGTTCAAGAATCCTATAATGGTGCTGATAACGCCAAGGTTGCAGATTCTACAAAACAAATGACCTGTAAGACCAGTGGTTTGGAAATTTCTCCCCTCTTGCGGCTCCCCACCTGAAGCTCCCCCTCCCTGTCCTGAGTAAGGAGGCACATGTGAAACCTCAGACAAAGGAATCATGTGCCCCTTTCATGGACACTGCAGAAGTATGTAAACTGTAATAAATCTGACCAAAACGAGCTCGTGCATGGAGTTGTTAACCCCATGTGCTCCACCGGCCAATAAATTCTCCTTCCTTTAACAAAGTTGTCTGAGCATCCGAATTCCTCTGTTGGGTGTCGCTTCCAGCAACAAGACTACTTTGAAAGTATGGAAATAAGTGTTATCCTCTATGGCTGGGAGGAAGGTAAATTAGAACCAAGCTTCCTAACAGCTTATTGGCCAATATATCAAATAGCTACATGAAAATAATAAGCACTAGACTTACATTCCTACAGGGAAACAATTAGTGCCCTTTTAAATGAGGAGGGGGCACAGATTGCAAACCTAGCCCCTGTGCCTCTTTACAGTACAATTTGCAGCTCATTCCAATTTTGCCACTCCTTGAATCTGAGCTTGGCCATATGACGTGCTTTGGCCAAAAGCAATAGTGCATTAGCCATGTCAATTGAAAAATAACAGCTATTAGGTGTTTTGTCAAGAAAAGGATGTATTTGGGAAAAAGGAAAGGTTGCAACCCAGAACATGCAGATGTGGCAAGCCACATGCACACTCTGGCCTGCGTGCCAAGAGAGAGGGGGACTTATAGAAGGGAAATAGAAGTTAATGGAAAAGGAAGTTAGAACCATTGAACTTTATTATAAACATAGAGTTCTTCCTGCAGCGTTCTCGCGATTATGCAGAGCGTGAGTTTCCATTAGGTGTAGCTCGTACAATAGATTTCCGGCACTGATTATGTTTGCTTAAAGTTCTAGTTCATTTTTATCAGCCATTTTCCTACTAACAAGATTTAAAAAACACTTGTGCATTGGGACTTGCCCTCTTTCGCTACTACTCTTGGGAACCCTGTGACCACCAACATGTGAAAGAGCCCAGATTAGCCTGCCTGGTGACAATGCACTGGGCACAACACTCCTCATTGCTCCAGCTGAGATCGAGCCAACTGCTAAACATGAATGAGGGCACCCTAGATCACCCAGCCCCAGCTGAGTAAGATCAGAACTGTCCAGGCAACCCACAGAATCATAAGAAATAATAGATGCTTATTATTTGAAGCCACTAAGTTTTGGGTAGTTTGTTATACAGCAAAAACTAACTGACATAGGGAGATGCATTTCTCCTTCACCAAAGTCCCCACCAACCCCTAATGTCTTACACCTGTTTTACTTATTTATATTCCTTGCCTGGTCCTTGTAGGCATTTGAATTTGCTGCTCATGAAATAAGACTTGGTGTGGCAGCTGTTTCCGACTGCATCATGGCTTTCTGCTCCCTCATTCCTAATTTCTGAAGAGGAATCCTGGATCTCTCGCTTCCACCTACCTCTCCTCTTCCCCATCACCTTCACCTCAGTCCAGGCCACCCTAACATCTTCCTTCCGGCTCAATTTACTAGTCTCTTTTCTGGTCTCCCTGTATAGATTGTAGCCATTATCAAGAAGATAATAAAACTTATCTCAACAAGAGGGCCAAAGATTACAGCCTGGACAAGGTCCCTATGTTACTGGTGCCTCGGATTCTTGCAATCTCCCAGGAAATCAAGGGAGATCACCAGACACCAAGGTAGAAATAGAAAAAGTTTTATTGAGCTGTGCACAAGAAAACCAGCACTGTGAAAGGAAAGAGACGGGTGGTTTGCTGAGGGAGTTGGAGGCAGAATTTTAAAGGGAGCTAGGTAGGACAAGAACTATGTCTAGGCATGTAAAGGCAGAGGTTTCTTGGCATCTGTGCAGTGTGACTACATGCTTCCTCATGCCTCGTGTATCTCATCAGCCTGTTAAATCCTTGCTCCTGGGCGTGACTTTTTTTTTTCTTAAATATTAAGATGAAGAAAGGGTCACACAGAGGGCACCTCTGAGACTGATTGCACACGTGGAGCCAAAGGGTAAGTTTTTCCATCCTTGTAACCAGATCCTTAATAGTTAGCAACTCTGGGGTCTTTAATATTGATTGGTCTCCCTAGGGTGGGCATCCTTGAGGATGGGAGAGGCTTATCTAAGTATTAGCAGATAGGTCCTGTCTGTTCAACTCCACTGACTTGACAGCAGGAAGTTGCCTTTTTGTCTCACCTATATTAAACTCCAAGGTGCCAGGAAATTTGCAATAATATCCATGGTTAAAAGCAATGAAACCCTAGATCTTGAAAGCATCTCTAGGTCGCAAAAGCTAGAACACCTGAGGCTATTTGGCTGTGAGAGAAATGTTATTTATATACCAGTGGGCTGGAGACTCTTTCAGGAATGAGGCGGGCAGCTCTTTTATAAGCAGAGAAAAATGATCTTTTTGTATCTTGCCTAGGACAATTGACCTCTCATCATCTTGCCCTAAGAGTAAGGACTAGGGCAGAAGGGAGCCGATGCACTTGTTATTTACCCTGAGGTATTTAATAAGAAATCTCTCTGACCCATTATACTTCATGTGTACATTTATGATAAAATTAATACAAATGAATATTAAAAACTCAACCATCTGATTTAGTCACACAAACATTGTCTATTTCTTTCTGTCCTGAAACCAGTAAGTTCTGCTTATTTATAATTTCTTCTCCTCTGTAACACTGGCTTGCAATTACAGGCATACCTTGTTTTATGGCTCTCCATTTTATCGTGCTTCATAGACGTTGCATTTTTATAAATTGAGGACAAGACCTTCCATCAGCAAAAAGATTACAACTCACTTTATTTCAGTGGTCTGGAACTGAACCCACAATTATCTCCAAGGTATGCCTGAATCTCTTTAGTGACCCTTATGGCATGATCTTTAAATTTTGGATTATAACAGCTTCCTTACCAGCCTTTTCTATAATTTTTGTTCAAAATGGTGAGAGAACTTGATTGGTTTAGATCACATTTCTGTGCTAGGCCATGTGGTTGGCTTTCAGCAGCCTGTGCGTGAGTAGCCAAGTACAGTCAGCATTGACTGAGGATATCAGGCAGCAGGAGTGGGGAGAAGTGTGGCCAGAGCAAGCAATGATCGGCTTCTTCAGTACAATGGAGTCTCCTTTTACCTGGGGTTACATTCAAAAGTCCATGCCTGAAGTGTATAGTTAAAACTTCCCTTGAAAATACCTTAAGATGACACCATATTGAAAAGTAAGATAAAATCTTTCATTAGTCAAGCATAGCCCTTTTTCCTCCCATGTTGACAGATTGTCATGGCTTTTTCTAAACATCAGTGATAGCTTTGGGTTCAGAAACTATGTTGAATGAAAAATACACTCAATTCACACTCAGCCAGGTGAGAGGTAGGAACCAAGGGAGGAGTAGATTACTGCCCCATATCTCACAATCACTTGGTGGCATTGCTGCTTACTTAGTGAGTAGAATAGAGGACAAGATGATTTTTCTTGTTTAAATATCTTTATGATCTCTTTGGTTTATTGTGAATCTATAGTTAACTCTGCATAAGTTAAGCATGTGTACAAAATGACTCCACTGCTTAGCAACTGTCTTTGCTTCTTTGTAACTTACCTCCACCTTCAGGCTCAGTTCTTCACTCTGGAAAACAGTGTAGCTGCTTTATTCATCTATCTGTTGACTTCAGACTAGCTAGTTGATACTGCATTCCTAGCACCTGGCACATGGGTGGACTCCATAAATATTTGTTGAAGGAAATGTAATATAATCCAAATGTTCTCTAACGTCCACCACTTAATAAAGTAGGACTTCAGTGCTTTTCCTAGCTTCTAGCCATCTCTAGATAGTTTTGGGGATCCCCAGAGAGTGACCACCTATGTGCCCACCCACTCAGATATCTCCTATTATCTGCAGCTGTAGCATCAGTGTTCAGGTAAGAAAATAAAAATCTATGTAGGGATTGGATATCAGAAAGGTTGAAAAGTTTTCAGATTGCCTTCTAAGCATGACTGTTACCTAATTTATGGGGCCCTGTGCAAGATGAAAATGTGGGATCCCTCATTCAAACAAGAGAAAAGTGTCATTAAAAATACTAAAATATAAAACTTTTTTCTTTCTTCCATGATCGCTGTCAACCTATCATGGTCTTTTTAATTTGCTATTTATTGCCGTGCTCCCTAGAGCAAGAGATATTCTTGGGGTGAGTACACACACTCAGGGCACATGGGGGACATTCCCTGCAACTTCTTGTATACCTACATGCTCCGCCCACTGGCTGCTGCGGGTTCTGGTCTCCTCCCCACTAGCCACTCGACTGCCCTGGCAGGAGGTGGAGAAGTCAAACCAGGCATCTCTCCTTCCTACAGGGTTGCTTCCCACAGAATAATGGCAGCTTCCCTGCCAAGAAGAGCTAGGGAACTGGATCAAAGTTTGGCGAGACACTCGCCCCTACCAGGTCTCCTGCTGAATGTGCCCTGGTGTGCCAGCTGAGGAGGGGGTGGCTGCTGCCCTGCTTTGCCTTCAAAGGCCACGAGGATATGTGCATTGGGTCTTGACCCTCCCTAGACTCAATCCCAGGTCCCCAGGAGGCAGAACAGGCAGCCAAGAACCTGTCTTAGGACGGCAGAGGTGGGAGGAGAGAATGCGGAAGTCCCTGGTGCATTGTCCACGGTCCCAACTCAAAACAAAAAATCAAAGATAACATTATAAAGAATTTCAAGATGCAACTGCTGAGCATTTAACTCCAAGCATGCAGCCCTTTTGAATGTGGGGTCCTGTGTGGCAGCACTGGAACAGGTCTTGCTTCTAGGTTACTTTTCCAGGAATGACTCAGAACATCTTACAATTGACCTGGGAAAGCTGCTGCTCTGAAGCCGCCCCTGCTGCCATGAAGTTTGGAAAACGTTGGGTCAGGATCCAGAAGCTGCTGCTGTCATGCTCAGGTCTCCTTTAGGAATGGTTTTGTCAACTTGCAGGAGAAAAGGGCTCAGACTCAGGAGAAAGAGTCAGGTGGGAGGTGTAAGCTATGCTGCCCTTCATTAGTTAGCATGAAGACTTTGTTGCTTTAATTAAAAGGTACCAAAATACTGTGGTTTAGAGAACATGAAAGGGATATACCAATCATTCTCAATATATGAACCTTATTTGGATCTTGATATGAACAAATAGTTTTTAAAAAATGACGACATTTTTAAGACAATTGGAAATTTGAACAATGATTGACTTTTCCCTCAACATTTTATTATGAAAAATTCAAAGATACAGGAAAGGTGAAAGCATCTTATAGTGAACAGTCATATACCCACCACCTAGATTCTATAATAAACATTTTACTACATTTGCTTTATCACATATTTAGTCATCTATGTCTCTATTGGCCATCAATTCATTTCATTTTTTGATATATTTCAAAGCAAATTATAGATATTGGTATTCTTTCCCCCAATATGTCAGCATGTGTCATTTGATGCCTGCATATTTCATTATATAAATAATTTGAAAATGTTATGTGATGCCGCTATTATGGTTGTGTTAAAAAAAAAGTCCCTATATTTTAGCAATACATACTCAATATGTATTTTGGTATGATGTCTAATGTATTACTTATTTACTGCTGGTTAACAAATTAACTCAAAGTGTAGCAGTTTAAATCAACAATAAACATTAATTACTCACACAGTTTTTGTGGATCAGCGGTCTGAGGATGATTCAGTTCTTGCTCAAGGTAGAGGTGGGCAGGAACCCACTGCATTTGCCTGTCGTGGGTGGGGAGAGAGACTGACTCCGGCAGCCTCCCGTGGTCCAGAACCAAGCGAGCCTTGATGTCACTCTGCTGGCATCTTGTGGCAGGCCTGAAACAATTGCCCTTCTTACCTGGACCTTCCCACACTCTAATCCTGTTTGATGGCGTTTTAGGACTTGCTTTTAAAATGTTTGACTTTTATTCACCCAGTTCCTGAATAGATCATAAATTCACATGGTCTAAATTTCCTAGGAGTAAACAGGGAGGAAAATCTTCTTTCCTTGAGGCCCTCTGAGTTCCTTTCCAGGGGAATAATTCCATGTTGTTTATCTTGTGTACACTTCTAGGAAAATTTTATGCATGTATAAAAAACAAAGACAAATCCCCAACACCCCCCAAAACACAACATTCCTAAAATATGTGCAGCATTTCCCAGTCATAAAAAGATAATTTGTTCTTGAAATCAGCAAATTCATTCAACAATATTTATTGGTCCTAATTTGAACAAATGATATGTATGTTTTGAACAAACAAAAGTAAAAAAAAATGTATGACCCAATGGGAAAATGTGAATACTGACCAGATATTTTATTATATTAAGGAATTAATATTAATTGTTTGGATGTGACATGGCATTGTTACATAAAGATGTAATAATGTATTTATGGATGAAATGATATGATGTCTTGGTTTGATTTAAAATCCATCAAGGGGGGAAAAGTGAGTAGAAATATAGATGAAGGAAGTTTGTGGAGGCTGGGCGTTGGGAACAGGTGTGCATGTTCCTTATTACAATTGTCTTAAAGATGTTTAGACAGCTGAAACAAAATATGGACAAAGTCAAGAAAATGATGTGTGAGCAAAATGAAAATATCAATAGAGATAAAAAATATAAAAAGGAGTCTACGACCATGCCACCCTGAACACGCCCGATCTCGTCTGATTTTGGAAGCTAAGCAGAATCTGATGTAACTATCTAGAACTCTGGAATTAATTTGAAGGCTCATAGTGTCCAGAAGTCTTGGCTGGCAAATTGTGAATTTTTGTCAATTTCAGCTGTTAATGTGGTAGCAACTACCCATCCATGACCTCCTAGCCCCATGGCAAGGAGCCAAACCAACTCTCCTAGAGGGACTTGATGGAGCCAAAGTGGCTAATAAGGATCTTGTCCTCCAAATATTAGGAATCTGTGTTCTCACAGCAGATTACTGCTTCAGATTATGAAAGTGCAGGCAGAAAAGCAGGTCATCATTGTTGCAGCTCCACCAGTTGAAGTGGCTGCTAAGAGATTTAATGAGACAATGCCTATTGTGTTTTGTTTTGTTTTCCTTTTATTTTTCCCATTTTCTCCTTTTGTGAGCCAGCCATTTAAGGAATGGGACATTTAAAATCGAAACATACCTGAGGAAATTTAGAAAGTCACCACACATGCCCAGAGTAAAAAACAAGCTCAGAAGAGATCTGAGAAGACCTTAAGTTTACACCTCAGTCTAATTCCTGGCACAGAGATACCCTGCAACAATCAAAAGAACAACAAACCATCTACAGCCATGCTACCCTGAACAAGCTCAATCCCATCTGATTTCAGAAGCTAAGCAGGGTTGGGCCTGGTTAGTACTCGGATGGAGACCACCTAGGAAGACCAGGTGCTGTAAGTGTAATAAACAAACAAACAAATAAGTAAGGGATTGTAAGCTGACCAGGTCCTTGCAATCTGTGAGGTCAACCAAGGGTTGCCTCACCTAAAAAACAAACAAACAAACAAACAAACAAACAAACAAAACAAACAAACAAAAAACCTGGAGAAGGGGGAGAATCTGGTTTCCAGAGTTACCACATTATAAAATTTAAATGTCCACTTTTCAACCTCAAACATCACAAGACATGCAACAAAGGAAGCAAGAATATGCAACAGAGAAAAGATAGTTTCTTCAATAAATGGTCTTGAGAACACTGGACAGATATATGCAAAAGAATGAATGAAAAAACTAGATCACTCTTTTACACCATAGGAAAAAATAAACTCAAAATGGATTAAAGATGTAAATGTAATATCCCAAATCATAAAACTCCAAGAAGAAAATAGGCAGTAAACTTTGACATCAGTTGTAGCAATATTTATTTGAATATTTCTCCTTGGGCAAAGGAGAAAAAAGCAAAAATAAATAAATGGCTCTACATCAAACTAAAAGGCTTTTGCATGTCAAAGGAAACCATCAATAAAACAAGAGGTAACTTACTAAATGGGAGAAGATATTTGCAAATGACATATATGATAAGGGGTTCCTATCTAAATAACTCATACAACTCAACATCAAAAAACAAACAATCCAGTTTAAAAATGGGCAGAGTACCTGAAAAGACACTTCCCAAAAGAGGATATACAAATGGCCAACAGAAACATGAAAAGATGCTCAACATCATGAATCATCAGAGAAATGCAAATTGAAACCACAATGAGATATCATTTTATACCTGTTAGAATGGTTATTATCAAAAGACAAGGACTAACAAGTGCTGAAGAGGATTGGAAAAAAGAGAACCCTTGCGCACTGCTGACTGGATTATAAATTGGTGCAGGCACTATGGAAAACAGTATGAAGTTTCCTCAAAAACTTAAAAATAGAACGACTATATGATTCAGCAATTCCTCTCCTTGGCATTCATCCAAAGAAAATGAAAACATTAATTCGAAAAGATATGTGCAACCCTATGTTCTTTGCAGCATCATTTACAATAGCCAAGATACGAAAGCAACCTAAGTGTCCACTGATGGAAGGCTGGATAATGAAGATGTGGTATATATATATACAATAGAATATTACTCTGCCATAAAACAGATTGAAATCTTGCCATTTATGACAACATGGATAGACCTAGAGGATATTATTCTAAGGGAAATAAGTTAGACAGAAAAGACAAATACCATATGATTTCATTTCCATGCCGAATCTAAAAAACAAAACACGTGGACAAAGAAATAGACTCATAGATATCGAAAACAAACTGTTGGTTGCCAGAGGGTAGGGAGGTGGGGGGATAGGCAAAAAGATGAGAGAGATTAAGAAATAAAAAACTTCCAGTTATAAATTAAATTACAGGGATGTAATGTAGAGCACAGAGAACATAGTCAATAATATCATAACTTTGTATGGCAGTAGATGGTTACTAAACTTATGGTGATTGCTTCATAAAGTATATGAATGTTGAATCACTATGTTGTACATCTGAAACTAATATATTATTATATGTCAACTATAATTTATATATATGTATATATATATATATGTCTGTATGTACGTATTTAAATCACAAGACATATAGGAACAGAAAAGTATGGCATTCAAAGAAGAAAAATAGAAACAATCTTTGAGATTGAGAGTTGGTTTGGCTCCTTGCCATGGGGCTGGGAGGTCATGGATGGGTAGTTGCTACCACATTAACAGCTGAAATTGACAAAAATTCACAATTTGCCAGCCAAGACTTCTGGACACTATGAGCCTTCAAATTAATTCCAGAGTTCTAGATAGTTACATCAGATTCTTCCAGTATAATTATTGTCTGCGTGGAGAGACATATTCTTTGCACTTCTGATTCTGCCATTTTCCCCGACATCACCCAACCATTCTACTTTCTGCCTCTGTGAGTTTGACTACTCTGTCTAGGTACCTTACACCATTTATCCTTTATATCTGGCTTATGTCATAGACATTACTATAATGTCTTACGTGTTAAAGTATGTGTCAGAATTTCATTCTTAAGGTTGAATAATATTCCACTGTATGAATATACCATATTTTGTTTACCCATCTATTATCAATGGTTTTTTATTTGTGCAAAGATGAAAAGCCTTGTTCACACAAATAAGTGGACATAAATGTACTAATTATGTGGAAATAATGGTAACACATTTTTAATGTATCCAAGGATATTATTTTTTAACATTATTCAAAATGATAACATACTTTATGTCTTTCATTCATTCTTCTATATAAATGAATTATTCTTCAATACAAACTAAACTCATTATAATATTTGTTCTCTTCTTTTGACAGCAAGTCAAAAGACAGAATTATTGAGCAAATATTTTGAAAAGCAAAAGAGTCTTTTATCTAAAAATTTCTCTTTAATGTTTAAAATTCTCTTTTGGAAAGTAATGATTAAAATTAAAACAGAAATAAGATATAACAGACAGATTTTAAGGAATATTTGTTATTTTACTTGAACTATTTTAACATTGTTCTTTTCAATATATTGCAATAATGTTGGTGATTACCTTTAAGTTTTGCTTGTCACAATTTCATTTGGAGTCCTTGAATATGTTCCATGCTTTGAAACATACAATTTCCCCCTGTGCTTTCAAGGCAATCCATTAAGAATGACAAGAGTAACAGTTAAAAGTGCCAATTTTGTTGTTAAACAGCAACTTTGACAATACCTGCCAAATGAAATAATATTTCAAGTAGAAAAATGTGTATCTCATTTTCTTAGTTAACCTACTTAGTATTGTCCCTCATGACAATCAACAAATTTCAGTATGATAACTCCAATCTTTGAATAAAATATATTATTTCAAAAATTTAGCTCTTTGATGTGCTTCCTTTCAACAATTCTTGCAGCATTTTCAGATGCATCTCAGAAGAATCTCTTTGAGCAGCAAAGCTTTTTCAAATAAAGAATTGTTCCTACAATTCTTCCAGAAATTTAATAACTCCACTATGTTTTCTGGTCATACTTGTATCTCCATCACTTGTAATTCCTTTACAACTTTTTCAGTTCATGTAAACTGATCAACAATTTCTTTTTCTAATCCTGATAGTATATTTGATCCTGTGACTATAAAGTGAAATTTAAATATAACTAAATCTCCATAAATTGTCTTGCCTGATATGTAACATAAAATGAAAAGTATTGCGCAATTTGGAGTAGTAGTCAATGGAAATAGACGATTAGATCTATGCCAGACTTATGGCCTGAAAAGAATTGCTTCTCAATATTCTGCAACAGTATAAACTTGATGAGATGCAGTCTTACCACTGAGAGGTAGAGTTTCTAATTTATCAGTTGATTTAGCATTAAAAAATTATACACACTATATCCATATACTAAAAAAATTTTGGCTTATATCTTTCCATACTAAATGCAAGTAAATCCAATACAAATAAGACTTTTCATTAACAATTAAACTATTGAGTTGAGCACTTGGACCTTTTTCATTCTCTGAAAATATCAGGACTTACCACTCAAATTCCAAAGGAAGCAGACTCTGACAGATTTGCATGCAGGAAGTTTATCAGATACTAATAAGGGATGAACATCTGTTGGGTGGTGAAGGCAGCAGGACTGATTTGGGGCAGAACTTGGGCTTCAATGCAGTCACAAGGCCTTAGTCAACACCGTGGGGAGCCGTGGAACTGGGGTGGGATGGCACTACCAGAGCCGCCCAATTTGGACAATAGGACTGATGAGCCTTTATATCCCCACCCATTAAATGAGGGCCATAATTGTAGGAAAGGCTGAGTGGAAATACTGGAACTTTCATTCCCATTAAAGACAATAAATCACAAGCAATACTACTTCCTTGCAGAAACTGCAAAAATTTATGCTATAATAAAAGACTTGAAAGAAGCAAGGATAGTGATACCTATCACATCTTCATTTATATCACCAGTTTGCCTGAACTATTGCAAACATAACTAAATGGTGGTTCCAATTGTAGCTAATTCCCCACATGTAGTATTTTTACTAGAGAAAAAAGAAGAAAGGAAAGGAAAGGAAAGGAAAAAAAAGAAAAGAAAAGAAAAGAAAAAAGAAAAGAAAAGAAAAGAAAGAAGGAAGGAAGACAGGAAGGAAGGAAGGAAGGAAGGAAGGAAGAGAGAACATATCCCCAGGCATGTAGGATGCAGCTATTGACCTGTTGATGCCTTTTTCTCTATACTAATTTGGAAAAACTACCAGAATAAATGTTATTTTATCTGTATATCTTCACAGTGCTGCCTCTGGACTATTTAACTCTCCTGTTCTTTGAAATAAAAAAAAAAAATCTGCAGAGATCAGATCACCCTATAAGGTTACTTTCTGTAGAACCCCTTCTTTCCTCCACAGAACAAAGAGGAACAAAGGTTGGTAGGCCTCTTTAAATTTTAGAGGCAACATATATGACATGTAAATGTGCTACTTCAGCCCAACTACATGGTCACATTTAAATCTGTAAGTTTCAAGTGGAGATCAAAACAAGAGAAGGCTCTAGAGAGAGTTCAGGCTGCAGTTCAAGTCTTTCTACCATATGGGCCTTATGATTCAGCAGATTCAAACGTTACCGAAGTATCTTCAGCAAAGAAGGATACTGTAGTGAGGCTCTGAAAAGCACCACAGGAGAATCATGAAGCAAACCTCTAGAATTTTGGAGCAAATGTATGTCCTCTTTTGCAGATAATCATTCTATTTTTGTAAAACCGCTTTTGCCTGGCTACGGGGCCTGGGTAGAAACTAAAACCCTAAATGTGGGACATCAGATGGCTGTTTAGCCTGAGCTTCTCATCATAAGCTGTGTGTTGTCTGGTCCATCTGGCCATAAGTTTGGATATGAGCAGCAGCAATCTATCATCAAATAAAAATGGTGCTTAAGAGACTGAGCATGGGCAGGTCCAAAAGTAAATTGGATGATCAGGTGGCTCAGACTCATATGACACTGTGCTGGCTGGAAAATTACTGCTTGGCTATGTCATGGTAACATAGGCTGTCACTCATAGGAATATAACATTCTAACAATAACCTTTCTGCTTCTGTACCCCCACTTGCACACCTGACCTGTGGGTCGACAGGTAGTAAATAAAAGAAAAATAGACCTTTGTGTTTAGACAGAATAAAGAATGAGATTTTGGGCTTAAAAACTCTGTACCTCTACATTTCGGGGTTGCTTAATTTGGGGTCTGCATACCCCTGGCAGACCCAGCTGGCTGAATAAAGAGTGTGTTTCCTATAACTCACTAGTTCTGGTGGTCCGTGTGTCGTCTTTTGGGGGCTGCTGGCTACAACATTTGGAGGCCCCAGCGAGATCTCAGAGAGTGGCCCTGGGATCTAAGACCGGACCGGCCTCCGAAGCGATTGCTGTCTCTATTATAGATTCAAAGGGATGGCCAACCTGAGATGTTCCAGGGCCCTTGAATGCTGTGATGGGGTTAATGCAATCGTTAAGGATGCAACTTTCAGGACACACTCTTTGTTCCTGGTGCCGACAGGAATCTGGAATCTCCGAGGCCTCGGCGTCTGGATATCTGGATAAAAGGTACCTTCTGGTTCTGCTGACCAGTCATTGGGAGTCCATAGAGAGACTGGACACAGTCAGATCTCCCGGACCGTGGCCAGGCCACGGGACGCTGCCTCCTGTGCCCTGTTGTTGGGTTCTGTTTATTGTCTTTGGTCCTGTCTAGGTTGTAGGCGGTGGACTCCTCTGGGTCTACCTGCACCTCAGTAATTGTTCTCGTCTGAGCGTCTGTTTTGTGTTTTGTGTTTTCTGTGCAAGCGATGAGGGAAAGCCTGAGTTCACAGAAGACACCCTTGGAGTGTCTCCTGCAACATTTCAAAGACTATGGCATAAAGACTATGGCATAAAGTTTTCTCCAGGCAGACTAAGAACATTGTGTGAAGTTGAGTGGCTGTTTTTTGATGTAAACTGGCCTGCAGAGGGTTCCTTTGACAAGGCTTTGGTGAGAAATGTTTAGAAGGTTGTCATGGGAGACCCGGGACACATCCTGATCAGTTTCCCTACATCGATCAATGGTCAAACCTTGTTCAGAACTCCCCTCCTTGGCTCCATCAGTGTTCCCTTTCTCTGGGGGCGTGAGTTTTGTTGTGGGCACCCTGAAACATGCAGCAACTAAATCTCCAAGACAGCTCAGTCCCTCAGTCCTCCAATCTCCACCCGAGGACAGTGACCTACCCCCATCCTATAATCCAGGACAACAGAGGCCCAATAGCACTGCCTCACCTCCTCCGACGGCCAGCAGGTAACCCCTATGGGCCTCCTGCTCCCACTCTGGGCTGGGAACCAGCCAATACCACCACCCCGGCTATCCTCCCCTTGTGAGAAGCACCACCCCAGAGGCGTCACACAGACAGGCCCTTTATGGTTTATGTGCCTTTCTCGACTAGTGCCCTGTACAACTGGAAGGCACAGAATCTGCCTTTCTCTGAGAAACCCCAGGCATTAATGGGACTCTTAGAAAGTGTCTTTAAGACTGATTGCCCCACCTGGGACAATTGCCAACAGCCTTTAATTACCCCCTTGACCTCAGAAGAACACGGACTGGGTCGCATTTGGACTGAAACACAAAAGATAGCTGTGGGAGGGAGGAGAGTGAAGGAAGCAGGGGAACAGATTGAGGAGGAATTTCCCTCCACCTGCCCAGACTGGGGACACAATTCTCAGGCAGGGAGAACAGCATTAGATCAGTACCACCAGATTCTAATTGGAGGAATTAGAATCCAACTAGCCAGCCAACTAACCTTTCTAAAGTAACTGAAGTTATACAGGGCAGGACCTCAGGAATCCCCTGGAGCGTTTCTTGAACGAAGTGTACCGAGTATACACCCTCATTGATCCTGAGGCCCCTGAGAACCAGCAGGCAATTAATCTAGCCTTTGCTACTCAGGCAGCCCCTTTCATTTTACATTACAAAAATGTAATTTTTTTGCAATTTACATTTATCCAGTGTAAATGGCAAAAATTAGAAGGTTTTGCAGGGTGAACTTGTCTCAACTTGTTGAGATAGCTTAGAAGGTGTTCACCAACAGGGAGACACCAGATAACTACAAACATATGGCTAAAATCCAAAGCTACTGTCATCAACCCAGCCAATCTGTTGCCAGACTCAGACCTCGAGATTCCTGCTCATGACTGCACAGATTTCACTGACGCTGTGTGTTCCTTGTGGCCAGACCTCAAAGACTCCCCTCTGCCTGAGGCCGATGAAGTTCTGTTTATGGAGGGGAGCAACTTCATGTAGGCAAGAAGGAGGTATGCTGGGGCAGGGGTCGTAACTCTAACTGGCATTATCTGGTCACAAGCTCTTCCCCATAGGACTTCTGCTCAAAAGGCGGAACTCATTGCTGTCACTGAGGCAGTAAGATGGGGAAAGAATAAAGCAGTCACAATATACACTGACAGCCGATATGTCTTTGCCACTGCACATGTACACAGAGCCATCTACAAGGAAAGAGGGCTTCTGACTTCAGCTGAGAAAGACATAAAGAACAATGAGATCTTAGCCTTGCTTGAAGCCATATAGATGCCTAAGGCTCTAGCTATCGTTCTTTGTAAAGGGCATCAAAAAGGGAATAGTCCTAAGGCTGAGGGAAATCTACAAGCCAATGCAGAGGCAAGAACAGCAGCCACAAGGCCAGTGGGGCCCCCACCACATCTACTGACTGTTGTTCCTTACCCAGAACTGCCTCCGTCTCCAACCTATACGGTGGAAGAAAACACATATTTTCAAGATAAGGGAGCCACTAGGAACCAACAGGGGTGGTAAACAACTCCAGAAAGAAAAATCGGTGTCCTGCCCGCGGGACCGGTTATTTGGTGGGAGAACCGAGGAGAACCCAACCTAAAGAAAAGAGGGGTAACACGGACGAGAGAAAAGAGTGGAGGCAAGACAGTGTTCTGATCAAGCCTCAAATTTTATTCTGAGCAGCAGTTGCTTTTATACAGGAAATAAGAGAAAGGGGTAGGGCTGATTAGGGAAAGAGGAGTATATGGCATGATCTGATTGGCCAGCTGGTATCAGCGTCGTTCTGTCCTGCGGTTATTGCGGCTTCCCGTTGCTTAGTTAGAAGGTGCTGAGTGACTTATGCAAAAAGAAGAACAAGTTCTTTCTGGCTACGTGACCTTCCTGGTAATTTATAATGGCGGACCTCTAGTCTTAAGATGGCTCCTGACAAATCAGGCTCTCATGGGTCCTTGGAAGGACTCTCCTCTACCAACTACACCAGACCACGCACCTAGGGCGGACTAAGATGCTCCAAGCTTTAGACCCCTACTTTCACTTGTTAGAAGGGAGAAGAACTACAGAGGAGATTGCCTCATGATGCTCAGCTTGTGCCCAAGTTAATCCAAAGAAAGAGAAGATAGAAGAACGTAGGCATAGGGAAAGAAGAACTTATCCAGGAGACCACTGGGAAGTTGATTTCACTGAGGTAACCCCGACTGTGGGGGGCTACAAATATTTACATGTTTTTATAGACATCTTTTCAGGATGGGTAGAGGTCTTCTCTACCAGGAAAGAGACTGCCTTAGTAGTTACTAAGAAACTACTACAAGAAATTCTCCCACAATTTGGTCTCCCTGGAACTTTAGGGTTGGATGATGGGCCAGCCTTCATAGCAAAGGTATCACAGCAATTGGCTAGCTACCTAAATTTGTGATAGAAACTCTACTGCGCCTACTGGCCCCAGAGTTCGGGCCAAGTAGAGCGAATGAATTGAACCCTAAAAGAGACATTAGTCAAGTTAGGATTATAAACTGAATGGAACCTGGGTAGAACTTCTCCACTTTGCTCTTCTCTGAGCCAGGTGTACTCTGTATATTAATGGAATTACCCCATTTGAAATTTTCTTTGGAAAACTCCCACCTTTAGTACCTAGAATAGAAGATGAGAAAAAGGCAGAACTGCATGACCTTGTCTTACTTAAGTCTTTACAGGCCCTTCAAAGTGTACAGGAGATTTGGTCCTGGGTTCGTGCTGTCCACTCAGCTCTGGGGGACAGACTTCCCCATCAGTTTCCACCTGGGGACTCTGTGTGGATCTAGAAGTTCATTTCCAAGGGACTAGAACCAAAATAGAAAGGACCCTTCACTGTCTACCTTGACGATGCCCACTGCAGTTAAAGTAGACAGCATCCCATCATGGATTCATCACTCCCATGTGAAGGGAGCATGAGAGTGGACAGCTCAGGAAGTTAGGCCCTTTTAAGACTAAGACTCAAGCATATATAAGTATAACCCTCTGTTTCTTCCTTTTTTCCTCTTTAGCCCAGGCATTCGACTAGCCACAACCAGAACCAGAAAGAACAATAATAACTTTGCTAACGACAATACACAAGGTCTTAAATAAGACCACCCCAGACATAAGACAAGATTGTTGGTTGTGTCTAAACCCAAAACCCCCTTATGTCGGAGTAGAAACTCACCTAACCTTAACTGAGCTCAGCAGGCTAGACCTTTACGTTGATTCACTAGCAAAAGTAGTCCTTCAGAATAAAAGAGGGTTAAATTTATTATTCTTAGAACAAGATAGATTATGTATGGCTCTAGGTGAAACCTGTTGCTTCCATGCAAATAACTCTGGAGTAATTAGAGAAAGCTTACTACTAGTACAGAGAAATTTAGATACCAGGGAAAATCAGAGACTAGAATAAAACAACTGGTTTCATAGGATGTTCAGTTGGTCACCATAGCTAACGACCCTTCTATCTGCTGTAGCTAACCTTTAATACTCCTCCTCCTCTTGTTAACTTTTGGCCCATGTTTTCTCAATTTCTTGTTTGCATATATAAAGAAGAGAATTCTATTAGACTTTTAGTATTATGGAATAGAGGCTATGAACAAATTCTGCATGAAGAATCAAGGATTTGATTTTCTGCTAAGGCCAGTGGGGAATGTGCTGGGTGGAAAATTACTGCTTGACTATGTCATGGGAACATAACATTTTAACAATAGGCTTTCTGCTTATGTACCCCTGCTTGCACACCCGACCTGTCGACAGGTAGTAAATAGAAGGAAAATAGACCTTTGTGTTTAGACAGAATAAAGAATGAGATTTTGAGCTTAAAAACTCTGTACCTCTACATTTCGGGGCTGCTTACTTTGGGGTCTGTGTACCCCTGGCAGACCCAGCTGGCTGAATAAAGAGTATGTTTCCTATAACTCACTGAGTTCTGGTGGTCCATGTGTCTTTCGGGGGCTGGCAGCTACAACAACACAAACTGCTATGACTTTGACTCCTCTCCCTCAATTCATGCTTATGGTTACCTGGAGTGTTCCTTACAACTGATTGATTGAGGAAGGAAAAACTTGAGCTGGTTCACAGGTGGGTATGAATGATATACTGGTACTATCTGAAAGTTGATAGCTATAGTATTAGAACTTTATTTAGAGGTGACCCTGAAGGACAGTGATAAAAGACAATCCTTTTAGTGGGTAGGCTGTTGAGTGATATATTGGGTTTTTCTCATTTGTCTTGTATGAGAGCTAGCTAGATGTATGTATCTGCATAGATTGACAGATTTTGCTAGTGTTGATCAGGGACTTGGAAGAAACAATACTAGAAAATTGGTGACAAGGAATTCTGGGGAAGAAGTATATGTACTGACTTCGCTGATGAGTACAGGCTTTCAAGTATGTGTGTTCCATCCTTGAAACCAAAGGGCACCCACTGCAGAAGAGGTTCTTAATAATTAAGTAAATATTCTGTTGATGTTATTCAGCCTCTTTCCCCAGCTATCTAGTGCTTGTTTAAAGGGCCCATGAACAAAGTGGTAGCATGGATGGAGGCTATATATAGGTTCAACAATGTGGACTTCTTACCAAGGCTGAGCTGGTTAACACTACTGCCAAGTGTCTAATCTGCCAACAGTAGAGACGAACATAGGGTCCCTAACAGAGAACTTTCCCTGTGGGGAACTACCAATGACTTGGTGGCAGGTTGGTTATGTTGGATCTCTTCAGTGGAGCGGTAGAAATTCACCCTCATGACAATAGACACATATGCTGGAAAAGGACTTGCTTTTTCTGCCCATAATGCTTGTGCCAGCACCATTAGATATAGACTCACAGAATACCTTATTCACCATCATGGAATTCTTTATGGCATTGAGTCTGGTCAAAGAAGTCATTTCACAGCAAAGAGAGTGCAATAATGGGCTCATACCCATAGAATTAACTGGTCTAACCAGATGCCTTATCACATGGAAGCAGCTAGCTCAATTGAAAGGTAGAATAGCAGAAGAGAGGGGGAAGACGGTGGACTAGGTAAAGGCAGGGTTGGTCTCCTTCCAGGACTGCATTGAAATTACAATCAAATTATAAAATAATCAACGTGGAGAATCACCTGAAGTCCAGCTGATCACTTACATCTGATAATATAAAGGAGCCACACTGAAGCCGGTAGGAGGGGCAAAGTCCCAAATCGGGCTGGACCCGCACCCATGAGTGGTGGGGGATCACCAGGAGGGAGGGCAAAGCTGCAGCTCTCCTGAAGGAGAGGGGGGTCCTGGTCACATTTGAAGGCTCCTCAGCCCAAGGTCCCAGCCCAGGGAAAGGAGATTCCAATAACTCTGACTATAGAGACTAGAGGGGATTCAGGCCATCTGGGTGAGACGGAAGGCGACTGAGCCCCTAGACGTCCCTTTGAAGGACCTATGCAAAGGTTTTCTAACCTGCAGACACTCACCTGGGACATTGGTGGTGGGTCTGAGGCTCAAGTGGATTCATTCTGAAAAAGTCTCAGTTACCTGGAGTCAGAAAGAGGGATAGGAAGGCAGCCACCATTGTGCCTTAGTCTGGCCCCCTTACAGACCGCGCCAGCTTGATTGTTGCAGACTCCTCCCACCGAGCCATTAGGAGACTGGTCTAGGGAATTAGCCTTTCCAGCCTAAACTGCAGACTGCTCGGAACAGGTGTTTATGGTTGACTGTCAAGCCCTGAGCTGAGTGATTCAGAGTGAAGTATTAATAGCGGGGCAGCCATTGTTGTGAGCAGCGTTTCTGATCCCAGCTACAGCAGCCAGCCTGTGAGCTCCATTTCAGAGATAAGGTCAGGCAGATTGCTGCTGTCAACACAAACTTGAACAGATACCAGGGACTTGTGGGCCAGTCCCAGACAGCAGTTGGTCTTGCTGCAATCTGGGTCATCTGCGGGAACTTAAAACAGTTACCAAATTTCCAGCAAGATCAGCTATTTAGATCTGATAGCCACTGTCTCTCTGAGACCCTGCCCCACCCAACCTGCAGACTTCCCGTGGCAAGTATTATTTGCTTGCTGCCAAGCTCGGCTCTGAGTGATTCAGAACAAGGAGTTCACAGCGGGGCGGCCATTGTTGTGAGTGGCCTTTCCAATCATAGCAAAATCGGCCGGCCCTATAAGCTACATTTCAATTTCCAGCAGGCGACCAGAGCTATGAGCTTCATTTTAACGGAAAACATGGGAGAGGGAGAGACATCCTCAGATCTCTCCCCTTGAAACAACACTAAGCTGAACATCTAAAACTCAACAAAAAAAACACCCAAACTGCACACCAGCACGTCTGAGCATGGGATCTGCACATAAGAGCTGCCACAGGTACTTTAAGGCATTATATAAAGCAGGGATCCAAGAGGCTTAGACGCCACCTACTGGAAACCAAAAGAAAAGCACCTTTTTTACAACAGACTACAGACAGACCTTTATATAACACACCTTCTTTCTGGAAAACAGCATAATACACTTCCATTAATGCCCAGGCAGAGAAATACTCCATTAAGCACCATGAACAACCAAGGTGACAAGGCATCTCAGAAAGAAAGAGAAAAATCTCCAGAAAATAGCTTACAGACATAGAAATATGCGACTTAAATGAGAGAATTTAGGATGGTACTTCAGAAAAAACTCAGTGAGATCGAACACAAATCATATCAACAATTTCAGGAATTGAAAAAACAACTAGATGAGCAGAGCAAGGAGACTGAAACCCTCAAAAAGAACCAAATAGAATTTCCAGAGATGAAGAACACACTGCAAGAGTTGACAAATGAAGTAGCAAGCTTAGAAAATAGTTAACCAAATGGAGGAAAGGGTCAGTGATATCAAAGACAGAAATCTAGATATGCATCAGAAGGAAGAAGAAAGAAACTGAAGAATGAAAAATAATGAAAGAGAAGTATAAGAACTAGCTGATGTCATCAGGAGAGGAAACATAAGAATAATAGGAATTACCGAAGGCAAGGAAAAGGAGCAGGGACTAGAAGGTATTTTCAGACAAATAGTGGATGAGAATTTCCCAAATCTAAGGAATGAGCTGGAGCTTGGAATTAAAGAAGTCAACAGAACATACAATTATCTCAACCCAAAAGGGCCTACACCAAGACACATTGTATTAAAGTTATCAAAAATCAATGACAAAGATAAATTTTCAAGGCAGCCAGGGAGAAGAAAACGATAACATATAAAAGTAAACCCATTAGATTATCATCAGACTTCTCAGAACAAACCTTACAAGCCAGAAAGGAATGGAATCAAATATTTAAGCTATTAAACGAAAGGAACTACCAGCCTAGAATAATGTGTCCAGCTAAGCTCTCCTTTCGATATGAAGGAGAAATGAAGACCTTTCCAGACATACAAAAATTCAGGGAATTCTCCAATACAAGACTTGCATTACAGGAAATACTGAAAGGGGTCAGCTCATCTAAAACAAAATCACAAGAACAACAAAAATACATAATTAGGAGTAAAGTGACTATCACACAAATAGAAGCAGAGGTGTGCAACCCTTACTAAGAACAGGGCGTTATAGCTAAAATAATAAGAAATGAATTGTTATAACAAGATAGTAATGAATATTCAGCATAGGGACGAATTGAGACAATAATGACTAACATAGGGACGAATTGAGACAATAATGACTAAAAAAGGGAGGATTCAAAGATCCAAATTTGCAAAGGGGAATGGAGATAAAGCATGTGCAGAAGAAAATGTACGACTGTATATGTGTAACTATCCTTTACATATTTGTAATGGTAACCACACACCAAAGATTCAGAGTTGAAGTATGTAACATAAAACAAGAACAAGAGTCAAAACCCACAAAGCCAACAACAACGAAAAACAAAAACAAAAAACCAGAAACACAAGGACAAAGAAGCAATGGAAACATCGAGCTACTAGAAAGCAAATGATAAAATGGCTATAAGAAGACCTCATATTTCAATAATCACTCTAAATGTAAATGGACTGAATTCACCAATAAAAAGGCACAGAGTTGCAGAATGGATCAAAAAACAAAACCCAACCATATGCTCTCTCCAGGAGACATATCTTAGCTCCAAACACAAATATAGACTCAAAGTAAAAGGATGGAAAATGATATTTCAAGCAAATCGCATTCAGAGAAAAGTGCGAGTAGTGGTACTAATATTGGATGAAATAGACTTCGAAATAAAAAAGGTAAAGAAAGATACTGATGGACACTTCAGAATGATAAAGGGAATCATACACCAGGAAGACATAACAATTATTAATATCTATACTCTCAATCAGGGAGCCCTGAAGTATATAAAGTAATTATTAACAGAAATAAAGGGAGAAACAGACCAAAACATTATTGTATTAGGGGATCTAAATACCCTACTGTTGCGTATAGACAGATCATCCAAACAGAAAATCAATAAGGAAATAACATCCTTAAATGACACATTAGACTAACTGGACATAATTGACATTTACGGGCCTTCCATCTCATTCTTATACATTCTTCTCTAGAGTACATGGAACATTCTCAAGAATTGACCACATACTTGGACACAGAGATAGATTTAACAAATATAAGAGGGTCGAAATCATACCAACCATATTCTCTGATCATACTGCTTTGAAACTAGAGGTCGGCTGCAAAAAGAAAGCAGGAAGAACTGCAAATACATGGGGATTAAACAACATGCTACTGAAGAATAACTGAGTCAGAGAAAAAATAAAAAGGGAGATCAAGAGATGTGAGTGTTAATGATAGTACAACATATCTAAACTTTTGGGACACGGCAAAAGCAGTCATAAGAGGAAAGTTCATATCATTACAGGTCTACCTTCAAAAACAAGAACGAGCCCAAATAAACGACCTAACGCTTCATCTTAAAAAACTAGAAATGGAAGAATAAATGAAGCCTAAAGTCAGCAGAAGGAAAGAAATCATCAAAATCAGAGCAGAAATAAATGAAATTGAAAACAAACAAACAAACAAACAAAAAACAGAAAAAATAAATGCAACAAAGAGCTGGTTCTTTGAAAAGGTTAATAAAATTGACAAACCCCTGGCTAGACTCACTAAAGAAAAAAGGGAAAGTACACAAATAAACAAAATCACAGATGAAAGAGGGGAAATTACGACTGATGTCGCAGAAATAAAAAGGATCATACAAGAATCCAATGAAAAAGTATCTAATACCAAATATAATAATCTAGAAGAAATGGACCAGTACTTGGAAAAACACAACCTTTCTAGACTGAATTAAGAAGAACTGGAAAATTAAATAGATCGATCAGCAGAATGGAAATTGAAACAATCATCAAAAACTTACCAAAAGGTAAAAGTCCAGGACCAGGTAGCTTCACCAGTGAATTCTACCAAACATTCAAAGAAAATTTAATACCTATTCTCCTCAAACTCTTCCAAAAAATTGAGGAGGAGGCAATACTTCTTAATTCATTTTATGAGGCCAATATTACACTAATATCAAAACCTGGTAAAGATAACACAAAAAAAGAAAATTACAGACCAATATCTCTCATAAACACAGATGCAAAAATCCTAATAAGATTTTAGCAAACCAAATACAGCAACATGTTAAAAAGATTATACACCACGATCAAGTGGGCTTCATCCCAGATGCACTGGGATGGTTTAACATATGCATATCAGTTAATGTGTTACACCACATAAAAAATTAAAAAATAAGAACCACATGATCATATCAATAGATGCATAAAAAGGCTTTGATAAGATACAGCATCCATTTATGATCAAAACACTTCACAAAATTGGTATAGAATGAAAGTACCTTAACATAATAAAGGTCATATGTGACAAACCCTCAGGCAACATTATACTGAATGGTGAAAAACTAAAAACCTTCCCTCTAAGATCAGGAACAAGACAAGGCTGTCCACTATCACCACTGTTATTCAATATAACATTGGCAGTCTTAGTGAGTGCAATCAGACAAGAGAAAGATATAAAAGGCAGCCAAATAGGAAACAAAGAGGTCAAACTTTTACTATCTGCGGGTGACATGATTCTCTATAGAGAAAACCCTGAAAACTCCACAAGAACACTACTAGAAACAATAAGCAAATACACTAAAGTTTCTGGATACAAAATCAATGTTCAAAAATCCATAGCATTCCTATACTCTAACAACAAAGAAGTGGAAAAAATAATTCCTTTTGCAATTGCAACAAAAAGAATAAAATACCTAGAAGTAAAGTCAACGAAACATGTGAAAGACCTTTATACTGAAAACTACAAAACTCTATTAAGAGAAATCAAAGAAGATACAAAGAAATGGAAAGATATTTCATGTTCTTGGATTGGAAGAATCAACATAGTTAAAATGACCATATTACCTAAAGCATTATACAGATTTAATGCAATCCCCATCAAAATCCCATTGGCACTTTTTAAAGAAATAGAACAAAAGATCATCAGATTTGTATGGAAGCATAAAAGACCCCGAATTTTCAAACTCGTGTGAAGAAAAAAGAACGAGGCTGGAGGCATCACTCTGCCCAACTTCAAATTATACTACAAAGCGGCAGTAATCAAAATGGCATGGTTTTGGTAGCAAAACAGACACATGGACCAGTAGAACAGAATTGAGAGTCTAGAAGTAAATCTATTCCTTACTGTCTTGGAAATTTTGAGCTTTGCTAATTTGAAGATCTTTTTCCCCAGAGAGAATGCATCTACTGGGGATATAGCAATGGAGCCATTGAATTGGAAGATAAGATTACCATCCGGACTTTTTAGGCCCATTATATCACTGAATCAACAGGCAAGAAATAAAACACTGGGGGTGGGGATAATCTGCTGGAGTCATGGATCCCAATTGCCAAAATGAAGTTGGGCTGCTTCTACACAATAGAGGCAAGAAGACTATGTGTGGATCCCAGGGTGTTCTCTGGGGTCATTTCTTGGTACTTCTATGACCAAAAATAATGTTTAATGGGAAATTACAGCAACCAAAGAAAGCAACATGATTGAGAGTTAGGACTTTGGGAATGAAGGTTGGGTTCGTGTATTGTAGGCCTAAAATTTTATGTGTTGTTGACTTAATATCTTTGGGCCTCACAGGCCCTAAAAGCCTAATGTTTTTGAGTTTCCTGCTTTCGAACAGATATGCCTCCCAATCCAGAGGAGAAGCCTTCCCACCTAATTAATTTCCCTATCAGCCAGACCACCTGAACCACCCAATCCTCAACTTAATGGATTTCACTTCTCTGCCAGTGAAATTATTTAAACAAGCCAATGACATCCTCCCATAGGAACTAGGGGGCACCTCACCCTCTGCCTCCCATAGTTACTGCTTGTTCACTCTATTCCTAAGTGTAACCCCATTGGACACTGCATGGCATTCCAGGTACCTCCTCTGGGGCTAAGAGAATGTTTAATTAATGAACTTCTGTTTGAGTTCATCTGTTTAGGTTGGGTGTCCTGTTTTTAGCCATCTTGTATTATTTAGGGTGAAGGAGCCCTCCCTTACCAATGCAGTGAGTAGGAGGCAATCAAAACAAACAGATCACCAGGTAAAGAAGAATCTAGAGGATCAGAAGTTATGGCTGAGTGTGGAAATAAAGAATGGGTTATGAAAAAAGGAAGCCATAGATGTCAGTTATGACCCATTACAAAACTGAGGGTTTTGTGGTGTTACATATTTTCTTTTTGCTTATGATATGTTTATTTGTATATACTATTTTTTTTCTTTCTTTGTTCATTTTTATTTTATGCACAAGTTCTCAGAAGTTGTTTTACATTTTGGCCTTTTACTAATATTCAGTCAGACTGTGACTGAATTTGAGGAATAATACAGCCACTGATGAATGCAATGACTCTTGAATCTGCATATCTCCTCATTTGGAGTAAATGGTGAGAACTCCCTCATTTGTAAGAATAGCTATATCTTTTTAGGTAGTAAGATAAAGAAAATGGATATGAGCCCATTTAAAAATATTTTTCTTTTGCCTGCTGGAATGACGTTAAGTTTTGTCAATAGAGGTTGATGAAGAGACATTGCAGAATATAAAAAGCTTTTGCTGCATGGTCTTGGTATCTTAGATTACCAGGTTCCTACAGTGTGTTTGGCTTTCCCAATGCCAAGTTCCTGAAGAATGGGCAGTTTCTCTAGCACCAGGGTCGTACAACATTCTTGGATTCTCAATGAACCAGGGTCGTGCAACGCATGGCAGCCAGCAGCACCCTATGGCTAACAGCTTCTCTCAGTGTCTTTTTTGAGTAGTTTTGTAGCAAAATGCTTTAGAATACTTCCCCTTAAACAATTTTTCTTGGCACACTAAAGATGACTTTTCAAAGGGCAAGATTCTAAAGGGTAGATTTCCAGCAAGATCCACTAGTACAGCACCACAGTGACTTCTCTTTCAGCGAGCCATAGATCTAACAAGCCTGGATCTCAGTCCTGGGAGGGCCTTTTCATGGGGTCCTCTATATCATCCCTAGTGGAGCTGTAAAACATGGATGGCCCCACAGAGTTGCCTAAATTGGGACAATGGGGCTGGAATCCCGAGCATCAACAGTCACGGAATATAAGCTGTTCCTGGGAAGGGATATTACATGGAAATCTTTCTTCAGCTGAAAGCATGCACTGAGAAGAACTCAGCTTCAAAGCATCACTAGCCAATGCTCTAATCAAATCAAGGATTGAATGCCTTGGTTTTGAAACAGTGATCCAAACAGCATATGACATCATCCTACAGACATATCAACAGGTAGTTGTGTTGTATGTCCATGTATCTTTAATTTTTTATAAGAATATAATTACAGAAAATATTTTGGGACATCATTTTCATTGAGTTGTATTCATTTGATAAAAACATATTTTAAATAATCTTTATTATAAAGTCTTGCATTTATTTTCATAATGCAGCTCAAGAAAGTCTGCTGAATCAACATTTTTTTCTCAACATTCCCACTAGTTATGCTTCCAGATTTAGCAGTTGAGCTTGAACACATCTCTTTAGTTCATTAATCTTTTTTCCTCTAATAATGAAACCATCCATTGTAAGGTTAATTCACATTAGTTCAAGTAAGATGTAGAGTTTGATTTTTTAAAAGTCTCATTTGATAATGTCTTTTATAAAAATTCACTGAAAGTCTGTAATGAAAATATGTTGAAAATTTGTGTTGCCAACAGCAGATTAAATTCTCTTGCTTTTCACTTCATAAATAAGTAGAAGTGCCAATATGAAAGTAAACTCAGAACTTTGCCTAAAGGGGTGAACATTTCTGCAAATTTCCAAAACCTTATTACAAGTCATCATTATTTCCTTCCCTTCCTTCTTATACCCAGGAAGAGTTGTGAAACTTCTGGTCAAAAATAAAGTGTAGATAAGAATAAAGTGCAGTGCAAAGAGCATCCAATAGTGGAAAGAATAGTCTTTTAAACAAATAGTGTTAGGACTATTGAATATCCACACACAAACAAATTAAGTTGGACCCTCCCTCACATCAATATCAAAATTAACTCGAAATAGAGCTAAAACTATGCAACTTTGAAGAAAACATAGAAGGAAATCTTTGTGATCTTGGATTAGGCTATGGTTTCTTAGATATGACACCAAAAGCACAAAAACAACAACAAACTATATATTTTGGATTTCATTAAAATATAAACTTGTACATAAAAAGACACTATCAAGAAAGTGAAAGGACAACCCACAAAATGGAAGCAAACATGTCAAATCATATGTTGGATAAGGGCCTAGTATACAGAATATATAAAGAACGCTTACAACTCAAAATAAAAGACAATAAAAAGGCACATAAGCAAATTAAAAATGGGCAGAGAAAGCCAGACTATCCTAAGAAGTTAAGTGGGAGCGGCATGGAACTGCAGGGAATCCTCAAACCCTGAGCTAGTGGAATAGAGGTCCATTGGGTCAGCGAGCTAATATTTTTAAAATGGCCACACCAAACAAGACACCTCCTGGTGCTGACTCTAAGAAGTTGGAAAGGACTGGAACAGCACAGAAAATTGGGTCACAAGCTCTTTGGTCACTCTCATCTTGCAAACCAGGATTTGGAGTAGATCAATTACAAGATGAAAATCTAGAAACTTACTGTCAATCAGATGTCTCCCAACCTTATTTGGTGAACATCCAATTCAGAAAAATAACTGTGAAGATATTATGCATTTATGCAGATTACAAATCTGATGAAAGTTATACTCCAAGCAAGATCTCAGTCAGAGTAGGAAATAATTTCCACAACCTTCAAGAAATTCAGCAAGACATTACAGGGCCAGTGAGCACTCTGAGCAGCCAGAGGGGCCCCATCAAGCCCCTTCCCTGGGAACCACACAGTCTCTCAGCATCAACCTGCCATGGCTTTGAACTGTGTCTCAACTTGAATTGGTGGAACCAAATGGCTGGATTCATGTTCCCTTAACTGATAATCATAAAAAGCCAACTCACACATTCATAATACAGACTTCTGTTCTAGCCAATCACCAGAATGGAAGAGACACCCACATGAGACATATTAAAAATATATACACTAGTGGAAGAGAACTCCATTGGTAAATTTCCTAGATGTACAACTATTGATTTCATGATGTATTGTTCAATAAGGTGGCTTGAAAACAGAACCAAAGTTCATTAAACACATCTTTGTTTTCTCTTGTCAGTAAATGTATCTGGTATCTTTATTGAAAAAGCATCAGTTAATTTACAATTTTTGTATTCATTGAAAAATTATCTTGTGGATTTAATAAAATTGAGTCATATAATAAAGGTTCCTTTTCTTGACATATAATAAAGCTTCCATCTTTTATATTACTAAAAAAAATAGGCAGAGAATTTGAATAGATATTTCTTTTCTTTGACATATAATAAAGCTTCCATCTTTTATATTACTAAAAAAAATAGGCAGAGAATTTGAATAGATATTTCTTTTCTTTGACATATAATAAAGCTTCCATCTTTTATATTACTAAAAAAATAGGCAGAGAATTTGAATAGATATTTCTCCAAAGAGTAAAATTATTTAATTAAAAATTAAATAAAAAATAGTAATTTATGAAAATCTAGTTCTAATTAATACCAAATTAACTTCTGTAGCATACACAAACTTTGCTCATATTAGCTCCACACCTTACGCTGCTATTGTTACAAACTACACTTTATATAGTCCTCCTATCAACATAGATTTATAATTATTGCTTTATACAGTTATCTTTTAAATCAGGTAAAAAAGTTACAAACACAAAATATATTAATACTTTTTAAAAATATTTATTTTTGTTGTTATCTTTACCAGTGTTCTTTACTTCTTCACTTTTATGTTAGTTACTGTCTAATGTTTTTTCATTTTAGCCTGAAGCATTTCTTTTGCTTTTCTCATAGGCCAGGTCTGCCAGCAATGATCTCTTGGTTTTTGTTTATCTAGAAATATCTTAATTTCTCCTTCAGTTTTGAAGGATATTCTTGGCAGATATAGAATTCTTGGTTGAGTTTTTTCTTTCATCCTACTGCTTTTTTTTTTTTAACTTTCATGGTTTCTGAGAAATCAGATATAAAAAATCTTATTGAAGCTTGCTTGTATATAATGAGATACTTATCTCTTGCTTACAAGATTCTCACTTTGTCTTTGGCTATATATACTAAAGACTTATCTGTCTTGCAATTTTGTAATAGCTAATATTCAAAATGCTGCCAGGATTTTGTAAATTAGGTTTATATTTCTGATAGTGTGTGCTTTTAAGCATTTCTGATGCTTTTCCAAGAGAATGTGTACTAAAGGCAGGGTTTCCATTTTTATTTATATATTTTGAAAAGAGAGTACAAATTTGGTTTTCTTTAGCTTTTTCCTTGTTTTATTTTGCATTTTGAAAACATATGAAATGTATTTAATTCCACACTATCATTTGTGAGCACATAAATAGGACTTGAGATGTATTTTTCATGTTTGCTACCCAAAGCTATTCCAAAAACAACAGATCATTATCTTTTAACAATATAATAATTATAAGTATTATCAAATAATATAATGTATACAATATATGATATAACATATTATAATGTGATACTATAATACTATAATAATATAATTACTCATTAAGTAATAACTTTCTGAAAATTTGTCCAACCAAATACCCTTCAGCCTTGGCCATTGTATCAGTTTTCTATTGCTACTGTTAACAAATTACCAGAACAGTGACTTGAAACAATACAAATTTATTCTCTTACAGTTTTGGAGATAAAAATCCAAAATCAGTTTTGTCAGGCTAAAGTCAAAATTTTGGCAGGACTATTTCCTTCTGGAGGCTCAAAGGAAGGGAAGAATCTATTTCCTTATCCTTTCCAGCTTCCAGCAGCCTCCTGCATTCCTTGGCTCGTGACTCCTTGAACCGTTCCCATCTCTTGCTTCCATTGTCACATCTCCTAATACTCTCATTTTCTGCCTCCTTCTTATAGAAACCCTTGTGAATACATTGGGCCCACCTGGATAATCCAGGATGATCATTCTGTCTCAAGACCCTTAATTAGAATCTTTGTCATATAAGATTCTAGGGATTAAGATGTGGGAAGCCATTATTCAGCTGACCACAGACAGTAATTTTGGTATGATGCTCTTTATAACTTTCATTGAGCATGAATGAAATCAGGTCTGGCATAGGCACTGACTAGTTTTAAAAGACTTGAGGACTATTTTGGCTTTTAAGCAACTTTAGTTTTTGTTTTTCCCATGTTTATTAATATGTGGCTTGTTATTTCTGCCTGTCTGAAGTATCTTATTAGGCTAATAACCCTCATGTGCTTTCAGATGTTAGTTCTGCTACTTGCTTGCTTCAGCCATCCAAATCTGTTTCTTCATTTGTAAAATGGAACCGTTACTACATCTCCATGCAATGTGTATGAGGGAGGGAGAAAAGGATGATTTCCACCAGATATGGTATAAGGGGAAAGGGATGCAGGTCTGTGTGGGTATCAGAAGGGGTAGACAGGTGTCAGAGAGTGAAGACTGAGGGTGCACATAGCCAGGTGAGTCTGGGACCCTCTTCTTTGTCCTTCCCCAGCTGTCTCAAGACCCTGACCATCCTTAGGAGGGAGTCTGAGCCCTCTGGATTTCAATGGCTCTACACTCATGTTCCCTGAGGGTGAATGTGTTTGTTTACCATGGCTCAGGACTCTGGACACCTAATTAATGGAGGGTGAAGCATTGTGCAGGAAAATCTTCTGTCTTTCCTGGTACTTTTTGCCTCTCCCCCAGACTTTTTTTCTTCAGATTATTATTTCTGTAAAGCCAATTAAGCCAATAATATTTTTAAACTGTGAGAACCACTTTTATTTCAATTAAAGTAGGAAAATGACCATGTAAATTGATGACCTTAACACTATCTTAGGAAGTCTACTACTGGATCTTTTGTCAGGTGAAACACATATAAAATCATGATTAATTTTCACACTGAACATTATCTGAATAATATTTCAACGTGGTTTTATAATTAAAAGGGATCTAATGGATCCTTTATTTTTAAAAAGTAATCTATTATGTTTATTAGCACTGTAATAGTTCTTTACCTTGGGTGTCTGAAGCTAGAAGAACAATCATTACCCTATATCTTGATGTTATTTTTGTGGTTGCAAAGCATTCTTCTCTCACATTTCAGATGAGATCACAGAGTGACCTTGTCCCTCCTTCCTTTCATCATATCACAGAAAATAATGTATTGTGAGGATGGACTGCAAGTGGCTTAGGTAGTTCCAGCAGGAGGGCTAAGAGATGGAGCCAGTTACTTCAGCAGGGTATGAATCCAAAGTTGAAGGGAAGGGAAGTGGGCTGAGTGCTGGGTTAGGGAGCTTGGCCTCTATTTATTGAGGGAAGACTATTGATACTACATGTTTATGTTTGGGTTTTAGAACCAGCTCTCTGATGGCAAGTAAGAGATGATGAGGGATGAATTAAGGCAATATTAAAAATTATAACAATGATAAAGAATACTTATTATACAAATACTAACAAGTTAATAACAAATACAAATGAGTCATTTATAAATCAAGTATTAATGAATACGGCTATTAAATAACTTGGTAATGGGAATAGTAATAACTGTAATTGCAACCTCCCCTTCCAATTCTGATCTCCTTCACCTTGCCCTTTTTTCACTTTAGTGCATACCATCTTCTAACACACTACAAAATTTACTCATTATGTTAGTCTCTCTTCCCCTACTGGAATACAACCTCCATGAAGGTCGGGCATTTTGTGTGTTTTGTTCACTGTTGTATCCCCAGTGTCTAGAAGAGTGCCTGGCATACAGTACAGGCTCAATAAATATTGTTGAACTGAGTTGAAATAAATGTACTCAACTCTATGTTTCAAAATGGCACATTCTAAACAAATTATATTATTTATATCCTCGCAACAAAGCTACTGCCTAGATGCAAATTATGAAATGAGTTCAAGGTCACACAGCAAGCAAAATAGCAGCACTTGGCTTTAAACTCAGGAATTCTGGCTAAAGGGCCTATTACACTAAGTACCGCTCTTATGGTACTCAATAAAGGGGTATGTGTGTTCTAGAAATGTCTTAGTGGTAGAATCAAACTAGATTTCAAAATTATCAGGGATAGGGAGGCCAAGGATAATCCCTGAGTGTTTAGCTTGGGGAACTGGGTGAGCAATGGGGCTATTTGTTGAGATAGGACAGAGTTAGAAGAACTGATTAATGGGACTATGAATAGCTCAGTTTAGATATGTCTACAATTATTTAAGTAACTTTGAATTATTATGTAATAGCAAACTTTCTGAGTTTAGGCTATGTGATTGGAATCTCTGCTAAGTGCTTTACATTACGTTTTCATAACTCCATGAGGCACTATTATGAGCCCCAAACTAAAGCTTAGGGAGGCTAGGTTATCATCATCTAGCTAGTGATGAGTCTAGATCTGATTCAAAGCTACTATTTTAAAAGTGGAAGATTAAGAGTGATGTCAGAAATATGGTGGAGAGATGTCTCTAAATCTCTCCTCTTGGAACAACAATAAGCTAAACATCTAAAAAAAAACCAAACAAACAAAAAACCCCCATCCGAACTGCACACCAGTACTCTGAGTGTGGGATCTGCCCATAAGAGCTACTACAGGTAAGACCCCAAGGAACTGGGTGGTAGACTGGGAGAAACAAAGAAGCTGCATCTCACAGCTGGAGCTCCCTGCAGGAAGAGGGTTTGGAGAAAAGGTGTGGGTGTTTCCCTGAACAGCCCTACCTGGGAGCGCTGTGAGTGCCACATGGCCAGCGGCAGTGCCCAGGCATCAGGGCAGAAAGCAGAGGAGTGGGGACAGCAGAGAAGTGGGGAAAGCAGAAAAACAACAGTTCATTATTACCAGCCATGGTTGCAAAATGTGAGGCTGAGTCACAACCCCCATACCCTAACCCAGAGGGCCCCTCCCCCCATACCCTCCAAGACTGAATACCCCCGAGACCCAGGGGAATCTGAACAAATGCTACTGAAACTGTCCCTGAAACTGTCCCTGAAACTGTCACTAACACTGACAGGGACTGAGACTAAGGGTAGTGAGCATGATTGGATATCTATATATATATTAAAAAAGGCATTATTAAGACTTTATATAAAACAGGGATCCAAGAAGCTTAGACATCACCTACTTGAAACAAAAAAGAAAAACACCTTTTTTGCAACAGGCTAAAGAGAGACCTTTATATAATAAATATTTCTGGGAAAAATACAGTACACACTTCCATTAATGCCCAGGAGGAGAAATAGTCCATTAAACACTACGAACAACCAGGGTGACAAGGCAGCTTAGAAAGAAAGAGAAAAAATCTCCATAAAATAAGATTACAGACATAGAAATATTACAGACTTAAGCGACAATGAATTCAGGATGGTACTTCTGAAAAAACTCAATGAGATCCAAAACAACTCATATCAACAATTTCAGGAATTGAAAAAGCAATTAGATGAACAGAATGAGTTTTTTAGCAAGGAAACTGAAACCCTCAAAAAGAACCAAATAGAACTTCTGGAGATGGAGAACATACTGCAAGAGATGAAAAATGAAACAGCAAGCTTGGGAAACAGTCGACCACATGGAGGAAAGGGTCAGTGATATTGAAGACAGAAATCTAGAAGCAAATCAGAAGAAGAAGAGAAAAACCAAAGAATGAAAAATAATGAAAGAGAAAAAGAACTAGCTGATACTATCAGAAGAGGAAGCATAAGAATAATGGGCACTTTTGAAGGGGAGGAAAAGGAGCAGGGATTAGAAAGCATTTTCAGACTCTACAAATAGTTGATGCGAATTTCCCAAATCTAAGGAATGAGCTGGAATTTGGAATTCAAGAGGTCAACAGAGTATCCAATTATTTTAACCCGAAAAGGCCTTTACCAAGACACATCTTATTAAAATTGTCAAAAATCAGTGACAAAGAAAGAATTCTCAGGGCAGCCAGAGAAAAGAAGATGGTAACCTAGAAAGGAAAACCCATTAGAGTATTGTTGGACTTTTCAGCACAAACCTTACAAGCCAGAAAAGAGTGTAATCAAATATTTGAACTATTAAATGAAAGGAACTAAAAGCCAAGAACAATGTATCTAGCAAAGCTCTCCTTCAGATATGGAGAAATAAAGACCTTTACAGACATACATTTTCACAAGTGTAAATCTATCAAACTAAACCAGTTTCTACTTCCATAAGTTGTAACACAGGATAGCTGATTTCCTTTCAAGTGTATTGAATTAGTGTTTTCTCAGCTTCTTCAAAAATATTCTCACCTGTTTCATGTAGCCTATTCAGAGAGGCTAATTCTTCAGTCACTTCAAACATTGACTCCTCGAATAAACAGGAACAAATGAACAGTATCCTGACACCTGTCAACTTATTAAAAGCCAAGGAAAACCACTCAAAATAATTTGCCTTCACTAAATAAATTAAATTGACTATTGATGTTGTATCCACCGGGTTCAACACTTTAAGCAGCTGTTCTTACCCAAAGGCTACCAGTCTTAAACAGATTTATTTTTTCTGGATACATTTTTTCAGCTGCTGTAATCAATCAACGTTAAATTTCTTGCATAGCTAGCAAATGAGCCACTTGGATACGTACTTTGGTTGCAGCCTCGTTTCCTTCATTTCTTTTCTTTTTTTTTGTGAAGAAAATTTACTATTAACTTCTAATTTTTGTAACTTTTCTGAATGTATTTTTGTGATTTGGTAATATTGTGATGAGTTCTTGGTCTGGTAATGTTGACATATATTGTATTATAGCACAAATACAGGTTTGTTGCATAATAAACATAACGCTTTGCCATCTAATTTGATAACAAAATAATTTACACTTCACTGTACCTTAAAAATGGAATATTCTAAGGCCACTTTTTTTGTGTCGATTTGACAGGTATATCCTGGTAATAAAAATAATAAAATGTCTCAGTATGGTGATCTGCATGACGCTTGAAATGCTGTCAGTAAAAGTGTGTTACTGTGATTTGTAGTGTGTAGCAGCAGTGTGCAGTGATAATACCACATATGATCTTAGTCATGAGTACTCTGTTGTAGTGTAAAAGCAGTCATAGACAATAGGCAAATAAATGTGGCTATATTCCAATAAAATTTTATTTAGGCACACTCAAATTTGAATTTCATATCATTTATGTGTCATGAAATATTATTACTTAAAATATAAAAACCATAATGAGCTGTAGACTGTACAAAAGCAGGCAGCAGGTGGGACTTGGCCAACCCCTGCTGGAGAATATCTATATAAAAAGTAGCCTTTTGAATTTATTATTTCATTTGAGGGCATGAAAAGGAATTTGTATATTAAAGAGATTGTTATCCTTCTGATTTTGTGTTTAGTTAAATATGAAAATCTTAACGATTTCAAAGTTTTGAAAGTACAATTTAAAAAAAGTTAACACATATTTGCATTCCTCAGCTTGTCAATATGCTTTATATATTTGTTTAATATTATCCTCTCAACTGGAAAGGAAGAAAAGGTAAAAAATTTAAAGGGTATGAGATGACCGAAAACAGGTAACAGGGAAAATTTCAAAACATATTACTTGAAAATAACGGTACCAAATCTATGTACAGTATATATCCATTTTTGTTTGAAAATATGTGGAGGCAGGGGTCTAGATATATTCCCATCCATAGATGATTGACAGGAAGCACACCAACATCTGAACAGTGACTATCTCTGGGTAGGGAGATTATGTAAGATTTTTATTTTTACTTTTTGCTTGCCTATATTTTCTAAGACTTTTCCAATAACATTACAATAAACTGATAACATAAAAAAAATAAAAGTGGAAGATAAGGTATCAGAAGCCTGTTTCTGGCTTGGGAGACAAGGCAGATTGTGACATCATTAAGCAAGCTATTTTAGAAATATAGAGGAAAAAGAGGATTTGGGAGCTATAATGTAGGGGAAGAGAAATTTAAAATCTGGTTTTAGATATTACACTTGAGATACCTGAGGGATATCTGGGTGAATTAGTTCAGCAAGCTGTTGCATCATTAATGTTGCTTATGAATCTAACAAAGATATCAAACATTATTTCTAAAATGAAAATATGTGAATTCTTTGGAATGATGTGAAATTCTATTCTTCAGCCAGAGTTTAAGGCATGGTAACTTTCAAGTGTAAAATTTCATCTATCTAGCTACATACAATTTTTTTGTGAAAGGAAGACTTTCCACCTACATCTTCTCTCCATGTTCTGTCATTGCCTAATTTATTAACTCTGTCATTCACTAAATATGTGACTGCCTTCTAGGATTAAAGCAGCACATACAATTCTTAATACATCAAGGATTTAGAATTATGGCAAGAATTGTACTAATTCAGGAAATTTTAATACAAACAATAAAAACCCTTCACATTTCATAATTGCACCTGAAATACTTTTGAAGAGAGACCTTTGGGAAAGAATGTTCCTAGGAAAACTTTTTCCTACATTCCTAATTCTAATTCATATGAAACAACTTTCTCTGCAATCATGAGAATCATAGCATCAGCTTAAAATGGATTGACACAAAATTTTATTGTCTTCTCTCCCTACTAATGGCTCAGTATTGTAAATTCTTACTGATTTTTTAAAAAGTCTCTTTTTTAGAGATAATTAAATATTCTGCTTTCAAAAGAATTCAGTGAAAGAATTAGATGTGAGTATAGATAAACAAGACTGGCCATGGGTTGACTGTTTTTATAGCAGGCTGATGAGATTATGAGCGTTTACTGAATTTTACTTTCTACTTTTGTGTATGTTCGAAGTTTTCCATAAAAAAGTATGAATTTTTAAAAACTTAGAAGCTAGAAATATGCAAAAATGATAACAATTATGGTTGAACGAAGGTACTAAAAGTTTTCCCTTAATTTTTCTTTGTATTCTTTGAGCAGTTTTACTTTTCATGAGGACGAAACAAAAAATATTTTTAAAAAGATTCTTATTTCATATCTTTGTTTCTAGCATTGCCATTTTCTTTGTTAGGACTATGAATCGACTGCATTTTACAAATTATCTGAAAAAACTGATTTTTCCTTTTCAGTTACACATTCTGAAAGTTGTACACCTAAAACTTTACCTTATCTTGCCTTTGTCCTTGAAATTAGGGTTCTCCACTTAGGAGGCCTTGGACAAACTACTTAATCTCTTTGACTCTCAACTTCTTTTCTCTCTTAAAGTAGATAAAAAAAGAAAAAAAGAAACAAATGACAATGCATAGCAAATAAGGCAGGGAACTAAAACTTGGTTTTAGTCATTGTGCTAGGGACTTTATACACATTCATTCCTCTCACAGATAGCTCTTTCAGTTAGACAAATATGATTACCCCAATATTAAATAAACAAACAATTCTTCAATTGACAAATATTTACTGAGCACCTACTATGTTTTAGGCATGATGCTAAAAATAATATCAGTGATAAACAAATATGTAAAAAAATGAAACAAATACGTAAAAACATGGTCACCTTTAATCATAATCAAAGGAATGCAAGTGAAAACAAAAATGAATTTTCCATTTTCATTCACCAAATGGTTTGTGTTAAAAATAAATATTTTCTCCAGGGTTAGATAAACATGGTGCTTTGGAATCTCTTCTACTGTGGGTAGATGCATAAATCTGTAATCTTCCTGAAGGCACTGGAACAATGTGCATAAAACAGCTTAAAATGAACATAATTCTACAAAGTGTCCAACTGGGAGAATGAAGCACTCCAAGCAGTTCAATTGTGGTTTCCAAATTTTGGGAAAAGTATCAAAATACCAAAAAAAAAAGTGGACTCCTGGAAATGGCTACTTCAAGGTGGGAGGCAGGAAATGAAGAAGATGAGCCTGGAACTTCTTGTTGCATCAGATACAAGTGAGTGATTAAAGATACTGGGGTCATATCAAAAGGATACAGGAACCAACTGGTAGAGGCATCCACACATCAAACATGAAACAATTTGAACATCAGTGAGATACAACTTAAATGGATTTAAACATATTAAATATCTTGACAATCCCTATCCCCTAACTCATTGGTGACCAAGGCAAAATGCTAGGGAACCAAATCATTATTTTGAAAGACAATAAATAAAGAAGCATTTATCCTGCCTTTCCTTACTGTAACATGGGTAACCAAATAGTAGAAGGAGCATTTTTCTTCACAAAAATATTCTAGCTAATAAAGAATGGGATACTATATCATCATTTTGCAGTCCCTAATGAATAAATGTATTGATTAAACATCGGTTGCTGCCAAATCATGAGATACCTAAATATTATGTCTCTAAACTATAAGTGGTCTTATCAAAAAAATTGAATCTCAATCTGATTAATCTTCTAGATACCACCAATTTATAGGAAATACCAAAGATATTAAACTATACCTTCGGGCTGCAGCCAACAAAAAGCAGGATCTGAAAATTCTACAAGGCAAACAACCTCGTTTCTTCAAAAAATAAATTGCAAGAAAAAAAAGGATGAGGGGGAATGCACAGATTGAGACTTAAGAGACATAACAATCAATTGTAATTTTTGGACATTATTTGGATCCTGATAACTTTTTTTAAATTGACATTTATGAATTAGAAATTAAAACACTATCAGATATGTAATGGCATTAAGGCAATATTGTCGATTTTTTTAAGGACTGGAATTCTTTTCTAAAGTTGTTTTATACTTTAGAGATACTAAGATATTTATGGATCAAATAATATATGTGGGATTTACTTCAAAAATAATATGCAGGTCTGGGGAGTTAGTGGAATTACAGATAAAACAAGACTGGCTATGAGCTGATAATTACTGAAGCTGGTGATGGGGCACTGAACTACATTATAATATCCTGTGTATTTTTATACATGTTCAGATTTTTCATAACAGAAGTTTAAAAAGTATGTAGTTTTGATACAGCATTTCCACTTCTAGAGAGTTGTCTTAAAGATATATCACACATAAAATAGTTTATGTGCAAGGACATTATAGGATTGCTTGAAAGACCTAAAAATAATGAAAAAAAATGAAATTGATAAGGTCAAAAACTATGAAACACGATGGAATACTATGCAGCTGTTAAAAAGAACAAGGCAGTCATATATGTATTGATATGGTCCAATCTTCAAGGTGTATGGATAAGCAAAAATAGCAATGCATAGAGAGATTTGCTACCATCTATGTAAAAAATTTTTTATAAGGAGTATGTACAAATATAAAAATCAGGAAGTATGTATAAGAAATTGATAGAAGTGATTGCTATATAACAGGTAATGGGGTGCAAACGGCAGAAATAGTGTGGAGACTTATGTTTATATACCAAATTGTAACTTTGAAATCTTTATCCTGTGCATGTGTTTTAACTATTCAAAGTGACAATTTTTAATGTCATAGCGTTGAACCCCTCCAACTATACATCCTAATCATTAAACCATTTAAAGAAAAATTACATACAAAACACTGCTTTCTAATCCTTTGTAGGCAGTGGTGACACATGAAGAAAATGCAGGTGTTTTTACAGAACATTCAGGATGTCTGAGATGATGAGTGACATGTGGGGCACAATGGGCCCTCTACCCCAGACACTGCCTGGTGATCCCAAAGGCTGAGGGGATCCATTTCTTGAGATTTCTCAGATTCTTTCACAAGCCTTGATTCAGATGTCACTGAGGCTGGATCAAGGCTCTTTTCTCTGTCATTGTCATCTCCTGGAGTTACAATACCAAGATTCTAAAAGCATAATCCAGAACAAGTGAAATTCCAGACATTCCATTTAAAATTAGCTTCTTAACTTCAATAGATTGGATTAAATTAGCAGGAATTTTACTTATATTTATCTTTACAAAACATGATCATCTACAATTTACTTTTTGGAAGCTATCCTTGTCCATTTTTAATCAAAATTTTATTTAGCCTTTAAAATGAACTGTCAGCTTCTCTAGGGATTATCAGTTTCTTGAAGTTTCTACAGGAAAACTTTCTTTGAAGGAACAGAGCTCTAATTACTTTTTATGTTTTTTCACAATCACTGATTTATTCGGGTATTCTACACCTTCTTGAACCAATTTTGTTATTTTTGTAAAAATTCATTCTCTCTATATTTCAAATATATTAGAATAAAGTTATGCATGACCTACTTTTAAAAAAATCCATCCCTTTCCTCATTAATTGTAAATGTGTCTTCTCTGGATCCGACTTGTCAATCATTTATCTTATTATATTGTTAAATAAACAACCTCCAGATTAAGACTACTGTTGTTTTCTACTTTTCCTTCTATTTTTAATAATCATTCTTAGTGTTGACTTGGGTTTATGCAGCAAATTTTTCCTCACTTTTAGAGTTGATAATTCATTCAATGTGCTTGGTATATGATTTGCATTGACTAGGTGTTGGAGATCTATGTTAGGAGCACAAATCTCTTACCTTTAATCCTTGGCTTCTGACAGTACAGCTTTGGCTACACCAAACTGGTTTTGATATGCAAAACTTAGTCATTCATTCCTAGTTTGTAGTTTTAGATTTGATTTCTCTTGAAGGTAAACTTGGTGGTTTTAGATTTCTAGGTGGCAGATTTCTTTTGCCTACCATTATCTTTTTTTTTTTTCAGTTAAAAGATGGGGGACAATGCTTTATTGACTTCACTCTTATGAATGGGTAGCTATAGGTTCCCAGGACTAATCCTGAATTTCTAACCTTTTGAATGAAGTACTTCTCATGATAATTATATTTTATTAGTTTTTCGGAATGAATTATTATATAATGAGCAATTCTAAAGGCTTTCTGATACTTGATACATTCACAAAGCTCTCCTCTCATATGAACTCAACATTAATTAATACTGTTAACTAATGATAGCTAATATTTATTCAGCATAGCTTTATATAAAATATCTGACAGTCTTCACAAAAACTGTATTAGGTAGAAATAATTATTACTGCTTAAAAATAGGTAAACTGAGGAAGAGAGGTTGCATAATTTTCCCAATGCTATACAGTCAGTAACTGGTGGAAATGAAATAATGTTAAGTAAAGTATATGCCATGGCAAAGGCATACGCACAAAATATTTTAACAGGGTTATTTTCTATTAGGAATTCTCAGAATTTTAATATATACTGAATAGTAACAGAAGACTTTTTACATTCATATTAATATTTTTTCACCATAAATTCTCTGATGCATAGTAAACAGTGAGTGTGAGGCAAAAAGAATTCCTACATTTATTACATTTTCTTCTGGTAAGAGTTGTCTGATGTTCCATAATGGAAGCAACATATCAAGGTTTTCTGATATTAATTATACTACATCAGGCATTATCTAATATTGAGTCAAGTGTGAAGTCCACATAAAAGCTTTCCTATCTCTCTAACAGTCAAGGCTGTCTAACCAGTATGGATTCTGTAGTGTTCAATGAGCTGTGAGCCGAGAATAAAGGCCTGCCCACATTCTCTACATTCATACGGTTTGATCCCAGGATGAATTCTCTGATGTTCAGTAAGTTGTGAACTACGAATAAAGGCCATTCCACATTCTCTACATTGATAGGGTTTCTCGCAAGTATGAATTCGCTGATGATGAGTCAGTTGTGAAACACGAATAAAGGCTTTCCCACATTCCTTGCATTCATAGGGTTTGTCACCTGTATGAATTCTTTGATGTTGAATAAGATATGAACTACGACTAAAGGCCTTTCCGCAGTCTTTACATTCATAGGGTCTGTCACCAGTATGAACTCTCTGATGTCGAGTAAGTTGTGCGTGCTGTCTAAATGCCTTTCCACATTCCTTACATTCATATGGTTTCTCCCCAGAATGAATTCTTTGATGTCGTGTAACTTCTGAGCTATGAATAAAGCCCTTTCCACATTCCTTACATTCATATGGTTTCTCACCAGTATGAATTCTCTGATGTACAGTTAGTTGTGAATGCTGCCTAAAGGCCTTCCCACATTCTTTACACTGATAGGGTCTAGCACCTGTATGAATCCTCCGATGAACAGTAAGTTGTGAGCCACGAATAAAAGCCTTCCCACAATCTTTACATACATAGGGTTTCTCACCCGTGTGAGTTCTTTGATGCAGAATCAGTTGTGAATGCTGTCTAAAGGTCTTTCCACATTGTTTACATTCATAGGGTTTGACACCAGTATGAAGTCTCTGATGTAGAGTAAGTTCTGAAGTACGACCAAAGGCCTTCCCACATTCCTTACAGTCATAAGGTTTCTCACCTGTATGAATTCTCTGATGTTGAGCAAGGTGTGAGGCACGACTAAAAGCCTTCCCACATTCTTTACATTCAAAGGGCTTTTCACCAGTATGAGTTTTCTGATGTTGAATAAGGTGTGAGCCACGGCTAAAGGCTTTCCCACATTCATTACATTCAATCAGTTTCTTGCCAGTCTCATTGCTCTGATGTAGAGTGAGGGATGTATGATGCTCAAAAGTGGGTATGTTTTCATATGTGATTTTCACTTGCTTGAAATAGCACTCCTGATTTACTTGTCTTTCAAACTGGGCTCTGTATTCCCAGTCTTCTGTAAAACTGGAGCCCTCAAAGCTACAGCATTTAAGGCTTTCCATTAGCTCCCAACTGAATGATTCTACTTCAAAGATATCTTTTTGTGGAAATTTCTCACACCTGGACTCCAAGTCTGAAAAACATTAAAAAAAGTAAATACAGGCTGTTCTCCTAAGAGAAATAAAATTCTACAGTAGACTAGAGAGACAAAATGAAAATAATAACCATAAAAGGTGAATGGCTTATCTAAGTTTCAGATATTGCTGGGCAAGGTCTAAAAAGCATATGAAATCACAAATATGAGAGCTTATATGGTGCCTGAAGGGCAAGAAAATATATTAAGCTACAGGTTCCAGGAAACCTGTTAACAATGCAAATGACAGGAACCACCCCAGACAAAATTGAAATCTACAGGGGTAATGCCGACACGTGTGTGCATGTACCTGTGTATACATACATATCTATATATTTTAAAAGTTATATGTATTTTAAATGAAATAAAATTCATGTCATATAAAATTTGCCATTTAACCATTTTAAACAATTCAGTGGCTTGTAATAAATTCCCCATATCCTGGAACCATAGCCACTATCTAACTCTAAAACATTCTTATCCCTTCAAAGAGAAATCCTGTTCTCCTTGAACAGTCACTCCCCATTTCTCTGGCCCCTGAAAATCACTAATGGCAGGGAACCACTAATTTTATCTCTATGAATGCCTCTTCTGGGAATTTCATATAAATAAGGCATCTATATTTTTAACACTTTTTACCACATGATGCCGATGCCAATCAAAATGAAAATCTCTATTTAAACTTTTTCACAGACTTCCCACTACACTTAGAATAAACTCTAAACACACTGCCATGGTTCACAGGCTCTTGGCAAAGCAGGCACCTGTCTTTGTTGTCACACTGTCTCAACCAAGGACAAGGCATCTTAATATTGAGCACTCTCTACTCCCCTTTCTATGTACCAATCACAGGCCTCCTTTGAACATCTAGAACAGATCTAGGTCTTTGCCATCTTAGCCCTCTCATTAGGTTCTAATTATCAGGAATCCTGTCCTGGGCTCTTCGTATGGGTGCTTTTCTCATCCTTCAGGTCTCAGATTAAAACTTTCAAAAAAGTTTTCAGTCAGATAACTGATTCTCTCTCCCACATCTTATAACTCTTTTATCAGTTGTAATTACATTTTCATTTACTTATTATCTGTTGATCTGTTTCTTTTCTTGCTCCCAAATCTCCCCAAAGGCAGAAATAGCATCTTTTTCATTAGCCACTGTCATCAAAACCTGGCCTATAATTGGCTTTTAATAATGGATCGTTTGATGAACGAATATCGGATTATAGAGCTAGACCAATGGAACAAAAATAGAAAGGCCAGAAATAGACTGCAGTTTATATGGAAATTAAATTTATTATAAAGGTTATATCTCAAAGGGGAAAAGGATAGTTTTTGTAATAATGTTGAGGTAACTGAATAGTCATTTGGAAAAAGATAAAAGTGGATCCATACGTTATGTTGCCGTATACCAGAATAAACTCCAGAGTTTTAATGTTAAAAGAAAATAGAAACCATAAAAATACCTGAAGGAAACATAGTGCTGTTAACTTAAAAATAAGAAAGGCTTTTGAAGTGAGAGGCAACAAAGTGTTTGAGATTAATAAGAATAGCTATTTGGGAATCATTAATTTAGGCAAAAGCCCAAATAATGTTTTAATTTAGCTCAAATAAATGCTTTGTTGCCTCTCATTTCAAAGGGCCTATTTATTATTATTATTTTTTAAAATTTGTTTATTTAAATTAGTTTCAAGTACACAGTACATTGCTTAGACAGCTATATAGTTTATAAAACGATCCCCCCAATTGCTCCCTCTCTCCCCAGCCCTCTACAGAGCCATCATATTAATGCTAATTGCATTCCTTCTGCTGTGCTCCCCATCCACGTGAACAACTATCAACTACTAATTTGTACTTCTTTAACCCTTCATCCCATTTGCCCAGTGCCCCATTCCCCCTCTGTCTGTCACCAAATTGTCCACTATATTTGTGAGTCTGTTTTTGATTAGTTTGCTCTTTTTGTTCCTTTGATTCCACCTGTAAGTGAAATCATGTAGTGTTTATCTTTCTCTGTCTGACTTATTTCACTCAGCATAATAACTTCTAGGTCTATCCATGTCATTACAAATGGTAGGATTTCATTTTTTTTAGTGGCTGAGTAATATTCCATTATATATATGATCTATTTATTTTTTGTTAACATATCTGGTGTAATCAAACAGGATCTTAAGTGGCCTCACCTTCATGGGCCAGCATCCTCTTGAACTGGCTATGGTAACTACAGAGCCACTTTTGTGGTCACACTGTTTAACTGGCTTTAAAAATTAAACACCTACATACATTAAAAAATATAACAAAAAACTAACCTAAATGCCTTTTAGTATCATGTGATCTAAAAAATATTTAACATTAAAATTGATTTAAGTTAGTTGGTTTAATCAAAACAGACATGTCTTTAAAAATTACTAACATTTAATATAAAAATTAATGTTTTCAATAAAAATGATATGAAGATATGTTTTATTAAAAAATAACAATAATTTTGTCCTGGTTAGTTCAAAATTTTACATTATGTATTAAGCTAGTGAAACTGTTTATACAGATATTTTTAAAAATTAAGCTTTAATATCAATGTTGTACTTACATAAAGCTAAAACTTGATCTTACTTCTGTGCTAAAAAAGCACAAAAATTTCCTATACTATTGGTATGCTTAATAAGATTATAAAAAGACCCACAGATCTTGTTTCATTTAAATGATTTCCTGTGACATTGGACTTAAAGAGAATTTTATGAATTTGACCTCAAAGGCAAGGGAAGTAAAAGCAAAAATAAATGAATGGGACTACATCAAAATAAAAAGCTTCTGCTCAGCAAAATAAACTGTCAACAAGATAAAGAGACAACCATCCGAATGGGAAAATATATTTGCAAACAACGCCTCCGATAAAGGCCTAATATCCAAAATATACAAAGAATTCATTCAACTCTATAACAACAAAAAAACAAATGATCCAATCAAAAAACGGGCAGAGGACCTGAACAGACACTTCTCCCTAGAGGACATACAAATGGCCAACAAACATATGAAAAGATATTCAACATCGCTAGCTATTAGGGAAATGCAAATCCAAACCACAATGAGATACCATCTCACACATGTTAGAATGGCTATAATCAACAGGACAAGTAAATATCAAATGCTGGAGAGGATGCAGAGAAAAAGGAATCCTTACACACTGCTTTTGGGACTGCAAATTGGTACAGCCACAATGGAAAACAGTATGGAGGTTCCTCAAAAAACTAAGAATTGATCTACCATATGATCCAGCAATCCCACTGCTGGGTATTTACTCATAAGACTTGAAAACCTGTATCGAGAAAGATATTTGCACACCGATGTTCATAGTAGCATTATTCACAGTGGCCAGGACATGGAAGCAACTGAAGTGTCCTACGATAGATGATTGCCTAAAGAAGCTGTGACACATATATACAATGGGATGTTACTTAGCCATAAGAAGAGATGAAATACTTCCATTTGTGACAACATGGATGGACCTTGAGATAATCATGCTAAGCGAAAGAAATCAGACAGAAAAAGTTGAAAATCACATGATATCACTTATATGTGGGATATAAACCTAAAAGCAACAAATGAACAGGACAGAGACTCATAGACATGGACAATGGGCTAGTGGTTACCAGAAGGTAGGGAGTTGGGGAGGAGGGGAGAGGTAGATGGGGTAAAAGAGGTCAAATACAGAGTGATAGGGGAGGGTGAAGTGGGTAAAGGGGATCAAATATATGGTATCTGAGGGAAACTGGACTTTGGGTGGTAATTAGTAGAATATATAGATGTCAAATTATAATGTATACCTGAAAATTATATAATTGTATTAACCAACGTCGCTCCAATAAACTTAATAAAAATAAATAAATGATCTCCTGTGCTCTTTATCATCAGATCTTTAATTGTTCCAGTACACTTAGCCTTCTTAATATAAAAAAAACTAAAATTTTACTAACGTCTATGTAACCTTCTATATTTGTTTTAAAAATCATTTATTGTCATTTTGATTAAATAAATAACAGTCCTGTCTCATAATGACCTATGATTTTATTTGACCAAATATTTTTAAACTTTTGGTATGTTTGACAAAGCTTCCTAAGATTCAAAAATTAAAGTCTTTTTCTTGACCTTTGAGATTTTTAAAAACTTTGGAGTATTTCTAGAAGATTCCGAAAACATTTTTAAAGATTTATTCTTTCTCTCATAAAAGAAAAAAAATCAAACCAATCAGGCCTATTTAGTAGGTTACATTACATAGGAAGTGTTGTCAAATAATGCCAAAAAAATTAGTCTTTTTCTGTCTCTTAAAGTTGAAGCCCTTATCGTGTCTTTAAAATATAAATACTCAGGAACTAACCAAAACATTGCTCACAAAGACTGAAAAAAATAGCCTTTCTAAAGTACAGACTACTGCATACATTCCTTTACAAAACTGATTTGTAAAAAAGCTTTGGTTATTTACAAAACTAAAAAATAATAATGATAAAATAAAACAACTATGTATAAAAAATAAAATGTATGTTTTCAGTAGAGAAAGATATGAAACAGAGATGTACTTCTGGCTGAAGGAAAAAAATGTTTTTTAGATTAAAAAAGATATGAAGTACATTTTTTTTAGTAAAAAAAGTAATTCTGTCCTAGAGTAAAATGATTGTTTCTAAATTTAAAAAAAGGTTAAACAAAAACTAAAAAGTATATGCATGTTACAAAAAGTTTACGTGTTACAAAAGGTGTATATATTTACAAAAGGTACATGGAGGATAGACCTTAACAAATTTTTATATATGGTTAAGCTAACTAAGATTAGAATAGCTAAGTCAATTATATTATCTATATGTACATATATATGTAAACTCTCTCTAAACCATTAGCCATGGCCATTTTTAAGTCTTTTGTCATTTACGGACAATTATTGTTTTACTCTGATGTTTTTACAAAAATGTTTCTACAAAGATGTTTCACCTTCAGGGAAATTCATAGAAGACGCGAAACTCTCTAAAATGCAGAACTTTCAGGTACTCCTGACTGATATGTGACCAAATTTAAAGATGCTGATGTTTGGATTTATGTTTCCCAGTTTAAAGAAAGCTCTTACACCTAAATAGATTGCTCAAACAGAGAATTAAAAATTTTTAAATTAGTAAAAAACAGAAGAAACAACATCTGTTGTGAATAACTAACCCAAGATTCTGGACCAGGCCTGTATAATCTGGACCAGGTCTGTACACCTTCCTTTTTTTCCCTTTTTCTCTTTTTTCCTCACTTTAGTCCCTTCCTATCTCGCAAAGAGTATATGGGGCCAAGTACTCATTGTAATAGTTATTGTTTCCTCTTCCTCTTAAATTCTGTCTGAAAAGATAACATTTGACATCATCTTTAAATGTACTTCACAAGTGATAGCCAAGGATGTTTAATGCTTGGTGATGTCAGCCCTAACTGAAGGTACCAGATTTAAAAGAATACTTTTTCCCCCAGGCAGGTATTACAATGACTGTCACAGAAACAGCTAATCAAAAAAATCTTTAATTTCCCTTATGTGTGTTAAATTAAGCAATAGAACTGCTCTTAATCATATCCTTGCTAAGCAAGGTGAGGTTTGTTTTGTTATTAATACCTCTTGTTGTACATAGATAAAACATCTCTAGTAAGATAGAGATAAAACTAGATAAAATCCAGAAACAAGCCAAATGATTAAATACAGTATCTACTAATATCTCATAGTTCTTTAATATCTTCAACTAACTGCCCTAAAGTATTGCCTTCTGGTTCAGATCTATTCTTCAAATTGGACTAAACAGTTTGTTTATTATAAGAATCTTTGTTGTTAGAAATCTTAGTCTTGCATAGCTCAATGTTATAAAGATACCACTCTGATTATGGTGGTTCAATATTTTGAGATGATAATAAGGCTTATGAGACTTAAAACCTCAAAAGACTACAGATGTTTGCCCTTAAAAAAACATAGTAAAGCTTTCCTCTGTTCCTGCACTCTTGTCACTCAAATGTGGCCCGAGGCTCCTATGAAAAAAACAACAACCTACTTTCCTTTCCCTCTTTCACAGGACATGACATACCAAGAATGAGCCCTCCTGGCAACGAGGAATAGGCAATGGCATGACATACCCTAAATGAGCCACCTGACAATGGAGGACCAATAATAATTGATCAATGCTGCTTTCTGAAGACTGATCAGAGATGCTTTCAAGGAAAGATCTTGAGCAAAAGGGGAAAATATAAAAAATAATGTAAATGGAGCCACTTTAAAAAGAAACCAGAGCTGCCATGCCAGAGGAACTGCCTTGTATGTCTTATGCCTCCAATCTTTGGAATGTTATAAGAGGACAAAATAACCTTTGGACTGGGCATAAGCAACCTGTGCCTTGCAAAAGAACAGTCTACAAAGATAAGTACAAAGATAACAAGAAAGCAGTTGTTATGACTACTTTCAAAAGGATCCCTAAAACATTGTTCTTTCTCTTTTTCTTATAAAAGAAAAAATAAGTTAAACCAGGCCTATGGACTGAAAATTAAAAACAGTTTAGAATTAATGTCACTATGTCATGTTATCTGCACCAACAGAAATGCCTTGGTTCTATTAATGTAATTGTCTTCCTTTGTCATAAATACCCAATTGCCTTTGTCTCCTAATCAGGACATTATTTGGGTTTTTGCCTGAGTTAATGATTCCCAAGGAGCTAGTCTTATGGATCTCAATAAATGCCTGTTGCCTCTCACTTTGAAAGGCCTTTATTTTTAGGTTAACAGTAGCTTACTTTATAATCTAGGTATAGGGAAACTTTCTAACAATGAAACAATGACAAAATCCAAAAGCAAGAAAAGATTGATAAATTTCACTAAAAAATGGTGAAAAACAAAACCAAAAAACTTACACATGGACAAAAAACACCAAAAGCAAAATCAAAAAAAGACAATTGAGAGAGAAAATATTTGAAACTTGTATTATAGTTAATGGAATGATGTTCATGAATTATAAAAAGCTCTTAAAAACTGAGAAATATCCTCAAAAAGATAAACACACAATTACCACCCTATCCTAGGAATATACCCCAAAGAAGTGAAAACAGGGGCCAAGATACTACACACCAATATTCACAGCAGCATTATTCACAATAGCCAAAAGGTGGAAAGATCCCAAGTGTCCATCAAGAGATGAATGGATAAACAAAATTTGATCTGTCATAAAATGGAATGTTATTTGGTCTTAAAAAGGAATGAAACTGTGATAAATGGTAAAACATGAACCTTAAAAACATTACCTTAAGTGAAATAAGTCAAATGCAAAAGGTTACATATTGTATGATGCCACTTCTATGAGGTATCTAGGATAGGCAAATTCATAGAGACAGAAAGTAAAATGGAGGTTACGAGGGGCTGGAAGGAGGGGAAAATGGGGAGTTATTATTTAAGGAGTATGAATTGTATAGTTAAAAATGGTCAAACTGGTAAATTTTATGTAACATTTATCACAACTTAAAAAATCTAATGAAAAAAGTGGTTTTTTTTTTCACCCCAGAACTACAAGGAATCATATATACCCACCAATTATTCTGTGAAAGATAATACTTGTTATGGAATAAACAGCAATGGGCTTACTGGAAATTAATATAGAATTTTAGTGGAGTCACAGAGGGTAGGACTCCTCCCCCTGAAAAGATATCTATATCTGAATTCCTGGAACCTTTGAATTTATTACGTTACACAGCAAGTGTAAATTAAGTTGAAGATGAAATTAAGGTTGCTATTTAGTTGACCACGAGATGGGGAGATCCTGGATAATCTGAGTGGATCCAAAGTAATCACAAAGGTCCTTATAAATGAAAGAGAGAGGTGTCAGAGTCAGAGAGAGAGAGAGAGAGATCTGAAGATATTATGCTGCTGGCTTTGAAGGTGGAAGGCTGGAAAAGTCAAGAAAATTAGAGCCTTCAGAAAGGAATGCAGCCCTGCAGACACTTTGATTTTACCCCAGTGAGATGCATTTTGGATTTCTAATCTCCAGAACTATATGAATAAATGTGTGTTGTTTTAAGCCACTAGCTTTGTGGTAATTTGTTACAGAAACCACAGGAAATGACTAGAGAAAGAAACAACTGAGTAATTCATCATAGTATCATACCTGTTCAATCTTATCCTTGGCATCCACTCCCCTAAGGAAATGTAGGCTACAGCCAAAGCAAAGAGAAGCCAGAAATTTGGTTCTTGGTTTTTGAGCTTTGTAGTACAGAAGTCTTGGTGATTTTCGGCTGGCAAGTATAATTTTGATTATATTTCTCCTTACATATGAACTTTCAATTATGTCTCTAAATCAGGCACTGCCAAACATTGTCTTTTCTTTAGGACCAGATGGCAAATATTTAGGCTTTGTGGTCCAAGAGGCAAAAATGAGGATATTATATAGGCACTTACATAACAAAAGATAAAACAAATATTACCAAATAGTTATCAATGGAATTCAAATAATTGATATTATACTTAAATGATTATTATTTTTGAAATTCAGGTGTATGAATGAGAATAGTAGAATTCTTTTCTGGGGAGGTAACATTTCACTTAACCTGAGTTCAAGGTTAGTGCTCTCCAGCACTAGAATTAATGGCATATGTTTCTCTGTTAGTGTGGCTCTGTAATGAGATTTTATGTATTTCATCTTGAAAATGTTTCATATAGGTAGTACTGCCAAATACTGATATCAAGCCATAAGCATTATGATTTTAATTGTGTATATGCATCCCTTAGAAGGCATTTACAGAATTTGATAGTTTTACAGGCCACAGTGTACAGATGACTGATTTATATCATACTGTTGGTGAAGAATAATACACACTATAAATTTGTGAAATATTATAAAGACAACAATAGTATGAAACTAAAATTCCAGATCATTAAAACAAAATAGAGTGGGGTGAAGATAAGAGTGAATCTAGGTAGGGATCAAAAAGTTTTTCTGTAAGGGACCATAAATGTTTTAGGCTTTGTGGTCCATATAAGGTTTCTGTCACATATATATATTTTGAAATCCTTTTAAAATGTAAAAACAGTTCTTGGCTTGTGAGTGGTACAAAACACTGGTCATGGGTTGGATATGACCCATGAATTATAGTATGCCAACCCCTGGCCTAGAGTATAGGGAAGTAAAAGATGGTAAAGGTCTTACTGTGCTCAGAAAAAAATTCAAAGATACTATTTCATATCATTCTCCAATAAAAGAAACTAGGGAACCTTTGAGGAATGGCTGATTTCAGGGATGAGGGCAGGAAAAATGTAAGATACATGCAGAATATGCTGTGGTACAGAAAATAAAAAAATACTAATGAATGAAAACATACTGAGAGAGCACAGAAGCCAACCTGAAGGAGTTCCCAATGGTTAAAGCTTGAACAATTGAGCAATAAACTAACAATGACAGTATTGGGCTATAACCCAGACTACAATACCCATGACCCCATATTGATAGAAACAAATCACTGAATAAATAAACAAATGGGAGAGGGAGTAGGGGCAGCTCTTCCTTACAGAAGAATACCAATTAGTAAATGGAGTTTTAATGAGGGACGTAGAAAATTTGCACTAGGCAATACTATTGTTACAGACAAGATCCCCCAAAGGGTGTTAAAATCACTAGGCAAAATGTATAGTCAAAGTATCTCCCCCTAGATAATTACCAATTACAGATGGAAAAATAGTAACTTTGCAGGGGAAAAACATGAGATACCCTACTTCAACTAAGTGATCAAGGGTAACAGCACCATTAATAAGCCATCTTAACATCAAGTAACCCCTGATATAGTGCACAGAAGTTGATCATATCACAGAGACACACATAACATCAGTTCTGTGGTATTCCTGACAAAGGTGCATTATATCAGTCTAATCATGAGAAAATATCACACACACACAAGGTGAGAGACATTCTCCAAAATAGTACTCATCAAAAGTATTAAGGCCCTGAAAGACTGAAGAATTGTCACTGATTGAAGGATGTTAAAGAGACACAATTACTCAATGAAATGTGGGATCTGAGACTGGATCATGGGACAGAAAGATATTAGAGAAAAATCTGATAAAAATCTATTAACATCTGTAGTTAACAGTATTACATAAAGTTAATTTCCTGGTTGTGGTAATTGTACTGTGGTTAAGTAAAATGTTAACATTACTGGAAGCTGAGTGAAGGGTATGTGGGAATTCTCTGTAATAATTTTGCAAGTTTTCTATAAGCCTGAAATTATTTCAAAATATAAAAAATTAAAAAAAAACTTTATGACAAAGAAAAAAATTCTATTTTATTCCTGAGGTAGGTAGATAAGTTTAAGCATAGTTTTAAAAGTTAAATGAAAGACTATTCTATTACAAACAGGTAGTACAATTTCAAAATCACTTGAGGGTAGAACGAGTGGTAATAAAATGTGAGCAAAACAGGAATAGCTGGAAATAAGAATGAGGAACAGAGAATATAAAATAAAATGGCAGGAATAAGGACACATTATCACAATAAACAAGAATGAACTGAATTCCCTTATTAAAGTCAAAGAATCTCAGAATGATTCAAAAAGAAAACTCTAACAGAATCCTAATTACCATGGACACACTTACAATATTGGCAATAATTTAAAAAAAAGACGGTAAGCAAAGACATGTCAATTTTTAAGTCAACAAAAAGAAGGCATTTGATATTATCAGAAAAAATAAAATTTAAGGTTAAAAGCACTAAGCGGAAAAATAAAGGATGGGCTGTACAGATAAAACTACAAATTGCAATGAGGATCTATATTTCATCTTCATAAAACTATAAAATGTAGTAGCAAAACATATGATACATCTCTCAGAATTTGATAGCACAGCTATGGAGAAAGTTAAAAGACATGCAGATTCTAAATTATGTAATCAAAAGGTTTATAGTTAAATAAAGAGGTGAGGGCCTTATCCAAAAAATACTAGTTTTAAATATATGTGGAGCATTTTCCAAAGCTAGAACAATCTGACTTATTGACAATATTGGAAGAGAAAAGGCAGTGGATTGATTTCTTCTTTGGGATGAGATAAAATTCCTGCCAAAATAGAATTCCACACTCAGTAAAACTATCCTATGAAATAGAATTCCACACTCAGTAGAATTCCACATCCCTGAATGTCACCAATCCCTGCAATGAAGAATATGGAATGAAGACATTTTTCATGTGGTCAAAAACTGAATTTGTCAACAGATTTACACAAAAAGAAATTTCAAGGGTATTCTTCAGAGAAAAAATGATCCCAGATGAAAATAAATAATAACAATAGCAGATTAGTCAGAAGTTGAGCAGCTGACAAATATAAAAAGGTTCCGATACTATCTAGCAAGGGCCAATTAATAATACTTGCTAACATTTATTTAGTGGTCACTATTGCCTGACATTGTTCTGGGCATTTTCATATTATTACTAGTGGATACAAAAGCCACAATAACTACATGAGGCAGGAATTATTTTTATCTCATTTGCAGGAGAAAACTGAAGTACAGACAATTTAAACAATTTACCTAAACTCACAGATCTAGTAAGCAGCAGAGCCAGAAAATGAACTCTGGCAATCTGACTCTAGTCTGTCCTCGGCCACTACACATCCTTACTTTTCACAAGTTAAGAGAATGAATTAATTACTGAATTAAGTAGAGTGAGAAGCTGTTTTTTTAAGGAATGCAGAGACTTTCAGAAAAAAAAGGATGCAAAGTACGGGTAAAAAGCCTGCCACTAGGGAAGATGGGGGCACATTCCTTTTTGAAATGGGAAGAAAATACAAGAGAAGAAAGAACAGAGAGGACTTAATAGGGGTAAGGGCAAGTTTCCCTTGGGAGCTGCTGCTGACAAGGTCTTTGTTTTTCATGTCTTAATATCTTGGGCTTTTATTCCTGTTTTTGGTAGAGCTCTGAGGGGACTTTCCAGATAAAAACTTGAGTTATTGTTATCAGTTGATTCACTCACTGGGCTATTATTCCCAATGACCTCCCCCGTTGGATCAACCCTTGCTCACCTGAGCCCCACGGTCCAGTTATGTCATTTGCAATCATCCAGGGTTCTTTCCCTTGCTCCAATAAGGAGATGACATCAGGCTTAGAAATGGAAAGCCCTGTTTATAGGAAAAGAAATGGGGAATGATCATGCTGTTCCAAAATTCAAACTTTGTCTCTTGGTCACCAAGGAAGAGAGACAATTACATTAAGGAAGATAAGAAGGTTGTCCAAAGGATGGGAAGATGGAGGTGCCAATGGAACTACACATTTACACTTCTGCAAAGCACAAAACAGAGCTTGGGAACAGAGTAGAAATTCAGACAAAAACTTTTAAGTCCCCCTAGATATTCGCCATGAAGAAACCAGAAATTCCAGAAGGCTAGTCCTGAATTATTTGGAGCAGATAACAATAGTAGCTATCGTCCATCTGCCCTCTCTTTCCTCCCTACTCTACTCCTTGCTGTTTCTGGTCATCCCCTGTGTCCAGACCACTTAACCACAAGGATTATATTATTATAATGGGCCTACCGTTTTTTCACTGGGTTTGGCAGATGGAAAGCATCAGCAGGTAGGAGGAGACAGAATTCAGGGTTTTTTATCCCTTGCTCTCCTTTGACCCAGGAGTTCTGGAAGGAGCTATTGCTGCTGCCAGCCAGGCCATTCTCCATGACTCTAGCTCTCACAATCTTCCACTGGCAGTGTTTCCTCCCTTTACCCCTTCTGGCTGGAGGTAGTAACAGCCTCCCACTGTTTGTCCCTGGGAACCTTATTGCCCATCTGGCCCTGTATTATGCAATATCCTTACCTAGTGAGACCAAGTTACCAAAGTTCTCCAAAGTCACATCCTTGTACAAGTCCCTCTGGGTAGGTTCCAGGCACTTCCATTCTTCCTGAGAGAACTCTACAGCCACATCCCTGAATGTCACCAATCCCTGCAATAATAAACCCACGAATTACTAGTAAATAAAAGGACTTTTTAATTTTTTTCACTCATAAAAATAGTATAATGACCCCCATAAATCCATCACTCTGCTTCAACAATTAACAAGACTTTGCAAATCCTGTTTCATCTCTTCCCTTTTATTTTCTACCCCTGGTGTATTTTGTGGCAAATCTCACATACTGAACACAATAGTATATTGCCCACAAATGCTTTAGTATCTAACAGATCAGAATGTTTTTAAAGTATAACCAGAATGTCATTATCACATTAGTAGCATTAACAATAATGTTCCTAGTAACTAGACCAGTTTCAAATTGCCCCAATTTTCTCAATAGTGATTTTTTACAGTTGGGTTTATTTGAATCAAGATTCAAACAAGATCCACACATTATGTTTGGTTGATAGGTTTCCTTAAGTCTCTCAAATCTCTAACAGTCCTCACAGACCCTTTGAAAATTTTCTTGCTATTTATTTGTTAAAGAAACATTTGAATCGGTAGAATTTCCTACGTTTTGAATTTGGCCAATTGCATCTTCATACTGTAGTTAAACATGTCATTCTACTTCCATATTTTCTTTGAAAAGGTAGTTAGATCTGGAGTCCTGATGGACATATTTTTTGGGGGGGGAAGTCATAAATATATCAGAGGTGGTACTGTGTACTTCCTGTACTGTCCCATTAGGAAGCATATAATGACTGATTGTCTCATTTATAATGATATAATGAGGTTAAAATTGATTAGTAAGTACATTTTTTAACAATCTAATCCATCCAGGAAAATGTTTTTAAGATGGAAATGAAGGGTGTTGTAGGAAGGAGGTGATAAAGCAAGCAAGCACGCTAGGGGTGAACACCTATGTTATAAAGGAAGTATAAGAACCAAATCTATATGACTAAAGGCCTACAGGCTTTTCTGTGGCTACAGATAAGAAAGACCTTCATACAGCAGGACTCTTCTATTTTCCACAAGGTCTAGGAATGAGCAAAATTTAGTTAAGTGGGTTCTTATAAATAAATGAAATAGCATATACAAAATAGACAGCAAACATGGGCCTAGCAAGTAATAGTCTTCCTTTTTACCATTTTATCCCTTGAGATAATAAAAAATCCAAAAAGTTGTATAAATCTCTTATCTTAAAATAAAGAATTTACACAAGTTTTAAATCTATCCTGAAGACTCAGGGCATAATTAGTTTGTGGTACAACCTAGGTTATACCTTCCCCTTCAGGATGTGCTTGGGATGATGCAGAGGGTGGTTTAGCTGCCACAATGCTGGGGGAGGTTGGGCTGAGGAGCAGGCAGTGATATTAGTACTGGCATCAGGAATGTTAAGTGTCCTGAATTATTTGGGCTATGTATCCATGATGGCCTCATACACAAAAAGAACTATACTGCTGAAAATGACAACAGTGTCCCTACTGCTCCTGTTTGTTACATACATAAGTATATTTTTTGTTATGGTAAATTTTATAATAAACACAGGAATTTTTATTTGCTACATAATACTGTGCATTATGTCCTATAAGATATAATCTTTCTATTATTTTGGGGCATTTAGCTTAAACAAGATTTGTAAAATCTTCAGTTTATTATAAACTTAATATTATCTATTATCCTTCACTGTCCATTTTTCCTTGTTTGTGAAATAAGCTGATGGAGGTGTACTTCAGTCAAATAAATATGTCCACAATCGACATATATTGTTCAACTTCAAAATGGACCATTTTATAGATACTTGTCTCATAAATTCCCTTGCAAGACTAAAGAACTTTTTAAATTAAAAAAATTTTTCAATTACAGTTGACATTAAGTATTATTGTATATTAGTTTTAGGTGTACAGCATAGTGGTTAGACATTCATATAATTTACAAAGATCCTCCTGACTGGTCTAGTACCCATCTAGCACTGTAATTAGTCATTATAATATTACTGACTATATTCCCTATATCCCCATGACTAATTTGTAACTACTAATTTGTACTTCTTAATCCCATTTCCTTTTTTATCCAGACCCTCAACCCTCCTTCCATCTGGCAACCATCAGTTTGCTCTCTGTATCGATGAGTGTTTCAATTTTGTTTGTTCATTTATTTTCTTCTTTAGAGTCCACATATAAGTGAGGCCATACGGTATTGGTCTTTCTCTGTCTGAGTTACTTCTCTTAGCATAATACCCTCTAGGTCTATCCATGTTGTGGCACCAAAGAACTTTTGATAGTGTGAAATGTTTTATGATTTTTCAAGAGGAGAAGGGGTGACAAAAAATAAAATTAAAAAAAAACCAACACCTAAGTTAATGGAAAAGATCCAAGTTATCTTTGGCCCCATTTAACTATGGTTCTGATAAGGGAGGCTCTCAAGAGAATATATTTTTGTTTCACTGGTACTCTGGTAAAAGCACTATGTACATATGTGAACACTGTTGAAGAGAGGGCCACTAAGGGAGGTGGAACACCATCACTCATTCCCTGGAATGGAGGAATTGGGACCAGGTTACTGAATGGGGCTCAGTGAAACAGGGAAGTTTCAGGATAAGAACACAAACGTTCATATCATGTGGAGGGAAGACAGGTGTTATTTCAAGGAGAGAGAAAATTTCAACTTACCTGGGCCATGGCTTTTAGAACTACCTGACTTGCTCAGATTTCTCTAGGCTCTTCTCTTGGACAAATACGGAGTCCTGAAAAAGCAGAGTAGAGGGAGAAGAGACAAATTTCTCATATTGAGCTTGCCTCACACTCCTATATAAACGAGCTGAAAACAATTGTACTTCCAATGTCCCCGCTTTGCTTCCCTTGCCCTCCCCTCGTCCCACCACACGACAGTAATTCTAAGAACTACAGAGTTAACAAAGCCTAGCCCCTTCTTAAACCCCAGGGAAAACAAAAGATGTATTCAAGGTAGATGTGCTCCAGCAGAGACACAGAATCCATGACTTCAGCAAAAGAAGTTCAGCCCGGACAGTCCCTTATCTTGTTGCTGCTAATCTATATCCTAGAAGGGGCCTAGATAGCTCCCACCTGTTCCAAACAGATCTTCCTTTGCGGCTGCAGCAAGAAAGATCATAACTCAGATGCATCCACTTTATTCTCTAAGGATGAGGACAGTGCTTACAGGCTAGCAGCACAGCATACCTGGCAGACCAAATCTTTTGAAAAAGACATTCTTAAAACAAAGTCTTTCAGCTTCTCTGGGCTCAACAAGCATAAAGTTTTGGGTAGCTCCCTGGCTTTACTTTCTCCTTCTAAGTACAAAAGGGGGCCATACCACCAGAGGCTTTGTCAAAGCCTCCAGCCCGAGCTAAACTCACCAGACAGGAGCAAGAAAACCACAGTAACACAAGAATCTTACAAGCACACCTGCACATTCAGAATAGTGAGTGACCTGAGTGAGAACTCAATTTGCAGCAGCCCCTTGGCCCAGCACTCCTAATTTTCCATTTAAACCCTTTCTGTTGCTTTCCTGCAGAACACTGCTTCCTCACTGGCTGGCAGTTGCTGAGGCTAGAGTTCTGTGGAGAATAGCCTGTACCTCAAGAGAATGAGAACTCAGGGGTTTTAAGGAGAGTAGTAAGGCTGGTTTTAATTAGAGGTGCAAGAAGCTTCCCATGTGAGGGTGTCAGAAGGAAGACTAATTTAATCAATGGGGCGGTGTCAAGGAAAATTTCCTAAAATTATAGAACATAATTTGGGGCCTAAAAATCAGAGAATTTCAATAGACAGAAAAGGGACAGAAGAGCATTCTGAGCAGTGAAGTGCAATGGCAAAGCAGTGGACCAGAAACATACGGTGTGTTTGCAGAAAATCATTTGAAATGACTTTTAGTTTCAGGAAAGGCCTAGACCAGTGCAGTCCAACAAACGTTCTGTGATGATGCAAGTCTGTCCTGTCAATAATGTAGCCATTAGGGAGTTCCGCTCAGAATGGTGAAGTAGGTAAACACTATGCATGCCTCCTCTCAAGACCACATCAAAATTACAACTACAGAACAACCATCATTGAGAAGCACCTGAAGTCTAGCTGAAGGGAAGTCCTCCAACTAAGGCTATACGGAAAAAGCCACACTAAATGGTAGGAGGGGTGGAGATGGGGAACAGGCTGGTACCACGCTTGTGTGTGGTGGTTAAAAATCAAGAGGGCTATGCTGCAGAGGTCCCACCTGAGGAACAAGGGGTCTGAGCCCCACACTAGGTTCCCCACTCCGGGGTTCCAGTACTGGAAAGAGAAATCTCCACAACTTCTGGCTATGAAAACCAGTGAAGATTATGGCTATGTGATACGGAGGGCGTGAATGGAGTCCCAGGCGATTTTCTTAACAGGCCTGTGCAGGGACTTACTTGCTGATGGAGTCTTCTTACTCTGGACTCAAAGGCTGGGGCAGCTGCTTGAAAGTTGCCAGGGACAAATAGGGAGGAACTGAATTGTCTGGCTTCAAGGTGAGGGCTGGAGGGGCACCTTTCTTCCAAACATAAGTGCTGGCAGAAGCCACTGTTCCTTTGTTGAGCCCTCCCCTCACCCAGCATGCAGAAGCACGCAGCTGCCATATCGGAGTTGCATCAACCCTGCTAGCACTGTTCGCCCCACCCTGGTGTTTCCTTGAGACCCTGCCCCACCCAACTTGTGAGCACACCAAAAACACTTACAGTGGCTTTTCCATACAAATGGCTTGTCTTGGCTCATGCGGCAGACTTTCCTAAAATCTCTCGAAGGTTCGCGAACCCCAAATAAGAATCATCTGGCTTTGGCATACCATGTACCTCTTGCTAAGCAGCCCCAAGCCCAGCACTAGAAGCCGCCAGGCTTCACTGGTGATTTGACTTCTCCCGGGCACCTCCAAGCCCAACACAAGTAGCAACCATCTGCAAATCACTTTGTAGCTCATACCAAGAGGCCCCAGGCAAGGCATAGGTATCAGCTGAACTTGGCCTGCCACAGAGACCCTCCTGTGCTGGCTGGAAAATTACTGCTTGGCTATGTCCACGGGAACATAGGCTGTCACTCATAGGAACATAACATTCTAACAATAAGCTTTCTGCTCTGTACCTCCGCTTGCATACCCAACCTGTGAGTCGACAGGTAGTGAATAGAAGAAAAATAGACCTTTGTGTTTAGACAGAATGAAGAATGGAATTTTTGGCTTAAAAACCCTGTACCTCTACATTTCAGGGCTGCTTAATTTGGGGTCTGCATACCCCTGGTAGACCCAGCTGGCTGAATAAAGAGTGGGTTTCCTATAATTCACTGCTTTCTGGTGGTCCGTGTGTCTTTCGGGGGCTGGCAGCTACAACACTCCCAAGAGGCTCCAGAATCAACACACCTGGTGGTCAGTTTCAGACAACACCAAAGCGTCACCTAATCACCTCCCAAAAAGACACACCTGAAGAGTTGACTCAGCAGGCACCAGAGCCCTGCTAAAGCAAATCCTGCTCTGTATACAACAGCTCCTCTACTGTAGTCACCTGCCAGTCCTCATGACCAATCACCTTGAGGGTCAATCCCTCCCATTGATGTGCAAACAGCAACCAAGGCAGAACTATAACAGGAAGGCACACACAACCCATATGAGGAACACACCTGGAACAACACCCAGCTCAGGTGACCAAGGAGATTTCAACACTGGGCTCCACAGGACACCTACATAAGGCCACTCTACTAAGACGAAGAGACACAGCAGCCCTACCCAATACATAGAAACAAACAGAGAGAGGCAGCCAAAATGGGGAGATGAAGAAACATGTCCCCAATGAAAGAACAAAGTTCCAGAAAAAGAACTAAACAAAATGGAGATAAACAATATACCAGATGCGGAATTCAAAACATTGGTTATAATGATGCTCAATGATCTCTTGAGAACTTCAACAGGAGGTAGGAAGCATAAAAATGGAGATAGAAAATATAAAAAAGAACCAGTTGGAAATGAAAAATGCAATAGCTGAAATAAAAAATACATTAGAAGGAATCAATAGTACATGAGACAGAGAACTGAATTAAGAATTTGGAAGATAAGGTAGCAAAAAATACCAATCAGAACAGCAACAAAAGAATACAAAAAAATGTGGACATTTTAAGGGGTCTCTGGTACATCAAGTGTACCAACATTTGCATCATAGGGGTACCAGAAGAAGAGAGAGGGCAAAGGATTCAAAACCTATTTGAAGAAATAAACATGGAAAACCATCTTAACCTGGGGAAGGAAGTACACATACAAGTCCAGGGAGGCCAGAGAGTCTCAAACAAGATGAACCCCAAGAGGCCCATACCAAGACACATCATAATTAAAATGTCAAAGGTTAGACAAAGAGAGAATCTTAAAAGCAGTAAAACAAAAAGTCAGTTACCTGTGAGGAAGTTCCCATAAGACTGTCAGCTGATTTCTTAACAGAAACTTTACAGGTCAGAAGGGCACAAAATATTCCAAGTGATGAAAAGCAAGGACCTACAATCAAGATGACTCTACCCTGCACGGCTATCATTTAGAATGAAAGGACAGATAAAGAGCTTCCCAAACAAGAAAAAGCTAAAGGAGTTTATCACCACCAAACAAGTATTATAAGAAATATTAAAGGGACTTCTTTACAAGGTAGGAAAAATAAAAATAAAAAATTCGAATAAGAAAATGGCAATAACTACATATTTTGCAACAATTTGTTTCAATGTAAGTGGATTAAATGTTTCAATCTAAAGACATAGGGTGGCTGAATGAATAAGAAAACAAAACCCTTACATATGCTGCCTATAAGAAACTTCAGACTGAAAGACACACACAGACTGAAAGTAAAGGGATGGAAAAAGATAGTTCATGAAAATGGAAATGGAAAAAAAAAAAAGCTGGGGTAGCCATACTTATATCAGACAAAATAGACTTTTAAATAAAGGCTATAACAAGAGACAAAGAAGGACCCAGTAATCCCACTTCTGGGTATTTACCCTAAGAAACTCAAAATATTACTTTGAAGAGACATATGTATCCACATGTTCACTGCAGCATTATCTACAATAGTCAAGATTTGGAGACAACTTGGGTGTCTATGAATGGACAAATGGATAAAGAAGAGGTGGTACATAGATGCAATGCAACATTACTCAGCCATAAAAAAAAAGAATAAAATCTTGCCATCAGCAACAATGTGGATGGACTTGAAGAATATTGTGCTGAGTGGAGTAAGTCAGAGAAAGACATATGTCTTATGATTAACACTTATATGTGAAATCTAGAGAAGAGAATAAATGAACAAACAAAACAGAAACAAACTCAGAGAGTATTTTAATGGTTGCCTGATCAGGGAAGGGTTGGGGGAATGAGTGAAGGAAGGGAGGGGACAAGAGGTACAATTTGTTAGTTACAAAATAGCCATGGGGATATACAGTATGGCATGGGGAATATAGTCAGTAGTATTGTAATAACTATGCATAGTGTCAAATGGATACTGGATTTATTGGGGTGATCACTGTGTAAGTTATATAAATGTCTAATCACTGTGTTGTACATAAACTATTACAATATTGTATGTTAACTATAATTGAAAAAAATAAAAATAAAAAAAAATTAGTAGGTGGAAGTAGGATGAGAAACAGGGTATATAGACTTAAAGTATTTCTCCATAAGACACGTTAATTATAATGGAAAAGTAGTGGAACACTACTGTAACCAAGTGATTAAAGTTAACACCACTAATAAGAAGACAAGTTGACTTTCTGGATCTCCTGATACGATGCACTGAGAACACATCACTTTTGTGGTATTCTTGCCTCAAATGCATTATCTGAATTTAATCATGGAGATGCATCAGACAACCTTAAATCGAGAAACATTCTACATTGCAGAATTTATGAAATAAATGGCCAGGTCTCTTCAAAAGTGTCAAGGTCATGAAAGACAAAGAAAGACTGACAATCTGTGCCAGATCAGGAAGACTGAGGCGGCTTGCTAACTGCAACACATGATAGTCGATTAGATCCTTGCCCAGAAAAAGGACACTAAGGGACCAATAAAATTTGAATAAGGTTTGTAGACTAATAGTGTATCAATGTTAATATGCTGGTTTTGATCATGTACTATAATTAAGATGTTAACATATAGAGAAGCTAAGAGCATAAGAATTCCATTTTTGCAACAGTTTTAAGTCTAAATCTAATTCAAAATGAAAAGTTAAAAAAAAATTTAAATGAACATGAGATGTACAGGGAGCAAGGAGGATGTGGGCTTTTCCGTTTACCTCTAAGACACCCAGTAATTTACTCCAATGGTACATACTGAAGACCAGGTCAGGTTGGTGGGGAGGGTGGAGAGTGGTGATGGTCTCTGTTAGGCAAGAAGTTTCAGAAGGAGGAAAGAAAAGCACTACTTAGAAAACAAAGTTTCAGGGAAAGAACCTGATGCACCTTGAACTTGACTTGTGGATGTTCAATAGTGATTCTTTCCTTCTCTCAATCTCTCCCATGGAGAAAATTCAAGAAAAAGAAATTATGAGGGACCAAGACATTTTTGAAGGGTCATCTCCCGACTCTTCCACACAGAGGAGGGAGGTCAAAGAAGATTGGACATTATGCCCAATCCCGGTGTTACAGATTAAGGCTGAGGTTATCACTGCCTCAGGCCCCTTTCCAGGCTCTGACAGTGATTGGAGCACTGGAGTCGCAGGTCACACTCACGCACTTGGTGCTGCACAAACGGTCAGTGTCACACAAACACAACCACACATCAACTCTTGAGACACAGGACACAACCACACAATCACAGACACCTCCACACTCTTATACATAATCATAATCTCACATGTAAGATACAGTCAATCTCACCACTGTGACACACAAAGTGGCTCCTTTAGTCACAGACTCCCTACATCAACACCTACAAATGTCCCACACAGTCACAATCACATACCCACTTAAGGGAGACACACAATCACTGGCACTCTACTCCAGCCCACTCAACGTCAACTATTCATAACTGAACATTTACTCTGGAGACACACACTGACACACTCACACAAGCAAAGCCATTCCACACTTGCGCTCCCCAAAAGACACAACGGGGATACACAGTGTCACTACAGTCACAGACACACGACAATTGCACATGGTACCACATATATCATGAAACCAAAACCCATATATCCACTTTGGAGACATGCAATCAAAAACACACAGATACCCTCACCCATCACACATTTACAACTACTTTGGCACCACCCAAAAACAAGGAGTATGCTCACACATATACAACAAGGACACAAGCAGTATTACCCCACAGTGACGAGGACCCCACACTCCAACACAGTATCACACATCATTACACAAACATAACTAGACATACACCCTGGAGACAGACACACTCTCAAGCACCCAACCACACCTGGTCACACCACAAAGCCACAAGGACTCAATCAGAACCTAGACCTTCAGCTCGCTACCGCCTGCACGAACAAACCCGAAGCTCTGGACACGCCCCGTCCCCGCCCCGGACTCCCAGACCCCTCACCTTCTGCCTCCCCTCGGTCGCGTCCGGGTCCCAGCGGAGCTAACGATCTCGCCAGGGCGTCGAGACATAAGGTTGGGCCGCTGTGATCTCTGGGAAACGTAGTCCATAGCCTGACCAGCCAGACAAAATGGCATCTTCGTACTTCAAAGTCTGAACTTGGCGCATTTGACACCGCCCAGGAGGCTTCAAAGAGGGAGTCTCCGCCCCAAACCTCCCACCAGCCTTAAGCTAATTTTCTTCTAAGGTTGGATTGGTCACCCGGAGAGGTCCATAATCACAGGAAGAGACAGCTAAGTTCCCGTAGGCGAGACAGAGTGTCGACCAGCAAAGCCTTAAGGGAAATGTAGTCCAAGGCCGGAAAAGTGGTGCTGCTGTTGATTGAAGGGAATCAGATACCAGCCCCCTGGCCATGGTGACGGTACGTGCTGCGTCGCAGAGGCTTGTGGGAGTTCTCGATAATTCTCGGAGTGCGCAGGCGCAGCGCATCGAGTGGACATTTTGGTCTTTGTCCGTGGGTCAGTCCGGCCCCTGGGTCCACGTGGCGCGAAAGTAGGAGGTGGGATGTGGGCGTCTTGGGCCGGTCGGGTCCGGGAGGTTGAAGGGGAGGGTTCCGGGTTAATAGGAGCGCGGCACGCGGGAGGGGAGTGGGTTTAAGAGCTTCTGGCCTACGTGCGGGGTGGGGCTGGGGGCCGCTGAGGAGGGTTCGAGCGTGTGTGACCCTGAGTTTGACCGCGTTTGACCGGATTTTTGAGGTTATTGAGTGAGAAACTGGGTGCAGGATTGTGTATGGTGCATTTGAGAGATAGCTATACGAGACCAGCATTGAAGTAATAACATTTGAGCTGCACTTTTCTTGTCGAAAGTGCTGATGCTAACGGTGCCATCTTCCTGGAGCATCTATTTTACGTGAAGATTTGAAGAGGGGCAGAAAGCTAAGTGGTAAATAGTTTAAAAATGGAATTTTATATAAAAACGTATTTTTAAAAACTGAGGTAGAATGTATATTACCATGATTTCTTTTTTCTTTAAACAACCGGGAATGTTTCAAAGGAACTTTTTGTTTGAGTCAGCGTGCTTCATACAGTCGCAAATCCCCTGATCTTTTAGGTAATTAAATAGGGCTGCTGTTAAGTCCTAGACTAAATATTAGCGTTATACTTTGAGAAGCAGTGTCCATATAGCGCAGAAAGCCCAGAATTAGGGAGTTAGGGGTTTGTGGTCATAGGTTAGGCACAGTTATCTTCGTTCTTTGAACAAAGCTTAGTTGTTGCAGTGTTTATCCATCAGTCTGGACTACGTTCTAGGTGTCTTAATTCCTAAATGAATCGAGGTATTCTCAGATTGTACGGATTTTGTGCAGTAATGAAGAAAATTCTCTTTGCAAAGATGTTTTTCCAAGGAATTCACCCCCAGTCATCCTTCACATAATTTTAAATAAGAGTTAGTTTTTGGGTACCAAATTAATATGTACAAATCAGTAGCCTTCAAATAGACAAACAACAGAAGACAGACAAAAACCACTATTTACAAGAGCAATAAAATATAATATGGAGGAAAAATTAAGAAATAGGAAGAACTATTAGTAATTTTAATACTACTGAGAGACATAACATGAGAATAGATATACCACGTGGTAGGAAGATGGTCTTAAAGAAGTGTGTGCAAACTTAAGTAAATTTATTAATTTAATGAGATCTTAAAGCATATAGTTTTTTTTTTCTTTTGCAACTAGATAAGTTGATTCCACACTTCATATGGAAAAATAGACAAACAAGAAGAGCCAGTAAAACTGAAAAAGAAAAGCAGTTGCAGTGTGGGTAGGTGGGAGCCCAAGGGTAACATGTTTAAAATCTAGATCCTCACAAATTAATTTAATATTAGTATTAGCATGAAGATGGCCTAAGAAGGGCAATTTGGCAATATCTATAATAACTACAAATGTATTTTCTTTTTGACCCATCTATTTCTCATCTGGAAATTAATCCTACAAATGTACCTGCATTTGCAGGAAGTGATAACAATCACAAGGTTGCTTTTTGAATTTTGTTCATATTAAAAGGTTAAAGTATGTATTCAAAAATTAAAAGTTTTTTTTTTTTTTTTTTTTTTTTTTTTAAAGGAAGAAATAGTCCATGGAGCCAGACTGCTTCTGTTAACTCATTCCTCTGCCACTTTGTAACTGAGTGACCTTAGGCAGGTATTGAACTTTGTGCTTCAGTTTCTCATCTAGTAATGTAGAAAAAATAATAGTATTTGATTCACAGGTCGATTGTGCAGATTATGGAGTTCTAAGTTCTAAGGAATAGTGCCTCGTATGTAGTAAGTACTGGATAAATGTTAAATAGTGATATTATTACTAATTGCAAAGTGACACTTTATTAGAAAAAGTACAGGCATTTGTACTGTTCCTGGTGGAAATTTCTGAAAGATTCACATGTATAGATGTTCTCATTTACATTTTAAAACACTTTTTGGGATGGACATTTCTTTTTATAATTAGAATGAGGAAGTTAACTTTCTGTGTTTAAGTTACATTGATCTTAGAAACTCATCACCACTGCCTTCATGAAGTTTGTTCTTTGTTTTCTATGGTAGTTACTTTGCATGGTTCCAATTTCAGAACCTCTGATGATATTTTTTCAAAAATCCTAATTGACCCTTTTTTTGGCCAGAATATGTAGGAGGTGATCTTCAAATTGCGTAATATCAGGAGAGACATACTATATGATTGGTCCACCGTTAATGATTGTATTTTTCCGTTTATGACTAATGTGTAATGTGTATGGTTTTAGTTTGGTATCATAAAAATGTCCATTCCCCTTCAGTCATTTAATGGATGGTTTAACATCAATAAATAATTCTTGGCTAAATCAATAATTTCTTCAGGGGTTGCAAAGTGATAATTTTTTAGTTTTTTTATTCCTCTTATTATTTGATTGCCACCTCAAATCATGTCAAAATTTTCCTGGGTTTTTCTTCTGTAAGCATCATTTTAAAGTTGTATTCTAGTAACAGCAGCTAGTGTACTTTGTGACACTTATACTATCACAGTTTTAGCTCAGGGACGTTCCTTCATGCTGCCTCCTGTCTCATTTGGACATGCCAGCATTTAACTTTTGAGAGCTTACTTGCACTCTAGGCCCACCTTGTACCTTCCCTCCCATACTTGGAAATGGCCATGTCTCCTTTTGTTGGAGAATGGTGTTAGAGACCAAGATCTGGATGCTGGATATTTTCATTACTGTAGGGGTAACATTATTTCAAGGCCATTTCAGTGACATAGAAAATCTATTTTTAAAACCATAAGTTCATATTGGTATTTCTAATTCAATATAAATACTACAGTATAATAATAAGCTCCTAAGTGTATTTCATAGTATAAATTTTGAAACCAGTTAATATAAGTACTTATTTTCTTTGCTTTGTCCTACAGTGTAAATAAAATGGTTTCAGAATAACAATTCCGATACCAACCCATTTCCTGTTTGCCTCTGGAATACTCACTCACCAGAGGCTTTGAGATAACTTGTGGATTACAGCCTTAACTTTACCCCCAAAGATTGCCATGAAGTATCTTACTTCTGTTATTATTTCATATTGCTCTAGTTTATCGATAGTCTTTGGAAACAAATGACATCATTCTGTTTACAGCATTCTGTTTTAAGTAGTGGTGTTTCCATTCACAAGATATAGTAATTCTCAATTGCTGAAAATGTCAAATCCTAGAAATCAGCATTTCTACACATGGCGTTAAAGCAGGCAGGGGTTAATAGTAACCATACACATAATCATGTGAAAAATTTCTTTGTAGCTATTTTTGTCCATAGAAAGCATACCACTCAAAATGTGTAATCAGAGTTCTCTGTTCTTAAGTCATTTGAGATAAATCCTTTGAGGAATTATGTTACCAAGTTAATGTACAGTTGGGTTCATTTGTTTCAGTTTGTCTTCAAGTTCAAGGACTGCTTTTAAAAAAATGAATTTGATTATTTAGAAAAGTAAGTAATCCAATTCTGATTAACAAAAAAATGCATTTCAGAGACATCTCATCTCATTCTACTCCCTTCCCCATCACATTCTTTGTCTCAAGTATATTTTCTTGTTTCTTGTTTATCAAGGGGATTTTTTGTTTGTTGGGCAACTAATATATGTTTGTTCTTCCCTCCTATCTCCTATCCTCCTTACATAAATTCCTTCCTTTCTTCACTTTAACAATATTTCCTGGAGATCTCTTTTCTTAATCATCTTTTTTTCTTTTTAACTGCTGAGTATGTAAGATGCTATAGTGTGCATGTACTATAGATTCAATTGTTGGATGTTTTGTTGTTGGACATTTGGATTGTTTCCAATCTTTTGCTGTTAACTAACTACAGTAATGAATAATTTTGAATCTGTGTCATTTTATACTTATGCAAGAGTATCTCTAAAGTACATTGGCTGCAAGTGGAGTTACTTGTATAGCTGAGTATTTAATACTCCCACTAGCAAAGTACAAGAGTACCTTTCTCCTAGAACCTTACCACCAGAGTGTTGAATAATTGATTTTTTGCCAAAGGCCTTAGTGAAAATTGGTATCTCAGTGTAGGTTTACTTTATATCCCTCATTATGAGTGAGGTTGAATATCTCCCATATGTTTAAAGGTCACATGTGTTTATCCCTTTCCCCATTTATTTGTGCCTTTTCTTCTAGGACCTGTAACATTACATTAGGAAGTTTAGCCATTTGTGAAATGAGTTGCAGTCTTTTTTTTTTTTTTTCAAGTTTTAAATATGTGTTTTGACATCATTCACAGTGGTCATTCTTTTTTAAACAATCAGGAGGTTTTTGTTTTTATGTATTTGTATTTGTCAATTTTTAAATTTATGGTCCTAGAAAGCCTTTCAAACTCTAAATTTTACCTGTACTTTCAAATCATTACAAAGCTATAATTTTTACAGGGTTTCAATTATCATATTTTATTTTATTGTATTTTTTCATATTTATATTTTTAATCCATTTAGATTTTATCCTGATATAGGATATTAGGTATGTATCCAAGTTAATCTTTTTCTAATTAGCTATCCAGTTCTTTCAACAGCATTTATTAAACTGTCTTAGCTTTACTGTTTCAAGATTCCATTTTGATTCTCAAATTCTCATATGTATTAGGTGTGTTTCTGAACTTTATATTATCTTCCATCTTCTAGTCTATATTTGTGTACCAATATTTATCTCTTTATTATCGAAGCTTTATAATTTTTTTCATTATAATAGCTAGTCTTTTATCCTTTGTCTTTTACACAGTTTTCTAGCTATTTTTGTGTATTTGTTTCTCTATGTAAACTTTGGGATCAACTAGTCTAGTTCTAGGAAAAGAAAACCTCATTTTTATTGGTATTTTATTAAACTTATAAAATAACTTAGTGGAAAAAGACATTAGATCTTTATAATGTTAAATACTCCTATCCATGTACAACTCCTTTTGGGCCCTCAGGAGTGTTTTCAAATTTACTTCATATTGGTTTTAGACACTTTTTACTAAGTTTACTTCTAGATACTTTATATCAATATTGTGAATGGAGTTGTGTTATATATGAAGCTTGTTGATGTCTATAAATTAGTTTGTTTTCCTGCTTAACTTACTGAGCAATTGTTTATAATTACATTAAATTATAATTTAGGCAGTGAGCATCCTATTTTTATTTGGAATTTAACAGGAATGTCTCTTAATGTTTTCACATTAAATAAGATGCTGGCTTTTGTGGCCGGATATAGATTATGATTACTTGTATTGATGTAGATTGATTATTCCTGCTGCCTGGGTCTCTGGAGATGTGAGTAGAAACAAAAAGTTTAAGGCTGAGACCACTGCTGTGCCTCAGATGCAACAACCAGGAAAGATCACATTAATCATGGAAACAAAAAGGTCTCCAAATTCTAATTCTGTGGTCTTTAAACAAAAAAAAAAAAATCAACAAAAATAAGATAACCAGTAAGATGTCCATTCCTATTCTGTTTTTTTTCTTTTCCCTCCTTTTTCTTTACTCAGTTCTTCTGTTCATCTTTTGTGTTTTTTGTAGCTTTGCTTGTTTCTTAAAATTTTCGTGTCTTTTAAAAATCCCATTTTGTTGATGTTGTTACTTTTTTATGTGTTTTGTGGCAGTATCTTTCAGATGAGTTTATTCTTCAGATAAGTTAAATCATGCTGTTCATTTTCACTGTTTCTTAGAGTATCCTTGTATGGACACAGACAGATTATTTTGTGTTACTCATGTTTGTATGAGATAGATTGTCCTAGACATGTACCAGGAAAGAGAAGGCATAGTAGCATTCTATGCTTCAAAACTCATGTGCCTCTTCTAGTTTTTAAAGCAAGGGACTTGTGCACCTTCCCTGGCTTGGTGACCCTAACCTGGTTTGAGGCCAACTTCTATCTCCAACTCTGTTTCCTATAATTCTTCATAGTACTTGCTTTTTAGGATGATATATTCAGTTTTGGAAGTTGCTAAATCTGAGGATGCCCCACTCCTGCGTACAGCAGGTCCTAGAATAATGTCATTTCTTTGAGTGTCCTTTTGTTATAATGTTGATGAAATGTCATAGGAACTTGAACCTCTTGTTTATGTTAATTAATCAGTGGTAAAATTGATTTCATGATGCATTGTTTCACTTAAAATCATAGAACCTCTTGATGACTTATTGTACTTTTTAAGCCTACTCTTTCTGCTTACCCCTGCAGTCCTTTTCTGTTTAGTCTAGTTTTTGCTCTTAGGGTGAGGCCTACTCATTCTGTAAGGGAATATTAGCTTCAGATTTTTGAACTTTGAATAGAATCCTCAGCATTTCCAGTATTTTCTAGGCTTCTTTGCAACTTCCTTTTTAGGCCTCCCTGTTTGGGCCTGCCTTCGGCAGAGGTGCATGGAATTTGGGAATTTTTTTTGTCTCTAGTTTTGTTGTTCATTATTAGACTCAGTTACAACAGTTCTTACTCAAGGTGGATCCCTCATTCTGAGAATGAATATTTACTAATTATTTCTGAGATCTGTAATGTCAAGGACTTCTCACCATTGTCTAATTTTTCTTGCTACATGTATCACTATTGTGGTTCATATACCACCTCTGTTATTTTGGGTATTTTAGGCCACATTTACATATAATTTAGAGTTAACATGTACTCTCTCTACTGGTTTCATTAAAAAAGTAGTGTTATGGATCGGCCAGTTGGTATTATTTCCCTGTTATTCTTTCTTTCTTTCTTTACTTATTAAATGGTGACATTGGTTAATGAAATCCAATAAGTTTCATCTGTACACTTAGTAAGGCATATATATATTTACACTGTGTGTTCACCTCCCATAGTTAGATTTCTTTCACCACATATTTGACCCCCTTTACCCTGTCTACCTCCCCCCTCCTCCCACCCCTTACCCTCTGGTAACCACTAGTCTATAGTCCATGTCCATGAATCTCTGTTTGTTTGTCCTATTAATTTGTTGCTTTTAGGTTTATATCCCACATAAAAGTGATATCATATGATTTTCAACTTTTTCTTTCTGGCTTATTTTGTTTAGTATGATTATTTCGAGCTCCATCCATGTTGTCGCAAATGGCAGTATTTCATCTCTTCTTATGACTGAGTAATATTTTGTTTTATATACATACCACAGCTTCTTTATCCAGTTATCTGTCGTAGGACACTTCAGTTGCTTCCATGTCCTGGCCACTATGCATAATGCTGCTATGAACATCAGTGTGCGAGTATCTTTTTGGATATGGGTTTTCAAGTCTTTTTGCCGTTATTCTTGATGTCTTGTATGGTTTTCAAAAAGGAGAAGTATTTGAAAGATTTAAAACTAAGCAGCCACAATGCTCCTGTGATCCTTTTTCTTGCCTCCTTGATTATCAGTGTTCCTGGGATTCTGTTTGTCCTTGACCATCTTCTTCACGTATTGTCTGTATTCTCTGTAAGCAGTTACAGTTACATTCCATCTGTGTCTTGACCAGCAAGATATTCTGACAACTGGAAAATAGCCATTTTGATTCTAGGCCTATTCTGAGCTCCTCACCAACATACGCAAAAATGGATCTATCTGCTTATGTGTTTCTCAGAAACCTGACACTGTCCAGAATATCAAACTTGATCTCCTTCCTCTCACAGATTGTCTTTAGCCAACTCACCCTCTCTTGTTTCTCTCTGTGTACATCACTGTGTACATTAAGTCTTCCATCTCTGCCACACCACAGTACATATTGGTGACAAAACTCTTTCAAAATAGTATACATGGTGTGTATGTAAATAGTAACTGAAGTGTTTTTTTAGAATTTAGCTTTTTAAATATGATTTCAACATTATAGAAAAGTTGGAATAGTACAGAGAAGTCTCATTATGCCCTTTACCCAAACTCACCAATCATTATACCCTTTACCCAAATTCACCAATCATTTACATTTTGTTTTTTTACAACCACAGTATAGTAGTCAAACTCAGAAAATTGCTATTATTTAATCCAGTCCACATTCAGATTTTGTCATTTGTCCTAATAATGTTCTTAAAAATGTTTTTTGAGTGAATGGAAGAACATATGTAGTTTCCCTTAGAGTTTAATTTAAACAAAGTATATATTAGGATTCCAGGAAAACTAATATTTCTAATATGTAGTTTCTAATATGTAGTTTCCCTTAGAGTTTAATTTAAACAAAGTATATATTAGGATTCCAGGAAAACTTTTTTAGTTTTTATTCTTGACTATTAGAACAACTTCCTACACATTGTATCCATTTAGCTGAATTCTGATAGGCATGTGTTGTTACAGTTACAGATAAGAGTATTGAATTCATCCAGGAATAAGGGCTACAGTTAAAATCCCCTCAGGAACCAATGCAGGAGTGTGGTACGAAAGAACAATAGCAACTAGTCAGGTAAAGTATGAACATCTTTCCTATGTAACTTAAAATTCTGAAAGTGAATTCCCTTTTTCCCCCCATTTCAAGATGTGTGGAGGCTTAAATGGTTTGATGAATATTGCTTTGACATTCAGGATTCAAATAGTCTTAGTCTCTCTGCTTGTATAATTGTACTTTAATTTTTAAGGCAAAAGGTCATAACTTTGTTCTTTTTCATAGGGCTGCTTCCTTATGCACCCCTGGAAACTGCACCTTCCTCATCCTTCAGAAGGTCCTGAGGCCCCAGGGCTCAGCCTGAATTTTAGGAGGGTACTTTGGCCCCAGCATTAACATTCTAGTACTGTGTCATTTTCCCAGTAACAGGTTGTAGACTGACTAAACTGTATGTGATCCTCTGTTGGAGCAAGAAGACAAACTGGATGGTGGAGAAGGAAGTGGAGAATAAATTGTCCAGGTGAGTGAATGATAACCAGACAAGTTACAGTTGTTCAGTCAGTATTGATACCTCTGAAAGGTTTTTAAGGACGTTTTCTTATAGGCCGTATTCTTGGAATATCACTTGGTATGAATTCTTAAGATACTTGAGTGACATTTCTAGTCATCATTTTTTCGGTTTCAGTACCCTGCTTCTTTAATTAGATTAGAGGACCAGGTGCCCCTCTTATCTCTAATCTAGATGTCCACATTCATACTTCTTTGTTCTGTCTGTGTGATTATTCTCTCTTTCATTGTTTCCTTCAGTCTCATATACCCCAATGTGTATAGACCCCTTTCTTTATGTGTTGTCTTTTACTGGTTTTAAGTCTTTACATGTTGTCTGACAGGTTTCTTTTTATTTTGCACTTTCTCTCATTCTTTCAGTGGTTAAATGCCTCAGAATTATATTTTACATCTGTGATGATACTTCCTGTTGTCTTCTTATTCACCTCCCCCATTATACATCAGTAAACTCTGCTTCCCCCTCTTCCGCCTCTGTATACCTCTTTCAGTTGTTGCCTTAGAAATCAGTTCTGCCTTTCTGTTGTGGGCGTCTGTGTATGTGAATGTGAGAAAAAGAATGTATGAGTCTGTATTTGTTTTTTAATATAATACTTGAACTTGTAAAAAATTTTGAACAGTAAAAAATTTTGAACAGTAAAGAATGAAAAAGCCTTTTCTTACCTCTAAGCCTCAGTCCTACACTTTTTCAAAATGCAGTTACTTTTATGAGTCACATCTATCCTCCTCGAGGCAATCTGTGAATGAGCCAACATATGGTATGTATCTGCTGCAAATATGAATATACAGAAGTCCTCTGTTTTCCTTTTCATATAAATAATAGTTGTGTGTATTCTATTGTGTATGTAGTTTTTTTTTTTTCTTGGAGAGATTCTCTATCGATATAATTTATTTAACGTGTTTCTTATTAATGGCCATTTAGGTTGTTTCCAGGCTTATGCTATTGAGGACACAAGTGCATATACTTGTTTATATTGCTTTATAGAAATATGCAGATACAACTAGGTAATAATTTACTCTTAAGTGGAAATACTGGATCAAAGTTATGTTTATAGATTTGATAGAAATAGGCACATTGTTCTCAAAAGAAGTAAATCAATTTAAATTTCTACCAACATGGTGTATTCATATATTCAACAAGTATGATATGTATTAGGCACTATTTCAGATACTAAAGAAATGTCAGTGATCAGAGCACTCAAAAATTCCTCCCTCCTGAGTCCTGTATTCCAATTTGGGAAGACAACTTTGAGTAAATAAGTAAAAGATATATTCTATAAGATGGTAGTGAATTAAGGAGAAAAATAAAGGAGAAATGGCATTTGGAGGGCCAGTTGGTCAGGGAAAGGTCAGTAAGAGGATGACATTTGAAAAAAGATCTAGAGTGTGAGAGTGGGGCATTTGGTGGAAGAGTATTCAGCCAGAAGGAGCAAAAAGTGTTAAAAACTCTAAGGTTGAGCTTGCTGGTTAGAAACAGTGCTCAGGACAGTGGGCTGGAACAGGGTGAGTGAGCAAAAGGGAGTAAGAGTATGTTTGGTTAGATAACAGGCCAAATCATAGACTTAGGCCTTTGTTCTGAGTGATTTGGGAGACCATCAAAGGGTTTTGAGCAGAAGAGTGGTAAGATCAGAATTATATTTCTGCTGCAGTATAGAAAATAAGGTATGGGTTGGGGGCAAGGCTAGGAGATTAGTTGGAGGCTATTGCAGTAATCTAGGTAAGAAAATCATAGTTAAGCTAGTGACAAGTCAAATTCTTAAGGATTGGGTGATAGATTGATTATATATATGTCGGTTATGAGAGAAGAGCCGTCAATGACTCTAAGGTTTTAACTAAAAGAGAATGAGTTACTTACTGAGATAGGAATACGTCAGGAAGTTTGTAGATAGAGCGAGTTTTCTTTTGGAATTGCTAATTGTGACATGTCTACTGATCACCTAAATCAGGAAGGCAGTTGGATATACAAGTCAGGAATTTAGGGAGATAGAAAGTTGTGACCTTTTCTGGTTTCCTATATCATCACACTGTTTTATAAAATGATGATGTCTCTACATTTCCCTGCCTACCATTTTTTTTCTCTCTGTACTTTTCCTACTATTCAGGGATGCCAGTGGGCCCACTATACCTCCTATATTCAACCAGCATACTTGATTCTGTTGTTACAAACAGAGAGGTGGTGATTTGTCTCTTGAGGCTGGGTCTTATGTTTTTGGAGAGCATCGTGCATGAGAACTCTTTTAAAAATAGCAGCGACACTGCCTACTCACATCCTTTCTCATAAGACTTTAGAATTATAGCTAATTCCTACTCTTAACCAACAGTGCAGTTTTTTTTTCTATTTCTTATTCTCTTTTTTCCTTCAAAGACATGAAAAGTGGGCAGAAATGTCTTTATTATACTATTTAGAAGAAAGTATCTGTTTATGTTATGTTTGTCATCCCTCTAAGAATTCTCTCCTACTTCTGCCTTATTGATGCTTTAATGACCTGAGGTGTTGTTTTTTCTTTCTAAGTGTTTACTCATCTTTTGCTTTTATTTTTTCTTCTATCCTCTTACTGGAGGTGGCTCCTAGAACACTGTATTCTGCCTTTCCTCCTTCCCTTTATAAATTAATTCCTAGAAAGGACCCATTCATTCTGAAATAATAAGTAACTCTTTTTATAATATTTTTATTTTGGCAGCTCCAGCCTTTTCTTCTTGCTCGCCATCATTTTATCTGTTTACAGGATAAACAGCTGTCTGACTGACTTCATTCTTATTTTGTCAGACAATGAAATCATTAATATCCTATCCAAATTAGAGATTTCAGCTCATTATTTTCCGGTCCAGAGATCACTTCAAAACAATTTCAGATTATGTTGATTATTTCTTTTCTCATGTGATATGGTTACTCAAGCCTTTGAAAAGATAAACTTCCAAGTAACCAAGAAATGCCCTACCTATTCAGGTGCTACTTAACATTTAAACCTGTTACTTCTTTTATTGATTTCTCATCTGATTGTTCATGCTACTTATCATTTTCCATAGAAGTTCAGAAGACCCCAGTTAATAACTCATATATTTTTATATTTTGATACCTGGAGTCTCTATTATGAACCTGTTGAAAGGAAGGCCCTACTGTCCACAGTTTTGATTACATATGAGGTACTTTTTACATAATGTATGAATTGTGGAAGGATTTGTTAATATCTCAATTTTTTTATATTATGAATATTTTCAAAAATTAACATTGAAGAGTACAGTGATCTTTTATATGCTTATCACAGTCAATATTTTTTACCACATTTGTGTTTTTATGTGTCTGTATTCTTACGCATGCATATTATGTGTGCTGCAACACCATAACAGTTCACTCCTAAAAATTTAAGTATGCATTTTCTAAAAATAATGGCATAACTACAGTACTGTTAGCGGACCTTGAACAGTTAGCTATGATGTCCTAAATTATGTAATATTCAGTCACTGTTTCCCAAATTATTTCCCAGTACTTTCTGTAACATTTTTTAAAATGCTAGAATGCAGTCAAAGTTTAAACTTTGGATTTGGTTGTCTTTTTTATCTTTGTAGTCTAAACTTTCTTTCCCTCCTTCCTCCCTGCCTCGATATTGCCACTAATATTTAAAAAAATATTTATTCTCAGCCATTCAAAGAAAAGAATAGAGCCATTCATGCATCCAGCATCTTAAGCTATAGTTAAGATGTTAAGACTTAGCTACATACAAATTTGGGTTTACAAGTAAGTATATGAAACACTAATTTTAGAAAAGTGAATCTGATTGTGATTAGGAGTTCAGGCAGTGATGTTTATAAGTAAAAGACAAGGTTGGAGAAGTTTTTTAGGAGCATGTTACTGGACCTGCTTCCAGGAAGTTTTATAGATTCTAAAGTTAAAATATAGAAGAGATCCAGCTAAGTCAAAGAAGGTGATGAATATGATGTACATAATTGTGACTCCTTGGTCGCATGCTTAACATGCTTGGCAGGCTCTTCCTCAGGATTTGTGAACTTGTTAAATTTCTACTAAGAATGCTCTTTCTCCAGATGATCTGTAAGGATCACTGTCTTCCTTCGTGTCTTGAATCTTGCCTTCTCAGAGGGCACTCTATCTAAAATTGAAACTCTTTACCCCTTTCCTAATTTTTCCCATAGCAGTTTTAACTTTTTAACAGACTGTCTCATTTAATTATTTGTTCTCTGTCCACTAGAATGTAAACTTGATGAAGGCAGAGAATACTGTCAGTTTTGTCCAATGCTGTTTATTCCTAGAGCTTAGAACTGTGCCATGCACATATTAAGTAGAGGAAAAAGTATTTGTTGAATGAATAACGATAAGTGTTTTGAGTAGCAATTCCCAAACTTTTTGGTCTCTTTACATTCCTTTTTTTTTTTTTTTTAAAGCTTTGAGATATGAATCACACAACATAAGATTCATGTTTTTAAGATGTACAATTCAATAATTTTTAGTGTAATCACGAAGTTGTGCAGCCATCACCACTATTTCAAAACATTTTCATCACCACTAAAGGAAACTCCGATACCCATTAGTAGTAATCTTTACATTCTTAAAACTTGAGGACCCCCGTTAGTGGTAATTTACCTTATTTAGAAGTAAAATTGAGAAACTTTAAAATATATATTAATTTGTTTAACACAAATAATCCCATTACATGTAAATTTAAATCACTTTTATTTCTTAATAAAAATAAGTTTTCCAAAATAAAAAAAGTTTAGAAGACTGGCATTGTTTTGCACATTTGTAAATATCTTTATTCTGGTTTAATAGAAGACAGTTGAATTCTCATTTCTGTTGTTGTGACCTGTTTTGGTTGAAGTATATTAAAAAATTGTGGCTTCATAGAGATGTAGTTAGAAAAAGAAGAAATATTTTAATAGCTTTTTCAGGTAATTATGGATATTCTTTGGCACTCCACCAACACTTGACAGTGGTAATTTTTTCAAAATTAGCCTCAGTGTGGAATTTGAAACTATTTCAGATACTTTCATTCTTTTACATAAAATCCATGACTTAAACTTTTTGTCTGTCTGACACTTTGAATGGGTCTCTTACCCATTCATGATTTTGTAACATCATCCGTTGGCCATTTGAGTTATGCAGATCTTTCAAATGTTGACGTTTCTCATTATATAATATCAAAACTTCAGATTTTGTTTATAACATCACCACCAATCTCATTAGAAAGGTCTTTTAAGAATTTAGAAGCTATCAATCTCATGGAGGATACTGATTTTCCAGAATTTTAATTTTTTCTTGAAAACTCAAAATTTATCATGGACAGTGTGTGCTGTCAGTTTTTCTTTTAAAGAATTGTCTTCATTTTGTCTGAAAGTAATACCCAAGCAGTACCCAAGTCTGAATAATCATTTTGTAAGGCGGTCATTTATTATTTAAAGCAAATTAATGGTGCCCATGAAAAAAGTGGCTAGTGTAACTCACAACTTAAATGATTTGCCCAACCGTTTTTCCTTGAGGCAACTATCATTCATTGGTGAACCAGAGAAATATATGTGTATGTGTATACTACTATTTATATGTATGTATGTATGTATAACATTTGCTTTTAATGAAACTGATGTTTGTCACTTTTTGTTGTTGGTTTTCTGTATTTAGCACAAACGCTCTTGGACTTGCTGCAGAATGGTTAAAAACCCCCTCAGTACTAGTTTCCACATGGTCAAATGCATTGGGAAATTTTTTCCATTTTTCTCCTTGGAGATAACTACTAGAATTTTCTCCTACTTCAATCTGGACTGGCTGTACTCTGACCTGATAGCTCTTATCTATCTTGTAGCTTTTCTTTATCATCATTGAAATCCCCCCCCCCAATGCATTTTCTTTTTATGAATCCTCTGTCTGTTACTTTCTCTAGTTACTGATTTTTGTGGAATACATTTTCTAGTAGCATCCTGAGAGGAAAGGTGCATTTTGAAATGGGCACTTGCATATCTAAAAATTCCTTTATTTGACTGTCCCATTGAATTGATAGGCTAAGCTTACGATTTTTCCTTCAGAATTTTGTCTTCTGTCTTCCTTTCTGTTGAGATATTGGGTGCCATTCTGATTCTCTTTCTTTGAATGATACATGCCTTTTTTTTTCCTGAAAGCTTTTATGGCTTCTGTTTTCTTTTTTCGAAATGTCACAGAGATGTATCTAGGTATGCAAGGTATCAAGTGGGCCCTTTAAAAAATCTAGAGATTCATGATATAGATGAGAGGAATTTTTTTACTCTTTGACTATTCTGATCAGTTTTCTCCTTTTGTTTTTTTGGAACTTTTTTTTTTTTTTTTTTACTTAGTTGTTAAACATATTACTTTTCTCTGAATTTGTCATCTTGAAAGCTTTTACTAGGAAGTGATACTTATTCCTCGTGCGTACTTTCATTGACCAAACTAGCCATTCTTGTTTCCTAGGGTAAAGCAATATATTGTCCTTCTGCAATAAAGAGACTTATCTACATCACCTTCTCTATCCCCTCCCCACCCCAGTCTTAATTTCTCAGGGAACTTTTTCTTTGTTTCTTGCTCTAAAAATCCTGTTATTGTTTCTCTGATAAAACATTTTTTCATAATCATTTGTGATTAGTTTCAGAGTTGTTTTTGTTTGCTTTTCTTTGCCTATTTTTCCTTAGAGTTTATTTTTTCTCTTGATAGTGTGGTTTCAGGTTAGTGGGGCTCCTCAAATGTGTGTGGAGTATTGGCTGTACAGTCATATTTAAGAATGATATGCTTGGGTGCTCCTAGTCTTCTGGTAGGCTTCAGTGCATAAAAAGTAAAATGCTTCATGGATCCAGGGCCTCCTCCTTGCAAAAGAGTTATACTGCCTTACTCTTAGAAACACTTAGGTTTGGCCAGATCCTTTGTATTGGCAAAAGAAATGCATACAAGCAACAAGTATTATCTTAGAGGAGCATCCTAATGTGGTTTTTCATGGGCCTTTTAGATTTTCTAGAGAAGGATGCTTTCATATCCTACTACCAGGTTTGTATACCTGGTTGCCAGCTTTTTTTTTTTTTTTCTCCCTCAGCTGTAGAATGGTGCCAAAGTTCTCACCATATTATATGTAGGTTTAATCACATTGATTTCGGTATAGCACTCCCCCTGTCAACTCATTTGTTGGGTCCCCTGAGTCTGGAGCTTCTCCGATTAAATTTCTGCAAAGAATAGCTTTTCGTTTCATATAAGGGAGCGGTCTTTTGTCCTGGCAAGGAACGTAGAGGTCTAACTGCACTTTATGTAATCTTTTTTCAGCTCCTGTCCTTTATTTTTGTTTCAGGGCACTTGATTTCCTCCATTTTCTGAATCTTTGATATTTTGTGGCACAGATTGTCTTGCTTGACCTTGGCTTCCTCTTCTGCAGTACTTTTGTTTGAACTTTCTCAGTCCTGTGTTGAAAATCTTCCTGTGCTTTACGTTCTCAAAAAAAAAAAAAAAATTGTTAATATCTGTGTATACCGATGTCTCCTATAATATCCCTTTTGTGAGTTTTGTGTTTTCCCTTTTGTCATTTTGTGGAGTTTTGGGAGGAAGCAATTGTTGGTTATCCCTTTCCCTTTCTTAGGCATCACAGGTTAGACTTTCAATTTTATGTGGTCATCTTTTTATCCTACTTATTAACTTCTTATTGTTAAACTCAGTTGCTGAATTGTGAAATGAGAAAGAATAAGCTTTGCGTACCCTTGAATGTTAATTTTCTACCCAGATACCCTCCACAGTGGTTTCCTTGTCAACATTTAGTTGGAGACATTGGTTGTGAGGCAGCTTTTATATTGTGAAATGGGCTAGCAGAGTTAATCCCAACAATCAAAGTCTGAAATTTTATTGCTCGTAATGAGAAATTCATAAATAATGATGATAACATAAAGCTAACATTTATTGAATGCTTACCATTTGCCAGCCAGAGTTCTAAACACTTTATATATTAACTCCTCTAAATGATGATTGTTTGTACTCCATTTTAGAAGAACCCTGAGAAGATGGTGAGCAGATAGAGAGGCAGCAAGTCTTGGGAGGCAAGTTGTATTCATCTCCAGTAAAGTAAAGACTGAAGAAAAAAGGAGTGAATATAAGAAAATTGGAAAAATACCTTTCTCTCATCTCAGACTTTATATCTTTTAAGACAACATCTTTCTCACCTTATCTAGAAAGAGTTCGAAACAGTTTAGACTTACTTAATCATGAGGGACATTGTGTAGGAAAGAATCATCAATTTTTTTAGTTTGAAAATCCTATCACAGCTTACCTTTTTGGTAATAACTTTTAATTGTAAATCAGTGTGGAAATGCCTTCAGTTAAAAAAAATTAAATCCCATCTGATAACAGCATTCGTACTGGATTAGAAACTCTATGAATTTACTGAATGCGGAAAAACTTTCACTCACATGTCACACTTCAGTAGATGTAGAAACCAGGCTGGAGAGAAACCCTGTGGTTCTGAGGAAAATTGAAAAGCCTTTAGCTAGATGACAAATCTTATTGAGCAGAAGAAAATTTATACTGGGTAGAAACCAGTGAATGTAACACAACTTGTTGAGTATTAGAAAATTTACACTTAGAGAAACCTTTGAACTGAGTATGATAAAGTTTTCTCTTGAACCTTATCCCTTACTTTACATTTGAAAGGTCATTCACAGAGAGGTTCCACAGATGTAAGAAATGTGGAAATACCTTCAGCCAAAAGTAAGTCCTCATTTATTAAATTCATACCGGAGAAAAATCTTGTGAATGTGGAAAAGCTTCCATTCAGATGTCACACCTCAGTCAGCAGAAAATTTGTAGCGGGGAAAACCCCTTTGCCTGCAAGGTATGTGGGAAAATCTTCAGCCACAAATCAAATCTCACTGAGCATGAGCATTTTCATAATAGAGAGAAACCTTTTGAATGTAATGAATGTGGAAAAGCCTTCAGCCAAAAGCAGTATGTCATTAAACATCAGAACACCCATACTGGAGAGAAGCTTTTTGAATGTAACGAATGTGGAAAATCTTTCAGCCAGAAGGAAAACCTCCTTACACATCAGAAAATTCACACTGGAGAGAAACCTTTTGAGTGTAAGGATTGTGGGAAAGCTTTCATTCAGAAGTCAAACCTCATCAGACACCAGAGAACTCATACGGGAGAGAAGCCCTTTGTATGTAAGGAGTGTGGAAAAACCTTCAGTGGCAAATCAAACCTTACTGAGCATGAGAAAATTCATATTGGAGAGAAACCCTTTAAATGTAGTGAATGTGGAACAGCTTTTGGCCAGAAGAAGTACCTCATAAAACATCAAAACATTCACACTGGAGAGAAACCCTATGAATGTAATGAATGTGGAAAAGCCTTCTCTCAACGAACGTCACTTATTGTACATGTGAGAATTCATTCAGGTGATAAGCCTTATGAATGCAATGTATGCGGGAAAGCTTTCTCTCAGAGTTCATCTCTTACTGTGCATGCAAGAAGCCATACAGGTGAGAAGCCCTATGGATGTAATGAATGTGGGAAAGCTTTTTCTCAGTTCTCAACCCTTGCTTTACACTTGAGAATACACACAGGTAAGAAGCCGTATCAATGTAGTGAATGTGGGAAAGCTTTCAGCCAGAAGTCACATCACATTAGACACCAGAAAATTCATACTCATTAAAAACTCTGTGAATGTCTTGAAAATTGAAAAGCATTCATCAGGAATTTACACCTCATAAGACATCAGAAATAATTCTGAAGCAAAGTTACAAATGACACAAAAGTTAAAAACTTACTGGACGCCAGAGAAATCATACGGAAGAGAGAAAAGACATTGTATTATAAAAATCCTGTGCCCAACAAAAAAAAAACCTACAGCAAAGGTAATGCCAAAACTCTAGACACATTTCCACTAAATTGGGAATGGGAAACATGCTCGTTATCATTGCTGTCTGCATAGATCTGGAGATTGTCACCAATATAATAAGAAAAAAAAACAAGTTTTAAGTATTGTAAAGGAAAAGACCGTGGTATTTAGAACAAAAGAGATTCTGGAAACACCTATGCATTTATTAGAATTTAGGATAGAAATGTCATCAGGAGGTGAGAAGAAAATGGGACTTTTTAAAATGATTTGGAGCTAATTTGTCCTCCAAGGAAAAAATAAAGAGACCATGAACTATATACAAAGGTAAGATCCATAGGGATTAAAATTGGATATGAAAAAGATATATACTAAAAATGGTTATGACCTTGGGAGTAAGGAAACATTCCTTATAATGAATTGAAAAATACCTAGCAATTTTACTCTGAGTTTGTGTGCTCAGGAAATATGTACCGGGCTATTTACTGTGGCATGATTTGTAGTAGCCATAAATTAGAAACAACTTAAATGCCCATCACGAATATAATGGGAAATATTTATGATGGGATATTGTATATCTGTAAAATGTAACAAATGAGGTCTGCATGTATTACAGAGAAAGATCTCAAAACTGTTGAGGGGGAAGAAATGAAGTTGCAGTATGATCCATCTAATACCATGACATTTTTGTAAATTTGAATTAAACTTTCCTCACAAAATGCAGTACTATATATCAGTAATGGATACATATATGTGTGTATGTTTTTAAAATGATATTGAAATAGATTGGAAGGATACAGACCAAATTCTTGCTAGTGGTTGCCTGTGAAGAAGAATGGAGAAGGGAAGGGATGTGTTTGGGAGGGGTGGACTGGGGATTGGATAAAGGGGATTTCATTTTTATATGTAAACATCCATTTCTCTTAAACACAAAAGAGACTAAGTAAATATATATATATCAAAATATTGGATAGTTCTGGATTGTGGTATATGGATATCTTGTCTTATTTTTTGTACTTTTCTGTATTTTTAAATTTTCTCTAAGAATGGGGGTAAGGATGGGAACGCTGTACCTATAGAAATCTTGTTCAAATGGATTCATTCCCAATGAAATACTAAACTTTTTATAGAAAATATTTCTAAAATTTTATCAATGAGTGGATGGACTTGTTCTCTATGTAGTATGAAATTATCTATTTTATTAAAATTAAAAGTGACAGTATAATCCAAATGTGTATTTTTCTGTGATATAGTGTACACTATATGGTCTGTCTTTACATTTCTTACATAATTTTGCAACATCTGAGTTTAGAAAATTTTAATAACTAGCTAAGGATACATGCACAGACTTCATAAAATTTGTCTTTTTAGTTTTATGGAATGTCAAATTTCCTATCATGTAAATACCAATGGGAACAGCATATGCAGTAAAAATTAAGTTTTTGATCATTTCATTTTAAAAAAGAAAACCATTTAACTTCCCAGTACTTCTACAGTTAAGAGTTATATGGTAACTCCCGACTCTCAGTTTTAACCTGTAGACTATTTCATTCCCTTTGGTGCTTTGACAACCACCTTTTTTGTCCCCCCAGCTTTGTTGAAGTGTAATTAACAAATAAAATTTGTAAGATATTTAAAGTGTACAATGTGATGATTTGATACACATTGTGAAGGGATTTCCCCCATCGAGTTACTGTTTATTTCTTTTACAGAGGTGGAGAGAATGGGAAGGGTATGAGAAAAGTAGGCCAGACTCTGAACAGAATTCTGTTGTGTAAACCCTTCCTGAAAATGTTTTCTATTTAATTCCTCTTTTCATTGTAACTTGATATAAATGGTTATTAAAGGTTTTCTTGAATAATGGTGAACATTAGCAATAATAGCATTTTGAGATTTTAAAAGCTGCTTTTCAAAAAGGTCTTGAGGGTGGCTCTATAGTGTAGTGGTTCGCTTGTCTACTTTGCATGCAGAAGGTCCTGTTTTAATACCCCAGATGCGCCAGGCCCCAGGTGCACACTGCAAGCATGTGGGAGGAAATGCCCCACTCTTCAGAGATCCAGTTCTTCAGAGGAAACAGCAACATCCATAGATCAGGGGTGGAAGTGGGGAGGGAGGAAGTAAAAAGTCTTAAATTCATTAAATGCCACAGCATTTACTGTGTATCTTTTATTTGCCTTTTTGGAGAAATGACCATGAATTATATACTTAACTAAATGAAACAGCCCTTTCTAATACAGAGTTCCCCCGCCACCTTTTTACAAAGAGTGTTACATACTAAATCTACTAAGGAACTGTACCAGATATTTGTACACCATTTAAAAATTGCCTCCATTTATCATTCTTTAGATAAAGATTTTAGTCAAAAGATATTTCCTTAAACTACTTTTTTTCCCTTAGTCTCTATGATTTACTTAGCTCTTACTCTACTCCTGTGTTTGTACAGCTTTGGTGTCAACAGAATAAATCAGGCATGACCCAAAGACAAAACCGTAGCCTAGGACCTTCCTTTCCCAGCCAGCAAAAAAGACCGATGGTGTTGGCCCATAGAGGAAAGTTGAATCTGAAATTCAGAATCATTTTTACTCAGCATGTCAGGAGGCAGGTGATCTGAATCCCCTAAGTACATATCTTCTCCATCATAATTGGTAGATCATAGATGTAAGTGACTTTAGTGTTGGACACCTGAATTGTCAAGATTTATTAAGATCAATCTTGGTTAATCCTACACTGCCTGGATTCATAGTACTAGCTATCTCATACAATACCCAAAGCATGTGACGGACTATAAAAGCCTTTTTTGTTCTTACCCCAAGTCGAGTAAAATCTCTCTAAAGTGTTCTAATGCAGGTCATAGCCTTGATACCTCTATTAATTGTTTCGGGTATTACATAATCGTATCTGTTATGTAAGCAGAACTATCTCTGCTTTCCTTGATTACATATGTATTTCACATTTATGGTATTTTGTGTTTAAAATAGTATGAAGCAACAGGCTTTTTTTTTTTTTTTTTTTTAAACCTAGCTTTGTAATTTAACTACCACTGGTGAATAATGTGACTTTGTCCTATAAGGTAGTAATCTGGCATTTACGTAGATTTTTTTTTCTTCTTCAGGATTTTATTGTCCAAATGAGTGCTTCTTAAACTTCAGTGTTCATTACAAGCACCTGGAGTGCGGGGTGGGGTTGTTTCTGAGCCCTAATTCCAGAGTCCCTGATTCAGTAAATCAAAGGTGGGGGCTGAATATTTGCATTTCTAATAGGCTGTCAGGTGATGCTGATGCCAGGGGCCACACTTTGAGAACTGATGCTCTATAAACTTTTCAGAACAGCTCCATTGGGTAGTAGACAGTATGCATATTATTTCTCCATTTTATGACAAGCTTGGTGTTTTACATCTATTTAGTGGGAGAGCTAAAACTAAAGCAAGTCATGGCTTCTTACGACTATTTCATAAGTTTAACGGGAGGGAAAGCTCTTTCAAACTTCCTTTGACAAATAGTTGCCTACTACCTGTTATGTGCCAGATATTATATAATTAATATCAAAGCAAAATGTTCCTGTTCTCTTGAAATCACTAGTTCTCTTGCATGTGGTGGGGGGAAGAGTTAAATTTTGTTTTGTGAAAAACATGGAAGAAAATAATGCACTAAAAGGAAAGTGAAAAGTGTGGGATGTGATTGAAGATTAAGGCACGGAAGGGTCATAGTGTGGAATTCTTCGATATTAAATGCAATGAGAATCTGCCAAAGGATGCTTGAGTATGGCAGAGATATGATTGACATTCTGAAAAGATCACTTGATGCTTTGTGATAAGTGGATTGATAGGAGAACAAGAGCAGAAGCCAAGTGACCATTTTAGAGGCTGGGTAATCACTGAAGCAAGATAATAAAGGTTAGAACAGAGATGCCATATTGGCAAGGGGTGGAAATGGATAATCAGACTTCTTGATTTGAGCTGACAGGATTTCTGAGGTCCATGTTGAAAGAAAGGAAGGAGGCATCAAGTACTATGCCAACTTTTTAAACTTTGACAACTAACTAATTAAAATGGGGCTATGGAGAAGCAGTTTGGAAGCAAATAGAAAATAGTTTAGAGCACGTTAGATTTGAGAAGCTTATTCGACAGTGGAAATTGGGACAACTCAATAACTGGAATCAAAAGCCTTTAGATAGTGTTAAAGACAGGTGATAGGGTAAGATCACTTAGGGAAAGTAAACAGAAAACAAACCTATGTTTGAGCCTTTATACTCTAAGACATGTGGAGGGGAAAATGTAGCTAGTCTCCTATGCTAACAAAGTAGGAGACTATCTAGAGTGTGGTGTCTTAGTAGCCAAGACAGTAAAGTGTATGAAAATAGAATAAAATGAGCATGGTATTTAGATTAGGCAGTACATAGACCAAAGTAGACAAACGCCTTTTTGGTGGACTGCTTGGGGTCATAAATCAGATTAGGGCAGCATAGGGCAATTGATAGCACAGTTCTGCTATCAGCTTGCCTGGTTTTGGAATCTGGTCCTGCCACTATTTTTGAGGCTTTCTGCAAGTTCTGTAACATTTGTGTTTCAGTCGCCTTATCTCCAGTGCATCATCTAATAGAGTTGGGTGCATTAAATAATTTGCATTAAAAAAAAAACTTAGAACAGTAATCTCAGCATATCATAAATGCTCAGTAAATGTTTATTAGACTGAGTTAAAGAGTGGACATAGATATGAAGAGGTTACAGCAAGTGTAGACGACCCTTGAAATGTTTTGCTGGAAGCCCAGAGGTGAGTCAGCTTGAAGCAGATGTGCGATTAAGGAAAGGATTTTTGGTACTTTGTTTTTGGTTTGTTATTAAAGATGGAATCTATAGAATATATTTGTAAACTGATGGTAATGACCCAATAAGATAACTTCAGGACAAAAGTATTTGAGAATCCAAGAAAAGATGAACTCTTGCATAGATGACCCAGTTAGTGGTTGATAGGAACTGGGTTACTTCATTTATGAACAGATGGGAAGAGAGAATACAGGTGTCAATGCAAGCAGATATGAGAATTTGGTGGTGGAGAGAATAAAAGGAGTTCCCATCTGGTTAAATATATTTTCGTAGTGAAGTATCAGATGGAAGTTTTTTGTGTAAAATTTGAGAAGATAAAAGGAAGTATATTTAAGAGTTGAAGCATGCTCATAGGTTCCCAATAAAATATTTAAGGTTTTGAAGTTTTTCAGTAAAAATTCCTTTTTTCTCATCAGACAAAACCCATTTCAGACATCCCTAAGATGTGTCCAATTTGAATTGCATGTGCTGGGGGTATTGTGTAGTTGACTTAGAACATACTAATGGTGGCTTTTCTCAAGTGATTATTTTCTACCCTAAGAAATATCAGACTTGAGAGACTTTTATTGAGAAAAGATACAGGAAAACATATAGCAGGCAGATAATAACAAAGAGAAAGCTGTTGTATTTAAATATCAGACAAAATGGTCTTTAGGCAAAAACAGAGATAAAGTTACTAGAGAATGGTAAATTTTAATTGACCAGGAAGATATGATTCTAACCTTGTATGTTCCTAAATAATATAGCCTGAGAATATTCATAAAGCAAAAATTAAAAGACCCACAGAGAGAAACTGACATATTTACCAGCTATTTTAAAACTAGAGCAAAGCCAATTCAAGATACACTCATGATAATTTTTATCATTTTTTTAATCCCTTATTCTTAAATGCCTAAAAGGATGAGAGGTGGAGTTTTTTAGAAGCAATAGCTTCTAAATTGTGTAATGGCTTTGACCTGGTTCTTTCTACTCAGGGCTCTATTTCCTCATGAATTATGGGTAACCATTCAGCCTGGCCTTCCCATGAGGCTTTGTGAAAGTTGGAGGGCTCACACCCTTTTTGAGAATCCTTTTTTTTTTTTACAGTACCTTAAAGGCGAATCTCCCCTAACTCAGGAGTGCTAAGAAACATGAATAGAGTGGAGTAGGAAAACCACATGACAATTTTTATTATCCTCAAGTCACTTTCTTTTGTGTTTTTACAGTGCAATAAAAGCAGTAATTTCCTAGGGCATGGTAGGGAAGCCAACGAAATGATGTAAAATAAGTAACTTTCTATGCAATAGCCTTTCTATATAGATTCAGAATAAAATATGAGGAAGGATGGTTATCCTGAATAACTAGGATTGTGGCCGATTTCTTTTTTTACTACTTTATTTCTATCTTTTTAAAAAAGTAAATGTATTATGTAATAAAAGTGAATGATGAAAGTGTATTGCATTCCTTGTAGAATTCCTGCTTGGCCAACTTTGAATTCTACTGGAAAAATTTTGTTTATATTTAAGCTTTCAAATGTGATTGCATAAATGAAACTGATATATACTTACCCTCTAAACTTAAGTTTATAATACACATAAGTTCTTATTCGCTTCTATTCTCTACCATTGTGAAAATATATATAAGAAGAACCAGCCAATTGGTTAAGTTTCTCAAGGCACTAGAGAAAGAAAATTCAAAAACTGGTGTTAAAATTTTCAGTGAATGAGGAGTTTGCTTCCTAGGGCTGCTGTGGCAAAATCCCACCAAATTTAAAACAAACCAGCAAGTATTTTGTTAACAAGCCACCAAGTTTAGTACTTGCTCTTTCACATTTCTGGAAGCTAGAAGTCCAAAATCCACATGTGCAATCAGGGCCATGATGATTTTTATCATGGCTCTAGGAAAGAATCCTTCCTTGCATCTTAAACTTTTGTGGGGCCAGGCATTCCTTGGCTTGTAGTTGCTCACCACTTCAATCTATTCATGTGGCTCTTTGTGTGTCTCCAAACCTCCCTGTCTTTATAAGGACATAAGTTATTGGGTTTAGGGCCTGCCCTAATCCAGTATGATCTCATTTTAACTTCATTACATCTACTAAGACCCTGTTTTCAAATAAAGTTACCGTCACAGGTACCACGGTTAGGACTTAACCATACCTTTTTGGAGACATAATCCAATCCATAACCTTGAAATCATTAAACCTAGCTGAAAAAGCAGTTTCTGTGGAAATAAGCTTAGATATATAAGTCCTTAAAATTACCAGCATAAGTTTGAGCAAATATAGCTGGAATGCAACAACTTCCTTAACCCTACCACTACAAAATAGATTCATGGATTTTATCAAAACTATATTTCAGAATGAGTTTTGAGCAAGTTCCAGTAGTTCCAGTATAGAAAGGGTATAAGCATTGATACAGCTCTCACTAAAGGACTTCATTGTGAGGATGAGGTATAGAAATGTGTATGTGCAAGCAATAAAAAATAACACCCCCTCCACCCCCGTGCTTTTTCTGGGATCCATGGGGTATGAGGCATGGGAAATGAGCAACATCAACTCAAGCCTTGTAGAGAAAGAGAAATTCTTAGAAAAAGCATGGCTAAGTTAATGCAGGATGTGGAAGTAAAACTTTAGTGAAGTTTAGCACATTGGCACTGTTTGTGTTATGACTGGCATTTCTAAGGGCACAGACAGAAGTAGAGGGGAAGTACGGTTTAGGACTGAAAAGTGAGGCTGAAGAGGCCTACAGTTCTCTTTGGCTTTCTGGTGTAAAGTCTCTGGACTAACTGCAGCCAGACACATTCATCTTTTTCACTTATTACCAGAACCAGTTTTAATTTTTTTCTAACTTCATTTTATTGAAATGGTTGAATGGTTGTCTAAGTTGCTGAGATAATTGAAGGAATCCAGGCTAATAGATAATCCAGGGAGGAAATGGCAGGAAAAGCAAATTTTTTGAGATGATAGAGCCATACAGAAAGTGTCATTGGGTAAACATGCAATCTTCATTTGCATGTTAAAAATCGAAAAGGTAACTGGTTTTCCCATAGGCATAACTCAGAATAAATGTTTACCATTCTTCGATTCCTGTAGAGAACAATCTGAACTACTCACCTTCAGGGTCTTTCATGTTTTTTCATTTTTTATTTATGTACTCTATATATTAAGTAAAAATAGATTGTTTGATGGTCCCAGAACTCACATTGCATTTTTCCACATAAGCAATTTTTCTTATGCCTTTTCTTCTGTTTGGAATGTGCATCTACTATAATGCTCAATTATCAGCTATCAAAATGTGTTAATCATCAAAGGCAGAGATCAGCTCTTACTCTTCCACTGAACCTTTCTTATTCCTCTCTGCATTTGTCCACTCAGGAATCACAGATTTCAGAATAATTCCAATAATTAAGTCTTTAATATTTGCCAGGCACTGTTCTAAAAACTTTATAATGTGTCAATATTCACACCAAGTTTATGAAGTGTAGTCACTTAGAAATTTACATAACAGGTAATTCTTTTCAAACCACTGCTGGCCTGAGATGACACAAATTGTGAGGGAAAAGGAGAAACATATAAATGAAATAACATGGTGGTGAGTTCTCTTGGTTTTCTTTTTGCCTCATGTATCCCAGACTTGTATCCCAGCTGAAGAAGCTGGCAGTTCGGAAATGTCAATTACTGCAGACAGAAAAAATAAAATAAAACAACAAGAAAAGCCTGCTTTCTCTAACCAAAGAACAGAGAAAAGGACTGCCTAGTAAGACAGGAAACTTTTACCTCTCTACTTCAGCCAAACACCACAGGAAAAACTGGTTCCGCCCATATGTGCAAAGATTCTATGGGGGCCCTAGATTTCCACTCTTGCCAGGCTGTAAAAGGATGCTTCCACCCCATCTCCTCTTCACAGGAGAGGTGTCAGAAAAGGATGAATAAGGAGCTGGGACTTTCATCTCCACCAGTGGTTATAAGACAGCACCCCACTCCATTCTGTCAATATAGACTATTTTTGGGAGCTGGGACTCCTACCCCAACCCAGCAGTAATGAGGCACCTCCACCCTTCAGTCTCCCTACTGGATGATGTCAGGGAGGCTTACTGGAGGGTTAGGACTTTCACTACTGCCCAGTGATAACAAGGCCACAACACACCCCTGTAGGGTCAGTGGAGACCACCCGGGGAACAGTGATACAGTTTTACTTGTCCTAGCCAGGGTGGTTACCAGTAGATGCCTAATGGGGAGCTGAAACTTCCACTCTTTTTCAGCAATAATAAGGAGGCCTTCCTCAGATGTCAAAGCTGAGTGAGGAACCTAGACTTTACCCACATCTGGCAGAAACAAGGTAGTGTCTCTGCTCTCTCAGCCATGACAGTGTCAGAGGGAGCCAGCTAGAACTGAAGGTTTAAATAAGATCTAGTCTCACAATATGCCCCAAATGCCAAAAATGTCCACATTTCAGTAGAAAATCACAATATCAAAACCAGGAAAATCTCAACTTAAATAAAAATAGATATTTTGCTGTGAACCTAAAACTGCTCTAAAAAATAAAGTCTATTAAAAATATCAATAGATGCCAACAGATAACAGAGACATTAGAATGACATGACAAAGATTTTAAAGGAGCCGTCATTAATATACTTTAATCAGCAATTGCAAACATGTCTGAAACAAAAAAGTAGAAAGTGTTAGCAAGAAATAGAAGACAAAAAGAAAAACTAAATGGAAATTTTAAAATTGAAAAATAACTTAAAAAAAAATCAGTGGATGAGCTCAACAGTAGTATGGAATGTACAGAGGAACAATTCAGTGAATTTGAAGACAGACAACAGAAATAATTCAATTTGAAAGCAGAGAGAAAAATAGACTGTAAAGAAAAAGTCTCAGAGACATATGAAATAATAAAGAATCTAAAATTCATGTTGTAGGAGTCACACAAGGAAGGGAAAATGAGGGCAGGACTAAGTAGTTGAAGAAATGGTTGAAAATGTCCCAAATATGGCAAAAGATATATACCTACAGATTCAAGAAGCTCAATAAAAACCAAACAGTAAAACCCAAAGAAATCCAAACCAAGACACATTATAATCAAACCTCTTAAAACTAAATATAAAGAAAAAAATCTTAAAAGCAGTGAGAGGAATGACACCTTTTCAGTCTGACAGATTTCTCATCAGAAGTCATGGAGGAAATAGCACATTTATAGGAAGTGAAAGGAAACAAACTGTTAAATCCATAATTCTTTGCTTAGTGAAAATATCCTCCAGGAATGTCTATTCAAATATAGAAATCCTAAATACGTGTGTACCACACAACAGAGCTGTAGAATATATAAAACAAAATTTGATAGAAATGGGTGTGATGTCACTGAGAATGATGGAGAAGGGAGCTCCACAGTTCCATCCCTCTACTGAAGCAACGATTAAGCTGCCAAATGGTCAGAATCAGCTTTTTCGAAACTCTGGAATCTAACTTAAAAAATTACAAAACTAGGGGAGTGCTTAATAAAAAAAAAAAAAAAAACTGCTGCTAATTTTCAATAAGAAAAAATTATGGCATTGTCGCTTACTTACCTACTATCCCCCCAGTTCAGAGGTGGCTGTGGGTACGGTGGCCTGAATTTCTGGTACGGTTCGTATTGTAGTTGAGCAATACAGACTTTGTCCTCAAAGAATTGTTCTGGTTTTGACCTGTAGCTCTCTGAGTAATCAGCACAGAGGCCTGCCTTTGTTTCTCCTCTCCCCTCTCAGAACTCTAAGGGTTGGCTGGAGTGACCACTTGAGAGGCTTTTGTCAAAAGCATTTAAAGGCATGAACTACCCACAGTCACCTGTGACAAGAAATAATAGAGCCAGTAGACAGACTGAAAAGCCAAGGAAGAAAGAAACTTGGGAAGAGATATATTTCTCTATTGACTACAAAGCTACAGTAATTAAAGCAGTATGTTACTAGAATAATAATAGAGATTAGTTAATGGGATAGAATTAGAGTCCACAAATGAACTCATACATCTATGGGCAATTGATTTTTGACTGAACGCTAAGGCCATTCAATTGAGGAAAGAATAGTCTCTTAGAAAAATGGTATTGGCTAAATCAATGCAGGAGAATGAAGCTGGATTTTTACCTGACACCATTGACAAAAATTAACTCAAAATGGATCAAAGGCCTAAACATAAGAGGTAAAACCATAAAACTTCCCAGAAGAAAACATAAGGGTAAATTTTCATGACTTTAGATTTGGTAATCATTTCTTAGATATGACCCCAAAAGCTCAAGCAACAAAAGAAAAACGTAAATTGGATATCATCAAAATTGAAGTTTGTGCATCAAAAGATACTATAATAAAAGTGAAAAAACAACATACAGAATGAGGTAAATGTTTATAGATCATATATCTGATAAGGGTTTAGTATCCAGAATTCATGATTCAACAACAAAAAGATAACCCAATAAAAATGGGCCTGTAACTTAAGAGTCCTTTTTCTCCAAAGAAGATATATAAACGTTCAAAAAGCACATGGCAAGATGCTCCACGTCACTACTCTTTAGGAAAATGCAAATCAAAAGCAAAAGGAGACCACTTCACATCCACTAGGATGATAACCTAAACAATGGAAAATAACAAATGTTGACAAGAACGTGGACGCTTTTGAATTGCTGGAGGGACTTTAAAATAGTGCTGCTACTCTGGAAAACAGTTTGGTGGTTTTTCATAGAAAAACATAGAATTGCCATGTGATCCAGACATTCTATTTCTAGAGATATACCTAAAGAACTGAAAACAGGTGTTTAAACAAAAATTTGTACAAGAATGTTCATAGCATAAGTTTTCATAATAACCAAAAGCCAATCTATTAACTGATGAATGTATAAACAAAATGTGGTATATCCATCATACAATGGAATAGTATTTAGTCATAAAAATAAATGAATTACTGGTGTTAAAATATCAATGAACATTAAAAGGATATTAAGTGAAACAATTCAGACACAAAGGTCACATATTGTATGATTTATTTTATGTGAAATATTCGGAATTGGTAAATCTATTTAGACAGCAGATTAGTGTTTGCCAGGTGTTGGAAGAATGGCATGTGACCGCTTAATAAGTATGGAATTTCCTTTTAGGGAAATGAAAATGTTTTGGAGTCTATGGCCATACCACCCTGAACAAGCTTGATCGCATCTGATCTTGGAAGCTAAGCAGGGTTGGTCCTGGTTAGTACTTGGATGGGAGACCACCTAGGAAGACCAGGTGTTGCAGTCATAAAAATAAAAAAATAAGGGATCGTAAACTGACAAGGTCTTTGCAATCTGTGAGGTCAACCAAGGGTTGCCTCACTTAAAAAAAAAAAAAAAGAAAATGTTCTGGAACCAGATACAGATGACACTTGCACAATATTGTGAATGTACTAAATGCTATGAAATGATACATGTAAAAATGGTTAATTTTGTTATGTAAATTGTACTTAAATAAAAAACTATTCTGTCAAAAGAAACTTATTTTAACTATATGTTTAAAAATCCAATCTTACAATCTCCTTTATTTGTTGTGTTTGTTATGTTTAGGCCAGTTATATTTAATGTAATTATAGATATAGTTAAAGTTCATAATTTTATAATTGTTTTTCTTTTACCCTTTTCCCCTCGTTTTTCTGTTCCCCTTTCCTGTCTTCTTTTGGATTCATTATATATTTTGTAATATTCTATTTTATCTATCGCTTTTTAAAAAATTATCTATTATTTTTTAGTGGTTGTTCTAAAGATTATAATATACATATCTAAGTGCTCCTAGTCTACTTAGAGTTGGCATTTTACCACTTTAAAATGTAAGCCTCACGACCATAAAGTCTTCCTTTCTCCATTTTATGCTGGAGTTGTTAAATCTATATACATTGACAACCCTCAAAGAGATGGATTATCTTTTTATATTTCACCAGATATGTGCCATTTTTATTGGTCTTCTTTAATTCCTGACATTCCAAGTTTTCCATTTCTTTTATTTTAATTCAGCCTAATGAACCTCCTTTAGCATTTCTTTTAGAGCAGAAATATTGGCAATGAATTCTTTTTAGTTTCCCTTCATCTAAGAATATTTTTATTTCACCTTAGTCTTAAAGGATATGCTCAATGGATAGAGAGTTATTGATTGGCAGTCCTTTTTTATTAGTACTTTCAGAATGTCGTTTCCTTGTCTTCTGGCCTCTATTTTTTCTCATAAGAAGTCCCTAACCATTTGATTTATTATTCTCTTATGTGTAATGCATTATTTTGTCTGACCACTTTCAATTTTTTCAATATTTTTATTTTTTAGCAGTCTAATTTTGATGTGTCTGGGCATGATTTTCTTAGAATTTATTCTGTTTGGTGTTTCCAAAGCTCCTTGGACTTGTGATTTATGTCTTTCATGAAACTTAGGAAGTTTTTAGCCATTATTTTTTCAAATATATTTTCAGCATGTTATTCTCTTTCTGGGACTCCACTGACATGAATGTTAGACCTTTTGATATTGTTCCATAAATCCCTTAGATTTCTATAAATTCTTTGCAAAATTTTTCACTCTGTTCTTTATACCCAGCAATTTTCCCTTGTTTTGGAAATCTACTAAGTCTGATATGGATGTAGCCATTACAAGTTAATTTTTATTAATGTTTGCCTGTCATATCTTTTTCCACCCTTTTATCCTTAATCTAGCTATATCATTGTATTTCAGGTGGATATAGTTGAGAAATATTTTTTTTCAATGTAATCTGAGAAAATCTGCCTTTTATTTGGTGTATTAAGACCCTTTACATTTAATGTAATTATTGATAAGGTGAGATTTAGGTCTACCACTTGTTTTATGTTAGCTCTTCTGTGCTTTGTTCTTCTGTTCTCTCCTTTTTTCTTTTGAATTACATGAATTGTGTCATAGTAAGAAATATATGTTTGTTTTCTGACTCTGGTTCCTGACAGAAAGCTCCTAAAACCCTTGTCATTTCCTGACTGATGGGGGGTGCTAGAAACATCTTTTGTTCTAATAATTGGTCTTTGACCCCAGTCTTGACATAGAGCTCCTAAAAACCTTATAACTTCCCGAGTGACAGTGGTGATAGGAATGTTTCACACGGAGCTCCTAAATCTCTTGGAATTTCTTGGACAATAGCAGCATCGTTTGTTCTAATGAGGTGACTCTTGGTGGGTTCTGAAGAGCTTCACGATGGGAGCTAGTCACTAGAAAGATGAAACTGTGATTAGAATCTTGGAACTTCAACCCCACCCCCTCATCCTCCAGGGATAGGAGAAGGGCTGGACATTGTTACTAGTCCTTCATGCTTATATAATAAAGCCTCCATAAAAATCCCTGAAGTAGGGGTTTTGCAGAGCTTCTAGATTAGTGAACACATCTATATGCTGGGAGAGTAGTGCACCCCAAATTTACGGAGAAAGAAGCTCTTGCACTTGGGATGCTTCCAAAACTTGTCCAACGTATTTCTTCATTTGGCTTTTCATCAGTATCCTTTATAATATCCTTTATAATAAACTGGTAAACATGTTAACATTTTTCTGAGTTTCACGAGTCATTCTAGCAAATTATTAAAACTGAGGGGAGTTGTGGAAGCTCTTGACTTTGTAGCCAAGTTGGACAGAAATGTGGGTACCCTGGAACTCATTACTTGAAACTGGCATCTGAAGTGAGGGCACTCCTGTGGGACTGAACCCGTAAACCCTGGGTAGTTTTTGTCAGAACTGAATTAAATCATACCAGCTTGGGTCCAGAAAGTTGGAAAATTGATTGATGTGGAGAAAAAAACCCCACACATTTGATGTCAGATGTGTTGTGAGTGGAGAAGCAGTTTTCCATTAGAGTACATATTAGTATTACATTTTCATTTAGTATGGTCTATTTAGCTTTATCTCTTTGTATGTTTTTTAGTGGTTCCTCTAGGTATACAATATACATTCTTATGTTATCACAGTTTACTTAAGAGTTAAATTTAACTACTTCAAGTAAAATGCATAAGACTTAAAACTATATGTGTTCCATTACCTTCTCCACTGCATTTTATAGTTGTCATATGTATTACATCTATTACAATAAAAACCATACCAGACAATGTAATACTTTTTGAACAGTCATACATATTTTAAGGAATTGAAGAAGAGAAAAATAGTGTCATATTTTCTTAGGTATTTACCATTTATGTTGGTCTTTCTTACTTTCTGAAGATCCAAGTTCCTCCCTCCTTTCATTTTATTTCCACCTTTGGGTTTTCCTCCAGCATTTTTCTTAGAGCAAGATGCTTGTGTTCTTAGAGTTCCTTTATCTGAGAATGCCTTTATTTCACCTTAGTTTCTGAAAGATATTTCCACTGGTTATAAAGTTATGGATTGGCACTTAGTTTTTTAACCAGAACTTCATATTGTTTTACTATCCTCTGGGTTCTAAAATTTCTGATGGGAAATCCACAAACATTTTAATCATCGTTCCCCTAATGTGTAATATGTTATTATATAGATTTTTTTGCTTTCAAATTATATTATCTTTGTTTTTGCAGCTATTTGATTATGATGTGTCTGGGCCTGATTTTCTTTGAGTTCATCCTGTTTGGGGTTCACCAAGCTACTTGAACTTGTAAATTTATGTCTTCCAAATTTCAGAAAATTTCAGCCATAAGTTCTTTACATATTTTTTCCCTGCATCAATCTCTCTTTCCTCATCTTCTGGAACTCCAATGACACAAAATTTAGAGAATTCGATATTGTCCAACAAATTGCTAAGGATCTGTTCATTTTTTCTCAATCCTTTTTTTGTTCTTCAAATTGAATAATTTTTATTGATCTACAAGTTCACTGACTTTTTTCTCTGTTATCTGTTCTGCATTTGAGTCCATATAATATTTTTTTAAATTTCAGGTACTGTATATTTGTTTTATTATTTCCACTTAGCTATTTTCATAGTGTCTCTTTTCAAAAATTCTATATTTCCATTCATTTCAAGAATGAAATATAGCATAGTGATAATAATTGTCCTAAAGTATATCTGATAATCCAAACATTTAAGTCTTTACTTTGGTGTCTGTTGATTTTTCTTTCCCTTGATAATTGATCACATCTTCCTAGTTCTTTGCATATCAAATAATTTTGGATTGTATCCTGGACATTTTAAATATTGAGACTCTATGTTTTGATAAAATCAACTGGATTATGATTTATTTTTGCATTTCTACTTTTTTTTAACTTGCTAATCTTTTAAAATTTCTCCCCAGCTTTATTGATATATAATAGACGATTAGTTGCTCATGTTTACATTGTACAATTCAATTAGTTTTTTTCAATTATAGTTGGCATACAATAATATACTAGTTTCAGTTGCATAACCTAGCAGAGATCCATATAACTCACAAAGCAGTCACCCCATTAAATCGAGTACCCCTCTCCCCCCCTTACATATTTATTATATTATTAACCATCTTCCCCATGCTACACTCTACATCTCCTTATCTATTCTGCGACTATCCATTTGTACCTCTTACTCCTGTTAAGGGTAGAAAATTTTCAAATGACCAACTTCTGCTTCCATTGTTTAATGTTCAACAAGGTGTAGTTCTAGGAGATATTCTGTGCAAAGATATGCTAATGTTAAGGGTGTCATTATCCTGTGTTAAGATATGTTAATGACCAGCCTCTGCTTCTGTAAACCTGCTTGCTTGCTAGAGGGGGTTTTGGGGCTTTTTAAGCTGTTCCTTCTAGAGGCTCAGGGCTGATTCTCTAGTGGGGAGAGTCAGTCGCTGGCCAGCTAATAAAGGCTCATAATTAATCTCAATTGGCTCCGTGGGTCTTAAATTTGATCACACCACAACAATCCCTTTGCTTTTTTTTCCTATCTCTTCAATCCTTCTCCCATCTAGTAGCCCTCAAAATATTCTCTGTATCTATGAATTTATTACTGCTTTTGTTATTTATTTCTTCTTTTGGTTCCACCTATACATGAAATTCTGTGAAATATGTCTTTCTCTCTCTTTCCCATTTCATTCAGTGCAATATCCTCATGGTCCATCAAGGCAGTATCTTTTCCATCCCCTTTTAGTCTGTGTATCTTTTAATCTGAAGTGAGTCTCTTGCAGGCAGTATGTTGCGGAGACGGTTAGGAAGATCAAGTCGGAGTCTGGAAATGCATTAACTAACATAGATAAGGGAGAGGGGATGAATGCCAATAGTAGCTTCCCCCAGCCCTGTCTCCATGGCCTTTTATTCTCTTTCACAAAGCTGGTTTTGTTATTATTATTAGTTACAATCAGATTAGTAATTACAGATTACAGTAAACTCCCAAATTCAGCCTCAAGGCCATCACCCTGTTATCAGCTACTCCCGCTACTTATTCTTGTGCCTAGAGCAAGAAGTCAATGTGACATTGTTACTCCAAGCACCAGGCATCCTGCCAGGACTGCAGGTGTCTCTCACAACATATCCCCCTTTTATTTTTGCTGAATTTTTAATTCAGCATAACTGAGAATACAGAGGCCTGAGTCTTTCTTAATCCTTGGCTTCTTAAGAATCTCTTCCAGATTTAGGATGGAGAGAATTAAGATGGTCTTATTTTTTGTGGGTCCTCTGTCTGACGCAGGGTCCATTGTTCTGATGTCTGTGGTGGATGCGCAGCCTTGATTCTGGTATGGTGAATCCAATGACGGCGTCCAGCTACCTTGATCATGGTGGGTGTTGTGAGGATGACAGGGAAAGATCCATCCCAGCAGGGCTCAAGAGAAGCAGGCTGTCCTTTTCTCAACCAGATCCAATCGCCTGGCGTGTGGTTGTGTGGCTGGAGAGGATACTGAGAGGTTGTTCTGGTGGCAGAGACCAGTTGGTGGGTCTCCTGCCATGTGTGTGAGAGAGAGAGAGCTTACAAAGACTTAAGCAGTGACCAAACATTATTTCACAAAGCGTGATGCCCTTACAATAGGGTGTGATTCCCTTACAGTAGGGGTGCACCGTGCCCTTAATAGGGTGAAGGGAAGAAGGCTTACCCAGTTTTCGCCAGTTTCCAGCTTGAACTTAGTTAAGGTCTTCTTTAAGGTTCTATTCATCCTTTCTACTTGCCCTGAACTCTGAGGCCTATAAATGCAATGTTATTTCCAATTGATCCTTAACACCTTTGCTAGAGATTGGCTGGTATGGGTGATGAACGCCGGGCCATTGTCGGACCCCAGTGTTATGGGCAGGCCAAATCGAGGCACTATTTCTAAGACCAGTTTCTTTGCTACTACCTGAGTGGTCTCCTGCTTGGTGGGGAAGGCTTCAGTCCATCCTGAGTAGATGTTAACAGTCTTGTTTTCACCCCACCACAGAGCTTGAGTCACTGCTACTAGTTCAGCTCACTGAGCTGAAGTTCCATGGCTTAGGGCTTATATCCAGATGACAGTCTCAGTGGTAACCACTGCAGCCCCGGCATACCCAACTCCTTCTGAGATGAGGCTACTTCCATCCGTAAATAGAGTAGCGTTTGGATTCGGCCAAGGGCTGTCTGTCAGGTCCGGTCTGGTGCAGGTGACATTCTTTAGGACCTCAAGGCAGTCATGCAGGGTTTGGCGAGGGTCATCATCAGGCAGTAGGGTATCTGGATTGAGTGCGACAGTTTTCAGGAACTCCTCATTCTGCGTCCTCGAAGAGGATGAAGCAGGCCTCCTTTTTTAGGTCTTGTCCTTTTTCAGGGCACTTATTCTTCCAATGTCCCCCTTTTTTGCAATACGTGCATTGGTCCTTCTCTAACCTGACTCTCCTGGGTCCATTGTTTGCCCTGGGTGCCTGTTCTCAGCCTCTGCCTTTTCCTGGCAGTACCTTTGGCTGGGCTTCTTGGATGGCTGCAAGCAGGACCTTGGTTGTCTTCTTAGTCTGTGTTATATCTACCTCATAACACACATTGGGCTATCTCAACCAGCTCAGATAGGTTCTTTCCTTCAAACTCTTCTATCCTTTGCAGTTTTTTTTTTCTAATATCTGGAGCCAACTGACTGACAAAGGCTAAATTCACAGCCCTCCTATTATTAGGGTCCTCCAAGTCAATAGGGGTATATAACCGGTAAGACTCTAAGTGTTGTTCCAGGAACGTCGTCGGTGACTCATCCTTAGTTTGGATGACCTCGCTTATCTTAGATAAGTTAGTGGGTCCTCGGGCGGCAGACTGGAGGCCCTGGAGCAAAAGGTGGTGATACCGTTGGAGACCCTCCTTACCTTGGTTGGGATCCCATGGTAGACAGGTGTTCGGGAGAATATACTGGATGTGGGCCGGATTGGTGGAAGGCTGCCCGTTGGGCTCTAATACCGCTTTAGCAGGCTCCTTCCGGATCTGCTCTCTCTCCTCTGAGGTAAACAGGACCTGGAGGAGTTGCTGACAGTCGTCCTAGGTCGGCTGGTGGATAAAGAAAATAGCTTCTAGGAGAGAGGTTAATCCCTGGGGTTTCTCTGAGAATAAGGTATTCTGGTGTTTCCAATTGTACAGATCACTGGTGGAGAACGGGACATAGACCATGAATGGCCTCTGGGTTCCTCCTCCAACCGGGGTAGCCAATTGCCGGAGTGGGGCCAGGACTGCTGCCTGGTTCAACCTGATTTAAAAAAATTTAAAGTGTATAATGCTCTATTAAGCCTTTGTCTTGGGGTATTCCATATTCCCCCCTTTTGTTTTATAAGCATATTTTTTTTGAAATGTCGGAGGAGACACCCCAAGGGGGTCTTCTGTGAACTCTGGTTTCCCCCCAGCGCTTGCGCAGAAAACACAAAACAGAGAATACAAAACAGACATTCAGACAAGAACAATTACTGGGATGTAGGTGGACCCAGAGAAGTTTGCCACCTACTATTTAGACAAGACCAAAGACAATAAACAGACTTTGACAACAGGGCACAGGAGGCAGCGTCCAGCGGCCTGGCCATGGTCCGGGAGCTATGACTGCGTCCAGTCTCTCCACAGACCCCTGGTGACCAGTCAACAGAAACAGGAACAGAAAGGTACCTTTAAAAGCACTGAAATTTGTAATTTAGTCATTACTTTTCTCATCTTCAATACAAAATCATGTTATCTTCATTGTTGACTCCATGCTAAAATGTCCTAAGTTTTTGACTAATTAACCAAGAAAAAGGAAATCATTAATAGTTTTTAAATTTCAAGTTAGAGAAAGAACCTTTACCACAAAATAATGAAACCTGAGCAATGCAAATTTGTGACTACAAGAGTGTCTTTCAACAATACAGTATTTAAAATTCCTTTTCCACCAGCAGTGTGAGTTTTCAAGGACTATCCAATGCAGTGGGCCCTTCTAAAATAGACAACAAGTTAGTTAAAGCATTATGTGGGGATAGCAAGGGAAGGATGAAGCCAATTAATATCTCCCAATAATTTTTGAAAATCATTAAGAGTATTGAGAGCATCTCACCTAATTTCTATTTTTTTGAGGAGTAATTTTCTGTTGCAAAATTTTATACCCTAAATATTGATAAGGAACAGAATCTTGTATTTTCTTAGGAGCTATCTTGAGCCCATACTTTTCCACAGCAGTTTTTCCAAATGAAAATATATTTTCTAATATTTCTTTCTTTTATGCCTAAAAAGAATATCATCCATGTAGTGATACACAAGTCCCTGAGGGAACTTTTCCCTTACTTCTTGCAAAGGCATATTCACAAATGCTAGGCACATGGTAGAAATATTAAGCATGCCTTGGGGTAATACTTTCTATTGAGTAGGCTGAACATTGTTTAGAATAGGAATTGAAAATGCAAATTTTTCTCTATCTCGAGGCTGTAAAGGAATAGTATAAAAACAATCTTTTAAATCTATAATCTTTAAAAACCAATTTTGGGGAATTAAGGTGAGGTTAGGAAGCCCAGGTTGCAAAGTCCCCATAGGCTGAATGACAGTATTAATTCTTCGTATATCTGTTAACATTCTTCATTTTCCTGACTTCTTTTTTGCTGTGGTTTGATCAAATCTAAGACCCACGGAGCCAAGGGAGATGAATTGTGAGCCTTTATTAGCCGGCCGGTGACTGATTCTCTACCACACAGGGTCAGAGGAGATCTGTCCTGAGCTTCCAGAGGAGGTAACATAAAGCCTAAAGCCACATCAAACAAGCAAGCAGATTTACAGAAGCAGAAGTTATCCATTAGCATATCTTTGCACAGGATATCTCCTAGAACTACACCCTGGTTAAACATCAAACAAGCAGATTATAGAAGCAGAAGTTGGCCATTTGAAAATTTACCACCATTAACACATATAACCATTGAGATGACCAAGATTTGCAGAGAAATAACAGAAACATCTCTGGTGTTAAACATTTTCTCAACTACTCTCTTCATCTATTATTTCCTTAGTCAAATCAGGTGAAAGGGGAAAAGTAAATGAAACAGGACCAGCAACTGAAGGCTCTGCCCCAAATAAAGTATTTACAGGTGGTGCAGAGGGGTTTTTTTGTTCTTGAAAATATCCTCCAGTTGGCCCCAATTACAGTTGCTTCAACCTCTGATTTATTGCTTTTACTAGGGCCAAAAGAACCTGATATGACTCTTTACTAGGAGGAATGCGTCTGCACATTCCTCTTCAGATGAAGACTCAGTAGACTCCTTTCGCTCTTTATCTATAGGATAAACAGGTTCAGGTTCTTTTTGGCGTCTTGCCAAGTCAGTTGCAGCACCCTCAGAGTGAGATTGTAGAGGCTGTAAAACCTGAGAAATTAAAGTGCATAAAGACCAAACAGAAACAGGGATGGGATCCCCCTGCTGATGAGCTCTCCGCAAAGCTCTTATGATTTGTTTCTACACTTTAGTATTTAATTGGGATTCTCCCTCTGGCTTGAACCGGTAGCAATGTCTACCTACATACAAAAACAATTCATGAAATTGACTTTTCTTCACCTTTACTAATTCCCTATGTTTAAACTATGCCGAAGGTACTGCTTACTCTGAGTGGACATGCCCCTTTCGGTTTCTGGTGTTATCTAGAAATGAACTAAAAAACTATGCTGAAGGTATCGCTTACCACAAGCGGACTTATCCCTTTGGTTTCCAGCTTAGTTCCGCACCCTCTTCTTTGAGCCCCACGTTGGGTGTCAATTGTTGCGGAGACAGTTAAGAAAAAGAGGCAGAGTCTGGAAATGCATTAACTAACATTGATAAGGGAGAAGGGATGAATGGCAATGCTAGCTTCCCCAAGCCCTGTCTCCACGGCCTTTTATTCTCATCTCTCTTTCTCTTTCTCTTTCTCCTCATTTCTCTGTCTCTGTCTCTGTCTCTGTCTCTCTCTCTCTCAGCTGGCTTTGTTATTTTTATTAGTTACAATCAGATTAGTAATTACAGATTACAGTCAACTCTGAAATTCAGCCTCAAGGCCATCCCTGTGTTATCAGCTACTCCCTCTACTTATCCTTGTGCCAAGAGCAAGAAGTCAATGTGACCTTGTTTCTCCAAGCACCAGGCATCCTGCCAGCTGCCAGGACTGCAGGCGTCTCTCTCAACAGCAGCATATATAGGGGTCTTGTTTCTTATCCATTCAGCCACTCTATCTTTTGCTTAGAGAACTTAATTCTTTTTCATTTGATGTACTTATTGATAAGAATGTAGTTATTACCATTCTTTATTCATGTTTTTGATACATGTTTATTTCTTTAAAAAAGTCCCTCCAACATTTCCTGTAATACTGGCTTGGTATTGATGAATTCCTTTAGCTTATTTTTGTCTGGGAATCTCTCTTTTGTCCTTTGACTCTAAATGATAGCTTTGCTGGATAAAGTATTCTTAGTTGTAGATCCTGGGTTTTCATCATGTTGAATATTTGTGCCAGGCCCTTCTGTCTCGCACAGTTTCTTTTCAGAAATTGGCTGCCAGTCTTATGGGAGTTCCCTTGTAGGTAACTAACTGCTTTTCTCTTGCTGCTTTTAAGATCCTCTCTTTGTAGTTAATTTTTGGTATTTAATTATGATGTGTCTTGGTGTGGGCCTCTTTTTTGGAACTCTCTGAGCTTTCTGGAGTTTTATGTCTATTTCCTTCACCAGGTTAGGGAAGTTTTCCAGCATTATTTCTTAAAATAAATCTTCAACATCTTGTTTTTTCCCAGTACCCTATGACATGGATCTTTTTACATTTAATAGTATCCTATAGGCTCCTTAAATTATTATTATAGTCTTGGCTTTTTTCTTGCCATTCTGATTGAGTGTCCTTGTCTTCTCCATCCTCTATATTGGTGGTTCGTTTCTCTTCCTTATCCACTCTGTTTTTTTTTTCATCTAATATGCTCTTGATCTCAGGTAATGTGTTCTTCATTTCTGACTGGTTCCCTTTTATAATTTCCATTTCCATTTTTATGTTTTTTATCTCTTTGTTAAAGTTCTCACTGAATCCACCTATACTTCCCCTAAGTTCATTGAGCATCTTTATAACCAGTGTTTTGAACTCTGCATCTGTGAGATTGCTTGACTCCATTATTCTTGGATCTCTGTTCTGTTCTCTCATATGGTTTCTGCTTCTTTGTCTTCCCATTTTGGCTGCCTTTCTGTGTCTGTTTCTAAGCAAAGCTCCTAAGTCTCCCAGTCTTATTAGCATGGCTTTGTGTGGTAGGTGTCAAGCAGCACAGTCCTGAGAGAGGTTCAGCTGTAGGTCATGTTTAGCCTCAGCCTGTGCTCCTCAGAGCCACCTGTTAAGATTCAGCAAGCAATCCACAGATACTATGATAATAGTTGCTTCAAGAAACCACACCAGAAACCAAAGCCAGCTGCCACCATTGAGAGTCTTGGAGTTGGCTCAGCAAGGAGCACCTGACTTGCTGAGGGCAGAACTGGATGTAGCTTGGGTGGGGCTGTGAGTTGGAGGAGGTGGAATTTCAGGGAATCTTCTAGGCAGAGAGACCTCTGTTATCCAGGTTGATGATATCTCAGCTATAGCAGCACTGCATAGCACTCAGTATCCCCCTGTTAGTCCCTGGTGCCCCCTCACCTCCTTTCCCCTGCCCTCCTGCAGCCAACCTGGTGCTGGTGCTCAGAGAGAGCAGGTCCCTCACCGCAAAAGTCTGCTCGCAGATATGGCCCCTTTAAGAGGTGTCTGCAGCTGCCAGTTGCTGCTGCTGTAGCCTTTGTCCTACTCAGCCACTTGAGATTGGTCTGTTTCATGTCTTTACCCCCTCCTACCTCCAACCATTGCAGGGAGATTTCTTATTTCTCTCCCTAGTTGTAGTGCTTCTGTTCATCTATGTCCCAGGTGACTTTGCTTGCTGTTTCCTCTGTATTTCTGTCACAACTCTGACTTGGTTGCAAGAGGGATGAACAAAGCCTCTTTTTTCTATGCCATTTTCCCCCAGAGCCCCCACTGTTCCTATGTTGAGCCCTGTCTCATCCCAGTGTGCAAATGGAGGACAACACCATACCTGAGTCTCCATTAACCTGGTTAACACTGGTCACCCTACCCTGGTGGTTCCAAGACTGCACCCAAGCCAATACCAGTGGCTTTTCTATACAAACAGCCTTTCTTGGCTCATGCTGTGGACTTTCCTAAAATTTCTCAAAGGTTTACAAAACTCAAACAAGCAGTATTTGGCCTCAGAGTGCCCCATACCTCTTGCTGAGCATCCCCAAGCTCAGCATTAAGGGCAGCCAGCCTCAGTTCATGGCTTGGACTCCTTAGGCACCTCTATGCCCAGTGTATGTGGCAGACAGCTGTGGATTGCTTGGTGGCTCATGCCAGGTGGCCCCGAGCAGCGCACAGGCTGCAGCAGACCTTGGCCTGAAGCAGGGCTCCTCCCAGGAGACCTCAGGGCCAGCCTGCCTAGTGTCTGAATTTTGACCAAGCCCAAGCACCACCCAGGACTGCGTCTGAGGACAAACACCCAAGGGGAAGACTGAACAGGCACCAGAGACCTGCTAAAGTGAATTCTGCTCCATAGATACAGCCCCTCACTGGGCAATCTTCACAACCAATCAGTCTGAGGGGCAGTCTCTCCCGTTGACACTCAAATGAGCAACCACGGCTCAACTACAATAAGAGGGCACACATGACCCATTAAAGGGATATACCTGGAGCACCTGGCTTAGGTTACCAGGGAAGATTGTGCTACTGTATCCCACAACACATGTACTATATAAGACCACTTTACTAAGACTAGGAAACAGCAACCCTATTTAATATATAAAAATCAACACATGAAGGTAGCCAAAAATGGGGAGGCAAAGAAACATGTCCCAAATGAAAGAATAAAACAAAGCTTCAGAAAAAGAACTAAACAAAAATGAGACAAGCGACCTACTAGATGCAGAGTTCAAAACACCGGTTATAAGGATGCTCAGTGAACTTAGGGGAAGAGTAGATGAACTCAGTGAGAACTTTAACAGAGACAGAAAACATAAAAATGGAGATAGAAAACATTTAAAAAATCAGTTATAAATGAAGAATACAATAACTGAAATGATGAATACATTAGAGGGAGTTAAAGTAGTTTAAATAAAGCAGAGGATTAAATCAGTGATTTGGAATATAAGGTAGCAGAAAACACCATTTCAGAACAGCAACAAGAAAAAAAATAAAAAAAAGAGACAATTTAAAGGAACTCTGGGATAACATCAAGCATAACAACATTCACATTATAGGGGTATCAAAAGGAAAAGAGAGAGAGCAAGGAATTGAAAACTGTTTTGAAATAAGAAATAATGACAAAAAAACTTCCCTAACCTGGTGAAGGAAGTAGACACACAAACCCAAGAAGGACAGAGAGTCTCAAGCAAGATAAACCCAAAGAGGTCCATACCAAGACACACTGTAATTAAAATGGCAAAGATTAAAGACAAAGAGAATCTTTAAAGCAGTAACAGAAAAACAGTTAGTTACTTACAAGGGAGCTCCTATAAGACTGTCAGCTAATTTCTCAACAGAAGCTTTGCAGGCAAGAAGGGATTGGCATGAAATATTCAAAGTGATGAAAAGCAAGGACCTACAACCAAGATTACTCTAGCCAATGAAGCTATCATTTAGAATTTAAGAACAGATAAAGAGCTTCCCAGATAATAAAAAGCTAAAGGAGTTCATCAACACCAACCAGTATTACAAGAAATGTTAGAGAAACTTCTTTAAGAAAAAAAAGAAAAAAAAGATTAAAAATATGAATAATAACATGGCAATAATGACATATCTATCAATAATTACTTTAAATGTAAATAGATTAAATGCTCCATTCAAAAGAGAGGGTGGATAAATGGGTAAGAAAACAAGATCCTTACATATGCTGCTTACAAGAGACTCACTTCAGATCAAAAGACACACACAAACTGTAAATAAAAGGATGGAAAAGATATTTCATAAATATGGAAACAAAGAAGCCGGTGGAGCAATACTAATATCACACAAAATAGACATTAAAACAAAGACTAACAAGAGGCAAAGAAAGATCCAATAATCCCACTTCTGGGTATTTATCCAATGAAAACCAGAACACTACTTGGAAGGGACATGTGAATCTATATGTTTATTGCAGCATTATTTACAATAGCCAAGATCTGGAGGCACCTTCGGTGTCCATCAATGTATAAAGAAGAGGTGGTCCATAGATACAATGGAATATTACTCAGCCATAAAGAAGAATGAAATCTTGCTATCTGCAACAACATGAATGGACCTAGAGGGTATCATCCTGAGTGGCAAAAGTCATATGATTTCACTTATATGTGGAATCTAAAGAGCAAAATAAATAAATAAAACAGGAACAAACTTATAGATACAGAGAACATTTTGAAGGTTGCCAGATGGGGGGGTGGGGTTGGGGAGGTGGGTGGAAAGGGGAAGGGATTAAGAAGTACAAATTGGTAGTTATAAAATAGTTATGGGGATGTAAAATATAGCGTAAGGAATATAGTCCATAATGTAATAACTATGTATGGTGTCAGGTGGGTACTAGATTTATTGTAGTGATCTTTCCGCAAGTTATATAAATGTATTATCACTGTGTTGTTGACCTAAAATATAATATCGTATGCCAACTGAAATTAAAAATAAAAAATAATTAAAAGCATGTTGAATATGTACGCTAGTCCTTTTAATAAACATACCTATTTTAACATAAAAATCAGTTTGTTGTTTATCATAATAGTTTTTTTTTCAACCTTCATAGAAAATGGATGCTCCAGAACGATGCCCTCTTATCATTTTACAAATGCCTAACATGAGGCTCAGAGGTTAATTTCTGATACACAGATACAACCCTGACCTCCTAAAAAGGCAACCCACATCCACATATACACAACACCCAATCACACCTGTGGTCACAGCTCAGCATGTTCTGACTCTCCTCTGCTGGGGCCTCCCCCTCATCTGAGGACACACACACACTGGTCGTGATTCCTTCCGTCAGGTACTCAACACGGTCTAGAAGGAGACATCAGGTTGTACTTTCACTCACCTTCAGCGCTGCTCAGGCTGAGGCCTGGACTCATGGATTGACAAAGATGAAAATGCTAGGTTGATGTTTCATCCCCTCTGCATTCCGAGGACGAGGTATCACCTACAGAAATCTCTCGGGGTGCTGCGGGATAAGTTTCAGTGGCCAAGCGAGGCTTGGAGCTGATAAGAATCAGTTCACTTGCATTCCAGGAGGGGTGCCTGCTTTTCTGACCAGGACTACAGTTCCCATAGGCTCTGCAGCTCCAAACTACGGCTGTAAACTGGGCGACTCGTCTTCCGCGTACTGGCGACGGCCAAGGTGCCGGGAATGAGTAACACTGGCAGCTGTAGCCCGCCAACCCGCTCCATCTGTGAGTTGTTCCACGCCAGCACCCTGTTGTTGCGTTTGGTGGGGAGAAGCGGTAGATAAACTCAAACCCTACGGGAAGCACGTCGTCCCCCTCAGGACTACATTTCCCAGAGGACTCGGCGGGCTGGCGCTACGTCCCACGGGATTTGTCCCTTTCTTTACATAGTGGCGGGATTGTTGGTTTATCGGGCTTAGCTGCTGCGGGGCGTTCGGTTTTCGCAGCAACCGGGCCAGTTTGGAGCGGACCGGAACTAGGGAAGGCCTAGGGTGAGGAGTCCGAGTCCCAGCCTTTTGTGTTTGGAGCGGATTGAAGAGAGGAGATCATATGTGTGTGAAAGAGATTGTGATTGTTATTTGTGTCTTTGTGGTATGTGATTGTGACTGTATGTGGCGAGAACTCTGGGTCGTGGAGTGGAGTGCTTGTGACTGTGTGTGTTCCCAGAATGGGAGTGTAATTGTGACTTCATGACTATGCGCATTGTGCACGGTAATGTAGAGGAACGATTATTGTGCAATTGGGACTGTGTATCCCTATGATGGGCGTGATTGTGCAGCACCGTGTGTGTGTGTGTGTGTGTGTGTGTGTGTGTATGTGTGTGTGTGTGTGTGTGTATCTCTGTATATGTGTGTGTGTGTGAGAGAGAGAGAGCGAGTGAGCAAGAGTTAGAAGTCTGTGACTGTGTGGTGTTAGGCACCTGTGACTGTGCAGTGTGACCCCCCGCTCCCGCCCATGATTTGTGTGAGATTGTGATTGTTTGTGGGGCATTGGCTAGGTGGATGTGAGGAAAAGCCTATGGCAGTGCGATTGGCACTTTGCGTGCCCCCTAGGTATTTATATGGGATCATAAGTAACCAGGAAACTTGGTACAGCATTAGGTGTGTACATGGGGGAGGGAGGGTTGTGATGGTGCAAGTGTGACTTCACCACTCTGTACCTAGAAAACTGAGAGCTCAACTTATATTCTAGCCCTATTCTGTACCTACATTGGGCTGTACTCTGCAGCCTCCTTCTCTGACCTCATGTGGGTGGAGAGGGCTGCAAGAAGTGTGGGATTCCAAGAAAAGCCAAGTATCTCATAAATGTCTTCTCTTTCCATAGTCTGTCACTAAGAGGAAGAGGAAAGAATGGTTATTGAACATCCAAAGGTCAAGATCAAGGTGCTTTTTCTTTCTTTTTTTTTCTTTCCTGAAATCTTTGTTTTTCAGGGTATTACTTTTTTCCTTTTCTGACAATTCCCAGTGATCAAAATTCCATTTAAGGGACCTTGCCTTAGTACTTCCCATTTGGATACATCATGGGGACTTTTGGGTTAGACCCCAAAACCCAGTTTCCTTTCTATCACCACCATGTTAGTATTATTTTGACAAGTTTTTTCTTGTGTGCTAAGTCTCCTCTATGATCTCGGCTTGCCTAGTGAGGCAAATATTAGAACCTTTATCGTAACAACTGAATTGTTGAAAATAAAATTAGTGCACATGTACCATCACACATCACAGTCCTGGTGTTAAAAACCATGCAGTTTATAGAATGGTGTTGGTTAATCAGTTCAAGTAGGTAATAAGTTCATTCACCTTACCAATATTTTTGAAGTAGGATTAGAGGCTTGATCAAAGGGTGCTATACCAGTTGGACCAGGGATTTGCCAAGTAATCTGTGAGTAAACACTTGTACCAGTTTCCTGGTCTATTTTGAATTAAATGCTCAAATCATCCTCATTAGGATTCTCAATCTGGAATCCCTGGCTATATCACTGGATTTATAAAGGGAAGGAAGACTGTAATGATATTCATTAAGGGTTATAAAAAAGGTTGAACCATGGATCAATTTAAAAATAGAGACTATAATACCTTGGGACAACCCTTGAGATAATAATATACACAATTAGTTTTCATAAATGGAGAAATTTTAAGTAAATCCCACTATAAGATGACATTTTATGCAGCTAAGTAAAACTATGAGAGCATATGTATTTTCATTATGACTAACATTAAGCAACGGTAAAATAAATATTCAAGAAATTGTTATATTTAAATTTCTCCCCGATTTTTTAGGTAGAGAAGTATTTGTAAAAGGGCCAAAAGAATGTGAGGTCCTCAGAATAATGGAGCTTGAGAACTGTGTCAGTTTGAAGCTCATTAAATATCAAACCAATTCTTAGATAGAGTAAAGCTCTTCAGAAGCTCACTGGAGATTCACATGAAGGAAAAGAAATGTCCTAAACAGATTATGAATAATAGAGGAAAACTATTCTCAGCAGAATTAGGCTCCTTTTTTAATCACATCCCTAAAGAAATCCTTCTGAACAGGATTTAGCGTTTTGTCTTCCACCTAGTAGATGATGACCACAGCCATGAATACTTCCTCTGATAGGGCAGAGATTTTCTTCTCCACACACCTGTGCTCCTGTGTTGCTCTGGTACAGGTGGTGATGGGGAAGGAGCAAAGTGGGGAAGGTAAGATAATCAAACATTATTGACAGACAGCATGTACACAGGAATGTTCAACATTCTAAACTTCATACAGCAATTAATTAGGTTATAAAGCATCTACAATTTGGAATTCTAGCTAGACTTTATTATTGGGATCAAAGAGGCAGTTCCAGGTAGTGGAGGGAAAGGTGAGCCCATGTGAGTAAGGGGGAACTCAGAAGTTGGAAGCTTTGCATGTGGAAGTTCATCTGGTTTAAATCTAGGCTACAGTCATCTCTCATTTGATCTGTTGCAATAGCCTACTAACTAGTCTCCCTACTTCCTTCGAAGCCTACCTAAAATTCCTTTTTAACATAGCAGCTAAGGTGATTTTTCCAAACTGTAAGTCACATTATGTCACTCCTTGACTTAAAACTTCCTGTGACTTTCCATCTTACTCAGAATAAAAACCAAAGTTTCTATAGTGCTTAAATAGTCATATGTGATTTGGCTCTCTGTTACCTCTCTGACTTTTATTATTTTTTCTCATAACTTAATTCTGCCCACTCTACATTTGAGCTTGCTGATTTCCCTGCCTGGAAATTTCTTAACTCCTGTTATCTGCATCACCTACTCCTTCAGTTCTTCAAGACTTTCCTCATGTGTCTCCAAATTGGAAAAAACGTCTCAACTAACACCCTTTCTATTACTCTTATCCTAGTTTATTTTTCTCCATAGCTCTTTTTTTTTATTGAAATAGACAATTAGTTGCTTGTATTTACATTGTGTAGTTCAATGAGTTTTTTTTTTCAGTTACAGTCAGCATACAATAATACACCATTTTCAGTTGTATAGCATAGTCATCAGAGATCCACATAACTTGTAAAGTGATCACCCTACTAAATCTAGTACCACTCTTCACCTTTACATCTTTATTACACCATCTTCCCCATACTACACTCTTTATCTCCATCTCTATTCTGCAACTGTCTATCCATTTGTACCTCTTAATCCCTTTGCCCTTTTTTTGTCCCCCTAACCACCCTCCTATCTAGTATCCCTTTAAATAATCTCTATCTCTGAGTTTATTTCTGCTTTTGTTGTTATTGATTTTGTTCTTTAGATTCTACATGTACATGAAATCATGTGATATTTGTCTTTTTCTATCTGACTCATTTCATTCTTCGAAATACCTTCTAGGTCCATCAAGGCAATATATTTTTCCATCCCCTTCCTTTTAGTCTGTGTGTGTCTTTTAATCTGAAGTGAGTCTCTTGTAGACAGCATATGTAGGGGTCTTGTTTTCTTATCCATTCAGCCACTCTATCTTTTGGTTCGAGAACTTAATTCTTGTCCATTTGAGGTACTTGTTGATAGAAATGTAGTTGTTATCATTCTTTATTCCTCTTTTTGATATATGTTCTTTCTTCTTAAAGAAGTCCCTCCAACATTTCCTGTAATACTGGCTTGGTGACGATATATTTCTTTAGCTTATTTTTGTCTGGGAAGCTCTTATCTGTCTTTTAACTCTAAAATGATAGTTTTGTTGGATAAAGTATTCTTGGTTGTAGAACCTGGGTTTTCCTCATGTTGAATATTTTGTGCCAAGCCCTTATGTCCTGCATGATTTGTTTCTTTTGAGAAATCTACTGCCAGTCTTATGGGTGCTCCGTTGTAGGTAGCTAACTGCTTTTCTCTTGCTGCTTTTAAGATCCTCTCTTTGTAGTTAACCTTTGGCATTTTAATTATGATGTGTCTTGGTGTGGGCCTCTTTGGGTTGCTGGTTTTTGGGACTCTCTGAGCTTCCTGGGGTTTTATGTCTATTTCCTTCACCAGGTTAGGGAAGTTTTCCAGCATTATTTCTTCAAATAGCTCTTCAACATCTTGTTTTCCTTCAGGTACCCCTATGACACAGATATTTTTACCTTTAATAGTGTCTCATAGGCTTCATAAATTATTATTATATTCTTGGTTACTTTTTTCTTGCCATTCTGATTGTCTTGGCTTCCCCATCCTCTATATTGATGGCTTGTTCCTCTTATTTATCCACTATTTATCCCCTTTAATATACTCTTCATACTCTTCAAATAACGTGTTCTTTATTTCTGATTGGTTCCCTTTTATAATTTCCATTTCCATTTTTATGCTTTTTGTGTCTTTGTTGAAGTTCTCACTGAATTAATCTACACTTCCCATAAGTTCATTGAGCATCTTTATAACCAGTGTTTTGAACTCTGCATCTGTTAGATTACTTGATTTCATCATATCTGGATCTCTGTTCTGGTCTCTTATATGTCTTCCCATTTTGCTGCATTTCTTTGTCTGTTTCTATGTACTAAGCAAAGCTCTTAAGTTTCCCAGTCTAATTAGTGTGGCTTTGTGTGGTAGGTGACCAGTGGCACAGTTCTGAGAGGGATCAGCTGTAGGTCAAATTACCCCCAACCTGTGCTCCTCCAGGGCTGCCTGTTAAGATTCAACAAGCATTCCACAGATGCTGTGCTTATAGTTAGTTGCCTCAAAAGGCCACACCAAAAACTGAGGTCAGCTGCCACCAGTGTGTGTCCAGGCGCTGCTCAGCAAGGGCACCTGACTAAGCGAGGACACACCTGGATGTGGCTTGGGTGGGGCCGCAAGTGGGGGAGGTGGAGTTTCAGGGAATCCTCTGGGTAAAGCAACCTGTTATACAGTTTGATGATGTATGTCTCCACTATGGCAGAGCTGTGTCTGCACACTGGGATGGGGGACGGCTCAACAGAGAAACAATGGATACTGCCAGCACTTCAGTCTGGGAGAGATCCTCACCTCTGACCCTCACTTTGACAACTCAATGTCCCTCTGTAAGTCCCTGGCGCTTCCCTGAGCAGCTGACCTGGTGCTGGTGCTTAGAACAAGTGAGTCCATCGGCTTGAAAGTTCGCTTGCGGACTTAGCCCCTTTAGGAGGCATTTGCAGCTTCTGGCTGCCTCTGGTCCCACTCAGCCTCACGTCCTCGCCCTGTCCTACCTCCTCCCATTGCAAGGTGATTTCTTATTTCTCTCCCTAGTTGTAGGGCTTGTTCAGCTAGCTCCCAGGCAATTTTCTTTATTCTTTGCCCCTTGTTTCTGTCACAACTTTGATTTGGTCACCAGAGGGATGAACAGAGCCTCTATCATCCACACCATTTTTTTCTCTTTCCCTCTACTTATTTTTTAATTGAATTGTTTGTTTTTTGTTGTTGCTATATAGTTCTTTGTATATTTTAAATGTTAGCCCTTTTCTGGAGGTATGATTTGCAAATATCTTCTCCCATTTGGTTGGTTGCATTTTTATTTTTTTGATGGTTTCTTTTGTTGTGCACAAGGGTTTTAGTTTAATGTCGTCCTATTCATTTATTTTTGCTTGTACTTCCCTGGCCTTTAGGGTCAACTTCATAAAATCTTCCCTGTAAGACCAAGGTTCATGATTTTAGTACCTATATTTTCTTCTATGTATTTTTATTGTTTCAGGTCTTATATTTAGGTCTTTGATCCATTTTGAGTTAATTTTGATGTATGGTGACAGATAGCAGTATAGTTGAATTGTTTTGCATGTGGCTTTCCAATTTTCCCAGCACCAGTTATTGAAGAGGCTTTCTTTTCTCCATTGTATTCTTTTAGCTCCTTTGTCAAAAATTATTTGCCCATATATATGTGGGCTTATTTCTTGACTCTCAGTTCAGTTACATTGTTCTATGTGTTTTTTCTGCCAATACTATATACTGTTCTGATTATTCTAGCTTCGTAGTATAATTTTAAGTCAGGGAGTGCGATACCTCTAGCTTTGTTCTTTTTTTTTTCAAGATTGCTTTGGCTATTCAGGGTACTTGTGGTTCCATACAAATTGATGATTTTTTGTTTTAGTTCTTTGAAAAGTGTCATTGGGATTTCGATGGTCATTGTGTTAAATCTGTATATTGCTTTAGATAATAGAGCCATTTTAACCATGTTGATTCTTCCAATTCATGAACATGGAGTATCTTCCCATTTCTTTATGTCTTCACTTTCTTTTAACATGTCTTGAAGTTTTCAGCCCTTGTAGAAGTCCTTCGTGTCCTTAGTTAAGTTTATTCCTAAGTATTTATTTTTTTATTTTTTTAAATGTAAATTTAATTATTTTTTAATTGAAATAATTTTAATTTTAACCCCCGCTTACCTACCCTCTTGCCTCTCCCCCCTACACTCTAGTAACCACTAGTCTATTGTCCATGTCCATGAGTCTCTGTTTGTTTGTCCTGTTCACTTGTTGCCTTTAGGTTTATATCCTGCATATAAGTGATATCATGTGATTTTCAGCTTTTTCTGTGTGGCTTATTTTGCTTAGTAATTATTTCAAGGTCCATCCATGTTGTTGCAGATGGCAGTATTTCATTTCTTCTTATGGCTGAATAATATTCCATTGTATATATGTACCACAGCTTCTTTAGCCAATCATCTATCGTAGGATACTTTGGTTGCGTCCATGTCCTCACCACCGTGAATAATGTTGCTATGTACATCGGTGTGCAAACATCTTTTTGGATATGGTTTTCAAGTCCTTGTGGTAAATACCCAGTAGAGGGATTCTTAGTATTTTGAGGAACCTCCATAGTGGCTGTACCAATTTGCAGTCTCACCAGCAGTGTATGAGGGTTCCATTTCTCTGCATCCTCTCCAACATTTGTTATTGTCCTGTGGATTATAGCTATTCTAACAAATGTGAGATGGTACCTCATTGTGGTTTTGATTTGGATTTCTCTAATAGCTAGCAATGTTGAACATCTTTTCAAATATTTGTTGGCCATTAGTATGTCCTCTTGAGAGAAGTGTCTGTTCAGGTCCTCTACCCATTTTTTGATTGGATTGTTTTTTTTGTTGTTGTTCTTATTGAGTTGAATGCATTCTTTGTATATTTTGAATATTAGGCCCTTATTGGAGACTTTGCTTGCAAATACATTTCCCCATTCGGAATGTTTTACCTTTACCTTGTTGACAGTTGCTTTTGCTGAGCACACAGTTTTTAGTTTGATGTAGTCCCATTCATTTATTTTAGCTTTTACTTCCCTTGCCTTTGGGGTCAAATTCATAAAATCCTCTTTAAGTCCAAGGTCCTTGAGTTTTGTTCCTATGTTTTCTATGCATTTTATTGTTTCAGGTTTTATATTCAGGTCCTTAATCCATTTTGAGTTAATTTTGGTGTAGTGATAGACAACAGTCTAGTTTGATTCTTTTGCAGGTGGCTTTCCAGTTTTTCCAGCACCATTTATTGAAGAGGCTTTCTTTTCTCCACTGTATGTTTTTGGCTTCTTTGTTGAAATTATTTGCCCATATAAATATTGGTTTACTTCTGGACTCTTGATTCTGTTCCACTGGTTCGTGTGTTTTGCCACCGACACCATGCCATTTTGATTACTGTCACTTTGTAATATAATTTGAAGTCGGGCAGAGTGATGCCTCCAGCCTCGTTCTTTTTCCTCAGCATGAGTTTGGCAATTCGGGGTCTTTTATGCTTCCATACAAATCCGATGATTTTTTGTAGCATTTCTTTAAAAAATACCAAGGGGATTTTGATGGGGATTACATTAAATCTATATAATGCTTTAGGTAATAAGGTTATTTTAACAATGTTGATTCTTCTAATCCAAGAACAGAATATTTTTCCATTTCTTTGTATCTTCTTCAATTTCTTTTAATAGGGTCTTGTAGTTTTTATTACATAGGTCCTTCACATTTTTTGTTAAATTTATTCCTAGGTATTTCATTCTTTTTGTTGCAGTTGCAAAAGGAATTATTTTTTCCACTTCTTTTTCTGACACTTCATTGTTAGAGTATAGGAACACTATGGATTTTTGAACATTGATTTTTTTATCCAGAAACTTTAGTGGTTTTGCTTATTGTTTCTAGTAGTGTTCTTGTGGAGTCTTCAGGGTTTTCTATATAGAGAATCATGTCATCTGGAAATCGTGACAGTTTTTCTTCTTTGTTTCCTATTTGGGTGCTTTTTATATCTTTCTCTTGTCTGATCGCACTCGCTAGGACCTCCAACGTTATATTGAATAACAGTGGTGATAGTGGACAGCCTTGTCTTGTTCCTGATCTTAGAGTGAAGATTTTTAGTTTTTCACCATTCATTATAATGTTGGCTGAGGGTTTGTCACATATGACCTTTATTATGTTAAGGTACTTTCCTTCTATACCGATTTTGTGAAGTGTTTTGATCATAAATGGATGCAGTATCTTGTCAAAGGCTTTTTATGCATATGTTGATATCATATAATTTTTATTTTTTAATTTTTTATGTGGTCTATCACATTAACTGATATGCGTATGTTGAACCATCCCTGTGCCTCTGGGATGAAGCCCACTTGATTGTGGTGTATAATCTTTTTAAATGTTGCTGTATTTGGGTCGCTGGAATTTTATTTAGGATTTTTGCATCTGTGTTTATGAGAGATATTGGTCTGTAGTTTTCTTTTTTTGCGTTACCAGGTTTTGGTATTAGGGTAATACTGGCCTCAGAATGATTTGGGAAGTATTGCCTTCCGTTTGATTCTTTAGAAGACTTTGTAAGTAGGTATTAAGAGTAGGTATTAAGTGTTCTTTGAATTTTTGGTAAAATTCACTGGTGAAGCCATCTGGTCCTGGACTTTTACTTTTTGGTAGGCTTTTGATGATTGTTTCAATTTCCAAACTGCTGATCGTCATTTAGATTTTCCAGTTCTTCTTAATTCAGTCTAAGAAGGTTGTATGTTTTCTAATACTGTTCCACTTCTTCTGGGTTATAAAATTTGGTGTTATGTCTTTTGTCATAGTATTCTTGTATGATCCCTTGTATATCTGTGGTGTCTGTCGTAATTTCCTCTCTTTCATACCTGATTTTGTTTATTAGTGTCCTTTTTCTTTTTTCTTTAGTGAATCTAGCCAGGGGTTTGTCAATTTTATTAACCTTCTCAAAGAACCAGCTCTTTGCATTTATTTTTTATTTTTATTTTTTTCAATTTTATTTATTTCTGCTTTAATTTTGATGATTTCTTTCCTTCTGCTGACTTTAGGCCTCATTTGTTCTTCCTTTTATAGTTTTTTAAGATGAAGTGTTAGTTGTTTATTTGTGCTCGTTCTTGTTTTTGGAGGTAGACCTGTAATGATATGAACTTTCCTCTTATGACCACTTTTACCGTGTCCCAAAAGTTTTGATGTGTTGTACTATCATTATCATTTGTTTCTATGTACTTCATGATCTCCCTTTTTATTTCTTCTCTGACCCAGTTATTCTTCAATAGTATGTTGTTTAATCTCCATGTACGTGTGGTTCTTTCTGCTTTCTTTTTACACTTGATCTCTAGTTTCAAAGCATTATGATCAGAGAATATCTTGGTATGATTTCAACCCTCTTATATATGTTGAGGCTATTTCTGTGTCCTAGTATGTGGTCATTCCTTGAGAATGTTCCATGTGCACTAGAAAAGAATGTGTAAGCAGCTGTTTTGGGATTGAAGGTTCTGTAAATCTCAATTATGTCCATTTGCTCTAATGTGTCCTTTAAAGATGTTATTTCTTTATTGATTTTCTATTTGGATGATCTGTCTATATCCGACAGTGGGGTATTCAGGTCCCCTACTACAATAGTGTTTTGGTCTGTTTCTCTCTTTACATATTTCGGGGCCCCTTGATTGGGAGCGTAGATATTAATAATTGTTATGTCTTATTGGTGCATGATTCCCTTTATCATTATGAAGGATCCCTTAGTATCTTTCTTTACCTCTTTAATTTCGAAGTCTATTTTGTCCGATATTAGTACTGCTACTCCCACTTTTTTCTGAATGCCTTTTGCTTTTAATATCATTTTCCACCCTTTTACTTTGAGTTTATATTTGTGTTGGAGCTGAGATGTATCTCCTGGAGGCAGTATATGGTTAGTTTTTGTTTTTTAATCCATTCTGCCACTCTGTGCCTTTTTATTGATGAGTTCAGTCCATTTACATTTAGGGTGATTCTTGAAATATTTTGTCTTTTAGCCATTTTATCATTTGCTTTCTGGTTACTTGGTGTTAACATTGCTTCCTTGTCGTTGTGTTTCTGTTTTCTTTATTTTGGTTGGCTTTTGTGAGTTTTCCCTCTGGTCCTTCTTGTTTTATGTTACATACTTCTGTTCTGAATCTTTGTTGTGTAGTCACCATTATGAATATGTAAAGGATAGTTATATATATGTACAGTCATCAATTTTCTTCTGCGTGTGACTTATCTTCATTCTCCTTTGTGAATCTGGATCTTTGAATCTTATCCTTTTCAGTCATTGTTGTCTCAATTTTTTCCTATATATGCTGAATGTTTATTACTATCTTGCTATAGCAAATTTTTTATTTTTTAAATTTATAATGCCCTGTTTTTTATAGGTTGTACTCCTCTGCTTCTATCAGCCTACTAGTCACCTCACTCCTAATTATGTATTTTTTTTTTTTGTCATTTTGTTTTAGGTGAGCTATCCCTTTCAGTATTTCCTGTAATGTTGGCCTCATGTGGAGAATTCCCTGAATTTTTATATGTCTGGAAAGATCTTAATTTCTCCTTCATATCTAAAGGAGAGCTTAGCTGGACACATTATTCTTGGCTGGTAGTTCCTTTTATTTGATAGTTTGAATATTTGATTCCACTCCTTTCTGGCTTGTAAGGTTTGTGCTGAGAAGTTCAACGATAAGCTAATGTATTTGTAATGTATTTGATAATTTTAATATGATGTGTTTTGGTGAAGGCCTTTTTGCGTTGAGATAATTGGATGTTCTATTGACTTCTTGAATTCCAAGCTCCAGCTCATTCCTTAGATTTGGGAAATTCTCGTCCACTATTTGTCTGAAAATGCTTTCTAATCCCTGCTCCTTTTCTTCCCCTTTGAGAATTCCCATTATTCTTATGTTTCCTCTCCTGATGATATCAGTTAGTTTTTGTATTCCCGTTTCATTATTTTTCATTCTTTGGTTTCTTACTTCTTCCTTCTGATTTATTTCTATATTTCTGTCTTTGATATCACTGATTCTTTCCTCCATTTGGTTGTCTTGTTATTTCATTTTTCAGTTCTTACAATGTGTTCTTTATCTCCAGAAGTTCTGTTCAGTTCTTCTTGACGGTTTTAATATCCTTGCTAAAGAACTCATTCTGCTCATCTAGTTTTTTTGATTCCTGAAATTGTTGATATGATTCATTATCGATCTTATTGAGTTTTCTCAGAAGTACCATCCTGAAGTCTCTGCCATTTAAGTCACATGTTTCTATGTCTGTAAGCTTATTTTCTGGAGATTTTTCTCTTTTTTTTTGTGAGCTGCCTTGTCACCTTAGTTGTTCGTGGTGTTTAATGGAGTATTTCTCCACCTAGGCATTAATGGAAGTGTATTTTTCTTTTTTTTTTTTTCCCCCCAAAAAGATTTATTATATAATGGTCTCTCTAACCTGTTGCCAAATAAGGGTTTTTTTGTCTGTTTGTTTGTTTTTTGTTTTTGGTTTCCAGTAGGTGGTATCTAAGCCTCTTGATCCCTGCTTTATATAAAATGTTAATAATGCCTTTTTTTTCCTTATAGGTGTTTAGTCTCACTTGTTACCCTCAGTCTCAGGTCTTGTCAGTGTTAGCGACAGTTTTGGTATAGTTTGTTCAGATTCCTCGGGGCTCTGCGGTATTTCGTCTCAGAGGGTATGTGGGGCGGGGCCCTCTGGGTTGGGGAGAGGGGGCTGCCACTCATCCTCATTTTTGCAACTGCGGTTTGTAAAAATCAATTGTTTTTTTGCCGTCCCCGCTTCTCTGCCTTCTGCCCTGATGACTGAGCAATGCCACCGCCTGGGTAGAACTCATGACTCTCCCAGACCGGGCTATTCAGGGAACTCCTGCACCCTCCCTCCCCCTCCACCTACAGGGAGCTCCAGCTACAAGAGGCAGCTTCTTTGTTTCTCCCAGTCCTGACACCTGGGGTTCAGACCCGCCATAGCTCTTATGTACAGATCCCACACTGAGACATGTTGGTGTGCAGTTTGGGTGTTTTTTATTGAGTTTTAGATATTTAGCTTATTGTTGTTTCACAGGGAGAGATCTGGGGACATCTCTTACTCCACTATGTTTTCTATAAAAAATACTTATTTTTTTTTTGTAATTATAGATGGAATTTTTTGAAGTGAATTTTCATTGGTAGTAGATAGGAACACAATGGATTTTTGTACATTCATTTTGTAGCCTGCAACTTAACTATTTGTTTACTGTTTCTAATAGTTTTTTGATGGAGTCTTTAGGGTTTTCTATATAAAGATTCATGGCATCTTCAAAAAGTGAGAATTTTTCCTCTATGTTACTAATTTGGATGTCTTTTATTTCTTTCTCTTGCCTGATTGCTCTGGCTAGGAATTCTAGGGCAATGTTAAATAACACTGATGAGAGTAGGCAGCCTTGTCTTGTTTCTGGTCTTAGAGGCAAAACTTTCAGTTTTTTGCCATTGAGTATAATATTGACTGAACATTTGTCATATGTGGCCTTTAGTATGTTGAGAGGTATTTTCTTTCTATAAGCACTGTATTGAGTATTTTAATCATAAGTGGATTTTGTATCTTGTCAACTGCTTTTTTTTGCATCTGTTGGTTTGATAATATGATTTTTATCTTTTATTTTGTTAATATGTATCACAATGATTGATTTGCACATGTTGAACCATCCTTGTGCCCCTGGAATGATCCCCACTTGATGGTGATCTATTATATTTTTAATGTGTTTTGTAATCAAGTTGCTAGTATTTTATTTAGGATTTTTGCATCTATGTTCATTAGAGATAGTGATCTGTAATTTTTTTGTCTTATCCTTGCCAGGTTTTGGTATCAGGTTAATGTTGACCTCATAAAATGAATTAGGAAGTATTGCCTCTTCAATTTTTTGAAGGAGTTTGAAAATGATATTAAATGATCTTTGAATGTTTGGAAGAATTTGCTAGTTAAAGCCATCTGGTCCTGGACTTTTACTTTTTGGATAGTTTTTGATGACTTAATTTCCTTACCGTTGATCGGTCTGTTTAGATTACGCAATTTTTTAATAATTTAGTCTAGGAAGGTTACATATTCCTAAGAACTTGTATATTTTTTCTGTTATCAAATTTGGTGGCATATAGCCTTTCATAATGATCTTGTATAGTCCTATGTATTTTTGTGGTATCCATTTAACTTCTCTTTCATATCCGATTTTGTTCATTTGAGTCTTTTCCCTTTTTTTTTTTTCATAGTGATTCTAGCCAGAGGTTTGTCAATTTTTTTTTCAAAGAACCAGTTCTTGTGTTAATTTTTTCTATTTTCTTTTTGTTTTCTATTTTATTTAATTTTGCTCTAGTTTTTATTATTTTCTTTTTCCTATTGACTTTGGGCTTCCTTTATTCTTTTTCTACTTCTTCGAGGTGAAATGTTAGGTCATTTATTTGAGATTTTCTTGTTTCTGGAGGTAGGCCTGATATAGAGTGCCGTCTTATTAACCTTTTGCCGTATCCCCCAAATTTTGATGTCATATTGTCATTCTCATTTGTCTCAATGTATTTTTTGATGTCATTTAGTAGCATGTTATTTAATCTCCACTTATTTGTGGTTTTTCCAGATTTCTTTCTGCATTTAATTTTTAGTTTCAAATTGTTGTGTTTGGCAAATATGCTTGGTATGATTTCAGTCTTCTAAAATTTGATGAGGCTAGTTTTGTGCCCTAGCACATGGTTTTTGAGAATGTTCATGTGCACTAGAGAAGAATATATATTCTGGTGTTCTGGGATGAAAAGCTCTATATCGGTTACAGATATTAGTCCATTTGGTCTAACATGTCATGTAAGGCCTATATTTCCTTATTGATTTTGTTTGGATGATCTATCCATTGGTATCAATGGGATATTTAGGTTCTCTACTATATTTGTGTTTTTGTCAGTTTCTCCTTGTAGTTTTGTTAATAGTTGCTTTACATATTTTGGTGCTCCCAGGTTAGGTGTATATATATTAATATGTGTTATGTCTTCCTTTTTCATTATGAAGTGTCCATCTTTGTCTTTCATTACCTTTTTTATCTTGACGTCTGTTTCATCAGTGGTCCTTTTTCTTCTGATTGCATCTTATCTCCATTCAGCTATGCATGTGCTTTTTACCTGTTCTCTTGTGTTTTTGTTATCACAAGCTATTCCGTTTTCTGTTATGTGTTCCTTTACAAATTGCAGTAGCTATTGTCTTTTTAAAAAAGTGTTGTTGCTCCTTTTAACCTTTGTATTATATTTAAGTGTTTTACAGTTTGTCGTGAACTAGGCTTGCAATTGTTTGTCTGTTAGTCATCTTACTCATAGCATTGTATCCTTTTTGTTTTAGGTGGAAGAGCACCTTTAAGTATTTCTTGTAAGGCAGGGGTTCTGGTGATCAATTCCCTCTGCTTCTGTATGTCTAAAAAAAAACCTTGTTTCTGTTTCATATGAAGAATAACTTTTCTGGATAAGTTATTTTTGGCTGGTGATTTCTCTTTTTAGTAATTTGAATATTTGATTCCACTGTCTCCCAGCTTATAGGGTTTCTGCTTAAATATCTGATGATAATCTAATGGGGTTTCCTTTATAGGTTACTGTCTTCTTTTCTCTGGCTGCTTGAGAATTCTTTCTTTGTCATTAATTGTGACAGTTTTAATAAATGTGCTTTTAAGAAGGCCTTTTTGCATTGAGATAAGTAGGTGTTCTGTTAAATTCTTGGATTCAAGCATCCAGTTCTCTCCATGGTTTTGGTAAGTTCTCGACAATTCGTTTGAATAGGCTCTCTGTTTCCTTCTCCCTCTCTCTTTCTTCTGGTACACTCATTATTCTTATGTTGCTCTTTCTGATAGAGTCAGATAGTTCTTGTAGAGTTCTTTCATTTTTTTTTTTTTACTCTCAAATCTCTCACTTTTTCCATCTGAGTCATTTCTAGATTTCCACCTTTGATATTACTAATCCTTTCCTCTATCTTGTTTGCGCTATTTCTTAAGTTTGCTAGTTAATTCTTCCTTTCTTTATTGAGTTCATCTCCAGAATTTGTTTTGTTCTTTTTAATAGTTTTAGTAATTTGTTAAAGTACTCCTTTTGTTTGTTGATTTTATTTCTGAGTTTATTAAACTGACTTTCTGAGTTTTCTTGTATTTCTTTGAGGTTTTTTTCAGAACTTCAATCATAAATTCTCTGTCATTTAAATCACATATTTCCATGTCTTTAAGTTTATTTTCTGGAGATTTTCAATTTTCTTTTTGAGCCACCTTGTTACTTTGATTATTCATGATATTTGATGGATTATTTCTCTGCTTAGGCATTTATGGGAATGAAATCTGTTTTTTAAAAAAGTATTTGACATGTCACTATTTTAGGATGTTGGTAAGTAAAGCGTGGTACTAAAGCGCAAGTTTTTATTTTCTCCTACTTGCACTGCTGGGGCTTCCAAAATCTGTGGGCTGGTGTTGCCTCAGCTGCAGAAAATGCCTTGTATTCTATGAGGAAATGGACATCCCCTTTACATCCCTGTCACCTCAGCTTCAGGGTACCTCTTCTGTGGATTGAAAGTGGTGGGCTATAGATTTCCTTTGTGTTCCTGGCCCCGCCCTCCCATAGCTAGAAGTCTCTGGCAGAGCTGCTGTGTGTGAGTTGACCCAGCTGCCTCTGCCAGGCTGTACCACTATGGGTGGGAGAGGAGTGGGTGGAGGGAAGTGGGTTTCTGCATCTACAGTTCTGTTCTCTCCAGTGAGTTTAGCCACACTTAGTACAGACCAGTTAGCCTGGAAAGTTTTTTTCAGCTCTTTCTTGATCTTCCAAGGGAGGATTTTACTTCTGTGTGAGCCACAGGGTGGACAAGTACCTGCATCTGCAGAATCCTTTGTTTGATGATGTGAGGGTATGGAATGTTGCGACTCTTTGCACTGCTGCTCTGCCCCTGACCCTGGACCCAGCTTCAATGTGTACCAGCCACCCATGTACAATTGCTGTCCCTGCCCCTTCTCATTTGCCTAATGGGGGTTCCACCTCTACCCTTCACTGCTGTTGCCTCTGCTGGGGCTGTGTGAGTTCTGGACTGTATCTGTGGTTCTGTATTTGTATTCTCCCTCTCCCACTCCATTCTTTTCTGCCCTATTTGCTCTGATATGGATGTCTCAATGTGTGGATCTCTCAGATATGTTTGCGTGTTGAACAGGGAATCCTTTGTTGAATTATAGCTGTCCAACTTGTTTTAATTTCAAAGGGAGGGACCTGGAGGTCTCCTTACATTACCATACTGCTTACATCCACGAAACAGTATTTTAACTTTAGTCACCATGGTGTATGTTACATCACCATGACTTATTTACATTATTGAAATATAGTATCTTTTTTTCATTTGCATGAACATTTATTTTCTTTATGTAGAAACTTCCTGGCTCACCAGAGCTCCATTCATGAACCTATCCCATATCTTTGCATTCAATCAGCACCATCGCTTTTCTTAGTGTCCCACTTCTCTAGCATTGTTCACATTTGTGTGGAGTGCTCTATGATGGAGCCTAAATATATACCATTGATGGAATTTCTAGAGCCTCCTTTATCAGAATTGTGGTTTAATGAAGTAGGATAATTGATCTTCACAAGCCTGTTTATTTTTCTTTCATTTTTGAGTTCCATGTTTAAAAAAAGGCATGAAGTATTTCATTTTTGAAAACAGTGGTAAAACACTCACGTACCTACCACCTAGAGTAGGAAGGACTAGTTAAGATGCTTCTGTACCCAGTCTTCCCTCTGAAGGGGTAACCTGTTAATAAAGAAAATTTTATAGTTGTTATTTTTTTGTTTTTCATAATTGTTTCACTATATATCCTAAACGATATACTGTTAGGTTTTCTTTAGTTTTGACATTTTTAACAAGTAAAATTAGCCAGATGCATAAGTTTTTGAGAACTGTTGACTTTCAAAGCTGTAAAGGAGTTCAGAGATCTTGTTCAAGCTAAATATATAAAATAATGGAATTGGTACGTCTTGCCTTCCTAAAACAACCATTTCAAAAAAGTTTATTAAAGAATCTGCATTATAAGGAAAAATACTTTTATATTATCTAACAATAAAGATCTTTAGTATTTAGTCTGTATTTTAATTATATTAAAGTTCTCTTGTGTGAACTTTATGTTTGGTAAATATTTTAGAAAGATTATGTCTTCCTTTAATAGGTGAGAAAGTGAAGATAGGAGCTCATATTTAGGAGTTTATTATAAGTAGTAATTAGCATATCAGGTGTATTCTGTACAGACCTTTCAACTTTGCTGTGTGTTTGAAAATTTCCACATTAAAAATATTGATAAGTCACGGATGATTATTAAAATAAATAGTAATGTGCCAGGCCTACAAATTGCTGAGTATTTTTGTACTCTATTTCATTACTTTGGGAAACTACAAATAATTGTGTTTTATTCAGTCTTAGCCCTAGCCATGTGATAATTGGAATATCTCATTATATGAAGAAGGTTGTCTGCAGCAACAGGAATATTCAAGAAGATGGAGGTACTTTATTCTATTTATTCTAAGTTTTTTTACCCTGCCACATCCTTGGCCTGTCCTATTTGCTTGGTGCATGTCTCTATCCCTCAGTGTCCTTTTCTATCTCTTCTTTCATCTTAAAAACATTTCTTTTAATTTCAGCAGTACTACATGGTTTTGTCATTTCAGTGGTTGATGACTTTCAGGGATGTAGCTGTAGACTTCTCTCAGGAGGAGTGGGACTATCTGAACCCTGCTCAGAGGGATTTGTACAGAGATGTGATGATGGAGAACTATAGCAACCTGGTCTTACTAGGTAAGGGTATCTATCCCCAAATAACTTGTGAATTTTAGGTGTATCTTTCAATTTTCTGGGTGCATTTCTTTTTCCTAGGGAGTTAGTTTGTGCTGTATGGATTAGGAGATGGGCAGCTCTTTGTGATACCTTTGTCTTCTCCATCCTTTGTACCTTTAAATCTTGTCCTTTGTTTAGTTGCCTCTTTTCTTGAGGACTGAGTTTGAATTCAGGAACAGCATGATTATGTCTCATTATTTTTTCTTAAAAATAGGACTATCTGTTTCTAAGCCTGATGTGATTTCCTTATTGGAGCAAGGGAAAGATCCTTGGATGATTTCAAGGAACATGGCAGGAGGATGGTGTCCAGGTGAGTAAGGATTTAACAGATAGTAAAAGGCACTGCTGTTAAGAACCAAGTTGGTGAGGGAGGCAGCACCTTAAAGGCCCATCCAAGAATTGTGAAGACAAGACCTAAGATACATGGAAAAACGTAAAGACTCTCCATTTTACCCCTACCTGTACCTCTGTGCTACTCATCTGTCATAACTCTCTCCCCTTTCAAAATCTTTTTTTTGAGGAAACATCCTATTTTTTATATGACTTGGATCCACTTCTTTCCCTTTTATTTTTTAAAATATATTTTTTTTATTTTTCAATACAATTGACATATAATATTAGTTTCAGGTGTACAACATAGTGCTTAGACATTTATATCTTGTACAAAGTGATCACCCCGATAAGTCTGGTACCCATCTGACACTATACGTGGTTATTACAGTACTATTGACTGTATTTCCTATGCTGTTCTTTATATCCCCACAACTGTTTTTTTTTTTTATAACCGGCAATGTGTACATCTTACTCTCTTCCCCCTTTATGCCCAGGCCTCCAACTCTCTTCCCACCTGGCAACCATCAAAATGTTCTCTGTATCTATGAGTTTGTTTCTGTTTTGTTTATTTTCTTTTTAGATTCCACGAAGAAGTGAAATCATATGGTATTTGTCTTTATCTGCTTTATTTCACTTAGTATAACTCTCTAGGTTCATCCATGTTGTTGCAGATGGCAAGATTTTATTCTTTTATGGGTGAGTAATAGTCCATTGTATATATGCATCACTTCTACTTTATTCCTTTGTCTATCGGTGGACACTTAGGTTGCTTCTATATCTAAGTAATGCTGTGGTGAACATAGGGAAGCATATTTCTTTGCGAGTTAGTGTTTTAGATCTCTTTAGATAAATTCCCAGATGTGAAATCGCTAGGTCCTTCTTTTCTCTTCTTTAGCTTTTGTTTTAAAGTCTATTTTGTCTGATATAAGTATTGCTGCCCAGCTTTTTTTTGTATGTATTTGCATGAAATATTTCTTTTATCCCTTTACTTTCAATCTGTGTGTCTTTCCATCTGAAGTGAGTCTTTCGTAGGCAGCATATATATGGGTTTTGTTTTCTTATACATTCAACTACTATATCTTTTGATTGGAGTATTTAATCCATTTACGTTTAAAGTAATTGTTGGTAGATATGTAGTTGTCGCCATTTTATTATTCATAATTTTGGTTTTTGGTTTTTCTTCTTGCTAAAAAAGTCCCTTTAACATTTTTTATAATACTAGTTTGGTGTCGATGAACTTCTTTATTTTTTTCTTGTCTGGGAAGCCCTTTATCTGTCCTTTGATTCTAAATGATAGCATCGCTGGGTAATCTTGGTTGTAGGTCCTTGCTTTTCAGTACTCTACTTCATGACATTTGCTTCCTGCCTGCTAAGTTTCTGTTGAGAAATTAGCTGACGTATGGGAGCTTCCTGGTGTGTAACTAACTGCCTTTCTCTTGCTGCTTTTAGGATTCTCTCTTTGTCTTTAATCTTTTCCACTTTAATCATGTCTTGTCTTGGTGTGGGATTATTTGGATTCATCTTGTTAGGGAATCTTAGTGATTCTTGGGCTTATATGTCTATTTCCTTCACCAGGGTAGGGAATTTTTCTGTCATTATTTCTTTAGATGGATTTTCAATTCCTTGCTCTCTCTTTTCTTTTTCTGGTACCTCAGTAATGCAAATATTGGTATGCTTGACGTTGTCCCAGAGGTCCCTTAAACTATCCTCAGTTTTTGGATTCTTTTTTTTTTTTTTTGTTACTGTGCTGATTGGATTTTTTCTGCTACCTTGTCTTCTAAATCGCTGATTTGATCCTTTTCTTCATCTAATCTTTTGTTGATTCCCTCTAAGGCAGCGGCCCCTAACCATTTTGGCACTAGGGACCAGTGCGCCTATGAGAGTCCAATGCTTGAGCTGAGGTGGTAATGCTAGTCCTGGGGAGTTACAGCAAATACAGATGAAATTTTCCTTGTTTGCCCACCACACATCTCTTGATGTGTGGCCCAGTTTCTAACAGGCCATGGACTGGTACTGTTCTGTGGCCTCGGGGTTGGAGACCCTGAGACCCCTGTTCTAAGGTAGTCTTTATTTTAGTTACTATATTCTTCATTTCTGACTGGTCTTTTTTGTGTTTTCTATCTCCACTTTTATGTTTTCTGTCTCTTTGTTAAAGTTCTCATTGAGTTCATTTACTCTTCCCCTAAGTTCATTGAGCATCCTTATAACCAGCTTTTTGAACTCTGCATCTGGTAGGTTGCTTGTCTACATTTTGTTCTTTTGCGGGAGTTTTGTTCTGTTCTTTCATTTGGGACATGTTTTTTTGTCTCCTCATTTGCCTGCCTCCCTGTATTTGTTTTTATATATTAGGTAGAGCTGCTATGTCTTGGTAGAGTGGCATTATGTAATAGGTATCCTGTGGGGCCCAGTGGTGCTGTTTCCCTGGGCACCTGAGCCAAGGAATTCCAGGTGTGTCCCTTGTGTGAGTCGTGTGTGCCCTATTATTGTAGTTGAGCCTTGGTTGCTGTTTGCACGTCACTGGGAGTTATTAGTCTTCAGGTTGATTGGTTGTGAGGAGTGGCTGTGACTACTTTGGAGGAGGTATTCTGCGAGGGTGGCCCTATAAAGTGCGATTCCCTTTAATACGGCTCTGGTGCCTGTTGAGTCCACCCCTTGGGTCTGTCCTTTGTGGAAGTGGTTGAGTGGTGCTCTGGTGTTGTATAAAGCTGGCCACCGGGTATGTTGGTTCTGGGGTCTCTTGGGAGGGACTCTGGTGGTGGCTAAGTTCAGCTGCTGTCTGTGCCCTGCCCAAGGCCTCTTAGTATGAGCTACAAAATGATCTACAGATGGTTGTCACTTGTGCTGGGCTTATAAGTGCCTGGGAAAGGCTAAGCTGCTATCTGAGTCTGGCTGCCATTAGTGCCGGGCTTTGAGATGCTTAGCAAGAGGTGCAAATTACTTTGATTTTCCTTTGAAGTACTGATGGCGGTGTCTAATCTTGAAAAAAAAAAAGCACCAAATAATGTCAGAATGGGCAGGGGTGAGGGCTGAGGGCTTGTGGTGGGCATTACATGATTGTTAAGGAATATTGTTTGATAATCAAATAAAGATGAGGAACATCTTGGCGCCAGGTTATAGGGAAAACTAAAGCCTGCAGAACGAGACATAAAAAAAAGGTATGAGCATGCTGAGGCCAGATGCTCCTTACTACTTTTTTTGGATTTTGAACATTTGAGAGATTCTAGAAAAGTCCACAGGGCGAGCTAAGACAGGCCATTTGTATGGAAAAGCCTCTGGAAATGGTTTGGGTGAGCCTGCAAGTTGGCTAGGGTGGGTTCTTGGAAAATCATGAGAGTGGTGTGAGAGGCGTTAGCCAGGTTGATGGAGACTCAGGGTACTTGCCTGCACCTGCAAGCTCCATTGGGGGACGTGTTAAACAAAGGAACAGTGGCTTCTGTGAGCACTTTTATCTCGGAGGAAGCTGCCCCATCAGCCCTTGCCCTGAAGTCAGACTGTTCAGTTTCTCCCTGTATGTCCCTGGTGCTTTTTGAGCTCCTGCCCCAGTGCTGAAGTGAAGACTGAGTGAGTTCATCAGGGTAAGTCCATTCATGGGCCCTTTAAGAAGGATACCTGCAATTCCATCAGCCTTTCATCTCACTCAACCACAATCCCTGCTCGTTTTCAGAGCCCGAAGTTATGGGCACTTCTCTTTCCGGCACTGGAACCCTGGCCTAGGGGTTGTAGTGTGAGGCTGGGACCCCTCACTCCTCATGGGGAACATCTGCAGCTGAGATATCCTTCCCGCTTTTTAACTGCCATATGTGGGTTTGGGACCAGTCTGTTTCACATCTATGCTCCTCCTACTAGTCTTGACGTGGCTTCTTTTGTATATCTTTAGTTGTAGGACTTCTGTTCAGCTAGACTTCTGCCTGGACTGGTGGTTCTCAATGACAATTTTTCTGTAGTTTAGTTTAATTTTGAAGTTGGAGGAAGAGGTGAGTACAGCATTTACCCACTTCACCATCTTGACCAGATGTCCCACTTCTTTCCCTTCTAAATTTAAACTCTTGTGTATTTTTTAAAAACCTCTTGAAATACATATTAAGCCTTTTTGTTCATTTTTCCTGTTGATTTTTTACTTTTTTTTTGACCTGTTTTGCTTTAATGCAGTAATTCCATGTGTGAAAGGATGTTCATTCACTTTTAATCAGCATTTGACTTAAAAAATTAATACAGCCTTTTCTTGGTCTGTGGGAATTAAAGAAGTATATAAGTTATTAAGATACAATCTAATAAAGAGCCTAGTAGATGTCCATAAGTAACTTCCAGAAAGCAGACTCAACCATAAGACTTATATATGGAGCTTAGAAGAAAGTGCTGAAGATATAAATTTCAAATAGTGCTGGGAGAAAAGGATATGCCTCCTTTTAGGAAAAAGTACACAGAAATGCTTATAGATAAGAGAGGGTAATAAATAAATTGTAGAAAATTTAGGTGTCAGGGAAAAGTGAGAGAGTAATTTTCAAATAAGTTGGTGACATTCTTAATATGGGCAAAAATGGGGCTGTAAGCATAGACCGAAGGATTTTTTTTTTTTTTAAATAAAAGATAAGGCTTTAAATTTTTAAAAATGCTTTTAAGTAATAGGAATACTATTCATTTTTAAAAGTGTTCTAGTTGTAGGATGTAGATTATTTTATTTCAATTTTTTCACAGTGTCACAAATGTGTTTTAAAGATTTTTTGTTTAGTTTATTATAAAAATTTTCAGATATACACAAGGATAGTAGAATGGACATCCCATTAATAAATCCACTTTTGGGCTCCAGCAGTTATTAAAATGTTTTCAGTCTGATATGTGAGATTCCTGGGCCAAAAAGTTTAAACCTTGTAAAGCTCCTAATATTTTAGTGCAGAAATGCATGATCCAGTGAAGCCAACTTATCCAGCTCAATTCATGCAAGTATTAATAGTTGGTTAATTCATCAAAAAGGTTAAAGTAAAAAAGTATAATATGCTACAGTCATTTTATTTTAACTGAAAATGTTTAGTTACAGATATATTTTACCCATTTTATAATGTCAGGGCAGGCATTTTCTTTGAAAATAGGTTTCCGATTTGGAGTTCTGCCTTATTTTTGTCTATACTAAACCCATAATGTGTTAGTCATAATTTAAACTTTTGTTTTTTTACATGAAGGGGCAACATAAAGATTCTTGCAATCTAATGTGAATAGAGAATCCAATAGAGCTGCGCTGTCCTATATGGTAGCCCCTAGGTACATGTGGCTATTTTAATTTAACTTTAATTAAAATTAAATAAAATAAAAAATTCAATTATCTAGTAGTACTAACCATGTTTCATGTGCTCAGTCATTACATTTGGCTACTAGCTACCATATTGGACAAGTCAGGTTCTAAACATTTCCATCATTTCAAAAAAATGTGTTGGCATTGCTGTCAGTGTAAACAGTTTCTCTCCTGTACACAAGGTTTTTCCTGTTCATTTATCTCCATATAATTCGAGCAGTTTTTTTTTTTAGTGATTAGCAGAATATTCTACTTAATTTATTGTGTTTTAAAAACCTTTATTATGTAAGTTATGATATATAAAAAAGAATACATATAAAATTTAAAGTGTAACAAAAACCTGTGACTGCCATACATAAGAGCTAGAATACTTTACAGTGCTATTACACTTAACTTATGCTCATTTTTAATTCTATTTTACTGCCTCCCCAATGTTACAATAATATCTAACCTGATTTTTGTGTTTATTCTTCCTATGATCTTTTTATATGATTGAATAGTTTTATCATATATGTTAGTATCCTTAAGCAATGTATTTAATTTTCTTTCTTTTTTTTTTTATGTTACTGAATATTACAAATATGGTTTTGTACTATCTGGAGCATTTTCTGATCTGATTTTTTTCACCTCATATGATATTTATAGGATTCATGTATGTCTTTGCATGTAGCTATGGTTCATTAATTTTTATTGTAGTATATTATCCCATTATGTGAATACACTACAATTTATCTGTTCCCTAATTCAGTAGAATTTTGCTTCTTTGAACTAAATTGATTGTGAATATTCTTGTAAATATCTGTGCTACTCATGTGTATGAATTTCTCTAGGACCTATACCTAGAAGTGGAATTTCTTGTTCACAGGGTATGTAAATGTTTAACTTTTCTAGATAATGACAAAATATTTTTGAGGTAGTTGTGCTAATTTGCTCTTCTGGCACAAATTTTCTTTGGTGCACTTCCTCATTTGCACTTAGGATTTATAATCACACTTTAAAATTTGTGCCAATATAGTTTTGCTCAGAATTAGCTAAACTCAAAGTTAAGGGCACAGTCCTCCAGACTGCCAAATTTACCCGACTTCTGACACTAGCTGAAAGTTCAAGAGGTCCACAGGGTTACCCTCATTTTAGATCAGCTGGCCACAAATTTGGGGATCTTCATGGACTACTTCAAATTTGATTATTCCACAACTCATGCAACTTTGAAAAGCACTAAGCTTATAATTCATTTTATTATAGCAGAAGAACACCAGCAAAAGGATTAGAATCAGCCGAAGGAATAGACACAGGGCAGAATCTGAGAAGGTTCCACATGTGAAGTTTCCATGTCCTCAGAGATGCATTATCCTCCTATCATTGATGTGTGACAATATGCATGGAGTCTTGCCAAACTAGGATGCTCACCTGAGCTTCAGTGTCCGAAGTTTCTAATTGAGGCTTCATGATATAAGCATGATTGATTGAGTTATTGCCCATGTGGCTGAACTTAAGGTCCAACTTCCTCCTCTTTTATAGAGGCTGATTCATCATACCCAAAGACCCAGACCTCTAATCATATAGTTCATCTTTCTGGCATGGACAGCCCCCACTGGGTGTCACAAAGTTAACAAACTGTCACTTGTGGTCTAAGGGCCCCACTGTGAGTAACAAACACTCCTATCACTTGGGAAATTCTAAGCTTTTAATGGTTATCTCCCAGTTGCCAGGACAAAGGTTGGATCTCCTTTAGGGAATGTTATTTCTTTACTACATAATAGTGAATATAAAATTCTACTACATTTTCCTAGTTTGTATTAATTAGACTGAACATTATTTGAAAAGTATATTTACTATTTGTACTTCCTTTTTATGTGAAATTTTGCCATTTTTCCCACTAGGTTGTTTAGGTTTCTTTTCTTTCTCTCTCTTTTTCTCTTTCTTTCTCTCTTTTTCTTTCTTTTCTTTTCTTTTCTTTTCTTTCTTCTTCTCTCTCTCTCTCACTTTCTTTCTTACCATTTAAAAATTTTTTTTTGTTAAAACACAGCCAACATATATCATTAATTTCAGGTGTACACCATAGTTATTCAACATTTATATACCTGAAGAAGTGATCACTATGATAAATTCAGCAACCATCTGACACTGTGTAATGCTATCACAATATTATTGACTATATTCTCTATGTTGTATACCACATCCCTGTGACTTATTTGTTTTATACCTGGAAATTTGAACTTCTTCTTCCCCTTCACTTTTTTGTCCCTTTTTTTGATTTTTCAATTACAATCAATATTAACAATATTATTTTATTATTAGTTTCAGGAGTACAGCATAGTATTTAAACATTTACATAATTTATGAAATGATCCCCCTGATTAGTCTAATACTCACTTGGCACTATATGTAGTTAGTACAATATTATTGACTATATTTTCTTTACTGTACTTGACATCCTCATAGCTGTTTTTTACCTGCCAATTTATACTTCTTAATCCCTTCCCCTTTTTCACCCTACCCAAAACTCTTTCCATCTGTCAACCATCAGCTTGTTCCATACATCTGTGAGTCTGTTGCTGTTTTGTTTGTTTAGAATCCACACATAAGTGATATCATATGGTATTTGTCTTTCTCAGTCTGACTTATTTCACTTAGCATAATACCTTCCATGTCCATCCATATTGTTACAAATGATAAGGTTTTATTCTTTTTTTATGGCCAAGTAATACTCCAGTGTATACACGTATCACGTTGTCTTTGTCCAGTCCTCTATTGCTGGGCACTTAGGTTGCTTCTGTATCTTGACTATTGTAAATAATGCTTCAGTGAACATAGGGGTACATATATCTTTCTGAATTAGTGTTTTGGTTTTCTTCAGGTAAATACCAAGAAGCGGAATTGCTGGGTCATATGGTAGTTCTATTTTTAATTTTTTAAGAACCCTCTATACTGTTTTCCACAGTGGCTGTACCAATTTGCAATCCCATGAACAGTGCATGAGGGTTCCCTTTTTTCCACATTCTCGCCAACACTTGTTGTTTGTTGATTTATTGATGATGGCCATTTGGACAGATGTGAGTTGATATCTTATTGTGGTTTTAATCTGCATTTGTCTAGGTATATTTTCTTAATTATTTGTAGGAGTTATTTACTTACAATTATGGTAAAATACAAGTAACCAAATTTATTACCATCTTAACTTTTTTTTAGTATAAATTCAGTAACATTAAGTACATTTACATTGTTGTGTAACTACCACCACAACTTTTTCATCTTCCAAGAATGAAACTATGCCCTCATTAAATAATTATTCCCAATTCTTTTCTGCCCTCAGTAGAGAACCACCATTCTACTTTCTACTCTATGATTTTCAATACTCTAGGTGTCTGAGTTTAATCATACAATATTTTTCCTTTTGTGTATGGCTTATTTCACTTAGTGTAATATCCTCAAGGTTTTTGTGTCAGAATTTCTCTTTTAAGGCTGAATCATATTCCACTGTATGCATTTACCACATTTTGTTTATTCATTCATTCATTGATGGACACTTCGGTTATTTCCATTTTTTTGGCTAATGTGAATAATGCAGCTAGTAGCATGGGTATACAAATATGTCAACTCCCTGCTTTTAAATTTTGGGGTATATATCCAGAATTGGAATTGCTGGATATATGGTAATTGTATGTTTAATTTTTTGAGGAACCGTCATACTGTCTTCCATATTAGGTGCACTGTTTTATAGTCCCACCAACAATGCACAAGGTTTGGATTTCTCTACATTCTCACTGATATTCGTTATTTATTTATTTTTTAAATAATAGCCATCCTATTGGGTGTTAGGTGGTATCCCATTGTGATTTGGAATTGCATTTCCCTAATGATTAGTGATGTTGAGCCTCTTCTTGTGCTTATTAGGTATTTATATATCTTTGGGAGATGTCTATTCAAATACTTTGCCCATTTAAAAATTGAATTGTTTGTTTTTTCTTTTGTTCAGTTGTAGGAGTTCTTTATATATTCTGCCTATATACTCCCTTATTAGATATGCGATTTGCAAATATTTTTTCCATTCTATGGGTATCCTTTTTATTCTGTTAATGATGTGTCTCAGTTTTGGGCTACCTTAACGAAATACTGTAAATGTAGCTTACAAACAACAGCATTTATTTCTCAACAGTTCTGGAGGCTAGAAGTTCAAGATCATGGGGCCCTCTTCCTGCTTCATGCTGGTGCCTTCACACTGTACTCTCCTGTGGTGAAATGGCCAGAGATCTCTCTGGAGCCTCTTTAATCAGGCAGTAACCTCTTTCATGAGGGTTCTACCCTCATGACCTAAGCACCTCCCAAAGGCCTCACTTTCTAATACTGTGACATCAGGCACTGGGATTTCAAAATGAATTTTGGGAGGGACACAAACATTTAGACCATAACAATGTCCTTTGATGCACAAAATTTTAAATTTGGTAAAGTCCAATTTATTTTTTTCTTTTGTTATTTGAATTTTGGTGTCATATTAAGAAAATTACTGCCAAATCCAATGTCATAAAGCTTTTCCTCTGTTTCTTTCTAAGAGTTTTATAGTTTTGGCTCTTGATTTCTTGGTCTATTGATTTTTAGTTTCATTCGTTGTGATTAGAAAATATATAATTTCAGTGTTTTCAAATTTATTAAGACTTGTTTTGGGGCTTTGAAGTCTTTTTCTGGGCTTCCCAAGAGATAGGTTCTATTGACTGCTTCCTCCACCCACCAATCTATGGGTCCCATTTACTATTTCTTTGAGTGTTTTATGATTTGTGTTGAAAATGGGACATTTCAGATAATATAGCAACTCTGACCCCTCCAGGAGTTGTTATTGCTGATTTTTTGTTTTTTAATTTTAAAATTTATTTATTTAGTAAGTTGTCTGGATTAATTCTGTAGTCTTTTTTCCTACAGTATGTGCCCACTGATGTCTCTTCTCAGGTTTTTTAAATCTTATGTTTATTTTTAAGCCTAGGGCAAAGTTCTTACCTACTAATTTATTTACTTTAGTGGCTATGGTATAATTCTGGTTTTCTCTTTGATCATGAGAATTTTCATATAATGTTTCAGTGTTATTGGCATCAAGTTTCATATATACTTTAGTTATATTTTTAAAGTATAGAAAATATGCAATGACGAGCTAACATCTTCATTACAAGTTCCAATAAGAGTACAATGGAACAACAATCACCAGAAATCATTTAAGATAACTAAAATTAAGAACAGAAGGATTGGAGTTATGTTTTGCAGTAGTTCACCATTTGCCCAGGAAAATCATAGCTTTGACATCCAAGCATAAAGTTACTTATAAAGAAAGGAAAATCAGATTGTCATCTAGTCTTTCTACAGCAAAGCTTTATTTCAGAAGTCAATTTATAGTTTTCTATTTAATTATATAAATACATGAATTTTGATCTAAGAATTTTGATCTTATATCTAGCCAAATTGTTTAATACATACAGCAGCTGGGAATATTATTCCCTTAACTTCTTCCTGATGAATCTACCAGAAAATTAGCTTCAGAAAATCAAAATAGAGACACATCAATTACTAGAGATTGGTATTGAACATTAAATATATATAATAACTTGTGTATATAATATCAATGATGGTATTAAGGGCAGGAGTATAGTATTATTGTTCAGATGTAGTATAATTCTCCAAAAAGTAGGGTGGAAATGTTTATAAAAGTATAATAAACTTACATATTACCTTATAGGTATTAATGCGAGTAATTGTTTCAAGTCAGAAGCTGGGGAGAGATAAAAGAGGTTAGTAGTTACTTCCAATATTTCTCATGATAGAACGAACACCAGTTAGATAATAGCAAAAAGAGTGATGGAGGTAGGGGAGGGGGAGAGGAAGAGGGAGAGGTAGGAGAAAACAGGTATTACATAAATTTATTAGGATAAACATAACCATTGGATCAAAAATGTGAAGTTGACTAAATATGAAAAGATAAACCTAAAAATACAGAATAAGTAAAATGCTCTACATAGTCAAAGACTATGTAAAAGACATGGATGTGTGCATATTCGAGGGTTTATGTGTCATAGATCAAAGTTATAGCACTTAGGCCAAACTCTGATTATACTAAAATATGCTTCTATTTATCTAAAACAGGAAGGATGTTATAATTTTTTTTAGAAGTTTTTTTTTTCTTTTGACCTACAGGGGAAGGGGAAAAAGTTGGATGAAGAGGATGTCTTGGACTATGTTTTGTAAATTTGAGTTTGGAACTGTATAAATATCTTACATAATTATAAAACACAATGAAATTTAGAAAAATCCCTGGAACTAAATAAGAAGTGAAACAATTCAATTTAAATGTGTGCCTAGTGGTTACATATGCTAAGGATAAAAGAAATAACAAAAATGCACCTTTCATTGTTTTTATTAATAATACTAGTGGTAGCATTGTCGATATCGTTATTCCGAGAATGTTGTGTATGTCGTGTGGAATAAAATAAATGAGCAATTTAGGTGAAGTCTTCAAAAATTGAGACATTTGGTATGAGAGAAAGGAAATACAAATGTAAGACTAATAACATTAGTAAAAACCCTATAGTCCTGAATGTGAATTGGAGGGGTTATTTTGAACTTATACTGAATTTTATCTTTAGCTATGTATCTTATAGATTAAAAAAGACTTAATATATCATTCAATCTCATATATGGACTTCATATCGATTCCGATTCAGAGAAATGGAAAAATACACATTTATAATCAGACAATTGGGGAAATGCGAAGACTAACTGAATGTTTGATCATAAAGAATTACTGTTAAATTTTAGGTTTATTATCTTATTATGCTTTTGCAAAAATGTCCTTTTCCTAGCAGTTCATGCTGAAATATTTACAGATGAAATAACATGATGCTTGGGATTTGCTTTAAAATAATCTGTGGAATTTGATGTGAGAACTGGGTGAATAGACAAGATTATCTGTACGTTGACAGTTGTTGAAGCTGAGTAATTGTTAGATTGTTTTTTCCACTTTCATAAGTTTACATTTTTCTATGACAAACTGTTTTAATGCAAAAAAATAGGAAGTGAGACAATATGTGGATGATGAAGGGAACTAACTATAGCATGTCCTTGAATAATGTTGTTTTGTTGTACTGTTGTAGGAACTTAACTCTCGTTTATAATTAACCTATGGTAAAATTGGTTTTGTTATATGTTGGTTTGCTTAAAGTCACAGAACTTATCTATAACATTAAGTGAGGACTTACTGTAGTGTGAAGGTTTGTAAAACAGAGGACAAAAAAATGATTGGTAGCTGCAGGGGTGGGTCCTAGGATCAAGGAAATTGTGTATGTGTGCACTTTAAAGGAGATTATATTTGTGCGTCTTTGGATGCTGATGGGACCAAAACAGAGGAGCAGGAAAAATTCTTTGTGAAGGAGAGAGTGTGGGAACTGAAGAAGCATAGCAAGAAAAGGTTATATCAGAGAAGATATTCTTTGGTTCCCAGTAATGGCATTGGCCTTGGACAAGAACATTTTATCAGTAGAGGGAGCTGGTTATCGGAGTTTATGTACAGGTTGGTTGATTTGAGTGCATGAGAGAAAATTCTCTCATTCTTTTTTTCCTCTCAGCAAAACAATCAGTATGGACATCAGCCATGAGATAGTTTTGAGATTTTAGGAGAGTGAAAAGATGGAGAAAATTTTCTCAGAATGGAAGAATAAGATATGTAGAGATGAGGGAAATGCTGAGGGTCCATTAGAGATGTGTGGTTATAAATGTATAGTGACAATAGTCAGTATGACTGTGTTTTTAGTAGCCATGTTCAGCTACTCACGTGGAGAAGAACAATAAGCAGCATTGGATTTAATCAGGGTTGGGGAGATGAATGTAAGGTAAGAGTTATGATGGACTGGATTTAAAGCTAGGTAAGGCCATCAGGAATATAGGCGACAGTGAAATTAACATTGCAAATGATTGGAGCATGGACAAGAGAGTGACCCTAGTAACTTCTGCTTGAGTTTTGGAGATATGTGGTTATATGTGTTTTGTGTTTTGTTTTGTTTAATTCATGCCTCACCCCTCTCACATTCATCTTCTTTCTGATAGACTATTTTATGAAAAGCAGTTCAGGTGCAGGACAACTTAATATCATTTTCCTTGCTCAGTCCCTCACTTTTTTCCCCAAATCTTCTTCCATAGTAATAAGAACAATAAGAACAAAGAGCTTTTCTTGAGCTCTTTATGCCAGGCATTTTACATGTATTGTTCCTATTCTTCACAAGCTTATGGAATAGATATTTCTTTATTATTATATAAAGAAATGGTGATTGAGGTAGATAAAAGTAATGTGTCCTTAACAGAAGGGTAATCATCAACAGAGCTAGGGTCTGAAATGCTGATCTGTCTGAATTCTGTGTTCTCACTAAATCTCATTACTACACTTTCTTTTATTCTGAACAATTTCTCTGCTTAAATTGTTAGAGACTTTGCCTGAGTTTCCTTCTGTATAATTTCAAGGACAATTTTATTAGTGCCTCCACCAAATGGTTATTTCATTGGATCCACAAAACATACCATACTATAATCACAGGAGTATTTGTGTTGTAATTATTCCAAACTCACTCAGCATTTTAGAATAGTCTCAGTCTGTTCCATTATCTAGATTGATGTTCTCCATTTTTTTAAAAAAAACTAGATTATGTATCTATTCTCATTTTGGCTTTACTTTAGAACCAAAAGATGAGGGACATATATCCTTTAAATTTACCTTTAGTCACATTTTCTAAAATTGAGTCTAATTTTTAAATTAACAAAACAAAATTTATATATCTTTTTTTCCCCAGCTTTATGGAACTATATTAGATAGTTTGCTCATATTTACATTGTACAATTTAATGAGTTTTTTTTTTTCAGTTATAGTTGGCATACAACAATATGTTAGTTTCCGTTGTACAGCATAGTGATTAGAGATCTATATAACTCATGAAGTGGTCATCCCACTAAATCAAGTACCCCTCTCCTCATTTAACATACTTTTTACAACACTTTTGACTAGTTTCTTTATGCTACGCTTTTTATCTCTGTGATTATTTTGTATCTATTCCTTTGCCCTTTTTCACCATCCTCCCAATAACCCCTCCCATCTAGTAGCCCTCAAAATATTCTCTGTATCTATGAGTTTGTTTCCAGTTTAGTAGTTGTTGTTGTTGTTGTTTATTTTGTTCTTTAGATTCCACGTATATGTGAAGTCATGTGGTATTTGTCTTTCTCTACATGACTTACTTCATTCAGCACAATACCCTCTAGGTCCATCAAGGCAATATCTTTTTCCATCCTCTTCCTTTTAGTCTGTGTGTATCTTTCAATCTGAAGTGAGTCTCTTGTAGACATCATATGAAGGGGTCTTGTTTTCTTATCCATTCAATTCACTTTTGGTGGGAGCACTTAATTCTTTTCCATTTAAGGTACTTGTTGATAAGCTTGTAATTATTACTATTCTTTATTCCTATTTTTGATACATATTTTTTCTTCTTAAAGAAGTCTCTCCAGCATTTCCTGTAATACTGGGTTGGTGTTGATAGATTCCTTTAGCTTATTTTTATCTGGGAAGCTCTCTATCTGTCCTTTGAGTCTAAATGATACTTTGCTAGATAAAATATTCTTGGTTGTAGACCCTGGGATTTCAACACTTTGAATATTTTGTGCCAAGCCCTTCTGTCCTGCATGGTTTCTTTTGAGAAATCAGCTGCCAGTCTTGTGGGAGCTCCCTTGTAGGAAACTAATTGCTTTGCTCTTGCTGCTTTTAAGACCCTCTCTTTGTATTTAACCTTTGACATTTTAACTATGATGTGTCTTGGAGTGGGCCTCTTTGGGTTCATTTTTGGGGGGACTTTCTGAGCTTCCTGCAGTTGTATGTCTGTTTCCTTCAACAGGTTTGGGAAGTTTTCCATCATTATTTCTTCAAATATATTTTCAACTTCTTGTTTTCCCTCTTCGGGTACTCCTATGACATGGATGTTGTTATCCTTAATTTTATCCCATAGGTTCCTTAAATTATTATTATATTCTTGGTTACTTTTTTCTTGCCATTCTGGTTGAGTGTCCTTGGCTTCCTCATCCTCTATATCGGTGTTTCGATCCTCTTTTTCCCCCATTTTGTTGATTCTCTCTAATAATGTGTTCTCCGTTTCTGACTGGTTCCCTTTTAGAATTTCCATTTCCATTTTTATGTTATTTTTGTCTCTTTGTTAAAGTTCTCACTGAGTTCATCTACATTTCCCTTAATTTCATTGAGCATCTTCGTAACCAGTATTTTGAACTCTGCATCTGTGAGATGGCTTGACTCCATTTTTCCTTGATCTCTGTTCTGTTCTTTCATATGGTTTCTGCTTCTTTATCTTCCCATTTTGGCTGTCTTTCTGTGTCTGTTTCTATGTACGAAGCAAAGCTCCTAAGTCTCCCAGTCTTAGAGTGGCTTTGTGTAGTAGGTGACCAGTGGCACAGTCCTGAGAGGGGTTCAGCTGCAGGCCAAGTTTAGCCCCAACCTATGCCCCTCCAGGGCTGCCTGTTAAAATTCATCAAGCAATCCACAGATGCTATGCTTATAGGTGCCTTAAGAAGCCACTCCAGAAACTGAGGACAGCTACCACCAGAGGGAGTCTTGGCTCTGCTCAGCAAAGAGCACCTGACTCTCCGAGGCTATACCTGGATGTGGCTTGGGTGGGGCCTGAGTTAGGGGGAGGCTGAGTTTCAGTGAAAACTCTGAGTGAAGTGACCTCTGTTATCCAGTTTGATGATGTCTCTGCTATGGCAGCTCTGCGTCCTCACACTGGGAGGTAGGAGGGCTCAGCAGAAGAACAATGGATACCACCAGCACTTCTGCCTGATAGAAAGTGTCACCTCCAGCCCTTACTCAAACAACTCAGTGTCCTCCTAAAAGTCTCTGGTGCCCCCCGAGCATCTGACCTGGTGCTGTTGCTCCGAGTGAGCAGGTCTGTCACCGCGAAAGTCTGCTCGTGGACTCCACCCCTTTAAGAGGCGTCTGCATCCACGGGCTGCTGCTGTCATAGCCTTTGTCCCACTCAGCCACTTGGGACCGGGCAGCCTCACGTCTTTGCCCCCTCCTATCTTCTATTGTTGCAGGGTGATTTCTTCTTTCTCTCCCTCATTGTGAAGCTTCTGTTCCTCTAGATCCCAGGAGACTCTGATTGCTGTTTACTCCGTGCTTCCATCTCAACTTTGATGTGGTCGCAAGAGGAATAAACAAAGCTTCTATCATCTACGCTGTTTTGCTGGTTCTGCTGTTCTCCATTTTTCCCTTTAACTTATGCTGTTTATTATAGAGTTCCTAGTGTTCCCATGTACCCAGACTGATTTTACCAAACAGTTGGTGATCCTAGTCTCCCAATATTCTCAAGTTCCTTTGCCTAACTTTACATAGCTCTTTTATTATGCTTCAAACCTGTTATAATGCCTGGGGAAAAAAATATTGTTTTTTTGGAAATACAAATATAATAGACAGGAGTAGAAAGTGGGCCCTGAGAAAGAACCTAGAGGAACAAAATAGATCATGTATTAGAGGGAAGGTTGAGTAATACTACAATTTCAATTGAAGATTAAAAGAAAATGTACCTCAGTATAGTGGTTGAAATGGGGGGAAAAAAGATAGTCATAACTATACATAAATGACAGTGAGCATTGATAGAAACATATGTGTATATGGAGAAACGATTAGATAGGTAGGTGATTAGGTATATATAATATCATTTTTCCATTTGCATCATTTAATAATCTAGCTTCGTGATTTTGTTTCAATCAGAGGAAAGCGATGAAGTAAAAAGCATATATTTTCAGGGATTTGAGAGCGATTAAAATCAGAGACAGGTGTTTAGAACTATTCTGTAAGCACAATAATTCTTAAGTACTTTCCCTAATTCCATATCTGCATAATATTTCCCTTTATACCCTATGGAACACCTTTTATTAGTAAAATGTTCCTTATTCTCTAGTGAGTGAAATAGCCATTGTTCCTGCCCCTTAAGGGTTTTAACAGTAAGAAAATAAAATATATATGAATGAATAAATGATTGTATAATTCTAAAATCCAGAAAATTGCAATGAGAGAATGAAGAATGAATTTAAATAGAGTTGTGTAGCTCAGACTTCCTAAGGAAGTAACTTTTCAACTGAGGCTTAGAGTATGCTATGCAACCGTGGAAAGAGCCAAGTTTAGAGAATTTCTAATAAACTGAATAGTCTGTGGAAACTTTTGAAAAGGTAAAGAGCTTGGCTTATATCAGATGCTCAGAGATGATAAATATGTAGTACATAATGAGCATTGGGAGAAGAGGATTGAGAAGTTTGATAGGATTTTGATTGATATAAGTCAAAGAAAGATATGGAGGATTTCATAAGCTGTGGTAAGAAATTTAAATGTTATTCTAAGTGCAGTTAGAAACCACTGAAAAAGTCTAGGCAGAATTCTTAAATTTTGTGCAACATCAAAATTGGCTGGTTGATTGCATTAAAAATAGGAAACCTAAGACCTATTGGTGTAAATTCTTATTTAATTGATGTGAGGTAGTACATAGACTATTCAGGTGATTCTGATCTACACTTGAATTTAGAAACTACTGACTTTACCTTTTTTTTTTCCTAAGAATCTCCCTCACCTTTCTTAAGTGTTTATGTTCTTGACCTCTTTTGAAAATTGAAGGCCATGTACACCATCTTTACTTCATAAAGACATTATTTTCAGTTTTCCCTCCATTTCTACCATAGAAATTTTATTTTTCTCCAAAGAGAAAACAAACAAACAAAAAACAGAAAACACCATGTGTTTACTTTCTTGTTATCTTTCAGACGTGGAGTTCAGATGTAAGACCAAGGAATTGTGTCTTCGAAAAGAAATCTATGAAGTAACATCATCCCAGTGGATGATAACAGAAAAAAGTCATAACCTTTTGGGCTTTAGTGTCAGAGATAACTGGGAATGCAAAGGCCAGTTTGAGAGGCAAGAGATAAATCAAGAGAGATATTTTGGGCAAGCATTAAAGACTTATGAAAAAATGCCAGCTTGCAGCCTGCAGACATCTCTTATTCTACATCCACAAATTTATCCTGGAGAAAAACTCTGTAAATTCAAAGAATGTGGGAAAGGCTTTATTTATGGCTCACGACTTATGCAACAGCAAAGAATTATTATTGGTGAGAAACTCTATAAATGTAAAGACTGTGGTAAGGTCTTTAGTCATTTTTCCTATCTCACTGAACATCAGAGAATTCATACTGGTGAGAAGCACTATGAATGTAAGGAATGTGGAAAAGCTTTCATTCGTGGTTCACATCTTATTCAACATCAGAGAATTCATACAAATGAGAAACCCTATGAATGTCAGGAATGTGGGAAGGCCTTTAGACAATCTGCACACCTTACCCGACATCAGAGAATTCATACTGGTGATAAACCTTATAAATGTAAGGAATGTGGGAAATCTTTTATTTGTGGCTCAGAACTCATTCGACATCAGAGAATTCATACTGGTGAAAAACCCTATGGTTGTAAAGAATGTGGGAAGGCCTTTAGACTGCATTCACAGCTCGGTCAACATCAGCGACTTCATACTGATGAGAAATCTTATCAGTGTAGGGAATGTGGAATGGCCTTTATTCGTAGTTCACAACTTACTGAACACCAGAGAATTCATCCTGGTATGAAACATTATGAATGTAAAGAATGTGGGAAGGCTTTTATTTGTGGTTCCCAACTTTTTCAGCATCACCAAACTCATACTGGTGAGAAATCTTATGAATGTGCACAATGTGGGAGGGCCTTTATTTGTGCCTCACAACTTACTCAACATCAGCGAATTCATACTGCCAAGAAACCCTATAAATGCAAAGAATGTGGGAAGGCCTTTATCCGTGTCTCAGAACTTACTCGACATCATAGTGTTCATACTGGTGACAGACCCTATGAATGTAAAGAATGTGGGAAGGCCTTTAGACAGTCTTCACACCTTAATCAACATCAGAGAATTCATAAGCTAACATAACGAATATAGAAAATCCTTTACTTGCCATTCATTTATTATAGAGCATCAGATTTCATGCTAGGGTAAAATACAGTGGACATGGAAATTCCTTTGATCTTATTCTCACTTTTTTCAGAAACAGAAATTTTAATATTGAAAGAAATAATAAATGTGGAGTTTCTATCATGACTCAAACCTTGTTGAAATTCTACAAATTTATATTAGAAAATGTGGTAAATGAGAAAAGCTACTATTTACTTTTATGTGTCATTAGGCAAGTTATTTAACTTCTCTGTGCTTAAATTTACTAATTGGTAAACTGTTGACAGTATCTACATGTAATAAAGAGTCTGACTCCAGTTTTGATGTTTGACCACTGACATTTTAAGCATTACCTTCCCTATTCACTTTGGCCCTACATCTGGAAAGCCTGGTAAGAAAGCCTGTGTGCACCTCCTCCTTTGGAGCCAGTGGGAAAATTAAACTGCACATTCCAGCCCACATTAAGTTCTACCTGCTGTCTACTATAAAAGCCAACCTATTCTGTTTGCTCAAGCTACTTTAGATCTGCTTGTGCAGGCCATGTACTGCCTAGGAGTCCCTTCTGTGAGTAAGAAATTTTCAAAATCTGTTGATGCATGGAGTATCGTTAGCCTCAAAATTCAATGTAAAATTCAGAGAGGTCAATCCCAATTCCGTGGAATGACAACCAAATAATTTGTGTAGCTGGCAGGACATTCTCTAGGCTTTTATCACCACTTTAAGATCTTTCTTTTCTTGCTCCTAGCTTACTAAATGGGTAAAACTACTTTAAATAGTGTGGGAGATGGCTCTGCTTTTTGCTAGCAAGGTTGTGTTTTGAGTTGTGCTGTTCTGTGCTGCATTCGCTGAGTCCTGCAGAGCCTCTGTTATATATTTTATCAATCTAAGTCAGAAGGTTTGATAATTGGTATTTAGGAATGGGTTTATGTGGCCCTGGGTTTTGTGTTTTAGCCTGGATATATCTTAGAATTATGTATCTTAGTTCCAACATAAACTATGACTGATGCTAGGCCCAGGGGAATGACTCTTAGCTTATGACTCCTGATTGTGTGTCTCAACCAGACATTGACTCCTGCTCTGTAGAAATGCTCAAGGGAAAGACTGATACCTTGTACAATATATGCACCCATCAGCTGGTTGCTTGTGAAAGAGCAGTCATTTGAGAGTGAAAAAGCAGTCATGTGGTTTGCTAAGGTCTGTACTCTTAAGAACAGAGACTGAGACCTTTAAATATTTCTTATGCTGCTATAGCCCATGCCTCTCTTACAACAAAGATTCTGATCCATAGGGTTATTTGAAAGAACATCTATTGTGGCACAGACGCTTAACAGATCCTACTACTGAAGGAAGAACCATTACAGAGTTTCCAAGGTTGCCCTCTAACACTGCAGAACCCTCACCAGAAGATCTGGTGTTGATAACACAGCAATTTGGGCTTCTTTAGTTATTTCATCCTAATAACACCCCCAAGGAACTCCAGGTTTTTCTCGGACAAACTTTACAGAGCATCCAGTCTCCTCACCCAAACCTAGGGCCATAAGGTGTAGGACCCACTGCCTCATTCCCTGAGTCAATGGCAACCTCTCTAGCCTCATAGGGATATAGAGGCCCCTGGGACCCCTGCCACCACCCACACATAATCAATTGTATACAACCATGGTGATCTATTATTCACCACACAATATGTAACCTTTTATGGCCTTTATTGATACCAGTTTCTAAATCATGGCTATCCCCAGACACCCCACTAAATTTAAAGGAGGAACTCACTATTCTTTAGGGGCATTACTAGACATAAGAATAAAGACAAACAAGTCCATCTTACCATGACCCTTGGCACAATAACTACCTAATTTTCCAGTGGTCACATTTCATCTACCCACTTTGGGATTTCCATTATTGGAATAGATGCTCTAACCAGTCATGTGGTCCATTATAATAAAATTAAAACTTTGGCTTCATGAAATGGGACCTTACAGATCTGCTCCAACCCATTAAAATTGTTGATATGGCTCAGTGTAAATCAAAACAGGGCCTTTGTTGATTGAGATCCAGTATATAAGATCTATTAAGAGAAGAGGTAATTATCCCCACTGTTTCTCCATTTTACAGCTCAATTTGGCCTGTCTTAAACTTGGAAAGAACGGTACATTACAGTGAATTATCACAACCTAATGCCGTGGTCCTATCCATTAAAATGAGGCCTATCATAATTGAAATGACCAAAAGTGTACAAGTTTTCAGTTATGAGTAAATATGTGGGATCTATAGTCACAGCATGGTGACTATAGTTAATACTGTATCGTATACTTCAAATTTGCTAAGAAAATTAATCTTAAGCATTCTCATCACACATACAAAAAGGTAACTGAGGTGATAGATGTGTTAATAAACCTGATGGTGGGAATCATTTCTCAATATGTACGTGTGTGTGTGTGTGTGTGTATCTAAAATCATTACATGTATACTTTAAATATATACAATTTTATTTTTCAATTATACCTTAATAAATAACGGTAGGAGGAAGAAATGCCCAACACCATTCAAACCGCCACTGCTAAACACTGCTCCTATCAATTTAGCTAGTATGTTCTATTCAGTACCTAGTTCAAAAGTCTCAGTTCACATTCAGCTTTGAAGGGATGCAACATTTTTACTTGGTTGCCCAAAGAGTACCTAAGTAACTCGGCTATTGTACACAACCTCTTGACAAGATCTCAATCAGATCCAGGTGTCTCTGTGTTCCCAGGGTATGGCAATACATTGAAGACAGTCTCAGATTAAGATATTCACTAAACACTGACAAAGGACAATAAAACATTTCCCACTGCACTTACTGAGAGCGGATGGGCTATTGCCCCACATGAGGTTCAGGGGCCTGTTGCCTCAGTCTAATTCTTAGGCTTCATCTGGTCTGCCCAGGGGCAGCTCTATTCCTGATGTAGTTAAAAGGCAACTTCTAACTTTATCAGCCCCAACAACTCTCAGGCAAGCTCGAAACCTATTAGGTCTTTGGCTTCTGAAGGAAACATATTTCTGTTTACAAATATTGCTAAAGCATCTTTATGCTGTCATCTGCAAACCACTGTGAATGGGGGCCCTTTACAACAGAAAGCCCTAGAGTTGATCCAGATGACCATATAACATTGCTACCTTTACTGACTCCTGGAGACTCCTTCATGGTGGAAGCTCTGGCAACCACCCGTTATGTTTCTTGGGAGTCTGTGGGCCACCCATGGTGGCTATAAGTTGCCAGTGAGTTTCCATTGCAAAAAGCTGCCTACTTCAGCCCCATGTTACATGCCATTAGAGCTACAGCTGCTGACTGCATACTAGGCCCTTCTGGAGATGGAGGCTATCACAGGACCTGGCCTTGTGACTCTCAATACCCAGCTGCTCAGTATGCCCCGGGTCCTAGAAACTGTCCTGCAAGCTCGGCATGGCCACTGAAATCTTCCTGAAACTGAGTGGCACCTACAGGAAAGTATCAAACATGGGCTTTCTGGCATATCCTACCTGCCAGATGCCTCCATGCTGGAAGAGCTCATTCCTGTCGCAGACCTCTTGGCTATCTGGGGGAACCCCTTGGAATCAACTGAGTGAAGAGCAAATGGAGTTCATGCATTTTATGGATGGTAGCACCACTATCTCACATGTTGGAGCTTGCTGGAGGACTTTTTTATTCCTTAACCAAAACATCCCTAATAAAGGATGAGACCTAAGGGTCAGCTCTACTGGATGTACTCCAGGCAGACATCTTGGCGTTGGAGGATATCCTGGCTGACAATCCTGGACCAATAATCTGGCTATTTAATCCAGCCAATGGCAACAACAATTTCTTCCTACCTCTTTTGTATAATAAAGAACTTTAGGTGATTACTTGCCTCTTAGGCATCATCAAATATACAAACTAAGGTCATACCAAGGCTCAGATTGCTTAGGTGTAATTTTATGCTCAAGCTACTAAACACATATTTTAGAGACTCTGTGGCCAAAACTTCCTCAGATGACATTCCATATCCCATTTGACTGGTCTGGTGGACTCATGAAATGTCAGAGCATAGAGGAGCTTCTGCCTGTAATGCTTTGGATGAATGCCAAAGGCTTTCCCTATGTTCTGTCATGGCTAATGTGACAAACCACTGTACTCTATGTGGGAAAATCTGTCATTAGAAATATTACTGGTGGGGTGCCATCCCATAGCAGTCCTGCCCCTGTGGTCTCTAGCAAATAGATTTTATCATACCACTGTTCTCTGCTGGTGCCACTCAATGCCTTGACCATGGTGAACACCTACACCAGCCTCTTACATGACCCGCCCCAACTTTGACATGCAAGTGCAGAACTCCTTTATATGGCCTCATAAAACATTCTTCATTCCCTTAAGAGTTCCAGACTGTCCACCAAGGCACTCAAAACACACAACCTTGGCTTCTTAAAGATATTCAATGTAACTGCTCGCAGCTTAAAGCTGCTAATCTTCTAAAACACTACACTGGCTTACTAAAATAAACCTTATTGAAATTGCAAAATCAGTGGGGCCTTCTAAATGAGTCTTCCTCCTGCCAGTGGCCTTCATTAAATGAAATTCCTGGCCTCTAGTGCCTTCTATCAAAATGCACTGATAACACATCTGTTAGTTGCCTTTTCTTGCCCTCTGGGTGACACTTCACAAATCAAGGTTTATGAAGATAGTGTTGAACTAGAAATCTCCCCTTTTCTATCCCTTTTGAGTCTTTCCCCTACTCCCCGTTTTGATAAATTTTTAATAATAATTCATTCACTATTGAATGTGCCTCTGGCAATCTGCTAGGGCTGTTCAGGCGCCCTTCCCAGGGTTAGATTCCTAGAGTTAGCAAATGACTCTCTTTTGAACGTACCTTTCATATGCAAGCGAATCAATCTAGATCCCTAACCCCCAATTGCCTATTTATTGGACTCTTGTACTCCTTTATATTTCAGGCCAGTTTCCCCCTGTTCTAATCACCTCAGGGCCAGGTATCAGACAAGGAGGGATAATACCTACACCTGGGGCCCACTGAAATGATTCAAACTAGCCAATCCTAAAATCCTGTCTATCTTGCCTTGCTCATTCCTTCCTGTGAAAACCATAATAAAGGCTGTTTCCCCTCTCTCCCTGTGACTAAACTTAGTATTCTTTCGTGCTGCCCTGTGTGGCATGCATGGCATGTGCCCTTCCTCCACTGGGAGCTATGAGTAACATAAACTATCTTTTGTCTCCTGATCTGTTGGCTTCATGATACCAAAATAAAACTAAGATTCACATTTTAAAACATAGTCTCATTCCAGATTGTCCCCTAGCTCAGGAATGTGGGCTCGCACCAAACACAATGACCTGAAATTGGGACAAAATGTCCACATTATGCTTTTGCAGGTCAGCATCTTCAGGTGCTTCAGGCTACAGCACCCATATGGCGCAAATGTTATTGCTTGGCTTTGTAACGTTTCATTTCCTGGATATATCTACTTTGGTTAATAACCTGTGCCTGGGATACTGCAGGCCACTGGGCAAACCCAAGCTGAAAAAAGTGACAGCCTACTGGGCTGTATTTTGGTTTCACTGTTGCCCATACCAACTTGAGTTCTTTAATGCTACTTCCATAGCCAACCACTAGATGGCAATATAATTCCATTTCCACATCACTGGCAAAAATATAGTGTAAAGCAAAACCTATTAGCTGTTTTATTTTTATTTATTTATTTTTGGTTAAAGATGACTGAGTTTTTGCTTTTCTTTTTTTATCCCCATCCCCTCACCTTCCTCACCCTTGGCAACCATCAGCTTTTGCTCTATATGTGTCTATTTCCATTTTATTTGTTTATTCTTTTGTTATGTTTTGTTTTAGATTCCATATGTAAGTGAAATAATACAGTATTTGTCTTTCTCTATCTGACTTATTTCATGTAGCATACTATCTTCTAGTTCATCCATGTTGTCTCAAATGGCAAGATTTCATTCTTTTTTATTGCTGAGTAATACTGCGTTGTGTACACACACACACACACACACACACACACACACACACATCTTTATCCACTCATCTTTTGATGGACATCTAGGTTGTTTCCATATCTTGGCCATTACTAATAGTGCAATAAACATAGAAGTGCATATAGCTTTTCAAATTAGTCTTTGTTATCTTTGGATAAATACCCGGAGATGGAATTGCTGGGTTGTTTGGCAGCTCAAGTTTTAATTTTTTAGGAATCTCCTCCATACTGTTTACATAGTGGCTTCATGAATTTACAGTCCCACCAATAGCATACCATGGTTCCCTTTTCTCCATATTCTTACAAGCACTTTTTATTTGTTGAATTATTGGTTATAGCTATTTTGACAGGAGTGAGGTGGTTTTAATTGTATTTCTCTGATGATTAGTGATGTCGAGCATCTTTTCATGTATATTGGCCATCTATATGTCCTCTGGTGAAATGTCTGTTCAGGTCCTCTGCCTATTTTTAAATTGGATTCACTGGGTTTCTTTGGCGTTAAGTTGTATGAGTTCCTTATATATTTTGGATATTAACACCTTATTGAATGTGTCATTTGCAAATATATCATTTTGTTGGTGGTTTGCTTTGCTGTGCAAAAAAATTTTATTTTGAAGTAATCCTACTTGTTTATTTTTCTTTTGTTTCCAGTGCCCAAGGAAACACATCCATAAAGATTTTGCTAAGACCAGTGCCAAAGAGTTTACTGCCTGTGTTTTCTTCTAGAAGTTTTGTGGTTTTACGTCTTACATTTAACTCTTTAATCGATTTTGAATTTTGTGTGTGTCTGCGTATGATGTAAGAAACTGGTCTAGTTTCATTTTTTGTATGTGTCTGTCCAGTTATCCCTATACCACTTATTGAAGAGATTGTCTTTGCCCCATTGGACATTCTTGCCTTTTTTGGTCAGAAATTACTTGTCCATATAGTTGTGACTTTATTTCTGGGCTCCCTATTCTGCTCCAGTGAGCTATATGTGTCTGTTTTTATGCCAGTACCAATATGTTTTGCCTTATAGTATAGTTTGATATTAATGGTGCGATACCTCTGACTTCAAGATTGCTGTGGCTATCCAGGGTCTTTTCTGGTTCCATGTAAATTTTAGAATTATTTTCTAGTTTGGTGAAAATTACTGTTGGTATTTTGATAGGGATTTCATTGAATATGTAGATTGCTTTGAGTAGTATGGACATTTTAATGATGTTAATTATTCTTATCCATGAGCACAGTATATCCTTTCACTTTATTTGTATCTTCAATTTTTTTCTTCAATGTCTTATTATTTTCTGAGTATAGGTCTTTAACCTCCTTGGTTAAATTTATTCCTAGGTATTTTATTCTTTTTGGTGCACTTGTAAATAGGATTGTTTTTTAAATTTCTTTTCTGATAGTTTGTTATTGGTATATAAAAAGGTAACCAACTTCTGAATATTAATTTTATATCCTGCTACTTATTGAATATATTTATTCTAATAGTTTTTAAGGTTCTCTATAGTATCATGTCATCTGCAAATAATGACAGTTTTACATTTTCTTTTACAATTTGAATGCCCTTTATTTCTTTTTCTTGTCTAAGACTTCCAAGGCTATGTTGAATAAATCTGGTGAAAGTGGATATCTTTGTCTCATTCCTGATCTCAAGGAAAATGCTTTAAGCTTTTCACTAGAGTGTGATGTTACCTGTGGGTTTTTTTTTATATGGCCTTTATTATGTTGAGGTGTTTTCCCTCTATTTCTACTTTCCCAAGAATTTTTATCATAAATGGATGCTGGATTTTGTCAAACTCCTTTTTCTGCATCTATTCATATGATCAAAAGATTTTTATCCTTCATTTTATTCAGGTGGTATATCATGTTAAATGATTTATTAAACTAAACTTTCATCCCAGGAATAAATCCCACTTGATTATGGTGTGTAATCTTTTTAATGTCTTGCTGAATTTGGTTTGATAATATTTTGTTGAGGATTTTTTGCATCTATGTTCATCAGGGATATTGGCCTATAATTTTATTATTATTACTTTTGTAATGTCTTTGTTGGGCTTTGGAATCAGGGTAATGGTGGCCTCATAAAATGAAGTTGGGAGCCTTCCAGCTTCTTAAATTTTTTGGAATAGTTCGAGAAGGATAAGTGTTCATTCTTTGAATGTTTGGTAAGATTTACCTGTGAAGCCATCTGGTCCAGGACGTCTATGGGGAGATTTTAGATTACTGATTCAATTTTGTTAATATTAATAGGTCAGTTCAGATTATCTGTTTCTTCTTAACTCAATCTTGGAAGATTGTATATTTCTATAAATTTATCCATTTCTTCCAGATTGGTTGAATTTGTTGGCATGTAATTGTTCATAATATTTTCTTATAATCTATTGTATTTCTGTGGTGTTAGTTGTACTTCTCTTTCATTCCTGATTTTATTTATTTGGGTCCTTTTTTTTTTTTCTTGATGAATCTGGTTAAAGCTTTATCAATTTTATCCTTTGAAAGAACCAACCCTTGGTTTCATTGATTTTTTGTATTGTTTCTAGACTCTATTATTCATTCATTCGTTCATTCATTTTTTATGATGACACTGGTTAACAAAATCCAATGTTTCAGCTGTACACTTCAACAGTAAGGCATACATATGTTTACACCACGTGTTCATCTCTTATAACTTCTCTCTTTCACCACATATTTGACCCCATCTACTTCCTCACTCCCTCCTGCCCCTTACCCTCTGGTAACCACTAGTTTATTGTCCATGACCATGAATCTCTGTTTGTTTGTACTGTTCATTTGTTGCTTTTAGGTTTATATCTCACATGCAAGTGATATCATGTGATTTTCAACTTTTTCTGTCTGGCTTATTTCGCTTAGCATGATTATCTTGCAGTCCATCCATGTTGTCGCAAATGGCAATATTTCATTTCTTTTTATGGCTGAGTAATATTCCATTGTATATATGTACCACAGCTTTTTTTGAAATTTCCACTCTGATCTTTATTATTTCCTTCCTTCTACTCAATTTGGGCGTTGTTTGCCCTTCTTTTTCTATTTCCTTTAGATGTAAAATTAGATTGTTTATTTGAGAAACTTCTTGTTTCTTGAGGTAGGCCTATATTGCTCTGAATTTCTCTCTTAGGACTGATTTCACTGTGTCCCATAGATTTGGGGTCATTGTATTTTCCTTTTTGATTTGTCTCAAGTTACCTCTTAATGTCTTCCTTGATCTCATTGTTAACCCATTCATTGCTTAGTAGCACGTTATTTAAGCATTATGTGTTTGTGTATTTTTCAGTTTTTTTCCGATGTAATTTCTAGTTTCATACCATTGTGATTAGAGATTACATGTGATACGATTTCTATCTTCTTAAATTTACTGAGATTTGTTCTGTGGCTTAACATGTGGTCTGGCCAGTAAAATGTTCCATGTGCATTTGAAAAAGATGTGTATTCTGCTGCTTTGGGGTGAAATGTTTTAAAAATGTCAATTAAATTTATATGATCTAATGTGTCATTTAAGGCTACCCTTTCCTTATTGATATTATTTCTGGAAAATCTATTTGTTGATGTCAGTAGGGTGTTAAAATCCCCAGCTATGTCTGTATTGCTGTCAATCTCTCCCTTTATGTTGGATAATATTTTCTTTATGTATTCAGGTGCTCCTATGTTGGGTGCATAAATGTTTATAAGGTTATATCCTCTTTTTGGATTGATCCCTTGGTCACTATGTAATATCCCTCTTTCTCTCTTATTATAGCCCTTGCTTAACATTTATTTTGTTTGATAGGAGTAGTGCTACCTCAGGTTTTTTTTTTGATTTGCATTTGCTTGAAATATCTTTTTCCATCCCTTCTTACACTCTGTGTGTGTGTGTCTTGCACCCTTAAGTGGGTCTGTTGTATAGCATATGTATGGGTCTTGTTTTTTCACCCATTCAGCTACCCTATGTCTTATGATTGGAGAATTTAATCTATTTACATCTGAAGTGATTATTGATAGGTACATAGTTATTGCCATATTATTTTTTCATGTTTATGTTCTTTCCCCCTCCCTTTTTCGTAAAAAATCTCTTTAATAGTTCTTGTATTACTGGTTTGGTGTTGATGAACTCCTTTTGCTTTTTCTTGTTTAGAAAGCTCTTTATCTCTCCTTCATATTAATTGATAGCCTTTCTGGGTAGAGTAGTCTTGGTTGTAGTTTATTGCTTTTTACTGCTTTGAATATTTCCTGCCAATTCCTTCTGGCCTGCAAAGTTTCTGTTGAGAAATTGGTTGACAATCTTATGGGTGCTCTGTTATATGTAACAGACTGCCTTTCTATTACTACTTTTGAGATTCTCTCTTTGTCTTTGACCTTTGACATTATGATGTCTTCTTGTGGGCCTCTTTGGGTTCATCTTGTTTGAGACTCTGCACTTTCTGTGCTTATATGTCTATTTCCTTCACCAGGTTAGGCAAGTTTTCTGTCATTGCATCTTCAAATAGGTTTTCAATCCCTTGTTCTCTCTCTTCTCCTTTTGATATTGCTAGGATGCAAATGTTGTTATGCTTGATACTGTCCCAGAGGCCCCTTAAACTATCCTCATTAATTTTTTTTCTTTTTGCTGTTTCTATTGGGTATTTTCTGCTACAGTGTCTTCTAAATTGCTGATTTGATTCTCTTCTTCCTCTATTCTGCTTTTGATTCCTTCTAATGTAGTCTTCATTTCAGTTATTGCATTCTTCATTTCTGCTTATTTTATGATTACTTTGTCCTTTTTAATGCTTGTTATCCCTTTGTTGAAGTTCTCACTAAGTTCCTTAAACATCCTTGTAACCATTGTTTTGTATCTGGTAGTAGATTGTTTTCTCCATTTTGTTTATTTCTTTTTCCAGAGTTTTCTCCTGTTGTTTCATTTGGGATATTTTGTTTATTTGTTTGTTTGTTTTGTTTCCTCATTTTGGCTCTCTCTATGTGTTTGTTTCTATGTATCAGGTAGATCTGCTATGTTTCCTAGTCTTCGGGTGATGTTTTGTTATGGTTTGAAGTTGGCCACTGTTTGTGTTGGTACTGGGGTCTCTTAGAAGAGGCTCCTGTGCAAGCCTAGGTCACCAGTCCCTGTGATTGGTCTGGGGGTATTTGGAAGGAGCTACAAAATGATCCACAGTTTGTTGCTGCTAAGCTGGACCTGGAGGTGTGTGGAAGAGTACATACTGCAAATAGAGACCAGCAGTTATCAGTACCAGGCTTCAAGCAGCTCAGCAAAAGGTGAAGGCAATCCTGAGGACTGCTATAGCCTGCCAGCTATTCATAAGGTTCAGATGCTGAAATATTTTGGGTGGTATGAGATTTGGGTGGGGTGGGGTCTCAGGGAGTCACCAGTGTGGGGTAAGTAGTATTCAACAGGTTAATGCAGTATCAGATTTGGTGCCAGTGCTAGCACCTAGGGCCAATCCACAAAAGTCTCAGAGTCAGTGGAGGCCAACTGCCATCTTCTTGGGGCCCACAGACCCCTGAGAGTTATCCAAGAAAAACTACAGTGTATGGCAAGATTGCCTGCCTGCCAGCCATGAAAAAGCCTCTGGTGGTACACAAGTTGGGTGGGGTGGCATTCCAGGGAGTCACCAGGGTGGAATGAGTGGGGCTTACCAGGCCAATGAAAATTGGCCATGTTGGGGGTGGTAATGCTCAACATGGGAAAAATGGTATCTGCTCTCTGGCTATATGGGAGGAGGGCTCAACACAGGGACAATGGTGGCCCTCACTCTGAAGCCACACAACTTAGTTTCTCTCCCTATGTCTGTGTAACCTCCCCAGCTGCTGCCCCTCCACCAGGAACCAGGGTGAGTGCCTGGGAGTGAAAGGCCTGTAAGCGGGCCTTTTAAGAGGATGCCTAGGTTTCTAGTAGCTTTACATCTTACCAGAACGAACAAAGTCCTAGCTGATTTTCACTGCCAGATCTTGTGATGGTTCCTTTTCCCAGCACCAATGCTCCAGGCTTAAGAGCCTTGTGTGGGTCTGAGATTCCTCGCTGTTCCTCATCCTCTGAGGAAACACCTCATCCAGTGTTTCGATCCTCTTCTTCCCCATTCTGTCGATTCTCTCTAATAATGTGTTCTCCGTTTCTGACTGGTTCCCTTTTAGAATTTCCATTTCCATTTTTATGTAATTTTTGTCTCTTTGTTAAAGTTCTCACTGAGTTCATCTACACTTCCCTTAATTTCATTGAGCATCTTCGTAACCAGTATTTTGAACTCTGCATCTGTGAGATTGCTTGACTCCATTTTTCCTTGATCTCTGTTCTGTTCTTTCATATGGTTTCTGCTTCTTTGTCTTCACATTTTGGCTGTCTTTCTGTGTCTGTTTCTATGTACGAAGCAAAGCTCCTAAGTCTCCCAGTCTTAGAGTGGCTTTGTGTAGTAGGTGACCAGTGGCACAGTCCTGAGAGGGGTTCAGCTGCAGGCCAAGTTTAGCCCCAACCTATGCCCCTCCAGGGCTGCCTGTTAAAATTCATCAAGCAATCCACAGATGCTATGCTTATAGGTGCCTTAAGAAGCCACTCCAGAAACTGAGGACAGCTGCCACCAGAGGGAGTTTTGGCTCTGCTCAGCAAAGAGCACCTGACTCTCTGAGGCTATACCTGGATGTGGCTTGGGTGGGGCCTGAGTTAGGGGGAGGCTGAATTTCAGTGAAAACTCTGAGTGAAGTGACCTCTGTTATCTAGTCTGATGATGTCTCTGCTATGGCAACTCTGCGTCCTCACACTGGGAGGTAGGAGGGCTCAGCAGAAGAACAATGGATACCACCAGCACTTCTGCCTGGTAGAAAGTGTCACCTCCAGCCCTTACTCAAACAACTCAGTGTCCTTCTGTAGGTCCCTGGTGCCCCCGGAGCAGCCAACGTGGTGTTGGTGCTCAGAGCAAGCAGGACCATCACCGGGAAAGTCTGCTGGCGGACACAGCCCCTTTAGAGGTGTCTGCAGCTTCTATCTGCTGCTACCACAGCCTCTGTCCCATTCAGCCGTTCGGGACCAGGCAGCCTCACATCTTCACCCACTCCTACCTCCTACTATTCCAGGGTGATTTCTTCTTTCTCTCCCTAGTTGTAGAGTTTCTGTTTCTCTAGACCCCCAGGTGACTCTGCTTGCTGCTTGCTCTGTGTTGCCTCTCAACTTTGATGTGGTTGCAAGAGGGAATAAGCTAAGCTTCTATTATCTGCTTGGTTCTCCTCCTCTGCATCTCTTTATGAAATTTCTATTCTGTTCCATTTATATTCACCAGTATTACAATGTTTGAGTCTTTATAACATAACGCTATATAATACAACATAACATCTCGTATCATTATTCCTCCACTGTTGCTCTTTTTCAAACATGTCCATGCTATTCTTGCTTGTTTACTTTTCCATAGGAACTTTAAATTTAATATGTCTAGTTCTAGAGAAAGAAAACTGCTGACTTTTTAAATGAGGTTCAGATAAAGTTTATAATGTATATTCATGTCTTTTTATACTGTTGAGTGTTCCCATCAAGAACAAGATGTTTTCCCATTGTTTAAACATATTTCTCTATCGTTTAGGAGTGTTTAACCATGTCCTTCATAAATTTTGCTAACTTCGCATTAAGATTTTTGCTTTAAAAATAGATTCTTAGTTTCAATATGAAACTATTATTTTCATATATGAAGGCTATAAATTTCTGTATGTAATTTTATATACCACTACTAGACTGAATTATTTTTTATGTGTGTGGTAGATTTTTACTTGATTGTCATGAGTTTTCCAGAGATACAATAATATCCATAAATTATGTTTTTTATAAACACTTTTTTTCAAAATTTTGTCAAATATCCTTCTGTGTCAGCTAATAGTAGGGTTGATGGTGAGCACTATTTTTTTTTTCCAGCTTTAGCAGGAATGCCACCAGGCTTTACTTCTTAAGTCCCTGGCTTTTTGACTGCAATATATCTATTTATCAATTCCTATTTTATGGATTTTTAAAAAAACAAGATTGGGTTTTGAATTTGTCACTGGCTTTTTGAGAATAGAATTATATGATTCCCCCTACCCCCCAAATTTGATCTAATATTAAAGCTACTCATCTTAACAGATTATCTAGTATTGAGCATTCTTTAATTTCAAATAATTCCTACTGGGACACACAATAAAATAATGGTCCTCCAAAATATCCATGTCCTGATCCCCATAATCTGTGAATATGTCTTATATGGTAAAGGGAACTTTGCAGATGTGATTAAGTCAAGTTTCTTGAGATGGGAAAATTATTCTAGATTACCCAGGTGAGCCCAGTTTAATCAAAATGGTTCTTATAAGAGTAAGAGGGAGGGAAGAGAGTCAGAGAAGATGTGATGATGGAAGCAAAGTGGAAGAGAGGTTTGAAGATGCTATGCTGCTGGCTTTGAAGATGGAGGAAAGGGCCATAAGACATGTAATGAAGGTGGTCACTTATAGATGGAAAAAGCAAAGACAGATTCTCCCCTAGAGCTTCCAGAAAGAACATAGCCTTGCCAACACCTTGACGTTAGCACAGTGAGGCCTATTTTGGATATACCTGTTATATTACATTGAGATACTTTGTTGGGAAGTACATTACTGGTCAGCCTAGACTATTAAGAAATACATCAGAGGACCTGACAAAAAGCTTCAATGAACAAAAAAGATTGATCATCTTTGGATAGATGCAGCAGCTTGAAAGGTGCCAGGGATATATGGGGAGGAATTGAATTGTCCAGCTTCAGGGTGAGGGTTAGAGGGGCAGCTTTCTCTTATACAGAAGTGCTGGCAGAATCCATTGTTTCTTTGTTGAGCCCTCACCCTTCCCAGTTGGCAGACACAGTGAATCGCCATATCTGAGTCTCCATCAACCTGCATAACACTCATCACTCCGCCATAGTGATTCTGAGATCCTGCCCCACCCGTCTTACTAGCCCGCCAAAGCTGCTTTCAGTGGCTTTTCCATACAAATTGCATGTCTTGGCTCATGCTGTGGACTTTTCTAAAATTTCTCAAAGGTTCACAAAACTCAAAGAAGAAGCATCTTGTCTCAACGTTCCCTGTACCTCTTGCTGAGCAGTCCCAAGCTTGCCACTAGCAGCAGCTGGCCTTGGTTCATGGCTTGGTCTCTTAAGGTACCTCTAACCCCAGCATGGATGGCAGCCATCTGCAGATTGCTTTGTGGCTCATGCCAGGTGGCCAGGCCAGGGCACATGCAGTGGCTGAACTTGGCTTGGGATGGGGCCTCTCTCAGGTGGCTCTGTGACTTGCATGCTAGTGGTCAGTTTCCAACTGACCCAGAGCACCACCCAGCTGCTTCCATACATGACACATCCAAAGAGTAGACTGTACAGGCACCATAGCCCTGCTAAAGTGAATTCTACTCCATAGGGTCAGCCTCTGCACAACAGTTCCTCCACTATAGTCACTAACCCATCCTCATAATCCATCCAAGGGTCAATCCCTCACACTGATGTGCAAATAGGAACCAAAGCCAAACTACAACAGGAGGGTACACACACCCCACACAAGGGACACACCTGGACAACCCAACTCAGGTGATCAGGGAGTGTGCCACTGGGCCCCACAGGACACCTACTAAATAAGGCCCCTTTACTAAGAGTGGGAGACATAGTAGCCTTACCCGATATATAGAACCAAACACAGGGATGTCGCCAAAATGGGAAGATAAAGAAACCCAGCCCAAATGAAAGAACAGAAAAATGCACCAGAAAAAGTGGAGACAAGCAATCTACCAGACACAGAGTTCAAAACACTGGTTATAAGGATGCTCAATGATCTCAATGAGAACTTCAACAAGGAGATAGGAACCATTAAAATGGAGATAGATAACATAGAAAAGAATCAGTCAGAAAAGAAGAATATGATAACTGGAATGAAGAATACATTAGAGGAAATCAATAGTAGATTAGATGAAGCAGAGAATCGAATCAGCAATTTAGAAGATAAGGTAGCAGAAAACACCCAATCAGAGCAGAATAAAAAATAAATAAAATAATTAAAACGAAGGATAGTTTAAGAGACCTCTGAAATAACATCGAGTGTACCAACATTTGCATCATAGGGGTAGCAGAAGGGGAAGAGAAAGAGCAAGGAGTTGAAAACCTATTTGAAGAAATAATAATGGAAAAGTGTCCTAACCTGGAGAAGGAAATAGACGTACAAGCCCAGAAAATGTAGAGTTCCAAACAAGATGAGCCCAAAGAGGCACGCATCAACCCAAAGAGGCACACGTTAAAAGACAAGAGAAAATCTTAAAAGCAGCAAGAGAAAAGCAGTTAGTGACTTACAAGGGAATGCCCTTAAGATTGTCAGCTGATTTCTTAACAGAAACTTTGCACGCCAAAAGGGATTGGCACAAAACATTCAAAGTGATAAAAAGCAAGGACCTACAACCAAGATTATACAGCAAGGCTATCATTTAGAATTGAAGAACAGATTGAGAGCTTCCCAGACAAATAAAAGCTAAAGGAGTTCATCAACGTCGAACCAGTATTACAGGAAATGTTAGATGGACTTTTTTAAAAAGAAGAAAATAAAAAATATAAATAATAAAATGGCAATAACTACATATCTATCAACAATTACTTTAAATGTAAATAGATTAAATACTCCAATCAGAAGATAGAGTAGCTGGACAGATAAGAAAACAAGACCCTTATATAAGCTGCTTACAAGAGACTCACTTCAGATTGAAAGACACACATAGACTGAAAGTAAAAAGATAAAGATATTTCATGAAAATGAAAATGAAAATAAAAACACTTGGGTTAGAAATACTTATACCAGATAAAATAGACTTAAAACAAAGGCTACAACAGAGACAAAAAGGACCCAGTAGTCCCACATGTGGGTATGATGTGGAGAGCGGTTTATAGTTGTGGAGAGCGGTTTGTAAACTGACGAGATCCTTGCAAACTGCGAAGGCAACCAAGGGTTACTTCACCTCCACAAATCCAACCAGGGGTTACTTTGCTTTCACAGATCCTCCACAAATTCCTCCTGAGAAGAAGATAGTACAAATATAGCTGCAGACAGATAAATGAGCTGAAGGCCTTGAGAAAATGAAGTCCTAGAGAAATAGAAGAAACAGTGTTACTATGCTTTAGAGAAACTGCTTATGACTGCAGCAATTGTATGCTCCTGTATAAAAGCTGCTTGCAAAAAATAAATTGGGCCATTGTCCATCATCAGTGGGCAGCGGACCTCCTGATCCATGCTTTCTGTTTCTCTTTTTCTCATCTCCCACCATTCCCACTCAGGTTTATTTTTCAGGGCCACACTGGACATGGCATGATTTACCACTTGCTGGATGCACCAGAGATTTATCAAAGAACCACAAAACACTACTTCGAAGGCACATAGGCATCCACATGTTTATTTCAGCATAATTTACAATAGTCAATACATGGAGGCACTTAGGTGTCCATCAGTGAATGAATAAATAAAGTAGTGGTGGTACATGTATACATGGAATATTACTTAGCCATAAAAAAGAATGTAATTTTATCATATGCAAGAACACAAAAGGATCTAGAGGATATTGTGCTGAATGCAGTTAAGTCAGACAGAGCAAGACAGATGCCATGATTTCACTTATATGTGAAATCTAAAGAACAAGATAAACAAACAAAACCAAAAAACTCATAGACGCAGAGAGTATTTTGAAGGTTGCCAGATGGGAGGAGGACTGGGAGGGGTGACTGAAAAAGGAAAAAGGATTAAGAAGTACAAATTGGTAGTTAACGAAATAGTCATGCAGATGTAAATTATAGCATAAGGAATATAATCAATAATATTGCAATAACTGTGTGGTGTCAGATGGGTACTAGATTTATTGGGGTGACCACTTATAAGTTATATAAATGTCATCACTATGTTGTACACATGAAACTAATATTGTATGTCAACTGTAATTGTATGTCAACTGTAATTGAAAAATAAAAGTTATTTAAAAAATAAAAAATAAATACATTTTGATTGATTGGGAAAAAAGAATAACAGGAACCAATATCATTATTCATTTTAGGAATGCAAATCAAAACCACAATGAGGTACCACTTTACATGCACTAGGATGGCTACAATTTAAAAAAAGAATAACAAATGAGGATGTGGAGAAATTGGAACCTTTGCGATGAAGTTGCTTTAGGAAGCAACAGGGCAGTTCCTAAAAAAATTAAATATATAATTATCATATAATCCAACATTTCCACTTCTATGTATACACACAAAAGAAGTGAAAGCAGGGATTTGAACAGATATTTACAGCAGCATTATTCACAATAATGAAGTGGAAGCAACCCAATGTTCATTAATAGATGAATAAATGAAAGTGGTATACATTTACAATAGAATATTATTCAGCCTTAAAAAGAAATTAGATTCTGACATGCTACAACATGGATGGACTCTAAGACATTATGCTAAGTGAAAAAGCCAGACACAAAATGACAAATATTGTATGATGCCAGTATATGAGATACCTAGAATAGTCAAATTCACAGACAGAAAGTATTGTTTAATATTTAATGGATACAGAATTTTGGTTAGAAATGATAAAAAATAATTAGAGATTGATAGTGGTGATGGTTGCAAAACAATGTGAATATACTTAATGCCACTCAATTGTATACCTAAAAATTGTTAAAATGGTAAACTTTACATTATGTATATTTTGCTATAATTTAAAAACTTTAAAATATGCAGTCTCCAAGAAATTCACTTCAGATATATATGTAGGTAAGTTGAAAGTAATAGAATGAAAAAGGATATAAACATTAATCATAGGAAATTGGAAGTGGCTATATTAATGTAAAATAAGTTAATCTTCAGACCAAAGAAAATTAATATATATAATGTGAGGGAAATATAATGTGAGGGAAATTATATAATGTTATAAAGGTGAGCGAAATTATATAATGTTATAAAAGTCAATCCATGAACAATATATAACAGTTTCTAAATGCACCAAACAGAAGAGTTGTAAAATATGTGTAGCAAACATTCTTCACTATCTCCCTCAACAATCGATAGAACAACTAGACAGAAAATAAGCAAGGATACAAAAGAACTCAATATTATCAATGGATATAATCTAATTGTCATTACAGACCATTCCACTCAAAAATGTTAGAAAAGACTTTCTTTTCAAGCACTCACAAAGCATACATAAAAACTGGCCATATCCTGGGCTTTAAACCTCAACAAATGTAAAAGAATTAAAGTAATACAGTGTGGATTATTTGAATGTAATATAGATGACCCTTGAACAATGAGGGAGTTAAGGAGCACTGGCTCCTGTGCAATCAAAAATCTGCACATAACTACTAGCTGGCCCTCTGAATATATGGATTTCCAACCACAGATCAAAAATACAGTTCCATGTTGCTCAAGGGTCAACTGCATAATTCAAATTAGAAGCAGTAACAGAAAGATAACAGGAAAATCTCAAAATATTTAGCTAAACAACACACTTTTAAACAATCCATGGGTCAATAAAGAAGACTCAAGGTAAAGTAAAAATACACTGAACTAAATGGAGATAAAAAGCAAAGTATCAAAATTTGTAGGAGGCAGTTAAAGCAGTTATGAGAGGGAAATTTATAGCACCAAGTGCATATATTATAAAATATAAAAATTCTCAAATTAATCTCAGCTCCATTATGGAAACTAAAAAAGAGCAAAATAATGCAAACTAAACAGAGCAAAGAAAAAATATAAGAACAGAAATCAATACAATTGAAAAAAAATAGAAAAATCAATGAAATAAAGAGCTGATTCTTTGAAAGGTCAACAAAATGGATAATTTATAGAAAGACCGACAAAGAAAAACAGAAGATACAATTACCAATGTCCATATGAAATGGGGGTTATCACCATGCAGATATCGAAAGGACATAAGGGAATACTACAAATAAATTTGATAACTTAGATGAAATGGACTATTTACTTGAATCACAAAACTACCACAAAAACAAAACATGAAAGATAATGTGAGTAGCCATATAACTATATAATGAAATTAAAATCTTCCCAAAAGAGAAATCTCTAGGGTCAGATAATTTCCCTAGAGAATTCTACCAAACACTTAACAAAGAACACAATCTCTTCCAGAAAATAGAATGCTAGTATTACCTTGATACCAGACAAAAACTGTATAAAAGAAATACATAGCCCAATACACTTCATGAATATAGACACAAAAATCCTTAAGGAAACACTAGTAAATAGAATTCGGCGATACATAAAAAGAATTTTACATGACTACCTGGCATTTACTCCAGAAATTTAATACTGGTTCAATATTTGAAATTAACATAACATACCATTTCAACAAACTGAAAAAAACTCATGAAATCACATCAACTGATACAAAATTAACATTTGATAAAATTCATGATAAAAACTCAGAAAAATAGGAATAGAAACTTCAATTGATAAAAGGTATCTAAAAAAATTTACTGCAGATATTACACTTAATTGTGCAATAGTGAATCCTTCCCCTGAGGATTAGGAAGCAAGAATTTCTTCTCTCACCACTCTTATTTAACCCAGTGCTTGAAGTTCCTGTGTTTGAAGGAAAGGCTCTAAAAGGCATTCGGATAATAAATAAAACTGTCCTTATTTATAGATGATGTGATTGTCTATGCAGAAAATCTCAGCAAGGCATTAAAAATATTCTAGAACCAATAAGTGAGTTCAGAAAAGTCACAAGGTAGAAGATAAACATGCAAAAATCAGTTGTATTTCTATATACTAGCAATCGATATGTGAACATTGAAATTAAAAATACATACTATTTATAATCACTCAAAAATACATAGGTGTAAAATTCAAAACACATATAGGACTTGTATGCTGAAAACTATACAATACTGATGAAAGAAATAGATCTGAATATATAGACATACTATGTTCATAGTAAACATAGTAAATAGATCAATTTTCTCCATATTGGTACACAGGTTTAATGTAATTCCTATAAAAATCCCAGGAAGAATTTTTTGTAGATATATTGTTGCTGTAACAAATGCCTTAAAACAACACAAATTTAATATCTTATAGTTCTATATGTTAGAAGTCCAAAATGAGTCTCAGTGGGCTAAAACCAAGTGTGAGCAGCGCTGCATTCCCTTCTGTAGGCTCAAGGCGGGTGGCCTTCTTATTCTTCCTTATCCTTCTCCTCATTCTCCTCCTCCTATTATTGCCATTTTCAGCTTCTAGAGGCTGCCTGCGTGCATTCTTTGGCTCATGACCCTCTGTATCCATTTTCAAAGCAGGCAACAATGGCTAGAATCCTCACAATGAACACATCATTTTGATTTCTTCTGCCTCCCTCTTCTATTTGAAGGGCCTTAGTTATTATATCAATGCCTACTTGAATACTCTAATCCAGAATAATTATATTTAAGGACAGATGGTTAGCAATCTTGATTTCATTTGCAAACTTAATCCCCCTTGCCATGTAACAGAGATTCATAGGTTCCAGGGATAAGGATGTTAGATATTTTTCTAGGGCCTCTACTTTGTCTACCATAGTAAATATAAATCAGATTATTCTAAAATTTAAATGGAAAGACAGAGAAACTGGAATAGGTAATTTTGAAAAAGAATAAAGTGGGAGGAATTGCTCTACCCAATTTCAAGACACAAAGATACAACAACAAAGACTGTGGTATTGACAGAAACTGACCAATGGAACATAAGAAAGAACTCAGGTCAAGATTCAAATCAGTATGCCCAAAGGTGAAAAAAAAAAAAAAAAAAAAATTCAATAGAGAAAAGAAAGCCTTTTCAACAAACAATACTGGAGCAATTGGGCATTCACAGGCAAAACAAAACAACAAAACAAAACAAAATAAAACAAAAATCTACCTAAGTCATATGCTTTATAATTCAAACAACATATCAGTCACAACATAGGATCATGATCATGTAACACAAATGTACTAAAAATGGATTACAGACTTAAATGTTAAAGCATAAAACTATAAAAACGTTTAGGAAAAAAAAAAATAGTGGGGCATTAAAGCCAGGCAAAAAGATCTTAGAGTTGACACCAAAAGCATGATTCATAAAAGGGAAATTTGATAAATTGGACCTTATTGAAATGAAAATCTTTTACTACTCTGTGAAAGACCTTACAAGGATGAAAATACAAGTTACCTGAGGGAAAATCTTTGCAACTCACATATCTAAGTACTAATATCTAAAATATATAAAGAACTCTTAAAATTCAACAGTAACTCCTCCCACATAATCCAATTACAAAATGGGCAAAATATATAAACAGAAATCACAAAAGTGGCTGTATGATGGCCAATAAGCACACAAAAAGTTACTTGCCCCAAGCAAGTTCAAAATCCAACAGAGCAAATTCCATTCTTTTTCAAGGCCTGAAAGTAATCTCTGCAGTTTGAGACTCTGACCTCTACGTTACATCTCAGCTCTCGGAAGTCCACAGCTCCTCAGGCCTCTGCCTCTGTGACCTGAGTCATTCTTATTTTTTCTTGAAGGGCAGCACATGTTTGCACTCAAGCATCTCTATTAGCCCATTTCCTCTGTCCTTTTCAGTCCCCAATAGCAGCATTTATGCTCATCTAACATTCAAAGACTTTGTGGGCCTCCTGTGTTTGTCACAGGGATCCACAATTAGACAAGAGGGCCCTCCAGAGATCATTCCTGAATAAGCCCGTCTCTAGTGTTTCTCCTGAAATGGTTGATTGGATCCGTGAGTTACACAACTAATGCTTCAGTAAAAGGTTGTAGCCACACCCTCTGTCTAGAAGAAGCTATCCCCACAGTGAATCTCCTAATTTTTAGCATCCTCTACATTTTGGATAGTCTGAGAATATCCCAAATGATCAAGTTTTGGTTCCTTTTTAAGTTTCTTCCTCAATATTTCTCGCTTCTCTCATATTTTACTATAAACAGCAAGAAGATATCAGGCCCCACCTTCAACATTTTCTTTGGAGACTCCTCAGTCAACTATCCAATTTCCTCACTTTGTTGTAGCTGCCAGCCCCCGAAAGACACACGGACCACCGGAACTCAGTGAGTTATAGGAAACACTCTTTATTCAACCAGCTGGGTCTGACAGGGGTACACAGACCCCAAATTAAGCAGCCCCGAAATGTAGAGGTACAGGGTTTTTAAGCCCCAAATCCCTTTCTTCATTCTGTCTAAACACAAAAGTCTATCTTCTATTTACTACCTGTCAACTCACAAGTCAGGTGCATAAGCAGGGGGTACAGAAGCAGAAAGCTTATTGTTAGAATGTTATGTTCCTATGGGTGACAGCCTATGTTTCCATGGACATAGCCAAGCAGTAATTTTCCTGCAAGTAATAAATTTCTAGCAGTCATTTTTCAGTCATTACAACTTACAAGTTTGCTTTTCTGTATAGATGTGGTTTGAACAAAAATCAACTTTTTTGTGTCCTGGATTTCATGCTGTGACCGTTAACCAATCTTACTGCCCTCAGTGAACATACCAAAGCCTTCCAATTGGTGACCATGTTCTCTAAATGTACACAATGTAGCCATAAATATTTTTGTTAGTAACAGCTGGACTGGCATGGCAACCAAGGTAAATATCAAATTGGTGACAGTATCAATTATAAAAGATTATCTATCACAAGACTACCAGGAGGTATGGCCTCTGGAACATACTGCATTCTTTCCCTCTTTCTCTTGTCAATTATTTGTACCTGATTTATACTATTAATATACTATAACAGGAGTCTGTTAGCAGAGAGTGCTAGGTTATCTGTCTGCTTTGACCCTACATCCCTGTAATTAAATTACTCTATAATAAATTCTGTTCTATTCTATGGAGTTGCTTGCATTGTCCTTTGATCTTACCTTTTCATTACGGTGGCGATTACACCTTTGCCCTGCTATCGGAAAATTTTCACATAATTGTAGGACCAGATTCAGCCAAATTTTCTGCCACTATGTAATAAGCATCGTCCTGTTGTGGCGCGTTCAAATCTAAGACCCACGGAGCCAATTGAGATTAATTATGAGCCTTAATTAGCTGGCTGGTGACTGACTCTCCCCACTAGAGAATCAGCCCCGAGCTGAGCTTCCAGAGGAAGGCAGCTTATAGAGCCTAAAACTACATCAAACAAGCAAGCAGGTTTACAGAAGCAGAAGTTAGCCATTAGCATATCTTTGCACAGAATATCTTCTAGAACTACACTCTAGTTAAACATTAAACAAGCAAGCAGAAGCTGGCCATTTGAAAAATTTCCCCCCTTAACCGTCCTTCCTCCACTTTCTGATCAGTTTCCTAATTTCCTTCTGAGTTCTCACCAGAAGTGCCCTAAATTAATATTTCTACCAACATTCTGCTTATGATGATATACATATCCTTTAAGAAAATAGAAGCTTTCTCTGTCTTGCTCTTCTCATCTTGAGACTGCATCCAAGGCACCTTTAGCATTTATAAATCTTAACAATCTGTTTAAGGCACTCTAGACAATTACTATCATGTGGGTTAAATTCTAGACTCTCCCCATTACTTAAACCCAAAGGCACTTCTGCATCTGTAGGTATTTGTTTCAGCAAACCCCATTACCTGGTACCAAAATATGTATTAATTTTCTGTGGCTGTCATAATAGATCACTACAAATTTAGTGGTTACATCAATAAACTGTGGTATATTTGTATTAAAAACCAGCGGTATATATTTTTTAAAAGTTGTATATATTTATAAAATTAATTTTGTTATACTCAATTTTAAATGAAAAGTTAAAAATTAAAAAACAAAAATCAAAGAAAACCTCATATTTGTCACTTTGAATTTTGCAGGAACACTTCAAGTAGGTACCTTTTTATGGCCAAACTTTTGCAGAAAGTCTTTTCATTGCTCCTTTCCTCCTCAGCCAAATGAGATAAAATTTTACATATATATTTATTATTAAATATACATATTTTTATTTCCAGAGGTTTGCATGAAGAGAGCTTAGTATAGGATTTGGGAAATAATGGAAATATAAAATATAAAAATAGGTTTAGGATATTTCTTGTCTGCTTTAGGATGACAAAAGTCTGAGACTGGCATACTTGAGTTTTTAAAATTTTTGTCACGATGAAGATAGTAGCAATGTATCTCTTCTAATAACACCCCATCCTCTCAACACCTGCAAATGACATATTTTGGTGGGTATAGCATCTATGATAAGAGAGTAGAAATTAAGGAGATCTTGGGAAATAGCTAAGAGCATAAATCTGTAGAGATGTCCAATGACTAGTACAAATATTTTTATAACTTGTATATAGGACTTCCTATATTGCCAATTCTCTTAGGTAAGAAAACAGCCTAGTCTGTGAGTCCGTAATAGTACTTTTAAGTTTAGTCATTTACATACTGTGCAATAGTACACCATACCATCTAGTACCTCATACACAAAACCTACAAAACAGAAATATTATGTCCTGTTCGGTTGCTCATGGGCGCCATTACGCCAGCGGGAAGGTGGCTCAATACCTAAGACGGCCGACGGCTCACGACCACAGTTACAGCAGAGGGTTCCCGGGCGGCGGGATCAGCCAAACAGAGAAGTCCCCGCCCTGTAACCCCACCGACATCCTGGGCCAAAACCTTTAAAAACTGTGCCTATACCCCAGACATGTGCAACTTCTCTGGCCCCTTTCCTCGGGACCAGAGAACCTCGCCCGCAGACCCTAATAAAGCCTGTTTTATACTTCGCTTTGGCTCAATCTCACCCTCATTTTCGTCTCCTCCGGCCGTGGGTGCCGAAACCCACGAGGGGGTTTTAGCCGCCTCTCGGAGTGGCGGCTACCCTCCTCCTGACCAGTCTCTGACTCATTCTCTCTGGATCCCGGCTGTTCGTGAGTAAGTTCTCTCCCCTGTCTTCCCTCTGCCTCCCCTTCCTCCTCGGGGGGCCTAGCCCTAGCCTTGGCTGCGCCTGGCGCTCCCCCACCGCCGGCCCCTCTGTTAGGGCCTCCGCCACCGGTCATCCTCAGAGACGTCTGAGACTGCCCGGTTTGGCCCCGTGGCTTTCACCACTCCGACCCGGGTCTCGGGTTGGGACGAGGATGCTCCTCCCAGTCCCCGACTCCAAGGGTGAGGCGAGATCCATTAATTCTGACAAAAGGAGAGACTGACCATGGGCAACGCTGAGTCTAAACCAGACCCTAAGACACCCCTGGGGTGCCTCCTGGCCAACTTTGCCCGCCTGGGTTACTCAGACCTTAAAAAAGAAAAAACTGCTCTTTCTGTCCCGAGTGGCCTGGCCACAATAAACCTGCCCAATAGCTCCCACTGGCCTCCCACGGGCACATTTGACTACCAAGTCCTTAACGACCTAGAAAATTTCTGTAATTGAACTCAAAAGATTCCGAAGTTCCGTATGTACAGGCTTTTTGGGATCTGCGCTCCCGTCCAGACCTTTGCTCCCCCCGTTCCACCCTCCAAATCCTCCTGGCCCTCTCCCCCAACCGCTCACCCTGTTTCCCAAGTCCCACACCCCCCACTGCCTCCTCTTCACCCCCATCTCCCAAGCCGCCTATTGATCCCTCCCCGGAACACGACCTCCCCAAACTCCTCGGCTCTCCTCCACCACCTTCCCGAGTCCTCAGCTCCCGCTGCCCCCGATTCCTCAACCCTATCCCTGTCCCAACCACTGATGCCTCCTCGCTCTCCGTCCCCTCCTCACTCTCCCGTCGCCACCCATACTCGATCTCATCCCCGTGAACCTGACTCCTCTACCAGCCACCTCTTCCCTCTCCGAGAGGTGGCCGGAGGAGATGGAGTAGTCAGGGTTCATGTTCCTTTCTCTCTCCACGATCTCTCCCAAATCGAAAAACGCCTCGGTTCCTTCTCGGCCAACCCATCGAACTATATCAAAGAGTTCCAATACCTTGCCCAAGCTTACGACCTGACTTGGCACGATATTCATGTCATTACATCCGCCACCCTAATCCCCGAAGAGCGCGAGCGTGTTAGGGCCGTGGCCATCCAACAGGCAGACCACGACCATCTAGTTGATAATACGGGCCCTATTGGGGAAAATGCTGTCCCCCGAGAAGACCCCCATTGGAATTACCAACCTGGCCAGGGATCTGACCTTCCCCAGAGAGATCTATTTGTCCAATATCTCCTACGAGGTATGGAGACCATGTCTAACAAAGTAGTCAATTTTGACAAACTCCGTGAGGTTACCCAACAAGCTGATGAAAACCCCGCTCTCTTCCTTAACCGCCTCCAGGAGGCTCTGACTCAATATACCCATCTAGTTCCCAACTCTCGCAGCGGGGCTACCGTTCTAGCCTCTCATTTCATCTCCCAGTCTGCCCTTGATATTAAAAAGAAACTCAAAAAGGCCGAAGATGGTCCCGAGACCCCGATTCAGTATCTGGTGAAAATGGCATTTAAGGTATTCAACACCTGAGAGGAAACGGCCGAGGCCTCCCGACAAGCGCGCCTCCAACAAAAGGTCAGCCTCCAAACCCAAGCCTTGGTTGCAGCCCTGCTGCCCACGTTGGGGGGACCACAGTCATCTGCAGCCTGCGGGACCCGCCCTAAAGCTGTGCCACCCGGTGCCTGCTTCAAGTGTGGCAAAGATAGCCACTGGGCTCGCCAATGGCCCAATCCTCGACCACCGACAAAGCCTTGCCCTCAGTGCAAGCAGCCGGGCCACTGGAAGTCTGACTGCCGGGGCCTTCCTCGGCCCTCGGCGCCTCCACGCGGAGGGGCAGATGAAGGACAACACCTGGTTTTCGAGCTCCTAGGCCTGGCCGAAGACTGAAGAGGCCCGGGTTCTGGTACTCCGGTCACCCTCGCGGAGCCCAGAATCATGCTCCAGGTAGCAGGTAAGTCCATCACCTTTCTGGTGGATACGGGGGCTACCTATTCGGTCCTTCCCTCTCATTCTGGCCTTACTCTTCCTTCCCAGATCACTGTTGTTGCGGTAGACAGAACCCCTTCCAACCCCAATCAAACCCAACCCCTCTATTGCTCCTATGAAGAGACCCCATTCACCCATTCATTCTTAGTAATACCTTCCTGCCCTGTGCCTCTGCTAGGCTGTGACATCTTATCTAAACTCCATGCCACCATCTCTTTCAACCACGCGGCACCCTCCTTCCTAATGGTTCTCCACCCAACTTTATCTCCCGACCCTGCACTCCCTGTCGCTAACCTCCTTCCTGATGTAAACCCGTCTGTATGGAATACAGACACCCCTACCATTGCCACTCACCATGTACCTGTCCGTATCCAACTAAATTCATTAAAATCCTCTAAGCATAAATAGTTGTGGAGAGCTGGTTGTAAACTGACAAGGTCCTTGCAATCTGAGGCCAACTAAAGGTTGCCTCACCTCCACAAATCCTCCTAAGAATGGGTAAGTAGGAACTGACCCGGAGAACAATGAAAGTGTTGAAATGCGAATGATTATAGCAGGCTATGAAGGGTGGGGGTAATCTACAGAAATGCAAATGATTATAGTAGGATGTGGAGGTTGGGTGCCAGTAAAAGTATGCTCTTGTATAAAAGCAGCTTGCAAAAATAAAATCGCTCTCTAATCCATCATCAGTGAATACTGGGCCTCCTGATCCCAGCTTTCTGTCTTCTTTCTTTTCTCAATCTCCCACTGTTCCCACTCAGCTTTATTTTCCAGAGCTGCGCTGGACGTAGCAGGATTTACCACTTGCTAGACAAGGCAAATAGTAATTACTAGTTAAGGCTAAATTTCACAAAGTTTTGTCAAATCATAAAAGGTATTATAACTTTATGTTATGTCCCTTTCAAGTCTAAATTTTTATCATGTCTGATTTTCTTCACCCAGTATTCTTTTTTGCTCTGAAATGATCTGCAAGACCAGGACAAGCATGTTTGCATTTACTGCCCACTGGTAATTGCTGCCCCTTTCTATAGGCCAGAGGGCTTGTTAAAAAAAATTTTGGGGGGCTTAAAAGAACAGAGATTTATTCTGCAATCAAGTCATTGGCAGGGTGACACTCTGAAGGCTCTGAGGCAGAAACCATCCCACATCCTAGCTTCCGGTGGTTCAAGGTGCTCCTTGGCTTGTGGCTTTTCTGCCTCCCTTACAAGGACACTTGTCATTGGATTTAGGGCCCGCCACGATAATTCATGATGATCTCAAGATCCTGACCTACATCTTCAAACACACTTTTCCCAAATAGGGCCACATTCATAGGTTCTGGGGATTAGGGTATGGATGTATTTTTTTGGGGTAGGGGCACCATTCAATCTACTATAGCAGAGCTGGTAGTATCTCTGGATTGATCTGCTTAGTAGAGAGTCCTAGATGCTTCCCCAGCAGCTCTATAGTTGGCCTCCTTCAAAGAAACCTGCCCAGTCATGGGCCTCATATCCAGGACACCCATCATCTGGTCTGTCCACTGAGTCCATGGTGATAGGCCATCCTAGGTTTGCCGGGCTGCCCTGAATATCTTCTCTCACCCTGGTGGGTCTTTGGCCCCCGGATCTCCAAGGGTCCAGAATGTCATGCTGGATTCTGGCCCAGGGCCTTGTTAAACATTTTTTAATGTCAGAAACTTGAACTACCAACTGTTTTCCTGCTTACTTAGATCTGGTTTACAGTTCTGTTCATTTGGGGGGAAAAAAAACCCAGCTTATTTTAATTTCTACTAAATTTTATCACACACAATAAGTGTATGTAGGACAAATGGGTTAAAATTAACCTTCTCCAAAAGGGCATTTACACTGCTGAGCTTACTACTTTCAAAGAAAACATGATACAGGTATTAGTATCTCAGATTTCTAATTCTCAAACATCAAAACCTTTCCAATGATTTTTCATTTGGGATTTCCAGAGACCCACATTTTCTGTGAAATAAATCAAGCTATAAAAGACTTACTTTACATAGGTTCATTATACTATATATATGCTTACTTGTATATATTTTTATAATTGTGTCTACTGTGACTACTATGCTTCCAAATTTTACTCAACAATGTCCCCTCTTACTGATGCTGAAAGTGTATGCTATGGCTAAAAGTACCTCATAACCATGACAATTATAAAATTCCCTCCAAAATGACTTGTTTTTTTGTAAAGTTCAAGCCACAGCTAAAGGTCTTTCTACATTTGACATTCGTATATTCATGACTAACAACATTCTCACAAATATAACATCATAAGGATTTCTTTTAAGTAGGAATTCTCCACTTGAATGATTGCTAAAGGCCTTTCTCCTTGGATTACATTCAGAGCTGTTACTCTCCAAAGCAATCATGTTAAGAAACGTCTAAGAGAAGTTTGGCAGTTTTTATCATAGTTGAAAAAGCTTACATACACCCTTGGGGTGGGGTAAAAATCAACAAAAATACACATACAAAGAAATATACAAGAATATTTATAGCAGTATCTTTATTACATCAAAAAAACATAAAAATTACAAATATCCATTAAGAAGATAAATAGTGGTGTTTTTAAAATGGAATTGTATACAACCTGAATATGAAAACACTACTGTCACATGCAATAATGTATAGATCTTAAGAATGCTGAGTGAAATAAGACACAAAAGAATTAATGATGTATGATGAGAACATATAAGTTTAAAGACATGCAAGAAATATTTCACAATATTATAAGCCAAGGAAGCGTTAATCTTTTGGGAAGTAATAGCTACTTTGTATTCCACTGAGTACAATTAAAAATATAGTTCATATTTTCTTTCTCTTAAGGAGAACTGCTTATAACTATTTTTTATCTTGCCTATACATAAATAATTTTTTAAAAAATAAACTGAGTCAGCAGAATTTGAAAAGTTTAAAAATTAGATTCATTGCTGATAAGAGTTCAGTAACAATGACCATACCCTCTTAATACTAATAAAAAGGAGACACAGTTATGATGTGTGGTACTTTAAATTAATAATGATCACATTTTTGATGAAAATTATCTTATTAGCATGCTTAAAAAAAACTGCGGTTTTATAATATACTGGAAAGACTTCAGAGTTATTACACTTCCATGTTTTCTCCCTTGTGAGTTCTCTGATGGACAATTAGGTTTCTCTTATAACTGAAAGACTTACCACACTCTTTACAAATGTAGGGTTTCTCCCCTGTGTGAGTTCTCTGATGTACAATGAGATTTGTCTTCTGACGGAAGCACTTGCCACATTCATTACATTTGTATGGTTTCTCTCCTGTGTGAGTTCTTTGATGATGAATGAGATATGACTTCCTGCTAAAGGCTTTTCCACACTGAGGACATTCATAGGATTTTTGGCCTGTATGTATTTTCTGATGCACAGTGAGGGTTGCTTTCTGCCGAAAGGACTTCCCACATTCATTACAAATGTAGGGTTTTTCCCCTGTATGAATTCTCTGATGTAGGTTGAGATTTGTCTTCTGACTAAAGGATTTTCCACATTCATTACATTCATATGGTTTCTCTCCGGTGTGAGTTCTGTGATGATCGATGAGGTATGACTTCATTCTAAAAGCTTTCCCACAGTGAGGGCATTCGTAAGATTTTTCCCCTGTATGTGTTCTCTGATGTGCTACGAGGGTTGTTTTCTGGCGGAAGGATTTTCCACATTCATTACAAATATAAGGTTTCTCCTCATTATGAGTTTTCTCATGAAGAGCAAGGGTTGTCTTCTGGGAAAAGGATTTCCCACATTCATTACAAATATAGGGCTTTTCCCCTGTATGAGTTCTCTGATGTACAGTAAGGTTTGCCTTCTGGTGAAAGGACTTCCCACACTCTATACAAATATAAGGTTTCTCTCCTGTATGAATTCTCTGATGTAGAGAAAGTGTTGTCTTCTGGCGGAAAGACTTCCCACAGTCGTTACACTCATATGGTTTCTCTCCTGTATGAGTTCTCTGATGACGAATGAGGTGTGATTTCAATCTGAAGGCATTCCTACATTGTGGACATTCATATGATTTCTCCCCTGTATGTGTTCTCTGATGATCAGTGAGGGCTGTCTTTAGGCGAAAGGATTTACCACATTCATTACAAACAAAGGGTTTCTCTCCTGTATGAGTTCTCTGATGATCAATGAGATATGACTTTCTTCTAAATGAATTTCCACACTGATGACATTGATAAGGTTTTTCCTCTGTGTGGATTCCCTGATGAAGAATCAGTACTGACTTCCTGCAAAAGGACTTCCCACATTCAGTGCACGTATGTTTTTTTTCAATATTGTTTGCTCTTCTTTTATTATATTCAGATGGGTTTTCCTTTCTGTAAGCTTTATGACATGTAATTAAGCCTCCTTTTTTAAGAAATGATTTCTCACAGTCATTGTAACCAAGTGACTGTGCTGGAGTTTCCATCTTATGATACTGCACAAGCACTTCACTATGAATGGTAGCGCTGCCATACTGATTATGGGATTTGACTCCATGGTGAGCTGTCTCTGGTTTAGTATTGAGAAGTGATTTCTCATATCTGTTATACTCACTAAGTCTCTTTCTTGTAGAACTTAGATTACTAATTAGTTCTGAAACATTTTTAAAAATCTTTTCATGAGTATCATATTCAGAAATAAAATTTTTTGAATTTATAGGGCTTCTGCTTAAAGTAAATGTCTTTTCATATGCATTTCTGTTCTCCTTAGTCAGTTTTCTGTGGTTAATGAATACAACTGATCTAGAATACTTATCTTGGTGTTCCTTGAATTTCACTAAAAAGTCTTCAGTTTTCCAGTTTTCTTCTAGAAAAGAATATAGTTAATAACAATTTGTGAATCTTTGCACATTTGCAACAACAAAAATATTGTACTAGGGTCTATTATATGAAGCAAAAAAGACCCAAGAAAAATTACTCCCTGACTGAAAAAAAGACAAAAAGCTAAATAAAAACTGCTTCAAGATAGAAAAGAATGAAAAAATAAACTGAACACTAATAACTTTTCCAGTTTGAATGAGAACTTCATAAAGAAAGCTGATCAGATATAAGAAGTAGTGGGGAGAAGACAAAGAATGATGGAAGAGTGATTGATACTTGGAGATAGGTGGATTCGGAGGCAATGAAGCGAACCTCTCAAGGGCATTAACCTTTAAGGATAATGGACTAGATTAGTATAAAAGCTTATTCAGGGAAAATATTAGAGGAAAGATAACTTCTGTAGGACACAGATCAGAGCCTATGCTTTTATACATCATCCCTAGATAGCAAGGTAAAACACTTTGAGTTTTTGCTACTCCTATCCTTGTAGCCATCGATGGCTAAATAATTTTTACAAGCATCAATTTCCTAGTGTTTAGAAAAACAGTCCTACAGTCCATGTCTAATCCTCCATTCAGCCGGAAATTTTAAACAGACTAAGGGTATATTCACCTATGTATTCAGACTGCTGTTACTATCAATTCTTTCAGAATTGTTCATATAAAAAAAACTCACAGCCATCAATTATAACTATTCCTCTTTTCAGTCACGGACTTTATTTTTTCAGGTTTAAACAAAGACTGTTCAAGTCTTCCTTAAATACAGTAACATTCCCTAACTTCAGATCATTCATTTTAGTTCTAAATCGAGTGACTTTATCCTTCATTTCTCTTTTAAGTTTAGTGGTATAATTTATTTTGTTACTGTAATCATCTACATCTTTTTCTGCCTTGAGTCCATTACCACCAATACCAACACACAAGGAATTTCTCCTGTAAACAAAATTTTATATCCCCTAGATTCGCTTTTTACATTCAAACAAGTTTTGAAGGTTGTCCCCATATCTGACAAATCTCATCCATAAAAGTTTACATAACACTGTGCATGATAGATAAGAACTGTATGGTAGAGTCAAAACATTTTGATCAGAATTTATAGAGCCATGGTCTGAACAGGTATACCTGAAAGAAATTTACAAGAACGTGCTTTCTGAATGGGGGAAAGAGATATCTCCCCTGTACAGCTCCACAAACCATTCATGAAGCAACTACTGAATATCTAACATGTTATACACTACAGCAAAGAATATCGAAACAGAGGATATTATCTTTGAGGGAAAGAATCCTTAAGCATGTACAATCAGGTATTATATAATCATATCCAAGTACTGTGTGTGTTATAGTTTGTAAGTAGCATGGGAATGCAGAAGGAAATGGTAGATATCATGTGGAGTAGTCTAGAAATATTTTATGGAGAAGAAATCTCAACACTATGGAAGGGAATGTAACACAAAGAAAAGTATAGACATGATGACAGAACCTACATGTATGAAAAGAAGTTAGAGCACTGAATCAAGTGGAAATTGGCAAGAGTTTTCCACAAGAAAGAGAAATAAAAGTTGAAAAGACCAGATTAAAGTTTATTATGTTAGTCCTTAAATGAAGAGTAATTTTAGTTTCATAAAACAAATAACAGATAACAAGTGATATATCTTGTCAGAAAAATAACTACAAATTTAAAGTTAGAACAAAAATTATAGCAAAGCTAAATGGTAATTCAGTAGTCAAGACATGAAATAAGAGAGTTGTTATTTTGTATGATGTCAGTGACAAATGAAAATATGGGAGGGAGTTAACATATTTCACAGGGTGATAACTTTACTATGAATTGTGAAGAGATTCTCATTAATGATGACAGACACAAAATAATGAAGTGGATATCAGGTGGGAAAAATAATATAGAAATAGAAAATGCAAAATAATTAAAGAGCTGGAAAGGTTAGTGATGTTCTTTTCTGAAATATTGTCACATAATAGGTGAGACATCAGAGTACGGAACTCCTAAAGACATAGAACGAAGGCGGAAGAAATGTGCAGAGCATGTCCATTTAGAGGCATCAACATAAAACATGAAGCTTAAATCCTGAGAATGATGTGATTATTATAATTCAAAGGCTTATCCCTTAAGAAATCAGACAAATAAGACTGAGTCCAGTAAGCAATATACGTTAAAAAAATTTTGTGTGACTATTATATGCTAGGTATTGTTCCAGGGAATATGGCCACAGTAGTGAAGAAAAGAGACCAAGTTGGAAATAATCACTCAAAAAATCAGGATAAGAATGAGTTAATGTTTTACCCAATTCAGGACTGATTTAAGAAATGATGGTCAGCCATATAAAATGAACCATCAAATTTAATGGAAGTAAATGCTAACTAAAATGATCAGTCTGCGTCAAGGCAAGAAAGTTTTAAAATAGCTAGATTTATAGTGAGAATGGCAACTTGGTACAAAAAAACAAATATGAGGTAATAAAAGAAGGAAAAGGGAAAGCAACTAAGAAGAGACACATTAACCAAAATTTCTTTTATTCTCTAAAGATAGATTTAAGAAAGTACCCCCCACTCCCCCCAAATTCTATGTAATGGCAAGGAGATAATTCTGAGAAAGCTAGAAATAAACAAATTTTAAAAAATCTAAAAAAACCATAGGCCTATAGTACATTTTAATTATGTCAACAGTGGTAACTATCTTTCATAACATTATGCAAATTAGGAAAGAATATTTACAGGGAAAGTGATATTTGAAAGTCTGCTTTAAGTCTGCAGACACGAAGGTTATTTCAAAGGTTGGGACCCTTTGAAATAAGTAGTAAAAAGACTCTCCAAATGTTTCAAAGATGCCAGCTAGCACCTAACCACTTTAAAATTTACTTTCCACTAGATTTCCTCGGCCTGAGAGTCAGAAACTCACCTAAGCAGGTATGACCTGTAAATGATGTCCATGGCTCTTCTCCTCGTTCCAACTTAAGGATCACATCAGGCTTGGTCATGCGACACCCTGATTAAAGAAGATTTGGATTTGGATTAAGTTGCTTAGGCTTCAATACATTTGAAAAATTAGTAAGGTGTATTTTCAGTACTACAAATTAATACACACCTTTGTATAACAATAAACTTAATACCCTGTACCAGGTAAGGGAAGACACAATCATCCTTCTACTAACCAAAAAGGATTCCTCACCTCTTATCCTCAAAATTCAAAATGACACATAGTTTAGGCATTTGGAAAGGAAATACATGCTACTGAAAGTTTCAGAGACGTTTTCTTACCCACAGAAACGAGGTGGCAATAGTTTTCCAACATCACATCCATGTACAGAGTCTTCTGAGCAGGATCCAGGTGCTGCCACTCCTCCCGAGTAAAGTCAACAGTCACATCTTTGAATGAAACTGATCCCTGCAATGGAAAGGAACTGTATTCAGAATGGGTTGACTAGATATTGGCACTAGTTTTGATCCTATTCTTTGTGGCACTCATATGAATACTTGTAATGAAAGCCTATCGTTTTCCTTGTTTTGTGATTTACATTGTGAGGGAAATGAAAATCAAAGTACAAGTACCTGCTGGCAGATTCATTTAATAACTCATTCTAAAAATATTTACTATGAAATCACTTTGTACCCCAAAACTGCATTCTTTTCCTGGCATGCCAAGATAGAAAATGCTATCTCTGCTCACAAGAAGTTAAAGCCTCAAAGCATGTAACACATACCTTCAAGAAAGACACAAACCTGGATGAACGTTTTACAGTTACTAAAACAGAAGTATGTGTGAGATGCAGTGTATCACAAGGTCAGAACAATTTTCTCTGGCTTCACTGGGAGGTTAATTTTTTTCCCTTTCAAGATTAGTAAGGTGCATTGTTATGCAAGAAAACCATGGTTTTAAAATGCATGGAGTGACTTTCAATATCCAGTAATAACACAGTGAATTGGTCAGAACAATAATCCCTCAGATAATAATTATAAAACGTGAACATAATATATAATAAATAAATAATAAATGGCGCTGAAGAGCAACCAAATCAAACATATTCTGAAAGGACAGCAACTACAAAGTCTAAGAACTATTAGGTTTTTGGCTTTTTTGTGTGAAGGTACCTGAAACCCCATAGTTCTTAAGGCAGAAAATCACAGCGTACATCCTCAAAGGTGGAAGAGAACAGAATTTAGGAATGGCAGATGAACTGGAGACTTAGGGATAAATTCTGGAAGTGAGAGAACTATAGAACAGATAAGACCTAAAATCTGAGTATAAACTCTGCCAGAACTCCACATTGATAATTAAATTAAACAATTGAAGAGATCACAGAGAACTGAGCAAAAAGCAGACAGAAGATACTAGAGTTTTGAACAACAGAAGTGCACCAAGTGAGATTCTGATATTTCTTCATTTAACAGCATTCCACAATCTGCTAATAGCTCAAGCAGATTCTGGTGTCAGAAGGTGGGGCTGACAAAGCAGCAGAGAGTATAAGGGAAAAAACGTTAGGAAAAAAAGAGAACTGGAGAAAGTAACCCCCCAAATCTATGTATAAACACTCACTAATTCCTTGCCTTTGAGGTAACGTACATGAACACAAGGAGAACCTACCTCCCCTCAGGGTGCAGGGTAAAAAGCAGCAGCTAGAAGCTTAACTAAGCTGATCTATCAGCTGCTTCACACTTGAGGGAGAAGGGGGTGGGAAGCAGTAGGGCAGAGTATGAAGCTTGATTCCAACCAATTGCCTGTGAGAACAAAAACCAATAAACCTCAGCAAAAGACATAATAGAATTCATATTACTATAACATTATTCACAATGTCATGTTTCTAGTAAAAATTACTGGACATGCAAAGAAAGCAAAACAAAACAAAACAAAAATGGGAGGGGAAATATGACCCCTATTGAGAAAAAGTCAGTCACAGAATCTAATTCCTAGTGAACACTGATGCTGGATTTTACCAAAAAAGGCTTTAGAGCATATGTTCTAAATGTGTAAAGAAGTAATAGAGTGATGTCAGAAGCATGGCAGCATGAGGTATCTCCCCAGAAATCTCTCCTTGAAATAACAACGAGCTGAACATCTACAATTCAAATAACACTCAATATGCACACAAGCACATCTGAGAGGTCTGTGCATCAGAGCATCCAAAGGTGAGTAAAGCCACGCATCTGGGAGGTGGATTAGGACAGAGAAATAAAGAAACTGTGATAGGAGCCAGAGCTCTCTGCAGGCCAAGGAGTAGGGCAGGTTTTGTGATCGGTTCTTGGCACTTTGAAGATCCAGACAGTCCTGAAGGATCAGCACATTCCACGCAGTGGTGACTAGTAATCAGGACAGAGACTGAGTGTGGATGGGCAAAAGCTGTGTCTTAGCAACTGCCATTGCCAATGGGAGGGCGAGTCACAGAGTGTGGTCACGCACCCTTCCTCATATCCTCCCAGAGCTAGCACCTAGCCCCAGGGGAATTTGCATCATCAGTTCTGAAACATACACTACAGCAATATCTAGGCAAAGTAGCTGAAACCTGGGGGATAGCATTATGGGAAGAGAAACAGCTACAAACATTACCTCATTTCCCAATCAACCCCACCCCTACCCAGTCAGGCTGATATGGAAGGAAGCTAAGGGAACCTTGCATCTGACCTTGGGGCAGTAATGGGGCTTCAGGGCCTTTTCTGAGGATTGAAACCCCGTTACCCACTATATCCTCCAAAGAGGGTGGATCCCTGGGACTGAGGTGACCTGGTTGCAGAGGAGGCACACAGCCCACCAGAGAGGAAGGGTCATTTTTAATCTCAAAACAGAGGTCCAAGAAGCTTGGATTCCACCTACTAGACATCAAAAGAAAACCCCCTTTTTATCAACCTCCTAAAGAGACAACACTTTATTATAAATTTCCTTGGCAAAAAAAGAAAAAAAAATGCAGAGTACACTTCCAAAACACCCAGGCAGAAAAATAGTCCATCAAACACCATGAACAACCAATGTAACAAGGCAGCTCAGAAAGAAAGAGAAAAATTTCCAGAAAATAAGCTTCAAGACATAGAAATATGCGATTAAAATGACAGAGAATTTGAGGCTGCACTTCAGAAAAAACTCAACAAGATGAAAGAAAATTCAGATCGACAGTCGTTCAATGAACTCAGAAACAAAACAAAAAACAAGAATACCTTACCATAGAGAATAAAGCCCTAAAAAAGAATCCAACAGAACTTCTGGAGATGAGGTACTCATTACAAAAGATGAAGAATGAAATAGCAAGCTTAGGAGATAAAGCTGACCAGATGGAGAAGAAAATTAGTGATATGAAAACTAGAACTCTGGAAATGACACAGAAAGATGAATAGAAAGACTTGAGAATAGAAAAAAAAATGAAAGCACTCTATAGAAGAATTATCTGACACCATCAGAAAAAGCAAAGGAAGAAAATGGGTATACCAGGAGAGGGAGTAGGTAACAGAGAACCTATTCAAACAAAGAGTTGATGAGAATTTCCCAAACCTATGGAAAGAACTGAATCTTTAAACACAGGAAGCAAATAGCAAACCCAATTATCTCAACCCAAAGAGGCCTTCTCCAAGACACATTATATTAAAACTGTCAAAAATTGACAAATTGTTCTCAAGGCAGCCACGGAAAAGAAGATAGTAACTTATAAAGGAAAACCCACTAGACTATCGGATTTCTTAGCACAAACCTTACAAGCAAGGATGGAGTGGAACCAAATATTCAAACTACTGGAGAGAGAAATTACCAGCCAAGAATAATATATTCAGCAAGAATAAGAGATATAAAGGAGAAATAAAGATCTTTCCAGACATACAAAAAGCTGAGGGAATTTTTCATCACAAGGCTTGCATTACAGGAAATACTGAAGAGGTCGCTGTACCCGAAATAAAAGGACAAAAAATTACATAACTATTAGTAAGATAACTAAAAGGCATACACAAGCAGGAAAGTGCAACCCTTATTAAGAATAGAGTATTATAAGCCTAAATATTACATAATGGTAAAAGGCAAAAAGAAAAACCACTTCAAAACAGAAGATTTTTAGAAATGAATATATAGTATATATAGGAATAACTTGAGGCAATGAAAACAGAAAAGGGGAGGGAGTAAGATTCCAAATTTGCAAAAGGGAATGGAGATAAGGCGCACACAGAAAAATGGACCACTGTGTGTATATGTGTGTGCGTGTGTGTGTGTATCCTTTACATAAACTCAGTGGTAACGACACACCAAAATACCAGAACTGAAACACATATTGTAAAACGAGGGAACAGAGCGAAAAATAATAGAAGAAAATCAAATTAAAATGACAGAAACAGAGGGATAAAGAAACAATGAACTAAAAACCTTCCCTCTAAAATCAGGAACAAGACAAGGCTGTCCACTATCACCACTATTATTCAATATAACATTGGAGGTCCTAGCAAACGCAATCAGACAAGAGAAAGATATAAAAGGCATCCAAATAGGAAATGAAGAAGTCAAACAAACTGTCACTATTTGTGGATGACATAATTCTCTATATAGAAAACCCTAAAGATTCCACACAAGAACACTACTAGAAACAATAAGCAAATACAGTAAAGTTTCTGGATAAAAAAACAATGTTCAAAAAATCCCTAGCATTCCTATACTCTAATAAAGAAGAAAAAGAAGTAGAAAAAGTAATTCCTTTTGCAATTGCAACAAAAAGGATGAAATACCTAGGAATATATCTAACAAAACAAGTAAGGGACCTATATAATGAAAACTGTAAGAACCTATTAAAAGAAATCACAGAATATACAAAGAAATGAAAAGATATTCTGTATTCCTGAATTGGAAGATTCAATATAGTTAAAATGACCATATTACCTAATGCATTTTACAGATTAAAGGCAATCCCCATCAACATCCTGTCAGCATTTTTTAAAGAAATAGAACAAAAAAATCATCAGATTTGTATGGAAGCGCAAAAGACCGAAATTGCCAAAGTCATCCTGAGGAAAAAGAAAGAGGCTGGAGGTATCACTCTGCCCAACTTCAAATTATACTACAAAGTAGCAGTAATCAAAATGGCATGGTATTGGCAGCAAAATGGACACAAGGACCAGTGGAAAAGAATCAAGGGTCCAGAAGTAAACCCATATTTACATGGGCAAATAATTTTCAACAAAGAAGCCAAAAACATACAGTGGAGAAAGGAAAGCCTCTTCAATAAATGATGCTAGGAAAACTGGAAAGCCACCTGCAAAAGAATGAAACTAGACTGTTGTCTATCACCACACAACAAAGTTAACTCAAAATGGATTAAGGACCTGAATATAAGACCTGAAACAATAAAATGCATAGAAGATTACATAGGAACTAAACTCAAGGACCTTGGACTTAAAGAAGATTTCATGAATTTGACCTCAAAGGCAAAGGAAATAAAAGCTAAAATAAATGAATGGGATTACATCAAACTAAAAAGCTTCTGCTCAGCAAAAGTAACTGTCAACAAGGTAAAGACACAACCATCCACACGGGAAAATATATTTGCAAGCAACACCTCTGATAAGGGCCTAATATCCAAAATATACAAAAAATGCATTCAATTCAATAACAACAATAAAACAATCCAATCAAAAAATGGGCAGAGGATCTGAACAGATTCTTCTCCCTAGAAGACAAATTACCAACAAATATTTGAAAAGATGCTCAACATCACTAGCTGTTAGGGAAATGCAAGTCAAAACCACAATGAGATACCATCTCACACCTATCAGATTAGGTATAATCAACAGGACAAGTAATAAAAAATGATGGAGAGAATGTGGAGAAAAGTAACCCTCATACACTGCTGGTAAGACTGTAAATTGGTATAGCCACTATGGAAAACAGTATGGAGGTTCCTCAAAAAACTAAGAATTGATCTACCATATGATCCAGCAATCCCTCTACTGGGGATTTACCCCAAAGACTTGAAAACCCATATCCAAAAGATAATTGCACACCGATGTTCATAGCAGCATTATTCCCAGTGGCCAGGACATGGAAATAACTGAAGTGTCCTACGATAGATGACTGGCTAAAGAAGCTGTTCTACACATATACAATGGGATACTACTCAGCCATAAGAAGGGATGAAATACAGCCATTTGTGACAACATGGATGGACCTCGAGATAATCATGCTAAGCAAAATAAGCCAGACTGAAAAAGTAGAAAATCACATGATATCACTTATATGTGGGATTTAAACCAAAAATCAACAAATGAACAGGACAAACAGAGATTAGGGACATGGACAATGGACTAGTGGTTACCAGAGGGTAGGGGGTAGGGGATGAGGAGAGAGGTAGACAGAGTAAAGGCGATCAAATATAGGGGGGTAGTGGGAGGGTGAAGTGGGTAAAGGAGCTAAAATATATGGTAGCTGAAGGAAACTGAACTTTGGGTTGTAAACACACAATAGAATATAAAGATGTCAAATGATGATGTATACCTGAAATTATATTAACCAATGTTACCCCAATAAACTTAAAAAGAAACAATGGAGACACTGAGCGACCAGAAAACAAAAGATAAAATGGCTATAGAAAAACCTCATATTTAAATAATCACCCCAAATGTAAATGGAATGAACCCACCAATAAAAAGGTTTAAAGAAGCAAAAAACAAAACCCAACAATATGCTGCCTTCAAAAGACATTTCTTAGCTATAAGGACAGAGACTCAAAGTGACAGGGTCGAAAATGATACTCCAATAAAATGGTACCCAGAGAAAAGCAAACGTAGCTGTACTTATATCTGACAAAATAGACTTCAAGATAAAAAAGGTAATGAGAGAAAATGACCCTTCATAATTATAAAGGGAACCATACATCAAGAAGAGCTAAACTTATCAATTTATGCTCTCAATTAGGGAGCATCAAAATACATAAAGCAACTACTAACAGAACTAAAGGGAGAAACTGACAAAAACACATTATAGTAGGGGACATAATTGGGAGTATAAATTGATAAGTTTACCCCATCGTCAGCTATGGATAGATGATCCAACCAGAAAATCAGTAAGGAAATATCATTCTTAAATGACACATGAGACTAACTGGACGTTATCAACATTTACAGAGCCTTTCATCCCAAAACAGCAGGTTATGTAGTCTTCTCTGAAGCACATGGAACCTTCTCAAGGATGGACCATATGTTGGAAAACAAAGCTATGCTCAACAAATTTAAAAAGAATGAAATATTACCAAGCCTATTCTCTGATCATGCTTTGAACCTGGAGATCAACTGTAAAAAGAAAGTAGGAAAAACTACAAATACATGGAGATTAAACAACATGCTACTGAAGAATAACTGGGTCATAGAAAAAATAAAAGGAGAGATCAAAGGATACATAGAAACAAACAAAAATGAAACTAACTACAACATATCCAAACTTTTGGGACACAGCAAAAGCAATAATAAGAGGAAAGTTCATATAATTACAGGCCTATCTCAAGAAACAAGAATAATTCCAAATAAACGACTGAACACTACATCTATAAAACTAGAAAAGGAAGAATAAATGAAGCCCAAAGTCAGCAGAAGTAAGGGACTGATCAAAATTAGAGCAGATTTAAATGAAATGGAGAACAAAAAGACAATAGAAAAATTAATGCAACAAAGAGCTAGTTTTTTGAGATTAATAAAATTGACAAACTACCTGGCCAGACTGACTAAAGAAAAAGAGAAACAAATAAATAAAATCAGAAATGAAAGAGGAAGAGTTATGACAGATACCACCGAAATACAAAGGATTATTCAAGAATACTATGAAAAATTATATGACACCAAATTTAATAATCTGGAAATAATGGACAAGTTCTTAGAAACATACAACCTTCCTAGACTGAATCATGAAGAACTGGAAAATGGAGACTGATCAACGGTATAGAAATTGAAACAATCACCAAAAACCTTCCCAAAAGTAAAAGTCCAGAACCAGATACCTTCAAAAGTGAATTTTCCCGAACATTCAAGGAAGATTTAATACCTATTTTTCTTAAACTTTTCCAAAAAATTTTAAAAAGAGGCAATACTTCCCAACTCATTTTATGAGGTCAATGTTATTCTGATACCAAAACCTAGTAGAGATAACAAAAAAATAAAACAAGAAAAAAAGAAAACTATAGACCAATATCTCTCATGAACAAAGAAGCAAACATCCTAAATAAACTACTACTAAATTAAATACAACAATGCGTTAACAAAAATTATACACCATGATCAAGTAGGTGTCAATCTTGTAACATAGGGATGATTCAACATATGCAAATCGATACACCATATAAAGAAAGAAAAAAAATCATGTGATCATATCAATAAATGCAGAAAAAGCATGTGGCAAGATACATTATCCATTTTTGATTAAAAGACTTAATAAAATGGGTAGAGAAGAAAAGTACCTCAACATAATAAAGGACATATATGACAAACCATCAGGTAACATCATACTTAATGGTGAAAAACTAAAACCTTCCCTTTAAGATCAGGAACAAGACAATGGTCTCTGCAATCATCTCTGCTATTCCATATCATATTGGAAGTCCTAGTTAGAGCAATCAGGCAAGAGAAAGAAATAATAGGCATCCGAATTGGTAATGAAGTCAAACTGTTGCTTTTTGCAGATGATGTCATTCTCTATATAGAACCCCCCTCCTAAAAAAAAAAATAAAAAAAGAAAACTCTTAAGACTTCACTAAGAAACTATTAGAAATAATTATCACAGTAAAGTTTCAGGATACAAAATCAATATTCAAAAATCCACAGCGTTCCTATACTCTAACAATGAATTTTCAGAAAAAGGAATGAGAAAAACAATTCCTTTTGCAATTGCAACAAAAAGAATAAAATACCTAGGAATAAACCTAAGGAAGAATGTGAAGGACCTATACACTGAAAACTATAATATGTTATTAAAAGAAATTAAAGAAGACACAAAGAAATGGAAAGATCTGGGTTCTTATATTGGAAGAATCAATACAGTTAAAATGACCTTATTACCTAAAGCATTATACAGGTTTAATGCAATTCCCATTAATATTCCAATGCTATTTTTATTTTTAAAGAAACAGAACAAAAAATCATCATGGACAAAGCAATCCTGAGAAAAAAGAATGAGGCTGGAGGTATCATTCTGCTTGACTTCAAAGTATACTATAAAGTAACAATAATCAAAGCAGCATGCTATTGGCAGAAAAAAAGACATACAGAACAGTGAAAGAGAACTGTGAGTCCAGAAGTAAACCTTCACAAATAATTATTGATAAAGGAGCCAAAAACATACAATGTAGTAAGGAAAGCCTCTTCAATAAATGGTGCTGGGAAAACTGGAAAGCTACCTGCAAAGAAATGAAACTAGACTGCTGTGTATCGCCATACATCAAAATTAACTCCAAATGGATTAAGGACCTAAATATAAGACCTGAAACAATAAAATGCATAGAAGAAAACATAGAAACAAAACTCAAGGACCTTGGACTTAAAGAAGATTTTATGAATTTGACCTCAAAAGCAAGAGAAGTAAAAGCTAAAATAAATGAATGGGACTACATCAAACTAAAAAGCTTCTGCTCGGCAAAAGAAATCATCAACAAGGCAAAAGACAACCAACTGAATGGGATAAGATATTTGCAAACAACACCTCTGATTAGGGCCTCATATCCAAAATATATAAAGAACTCATACAACTCAACAAAACCAAACAATCCAATCAAAAAATGGGCAGAAGACCAGAACAGACACTTCTCTCAAGAAGACATACAAATGGCCAACAGACATATGAAAAGATGTTCAAGTTCACTATTAGGGAAATGCAAACCAAAACCACAATGAGATACCACCTCACACCTGTCAGAATGGATACCATCAACAGGACAAGTAATAACAAGTGTTGGAGAGGTTGTGGGCAAAATGGAACCCTCATACACTGCTGGTAAGAATGTACATTTGTACATCCAGCATGGAAAACAGTATGTAGGTTCCTCAAAAAACTAAGAATTGATCTACCATATGATCCAGCAATCCCTCTTTGAGTATTTACCTAAAAAACCTGAAAACATTTATCTGCAAAGATATATGCACCGTGTTGGTCACAGCAGCATTATTCAGTGTCCAGGTAATGGAAGCAATTGAAGTAGCCTATGATAGAAGATTGGATAAAGATGTGGTGTATATATATACAATGGAATATTACTCAACCATATGAAAAGATGAAATACATTTGCAACAACATGGATGGATCTTGAGATAATCATGCTAAACGAAATAAACAGATAGAAAAAGTTGAAAACCACTGATTTTACTCATATGTGAGAAATAAAACTGAAAACAACAAACATGACAAACAGATACTCATGGGCACGGACAGTGGATTAGTAGTTACAAGAGGGAAAGGGGAGAGGGGGAGGTAAATATGGGTCAAAGGGGTCAAATATTTGGTGATGGAAGGAAATCTAACTTTGGGTGGTAAACACAAAGTGTAATAAATATGAGATATTGTTGAACTGCACACTTGAAACTTATTCGATTTTATTAATTGATGTCCCTCAATAATTTTAATTAAAAAAAAAACTAATAGAAAACCTGGCATGGAATACCAGAATTTAAACAATAAAAAAAGCACCAAATGAAAATTCTAGGGGTGAAAAGTACAATAACTGATGTAAAACATTCACAATATAGTCTCAATAGCAGACTGGAAACAGAAAAAGGAAGAATCAGCAACCTTGTAAATAGACCTGTAGAAATAAAGCAATCTGAATAGGAAGGATAAAAAATAAGAAAAAACGAATGGAAACACAGAGATCTGTGCGTCAATTTCAACGTAATCAAATACAAATGTAATTGGTGCTGCAAAAAGAAAAAAAAGGTCTGAAAAAATTTTGAGGCAATAATGACCTAACATATTCAAAGTTATTAAAAACTTTAACTTACATGCCAGATTTAATAAACCTCAAAATGATAAAAAAGAAAAAATACCCCACACCTCAGAAAATTCTAACCAAACTGCTAAAAGTCTAAGATGATATTAACCAAAAAATAATTATTCAGAGAATTTATCTATTTAAAAGGAAGTTAACATAAAGTGATTTTCAGATAAAATATGAAAGAATTCATCACTAGCAGTACTGAACCATCAAAAATGGTAAAGAGAGTTCTTCAGGTTAAAAGTAAAAATGTCACCCAATGATAACTAAGCTCTTTAGGGAGAAATAAAAAGGATGAGAACAGGTTTATATAAAAGACTGTGTCTGTAAATATATAAGAAAATATCTGTAACACAAGAGCTCCAGGCTGGAACTTGCACCTGGGCTTTGGATATTCTGCAAAAAATCCCAACATGTACCAAAGGGGTGAGACATGTACCAAAGGGGTGAGACATGCCGTTTATTACTCACAAGGCAGGGGAGCTCCGATGGCAGTTGATTGAAGCTGCAAGTAAACAGCACCTGACCAAGAGCGAGCAGAGTTTTTATACACACGGTGGGGGGGGGGGGAGGGGTTATCTCATTATGGAAGTAGCCGCCTTCTCAGGCAAATTGGAGTGAGATGTGCTGCTGGTTTACAGGAGCAGATAACGTCCAAAGGAACAACAGAAAAAATCTCTGGGAGCAAACACTGCTGAAAGAAAGCTCTTTGTTTACTGCCTTCCTTATGGCTGCTGACTAGGCAGCCATGTCTTCTGAGTACATGGAGGGGCTATGGTCTAAATTAATCCAACAATATCGAGTTCCTGCCTTCTTTAATAGACATGACTGTTTCAAGCATGCATTGGTAGACATTTTCTGCTGTTTTAGCATGAAATCAACCATAACAATATATATTCAGAATGAATGAGCAAAGTTGTGTTTCAATAAAACTTCATGTATGGAAACTAAAATTTGAATTTCATAAAATTTCCACAGGTCAGAAATATTCTGCTTTTGCATATTTTCACACATTTAAACTACGAAAACCACCCCTAATGTACAATTTGTACAAAATTAGGCAGCAGTTTGGATTTGGCCTGTGGGTTGTAGGCCATTGGTTTAAAGTAAGCATTCTAAAACTAGTTACTACAAACAAATATCTCATACATGGAAAAACAAACAAACAAAAACAAACAAAAACATGGTTGTGCTGGCTGGAAATTACTGCTTGGCTATTGCTCATGGGAACATAACATTCTAACAATAAGCTTTCTGCTTCTGTACCCCCACTTGCACAACCGACCTGTGGGTTGACAGTAAATAGAAGAAAAATAGACTTTTGTGTTCAGACAGAATGAAGAATGGGATTTAGGGCTTAAAAACTCTGTACCTCTACATTTCGGGACTGCTTAATTCGGGGTCTGGGTACCCCTGGCAGACCCAGCTGGCTGAATAAAGAGTGTGTTTCCTATAACTCACTGATTTCTGGTGGTCCGTGTGTCTTTTGGGGACTCGTGGCTACAACAGGTGACGTCAGTAAATAAGACTTAAATGTTGCAAGAGTAATGTAATTTACCTTAAGTAACTCAGTATTATTTCTAAGTTAAAGAAGCATGTTGCAATCCCTAAAACAATCACAAAATAATACAAATAGATAACTAAAATGTCAATAGAGAAATGAAAATATTAAAATGTATTTGACATAAAATACAACAGGATTTGGAAGAGATATACAAAAACATGTTAGGAGGAACTTTAAATGCACATCACTAAGTCTAAGAGGCCAATATGAAAATGCTAGATACTTTATGATTCCAACTATATGACACTGTAGAAGAGGCAAAATTATGGAGACAGTAAAAAGATCAGAAGTTGCCAATATTAGAGGAGAGGAAGGGATGATTCGGCAGAGAACAGATGTTTAGTGTAACAGTGTAAAAAAATGCATTTCAATAACATCTTCCTTGTTCATATCTCCCCTCTTTACTCCGGCTGTTACTACTTTGGAAAATATGTTGTTATGGTTATTAGTATCAATTCCTTAGTGAGTCGGCCCCAAGGACAGGGCAGAGAGTGGTATCTCCAGGTGCCAGCTGCCTAGGAGTAAACAGGTCCAAGGCTCCCAAGAAGAAAAATAAAACAATATTGCCGCTGGAGTACAGATAACATAGCTGTCCACCAGAAACCATATTTCTTTGTGCTAGATGCTAACAGCTAACTTTTGCTTTTGTAATCTGCTTGCTTGCTTGATCAAGGCCAACCAGGACATAGTTTCAGGCTTTATAAGCTGCCTCCTCCGGAGGCTCGGTGCTGACTCTCTAGTGGGGTGAGTGAGTCGCCGGCCGGCTAATAAAGGCTCATAATTAATCTCAGTTGGCTCCATGGGTCTTAGATTTGAAGGCGCCACAACATTTAGGGCGGTGAAACTATTCTGTATAATACTATAACGGTGAATACATGTCAACATACATTTCTCAAAATCCACGGAGTACACAAGACCAAGAACAAACCCTAATGTAAACTATGAACTCTGGGTGATAATGATGTGTCAGTGTACATTCCTTGATTGTAACAAATGCACCACTTTGGTGCAAGATATTGACAGTAGGGAAGACTATGCATGTGCAAGGGTAGGAGGTAAATGGGAACTCTCTGTACTTTCCACTCAATTTTGCTGTGAACTTAAAATTGCCCTATAATATACAGTTAAATGGATTTTAAAAACCCACAACAGGTTAAGCAATCAGAAATACATAGCAAAATGGCAGCCCTAAATTCAACTATTCTTTTAATGTATTAAATGCAAATGGACTAAACACTCCAATAAAAAAGGCTAAGATTATTAGGATATATAAAAAAGCAACACTCAAATATGTCCTGTCTACAAGACACATGTTTAAATACCATAGACACAAATACCCTAAAGGAAAAAAGACGGAAAAAACATAAACACCACATATGGGAAACCTGATATGGTTATAATAAAAGCAAAAAATAGCTTTCAAGTTGAAGAGTATTATTCCTACAGACAATGGAATATTTCATAATAATAAAAGAGAAAATACATCAAAAAAGTAAAACAATTACAAATGTATATGTACTTAAATAACAGTTTCAAAACACATGAAGCAAAAATTAACAAAAGTAAAATGAGATAAAAAGCGTCCTATGTCATGGTTGATGTTGTTTGTCAGTACCCGAAAGTAGACCAAAGGTGGGGAAAATCTGTTAAGATTTATAATCTAAAGAATACTGACAACCACCTAACTCGCTTGATATTTATAGAACACCACTTTCAATTTCACAATGCATATTTTTTCCAAGAGCAAATAGACTATGCACTAAGACAGAACATAATCAAACTTCAATACTGAACTAAATTAGGTATCAGTGAAAACAATGTATCTAGACAAGCCCCAAATGCTGCAAATTAAATAATGAAACCTGAAGCCAAATTCTTGAAAGTACCAATAAAATTAAAGAACTTCTAGTTAAGTGGATTAAACAACAATATGGCGACTGTCAGATCCTACATATACTAAATAGGTAACAATGGGAGATTATCAACAAATTAAATGCACTAAACCAGATAATGTAGATGAAAGAACATGTTTTCCCTTAAATAACATGTTACCCAAAGAAAAAAAATTATGAAAAACCTAAACTATTAAAGATACCGATTTTGCCATTTGAAAAGTTTTCACGAAAATTTTTCTAGGCTCAGAAGACTTCAGAGTAAATTCTATCAAACATTTAAGAGTTAATGAGACTATTAGACAAACTCATTTTAAAAAATAGAATACTTTTCAATTTTACAAAGTGAATTTTACATTGTTACCAAAACCAGAAGACATTGAGAGCACATTACAGACTAGTATCCCTGATGAATACTGAACAAAAACGTTAACAGAACATTAGCAAATTGAGTAAGATGATATATAAAATGCATAACACATTCTGACCAAGTGGTGCTTATCCCTGGAATGCATGGTTGTTATAACATCTGAAAACCAATAATGTAATCACCATAATATGAGAATAAAGTAGGAAAATCATATATGATCATTTCAAATGAAAAAAATTAGATAAAATTTAATATCTACTTGTATTTTCTCACCAATTTTATTCAACACGATACACAATGCTTAAAGAATGATAAAGAAATATGAGACAGACTGGATGGAAAGGGAGAAGGCAAACCGTATTTACAGATAATGTGATCAGATATGTAGAAACAACTAAGGAATCTACAAAAAAAGTACTAGAAACAATAAATGAACTGAGCAAGGTCACAGGATACTAATATCAAAATACAAGAAAAAATCTGTTTTTATATACAAACAAAAAACAACTGAAAATGAAATTATTAAAATATAAAATTAAAAAATATATCTGTATGACCTGTGTACTGAAAACCAGAAAAAGCAGCTGAGGGGAAATTTTAAAAAACCTAAATTAATATGGAGATACACCAAGCCCAAGAGTTAGAAGACTTACTGCTATCAACTTACCAATTATCTCCAACCAATCTATAGTCTTCAAAAACAATAACAATTCAACAAGGTTGTTTTACAGAGATCGATATGTTGATTCTAAAATTCGCATGGAAAAGTAAAACACAGCATATCTAAAACAAGCTTAAAAAAGGAGAAATGGAAGGTTCACATAACTTGATTTCAGGATTTAATATAACAGTGTTAACACTGGTGAGAGGATAAATATACAATCAATAAAATGCACTACAGAAGTACTCTTACATACATATGGTCAAATGATTGTCAACAAAAGGTTCCAGGATCACTCAGTAGAGAAAAGATGTTTTCACAGATGACCCTGGAAAAACTGAATATCCATTAAAAAAAACACAAAACTTTAACCCAACTGTATAGCATGCAAAAGAACTATGTTGAAATGGATTATTCACTTAAAAGGAAAAACCTAGAGCCACAATTCTTATTTGGTAAATAAAGAATAAAATATGCACAACAGTAGAGTATGCAAAGACTTCTGAGACAGGACACAGATAGCATGGATGATAAAAATTAAAAACCCAATATAGTGGATTTTGTCAAAATTAAAAATGTCAGCTCTGAAAAACACCATTAAGAAAATTAAAAATCAAGTCATACACTAGGAAAAGCTATTCACAGTCCTTTTATCTGACAAAAGACTCATTCCAGAAAATATAAAGAACTCTTACAATGCAATAAGAAAAAAATCCAATCAAAAGTTGGCAAAAGGTCTGAACTCGGAAGATTATATAAATGACAAATAAGCAAAATAAAATGTGCCAACCATTTTCATATCAGGGAAAAGAAAATTAAAATGATAATAAAGTACTATTGCACATTTGCAAGGATGGCTGAAATTATAAAGTGGCCATACCAAGTGCTGGTGAGGATATGAAGCTACTGTAAATCTTGTACTTTACTGATGGGAATGTAAAATGGCACAACAATTTTGCATAACAGCTTTGTAGTTTCTTACAAACACATTTTTCACACAACCCAAGGATTCCACAACTAGATATTTACCCAAGGGAAATGAATATATAGTCCACACAAAGAGTTTCTCTGCAAATGTTCATAGAAGCATCATTCGTTGTAGTCAGAAAGTGGCAAAAAAAACTACCAAAGTGAGTGAATAAACAAATTGCGGTATGTCATATGCTGGAATACTACTCAGCGATACGAGGAATATTCTCACATACACAACAACATAAATCAATTGCAAAATCATATTGAGTTAAATAGGCCAATCCCCCTAAAAGCACATATTCTGTTATTCCGTTTACATGAAATTCAAGAAGAGGTAAAACTAAAATAGGAACAGAAGAAGATATATGACTACTGAAGGCTTGGGGTGGCAGTGGAACAAATGGTTGTATGGGGGCATGAGGGAACCTTCTGGAGTAATGGAAATTTTATATTGTTGATTATTGTGGTGATAACATAGATCTATATACTTTTCAGAGTTCATGAACTCTACACTTAAAATGGGTGCTTTTCATTGCATGTAAATTATACCCCAATAAAGCTGAATAAAAATAAGTGTGTTGATGGTTTTGTTTTGAGAAGGGCAGGATAGCTCTTATTTGACTGTTAACTCCAGATAAAATTATAAACTCCAGGTAAAATATATTTAAAAAACAAACAATAACAACAACAAAAAACTATCTGAGGGCACTGTAAAGTGACCCAAATGGACAGAAAGGGAGGGGAGAATTTACACTTGGAAAAACAGAAGAGTGCTGGGAGAATTGTCAATTTATACTACTTTTACTCTGAAGGCAGAGCCCAAGTACAGTTGACCCTTGAAAACATGGGTTTGAACTGTGTGGGTCCACTGATAACGTAGATTTTTTTTTAATATGTACAGTATTGTAAATGTGTTTTCCTTATGATTTTAATAATTTTCTTTTCTCTAGGTTACTTTATTGTAAGAATACAGTATATTACACAAATACATACAAAATATGTGTTAATCAATTGTTTGTTATCGGTTGTTCATAAACTGATGTTCAAGTGTCAATTATAGCCACTGTGTGTGGCAAATAAAATTCAAGTGGAAACCTACACTCTTACTGGCTTGAAGAACCAAAACACAGAGTTTAGGGCAATAGCAGCAGCCAGAAATGAAGAAGGGAAATCTCACAGAAAGGACAGTCAGAGGAGGGGAGGCCCAAGGTTTTGAATAAACTGTGTTCACACCTTTGGCTGATATCTCAATTAGGCATGCATGGGCCAGAACCCAAGCATCCTGGTTAAACATAAAAGCAAGGATTCAAGCTTCCACCATCAGTAAGTCTGAAGTTCGAGGTTTGGGTTGAGCCAACTTAACTGTCTAATAAAAAACAGACAGATCAATATTCTCTCACTTCCATGTCCATGGAAATAAATTACTATAATAAGTTCTCTCCTACCAAAAACAACCCCCAAATAGTAAACTGTAAAATATATATTAAGCATGGTTTCTAGCACTGACAGCACAGAATGGTAATCCCTCCAAGAAGGGACACAAAGTTTCCAGGTCACAGCACAGGGAGAAGGAACACAATCAACCCAGCAGTCTCCCTAATTTTAAGAAAGAGATCAGAATTTGAAGAGTCCAGAATAGCTAGAACTGCCAGGCAAAATACTGAAGAGGGAGGAGTAGGAGAGAGGGGGAGGAGGGAGGCGCGGAGGGAGAGGTGGGGAGAGAGAGACAGAGACAGAGAAAGTAAGCTGGATCTGGCCCATGGGCTATGGGTTGGTGACGTTAGTAATGGGACTAAATTAGTCCTAGAGCAAATGCTCCTCTACACTAAAAAAAGCTTTAAAGCAAGCCTCAAGAGGGTCAAAATGCTTTGAAGTAACTAACCCTTTAAAGGAATATAACAAAACACAGCATCCAGCAATTTAAAAATCAAGCAAAAAATGTCCAGGCATGTAAAGAAGCAGAAAAATAGATTCCACATTCAGGAGGGGGAAAATAAAACCCAACCCAAAATAACAGAGGTAATGGATTTAATAAATAAGAATGTTAAAACAAGTATTATCAATATGCTACAAACGCTCAAGAATGCAGAGGAAAAGATGATCATGATGAGAGAAACTGAAGATAACAAACAGGATCAAATAGGCTTTCTAGTAAAAACATGTGTGAAAAATATAATAGATGTAAGTAAAAGCAGATTAGACAGTCAGTAAGGAAAGAGCAGTGAACTTGAAGAGAAAGTAACATAAGGTATCCAAAACACTTTGGCAATTGACTGTGTTTCAATAAAACTTTACTTATAAAACCAGGAGGCATGCCTGATTTAGCCTTCAGGCAATAGTTTGCCAACCCTTGGCCTAGGGCAACCACTGAAAAAATAAAGAGGTATTTGTAATAAGTAAATAATAGAGAAAAAATAGAATCATGAAACAATTTCTCAATTTAAAAGAAAACAAGAAGAGAAAAAAAAGAAACAATAAAAACAATTGGGAAGAACAGAAAAATTGCATGGTGGTATATTTAAACCAAAATTATCAATAATTACATTAAATAAAAATGGACTGAAACTAATGAAAAGGTAGAGTGTCAGACTGGAGAATAAAGTAAGACTAAACTATATACTGTCTGTAAAAGACTCACTATAAATATGAAACTTAATAGGAGGGGCACTGCTAAAGATTGCACAAACATCAAAAGGATAAAAATACATCGTATTCTCAACAATTTTATGCTGATAAATTTTACAACTGAGATAAAATGGACAAAATTTCTTGAAAGACACAAACTACAAAGGCTCACTTTAGAAAATATATTGATAACCTGAATAGCCGTGTTTCGTTTTGTTTTTGTTTTTTTTTTTTAAGCCCTAAGTCTTATTAAGGAACATGAACTGCCAGTTAAACACCTTCCCACAAAAAAATCTCAAGGATCAGATGGCTTCCCTGGTGAATTCTAACAGTTGAGGAACAAACAATATCGATTCTACACAAATTATTTCAGAAAATAAGAGGAGAGAATTTGTCTCAACTCATTTTACAAGATAGCACTACCCTGATACCAAAACTAGACACAGATGTTACAAGAAAAACTACAGACCAGATTCTTTATGAACCACAGACAAAAGAATTTTTAACAGTGTATTAGCAAACGCATCAAGCAACATACACACACACACACACAAATATACTAACCAAATGGGGTTTATCCTACAGCTACTAAGTTGGTTTAATACTTCAAAGTCAATCAGTATAATTCACCTTGTTAAAAAAAAAGACAGAGAAAAACCATACAATGGAGAAAAAACTTTTCACAAAATTCAACACCCACTCGTGATAAAAAATATCAGCAAACTAGAACTTCTTTAACCTTATTAATCTGATAAAGAGCATCTATGTAAAACCTTTAGCTAACATTCACTGAAAGACTAAATGTTTTACCCGTTAATTCAAGAAGAAGCCAAAAATGTCTGTTCTCACCACTTCTATTCAACATTGTACTGAAGGTTCTAGACAATGTAATAAAGCAAAACAGAAACGAAAGGAGCTCGGATGGAAAAGAGTCATTCTTCATATATGACATCATTGTCTATGTAGAAAATCCTTAAGAATCTTCAAAAAAATTCCTAGAATAAGTTAGTTGAGAAAGACTGCAGGTCAATATACAAAAATCAAGTGCATTTTCATGTACTAGCCATAAACGAGGGGAACTTGAAATAAAAATGAATACCATTTATAATACCATAAAAAAATACCTAGTGATTAATACATATGACAAAACATTTGCCAGACTGGAACACTGAAAACAATATTTACATAAAAGGAGATGTGCATCACAGTCATGAATTGGAACACTATATTATTATTAATAAATTGTCAATGAGCATTTTAATATTGTTCTCTCTCCTAAGGGACTGTATTTATACATTCCTCTAATGTGCTTTGGGTCTGATTATATAAAAACTTTAAGGGTTATTGTTTAATATTATTGGTATAGTTTCTGTTTGTAATGATGAAAAAGTTCTGGAAATAGTGTTGCTTACACAACAATGTGAATGTACTTAATGGCACTGAATGGAACCCTTAAAAAGGGTTAATATGGTAAATTTTTTATGTTATGTCTATTTTACTACAATTTTTTTTTTTAAAAAGTTAAGCCTGAAAGAGTAAGATACACAAAGATCCATGGGTGAGCACTGGGGTGAGCATTTAAAGGACTGGAAAAGGAGCAAAGGTGTTAAGTGAGAAGACGAGTGACTGCCATGAAAGAGGCACCCAAATAAAGATGACATCAGTGGGGATAAGGGATCTGTGGTACAAAGAATAAGATTCACTACTACGGTTTTAACACTCGGAATGGAGATTTAGGGTTAAAATTATTTGAACATCATTAGAATATAATACTGGTGGATTGTGAATAGGAATAGGAGACTTCAAAGAGAACCAATACAGAAGTTCTGAAAGAAAACACTGAGAGAAATATTTTTGAAACCAAGAGCAGAATATTTAAAGAGTTACACTTTTGGTTCAGTAAGGTGATTAAAGCAAATATGTTTACCTCTGCATCTAAATTTAAAAATGAGAAGAAATTCTAAATTAGGAATAAATCTATAACGTCATTAGTATACCGGAGTGTGTTATTGGCAGACCATAGATTTTTAGGAATTGTTAGCAGCCAGGAGCAAAATTGAAGAACATACAGGAGAAATACATGAGTCTCAGTTTTTGTGGAATCTGTCGGGCACGGCTCTAGTCTTAAAGCCTCAAGACAGGACTCCTTGTCATTTACTAATAGCAATCTATCAATTCCATCTCCATCCTGTTTTTATCTATAAAGTTCATGCAGTAATATATTCTCATTTAACTTGAGAAAATGCATTTTTGTCCCAGCATTGCTTCTGGAAAAAGACTGAGAAACATGTTAAATGACATATCATTTAACGTGTGAACACTGGTTAAAAGTACAAGCGGCACTTGTGGAAGGTAAAGGCTTATCTAGCCAATATGGGAAGAAATGAGGACCACTTCCCTGAAGGAAAAGATAGTCAAAAGGATTTAATACAAGAAAGGCAAATGCTCAAACATCCTCAGGGGGGCGGGTAGGGAGGAGACTATTCAGAAAGGAGAGAGAAAAACACTATCACCTCACCTGAGCCATAGTTTTGAGTTCTGCAAGGGATGATCAGTTTTCCTTTAGGATCGATCCTCTTTGGAAAGGGGTGGTTCCTAAGAAGGTAAAGCCAAGATGAAAAGACGCCACATACCACTACACATACTATGCCTTACCACTCTCTTATGATTCAAATAAAATTGCCTCTATTTCCCTTGCTTTGGCCCTCATCTACTCTGCACATCCCACATAAATACAGTGGGGGAGGATCAGCTGATAAATCTTATTTTATCCCCAGAGGTAGAGACACAGGCTCATGGGGCAACAGGTTAAATTTTGGGAAGGCTCCCCTTTTCTGTTCACACCATCTTTTCTTACTTAAGCAGCCTACTGATATTAATGACTTCCAAGTCGCTCTCCATTAAGGTTCTACCATTTACACTGTCACCAGCACTACATGAGAATACCTGTCACCCCTTATGAATACAACTGATACAAACTTCTTGATGTCTACCTATCTAATAGGTATAAATTGTGCTACTAGTTTTTATTTTTCTTATTGTGAGAGAAGATAAGCTTATTTTCTAATTTTAAAAAACTTCTTTAGTTTCTTGTCTGTGAACATTATCTTATTATTATTTTGCTTTTCTCTCAGGTTATTTTTATTTTCTAGATTAACATTAGATCTTTGTAAAAGGAAAGCAATTAATCCTTTATTTACTTAAAATAATTTTTTATACTTTCTCATTTGACTTTTTCCCACAAAAATAACTTAAAAAAAAAGATTATGGGCCATCTGGTTTAGTACCATCAGGTATTCGATAGCCTGTATTTCCTCCACCCACCAAAACTGCCATCTTAATCATACACTTTATTTCCTTTATGTATGTGCCTAGATCTGTATTTTTTATTTAGTTCCACTGATGTGTTCATTTAATTGGCAAGATCACACTCTGCAGTTAATACAGTTTTAAAATGCATTTCAGCATCATGTAGAGCTACTTCCCCCTTCATTATTTTTCTCTTTTAGAATTTCTGGCTTGTTAGTTTTCTCTTAAGAACTTCGAAAATTCAAATATTCTACTGAAATTTTAATGGAATTGCATGAAATGTTAAGGAGTTTTGACACTTTATCATGTTGTGGCTTCTCATTCATTTATTCAAGTCCTAATTTCTGAGTCCCTTAGAAACATAAAAGTTTTTTAACACATCATATCTCATGTTTTTGATGGCCACTGGCCACTTCCCAGTTTTCTGATACATTATCTACACATCTGTGCACATGCACACACACATATATAAATATATGAAGTCTATTGCCTTCTTATGATTTTTTTCCAGCAAACCTGAGTTTTTAACAAGAAGGTAACTCGCACCCTGATGCCACTGGGAACTGAAGTGATAAGAGGATGTGTGCGAAAATTGTAAATGTATCCAGGATTTGGGAGGGCAAAGTAACTAAGGTGGCTAATTCTCACCTGAGCTCTAAATGGGGAACCCATGGATAGCAAACCTGAGTTGATCTGGATCCTCCTGTCCAAGAGGACTGGAGAGACTAGACTCACCAGAGCAGGGCCACATCATGCTCAGAGGAAGCACTGGGGAGGCAGCTGGATAAGTGGCTGTGCCTATGAGAAGACGTGTACCTGGGGTTCTCTCAGAAAGGAAGAGATAACTTACACTAAATTATAATTGGACCAGTCATGTTAGCCTCTTCCTATTCCTGACTTTTGACTTCTCTTCCTTTTTTCAGCTCCCAATCCATTCTAGCTGGAGACTACTCACCTAGAGGGAATAAAGAGGAGACAAAATAGAGGTTGAGGAATTACAGAAGAACTCGATCATGTACTCTTTCCCACAGCAGGCTTCCATCAAGGAAGGAGAATTTTCTGCTTTTAAAACAAGTTTGAGGTACTGATTTCTATGATGAATATTTTACTTAGCTAAATGATTATTATGAGACTGATCTTGTGTTTAAATGACTAACAGATTTTTTTATTACCTTCAGAATGACTGAAGGAATTATTAAATCTGCCCAGGAATTCATCCAGCAGCAGGAAAAAAAAAAATCACCCAAATAGAAATTTTGAGAGTGGCAATAACGGGTCCTACTGATTTCAACATTTTGGTCATTAGTCGATATGGGGTTTCCCACTATAATATCCTACCACCCGAAAATTATTTTAATTTTACTTCATCCTTTCCATTTTAAAAATCTCTACTTATTTTGTCTAGTTACCACAGAGTCAAATTCTACAGGCATATAAAATAACCAATATTCAGAAAATCTAAACACTACATACTTAACTAGTCATGCATCCAATTCCTCCATCTCAATTACATAATGAGCTATGTTCATAATTGCCACGGACTGAGCACACAGAATACTTTAGAAATTAGACATACGTACACTTATATCACTGAAGACACAACCACTATCCTACAGGCACTCACGTCACGCATAATCTCACGGAACCCTTGACATACTTGTACGCAAAGTAGAAAAATTTCACTCACAAATCCCTTATAGTTGCCTCTCCAAAGTCACACACAGTCTCAAACACAAATAAACTCTCACCTAGTTAAAAAAATTATTCACATGCTGAGGCCCTATCACTTTCACAACCAAGCGGTCCTGCACCAGCACACGGAGTAACACGTACCCAAACACACCCAAGGACAGGCACAAAAAGCCACAGAAATTGAATCTCCCTGTGTGCCAGGCCGCGCTCTGAGAGCTGGGGTTTCCTCACCGGGGCGGGGAGAAAAAATAATTCTTGCCCACGTCGAGGTCACAGTTCCCTCCTTGGGCTTCCAGTCCCCTCCTCGGATCTAAGTTGGATCCCCCTTTCCCTCCTGGTCTCGCTCCTGACCGGGCTCCCGATTCCCTCCTCGGCGTTCCCGGCCTTGGCTCCCGGTCCCTTCCTTTGCCTAGCTTCTCCCTTCCCTCCTCGCTTTCTCTAGAGGCCGGACTCTCGCTTTCCTCCCCGGTCCTAGGTTCCCTCCTTCTTCCCCCAGCCTAGGTTCTCGCCTCCCTCCTCGGCACTGCCCCCGGGCGCCGCCATCACCCGCCTCCTACTCGCCTTTAGCACCCGCCAGCCTCACCTCCGACCACTAGCCAGCCGTCTGCGCCTGCGTACTCCCGCGCCGGCGGTACCTCCCGAGTGTCTCCGCGGCTCGGTCTTCGCCACTGCGGCCTCCGCGGGTGCCTTCTGCACATCCGGGCTTTCCGGCTTTGAACTACATTTCCCACCGCCCCCTAGCAGCTTTGAGAAAGAACTTACATCGCAGCTCTTGTCTGATTCTCCTCCTTAGTCCTCAAATTCGTCCTGTTCCGAGGGGTAACCTGAGTCTGGGCGCGCTGACGCTCGCACTGTGGACGCTGGAGCTCAGGGTTTGAGCGTGTGTAAGCGTTTGCGGCCGTGACGAGGCGGGGTGTGTGTGCGGTGATAGGGCCCTGACTGGTGCGTGATTGTGTTTGTTCCTGCTCCGATGCCGGACTTTTTAAATGACGTCGATTGGCTGTGATGTGGGGTATGTGGCACCGTGCCTTTTGAGACACCGCATCAGAAGACAGTGCCCTTGTTACCTACTGGGATGCAAGAGGCTTTTAATTCTGTGATCTGTTAGAAGTTAGGTTGTGCCACCGAGGTAAAGCTTCCTTTATGCAGTTCTGGATTTAACGTTGGGCCTGAGGGGTCTGTTGAAGATCTCCCTGAAAGTATATCTGTGCCTGAAAACTACAGATGCCTATGTTAACCAGAGTTGCCTGGCAGTGGAGCCTGACCTGAACTGCCTTCCTCTTGGCACCTGCCTCTCCAGTGCCCAGCATCTTAATGCAGAGCCGGTATCTGTGGAGTGAGTGTCATCAGCTGAGGGGCCAATTTTAGGTTCTTTCCTTTGTTAGGGTCTGTATCCTTGGGTTTCCTGCTGCTTCCTCTTTTCTCCAGCTTTATAGCCCAGGAATGGTTGCCAATGGTCGCAAATAATGCTGGTTTCATGTGCACTTGAAAAGAATGTATATTCTGCTGCTTATGGTGAAATACTCTTAAAGTGTCAATTAAATTCTTCTGGTCTAATGTGTCATTTAAGACCACTCTTTCCTTGTTGAGTTTATGTCTGGAAGATCTTTCCATCGATGTCGATGGGGTGTTAAAGTCCCCTACTATGACTATTACAGCAGTCCCCAACCTTTTTGGCACCAGGGACCAGTGCGCCTATGAGAATCTAATGCCTGATGATCTGAGGTGGAGCTGAGGCAGTGATGCTAGCAGCGGGGAGCAGCTGCAAATACAGATGAAGTTTTGCTTGCTCACCCATCATTCACCTCCCTCTGTGTAGCTCGGTTCCTCATAGGCAATGGATTGGTACTGGTCTTTGGCCCAGGGCTTGGGGCTCCTGCTGTATTACTGTTGATCTCTCCTTTTATGTCCATCAATATTTGCTTTATAAATGTAGGTCCTCCTATGTTGGGTGCATAAATGTTTACAAAGGTTATAGCTTCTTGTTGTATTGACCCCTTTATTATTATGAAATATCCTTCATTGTCTCTTATTATAGCCTTTGTATTAAAATCTCTTTTGTCTAATGTAAGTATTGCTACCCCAGATTTTTTTTCATTTCCATTTGCATATCTTTTAGTCTGTGTGTGTCTTTGGATCTGAAGTGAGTCTCTTGTAGGCAGCATATGTATGGGTCTTGTTTCCTTATCCATTCAGCTATGCTATGTCTTTTGATTGGAGCAGTTAATCCATTTGCTTTTAAAGTGTTTACCGATAGCTAAATAGTTATTGCCATTTTATTATTCATAGTTTATATCTTTTTCTTTCTTCTTTTTAAAGTGATCCCTTAACATTTCTTGTTATACTAGAACTCCTTTAGCTTTTTCTTGTCTGGGAAGCTCTTTATCTGTCCTTTGATTCTAAATGATAGCCTTGCTGGATAGATTAATTTTGGTTGTAGGTCCTTGCTTTTCACCACTTTGAATGTTTTGTGCCAATCACTTCTGGCCTGCACAATTTCTGTTGAGAAATCTGCTTTCAGTCTAATGGGAGCTCACTTGTAGGTAACTAAAAGCTTTTTTCTTGCTGCTTTTAAGATTCTCTTTAACCTTTGTCATTTTAATTATGATGTGTCTTGGTGTGGGCCTCTTTGAGTTCTTCTTGTTAGGCACTCTGTGCTTCCTGGGCTTGTATGTCTATTTCCTTTGCCAGGATAGGGAAATTTTCTGTCATTATTTCTTCAAAGGTTTTCAATTCCTTGCTGTCTCTCATTTCCTTCTGGTACTCTTATGATGTGAATGTTGGTATGCTTGGTGTTGTCCCAGAGGCCCCTTAAACTCTCTTCATTTTTTTGAATTCCTTTTCTGGTTTCCTGTTCTGATTGGGTGTTTTCTGCTCCCTTGTCCATCAAATGGCTGATTTGATCCTCTGCTTCATCTAATCTACTGTTGATTCCTCCTGGTATATTCTTATTATTGCTAACTTGTCTTCGAAATTGCTGATTTGATCCTCTGCTATTGATTCTTCCTGGTGTATTCTTCATTTGTTATTGTATTCTTCATTTCTGACTGGTTCTTTTTTTATGCTTGCTATCTCATTGTTGAAGTTCTAAGTTCCTTGAGCATCCCTCCCACCAGTTTTTGAATACTTGCCTGTTTTGTTTAGTTCTTTTTCTGGAGTTATCGCCCCTTCTTTCATTTGGGACATTTTGGTCTCCTCATTTTGGCTGCCTCTCTGTGTTTGTTTCTATGCATTAGGTAGATCTGCTTCTTCTCCCAGTCTTGGCTGGATGGCCTTATGTAGTAGGTGTCTTGGCACCGTCTCCCCAATCACCTGAGCAGGTGATCCAGGAGTTGTCACTTGTGTGGGTTGTCTGTGCCCTCTTGTTGTAGTTGAGCCCTGATTGCCGTTGGCACATGAGTGGAAGGGATTGACCCTCAGGCTGACTGGCTGTATGGATTGGCCACGACCACAGCGTATGAGCTCCTGTGCCAGGACTGATCCCGTAGAGTGGGATTTACCCAGCAGGCACTGGTACCAGCCAACACCATCCTTTGAGTGTGCTGTTCGGGGGGCTAATCTGGTGGTGCTCTGTTGTGGTCTGAAGCCAGCTATAGGTGTGTTGGTTCTGGGGCTGCTTGGGAGGGACTCTGGTGCAGGCCAAGGTCATCGCCAAGCTTGTGACTGGTCTGGCGTTACCTAGTTGAGCTACAAAGTGTCTGTGGTTGGTTGCTGCCTATGCTGGACCTGGTGGTGCTTGAGTGAAAGAGAGCACACTGGGAGCTGAGTCTGGCTGCCATCAATACTGGGCCTGGGATCATTCAGCATAAGTGCACCTGGAGGCTGGCCACCACCTGTCAGCTGACTGTAAGTCTCAGTCACTGAGAGACCCTTCGGTAGTACATGAGTTGGATGAGGCACTGTTCTTAGGAAGTCACCAGGGTGGGAGAAGTGGTGTTCACCAGGTTAATGCAGATTCAGATTTGGTCATGTTGGGGGGGCGGGCTCAACACAAGGACAGTGGTGGCTGTCTCTCCATCCCTTACCCCAAAGCCACACAACTCAGTTTCTCCCTGCATGTCTCTAGCGCTCCACCCGCTCCCCAGCCACCAGAGCCCTGGGTAAGTGCTTCTGAGAGAATGAGGCTGTGCAGAGGCCCTTTATGAGATGCTTGGGTTTCCAACATCCTTCCTTCTCACCTGGCTAGATGGAATTCCTGCTGATTTTCACAGCCAGGTGTTGCAGGGGCTTCTCTTCCCAGCACTGGTGTCCAGGCTGGGGACCCTGGTGTGGGGCTGGGATTCCTTGCTTCTCGGGGGGACGTCTGTAGTCGAGATATCCCTCCCAGTTTTTAACCTCCACACATGGGTGTGGGGTCAGCCTGTTTCGTGTCTCCACCCCTCCTACCAGTCTCGAGGTGGTTTCTTCTTTATAGCCATAGCTCTAAGACTTCTGTTCAGCTTGTCTTAAGATTGTTCTCCAGGTTGATTGTTCTATAATTTAGTTACAATTTTAATATTGTTGTAGGAGGAGATGAGCATAATGTTAACCTTCTCTGCCATCTTGACCAGAGATTCAACTTCCTTTTCTTCCCAATGATCAAGGTGATGTTCTGAATTTCTGCATAGCCAGATCAGGCCTAAACCTCATTTCCTCTTCTATGTGCAGAGTTTCAATTTATAAGGCAGATGTGATTTCTTTGTTAGAGCAATGGTTGGTGTAGAGGTTGGCAATAAGAGATCTGAGCCTAGGCAAGTGTGGGCAACAAGTAAGAGGACTCTATTGTGTATAGAATCTTAGGATTTAAGGTTAGAACCTTTAAGGTAGTGTGTGAGCATCTGAAAGGCTTCACATCTAGGAAGAAAGTTGAGGCCTCTTCAGCCAGAATTCAAACCACTACAACAATATACATACCTCCTATTATTTTTTTCCTGATGGTAAAATTAGTAGATTCTTAATTCCAAATGAAGAGAATAGAGACAAGCTTAAAGTAAAGTTCACATACAAATGGCATCTTTACACATTTTATTCCAAATCTTTTCACCTGTTTCTCTGTGAAGTAACATGTGGGTATAGGACTTTCTCATTCAAAACGGAATTGTACTGCAATACTGTTTTGCAATCTACTTTGAATCAAATCTTAAACTCTGTCATAATTTTTTGACTACATTGTTTGTATGGGTATGCTATAATTTATTTAACCATGTCCCTATTATGAGATATTTAAGTTCTTTCTGACATTTCTCCATTATTATACAGTGTTTTGCTGGACATAAGCAAAGTTTCACAACAAAAAGTTCGTGCATAGCCTACCATACAACCCAGCAACTACACTCTTGGCCATTTATCACAGAGAAATGAGAACTTATGTTTAAACAAATACTTATGTAGGAATGTTCAAAGCAGCTTTATTTGTAGTAACCCCAAACTGGAAATAACCCAGTTACCTTTTGATGTCCTTCAACAGGTAAATGGTTAAACAAAGTAGGGCATATGTACGTCATGGAAAAACACTCAGCAATAAAAAGAAATGAACCATTGAAACAAAACTTAAGTGGGTCTCCAGGGAATTATGCTGAGAAAGAGCAATCTCATACAGTTACAAATTGTATGATTCCATTTATAAAATATTCTTTAAATGATAAAACTATAGAAATGGAGAACAGATTAGAGGCTGCTAGCGACTGGGAGGTGGGATTGAGAGGAAGTAGTTGTGGCTATAAAAGGTTGCACAAGGGATCTTTGTGATAGAACTGTTCAGAATCATGATAGTGGTGGTGGTCACATGACTCTACACATGTGATAAAATTGCACAGAACTAAATATACTCAGAGATACACAAATAAGTGCATGTAAAACTAGCAAAATGTAAATAAGTTCTGTGGATTGTATTAGTATCGATGTCTTGGTCATGATATTGTACTATAGTTTTACAAGAACTTACCATTGAGGGAAACTAGATAAAAGTATAGGAATCTCTCTATATTATTTCTTACAATGGCATATACATCTACAATTATCTCAAAATCAAAAGTTAAAATATAAGCATATAGCTGAGACAAGTGGTTTGGCATTTGGAAAAAAGTAAAATTCTATTCAGCTCTCATATCATACCACAAGAATAAACTCCAAACAGATCAGGGATGTAAATGTAAGAAATGAAACCATATAGGTCCTAGAGGAAATCATGGGTGAATTCCTGTTTAATTTTAGTGTAAGAAAGAAGTTTCTAACCATGACTCAGGAAACAGATGCGGAAAAACAAAATATTAAAATTTTGGAATATTCAAAGATTTAACTAAAAATTTTGAGGAAATATTTGCAAGATATATCAACAGATAAAGGGCTAATATTCCTGTATTAGTTTGCTAGGGTTGCCATAACAAAAATACTACAGACTGGGTGGTTTAAACAATGGAAATTAACTTTCTCATAGTTCTGGAGGCTGGAAGTCCAAGATCAAGGTTTTGACAGGTTTGGTTTCTCCTGAGTTCTCTTCTCCTTCTGTGTCCTCATATAGCCTTTTCTCATTACACAGGAATCCCTGGTGTATCTCTCCCTGTATGTCACAATCTCTTCTTATAAAGACACTACTTAGGTTGGAAAAGGCCCACTCTGACCGCCCCGTTTTAACTTAATACCTCTTTAAAGGACCTATCTCCAAATGTAGTCACATTCTAAGGTACTGGGATTTAGGGCCTTAACATATGAATTAGGGGGAGTGAATTCAGTGCATAGAATTCCTAATATTTAAAAAAAATTTCTTCACTTTACCATAATACAAATATTGAATCATTATAGTGTACATATGAAACTAATATAATATGTCAATTATACCTCAATTCCAAAAAAAACCCTTAAAATTGCAAGAAAGACCCAAAAAAATGACCAAAAAAATGGATAAAAGAAATGAACAGAAAATTCACAAAAATATATCTAAGTGACCCTTAAATATATGAAGAGATATGCAAATTAAAATGATACTGAGACTGTTTTCACCTATCTGAATGATAAAAATTAAAAAGTATAATATTCTGTTGGTAAGACAGGGTGTAACAGGCAGAATAGTGAACTCAAAAAGATATGTCCACATCCTAATCTCAGGTACTTGTGAATGTTACTTTATCTGGGAAAACGGTCTTTGTAGATATAATTAAGTTAAGGATTGTGAGGTGAGGAGTTTATCCTGGATTGTCTAGGTGGACCCTAAATCCAATCTGTGCCACTTGTGAAGCAAGAGAGATTTCATGGGCAGTGTGACCATGGAGGCAGAAATAAGAGTGATGAGGTCACAAGTCAAGGAATACCTACAGCCACCAGAAACTGGAAAAGGGAAAAAACAGATTCTCCCCTAGAGTCTCTTCAGGGAGTCAGACCCTGCTGACACGTTGATTTTGGACTTCTGGCTCCAGAACTGTGAGAGAGAATAAATAGTTTCGAATGACCCAGTTTGTTGTAATTTGTTAGAGCAGCCACAGAAAACTAATATACAAGGGATTAGGCAGTCTCATATTATTGTTGGTACAAGCATTTGTGGATGATAAAAGGGCTTCTACGGAGAGTAACCTCACTGTTATTCTACAGAGCATTTGAGATCTTGCTCCCTGGCATATCTCATCAATTTGGCTCAAATAAATGCTTATAAAAATTCTCTTCAAGTTTGGACATTTCTTATGTCCACACTTTGTAGCAGGGAATTCGATAGTACATGTGAAAACTATCTGTATGTTTACCTACCATCTAGTTTTTGGAATTTACACTGGAAATGCACTTCTGTCTTTTCAAAAACACAGCCCTTACAATGGATGCTCTATAGGTTTACCTGTTGGCATGGAAAAATGTTCACCAAGTGTTAGATAAGGAAGGTGAGTTTCAGAACAACATTTAGCCAGTCCTATTTTTGGAAGGAAAAGCTATATATAGAAGGAGGGTAAAGGGATTTACATTAAAATTTATAATGGGCAACTATTATTTTAGAAGTCTCTGTTTTCTGAATTTTAACGTTCAGTATGTAAACCAAAGTTTCACAGGACTATTCTGAGGAATTAAAGAGTTTTATTCTGATATGATTCGCAAATCAAAGAATCTAGCCTTTGGCATGAACTGAAGACATGCTCTGAGGTGGGAAGAATAAGACAGGGTTTTAAAAGCGAGAGTCAGAGGGATGGGTTGCTAGGGAAACAAGTCCATAAACTTACGTCATTCATTTTCTGATTGGAGGGGCCAACTGGACTCTCAGTAGTCGGCAAGTGGGGTTGTGAGATAAGAACAATGGTAGTTTTCACTGACTCATGGTCAGCAGGTAGAGTCACGGGATATGGCCAAGAGTTGGAGTCATAAGACATGGTGAGCAGGGGAAAAAAGGGGTCACAAAGCAAGGGCCAATGCCTCAGTTTCCATTGGCATCTGCAAAACTGGGAAAAACAAGTTTTGTGGTAAAGTAGACAATGCAGGGAATGCAGTTCATCAGGTAGGCAGAGTTTAAACTGAAGAATAGACTAGTCACTTGAGCAGGATCAGAGGCCAAATTGCCGGGGGGTCTAGGTATTCGGTCACAAAATTATGTTAGAATCCTCAAGTACATATATATTTTATCAGTACGAGTTCTCTGAGGCTAACCCTTTTCTCTTTGAAACTGGAGGGGATTATAGAAGGAGCTACAGACACATGGGCGTTATGGTATCAACCAATAAAGATCTGAGACTAAAAAAAATCAAAAGTTTTGGGGTCTTAAAGGCTTCGAAACCTGGAGACAGATTCAGAAGACCTGATATGTGCTCTAGGAAGACAAAGGAAGCCCAAGCTTAGCAAGGCAAAAACCAGTTTTACCTTGGCTGTCTACCTGGTATGATGACTAGCTCAGGAAGGATTGGTCAGGTCCCAATGGTGGGACTCCACAAAGCCTCAGCATGACAGGGAGGCAAGTTCCAGGATGTGCTTCTTCGCAAGCATAGAAGATCAAAAGTTCAAACCTCATCTGGGTGTAGATGTGCTTGAACCTGACTTTACTATTGGCCTCTTGACTCCCATTTTAGGGCCCCTCGACATAGTTGACTCCATTTTCAGATGATTCTGTTCACAATTGGTGACAACTCTTTAGGAACTCAGGCCAAAGGGATCTCAGTTCTTTCTCCTGGCCCCAGAGAAGAAAGCTTCTCATACTTCTTACTCTTCACAGCAGTTAAACTTTTACCTGCAATGGCTTTCTTTTTCTTGGAGCTCGTTTAGTTAGTTACATCACTTTCTCTATCATTCAGGGCTGTCTACTTTCCTGCAGTAAGAAAATCACGTAAGTCTTACAGATAATAAAGTCCTATACATAGGAGAAGATATTGTCACTTGGATGTCATGTAGGAAACCCTACTGTTCCCAAATACCTAAACTATCACAAGTTATGCTTGCTTACAGGAACTAAGGTGAACTGCTGACGGTTAAGCACAACACCTACAGACAGCTCATTCAAAGATGGTGTTCAGACCCTCCCCCATGACCACTAGCCAACTTGTCTTCATTAACATAATAACAATCACACCCAGGGAAAAGAAATGTACACCCCTAGGCACAGTGAGTGCCTTGTGCAATGGAACCATTGGGGACTGCACTCTAACACTGAAGTGTCAGAAAAAGTGAAAAAAATAATTCCTTTTGGAATTGCAACAAGAAGAATAAAATACCTAGGAATAAATTTAACAAAACATGTGAAGGACCTATATAATGAAAACTACAAGACCCTATGAAAAGAAATCGAAGAAGATACAAAGAAATGGAAAGATATTCCATGTTTTTGGATTGGAAGAATCAGCATAGTTAAAATGACCATAATACCTAAAATATTGTACAGATTTAATGCAATCCCCATCAAAATCTCATTGGCATTTTTTAAAGAAATAGAACAAAAAATCATCAGATTTGTATGGAAGCACAAAAGACCCCAAATTGCCAAAGTCATCCTGAGAAAAAAGAACAAGGCTGGAGGCATCACTCTGCACAACTTCAAATTATACTACAAAATGACAATAATGAAAATGGCATGGACCAGTGGAACAGAATCGAGAGTCCAGAAGTAAATCCATATTTATATGGGCAAATAATTTTTGACAAAAAAAGCCAAAAACATATAGTGAGAAAGGAAAGCCTCCTCTATAAATGGTGTTGGGAAAATTGGAAGGCCGCCTGCAAAAGAATGAAATTAGACTGTTGTCTACCACCGCACACCAAAATTAACTCAAAATAGATTAAGGACCTGAATATAAGACCTACAACAATAAAACGCATAGAAGATTACATAGGAACTAAACTCAAGGTCCTTGATATTAAGAGGATTTTATGAATTTGACCTCAAAGGCAAGGGAAGTAAGCTAAAATAAATGAATGGGACTACATCAAACTAAAAACTTATGTTCAGCAAAAGAAACCATCAACAAGGTAAAGAGACAACCATCAAAACAGGAAAACATATTTGCAAGCAATGCTTCCAATAAGGGCCTAATATCTAAAATATACAAAGAACTTATATGACTCAATAGCAACAAAAAAACAAACGATCCAGTCAAAAAATGGGCAGAAGACCTGAATAGACACTTCTCCCTAGAGGACATACATATGGCCAACAAACATATGAAAAGATGTTCAACATCACTAGCTATTAGGGAAATGCAAATCAAAACTACAGTGAGGTACCATCTCACACCTATTAGAATAGCTATAGTCAACAGGACAAGTAATAACAAATGTTGGAGAGGATGCAGAGAAAAAGGAACCTTCATACACTGCTGGTGGGACTGCAAATTGGTACAGCCACTATGGAAAACAGTATGGAGGTTCCTCAAAAAACTAAGAATTGATCTACCATATGATCCAGCAATCCCACTGCTGGGTATTTACTCTTAAGACTTGAAAACCCGTATCGAGAAAGATATTTGCACACCGATGTTCATAGCAGCATTATTCACAGTGGCCAGAACATGAAAGCAACTGAAGTGTCCTACGATAGATGATTGCCTAAAGAAGCTGTGGCACATATATACAATGAGATGTTACTTAGCCATAAGAAGAGATGAAATACTTCCATTTGTGACAACATGGATGGACCTCGAGATAATCATGCTAAGCGAAATAAGCCAGACTGAAAAAGTAGAAAATCACATGATATCACTTATATGTGGGATTTAAACCAAAAATCAACAAATGAATAGGACAAATAGAGATTAGGGACATGGACAATGGACTAGTGGTTACCAGAGGGTAGGGGGTAAGGGATGAGGAGAGAGGTAGACAGAGTAAAGTCGATCAAATATAGGGGGGTAGTGGGAGGGTGAAGTGGGTAAAGGGGATCAAATATATTGAAGCTGAAGGAAACTGGACATTGGCTGATTATCACACAATAGAATATACAGATGTCAAACTATAATGTACACCCGAAAATTATATAATTGTATTAACCACTTTTACCCCAATAAACTTAATAAAAAGAAAAGAACCTATAAAATAAAATAATATAAAATAATAGTTATCCCAATAAACTTAAAAAATAGAAATGATAAAAAAATAATTAAACTGTAACTCAAATTTGAATTTGAAAAAAAAAATTTGAATTTGAAAAAAGAAAGAAAACCCATATCCGTAAAGATATTTGCACACCGATGTTCCTAGCAGTATTATTCACAGTGGCCAGGAAATGGAAGCAACCGAAGTGTCCTATGATAGATGATTGGCTAAAGAAGCTGTGGCACATATATACAATGGGATGTTACTCAGCCATAAGAAGAGATGAAATACTGCCATTTGCAACAACGTGGATGGACCTCAAGATAATCATGTTAAGTTAAATAAGCCAGACAAAGTTGAAAATCACTTATTACTTATACGCAGGATATAAACCTAAAAGTGACAAATGAACAGGACAAACAGAGACTCATGGACATGGACAATGGACTAGTGGTTACCAGAGAGTAGGGGGTGGGGGAGGAGGATGTAGGTAAGGGGGGGGTCATATATAGTGTGTTATGGGTAGGGTGAAGTGGGTAAAGGGGCTTAAATATATGATAGCTGAAGGAATCTGGAGTTGGGTGGTAAACACACAGTAGAATATATAGATGTCAAATTATGTACACCTGAAAATTATATAATTGTATTAACCAATATTATCCCAATAAACTTAAAAAATAGAAATGATAAAAAAAAGAATTCCACTGTAACTCAAGAAATACCAATTCAAACTCTATTGACATACAACTCCCTTTTCAAATTGTAGTATAAAATGTTTTGACAAAATGTTCTGCTGTTTTGGCTATGAGGAAACATGTACTCTCACATATTGCAGGTGTCTAGTAAATGGTCCAAGTGCTATGGAAGGCCATTTGACAACATCTACTAAATTTACAAATACGTTTTCCATTTTCACCCAGTAATCTGACTTCTGAGACTTTCTGTTAAAATAAACCTGTATGTATATGAAATGATGTATTTTAGGGGTTAGTGATGTTCAAAGATGTGGCTATAGACATCTCTCAGGAGGAATAGGAATGCATGAATGCTACACAGAGGAATTTGTACAAAGATGTGATGTTGGAGAACTATAGCAACCTGGTTTCAACAGGTAAAGTTGTCTGCCTTTAATTATTCAGAATCTGTTTCTTGGAGTTTCTGCTTTCTCCACTATGAATTTTAGGGCTACTTTTCAAATAACAAGATGAATTTTCTCTTTGTGTAGAAATGATCACAGCTAGATGGAGGTGCACCTTCATTTCCCCCATCCTCACACCTTCCTCTCGTTCTTTCTTACAGTTGATTTTCTTCCTTGATGATTAAGGAGCAGAATTTGGATTCTGTACCATTAAAGCATTACTTAGTCCAAAAAGCCAGCCTTTGTCTTTTGTTCTACTTGTACTGTACTAAACATTCAGGTGCACTAGCATAGATTAAAACTAAACACATGGGGCCTGGGCATGATGCTCTTTAGCCTTCCAGGTTAATGTAATAATGGGCTGGATCAACAAATGTCATTTACTATTTACAGTCCAAATGTACATTATTCCATTTCCTACAACAAATGTACTCTTTTAAGTATTTTGCATTTGGAAGTTACATTCTATGAACTTTGCATTTAACATTGAAAAATATCTGAGAATAAGTATCCCAGGAAGCTTTTTTTCCCTCTCTCTTAGCAAAATAAGGAAAGCTTAAATAAATTTAAGTAGCATTTTATCACCTATTTGTTTGCTTTGTTTCTTATGAGATCGAGTTCTACCGTATATGAGTATTTAATCCTTTATCCTTTCTCCCGTCAACCTTATCAAGTACCATTTTGTCCTACAGTTTATTTTTTAAATCATTTTGGAATCACAGTATTTGGGTACTTTGATTTTTACCTCATCTCCATTTCTTTTCTTATAACCAGGACTTTCTATTTCTAAGGCAGCTGTCATCTCCTCATTGGAGCAAGGGAAGGAGCCTTGGGTGGTTGTGAGGGAAGTGACAGGAAGGCGGTGTCCAGGTGAATGATCAATGATCAGGAAGCAGGAAGCAGTTGCAAAGAGTAGAATGTTGCAAAGGTAAGAATGTTGTGCCAGTAAGGTTATTTTAAACAGACTAATTAGGGAAAATCTGACTTCAAAACTTATTACAACGTTACAGTAAGTTAAACAGTGTGTACTGGGATAAAGACCGGCATTAATTCAGAATGGACCAAAGAACTAAATGTAAAATCCAAAACTATAAAACATGTGAAAGAAAACATAGGGGGAAAGCTTCACAACATTGGATTTGGCAGTAATCTCTGGGATATGACACCAAGGCACAGGTAACCAAAGGTAAAATAGATAGATGGGAGTACATCAAACTTCAAAACTCCTTTCATCAAAGGACACAATCAACAAAGTATTTATTAATTTAAAAAAATTCATACATGTTGCTTTGCTAGGTGATGGGAACATATTTTTAGTGTTATAAAGACATTTTTGATCCTGTAGTGAATCAAGAACATACGAATATTTGTTCTAATAGAATACTTAGGAAAAATTAAGTTTGATTAGAAGTTGGGAGAATTAAAGAAAATGACTATGTGGAGGAGGTAGAGATGGCAGAGTGTTTGAGATGCAAGAAGGTCATCTAGAAAAAGTATAGGGGTCCTGGGTAGCTCCACAGTGTAGTGGTTAGCAAGTCTGCTTTATATGCAGAAGGTCCTGGGTTTGCGCCCCAGGTGGAGCCACAGAACATACTCCAGGGCGCCATGTCCCTCAAGTGCGCCAGGGGGTGCCAGGCCCCAGGTGCATGCCACGAGCTGTGGGAGGAGAGATTCAGTCCTTAAAGGGAAAACGGCAACATCTATAGGTCAGGGGTGGCCGTAGTCATAGTCGTGAGGGTGGGAGTAATTAAAGAGGGGAAAAAATGGTGTAGGGTCCTAGAGGCCAAAGCAGGTCCATTCTACAGGTTAGAAGTCTTTGACGATGTCTGTGATTCATGATAGTGCTCGCTCCAGAACTGTGAGAGTGAGTGTATTTCTGTTGTTTAAGCCATCTGGTATGTGGTACTTTGTTACATCGGCTCTGAGAAACTAATACAGAGGGGGAATCATGGTATAATGACATATACTCTCTTAAGTATTCTTTTCACTTAACACAGACACTCATGTAAAAGTTTGTACATAAAAATAAGTCTGGGGTAAAGTTCAAGCGTGTAATTGCTGAGTAGTATGATATGATTAGCCCATTTTTAGTTTGAAAGGAACTGCCAAATTTTCTGCAGTAGTTGTACTATTTTACATTCCCACCAGCAACATGTGAGTGATCCAGTTACACTGAATCCTAGCCAGTATTTGGTATTATAGCTCTTCTTTTTTCACCATTCTGATAGGTGAGTAGTGATACCGCATTGTGCTTTTACTTTGAATTTCCTTAATGGAAAGTTATGTTGAACATCTTTTTATGTGTTTATTGGCCATCTTTGTATCTCAGTTAAATGTCTACTCCTATCTTCTGTCCATCTTCTAATTTGATTGTTTGGTCTTTTTACTGTTGAATTTCCAAAGTTCTTTATGTATCCTAGACATGCATTTGTTGGATATGTGATTCAAACAAATATTTTCTCCAAGTCTGTAACTTGTCTTTTCATCCATTTAACAGGGTCTTTTGCAAAGGAAACATTTTAAATTTGGATGAAGTCTAATTTATCCATTTTTTATCTTATGAATTGTGATAGGTTTTGTTTGGTTTGGTTTTGTTGTTGTTGTTGGAGTCAAGTCTAAGAACTCTCCTGGTAGTGGTTGTTGTTGCTGGAGTCAGGTCTAAGAACTCTCCTGGTCCAAGGTTCTGAAGATTTTCTCCTATGTTTCCTCTCTAGACCTGTTATAGTTATCCATGTTTCATTTAAGTCTGTGATCCATTTTCAATTTATTTTTGTAGAGGATGTGAGACTTTAGGTCAAGGTTCTCTCTCTCGAGAGAGGAGCGAAGGAGAGGAAGAGAAAGGAAAGAAAGCAAGGAAAGAAAGAAAAAGAAAAAGAAGGAAGGACGGAAGTACGGACGCAAGAAAGAAAGAAAGAAGGAGGAAGGGGGAGTGGAGGGCGGGGGAGAGGGAGAGGGCGGGGGCGGGAGGGAGGGCGAGAGAGCGGGGAGGGAGGGCGGGAGGGAGGGAGGGAGGTAGGCGGAGGGAGGGAGGGAGGATGGTAGGTGAGGGATGGGAGGTAGCGGGAGGGAGGGAGGAGGATGGAGGGAGGGTGCTGGCGGCTTTATTGAGGCTTGCTGGGCTGGAGTGAGGGATGCAGGGAGGTGACGGAGGGAGAAGGAAGGCAGAGGAAGGTACTTCAGGAATGAATTCATCATTCCTTCCTTCCTTCCTTCCTTCCTACGTCTTCCTCCCTCCTTCCCTCCTCCTTCTCTCCCTCCCTCCCTCCCTCCCTTCCTTCCTTCCTTTTTTTTGGCTTATGAATGTCCAGTTGCTCCATCACCATTTAATTTCAAGTTATTCCTTCTCCATTGAATGGCTTTTTCAGTGTTATCAGAATTTAGTTGGGCACATGTGGGTGGCTCTAGTTCTGAGTTTTCTGTTCTGTCCAAGGATCTTTATGACTAGTCCTCTGTCAGGATCATACTTTCTACAGTTATATAGTAAGCCTTAATAGTGGAGTAATATTTCCCACTTCATTATTTTTCAAAATTGTTTTTGGCTATCGTCAGGGCTTTTTTATATAAATTTCAGAGTAAGCCTATCTGTATCTCTCAAAAATACTTGCTGAGATTTTAATAGGAATTATGTTAAACCTGTAGATAAAGTTTGAGAATCTACATCTTTACTCTATTTAGTCTTCCAATCCATGAACACAGCATGTTTCTCCAGGTAATTTTTCTTTGCTTTCAATAGCATTTTACAGTTTTCATTGTACAGGATCTGTAAATGTTTTGTTAGCTTTTAACCTAAGTATTTCTTTTTTTGCTTTGGAGCACTTATAAATGGTATTGCATTTTTATTTTGGTTTCCATTTACTTGTTGTCATGTATACAGAATCAATTGACTGTGTATGTTGACATTATATTCTGTGACCTTATTCCATTCACTGATTAGTACTAGATTTTACCTTGTACTTTCATTCTTGTAGGTAATCATATCATCTGCAAATAGATTTATTTTTTTTTATAATCTATGTCTTTATGTCTTTATTGCCTTATTGGAATGGCTGGAATATCCAGGATTATGCTGAATAAGAGCAGTAAGAGCAGAGATCCTTGCCATTTTCCCAATTTTACAGGAAAAGCATTCAGGATTTCGGTCTTTACCAATGAGTAGAATGTTAGTTGTAGGTTGTTTGTAGATGCTCTTTAAGAGGTTGAAGAAGTTCTCACTTCCTGATGCCACGAGGGTTTTTTTTTTTTTTTGGGTTATCATGAATAGGTAGGTGTTCATGTGATCATGTGATTTTTCTTCTTCAGTTATTCATATGAGGGATTATATTGATGGATTATATTGCTTGACTTTTGAATTCTGAATCAGCCTTTCATACCTAGAATAAATCTCACTGGGTCATGATCTATTGTTTTTATATATTATTTGATTGGTAAAATTTAAAAGAGGATTTTTTCATCTAAGGTGATTTTCTTATGGGAGATATTGGTCTATGGTTTTCTTTTTTTGTGCTCCCTTTGTTTTGGTATCAGAATAACATTGACCTCATAAAGTAAGTTCGGAAGTGTCCATTTCCCTCTGTTTTCTGACAGAAATTATATAAAACATTCTGTGAATGTTTGGTAAATTTCTCCAGTGAGGCCACCTGTATGTGTAGATTCCTTTTCGGGGATCTATTAAATTATAAATTCAATTTCTATAATAGTTACAGGACTATTCAGATTATCTATTTCATCTTGGCTGAGTTTTTGTAGCTTGTTATTTTTAAGGAATTGGTCCCTTTCAGCTGAGTTGTTGAAGTTATGTGTGTAAAGTAATATGTGGTATTCTTATTATCCTTAAATGGATTATCTGTTTATAATTCATTATATAGTTGATCTTTGAACAACATGGGTTTGACTGCGTGGGTTCCTGAGTTTTGCATCCACAGATTCAAGCAACCACAGATGCGGAGAGTCAACTATTTGCATTGTTCTACACTATTTTATGTAAAGGGCTTGAGCACTTGTGGATTTTGTGATCTGTGGGGGATCCCCTGTGGATAGCAAGGGATAACTGTAGTTAAGTTTTGAGGGAGTCAAAAGTTATACGTGGATTTTCGACTGCACTGAAATAGTGGGTGGTCCACCCACTAACCCTCAAATCGTTTGTCAATTGCATACCATACACACACATATGCAATTTTAAAGGATTACAAGAACATACATATATTCAGATTACCTATATATATGTTCTTGTAATCCTTTAAAATTTTCTTTTCTTTGAGATTTGTCTTTCACTCATGGATTGTTAAGCAGTATATTATATAGAGGTGTTCCTCTTGCCTTTTAGTGATTTATAGTGTCTTATGAGAAAGAGGGAGCAGTCCACAAGAGTCTCCCTCACTTCTGATACCAGTTGCAATTTCAGGGGTTCCCAAGCCATCCTTAGGTTTGATAATTCAATAGAAGGACTCGTAGACCTCATTGGAAGCTGTCATCACAGTTACAGTTTAGTATAGCAAAAGGACACACATTAAAATCAGCCAAGGGAAAGAGTATATAGGGCGGAGCCCAGGTGGGTTCCAAATGTGAAACTTCCAACTGTCCTCTAACAGTGGAATCATAGACATTACTTTCTCTATCAAGTACATGTGACAATATGCATGGAGTATTGCCAAATAGGGAAGCTCAACTGAGCCTTGATTCCCAGAATTTTTATTGTGGCTGCTGGTTGACTGCTCATGTGGCTGACCCTTAGTATCCAGCCTCTCAGGAAGTAGAGCTGATAACCTTAGTCTCCAGTTTCTCTGGAGAAGAGTTGATGCCACATGGCTCAAAGCCTACATCATAAACCCAATTGTTAGACTGTCTGGTGGCTATGATCCCCAGGTAAAAGAGACACTTTGTAGAGATCACTTCTCTGGAGATGAAGACAAAAGCCAGACCTCTCTTTACTATATATCACAGACACACTCTATATGATTTTGATTCTTTTAAATTTAAGATTTACTTCATGACCCAGAATGTGGTCTGTCTTGGAAAATGGTCAACGTGTGCTTGAAAACATTGTATATTCTTCTGTTGTTGGGTGTCATGTTCCATAAATGTTGATTACGTCCTATTGGTTGATGGTCTTGTTCAGTTCTTCTACACTCTTGCTTGTTTTCTGTCTAGTAGGTCTATTAATTGCTGAGAGTAGGGTATTTGAGTACCCAGCTATAATTATGATTTGTCTATTTCTCCTTTCAGCTCATTACCAGTTTTTGTTTTTTGTATTTAGCAGCTTTGTTGGCAGTGTTTATTAGATTTCTGTACTCTGAAGTCTACTTTATCTGATATTAGTATAGCCTTTTCTATTTTCTTTTAATATTTATAAGATATATATTTTTTTACCTTTAATATATCATAGTGTTTGAAATGCATACTATAGTCATCATGTAATTAGGTCATGTTACTTATCCATTGTGCCAATCTCTATTTATAAATTGGTGATTTAGACCATTTGCATTTAAAGTAATTATTGATATGTTAGGGCTTAAGCCTGCTGTCTGATTGGTGTCTGCTGCTTTCCTCTGTTTCTCGTTCTTCCCTTTCTTTTTTCTTGCCTCTCTGTAAGTTACTTATTTTTAGAATTATATTTTCATTTATTTATAATGTTTTTAAATATATTCTTTTGGTTTTACTTATTTGTTTGTTTTTAGTGTTTGCTTTAAGTATTACCATATAGAGCTGACCCTTGACCAACACACATTTTAACTACACTGGTCTGCTTATACATAGATTTTTTGTTGACAAATACTATAAATGTTTTCTCTTCTTTGTGATTTTCTTAACAATGTTTTCATTTCTCTAGGTTACTTTATTTTAAGAATAAAGTATATAACACATACAACATACAAAATATGTTAATCAACTTTTTATATTATCAGTCATGCTTCTGGTCTACCGTAGGCTATTAGCAGTAAAGTTTTAGGGGAGTCAAATGTTATATGTGGATTTTCAAGTGCGCGTATGTGGGGGGTGGTCAGTACCCTAACCCACAACTTGTTCAAGGTGTATTGTATATGCATACTTATTACAGCCTGCTGGTGGTAGTATTTTAGTATTTACTGTAAGTGAAGTATAGAAACCTTTCATCCATTTAGGTCCCTTTACCCTTCCCACTATTTTATTGAATTGTTTTAAGTATTTCTTCTACATGCGTTAATCACCACAAGGTAGTGTTGTAAATTATGCTTCAACCATAAAATAGGATTAAAGAAACTCGTGGGGTGAAAGATAGTTTATTAATGTTTTTCTGGTTTTTTTCCCCATTCTTTTGTTTTTTCCTTTCTGGAGGCCTAAGCTTTCTTTCATTATGATTTTCTATCAAGAGCTTCTTTTATCACTCTTTAAGGGCATGTCTACAATAACAAATTCTCTTAGTTTTTCTTTGTCTGAGAATGCCTTTATTTCTTCTTCGTTCCTTCAGGGTCCTTTCACTGGGCATATAATTTAAGGTTGACAATTCTTTCCCTTCAGCACTTGAAAAGTATTGGGCCACTTCCTTTAGGTCTCCACAGTTTAGATAAGAAATCCACACTCTTGTGAATTGGTGAGTGTGAATCCACACTCTTTCTTTCTTCCTTTCTTTCTTTCTTTCTTTCTTTCTTTCTTTCTTTCTTTCTTTCTTTCTTTCTTTCTACCATCAATTTAAAATGTTTCTATTTTTAAAAGATTATTCTTTGTCTAATTTTTAGAAATGTGTATGTCAATTTTCTTTGGACTTATTATGAATTTGTTCATTTTCCTGAAACTTTAGATTTGTGTCTTGCATAAAACTTGAGAAGTTTTCGACCATTATTTATTTGAACAATTTTTCATTCCCCCAGTCTTTCTCCTTTTCTTCTGAGACTTGGATGATATGAATGTTGGACCATTTGTTATTGTCCCATTGGGATTGAGGCTCTGTTCTTTATTTTTAAAGTCTATTTATCTTTGTTGTTCAGATTTTTTCTGTCTTTAAATGCACTAACTCTAGCCTCTTGTCACCTCCATTGTATTCTTGAGACCATTCAGTGCCTTTTAGAATGGTTATTATATTTTTCATTCTATTTCTTTACAACTACTATTCTTTTGAGATGTTCTACATTTTCAATTGTCTCAAGGGAATTTGATTGTCAATGCTTTTTTATGAAGAGTGTTTTAAAATCCTTGTTAGATCATTCCAACATTTGATTCATTCAATTGGTGTCAAATTGATTGTCTTTTCTACTTCAGATTTTGGTTTCCTGGCTTTTGGAATGACAAGTGATTTTCAGTTGTATCATGGACATTTCAGTTATTATGTTAGGAGAGACTTCATTCTGTTTAAATGTTCTAATTTAGTAGATGGTCACCCTGTTAGGTTTAGTGTGTGAATATGCCCTACTTTTGTAGGCTCCAGTTCTAATGGCAGCTTAGTTTTCAGAGCCCTTGCCATGCTATTCTGATCTGTTTCATACCTCTGGTACTGCTGATCATGGTGTTTGCAAAGACGGAAAGCTCCTGTGGACTCCTGATGTTGTTGGGCCCATCTGAAGGTTGGGGGAGGTGGATACAGAAGCCACTGGGCATGTATTTTTTTATGCCACTGGCAGAGGTCAGGGAGATGCAGAACTCTGCTAATGCTTCCCTTCTGGATGAATTGATCTGTCAGCCAGTGCCCTGGTTGTGAAGTGGAGGCTAGGACAGCAAGAGCCTTTCTTTTGCTGCTACTGGCGGATCAGTCACTTGGACTTCTTGCTGCTACTGCAGCTGGCTGATAAAACTTTTGCTGGGATCCAGATTGTGGAATAGGTGCTGGGGATCCCAGTAGGTCTGTTGAGCTGCCTTCTTTCTGCTCCTTTGGCTGGAGAGAGCAGAATTATCTTGGTTTTGTGTGTTTATGTATGTGTGTTTACACCTGTTAGTGGTTCCAGGCTTCTTCAGTGCCCATTATTGGGGTATATGGGAGATAAAAGGAAAACTCAGGGAACTCACCATGTGGTAGTTCCTCAAGTTCAGGTAATCCTAACCAGTCTACCTTCTTCCTTCCAGCTTTCAGAGTTCATTTATTGTTGTCTGACAAGTAATTTCCAGGATTTTTTTTTAGATGTATTTATAGGAAGAAGCAAGGAAAAGTGCATCTACACAATTTTTATGATTGAGATTTTATACTGTCTTTTTAAGTGAACCTTAGAATATGTATTTCTGTGATATCTGCTTTGATTTTTTTAAAGAGGAAGATCATAAAGACAGAGTGCAGAGTTCTTCATTGTTATGTTCTCTCGCCACTACCAGTCTTTTTCTTGTAGCAGATTTCATTTTTGTGTTTTTCTTAACTAATTGCCATTGCCTGGTCTTTCAATGTAGTTAGCTTAGTCAAACAGCTGGTTTTCACACTAATTTCATGTACTGGTATAAATATGGAGGGGATCATCCACAACTGACTTCTGGCTGATGAGGTCAGCTTGAAATGCATGTAGCCTAATAACTAGTCTGCTGGGTCCTGACATAATGTTTTCCAGAGAGAATGGAGCGTTTCCTTTAATCTGAGGAGTCTGTCTGGTGAATTGGTTAAGAACTAATATGTCACCAATGCCATGGAAGCTTCTCTTTATTCTCACCCCCCAGCTACATCTCCAAAAGTAATGATTATCTTGAATTCTGTTGTTACCATTGTTTTTAAAAGTAGTTTGCTACACTTGTGTATACCCTTAAACACTATATTGTTGTGGTTTGCTTGTTTTGGAGTTTTATAAAAATATTAATGGTTATGTGTCTTCTGTGATCTGGATATTTCATACTACATGGTTTCTAATAATTTTCCCATATTGTTTATACCTCAGTTTATTTTCACGGCGGTATAATATTCCACTCGACAATATTCTGTTGTTATAATTTGAGTTCTTTGTAATTTTTTTGCTAGTATATACAATGGTGCTATCAATATTTTTACTCGTCTCCTGAGGCATACAAGATTTTCTCCAGACTATTTACTAGAATTGGAATTGCCAGGCCAAAGAACTTGTATATCTTCAACTTTATGTTACACAGAATTGCCTTCCTAAGTGTTGGTACTAACTTATATTACCACTGGCATTGCATAATAATTTGTTTTTCAGCATCTTAACAATATGAAATTTTAGACTTTTTTCCCCTAATGTAATGAGTATGACATGGTATCACATTTTATCTTCATTTAAATTTCCTTGATTCCTGATGAGTTTGAGCATCTTTGCATGTGATTATTTAACATTGTTGTTTCCTCTTCTATGAAATGTCTATTCGGATCTGACCATTTTTCTTTTAGGTTGTTTATCTTCTTTTTAGTTAGCCTTTGCATCTTGTTTAAGAATTCCATCCTACCTCAGGGTGTTTTTAAAATATATCTTTACAATTCTTTCCATAAGCTTTATAGTTTTCCCTTTAACTCATAAATCTTTAATCTGTTTAGAGTTTATTTGTACATATTTATGGTATATGGTTGGGATCAAAGGTCATTGTTCTTTCATATCTATAAGTAGTTGTTCTAACATGATTCATTATATAGTATATTCTTTTCTCACTGACTTTCAGTGCTTCCTACGTGGGTCCTTTTCTGGTCTTTCCACAGGTCAAGCCCTATGTGAATTCCACAAGGTCTTAATCTCTAAGTCTTTATGATGTCTTTTATCATAAGTAGTTCTCTAACTTTGTTCTTCTTCAGGAGTGTTTTGGCTGTTGGTAAACATTTATTTGTTCATCCATACATGTATTTAAATCAGTTTTTCAAGTTCCTCGAACAACATTGTAGAGTATTAATTGGATTTGCATTGAATCTCTCTGATCTCTAGCACACCATCTTCTCTTAATTTCAGCCATCTTAGTCTCCTGCTGTTTCTCTAATAAGGCAATGAAACTTTCATTTTTAAGGACTTTCTATATTCTGTCTGGAGTGCTCTTCCCCAAGATAGCTATGACTCTCATCTCCTACAGGTTTTTTTCCCCCCTTAAATATTACAAAGTGAGACTTTTCCGACTAACATATCAAAAATTGTAGCTGTACCTCCACTGTTTGGGATTTTACATCTCTTTTCCTCTTATTTTATTTTTCTATAGCATTTTTGCAATCTGAGGTATTAATTTATTTAGTAATCATTTAGACATTATCCCGCTAGAATGTAACTCTATGAAGGAATGAGTTTTTTTTTTTTTCTCTGTAATGGTGTCCCCCTCTTCACTTCTAATATTGGTTATTTGTACCTCTCTCTCTCTTGTAAAATAAAAATTTATTTTGAAATAATTTTAAACTTCCAGAAGAGATGCAAGAATAGCGAAAGATATGCCGTTGATGTAGATTCATCAGTTGTTAATATTTCACTATATTTGCCTTATTATTTCATTTCTGTTAAGTCACTTTGCCCTACCTAGATAGGCTTATCATTCCTAAGAATGAGGATATTCTTTTACATTTTGTAAATTTAGGAAATTTTACATTGACCAAAACTATTATCTCATATGTTGTCTGTATTCATATCTCATTAACTGTCATAGTATTACCCTTGTTACCTGACTGATGACCTCACAATATATTTCTCTTTAATTTGAAAGTTCTTGGGCCCTTCTTTTTATTTCATGACACATATTATTGAAGAATCGTGGACAGTTTTATAGAATGTCCTTTAATTGGAGTATATTTTTTCTGCTTTATTGAATTATAACAGACAATTGCTTGTATTTACATTGTACAAGTCAATTAGTTGTTTTTTCAATTATACTTGGCATACAACATTATACCAGTGTATAGCACAGTGATCAGAGATCCACATAACTTGAAAAGTGATCACCCCACTAAATATAATGCCCCCTTTCCCCCTTACATATTTATTACAACACTATTAACCATCTTCCCCATGCTACACTCTACATCTCCATGTCTATTCTGAAGTATCCATTTGTACCTCTTAATCCCTTTGCCTGACTTTTGCGATCCCTCCCAGCCCCTCTCCCATCTAGTAGACCTCAAAATATCCTCTGTATCTATGAGTTTATTTCCACTTTTGTTGTTGTTGTTGTTGTTGATTTTGTTCTTTAGATTCCACATGTACATGAAATCATGTGAAATTTGCCTTTCTCTATCCAACCCATTTCATTCAGCGCAATAATCTCTTGGTCCATCAAAGCAATATCTTTTTCCATCCCCTTCCTTTTAGTGTGTTTTCCAATCTGAAGTGAGTCTCTTGGAGGCAGCATATGTAGGGGTCTTGTTTCTTATCCATTCAGCCACTCTATCTTTTGGTTGGAGCACTTAATTCTTTTCCATTTAAGGTACTTGTTGATAGTAATGTAGTTATTACCATTCTTTATTCATGTTTTTGACACATGCTTTTTCTTCTTAAAGAAGTCCCTCCAACATTTACTGTAATATTGGCTTGGTGATAAATTCCATTAGCTTATTTTTGTCTGGGAAGCTCTTTACCTGTCCTTCAACTCTAAATGACAGATTTGCTGAATAAAGTATTCTTGGTTGTAGACCCTGGGTTTTTATCATGTCGAATATTTTGTGCCACCTCCTTCTGTCCTGCATAGTTGCTTTTGAGAAATCAGCTGCCAGTCTTATGGGTGCTCCCTTGAAGATAACTAACTGCTTTTCTCTTGCTGCTTTTCAGATTCTCTCTGTAGTTAACTTTTGGCATTTTAATTATGATGTGTCTTAGTGTGAGCCTCTTTGGGTTCCTGGGTTTGGGGACTCTGAGCTTCCTGGGGTTTTATGTCTACTTCATCACCAGGTGAGGGAAGATTTCCATCATTATTTCTTCAACTAGCTCTTCAGCATCTTGTTTTTTTTACTTCTTGTACCCCTATGACATGGATATTTTTGCCTTTAATAGTGTCCCACAGGCACCTTAAATCATTATTATAGTCTTGGATTCATTTTTCTTGCTATTCTGATTATGTGTTCTTGGGTTCCCCATCCTCTATATAGGTCATTCGATCCTCTTTATTCACTCTGTTTGTTCCATTTAATATACTTTTCATCTAAGATAATGTGTTCTTCATACCTGACTGGTTCTGTTTTATAATTTCCATTTCCATTTTTATGTTTTTATCTTTGTTAAAGTTCTCACTGAATTCATCTACACTCCCCCTAAGTTCATTGAGCATCTTTATAATCAGTGTTTTGAACTCTGCATCTATTAGATTGCTTGACTCCAATATTTCTGGATCTCTGTTCTGTTCTCTCATATGGTTTCTGCTTCTTTGTCTTCCCATTTTGGCTGCCTTTCTGTGTCTGTTTCTATGTATTAAATAAAGCTCTTAAGTCTCCCAGTCTTATTAGTGTGGCTTTATGGAGTGGGTGTCCAGTGGCACAGTTTCGAGAGGGAGGTTCAGCGGCAGGCCAAATTTAGCCCCAGCCTGTGCCCCCTGAGCCACTTGTTAAGATTCAGCAAGCAATTCGCAGATGCTGTGCTTACAGTTCCCTCAGGAGTCCATGCCAGAAACTGTAGTCAGCTGCCACCAGTGTGAGTCTAGGCACTGTTCAGCAAGGGGTAACTGCCCAGCAGAAGATACACTTGGATGTGGCTTGGTGGGGCCGTGAGTTGGGGTAGGCAGAGTTTCAGGGAATCCTCTGGGTGGAGCAATCTCTTATCCAGTTTTATGATGTCTCAGCTATGGTGGTGTTGTGTCCACACACTGGGAAGAGGGAGGGCTCAACAGAGAAGCAATGGATGCCACTGGCATTTCTGTACAGAGCGAGTTTTGCCTCTGACCTTTACAATGACAACTCAGCGTCCCCCTGCAAGTCACTGGTGACCCCTTGCACAGTTGACCCAGCACTAGCGCTCAAAGTGAGCAGGTCCATCACCGTGAAAGTTCACTCATGGACATGGCCCATTTAAGAGGCATCTGCAGCTGCCGGCTGTCACTGCTGTGGCCTCTGTCCCACTCAGCCACTCAGGACCAGGCAGCCTCACGTACCTACCCCATCCTAACTCCTGTTTCAGGGTGATTTATTTCTCTCCCCTGTTGTAGGGCTTGTTCATTTAGGTCCCAGGCGATTTTCCTTGCTGTCTGCTCCTTCTTTCTTTCACAACTTTGGTTTGGTTGCAAGAGGGATGAACAGAGAGTCTCTATCATCTACACTAGTTTTTTCTACCTAATTGAAGTATATTTGATAGTTCCTCCTGACTAAATCCAGGAAATGCATTTATTAGGAATATTACATTAGTGACATATCCTTCTCAGTGTATCATTTATGGAGGCACATAATGTCATTCTGTTCCATTATTGGTGACATTAACATTGATCACTTGGTTTGGGTGGTTTTGCCAGGTTTGTCCACTGTAATTTTTTTCTTTACAATTAACATTTGATCTGCAGGGGAAGTTGTCTATTTTTCTTAATCAGTCTTGCCAGGAATCCTCTCTATTTTATATTTGTTTCTGTTTCATTTATTCTGCCCTATTTTTTTCTTATTCTTTTTTGGAGGGGAGCTTTAGTTTGCTATTCTTCTAATTTCTTGAGAAAGTTGTGTAAATGATTCATTTCAAGAATTTCTTTTTTTTCTTATCTGTCTTTAAGGCATAAATTTTCCTCTAAATATGGTTTTAGGTGTATCTTACAAGTTATGATCAGTCAGAGGGGTAGGCAGAGGCCAGAGAATTTAGGACCTTACACACCATCACAAGGATCTTTTCCCCTCAAATGTGGTAGGAAACTATTAAAGGGATTTGAGAACAAGAGTTCTGTGATGTCATTTAGATACGATGTGCTTAGTAGAACAAGTATCAATGGAAGTTTGAGAGCTACTGCAATAGTACAATGGTGGTAGCTTAGACTGTGGTAGGAATAGTTGTAATAAATGATCAGATGTCATTATACATATTAAAGAACAAATTGACCATGCTTGCTAACTATAAGCTGAATAAGAAGAGAAATCTAGGCTTTGTCTTAACATACTGGTAAAAGATGGTTGCATTTACTGAGAATTAAGCTGTAGTATGAATGAATCTGAAAAGAAGAAATTGGAAGTTCTCATTGAACACCTATGGCTGAGATACTTATCATATATTCACATAAAGTTTTTACATAGGTAAGTAGATAATTAATGTGGGACTCAGGAGTAAGGTGAAAGCTGGAAGTATATACATCAAAAGACACAATCAATAAAATGAGAAGGCAGCCTATAGGATAAGAGAATATACTTGTAAATCACATACCGATAAGGGGTTAATATCCAGACTATATAAGGAACTTCTAGAACTTCTATAATTCAACAATGAAAAAGCAAATGATTTGATTAAAACATGGGAAAAGGATTTGAACAGACATTTCCTTAAAGAAGTACACCAATAGCCAGCAAGCACATGAAAAGTTACTCAACATCACTAGCTACCAGAGAAATGCAACTCAAAACCACAATGAAATATCATGTCCACTCAGGATGGCTATAGAAGTACAAGAGATCCAGGGAGAATCACCTCCACCCAATTTGGGCTTCCCTGCCAGTCCTAGCAGGAGCTGGTGTGGGATTTGACATGGCAGCATGGCCTGAGCAGAGTGATCTCCGCCTAACATAGACCACAAGCCCTTGCTCTATGAGCGACTGCCTGCCTACAACTCGGAGACTAGGAAGGACAACTTTGTGTCTGCTTACAGGGCTAGACTCCATCTCCACAATGCCCCCATTACCATGCCCCCACCACCACCCTACCCCTACCTCCTCAAAGGGTTACTCACCCACCACCCCAGGGTTACAACATACACAATTTAAATGTCATCTTGTATTCTGCCACTTCCATTGATGTCATTGACAACAGGCTAATCTGAAGATCCAAGGTTCTGGGGGAGTCGTTCACTTCCTGGGCATCTTCTTGGCCATTGTCTTGTACCCCTTTGGGTTCACATGCTGTTTTGCCTCTAGGAAGCAAAGACATACCAACTGTGGAGTGAACTTACCTAAAGGGAAAAACACATTTGGCTTTCCAATATCCAGCTATCTTTTTCTAATGTAAATGTTGCATACAATAGTTTTATTTGATTAAGCTTCAGTACCATTTTGTAAAATGAAGTGGGATAGATTTGGCAGGTGCTAATCAGTTTCATGGACACGCAACAATACTGCTCCCAGGGTCAATGACAACTCAGTAATGTACTGCTTTTACTTTTTGTAGTCTTCAATTTGAGGAAGGTGAGAAACATTGTTTTAAATAAATTAGATTTATACAAAAAAAAAGAAATGCAACAGATCGTGACTATTATTAACAACTGTATGCCGACAAATTGGACAACCTAGAAGAAATGCATAAACCCCTAGAAACATACAACCTACCAACTCTGAACCAAGAAAAAATATATAATCTGAATAGACCTATAATTAGGGGTTTGAATCAATAATTTAAAACCTCCCAATAAATAAGAGCCCAAGACATTTTTATGAGTATAATTTATTAAAATTTAAAAAATTAACAATATTTTCTGAACTTTTGCAAGTGAATTGACTACTTCCAAACTCATTTTATAAAGCTAGCATTAACTGCATACCAAAGCCAGATAGGGATACAACAAGAAAATTATAGGTCAATATACTTGATGAACATAGATGCAAAAATCCTTAAGAAAAATATAGAAAACTCAACGGGTCTTTAAAAGCATCATATGCAGTGATCAAGTGTGATTTATTTCTGAGATGTAAGGATGATTCGAGTTACCCTAATCAGTAAATGTGAAACACTACATTAACGGAATGGAATATAAAAATCATATAATTATCTCAATAGATGAAGAAAAAGTACTTATAGAAGTTCAACATCCTTTCATGTCAAACACCATTAACAAATTGGGTATAGAAGCAATGTACCTCAACATAATAAGGGCCACATATGACAAGCCCACAGCTAACGTCATACTCAACAATGAAAAGCTGAAATCTTTTCCTTTAAAAACAAGCACAAGACAAGAATATCCACTCTCACCACTTCTATTCAACGTAGTACTGGAAGTCTTGGCCACAACAATTAGGCAAAAAAATTATATATACATCTATACCTATACCTACACCTACGCCTATACCTATGCTTATACCTATACCTACATATTTATATGCATACAAATCAGAAAGGAAGAAGTACAATTGGGTTTGTTTTCAGACAACATGATTTTATATAGAAAATCCCGAAAAATCTACCTAAACTGTTAAAACCAATAAATGAATTCCGTAAAATTGTAGGATTCAAACTGACATAGAAAAATCAGTTGTGTTTCTATACACTAACTACAAAATTAAAAAAACAATCCTATTTATATAGTATCAAAAAGAACAAAATACTTAGGAATGAATTTAAGGAGGTGAAAGAGCTTGACCTGAAAACTATAAGATAATGATGACAAATAAATGGAAAGATATCCCACGTGCATTGATTAGAAGGATTAATGTTGTTAAAATGTCCACACTACTTAAAGCAATTTGCAGATTGAATACAAGCCCTATCAAACTTCCAATGGTATTTTTCATAGAAATAGAAAAAAAAAATCCTAAAATTTGTATGGAACCTCGAAAGACCTCAAATAACCAAAGCAATCTTGAGAAAGAACAAAACTAGTAGAATCACACTTTTTGATTTCAAACTAAATTACAAAGTTATAGTAATTAAATCGGTATGGTTGTGGCATAAAAACATACACCAATGGAACAGAATAGAAAGTCCAGAAACAAATCCACATACAAGTGGTAGACTAATATTTGACAAGGGAGCCAAGAATATTCAATGGGAAAAGGATAGTCTCTTTAATAAATGGTGTTGGAAAAACTGGATATCCACATGCAAAAGATGAATTTGGACCCCTATTTTACACCACTCACAAAAATTAACTTGAATTGGATAAACAAGTAAATAAATGAATAATCTGATTTTAAAATGGCCATGGGCCTGAATAGAACTTTTTCCAAAGAATATATCCAAATGGCCAACAGGTACATGAAAAGGTACTCAATGTCACTAGTTATCAGAGAAATGCAAATAAAAACCACAATGAGATCTCACTTCACACTTGTTAAAATGGCTGTTGTCAAAAAGAGAAGAGATAACAAGTGTTGGCAAGGGTGCATAGAAAAGGGAACCCTGTACACTATTGGTAGGAACTTAATTGGTACAGCCATTATGGAAAACAATATAGATATTCTTGAAAAAATTAATAATAGAACTAGCATATGACCCACCAATCCCACTTCTGCGTATATATCTGAAGGAAACAAAATCAGCATCTTGAAGAGATACCTGCATTATTGTGTTTACTGTGGCACTATTCACAATTCTCAAGACATGGAAACAACCTAAGTGTCCATCAATGGATGACGAGCTAAAGAAAATATGGAGTGACATCAGAGCATAGTGGCATGAGGTGGCTTCTTGATCTTTCCCCTTTAAACTACAAGTGGAACAGCTATAATCCAATGGAAGATTCTCAGCCTAACACACAAATCCTTCTGAGATCTGCATATCTAACAATCTGAAGTTTGGCTAATCAGCCAAGAAAAGGAGGAGGAAATGAAGAGGAATGGAGACAGCTGCTACAGACACGGCCCAGAGCTCCATGCAGGAAGTGGAGAGAGGGGAGGAATCTGGTTGCGGTATGTACTTGCTGTAGCCATGACCATTCCTGCCTGAGTGATCAGCATACACCACAGTGGAACCTAGTGATCAGGGCAGACTGGAGTAAGAAAGGTATGACAACTGTGTTCTAGCAACTGCCACTGTCAGGCAGAAAACAGTCACAAAACCTGAGTGCTTTCCTCAGCCACACCAGAGCTTGCATCCCTGTACCCTCCCAGAGTTAGCAGCAGGCCCTAGGGGAAACTGTAGCAGTGAGTGTCGAGATAGAGAAGGAAGTCTGTAGCCCCAGGAACTGTAGAGACAATTTCTGAGAGGCAGACACATACTGCAGCTGGTCTCAGTAATGGATGGAGATACAAAGGTGAGGCAACTGAGGCCTGGAGGTTGCCATTACTGGGAGGAAAACAGAGGTCCGCTGGCAGCCTCTCCCAACCCAACCCATACCCACCTATCAAAGCTATCCTGGTGGAGGCATCTGGGACACCTCAAACAGGACTACATTGTATCTGGTCACTGGGGCAGCACCAGGACTACAGGGCTCTTCAGGGTCTTGGAATCCCATCACCTGCCACATTCTCCCATGGGGGGGTGGAGCCTTGGTACTGAGGTGACCTTGTCAGAGAGGAGACACACAACTCCCCAGGAAATAAAGGGGTTTGTTTGTTCGTTTGTTTGGTTTTTGCCACAGCAGAGATCTGGGGGCCCTGATCAGTGCAGGAGACTTGTATGCCACCTATTGGAAGAAAAAGAAAATCTTATCAACCTGCTAAAGAGGGATCACTCTTAATAATGGAATTTTTGAAAATGCAGAGTTCATTCCCATGAATGCCTAGGCAGAAAAACAACCCATCAAATACCATGAACAACCAATTTAGCAAGGCAGCTCAGAAGGAAAAAGAAAATCTCCAAAAAATAAACTTAAAAGACAGGGAAATATATAATTTAAATGACAGAGAATTTAAAATTGAAGTTCTGAAAAAACTCAATGATATCCAAGAAAATTTATTTTCAGTTTAATGAATACAGAAATAAAATCAATGAACAACGACAACAAAATACTTTACCAAAGAGACTGAAACTTTAAAAAAAAGAACCAAATAGAATTTTCTGGAGCGGAGAAACTCAATAAAAGAGATGAAGAATGAAATAGGGAGCTTAGGAAATAGAGCTGACCAGAGATGGAGGAAAGAATTAGTGATATTGAAGACAGAAATCTGAAAATTACACAGATGGATGCAGAGAGAGACTGGAGAATGAAAATGAAAGAAATCTACAAGAACCACCTGATTCCATCAGAAAGAGCAATATAAGGATAATGGGTTTACCATAAGGAAAGAGAGAGAGAAGCGAATAGAAGGCCTATTCAAACAAATTGTCAATGAGAAATTCCAAACCCCCTGTAAATAACTGGATCCTTGAATCCAAGAAGCAAACAGAACACCTAATTATCTCAATCCAAAACAGCCTTCTCCAAGGCACATTATATTAAAATACTAAAAATTAATGACAAATAATTCTCAAGGCAGCCAGGGAAAAGAAGTTAGTAACCTATAAAGGAAAATCCATTAGATTATCACCGGATTTTTCAGCAGAAACTCTACATGCGAAGATACAATGGAGTCAAATATTCATACTGCTGAAAGAGAGAAATTAGCAGCCAAGAATAAATAATATATCCAGCAAAGTCCTCCTTTAGATATGAAGAAGAAATGAAGACCTTTTCAGACATACAGAAGCTGATGGACTTTTCCACCACAAGCCTGATTACAGGAAATACTGCAGAGGGTTATTCTACCTGAAACAAAAAGGTAAAAACATACAAGACTATGAATAAGATGTCTGACAGACAGAAACAGGAAATTGCAACCATTATTTAGGCTAGGGTATTATACACTTAAATATTATGTAATGGTTAAAGGCAGTGAAATAAAGAGACAAGACAATAGCTACTGCAATTCAGAAATGAACTCGAAGCATAAATCAGAATAATTTGAGACAACAAAAACAGAAAGGGGAGGGAGTCAAAGTCTGAATTTGCAAAGGGGTATGGATATAAGGTGCACACAGAAGAAAAAAGATAACTATATATGAAACTTTCTTTTACGTAAACTTAATGGTAACCACAAACATAACTACAAGACCATATTAAAAGAAATCGAAGAAAGTACAAAGAAATGGAAAGATATTCTGTGTTCTTGAATTGGAAGAATCAACATAGTTAATATGACCATATTACGTAAAGCATTATACAGATTTAATGCAATCCCCATCAAAATCCCATTGACATTTTGTAAAGAAATACAACAAAAAATCATCAGATTTGTATGGAAGCACAAAAACTTTGAATTGCCAAAGCCATCCTGAGAAAAAAGAACGAGGCTGGAGGCATCACTCTGCCCAACTTCAAATTATACTACAAAGCAGCAGTAATCAAAACCGCATAGTATTGGCAGCAAAAGAGACACACAGACCAGTGGAACAGAATTAAGAGTCCAGAAGTAAACCCATATTTATATGGGCAAATAATTTTCAACAAAAAGTCCAAAACATACAATGGACAAAGAAAGTCTCTTCAATAAATGGTGCTGGGGAAACTGGAAAGCCACATGCAAAAGAATGAAACTAGACTGTTGTCTATCACCACACACCAAAATTAACTCAAAATGGATTAAGGACCTGAATATAAAACCTGAAATAATAAAATGCATAGAAGAAAACATAGGAAATAAACTCAAGGACCTTGGACTTAAAGGGGATTTTATGAATTTGACCTCAAAAGCAAGGGAAGTAAAAGCTAAAATAAATGAATGGGACTACATTAAACTAAAAAGCTTCTGCACAGCAAAAGAAACCATCAGCAAAACAAAAAGGCAACCTATATGAATGGGAAAATATATTTGCAAGCTTGCTTCCTATAAGGGCCTAATATCCAAAATATACAAAGAACTCATTCAACTCAATAACAACAACAACAACAACAACAACAACCACCACCCAAACAATCCAATCAAAAAATGGGCAGAGGACCTGAACAGACACTTCTCCCTAGAGGACATACAAATGGCCAACAGATATATGAAAAGATGCTCAATATCGCTATCTATCAGGGAAATGCAAATCAAAACCACAATGAGATACCATCTCACACCTGTTAGAATAGATGTTATCACCAGGACAAGTAATAACAAATGTTGGAGAGGATGCGGAGAAAAGGAACGCTTATACACTGTTGGTGGGACTGCAAATTGGTAAAGTCACTATTGAAAATTGCATGGTGGTTCCTGAAAAAACTAAGAATTGATCTACCATATGATCCAGCATTCCTTCTACTGGATATTTGCTCCAAAGACTTGAAAGGTCATATCTGAAAAGATATTTGCACATAGCAGCATTATTCACAGTGGCCAGGTAATGGAAGTAACCAAAATGTCCTATAATAGATAATTGGATAAAGAAGCTGTGGTACATATATACAATGGAATATTACTCAGCCATAAGAAGAGATGAAATACTGCCATTTGCGAAAACATGGAAGGACCTTGAGATAATCACGCTAAGCAAAATAAGCCAGAGAGAAAAAGTTGAAAACCACACGATATCACTTATATGTGGGATATAAACTTAAAAGCAACAAATGAACAGGACAATCAGAGACTCATGGACATGGGTAATAGACTAGTGGTTACCAGAAGGTAGGGAGGAAGTGGGAAGGAGGTAGGTAGTTGGGGTCAGATATGTGGTTACAGAAAGAAATCTAACTATGGGAGGGGAATACACAATGCAATATATATATATATATATATATATGCAGATATATACGTATATATATACATATACATATATATGTGTGTATATATATACACACACACATATGTATATATATATGCCTTACTGTTAAATTGTACACCTGAAACTTATTAGATTTTGTTAACTAATATTACCAAAAAATAAATGAAAATAAATTTTTAAAAAAATCTTAAATAATTTTAAAAATGTCCATACTACCCAAAGCAATCTTCAGACTCAATGCAGTCCCTGCACTATCAATGATTTTTTTACAGAACTAGAACAAATTATCCTAAAATTTATATGGCACCACAAAAGATCCCAAATAGGTCACAGTGATCTTGAGAAAGAACAAAATTGGAGGTGTTACACTACCAGATAGCAAACTATACTACAAGTCCATAGTAATCAAAACAGCATGGTATTGGAATAAAAACAGATATATAGATCAATAGGTCAGAATAAATAACCCAGAAATAAACCTACAGCTATATGGTCATTTAATCTATGACAAATGAGTCAAGAATATACAGTGGGGGTAAAGACAGTCTCTTCAATAAATGGCGTTAAGAAAACTAGGCAGATATATAAAAAAAATATATGAAACTAGACCACTTTCTTACACCACATACAAGAATAACTCAAAATGGATTAAAGATTTAAATGTAAGGATGAAACCGTAAAACTCCTAAGAAAACCTAGCCAGTAAACTCTTTGACAACAGTCTTAGTAATATTTTTTTTTAGATAGATCTCCTCAGGCAAGGGAAACAAGAACAACAATAAACAAATGGGATGACATCGAACTAAAAAGTTTTTGCACAGTGAAAGAAATCATCAGCAAAACAAAATGACAACTTAGTGAATGAGAGAAGATATTAACCAATGATACATCCAACAAGGGGTTAATAGCCAAAGACTATAAATAACTCATACAACTTAATGCAAAAAAAAAAAAAATCCAATTTAACAATGACCAGAGGACCTGAATAGACATTTCTCCAAAGAGGATGTAAGAATGGCCAACAGATAAATAAAAAGACACTCAACATCACTAACCATCAGAGAAATGCAAATTAAAACTACAATGAGATATCACTTGACACCTGTCAGAAGAGCTATCACCAATAAATCAACAAACAAGAGTTGGGGAAGTTGTGGAGAAAAGGTACCCCACGTGGACAGCTGGTGGGATTGCACATTGGTGCAGCAGCTGTAGAAAACAGTATGGAGGTTCCTTGAAACATTATAAATAGAACTACCATATGACCCAGCAATCCCACTGTTAGGTATTTATCTGAAGAAAATCAAAACACTAATTCAAAAAGATATATGCACCCCATGTTCACCATAGCATTATTTATAATGGCCAAGATATGGAACCTAAGCATCCATCCAAAGACAAACCCATAAAGAAGATGTGATACATATATACAATGGGATATTACTTGGTGATAAAAAAGTGAAATCTTACCATTTGCAACAACATGAATGGACCTTAAAAGTATTATGCTAAGTGAAATAAGTCAGACAGATAAAGACAAATAACATGATTTCACTTATCTGTGGAATTTAAAAAATAAAATAAACAAAACAGAAACACTCATAGATAGAGATCAAATTGATAGTTGCCAGATGGGAGTGGGGTTAGGGGACTGGGTGAAAATGGTGAAGGGATTAAGAAGTACAAATTGGCAGTTACAAAATAGTCATGGGGATGTAAAGTACAGCATAGGGAATATAGTTGATAATATTGTAATGACTATGTTTGGTGTCAGGTGGGTACTTGACCTATTGGGGTGATCACTTTGTAAGTTATATAAATATCTCATCACTATGTTGTACACCTAAAACTAACATAATATTGAATGTTAACTGTAATTAAAAATTAACAAAATTTTAAAAAACTGATGCTGCCAAATCTTATTCATGAACTAGCCTGGTGCAACATAAATCTCCTAATGGATTCCCTGGGAAATAAATGCCTTCCCTTCCTGAAAGAGATCTCTCTGCACATACCCCCAGTAATTCCCTTACTCCTAAAGGTGTTCCAAACAAAAGGTTGTTGCTTACTTACTGAAATCAATCAAACCATCTCACTCATGTCTCTGAAGAATATCCAAATTATCTAATGTGTAATTCTACCTAAGTACTAGTCTCTTCCCAACAAATTACCAGGTAAAGGAGGACTATTTCTGCATCATGAGAATACTTAGACCAAAAAAGCACAAGGGGGAGGTGTTGCCAAGTAATTATATAAAAATTAACTGTAGGTAGGGCATTTCATGAAGCATTGGAAAAGAAAGAGATCCATCCTCATGGTAGCATCATGAACTGGGAAGAGAAGGCCTAGAGACCTAGTAAATATATATAAGTCACTATTTGGCACGGCATTTTAGATGAAGTTATACTATATCCTGAAAAACAAAAATGCACTTCATAAAACAAAGAAAAAGCTCAAAATGACCTCTAACTTGGCTTTGATGAGCAATTGCGACACTTTTCTCCTTTGCTGCTTCTTTTGGAATACAGCAAAACTTGGAAGGAAAAGGGAATTAGGACATACAAGGCCTTAAAGCCTAGACAGGCTCCAAATAAGAACACATTCTTCATCACTAGTGTAAACAATAATAAAACAGAGTTAGTTTAAAATGGAGCCATAGCTGCCATGCCAGAGAAACAACCTTGCACGTCTTATGCCTCAAACTTTGAAACGTTAAAACAGGACAAAATAACTCTAGACTGGGCATAAGACAACATGTGTCCCAAATAACTGTTTGTAACAACAACAAAAAAGCAGTTATTATGACTACTGGACTGATGACTACTGGACTGAAAATTAAAAACATTGTTTAGAATTAGTGTCATTATATCATGTTGTCTGTACCAATGGACATGTCTTCCTTCAATTGATGTAACTGTTCCTTTTTCATAAATACCCACTGTCTTTCTTTCCTAACTGGAACATTATTTAGGCTTCTGCCGGAATTCTGATTCTGAATAGCCAGTCTTATGGATCTCAAATAAACGCTTGTTTCCTCTCACTTTGGCAGGCCTTTTATTTTTAGGTCAGCACCAGCAAGCCCCTATCATCCATATTAAAAATACCAAAATGGAAGTATGAGAAAACTAGAATACTGGTTGACCCATGCCTGTATCATAAAGAAAAGTCAGGTTCACTAAAGCCTGGGACTGGAATCTGTTCCTGTTCACAATAGTTTCCGGTCAACAAAGCTATGAAAATACTGTGGATCTACAATAGGCAGCTTGCCCCCAGAGAGCTTTCAGAAGCAATCTTTGGAGAAGGAATCCTGCTCTTGGTGCCTTAATGCCATGTTTTCCCCCCCTTGGGGGAAATTTCATATCTAAAATTGTCATAATAAACACAGGGCTGTGCTTTTTTTAGTTGGAATCATCATTCTAGGTCTCATATTCAACTTCTTTTTCACAGCTATTTCTGTGCAATGTGGCTATAAGGTGAAATGATAGAGCAGTGAAAGAAAACCCAGTGCAACAAATTCCAAGAAACCATGGAACTTATAATTGGCTCCAGAATGGCTACACTTAATGTACTGCATGCCTACTGTGTATTAAGTACCAGGTTGGACAATGGATACAGGGTGTACTGATGAAGGCAACAGAGAACATGCTTTAAAACAGAGGGATTCTGTGGTTAACAAGGGTCTGGGAGTCTTTGACAGGCACAGATTAAGGTACATGGGGACCTTGTCCACAGATTTCTCAGCCCCAGAACTTCAAAAATGAAACTCTACCCTCCTAAAAAAAAGAAAAAAAAGAAAAGAAAAGAAAAAAAAGCTACACTAGGCCAATTTTGATCAGTCTTTAGTGAGTCACAATAGCGCTGTTAACAGGAGTACTCGGTCACAGTATAACACACCACCTCACAGTCACAGCCGACCACGGTCATAAAAACGGCCCCACACCACTCAAAGTCCCAGGAGCCTAATCAAGGCCTCCCCACTGCGCAGACACCCAGCCCTGTCATTCATTCTCATACACACATACTCTCATAATCATTCATATCCTACGCTGACGCAGTCACAGAATTGCACACCAACTCACAATCACCCTCCTCTGAAGGTGACTAACACAGACCCGAGGGGACCCATCTGCCTTCCCTTGACACATCTGCACAAGGGCAACTCCCGGCCTCCTACGGTAAGCTTCTCTTGCACCCCGACTCGTATCACCTTAACTCACCGCACAGAATGCGACCACAAGGCTAGCAGAACATGAACCTGAGGTAGAAGTTCATTAGCTCCCCCATGGCCTGAGTGAAACATAGTCCAAGCCAGGAAAGCGCAGACGTTGGTACAATCAGACCTGGGCAGCGGCAGCTGGGACCCAGCCGCTGGAGACAGGCCGCCCCATAGCCTCCTGGGAGCTCCCGCCCACTCAGGAGTGCGCAAGCGCAGACTCCTGATCCTGGGCCAGGGGTGAGGTGTGTGTGTCTTGGGGGCTCGGAGGAGGAGGAGGAAGAGGAGGAGGAAGAGGGAACTGGAAGCTCAGGGTCCAGAGGCCAGACAAGGAAGCGGGACCCAGTGAGAAGGCCAAGGAGAAAACTAGGAGTCCAAGCCGGACCTGTTAATTCTGAGAGAACCGGAACCGATCCCGCGGTAACCAGACACTCAAATCTGTGCAAGTGGGGGGCCTCGGGCGTGGGCCATGGGCATGACCCTTAGAGTGACAGTCGAGTGTGACTGGAGCGAGCTCCGCGAGGACGAATTTTGTGTTTTGACCTTGAGGAAGCTGCATCGCGGCGAGCGGGGCCTCGCACAGAGGACATGGTGTGTGTGTGTGTGTGTGTGTGTGTGTGTGTGTGTACACCGAATGAGGCTGCTTCCTGTCCCAAACTGCTGGTGTGTGTGTGTGTGTGTGTGTGTGTGTGTGTATACACCGAATGAGGCTGCTTCCTGTCCCAAACTGCTGTTTTTTGGGTGCGTGCTAATCTGCGGGTGGTTATGGCCGATTGTGTGTGAAAAGTGGACAGAGTAGTGTTGCTACATGGGCTTTCTTTTGCCTTTGTCTATTTTTAAATTAGGTGTGAGTCGTATTTGAGACTAGGTGATAGTGGAGAAGCGAAAGTGATTTGTGATGGAATTTTGTGATTTTGCCTGGAATTGTGTAATTAAATGTGCTGTCTGAGATTGTGAATGATATGAGAGGGCTATGGTTTTCTGAAGTAAGTTTGATTGAATGTAAACTATGCATGTGTTTGCAACCTGTTATTTTTTGCGATGGTTTTGTGACAGACTGTATGACCATTGTCTAGTTGGGAATGTAAGATTTGATTATCTGAATAGTGTTCATTAAGTCTGTCTGCAAAATTGTAACTCAGTAGAAACTTAGCAAATAAAACAGGAGTATATTAGAAAGGAAGAGGTAACAGTTTTATAATTAAGGTTCATTGCAGGGAAACACCATATGAACTAAAGCAATCTGTTAAAATGAATAGTGTTCCATGGGTAACATGCTGCAAAAAACAATTTTTACCCATAACTAATGCTTTCAATACTGATATACAATTGACATTTCCTGCTTCTGGATGAAATTTATGGCAAGGTAAATAGTTGCTTTTCAGACATTCAAAGAGAATAAAGAGTATTTGGTACACTTTTAATCACAAAGCTAGTCTCATTTTAGTAATTGAAAGTTATTTTGCTAATTAAAATATACTTTAGACTTCACTTAGCAAAATATTATCTTTTCTGCCTGGAAGCCTGCAGAGGCTTCTATTTCCATTCCTAACCTACTAAAAGTGTTGCTTACTAGTTAATACTTAAGTTAACTAGTAGTGAATTAACAATAGTTAAATCTCAATAATCAACTGCTTATTAAGTAATGTGAAACGAATGAGTCAATAAAGAGCTGAAGTAGAGAAATAAAAAGTCCAGATATTCTCAAGCATGTAGGGATGTGGTGGACAGATGGCATTTCACATCAATTGAGACAACGTGGGTTATATAAATGTAGTTTTGCTAACCAATGAAGCACGGGGAAAAATCGTTACATGGCAAAAATACTTTAATAATCATATGAATAACTGATGAAAATTATTTGCAACTTAAAATAGGTAGATTTAATTTACCAAATTGAAAAAAAAAAAGATAATGTCAACCAAATAGGCAACAAAAACCCGTGAGAAAAAGACATACTATAAGATCCCATCACAGAAAAGAAAGAAAACTTCCTTTAAACTAATTAAAAGGAGCTTATTCTTACTCATAATAAGGGATCTGTAAATTAGAATTTAGTGTGTATTGATAGCAGAGATTAAGAAATGATTGTCAGCTGCACTCATCAGGATGTGGGGAGGTATTCTTATGCTGATGACAGTGTAAATTGGTAGGAAGTCTGTGAAGAACATTTTAGAAATACATAATAAACCCATCCTTTATGAGAGATTATGATAGAGCTATACGGGAGGCGGGGGGGGGGGGGGGTGCGGGAAGCACAGTAATCTCTCTCTCCAACCCACAGCAGATTCCCTGGAATTTATTCTACCCCACGAAGAGATTGAGTTTCTGGTATTGGTAAGGGAGAAGGAATTGTTCGATTTTTCCACTAATCTCTGTCCTGAATTTGTGTGAGTATACTGAGTGGGCAAGTGTTGAAACAGTGAAAATTGATAGGGATTTAACTGAGAGATTATTCTGGAAGACCTAAATCAGATATGGTTTCACATAGCTCCTTGTATCCTCCCGCCTCTGCCTTCTCAGGACTCTTCCGTTTCCAAAAGAAGAGTGCAAAAGAGAAGGTTCATCTCTTGCAAATCTCAAAGCCATGCCTCAGGTGAGATGATGTTTCCTCTCTTAAATAACTTGTTTTCAGGCTATGTGGACATTTGCTTTCATATCCTTAAATTTCCTGGTTATTGGGATTTGCTTCTGTGAAACTGGTCTACGAATAGCCGGGCTCAGATTAAAGTGAAGCAAGCAAGTAGCCTAGAGGCAAAATTTAAGGAGTATGCTCAGAGCTGTGCATCCATAAATTTTGCACCCTAGGTGCCTCGCCTGCCTTACCCTAGTTGCAGTCCTGTTCCTAGTTTCTCTTATTCTAACCAGATAAACTTAAGCCTTCCCCAAGTGTACCTTCTAGTTGTAGTCAGTGTTAACATATTGATTGGGTTAATCATCATTTCATTTCTCAGTCTTCCCACAAAAGTACTGCTGGAACAGAAATGTATTAACTTGATTTAAATAGGAATATATTACTTGAATGAATCTAGTCTAGACAATGATTCGAGATCTAAGTTGTGAGGAATAAAGGAGCAGACATGGTCTTTGATCATTCCCACTTACCTAGGTTTTGCAGTGATACAATGGGAAGTAAACATGATAGATCACATCATTAGTTTGTAGTAAAATGTTCTGTTTTGTGAGGTTTTTCAGTATAGAGATTTACTTGTAAGCTTGTCAGAAAACACATTTTGCATTCCTCCTCTTTGATCCTCCTGTCTATTTTATCTGTGTCTGCCAGCAATTTCTATAAACTGTGGCCTGCCAATGAAAGCCTTTACAGTATTCTAATGTTTTTATAGATTTATTATATTTTTAGTTTCTTCTAATTTATATATGGGTGCAAGAGAAGGAAGTGCATATGCTAGTTCACTCTTGAAATAGTCCGCTTTTGAATCAAAGGTGGTACTTTGTTCTGTTTTCATCTTTTTTTTTCCCAGAAAATTCCTCTTCATCTACCAATTTTTAAAATACTGGTTTTCTAAAGATGCTTATTGGTTCTCATCTCTTCACTGACTCTCTTTCTCTATTCACAATCAGATTTACAGTAAAGATTATACTGATCAGATTCTAGGGATTCTCAAATACTTCTCTCCATCCTAGACCTCTATCCAGAGAGTCAGAACAATACATCCAACAGCTAATCACCTGTATGTCCCATGGACACTTCAAGCACATTTCCAGGGTTTACCTCATTAACTCCTTTGGTTCAGCTTATACTTTCTTCTGTTTCGCATTTTCTAGTCTCAGTACCTACTCACTTGCTTATACAAGTAACTGAAAAGCTATTTCTCTTTTTTCTACTCTATAACCAATTTATGACCAATTCTGTTGCAATTTATCATAGCAACCAGTTGTCCCCTATCTAGACCCCTAATAATACCTTAATCTAAGAGACATATTTAACAGTGTTTATTTGTCTTTCTCACCTACCACACCGCAAGCTTTCTCTAGTTTTCAGGAGTATTATTGCCTGTAAAGTACAAATTTTATCACATAACATGTACTAACTTAATGTTTCCTCAATTTCTTTATACTCCATAACACAGCACACCCAATGTGGAATATGCATTACAGTGGAATATAAAAAACAGTATATGGAAAGGGAGGAAAATACTAACAGTTTACATTCAAGAGCAGTAGTCATTAACAGTGTGGATTACCATTAATACCTACTGATGGTTTATAAATAAATACAAGTCTGTTGGGAGTGTGCTCAGTACATTTAAAGACCATTGCTCTGTAGGAAAAAAATATAGTATGATTCCATAAATATGTCCACTGCTTACCTCCATATACCTTTTTCTTCTTAGAGCTCATAGACTCTTTCTTAACAAGTTGTGTCTTGCTATTCCTGAATTTACTAACTCGTTTTCCTCTCCCTGTGAATTTTAAAAGCTGATGCCCTGTAGATCTACAAAACAAATTCATTGTGAGTACAAAATTTTTGTGTCCTCAATGAAGCCTTGGAATACAAAATGATATTTTTCTTTACTTTGTAGCACTTTCCCTTATACATATTTCTGTTATCGTATCTGTAATAGCTATTGATTATATGTATTTACATGTAATGTCTATCTCTTAGCCTATAACTTCTCATGATTTTAATCAGGGTTTTATTCATTTTGGTCTACCAGGCAACCATTCACGTTCAAGACAAATAGTATGATCTCATAAAGTTTTAGCATGAGATAATAATACAGATGAATGTATTTTAAGAGAGACTGTTCTGCAATATAAAACACAAAATAAGAAAACTAGTCTGACCACTGAATATGGTCAGAACTAGATCTCCAATATCTAGTTCTCACTAGTTTAAATCACTTTAGGATGAACTAGAGTATGCCCTTACAGGGATCAGTGTCATTCAGGGATGTGATTGTGGACTTCACCCAGGAAGAGTGGCAGCAACTGGACTCTGATCAGAAGGCCCTCTACAGGGACGTCATGTTGGAAAACTATTGCCACTTCATCTCTGTGGGTAAGAAAAACTCCATGAATCTTTCAGTGTCATTAATTTCTATTCGAGAGTTTTTGAAACCTATAGAACTTTGGATTTCAGGTATCAGAGGTGATGAATCCCTTTTTGTTAGCAGAACGTATTATTATGTCCTCATTTGCCCAGTGTAGGGTATTAACTTTGGTAAGACAACGTATACCTTGTCTGCTGCCCTGAAGCTATATCTTTCTCTTCCTTCAGTAGTTTTGAAGCGCAAGGAGATTAAACCAAATCTCATTTTTTATTATCAGGATTTCACATGACTAAGCCTGATATGATCCGCAAGTTAGAAGAAGGAGAAGAACTATGGACAACAGAGAGAATTTTTCCAAGTCAGAGCTACCTGGGTGAGTCTATACAGATAAAGGCTCATGGACTCAGGTAGTTGACACCTTTGAATGTTGTGGGTATATTTTTAATTGTGGTAAAGTACATATAACATAAAATTTACCATCTTAACCATTTTTAAGCTGATAGTTCAGTGGCATTAAGTACATTTACATTGTTCTGCAACTATCATCACTATCTATCTCCAGAACTTTTTTCTCATCTTACAGAACTGAAACTCTGTACTCATTAAATAGTAACTCCCATTACCCTTCTCCCCTTAGCCCCTGGCAACCAGCCACCATTCTACTTGCTGTCTCTATGAATTTCACTACTCTTAGGTACTGCATAAGTACCTCACTATTCATGTAAGTGGAATCATATGGTATTTGTTCTTTTTGTGACTGGTTTATTTCACTTAACATAATGTCCTCAAGTGTCACCCATATACTTCATTCTTTTTAAGGCTGAATAGTATTCCATTGTGTGTATATAAAACATTTTGCTTATCCATTCATCTGTCAGCAGACACTTGGGTTACTTCCACCTTTTGGCTTCTATGAATAATGCTGCTAAGAACATGGGTATACAAATATCTATATGAGTGACTGTGTTTAGTTCTTTGGGGTATAAAACCAGATGTAAAATTGCTGGATCATACAGTAATTCTTTGTTTAATTTTTTAAGGAACTACCATACTATTTTCCACAGTGGCTACACTATTTAAATATTACCACCAGCAATGCACAAGAGTTCCAGTTTCTCCACATCCTTACCAATACTTGTTATTTTCTGGTGTTTTTTGATAGTAGCCATCTTACTAAAGGCCTGAGATCTTTGAAAAACCTATACATGACTGACTTCCATGCCTCTAAAAATCTAAATTTATGTTTGGATAACATTCCCCATGTAAGTACTTTCCTTGTTGCCTTATGTTTATAGAGATATTAGCTGCTCTAACCTTACCAAGAATCCACTCCATGCTTTCTGGTATAATGTATGTAGAGATCTTACATGTAAAGTTCTTCGAGTTCTGACAGAAGTATGAAGCCATGTATCTCACACTACAGTCAAGATAAAGGACACTTCCAGTAACCTATTAAGTTCCAACAGTCCTCTTCCAAGTCAGTCTGTCCCACTAGGACAATCACAGTTGTGATTTCTATCAGCATAGATTAGTTTTGTCTATTGTAGACTTTTTTTCATGTCTGCTTTCTTTGTCTCGGCTTAATGTCTGAGAGATTTATACGTGTTTTGGCATATATAAATAGTTTATTTTAATTGTAGAAAAGTATTCAATTGTATGAATACACCAGTGTATTTATGCCTTTCTTGTTGATAGACATGAAATGTTCCAGTTTGGAGCTATAGTGAATAAAACTGCTGTGAACGTATTTTAAAGTTTTTTTATGGACATGTGTTTTTACTTCTTCTCAGTAGGCCCCTAGCAGTTAGTATTGTTCATTCAGAAGGCAGGAATATAATTAACTTTTTTAGAAACAGCTAGTGTTTAAAAGTTACTGTACCATTTTAAACTTTTACCAGAAATACATGAGAATTTTAATTGCCTCACATTGTCATCTACATTTGATGTTATCAATATTTTCATTTTGGCCTTCTGAATGGTATGGTAATATATTTTTGCAGTTGTAATTTATATTTCTCATATAACTAATGATGTTGAGAACATTTTCAAATGCTTTTATATCTTCTTCAGAGGTGTCTATTTAGATATTTTACCCATTTTTTATTGGGTAATACATCTTTTTCCTTTAGTAGTAGGAATTCTTTTTTTAAATTAATTTATTTTAATGAGTTTCAAGTACATAGTACATTGGTTAGACATGTCATTTATAAAACAATCCCCTTAATTGCTCCTCTCCTCTAATTTTCCACCTAGCCGATATATTAATGCTAACTGCATTCTCGATGCCATGCTCGCCATCCCCATGACCACCTATCAGCTACTAATTTGTACCTCTTTAATACTTCACTCCATTCTCCCAGCTCCCCAAACCCCCTTCCACCTGTCCATCGCCAAATCGTCCACTATATTTGTGAGTCTGTATTTGATTAGTTTGTTCTTTCTGTCTCTTAGATTCTACATGTAAGTGAAATCACATGGCATTTACCTTTCTCTGTCTGACTTAATTCACTCAGCATAATAACCTCTAGGTCCATCCATGTCATTGCATATGGTTTGATTTCATTTTTTTAATGACTGAGTAATATTCCATTGTATATATGAACCATAACTTCTTTATTCAGTTGTCTGTTGATGGATATTTAGGTTGCTTCCATATCTTGGCTATTGTAAATTGTGCTACCATGAATGTTGGGGTGCATAGGTCTTTACGAATTATTGTTTCAGTTTTCTTTGGATAAATATCCAGAAGTGCAATTGCTGGTTCAGAAGGTATACCCGTTTTTATTTTTTTGAGAAACCTCTAGACTATTTTCCATAGTGGCTGTACCAATTTGCAATCCCGCCAACAATGTATGAGGGTTCCCTTTTCTCCGCATCTTCACCAACACTTGTTTCTTGATTTGTTGCTTATAGCCATTCTGACAGATGTGAGGTGATATCTCATTGTGCTTTTAATTTGCATTTCTCTAATGATTAGTGACCAAGAGCATCTTTTCATATGTCTATTAGCCATCTGTATTTCCTTTTGGGAGTAGTATCTGTTCAGGTCTTCTGCCTGTTTTTTAATTGAATTGTTTGTTTGTATGAGTTCTTTATATATTTTGGATAGTAACCCCTTATCTGAAGTATCATAAGTAAATATCTTCTACCATTCAGTGGTTGCCTTTGTTTTGTTGATGGTTTCCTTTACTGTGCAAAAACCTTTTAGTTTGATATAGTCCATTTGTTTATTTTTTCTTTCCTTTCTCATACCCGAGGAGATGTATCCTAAAAGAAATTACTATTAGCAATATCACGGAGTTTACTACCCATGTTTTCTTCTATAAGTTTTATGGTTTCTGGTCTTACAATTAAGTCTTAATCTATTTTGAGTCTATTCTTGTATATGGTGTATATGGTGGGGTTTTTTTTGCATGTATCCAGTTTTCTCAATACCATTTATTGAAGAGACTGTCTTTACCCCATTGTATATTCTTACCTCCTTTGTCATATATTGAGTGTACATGTGTGGATTTATTTCTGTTCCATTGATCAATGTATCTGTTTTTATGCCAGTAGCATGCTATTTTGATTACTGTAGTCTTGTAGTATAGTTTGATATCAAGTAGTGTGATACCTCCAACTTTGTTCTTTTTTCTCAAGATTGCCTTGGCCATTTGGGGTCTTTTATGGTTCCATATAAATTTTAAGGTTATTTGTTCTAGCTCTCTGAAAAATACCATCGATATTTTGATAGAGATTGCATTGAATCTATAGATTGCTTTGGGTAAGATGGCTATTTTAATGATGTTGATTCTTCTTACCACGAGCACGGTATATACTTCCATTTATTTGTATCTTCTTCAATTTCTTTTTTCAATGACTTATAATTTTCTGAAAACAGGTCTTTTACCTCCTTGGTTAATTTGATTTCCAGGTATTTTATAGTTTTGACACAATTGTAAATGGGATTGTTTTCTTAATTTCTCTTTCTGAAAGTTCATCATTAATGTATAAAAATGCCCCTGACTTCTGAATATTTATTGTGTAACCTGTTACTTTGGTGGAATCTTTAGGGCTCTCTCTATATAGTATACATATATCGGCAAATAACTAGAGTTTTACTTCTTCCTTTCTAATTCGGATGCCCTTTTATTTCTCTTTCTTGTCTTATTGCTGTGGCTAAGATTTCTAATACAGTGTTGAAGAGGAGTGGTGAAAGTGGGCATCCTTGTCTTGTTCCTGATCTTAAGGAAAATGCTTTTAGCCTTTCTCCATTGAGTATGATGTTAGCTGGAGGTTTGTCGTATGTGGCCTTTATTATGTTGAAGTATGTTCCCTCTATTCCCACTTTGCGTCCATTTTTATCATAAATGGATGCTGGATTTTGTTGAATGCTTTTTCTGCATCTGTTGATAGGATCATATGTTTTTTATCTTTCAATTTGTTAATATGGTATATCACATTAATTCATTTGCAGATATTGTACCAACCGTGCATCCTAGGAATAAATCCAACTTGATCATGGTGTATGATATTCTTAATGTATAGCTGAATTCAGTTTGCTAATATTTTGTTGAGGATTTTTGCATCAGTGTTCATAAGAGATATCTGCCTATAGTTTTCTTTTTTTGTAATGTCTTTGATTTTGGAATTAAGGTTATGGTGGCCTCTTTAAAGGAGTTAGGGAGCCTTCCCTTTTGGATTTTTTGGAATATTTTGAGAAGAATAGGTGTTAATTCTTTGTTGAATGTTTGGTAAAATTCGCCTATGAAGCCATATGGTCCAGGACTTTTGTTTTTTGGGAGGTTTTTGATTACTGATTCTATTTCATTGATGGTAATTGGTGGGTTCAGATTTTGTTTATTCTTGACTCAGTCTTGGGAGATTTTATGTTTCTAGGAAGTGTCCATTACTACCAGATTGTACAGTTCGTTGACATGTAATTGCTTGTAGTATTTTCATATGATTCTTTGCATTTCTGTGGAGGCCGTAGTTATTTCTCCTCTTTCATTTCTAACTTTGGGTCCTCTCTTTTTCTTGATGAGTCTGGCCAAAGGTCTGTCAATTTTGTTTATCCTTTCAAAGAACCAGCTCTTGGTTTCATTAATCTTTTATTTAGTGTTTCTAGACTCTATTTTGTTTTTTTCTGCTCTGATCTTTATTATTTCCTTCCTTCTACTTACTTTGGGTTTTTTTTTTTTTCTGTTCTTTTTATAGTTCTTTTAAGTGTAAGGTTAGATTGTTTATTCGAGCTGTTTTTATTTCTTGTAATAGGAATCTTTTATGTATTCTGGATAGAAGTCTTTCGTTATATGTATTGCAAATACTTGCTCTAGTCTGTGGCTTGCCTATTCATTTCAATGGTATCTTTCAATGAGCTTTAACTTTGAAGTCCAGTTTATTTTTTTGTTTATAATTATTTTTTAACCTCTCAAATAAATATTTGTCTTCTCTGATGTTGCGAAGATAGTTCCCTGTATTTTCTTCTAAAAATGTTATTGTGGTGGGGGGGATAAATAAATAAAAATATTATGTATAATTTGATTTTTTTTATTCCATTACCCATCTCATGTTAAGAGTTGTTTATAATGTAAGGTAAGGGTTGAGTGTCTGTTTTCTTCCATATGGATGGATGTTATTTTGTCCCATCACTTGTTGAATTGAATGAAATTGCTCTGTTTATCTTACCAAACATTATATGATTGTTTTTCTATTTTTAGATTATTCTTTCCTTTGATATGTCTTAAGTCCTATTACCAATACCACCTGGTCTTAGATTATTGTAGCTTTATAATAAGTCTCAAAATCAGAGTAAGTCCTCTATCTTCTTTTTTAAAATTGTTTTGGCTTGTCTAGGTCATTTTCTTTTTCAAGTACATTTTAGAATTAGCTTCTAGATTTCTTAAGTAAATGTGCTTAGATTTTCATGGGTGAAAACTAACATCTTTGCAATATTGTCTTCCAGTCCATGATATAGCTTTCCATTTGAGTTAGTGTCTCTAATTCTTGTAAGCAGTGTTTGATTATTTTTAGTATAGAGGTCTTCTACATTTTCCATTAAATTTATCTCTAAGCTTTTATTATTTTTATTTTTCAATTACAGTTGACATATAATATGATATTAGTTTCAGGTATATAACAGTGTTTACCTATGTATTTAACTTAAAAAGTGATCACCCCATAAGTCTAGTACCACTTGGCACCAAACAGTTATTATAGTATTATTGGCTATATTCCCTCTGCTGTACTTTACATTCCCATGACGATTTTTCTGCCAATTTATACTTTTTAATCCCTTTCACACTTTTCATCCATCCCTCCAAAACCCCTCCCCTCTGACTACCATCAGTTTGTTCTATGAGTCTGTTTTTGCTTTGTTTATTTTGTTTTTTAGATTCCACACATAAGTCAAATCAGATGGTATTTGTTTTTCTATATAATTTATTTCACTTAGCATATGCTCTCTGGGTTCATCCATGTTGTTGCAAATGTCAAGATTTCATATTTTATATATCTATATATAGTTACCAATTTTTTTTAAAAAAAGTTATTGAGGTGATATTGATTAATAAAATCAAATAAGTTTCAAGTGTAAAATTCAACAATATGTCATATATATGTTGCATTCAACAGTACGTTATATATATCACATTGTTGTTCACCACCCAAAGTCAGATTTCCTTCCCTCATCAAATATTCAACCCCTTTTATAGCTGCACCCCCCGCTTCCCTCTGGTAAACACTAACCCACCATCCACTTCCATGAGTCTCTGTCACGATTTTTGCTTTCAGCTTTATATCACATATGAGTGAAATCATATGGTTTTCGACTTCTTCTGTCTAACATATTTCTCTTAGCATGGTTATCTCAAGATCCACTTAGGTTGTCACAAATGGCAGTATTTCATTTTCTTACAGCTGAGTAATATTCCATTGTATATATGTACCACATCTTTATCCAGTCATCTGTCATAGGACACTTCAGTTTCTTCCATGCCCTGGCCACTGTGAATAATGCTACTGTGAACATAAGCGTGTATATATCTTTGCAAATAAATATTTTCAGGTCTTTTAGGTAGATACCTAAAGATGGATTGCTAGATCTTATGGTAATTCAGTTTTTAGTTTTTTGAGGTATCTCCATACTGTTTTCTATACTGGCTATACCAATTTGCATTCCCACCAGTAGTATATGAGGGTTCCTTTTTGCCCACAATCTCTCCAACACTTGTTGTTATTTGTCCTATTGATGAGAGCCATTTTAAGAGGTGTGAGATGCTATCTCATTGTGGTTTTAATTTGCATTTCCCTAAAACATAGTAAAGTTGAGCATCTTTTCATATGTCTGTTGGCTGTTTGTATGTCTTCTTGGGAGAAGTGTCTGTTCAAGTCCAGTGCCGATTTTTTAATTGGATTTTTTTTTTTTATTGTTGAGTTTATGAGTTCTTTATATATTTTGGATATTAGGTCCTTATCAGAGGTGTCGTTTGCAAATATATTCTCCCATTCAGATGGTTGCCTCTTTGCCCTGTGGTGGTTTCTTTTGCTGTGCAGAACTTTTTAGTTTGATATAGTCCTGTTCATTTATTTTTGCTTTTAATTTCCTTGCCTTTGAGGTCAAATTCATAAAATCTTCTTTAAGTCCAAGGTCCTTCAGTTTTGTTCCTATGTTTTCTTCTATGCATTTTATTGTTTCAGGTCTTATATTCAGGTCCTTAATTCCCTGTCAGTTAATTTTAGTGTGTGGTGATAGTCAACAGTCTAGCTTCAGTCTTTTACAGGTAGCTTTCCATTTTTCCCAGCACCATTTATAGAATAGGCTTTCCTTTCCCTGTTGTATGGTTTTGGCTCCTTTGTCAAAAATTATTTGCTCATATAAACATAGGTTTACTTTTGGACTCTTAATTCTGTTCCATTGGTTGGTGTGCCTGTTTTTCCACTAATGCCATGCCATTTTGATTATTGTCACTTTGTATTATAATTTGAAGTCAGACAGAGTGATACGTCCAGCCTTGTTCTTTTTTCCCTGGATTGCTTTAGCTATTCAGGGTCTTTTGTGCTTCCACACAAATCTGATGGTTTTTTGTCCTATTTCTTTAAAAAAAAAAAATACCACTGGGATTTTGATGGCAGTTGCATTAAATCTGTATAATGTTTGGGTAATAAGGTCTTTTTAACTATGTTTATTCTTACAATCCAAGAACACGAAATATCTTTCCATTTTTTTGTGTCTTCAATATATTTTAATAATGTCCAGTTTTCAGTTATAGGTTCTTCATTTGTTTTGTTAGGTTTATTCCTAGCTATCTTATTCTTTTAGTTGCAATTGCAAGAGGAATCGTTTTTTTCATTTCTTTTTCTGAAAATTTATTATTAGAGTATAGGAATGCTATGGATTTTTGAACATTGATTTTGTATCCTGAGACTTTACTGTATTTGTTAATTATTTCTAATAAATAGTTTTTTAGTAGAGCCTTCAGGGTTTTCTATATAGAGAATCATGTCATCTGCAAAAAGTGAGTTTGCATTTTTCATTCCCTGTTTGGATGTCTTTCATTTCTTTCCCTTGCCCGGTTCTCTAGCTAGTACTATCAATACTATATTGAATAATAGAGGTGATAGCAAAGACCCTTGTCTTGTTCCTGATCTTAGAGGGAAGGTTTTGAGTTTTTCACCATTAAATATGATGTTAGCTGAGGGTTTGTTGTGAATGGCCTTAATTATGTTGAGGTATTTTCCCTGTATACCCATTTTATTAAGTGTTTTAATTATAAATGGTTGTTGTATCTTGTCAAATGCTTTTTTCTGCATCTATTGATATGCTCATATGGTTTTTTGTTGTTGTTGTTGTTTATATTTATCGATTTGCATATGTTGAACCATGCGTGTGTCCCTGGGATAAAGCCCATTTGATCATAGTGTTTAATCTTTTTAATGTGTTGTTATATTTGATTTGCTAGTATTTTATTTAGGAATTTTGCATCTGTGTTTATAAGAGATAGTGGTCTATAGTTTTACTTTTTCGAGTTACATTACCATGTTTTGGTATCAGTGTGATGTAGGCCTCAATTTTTTGGAAAAGTATAAGAATAGAAGTTAAATTTTTGAATGTTTGGTAGAATTCACTTGTGAAACCATCTGGTCCTGCATTTTTACTTTTGGGGGGAGTGGGAGAGGTTGATGATTGCGTTAGTTTCCATACTGTTGATTGGTCTATTTAGATTTTCCAGTTTTTCATGATTCAGTCTAGGAAGATTGTATATTTCTAAGAACTTCCATTTCTACTAGGTTATTAAATTTGGTGTCATATAATTTTTCATAGTATTGTATGATTTTTTGTATTTCGATGGAATCTGCTGTGACTTCTTTTTTTCATTCCTGATTTTCTTTCTTTGTGTCTTTTTTTTTTCTTTAGTGAGTCTAGCCAGGGATTTTTCCATTTTATTAATCTGAAAGAACTAGCTTTTTGGAGGCAGACAAAAAATGGCGTATATAATAGAGGCTCTGTTCATCCTCCTGACGACCAAATCAAAGTTGTGACAAACAAGTTGCAAACAGCAAAGAAAATCGCCTGGGATCTAGATGAACAAGCCATACAGTAGGGAGAAATCTAGAAATCACCCTGCAACAGCAGAGGGAGAATGGTGGAAGGACTCAAGGCTGCCAAGTCCCAAGGGTCTGAGTGGAATGGAGGCTGCAACTCTGGCAGCAGCAGCTGCAGATACCTTTTAAAAGAGCCATGTCCGCGAACATACTTTCTTGGTGACGGACGTGCTCGCTTTGAGCACCAGTGCCAGTTCAGCTGCACAGTGGGCACCAGGGACTTAACAGGGGGACACTGAGTTGTTGGAGTGAGGGTCAAAGAAAGACTCACTCTGTACAGAAGTGCCTGCGATATCCATTGTTCCTCTGTTGAACCATCCCCACTTCCATTGTGTGGCAGCAGCAGCACCATAGCAAAAACAGCAGAGGTCGCTCCATCTGGAGGATTCCCTGAATCTCCTCTTACCCCAACTCGCTGCCCCACTCTAGCCACATTCAGCTGTGTCTTCACTGAGGTCCCCCTTGCTGAGCAGTGCCTAGACTCACACTGGTGGCAGCTGGCCTCGGCTTCTGGTGTGACCTTTTGAGACAACTATAAACACAGCATCTGCGGATTGCATGCCGAATCTTAACAGGCGGCCATGAAGGGGCACAGTCTGGGGCTAAATTTGTCCTACAGCTGAACCCCGCTATCAAGACTGTACCACTACACACCTACTTCACAAAGACTGGGAGACTTAAGAACTTTGCTTAGTACATAGAAACAGACACAGAAAGGCAGCCAAAATGGGAAGACAAAGAAGGGGAAACCATATGAGAGAACAGAACAGAGATCCAAAAATATTGGAGTCAAGCAATCTAACAAATGCAGAGTTCAAAACACTGGTTATAAAGATGCTCAATGAACTTAGGGAAAATGTAGATGAATTCAGTGAGAACTTCAACAAAGAGACAAAAAACATAAAAATGGAAACGAAAATTATAAAAGGGACCAGTCAGAAATGAAGAACATACTATCTGAGATGAGAAATATATTAAATGGAACAAACAAAGTGAATAAAGAAGAGGATCAAATGACCTGTATAGAGGATGAGAAAACCAAGAACTCAATCAGAATGGCAAGAAAAAAGAAGCCAAGACTATAATAATAATTTAAGGTGCCTATGGGACATTATTAACAGCAAAAATATCCGTGTCAGAGGGGTACCGGAAATAAAACAAGACGTTGAAAAGCTATTTGAAGAAATAATGATGGAAAACTTCCCTCACCTGGTGATGAAATAGACATAAAACTCCAGGAAGCTCAAAGAATCACAAAAACCAGGGACCCAAAGAGGCCCACACCAGGACACATCATAATTAAAATGCCAAAGTTTAGCTACCAAGAGAGGATCTTAAAAACAGCAAGAGAAAAGCAGTTAGTTATCTTCAAGGGAGCACCCATAAGACTAGCAGCTGCTTTCTCAAAAGAAACCATGCAGGACAGAAGGAGTTGGCACAAAATATTTGACATGATAAAAACCCAGGGTCTACAACCAAGAATACTTTATTCAGCAAATCTGTCATTTAGAGTTGAAGGACAGGTAAAGAGCTTCCCAGACAAAAATAAGCTAATGGAATTTATCACCAAGTCAATATTACAGTAAATGTTGGAGGGACTTCTTTAAGAAGAAAAAGCATGTGTCAAAAACATGAATAAAGAATGGTAATAACTACATTCCTATCAACAAGTACCTTAAATGGAAAAGAATTAAGTGCTCCAACCAAAAGATAGAGTGGCCGAATGGATAAGAAACAAAACCCCTACATATGCTGCCTCCAAGAGATTCACTTCAGATTGGAAAACACACTAAAAGGAAGGGGATGGAAAAAGATATTGCCTTGATGGACCAAGAGGTTATTGTGCTAAATGAAATGGGTTAGATAGAGAAAGGCAAATATCAAATGATTTCATGTACATGTGGAATCTAAAGAACAAAATTAACAACGAAAACAACAAAAGTGATACAGAGCATCTGTGGATTGCTGCCGAGATACAAATGGATACTGCAGAATAGACATGGAGATGTAGAGTGGAGCATGTTGAAGATGGTTAATACTGTTGAAATAAATATGTAAAAAGGAAGAGGGTACTAGATTTAGAGGGGTGATCACTTTGAAAGTTATGTGGATCTCAGATCAGTATTCTATACAACTGAAACTGGTATATTATTGTATGCCAACAATAATTGAAAAAAAAACTCATTGAATCATATAATGTAAATATAAGCAACTAATTGTCTATTATATTTCAATAAAGATGGGCAAAAATTTTTTTAAACCTAGATTTTTGCAGTCATTTTTTCTATTGTCTTTTTGTTCTCAATTTCATTTAATTCTGCCCTAATTTTTATTAGTTCCTTTTTTCAGCTGACTTTGAACTTTATTTGTTCTTTTTCTAGTTCTTTAAGATGTAATGTTAGGTTGTTTATTTGGGCTTGCTCGTGTTTCTGGAGATAGGCCTGTAATTATAAACTTTCCTCTTATTACTGCTTTTGCTGTGTCCCAAAAGTTTTGATATGCTGTACTTTCATTTTTGTTCGATTCTATGTATCTCTTGATCTCTCCTTTTATTTTTTCTATGACCCAGTCATTCTTCAGTAGCATGTTGTTTGATCTCCACGTATTTGCGGTTATTCTCACTTTCTTTTTACAGTTGATCCCTACTTTCAAACCATTATGGTCAGAGAATATGCTTGACATGATTTCGGTCTTCTTAAATTTGTTGAGGCAGTTTTATGTCTCAACATATGATTTATCCTTGAAAGTGTTCCATGTGCACTAGAGAATAACGTATAAGCTGCTGCTTTGGGATGAAGGGCTCTGTAAATGTTGATTATGTCCAATTGGTCTAATGTGTCATTTAAGGATGATATTTCCTTATTGATTTTCTGTTTGGATGGTATATCCATAGCTGACAACGAGGTATTTAGGTCCCCTACTATAACTGCGTTTTTGCCAATTTTTCCTCTTAATCCTGTTAATAGTTGTTTTAAATATTTTGGTGCTCCCTGGTTGGAAACAAATAATAATATGTGTTATGTCTTCTTGATGCATGGTTCCCTTTATAATTTTGAAGTGTCTTTCTTGCCTCTACCCTTTCTCTCATGGTCTATGTCATCAGATATAAGTATGGCTATACCCACTTTTCTCTGGATGCCATTTATTGGAATCATTATTTTCCACCCTTTCACTTTGAATCTCTGTCCTTGCAGCTGAGATTGTCTCTTGGAGTCAGCCTATGGCGGTTTGGTTGGTTTTGTTTTTGTTTTGTTTTGTTTTTTTGATCCAGTCTGCTACTCTATGCTTTTTTATGGTGAATCTAATCCATTTACATTAGGGGTGATTATTGAAATATGAGGTTTTCCTATGGTCGTTTTATCTTTTGTTTTCTGATAACTTGGGGTCTTCATTGTTTCTTTGTCATTGTGTTTCTGTCTGTTATTTTTGTTTGGTGGTGTTTTGTTGATTTTCCCTCTGTTCCTTCTTGTTTTATGATGTGTGTCTTAGTTCTGGATTTTTAGTGTGTGGTTACCATTAAGTTTATGTAAAGGATAGTTATATATTTATATTCCATTTTCTTCTGCATGCACCTTATCTCCATTCTCCTTTGAGGAATTGGATCTTTACTTCCCTTTTCTGCTTTCTTGTCTCAAAAATTATCACAACATATATACTGACCATTCCTTTCTAAGTTGCAGTAGCTGTTATCATCTTTTCAGTGGTTTTTCTTTAGTGTTGTTTTTTGGTTTTTGAGTTTTTTTGTGTGTGTGGTTTTGGGGGGTTTTTTGGCCTTTAACCATTATGTAATATTTAAGCTTATAATATCCTATTATTAATAAGAGTTGCACTCTCCTGCTTTGGTTGGCCTGTTAGTCATCTTACTCATAGTTATATATTTTTTGTCCTTTTGCTTCAGGTAGAATGACCTCTTTTAGTATTTTCTGTAATGCAGACCTTGTGGTGGAGAATTCCTTCAGCTTTTGTATTGCTGGAAAGGTCTTTATTTCTCCTTCCTAAAGGAGAGCTTTGCTGGATATATTATTCTTGGCTGGTAATTTCTATCAATAGTTTGACTACCTAGTTCCATCCCTTTCTTGCTTGTAAGGTTTTTGCTGAGAAGTCAGATGATAGTCTAATCAATTTTCCTTTATAAGTAAATGTTTTCTTTTTCCTGGCTGCCCTGAGAATTCTCTTTATCATTATTTTTCAACAATTTTAATATAATGTGTCTTGGAGAAGGCCTCTTTGGGTTGACATAATTGGATGGTCTGTTTGCTTCTTGGATTTGAAGATCCAGTTCTTTCGATAGGTTTGGGAAATTCTCATTGACTGTTTGAATAGATTCTCTGTTCCCTTCTTCCTCTTGTTTCCTTCTGGTATACCCAATATTCTTATGTTGCTTTTTTTGTGATGGTGATAGTTCTTGTAGAGTTCTTTCATTATTTTTCATTCTTAAATCTTTCTTCCTTCTGTGTCATTTTCAGATTTCTGTTTTCAATATCATTAATTTTTTCCTCCATTTGGTCAGCTTTATTTCCTAAGCTTGCTATTTCATTCTTTATCTCTTTTAATTTGTTCTTCATATCCAGAAGTTCTTTTGAGATCTTTTTCAGGGTTTTGATCTTCTTGGTAAAGTATTTGTTTTATTTGTTTATTTTGTTTCTAATTTCTTGGAATTTTTGGACAGAATTTTCTTGCATCTCATTGAGTGCTTTCAGAAGTGCAATCCTGAATTCTCTGTTTAACCGCATATTTCTATGTCTTTAAGCTTATTTTATCAAGATTTTTTCAGTTTCTTTCTGAGCTGCCTTTTCACCTTGGTTCTTCATGGTGTTTGATGGACTATTTCTTTGCCTGGGCATTAATGGAAGTGTGCTATGCTTTAAAAAAAAAAAATTATAGTGATCTTTCAGGAGGTTAGTAAGAGGGGGCTTTTCTTTTGACTTCCATTAGGTAGTCTTCAAAGTCTCTTGGATCTCTGCTTTGAGACTAAAAATGCTCTTTCCTCTCTGGTATGTGCCTCAAAGATCAGTCCCAGGGCTCCACCCCCTTGAAAGTGTGTGATAGGTGATGAGGGTCTGAGTCTCAGAAGAGGTTCTGAGAGCCTGTTTCTGGCCCAGCAGTCAGGTGCAATGCTTTGCTGCTTCCTTTTGACTCTGTCTGACTAGATGAGGATGGAGCTGATTGGGAAAAATCTGCTGGATGTGTGGCTGTTTTCCTTCACTTAGTGCTGTCCCTCAGGTTTCTGATGTCTCGTTTTGATATCATCACTCCTGTCTCTTGTACCAGCTGTAGTATATGTTTCAGTACTGGTTGAACACATTTTCCTGGGGCTCAGTGGTGTTAGCTCTGATATACGCGAGGGTAAGTGCCTTCTGGGTTGGTGGGGTGGGGCTCAGCTAGGCTCTGTGACTCAGCCTCCCTGTTTGCAATGGCAGTTTCTAAGCCACAGCTGTTGCCTCTCTGCACTCAGTGTCTGCCCTGCTCTCTGCCCTGATTCCTGGGCTCTGGTGTGTAGAATGTGCTGACTGCTCAAGCAGCACTGCTCCGAGCTTCCCTGGCGACATAATGTCCCATTCCCGTTTTCTTGCAGGGAGCCCAGCTGTGTATTGCAGCTCCTTTGTTTCACACTCCTAATCATCCGCCCAGTCTCGTGCAGATTTGCCCATCTTTGGATCCTCTGATGCACCGATCTCTCAGATGTACTTGTGTTCAGGTGGGTGTTATTCGATGAGTTTACATGTTCAGTTTGTTGTTATTTCAAGGGGAGAGATCTGGGGATATCCTTCATGCCACGTGCTTTTTTCTGATGTCTCCGATCTTCTTTATCCAATCATTTATTGATGGACACTTAGCTTCCATATCTTGGTTATGGATTTCTTCAGATAAATACCCAGTTGAATTGCTGGATCATATAGTAATTCTATTTTTAATTTTTTGAGGAACCTCCATACTGTTTTCCATAGTGGCTGCACAAATTAATTGTCTCACCAATAGCGTATGATGGTTCCCTTTTCTCAATATCATTGCCAACACTTGTTGTTCATTGATTCATTGATAGCCATTTTCACAGGTGTGAGGTGGTATCTCATGTGGTTTTAATTTACATTACTCTGATGATGAGTGACATTGAGCATCTTTTCATGTATCTGTTAGCCATCTGTACGTTCTCTTTGGAGAAATGTCTTCAGGTCCTCTGCTCATTTTTAAATCGGATTGTTTGTATTTGTGGTGTTAAGTTATATGAGTTCTTTTGTATATTAACCCTTCATCAGATATATCATTGGTGAATTTCTTCTCCCATTCAGTAGGTTGTTTTTTCATTTTGTTAATGATTTCCTTCACCATGCAAAACCTTTTTAGTTTTACGTAGTCCATTTGTTTATTGTTGCTTTTGTTATTTTTACCCAAGGAGACCTATCCAAAAAAAATGTTACTGAAACTTGTCAAAGTGTTTACTGCCTATGCTTTCTTCTATGAGTTTTACGTTTTCAGGTCTTATATTTAAGTCTTTAATCCATCTTGAGTTTATTCTTGTGGTCTATTTTTATTTTTTGCATATATCTGTCTAGTTTTCCCAGCACCATTTATCAAAGAGACTATCTTTACCCCTATTGTATATTCTCGCCTCATTTGTCATAGGTTAATTGACTATACAGATGTGGGTTTATTTCTGGTCTCTCTATTCTGTTCCACTGATCTATATTGTCTCTATTTAATACCATGCTGTATTTAGTACCATGCTTGATCTAAGGTAGTGATATAAGATAGTGTGATACCTCTAACTTTGTCCTTTCTCAGCATTGCTTTGGCTCTTCAGGGTCTTTTGCAATTTTATATGAATTTTAGGATTATTCTAGTCTGTGAAAATGTCGTTGCTATTTAGATAGGGATTGCATTGAATCTGTAGATTGCTTTGACAGTGTGGTCATTTTAACGATGTTAATTCTTCCTATCCAGGAGCATGGTATAGACTTCCATTTAATTTTTTCTTCTTTAATGTCTTATAATTTTTTCAGTACAAGTCCTTTACCTCCTTGATTAAATTTATTCTTAGGCATTTTATTCATATTGAAGCCATTATGAATAAGACTTTTTTTTTTTAATTTCTCTTTCTGATAGTTTGCTATTTGTGTATAAAATGCAACTGATTTCTGAATATTTCTATCTTGCTCAATTCATTTATCAGTACTACTTTTGGTGGACTCTTTAGGGTTCTCTATATATACTATCATGTCATCTACAAATAATGGCAGTTTTATGTCTTTCTAATTGGGATACCTTTTATCTCTTTTTTCTTGTCTGATTGCTGTGGCTAGGATTTCTAGTACTATGTTGAATAAATGTGGGGAAAGTGGATATTCTTGTCTTGGCCCTGATCTTAAAGGGAAAGCTTTCAGGTATTCACCCCTGAGTATTATGTTAGCTGTGGGTTTGTCATATATGTCCTTTATTTTGTTAAGGTATGTTCCCTCTGCCTCTAATTTGCTATGAGTTTTTATTCAGTAGTTGATTTTTGTAAAATACTTTTACTGCATCCATTTTTATGATCATCTTATTTTTAAAAATTTATTTTTATGGTGATATTGGTTAATGAAATCCAGTAAGTTTCAGGTGTATAATTTAACAGTAAGGTGTGTGTGTGTGTGTGTGTGTGTGTGTGTGTGTGTGTGTGTATGTATATATATATATTATATATATATTTGTATATATATTTGTATATATATACATATATATTATATAAATGTATGTATATATATATAATATATATATATTGCATTGTGTGTTCACCTCCCATAGTTAGATTTCTTACTGTCACCACATATTTGACCCCTTTTACTCCCTCTACTTCCCTCCTCCCCCCTCCTCCCTACCCTCTGTATGATCATATGATTTTTAGCCTTCATTTTGTATATGTGGTGTATCAAGTTCATTGATTTGTGGATATTGAATCAACCTTGCATCCCTGGAATAAATCCCACTTGATCATGGTGTATGATTTTTTAAAATGTATTGCTAAGTCCACTTAGCTAATATTTTGTTGTAGATTTTTGCATCACTGTTCATTTGGGATATTGGCCTACAATTTCCTTTTTTTGTAGTGTCTTTATCTGGTTTTGATATCAGGGTAATGCTTGCCTAGTAAAATGAGTTTGGGAGCTTTCTCTCTTCAGTTTTTTGGAATATTTTGAGAAGGATGGTATTAATTCTTTGGATGTTTGGTAAAATTCACCTGTGAAGTCATCTGGTTCAGGACTTCTGTTTGTTGGGAGTTTTTTGATTACTGATTCAATTATGTTAGTAGTTATCTATCTGTTCCAATTTTCTGCTTTTCTTAATCTGTCTTGGAAGATTTTATGATTCTAGGAATTTATCTATTTCTTTCAACTTGTCCAATTTGTTGGCATTTAATTGTTCATAGTATCTTCCTACTATCTTTTGTATTTCTGTGGAGTCAGTTGTCCCTTCTCTTTCATTTCTGATTTTATTTACTTAGGCCTTCCCTCTTTTTTTCTTGATGAGTCTGGCTGAAGGTTTGTTAATTTTATTTATATTTTCAGAGAAACAACTCTTGATTTCATTAATCTTGTCTGTTGTTCTTTGAGATATTATCTCATTTGTTTCTGCTTCAATCTTTATTTTCTTTATTGTACTTACCTTGGTATTAGTTTGTTTTTGATTTTCTAGTTCATTTAAGAGTAAGATTAGACTATTTGAGATTTTTCTTGTTTCTTGAGATAGTTATGTATTGCTATGAATTTCCCTCTTAGAATTGCCTTGGCTGTGTCCCATAGATTTCGAGTCATAGTGTTTTCAATTTTCTTTGTCTCAATGTATCTTTTTATTTCTTCCTTGATATTGTCCTTAACCTATTCATTGTTTAGTAGCACGTTATTTAGCCTGCACGCATTTGTGAGTTTTTGTTTTCTTCTTGTAATTGATTTCTAGTTTTATATCCTCGTAGTCTAGGAAGATGCTAGATATAATTACAATTTTCTTAAATTTATTGACCCTTGTATTCTAGCCTAACATGTGGTCTATCTTGGAAAATGTTCCGCGTATACTTGAAAAGAATGCATATTCTGCTGCTTTTCTGTGAAATGTTCCACCAACACAATTAAATTAGTGTTGTCTAATATGTCATTAAGGCCACTGTTTGCTTATTGATTTTCTGTATGGATGATGTATCCATCGATATCACTTCAGTGTTAATGCCCCCTAATAATCCTGTATTACTGTAGATCTCTCTCATTGGATTCATAAATATTTATGAATTATATCCTCTTGTTGAATTGATACCTTTAACATTATGAAATGCCCTTCTTCATCTCTTGTTACAGACCTTATTTTAAAGTCTATTTTGTCTGATGTAATATTGCTACCCCAGCTTTTTCTTCATTTCCATTTGTATGAAATATCTTTTTCCATCCCTTTCGGTCAGTATGTTTCTTTCGATCTGAAGGGACTTTCTTATAGGTTGCATACGTGCAAGTCTTGTTTTTAATCCATTCAGCCACCCTATATCTTTTGACTGGAGCATTTAATCTATTTATATTTAAAGTATCTATAGCTTGCCATTTTATTGTATTTTTCATTATATTTTTACCTCATGTATGTGTTTGTGTGTATCTCTTAATTTATTGTAATTACATATGATCTTTCTACTTTTCTTTTTAACTTTGTATTAGTTTTATAATTGGTCATTCCACTGCTTTTACTGCTTGCCTTTGTCAGTGAGAATATTGTTCTTTCTTGTATTTTCTTATTCATATTTTTTATTTTTTCCACTTAAAGAACATCCTTAACATTTCTTGTAACACTGGTTTAGTAGTGATGAACTCCAGTATCTTTTTCTTGTTTAGGAAGCTCTTTATCTCTCCTGGATTCTAAATGATAGCCTTGCTGAGTATAGTGATCTTGGTTGTAGGTCTTTGCTTTTCATCACTTTAAATATTTCATGTCATTCCATTCTGGCCTGCAGACTTTCTGTTGAGGAATCAGCCACTCCCTGGTAGGTAACTATTTACTAGTTTCTCTATGCTTTAAAGATTCTCTTTGCCTTTAATCTTTTACATTTTAATTATGACGTGTGGGCCTCTTTGGGTTCATCTTATTTGGGACTATGCACTTTCTGGGCTTGTATGTTTTCTTCCTTCACCAGGTTAGGGAAGTTTTCCATCATTATTTCTTCAAATAGATTTTCAATTCCTTGCTCTCTCTCTTCTCCTTCTGGTACCCCTATGATGCGTATATGAGTACATTTAATGTTGTCTTAGAAGCCCTTAAACAATCCTCTTTTTGGATTCCTTTTTTCACGTTTCTGTTATTTATGGATGTTTTCTGCTACCTTACCTTCCAAATCACTGATTCGATTCTCTGCTTCATCTAATCTATTGATTCCCTCTAATGTAGTCTTCATTTCAGTTATTGTATTCTTCACTTTGGACTAGTTCTTTTTGTTTTCTATCTCTTTGTTAAAGCTCTCACTGAGTTCATCTACTCTTCTCCTAAATTCATTGAGCATCCTTATAACCAGTGTTTTGAACTCTGCATATGGTAAATTGCTTGTCTCCATTTTGTTTAGTTCTTTTCCTGGAGCTTTGTTCTCTTCTTTCATTTGGGATATGTTACTTTGTCTTCCTATTTTGGATGCCTCCCTGTGTTTGTTTCTATACATTAGATAGAGCTTCTATGTTTCCCAGTGTTAGTAGAGTGGTCATATGTAGTAGGTGTCCTGGAGGGCCCAATGGCACAATCTCCCTGGTTACCTGAGCCAGGTGCTCCAGGTGTGTTCCTTGTATGGGTTGTGTGTGCCCTCCTATTACAGTTGAGCCTTTTTTGCTGTTTGCACATTAGTGAGAGGGACTGACCCTCAGAATGATTTTTGAGGACTGGCCGTGACTACATGGGAGGAGCTGTTGTGCAGGGGCTCACCCTACAGAGCAGGATTTGCTTTAGCAGGGTTCCAGTCCCTACCCAGTCTCCCCCTTGGGTGTGTTGTCCTCACATGCCCCAGGTGGTGCTCCAGCTTGATCGAAGCCAGCTCCTAGGCATGCCAGTGCAAGGGCCTCCTGGGAGGGGCCCCGCTGCAGGCAAATTCAGCCACACCTCATGCTATACCAGGTCCAACTGGTATGAGCCACCAAACAGTTGTAGAGTCAGCCACTTACACTGGGGTTAGAGGTGCCTAAAGAGGCCAAGCCATAAACTTAGACCAGCTGCTGTAGTGCTGGGCTGCTCAGCAAGAGGTATAGGGCACACGGAGGCCAGATGATGTTTGCTTGCGGTTTGTGAACCTTTGAGAAATTTTAGGAAAATGTGCAGCATAAGCTAAAACAGGTCATTTGTATGGAAAAGCCACTGGAGGTGGCTTGGGTGGGCCTGAAAGTTGGGTGGAGTGGGGTCTCAGGGAATCACCATTGTGGGGCGACCAGTGTTAGCCAGGTTGATGGAGAATTAGATATGGCACCTGGCTGCATCTCCATGCCAGTAGGTGGTGTGGCTCAACAGAGAAACATGGATTCTACCAGCATTTCTGGGAGAAAGCTGCCCCTCCATCCCTTCCCTAATGCCAGACAATTTAGTTCTTTCCCATATGGCCTTGATGCTTTTCAAGTGCTAGAGCCCAGAGTGGGTGAATCTGTACATAGTGCCCTCTGAGAGGGAAACCTGGGTCTCCAGCAGCCTCTTTCTCACTCAGCCACAACTCCAATAGTTTTCACAACCAGAAGTTGTGGAGACTTATCATCCTAGCAGTGGAACCCTAGGCTGGGGAGCCTGGTATAGAGCTGGGACCCCTCACTCCTCCAAAAGGATATCCACAGATGAGATGTCCCTCCCAATTTTTAACTGCCACATGTGGGTATAGGACCAACTCATTCTATGTCTCATCTCTCCTACTAGTCTTGAGATGGCCTCTTGTGTATGTCATTAGTTTTAGGACTTCTGTTCAGCTAGAATTCAAGGAATTCTCAATGATGGTTGCTCTGTAGTTTAGTTGTAATTTTGATGTCATGAGAGCAGGCAAACACAGGGTTTACCTATTCTACCATCTTGACCAGAAATCCAGTACAAACTCCTTTTACATTACCAGAATATGAATATTTAGATTAGCAGTTCTCAAACTTTTTAGTCTTGAGATTTGTTTATACTCTTAAAATTATTAAGGATTGAAAGAACTTCATGTGTGTGTTTGTGTGTTTGTTTATGTGTAGCCTTAGAAATTAAAACAAAAGTTTAAATATTCACTTATTAATACATTTAAAAATAATAAACTCATTACATGTTGACATAAAAATTATAATTTTACAAAAAGTAAACTTTTCCAAAAGGAAAAAAACTGGTGAGAAAAATGTCAAGGTTACATGATTGAACTTTATTTAATGCCTTGCTTAATGGAAGACAGCTGATTTTCACATCTGATTCTGCATTCAATATGTTCCAATATGTTGCTTTAAATGAAATACATGAAAAAAAATCTTCCTTCATGTGTATATGTAATGTGAGAGAGAAGTATTTTAAAAGCCTTTTTAGATTGTTCTGGATGTTCTCCATAAACACTATACACAAACTTAACAATTTATAGTTTCGAAACAGTTGGAGTATAGAATCTGAGACCATAATACTGAACTTTTGTACATTGTGATGTAAAATCCAATGGTCTATTTAAGTAAATTTTTTTACCCATGTATTTTTTGGTAACATTAGCATTGGTCATTTGGAATCAACAGTTCACTGACATGTACAGATATTCTGAATTTTATCACATTTCCAATATTAAAAAAAAAACCCAAACCCACATTTGTTAATATCACCAGCAATCTCATCAGAGAAGTCTTTAAAGTATTAGGAAGTTGACATAATTGCAAAAATAAGCTTTCCAACATAATGACCTTTAGATAAGAGCTTGAATATTATCATTTGTAACAAATATTGGCAAGTGTTTTCTCTGAGTTGACAGGCTTGCATTGTTCAAGAAACTGTCTACCAGATACCCATGTCTGAATACTAGTCCACTGTACTTTCAAGTAAAAATGCTGTTCCACAAAACATAGTTATTCAGTTCGCAACTCAATAATTAGATGAGCATTTTTCCTCACAAAATACATTATACTCTGTTGTGAAACAGGAGTACTTTATGCATACTTCTTTAATCATCACACAGAATATTGAAAATATGTGTACTCAAGGTTGGGGATCTAATTAAATTAATAATTATTTTCTGCTCTATCAAGAACAGTCTTAAGTGAAACATTTTTTTCCTTTGAGTATATGCTAGTTAGAAATGCGGCGATTATTATTATAGTTTGGTGCCAGTTTTTTTATTTATTCTGTGTCAGCATTTTACCCAGTGTATAAATCATATTTTTTATATTTTCTATATTTTACAATATTTTGACATCTGTAAGGTGCCTTGTTGATTGGGGAAAAACTGCCCTTTCCAGAGCTAGCTAATTCTTAGAGACAGTAAGTACTTTGTTGGTGAGCCTGCTTTTCTTACACAAATCAACCAACCCCATGTTTATACACTCAACCATGTCCTTTATCTAACTCACACACCAAGCCAATATGTTGCCTGCTCTAAATCACTCAGGACCAGGTACCAGACAACTAGAAACCACCCCTATGACGCATAACCTACCAACACTATTCAAACTAGCCAATCCTAAACTGTTTCTCCTGCACTACCTTGCCTTTTTTGTAGAAGCAATCCCCGGTAAAAACTTATGCTGAAGTTTTCCCCTCATTCCTTTCTGTCTCTTGACCATACCTTATCCTTCCTCATGTAGCCTTGCATAGCATGGCATATCCCTTTACTTCAGGAAATGGTGATAATAATAACCTTCTTTTAATGACATCTCTCTGTGTCATCACTCCATCACCTCTATATATTCAAATTCCATAAGTACTAATAAGACACTAATTATTGCTTTAGCCCCATCAGGGCAAATATGAACATAGTTAAAAAGACAATCAAATTGTTGTTATTATTAACAAAAATAGTTTTGTCTTTGTGTAACTCTCGTAAGGGTCTCAGGTATTACACAGTTCATGAATCACGCTTTGGTAACTGCTGGTTTGGGTCTTTCTTGTTTTCTTTTATCTCTTTCTTTAACATTCAGTCTTCTGTCTTTTTTTGTTATAGCTTCCTATTTATAGCCATTCTTAAATTATCTAAAAGGTAAAAAGGAAGTCATTGTCTAATATTTATCTCCCTCTTAGTTTCATTTTCTTTCTTTATTTTTCCTGTACAATGCCTTATACTTGTTTCCTGTACTCAGTCTCACATCCCATTCTCACCTTGGGACCTGCTATCAGATTTTAAAGTCTATAAACCTTGGACCAAAGGAATAATATCAGTATCAACATTTCCTTTCAATAAATCTCCATGTTATATATCACAGTGCTCAAATTCTTGATATCTGCCCACCTTGATTTGGGTAAAAAACACTGATTCTTATCCTGTTTTTCGGAGTTCCTTTTCACATATTGGTTCTTTTCTTCCCTTTATTTACATTGCCTAAGAAAATAAATATTTGTTGAATAAGTAGATTTTATTTCAGTAAGCTCTCATTGGTGTAAAGGATCTTTCTTCATACTCAGTTCTTGTCACTATAAAAGTTCTGTACTCTATATTAATTTGATCCATTCACAATTGTGATTTCCTTATTTTATGTAAATGGCTTTCAGATAGACATTTTTTTGGCCCATTTCTCCTACCTGAACTCTAGTGGTATGTTGTAATTTGCCTGCAGCAATACAGCAATCAGTTGTCTCAATCTTTTGGTTATCAATATATCAGAAGTAATAGTCATTATCTTTACTTCACTCATATTTGTTTCTATATCTTTTTGTTCCCATAATTACCCCCTATGGAGTATTAGGTTGATTCCATCATCTCTGTTATACTATCTTCGCAATTTGCATTATGTTATTTCTGTCTGTGAAATATCTTTACAGAATAATATTCTCATTTGCCACTGACAACTTCCATAATGAAAGCCATATTATTTCAGGTGTGGACTGCTGTAATTACTACTTGAATTTGCCATGATTTTCTCCCAGTTCTTTCCATAGTAAGGTAACAGTAGTAAGATATAGAATTTGTAAGAAATATAATAGGGAAGGTCAATTGGTGCCATACACATACATTGGAGAATACAGTTCTTCACAGCCCCAATAGGAAATAGCAGAATTGAAGGCATGTTACTGCATTGGGAGGAAAATTTGAACCCATCCTTCTCTAAAACTAAAAAAGTAATTTAGCAAATTAAAAGGAGGAAAAATTAGAATTGATGGTGAGGAGAATTTAATTATCGACTATCACTCTAAAAGAATAAATCGATGTAGCAGCAGTTAGTGATTATGTTCATGTTGCAAGTATGCTTTGTCCTCTGGTTTATTTTATAATTCCTAATGGAATTAATTCCCTAGTTCTTCTCTTTCAAGAGAAAATAAATCAGTTATATGAGGAGTTATGGCCTAGACTATAGACTAGTGTTTCTGTCAACATTAGGAAATGAATGCTTCCATTTGCCATGGAAGGGCTAAATGCAAGTGAAGAAAAAAAAAATGGGAAGCATTTTATAACACTTATTTAGGCATAAGTAAATAAATATGTGGGTTTGATCTCTACCCGAACAGTTTTCCTTGCTCACTCTTTAGTACTCTTGATAGGCTCACTCCATTCTCTGAAACTGCCTATTTCAAGAACAATCCTACTTTCACCATCTTTTGGTTACTTGTCCTTGTGTTTATTACACCTGCAAAATGTAGCTTATATTTAAATATGCCAAAGATATGTTTTTTGCTTACGCCAGTTTTTCACCATGTTAACAGTATAGCAGGATTTGTGTTTGTTCTATGCATTTTTCCTACCAAGAGGTAATTTATGTTTGCTGTTCTATAGACCACAGTAGTGAGATAGTCCCACCATGGGTTGTTTGTATATACATTTAATCCATCACCTTTATATGAAGACTCACATTCTTATTCATTGTATTCTTTTCTAGAAGATGGGAAAGCTGAAGATGTTTTAATGAAGTTTAAAGAGTACCAAGATAGTCATTTTAGATCAGTTGTATTCATCAACCACAAAAGACTGATTAAGGAAAGAAGTAATATTTTGGAGAAAACACTTACTGTAGGCAAGAACTGTATTCTTTCAAAAAGAACCCTGCATGAACATAAACCTAATGGAAAGGTTTTGAAAAATATTTCAGAATTAGTCATTAGAAATATCAGCCCTGTAGGGGAGAAGTTTGGTGAGAGTAATGGATGGGAGAAATCACTTCTCAATACTAAGCATGAGAAAATTCATACTGCAGCGAGTCTTTATAAACAAACAGAAAGGAGTCTGAGTGGTAAACAAGAGCTTATTCAACATCATAAGGTTCAAACTCCACAGCAATCATTTGAACATAATGAATGTGAAAAGTCCTTCCTTATAAAAGGAATGTTATTTACACATACCAGAGCTCACAGAGGAGAAAGATCGTTTGAACGCAATAAAGATGGAATAGCCTTCATCAAAAAGTCAAATCCACAAAATCTTATGGAGAAGAAGCCCCATGCATTTAGCAAATACGGGAAATTTCTTTGCAGGAAGTCCATTTTTATTATACATCAGAGGTCTCAAACAGAAGAGAAACCTTTTCAGTGTCCTTACTGTGGGAATAGCTTTAGAAGGAAGTCTTATCTCATTGAACATCAGCGAATTCACACAGGTGAGAAGCCGTATGTTTGCAATCAGTGTGGAAGAGCCTTCCGTCAAAAGACAGCCCTCACTCTTCATGAGAAAACACACATAGAGGGGAAACCCTACATTTGTATGGATTGTGGGAAGTCATTCCGCCAGAAGGCAACCCTCACTAGACATCACAAAACACATACAGGAGAGAAAGCCTATGAATGTATTCAATGTGGGAGTGCTTTTAGAAAGAAGTCATACCTCACTGATCATCAGAGAACTCACACAGGAGAGAAACCATATCAATGTAATGAATGTGGGAAGGCATTTATTCAGAAGACAACCCTCACTGTCCACCAGAGAACTCACACAGGAGAGAAACCCTATATTTGTAATGAATGTGGGAAGTCCTTTTGTCAAAAGACAACCCTCACTCTCCATCAAAGAATTCATACAGGGGAAAAACCCTATATTTGTAATGAATGTGGGAAGTCTTTTCGTCAGAAGGCAATCCTCACCGTCCATCAGAGAATACATACAGGAGAGAAATCCAATGGATGTCCTCAGTGTGGGAAAGCCTTTAGTAGGAAATCAAACCTCATTCGCCATCAGAAAACCCACACAGGAGAGAAACCATATGAATGTAAAGAATGTGGGAAGTTCTTCAGTTGTAAGTCAAACCTCATTGTCCATCAGAAAACTCACAAGGTAGGAACCATGGGAATATAGTAAAAGATGTGACTTTTTTGTAAAAACTTTCGAAGTCATAGTAAACCCTGTACATAATGTTGCTTGCAAGTGTAATAATATTCAGCAGTTTAAGGTACTATACCACATATTTACTTATTGTTTGCCAGCCTATAAAGCACACACAAAAGAATTACAAGACAAATTAAATGACAAAAGTTATTGACAATACAAGCCCGATTTTTTTGTTAGATTCATCAGATATAAACTTCCTTTGTCAAGTTACTACCCGTAAAATTGCTTATTTTAAATATTAATACCTATCATGTAAACCATGACTGGCAGTAGTCAATGAACCACACTGTGAACACAAGAATTTTAAAAAGAAAGGTGTGAACTGTGTTTCTCATTGCAAATATGAAATAAAAATTATTTGTTACCTCCTCAAAGTTAACCACAATTATGACTTATAACATTACAAATTAGTTTTTCAATATTATAAGCTTTTATATAAATTGAATTATATACCATGTATTTTTATATATATGGCTTGTTTCATTAATCATTATGTCTCTAAAACTCATTAGTGCATGTAGCAGAAGTTGATTCATTTTCATTCTGTATAGAATACCATTATATGATTATATCACATTTTATCAAATCCACTGTTGGTGAACTTTTCAATTCTTTACAGCTTAGGGTCATAATAAATTCTTCTGTGAACATATTTGGCTTTTGGTGTATATGTATTTAATTCCCTTGTATATATACTTAGGAGTAGAATTTCTGGGTCCTGGGGCATATGTATGTTTGTCCAGCTGGTAGATACTATGAAACAACTCAGAACTTGAACAGCATGAGATAATTCATTCTGAAGGGAAAGAACTGAATATTATCAATTAGTGATGGTTCAGACCAGAGAATCAGGGAAACTATGGATGTTGTGAAAACTGGGAGTCCAAATGTAATGCATAAACAAAGGCTTTAGCTACAGCCAAAATTTTAATATTAATACCAGATAAATGTAATAAATGTGAGATTGCCTTTAGCCATAATAATGCCTTATATCTAAAGAGAGGGAGACAATTACCATCTTCCTTGTTCATCTTGAGAGACTTCTAATAGAGAAAACTCCTATGAATAAAATGAAGGGGGCAGAAGATAGCTTTTACCTATACCCTATGTCTTACTGGTAATATAAAAATGATGACTGTGGAAAAACTTTATCTGTAGCTTAAGTCTTACACAACACTATAAAATTCACATTAGATGGGAACTCTTCAAATGAATTTATTGTAGGAATGAGTTTATCTATATCTCATTCCTTGTATAACACCATAGGATTCATATTAAAGAAAGGAAGGTTAAAAGACTAACAGATGAGTCCTGTAACTCTAACTCTGCTTCCATAAAAGAAGTCCAACCGTACTAAGATCATGCTAGAGTCTGTGTGTAAGCACCCTGGTCAATAACCACAGCTAAACTCCTATCCATCTCATCCAGTATCTGCCAACAGAGCCATCTTGGACATTGTTAAGTCTTCAGATACTGGAACCAATTGGAACCATGTGACAGACCCCAAGTAATAACTACTCAGTTGAGGCTGTCTGAAATTCCTGACCCACAAAATGGTTATATCTTTTGACTTAAATTTGATAGATTGAAAGGAGAAATAATCTTGTCAGTATATTTATATTATGAAAATTGAAAATGAAGGTATGAATATTTGGGTTCCAGAGTCAATGAGGAAAAGTGGTGACTACTTGGTGATTTTGACATGAACAAAAATTTGCTCTAAAATACAGTTGAAGACTTGGTTGTGTTTTTGGTTTACAATTATATACCTAAATAACAGTTCAATTAGGAGTTCATATATGTCTCTTTTTTTCTCATTTTCTGGCAGTAAATTAGACAACATAGTTAGCTTAATTTCAAGGTCACAAATCTAGCTATACCAAAAAAAACCCTTGAGGGTATCAAGATGGCGTGCCAGGGAAAAGCAGGGTTCACCTCCTCTCAGGACCACATTAAAATTACAATCAAATTGTAAAATGATCAACATGGAGAACCACCTGAAGTCTAATTGATTGTAACATGTACATCTGAAGATATCAAGAAAAAGCCACATCGAGATGGGTAGGAGTGGCAAGAATGACTTGTCCCACACTAGCATATGGCCATTGAGCACCAGGAGAGAGAATGCAGCGGCAGAGGGTCCCCCCACCCCAGAAGGAGAGAGGAGTCCAAGTCCCATACAGAGGCTCCCCAGCCCAGAGGTTCAGCCCCAGGAAGAGAAGTTCCCACAAGATCTGACTAAAAAAATCAGTGGGGATTCTGGCCATCTGGGTGAGTCAGAAGGAACCTGAACACCCAGATGTCCTCCTTAAAGGGCCTGCACACAGATTCGCTTGCAGACATGTGCCCTGGCAGCTTGGGAGGTGCAAGAGACATAGGGATAGATTGAGTAGTGTGGAACTAGAGAGAGGGCTGGAGGGACAGCTGACATCGTTTCTTTGTCAACCCCCCCTCCAGGGTAGTCTACAGATGGGCACCATCTCGCCTGTGTTGATCTCCCTTCACAGCCAACTCTGAAGCTGCATCGGTTCAATGAGATTGGCAAGCCCCCCCCCCCCCATGTCTCCTTGGGGCTCCACTCCATCCAGCCCACACATTGCCCCTGGCAGGCCCCTGCTGGCAGCTGCTTCCACCCTGCCCCTTCCCAGGTCCACAAATTCTTGGCAAGAAGCAAACCTTGGCTAGCAGAACCCACACATTTCAGGAGAGACATGTGGTGGCAGACCACCAGTGCCAGCTTGAGCAGCAGTCTCTTGGGCAGATTGCGGGGCTCTGTGGGCCTGATGCAGAAGGCAGCTGGCTTTGCTGTAATCTGTGACTTTTGCAGGAGCCCATGGACTCAGAACTGGCAGCAATTCTGATGCCATACTGGCCTGATAGGATTGGTTTGTTACACCCTGTGTCTCCCTGAGAACCCACACCGTCCAATCCACAAATTACCTGCGGTAAACTCATTCCCAGGCAGCCAGTCCCACCTTTCACTTTCCTTGAGCCACGAACTCGACAGCAGACAATAGCATTTAGTTCATGCAGCCCAGGCATGGCCCATGCATCCCATGAGAGACTTTTGGTGGTAGACCACAAACCCTATCCCAAGCTACAGTATTTCTTGAACAGATCTCAGGCACCTGCAGGCCTGAGACAAGCAGTGGCTGGTCTTGCTTTGAGACTTTCACAGGAAGCTACACAGCACTGGCATTAAAACTGACACTGCATTGGCTGGGGAAATCTGTTCACTATACCCCAGTGACTTCCTGAGTCCCTGAACTTCCCAGCTCATGTACCACACAAAGGCTTTCTCTGTTGCAGTTTTACAGACAACTGGTAGGCAGCCTCAGGCCTTGAGGCTCACTGGTTCTTTTGCTAAGCTGTCCCAGGCTTGGTACTGGGGGTAACCAAACCTTGGCTTGCGGCATTGTCTCTCCCACTTGCCTTTATATCCAGGATAGGAAGCAACCATCCACGGATCGCTTTGTAGCTCCAACCAGGTAGCCCCAACCAATCAATGGCAGCAGCTGACCTTGTCCTACTCAGGAGCCCCTCCCAAAGGGTCACAGAACCAACACATGCAGAGGCTGGCACCAGACTACAACAGAGCAACACCTGACTAACACCATAGATGGTACACCCAAAGAGTAGCCTTAACAACTACACAAGCTGCTAGGGCAAATCTCACTCCAAGGAGTCATCCCCACACAGCAACTCATACCCTGTGATTGTGGCCAATCCTCCCAATTAGCCTGAGAGCCAATCCCATCCACTGACATGCTAACAACAATAAAGCCTTGGCTACAACAGGAGAACACACATGACCTACACAAAAATTATCCCAGGGCTCCTGGTGTAGGTGATTAGGGAGATTTGTTATACCTCCCAGCCTTGAGCAGTATGTGTCCCAGGGGTGCCACACAGGACACATACTGCTCAAGGCTGGGAGGTATAACAAATCTTCCTAACACATAGAAACAAACACAGGCAACTAAAATGAGAAATGTACTACAAATGAAACAGAAGAAAACTCGAGAAAAAAAATTAAACAAAATGAAGGAAAGCATCCTACCAAAAATAAAGTTCAAAACAATGGTTATAGGGATGCTCATTGAATTTAAGAGGGAAATAGGTTATCTCAATGAGAACTTCAACAGAGAGCATAAAAAAGGACATAGATGTCATTAAAAAATCAGAAAAAAAAATGAGAAACACAATAGAAAGAATCAGCAGTAGATTAAATGAGGCAGATCAGATAATCAAAATGGAAGACAAGGTAGCAGAAAACAGCCAATAGGAACAGCAAACAAGAAAAAAAAGTATGAGGATAGTTTAAGAGACCGCTGGGACAACATCAAACATACCAACATCCACATCATAGGGGAACCAAAAGAGAGAGAGCAAGGGATTGAGAATCTATTTGAAGAAATAATGACAGAAAACTTCCCTAACATGGCAAAGGAATTAAACATACAAGTCCAGGAAGCACGGAGTTCCAAACAAGATGTACTCAAACAGACCCACACCAAGACACATCATAATCAAAATACCAAAGGTGGAAGACAGAACTTTAAAAGAAGCAAGAGAGAGGCAGTTTGTGACTTAAAAGGACACTCCCATAAGAATGTCAGCTGATTTGTCAACAGAAACTGCAGGCCAGAAGGCATTGGCCCACAGATATTCAAAGTAATAAAAAGCAACTTACAACCAAGAATACCCAGCAAGGCTATCAATTTAAATGGAAGGTGAGATAAAGCACTTCTCAGGAAAAAGCTTAAGGAATTCATCACTGGTATTACAAGAAATGTTAAGAGGACATCTCTAAAAAAAAAAATGCGGGGGGGGGGGTGGCGCCATAAATACAAATAATAAAATGGCAATAATTATGTACCTATCAATAAACACTTTATTCTTATTTTTAAAAAATTTTTTTCAATTACGTTTTGCATATGATATATTAGTTTCAGATGTACAACATAGTTATTAAACATTTATATAACTTACAAAGTGATCACACCAATAAACCTAGTACCCATCTGACACCACACAGTTATATTAGTAGCTATATTCTGTATGCTATATTTACATCCCCATTACTGCATAACTGTTTCGTAGCTACCAATTTGTACTTATGAATTTCTTCCCCTTTTTAACCCACCCTCAATCCCCATCACATCTAGCAACCATCAAATTGTTCTCTGTATCTATAAGTTTGTTTCTGTTTTGTTTATTTTGTTCTTTAGATTCTACATGTAAGTGAAATCATATGGCATTTGTCTATCTAATTTACTCCACTCAGCATGATACCCTCTAGGTCCATCATTGTTGCAAAAAGCAAGATGTTATCCTTTTTATGTCTGGGTAATATCCCATTGTATACATGTGTCACTGCTTTTTTATCCATGCATCCATTGATTGATACCCATGTTACCTCCATACTTCGGCAGCCAGGGAAAAGACTATTAAAAATGATGCTGCAATGAACATGGATTCACATATCCCTTCAAAGAAGCGATTTAGATTTCTATGGATAAATACCCAGAAGTGGGATTACTGGATCTTTCTTTGTCTCTTGTCTTTGCCTTTGTTTTAAAGTCTATTTTATCTGGTATTAATATTGTTTGTTTGTTTCCATTTTTATGAAATACATTTCTCATCTCTTTACTTTCAATCTGCGTGTCTTTAAAGCCAAAGTGAGTTTCTCAGCAGCATATGTAAGGGTCTTATTTTCATATCTATTCATCCACCCTATCATTTGAATGAAGCATTTAATCAACATTTAAAGTAATTGTTGATAGATATGTAATTGTTGTCATTGATTTTTTTAAAATCTTTCTTCTTAAGTCCCTTCAACATTTCCTGTAATACTGGCTTGGTGATGATGAACTTCTTTCGCTTTTTCTTGTCTGGGAAGCTCTTTATCTGTCCTTTGATTCTAGATGATAGCTTTTTTGGGTAAAGTAATCTTGGTTATAGATTCTTGCTATTCATCACTTTGAATAATTTCTGCCAATCTCTCTGGCCTGCAAAGTTCCCGTTAAAAAATCAGGTGACAGTCTTACAGGAGCACCCGTATAGGTAACTACTTGCTTTTCTCTTGATACTTTTAAGATTCTTTCTTTGTCTTTAACCTTCATCATTTTAAATATGATGTGCTTAAGTGTGGGCCTGTTTGGGTTCATCTTGTCTGGGACTCCCTGCACTTCCTAGATTTGTATGTTTAATTCCTTCACCATGTTGGGGAAGTTTTCTGTCATTATTTCTTCAAACAGGTTTTCAATTCCTTGCTCTTGCTCTTGTCTTTCTGGTATCCATATGATGCAAATGTTGGTGTGCTTGATGTTGTACCAAGGATCTCTTAAACTATCCTCATTTTTTGGATTATTTTTTCTTGCTTCTGTTGATTGGGTGATTTTTGCCACCTAGCTGAGCAGAATGATTTCTTTATCAAGAAGATTGAAACCCCCAAAAAGAAGCAAATAGAACTTCTGGAGATAAATAACACACTGCAAGAGATGAAAAATAAAATAGTAAGCTTAGGAAATAGAGTGAAACAAATGGAGGAAAGGATCAGTGATATCAAGGACAGAAATCTAGAAATAAATTAGACGGAAGAAGAGAGAAACCAATGAATGAAAAATAATGAAATAGAAATACAAGAACTAGCTGATATCATCAGGAGAGGAAACATAAGAATAATGGGAATTTCTGAAAGGGAGGAAAATGAGCAGGGATTAGAAAGCATTTTCAAACAAATAGTTGATGATAATGAGCTGAAGCTTGGAATTCAAGAAGTCAACAGAACACTCATTACCTCAACCCGAAAAGACCTTCACCAAGACAAATTTATTACAATTATCAAAAATCAACAACAAAGACAGAATTATCAGGGCAGCCAAGGAAAAGAAGACAGTAACCTAGAAAGGAAATCCCATTAGATTATCTTTGGATTTCTCAGCTCAAACCTTACACGCCAGAAAGGAGTGGACTCAAATATTCAAACCATTAAATGAAAGGAACTACCAGCCAAGAATAATGTATCCAGCACAGCTCTCCTTTAGATATGAAGGAGGAATAAAGACCTTTACAGACATACAAAAATTGAGGGAATTCTCCACTACAAGGCCTGCATTACAGGCAATACTGAAAGAGGTCAGCTCATCTAAAATACAATGACAAAAAAGAAAAATATAGTTAGGAGTAAGGAGACTAGCAGGCAGGCGGAAGCAGAGGAGTGCAACCCTTGCTAAGAACAGGGCATGGTAAGCTTAAACAATAAGAAGAGATTTGCTATAGCAAGATATTAATGAACATTCAGCATACATATGGACAAATTAAGACAGCAATGACTGAAAAGGAGAGAAATTGAAAGAGAATTTGAAAAATGGAATGGAGATAAGGCACGTGCAAAAAGTTGAGGCTACCACATGGCCACTTGGGCTCCTCATGTTTCTAAATTGACAGGCAAAGAAAAGGGTTACAGTATTTAATGAGTAATTGATCCTGATTACCAAGAGGAAATTAGACTGCTACTACACAATGGAGGTAAGAAAGATTATGTCTGAAATACAGGAAATAGCTTAGAGTGTCTCAGTATTACCCCATCTTGTGATTAATGTTAATGGAAAACTACAACCCAATTCAGGCAGGACTGCTAACACTTCAGGAATATTTGGGTCAACCTGCCAGGCAAAGAACCACAACCAGTTGAGGTGCTTGCTAAGGACAAAGTAGATAGGAAATATGTAGTGGAAGAAGGTAGTTATAAACACCACATATAATGCATGACCAGTTATAGAAATGAGGACAATAACAGTATGAGTAATTCTTCTTTATTTTGTTATGAGTGTTTGGATATATATTAACCAAATATTTTTATTTTTTTCCCTCTATTATCCCTTTATTGTTTAACTAAAGAAGTATTATAATAGTTAATTTTATATCACAGCATTTAAGTTCCACGATATAAAAGAGTGACTCTTACTCAAGGACTTCTCCTTGGGGAAAGGGTTAATATGTTTTCAGTTGTACCTGAGATAGTGTTTCATGTTAAATAGAAGTATGATTTTGTTATTATCTTTATTTGCAGAGTGTTTTAAGGAATTGTGTTCGGGTGCTAAGCTGATAAAGAGTGGACCATTATGGTCAGTTTTATATGTCAACTTGGCTAGACTGCAGTTATTCAATCAAACACTAGTCTATGTGTTGTGAAGGTATTTTGTAGATCTAATTAAAGCCCATAATCAGTTAACTTTAAGTAAGGGAGATTATTCTATATAATCTGGGTGGGCCTGATTTAATCAATTGGAAGGCAGAGCTGAGCCTTCCCTGAAGAAGAAAAATTCTGTCCGTAGACAGCAGCAGTTTCAGTTCATGTCCAAGAATTCTAGCCTGTCCTCCTTGACTTCAGACTTGTCTAGACAGCCCTCAATAATCAAATAAGCAGATACACTGCAACAAATCTATCTATCTATCTATCTATCTATCTATCTATCTATCTATCTATCTATCATCTATCGCTGTTTCTTATTCTTTGATTAAACATTGACTGATATTACAATCTTCCAACCTTCTCCTTCTAGGCCCCTTACTAGGCCATTTACCCCAAGAGTATGATTCTTCTTCTATTAGGCCACCTCTCTTTCCACATGAAGTGAATGACCAAATGCAATAGATTAAGTTCTACCTACTGAGATAAATTTCCCTTGCCTTTAAAAGCCACCTCTGTCCAAAGCTGATGTGTAATTCTGCTGCTTTCCATTTCAATTGTGCCCACATACAGAGGGAACATACTGTAAGCCAAGCTCAGCCTTTTCTTTCTCTCTCAGTTGGTTATATGGCATTTCTATATGTTCATATAAATAATCTGATAGAGGGACACTAGTGAACCTGTGATGGGTGATATGGGTGATATTGTATGTGCCCTCTAGTAGTTCTCATGCTCAATCTTGAATATATCATTTTCATTTTTGAAGATTGCACTGGGTTCATCCAACTTTATCACGTTGTATTTCTGTCAGGACCTAGTTCACAATGGGCAATTAGGATACATGGTGACTTGGTTTCACAAGGCCAACCATTCTGTTCCCACAGGACCCAGTAGCATGCCAGAGGCTTATTTTCAAAAGGTGTGCTCATTCTGCATTGTATTTCTCTGACTGGGGCTTGCCATGAACCCCATGCTGCATCATTTTCCATCAGTTATATCTCCAATAGCATACAGTATTTTAGATCATATGACTCAAGTGAAATGACGATTTGCACCTCAGTTAAGACCTTCTACAGAGCACTTTTCTGCACTAGGCTCCACTCAAAGCTGGCAGCCTTCTTTGTCACTCTGTATATGGGTATTCTAAGGTGTTGAATGTGTTGCTTTCACATCACAGGGAAGTCTACCTGGAAGTGTACTTTCTTAATAGTAGAGAATACATAACACAGCAATTTGTCTTTTACTTTATGAAAGTGGCAGATCTCTGAATCTTTGTAGGTTTTTATCTCACTTTGTGAGCAATATATGTCTTAATGAGGCTTCTAATGTGCATGCTATCCTTTCACCATACTTTCTTAAATTAATGTCATCGATGTAATTAATTACTGTAATGGTCTGTAGGGTGTTTAGATAGTCCAGATCTCCTCATGCTATATTTTGATAGATGTGGCAAAATAATAAATACATATTTTGTCTCTTCCTTGAAAACTGTTTCTGATTTTCTTTCCTGATTAGGATGGAAAAGAATAATCACTCAAATCAATGACTGTGTACTATATATGCAAACCCATATTAATCTGCTATAGTAAAAGTACCACTTCCAGAGACTCCTAATTGGTAGAGCTTACAGTAGTTTGCAGCTATCCTCTAGTTATATTCACAGATTGGTGGATAAAAAAAAACATATGATAGCAAGATATAATAGTGACCACCAACCCTACATCCTTTCAATGTTTAGGGTGGCACTAATCTCTACTGTCTTTCTGGGATGTGATAATTTTTTATTTACTATCATAGCTTGAGGATACCAGGGCTAATCTCAGAGACTTATACTTGGTCTTTGCTACTGTGATAGCTCTTACACTACAGGCCAAGGCCCCAATATATGGAGTAACTCCAACTCCAAAGGGTGTCGACACTTATAAATTCTGGAATCTCTAAAATGACCACCAGATGATCTGTGAACTCAACAGGCCCACTGAAAGCTAGACTTTGGCCAGAAATACATTTATGACAGAACGAAAAATAGGATTTGGGGCTTAAAAACCCTGTGCCTCTATATTTTGGAGCTGCTTAATTTGGGGTCTGCATACCCCTGGCAGACCCGGCTGGCTAAATAAAGAGTGTTTCCTATAAGTCACTGAGTTCTAGTGGTCCGTGTGTCTTTCGGGTGCAGGCGGCTACAACACTTTCTTTCTAGAAGACTCTCTTTATTCTCTCTTGCTGGCTTTGAGGAAGCAATATGCCATATAAGAGCAATGAACAGCAATGAACTGAGAGTGGCTCCTAGCTAAAAACCAGCACAAAACTAAGGTCCTTAGTCTAATTGTCTGTAAGAAACTAAATATTGCAAATAATCATATGAGCTTAGAAGTAAGCCTTCCCTGGTTGTGCCTTCAGATAAGTCCTGGACCATACCTTGATTATTGCTTTATGAGAGACCTTAAAGTAGAGGACCCAGCAAGGATGTGCTCAGACTCATGAACCTCAGGAACTTGTGAGATAACTGCATTACTCTAAGCTGCTAAGTTTGTGGTAGTTTGTTACACACCAACAGATAATTAATACAGTGCAAGAGAGTTCGATTCTATTTTTGATGTCTGACTGCTAAGAGTGTCCTCCCTTGGTACAGGTGAGAAATTCAAACCACATAAACCCCAGCCTGTGCATGTGAACTCTTACACAGTCCCATCCCCTAACCACAATAAAAACTCAAGCCAGGCTCTCCTCCATAATCTCTTAATCCATTTTGAGACCTGCTTGGAATCCATTAAGAATGGATTGACTTGAGGGTCTCAAGACTTGAGCTGGCAGAAGAATCAATGAACATGAAGATTATGGAGATTATGCAATCCAAAGAATAGGAAAAAAAAAAGAAGGAAAATGAACAGAGCCTCAGAGACATGTAGGAAACCATTTAAAATGTCAATATATATGTAGGAAGAAAAAAAATTTCCCAATTTGCCGAAAATTTTTAATATACACACCAAAGAAGCTCAAGAAACACCTAGTTATGGTCTACAGAGACATCACAATAAAATTGCTGAAAGCTGAAGGACTTATAGGGAGACATTGTCAGTGTGAGGGCCAAGGTGAGACTCTCTCTGTACAGAAGTGCCAATAGTACCTATTGTTTCCTGTTTAGCTCTTCCCACTCCCAGTGCGTGGACACAGTGCCACCATAAACGTGAAGTCATCAAACTGGATAATAGAGGTCACTCCACCCAGAGGATTCCCTGAAACCCCGCCTCCCCCAACTCGCAGCTCCACCCAAGCCAGGTAGATCCTGAGCAAGTCAGGTGCTCCTTGCTGAGCAGCACCAAGACTCACACTGGAGGCAGCTGGCCTCGGTTTCCAGTGTGGCTTCTTGAGGCAACTATAAACACAGCATCTGTGGATTGCTTGCTGAATCTTAACAGGTGTCCCTGGAGGGGCAGAGGCTTGGACTAAATATGGCCTGCAGCTGAAACCCTCTCAGGACCGTGACACTGGACACATATTTCACAAATCCACACTAAGACTGGGAGACTTAGGAGCTTTGCTTAGTAGATAGAAACAGACACAGAAAGGCAGCCAATATGGGAAGACAAACAGAAACCATATGAGAAAACAGAACAGAGATCCAGAAATATTGGAGTCAAGCAATCTAACAGATGCCGAGTTCAAAACACTGGTTATAAAGATGCTCAATGAACATTTGGAAAATGTGGATAAATTCAGTGAGAACTTCAACAAAGAGACAAAAAACATAAAAATGGAGATGGAAATTATAAAAGGGAACCAATCTTAAATCAAGGACACATTATCTGAGATGAGGGGTATATTAAATGGAATAAACAAAGTGAATAAAGAGAAGGATCAAATGACCTATTTAGAGGACAGGAAAGCCAAGTATACACAATCAGAATGGCAAGAAAAAAGATTCCAAGACTATAAAAATAATTTAAAGAGGATATGAGACACTATTAAGGGTCAAAATATTCATTTGATTGGCTTAACTGAAGATCAAGATGTTGAATAGCTGTTTGAAGGAATAATGATGGAAAACTTCCCTAACCTGGTGATGGAAATGGACATAAAACCCCAGAAAGCTCAGAGAATTCCAAAAATCAGGGTTCCAAAGAGGCCCGCACCAAGACACATCATAATTAAAATGCCAAAGATTAAATACAAGGAAAGAATATTAAAAACAGCAAGAGAAAAACAAATAATTACATATAAGAGAACACCCATAAGACTGGCAGTTGATTTCTCAAAAGAAACTATGCAGAAAAGAAGGGCTTAGCAAAAAATATTCAACAGGATGAAGACCCAGGATCTACAACCAAGAATAATTTATCTAGCAAAACTAAATACACACACACAGAAAGATATTCAGTGTTCTTGGATTGTAAGAATCAACAGTTAAAATGACTTTATTACCCAAATATTATACAGATTTAATGCAATCCCGATCAAAATCCCAATGGCATTTTTTAAAGAAATAGAACAACCAAAAAAAATTATCATATTTGTATGGAACCACGAAAGATCCTGAATAGCCAAAGCAATCCTGAGAAAAAAGAATAAGGCCAGTGGTATCACTCTGCCTGATTTCAACTTATACTATAAAGCAACAATAATCAAAACAGCATGGTATTCGCAGAAAAACAGACATATAGAGCAATGCAACAAAATTAAGGGTCCAGAAGTAAACCCTTGAATATATGGGCAAATAATTTTTGACAAGGGAACAAAACTATACAATGGAAAAAAGAAAACCTCTTCAATAAATAGTGCTGGGAAAATTAGAAAGCCACATATAAAAGAATGAAACCATACTGCTGTCACCATACACCAAAATTAACTCAAAATGGAGTAAATAACTAAATATAAGACCTGAAACAATAAATTGCATAGAGGAAAACATAGGTACTAAACTCATGGACTTTGGATTTAGAGAGGATTTTATGAACTTGACCTCAAAAGCAAGGGAAGTAAAAGCAAAAATAAATGAGTGGGACTATATCAAACTAAAAAAGCTTCTGCACAGCAAAAGAAACCATCGACAAGGCAAAACAATAAACAACTGAATGGGAGAAGATATTTGCAAATAGTGCATATAGGGTTAATATTCAAAATACTTAAAGAACTCACACAACAACAATAAAAAAAATCTAATTAAAAAATGAGCAGAGGATCTGAACAGATACTTCTCCCAAGAGGACATACGAATGGCCAAAAGACATATGAAAAGATGCTCAACTTCACTAACTATTAAGGAAATAGAAGTCAAAACTACAATGAGATACCATCTTGCACCTGTTGAATGGCTATCATCAACAGGACAAGTAATGAGCAGTGTTGGAGAGGTTGTGTGGAAAAGGGAACCCTCACACGCTGCTGGTGGGAATGTAAATTGACACAGCCGACATGGAAAATAGTATGAACGTTCCTCAAAAAACTAAGAATAGAATTTCTATGTGACCCAGCAATCCCTCTTTTGGGTATCTACCTAAAAAAATTGAAAACATTTACCCACAAAGATATATGCACTCTGATGTTCATTGTAACAGTATTCGTGGTGGCCAGAACATAGAAACAACTGAAGTAAAGTGTCCTACGATAGATAATTGGATAAAAAAGATGTGTTACACATATATAATAGAATATTACTCAGCCGTAAAAAAAGATAAAATACTGCCATTTGTGACAACATAGGTGGATCTTGAGATTAACATGGTAAGCAAAATAAATCCGACAGAAAAAGTTGAGAACCATATGATTTCATTCATATGTGTGATATAAAACTGAAAGCAACAAACATGACAAACAGAAACTAATGCACATTGACAGTGGATTAGTGGTTACCAGAGGGAAGTGTGGAGGGGGGAGGATGATGAGGGTAAAGGGTAATGGGAGGAAATTTAACATTTGGTGGTGAACACAATGCAATATACATATTATGTATTTTTGATATGTACACTTGAAACTTATTTGCTTTTATTAACCAATGTCATGCCAATAATATTAATAAAAAAGATGTAAAAGTGATATTAATATTGTAAATTGTGCCTGGGAACAGAAATAAAAGCATAAAGTTTTTTATGCAATTGAAGTTAAGTTGTTATTACCTTAAAATAGACAAGTTTCATATAAGCCTCATAGTAACCACAAAGAAAAAACCTATAGTAGATACACAAAAAATAAAGAGAAAGGAATCAAACATACCACTATTTTAAAAAATCATCAAATCACAAAGGAAGAAAGCAAGAGAGGAAGAAAGGAGCTACAATACAGTCAGAAATTGTTGAATGTCAATAATACAACCTTATCTATCGATAATTACTTTAACTGTAAAAGGATTAAATTTTTCAATCAAGGACAAAATGGCAGCTTAATGGATTTTAAAAAATCCAAAAATATGCTACCTACAAGAGAATCATTTTAGCTTTAGTAAACACAGTCCGAAAGTGAAAAAATGGAAAAAGATATTCCATGCAAATGGTAATCAAAAGAGAGCAGGCTTGGTTATACTTATTTATATCAGACAAAATAGACTTTCAGTTGAAATCTGTCATAGGAGATAAGGGTCACTATAATAATGATAAATGGTCAATTAATCAAGATGATATAACAATTGTGTATGTATGTATGTATGTGTGTGTATATATATATATATATATATATATATATGTACCCAACATCAGAGCACCTAAATATATAAAGCAAATTTTGACAGGTCTGAAGGAAAAAATAAACAGCAATACAATAAAAGTAGGAAAACTTAATATCCCAGTTTCAACAGTGGCTACCTCATCCAGACACAAAATCAATAAGTAAACACTGGACTTCAATAACACTTTAGACCAAATGAAACTAATAGACATACACAGAATATCCTATTCAATAGCAGCAGAAAACATTCTTCTCAAGCACACACAGAACATTCTCCAGGATAAATCATATGTTAGGCCACAAAACAAGTCTTAACACATTTAAGATTAAAACAAAATAAAATATCTTTTTGACCACAATGGTATAAAACTGGAAATCATCAAAGGAAAACTGGAAAATTCACAAATATGTGAAAGTTAAAAAACACCCTTAAACAACCAATGTGGCAAAAAGGACATCAAAAGAGAAACTGAAAGATATCTTGAGAAAAATAAAAATGGAAACAAAACATACAAAAATGTATGGGATAAAGCAAAGAAAATTCATAGAGGGAAGTTTATAGCGATAAAAGCCTATATTAATAAAAAAAAGACCTAAAAAATAAAAATAAAAATAAAAATAATTTTTAAAAAAAGAAAAAAGACCTTAAATAAACTACCAAATTTTACACAAGGAACTAGAAAAAGAGGAACAACCTAAATAAGCCTAAAGTTTACAGCAGGAAATAAAAAAACATTATAGCAGATATAAATAAAAGAGACTAAAAAGACAATAGAAAAGAATAAAACTAAGTTGGTTCTTTGAAAAGATAAAATTGAAAAATTGTTAGGTAGTCAAAAAATTAGTCTTAAGAGATAGGACTAAAAAATTATAAACAAGAGAGAAGAGTTCCAATATTGCAAAGCAGGCAATGAATTCAAAGCAGAGAGGCAGTAAATTGATAGTTGGCACAATGTTTATAAATCCTGGACTATATTAAAAATAAAAATGGACTAAATATGGACTAACGATAAGAATTTCATGAGTCAAGAATTATGATTAACCCAGTTTTTTCCCCCCAAAATTTAAAAAATTAATTCCTGAAAGAACACAAATAAAAGTGAGAGCTATGGTTGCCCCTGTGTAGGGAAAGCAGATGGCTATAGGACTAGATATTAGGGGATTTAATTTTCACTTTACTTTGTTGGTAATCTTTGAATTCTGTTACATGTACTTTTATTACCTAATTTTCTTAAATTAAAAGAGAATTGTAACATCAAAACATATATACACACTAACATACACACACACACACACACACACACACACATACACAAACACTAAGGTTGAGAATCTACCCAATAGAAATAAAAGAATGATGAAGTAAAAAATGTTTATTGCATGATCATTTCTGTTGAAACAGTAGAAACGATTTTGAATATCTACAGTAGTAAGTGGCTCAACATACATCTCATACTAGAAATATTCTGAAGTTTTAAAAAGCTAAACCTGTATGCAAGAGCTGCCCACTGTACTGAAATTTAAAAAATCCAGCTCTTGACCATGTAATATAAGGCCTCTGCTTACCTATAAAACCTCATTTGAGTCTGCCGTTTTAGTCATTGCTACAATACTAACCTCCTTTCAACAACTAGGGCATTCCAAAGGCCTTCCTACAATAAAGCTTTTCAGACACTGTTTCAATAGAAAAAGTTTGAAGCTGACAGCTATATAAAGCATTCTATTCTAACACAATTTATGTTCCTGTTTTCCTAATGATGGACATTTGGGATGTCTTCAGCTATTGGCTGTTATGATTAGTATTGCTATGAACATTCCTGTATATTTCTTTTGGTAAAAATAGGACTACTTTCTCCTAGGTGTATACACCTTGGAATGAAATTGCTGCATCACACAATATGTATTTGTTTGGCTTTAGTTGTTGCTATCTGTTTTCTAATTTACAATTCCATCGAACTGTAAGAGTTCAGGTTTCTCACATCTTCACCAACATTATTGTCAATCATCTGTTTAGGCATTCAACAGATGTTTTGTGATGCTACATTGTGGGTTTTATTTGCAATTTCCCTTATTGCAAATGAAGTTAAGCATGTTTCCATATGTTTATTGGTCAACTGGACATCTTCTTTAATAAAATACTAACCCAGATCTTTTGTTCATTTTTATTAATTTTTGAGGTAAAATTGATATAACGTAAAATCTATGATTTTAACCATTTTGAAGTATACAGTTCAATAACTTCCAGTACATTTTCAATGTTGTGCAACCATCAGATCATCATCTAATTCCAGAATATTTTCATTATGCCAAAAAGAAGGGCCATACATCTGGTCATTTCCTATTCTCCTCTTCCCCCAGCCCCTGGTAACCAGTAATCTGCTTTATGTCTTTATTAATTTGCCTATTGTGAACACTTCATAAACTGGAATCATACAATATGTGACCTTTTGTCAACAACATGGTTCTTTGTATGTACAGTTTCACTCAATATAATGTTTTCAAGGTTCAACCATATTATAACAGTACTTCATTCCTTTTTAAGTCCGAGTAATATTCCATTGTGGAATATTACTTCATTCCTTTTTAAGTCCAAATAATATTCCACTGTGGAGATGTCAGCACTGAACTGGCCTGAAAGAGAAGGTTTGATGGTGAGACATCCAGTTGGAAAAACAAAAGGTTGACATGAGAATGAAACAACAGGCACCAACTTTATTGTGCAGAGCGCAGTTCTATTGGGAGAAGTGCAGTTTATTGCAAGGAGCAGGCTTCTGCTTCTCCTCTTCTTATGCTCCTCTCTCTTGTGCTCCCATACTGCTCCTTAGGGAACTGCATGGCTCCACAGATATCAGAGTACAATAGTGGCATTCAGCCACACATGCATGATACAATAAGCTGAACTATGTGTACATATTTTAGGTGCAGGCATCCCACTACACTAATGTAACATTCTAAATCCAGGGTCCTATTACTAGACACAAGCCTGGATCACAGACAGATCTGGGACCAGCCAGGCCTGGGACCCACAGGAGGTACACTATATCTTGTTTATTCATCCATCAGTTGAAGGACATTGGGTAGTTTCTGAGTTGTATTTTCCTTTTTGATTTCTAGGAATTCTTAATATATTTTGAATATAACCAATAAACATTGCAAATATCTTCTCCCACTATGGTGCTGGCTCTTTCATTCTCTTAATAGTATGTTTTAATGAACAGAAGTTCTTACTTTTAAGGTAATCTAATCCCAAGGTCACAAAAAATATATTCATATTGTCTTCTAGAAGCTTTTTGTATTTCACTTTTCAGATATAGATCTATAATCGACCTAGATTACATTTTAAGGGTGTAATGTAGGAATCAAGATCTTTATTTTTGGATAATCCTATTGACTAAGCAATATTTCTTGAAAAGGCCACTCTTTCCCTGTTTTATATCAAATGACTGTGTATGTTACCTATTTTCTCTATAACCCATTCCAATATTTCAACTTTAATGACTCCGTTGAAATGTTACTAGCTAAAGTCACTAACAAAATCACTTTGCCAAAATCTGTGCTCAAGTGCCAGTCCTCACTCTACTTGACTCATTAGTAGCATTTCACACAACTAATTCCTTTCACTGCTATACAACATATTCTCCTAGTCATCCTCCTATTTATCTGCTTGTAGTCAGTTCTCCTTAATGCATCCTCCTATACTTTCTGACCTCTAAATGTTGGAATGTCCCAGAATTCAGGCTCTATCCAGCTCTCAACCTATTCTCTTTCCCTAAATACCAGTCTGGCTTACATACCAGTCATATACTACTAAGTCTTAAATTTATACCTCTAGTGTTTAAAAAAAATTTAAATTGTGGTAAAACATATCAGAAAATTTACCATCTTAACAATTTTTAAGTATACAATTCAGCGGTGTTAATTATGTTCACAATGTTATGCAACCAATCACCTGAACTTTATCACCTTGTAGAACTGAAACTTTGTACCCATTAATAACTACCCATTCCCCCATCCCCCAACTTCTGGCAACCACAATTCTACTTTCTGTTTCTATAGATTTTACTACTCTAGAAACCTCACATCAGTGGAATCATACAAAATTTGTTATTTCATGACAGACTTATTTTACTCAGCATAATGTCCCAAGGTTCATCCATATTGTAGCATGTCTCAGAACTTACTTTCATTTTAAGGCTGAATAATATTCATTGTATGTATACAGTGTATACCACATTTTGTTTTCTCAATTTATGTGTTGATGGGGAACCAGATGGCTTCCACCATTTGGCTATTGTGTATAATACTGCTAAGAACATAGCCGAACAAATATCTGTTTGAGTACTGCTTTCAATTATTTTGGGGATATATTCAGAAGTGAAATTGCTGGATCATATAGTATTGTATTTTTAATATTTTGAAAATTAACTGTACTATTTTCCACAGGGATTATACCACTTCACATTCTAACCAATAGTACATAAAAGCTCCAATTTCTCCAAATCCACAGCAACACTGTTATTTTCTGTTTTTAAAAAAATCATTTTTGATAGCAGCCATCCTGGTGGCTGTGAGGTGATATTTCATTGTAGTTTTGATATGCGTTTCTCTGGCGGCTAATGATGTTGAGTAACTTTTCTTGTGCTTGCTGGCTAATGATGTATCTTCTTTAAGAAAATGTCTATTCAAGTCCTTTTCTCATTTTTTAATTGTCATATGCTTTTTCATTGTTGAGTTATAAAAGTTCTTTATATAGTCTAGATATTAACCCCTTATCGGTATGTGATTTACAAGTATTTTCTCTTATCCTATAGGCTGCCTTCTCATTTTATTGTGTCCTTTGATGTATATACTTCTAGCTTTTACATTACTCCTGCGTCCCACATTAATCATCTAATACCTATGTGAAAACTTTATGTAAATATGTAATAAGTATCTCAACCATAAGGTATCTAATGAGAACTTTCAATTTCCTCTTTTTAGATTCATTCATACTCCAGCTTAATCCTTCTCAGTAAATGCAATCATCTTTTACCAGTATTTTAAGACAAAGCCTAGATATTTATTTTTATTTAACTTATAGTCTGTTAGCAAGCATGGTCAACTTGTTCCTTAATATGTATAATGACATCTGATCATTTATTACCACCATCCCTACCACAGTCTAAGCTACCACCATTGTACTACTGCAGTAGCTCTCAAACTGGTCCTTCCTTCCGTTCTTTCTTTCTTGCTTTCTTGCTTTCTTGCTTTCTTGCTTTCTTTTCTTTCCTTCTCTCTCTCTCTCTCTCTCTCTCTCTCTCTCTCATTCCACTAAGCACATCATATCTAAATGACATCATAGAACTCTTCCTCTCAAATCCTTTTAATGATTTCCTACCACATTTGAGAGAACAAGATCTTTATGATAGTGTGAAAGGCCTTAAATTCTCTGGCCTCTGTCTATCCCTCTGACTAATTAAAACTTATAGGATGTGACTAAAACTGTATTTAGAGGAAAATTTATGGTCATGAAGACAGAGAAAATAAATTCTTGAAATGAATCATTTGCATAATCCCAAGAACTTAGAAGAATAGTAAAACAAAGCTCCCTAAACCCTTTTCCAAAAAAATAAAAAATAAAAATAAGAAAAAAAATGGGGCAGAATAAATGAAACAGAAACAAATATATAATAGAGAGGATTCCTGGTAAGACTGATCAAGAAAAATATACTACTTCCCCTGGAGATCAAATGTTAATTATACAGAAAAAAATTACAGTGGACAAACCTGGCAAACACCACCCAAACCAAGTGATTAATGTTAACATCACCAATAGTAGAACAGAATGACATTTTGTGCCTCTATAAATGACATACTGGGGATATATCACTAATGTAATATTCCTAATAAATGCATTAACTGAATTTAGTCAGGAGGAACCATCAAATATACTCCAATTAGATAGGGGGGAAAATGGCATAGATGATAGAGGCTCTGTTCATCCCTCTTGCAACCAAATCAAATTTGTGAAACAAGGAGCAAACATCAAGGAAAATCACCTGGGATTTAGATGAACAAGCTCTACAACAAGGGAGAGAAATAAGAAATCACCCTGAAATGGGAAGAGTTAGGATGGGGTGAGGACACGAGGCTGCCCGGTCCCGAGTGGCTAATTGGAACAGAGGCCATAGAAGTGGCAGTCAATAGCTATAGACACCTCTTAAAGAGGCTGTGGTTTTGGAGAAACACGGCGGAGTGAGAGACGACACCAGATCTTACTCCTTGAAACAACAATAAGCTGAACATATAAAACTCAACAAAAAAAACACCAAAACCACACACCAGCACATCTGAGCATGGGATCTGCACATAAGAGCTACCACAGGTCAGAACCCCAGGTGTCAGGCGGTAGACTGGGAGAAATAAAGAGGCTGCCTCTCACAGCCACTGGAGCGCCCTGTAGGAGGAGGAGGAGAGAAGAAGGTGTGGTGAGTTCCCTGAACAGCCCTTCCTGGTAGTGCTGTGAGCTCCACGTGGCCAGCAGCAGGTCCCAGTCATCAGGGCAGAAAGCAGAGAAGCAACACAGCAGAGAAACAACTGTTGATTTTAACCACACACAGTTGCAAAACCGAAACTGAGCCTCAGTCCCCAACCCCTAACCCAGAGGGCCCCTATCCTCACATCCTCTGAGATCGAACACCACAAAGCCCCAGGGAATCTGAGCAAATGCTATTGAAATCATCACTAACACTGACAGGGACTGAGACTGAGAATAGTAAGTGCAATGAAACTTCTATAAGAAAAAAAAAAGCATAATTAAGACTTCATATAAAGCAGGGATTCAAGAGGCTTAAAAGCCACCTACCGGAAACAAAAATAAAAGTGCCTTTTTTGCAATAGGCTGAAGAGTGACCTTTATATAATAAATCTTCTTTCTGGAAATAAAGTAGAATACACTTCCATTAATGCCCAGGCAGAGAAATAGTTTATTAAACACCATGAACAACCAAGGTGACAAGGTATCTCAGAAAGAGAAAAATCTCCAGAAAATAAGCTTACAGACATAGAAATATGCGATGTAAATGACAGAGAATTCAGGATGATACTTCTGAAAAAACTCAGTGAGTTCCAAAACGAATCATATCAACAATTTCAGGAACTGAAAAAACAACTAGATCAGCAGAATGAGTTCTTCAGTGAGGAGACTGAAACTCTCAAAAAGAACAGAATAGATCTTCTGGAGATAACACACATGGACACACACACACACACACACACACACACACACACTGCAAGAGATGAAAAATAAATAGCAAGCTTGGGAAATGGAGTCGACCAAATAGAGGGAAGGATCAGCAATATCGAAGACAGAAATCTAGAATTACGTCAGAAGGAAGAAGAGAGAAACCTAAGAATGAAAAATAATGAAAGAGAAACACAAGAACTAGCTGATACCATCAGGATAGGAAATATAAGAATAATGGGCATTTTCAAAGGAGAGGAAATGGAACAGGGACTAGAAAGCATTTTCAGACAAATAGTTGATGAGTATTTCCCAAATCTAAGGAATGAGCTGGAGCTCAAGAAGTCAACATAACACTCAATTATCTCAACTCAAAAAGGCTTTCATCAAGAAACATTGTATTAAAATTATCAAAAATCAACAACAAAGACAGAATTCTCAGGACAGCCAGGGAAAAGAAGATGGTAACCGAGAAAGGAAAACCCATTAGATTATCATCAGTCTTCTCAGTACAAACCTTACAAGCCAGAAAATAGTGGAATCGCATGTTCAAACTATTAAGTTAAAGGAACTAAAAGCCAAGAATAATGTATCCGGCAAAGCTCTCCTTTAGATATGAAGGAGAAATAGACCTATCCAACACACAAAAGTTGAGGGAATTCTCCACTACAAGGCCTACACTACTGGATATACTGAAAGGGTCACCTCACTTAAAACAAATGGACAAAAAAAAAAAAACATAATTAGGAGTAAGGTGACTATCAGGCAAATACAAGTAGAGGAGTGCAACCCTTACTAAGAACAGGGCATTATAAACATAAACAATAAGAAGAGAATTGCTATAGTAAGATGGTAATGAACAACAATACGGCATGCACAGAAGAAAATGGAAGATTGTATATATGTAACTATCTTTTACATATTCATAATGGTACTATGTCATATAACATAAAACAAGAAGAACCAGAGCCAAACCCCACAAAAACCAACCAAAATAAAGAAAACAGAAGCACAAGGAGAAGGAAGCAATGGAAACATTGAGCTACCAGAAAACAAAAGATAAAATGACTATAAGAAGACCTCATATTTCAATAATCACCCTAAATGGAAATGAACTCAACTCATAAATAAAAAGGCACAGAGTGGCAAAAAACAAAAAACAAAACCCAACCATATGCTGTGTCCAGGTTACATATCTCAGCTCCAAAGACAAACATAGACTCAAAGTGAACAGGTAGAAAATGATATTTCAAGGAAAAGGCATTCAAAGAAAAGCAGGAGTAGCCGTACTCATATCAGATGAAACAGACTTCAAAATAAAAAAAAAAAAGGTAAAGAAAGATACTGAGGGACAATTCACAATGATAAAGGGAATCATGCACCAAGAAGACGTAACACTTATTAATATCTATACTCCCAATCAGGGAGCCCCAAAATATGTAAAGACACTAGTAATAGAACTAAAGAGAGAAACGGACCAAAACACTATTGTAGTAGGGGGCCTGAATACCCCACTGTCGGATATGGACAGATCATCCAAATAGAAAAGCAATAAAGAAATAACATCTTTAAAGGACACATTAGAGCAAGTGGATGTAATTGAGATTTACAGAGACTTCCATCCTGAAATAGCTGCTTATACATTCTTCTCCAGTGCACATGGAACATTTTCAAGGATTGACCACATACTGGGACACAGAAATAGTCTCAACAAATATAAGAGAGTTGATATCATACCAACCATATTCCCTGATCATAATGCTTTAAAGCTGGAGATCAACTGCACAAAGAAGGCAGGAAGAACCACAAATGCACAGAGATTAAACAACATACTACTGAAAAATAACAGGGTCAGAGAAGAAATAAAAGGAGAGGTCAATAGATACATAGAAATGAATGACAATGATAGTACAACATATCAAAACTTTTGGGACATGGCAAAAGTGGTCATAAGAGGAAAGTTTGTATCATTACAAGCCTACCTCCAAGAAGTAAAATAAACAACCTAATGCTTCATCTTAAAAAACTAGAAAAGGAAGAATAAATGAAGCCTAAAGTCAACAGAAGGAAATAAATCATCAAAATTAGAGCATAAATAAATAAAATTGAAAACAACATAACAAAAAAATAATAGAAAAAATAAATGCAACGAAGAGCTGGTTTTTTGAGAAGGTTAATAAAATTGACAAACCCCTGGCTTGACTTACTAAAGAAAAAAGAGACAGGACACAAATAGACAAAAATCAGGGATGAAAGAGGGGAAATTGTGACAGATACTGCAGAAAAACAAAAGATTGTACAAGAATACCATGAAAAAGACTATAACACCAAATTTAATAACCTAGAAGAAATGGATCAGTACTTAGAACAATATAATCTTCCTAGACTAAATTAAGAAGAACTGGAAAATCTAAATAGACCGATCAGCAGTTTGGAGATTGAAACGATCATCACAAAACTATCAAAAAGTAAAAGTCCAGGACCAGATGGCTTCACCAGTGAATTTTACAAAACATTCACAGAAGACTTAATACCTATTCTCTTCAAACGCTTCCAAAGAATCAAACAGGAGGCAATACTTCCCAACTCATTTTATGAGGCCATTATTACCTTGATACCAAAACCTTGTAAAGATAACACACAAAAGAAGAAAATTATGGACCAATATCTCTCATGAACACAGATGCAAAAATTCTAAATAAGATACTAGCAAATCAAATACAGTAACTTATTAAAAAAGGTTATACACCATGATCAAGAGGGCTTCATCCCAGAGGCACAGGGATGGTTCAACATATGCAAATCGATTAATGGGATACACCACATAAACAAATTTAAAAAATCAGAATCATATGATCATATCAATAAATGCAGAAAAAGCCTTTGACAAGATACAGCATCCATTTATCAAAACACTTAACAAAATCATATAGAAGGAAAGTACGTTAACATAATAAAGGCCATGTATGACAAGCCCTCAGCCAACATTACACTGAATAGTGACAAACTAAAAACCTTTCCACTAAGATCAGGAACAAAGCAAGGCTGTCCACTATCCCCACTGTATACCATTGGAGGTTCAAGTGAGTTCAATCACACATGAGAAAGATCAAAAGGCATTCAAATAGGAAAGGAAGAAGTCAAACTGTCCCTATTTGCAGATGACATCATTCTCTATGTAGAAAACCCTAAAAACTCCACACAAGAACCTTACTGGAATCAATAAGCAAATAAAATTAAGTTTCTGGATACAAAATCAACATTCAAAAATCCATAGCATTCCTATACTCTAATAATGAAGCATTGAAAAAGAAGGGGGGAAAATAATTCTTTTTGCAATTGCAACAAAAAGAATTACCTAGGAATAAATCTAATGAAACATGTGTAGGACCTATATAATGAAAATGATAACACCCAGTTAAAAGAAATCAAAGACGATACAAAAAAATGGAAAAATATTCTGTGTTCTTGAATTGGAAGAATCAACATAGTTAATATGACCATATTACATAAAGCATTATACAGATTTAATGCAATCCCCATCAAAATCCCATTGGCATTTTTTAAAGAAATAGAATAAAAAATCATCGGATTTGTATGAAAGCACAAAGGACTTCGAATCGCCAAAGCCATCCTGAGAAATAAGAACGAGGCTGGAGGCATCACTCTGCCCAACTTCAAATTATACTACAAAGCGGCAGTAATCAAAACCGCATGGTATTAGCAGCAAAAGAGACACACAGACCAGTGGAATGGAATCGAGAATCCAGAAATAAACCCATATTTATATGAGCAAATAATTTTCAACAAAAAAGCCAAAAACATACAGTGGGGAAAAGAAAGCTTCTTCAATAAATGGTGCTGGGAAAACTGGAAAGCCACATGCAAAAGAATGAAGCAAGAATGGTGTCTATCACCACACACCAAACTTATCTAAAAATGGATTAAGGACCTAAATATAAGACCTGAAACAATAAAATGCATAGAATAAAAGATAGGAAATAAACTCAAGGACCTTGGACTTAAAGAGGATTTTATGAATTTGACCTCAAAAGCAAGGGAAGTAAAAGCTAAAATAAATGAATGGGACTGCATCAAATTTAAAAGCTTCTGCTCAGCAAAAGAAACCATTGACAAGGTAAAGAGACAACTATTTGAATGGAAAATATGTTTGCAAGCAAAGCCTCCCATAAAGGTTTAATATCCAAAATATACGAAGAACTTATACAACTCAATAACAACAAAAACCCAAATAATCCAATCAAAAAATGGGCAGAGGACCTGGACAGACACTTCTCCCGAGAGGACATACAAATGGCTAACAAATATTTGAAAATATGTTCAACATCACTATCTATTAGGGAAATTCAAATCAAAACCACAATGAGATATATATCTCACACCTGTTAGAATAGCTATAATCAACAGGACAAGTAATAACAAATGTTGGAGAGGATGCAGAGAAAAGGAACCCTCATACACTGCTGGTGGGACTGCAAATTGGTACAGCCACTATGGAAAATGGTATGGAGTTTCCTCAAAAAACTAAAAATTGATCTACTATATGATCCAGCAATCCCTCTACTGGGTATTTGCCCTGCAGACTTGAAAACCCGTATCTGAAATTATAATTGCACACCGATATGCATAGCAGTATTATTCACAGTGGCCAGAATATGGAAGCAACTGAAGTGTCCTATGATAGATGATTGTCTAAAGAAGCTGTGGCACGTATATACAGTGGGATGTTACTCATCCATAAGAAGAGATAAAATACTTCCATTTGTGACAACATAGATGAACCTCAAGATGATCAAGCTAAGCAAAATAAGCCAGGCTGAAAAGTAGAAAATCACATGATACCACTTACCACAAGGCCATAGCCATATATTCCATCCTGACGCTAGTTGGTTTATTTGTCTTTTCCATTTTGACTCTTAGTGTTGCTCTAATTATAAATCCAAACCAGTGGCTAGTGGAGATCTTTGTGCTCATAGCTTCATGCTTCCTGACATGCAACACCTTCATGCTCATCAGCAGTGGTACCCACGTATCTCTGTTCTTTCATTCATGCACCAGGAAATTTTTTTTCCTAATCTGATTCAACAGGTATAACTTTCTGATTTCCACAGTTGAATCAATTATTCATTTACTTTTAATTTTTTTTAATTAGGTGATTAATCAGATGCAAAATACTCTGCTAGAATCTGTGATATAATGATGAATAAGAACAACTCTGGAGGAGGACAAAAAATGGCATAAATGATAGAGGCTATATTCATCCCTCTGGAGGCCAAATCAAAGTTGTGACGGAAACAAGCAGCAAGGAAAAAATCACCTGGGATCTAGATGAACAAGCAATACAAATAGGGAGAAATCTAAGAAATCACCCTGCAATGGCAAAAGGTAGGACAGGGCAAGGATGTGGGGCTGCCAGGTCCCAAGCAGCTGAGTGAGACAGAGGCTGCAGCAGTGGCAGAAGCTTCTTAAAGGGGCCATATCCATGACTGGATTCTCACGATGATGAACCTGCTCGCTCTGAGCACCAGTGTCAATTTGGCTGTGCATAGGAGGCACCAGGGACTTAAAGGGAGACATTGTCAGAGTGAGGGCCCAGGTGAGGCTTGCTCTATACAGAAGTGCCGGCAGTATTCACTGTTCCCTATTGAGCCTTCCAGCTCTCAGTGTGCAGACACAGAGCTGCCATAGCTGTGACTTCATCAATTGGATAACAGAGGTTGCTCCGCCCAGAGGATTCCCTGAAACCCCACCTCCTTCATCTCAGGGCCCCACCCAAGCCGCATTGAGGTGTGTTCTCAGCAAGTCAGGTGCTCCTTGCTGAGCAGCGCCAAGACTCACACTGGAGGCAGCTGGCCTCGGTTTCTGGTGTGGCCTTTTGAGGTAACTAAAAGCATAGCATCTGTGGATTGCTTCCTAAATCTTAACAGGTGGCCCTGGAGGGCTAGAAGCTTGGGCCAAATTTGCCCTGCCACTGAACACCCTCTCAGGACTGTGCCACTGGACACATATTTCACAAATCCACACTAATAAGACCAGGAGACTTAGGACCTTTGCTTAGTTCATAGAAACAGACACAGAGAGACAGCCAAAATGGGAAGACAAAGAAGCAGAAACCATATGAGAGAAGAGAACAGAGAACCAGATAAAATGGAGTCAAGTAAACTAACAGATGCAGTGTTCAAAACACTAGTTATAAAGACGCTCAACGAACATTTGGAAAGTGTGGATAAATTCAGTGAGAACTTCAACAAAGAGACAAAAAACATAAAACTGGAAATGGAAATTATAAAAGGAACCAGTCTGAAATGAATAACACATTATATGAGATGAGAAGTATATTAAATGGAATAAACAAAGTGAATAAAGAAAAGGATCAAATACATTATCTAGAGAATGGGAAAGCCAAGGAAACGCAATCAGAATAGCAAGAAAAAAGATGCCAACACTATAAAATTAATTTAAGGAGCATATGGTACACTATTAAGGGTCCAAATATCTGTCTGACTGGCATAACTGAAGAAAATCTAGATGTTGAATAACTGTTTGAAGAAATAATGATGGAAAACTTCCCTAACCTGGTGAAGAAAATGGACATAAAGCCCCAGGAAGCTCAGAGAATTCCAAAAATCAGAGATCCAAAGAGGCCCATACTAAGACACATTGTAAGTAAAATGCCAAATGTTAAATACAAAGAAAGAATATTAAAGGCAGCAAGAGAAAAATAAATAATTACTTATGAGGGAACACCCATAAGACTGGCAGCCAATTTCTCAAAAGAGACTATGCAGGACAGAGGGCTTGGCAAAAATATATTTGACAGGATGAAGACCCAGAATCTACAACCAAGAATAATTTGTCCAGCAAAGCTATCATTTAGACTCAAAAGGCAGATAAAGAGCTTCCTAGACAAAAATAAGCTAAAGGAATTTATCACCACCAAGACAGTATTACAGGAAATGTTGAAGGGATTTCTTTAAGAAGAAAAAACATGTATCAAAAACAGGAGTAACGAAATGGAAACAACTACATTCCTATCAATAAGCACCGTAAACAGAAAAGAATTAAGTGCTCCAACCAAAAGGTAGAGTGGCTGAAAGGATAAGAAAACAAGACCCCTTATGCTGCCTACGAAAGACTCACTGCAAATTAAAAGACACTCGTAGACTAAAAGGAAGGGGATGGGGAGTTCTGGGTAAGTTTTGAGTAAATATAATGGAAAGAAACATCAGATTTGGGGGAAAGTGTTGCTATGCACTTATTTTTCAAGTGGCTGCTTGAAAAACATTATGAATTTCTAAAGCATATTTGAACCCAGCAGTTTCATGCAAGGAAATAATCACCTGGAAAGACCCCCACGCATGTGAAGTCACACACAGTTTTCAGTGATCTGAAGAAACCCATGCTGTTTGGAATTCGAGAAATATGGAGACATATGGCTGAAGGGGAAGCAATAAATAAATATATGTAATGACATATTCTAAAATACTTTATAAGGCCAGTCTAGAATTCAAACTTTTGTCCGAAAAATAGTGGCAGGCCCATTATGAAGTCTAACCAGACAGGCAAAATCACCAGCTCTCTAAATTACTTAGTAAATGCTCACTGGAAAAAAATGAACAAAGAAGATACAGTATTTATATACAATAAAATATTATTCAGCCATGAGAAAGAAAGAAAACTAGCCATTTCTGACAACATGAATAGATCTTGAGAGCACTGTGCAAGTGAAATAAGTCAACATAGGAAGACAAATTCTACGATATCACTTATATGTGGAATCTAAAAAAGCTGAACTCATAGAAACAGAAAGTAACATGGTGGTTACCAGGGCCAAGGGTGGGGGGGGGAAATTGGGGAAATGTTGCTCAAGGGGTACAGACTTGCAGTTAGTAGATGAATAAGTTCTGAGAATCTAATGCACATCTTTGTGATTATAGTTAACAATACTGTAATATATACTTAAAAATCGCTAAGAGACTATATCTGAAATGTTCTCACCACAAAAAAATATAATTATGTGATGTGACAGAGTTAATAGCTAATGGTATGTGGTAATCATATTGCAATATATGTGTATCAAACCAACACATTGAACACCTTAAACTTGTGCAATGTTGTGTCAATTATATCTCAATTTATTAAAGATACATTATGTGTTTGATTTATAATTTACATTTTACGACATTTAATTTTAGATATTTTAATGCTATTAATTGGTCTGAAAAGAGAAATAATTTTCATTTTGAAGTTTCTAATTTTGTTAAACAACATTTAAATATAAATTTTTTGCTCATTCATTGACAATAAATGGCAGTTTTGAAATAAGTCAAACTGTATTTTTCTTTTTTCCTATTATTTATCATAGAAAAAGTTTGCTTCTCTTCAACGATTTGATATTATTTCCTTTCATTTAGTCTTCTCACATTTTCTAAAAAACTTTTAATGTACCTATCTAATTTTCATTATAAATCAGGTATTTTATGCAATTTTTATTGTTTATTTCTATAATGTCTTCAATTACATTTCATTTTCTAGGAGCGAACAATCTTTAAAATTTACTGCACCAAAATTATGAGCTTAAACAATTTTCCTAATTTAGAATACTTACATTAGTATTGATTTATCTATTCCAGTCATTTTCAAAATGGAGCATGCAGTAGAATCACTGAAAAATATGTTAAATCCTGATTCCTACCCCTAGTTTCTAATTGAGTGAGTCAGAGTTAGAATGCATAAATTTGCATTGCTAACAATTCCCAAAGGTTGTTGATTCTCCTGGTCTGGGAATGACATTTACGAAATACTGGATCTATCATAATTTATCAGAGCTCACAAAATTTATTAACATATTGTGTCCATGTTTATGCCGTATTCTGAAATATGTCTCCATTTCATTGACTAAATTGATCCAATATTTTCAACCAGGAAATCGTTTTGTGTGTTTTGAATCTGTTTTTAAAACTTTACAAATAACAAAACTCATAAATAGTTCCAAACTGTAGTCATTGGGTCATGTTTTGACGCCAAATACCTACATGGATAACTGCTGATCAGTAATACAACTCTACCTTAACGTAAGTAAATTTAGATTTTAGTGAAAAAAACATACGATAGTATAGGCTGTGATTGTTTCACTCTGAAAACTTCACAGAATTAACTATATGTTATCTTATGTGGAATCGTGGGTTTTCTATTTAGTCACTGTTCTATTAGAATCAAAACCGAAAGAATGAGCATCGTGGTACTGTATTGTGATAGGTTTTAAAACTCTCAAAATCACTTTTCATTTTTTTTTCAAATACATTCCAAAGAGATGTATCAGGAATATAGCAAACTAAGATATACTTTCAAACTCTGCCACTATCAGCAAATTATTTAATGTGGAAAAATAATGATTAAATTCAGGATATAAAACTTAAGTTTAGTGACATGTAAACTGTTCTGTGTGATTTCCTTTGCTTACTTAAATACCTTATTAGAGCCTTTGATGCTGGCTATGAGTGTGATAAAAATTCTTATGACTTTCAGTGTTGAATATGTGAACTAATCTTTCTTTCTAAAATAACATGTTGGCTACATACAAAAGATTTTGGTTTAAAGGTCATTGTTTCTTCAATTACTTGAAGGTCTTACTACTTTCTAGTCTTGTACCTCTTGATATTGTTGAAAAGTTTGAACTTGATTTCATTATTCATGAGTAATCTCTTTTATCATACTGAGTTTATATAACTTTATTGATCAGCCGGAGGAGACGAAAATGAGGGTGAGATTGAGCCAAAGCGAAGTATAAAACAGGCTTTATTAAGGTCTGCAGGCGAGGTTCTTTGGTCCCGAGGAAAGGGACCAGAGAAGTCGTGCGTGCCTAGGGTATAGGTACGGTTTTTTAAAGATTTTGGCCAGGATGTCAGTGGGGTTACAGGGCGGGGACTTTTCTGTTTGGCTGATCTTGCTGCCCGGGAAGTCTCTGCTGTAACTTTGATCATGAGCCGTCGGCCATCTTAGGTATTGAACCACCTTCCCGCTGGCGTAATGGCGCCCATGAGCAACCAAACATTTATCTTTGCCTTTAAAGTTTATAATAATTTTTTTTTACGCATTGATCTTTCCTTTTGAACGTCTTCCTTTTATTTGTATTATCATCTAGATATAGATAAATTAAATACACTACATAGTAAGAAACATGACTGAAGCATGGCAATGGAAAAGGATGGTGCATGAAGAGCTAAATCAGCAATGAAGTGAAACAAAATCTGACAGACAGACTGGGTGTATGAAGGGGGATTATACAAGATGTATGTTGCTTCTGAAATCAATGATAGATCATGTGATGTTTAGAATGGCCCCATGTGAGGGCTACCATCAAGGATTTCCATCTGGCAGAAAACCACAGGATCAGTTCTTTCCTGACTCACTTTGCTACAGATTCACTGGCTTCTCAATGTTCCTGAGAAATATCAAACATAGTCCTATTTCAGAAGTTTTACCCTCATTATTTGCATTTTCTTTGAGGCTTTTTCTCCCATCACCTTTGTGTCAAATTCCTGGTGATGCCTTCTTTGGACCCTCTTGCTTTGCATGGACTCTCATTTTCCAGAGACCCCTCGCACAATTCTGCCACACATCTGAGCACTGCATCCAGAACCACCTGATAGATGACATAAGGAGAATAGCATGAGTAATTAAGTATATTAAGAATTTATTCCCGAAGTTAAGATACACATCACCCTGAAAAAATTTTATGTCTATCATGGATACTGTTTAATAATGTATAGTATTAAACAATATCCATGACAGACACACATCCATGTGTTGATAATAGTAAACATTATTCATAACAGATATCTTCATTTAGTTTTTAAAATAAACTAAATTAATTTAGTTTAATTATTCCATATATAACACCCAGATAGAAACCTGGGTTGTTATTTGATAGAATCTTTTTTTCAAATACTCACATTTGTATGTATAAATTTGAGGAATGTGATTCAATTATATTGATGATTTTCTAATTTATTTTAATGTATGTTTTACCAATAAGTTTCCATTATAAATACATATAGAACTAGTTCACTATAAAAATCTCCATAGTTTGTATTATTATCTGAATAAAACTTAATATTTCCCCTTTTGATGTACCCGTAGTTTGCACTTAAAGCTGCTATGACAATTATTTCATATACACCTTTAATAATAAGTCAAATGATTTAGTGTTTAATTCTAATATATGGAATTGCTGGTCAACCTACTTGCCTCATCTAGAGGCTGGACTCATTAACCAACTGCACTCCGTCGAATCAATGTCAGCCCAAACGACACCTAGTTTGTTGGGAAGAGACTGGTCAGGTCTTTTTTGGGTCTCTCAGGTCCCAGATCACTGGTAAATGTGGAAGGAAAGGCTCCCTTCTCTGTAACTTTATCCACGGCTCCCTTCTTTTCTTTCCTGTGGGAAAAAATAGTATGTAAGACTCTGGATGACTGAAAATGATCTAGGAGGGAATAAATATACAGTGAGAAGGTTAATATATAAAGCACTGAGGTGCTCTGCCATGAGCTGCTAGTCAATCTGCTGTCAAGAGCGTGCCACAGAATGAGAACTACATAAGCATTCTCAAGGTACGTGAGCACATCATTGACACTCCTGGTGGAGACATCCTGTGACATGCACTGGTTTGAGGTGTCTAGGAGCAAAAAGGTAATCTACTGAGGTCTTAAAAATAGTCACAGAAATGTAAAGTACAGCATAAGGAATATAGTTGATAATATTGTAATTATTATGAATGTATCAGATGGGTACTAGACTTATAGTGGTGATCACTTTGTAAGGTATATAAACATCTAATGCCTATGTTGTACACCTGACACTAATGTGATATTATATGTCAACCATAACTAAAAATTTTTTTTCAAAAATAAAAATATTTAATAAAAAGGTAGTCTAATGAGGCCTCGACTTGGCTTCAAAGACTAAATCCCAAATTTTTGCCCAAATTAGAGATTCGCATTGGCATTGACTTGGTGCCTACAACCATCAGTTGACAAAAGATACCATCCTGCCAATATTGTTTTCTCCAGGAGATAGAATTATTAGACTTTCCACACTCTAGTTTATAAACGTACATAGAGTATACTCCTTAATAAACAATAATTAATTTGATGTTTTACGCCTTAAAAACATTCTATTTAACATTAGGTAAAAATTTGTGAATGTATAAAATAGTTTTATGTTTTATGGATGACACTGTGATTCTCACTGCACTGGGCACAATCACAGAACATACAGGTGGGAGAGACATTTTCTGTGGTGACTAGAGGTCCAGATCTCGCCTTGTCCGTCTGCTTCAGGGCTGCCTAATACTCCTCCTCTGTCATCTCCATCATGGCCCTGAATGGTGCCTTTTGCGGAGTGGGGTGGGGGGTGGCTCAGACGGAACCTACCGAAGCTTCCAAAAACAACGTTAACGATTCACACAGTAAGTATTTGAAAAGCAATAAGATAAGGTTCATTTCCTTCCAACTACCAGTGAGTGTAAACTTGAGACAGCTTCACAGAGTCTGAAATGTCAAGAACGCTGCAGTGGTCAGCAGAATTTATGATTCCTCAGATATCAGCCTGCTGACCCTTTATAAAAAAGTGAAGCCCCTCTTACACCCTACAAGTATAGTGAGGTCATTTCCCAGCGGCCTCTAGGCCTACTTGACTGTTTCTCCGGGAAAAGTCTGGTATTGTAAGGTCCAGTTCTGTGGGAACTACATTACCCAGAAAGCTCTGCGTTGAGCGGCAGCGGTATTAAACCAGTGAAAGTCCAGGAATGGATATTTCTCTGAGGGCGAACCGCATTGGGGGGGGGGACTTCCGGCCTGTTCCTGGCTCTCCATCTGTTCTACCGGTTCTCGGGCTCCGGTTTCCACTCGTCAGGTGGAGGCAGAAGTGACGAACGGACAAGGGTTAGAGAAGGCTTTGTTCCACTGCACAGAGAGGCGGGTTTAGAGCCGGGGACATCGCCGCCTAGGAGGCCGGCCTCGGGACGTCGGTGCCGGGTGCGAATGCCCCGGTGCCCTCCCCCATTATTCGGCTGTCACCACTCCATTCGGCCCAGAGGCTTCGATGGCTACAGCCGTGCTCAGGGGCCCGCCTCAAGTGAGTGTGCGTACCCCGGGCCTCACTGCCCTCAGCCCCCAGAACCCAAAAGCCCCGTGTGCGCGCGCTGCTGCCATCTTCAGCCCAGGCCCTGGCGTCCGGAACAGACGCGCGTGGGTGACATCTGGGTGACGGGATGTGGGAGAGGGTCACAGGAGGAGGGACCGGTTGTGTGACGACGTGGGAGAAGGATTCGGGAACCTGGGGTCCTCTTTCTGCAGGAAACAGTTTTGGTTGATCGCGCTGCAGTGGCAGAATGAGTACCTTCCTTCTCAGGGCCCTGGGAGCCATTGAGAATTTTGAGGAAAAGAGACATCATCTAACACAATAGGGTTTGAAAAATCCCCCAAACTCTGTTCAATAGGAGAAAAGACTATAGGGGTGATGAGGACACTGGGGCGCTGGGAATTTAGTCCTTTTAAGAGGACACACAACTGGTGAGATACAGCACAGAGATTAGACAGTTTGCCAAGGCTACCTGGTTCTGGTGCTTCACAGGGGTACAGAGAAGGCCTGAGTCCCTGGAACTCTACCACGGTGACATCTCTCTAAGATCTGACTTTTTCCACAGGTCTCTGTGGCTGCAGAAGTGCTTTTGGAACCTGAGCAGGTAAGTCAAAGTGTCCCAGTCCCTCAGCGGTCCCAGTCATTCTGGATCTTTGGTGACATAAGACTTCACCTGCCATTCTCCCAGCCCTTGGGTTTGGAGACCCTGGAGTCAAGCTCAAAGGCTTGAGTCTAGGCCAGGTGTTATATGGAGGGGTTCCCGTTTCCAGCCATCAGTGGAAAGAGATGTGGAAGCTACTCACAGGGACAGGTCACAGTATCTGAACTTGGAGGTGAGGCTAAACTGGTTCAGGGAATTGCAGGTTTCTTTCTTTCCTTTCTTTCTTCCGTTTCTTCCCTTCCTTTCCCTCCCCTCCCCTCCCCTCCCCTCTCCTCCCCTCCCCTCCCCTCCCCTCCTCTTCCCTCCCCTCCCCTTTTCCCTTCCCTTTTTCCTTTTCTTTCCTTTCCTTTTTCCTGGTGAGACAAAAGAGAGAATGGGCAAGAGTCAGACTTGTCTGTTAAGTTAGGTCTCTATTTTGGAACCAATGGGAGGGTCTGGCTTAGAGGAGGAAGGTCATCTTTCTTAGGGCTTAATAAGCTCCATTAGGTTACAGGGTAGAAAAAGGTAAGCACACAATGATTAATGGGAGTATGAGAGAGAAGATAGGAATGGCACCAGGATCTGGTAGATCCTCTGATTTGGAGATCTTGGAAGGAGGGCGGACATGGGATAGGTGTGTGAGGAGATGGATTGTGGGTCTTCAGGGGTAAGGCTGTTCATGGTTTCATCTGTCTCTCTCCTGGCAGGGATGTGTGACCTTTGAGGACGTGGCTCTGTTTTTCTCCTGGGAGGAATGGGATCTTCTTGATGAGGCTCAGAGATGCCTGTACCATGATGTGATGCTGGAGAACTTGGCACTTACATCCTCCCTAGGTAAGCCCTCACATCCACCCCTGTGCCTCGGATGAGGCTCAGCCTTTCTTTTCCCCGGAGGCAGCTTTGTCTCTGTCTCTCTCTGTCTCTCTGTCTCTCTGTCTCTCTGTCTCTCTCTCTCTCTCTCTCATATTTGAACTATGGATACTGCTTTCTTCCCCAGTTTCCTGGGTGTGTACCATGGTTATTAGGGCTAGGCCAAGCACATGCCTACTTCTCTTCCCTTACCACCTCAACACCTGCTTCTCCAAAGCCTCTCAGGGAAGGATTCAGGGATCAGTTGTCTTAAAGTCGGCTTAATGGATCTCAACTGTCTCGCCCTCTCCCTTGCTGAGTGACTGTCTAGATATCATATATCTCTTCCTTCTTGTACCTGATATTGATTCATGCCTGACTTTGCTAGAAATTGTAGTCACTTACCTGGTTACTACTTTCACAGACTGTTCTTACAAGATCCTCCTTCAAGTTTCTTTAGTTTTCATTCGTTGTAAAGTGTACATAACAAAAAATACCATTTCTAAGTGTTATTCAGTACATTCTCATTTTTTTGCAACCATCACAATCATGCATCCACAAAACATTTTTTATGTTGCAAACTGAAATTCTACCCATTAAATAGTACCCCCCACCATCCACTGGCAACCACCATTCTAATTTCCGTATCTGTGAATTTGCTCAAAGTAGCTTATATGTGTCAGATCACATAATAATTGTCCTTTTACATCTGGCTTATTTTACTTAGCTTATTTACTTAGATAAAGGTTCATCTATATTGTAGCATGTATCAGAATTTCCTTCCTTTTTAAGACTGAATAATATTCTATTGTATGTATGTACCGTATTTGGTTTACTCATTCATCCATTGTTGGACACTCGTCTCTTATGAATAATGCTGCTATGAACATGGATGCACAAATATCTTTAGTGTCCTTACTTCAGTTCTTTTGGCTATGTACTCAGAACTGGAATCATTGTGTGATAATTCTATTTTTAATTCTTCGGAATTCTTTGGAAATATCCATATTTCCATACACCATTTTATATTCCCACCAGCAGTGCACAAAGTTTTCAATTTCTCCATCCTTGCCAACACTTGTGTTCTGTTTTATTTGATGATAACCATTCTAGTGGGTAAGTTGTACCTCCTGGTTTTGATTTACATTTCCCTAACAATGAGTCATGTTGAGCACTTTTTCATGTGCTTATTGACCATTTGTATATCTTTAAAGAAATGTCTCTTTAAGTCTTTTGGCCATTTTTAAATCAAGTTGTTTGCTACTATTTTTGTTGAGTTTTAGAAATTTTCGATATTGTTCTGGATATTAATCCATTATCACATAGGCGATTTGCAAATATTTACTCCCATCCTGTGGGTTGTATTTTTACTATTTTCATAATGTCCTTTGTTGTACAAAAGTTTTTCATTTTGGTAAAGTCTTAAAAGAAAACAGTGGAAAAAATAGACAAACTAGACTTTACCAAAATGAATAACTTTTGCCAAATGCAATGTCCTGAAGCTTTTCCACTGTTTTCTTTTAAGAATTTTATGGTTGTAACTCTTAAGTTTAAATCTTTGATCCATTTTGAGTTAATTTTTGTATATTATTCTTACATATGTCCATATTCAGTTTTCCCAGCATCATGTGTTTGAAAGTCTGTCCTTTCTCCATCAATGGGCCTGTCCTCTTTGTTGAAAATCATTTGACCATATATGCAAGAATTTATTTTGGGGCTCTTTCTTCTTTTCCCCACTCTCTTTAGTTCATATGTTTAAATTAATTTTTGAACTAACTCAGCAAAGGAATGAGTAGATACCAACTGTTTCTTGCAATCCAGCTACTTGAAATCATAAGAACAACATTTTGGAACCAGAGAATTGAAATGCAGAATTTTCAAAAAATACCAATTCTAGGTGGCATTTAGTATCCTCAGTATTGTGCAACCATAACAGTCATGTATCCACAGACACAAATTTGGCAAGTTTTCAGATCTGATTTCTGCCTTTTTTCTCTTTTCATCTGGACTCCCACATTGCATATGCTGGTCCACCTGATGGTATCCCATAGGTCCTTATGCTCTGTTCACTTCTACTCAGTATTTTTTCTTTCTGTTCTCAGATTTGATATCTTCAAGTTCGTTGATTCTGCCTGCTCAAATCTGCTTTTGAATCCCTCTAGTGATTTTTTCATTTAGTCATTGTACATTTCAGCTCCAAAATTTCTTTTCTGATTCTTTTTTATGTTTATTTCTTCATCGATATTTCCATTTTGCTCATGCAACATTTTCTGGACTTTATCCACATTTTCTTTTAGTTCTTTGCCCATCTTTCAGTTATTTGTTTCGAAGTCTTTATCTAGTAAATGCACCATCTGGTCTTAAAGTATTTCTCATGAGTTTTTTTTTTTTTTTTCTGTAGACTGGGCCATAGTTTCCTGTTGCTTTGTATTTCTTTGTTGTTGTTGTTGTCATTGTTGTTGTTGTTGTTGTTGAAACCTGGACATTTATGTCTTATGTTGTGGTAACTCAGGATACTTGATCTCCCCTTTCCACAGGGTTTGCTATGGAGGGAGAGGTTGTTGTTGTTTGCTTAATGGTTATAGGGTATCTCTGTGCTAGAGATAAGTCTGAGGTGTAAACTTAAAAGGTCTTCTGAGGTTTTTTCTGGGCCTATGCCTTTCCCTTGGCATGCGTGATGATTCTAAATTCCCTCACATGTGTGATTGATTTTGAATGTCCTAGTCCTTAAATTTCTGCCTCCCAAATGGGGAATACAAGAAAAATGAAGGGTGAGGGATGGAAGGAATAGATGCCTGCTGTTTTAATCCTCTGCAAAGTCACTTCCACCAGTGAGGTGGGGGCTTTACAACAGTGTTGGTATGGTTTGCAGCAATAGCTGCCCACATCTTTGTTGTACCTCCACCATCAGAAAGATAAGGCAGAGCACAGATTCCTGATACTTAGAGAATAGGGTCCCACCCTGACCTCTGCAAGATTCTCCAGGTACATGTGCATGACTACCTGCTCCTGGGTTCAGGGTAGGAAAGGTGGGGAATGGGGAAGTAGGAAAGGTGGGAAATGGGTAACCAATACCATGCAAAGAGCTGAAATTGAACAAAATTAAGTTAATTTAGAATGTTGTAAGCCTTCAGTAGGCTCTAGAATTGCAAAATAGTTAAGTTAGGTTGATTCTGCCAGTGTAATCATTGTCTAAGTTTGGAGACAGATTCCTTATGCTTCCTACTCCACCATCTTCTCTCTAGCTGTTCCCAAAGGCACTCTTTGTAATATTTAAATACCTTTCCTGTGATTTCTTGTGTGCTGAGTTGTTCTGGGCCAGTATTGGCCACTGACCTGTCTTTCCCTTACAATTTGGGTTATCTAGGTCATGTATAGTTGTTCATCTGGATCTAGGGGATCCAGAATGGACCTATCTCCAGGCTCAACAAGAGTGCCTCAGAAAGAGTCTGACCCAGGTGAACGGCATTTGGAGGATGTGACGTCAGCACCTTGTTCACATCATACCAAGATCCTATCTTCTTAGATTTATGTTTAGGTGCTGTTACCAGTGGCCACACACACCTTACTCTACCTTCCTTTTTCCATTCTTGATACTGCCAAATTGTCATTAACCCAGAGATAATCTCTGTCCTCTGGGCTGCTTATCTCGCTCATCCCTCACATTATTTTCTCCACAGTGCTTTCCAGTACTGGTGTGTCCTAAAGTGTGCACATATCTTTTAATAATTTTTTAACACCAGTTACTTTGCTCTAATCAGTTTTTCATGGGCCTGGATATAGAATTCTATACAGTATCACATATTACTCGCAGGTATAATCCTGCTCATAGCCATGGACAGAAGAATGAGTTGTAGAATGTGCCTTTCACCCTTGAGCCACACCCTTTTTCTATGTCTTGTGCCTGATGAGGCCTGCCCAATTCTGTGACCTTAGGGACCCAGTAGTACACAGCATCTGCTTCCTTAATCTGACTCCAACTCCCTTTTCCTGGAAACAGTCCTGTGGATTGGTTCTTTAATGTGTCAGATGTATATTTGTGATGGTTTTGCCCCCTCTCAAAAAAGTCAACATGTATCTCACTGTCAGTTCTTTGTTTTCAGGTTGTTGGAGTAGAGTAGAAGATGAGGAGGCAGCTTCTGAAAAGAGCAGTTCTGTAGAAGGAGAGTCACAGATCAGGATTCTTAAGGAAGGTTCATCTCCCCAGAAGGCCCAGCTTTTTGAGATGTGTGGTCCAGTATTGAAAGACATTTCACATTTGGCTGAGCACAAAGGAGCACATTTTGGGCAGAAGACAGACACATGTGAGAAACAATTCTGTTTCTCAGCCAACCTTCAGCAGTACCAGGGGCAGCACATTGGAGAGATTTCCTTTGGAAGTTCCATGGACAGAGCTTCATGTACAAAGAGCTGCACAGTCCATGTATCAGGGAAGCCTTTTGCCTGTGGGGAGGTTGGGAAGGACTTTTTAGCCAGCCTGGGATTTCTCCATCAACAGATCTCTCATGCTGGAGAGAATCCAAACAGGAGTAATGAGTGTGAGGCCATATTTCACAGTGGAAAAAGTTATCACAACTGGGGAGAATGCAAGAAAGCCTTCAACTGCATGGACACACTGGCTCAGGACCAGAGTGTCCTCACTCGAGAAGGGCTTTATGAGTGCAACAAATGTGGAAAAGCCTGCACTCGAAGATGTAACCTCATTCAGCACCAGAAAGTTCACACTCCAGAAAGGCCTTTTGAATGCAGCGAATGTGGAAGACTTTTTACCTACTACTCCAGCTTTGTTATACACCAGAGAGTTCACACTGGAGAAAGGCCTTATGAGTGCAACGAATGTGGGAAATCCTTTAGCCAAAGCTACAGCCTCAATAGCCATAGGAAAGTTCACACTGGAGAAAAGCCTTATGAGTGTAAGGAATGTGGAAAATCTTTTAGCCAAAGGTCCAACCTCATTCAACATCAAAGAGTTCACACTGGAGAAAGGCCTTATGAGTGCAGTGAATGTGGGAAATCCTTTAGCCAAAACTTCAGCCTCATTTACCACCAGAGAGTTCACACTGGAGAAAGGCCTCATCAGTGCACTGAATGTGGAAAATCCTTTAGCCGAAGCTCCAGCCTCATTCACCACAAAAGACTACACACTGGAGAAAGGCCTTATGAGTGCAGTAAATGTGGGAAATCTTTTAAGCAGAGTTCTAGCTTCAGTTCACATCGGAAAGTCCACACAGGAGAAAGGCCTTATGAATGTGGAGAATGTGGAAAATCCTTTAGCCATAGTTCCAACCTCAAGAACCACTGGAGAGTTCACACTGGAGAAAGGCCTATTGAGTGCAGTGAATGTGGGAAGTGTTTCAGCTGCAAATCTAACCTCATCAAACACCTGAGAGTTCACACTGGAGAGCGGCCTTATGAGTGTGGGGAATGTGGGAAGTCCTTTAGCCAAAGCTCTAGCCTCATTCAACACCAGAGAGTTCACACTGGAAAAAGGCCTTATGAGTGCAGCGAATGTGGGAAGTCATTTAGTTGCAAATCTGACCGCATTCAACACCAGAGACTTCACACTGGAGAAAGACCTTAGATGTGCAGGGGATGTGCAGCTCCCTTTCATTATAATTACACCGAGAAGAGAACTTGTCAGGGAGCCAGTAACCTGAATTAAAACCCATACATCTGCAAATTCACTGTGGGGAGATTCTCTTAAGTTTCAGGAATGTGGGATTCTTTAAAGAGCTGCATGACATTTGTTACCTGCCCAGGGCCCTTACCAGTTTCCATGACATATTCATTTCATCTCTGCCACCTGGCAGGTTCACATAGTGTGCATCAATCACTACAGAGAAGGTGACCTCTGTTCCCTACCCATTTCCTGGAGGAAATCTTGAGTAGTCTTATCCCTTCTGGGGTCCTCATTCCTTTCATTTTTACAAGTTAGGGCGTGAACCTAACTCGGTTTTGACCCAGTAGATCCCATCTGAGTTCTGCTGATGACTTGACAAGATGGCTACATTTTAAGGACATGTTAGTTTTCATGTGACACTTCTTTCGGATTTTCCCGCCTCCAAGCCACCAACCTGAAAACCCTGCCACATATTGCTTTGGATTTTGCAAAAATAAAGGCAGCATTGTTTATTCCACTTTTGATCTTGTATTCACTGTGTGAGATGATTTCAAAATAGTTTGGCTATGCCAGAATTAAGGAATAAACAGCTTTTTTTGGCATTCAATGCTCTTTGTGCCTCAGAGATGACATGGCAGTATAATGGAAGAATATACCCTTCTTTCTAGTATTGGCATAATATACATTGTTGTCCAGGATCTTCTAGGAAAGACTGCAGGGCTTTGTGGTCCTCATTTGTAGACCAAGTGTCAGGATTTTTTTAATCAGCTCAAGGAATACCCTGAGGAATTAGAAAATTGTGACAAACTTGAGTGCTGCTGGGAACATGAATTGTTTTTCTTGTTCACAGTTGATATCAATGATGCTCAGTAGTGTTGAGGGGAAACCCTACCCAAGGTTTACAAAGGAGCCCTGTGTCCTGATACCCAGAATTCACTAGGTTAGTGTCACTAAGAATATAGGGCCTTGGGGAACCATAATTGGTATTTAACACTGGAGTGGAGACCAGTAAAGTAGATAGAGTGTGCCCCTGCTAAAACTACATCAAAAAGTCTCCAGTCACTGTGACTCTGAAGGATCAGTGTGCACAGAGATTCTCAAGACCTCCAGGCATGTTTATCTTTTGTAGCCAGGGTCATTTTCAAAGAAAATAAGCTATCGGTTTCATGGAATCCCATAGCCTTTCTGTGTTATTCACTGAAAGGCTATTGCTACACAGGCAGGAATTTAAGCATAGATTGAAATGAGATCCCTTAACCCAGTGTTGTGGCTCTGTGACCTAGCAGGGATTCCTGTTGACTCAGGTAGTGACAGACTTCATTGCTCATCAACGTTTGCTACCACTGAGGCAAGGCTGCTCCAGTGAGGTCATCAGGAAAGAGTCAATATAGGATTGGCAAACCTGATTTTCTGAAAAGTGGGAGATCCAGATTTTTATTTTGAAATATTTTGTACAGCTTTATTTAGGCATAATTGACATGGAAAATACTGCACTTATTTGAAGTGTACCTTTTGTTAAGTTTTGACATAAGTATCAATCTATGAAATCTCATTGCAATTATAATAGTATCCATCACCCCTTGTCTACCTCATGCCCTTTTATAATCTGTCCTTCCTCTCCCCGGGCTTCCAGGCAACCACTGATTTACATTTATAATAGATTAGTGTGTATTTTCTAGAATTTTATATGATTTGATTAATAATATGCTTATTTCTGATTTCATTCATGGTTCTTTATTTTGAGATTCTTTAATGATGCTTACATGAGTAGTTCATTTTTATTGCCGAGTACTTAATCTTTTCTATGGATAGCCCTTTGTTTATCCACTGATCTTTTTACGGGCACTTGGGTTACTTCCAGTTTTGGCTATTGCAAATAAAGGCTGCTGGAACATTTATGTGTAATACTTAGATGTACATATTTATGTTTCACTTTTCTTGTGTTAGTAACTCAAAGTATAATGCCTGAGTCATAAGATAGGTGAATGTTGAAATTGTTGTTTACTTTTGCATACCTACTAGTAATGTATGAGAGTTCCAATTCTTTCATATCCTTGCCAATAGTTGGTATGGTCAGTTGTTTGACTTTATCCTTTTAGTAATATGTCTATTTTGCTAAATTATTCCCACAGCTTCCCAGTGCAGTTAGAGTAAAATCCATTTCTCATGATAACCTACAAAACCATAGGCATCAGCCCCTACACCCTCACATCCCTCCAACTACCCCTCCAGCCCTACTAGCCTTGATTCCATTAACCAGCCAAGCTCTCACTAGCCTTGGGGTCTTGGTTTCCTCATCTTTGCACCAGGATAGGGTCTTCAGTGGACTGCATAATATCACCTCTTACTTATTGTCTGTTTCCCTTTCTGTGCTATATAGTTTAATATCCATGTTCCCACTTAACCAGACATGAATCCCAGGTATGGGAAGAAGACATGACCAAGGTAAGCCAGTTGGTAATGGGCACAGCTCAGATGAATTAGAACCCCAAGGTGTCCCCAGAGTTAAAGTTTTTAGCCCATACTGCTCCCCTTCACAGGTGACCTGAGTGGAGATGAGACAGGGCCAAGAGACCCTGTTCTAAGCTTCATCTTTTGTTTTATAATGAAGAAAATTGAGGTTATGTTTACTTTAAAAAATATATAAAATAAAACATTTGAAAATGCAGAAGACCTATAATAGTTCAAACATTTTCTTTAGAACAATTTTGGACTTTAAAAATCTGATTTCAAATTTTACTATAAAGATATAGTTATGAGAGAATGTGGCATTGGTGAAAGAATAGATAATAGAGGCCAGATATAGACCCAAATGCTTACCATGAACTTATTTTCAACAAAGTTGCCTAAGTAATTCAAAGGTGAAAAGATATTTTCAACAAATTATTCTGCAAAACATATTTTCATGCATAATAGTAACCTTAATACTTAAAACATTCACAAATTAACTCAAAATGGATCATAGACTTTAATATAAAAAATAAAAATATATACCATTTTAAATATAGTGTATACTCTTTGTCCTTGTTTTAAGCCAAGATTTCTTACATAGGAAAAAAAATGAAAGAAAAATATTAATGAGTTTAATAAAATTTAAAATTCTGTAGTTCAAAGATAGTGTTAAGAAAATGAAAACTAGTTATAGCCTACAAAAAAAATTTTGCAAAACCTGTATCTGATAAATGGTGGGTATCCAGAGTATATAATAAGATAAATAACATTATTAAAAATGGGTGAAATATTTGAACACATTTCACAAAAGAGGTATGAGTGGTAAATAAGCACATGAAAATAAGTCCAGCATTATTGATATTTAAGGACATATAAATGCAAACCACAGTGAAATACCACTACAAACTCATTTCAATGGGAAACATTTAAAGAGGGACAATACCTCACTGTCGAAGATGTGAAACAACTCATACATTGCTGGTGGGGATAAGAGAGAGTAAAAATAAATTTGGAAAATACCGGCAGGTAATAATCTATCTGCTCATCAATTGACAAGATCTTATTCCTAAGCATAACCACAAGAGAAAAGGGAACCTGTGTCTACAGGAATACTTATATTTGTACAGTCCCAGCAACTATAGTCTTCAAAGCCAAATAGTGGATAACAAAAATGAATATCCATCCATGAATGGGTAAGAAATTATATTTATAAATATAATACTCATCAATATAAAGTAATGAATTACTAATACAAGAAAAAACATAATCAGCATGAGTGTATATTTCATCTAGAAAACAACAACAGCCTTAGAGAAACCAAAGCCTCCTACTGAGTTTGGACGTTAACATCTAACAAGAAGACAATATAAAGCCTTGGTATGGCCCTCCGTGCCATACCCCAGGTTCTGATAGGCCAGCCAACATGAAGGAAACAGATTTGCTCCTCTCCTCTGAGCTGTATTAAATGACTAAAGACCGAGGGCGCTTGGGAGATAGGAGAGAGCTCTACAGTTCACACCGGGGTCTCCACCAAAGTATCAACCTTCCTTTTTTGCCTCTCCTGTCCCAGACCCTTCCCCATTCACTCACTTTAAAACCAGCTGCACCATTTCCTGTTTAGGACCCCTGCCTTCTTACCTTCTGGCCATTCTTTGTTATTCCTACCAGCCTCGATACGTCCAACCTCCAGTAAAATCTCATAGTGCCCCCAATAATAATCACCTGTCCCCTTAGCCACCCACACAGATCTTTCCACCTTGTTCCTGAACTGCTTCTGCCACCTCCTCTCACATGCTTTAGAGTCAAGAAATCCGAGAGTCTAGTACCCATACCTTTGTCTTCTGCTGAGTCATTTCATATTTGTCCTTTCTTTGGGGGATGCTCGTATCCAGATGGAAGTACCCTACTTCTATTTTCTTTATGTATTCCACAACTATTATTTAACAGCAATACATGTTAGCCACTGTTTTGAAGGAATAAAGCAGAAAAATATCCCTTCCTGTAGCTGGATCACAACATTTGTTCTTTCATAGTTTCTATTTTGTTCATTTATCCCTTGCCTTTTAGACGTCGTCTTCAATATGATTCTATGACTCACTGATTAATTCTTTGAATATCTAAAGATCCATCTTCCTATTCTATTCAGTTCTTTCTTTATAAACATTTTCCATGACCAGTACTTCCCCAATTTTTTTTTTAGCATATCTTCCTTTCCTATGGCTTTTTTATTTCCTTGTCTCCCTGATTTTATCTAGTTATCTTAATTTTTTCTTATTTCTCTTCCAACACTTTTTTCCAGATGGCGTATTTTGTTGTCTGTGAATTTTGTGAGGTTGCCGTACTTCTTCCATATCTAATTACTTTTCCTCAGGTGTATGAGATGCTCTGTCTTGTGTGTGTCAGGATGGGAGGGGTGGTGTGACAGCTGATCAACCTGAGGATTCTCCAATCCTCTTGCCCTATTACTGTTTGTTTCAGCACCACAGACTGAAGATGGTAAAGGAAAGTGATGGCTGTCCCAAGGCCATGTAGGTGCTAATTTAACCACTTGTTTTTAACTCTTCCCACTGTGGCTTTGGGCTCTCATCCGAAAAGTCTGAGATGGCCTGAACCTCCCCTGTGGCTTGGAACAAGACTCTGTTAGTTACTGTCACCTAATTCCTCTACGGTGACTTTGGGGTATGATCAACAACCCTTGCAAGACCACCATCTCTCCTGGGCCCTGCAGCTCTCTTGAGCTTTCTACTCCCTGAATTGCTCCCTGCAGCTGCCATACCCTCTTTTACCTGGAATATTTCTTTCACATTGACATAGACTGAATGGGACCTGTCAAGTGCTAAGCTCTGCACAAACTTCTGAGGAAACAATACAGAGCAAAAGAGGAAAAAGTCTGTTAGTGAGTTGGTTAAATTCCATGGTTTGTGTCAGACAGTCAACACAACAAATTAGGAAAATATATTTCTTCCGATGGAGACCAAAGTTATGGAGATAAGTAAAGCAGAGAGGTGAATAAAGACTGATTGGGGCAGGGGGTAAAGGGGTGCTGAAATTTTAGACAATGTGCCCAGGGCAGCTCTCACAGAGAACAAAGGCCTGAAGAGAATTTGTGGAGAGCTGAGCATTTCTCTCCAAGAGGCACAGGAAAGGAGGATGAAGGCCCAAGGTTAGGCGAAGCCACCAGTTCTGAGAACTGCTGGGTCCAGTGAATCTGGAGCAGGGTGACCAGAGGAGCTGAGGTGGGACAGAGTCTCCAGGCCACTGTCAGGAAGCCGGTTTCTACACTGTGTCTGTGATGTTCAGAGTGTGACCAAGGACACTGCCATTCACCAGGCCCTCTTCTGTCTATGGCAGGGTAAACAGAGAAACAAGGAGTAAGGAATAAACTCTTAGGGCAAGTTGACAGACGTGTCCATTGACTCTATTTTCTTGTTATTTTCACATTTCTGGAAATTAATTTTTATTGCATTTTGTGAAGCTGTGAGTCTATGACAGATTGGAGAGCAGGGAGGTCCTTCACCAGAGGCATTTTGAACTCTGGCTGAGTGACACTAGTTTTCAGGAGCCTCTAGCAGAGGAGGGACAAGGACAGGCTTGGTTCTAACAGATACCTTGGACCGCTGCTTTGGGAATAAACTAAAGACTGGTGGGAGAGGGGGAGGCCAGCTGACCTCAATAATCCAGGGGGGAAAGGGTGTGGACTGGGCTGGGGAGAGGGGAAACGAGTTTTATTCTGGATATAACTTGAAAGTAGAAGAAAGACTGACAATATTTGAACTGCTGCCCAAGTCCCTTCCTCAGAAAAACCAACTCCATCTGCTTTCTCAACTCTCCCTTATCTTCTTCCGGGTGGTCACACCCTCCACAGCAAGTTAGGAAACACAGTGATGAGTTTGCCCCTAGCGTGTACAGTTCCCCCCCCACCACCCCACCCCCCAGCCATAATTGCAAACCAGGAACATCACACCATTGAAACCCCTTCCTTTCCCTCAGTCCTTATATGAAGTCTATCAAACATCAAGTACTTTCTCAATGTAAAATAAGCACCAATCTTTCCGTTCCCACTATAATGATCCTAGTCTCAGTCACTGTGATTTCTTTGCTGAACAGAGAGCCCCTCTCTGAGGTCCTGAGGCCCTCTGACTCACCAGCCTGGGATTAGTACAGGAGAAGAGACACGACCCTCATTCTCTCCTATACTTGTAGTCCACAAATCTCAGAGAATTAGAATGTGTTAGAAATTTGTATGAGACTCGGTGATGACACAACTTGACCAGAATTTATGTGAAGCTAATGCTAGTATTTGCATTTGTTACATTTCACTGCAGAAATGTGAGTGTGTTTGATGATGGCCTCTTGCCCCAGGCCCGGGGTGGTGGGGGTGGGGGCATATAATAGGTATTAGAGAGCTGGAGCTGGAGCAGGATGAAGATGACATCAGAGATTACATCAACAAGCAGATTTTATCCAATCACGTCTTTAATTACATCACTGACCCCAGGCCCTATAAAAGGGAAGACACTTCAGATGAACCCAGTGCAGAGAGCCAGTCACACAGCAGCTGAGCCTGTGGTCTGGGGTTACCCAGTTTGAAGTTCAGTCTCCTCGAGGAGGTGAGTTTCCAGAATGAAAGGAAAATTTCCAATTGTGTGTATGTAAGTGTGCATGCATGTATGTAGGCTTAGCTATGGAGATAAAGTCCCTAGGTACAAAGATATGTGAGGGGGAGTAGATTGCAAGAAGGGGGGATGGTCTAGTATGACAACTGCTCCAGCTGTGCTAAATCTAGCCTGTCTCCAGGAGACATTGCTTGGGAAAGTCTGTCTTCATGGCTTTGTTGTCTGGTTGATTGCATGTTTCTAGTAACTCATTTTTACGGCATCCTGTGAAAGTGTTGGTCCATGGCTGATTGGGGCGAGGGTGGGAGTTGAAATTTAAAGCATGACTGTTCAGTTGCTTACCATGTGCCAGCAAATGCTCCACATGCTTCATTCACATATATTAACTCTTAGCTGCCACGGCAATTCTGAGAGCTGGTGTCATTGGAGATCAGACCCACCCCCCGCCCCCATCATACAGATGAGGACCTGATGGATAGTCTATCTGGGGTCACATAGTTTGTAAATGCCAGACTCCAGATTAAGGACTCTGACAGTCTGAGTTTTTTTTTAATTGAGATACAATTGACATATAACACTGTATTTCAGGTGTATAATATGACTCAATATTTGTATGTATTGCAAAATATCACCGCATTAAGTCTAGTTAACATCTGTTACCACACATAGTCACAATTTTTTTTTCTTGTGATGAGAACTTTTAATATAGCAGTCTGACTTTGAATTCCAAGGTCTTAGCCATTATAATTCTCCACAGCTGTTGGCATGTCTGCAAATGAGAGCAAGTGGTTTCTATGTGCCTAGAGTGATCTAGAAAGAAAACTTGTGGGGAAACCAGAAGAAGAAACCATGGACCTTACAGGAAAGAAAGTTAGAGAGAGGGAGACAGGGAGACAGGGAGACAGAGAGACAGGGAGACAGGGAGACAGGGAGACAGGGAGACAGAGAGACAGACAGACAGACAGACAGACAGACAGGGAGACAGACAGAGAGACAGAGACAGAGACCAACAAATGTACCTGGACATAGAGTACCAGCCACAACACTTAAGATGGGGTTGGAGGGAGGAGAGGTGGCTCAGGCAGGCCTTGTGGGACCAGGAAGGACTTAGTACTTTTCTCTGAGGACAAAAGGGAGCCTTTACCAAAGACTAGAGTGGAGTATGACCTGAGCAGATTAGCATTTGATGAAGATTGACTGGAAGCTTTGTGATAAATGGATTAAGGAAAGACAAAAATATGTTTAATTTTCTCCTATTGTTTTTTTTCCCAAGTCATCTTTGCCTCATTAACTGATGAGATCAGGGTAGCTAATCTGATCAGCCAGCCTGATGAGGTTGACACAAAACATGAAATGACATCAACTAACAAACTAATTAGGTCTTTGTGTGCCCACGTATTAATCTCACCCAATACCCACCCACATTTTCCTATTTTGTGGCATGAAGCTTGCTTTATAAAAAAGTACGAATATTTGAAATCTTAACTATTTATACAATGAGAAAAGGACACAAAAATAGAGCAGCGATATAGAAGATTATATCTTTTTTCCATTCAACACCCCAAATGCTGTGCCTACTGTTGTCCACATGACATGATTTGCTGTCAGAAGTCAGTATGGACCAACACAAACTCAATTTCATCTCTGCTGGATCCTACATGCCAGTGGAAAAGAACAGAGATTAGAAACAGCAACATAAAACCATAACTTTGATAAAAACAGTGAAGTAAGAACAAATGTTTTCCAGAAGGAAGGACAATTGTTGATGGCATTAAAGAAAAACAGTGAAGAGAGTTTCCCATGGAATGTGTTACTGGACTGCCACAGTGAAGTTAGCTGGGATAGTCGTGCAAGTATTTATATGTGTTGTAGGCATATCCAACACAGGACAAGATCATTTGTGTGGATTTCAGCCTGTCTTTTCTATTTCGTTCACTTTATTCTTCAACTTTTTCTAATACTTTGTTTTCCTATAATAACTGACAGCATATTTGTAGCAGATCATTGCCTTCATTCAAATACATCATGTCCAATTGCAACTTAAGACCCATTTACTTCTTAAAATTAAACTTTTTAAACAAACAAATGTGACAGAAACAAACTCATAGACACAGAGAACAAATTAATGGTTGCCAGGTGGGAGGGGGTTGGGGTACTGGGTGAAAAAGATTAATGGACTAAGAAGTACAAATTGTTAGTTATAAAAACAGTTATGGGGATGTAAAGCACAGCATAAGGAATATAGTCAATTACATTATAATAACTAGGTATGGTATCAGATGGGTACTAAACTTGTTGGGGAGATCACTTTGTAAGTTATATAAATGTCTAATCACTGTTGTACACCTGAAACTAATGTCAACTGCAATTGAAAAAAAAATTTAATAAAATTGAAATTTTTATTGAAGAGTAATGAACATAAAGAAAAATGAAAAAGTGAAAATATATAACTTGAAGAATTTTATGGAGAAATACTTCTGTGTAACTACCTCCAAGATAAGAGATAAAATATTGCTAGCTAAAACAGGAAGTGCACAACTCTAAGAAAATAGGGACAGAGTCCACCTAGAGCCCTCCATATATGTACCTATCCCAGCATCTACTATTGTCTCAAAAAGTAACCAACATTTTAAATAACATTGGCAATATCTGTATGCTTTTGACTTAACATAAATGTAACTAAGCAAAATGTATGGTTTGGTGTCTGGATTATTTCATTCAATGTTTTGATATGTGGTTAATCCATGATGTTGTATAAAGCAGTTCATTTTTATTGCTGTCAAATATGCTTCTATATGAATTAATTAATAGTCTATTCCACTTAATGTTAGGCATTTAGATGGTTTACAGTGTGGAAATATTGTGAGTTATGATGATATAAATAAGCATTCTTATTTATGTCTTTGATGCACATGAGTACATTTTCCTGCTAAGTATATGCCAAAGAACAAATACAGATTGAGTAGATACCAGTCAAAATATTTCCAAAGTGAGTGCCAACCAGCAGTGACTGAGACATTCAGGTGATCCAAACCGTGCTTACACTCAGTCTATATGGTTTTAGTCACTCTGGAATATATTTTGTAGCATGATATTGTAGTTTTATTTTGCATTTCTGGAATCATTAATGAGGTTGAAAACCTCTTTCTCTTTATTTATCAATCCACTTTTGACAGTTCTATTAAGCAGTCTTCTATTCAATCGATTTGAAGGAGTTCTTTATAAACACATTCCGTGTTTCGTGTATGTATTGAAAATCTCTTCTATATTGTGCTTCATCTTTTAAATGAATGAATGACTCTATTTGATGAACAGAAGTTCTCATTTTTACATAGTCCAATATTTCAATCTTCTCCTTTATGCTGTTATTTTTATGTTGTATTAAAAATATCTCTTCCTATTATAAGTTTTTAAACATTCTATTTTATGTGGTCTTCCAGAAGCTTTATTGTTTTATATTTTAGAGATTTAAAAAATTACTCATAGTTAATTTTTGTAAGTGGTGTAAGGTAGGGGTCAAGATTAATTTTCCCCTTATGAACAGTCAGTTGACCTAGCTTCACTTATTGAAAAAACTTTATCCTTTGCACTTTAGTGTCATGTTTTTCAGAAAGCAGGTCGCTATATAGATGTCGATTTGTATCAGGACAATGTTCCGTTCTGTTGCTTTTTCTGTCTTTCCTTTTGTCATGATCACAGTCTTAATAAATCTAATCTCCTAATCCATTTTGCTTTCTGATTATGTACATCCAGAAAAATTATTATTCTTCAGATTTGTCTTGGGTATTTTTAGCCCTTTGTGTCTATATAATTTTAGAATCGTCTTGTCATTTTTCATGTGCACGCAAACATACACACATCCACTTGCTAGATTTTCATTGAAATAGCATTGCATTTATAAAGCATCTTGGAGAGAATTAAGATTTTCTATATTTCTGAGTCTTCTAACTCATGAACATGACTATCCTGTATATATATAGTATCTATGAATGTGTATTTGGGCAGAAGGCTTATGCATTTTTATTGGATTCTTTTCTTAGATATTTGATGTTTAACAGAAATATAAGTGATAAAATATTTTTTGTTTTTAACTGTAAGCTGCTTGTATTATTGTACAATACAATTGATTTTGGCATTTGGCATTGCATCATGCATCTTGTGAAAATTCACCTCATAAAGTATTTGTAGAGTATTTGGGATTTCTCTGCAGACAATATCAGGACATATATAAATAATGATATTTGATGCGTCTTCACTATTGTTGTTATTTACTGGTTAGGGAGCAGTCCAATGCTGTATAGAGTTGACAGTGGGCATTGATCTCAGTCTCAAGGTGAAAATTTTAAAAGATAATTTATGCTGCATCTTGTATACTCTATCATATCAATGAAGTTCTCTTTATTCTTAGTATACTGAGTATCATTTTTAATAACAAGCACTGATTTTTATTGAACATTTTAAGCATATCTAAGGAGATGATTATAGTGTTTTTTCTATATTCTATTAATGTGGTAGGTTACATTGGTTTTTAAATTTTAAACCAACTTTTCATTTAGAAAGTAAACTGCACTTGTTTGTGATATTATTATTTTCCTTAAATGTGACTGGATTTGATTTGCAAATAATTTGCTTTTAATTTATATACCTATTTTCATGAGAGATATTGGCCTGTAGTGTTCCTTCCTTTAATGTATTTGTAAAGTTTTATTATCAGAGAGCTGCTGAACTCATTAACTAAAAGAGGAGAGTTCCCACTATTTTATGCTCTAGGAAAGTTACTGTAAAATTAGCTCTCTTTCTTAAATGTCTAGTAGAATTCATCCGTGACTTCAGTAGGTGCTGAACCTTTCTGTTTGCTTTTAAATATGTCAGTGCTTTAATTAATTATATTTCTCCTATATCTAGCTTGCAGTCTTTAAGCAGCTACCAGTTGTCAAAACAGATCCCCAGAGAAACAACTCAAAAGAGATTAAATTCCTGAATTTAGTCTCTCTGAGAATTCTGTTAAGAATGGCTTTAGATCTCAGAATCTCATGTCAAGGTGAACAATCCAGGAATGATCCTGGGTCAGAAAATCTAGAGCTTAATACCAGCCAAGGACCTGCTACCCAGGAGGAAGAGGGGATCTCTGGGTTCCCAAGCACTGAGCTCAGCTTATTGTCAAACAGCAATAACTTTTGTGCAAGGCAGGAACTGCAAAGACTCTATAAGTCATTTCACTCATGGCTGCAACCAGAAAAACACAGCAAGGATGAAATTATTTCTTGTTTGGTCCTGGAACAATTTATGATCAATAGGCACTACAGTGACAGGTCTACATTGAAGAATAAATGGAATTCAAGTGGCAGAAACCTGGAGAAATTCATGGAAGACCTGAGCGATGATTGCATAAAGCCACCTGGCTTAGTAAGTAAAGGGGAAGAGAGGTGTAAGAAATAAGTAATGTCTGTTGGAGTCACCTGGAAGTAGAGAAATAAGAGTTCCTGTAGACTCAGTTATTAGTCCTTGCCAAGGAGAATTTTCACCATTCTAAGTAGCAAGGAAAAAATGTTTTATGTACATGTATTCAGTGGAACAAATGGGAGCCAACATATTGATATAACTTGATTTAAGCTGTGGTGGTAGGAGGGCCCACTAAGAAATTTCACAGTTGAGCAGAAACCTTAAGAATGAAGAGAAATTCCTTAACAGGAGTTTGTTTTTTCCTCAGAAAGAACATCTTTTTTTTTTTTCATTAGGGAAGCCACGCTAACTATAAGTTACCATGAAATTTAAAGTCAGCAGAGATAAAGGGCAGGACAGTAGGTGTGGGAGCACTTAGTAGAAAGATCTTGGGAAAGCCCGATGAGGATAGCTTTTTCACAAAGGCTTGTCACTCAACAGATCCAGATATGACAATGATAACGGTTTGTTTACAGGTCCATGTCCACATGCAGGGACAGGAAGCCCTCTTTTCTGAGAATATGCCCTTAAGAGAAGTCATCATTCACTTCACAAAACAGTTGTCAGCAGGAACCTCAATAGCAGCAAACATGAAGACACCCTCCTGGACTCCCCAAGATACTTCCCTGGAAACAGGACAAGGTGAGTGAGGGGAGCCCAGGTAACAGAGGGATGTTCTGTGTGGAACCCTTTTGGGGTACAATTTCACTGAGTCACTCCTTTATATTCACAGGAGATGAAGATAAAGAAAATGATGGCAGTATTTCTCTGGAAACGTGTCAAGAAAATGACAGTACTACTACTAGTCAAGGCCATCAAATACCTTCCCTACTTGTCATCCAGGAAGAGAGCTGTCCCAGGCCTAAAGAGGGACATGTTTTTGTGGAGAATCTGCTCAGCTCTAGAAGAGCAGGTCTAGGCACCTCCAGGTCCCAGAAGGGGTTCCTGAAAGGACCCCCTTCTCAAGAAGTCCTGTTGGAGGCAGGACCAGTGTTTCTCTCCGGGCCAGATCAGGTCACTCCTGAGCTTATTCCTACCCACCACAGCAATGTGGGAAACTCCACATGTGGGGAACACCAAGAAAGATTCCAGAGAGCACAAAAGTCATACCAATGTGACAAGTGTCCCAAGATCTTTAGGTATTTCTCTCGGCTGAAAATCCACCAGAGAAGACACGATAACGAGAGGACATTTATTTGTGCTGAATGTAACAAAGGCTTCTTCCAGGCCTCAGATCTACGCGTTCATCAGAAGATTCACACAGGAGAAAGGCCTTTCAGGTGTGGCACATGTGAAATGTCATTCAGCCACAGAACAAACCTTGTGGCTCATGAGAGAATTCACACTGGAGAGAAGCCCTATGTGTGTTCCTTGTGCCAGAGAAGCTACCGCCAATCATCCACCTACCACCGCCACCTAAGGACACACCAGAGACTTGCTTTCAGATGTGTTTCCCCCACACCAGAAGCTTCCTCGATGTAATGTATAAAAATGTATCTGTGAGTATGTGTTATTTCCATGGTACTTCTCTTTATGATTTATACTTCTCTTTATGATTTATAATACCCTGACTATATTGTCCATTTATTGTCTCCTTCGCTGAAATGGAAGTTCAAGGAAGACAGGAGATTTCTCAGTTTTGTTCACCAAAGTATCTGAGGTGCCTAGAAAGGGGCTGCCACATTTCAAATGACCAATAAAATCTGTTGAATAAATAAGAAAAAGTGTAATGTCAGTGTTTATCTCTTAAAATCTAGGAATATGCCCCACACAAGAAGGCAATGACACCCAACCCCAAAACACAAACACCCACTCATGGTGGTCCAGTGAGGCTTTCTCTGCCAGCTATCCTGTCCTCTGTCCACGCCCTTTATTTCAGTGCAGCCACAGACAGCTAAATATGTGGGGAAGGGATGAAGAAACCTGGAAAATAGGACTTAACCCATGAAAAGGAACTGTTATAGTTAAATGATATAATCACTTTTTTAATTCACTGGACATATTACAAGTTAAACTGGATGTGAATATCACTGGCGATGGGAAGTTGCAGAAAGTTATTATAACAGATACCAGAAAAGTCAAATATTTTTCATTCATTTCTTCCAGAGATGACAGGTATAGGGAGGAAGGGGAGCTTACTAGCAGAAACAGTTTGAAAAAAGCAGTTTGGAGAAAAAGAGGATTCTGGGCAATGCTGAGGCAAAGGCATGTATGCTGCTAATTTGGAATCCATTTGTGAGCTGGTTTCCACTAGGAAATTGGGGCTCAATCCCACTGAAACTAGATTACATGTAGAGATGGCCTGAACCATGGAAGGGGCACTCTACAGGGTAATTGTGACATTTCTGTGATTCCCTCGCTGCATCCATAGAAGGGAGAACTATTGGGCTGCAGAGAAGGTTCCACTGTGTGGAGAAGCATGTTTACCGGTCTTCTTTCCTGTCTCTAGGGATTTTGCTATAGTGAATATTCTGGCAAATGCTTCTTGGTACAAGGGAAAAATCTCTTTCAAAAGACCTCTGTGAGACAATTTACAAAATAATAGATGTAAGTTATGCATATTTTCCACAGTTTCTGGCACAGATCTCCAAAAACCCTTGTAATTTTCTGAGTGATGAGAGCACTCAGTTGGTCTTTGACCCTGGTTTCTGACATGGAGTTCCTAAATCCTTTAGAATTTCCCATATGGGTGTCTTTTGTTTCAAAAGTGACACAACCCTTGGTGGGCTCCTGGATGGCTACAGGATGGGTGGTGGTCCTCAGAAAGACCAAGCAATGATTAGAAGTTTAACTTTCAGCCCCACATCCATCTTCTGGGAAGAGGAGAGGGTCTAGAAATTGAATTAACAGTTGATTATGTCTTCGTAACCACAAAGTTCAAAGAGCTTGGTGAACACATTTGTGTATCAGGAGAGTGGTACAGCCCAACTCCACAGGGTAATGTACTCAACTCGCACTGTAATTCAGAAAGCCATTTAATGTTTTGATTTTCAGCAACATGAGCCCTGCAGCTACAGAAATCAGAGCTTTTAAGGCTATCATGGAAACCTTCTGTTTCTTATATTGGGACTTGAGCTGAGAGATAGTGACCTTCAACTTACCATTTTCTCTCTGTAAGCAGTAATGTGAAGTCAAAAGAATCCTTCCCTGAATACAGTCCTTTTAGTCACACTCACTGTCTTAATACTCACTGTAGCACTTGGTCTCAAGGCATGTACTGCAGTTGCTACTTCATCATAATCAGTTCCAGGTAACAGATCAATTATGATGCCAATGCATACCATGGGTCATTAGCACCCCATTTCCCATTGGCTAGGTGTTTAGTATTTCATTCAAGCCCAAGGGCATGGTTGAACCAATATTCAAATCTCATCCTTATGGGTTTATCTATTAGGAGTACTACTGCCAGAACCAGTTCATTATCAGTTAGGGTCCAATCAGGAGACAGAAATTTCATAGTAGTGTGAATAGAGAAAGTTTAATAAAAGTTATTAACTAAAACATTGGAGTAGTAAGGAATTGCTAGTTATAAGTAAAGACAACTCTTAAACCACTGCAATGACACTATATATATATGTATATATGTGTGTATATATGTATATATGTATATGTATATATGTGTATATATGTATATATACACAAACATACACTCACATATATATACATATAATCTCAAAAATTATTTTAAATGGCAATACAAAATAGTAGAAAATTTGTGAATATTTGACTGAAGGACTTGCACATAAATCATAGAAATCAATAAGAAAAGGACAAAAAATAAAATAGGCAACATATTTGAACAGATGCTTCATTAAGGAATGTGTATTAATGGTGAGTAGAAAAGTTGTTTGACATTAGTCATTACAAGATTCTAAGTTAAAACTACAATGAGAAACCACTACAAATCCACTAGGATGAAACCGATTAAAAAGAATCACAATACCAAGATTGGGCTCAGCCTAACTCAGACTTCAATGACTCCCGATGAAAATTATCTGAGGTCTTAAGTCTTTTCACCCTCCACTGATGTTTCCTCACAGCTATTGCTACCATTATCTTTGAATAATTACATAATAATTATTAATGATTTTTTGTAATTTGCATTTCAGTACCTTTTTTTCTGAGATAGCATCAATTCCTCATGAACGACAACAGTCCCAGCAATCACTGAAGGAGATGAGATGATGGGGTTCGATGTTCCCTGTGAACATGTGCTCTGCCTGAGAACACTGGTCACTATCACATACCAAAACACTAATTAATAAGTTGCACTCCGTTTGAGATAGATGTCAGATTCCTAAAGGAATTGACTATATCTTAGGATATTGAGTAGAGAATACTGAATGGATGAACAATGTTGTTCTATAGAGTAGATAGCATAACTGAATATACAAGCAGGAGAGCGTTCTCTGTGGGAACCAGAGGTAGAGATAACTCCTTGTCCTCTTACTTCATGGCGGCCTTCCTTATCCTCCAAGTTATGTATATTTCTGCTAACACAGATGCATTTTGTATCTGAGTGAGAATAGGTCCATTTGTCTTAGGGAATAATTGAAACAATATTTTTAGCCTCAAGTAGCATTCTGAGCTTCATGGAGTCTGAAATAATGTCTCCAAATAAGTGATCAGTTGCAGACAACACTCCCCAGAAACCTACCAACTGCCCCTAAAAGATAAATTCGCCATTTTCCAGCGCCGCTCGTGGTCCCTCGACATCTTTATTGATGAGGTCAATGAACGGGACACTTACGTCACCGGTACAGCAGCAGAAACTTCATTACCTAGAGGGCAATGCGCCCAAAGGTGGTGGGGTTGAACCTATGAAAGCCCAAGGCAGAGGTATTTCCGTGAGGGTCAGGGAGGGACTTCCGGCATCGTCCTCGTGGCGGTCGTTTTGGCCAATCCCGTCAGTTCACTGAGTTAGAGGCTTCCCCGCGCGAGGCTGCGGTCTAGAAAGTACCAAAGGAGTCGTCTCCGCTGCACAGAGGCGGGTCCGAGTCTTGGAGGGGGTTTACCGCTGGGTGTCCCGCCACAGGCTGGGATCGGGGCTTGCGTGCTACGCAGACTCCGCTTCGTCCACACAGTCCGATGGCGGCGGTCGCGCCGAGGATCCTGGCTGAGGTGAGTTCGTGTTCTCCGTTCCTCACCGCCCTCAGCCCCCGAACTCTTAAAAGCCCCGTGTGCGGGCGCTGCTGCCGTCCTGCAGCCTGGGCCCCGGTGCTCGTGGCCGACATCCGATCTGACGAGATGTGGAAGAGGGTAACAGGCTGAAGAGCCGGCCGTGTGAAGACGTGGGGGGCGACTCACTGGGAGCATTGGGGAGACCCCAGGCCCTGTTTAGTGTCCACAAGGAACGGAGACTGTGAGGGTAAATTTGCCCGAGGAGTTTCACTTCCGTTCTCAGCACGCTGGGAGCCATGGAGGGTTGTGAACAAAAAAGGAGCTTGAGATGTCCAGAAGTTTTCAAAAGCTGCTCAGAGGAAGACAAGACTCGAAGAGGGACGATAATAGGGAGAGGAAGGTGATGTCCTGTAAAAGGTTACGTAACTAGCAAGAGCCTGCAATGAGGATTGAGGCCCAGAGATAATGCAGTTATCTCAGGGTCACCAGGCTTCTGGGCTGGGCAAGGGGATTTAGTGGCCTGAGCCCATTGATCCTGGCGGTGCATATAGATTCCTGTAACTGCAGAATCGCTTAGGGGTCTTAGTTTGTGGTGCTTATTTCAGGGCCTCACTGATCCTTACCCTACCCTCACAGTCTCTGCGATAGTGGTGTCCTGGGACTGTTCAACCACTCCTCCAGCCCTTGGACCTGGGGGACTTAGACACCAAGCTCAGGGTCTTAAGTCGAGGTCTAGGGTTGTATGGAGTGGTTCCTGTTTTTGGCCATCAGTAGGATGAGATGTGGAAGATCCTCTTAGGCATGGGTACCAGAATGTGCAGAAGCTTGGAGGGGAGGCTGAACTGGTTCTGGGACCTGCAGGAATCCTTTCTTCTGAGTGGGAACTAGGAGCAGTGGGACAGGAGGCAGATCTAGAACTGCTGTGTGAGAAGTGGATGTCGATTGAGGTGATGGGTGCAGTGGGAGATTTGGAGCAATGGAGACAAGTGACCCGACCCGGGTCTCATTAGAAACCTTGTGGCTGCAGCATGGGACAGTATGAGTGTGGAGGTGGTAGAAGGACCAAGGAGGAGGCTACTGAGATATTCTGAGTGAGTATGATGGTAACTGGACCTGGATTGTGGCCGAGGAGGTGGAACAAGCAGTTAAATTCTGGAACAGTGTGTTAGGTATGGCTGCCTGGATTTTCTAATTTTGAGATTGAGAGAAGTAGGCGTAAAGGATGACAAAGGTTTGCTTTAAGCAGCTGGAAGATAGACAAAGTTCATAGTAAGAGTAATTTTCATTTGGGATATCAGGAGTTTTATTTTTGGCATCTTAAACTATGAGATGTTTCAGAGAGCAGTTCATGGGTGTCTAGAACTCTGAGGATAAGTACAGAATGGAGACTTTCCAGAAGGTAGTGAAGAGTGTGTGACCAGGGAAGAGCTGTCATCATTTTAATTTAGGGAATGCTGGTCAGAATGATAATGGTAATAGTAGACTAGGAAGAAGAGGGCGGGCCCCAGAACTGAGTCTCCCGTTTGGGCCCCTTGTTGGAAAGGGGTGTCACAACATAGATTAGAGAGAAGTAGTCATGTAGAGGGTAGGGGAGAGAATATGGTTTGACAAATGGCCAAGGCCTTCAAGGATGAGTGGACATGAGCTGGATGTGGAGGTATAGGAATAATTCGCACAAGATGAAACTGGAGCTTGTTCTTACAGGATTTTGTTGTGACCCTTGGTGTGGCCTGGATTGTTCCACCAGGCTGGTGGATTAGCTTAGGGGCATAAGTGGTCATCTTGAAGACTCACTGAGCATGGGGTTGAGGGGCACTGGAGCTGGGCCTTGAACGAGGGTTAGGTGGAGAGAGTAAGGCTGTGACTGGTAAAGGGGCATCAAATGCAGTACAGTGAAGGGCTGTGGGTATCTAAAATCTGATGTTGGTCTCAGTAGGTGAGGTTGAAGCAAGGAACAGTCAGGGAGGGAGGCTTTCATAGCAGGACTCAAGGCCACCACTGTCAGTGGGGAGTATCAGAGTCTAGGGTAGTACTTGATCCTGTTTAAATTTGCCAGGCATCTTCTGGATCGCATATGCTGAGTAATGAATGGATAGACCAAAGAGATGACTATGGTGTAGGGCAGGAGCAGACTAGAGCTGTGGGACTACATTGTGAGAGGGAGAGGTTTGGGATAGTGGGTGATGTTTGGGAGACAGAGTGTAAATTCATGCCCCCGTGCTCTAAGAGTGAAGGGTGAGCCCATGTTTGGTGGTGTCTGGAAAAAATGATACCGGGAACTCCAGGGGAATTGCCTGAAAAGGGGGTGTTGTGGTCCTGCATGCCAGGTCCAGAGCTTAGATGTCATTTATCTGCCCACCTGCCTGTAATGGAGAGCTGACTTAGTGATCAATAGAACCATGATGAGACAGTGGACATCAGTGCCACCCAGGCTTAGAAATCTCCACTGGCATGGGGAAGGGAGGATGAGCAAGGGATAGATTAAAGAGGTGATGGAATTAGACTCTTAGGAAAGAGGCTGATCATGGAATGAACTGTCTCCATCATGGCAGGGCTGTGTTACCTTTGAAATTGTGCTTCTGGGAATGTAACTGTGTGAGAGAAGTGTGGTTCAAAGAATTATGCACACGTGAAGAAGGTAATGTAAACCGATGGCATCAGGGCCCTGGAGTTGGGGTCGTAAGGGTGAAGGGTGAAACTATGTTTTTTGTGTCTTGGAGGGACAGTTTGGGGGACTTAAGTGTTGTCTGGCAAGACCAGTATCAGATCAGTTAACTTTCCTTTTTGGCCAGTTGTTCTCCCCAACTGTTGCAGATAAGATGGTTAGGAAGAAGAGTCAGAGTCTGGAAATGGATTAACTAACATGGATAAGGGAGAGGGGATGAATGGCAATGCTAGCTTCCCCCAGCCCTGTCTCCATGGTTTTTTATTCTCTCTCTAACAAAGCTGGCTTTGTTATTATTATTAGTTACAATCAGATTAGTAATTACAGATTACCACCAACTTCCAAATTCAGCCTCAAGGCCACCGCTGTGTTATCAGCTACTCCCTCTTTTTATCCTTTTGGCTAGAGCAAGAGGCCCCAGAATAAGTAAGACATGTACACCCTCCCTGTAGTGTGACCTTATTGCTCTAAGCACCAGGCATCCTGCCAGGACTGCAGGCGTCTTTCACAACACCCAACCTATGTTTGATAGCCACAAACAGAAGCTGAGTGAATTGTCCCCATTATAACAGGGTATGAACTTTGAGGACGTGGCCATTGACTTCTCTCAGGAGGAGTGGGGGCTCCTTGATGAGGCTCAGAGAATCCTGTACTACGATGTGATGCTGGAGAACTTTGCACTTGTGGCATCTGTGGGTAAGACCCTCACATCTCTCCTAGTGTCCTGAGGTGATGTCCTGCCTTCACTTTTTTCTCCACAGGTAGCTGTCTTTCTCATGGGCTCAGCTAATTTCCTCTACTTTCTTGTCATATGTGCTGGGGGTACCAATGCTGAGCTCTGTGGAGTGCTCTGAGCAATGGACTCCCCAAGCGTCTCTAACACTTGTTGCCTCAAAAAGTTCAGGGAAGTGTCTAGGAGTCAGGAGTCCTGCAGACAATTTAATGGATCCCACCTTGCTTGCCCTCCCCCTGGCAGGGTGGCCATGTCCAGATCCATAACGTCCAGTTCTGTCCCCTTCTTCTAGGTCTTCATGACTGCTGTGCCAGGTCATGGTCATTACTTACTTGACCCATGGGCTGTTCTTGTAAGACCCTCCTTTAATTGTTTTCAGTTTCTTCACTGAATTCTATTGTATACTGATTTTTTCTGGGCCAGTGCTGGCTGCTCACCTACTTTGTCTTTCATTAAGATTCCCATCATTCAGGTACAATTGAGGGTGCAGGGAGAACCCTGGTTGTTCTGCAGGGTGGACATAGCAAGATGGTCTCAGAGGAGGCCTGATCCTGGTGAGTGGCAACTGGAGGAGAGCATGACATAGGGTTGTATTCAAATTGTAACAGGAACCTGCGATGTGTCCAATAATGTTTTTGTGGAAGTACCACTGATCACACCTCATTTCTACCTTTTCTTCCCCATACTTGACGCTTGGTTGACTTGCCATTTCATCTGTGACTTCCTGGCTCCTTTCACCTTTGAGATCTCCATGCATCACCTGTTCATCTGCACTGCTTCCTCTACAGTAGTCTCTAACATTGATCTGTGCATATGTTGTGAGGTGTGCACATATCTTTAAATTGTCCATGAACACCGGATGCTTCAGTTCATATTGAATTTTACTGAGAAAGGACATGACTAACCTTCTGCACAACTTGCCCATGTCACCAGCAGACAACGTTCCTCTGAAGCCTGTTGGCAGAAGAATGGATTGGAGATCCTGCCTCTCTTCCATGTGGTGCATGCCATCTTTGTCCTTTCTCTGGTGAGGTCTCCCCTAATCTGTGATCTTCCAAGGCCTCGTGCTGCACAGAGCCCCTTCCTCAACCTGCCTTAGGCCCCTTGTTTTTAGAACAGTCCCATGGACACAACATATTGTGTCTGACACACCTTTGTAATGGGACTTCTTCCTCCCACTGAAGTAATCGGCCATTTCCTCAGCATTTTTCTGCTTTCAGGTTGTTGGCATAAGACGGAAGATGAGGAGGCCCCTTCTGAGCAGAGTGAATCTGTAGGAGAGTCACAAGTCAGGGCTTCTAAGACAGCACCAACCATCCAGAAGACTCATCCCTGTGAGATGTGTGTCCCAATCTTAAAAGATATTTTGCACCAAGCTGAGCACCAAACAATATACTCTTTGCAGAAACCATACTTGGGTGGCAGATGTGCGAGATACTTCTGTTTCAGTGCAAACCGTCACCAGCACCAGAGGCATGCCAGTGTAGAGAAGCCCTGGAAAAAAGATATGGATGGGTCCTCATTTGTGACCACCTACAGTTTCTACATGTCAGGGGAGCCTTTTATCTATAGGGAGGTTGGGGAGGACTTCCCAGCTACCTCAGGCTTTGTCCAGCACCAGGCCACTCCTAACAGTGAGGAGCCACACAATGGCAGTGAGAGTGGGCAGGACTTTCACAGTGGAAAAAGTCATGAGTGGAGTGAATGTGAAAAAGCTGTCAGCCACAACCACCGTCAGAGTGTCTGCTCTGGAGAAGGACTTTATGAGTGTAGCACAGGTGGGAAAGCCTTCAGCTGCAACTGCAGATATGTTCAATACCAGAAAACACACATTAGAGAAAGGCCATATAAATGTTGTGAATGTGGGAAATTCTTTAGCCAAATTTATAGCCTTATTGAACACCAGAGAATTCATAGTGGTACCAAACCTTACAGATGCAAAGAATGTGGAAAATTATTTACCCATAACTTTAATCTTATAAAACACCGGAGAATTCACAGTGAAGAAAGGATTTACGAATGTAATGAATGTGGGAAAATCTTTATACACAAATCTAGACTCATTCACCACCGAAGACAGCACACTGGAGGAATGCATTATGAGTGTATGGACTGTGGGAAATCATTTAGCTACAGATCCAACCTCATTGAACACCAGAGAGTTCATACTAGAGAAAGGCCTTATGAGTGTGGGGAATGTAGGAAGTCCTTTAGACAAAGCTCCAGCCTCTTCCGACACCAGAGAGTTCACACTGGAGAAAAGCCTTATGCATGCAGCGAATGTGGGAAAACCTTTAGACAAATCTTTAACCTTATTCGACATGAGAGAGTTCACACTGGAGAAATGCCTCATGAGTGTAGTGATTGTGGGAAATCCTTTAGCTGCAAATCTGAACTCATTCAGCACCAGAGAATTCACAGTGGAGAAAGGCCTTATGAATGCAACGAATGTGGGAAGTCCTTTAGACAGTTCTCTAACCTCATTCGACACCGGAGTGTTCACACTGGAGAAAGGCCATATGAGTGCAGCGTTTGTGGGAAGTGCTTTAGCCGCAAATTTATCCTCATTCAACATCAGAGAGTTCACACTGGAGAAAGACCTTATGAGTGCGATGAATGTGGAAAGTCTTTTACGCGCAAATCTGACCTCATTCAACACCAGAGAATTCATACAGGCACAAGACCTTATGAGTGCAGTGAATGTGGGAAGTCCTTTAGACAACGCTCTGGACTTATTCAACACCGTCGAGTTCATTCTGGAGAAAAGCCTTATGAGTGTGGTGAATGCAGGAAATCCTTTAGCCAAAGTGCTAGCCTCATTCAACACCAGAGAGTTCATACAGGAGAAAAGCCTTATGAGTGTAGTGAATGTGGGAAGTCCTTTAGCCAAAGTTCTAGCCTCATCCAACACCAGAGAGGTCACACTGGTGAAAGGCCTTATGAGTGCAGTGAATGTAGGAAACCCTTTACCCACAAATCTGATCTCATTCAACACCAGAGAGTTCATACTGGAGAGAGACCTTATGTGTGTAGTGAATGCGGAAAACCTTTTAGCCGCAAATCTAACCTCCTTAGACACCAGAGGGTTCACACTGGAGAAAAGCCTTAAATGTGCTGGGAATGTTTTCTTTTCTTATTCTTATTCAGTATAACAACACTGGAGGAGCCTCTGTAAGAGCCATTTACCTAAATTTAAACCTCTTATGCCAATATGCACTGTGCTAGATTACTCGTAAGTTTTAGGTACATGTGAGGTTTTAAGGAACTGCACTGCACTTTCTAACCTGCCCCATGCTATTACCAGATTTATGTCACTGCCAATTTCTGTGGCTGAAGCCATTTCACCTCTCCCACCTGACTTACCTGCACAATGCATTAGTCATAATCCCAAATGCCCTGGAAAGCTGACCTTTGTTCTCCCTTTTGCTTGAGGAAATTATGAATACCCTGAGCCCTTGGCAGAATCCTCATTCCTTTCTCTCTGACTTTAGGGAATGGACCTGCCCCAGTTTTAGTCCAGAGGACCCATCCTCAGCTAAAAAGGACTACCTCTTTCAGGGACATTATTGTTCTCACATTATACTTGTGATGAATTTTTTTTCAGGTTCTAATCGACCAACCTGGAAACTTCTGGTTTATGATATTTTTGTGAAGGCCTTTGTTTTTGTACGTTTAATTTTGGCGGTTCTATTCACTGCACAGAGTGATTTGAAAGAATTGTGACCTGTCAGCACATAGAGGTGAACAGATTTTTGTGAGGATCCCAACCTTTCTGTGCTTCAAAATGGACAGTTTAGTGGGAGAAAATCACTCATTGTCCAAAATTGATTTATTTTGTGTTGCCGTCCAAGACCTCGAAAGAAAGACTGCACGACTTTGTGGTCCTAATTTTCAGGCTTGTGCCATGATTATTTTGGTAGGTCAGAGGTCACCTTAAAGAGGAGACCTTTGTTGCCCTGTGAACACTATGAATTTTATTCCTTGTTCATAGTACGTATTACATAATTCTCAGCAACATTGAGGGGACCTTCCCCCCAGGTCCTGCAAAAGAGCCTTTTTCCACAATGTACAAAATTTCGTAGGTTACTGTTATTTTTTGTAAAACTATAAGAGTCAGGCAGAACTATAATTGGGACAGAAACACTGGATTGATAGGGAGTGCAAGAGACTGCAGTAAATTAGATGGGATATGCCTCTTCTGAAAGTTTATCCACAAATATTTCTGTGACTGGCTGCTGTGATTGGTGTGTACAGAAATTCTCAGGACCTCCATAGCTACGTCTTATAGCTGAGGTCATTGGCATGGAAAATAATCTAAACGTTTCGTGGATTCCTGTAGCCTCTGAGGTGTTCACCTCAAGGCCATTGCTCTAGAGGCAAGAAAACAAAACTAGAAGGATAATTCTGTATCCAGACACTGAGGCAAGGCTACCCCTCCCAGGGCACGGAGAAAGAGAGATGATATATAGGGTTGCCACCTAATTTTCTAAGAAAAAATGGTTATCTAGGTATTTATATGGAAACACTTTTTAAAGCTTTATTCAGGTATACATATAATTGACATGCAACAGAGTGCACTTATATACAATTTGGTAAGTTTTGATGTAGGGATAAAGCTATGAAACCATCACACTCATCAAAGTGAACTTATCTTGTCATCCATATAGTTCCTTCGTGCCCTTTTATAATCTCCCTGCCTCTCCCAGCACTCCAGGCATCATTGATTTACTTTCCTTTACAAGAGCTAGGTTCCTATAATTTTAAATAGGCCTCATAAAGTGTGTACTCTTTTAAAAAATATTGGTTTCCTTCATGCTGCACAATTATTTTGAGATTCAAGAATAATGCTCACGTGAATGGTTATTATTGTTTTTTTTAATCTTGGGTAGTATTCAGTTCTGTGAATAACCAGTTTGTAATCCATTCATTTATTAATGGTTCGGTATATTTCCAGGTTTGGAGTATTGCAAATAAAGCTGCTATGAATATTTGCATTTAGTTCTTTATATGGATATGTTTTATTTCTCAGACTTATAGGGTAGGTCCATGTTTTACAGTTTAAGAAATGCTGAACTATGGGTGGTTCCTTTTTGCCTTTCCACCAACAGTACGTGATAATTCCAGTTCCTCTACAACCCTGACAACACTTGGTATGGTTAATCTTTTTCAGTATTAGACCTGGAAATAAGTGTGTAATGGTAACTCAACTTTGGTTTTAATTCTATTTCCCTAAGAATTCATGATGTTGAGTTTTTTCCCCCCATGCATTAATTTACCCTCTCTTTATCTTCTTTGGTAAAATGCTCAAACTCTTGCCTATTTTCTTTTTACGAGTTTATTATTTTAATCAGTAGGAAGATAGTACAACAATAAAGATGAATGTTGGTTTTTCACTCATTCTTCAGTGAACGACTTCGTTATCATATGAAACAGTTGTTTTTGAATGTGGGAAGGAAATTTTCTTTCCTCAAATTTTTTCTTAAGTACAATTAAAAGCCTACTTGCACCATACACTTATAAGTTTAATCTGCATTGTTAACATATTCTCTGTCACTTTCCTTAAGTCTAAATATTCACTCATACATTAAATTGAGACTAGGTTTATAATATTTGTCAATTTCCCTGTTGTAAATATTCCCATCATGCTAAATTTCAAACTGCCAAAAAAATGGTGTCACTGAACATGGATTCTAGTAGCATACCATTATATTTTATTTGCAGTAGATTGATACAGAGCCAACAAATAACCTCAAGAACATCAATTTAAAAAAAAAAAACAGTAAAATGATTGGGAAGTGTCAAATTTTAAACACTTTTGAAAAACAGTTTGATGTAAGTATAATTGATTTAAAATGTACATTGATGTTTCTCATACATGCTTGCATCCCTGAAACCAACTATCCTGCCCTTTTTAATGCATCCTTCTCAAAATATAAAATCAGTGATACAAAGACATATTCTGTTTATAATGGCTATTTTCAAATGTATCCATAAATGGAAAAGACTGTTAGGAAGCTCCTTGAATCCTATCCCAGTTTTCCATTATTTATCGTCACAGTGGTTCTTGTATCTAACCCCATGCACGTTAGTGGGTTTTGTTTGTTTGTTTTAACTTATAATCCCACCTAAGTCAATGCATAACCTTTCATAATACATTTCTAAAATGTAAGGACTCAAATTCTGGTAATTTGAATACACAAGAATATTTTTAAGATATGCTATGTCTGTGCTGAATATTATTTAAGGCAGATTGCAATTAGGGTACAAAGTAGATTTGTATGGCTTTTCTTAGGTGTGCCTTTTAAGTTTATTCACATATGTGCTGCTCACCTCTTTGATATTCACTGAAAAATTAAGGTATTAATGTTTTATATGGTCAATATTTCTTGTGTAATTTTAAATTCAGAGTTACTCCTGAAAATCCCAATATGTATAAACTATACTTCCTAATATTGAACATAATTAGACTTCTCTAACTTCTATTTTTCAGATAAATGAAACATTAACCTTTTAAAGTTACACCTTTAGCAATTCACAAAATCCAATTATTTTTTTAAAAATTGTAAACCTTAAAAAAGGAAGCCAAAATCCCAGATTAAAAACTTTAATCTGCCTTTCACGATGTCTACACATATTAAATCATCACAACATGCATATTATATATATTTTACAGGTTTGTCAATTATACCTCAAAGCTTTAAGAAAAAAAAAAAGATTTAAATTACACACACACAGTCATGATCTGAACCAACATTTAGAAATAGAACAATGGAAGTGAATCTTATTCGTCCCATGGAACAAAAATACAGAATATAGTTATTACTTTACTTGCCCCTAAAGAGAATACACTTCATAGTTGTAAAAGGTTAGTTGTTGAGAGTTGTTCTGGGGGAATGATCAGTAATGCCTTATCGGTGGTCAGATACTGATAAGGGGCCATCATCACACATTGTTATTCATAGTTGCAACTATTAACTAATTCAGCCTTTTTGGCTTCATTGTGGATAGTCTTTTTTTTTTTTTTTTTTTTTGTCCCAAGACCAAAAGGTTGTCTTTACCAAGTTGGTGATAGGGACTTAGTGTAGTATGTGTGTATCCCTTGTGATATTTTGCCATGTCTACATATAGTAGGGCAGTCTAGTATTAGGGGTGAAATCCATAGCCATAGGGGTCTTCTAGTCAAAAGGCATAATGTGTCATTGTATCAGTAATTAATAAACAGAAAAACTCACTTCCTAATCATTTCACTACATTTCATTAATTTCTACATTCTTAGGTTATTTGTGGCTAATGAATCAGTATGGTGGAAATAGAATGTATTGATGGGCTACCAGCAACTCTTTCCAACTTCACATTTAGTGACGTCATATTGACACTTAAATTGACCACAGTGAGACCATATGTGCAGGGAAATTGGCCATAACTGCAAAACATGGCTTGATTTATTGTATTGTTGCAAATCTAGACTTAAGAAAAAGGGCCCCCATTGTCACCTACCAGCCCCCAATAACTTTACTACCATAACCTGAAGATTACCCCTAAGTGTGACCACAGTTCACTCATCTGAGTCCATACAGTAGCTACCACATTTTAGATGCCTCCATCCTGAACCCTCCCCAGATTTCCAGACCTATATGTCCAACTGCCTACCTCATGCCTCCACTCAGTGATCTCAGAAACTCCTCAGACTCTTAACATGGCCAAAACAAAGCTCCTGATCCCACCCTACCCGCCAGTGAATATTACTGCTACTGTGTTCTTCCCGGTCTTAGATAATGGAGCTTCCACCACTATAGCTACTAAGACTGACCACCCTGGGGCCATCCCTGAATCTTGTTTCACTCTCTTCCTTCACATTAGGAAATCTAGTTGCGCCTTTTTAAAACATGCATCCAGGATCCAACCACTTTTCCTGAACCACCATCCTGGTCTATTCAATTTTGGTTCTCATCTGGACTTTGGCAGTAGTCTGCAGCCTGACCATCCTTGCTTCTCTTTCAATCCCACAGTCTGTTCTCCACTCTACAGCCTGATGGAGTCTGGTGAGACCTTGTTAAAATCACTTCTCTGATTCAAATATCTCCCCATTACCTCCAGAATAGACCCCCCAATTTCTCAGTCATTCCAGTCCTCACTCCTTTCTCCTTGCCCTTTGTTTCCACCTAAAAGAAAGGAGACCTATGGTTTCTTGAGTACTCCCAACTCAGTTATACTTCTGAGCATCTGCACATCGTGGTACCAGTTCCTGGAAGAACCCTCCATTCTTGTTTACATTGGTTGCCAGAAATGGGAATACCTATATATAAAGCTTGACATGGACTTAACACCCTTGGCTTGGAATTTCTCCTGGGTCTCTAGACCCAAGACTGAGGGAATGACAAGAGCCCGGGATACTACAATCCAGAGAATATTTAGGTGGGGGTCAGAGCAAGTGAGGGGCTGACTTATGTGGGTTCCAAAGTGCTTTTGCAGCTACGGAAACCTGTATGAAGAGGCTAGCATTACAGGCATGAGTCCATGTGGGGTTCAAGGGGCTCATGCCTCCATGTACCTTTCCTTGGCCACTGATTGTCTAACCCCTGTGCCTCAATGCTCGGTGTCCTTTCTTATCAGCTGTGTCTCTTAAACAAAGATTCAAGATATTAAATGGATAAAAGTGTTGCTCAATAAATTGGACAGAATAATTGACTATACAGGCAAGAGAGATATTTTCTTTGGGAACCACAGACAGACTTGTTATACCAAAATTATTCAGATCTTGCTAAAACTGTAAGGCAGGCTTTATTAGGGACCATTGCCATAGGTGTAGGGACAATGGAGTTTTCAGTAAGGAAAAGAGTGGATTCAACTTCAGAATTTTTTAAGTTGAAATTTATAGCCAAGGAGCAAAATGGGATTCCTAAACTAACTTAAAGAGTCTTTGAGAAGGCAGGCCAATGTGATCAGATATCACCTGTGTACTGGTGAGGAATGAAGAAAATTTGATCAGACGTCATTCGTGGTCAGGTAGATATTGAGGATGAGAAATTCTTGCCAAACTAACTTAGCGGGATTATTTCTCTTGAAGACAAAGGCCCCAAGGACCAGGCTTAGGGGGGAAAGAGGGTAGTATAGAGGAACCAGACTGAAATTCAGCCAAGGAGAAACTGCCACATCCATCTTTGTACTCCAACAGCATTCCTCTCTCTTTCTTGGCATGACACAGTCTATTTTCTCTCAAGCCCCTGACCAAACATACACAGACTGACACACTAATGTTATGATGTGGAGTATTAAAATAATTTGTATTAAAATAAGATTTTTATTAGCTTCTACTAACGGGACATGCTTTGAGTCTTAATGACTCCATGGAATGAAATGTTGATTTGGATTTCTAGCCTTTGGGAGCATCAAATATATGTTTACCCCTTGGAAGCACGCTGAGCTTCATCGTGTCTGAAATAAGTCTCCAAAACTTGGGTTATCAGTTGCAGAGAGTGCTTCGCAGAAATATGAGTACGATGCCTTTTAAGAGGGGCATATGCCATTTACCAGTGCCCCTCTGCCTGAACCGCGCCTTTTTAAGCCAGAAGGCTTTCCTTGATGGCAGTCTGTGGCGCTGAGGGGACTACATTGCCCAGAATGCACAGTTGAGCGGCAGCACCGCTTTCCAATGAGAGCCGGGACTTCTGGCTTCCTCTTCATGGCGGCCATGTTGGCTACTCTGGGTTTTGTTCATTCGGTTCCACCTCAGGGGCACTGGATAGAGACTGAAGTAAAGAGACCAGAGAAGACCCGAGTGGAGTCGTGGTCCCCGCCTCACAGGCGCGGGTGTGAGGCTCTGCGACACAGCCCAGGTAACCTCCTCCAGTCTGCTCCGAGGGTCCGATGGCGGTGGCCTCGCCGAAAGGCCCGGCCGAGGTGAGTGCGTGTCCCCGGGGCCTCACTGCCCTCAGTCTCCGAACCCTAAACCCCGCGTACGCCCGCCGCTCACGTCCTGCAGCCGGGGTCCCGGCGTCCGGGCCAGTAAGGCGTGGCGGGTGACATCCAGGGTGACGAGATGTGGGAGAGGGTTACAGGCGGAGGGGCGCCTGGTCAGAAGTGAATCAGTGTAAAAAGGCCCAGAGGTTAAACAGCCAGCGCCAGTCCGGACAGGGGTGCAGGGAGGCCTGAGCCTCTTGAACCCCGCAGTGGTGTCGTTCTTCCAATGCTTGACTCTGCACATTCATATGGCTGCAGGAGTGCTACTGGAACCACCGGGAAGGGTAGCGTGTCCCAGCCCCTCACTGGCCCTGACCCTCACCCACACGTTTTCTGGAATGTGGTATATTTGGGTCCTTAAGCGCCATTTCCCCCGGGTTGGGGTCTGGAGACCGTGGAGAAACCCCAAACCCAGGGTCTGAAGTCCATGGCAAGGGTTAGATGAAGGTTTAACCATTTTTGTCAGCCGACGTAAACAGGTGTGGAAGGAACGGGTAGCAGGGTGTGCACATGCATGAGGTAAAACTGAGCCGAGAGTGTTCAGGAAGCTACAGGTCTCGTCTCTTCTTGTAACGAAGGGCAGGGGGCCAAGAGGAAAGAGTCAGGGCTGGAATGATGGCCTGGGAAACTGTATGTCTGTTCTGGCGCTATTGACCAGTTTTGGGTCAGAAGAGGGACGTGATACTACCGAGGTTCTAACTGGCGCCATCTGGCTGTAGTATGATTATAGATGGTGGGATTGAGGGATGAGGGAGGAAGATGAGGGTGGAGGCTACCGCCATAATTCGGTGGAGAGTTAATTGATCAGAATGGTGGCCTAGGAAATGTGATTGGATTCTGGATGTGTTGTTTAAATGGCAGCTCATATTTTCCAGTGTGGTCAGTGAGGGAGTGAAGCAGAAGACTCAGGGATATTCCTGAGTTTTTCTTCTTGGCAGCTGAGAGAATGGAAGCTCCATTAACTGAGATGAGGCAGGTGGTAGTAGGAGTAATATTTATGGGAGGTGTCTGGACCTTCTGGAATTCTTTGCAGAGCTCTAAGTGGAAGCATTAAGCAAGCGGCTAACTGCACAGGTCTGGAAATCTGGAAAAGGGTTAAGGATGGAGACGTGGAAAATGTCACCGCTACTATGTGGGCTAGGATGAATGAGTTGTCAGTCACGTTTAGGAGGAGCATCTTTCTGGTTATGGTGGTAAAGCTGTTAGGGTGCCATGAAGGGGCGGGGAGTGGGCTTAGGGGCTCAGGACTGGCTTTCTTGCTTGGATACCTGGGTGATGGTTTTGAACTTCCAACAGAGGTGAGGGAAGTAAATGGCCATGGAGGACAAGTGTCTCAGGTGCAAAATAGTGTGGTGGGTGCCCCAGGTTTCCAGTAGTAGAGTAGACATGAGATGGGTGCAGAAGCTTAGGAGTAATTGAGGTAACATGATACTCATAATATTCACCACTCTGAGAACTCTACCAGGATTTTATGAGGACATTGTTGGGAACTAGGGTCTGTCATTCAGGTTATCTGTGACCTGCAGCTGTGGTCAACTGTGTGAGTCACTTGGCCTAGGGTGGGCCACCAGTGAACCATATCTTTAAAGGAGGATTAGGTAGACTGAGAAAAGTTATGACTGCTGAGGGGACACCAAGTGCAGCACAAGCTAAAGAGGGCCATGGGTATCTGAGATTCACATATGGTTCTGTGTTGTTAAATATGAGGCCAGGAATGGAACTAGGCATGGAGCCCTTTGTAGAAGGATTTGGGGCTGCCACTGGAAACACTGGTAGGTCTCGGGTAAAATTGGATGCTGTTGCCCAATTGTATTAAGGCCCAACATTAAGGTCCAGGATTATGTACTGCATTTACATGTGAGGAAAAGCTGGAGGGGCTCAAATGGCCAGAGTGCAAGTTCTCCTCCCCACTCTTCTGCCACTGATAAGGTCTCCTGGTCAAACAACCCTCTCATCAATGGGACCAGGTGCAGTTTCTGCTTCCCTGTATATGGATTTGTTGTTTCCCACCAACCCAGAGTTATTCAGAGAAGCCAGTCGTATTATTTTGCAGGAACCAGAAGGTACCCTACCCTCTTGATCCTATAAAGCTTACATCTTACAGTTACTGGTTGTTGACTCTTTTTCAGAGTGCAGCCTCCACATTGCCTTTGTGGGTGTCCTCCTCCCAGGTTGTGAATCTGTGTGATTGATAAACTGCTGTTCATCGCCTCTGGAAAGGATCAGGTGTCATGTGTTTGGCCATTCCTATAACACTAAGATGGGAATCCCACCCTCACCGGTGGGGTAAAGAGGAGGTGATTAAAATACAAGTAACATGTGGGAAGGCCAAGGAGATTCCTTTAGTAGTGACCCTAGGCACATGGCTGTGTGATCTACAGAATTATGTGTTCTTAGAGAGAGGGAGTATGCCTCATGACTCCAGGGCCCTGGTATTGAGACTTACATGACCTTGAACACACCACACCAGTGGACAAGCCTGGCACAAGCAGGTGGAGCCCTCACAGGTCCACAACTCAAGATATCTGCTTGTCCACCTTCTCTTCTTGCTGATGACTGAACCCTGTGATAATTGAACTTTCTGAGGCAATAATGGTGCCAATGGCACCAGGGCCTGGTTTATCCTTTGAGTTGGGGAGATTGGGAGGAGGACGGGCATAGGGTAGATGTGGCGGGAGAGATTATGGGTTCTTGGGAGAGGAGCTTTTTGTGGTTTCATCTGTCCCCATAATGCCAGGGCAGGGTGACCTTTGACGACGTGACTGTTTACTTCTCCTCGGAGGAATGGGATCTCCTTGATGAGGCTCAGAGACGTCTGTACCAGGATGTGATGCTGGAGAACTTGGCACTTATAACCTCTTTGGGTAAGGTCTTCCAACTCACCCCTGTGCTGTGAACTAGTCTCGGCCCTTCCCTTGTTTCCCAGGAGCAGGTCTGTCCTCATAGCAAGACCCTGGGCTCTGCTTCCTTCCCCAGTTCCCTGGGTAGGTCTCATGGTTGGTTGGGCTGAGGTGTGTGCACTGTCCTCTCCTTCCTTGAGCAGCCCCAACCTATGCCGTCATGAAGATTTATAGAGAAAGAATCAGGGTCTGGAGCCTTCTAATGAACCTGAAGGACACCACCTTACTTGCCTTCTCCTTGACCAGGTGACTTTGTCCAGATCCAAGGCACCTGTGTGCCCAGGTTCTGCTTCCTTCTAGTTCACATTTACTCATGCCTGTCTGGGCCAGAAATTGCTATCACTTATATGGTTACTTCTTAAATGGACCGTAGGCTGTTCTTATAAGACCCTTTTCCAAAGTTCTCTGTGTAATATTCCTTTTTCTTTCCTGTGAGCTCTCATGTGCTGAGTTGTTCTGGGATAGTGCTGGCTGCTCATCTGTCCTGCCTTTCCCTTAGTACTTGTGTCATCAAGGTGCCATGCATCTGCTCATTGAGGGAGTCATGTTGAGTTGGAAAGCAATGGTTTACAGGATATATATGAATCTGGTCACAACAAGACGGGCTCCAAGGGAGCCTGGCCCTGAAGAGCGACACCTGAACGAGGGCATGATGGCAGTGCTGCATTCAAATCATACCAGAAACCTATTCTGTTTGACTAATATTTGATGTCAGTGGCCACACTTCATTTCTGTCTTTCCCTTTCTTGACAGTTTGCCAAATTGTTAACTCTACCACTTGTCACTTGTACTCTGACTTCCAGCCTGGGGTTAACCTAACATCTGAACTGCATGTCTCACCTGTTTTGCTCCGTGCTCCATCTGCAGTGCTTTCCACATCTCACTTGTTTTGCTCATCACTACATCTGCAGTGCTTTCCGCATCAGCCCCAGTGTATTGTGTTTGAGGTGTGCACATAGTCTGCAATAGTCCTTGAACACCAGCTGTCTGTCACAGTTATATCTTCTTGAGTCTTGACACACCCTTCTATACTGCACTTGTGTCACCAACAGACAAGTTCCTTCAGAAAGTTGTTAGTGGAGAAATGAATCATGGACCTTGTCTTTCCTCTCTGTGTCACACCACACAGTGGTGTCTTTCACCTCATGAGGCCTTTCCCATTTTGTGCTCTTGATATCCCAGTACTGCTGTGCAGCCCCATCCTCCACCTGAAACAACTCCTTGGTCCTGCACACAGTCACACGAACTGATCCCTGGATTCATTAGACACACACTTGCATAGTAGCTGCCTCCTCCCATCAAAGGCAGCATGATTTCACCAGCATTTCTTGCTTTCAGGTAGTTGGCATGGGGCCCAGGATGAGGAGGCACTTTCTGAGCAGAGCATTTCTGTACAAGGAGTGTCACAGGTCAGGACTTCCAAGGCTGGCGTGTCTCCCCAGAAGGCCTATCCCTATGAGATGTATAGTGTGGACTTGAGAAACATTTTGCATTTGACTGAGCACCAGGGAACACATCATGGGCAGAAACAGTACAAGATTGGAACATATGAAAAACAGTTGTATTTCAGTGCAGAACATCAGCATCAGAAGCAGCACATTGGAGAGAAACTCTTCAGAAGCAACATGGGCAAAGCCTCATTCATGAAGGACTGCAAATTCTATGTGTCAAGGATGCCCTTATCCTGTGGGGAGGGCGTGAGGGACTTCCCGGCCAGCTCAGGAGTTCTCCAGCATCATGCCACACACACCAGGGAGAAGTCAATCAGGAAAACTGAGTGTGGGGCAGCCTTTTGCAGTGGGGAAACTCATCACAGCTCTGGAGAAGGCACAAAAGACTTCAGTTATGAACGCATACTTGTTCAGCACCAGAGAGTCCTCACTAGAGAAAAATGCTACATGTGCAGTGAATGTGGAAAATCTTATAGCAAAAGCTACAGCCTTAATGACCATTGGAGAGTTCACACTGGGGAAAAGCCCTATGAGTGTGGAGAATGTGGGAAGTCCTTTAGGCAAAGCTCTAGCCTCATTCAACACCGGAGAGTTCACACTGGAGCAAGGCCTCACGAATGTGACGAATGTGGAAAATTATTTAGCAACAAGTCCAACCTTATTAAGCATCGGAGAATTCACACTGGAGAAAGACCATATGAGTGTAGTGAATGTGGGAAATCCTTTAGTGAAAGCTCTGCTCTCCTTCAACACCGGAGTGTTCACACTGGAGAAAGGCCTTATGAGTGCAGTGAATGTGGGAAGTTCTTTACCTACCACTCCAGTCTCATAAAACACCAGAGAGTTCACTCTGGGTCAAGGCCCTATGTATGCACTGAATGTGGAAAGTCCTTTACTCAAAACTCGAGCCTTATTGAACACCGTAGAGTTCATAGTGGAGAAAGGCCTTATAAGTGCAGTGAATGTGCAAAATCTTTTAGCCAAAGCTCTGCACTTCTTCAACATCGGAGAGTTCACACTGGAGAAAGGCCTTATGAATGCAGCGAATGTGGGAAATTCTTTACTTACAGCTCTAGTCTCTTAAAACACCAGAGAGTTCACACTGGATCAAGGCCCTATGAGTGTAGTGAATGTGGGAAATCTTTTACTCAAAACTCCAGCCTCATCAAACACCAGCGAGTTCATACTGGAGAAAGGCCTTATGAATGCAGCGAATGTGGGAAATCTTTTAGCCACAGCTCTAGCCTCATTAAACACCGGAGAGTTCACACTGGATGAAGGCCTTATGAGTCCAGTGTGGATGATTGTTTATCCATAGCTCCAACATCGGTGACCACTAGGGTATTCAGAGTGGAGAAAGGCTTTATGAGTATTGCAGTGTGGGAAATTATTTACCTTCAACTCCAGGCTCTTAAAACATCATAATGTCACTTTGGATGAAGGCCTTATGACTGGCTAACGTGGGAAATAGTTTACCAAGGTCTAGCCTCATTAAACTCTAGAGAATTCCAATAAAGAAAGGCCTTATTAGCGCAGTGAATGTGAGAAGGCCTTCAGCTGAAAAAATTAACTTCACTGGATAGCACAGAGAGAACTGCCTTATCTGCGCAGCTGTGTTTCTTTGTTCAGTGCAACGATACTGGTGGAGATCCCTTATGAAGATGCCATTTGCCTTTATTGCATCTCATACATCTGAACATCCACATAAATTTCAGGTACGTGGGAACTGCATCATACTTTTTAACCTGCCCAGGGCCATTGCCAGAGTTATGTCACTGTCAGTTCTATAGCAGAAGCCATTTCAACTCAACCTCCTGAATAGTGACCTCAGTGGGCAACATTTACTCATCCTATAATGTTCAGGGAAGTAAACTTCAGTGTTCTCCCATTTATGTGATGATCCATGAGTAGCCTCTTTGATGAGTTAGGGCATGGACCTTACCCATTTTGGTCTAGAAGATTCTGTTAGACATTTGAAAAGATGGAATATATTTTTAAGGAATATTGTTGGTCTCACATGAGTACTGTGATAGCATTTTTCAGTTTCCAAGTTACTAGCCCAGGGATTGTGCCTACTATTACTCCTGTTTGTGTACCACAATAAAGGTTTTATCATTTAAGCCACCATTAATCTTGGGGGTTCTATTCACTGTATGGGGTGACTTCAAATTAACTGGGTTTGCTAGCATGAAAGAGTGAACAGGTTTGATTGGGATCCCAAACTTTATGCATTTCAGAGGGGACAGTGATGGCACAATATACCTCTTCAGTTTCAGCCTAGTTTGCATTGCTTCTCAAAGCTTTTAAGGAAAGATTGCAGAGCACCTTTGTAGTCCTAATTTGTAGCTTGGATGCCATGGTATTTTGTAGATTCAGAGTTCAACCTGAGGAGGGGGTCGTTGTGACAACCTTCGGTGCTTCTAAGAGCAACATGAACTTGTTGAGAAATTGCATCATGCTCAGCACTGATGAGGGACTGCCTGCCCCCACCCCTCCCGGGTCCTGCAGTGGAGCTATGGGCCCTGATCTCCTGAAGTTTATAGGGTAACATTGATAGTTTTAAGATTATAGGGACCAAAGGAATGATCATTGTTACAGAAACACTGGGTTAATAGGGAGTAGTGAAGACTGACACAAACTGGTTGGCTTGTACCTCTTTTAAAGGGGCATCCACAGTGTTCCAGTCACAATGGCTGTGAAGGATGAGCAGGTTCAGAAATTCTCAGGCCCTCCACAGCTGTATGCCTGTTTGGCTGAGGGCCCTGTTAGAAAATAAACTAAAGGTTTTGTGGATTCCTGTGGCCCCTCCAAGCTGGCCATTGCTGTGCAGGAAAATGACAGAAAGGGGAGCTCAGCCCAGTGATGTGGTCTTTGTGACCCAGCTTATATTCTTGTTGAAGAAATTGGAAATTGTTTTCATTCTCAACTGTTTTTTTCTGCCACTTGAGGCAATTGCCCCTGCTCTCGTGAGGATAGAGAATATGGTCATTATGGTTGCCAAACCGGATTATCTAAAAAGTAGGAAATCCAAACTTTAATGTGAACCATATTTTTAAAGTTTAAATGAGGTATAAATGACATGCAGTAACCTGTCCATATTTAAACCATACAATTTGGTAAGTTTTGACATCCATATAAATCCATGAAACCATCAATCATAATAATAAATCCATCACCCCCATATTTACTTTGTGTCCTTTGATAATCTCTGACCTCTAGGCAGCCATTGATTTGCTTTTCATTATAATAGATTGATTTGAATTTTCTACCATTTTATATGATTGAAATGATAAAGTATTTAGTCTGTTCCTTAGATTCCCTTATATTACATTTTGAAATTCATCAAAGGTGCTTACACGAGTAGTTCATTCTTTTTATGTTGTTTGGAAGTATATTACATCAATGTACCACTATTCATCTGCTTATGGGTATTGTTTCCAATTTCAGCCATTGCAAATACAACTGCTACAGAAGAAATTGTACATAGTTCTCCATATTGATGTTTCCTTTCTCTTTTCTTAAGACCTTGAAGTGCAATACCTGAATCAGAATGTAGGTAAATATGTAACTTTAAGAAATACCAAATTGTCATCTAAAAGGATTATTCCTTTTGTGTTCCTACCAGCAGCGTATGTGAGTTAAAAGTGAATATGGCTTGCTAAAAGTGAATATGGCTTTTAAAATTTTGACCCTCTTAGTAAATATGTAGCAGTATCTCAGTCTGGTTTTAGTTGCATTTCCTTGACATTTTGTGATGTTGAGCCTAGCTAATGTACAAGAAATATGGGGGAAGGGTAAGCATGTTAAACAGTACAAAGAATCAACAATCCAAATCTAGATTGTGGCAAATTCTAATGGATAGCAGTGTTAGCAACTTCATCAAGGGAATAAGAATTAAAAAATGATAATGGTACATATAGGTTAAAAGACTTTACATCCAAATTTGCAATCAGTCTGCATTAAATAATGAATACAACTAACAAAATTTAGCACTTACAGCAATTTATCATAATTTTAAATATTTTAATGTTCTAAAGTTACTGTAGTTATAGAAGAACCTTTACATTTTAGAAACACATTCTGAAGGGGTTATGTGCGAAATGACGTATCTGGGATTATAAAGAAACCACTAAATGCATGGGATACATGAAACAAGAATGGTATAAAATGACATAATGACTTCCTGATGACAGAATAATGACTTCCTAATAGTCTTTTCTATTTTTAGATATATTTGAAAATAGCCTTTACAAAAGGTAGAATATGTTCTGTTATGAGTAATTTTATAATGGTGAGAAGGACAAATTTAAAAGGGCAGGAATAAACTTTTTAATAGTATGTACACGTATTTTAAATATGACCAATTTAAGTCCATTATGCCTGAATTAAACTGTTTAAAAACAAATATTCAAAATTTGTCAGTTCCTAATTTTCCCCCCATTTTAATAGATATAATTTGTGTGTGTGTTGAGTGGGGGAGCATTTTCCATTTTATTTGAACTGATATACAAAAATCTTACAAAAGATTTGAGGGCCCTTTGTAGCCTTAAAATAAAAACAACGAATAACCATAGAAAGTTGGAATTGAAAAAAGCCTTTCATGTCACAAGGCCCATTTTCCTTCTTTTGCAGGGAAGTAAATTAGGGCCTAGAAAGGGGAAGTGACTTGCACAACTAGTTAGCAAAATCGGAAGTAAAATCCAGGCTTACTAACCCTCAGTCAAAAATTAAGAGGAAGGTAGAGATTTCCTATATTCAACCTGCTCTCACAAAGGCTCACCTTCCGTTATCAACATTCCCCTCACTCCACCCCCGGAGTAGTACATCTGTTAAAATTGATGAACCTCCATTGACACATCATGATAACTCGGAGTCCATTGTTCATATTAGGGTTCACTATTGGTGATGTACATTCCGAGTTTGAACAAATGTGTAATGATATGTATCTACCTTTAGAGTATCACATAGAATTTCTTCACTGCTTTGAAATTCCTCTGTATGCTGTCCATCCCTCTTTTGTCCTTGCCTTACCGGGAGAACCACTGATATTTTTATTCTCTCCATAGTTTTCCCTTTTCCAGAATGCTGTATAGTTGGAATCATACAGTATGTAGCATCTCAGACTGTCTGTTTTCACTTACTAACATGCACTTAAGGTTTCTCCCTGTCTATTTTTTTTTTTTTTAGGTGAGTCAACTGTTAGTTGACCTCACAGATTGCAAGGACCTTGTCGGCTTACAACCCCTCGTTTATTTTTTATTTTTTAGGTGGTCTCTCATCCAAGTACTAACCAGGCCCGACCTGCTTAGCTTCCAAGATCAGATGGGATCGGGCTTGTTCAGGTTAGCATGGCCGTAGACTCTCCCTGTCTTTTCATGGCTTGATAGTGCCTTTCTTTTTAAAACAATAATATTCCATTGTCTGGATGTGTACCACTGTTAATCCATTCACCTACTGAAGAAGACATCTTGGTTGGTTCCAGGTTTTGGCATTTATGGATAAAGCTACTATAAACAACCATGTGCAGGTTTTTGTGTGAATGTAATTTTTCATCTTCCTTGGGTAAGTACCAAGGAGCACAGCTGCTGGGTTGTATGATAAAGTATGTTTGTTTTGTCAGAAGCTGCCAGTGTCTTCCAAAGTGCCTGACCTGTTCTCACCAGCAATGAATGAGCTCCACATCCTCACCAGCATTTGGTGTTTCCAGTGTTCCAGATTTGGGGGCATCCTAATAGGTGTGTCATGGTATCTCTTTAAGGATTTTTGCATGAGAGATGCTGGTTTGAAGTTTTCTTGTAACATCTTTTGGTTTAGGTATCAGGGTAATGCTGTTTTCTTAGAACGAGTTAGGAATTATTCCCTCTGCTTCTGTCTCTTGAAAGAGATTGTAGAGAATTGGTATAATTTCCTTAAACATTTAGTAGAATATACCAGTGAGCCCATTTGAGTAGGGCGCATTCTCGTGTCTGAAGGTTATTAATTATTAATTCAATTTCTCTTTTTTTAAATTCTTGTTATTCCTAATTTACAGTTTTTATAATTGTCTAATAGTTCTTGGGCATTCTGTTTTGTTCTGCAGTCTTTTCTGTTTGATTGTTTTTAGTTTGGGAGGTTTCTGTTGAGTTGAGCTCAAGTCAGATTCTTATCCTAGCTGTGTCCAGTCTACTAATAAGCTTGTGAAAAGGATTCTTCATTTCTATTACAAAGTATTTGATCTCTAGCATTTCTTTTTGGATCTGTTTTAGAATTTCTACCTTGGTTTACATTGCCCCCTCTGTTCTTGCATGCTATCTACTTATCCAGTAGAGCCCTTAGCATATTAATCATAATTACTTTAACTCCCTGTTCTCATAATCCCACATCTTGCCTTTATCTGAGTCTGGTTTTGATGCTTGCTTTCTCTTCTGACTTTTAACACATTTTATTATGCTTCATAATGTTTTATTGGTAGTTAGGCATGATGTACTCAGTAAAAGGAACTGCTGTAAATAGTACTTTTGTTCTGTGATATTAAGGTGCGGGAAGAAGGGAAGTGTTTTGTGGTCCTGTGATTAGGTCTCATAACTTTTTTTGCATTGTAATTTCCTATTTAACTCATGAGTTCTTTAGAAATGTATTTTTAAAGCTTCTAAGCTTAGAAAGTTTTGTTAGTAGTTCAAAGTTTTATTTGCTTTTATCAAAAAGCTATTGACATATAACATAAGTCTTAGTCTATTAGTGAGTTAGTACTTTTGGACTGGACTTCACACATGCCTTTTCAGTTACTCTCTGCCTCATGTGAGACAGGATGGCTAGAGTGGGCTGGAGTAGGGTATTTCCTTTCCCCGGGTCATTTAGGCTCTGCTTAGTTTCTCCTGGGGGCAGACTGTAATGAACAAATCCTTGGGCATATTTCAAAATAGTTCCTTTTCCTCTCTCCCTGCTAAAAGCACACTGGGGTTTTTGCCCCGTAATCACCGTGAGAACCAGGAGGGAGTCCAGGATGGAAAACTCCACAAGAGTGAGGGGCTCTCCCCATGACCGAATTCCCCTGGAATTTTTATCTCAGATTTTTCCCCGCTGAGCCTCCAGCAATTGTCCATTACAGTTCAGGTTTCCCAGCCCCGGTGCTGCTTCCTGTGGTGCTTTCATTTTGGACGTTCGTACTTGGGTAAGTGGTGATTCTCTTTATTTGCCTCGAGATCTTCAGTTTGGGGACAGTAGTTTGCCCTATGACTCGACTTTTAGGCATCCAACAAGTTTATTCTGTCAGTTCGTTCAGCTTTTTAGTTGTTAGGTTGGAGTGGTAACTTCCGTCTCCTTATCCGCTGGGCTGGAAACCAGAAGTATCCTCCTGCCCTTTTTATTTCATCTTCTAACAAATGAAAGTACTGCTGCAGTGACACTGTTAAGGTCTAAGTGTGTAACCTCAAAATTCACTTGTTGAAATCCTAACCCACAAAGGTGATGGTATTAGGAAAAGCCTTATGGAGGTGCTTTTGTCATGATAATAGAGCCCTCATGAATGGGACCAGTGTCTTACTAAAGAGGCTCCAGTGAGACCACTAATACCTTCCACTTGAGGATATAAGAAGTCTGCGACTCTAAAAAGGACCCTTACCTGACTCCATAAAACATGTCAGCACACCGTTGTAATTTATGTAAGACTAAAGTTTCATTTGTATTGATTAAAATTTAAAGGTTACATTGGGGTTATCAGCTAAGTTATTATTTCCATGAATTATTCTGTCTCTTTATTCGGTGTCTGGACATGAAGCATACTTCATTTTGTCTCAGCCCTTTCTTTCCTGAGCGCTGTCTTTCACAGCATCTTTTCTTTCTCTTTGGAATACATCATTGTGTCTGAAAATGTGTTTCCGAGTGCCTGAAAAAAATTACACAGTGTAAATCCTGTGAATGGTGGACTTTTAAATGCTAAAATTCTCCCCACCTTTCCTTTAGAATTACAGCACCTATACCTACTGTCATTAAGATTTTTATTTGCCTTGGGAGGAAGAAAATATTCCAAATTGCTGAACTCTGATTTTTCACAATGCCAATGACCACCTCCAACAGATCCAGGACCTCCCTTACTCTAACTGAAAAAGAGGGTGTTAAGTTTTTAAAATTTGTAAAACTACATATCTTGAGCAATTTATTATTTTAGCCATTTATAAGCATACAGTTTGGTGGTATTAAGTACATTCACATTACCCTCGTTATGTTAACACTTACTTTGATTTTTAAAAAGACCCTGGATTTACAAGTTAGAGTTATAATTTGCCCATTGAGAGCCCCCCTCATTCAGATGTGCCATCTATGGGGTTCAATCATGTTTGTCAATCTTCTTCTCTAGTGATAAGGAGTTGGCACATGAAATCCTGAAGTGGCCAGATGAAAGTGCTGTAAATTCAAAATGACTTGCATACCAAGTTGGCCATATGTGTCCAGAAATCATTTAAGTTCATGTGCCTCTGATGAAATTGTGGCTCCAGAAACCCTGGCATCTGTCACCAACTTCCTCCATGTTCTACCCTTTACTCTCCTCTTTTGGCCTGATATCTTGCCTAATTGTTCACGGAGAAATTAGATCCTATCCAGCAAAAGCCAAATCATCTCATCTACTGAGAAGAGAAATGCACAGGCCCACACCCATATTATCCTTTACTCCCCACATCGTGTCTGAAAATGTGTCCCTCAGAAAAACGTGTCCTTCCTGTCAAAAGCCAAACCCGAGGTAAAAGATTTAAATGTAAGGAAAACCAGAATATCATTTTGAGCTAAAGACTCTTTAAAACAATACCTTCCAACAAACAGCAGGTACAAGGGCAAGCTGACTCAATCCTTTTTTTTGAAAAGGAGATTACCCCTCTCCACCCCCATGGAAAGTGTCCTCCCTATGCCAAAGGGAGAGTGATATCAAGGAGGGGAATTTGAGGATGAGAGAACTCTCCACAAACACACCTTGTTAAAAGTAATTTGGTTCTTCCTTTAGCATCTCCACATAATTTAGTTACTTTTCCATAATCACCTCTCTTTGTTCAATCTAGTATCAAATCATTTAGGTTTTGCCACCCTTTTGGGTCTTGTTTTCTTAGCAGGGCTCCCATGTCACATAAAACTTAAGGAAAGACATTTGTATGCTTTGCTCATGTTACTCTGTCTCATATCTATTTGTCAGGCCCATCCTGAGAAGGTGGAGGTAAGGTTTTGCCTCAGTGACATCTTCCTTTCTGGTGCCTCTGAATTCTACCTCTTTCACTGGCTAGATTCTTCAGTATGCTGATATTCTCTCAGCTACCATCTTAAGAAACTATGAATACAGGTGGATCTTTAAAAACTAAACATATCATACAACCTAGTAATCATGCTCTTTGGTATTGATCCAGATGAGTTGAAAATGGACATTTACATAGAAACCTGCACGCAGATGTTTATCGCGACTTTACTCTTAACTGCCAGAACATGAAGATAACCAAGATGTCCTTCAGGAGGTGAACAGACACATGTACTGGCATGCATCCAGGCATTGCATGTTATTTGGTGCTTAAAAGAAATGAGGAGACTGGTAAAGACCCTTAAATGTGTATTACTAATTGAAAGAAGCCCATCTGAATAGGTTACATATGTTACGATTCCAACTAATATGTCATTCTGGAAAAGGCAGCAGTCTGGGAAGGGAAAAAGCCCAGTGGGACGAGTGGTAAATAGGTAGAGCACAGAATGTTTAAGGCAGAAACCATTCCGTGTGAGGCTGTAATTGTGAGATTCATGTATCCAAACCCATTGGAATGTGCAAAGCCAAGGGTAAACCCTGATGTAAACTTGACTCTGAGTGATGATATGTCAGTGTAGATTGATTAATTCTAACCAACACACCACTCAGTATAAGATGTTGACAGGATAGTGGGGAAGGTGAGGCTCTGAGTGTGTGTGTGTGTGTGTGTGTGTGTGTGTGTGTGTGTGTGTTGGCAGGGGAAGTGGGAGAACAGCAAAGGCAGAGCAGGGGGTATATGGAAAATCTACTCTGCTCAATTTTGCTCTGAACCCAAAATTGTTCTAAAGAAACCAATGTTTTAAAATTCCAGTACTGTCACATGGCTGGCCCCCTTTTGAGAACTCAATTTGTCCAGGTCACGTTAGAGTCAAACTTCTGTGAATACTTGTACTTTCCCCACACATCCTTTCAGTGTCTTCACCTGACATCCACCTCTTCCCCACCCCGCATATTTCAATACATTCTTGGCACCCGCCAGACTGCTCAAAAAACTGCCCTCACCCCCATCACCGATGATTTCCATGATGAAAAGCTAATTCCCACTTTCCATTTTCCATCTTATTGGATATTCTATCAGCTGTAGGAGAGGAACATTTTCCTCTACTCTTAGGGTATCTGATGGGGCCTAATACTGACAGTGACCTAAGGCAGATTAACAGGAAAAAAGCAAACATTTTGCTAAATATTTATACCTACACGGGAGCCTTCACAAGAGAATGAAGACCCGAAGAAGTGACCAGAGCAGGAAGCTTTACCTTTTAGACAAAGAATCAATAAGATTTGTCAATTTGTGAAAGATTGACAAGACAGAGGGTTTAGGGTTGCGCTGTGGGTAGTTCACGGTGAAGAAGCAAGTAGGAAGATGGCTGCGAGTTTAACAGTTTTCTTGGTACAGATTACTCAGACCCCAGTTCTGAAAACCTCTTCCATCTCTGGAGATTAAGAATGTCTCCCTTCCTCCTGGTGCAGGGAGGGTCTCTTTCACATGGGAGTTTAATCTAGGAAGATAAAAGAGGTTCAGAGTATCCCCTTCCTGGCAGCTGCTAGAAATAAAAAATTTCCACGTCTCCCTTATGTTGCCTGAGTCGTGCAGTGCTGGGGAGCTCCGAGGTGGATGCCTGCGGCCACGGGGGACGCCCTCCACCCGCTCCCAGCCAGGGAGAGACGCGCTCCGAGGTGGGCCAGGCCGAGGTCAGACGTCCTGGTGGCCCGCGGTGCCACGCTCGCCGGCTGGCGATCAGAATCCATTCTGCCGTTCGCGCAGGTTGTTGGGCGCCTTCTGGTGCCACTTTTATATCATGTCCTTTCTCCGGAGCTCTGGGGAAATGGGAAATGGGTGGGATTTGGATGGGGTGCCTGATGCAGGGTTCCACGAAGCCGGCAGCGCTGTCAGGTTGGCCCCAGTCACTCCCGGGCATTGGCGCCTCATCCGTTCCCTGGAGATGGCACCTACAGGGTTCTAGGAGTCTGACCATTGGGTCAACTCCCGGCTGGGAGAATTCTGCAGCCAGGTGGGGTCAACCAGCACCCACTCGTGATCCTCCACCCACAGAAGCCTACAGGGGTCTGTGGTAGAACAGGAGAGGGTGTCCCGCGCCCGGATGCCGGCAGGCTCTGGAGGTAGAGGCTGGCCTCGGTCGTGTATGGAGGCTCATGGAGGGCGTGACGGGAATGTGTACATCCCGATTGTCAAATTGGGTTTTTCTCAAAATTTCCGGTCTCGCTGCCAGGGTGAGAAATGGGTATGTGGTGCACAGAGCCGGGAGTAGAAGGCCATGGGCCAGCCAGGACCTTTCGTGCATCTTGTCCGCTGAATTTTTTCTAAGTCCGCATCTAGACACATGGATGGTCCGGCGCCTGCCCATGTGGGTGAACCAGGGAGGGCGAACCCGCCAACCAGCTCGCACTTCCTCTGCCACCACACCCTGTGGAGATCAGATGATGGTCCCTGGGAGCTCTGTAAGGGCCGTGGTTCCAGGAGGCCTGCGGACCAGCCGCGATGCCCAAAATTGGTATTTTCTGCTGCCATGTAGGCCAAGACCTGCTCTGCGGTAATTGAGGCCGAAGAGGTTGGTGCTTTAGGCGTGCACAGCTCGGGGCATGACCATGACCCCCGCCAGGCTCTGTCTCTACTGCTGAGACCACCCGTCAGGATCTCAAAGCCGTCTCTCATGCACACGGGGCCCTGGCGGCAGTATAGTCTCCGGTCTCCAGTGCCCAAGGGTTGTGGAGGCTCTCACATCACTTGCACACCACCACTGGAGCCCAGTGTGGACACGGCAACCCCAGCCTTCCTGTCACGGACTCCTTTCGGCATCTTCGCCTGCCATCTCCTGTGAAAGGTGGTGAGGCTGACGCAGCCCCTCTGGTTGCTGTTCTCCGGACTCCTATTGGGTTTCACATAGTGATGCACATAACCCTCGTGCTCTACCCTCTAGACTAACATGCGCAGACGAAGGAGGATGCTCTGCTTGCTGTGGCTATGGCCTCTCCTCCCCTATCCAGGCCAGGCAGGAAAAGCTCTCTGAGGTGGACCGAGATAAGACTGGGTGTCCTGGTGGCCGTCAGTCGCCTTCCTGCATCCATATCTATGCTGCTGACGTTTGTGCTGGCCGTTGGGCGCCATTTTTGGTGGTGGCTTTTATAGTTTCCTCCCTCAGAGGTTCTGGGGTAATTGGAAAGGATGAGATTCAGCTGCCACGAATGAGGTGCGTTCCAGGAGGCCAGCAGCACTGGCTGGTTTGTCCCGGCCACAACCTGGCATCATTGCTGCATTTGTTCGCCAGAGACCGTACCACACAGAAATAGAGTGACTTTTGCCGCAATACTCGCCACTAGTGGGGCACCGCGTGGAATGTGAGAGGGTGTCCCACGCCTATATAGCGGTCCTCTATGAAGGTGGTGACCGCTCCAGGCTGTACAGGAAGCACCAGGCATGGTGGTCACAGGCGGTCTACGATCCCTCGTGAGACCTCCTCATCGGAGGCGCCTCTGTGGAATATTTTCTAAGTCTCCATCGGGGATGAAAGGACCAGGCCAACCCTACCCAGCTCCTGTCTACTCTGCTACCATGCCCAGAGGGTCAACCAGATGGCCCTGGGAACTCTAGGTGATGGCCATAGGGTGATGTTCATGAACTGTGGCTCAGCCATGGGTCGGCATGCCACCATGACCTGTGCTTTGGCTTCGTCAACAAGCACGGTAATTTTTTCATGCAAAATTGGTATTTTCTGCTGCCGGGTAACTGGTTACTCTTTGCTTTAGTAGTTGTGGATGAGGTTGGTTTTCTCAGCTTGACCACAACCTGATGTCCAGCTCTGCTTGTGCGACTGAAGCCTTTGCTTGGCTGGGTCTGTGCACTGACTCCTTGGCCTGACCATGGTGCCATCTACAGCTCTAGTGCCACCACACACGTGTGCTCTGTGCCCCAAACCTGGTGTGGTTATGGGGATCTCACCCTGTAGTGCTGTGCCATGTGTCAGGCATCCTCCATCTGGGGTTGTCTGCTGCCCTCGCTTGAGGCAGTATGTCCGTGTGCTGTCTCACCAGGCTCTCCTGAGAGCTTTCAGTACTGATCAATGTGGTGCTTGCTCTTCCTTGGCCCAAATCAGTGGGTGTTTTTGGGGTGCCAAGCGCTATGTCCGTGGCCCCTTACCCCTCCTCCTTGCCCTTGGAAAGCAAGGATGCAGACCCCAGACCACCTTGGCCTCCCAGTGTCAGCACCCAGAGTCCCGTGACATACTGGCGCCTCCTTGCAGTAGGGAGACTGCCCGCAGCAGCATCTGAGGAGTGGGGCCCAGTTGGTGAGAGAGGCATTTCCAGTGTTCTTTGCTTTCCGTGAGCAGAGATGAGTGTGCCAATTAGGCTGCAGGGGGCGCAGGGCACCAGCACCTTGGGAAACTGTCATGTTGCCAGTTCATACAGGTGTGTTAACTTCACTAGTTTTATGATGAAAACAGTAATCAGAGCAACACAGAGGTTCTGTAGTGCAACAAGCCAAAGGTAGCATGGGCTCTTGCCCCCAACATGGGCTCTCAGGCCTCCCTGTGCTCCCTGCAATGACATCACTGTGCCTAGTAGCCCAGTGTCTGGGGTGACACCCCAGTGAGGCCTCTGATTGGAGATGGTAGCCTTGAGAGGCACACCTAGATGCCCCTGCTCTGGTAGTAGCCCCTGGTACTGTTCCTGTTGCGGATGCACAGAGCCTTCACAGTGGGTGACCTCCGGTCAGGAGTGGGGCTGCCAGGTCTTTGTCTTCCACAGCCACGCTTCCCCTCCACCAGGTTGGTGCTCAGGGCTAAGTGTGTGATTCTGTGAGGTGTCTGGGGTCATCCCTCCCGAATCCTGTCCTTAGCAGTGTCCAAGACTGGATGGGGCCTCATGTGGCCAATCAGTGGCATGGAGTGTCATTGTGTGTGTGACAGTCTAGGAGTTGAATAGAGCTGGGCCAAGCCCCTGAGATGTGCCTTCCCAGTGACCAGTTGCTGTTCTGGTGCCATGGGGCTGCTTTGTACTGAGGCATCTGAAGGTGAGGTCCAAGTTTCCTGGCATCAAGGTTCTCCATCCAGCTGTGGGCCTGGGGCTGAGCCTTTGACCTGTCAGGGTCTGATCAACCATGTGACTGGTAGCACCTGGGCCTCAGCCGGGCCTTCCTACCTGAGCATTCTGGCCTTGGTGGCAGATGCTTGTGCACCCTTATTAGACTGGCATCTCAGCCTCACCACAGGAGCAGGGAGAGCTGTCCAATGCATTTCCCACTTTGTGTGGGGGAACTACCGCTGTGTGTGACCCCCCTCACTATGCCCGGGCCACCAGGTCATCACCAACCAATGCTGCTCTGTTGCTCCTATCTCACTGATCCTACCAGCAGCACCTGCTTCTCTGTAGACCCTGAGAACAACCGTACCAACTAATGAGGGCTCCTGGTGGCTAATTTGGCTCAAACTTAAAAAGCAGCACCTAGCAGCCATGGCTGAACAAGAGATTCTCATGCAAACTGTGCTTCTGGGAGAAATCTGAACTAAGGTTAGGTGCCTGCCTGCCCAACCAGCCAATTATAAAGGAGTTCCTGGAATCTTATTTCAACCAATAGTACTGACTGTCCAATCACAGCTGTGCAACTATATTCCAATCAGCAATTTCATTGAGCAATCAGGACTTCTATGTGAGGCAGATTGGAGAGTGCACTTTCACTCTTCCACTGAAGACTGTATCCCCATTGGTGCTGAAACACTGCAGTTTTGCCAGGGGCAGCCTGCACAGGGTGGAGAGGAGTGGATGGACCTCAGTAGGTGAAGCAGCTGGAGCAGAGCTGTCTAGCTGGAGAAGGGGCTGTGTGGCCCAGGTGCACCTCACAGCCATGTTCTTCTAATGTAACACTGTTGAGCTATTTTCACAGCTGCACTGCATCACAACTGAGCTAAGTACTGAATCAAATTCTCTTCCCTGACTCAAACTGGAGAGACATGTTGGTGATGAATTGGCACTCCATGACCATTGGCTGGCATCTCAAAGAGGAAGCCGTGTGTATGTATATATGGCTGGGACAGTGAGACTGTAGGTAGCTCATTAAGTCAGTTATGGGTCCTCTGGTCACTTGGCTTTAACTTGGATAATGTAGTTCTAGTGCTAATACACACCTAAAAGTGATGACCCGCTCTTGTGGGAGATGCTTGCCTTTTTCAGATCAAAATGCCACCCCATCGGCTTTACCCCACTGGGAGCTTTGGAGACACTGTAGAACCTTGCTAGTTGTAGCCCCTCCTGGTGGCCACAAGCCAGCCATTGGAATGTCTGCTCTACCCCCTTTCATTGGAGGTACCAACCATCGTGACCACGGGTGACAAGGCATTAAGGTTCAATTCCAGAGGAGGGACTGCCTTAAGGAATGACTGCCATATCCAAGGAAGGCAGTGGGCATGCAACTTGCCCCTCTGAACCAGAGGGAGGGAGTGGTGAAAGTAATACAGGACTTCTGTTGTCCTGTCAAAGGAATGAGTCCACCTTTATGTCCCTTAAGACAGATCCACCAGAGGGCAAGTTCATAGCAACTGTGGAAGTTCCACTGTCACTCACTGGGAGGAAGTGGCTCTCGAATGTTGGTGAACAAGAGTGTGCAGGCATTATTTCTACACTCTGGAAAGTGCCCTGTTTGTCATCTACAAATCCCAGGGGACTAGTGGGAAGTATTAACTGGGCAATTCACAGTTCCAGCAATCCCTCTGCTACCAAGGGCTTCTGTTGTCTACTCTAATGCTGACATTAAATAAGACAGTCTTAGTTCTGCCAGCTTGGAACATTTTGGAAGCCTGTAGAGAAAGGGCTTCTAAAATGACGCGCCTGAAAGTCTATGATCTGAGGCCATTTTTGCTGGCTATTAGTAGGTCCTGCAACCCAGAGGGAGCACACAGCTCTTCTTAAAGTTGGAGTTGTTTATGCTTAAGGTGAAACTGAACTCTGGGCAAGAGATGTTCTTGTACAAAGCAAAAGAATGACAATGTGCTTCCTGCTGACAAAACCAGAGTAATCTGGGGATAGGTAAATCATGCTCATGGAAACAATGGCAAGTTGTGCCAAATTCCAAAATAACCTTCCTGCTAAGGCCATTGGACACAGAAGCTGTGAAATGCTATAACCTCGAGACTATAAATTTATTGAAAGTAAATAAAAGTGATTTATCCTCATCAAAAAAGTAAATCATTTTTTTTAACCTGCAAAAGTGTGTTGCAATGTGAGAATCATGAAGTCCAACCAAGGAAACAAATGTTATGGAGGAAATAGGACACTGGGAGGGGTTGTTTTGGAGAAAAGTGAGAATTTAGGCTGGCAATTGTTTCTCATTGGTCAGTGTCTGGAATAATCAAGAACTTCTTGGAGATGCCAACATAGCCAAAAAATGAACAGCCTCGTTCATTATCAGGTTTCCATGTAAACAAACTGTGGTGTGTACATCCATAAAGCAGCATAGTTCTCAGCAATAAAAAGAATGAAGTGTTTCACATGACTGACATCTCTGGATCTGAAAGCAATTATCAGCATGAAGGAACTAACTTAAAAGTAAATCCTAGTTGCCATAAAGGGCAGAGAGGTCTTAAAAAGAGCATAGCTGAGTTAAGAGTTTTTAGGTGTGTTCATGATGGTTTTGATCATTTTAATTGGGTGCATACCTTATGCCAAAACTGACTTAAAGCTGCAGTTCCCTAGCACAGAAGTGTGGATTCCCCACTTACCACACTTATTTTCCTAAGAGGTTTAGAAATATTGAATGATGATTTGGGAAGTGCAACCTTGCAAATATGTTCTTCATTTGCCAGTGTTTGGCCTGGGCCCTGGCATCATACAACCAATATCAGACACTAAGGCAGCACATGATTCCTTTGTAGTAGCTGGCAAACAGATACCCCCAACAGAGCATGGCATGATATGACCTCCTTAGGGAAAGGGGACCACTATATACTTCTTGCAAAAGCACTGGAGGTTGTCACAAGTCTACGTAGTCCTCTGGGCTGACATCCAGGGTGCAAATGAGGACCATGAAGCCCTGTGGTCTTTCCTAGGAGGCTGTGGTCACAATGTGAGTTAGACTGGCTCTGGGAAGCAGGTCAACCTTTTCAAGCTGTTAGCATTACCTAGAGTGTCTTGGCTGAAATCATGCCCTAATTATTAGAGAGGAGGGAAGTACCAGATTAGAAAGGATAGGTTGACACGAGGTGTGGGCACTGACATTATCACAGCCCTCCTGTCCTGCCCGCCTCAGGGCCTGGCAGCCTTTGAGTCCACGCTGTTTGGGCTGGTGTCATGGCATCCTGTGGAAGCCCCAAAAACTGCACATGATGCTACCAGTCCTAAGGAAATAAGACAAGTGAGGGACAAGGTGAAGGACTAGTGCTGGTTCACATAACAGACAACAAGAGGAGCATCTTATGAGAATGTGGTCCCCAAAGGTAGTGAAGGAAGAAGAAAACTGGGGCTAAGGTGTGTTGTGTCTGAACCCTTACCTACCCAGCTGAGGGGAGGCAGGCATGTGAGGTAAGTGTGGCCCATGAGGCTAACTGGGGCTGCACATTTTGGGGCTGCAGGTTCAAGAAGAGGGTAGTGCTCAGCCACCCACATCAGCCCCAGTTTCTAGCCAGGAACAGGGAAACCAAACAGTAGCTCGAGTCCAAAGGGGAGAAGAATAGTGCAGCATCCCTGGAAGGGACAGCAAAGAGAATCTAGCCTGGGGCCTTGGTGGGGTGAGGGTTCTTACCCAGCAAGGCCACAAGTACAAAGCTCTCCAGCTCATAGTGTGGGAGAGGCATCCCTGAGCTTTGTCGGGGCCCCCACTTCTCTGTCCATGACCATCTTTGAAGGTGAGATGACCTAGTAGGAGGGGAGAGATGAAAACACAAACATCTGTCCCACACATGTGCCACATGATCATCTAACTCAGAGAGGATCAGGCTCTGATGCTGCTATCACTCTCTCCTCAGGAGGAGGCCCAGATACATGGCAATCTAAGTTCAGGGATTGAGGCTGAACCTACTGCTCATGTTACATTAAAAAGTTATTGGGGAATGTCAGAAATATGGCGGAGTGAGTGATGTCCACAGATCTCTCTCCCCTTGAAATAACAATAAGCTGAACATCTAAAACTCAACAAAAAATACCCAATCTGCACACCAGCACATCTGAGCATGGGACCTGAGAATAAGAGCTACCACAGGAAGGAACCATGGGAGTCATGCAGTAGACTGGGAGAAATAAAAAACCTGACTCTCCTTGCTGCCGGAGTACCTGCTGGAGGAGGGGGACGGGAGAAGTTTCGGTGGGTTCCCTGAACACCCCTACCTGAGAGAGCTCTGAGCTCCATGTAGCAGCAATGCCCAGGGATCAGGGCAGAAAGCAGATAAATGGGGATAGCAGAGAAGCAACAGTTGATTATTACCAGCTGCGGATGCAAAATATGAGACTAAGCCACAGCCCTACCCCCACAACACAGAGGCCCGCCCCCTACCCAATATCCTCTAAGACCAAAGAGTGCAGAGCCCCAAAGTAATCTAAACAAATGCTACCAAAACTGTCGCTAACACTGACAGGACTGAGATTGAGGGTAGTGAGCATGATTCAATATTTATCAGAAAAAGGAAGGACATTATTGACTTTATATAAAGCAGGGATCCAAGAGGCTTAGATGCCACCTACCGGAAACCAAATGAAAAACACCTTCTTAGCAACAGGTTAAAAAGAAACCAATATATAAGAAATCTTTCTGGGGGAAAAAAAAAAAAAGAATATATTTCCATTAATGCCCAGGTGGAGAAATAGTCCATTAAACACCAAGAACAACCAAGGTGACACAGCGTCTCAGAAAAAAAAGAGAAAAATCTTCAAAAAATAACCTTGCAGACATAGGAATATGCAATTTAAATGATAGAGAATTCAGGATGGTACTTCTGAAAAAACTCAGTGAGTTCCAAAACAAATCATATCAACGATTTCAGGAATTGAAAAAACAACTAGATGAGCAGAATGAGTGTTTTAGCAAGGAGATTGAAACCCTCAAAAAGAACCAAATGGAACATCTGGAGATGAAAAACACTGCAAGAGATGAAAAATGAAATAGCAAGCTTGGGAAATAGAGTCGCCCAAATGGAGGAAAGGATCAGTGATATCGAAGACAAAAACCTAGAATAAATTAGAAGGAAGAAAGAAATACAAGAACTAGCTGACACTATCGGGAAATTAAACATAAGAATAATGGGAATTCTTGAAGGGGAGGAAAAGGAGCAGAGATTAGAAAGCATTTTCAGACAAATAGTTGACAAGAATTTCCCAAATCTAAGGAATGAGCTGGGCTTGGAATTCAAGAAGTCAACAGAACACCCAATTACCTCAACCCAAAAAGGCCTTCACCAAGACACATTGTGTTACAGTTATCGAAAATCAATGACAAAGACAGAATTCTCAGGGCAGCCGGGAAAAAGAAGATGGTAACCTAGAAAGGAAAACCCATTAGATTATCTTTGGATTTCTCAGCACAAACCTTACAAGCCAGAAAGGAGTGGAATCACATAGTCAAACTATTAAATGAAAGGAACTACCAGCCAAGACTAATGTATCCAGCAAAGCTCTCTTTCAGATATGATGGAGAAATAAAGGCCTTTCCAGATATACAAAAATTGAGGGAATTCTCCACTACAAGGCCTGCATTACAGGAAATACTGAAAGGGGTCAGCTCACCTAAAATAAAACAACAAAAAAATACATAACTATGAGTAAGGCGACTAGCAGGCAGGTAGAAGCAGAGGAATGCAAATCTTACTAAGAACAGGACATTATAAACTTAAACAATAAAAAGAGACTTGCTTTTACAAGGGGTGCATACATAGGGACAAACTGAAAAAAAACAATAACAAAAAGGGGAAGATTTCAAAGATCCAAATTCGCAAATGGGAATGGCACATGCAGAAGAAAATGTACTACTATGTATATATAACTATCTTTTACAAATTTGTAATGGTAATAACCACATGCCAGATTCAGAACTGAAGTATATAACATAAAATAAGAAGGACCAGAGGTAAAATCCACAAAACTCAATACCTCCCCCCAAAGAAAAAACCAGATACACAAGGACAAGTAAGCAATGAAAACAATGAGCTAACAAAAAACAAAAGATAAAATAGCTATAGGAAAACCTCATATTTCAATAATCGCCCTAAATGTAAATGGACTGAACTCACCAATAAAAAGGCACAGAGTTGCAGGTTGGATCAAAAAACAGAATTCAACCATATGCTGCCTCCAGGTAACATATCTCAGCTCCAAAGACAAATATAGACTCAAAGTGAAAGGGTGGAAAATGATATTTCCAGCAAATGGCATTCAGAGAAAAGTGGGAGTAGCAGTACTAACATCAGATGAAATAGACTTCAATATAAAAAAGGTAAAGAAAGATAGATATTGAGGGATACTTCATAATGATAAAGGGACTCATACACCAAAAAGACATAACACTTATATATCTATGCTCCCCATCAGGGAGCCCCGGAATATATAAAGCAATCAGTAAAAGAACTAAAGGGAGAGGAGAAATAGACCAAAACATTATTGTAGTAGGGGACCTAAATACCCCACTGTCGAATATGGGCAGATTATCCAAACAGAAAATCGATAAGGAAATAACACTCTTAAAGGATACATTAGACCAACTGAACATAATTGACATTTGCAGAGCCTTCCATACCAAAACAGCTGCTTATACATTCTTCTCTAGTGTACATGGAACATTCTCAAGGACTGACCATATACTGGGACACAGAGATAGCCTCAATAAATATAAGAGGGTTGAAATCATACCAACCATATTCTCTTATCATAATGCTTTGAAACTAGAGATTAACTGCAAAAAGAAAGCAGGAAGAACAACAAATATATGGGGATTAAACAAAATGCTACTGAAGAATAACTGGGTCAGAGAAGAAATAAAAAGAGATCAAGAGATACATAGAAACGAATGATAATGATAGAACAACATATCAAAACTTTGGGACATGGCAAAAGCAATCATAGGAGGAAAGTTCGTATCATTACAGGCTTATGTATGAAAACAAGAACAAGCCCAGATAAACAACCTAACGCTTCATCTTCAAAAATTAGAAAAGGAAGAACAAATGAAGCCTAAAGTCAGCAAAAAGAAAGAAATAATCAAAATTAGAGCAGAAACAAATAAAATTGAAAACAAACAAACAAAAACAATAGAAAAATTAATGCAACAAAGAGCTGGTTCTTTGAGAAGGTTAATAAAATTGACAAACCCCTGGCTTGACTAAAGAAAAAGAAAAAGGACATAGATAAACAAAATTGGGGATGAAAGAGAGGAAATTATACTTCAGAAATACAAAGGATCATACAAGAATACTATGAAAAAGAATATAACACCAAATTTAATAACCTTTCCTAGACTGAATCAAGAAGAACTGGAAAATCTACATACACCAATCAGCAGTATGGAAATTGAAGCAATCATCAAAAACCTACCAAAAAACAAAAGTCCAGGACCAGATGGCTTCATCAGTGAATTCTACTAAACATTCCAAGAAGATTTAAAACTATTCTCCTCAAACTCTTTCAAAAAAAATCAAAGAGAAGGCAATACTTCCCAACTCATTTTATGAGGCCAATATTACTCTGATACCAAAACCTGGTATAGATAACACAAAAAAAGAAAACTACAGATTAATATCTCTCATGAACACAGATGCAAAAATCCTAAATAAGATACTAGCAAACTGAAAATAGCAAAATATTAAAAAGATTATACACTATAATCAAGTGGGCTTCATCCCAGAGGCACAGGCATGGTTTACCATACACAAATTCATTGTGATGCACCACATAAATTAAAAAATAAGAAACATACGATCATATCAATAGATGCAGAAAGCCTTTGACAAAATACAGCACCCATTTAATCAAAACACTTAACAAAATTAGTATAGAAGAAAAGTACCATAACATGATAAAGGCCACATATGACAAACCCTCAGCCAACATTATACTGAATAACGACAAACTAAAAACCTTTCCTCTAAAATCAGGAACAAGGCAAGGCTGTCCACTATCGCCACAGTTTTTCAATATAATATTAGAGGTCCAAGCAAGTGCAATCAAGCAAGAGAAAGAAGTAAAAGGCATCCAAATAGGAAATGAAGAAGTCAAACTGTCACTATTTGAGGATGACATGATTCTCTATATAGAGAACCCTAAAGACTCCACAAGAACACTACTAGAAATAGTAAGCAAATACAGTAAAGTTTCTGGATACAAAAATCAATGTTCAAAAATCCATAACATTCCTATACTCTAATAATGAAGTGTCAGAAAAAGAAGTAGAAAAATGATTCCTTTTGCAATCACAACAAAAAGAAGAAAATACCTAGGAATAAATAGAATGAAACATGTAAAGGACCTATATGATGAAAACTATAAGACCCTATTAGAAGAAATCGAAGAAGATACAAAGAAATGGAAAGATATTCTGTGTTCTTGGATTGGAAAAATCAACATAGTTAATGCGACCTTATTACCTAAAGCATTATACAGATTTAATGCAATCCCCATCAAAATCCTATCAGCATTTCTTAAAGAAATAGAACACAAAATCATAAGATTTGTATGGAAGTACAGAAGATCCCGAATTGCCACAGCCATCCTGATAAAAAAGAACGAGTCTGGAGGCATCACTCTGCCCAACTTCAAATTGTACTACAAAGCAACAATAAGCAAAACGGCATGGTATTGGCAGCAAAACATACACAGAGGTCAGTGAAACAGAATTGAGAGTCCAGAAGCAAACCAATATTTATATGGGAAAATAATTTTTGACAAAAAGCCAAAAACATACAGTGGACAAAGGAAAGCCTCTTCAATGAATGGTGCTGGGAAAATTGGAAAGCCACATGCAAAAAAATGGAGCTAGACTGTTGTCTATCACCACACACCAAAATTAACTCAAAATGGTTTGAGGACCTGAATATAAGACCTGAAACAATAAAGTGCATAGAACAAAGCATAGGAACTAAATGCAAGGACCTTGGACTTGAAGAGGATTTTATGAATTTGACCTCCAAGGCAAGGGAAGTAAAAGCAAAAATAAATGAATGCGACTACATCAAACTAAAAATTATACAGGTAAAGAAACTGTTGGCAAGGTAAAGAGACAACCATCCGAATGAGAAAATATATTTGCAAGCAAAGCCTCTGGTAAGGGCCTAATATCCAAAATATACAAAGAACTTGTACAACTCAATAACAACAAAAATCAAATGATCCAATCAAAAAATGGGCCGAGGACCTGAACAGACACTTCTCCCTAGAGGGTATACAAATGGCCAACAAATATATGAAAAGATGGTCAACATTGCTAGCTATTAGGGAAATGCAAATTAAAACCACAACGAGAGACCATCTCACACCTGTTAGAATAGCTGTTATCAACAGGACAAATAATAACAAATGTTGGAGAGGGTGCGGAGAAAAAAGAACCCTCACACACTGCTGGTGGGATGCAGATTGGTACAGCCACTATGGAAAACAGTATGGAGGGTCCTCAAAAAACTAAGAATTGATATGCCATATGATCCAGCAATCCCTCTACTGAACATTCATAGCAGCACTATTCACAGTTGCAAGGACATGGAAGCAACCAAAGTATCCTACAACAGATGAAGGGATAAAGAAGATGTGGTACATATATACAATAGAATATTACTCAGCCATAAGATGAGATGACATAGTGACATTTGCAACAACATGGATGTATCTTGAAATAATCATGCTAAGCAAAATTAGCCAGACAGAAAAAGTTGAATACCACATGGTATCACTTGTATGTGGGACATAAACCTAAAAGCAACAAATAAATAGGACAAACAAACAGAGACCCAGGGACATGGGCAATAGACTAGCAGTTACCAGAGGGAAGGGGGAGAGGGGGGAGGAGGGAGATAGAGGGGGTAAAAGGGGTCAAATATGTGGTGACAGAAAGAAATCTAACTATGGGCAGTGAACATACAATGCAATGTGCTTTACTGTTGAATTATATGCCTGAAACTTACTGGATTTCATTAACTAATGTCATCATAATAAAAAATAAAATAAAATATAATTAAACTCTCAACATATTATATAGTGATGCATATACCTTATTGATTTTACCATTTATTTGAACTGTATAAAAAATAAGACTCTAAATAAAAATCATTCCATTGCAAAAATAAAAGTTATTGGACTATCATATGGAGTAGGCTCTATTTCCCCCCTACCAAGTCAAGAAAGTCAATTTAGTTATGTAATATAAAATATATTTAAAAATCTATAAGATGGTACTATTAAGAGAGAAAACAGGATGAAAGAAAGTTTACAATTGAGATTCTGTTTTGGTTTAGTATAAACATTTTTAAAAGTCAGTAGGAAAACACGGGGGCCGGCACTCATCTCTGAAACATGAAGATAAAAGCTGTATTTTCACATTATCAGTTCACATAGCACTTTCTTCATTAGAGCACAATGCTGGGAAACCCCCGTGTTTTTCTTTCCATCCAGAGGTAAAATCCATCCAGAAGAATGAATGCTGTTACATCCACACACTGGAACAGTTAGTACTCGGCAATAAAAAGGAATGAAGTGACTGGGTGTGCAAATAATCTGCATGAAGTTCAGATACTATATGTTTAGAAGAATATATCAAAAAGTGCCATGTGCCATGCATGAAGAGAAGACTGGTTTAACACCCCTGAACCACCAAGGTGTAAGAGGAACACAGAAAGAAAAGGAAGTCTCCAGAAACCAGTTATAGAAGAATGCAAATTAGGTGACAGAATTTAATTGCAGTTATAGAGAGAAACTAAACAAGGAGTTCCAGAAAGCTCAGGGAGACACTGAATCAACAAAAGGGGGTACTGACTGAAACTCTAAAAAAGAACCTAACAACTGAATAGAGATATGTATATTAGAAAGCATGGAAAGAGAGCAAGGAGAGAGAATTACTGAGCTTGCCTTGACACAGGTGGAAGAGAACCACATTTTAAAAAACATCTGGGCTGGCTCTACTACAAAGAGCATAGATATAGGACTACTGGATCCATCCCTGGAGGGAAAATGGAACAGAGGAAAAGGGTTAAATGTATGTAGGCTGAATAAGATGACAGGTGAGCAGGAAGAAAGAGGATGATGTGGAAGCAAATACCAACTCACAGTAACTATGCAGCAAGAATCCAGAGATTGAGACAAGAAACAAAAGATACAAGGGGAGAAGAATCCCTGAAAACCCCCAAACCTATAAAAGAGCAGACAAATTTCACAAGGGAGAAAAAAACAAGGAAGTAATTAACATTTGTTTTCTGGTGCTGTAAGTCCTCAGAGATCAGTAATGGACCCAACTCACCAGTCAAAAGCCGTAAGTAGTGAGATGGATTAAAACAAGACCCATACGGTGATGCCAAGAGACCCCTCTCAGCTCAAAGTGAATGTGATAAACTAGTCCAGCAGATAGCATCCAGGGAAAAGCAAGTGTAGCTTATCTGTCAGAAAAGATAGGTTTCAAGACCAAAGGCACAACTATAGACAAAAATGGAAATTTTATGATGATGAAGGGGACACATACTAAGATGTAAATAACATTTATCACTAGATATGTCTTGATCTGGGAGCCCCAAAAGATAAAGCAAGAAAATATTAGTACTGAATGATGAAAGTACAAATATGGCAGGGGACAGGTCACCACACAGAAAGACTGCCCTTCATGGCATTCTTTGCAAGTACATCAGGGACAGTGTAAACGACATACTTCTCATGCCCAACAATATTTTCTAACTACAATGGTATGAAACTGGAAATCAATGAGAAAGAAAGTAAAAACCCACAAAGATAGGGAGATTAAACAACAAAGGGTCAAAGATCCAGAGACAACAGGACGACATCCCCATATTGGGCAGTTGTAGAAAAAGCAATAATAAGGGAGCAGCCCAGCATTATGGGCCGACCAAAGAAACAAGAAAATCTCTTACATGACACCTTAAAGAAAGGAGAAAAAGCAGAAAGAAGAAAGGAAGCTAGTTCAAAGTCAGAGAAGGAAGATGGAGAACAGGAAAATAATAGCGATAACCATCAACAGAACTGTAACAGACATAAAGAGCCTGATTTGTTGAAAAGAAACGACACTGACAAACCTATGGTTGGCTAGACTCACTAAAAAGAGAGAAGACTCAAAGGATACAAAGATACAAAAGATACAAAGGATATATAATATGCCAGTAACAAAAAATTATGAAAACACCATTTACACTTGCATTAAAAATACCCAGGAACAAATTTAACCAAGGAGGTAAAAAAGATATGTGTACTCAGAAAATTATATAAGCCACTGAAGAAAGAAATGGAAGAAGGTACAAATAAACAGAAGTATATTAATTAATACCTTATTCAAAGATAGGGAAACTTAACATTGTTAAAGTGTCCACTACCCAAAGCAATGTATAGGTTCAATGAAATCTTATCAAAAAGACACCCATGGTACTTTTCACAGAACTAGAACAAAAGCAGAGCATGGTACCAGTATGAAAAGCAGATGCAGAGGTCAATGGAACAGAATAGAGACCCCTCCCCCCAAATAAATCCATTATATATGTATGGTCAATTTACGAAAAGGGAGGCAAGAATATACAATGGGGATAAAGACAGTCTCTTCAGATACTAATATCTTATACCAATATATAAGAAAGAATACACTCAAAATGGATTAAGAGACTTAAGAAGACCCAAAACTACAAACTCCCTAAACATAGGCAAGTACTCTTCGACATTCCCCTTAACAATTTTTTTTTGGATATGTCCCCAGGGAAGAGAACAAAAGATAAACAAATGGGACTACAACTAAAATGTTTTTGCACAGCAAAGGAAAAACCATCAACAAATTAAAAGGCAACTACTGAATAGAAGATAATTGCCAATTCATCTGATAATTGGTTAATATCCAAAGTATATAGAGCTCATAACACCCATTAAAAAATGGGCAGGCCCCGAACACGCATTTCTTCAAAGAAGACAGATGATGCTCAACATCATCGATCAGCATTGAAAAAAGTGTAAAACCACAATGAGATATAGATATGTAACCTCCCACCTGTCAGAATGGCTATCATCAACATATCAACAACATGTTGGAGAGGATGTGGAGAAAAGGAAACCTCTGTGTACTCTTGGTGGCACTACGAGTTGGTGTAGCCACCAAAAAAGCAGCATGGAGATTCCTCAAAAAAAAAATTAAGAATTGGACTACCACATGATCCACCAATTCCAGTTCTGGGTATTATCTGAAGAAATTGAAAACACTAACTCGAAAAGATATATGCACCCTTGTGTATACTGTAGCATATTTACAATAGCCACATGGAAACAACCTAAGTGTCCACAGACAAATGGATAAAAAATACCATACGATGGAATATTACTTAGCCAAAAAACAAAAAACAAAAAACTTGCCATTTGTGAAAACATGGATAGACCTCGAGGGCATTATACTAAATGAAGAGAAAGACCACATACCATGTGATTTCACTTATGTGTATGTAGAATCTAGAAAACAAAAGAGGAACAAACTCATAAATAAAGAGAACATTTTGATGGTTTCCAGATGGGGGTGGGTGAGAAAGGGGAAGACTTGCCCGAAATAAAATAGTCACAGGGGATGCAAAATTACAACAGCATAGGAAATAGTGTTGGATGGTGCCAGATGAGCACTAGACTGAAACCAATCTAATATATTATATGTAAACTATAATTGAAAAATACAAAAATTTAATAACAACAACAACAAAAACAATAGAGGAAACAAATAAAACCAAAGATTGGTTCTTTAAAAAGACAGCAACAAAATTAGCTAAACTAAGGAAAAAAAGACATGACTTATTAAATTATTAAAATTAGAAATAAAAGTGGGAAGATTACTACTGGTTTTTCAAAAATTAAGAGTTATAAGAAGTCCTGCATAAACACAGGGGAAATGCTTCATAAAACTGAATCTGGTAATGATTACTTGGTGATGACACCACCAAAAAAATAGGTAAACTGAACTATATGAAAATTAAAATCTTTGTGCATCAAAGATTTTGGAAAATACCAATGTTGAAAAGGTAATCCACCACACAAACTGGTAGAAAATATTTGCAAAAGACACATTTGATAAAGTATTATATTATCTGATATATACAAAGACATCTTAAAAACAAAATAATAAGAAAACAACTCAATCTAAAAATGAGCCAAAATACAGATGGCAAATAAGCATATGAAAAAATGCTCCACATCGTCAGGGAAATACAAATTAAACAGCGAGATACCACTACACATCTATTAGAAAGGAACACTGGCAAATAAAAACCAAATGCTAGGGAGGATGCAGAGCAACAGGGACTCTGGTGAGATGCAGTTTTGCAGTTTCTTACAAAACTACTTTACATACTCCTAAGCTTCAGCATTTGCATTCCTTGGTATTTATCCAAATAGTTGAAACCACATGTCCACACAAAAACCAGCACATGGTATTTATAGTAGCTTTATTTATTGTAAATGTGCAAACTTAAAAGCAACCAAGATGTCATTCAGAAATATTCTGTATGACACTATAATGATGGATATATATATATCATTATACACATTTGTCCAAACCCATACAACAATGTACAACACCAAGGGTGAACCCTGAGGTCAACTATGGACTTCAGGTGATTAAAAGCAATCAAGGTATGTTCATCGATTGTAACAAATGGGGAGGCTATGCATATGTGAGGACAGGAGTATATTGGAAATCTCTGTGTACCTTTCTCTTAATTTTGCTGTGAACCTAAATCTGCTCTAAAAAACTATGTAATAAAAAAGGCAACTCATAAAATAGAAGAAACTATTTGCAAATCATAACCTGATAAAGGATTAACAACTAGAATACATAAAAAACTCCTACAATCAATCCAACAACCAAAAACGACCTGACTACAACATAGGCAAAGAACTTTAATGCACACTTCTCCAAAGAGGATAGACAAACAAACAAAAGCAGATGTAAAAATGTTCAACATCACTATCATTAGGGGAATGCAAATCAAAGTCACGATACCTACCACTTCATACCCAGTACACTATGATGGCTATTATAAAAAACAAACAAACAAACAAACAAACAAACAAACAAAAACACCCTCCCCCGAAAAGAGTTGACGAGGATGTGGAGAATTGGGAACCCTTGTGTATTGCCAGTGGAAATGTAAAATGGGGCGCCTATGGTGGATAAAAGTATGACAGAATATCATAAAACAAACACAGATTTACTGTAGGATCCAGTAATTTCACTTTTATGGACAAACCTAAAATAATTTAAAGTAGGGGCATAAAGAGACATTTGTACACCCATGTTCATAATGACATTCCTCACAATAGCCAACAGGTAGAAACAACAGAAATGTCCATTGACCACTGAATGAATTAAAAAATTGTGGTATATATAGAGTGAAATATATTACTCATCTTTTAAAAAAAAATCCTGTACATGCCACAACATGGATGAACCTTGAAGGTAGGTACGCTAAGTGAAATAAGCCAGACATGAAGGGACCAAACAGTGTATAATTCCACTTATATGAGGTATCAAGATGAGTCAAAATATACTAACAGAAAGTAAAATTGTGGTTGCCACAGGTTGGCAGGAGCAGAAATGGAAATTATCGTTTAATGGGTATACAATTTTAGCGTGGGAAGAAAAAGTTCTGGAGATGGATGGTGGTGATCAGCTGCATAACAATGTGAATCTGAACTATATATGCTTATAAATGGCTAAAATCACAAATTCTGTTAAGTGAATTTTACAAAAATAAGTCATATTACTTGCCACAGGATTAATACTTATGCAAATGATTTTAGTGTAAATGAAGTGATGAGTTTTTCAAAGTTTGGGTGTTTCTTAACTGCCTTTTAAGCATGTACAAAAATATATGTAAACCAACCACAAAAATGTTCATTATAATTTCAACTATTAAAAGTGCCTGTATAACTTTAAGTCCATACAGTTTTAAATTTAAAATTTCCTGAGAAAACTGAGGCTCCTCTGTCCATGACTGGGCCTGGGCAGCTCCACTAGCCTGGCTGACTACTATGTCATTTTTCATGTGGATGTGAGGGTCCGCTGAGACTTCAAAAAGGCAAACACACACCACTTTCCACCATTATCTCCATCCCAGGCATGACTCCTTGCTCCCTACTGCTTTCCCTCCTGACAGATTCCCCTTGTACCACAAGATCCGTCCCCTTTTGAGGCCCACTCACTCTTGTCTGCCCTTCCGTCCCATTCCTCTCCTCTCTTATTTCAGGACCCATCTCAAAGTAAAACCTGATTCCCTACTCTCCCAATCTGAGCACCAGTGTTGGTCTTGAACCAGGACTCAGGGCCTCTCCTCAGAATTCCAGACCTGCGAATCCAGTTGCCCATGTGCCACCTCCACTTTGGGACATCTCAGAATCACCATGTCCAAAATCCAACTCCCAATCTTACCCCTTAATCCTGTTCCTACCACAAATTTCCCCATTTCCATTTTTTACATGTTTGGGCAAAAAATCTGGGGTGGTTATTTACTTCCTATCATGGCTACATCTGATGTAGTGGGAAAATCTATCAGTTCTGTCTTTAAGCTCTGAAGAATCTGCGCCTATGGCCACTCTATTCCCACCTCTCTGGTCCAGCCAAAACCAAAACTTTTTGAGCCCTCCTCACTGGTTTCTTTCTCTCCACCCTCATCATACCTCTTCCCTCTCAGACAGTTCTCCCTGAGCAATATTTGGAATAGTTTTAAACTCAGTGTCCATTCTCTGTTCCAACCTCCAAGGCTCCCAGGAGCCCCAGACTGACAGCCCAGCTACTCAGGCTGCCATCGCAGGAGTGCCTCCTCTCATACTCTGCTCCTTGCAAACACGAGTTGGACCCCAGGTTTCCTGAATGCCCCCAGCTCAAGCATACCTCTGAGGCTTTGGACATGCTGGTGCCACAGCCTGTAACATTCTTCCTCATGGTGCCTTTCAGAAACAGGGTCCCCCATCCATGAACACCCACTGCTCTGGAGACAGCCTGAAATGGCAGTGACCTCAGCAGGAGACCCTGATTGGGGGCTTTAGGATTTGAGTGTGCTTTGGGCCAAGTGAGGGTCCGGAGAACACAACACTCACTCAGGCGAGATGCAGTAACATAGTCATGCTGGAAGAACTTGTGGGCATAGCACTGCCGGTAGGCCGTGCGATATAACGGGAACCTGGGTGGGCGTCCGAACCCTAAACATGACACTGCAGTGATGACAATATTTCCTCTGCCTCCCCCGGCTCGATACCTCGGTCCAACCCAGTGAGCTCGAGCTTATTACCACCAGTGAATGGCACCAAGAACCAAATGATCACCACATGGAACATGCTGGAAGTCCTGCCCCAACGTGGTACGCACTCACAGAAAGGCCCCTCTCTGGGCTTTCATTGGGCCAGTGCTGTCCAGGATGGAAGACACATGATCTGGGAAATACGGTCCCAATACCCAAGTGGCCGTTTGGAGGAGCGCCCCAGCCTGACCGTCTGCGCATTGGCTAAGGGGTATAGTGGAGACCAAGAAAAAGTACATCAAAACTAGAGTCAGCAAAGCCTACCACTTATATAAAGAACAAGATTTAACTTGGGTTTCTCAACATAAAAGTGGATGCACAATTACATTTAAAATGTTAAAAGACAGAGTAGGCACAGTCCTTCATTTTTCTTTTATTATATATATAATAAATATATATTATTTACATATATATTATAGTATAAAGTTTTGTTTTCTATATAAAGGTTATCTCAATGAAAATCTTGGACAGAGTATTCAGATAAGGTAATTCAAATCAATAGATTCTGGAATAAAATGGAACGTAAAAGTAACAAATCATCTTGGTATGTTTCATTTTTGGCTAACAATTTTTTAACATTGATAGCAGACATCTATTATTCTCAGTATTAATTATTTTAACTTGGAGTACTTAATGGTGTTGCAAGACAAAATGACTAAGAGATTGTGCTATTAAAACAAAACCCATCATTTTGATTAAACTTAGTAAGCCTGATATTGTCAAGTGTTGGTAACGCTGAAGACATTCGTAAATATTATAAATTTAAATCTGTGCCTACTGTGGAAAAGAAATTCCTACCCTTGATACATACTCTAGATAAGTGTTCGTTTATAAACTAGAAAATGTGGCATGTCTGCAGTAGTGATATTTATATTTTCCAATACCATGCACAAAGAACCTCTCCAAAGAAACTTTCAACAAGTTGTAGAAATACATATTTACAGATTTGTGCTATAGAATACTAAACAAAAATGAAAAAGAAGCACTTGATGAACACACAAGAACAATGGTAAAGTCATGAATATCATATTGTGCAAATGAAATTAAAAAGATAATAATCCTTATCATACATTTCTATTTATACAAAGTTTCCAAAGAGGGAAAACTCTACTACATTGGTAAGTGTTCATGGAAGAGTAAAACTGTCAAGATAACCCAGGAAATGCTTACTTTGAACATCAGAAAATTACCTAGGAAAGAATTAGAAGTATGCGACATCACCGGAGATCCCTAGGCTCCTGCCTCCCTGCACTCCTCAGCTCTAGAGCCAGGTGACCTGGGATGACTGCATTATGTCTGAGTCTCAGTCCTCAGTGCTGACTCTTACCAGCTGTTTGACCTTGGGCAAAGAAACATTCCTGTCGCACTGTTATTACCTACAATCCAGTCTATTTTTCCACCAAGCATCTTTCGGAAAAGTTTTAAAACTCTAACTCTGTCTTTCACAACCCTCCATGATTTTCAGCATCCTGAGAATGTCCATCCAACTGCTCAGCCTGCCACTCCAGACATCACTCCTAACATTTTGTCACAATAATATAAACACAGCCACTTTAAAATGGAACTAGAACTAGAACTGCCATGCTTGTGCCTGAAACCTCTGGCATTCTGAAGCACAAAATAGCCTTTGGACTGGGCCTAAAGCAACCTTAAGCTCCAAAAGAACTATTTGCAAAAAATAACAAGAAAACATTTTTTATGACTATTGGATTGAACATTGAAAACATTGTCCAGAATCAACATCACTGTCAGCATCAACAGAAGTGCCCTCCATTGAAGTGCTTCCACTTCTGTTCAGTACCCCTTGTCTTTGTCTCCTTGTCAGAAGACTATTTGCACTTTTGCCTGAATCAAAGCCTCCAGAATACCTATTTTGTTAAAAATCTGAAATAAATGCTCCCTTGCACTCACTTTGGACAGCCTTTTATTCTTAGATTAGCATGTCTATTCCCTGGACATACAAAATAGACCCCAGGTTCCCGGGTCCTCCGGGCCCAGCCAGCCCCTCTTCTGCACGAACGGTCCCTCCGCCTGTGACCCTCTCGCATCACCCCACACGTCGCCCACCAGTGCCTCACCAGTCCCGGACACAGGGGCCTGCATGACAGGAGTAGCGCCCACTTGTGGAACTTTAGGGGTCAGGGCGGCTACCTCAGTCATCTGACTCTGGGGGCGGGGCGGGAGCAGAGCGGGCACCAGGGCAAGGCGGTCCCTGTCCTAGCCCTGGTTACCTGGACGGCATTGCTGAGCCTCAGAACGATCTGTTCGATGGAAGAGTGCCTCCTCGGTTATGTATTTTCAGTTATGACCAAACGCTCACAGGACAGGATTAAATTACCTACACTAGGACAATGGTCAAAGTAAAATGACTGTAAGTATCTATTTTTTACCAGCATAATATTCAATAGAGATCATTATTTATACTTTGGACCTGTGATATGCAAATTAATAGTCCCTATACAGAATTTAAATCTGTTGAAAATTAAAATAACGTGAATGATAAAGCCCTCACACAGACTGATTCTTTAAAATAACCAAGAAAAATTCAGAGAATCTGTGTATAATTACTTAAAAAACAACAAAGAGGTAAATTTGAAATTTTTTGATAACTTTGGAATTCAGTAAGATATAAAGACTCATAATTTTGGTATTAAATACTATTGGAATTTTAATACACATAATTACAGGTGCATATAATAACACATACTTGACTAAAGTTGGTAAAATTTCATTATAAAAGATTGAAACGAGCACAATTTTCTAGACAGAAATAGGCCTTTAAAAAAATCGGCTATTGGTGTTTGGAATTAAAGTCTCTTGAAATACTAAATTTGGTGAAACTATGAGAAAAAAAATTTGTAATTTATTTAGATAATCTTGGTCATCAGAAATTGATAATGCATTTTCCTCGTAGGTTAAATAATATCCAACACTTTTTTTTTTTTTGCAATGATTATGACCCATAGCTTACATCTGCACAGGAAAATTGAAGTGTAAAATAGAGCAACTACTCAAAAATTCATAAGGCCATTGATATTTTCAATAAAGGTATTATATCTCTATATGATTCTTGTTTTTATTGTTGTTTTACATCATTTTGCTAGACAGATTATTCATCATTCATTTTTCAATTCAAGTTATAACAAAGTGTTAGAGTATCATTAGTAAAAACAAGTAAAAATTTTTTAATGAAATATTTTATAATTTGTAATAAGGAACCCTGCTATTTTCACTCACCAGATTGAATCCTTTCACTGTCATTTTCCTCAAACAAAAGTTCAAATTTCTTGGACTTTGCCTATGGCCATGCCACCTGAATTCGCCCGATCTTGTCTGATCTCGGAAGCTAAACAGGGTTGGGCCTGGTTAGTACTTGGAGAGGAGACCACCTCAGAATACCAGGTGCTATAGGCGTTAAAAAATTTCTTGGCCTGTGCTAAGCAGTTATTCAGGACAACCATCCCCTTCGTCTGTGCTGTGCTCCCATCTCTCAATAATACAACCACCGTGCAGGATTCCTCTCCCTCCCATGACGCTGCATGTATCTTCATTTTTTTAACCTGGGTCTTTCCAGGTGATTTGCCTTCAGTCAAAAAGATGAATTCAATAGTGTTTTGAAACATATTCAAAAAAACTGAACAAACTAACCAAAAACTTTCCTGGAAACTCTGTAAGGTTCAAAGTATTAGATTTCCCTAGGCCCTTAAACTTGAGAATTTCTCTCCATTACACTATTTTTCAATGTCCTGATCTTCTCTACTGAAGAACCTAACAGTTGGAATGAGGAATTTTTTTTCATTATATACATGATGTTCATTTTTAAGATTGATGCAGACAGGGACATTACTGCCCTTATTTTCAATAGCATCACACATTCCTGACATTTAAGATGTTCCCAAATATTAACAAATATTGAAATGAATATTTTTAAAATTAAATTTATTGGGGTGACATTGGGTCAATAAAATTATATCGATGAATATTATAATTATATATATATAATCTATATATTGCATTGTGTGTTCACCACCCAAAGCCAAATCTCTTTCATCACCATGTATTTGACCCCCTTTACTGTTTTCTACCTACCCCCTTCTCCCCTTTCCCTCATTCACATGTGGGATATAAAACTGAGAGCAACAAAAATGAACAAGATAAACAAAAACTCATAGACACAGACAACAGTTTAGTAGTGACCAGAGTGAAATGAATATCTAGATGATGGAGAATAGACTCATGGAACTACAACCAAATTAGGAAATTGATTTCCTTGCCCTGCAGGCAAAACAGAGCTGAAAGACACAGGTGTCACTGATGATGAGTACAAAGGGGAAGAATGTTGGAAAAGATAGTGTCACAAACACAGAGATGCTCACCCTCCACTGGCCTCGATTTACAGCTAGAGTCATCCAAATTGTCAAAATGCTGCTGGCTGAATAAAATGTACCAAAGGAGCTCATCAGGATCAGGATGGTGCATGTGGCTCTGGCTTCATGGGAGGGTCTATTCCTGCAAATGTGTTGGACTCGCTGCTTGTGTCTGCGTAGGACAAGAACTAGGGGGCTACTAGCCCAGACCATAAAGCCCAAACTCATAAAGTCAGGGGGAAAATATATCACTGTAATTAATGAGTCAACAAAACCCTCTTTCATATGCCAAGAACAGTATCCATAATTACTTTTCACACTAACATTCTTCCCATTCAACGGACCATTTACTGTTGTAGGAACAAATAAATTTATCATAAGATGCAGGATCCAGCAGAGAAAACAGCAGAAGGCAATGAACTTTACGGGTCTAATCTTGAGCTCCATCCAACTCCAAATACTGGGATTCAGTTTAATGACCAGGAAGCCATTGATGAGGCAGATGGTGCTGAAGGAAACACCTGTGGTCACTTGGTGAAAATAGAAGACAAGTTTACATCCAGTATCATCCAGAAAATACCTCCATCCAAAAGCTGCCATTGTCTGAGGGATACCTTTAGAGAAAAGAACCACACAGTTGGCTGAGACCAGATGGATGAGAATCAGGTCTGTAGGTCTCAAATTATGTCGACTGAGCAAAGCAAAGTTATAAAGACCAAAGAGGGAGAGATTTTCCATGAGGCCAATTCCTGTCTGAGTGAAGTACATAGTCCCCATATCCAAGCTGGCAGAAAGCATCACATCAGTACCTCGAGGGCATGGATTGCAACTGACATCAGAAGAATAAGCAGTTAAACAAAGGAAAATAAATATGTCATCATCACCATATCCTTCGATTTTTAAAATTTAGCCTCTTCCATATATTCTCACTATTAGTGGGCAGTTAGAAATTTTGCTCATATGTGCAAAGGTAAGTCAATAAAGACCTGGATTTTAAACAGGCTTTGTATGCAGCTCCAGGGTCAATGGAGGTGGCACAACTGCACAATGAGATTTTTACAGCTGTAAGATCTCTGTACACACATATGGACTTCTCTCCATGGTATATTCTTACATGGAAAAGACAAGATACAGAACATGAGTAAGGGCATTTTTTAAAAATATAAAAATGTAAATATAGGGGCAGAGACTGAATGGGATAAAAAGATAGAAACGTAAACTAGGTTTTCTGAAGTAGTCTGAGTTACATATTTGACATGTAGAAATATAAATATACCACATAATTATCAAAAAAAATTCATATATCAGAGTCCATAAAATTCAAAGTTAAATGAAAAGATTACCCTGATTCTCTATCAGCATGGTATCCTATGTGTACTTGTAAGAAAATGTCAAGTTTCTGGAAAACGGGCATAGTTGAAGACAGAAATGCCTGGAAAGAAAGAGTAAACTGTTTCTATAGAAACAATATTTCGGAAATTATACTAGCATTAACAATTTGAAACATATAAAAATCTATTAATATAATTGCTAAACAAGCCTTTTAGTATAAGACAAAAAACCATATGCATGAAATAAGATTTTCAATATCATTCATGATCTACATTAAAGCAGAAATAATGTAGTTAAAACATATATGCATTTTCTATTTTCATTAGAAAAAGTCTAGACATAAGCAAGTCCATAGTAATGATCATCTAAATTAACTAATGTAGTTAATGGTGATACCTAAATGCCATTCCTCACTAAAAGAAAACAAAACTTGACAATAAGTGACACCACTGGGGGTGGGGCTGAAACATCCAAGATGTCCCTAAAACATGTTATCGAACATAACTAGTTAACTACACATTTCACTAAGCAAGCTTTTTACCCTGACATGGGAGACAGAATGACCCTTGCTTTACTCTAAAAGTTAATATTCTTCTAATAAAGACAGAAATGTTAAAGACACATTATTGGACTCCATTTAGCCCAACATACTCTCTCCCAAACAAAATGTACACTCAGACACTGGATGTCTGCTCAGTGGCCGGGCTCCCATATTCTCTTCCTGTCACTTGCCTGAGCATAAAGCCTGGAGAGTGAAAACTTGAGGGTCCCTGTGTGCAGTCAGGAACATGGGAAAGATGACTTCAGAGAGGGCTCTAACAGGAAAGAGAGGAGAGAGTTCAGGCAGTCTCAGCACAGGTCAAGGCTGGCAATATGCCAAAGGTTTCCTAAAATCAAATCTGTGCTGAATAGACATGTGAGTGTTTGTATGTGTGTGATAGTTTTCTGTTCCAATCCCAAGAAACATGTATTTTCTAATGAAGTCCATCTCAGTATCTGATACACATCTGAAAAGAATCACTACTTATCTGGTGGGCACTTGCTGTTGGGGTGGTAGATGCCCAGACAGCACCTGTGCAGGTATGGAAAGGGCCTCTGAATCCAGCAGTAAAGCTTTGGGTTTCCATCTCATCTCTTTGTTGGGAAGTGATTATCATTTCATCTTTAGTTGCAGTGACAATGTCTGCAATGAGAATGGAGCATGTCTGTGAAGATCATTTAATTGTGCAAATTGTCAAAAGCGATTATAGTGAATAATAAAAATATCAAATGGAAGTGGCAGAAACAGATGGAGGAGACCTCACATTTGAAATCAATAATAATCTCAGTAGAAATGCAGTAGAGGACTCTGAGATCTACTAAGTGAGAGATGTCAAGCACAAACTCTGCTGGAGTGTTAATCACCTTGATGGTTTCTCTTCCAAATATAATTCTTTTTAAATTCTTGAGTCTCTGTGGGAACTCATGCTGAAGGGAGGACAGGAAAAGTTAGAAGTAGCCAGAGTGGTTCAAATAGACAGGAGTTTTACAGTGACATATGTTTTCAGTGCTTCAAGAAAGATTAATTTTATAGTTTATGTGAGTCACACATGTTTCTGGGTACAGAAGATATATCAGCACACAAAACATTACAATAATTTTGCCATCATAGAACTTTTACAGATAGTGAATGATGAACTCAAGTTATTAAGTTATGCAGTTTGTTATTAAAAAGCTCATGGGTTCCATGGAAAAGAGAGAAAAGAGGTGATAGATATAAAATGTGGGAGCATAAATGGTTACAAAATTGAATAGGATGTTCATGGTAGGACTCACAGTGATTACACTATTTTGGAAAATGCTCTTTGAGATGAGAAAATGATCATTTCTTCTTTTCCAATTCATATATATATATGTATATTTTTCTTGTCATCTACTGAAGTCATATGGTCTAATGTTTAAGGTCAATAGATAAAGTAATAGTTCTTTGATTCCTAAACTTAGGTGAAATATTTTAATAATGGATGCTATGTTTGGTGTTTCTGGTAGGGTTTTTTGTTGTTGATATTTATGAAAAGTTTAAGGAAGATCTCTTCTATTTGTTTTAAAATGTCAAGGGCTGAGATTCTATAAAACTATTCGATTCATTTGAGTTGATTTCATGATAGATCTGGTTTCCTATTAGGCAATCAAACATGTGAAATCATTTTTGTATTTTAAAAATTTGATATAATTTCAAACTTACAGAACAGCTGCAAGAATTTTAAGAGATATACTTGTAACCTCCAAATGTAAGATTTTAAATCTTTTGCTCCATTCAATTTATTTTTTTCTCACTTTCTGTCCCCACACAAACATATGACATACATGTATGTTTATATACACAGAAACATAGATATAAAATGCATTCTGAATAATTGGTATATAATTTGGAAATATATTTCCTGTACAGGGAATACATCAATGTACTATTCCTGAAAGCACAGAAATTTTATTACATATAATCAGAGTACTATATTAAAATCAGGAATTTCATTAGGGGCCCAAAACTATTGCTTAAACAACAATATATAATACGCTGCTATCATTTGTTCCAATTTTGATAAAGTATGTATTATAATGGCATATTTTACAAATCTATTTTTTCTACCCCCTTTTCACAGAAAGGCTCTAGTCGCAAGGAGCACCCCAGACTGTCAGCTCTTTCTGCAATTTCCTTTTGTGAAAAAAGAAAGAGAGCTTTTTGAAAAAGAACCTTGATCTCAAGCCTGGGACAGGAAATTTACAAGATGAAGCAGGGAAGATAACAAGGATAACAAAACTCGTGGTCACATTGAAAGGACCATGGCACCAATTTGAAGAGGTAGGTTCTCACTGCCAAAGATAAGACAAGTTAAGTACTTTATGAATGAACTGAAACACATCAGTAAGTTAAAAATCCATATGTTCCTAATGAAATTATAAAAATAATAATCCAACATTGGATAACCTTAAAGTATTTCAAGGAAAAAAAAATTCTGAAGACAAATAAGGGGGTATCAATCATTTATTTTGCTTTTTCTGCACTGACTCTTTCTGGGCAACTAATGAGAGAATATCTTTCTTCATAGAAGAATTCTACCTGATGGCTTTTTGAATCCAGTCTTCCCAAAATATAATTTTGATAGATATAAGTTCATAAAAAACATATTGGGAAAAAAAAGATAACAAAAGATTAATGTAACCTAATTAAAATAATAAATTCTATTAATAGAAAAAGCTATCCTGACAATATGTAGTACCCATATTAATCAGTTTAATAAAAGACAAAAATTCTAGCAAATTCATAAATAGGTATTTACAGGTATTAAGGTACATATTTTTTCATAATTTCTTAAAAACTCAATATGTAATTATGGATCCCTGATAAATATTTTGTATCAGCCTTTCTATCTATAAAAACAATAATAAATTAAATTACTATTTTAGGGTTAAGTGGACAAAAACTTCAAAACGTTTCAGATCTTCTGAGTACAGAGTGTGCGTGTGTGTGTGTGTGTGTATGTATATATATATATAACACATCTCAATGTGTTTATATATCACATCCTAATTATTTACAGTTTTAACTCATATGGAACTTTATTGTAAGGATCTAAATTTTAGTTTTCCAGAGCACCAAAATGAAGAATCTTAAGTAAAATCCTTTATTTGCACTGGTATACATTGTATTAAATAAATGATATAATTAAAATTAAAAAGTAAAACTGGAATGAAGAATTTGGGGGTGAAATCAACTGACTCGATAAACATAAGACCCTCTGAGTGGTAACAGAGGGAGGGAGAGAACGCATCATCCAAGCAATAATGATTTACTTTCTAAGGACTTCAGAGTAGATTTTACAGAGAGAATGGAGAGAATGGTTAACCCATACAGAAGGGCCAAGTAAGAGTGAAGGAACTGTTTATTTCCAAAGAAATCAAATGTTTCTGAAAGAGTCCACACTGATGACAAGAGTGCTTACTATCTGAATGTACAGGAGGGCACGGAGGAGTCCGGAAGCTTCAGAGGGGAAAGTCCGCTCTAATGTCACACATATATAACACATTCGAACTGTTTCATCCATAAAGTGTTTCCTGATGGGAATGTGAGATGATGAGATAGATTGTATTTCTTCTGAGTGTCTAACAGTTATTTGAAAAAAATAGCTACTCACCAAATTCATATTTGATGCCAGGACAGTGACAGCAGGAGTGGCATCTGTGCAGATGTGGAAAGAGGTCATCAAGGACAATAAGATAAAGGCTTGAGATTCAGTGAGCTCATCTCCTTCCTGGGAAGGGATTATCATTTCACCTATATTTGCACTGATAGTATCAGCATAAAGACTTGAAATTATCTCTGAAAATAATTTGATTTTTGTGTAACACTGACAGCTTTTACTTATTATTAGTGAAGTTATCCAAGAGGGCGAGGAGAACAGAAATAGAGAAAAGTGGATGTCTAAAAAAAATAAGGTGTCATGGAAAGATTAGTGGATGACGCTAAGTCTAAGAAGCATAAGAGTGAAGCAGAATACAACTCCATGCTTGATTGCTGCCCATCCAAAATGTCTTTATTCCATTCCCCTAAATTATTCTTTTTCATTCCCAAGAAACCTACACAATAGGATCCTTCAGGCCAATGAGAGAGAAAGCAGTAGGAAAAGTTTTCAGAGCATAAAAAACACTCTTATTTTGCTTTAGCACACATGTAGTAAGCACCTACTCTAGGCCAAGTACTTTTCTAAGTGATCGAGATATATCAGGAAACCAACCAGGCAAAGAATTGTGCCCTAATTGAGCTTGCATTCTAGCTCAGGAAGACCAACAAAAGCAGATAATCTTGTTACTGTGCACAATGAGTACAGAGTGTGAGTGGCAGCTGCTGAAGGTGGTGGAGATATGTGGTGACGGTAACAAAATAGTAGGGGGAGGGGTCTTACAAATCAGGGGCTATTGGGATAAGCACCTGTGGAAGGTGGAAGTTGACTCATGTATATATCTTGTTTCAAGCCAAAGAATCAGCCACTACGAAGGCCCAGAGGCTCTTCAGAAGGAGGGGTTTGAGAGGCAGAGTTAGAGAGGCAACCATAGCTACATTGTGCAATTACTGTGGGGCTTAACTCTATGAGAGATCAGAGGCCATACAAGATCTTGACCAGAAGTGGTTCATGACTGCTGTTGAGATTATACTGTAGAAAGGTGTGGGTAGAAGCACAGAAACCACTTAGAAGATTCTGGATGTGAGATGGTGGCTCTGACTTAGAGGGAGCAAGGTTGATGATGGAAAGCAGACCAAACCCTGGAACATTTTGAAGGTGAAGCCAACAGGAATCATATGGGATACATATGAGGAGTGAGAGAAAGAGAAGATTCAAGGATAAGTCTGAGAATTTTTTCCTAGACACCTGGAATATGAATTGCTATTAAAGGGACAGGGAAGGCCGAAGTTAGGGTAGGTTTTTAGGGAAGATTAGGAGTTTAGATATACACCTATTCAGTTTCAGGTGCCTACTGCATGTCTAAGAGTAATGTCAAGCAGAGAATCAGCTACAAGCCTGAGATCTGGGAGAAGAAACTGAGCTGAACCCACAAGTTTGAGAACTGTTGGCTTGTGGATGGTATATCTAACATAGGACAGGGTGAGATCCCAGAGAAGTGAAATAAGATTTCAGGATATGAAAACAGAGTGCTGAAAATATTCTTGTGAAACTGCTGCCAAAAAGTAGGAGACATGGAAGAAGCAAGGAGCATATTTGGCCAAGGAATGAGTGGGCAGGCTATTACTTACAGAGAATATAGTATTTACAATGCCAGCTGTAAAAGAAATAAAGAGCATCAGTGGCTCAAATCAAATAAGAGATTTGATCAACCACAAGGTCAGGTTCCCATTGGTTACTTTCCCATACTTCCAGAACAAAGGTAGGATATTTATAAAAATGATTCAACATACTTGTCTGCTAATTTTATCATTTGTCACTTTTACACTTGTTTCTTTTGATTTTTTCTTATGCTAATATGTTATATGTTTTATATTCTTGCTTCTTTGTGTGCCCACCAATTATTTATTGGGTACCAGACAAGATACACTGCACATTGGGCATTGCATTTGGTAATATCTCTTTAAATAGTGTCAGACTTTGACATGGCTTTTGGTAAGGGAATTTTACAGCAGTTTTCCCTTTGAAAACCTGCTTTTAATTATTTTCAGGGTGGATCCAGAGCAAATTTTAGTCTGTTTAATTAGGTCCCACTATCTGGGTGAAATATTTCTGAGGGCCCTACTTGTATAACTAATAGGTGTTTCCACTCTGGCAGATGATCACATAAACCTTCCCCAGTCCCAAGTGAACTCCAGGAATTATCTGGTATACTACCCTATAGCGGTACTTTCCTAAACCTCAGATAAGTCACTCCAGTTACATTTGTACAGATGGGAGCATAGCCAACAATTTCTGTGGATCTTTCCTCAGCAATTTGCCTCTTGTCTTTCCCCGTGTCCTCCCATCTCTAGGTTCCTACCCTCCCATGCTATGCCACCTGAATTCTGGTCACATTAGCCTTCTTATACCCTGATTTTTGTCTCCAAGCTCTAAGTGGGGAAATCACAGTGCCACACTCTTTTGTTTCCTTTCTGGGAAGCAAAATATCTCAGTGGCTACTTCTGAATTTCTTAAGACTTGTAGTACAGCAGGAAACGAAAACCAATAAATTTATCAGAAAACCGGAAATAAAATAAACAATCTTTGCCAGGCAGAGAAAAAACACCAGAGAATAAAACTGTCACAATCTGAGAGCAATCTTTTTTCCAAATGGAAAGACCTGGGCCTTTGCCCAATGTGGCTTCCACTTGTTCTTAGGGGCTCATTTATAGTGACCAGTAACGTACCTTCTCTAGAACCCATAGTCAGGTCAACCTGTGATGGAAAAAAGCCCCTACTACCCTTGAATGAGTACCGCACATTCTGGGACAGCCCATAAACACCCTGTGTGAGGTTGTCACCCAGAGGATGTCCACGACGTCCTGGTCCATTTGGACCAGCTTCTTTTACTCCAAACCTAGAGCTCCAGCTCTTCTTATTATCGTGTTTTTTGTCGGGGGAGGGGGTGACTTTGCAGCAGGGCTGGGAAGCAAAGAGAAGCTAAAACCTTGAGGTGCTGGGGACCAGGGCAAAGACACCTGAGAATTGAGTTGATATGGAGAACAGGTGATAGGAAATGCCAAGTGCATCACAGGGGCCCGAGGTGGAGTGGGCATCCATGCAGGAGCAGGCACAATTACCAGTTCTGGAGATGCAGGTGGCAGGTGTGGGAGGAGGGTGCAGGGATGGCGGAGTCACAAGTCAGCATGGAGGCTGCGCCCTGAATGTCAAGCTATGGAAGGAGCTGGCTGCCACGACCTAAGAGCCTGGGGAGCCACCAGGACAGGAACAGGTGGACAACAGGGGAGGGCAGAAAAGTCAACCCTCACTAGCCTTTAAGTGAGGAGGAATTCCCAAAGGTTGGGCTGCCGAGGACTACAGGGGTCAAAGGCAGCAGAACCTGGCACCTGTAAGCAAGAAAGCCCAGGAAGGTACAGCCAGTTAGCCCAGAGCTCTCTCTAAACTCCATCTGGGCACCCGCCTCCTTGACCACCCAGCCCCTATGCAAGCAGCTTGAGATTTCGAGGCTCTGGTTTCCTTCTCCTTGGAACCAAAGCCTCTCTAGGCAAGTTCTGTCCCGGTCCCACCCAGCTTCTTCATACTTTTGCTGCCCTGAGCCCGGAGGCGGGGTTCCCCCAGGCCCTGCGCTCCAGTGATTCTTAGATGGTGGCAGATTGTGTCCCTTCCTGGAGGATCTGGGAAATCAGGTTCCTGCTTGTTTGGGTGGGCAGAATCCAGTTCCATGTGGTTGTAGGACTGGATCTCTCTAAGCTCCCTGGATGCTCTCAGGCTGTACTGAGGGGATCTGTGAAGACACTTTCCTCATTTTGTTTGACTGAACTCTGGCCTCTTGATCTTGCTGAGCCAGGATGGAGGTTGCAGTACTGTCCTTAGCTCCCAGCGTTCCTCCTCAGTCTGGTGCACAGCTGTATCCCAGAACCATCAATGGGATATCAGACGGCTGTTTTGTTTTCTGCCATACATCCCTCTGTTCTGTCTGCATCCTTCTACCTGCAGCTGAGGAAGGTTCTCCACATTTAAAGACCCATGTGATTAGATTGAGCTCACCTGAGATGTCTCCTCGCAAAGTGCCTAACATTGATTATATATGCAAATCCCACTGACCATCTCTACTAACATTCACAGGTTCTCAGGAGTAGGGCATGGGCATTGTTGGGAGCAATTATTATGCTACTACAGTTTAACCTCTGGTCCCCAGATTCCTATCTGTCCTGCTTGCAAAATATATTGAAACCATCCAAAGATCCCCATAGATCTCATTGTTGACTCAGCATCTAGATCTCATCTAAGTCTCATTGGCTCAAAAACCCCAAATCTCATCTGAATTGGCCAAATCAGGTATGAGTGAGGCTCTGGGTATAATCTAACCTGCAGTGCATATCCTCCCTTTCTGTGGGTCTGTAAAACTAGGAAACGTGGCATCTCCTCCCTCAAATAAAATGGTGGAACAGACCTAGGATAATAGTTATACACATTGTTTCAAAAGGGGAGAAAATGGTCAGAAAAAAAAAGTCATCAGTCCCAAGACATTTTGAAACCAAGCTAGGTGAACTGCATAAGGTTCAAGGCCTGGCAATATCATCTGTGGCTCTGAGCTTTGCCTACTGAGCTCAAAGCTCCCAGCTCTGGGTTATACTCGAGTCATGCTTCATTTTTCATAAAGTAACAGGTTTGCAGCGTAGCTTCCTCAGCCAGTTTCATCTCTGTGTAACACCTGAGGTCTGTAACCTTCAATTTCATTTTGTCCTTTTAGATCCAAGGTGTTTCTATTAGAATAAAAATTTCAAGAACTTTGTGGGTTTCCTGTATATGTCAGAGAGTCACTCCACTAGGCAAAAGTTTGGTCAGATTTCCACTCCGCCCAGATAATCCCATTTTGGGCTTTTGCTGAGATGGCTGAGTGACACATTTAAGCTTCCTAGATGCTGTTTCTATTCAAGGGACCTCACTGTGTGACTCAATTGATTTTTGATCTTGCTGATATTACAAAAGGCATATAGCCTCAGCTATTTCTTCGGAACATGCTTTCCTGACCAGGGATCTCTTCATTTCAATGTCTTTTGCAATTAATGGGTTGAGAATTTCCCAAGTCTTGGGTCTTTTCCATTTAACAGTTCTTCCCTATATTTATCTCTTCCCTGTCACAGTTTACAATAATTAGTAAGAAACTAGGCCACTTTTGATTAGAAACCTCAACTTGATGTCCATAAAAAGACTTCTACATAAATATTTGCAGCTTTATTTTTAAAATTTAGCATCTGGAAAAAAAATGGTAAGATAAATGGATAAATTGTGGTACATACAGACTACCCAGCAACATGAGCTATTTATACACACAATAGATGACTCTCAAATTGTTATGTGAAAGATGACAAAGATAAGCTTTTAAGTTTCCACTTAAAATTTTAGAAGAGGCAACTTTATGTATGTCGAAAGTAAATCAATGATTGCCTAGAGATGGGAAGTAGAGCATTGAGAGACAATGAAGGGGCATGAGGTAACTCTGGGGGGTGATAGAGATGTCCAGTATCATCGCTTGGGTGGTTTCATGTGTACATACATGCTAAGGCTTACCAAATGTGTGGCATATTGCATGTCGATTACACCTCAATGAAACTATGATTCTACCTAAATGTCTGGGTCTCCTACTTCTATTGGGAAACCAAATTTGACCATCAGTATACTGACTCTACTACTTCACTTCTAATACCATGTGAAAAACTCTTCCAGAGTAGCAAGACGGGAAAGGAATGAAGGCTATTGCCTTGAGTCACCAGGAACTGGCTAGTCACAAAAATCTACGTCCTTGGGTCATAGTTATCTCGTCAGTCCTGGGGCACTTGCCCATGCAGCAGAGACAACAGGTAAAGAGCCCAGAGAGGAACAGAAATCGAGGAACTACATTCTTTGCTCTGACACTGATCTGGGTATATGATAGCCCTGGAGATCCTATTTTCCATACACCTACATGTCATACAGCCCCAGTGGCTGGAATGTTTATGAATGTTTTCACAATGGCACATTCACTCTCATTTTTTGTAGTCTTTCCAATCCCCATTATTCACATCTGGAGTTTCTGTATTACTCTTGTCCTTCCTTGACACAGTAGATCTTACAGCCAGTGAGTTGTGTACTAGATTCTGGCCTTTGAGGCATGTGGAACTCGTCACCCCTCAACAGTGCTAGAGAATACGGGACATATGCTGGGGACAAGATACTTAATTAATGTTGTTCCCAAACACAGTACAGGTCATTACAATAGCACCCTTTTCAAGGTGACATCTGGGCCCTCAAATAACTGAAATAGACAAAGTTGGTCCCACCAAGCCCTGAAATCTAACCCAAGATGCTTTTGTCAGTAATGGAAATTAACACCAAAGTTGGACTGAGAATTGTTCTCTGCCAACTTGCTGTTCCATTTGAGCCATGCGGAGTTGGAGTCCCCCACAAAGTATACCTCTTTAGTTTGGCAGGTCCTAGTTGTTTTCAAATCACTTCAAACAGTAAAAATAACCAAAGAATCTCCAAGATTAAAGATGGCATAAATAACGTCTTTATTATCACACATACCAGAGTGACATGAGGCAAGTCTAGGCTTGGTGACTTGGAGACTGGAAAAATCTGTCACAACTATCACGAGATGAACCATGTCCATGAAGAAAGTAAACTTTTTTTTTTTTTTTTTTTTTTTTTTGCTACCAGAACACAACTTAGGTCCTCTTGCTAAAGATGGGTCATGTCCACACCTTTACCAGTCAGTGGGGAGGGAATGAGGACCCCTCATTTAACTGTTTATTAGAATTTTCTCCAGGAATTGAAAAGAGAATACAAAGTTCTGCCTTCTCTGAGGATAGTAGAGTGACTAAGCTCATAGAGTTGAAATGGTTTCAGCCACAGGTATTGACACAAATCAGGCAAAGAACCTGAGCAGGTCTGATAGTGCAAAACCACCCCTGAAAGTTTCCCCTGTACCTGGCATTCATAAGGTACCTCCCCAATGTTAATGTTTAGGTATACAAAGTTCAACATCTGATTGATGTCTCCCTCTTAAAGAGTAATCACCAAGCTCCTGTTGTGTGGAAAGCACTCCTAAAGCCTTCCTGCGGTGTGAACTTTCTGGTGCCGAATGAGGTGGGAGCTTAAGCTATAGGCTTTCCCACATTCATTACACTCATATGGCCTTTCTCCAGTGTGAACCTTTTGGTGCCGAACAAGGTGGGAGGTTCTGATGAAATCTTTCCCACATTTGCTGCACACAAAAGGCCTTTCACCTGTGTGAACTCTCTGGTGTGCAAGAAAGTCAGAGCTTCGACTAAAGAATTTCCCACATTCAATGCACTCAAAAGGTCTTGCCTCAGTGTGAATTCTCTGGTGTTTAAAGAGGGTATATTTGTGGCCAAAGGATTTCCCACATTCATTGCAAACATAAGGATTTTCTCCAGTGTGGATGCTCTCGTGCTGAACAAGTGTGGATTTGTGTCTGAAGACTTTCCCACAATCATTGCACTTAAAAGGCCTTGCTCCATTGTGAACTCTCTGGTGTACAATTAGATTGGAGTGATGGCTAAAGTATTTTCCACATTCGCCACACTTATAAGGCATTTCTCCAGTGTGGATTCTTTTGTGTTGAGTAAGGTTATCCTTGCGGCTAAAGGATTTTCCACACTCACTGCACTCATAAGGCTTCTCTCCAGTGTGGATTCTCTGGTGCTGCACAAGTGTGGCTTTGCGGCTGAAAGCTTTCCCACACTCGCTGCACTCATAAGGCCTCTCTCCAGTGTGGATCCTCTGATGCTGGACAAGTGTGTCTTTGCGGCTGAAGGCTTTCCCACATTCACTGCAGTTATAATGCATCTGTCCAATATGAAAGGCCTCCACACTCTCAATGCTCTTTGTCTTCCTCTTGCTGTGGGTGGCCTTTTGCTGGTGACTACCCAAACCTGCCTGGAAGTTATTCTGCTCCTCATCACATATAAAAGGCTTCTCTGACAGATGAGGTTCTTCATGAACTCTACGGTTCTTCATAAATGAGGTTTTGCCTTTGTCTCTTCTTAAGGATTTCTCTGCACTGTACTGCTTTTGGCGCTGGTGAAAGTTTGTACAGAATAAGAATTGTCTTCCACATGCCTCACATGTATAAGGTTTTAGTCCACGATGTGTTTCCTGATGTTCATCTGGGTGCAAAATACCTTTCAAGATGGGGCCACATATGTCACAAGGGTGAGCCATCTGAATGAATGAACCCGCTTTGCAAGATGACCATGTGATACTTCTACAGGAATGCTCTGCTCGGGTGCCTCCTCTTCCTCCACTCCACACCAACAACCTAAAGAAAGAAAAATGCTACTGAAATGTACATTGACTTCTGCTGGGAGACGCAACTCCATCATGAATGTGTCTAGCACACCCAGGACTGAATCCATGGGGTGAATCCATGGGGTTGGTGGCAGGATGACAGACCTGTGATCAGGTTAATGAAAGAGCTGCCATGACTTACTAGGCTCTAAGGGTCACAGAATGATGAAGCCCTCATGGAGGACATAGCTCAGGAAGAAGACACAGGCGGGATCTCCAACTTACTCCTTGCAAATGACTTTTAAAAGAGCCTTGGCTATTGATAACAAGTGAGTGCTAAATTAAAATGTATGTCCAAGCCCAGAAAAATCCAATTTAAAATCAGCAAGTACTGAAGAACTATTTAAGGATATATGCATGTCTCACAACACATTAGCATCATCTAATACAGGAAAGCACTGTCAAGGGCGGAGTAGAGAGCACTGGTGAGTGGAATGGACAGCCCTGGAGATCAGAGGTCAGAATAGAAATGACTAGTGTGTAAGGTGTCCAGAACGAGGAGGAAAAAATATAAATAATTTATGGCTTATAGCCTAAGCACCAAACAGTAGTAGGCATGGGACATGTTTCTGGTGCTATCTGAACCCAGTCTTGAAGTCACTCTCTGCAAGTTCTTACTAGGATCTGTCTGAGTCCCTCCAGCTGTGGCTAGTCATGACCTCTTGGTCAGGAGCTCAGAGTTCTTTCCCCTGCTATCGTTCAGCAACCACAGAGCCTCTGGAAGATACCAGTCAGAGGAAAGATGGCAAGTGAGTGAGAAATTTCTGCCCCTGGGAGCGATGAAAAGAAAAACATTACAAAATGAGCATCAGAAATGTCTTACAGAAACAACCCAATGAGTCCCACAAGCAGGAACCATAATTGTAACTCATGACACAGGCTGTCCCAAGAAAATATCAATTAAAGGAAAGGGGCAGAATCTGGAGCACAGAAGTGTCACACTGAATGTGGTGAACAGAGCCATACGGCCAGGGAGAGGCAAAGAAGGGCAGTATCCATGGGCCGACCACAAGACTCCTTATCCCAAAACCCTTCCTAGCAGAGGTTTTGGGCAAAGGAAATAGAATGGAGGAAACAGTACACACAACTGAGCCGTGGCACCCAGGGAACATATGTGAAGGAAAGAAAACACTGCCCATGTCCAGCTATGAGAAGGAAAAGGCAGCCTCGGGGGGGGGGGGGGGGGGGAGGAAAGCTGAGCACAGCCCAGAAAATTGGAATAATACATGAGGCCTTACCCAGGACGGCTGTAAATGCAAAACACAGAAAGCACTGCATTGTGATCTAAGAGTCTCTGAGCCTCATCAAGTAGGCTGTATTCCTCCAAGGAGAAAAACACAAATACATCCTCAAAAGTTACATGACATGCATTAAGAAGACCGCTAAGCACAGGGGCTGCCTCCCTCCCCAGAACTCCTGGTCCAGTCACCATGTACTTACTTTCCTCCCCAACTCCACAGCTCAGATAAGATACCAGGCCCTTGTGTGACTGGTGCGTACTCTTTTCATTTCCCATTCATTTTGTCCAGCCCAGAACAGGCAGGTGGACAGGTAGCCAAACATTAGAGTTGGGGCCTGGCAAGCAGGGCCCAATCCTTCTCCTGCCAGTTAGTTCTCCTGGGGTCCAGAGATTATTCCTCTCATACACAAATTTGAAGTCAGCATTTTCCTTAAAGCCCTCAATATCAGAGCCCTCAGACCATGAGTTAAGATTCTATCTCCATGTATGTGTCACTCTTTAGACCACAACTCCCTCTTATCTATGGATACCCACAACACAGGCAGCTCCCCCATGCAAATCTGCAAATGGCATGTGGAGAATGCTTGGTTAATGCACCCAGGATCACATGTGGCCCCAGCTGATGGCCCCACTGCCATGGGTATCTCTGAATCCAGCTTTTAAATCCTCCTCTCTTTGATTCAACTTCAGCAATCCAGAACCACATACAGATGTTAGATAAATCCAGCCTTTTTCCACTTTGCTATTGCACATTAAGGACACTACAGCCTCATCAGTCACAGGCTTAACGTTAAACTCTCATTCAAAGCCCAAATCCACTGGCCTTTTATTGTGAGTCTGCCAAATGACCCAACTGTCCTGAGCTAATATACGAGCTTGACTGAAATTCCCCAAATCATACCAAAGGTCACCACAATAGCCTGGGAAGCACAAAAAGGAAAATAAGCACCAGCTCTGGCCTCACTTTCATCTCATCTCTATTACTGCTACACCCCAGCAGCCATTTCATGTCCACTCTCTCCCTAGAAGACTTTGCCTGCTAGATCCTATTCTTCCCTGCCAACCAGACACCAACTTCCCTTTTCTTGCCTTTCAAGTAACTTTTACTCCTACTCTGCTGTGTCTCACTCCCTTTCCAGACCCCTAAATGGCACTGCCACAACAACATACAGACACTCTAATTCTGACATACAGCTCAGCTCTAATCCATATACTGGCTCCAACTTGTAGATGTCTACAACTTGAAACCCTCCTCTGAACTCCAAACCTGTGTCCAGCTATCCTGGTTGATATTGCCACTCAGATGTCTTTGGAGTTTTGCAAATTCAACACAGTCCAAACCTAACTCTGGATATTAGTCCCATCACCAACTTGTTCACTATCTCAACTCAGGATTTTTCCATTCTTATGCCTTCTCAGGCCAAACACTGTGGGGTCATCCCTAACTCCTCCCCTTCTTTCTCTCACCCTCCACCTCAGAAAATCACTCCCTCCTCTGCTCCAAACCTTCCATGGTTCCCGCCACTCTCAGAATAGAAATCCAGCTCCAAGGCTGCCATTTCAAAGTTAAATCCTGTCCCCTGCTCTTGGATCACACCAAATGGAAACTTGAGGTTTCTCGAATACTCCTAGTGCAGCCTTAAGTGATGCATTTGTACATGGTGATTCCTGTGCCTGGGACATTGTTCCACACTTCATCCCATTGCTTACCAGAAATGGAAACCCTTCCATATAATTTGAGAATAGAAGTCTAGGTACAAGACCTTTGGTGACACTGGGACCCTCAAACATAATGGCAGGTAGATAGTAGGCTGAGTCCCAAGACACTGCCATTCACCATACTGGGTTGCCAAGATCATGAGGGTAGGGTAGGTTGAATGAGGACTAGCACACTCTGCAGTCACCTATACAGGATCATAAGCACTTCTGCCACCACGGCAACCTTGCAGGAAGAGGGAACCAGGAGTGACAGGTTACAACACTGGGGTCTCATAGACTTAACTGTGCCCCTAACTTCTGTCCTGCTCTTTGGGAAGGATTTCTGATTGTCTAACCTCAGCTGCTCACACCTCAGTGCTGCCTCCTATCAGCTGTGACCATAAACAAAGATCTGTGTCTCAATGTCCTCATCTGCAAAAGCAACGATAATAGTGGTACCCATCTAACAGGACTGCTATTTCTAGTAGACATGTTAATGGATGTCAAATACCTTTGATTTAGCTCTTACTGTCCATTAACTTAACACTTTGCAAATGTTTTTGGTGAAAAAGAAGTGATAGGTTTTTGAAATTGAGTATGCATTTAAGAAAATATGACATTTAAGACTGTCTATTGTAACCAAACGCTTAGAGGCGAGCACTTCAATTATTACGCATGAACAAAATCTTACTTTATCCTATCTATGTATTTTTAATTTTTAACTGCCTGTCTGCTTATGTCAAGTGTACACAAGTCCTTTCACCAAACCAGCCTACCCGGTACATACTCCTCTTAAAGTGAGCCTACTACTGGCCCTTCATCAGAGATGTATATCTCTCCTCACCTGAGGAACTGGAGAACTGATGTACTAGCACCCTATACTGGTATGAGGCTCCTCCACTAGTCTGGCTGACTTTGCCTCTGCTCCACAGGCAGTGCCTATGGGGGCAAAGTCCATAACGTGGCAAAACTACACCACCACATACCATGCTCTCCAACCCAGGAGAGGCTCCTAATACCCTACAGCCCTCTCCTCCTGCTGACATCTGCTAGATCCCTTTCATATGCCAGGATCACTCCTTTCTGGAGGTAATCTCTGGAGTATTCACCCCTTCTCCCCTGCCCTCCAATCTCTCACCTTGGGAACCACATAATATCCTTAATATTCTTCCCTTAAATCTGACCCCCAGGTTTTGATCTGAGGCCTCATCCTGCAGAAGTCTCCAGCACAACTTGCTCTCCAGAACTCCAGGCCTGCATGTCCAACTGCCCATGTGACACCTCCAATGTGAGACGCCTGAGATTGACCATGTCCAAAATCCAACTCCTGAGCCCTCTTTAGGGTGCTCCCTGCTCCAACTTACACATTTCCACTCTTTCAGATGAGATGGTCGGGGGAGTGGAGCGCTGTTTTTGGAACAGCCTTTCCTTCTTTACTTTCACTCACAGCTGTATATGACACAATCAAATCCTGTTAGTTCTATCTGCACAGTTACTCAAGAATTTAATGACCTCCACCCGCAAGCCCTCCTGCCACTTATTTGGTACAGCCACCACTACCACCATACTCATGGAGTCCGCTGCCTCCTCCCGTCTCCGTGGCTCCACCTTCATCATCCCCACCTCACCCTGGTTCATTTTCCCCGAGCAAATGTTGAAATACTTTTAAACTCCTTAATAAGATTCTGTCTCTCCACCGTTCCCAGGGTCCTCGCAACGACCGTACTGGAAATGGGGACTCCACCCTCAAACGCCTTGGAACCTGAGCTTCAGTGCCGTCACTAGGCACCCTCATTCGGAGCTTCGGGATTCGGAGGTGAGAGTCGGGCCGCGTCAAGGTCCGGGGAACACAACACCTACCTACGCCGGGCTCATCCTCGCGGCCGCCGCCATCACGGTCTGGACCGTGCGGAGCCGTGAGGATCACAGACTTAGGCCTTCGTGGGCGATGCCACCGCTCGGCCTCTTTGCAGTGGGGCCGGATATCCTCTCGCGCTTTCTTGCTTCTGTCACCTCAGAACCGAACTAGAGCTTGCAAACCTCCGCTCCCACGGCCCTACCAAAAACCAACAAGATGTCCACCGTGAGGAAGACGCCGGAAGTCCCGCCCAAAGGTCCCGTGCAGACTTCCGCCGCATGACAGAAACTCCCGTAACAGTCAGCCACTGCGTGGCGCAGAGGTTTCTGGTTAATGTAGTGCCCTGCTCCGCCCCCGCCCCCGCCCCGGGGTGTATCTTGGTGCAGACTGCCTTAACTCGCGGGAGGAAGCCGAGTGGTATCGCGAGCGGCGATCGGAAATGGCGTCATAGGACTCCGAGGACGTGGCGGGCTTCGTACCTCTTTCAAGTGTCCGCACCTGGGATACGGCTCAGTGTAGTCTGCAGGGTTGTAAGAATGTTTACAGATATTCTTTCAGATATTCCCCAAAGCTACAGGATAAAATAAATGGACGTGCCACCTAAAATGTCACTCTGCAAGTACTCGCGAGTGCATTCCTATTTGCCTTTTTAAAAAAATACGTGTAGATCAAATCTTTAAGTAGTTTTTGTAAGCTTCACTTGGGTCAGGGGTAAGAGAATAATCTGCAGACAGGGCTGTGGAGTGGAAGAAGGAAGCTGGAGGTTGGAGGTCCCTGAAGCAAGTGACTAACTGGAATGCCTCTTGTTAACCTATAAATTAAAGGCCTTTCAAAGTGAGGGGCTGCAAGCATTTATTTGAGATCAATAATGGTTACTCTAATCAATGATTCAAGCAGAAACCCAAATAATGTTCTGATTAGGAGACCAAGGCAAGGGGTACTTAAGAGACAGGAAGGGACCAATTATATCAATAGAAGGAAGGAGTTTCTACTGGTGCAGATAACATACTGATGTTAATGCTAAACAATATTTTAATTGTTCAGTCCAGTATCATCAATCCAGCAGTCATAATACCTGTTTTCTTGTTATCTTTGCAAACAGTTCTTTGGAACACAAGGTTACTTTAGTCCCAGTCCAAAGGTTATTTTGTTTTAACATTCCAAAGCTTTGAAGCATTAGAGTGTAAGGCAGTTCCTCTGGGGTGGCAGCTCTGGGTCCATGTTAAACTGGCCCTATTATTTTTTTGACACTCTGGTTTCCTCAGAAATGATTCCTGACAGGGCCATGGGGGGTGGGGAGAGACAGAGAAAGGGCCACTTTGAAATAGGAGGTCAAGGAAGGCACCTTTCCTGCCTGTATAGTCAGGATGGCGGCGGCCGCGAGGATGCACTCTTTAATCCAAAAGCTATTTTTTAGCCCAAAAGTTGAGATATATTTATTTCCTTTTAGCAATATGCCACCTGTTTGAAAAGAACCATTGTAAGTGCTCTTGTGTGCCAGGAAAGTGGCTGACATGGTCCTAGTGGCAGCAAATGTGCAAAGGTGACATCTGAACACAGAAATAAAGATTTAGAACACCATGATCCCTTTTCTTTGCTGGGAAGTGATTCTCATTTCACTTGCAATTACAGGTTGGGAGCTGAGATTATTTATGATAAACCAGGAAGAAAAAAAAAAAAAGCAAAGGGGAAAGGGGAGGAGAAAAAGAAAAGGAAGAAAAACAAACATCCTGGAATTGTTCGAGTTACTGACAGTTAATAATTGTGAAGTTATTCACAGATACATGCAGGAGTGGCTATGAGGAACATATCTATGACAGGGGAAAACCAGCAAAATTTGAACTGGGAACACTGAAATCTTAGAAGTGAGATAATGAAATTGAACACATGGCTGTATTAGTGCCTTAAGTACATGGAACAAATCTGAAAACAAGAAACAAAGACCCCAGCCATCAAGGAGCTCACTCTGCATTTAAGAGAGACAGAAGAATTGATGAGAAAAAAAGAAACTGGATTACATAGAATGTTAGATTATGGTAGACACAATGGAAAAGAGAGAAGGGCACCAAGAAGCGGGGCAATGAGATGCAATATACAGCCAAGGGAGGCTGATCTGCACCCAAGTTTTGATTTATGAAGGTTGTTAAGTGACAACATGGATAGGCCAATGCCATTGAAAGAAAAGTTTAATATTACAATTCCCCTAGAAATAAGAGGCATAGAATACCATGCAAAGCTCCAGAAGGAACACCATGTTTTGGTTAGAAGGCAGAAGCAGAACCCAGGAGAAAGCATAGGGGAGAACCTTTATTGTGTTTTCTGTCAGAAAGGCAAGGCAGGGTAAACAGCCAAGGACTGGCTAGTTAGAATAATTCCAATGGACTCTGGGTTATAAGACTGGTTTCTAATTGCCAGTTACTTAACCCTGGGATAATTTAGGACACATAATTTTGTTCCTTTAAATGATTCTACACTCCTAGGTAATGGAGCCCCATTCAGGGCAACCACTGAGTCTTTATGTAAAACCATAAGCCCGTGAAAAATATTAACCCAAATTAAACTCCTTAAACAAAATGTGCAGATTTTCAATTGATTAGGGGACATCAGGCTAATGAAGAAACAGCTCTAAGAGATAAAATGTTGCTCTTGAATTTATTAGAGGCCAGAAATTTATTTTGTTGTGATTTGTCATTCATAACAACCATATTGCTTAAATATATTGGATTAGAGTGCTATTTAGATAATTTATGTACAGATTTTATATTTATGTACATTATGCACATTAAACTATTTTACATGAATAACTTTCAAAAATATAACAAGATTAATTTTTCAGTATAATTTTAGTTAGACAACATAGAAATGCAGAATTTTACATTTAGCCACATATAAGATATTTAATGACCAATATGTTTGTAAATTTAATGGTAATAAAAGTCAGATGATTATTTAAAGATGGAAAATAAACATGAAATGAAAATGAAACTCTTTAAAAGTTTTCTTTAAGTACCAATGCCAGACAAAATGTTCTAAAGATTATTTTTATTCCATAAAAAATGATAATTTTCAAGATCTGTTTAAAAAAACAGAACTGGACAGTAGTTAAAGTAATAAAAGCAGACTTTAATCAGAAACTATGGCAATGGGGGAAAAGAGACCTCCACATAGAACTAGGCTCAATTCCGAATACAGCATAAACAAGTAGGGGTTTATAGCGAAATCAGCAGAAGAAACATCAGGGGTAAGAGAGGATTCTTGCTAAACTGACCTGACAGGATTCTTGGAGAAGGCAGGCCTGGGTGCCTCAGAGATGATGGGGATGAGAACCCTGATCAGGTATCGAGAGTGATCAGACATTGAGGGGAAGAGGATTCTGGCTAAACCAACTTAATAGGACTCTTGCTAAAATTGGTCAATACAAAGATGGGCATGGAAGTCCAAAAGTTGGGAAGAGGATTCAGAGGAGACTGACTAAAGATAGGTCAAGGAGAGACTCTTTATCATATCTGCCCTCTAAACATCAGTAAATTGGAAATGCATTATTTTGCTACTTACTTTTTTTTTAATGAAAATATATTGTAACCTAAGGTAAAAAGTGGTAAGCTAGAATGTGTACTAAAATAAATTTACTTTTATTGAATTATTTATTCTTTTTATCACGAGCCATTTTGATTATTTTACCGACTGGACAATAATTCTCAGAAACCCATGACCTCTCCTATGAAAAGTTTTAATCATTGCAATGACCTCCAATGCCTGCCAGAAGCAGCTACCTTTTTCCTTCCTTCCTTTCTCAACACATTGTGTATCACATACTCTTTACCAAACACCATGAACCTCCTTCAGTTCTGTGAAGTCCACCTGTGCCATCCCAACAAAGTATTCCCAGGTCATTTTTTTCTCCTTGAAACACCATTTGCTCAATATGCTTTGGTAATGCAAATAAATCTTTTGAATGTCACTTCAAAGTTTGAAGTGTGTTTCTTTCTACTCCAGCACTTTCAAACACTGAAAATCCTCCATAAGTCATTATCATTATTGCCTGATTTTCTCCAATAAATAGCATTACATAATTTTAGAAAGTCATCTTTGAGTCACGATTTATACTATGTTCCTTTTTTGGCATCTTATAAGCAGTATGAAGCCAGGATTATTTTTGTTCTTCTTCCTATACTGAATCCCTATGTGGTGGCATATTATCTGGCATAAGAACACAAAAAAGTGATTAAATAAATGACAAGATGTTTTAGAGGGAACTTACTATCCAGAAACCATACTTCAAAAAGTTATTTTTCTTCACCAGAAGGCAGAGCAAATTGAGAGATGGATGTCACTGTCAAGGAGCATCAAGGGGCTGAACATTGGGAAGCCTGAAGACACCAGTGCAGAGGTTTTCAACAGCCATTGGCTTGGGTTCACAATCAGGGCCACCCAAAAAGGCAAAATAGAAGAGAGAAAATAAAAGAAGAAGAATATGCTTACCAAGACCAAGATGGTGCCTGTGGATCTGACCTCATGGAGAGTTCTGGGGCATGGCTGTTGCTGTGAATGTGTTGTACTCGCTGCTGATGCCTGTGCAGGATGAAGACCATAAAACCACTAGACCAGGCCATGAGGCACAAATATATAAAAATCAATGAAGGAGAAGATGACTGGGTGTAGTGAGACAACGAATTTGTCTGGAATGGGTGAATTACAGTTTTCTCCACACCCATGTTTTTGTTCTTTCTTGGTCCAGTAACATTCACAGCCATAAAGATATTTAACAGGAGATGCAGGATCCAGCAGAGGAAACAGGCAGAAGCCAATGCACATTGAGAATCTAATCTTTAAACTCTATCCACTTAGATATATGAAGGTTGAGCTTAATGGCCTGAAACAATGGAGGCAGGCAGTGCCAAGGGAAACGCCCACTCTGTGTAAGTAGAAGACAAGTTTACATCCAATATCACCCAGGAAATATTTCAACCCAAATGTTGCCATTCTCTGAGGAGTGCCTTTATTAAAAAGAACCAAGTTGTTGGCTACGACTAGGTGCATGAGAATCAAGTCAGTGGGTCTCAACATGTGCCTAGTGAGCAAAGTAAAAATATAAAGACAAAGAAGTGAGGAATTTTCAAGGATGCCAACTCCAGTCTCTCCATGGACCCCCAATGACCGGTCAACAGAACCAGGAGGTACCTTTTATCCAGACACCGAGGCCTTGGAAATTCCAGATTCCCGTCGGGACCAGGAACAAACAGCGTGTCCTGAAAGTTGCGTCCTTGACAGCTGCATTAATCCCGTCATGTCATTCAAGGGCCCTGGAACATTTCAGGTTGGCCACCCCCTTTGAATCCATAACAGAGACAGCAACCGCTTCGGAAGCCGGTCCGGTCTTAGATCTCAGGGCCACTCCCTGAGATCTCGCTAGGGCCTCTAAATGTTGCAGGCGCCAGCCCCAAAAAGACACGCGGACCACCAGAACTAGTGAGTTATAGGAAACACACTCTTTATTCATCCAGCTGGGTCTGCCAGGGGTACGCAGACCCCAAATTAAGCAGCCCCGAAATGTAGAGATACAGGGTTTTTAAGCCCAAAATCCCATTCTTCATTCTGTCTAAACACAAAGGTCTATTTTTCTTCTATTCACTACACTATGGCCAAGGGTTGATACTAACTATGCCCAAGGGACGTTCAAATGTTCTAATGAAATCCCTTCGTGACTTTTGCATGTGTACTCCACCCTGACCCCTTGTAGGGGACTAGGCCATGGTCCCATTCTCTCTCTCCTTCACCCTTTCCTCCCCACCTGCTTGGTGAGCCCTCTCCGTTGGTGCTCCCTCCATGTGGCCCCCTTATGGCATGGGTGACTCTGTCTCTCTAGGACCTGTGAGTATAATAAAGTTTGTTCCCCAGGGCCTGTCCCATGTCCCCTCCTGTGGTTGGTTTTACCTGACAGACCATCTCATGAAAAGATACAAAACACCTGCTAAGGTAACTTTTTGAAATCTGTTTAGAGTGCTAAATAAACAACATTTTATATGTTTCTAATCTTGTTTTCCAAACTGATTGTGCAATTTATGATTGAGTAAATGCTTTATAAAATATATCCACCTTAAATTTATACATATGTTGATTTGTTTAAAATGTCGCAGTGAAATTTAATCATTTTTAAATTTAAATTTTTATAACTTTAAAAACAAGATTGAAAAGAGAAATTTGGGGCATAATAATGGAATATGATAGAATTAGGACAGGAAGGAAACTAAGAGAAAGGGGAAAGGGACAATTCAGAATCTTTTCAAAGAGACATCACAAAGTGAATTTATATTTAAAACACTTAAATAAGAAGACATACTATGGGAATTAATAAGATTTTATAAAGAGAGAGTCTGCATTAGGATCCTGTAAACCTGGAAACTGCTGTGGAAATTAATCATTTCAGCTCTTAAAGACTTCAGCAGTACATGACAATAAAGGAGAATGATATTCCTCTCATCATAGGGTTTAAGGTAACAAAAGGAGGGTCTAAATGAAGTGACCCCTGCACTTAGAGAGGCAGATGTGGACCTTGTGATTAAACAGTTCTGCAGTTAGAATTTTATTTTAGTCTTATCTTTTTAGTTTTCTAAACGCGCACCTTAGAGGGTAGATTAATACCAAGAAATTAATAGCAGAATAAGAAGGCACTTTTAATATCGTTACATTACATGCCAGGGTAATATTATTATGTTAAGACTACTGAGGTCTGACTATTACTCCCCTTTTAAAACTCCACAAACGTTAGGCATAGTATACTTTAAATGAGCGTTTCATTTCCTTACATGAGGGGATGATGAGTTCAGGTCTCCAAACAGGAGGTAAATGTTAACACTCTTCTGCTGATGGCAGAAATCTGAGAGCTAGATCATTACAGACACCATTAGCACAACAGCTTCACAACTAAATATAACAAAACCAAGTGCACAGGTCAACCCCTGTGCTCAGACCCCAGGCAACTGCTCAGAGCTGGGAACTCAGCTGCAGCATGACCGCTGGGCACCAGTTGGTGGTACGAAGGCTTTAGAGTGAACACTGTGAGGTTCAGCATCTTTAATCAGAGAAAAATGAAAAGATTTTTCAGGATCTGCGAAACTATGAGGAGGGAGGGGAGGGGTCAATCAGCCCTAAAGCAGGTGGGCAAAGGGGTGGGGTGCATTGGGTGTTCTCAGGAAAGGTCATTCCTCCCTATATGCAAATACATTTGTGTTCCAATACCAGAAAACACACATAAACTTTTTTTACTGAATTCTCTGTGAATAATTCTGCTATGAATCTGACACCCATCTTAAAAAAAAGACACTTACCAAATGACAATTGCAACCAAAAGAGTGTGTGTCCGGGCAGCACCTGTGCAGGTATGGAAAGGGACATCTGAACCTGATATAAGGGTTAGGGACACCATGATGTCATCTCCTTGTTGGGAAGTGATTACCATGTCACTTGTAATTTCAGTGACAGTGTCTGCATACGGAGCTGAGATTATCTTTGGAAAACACTTGCAGATTGGACAAGATACTGAAAGCAGTTAATATTGAATTATAAAGTTTTGTATTGAAAATTGCAGAAATAGTGAGGAACAACTTAACTGTGAAACATTTGAGAAAAAAAAACCAATCTCAGAGAACACTAAGCAGGACAGAAAACATTGAGATCTAATAAGTGAGAGAATGAAAGTGAGCACCTCGTTATCCGAGATTATCAATCATTTTGAAAGTTTGTCTCGAAATACGATTCCACTCCTGAGTTCCTGGAGAGTATTGGAATTGAAGGCAGAACAGCAAATGAGGTAGAAAGAGAGATAAAAAGAGATGTGATAGAAAGAATGGCTGAGTGATTCAAATAAACAGATCAACAGAAATCTGTGACGTCATATGCATTCAGTGTTCTCACAGTCATTGGGTTCTTACAACGGCTGAGCACTTTAATAGCTCTACTGAATCACTGTATAAAACCTGGAACATAACTTCTAGTGGAGAGAAAGATCACTATATAAAATTGTTATTAAAATCTTTAGTTTTTCCAAGATTGTTATGTTCTGTAGAAAGTGGAAACGAACAGAACCTGAATGATGAAAAATGCAGTGATCAAGAAAGAGTGGCAACATTAAATAGGAAATTCTCGGTAAGAGTCAAAGGGAAGATGATAGTGAAGCAAATATTTTAAAGATGGTAGTGGGCATGTTGGATCTTCCTCTTAAAATTTAAATGTTCATTTTCTAAAAAATTGCATTCGTTCAATAGATACGACTACAATATATAGGACTACTATCACCACTTTCTTGCCGATTCCACACATGACAGACAGAGACAGGAGTGATGGGAAGGGGGCGCTGAGGAAGAAAGTGTTATAGCGCTGTCTGGTGTCACTTCTTATAAGAATAGAAATGCTATCATATCAATGTCCCAGCCTTATGAACTCACTTAACCTTAATGTTTTCCTTAGAGATTCTTCTCCATATGAGCACATTGGGGTTTAAGGCTTAAACATGTCCATTCAGGGTGGGGGGCAATCAACCACAGCATATGTCCACAGGGCTGTGCTCTATATGGGCATCCCTTCAGTAGGCTATATTGCCTTTGCCTGTCTAACAAGTCCAGGCCAGTGAACCATGCTACTGGTTACCGCCCGTGAGTTGGTAAAAATCCAGGCATAGAGGCAAAGAGCATACACTTCAGCCCATTGTGCTGATTTATCCTATTGATTTTCTGTCTTCAGTAAGAGTGGCCAACTTCCAAAAAGGATGTTATCTGTTTTGCCTCGGAACTACCATCCATAAACTAAGGAGCTCTTTTTATAGGGCACAGTATGTAAGTAGCACAAGTGGCCATTGAGACTGCCACTCCTCAGGTGGTTACTTGGGTGTTTTCTGACATTTACAAATTTCTGACACTACCTGGTGTCAACATCTGACGCCACAGATTTTAGGACTCAATCTCACAAAACTGCCCTCACTTCAGATGCTAGTCCAAAGTCCCATGTTTGGGATTCTAAAAGACAGCGGAACAAATACGAAGCTCGAAGTCATTAAAATTCTTTAAATTTTACATCAGTTGATTAAAAGGGGATTTTTCAGAGAGACACTATTTTTGTCTGTACTTATATCTTTTAATGTTGAGGCTTTATTTTCATTTTTTGATATAGAACCCACTAAAAGACAATATAAAGAGGAAATTGTGGAAATAATATAGGTAAGAGGCATGAGATCTACACTAATGGACTAAACATTAAATCAGTGAGAGTTCAGAGCCTGCTAGGTGCTGTTAGACAGGGAACCTGGTTCATCAGCCATGGAGCCAGACAAGAGGAACCCACAAAACAAAGGAAGATTCCTGCAGAGATTACTAACAACTATTTACCCATCTTTAACATTTACCCATATCATAAAAGGAAAACAAAGACTTTAAGTTGTACCTTGTACAAGTCAAAGATAAACCCAACCATTCATTCCATTCTTTACTCCCCATAATCAGTAATTTTTCACAGAAACCAAAAAGCATATGAACCCACCTCTTAGGACGCTCAGGATCTCATTTACTGGCTTTGAGAGGAGACCACACCTCTGTGGAGCATTGTTCTTTGTCTAATACAGTTTAACTCTGGCTCACTCTTGAATTCTTTCCTGCAGGAAGCCAAGGACCCTTAGGGGAATGTGCCCCATTCGGCATCAGAAAGATTCAAAAATAAAGGTTCTGAGGACAATAAATAGTGAGGAGACCAAAGAGATTTGGGGCAAATGTACATGGGGCAATCCAGAAAGGACTGAGATGAAAGGACACTGGTCCCAGCAAGCGATAAAGTGAGGGAATCACAAGGATTACAAATAAATAAAACTACTATGGTGACGAGATATGGTGAGTAAACAGGATCACATGCTAGAGAGTAACCCTGAGGCAGGTTGCGTGTATATCCTGAAGCACAACACCCTTGCACGTAACCATTAAAATACTTTTAATGGATTCATTTTTCAAATGAAATTATCTTGAAGAAACACGGATTCACTTCTGTGAGGGATATGCCAGTATCACTTGGAATAAACTTACGGCATGTGCAAAGATAAACCCACTGATATTTTCTGCTTTAGCCTGTACGGGAGCCCTCTTCTCCCCAGTATTCTAGCAGAAACGCTAAAAAACGAGCTAATCCCGGACTCGGACTCGAACTCGAACCTCAGACATAGACAATTCGGACGCGACGTTCTCATGGGGGAACTAGCGCTCTTCTGCGCAGCGGTCACCGCCGACATTACCCAGAGAGCAACGAGCGGCCGGCCGCCAGGACTACAAGTCCCAGAACACTTCGGAATGCCGGCTCCCAGAAGGGAGTATTCAGAGGACGGCGCTCCAGGACCCCCTGTTCCGCTAGTCCACGCAGCCTCTGCCTCTGGCCCAGCCACTGGCCACTGCTAGCCCGGGAAATCTCCTCCAACGCCATTGCCGTCGCAATCTCCCTTAAGAGAGCCAACCTGCGCCTGCGCACATCTTCTGGCAACAAAGTCTCGCAGAGAGTACCGCCGGTCCCAGGCTGCACTACAGGTCCCATAACTCTTTGATCCAACCTTTCATCCTGGTAATTTAACCCTCAGTACCAAATGTATTAAGACTTAGGTGGAAAAGAAGTTTACAGGGAAGCCTCTGAATGCCTGAACTCAAGACACAAACACTTAGATCCAGCACTGGATGGACGCCTGACGATCATTTTATCTATTTGGAACTTCGGTATTCCTACAATACCAAGTACAATCCAGCATGCATCTCTTACGTCGGAGAGAACTGTCAAACGTGCAGTTTAACCTCCAAAATCCGTGCAGGTAGCCAAAGCACAGGATGGAGAAAGAACTTTTTAAAACTCCTTCGTTTTACTACTTAATCCAAGAAATGGTACCCAGGGTCTTGGTATTAAACTGTGACTTGCAGGAAGAGACACCCAAAGGAGGAATTTGGACACTCAAACAACTTTGTTAGACGAAGAAGAATTTATTGCCGGCAGAGAGTGCGGGGCATTCAACAGATCCAAGGCACGATCTCCCCTTGGTTAGATTTATTACAGCTTATGTACTTCTGCAGTGTCCGTGCAAGGGGTGCGTGAATCCTTTGTCTGCGGTTTCACGTGTGCTTCATGACTCAGGATGGGAGAGGGAGCTTCAGGTGGGGGGCTCCGACGGAGGAGGAATTTCCAGACCACCGGCCTTACAGGCTGTTTTGTAGAACCCGCGACCTTGGTGCTATCAGCACCATTATAGGATTCTCGAACAGAGAAACGGGACTCCTAGCCTTTAAGCAGGGAGCAGCACTTATAGATGCTGGCACCTGTTCAGCAGATTCCTATCCAAAGGCTGAGCCCCAATTGTCACATAAAAAGCAGTTTTACACCGTCTTGTTATTCCTACACAGCTAGAGATAAGGAAGAACATTCGTTGGTTGGCAAGCTGTGAATCAACAGATGTGAGCTGGAGAGTCCTTGAGGCGGGGGAGGTAGCTGTAAGAAAACATGTTAGCTGGAGAGCACTGGGCAGAATGGGGGGAGAGAGCAGTTTTAACTGACTGAGTCGGTCATTTCTGTAGACCCGTTCCTTGGATTTTTTCATATGCCTCCTCTCCTCTCTCACTTGTTCATATTCATTTCCAAATAAGCGCTGAGATTATAATTGCCCCTTGTAGTTCTTTGAGTTTTATTTTCATATTTGTTTTAGAAATCTTTCAGTGAAAGTATAAAAGTGAAAAAATTTTAATTTTTGTAAATATGTTATGTGCTAAAATGTTTTTAAGTCCTGAGGTTTGGGGCATGCTTAATAACACTTTGCTCAGGCAAAATTATGAAAATATACTACAACTTTAGCAAAGAGATTAGACATTCCTTATATTTAGATCTAATATTAATTTTCTCTAAGATTAAAGCTGGAAATATACCTCTAATGTTTAAGGAGACTTGCCTATATAAGATAAAAAAGTTGGTGTCTTGAGAAACAATCCCTGTGTTTCTCAAGATTATAACCATTTCGGTTCTGAATCATGGAAATTGAAATACAGCTCAGAGCTGTAATTCCTGTCGTGCTGAAGTGACCGTGCCAGGACGATGGTGACTCAGGAAGGGACTGTCCCGCATGTAGTTTTGTTCCTTCTCAATGTGAAAATGTCCTCCACTTCATCAGCCAATACTGAAACTGAAACATCGGTGCATCTGAAAGAAGGAATTGTCTTCGTAAGAAAGTCTCTCCTAAAATGTTATTGAATTTATTATTTTTTTTAATATTTCATTTTGTATCTCTGTATCTTTACCCATGATCTAAAATACATTTATATGACATCCACAAGGCTCATCCAAAACAGGCTGGTTGTGTGCCTGCACAGAGATTTCTTAATGCCAAATAGTCCGTCCAGCTGTGGTCAGAGAAACCATTGATATTTATCCTTCAGCAGTTTTCAGAATAATGACTTGTTTCCCTCACATCTTCTAGCATTGACTTTGGCAGTTATTTTATACCAAGAAGATTCAGAATGATCTTGGGAAGTTCTGCGCTCGACCTGGAATAAGCTTTTTTGCCCCCAAGACACTCTGCTTTCTTACAGTGAGCAACTGTATTAAGAGTCCATTACCGGGTGCTAGAATTAAGTATTGCTGTAGGGTTGTCCATAATTTCTAGATTTATTCAATGAAACAAGAAATAAAATATGTATGACTTTAAAGTCAAACACTATGTGCATTACTATGATTGTTCCTATCAAATGTAGGTTTTAGACTTCTATTTCAATTTTTTTGGCTTCACATTTGCAGTTATTTTGTCTTGCACAGAAATATTTATTTCCCATTTATATTAATACCTTTTTTTCCAAAGTGTCATACCAATACTTTTTGTAAAATATGCACACAAAGTTTAAGATTTCTTTGCAGGTAGTTTTGCCTTCATATACCTACCTTAGGGATATACGGTCAAAATTCTGTATTTTCAATTCACTTGCAGCATTTATTTTATATACAGAGACCAAGTGGATATTCAATAAATTTTCAAACTTTGAACTTGGTCTTTTTAAAATTTTTGATGTGCTTAATATTGTTTAATAACTATGTGAATGATTGTCCATTCATACAAATAAAACACTATGGCAAGATATTTCTCTTAAAAGTCTAACTTACATTCAGCCCCATTCTATGTGCTGTGCCTCAGTTTTCATTCTACTGTGTACCTGAATAAACTTTAGCATCCTCTACAAAGTTTTGTACCTGGCTTTTCACTTCAGAATGTCTCCAGTTCTGTGGATCAGAGCATAGAGGCCCTCCTGTTGCAGTTTACAGGTGTGGAAAACTGTTGTGCAGATGGGTCATGATGCGTTCATCTGGTTCCCATAGATAGACATCTGAAGCGTGTTTGAGTAGACCTTCCACGATCTGCTTCTGCACCCATAAGCACACCTACGTAATGCCCATTAAAGTGGAGAAAGCATGAGTTAGGCTTTGCACTGGAGGATACTAGGCATGATGGTGACGGTAACATATTTCTTTTTGTTTGTTGAAGTGCCCTTCACATGGCTCCAATTAAAATCAATCTCCCATTGATATTGATGCGATGGCTTCTGCCCAATGGAAAATGGGGATTATCCTAGTCACTCTGATAGGAGTAGGAATCCTTGGAAACTCCTTCCTCTTTTGTCTTCATAACTTCACTTTGCTCACGGGAAACGTGACATCATTCTCAATCAACTGGTCTTAGCCAACTCCTTGGTGCTTTTATCCAGAGGGCTTCCTCATACAATGGCAGCCTTTGGATCATATTACTTCCTGTATGAGACTGGATGCAAACTTCTCTTTTATTTCCAGAGAGTAGCCAGAGAGGTTTGCCTCAACACCAACTCCCTCCTCAGTGTCTACCAGATAATTAAACTTTGCCCCAACTTTTCTAGGTGGATGGAGCTCAGAATCAGATCCCCAAAATGCATTGGGGTCTGCTGTTTCCTGTGCCGGATCGTGCACCTCTTGGTGAATAACTTTGTTCCTATCAATATAACTGGTCCAATGCACACTGAAAACTTTAATGTAAAAATAAATTATGAATACTGTTCCGCACTCGACAGATTAATTAGGTTTGTAGTTGTAGTCATATTCTCCACAACTGACCTTATGTATTTGGGCTTCATGGTCTGGGCCAGGAGCTCCATGGTCCTTTTCCTGCACAGGCACGAGCAGTGAATCCAACACACTCGCACCAACAGCCGATCTCACGAGGCCAGAGCCATGCGTATCATCTTCATCTTCGTCAGCTCCTTTTTCTCCTTTTACTCACTGTCTTCTCTTTTTCACTTGTCTATGTGGACGACTCGATTTGTTATGCCAGGCCAGTGGCTGGTGGACACCTCTTTGTTTTTGTCTTCGTGTTTCCCACCTTTAAGCCCCTTTGTACTCATTTGCAGTGATACTCGTGTCTATCAGTTTTGTGTTACCTGCCTGACAAGAAAAAATTTTTTCTAATTGATTGTGATCATATAACCCTGTTCTCTACATGAAATTTAATCATTTCTTCCAACATCTATCTTTATTTAGGGGACTAATAATGTTCAGGTTCTTGATAGAAATGTATTATTCTGTGTAGAATGGGGTGGTTAGGTTCTGGAAATCACAATCCTATATGAGGCCTAATGTGAACACTATGTATGTGCTTATGGAAGGATTACACTGTTTTAACTTCATCAGTGGAAAAGTTGATGACGTTTTGAAATAGTATGACTAGAAAATTTGGGCAATTTGGATAACACCAGTTTGGATATTAAGTATATACCTTAATATGTAGTGGAATATTTTCTATATTAAAATTTTTTGCATTTTCAAATGCACAACTTACTGGCATTAAGTAAATTTGCAACGTCGTGTATCTATCAACACTATTTCCAAAATTTTTTAGATACCCAAGCATAAATCGTATATTCGTGAGGCATAGACTCATTATTCACACATTACTCCAGCCCCTGGTAATAATATCTAAACTACGTTCTGTCTTTATGTGCTTGCTAATTTTAGATATTTCTTTTAAGTGGAAACATGCACTATTTATCCTTCTGTGTTTGGCTTATGATACTTAATATAATGTTTTCAATGTTCATTCATCTTGTGGCATGTATCAGAATTTTATTGCTCCTTGTGGCTGAATAATATTCCATTGTTTGGACATGACATTTTGTTTATCCATTTATCTGTTAATGAACATTTGCATTGTTTCCACTTTTTGGCTACTGTGATTATATGTCATGTGGACATGGATGTACAAGAATATGAGTGCCTACATTCAGTATTTTTGGAGTATAGACCCAGGAATGGAATTGCTTGATCAGATGACATATTTACATTAAACTTTGAGGATGTGCTATGCTGTTTTTCACACCGTAGCATTTTACTTTCCCATAAGAAATGCACAAAAGTTCCAATTGACAGATCTCAGAGGCTCACAGGTCAAATGGCTGAATGTGAGCACATGAGGGCATGTGGGGGGAATAGAATCAGCCAGAGTCCTTGTCACAGTAGACTTGACACAGAATTGATTCCCTGCACAGGAATCTTTTCTCTCGGCCACTATTACATCATGTCCAGAGGCAGTGTCTGCCTCCACCTTGAGGTGGCACAGAACCCTGCCATCAAGAGACCTCAGTGTCTCAGGCTTAAGGCTCCCTACACTTTTTGCAGTGACCAATCAAAAAATCCTGATCTCAACCAACAGCCCAAAGCCACTTGCTGCCTCTAACTTTCCAGGCATTGGTGACCTTCTAGGATACGACTGAGACTTTCACCTGGGAGGAGTGTGGACATCTGAATCTGGCCTAGAGTACCAGGTACTAGAATGTGATGCTGGGAAATTGTGGGCTCCTTCTCTTGTTGGGTAAGGCCGCACCTCTGTCCCATCTCTTTCTTCTCTGTCCTATCCCTGTGTGGAGTCCTTTTCTCTTGTTCCTGACCCAACATTTTGAAACTCACAAAACGGACTCTAACGTTACAGGCTCCAGGCACTTGAAGAGAAAACGATAAAGTTCATTTGGTGCCAGCTAAGAGTGAATATATGTTGTGTCCGAATGATTCTGTTCAATGATACATCTCTTTGGATTTACTGTCTTCAGGAGCGCCTGAAATAATACTTTTAGACTCCAGGTGACACGCTAGGCTTCAGGGTCTGAAATAATGTCTCTAAACACTTAGGTGATCAGTTGCAGACAACACTCCCTTAATAAAGCGTTGAGTACGACCTCTAAGGAAAGGGCAAATCCCCTCCCCCGCCCTTGGAGGTTAGACACACTTCCCTCAGGGTGCCACTTTTCCCTGGAGGTTCAGGTGAGGGGTCGCTCGTCCCCTGGGACTTTGCAGCTGTGAGAACTACATTACCCTGAATACTCTGCTTCAGGCGCCTATGGAGGCTCAGGAGAGGGTCAATTCCGTGCGTGCGCCTCGCGTTGGGGCGGGACTTCCGGCGTCCTCCGCTTGGCGGTAGGTTTGGCTGGTCTTGGGTTTGTGCTCTGATCACAGGCTGTGGAGCGGGAGCTGGGGGCGGAGGCTGTGCGACTGGGAAGGCGCCGGAGGCGTTGTCCCCGCTGCTCAGAGGCGGGTCTGAGGCACTGGGTCGCGGTGACTCTGCTGCCAGGTCTCCGTTCGGCTCGCCCGCCGCGCCCACAGCGTCGATGGCAGTGGCCGCTCTGAGGGACCCGGCTCCCGTGAGTGCATTTCCTGGGCCTCACCGCCCTCAGTCCCTCTAACTCTAAAGCCCCACGTGCGGGCGCTGCTCCCGTCCTGCAGCCCAGGTCCCGGCGTCCGGGACCGTGAGGCGCTGGTGGACGACATCCGGGGTGACAGGGTGGGAGAGGGTCACAGGCGGAGCGGCAAGCCTTGTGAAGATGTCGAGGTACGATCGAGTCGGGAGTATTCCGGAACCCTGAAGTACGCCTGTGTGTTCAGGGAACAGGGAACATGAAGCAGAGTGCCCCTGGGTGACCGGCTGTTATTTATAGGACGCTGTGATCCATAGGAAGTTGTGAATAGAAAAGACCACGCCTGAGTTAGGCTTTTAAACGTTTTCCAAAAGCTGTTCAGAGGAACAGACTAGAAGGGGAACAGTTACAGGAGGCAGAGGGGATTTAAGCTTTGTTGGAGGTGACCCATCTGATAGGAGTCAGCCCTGAGGACTTAAGACCCAGAGATAACACAGTCAATCCGGGGTCACCCGGCTCCAGAACTGAGCAGAAGGATAGGGACACCTGGGTTCAGCCAGTTGAATCCTGCCATGGTCACCTGTCTCTCGGAACTTCCCTCTTCACAGAGGCTGTTACAAGTACAAAAGCACTTATGAACTCTACAAAGATGAGTGGAGGGTGTTCTAGAACCTCACTGGGCCTCATCCCACTCATGAATGATCCCAGGGATTGTGGTAGGACTCATCACCTACCACTCTTGCAGCCCTTGGGGCTGGGGACCCTGAACAAATCCTAAGCCCAGGGTCCTCAGACCAGGCTGGAGGTTATATGGAGTGGTTCCCATTGCTAGCAACCGGTCGGGTGAGGTCTGAAGACAGGTTGCCCCAGGTAGAGGTACCAGTATGTTTAGACTCTTGATGGTGTGACGAAACTGTTTTAAGGGAACCTCAAGGCTCCTTTCTTTGCCATAGGAACAGACAGCATGGGGGCAGGAATCAGGTCTGGGATGGCTCCCAGAGAAGCTGGGTATCTGTTCTAGAGATGATGGAAACAGTGGCAGGTTTTGGAGCAGAGGAGGGAGGTGATGTGATCAAGTCATCATAAGGCTCTCTGTGGCCGCAGCATGGAGAAGAGACCAAGGGAGTACGAAGGTGGTAGGAAGACCAAGGAAGAAGCTACTGCCATAGTCCAGGTGAGTGATGGTGATGAGGACCAGTGCAGTGGCCTTGGAGGTAGTAGAAGTATTTGGATTCCGGATCAGTTTTTTCAGTAGATCTCTGATTTTCTGATTTTGAAGGGGAGAAAGAAAAGGGAAGTCGGGGATTACTGCAAAGATTTTGGGTTTAAGAGTTCAAAGGATGAAAATTCCATCAATCAGGATGTGGAAATTGGTAGTAGGATTCATTTCATTCAGGATATTAGGATTTTTGTTGTGGTTAGGTTGTGTTTGAGTAGAGGTATTAAGTGAGCAGCAGGACCATAGATCTGGGACTCTAGGGAGGGGTGGACATCTGCAAAAGGTGGTGGATAGGATGTGGACCAGGATAGATGTGTACGTCTTAGTCAGCTTAGGCGGCTAAAACAAAATACCTTTATTTCTTACAGTTCTGGAGACTGGGAAGTCCAGATCAAACAGCTGGCAGATTCCATTCCTGGTGAGGAACTCTTCCTGTCTTGCAGATAGCTGTATCCTCACATGGCCTTGGTACAAGTGAGTGGAGAGACCAAGAGACCTTTATCTTTCTCTTAAGTGTGCCAATCCCATCACATGGGTCCCACTCTCATGACCTACTCTAAAACTGATTAATTCCCCCCAACTATCCATCTTTAAATACCATCACATCAGGAGTTAGGTCTTAATGTATGAATTTGGGGAGGACATGTACATTCAGTCTGTAACACTGTGGGTCACATTTAGTAGGGTAATCCTCGTCATAGGGACATTAATAGCAGTCCAGGAAGAGTAGGGTGGAGTCTGCAGACTGGGTCTCATGCTTGGGCACCTAGATGGGGGTTGGGGAAGTTATAGATATCACAAACACCAGTGAAGGAGAGAAGTGGTCATGGGAACAGTGTGGGAGAGGATGATCTGTCAGGTGTCAAGGCTGCTGATTCACCGCTCTGTGGACTCACCAGAATTTTGTCATGATCTTGGTGTGTCTGAGGCGTTTCAGTCAGGTGGGTGGATTAGTTTAGGGCACAAGCAGTCAAGAGGGAGAGTTACTGGATCTGGGGTAGAAAGTGTCTGGGATTGGGTTTTGAGTGAGGGTTAGAAAGAGAGGAAGGCTGTGACTGGAGAGGACATCAAGTGCAGCCCCAGTGGAAGAGGTTGCTGGGTATAGGAGGGTCCTGGGTGAGAGTGAAGCAAGGAGCAGAGTCAGTCAGGGAGACCTGTAGGACATGGGCTGCCAATGGTAGTGTGGACTATTGAGGTCTGGAATAGTACTGGATCCTGTTTGAATTTGCCAAGCACTCTATATGCTGTGTGTGGAATAACAAGGACAGGGAGATGCCTATGGTGCAGGGCAGGGAAGAGGTGGTGACTTTGAGAGAGAGAGGTGGTAGAAAGTAATGCCCACATGGAGAGGGAGTGAGAACTGATGGCCTGAGGGCCCCAGCATTGAGGACATAAGAGTGAAATATGAGCCAACGCCCTTGGTTGTGTCTGAGAGGCATGATCTGAGCAACTGGGAGAATTGCCTGACAAGAGGAAGTGCTTCCCTGGGTGCAGGCCCAGAGCTCTGGTATCATGTTTTCCCACCTGCCTTTTATTGCTGTGGATGGATCAACACAGTGAATGGTCACTGTAATGAGATGAAAACAGAGTGCATGTCAGTGGCACCAGGACCTAATATCTCCCTGAGGTGGGGAAATTGGGAGATGGGTGAGCAGGGGGGTGAGTAAGTGGGTGGATGAACTTGGAGTTTAGGAGAGAAGCTGGTCCTATAGTGAATTGTCCTCATCATGGCTGTGTGACGTTTGAAGATGTGGCCATTTATTTCTCCTAGGAGGAGTGGGGGGTCCTTGATGAGGCTCAGAGGTTCCTGTACCGTGATGTGATGCTGGAGAACTTTGCACTCACAGCATCCCTGGGTAAGGCCTTTATACTCCTCCCAGTGTCCTGATCTGGTCTCTTTCTTTCCCCCTGTCCCAGAGGCTCTGTCCTTTCCACAGGCAGACCAATGGCTCTGCTGGCTTCCCCACTTTCTGGGCTTATGTGCTGTGGGTACCAGCGCTGTCATGTGCACTACCCCAAGCAAAGCACTGCTCTAACAGCCATAACTCCTGTTACTCCAGTGCATGCAGACAAGAGGCTGCGAGTCAGGCGTTTGGCAGTCAGCCTAATGGGTCTCAACTTTCTTTCCCTGTCACTGGCAGAATGACTGTGTCTAGACCCATGGCACTTTGTGCCCCAGATACTTCCCCCTTCTTCTAGCTGACATTTCCTCATGATTGCCTGTATCAGGAATTGCAGGCATTGTTACAGTTACTAATTACATGGTTCATAGACCTTCCTTCCTTCCTTCCTTCCTTCCTTCCTTTTTTCTTTTCTTTTCTTTTCTTTCTTTCTTTCTCTTTCTTTCTTCTTTCTTTCTTTCTTTCTTTCTTTCTTTCTTTCTTTCTTTCTTTCTTTCTTTTCTTTCTTTTCTTTCTTTCTACCTTTTTTTTTTATTAACACCTACAGCACCTGGTATTCCTAGGTGGTCTCTCATCCAAGTACTAACCAGGCCTGACCCTGCTTAGCTTCCGAGATCAGACGAGATCGGGCACATTCAGGGTGGCGTGGCCGTAGACCATAGACCTTTCTTGAAAGACTCACCTTTCAGAGTTTATTGTAATATTATTTTTTTTCCTGTAGTCTGTTTTGTCCTGAATTGCTCTGGACCAGTTTTGACCAACTCACATGTCCTGTCTTTCCTTAAGGACTTAGTTTATCCTGGTTCTTACACAACTGGGAGTGTGGGGAGAGCCCAGGTTGAGTCACAGGGTGGCCAATGCAAGATGTGCCACAGATCTGTATTCATATCATGTGCCTTGTGTACACCAGTGTTTTGGTATAAGTGCCACTGTACACAAATCATTTCTACACTTTTTTTCATATGTTTGGCACTTTTCCGATTTGTCATTTCATCTGTGACATTTCGTCTCTGGCTTTCTCCACCTCTACCTCCATGCATCAGTTGTTCCTCTCCACTGCACAGTCTGAGGTTCTCCCACAGTAGCCCACACATAATGTGAGTGCATATCCTTAATTAGTCCTTGAACACCAGCAACTCAGTTCCAATTGTATTTTCCTGGGCCTGGACACAGCCATCCTTCTGCGTGTCATGGACGTGTCAACAGTTGACAAGGTCCTGCAGAAGAATGTTGGCAGAGGAGTGAGTCATTGATCCTGGCTCTCCACCCTGTGTGGCACACTGTATTTCTGCCCTTTGTCCTGGAAGGCCCCTTTCTAGTCTATGATATCTAGAATCCCAGTACTGCAAAGCAGCCCTCCATTCAAATTGCTGCCTCATCTTGAAAAATAGCTGAGATTTATTCTTTGGTTCGAATGTATGTGAATGACACTTTTGATGGGACTTCCTCCTTCCACCAGAGTTAACAAGCACTTTATCAGCATTTCTCTTCTTTCAGATTGTTGGTATGGAGCCAAGGATGAGGAGACACCTTCTGAGCAGAGGGTTTCTGTAGAACGAGAGTCACAGGCCAGGACTCCAAAGGCATGTCCATCTACTCAGAAGACTCACCCCTGCGAGAAGCGTGTCTCAAGCTTGAAAGACATTTTGCACCTGACTGAGCTCCAAGCAATATATCCTGGGCAGAAGCCACACTTAGGTGGAGTATCCAGAGGCACTGGTTCAGTGAAAACCCTCACCAGTACCAAAAGCATGGCAGTGGAGAGAAAATCTTCAAAATGGGTACAGACAGGGCCTCGTTTGTGACAAGCTGCAGATTCCATGTGTCAGGGAAGCCATTCATCTGCAGGGAGGATGGAAGGGACTTTCTAGCTATCTTGGGCCTTCTCCAGCATCAGGCCACTCCCAATTGTGAGAAGCTGCATAGCACTGAGTGTGGGGAGCCTTTTAATGGTAGAAAAAGTCACGACAAGTGGATCAAAGCAGGAGAGTTTTCAGCCACACACACCCACTTCCCCACCAGAGTCTACACTGGAGAAGGGCACAGTGAGTGTAGCAAAGGTGGGAAAGCCTTCAGCTGCAGATACAGACTTGTTCAGCAGCACCAAACTCACCCTGAAGGAAAGCCTTATGAGTGTGGCGAATGTGGGAAATTCTTTAGCCAGAAAACCCACCTCATTCGACACTGGAGAGTTCATACTGGAGCAAAGCCCTATAAGTGCATTGAATGTGGGAGATCTTTTAGCCAGAAATCTGACCTCATTCAACACCAAAGAATTCACACAGGAGAAAGGCCTTATGAGTGCAGTGAATGCGGGAAATCTTTCATCCAGAAGTCTATCCTCATTAAACACCAGAGAGTTCACACCAATGAAAGGCCTTATAAATGCGGCGAATGTGGAAGGTCGTTTAGTCAAAGTTCCGGCCTGCTTCGACACAAGAGAGCACATACGAGATCAAGGCCCTATAAGTGCACTGAATGTGAGAAATCGTTCAGCTGTAAAACTCACTTCACTCGACACTGGAGAGTTCACACTGGAGAAAGGCCTTATGAGTGCACTGTGTGTGGGAAGTCCTTCAGCGAGAAATCTGTCCTCATTTAACACCAAATGGTCACACTGGAGAAAGGCCTTATGGCTGCAGTGATTGTGGGAAATGCTTTAGCCAGAAATCTGTCCTTATTCAACACCAAAGAGTTCACACCGGAGAAAGGCCTCATGAATGCAGTGAGTGTGGGAAATTCTTTACCCGCAAAACCCACCTCATTTGACACTGGACAGTTCACACTGGAGCAAAGCCTTATGGGTGCGCTGAATGTAGATCTTTTAGCCAGAGCTCTGGCCTCCTTTGACATAGAAGAGCTCACGTGCAGTGAACGTGTGAAATTGTTTAACTACCAATCCGACCTCAGTCAATACCAAAGAGTTCACAGTAGAGAAAGGCCATAGGTATAGAAGGAGTGTGCTCTTTCCTTACTTAGTGTGATAGTATTGGAGGAAAGCCTCTGTGAGGAGCTGTCTGCCTGAATTGACTCTCATCCGGATACCCATCCACAGTCTGTAGATTACCCATAAGTTTCAGTTGTGTGGGAAGCATGTTTTACTTCCCCAGGGGTCCTTGCCAGATTTACGTTACTGACTGTTTCTGTGGCAGAGGACATTTCACTTCTACAACCTGGCAGCTCCACACAACGTCCGTTAGCCACCACCCTAACCAGCTCAAGGAAGTGGACCTCTGTGTTGTCCTATTTGTTGGAGAAAGTCATGTGTGTCCTGAGCCCTTCTCTCTGACGTTAGGGCATGGACCTGACACTATATTGGCCCAGATAACTTTGAGTTCTGGTGGTTGGCAGAGGAGGACTAGCTTTTTCAGGGACATAGTTGGTCTCGGATAGTACTTGTAATGAAGTTTTCCAGCTTCCAAGTCACCAAACCAGAAACTGCCTGTCACACATTGTTCTGGTTTAGGCAACAATAAAGGCATTTTTGTTTCAGCACCTTTAATCTTGGAAACTCTATTCACTGTATGGGTAGTTTGAAAGCACAATAGGACTCTGCCAGCTTGAAAGGGAAACAGCTTTTGTGAGGACCCAAACTGTGCCCCAGAGGGACAGTATTATAGCCAAATAGAGCAGTCTCCAGTGTTGCCCTGGTCGGCATTGTTGCCAACGCCTCCTAGGAAAGACTGCTTTGTGGTCCTAATTTTTTTGCCTGGATACCAGAGGTCTGTGGGTTCAGAGGTAACCTGAGGAAGAGGTAATTGTGGCACCTTCAATGCTTCTGGAGATAATACATATTTTTCTTGCTCACAGGAGATGGCACATAATGCCCAGCATTGGTGATGAGAACCTTAACGCAAGGTTTTGCAGAGGATACACATGCCCCAGATACCCAGAATTCAGTTAGCTAGTGCCACTAGTTCTAAGACTCCACCTGCAGGGAGTACTGAGATTGGTACAGAAACACGGGATTAATAGAGAGTGGAGGAGGGTACAGCAAACTGCATAGAATGTGCCTCTTCTAAAGATGCATTCAAGTTCCGATGACTGCAGGGTGAGCGTGTACAGAAATCTGAAGACTTCCAGGTATATTTATTGTATGTAGCTAAAGTCAAAATATTTCGTCAAAATATTTGGCAGGCAAAGTAATTTTAGGGTTTTGTGCATTCCTGTAGATTGAGCTGTTCTCCTCTAAGCCATTGCTATATAGGCAACAACAGGATGGAGAGGAGAGAGGTCCTATAGTCCAGGGATGTGACTTTTGTGAGCCAGCCAGCATTCCCCTTGACTCAAGTGGAAATAGCCTTCATTCTTTGCCACCAAGGAAAGGCATGAGGAGTGAGATATGGAGCCAAACCTGATTTCTGAAGAGTGTGAGATTTAGATTTTATTGTGAACCATTTTTTTAAAGCTATATTAAGGTATAACTAACATAGAATAAATTGTACATGTTTAAAGTATACAACTTGATAAGTTTTAACGGGTATAAACTCATGAAACCATCACCATTACCATGATAATGAGCACATCTGTCACCTGCATATTTTCCTCGTGCCCTTTTATAATTTCTCCCTGGCCCTCCAGGCAACCACCGATTTATGTTTGTTTACAATTGATTGCATTTTCTAGAAATTTATGTCAGATCATAAAGTGTTTACTCTTTTTCTGGTTTTATTGATGCTGCATAGTTACTGAGATTCATAAATGGTGCCTGTATGAATATTTTCTACTTATTTCTGAGTAGCTTTCTCACGTATCGTCAACTATGTTTATCCATGCATCTGTTTATGGACATTTGGGTTATTTCCAGTGTTAGCAATTGCAAATAAAGCTGATGGGAACATTTGTTTGTAATTCTTTATATGGATATGTGTTTCATTTATATTAATAACTGAGTGGAATGCCTGAAACATAGGGTAGGTGAATATCTAACTCTAAGAAATTGCTGAACTATGATCTAACATGGTTGTGTCTTTTTGCATTCCCACCAGCAGTGTGTGAGACTTCCAGTTCCTTCACACTTGTCAAGACCTGGAAGGTTACTTTTTAATATTACTTTTTTAAATAAGTGCGTAGTGGTGTCTCACTAGTTTTAATTGCATTTCTCTAAGGATTAAAAATGTCAAACATTACAGAAAGTGTTTGCAACCTATTTGTCTTTAGTAAAATGCCCATTCTTTGGCCAGCAGACCCTTTGCTGTTGAAGGCGTCAGTATCTCCTCCACATTTTCTCAATAACCTGCCATGATTATTCTCCCTCTCATGGCTTACCAAACACACCAAATTTCCTAGATAAAGTTGTATTCTTAAAAGGAATAGATGGTATCTCAGAGAATTCAAGAAGGAACATTATGTGAAAAACCAATTGTGATTTCTGGAATTGGCACACACACTGATAGGCAGAAGGGATACATCTGAGGGACTCAGAGGCATGTGCTACCACATGTACTTGTTTTGGGGCTGCCCATAGTCTCCCCTCCCTTGTTCCCTCTACAGCCTCTCTGAATTATTCTCCCTTATGGCTGATCACACACATCAGACCTCACATTAACCATTCCTAGGCTTCACAGGAACTGAAGAGCAAGGAGACTGTTTTACTCACAGCTTCTGAGTGGGAGTCTAGCAGCTCCATGGCAGTTGTTTGTATATGCATGTTTTGAGTCTTTTGAGAGCATAGTTTGCAGATAAGATCTATGGGAGATTTTACTAGGAGCATTTTTGCCCTTCTCCCCGGTCCTCGTACTATGCCTTAATTTTGATCATTTCTCAGATGACAAGTACGTTCAGCATTGCTGCGAAAGCTAGAGAGTGAATTTGGATGATAAAATTTATCCAAGAGGAATGACACTGTTGTATTAGTCATTTTTTATTTTCTGTACATTTTGATGTTTTGACATCTTAACAACTTAATATCAAACACCCCTGGGCTAGCCAGTTCTTAGAAATAGCACAGGGCCCTGCCAGGAGCAGGCTTTTAATATGCAGACTAATTGGTCCAGAGCCAGATGTCCTCTGTCTGGCCCATATACCTCGAGAGGTGATTAGTGACCCCAGAGGTGATCAGTATCCCTGGGCAACTTAAAAGACAAAGGCTCACACCAAAGGAAGCAAGGAGAGGCTTCCTCCAAGGGGACCATGTGGGAAGCCACTCTGGTCAACCCACCAACCAGCACTGAGGTCAGCGGTGGTTACTCGGGCCCTCTACTGGGGTTCCCCTGCCTTGTAAGCGATTGAGCGTCTGAGCCTGCCCCTCTGGTGTCGGGAGCCATTTTGAGACATGATGGAAGCCATTATGAGGCACTAAAGAAGTCACGTGGAAAAGTGGGTCTGCGTGGAGTACAGGTTACCCAGTGACCTCTGTTAAAAATACCCTAAGCCTGCCTTCTGGGGTCTTCGAATAGACATTAAAAGCTCTTGAATGCCTTGGCCCCTAGTTCCTAATCCTTGATTAGGTAAAAGCCCCTGGTCAAACATTTGCTGAGTAACAGACTCACTTGGACTATACAAATACACTCCCATTTCTTTCATAACATCCCTTCTCCACAGATTAACTGGCAGACCTGGAACAATATATGGTTGAAATGTCCCGTTATGACCTTCTGCATCTTTCCAAGATAAATTATTGCTACTTCGTTCTGGGTTTTGGCTCTCATCTCCCGGATCCAATGATTCTTTTCCAATACTATTAAAATTACTGATTCTCTTCACTCAACAACTGGTAAATACTCTGCTCTTATAGTCTTGGCTAACGTAGTTCTGTTTAGTGCCGGATTGATTCAACAGCCTCTCAACTGAAATTTGCTTCCAGCTCCAAAGGAACACAACACACCTTTCCCTAGCTACCCTAACATTTACATTCCTCATTACAAATTTTATTTCCAAATGAAAATCAACAGGCACTCCTGCTAGTGCCTTCAGAACCTCCTTTACTGTAGAGGCCTCTCCTACCTCCTGGGGCCTTGACATGTATGATGGCTAAGTGGTCCAAGGGCTTCTCCTACAGGAAATGCCCTTCTCCTCTCTGCCTTGAGCTATGTATACACACTATTGAAACCACAATGACAGGCTACCTACTGGGCTCTCCTGAAAACAGAGGCTGTCACAGACCCAGAGCCTATGACCCTCCACACTCAGCTGCCAGGGTTCCTAAGGAAGAGAGGACACATGAGGACAGACTGCAAGGAAAATACCCAGTTCTTCTCCGCCCCTCATGAGATGTGAGCACTGCAAAGCAGAAATGAGAGGAACTTCCTTGCTGTGCACCTGGCTATTTGCTATATTGCAAATCATTTTAGGGTCAGGCTCGGTCTATCTGATTCTGTCTATAATCTGACCTGGCCCTCATAAGTACTTCAACACATGGGAGGAGAGGATGAGTTCATAAATGAACAATATTCAGAGACATACATTCTAATGTTGATAATGATCTGACAGTTTACAGAAATGGTTTGTTTTGTGCAGCAGGCAAAGCAGAGCCTGGAGACTTGGTGTCTGTGCTAAAGAGCGTGAAGGGACCCAGAGTGGGGGAGCATGCAGCTGTCAGTGCACTGGTGTTCACTGGCCACCGCTATATTCATCAAAGTAAGTCATGCTAAAGGAAAAGATTGAAGACAGTGAGTTAGAGGAGAAAAAAATGAGCTCATTAGGATGAGAATGCTCTGAGTGGCTCTGGTCTCCGGGGAGCATTTGGGAGAGAGGATTTTGCTGCCAATGTGTAGGACATTCTTTTTATGTCTACACAATGTGATCACCATGGAGCCACTGACCCAAACCGTAAACCCCAAACTCAACACTTATCAATAGAAGAAAATACCAGTAACTTCAATAAAGATCAATTTCTCTTGGAACTACCATCCCAATTAGTATTGTTAATGATATCAAAGCATCACAGGATGATTGTACTGCAAATTTTTTAAACTTTCATTTAAAAAATTTGCATTACAACATCCCCACTAATAGGCTGTGGGGACCCTGCCCAGATGACCAGGTATGCCAGTTTGATAAGGCTGGTACCTGCCAAAAGTTCCCCTCCTGGCTCTCCCTTGACTGTGACCTAGTGACGTCCAAACACATTAACAAAATCCCTTCATGCCTTTTGCTGCGTGTTCCCCTGACCCCCAATTGAGGCATGAGCTCACAGGTTTCCCCTCCCTCCCTACCTCCCTCCCTCTCTCCCTCCTTCTTTCCCTCTGTCTCTGTCTCTGTCTCTGTCTCTCTCTCCCCTCCCTCTCCCTCTCTCCCTCTCTCCCTCTCTCCCTCTCTCTCTCTCTCTCTCTCCTTCTCTCCTTCCTCCATGTGCTTGGTGGAACCCAATCCCTGGGTTCCCCTCCCATATGGCCCCTTTCTTGAGGTACAGGGACATATGAGTATAATAAATTCCTGAATTCTATATGACTCTGCGACTAATTTTTGCAGCCCTGTTGGAATGATCCTTAAAGTTCCTACAAAGGGACATACCCCTCCATTTCCAACATACATACATACTGTGAATTATAACAGGCATATACTCAGTTGTTAAGAGCTCAGCTGGCTCTTACATGGCTCAGAAGCAGGAAGATGAAGGTTTTGAGTTCAGTGTATTTTTACTCAGGAAGAGACTTCAAGAAGGGAATATAACAGAGAAGGCAGAGGACAGATGCCAGGCATCTGTAAGACAGAAAGGTGAGAAGGACTGAAACTTTAAAGGACCCTCAGAGAATATGCCTCCTACCTATCTATATTAATCACGGCTCAGATTGTAACCCCAGGAGAAAAAAAATAATTAAATTTCCACACAATATTTATTAGGTTTTCTAACAAATACTCTATTTACCTAAAAATGTTTTGTGCCTAAGAAGGTTTGTTTACCGAGTTACATTTCCCGTGAGGACAGTGGCTGTCATGCTCACTGAACACTTGTGGAAAGCCAGCATTTCACCTATAAGATAAGGTTTGGGCCTGACAAGAAATACAATTTTTTCTAATTGATTGTGTTCATATGACCCTGTTTTCTACATGAAATTTAATCATTTCTTCCAACACCTATCTTTATTTAGGGTCTAATAATGTTCAGGTTCTTGATAGAAATGTATTATTCTGGGGTGGTTAGTTCCTGGAAATCACAATCCTATATGAGGCCCAATGTGAACATTATGTATGTGCTTATGGAAGGATTACACTGTTTTGGCTTCATCAATGGAAAAGTTGATGACATTTTGGAATAGCATGACAGAGGAAGTTTTGAGTTTAGGAATTTGGAGAAAAATCTCTATGTTTAGGTGTTTTTCATGGATATGTATATGGTAGGAAATTTTATGTACTTTCCATTTTAATCATTTTCAAGTATACAGTTTAGTGGCATTAGCTAAATTTGCGATGTGCATATACCACCACTATTTCTAAATATTTTAGAAACCCAAATATAAATTGTAAATCCCTTAGGCAATGATTCCTTATTCACTCCTTACTCCACCTTCTGGTAATAGCATCTGTCTGTTATCTGTGTTTTATGCTTTTGGTTATTCCAGGTATTTCTTATAAGTGGAACCATACACCATTTATCCTTCTGTGTCTGATTAATGATACTTAGCATAATGTTTTCAAGGTTCATCCAACTTGTGGCATGTATCAGAACTTTATTGCTGAGTAATATTCCATTGTTTGGATATGCCACACTTTATCCTTTTATCTGTTGATAAACACTTGAGTTGTTTCCATTTTTTGGCTGTTGTGATTAATGCTCTATGACTATGGGTGTACAAGTATGTTTGCATCCCTCCTTTTGATATTTTTGGAGTATAGGGCAGGAATGGAACTGCTTCGTGAGAAGACATATTAAACTTTTTGAGGAGTTGCTAAAATATTTTTCATATTGCAGCATTTTGTACATATGTACAAAAGTTCCAATTTCTCCATAGCCTCAGCAGCACTTATTTTCCCTTTTCAAAAAAATTCATACTGGTAGATGTAGATGAATATCTCACTGTGGTTTTGATTTGCATTTCCCTAATGATCAGTGTTGTTGACATCTTAAGTAATTTGCTCCTGTTTTCCATGACAGTTTTCCCCTCTCTTCTGACCTACCATTAGTGTATAAACATGGACTGACACTTTCTCTATTGAAAGGAAACTCTGCCTCCACATCCTCCTTAAAGCTCTTTTCCTTTTCCTGTTGCTTCCTGGCTCCTCACTAGGGACCATCTGCATCAGGCTGGCAGCCCACATATTAAATTCGATCACCCACAATCTCTCTTCTATTCCTCAAAAGGAAGTCAGAAAAATCCACCATTCCTCCAGTCACTTTACCTGGCAGAATAGATCTCCAACAAGAAGTGGACATATCCTGCCAGAAATAGTAGTAGTATCGAATATGACTGGAGTCTGTCATTTTGGGGATTTTCCTCCCCTCTTATTCAGTTCACAAAATAGCTTTCCTAACTCAGGTAAGTCTCTTTCTAGAAGGGGTCTTCCTGTTTCAAGCAAGATTTTCTTTCTCCCTTAACACAGGTTTGAGGTTTCATGCTATAGCCTGGACTTCTATGTATGCACATCTCAGGGCTGAGGAAGAAACTGGGATTTCTGTGTGGGCCTCACAGAAAGTGGAATATGGGCATTGCAGGTGCATAAAATCACCAGTGTGTTTGGGAGAAAACTAAGCTGCACTTGTGCAGGGTGAGAGTCATAAGGCTAGGCAGAGACGAACTGCAGGGGCTCATAACTGGTGTAGGCATATGGCATGACATTAGAATCTTGGTCGTTCGAGGGGAGACGCCTCCCTAAACACCTTACACGGTCACTAGAGACCCCAGGAAACCCTCACCTTAGAAGTAACAGGGTTCCCAAAATTCACTCATTTTTATATTAGATAATACGTGAATCTGAAGAAAGCGTTGAGCTCGCCCTGTTGCCACTGAGGGAACCTGGTAGATTCTTTTCCTCCCGGAAAAGACGTGCTTCAAGTCAGGGGAGCCACGTGCGATCCGAGCTAGCATCTCGGAGGGCACATTGTGGTCTGGGCACGGTGAAGGTGGCAGCAGAGATGTGCTGGAAGTCTAAGCAGCGCGGCGACCAGGGCTGACGGTGCCTCAATTGGAGGGCAGGAGAGCGTGGGGCGGAGGAGACACCCAGAGACCTTTAAGGGCACTCCCGTCAGCACTGGGTCTCCCTCTTTGTCCCCACGGTCTTTGTTTCCCCTTTTCGCCCAACCAGCTGAATCCCGACTGTCACACGCGGCCCCAGGGGGCGCCCTCCCTGTCCCCGGAGAAGCGCGGCCGCGGACTGACCAGAGGGCTTCCCGGTAGTAGCGCGGAGAGCTGCGAAGACGCACGGAGGGGATTCCTTGGGGTTTCCTGTGTCCCTCAGGCCCCTCCGGAATCCGAGAGCGACGTTTCAACCACTCCACCTGGGGCGAAGGTCGTACTCCCGCCTGGGTCCAGCGCAGACCCAGACACGCCTGGCGAGTTCCCCGCCCTCCCACCTGTCACCCCGAGGCGGAGTCTGAACTTCTCGCCTCCAAAGCCAAACTTCGACCTTTCCAAGCGACCCCAAGGAGTGCACGCGACCCTGTCGGGACCGGCCGCTCTCCCAGGAAACGTTGGTGCAGGCCTGCAAGGCAGTACACCGCAGTACGACACTGCCCTGACGTAACCCTCGCTACGCGCTACGATCCGCGCGCTGAGCGTTCCTCGTGGAACCCGCGGCGCCGTGCGAACTACGTTACCCATAAGTCCCCGTGGCTGCAGCCAGTGAACGCCCCCAAGCAGAGCGTTTCCACGCTCCGACCCGACGATCCGGGCCGGACTTCCGGTGCCGCTGTGGTGACAGTCACTTTGACTGCTCTGGCGTCGCTGCGATCCAAGTCCTTTAGGAGCCCGGAAACTGGCTTGAGGTTATTAGAACGAGAAGGCAACGCAGAGGGGTTGTGTCCACTGCACAGTGGCTAGTCCAAGGGTCGTCGACGGTGGGTGACGGCTGAGCACGATCTGGTCTCTAAGCCTCCCCACTCCCCCCGCTTCGCGGCTCCCCTCGGTCCACAGAGTCCCATGGTGGCGGCTACGTTGAAGGTCCCAACTCAGGTGAGTGTTCGGCTCCGGAGCCTCACCACCCTCAGTCTGCCGGAACCTTAAACCCCTGAGTACGGACGCTGTTCCCATCCTTGCAGCCCAGATCCCGGCGTCCAGGACGGTGGGAACCTCATTGTGAATAGAAGAGGCACAATTTCTTTTCGAATTTTTCCAAGTTGCCCTAAGTTAGAACAGATTGGAAAAGAGGATGATGATAACACTGAGCACGGTGAGGTCGAGTCCTTGTCCAAGGTTACACAGCAGTAAGAGTCAGTACTGAAGCCTGAGGCCCAGAGATAAAGCTCCATCCCAAGTCACCAGCCTTCAGGGCTGCAGAGGGGTACAGGGAGGCCTGAGCGTATGGAGCCTGTGGTGGGTACACTCCTCTAATGACTTCCATCTTCCCCCAGATTCCCATGACTACGGAAGCGTTTATGGACTGTACCCAGGTGAGTGGAGGATATTCCAGCTACTCGGTAGTCTTCATTGCACCCTTCATCTCTAGGATTGTGCCCTTGGACTCTCTGCTTGTCACTCTTCCAATGCTTGGGCCTGGGGACCCTGAAGAAACCCTAAGCCCGAGGTCATAAATCCAGGCTGGAGATTGTATGGAGTGGTTCCTATTGTTGGTAACCAATACCACAAGGTGTAAAAGATTGTTCCAGACACAGGTACCAGAATGTGCTGATGCTTGGAGGTGAGGCTGAGCATTTTCAGGGACGTGTAGTTCTCCTTTCTCATGAGACAAAAAGGATAACAGAGAAGATGGGAAAGTGTCAGGCCTGGATTAGCTCCATGAGAAGTTGGCTGTCGCTTCTGAAGGTGAAGGGAGAAATAGGAGGTTTGGAGGGGGGTGATCTCACCCATCAGGCTCCCTGTGGCTGCAGCCTGCAGAACAGACTATAGGTTTGGGGGAGGCAATAGGAATAATAGGGAAGAGGTCACAGCAGTACTTAAGTGAGTGTCGATGGTTGTACCCATGTGGAGGCCCTAGTGGTGGAAAAACTGGTTGGATTCTGGATCAGTTTTCTAATTAGAGCCACCCAAAATTTCATATTTTAAAGATGAGAGAGAGAAAGGTAGGAGTCGGAGTTTTGGGGGTTAGCAACTTGAAGGATGGAAACCCCATTGACCAGAACAGGAAGGTTAAGTTTCATTGCAGAAATCAGTTTTATCTTTACTACCTTAAGAGTCTGAGATATTTCAAAAAACAATTTATGGAGAGCAATTAGTAGATGGCCACACAGGCCTAGAACTCTGGAGAGATGTTCCGTGTGGAGACATCCAGAAGGTGGTGGCCAGTGTCTGTGCTGGGGTGCAGCAGAGGCTCATAATTAGGAGGGTATCCTGGTCTTTATTGTAATAGTACTAGAAGCCCAGCAAGGAGAAGGTGGGGCTGCGACTGGGTCTCCTGCTTGGGTACCTGGTTGGTGGGGTGGGCATCGCACACACAGGTGAGGGAGAGAAGTGGCTGTGGGAAGGTTATGGGCAAGTGGATGATCTTTCCATGGCTTTCATGGGAAATGTAGACAGAGGAATGTGGAAGCATGGGAATAATTGAGACAAGATGACATCGAGGCCCCCATTATTGCTTATTCATGCTTTGGACTTATCAAGATTTTGTTGCGATCTTTGTTGGATCTGGGCAGTTTCAGTCAGGCTGGCAGATTAGCACAGGGGCACAAGTGGTCATCTGGGAGAGTCACTGGAACTGGGCTGGAGGACCTCTGGGGCTGGGCTTTGAATGACGATTACATGCAGAGAGGAAGGCAGTGACTGGAGAGGGGACATCAAGTGCTGCACTAATGGAAGAGGACAGTGGGTCTCCAATATCTGATATGGTTCTCAATGGCTGAGATTGAACCAAGGAGCAGAATTGGGCAGGAGGCCTTTAGAACAGATTTCATCCTCTCTGGCAGCAGGGACCAAGGGAAGTCTGGAGTAGTACTGGATCCTGTTGGAATTTCTCAAGCACCCTCTGGGAGCCATGTGTTAAGTAATGTGAGGACAGGGAGATGCCTCTGGTGTGGGCAGGAGGGTATAAGTAGTTGCTGGAGTGAAACCAAGAAAAAGATGTGGTAGAAAGAGTGATGGAGAATGCATGAACTGAAAGATGATGTCAAGCCATGAGGACATAAGAGTGAAGGGTGAGCCCACATTTGGTTGTGTCTGGAAAGGGAATTGCCTGACAAGAGGGCATATGCTCTAAGTAATGTCAGGCTCAGAGTTTAGATCACTTCTCTGTGCCCATGTGCCTGTTGTTGCTGTGAGCAGACACAGTGATCATGAAACCATGAGAAGAGCAGGTACCTGTGGTACCAGGTCCTGTGTATCTCCTGTAAGGTGGGGACATTGGGAGGAGGGTGAGCAGGAGATGAATGTCTGGGTGGATGAACTTGGGGTCTTAGGAGAGCAATTGATCATAGAATGATTTGTCCCAATTGTGGCAGGGCTGTGTGACCTTTGAAGATATAACCATTTTCTTCTCACAAGAGGAATGGTGCCTCCTGGATGAGACTCAGAGATGTTTGTACCGTCATGTGATGCTGGAGAACTTGGCACTTATGGCCTCATTAGGTAAGGCCCTCCCAACCATCCATGTCCTGCTCTCTGTCCTTTTTTCCCCCAGAGGCAATTCTACCCTTTCCCCAGCCAAACCATGGGCTCTACTAACTTTCCCATTTTCTTGGCACATGTTCTTTAGGTGCCAGCACTGAGCTGTGGGGACCACCCCGAGTAGACCTAAGGCCCTTTTCCCCAAGAGTGCAGGGATGGGTCTGGGGTTCAAGAGTCTGGCAGCCTAATGCATCTTACCTCTCCCTGGCAGGGTGACTGTATCAGGTCTATGGCACCTTGTGTTTCAAGTTCTAAATGAATCAGTAGTTTTAATAATATTGATACTGTGTTTAATAATATTGATACTGTGTTTAATAATTGACACTGTATTTAATAATATTAGTACAGTGTTGTAATGGATGGGGCCAAAGCATTAGGCTTATAGTAATCCACCAGAGGTATCCTTTAAGAACAGGCACCATTGGCTTTAGAATGGAGAAGCAGCTAGGACAAGCATATAAAATGTATATAATACATTTTAATCCTTGAAGGCCCTGTTTTAACTTCCATTAGGCCCTATTAACTATTTTAACTGGGTAGACTGTGGAGTACCACTTTACTAAAACTATTTGTTTCAAAGGCTTATGTTAATTTAAATTCATTATTCATCATGTTAGAGCATCTGCGCCTAATATGGGATATTTTCAGATAATGGGTGTTACGACTTTGGGACATTTAGGAAAGGCTATGTTCAAGTGAGGATATCTATTTTTCTCTGTTTTATACTTAGTTACTTTCCCAAGAGTATAGGGGTACAATGTGGAAAAGTAGTGGGATTCCCTAGGTATAATTTGAGCCTCAGTAATGATTACATTTATGAAATTTGGCCATTGGTGTCTTTTAGTAAATGCTAGTTTGTTTGTTTATGTTTAAACCACTTTATTGAGGAATGATTGACATGTAAAAAGCTGTACATATTTCATGAATACAACTTGATAGGTATGGAGATAAGTATATACCCTTGCATGCATCACCACCATCAAAGCCATAAACATATCCATCACCTCCCAAAGTTTCTTCCCGTTGTCGTTGTCCTTAGTATCATTATTATTTGTGTGTGTGTGTGTGCATGGTAGGGATACTTAACATAAGGTTTACCCTCTTAGCAAATTTTGAGCATACATTACAGTGTCATTAGCTGTAGACACCGCTAGGTAGTAGCTGTCCAGAACTTATTTATCTTGTTCACTGAAACTCTGTACCTTCAACTATCACTTGCCCATTACCCACTTTTCCCAGCCCCAGCAAACATTATTCTACTCTTTGCTACTCTAAGTTTGACTATTTCACATTGCACATGTAAGTGAGATCATACAGTGTTTGTCTTTCTATGTCTGGCTCATTTCACTCAGCACAGTGCCCTAAGGTCTATCCATGTTGCCACAAATCGCAGAATTTCCTCCTTTCTCATGGCTGAATAATATTCCATTGTGTGTATAGATCATATTTTCTTCATCCATTCTTCCCTCTATGGACATTAAGGTTTTTCATATCTTGGATAATATGATAATGCTGCACTAATCATGAGAGTTCTGGTATGTCTTGGAGAACCTGATTTAAATTCCTTTGGGTAAATACTCAGAAGTGGAATTGCTGGATCATATGGTAGTTCTATTTTTAATTTTTTGAGGAAACTCTATATTGTTTTCCATAGTGGCTGTACCGGTTTAATTTCTACCAAAACTCTACCAGGGTTACCTTTTCTCCATATCCTTGCCTGTATTTGTTATACCAGGGATAATTCCCGTTGGTTATGGTGTATGATCCTTTGAATGTGCTGTTGAATTTGGTTTTCTAGTATTTTTGCTTAGGATTTTTTTCATCTATGTTTATCAGTAATTTTCTTGTTGAAGAGTTCTTATCTGGCTTTGATATGAGGGTAATGCTGGTCTTGTAAAATGAGTTTTGATGTGTTCCCTCCTGTTCAGTTTTTTAGAGGATTGGTGGTAAGTGTTTAATAGAATACGCCAGAGAAGCTATTAAATCCTGGGCTTTTCCTTTTAGGAGGTTTACATTACTGATTCAATGTCATTACTCATTATTGGTCTGTTGAGGTTTTATGATTAAATGTTGGTAGGTTGTGTTTCTAGGAATTTATTCATTTCTTATAGGTTTTGTTGGTATACAATTGTTCATAGTAGTTTCTTATGATCCTTGTATTTCTGTGGTATCAATTAAATGTTCTATCTTTCATTTATAATTTTGAGTCTTCTCTTTTTTTTGTAGCCTAACTGAAGTTTTGTCATTTTTATCTTTTTCAAAAACACCTCTTAGTTTTGATTTTCTCTATTTTCGTGATCTTTATTTCTTTCCTTCTGCTAACATTGGGCTTAGTTTGTTCTTCTTTTTCTAGTTTCTTGAAGTGAGAAGGTAGGGTGTTTATTCTACTCATTTGTCTCAAGGTTTTTTTTTAAATTTCTCTTTTGATTTCATCTTTGATTCATTGGTTGTTTAAGAGCATGTTATTTAGTTTCCACACATCTGTGAATTTTCCATTTCTTCTGTTTTTCATTGCTACTAGTATCACATTTTGGTCAGCAAAGATACTTGACATGATTTCAGTTTTCTTAAGTTTATTAAGACTTGTTTTGTAGCCTAGTATATGATCTATACCAGAGAATTTCACTCTTAAGTAGAGTGTGTATTCTGCTGCTGTTGATAGAATGTTCTGTATTTGTCTGTTAGGTCCATTTAGTCTATAATTTTGTTCAAGTGCACTGTCTCCCCAGCCATCAAAGTTTTTTAAGATGTCAAAATGTCATATTATATAGAAAGTTTAAAAGACATGATGAATACTCTGCCACCATATTTAGAATGATTCATCAGCACTTTTCTTCTTTCAGTTCGTTGGCATGCAACAGAGAATGAAGAGACACCTTCTGAGCAGAGTGTTTCTATAGAAGCTTTGTCACAGGTGAGAACTCCAAAGGCAGGTCCATCTACCCAGAAGACTCACCCCTATGAGAAGTGTGCCCCAATCCTGAAAGACATTTTGCACCTGGTGGATCTACCTGAGAAGACACCACACTTGCTTGGGGCATGTATAAACCTACACCAGTTTCAGAGGCATTTCAGTGCAGAGAAAAGGGACATGGATAGAGCATCATTTGTAAAAAGCTGTATATTCCACGTTTCAGGGAATCCCTTTACCTATAGGAAAGTTGGACAGGAGTTCCCAGTCACATTGGGCCTGCTTCGGCACCAGATCATTCCCAATGGTGAGAAGCCAAACAAAATCTCCAAGTGTGGGGAGGCCTTTCACATTGGAAAATGTCATTACACGTTGCGTGAATGTGGGAAAGCTTCCAGCCACAAACACAATCTTGTTTACCACCCAAGAGTCTCTACTAGAAAAAGGGTTTATGAGTCTAGCAAATATGGAAAAGCCTTCCACTCTAAGTACTCACTTGTTCAGCTCCAGAGAGTTCACACAGGAGAAAGGCCTTATGAGTGCAGTGAATGTGGAAAATCTTTTAGGCAAAGAGCCACCCTTGTTATACACCAGAGAGTTCACACTGGAGAAAGGCCTTATAAGTGTGGTGAATGTGGGAAATCCTTTAGTCAATGCTCCAACCTTATTGAACACTGCAGAATTCATAGTGGAGAAAGACCTTATGAGTGTGAGGCGTGTGGGAAGGCCTTTGGGTGCAAATCCAACCTTGTTCGGCACCAGAGAACTCACACTGGAGAAAAGCCTTATGAGTGCAATGAATGTGGGAAATTCTTTAGACAAAGCTTCACCCTTGTTCAACATCGGAGAATTCACACTACTGCAAAGCCTTATGAGTGTGTCCAGTGTGGGAAATCCTTTAACCAAAGAGCCACTCTCATTAGACACCAGAGAGTTCACACTAGTGAAAGGCTTTATGAGTGCAGGGAATGTGGGAAAGCCTTTGGATCCAAATCCAAACTTGATCGGCACAACAGAAGTCACACTGGAGAAAGGCCTTATGAGTGCCTTGAATGTGGGAAATCTTTCAGACAAAGCTACAGCCTTGTTGAACACCAGCGAATTCACAGTAGAGCAAGACCTTTTGAGTGTGACCAGTGTGGGAAGTCCTTTAGCAGAAGAGCCATCTTCACGAAACACCAGAGAATTCACACTGGAGAAAGGCCATATAAATGTAGTGAATGTGGGAAGTCCTTTAGTCGAAGCACCAGCCTTATTCAGCACTGCAGTATTCACACTGGAGCAAGGCCTTATGAGTGTGGCCAGTGTGGGAAGTCCTTTAGGCAAAAGTCTGTTCTCATTCAACATCAGGTGGTTCACACTGGAGAAAGGCCTTATGAATGCAGCAGATGTGACAAATCCTTTAGCCAACGCTCCAGCCTCAATCTCCACCGAAAATTTCACACTATGGAGAGCCCCGAGCCCCATGGACAAAGGAAATACAGGAAACCCTTCACTTCAACATCTAACATTGTTTAGCACCAGAAGTTCCATAACTGAGAAAGGCCTTGGACCTGAAGAAAATATGCTGTTTCCTTGTTCACTATAATAACACTAAATAGACATCTTTTATGAGGAAGCCATCTACTTGAAGTTGAACCTCATACTTCCAAACATCCAGAAAGGTGAAATTCCTCATAAGTTCCAGGCATGTGTGAGGCCTTCTGGAGCTGCATTGCACATTCTGAATTCTCCAAGGCCTTTGCCAGAGTTACACCACTGCCAGTTTGTCTGGTTGAAGCCGTCTCACCTCTATGACTTTGCACAGCATTTCATTGGTCACCCTGATTTACCTAAGGCAAGGGAGGTATCTGTGTTCACTTCCATTCCCTGGAGGAAATCTTGAGCAATCTGTGCCCTTACAGCAATTTCCTTTTTCTGATGGAGTATGAATCTGACCCATTTTGGATTAAGAGTGGTTCTGCTGGAGGCTTATAGGGAAGGTTACTTATCCACGGAAATTGTTGGTCTCTCCTGACACTTGTAGTTGATTTTCCACCCTCCACGTCACCAACCAGTAACTCTCTGCCTCCCATTGCTCTGTTTTGTGCAATAATAAAGGTCTTATTATTGAATCTACCTTTAATCTTTATGGTTCTATTTACTGGAATTGGGCGTGGTTTATATGAAGTAATAGACTGCTTTTGTGGGCCCTCTGCACATGCAGCTCAGCAGGGACCAGTATAATAACAGAGTAGTTCTCATTCCAATTTTGGCCTAATTTGCATGGCTGCCCAGGACCCAGGAACCAATGCAATGCTTTCTGGTCCTCCAGATAATCCTCCACATTTTCTGAGACGATAGGTCACCACAGGAGGGGTCATTTGTTTGGGCATGCTCCAGTACCTTTGGGGACAGCATAAATTTGTTCTTGTTTTCAGAGGGTGTCATATAATGTCCCACACTGTTGAGAGGAAGCTTTTCACTAGGTCCTACAAAGAAGCCAAGTGTTCTGATGTTCATAATTCTGTAGACTGGTGTCACTCCCCAGACTCTGGAGGGCCAGATTTCAATCATAATTAATACTAAAATCCTGAGTGTGATTAATAGGCAGTGGAGGAGCTTGCAGGACATGAGATAGAATGTGCCTCTTCTAAAAGCATATCAACAAATCTTCCAATGTCTATGACTGTGAGGAACCATAGGACCTCCTGAGCTGTGTGTGCATCTCCCATAGCTGAATTCACTGTCAGAACAAGAAATCTAACTTTGTATTAATTCCTGTTATCCTCTGGGCTGTTCACCTCAGGCACATTGCTGTAAAGGCAGAGAAATGAGGGCCGAGAATGGAGATCCTGTTGTCCAGGGATGTGGCTTTTGCGATCCAACCAGTGTTGTCCCATATCCATTGCTTGACAATATTTCCTGCACTGATTCAGGGCTGCCATTCCTCATGAATAAGGAAAAATAGACTGGAATTGGCTTGTTAAAACTTCTGGTTGCTAAAACAAATGGGAGATCCAGATTTTTTATTTTGAACTATTTTTTAAAAACTAAAAGGCATAATTGGTATGCAATAACAGGTATTTAAAGAGTACAATTTGAAAACTTTTGTCAGACATATAAGCCCATAAAACAATCATAATCATATTGAACATAGCCACAATTTACCTTGAGCCCTTTTATAATCTCTTCTTGTCCTTTCCAGACCTATAGGAATCCACCAATTTGCTTTCTTTAACAGAAGATTAGTTTGCATTGTCTATAATTTTATATGAATTGAATCGTAAAGTGTTTTCTGATATTTTTCACGCTGCATAATTATTTTTAGATTCATCAATATTTCTTTTTATTGTTGAGTAGTATTCTCTATGGATATTCCATTCATAGAATATGAATTTTTTAATGTACATTTCTGTTAATGGACAGTTAGGCTGTTTCCAGTTTGGTGCTGTTAGAAATAAAGCTGCAATGAACATACGTATACAAATTTTTATATGAATATATGTTTTCTTTATCCTGTGCCAATACTTAAAAGTATGTAAATGTTTCAATATTTAAGAAACTGCCAACTAACTGTGATCTAAACTGGTTCTACCTATCTATGTTCCCACATATCCATGTCATAATATTAATCATAATGAACAGTGGTAATATACATTTTCTTGTAGGCCATATTCAGGAATAAAAGGACATTTCTTCCCCCTTGAAATTATTATCTACTATACTGTGCATTCCACTGTTTCCAACATTCTCCATTTATTCATTATACTCTTCTTCAATCAGATTCTCAAAGGCATTCCCTTGTGCTGTATCTCCCTGGTTTTTGTGTTCTTAAAAATACCATTCTGATATTTGACCTTGTCTATCCCACCTCTGACTGCAGAGGCAGCTGAAGCCTCCTTTGCACACAGGCTCAGATTGTGATCATGACAGCCACTGTCATAGTAGGAAAAAAAACATTTGGTAAGGGGCTCTTCTTTTCAGAGAAGTCTAAGACTTTAAAATGAATTATATCTATCAGTCCATTCAGGCTGCTATAAAAAAAAAATACCCTAGACAGGATGGCTTATAAACAACAGAAATTTACTTCTCACAGTTCTGGAGGCTGGAAGTCCAAGATCAAGGCAACAGCAGATTCTGTGTCTGGTAAGAGTCCTCTTCTTGGTTCACAGCCAGCCTTCTTCTTGCTGGGTCTTTCCTCACCTGGAGGAAAGAGCAAGGAAACTTCCTGGAGCCTATTTTATAAAGACACCACACCCACTGCAGGTGGCCAGATGGGATGATTGCCCAGGGATGGGGCTCAACCAAGCAAGAGGAGAGCCCCCTCCACAGAGCGAGTGCCATTATTAGAGTCAGGAGGAGTACACGAGCAAATAGCATGAGGGGATTTCATCTATACGTTGGAATGTCAGCACGTAAAGGGGAGGACAAGAAAGGAAACTTGTGTCAGAGGCCAGCCTGATCACACCGGTGCACCTGGTCACCTGGGTGCAGCGCTCATAGCCTGTCCATGGGGATGTCGAGGCAGCAGGAAAATATGAAGTTTTGAAAATTTACAATACTTTCTCCGTTAGGAGCATCTGAAATAACAGGAGGCAGAAAACATAACCCTTCCCCTTTTGGAGTATCCGAAGCCTTGGAGCGTCTGCACCGCCCTTCCCAGCGTTCCTTTCCAGGCCTTCTGGCCCTTGGCCTAGAAGGGGAGAAGCATCTCTTGCCTGAACGAATGCAAGAAAAAAACTATATTACCCAGAAGGCTGTGCTCTGCGCGGAACGACGACGTCACAAAGGGGTGTTGCCGACTCGCGTTGATAGGAGCTGGTTTTCCGGCGTGTATAGGGTGGACGACCGTCGGTGGCATTGCTGGTCTGAGGGATCAGATCCGGGTCAGAACTGCGAGGCGGCCCTGCCTGCACATTCGTGGGATCTGGGGGAGGGTCAGCTGAGCCTGGGTAACGCCCGGTGCCCCCGCGTGTACCGGCCGCACCGATGGAACCGGCGGAGGTGAGTGGACGGTGCCCAGATCCCTCGCCTCTGGACCGCGGTGTTTACGGTGACTTCTTTCCCTATCCCGGCGGTGGTGTCTCGGAGCCCCGGAATGGGGTCACTCTCGGCTCCGAGTCGGCATCCAGGTCAGGATACTTGGGGTTCGGTCCTGTTTCTGCTCCCAAGTGGGTGCTGCGTGGCAGGAAAGACGTTGGTTTTAGAATTCCCCTGACCCTTGACCCCACGCCGCGTGTTTGCGACGATCTAGGGGTGGGTTCCGACTGTGCCCCTTCCCCTACTGCCTCAGCTTCTGTTTTCTCGGGTATAGAATAAGAATATTGGCAGTTTCTCGTCCTGGGTTGAAGGAACTAGAAAGGATACGTGGGTGATGTGTGCTCAGTGTCCACACCAGCCGGGGAGCACCGCGCTCTGGGAGCTGTTGCCACAGAGGTGCCTCTTGGGCCTGTGTGGATCTTAGAGGCTCGCTCCAGCAGAAGGCCTCTAGCATCTACAAAGTTAAGAACTGCGGTAGGGAGAGGCAGGAGTAGCGTTTTTGGGATTGTTGCTACGTTAGGGTAGAAAAGGTGACAGGCAGGCTGGGAATTTATCTTCTAGTTTACAGCAAGTGGATCTGGCTTCCTACTGATGCTAGTGAATCTGTTTTCCTGTTTAAAACATTCAGTTTTATTTGAAAAGTGACTCCATTCAAACAGTAATGATAGTGTACAGGAGTGTGATGTCTCTTTGGATACAAATGCATAAGAGGCCCCCAAGTAATTCTCACAGTCACCCAGAGTGCCCTCATCATACCTCTTACCACTTTCAGGAATTGTCTAGCTTGTTAATTTCTCATCAAAGTGGCTCCCTCCCTCACTTTATTTCAGATTCACTCCAGTGTGTCTTCCTGAAAGAGGCCTTCCCTGTTGCCCATCTAAAGTAGATTGTAATCTCTTTAGTCTCCCCACTCTAATTTCTTGTCTTTGAAATTTTTAGGGCCCTCTGACATTGTCTTGTTCATTTACTTAGTTGCTTGTTTAGAATCTGTTTCCAGCCCTGGAACTGAGTGCCTGTTGCTGCTCTATACCAAGACCTGGAATGGCCTGGGCTAGTAAGAGGTACTCATTAATGAATGACTGGGTCTCCCGCTCTTATGATAAATACAAACTCCCCACTGTAGTGGGAAGGGCTCCCGGATTTGCCCCCATGACTGCTTCTGTGCTCCTTCCCTTCTGTTCTTCCCTTGCACACAGCACCTAGCCAGGTGGTCGTGAACTTGCCAAACTCCTGCCCATTTTGCAGCCTTTGCCCTTCCCTTTGTCTGGGGCCCTGTCTCCAGATCCCTGCGGGGTTTTCTCTCCAAACCCTTCCTCTGCATCAGTGTCACCTCTCAAGATATTCTTTTCCTAGCTGTTTTAGTTCTAGCTAAGGTACCCTGACCCCTACCTGCCTGTGTTTTAGTAACTCTGCCATCTTTTGATAGGTGGTCAGATCCTGCCTCTGTTCCTTAATTGTGAGAATTTGGGTGACTTTTTAGATCTGCCTGAGCCCCAGGCCACTGACCGTGACACAAAGGCAATGATGACATTTACCTTGTGGGTTGTGGGAAAATTAGAAAAAGTCACTAAATACTCTGGACACATCCCCATTCCAGACACCCCCATGTGTTCAGGGTGAATGTCTCCTCTGTAGTTCTCAGAACTGCCCAATGAAGTGGGAATGACTACTGCAAGGGTGCGGAATCGAGGTTTAGAGAGGTGGTGTGATGTCCTCCCCACGTTTACACAGCTGGCAAGAGTCAGAGTCGGGAGTCTTGATTCAAAATTCCCAGGAATCTGACCTCGGAGCTGGGGACAGTCCCTTGCCCCAGTATGTGAAAGTCTTAGGCCGGAGCAGGTGGACAGCAAGGACCAGGGAACCTCAGCTACTGCTGCTGCAATTTCCAGTGTCGGAGTTGTCATCATGATTGTCCCCCCTTCACTCCCCAATCATCCGATGTCCCAGAGCACTTGCCTTCTGCCCCACAGTCCTCATGGGACTGCCATCGTCTGTGTGAATTCCACTGACTTCTCCAGGGAGGTTTTTCTGTGTCTAAGGGCCATAACCTCCTTTCAGCCCCACACGGAGCTCAGCCCTCAGGAGGCCTTGGTGATTCAGGCCTGGGTCTCTGCATTTTCAGCAGTGACTGAGTGGCAGCTTTTGATTCCATCCAAGTGCACAAGGCTTCCTCTCACTTTCCAGGTGTTAGTGACCTTCAAGGATGTGGCTGTGACCTTCACCCAAGAAGAGTGGGGACAGCTTGACTTGGACCAGAGGACCCTGTACTGGGAGGTGATGCTGGAGACCTGCAGGTTCCTGGTCTCACTGGGTAAGTGCTCACTTCTCACCCCCTTGGAGGACTGGCCTCAACCTTCTTGATTTCTCACTAGTCAGGAAGGTCACAGAAGTCACGTTCCCACTTCCCTACACTCCCTACAGTTTTCTGGTCCCTTCTCCTCTTAGCTCATCTCCTTGTGTCTACATCAGGGATCACTGAGGTAGAAACAATGTCCTTGTAAACACCCCCCCCCACACACACACCAGTGCTCAGCACACTCAAGACTCAGTCTGAAGCTTGTATTCCAGACTCCACAGGGGTGGAGCTGACTGGTCCAGCCTGGTTGGGTTAAGTGTCCCCAGAGCCCAGTTAGCAGGGCCATGGGTGATTGGCTATTCTCAGAAGTGAGGATGAGTCAGGCAGACCCTACATGGCATTCATCATCAGTGCCATTCAGGGATCTTCCTAAACAACACAGTCTCAATAAAAAGGCCCCTGATGCCTACGTAATCATCACATGTTTCCTGAGGCCTGGGCCACAGTCCTCCACTGGGACAGGAGATGATTTAGCAGGTGCACAATGCCATGAAATGCTGTGGGCGGACACCCTGAGCAAGCCAGTTCTTTTAATGTCACTATCTCAGATCAGTACTGAGCCTCATATGTTCTCTAATTGTGGTTAGTGTCTCTTTTAAACAGCCTTCAACTCACTGCCGTGAGCTGTCTCCATGAGCTCACTGGGACTCAATGGCATTATTTTGATTTCATTGTTATGTTTTGATGATAACCTTCCATTATGGGGAGTGAAATTGACTTTTCTCATTTACTAGAGCAAAACAGCATTCCTTTTTAGAATAAAATATTTAAGAACAATAAAAAGTGGGTTAGTTTAAAGAAAAACCATCACTTATGATGGCATACCATGTGTGCTTTGTAGACCCACCACTCTTGAGTTCAGCTAGGAAGATAGTCATCAGTTCTTAGATAAATTGTGATGAGTTATAAAAAGAAAAATAAGGGGAATTTAGGAGTATCTAACCAGGGAGTCATAACCTAACATGGACATATCAAAAAAGGCATCTGAGAAAGTAGCATTGGAGCTGAGACTTGAAGGCTAAAAACAACCCAGGGCAGGTGATTTGGGGGAGGGGTGAAGATTGGGGGTTCCAGGTGGAGGAACCAGCATGAGAAAAGACCCCGAGGTGAGAGTGAGCTCAGCTCCTGGCAGAGCCAAAGGAACATCTGATTCACCTTTTCTGCTGATTCACCTCCCTGAACTTGGCACCAGGCATGGAACACACATCAGGGACTATTACCAAGACCTGTCTGGATGCATCTTAGACTGAGATTTCAGTGGGTCCTGGTGCTTCAGTCATTGGTACCTCCCATCTCTGTTGAGATGTATTTGGCTGTGTGTAACTGAAAGACCAGCTCAAACTGGCTTCCCTCTGAAGGAAGTTTGCCAAGTTACCTAATGAGGAGCCCCAGGTTGGGGGATCCAGGCACATGGTTATGTTGTCAGTGGCATGAGGTTCTCTGCTGCTCTCCATGGACCAGGCAACTTGTGGGGATGCAGGAGGTTGTGGCAGTGACGGGCAGCAGGCGCCCTTGTGGAGCCTCTGCACCCCCGCCTCTGCACTGGAATGAAGGCTTCCTCTTCAGGATTAGAATCTATCTCTGATTCCTTGCCTTCTCCACATCACTGATGATTCAGGATGTCATTTGCCTGTTTTTTTTACTGGCAGTTTTCAGGCCCGTCTGGGCACCTGAATCCTCTAGGGAGCTTTCACAAACTCTGATACCCAGGCCTCACCCCCAAGAGATTTTGTTTCTTTTGTTTTGAGGTTGGAAGCAGGCTTCCCTAGGTGGTTCTGAAGCATGGAGTATCTGAGAACCAGTGGCTTAGATTAATTATAAATACTTCTGGAAGGATGGGCTCACCTCCCATGTCCTGTGGCTGTGTGTGAAAATAGTGTGTGCCTGAACAGGGCTGGCATTGGCTGGAGAAGTTCAGGGGCAGAGGTGTTGTGTAGACAAACAGCACCACCCTCCATAGCAGTTGCAGCCCAATAGTGTGATTTATGTCCTTGGTGTCCAGGTCACACGTCATTATTTTCTTTACCTTAGGAGCAGCTTTTGTTTTCACAATCTTGCCTCTGTCATGAAGGCCCAGACAGGATAGAGAGGTTGCACTCTTCTCAGTAAAACAGCCGTGTCTGGTATCTTTCTCCGTCGACAGGGCATCCGGTTCCCAGGCCAGAGCTAATCTACCCACTGGAGCACAGGGAAGAGCTATGGATGGCGAAGAGAGGCCTCTCGTGTAGCACCTGTCCAGGTAGGAGCCAACAGGTAGTCAGGTGGGATCATGGTTGTCTTCAGAATGTGAGGGGACTCCTGCCTCTGAACTTCTGTGTGCAACTCTTTGTGACCTCCTGTGGGTTCTCCTTGTTGCTGTCTTGCGTCAGGGTTTTGTGTGCTTTAGCAGTCAACTCTGAACCACGCCCATATTTAGAGACCCAGGTGCCTTCCAAGGTCAGTATGTAGCTGTGAAGTTACTGTGGCACAACCCAGTTGGTGGAGGGAAAACAAGGGGACAAAGAGAAGTTACAGTCTTTTGCACATATACTTCACATCCACATGTTCTATTGACATGACCTAGGTATTTAGTCATACCTGGGTGCTCAGGACTGGGGAATGTGGGTTACCTGTGCACCTGGAAAGAAGAGCCAGTGGGCTGGGTTTATTCCATCTCAGCCTGCCCTCAGACAGTGAGTGATGACATTCCCTGTATGATTGGGTGGTTTGAGGTTGTAATGAAATATTAGCACAGAGCCTGGCCTGCAGAAAGGCATGACAAAAGTCAGTCATGTTGTAGCCATGTAATTATGTTCATTGTAATGAGTGATAGTGACCCCCACCTCTCTTTCTGGGCTCAGGGGAAAGGAGCCTTTCTTCCCCTCAGAAGTTTTGTCTCCACCATATATTCTCTATATCCCACTCGTTCCTGCCTTCTCCACGCATCATTCATCCCCATTTGCCCGTCAAACATGCATAAGCAGCCCTCGCATTGTAACCCCCTGCTCTGCTTGCCGTGAGAGACAGCACGGGGATGTCTGGTTCACATCTGTGCTGTTGATTGTGGCTGGGATCACCCACACTGAGGCCCAGTCTTTCCTCTCTATAGTCCTTTAGGCTGCTCAGCCAGCCTATGAGTACCCTGTGTTTTAAACACCTCCCCTATCTCCACTTAGAGGAGGAGCTTTAGAGGCTCATCATGCCTTAGAAGACACTCGTGATCACTCTCACTACTCCCCACTCCCAGTTCAGAGAAGCCATCCAGGCAGGCGAGAACACTGGAAGCACCTCAGCATCTCCATCTCTATCAGACCTCGCAGCCATCTGTCCCCAGTCCTGCCCATCTGACATTAGCTGTGTCTCCTGAATTCATCACCTCCCCTACCTTCATCCATCATCTTTTGCCTAGAAGATGCCAGATACTCGTACCAGGTCTCCCCCATCTGCTCTGTGCCTCTGGCCAGCTCATTTTCCTGCATCAGCTCCTGCATCCACTCAGACAGGTTCCAAATCCTCCCCACTTTCTTGGTTGCTGATATCGCAGCACATAATCAATGTCATGTTAAAATAAAGGCTACATGCTTCTGTTTTCTGCTTCTGAACTCTTAATGGCTCATCTGTGTCTGTTCCACACTTGTGCCTTCTCTTCTTGTCTGTGTGGACCATGTCTTATCTCTGATAATGGCCAGTTTATCCTGCAGAGCCTACATTGTACCTGTGCTTTCTCGGGGAACTCACTTCACTTGTTTTCTGCCTTGTCTGTGTCTTCCTCCTCTCTCTACTCAACATACAACTGTGCTCAAGGTGCATACACTTGTGGAAAAATAAACACAAATGCTTTTTGATCTGTGTGCACTCTACATACAAAGTCAAGTTCCTCAAAGGTGTATCATTTCTGGAAAAGGTGTATACACTTGACTTCCATACCTGTTTGTTTAAAATCTCCTTGATTATTTTATATTGGAATTATACAGCGATGTGCACAGATCTTAAGGGTTCAGCTTAAATTTTTTACACATGTATAACTGAAGTGTCTTCTACCCAAGTCAAGATTTAGAATATTTCCAGGTCTTTGGCAGGTTCCTGATGCCCAGTCCTTGCCAGTAGCTCCTCCTACAGTGCTAACCACTGTTTATACTCTGTCTCAATGGATTGTTTCATTGTTTTTCTTTTTTCAGGGTGTTTGTGAGTGTGTGCACATGCACCTTTAACACCAGAAATTAATTTTTTACGTCCTGGATTCTCTTCAGGTGACAGAGCAAAACTTCTGACCAGGGAGCCGAGCACTTCTCAGCTGATGTTGTGTGAGGGAGCCTTGGCCCAGGGAAGCCTGACTCAGGGATCTTCAAGGGACTTTGGGTGGGGGCAAGCCAGTGACTGGGAAGGGCTTTTGGAAACAAGGCCGCAGATGGACTCCTACAAAGACACCCATCCTGGGAAAATGAGCCTTGAAGATAACGGCTTGGGGAAAGATGATAGTCTGCACTCCAGGCTGTCATGGGGAGAGGCTGCCCATGAACATGACCTTCGGGGACCAGGGAAAGGCCCCACAATTGGTGCAGAGAATAACCTCTACAAATGCAAGCAGTGTGGGAAGGCTTTCAGCAGGAAGTGGTACCTCGTCCGCCATCAGCGGGTTCACACGGGAATGAAGCCCTACCAGTGCAGTGCATGTGGGAAAGCCTTCAGCCAGAGCTCTACCCTCATCCGGCACTACCTCACCCACAGCGGAGAGAAGCCCTATAAGTGCGCCGAGTGTGGCAAGGCCTTCAGACGCAGGTCCTACCTTGCGCAGCACCACCCAATCCACACCGGGGAGAAGCCCTACGAGTGTGGCCAGTGTCGAAAGGCCTTCGCCCACCGCTCAACCTTCATTCGGCACCACAGGACCCACACTGGAGAAAGGCCCTTCACGTGCAAGGACTGTGAGAAGGCATTCAGCAACAGAGCACACCTCATCCAACACTACATTGTCCACACCGGCGAGAAGCCATATGAGTGTGCAGCCTGCGGGAAGGCCTTCCGGTGCAGCTCTGAACTCCTGCAGCACCGGCGCGTCCACACTGGGGAGAAGCCCTACGAGTGCACGCAGTGCGGGAAGGCCTTCCACCGGAGCACCTACCTCCTGCAGCACTCCATCATCCACACCGGGGAGACGCCATTCAAGTGTATGGCATGTGGGAAGGCCTTCAAACGCAGGTCCCATCTCCTGCAGCACCAGCGGGTCCATTCCTGACAGAAGCCTATTGGTGCTTTGCTCTATCCACAAGGGGATGAGCACTGGAGGAAGAACCCCCCCTTTCAGTGCAAGGAACATTGGAAAAGTATTTTTTTTGTTTTTTCATCAACTCTTCAAATGCAAGAATTGGAGAGAAACCCTGTGAACATAGTGAATGTAAGAAAACCTTCAGCCACTACTCAGCCCTCACTCATCATGGAAGGACTAGGACCTGAGAGAAAGGAGAGAAGTGGTGTCACCTGTGGATCCACCTTTGTCAACCTCAGAGGCTGACTAGAGAATGACATTCTGAACATGAGGACTAAGGACAGTGTTTAGCCAAAAGAAAACATCTTATTTGCCATCTGAGAATTCCAAACAACGAGGAGCCGCATAATTGTCATCGCTGTGAGAAAACCTGTGACAGGTCTCCATTTGTCCGTAGAGTCATATTGGAATCTGATACAGCTTAGGTCTTGCCATACCTGTGACAGTACATGGGAGACAGATCCAGTGGCTACTGTGCACTCGTGAAAACCTTCAGCCACAGGTCTTTCCTTCAGTTTACTGAGAAAGCCATCTTGGTATTATTTTTGAAAGAAAATTAGGAGGCAGAGGGAATGGAGACAAGATTATAAATGGAAAAAAAAAACAACCTTCACAAACTTTCAGGTTTCCTCCCAAGCTGATTGCAGTTTTTTGGCACAGTAATGTTAGAAAGATAAACGGATCTCAGCTCTTTGTTTTCATGTGTTTACTGCTGTCCTATCAGGAAAACTGGACAGTGAGGGCAGCTGTACAAACATTTGTTGGAAGCCTTTGCCTCAAACATCTTTCCCCATGAGGAGCATAATTTGTGACACATATGAAGTCTCAAATCATGAGATACTAGAATTTTAGGATGTTCTAAGTAACATCACTTGACAGTTTTCTATTTTATGTCTAAGGAGAGAAGGGTTCACATTAAATGGATCTCCACATTAAAATATGCAACCCTTAAAACTGTTTATGGCTTTTTTATAAATAATCTCCTTTTTTTGTGTGTGGTTTTAAATGCCCAACATTCACTTCTTGATTTCATTCTGCTTGTTTATTTCCTTTGTTTTACTCTGACAGAGTGGTGATCGTCCTGTTTGTATGCACAGTGATCATCCTATGTGCATGCTGCCTTCTCAGTTGGCTCCTAACTCTTTGTTATTCCTGGTTTTTCTCAGGTTCTTTAGTCCTGTGTAGAGGACTGGTCATTTCCAAGTCATTCCCCACCCCCTGCACTTTTTAGGGATTAAATTATAGCTAAAAATAGTAAAATACACAGCTGAGGTAAATTCATTATAAACTCAGAGAAAGAAACAGAAGGATTTTCATTGTCTGATCATAGCAATGTTTGTGTGAAGTTTTGTTACAAAATGACAGGGATTTCATTCATCAGGAGAATCCAGATGTATATGTGCAGGTGTCAGATTTGTGTGGGTTTCACAGTGGCCAACAGGGACTCATGGTGCTGGCATTGGATGTGGTCATCTGAAATTCATCCTATGGGATTTTTTTTGAGACTAGTTTTCAAGCTACACAAGATAATTTTAACTCAGTTTAAAAAATTTATTGAACATAAAAGTATAAGACTATCATTTCCTCACTTGAGACCTTCCTCAGAGCCTTTAAAAAGACTACATACATCACATTTTTGCAGTGGTCATGCACTTTTTTTGTGGTTTATGCATTAAAAATTTTTCATACAATTTCAAACTTAGAGAAAAGTTGCTTGTACAAGATATTCTTGTATAAATTTTACACTCCTTTAATAAAATTTAAACAAGTTTGTACCTTTATCATTCTTTCTCCTCACATAATGTGTGTGTGTGTTTGTTTCTGAGCAATTTGAGTTTAATTTAGAAATATTTTGCCCCTAAACAAGTGAATATTCCAGTGTGTGTTCACTAGGAGGACATTTTATATTATCAGAGTTTTATAATCAGGTAATATTGGTAAGATGCTTTTATTTAATCTACAGCCCACATTCAAATGTCATTATTCATTCTTATATTGTACCTTGCTGTTTTTCGTGGTCCACAATTCTAGACCTGCGTTTTGCATTTAGTTGTCATTACTTTTGACACTCCTTTAATGAAACGGTTTATCAGTCTCATCGAAGTCCTTGGACTTAGTGTGACAAACACAGGTCATTTATTTTGTAAAATTTCTCTGTTTATCTGATGTTTCCTATGGATTATATTTTACTTTTGTATTATTTTATGATGAAACCACAGAAATGATATTATTTCTTCCATGGTACTTGTATCAGGAGGCACATGAGATCCATATTGATATTAATTTTAGTCACTTCTATAAGTTTGTGTTCTTGATTTTAAAATTACTCTTTCCCTTTATATTTAGTAAAAATCATTCAGAATATATTTTGAAGCTAGATATACTGATGCACATCACTATTTCACCTCTTAGTTTTAGCCACCACTGATGACATTTAGATTCCATCGGTCTTCCACATTTATTGGTTGGCATTCTGCTTTGGAAGTAAGCTTTTTCATGAATGACATGTCTCCTTATTCATTTTTTAATTTATATCCGTATGGATCAATAGATTCTTAAATACTTTAGTGGGTTATAATCCAGCACTGTCATTTATTTTGATGCTCAGATCTTCCTAGATTGAGCCCATGAGAGTTCCTTCAAGCTAGCTTTTTGGTCCCCTTCTCATGTCACCATCACATTTTGGGTACATCTTTCTGGTACAAAAGCCATTAGTTTCCTTTTATAACTTTCCTTGCTCTGCCAGAAATCAGTATTTTCATCAAGGAGTTTTCCTTCTTGTTTGGCAGAGGAAGGTATTGAGAAATCAAGAACTGGGTATTGGATGTGCTTAAGGACACAGGTAAACCATTGTGTCTAGGCCATTATCGACTACACTGAATTTAAATTCACAAACACTACTCATTTCCATGGCAAGATCACAGCCATTAGGTAATGTTCAGGAAATTTGTTAAACTCTTGAAAAGTAAAATTTATATTCAGTGAATACACAAATATTAACTACACAATTTCATGCCTGACAAATGCATTTTGAGGAAACAACTTTCCAATCAAGATATAGAACAATTCCATGATGCCAGAAAATGCCCACTTGCCTGAGTCAGTAAATATCAATCACTTTACTGACTTCCTTAATGTAGTTTTGCCTTTTCTTTCATTGGTATCTAAAATTTGCCTCTCCTGAGTTTTATGGAATAAAAGTATTTAATTGGAAATATTTATCATTTTTAATTAAGATTTTTACATTTTCTGAGATTTTAAATTAATTATCCAGGCATAACAATTATACTACTAGCATTTTAAAAATTAGTTTGTTTTATATTTATTCTTAGAGTAGCTGAGTCTGTCAGTGTACAAGGTGTTTTATATGAATCCACTGTTACATAAGATGGGCCTTTTTTTTTTTTTTGCAAAGGACAATTTTTTAAAAACAGGTTATTGAAGTATAGTGACGTAGTAAACTGCACATATTTCAAGTTTACAATTTGATGCTTTAAGATATGTGAACACCCCTGAAATCATCACATTGGCGAGCATTTCCATCACCCCACAAAATACCCTGTTGCTGCCTTTTTAACCCCTTTCATCTGTCCTCAGGCAAACGCTAATCCACTTTTTTTCTTAAATTAATTAATTATATTTTTAACGGTGGCATTGGCTAACAAAATCTAATAAGTTTCAGCTGTACACTTTAACAGTAAGGCATATATATATTTACACAGTGTGTTCACCTCCCATAGTTAGATTTCTTTCTTTCACCACATATTTGACCCCCTTTTCCCCATCTACCTCCTCACCCGCTCTGATAACCTCTAGTCTATTGTCCATGTCTGTGAGTCTCTGTTTGCTTGTCCTGCTCATTTATTACTTTTAGGTTTATATCCCAATATAAAGGATATCATGTGATTTTCAACTTTTTCTGTCTGGCTTATTTTGCTTACCATGATTATCTCGAGGTCCATCCATGTTTCAAATGGCAGTATTTTATCTCTTCTTATGGCTGAGTAATATTCCATTGTATATATGTGCCACAGTTTCTTTATCCAATCATCTAACATAAGACACTGGTTGCTTTCATGTCCTGGGCACCATGAATAATGCTGCTATGAACATCGGTGTGCGAGTATCTTTTTGGATATGGGTTTTCAAGTCTTTGCAATAAATATCCAGTAGAGGGATTGCTGGCTCATATGGTAGATCAAATCTTACTTTTTTGAGGAACCTCCATGCTGTTTTCCATAGTGGCTGTACCAATTTGCAGTCCCACTAGCAGTGTATGAGGGTTCCTTTTTCTCTGCATCCTCTCCAACATTTGTTATTACTTGCCCTATTGATTATAGCTATTCTAATAGGTGTGAGATGGTATCTCATTGAGGTTTTAATAGCTAACAATGTTGACCATCTTTTCATATATTGGTTGGCCATTTGTATATCCTCTAGGGAGAAGTGTCTGTTCAGGTCCTCTGCCCATTTTTTGATTGGATCATTCACTTTTTTTTGTTATTGAGTTGTATGAGTACTTTGTATATTTTAGATAGTAGACCCTTATCAGAGGTGCTGTTTGCAAATATATTTTCCTATTCTGATGGTTGTCTTTTTACCTTGATGGTTTCTTTTCCTGTGCAGAAGCTTTTTAGTTTGATATAGTCCTGTCGTTATTTTTGCTTTTACTGCCCTTGCCTTTGAGGTCAAATTCATAAAATCCTCTTTAAGTCCAAGGTCCTTGAGTTTAGTTCATATGTTTTCTCCTATGCATTTTATTGTTTCAGGTATTATATTCAGGTCCTTAATCCATTTTGAGTGAATTTTGGTGTGTGGTGATAGACAATAGTCAAGTTTCATTCTTTTGCAGGTGGCTTTCCAGTTTTCCCAGCACCACTTATTGAAGAGGTTTTCTTTTCTCCACTATATGTTTTTGGCTTTTTTTGTCAAAAATTATTTGCCTATATGAGTATGGCTTTACTTCTGGACTTTCGATTCTGTTCCACTGGTCTGTGTGTCTGTTTTGCTGTTAATACCATTGCTGTTTTGATTATTGTCACTTTGTAGTATAATTTGAAGTCAGGAAAAGTGATGTCTCAAGCCTCATTCTTTTTTCTCAGGATGGCTTCGGCACAGAATTAATTCTTTAAACAGATATTTGCCACCTATTCTTTGTAAACTCTGCTCTGTGCAGCAGTGAAAGAGCATATTCATAATAACTTTCCTTTGTGAAGGATAAATTCAGGGTATAAGCATTATTTTTAAACAGAGTAAAATGGTAAACCTGCCTATTTAAAAAAAATGAAGCCTGGGAAAGGGGCGGGAAGCATCATGTGGTTCCACTTATATATGGATTTGCCCAAACGTAACTTGAGTAATGACATTAAGGGGCTGGACGAACACACTGTACTAGAAATGGGAACAGCAAGGGCAAGTTGTCTCATCTGTTCATTCTTGTGATGGTGTCATCATTATTTTAGGACAGAGGTTAGAACTCTTGATCAGTTATATAGCACCTGCCAGGATCCGCAGTTGTGCAAATATACTTCCTCATGTACCCCTACTTGTCATCCCACTCTCTGCATCCTAAAAAGGCTATAGGATTTCATCACCTCCCAGAAGACTGTATGACAAGTGACTTCCCATAAATGAGACTCCCCAGGTCATTTTTCCTGTCCCTGAAATTGTTGGACCCAGCTATGCATAAAGCAATTCATAAAATTATTCAAGTATCCACATAAAAACAAGGACACTGTGACACCATTTCCTTATCCCTGAATGTGTTGTTTCTCTCCTTTACACTTTCTCACACTTAAAGTTTCACCACTGGGTAACATATAATGAAATTAAGTAATCTTTTTATAATGGTGTAGAAAATATCATTTTTTAGTTATGCTATAAAGTTTACAAAGGCATATAATTTCTCTTATTTACCATTGTATCACAGATTCCTAGTAGAATTTCTTATACCTAATAATCACTTAAAATTTAAGAACATTTTAGGTATTGATCCATCCTTAGAAATCAGAAAGACTACAAATGTTTAAGCAGAGTAGAAACATTTTCTATCCCACAAGTCAGAGCAGAGTGGAGAGATCCAGGTGTCACTACTGATTAGCACAAAGGGGCTGAAGGGAGGAAAACATGATACTATAAGCACAGAGATAAGGATTAGCCACTGACTTGGGTTTGCAATTATGAGTAAAAGAGAAAACATGGAAGAGAGAAAATAAAAAGACAAAGGAGCTCACCAGTATGAGGATGGTGTGTGTGGCTCAGGCCTCATGGGAAGTTCTAGGGGAAATGCTGTTGAGAATGTGTCGAATTTGCTGCTGGTGCCTGCACAGGAAAAAGGTCATGTGGCCACTGGTGAAGACCAAGAGCCCTAAACACACCACATCATTGGAGAACATGGTGGCTCCAAGCAGGGAAGCTACAGATGTGCCTGGCATGAGCCAGGAACAGTATCCACCCCTTGTTTCTACACATCTAGTTTTGTTATTCATTAGGTCACGCTCTCTTATAGAAATTGGGATATTTAGCAGGAAATGCAGGATCCAACAGAGGGAACAGCGGAAGCCAGTGCACTTTGGGGATCTCATTCTAAGTGCCATCCACCTAGAGATACTGGGGCAAAATTTAATGGCCTGGAAACCACCAAGGAGGGAGATAGTGCTCAGGGAAACCCCTCTAGCCACTCAGTGAAAACAGAAGGTAAGTTTACATCTAACATCATCCAGGAAATATCTCCAACCCAAAGCCACCATTGTCTGAAGGACACCGTCAGAAGAGCTAGGGAGTTTATTGAGACCATTTCATTGAGGATCAGATCAGTGAGTCTCACTTTATTGCCAGTGAACAAAGTGAAGTTATAAAGGCAAAGAAGGGAGGAGTTTCCCAGGATGCCCACTCCGGTCTACATGAGTAAAATGACCCTTATTTCCAACTCAACAGCCCATCATATTAATTTTACAACACAAATTTTCACAGCTGTCAGATGGATCTGAAGAGAAATGAAAGTTACATAAGCATTCTCATTTTCAGAAAGTACAGCACTTAACATGGCACATCCTTCTCCACATAAAATAATTAGCAAAGATCTGCCCTTATTGTGTGCAATAATATTCATTGAAGCACATTTTATAAATCAATACTCAAAACAATGTTAGTGTACATTAACTAGGAATGATTAACAATTAAATTGATCATAATTTAGGTAGTAACTACAGCACTAAAATGCAATGAGAAATATCTCTAAACACTATTAAATAATAAAATATGAAATATTTTGTTAGGTAGAAAAAAATCCAGTTCAGTACACTATATTATATCCTGAACTTTTTTTTAATAGAAAAGAAGAAATGCAAATGCGAACACACATACATACATGTATGTGTACATATATAGTTATATATTCAGTCACTCTGAAAAAGTTTTTAAGAGTGAATCATTATAAGAAAAATGAGTTACAGGGGCAGAGATGGAGGGACAGGAATAAAAGCTAGATCTGAATTGACCTGTCATTATAGTTTTGATTTTTAGACAAATATAAATGATTTACATAAGTATCAAACCATTAAATCAAAATGAAATAAAAACAATTCAAAGGTAAAAAAAATGTAAACTTGATTGACATATTTGAATCACACAGGAAAAAAAGTTTTGACTATATTTGTAATTATACATCAAGATAAAAATATCTGAAAAGGCCTTAACATTTTATAATTGGAAACTAGGGTTTTCACAAAAAGAGAAAAGATATAGAAATATAAGGGCAATACATTTATGCAAAAACACTGTGATTTTAAATTTGTGTGGAAGCCACCTCTGACCCAATGTATACTCGATTTGTATCACATCATATGTACATTCTCTTTCCATTGGACAAGCCTAAATAATGTGATGAACTCCTGAGTGACTGCCACTCTCATTACCCAACTGTGTTCTCAAAATGCCATCTCTCAATGAAAAGGTAAAGTTCTTGAAAAAAATTGCCAATTCTAGGTCTAGGTTTGGAAATGTCTGAAACATTACCGATTCAGCAAGCAAAGACATTCTTAAAGACAGCTGATGTCATTTTAATGGGACACAGCTTTCAACAAGACCAGGGCCTCGATTCACAATGACAGGAGGATGTTAAGGAACCAACTCACTTTTCTTAAAGTGGATAAATAAAGGGAAAGTGTCAATCATTTTTTTTTTTTTGCCTTTGCTGTACAGACTGTATTTCAGGGTACCAAATAGGCAATGAGGGTAAGTTCTTTATAAAAGAATTCCAGGTAGTAAATACAGAAACAGTAATAGAATCAGAATATCAACATTTCGCAGTATGGAATGAAGTGCTTCATTTAGTCTGTGATCATCAATGGCTGCTGAACCAACAGATGAGGGCTGTGGGAAACTGATACCACATGTACCTGCTGATCAAACTTCATAATACAGAAGGGGAGACAGCTGGCATGGCTGCACCAGAACGAAACAGGAAGGACACTGCACTGCTTGTGAAGAGTGCTGAGTAAATGTGAACCTGAATTTGATCAAGTTTCTAGTACTTAGTATAGATTTATACAGAGCATGGATTTGTGTGTTAAACAATATTAATAAAATGAATTTCATTAACACAAGACATGCCCATAGACAAAGTATGGGAATTAACAAAGTTTCTTGAAACCAAGACGACCATGTTGCTCTGGTGATGACACTCCAATCTTCCAAAGAGCCACAATTCACATGTGATTGTGGCTCATAATTTCCTCTGACCACAAGAGATTTGTGCAGATATGGGGAAGATCTAAATTAAGTGTCTCCTGCTCCCGGACAGAGGGAAATGAAACTGCCCCTGAGTTGTCTCTGGTAAGATTTTTTTAATTACAAAAAAACCCCTTGTCTTAAACTGAGTGTGGGAAGAGAGGAGAAGGATCAACCCAGGAATTTAGAGAACAGAGAATTAGAACAAGCCATTTAAAACAAATTACAAGACTATACTTATATTGAGAATTTTTTTTGAATTTTATTTTTTTCCAGTGACTTTGGTTAACGATATCCAATAAGTTTCAGGTGTACAAGTTAACAGTAAGACATATATATATATATATATATATATATATATATATATATATATATATATATTGCATTGTTTGTTCCCCTCCCATAGTTAGAATTCTTTCTGTCACCACATATTTGACCCCTTTTACCCCTATCTACCTCCCCGTTTCCACCTTCCCTCTGGTAACTACTAATCCACTGTCTGTGTCCATGAGTCTGTTTGTCAAGTTTTATTTCCCACATATGAGTCAAATCAGTGGTTTTCAATGTTTTCTGTCTGATTTATTTCACTTAGCATGATTATCTCAAGATCCATCCATGTCGTTGCAAATGTCAGTATTTCATCTCTTCATATGGTTGAGTATTTTATTGTGTACCACAGTGTGGTACAAATGTGTACGTGCCACATCTTCTTAATCCAATCATCTATCGTAGGACACTTCGGTTGCTTCCATGTCCTGGCCACTGTGAATAATGCTGCTATGAACATCGGTGTGCGAGTATCTTTTTGGATATGAGTTTTCAAGTCTTTGGGATAAATACCTAGGAGAGGGATTGGTGAGTCATGTGGTAAATCAAGTCTTACTTTTTTGAGGAACCTCCATATTGTTTTCCATAGTGGCTGTACCGATTTGCAGTCCCACTAGCAGAGTATGAGGGTTCTTTTTTCTCTGCATTCTCTCCAGCATTTGTTATTACTTGCCCTGTTGATTATAGCTATTCTAATTAGGTGTGAGATGGTATCTCATTGTGGTTTTGATTTGCATTTCCCTAACAGCTAGTGATGTTGAGCATCTTTTCATATATTTGTTGGCCATTCATATGTCTTCTTGTGAGAAGTGTCTGTTCAGGTCCTCTGCCATTTTTTGACTGGACTGGTTTTTTTTGTTGTTGTTGTTATTAAGTTATATGAGTTCTTTGTATATTTTAGATATTAGGCCCTTATCAGAGGTGTTGCTTGCAAATATGTTTTCCCATTTAGATGATTCTCTTTACCTTGTTGATGGTTTCTTTTTCTATGCAGAAGCTTTTTGGTTTGATGTATATATCAAGAATTTTAAAGTTCCTGATTACTTTTCGTGTCAGACTCCTACTATCTTTCAGCACTATTTACTTTCACATATTTGATGTCTATAAATGGAAGAGAAAATGAGACATTAATTTCTCTTGATGGCAGGAAAGTATTAAGAGCCTGCTGCTTATGATGGAAATGCAGATATATTATCAGATTTTTCTTAGTAAAGCATGATCCCTAATCAAGAGAAATGCACGTATCAGCACCTCTCTCTCTCTCTCTCTCTCTCTCTCTCTCTCTCTCTCTCTCTCCCACACACACACACACACTCTCTCTCTCTCTCTCTCTCTCTCTCTCTCTCTCTCTCTCTCTCTCTCTCTCACACACACACACACACACACACACACACCCCAGTCATCCACTCAGCAGCTGGGTGTTTATTTTCACTATCTGATTGCCAGTTGCAGATAACCGTGAGGTTCAGGGACAAACTAGAGAAGATGACAGAGAGGCTGTGATAGGCAGGCAAAGAGGAAAGATGTCAGGCTTCCCTTACACAGGGAAATAATGGTGGCAATATTTCTGTGATTCCAAGCATACAACTGTCCTACATACATTAAAACATTTTTGTGTTCAAACCCAATGTAAATACAAACTCAAAACATATGTAAACTCACAAACATGGTAGTACCTAAGTAGAGAAAGGCACATAGTAATCCTTATTATATGGTTGATCAACCAATGGTTGGTGGTGCCAGTTTAACATCTATAGGCATCCCTAATTTGGGGTGTGGTGAAGAAGGGGACTTTATTCAGTGCAAACAGCTCAACTGTTGTACAGCACAGCTGTGAGAACGGCAGGGCTGTGGAACAGCACGATAGTGTTACAACTCAATTATAAAATAGCATGGCTGTGGAACAGTATGGCTGTGAAGTAGCCCTGGGGTGAGGCAACTTCACCTGCCCTGCTCTGCTCTGGTCTCATGAGAATTCTTTAGTGTTTCAACTCCAGCAGGGAACATAGTCTTCATTCTTTGGTGGAAAATGAAAGTGTGCTTCCCTCCCTTGACCTCTGATTTGTCTGTCTTCATGCAAATTAAGACTCCATATTCTGACATTTTAATTGGTCCAAAAGGTGCTGTCCTGATTGGTCAGAATAGAGCTGCTTTTTTGGATAAATACTAATTGAGATATACCTGCGCAGCTCTTGGACAGTGAGAACCTCAGTTCTATTGGTTGAAATGCAATTCCAGGAACTGCTTTATAAGGGCCGACTCAGACTGACCCTTATACAGTGCACGCAGGCAGTGCAAAGCAAGAGGCAGGCAGTTTAGTGTAGGCTTCTTCCTGTAGTGTGACTTGGGTGAGAACCCCTTGTTTAGAAATGGCTGCTAGACTTCTCTCTCTCTCTCTCTCTTTTTTTTTTTATTTGAGCCCAGATAACAATCGGGAGCCCTTGTTGGTAGGTATCTTCTTTTTCTGGGTCCACAGGTTTCATTTTTACAAAGTTTCCAAAAAGGCAAAATTCTACTAGTTAGGTCAGTATTCACCACACAGTTGGTAAAACTATCAAGAAAAACAAGGAAATGCATATTTTGAATATTGGAAAACTGTTAAGTTTTGGGAAGAAAGCTTGTGAGGCTTCTGGAGTGCTAGGAAAATTCCATTTATTGACCTAGGTTAAGAATTAAATAGGTAAATGGGGTAAAAGGGGTCAAATATGTGATTATAGAAGGAAATCTATCTATAGATGGTGAGTACATAATGCAATATATATATATATACACAACATACTGTTGAATGTACACTTGAAACATTGTATTTTATTGATCGATGTCACTCCAATAATTTTAATAATAATAATAACAATGATAATAATAATAAAGAATACATCCAGCTTAGAATCCCAGGTTCCTTGGCATGCACAAGGATTATTGTAATAGTTTTCCAATAAAAATGCATAAAACATGATGAGCAAAAAAAAGATTTAAATAGATCTAAATAGATCTTAAGTGTAAATATAGTTATTAAACTGACCATGTAAATGTGTTATTTTCCATATGTACATCACTTTTCAAAATATGAAGACAAAGTTTTGGAGTAAATACATATAAAATATCACATATTAAGTGGAAACCTATAAAAATAAAAATACATACATTCGAATGCAGAGTCAAAAAAGTTGATCTATGTTTTAAAAATAATTTTAAAATCTTATATATTGTTACATATGAAATAATGAATGGTAAATAATTCCCAGTAAGACAAAAAGGGGATGCATATATAGTATTTAATCATAAATTCCATTATGGTCTGTGGATTGCTATTATTCTATCAAGATTAAATTTCTTGATTTTAGATACTGTACTCAAGTTATGTAGGATAATGTTCATTTACATAGGAAATATACATCAAAGTATTTTTTGGCCAAGGGTTAAAATTTTCTCAACATACTCTCAAAATGTTCAAAATGTTAGAAAATTATATACATATATACATATACGCAAACATATATAAACAAAAAATATAAAAGGGATCACCTTTAATTTCATAAACAACATTGACAAAAATCTAGTGTTAAATATCAAAATCATGGTCCATTACTAAAATATTCCCATGAGATGGAAACATAAAAAAGGATGGCTGCTCTTTGTACTTTTATTCGGTATTTTATTGAAGCTCAAATTTTGTGCATTAGGGATGGAAATAGATAACAAATATTTGCTCAAATGTGATTTAACTATCAGTTCAAACACTGACATGTAAGTTACAATTTGAACTCAGTACAAGCTCCCAAACTTTTTGTCATCTGCACCCTGCTCTCCTTATTTCCATAGAATCTATCACTTTCTCACCTGCTATGTGACTTCATATCACACACGCATTGTTCATTGTCTTCCACCAGAGAGAAAGTTCCAGGATGTCTACCTCTATTTGGTGCACTGATAGATTCCATATGCCAAGAAATGTGCCTGAAACACATAAACTCTACAATAAACATTTGTTCAAATACTGAACAAAGATCAGAACACAGACTTCCTGGTGCGCACAACTCCGGATACACTTTCTAACTCTATCCACACTGTCTTTTCCTTCACTATCACTCCCTTCTCCAGGCACTGCAGGTCCTTCAAGGGTGGAGTCATCCACACCCTCAGTAAGGTCACCATTGTCAGATGTAATATGAATAAATTTGGGCACTCCCCACAAAATTTTAACTATCTTCTCATTTTTCAGTGTCCTTAAGAATCTCTAATTTTTAACCTTATTTTATTAATTATGATTTGTGACAGGAATGATTAATGAAATTTTGTATCAGAGAAATATAATCCACTGTAATATTTTAGAAAATTGATATATATAGACTTGAAAATAATAAAATACCCTTTTCAGTTTTTTATAATCACTTATGAGATGTACATATGTGATAAATGTGTGAGTGTTTGTTGAGTACTGCCTGTTTATATATGCTGTCAACATTTGTTTTGATTTGGATAGTCTATCTAGTTTTGTTCCTGAGATAATAGTTGATAGCTTCCTCTTCTGTTTTATCTAATGAAATATTTTTTTGTTAAATTTTAATTTGTTTATTATAATATCTAGTAATCTTCTTATTGCATTATTGTAAAGTAAAAATGCCCTGGTTTTATACCATGTACTGTGACAATTTGCCCAACGCAAAATTATGAAAATATGCTTTAATGTTTTTATGTAGGATCCCAGTTATTCTTTATCTTTAGATCCAGTTATTTAGTTCTAATTGTAAGGGTGAAATACCTCTATTTCTACTTTTAGATACATTACTACTATGTAATAAATAGATATTTTCCAGAAATTGATTATATTAATAAGGAAAAATATATGCATATATAAATATGTATACTTATTATGCCTCTCATTTTGTACTATTGACTTTTCTACTTTTTTCCATTTTAGCATAAAGCTTACATTACTACACATTTTTAAATTTTATAATTGCTTGAGAAATATTGGAGATATTATGATTTGGATTAAAATCATGTTAAATAGGGTAACTATATTGTAGCAATACCTTTATGAATATTTCTTAAGCTATGTTTTCTATTTGCTACGTTTTATTTCTGAACCAAATATTTTAACAGAGTTTTCAATTTTACTTCTAGTTTTCCTTAACATTACCTAATTCATGAGGCCAGCTGTCACCATTGTGTCTTGGCACTGCTCAGCAATGAGAACCAGACTTGCCAAGAATACACCTGGATATAACTTGGGTGAGGCCATGAGTTAGGGTGGTGGAGTTTCAGGGAATCTTCTGGATGGAGTGACCTCTATTATCCAATTTGATGACATCTCAGTATTGGCAGCACTGCATCCTTGCACACTGGGTGTGGGGCAGGGCTCAACAGAGGAATAGAGTGAGTATGTCCATCACCACGAAAATCCACTCTTGGACATGGCCCCTTTAAGAAGTGTCTACAGCTGCCATCTGCCACTGCCACAGCATCTGTCCCACTCAGCCTCTCTGGACCTGGCAGCCTCATGTCTTTGCCCCCTCCTACCTTCTACCATTGCAGGTCGATTAATTATTTCTCTTCCTAGTTTGTAGTGCTTCTGTTCGTCTAAAACCCAGGTGACTGCTTGCTGTTTGCCCCATGTTTTCTGTCACAACTTTGATTTGGTTGCAAGAGGGATGAACAAGGCCTCTATGATCTACACCATTTTTTTTTTCTCTTGAAGGATTTTTCTCTGTCTGGATAAGCCATAAGGCCAACATATAACAAAACTCATATTTTCTTTCATTTTGTTTTTTACTTTATGGAGTTTTAAATTTTGTTTTGACCTGACATTATTTAAAAATTATATAAAATAGTTACATTGTTACAAAGCCAAAGCCGTAACACCAGATAAAATCGTCAATGTTTATTTTGGTCCCTGCACCCTGTTAACATCCTATTTCTTCATTTAATTTACTAAAACTAAGAAATATATAAATATTGTAATAAAGATGACACTTTACCTTACAGAGCTGAAATTTCCATGTAGAAGTGGATATCTGGAGCATTACAACTTAGGAGTTAGTGTGAAGTGGTGGGAAACAGGTTCTCTAAAATCAGATGATTGGAGGTAGTGAAGGGAATCAAAAGGCACAATCTTCCAGTTATAAAATAAATGAATCCTGAGATCTGATATACAGCATGGTGACTATAGTCAAAAATACTAGATTGCATATTTGAAAGATGCTAAGACAGTAAATCTTAAAACATCATCACAAGAAATAAGTACATTTGTATATGCATATATTTTTTCCTGATCAAATAATCAATTTCTGGAAAAACTGTCTATTTGTTACATGAAATTGAAATAGAGGTATTTAAACCTCAGAATTAGAACTAAATAACACACTATTTAAAAGGTAAGAATGACTAGTCCCTTATGTAAAAATATCAAATTATTTTTTTTATAATTTTGTGCTGGGAAAATCATCACAGTACATGGTCCAAAATAATGGTGTTTTATTTTATAATAATGAAATAAGATAACTAAATATTATAATAAATTAAAATTTAGCATAAAATATTTCATTCAATAAAACTGAAATAAAGCATTTGAGGCATTCAATATTTGTATATCCTGGGAAGTAATCACCACAATAAATCTAGTTAACATCCATGAAAATACACAATTACAGATTTATAACCTTTTGATTTCCTTCACCACCTCCACCCACCTGATTCTAGAGAATCTATTTCCCATCACTTTACACTAACTCCTAAGTTGTAATGCTCCAGACACCACTTCCATGTGCAAATTTCAGTTCTGTAAGGTAAAACATCATATTTAGTACAGTATGTATGTATTTCTTAGTTTTAATAAATTAAATAAAGGAACAGAGTGTTAACAGAGTGGAAGGACCAATATAAATGTTTATCATTTTGTCTGGTATTACAACTTTGACTTTGTAACACTTGAAGTATTTCACATAATTTTTAAACAATGTCAAGTCAAAATGAAATTTAAAACTCAATAAATTAAAAAGCAAAATGAAAGAAAATGGTAGCTTTGTTTTGTATTGGCCTTATGTCTTATCCAAAGAAAAAGCTTTCAAATAGCTTTAAAACCCAGAGAAGTGCAAGTGTACACACACGCACGTGCACACACACACACGAGTAGAGTAGTGAAATCTGAATAAGATCAGAGCACACACTCATTGTCATGAACAATGATCATTGATGGAGCCTAAGTAAAGAGGTCATGGGATCTCTTTGTATTGTTTTTTACAGCCTCATGTGAATCACTAATTATCTCTATATAATTTTCAATTAAATAATATCCAAGAGATATATAAAGGCAAAAATCTGTTGGTATTGCTACATTAAAAAATAAAGTTATGTATTAAAATTTGGTAAAATTACACATAAATTAGGTAATTTTAAGGAAAACTAAAGCAAAGCTTAAAATCTTAAAATATTAGGATCAGAAATAAACCATCAAATAGAAACCATGGCCCAAGATTATATTCATAAAATTATTATTACAATATAGGTACATTTTTAACATTATTCTAATCCAAATCATAATATTTCCAACATTTCTCAAGTAAATGTATAATAAAAAAATAAATTCAAGCTAAAGGAGAATGAAGATGATGTGTAGTAATGAAAGCTTTAGGCTAAAATGGAACAAAGTAGAAAAGTCAACAGTACAAAACAAGAAGCATAATAAAAAATGGAATATTATTCATTCATAAGAAAAGATGATACTGACATCTGCAACAACATGGATGGATATTAAGATTATCATGCTAAGAGAAATAAGTCAGAAAGAAAAAGGTAACAATCATATGATTTTACTTATATGTGGGATATAAAGCTGAAAGGAACAAATGAACAAGACAAACAAAAACTCATAGACACAGACAGCAGTTTAGTGGTTACCGGAGAGAAAGGTGGTAGTGGGGCGGGGGGTGGGAGGAGAGGTAGATAATGGTTAAGAGGGTCAAATATATGATGATGAAAGAAAATTTAACTTTGGATAGTGAACACACAATGCAATATACATATGACATATTATTGTATTGTATACCTGAAACCTATATAATTTTATTAACCAATATCACCCCAATAAATTTAATTAAAAAGAACCATAATAAAAAAGTACATTAATAGACCGAGGCAGAAAGTTTTACCATGGCGGTGGGTATATAAACTACAATACACAAAGAACTGGGGTGTCTGGTACATGTTGTAAGTTGTGTCCTTAGTTCATTTTTGTATGCCTGCATGGTTTGGCAGCTAAATGCCTTTTTCTTCATTCGTTTAGGGTTTTTTTGATATGAAAAAACACACAAGAGCAACCAAAATTTGCCCAAGGTGTTTCCTGTTTTCTGAATCATACTGGAAAAAAAATTTAAACAATACCGATGGGCTCATTGTACAGAGATCACCTTACCCTTCTTTGTGGAGAACTGTGTGCAGTGTGCTCTCATTCATTCACCCAGACCAGGACACATAGATACCCAGGGTATTTCTTTTGTTTGCTTCTTTCTTTATTTGTTTGTTTGTTTGCTCACTTGGCAGTTGTCTTTCCTCCTTTCTTTTTATTTTGATAGATTTTATATTTTTGAAATGATTTTGACATATTTTAATGGAAATAATTTGGTACACATGTGTTGTAACATAATTGCCATTGTATCAATAATTAGCACCTCTATCATTGTATGTAATTTTTCGTAATTTTTCTTTCTTTTATTGGATTAGAATAATTAAATTCTATTTGCTTCGCAAGTTTGATTGTCATCTGAGATTATTTCTAATGTTATTCATCTGTGAATTACTTTGTACCAAAAAGAGCATAAAGTGTTACGGCCTGCTTAAAATGATAAAATATGGTTTAGGATAATCCTAAAAAGTACTCTATATAGCGATGGCATGTAATTTATTTCTGCTTTTTTTCCCTCATTCTTCTGAATTTGATTACAGTTAACACCTGTAGATATGATGCAATGGGTTCTGGAAAATTGGACTTGGGGATTATCTTCCTCACTCAGACTGCAGTTGAGATTCTGGAAAATTCCTCCCTCCTTGGTTTATATAACTTCTCTTTGCTTGCTGGACACAAGTTGAGACCCACAGAACTGATTCTCAACCAGCTGGTCTTAGCCAACAACCTGGTCCTTTTCTCCAAAGGGATTCCTCAAACAATAGTGGCTTTTAATTTAAAGCATTTTCTAGATGATGCTGGCTGTAAATGTATGTTTTATTTTCACAAAGTGGGCATAGGGGCTTCCTTCAGCACTATCTATCTCCTCAATGGCTTTCAGGCCTTTAAGCTGAACCCTAACATTTGTAGGTGGATGGAGCTCAAGATTAGATCCCCCAAGTGCATTGTCTTCTGCTGTTTCCTCTGCTGGATCCTACATCTCTTGATAAATACATGTCTTCTCACTGAGATAAGTAGGCCATTGAATAGCAAGAACCTTAGTGGGGAAAACAATTATGTACCCAATCAATGGACAATGGCAGAGAAATTAAGCTTGTTATATACAGTTGTGTATTATCTCCCCCACTTTCTGAGTTTGGGCTTCATGGTGTATGCCAGTGGCTCCATGGTCCTTGTCCTGCTCAGGCATAAGCAGCGAGTCTAACACATTCATAACAACAGACTTTCATCCAGACCCTCCCATGAGGCCAGAGCCACATAAATTATCCTGATTTTGGTATGCTTCTATGTTACCTTTTATTCTGTCTATAGCATTTTGACTTTTTGGATGACTATAGTTGCAGTTCCAGGACAGTGGGTGGTGAACAGCTCTGGGCTTGTGTCATCATGTTTTCCAGCATTCAGCCCCTACGTGCTCATGGTCATTGACACCCAAGTCTCTAAGGTTTTTTTGTCTGCAGGTCAAAGATGAAGTATTTTTATAAGCTGATCAAAGGGTTGTGAGTCTGTTCTCTTCAGGCAATTAAGTCATTCATTTCAACATTTCTTAACATTTAATTAACTATTGTGTGCTAGGAAATTATGATACTGTGACAAATAAGGCCAATACTGCCCCCTGGTTCTTATGATGGAGGTAAAAATGAACATCACTTCCTGAAGTTATACAAATGTTACCCACTCTAACTGGATTAGAATCTTTAGAGAAGAAGTTCAAGGAATATTAGAATAGTGTAAAAGGAGGAAATTTTTAAGTTTAGGAAATTTGGGAAATTTCCCAGTTTGGGTCTTATGAAGATACATGAATGTGGTTTTTATTTTAAGGATTAAAAGGTAGTGACCTAATAAAATAAAATGAAAATAAATGTGATATAAACTATACATTATTTCCTCAAGAAAATATTATTTCTACAACAGCTTTAGTCAAGGAGACATATCCAAAAAGAAAATTACTAAGAGCAATCTCAAAGAGTTTACTGCCTGTATTTTTTACTAGAAGTTTTGTGGTATAGGGTTTTACACTTATGTCTTTAATCTATTTTCAGTTTACTTTTGAATGTGGTATAAGAATTATTTTGCATGTATCTGTTCAGTTTTCCTAACACTATTTATTGCAAAGGCTGTCTTTACCTCATTTTATGTTTTTCCATCCTTTGTCATAGGTTTATTAACCATATAGATGTGGGCATATTTCCAGGGTCTCTAGTATGTTCCACTGCTCTATTTTTATTCCAGTGCCATACTGTTTTGATTACTATAGTCTTGTAGTATAGTTGAATATCAGGCAGTGTAATACCTCCAACTTTGTTTTTTTTTTTTTTTCTCAAGATTACTGTGACTAATCAGGGTCTTTTTTGGTTCCATATAAATTTTAGGATTATTTGTTCTAGTTCTGTGAAAAACATCATTGGTGTTTTCATAAGGATAGGATCGAATCTATAGATTGCTTTCAGTAGTGGACATTTTAACAATGTTAATTTTTCCTGTTCATGAACAATGTACATGCTTCCATTTATTTGTATCTTCCTCAATTTCTTTTTTAATATCTTATAATTTTCTAAATGCAAGTCTTTTACCTCCTTGGATAAAATTATTCATAGATATTTTATTATTTTTTTAATACAATGTAAATAGGATTGTTTTCTTAATTTCTCTTTCTGAGACTTCATTATTGCTGTATAAAAATGCAATTAATTTCTGAACAATAATTTTGTTTCCTGCCACTTTATTGAATTTGTTTATCAGTTCTAATAGTTTTCTAGTAGAATATTTAGAATTTTCCATATAGTATCATGTCATCTACACATAATCACAGTTTTACTTCTCCATTCCCATTTGGATGACTTTAATTTCTTTTTCTTGTCTGGTTGCTGTGGTTAGGACTCCCAATATTATGTTGAATAAAAGCGATGAAAGTGGACATCCTTATCTTGTTCCTGATGTTAAGAAAAGTACTTTTAGCTTTTTCACCATTAAGTATGATGTTAGCTATGAGGAAATCATTTTTTTAAACATACTTGAAATATAAGTGGATTTGGTTCTTTCCAACAAGGAAAATCACTTGGAAATACCCTAGGAACCTTGTCAGGTTAGAGATGCTATGTGTTTAGAGTATAGAGAGGTGGGGAGAACAGCAGACTATGAAACAAGAAAGGAAAGTGATGGAGGTTTGAGTGAGCACTTACAACAGGCAAGAGCTGAACATTTGTATTTTAAATTACAAAAGTAATTCTTTAAAGAGTATTATAGTTTAAATTACATCAAAAAATAAAATACTCAAGAATAAATTTAACGCATGAGGTTAAATACTTGTACATTAAAAATTATTTTAAAAATGGATGAAAGAACTTGAAGAAATTGATGAAAGACATTGCCATGTCTATTGTTATACTGCCTTTGTTTCCCAATTCATTTTATGTTTTCTCTTCTCCATGATCCCCACTTTTTCATTTTCTCCTTTATTTTGCTTTTTAGATCTAGTTCTAGTGTATATTTTTATTATACTAGTGATATCTTCAATTCTCTTCATCTTTTTATTGTTCAGTTAAAGTGAGATTTTCTATGAATATTTGAAATGATCCACATATGTATAAAGTCAAAGTGAATATGCACACTAACATACTACCTCCAATTCCCTCTACTTATCTCCTCAACCCAAGAAGGAATACTGTTCACGATCAATGAAGATGCTTTCAAAACCATTGTACGTTATTTGAAAATATTGTGCAAGGTCTCTCTTAACTCCCCATGCATGACCATCTGCCAAACAAATTATTTCTCTGAGTTCCCCCTGTGGAATTTACTAATTGGTATCCATGGATCACATGGGACCTCTACCATGAGGACAGTGATTCAGCCCCCAGCCATTTCCACTGAGGAAGTGACAATGGCTCTGAGTCTTTCTTTTTCTCCAACCACTTGATACAATAGTTTCCCTTTTCTCACAACTCACAACAAAGCTGTGGTACTCACCAGTGCTCAGCTCACAGTGAAAGAGACAAGGGAAATGAAGGGTGATACGAAACAAATTTAGTCAGTTGTGAGTGGGTAAGGGCCCAAGTGGTTGGTTACTACCTTTCATGTCTTGCTAAAATAACCTTTCCCTACACCAAGGTCAAAAAAATATTCATTTTCTGTTGCTTATGTAAATGTTTTAAAATTTGACTTCTGCCACTTACGTTGTAATGAATCTGGAATTAAGTTTGCAATATGGTGGGAGGTAGAAATCCAATAACTTTTTTCTCCATATGGGATACCAGTTTTTTAGTTCCATTCATTATATTGTCCCTTCCTTTCCCACTGATCTGCTATGCCACCTCTTACATCCATGAGTCTGTTTCTGAGCACTATTGTTTTCTATTACTAGTTTTTCTTATATTTGTGTCAATACCACACTGTTTTGATGTCTGTAAATTTACTGCTGCCCTAATGGCTGGGAAGGCAAGTTCCTTCTCCTTACTCTTCTTTTTTCAGTAATATTCTTGGCCTTTTACTCTTCTGTGTAAGTCTGGAATCAATTTGTCAGGTTTCATGGACAATCCTGTTATCTGGAGTGGTAATGAGCTTATGGATAGATTTGAGGAGAATTGACAACTTTGTTATTAATGTCTCCATTTCTATAAATTCTCTTCAATATCTTGAAGTAAACACTTCAAATTTTTCTAACTAGATCACCTCTATTTTATAGTCCCCTATCTGTTCTTCTTGTGCAGTGGACTTCATATGTCTCCCCAGGTCCTACTCTCCTTTGGCAAGGCCCTATTCTGAGAGTAACCTCAGCTGTCCTCAGTGTCACTCATCCAAACCCTCTAATAGCACCCCCTCTACATCTCTGCATCTCTGTCTGCATCCTTGGCATCTTCTCATCCCTGAAGTTCCCTGGACATCCAGGATTCTCTCTAGACTCTGTCTCCTTCAGCCTTGGTGCCCTCTCACTTTCTATTTTTGGTAACTCATCCTGCTTCTTTAGGACTCAGATCTCAGGACATCTCTCTCTCGGGAAGCGTCCCCCATTGTCTCTCTCATTCCAACTGGGTTAGATGCCTCTGGTGTTCCCATAGCACCACATGGCGTCCTTTCTTATAATAAACACAAAATACAAAGTGTCATCATTTCTCTCCCCTTTGGATAGTGAGGTATGGACTCTGGCTCCTGTCCCAGATTCTCCTCAGGTTGTCCCTTTAAAGGTGTCAAGAATCCAAGGACCAATGGAAAAATATACAAATCAAAGTTTCAGATATGTGGAACCCAGCAGGTATCAGTGGCATGATTTCCATCTTCCTTTTCTACTGGCTCGGTGATTTTGTTCTTTTATGTTAGCATCACTAATAGGCTTCTCTTGTGTATTGGACTTTTTTCAGGTAACAAAGCAAAAACCAAGACCGCAGAACCTCCTGCTTCTTAGCCAGCCTCGTCCAAGGAATGCTTACTCCACAGGTCACCGACTCACGAAGACTCCAGTGTTTCCAAGCTGGGGCAAGCCATGGAACAAAAAGTACTATCAGAAAAACAGGGAGCGCTCCTATGGACAGGGACAGTCCCCCACATGGAAACCCTCCATAGAAAGATAAGCTCTGACTGTGGTGGTTTGGGAATAGGTGACAGTCTGTGCTTAGAGTATTTACAGGTACGAATCTCTCCTGAAGATGCTGTCCGTGAGTGTGAATCACGCCAATCAAGGAAAGACCCCTTGATTCATGGAGAGAAAAACTACAAATGCAGGGAATGTGGGAAAGAGTTTATGGAGAATCTCTTCCTTCTTCAACGTCAGCGGATTTACACTGGGGTGAAATCCTATAAATGCGAAAAGTGGGGCAAGGCTTTTCTCAAGAACGCAGACCTCGCTAGACATTACAGCATTCATGTCAGGGAAAAACCTTATGAGTACTTCAAGTGCAGGAAGGCTTTCAGCTGCAGGTCACACCTCACAGAACACCAGCGCATTCACAGCAGAAAGAAGCCCCACGTGTGCAGTGAGTGTGGGAAGGTCTTAGCCCACCACTCTGATTTTATTCGGCATAGTAGAATCCACAGTGGAGAAAAACCCTTTGAGTGCCAAGAATGTGGGAAAGCCTTTTGTGACAGCTCTTCTGTAACATGACACATGTAGTGTCACTCCAGGTAGAAGCCCTATGAGTGCAGTAAATGTGGAATGACCTACAGCTACAGCTCAACCCTCATGACCTATCAGAAAAGTCACAGCGGAATGAAATCCTACAAGGGTAACATGTGGGAAGGCCTTTGACCAGAAGGCAGACCTCAGCCAACATGAACAAACTCATACTGAGGACAAGCCTACTTAAAGTCACTACTGTAGCAAATTGTTTGGCCAGAGGAACAATGTTCCTTGGCACCTAAGAGTTCATACCCAAGAGAAACCTTGTCTTCCCTCACCTGCACAGTTCATGCCATGGCCATGGAATGACCTTTACCTGTAACTGAGCCCTTGCACTGCTCAGACTGCAGACCACTCTCTCCTGAAACATGACTTGGGTCTCAGCAGAGAGACCTTTCCACACCTGAGAACTCTGCTACCACGTGGCACACACAGAGACCTGAGCCTCAGTTTATCCCAAAGCAAGAGTAATGTGCATTCCAATGGCTGAAGGACCCCCTTCCTTCATGGTTCATGTCTCCCCATCTCAATCTCTCTGTGTGGAGGAGACTGGTGTGCTCTTGCTGGATAATGGGCAGGCATTGTGAGAACCCTACCTTTCATCTCCATCCACCCACACAATATCCTGAGTCACAGAGATACATGAGAGACTGAGACATGGGCCTTGCTGCTTGATAACACTTGATAACAGAGAGGTGTGGTCTGGAACTATGCTGCTCTGATAATAATGTGTCTGGTTTCCATGAGGCATAATGAAGAGGAAGGTCAGAGCTCAGGCTTGGAGAACAAACAGGCATCGGGAAGAGTGGTCCACTAGCTAAGTACTTGGATTTGGGACAGTTGGGAATCCAGCACTTCTGAGCTGTTTCCATTACCAACTGGGTGACCTTGGTCATGTCACTTCTCCATAGGCTTCTCTTTTTGTCTGTTAAAGTGGGAAGATGTATATGAAAATGTAAAGCAGGGAAGAGGAGCAGACAGTGATTGAACCATGCAGACCCATGCGGGTTAGAGGATCTGTAGCCATGGTTGAAGATGGAAAAGAGCATTCTTAGCAAAGAGGACAGCATTTGCCAAGACCCTGAGGCAGGCAGTAGCTGGATCTGTTGCTAGAAACGGCTGAAGGCCAGTGTGTCTGGAGGAGAGAGAAGTACAGTGCGATAGAGGGAGCAGGCCTGGATCCACAGGGTTTTGTAGGCCATCATGAGAAATATGGATTTTATTCTGACTCTCTGGGAGGCTGTGGAAGGGATTCAGCAGGACAATGGAATGACCTTATTTGTCTTTAAAGCTCCCTTTGCTGTCTGGAGAGTGCACTGAGGAGGGTTAAGAACTGAAGTGGTAGAGAATACAGAGGCCACTATGTAGTCCAGGAGTGGGTGGACAGTGGACTGGCCCAGGATGGTGGCATTGGAGATGATGGAAAGAGGATGACCAGGGACATGTTAGAAGTCAGAGCCAACAGAATATGTGCATAATGGGAATGATAAGTGAGCTCCAGGGAATGCCTTTTCCCCCCCACTCAGCCCTCAAGAGAGAGCCCTTCACATCCATGGGAATGTGAATATGGCCTGTCTTTGAGTTCCAGTTTCTTGACCAACATCTAGCATGTGTGTTGACAGAGTGAAGTTAAAGCCTCATTTTCTTGAACAGGAAAGGCAGGACTCCTTCTTGTCACCATGATGGTTACATGGGCAGTTGCAGTTTCCATGGCCTTATATCTCAGGCTCAGAAAGAGCCCAAGCCCTGTCCAGATTAGATGGCTTTTGGCAGGAGGTCGTGTAGGCAAGTAAAGAGACCTGTGTCCCTGCACGCACCATTCTCAGCTGTGCTACTTTGCAATGGCCATAACTCAGGGCTATTCAGAGACCTTTTGGGTAGTTGGATCCCTAAAAACTGTGTGGTCTGACAGCCATTGGAAGCCTCTGCTTCATTGTCTATGAAACAAGAATGTCGACTGACCCACCTCACTAGATTGTCGACTGACCCACCTCATTAGATTGTTGTTCAGGTCAAAGGACAGCGTTGGAAAGTATCTATCATGGTATTGGATATGTGGTATGCTTAAATGTCAGATATTGTTAAAAGTATTGTCACTCTTATTTTACCCCTTGGCCATCCTATTCCTTCTTCAATTCACCAGGAGATGTGCTGATGAAATTTGCTGGCAAAAATACACTGGAGGTCCCAATGACATCTCAGCTGATTTCAGGCCTTAGGAAGCTTGATTAGGGGTTCTGGTGACCTCAAGCATAAGGTCTTGGTTCCCCATCAGCTAGAGGAGGTGGGGTGGCTGAGGATGTCATGGAATGGTAGGTGTGCTTTGAGTGGAAATTGAAAACTTGTGCTTGAAATTTATTGATGAAATTTAAAGCCCTTGTGAAGGGAGTTTTTAGTTATCCAAAAGTACTGAGTGCTAATTTAGTTCATTCCATACTTACCAGGTGATAATTGATATATTTGAATTTAAATATGTCCTCTTATTTTTTTTTTCTGGAGTCAAATGAAAGTTTATTAGAAAAGGGGTAACACTCCACAGACAGAGTATGGTCTCCTCTCAGAGGCAGAGAGTGAGAGGGACAGTGAGAGAGACAATAAAGGCATTGAGAGGGACCTGTCCTGTTATTTTGTAGCTTTCTTTGCCTCACTTCTTTTTCTGGTCCTTTTAAAAAAAACTTTCTATTAATTATTTACATTCTAAGTTTTCTTTATTCTGGTTTGGAAAGCATAATACTCTGATTTTTTTTTGTTATTGTTTAAGCTAAAATTTACAGACATTTACTTAAAACACCACAGAGTTATAAATATGTTATTTTTTCCCCAGGCAATATAAGGGACCAATGCCCTATCTCAATGTATGTGTTGAGACTATACATGCTAATTACATCATTGTAACTCCACAAGGAAATGTTATTCATGCTTAGTGCAAATAATGAGCAGTATGTCAATCCACATATGAACTCCCCTCTTAGGTCTCCATTCTTTCTATCACTGCCAATATTTCTTCTGGGATCACTTTCCAAAGTCCTTAAATATAACCTTAGAATTTTATTTAATCTGTGTTACTATTCCATTATATTTCTCCTTTTTGGCTTGAAATAGTCTTATGTTGTACTTTCTTGACAGTTTTGCCACACACAGAAGTCTAGGTTGATGGGTTTTTTCTTCAGCAGATCCTTGAATAAGTCCTTCCACTATTTTCCAGAGCCATAATTATATTGGAGTGAGTGACAACAAGTAACTTATTTTGTTTTATAGCCTAGGGTCTCAGGTTAGGAACAGAAATATTAAGATTAAGATGAAGGCATCAGGGTTTGGGGTTATCACCCACAGGGTAATAATGCTAACTGTGTAGGTGGAGTATAATATGGGTAGCTGGTGGATTATACCAGAAACTGGGTAGATGCTCTCTGATCCAGTTTTCTCTTTATGGATACCAGCTTCCCTTACATGGGCCATGTAAATGAGTTTTGGGCAACGGAATATAAGTGGAAGTGATTGTGAAATATGTCTTCATTGCTTTCTCATTTGTGCTCCTCCATAGAGATATCTCCTTGGGCCTGTGATTTTAATTTTCCCACTTCCCCAGGATTTAGTACCCTCTTGGGAGCTGTAGGTTTAGGCTATGGACTTATGGTAGGGTGGGGCCCTTGTACATGTATTTTTCACAAATTCCCAGGTAATGCTGATATATTTGGTTTGGGAACCACTGAATTAGAGTACCATTTAATGTTAGTACACAGAGACAATGCAAGCAAATTACCATCTTTCTATTATCTTTTTAAATCTTTTATTTGTTAATATTTTTTAAATTATTTATTGAGGTAATAATATTGGTTAATAACATAAATTCCAGGTGTACAACTTTATAATTCGATATCTTTATACTCTATTGTGTGCTCACCACTAAAAGTCTGGCTTCCTTCCATCACCATATAGTTGACCTCCGTTACCCAATTCTTCTCCCCACCCCCTTTCCCTTCTGGTAACCTACATTCTGTTGCCTGTATCTCTGTTTCTGTTTTGTTCATTTGTTACACTTTTACCCTATGATTTCACCCATAGGTGGAACATGAAACAAAAAAAGTAATATAGAAACCAATACAGTATTAATTATAGACACCATGCTGTACATTACATCCTCAGGACTTATTTTATATTTATTATGTTTTTTAATTATATATTTTTCCCAAGGGTCTGAGAGGTGGAAACAGGTTGCCTAAGGCTGCACAGGTAGGGGCCTCCTAATAGCTCAAGATGTGGCTTTGCCCAACGTGGCCACAGAAGTCTGGGCAAAGTCACTGCATTTAAAACCGTAGAGCATTATTTCCCAGGGACTCTCACGCGCTGTGTGGCCATTGCTGTGACTGAGAAGGGCCCATCCTTCCCCGGTTGGGATGGAGCACTTGGAACTACATTACCCAGAAGGCTATGCTTGTGTTTCTGCGGCAGGCACTCAACCAATGATGAAGCAGAAAAGTGTGCGGACAGGACTCCTGGGTACTTCACAATGGCTGTGGCAAGTCTGTGCACCTATGGGTGGGACTCCCAGGCGGCTCTCAGGACCCGAATGAGGATGGTGGAACAGAGTAGACCCACCTCAGTGCCTTCATCGAGCTGTTACCGCCGCAGGCCACTCTCTCCGGGGCCGCACCCGCGCTTCTTCCTCCAGATGCCCAAGGTGGTGTGCCTCTTACATGAAGGAAACTGAGGCCCAGAGTGCGGTCAGCCGAAATCACACGCTGGGCGAGATGTGGACTAGACTAAGCTGGAGGGACCCGCCCAGTTCCCGCTCGGTGCACAGGTTCCGATGGAGGCGTTGCTGGCTGCGGGCAGATGAGTGGACCTGCCTCAGGCCCCCAGTCACTGGGACTCACGCCCCGCTAGCCTTAGAGCCCTAAAGTAGAAGATGCCGTTGTCTAGGACTTTCCGCCTTCCCTTCTCCTGCCCTTGAGTGTAGGGACTCCAGAGGTGACTCACTCTTAGCCCATTCTTGGTCCATGGCCCTTAATGGAGACCTGGAACTGTATGGAGCGCTTCCACTCTCTGGAGCCCAGTCAGATGAGGTGAGACAGGTGCTTCGGGGACAAGAATTAGCATGCGCCTATGCTTACCTGTGACACTGAACTAGGAATGACTGAAGTCGCAGATCTACACTATGTCCATTGGGACCAGAGAGCAGGTGGGCAGAAATCAGCCCTAGTGAGGAGCTAGGCCCCTCTCCTGAGTTGGTGGGAGCCATAGAAGGTTTAGAGCCAAGGAGGGAGATGCTCTGACTGTGGGTTAAGGGTTGATTGTCTCCCTAGTGTTCAACCAACCATATTCTCCTTTGATACAACCTAGTGATTTATATTTTATTACTTGTACTTTCTTTCCTGGATTTGATTTGTGATATTTTGTTAAGGGGTTTTCATTTGTATTAATTAAGACTATAGTTTTTGTAATTTGTTGTTATACTCAATAGGTTTTCAGAGTTATGCTGGCCTCTTAAAATGAGTTGGAAAGCATTTGATCCTCTATTTTCCGACAGGACTTATTATTGTGGTATTATTTAGTCTAAATATTTTGCAGAATTCGGTGAAACTAGTTAGGCCTTTAATATCTCTCAATAATGTTTGATAGTTTCTCATAGTTATTGAACATATTTTATTAAATTTATTTCTAAATACTTCATATTTTGATGCTATCATAAAGGATTTTTTTTCCAGTTACTATTTATTACTAGTATATATAAATACAAATAATTTTTGTATATCGGCCTTTTTATCCGGGACCTTGCTAAATTCAATCATTTAGATGTGGTAGCTTTTTAGTGGATAATTTAGAATTCTCAACATAATCATGTCATTTGTGAATAGACGTTTTTGGTTCTACCTTTACAATCTTTAGACCTTTTTTCCTTCCATTACTAACACAGACCTTTAGTACAATGTTCAGTAGGAGGGAGTGATGAGCAGGAACATATTTGCATTATTCCTAGTACCAGGAGAAACATTCAGGCTTTCACCAGCAAATATTATGTTAGCTATTGGTTTTTCATAGCTGCCCTTTATCAGGTTGAGAAAATTCCCATCTAATCTAATTTGCTGAGAATTTTTTTGTAAACTTCCCTGTTTACTATTATTATTTTTTATTTTTTAAGATGGCTACAAAGACAGCATGAAAGCCCACACACAGACAAGCTTTTCTTGTGGAATGGATTGGGTGCAGATAGACATAGACAGCATGCTTTTTTTGGTCTTTTTTTCTTTTTCTTTTCTTGTTTTAAGAATAAAGCAAGAAATTGATTTGAACTGGGGTGGGGCTTGCTAGAAGCTTCCACTTAAAAATAATTTTCCCCAAAATATCCCCCTGATAACAACAACAACAAATCCCAACAATAGCAAAACCCCAAACAATAAAGTGTCCATGTACTTAAAAGCTCCTTTCAGGAAAGGACAAGGGGTAGGATTTTTGTGATCATTCTCTTGAAGTACATTTTTATTTTTAGGTTTGTCCTTCATGTCTTATGGAATAAAAAGTTAGGCCTTTTTATTGCATTAAGCTAAAATCAGGGAAGGTGGGTGGAGGATGAGAAGGAACAGGAGATGCCCCTTGCCCAGCTCCTGAGTAAAGACGCCTCACTTGCATAATTTCAGTCATTTTTCTGCCCGCAATGCTGGCTTTCTTGTGTTTTGGAGAAGTAGAGGTGGGGATCACACACACTCATCGTCATGCTTGAAGAATAACTGTCATTTTGGATGGAGTGGAGGAAGTTATCTCCTAGTTTGCTACTGTCTCCAGAGAGGGTGCATGGAGGATTCCTAATGCCACTAGTGTTGCTAGAATGTTTTGGAAGTCTGTTTCTATGACCTGATCTTAATGATCTGTTCATGGGGTGTGTGGCTCCAGGTTAACAATGGATTAATCATTGTGTAAATTTTGTCACTAGAATTTGTTGAATCTGCAGGACTAGGCATGATGGGTGTTCTTGCCTGGCCACCACCACCAGGTAGTGAGTGAGGAGGAGGAGGATGTAATTGACGTAGTACTGTTAGGATTGGGCTGGGGCCTGCCCCCTCCCAGGTCCATCTTAATCCCGAGCATGGCAGGCCAAGGGAGTTGGGTTGTGGTCTCATGCCACTGCCATGTTCTGTGGGCCAGGATCCATGGGTCCCCTGCCTTGGGAAAGGTTCATTGTATGCATTGATCCGATGCTGAGGTGCCCTTGTTGTCACGGGGGATCTATGGAAGTGGGCAGCAGTGGCAGTGCCCCAGAAACTCCTCCTGGTGGTTTCCCATTCAGATGGGAGCCTGTGTATCATGGTGACACGAAAGATTGACTGTGGGGTCCCATCATGCTGCTGGTATTGTGAGGTAGAAGCTGTATGCTGCAGCCCAGAAGGATCCAAAAGAAATCTGGCAGTATGGGACCTCACTGATGGACAGCGCATCATTAAGGGGAATGTCGCCCAGCACGGGCTGGAGAGGCTGCTGCGCTATAATCACAGAAGGCTTTTGCTTTACTTGAGTGTGTACACAAGTGCCTCGCCTTTCAAGAACTGCACAGTTAAATTCCCCAAATATACACTACCACATGTGGCAAAAACCCAGGTGGTCCTCCCAATGTGTTTTTTCCCCCATAGAATCTATGATGAGGTCTGTGCAGATTTCTTAGACGGATAAAGCTAACTTTTCCCGAACCTGTCCTCATGCTCCCCCAGGCACTGACTCTGCGCTCTTTCCAGCTAGCTGTCAAAGTGTCAGCCCTGCTGCCCTATCTCTCTGGAACACAACCCACTCAGCAGCCTGCACTGCCCTCTCCGCCCCCTGCACTGCTGCACTAGTCTCAAGAATTTGTATCATACAATGGTTTTGAATTCTGTGAAATGCTTTCACTACATCTGTGAAATAATTGTTTTTATTTTGGTCTGTTAATGTAAGTTACATTATAGATTCGATTGTCAAAACCTTGCATTCCTGGCAAACCACAGTTATGATTTATTAGTGTTTATGTATGGACATCGCCAGATTCAGTTTGCTAACATTTTGTTAGTTTTGTTGTAGCTACATTCATGTGGGTATCAGTCTGTAAGTTGTTTTAACATCATCGCTTTTGGTATCATGTTTGTGCTGCGTTCATTTAGTTAATCAGGAAGTGTTTGAGCCTTGTTTTGGAAGAGTTTGTATATAATGGGTAGTTTCATCTTTAAATATTCTGTAAAAGTTCTTACATATTCCAAGGGTGATCCTCAGCTGCCAACCACAACAAACAAACAAACAAACAAACAAACAAAAAACCAGGACTATCAGTCCTAAGTCCACAGAGAGCTGAAATCGTCCTACAACTCAAACAAGCAGGAAGCAGAATCTCCCTCAGACTCTCCGCCAACACCATGATGTTAGCCCAGTGAGACCCAGCCTGTGTTGAACTTACAGCCTATATAACTGTAATATAATTTGTGTTGTATAAGCCATAGGTTTGTTATAATTTGTTAGGATAGCAATAGAAAGCTAATATATCAACATTATATTGTGAGAGTTTCTTTACTTTCTAATGCAAGACTACTTCCTAGATTCATGTTGTACCTTTCCTGCCCCATCCTGGAAATAGCCTCTTTTCTAAGGAATTCTGGTTCTCTTTATTGAAAAAGTTAAGTGTATAAGCTAATAACTAGGCATTAAATATACTTAACAGCTACTGGAATGCCACTGCTTTGTAGGCTGTCTCAGAAGAGATGGGAGCTATGTATACATTTAAACATTGAGTTCATTATCTGTATTTAAATCTAAAGATTTCACAAGATTGGATATTTAAAGACTCATAAGACTCTAATAGCATACTCAGATAAGGCTTGTATTGACAGGCAAAGATACCAAACTGTAAGAGAAAAAGGATACAATGCCAGTCAATAAAAGAACAAATGGGTAAATTGGGCTTTGTGAAAATTAAGAAATTCTGCTCTAAGAAAAGATACTCTTAAGAAATGAAAACTAAAACCATAGACTGTGAGAGAATATTGGTAAAGCATATGTCAAATGAGGAACTAATATCCAGAATATATTAAGAAGTTGCAAAACAATTCTCTTTAGTAGTAGGCCAAAGATATGAATAGATAATTCACTAAATAAGACATATGGATGGCAAACACAGGGGAAATCTTCAATACCAAGTCATTAGAGAAATACAAATTGAAACAATGAAGTACTACTAAACACCTATGAGAATGGCTAAAATGAATGGTCTTTGTCTTACCTACAAAGGTCAGGAGGAGGTGAAGAAACTGGAAATCTAACATACTAAGAGGAAATATGAAATGGCATAATCATTTAGAACACAATTTGGCAAGTTCTTAAAAAGTTATATATTTGGATCAACTTTGAGCATAACTGTGAGAAGCTTCGTGGGCCTGCTTTACATTAAGACTGGAGGAAATTATGAAAACACATTTTAAAGCCTCTAGAAATGGTCCTAAGTTATACAGCAAATTAAGAAACATTTATTCAAGAAGAGTAATCAGTAAAAACAGATAGAACCAGTCACATTTGAACCAAGACCATTTCCTCTCTCCCTCCTCCAAACTCAGGGAGATGAGAACTCTGCTCCAAAATGAGGGAGCCAAAAACACAGGGCACCCTCTCCCTAAGGCTCCCAGGCTAAGGGCTGTCTCCTCAGGAGGCACATGATGCCAGCAATACTTATCCTGCCCCCAGTGTGCGAACTTGGATGAATGATGTGCAACTGCTGGCTCCATGATAAAGGCTACTCTCAAAGTTTTTGTGTGTCATGTTAGGTTGGCCAGGAGACAGCATGTCCTGTATTCTGAGAGCCTTTCTCCAGTCTCGACTTTGTGCCCAACAAGGTTAAATTAAGCCTTTGGCTGAAGTTTTTCTTTATGTTCCCTGTATTCATAAGGCCTATCTGAGTTATGAATTTTCTGGTGCTGAATCAGAGCAGACCTTTGGTTAAAAGTCTTTCCACATTAGCTTCATTCAAGACTTCTCTCCTCTGTGAACTTTCTGGTGTTGAAGGAGGTTGAAACGCTGGCTAAATGATTTCCCACAATCACTGCACTCATATGGCATTTCCCCAGTGTGACTCCTCCGATGTTTAACAAGGCTGGAGCTGTGGCGAAAAAATTTCCCACATTCCCTGCACTCATAAGGTCTTGCTCCAGTGTGAACCCTCTGGTGTTTAACGAGGCTGGAATTCTCGCTAAAGAATCTTCCACATTCATCGCACTTAAAAGGCTTTTCTCCAGTGTGAACTTTTCGGTGTTGCACGAGGCTAGAACTTTGGCTGAAAAATTTCCCACATTCCCTGCACTCATAAGGCCTTTCTCCAGTGTGAACTCGCCAATGATTAATAAGGCTTGACTTGTGGCTGTAGAATTTCCCACATTCACTGCACTCATAAGGCCTTTCTCCAGTGTGAACTCTCTGATGTTTCATGAGGCTTGAGTTGAAGCTAAAGAATTTCCCACATTCGCTGCACTCATAAGGCCTTACTCCAGTGTGGATTCTGTGGTGCTGAACAAGTGTAGAATTGTGCCTGAAGGCTTTTCCACATTCACTGCACGTGAAAGGCTTCTCTCCAGTGTGAACTCTCCGGTGTTGAATGAGGTCCGCGTTGCGGCTAAAGGATTTTCCACAGTCACTACACCCATAAGGCCTTTCGCCAGTGTGAGCTATTTGGTGTATAAAAAGGTTGGATTTATGGCTAAATAATTTCCCACATTCGCTGCATCCATAAGGCTTTTCTCCAGTGTGTAGTCTCTGGTGCTGAACGAGTAAATATTTCTGACCAAAGGCTTTCCCACATTCGCCGCACTTGTAATGCCTTTTTCTGGGGTGAAAGGCCTCCCCACTTTCTATGTTCCTGTGTAATTCTTCACTGTTGTGAGTCATCTGACAGTCAAGGCCAGAGCTGGTCAGGAAGTCCTTCTCATGTTGCCCCCCCTCTTTTCTTACAGGTTTCTCTCCACAGCGCAGCTTCTGGTATTGATGAAAGTTTGCTCTGAACACTCCTGAATCAACACTCTGTTCAGAAGGTGCCTCCTCAACCTCTGCTCCACACCAGCAACCTGAGGGTACAGAAATGCTGACGAAGTGCATGTAGACTTCAGTGGGAGTGGGCAGCCCCCTTACAAATGTTTGTCTGACACACCCAGTAAGGAGACCCTGGGACCACTACAGATCAAGGAGCCAGAGGTCAGCATGAGGAAGGGCCTGCTATGCAGTGTTGGACTTGACAGGCTCCCAGCTCAGTGGGGGCCTCCTGAGCAGCAAGGACACAGGATGACGTGTAGTTCATGTAGGAGAGGCAGTCTCCCCTGCAAATGGCTTCCAGCAGGGCCCCAGCTGCTTGTTACACGGAACGAATACAAAAGGGTATGTTCACCCAAAAAAACTGAATGCAACTGAATAGCTAGTGTTCAAGGACTGCAAGGCTACCCACCCCCGCTTCAAATGCACCAATGAAAGCCCCATGCATCTTTTCTAGTGTACCCCAGCTGACCCCCAATAAAGGCACTTACCCACAGGTTCACTCCACTTCTCCCCTGCTTGGTTGAGTTCATTCCCTTGGCATTCCCTCCCAGGTGACCCACCTTCAGCATGCAGTGATTCTGTCTCTCTGGGACCGGTGGGTATAATAAACTTTGTTTATTCCCACACCTCTCCTGTGTCTCTTCTTTGACCACATCTAACTGACCATCTCATAAAAGAATAAAAAGCGATTGGCATCACGAAGAGGATGGTCTAGTCACAGGCAAGGGAGGACTTAGGAGATGCCTCTTAACTGCTTGACTCACTAACTGGCTGTCCCAGTTGGGCTCTTCCATTAAACAGTGTTACATCGATGTTCTGTGCCAGTTTGAACTGCTTTGTGTTGCCTCTCTCTGGCACGATCACAGCTTTCTGCTCTAAATTGTGAATCTTATCTTTCCAGAATACCCTGTGACTGTACCCTGGGATCACAAAGAATTAGAAACCAAATTTATTATTTCACAAGACTAGAAATCCAAGCTATTCTTAAAGATTTCATTCAAAGACATTGAGAAAGAGAGCTGATTGATTGGTTACTGAGAGCAGTTAATAAGAGACTTGCAGCTCCTGCTCAGACAACCCCAGTGATGAGGCAGCTACCAGCATTACTAAACAGCTCAAGATACATAATTTATATAAAGGTCCTTTGACACTCCACGTTCAATTCTTACATGGTATTTCAGGGCTGAAGGTACCCAAGGAGGACAGAGGCTGGAACTTTTGATAAGATTATAAAAGCTTCAGATGAGGAACCTGAAACCTCTATCCTGTCTTGGAATTCAGAAGCACTGCCATCACTGAGGTGGATTCTCATGGCCTGGAGATGCTAATGGAAAAGTATCACAGAGGCCCACATGCTTCTCCACAGAAACTACAGCAGTTCACAGATCCACCAGTTCTTTGAACATTCAGACAAGGAAAACCCTAAACACGTTTCTAATCCAGAAGAGGTCCCCTTTGTCTTTGTAGGCACCTCTGATACAGGGTAGCGTTTCCTTAAACACCAAATGGGAGGCCACAGATGGAACTGATCTGACATGCCATGAGAGCTCCATCCACCTGACTCACAGTCCAGCTCATCACACCCATTCAGCCTGCTCCTTTCCCGACTTGCTGATGCCTCCTACTGTCTCATGAACAAATTACTGGGCAAAATACCCCCAAATTACAACCAAAGGAGATATTATTAAAAGAGCCTTACCCATTACCCACAGATCTAGTAGCTTAGAGAACTACTTCAAGTCCACCCAAAGATACCTCCAGCTTAGAAACTGGCAACCACCAAAGACTCGCCAGTGGGGATTCAGCCAGTCCCCAGGCCTTGTCAAACCACCCAGAGACAATCACCCATAAACAACTGGTGGCTCATTAGAACTCAAAAAATACACACTTCATAGCTTTACTGGATATAAGAACCCAAATTACTATCATTCCAGGTGACCCATTCAAACTAAAGGGCTATTACAACGGTCTTTATTAAACAGCTGCCCATCGTGGTGATGTCTGATACTCTGAGTTTTCCCTTTGTAGACAAAGATGCCACTGCCTGCCTCCTACAATGCTAGAATGAGCCAGGATCCCACCTCTGCTAGGCAGAACCATAAAGTGAGAACCCGCAAAGCGGCCCCCCTGGTGAAAGTGGTGAGCACACCACAACTGTGCCTGAAAACTTGTGCTCAGCAGGTCCAGAGAGACAGTCACTACATGCCAAGGCACTGCAGACCTTCTGCAGCTTGTCCAAGATTTACTAAAAGAGAGGCAGTTATCCCCACTGTTTCTCCTTTCGGTAGTACTACTTGGCCAGACTTAAGGCTTCTACCAACAGTGGCACTTAACTGTTGATTATTGAAATCTCAACACTGTTTCCCCCATTGATGCTCTGATACCTAACATAATCAAATTAAATGAGGAGCTCCAAAGGGCACCTGGTGACTATTTTGATGTGACTCCTTTCCGCCCCCAACACTTGGCATGCAGTGACTGTATCTCTGGATCTGTTGAGCTCAACAGATTTTGTTTTTTCCTAAGCTTCTCCTGTGTGTCCTCTTGTGGCTACACCTGATGGACCATCTCATAAAAGAACACAGAACATGGCCACTGTTGGAGAGCACTGTAGAGAAAGCAGGGAGAGGGCCAGGTGTGATACAGAGGAGGCAGGGATAGTTCTGGGTCAGAAATCAGAGTAGACATCAGGCAACTGGGAAAGAAAAGATGGAAATCCACAGCCTCTTGCCTTGACACAAAACATCAGAGTCCACTGGAAAGGCTCTAGTACTATCTGAACCCCTCCATGAGTTCTCTCATGCCTCTCTAGATCCTCCCTCCAAGTACCTCTTGGCATGGCTACAGTCATGGCGTCTCTGGCAGGCAAAAAGGGCTCTCCCCACTGCTGCAATTGGGTAATGTCATGGGTCCCAGAAGATGCAAGTCCTAAGGGAGAAACAAGACAGATGGGTCAAAGTGACTCACCCCACAACAGACTACAGGAAAGAAAACTAAACATTACATAAAGAATGTTAGAGGAGGGTCTCTCAGAAACAACCCAGTCAAGCAGTGGCCATGTTGGTGCCTCAATTCCTGCCACAGGCAGATCCTGTATGTCAGCCAGAAGAAGAGGACAGAACCTGGGGCACAGAACAGCCCTGGATCTTCACAGTGTCACCGGGCCAGGGAGAGGCCAACAGTGTGATACACTAGACTGACTGCAAGATTCCTAATCCCCAAGCCCTTTCCCACAAGGCTCTGGGGCAGCAAGCATCAAGGCAGCTCAAAGAGAGAAGGTGTAGTGCACACAGCCCAGGCATGAGCTAAGTGCCCACAGAACACCCACTCCAGAACACGGAGAAGGAAATGGTGCCCATGATCCAGGCTGGGGGAAAAGCAGAAGAGCAGAGTACAGGCCAGGATGTTGGAGTGGGTTGGGAGGACCTTACCCAGAGATGCCATCAGTGCGAAGTTCTCCAGCATCACACTGTGGTACAGAAGTCTCTGGGCCTCATCAAGGAGCCCCCACTCCTCCCAGGAGAAGTAGACAGCCACGTCCTCAAAAGTCACACAGCCCTGCCAAGATGGAGACAGTTGAGTTTATGTACAACTGTCTTTCCCAGGACTAGGCATCTCTCCAATCATCCTCCCTCCTTCCTTGCTCTTCCCCTCAGAGGAGATAGCAGGCTCTGGTGCCACTGATGCCCAGCCTCTCCTCACAGTCCCATTAAACACTGTTCAGCCCTTGACAACAACAGGCAGATAGGTAGACAGATGTCATCTAAGCTCTGGGCCTGGCCTGCAGGTCCTCACCCTTTTCCTATCAGACAATTCACCTGGAGTCCTCCAGATTGTGCTTCCCACACCCAACCAAACTTGGGTCACCATTCTCCCCTCAGCCCCCAATACGAGGGCCTGGGGCCACCAGTTTACACTCCCTCCCAGTGTGCACATCATTCTTCTTACCACACCTCTCTTTACATCCTCAACTCCTCACAGCCACCACCATCCCCTATACCACATCATGCATCTCTCCTTAACTTCACCATGTGCCAGTGTGCACATGGCATCTAGAGGGTGCTAGGGAAATGTGATCAGAATCCCACCTTGTATAGGCCTCCAATGGCCCTGACTGCCCGGGGCAACCTCCAGGGCTGCTTTGAAGGCCTCCCTACCTGATCCTGATCTTTGTTTCATCCTCAGCCACCTGGAACCACATGAAGATTTCAGACACCCTCAGCCCTCTTCCACATTTCTGTCACTAAAGTGTCCCTTCACCAGCCTCAGCTTCCTCTGATGCTGATTGGAAGGCCAGACTCACTTGTCTCTCACATCATGCCTACTGATTCTCCTAGAGGGTCCTATTTAATCTGGAGATAATCCCAGGTCCCAACAAGGGTCAGAGCCTGGGGAGCCACCAGCTTTACTGTCATCTCACTGCCTTGTTTCCATCTCATCTCCACTCTGCATGGAAACCCGGGCCATCAGCCAGACCCTCCTCACTCCTATACCCTGTCACCATGCCATTATTCTCCCTCATGTGCCTTTGTGAAGCCCACCACCCCCATCAAAGTGTTCAGCAAGAGGTTCATTCCTCAGCCCTATACTCCCCTCCTTCATTACCTAATGGCACTGCCACCAGAACTGAATGTGCCCCCTGGCAAACCTGACCCATAGCTCCATCCTAGACTACATACCATCATTGTTGTAAGTGTTGCCAAACTGAACTCTTCACCTGAACTCTAGGTGCCCACTTGACAAATCCACTTACATGTCTCTAGAACATCTCAGTTCAAGATGGTCCCAAATGACTCCTAACATCCCACTGAAAATTACTCTTACCACCAACTCTGACAACTACAAGGCCACACAGCTTAGAGTCGCCCCTGACTCTTCCACTTCTCTCTCACCCTCCGCATCAGAGAGTCTGCTCAGACGTACTTAAAAACTAGCCAGACTCCAACATGTCTCCAACCTCCACAGCCACTGCTCTGGTCCAGTCACCACCAACACTCACCTGGACTATTTCAGTGTCCTCCTCCCTAGTTTCCCTGCAACCCAGGAGTCTGCTCTCTACTCTGCAGCAGAAAAAGCTTGTTAAGTCAGGGTCAGATCGCGTCCTTCCTCTGCTCCAAATCTTCTCTGGCTCCCACCACCTTAAGAATAGAGGCCCAGCTCCTCAGGCTGCTATTTCAGGTTTAATTCCTGCTTCCTGCTGTTTCCACCAGACATAAAGAAGACCTAAGGTTGCCTGAGCATTCTCAGCTCAACCTCACCTCCAGCATTTCTTGATCACTGTGAATGTAGTATCTTCTAAGCATCATGCCACTGGCTGCCAGAAATGGGAACCAACCCATATAATCCCTAGTCTGGACTCAAGCCCCTGATCTTGGGTGAGCACTTTCCAGGGATCTCAGATGGAAGGGTAGGGAGAATAGCATGCAAAGAGTCCCAGAATACCTGGGAGCTCAAGCAGGTGGGAGTGGAGGAGGGGACACCTTCTTTTGTCTTTGCACAATCTGGAAGCAAGGCTGCAGCCACAGGAACCTATGGAAAAGCAAGACCATAAGCAGGCAACAATGTTGGGTCCCAAAGGTTCATCCAAGCCCCCTCACACCAGCTGGGTTTCAGTCCTTGGTAATGCCTCTTACCAGCTGTGTGACCTTGGACAATTACTTGACTTCCCTGTGCCTCAGTGTCGTCATCTATAAAATGGGGATGATAATGGGGCTGATCCAATAGGCTTATTGTTTGTATCAAACTCATTCCTATGTGCCAAGTACTAAGTATTGATTCTTCTGGCTCTCATAATGAACATTTCTGTCAACATTTTTAGTGCAAATGAACTGTTAGGTATTGAAAATGTAGGGGTTTTTATATGCCTTTTAACTAAGAAGATGTGAGAGTTAAAATGTTTGATTTTAATCAAATGCTTAGCAGTACATTAAGGTTTCAACCAATTACTAACTGCTTATGTGATTTTAACTTGTTAAATCCATGTTACTTTAATCACCTATGTGTATACACATGTGTATATATGCACATGTACACATATGTATTTTTATTAACTAGTGTTTAAATAAATACTTACTTCATAAAAGTTAATAAAGTGAGGGGTCGGTCCTGAGGAAACTGAGTCGATACTAGTCCTGTTGGCAGCTTGGCTGCCCACTACACACTCTCCTGAAGGCAATCCTGCTGCCTTTCATTGGAGCAGTTGCTCATCCCTCCTGTCTTGAAGTCTGGGGAACTTAAACCCCAAAGGGGCTGCTCCACTAGCCTGGCTGACCTTTCCTTTTCTCCTCAAGGAGTGGACATGAGGGCCTGCTGAGCCTGTAGTGGCACATCTATTCCACTGAATATCTCAGTCTCCATCCTTATCCTGGGTCTCACACACTATGACCCTCCATTCCTACACACACCAGTTAGAACCATTGCCCACCACAGGAAACCATCCCTGTGGAGGCAGCCCCACCCTCCAGGCCCATCTGAAATAAGAACTTTAAGATTCTCCCTCCTAAATGAGTCACAGGCCTTGCGCTGGTCCAGGCCACTACCCGTCATCCCTTGAATATCTCCTGCCCTCCTCAGGAGTGAGTGAGTAAGCTACCAGTGTGACACCGCCACACTGGAACATCTCAGGGTTACCATGTCCAAAATCCAACTCCTAATCTTTCTGAAGCCTGCTCCCTGCGCTGACTTTCCAGATACTCAGGAAACAGACAAAAATGCAAACAGAAAAGGGATGGTCCTTCATTACCTGTCTGCTCAGTTTTTTAAATGCCTCCCAGATCTTACTATTCCTCCCCGCTCTACTGCCGCCAGTCCCCACCAGAACTTTCTATTAGTCTATTACATTGACTTCCTTGAGCAGGGGACGCTCACTCGGGGCTTTAGGGTCTGGGTAGGTTGAAAGCAGTGAGGGCCGAGAGGACGCGCACTCACCTGAACCGGGTCCCCCAGCGCGGCCGCCGCCATCATACCTTGTGGACTGAGCGGGACCGGGAGCCAAGAGCCAGGTCAGGCCAGGGCATCCCCGTCCACGACCCGGAATCGGGTCGCCCGGGCGCCGATGCCGAGCCTCGGAACCACCTCTGTGCGACGGAGACAACACCTGCCTGCTCTCGCGTCGTCCCTTCTTGTCGGCCCAAAAACAGTTTTCAGGAGCTTCTGATGTTACGGAAGGACCCCAGAGACCCCAAAATCACTGCCTCTGAGGCTACACCAAAAGTGCCCAGGGTGTTTCTCACACACGGAAAGGGCCGTTTTCATTGGCCGAGCACTGACGCCTCAGGGCGCCGCGCCTTCTGGGTAATGTAGTTCCCAAAGCGCCAAACATAGAGAAAGTGGGAAGAGCTGCAGAAGTGGTGGTGGAGGAGAAATAAGGGTCCACAACTCCGTCAGACACTCATCTAGAGACTATCCTTATTGTCGATGGATCTGGATATCAGTTCCCCTGCGCAGCTGAGGCTCTAGTCTTTCCTTTTCTTGAAGTACCTAAAAACCATCTTGAGAGCCACAGTTAAGCGGTTTCCTTGGACGGAACCAGTCAACCATTACCAAATTCCCCCTGCCAAGAGGACGCCTAGTGTCAAACACACGGTGATGAAGCAATACCTGAAGTGAAAAAAAATTAAACAGCTGCCACTCCTAGGTGAAATCTACAGCTCCATTTCTGAAAGCCCTCAATGTTTTGTTTACTCCAAAAAAAAAAAAAAAAAAAAGAGAGGCCTCCCTTCACCTACAGGAGAGCAATAGAGAAGGAAACATGGGCTACGTGTACGCATTGACATCATGTAGGTTGTGCGAGACTTCAGGGAGCTGCTTAGCCTCTCCTGGATTTTGTCTCGGTATATACAATGAGGCTGACCACAGACAGGGCAAGGTCATGCATAAACGATGCTAACTGATGATGGGGATCATGTTACCAACCCTGAGAGGCTAAAGTTGAAGGGCGGGTAACAGAGAAGACTCAGGCCCTTGTCTCTCTGGCCACCAATGTGCTCTAATCCACCGAAACTACCAAATAGAACCTAATTTATTTTGAAATCACCTTCTGTCTGATGTGTGGAGAGTAAGTTGAGGCAGATCAAGACCTGATGTTGGAGGCAGGACAGAGGTTATAGTGTAGTCCAAAATGTGTTGTGAGTAAACTGCCCCAAGGAATGGAGTTGGAGATATTGGAAGCAGAGGTGACAGGACATGTGGGTGATTGGAATGATGAAGCAAGGCTCAGGTAATGACAGTCCAACACCCCCACCCCAAACCTCTGTGTGGGCCAGCAGGGCTTTTCCTGCTCTGATTTCTTAGTGGGTGCCTAGGAAACACGTTTAGAGATAAATAAAGCTGAAGGCTGGTGTTTCTGGAACAAGACTCATTCTTGTCCTTATGTCAGTTACCTGGAAATATAAGAGATTTATCAATTAATAAATTAGCCTTCTCTCAATGTATATGTTCTGCGGTTGTGCATGGAAAGTCCATTGTCTTAACTCCATAAGGAGATATATTCATGTTTTACACAGCAAATGAACAGTTATTTTAATTGAAAGATGTATGTCTCTCAATCCTCATTGTTTCATTGTAGACCTTTCATCTGGGTTCAGCTTTCTTTAGACTTGAATATTATGTTTAGAACTTTATTTCATGTGAATTTCTTTTCCACTGCATTCCTTATTTTTGGCCTCAATTAGTCTTATGTCACAGTTTCTTGAGAGACATTCTTACTGCATATGGAATTTAGTTTGGTGGTTTTTTCTTCTGCACTGACTTATTCTTCCCCACATAATTGCCAAATGACTTTTGGTAAATCGCCTTTCTTTTCAGATATTTGTAAGATACATAAATGGATTTGCATACATCTCTGTATACAGAGTAAGAAATATTGTCCTGTAAAAAAAACAAAAGTGTTATTCACTGGCTTTGACATAATCACTGATTACACAGGCAGAAATGTTTTCTGAGATAACCAGAGACACAGGCATTGTCCACAGACTTCAGCAGATCCCAGCATCCCCACTCCATGTTTCACGTAGTGTCCGTGTCTAAAGTCTTTTCTCTGTTGGTCCTGATCCAAAATGCTGATGCTCACAAAAGTAACTCTAGAGCTTCAGTCTACATATGTTTATTTGCAAACAACATGCTATTTACGAACTTCCAGCTATTAGAGGTCGGAGTGAAATTAGCACGCGTGCGTCCATTTGAATTTTTGGTGAGCATTCTTTGCATGAGGAAACTCGAAACAATATGTTCCTAAGCATTTCTGTAATAAGTTACAGACTACGCTCCCTGGAAATACGGCTGCGGCTTCTCTTAAAAGGAAACGAAGCTCTGCCTACGTCTCAAAACTAAACACGCCCCAGTTCTGCGGGTTGGCTATTTCCCTGGAGGTCTCGTTCTGTGTGCGTTTCCACCGTTGGTACTGTGGGTACTACATTACCCAGGAGCGTCAGCGGCGTCAGGCCAATGAAGACCCAGGGAAGGGGCGTTTCTGATCCTGCTGGAGATGTTAGGCGAGACTTCCCGTTTCCTTTATGGGCGGACATTTTGTTTGCTTTTGGTTAATTCACAACATCTGTCTCCCGACGCAGGGTTAGACAAGATGTGACACCAGAGGGAAACTCATGAGGAGGCGGTACTTCTGTGAACAGAGGTAGGCCTGAGGGTCGTCTGTGACACCTCCCAGGTGACCCAGCCGCGCGAGCCTGGCTCATCCCAATTGTCTCCCGCAAGTTAACCCCTTTCTTCCCCTCAGGTTCTGATGGCGGAGGCCGCGCTGATGGACCCCGCACAGGTGGGTGCTATGCCTCCAGCTCCTTCGCCAACCTCTATCTCTGAAATCTAAGCCCTCGAATGAGGGCCACCGGGGCCCCTGTATCCAGACGCTGGGGCCGCTCGTGGTCGGATCCCATTTCCGACAGCTGGTATGATGGGCTGTCTGAGGGCGTACAGAGGGGCCAGCATGTGCAAAGCCTTGGAGGTGCGACACAGCCGGAGCGTTCAGGAATCCTGGGGCCTTGGTGTGTGACAGCATCAGAGAATGCAAGGAGTTCCGCCTGGAATGTCAGCCTGAGCAGCTGTGCCTTCAGTTTGAGGGTGATGGGAGTCATGGAATGTTCTGGCAAAGAGGACACGATGTGAGGGTATTAATTTCCTACACTGCTCTGACTTGGAGTGGGGATGGGGAGATGAAGAAGACAGTGAGGCACAGGAAGGGTGAGACCTGGTCTGAGGTAACACAGCTGTTAGGTGGCCAGGCACAGAAGGTAGAGCGAGCGCCCCAGGTCTTTGTGGCAGGGCAAGAGGAGTGAACAAGCATGAACCCGTGAGGTTCCTTCATGATTTCTTATCTCACAGTCTCCCTCTTTCCGCAGGTTCCCATGGACTCGGAAGTAGTTATGGATCCTATGCAGGTGAGGGAAGGATGTCTGTGCTCTCCTCCATCCCATCCCCACCCCCCACCGCATGGTTTACAGGATTGTGGAGTCCTAGAACACTTGTACTCTCTCAACTCTTGAGTGTGAAGACCCTGGAGAAACCTCAGGCCCAGAGTTCTGAGTCCAGGCCAGGGGTTACATGGGAGGGTTCCCATTTCTGGTAACCGTTGGAATAAGACGTGAAAGGTTTTTCAGCATGTGCAAATACTTGGAGGTGAGACTGAGATGGGAGTGTTCGTGAAACTACAGGTGTTCACCATGTCTAGTAGGAATCAGGTGCAGAAGTCAGGCCTGAAAAGCCCAGCCGACAAGGTGGGCCTCTGTTCTGAGGGTGGTGTAGCCATGGCAGATGTAGAGCAGAGGAGGGGGGTCATCTGATCCAGGTTTTACGAGGTGTCCTCTGGATGCCAAGTAGAGAGCAGACTGGTGAGTGTTGAGGGAGTTACAGTGGAGACCAGGGAGGGGGCTGCTTTACTATTCTACGTGGGTGGTAATAAGAGATGGGCCAAGTGAGAACTGACAATTCGATTTTCTGATGTAAGAAAACGAGGTAACCCCAAGGTTTTAGGCCTTTTCAGCTGAAAGGGTAGATGCTCCATCGGCTGAGGTGGGCAAATCAGTGGTAACAATTGCTCGGTGTGGATATCAGGAGTTTATTTGTGACCATATAAAGAGTCTGAGATGTTCCAGAGAATACTGCATGTTGTCAAGTGAGCTGCTGGACACATGACTGAAGTTAGGATGGAGATGTCCAAAGGGTAAACGATGGCATATAGACAGGTTTAGGAGAGAAAATCTACACATCACAATGGCAGTGCAGTTAGTGAGCTGGGATGGTGATGGATGCTATCCAGGTTGGGGCTAGAGTTGTGAGACGCAGAGTGATCCAAAAGAGCAATGTGCATGTGCAGAGGAGTGTGAACTGATGGCTCGTGGGCCCTGGTATTGGGGGCTTAAGGGAGAAAGGTGAGCTCAACTTTGGTTATCTGGTAAGCATGATCTTAGCAACGCCAGGAGATTGGCTGCTGGGAGAGAGGTGCAAGGTGGCCCTCCATGTCAGGCCCAGAGCTTAGGTGGTGTCTTTTTGCCCATCTGCCTATTGTTGCTGTGAGTAGGCACAGTGACCAAAGGATCATGAGGATAAAGCAGACCCCATGACACCTGGTCCTGGTATTTCCTCTGAGTTGAGTTAGGAAAAGAGAAACCTGTGGGTGCACACAGGGTGTCCTTAGAGAGGCTGCTCCTGGACTTAGCTCTCCCCGTTGTGGCAGGGGCAGGTGACGTTTGAGGATGTGGTCGTGTACTTCTCCCCGGAGGAATGGGGGCTCCTGGATGACACTCAGAGGCTCCTGTACCGCGACGTAATGCTGGAGACCTTCGCGCTTACGGCCTCGCTAGGTAAGTCCCTCCCACCTGGCTCAGTGTTCTGGCCTGGGCTCTACCCATTCCTGTTTCCCAGGGGCAGCCTGGCCCTTCCTTTGTCAGAGCCATGGGCACTGCCTCCCTCCCATGTTTCCTGGAGTAGGTACTGCGGAGGCCAAGTGTACACTGCCACCTCCGACTCCTGAGCAGTCCCAACACCTACTGCCCTAAACGTTGACATGGTTAGACTCAGGATTGAGGGCTCTGATAGTCCCCCAGTGGATCATATCTAGCTTGTCTTCAATCCGATTGGGTGCCTCCGACCCAGCAACCTTGTGCCCCAGCTTCTTCTCTTGTCCTCTAGCTGACATTTCCAGTGGCCTGCCTTTGTCAGGAATTTCGGGGACCAGTATAATCATTACTTGCTGGGACCACTGGACTTTTTATAACATTTTGTTCACTTCTTTGAGGGATGGTTGCCCAGACCAGTGCTGCCCATTTACCTTTCTGGTCTTTTCCTTAGGATATGCATCTTCCATGTCCCATGGGATTCCTCACCTGGAGCTGGATGGCAAAGCCCAGGAATCTCACTGGACAGACATGACTCCGGCCATGACCAGAGAGGCTCGGGGTAGGCATGGTCCTGGTTAGTGGAGATGGGGAGAGGTGTCACGTTGGGACTGGGTCCCAATCATTCTCTAATCTCTCTGTGCCCGCAGTTATAGTGCCAAGGCCACTGGCTACACTTCATTTCTGGCTTTGCTTTCCCCTTTACACCCTTGTCATGTATGCTCTGGCATTTGGCCTCTGGCTATTCCCTACCTCTGTCTCCACGTTTCACTTGTTCCTCTCCCTAGCTGCTCCCCAACATTGGTCTGTACTTAATGTGTCATGGGAGGTACATGGACCCCAAATCGTCCTTTAATACCAGCGATTCAGTTGTTTGTCTTCAGGGGACACACTCTTTTACACAGCTCTCATCTGTCTCCAGTAGCCAAGGCCTCCTTGAAATCATTTATGGATGATTTCATTGGAGCCGCTGGCTTTCCTGGGCTGTACCCCATGTTTGTGACGTCTCCCAGTCAAGGCCTCTGACCTAGAGATGCCAACGGCTGAATAGCAGCTTTTTATACTTTGAGCTGGGGCCTCTGTCCTGAGAGCAGTCCTGTGACCTTGCTCTTAGTCCTCGTAGACACATGTGTAACGAGACCACCCCTCCCACCTGTGTCAGCGTGCACTTCACCAGCATTTGTCTGATTTCAGGTTGCTGGCGTGGAATGGAAGAAGAGGAAATACCTTTTGAGCAGAGGGCTTCTATAGAAGGCGTATCACAAATGAATACTCCCAAAGCAGTCCTTTCAACTGAGAAAGCCCACCTCTGTGAGACGTGTGTCCCAGTCTTGAAAGACACTTTGCGCTTTGCCGAGCACCAGGAAACACACACTGGGCAGAAACCATATGGATGTGAAGTATGTGGGAAACAGTTCTGGTTCAGTGCAAACCTTCACTCCCAGAAACAGCGCAATGGAGAGAAACCGTTCAGAAGGGACGAGGGCCAGGACTTTCTTTTGAACAGCTGTCCTGTCCGACCATTGGAAGTATCCTTAATGGCTGGGGAAGGTTGTAAGGACTTCCCAACTAACTCAGGGATTTTCCAGCACCATGGTCCTCACAGTAAGTGGAAGCCGCACAGTAACACCAAGTGCATGGAGGCATTTCACAGTGGACAGAGGCATTACGAGTGTGGCGACTGTGGCAAGGCCTTTAACCGCAAAGACTCACTTGTCCAGCACCAGAGAGTCCACACCGGAGAGAGGCCGTACAAGTGCAGCGAGTGTGGGAAAACCTTCAGCCGGAAACCCATACTTGCTCAGCACCAGCGCATTCACACTGGAGAAATGCCCTATGAGTGTGGTATATGTGGGAAGGTGTTTAATCACAGCTCCAACCTTATCGTGCACCAGAGAGTCCACACTGGAGCAAGGCCTTACAAATGCAGTGAATGTGGAAAAGCCTACAGCCACAAGTCCACACTTGTTCAACATGAGAGCATCCACACTGGAGAGAGGCCATATGAGTGCAGCGAGTGTGGGAAGTACTTTGGCCACAAGTACAGACTCATTAAGCACTGGGGCATTCATACAGGGGCAAGGCCTTATGAGTGCATTGCGTGCGGGAAGTTCTTTAGCCAAAGCTCTGACCTTATTGCACACCAGAGGGTTCACAATGGTGAAAAGCCTTATGTGTGTGGCGAGTGTGGGAAAGCCTTTAGCCACAAACATGTGCTTGTCCAGCACCACAGAATCCACACTGGGGAGAGGCCATATAAGTGCAGTGAGTGTGGGAAAGCGTTCAGACAGAGGGCTTCCCTCATTCGACACTGGAAAGTGCACACTGGAGGAATGCCTTAGGCTAGCAGGGTATATGCCACCTCCTCATTCACCATAGATTAATGCCAGGGAGAAGCTCTGTGAGTTGCCTTTGAAAAAACTGGATATTGAACCCCATTCATTTGAACACCCACCCCAGGGAGATCCTTCTGAGGGCCAGCTCCACAAGAAACTGTCTGGAGCAGTGTTGCACTTTGTCACCTGCCCAGGGCCTTTGCCGGAATTCTACCACTGCCAGTGTCTTTGAAAGAAGCCACCAATCTGCAATTGCAGGGTCCTCAATTGTGTGTAAGTCACCCAGCACACTTCGGTAGGCAGGCCTGGGCACCTCCCCATCCCCAGTGTCCTGAACCCATTGAATATCCTCCCTCCCTCCTGTCCCCGCCCCCAGCTGGTTTAAACATAGGTGTGACCCAGTTAGGGCCAGAAGGATGCAAGCTTTGTTTTGCTGGCTGCTTGCAGGTAAGGTTCCCAGTTTTTGTGGTCTTCAGTGGTCTCACATAGCACTTCCTATAGATTTGTCTAGCCTCCAGGTCACCTAGCTTGGGAATTGGCTGCCTCGATATTCTGGTTTTGCAACAAATTCCTTATTTTTTAAACTACCTTTAATCTTGGGGTTCTGTTGACTTTGTGAGTTGGGGTGAGAACAGAAATGGGCTCTGCCAGCACCAAGGCATGGACAGCTGTTGTGGGAGTGCCAACTTGTGTATCAGTAGTGTGAGTAGAACTGCAAAGAACAGCTGTTCTCATTTCATCCTACCTTGCATTGCTGCTCAAGGCCTCATTTTTCCCAGCCCTCTTGAGGACTTGACCTGGGACCTACCAGCATCCCTGAAATCTATTCAGTAAGGAGACATCACTGTCCCATAAAAGGACTAAGTAGGAATCATAATTAGCACGAAGACACTGATTAATAGGGAGTTTGGAGACTGCAGCAAAGTGTAGGGAATGTAACTCTTCTAAAGGTGTAGCCACAAACGTTTCCATCACTGTAGCTTTGGTACAAGTGCTTACAGAAATTCTCTAGGCTCCCATTTTTGTGTCTCATGGCTGTGGTCACTGTCAAAGCAATCAGTCCAAAGATTTTCTGCAATAAACTGCATATATTTATAGTGTACAATTTGGTAAATTTCAGTACACGTTTGCACTTGTAAACCAAATTTTTTGATTCCCTTTATGACCCTCTCCCTCACCCATACCCGTGTACCCATTCATCTTGCTTTCTGTTGCTAGGTTTGTGTTTCCTAGAATCATATGTGTATATACAGAGAGAATAATTTAACACTTTATGTATCTGGCTTCTTTGACTCTGCGTAATTATTTTGTGATTCATCAATGTTCTGTGCATCAGTAGTTCGTTCCTTAGTATGAGATTGTTTTAATTGCCACACCTGTATAGGGCACTTAGCTTGCAGGGCAGGAAGTTGTTCTGAATGAGTGGTGAGTGTGACAGCCTAGGACATTACACTACTGTAAGCTTTATAAACACTACACTTAGACTACACTAAATTTATTTTTAAATACTTGTAATTTCCTGAATAATAAGTTAACCTAACTGTAACTTTTACTTTTTAAACAATTTCTTAAAAAACTTCAAATATAACAACACAGCTTAAGACACACAAAAAGAAATGTACTGCTGTACAAAAAATATTTTTATATCTTTATGTCTTTGTCCTACAGGCTTTTATTGAAAACTATTTTTTTCACTTTTTAAACTTTGTTAAAAACTAAGAAGACACATTGGCCTCAGGCTGCACAGGGTCAAGATCACCCACCTCCACATCTTGTCCCACTGGAAGGTCTTCGGGGCCAGTAATTCACAGAGCTGTCATCTGTAATGACAGTGCCTTCTGGAATACAACCTAAAGGACCTGCCTGAGGCTCTTGAGGTGTCCCTCTTCTCAGAAATATATCTATGGTGGTTTGCTTTTTTTTTTTTTTTTTTGGTCATAGGTTAGCTTGTAAGCAGGTAATGCACCATCTATGTTCAATTAAAACCTTTGGGTGTTGGGGTCCATGCTTTCAAACTTTAAGGAGCTTCTTGAGGTCTCCCAAAAGGTTCTGCTAAGCCCTTCACTGATTTCTTTTTTCTTTTTTTTTTTTTTGGTGGGGGGGGGAGGTTTGGGGATTCTTCTGCAGCATCCTTTGCACTTGCCTCTTCAGCTTTGTGCTCCTGCTCCAGTTCCAACAACTCATTGGTCAGTTCCTCAGGAACCACTTCCAAGAGCTCTTCAATGTCATCCTCATCCACACCCGGGGTATGGTTGTTTGCCATCTCAACCACAGCCTTGTTGATTTTTGCAACTTCATCCTTGGTGAATCCTTTGAAGTCACAAATGAACCTCGTGTGTTCAAGATGCTAGTCACACACTCTGTGGTGACATCACCCAAAGCCCAAGCAAGGTTCCTGATGTAGGTGTTGTGATCTGCATCAGCATCTTCTCAGTGCTTTCCTGAATTGCAGCAATAGCCTGGACAATGGTCCTCCTCAGGTAGTCGGTCATTATCAAGTAGTATACAGTGTGCATAATTGTGTTACATACAACTAGCAGGGCAGTTGGTTTGTTTACTCCAGCATTACCACAAACAAATAATGTGTTCTGCTTTGACATGGCTACAATCACTAAGCAATAGTAATTTTTCAGCTCTTATAATATTGGTCCACCATTATATATACACAGTCTGTTGACTGGAATGTTACATGGCGCATGACTATTCGCTATAGTTTTAAAAAGATTTTTGCATCTGAGGGGCATTAATTTTCTTTAATGCCTGGATTTGGTTGGTATAATGCTGGCTTTACAGAATAAGTTGGTTAAGTAGTCCCTGCTCTTGCTGGAGCCAGCCGGTTAAGATTGAACAGCACCTAAACGAGGGAGGTGAAGCCTAAGAAAAAAAAAAGACAAAAGATCTTTCGGGAGGCCTAACAGTCAATACTGCAGCCTCGAGTTTATTTAGCATAGCCTTTTATACCTTTTTGAATACAATAGCAAAGCACGTACATACTATTGGAATGCTGACATTTACACAAGTTCTTAAACATCCTTTCTTCAGGGTACAAACATCCTTCTTTTCTGGGCTGTAAAACATTCCATTATCTTAAAAGGATTTCTTTAGGAGGTAAACCTCCTAAAGAATGTTTAGGAGAATGTAATGTTTAACTCAACACCCTGCTTCCTAGAACCATTGTTTAAGCAGTCTCAGCAGCTGCTTCATGGCTATCAGCTACGTGACTTCTTCAGTGTCTCATAATGGCTCCCGACATGCTTTTCGATTTTCTGGAAGAGTTTGTGAAGAATTGGTATCATTTCTGTCTTGTTTGGTAGAATTTACCAGTGAAGTATCTAGGCCTGAAGTTTATTTCATGGGAAGGTTTGTAACTACAAATGTAATTTCCATAGTGGATATAGAACTATAAAAGATTTTTTTCCTAGAGTGAGCTTATGTGGTTCTTGTCTTTCAAGGAGTTTGTTTATTTTATTTAGTCTAATTTTTCAAACTATTCTCCTATTATTTAATACCAGCAGAATCTGTAGTGGTGCCACCTCTCTTATTTCTGATAAGGTAATGTCTATATTTCTCATTTGACCTTGATCAGTTTTCATGATTGTATCCTTGTTTGGTGGGAGGTTCTGCAGATGTCAACTACATCAAGGTGGTTGATAATGTCTATGTTTCCTGTATCCTTATAGATGTGGAGGTTGGTGTCAATCAGTTATTTGAAGAACATTGTTGACAACTTTGAATATAAAAGTAGATTTGTCTATTTCCCTGTTTAGTTCTATCAGGTTTTGCTCTGTATATTTTGAGCCTTTTTATTATGTGCACAACCATTTTTTTTTTTTACTATATTTCCACTTAATGAATAGACCTCTTTATCTTCATATCTTTTGCTCCAAAATCTACCTTGTCCAATATTGTTAACATGATATAATTTTGATTGGGCACTGAATTTTGCCTTTTGGGAATACTGAACTCTTTTGTATTTCTATAGATATTCTTGATGATTCTGTTGTTGTTGTTGTTACATGGTTAAGTTCCTTAGAAACAATATGACCTTTTAGGGTCTTGATTCTCAACACTTTTAGATGGAACTATTGCAGTATTCATCTTAAGGCTAATTTTTCTCTCCCACTGCTGAGACACAACCATTCTACATTATCTACTTGATGGCTTTTTTAAAGAATTAGTTAGGAGGTTTCCCACTCAAGCCAGTTGGAACAAGGACTATTTCATCCTCTGAATGAGCCTTGGAAATTATTCCATTTAATCCTTTCAGGTGTTTCTGTACCTATCCTCTGGTGGTTTCCTACACACATGTACAGATTAGTACTCAGCTCAGTACTTGAGGCAGCTCTCCATATTTCTCTGAAGTTTTCTCTCTCCTGTACTGTTTTCTGTGTACTCCAGACTCCAAGTTCTGTCTCTTTAAGTCAGGGTGACATTTGGAGGCTGCCTCAACTCCTCATCCTTGCATACAGCCTGAGAATTTATTTTCACAGTAACCTGAGGCAGTAGGTCATTGTTCTTTGCCTCATGTCCAGTATATTGAGAATCAGTCTTACATACCATTTTTTTTTTCAAGAAAATCTATGAACTACACCTTCCTCAAAAACAAGTGCCTTGAAAAAATTAGCAAAATTGATGATAACTTCCAGCCACATCAGAAAAAAAAGACAGAAATCACATATGACAAGTACAAGCAAGGAAAGAAGGTATAGCACTAGATATCTTTGAAACATAATGGATGGTGTTTGATTATTTCAAACAACTCTTTTCCTGTAAATGGGAGATTGGAGGACAAAAATTGATTGAAAGATACTAACTAACCAGGCTCATTCAAGAAATAGATCATCTGAAAAATCCTTTGTTCATTAAAGACTATTAGTATTTCTAGATTATGAGTAGTGTTAATGTAAGAAGCCGTCTCACTAAAAACTTCAGGCCAAGGTGGCTTCACTAATGAATTCTACTAAATATTTAATGAAGAAATAATTACTATTCAATTAAACTCTTAAAAAAAAAGTAATAACATGGAACACTTCCCAACTAATTTTGTGAAATCAATATTACCCTGATAGCAAAACCAAGTAGGGAGAAGTCACGAGAGCTGTACATCCAGCCCCAAACCCCCAACCTTGTCCTGTGCATCCTTTGCACTTGGCTGTTCCTGAGTTGTATTCTTTATAACAAAAGTGGAATCATAAGTATAGCACATTTTGTGAGTTCTATGAGTTAGTCTAGCAAATTATTTATCCTGAGGGGCTAATGGGAACCCCTGAAATGATAGCCAGTTGGTCAGAAGTGCAGGTGACTACCCGCTGAAATCTGAAGTGAAGGCTTTCTTCTGGAGGACTGAGCCCTTAAACCTGAGGAGACAGATGCTAACTCTGGGTAGTTGATATCAGAGAATTGATGTCCTTAACCTGGTATAGAGAAGGTATTAAAAACCTAAAGCTAAGGTTATAGTTAATGGTGAAAGTCTGAATGTTTTCCCCCTAACATTAGGAATAAACAGGGATGTCCATTTAAAATTTCTGTGTAATATTGTACTGAAGTTCTGTGCCAGTGACATAAATGAAAGGAAACAAATTGTTGTACAAATTGTAAAGGAAGAACCAAAATTGTCATTATTCACAGATGACATGCTTATCTTCAGAAAATCTTTCGTTATCTATTCAAAAAGCTAATAGATCTAATAAGTTAAATTAATCAAGGTCCCAGGATAAAAGGTCAATCAATATACAATGAATGTTTGGAAATTGAAAAACTATACTCTTTACAACAGTATCAAGATGTGAAATATTTAGAAATACTTTCAAGAACTCTGAAATTTATAAAACATTACTGAGACATACCATGTTTCTGAATTTAAAGACAACATTTTAATTTTTTTTTCCCTTAATTGTCCTATAGGTTCACACGACTATCAAATTACCAGTGATTTTTTGGGAGGGTGGGGAATAAATATTGACGAACATAGTAAAATTCATATGGAAATTCAAAGGACCTAAAATATCCCAAACAAATTTTGGAATGCACAACAAATTTGAAAGATTGTATCTTATTTAAGAATCACTATAGAGCTATACTAATGAAAAGTATAATATTGGTGAAAGGCTAAACACAGCAAGAAAATAGAATCCAGAAACTATATATATTGTATATTTATTTTCAATAAAATTACATACAGAAGTATTTCAAGACTAAAAGAGTAATGTTTTCAACAAATTGCTCTAAAATTATGATATCCATAAGACAAATAACAAAACTTCAAAACACCTCAAGTTATTTACCAATTAATTTACTGATTACTTGAATTACTCAACTTAGTAATTAACTTGAAATGGATATATATAAAATGATAGGAGATAATGTATTGGAACACTCTTTGAACATGGATTAGACCAAAAAAAAAATGTTTTTACAAAGGACATAAAAATCAAAATCTAGAGAAAATAAAGTAATAAATTGGGATTTTACCAAAATTAAGACTTTGCCAGTAAAAATGCAAGCCATACCCAGGGAAAAATATTTGCAAAATATATCTGATAAATAACTGGTATCCAGAATTTTAAAATAAACTGTACAACAAGAAAAACAACCCAATTTAACAACAAAAATTTTGATTACATGTTTCATCAAAGATACGTGAATGATTAAGTATGTGAAAATATGCTGAATATCATTAATCATAAAGAAATACAAAATAAAACCACAACAAAACACAGGCACACATTCATTTGAATGGTTACATTCAAAGACTGCCAATACTAAGTCTGTGAAGTTGCATAGAAGAATCCCCATACATTGCTGGTGGGAATGCCACATGTGACACTTCAGAAAACACAGTGGTAATTTTCACAAAGCTAAGCATTCACTTATGCAATAGTCACTTATAGATATATCCCGAAGAAGAATAAAACTGTGTGTCCATAGAAATACTTGTACTTGAATGTTCACATCAACAGCATCTTTACTGATAAAAACCAACAGCTGTAACAAAATTTTAAAATTCTGCAAATGTTCATCCATAGGTGAATGGGTAATTGTAATAGTTCTCTAGGGCAGTCATGACAAAATACCACAGACTGAGTGGCCGAAACAACAGAAATTTACTTCATCATTATGGAGGCTGGAAGTCCAAGATCAAGGTGCTGGAGGGGTTGGTTTCCCCAGAGGCCTCTTTCCTTGGTTGGCAGTTGGCCGCCACCTTGTTGCCTCGTAGCGCACAGGCGCCCCTAGTGTCTGTGTGTGTTCTCATTTCTTCTTGTAAGGCACCAGTTAGATTGGATTAGTGCCCGTCCTAATTAGCCTCATTTGAACTAAATCACCTCTTTAACAGCCCTGTCTCCCAATACACTCACATTCTAAGATACCCAGGTGGGCTTCCACACATGAATTTGGGGCACACAACTCAGTCCTGTGATGAGGAAACAGCCATTCTGAGTTACCCCCTGGGCATTTCACTGTGTGATGACCCGACTGACACCAGAGTCCGGACATTAGGTGAGGAGCAGAGTTTAGGATTCCCACCACGAGATCCCTCCTTGATTTTCCCAGAGCCTTTAAAATAACCACTTAGAGTTGAGCCTTATGAGTAATAGGTACTTGCTACCCAGCCTCCTGCCCCCGCATTTCTGGGATCTACAAGTAACAAACTTTGTGTAAGTTATTGAAACTGCTGCTTCTTTGAAAAGGGCCCCAAAGTGGGAGCGTGATGCTGCCCCCGTGTGGATGGTTTGTGCCTCCTCACATAGCAGGTCATAATCTACCAGACATACCAGCTCAGGGGGCCCCACCTCTATACTACTTTTCATTTATGTCTGCTATTTTCCCGTGCCTTACACATTCCCACGTGAGAATGACACGAATCCCTGGGGAGGACACAATCAAGTGGTGTTTCCATTTGAAGAATTAACAGTTAATGGCATCCCCCCATGGTTATTGGCAGAGTTTAAAAAGGTTTTAATTCCTCTCCATGCCCAGAATCAAAGCTCTCAGACACTGAGGAATGCTCCCCCTGCTCACCATGCCATGACTTCAAAGTTTGACTCTCCTCTGTCTCATCAACTCTGGATACATTTCTGTCATAGAAGCAGGAATGTCATTGCACTCATCTGTTTCCACACATGTTTACCATACTTAATGATGAGCTCCTTCCCTGCCCAAGGGCAGGGGCCCATATCTCTGTCATGTGTGTAGCTGCACTACAGAGAACGCAGTGCTTGGTGTGTGGGAAAAGGACAGGGGTCTCCTGACACTTTGGTTCATAGAAGCAAGGCCACAGCAGGCCTCCATGAATGCCCACATATATGAACACTAGACAGAGAGAACTAGAAGATGAAAGAATAAACCTCCATGGGTCTTTTACCCACAGGGTGCATCTTACTCCTGCTTCAGGTAGTCTTCACGGGCCACCTCGTGCCAAAGAGCTCCAAAGTAAGGAAAGGATAGCCCTCTGCTTTGAACCAAGAAGTGAAAGTAGCATCTCCGACTCTCACAGATCCTAGGGCTCAGCTACATGTGTGGATACAGCTATAGCCCAGACAGGCCTCCTGAAAGGAGACAGGAGAGGAGGGGCCTCAGAAGACAACTTCCTTCCCCCAACAATATAGAAACTGTACACGCTATCCTGAAAACACTATAAATCTATGTAAAAATTGAATTTTGTTTACTGAAAGGGGTGTGTTCAATAATGGTAAAACATCACGAAAGAGAGTTCATGCCAACTTTAGCAGCATAATGTATGTATGTGATCATATTAAAGGCTCTAAGGAGGGCTCAAAGTGAGGACATAATTATTTTTATATATTTCTGGACATAATTTTTTTTTCACATCAGACAGGTAATGTGCTGTCGTAACAAGGTCTGAGAGAGGAACATCTCACACAACAGCATGACCACCCAATCATCACACTTAGAGCTACAAAAGGACCTAGACGATAATTTTTAAAACGAATGTTCACATTAATTATTTCATGCAGCTTTGAAATTAGCCCCGAAGGCAACCCCAGAGGAGGCATTTCAAAACACCCTGACTGATATGACCATTGTGGGAATACTTGTCTATTCAGGATTAAATAACCCATTAAATACCAGAAAGAGGAAAGAATTTGGTCTTGCCCGGGATGGCCATACTGCTAATATAATCATCTCCACCCAAACAATAACTAATAACCCACCAAAATGGTTCCTCCCCTCTCAGAACAGCCTTGGTCCACTATCCCTGAAACTGACTCATGCATGTTGATCCCTCCAGTAGAGCCCAAAACCTCCCTTGACTACAGCCCTGCCCCCTCAGACTCTGACTCCTGAGCCTTCTTAGCCACCATTTCTGAGTCACATTTTCCTGCTACTCAAGCTTGGGCTGATTTTCTCCCATCACGTGTCACTGTGTTGACATTCAGTCTTGAAATATGTGTCCAGATTGTGCCAAGGTGTGCACTGGCTCACTGCCTGACCACCACCAGGGGATCAGCAAACTTGCATGGGTGGGGTGAAGTAGAAGGGTGGTTGTTCTCTCCAACCCAGGTTAAGACCACCTAGTCACACTCAGTTCATGGGGACTGAGTGATTGTGTGTGTGTTATCCACACACCAGGCTTTTGGACGTGCCTATCTCATTCTTGTCTCACAAGTCTCCCCAAAGTATTTGTGCATTTGTGTCCTCATACCTGCTGGGATGGGCCAGCACCTCCCCCACTTCCGACAAGTCCCTGGTGGGACTTGCATATGCCCATTGTGTGTCTCATTTGTATCACTCATCTCTTCTATCATAGATGTGGTTTAATATATACATATGTGTGTAGGCTGTGTTGAGGGGTGTCAGTGTGTCACACTTGTCACAGTGTCCTTGGGATATATGTGCAGAGGCCTTCATGTCATTATCACAGACCGTCTCACCCCATGTATCTCCAGGAGTGTCACCGTTGCACAGCTGTCCACCTGGACAACACCTGAACCACCCATCTCATTCATATCTAGTGTACAGGAAATAAGGGGAAACAGGAAATATGGGGAAAGGGTGTAAGAGTAAAAAGCAAATTAAAAATAAGAAAATAATCTCTCAGGTGCAAAAAGGGGATAGAAACTTTTCTCCAATCTCTTTCTTTAGGACATTTCTCTTAGCAACTTCTAATTTTAAATTCTTTTTCTTCTCTTTGAGATGCAAGTATAGCCTCTTGCCAGTTTTACAACTGTGTAAAAGCCGTGCCCTTGGGATTTTAATTAATGGAGGTGACTGAGAGATGACAGGAGAGGCTAATACCATCAAAAGACCTTTCATTACTCATAGTTCCCTTGGAAATGAGGAGCATAGCCTGCCGTGAAGCCTGCCACATGCAGGGGTCAGGAAGCAGAAATTGAAGAACTGGGACTGTGCTTTTATGATCACAGTGGCAGGAAGGAACTAGGTAAGGACGCCTTCTTATTGGGCAGAAAATAAAAATACACAGTCCATAGTTCGTAGTTGGAAAGTTAGTAATAGGACTTCCGGGTGGGCGAGACGCGCTCCGAGGTGAACCAGGTGGAGGTCGGGCATCTGGAGGGCTCGCGGTGCGCCCTCGCCGGCCAGTGATCCGGATCCGTCCCACTGCCATTTGCGCCGGTTGTCGGGCGCCCTCTGGCAGCCGCTTTTATATAGTTTCCTCCCTGAGGAGCCCGTGAGGGCGAACCAACAAGGGCGCGCACCGCCCGCTCGCTTCCACTCGCTCTGCCGTTCCATCCCGGGATCCACCAGATGGCCCCAAGAAACTCCATGAGAGGGAGTTATGGGGTATTGCGATGGGGCTGGTGCCCAGCCGCGGTTCCAGGAAGCTATGTAATTTGTGGATCAGCCCCGTCAGCAGGAGCGGTAATTTTTTTTTGCCAGAGATTGGTATTTTTTGCTATATGGGTGCCGACAAGAAGTTGGAAGTTTGGGGACGCAAGGCCCTGGGCTTGACCACAACCTGACACCCATCTCTGCCCCCACTGCCAGATCTGTGCATCCGGGGACACCACCGTGGTGCAGTCTCCAGACTACAGCGTCCGATGCCTGTGTGGGCTCTCACAATATAGACTCCGAGCCGCGCACGAGAAAGGGGTGGCGAGGCTGACGCAGCATCTCCGGGTGTGAGTGTCCTCACCCGGCTCTCCTTGGGGTTTTGTATTAGTGATAGATGTGTGCTCCTCCTCTGCCGTATTTAAGCCATGCCAGGCAAGGGACAGACATTCATGGCATACGTGGCTCTCTGATCATCTCTTCTCTCCGCCCCAGGACAGGCGAGAGACGCGCCACGAGGAGTTATCTGACGGCCACTTTTAGACAGGTAGTTTCTCCTCTGGCCAGAGCTCCGAGCATATCGGTAAGGGATAGGATTTGGCCGGTATTCCTGGGTTGGAGTTCCAGAAGGCCGGCGGTATTTTCATGATCGTCCTGGTCATGCACGGGCATTGGCGCTTCATCCATTTGCTGGAGATTGTACTGCAGAGTTATGAGTGTGACTGTTGTTTCAATGCCCCATCCAGATGGGTCCATCAGAACCGGCCTGTGCTCCTCCGCTGTGGTAACCGACTGGGGACCTGACCGGGAAGGGAGACGGTGTCTAGCGCGGGAAGGCTGGCCCACTCTAAAGATGGAGGCCAGGCTGTGCAGGGTAGCCATGGAGGGCACAACGGGCTTGACAGGGGGAACGCGTGGGACCCGGGCGTCAGCGGCACTGAAAATGATCCCAAGTCATGGACCAAAGACGTGGATAGGCTGCCCCTGCTCGCGGAGGAGGACGGGGAGGACGCGCCTCTCCTGAATGTGTACCTGCAGGGATCTTGGTCATCAGGTTCGACTTAGCAAATTTTCCAGGTTCTGCTCCGCAGATGGGGACGGGCAGAGCCATACGTAGAGACCCGGGTAGGGAACACAGGCCAGCCTGTAGCCCTCATAAGGCATGGTCGTCGGAGGTGTCTCCGCGGAATCTTCCCAAGTTCGCATCGAGAGACAACGACCCAGCCGCTACCCACACGGCGGAACCAGGGAAGCTGCACTTAGCCCGCCGGCTCACACTCCTGGCCTCTGCCACCGAGCTCCGGGGTCGACCAGATGGTTCTGGGAGCTCAAGGACGATGGCGATGGGGTGGTGTAGGGGAGTTTGTGGGCAGACCACAATTCCGGAAGGTCGCTGTGACCTGTTGATCAGCTCCGTAACAGGCGTGGTAATATTTTTACACGAAATTGAAATATTTTGCAGCCAGATAGTTTGGCGTGCCGTCTGGTGGTTGTGGTCAAGAAGGTTGAACCCGTTGGCGCTCCGGGCTTGACTCGGCCCTCCCCTTCTGCTGGTGCCGCCCGCCTGCTCTAGTGCCTCCGGGGCCTTGACCAAGGTGCCGCCAGTGGGTTCAAGGGCCCGAGGGTGGCTGAGTCCTCACGCTGTGAGTTCTCGGCGCCTCTAGCCCACGGGCTCCGATGCATGTGGCAGGATCCTCTCAGTGTTGTAGGCCGCGTTCGACCGATGCAGCCACTCCGGGTGTGTCTACCAGGGGCTTCCTGTTCACCAGTAGATGTGGCGCCCGCGCTCTTCCAGGCTGGGCTTAAGCTGCGCCAGGGGACGGATGGAATAAGAAGGGCGGTCTGCCTGCAACCCTTAACCTCTCCTCCAAACCCCGCCGGGCAAGAGACGCGCTCCGAGACACGCGGGGACTAGATCTGAGTGTACCGCTGCCGCGCCCTTGCCGCGCGGCGATCTGGATCCATCCAGCTGACAATCGCGCAGGTTCTCGGGCGCCCTCTGGCGACCGCTTCTATATACGTGGTTTCCTCCCTCTGGGGATCCGGGAAATCCATCGGTAAAGGATGGGATTTGGCCCAGGTGCCCGAGGCAAAGTTTCAGGACACCGGCGGCACTAGTAGGATCGTCGCGGTCATGCATGGGCGTCGGCTCTGCGTCCGTTCACTGGAGATTGTATCTGCAGAGGTTTGGGAGGACCACAATTCCAAAAGGTCGTGGTGTGACCATAGCTGCAACTCATTCCAAGTGTTAGGGCCCTCCAGACACGTCGACCAACGGTGATGCCCTTCCGCCTACAGGAGCCAAACGGGACTCCGTAGAGAACCGGAGAGGATGGGCCGCATCCGAACTCAAGGTGGAGACAAGACCAAGCTATCGACCTTCCGCGGTCCCTTGTGAGGCTCTGTCCTCAGAGGCTCCTCCACGGAATTTTTTCAAGTCTGCATCCAGAGATATGGATGGATTGAGCCCCGCCCGCAAGAGTGGCAGGCGAGAGCACACCTGGCCTTCCCAACTCTAGTCCCCTCGGCCGCCAAGCTCCGAAGTCTACTAGATGGCCCCGGGAGCCCCAAGAGCAGGTGGGTGGGGCTGGTGGACTGGCTGCAGTTCTAAATGGCTGCCATGACCTGTGGACTGGCTCACTCAGCAAGCGAGCCCAAAACTGATATTTTCTGCTTCCAGGTAGATAGGAGAGGACTATGTGGTGAATGTGGCTGAAGAGGTCGAGGTCGGCCTTCCAGGCTCTCCAGGTCCTCCAGGTTCTACAGTGACCCGACACCAAGCCCTGCCTCTGCTCCGAATATTCGGCCTGGGCCTGCACTCGGGCTTTCTTTCGCCGGGGACTCTTACCCTGCTGCTATCTAGATACCGGCACCTAAGAGCAGCAGGGTGCCCCCAGCCCATACACTTTTTGCAGCGGATACCTGGTGTGATCACTCTGCAACCTCACTCTGCAGGGTCTGGACCGTGTGTCAGGTGTCCTGTTGTCGTTGACTGACCTCACTTGAGAAAAAGGGTGGTGGTGGTGATGGTGCAGCTCCTTTGGTTGCTGTTTCCCCTCTTGGCTTCCTGTACTCCCCCTGGCCGAGACAAACCCGCGGAGACCAGGAACAACCGTTTTGCCCGTGGCCCCTCCCACCCGGGCCCGGCAAGAGACGCTCTCGGATATGGGCAGGGTCACATTGGGCAACCTGGCAGCTAACGCTGCATCCGGGTCCTTCCTGCTGTCTTTCTCACGGGTTGTCGAGCGCTACCTGGTGGCTGCTTTGTTTCTTGCTTCCGGGAAAGTTGGAAAGATATGACTTGGCCACAGTGTGAGTGGTAGAGTTCCAGGAGGCCGGTGGCTCTACAAGGAATTTCTAGGCCTAACTTGGCCATTGGTGTGTCATTATCCATTTGCTAGATATGGAGTCAAAGATATGTGGGGCAGTGGCCTTTGCCTCGACTTACCATGCATGTGTAGGGGCTGCCCAAACTGTTACACAAGCACCTGTCAGTGCCCTTCTGCCCACGGGAGCCAAGTGGGGCTGCCGTTATAGGGTAATGGAGTTGTCCCTATCATCAGGCGCAGTAAATTTTCCACCCGAAATTGGTATTTTCTGTCACCAGACATGTGAACATGGTCTCCAGTGTCTGTGGACGAAGAGATTGGCTCTTTGAACATGTAGGCCTATGGACTTAACCACCACTTCATGGCCAGCTTTGTTCCTGCTCGTGGAACTTGCCTGCGTGGGCCTGCGTGGGCCTGCGTGGGCCTGTATCTCCTGTGCTCAGGTCTCTCACAGTAGCACTGCCTCTGGTCTCCAGAATTGAGTGGTGGCACTATTGTCACCCAGTTTGCTCTACACCACAGGTATCCTGTGGGGCTGTGACGACCCTACTATGTGGAACTTCATGTCGCTGATCAGGCATTACCTCCCGAGATTTTCAGCGGTTCTTCCCTGAGAAAAAGGGGTGGCGAAGCCAACACGACATCTCGAGGTGCTGTGTTCCCTACTCTCTTCAGGGCTTCCCTAAATGGCTATGCTCCCTGGGCCTCAACTGCACCAGAGCAGAGATGGGCGTTCACAATAGGTGGGCTCCTGGGCACTATTTACTCTGCGGTACCCTCCTCTCCTGGCACCAGTGGTGGCTGTGAGTGGATGGCAGGCTGCAGAGGTGGTGACTTCGCTCTCCCACACTGAGCCTCATGCTCATGGCATTAACGATTGGCGCCCTCAGCAGTTGGAATTCCCTGACTCAGTGGTCCCTTGCTAGGCCCTTGGTCATGTCTCCCCACAAGGGTCAGGCTGCCTTGCGGGGCTCTCTGTGATGTCTCTGGAGGCTACAGATGGCCCCTTAGCTACCAAGGCCAAGCGCTGACATCCTTTCTGTTCCACTGTTCTAGCAACCCTCGCGGGCCACCACAACAGCGTCTGAGGAATGAGACCCAGTCAGAGTGGGAAGCGCACAAATCACCCCCCCACCCCCCATGAAAACTGACAGTGTGCGCAGTGTGCCGGCTGAGGGAGCAAGCGTGGCGGTTAGGCACTGACCAGAGAAAGGCATCTTCAGACACTGCTGTTTTGCCAATTCTAATGAGTCAACTTTGTGTTTTCATAATGAAAGCGCTACTCATAAGCAACATGAGAACCCTAGTGGATGGGACAGCGGGCTCCAGACCCCACTGCGGGCATTCAGCCAACCAAGCACTCCCTGCAGCGTGAGCTGCGGCCCTGCTGTCTGGCCACCTAGGAGGCCGTGATCAGTAAGGGTGAGCTCAGGACCCCACAACCAGCGCTGTGGCTCACATGGTGTGTGGGCACAGTGCTGTCCTTTGTGGCCTGGATCGAGCTGCTAGGGCTGGCCTGCTCTTTGCCTAGGGCCTCACCTTTCACTCCGAGTCAGGGAGGTCATCTGGGCCCACGTCTGGTTCTGTGCCTCTGAGAGTGCACGCGGTTCTCTATCACCCGCCAAGGCGAGGCCACAGTCCAACCTCATCCTTGCCACAGGCAGATCCCTGCTCCCTCAGTCCTGAGTCATAGGCGGCGTGGGGGTGTGCAGATCATGTTCTTTAGCTCAGGACTGTCCCAGAGATGTGACCCATGAACTGGGGTGGTGAGTAAGCCAAGGGCCTCACAGTGGGCACGGGAGGCTCAAGGTGCTGTGTCCCAGGTGTCATAGGGCCGCCCTCGTGGTGGTGGGTCCAGGTGAACTGATTGCACCTGAAGCCTTTTTCTGAACTCCAACTGCAGCCTCACCTGCATGCACGTGGAGTACCCCCGCCCCCCGGAGTGAAACTGGTCTCTCTGGAAGGGGACATATTGTTTCCAGGCCCGCGGCCTGTATTGTGGATGGCGAAGTGCTATGAACCCAATGGAGCTCCCACACAACAGAGCACGACGTCAGTGTCCGGGCGGGAAAGTTCTGGGGTCAGCATAGTCACCTAGTGCAGACCGCATTCTGGTGCCACATGACCTGTGCTTAGGCCCCTGGGGTGAGACCTGTATGTTTCCGCCATTGACGGCTTTTGTGAGATTTTACGGTCCAGCAGCGACCCTGGGCGCCTCCCTCGCCTCCTGCCATCTGGTGCACTCCTTCCAGCTGTCAGCCTGGGGCCACCCTCTGTGCACATTATCACTCAGGCCGCTGTGGCCAGCTGTGTGTGGGTGCGCCATGCCTGCTGATGCATGTGCTTGAGGGCAAGTCAGTTTGGGCCAGTTGTGTGAACTTTCAAGAGGATCATTTACAGGAGCAGCCATGACACAGAGCAATGGGACCCTCACTGCCTGGCGTGGCCTGGGTTTGAGAGAGGAATGCACTGGAGGCTGCGTGGTCATGAAGCAATAAGGGGCTCGGTGCCTCACTGCTGCCCCTTCTGTCCCTTCACCATCCACAGCCTTAGCATCTCTCCATCTCCACCAACGTGAATCAAGGGCCGCCCACCTCTGCGCGTTGAGTGCTGGATATTTCCCCTCCAGACTGCTGCCCTGTGTCCCAGTGCATATAGGGATACGCTGCATGGTGGCCCCACAGAGTCTCTGGGATCAGAACCCTGGGGGCCTCGAAGCCTCTGCTCACACAGAATGCGCTCCTTGGATGGTGTGCTGCTGTTGGCTCCTGTAGAAGCACCTACTTTACTCTCCAGAGATGCCTCAGGCTCCCTGCCTCCCTCTGTAGCCTCCATCCTCTGTGGCGAGGGGCTGCAGTTGCCAGGAGGGACAAGCAGGGGCAAGGAGGATGGTTTGGACTTGAGAAGTCAGTCCCCCAACACTGGGGGAAGTGGATGATGGTGCCCTTCAGAGGTGGGTAGTACTGAGGTTTTTGTCCTTGCATGTGGCAGCAGACAGGGGTGGGGAAGAGTTTAGTGTGGAGGCGAACCCCTCCCATGTCTGTCAAGGTACCAGTGTGGAATCCTAAAGCTGGGCTGCTGAGGTCTGAGGAGCCACGGCTCTCCTCAGATTTCGGCTCCCACGCAGTGGCGCCACCACTGAAACTCAAGTTGTGACAATAGTTTCTATGCACTTCCCCAGGTAACAATCAGTTGCTCCTGAAGTGAGTGGTGGAGAATGTTGTGTCACTTGCTCTAGCAGGGCAGATTTGGCTGAATACTGGACCCTCACTGCCTAGGGGCAGATTTGGCTGAATATTGGACCCTCACTGTCTAGGGGCAGCCCTGGTGCTGTCACCCATTGGACAGAAGCTGACTTGCAGTTAGTATGGTTCTGGTGGTCACCAGAGTTACCTAGTTGAGAATATGCTAACTCTGATGGTTGTTGGTGCCAATTCAACACCAACACAAGTCACCAATTTGCCATACAATGAAGGAAACTTCATGGGAAACAAGTTCATTTAAAAGCAGGGGAGACTAGGAGGAGGTGGCTCCTTGAGGCCCCCCTCTACTCCAATCCAGGAACCAGTCTTCAGGGGAAATGGAAAGTGCCCTCTCTGAGCCAGATGGCAGCTGACTTACATAAGGAGAGAAGTCCCTGTCCCCTAGTCCCTGATGGGTCTGTCCTTAGGCAAATGAGGATGCCAAATCCTCAGTTTGATTGGACCAAATAGCACTGAAGTCAGAATGGAGCTGCTCTGATTGGTTGTGAAGATGCTAATTGGGGACAAAGATGCACAGCTCTGACTGGAATGGGGGAGCCTCAGTCCTAGGAACTCCTTTGGAAAGGGCTGGCTCAGATGGCAGGAACACAGTGCAGGAGACGGCCACCTTACTACAGGCTGCTTCTCCCTGAAGTGCAGCTTGTGTGAGAAGCCTCTGTGTAGAAAATGGCTGGCTGCTTAGGCTCTGCTTTTAGATTTGAGCCCTGCTAGTCACCAAGACCTTCTTAGTGTAGGTATCTTATTGCTCAGGGTCCACAGAATGACTGGATACCAAGTAGCCAATGTGAGTTATCTAAAATCCCAGTAACCACCACCCTCTTTGGTAAAGTAAAATCAAGGGAGATAGCGCCTGCAGTGTCCCCAGTCTTGTTTAGGCTCTGCCTCTAAATTGTAACAACCCACCTGTCATAGAGATTAGAGAAATGTTATTCCATTGGATCAAGGCAAAATAGCTACAGGTGAGGATAATCCAAATTATTGGATACCTTTAGGATAAAATGTAACATTTAGAACTAACAAATGGTACTATTAAGTCTACTCTTGAATGGGCTTTATTCCTGATATATATATATATATATATATATATATATATATATATATATATGGTGAGGTTTTCCCCATCTTTATAGTCTCTAGCAGATTACCTTCTGGGTGCAATCATCATGTTCACTAGTTTCATGCTATATAATTCAGTAATAAAACTTCTACCTCAGTGGAGATTTTCTGCCTTGGGAGAGTTTAATCATTTCCCCAACAATGATGTCAGCATGTCAAACAGTATCAGAGAAACCTAACAGAAACCTAATAAGCGAAATACTAATAGGGTAGTCAAATGACCCTAGTAACTTTCAACAAACTGTATGAAACACACTTGCATACTGATTGCAACAAAGTTGATTTTAAAAAGCAAATGTCCCCTCCCACAGATGTCTGCTTCCTCACTCCTGGACCTTGTGGGTGGCACCTTACAAATTAGCAAAAAGACTGCAAGTGTGGTGCATATTTTGGGGTGAGTTAGCCTGATCCCCAGTGTCTGTATAAGAGGCAGAGAGATACTATAGAAGAAAGGCAATGTAACATGACTGAAACAGGATGCTGTACTGCTGCATCTGAAAATGAAGCATGTGGTAAACATGAGAAATGAAGCTCTAACAAGGTGAACCTACAACCTCTCCCCAGAGACTCTCTGTCCCTATTACATACATACAACCCCAGATTTTACCACTGAATGGGACTCCTGAATCAGCCAAATAAAAAAATGAGAGACTACCTGGCAGCTTCCTTCCAGTTGTCCTCTCCCAGTGGAGTCACACACTTTAAGTAGCATTACTGCTAAGCAGCTCACCAAACCTTGCTGGATTTTTCTTTCATATACACATGCAGACAGCCTCTGTGGCCAACACCTTAGTTACTTTGTCTATAGATCTCATTTATCAATATGAACTGTCTGGCATGTGGCCAAAGCCCATGAGCAACAAAGACTTGTAACTTTTATAAAAAAATGTTTCAAGGGCTTTTAGAGGTGTTTATGTCCTGGCAAGTGTCCAACCTTCCCTTAGTGGCTGGACAAGTCCTACCCGCTGACTTATTGCACAAGGATACTTTGTCCCCAAGGGACTGTCATGTCCAGTAAAGATGGAGAGCCGTGATGGAGAATAAGTGATGAAGGGAGGACTTGAAGTTCTAAAAGGGTGTGTGGTGTGAGAGCAGAAACAACTGAAACACGCTTCCAGGATTTAGAAACATTTATTCCACTCAGCAAAGTAAAAGAATGGAATTACACTGGAATACTGGACAACATTCATTACTAAGAACTTGCAAAATAGGATGAGCATGTCTTCATGATAATACATCATTAAACAGGAAAGTGCACTTTTTAAAAACCCTTTAAAACCCTAGTGAGCACCAATCTTTGGCATGGTATGGGCATTTAAAAACTGTGTAAGTGGTAAGATTTAGAGGAACTGGAACTTTCTATGCCCTTGTTTAGGAATGGGGAACAGCCATTCTTGGCCAAAGTACCTTGGACTCACTCAGGCTTACACTAGTTCCCACTGAAACACTCTAGGGGTTTTGTATACATGTAAGCTTATTGGTGACAGCCAAATTGCAAGAAAACCACACATCTAAGCAGACAGAATATTTTTTATTAATAAACATCCCCTGAAGAAGCGACTGAAGACACAATTTAATAAAATAAAAATCAAATTAAATTTGTTGCCCAGGGATGCAGGGAGAAAGGATCGAGATTGTGGGTGTTATGTTCAACAAACTGCACATCATAAAGTTTTAACAGAAATGGATGGTTCAAGTGAAAGTCTACTTTCCCAACTCACAGTGCTCTGCCAAAGACGCTGGAACTACAGGGATTAGGTTTCTACTCTCGCCTACCCCTTTTCCCCCCACTGTTCTAGTGCAGCTATGGCTTGGAGAGATACTAGGCATTATTGTAGCTCCCCAGGATTTTGGCAAAAACCTAAAGCTGAGAAATGGAACAACATCCCATGTAGAGTTAGTCCACTCCCTGTCCAAGTGTTTCTATTCCTACCTGATGTACAGGTTAGCCGATTTTGTAGCAAGATATGAGGACCTTGTGACACACAGGCCTTAGACAATAACTCAACAATGCTGGGCAACACACTGATCATTTCTCTCTGCCTTCATCTCAGGGTGAGCTTGTGATCCATAAAATGGTGGTGACCCATTTTTAACCCTAATTTGGGAAGTGTGGATCCTGCTTTGCTCCTGCCTGTTTTTTTCACTGACACTGAAAGCCCGGGCCTGCTGTCATCCAGGCCAAAAAGGGGAGCAAAAATAGTGTCTGCTATGAGACTATATCCCCAGTGAGGCACAGTTTTGAGACAGCAGCACAAACTGTTCAGCTGTTCTCAACCTAATGATATCCATGAACAGAAACCCCAACATGTAAGGGGGCTTGAAATCCTTCACACAAACTCAGGCAGGGTGACTTGGGACATGAGAAGGTAATGTCTGTATGCCACCAGGATCCTCTAGGTCAATGGTGCTAGGGCCAGTCCTGGCCAGTTAGATGGAAGAGATGACAATGCCTGGAGGGAGGGAAGAGCATAGAGGTCACTTACCCTGATCACACGGAGGTGACTGATGCACCAAGTGGTGCTGCTTATAGTGTAAGATGGCTTCTACCACAAAATTCTCAGTGACAGAAAGCTGATGAGAGCCTGGAGAAATCTCCTATGAAGCTGGACTCAGAGGTGGTGTCCACATTCCACACTATGTGACGTTTAACTTCAAGCTGATGCTCGAACAAGGGTCTCATGTACCTGCTGCCCCATCTCATTTTGTTCCTTGTGAACTTTCTGATGTTGGATGAGGCTGAAGCCTTTTCCACAGTTTTCTCCACTCATTAGGTAAGTCTGGCTGGACCGGAGGGACTCAAGAGCCAGAGCTGTGAGTGAAGCTGTTCCTGCACCTGCCCCACTCTGGGGGCCCATTTCTGACATGGACTTTCTGGTGTTGAGTAAGTTGGGAGCTCTGGCTAGAGAATTCTCTGCATTCCCTGCACTCCTGGGGTCTGTCCTCACTGTGAACTCTCTGGTGTTGAGTGAGGCCAAAACTTTGGCTAAAGACTTTCCCACAGACGCTGCACTTGTAAGGCCTGGCTCCCATGTGAACTCTCTGGTGCTTCATGAGAGTGGAGCTCTGGCTAAAGAGTTTCCCACACTCACCACACTCATAAGGCCTTTCACCAGTGTGAATTCTCTGATGTTTGATCAGGCTGGGGCTTTGGTTAAAGAACTTGCCACATTCACTGCACTCATAAGGCCTTGTTCCTGTGTGGACTCTCTGGTGTTTAACGAGGTTGGAGTTGGAGGTAAAAAACTTCCCACACTCACTGCATTTGTAAGGCCGTGACCCACTGTGAAGCCTCTGATGTTCACTAAGGCTGGAGCTCTGGCTAAAGAACTTTCCGCACTCGCTGCACTGGTAAGGCTTCTCTCCCGTGTGGATGCGTTGGTGGCGAACCAGTGTGGGTTTGTTGCTGAACGCTTTCCCACACTCACTGCAGTTGTAAGGCCTCTCTCCTGTGTGAATTCGCTGGTGCTGGACAAGTATGTGTTTGTAGCTGAAAGCTTTCCTGCATTCACTGCACTCATACGGCCTCTCTCCAGTGTGGACTCTCTGATGCTGAGCAAGTCTGTACTTGCGGCAGAAGGCTTTCCCACAGTCACTGCACTGGTACTGCCCATGGTGAGAGGCCTCTGCACCCATACTGTCCTTGGGTGTCTTCCCCTGGCACCAAAGACCCAAGGTACTAGTGGAGTCCCTCCCAGCCTTGGAGCATGTGGAGGGCTCCTCTGGTGTGTGGGCTACACAGCTCTTCGACCAGGAGGCCTTGTCTGTGTTCCTGCTGGACAGATTCTCTCTATAGTGCTGCTTTTGCAGCTGGTGAAATTTCCCACGTGCCTCCAACAGTTTCTGCCCAGGGTTTATTCTCAGGTTATCAGCTAAGTGCAAGTCACTTTCCAAGGCCAAATCACACAGTTTCCAGGGACAGGCCTGTGAAGTATTTTCCTGTGACTCTTCTTCAAAACCATTCTGCTCAGAAGGTGACTCTGTTCCATGCCAAGTACCTGAAAGAGGAATTGCAAGTGAACTTCAGGTAAAGTGAGTACGGAGGCAGCCCCATCGCAAACGTGTTATACAAGTAAGGTTATAAATCCATGGGATTTCCACAATGAGGGTTCTGGGGGCAGGTTGAGAGGACTTTGTGCAGTACTGGATATGTCAATGTTACAGGCAAAAGACACAAGGATGGGCTGCTAGAGGGACATGTGTGTGCTAGGGGGAAAGGTGGGTCCAGGGCCCAGAAGGATCCGACTGCCACTGCATTGCAGATGGTGTCTCAAGGACTATTTTAGGGATATGCAGACCCCCATGACATGTTGAGTGGAGGAAGAGACACAGGGAGAGAATCCTGGGTCAGAAGTCAAAGTGAAAATGACAGGTGGGCAGAGTGTCAAGGATGGTGAGGGAAGATAATGAGACAGTCCTGGCCTGGGCACCAAAACAGTGCTGGGCATAGGGCATGTTTCTGACATGCTCTGAGCCCCACCATGTCCACCTCCTCCCTGAGATACCAAATGCCAGGCCAACTTTCAGCCCCTCTTGCTGTGCATACAATCTTATCTACTCCATCCTGTGCCTAGGCTTCTCCCAGCTCCGCCTGGATATTATGGGACCTGGAAAAGGCAAGTCCTAAGGGAAAAACAGGATGGGGTCAGCACAGGGTCAGGGCAAGCCAACCTCAAAACAACTGAGGAGGGTCTCCTAGAAGCCAGTCAGGTGACCTCCAAAAATAGTGTGATCACATTGAGTCCCTGCAATTCCTGCTACACTGAGGCCCCATGAATGTCAGCTAGAAGGAAGAAGATCCTGGAACACATAGGTGATAGGGGTGCAGGGAGTGGCTGAAGCAGATAGAACCTTTGTGGAACAGTCTCTTGACCCACAAAAAACAGCTGCACTGAAGAAGCCTCAGAGCAGCTGCTACCAGGGATACTGTAAAAGGAGGCACAGTGTGCGTGGCCAGCCTTAGAACCTGCAACGGGGAACCAGGACGTTGCCCAGCTGTGAAAACAACAGAGCTGTCCCTGGAGAACGGGAAAGACAGACAGGCCTGGGGTGGGAGGTGAGGGCCTTACCCAATGATACAGCAAGTGCAAAGACCTCCAGCATCACATTGCGGTACAGGAGTCTCTGAGCCTCATCAAGAAGCCTCCATTCCTCCTGGGAAAAGTAGACAGCCACATCCTCAAAGGTCACAGAGCCCTGTAAGGAGCGGGATAGTTGTGTCCTTAAGCAGCTCTTACCCTAGCTCTACTGACATTCGCTCCCTGACTGCTGGGTCCAACCTATAGCAACAAGGGGCCAGCCAGGGTGCCATCTAAGCTCTGTACCCAAGAGATGGGGCCCCTATCTTTCTCCACACTCTCTAAGAGTCCCTCTCCTTCACAGCCTGAGAGTCCCTGATCATGCCTCCCAGACATGACCAAAGTTGGGCCCATCTTAAACAACTCCCAGTCCAGGGCCCTGGGGCTCACATTCCTCCCCTGTGTGCACATCATGCACCAGGTTGTGTCACACACCTGATCCGCAAGTCAGAAGTTCCCAGCCTTCTCACATACTCTCCTATACATGGCACTCATAAAGTGGCAGGCTGGCTTCAACCTTACTCATGACCCTGTGCAGGTCTGCAAATTCTGATCCTCTCTTTTATAATCTATGTCCACGTAACAACAGCCACCTGACACATGAAGTAAGCTGAGCTGAAGTTCTGACAGCAAAACCTACCCCAAAGCCTGGTGGGTGCAGAGGGGGGTTTGAAAGCATCTCCATCTTCCATGAAGACCTGGGCCACCTGCTAGACTTTCCCCTTCCCTAGTGACCAGCTAGTCTTCCTTGTCTTTGTGACATCCACCACCCTTACCACTTACCTTAGCAAAAAACTGTCCTCCCTTGTCCCCTAATAACAAGGCCACCATGATCTGAACACAGCCCCCTCTATATCAGACCCTGAGTTCCACCTTGGCCCACATGCTGGATGCTGCAGTTTGGGTATCTCTCCATCCTGAAGCCTGCCCAGCACTCCAGATCCCATCCAGCTGTGCACTCATCCTCTGTACCTGGGTGCCTCTGGAACATCTGAGATAACATGGCCAAAATCGTGTTCCTACTATCTCCCTGAAAGGCACTCCCACCACTGATTTGCCATTTTAGTTGATGACACTTTCCATCCTTCCAGTCATCTGTGACTTCTCTGTCACCCTCCACAAGTAAAATGTGGTCAACCCGAGCCTGACTTTCAAAACAAGTCCAAATGCCAAACATTTCTCCCGCCTCCTTGGTTTCCATTCTCCCCAGTGTTTTCTGCACTAAGGTGGAAGTCAGACCTTTTCTCCTCTCCAAAAAGTCCATGACTGCCATTACTCTGGGCCTGACTCCAGCCCACGAGTCCTACAACGAACATGCCAATCTCAGTCTCGTCTTCCAGTCTGTGTACCTAAGACACTTTGTTCCTCTGGTTGCCAACAGGAAACTCTGGCCTTGACTTAAAACCTGGATTTGGGGGTTACCCTAGGGTTGCCAGACACCCAATACTCACCAGTGCAGGGTCCATAAGTGCTGACAGCGGAACCTAGGGGAAGATCAAGGCAATGTTATTTTAATTCCCCTCAGGAACATAGGTAAAACAGAAGTATTAAAAGACTTGATGGTTTAGGTGACTGGGAAATAAAACATAGAGGAGCGAGGAGGACATGTTATGGAGTTGCGTCAGAATACTCAGTGTGCTGAGTAGTAGTATCCACAAGGCTGCAGTGGCTGGATCCCAATGAGCAGCCAGAAGAGAAGCTATAGATGCACTTCAGTGCCCACCACCACCTCAAGCAAAAGGAGATCGGAAGCTGCTTCCTTCATGGGAAAGGATCTGTCTCCCCTACCTTCTTCCCACCCCTCCCTATCATGTCAGAGCTGGGCAGAGGTGGCTAGGAAGCTGCTACCTTTACTTGAGGAAGGGGTAGATGCTGTGAGATCGTGTACTTGCCTCCTCTACCCTACACACCTGGTATAACCCAGTAAATCAAAAACACAACAGAAAAAGGAGGTAACTCTGGGAATTGTTGGAAAACCGATGCTCCACAGCCTATAACCGAGGGACACCCATTATCCCCGGGACGTTTTCCTTAACTGAAGCGACATCCCTCCACGCAATCCCAGAGCTGCAAACAGTGCTGGGAAGTGAAAAACCTTGTGCCTACAGTACCATCTACTGGAAAATCAAAAGAAGTACCCTCCTGCTGAGTCATTGAGAGTAAAGTGGTACTTAAGCCAGAGCTCACTATACAACCTGAAATGCCAGAGAAACATCAAAAGGCATGAACAACCAAGGTAACTTGGGAACACAGAAAGTAAATGAAAAGACTCCAGAAACCAAACTCAAGTCACGCAAAGACTGTGATTTATATGACAGAATTTAAGATTCTAGTTATGAAGCTCAAGCAGACAAAAGAGATCCCTGAAAGACAAAATTCAATAAGCTCAGGAAGAAAGCTGACAGAAGATTTACCAAAACTATATAAAAAGACAATCAAACAGATATTCTGGAGCTGAAGAATTCAATAAATGAGATGAGGAAATGCATCAGAGAAAACATGAGAAACATAAAGTAGACAGTTGGAAGAGAGGAGTGAGCATGAAGAGAGAAACCTAAAAATAAAAAAAAACTCTATGAGAACTATCTGATGCCATGGGCAATAATGATTTTTGGCGGCGGGGGGAGGGGGGAGCTGGACTTTAGAATAGCAGATGCTAACAAAACACCAAATTTTATCAACAAGACCTTTCTCCCAGACACTTTTATTTAACCTGTCAAAAATTAATGACAAAGAAAGAATTCTCAAAGCAGCCAGGAAAAAAATAGACTGTACTCCCCTATAAAGGAAATAGCACTGTTATCAGTAGATTTTTCAGGAGAGAGGGAAGAAAATACTGAAAGAGAACTATCAGCCCAGGAGAATATATTCAAGAAAGTTACCCTTTTAGATATGAAGGAGAACTCTAAAGGAGAATAAAAGCTTTCCAGAACAATGGCAGTGGAGAGAATTTACCAGCATGGGACCTGCATTATAAAAAATGTTGAAACAAAAGTATGCAAAACTTTTCAGTGAAATGAATTGACAGAAGCAGAAAATTGCAACTGTACTTCAAAGAACATTGGCATTTAATTTTGATGTAAAGGTGAGAGGGAAAATGGGCATGCAAAATAACTAACTACTGCAATTTGTACTGAATGTACATCAGGGAATAATTTGTGACAACACAGGGAGGAAAAAGGATTGAGCAAATGAAGATAGAGGAATTCAGGAGAAAAAGGATTGCTTGTATATGTAGGAAACATTTTACACAAACCAACTGGTAAACCACAAAACAAAAACCTAGAGCTAGGATATGGAGGAGGAAAAAAACACTGAAAACTGCCAAACTATAAAAGGCACATGGAGTCATAAAAACAAAAAGATACAGAGCAACCAGAAAACACAAGATATTCCAGGCATTTTAAGTAAGTTCTCACAGAGCAGTAATCACCCTAAATGTAAATGGAATGAAGTTCCCACTGAAAAGGCACAGAGTGTTAGGATGGATGAACAAGATGAACTGCATTTGCCTGCAGACTCCTCTCAGCTCCAAAGACAAAACAGAGGCTCAAAGTGAAGGGAAAGAAAATGAGACTTCATGTAAATGGCATCCTGACAAAAACACATGTAGCTGTACCTAATATCAGGCTGAAATAAACATTTTACAATGATGAAGGTAACAATTCATCAAGAAGACACACATTTATCAACAGATATGCACCCAACCTGTACTGACAGACCTAAAGGGAGAAACTGACTTGACTGCCCCCAGAGACAGCAATGACTAGACATCCAGACAGAAAGTCAATAAGGAATACTGGCCTTAAATGAACATTAAACCCTATACACTTCTTAACTGATATTTTTGAAATTTTCTACTCCAAAGTGACAGAATGTACCTTCTTGAAGATAGGCCATATGTTGAAGCACAGACCTAGTCTCAATAAATTTAAGAAGAATGAAACCATACCAAACATATTTTCCTACCACAAATAGGTGGAGATGAAACAACATACTAAAACGACCAGCTACTGAAATGACCATCATCAAAAGATGATGATACACAGAGATGAATAAACATATGACACAGCAAAATTTGGGGGATGCAACAACAAAGTGCTACTAAAAGGAAAGTTTACAGACCTGTCTCAAATGAACAACCTAACATTATGTACCATTAAAGAACTGGAAAAAGAATAAATGAAGCTCAAAGCCAGCAGAGTGAAGGAAATTAAATAAATTAGAGCAGAAATAGAGAAAAAAGACAATAGAAAAAAAATATAAAAACAGGTCAACAAAATTCACAAACTTGTGGTTACACTCAAGGAAAGAAAAGAGAAGATTCAAATAAATAAATTCAGGAATAGGAGAAGTTATAAAGAACAAACACCACATAAAATATACAAAGGACTGCAAGAACACTGTGAAAGGCACTATACCAACAAATTCCATAACCTAGAAAAAATAACCTAGAAAAAGGTTATTTCTCAGTCTAAATAACCTTCAGTCTAAAGGATCAAGAAGTGAAAAACCTAGACAGACAGACAGACTGCTCACTAGGAAGGAAACTGAAACAGTCACCAAAACCTCCCAAAGTCCAAGACCTGATGGCTTCACTGGTGAATTCTACAAAACATTCAAAGACAATTTCATATTAATCCTTCTCAACCTCTTCCTAACTCATTTAATGAAGCCACCATTACCCTGATACCAAAATCTGGTAAAGATGACACGAAAAAGAAACCTATAGACCAATAATATCTCTGATGAATACAGTTGTAAAAATCCTAAACAAAATACTAGCAAATTGAATACAACGAGCAATACATTAAAACCATTACATTATGATCAAGTGGGTTTTGTTCCAGGGACACAAGGATGGTTTAACAATAGGCAAATCAATTAATGTGATACACCACATAAACAAAGGATAAAATTCATATAATCATATCAATAGATGCAGAAAAAGCATTTGACAAGATACACCATTCATTTATAATTAAAACATGTAACAAAATGGGTATAAAGGAAAGTACCTCAACATAATAAAGGCCATCATATATGACAAATACTCAGTTAATGGTGAAAAACTAAATGTTTTCCCTGTAAGATCAGGAACAAGACAAGGTTGCCTGCTCTCCTCTCACCATTGTTATTCAACACAATACTGGAATACTCATCAAAATCCCAATAGCATTTTTCACGGAAATAGAACAAAAAAATCAAATTTGTGTGGGACTATAAAAGACCCCCAAGCCAAAGCAATTCTGAGAAAAAAGAACAAAGCTAGAAGCATCACACTCCCTGACTACAAAGCTACAATAATGAAATCAGAAACACAGATGAATGGAACAGAAGTGAGAGCCCAGGAATAAACTCACAACATACATGGGCAACAAATTTTCAATGAAGGAGCCAGAAACATACAATGGAAAAAGAAAAGCCTCTTCAATAAAGAGTGTTGGGAAAACTGGAATGCTACATGCAAAAGAATGAAACTGAACTCCTGAGACCATACACAAAAATTAATTCAAACTGGATTAAAGACTTAATATAAGACCTGAAACAATAAAATACGTAGAAGAAAAAGTAGGGATTCAACTTATGAACTTTTGTCTCAGAGGGGTTTTTGTGAAGTTGACCACAAAGGCAAGGAAAGGAAAAGGAAAAACAAATGGAACTAATTAAACTAAAAAGCTTCACATAGCAAAAGAAACCAGTCACAAAACAAAAAGGCAACAACTGAATAGAAGATATTTCCCAATGATACCTTCAAAAAGGAGCTAACATCAAAAATATATAAAGAACTCAGGGGACTTCTGGTCAAGCTGGAAGAGTAGATAAACGCTGTGCTCATTGAAAACCACTGGCATTAACTGAACAGAAGTTCTATCATAAAGGATATAAAGAAGCCATAACAAGACTGGTAGAAGGGGTGAACGTGCTGAAGGGCTGGTTCTATGCCCACAATGAGGTGATTAAGAATCAAGAGGGATATTCTGGCCATGGAGTTCTCCCCTGAGGAGTGAGGGGCACCAGTGATGAGAAGGGGAGTCCCCATAACATCTAGCTGTGAAAACCAGCAGGGACTGAGGCTGAGTGAGATGGAGAGTTGCTGGAGCCCCAGGTGTTCCTCTTGAGAAAACCACACATGGACTCACTAGCCCCAGGCTTCAGTGTGGGGAGAGAAGCTTGAAGAACACCAGAAACATATGCGAAGGAAGTGAATTAAGTAGCTTCAGGGTGAGGTCTGGAGGGCAGCTCCCTCCAGAGATGGAAGCGCTATCAGATGCAGCCGGGCACCAAATCCTAGTACTCTATCAACCTCGCTAACACCATTCGCCACACTCCGCCTAACACATGTGCCTGGCCTGAGCCACCTCCAGCAGCTCTTCTACACAAGCAGCCTGCCTCGGCCTGTGCTGTGGAACTTCCTAAAATCTCTCAAAAGTCCACAAACCCCAACAAGCAGTGGTGGGTCATGTACCCCTTGCTAAGTGGCCACACACAAGCTCAGCACAGCTGGCCATTGGTCTTAGTTCACTTTATGGTGCCTACCAAAGGGTCCTAAGCCTAGCACTAGCAGTAGCAGGCCTGAGTTTGCAACACGGCCTCTTCCAAGTGCCTCTAAATCCAGCACAAAAGTGGCAACCAACCATGGAACACGTTATAGCTCCCACCAGGTAGTCCCAACCCAGGCAAAATGCAGGTGACCTTGGCCTGCATCAGGGCACCTCCCAAGAGACCCAGAACCAACTCATCTGGTAGCTGGCTTCAGAGCACCACCCAACCAGCTCTGTGAATGACACCTGAAGGGCAGACTCAGCAGGTACTAGAGCCTCACTAAAATGGACTCTCACTCCATGAGGCCAGCCACACAACCTGTCCACTGTATTTGCAGCCAGCCCTCACCCAGTAAGACCAAGGGCCAACATGTGCCAACAATCAAGGCTCAACGACAATAGGAGGGTACACACATACCTCAACATAATAATAGCCATATATGACAAACTCACAACTAACATCATACTCAATGGTGAAAAGCTGAAAACTTTTTAAGATCAGGAACAAGATTAGAATGTCCACTTTCACCACTTTTATTCAACATAGGGACTTCTACCCATAGCAATCAGACAAGAAAAACAAAGGCATCCAAATCAAAATTATTTGCAGATGACATGATACTATATAGAGAGAACCCTAAATATTTCACCAAAAAAAATATTCAGTAAAGTAGCAGGATACAAAACTAATATTCAGAAATTGCTTGCATTTTTATACAGCAATAACAAATTCGAAAAGAGAAATTAAGAAAATAATCCCACTTAGAATTGCATCAAAAAGAATAAAATACCTAGAAATAAATTTAACTAAAGAGATAAAATACCTGTACTCAGAAAACTATAAGGCATTAAAGAAACTGAAAAAACCCCAAATAAATGGAAACATATACCACGTTCAAAATAGGAAGAATCAACATCATTAAAATCTCCATACTACTACCCAAAGCAATCTACAGATTCAATACGAACCCTATCAAGATACCAATAGCATTTTTCACAGAACTAGAACAAATAATTCTAAAATTTATATGGAACCAAAAAAGACCCCAAATATCCAGTCTTGAGAAAGAAGTACAAAGTTGGAGGTATCAAGCTTCCTGATATCAAACTATAATACAAGATATAGTAATCAAAACAGCACAGTACTACTATAATAACAGACACATAGATCAATGAAATAGAATAGAGAATCCAGAAATAAACCTATGCCTGTATGCTCATTTAATACATGACAAAGGAGGCAAGAATATACAACAGACAGCACTTTCAATAAATGGTGTTGAGGAAACTGAACAGATAATGGAAAAAAAATGAAACTGGACCACTATCTTACACCATATATAAGAATAAACTCAAAATGGATTAAAGACTTAAGGATAAGACCCAAAACCATAAAACTCCTAGAAGAAAATGTAAGCAGTAAACTCTGACATTGCTGTTAGTAATATTTTTTGGGATATATCTCCTCAGACAAGGGAAACAAAAGAAAAAATAAACAAATGGGTTTATATCAAACTAAAAAGTTATTGCACAGAAAAGAAAACCATTGATAAAACAAAAAGACAACCCTTGAATGGGAAAAGATATTTGCCAATGATACATCTGATAAGAGATTAATATCTAAAATATATAAAATACTCATATACCTTAACACTAAAAAGAAAAAAAACTGATTTTAAAAATGGGCAGAGGCTCAGCCATAAGGAGATGAAATACTGCCATTTGCAATAACATGGATGCATTTTGAAATAATCATACTAAGTGAAATAAGCCAGACAGAAAAGGTTGAAAATCACATATCACTTACATGTGGGATATAAACTTAAAAGCAACAAATGAACTGGACAGATATTCATAGACATGGATAATGGATTAGTGGTTACCAGAGAGGAGGGGGGGGGAATAAATTGTTAAAAAAATAATAAATAAAATGTTAAAAAAAAAATGGGCAGAGGATCTGAACAGACATTTCTCCAAAGAGGATATATGAGTGGACAGCAGTCATATGAAAAGATGCTCAACATCACTAATCATCAGAGATACAAATTAAAACTACAATGAGATATCATCTGACACTTGTCAGAATGGCTATCTTCCATAAACCAACAATAAGTGTTAGTGAGGATATGGAGAAAAAGGAACCCTCACACACTGGTGCAGCCACAAGAATAAGAACTGTATGATTTCCCCCACATATGGAATTTAAAATAAAAAGCTACAAACCAAACAAACAAACAAAAAACCCTCATAGATATAGACAAAAGAATGGTGTTGACTAGAAGGGAAGAGGAGTTGGGGGGAGGATAAAGAGTGAGTAAATGGTGTCAAATATATATGACAGAAGAACCCTAGACTTCGGTAGTGAACACACAACAGAGTATACAGATGTCTTATTATAAAGATGTACACCTGAAATGTAACCAGTTACCCTCAATAAATTTAATTTTAAAAAATTGATGTCATAAAATTCTAAATTCCAGTGTATTTAATTCATAGATTAAATCATAAGCTGGATCTAAATAAATTCTAATAGATTTGACATTATTAATCCACTTAATAACAAAATTCAAGAATATATATATACTTTCATATTCATTCATGTTTTGTGGTTCAAATTTTTCCATAAATGCTCAGAGAGATTATTTACCATTTTGTTTTGCTACTGTGAATGCTATTTTAAATCTTTAATTTCTTAGATGTTTTTCCTTCCTGTGGTAGAGAACCAAACCACTATTTATTGATTGTGCATAGAAAATGAATCTCTGATAAAGTGACTGTTGCTGGAGTCTCAGTATAGGTGCTCCATAATTTTGGTTGGGGTAACTGGACTTCGTTTCTAATAGATCTGAATATCTAACATTCTGATAGGTGTTTAAATTTAAGAGGAAGGGAACAAGCTAGAACTTGACTTCTGTTCCATCATTATTTTGGAAATAAGATCTTGAGTTCTAAACATCCTGTCGGGACTTTGAAATTATTACTTTTTACCCTTACAATGATTCATTTCTGCTCTATAAAACAAGTATTTTAGCAAAATATCTCAATCACTACCTCTTTTAATATTACCAGAAAACGACGATGTAACAATAAAAAATAAAAACCTCGTAAGAGTATGTGTGTGTGTGTGTGTGTGTGTGTGTGTGTGTGTAAGAATAAGTATGGAATCTATTAAGAATAAGCATAATAAAAGTAAGTATAATTTAATTTATAAAGCTGAATTATGAAATTAGTAAAATGGCACAAAACAAGACCAAAAAGTGGAAATGTTAGCTCAAATACAATAATTTCTATAAAGAACACATTAAATTGGATGTAAATAATAATGACACATAAAATAACAATTTAGAAAGCTACATCATTAGACAGAGGGAATTTCGAAAGCACGCAGTCCAACAAAACAAAGAACTAAAAATATGTAAAGAAAAAGTAAAGTGTAAGATGAACAAAGGCAGCGGGTATAAATCTGGACAAATTATCCATATAAGAAATATTGTAGAGGGAAAAAAAAATCACACCTAGATATATTACTGAAAATACTAGAGACAAATAAATAAATATGTCAAAGTGGAGTCAGCAAACTCTATCATATATGAAGATTAAACTCAGATTTCTCAATCTAAAAGACAGTGCAGGGGTGCAAGATTATAGACAGTACATTCAAAGCATTAAAAGACTCAGAATAAAGCAAAAACCTTGGCACATGCCTGTTTCCACATATTCACATAAGATATCAAGTCTGTAAGGTCCTGGAATAAGCATGGTAAATAACTATAACAAAGTATGTTTTATTACCATCTACAAAACTTACTATTGATAAAAATGCATTCTTGACAGTATCGATTATTGATTTGATATTTAGTGTTGCTAAAAAACAAAACAACTACAAAATTTTGCTAAAATACTTTTTTTCCACAGAGCAGCTAATTAAGTTACGAATATAAAAATTCCAAGTATTTTAGAACTCAATTTCTAAAAAGTCACAAGTATAGGTAGAGATTAAACAAAAAGCATTTTAAAATACAAGATTAGAGTAACTGCTATAAAAGAGATCATGACATTATAAAGCTATAATTTAAAAAAATGGGGTGATATTGGTATAGTGGAATCAGTTTAAAAAACTAATGGGAGAGACTACAGAGCTCTTAAAATGACTCATGCATCTATGGATCATAAATCTATTATAAAAATTGAAATGACAAGCCAAAATGTTACAGGATTCTCGAACAGAGAGAAGGGACACCGAGGCTATAAGCAGAAAGCAACATTTATTGATGCTGGGATGGCTCAGCGGATTCTTATCCAAAAGCTGAGCCCAGATTTAACATAATGGGCAGTTTTATATAGTCTTCTTCTGTATTCCTACACAGTTACAGATATAAGGAGAACATTGATTGCTTTGCAAGCTATGAGAAAACTGACATCAGCCAGAGAGTCCTGGAAAGGGAGGGCGCAGTCAGGGACGAACTTGTTCAAGCAGGAAATGACCCGGCAAGGTCAGGCTGTCACATTCCCCTCTTTGATGCTTGGACCCCCGACTGGATCAGAGAGCATCATCTTCTTCTTCTAATATTTAGTTTAGAGGCTGGTACCTCCATAGCATGAGGACTTTTGCTGCAGTTTTTCTTTCTACTATAGCCTCTATGAGGGAGGCAGTTGACCAGATAACAAGAGGCAATAGGCATGAGAGGAGGAGGAGTACCATCCCCAGCTAAGGTCTTAAAGCCACCAAAAGTGGAGAACCAGCCTCCAAAGAGGTTACTAGGGTCCCATCCTGATGAGATGTCATCCTCAGACTGTGCATAGATTGGTCAGTTTCCGGTGTGACCAAAGCAGGGCGGACGTCTTACCCTAGGTGTGTTAGTGCAGTCAATGTTTTCTTTTGGAGGGTTGCCTTAAGGGGCTCAGAAGAGTCTACAACACATTCTCACTCTGCGGCTGCGGGTTTAAGTCTGCTGTGATGTACCTAGGATGTTGTTTCAGGAACCTTAACTACAGTGGGGGTAGACAAAATAACAGCAAAAGGGCTTCACTACAGGGGTTTTAAGGGCTAAATGTCTCACTTTTCACCCAGACAGGGTCTCCTTCTAGACAGATGCGTGAATTCTCGTACAGCATTCCTTGGTATCTGACCATCCGGGTATTGGTTAGCCAATATTGTCTCTTGTACTCCAGTGTCATTACTGAATGTGGTACTCGAACTGTCAGTTCTTGCCCTATTGTCAGTTTATCGGCCTCTGACATGAGGGTCAAGGCTGAGAGTGCTCGCAACCAGGGTGGCCAGTCCTGGGTAACAGAGTCAAGCTGTTTGGAGAGATTAGCCACGGGATGGTGCTAAGATCCTAGCAGTTGGATTAAGACTCCTACTGCGACAGAAAGAAATTTTGGTTAAGTCTGGGAGTCCGAGTCCGGGGATGTTAGTGAGTGCCCATTTGATTTCTTCAAAGGCCTTCTGTTGTGTAGATTCCCAGAGCAGGGGCTCCCATTCTACCCGCTTTGTGGATTCATAGAGGGGTTTGGCCAGGATGGAGAAATTAGGTATCCAGATTTTGCAGAAGTCAGCTGTTCTGAGTAATTCGTGGACTTGTCACCAAGTGGTAGGGACAGGAATTAAGCAGATCGTTTGTTTTCTTTCTGGGCCGAGTTGGTGCTGTTCCTATGACAGGTGAAAGCCAAGGTATTTGAGTCTTTCTTGGCAGATTTGAGCCTTCCTTTTAGAGACCTTGTAACTCACTTCCCAGAGGAGATTGAGGAGTAGATGCGTTCCTTCCATGCATTCCTCGTAGGTCTTTCCTGTTAAGAGGAGATCATCTACATACTGGAGTAATGTACAGCTGTATTGGTCTGCTAGTCTGAACCTGGAACTGTCCTAAAGATGGTCTGGGAGTTTTAGAACCCCTGAGGCAGTTGTGTCATGTCAATTGGCCCTTGTCTCCCTATCAGGGCTTTCTCATTGAAAGGCAAAGATTGGATGACTTCTGGATCTGCTGGCAACACAGGCTTCTTTTCCTTCAACTGACCTTGGGAGGGTGTCAAGGCTCGGGCTAGGAGGACCCTACGGTTTTCGTCTAGGCAGACTCTCAAATAAGGGGGTCGAGTGCAAACTATTGCCTCCCAATAATCAATATAAGGAAATTAGTCTGGGTGGCTAGATTGGTCAGAAATGACTTGAGAGATCTTTGCAATGACCTCCCTCCCTATCGAGAGCCCCCTGCACTGGCCACTCAATGCCAAAAGAGGGCCCGTCAATCTCACAAAAAGTACGGAGTTTCTGTGGGGTGAGCTGAATTCCATAATCTCCTGAATAACCCTTTTTGAAATTCTTAAGCATATAACCTAAAGGTGTCTGTTTGTTGTCCACTCGTCCTTCCACCCATGGTTGGTAACACACACGCATTCAGAGATTCACTTCGCCCATCTAAGGCCGCTCCCCTCGCAGGGATCTTTCAGGTGCCTCTTAGCAATTGGTGGGTCGGTATAAAGTCCCAACTTAGAACACTGGAGTAAACTCCTCATGAAGATCCACTGACACCACCCTAAAGCCATATGAGATTCACCACAAACCCATGGATAGGGGCTCAATTCTCGTTTTGTAGTAAGGCCACATCTCAATTACATACAAACACACACCAAATACACTCCACCCTCCACCCTATGTACCTGAGAAGTCACGGTTTCCTCTAACAAATATAGAGTAATTGGGTGACCTTGGGAGTTGATCAGACTCCCTTTCTGTCCTCTAATGGCAGGCTGTTCCTGGGACCCTGGTCCTCACCACTTGGTCAGGCGGTACTCCTGGGCTGGTTCCTATGCCTCTCCAGGTTCTGTTGCGCTCTTGGAGCCGCCACCCAGGTCCACAGGAAGAGTTGTCTTCCCGTACAGACAACAGGTCCGCTAGCACACCAGGTGAAGTCCACTTCTCCCAGCGTCCCCTGGGCCAGATCCTGAAGGAAAGGGAGGCAAAAAAAACCACTGTCTCTAAATCTCAGACAAACCCCCAGAAATGTTGCAGGATTCTTGAACAGAGAGAATGGACACCGAGGCTATAAATAGGAAGCAGCATTTATTGATGCTGACACAGGATCAGCAGATTCTTATCCAAAGGCTGAGCCCAATTGTAACATAACGGGCAATTTTATACAGTCTCGTATTTCTGCATTCCTACACAGCTACAGATAAAGGAAGAAAAACACTGATCAGTTGGCAAGCTATAAGAAAACTGACTTCAGCTGGAGAGTCTTGGGAAGGGGGAGGCAGTCAGGAACAAACCTGTTTGAGCAGGAAATGGCCAGGCAGGGTCAGGCTGCCATAACACAGTTTTTTGAGCCCTGTAAAATTGTTAGTTAGCATATGAATAAGTAAATATTCCATGTCCTGGCCACTGTAACATTTTAATAAATTATCCTACAAGTGAATGAGGAAAAAATCAACTCAACTCAAAAGAGTGAAAAACTCTAATGCGTACACAAGAATTCCAGATGGCACACACTTTTTAAAAGCACAAATTAAAATAAAACTCATCAAAACTCATCAGATTGGCAAAACTCAGGCTGACACTGTCAAGTATTAGTAAAACTGTAGAAATTAATAAATATTGGAAACTACTAGTGGTTGTATAGGTTGGGAAAATATTGGAAAACAGTTTGGCATTATCAAGGAGATGTAAATAATTAACTACTTGTGAAAAAAAACAATTCCACGTTTTAGGACAGACAAATGGGTGCTTAGATACTCCAGAATGCATGGCAGATATGGCTACTGTAACAATGTTTATAAATACAAAAAACATAAGTAAAAACATCAGGAAAGAGAAGCCATCACCAAGAAAAAATTATATAAAGACATGTCATAGAATACTGCACAGACATGAAAAATATGTGTAAAATCAGAATATACCGTGCAAATGGAATAAAATACATCATAATCCTTATCAACACTACTCCATTAACAGAAAGGGTTTTTTAAAATTAATTAATTAATTATTTTATGGTGACATTAGTTAATGAAACCCAATAAGTTTCAGCTTTACACTTTAACAGTAAGGCATATATATATTTACACTGTGTGTTCATCTCCTACAGTTAGATTTCTTTCTGTTACCACATATTTGATGCTCTTTATGCTGTCTACCTTACCCTTCCCCCACCCCATACCCTCTGGTAACCACTCGCCTATAGTCCATGTCCATAAACCTCTGATCGTTTGTCCTGTTCATTTGCTGCTTTTAGGTTTCTATCCCACATATAAGTGATATCATGTGATTTTCTACTTTTACTGTCTGGCTTATTTCGCTTAACATGATTATCTCAAGGTCCATCCAAGTTGTTGCAAATGGTAGTATTTCATCTCTTATTATGACTAATATTCCATTGTATATATGTACCATAGCTTCTTTAGCCAATCATCTATCATAGGACACTTCTATTGCTTCCATGTCCTGGCCACCGTGAATAATGCTGCTATGAACATTGGTGTGCACATATCTCTTCAGATATGGATTTTCAAGTCTTTGGAGTAGGATTGCTGGATCACATGGTAGATCAACTCCTACTTTTTTGACGAACCTCGAAACTGTTTTCTATAGTGACTGTACCAATTTGCAGTCCCACCAGCAGTGTATAAGGATTATTTTTTCTCTGCATCCTTTCCAACATTTGTTATTACTTGTCCTGTTGATTATAGCTATTCTAACAGGTGTGAGATGGTATCTCATTATGGTTTTGATTTGCATTTCTCTAATAGCTAGCGATGTTGAGCATCTTTTCATCTTTGTTGGCCACTGGTACGTCCTCTTGGGAAAAGTGTCTGTTCAGATCCTCTGACCATTTTTTGATTGGATCATCTTTTTTGTTGTTAATGAGTTGTACCAGTTCTTTGTGTATTTTGGATATTAGACCCTTATCAGAGGCGTTGCTTACAAATATATTTTCCCATTCGGATGGTTCTCTCTTTACCAAGTTGATGATTTCTTTTGCTGAGTAGAAAAGAGCTTTTTAGTTTGATGTAGTCCCATTCATTTATTTTAGCATTTACTTGCCTTGCCTTTGAGTTCAAATTCATAAAATACTCTTCAAGTCCAAGGTCCTTGAGTTTAGTTCCTATGTTTTCTCTATGCATTTTATTGTTTCAGGTCTTATATTCAGGTCTTTAATCAATTTTGAGTTAACTTTGGTGTGTGGTGATAGGCAACAGTCTAGTTTCATTCGTTTGCAGGCAGCTTTCCAGTTTTCCCAGCATCATTTATTGAAGAGGCTTTCCTTTCTCCACTGTATGTTTTTGACATTTTCATCAAAAATTATTTGCCCATATAAATATGGGTTTACTTCTGGACTCTCAATTCTGTTTCACTGGTTCGTGTGTCTGGTTTTTTTTTCTGCCAATAGCATGCTGTTTTGATTACTGTTGCTTTGTAGTATAATTTGAAGTTGGGCAGAGTTATGCCTCTAGCCTCGTTCTTTGTTCTCAGAATGGCTTTGGCAATTCGGAGTCTTTTGTGCTTCCATACATACATGATTTTTTTGTTGCATTTCTTTAAAAAATTGACGATAGGATTTTGATGGGGATTGCATTAAATCTGTATAATGCTTTAGGTAATATGATCAATTTAACTACGTTGACTCTTCAAATCCAAGAACACAGAATATCTTTTCATTTCTTTGTATTTTCTTCGATTTCTTTTAACAGGATCTTCTAGTTTTCATTATAGAGATCCTTCACATGTTTTATTAGATTTATTCCTAGGTATTTTATTTTTTGTTGAAGTTGCAAAAGGAATTATTTTTTCCACTTCTTTTTCTGAAACTTCATTATTAGAATATAGGAATGCTATGGATTTTTGAATGTTGATTTTATATCCAGAAAGAACACTGTATTTGCTTATTGTTTCGAGTAGTGTTCATATGGAGTCTTCAGGGTTTTCTATATAGAGAATCATGTCATCTGCAAATAGTGACAGTTTGACTTCATTTCCTATTTGGATCTTTTATATTTTTCTCTTGCCTGACTGTACTCATTAGGACCTCCATGTTATATTGAATAATAGCGGCAACAGTGGACATTCTTGCCTTGTTTCTTAGGGGGAAGGTTTTTAGTTTTTCACCATTAAGTATAATGTTGACTGAGGGTTTGTCATATATGGCCTTTATTATGTTAAGGTACTTTGCTTCTGTACTGATTTTGTTAAGTGTTTTGATCATAAATGGATGCTGTATCTTGTTGAAGGCTTTTTCTGCATCTATTGATATGATCATATGATTCTTATTTTTGTTTATGTGATGTATCACATTAATTGGTTTGCTTATATTGAACCATCATTGTGCCTCTAGGATAAAGCCCACTTGATCGTGGTGTATGACCTTTTTAATATGTTGCTGTATTCACTTCGCTAGTTTCTTATTTAGGATTTTTGCATCTGTGTTCATGAAAGATGTCAGTCTGTAGTTTTCTTTTTTTGTGTTATCTTTACCAGTTTTTGGTACAGGGTAATATTGGCCTCATAAAATGAGTTGGGAAGTAGTGCCTCCACTTCGATTTTTTGGGCTTGAGGAGAACAGGTATTAAATCTTCTTTGAATGTTTGGTAGAATTCACTGGTGAAGCCATCTGGTCTGGACTTTTATTTTTTGGTAGGTTTTTGATAACTGTTTCAATTTCAATACTGCTGATCAGTCTATGTAGATTTTCCAGTTCTTCTTGATTTAGTCTAGGAAGGTTGTATTTTCAAAGTATGGTCCATTTCTTCATTTCGTGTTATATTCTTTTTCATAGCATTCTTTTATAATCTTTCATATTTCTGTGGTGTCTGTCATAATTTCCCCTCTTTTATCCCTGATTTTGTTTATTTGTGCCCTTTCTCTTTTTTCTTTAGTGAGTCTCACCAGGTGTTTGTTCAGTTTATTAACGTTCTAAAAGAACCAGCTCTTTTTTATATTTATATTTTCTATTGTTTTTTGTTTGTTCGTTTTCAATTTCATTTATTTCTGCTCTAATTTTGGTTATTTCTTTTCTTCTGCTGACTTTAGGCTTCATTTGTTCTTCCTTTTCTAATTTTTGAAGATGAAGCATTAGGTTATTTGGGCTGTTCTTGTTTTTGGAGATAGGCCTGTAATGATATGAACTTTCCTCTTTTGACCACTTTTGCCATATCCCAAAGTTTTGATATGTTATACTATCAATACCATTTGTTTCTATGTATTTCTTGATCTCTCTTTTTATTTCTTCTCTGACTCAGTTATTCTTCAGTAGCATGTTGTTTAATCTCCATGTATTTGTGGTTCTTCCTGCTTTCTTTTTGCAGTTGATCTCTAGTTTCAAAGCATTATGATCGGAGAATACGGTTGGTATGATTTCAACCCTCTTATATTTGTTGAGGCTATTACTGTGTCCCAGTATGTGGTCGAATCTTGAGAATGTTCCATATGCACTAGAGAAGAATGTATAAGCAGCTGTTTTGGGATGGAAGGCTCTGTAAATGTCAATTATGTACAGTTGGTCTAATATGTCCTTTAAGGATGTTATTTACTTATTGAGTTTCTGTACGGATGATCTGCCCATATCCGACAGTGGGGTATTTAGGTCCCCTACTACAAAACTATGATAGTGTTTTGGTTTGTTTTTCCCTTTAGTTCTATTAGTAATTGCTTTATATATTTCGGGGCTCCCTGATGGGGAGCATAGATATTAATGTGTTATGTCTTCTTGGTACATGATTCCCTTTATCATTATGAAGTGTCCCTCAATATCTTTACCTTTTTTATTTTGAAATCTATTTCATCTGATATTAGTACCATTTCTCCCACTTTTTTCTGAATGCCATTTTCTTGAAGCATCATTTTCCACACTTTGAGTCTATATCTGTCTTTAAAACTGAGATGTGTCTCCTGGAGGCAGCATATGGTTGGGTTTCTTTTTTGATCCATTCTGCAACTTTGTGCCTTTTTATTGGTGAGTTCAGTCCATTTACATTTAGTGCGATTATTGAAATATGAGGTCTTCTTACAGCCATTTTATCTTTTGCATTCTGGTAGTTCAGTGTTTCCATTGCTTCCTTGTCCTTGTATGTCTGTGTTCTTTATTTTGGCTTTTGTGGGTTTTCCCTCTGGTTCTTCTTGTTTTATATACTTCAGTTCTGAATCTTTGGTGTGTGGTTACCATTACAAATATGTAAAGGATAGTTATATATATATACAGTCTTACATTTTCTTCTGTGCGTGCCTTATCTCCATTCCTCTTTATGAATTTAGATCTTTGAATCCTCCCCTTGTGTCATTGTCGTCTCAATGTGTCCATATTTATGCTGAATGTTCACTACTATCTTGCTATAGTAATTCTCTTCTTATTGTTTATGCTTATAATGCCCTGTTCTTAGTAAAGGTTGCACTCCTCTGCTTCTATTTGCCTGACAGTCACCTTACTCCTAAATGCTTTTTTTTTTTTTTTGTCATTTTGTTTTAGGTGAGTTGACCCCTTTCAGTATTTCCTGTAGTGCAGGCCTCATAGTAGAGAACTCCCCCAATTTTTGTATGTCTAGAAAGGTCTTAATTTCTCCACATCTAAAGAAAAGCTTAGCTGCTAGTTCCTTTCACTTAATAGTTTGAATATTTTAGTTTGAATATTTGATTGCATTCCTTTCTGGCTTGTAAGGTTTGTGCTGAGAAGTCTGAGGATAACCTAATGGGTTCTCCTTTATAAGGTACCGTCTTCTTTTCCCTGAGAATTGTCTTTGTTGTTGATTTTTGATTTTTGATAATTTTAATACGATGTGTCTTGATGAAGAGCTTTTTGGGTTGACATAATTGGGTGTTCTGTTGACTTCTTGAATTCCAAGCTCCAGCTCATTCCTTAGATTTGGGAAATTCTAGTCCACTATGTGTCTGAAAATTCTTTCTAGTCTCTGCTCCTTTTCCTCGCCTTCAATAATGCCCATTGTTCTTATGTTTCCTCTCCTGATGGTATCAGCTCGCTCTTGTATTTCTCATTAATTTTCATTCTTCGGTTTCTCTCTTCTTCCTTCTGATTTATTTCTAGATTTCTGTCTTTGATATCGCTGATCCTTTCCTCCATTTGGTCAACTCTATATCCCAAGCTTCCTATTTCATTTTTCAAATCTTGCAGTGTGTTTTTCATCTCCAGAAAATCTACCCTCTTCTTTTTGAGGGTTTTGATCTCCTTACTAAATAACTCATTCTGCTCATCTAATTGTTTTTTCAATTCCTGAAATTGTTGATATGACTTGTTTCGGAATTCACTGAGTTTTTTCAGAAGTACTATCCTCAATTCTCTGTTGTTTAAGTTGAATATTTCTATGTCTGTAAGCTTTTTTTCTGGAGATTTTTCTCTTTCTTTCTGAGATGTCTTGTCACCTTGGTTGTTGATGGTTTTTTAATGGACTATTTCTCCACCTGAGCATTAATGGAAGTATATTCTCTTTTTCCAGAAAGAAGATTTATTACATAAAGGTCTCTCTTTAGCCTGTTGCAAAGAAGGCGCTTTTCTTTTGGTTTCCATTAGGTGGCGTCTAAGTCTCTTGGACTCCTGCTTTATGTAAAGCCTTAATAATGCCTTTTTTATTTTTCTTATGGATGTTTAATTGTGCTCACTACTCTCAGTCTCAGTCCCTGTCAGTGTTAGCGATAGTTTAGGTAGCATTTGCTCATATTCCTCTGGGCTCTGTGGTGTTCAGAGGATATGGCAGGAGGGGCCCTCTAGGTTGGGGGTTGGAGGCTACAGCTCAGCCTCAGTTTTACAAGAGTGGCTGGTAAAATCAACTGTTGTTTCTCTGCCATCTTGCTTCTCCTCTTTCTGCCCTGATGACTGGGCACTGCCACCAGCCGCAGGGAGCTCACAGCTCTCCCAGGCAGGGCTGTTCAGGGAACTCGCCACATCTTCTCCCTCCACAACCCCCTACAGGGAGCTCTAGCTGCGAGAGGCAGCTTCTTTGTTTCTCCCAGTCTACCACCCGACTCCCGGGGTTCTGACCTGTGGTAGTTCTTATGCGCAGATCCCATGCTCAGACGTGCTGGTGTGCAGTTTGAGTGTTTTTTGTTGAGTGTTAGATGTTCAGCTTATTATTGTTTCAAGGGGAGAGCTCTGGGGATGACTCTCACTCCACCATGTTTCTCGGAAAGTTTTTTTAAATAGGTGAAACTCAATTACTTTCATCAAGTATTTCCCACATAGTTGGTAAAAGTATCAGAAAATGCTTACCTGAAATCATTGGAGAGGAGCTTCTCTCTGGGAATGGGGATAATCCTTCTGGAAGGTGCACTGGTGGCTCCTGAGGTCCTATTTATATCCCATTTCTTGACCTGGGCAGTAAACGGATATTAATTTTAGAGCTGGTTATTCAACTGCACATGTAAGTTCTATGCAATTTTCTTCAATATTTCAAAGTTTGGAAGACCAAAATTGGCAGGATGGGGGTGGGATAAATAAATATGTGATTTACATTAAGAGAACTGTCATAAGAACTATGAATTCTTTTTCATTGGACCACATGCATTGTTATAGCAAAGTTAAATACCTGTAGTTTTTTAAATTAATAATATAAATTTCAGGTGTACTTTACAATGCCAAATGTGTACTCCATTGTGTGCTCACCACCCCGTCTAGCCTCCTCCTGTCACCATATATTTGATCCCCTTTACCTTCTTTGCCCTCTCCCCATACCCAGAACTATGACATTTTAATGCAGAATAGGAAAGAGTTGGGTGAGGGCCCAGAGGATGCAGCATGTACCTGAAATGGCCCTTTCAGCGCAACCAGAGACTGTGGGCCGGGCAGGCACAGAACGGAGCAGCAGGCGCAGCATTTTCCTGGTCCAGTTACTTCAGGCTCACCCAGCGATACGAACATTCCCATCTGTGGATAGATCCAAGTTTACCAAAGGTGACCTGAAGATGACACCAGACGCTTCCTCTCACATGGAAATGCCTCCGATCAGCCTCCATTGGCCTAGTGCTGCCGATGCCCCGCTCAGTGCCTTCCGGGTAATGTAGTTCTCAGCTCCCAGGGCCTCAGGGAACTGTCTCCAGCACTGAAGCAGGGGATGCTGGCAAGGGGTGTCTGGAGGCTCTGAGGAGGGGTTGGGCTTTCACACTTCTTAAAGGGGACGAACCCAGATTTCTGTGGAATTTCATCTGTGTAGATCACAGTAATGTACAGAGACATATTATTCCAGATGTTCCCCAAAGCAACAAAACCAGATAGGCACATGAGCCATATTTTCACTCAGACGCAAAGTACATCCACTCACAGTTGAGATATGATTACCACTGTCTTATTTGCTCTTCAAATCCATGTAGACTGAAGCTTTGGAATCAATTGGATGAGGTCAGGGTCAAGAAAGTGAAGAATGCAAACTGAGCCATAGTAGGGAAGACAGAGACAGGATCGCACATGGCAATACAGAGAAGAGAGATGGGATGGCCTCAAGCAGGTGGGGGCAATGTTTTTATCTCTGGTTCCCTCAAAAAAACAAAACAAAACAAAACAAAAAACAAAAACAAAAACAAAAACAAAAAACAAAAACGTAGAGCTTAGGAACTGGGCCATTTTTCTTACTCTATATCCTGATATGTACTACTCATTTTTAGAAGCTAAGAGCTATCTGAAAGAATGACTTACCACATGCAATTTCCTGAAAGGATTGGTGACTGTGGTCACAGTATTCAGAAAAGGGGTACCTGATCTCTGACATAAAGGATCAGATGACATGATCCCCTTTCCTTGCTGGGAGGTAAATATAATTTCACCTGCTACAGCAATAACTATGCATGGGGGGTTGAGATTATCTCAGAGAATTATTTGTGAAATGTTGAAATTACTGAAATCAATGATTATTTAGTTATTCAAAGTTGGTGGCCAAGATAGCTCTTAGCCATGTGAACAAGGTTAGGATCTCAGTGTGGTTTGAAGGGACACTTAAGTCTGAGAAATGAAAGAATGAAGCTGAGCACGTGGTTACACAGGAAACTTGGCTAGCCAGAGTTATGACTCTCTAAATTTATTATTATTATTATTTAAATCATTTTTTAGTACACTGAGCAATACCAGCTTAAAAGGATGATGTAGAGAAGAGATAGCTTTGCTAGAATACTAAAAACAAATAGGGCATCTGTAGTATCCTATTCATTCTCTCCTTAAGAAATATTCATTAGGTACCTATTGCATTCTAGACACTTGTGGCTGCATAAGACACAGCAGAATCTAATAAGTCAAAGACCCCAAAGACCTCCATGAGGCTTTCATTCTAGTCAAAGGACAGTAAATATTAATGACAATAGTCAATTATGTAATATTTCTATATGTTACCTGTGAAAATAAGATAAAATTAGGGGTGCTATTAAATGGGGTTACATTTTTGCAATTAAAGTTTTCAATAGATTATTAAGGGAAAACTCCATTATTAAGAAGATATCAGAGCAAACTGAAGGTCATGATCTAAGCCTTGTGGATATTTTGGGGAATTAGTTCCAGGGAGAGAAAGTCAAAACAAAGACCCAGGTTTATTTCCCTCCAGTAAAAGCAAGGGACCTGAAGTACATTCAGGTGAGTAAGCAGGAGAGTGGAAAGAGATGAGCTGAGGGATGTTCTGGGGCCAGACACATAGAATAGGGCAGGCCATTTTGAAGAGTTTTCAACTTGTTACAAATGAACTGGGGAGCTAGGACAAAAAAAAAAAATGAAATGGAATAGAACCTGTCTGTGTTAATGAATTATTGTGACTACTGTGCTGAGAACCATTAGAAGTGGGAGACCATGTAGAAGACTGTTACTAAGATCCAGGTGAGTGGGATGGTGACTCTGACTAGGATAAGCAGTGGTGGTGATGAAATGTGGCCAGATTTTTTTGTTGTATTTTATCACACACACCCCAAAAACCCCCACAATTTAAAACGGTGCTTTAAGAATTTTCATAACACACAGACATACACTAAAGGCACTATTAGGAAAAATATTCAAGCATCTAAAAGACGCTTCACTGGAAGCTTGTGTAAGAGGTAGATGGTTCATAAATTTTTATTGATAACTATTTCATGTGCAACTGAATTTGAATTAAAGTTCTTTGGCTTATTCCAACTTCCTATATTAAACAGCTCTTTGGCACATAGTAACTGTCAGAATGTAAAAGCACTTTATCACCTTACAGACGATAAAGTTCTTTTATGTGATAGCCTTGCTTACTCTTGGAAAATCACATGTATGTCTTCAATTACGACAGAATAGTGAAAAGGAGAACAACAATCAAATTCACCCAATCCTCTATGACATAATTTATGGCTTTCTGTAATCTTGCAGAGGGACACAAACCCTATCTGATAGGTTCTATTTCTTTTGGAGTTAATCAGTAGAACCCATCAGCAGCCTGAACAGCTACGGTTTGAGGCAAACAGCCCAGGGAGAATACAAGGATCCATAACCTCTGAATCAGTTGCTCTGGCAGTGACAGTGTCTATAGGACACAGGTCTGCAGGTCTCGAGGAATTCTGTACACTTTCATCCCATAGTCACAGACAATGAAACACTGATAGATGCCCTTTAGAAGAGGCACATCCACTCTGGTTTGTGGCAGTCTTCCCACTTCCTACAAATCCAACTGGTTTCTGTTTAGAATTTGGTCCCCACCCTGAGCCTTTTAAGCCCTGCATCCACTACATGATTTTTGACTTTAGGACGCAGGCTCCCAGGTAGATCAGGGGAGGAAGATGGGACATCCTCTGAGTATAAATGACTCAATGCATGCTGTTGCCAAATGCAATGAAGATTGTCAAGACAACTGCCCTGTCCTCAAGCTAACTATTAGAACCATAAGTAATCTTTGCATCCAGGCCAGTGTACAAAATTGGGGGCAGAAGTTCTATAAACTTTCCCAGGAGACCTTGTGCAGCAATGCAAACTGACTCAAACCTGGACTGAGTGCTGTTCTTTGTCCTATTTCCTCTGAAACATATAAAGTAGAGGGTCCAATAAAACCTGTTCACGCTTTCATTCTGGCACAGTCCAATTCTTTTCTCACCCACAGCACACAGTGCATAGAAGCCCAAGAAGCTAAATGTAGCTCAATGAGATCTTTACTATTACAAAAACCTTAGGGTGAGCAAGGAGTTCCTACATAGGGGAACCTGGTGACTAAAAAAGTCCATTACAAGCAACAAGAGACAATAATGCCTCCGACAAAGAGAAACCTCTGTAAGCTGCCAGCTGAGGCCAGCTCAAGTCGTCTTGCAAAACAGTAACATCCACACCCAAACCAGTCTGGGAGAGGAAACGAAGCCTTACCAAAATGGCTTAAATGCCTGGGGAATACACCAGATAAAACAAGAGAGCATAGCAATCTGCTCTCCCTGAGCATTTTAGAGACTAAGGTAATACACAGTAGCTCCATGCCAGTTAATAGAGGGAAGATGGCTTCTGTAATAGACACTAGCAATGGCAGATCTTCAGTAAAGGCCCAGGTAGGTCTGAAAGTACAAAATTTTTCCACATATCTGACACTTTAATCAGCTGCCCCAGAAGGAAGACTGCCAGTCCACTTGCCAGGGTTTCAACACTGGGTGAAACCACTACTTAAAAATAAAAAAAAGAGTATAGCAAAATGCTGTCATATTGGCATAAAGACATACATATAGAAAGATGGAATACAAGAGAGCCCAGAAACAAACTCTTACATATGTGCTCAGATTTTTAACAAGGGTGTAAAGAGTGTTCAACGGGAAATGAGTCTTTTCAGCAGATGGTGTTAGGATAGCCACATGTAAAAGAAGGAAGTAGTACCCTTTTCTTACATGATATATATAAAAATGAACCCCAAATGGATCAAAGACCTAAAAGTATAATACTCTAAGAAGAAAACATAGGAAAAGAGATTCATGACACTGGATTTAGCAATAATTTCTTGGACACAATACCAAAGGCACAGGAGACAAAGATAAAAATAAATTTGGAATATGTTGAAATTGAAAACTTCTGTGCAAAAAAAGGACTACTTGAACAAAGTGAAAAAGCAACCCTGCCCTGCTCTATTTTCTCCTCAGAATGGGAGAAAATATTTGTAAATCATGTATCTGATAAGTGGTTAACACCTACAACATATAGAGAACTCTTACGTCAGCAAAAAAAACTGATTAAAAAATGGGCAAAAGATTGAAACAGACATTTTCCCAAAGAACATATACAAACAGCCAACAAGCAGATGAAAAGATGCTCAACATCATTACTCCTTAGGGAAATGCAAATCAAAACCACAATGAAATAACACTGCATGTCCCCTAAGATAGTGTAATAAAAAAAAAAAAAGTGTTGGGGAGAGTGTAGGGTAACTGGAACACTTAAGCACTGTTGGGAATTTAAAATGGTATAGCTACTATGGAAAACAGCTCCTCAGTTGCTCAAAAAAGTTAAAAATCGAATTACCATATAATCGAACAATTCCACTGCTGGGTATATACTTAAAAAGAATGAAAAGCAGGGTCTCAAAGAAATATTTGTGCAATCATTATTACAACATTATTCACAATAGCCAAAAAGATGGAAGCCATCCTAGTGTCTACTGATGGATGGATGGCTATAGAAAAACTGGCACATACATAGAATGAAATATTATTCAGGAAGGAAGTTCTGACATGCTACAACATGGATGAACCTTGAGGAAATTGTGCTAAGTGAAATAAGCCAGTCACAAAAGTACAAAAACTTTATGATTCTTCTTATATAAGGTATCCAGAGTGGACAAATTTATAAACAGAAAGCAGAATGGGAGAATGAGGAGCTGTTGTTTAATGGGTATGATTTCAGTTTTATAAGACAAAAAGACATCTGGATGTTTGTTTTACAAAAATGTGAATGTATTACAACTGAACCTTACCCTTAAATATAGTTAGGACTGCAAATTTTTTTACATGTATTTTAAGACACAATAAAGAAAAATCAAAACTGACTAGCAGTACTTCCCAGTGCTAAATCAGAGCAGATTTTTCTTTAAAGACTTTTCCAATTTGCAATACTCTTTGGTGTGAACTTTTTGATGCCGAGTGAGGTGGTATTTCTTTCTAAAGGCTCTCCCACATTCACGGCACTCATAAGGCTCCTCCCCAGTATGAATGCTCCGATGCTGGCGAGGCTAGAGGTGTACCTACAGGCATTCCTGCATTCGCTGCACTCATAAGGCATTATTATCTGACAAATAATGAGTGTGTAGCTGTCTATGAAGAATTTCCCACATTTGCAAAATTCATGTTTTTTCTCTGATGTGAACATTTTGGTGCTGAATGAGGTGGGAGTTTTGGCTAAAGAGTCTACTACATACACTGCATTCATAAAGTTTTTTCCTCCAGTGCAGCTTCTCCAATGTCTAATGTGATGCAACTTGTGCTTAAAGCATTTCCCATATTCACTACACTCGTAAGGTCTTTCTCCAGTGTGCGTTTTCTGATGTCTCTCAAGTGTGAAGCAATATCTAAAGAATCTTCCACATTTCCTGCACTTAGAACACCTTCCCCTAGTATAAACTCTCTGCTGAGTAATAAGCATGGAGCAGTCTTTAACGCACTTCTCACACTGGGTACCCTCATAATGCACTGGCCTACTGTGAATTCTCTGGTGTTCAATGAGACCAGACCATTGAGTAAAGACTCCCCCGCATGCAAGGCGCTCAGATGACCTTGCTCCAGTGTAGGTTTTCTGGAGCTCAGAGAGCATTTGTTTATGGCTAAAAGTGTTTCCATATTCATCACACTTATAATCATTTTGGCCACTTTTGACTGTCTGACTGCTCTCAGTGTTGTGTGGCTTCCCACCACTGTGAAAGGCTTGCTGCTGGAGGAGGCTTGAGCTGGCTGGAAAGTCGTTCCCACCTTCCCTCCATGTCAAAGTCCTCTCTGTCATGTGACCACTGCAGTTCCTTGTGAAAGAAGGCCTTGTCTCATCCCATCCAGAAAGTTTCTTTCTACTCGGCTCCTTACAGTATTGGGAGAGATCTGTCATACATGTGCATACCTCTTGCTGAGGGTGTGTTCCATTGTGCTCGGCCAGGCACAAAATGCCTTTCAAAAGGGAGCTACACATCTCACAGAGCTGGGCCTTCTGAGTGGACAGGTCTGGCTTTGGAGTCCTGACCTGTGACTCTTCCACAGAATCACCTTGATCAGAAGGTGCCTCCTTACCCTGGGCTCCATGCCAACAACCTGTAAGCAGAGACATGCCAGTGAATGCATATTGACTTTGGTGGGACAGGGCAGCCCCATCACAAATGAGTGTTAGACACACCACAAATGAGTACACAAGGCTGCTGACAGGCAAGGAGGCCGAGAGCCAGTGAGAGGAAGGTCTGCTGTGCAGAGTTGGGCCTGGGAAGCTGATGGTGGGAGAGCCCTGATGATGAGGAAGGCCCCAAGGACGGGGTTATATCTTAGTCGGCTCAGGCTACTATAACAAAATACCACAGACTGGGTGGTATTTTGACAACAAAAATAATCTTATAAGCAACAGAAATTTATCTCTCACAGTTCCAGAGCCTGAAATTCTGAGATCAAAAAGCCAGCATGGTTGGGTGAGGGCCCTCTTCAGGGACACAGACTTCTTGTTGGTTCCTCACATAGTGGAAGGAGCTAGGGAGCTCAGTGGGGTCTCTTTTCTAAGGTCACTAATCTCATTCATCAGGGCTCTTCCCTCTTGATGTAATCACTCCCCAAGTCCCCATCTGCTAATATCATCACTCTGGGCATGAGGTTTACAACATATGAATTTGAGGATATAAAAACATTCAGACCACAGCAGGTTCTATGCAGGAAGGAGAGGCAGGGGCTCTAACTCACTCCTCTGTAAGTGGCTTTCAACAAGGTCATAGCTGGTGGTGACTGGTGAGCACTGTGTAGCAGATTGTGTCCAGACACAGAAATGTCTGTGACACAGTAGTTGGTGTTCAAGGGTTATTTAAAGATATGTGCAGATGTCATAAAACCTTAAGTGTAGGTCAAATGTTGAGAGTACTGCAACGGCAGTAGTGGAAGGGTACAGGTGAGAGTCTTGGTCAGAAGTCAGAATCAAAATATCAATGGGAAAGAAGGTAGAAATGAGTGACGTTTGGCCCTGGCATCATAAAAGTGTAAACACTGGACAGATACCAGGATAACTGAAACCCACTTCTCACAGGTCACCATTTCCCATCTCGTGTGAACCAGGGCCATATTCTTTTGAGCTGCTCTTGACACTGCAGAAGTAATGCCCACCCTGTCAGGCACCTGGGACTGCCCTTACTGCTCAAACTGAGTAACTACCTGAACCTGGAAGAGGCAAGTCCAGAGGAAAAGACAGGAAAGGAGGTGGACAAAACATACCCAGAATGACCCACCCCATGACAGTCAACATTCTAGTTACAAGAACATCAGAAGAGGAGCCTTTAAAAATACAACCCAGTAATCCTCACAAGTAGTGAGCATGTTCATGGCTGAAATTCCTGGCACGGGCAGAACTCAAAGTATGTCAGTAAGTGGCAGTATCTAGGCTGAGAGAGCTGACCAGAGACAAGCCAGGTGAGAGAGGTCTCCTAGACAGACTTCAAGATTTCTGACTCCTGAGCCCTGTCTGTGGGTACTCAGAGCAGCTGGGATGGGGCTTCATGGGGACAGTGAGTATAGGACACACAGGCCAGCCCTGTATGTGCCAACAACGCATACACTAGGGAGCCAGGAGAGGTGGTAGTGCCCAGTCTGGCTGTGGGGAGGAGAGAGCTGCCCATAGGGAAAAGGGGAAGAACAGTGCCCAGCCCAGGACCCTGGGGTAGGTGTGAGGGCCTTACCTACAGAGGACAGAAGTGCAACGTTCTCCATCATCACACAGTACAGGAGCCTCTGAGCTTTATCAAGGAGGTCCCACTCCTCCTGAGAGAAATGGATGGCCACGTCTTCAAAGACCACATGGCCCTAAAAAATGGGGACAGTTTAGTCTATGAGCAGCTTCTTGTTCTGTGTTTCCTTCAATTCTGTATTTATTTATTTATTTGCCATCCATTAATTACAGGGGCCAAACTGATGGTCAAATTTGTTTATATCTCCTCTGGCATCCAGAGCCCACTGTCTCAACCACCTCCTTAACTAACTCTCACACACCAAGTCAGTATTTCTCCTCTCTTAGGTCAGCCCAGGGCCCGTGCCAGGAAACCAGGGACAGCCATCAAGCCAGAAGACCTGCCAGAATCGTTCAGACTAGTCAGTCCTAAACTATTTACCTTACTCTCCTCATCTTTTCTGAGGAAACCCCAATAAAGGCTCTGGCCTAGGTTTCCCCTCACTGCTTCTTCTGCCTCCTGATCAAATCTGATGCTTCCTAACGTGGCTCTGTGTGTTGTGGGTTCATTGAACACTTGGGAAATTTCAGGGAAAATAAAAAGCTTTTTCAAATATATCAATTTCTCTATGTTGTCATTTACTGATGTGTGTAAATTAAAACCCTGTGGGTACAACCACTCATACACTTCTCTCTCCACGATCTTCAGTCCTCCCAGCATACATTGCCCCCTGCTCACTCTTCCCAGTGTGGAAGTTAACAGGTGCTGGGGGCCCCGGTGCCTGCTCTCTCTACAGTACCACTGATCACCGTGTCTGGCATACAGTAAAAACAGATTGGGAACAGAAAAGCACTACCCAGGATCTAGCCTGGTATGTGGGGCCTCACCCTTCTCCTGTCAGCCAATTTCTCTAAGATCTCCCAGGCCTTGCCTCCCAGACAACCAAACTCAGTCTCTTCATTTTACCTTAAGTGGCCAGTACCTGGGCCCCACGCCAACTGTTCACATGCCTCCTCACATGCACACCACTATTTGAAATGCCCTCCCTCAAGGTTCTGACCCTTCACAGCTCACAACAATAGGCACTTCTTTGGCATTCCAACATGCCACTCTGCATGCGGAATCCAGGCAGGGCATGGCAAATGCAACCAGCATCTTAATCCATCTGCTCTCGCCCTAGAACACCAAAGTCCCCCAGCACCAGAGTGTACTAAGCTCTCATTTGAAGATCTCCCCACCTAATCCAGTTTCTGTCTTTAACCCACCACAAACACCTAAGTGAGGATCTCAAGGTACCTGGCCCTCTCGTACTTCTGCACTGCTCACACTATCTCATGAGCAGTCTTCACCTTCTCTCTCCACCTCACTGTCATTCAAAGCCCCAGACTAGCAAGACATCTAGCTGATGCCTTTTTGCCCTTAACTAATCTATCAGCCTGAATAAAACAATCCAGGCAAGGGTCACCACAAAATTTTGCTGAGGCCATAGAGTGGTAACAAGCCCTGCCCTGACCTAACATCTAACCTTCATGGAGAAACCTCAGAATCTGTCTCATGTCCACTATCCCCTAAGAAAGTTTGCTGACCTTGCACCTTTCTATTCATAAGTACACACACCCACAGCCAGCTCCTTATCTTGTTTGTGATGCTCATTGCCACCATCAGAGTGCCCAAATGAGACACTGATTTGGCTCCTTCATTCCCTTATTTGTTCCTAATGTACTACAACAACATAAAGATGCCCCTTCTGAAATCTCCCATAGCTTCACCAGGGCCCACACAGCTTGTTGTGGCTGTCTCCAACCTGAATGCCTTCACTGAACTTCAGGCCTCTGGGCCCAACTGCTGCCTGGACACATCCACTCAGAGCCTTGGGAATATTTGTGATGCGGCCAAAACCTGATTCTTCATATTCCCTCTGAAAGTTCCTTCTATGGTTGACTTCCCACATCATAACTGATGGGATATCCATTCTGCTAAACAAGGCCAAAACCTGGTGTTTGGCCATCCCTGACTCCCTACTTCATCTCATTCTCCATATCAGATATGTAAACAGTTCTGAGCAAAACACTGCCAGAAGCCAACCACTCCTCTACCTCCACAGCCACCACTCTTGTCCAGCCACCACTAGCACTCACCTGCACTGAGGCAGTAACTTCCTCATAAGCACCCTAACTTTATCTTCACTGCTATCATCTATTGTCCACTCCATAACCAGAGGGTGTCTGTAAAAACTTGGGTCAGATAACCTCCCTCCTCTGCTCAAAACCATCCCTAGCTCCCACTGTCCTCAGATTAGAGGCCAAGAACCAAAGGCTATCATTCTGGGCCTGGACCCTGCATGCCCTGACCTCCTGCCACCCCTCTCCCTATCCCATCAGATGTAACAGCAATGTGCAATTTCCTAAACATTCCAGATAAGTCTCACCTGCTAGCATCTGAACATTCTGGATCCTGCACCCTGGATGCATGTCACGTTTTACCCCAACAGTTGTCTGAAATGAAACTGACCCATTTAACTCAAGACCCTGAGCTTGGTGGAACCACAGGATTTTCAGACCCAAGAGAGAGAAAGAAGGATAGTTGGAGTCTCAGAACACCATTATTCCCTATACTGGGGTACCTAAACCATCGGGGTGATAACTAGAGTAGGGGAGAGCCTGGGATACCTTCTACTTAACCATGCGGGGTCCATAAGCATTTCTGCCACCACCATGTGACCCTGTGGGAAGAGGGAGGCCATAAGAAATGGGTAACCATTTCTTGCATGATCCTACAAGCCGAGCCAGACCACTACCCTGCCCTGTTCTAACACAGAAGAAAGCAATCTCAGCCTGATGGTCTAAGCTCAGCTCCTCAGCCTCCGTGCTCTCTTACCAGCTGGGAGATTCTGGAGAAGGACCGAATCTCTAGGAACCCTCATGCCCTCATCTGTAAAATGGGCATTAGATCTACTCACAGGGTGGATAGTGGTTCTAATGCCCATTTTACAGATGAGGGCAAACTTAAGTAGTATGCACTATATACCAGCTATTATTGTCCACGTGATCAATGGTTTCGTATATGTTTTCAGTATAAAAGAAGCGGTAGGGTTTTGAAAATTTGAGCATCCATTTTTCTCACTTTTTAAGGTTTTCAGAGGATGTGAAACTAAACTTTACATTGCAAGCAAATACTTAAAACTATATTAACATTCAGACCAATTATTAAGTGTTCAGATAAATTTAATTCAATGTGTTCAATTCTAATTGCCTGTGTGTACATTTAGAGGGGTGTCGGTTCATTAGTGTTTAAATCAATAACTGTTTCACACACTCTTAAGTAAACGAGTTGCAGGGAGGCATAGTGCAGGCAGGTCAGCTACTAGCCGTTTCAGCAACCAGGCCTGCCTGTAACATAATCCTCTAAAGGGAGTGTGCAGGAAGCTCTGACTGGACAGTGGAGCATCCCTCTTGCTCTCTCTGAGGGCTGAAGGAGGTAAGAGCGCAGTGGCCTGCTCTAGGACCTAGCTACTCCACTAACCCAACTGATCTGTCTTGTTCCACAGGGAGTGGTCTTGAGGGTCTGCTTAGCCTACACTGAGGAGAATATACACCAATTCACAACTCAGCCTCCACCCAGGTCAGCTCCTATATAGGCCAGAATTTATCCTATGCCAGGAATGCTCCTCTGAAGAGGCATCAAGGATGCACACCCACCTGTGCCCTGCCCTCCAGTCTGAGGCGGTCCCTACCTCGGCACAGAGAGCATCTAAAATAATCAACTTAAGACTCTCCTTCAATCTGACCCCCAGGCTATGGCCTGGTCCAGTCCAACACCCTACCCTTTTGAAAGCTCCAGACCAGCCACCTTCCCCGGCCTCCAGACCTTTATGTCCAACTACCTATGTGATATCTCCATCTCATGCTATCTCCATCTTGAAACATCTCAGAATCATTATGTCCAAATATAACGCATGATTTCCCTGAATCCTGGTCACTGCACTAACTTCCTCATCTCCATTGCTTAAATATTTAGGTAAAAAACTTGGGAGGGTCTTTCACTCCCTACTTTTGCTCACAACCACATGATGCAGCAAGAAATCTTGCTGACTTTACCTTTATGATCTATACAAACTCTTGTCACATCTCTCCTCTATTGCCACTCTGGTTCAGCCCCTCCCATAATTCTTCTGGAGTCCACTGCCTTGTCATACTGATCTCTCTGTCTTCATTTCCCAACCTCTGTTTTAACAACTTTAAACTTCAACTCTGGATATATTAGGTTACAGGACCTAATTCCAACGCGGGGGAGGGGGTCAGCAGCAACCAATTCTTGGATCACCAGCAAGGTATCAAAAGAATTCGACTCAGTTCTGATGGTATGTACCCAGATATCACAGGTTAAGGGTTCAGTCTACAAGACTGCCCCCAACCCTTCGGATGCCAGTCACAAATTCAGGTTGTTACAGTATTTCTGACCCACTGGCTGTAAAGCAGAGGTTCCCAAGACCGCCTCCTTGGGTTCAGTTAATTTGCTAGAAATACTCACAGGACTCAGAGAAACAAGTCACTTACTAAATTACCAGTTATTATAAAAGTATATAATCTAAGATGGAAGAGATGCATAGGACAACATATGTGGGAAAGGGCTTCAAGCTGCCATGCCCTCTCCCAGTTCACCATTTTTTCCAAATCTCCATGTGTTCACCAACCTGGAAGTTCTCTGAACCCCATCCCTTTGGATTTTTATGGAGGATACACTACACTGGCATGGTCGATTAAATCATTTAACTAACTTTCAGCTGCACTCCCCTCTAGGGAGGTCCAGGGAGTGGATCTGAAGTTCCAACCTTGAATTCACAATGTCTGGTCTCCTGACAACTAACCTCCATCCTTAGGTGCTTATACAGTCACCTCATTCACAGAATAAAAGACACCTTATTACGCTCAACACTTGGGAAATGCCAAGAGTTTGGGAGCTGTAGCCAGGAACTGTGAGGAAAACCAAATATACATATAAGAAATACATTTTTTTCCTCCAAATAACTAAATATATACTTACTGTAAATCGAAACATCACAGCCACTCTCTTCTTTCCATGGCTACCAACTGCTCAGACTGTCATTCCAAGAGACACTCCTCGACCCCAAACTCCTCTTCGCTGGAGACACAGACCCCAGGTTCTCCCAGCACTGCAGACTCAGTAGTATCTGCAGCCTATGCACAGGTCGTCTGAGGGAACTCTTACCACCTCATCACACCGCGGACACACCGGGGCCCCACACGACACGCCCTCCGGTCTGGACACCGGGGCCTGACTGCAGGGAACCGAGGGGGCGGCCCTTATTCGGGCTCTGCGCTCGGAGGTGGGAGCTCGGCCGGGTGAGGTTGGCGGGTAGAGGTGGGCGCCGCACCCACCTCAGTCGGGCTCAGCCGCGCGGCCGCCGCCAACGACCCGTGGGACTAACGGGGTCGAAGCCGGGCAACGGGGAGGCAACAGGGCGCTGCTGTCACTAACAGGCTCAGTCGGGCCAGAAAGCCGCCTCCAGAGGGGTGGAAATGAGCCACTCCTCCCGCTTTGTTTCCTTGGTCCCACCCCAGAGCTTCGCTGCCCTAAGAAACAGAGAAGAACCCCAAGAAAACCCCAAAAACTACAACCAAAGGAACGCCGCCGGAAGTACTGCCCCCACGTGCGTAAAGGCTCGTAAACGACCCTATGCTAAGCCCTCATTGGCTTAGCTCGTCGTCAGCACTTCCCGCAGAACCGTATGGGAAATGTAATTTCACCGCTAATACCCTGGCTGCAACAGTTCTTTCCGAGTTTCGGGATAAAGGCTGAGGGGTGACTTGAGGGGCACTGGGAAATGGAGTTTCCAGGCTCCAAGGACGCAGCGCGGCTTCGTGGGTCTTAAAAAAGACATGTGTCAGAAGTAGAGATCTGTTATTACAGACGCTGTGACACAGGAAATTCCCAAAGGCTGCACTACCGAAAGAACACGCTATACTATAATGTCACTCGGCGTCTATTCATAGCTGTCAGCTGTCTTGTTGCTTATCAGATATATAGTAGACTTAAGTCTGCTTTATGACCTCCAATAAGCTCCGTCCAAGACAAGAAAGAAAAGACCGCAGACAAGACAAGATGGGGAGTTGGAAGAGGGAAGTCTTTCCTTCCTGCATAATCAGTGATTGTGTTCCAACCCAATATTTGTTGAGATCATTTTTTCCCCTTTTCTTCATTGAGAGATTATTACTCAATATCCGAGATATTTTCCATTTTCTTTGAAAAATGGAAAGAACAGAGACATTACATGCCCTCCTAATTGTCAAAGCCGGTGTGCAAAGGGGGCGTCTTTAACCTGAGATAAAGGTTTGGGATTCCAGGATCGTATCTCCTTGATAGGAACTGATTTAGCATTTCAGCTGAAATGGCAGCAACAGTGAATACTCAAGGAGTTAAAATACTTGTGAAATGGAGGTCATAGAGAGCTATTAATGATCATTAGTTATTCAATGAAATTGGCAAAATAGTTCTAGAGATGTCTGTAACAAGTGAAAAAAGTTAAGATCTCAGTGAAGTTTGAGTGGGAGCAGTGAAGTCCGCAAAGTCAGAGAGTGAACCTGAGCCTGTGGCTGTGCTAGAACCTTGGCCACATTCAGAATGTACTTCCAAATGTGATCCTTTTTCATACTTGGGAACATTATACCTAACAACTTGGAGGGATAGGTAGAGACATTTTGAAAAACTTGCTGGAAATGTAAAAATGAATAGGGAAGCTGTGCTGTTGTCTATTTACCGTTTTTACAAATGTCCAATAAGCATTTACTGGGTTTCAGGCACAATGGTGAGTTCATGAGACACATCTGAATTGGGTGGTCCACTGTTCTGTGTATACAGGATATGCTCTGAATCTAATAACTTTGTACTGGGTCCTGTATTGACTTTCTCAGGAAGCCTTATATATCTTGAATCCAGCTTCCTGCAATGCTTTACAAAATGTCGACAGAACTGTTTTTCTCCCACTGTAAATGGTGATTAAACCACTTAATGGTTACACTAGCTAAAAACCATACACCTGCAAATAAAAATCTGGGTAATGCCTTACGGTCTCTCCTGCAGGTTTGACTGAAGGAAGACCAGAAGAGAGGATTAAGAATTAAAGCGCTTATTTTTCATTTTCAGGAAAGGAAAAAATTGTTTTATCAACATCTAAAGTCATGAACAAGAAACTACCATTTATTAGAGATAACTTTGGATGAATGACTATATACGCTCTGAAAGTCGGCCTGTCAACAATAGCATTACCTCAGTAATTAACCTTCCGAAAGGTAGGGAATCATAGCTAGTATCAAGTTTCTAAGATGCAGCCAATAAGTGATTAGTCCCATGAGGTGTGACCACACTGACAGTAGTGATCACACTAATGTACCTATAAGTTACTGAGTCTGAGCGCACAACTGCCCAAACACTTGTAACAGCAGCTTGAGCTTGGTTTGAAGAAATAGACTTACAACTAGAGCCCTCCTGTGCAGGACAATAAGAATTTCACTTTATTTTGCCTTAGATACCAAGTTCAAATTACTGTAATATCCTATCCTAAGTTTGCAGCCCTTTCAATGGTTCAGCCTCTGGGTACAGTTAGTTATGAGTTCAAACATGTGAATGACAGAGGAACCAACACAGCTATAAGACTAAAATAAAATATTTTCAATTCTTGTGAAATTTTATATTATCTATTATTTCTGTATATTGAATAGAAAATGCCAAAATACAGGAGTATATTTTGTGATAAATTTTCTGAAGAATGGGCATTTATTAAATGAGAAAAATTCTTTTAAACATCTTTGTATGGGATGCATTTGTTCATTCAATATTGGAAATCATGGGCAGTCAAATATAAACCAGCACTTAAGTATGTGAGGTGTAAGATTTCACCTAGCAGTAAACAGAATGATAAAAACAAGATTTTTACTCAGAGGAATTCAGATGAAAATTTAAAAATCAAAGGAGAAGTTGTAATGGCCTTCTACTACACTGTGTATCATCATTAGATTGCCATTTGCAACACTACTCTTGAGCCTATGTCTCAATATGGAATGTTCGATGGACAAAGGAATGAAATAAGTTGGATGAGACTACCCTGGAAGCTATGAAATAAAGTAAATGGAATATAGGCACTAACTACAATAAATTTTGTGTTTTTAAAAATGCTGCCAAGCAAGGAACTGTTAAGGAGAAGCAAACTACCAGAGAAGTGTAATTTTAAAAAGATATGAAACTTAGTTATAATTTCTCTCAGATGCATGACAAATAATTTTTATGTGTTCCATGCAATATTTTTCTTTTTTTTTCTCAGCTTGAATGTGCATATGGAATTAGAAATAATTCAAATTTTACTGGGTTAGACATTATTTACTAAATCTGGCAAGTCTATGTTTCCACATTATTATACTTTATTACCCACTCAGATAATTTCTGCTACTCATCCCCTCAATGGGAAGTTCTGCTGGCGGGGAGGCCTTTGTTCTTAAGGAAGAAAGCCCCCATCAGAAGATTATTATTAAACCTTATTTGGGACATAAGGTAGCTACTTGGACCTCTTGGGCTCCTCATGCCACTTTGGCAAAAGGGAAATATTCTACTGCCTTGGGTAGTTATGATTACTCTTTATTACAAAGAGGAAGTTGAGTTACTACTCTCAATGGGAAGCCTGGAGCATTGTTTCTGGAACCTGGGGGATTGTGAGAAATGTTAGTAAGTCCATGTCCAAAAGTAAATCTGTAGCAACACAATGAAGGCAGGACTCCTTGAAGAGTCAGACCATTCTGGTTTTGAATTTTTGGTTCACCTGCCAGACTAAACAAGCCAAACCAAAACGAAAATCCTTTGCCAAGCTGAAGGTCTGCCAGAGGCAAAGGGATAGAATAGGTGATGAAAAATAAGTGGAAGTTAATTAATATTCAACATGTGACTGGGTAAGAAAACAAGAAATCTCATCATTGAGGATATTTTCATTCTCGTTTAGGTTTGAGAGTTGGCTACACACATAGACAATGGCCACACCGAGTATTAAGTAGAATTCTAACTCATAATCTATGCCAACCTATCCAAATGGCCAACTGGGTATCCACAGTAACTAGTCCAGGAAGTTGGATTACTATCTCTGGCAACCAGACCAAGAAGCCAAACAATAACATATATAATAATTGACACAAAATGTCCAGGATTTAATAACCCACAGCTTCCCAAATTTTTCCCACATTTCCAATTTAAGACCAATCATGTAGGATTCATGCTTCCACCTAGCCCCACTAAAGCTTCCCCATAGGAATAGCCTCCAATCAAGGCACACTGGATACTTTGTTTTTTATTCACCATAAAACGTTTCCACTTCTCTTCTCATGCTGGAGTTTCTCCCAGTGCAGGTAATGGTGCCTGATTCTCTTGCTATGGTAAGCTCTGAAGAAATAGGCTTTGCTCGTTCTCATTTGAGTATTCACTTGTTTCCACAGTTATCTATATTTGAAATCCAATTATGCTACTATTGATCTTGTTTCTCATTATAAATGTACAGTGGAGAAAAGAGCAATATGTCAAATATGACCACTATGGAAGCTATGAGATAATGTATCATACTTATTAGAGGTCTCACTGAGAAATGATCTCCAGTGTTCCTCATTTGTGGACTCCAGATTTTGTCCAGGTGCATTACCCTCAGTGGTCCCTTGTACCTTACTACTCATGGTCTGTCAAGACATGGTAAGTCATCTCCAGGTTTGAATGCTGCTCTACTTACCAATGCAAAGTTCTTTGACTATTTAGTCTTAGTTTGGTCCCCAATTTTTTGTTTGCTTGTTTATTTTGGCTTCTCATTATCCCTCATGAACATAGAAACAAAATACATTTTAAAAATAAGAGAATTGGATGGAACAACATATGTAAAGGATTATGCATCATGACCAGTGGGATTTGTCCCAAGAATGTAAGGTTGGTTTAACAACTGAAAGTTAATGAATGGAGTAAAAGAAGAAACAAACAAATAAAAAAGACCACCACGAGATCATCTCAATAGGTGCAAAAAGTTGGAACAGAACCTCATTCTTTATCTTAGTGGAAAAGTTTCAAGTTTCTCAGAATTAAGTAGGTTAGCTGTAGGATTTTTGGAGATATTCTTTATCAAGTGGAGGAAGTTCTCTTCATTCCTAGTTTACTGCAAGTTTTTATAATGAATGCATGTTAGGTTTTGTCAGATGCCTTTCTTGCATCTATTGATATGATCATGTGATATTTCTTCCTTAGTCTGTTGGATTACATTATGAAATATTACATTAACTGATTTTCCAATATCAAATGAGGCATGCATACCTGGCATAAATCCCACTTGGTCAGGCTGTATAATTATTTTTATATATTGTTGCATTAAATAAACTAATATTTTGTTGTTTTTACATCTATGATCAGGAGAGATATTGGTCTGTGGTTTTCTTATAATGTCTACCTTGTTTTTCATATTAAGATAATGCTGGCCTCGTAGAATGAGTTGGGAAGTATTCCCTCTGGTTATATCTTCTGAAAGAAATTGTAGACAATTTACCCTTTTATCATTCTGTAATGCGCCCCTAGATTCCTGACAACTTTCCTCAGTCTGAAAGCTGCCCTCCTTAAACTTAATACAGCTATTCCTCCTTCTTTTGATTAGTATTATCATGGTACATCTTTCTCCATCCATGTATTTAAACCACTTTCTTGTTTTTTATATACATATAAAAAAACATATAATTTGTTCTTGTGTTTTGATTGATGATTTAGACATTCAAAGTGATAACTGATATAGTTGGATTAATATTACCGTATTGGTTACTGTTTTCTATTTGTAGCCCTTGTAGCTTGTTCCTATTTTTGTCTTCCACCTTTTTGCTGCCTTTTGTAGTTTTAATGAAGCATTTTATAATTGTTTTCCCTCCTTTCTTATGTCACATTTCTTTATTTTTCTTTTACTTTTAGTGGTTGCTTGAGAGTTTACAATATACATTTACAGCTAATTCGAATTCACCTTCAAGTAACACTATATTGCTTTTCAGGTAATGTACACCTTAATATAGCAAGATAATCCTAATTTCTCTGTCTCATCCCTTGTATTGTTGTTATTCATTTCATTTACATATATTCACACACACACACATTTAAATACATTGTTGCTACTATTTTTTGGACAAACTGCCATCTGTTAGATTAATTAAGGATAGGAAAAGTAAGTTTTTATTTTACCTTTATTTATTCCTCTCCAATGCTCTTCCTTTGTAGATCTAAGTACCTAACCCGTATCATTTCCTTCACTCTAAAGAATTTAACAGCTTAGACACTACTAGAAAAAAGAAGTCAAGCATAAACATGCTTCTGTGAAAGCTTGTGTACTAGGCAGATGACTCAAAACTTCTTATTGATAAAAATTCCTATGAAAATGAACTTAAATTTGTTATTTAGTTTAAATTTCACTTTCCCGCTAGAAACTTTTTCTCAATGATTGTCAGAAAGTAAAGTACTTTTATTGATTATACATAATGCCACCCTAATACACAGCAAAGAACTTTGCTTATTCTCATTCGATGTCACGCTATGCACACACATGGATTTGTATACATAAGTTAGGGAAAACAGCCATACAAGAGTACTTGTAGGACCCCTTTTATATAAAATTCTGGAAATGCAGACTATAGTGTCTACCTGAGGATGGCAATTCATTTAGTGCTGTGAGAGAGGATACAAAGGGGCCAATGAAAACTATAGAGTAATGGGTATGTTCATTCTTATGACTTTGGTAATGGTCTCATTGTACACACATATGAAAATACATTTTACACTTTTAATAAATGCAGCTTAATGTATGTCAATACCAAGCACCCGGCTAGCCCAGTTGGTAGGGCATGGGACTCTTAATGTATGTCAATACCTCAATAAAGCTGTTAAATAAAGATTCCATATAAAATCTAGATTTCCTCTTCTCCTAAAAATATAACATCTGGCAAAGCTGTACTGACTCCACCAGCACCATTTCCCATGTCTTTAGGTGGGTCAATTCTGATTCCTTCTCAAAAGAGAAGGAAATGGTGACAGATGCTTCAACATGAGGAATTTATACAACACAAAACAACCCAGTCATTAAAAAGAGAAATACTGTATGATTCCTTTCATAACAAGTATCCAGAGTTGTCAAACTTGAAGAGACACGAAGTAAAATGTGGTTGCCAGGTAAAGTGGGGTGGGGGAGGTAGGAGGATTTGTTTAATGAGTATAGAGTGTATTTTGCAAGATTAAAAAAATACTGGAGATCAGTTGCACAAATATGTGAATTTTTAACATTACTAAACTGTACAATTAAAATGGTAGAGGGGAGACTTTGTTAGATGTATTTTTCTCACAATTAAAAATGTAAAATAAAAAAACTATATTACCGTAGCTCCCAGGGGTAAATTAGAGCAGACATTTGGCTGAATTGTTTCCCCATTTGCAGTACTCTCTCTGGTGTGAACTTTCTGGTGCCAGAATGTGGTGGGAGTTTTGGCTGAACACATGCCCATATTCACTGCAATCATCAGGTCTTTCTCCATTGTGAAATCCCTGATGTGTGATGCGGCTGGAGTTGCACCTAAAGGTTTTCCCACATTCACTGTACTCAGAAGGCCCTACTCCAGTGTGAACTCAGAAGGTAATTCTCCAGTGTAATGAGTTTAGAGTGTTACCTAAAGGATTTACCATATTCTCTGTACTCGTAAGGTCTTTGCCAGTGTGAATTCTGTTTAAAGAAGTTGGAGTTGTATCTAAAGAACTCCCTACATTCATGGTACTCATGGACCTGTCCTGATTGTGGATTTTCTGGTGATGAGTGAGATGAGACTTTCTAATGAAGGCCTTCTGACATTTGCTGCACTCGTAAGGCCTTTCTCCAGTGTGGATTTTCTGATGCTCAACAAGTATGTGTTTGTGGCTAAAAGCTTTCCCACATTCATGGCACTCGTAAGGCCTCTCTCCAGTGTGATTTCTCCAATGTTTAATGAGGTTGGAGTTATATCGGAAGAATTTTCCACATTCACTGCACTCATAAGGCCTTTCTCCAGTGTGAACTCTCTTATGTCTAATGAGTCTGCAGTGGTATCGAAAGCCTTTCCCACATTCACTGCATTCATATGGCCTTTCTCCAGTGTGATTCTGCCAATGTTTAACGAGCTTGGACTTGTACCTAAAGAATTCCCCACATAAGCTGCACTCATAGGGCCCTTCTACAGTGTGAACTCTCTGATGTCTCAGGAGTGTAGAGGTGTACCTAAAAAACTTCCCACAGTCATTACACTCATAAGGCCTTTCTCCAGTGTGGACTCTCCGATGTTTAATGAGTGTGGAGTTATACCTGAAGAACTTGCCACATTCACTGCAACCATAAGGCCTCTCTGCAGTGTGAACTCTCTGATGTCGCATGAATGTGGAACTGTACCTAAAAAATTTCCCACACTCGCTGCACTCATAAGGCCTTTCTCCAGTGTGAACTCTCTCATGTCTTACCAGTCTGTAGTTGTACCTAAAGAATTTTCCACATTCTCTGCACTCATAAGGCCATTTGCCATTGTGAATTCTCTGATGTTTCATAAAGTTGGCTTTGTACTTAAAGAATTCCCCACATTTGCTACACTCATAAGAGCTTAATCCAGTGTGAACTCTCTGGTGACTTATGAATGTGGACTTGTACCTAAAGGCCTTCCCACATTCACTACACTTAAAAGGCTTTTCTCCAGTGTGAATTTTCTGGTGCTGAACAAGATGGAACTTTCTAATGAAGGCCATCCCACATTTGCTGCACTCATAGGGCCTTATTCCACTGTGGATTTTCTGGTGCTGAACAAGTATCTGTTTTCGGTTGAAGCCTTTCCCACACTGAGTGCACTTGTAATCTTTTTGTACAGTTTCAAAGGCCTCTCTGCACTTGGAGTCCCCATGTGGCTTCCAGCTACTGTCAGTGACTGGGTGCTGAAGAAGGCCTGTGCTGGCTGGGAAGTTCTTCCCACCCTCGCTGCATGTGAAGGTCCCCTCTGCCCTGTGAATGCTGCCATTCATCACAAATAAAGGCTTCCCCTCATCCCTCCTGGAAAGTTTGTCTCCAACCTGCTCCATTTGGCGCTGGTAAAGATTTTTCCCCAAAATGTATAGCCTTTGATCAGGGTACATTTCATCACACTCAACCAGGTGCAAAATGTCTTTCAAGAGTGGGTCACATGTATCATGGGGCTCGGCCTTCTGAGTGGACGGGTCTGGCTTTGGAGTCCTGACCTGTGACTCTTCCACAGAATCACCTTGATCAGAAGGTACCTCCTCATCTTGGGCTCTGTGCCAACAACCTGTAAGCAGAAACATGCCAGCGAATGTATCTGACTTTGGTGGGATGGGGCAGCCCCATCACAAATGAGTGTTGGACACACCACGAATGAGTCAGCAGGGGTGCTGACAGGCAAGGGGGCCGAGAGCCAATGCAAGGAAGGTCTGCTGTGCAGAGTTGGGCCTGGGAAGTTCATGGTGGGAGAGCCCTGATGATGAGGAAGGCCCCAAGGACAGGGTTATATCTTAGTCCACACAGGCTGCTATAACGAAATACCACAGACTGGGTGGTATTTTGACAACAAAAATAATCTTATAAGCAACAGAAATTTATCTTTCACAGTTCCAGAGCCTGAAATTCTGAGATCAAAAAGCCAGCATGGTTGGGTGAGGGCCCTCTTCAGGGACACAGACTTCTCGTTGGTTCCTCACATAGTGGAAGGAGCTAGGGAGCTCAGTGGAGTCTCTTTTCTAAGGTCATAAATCTCATTCATCAGGGTTCTGTCCTCTTAATGTAATCACTCCCCAAGGCTCCATCTGCTAATATTATCACCTTGGGCAAGGGGTATACAATGTATGAATTTGGGGGTCACAAACATTCAGACCATAGCAGGTTCTATGCAGGGAGGAGAGGTGGGGTCTCTCATTCACTCCTCTGCAAATGGCTTTTGACAAGATCATGGCTGCTGGTGACTGGTTCTATGGAAGGTTCTATCCAGACCTAGAAATACCTGACTACTACATAGATGCTGCGGTTCAAAGACTATTAAAGGATACCTGCAGCCCTCATGACACCTTAAGTGCAGGCTAAATGTTGGCGAGTGCAGCAAAGGGAGCAATGAAACAGAATGGGTGAGAGGTAAAGGCCTCATAGGTGTGTTAGAGTATGGCAGAAAGAGGATTAGAAGTCAGAGTAGAAATAAAAATGGGGAAGAAATAGTAGAAATGAGGTATGGTCACTGGTCCTGGCATCAAACAATGATGAATAAAGGACAAGTTCCCGGCTCTGACATAACACCCTTTCCCAGCTCCCTTGGACCGGGGCCATGTGCTTTTGAGTGTCTCTTGCCACTGATGTACTATATCCACTCAGTCGGGCACCCAAGACCTCTCTGAGCACTGATGTGGCACCTGAAGAGGCCAGTTCTAGGTGAAAGACAGGAAAAGAGTGGCCAGCATATGCTAAGTGATCCAACACTGGCCATCTCTCATTCTACAATGAAAAGGACTTCACAGGACAGGCAGTAGAAACAATCCAGGGATTCCCCAAATTAGTAACTAATTCATCCCTAAAACTGTCGGCACAGGAAGATCCCAAGAAATGTCAGTAAGAGGAAGGGGTAAAGCCTGGGGTCCCAAGGTTCCAGTATCTAAGCTGAGAGAGCTGACCAGGGACAAGCTGGGTGAGAGGGATCTCCTAGACAGACTTTACGATTTCTGACTCCTGAGCCCTGCCTGTGGGTACTCAGAGCAGCTGAGACGGGGCCTTATAGGGACAGTGAGTACAGCGCACACAGGCCAGCCCTGCATGTGCCAACAACCCATACACCACGAAGCCAGGAGAGGCGGTAGTGCCCACAGTCTGGCTGTGGGGAGGACAGAGCTGCCCATAGGGAAAAGGGGAAGAACAGTGCCCAGCCCAGGGCCCTGGGGTAAGTGTGAGGGCCTTACCTACAGAGGTCAGAAGTGCAACATTCTCTATCATCACATCGTGGTACAAGAGTCTCTGAGCTTCATCAAGGAGGCCCCACTCCTCCTGGGAGAAATGGATGGCCACATCTTCAAAGGCCACATGGCCCTGCCAAAATTGGAAGAGTTTGGTTCATGAGCAGCTTGGTTTACTGTGTTTTTGTGGATTCTGTATTTGTCTCTTTGCCATCCACTAATTGCACAGCTAAACTAATGGCCAAATTTGTTTACATCATCCTTATGATCCAGAGCTCACTGTCTGACCCATCTCCTTAACTAACTCTCACACACCACATGGATGTTTCCCCCACCCTGACTCAGCCCAGGGCAAGGTATGAGACAACTGGAGACAGCTCCCACACCCAGGCACACCAGGATTACACAAACTAGCCATCCCTAAGCTTTTCATCTCATGTTCCCTGCACATCCCTCAGAAAGACCAATAAAGGCTCTGATCTCAGGTTCTTCTCATTCAGGCTTCCCCATGTGGCTCTGTATTATATGGTGCTACCCTTCCTCTCAGGAAATATAATAAAAACCTTCTTTCAATGTTATTGGCCTCTCCATGTCATCACTCATTCACCTCCGTAAATTAAAACCCTGCGGGTACAATCACTCATTCGCTTCTCTTTCCACGATCTTCAGTCCTCCCTATACACATCCCCACCTCTGCTCATCCTCCTCTCTTGCTTTCCAGTGTTGAAGTTACCAGGTGCTGATGGCCTCAGTGTCTGCTCTCTCTGTAGTACCACTGATCACTGTGTCCAGCACATAGCATATATCACTTGGGGGACAGGGCAGAAAAGTGCCATCTAGGCTGTGGCTCCAACTTCCTTCGTGGGATCCCCCAGATCTTGACTCTTCCCCTCACCTACAATCAATCGCTGGACAGCACCTCCCTCATGATTCCGACCCCTCACAATGACAACTCCAAAGAAACCCCCAGCCCACACATAGGCATTTCCTTCACCTCCAAACAGGCTACTTTACTCGTGGAATCCAGGCAGTGCGAGGCAAATGCATCCAGCATCCAATTCAGCCCCACTCTTGCCCCTGAATGACAACATCTTCTAGTGCTAGAGCTAGCTCCAAGTCCTGCTTTGAAGGTCTCCCCACCTGGCTGTTTCTCGCTTCATCTTCTGCCACCCTTCCTAGGTGAGGACCCCATGCACCTTAGCCCTCTCTCCCCTCTGTATTGCACTAGTTGTCCCATAAGTAGTCAGAACCTTCTCCTCTCCTTACCTGAAGCCCAATAACACTGACCTCCCGCCCACACTCGCATTCCACCCCTGGTCTAGTAACTTTCCTACCTGATCCCATTTGCCCCCTCAACATCCATCTCATGTACACTCTGGCCTTGGAGTCTGTCTCGGTGTCTCTGTCTCTGTCTCATCAGTTTGTGATGCTCATCACACCATCCAGCGTCCCAATCAGGAGACCTGTCCTCAGTCCTCTCATTCCCATTCCTTGTGCTCTATAACCTAGAGACGTTGCCTCCTATATCATTCCTCTACTTCCACAGCCATCACTCTAGTGTAGCCACCTCCAACACACACCTGGACTGTTGCAAGAAATTGCTGTCAGGTCTCCCAGCCTTCACTCACACGCCCAGTCTGTCTTCCACTTTACATCCAGAGGGGGCCTATTAAAATCTGGGTCACGACACCTTCCTTTTCTGCTTTAAACCTCCACTCCAACCTCAGATTAGAGGCTCGGGGCCTCAGGCTGTCCATTCAAGCCCTGATATATATGCAACCTATTCATTCCCTACCTGGCTTCCCATTCCCACCTGATACGAGACCTGCAGTTCTCTGAACATCCCAGCAAGTTACCTGTAAGCATTTGAACATTCTAAATCCTGTGGCCAGGGCTCCCTGCCACAATCTACCCCATCAGTTGTCAGAAATGAGAACGGCTCCATCTAACTTGGGACTAGATATCAAATCCTGGGCTTGATGAAAGCACATGGTCTTCAGACTCGAGAGAGTAAGAGGGATGTGAAGACTCTAAGAACACTATCATTCCCTAAGGGTATGTATGTACATATAATACACACACACGTGTGTGTGTGTGTGTGTATGTATATGTGTATGTGTGTGTGGTGTGTGTGTGTGTGTGTGTGTATAAAGAGAGAGAGAGGTGTCAAAACCATTGGGGTGATAATTGGGATGGGTGAAAGGAAGGATACCCTTTACTCACCTGTACAGAGTCCATAAGCACTTCTGCCACTGCCATGGGACCCTGCGGGAAGAAGGAGGGTATGGGAAATGGGTAACCATGGAAGGATTGTATATGTTACGCTGGACCACCAACCCTGCTTTCCCCTGGAGCAAAGTGATCTGAGCCTGAAGATCTAAGCTCAGCGCCTCAGAAAACAGTGCTGCTTCTTACCAGCTGGGTGACCTGGAGAAGGGGTAAGAATGCTTCTAATTTCATAAGGGTCGTATTGGTATCAAATATAAGGCATATATACTATTAATCAGCTATTATTGTCCACATGATCAACAGTTTCTATGTTTTCTCAGTACAAATGAAGTGGTAGGGTTTTGAAAGTTTGAGTATCTATTTTTACTACTTTTTAAGGATTCAGAGGATATCATATCTGAAACTACATTACAAGCAAATACTTAGAAGTAAATCAATGCCAAACCAATTATGAAGTGTTTGCATCAACTGAACTTAATTGAATAGATTCATTTCCCATAGCCTACCTCTGTGCTCCTATTTAGAGGGATATTGGTTAGTTAGTGTTTAAATCAATAAACTTTTCATACAATCTTAAGTTAATGAATCGTAGGAAGGGACTGAGCAGGCAAATCAGCTACTGGTCCATTCAGCAACCAAATCTATCTGCAATATAATCTTCAAAAGGGAGCTTATTGGGGCCTCTTGACTGAAGCAGTGCATCACCCTTCTTGCCCTGACAGGTGAAGGAGAGGCAGCAGTGCCCTAGAACCTGGCAGCTCCACCAGCCTGGCTGATGCTTCCCTTGTTCCATACGGAAGGGCCCCGGTGGTTGGCGGAACCTCAAAGTGGAGAATCTACACAAGCACACACTGCAGACTCCATTTCTACAGGCTGGAATCCCTCTCATGTCAGGTCTGCTCTTTCTGGAGGGAGCAGAGGGGATGCCAACATCTGCTCCCCATGGCCTCCCCTTCCTCATCAGAGGGCCCATCTGAAATAACAATTTGACTCACCCTCCTTAATCTGATCCCAAGGTCGTGCCCTGGCCCAGCCTACACTCACTTTTTTGATGTCTCCAATCCTGCCCCCTTCCTTAGCTTCCAAACCTTTCTGTTCCCCTATACATATGGTATCTCCATGTTGTGACATCTCTATTTTGATAATCTCAGGATCAACATTAAGGATCAACATGTCCAAAATCCAACTCATGATGTGAAACCTCCTTGTGCTGACATCGCCATCTCCATATTTTCAAAAGTTCAGGCAAAAATACTTGAGATGCTGGTTCACTCCCTACTTTTGCCTGCAAGCATATTTTATGCAACAGGAAACCCAGCCTGCTCTACAGTTTTTCCAGAATATCATCACATCTCCTCTCTAACCGCCACCACCCTGGTCCAGACCCCACTATCATTCCCCTGGGATCAACTTTGGTGACCTCACCTGTCTCCATTCCCTATCTTATTTTTACTGACTTTACACTTCTAGCTCTGGGCATGCCCCTTCCCACAGCCGTCCCTCACAACCTTCCATGGCTGCCAACTACTCAGGCTGTCATTGCAGGCAACACTCCTCGTCCCGTTGCCTGAAGACGCAGACCCCAGGTTCCTCCAGGGCTGTCGACTCACCAGTACCTGCAACCTGTGCACAGGTCGCCCTGAGGGAACGCTCTCACCTCATCATAGGGCGGACACTGGGGCCTCACATGATACGCCCTCCGTTCTGGACACAGGGGCCTGATTACATGGAACCTAGCAGGCGCCCCTCATCCGGGCTCGGCGCTCAGAGGTGGGAACCGGGCCGGGTGAGGCGGGGGGACGCAGCACCCACCTCAGTCGGGCTCATCGGCGCGGCCCCTGCCACCGACCTTTGGGACTAATGGGGTCGGAGCTGGGCGACAGAACAGGAACAGGGCGCCGCGGTCACCAACGAGCTTAGACGGGCCTCACAGCCGCCTCCGGGCAGCGGGGACGACGTCTCACCTCCGGCTTTCCCGCCCCCTAACCTCGACGCCCGGCAAGTGCCCCTGAGCAGAACCCGTGAGCAATAGAAACCAAAATGACAACCGTAAGGGACGCCGGAAGTCCCGCCTCCTTATGGGCACACAGTACGCGCCCCCTCTCAAGCCCTCATTGGCTCAGTCGCCGCCGCCGCGACCGTTGCGCGCCGTAGAGAATTCTGGGTATTGTAGTTTCCAATATATGCGGCACATCTATCACCTCTCAGAGCATCACTCCTCAGTGGCCGTTAAAAGCGGTATCTTCGAGGGCGCTGGGAAATAGAGTTCCACCGCTCCAAGAAGAAGGGGGAGCTTTGCTTCTCTTAAAGGGGATGTACTCAGATTTCGTGGAGTGTAGGATGTCACAGAAGGGTTAGGAATCTATTATATCAGACTCTGTGAACCACGGTAAGTTCCCAAAGGCCTACGCATCAAAAAGGACCAGCATATCATGATACTACACATCTACTCATAGCTGTCAGGTATCTTGTCGCTTTTCAAATACACATAGACTGAAGCTCTGGGAGCTGTTTAATGAGCTTTCAATATTTGGCTCAGGACAAGAATGGTGGGGGAGATGTGGGTGGGATGACAGGAGGCACAGGAGTAGATAGAAAAGGTGAAGCTGTGCTTCTGGTTCCCACAGAAAAAATCCTTCCTGGCTGTATAGTTGGTGATTGTTTGAACCCAGTGAGCAACATGTGTCTTTATATATTACTCCTTTATATCTGAGACATTTTTCAATTCTTTTAAGAATCTGAAACCCATCTGAAAAGAATGTGACTTATCACATGCTGTCTTCTGAGACGGCATGTGTTCACGTGTACAAAGGGAGCATCTTGTCCTCAAGACAAAGCTGTGGATTCCATGATCTCATCTTCTTGCTGGGAAGTGATTTATCATTTCACCTGAAATTGCAGCAGTAGTGTCTTCACAGGGAGTTAAGATTATTCATTAAAAAAAAAAGTGTGAGTGTGTGTGTATATATATATATGTATATATATACACATACACATATACACATATACAAAGTGTATATATATATACACACATATATATACATACAGACACACACATACATACTGCGAATGGAAATTATCGAAAGGTAATAATTATGTAGTTTTTCAAAGAAAGCAGCAGAAATAATTCTAGGGAAGCATACTTGTGACATGTGCAAAAAAAATAAAAAATAAAAAAGGAAAATGTTAAGATCTCAGTGAAATTTAAGCAAGAGAGTAAATTCTGAAAAGCCAGAGAATCAAGCTGAGCCTGTAGGTGTGCTGGAACCTGGGCCACACTCAATCTTGGAGAAATAGAGGCAGTATTTGAAAGGCTTGACAGAAAAGTAAAAATGAATAGAGAAGCTGTGCTGTTATATTCATTGATCTAAGAAATGTTCAGTGAGCACCTACTAGGTTTCAGACACAATAGCAGATGCCAGTTGCTCTGTGGATACCAGGCTGTTCTGTTTTGTAATATTCTGCATCTGTCTTTTTAGCACTCATTTATCACAAGGCCAAACAGTCAAAGATGTGCAAGTCAGCTTTCATGGGCTTGCAAAACTCATACTACAAACACCCCAAAAACAACCCTAACATGTCTTTTCACTTCCTGAATAACAGGAGATATCCCCACCTACATAGCACTCCTGGCCACTTTAGTCATAAAGGCATAATCCCAGTTCCTTTCCCACCTGCTCCTTCCTGTAGGTGACATGGTTTCATGTGGACCTCTGTTGTGTGCCTGGCCTCTCACTTCCAGGGTATCGAAAGTACAGCCACGCTACTCCATGGTACTGCTGTCTTGGTATTCATTTTGTTTGGCCAAGCAGGCTGCAGGGAACTTGAACTAATGAGGGACAGGACATGACAATGGGATCTCTTAGACAAACTTTGAAACTTCTGACTCTTGAGCCATATCTTACAAGAACAACAGAGGATGGGGTGTTGGGGACACACAGCCCAGCCCTGGTACCCAAACAAATATTCCAGGAGAGAAAATAGCACCCATGGTCTGGACGTGGTAAACCCAGATGTGTCTTGGGGGACAAGGAGAAAACTAATGCCCAGCCCAGGACACTGGAGTAGGTGAGGACCTTACCAAGTGATGACTCTTATAATAATCTTATAGTGTTTTATATGATGTAAAGATCCTTGATGGCGAGACAGAACACAATGACATTTGGATAGATAATTTGGGCTTGGAAAGACAGAGAGGCATAGGCAGGGCTGTACAGCAGGTTGCCTGGTGTCTGGCTCTGGGACTTCAAGGGTGTTGTATAGCAGTCCGGAAGGTGAATGCCTGATAAGAACAGTGGTTGGGGTGTGGACATAATGAGCTGCATCAAGCCAGGGACTCAAAACTGGAGCAAGACAGTATTTTCATAAAACTATTATCAAAACACTGTGGTACTGGCATAAAGACAAACATGGGCCAATGAAATAGAACAGAGGTCCCAGAAACGAAAGCCAGAATATTTGATCAAATAATTGACAAGGGTGCCAAGACAATTTAATGGAAGTAGGGCAGTCTTTTCAACAACTAGTGCTGTGGAAAGTGGGTACCTGCATTCAAAGGAATGAAGTTGGACCATATACAAAATGAGCTCAAAATGGATCAAACACACAACGGTAAGACGTAAACCTATAACATTTTTTAGATGAAAACAGGGAAAAATCTTTGTGACCTTGGATTTGGAAGTAACTTCATGGCATTGACACAAAAAGCACAGGAAATAAAAGCAAAATAGCTAAATTGGACTACATCAAATTACAACCTTCTGTGCATCAAATGACACAATCAACAGAGTGAACAAGCAACCTATCGAATGCAAAACAATCATGTATTCAAATCACGCAAATCGTGCAAATCATGTATTCAATAAGTGGTTATTATCTAGATTATATAAAAACTGCTACAACTCAACGATAAGAAAATAACCTGATTAAAAAATAGGCACATTTAGACATTTCCACAAAGAATATACACACAAATGGCTAAGTACATGATCATTAATCACTAGGAAAATACTAAATAGAATCACAATGAAATACTACCTCACACCCATTAGGACACCTGCTATTAAACATGAAACAGAAAATAAAATTATGCTGAGGAGGATGTGGAGATACTGGAACACTTTTGGACCTTTAATGGGAATGTAAAATGGTACAGTCGATATAGAAAACAGTTCCTCAGTTCTTGAAAACACCAAACACAGAATTACCATATGTTCCAGCAATTCTACTTCTGGCTATATACCCAAAAGAATGGAAAGCAGGATCTTGAGGAAGTATTTGTGCAGACATCCTCACAGCAGCCTCTTAACAACAGCCAAAATGTGGAAACAAGGAAAGTGTCCATCAACAGGTAAATGAATGAAGTAAATGTGGCATACACATAAAATGGAGTGCTATTCAGCCTTAAAAAGGAAGAATCTGGATACATGCCACATATTGGATGAAACCTGAGATTACAGTAAGTGAAGTAAGTTACTTATAAAAAGACAAAATCTGTATGATTCCTCTGATATGAGGCAGCATAGGTGCCCAAATTCAAAGAGAGAAGCATGGAGGCTGCCAGAGCTGGAGGAAGAGAAGAATCAGCATTGTCAAATAATGGGCACAATTTCACCTATGCAAGATGAAGAAAGGTCTGTATATTCATTGCACAGCAATGTAAATGTACTTAGCAGTACTGGACTGCACACTAAAATACTTAAAGTGGGAAATTCTTGCATGTGTATTTTAACACAATAAAAAGAAAAAAACCCATAAGTACATCACAGTACTTGACAGTGCCAATCAGAGCAGACTTTGGATGAAGTCTTTCTCCATTTGCTGCACCCATAAGTTTTTTCTCTGATGTGAACTTTTTGGAGCCAGATGGACAGGAGTTTTGACTAAAGATGCTCCAACATTCACTGCTCTCAGAAGACATTTCTTAAGCACAAACTCAACAATGTTTAATGAGGCCAAAGTTGTATGCAAAGACATTCCCATATTTGCTTTTCTCATAAGATGTCACAGCAACATAAACTGGCTGGTGTGTAATGAGTCTGTAGTTGTACCACAAAAATTTCCTACATTACTTGTGCTCATAAGGCCTTTATGTCCAATGTCTAAAGAGTGTGCAGCAACTAAAGAATTTTCTACTCTGCTGCACTTAAAAGACCTTTCTCCCGTGTGAACTCTCTGATGAATAAATAACAAGCATGGAGCCATCCAGAAAGAATTTCCCACATCTACTACACTCATAAGCTCTTTCTCCACTGTGGATTTTCTGGTGCTTGACAAGTTTATGTTTGTGGGTGAAGGCTTCCCCAAACGTACTGTACTTATCAGGCAGCTCCCCAGTGTGAACTCTCTGGTGTCAAACAAGTGTGAACCGGTTCCTAAATAATTTCCCACAATTGCTGCAACCATAGGGTCTTTCTCCAGAGTGGACTTTCTGGTAGGCAAAGAGTTGAGACAGACGAAGGAAGGCCTTCCCAAAGCGGGTGCATGCAAAAGGCCTTGGCCTGGTGTGAATTTTCTGGTGGTCACTGAAACCCGGTATCTGGGTAAGAATACTCCATATTCAGGGTGCCCATAAAGCCTGGATTCACTGCGGATTTTCTGGTGCTGATCAAGGTGGGAGTCTCTAAGGGAGGCCTTACACTACATTCTCTTTGCTCATAAGGCTTTTCTGCAGCATGGACTTTCTCATGGTCAACAAGAATAGGATTATGGCTGAAGGCTTTCTCATCCTGAGTGCTCCTGTAATCGTTTTGCCCATTTTGAAAGGCCTCTCCTCCTGCGGTGTCTTTGTATGGCTTCTAACCACTGTGAGGAGCATATTGCTGGAAAAGGTATGAGCTGGCTGGGAAGTCCTTCCCACCTTCCCTGCACGTCAAGGTCCTCTCTGCCATGTGAATGCTGCAGTTCTTCCCAAATGAAGGCCTCCTCTTGTCTTTTCTGGAAAGTTTCAGTCTAATCTGATGCTTTTGCTGCTGGTGCTTTCTTCTGCAGGCATACATGTCTTGATCAGGGTACATTCCATCCTGCTCAGCCAGGAACAAAATGTCTTTCAACAGAGAGCTACGTGTCTCACAGGGCTCAGCCTTCTGTGTAGATGGGTCTGGCTCTGGAGTCCTGACCTGTGACTCTCCCAAAGAATCACCCTGCTCAGAAGGTGCCTCCTCATCCTGGGCTCTGTGCCTGTAAGTAGAGACATGCTGGTGAAAGCATACTGATTTTGGTGGGATGGGGCAGCCCCATCATAAATGAGTGTCAGACATACCACAAATGAGTCCACAGGGCTGCTAACAGGCAAGGGGGCTGAGAGCCAATGAGAGAAAGGCTTGCTTGCAGAGCTGGGCCTGGGAAGCTTATGGTGGGAGAGCCCTGACGATGAAGAAGGCCCCAAGGATGGGGTGCAGTGCAGAGAGGAGAGGCAGAATCTCTAAGCCACTCTTCTGCAAGTAGCTTTAAACAAGGGCATAGTGCTGATGACTGGTGAGCACCATGTAGCAGGTTGTGTCCAGACCCAGAAATGTCTGATTGTGACATGGTAGTTGGTAATCAAGAGGTATTTAAGGATGTGTGCAGATGTCACAACACCTGTCACAAAACCTTAGGTATAGTTCAAATGTTGAGAGCAGTGAAAAGGGAGTAGTGGAAGGGAATAGGTGAAAGGTGGAGCCTGCCAAAAGTGGGGGGAGCCAGGAACCAAAAGATTAGAAATGGCAATAGGAAAAAAAAAAGCTAGAAATTAGGTGTGACCAGTGTTCCTGGTATCATACAATGATGGGCACAGGCCTGGCTCCCAGTGTGACTGGAACCCAACTCTGATAACATGCCCTTTCCTAGCTCCAAACCACCAGAGCTACTTCTTGTTGTCATTGATGGAGTGATATCCATCCTGTCAGAAAACCAGACCCCTCTCCCTTCCTCAAAATGAGCATCTCCAAGGGACCTGGAACAGGGAAACGCCAACTAAATGAAACACAAGGTAAGGGAGTGGCCAGCATTTCCCAGAGTGAACCAACACATGACATCTCACATTCTCAAATCACGAGCATTTCACAGGAGAGTCTTAAAGAACTAGTTTTTCTACAAGTAGTAATCACACTGGTGGCTGAAATTTCTGGCACAAGCAGCCCTAAAAAATGTCAGCAAGAAGAAGAGGGAAGGCCTTGAGCCGACCATAGCCAGGAAGGGTGGGAGCAGTCTCCCAGACAGACTTCAAGATTTCTGAGCCCTGTCTGCAGGTACTCAAAGCAGCAGGGATGGGGCTGCTAAGCCCAGTCTGGGCACCAACAACACATACACCAGGAAACCAGGAGAGGTGGTAGTGCCCACAGTCTGGCTGTGAGGAGGACAGAGCTGACCATAGAGAAAGGGGAAGAACAGTGCCCAGCCCAGGACCCTGGGTTAAGTGTGAGGGCCTTACCAAGTGATGACCAAAGCGCAAAGTTCTCCAGCATCACACTGTGGTACAGACTTTTCTGAGCCTCCTCAAGGAGGTCCTACTCCTCCCAGGGAAAATGTATGGCCACATCTGTAAAAACCACAAGTCCCTGCCAAAATGTAGATAGGTCATTCAGTGTGCACCTTCTCTCTCCAGGATCTTCAGTTCCTGATCAACAATTCCATCCCCCTCACCCTCCATCCAGACTTTCCAGTGTAGAAGAGATGCAAAGTCTGGTGGCACTGATGTCAGCTCTCCCTTTATCTCCAATGATCACTGTGTCCAGCACACAGTAAAAATAAGTGGGGGAGAGCACAGATAAGCATCATGTAAACTCTGGGGCTGGAATGGGGGTGTTACTCCAGTTTCATCAGTAAATCATCCTGAGATGCCCCAGATCTTGCCTCCCCAACAACAAAACTTGAACTCTTCTTTCTTAAGTGTCCAGTGTCAGGGACTGGGGCTATACCCTCACATGCCTTCTCACCTGCACATTGTCCCTGGCCTGATTCCTCTACATAGCTGGTCCCTCCACTTTCGCAACTTCAGTTACTGATTGCGATCTGCCCACTCTTGGCGCATTTCCGTGGCCTCCATGCCCCTGTGTAGTATTTTGCAGATGGAATCACAATCCTTTTTTGCTCCATCCTACCCCAGAATGCTCAAGATGCCTAGCATCAGAGAGCATGAGAGTCCCTCTGTAGTTCTCCCCACCTGGCCCTGTCACTTGTGTCACACTCATCTTCCTAAACTTAAGGTGAGGACCTCACGGACTCTTGGCCTTCCACCACACCTTCACTGCATGTGCTGTCCCATAAGCAGCTGAGAACAGTCTCCTCAGCCTACTCTTTCCCCTCCTGCCACCATAACCCAATGGTGCCCCCGCTGAAAACTGATGCACAGCTACACTTTGGCCCCCACACTGGCCATTCTGTTGTGGCTGTTGCAACCTGAACACATCTCCTGACCTCCATACCTGTGTCCAGCTGCCAACTGGGACCTCCACTCAGAGTCTCTGGAACATCTGTGACAAAACCTGACTCTTCCTATTCCTTGAAAATACCTCCTACTGCTGACGTCAGCATCTCAACTAATAGAACATCCATCCTCCACAGAAAGCCAAAAAACCTTGGGGCTGCCCAACTCCTTCCACCTCATCTCCCAGCTCCCTCACCAAATGTGTGCAGCTGTATTCAGATCACGGCCAGAAGGCAACCACTCCTCTGCCTCTACAGCCACCATTCTTGCCCAGTCACCATCAACAGTTACCTGCACCATCACAGTAACTTCCTCTCAGGCCACTCTATCTCTCTACCTTCACTCTCTCAGTACCTCCTTCACTCTGCAGCTAGACACAGCCTGTTAAAATCTGGGTCAAACCACCTGGCTCTTCTGCTCCAAATATTCCCTAGCTCTTACTTTCTGCAGATTAGAGACCTTGAACCTCAGGTTGTAATTTTAGATCTGATAACTGGGTGTCCATGCCCACATAAACACACTGCCCCCACCCCCGCCAACCCGTATCCCACCAAATATAACAGACCTGTAGTTTCCTGAACATTCCAGCTCAGTCTCACTGCCAATCATTTGACATTCAGGATTCTGTGCCCGGCATACCCTTCCACATCTTACCCTATCAGCTGTCAGAAATTGAATGACTCCATATAATCCAGCGCTGTGTTCAAGACCTGGCCCTTGGTGAAACCACAGGGACTTCGGATGCAAGGGAGGGAGAATAGGTGAACAATCTCACGACACCACCATTCTTTATATGGGAGTGGCAAAACCATCAGGGTGGTAATTGGGGTGGATGAAGGTCTGGCACATCCTCCATTCACCTATACAAGGTCCATAAGTATTTCTGCGATGTCATGAGAACCTGTGGGAAGAAGGGAGGCCATGAGAAGTGGGCAACTAAGGTAGGATCCAATAAGTTGCGCTGGACTATCACCCCTGCTCTGCTCTGGTCAGTTCCTCTGACCGAAGTGCCACTATACCCAACTGTGTGACTCTGCAGAAGACCAACTCACCCGGAGCCTGAATTCCTTTACTGTAAAATGGGGATAACAATGGTTTCCACCTTACAGAGCTGGTAACAGCATTAAACATAAATAGCACACACCACCTGTCAGCTGTAACTATCCATGGGATAAACACTTTCTATGTTTTCAGTGAAAATGAACAAAATTTTGAAAATGTGGGTTTGCAGTCTTTCTGCTTTTTTAAAGTTTTCAGAGATTTATGACGTATAACATTCTCTTGTTGGCAAACACTACGGGTAAATTAATGTTTCAATTTTTGTGTTGTCATGTTTAATTTATTGAATGTGTCCATTTCTAATTGCCTACCTATGTGTACATATTTAGGATACTTGTTAATTAGTTTTAATTAATAAATGTTTCATACATGCTGAATTTAATGAGTTGTGGGGAGAGTCCGAGCAGGCAAGCCAGCTACTCCTCCTTTCAGCAAACAAGCCTACCTGCTACCTGATCCTCTGAAGGGCACTTGCAGGGGCCCCTTACCCTGCCCTGAGGGGTGGAAGAGGTGAAACAGCAGTGCCCTTGTCTGGAACCCATGTACTTCACAACCTAGCTGTTCCACAGAAATTGTTTTCAAGGATCAGCTGACCTGCAGGGCTGAGAGTCTACACCACCATTTCCATCTCAGCCATCAAGTCACCACATCCACTTCTACATCCTTTTCCACAGACACAGGCCAGAATACCTCCTATGCCAGATATACTCTTTTATGGAGAGAACAAGAGGGATGCTGAAACCCCTATGCCCTGTGCTCAATCTCAGCCCTCCTGACACTCACTACAGAGTCCAGCAGACCTTTCAACCTTAAGATTCTCCCTCCTCAATCTGATCTCCAGGCCATGCCTGGGTCCAGTCCACATCCTCCGTCCCCTTGACAGCTCCAGCCCATCTCCCTTCCAAGCCTTCAGATTGTTATGTCCACAGACTAGTGTGATGCCTCCACCTAGTGACATCTTAGGATCACATGTCCAAAATCCAACTCCTGATCTCTCTGAAACTTGCTTCCTGACTCGCTTCCCCATCTCCATACTTCCAGATGTTCAGGTGAAAGACAAAAGCTTGGTCCTTCACTCCCTCCTTTTGCTCACAGCTATATATGATGCATCAGGAAATCCCTCAGGGTCTACTGATATATACCCACAATCTCATGATACCTCTTCTCAAACCGCCACTACCCTGGTCCAGCAGCCCCTACCATCATTCCCCTGGGGTCAACTGCGGTGACCTCACCGGCCTCCATTCCCCCATCTTGCTTTTATCCACTTTACACTTCTAGCTCTGGGGATGCCCCGCCCACAGCTGTCCCTTCACAACCTTCCATAGCTGCCAACTACTCAAGCTGAAATTCGAGGTGACACTCCTTGTCCCTGTTCCCTGGAGACGCAGACCACAGGTTCCTCCAGTGCTGCCGACTAACCACCTCATCACAGGGCGGACACCTGGGCCCCACACGACACGCCCTCGGTCTCGACACGGGGGCCTGACTGCACCGAACCTAGTGGGCGCCCCCCAACCGGGCTCCGCGCTCGGAAGTAGGTGCCGGGCCGGGTGAGGCCGGGGGGACCTCAGTTGGGGTCGTAGGCTCGGCCCCCGCCACGACCTGTGGGAATAACGGGGTCGAGGCCGGGCGACTGGGCGGGAACAGGGCGCCGTGGTCACCAAAGGGCTCAGTAGGGCCTCACAGCCGCCTCCGGAGCGACGGGGACGACTGTGGACTGCCAACGCTCAGAACTGACCATCAAATCCCCGATCAACTCTACCGTTACACTCCACAAGCAACCGCGAAAGCCCTGCCCTGCGCGCTGCGCACGCACGCACGCACGCACGCACGGATGGCTCTCTGCTGAGCCCTCATTGGTCGGGCGCCGCCGCGGCCGCACTGCCTTTTGGGTGACGTAGTTTCCACGCCGTTACCCGTGCAGTTTCAGAGCATAGTACTATAAGGATGCTCATTGACTCCTCATCGCTGTCAGCTATCTTGCCTGTCAAAGACACTAGTCTTTTTTTTTTTTTATGAGGTTCAGTAGGTTTTGTCAGCGACAGTAAGAAAAGCCCCCAGATAAGTCTTATGATGGGAAACTTGGAGGCAGGATGACAGGAGGCACTGAAGCAGTCAGAAAGGGTGATGTGGTGCCTGTTTCCCACAGTAAACATGTTTCCTGCCTGTATAATTGGTGATGGTGTTCCAACCTAGTAAACCGCACTTTTATTCAGATAATATTACTCCATATCTGAGATATATTTCATTTAAGAATCTGAAATCTCTCTAAAAGAGGGGCTTATATGCCATCTTCTGCCTTTCTGACAGTGCATGCCTTTCTGACAACTGGACCACGTGTGGAAAGGGGGCATCTTATCCCTGAGATAAAGGTTTCAGTATCCATGAGCTCATCTCCTTGCTGTGGAATGTTTATCATCTCACCTGTAATTGCAGCAACAACATCTGCACAGGGAGTTGAGGTTATCACTGGAAAAACGTGAAATGGATATTATCGAATGTTAATAATAATGACTGTAGTTTTTCAAGGAAAGTAACATAAATGGTTCTAGAGAAATAAGTCTGTAACAAGTCAGGGGTAAGTAAGATCTCAAGTTTAAGCAAGGGGCACTCAGTATGAAAAGTCAGAATGAAGCTGAGACTGTAGCTTGCTGAAACCCTGGCCACACTCAACGTTTGGTCTCAAAATGTGATTATTTTTAATACTTGAAAACATAGCACATTAACGGCTCAGAGGGAGAGGTAAAGACGATATTTAAAAAGGTAAACATGAATAGCAAATTTGTACTGTTCTGTATTTACTGATCTACAAATGTTTAATGAGCACCTACAGGGTTTCAGATATAATAGTAGGTGCATGGCACACATCAGGCATAGGAATGCCAACTGTTCTGTGTACACAGCACATGTCCTGTGTCCCATATTTAGCTTTTCCAATACATTACAAGATGTCAGTAGTTAGAGCTATTTTAATTGGCAATTAAATAACTTAATGGCAACACTAGCTCAAAATCATATTCACATAAATAACCATAACCTTTGGGATAATGCTATATGGTCTTTCCTATAGATTTGACTAAAGAACGAAAGAGGGGACTAACAATTAAGTGCTTATTTTTTCACATTCAGGAAAGGAAAAGACTGTACTTTGGCCAAATTCCGAAGACATGAATAAGAAACTAAGATTTATTAGCGATAACTTTGGATGACATCTGAAAGCCAGCTTAGTCAACAACTTAGTTATCAGTAACTCGGCTTCTGAAAACTAGCAAAGCATTGATAGTCCCAAACTTCTAAAATTCAGCCAGTCAGTGTTCGGGTCCCAGTCCTGAAAGACAGCCAAGCAGTGACAGCTCCAGGTTCCTAGGCAAAACCACACACCATCAGAATTATGGGAAAAAGGAGAAATTACAAGGAAAAATTTAAATACATAAGTATTTTGAACTAGACAAAAACAAAAATGCTATCTATAAAAATCAATGTGACACAATTAAATGATTAAAGGAAAATATATAGCTTTAACCAGCTATTACAAGAGAAGATGTCAATAACTTAAGCTTCTATGTTAAGAAACCAGGAAAGTAATAGATACCAAACTAGCGCCAAAGTAAGGATAAGACAGGAACTATTAAAGATCAGAACAAAACTCAATGAAATAGAAAACATAAAAACACTTTACAAATAATCAATGGAACAAAAAGTTGATTCTTTCCAAAGATCAATAAAATCGACAAAACTTTAAGTAGTCTGAAAAAAGTAGACAATTAGCAAAATCAGGAATGAAAACACTATTCGCCCTACAGAAATTAAAACTATCATAAGGGAATATTATAAACAATCTTTATCCCCAAATTAGACAATTTAGTTAAAATGGACAAATTCCTAGAAAGACACTAATTATAAAAACTGACATAAGTAGAAATCTGTTAATATATTAAATTTTATTGAAAACCCTCCTACAAGAAAATTCCAAGCTCAGGTGCCCTCACTAAGGGATTCTAGCAAACGTTTAAAAAAGCGATATCATTAATCTCTCAAAACTCTTCCAGAAAATAAAGGTAACACTCCCCAACTTATTCTATGAGGTCAGAAACATATACAAAGAATTATACATCACGACCAAGTGGGATTTGTCCCAGGAAATGCATGGTTAGTTTAACATATGAGTATCAATTAATGGGATATATATCACATAAATAGAATAAAAGACAAAAACAAACAACCCATACCTACACAACGATTATCTCAATAGATGGAAAAAATTGGAAGAGAGTCTAAAAATAGATCCATCCCTATACCATCAACTGATCTTTGAAAAAGCAGCAAAAACAATTAAATGGAGAAAGGATTGTCTTTTCAACAAATGATGCTGGAACTACTGGACATTCTGTTTAAAAAAATGACATAAACCCAGATCTTACACTTTTCATAAATATTTTCTCATAAGTGATAATAGACCTAAATGCAAAACACAAAACTCTGAAATACCTAGAAAATAACAGGAAGAAAAATGTAGATGACCTTGTATTTGGCAATGACTCTTTATATAGGACTCCAAAATTACAATCCATAAAAGAAAAACTGAGTAATTTGGACTTGATTAAAATTAAAAACTTGTATTCTGCAAAAGGCACTGTTAAAATATGAAAAGGTATGCATCATATGCATTAGGGAATTGCAAATTAAAGCACCAATGATACACTCCCATGCACCTATCCGAATGGCTAAAATCCAAAACCCTGACAACCAAATGCTGGAAGGACATGGAGCAACAGGAATGAAATCTCATTCATTGCTGGTGGGAATGCTAAATGGTATAGCTACTTTGGAAAAGTTTCTTACAAAACTAAATACGTTTACTAGATGATCCAGCAAATCACACTCTTTGGCTTGAACCCAAACAACTTGAAAACTTATGTCCATGTAAAACTTACACAAAAATCTATATTGCAGGTTTATTTATAACTGCCAAAACTTGGAAGCAACCAAGATGTCCTTGAGTAGGTGAATGGATAAACTGTGGTGCATCCATAAAATGGAATGTTATTCAGTGATAACTTGTACTCAAATCTTAACTGTAGCTTTATTTGCAATAACCAAAAAACTAGAAACAACCCAAATATCCACTAATAGTAGCTGAGTGGATAAAAAAAAAAAATTGTCATATATCCATACAGTGGAATAATACTCAGTAATACAAATAAGCAAACTATTGATACATGCAACAAGATGGATTATTCTCAAAATAGTCACGGTTAGTAAAAAAGACCAGAGTCCCCCTCCCCAGAAAGTATGTATCGTATGATTCCGTTTACATGAAATTCTTGAAAATGATTTCTGTTGCTTGTGAATTGTGGGAAAGGAGTTTAGGAAAGACTGAGAAAATAAGATTATAAAGGGACACAAGGAATCTTTTGGTTGTGTTGGACTCATTATTTTGACTGTGGTGATGGTTTCTCAGGTATATACACATGCTGAAACATAGCACAATTTACAGTTTACATATGTGCAGTTTATTTCATGTCAACTGTACCTCAATAAAACTGTTAAGAATAAACCTTCCCCATAAAAATCCATATTTATCATCCTTCTTGTAACACAATATTTGCTAATTATTTTGGTTCTATGATATCCCTCTCCCCATAGTTTAGGAGGGCGAGCCCTGCCTCAAAGTTAGCAAAAAGTGGAGAGCAATGAAGTCCATTTCCACTTCATACATGAGAAATGCTAGCTGGGTCAGGGAAACCCTATCTCTGAATCTCTCCTTTGTCAGTGATGGGGTTCCTGCCTGAATGGAGATGGAATTCACAAATCTTTAGGGAATATTTTGTTGGTGCCAACAAAAGATGTTCCTTCCTTCATCTTGGTAGAACCCAATTTTTTTTTCTCAACCAATTCCACACAGTGAACAGCACCCCAAAGTGTAAAGACTACCACGACAGGCCTTTACCACTGCACAAACCAGAGTGGCATGAGGCAGGCAGTTCCAAAGATGGGTGATTTGGAAGCAGGACAAATAAGTCACAGCTCTCACGTTTACTATCAACACTGTCCATGAAGAAGGAAAATCTTCCTTCTAGCCAGAGCTAGATCATGTCCACTCAGAACCCAGTCATGGAGGAGGAAATGAGGCCCTTCAATGGGGTCAGAACACTTAGGATTCCCTCGAGGATATAAGACAGAGAGAGCGCAGGGGTCTGCCTTCCTTGAGCATACTCCAGTGACTCACACAAACTGTGGGACCCTGACAGCTGGCAGTGATGAGATGGCTTCTGTCACAGGCACTAGCATTGATGTAACTGTTAAGAGCCTTGGACAGCTTAGAAAGTGCAGTGTATCTCATGAAAGTGTCCTGCCTACACGGTACTTACTGGGACTCTCTCCAGGATGGAGGCATGAATGTACAGGGTTTGCATGCTGACTATCTCACAAAAGGTACTCACAGAGCTTTCTTCTGGTTTGAGTCTTGAGGCAGAACAAGGAGAGAGCATATTTTCCACATATACAAGGCTGTTCTCTAGTGTGAACTTCCTGGAGCTAAACAAGTTTAAGAGACGCAGCTAAAGGGCCACCAAAACTGTTGCATCCGTGAGGCCTTTCTCCAGTGTGAACTTTCTGATGTCGAACAAGATGGGAGCTCCTGCTGTAGGCTTTCCCACATTCACTGCACACATACGGCTTTTCTCCAGTGTGAACCCTCTGGTGTAGAATGAGGCTAGAGTTGCGGCTAAAGAACTTTCCACATTCGTTGCACTCATAAGGTCTTGCTCCTGTGTGAACTTTCTTGTGTTGAACAAGGTGGGAGCTACTAATGTAGGCTTTTCCACATTCACTGCACACGTAAGGCCTTGCTCCACTGTGCACTCTCTGATGTAGAATGAGGCTAGAGTTGTGGCTGAAGCATTTCCCACATTCGCTACACTCATAAGGCTTTGCTCCAGTGTGAATTCTCTGGTGCACAATAAGGTTGGAGCTGTGACTAAAGAATTTCCCACACTCACCACACTCATAAGGCCTTTCTCCTGTGTGGATTTTCTGGTGCTGCACAAGTGTGTCTTTACGGCTGAAGGCCTTCCCACATTCGCTGCACTCATAAGGCCTCGCTCCGGTGTGAATTATCTGATGCTGGACGAGTGTGTCTTTGCAGCTGAAGGCCTTCCCACATTTGCTGCATACATAAGACCTTGCTCCCGTGTGGACTCTCCGATGTTTAATGAGGCTGGAGTTATGGCTAAAGAATTTCCCACATTCAATGCACTCATAAGGCCTTGCCCCAGTGTGAATCCTCCAATGCTCAATAAGGTGGGAGCTTTGGCTAAAGAATTTCCCACATTCACTGCACTCATAAGGCCTTTCTCCAGTGTGAAATCTCTGATGCTGAACAAGTGTGTCTTTACGACTGAAGGCCTTCCCACATTCTCCACACTTATAAGGCCTTTCTCCGGTGTGAATTCTCTGGTGCTGAACAAGGTGGGAGCTTCTGCTGTAGGCTTTTCCACATTCACTGCAGTCATAAGACCTCTCTCCAGTGTGGACTCTCTGGTGCTGAACAAGTGTGTCTTTGCGACTGAAGGCCTTGCCACATTCACTGCATGTATAATGTCTTTTCCCCGTATGAAATTTCTGGTGCATTTTTAGGTGGGATAAGTGAATAAAGGCCTTTCCACACTCCTTACACACATGTGATGTTTCTCCATTGTGAACTTTTCTGTGATGAATAAGAGCCAATTTTTCCTTAGACACATTTCCACGTGGTAGGCATCTAAAAGATTTCACTTCAGTATGAGTTATCTGTCTGTCAAGGAGAGTAAAGGTGTCCAAAAAGGTTTTCTTATTTTCACTGCAATTGAAAAGCATCAGTCCATCATGGTCCCCCTGGTGTTGCCCAAGGCTAGAGCTGTGTGGGAAAGCCTCCATGAACTCCATCCTTTTGCATGGTCTTGCCCCACAGTGAGTGGTCTGGTGCTGAAAGAGGCCTGAGCTGTACAAGTCCATGCCTCCCTCCCTGCAGGTAAACAGTCCTCCCGACATGTCAACTGCACAGCTCTCCACAAGTGAGGCCCCACCATCATCCCCACTAAAGGGGTTCCCTCTACTATATTGCTTCTGGTGCTGATCAAAGCTTGCATGGAATGAGAATCCTTTCCCACACGGGCTACACGTATATAGTTTCTGCACAAGGTGTGAGCCCTGATCTTCGGTCAGGTGCAAAACATCTTTCAAGAATGAGTCACACATCTCACATGGGTGGTCTTTCTGGGTAAAAGGACCTGACTTGGGAGTCCTGATTTGCAACACTCCTAAAGAAGTGTGCTGCTCAGAAGGGACTTCCTGATGGTCTGCTTCAAGCCAACAATCTGAAAGCAAAGAAATTCTGGTGAAGGACAATTGACTTTGGTGGGAAGCAGCAGCCCTCACCTATGTATGTGGGATATACCAAGTAATGAGTCCACTGGCTTGTTGACAGGACGAGTAAAACATGGTAGGGTGAGGAAGGGCCCATTATCAGTTCTGGGCCTCGAAAGGTCACAGCACAGAGGAACTCTAAAGAAAAGACACAATGATGGTGTACAGTACAGGGAGTAGAAATGAGGTCTCCAACTCACTCCTCTATAAATGGGTTGCAGCAGGGCCTTGGCTTCTGGTGTCAGGTGAGCTCTGTGGAGAAGGCTGCGTCCAGGCCAGGGAAAATCTGACTGCCAGGAAGTAGCTAGTTCTTAAGAACTATTGAAGGATGTGTACACAACTCATGACAGATGAAAGCAGCCAATGTTACAAAGGGAGCAGAGGAGAATGAGTGGGACACAGAGACCAGAGAGGTGGGATCAGCCAAGGGATGAAAGACATAAGAGAAATGGCAAGGGGGCAGAGTGTCAAGAGTGGGGAAGGAAATGAAGAAATGAGGCACTGCCAAGGGCCTTAGCAATAAAACACTGGTGCATAGAAAGCAGCTTGAAGTATGATGTGAACCCAGCTCTAACGTGACACTGTCCAGCTCCTGTTCTGCAGGGCCAGGCCATCTATCGGCTTCTCTCTCCACGACTGGAGTCAGGTCTGCCTTATCAGGCACCCAGGGCTTTCTGCCCCTCTCCAACTGGGCAACTACATGGGATCTGGAGATGGAAATGGTAAAGAAAACATAGGCAGATGAGTGGCCTAGGTAGACAGAGCCCAAAAAGCAGAAAATGAAATGTTAGAAAAAAACCTTGGAGGAGGATTTGGCTGAACAGACCTGTGAGACCTCCACAAACAGTGACCACGTCAGTACCTGAAATGCCTAGCATAGTCAGTCTCCAAGAAATGTCAGTTAGATGATGAGGACAGAACTTGAGACACAGAGGTACCATGGAGCTGGACAATCACCTGGACATGGAGTGCCCAAGTCACGTAGAATTTGTTGGGCAGACTGAAAAAACCCTGGGGTCCCTAACCTCTTCCTTCAAGGCTTTGGACAACAGTTGTTGGGACTGCTCAGTGATGGAGGGGGACACTGCATATGGCCCATAATACCTGCTCTGGGAACCAAAGAAGGGAGGGAGAAGAGTCATTAATGTGGCTGGATGGAAAGAACTGCCCCTATGGAAGGGGGGAATAACTGAACCCCAAGAACACTAGAGTAGAAATGAGGGCCTGTGGAAGGTAGCCTTGAAGATGGCCTCCAGGAATGCCTACCTCCTGGGATTCTTGCCCTTATATAATACTTGATTGTAGACTGGGCTACTGACCCATTTCTAAGAAACAGAATATGGCTAAAATGTTGGGACATCACTTTCAAAGTCAAGTTAGAAAAAGACCAGGTTCCACCCTGGGAATCTCACTTGCTCAGAGAGAAGGCAGCTTCCATGCTATGACGTATGCTGCAGGAAGGCCACCATGACGAGAAATTGTGGGAAGTCTTTCGGTAACAGCCAGTGAGGAACTAATGTGTACAGTTCAACAAACCATAAGAAACTGAATCTTGCAAACAATAATATGAGTGAGTTTGTAAGTGGATTGTTTCTGAGACTGACTTTCAAATGAGAACATGGCTCTGACTGACAGCTTGACTGAAACTTAATGAAAGCGCCTAAGCTGAAAGCACCTAGATAAGCTGGGATCAGATTCCTGATGCACAAAAATTGAGATAATGAATTTTTATTGTTAAGTCACTAAATTTGGGGGAAATTTGCCACACACAAACAAATGACCAATACGAGACTTACCGAGAGAGGCCACAAGCGCAAAGTTCTCCAGCATCACATCACGGTACAGGGATCTCTGCACCTCCTCGAGAAGCTCCCACTCCTCTCGGGAAAAGCACACGAACACATCCTTGAAGGTCACGCTGCCCTGCTATGATAGAGACAGTTGAGCCTACAGGCAGCATAGCATCTTTCCCCAGTTCTTACTGCTCACACAAGCACTCCCTGTTCCCTGTTTTCTCAGTCTCCCAACTCAGAGATGCTTGATCTTCGCACCACTTGTGCCTGCTGGCTCCTCATGTCCCTCTGATCACTATGTCCAGCCCAGTGCAGACTAGGCAAGTGGGCAGATACTATATAAGCTATGGGTCTGGCAAGAAGGGGCCTGCCAGCCAGTTCCCCTGGTGTCACCCAGATCATGCCTTCTACATACAACCTTAAGGCCATTAGTTCACAGTCCTCCCAACATGTACATCACTTTTCAAATCACACCTTTCTCACATCTGAGACCCCCAGTACCACTGGCAACCGTCTGGTCCACACCATATGCACCTCCAAGGTGCACCCCCATGCCACTCTGCAAACTGTGTCCAGAAAATGCTCTTATATTTATGTGACAGGCACCACTGCCACCCAGGTGCCTAAGCAAGAGACCCAGTTCTCAGTTCCAGATTTTGACTTTCTGGTTAGTAACAGCATTGCTACCATGACCTGAAGACACTCCCTCCTAAATTTAACCCACAGCTCCACACCATTCCACACATTGGCTGCCACTTCTGAACTTCCTCAAACTGAACCCTCCCTGGAAGTAAAATCCTACGTCTGGCTCGTTGCCTCAATTAAGGGGCCTCTAGGACTTCTTAAACTAAATGTGACGAAAGCCTAACTCCCGATCCTGCCACTGAAAATTACTCATGCTACCAACTTCTCCATCTCAGTTGATGGCACTTCCATTGCCCTATCAGTTAAATTAAAAAACCTCTGGGTCATCCAGGACTCTTTCCTTTTCCTCATTTACCCTTCACATGAGAAAATCGTCATCTTACTTAAAAAAGAGACACAAAACCACTAACTTCTCTCACTTTCACAGACACCCCTCTAGGTCAACACTCCCAGTTAAAATCCGAATCAGACCATGCCTGTCTTGCTCTAAGTCTTCCATGTCTTTCACCACCCTCAGAATAGAGACCCAGCTCTTCAGGCTGACCTTCCTGCCTGACTCCTGGCCCCACTCCAAACATATATAATTAACACCAATGGTTCCTGGAGGACTTTCGACTCATTCTTTCCTCCAAGCATTTGCACATGTTGTTCCTGGGCCCAATGCACCCTTCCAGGTCTCATCCTATTGGCAGCCAGAAGTAAGATGCTCTTCATATAACTCCTGGCCTAGATTCAAGATGTTGGGCTAGAAATGAAGCCCTGTTAGAGTCCCCAGACTCAACTGCAGAGAGAGTGGACAAGTGATGAGTCCCAGAATACCACTCTGTCTCATCGGAAAATCTGGTTAGCCTTACTTTAAAAATATACACGAAACCTATAACTTTCCTAACCTCTGCTGCCGCCACTCAGGTCCACACACCAACACCCACTTGGACTACTGCAGTAGCCTCCATACTGGTTTCCCTGCCCACCCTCTACTCTATCCCCCCAATCTTTCCACTCTGCAGCCAGAGGGAGTCTGTTGATACCTAAGTCCGATCACCTTCCTCCTCTGCTCCAAACCTTATATGGCTCCAACGACCATCAGAACGGTGGCCCAGCTCCTCAGGCTGCCACTCAAGGCTTGGCCCCTGACCTCCTGCTCTCTATTCTGACCAGAGATAACAGAGACCCGCGGTTACCTGACTCATTCCCACCTTCAAATGTTTGTACCAGCTAGCTCCCGTGCCTTGGAAAACCATGTACACCTCATACCACTGACGCTGGGAATGAGAACCCTTAGATCCTAGTCGGTGAGGACTCGAGGGACCCTCCACTCACCCTAGCCCGGTCCATCAGCGCCGCAGCCGCCATGGGATCTTGAGAGCAGACTCCGAGGCTCAGGCGTAACCCCACACATCCACTGGGCCAGGGGACCTCGGAGTGTCGCACGGCGAGCTCCCTCCCCTCGCTCAGGGTGCCGCCTCCAGGGGCCGACGAAGACAGGGCACGGGCACGAAGGCCTCGAAAAGAGCGCAGACCTGCCGGACCCCGTGGTGCAGAGCTGCCCGTCCCCCAACGGAGATCATGGGCCGTAACAGAGGCGCGAAGGGACGTCCTTTCCTTTTAACCGTCCTTCCTAGATCTATTCCGAAGAGCCACGCGGGAAGCGGACCCCACCCGGAATTCTGAGCCTCCACCGCCAGAACTGACCCTGACAGCTCCGGCGCAGGCTAAATACGTCATTACCAGCAGCGCCGGAAGTCCCGCCTCTGCTACAGCAGCAAGAGGAAACGCCCACTTCAGGGTTGTTATGACGCAACATCAACGCGCCCGATTAGAAACTTCTGGGTAGTGTAGTTCCCACGCTGCGCCCACCTCCACAACTGCCGCATTTCCGCTTCTCCATGACAACCATAGGTGGGCCGGTGGCCCCGGGGCGGGAAGGCGGGGACATAAGCGCCCAAGAGGGAAGGTCAAGCAGACTTAAAAAGGGAATGGGTCCATGTTTCCGTGGTCACCTGAGACAATGCCAGGTCCTCAAGGGTCTCAAGCAGGGGATCCATTTTTTAATTCCCGGAAAGCTGCTTCACCTCATCTTTGGGGCTTGAGATTTAAATCGATGAGTATACCTCGCTCTTGGGGACTTTGTGTAGTAGTAACATGAACTAGTCCTTAAATTCGTTAATTTGGGTCCTTGATTTGTTAGTATCAGCATCACTTGTGGACTCAAAATGCACCTCTTCTCGGGGAGGCCTCTGTGACCAGCTAGCTCCTCAGGTGGGCCCTCAGTCCGCAGGCAGGCCCTGGCCTTAGATCTCCCCACAGCGGACTTTTCCCAGAAGTCCCTGTGTGGGGCTAACTTCTGTCTGTATCACAGGTTTAAATTATATGCCACAGTAGGGGTTGTGATTGGAAGGGGAATCCTGGAGGCCATGGTGTTCTTAGTAGCTGGTCTAGCACTCACCTCTAAACTCTGGAAGTCTCCTGTTGAATATAAACAAGGTCACAGAGCACCAACCTCAGTCAAGGCCACTCAGTGACCATGACTGAGACAAAGACAGATGGACCCTTTCATTGTGTCTCAGTGGACAAAACTAGAAACCTTTGCAAACAGAAATGACCAAAAAGCCCTTCTCCTGGGTAAGATGAGTGACAGCTACTTAGTGCTGCTTCCTTCCCCCGCTTTGTAGGTAACTGTTAGGTTCAGGGAGGGCCCAACCCCCATAGTGTGGGATCGTGACTACTCCCCTACCGTTGTATGAAAACCAGACCTTGCAACGTCTGGGTTGGCAACCATACATGCTCACCTCCCCTTTCAATGGACTCTCCTCCCTTTATTACCAATTTACCCAACCAAAATATTCCCACCAAAAAAAATGCCTCCAGCCCCCATATAAGTTTCAGGTCCCCTTGCATTCAAAGCTGAGACCATCTTTGGCTCACCCCAGCTGTCACTCTGCTACAATAAATCTTGCTTAACCCCTTCAGTCTTGTGCATTCCTCCATCAACAAACCTAACAGTAACAAATTTCAGGATATCTGCTTACAGAATCAACACCTCAACCAATTCCAGCATCCAATTCAGACCAAAGCTCAATTTCCTTAAACTCTCCTCCAAATAAGTGGACACAAGCCCAGAGCCTGGAAAATGGCCTATCATCCTCTGAGGGTCTTGCATTTCCTAGTGCGTGTGGTGCCCCACATCACAGTGCACCAATAAACTTCACAGTTCCACTACAGGTCTCATGTATGTTCCTGTGCTTAAAGGAACATACCTGCAGGCAGACCCAGCACTCCCCTGAATTCCAACTTGCACATCCAACAAGATATCATTTCCTCTTAGATGTCTGGTGGACTTCTCAGAGTGAGTACGAAACCCAATTCCTCATCTCTCTGACTCCAGTCAAGCTCACTGGCCACCACGCTCCCCACTGCAGTCACGTGGACTTCACCTAGCTCTGTACCAGACCATGATCTTGTCAGTCTGTTACCTTTGCTGGAGATGCTCTCCTCCAACTCCAACCTTGTTTGGGGATCCCACATCCTCCCGGGGTATTTCTGTCAACCTCTTGCTTCTGTCTGCTCTGCTTCCTGTGCTTTAAGTTCAATGTCTGTCTTCCTGTTTTATATACAAGAACACTGAACTCCAAGGATAAGGGATGTGACTAAAGTCATGTAACTGGGGATGGGCACAGTGTAGACAGGCTGGAATGCCAATGCCTAGCTCTTAACACATAGCACACTCTGACCCCTCCAGACCTGTCTGCCTTCACATTCCCTGATTTTGATCCTTCTTTCTCTTGTACTTCTGGGGTACATTTCTATCAAAGCAAGTTACTGTATTTCACCTGTTTCTTTTAATGTTCTCCACATGAGATGAACTCCAGGGCAGAGCCCACATCTGTCATCCACATGTCTCAACTGCTCATGGTGTGCCATGAGAATGAGATGAGGTCACATCACTATTGCCCAAACAGCAGCAAGGTCACAGCTGGCCCTTCTGACTGAACATGAAAGGAAGACCAGATAGTGAGAAATGAGAGATGAGGGACAAACTCGACTCCTTCATTCTCCGGAGGGCAAGTCACGACCACTAAGAAACTTGGAGAAGACCCTGAAGAAAGGATTTTAAAAAGTGAAAAATCCAGCCAGAGGAAAGAAGCAGGACTCACCTGAGAAGACTGAACAGCTACATGAGCATCACCACACATCAGAAAAAATGAAAAACCAACATGTAGATTGGGATCAAGGAAAAGCGAGCATGCTGGATGTTTAAAATGCCATGAAAAAAGGACTTGTTTTATTTATTTCTCTTAACAGTGTCTTTTTAAACTACTGTTTCAATTTCAGTTGACATATCAGTTTTGTGTGTATTTTTTTTTCTTAATTGAAGCCCTTTCTCACCACTCTTATTCAACATAATACGGAAAGTCCTAGCTATAGCAGTCAGCCAAGACAAATAAAAGCCATCCAAATCAAAAAAAGAAAAAAGTAAAATTGTCATTATTTGCAAATGATATGATCTTATATATTGAAAACCCCACAGACTCAATTAAAAAACAATTGGATCTAATCAATGAATTCAGTAAAGCTGCAGGATATAAAATCAACACACACACATCAGTTGCATTTCTATACACTAACCATAGAATATCTGAAAAATAAAGAAAACTATCCCAAAGAAAAATAAAGAAAACTACTCCAAGCATCAAAAACAATAAAATAACTAGGAATAAACTTAACTAAGGAAATGAAAGAACTATACGATGAAAACTACAAGACTGATGAAAGAAATCAAACAAATGGAGAGATAGCCCATGTTCATGGATTGGAAGAGTTAATATTGTTAAAATATCCATGCTGTATGAAGCCATCTACAGATTCAACGCAATGCCTATCAAAATTACAATGGCATTTTCCACAAAAATAGAAAAACAAACCTAAAATTTGTATGGAACCACAAAAGACCCCAAATAGCTAACGTAATCATAAGAAAGAACAAAAGTGAAGGCATCACACGTATTGATTTCAAACTATATTGCAAAACTATAGTAATTTAGACAGTATGGTAATAGACAGATACACCAATGGAACACAACCAGAGAGCCCAGAATTAAAACCCATATAAATGGTCAACTAATATTTGATAAGGGAGCCAAGAACATCCAATAGAAAAAATAGTCTCTTCAACAAGCGGTATTGGGAAAAGTGGATAACCACATGCAGAAAAATAAAATTGAACCCCTATCTTACATCACTTGTAAAAATTAACTTAACGTGAATCAAAAACTTAAACATATGCGCTGATACCATAAAGCTCCTAGAAGTAAACACTGGAAAGAAGCTCCTTGACACAGATTTTTTGGATATGACACCAAAAACACAAACAACAAAAGAAAAATAAGGAAGTAGGACTATAAACTTAAAAGCTTCTGATTGTAAAAGAAATAACAAAATAAAAGGGCAACCTATGGAATGGAATATTTGCAAGCTTGTATTAGATAAAGGGTTAATATTCAAAATTTATACAAAATTGAACTCAATAACAACAACCCCAAATGACTGATTTAAAAATGGGCAAAAGAACTAAAAAGACATTTTTCCGAAGATATCCAAACAATCAACAGGTATATGTAAAGGTGTTCAATGTCACTAATCATTAAAGAAATACAAATCAAAACCACAATGAGATATCACCTCACACCTGGATGAATGGCTATCATCAAGAAAAAATAACGGTTGACAAGAAAGTGGAAAAAGGGAATTCTTGTGTACTGTTGGTGGGATTGTAAACCGGTCCACTTTGGAGCACAGTATGGAGATTCTTCAAAAAATTAAAAATAGAACTATCTTATGATTCAGCAATCCCACTTCTGGATATTAACCCTAAAGAATGGAAACAGGTTGTTAAGACATATATATACGCTCATGTTTATTACAGCATTGTTCACAATAGCTAAGATATGGAAACAACCTAAGTGTCCAACAAAGGATGAATGGATAAAAGTAGTACACACACTCACATACAAAATTGGAATGTTATTCAGCCATGAGAAAAAAAGGAAATCCTGCCATTTGCAAAAACATGAATGGACCTTGCGGGCATTATGCTAAGTTAGAAAAAGACAAATACTATATAATATCCTTACATGCAGAATCTAAATAAAAAACCAACTTAAAAAAACAAAGAGTAGAATGATGGTTACAAAAGGCTGGTGGGTGTGGGAGTGCAAGAGATTGTTGTTTTAAGGGTACACATTTGCAACTAGCAGATAAGGTTCCTGGAGATCTAATATACAGTACAGAGATTACATACAACAAAACTTTATTACAAACCTTAAACACAGTAAGAGATTAGATCTTAATTGTTCTCACCACTAGAAAAGATAAACCTGTGACATGACAGCGGTATTAGCTAACACTACAATGGCAATTATAGTGCAATATTAGTGTATCAGATGAATATACTGTACATCTTAAACTTTGTATACAATGTTATATGTCAATTATATCTCAAAAACAATACTAAGTAAATAAATAAAAACTTAGGCCTTAAATGGTCTTAAATAGTACAGTAAAATGTACCCATTCATAGGTATGTACTTATCTCCTTTGACATAAAATAATCTTAGGCAACAATACTTTTAGTATTCTGGTTTAAGTTTTAAGAGCTTCATAAATCAAGGCTTCACGTTCGGCACAAAGACTTATGCTCCTCAATGGTTGAGACGATGTTCTGTAACAAAAGATTTCAATAAATATTTGCTGAACTGCTCTCAAGTGTGCAGCTAACTTGACATGGGAGGGCAGAGTATGTACATTAAGTCAGGTGACAGAAACAAGGCTCTTTTACCTGAAATCTTGCTCTTCCCCTGCCACTCAACAACAACAAAACAACCAATAACAAATTGTCATGGGTTTGTCAGGGAAACCCAAATTAAGCCATGAAGGCATTTCTTTTTGTTACATCTACTTCCTTTTTTTTTTTTTTTTTTTTTTTGCCTCCTTATGTCTGTTATTTTAAAAATAGTCCTGTGATTGCTTTTCAGTGCACACTAAGGGTAGTTCTACAGCTTAAGGATTTTGTAATTGCAAAATAACCACTGCTTCTCTCTCCTTTATAAATTCTCCAATGTAGAGTAAGGTCCTAGGCTGGGTCAATTTTCAATGTGACTCTTTAGATGGATGACAATAGCTGAAGATTTGCCTCAGATTGTCTCACAGTAATGACACTTGCGGGGTTTCTCTTTGGTAAAATTCTCAGATACCAAGTAAGATGTTTCCTCTGGTCAAAAGATTCTCCTCAGGAGTTACATCCAACAGGTCTTTCCCCAGTATGAGTTCTCTGAATTTGACTGAGGTGTGTCCACTTGCAAAAGGCTTTCCCATATCTCTCACTCCAGTGTTGCTCCCCAGTGTGGATCCTTTGAGGATGAGTGACAGATGAACAAAGGCTGAAGGCAAGTCCACATGCAGTATACTGACAGGGCTTCTGCCCAGTGTGACTCCTCACGTGTTGAGTTAGGGAACAGCTATCACAAAAAGCTCTCTTATATTTTTTATACTCAAAGTATTCTACTCCAGTGTGGATGCTATTATTCCAAAAAGGAACAACAGGGTGAGGGAAGATCTTTCCATAGCCACTGCCCTCAGGGCTTCTCTCTCGTGAGAATCCTCATGTGACAAGTGAAAATATAGCTGTCACAAAAGACTTACCAGAATATGCTGCACTCAGACACTTTGTCTAGAGTGGGAAAAAGCTCTGTCCTCTCAAGGCTTTCTCACATCCAGTGCAATCATAGGGCTTTACTTCGACAGATCTGAGAAAGGCATTTGTTGAACCCATACCCGTGCTGCTTCCCCATGTGCCGATCCTTCCCTGCACAGGCCATGGAAGCATTACCTGGTCCAAGTGTGATCTGCTTGGGAATAGCATGTCCTGGAGACTTGCTCCTACAACTCTCAAGGGCAGATCATCATCTGTCCCCATGGCATTATGCTCAGAGCTCAACTTCCTGGGGAGACTATCCCTGTGGGAAAATGTCCCTAGAATTCTTGCATTTTGGCTGCTCCCTGGACTGATACCCACCCCCTGGGGAGTCCCTTGAGACTCCGAGTCAACTGACCCTGCAGTGAGGCCCCCTCCAAGAGGGGCAGCTAAGAGGAAGGCTTTGTGGTCCCAGGTTGTGCTTTCTCACCTAATGTGGATCCAAAACACATAAAGGTCTTTTAGCGAAACCAGCACAGAAAGGCCTTCCACATTCAGTGCTCCTGTGTGGCTTCTCCCCACAGAGAGGGGCCTGGCACTAAACAAGGTCAGAGTTGGCCAGAAGTTCTTCTGATCCTCCCTGCAAGTGAAGGCCTTCTTTAATGTTGAGATCTGCAAACAAACAAGACCTGGCCTTTTCCCTTCTAAAGAATTGTTCTCCATGCTGCTGCTTCTGCCTCTGGTCAAGGTTTACACTGAACCGAAAGTCTCTCCTACACAATTCACATGTTGCTATGTGTCACTGTCCAGATGGTGTTCCCTGTGGCTCAGCTAGGTAAGCAAATGTCTTTCAAGACTGGATACACAGGCCGTATGAATGAGCCTTTTAGGTGGAAGGACCTGCCTTGAGCATTCTAAACTCTGACACTTACAGAAATACCCTGCTCAGAAGGTACAGGCTCTTCCTCCGCAACATGGCAACAACCTGAAAGAAGATAAATGCTGGTCAAACACATGTTTAATGGGTGGCAAATGATATCCCATAAGAAACGTGTGTCTGATACTACCAGGGATTAGTCTGTAGGCCTGTTGGCAGAACATAGCACTAGAGTCAGGATAAGGAAGGCTACTGTGCACTGGAGGTCCCACAGAATGGAGATCTCAGAGGGCCGAGAGTGCAAGGATGGGGAACAGTGTAAGGAAGAGAGGCATGGTCTCCTAATGTGACAAAGGTTCCTTGTGACAGGTGAATGCTGTCCCAAAGGGTCTGTCCAGGGTCACACATATCTGGCTGGAACTGAATGGTCTTCAAGGAAACAAGGATATGTGCAGAAATCATGACATGTTAAATGAAAGCCAATGCTGTAGAGCACTATATGGAGCACTAAAAGAGGACAAATGAGACGTGGGATGACAAAGGTAGCGGACTCACAGATACCTGAAGTCAGAGCACAAATGACACGTGAGCAATGCATCAAAAACAAAGGGAAAGTGAGACGAGGTTAGTCACTGGTATTGGCATCAAACACTAGTAGACAAAGCACAGACTGCTTGTGTAATATGAAGCCAGCCTGTCATCACCATTCCACTCACCAAGGCTGGGCCTCCTCTAGGTCTTCTTTGCTGTGGCTGGAGCCGAGTCTACCTTCTCAAGAACCCTGGGCTCCCTTCCGGCTCCATGCGGGTAGCCACATGGGACCTGGAAACTGCAAGCCCTAAGGTGAAAGAAGATAGGTAAGTGGCCAGTAGTCACACAGGCAACCTTTCCCACATAGAAGAAATTTCAATATCAAAAAAAGAACGTTGGAAGAAACTTTTGCAGGAACAGCTCACTATTCTTCACACGGACAGACCACAACAGTGCCTTCAATTCCTGCAACAGTCAGCTCCCACCCCACATACACACCAGGAAACGTCAGTTAGAAGAAGGGGGCAGAATCTGGGAACAGAGAGGCCAGTGATCTGGACAGTCCCCAACCAAGGTGTGGCCAGGCCATGTGAAATCTGCCGTGCAGACTGTGAGACTCACGACTCGAAACCCTTCATTTCAAAGCTTTGGGCAGTGTGCTGGGGCCAGTCTGGGAGATGAGGCAGCAATGCCCAATGCCCAGCCCTGGTACCCACACCACCTTCTCCAGGGAAGCAAGAAAAGGAGCTATGCTGTGAGAGCGCCAAGAAACAAAGGTGCCCCTTGGGTGAAAAATGAAGAAGTAAACCCAGCCCAGGAAACTGGGACTCACACCCACCCCCAGGAATCCATGTCATTGTGAACCCCTCCAGCTGAGTGTGGGCTAGACCTAAAATCTCTTTTCTGTAAAAAGAATATGGCAAAAACTATGAGACAGTACTTCTGAGAATAGGTTACAAAAATACTGGCTTCTATCTTGAATACTATTTCTTGCTCACGGTCATGGAACTTAGCTGCCTGTGACCCACTTACAGAGAAGACAACATAGCAAGACACTGAGGGAGGACTCTGGCCAACAGCTGGCAAAGAAATGATGAATCTGCCCAAAGGTATCCTGTTCATGTGCATGACCCTGAAAGGAGAGTCATCTCCAGTTACGCCTTCAGATGAGAGCAACCCTGGACAGCCTCAGTAAGGTCACAAAAAACCTTGAGCTAGAGATATCCAAGTCAGATATGTCTGATTCTTGATCCGCAGAAACCATGAAATAATAAATTTGTCTTTTCAACCCACTAAATTTGGGGAAAATTTGCCACGTACCAATAGATAACCAAAACAAGAACTTACCCAGCGAGGACACAAGTGCAAAGTTCTCTAGCATCACATCACGGTACAGGCGTCGCTGCGCCTCCTCGAGAAGCTCCCACTCCTCCCGGGAGAAGCACACGAAGACATCCTCAAAGGTCACACAGCCCTGTCATGATGAGAACAGGTGAGCCCACAAGCAGCACACCATCTCTCCCCAGTTCTCACTGCTCATAAGCACTCTCCGGTACCTGGCCTCCCAGAGATACCTGGCCTTGGCACCACTCATGCCTGCTCACTCATGTCCCTCTGATCACTGTGTTCAGACCAGTACAGACCAAGGAGGTGGGCACATACTGTGTAAGCTTTGGGCCTGGCAAGAAGGATCCCAAACACTCTCTTGCCAGCCATTTCCCATGGTGTCACCCAGACCATGCCTCCCTGACACCACCAGACTCCAACTCAGCCTTCTTCCATAAGCCCCCAGTACTAGGATCTTAAGGCTGTCAGTTCACACTCCTCCCTGGTCTTCTCCCCTCCTGCCTTATTTTTCAGTCTCCACTCTGCTGCCAGAAGAAACCTGTTGAATGAAATCTGTGTAAAATCACCTCCATCTCTGCTCCAAACTTTTAAGAAGGGATGCTTAGCTCCTCTGGCTGCCATTCCAAGCCTGACTTGTGCCGCTGCAGCTATCTGTTCTCATAAAACACAATGGTGACCCCAATCACTCCCGACTCAGTCTCACCTCCAAGTCTTTGCACATGCCTGTTCCAATGACTGGTACTCCCTCCCAAACTTATTTCAACCGCATAATCTTTGGCCTATACTAAGGACCCTAGGCCAGAAGTGACTCCCATCAGGAACTCTACGACCACGAACCGGGAGAAGAAAAGGTAGAGCCCGAAGACAAGGAGGAGCTATGACTATGAGGGTGTGTTTAGGCCTAGGGACACACCACTCACCTGCGCCGGATTCATTAGCGCTGCTGCCCTGGTCCCCGCCGCGGGGCCGGGTGGCTTCGTGGGGTTCTGTGAGGTGGGCGCCAAGGGCGGGGTTCACCTTTTGCTGTGTATCGCACTCCAAGCGTCACTATAAAACGGTATAAAACGCTCAGAAGACCCAGGCCGCCACTTTCAAGGGTCGGGCGCCGGATCGCGGAAGACCCGGGTAAGCCCCAGGGGCGAGGGCGTCCGTTCTACAGTCGGGGACAGCCTCAGAGAGACAGAGCCTGCACCGGTAGTCACAATCGCACAGCCACGGGGGCGGCCCTGCCACGTCACCCTCCTTTCCAGCTTAGCCCCAAAGCGACGGCCTAGCGCATCTCTCCGGTCCACGTGGTACGGGTCCAAAATGCAACTGTACACCAAAGGAAGTATTCCAGAGGCGACGCCGGAAGTCCCGCCCCGCAACTCAGGGCACGCCCCTCTTTGGTCTGCATTGGCCCAGCTCTCAGGCAGAAAAGGCATGAGGCATCCGCTTCTGGGTAATGTAGTCTATTCCGTATGTTCGTACGTGCCGTTCCCCTTTTCCATGGCAACCTACAAACGGCATTGCTAGAACGTGCGGGAAAATAAAGCTCGAGATTTCCAAACACAGGGGCAGGGCTTCGCTTCCTCTTAAAAACGCCTTAGTTTCCCTGGGCATGGCGCTGGACGTGCAAGCTCTGCGGTCCCTCCCGAACCTAGTGAATCACAAACTTCCTGTCCTGCTCCATCCCACCCGCGTCGCGAATCATCTCTTTTCCAGCATACCCATGCGGTACACATGTCTGTATAGGAAAAATACAGTATTCGGTACCATCCTCGGTTTCATGTATCCAACCGGGGACTTGGAAATATACCCCGCGAATATGGGGGCAAGACTATTAATATGGTCATTAGCGTTACTATCACAATGCTTTCATGCACCCTGCTATGGGAAGTGATATTGGGAATGCCTCTTTGCAGGATCCTTGGCATTATTTATCAAAAGATACAATGACCCTGACTCAGCAGGCAGCCTCATAAATTTTGATTAAAAGTTTTACATAAAAGCACACATTTGTATTATTTGTCTTATTTAGTTATTTCTTACACAGCACAGGATTTCTTAAACTACAGGTAGGCATTTTGCCCAAAGAGATGCGTGATTGCAGGCTACATAATTCAGATATTGGGAACACCTAGATTAACTGCCTTCAAGCCTGAATGGAGAATGGAGTTGACATGGTTACATGTTTGTGACAGAATGACATGTCACCTAGTTCACGGTAACCAGGACCTCCCTTTCCACATTCTGTCCTTCCCTGACCCTCAGGGCAGGTAGGCCCAGGAACAAATATATGATCATGAGATGGCTCTGCCGGTAGCTCAGCAGCTTTAAGTCATCAAGTCCTGTCCTCAACAAAACACCCATCACCATCAGCCCATCACCTGAACCTGGAGTCCCCGAGGGAACACTAAATCCTGGAAAATAGAGAATCACTGAGATCCCCAGAATGGTGCACAAATACAAAACAGTTAAAATACAATTTGACAGTCATTTTTGCCTATATTCAATTGGCTGCGACTCATTCAGATGGTCCCAAATTAAGTGTACAGAAGCTGGGACATGCTGTTCTGTTAGGTGTCCAAAAAAAGAAAATCGAATTGGTAAGCATACAGCCAGTTTATGTCACAACCCATCAATCTGGTCACCACATATATATTTTATTATTTCTCCCATGCATTCTACACTGTCATCCCTTTATTATCCACCAACTCAAAACCCCATCTAATTACTGAGCTCATCTCACAGTTAACAATCTCTAAGGTGTGTTGTCCTTTGCATCAGGTTCAACTACTGTTCCTTATCACCAGGAATCTGTCAACACAAAATAAATTGTCTCTACTCACACTCAATATATACTGGGGTCAGAGATACAGTGGAAGGACATACTGAAGATCCCAAAGAAATCATCGCCAACATAAATTTCACTCAAATAACACTCAACAATTAGTGTTTTTTTTTTAAAGAAAGAGCATGAAATAAGACTACATGTGCCCCCTAAATGAAAAATGGAATAGAAAACTAACCCACAGAAAATGAATGCTAAAGGTTACATTTAAGGACAAAGGAAAATGGTCCAGGTGAAAGGTCTGCAGCAATAGAAGAAATAAAGATCCAAAAGTAGGATGCATCTGTAAATGGTATAATTATTCACTATCTGTATAAAACATAAACAGTATCCCCTTGTTGAGTACAATGACGTAATTGCCATTCGATCCTCAAATAACATCCCTTATATTGGGCAAGATGATATATGCTCATTTATATTAACAATAAGTGTTATAATTTTACCTTAAACATTAGTAAAATAGGGGTATATACACTCCCAACTAAAATACAGAGTTTAGAATTACAGAAAAGTTTTAAAGTACAAGAAATAGAAGTGAAGCAAAAGTAAGCACAAAATAGGAAGATGTATTTAAACCCAAAGATACCAGCCATCACATGAGTATGGAATAAATGTTTGCATTATGTAATAACTTTGGTGTGGAAAAATATCCTGCAATATTCACTTTCTGTCACATTTCCAAGGTATGTTATAGAAATAGATGAAATAACATCAATTCTATAAAATCTCACCCAGAAAAAAAAAAGAAAAAAGAAAAGAGGAGGAATACTCAGTTCATTTTGAGAGGCATTACTTGGACACTAACAATCATGCAAAAAAATTAAACTACACACCAATATGGTCATTATTTTAGACACAAAAATCCTAAACAAAATTCTAACTAACAGAAAGCTGTAACATACACAGAGTAAAATAATTATATTTCATGATCTGGTAGGGTTTGTTACAGGAATGCAAGGATGGTTCAACATTCAAAAACCAGTCAAAGCAAGCCATTATAGCATCCATTCATAATGAAAGCTCTTAGCAAATTAGGAAGGAAACTTTCCAAACTGAAAAACATGTATAAAAAGAACCTGTAGCTATTATCATACTTAACGGTCAACACTAAATATTTTCTCCCTAATATTACAAACAAGGCAGGTGTGTCCTCTTTCACCACTTCTATCCAACACTATATTGGTTCTAGCTGGCACAATAAAAGCAAGAGAAGGAAATGAAAGGGATATGGTTTAGGAAGAAGAAATAAGATGTTTGCAACTTGCTGATAACATTATTGTTTATGAAAAAAATCCTGAGGAATGTACAAAAAAAGCTGCTAGAACTAAGTGAATTCAGCAAGGTCATAGGCTACAAGGTCAACATATGAAAATTAGTTATATTACAATATAATAGTAATGCTCATGTGCAAACTAAAATTAAAAACTCAATACCACATGTAATGACTCAAAAAAAGTGCCTAGATAAAAATCTAACAAAATATGTTTAGGAGCTATAAGCTTAAAATTACAAAACACTAACTAAATAAATCCAGGAAGATCTAAATAAATGGAGAGGCATACCATGCCCATAGACTGGAAGACTCAACACAATGAAGATTCCAAATCTCACCAAAGTGATCCACAGATTAATTTCTACCAAAATCTTAGCAAAATGTTTTATAAATATAGACATGCATATGATAAAGTTTATATGGAAAGCCAAAGGAAATTTTTGATATGGAAAACTACACCAATTTTTAAAAAGAATAAATATGGAGGAATAACTTTACCCAACTTTAAGACTTGGCGATAGTTACAGTAATCAAGACAGTGTGGTAGTGGCAGATGTTAAGACACACTGATCAATGGGATAAAATAGAGAACTCAGAAACAGACCAGCATGAATATGCTCAACTGATTTTTGACTGAGTAGACACAATTCAACGGAAGCAGGAAAGTCTTTTCAACAAATAGTGCTGGAATAACCCTTAGGCCAACACAAGAAAAAAACTCAAGGTAAACCTCACATGGCAATACAGAAATTAACTTAACATGGACTAGAGATTTAAATGTAAAAGGTAAAACTAGAAATCTTATAGGAAAAAATATTCAGGACTTAGGGCTTACAAAACACTTCCTAGACATGACATGAAAAGGGTAGAGAGATGCTTTTACAATAATGCCATGGATTGATACAATGAAAATGGCTTGGCCTACAATGGCAATATGAAACTACACATGTGGTCATTTAAAAAGGCCCTGTGAAGGTTTCCAAGTAGACACATTACATCCAGTGTATTTTTAACATGAGGTAATACTATAGTAGGTAGCTCAAAAAAATACTGAAGGAGGAATACCCTAAAAAAGGTACTAGTCGTTAGTCTTTATGCCAGAACTAAGCTCATGGTGACAACTGTGCAACTCATATATATCTACATGTACACATCCACGTCATTGTGCTAAAATTTTGTGATTTTGACAGTAAATCTTCACAATCTTTTGTAAAATTAAAAATGAGATGCTTTCTCTGTTTTTCTGACTTTATCATTATTCCTTAGCCTAAGTTAGCCACGTGTTTTATTTTGTTTTGGCTCTAAACCACCCCTAGAAAATTGTGCAAGTGGAAACCTCTCTAATGAGGATTGAAGCAGCTCAGAAATCGGAGAGGGGAGAATTCGGATTTATCTTGGAAGGTAGAACAGCAACACTCATCCTCACACCACAGAAAAATAAAGAAAAAAAATAAGTAGATCAAGATGAAATATGAGTTTTTGAGTGGTTGAAAACACATGAAGAAACATGTATTTCAAAATTCTGTCTTAACTGTGCAGTAAAGTGTGCCCATTCACATGTACATCTTTATCTCAATATAAGAGCATTTCCTAACTCAAGTCCTCATATTCTTCATAGATTTATGCAGCTCATGAGTAGAGACAATGTTGTAGAACAAAGGCAGCTTTTGATCAGTGATTTCAGACATATCCTCAACTGTCTAACTCTCCCAATACTAGACAGAAGTGAATGTATGTAACAGATAAACAAGGAAACTAGGCCCTGTGATCGCTGAGATGACATGCCCTGCTCCCAAAATAAACTAAAGGGATGAAAAATTGACATAGGCTTTTCTGAAAGAAGCTGTGCTTGCATTTTTTTTTCTCTTCTGTGTCTCCTCCTCCTTTGTTTGAATTTCCCTGAGATAATTTTGCAATGTAAACTAAGGAGAAAGATGTGGCTGAAGGTTTTGCTAAGTGAATGATAAAGATTGGATCATGTCTACGGCCATGCTACCCTGAACAAGCCCAATCCCATCTAATCTTAGAAGCTAAGCAGGGTCAGGGCTGGTTAGTACTTGGATGGGAGACCACCTAGGAAGACCAGGTGTTGTAGGTGTAAAAAATAAAAAAAAATAAGGGATTGTAAGCTGACAAGGTCCTTGCAATCTGTGAGGTCAACCAAGGGTTGACCTAAAAAAATTAAAAAAAAAAAAAGATTGGATCACTCTCCTGGATGAATTCTCAGAGGCAGAATGAGATTCTAAGCTGAGTCGACCTCTGACATGACTCATTAGATGATAACTGATACTCTGCAATAGGTTTTCTCACAGGGAATATACTTGTGGGGTTTCTCTTTGGCATGAATGAGTAGATTCTGAGTAAGACATTTCTTTTGGGGAAAGTTTTCCCTTAGTGGTTACATTCAAAAAGTCTTTCTCCAACAGGAGTTCTTAGAAGCTGACCGAGGACTGTCCACTGGTGAATGGTCTTCCCACCTCTGTTGTACTGACAGGGTTTCTTCCAGAATGTATTTTTTGGTGCTGATTAAGGGGTGAACTGTGACTGAAGGCTTTTCCACATTCACTGTGTTCATAGGGCTTCTCCCCAGTGTGGATGATGGACTGTTGAATGAGGTCTGCTCTCTTGCAAAAGGCTTTCCTGTACTCATAGGGCTTCTTCCACTGTGGATCCTCTGGTGCCTCATGAGGTATGACCTGCAGCTGAAGGCCTTCCCTCATTCATTGCACTCACAGGGCTTCTCTTCAGGGTGGATGCCAAACTGTCCAATGACGGCTGACTAACTGCTGAAGGCTTTCCCAAATTCTTTGCCCTTATAGGGTTTTTCTCCAGTGTGGGCCCTTTTATGTAAAATGAAAGTGCATCTATGGGTGAAGGCCCTTCCATACTCACTGCACATGTAAGGCTTCTCCCCAGTCTGAATCCACTCGTGCTGCTTGAGGTGTGACCTGCAGTAAAAGGCCTTCACATACTCTAGGCACTTATAAGGCTTCTCTCCAGTGTGAATGACGTAGTGTTGAATGAGGTCTGTTATGCCCAAAAGGCTTTTTCACATTCCTTGCATTCAAAGGGTCTCACTCCACTATGAATTTGCTGGTGCCACCTGAGGTTTGACCTGCAGTTGAATGCCTTCCCACACTCCACGCACATGAAGGGTTTCTCTCCCATGTGGATGATGTCGTGTTGAAGGAAACCAGTCTTATCTTGGCAGACTTTCCCACATTCTATGCACACAGAGTTTTTTGCCAGTGTGGCTTCTGTTATGCAGAATCAAGTTGGAGTGGCGGGTGTGTAGGCCTTTCCACACTCAATGCACACACAGGGCTTCTTCCCAGTGTGGATCTGGTGGTGCCTCATGAGGTATGACCTGCAGTTGAAGGCCTTCCTGCACTCCATGCACTCATAGGGTCTCTCCCCGATGTGGATCATATGGTGCTAAAGGATGTTATGTGCTCTTGCTAAAAGTTTTCCCACACTCTGCATTCATAGGGCTTCACTCCAGTGTGAATCTGTTTATGTCAAACAAGGAAGCACCACATTCAGAGCTCAGTTTTCTAGGGAGCTTTTCCCTCAGGGGGGTCAATCCCTGGTCTCAGGTCCCTTCCTGAACTTCTGATGGCCCGTTCTGACCCTTGCCTTGTCCCACCTGGGCATCTCCTGAGGCTCGCTGAGTCTATTGCTCCTGGAGTGAGACATCCTCAGACAAAGCCAGGCGGAAAAGGGGAGGCTGTGTGGTCTCGGGTTTTATCACCTGAAGGGAATACAACACACAAAAGAGCTTGTTAGTGATGATAACACAGAAGAAAATAGCAACCCAAGCTGATTACCACAGTAGGATGTGAGCAATGTTTTCATTCTTGGATCTGGTGATACTGAATGTATTATTTTCAAAAAGAAATGAATGAATAAGTAATTTAATTAATACATCAATTAATCAAGGTCTTTCATGAATCAGAGGTGACAATGTGTCATAAACCAAGGTTTATGATTGACATCTTGTACCTGAGGTCCACTCAACAAATTACAGGTCATATGAGGTTAAGATCATGGTCTCTGACTATCAAAACAATAGAAACAAGTTTCGGAAGAACTCAATATTAGCTTCGTGGTGCCTGGCAAGGCACTCAAATCCCATTAGTCTTCATTTTCTTTTCTAAATAATAAAGCAAAAAAAAGTGCCTGTCTTGTAGGACTATTGTAAGGATGAAGTAAAATACTGCATATACCATATTCAGTATGGGGTCAGACATTGAGTAAAGAACCAACCAATGCATATTAGCTTTAGTTTTTTATTATGGGTTAATCCAATGATATACATCTGGGACCTAGCTAGAAAGCATGTAAATTGAAGGTGTAAGAATGTGTGGATTAACTTTAGAGAGTATAAGAGTTAAAAGAATTGGCCATGAGATATTTGATGAGCCAACATTAAAATGGTGACTATAGTGAGGAGAGACTGAAGGTCTAGTGACAATCCAAGAGGGCCAAATGTTTTATCTGAATATCTGTGCTACGTTTTAAGCTCACAGCAAGGAGGTTAACAGTCAGCTCTGGAGCCAGAACATGTCGGCTCAAATTCTGCCGTACAAAATCAGCTGACATTAGACAAATTTTTTAGCTGTTTCTGTCTCAATTTCTTTTCTGGAAAGCAAAGAGACTCTCCGTTTCTGTCTCACAGGCTGTCATGAGGGTTAGAAAATGCCTATAAAGTGCCTGACACTGCAGAAGCTGTCCAGTAAATTGTGGGCCATTACCCCTTACCATTGTGGTTACTGTTCCATTTGAAAATTAGGAGCTAATAATATTGTAATAACTCTGCATAGTGCCAGGTGGGTACTAGAGTAATTGGGGGGATCACTTTGTAAATTATACAAATGTCTAACCACTATGCTGAACACCTGAACCAATATGAAATAACATTAAATTGCAATTCTATTTGAAAAATATAATAATAATGATGATGATGATAATAATAATAATAATAATAATAAATGAAATTAGTGCAAAGCATTGACCATATAAGGAGCAGTTTCAGTGTTGCTATTGGTATTAAGGAACCTCCCCCTGGGGCCTCAAAGACCAAAGAAGACTACTTTACCAAGTGCTGATGAAGACTGGGGGTGGGGTGGACACTTTCACAGCAAATGGTAGAAATGTAAAAGGGTGCAGCCACTCTGCCCAAGAGTCTGGCAGTTTCTGTAAAAGCAGAACATAAACCTACTCCATGACTTGTACACATATCAGAATAGATTCTTTTTTTAAAAAAATATTTATGCCTACAGTATCTGATCTTCCTAGGTGGTCTCCCATCCAAGTACTAACCAGGCTCAATCCTGCTTAGCTTCCAAGATCAGACGTCAGGCTTGTTTGGGGTGGCATGGCCATAGACCATGGACTGTGGCTTCACTGGGGCACGAACCCAGGACCTTCTGCAAATAAAGCAGACATGCTAACCGCTACACTATGGAACCATGTCCAAGAATAGATTCTTAACACAAATCAGTGCTATGCACACCAAAAAAAACCACATAACAAGAATATTCTTTGCAGTATTAAGTCAAAAACAACAGGAATGCCCATCAAGAGGGGAATGGGTAAATGAATGGTAGCTTCTCACACAGTGAGATGACACACTGCACTGTGAGTAAACAAACTCCAACAATGTGTAACCACACAGAAAGAATCTCACAGATACGATGATGACCAAAAGAAGATAGGTATGAGACAGCATGCTGTGGGGCTCAACAGTCAAAACTATCACTGCTGACAGTCAAAATGAGGATTACATAGCAGAGGGGGCTCTTGAGGGCATGAGTCCCTAGTGAAATGCTGCAGATATTCTATATATCAACCTAGGTGGTGGTTATGAGGGTTTATATGCAAGCAAAAATTCATCAAGTTGGTCTCTTAAGGTTTTGCACTATACAGTAATAAATAATAGTTAAGTGGGAGGTAGAACAGTATAGACATCTCTTGCTAAATGAGACTTCTCCAGATCAATTGTACAGAGAAAAGAGTCTATGACAGCCAGCATGAAGCCATTAGAGAGGCATCAGCACTTTTTGCTTATTTCCCCCAAGTGTATTGTTATGTCTAGTAGAGAATGGATAAAGTTACAGAAGAGGCAGAAAAGAAGTGAAGAAGCAGGTTTCATGAGAAAGTGGACACTGGTATGACATTCTCGTTTTCTGCCTCACAAATAATACACTCAGCATCACCAGACCCAAGAATGATCTGAACACTGGTGCAGTAATTGACCATAGTAGGGGGCAAGACCTCCCCTAGGGATGTGAGAAGGACAGCTATACACAGGAGATGAAGATGAATGTGTAAGGATGAGAATTAATCAACACAGAACAAGACTCTATTTTGACATAAAACTATGCTGAGACAACATTAGCACCATGAGATCATGCAGTTCCCCCAGGGCCTCAAGGCTGCTGTGTGTCACAGCTAGCATTTAAGCCCAGGCAGCGGAAGCCTAGAATCCAAAAGAACCTAATACACCCCATAACTACACCCACAGGAGCGGTGAAGAATGTGATAGAGCTGGAGAGGGGAAGACAGAAAAACCACAGGTTAAAAGGCTCCATGGACTCAAGTCTACAAAGGTCACAACAAGCAAATTCCCACAAAGTCCAGTGGCAGTGGCCACCTTGTTGTCTGCAAGAGGCCATGACTCCCACCTGGCCAGCTGTTGGCACTCATCTGGGCAAGAGTTTAGAAAGAGGACTCTCTTCAACAACTGTAACTCTAGACTGTGCTCCATTGGGTAGATCAGCTCTGATCTAGGCAAAGGACAGCCTGTTCATGTAGAAAGAAAATCTTTCAATCTAGGCTGGAACTTCAGGATGTGGAGGGAACCCTAGAACAAAACTGCTCTCACCCACATAGACAAAATGCTGCAACCTAGATATCAACGACAAAAACACCATCATTGGACGCCACAGGCTCTAGACATTAGTGCTGGCTGTGTAAACAGTACTAATTCCCTTTGATCTTCATCCTATATAACCCCAACACTTATATGTGTTCTAATTCATCCAAGTCAAGGGCCTCAATGTCTTTGTGCAACAGCAACATTTGGTGCACCTGACTGCAACTACAGACCAATTCAAGCAAAATCTCTGGAACGAGGCCAGGCATCAGATTTACACACTCCCCAGGTGATGGTGACCCACCTGGTAGATTAAAAAGCCCTGGACTCCATCATCTCACAAATGACAGCCCTGAGCATCAGTAGTCTGACATAGGCAACTGACCTATATCAGCAACTCTGAGTAACACGAAAGTTTTATTCCAGGAAGGCCTAAATGAGGCACCTGCAGCTCCTGTCATCCTGAAGCATATTGCGACTTCTGTGAGAAAACCTGCCTGAGTATCAGGACCAAAGACAGAAATTAAAGACATAGGTAACTGGGTTGGCACCCAACATGCCAGGAGCCAGTCCCACTTCTGAGCTTCTTGTTAGGTGAAATGATAAATTTCCTGCACAGTGAAGACTGAGCTGGTGTGTCATGTGTAAAAGACTCTGTGAAGAAGTCAAAGGCACAGGAACCAGGTCCCACAAAAATCTCATCTGCAGATCCTCAACCAAAGTTCATGACTTACCTATCGTCATTAAGCAAATGTTCGCTCATATCTGCCATAGAGCAGTGGAAAGGTGAACAAGAAATACTTGAAACAATAATGACTGTAAATTTCCCCAAATTAATTTCAGACACCAAACCACAGATGCAGGTAGCCAAGAAAACTCCCAGCATGATAAATGTCCCCCAGTCCCCACAAAATCCTGAAGAAACAAAGACACACCTAGGCATTCATTTTAAAACTACAGAAAATCAAAGATAAAGAAAAAAAAAACCTGAAAGGAGCCAGAACGGATAAAAAGCACCTTACCTATAGAAAAACAAAGACAAAACTATATCCAATTTTGCCTCAGAAATCCTACAGGCAAGAAGAAAATAGAAAGACATATTTTAAGTGTTCAGAGAAAAATCCCACCAATCTTGAATTTCATAGCCTGTGAAATTATCCTTCAAAAGTAAAAGAGGAATCAAGAATTCCTCAGAGAAACAAAAATTGAGGGAATCTGTTGCCAACAGATCTGCCTTGCAATAAATGTTAAAAGTTCTTGAGAGAGAAAATGATACAGGTCAGAAACTTGGGTCTAGATGAAGGAGGAATATTGAAGAAGAAATAAGAGAAGGTAAAATAAAAACATTTACTTGTCTCAGCGATCTAACAGAACAGTCTGTTCAAAATAACAGCAACAATGTATTTGATTAAATATGCTTATGTATGTATTTTATGTATGTAGGTATATTTATATATGTCTGTGCATGTAAATGTTTATGTGTGCTTATGTATAAGTAAAATGAATGACAGCAATGATACAAAGAATAGGAGGGAGGAATTAGGATTATTTTGGCATAAGGTCTCAGTCTACCTGTGAAAATAGTGTTATTTGAAAGTGGACTTGCATTAGTTGAAAATGCAAACTACAAACTCTAAAACAACCACTAAAGCAAATTAAAAAAAAAAAGTATAACACACTAAGAAAAAATAGAAAATGGAATCATGAAATGTTCAACTGAAACCACAAAAGGCAGAAAAAGAGTGGAAAACAAAAATAGGAACAAATAACAAGGACAACAAATAGAAAACAGGAACAAATATGGTAGGTATTAATGCAACTATATCAATAATCACTTGGAGTATCATTGGTGTAAATGCTCCAATTACAAGACAGAGATTGTCATGGTGGATCAAAAAACAAGACTCAACAATATGTTGTCTACAAGAAACCTACTGTAAATATAGAGACATATATAGATTAAAAGTAAATGGATAGAAAAAAATTTACCATGCCAATACAAATCAAAAGAAAGCAGAAGTGACTATATTAATTTTATTTTTTTTAAATATTTTTTTAAGGCAAGGCAACTCTTGGTTGACCTCACAAATTGCAAGGACCTTGTCATCTTACGATCCCTTATTTTTAAATTTTTTATGCCTACATCACCTGGTCTTCCTAGGTGGTCTCCCATTCAAATACTAACCAGGCCCGATCCTGCTTAATTCTGAGATCAGATGGGATCAGGCTTGCTCAAGGTAGCATGGCTGTAGAGGCCATAGACCCAATATGTAGAGATTAAATAACACACTTCTAAACAACATTTGGGTCTAAGAAGCAATCTCAAAGTAAAAAATATTTCGAACTAAATATTGTATTATCGAGTCAATTTACCAAAATTTGTGGGATGTAGTGAAAGCAGTGCTTAGAGGGAAATTGATAGCATTGAATGTATATTTTTAATAAGAAAGATCTAAAGTCGATTACATAAATTTCTACCTCAATAAACTAGAAAAACAAGAGCAAATTAAATTCAAAGTAAACAGGACATAAGAAATCAGAATTAGAGCAGAAATCAGTGAAATTGAAAACAGGATATCAGCAGAGGAAACCAATAAAACAAAAAGCTGGTTCTCAAAAGATCAATAAAATTGATAAGCTTCTAGCCAGGCTGAGAAAAAAAGAAAACACAAATTACTAATATCACTAACGAAAGAGGGGACAGATCATCACGACAGATTTTATGGACATTAAGAGAATATGAAAGGAATACTATCAACAACTCTATGTTCACAAATTTGATACTCAAGATGAAATAAAACCAATTATTTGAAAGATACAATCTGCTAAAACTCACATAAGAAGAAATAGACAATTTGAATAGGCATATTTCTATTAAGGAAATTGACTCGATAATTAATGACCTTCCAAAAAAGAAAGCACCCAAGCCCAAATGAGCTCACTGGTAAATTCTAATGAACATTAAAGGAAGAAATTATACCAACTCCCTGCAATTTCTTCCAGAGATAGAAGCAGAGGGGATACTTCATAATTCAATAGATGAGGCCAGCATTACCCTAAGACCAAAACCAGACAAAGACATTACAAGAAAACTACACATAAAATCTGTCATGAACATAGATGCAAAAAAATCCTCCACAAGATTACAGCAAATCAAACCCAATAACGTATAACCACTAACCAATGCATACAACAATGTTTAACCAAGAACATTATACACCACAACAAAGGATAAATCCCAGGTATACAAACCTGGTTTACATTTGAAAATCAATTAATGTAATCCATCACATCAACAAGCTAAAGAAAATAACCACAGATGCAGAAAAGTATTTGATATCCAACATCCATTAATTAAAAAAAAAAAAAGAGGAACTCTCAGCAAACTAGGAATAGAGAGGAACTTCCTCAACTTGACAAAGAACATCTACAAAAACCTCTACAGCTAACATCCTACTTAAATGTGAGAAAACTGATGCATTCTCACTAAGATCAGGAACAAAACAAGAATGTCCTACCTCACCACTGCTTTTCAACATCATACTGAAAGTATTAGCTAATGCAGTAAGACAAGAAAATGAAATAAAAGGTATACAGATTGGGAAGGAAAGAATAAAGCTATGTATAAAATCCAAAATGATCAACAAAATACTTTTGGAACTAATAAGGAATTATAGTAAAGTTGCAGGATATAAGGTTAATGTACAAAAGTCGACTTTTCCTACATACCAGCAATGAACAAGTGGAATTAAAAATAAAAAAAAAGAAAGAAAAAGAAAAATTACCATCCACATAAAAACCTGCATATGAATGTTTATAGTGGCTTTATTTATAACTGCCAAAACTTGAAAGTGACCTAGATGTTTTTCAGTAGGTAAATGTATAAACTATGGTACACACAGAGAATGGAATATTATTCAGTGCTAAAAAAAATGAGCTATCAAGCCATAAAAAAACATGGAGTAACAAATACATATGATTAAGTGAAAAGGCCGATCTGAAAAGGCTACATACTATATGATTCCGACTATATGATATTTTGGAAATTACAAATGGTATTAGTAAAAAGACCAGTGGTTGCCAGGGGTTGGTTGGGGGAGATGAATAAGCAGAGTGAACAGGATTTTCAGGGCTGCAAAAATATTCTGTATGATGCTATAATGGTGAATATATGTTTTATATTTGTACAAACCCCTACAGAATGTACAACACCAAGAATGTGAACTATGGACTTTGGGTGACTATGATATGTCAATATAGGTTCATCAACTATAATAAACGTGCCACTCGGGGAGGAATGTCGATAATGGGGGAGGCTTTACACATGTAGGGGCAGGGTTTATATGGGAAGTCTCTGTATTTTCCTCTCCATTTTGATATGAACCTAAAATGCTGTTAAGTCTTAAAAAAAAAAAATATCCCAGGGACTGTGCCAAGCCATTTAAAGGCATTGTTTGTTTTTTTAATTGAATTAGATTTATGCACATGTTTAAACCATTGAATCTTTTCATTTAGGTACAAAGTTCGCTGTATTCAATGATCTAAGTGGGTTTTTTCTTTTATAGGTCCTAAGCAGTGTTATATTGTTCTTCCCGTGGGTCTTGCATGAAAAATTCCACTTCAGGATTTCCTTACAGCATTCACATGAAATATATACTCTGATCAATCAGCACCATTTTATAGATGAAAAAACTGAGGCCCAGGCAGATAAAATAATTTGCTGAAATCATGGAAATGATGAATGGCTGACCCAAGATGGAAAGCAGGGTCTATCATTTCTGACATCTGGCCTATTAAATTACAAAGCTACATAAAACCTCCAGAAAATGCTGAGTTCAAGTGTGAGGATGATGACAATGAGGACAATGACTAAGAGTAATGATAGCAATAGGAGTCACAACTGCTACTGCACATAGCAAGCAATCACCAGGCATAGTTTTGAGCCATTTACCCTGTGAAAGAGCTACCACATTACCCCACTTTACCTTTGAGATAACTGAGGCACAGAGGCGTTCAGTAACTTGCCCAGGAAGACACAGCTCATAAGTAGCAGAGTGGGGACTGGACACCAAGAGTCTGGGACCAGATCCTGGCCTTTCAAGTACTACATTAAGGAGGAAATGACAACACTCCCATGTGGGGACAGTAGCCACAGACCAAGTGAGCTGTGGTGTGAGGGGGGACATGAGCAGGAGAATTCAATTCTCCGGAAATAGGGGTCAGAGGGAGGGGCAGACTTGGTGACGTCAGACTTCAGCATTTCATGAACCACCAAAATAAAAAACTGAGAATTCCACAGTGATTTGATCAAATTGAGACGTTTGCACAAACATCAAATATCACCTATCTTTATTAACATTTCACAAAATAAAGAACTTGTATCATCAAAACTGCAAAGCTTTTCACAATAAAGGTGTGTCTTATAAAATGAATGGATTCGGCTTTATGAGGGACTCATTGCAATGGTCCTATTTTCCTTACTTGCCAAGGACAGCATGCTGGAAGAATTAAATGAGTGAAGAGAAAGACTATAAATACAGAAAAGTAGAGCTGAGGAATCCATGAGCTTCAGAGACAAGGACTGAATGACCACTTCCTTTTGCAAAATAGCTGTGGCAAAAAAAAAAAAAAAAAAGCCATTGTGAAAAGACAGTGACACGAGCCAACCCAGAGAGAAGGCAGGACAAGAGATCCAGAAGCCAGGGCACAAGCATGCTTCTCTAAGTTCTTCTATCAGTCCCTCAAGAAGCCTGGCTGGAATGTGCCTCTGGGTTCAGTAAGACACCCCCACTTCCTCTCAACATATCCTTCTCTTTTGGCTGCAACCAAAGGTAAACCCTGTTTCTTGCCCAACCCCCCCCCACCCCCCGCCCCGAGACAGGGAGACCAGGCAGAAAGAGGTGAGAAAAGAACTGAACGGGAAGGAGGATAGATGGGCTACAGAGACCATCTTGGCCAGCCAGGCCTGGAGCCAGGCCTGGCAGAGTGGGGACGCCTTACCCAGAGAGACCAGGAGCCTACAGGTCTCTAGTATCATCTCCTGGTACAGGGTCCTCTGGGCTGTGTCCAGTTGCCCCACTCCTCCTGGGTAAAAGTCACAGCCACATCCTCGAAGGTCACAGGCATCTGGAAAGTCAAATAGAGGCAGTAATGTTGATTTGAGAGCTGTTGGATGGAATTGAAGACCATCTCTCTCAATGGAAAAAGGGCAGAGAGACAAAACAGCTCCTGAGGGCTGAGCTCTGTGATGAGTTCAAGGAGCAAGAAACTGCTTTGCACTAATTACAGTGGAGTAGGAGCCTCCTCTGCCAGAGCCAATGGAGAGAGAACACATGAGGTCAGGACCATGTTGTGTGCACTGTGAGGCACTGAACGGTAAAGACTCTAAGACATCAGAGGGATGGGAAAGAATATTAATGATGATGAAAACAATAATTATAATAACTGCACCTGGGACTCACTGGTCCTCACCATGTGCCCACCTTGTGCTGAGGGCTTTACTTGTTGTGTTAAAGTGACTGAAGTCAGAGTCCTGAGATAGGAATCCAAAATTCTAAAATCAACACTTACTTGCTGTGTGAACTTGGGGTACCTCACTTCATTTCTCAGAACTTTGATTTTTGAATCAACACAATAATTCTCACTCAGCAATGATAGTTACAAGAACTAGAGAAAAAATACTTGTAAAAGAAACACTGGAGTGGCTGGCCACAGCCCATGAGGTTGACACCATCATTATCTTCATGCCCACCAGAGATCTGAGGTCCAGGAAGATCTACCAGTTACCCCCAAGTTTACATGTGTTATGAGTAGAGGCAGGATTTAAAACCCCGTCTCTCTGGTCTAGGGTCTAATTGTGTAACCCTGATGCTCCTCCATTAGCAAAACAAAACCACACTTAATGAAGATGAGGAGCATTTTAAATAAATTTTACAGTTATATTCACTTCAGCCATGGCTGAAAATACTTCTGTGGACATGGGCAGAGGAGTGTATTCATTATCATCCACCTCACAGGCATCAAACTCAGCTCTGAGGAGTTGAGGATTAAATGAGATAATCTATTACACTTGCCCGTCACCCCACAGCAAAGACTCAATGAAGGTCATACGTTTTTGTTTTCTCTCTGCTCTCACATCCTGGACAAATTCAACCAGACAAGACTATTTAATGTGGCCAGGTTTCCCACACAAAAATTTCAGAGGATGGTCAAGCAGGGAAGGGGCCATTTTAGCCTGAACTACTAGGAAAGGCCTCTCTGAGCAGAGGACAGAAAATGAGGAGGCCCTGTGAAGACACAAGGAAAGTATGCCAGGCAAAGGCCAGTGCAAGGACAAAGACTGGGAGATGGAAGAGAAGTTGGCATGGTCAGGCTGGTGTGTCTGAAGAACAGTGGCCCAGGGAAAAACGGAAGGTCACAGGTTGTGGGAGATGAGTATGGACCTACAGGCCATGGAGGTGGCTGGATTTTAAAGTGTGATGAGCGTCCTGGGAAGGAAGCATCATTCGTCTCTCAAGCACTGACTAAACAGGTCACAGACGCAATACAGCTATAAATAAATGACAAGAACAAAGTCTCCCAGGGCTTTTCTTGGCCTCCAACTTGCCCAGGTGCCCGCTCCGAACCACCTGGGAGGCATCAATGCCCGAAAAACCGTCACTCACCTGAGCTGGGTCCATCCTCGCTGCTGCCATCATAGAACCCTGTAAGAGAGCAGGGCCCTGAAAGGCGGCAACCAAGGAGGCTCCAGGATTTGGCTGACCGCCACCCCCTCCCTGCACAGAGCGGGGTAACCTCGGCTGATTGTCGCACTGCAAACCTGTTTCCCCATGTAAAATGCACACGAGGCCCAGGGCTTTGCGTCAGGACTGCGGGGACCGAGATCGGGCCCTGGCGGGCGCTTACAGGCCGCCTCTTCCCTGCTGGGGCCGGGTAAACCAACGAGCACATCGCCCCAGATCCCACAGCACTGGAAGCACCACTGGGCACAGGCAGACAGTGTATAGCTCCAAGGTGCCTGCTCAAAAGTCCTGCTCCTCTGACGAGGGCCGGAGGAAACACCCCCGTTCTAGGCCAACATTGGCCCAAGGCCCGTGCAGACACGCTGCGCTCAGCCTCCCGGTTAATATAATTTTTTTTCTTACAAACGACCAGATGTGAGTAACTGTCCAAGCCTGTCTTCTGGAGAACCACGAGGCTCAGAGAGTCGCCTCAGACCCGCCTCTTCACCGTGGGCACTACCGAAGGAGCAAGGGGCTAGGGAATCGAGCTCAGGATGCAAAGGCCTTCGTCCGAGGTCAGGATGAGTGCAGAGGCACAGAGTTAACGCTGGGGTCCTGACTGCCTCTGGATCCTCTTATTTGGTATGCAAATAAATGAGCAGTCAAAATAACTGCCCAAAGAGGATGCCGGAAGTCCCGCCTTAGCATTTTATAAAACGCAGGACCTCTAACTCTTGGGCTTACGTTGGCCCAGAGCCACCTTCAAAGGATGCACAGACTTCTGTGAAAAACAGTTCCAGACCATTGTTGACGTAAGAACATGCAAACTGATAGAGATTTTTTATAAAAATGTATTTTAAACGCAGAGGATATGCCCGGAAGATCTCAGACTTAAGAAAATGCTTCCCAGAATGACAGTTTGCAGCTTCTTTTATGCATTTGGAATTAAGGTGGGTATGTAGGGAAGATTACGAGAAGGTGGGAGAAAGCAAGGTGGGGATGGGATTATAGGATGTCAACAAGATTCTGTGCTTTCGTGAGGGTAGTCATGTTTTAGGTGAGGTCTGAAAGTTTAGTGGAGCATTAGAAGTCTGAAAAGAGGCATTTTGATGGTACATTAACCTAGATGCACAGAAATAATGGACAGGGCTGGCTTAAGCAAAGATAAGCCTTTTACTAAAAATGTTATATCCTTAGCTGCAGCTGCCCATTTGGGAATTTATGATCAGATCACTCTGTGAGGTTACTTTCTGTAGAACCCGTTTTTCGTCTACACCACAAAGTGTGTCCCGTATGACTGTCAACCTATGTCTGAACTTTGGGAGAGGGTTCGTACCTGGATGTACAAATTTGGGAGTTGTCAGCATACACTATTATTTCAGGTAATGATTCTCTGTGAGACCAGCAGAGAATGAGTGTAAGCAGAGAAAAGAACAGACAGATGAACACTGGAGCAACCCAACAAGTAGTTGCAGAACAGAAACCCAAAAAGTCATGTTAAGACTTTTAATAATCGTTTGACATTATATTAAGAAAAATCTTAGAAGTCATAATTGGTGACTTCTTTTTTTACTTCTTCTCATTACTATGAAGGTAAGAAAACACAGGCTGGCATACTACCCTGAATACCCTTGACCCTCACTGATCTCAGAAGCTAAGCAGGGTCGGGCCTGGTTAGTACTTGGATGGGAGACCACCTAGGAAGACCAGGTGCTGTAGATGTAAAAAGAAAAAGAAAAAAAGAAAAAAACAGGCTCATGTGGCTGCAGGGGCTACCAGGAGCCTGGGGGGGTAGAGTCCACCATATTGCTGCTCTTCAGCCTGGGCTTCAGGGATCAGGCTGATGGTGGAGGAGGGATAGTATTGCCACCACTTCCTCGGCAACACCTGCCCCTAAGTGCACAACAGCACCTGCAAGGTAAGTATCCGAATCTGAAAGAAAGATAATGTGCTTGGTGGAGCGGCTACCTGGGAGAGCATTGACTCTCTCGCAGAGCCAAGTCCCAGATGCGAACATCCTCATGCCTACTTCATGCAGCTTCAGACCCTCTCTGCAGATGAGCCAATGACCAGCTTCTACACATGCTATAATGTTCAGTGTGAACACTGCTGGAGGAATTGGAGCCAGGCTGTCCCAGCTGCATCATTGTTTACCTTGTTCCTCTGAGTACATTCCCAGCCCAGAGCGTACACTATGTGTCCTGAGGGTCTTTGCTGATACAGCAGAAAGCTAACCCTTTTAGGGTTGTTAGCCAGGGTGTCAGGAAAGGTAGCCCATCTGCCAATTAGTGTCCAGGGAGAGTTGGTGAGTGGGAAAGAGTATCCATAACTACATGCACTCTCATTCATCTTTTACATTGATTGGACAGTTGACATTCTCTCATCAAGCACCACTTAAATATTTACATTGCACAATAAAGTTTATTAATTTAGTACATTAGATGTTCCTAAATATTTAACTGTTAATTGGAAACTTATCAAAGTTTATTCTGACTATTTAATTAAAGTGAAACGTTTAATATTGCCTTCCCAGTGTTTTAAGTGCTTGAGAAGTAGACATCAAACCCCAAATCATGATTCCAAAATCAACTGCTATACTTAGGACTAAACTGGTTATAAAACTGCTAATAACATGAATTTCAATTTCTTTATTATTTCTATTCTTGCTTCCTAGGATTGCAATAAAATTATCACATACTTACTAAAAATAAAATGCAGCTTCCAAAAATGAAAACAGGTTAACAGCATTTGACCCTGCTGTACCATCAAGGACAATTACTAAATACAAAGGAATTGACCTTACCTTTCTCCCTTGCCCCTCACATGTATAAAATAGAAATCAAAACACACAGTTCTTACAAGTATTCATATTTATTTAATTTTTTAAAGTAAAAAACATGTAAATAAATAGAAGGAAATGAGACAAATCTCCCTTAAGAATTCCAAATGATACATAGCTACTCCTACTTCAGATGGCAGAATTTGATTCCCTTCCACTTGAGTTGACTAGACTTAGTGACTAAATATGGAAAAAGACAAACAGTAACTTGACATTAGAGATCCAGGGTGATGGGACTCAGCTTATAACTATTCCCTCCACAGAGGCCTTTCCAGATCTCTCTCAATTTAAAAGTAGCTCCCCACCCCAAGATCATGCTGCTCTATTTCTTTTTTGTCACTTATAACCATATGAAAATATATTTATAAACATTTACCTGTTAACTAATTCAGTATTTATTGATGCCTATCTTTTGACAGGCACTGCTCTACACCATGACTACATGCAGCAAAAAAGAATACATTCCTGCTGAATCTTTCACCCTAACAACCAATAACTTTCAAACAATAACAACAACAAAAAAACCTAAACAATATAATGGTTAAAAGGAGGTAGTGCTATGGAGAAAAAATGTAGAGCAGGTAAGAAATAGTGGGAGAAAACAATTTTACAATGTTTTATTCTTTTTCTTGCAATTTTGCAATATTAAGTAATGTGGTTGGAACAAGTCTAATAAGACATTGATATCTGAGCACAGACTCTTGAGGAGTGTCATGAAGTGGATATCTGAGGGAACAGTGTCTCACATAGAGAACACCTAGGTCAAGAAGTGGGAGAGTAATGGGGTGTTTGAGGAAAAGCAAGAAGTGTAGCTAGAGCTGCATCTGTAGGAGTTAAGAGTACAAAATAAGTTGGAGAGATAAATGGAGACAAGTTGTATGGAGCCTTGCAGGCCATTGTAAGGTTGTTGTATATTCCCCGTGTGTTCTAATGTGTACTTAGGAATTGTTTAACTGATATGATAGTATACAGACCTGGAAATAGTCATGAAGGAAAAAGTTTATATTCACAGATCTTTAGAAACAGAAGGCAGGGCTTATCATGCTAGGCCTCAAGGATAAGACCAGGATGGGTCTAGGGGAAGGAAAAGTGGAAGATAAAGCATAACTCATAGCCTTTATTGTGTTTTCCACAGGAAAGGCAAGGCAGGGCCAGGGAAACAGCTTAGGATTGGCTAGCTTGGATATTGTCAGCAGACTTTGAGGAATAGCAGCTTCCCTATTTGTGGTACCAGGCCCTAGGATAACCAAGACAGAAGAATATTGTCTCTGGAAGTTTAAGAGCCAGAAAGAGTGGCTGGTTCCAGTTAAGGTCTTTAGATTGTTTAATTTCCATATGAAAGGTGTGGTCCCTATGAATAGTTAGTTTGCTATCTTAAGACTATAAAAGTGTCATGAGAGGAGGAGGGAGATCTGTTAGGAAATTTTCACTGCTTTCTGTCTGTGCAAGGATTATCACCTAAACCAATGTGGTGACAGGGGAGGTGGTTTATCACAAAGCACAAATAACAGTTGATCAAAGAGGACAACGAGTAATCAAATTAGTCTAGAAATGGATATGGATGTAATGGCTTTATAGGATATTTTGGCTGTTTCTTTAAATCTGTCCATACCCCACACTTCCTCCTTCAAATGTTAGGCATATTCCTGATGACACTACAGTGTATGTTACAGAAATGCTTTATTACAAGTACATACTCAAGCAATATGATTGTTTTTGCTGTAACAGAGCCTAGGCCAAGGTCCAGGCGGATGGACTGTGCAGGAAAGTGTTAACTGAAGTATGTTTGCTCAAATGCTACACATTCCAAAGAAAAAACTGGCCTTGACCAGCTCTAGGAAGACCACTTAAGTCTTTTAGGTGCTTGGTACCTGACTCTTGGTTAGGACAAGGAGAGTGTGAGACCTAGAAAGGAGGTAGTTGAAGGGTATGGGCTCTGATTGGTTGCTTTGCATGTAAAAAGCATGCTCACAGGGGAGTCTTTTGCTACCTCCAGGAATCAGCTAGCCCTTAGAAGAGCAGTCTCTCCAGTATGAGTAAGGTGTCAGATGTAAAATATCAGAACAAAAATACATGCTTAATACACGGACCTCCAAATTACAGAGTGGACAGGAATTTCCTAATGTTATCTAGCAGGGAAGAACAAGGCCAAGAAGCATAACCAGGTAGCCTAACTAGGGCGCCCATACTCTTGTCACTGGTCTTTTCCAATTTAGCTGAGATGATTCCATTGTGAGATGTGTAGCACACCTGTGAGCAAACATTACAAATCTTCAACTCTCACAACTCAAGGATGACACTACCAAGCATTCTGGAGGCACCTCAGCTTCCCACAACCAAAACTGGGAAGGTGGTCTGTGGGCAGGAGTGAGAGTTCAAAGGGAGCTGCACACACTCCCAAACACCATGTACCCGCAGGTCTCCAGCATCGTGGCCCTGCAGAGGACCCTCCCTGAGGAGGCCACCTATTCCCACGCCCTCCCCCTAAGACTCACACACAGACCTGTTAACAGGACTGGACTGAAATAACACACTCCTCAATCTCAAGTTATGCATATTCGATGACACAGGAATTATTATGACCACATATTCTTTAATTTTCTCTTTCTTGAACCCGAAGGCTACAAGTTTCAAATGGAAACAAAGAGTAAATGAGAAATTGTTGACATATGTGCAATGGAAATACACAGCATTGACCTGGCCATTACATCTCTGTAGAAAGAGAGGCAAAGGGAATATCGGCAAGTCAATTCACTTTAGGACCTATCTATGTACATATATAGATATTAAGAGTCAAGATCCTTTCTCACCAGACACTCTGTACTTTGTCATCACTAAATTAAATACTGACTGCTTTGCAAGAATTTCTACTGTGATTTAACTGTTTTAGTTACAATGGTTTACATGTATATATAAACTTTTCCCTCGAAATGACTTATTTTTTGTTGTAGCGAACTGTATTTGTTAAAAATATTTGAACTTACAAAACATTTTAGTGCCATTCAAGTCATGGTGAAGAAGAGTTAACATAGCAGGCCTTAAACTGCTACCTCTGAGCTTCAAAGTTTGCCCTCAAACAGACTTTGGCACCTTAGACTTTAGGAGGTTTCCCACATTCCCAGAAAGGCTGAATAGCTCGATTTGCTTATTGTTTGTGTTATCAATGCGGCGTATATACTGGTGACCTGCTATCCTTCTGGAGGTCTAGAATCTTGATTATAGATTCTACACAGAATGCCCAATAAAAGCCCTGGACACTGAGTTTCTAATGAGCTTCCCTAATAGCCATTTCATACATACTGTTGTAACTCATGATGAAGCTTAAATTAAGAACTCAGAACTCCTAAAGCTTGGCCCTGATTTCCTCTGGACTGTAGTCCTGGTACTTTTTCCCTGGGCTGGGTTTGCTTTGTATTCTTTCGCTGTAATAAATCATAGCCATTGAGTATGGTAATATGCTCAGTCCTTTAAGTCTTCATAATAAGTCATCAAACCTGGGGTGGTCTTGAGGACTTCTGACAACCATTCATTATGACTTATAAAGTCTTATCGATCTGGCCATAAAAGCCTGTGGAGTTTCTCTTCAAGGTCACCATGTCGATATACTTTGCCAACTATATACACAGCTTTGTAAGCACTCTGTGAGGGACCCAAGCATTATAATAAAAATACACTGCTGTGTGTGGCCATTAACCAAAATACACATATATTGAGTGTCTACTAAGGAAAATAAAAAGGTAAAATGAATAGGGTGACACAGTGGCTGGATGCAGGGTGATGAAAAAAAAAAAAAAACGGTTGCGAGGGATATGGCTTAGACAAGACAAGAGGTAATGGATACACTGAGATGTTTTTCAGGTACCGCAAACACAATATCTAAAACCAAATGCCTGCTTTAGCCCTTCTCTACTTCCCTTCAACCTCAAACCCAGAGATTATCTGTATTTTCTACAAAAGTTATAATAAATTATATAGTCATTAAAGAGTGAGTTTGGTTTATTTCACTCAACCTGAAGGAATGGCCAAGACAGATCATCAAATGAGAAATAGAGAAATGAGCATTTTAAAAATCTATTTTAGTAAAAATGAATGGTGACCAGGAAAACAGACTTACCCTGTGAGGAAGAATACAGGAAAGTGGTACGAGCATGAATTCTGCAGCCACCCTAACTGGCCTCTAATCCCTCATCACCTCCTAATTGACTGTACAACTTTGGGCAAATTCCTTAACCTTTCTGTGCCTTAAGTTTTCTCATCTGTAAAATGGGGATAACATTACCAACTACATAGACTTGTTGCAAAGGTTAAGAGTTAATGTGTGTAAAATATTCAAAACAGTAGCTGATGCATCATAATACCATCTGAAGGAGCAGAGAAGGAACTCACAGACTAGGAAACGACCTTCAAATCAGAGAGGAGGGCAGCAATAAAAAGGTCCAACAATGGAGCGGGGAGAGTAGGGCAAAAGGGAACTTTGTGAGACCTACTTAAGTCTAGGGATAGTGGTAGAGGCCATTCTTCAGTTGTCAATGGAGTGAAAGCAATGTGAAAGGGTGGGGACAGAAGCAGACAGAAGTTATACATAGTGTATCTGTGAAAGAATGGAGTTGGGCAGTGCTCAATGGGCATGTGGGATAGAAAGTGCCTGGAGGTGAGACTAGAGACTTGAACACAGGTACAGATTATAAGGTTAGAAAGGGATTAAGAGGGAAAGTTAAAGACCAAGCAGTGAGGGCATAAAAAACAGAGGTCCTAGACAAGTTGGATAGTGGTGGAATGTGTTCAACTACAAAAATGAAGAGTAATCCTGGAAGAGGAGTGACCTCTTCCATTTGCGGCTACAACACAGAGAGCTGGGGAATTTTACAGAAACCTTTCCTGGAGAACACAACTCTGAACAATCTGCAGATCACCCTCAGTTATATTATTTATTCTTAGAAATATTTGTGGACACCAATACGGAAGACTGCAGGCCTTCCGTTCCTCTAGAAAATTTAGGATTTCTATTCCAAAATAAAATAAACCACCAGAGAACCATGACTTTGGACTACTACAGCTTTGCCTGTTTTCTCAGAGTCCTTCTTTGTCATTATAAACTAGGCAAAGAAACAGAAGATGTATAAAAAAAGAAAAAGAAAAGAAAGAAAGGAAGGAAGGAAGGAAGGAAGGAAGGAAGGAAGGAAGGAAGGAAGGAAGGAAGGAAGGAAGAAAGAGAAGGAAAGGAAGGAAAGGAAGGAAAAGAAGGAAAAGGGAAGGAAGGAAGGAAGGAAGGAAGGAAGGAAGGAAGGAAGGAAGGAAGCTGAGCAAACACCGAACAGGTTAAACCTTAGAAATTTCATGCCAGGTTACACTCTAATCACACTTCTGAACTTATATATATACAAAGAAAAACCACTCTGAAAGCAGCTTGACAGAAAGAATGCATTATAGACAGGGAAAAAAACGGGTCAAATGGCAGCAGATTTCTCACCTGAAAACAAGGAAAATAGAGGGAAGTGACATGTTTTTCAAGTATTAAGAAATAAGACTGCTGATCCCAAATCCTATATGCCACAAAAATTTTCTTTTGGGAATGAAGGGGCCATAAAGACATTTTTAGATGAAGGAATACAAAAACAACATTACCAGAAGATCTACCCTAGAAGAAAGACTATAAAAGTTAGTGAAAAAGAAAGGAAATGTTAACAGAAGAAACCTTGGGATTTCAAGAAGGAAGAAAAAGCAATGGAATGGGTAAAAGTAAAGGTGAACAGACTACGCTTCTCATGAGTTTTGTAAAAACTTTGAAAGGTGAAGGAAAAAGAACATCACCCAAATTGGTGCTCAGTGTATGAAAATACTTAAGACAATTATATTAAAGAACAGGGAATGTAAAGGGACCCAATGAAAGTAAACTTTCTACAGATCAAAGTGCAAAAATGTTGATATTTCCTAGGCTGTGATAACTTATGTATATGTAATACCTAGTAATCACTAAAATACAAAGAGATACTCAAAAACATAATAGATATATCAGATGGAATTCTAAAAAGTAAAGTAACCCACAGAAAGGCAAAAATAATAGGGGAACAATAAACAGGAAACCAAAACAAAAATGGAAGACTTAAGACTAACGTATCAATAAATGGTCTAAGTATACCAATTTAAAACCAGAAATTGATAAAATGGATAAAAACAAAAGGATGACCTGAATATATGCCATTCACAGAAACTTACTTCGAATGTAATGATATAGATAAGGCTGAAAATGAAATGATGGAAAAATATAGACCATGCAAACATTAATCAAAAAATGAAATATTAATTATGTTAATATCAGATAAAGTATATTTCAAAGCAAAGAAAATTCAGAGGGCATTAAATAATGTTAAAAGGGTCAACAGATCGAGATGACAAAGCAATCCTAAACGTGGATGCACCAAACAACAGAGATTTGAAGTACATACAAATAAAAACTAATAGAACTTAAAAGGAGAAACAGACAATTACACAATTATACTGCAGGGCTTCAATGGCTGTCTCTGAGCTATTGATAGAAATACTAGACAGAAAATCAGCAAGGATATAGAAAATCTGAATAACATCATCAACCAACAGAATAGTGTAGACATTTATAGAAACTCTAACAGTAGAATACACATTCTTTTCAAGCAGCCTTATGGAGCATTCATCAAGACAGACTATTTCCTGGATCATAAAGCCAACCTCAACAAATTTAAACAGCCAGATCAAACTAGAAATCAATAGCAAAAAAAGAGAACATAAAACATGCCAAACCCTAGAAAATTAAACTATATACTTCTAAATAATGGGTCAGAGAAGTCTCAAATGAAGAAATTATTTAGAACTGAATGAAATGTAATTAAAATATATTAAAACTTGTGAGATGAAGCTAAAACAGTACTGTGAGGGATATTTACAGAATTTAATACTTATATTAGAAGAGTAAATCTCAAATCAGTAATCTAAGCATCCATTTCAAGAAACTACACAGGAAAATACAACAAAAGCAAGTAGAAAAAAGAACATAATAAAAATCAGTGGAAAAAATCAGTGAAATTAGGAATAGAAAGATAACAGTAAAAACAATGATATAAAGTGCTAGTTCTTTGAAACGATGAAAAAACTCATACATACTAACACTAATAAAGATAAAAGAAGAATTGACACATTTCCAATATCAGAAATAAAACAGGGTATTCAAACAAATTCTGCTGCCATTAAAGAATGATAAAGGAATACTTAAAGCAAATAAAGTTTAGAAAGAATGAAACAATTTCTAGAAAAGGACAAACTATGAAAATTTATCCAATATGAAATAGATACTCTAAATAGTTCTATACATATTAAATAAAATAAATACATAATTAAAAAGCTCCCAAAAGAATAACCCTTAGGACTAAGTGGTTTGCTGGAGAATGCTACCAAACATTAAAAGAACAAATACGACCAATTCTACACGCTGTCTTCCAAATAATAGAAGGAACACATCTCAACACCTATTGGCAGTTATCACCTAGACACCAAAACCAGACAATGACAATATAACAAAAACAAATAAAACCCACAAATGAAACTAAGAAAAAAACAAAAACAAAAAAACACTACATATTCTCTCTCATCAAAATGAAGGAAAACTTTCTCATAAAATACTAGCATACTGAATACCGTAATACATAAAAATAATTATGCTCCATGACCAACAGGGGCATATTCCAAGGATACACTGCTGGTTCAACATTCAAAACTCATATCAATATAATACACCATATCAATAGGCTACAGAAGGAAAAAATATGATTATATCAACTAATAGGGAAAAATATTTGACAAAATTTAACAGCCATTCAAAATAACGTCAAAAAAAAAAAAAAACCCTCAGCAAATTAGGAATATTGGAAACTTTCTAAACTTCATAATAAACCTCTATGAAGAAAACCTTAAGACTAACATCACACTTAATGAAAAAACTTAATGTTTTCCCCTTAATATCAGGAACCAGGCTAGGATATCCTTTCTCACTAGTACTATTCAACGTCATAGTGGAAATGCTAGCTAGAGCAGTAAAACAAGAAAAAGGTATACAGATGAGAAGGAAGAAATAAAACTATCTCTATTTGCAAATTATATTTCCATGTATGAAATCCCAAGCATTCTATCAAAAGAAATAGCTACAGTTCAACAAGGTTTCAGGATGCCAAAATCACACCCAAAAATCTTTAGATTTGTTACTAACAAAGACTGTGTGGAAATTGGAAGTTAAAAAATCAATGCTATTTTTCATCACTCAAAAAACACCCACCTAGATATAAATCTTATAAAAATTGTGCAAGACCTGTTATTGAAATGTATAAAATTGTGATGAAATAAGTTAAGCAATATTTAAATATAGAGACATACTGTTAAATAATTGGAAGACTCAACATAGTAAAGATGCCCATTTTCAACAAGTTGATCTGCCAATTTAACTCAATTTCTATTAAAATTCAACAAAGATTTTTTTTTATATAGTCAAGTATATCTAAAACTTTATATGGAAATTCAAGGTAACTAAGAGTGATACATCATTTTTACATAAAGAATAAGGACAGCAGAATCATTTCACCCAATTAAAAAATTTACCATATAACTACAGCAATCAAGTAAGCCAAGAGTACAGGACCAAGAAAATGTCTTGAGTATTAGGTTTTTAAAACAAAAATGAGAAAAGTTTGTTTATTAAAAATCAAAGCTTTTAAACAGTCTTAATTGGTGCAATAAAATGGGCCCATTTATATTTGTATTCTTACCTCCTCAAATAGAAAGGTATTTGATGGCTCAAGCCTTCATATTCCTCACAAAAATTATGCTCCTTAAGAGTGGAGACAACATTTTAGAACAAGATATCCAATGAAAGTTTACAGACCTGCTCTGAATTGTCTAACTCTCTGGACATGAGACAGGAATGAATGTATGTGCAAGACACATAAAGACCCTCAGTCCTTTACCTCTGAAGCAAAACTTTCCTCTTACCAGCTAAACTAATGAATCTATGACAAAGTGCCATAGGCTTAGCAAAGAGTCTGAAAGAAACTATTTGCAGTTCATTTTCTAAGACTCTCCCTTCTTTTTAAAGAAAACATTCCTGAGATAACACTGCAGTGTAAACTAAGGAGAAAGATGTAGCTGAAGGTTTTCTAAGGGCCTAATAACCACTGGGTCTCTCTCCTGATGAATTTTCTGATTCACAATAAGGCTCTAGGCAGGGTCCATCTCCAATATGACTCATTAGATAAGAAATCTTGCAACAGGTTTTCTTACAGGGAAGATATTTGTGGGGTTTCTCTTTGGTATGAATGAGTAGGTTCTGAGTAAGATGTTTCTTCTGGCAAAAGATTTCCTTCAGTGCTTACATTCAAAAAGTCTTTCCCCAACAGGAGTTCCTGGAGGTTGACTGCAGTCTGTCCACTGGTAAAGGGTCTTCCCACTTCTGTTACACTGACAGGGTTTCTTCCAGAATGCATTTTTTGGTGCTGACTCAGGGATGAGCTGCGACTAAAGGCCTTTCCACACTCACTGCACTCATAGGGCTTCTCCCCAGTGTGGATGATAGAGTGTCTAATGAGATTCGTGCTCCAGCAGAAGGTTTTCCCACACTCCATGCATTCGTAGGGCTTCTCTCCACTGTGAATCCGCTGGTGCCTCGTGAGGCCTGACCTGCGGTTGAAGGCCTTCCCACACTCACTGCACTCGTACGGCTTCTCCCCTGTGTGGATGCTGAAGTGTCGAATAAGATCTGCCCGATTACTGAAGGCTTTCCCACATTCTTTGCACTCAAAAGGTTTTTCTCCAGTGTGGGCCCTCTTATGCAAGATAAAAGTGGAGCAGTGGGTGAAGGCCTTTCCACACTCACTGCACACATAGGGCTTCTCCCCAGTGTGGATCCGCTGGTGCCTCTTGAGGTATGACCTGTGGTTGAAGGCCTTCCCGCACTCGAGGCACTCAAAGGGCTTCTCCCCAGTGTGGATGACGTAGTGGTGAATGAGGGCTGCACTCTCACAAAAGGCTTTCCCGCACTCACTGCACTCATAGGGCTTCTCCCCAGTGTGAGTCTGTTGGTGCCACATGAGGTACGATCTGTGTTTGAAGACCTTGCCACACTCAAAGCACTCGTAAGGGTTCTCGCCACTGTGGATGATGTAGTGTCGAATGAAACCTGGTCTGTCTCGGAAGGCTTTTCCACATTCTTTGCATACAAAGGGTTTTTCGCCTGTGTGGCTCCTGTTATGCAGGACAAAAGTGGAGCGGTGAGTGAAGGCCTTTCCACACTCATTGCACTTATAGGGCTTCTCACCGCTGTGAATTCGCTGGTGTTGTGTAAGATGTGATTTTCGGTTGAAGGCCTTCCCACACTCCATGCACTTATAAGGCTTCTCCCCTGTGTGGACCATGTGGTGCTGAAGGAGGTAAGTGCTCTTACTAAAGGTTTTCCCACACTCTGTGCATTCATAGGGCTTCAATCCAGAGTGAATCCTCTCATGTCGAGCAAGGAGGCGTTTCTTGTTAAAAATTTTCCCACATTCATTGCATTTAAAAATATTTTCCTCTTCCTGAATCATGGGATCTTTACCTAATTTGCATGAGTCATGATCAAGGACAGCACCTCCTGGCTCCTGTACAATCCTTGAACATACACCATCAGCTGTTCCTAAATCGCCATGTTCAGAGCTTGATTTCCTAGGGAGCTTCTCCAACTGAGGATCTATCTCTGGTTTTAAGTGTCCTTCTTGCAATTCCAATGGCCCATCCTGATCCCTGGTTTCGTCCACCTGGGAATCTTCTAGGGCTCCAGCTCCTTGTGTTAGTTGTTCCTGAAGTGAGGCTCCCTCAAACAGACCTGGCTCAGAAATGATAGTTTCTGTGATCTTGAATTTTTCTTTGTCACCTGAAAGAAATCCAATACACAACAGAGCCTGTTAATAATGCCAATATAGAAGTAACAACACACCATTTTAGCAATTAAAAAAATAAAAATGAAAATACTGCCTGTGTGTCTGCTGTTTTGCTACCTTTGAATCCCAGAAATACAATCTTTCTTTCCAGGTCTCTGAACTGTTGACACTTTGAATGGGAGACCCAAGGGAGGGACAGGGTTCTTGAACAATGGTCAATTCAACGTCGGATATTTACATAAATAAGTAACACATCTGGAGCCCTAGATAGTTTATGCTTAAGAGATGACTCAGGGCAAGACCTCACCACACTAGAAACACTAACTGTGTGATTAGAGGGGTGGGGCATTGAGCCACAACATAACAACTGGGCCTCTAGAAAGAAATGGTGGGAAGGCAGGAGACTGAGTCACAAAGGAATGAGTCAATCTACTGTGCTTACAAAATAAAGAGTCAATAAAATTCTGGACTCTGAAGCCAGTTGCAATTCCTAGGTCAGCAATACTTTGTGCATGTATTGTTATACATCAATGCTAGGAAGGTAACTGACGCTAAGAGGGTTCTCCCTGAGAACATGGTACTCATGTTTGGAACCCCTCCAAACTATTCCTGAAAAACACTTGATGCAGACCTACTGGTCAAAGACTTTAAAAAACTACCTTAAAGAAATTCAAAGAGCTAAAAGGAGATAATAAAATCAAGAAAATTATGAATAAACAAAACAAAAATGCCAATAAAGAGCTAGAAAATGTAAAAAGAAACTGATGAGAACTTTTGAAGCATGAAAATAGAATAAGTGAAATGAGAAGTTCGCCACAGGGCCACAAAGGAAGATTCCAGCAGGATGAAGCATGAATTGGCAAAAGAAGAGAGGACAATGGAAATTATCACATCTGAGAAAAAAAGAGTGAAGGAAAGTGAACAGAGCCTAATGGGACTGTGATATACCACAAAGTGAACTAATATACTCATTGTGGGATTCCAGGAGGTGAGAAAAAGGCTCAGAAAATCTGAATGGCTAAAAACTACCCAAATTTAAGTAAAGACATCAATATAAATATCTAAGAACCTCAATGAACTCCAAGAAAGATAAGCTCCAATAGACTTGTATTACAATCTAACTTTGAAAACCAAAGATAAACTATCTTAATATCAAGCATGAAACAACTCCTCACACAGAAGCCATCTTCAATTAGAATATCAGCAGAGTTTTCATCATAAACTCTGAAGACCATAAGGGAATAGGCCGATATATTCAATGGCAAAAAACAAAATAAAACAAACAAAAAAAAACACGTCAACCAGGAATCCTATATCTAGCAAAACTGTCCTTCAAGACTGTGGGAGAAATTAATACATTCCATATATTAAAGCTGAGGGAGTTTACCAATAGACCTGCCTTGCAAGAAATTCTCAAGGGAGTTCTGCAGGGTGAAATGAAAGGACACTAAAGAAACTCAAAATCATACGAAGAAATAACAATCTTGAGAAAGGCAAATACACAGGCAGTTATAAAAACTAGTATTAACTGCAACAATGGTTTGTAAGTCTAATTTTTGTTTTCTATGTAATTCAGGAGATGAATTTTTTTAAATGATTAACCTAAAAGCTAGTATTATTATAACATTAGTTTATAACTCTGCATGTAGTTTTCTACATAATTTAAGAGACTAATGCATTTAAAAGACCTATTAGATTAAGTTATGGGGCATCAAATATATAAAGATTTAATTTGGTAACATGAACAACTGTAAGGGGTGAGAACAAAGTTATAAAGGAGGATTTTTTTACATTATTGAAGTTTAGCTGCTATAAAATCAAATAAGTGTTTTAACTTTAAGATGTTAAATGTAATCCCACAAAGAAAATAGCTATAGAATATACACAAAAAGAAATAAGAAAAGAATTTAAACATTTAACTATAAAAAAAAATACAAGGGAAGATAGTAATGCAGGAAATGATGGACAAAAAAAGCTATAATGCATGTAGACAACAAATATCTTAAGATAAAAAATGTAAAAAAGATACTGGGGGACACTTCACAATGATAAAGGGAACCATGCACCAAGAAGACATAATACTTATTAATATCTATGGCCCCAATCAGGGAGCTCCGAAACATTTACTAACAGAACTAAAGGGAGAAACAGACCAAAACAAAATACTATTGTAGTAGAGGACCTAAATATGCCACTATCGGATATGGACAGATTGTACAAACAGAAAATCAATAAGGAGATAACATCCTTAAATGATACACTAGACCAACTAAACATAATTGACATTTACAGAGCCTTCCATCCCATTCTTCTCTAGTGCACATGGAACATTCTTAAGGATTGACCACATACTGGGACACAGAGATAGCCTCAACAAATATAAGATGGTTGAAATCATAGCAACCATATTCTCTGATCATAATGCTTTGAACCTAGATATCAACTGTAAAAAGAAAGCTAAAGAACCACAAATACATGGAGATTAAACAACATGCTACTGAAGAACCACTGGGTCAGAGATAAATAAAAAGAGAGATCAAGAAATACATAGAAACATGATAATGATAGTACAACATATCAAAACTTTTGGGATATGGCAAAAACGGTCATAAGAGGAAAGTTTATGTCATTATAAGCCTATCACCAAAAACAAGAATGAGCCCAAATAAACAACGCTTCATCTTAAAAATTAGAAAAGAACAAATGAAGCCTAAAGTCAGCGGAAGGAAAGAAATAATCAAAATTAAAGCAGAAATAAATGAAGTTGAAAATAAACAACAACAACAACAACAAAAGAAAAATTTAATGCAACGGAGAGCTGGTCCTTCGAAAAGGTTAATAAAATTGACAAACTCCTGGCTAGATTCACTAAAGAAAAAAGAGAAAGGGTACAAATAAACAAAATCAGGGCTGAAAGAGGGGAAATTACAACATACTGCAGCAATACAAAGGATCATACAAGAATACTATGAAAAAGTATATAAAAACAAATTTAATAACCTGGAAGAAATGGACCAGTACTTAGAAAAACACCACTTTCCTAGGCCAAATCAAGAAAACTGGAAAATCTAAATATACCGATCAGCAGTATAGAAATTGAAACAATCATCAGAAACCTACCTAAAAGTAAAAATCCAGGACCAGACGGCTTCACCAGTGAAGTCTACCAAACATTCAAAAAAGATTTAATACCTATACTCCTCAAACTCTTCTAAAAAACTCATACAGGAGGCAATACTTACCAATTCATTTTATGAGGCTAATATAACCCTAATACCAAAACCTGGTAAAGATAACACAAAAAAAGAAAACTACAGACCAATATCTCTCATGAACACAGATGCAAAAGTCCTAAATAAGATGCTAGCGAACTGAATACAGCAACACATTAAAAAGATTATACACCACGACCAAGTGGGCTTCGTCCCAGAGGCACAGGGATGGTTCAACATACGAAAATCAATTAATGTGATACATCACATAAGTAAATTATCAATAGATGCAGAAAAAGCCTTCAACAAGATACAGCACCTATTTATGATCAAAACAGTTAACAAAATCAGTATAGAAGGAAAATACCTTAACATAATAAAGGCCATATGACAAGCCCTCAGCCAACATTTTACTTAATGGCGAAAAACTAAAAACCTTCCCTCTAAGATCAGGAACAAGGCAGGGCTGTCCATTATTGCCACTGTTATTCAATGTTACACTGGAGGTCCTAGCGAGTGCAATCAGACAAGTGAAAAATCTAAAAGGCATCCAAGTAGGAAACAAGTCAAACTCACTATTTGCGGATGACATGATTCTCTATATAGAAAACCCTAAAGATCCCACAAGAACACTACTAGAAATAATAAGCAAATACAGTAAAGTTTCTGGATACAAAATCAATGTTCAAAAATCCATAGCATTCCTATACTATAATAATGAAGTGTTAGAAAAAGAAGTGGAAAAAGTAATTCTTTTTGCAATTGCAAGGAAAAGAATAAAATACCTAGGAATAAATTTAATGAAACACGTGAAGGACCTATATAATGAAAACTGTAAGACCCTATTAGCATTATATAGATTTAATGCAATCCCCATAAAAATCTTTTCGGCATTTTTTAAAGAAATAGAACACAAAATCATAAGATTTGTATGGAAGCACAAAAGACCCTGAATTGGCAAAGCCTGAGAAAAAAGAATGAGGCTGGAGGCAACACTCTACCCAACTTCGAATTATACTACAAAGCAGCAGTAATCAAAATGGCATGGTATGGCAGAAAAACAGACACACAGACCAATGGAAGAGAATCGGAGTCCAAAAGTAAACCCATATTTATATGGGCAAGTAATTTTCGACAAAAAAGAAAAAAAAACATACAGTGGAGAAAGGAAAGCCTCTTCAATAAATGGTTCTGAGAAAACTGGAAAGCCACCTGCAAAAAAATGAAACTAGACTGACTGTTGTCTATCACCACGCACCAAAGTAAACTCAAAATGGATTAAGAAGCTGAATTTAAGACCTGAAACACTAAAATGCATAGAAGAAAATATAGGCACTAAACTCAAGGACCTTGGACTTAAAGAGGATTTTATGAATTTGAACTCAAAGGCAAGGCAAGTAAAAGCTAAAATAAATGAATAGGACCACATCAAACTAAAAAGCTTCTGCTTGACAAAAGAAATCATCAAGGTAAAGTGACAACCTTCCGCATAGAAAAACACATTTGCAAGCACGCCTTGCAAATTAGTCCAATAAGGGACTAATATCCAAAATATACAAAAAACTCATACGACACAATAACAACAACAAAAAAACAACCGATCCAATCAAAAAATGGGCGGAGTACCTGAACAGACACTTCTTCCTAGAGGACATACAAACGGCCAACAAATACATGAAAAGATGCTCAACACTGCTAGCAATTATGTAAATCAAAACCACAATGAGATACCATCTCACACCTGTTAGAATAGCAATAATCAACAGAACAAGTAATAACAAATGCTAGAGAGGATGTGGAAAAATAGGAACCCTCATTCACTGCTAGTGGGACTGCAAACTGATACAGCTACTATGGAAAACAGTATGGAAGTTCCTCAAAAAACTAAGAATTGATCTACCATATGATCCAGCAATCCCTCTACTGGGTATTTGCCTCAAAGACTGGAAAACTCATATTCGAAAAGATATTTGCACACCGATGTTCACAGTAGCATTATTCACATGGACATGGAAGCAACTGAAGTGTCCTATGATAGATGATTGGCTAAAGAAGCTGTGGTACATGTATATACAATGGAATATTACCCAGCCATAAGAAGAGATGAAATACTGCCATTTGCAACAACATGGATAGACCCTTAAATAATCATACTAAGTGAAATAAGCTGGACAGAAAAAGTAGAAAATCACATGATATCACTTATATGTGGGATATAAACCTAAAAGCAACAAATGAACAGGACAAACAAACAGAGACTCATGGACATGAACAGTGGACTAGTGGTTACCAGAGGGTAGGGGGAGTGGGGAGGTAGATGGGGAAAAAAAAATTTAATTTCTTCAATTAAAAATTTTTTTTAAAAAAAAGAAAAATACCAAAACAACAGAAGTCTCTCCATATCAGTCATTAGTTTAAATGTAAATGAATTAAACTATCCAGTTGAGAGACACACAATTTAACTAAAGGCTGCTTATAAGAGACTCAATTTAGATCCAAAGACACAAATATATTCAAAGTAACTGAATGGAAAAAGATATTGTGTACAAATACTAACCAGAAGAGAGCAAGGTGGCTATATAAACATCAGACAAAATTGATTTTAAATCAAAGAGGATTATGAGATATAATGAAGGCCATTATATACAGTCATGCACCTGTTAACAATGGGGATTAATTCTGAGAAATATGTTTTTAGGTGATTTCGCTGTTGTGTGAACATCACAGAGTATATTTACTGAAACCTAGATAATATAGCCTTGGGTCCCGAAACCCTAGGCCATGGACCGGTACTGGTCCATGGCCTGTTAGGAGCTGAGCCACAGAGCAGGAGGTGAGCAGCAGGCAAGCCAGCAAAGCTTCATCTGTATTTGCAGCCACTCCCCAGTGCTAGCATCACCACTGAGCTCTACCTCAGATCATTGGACATTAGATTCTCATAGGAGAACCAGTCTCTGGTGCCAAAAGGTCGGGACCACTGATATAGCCTTCTACACACCTAGGCTATATGGTACAGCCTATTGCTCCTAGGTTACAAACCTATAAAGCATGTTACTGTACTGAATACTATAGGCGATTATAATATAATGGTAAGTATTTGTGTCTCTAAACATAGAAAAGGTACATTAAAAATATGGTATAAAAGATTATAACGAGATTATAATCTTATGGAACCACCATCATATATGCAGTCCATCATTGACCAAAATGCCATTATACAGTACATGACTGTATTAATAAAAGGTATAATATAGCAATAAGATATATCAATTGTAAATACATAATTAGAGACCATCAAAATATATGAAGCAAAAAGTAAGAGAATGGAAGAAAGAGACAATTCTACAATAACAGATGAAGACTGATACTCCGTTCTCAATAATAGATAAAATAACCAGACAAAAAATAAGACTTAAACAATTTAATAAACCAACTATATCTAATATACATGTAACAGTCCACCTAACAACAATAGCATACACGTTCTTCTTAAGATCACATGGGACATTTTCCAGGGTAGACAGTGTGTTTGTTAGGCCACAATTTTAGTCTCAGTAGATTTAGTGTATGTGCTGCCAAAACGAGCATAGTCTCAATAGATTTAAAAAGATATCGTAAAGGATGATTCATTTCTAACAAAAACAAAAACTTATCATACCAAAACTAATGGGATGCAGTGGAAGCACTGTTAAGAGGGAAATTTGTAGCCATAAATGCTTAGATTAAACATCAAAAATCAAAAAATATTTTAAATCAACAACCTAATGTGACAACATCGGGAAGTAGGAAAAGAGCATATTAAACCAAAAGCTAGCAGAAGGAAGAAAATAATAAAGATTAAAGATATATGATATAGAAAATAGAAAAATTGAGAAAATAAAAAAACCAAAAACTTGGTTCTTTAAAAAGGTCAACAAAATTGGCAGAACTTAGCCAGATGAAATAACAACAAAAAAAGACATTCTAATTATTAAAATCAGAAATGAAAGTAGGGACATTCCTGTTAATTCTACTTATACAGAAATTTTTTAAAAAAGAATATAAGAGAATATTATGAACCTCTGAATACCAACAAATTGGATAACCTATATGAAATAAACAAATTCCTAGAAACAAAACTTACAAAGACTAAAGCAAAGAAATAGAAATCTGAATAGATTAATCTGAAATCTAATAAAAAATCTCCCAACGAAGTAAAACCTTGGACCTGATGGCTTCACTAGTGAATTCTACCAAACATTTTTTAAAAAGCACTAATACCAATCCTTCTCGAACTATTCCAAAAAACTAAAGAGGAAGAAACATTTCTAAACACATTCTGAGGCAAGCATTACCCTGATATCAAAGCCCAAGACATTACAAGAAAACTACAGACCATTATTCCTCATGAACACCAAGGCAAACATCCTCAATAAAATATTAGCAAACTGAATCCAGTAGCATATTAAAAGGATCATACACAATGACCAAGTGGAGTTTAATCTTGTAATGCAAGAATGGTTTGACAAATGAAAATTATCAGTAAAACACATATTAATAGAATGAAGGAAAAAGCCAACATGATCATTTCAACTTATGCTATAGCCACAGAATGGGTGATCAGTGAGCTGGGCTTTGAGCCCAAAACAGGTCTTAGCTCACACAGCTTACTTTTCATGAGCCACTTACTATGGCTCAGACACTGCACTCAGTAGGTTTACATGTGAATGCCTTGTGTGATTATAGCCCTAACGATCCGATAACATGGAAACTGTTATTACTAGCATTTTCTGGGAACAGACTGAGTGTAGCCAACTACACTGACCAAACCCTTTCCTCCTCAAATTGGACACACAGCTTCACCACACTTCCCAGTCCCACACAGCCAAGTGTGCTTGAACACCTAGTTTTGCAAGTGGGATGTGAGGGGAACTGGTGTTTGTAGGAGTGGGTGTGACATCCTCCCTTCCTCTCTCTATCCTCCTTTGGCAGCTGGAGGATATCAGAAGCACCTAAAGCCACATGTTGATGGCAGAATGCACCTAGATCCTTAAAAAGCTGGGTGGTATGCAGCTCCCCACTGACCCAGACAGACCCTGCTCTGAGTGGAAGAAATAGCTTCCATAGGCTGAGCACTGAGACTGGAGTTTCTCTAATCTGGTAGCTAGTTTTAACTCACAAAAAGACAAGACGAGATCGTGTCACTCTGCTATGGCCACAGAATGGGTGACCAGTGAGCTGGGCTTTGAGCCCAAAACAGGTCTTAGCTTGCACACCGCTGTCCTCCATGAGGTCAGAGGGCCCATTGAACCAAGGGCTTCACAACTTCCAAACCACCACACAGGCCACAACAAGAAGTTTCCCCGGGGATCCATGGCCAGTGGTCTCCTCCAGGTCCCAAGACTGTGAGGCCTCCCACTTGCCCACCTCTTAGCTCCTACCTGGACAGGTGCTTGGGGAGGGGTCTCTGTCCACCATCCATAATTCCTGTCCATGCTCCAGTTGGTAGATCAGCTCAGGTCTGGGAATAGGACACCCTGTTCATGGAGAGAGAGAGGACATGAGGATTTTATGAAAAGAAAGAACACCAATCTAGTCTGGGACTTCAGGATGAGGACAAGACCTTAAATGAAGCTGCTCCCAAATGCACAAACAAAAATTGACAGGTTACCTGGAAACCAAAGACATGCCATACTGACACAGAGTTTTTATTCCTAATACTAAATCAAAAACCAATATATAGAGAGTATAACCACATTCAAAGGACTGTGTCAAGCAATTTAAATGCATTATATCATTTCAAAATTGAAATAAATTTATGGAGTAATTTAAACAACTGACATATTTAAAAGAGTGACTCTTTCCATTCAAAACAAAGTTTTCATTGACCTCGGTCTTTTTTCAGATCCTAAGCTACGTTTTATATCGTTCTTCCTATAGACCACAGACAAAATAAGGATTCTCTCAGGATGTCCACATAGCGTCCTCAGCAAGTACGTACTGTGATCAGCACCATTACAGATGAAGAAACTAAGGCTCAAGCAGATAACATGATATGCCAAAGAACAGAGAAGCGGTGAATGGCAGGGCCAATACAGAAACCCAGATATAGCCATCTCTGCTCGCTGTGCTGTTTTACAACAAAGCTACACAACTCTGGTCCAGAAGGTGCTGGTCCAGACATGAGGGTAAAGAGAATCCTGATGAGAGTAATAACAGTAGTGGACACAGCAGGCTTCTCAACTGCTAACCTGCACACAAATCTGATCACAGCAGGCACTGTTCTGAGCACTTTGCATAAGTTGACCACTTACCCTTGCCATAGACTTGGGAAGAAGATACCATATTACTTCATTTACCAATGAGCGCACTGAGGCACAGACAGACTCAGTAACTTGTCTGGGGCCACACAGTTTTCAAGGACCAGAGCTGGACTTAATACCAGAGTTCTGGCTCCAGGGCTTTATCTCCCAAACGCTCCATGAAGGAGGAAATGGAATCCAGATTTTCTCTCAACAACGAGGAGAAAGGAAAGAGAGAAAATAAAGGAATAGCTTCCTGAGGTTGTCCCTCAATGTCCCTGATGAAGTGTCTAATTGGGGTTTCTCAATTGTGGCATGATTGACATTTTAGATACAGAAAATTCTTTGAAGAGATGGAGAAGGAGATTGTGTGTCCTGTGCATTATAAGGATGTTTAGCAGCATTCTAGGTCTCCACCTACTAGACGCCTGAAGCATTGTCATTCCAGTTGTGACAAACAAAAATGACTCCTGACATTGCTAAGTCTTCCCTATGAGACAACATCGTCCCTCAGTGAGAACCACTGGCTTAGAAAGAAATACATAGGGATTTTGTGAGCAGGAAACAGATGCTGAGGAGGTGACTGTGCTAAATGGAGGGTCTATGTGAAAGGGGAAATATCCAAGAACATCCACCAAGCAGACAGAATGGCACCTGCAGAGGCTCAAGCAGGTGTGTGGCTGGGGCAGCTGGCTTGAAGTCAGCATGAGTGAGTGGCATGAGCTTGAGGAAAGCACGTGGAGGTTAATGATGAGGTCAGGAGGGCAAGGGAGTAGACTATTATTTTTTAAAATTTTGTAATAAAATAGCTAAATTTATCAAACATTTCCTAACTTGATTTAATCTCTTCTCATTGACATGAATCTTAATTACAGCTCTCTAAAAATAGGTATACCTTACCCTAAGCCCTGGATTTACTGTCCTTTTCCCTTGGGCTGACTGCACTGTGATTATCTTGATGCAGAGCCACACCTAAGCTGGGGTTTCTTGACCTTGGCCCGCTTGACACCTTGGGCTGCACAATCCTTTGTCAAGGAGCCTGTCTTGTTTGTTGGATGTAGCAGCATGACTGGACTCTACCCACTAGAGTTATGTGGTTCCCAGTTCCTGGGCCAATCAGTCCACTAGATCCCAGTACCATCCCCACATGTGTGACAATCAAAATTGGCCACACGCATGGCCAAATGTCTTCTGGGGGACAAATTGCCGGCTGTTGAAAAGCATCACTCTAACCTCTCTCTCTGTACTAACAGAGGGGCTTGGGCCTGGGCTTAGGAGACAGAGACGGTCAAGAAGGCACGTGAGATAAAGAGGCCATGTGGTTCAGAACAACACCTGGGGGCCACCAGGATGAAGGCCTCCCAGGGACCTGCCTCATACTCACTGGGAGAGTGTCCTATCATGCATGGCCTGACAATTGGCCTGGAGAGGACACATGAGCCAACCAGACTCACTCAGTCAGGTCCCCCTCTTGAATCCAAAATAGGGAGCTCAGACAGAGGCCAGTGTGTGTTGGCCACTGGGGTGACAGGTCCAGGGAATAATGGGCTCAGATGGCCATTCCTGCCTCAGGGATTCCCCCAGAGAGCTCAGCAGCAAAGAAAGAGAAACATAAACATGCAAAGAAGGAGAGACAGGGAGTCTGGGGGCCACAAACAGCAGAGACTGAGGTGCCTGTTCCTACCGCAAACTCGCTGAAGAGAAAAAGCCATACTGAATACGGCAACCTGAACAAACCCAGAGGGTGAAGCCAGGAGAAGAGACCCGTGAGCCGGGGAATAATCGTGTGGTTTCCAGTTCCTGAGTCAGTCAGTCCCTCAAGGGACCCCCGCAGACATCCTGCCTTTGGGATCTGTGGAACACCCTCATTTTCTTCCACACTTTCTAGGAGCCTACCATGGCAGAGTGGGGAGGACTTACCCAGAGATACTAGGTGCCCACAGTTTTCTAGCATCACTTCCTGGTACAGGGTTCTCTGGGACAAGTCCAGCTGCCCCCACTCCTCCTGGGTGAAAGTCACAGCCACATCATCGAAGGTCACAGACATCTGGAAAGTCAAAGAGAGGTGGTAGCGTTGGCCTTGGGCCTGTTGCATGGAATCGGAGCTTACTCTGTATCATAGTACAGGTGCGGACATTAAGGCCCCAATCATCCAACACCTCCTGAAGGACAAACTATGTGCTGGGCTCAAGGGGGAGACGGACAATGCTCTGGACATAATAAAATAGTATAAAAGAGGAGCCTCCTATGTGGAAGCCATTGGAAAATGACACATAACAGTAGAAATGGCACGAAGACTTTGAGATGCAGACAGCGAAGACTCTAAAATGTCAGAAGATGAGAAAACAATGATACCACTATGGTAACAACAGTAGCACCCGAGTCTCATAGGTCCTGCTATGTGTATGCCCCATGCCAAGGACTTCACATCATATCTCGAAGTGACTAAAATCCCCTGTTCATAAGCCATTGTTTTCACCAGTGTTTGACAAACATTGCATATGGAGTTTGCCTTGGTAATGTTACTCCCACCACCGTATTCTACATATTCTCGATGTGAATTGTCCAGTGGATGCAGGACCATATCCCTGTGATCACCAGACCCACGAATTAAATATACTTAATTCAGCCAGCCCACTCTCAGATACACAGACCTACTACTGCAGATCTAACACGTAATTGCCACAAGACATTGGCTCATGCTTTTTCGCCTGCACCTTCGGTGCTCACATATCTGCTTTCTAGCTTCAGCCTATCAATTTTCTCTACTTAATATTTCAATTAAACACCTGGTAATTCCTAATAAATTAACTGGTTCATACATAGGAACCCTGCAATATTACTCATTTCTGGTGCTGGATGAACTCACGTCGCCTGGCACATTTTGGAAAGTAGGTAAGGATAGAAAAATCAACTAGGGTCTCAACATTAAGTATCAAATGATATATGTTTCCACAATGAAAACTCTCTGACGTGCAGTCAAATAACATCCTATATAATTGGTTAGGGGTACACATATGGTTTTCCCTGGTAAGTCTTAAGTTGGAAGTGGGGAAAATACTGGAGACTTAGTAATTACGTTTCAGCCGTTTTGGACCAACAGTTACAGAAGTAACTGTTTAGCTTCCTGGACTATAGATTTAATCTGGCTTCTGGTTAGTTGACTTAGAGCAGAGTAGCTTCCTGGATTGCTTATTGTAAGTAAGAGGCTGGTTTACTGGGCAGGATGCAGCAGGTTGTGGGTCAAAGTTCTATTTTCTATCTGGTCCCTCTATTATCCGTTTGTATAGTCAGTCTCTCATGTCCTAAGACTGGAGATAAAGTGACAAGCCAACTCCACTTGTAAATAAACGACAAGGACAAAGAGGAATCCAACGGCGGACTTGGCTCCACCCTGCCCAGGAGACCTTTCCGAATCAGCAGAGAAGCTGCAATGACCAAAAACAACGGCCACTCACCTGCGCTGTGTCCGTCCACGCCGCCGCCATCACGGTTCCCTGTGGAGAGAGCCAGGCCCGGAGAGGCGGTGACAGAGGCGGGTTCACCCGACCGCCGCCCCTACCCCGCCCTCGGGGTGACTTCGGGTGACTGTCACCTTCTCCGCTGGCCGAGAGGCTCACAGCTCGTTCAAAGGGGCGGAGGTGCATCTTAATCTTCTTGCTCATTGTCGAAGAGCCGCACTGGAAGCGGCCAGGGAAAAGCGATGCCCTCCCGACAGCTGGCGTGGACAGAACCGTCGCACAAGAATGACGTCTACACCAAGCCACCGGAGGTCCCGCTCCCTCAGCGGGCCACAGGAAATGCCCCTGTCCTGAGCCATCATTGGCACAGCTCCCGCTGCACACTCGCGGTGCACAGCCTTCTGGGTAATGTAGTTTTTTCTCTCTACAACCAAGCCACCCGGGATCACGTTCCAGAGCTTGTTGTCCCCAGTGTAAAAGACTTATCAGGTCCAGAGCTGCGGGTCAGACCTGTCTCATTACGTCTCTTCATACGACACAAGGAAACCAAGGAGAGGAGGCGAGCCCCTGGTTCTCCGCCCGGGGAAAGTGAGACTCAAGCGATTGGGACTTTCACCCTCGGTCGGGGCAAGTGCAAAGGTGTGACATCCGGCCCTCTGCTTGCCTCCTGACTGCCCCGTGCACCTCATCGCTTTTCTAGATTCTCTTATAGGAGATATGGATAAATGAGCAGTCAAATTAACCGCCAAAAGTAGGATGCTGGAAGTACCCCTCGGATGTAGTGTGCTGCAAGAATAAGTCTCTTGGGCCTTCTTTGGCCCAAAGTCACTTCCACGTGATGCAGGGACTTCTGGGTAATACTCTTGGTCCCAGATCACCGGATGAGTGGATGAGTCGATGAGTCGTTTGCCATCCCTGAGATGGGGAGGCTGCATGTAGGGGTGATTTGGAGGACTCCACTTTCCAGCATGGTCAGTTCGAAATAATCGGTAAGACCACAAAGCGTGTCACATAGGCACTTCAACCTACGTCTGAACATTGGGAGAGGGATTGTGCGTGGATGTAAATTTGGGAGTTGTCAGTGTACTCCGTTATTTCAAGTCATGATACCAACAAAAAAATGAGAATAGGCGGAGAAAGGAAAAGACATGGGTGAATTATGAACCAACTCAACATTATCTAGTGAGACAAGAAACCAATAGCCATGTTAGAAATTCTAACGTTCCTTCTAGAATTATATTGCCCAAAGTCTTAGAAGTCAATCTCAGTGACTTCTTTTGTTTTCTTCTCATGATTGTGAAGGTCAGGTAATAAAATCCAGCTTCTAATGTGTAAAGAATAAATGCAGTTATGAAAATGGAAACTTTAGAAAATCAAGAGATTTAATTTTTAAAGTGGAAAAAAGCATAGTGACGGGATGTCAAGTCATGGATTGAGGTGGAGTTAATTTCCTAGAAGATGCTGTTTATACAAGATTATAGAGAAATGTGGCTTAATTAGCACACAAAGAATAATGCTAATCATCATTGCCGATAGTAACTTACCTATATTAGAAGAAAAGCAATTCTTCTTTTCACATGTGGTTGACCCGTATAGTTATGAAATGGTTTGAGGTTAGGATATAAAACAGAAATTAAAGCTAAGATTTTTATATTGTGTCATGGGAGGAAGAATGTCTGAAATCAATGTGGACGAGAAAAGCTATATATAGTTATTGGAGAACTTTGAAATCCCTACCACAAAGCATGCCAGTTTTCTTTATTAAAGCTTATAACATCTGGTATTCAATGTTGAGGCCTTAGTTGATTTTTCTATCCTTATCTACTGTCCAAAATGTCTCTGGTGATGTGAGTTTATCCAGCACCAGAAATGAGTAATATTGCAGGGTTCCTATGAACCAGTTAATTTATTAGGAATTGCCAAATGTTTAATTGAAATATTAAGTCAAGAAAACTGATAAGAAGATGAAGCTAGAAAGCACAGAAGATGCAGCTGAATACCCATGAGCCAATGTCTTGGGACACTTAAATGACAGATTTGCAGTAGTAGGGCTGTGCATCTGAGTAGAACGGCTGAATTATTTATATTTAATGAGTGGGTCTGCGTATCATAGGGATATCATCTTGCATCTGCTGGACATTTCACACTGAGGAGAATGTAGAATACGGTGGCAGGAGTAACATTATCAAGGCAAACTCCATTTTCAGTCAGGAGCCACTGCAGTTACAATGCCTGCAATGAACAGAATACATATTTAAGCTTCTAGCTGAGTCTAGATGTTTACTCTAGTACAGTCAGCTTATCAAGGATGAAAGGAGCAACTGCAAGGGGGATACAAGGGAAGACTGGAAGAACATTCCCTAAATTGCTGCAAGCAGAGGGTGTGATTTCAGAAAAGGTGATGTTATATTTATTATTAGGGATGATTTCTTCTGATACAATCAGAAGATTACATACCACACAGATGTGAAATTATTTCAGAACTGGATGGCACTGATGTAAAGTGAGACATTTTACCTTGAAGACAGTCAAATGTTGGATGTCAGTATAAAAAGTGAAGCCTCTGGGTTTATCAGAGTCCTGTTTTACAAATGGCGTACTCCTGAAAACACAGGAAACAGTAAGATGAGTCTAGGAGTCACTGTGATAGAAGGCACATTATTCACCACTGGGGTGCTTATCTGCAGAAAGTAGTCACTAGTTTTCAAGGAAGAGTGGTTAAGTCGCCATCCTTGGGGGTTAGGAGGGGTATCATTTGGGGCCCCTCTCATGGAAAAGAGTTCTACAGAAATAATGAGTCTACCCAGTTACACACCAACTTCACAAATATAAAGACCTGGTACAAAATGATTCAGCTTTTATTAATTAGCATCTTATATTTTAAAAGAGAAGAAACAAAAGGCAGACGAGCTAGCAAAGCCAGGAGAGCTCCCTGATCAAACACGAAGGAATGGGTGGACAGGGAGGCCTTTTGAGCAGATGGAAGCAGCACTCTCTGAGAGTGGGTCTGAACCCAGGGGTGCTGCAGGATGTGGGCCAAAGGCAGTCGCTCCAAGGGCTGGTATCTGAGGAGCTTGCTGATCAAGTTCTGGGCCCCCGAAGGGAATGATGGAGGAAATCTTACATCAACCTGATTAGGCCAGAAAAGAAACGAGAACTGTGGTTGTTTTCTTTGATCCGTGTTCTCTCTTCTTGGAGAAGGATCAAGGCACTGCTCTGGATCTTAGTAAACAAATTTCATGTGTGTCCTATACTCTGCAGGGCCCACCAGCCACCAATGACTGGCTCCCCCATGAATGCCCAAAATGTGGCCATCTCACCTGGAGGATGCGTCTGCAGGTCTCAGAGTGGGAGGTGCTCTCAAAGGGTGGACTTCCCACCAGCAGCTCATAGCAGAGCACCCCAATGCACCACAGATCCACCTTCTCATTGTATGTTCTCCCTTCAATCATTTCTGGGGGCAAGTAGTCCAGAGTCCCACACATTGTATTTCTCCTGGAAGAAGGCAGAAAGAGAAGTGAGCACTGTGCAGAGGCCCAGAACAAGGGAAACCCCTCTTCCCCAGCTTCTAGTGAGATGGGAGACCCTAGGAAATCCTGGGAAGTCCCTGCCCTAGCAGAGTTTGGAAACACCAAGTTTTAATATGGATCAAGGTTCAGGGAAGGGAAGTACTGGGACCCACCATTTACATACTTTGGAATTAGTCATATCATTATTTAGCTCATGATCCAGGTGTTTTCACAAGAATAATCTGGGCATCAAAGATTTAGAACAAACTGATGGTGCATCACAAAAGATCAAGTAAATGAATTATGATTTATTCATACAATAAACTTCCTGGAATCATGAAGCAATAGTTCTTTATTTACATGGAAACTTATTGATAAAATAATATGTTATCAGAGATCAAAAAATAAAAGATATAGTTGAACTACATTCTTTCAGTCTCCAAATACATATTAAACACATGCATTTGAAAAAGGTAGTCCAAAAAGGCAGCACCTGACAACGGGGAGAGATGCATCTCAGAAATGCATGATTAGGCGATTTCGTCATTGTGTGAACATCAGAGTGCACTTACACAAACCTAGAAGGTATAGCCTACTACACACATAGGCTGTCTGGTGTAACCTATTGCTCCTAGGCGACAAACCTGTACAGTATCTTATACTTATACAATGGTATTTGTGTATCTAAACATTAAAAAAGATACAGTAAAGATACAGGATAAAAGATAAAAACAATGGCACACCTGTATAGGGCACTTACCATTGAGCTTGCAGGACTGGAAGTCACTGGGTAAGTCAGTGGGTGAGTAAAATGCAGAGTGAGTATGAAAGCCTACGATATGACTGGACACTACTATAGGCTTTCTAAATACTGTACACTCAGTGGGGATACTCACCAGTCAGCCAATCTTCTGTTTTTCCTTTGCTTTGCTATTTTAAAAAGGAAAGAAGAAAAAGGATTGCATCTTCACTTGCATAATTCTGCTGAAATAATTCAGAAATATGTCCATGGTGGTTTACTTGGTTTTCTTTTTTTCCATCATAAATTTGCTTATAAGCAGATAATGCACCATGAACATTCCTCTCTACTAATGAATCTTCTGTGTTAGAGTCCATGTTTTCAAATTATTTAAGGAGCTCGTTGAGGTCTAAAAAAGCTTCTGTTAAACCCTTTTTGTGAATTTTCTTCAGGGTTCTTCTTTCTCTTCTGCAGCATCCTTTGCTCTTGCCTCTTCTTCAGCTATAAGCTCCTGCACCAGTTCCATCAATTCATTCATCAGTTCCTCAGCAATCCCCTCCAGGAGCTACTCATTGCCATCCTCATCCATGCCCAGGGTAAAGTTGTTTGCCATCTAACCCACAGCCTTGTTGATTTTTGCAACCTCATCATCCTTGGCAAATTCTTTGAAGTCCTGGATGAACCTGCTGAGTGTCTTACCATTCATACTTTCCTTGATGACATCACCCCAAGCCCAAGCAAGGTTCTTGATGCAGTCAGAAGTAATCCTTCCAGAATTGCATCAGTACAGTATAGTAAATACATAAACCAGTAACATAGTAATTTATTGGCATTATCAAGTATTATGTACTGTACATAACTGTACGTACCATACTTTCATAGGACCGGCAGCACAGTAGGTTTGTTTATACCATCATCACCACAGACTCGAGTGATGCTTTGCATTACAACATCATGTTGGTTGTGTTGCTAAGATAGGAATTTTTTAGCTCCATGATAATCTTATGGGACTACCATTGTATGTGCGGTCCATCGTTGACCAAAACATTATTATACAGTGCATTACTGTATTTAAATAGAAACTTAGGTTTTTATCTGGATCTTACATGTGGAATGTATTAAATCAGTTCATTCCTAACCAGCACCCAGGCCTACCCCACTACCACCTGACCTACCTCAGAGAGGGGGTATGCACAGACCAGCCAAAGTCTGCAATCTTCACCTCACCCCTGAACCCCAGCAGCAGGTTTTCTGGCTTAATATCTCTGTGACTCACCTTATTCTCGTGGCAGTAGGTCAGAGCATCTGCCAACTCTTCCATTATCTGTGTGAGGCGAAAAAAAACAGTCTGAGATCAAAACTGTCAAAACTACTGAGGTAAAAATACTCATCATGCATTTTACAACTATAGTAGAATCTTTTATTTCCTGGTAACCAACTCCATTACCTCCTTAACAGCACCATAATTTTTGGTAGGGAGGATTTTCACTTCCCCGTTTTATGTGGTCGCGTAGGATGGATGCTAAAGGAGACATAAAGTATGCCCCAGTCGTAGCCAGACATAGGACTATACTAAGCCAATCAGATGATCTCCCATAGGACTTGAGGCCCAAGGAAATGATACAAAAACAGGAGGAAAGCCAAACGATCAATCATTCTGGCAGCAAGATGACCCAACCATTCTGCTGGGATGATCACTGCTCTGGATCACATGGAGCCCTCTAGAAATCTCGTTTCTTCTTTCTAAGACAAGTTCCACTCATTTATTCAGCAAACTCCCTCACAGCCTTTCAATATGTTTCTCTGCATAGGCAGTGGAGTTAGATCCTGTTGCTTACAACCAAAGAATTCAAACTTATACACACTACTTATTAATATTCTGGGGATTATTAGCATAACCAAATGTGAAATTTTAAGATATATATGTCACTATATAAAATTTATAAAATTCAGATTTTAAAAAAGCAATTCATGAGAGCCATATATAGTGACCTCCCTCCATCAGCTTACAGTAAACTCATGGACCCCAGGGCCTCAATCCTCCACCCCACCTTACCATGGCTGTACGCTGCTCATCTAATGTCTGGCTCTTTTGCAGCTCCTGGTAAAGCTCGCCACTTGGAGCATATTCTAGAATCAGGTACATGCGGTGCACATCATGGAAGTAGTTGTACAGGCGGAGGGTATTGGGGTGTCTGAAGGAGACATGGAGGAAGGGTCAGACTCCTCCGTGAGTCCCAAATCGTGATTCTGTGACTGGTCACACAAAAAGCAAATTGTGCTGGGACCAGACTAATAACAGCCTGATCTGGGAGTGCCTGAGGGGAGAACAGGGAACAGGCATTTAGTGTGTGACAAGAGGAGCTTTACATGGTTTAATTGTAACAAACCAGAGAAAAATCTTTAAGGTGGAAATAAAAGGCCTATTTGGGAGTTGTATTAGGGGAAATGCTGGGTTTAGATGTCACAGATGGACGAGGCTACAGAAGAACAAGCATAGAGAACCAGTGTGGGACTCTCATGCAGAAACTGTCCTTACTGTAGATGCGACTGGATTTCAATTTCTCTGCGCAGCTGATGTTCCATTCCTTCTTTCTCTATCTGGGATTTGAAGAGGACTTTCAGGGCCACAATGAAATGGCTTTCCTTGAGCCGAGCCAGGTACACATTCTCAAATTTTCCCTTGCCCAGAGGATGCCCAATTTCAAAGTCATCAATTGTGAGTTGCCGCAGCCTGACAGAGGAAGAAGAAAAAAGCTTCAGTTTGGAAGTGAGGTGGAGGGAGAGAGGGACCCCGAACGTTCGCCTTCCTTTTCCACTTTCCTCTCGCTCTGCCCCCTTTCTCTTCTCAAGGGCCCAGCCAGGGTGTCTGGTCAGCAGCTCTCAGTCCCATGAGCCAACACTTCACACTCACAGCTTGCTCTTCACCTCCTCTCCAACCCACTTCCCTTCCTTTTCCAGATACAACGCCAAAGGCACTCACGTCGTGGGCACGCTGGGCAGCGTCTGGCCCTCTGCAGCAGCTGAAAAAAAAAAAAAAAAAAAAGAGCTTTCAACATTTTCTTCTGTGTCCTCTCCTATCCCCGACGAATGGTACCAGGGCTTTTTTCTCAACCCTCTTTCTCTGGTCCTGGTTCTTCTTCCTCTCACCCGTGGGCTGAGCATTGTCGGACTTCACCATAGCTTGTGAGTGACTCATGAGAAGAGATGGTGAAGAAAGGTCGCCTTCCTGTGCCCTGTGGAACTGGATGTGCAGGTCCGGGTAATCCTAAAGAGCGGAAGTAACACTTAGGATGACCTGCTTCTGCGGCGGCCTCGGGCACCATCTGGGGTTCCTGAGTAAATAACTCACCAGCCCAGGAAATGCTGAGTTGGAGGAAATCCCGAGGGCCACTGGCCAGGCCTTTCATATTACGCTCCCTGCCCCATTGGCTGAGGGGATAGTTACTGAGCGATTCCCATTGGTTTTAATTTCTGTCCAATAGGGGAGACAGAAATGAGAGCTTCCGTTCTGGAGATGAGGGTGTTGGGCCAATGAGACAGCAGCACGTGAAACCAGAAGGAGGCGTGCTTGCGGCCGCTGCGGATCCCGACTGCACGCTGGAAGGGAAATCCTGAAAAGGTTCGCAGAGGCTGTGGTGGAAGTGGGGTTCAATGAATGAGTACATACATAAACGTATGAGTGAGTGCACACATTCAGGATCTAAGTGACAGGTCGCATGTATGAATAAATATAAACCAACCGTAGGAAGCTTATGGGGCTCCTTGTGTAGTTGGAAAGCTGCAAAAACGCGTGCGCCCCCAAATGTTCCCTGCTTGGACGGCGTTTCTAGTTCAGGCCATTCCACAGGGTCCTTTTTCACGCACATACGGGAGGGCTTCCCCGAAATTTGTGCCTCTGTCCCCTATATCCTGTGCTCGTGCTCTCCCCCCAACACACCTATTTATTTGTTTGGCATATACAGAAGTTTCTAAAACATTTGAAATTGAATTCCTTTAGAGAGGCAACAGGATAAATTGTTGGGGAAATATAATCAAAAAAGAAAAAATCTCCCAACCCAGAAAACCTGTCCACAGAGATAGTAGACAAATAAAGCAGTTTATTATTGACATTCAACCAGAATATGATGCGCATCACAAACACCCACTAACAAATTGCAAAGATAAAAATAAACCTCACCCTTTTGTAGAGCCAAGCAGACACAACCTATTACATAGGTTTTCAAAATAAATAGTAATTAATGTTCAAGTGTGAAAACAAGATAGCACCATTCATTTGTTACACAGCTCACCCAAAATTTCACCTGGTAATTGGGGAGACTATTTGCCATTACTTTGGTTTTCTATAAGAGAAAAAAAACTTCTTATTTCTTTACACACAAAGGTAGTTCTGCAGCTTGGAGCAAGGTATCCATTGCAGTTCGGCTCTTATCCTCCCATGGAAACTAAGAGATAGGCATACTATTTCATTTGATGTCTTTATTTCAAAGAGATAGCTCCTAGGTCTTTTGAGAAAGACATTCCTCAGTTGGGAGAGTGCTAGGATATCTGAAGAAAAGCAAGAAAGCTAGTGTGGCTAGGGCTGCCTCTGCAGAGATTAGAATGGTTGGAGAAATTGGAGAGATAAATGGAGACATTGTATAAAGTCGTGTTGCATTGTAAGGAAGCTGTACTATGTAATATGTAATATATAATGTGTTCCAAACCTGTGGTTTGTTTAACAAGGTAAGACATGCAGACTTGGAAGTGATTGTCATGAAGGAAGAAGTTTATGCTCAGATCTCTAACAAGCAGTAGTCAGGGCACACACCCAGAGCCATGTAGGGTAAGCACCAGGGTTGGTCAGGGGGCAGAAGCAAAGAAAGAATGACCCAGCACCTTTACTGTCTTTTCTGCAGAAAAGAGAAGGCAGGCCAGATAAACAGCTTAGGACTGGCTGGTTTGAAAATATTGTAGGGCTTTGGGGCTTTAGAGGTGTTGCTGGTACATGGCCTTGGAGTTTTAGGGAAGAGGAATATTGTTTCCTTGAGTTTAAGAGTCAGACAGAGGTGGTTAATTTTCAGATGAATGGCAGGTCTTGGGCAAGTTGTTTGCTGTCTCTAAGAACTGACAAGCCCTGGAAGGGGCAGTCTCCCTCTAGTCAAGGAGGCCTCAAATGCCAGAGTAAGAATACAGAAAAATATATATATATAGTTAGTACTGTGAAATAGGTAGCCCTTGATGTGATCTGCTTTTTGTGTTAAAGGGTCAATCTGGGTGTTGTGTGGAAATTAGAGTATCGGAGGGACAAGAGAGGAGGAAGGAGATCTGTTAGGAAGTTCTCACTGTTTTCTAGATATGTGAGCAAGGTTACTTAAACCAATGTAGTGTGAAGAAGGTTGCTTAAACCAATGTCGAGACAGGGGAGGTAGTTTATCACAAAGTACGAATAACAGTTGATCAAGGGGATGAGTAATCAAATTAGTACAAAAATATGGATATTTATCTATGGCCATGCTACCCTGAATAAGCCTGATCTCGTCTGATCTCGGAAGCTAGAGTCAAGCCTGGTTAGTACTTGGATGGGAGACCACTTAGGAAGACCAGGTGCTATAGGCATAAAAAGTAAAAAGAAAAATTAGGGATTGTAAGATGACAAGGTCCTTGCAATCTGTGTGGTCAACCAAGGGTTGCCTTGCCTAAAAAAATTTTTAAAATATATGGATATGGATATAATGGCTTTTCTAGGATGTTTTGATTGTTTATTTAAATCTAGCCAAACCCCATACTGCCTCCTTCAATGTTAGGCATATTCCCAATGATACTATAGTGTACCTATTACAGAAACACTTTATTATATGTAGATGCTCAGGCAAATATGGCTGTTTTCATGTAACAGAGCTTAGACCAAGGTCCAGGAGGGTAGACTATACAGGAAAGTGTTAACTGAACAGGCCATAGGTTCTCAAATACTACACATTCCAAAGAAAAGACTTGCACTTGACCAGCCCCAGGAAGACCACTTCTGATTCCTTGGAATATCTTGCCTGGGAGGAGTGATTTTTATACCTGAGTCTTTATCTGTTTAACCAGGTAATTTATGCTAACATGTGACTCGTGGTGAATGGTGGTTTTTGTATGCCTGAGGGCCTGGGCCACTGAGCCTTCTGTGGATACTGGAGACAGTGTCCATGGTCAGCCACATAGGTATTGCATGCCTCAATAAAAGAAATATCCGTGGACATGGAAGCTGGGGTGAGCTTTCCCTCACTGGTGATACTTGAACATGTTGTCACACATCTTTGCTGAAAGAATTGAGTTCCTGTGTGACTGCATTAGGAGGAGACACCTGGAAGCTTGTGCTTAGTTTCTCATGGACTTTGCCCTACATGGCTTTTCCCTTTGGTGAGCTTGATCTGTGTCCTTGTAATAAACTGTGACCATGACTTACAATTTATAAACTGTAACCACCTCTCCTCTTCTCTTCCCTCCCCTCTCCTCTTCTCTTCTTTCCTGAGTCTTGTGAATCCTTCAAGCAAATCATTCAGCCTAAAGATGGTCTAAGGGAGCAAAAAACCATGAAGGGTTCTTTTGAAAAAGAAACATTATGATCAAGATGGGTGTTCTAATAAAAAGTTTCCCTGAGGAAGTGCTATTTGAGGTGAGATGTGAGAGATAAGCACTCACTTGCTGGCCAAAGTAAACCTGTGGCAGGTGGGAAAAAGAAGGGAAATAGGAAGCGAAAAGAGCTAAGTGTTATGTAAGAGAAAAGGTAGTAAATTAGGCATGTCCCACACCAGGTAAGCCCTCATGGATGGGCCAAAGAAAGTCACAGAATACTAAGGGTGTAAATGCTTGGGAGGTGAGAGAGTAAAGTGCATCATTGAATCTGAACTGTATCTCTGGCTTCAGTGTGGAGAATGGACTGAAGAGAAAATATAGATAAAAGGAGACCCAGCTAGTAAGGTAAGGTAGTAGTGATGGTATGGTCTAGAAAGGAAATGGTGGATTAGACAGAAGGGGACAGACTTAAAAGGCATTTATGAGGTAAAATTGGCAACTCTTTTTGACTGCACCTGGAGAGTTGAGGAAACAGAGGTAACCATGCTGAGTCAGAGATTTCTATCTGCAGTAACTAAACACTGCCGTGTAGCACTGAGGAAACACTAAATGGGTCAGAAAGAAGGAGAGGTGGGAGCCATTTTATGAATCCAAGTCTTTGGAGATTGTGGTATCTTTGAAACAGACAAGTGGGAATGGCAAGAGATGATCAAGTAGTCCGGTCTAAAATTCCAAAAAGTCAGGACCAAAAAAATAAATTCCATCATGTTCAAAAAAGAAAGTAACTGAAGCTAAGAATGCAGATAAGCCCTGGGAGAGACCACAGAGAGAAAGGAGTCTGGGAAAACTTTTTAGAAATTTCAAAACTCTGAGTGGCTAGAAGTGGATGAGTCAGCAAGGAGAAATAAAAGAGAGATGAGGAGGGTGATGTTACAGAAGCAAGGTAAAGGAGTGTATTTCAAGAATGGAGTGATCAGTGGGATCAAGTTGTCTCAAACACAAAAAAGGGCTTAAAATGGATAACCGTGGGAGTCACTGCCAACATGGCCAGGGTGGAAATGGAGGTGGCATTGTAACAAGGAGGCTTATAAGTCAGGGGGGCTCAGAAAGAGGACTAAGGTAAGAAATAATGGTGAAGTGGAAATATTGGACAGAGGGGAAAACAGCACCAAGTGGCTCCTCACTTAAAGGCAGAGAGGAAGCACCAGTGACAGTTGGAGAAGCTGAGATGTAGGAAAGGTCATAGTTGTGATGTCTGACACTCAAGCCAATGTGCAAGGACAAGTCAGAAAGGGTGATTGACAAAAGAACATGCAAATGAAAAGTAGACTTACAGGTGATTGAGATGACAGGTAAGGCGAACATTGGGTGGAGACTCTAGATGGGGAAAAGGGGTGCTAACTGCTTAAGTGGGACTCCAAGGTTCAAGGAGAGACACAGTGAGAAGGGAGCACTTAGAATGTGTGAGGACTTATACCTGAAAGCAGGGACATGGAATGGAACTAGGAAGAACTAGAGTAGTAAGCAGAAATGTTGAAAGATGACACAGCCACCAATGCCTTAAGGGGTAAAGAGAGTGACAGAAAATGGATGTGAAAAGGAGGATAATTAAGAAAACATGATGTAGGCAGGATGTGGAAACAGTGCACAGGGAAGCATTTCTTCCTTCAAACCTCAAAAAGTTGGAGAAATGATATATAGGGTTTTCGATGTTGCCACTAATGATTTTGCAGCCCTCACTTAGTTTTTGGTCCTTATGAGAAGTGTGGGGCTTTGACAATGACACATGGAACAATCCTAAAATACCAACCCCACAGGAAGTAACAGATCTAACACGATGGTTCTGGAATGCCTGCTTTCCACCTGCTTACATGGGTAGCCCTCCTTGGCATTGCTTCTTCCTCTGTCCATGGCTTATTCCAACTTAAAGATCACATCTGGTTGGGTGTATTAACACGTCATTGTTTGGAATGACCTGAAAATAAATGGCTGGTTTGTTTTGCAAAATTCTTGGTATTTATCATCTCATTAATGCTTTCAGGTGTATTGTTTTAAAATGTAGTTTTATTATATGAGGCCAACAGATCAGGAGACAATTGCCATTGAAGATACTCACAGTTCCCCTAAGAGGGCCTGCCATGCTCCACAGGAGAAGCACCAGAGAGAGGTCAAGAGGCAGAAGGAGGGTGGGCGGGCAGGGACCACACTGTCACTTCTATAGGGAGTGGACAAGGTAAGCAGGCTAAGCAGGTTTAGGATTAGCTAGTTTGAATAATTTCAATAGGTTCCCTAGTGTATGAACTGCTCCAATGGCCTGGTACCTGGTACTGGGGTGATTAGGGAAGAGTCTTGATGTGGGAGAACTTGTTAAAGGCAGCAGGTGAAGGGTGTGGTCTCTGGATTGGTTGGTTTGCATGTGAAATGCACACTGACAGGAGACCCCTTTGCTACCTCTAGGAATTAGCCCTGGGAGGACAGGTGTCTTCCACTATCTGCAAGGTCCCAACCAACATAAACCTCAGAATAAAAACACATGCTTAATACATGGATAGTTACAACAAATGGAAGCAGAGTGGAGAGAAATTTTTCAGTCATCCAGCAGGGAAGAATAAGGCCAGAAAGCATAACCAGGTAGCCTGACTAGAGGGCTCATGCTCATCATTGCGCATTTCCAATTTAGCTGAGATGATTCCATTGTGAGATGTGTAGCACACCTGTGAGCAAACATTACAAATCTTCAACCCTCACAACTCAAGGATGACACCACCGAGCATTCTGGAGGTACCTCAGCTTTCCACAACCGAGACTGGGAAGATGGTCTTAAGATGGCCTGGAGCAAGAGTCCAAAGAGAGCTGCACACACTCCCAGACACCACGTGCCTGCAAGTCTCCAGCATCGTGTCCTACAGAGGACCCTCCCAGCAAAACTCACACTTGAACCGCAAATGCGACTGAGCTGAAATCATACACTCCTCAGTCTCAAGCACTGAATGATGCACCTTTTCCTTGGCTGTTTGTTGAAGCCAGAGGCTAAAAGTATTAATGGCAGGAGCAGAGATGGGAATTGTTGATACATGTGCTATAGAAACAGAGCACTGATAATAATAATAAAATAATAAAATAATAAAAATATGCAGAACTATATTAATATCAGATAAAGTATGCTTCAAAGGCAAGAAAATGAACAAAAGTAAAGAGACATATGATAAAAGGGTCAATACACCAAGATGACATAGCAATCTTAAATGCACATGCATCAAACAACACAGCTTTGAAACACATGAAGTAAAACCTAACAGAAATTAAGACAAACACTTCCACAACTACTGCAGGACTTCAACACCCTTCTTTCAACTATCGATAGAAACACTAGACAAAAGAAAACAGCAAGGATGTCGAAAATCTGAATAATATCACCAACAGGATCATGTGGACATTTACAGAAAGAAAACCCACCCAATGACAGCAGAACACACATTCCTTTCAAGTAGCCATACAGAACATTCAAGAAGATAAACCATATCCTGGGTCATAAAGCAAACTTCAACAAATTTAAACAAGCCAAATACAAAATAACCAGAAGTCAAAAACACAAAACGAAAAACCAGGACGAAATACTACGAACATTTGGAAATAAAACATACTTCTAAATAATCCACAGATTAGAATTCTCTAAAGGAATCAAGAAATATTTATAACTGACTGTTGTAACTGAAACACATTAAAATAAAGCTAGAACAGTGCTGTGAAGGAAATTTATAGTACGGTTGACCCTTGAACAATGCAGGTTTGAACAGCGTCGGTCTACTCATATGCAGAAATCTGCCCTGCTCAAGGGCCAACTGTATTTTTGATCCACAGTTGGGAATCCATGTATGGAGAGAGCTACTAGTTATATGTGGATTTCAAGCACGTGTGGGGTCAGTGCCCCAAACCCTACGTTAGTCAAGGATTGACTGTACTTCTATTTAATTTATCCAATGTGAAATAGGTACTCTCAATAGTTCCTTATTTACCCAGATCAGTAGTTTTAGTACCATTCAAGAAATTAGAAAAAAAACTTCAACAAAATATAATCAAATGGAATGCTTTAATATGGTATATAAAAAGAATTATACTCCACCATTCAATGGGTTTAGTCTAAGAATGCAAGGCTGGTTCAACATTCAAAATTCAATTAACGCAATACCATCATATCAAACAGGCTAGAGGAAAAATCAGATAACCATATCAATTAATGGAGATAAAGCATTTGACAAAACCTAATACTTATTCATAACAAAAAAAAAACCCTCAACAAATTAGGAATAGACGATAATTTTATAAGCTTTATAAGAAAACTATGAAAATAAATTTTTAACTATCATTAGACTAAATGATGAAAAACTGAACATTTCTCCCCTAGTATCAGAAACCAGTAAAAGATGTCCTTTTTTACTATTCTTATTCAACATCATAGGAAATCTTAGCTAGTGCAGTATGACTAGAAAAGGAAGTAACAGATATACAAGTTGAGAAGGAAAAAATAAAGCTATTTGCAGCTGACACTTCTAGGCAGAAAATCCCAAGGATTCTATCCAAAGAAATGGCTAATAAGAAGTGAGTTCTGCAAGGTTGGGGATACCAAAATAACATCCCCAAAACTATTATATTTCTGGGTACTACCAAAGATCATGTGGAAAATTAAAGTTTAAAAAACAATCCCATTTACTATCACTCAAAAGAAACAAAAACAAAAACCTAGATACAAATCCAAAGAAAAAATTTCATTACATTAAAAATTATGAAATGTTAATGAAGTAAAACATTTAAATAAATTTAATCACTATGTACTTGTCCATAATGCCAATTTTTGATCTACAGATTTCCATCAAAATGAGAGCAAGATTTTTTTTTTTTGTAATAGACATCTTGAGATTTACATGAAAAGTCAAAAGAACTAGGAAAACTAAGTCAATTTTAAATAATAAAAAGAGAGGAATCCCTTTACTCAATTTTAAGATTTACAGTATAGGTACAGAAATAAAACAATGAATTGGGGAAAGTGTTAGGTTTTAAAACCTCATAAAGTTTTTTAAAAATCAAAGCCTTAATAGTTTTAACTGATACAATAAAATATGACTATTCTTATGTGTATCCTCATCTCCTTAAGTACATGCCCTCAACTCTCTAACCCTCCTGACAATGGACAGCAATGAATGTATATAAAACACATAAAGGGTCAAGGCCCTATGGCCCTGAAACAACATTCTCCTTGCCCCAAGTAAACTAAATAATCCATGAGAAAGTGCTGCAGGCTTAATGAAACCTCACTGTATTTTCTCTTCTAAGTCTCCTCCAAGAAAAATTCCTGAGATAAAACTGCAGTGTAACCTAAGGAGAAAGATTAAGTGCAGGATTTCCTTGGTGCCCAGGAAGACTGGTCTCTGTCTCATGGATACATTCTCAGATGCAGAATAAGGCTATAGGCAGGGGTCAATTTCTAAAGCATCTTCACATGACAAGTGATGATCTGCAACAAAAGGTTTTCTCACAGTGAAGATACTTGTGGGGTTTCTCTTTGGTATGCACAATCAGATGATGTGATAGATGTTTTCTCTGGCAAAAGATTTCCCTCAGTGCTTACATTCAAAAAGTCTTTCCCCAACAGGAGTTCTCGAAGAGTGACTGCAGTCTGTTCACTGGTGAAGGATCTTCCCACTTCTGTTACACTGACAGGGTTTCTTCCAGAATGCATCTTTTGATGCTGACTCAGGGAGGAACTGCGACTAAAGGCCTTTCCACACTCACTGCACTTATATGGCTTCTCCCCAGTGTGAATAATGGCATGTCGAATGAGATTCGTGCTCCAGCAGAAGGCTTTCCCACACTCCAGACATTCATAGGGCTTCTCTCCACTGTGAATCCGCTGGTGCCTCGTGAGGCCTGACCTGCGGTTGAAGGCCTTCCCACACTCACTGCACTCGTACGGCTTCTCCCCTGTGTGGATGCTGAAGTGTCGAATGAGGTCTTTCCTGGTGCTGAAGGCTTTCCCACATTCTTTGCACTCAAAAGGTTTTTCTCCACTGTGGGCCCTCTTATGCAAGATGAAAGTAGAACAATGCGTAAAGGCCCTTCCACACTCGGTGCACACAAAAGGCTTCTCCCCAGTGTGGATCCGCTGGTGCCTCTTGAGGTATGACCTGTGGTTGAAGGCCTTCCCGCACTCCAGGCACTCAAAGGGCTTCTCCCCAGTGTGGATGACGTAGTGGTGAATGAGGGCTGCACTCTCACAAAAGGCCTTCCCGCACTCACTGCACTCATAGGGCTTCTCCCCAGTGTGAGTCTGCTGGTGCCACATGAGGTAAGACCTGTGTTTGAAGACCTTGCCACACTCAAAGCACTCGTAAGGGTTCTCGCCACTGTGGATGATGTGATGTCGAAGAAATCCTGGCCTGTGTCGAAAAACTTGCCCACATTCTTTGCACACAAAAGATTTTTCTCCAGTGTGTCTCCTCTTATGCAGAACAAAATTGGAGCGGTGGGTGAAGGCCTTTCCACACTCATTGCACTTATAGGGCTTCTCTCCACTGTGAATCCGCTGGTGTTGTGTGAGGTAAGACTTGCGGTTGAAGGCTTTCCCGCACTCCATGCACTCATAGGGCCTCTCCCCAGTGTGGATCATGTGATGCTGCAGGAGGTGTGTGCTCTTAATAAACGTTTTCCCACACTCTGTGCATTCATAGGGCTTCACTCCAGAGTGAATCTTTTCATGCCCAGCAAGAAGGTGTTTCTTGTTAAAAACTTTCCCGCATTCATTGCATTTAAAGATATTTTCCTCTTCCTGAGTCATGGGATCTTTACTTAATCTGCAGGAGTCATGGTCAAAGACAGCATTTCCTGGAGGGACTGGCTCCTGTACAATCTTTGAACAAACACCAGCAGCTGTCCTTGAGCTGCCACCTTCACGGCTCCCAGGGAACTTCTCCTTCTGGGGGTCTATCCCTGGTCTCCTGTGTCCTTTCTGCAATTCTGATGGACCAGCCTGCTCCTTGGTTTGGTCCACCTGGGAGTGTCCTGGAACTTTTTGTGTAGGTTGTTCCTGGAATAAGGCTCCCTCAGACAGTCCTGGCTCACAAGTGGTAGGTTCTGTGGTCTTGACTTTTTGTTTGTTACCTGACGGAAACCCAGTACAGAAAAAGGCCTATTAGTAATCTCAACACATAAGAATAAGAAACAAAATCAGCATTTTAGTGAAAAATATCAAAGTGAAAATAGTGCCTCTGTGTCTACGTTTTGCTACCTCTGAATCCCAGAGGATTCAATTTCTTTCTGTCCTGGTCCCTGGACTGTTGACACCTTGAATGGGAGACCCAGGGCAGTGGCTGGATGAGAAGACGGAGGATCTGGACTGGAGATATTCCCATAATTCCAGACAGACATGGCTGCACAGAATAACGTGACACTGTTTTGAGTTTCCTCTGAACAAGGACATCCTACTTGCTATAAGAGCACTAGAAAAGGGTATCTAATGCAGTCCTGATGGAAGACAGGAAGTGTTTAATGCAAAATTAACTCCCCCCAAAGAGAACTATGATCTTTGTCACCAGGGAAGTAACCTCTAAATTCTAGATATATCCAGAGTGAGAGGAGTGTCCGTTATTCATGGTGGGCCCCTAGAAACGTACCTGATAGTTTATGACAACAGACAGCTCATTATGGGCCCCTAGATAGTTTATGCTAAGGAGATGGCTCAGGACAAGGTCTGGCCACGACAGAAAGACCATGTAATTAGAAAGTTGGGACTTTGAGCCATATGGTATCAGCTGGGCCTCTGGAAAGGGAAGGAGGGATGGAAATTGAGTCTCCCTGGCAAAGAATCAATTGTGCTTATGTAAGGATATCTCAATAAAAATCTGGCTACCCAGTGAGCTCTGTGTACTTTGAAGCCAGGAAGTAACAAGTTGCTAGGGTTACGGAAGCTTCATGTTTGGAACACTTCAAGCCCCACATTCCAATTCTCTAATTTATATCCTTTATCTGTAATAAATATGATAGTGAGTATAACAGGTTTCATGGAGTTTTCTGAGTTTTTCTAGCAAATCACTGAACCTGAGGGTGGTTTTGGGAGATCCCTGAACTTATAGCTGGTGTCAGAAGGCCTGGGCAGACTTGGCAGTCTTGAGTTTTGTGTCCTTAACCTTGAGTTTGGCTAACTCTTTGTAGGAAAAGATCAGAGTTTTCCAATAGAAGGTGCCCACGATGTGAGCCCTACTGGCACCATTATAGCTGCCACCAAGACAAAGTGGGAAGGGCACTGTAGCTGTAGAAGACAATGTACAAAGGCACTGCACAGCATAAGAAGATGGTGCTGATCAGAGTCCAGGGACATGTGGGGAAAGAGGGGAACTGATTTTTGAGGTTCAGACTTGGGGGACAGTGAAGACTCTCAGGACAGGGTTCCTAAGGCAGAAGGTGAGTGTGACTGCACTGAAAATATTGAGTCTGGTATACCTGAGGAATAGTTCAGTGAAGACTAGCAAAATACACATGATCTAGATGGAGAAAATGGTAACACTTTACTTGAAGACATTATAAAGAGGTTTATCAGCGAAGAATTTAATAATATAAATCCGATGATTCTACCCAAATGAATATGTGAATTCAATACAATTCCCTGTGAATTGCCCACTGAGTTATCATGGAACTTGATGGTCTGACTGTGGATTTGCATGAAAGACCAGAGAGGAGAGAATAAGGAGAAGGACATCTACCTTATCAGACATTATTAGGGGATTATAGATTTGAAGACATCATGGTACTGGCACAGAGAGAAGACAGGCATTGGAAAAAAGATGGAGCGCCCAGGATGTACGCTCACACACGCTCTGAGAGATGACAGAGGAGGCAGAGGATGGTGAGAATATATATAATTATCGGAACTGGAAAAATTGGTGACACACTGGGAATACCAAAACTGCATTCCTATCACAATGTTCTCAAATTCTACTACAGACCAAAGAGCTAAATGCCAAATATCAAGTTTTAAAACTTTTAGAATGAAATAAACAAGAATATATTTTTGCCGTTGGGAGGTAAAGTGAGATTTTTATGCTGACCAAAAAAATCATTAATCAAATAAGAAATGTCACAAATTAGACTAAAGAACCTCTATTCAACAAAATATACTTTAAAGAGTGGAAAAAAAAAATTAAAAAATAGAAAATTATAACTGATAAAAGTATCAGGAATATACAAAGAATCCCTACTTATCAAAAAGCAAACAACTTAATAGAAAAATAAACATTTATCATGAAATGACATTTCAAAAACAAAAACAGATTGGCCAACAATCATATGACAAGGTGCTAAAGAAAATGAGATACAATTAATTGTGTGCCCACTTGATAAGCATGTTGACAGAATACCAAACAGTGGACAGGATATGATCAGTGGACCCTCCCATTTTTTCCTGGGAGAAGTGTGAGTTGGTCTAGCCTCTTTAGAAAACAACAGCAATTATCGTGTAACTTGAAAATTTGCATAGCCTATAATCCGACAATTCTACTCCAAGAAACATCAAAGACAAGCCCAAGCATGTGCAAGGTGATCAATATATGTCTACGTTCTGGCCAGCACTATTTGTGAGTGAAAAGATGTAAAAAATTAAATGCCTCAGAGAGTGGATGAATATAATGTAAGATAGGAGCACTTCTTATTTTCTTCAATTTTAAGGAACTTGAGTATATTTTTGAGTACAGGAAGGATGAAGTTTTAAAAAAGCATGTAAGCAAAGAATGAAATTCCCTGAAGAGGCAGGATCTAGACTCAGGACTTGGCCATGGCCAGGCAAGGACCTCTTCCACTATTAACAGGAGAAGCTACAAAAAAAGTCTAGATGAATATGGAAGGGTGAGGACCTAATAGGAAATAGTCTACTTTCCACATGGAAACTGGCCGGTACATCCTTGGCCATATGCTGACACCTGTGGGAAGTGGTGTGGTCTAGACGGGTGTAGGATGGGCAGGTGGAGGTGCTAGTTATTCTCTGAGGCCACATCTGGTCTCTAACCAGCTTGGATGGCAGGACCACTTGCTGAATCTTGGGAGGTGGGAGGAATGAGCAATGTCATGGGTTCCTTGTTGGGCATGTTGACTCTGGGGCCTTTGAAACTTCCACATGGAGATGTGGGACTGAGAAGATGACAGAAGGCTTAAAACAGACTCTTGAAGGGCTGAGGATGGGCTACACACACACTCATGGGCTGGCTGAGCAGCCCAAAGGGCACAGAAGATGACTGCAGTGGCATCTGTCTCCACATGTGACAGCCCCAGTGCCCTCTGCGGCCCAGATGTGGGGCAGAGGTGGTCAAATGTTACCTTGAGGTCTTACCAAACAGGTGCAGAGAGACAGGAACAAGAGAGTGCCTGTGTTTCTGACAAACAGAAGAAAAACGGATGAAGCAGGGAAGATTGGGGGATAGGTAGGGTACACCTGGAGGGAGTAAATGAGAAGAGAGGCCCTTCTCTTCAAAGTGCAATGGGAAACATGGGGTATGTGTGACTATGACCAACAGGGCATGACAGCGCCAATGGCTTACCTTTCAAGAGCCACTTACTATGGCTTAGACACTGCACTCATAGGTTTAAATGTGAAAGCATTATGTGATTAAAGCCCAAAACAACCTGATGATGTAGAAACTGTTATTACTAGCATCTTCTGGGAATAGACTGAGTGTAGCCGACTACACTCACCAAATCCTTTGCTCCTCAAATTGGACACACAGCTTCACCACACTGCCAAGTGTGCCCCAAATGCATAGTTCTGCCAGTGGGATGTGAGGAAAATTGGTGTTTGTAGGAGTAGGTGTGACATCCTCTTTTCTCCTCTCCATTCTCCTCTACGAGCTGGAGGATGTCAGAAGTATCTAAAGCCACATGTTAATGACAGAATGCACCTGGATCCCTAAAAAGCTGAGTGGTATGCGGCTCCCCACTGACCCACATGGACCCCGCTGTGAGTGGAAGAAACAGCTTCCATAGGCTGAGCACTGAGACTGGAGTTTCTCTAATCTGGTAGCTAGTTTTAACTCACACAGAGACATGATGATTGTGTGACTCTGCTACGGCCACAGTGTGGGTAACCAGCGAGCTGGGCTTTGAGCCCAAGACAGATCTTAACTCATACACCTCTGTCCTCCATGAGGTCAGAGGGCCCATGGGACCCAGGGCTCCATAGCTTCCAAACCACCAGACAGGCCACAACAAGAAGCTTCCCCAGGGACCCGTGGCCAGTGGTCTCCTTCAGGTCCCAAGCCTGTGAGGCCTCCCACTTGCCCACCTCTTGGCTCCTACCTGGACAGGTGCTTTGGAAGAGATCTCTATTCACCATCCACAACTCCTGCCCATGCTCCAGTTGGTAGATCAGCTCAGGTCTGGGAACAGGACACCCTGTTCGTGGAGAGAGCGAGAGAGAGGGAACAAGGATTTTTTTTTAAAAGAAAGAACGCCAATCTCGTCTGGGACTTTAGGATGAGGATAACACCTCAAATGAAGCTGCTCCCAAATGCACAAACAAAAACTGATAGTTGACCTGGAAAGCAAGGGCCGAAACCCTGACGTTGGCCTCATCAACTGTAGGCAGTAATGCTGGCCGTGTAGATGGCACCTGTTCCCTTTGATTCCATCACATGGAATTCCAAGTGTTCAGCTGAGACCCAGGGAGGTGTTTTCCAGGTGATCCAACTGATCCAAGTAAGTGCATCTCAACCACCTGTGCATTGGAACTGCCTGGGATGTCTGGTTCACATGTGACTGAAACTATCCCTGTGGGTAAGGCCGGGTATAAGATTTGAAAACCTCTCCCGATGATTCTGGCACTGAAGGAGGGATGAAAACCCCTGGACTCTATCAACTTGCAAGTGCTATTCCTTAATGACTTGCCATTTGAGGTAGGAGGGTAACCTACTGCCACATCATGGGGAGAAAGCTTCACTACAGGACAGCTGCATACAGGGATCTACAGCTCTGCTTGTTCCTGCAGCATCCTGAGACTTCTCTGAGGGAACCTGCTGAAAGACACAGACCAAGGACAGGAAGCAAAGATGAAGACACTGGGCTGGCAGCCACCCCCACCAGGAGTCAGCCCTACTTCTGAGCTTCTTGTTAGGGAAGACAATAAATATCCTGCAGGGTGAAGACTGAGCTCCTCTGTCACATGAAGCCAAGCACAGATCCAGGAGAAAAAGACATAGGGTGTCTGTAGAGAAGTCAAGGAGGCACCAGCACCCACAGGAGGCTCCTCTGGCAGGTCCTGATCCATCGGTCGTCACCAAGCAAATGCGCCCACCACCCAGCACAGGGCTTGGCGGTGGGCAGTAGAAAGGTGGATGAGACTTCCCTTCAGTTGGGATTCAGTCTCCCTGTGACCTCAGAACCTTTGTACATTATCAACCCTTCTATCCTAAAGGTTCTTATCTCTCCTACCTTGCTCCTCTTTGTTAACTCACTCTTTTGGGTATCAGCTCAAATGTCGCTTCCTGAGAAGACTTTGCTGATCGGTAGTTCCTAGGTCCATGCACTTCAAAACATTTATATGGTGAAATCATTTTCCAAGGACCATGCCAAGTAATTTAAATGCATTATGTTGTTTAAATTTGAAATTTATGCAATAAGATCAGACAAGGTATGTATCTTCACTGATCTATGCCTTAGACTGCCGTAGGTCCTTCCTTCCTTTAGAGTTGTGGTGACCTGAGTCTGGGAGGGCTGAGGCTCCTTGATTGGCATCTTAAGAGGGAAGAGACTGATCTCGTCAGTCTTTTTTCCATGGTCAACATGCCCAGCCTCTCGGCTGATAACCCCAGGGGCAAGCAGCACAACTGGATAACCGGCCTTTTGCACCAGGCTGAGGTCCCTCACAGACAGTGCTGGGACACAACTGTGACCAACTGAGCCAACAACACTGAAGCCAGCGGTGGTTGCTCTGCTGAATGACCCTCCCTCCCTATCCTGCAGAACTGATCACACTGGCCTAACCTTTTGAGAGGGCATCCTAGAGAAGAGTCCAGACGCAGTCCCAGGAGGGTACAGGGATCCATTGGTAATAGAGCATGGGTCACCATCCTTACAGTCACCATGCCACAAAAGAGGGTTACCCTGCTTCGTGGGCAAATCTTGTCACTGTCACTTGCCTTACTGCTGTTGCAGTTTGTCTCCTGACCCAGTAGGGTCTAAAGGATCCCATCCTCAGAGAGTGGTGGTTCAATGTATGAGAAAACACAGTAAGGAAAATCCAGTTCTTGCCCCCACCCAGGACACCTGAGGAGGTTTCCCAATTCACTTGCGACTGCACACCCAGGGCCCAATGTGCCTATTAGCATTCTTCTAAGAGTCTCTTTTCTAAAACCAAATGGTCACACAATTGGATGCCAGTGCAGCCACCACCACTCCCCTAGATATTAGCCACCTAAATGTCCTCTGAGGTTGTCTGTGGCTCCCTAGATACAGAGGCCATCATTCATAGCAGAGGCCACTCAGGAATGCCAGGAGCTTATCAGGTAAACATGCAGAAAAAAGAAGAAAAGTGGTAAGGGATAGAGAAGTGTCTCACCATCAAAAAAAAGGGGCGTTTAGAGGAAAAGACTAATTATGCTGCAGACAGGAGCCATCCCAGGAAGAGGCTGCTGCCTTTGGGGGCCCAGGCCCTTCCTCCTGCTGCCCTTTTCCTCTTAAAAGGAAACAGGCTAATAACCAGAGGCAGGCTAAAGGCCCAAGAAGAAAAAAAAAAAAGGAAGAAGGTTTTAAACCTTATGTATCATGTAAATGCCAGGTGTAGCAAACACAAACTATTTCATTTAAAAGCAGTAACAAAAACAAACCCCTGGATACAGGGGGAAAAAGAATAAAAAGGTAACAAAATAATATACAATACAGTATATAACTAAATTAATACTGTCTATAAACTGACACAACTGGAAATTCAAACTTTACATACTAAACATGTATATAATTATATATATCAAATTGTGTATAAAATCAGTATAACAAAATTCTTATGCTAAAAAAGTCACATACTACAAAAGTAAAAATAAGGCACTGATTGGCTTTTGTGCCTCTACAACATCGGTTTTTAAAAAAAAGTTGTTTTTTTTTTTTTAACGTCTATAGCACCTGGTATTCCTAGGTGGTCTACCATCCAAGTACTAACCAGGCTCAACCCTGCTTAGCTTCTGAGATCAGACAAGATCGGGCACATTTAGGGTGGCATGGCTGTAGACTACAACACAGGTTTTAATTTAACTTTAGAATTTGCTAAAATGCATCAAGTGATGAGCTTAATCAATACTGGGGCTGAAATCATAGTTACAGTTGGGGGTCCCACTAAATTTAAACAATGAACTCCCCAAGTTTAAAAAGTAACTAAATATAAAATAGGAAATAAAAGGTGTACCTCACTTACCTGCAGCCTTGCCTAAATCTCCTAGTCATACATAGTACACAGCACCCCAAAATGTCCCATTATTGAGCAGATGCTCTGATACGTCATTAAAATAAAATTTTGGCATTTACAAATTAACTAGAAAAATGGCACCCCATAGACCACAGTATAAATAATTCGTACAGCTCAATGTAATCTGAAAAAGGGCCTTCGGGAAGTGAAACTTATATCAAACCTAATAAAGAATGGATTACCCTCACTGCATCTTCATTTGACACCCCACCTGCACCTAGGAAAAATAAAAGGCATTTCGTGGTGTGTCACCACAACCATCATACTTGGGTTCACCCTTCGGTCGGTGTCCCTGCTACAACCAAAATATGTCCCCCCAAATTTCATATGATAAGGCCTAACTTGCAACGTGACTGTATTTGGAGATGGGGGCTTTAAGAAGGTAATTAAGGTTAATTGAGGTCAAAGATGGGACCTCCAAGCTAGTAGGACTGAGGTCCTTCTAAGAAGTGGGGAAGAGGGCTCCTCCCAGCCACAGAGGAAGGGCCCTGTGAAGACAAAAAGAGAGAAGGTGGCTCAGGGATTGCTGGCTTCCAGAGTTGCGCAAAAAAAAGACACCCAGTGGTGGTGGCCCCAGGTGACTACCGCAAACCACATTCCTGATACCTGGCATCGGTAATTGCTGATGTGACCTAATCAACAACCAGTAACTATTTTGCGCTTACATACCTGGCTAACACCTTCCTTTCAGTGCTTAGTTCAACATCCTCTCCGCCAGCCTGCCTCTCTGTCTGCTGGAAGGCAGTACCCTGCCTCCAGGCTGCCCCTGGGGAGCTCCCAGCTCTGTCATCACACACAAGATCTTGACTGCATCCACATTTCTCCAGGAAGTATGACATGACCACCAATGCCAACCTTGTCCACTTGACACATTCACTATGAGATGCAAGTCCAATATCTTTTAGTCCTTTTGGGTTCTAGTTGTAGATGATAATAATATTAAGTATTACTTTAGGTCTGGGAGCAACACATTCTTCATTTATAAATCATACTTAATCTCACTGATGCTGATACAAATCAGCCCATCTTAAACAGGAATCCCCAATAAAGGCCCTAAAACCTGTGGAGAATACTGTCAAAGTCACTCCCAACCAGTGCTCTCAGAGACTCCTTCACTGCAGAAGCCTCCTCCTGCCCACTAGAGTCTGAGTCACCTATGATTGCCCTAAGTTGTCCAAGGGCTTCTGATGAAGAAAATGTCCCCCGAAGCCTGGTGCTACACCACTGGAACCAGGATGACTGACAATACCTTGGGCTCTCACAGACCTTAAGCGTGCAACCCTCCATGCCCAGCTGCCAATCACGCTCTGGATCACGGAAACAGCACATCACAAGCTCAGCACAGCTGCCAAGGCCTCAGGACAGGACAAAACCCAAGATGGCCTTCTGGTATACTCCAACTGCCCGATGCCATGGTGCTGGAGGTCACCATCCCCTAGACTCCCTGGTAACTGGGGAGCACCTGGGGATTAACTCAACGGACAGCAATGGGCGTTTGTGGACTGTTAGGCATAGCCCACATCACATGTGATGAAGCTCAGTGGATGCTGAAGCTTTCTGTCCCTTAAAATGTCCCAAAAGAAAAATGGGACCTAAGAAACAACACTTAGCCAGACTTCAGGGGATCATGTTAGCACCAGACGCCCTAATTGACAAATGGCTCCATCTTCCTATTCATTATAAATGGGTGGGCCATCACCTAAAAATCGTTGCTTTCAGTGTAAAGAACTCTGGAAATCTTGTCTTAGTTACGTCCAAAATAAGTCAAAAACATGTCTTGAACCAAACATGGCACAAGCTGAGGACCATACCAACTGGAATGGGATCAGGAGGCAAGAAATAAGAAATAAAGGCATGGCTGCCTCAGGGAGGGTGCTTCTTAGTGCCAGGTGACACAGGGTCCCTGTGCTCTCTCAAACAGGTTACTCAGCCTGACATGGTCATTCGGGTCTGGAAAACTTTATCAGGAGGGTGGAGAGGAATCTGTCCTGTGCATTATAAGGATATTTAGTGGCATTCCAGATCTCCACCCCTGGATGTCAGTGGCTTCCACACCCACTTTTAACAACTAAAAATACCTGCAGACATTGCCAAGTTTCTCTTAGGGAGCAATAGTATCTCTGGATGAGAAGCACTGGTCTAAAAGTTTACAAGTAGAATAATAAGGAAGTGAGTGGGGTGGGGGAGACCCTCCATGAGGTTTGGTGATCAAGACACAGCAGGGTGATTATCTTTACACAAAGCCACACCTAAGTGCCAGGGCTTCTCGACCTTGGTCCTCTTGACACCACGGGCTGCACATCTTTTGTTGAGGAGCTTGTCTTATCTGCCTGTTGGATGAAGCAACATCTCCGGACAATACCAACTAGATGCCAGTACCACCTCAACACCATGTGTGACAATCAAAATTGGCCACACGCATGGCCAAATGTCTCCTGGGGGACAAAATGCCGGCTGTTGAGAAGTATTGCTCTAACCTCTCTCTGTACTAACAGAGGGGCTTGGCCCTAGACTTAGGAAACAGAGACAGTAAAGAGGGCATGTGAGATAAAGAGGCCATGTGGTTCAGAACAACATCTGGGAGCCGCCAGGACGAAGGCCTCCCAGGGACTTGCCTCATACTCACTGGGAGAGCGTCCCATGACGCAAAGCCTGACAACTGGACTAGATGGGACACATGAGCCTACCAGGTTCACTCAGTCAGATCCCCCTCTGGAATCTGAAATAGGGAGCTCAGACAGAGGCCAGTCTGTGTTGGCCACTGGGATGACAGGTCCAGGGAATAACGGGCTCGGATGGCCATTCCTGCCTCAGGGATGCCCCCAGAGCGCTCAGCAGCAGAGAGAGAGAGAAACAACATAAACATTCAAAGAAGGAAATACAGTAGGGACTGAGGTGCCTGTTCCTATCGGAAACTTGCTGAAGAGAAAAAGCCATTCTGAATAGAGCGACCTGAGCCAACCCAGAGGGTGAAGCCAGGAGAAGAGACCAGGGAGCTGGGCATAATCGTGTGGTTTCCAGTTCTTGGGTCAGTCAGTCCCTCAAGAGCGTCTCTCACTCCACCCTGCCCCCCTGAACGTCTTGCTTTTGGGGTCTGCAGAACACTCCCATTTCCTTCTACACTTTCTAGGAGCCAAAGGGAGACTGTTTCCTGCCCAAGAGAGACAAGGAGACAAGGCAGGAAGAGGTGAACCTAGAAAATGACTGAAGCTGTGGGGAGGAGGGAGAGAGTGCTCCTGAGGCCTTCTTGACCAGCCAGATCTGGAGCCAGAGGGTGGTTCTGACAAGCAGGGCAGGTCCCTGCCATGGAGGAGTAAGGAGGACTTACTTACCCAGAGATAACAAGAGCCTATAATTTTCTAGCATCACTTCCTGGTACAGGGTCTTCTGGGACAGGTCCAGCTGTCCCCACTCTTCCTGGGTGAAAGTCACAGCCACATCATTGAAGGTCACAGATACCTGGAATGTCAAATAGAGGTAGCAGCATTAGCCTTGAGGCTGCTGGATAGGCTCAGAGCTCACTTTGCATCATGATAAAGGTGCGGACATCAAGAACCTAATCATGCAGCACCTCCTGAGGGATGAGCTCTGTGCTGGGTTCAAGGAGAAAGTGGATGATCCTTTGGACATAATACAATAGTGTAGGAAAAAAGCCATCTATGCAGAAGCCATTGGAAAGTCACACAAGAATGGAAATGATGTGTGGACTGTGAAATACAGACAGTGAGAGGACCCTAGGTCAGAGAAATGACAAAACATAATAATGATACCAATAATGTTATCAGCGCCTGAGCCTCACTGATCCTGCAACTGCCTGCCCCATGCTGAGGGCTTCGCATCATATCTTAAAGTGATTAAAAGTCCCCACTTGTTAAGTCAATCTCCTATGGTTTGCATCCAAACTCTTGAAACCCAACACTTGCCAGCTGTGTTACCTTAGAGACATTACTTTGTTTCTCTGAGCCTCCGTTTCTGGATCAATACAATAATAGTTCCCACTTCGCCAGTAACAGCTGTGAGATTTGGACAGGAATTATTCAATGCTGGGTATGCTTTGGGGTTTTTATTAATTCTCCCATAGCCTCTGAAGTAAACATCTAGTCACCTCCATGCCACAAGTCAGTAGCCCGAGGATAAAAGTTCCACCAATTTACCCAGAGTCTCAAATCTTACAAGCCAGAGGCAAGATTTTAACGTGGATCACTCTAGTACAAGAGTGCAATAGAGTAACTCAACACTCCTCCACTATCAAAGTGAATGCAAAGTAAAGAGGCTATAAAGCATTTACACAAATTTTTGCTGTTAAGTCAGTTTCTGTCACCCTTAAAAACATATGTGAACATGAAGAGAGGAGCAAAGCCCCACCACTGACCTCACAGGAGAGGCACCTGAAAGGGTGGCACCTACCTGGGTAATGGCAGGTCCTGATCAGCTTCCCACACTCCATGGGTATCTCAGACTCCCAGGAAGACTCCACAATGAATCTTTCGTCTTTTCCCTTCCTGAATCCTGACAGTACTTACCTCTGAGGCCAGGATACTTCAGCACCAAGACAACAAATGGCTAAAGATAACACAGGCTGTGGCCATAGCAAAAGCCTTTGACTGGCCAGTGTCTGTCCTGGCTGAGAATAGGTGAAATATCCTGCAAATGCCTACACCCTTCTGAGACTTGTCTCAGCAGCTGGGGGAACCATGGCAACCTCATAGGCCTTGTTGTGCCCCCTTAAACAACCAACACACCTCGCCTTTGTCCATGCGCTTCTCTCTGCCCAGAAATCCCTGCCTCTCCTGACCCTAATACTCAAGGTCACCTGGGGGAAGTAAGGCAGGTGGACCAGGGCGGACCCCTGCAGGATGTGGTGGGGTTGGGATTTATTCTAAGAATGATGGGAGCCCCTAAAGAAGTCATCATCCTCTCTTTCCACAATTTAATGAGAATCTGTCTGAAGCCCAACACCGTTTAGGGCTGGGGACAACTAAGTGGCGACCCAGTTCCTCCTGTCAAAATAAATGATACTTCCTAAGACAAAGCCAAAGAATGTTAGCTCCCAGCCCCGTCAGGGACCATCCCCTCCCGCGAAGAAACACAGCAATTCCGACATCACCGCCCACTCACCAATGTCTGATGTGTCTGCAACGCCGCCATTGCGGGACTCTATGGGTCGAGCGAGGCTGGAAGAAGAACCTCGGCTGACCGTCGCACTCCGAGCCGAGGTGTCCTCGGTGGAAAGGGCGCACAACACCCAGGGCGCCGCCCTTGGCGACTGCGGGGATGAAGGGCGAACTAACAGGCTCCGAGGAGGCCGCGGCCCGGCGGGCGACCACGGCACACACCCGTTATGAGGAGTCACGGCCCGGAGGTAATTCCTATCAGCCTCCACTGCTCACAACGGAGGGCTGATGAAAGACCTGAGAAAGGCTGGCCAGGTATTCCGTAGTCAGAACCATCCGCAACAGTACAGTAGGAGCAAATGGCGTCCGCGTTGCAAAACCCGGAAGTCCCGCCTACGTGCGTGCAACGCTGGAAACATCCCTGTCCCGGGCCATCATTGGCTAGCGTCCTCCTCAGGAGGACAATATACAGCCTTTTGGGTAATGCAGTCCGCTCTTTCTCCCCATCCAATGACGCAAGGAGCGCCTTAACCAGGAAGTCATCCTATGCCTAAAACAACCCCGAGCCATGGGCCGTGGGGAAATTGAGGCTCTAGAGGCAGGGGTGTTTGCCCAGTTGAGAGAAAATGTAAAAGCTTGGGGTCGGGCCTTCGGCTCGCCTGGCGGCTTCTCGTTACCTCCATTCTCGTTACCTCCTTCCGGGATCCTCTTCTTGGACAAAAAAAATAACCTCATAAACCCTCCTGCGGAGGACGCCATAAATCTCGCCTCCATACTTTGCGCACTCACCTATCGCACTGTCCCGGGCCTTCTTTGGCCCAGAGCCTAGTTTGTCAGATGTATGAACTTGAGTCACGCAATGGGCTCAGATCACTTAAAAATGGGTTTGCCACTCTTTCAGGTGGGAAGGCCTCAAGTTTTCCCGGAGGAAAACTTAGAACTCCCGTTTCCAGCATTGTCAATTTGGGATGTCAAACCACTGTGTCACATAGGCGTTTCAACCTATGACTGAACTTTGGGAGAGAGTTGGAGCCTGGATATAAAAATTTTGGAGTTATCTTACAATGTAATTTCAAGTCACGACACTGGGTGAGATCATTAAGGGAATTGAACGTAGACTGGGGAATAGAATAGACAGAGCATGAACCCTGGACCAACCTGACTTCACTAAGTGGTTGATGACAACAAGCCAACAAACTCATATTAGGGGTCTAACGTTCACCCAGAGACGTATTAAACAGTTTTAGACGTCACCATTGGTGGAGTCTACCCGTCTTCCCCCACCTCATAACTGTGGAGCCCAGAGGATAAAATGCATCTCTCATGATTTGAGGATTCACAGGGATTAAGAAATGGAATCAGAGAGTGCAGAAAATGCCCTTAAAAGATATAATTTTTTTTAAGGTGAAAGAGAAGTATGGTAACAGGACGTTAATTAGGTCATAGGATGAAGAGCTCTGCAAACTACTAGTAAAATATACCTATTTCATTTAATGTAAGTATATATGTATGTGCATACATATGCACACATAGGAATGTATACATACCCATATATCGCATATATGTAGCGTAGTATATATGCAAGATATGTATTTCAGGGAATTGGCTTATGCAGTTGTGGGCCTGGCAAGTCCAAATCCATAGAGTAGAGGGCAGGTTGGATACTCTCCAGCCAGAGCTTATGTTGCAGTCTTTTTTGTTTTGTTTTTTTATGTTGTAGTCTTGAGGCAGAATTTCTTCCTCAGGGTGCTCTTAATTTTTCTCTTAAGGCCTTTCAACTAATTGGCTAAAGCCTACCTACATTATCAAACTAAAATCTTTTGCTTAAAGTCAACTGATTGTAGGTGTTAAGTATATCTACAAAATACCTTTAAAGCAACACCCAGGTTAGTTTTGATCCAGTAACTGGATATTATGGCCTAATCAAGTTTACACATAAAACTAGCCAACATGTTCCATCTCTTGTCAACTTGGCACCCATACACATCTCCTAAACCAGACTTCTCTAAATAAATATGGTAAAAAAAAAAAAAGATATACTTTTGTCTAACTGGATCAAATCTGGTACTGATCCATTGTTATGATAGATCATATTACGTATGATGGACTACATATGATAAATGTAGTGGATCCATTTGGACCTATTGATGTAATGTTAAATTATCTGATACTGGAATTCTGTAGATATACTTGTAGCTAATAAATTCGATTAGGGCTTTATACCTTTGAGAAAAGAAAAACAAATATTAGCCATGCATATTAAGTAGGAAAATCAATCAGAAAAACTGATTTTTCACAGATTAGGGGTTATTTTTCCATCTCATAGCCTGCATAACTCTTTTCTAAGCATTTGCTTCTACAAGGCTTGATGACTCTAACATGTAGTTTCCTTGAAGCTGCAGGGAAACAGGAAGTATTTTCTGCTTCTTATCTTGCAGACTCCTTTTTCAGAAGTTTACAGGCCTATAGCTTTTAAGAACAATGTGGAAACCCTTTGTGTACTAGTATGGAAATAGCTCTAGGATATAGTGTTAAGTAAAAATACTTAAAGTCCAAGACTGTATATGTTATGATACCTTTTGGCTAATAAAAGGGGGAAATTCTAATGTGCATTTATCTTTCCTTAAAGAAAAGTCACTCAGTTTGGCTACTCGTGAATCATGGAATAAGCAGAAATAAAGCTTCCCATTGTTTAGCTTGTCACAACATTTTGCTTTTGAGCCACATGCATTCATTTCCTATTCACATTTTTTTTAAATAAAAAAAAATCGATTACATTGCTTAAAAAATACACATGATTTTTCAAGAATGTGAGCTAGGCTTCCATTATCTTACTGAAATGTCTATAGTGTGTCTTCTTTGTTTTAAAATTTGGGGATACAGAAGTAAACAAAACAATCAAGCACCCTTACCCTTATGAGCAACATTTAGAAGGGGAAACAGAAAATAAATAACAGTTATAATAAACAAGTTAAGTATATATCAGAAGTTAATCAGTGCTATGACAAAGAAAATGAGGAGCAAGAGGAGAATTAAGATGGATGTGGGTGCCAGAGTTGAGGGGCATTTGTTTCCAATTTCTATGAGGCTGATCATGCGAGAACTTATGGAGAAGGTAACATACAACAAAAGTCAGTAAAGAGGTGAGGGGCCTAGGTGGAGAAAGGAGGGGAGAAGGAAAGATTTGGCATAGGCTTTAAAGCAAGTGTGTTTCCAGTCAGTGCATGAAACAGGAAGCTAATGTGGAGTCAAGCAAAAAGCAGTAAGAGGCTATGAGGACTTTGGCTTTGACTCTGAGAGAATGGGACCGTTGCAATCAGGGTTTTGTATAGAGGAAGACATACTCCGAACTTGTGTATTGCTTTTCTATTGCTGAGTAACAGTTATCATAAAGGTAATGGCTTAAAACAACATACACATATTAGTTCACACTTTCAGTAGGTCAGGACTCTAGTCATAGCTTAACTGAGTTGTCGGCTTCAAGGTCAAACAAAACTGTGCTCAAGTTGTCAGGACTGAAGTTCCAACAGACTCAATTGAGGAATAATATACTTTAAAACTCATTTAGGTAATTGCTAGAATTTATTTTCTTGTGGTTGTAGGACCGAAGGCTTCAGTTTCTTACTGTCTATTGGTGAAGATCACCCTTAGCTCCTAGAAATCATCTTCACTGTCTTATGTGGGCCAATATTACTGCTTGCTTCACTAAGTCAGGGAGGAAGACAGAGAATCCAGCAAGATGGGTCTTACCAACTATGTAACATAATTGTGTACACTTACTCATGTATATACCATCACCTTTAGCATATTCCATATGTCTAGAAGCAGGGTACAAGTCTGGTCCACAATCAAGGAGAGAGGTCATACAAGGGCTAGAATGCCAACAGGCAAGGATATGAGGCCCACACTGGTCATCCTAGAGATTATCTGGCACACATTTTAAGATGTTCTCTCAGGCTATTGCAAGAACAGACTCTAGTGGGGTTAGGAAGCTATTTCAGAAATTCAGAAGAAAGATTTTGTTGCTTCAAGAATGAGTTGAAGAAAATGTTTCTCTTTCTTCTCTCTCTCTATGTGTGTGTGTGTATATATATACATATATAAATATATACATATAGAATATATTATATATAAATATTTAAATATGTATTTTATATATACTTTCTTTACAAATAATTTCAAAATAATTACAGAAAAGTTTTAAGAATAGCACAAAAACTTGCATACTCTTTACACATATTTATCAATTAACATTTTGTCAAATTTGCTTTATCATTCTCATTCTCCTCTGACTGGTGGATTAATGATATTTGAGTCTCCTGGAATTAGTTTCAGTTCAGAGCCAGTGTCCAGTAGTTCCTTAAAGTTCTGATTTTATCCTTTTTCACTGTGTACCGTTATCCTGGTAAAAGATCCCTTTGGGAAAGGCTGGGAGATAGAGTAACAGTATAAATTTTCTGCTGCATACCGGGTCCCTTCCTAAGAAGACTTGGCCTCCCTTTCATTGAGGAAGTTCTGAATCTGTAACCTAGATCAAGTCCGGGAGTTGATTGATGGGCTGTGACTCTGTTTTTATGCTTTGCGTTAGATTTTGCTCACTGAACCTAGAACTTTTCTGTTATGCAAATCAAGTAAGAATTTAGTAGGCTTCCTATCTATTTCACATCTAGGAACCACAGTTAACTAGCCAATGCCATACGTCTGCATACCTTACACCATTCTGATTGCTGCTTTGACTCTGTTGTCCATCAAGGTAACCACACCCACCATGCCTTCTGTGCTGGAGCGTGTGGCTACTTGCCTCTGCATTTAAGTTTTCCAAATCCCACTGTAAGCTTTGGCCTACAGAGAAGAGGGATCACAAACTCTTCAAGGATACCCAGGAGTCCCCTCACAAATTAATGCCTCAAAGTATTAGCGAAAGGTACGTCTTATAGAATCACCTAGGGTGGGTGAGTAGGTCTTAAATGACAAATCCACTCTAACACTCAGCTTTCCTTAAGTCTTTGAATCCCTTCTTCTATATTAAACTATGGAGTTTGGGCATTTCCAATTCACTCACAGTGGGCCATCTCTTGGTCTATAGTTCAGCCAGCCAAGCAACTAACCAACCAACCAATCAACCAACCAACTAACCAACCAACCAACCAGACAGATCCCTTTCTTACTCCATGAGCTGCAAACATTAGATGCAGAATCTTCAAGTTGTGAGCCCGTATTAATAGATTCAGCCTGATCCAGCTTTATATTCCTTCCACCAGTATTCCACATCCTAGTATCTGTTCCCACATGTTTCCCAAAAAACTTAAATAGTTCTTTTGGAGTTTAATGCACCTCCTCATGGGTCATACTCTGTACCTCACCTTTAGGGGCCTGCTGGGACTTGAGTCTAGGCCAAAAAGCAGTGAGGGGTAGTGTGTGGGGAGGTGGTTCTAAGGAGAATCAGCATTGTCTGCACAGCAACTGCCTCAGGGAATGGGAATGCCAGTTACTTTTTCCTCAGGCAATGCAGTGTTAATTCCCTCAGAGGCAGAAAAGCGGATACCACTGGGTGTGGGAAGGGTGCTTCCACTGTGAAAGGAGAGAATTTCGCCACTGGCAAAAATGACTCATCAGAATGTAGAGTCTCAATGTCCCCATTTCCATCAAGGTCTTCCCGCACATCTCCATCCCAACTCACTCATCCCATTCTTTCCCAATCAATGCCCTCTCTTTAATAGTAGATACCCTGTGAGGCTGAGAGTTCAATTGTATTGTAATTCAGTCAATCACAGGATTAGTCTTTGTATTTGATTTTCAGCAATTTTAGCCTTCTGTTTACAGGAGATAAGGGTCTCTTTCTGGGTTGAAAGAGAAGCTCTTAGGTCATTTCTGGGGTACATGAGCTGGAAATTCAAATCTCTGAGCTCATCCTTTTATTCCACTCCTTTGTTTAACAACAACCAATCAACCAACTGTATTCTCTAATTTTCTAAAAACCTTTGAAATTATCATATACAGAATTGATTATCTCCTTGCTTCTAGGGGTTGATTAGATTCAGTTGATTAGATCCAATGGAGATATTTTGTCTATTTCTATAAACATTTCACACTATAGACTATCAATGTTCTCTTGACTACTGGAAATAGAGCCATTAGCATCTTTTAATCTTATCAGATTGAAGAGCCGGTTCCAGAACCAAGAACCAATTCAGAAAACTCCTCCTTTATATATGCAAAATTGAGTACCTCAACATCTGAGGAGACTCAATAAATAAAGTCATCCCTCAGTACCCTCAGGGGTCAGTTCCAGGACCCCCTGCCAACACCAAAATCTGTGGATGCTCAAGTCCCTGACATAAAATGGTGTAGTATTATTTGCATATAACCTACGCACATACTTCTGTATACTTCAAATCTCTAGATTACTTAAAATACACAGTGCAATATAAACGTTGTGTAAATAGCCATCATAACATGTTGTTTTGGGAATAACGACAAACATATATGTATATGTATATGTATATGTGTATATGCATATATATTATTTTTACTCTGAAATATGATTTTACTTCATCATCTGATGAAACTCAATAAATATATGGAAAATATATGAATGAATGTTTTTCTATTTTCCTTATTTTTCTATTTTCTTGTATTCTTATTCGTAATTAATTTAAGGAGATTTTATATATTCCCAATACTGTGTGCTATTATTTACACGGGTGATATATAGTACTGTAGAAAAATCAGAAAATTAAACCATAGTTCAAAATTAAAGTGTGTGTGTGGGGCGGGGGGAGTACTTATCACTCTCCAGAACTGATAAGTTTGAGTTGCAAAAAAAATAAAATAAAATAAAATAAAGACAAGGACTCTTCGGAATAAATGAGCCAGTCATGATGAAGCAGCTTGCCATTAGAATATTTTTTTTTAAAAAAACTAGTCTTTTGAAAATTGTTGGACATCATGTAAAGTCAAATTTCTAAAATCTGCATCTTGTCCTGGGTCAAAGCCATATCTATTAAAATTGTTTCTATTTTATTGGGAATTAGAAGCTGTAATGGAGGTTTATTAAAATTTATTTTAAATAGTATTTTCTTACTTTCTTATTCATACTCATGTTCACTGTTTCTGAAATTGTAGCATTTTCCTTTCTTCATTATTTTCCTCATATGAGAAATAGATTACTTAGTTAATTCTGAATTTGGTGATAATTCTACTCTAACAATATTAGTGTTGGACATTTGATCATTTTCAGTAGTTAGCATACTGTTTTTCTAGTCAACCTTATAACTGTTCTTTATAATTTTGACCCATTTCTGCACATATTTTTCTTCTTTTCCTGAACAGTACACAAGTTGGCTTTTTAGATGCCATATTAAAAAAAACTTTGGTATAAATATATGTATTTTAAAATAAACACAATATTTAATTGGAGCAAATATACACGAGTATTTAATTTATATGCATTAAGTCATGCAAATTATATTTAACACTTGAATAGGTGTACGTAAAAATGTGTGTCAAAAATAAAAATATTAATAAATAAAACAGCAGAAAATTGTGCCCTAGGTTTCCAGACAGATTTGTTGTGGAACAAAGTGAGGAAAATAAATTCATATATAGAAGTGAATAATATACAATATATCACTGTTTTAAGTGAATAAAGTGTAAAGGTTTCTTGATAAATAAATAATTTTCTTGGTTGATTTTCTTTTTCAGAAAAATGTTTAATATTTGATCAAATTTCATTTGTTTAAAATCAAATCTATCAATAAATAAAATTTCTATTTCTTACTAAATTGCTCTTAAAACTTCTTAAAAATCACACAAACATATATGTGTAATAAAACAAAACTTTCTGTTTTATCCTGTAACACTGTGGGTTATAGCTATGAACAATTAAAAGAACCTGTCACTTTCCCAGAAGACTGATCAATGACTTTAAGAAGAAATTGCAAGAGGGAGATCCTTTTATTCATTGCACATGCACCCTCACTTGCTTAACTCCTGTCAGTGCAGGGAAGGATCCTATTTTTATTTACAATTTTTATATTTTGTAAACATGGACTTTCTGCAACTAATTTTTAAAATAATATGTTTTATTTTTCAATTATAGTTGCCATACAATATTATATTAGTTTCAGGTGTACAGCATAGTGATTAGAGTTCTACATAACTCACAAATACATCTAGTACCCCTCTGCCCCATACATATTTATTACAATATTACTGACTATATTCCTTATGCTGCACTTTATATCTTTATGACTATTTTGTAACTACCTTTTTGTACTTCTGAATCCCTTTGCCTTTTTTCACCAATCCCCTTAATCCCTCTCCCATCTGGTAACTCTCAAAATATTCTCTATGTATTGTCATGCAATTAATTTTTGTTTTTTAAGTATTACATCAAATATCATTTATCTTGATCACATAATTTTTAGCATCCCCTCAAATATTGGTGAGAGCCTCATTTGCCTCCCTTTAATCCTGGTACTAATTTAAAGAACTTTTTAATTTAATAAGAAAAGGTCATCGTTTCAAAAGATAAGTGAAACACATGAAAAAACAATTTAAAAAAGAATATGTAGGTATATAATAAACATTGAAAGAAAGATGTGTAAACAAAATTACACTCAGAAATGCTGATGTGATAGTTTAGATGTAGAGGTTGGTATCAATTATTAAATTTCTATGAAAAGAAAAGAAGTCTTATTTAATCCTTCCTAGATTCTATTATTTCCTTTTAAGAAATGATGGAATTAGTAAAGGTGGAACTTTAGGATCATCACTAACGATTAAGTAAATGGGAGGAGCTGATCATATAAATAACGGGAGGGGCTGGTCAATAAAACCAGCCTTACCTCAGGCTGCCGTTTCCTTGTTGAAGACTGAGACTTCATTACTCTCTTCCAACATGGCCCAAGACAACTCTCCAAACAGTAAGTTCCCCACACACCTGACTGTGGTCTGAGTTCTGTTGATTTGGAGAGGAAGTTGGGCTAAAAACCTAGTGGGCTTGTGAGATGCTGTGGGAATTCTGTCAAACTTTTGAAAGAACTGTACTGGGGAAAACCATTTTCTCTCCTGTGATATGAAAATAGGCTGTTGCCGTGCATTTGAAAATTTTATAAAAATGCCGACATTCGAGAAATGAAGGGGACAAATTCTTGCTTCAAGTAGGAAGATGGAAGGAAAGAACAGATGAGGAAAAGGAGGAGAGAGATACACATTCAAAGAAAGAAACTATGGCAGTCATCAAAAAGTTGAGACCAGAATGTCTCAACTTTTGGACTCAAAGTAACTTCCAGATTTCCTTACTGACTGTTTTCCTCTCATAACTTACATCTAATCAGGCTGGAAGTTCTGTTGGTTTTAATTTCTAAATATTTTAGGAGTCTGACCATTTCTCAATCCCTCCTCACCATTGCCAATCTGGGTTCTCATAACTGATTTGTTTCCACCCTGCGCCTCATTCAATCTATTCTCAGTGAGGTAAGTAGTAGTCCGAGTGATCTCGCTAAACTGTTGATCAGTGCACATCTTTTATCACTCAAAACTCTTCCGTGACTTCCACAGTACCCGGAGTAAAAGACACAATGCCCCCCAAAGGACTTGGACCTCCTCTGCTTCAGCCTTGTTCCCTCTTCAGACTTCTAGCCTTCTTGCTGTATCTTGAATAGGCCAAAGAGACTCCCATTTGCTACCCCCAGTTTCTGCAATGTTCCTCTCCCAGATGTCCCCGTTACTCTCTCTATAATCACCTTCAGGTCTTGACTTAACTTTTTTCAGTGACATTTCACTTAAAATTACTCCATCTGTGAATTTTGTATTCTCCTTCCTTCCTTTTATTTTTATTTCTTTGCCTTGGAAATATTCACCATCTGATATACTGTATTTTCACTTCTTTGCTTTTCATCTCCTGACTCTCAACTAGGTCAAGATATCCGTCTATTTTGCTCACAGTGTCTACAGTAGTATCTGTTTTTTAATTGATACTCTAGAAATCTTTTTTTGAACAATTAAAAATACATGAAAGTATTCTAGTCCGTCCTACCAGGACTTGCCTGATAGTCTTGTGGGTAAATGTTTGTTTGATGAAGAAAAGTAAGAAAATTCAAGTTTTCATAGGAAAATTAGAATTTTGAAAAATGTGAACCTGTCACTGTGAGCCTGGCAATAACCCAATACTTTAAGGACTTTTCTGATAAAATCAGAAATTTAAATTTAATGAACATGACTTTTTAGAAGAACTTTTATTTTTCATGCCATGATATCATTGCTAAATAATACCCTATCCTTACAGGCATAAGCCTTTGAAGCAGATGAATCAATGCAAATAGACATTTCCCAATTTATAGGTATCTTAAATAAACCATATTTATGAGCATCAGCTGAATGGTAGGGACACAGTCATTTACACTGCAGTATTTGGGGCTGATCTGAGATTGTATGTGACACTAAGAATATATAAAAACATCAAAAACTTTAGTTTGACTTGATAAAATAAAAAGAAAGGCAGTTCAGGTTACTTATAATGTTTGAATTTGTCTCACATATACAATGTTACTAAGCAATGAACACTTTCATAAAAATTTTATTTCACATCTTTATACAAATATACACAGGTATTTTCTAATCATGAAATAATTTTACAATGCCAATTAGTATTAAAAAATGTATCAAATTGGAATAGGCCAGTGACTTGACATTTTTAACAACTATAAATTTAATGAATGTGATTTCTTGATACTATATAATAAAATGTCAATTTTTGTAAAATGTGCAGAATTGATTTTAAATCAATACATGAGGCTACAAAATTATGCATGGATGAAAGATCCATTCCAAATGCATTTTAATATAATACAAAATGAAAAAGTTCACCAAAATGGTTTCAGACTCCATATGGCAACTAACATTTAAGAAAGTTGAAGTAGAGAAAAAGAAATCTTATATAATTGTGCTTATATGTGGAATATATATATACATACACACATATATGTGTGTGTATACATATATATGTATGTGTGTGTGTGTGTATATATATATATACACACACATATATAACATGAACAAACAAAAAAGGAACAGAATCATAGATAGAGAACAGGCTGATAGTTGCCAAAGGAGAAGGGGAAGGAGGGGAGTGAAAAAGAAAAATAAAGGTTGAAGAAACTTGCTGTTTCGGTGGATTTTCAAAGGAGAGTAACAACAATGATCTGAAAGGCTTTTAAAACAGCTCTCTTTCCAACTACATATCTGTCTGAAGCTGAATTTGCTTCATATTCTTCAACCAAAAGAACATATCACAACAGACCACATCCAGAAGCAGACATAAGAATCCAGACCTCTTCTCTTAAACTAGACATTAAACACATGTTATTTTACTTTTTTAAGGTAAAACCAAAGTTCTTTGAGTATTCATTAAATTTTAAGAGTGTAAATGGGTCTTGAGGCCAAAACAATGGAGAATTAGTGAACTAGGGATATTTTCTAGAGAAAAAAATTGTGAAACAATTTTCAAGTTTCTTTCTGTTATCTGGTCCTCAGTCACATACAACTGAATTAGTTACACTCCTAAAGTTTGACATTTAAAATGTTCACTACCACCAACACTGTTGTTGAATTTCCATTAGCATTAACCATATATGCACATGTGCCAAGTCTTCTAGAACATAGACACAGGAGGGGAACTGCCAAGCTATACCTTGATGCCAAGGTCTGTGCCCTGGAGCCTGAGATGAACTGGATTGGATCTTGATATAGCTCTGAATGAACCGTTAGCTTATGCGGATAAAACATGGATCCTGGGTTGAAGAGAGAGATCTGACTCTTATCTCTTTGCTTCCCTCATTTATCTTCCATCTGTCTCTAGCTCTTTCTCATCTCCTCCCCTCTGAGCCTCTACCTGACAGTGTCCCAGGAAGCACTAATAACATGCTTATCCCATCTCCCACACCTTATGGGGTCTGGGTTACTTTAGAAATCCTTGGGTCTTCTTATATACTTAAAGGCTTGGGGTTCCATTTAAGCTTTCTTACTCTGCAGGAATGTTCCTCCTAAGAGTGGTTACATACAGTCAAGGAGCTGAGAAGTGAAGGTACAAGATGGATGAGGACCTGTAAGGATTTTAACCCTAAAGCCAACCTCAGACAGATTGCTGCCATCAGTAAATTCTATTACAGACCTTTTGGAACTTCTCTCTCCAAACCATCATTTCTCTTAATTTCTGATTAAACTTTTATTAATTGGTTTGGAGTAGGAACAGTTATTTTGCAGTGTTTGAGTATGTGTGGGTTTTTTTTTTTTCTTGTCAGTATTTTCAATAATTCAAGCTTTATGTTGGTGTAAATATTACTGTGCCAGGCATGGTCGTCTGGGCCCTGGGCTTAGAGGGGATTTGTGTTTGGTTTAATGCTGTGCTATTGTTATCTTCAAATTATTAACACATGTTGAGCAAGGGGCCTAGAATTCCTATTAGAATATAATTTTCTTGGAATATTTGCACTGGGTCTCATAAATCATGCAGGGATCCTAATTCTATTGACTAGGAATTCCATAGTGAACAAGACAGACAAACGTGTCTTGTAGAATGTCATACCAGAGAGGGAAAACAGACAGAAACAGGTAAACATGTAGAAGATTATTTTAGATGGAGATGAGACTATTGAAGGACATAAGACAAGGTGAAGCCAGATAACATGGTGTGGAGCGTGGGCTATCTTAGACTAGTGGGACAGGCAAGGACTCTAAGAAGACAGTGCTCAAGTTGAGGTCGGAGTGATGTAAAGGAGCAAGCCAGTCCATCACTGGGGAAAGAGCTATGAAGGAAAAGAAGAACGAGTACCTAGCTCTGGGTAGGAAGAAGCTGGTTTGCTTGGGAGAGAGAAAGAAGTTAGGCGTGGTGGCTAGAGTACACACTTAGTCTAGGGTGTAAAGCCAAGTAGATCAGCATATGTGATGAGGTCAAAGATACAGACAAGGGCCTGATTGATAAGATTCAAGAGGATCAATGGGTGATGTTAAAGTTAATCTTCCTCTTTCAATGAAGTATAATAGACCAGGGGGTAGTGGGCTGGTATGCAATTGCAGATTTAGGTGTTCAAGAGGAACCAAGCATCCTTACAGACTGGAATCCAAATTCATAATTCTTTACTTTGCTGAAGGAATGTAATGGGTAGCCATGGCTGCAGTTTTCACCGGATTTTCCTTTTGAATAAATGTGGATTTTGACTTTTCTGAAAGTGATCTGAGAAATGTTGCAAAACTGTACCAGAGATAGAAAAGAAGTAAGATTGAATTTGTTTTTTTATGGGGTGCCAATCAAAGCAACTCAGTACATCAAAATCTCGACCTGTGGGCACAGCTCTGTGCTTCCAACTGAATCTCTGACATCCCCAGTAACTCACTAAGTCTAATTCTGCTACAAAATCATATGTTCTAAAAATGAACATATGGCTTTCCAGATTTGGCTACTTCAAGGAGGCGTCTCATATCTAAAATCATGTGATGTAGTGTTTATTCCCTATTTGAAAATTCTACTGAAATTATGGAATTCTTTTTAAATTAATTTTGTTCTCCCCATAGTGTTTTAAAAAATACTTTGGGAACTGAGCTTGTGTGTCTGCTGTTGAGAGCAATAGACTTCAAAATAAATCAATATGCACCAGAGAATTTTAACCAGAAATGCTGGAAAACAATTAATGGTACCTGTATCATATATTCTCATTTCTATGGGTTCAGATCTTCATAATTTTAATGACATACTGCATGCATTTTCTTGACAGATGTTGTTCCTAATCCTTATGAACAGAACACAGCAATTTTTCATGGTTTTTGTAAACAAGACCTTGACTCCCCCGCCCCGTGCCCCACCTTTGAGTCAAGGCATTCAAATCAGCTAGAGAAGTTCAATAATCATCCTTGTGTGTTTATCATATGAGATTTCTTTCCTGGTGGGTTCTGGTGGATTCCATTGCTGTCAATAGTAGACACACAGGATTAGTTCCAAAAATATTTTTAAAAACACTCCACAGAGACCACAGCGACGAATCATAGACGAAGTCGGACCAAATTCACAGAAGATCAATTGAAAATCCTCATCAAAGCATTCAACCAAAAACCTTACCCAGGTTATGCCACCAAACAAAAGCTTGCTTTAGAAATCGACACTGAAGAGTCTAGAATCCAGGTAAGTTACAAGACATCTCCAAGACAAGAAGTAGAAAGGAAGGTAGTGGTGGTGGGGACCAATAAATGAGCACATATTACATACCAGTGTGTTGTGCTGAGGGCTTGTGTGGAAATTTGCGATCAACACAGAATGAACTCATAAGAATGTTGCTCTTAGTTTCACCTCACAAATATGGACACTGAGGATAAAAGAGCTCACAGGAGTAGGGAGGAAGTGTGTAGGTACACATTCTGAGAAGAGGGAATAGTTGAGCTGGTTCTTTTTTTAAATGTGTTGAGATGACATTGGTAAATAACGTTGCATAAATTTCAGGTATACAACTTTATAATACCACATCTGTACACTCCACTGTGTGCTCACCACCTCAAGTCCAGTCTCCTTCTGTCACCATGTATTTGACCCCCTTTACCCTCTTTATCCTCCCGCTTCCCTTCTAGTAACCACCATATCATTGTGTCTATGAATTTGTTTGTTGTTTATTTGTTGCTTTCTGTTTTAGATCTAGCAAAGTTATCTTTGAACTGTTTGTTAAATGCATAATAATTGCAAAACCTATTTACTAGTTTATAAAGATTGTAACAAATTATGCCAAGACCTGATTGTGAAGGGGCTAAATGCCAAGCTTTGACCTGACACTCAGTTGAAGGGGACAGGTATCAGTAATAATCCTGAGCTTAGGTCTGGTAAGAATGACTCCATTTGGAGAAAGGCAATGATGGGGCTGAGATGACACACATGTTTAATCCTCTCGTTTTCTCTCCCTTATTTAGGTTTGGTTTCAGAATCGAAGAGCGAGGCACCGAGTTCAGAAAAGATTAGAACCTGAGAAGGACTCTGAAGCAAGCCAAATCCAAGATTGCTCTGAAGACAAGATTCATAGTAAGTAGCCTGCTCCAGTTCTGTCCCCCAGCAGAGCTCCTTGGGCATCTAAGCACCTCTCTGAAGTAGTGGAACCAACTACTACTCTGAGTGGAAAAAGAATGTTCTCTCCCTCAGCGTCTCCTGGTCAGGGTCTTGTCCTGGCAAATGGTTCAGCATGGCCCCTAGGAATTCTTCCCCATATGTCCATGGACCTTCTATGAATTTTCCCTAAATACCCTCTTTCCATGGAAGTCCAACAACCCAGCCATACACTGCATTTTCTACAGAAATCTCCTGGAATAGGCTGGGATAAGGCCCTCTCAATGAGAGGCAACAGGTTCCAAATTAGATGCAGATGGTGGGACATGGGGGTTCCTTCTTTGAATATGTAAATTGATGTCTGAAATGTTTCTTGACCCACAATCTTACTCCTTTCCTAGGTAGAGGAGATAGACGGTGTCGTACCAGCTACACTTCCTTCCAGCTATACACCCTTATCTCAGCATTTACGAACAACCCTTATCCTGGGATTGATTCCAGAGAGCAACTTGCTAAGGAAATTGGGGTTCCAGAGTCAAGAGTCCAAGTAAGTGATGAGGAATTTGACTGTTTCCTCTCCCAAGAATGGAGTTAATGAGAAGGGAAGCCACACCGCCCTTGAACTCTTTGTTCATCAGCATGCCAGGCACATGCCCACTACAGGGACTTTCAGAAGCTGTTTTTTCCATCTGGTATATTTTATTCCCAGGAGCCCACATGGTCTGCTCTCTCACCTTCTTTAGTTCTTTTCTGTCATAGTCAATGTTGTATTGATTACTCTCTGAATGGTGACTGGAACATGACACTAAAGAATTTATTGAATGAATGATGGATATGAGCCAGACACTTGGCTAAAGTCTATTTTAGCTCAAATCTGAAAAACAACAAACAAACAACAAAACAGAAACAACCTCAGTAGATACTGAGAACAAACTGATAATTGCCAGAGAGAGAGGATAAGGGATGGACATAAAAGGGGAAGAAGGCTAAGAAGTAAAAACCTCCAGTTATAAAATAAGTCAGGGGGATGTCATAGGGAATAGAGTCGATAATATAATAACTATGTACAGTGACAGATGGTTGCTAGACTTCTTGTGGTGAGCACTTTGTAAGGTATATAAATGTTAAATGACTGTATTGTACAATGGAAACTAATAGAATATTGTATGTCAACTACAATTAAAAATAAAAAATCTAAAACAAACAAACAAATAGACACTCCACCCCTCAAAAAAAACCCCACACAAACATTTAGCCTAAGGATTCACTGCTGCTAAATCAATCTTAAAATGGAATATAATTCTGTCAGCAGTGTGGAGTAGGTGTCTGTATGTGATATATAAATATACAAGTGTTTACAAAATAATATGTATAGTGTATTAATATGTACAGCTACTATGCATATGTATATGTAATTTGTGAGCACAAGGGTAGCAATTATGTCTTGTGGGACAGAAACTACCTTCTTAGATAGATATTACTCTATCCTGGGTTAAGTAAAAAAAAAAATAGCATTTTTTAGAGAAAGGAAGATGGAAAAAGACTTCCAAGCACAGGGAAAAGCTGCAATATAGGTGTGGTACTTTAGAGCTAGACCAGCTCTTATAATGAGGGATCATGGGGACTTTCAGAATATGAACTGAAACCCATCACTAGACCATGAAGGTACTAGGTGTTTTGAGCTTTATCTTCAGAATTGATAGACTTTTCCAAAAGTCGTGGAATATCAATAATTTTGGAATTAGGGCCACAATGAACCACCTCCCTCTCCCCATTTCTTTCTGAAAAAAGCAATGGTGAGGCTTCCATGCCTTCAATTGCTTTAACAAGTTTTGTTTTGTTTTATTCATTAGGTTTGGTTTCAAAATCGAAGATCCAGATTCAGTGTTGGGAGAAAAAGAGAATTTGATGAGCTCTTGGAACAGAAACAAGACCCAGATCAAGATTTCTGAGATGAGAGAGTTCAAAGTAATCAGACTGTTCTCAATTTAGCTAAAAGCAGAGACTTCTCAGTGCCCAATCCTTCCAACTTCCTCTTAGTGAGGAAAGATTCCAACTCACGTGCCTTATCAGGTTCCAAAGAGTCTCGGGGATAATTGCAGTCCCTGAAGACTCTTTCCAAGTCCAGGTTCTCCTAATTCCATTGCCCGCTTTTCTAGCTGGAGAGTCTAGGAACCCCATTAGAATGTGAATTTTGTTCACCCTATGCCTTCCCAGTGCCTGGTACACAGTAAACAATCAATAAACTTTTGTGAGAGGTATGAGTAAGTTAATGAAGAAATGAATTCTCTGGTGTGTTCTGCCAGGATCCGGCCAGAGCATGGCTTTGCCAGGAGGTAGTAGGTTTCATGTTGGACTAGAAAGGTGGGAAAGAGTTTACTTCCATGTTTGTGTCTACAAAGTGGCTTCTTTGATTTTTTTCCCTCTTATCTTTCCTCCTTAGGTATAGAAACCACACAAAATGGCACCAATCTTACTAGCAACTGTCTTATTTCTGTGAAGCCAGAACTGGATAGACCAAAAGATAAATTCAGTGTATTTGATGTCATCAGCCTCTCTTATTCATCCTGGGAACATACCCTTCAAAACATACCTTCAACTGGTTTATTTCACTTAGAATAGTGTCTTCAAGGTTTACTTGTAGCAAGTGTCAGAATTCTATTCCTTTTGAAGCCTGATGTATCATTAGCAAATATCTTCTCCCAAACAGTCGTTTGTTTTTTTGTTTTGTTGATGGTTTCCTTTGCTGTACAAAAACTTATTACTTTGATGTAGTTCCATTTGTTTACCTTTTCTTTTGTTTCCCTTGTCCAAGGAGATATATCTGAAAAGAAATTCCTGTTAGTAATATCAGAGAGTTTACTGCCTATGTTTTCTTCTAAAACTTTTATGGTTACATTTTGTGTCTATTCTTGTATATGGTGTAAGAAGATGTTCCAGCTTCTTTTTTTTACATGTATCTGTCCAGTTTTCCCAACACCATTTATTGAAGAGACTGTCTTTACTCCATTGTATATTCTTACCTCCTTTATCATAAATTAAGTGAGCGTATAGGCGTGAATTTATTTCAGGGCTCTTTATTCTGTTCCATTGATCAAAGTATTTGTTTTTATGCCAGTACCATGCCGTTTTGATTACTGTAGCCTTGTAGTATAGTTTGATATCAGGTAGTGTGATATCTCCAAATTTGTTCTTCTTTCTCAAGATTTCTCTAGCTATTCGGGGTTTTTTATGGCTCCATGTAAATTTTAGGATTATTTGTTCTAGCTCTCTGAAAAATACCATTGGTATTTTGATAGAGTATTGCATTGAATCTACAGATTGCTTTGCATAGTATCCATTCTAACAATGTTGATTCTTCTTACCCATGAACAGGGTATATGCTTTCATTTGTTTGTATCTTCTTCGATTTCTTTTTTCAATTACTTATAATTTTCTGAAAACAGGTCTTCTACCTTGGTTAAATTGAAACCAAGGTATTTTATAGATTTTGATGCAATTGTAAATGGGATTGTTTTCTTAATTTCTCTTTCTGAAAGTTCATCATTGGTGTATAAAAATGCCACTGACTCCTGAATATTTATTTTGTAATCTGCTACTTTACGGAATTCATTGATCAATTCTAACAGTTTTTTGGTGGAATCTTTACAGTCCTCTATATATAGTATTATGTCACCAGCAAATAATGAGAGTTTTACTTCTTCCTTTCCAATTCAGATGTCTTTTATTTCTCTTTCTTGTCTTATTGATGAGGCTAAGACTTCTAATACAATATTGAAGAGGAATGGTGAAAGTGGGCATTCTTGTCTTGTTCCTGATCTTAAGGAAAATGTTTTTAGCCTTTCTCTATTGAGTATGTTAGCTGTAGGTTTGTCATATGTTCTTTATTATGTTGAGGTATGTTCCCTCTATTCCCACTTTGCTGAAATGGATGCTAGATTTCGTCAAATGCATTTTCTTCATCTATTGATAATGATCATATGGTTTTTATCTTTCAATTCGTTAATGTGGTGTATCACATTAATTGATTTGCGGATATTGAACCAATCTTGCATCCCAGGAATAAATCCAACTTGATCATGGTGTATGATATTTTTAATGTGTTGCTGAATTAGGTTTGCTATTATTTTGAGAATTTTTGCATCAATGTTCATAAGAGATATTGGTCTATAGTTTTTCTTTTTCTTTCTTTTCTTTTCTTCTTCTTCTTCTTTTTTTTTTTTTTTTGATAATGTCTTTGCCTGATTTTGGAATCAAGGTAATGGTGGCCTTATAAAAGATGTTAGGGAGCCTTCTCCCTTCTTAAATTTGTTGGAATAGTTTGAGAAAAATAGGTGATAATTCTTCTTTGAATGTTTGGTAAAATTTGCCTATGAAGCCATTTGGTCCAAGACTTTTGTTTTTTGGGAGGTTTTTGATTACTGATTCAATTTCATTGGTGGTAACTGGTTGTTGCAGAGACGGTTAGGAAGAGTCAGAGTCTGGAAATGCATTAACTAACATGGATAAGAGAGAGGGGATGAATGGCAATGCTAGCATCCTCCACTCCTGTCTCCATGGCTTTTTATTCTCTCTCTTACAAAGCTGGCTTTGATATCATTATTGGTTACTATCGGGTTAGTAATTACAAAATACAGCCAACTCCCAAATCCAGCCTCAAGGCCACCACTGTGTTATCAGCTATTCTCTTTTTCTTATCCTTGTCCCTAGAACAAGAAGTCCCAGACTAGGTAAGGCGTGTGTACCCTCCCTGCAGTGTGACCTTGTGTGCAAGTCCACCTTCCCTTCTGATGACCTCGTTGCTCCAAGCACTAGGTATCCTTCCAGGACTGCAGGTGTCTCTCACAACCCTGGTTGGTTCAGATTTTCTGTTTCTTCTTGACTCAGTCTTGAGAGATTGTATGCTTCTAAGAATGGGTCCATTTCTTCCAGATTGTCCAATTTATTAATGTATTTTCATATGATCCATTGTATTTCTGTGGAGTCCATGGTTATTTCTCTTCTTTCATTTCTGATTTTATTTATTTGAATTCTATCTCTTTTTTCCTTGATGATTCTGGCTAAGGGTCTGTCAATTTTCTTTATCCTTTCAAAGAACCAGCTCTTGGTTTCATTCATCTTTTGTATTGTTTTTCTAGACTCTATTTCATTTATTTCCGCTCTGATCTTTATTATTTCCTTCCTTCTATTCACTTTGGGCTTTGTTTGCTGTTCTTTTTCTAGTTCTTTTAACTGTAAGTTTAGATTGTTTATTTGAGCTTTTTCTTGTTTCTTGAGGTAGTCTTGTATTGCTATGAATTTCCTCTTACAACTGTTTTCACTGTGTCCCCTAAATTTTGAGTTGTTGTGTTTTCATTTTCACTTGTCTCTAGGTATCTTTCGATTTCTTCCTTGATCGCATTAATAACCCATTTATGTTTAGTAGCGTGTTATTTAGCCTCTATGTGTTTGTATATTTTCCCATGTTTTTTATTTTCTTGTAGTTGATATCTAGTTTCATATCATCGTGATCAGATAAGATGGTTGATATGATTTCAATCTTCTTAAATTTATTGAGACTTGATTTGTGTTTTAACATGTGGTCTGTCTTGGAAAATGTTCCATGTGCACTTGAGAAGAATGTATATTTTGCTACTTTGGGGTAAAATGCTCTGAAAATATCTACTAAGTCAATCTGTTCTAGTGTAGCTTTTAGCCCCATTTTTTCCTTTTTGGTTATTTGCCTGGAAGATCTGTCCATTGGTGTCAATGAGGTGCTAAAGTCTCCTACTACGAGTGTATTACTGTTGATCTCTCCTTTTATGTCAGTCAATAATTGCTTTATGTATGTAGGTGCTCCTATGTTGGGTGTATATATGTTTACTAGGGTTATGTCCTCTTGATTTATTTATCCTTTTTTATTATGTAATGCCCCTTTATTTTATCTCTTATTATAGCCTTTGTTTTGAAATCTATTTTATCTGATATAAGTATTGCTACTCCAGCTTTTTTTTCATTCCTGTTTGCATGAAATATCTTTTTCAATCCTTTTACTTTCAGTCTGTGAGTGTCGATTGATCTGAAGTGAGTCTTGTAAACAGCATGTGCATGGGTCTTGTTTTCTTATCCATTCAGTTACCCTATGTCTTGATTGAAGCGTTTAATCCATTTACATTTAAAGTGATTACTGATGGGTACATTGTTACTGTCATTTTATTATTCATATTTGTTATTTCTATTTTCTTTTTATCCCTTCTCTTTTTATAGAAGACCCTTTAACATTTCTTGTAATGCTGGCTTGTTGGTGATGAATTACCTTAAGGAATTCATCACCAACAAGCTTTTTTCTGTCTGGGAATCTCTTGATCTCACATTCCATTTTAATCAAAAGCCTTGCTGGGTAAAGTATCCATGGTTGTAGGTTCTTGTTTTTCATAACTTTGAATATTTCTTGCCATTCCCTTCTGGCCTGCAAAGTTTCCATTGAAAAGCCAGCAGACATTCTTATGGGGGTACCCTTGTAAGTAACCAGCTTCCTTTCTCTTGCTGCTTTTAAGATTCTTTCTTTGTCTTTGACTTTTGGCATTATAATTATGATGTGTCTTTGTGTAGGTCTGTTTGAATTCCTCTTGTTTGGCACTTTTTGTGCTTCCCAAACTTGTATGTCTAAATCCTTTGCCAGGTTAGGGAAGTTTTCTGTCATTATTTTTTCAAATACAGTCTCAATCCCTTGCTCTCCCTCTTCCTCTTCAGTTGTTCCTATGATTTGGATATTTTTATGCTTCATATTGTCCCAGAGGTCTCTTAAACTATCCTCATTTTAAATTTTTTTTCTTTTTGTTGTTCTGATTGGGTGTATTCAGCTACTTTGATTCCAATTCATTGATTCAATCTTCTGTTTTGACCAATCTACTGTTGAATCCTTCTAGTGTATTCTTCATTTCAGTTATTGTATTCCTCATTTCTGTCTGGTTCTTTTTTATGGTTCCTATGTCCTTTTTAATGCTTACTATCTCTCGGTTGAGGTTCTCATTGTGCTCGTCCATTCTCCCCATAAGTTCGTTGAGCATCCTTATCATCGTTATTCTAAACTCTGTCTCGGGTAGGTTGTTTGCCTCTATTTCATTTAGCTTATTTTCTGGAGTTTTCTCTTGTTGTTTCATTTGCGGCATGTTTTTTTTCTCATTTTATTAGCCTCTCTATGTTCATTTCTATGTGTCAGGAATATTTGTTTTGTCTCTCAGTCTTGGCCAGATGGCCTAATGTGGAAGGTGTTCTGTGTGGCCCAGTGCCAGGATCCCTTGTGCCAGGAGCTCTAGACAGGACCTTTGTGTGGGTCGTGTGTGATCTTCTGTTGCCACCAAGCCTTTGCTGTTGTTTGTAGATCAGTAGGTTGTATTAACGTTCGGGCTGACTAATTGAGTGCATTGGCTGCACCCTCAGGATAAGAGTTGTTGTGTGGGAGCTGACCCCACTGAGTGAGATTTGCCCTAGCAGGCTTGTGTACTTGTTGCAACCACCCTTTGTGTGTATCACCACCGGAGCTAGTCAGGAGTTGCTCTGTTGTGGTCTGGTGCCAGCCTCCAGATGCATTGGTTTTGTGGTCTCTTGGGAGGGGCTCCCCCATAGGCCAAGGTCAGCTGCTGCTTTTGATTGCTCAGGGCTACCCGGTGAGAACTACAAAGCGATCCACTGATGGTTGTTGTCCATTCTGGATCTATAGATAAGTAGAAGAGACAGTGCTGTAGGCAAATCTCGGTTATCCCCCATCCCTGACCTATGGTGGTTTAGCAGAGGGACTAGTGCTCCTCAAGGCCTGATACTGCCTATCAGTTACTTGTAAGTCTCTGAAACTGGATGAGCCTCTGCGTGATATGCGTAATGGGTGGCGCAGGGGCCCTGGGAATCTCCTGGGTCTAGTGAGTAAATTTCCCCCTGCCGCTGCAATGTCAGTTTACGTGCCCTCACTGTCTCTATGGTTTGCTATACAAGTTTCTATTCATAGTAAGGTCAACTGCTGCCCACCCTGGGCCTAAATGCATTACCCCAGAACAGGGGCAGCTGCCTATCAATGTGCAGCAGGCACTTTGTGTACTGGATGGGGCAGGAGCTCAGGGAGTCAAGGGCCATCAAGCCAATACAGACCCCTGCAACCCTCTTAGGAGATATCACATCACAGCTCATATAGGCAGCTATGGTCTGTTCACAACTGTTTTCTTTGAAATGAGCTCACTGCACTAACAAAAATTGTTGCTTGTGCTAACTGCTCAATCTTAGAGCCAAGCAGGGCATAAGAGGCTGCTTGTCAATGGGCTGCAGGCACTTTATAGCTTGGGTGAACTGTGGTCTCAGTGAGACAAAGTCTGTTCGGCCAATACAGCCTTGGTTTTGCTGCAACTTCTGTGCCTGGGCATTCTCACTGTAGACACAGATCACAGTGAGACCAGCTGTTGTCAGGGGCATTCCCACAGACCTCTGTGCTACCTGGACACAATATTTCCTGCAACTTTTGCAGGCATCAAAGGTCTGCCTGCAGTCGATTTCCGTGGAATGCCCACCCTGTGCCAGCCAAAGTTTGTTGCCTATGTGGATTAGGAGATTAGGGGAGGGGAAGGGCAGAACTGTGGCAGTTCACTGTCAATGAACCCCCTGGGGCCATTCGTGGGTAGGGTGGGATGGGGTCTCAGAGAGACAATGGCAGTCAGATCAATTCAGCCTTAGACTTGCTGCAAACTGGATAACTGTTGCAAGTTCCTGCAGAAGATCCAGATCACAGCAAGGCCAGCTGCTGTCTGGGAAAAGTCCACAGGTCTCCGATCTGCTCAAGTACACGTTGGCAGCAGAAATCTGCCTGACCCTATGTCTGAAATGTGGCTCACAGCAGTTGGCTGCTGTTGCTGAGATTAGAAATGTTGCTCTCAGACCAGAGGTTCCTAACGGCCTGTAGGAAGAGGGGTCTGTGTGGTCAAACTGGTACTGTCTGTAGATTGCCAGATAGCGAGGGCAGACTAAGGCACAATGGTGGTTGCCTTTCTACCCCTAATTCAGATGCCAGGCAATGGAGACCTTTTCAGAATGAATCCCATGCAAGACTCTGATCCACCGCTGTATCTCGGGTGAGTGTCTACAAGTCAGAAAGCCTTTCATGGGTCCTTCAAAGGGACGTCTTGGAGTTCAGTTACCTTCTGTCTCACCCAGATGGCTGGAATTCCCTCCAGTTTCTACAGTCAGAATTATTGGAATCTCCTCTTCCCTGGGCTGGGACCCTGTGCTGGAGAGCCCCCAGATGAGACCAGGACCCCCTTCTCCCTCAGGAGAGCCTCTGCAGCCTTGCTCTCCCTCCTGGAGATTCTCCACCACCCACAGGTCCAGCCCCAATTTGCAACTCCGCTACTCCTACCAGCTTCGATGTGGCTCCTTTATATTATCAGATATAGGTATTATGATCAGCTGGACTTCAGGTGATTCTCCACTTTGATTATTTTATAATTTGGTTCTAATTTCAGTGCAGTACTGGGAGGAGACGAACCTTGCTTTTACCTAGTCCACCATCTTCCTCTGACTAATTCCCCAGACTCCTATTATTTTTTAAGATTTTATTTTTTTAGAGAAGTTTTAGGTTTACAATAAAATTGAAAGGTACAAAGATTTCACATATACCCCTGCCCCCAACCATGTATTGCATCCCTCAATATCAACATACATTGTCACCCAAAGTCCATAGATTACCCTAAGGGTCACTCTTGGTATTATATATTCTATGAACTTAGACAAATGTATAATGACATGTATCCACCACTATATCATAGAGTTTTTTCATTGTTTTAAAGATCCTCTGCATTCTGCATGTTCATCACCCCTACACCCTGGTAACTAATCTTTTTACTGTCTCCAGAGTTTTGTCTTTTCCATAATGACCTAGAGTTACAATCACAACAGTATCAGCCTTTTCTGTTGGGTGCCTTTCATTTAGTCATATGCATTTAATTTCCTCCATGTCCCTCTGTGGCTTGGTAGCTCATTTCTTTTTATTGCTTAATAATATTTTGTTGTCTGAATCAACCAGTTTATTTATCCATTCACCTCCCAAAGGATATCTTGGTTGCTTCCAACTTTTTGCAATGATAAATAAAACTGCTGTAAACTTCTGGTCCAAATGCCAGTATTGCTGAGGTCAAAAAACACTTGTTTATATGAAGTGATAACATCTACTCTTTGTATCCTAAAATTTTGAACTCATCTTCTTTTTTGCATCTCTTTTTTAAATAAATGAATAAGATCTTTCCATGGGCATCTCTCGGGACAACTGGCACAAGCATCACAAGATCATGGGCAAGATAAAGCCCTACCACAAGAAGCAAAAATATGAGCTGGGAAGCTCTGCTGCCAACACTAAGATTGGCCTCACCACATACACACAGTCGGGGTCTGAGGCTGCAGCAAGAAGTACTGTGCCTTGAGGCTGGACGTGGGGAACTTCTTGGGCTCTGAGTGTTGTACGTGCAAAACAAGGATTATTGACGTTGTCTACAATGCATCCAACAATGAACTGGTTTGCACCAAGACTAGTAAAAAACTGCTTTGTGTTCATTGACAGCACACTGTGCTGACAGTGGTATGAATCCTACTATGCACTGCCCCTGGGCCTCAAGAAGGGTGCCAAGCTGACTCCTGAGGAGAAAGAGATTTTAAACAAAAAATGATCAAATAAAATTCAGAAGAAATACAATGAAAGGAAAAAAGAATGTCAAAATCAGTAGTCTTCTAGAGGAGTAGTTCCAGCAGGGCAAGCTTTTTGCATGCATCGCTTCAAGACCAGGCTAATGTGGCTGAGCAGATGTCTATGTGTTAGAGAGCAAGGAGCCGGAATTATATCTGAGGAAAATCAAGGTCCAGAAAGGCAAATAAATCCTCCTCCTATCTTAGCTCCTGGAATAAAGGTGTTTATTGGGTTCTGAAAAAAAGAAAGAAAGAAAGAAAGAAAATTTAATTAGCCTGGCAGTAAACACTTCACTTAATAAATTTTAAGAGTAACCAAATTTTTCATTCCTACAGGAAACCCTGCCCGGCTACCTTGTTTGCTTTTGTTGTTGTTGTTGTTGTTGTTGTTTTAGCATATATACTAGTACATAAAATGTATTTATGTAAAAATCGTATTTTTCTGCTAGAAATGGATACTCTAGAGAACAAATCAATTATCAGGAAGGTCTGAATTAATCAGAGGATCCTCCAAACATTCCCTTCCAAACTTAAACTCTATTCCTCTCTGCAATGCTCTCTTTTTAATCTCCAGAGAAAAATGAAAGACAAAAATAAGATGCCTTCATAAACTGATGCCTCTGAGGCAAAGGGCATTTATTCATATAATACTTGGGTTCACCTGCCTGGGTTCTTGCTGCCCTCATGAACCCAGCATCTTGTGGGTGATTATGGCCTTGGGTGCCCACTTTCTGTGTGTTGCTTTGCACTTTGAGGAAAACCGTACGGTTTGGGAGACTTTGGAACAGCTAGAGGTTACACAGGAACTAGGTCTTCTCTGATGAGGCAGAAATTATAGAAAGATGCCACCTCAGGACCTGTCCCTCTTGTGTTGGCCCCTGGTCTGAGGTTGAGAATGAGAGGGCATGGCTTTCCATCCCACCGACATTGGCAAGTTTAGGGACCATTGGAATCAGTTAGGCTCAATTTGCAACTGTGCCTTTGAAAATTCTGTAACATGTGAGAAGCACATAAGGTGGATTCCTGGAGTGATTTGTATGTGGTTTACATTGTGATGTTTAAGTTGCTTCCAGTTGTTTGATGTGAAAGTAAGCTGGTAATGAGATGTCTTATACTTCACTCTTTTCTTGCACTTTTGTAATTATTTGCTTTGAGGAAAATTATTACAAGTAGGATCCAAGAGCTGCATAAATTGTGATGAGTCATGGGAACTCTATACATATATACCACTCAGTAGAATGGGGGACAATGAAGTCAGCACTGTTCAGACAGGGGTCACTGAGGTACAAAGGTACAAATGGGGCCTTTTCTGAAGAGTCCCAGTAAGGTAAGTTGAGTGTGTGAAGCCCTCTACACTGGATGTCCGGGCAGCTCCAAAGAAATTCTGCTTTTTCAAGGCTCTTGTCCATTTTCCTTTTGATCTTCCATTCCAAGACTGTCTTGGCTCAAAAAGAACAATAAATGAGCAATTTCCAGGTGAGTTTTTAAAAAAATCCACATCATCAAAACAAGCAAAGAAATGTGTCACCCACATTCCCACTGCTCAGAAATAAACTCTGCTAACATTTTGGTATATTTTACTCCTTCCTTTCTTCTATACCTTTATTAAAACATCGCACACTCTGATTTTTCCTTTCCTATCAAAACTAAAACATTTCAACCTGAAACGTATAATACTGTATGTCAGCTGTAATTGAAAAAAATTAAAAGAAAAATTCTATTGTAGCATCTTTAAATTTTCTTTAAAAATTTGTGGAAAAAAAAAATCCTAAAACATTTCAAGTCAAGCAAAAGCAACTCTTGACCACTACCCTCACACACCTGGTCTACTGCTGAGCCCCAGATATAATAGCATTGTGTGTGTAACACCCCAATCTGTTTTTTTAAATCGGTGTTTTAAAATTTTGTCCTGTGTACATTTGGAAGAGTTTTCATAAAACTGCACAATTAGCTGAAAATTCATAAACTGATAAAAGTCAGAATTGAGGTAAATTACAGCAATCCAAGGACCAGTGACAAACTGGATGCAAATGGGCAGATAATAATTCCCTCACGATTTTTCTTTCTCTTTTTCTTCTTTTTCTTTTCTTTCTTTCTTTCTTTCTTTCTTTCTTTCTTTCTTCTTTCTTTCTTTCTTCTTTTCTTTCTTTCTTTCTTTCTTTCTTTTCTTTCTTTCTTTCTTTCTTTCTTTTTCTTTCTTTCCTTCCTTCCTTCCTTCCTTCCTTCCTTCCTTCCTTCCTTCCTTCCTCCCTCCCTCCCTCCCTCCCTCCCCTCCCTCCCTTCCTTCCTTCCTTCCTTTTTTCTTTCTTTTTCTTTCTTCTTTCTTCACCCATCCATCCATCCATTTATTTATTTGTTTGTTTGTTTGTTTGAATTTATTTAATTTATTTTCCCCTCACAATTTTTAAAGTTCAGCAAGCTGGGACATATGTGCTAATACAAAATTGTCCTGTCTGAGACAACGTGTGTGTGTGGGGAGGGCGTTTTTGTGAGTGAGTGTGTAAGTATGTATGTAAGTGTGTGTGTGTGAACCAAACACAGCCAACTCTTAGAGGCAAAAAGATTTTCAGTTGCCAACTAAAGAGCTGGTTTTAGAAGTGTGATTTTCAACATTTTGGTTGATAAATAAAATGCTGATAAAAGCCCAATAGGGCTGGAACAAAAAGGGGAGTGTGGAGTGACCCAGGCGTCAAGTAGGAATGTAGTAGACAATGCCAGATGCCATGGTCCATGTGAAGGATGGATACTCTTTCCCCAGAGCAAGGAAAGCCACTAAGTTTGGGACCACACTATTCAGTTTCCACTCTTGACTATGGTAGTTCAGAAGGGGTCAGTCTAGATGTAACTCGAAACATTTGGAGGCTATTGCCTTCTACGTAAAAGATGGTTATGTGGATTCATGAAGGATGAAGAAGATGGAAACAGTTGGATAGGTTTGAGAAAGAGCCAAGAGGGAAAAGTGATGGGACTGGATACTGAGTGTAAGAATGCAGAGAAAGATGGCGGTATCATGAGTGAACTGTAAGGTTAGGACTTGCTAGCACAATATTTCAGCTATAATTGATTTTCCCTCAGCATATAGCATGCAGTGAATAGTACATATGGTTCAAATAGTACATATGGTTTGGTGTAAACAAATCCCTGTATTCCAGGCCTCAGGACTCAGTGGCATCTATATATTGATTGGGAATCTGTTGTCACAGGGAAGGGTGACCTTTGAGGACATTGCTATGGATTTGACCCAGGAAGAGTGACAACAGCTGAGCCCTGAACAGAGAAACCTGTACAGAGATGTGACACTAGAGAGCTATAGTCACCTAGTCTCCATGGGTGAGTACAGCTTCCTGGCCAAGGGACACAAAGCTGAAGTCTGAAATGAATGGGCACTCACCTGTGTGCCTCCCTAGCCTTGGCTTTTAGGTGGTTTTTGCTTTGGGTGCATTCATGGCAGGACTGGGGCTGGGGAGAGGCACAAGAGGGGCACAGGCCATTAGTTTAAGGAATCCTCAGGCTCAGGGTCATGCTATAACCATGAGAACGGCGGCCTCTGTCAGGCCGCTGGCCTAGGCCTCTCTCTTCATCCCAGTCCTGGCCTTGAGCTCTGAAAAGCTTCATCCTCCAAGAAAAAAAGCATTTCTTTGTGTTTTTTTTTTTCATTTTTTTTTAAACTTATTGGGCTAACATTGGTTAATGCAATTATATAATTTTCAGGTATAATTCCCCTCATCCCTGATTTTGTTTATTTGTGTCCTCTTTTTTCTTTAGTGAGTCTAGCCAAGGTTTGTCAATTTTATTAAACTTCTCAAAGAACCAACTCCTTGTTGTATTCATTTTTTCTATTGTTTTTGTTTGTTTGTTTTTAATTTCATTTATTCCTGCTCTAAATTTGGTTATTTCTTTCCTTCTGCTAACTTTAGGTCTCATTTGTTCTTCCTTTCTAGTTTTTTAAAGATATTCTTCCTTTCTAGTTTTAGGTTGTTTATTTGGGTCCGTTCTTGTTTTTGATGATAGGCCCGTAATGATATGAACTTTCCTCTTATGACCGACCACTTTTGCCATGTCCCAAGAGTTTTGATATGTTGTACTATCACTATCATTCATTTCTATGTATTTGTTTCTCTTCTTTTCCTTCATTGACCCAGTTATTCTTCAGTAGCATGTTGTTTAATCTCCATGTATTTGTGGTTCTTCCTGCTTTCTTTTTGCAGTTGATCTCTAGTTTCAAAGCATTATGATCAGAGAATATGGTTGGTATGATTTCAACCCTCTTATATTTGTTGAGGCTATCTCTGTGTCCCAGTATGTGGTCGATTCTTGAGAATGTTCCACATGCACTAGAGAAGAATGTATAAGCAGCTGTTTTGGGATGGAAGGCTCTGTAAATGTCAATTATGTCCAGTTGGTCTAATGTGTCATTTAAGGATGTTATTTCCTTATTGATTTTCTGTTTGGATGATCTGTCCATATCCAACAGTGGGGTATTTAGGTTCCCTACTACGATAGTGTTTTGGTCTGTTTCTCCCTTTAGCTCTTCATACTTTGGGGCTTCCCAATTGGGAGCATAGATATTAATAAGTGTTATGTCTTCCTGGTACATGATTCCCTTTATCATTATGAAGTGTCCCTCAATATCTTTCTTTACCTTTTTTATTTGGAAGTCTATTTCATCTGATATTAGTACTGCTATTCCCACTTTTCTCTGAATTCCATTTGCTTGAAATATCATTTTCTACCCTTTCACTTTGAGTCTATATTTGTCTTTGGAATTGAGATGTGTCTCCTGGAGGCAGCATATAGTTGATCCATTCTGCAACTCTGTACATTTTTATTGGTGAGTTCAGTCCATTTACATTAGAGTGATTTTTGAAATATGAGGTCTTCTTATAGCCATTTTATCTTTTGCTTTCTGGTAGCTCAGTGTTTCCATTGCTTCCTTGTCCTTGTGTTTCTGTTTTCTTTATTTGTCTTTTGTGGATTTTGCTTCTGGTCCTTCTTGTTTTACATTATATACTTCAGTTCTATATCTTTGGTGTGTGGTTACCATTACGAATGTGTAAAGGATAGTTATATATATACAGTCATCCATTTTCTTCTGCGCATGCCTTATCTCCTTTCTCCTTTGCGAATTTGGACCTTTGAATCCTCCCCTCTTCAGTCATTGTTACCTCAATTCGTCCCTATGTATGCTAAATGTTCATCACTATCTTGCTGTTGCTTTTCTCTTCTTATTATTGAAGTTTATAATGCCCTGTTCTTAGTAAGGGTTGCATGCCTCTGCTTCTATTTGCCTGATAGTCACTTTACTCCTAATTATGTATTTTTGTTGTTGTTGTTATTTTGTTTTAGATGAGCTGACCCCTTTCAGTATTTTCCTGTAGCGTGGGCCTCGTAGTGGAGAATTCCCTCAATTTTTGTATGTCTAGGAAGGTCTTAATTTCTCCTTCATATCTAAAGGAGAGCTTAGCTGTATACATTATTCAAGGCTGGCCGTTCCTTTCACTTAATAGTATAAATATTTGATTTCATTCCTTTCTGGCTTGAAAGATGCACTGAGAGGTTTGAGGATAATCTAATGGGTTTTCCTTTATAAGTTACTGTCTTCTTCTCCCTGGCCGCCCTAAGAGTTGTCTTTGTCATTGATTTTTGGTAACTTTAATACAACGTGTCTTGGTGAAAGGCTTTTTGGGTTGAGATAATTGGGTGTTCTGTTGACTTCTTGAATTCCAAGCTCCAGTTCATTCCTTAGATTTGGGAAATACTCGTCAACTATTTGTCTGAAAATGATTTCTAGTCCCTGCTCTTTTTCCTCACCTTCGATAATGCCCATTATTCTTATGTTTCCTCTCCTGATGTTATCGGCTAGCTCTTGTATTTCTCTTTCATTATTTTTCATTCTTCAGTTTCTCTCTTCTTCCTTCTGATTTATTTCTAGATTTCTGTCTTTGATATCACTGATTCTTTCCTCCATTTGGTCAACTCTGTTTCCAAAGCTTGCTATTTCATTTTTCAAATTTTGCAGTGTGTTTTTTTTTAATCTCCAGAAGATCTATTTTGTTCTTTTTGAGGGTTTCAATCTCCTTGCTCTGCTCATCTAGTTGTTTTTTCAAGTCCTCAAATTGTTGATATGACTCGTTTAAGAACTCACTGAGTTTTTTTGGAAGTACCATCCTGAATTCTCTGTCATTTAAGTTGCATATTTCTATGTCTGTAAGCTTATTTTCTGGAGATTTTTCTCTTTCTTTCTGAGATGCCTTGTCACCTTGGTTGTTCATGGTGTTTAATGGATTATTTCTCTGCCTGTGTATTAATGGAAATGTATACTGCTTTTTTTCCAGAAAGATTTATTAAAGGTCTCTCTTTAGCCTGCTGCAGAGAAGGCACTTTTCTTTTGATTTCCAGTAGGTACTGTCAAAGCCTCTTGGATCCCTGCTTTATATAAAGCCTTAGTAATGTCTTTTTTCTTGTAGATGTTTAATCACATTCACTACCCTCAGTTTCAGTCCCTGTCAGTGTTAGTGACAGTTTCAGTAGTTTTTTCTCCGATTCCCCTGGGCCTTCATGGCAATTAGTCTCGGAGGGTATGGGGTGAGGAGCCCTCTGTTTTGGGGCATGGGGACTGTGGCTCAGCCTTGGTGGTTTTGCAATCACGACTGGTAAAAATTAGCTGTGATTTTCTGCCTTCTGCCATGATGACTGGGTCCTGCCACCATGTGGAGCTCACAGCTTTCCCAGGCAGGGGTGGTCAAGGAACTTCCTGCACCTTCTCCCCTCCCCCTACTCCTACAGGTAGCTCTGGTGACTGCAAGAGGCAGCTCCTTTATTTCTCCCGACACCCAGGGTTCTGACCTGTGATAGCTCTTATGCACAGAACCCATGCTCAAACATACTGGTGTGCAGTTTTGGTGTTTTTTGTTGAGTTTTATATGTTTAGCTTATTGTTGTTTCAAGGAGAGAGACCTGGGGATGTCTCTCACTCTGCCAGGTTTCTCCAAACCTCTTCAAAGACAGAATTTAATACTATTCTCCGTTGAAATTTTTTTAAAAAATGAGAAATCTCCACAGTTTGGCTGCAAGGTTTATGTTATTGCTTTAAGTCTTTCTCTCCCCATTACTCCCTTCTCCGAGTCTCTCCCACTGAGTCGCATCTTAGATTTCTCCACTAGCGAGTCTGTTTCTCCCCTAAACCAATCTCTCTATCGCTAAGTCTATCCCCTGAGTCTCTATATCTCTGAATCTCTCCCCTTCAGAATCCCTGTATCTCCGAGTCTCCCTCACCAAGTCTCTATATTTCTGAGTCTTTCTCCCGATTCTCCTTTACTGAGTCTCCCCACCCCCACGATTATCTGTAACTGAGTCTTTCTCCACCCAAATCTCTATATCTCTGAGTCTATTGTCCAAGTCTCTGTTTCTCCAAGTCTATCCCCAAAGTCTCTATGACTGTCTCCCCCAATTGACTCTAAATCTGAGTCCATCCCTCGAATCTCTATATTTCTGAGTCCTCGCCAGTCTCTATCACTTAGTCCCCAATGTCTCTATATCTGAGTCTCTCCCCCAAGTCTATCTCTGTCTATCCCACCCAACTGAGTCTCTATATCTCTGAGTCTCTCCTCCCTGAATATGACTCTGTCTTTGAGTATTTCACTACCAAATTTCTGTATCACTGAGTATACCTCTGAATATAACTCGCAGACTCTCCCACAAGTATTAGTATATCTGAGTCTCCCTCCTCTCTGAGTCTCTCCCCATGAGTCTCTGTGTCTCCCCACCCCCCGTCTCTATATCTCTGAATCTCTCCCCCACAAAGTGTCTATATCTGAGTCGCCACCTGTTTCTATATCTGTCTCTCTCCCCTCCCCAAGGATCTATATATCTCTCTCTCCATCTCATTATATTCACCAAGAGTCTCTCCCACTCATCTCAAAGAAGGAGACTTAGATACAGAGAATTGGAGGGGGAGACTCAGAGCTTTAGAGACATGGTGGTGATGGGGAGATAGATCTAGAGACTGGGGGATCAGACAGAAACTTGGAGAAGACTCAGATAGAGAAACTTGGGGGTGGGGGTGGAGACCCAGCTATAGAGACTTGGGGGATAGATTGATACAGAGACTCCAGGGATGGAGGGAGATACCCAGATATAGAGACTTAGGGGAGAGATTCAGAGATATAGCAACTTAGTGGATAAACTCATATTTAGAGAGTCGAGTCAGGAGAGACTGAGATAGAGATTTGGGGTTAGACTCAGAGATGCAGAGAATTAGAGGGGGGACTCAGAAATATAGGGACTCAGGGTGGGAAGAGACAGAGGTATAGAGACAGGGTGGGATCATACAGAGATGTGGGGGGATAGACTCAGATATAGAAAAGGGGGTAGAGAATCAGAGTTATAGGGACTCTGGAGATAGACACGGTGATAAAGAGACTCGGATTGGGGAGACTCGAATATAGAGACTTGGGAGATACCAGCCAGCTAGCCCGCCTGCCTGCCTGCCAGGTGTTAATGTCCCTATTTGAATAATTGGATGATTGGTTGATTATTTGGTTAATTGGATAATTGTATTTGACTAGCTTAAAAAGAGAATATCCTGGAAGGCTGTGGGTCTTGCTTGAAGAACAGAGAAGAAGACCGAGAAACCAGCATGGACCATTCGGAGGTCTGGTAGCACAGATGGACTTCAACTACTTCATTCTGTTTCCCCCCTTTTAATTCACATTCAGTGAGGGGGTGTATAAATAGCTCACTGTGGGAGAGCACTTCATAAGGTGGAGAGGATGGCTGAGTGTCATCTTGGAGGCTGGCTACTACAATCAGTAATAGTGATGGAGGGGTTGTGGAAGTGGATTCTCAGAAGTGGATTATTTACAATAAAGATAATGAACATATTCATCATCCTCAAAAACAAACACAACAACAAGAAGTAGATTCTCCTCCAAAACTGCCTAATGAAAGCAAAGCCCAGCCCAGCTCATAACTTGATTTCTGCCTTGTGAGACCCTAAGTAAAGAACCTAGTCGAACCTACCTGGTCTTCTGGCCTCTCAAATTGTGAGATGATAAATGGGTGTTGTTTTAAGCCTCTAAGTCTATGGTAGTTTATTACACAGAAATAAGAGTACTAAGTCAGAAAGGACCGTGGACTCTCAATTAGACAAGGAGGACCATAAAGTCAGGTAGTAGTCTAAATGTGCCAATAAGGTCACAGAATTATGTGTGTGAATTGTGTGCATTGGAGGGATGGAAGACCTGAAGGGACAGGGGCTAGTGATGAGAACAAGGACTATTGATATCAAGATTTCAGACATAATGCAGTTTCTGATGGTGACAAAATCTGGATGGATAGATTGGTAGATTGATGGATGTATAGACTGATAAATGTATAGTTGGATGGATGAATGGTTGGATGGACAGATGGATGGATAGAGAAAAAAAGAATGTTCCTTTAGAATAAGATATTCTAAATTGATCAGTTGTTTGGAAATTTAAAAGGCAAGAAAGTTCATCTTTTATTTCTAGTCTCAAATAAAAGAAAGATGAAAGATGAGTTAACTGCATGAATTAATATTTTAATTGCTTAAGTTAAATCGACTGGAAAAATCAGTTTTGTTTTTCTTTGGAAAACTTTTCATATTTTCAACTATAATACCTTTAAATTTTTTCTTAAAGTTCTTCAAATGTAGTTATAGTCCAAGAAAGTATCAAAAGTTTGGGCATTTTGTTTAGCTGTACCTTCAAAAAAAAACTCTTTAAAAACAAAACCCACCAAACATACAAAATTTCAACCAAATCATACCTAAGAACATATCCCAAGAACTCAGTTCATGTTTATAAACTGAATAACTGAAGTAACAATAAGATCTAAAGTGGCATCAGAATTAATATTAATTAATAAACACAACTTTAAAATATATCAACAATCTAAAAATGAAATACTCTATCTATGAGTTATGACAAATGTGAAATTATGTATATACTTACTTAAAAGATGGAATAAACATCCATCTTGAATCCTTAAGAGCAGTTAGCTCTGTATTGTCTGAATATGTCAAGAATCTTCAACTATTTTTTCCCATTGACCACATAACTCTGCTGCTGGGGAGTCTCCATAAGACTGGAAATAGCAAGGCACAAAACAATGTGTATACATGGATTTTTATGTAAAAATAGAAATGAGCTGAAAGTTTAATAAGCTCTGAATGGCAAGTACATTCTTATGTATCCATACAATGAAAATTTAAGCTGTCATTATAAGTTATGTCTCTAAAGAATATTTAATGAGAGTATGGGCAGTGCTGATGAAATAATGTTAAATGAAGAACATGATATGCATATAGGAATTTTGCCTGTTTTGTTTGCTGCTGGATCCCTGGCACCTGAAATAATGCTTTGCACATAAGAGGCATTCAGTTAAAAATTGTTGAATAAATGAATAAATGATAGTATGCTCACGATTCATTAAAAGTGTTTTTCATGAATATATTTGCATTGAAAAACATGGATGAAAATGCTCCAAAATACACATAAATTATTAAAATTAATCAGACACATTGGCAAGATTGAAGGATAAAGGGGCAATGTGACATTTAGCAGAAGTGCTTAGGGTGAACATCATCATCTTATTCCCAACCTCACAAAAAAATGTTTTCAGTACTTCACTGTTGCTTTTGATGTTTGCTGAAATTTGTTGCTGGTTTCCTAATTTTTTTCATCATTAATGGATGAGGATTATATCAAACTTTTATTTTGTTACAGTATTGATGAGTCATCTTGGTCATCATGATGTGTTACCCTTTTATACATTGTTGGATAGAATGTGGCAACATTTTGTTTAGAATTTATATGTTTATTTATGATGAGATAGGCATGCCATTTCAATCAAATAAAGCCTGACAGGTTAAAAATAAAAAAGATATCCCCATCTTTTGATCAGGAATGAGTGATCAGGAAGAATCCATTAGCATTTTCACATGAGACCCAGTGGCCAGATGAACCCTCAGCTCCCCAGAAATCCATGGAATTTTCATTGAGCTAAATGCCAAGCTAGACTCCAGGCAGTATATGCACCCAAGTATCTAAGGAATGGAATGAGATTGTGGAGGTGCCCATTTCCACACCTAAAACACTTAAGTAATAGCAATCTGTTTTTGTAAATTGTCATCTCTAGATTCTCTTATTAATGTGCTTTTTTCCAAACTGGGAGCCATCAGGGAGGGGCTGACCAATCTTGCAACCTCATTTATTTTGCTCTTAAGTCCTTCAACTGATTGGATGAGGCCCACCCATAGTATGGAAGGTAATTGGCTTTACTTCGTCTTCTGCTTTAAATGTCAATCATATCAACAGAATACCTTCACAGCAAAATTTCAATTGGTACTTAACAAATGGGGAACCATAGCCTTGTCATGTGGACTCATAAAATACATATAGATGTATAGAGAGAGGAGGAGAAAAAAAAACATCATTATAATATGTAATCCATTGATATTATAAAATATTTACATAAAATTTATATTTTAAATATATAGAAAATATATTATACAAAATATATCACATGAAATATATGATCTATATTATAAATTAATTAATGTTGGACCCAGACTGATACACAGGCCTAAGTTGATGTGATCTGATCTAGGAGAGAGAACTATGTACACAATACTTTTGAGAGGTACGTAGGCACTGGGAGAAGATGAAGTTGATTCAGTGGGACTTGCAGATGGACAGGAGGCAGGGACTCCAGAGAAGGAGATAAATGAGGAAACACTTCTGGGTTTTCGTTAACTTGGTGGATCTCAATGGCATTTACTGATCTGGGGCAGCCTAGAACAAAGTGGATGAGATTGAGGTGGCTACTGTCATCATCCGAGAGCTGTATGGGGCAGTGCGGACCATTCTGGGGGCAGCGGGAACAGAGGAAGAATTAGAGGGATGTTAGTGAGAGACAAAGTGAGGAGAATAAAAGCACAGAGAGCTTTTTCTCAGGGAGAAGGAACAGCTAAGACATTTTATTGTCTCTCCAGTGGTCAGATGAAACTCAACTCAAAAATCATCAACAGAATTTTCCACTGAGCTAGAGGTCAGGCTGGATTCCAAAATTTATACACATCCCATGTAATTAAGGAAGGAGAAGGTTTCTCTTAGGCACAACACAATGGGGACCGTATTCCAGACATATCTGTTTAAAATCACACTTGCCTGAATACCCACCTGTTTTGCAAATTATGCCTGGACTCAATCTTCCACCAGTTTTCATCCAAACTTTGAAAACTGACAACACTGAATTCTTTACTTAGAAGTGTTTATCTTGGTGTCCATCATACAGTAAGGGCTCAGTTAAATGCTTCTGGAATCAATTACCCTGATGTCATCAAGAAAGGAATGAAATGCTTTTTTTTTTTTTGCATTAACTCGTACCTTCCTTTTAAAAATATATTTTATAATTACCTAAGAACAAGTCTATATGTACATATGTAGACACATATCCATAAATAAGGTTGGATTGATAAACTCAGGTAAAAGTTCACTTTCATTGTTATCAAAGTCATCTCATTTATCTCATTTCACTTCTTGAAGTATGCATGAAGCAGCATGATTCTAGGCTCCATTTTACAGATGAAGAAACTGAGGCTTGAAGAGATTGTCACATAACAGCAAACGGCCACAACCACTTTGCTCAAACAGCTAACACTCCTTCAGCTGTGTCTCCACCTCCTGACACTGTATTCTTTAATCACGATCTCTTCATAATCTCACATAGGCCAGCAGCTTTGATCACAAACATGCTGATGGCTCGAAAATGCATATCTGGGTTAGACAGCCAGAATAGGGTTGTTAGATTTAGCAAATAATGATGCAGTATGACCAGTTAAATATGAATTTCAGATCAATAACAAATAATTTTTAATAAACTTAATTTTAGAATGAATTTAGCTCTAGAAAAAAGGTACAAACACCATGAGAGAGTGCCCAGTACCCCACACCAGTTTCTCCTATCAGCTAGGGCCTTACATTAATATGGTTGATCACAGCTAATGAACTAATATTGATACATTATCATTCACTAAAGTCCATACTTCATTCACAATTCCTTTGTTCTCACCCAATGTCCTTTTTCCATTCTTGGACTCCATGTAGGACACCACATTACATTTAGTTGTTACATCTCCTTGGGCTCCTCTTGGCTGTTTCTTAATCTTCTCATGATTGGACTGGGATTGTGAGTTTTGAGGAGGAAGATCACAGAGGAGAAGTGCCATTTTTATCATATCACAAGGGTACATACATACTGCTGATGTTGACGTTGGTCACAGGGATGAGGTGTATTTGTCAGGTTTCTCCACTGGAAAGTTATTCTTTTTCTAAACCTCCAATAAGGGCCTAATATACAAAGAACTCATATGAGTCAATAACAACAACAACAACAAAAAAACCCCAAATGATCCAATCAAAAAATGGGCAGAGGACCTGAACAGACAGACTCCTGAGAGGACATACAAATGGCCAACAAATTTATGAAAAAATGCTCAACATCACTAGCTATTAGGGAAATATAAATCAAAACCACAATGAAATACCATGTCACAACTGTTAGAATAGCTATAATCAACAGGACAAGTAGTAACAAATGTTGGTGAGAATGTGGAGAGAAAGGAAGCCACATACACTGCTGGCGAGACTGCAAATTGGTACAGCCCATGTGGAAAACAGTATGGAGGTGCCTCAAAAACTAAGAATTGATCTATCAAATGATTCGGCAATTTACCCCAAATATTTGAAAATCCATATCTGAGAAGATAATGCACACTAATGCTCATAGTAGCATTATTTACGGTGGCCAGGACATGGAAGTAACTGAAGTGTCCTATGATAGATGACTGGATAAAGATGTGGTACATATACAATGGAATATTACTCAGTCATAAGAAAGTATGAAATACTGCCATTTGTGACAATATGGATGGACCTTAAGATAATCATGCAAAGTGAAATAAGCCAGACAGAAAAGGTTAAAAATCGCGATATCACTTACATGTGGGATATAAACCTAAAAGCAACAAATGAACAGGAAAAACAAACAGAGATCGTGGACTTGGACTATAGACTAGTGGTTACCAGAGCGTAAAGAGTAGGGGAGGAGGGAGGAGGCAGATGGGGTTAAGAGGCTCAAATATGTGGTGACAGAAAGAAATCTAACTATGGGAGGTGAACACACAGTGTAAATATATATATATATGCCTTACTGTTAAAGTTCACAGCTGAAACTTATTGGATTTCGTTAACCAATGTCACCATAAAAAAGAAAAATCTGTCTTTGGGCTAGGACAGAAAGCTAGTCTCAAAATCTCAAAGGGTTGGTGAAATTCATAATGTCATCTCCATCCACAACACAAGTCAGCGATCCCAGAAAGACCAGAAGCAGAAATGCTGAGCTATATGATTACACCAGCAATTAGAGAGTCACTGTGCCTTCTGGAAAATATTTTCTCTGGATATTAGAAATGGAAACCTAATAAATATATTGAGAATGTGGACCAGGAGAATTGAATATAAGGAAAGCAGAGAGATGAAGTGACCTGTATTGTCAGATTGGAACTGAAGGTATCAAAGGATGGTTTTTATATATATAAAAATGTGTGTCAGAGTGTAGATATATGTAGATGTTTAAATCTGTGTACCTGTAGAAATGTTTTCACATATATCATACATATAAATATACATATTTCTGTATACATTATATATGTAAATTGATAAGTATATACATATGTCTGTACATGCATACACACACATACACATATTTTCTACTTTTTTTTTTAGGAGAACACCTAGAAAAAAATGACTCCTAGTATTGATATATACACCTACGACTTAGGTATGATTTATACAGACCACTAAAAAGCGAGCCACAGTTTTTGGAAGAGAAGGTTAATGCCAGAGCTGAGGCAAGGAAGGTGAGAGATGAATCTGCAACAGTTATCTGTGCCACAAAGTGGGAAGACGCTTGTGGGGAGCCATGGTTACAGGTAATTCAGAGCCTTACAGACTGGCTCGGTTATTGCTTAACCTGTTTCTGCTCCTAAGGCATTGTCTTTGCCTGCACCTGGAGGGTGCTTACAAGTTGCTGAGGTATGTGGTGAGAACGGCCAGTTCCCGGACACAGAGGATTGATGGCTATTGGGGTAATTGATAGATTCTGTCATGGGACAATTACTTTTGGGAGTTTCAGTGATTTTGTAGTTTCTATGTACAAGTTAAAGATTTACTTTCACTGAAGGAATGCATATTTTTCATTGTTAAACTGCACGTACTCAAACTGCATATATTGGTGATGGGAAATAAACTCGGGGCTTCAGCATCACTGAAGACCGGCCGCATCAGCAGTCGTGAGAGTGTCTCTTTATTCATTCCCACTCCCCCCTTCAGGTACTGATCGACTTGTGGCGGCTGGCCCGCCATATCTGGCGCCCGAACAGGGACCTGAATACGGGGATAACAGTGAGGAACACCGCGTGGCAAGGGCCCGGCTCGAAGAGGAGATTATTTCACTGGATGCGCGGTGAGTGAGACACATCAAGAAAAATGGGTCACTCTAGCAGCAAGGACCTGTATGTTAGAGGACTTAAGAAATTGCTTGCCGCCGGTGGCAGTCGGGTGAGCAGAGAACAGCTAGACAAGTTTTAAGAAATTTGTAAAAGAAGTCTGTCCATAGTTTCCAGAAGAAGGCACTGTCAGTCTGGGAATTTGGGAGAAAGTGGGAGAGAAGTTACAAGATTATTATGCTGCCCACGGACCTCAGCAGGTCCCTGTGGAAACATTCAGGTTATGGACTTTGATCAGGGATCACTTAGATCTTAAGCGTGAAGGTTGCAAACTAGAGAAAGTGAAACAAGCTGGAAATGAGGAAATTCTTCCACCTGCCGCTTCTCTGGCGGAGAGAGAGGAGGAGGAGGGAGCTAAACACACAGAAGGACTTTCCAAGGTTAACAAAGAGCCTGTTTATCAGGAACCTCCAGTCAAGAGCTGGGAAGATTTAGACCCTCAGGATCAGGAAGAATTAGAGGATGAGGCAGCCAAATATGATAGGGACAAATACCCTCCGCTGGTGGCTATGGCTCAAGCAGGTGGGCAACCTGCAGGTACTACACTCTCTTTTGCAGATCAGCTGAAGAAAATTCAGGGACAGTTAATAGAACTTAAAGTTGCTGTGGATGGAGGAAATTGTCCTCGGGGTCCCCAGATTCCTTTTAGAGATCAATGGAATCCTCGGGGTAAAGATCCCCCCACAGTTAATCCCTCTGCACCACCTCCTGAGGAGCCCTGTATGTGGGGTCCTCCGCTGTAGCCTCCGGTTTGGGACATACCTACTAAGCCTCCGTCAGATTATGTTAAGCCAGGAACGGACTCTGTTGTGCATTCTCCTCTTCAAATGGCTTGTGAGGAAGCTCACAGGCAGGGGGAATCCACGGATCAATTTGGAATGTATCCTATCTTTGAAAGGCTTGACCAGGCAGGGAACAGGGTTAGAGAATGGAGGCCATTTCAATGGAAGCAACTGAAGGAATTAAAAGAGGCTTGTGCGCAATACGGTCCTATTGCCCCTTTTACCATGGCAATTTTGGATGCCCTGTCCAGTGAAGCTACCCCTGCAGAGGATTGGAAGCATATTGCTCATGCTTGCCTTTCTGGGGGCGACTATCTCTTATGGAAATCAGAGTTCTATGAAAATTGCAAAAAGAAGGCTAATCAAATGCCCAAAGGCAAATTCCTATTACTTTTGATATGCTAGCAGGAGAAGGCATATTTGCTGAATTAGGAAATCATATGGGCTTTGCAGTGGGAGTTTACGCTCAAACCACTGCAGCGGCAAAAGACGCTTGGCGAATGTTGCCTGATACTTCTCGCAAGGAGGAACATGTTTCTCAGATAAGGCAGGGAGCAGATGAGCCTTTTCAGGAATTTGTCTCGCCTCAACACCACCGCAGGGCGGGTTTTTGGGCCATCGGTTGCCACTAAGGCTTTTATAACGCAGCTTGCTTTGCAGATATGAAAAAGAATCTTCTAGCCTCAGGTCTTATTATTGCACCTGAGAAAGTGCAAAGAAGTGAGCCTTATTCTTACTTGGGATTTCAGTTGTTTGCTCAGTATTTCACCCCACAAAGAATAGAGCTTAGGAAAGATCATCTTAAATCTCTTAATGATTTTCAGAAATTATTGGGGGACATTAATTGGCTGCGCCCTTCTTTGGGACTGACTACTGGAGATCTTAAACCATTGTTTGAAATTTTAAAAGGAGATTCTGATCCGACCTCCCCCAAGTCTCTTACTGAGCCTGCACGGAAGGCTCTTTCTAAGGTTGAGGAAGCCATTCAGCAACAGCATGTTTCCTTTTTAGATTATTCTAAACCTCTATATGTGTATATTCTGGACACCAAGCATACACCCACAGCAGTGTTGTGGCAAGAAGGGCCACTTAGATGGATACACCTCCATGTGGCTGCCTAAAAGAATCTTACTCCTTATTATGAATTTGTGGCCAGTTTAATTCAGGAGAGCAGCTTGGAAGCTCGAAAATATTATGGAAAGGAGCCAGATTCTATTGTTATCCCTTTTACAAAAACACAGATTCAAGGCCTGATGCAGTTTACAAACAGTTTTCCTATTGCATTAGCTCATTTTGTAGGGACTTTGGATAATCATTATCCCAAACATAAATTGCTTCAATTTTTTCAACATCATGATCCAACCTTTCCTTCCATAGTGTCACATGCTCCTCTTCCTGCTGTACCTAATGTTTTTACTGATGGATCTAACAATGGTGTAGCTGTCTATGCGCTCAATGAGAAAATCACCAAAAGAGTGCAGACACCTCCAGCCTCAGCTCAAATAGTTGAGCTTTGAGCAGTTCATATGGTATTGCTCGACTTTGCTTCCCAGTCTTTTAATTTGTTCTCTGACAGCCATTATGTGGTTCATGCTATCAGAAATTTAGAAACGGTACCTTTTATTAGCACCAGCAATTCTGTTATTCAGGACTTGTTTCTTCGGATACAGCAGGCCATTCAGCTACGCTGTGAGAAATTTTACATTGGACATATCAGAGCTCACTCTAATCTTCCAGGCCCTTTGGCCTCAGGAAATCAGATTGCAGACTCTGCCACTCAGCTCATTGCCTTGACTCAAATAGAAAAGGCACAAAAGGCCCATAGCCTCCACCATCAGAACAGCCAAAGTTTGAGGCTGCAGTATAATATAACCAGAGAAGCAGCACGTCAGATAATGAAACAATGTCCAGATTGTTCACATCTCCAACCTGTGCCTCATTATGGAGTCAACCCTCGAGGTCTGCGTCCTAATGACTTATGGCAAATGGATGTGACTCATATACCTGAATTTGGAAAACTGAAATATGTTCATGTCTCCATTGATACCTTTTCAGGATTTGTTGTGGCTACAGCTCAAACTGGTGAAGCTGCATCCCATGTTATTAGGCATTGTCTTGCTGCATTTGCCATGATTGGAACTCCAAAAAAAACAAACAAACAAACAAAAAAACTGAAAACAGATAATGGCTCAGGCTATACCAGCAAGAAATTTTCTCTATTTTGCCAGCAATTTTCTATCAATCATGTTACTGGCATTCCTTACAATCCCCAAGGACAAGGGATTGTTGAGCGCACTCATGACACTTTGAAAGTCAATTTGCAAAAAATAAAAAAGGGGGAGTTATATCCCCTGACGCCTCATAATTATCTGTCTCATTCTCTCTTTATTCAAAATTTTTTGACATTGGATGCCCATGGCAAGAGTGCCACGGAGCGCTTTTGGCATCCTTCTTCTGCCCCTCAGGCTTTGGTCAAATGGAGAGATCCACTTACGGGCTCTTGGCAAGGCCCAGATCCAGTCCTCATATGGGGACAAGGACATGTTTGTGTTTTTCCACAGGATGCAGAAGGCCCCTGGTGGCTGCCAGAACGATTGGTGCGACATGTGGACCCTCTACCTACTGATGGGGCTGATAGCCCTCAGCAATGCAGGAGACAATCAGACGTATTGGGCCTATGTACCTGATCCACCAATCCTCCACCCCGCTGTGTGGGACGGTCCTGAGGTTCCAGTATATGTTAATGACACCCATGCCTTAGGATTGCCCTCTGATGGACACTGAGACTGTCGCATGGAGAGACTGTCCTGGCAATGATCCTGTTCATTATAACATCCCTGGGACAGGCAGATACATCATTGACTGGTCGAGAAGCACCAGTCAGGATGGACCCAAGGATTGACTTCTGGACTTTGGAGTTCTGACACGCAACATCAGCAAAACTCACTATGGAGACTTAAGGGAGTAATGGATGAGGTTGTTCAAATGGTTGAGTTCTGTAAATCAGGTACTCCCTGCAGTCGTGTGAATGTCCTGAATGATGGGACTAGAGATTGGACTACGGTTACTAAAACTGTTAATGTATCTGCTTGTGTTCCTTCTCCTTATGCACTCTTGATTGGAAATGTTACTGTACACTTTAAAGGAAATCAATTTAATGTATCTTGTAATAATTGTTATTTAGCAAATTGTATTTCTTGGGTACCATTGGGAACTCATGTTATGATACTTAAGCAACCATCTTTTGTTATGCTTCCTGTTAATATTTCTGGACCTTGGTATGCTGAAAGAAGTTTGCAAATCTTCAAAGAAATTGAATATACTTTGAGTAGACAAAAGCGGTTTATTGGACTTCTTATTGCAGGAACTATGGCTTTGGTTACTATAATTGCAACTGCTACTACAGCAGCTGTGGCTCTTTCTCAGACTATTCAAAATGCTCATTATGTTAATACTCTTTCTAAAAATGTTACTCTAGCTTTAGGGACTCAAGAAGTTATTAATGAGAAATTGGAGCAAAAGGTGAATGCCCTTTATGATACGGTTCAGTATATGGGAAATGTGATTCAGGGTATGAAAGTTAAATCTCATTTAGAATGTCATCTAGAATATCATTGGATATGTGTTACTTCTAAAAAATATAATAATAGTCAATATGATTGGAATCGGGTTCGCTTACATCTTCAAGGAATTTGGCATGATGCTAACTTATCTTTAGACATGCTTCAGCTTCATGAGGAAATCCAAAATATGAGAGAAGCTGAACCCTTGAAATTTGATGCAGCTCAGGCTGCTTCTGAATTTGTTGATGTTCTTAGGAATGTTTTGCCCTCTATGCCTCATATTGCCCATTCTGTTATGACGTTCCTTGCATTGGGCATCTGTGTCTGTCTGGTTCTGTGCCTACTCCCCATCCTCATTAGATGTTTCATCAACAGGATGTTAGACTTACGAGCTGACATCCATCAGCTTGAGCTTAAGGCGAAGCCTTAAGCCTCTCACCCCTGTGCATTAAGAGGGACGGGTTAGTCAAAGACGGGTAAGAATCCTTCAGGGCTGGGACCAACCTAAGACAGGGCATGATTGCAAGACTTTCATGTGCCGATGACGGGTAAGGCCCAGGCCTGTGAAGGGTCACCTAAGACAGGCACCGTCACCTCGCCATCCTGGCCGGATGGATTTTGTTTCTAATAAATAAAAAAGGGGGAGATGTGGGGAGCCATGGTTACAGGTAATTCAGAGCCTTACAGACTGGCTCGGTTATTGCTTAACCTGTTTCTGCTCCGAAGGCATTGTCTTTGCCTGCACCTGGAGGGTGCTTACAAGTTGCTGAGGTATGTGGTGAGAACGGCCAGTTCCCGGACACAGAGGATTGATGGCTATTGGGGTAATTGATAGATTCTGTCATGGGACGATTACTTTTGGGAGTTTCAGTGATTTTGTAGTTTCTATGTACAAGTTAAAGATTTACTTTCACTAAGGTAATGCATATTTTTCATTGTTAAACTGCACGTACTCAAACTGCATATATTGGTGATGGGAAATAAACTCGGGGCTTCAGCAGCACTGAAGACCGGCCGCATCAGCAGTCGTGTGAGTGTCTCTTTATTCATTCCCACTCCCCCCTTCAGGTACTGATCGACTTGTGGTGGCTGGCCCGTCATAGACGCTCACAAAAACAAGGAGACAGATCTACAGGACGTCGAAGCAGAACACAGAGACTTAGCCATGTCTGGGCCAGAGTGAGTGCCACGTTAAAAAAAAACAGTAGTGGATTTTAACCCTTTGAATAAGGTCCCAAGTCCATATCAAAACAAACAACAACAAATAAGTAGATGGCAGGGGGAAGGCAAACTCCCTTATAGCTCCTGTGGTCTGCAAATCCAGCATGCATAGGAGCTGCTGGTGCTGCCAAGGACACAGTCCCAGCCAGGAGCCACCTTGTGAGAATGAGCAGCTGCTCACACATGAACCCATTGAGGTTCCCCAGTTACTGCCTAGGGTCACTGCTGCCCCATGGTTCATCCTAGGTGTCCAGTTTCCAAATAAAAACTGTATGTTGGAAGGGGGAAAGGCTGTGGTTGATGCCTAGTGGACCAGATCCGGGGAAAAAACAAAATAGGGGACTTTGGCTTTCTCAAAATAGAGAAGGTGTCCAAAAGGAAGATACTCAAAACTTTCTGTCATGCTCTGAGAACAAGGAACTTGGTCCTGCTGATTTATATCCACAGCACCTAAAAGGGTGCCATAGGAGGGCCTCATTGCTATTTTATTGACATTGAGGCTAAGGTGCATGCATGCACACATGTATATATTCAGTATCTGGAAGGATAGGTTAAGAAAATGATTATGTTTTTCTCTGGGCAAAAAGGCTGGGAGACAGAGTGGAAATGAAAATGTTTTATTGACTTGGTACCACTGAAGTTTCCCTATAGGTGAATATGTAACCTAGTCCCCTTACTCTCCACCACCCAAAATCTTAAAACAGAGAGATTTCTATCAACTGTCCCAGTTAAGAAAACTATAGGGAATTATGTCCACATGATGCCATTTTTTAAAGAAGTTAGGAAGATCGAAAATGTGCAAAAGATAAAAAACTCTAAATATGGCCAAATCATTCTAAGAGACTGTGTGAATACGGAAAAAGGATTAGAAAAAGTGGTGTTTGCTGTCCATCCTATTGCCTGAACAGTCTAGGGATCCAGGGGAAACCCTGCTTCTGGCTCCACCCCTGGAAACAAATCTCTCACATCTGCCTTCTGAGTTTCTGAAGCCCCCCACACCTTCCCGTCCCACTCCCCCACCCCAACACACACACACACACACACACACACTCACTCACTCACTCACCTGAACCTGCCTGTGACCCAAGGGCTGGCCCAGCCCAGGCTCATCTGCGTATTCCCTGAGTACTAGAATATCTTGGCCTTAGGTTGAGGGGGCAAGGCTGGCTGTCTCTGCCTGAAGCACCAGAGGCTTCACTCTCTACAACAGGAGCCCCAACTGAAAGCGGGAGTGCAGGGCAAAGCCGTGCTGGGGGATGAGTAGGGGTGTCACCCTGGGCAGCTAAGCTCTACTTCTTGGCCAGCTACTACTGCCTTTGGCCTCACATGAGGGGCAGGACTCTGTAAGTGCTGGAACCCAGGAGCTTTGGTCCATGTCTAGAGAGGGACATGGACTTTAGGCACTGCCATTCACAGTTTGGTGATTCTCCATCTGTCAGGTCAGCTTGAAGCTGCTCAGGACGCCGCCATCCCCTACTTAATCAATAAACTACCCCATCACCCTCACCTGAGGTCATTCTGCTCCACCCCCAGGGGTCTTTAACCATTTCAGGATACATTTTGGTTGTCATAAATTTGGGGCTGGGTGCTACTGGCTTCTAGTGGGTAGTGGCCCAGGATGCTGCTCAGCACCCTGAAGAATGCCTTTGTCTCAGCTCCAGCCCTTCTCAGCAGTGGTCCTGTCACCATGCCCACCCAGACACCCAGTGGACGCACTCTTCTTTAAGCTCCCAGTGTAGGCCTGCCGACCCCTACTTGACTGTACATCCAGGCTTTAGCTCTGTGTAGACATGGCCTGGAGCCCAGAATCCCAGTGGCAGGCACATGTGTCTGTGCCACTCAAGCAGGTCTGTGACTCAGTTTCACCCCTATCAGCCATGCTTTGGATCCACACCTGCCTCCCCAACAACTCAGAGTGACAAGCACTAGCACCTCTCCCCAGATTTTCAGTGGAACCGTACTTGCCCACACACCTGGTGACAGGATCCAAATCTACAGACTCAGATGTAGACACTGAAACAGACCCTCATCTTGGCACTTAGTCACTTACAAGGGCACTCCCATAAGACTATCAGCTGATTTCTCAAAGAAACTTTGCAGGCCAGAGAGACTGGCACGAAACAAAGTGATGAAAAGCAAGGGCCTACAACTAAGATTACTCTACCCAGCAAAGCTGTCATGTACCATTGAAAGACAGACAAAGGGCTTCCTGGACGGGAAAAAGCTAAAGAAGTTCATTACCACCAAGCCAGTATTACAGAAAATGTTGGAGAGACTTCTTTAAGGGAAGAAAAAAACATAAATATGAATAATAAAATGGCAATGACTATATATCAATCAGTAATCACTTTAAATGTAATTGGACTAAATGCTCCAGTCAAAAGATATGGGGTGGCTGAATGGATAAAAAAAACAAGACCCATGTATATGCTCTTGACAAGACACACACTTCATATCGAAAGACAGACTCAAAGTAAAGGGATAAAAAAGGGAAATTTCATGCAAATGAAGAAAAAACTGGGGTAGCAATACACATACCAAACAAAATAGACTTTAAAACAAAGGTGATAATAAGAGACAAAAAAGGACATTATATAATGATGAAGGGATCATTCCATCAAGAGGATATAATTCTAGTAAATACTTATGCACCAAACACAGGAGCACCTACGTACATCAATCAAATACTGACCAACATAAAACAACAGTAAACAGTCATGGTAGGGGGCTTTTACACCCCACTGATATCGAAGGATAGATCTTCCAGACAGCAAATCTATGAGGACATAGCAGCCTTAAGTGACACACTAGACTAGATGGATTTGATATTTTTAGAACGTTTCACCCCAAATATACATTCTTCTCAAGTACATATGGAACATTTTCCTGGATAGACCACATGTTAGGTCACAAAACAAGTCTCAATAAATTAAAGAAGATTGAAGTCATATTAAACGTCTTTTCCGACTAAATGGTATGAAACTAGAAATCAATGACAATAAAGTTGAAAAATGCACAAACACATGGATGCTAAATAACATGGCACTAAACAATGAATGGGTTAGCAATGAGATCAAGAAAGAAATCAAAAGATAACTAGAGACAAATGAAAATGAAGACACGATGACTCAAAATCTTTGCGATTCAGCAAATGCAGTCCGAAGACGGAAGTTCATAGAAAACGATTCCATTTACAGTTGCATCAAAACAAACAAACAAATTAAAACCCTAGGAATAAATTTAATCAAGGAGATAAAAGATTTATACTCAGAAAGTTATAACATTGAGAAAAAAATTTAAGAAGATACAAATAAATGGAAGCATACACTGTGCTTATGGATAAGAAGAACTAATATTATTAAAATGTCCACACTACCCAAAACAATCTACAGCTTCAGTGCAACCCCTATCAAAATACCAATGGCATTTTTCACAGAACTAGAACAAATAATCTTAAATTTATGTAGCACCACAAAGACCCCGAATAGCCAAAGTAATCTTGAGAAAGAAGAATAAATTTGGAGGCATCACTCTACCTGATATCAAACTGTACTATAAGGCTGTAGTCATCAAAACAAAACAAAACAAAACAAAATAAAATAAAAAACAAAATAAAAAACAAAATGGGATTAGCAAAAAAACAAAAAACAAAAACAAACAAAAAAACAAAACAAACAAACAAAAAACCCCAGATACATAGATTAATGGAACAGAAGAGCCCAGAAAGGAATTCATGTCTACGTGGTCAATTAATCTATCACAGAGGAAGCAAGAATATACAATGGGGCGAAGACAGTCTCTTCAATAAGTGGTATTGGGAAAACTGGACAGAGACATGCAAAAAAAAAAAAAGGAAAAAAGAAACTGGACCACCTTCTTCCACCATATACAAGAATAAACTCAAAATGGATTACAGATTTTTTTATAAGAAACAAAACCATAAAACTTCTTGGAAATAACATAGGCAGTAAACTCTCTGACATCCCTCTTTTTCCCCCTCTTTAATTCCTCCTCACACCCCATTTTCTGACATCTCTCTTAGTAATATTTTTTCCAACCTATATGACAAGGGAAACAAAACAATTAACAAATGGGACATCAAACTAAAAAGTTTTTGCACAGCAAAGGAAACTATTAACAAAACAAAGAGTCAACCAACTGAATGAGAGAAGATATTTGAAAACGACAGTGTCGATAAGGGGCTAATATCCAAAATATATAAAGAACTCATATGATGCAACAAAAAAACAAACAATTCTATTTTAAAAAATGGTCAGAGGACCTGAACAGTCACTTCTCAGATAAGACATATAAAGGGCCAACAAACATGAAAAGATGCTCAACTTTACCAGCTATTAGGGAAATGCAAATCAAAACCAAAATGAGATACCACTTCACACCTCTTAGAATGGCTGTCATCAACAGGACAAGTAATAGAAAGTATTGGAGAGGTTTTGTGGGGAAAAACAAACCCTTGCTCACTCACTGGTGGGAACATAAATTGGTACAGCTGCTATGGAAAACAGTATGGTGGTTCCTCATGAAACTAAGAATGGATTCACTTCAGATTGAAACACACACAGACTGAAAGTAAAGGGATGGAAAAAGATATTTCATAAAAATAGAAACATATAAACAAAAAGTCTAGGGTAGCAATACTTAAACCTGACAAAACAGACTTTAAAATAAAAGCTATAACAAGAGACAAAGGACCCAGTAATCCCAGTTCTGGATATTTATCCAAACAAACCCAAAACGCTACTTCGAAGGGACATGGGCATTCATATGTTCATTGCAGCATTATTCACAATAGCCAAGATATGAAGGTGACCTAGGTGTCCATCAACAGATGACTGGATAAAGAAGAGGTAGTATACAATGGACCATTACTCAGCTATAAAAAAGAACATTTTCCCATCTGCAACACCACAGATGGACCTAGAGAGTATTGTGCTGAGTGTAGTCAGACAGAGAAAAACAGATGTCATGTGACTTCTAAATCATATGATTTGGAAAGAACCTAAAGAACAAAATAAGCAGAACAGAAACAAACTCACAGATACAAAGAACATTTTGATGGTTGCCAGAAGGAAGGACCGAGTGAAAAAGGGGGAAGGAATTAAGAAGTACAAATTGGCAGTTACAAAATAGTCGTGGAAATTCCAAACCATGTGATTTGTAATTTGGTTATGTCTGCATAATCCCTCCACCTTTGCCATCACCAGTTAATGGAAAATTTTAATTATTTCTATGTTTTGGCTATTATGAGCAATAGAGTTATACAGATTCATATACGAGGATGTTTTTATTTCTTTTTTAGATGCAGATCCAGAAGTGGTGCTTCAGGATCACATGATAAATTTAAGGAGACGCATATGTTGGCATATCCTGATTTCATACTCCAACCCCATTCCTACTGCTGTGTGACCTTGAGGGAGTTATCTAGCTTCTCTGTGCTCAGTGTCCTCATCCGTAATGGTGCTTTTCTAATGATGTGAATCTGGGAACCAAATAGTCCATGTGAAGCAGTTTAGCATGACTTGACATAGAATCAACTCTATTGTTAGCTACCACGAATACCTATTCTGACACCTTACTGGGCACTGAGCAAATAGTCGCTGATTGACCAATGGGTGAAGGATGAGGTCATGCTGGATAACCTGCTCTATATGTGAAGTTACTGCTATCTAACTTCCATACAACAAAGGTTCACCTTTCTTCTTCCATTCTTAGTCATACGGCCTGTGCTTGGGGCTAACTTTATCCTTGATCCTTTGAGAGGTTTTGTCAACTAACATCTGCAGATTCCTCAATAAACATATTTAACTTTCCAAATAACACAAATGAGAACACATAGGTTTCTTGTTTCTATAGTGACTTTTATGAAAGGATGTTTACGCACTTATAATCTTATTCTCACTTTTAATAGTCTGATCTACAACATCAAATAAATCCTGAGGTTTTTATTTTTTTAAACTATGGAGTGGTGGTCTGTCTGGGATAAATTTTATGTCTGAGGAAAACATTATCTCACTTGCTGCTTGCTGCTTTAAAGAAAGTTTGGTGATATTATAATCAACAAGCTGCCTCTTGGGGCATGAGGGATGACCTGGCTAAAAGCACCCCTGGCTTCCCCTTGTTCTTCACATTTTTTAAATGAAGAAGCCTGCTAATTAAATGTTCATTAGCGGGCACATTTTCTATCTTTGAAAAAATAAGATTATTTTAAGAAATCTAACAGGCTCGAGAGATGTCACATTACATATGAATGTCTCCTCTCATGTTTCATTCTTCAGGTAGCATATTAACCCTTTTAAAATTGTCTCCTTACTATGATCTAACAGTATGGTAACTCTACCTACCTCTTTCCTTGTAATATAAATCTATAATTCTTATTGTAGGAATATTATAATTCCTTATTGTATTGCTATATTACTGAACTTGTCATGGGATAATTCTGTTTCCAGAAAGAAACCACCTGAATTCCTCCTTGAATTCAGGTTATTCATCTTATTAGTCAACACAGCTTTGCAAATCACCTGGAAAAAAAACTGTCTCTCATATCAGAAAACAAACTCAAGATCCTAGTTTGCCACTATCAATGACCTTAGGAGAGCATTTCCAATCTTATTGGTTGTAAAGAGTTTTCTTTGTTAGCAGCAAACTAGGAGTTAAAAAGCAAGGAAGTAGCAAATTCCTAAAAATGCATAAGGTTCTTCAGAGTAAAGTTGTGATAGCTGTGACTCCGAATTGAAGTTCGATAGATCAGAGTCTTCCCATTGAATAGATTAGCTGAGGTAGAATCCTAAACTGATTTGTAAGCTCCAAACCTTTTACATTTTCATCTCATTTCCCTATTGTTTTAAGTATTTACCCAATTATTTTTGTTATTTGAGGGTAACTTGAGCTATGTTGAAATATCAAAAAAAAAAAATTAAGAATAGTGTTATCATCTGACCCAGCAATCCCTCTTCTGGGTAGCCACCTCCCAGAATTGAAAATGTTTATCCATAAAGACATATGCACCCCCGTGTTCACTATAGCATTATTCATGGCAGCCAAGACATGGAAACAGCCAGAGACCTCTGATAGATGATTGGATAAAGGAGAGGTTGTTCATATATACAATGGAATATTACTCAGCCATAAGAAAAGATGAAATACTACCATTTACAACATGGACAGATCTTGAAAAGATCATGCTAAGCAAAGTAGGTCAGAAAAAGTTGAGGATGATATAATTCCACTCATGTAGGATATAAAATAGAAAGAAACAAATGAAGGAGACGTACAAACAAATGAAAACTCAGATGCGGACAACAGTTTAGTAATGACAAGAGGGAAAGCAGGGAGGGGGGAGGTAGAAAAGGGTCAAGGAGGTCAGATATATGATGACCAAAGGAGATATGTCTTTGGGTGGCAAGCACACAATGTATTAAAATATAAAGGATATATTATAAAATTGTATGCTTGAAATCTATAATAGTTTTATGAACCGATGTCACTACAATAAATTTCATAAATATAATACTAAGAGGGAAATAGAAACATAATAATAGGGAATTTTGATACTCCACTTACATCAGTGGATAGATAATCCAGATGGAAAATTAGAAAAGAAACATAAGCCTTAAATGACATGGTAGACTGGATGAACTTAAGTGTTTACAGAACATTTCATCCAAAAACAACAAAAAACACGTTCTTCTCAAGTGCACTGAAAACATTTTCCAGGATAGATCATATGTTCAGTCACAAAACAAGTCTTAATAAATTTAAGAGGAACAAAATCATAGGAAGCATTTTTTTCAGAACACAATAGTAAAAAAAAAGAAGTTAATCACAAAGAAAACTGGAAAAGTCAAAATTTGTGAAGATAAAATAACATGCTACTGAAAAATCAGTAGGTCAAATAATAAATCAAAAGAGAAATTTTAAAAATATCTTGAGAAAAGTGAAAATATAATACATCAAAATTTGTGAGATACAGCAAAAGCATTTCAAAGATAGAAGTTTATAGTGATAAATATCTACCTCAAACAAAACCAGTCTCAGATAGACAACCTAACTCTACACCTCCAGGAACTAGGAAAAGAACAAAGCCTATGGTAAGAAGAATAGAGGGAAAAAAAACAAAGATTAGAGCAGAAATAGAGACTCAAAAGATCAGTGAAATTAAGAGCTAGTTCTTTGAAAACATAAACAAAACTGAAAAGTCTTTAGCTAGACTCACCATAAAAGAAATGGAGAGGACTCAAATAAGTACAATCAAAAAATGAAAGATGAGACATTCAGTGTTATTCTCGGTGAGTCCAGTGTGCCTTGCTGAGCCAACGCCAAGACTCACACTGGTGACAGCTGGCCTCGGTTTCTGGTGTGGCTTCTTCACGTAACTATAAGCACAGCATCTGTGGATTGTTTGCTGAATCTTAACGGGTGGCCCAGAGGGCACAGGCTGGGGCTAAACTTGGACTATAGCCAAACCCCTCTCAGGACTCTGCCACTGGACACCACTACACAAAGCTATGCTAATACGACCAGGAGACTCAGGAGCTTTGCTTAGTACATAGAAACAAACACAGAAGGCAGCCAAAATGGGAAGGCAAAGAAGCAGAAACCGTATGAGAGAACCGAACAGAGATCAAGCAATAATGCAGTCAAACAATCTAACAGATGCAGAATTCAAAACACTGATTATAAAGATACTCAATGAACTTATGGGAAGAGTAGATGAAATCAGTGAGAACTTTAACAAGGAGATAAAAAACATAAAAATGGAAATGGAAATTATAAAAGGGAACCAGTCAGAAATGAAGAACACATTATCTGAGATGAAGAGCATATTAGAGGGAATAAAAAATGTGGATAAAGAAGAGGATCAAACCACTGACATAGAGGATGGGGAAGCCAAGGATGCTGAATCAGAATGTTAAGAAAAAAGAAACCAAGACTGTAATAATAATTTAAAGAGCCTATGGGACACAATTAAATGTAAAAGTATCCATGTCACAAGGGTACCTGAAGAGGGAGAACAAGAAGTTGAAAATATATTTGAAGAAATAATGATGGAAAATTTTCCTAACCTGGTGAAGGAAATAGACATAAACCCCCAGGAAGCTCAGACAGTCCTAAAAACCAGAAACCCAGAGAGGCCCACACCAAGACATACCATAAGTAAAATGCCAAAGGTTAAATACAAAGAGAGAATCTTAAAAGCAGCAAGAGAAAAGCAGTTAGTTATCTATAAGGGAGAACTCACATGACTGGCAGCTGATTTCTTGAAAGAAACTATGCAGGACAGAAGGGCTAGGCACAAAATATTCAACATGATGAAAACTCAGGATCTACGACCAAGAATACTTTACCAGCAAAGATATTATTTAGAGTCAAAGGACAGATAAAGAGCTTCCCAGACAAAAGTAATCTAAAGGAATTTATCAACATCAAGCCAGTATTTAAGAAGAAAAAACATGTATCAAAATCATGAATAAAAAATGGGAATAACTACCTTCCTATCAACAAGTACCTCAAATGGAAAAGAATTAAGTGCTCCAACCAAAAGATAGAGTGGCTGAATGGATAAGAAAACAAGATCTCTACATGTGCTGCCTACAAGAGACTCACTTCAGATTGAAAGACACACACAGACTAAAAGGAAGGGGATGGAAAAAGATGTTGCCTTGATAGATCTAGGGAGTATTGCACTGAATGAAGTAAGTCAGATAAAGACAAGTATTGCATGATTTCATGTACACATGGAATCTAAAGAAATGACAACAACAAAATCTAAATTAATGGCAACAACAAAAACAGAAACAAACTCATAGATACAGAGAATATTTTGAGGGCTACTAGAGGGAAGGGGAGTTGGAGGGACTGTGAAAAAGGGCAAAGGGATTAAGAAGTACAAATAGATGGTTACAAAATAGACATGGAGATATGCTTAAGGAAAGTAGTTAACAATGTAATAAATATGTAAGGGAGAAGAGGGGTACTTGATTTAGTGGGGTGATAACTTTGTGAGTTATATAGATCTCTAATCACTATGCTGTACAACTGAAACTAATATATTATTGTATGCCAACTATAATTTAAGAAACTCATTGAATTGTAAAAAAATGTTTCAGATAGACTCTAAAAAACAGGTTGATAATTATTGAAGCTAAGCAATGGATATGTGGGGGTCAAGATATTATTTTCCCTATTTATATATAGTTTTGAAATTTTCCATAATAAAAGTTTTATTTTTAATTCCCCCACACACACCCACTTCCAACCCTGACCTACGGATGTTGCCATCTCCCCTTAAGAACTGGATCTCTGAAGGTGGGGCATCTCCTCCCATGCACTCATGGCGCACACCCTGGGCACAACTGGGGTCTGGCGCACCTGGGGTATGGACCGTAGCTCCACTGGGGCTAGAATCCAGGACCTTCTGCATGTAAAGCAGATGTGCCAACCAGTACTCTATGGAAACACCCCCATAATAGGAGATTTTTTAAAAGAAAAAAAAATACAGTGTGCTCTGTACTATCATATGCATCCTTAGAGATTTGGGATATGGAAAACATGATGATTAATAGTGGATAATTATAATGATCACAGTAGAACACAAAAAAAGTGAAAGAGGAGATATTACAATGGATGCCACAGATAAGCAAAGGATGAACAATTATTAAATGACCAATAACTAAATGAACAATCATATGCCAACAAACTGGACCACCTAGAAGAAATGGATAAATTTCTAGGAACATACAACCTACCAAGACCGAATCAGGAAGAAATAGAAAATATGAACAAGCCCATCACCAGGAAGGAGATTGAAACAGGAAACAAAATACTTTCCTGCAAATGAAAGTCCTTCAATGGTGACCCTACCAAATGGGCAATTCTTCTCAAACTCTTCTAAAAAATACAAAAATGGGGAATTCTTCCGAACTCATTTTATGAGGCCAGCATGACCCTGATTTAAAAATAAACAAACAAACAACAACAACAAAACACCCAGATGAGGACCCCCCAGTAAAGAAAATTACAGGCCAATATCTCTGATGAACATAGATGCAAAAATCTTCAGTAAAATATTAGCAAACCAAATTCAGCAATACATTAACAAGATTATATAGCATGATCAAATGGGATTTATTCCAGAGACTCGAGGTTGGTTCAGTATCCACAAATTAATTCACATGATACACATTAACAAAATGAAGCATAAAAATTATTATCTGAAAAGCATTTGACAAAATTCAACATATATTTGTGATAGAAACTCTCAACAAAGTGAATATAGAGGGAATGTACCTCAAAGTAATAAAGGCCACGTATGACAAACCCACAGCTGATGTCATACTCAGTGGTGAAAGGTTGCAATCCTTTTCTCATTCCTATGAATTCTGTTCTGTAGATTATCATAATTGATATTTTTTGCTAGTTTCAGTACTAGATTTTTAGAAATTGAAAAAAGACATGCATTGCCAGAATTCCTTATCATATTTACTGAGCATGTTCTGATAAAGTTAAGACTAATTTGTTTTAGACACTCAAATGAGAAAAAGAAATGAGGCATCCAAATTGTAAAGAAGTAAAACCATCACTATTTGTAGATGACATGATATATAGAAAATTCTAAAGACTACACATACACACACACACACACACACAAATGTCAAAACTAATAAACAAATTCTGTCAAGTTGCAGGATGCAATCGATTCACAAAAATCTGTTGAATTTCGACACACTAATAAACTATCAGAAAGAGAAACAAAGAAAACAAATCCATTTACAATTGTATCATAAAGAATAAAATACTTAGGAATGAATCGAATGAAGAAGGTGAAACAGCCATATATTAAAAACTTCCAGACATTAGTGAAAGAAATGAAGACACAAATAAACAGAAAGATATTTCATGATCATGGATCAGAAGAATCAATATTGCTAAAATGTCTATACTACCTAAAGCCATCTACAGATTCAGTGCAATCCCTATCAAAATGTCAATGGTATTTTTCAAAGAAATAGAAAAAAAGAATACTAAATTTTGTGTAGAACCATAAAAAAACCTGAATACCAATAGCAATCTTATAGAACAAAGAACAAAGCTGGAGACATCAGACAACCTGGTTTTAGCTGTATTCCAAAGCTATAGTCATCAAAACAGCATGGTTCTGGCATAAAAACAGACAGAGATCAATGGCACAGAACAGAGAACCCAGAAATGAACCCACACATTATGGTCAAATAACATACAATGAAGAAGCGAAGACTACTCAGTGGGGAAAGGACTATCTCTTCAGTAAACGGTGTTGGGAAACCAGGACGGCCACATGTAAAAAAAAATAAAACCCGACCACTTTGACACCATACACAAAAATAAACTCAAAATGGATTAAAGTACTTGAATGGAAGACCTGAAACCATAAAACTAGATGAAAACATAGGTGGTAATCTCTTTGACGTAGGTCTTGGTAATCATTTTTCTTTTAAGATTCAGCAGCAACTATGTATGTATGTATGTATGTATGTATTTATTTATTTATTTATGTATTTATGTATTTATTTATGTCCAGTTAAACTTTTAAAAGGTTTTTTATTTTTTCTCTTTTAACGTTTTTATTTTTATTTTTTCTCTTCTTCCCTCCCCTCTGGTAACCATTAGTCCATTGTCCAGGTCCATGAGTCTCTGTCCTGTTCATTTGTTGCTTTTAGGTTTATATCTTACATATAAGTGATGTCATGTGATTTCAACCTTTTCTGTCTGGCTTATTTTACTTAGTATGATAATTTCATGGTCTATCCATGTTGTTGCAAATGGCAGTATTTCATCTCTTCTTATGGCTGAGTATTATTCCATTGTATATACGTACCACAGCTTTTTTGAAGTCTCTTGCGTCCAATATTAGTACCGCTACTTCTGCTTTTCTCTGAATGCCATTTGTTTGAAATATCATTTTCCATCCTTTCTCTTTGAGTCTATGTTTGTCTTTGGAACTGAGATGTGTCTCATGGAGACAGCATATGGTTGGCTTTTGGTTTTTGATCCAATCTGCAACTCTGTACATTTTTATTGGTGAGTTCAGTACATTTACATTTAGGGTGATTATTGAAATACGAGGTCTTCTTATAGCCATTTATCTTTTGCTTTCTGGTAGCTCAGTGTTTCCATTGCTTCCTTGTCCATGTGTTTGTTTTCTTTATTTTGGTTGGCTTTTGAGGGTTTTCCCTCTGGTCCTTCTTGTTTTATGTTATATACTTTAGTTCTGAATCTTTGGCATGTGGTTACCATTATGAATATGTAAAAGTTATACACACACACACACACACACACACACAGAGTCATCCATTTTCTTCTGCATGTGCCTTATCTCCACTCCTCTTTGTGAATTTGGATCTGTGAATCCTCCCCCTTTCAGTCATTTTTGTCTCAATTTGTCTCTATGTATGCTGAATGTTCATTACTATCTTGCTATAGCAATTCTCTTCCTGTTTAAGCTTATAATGCCCTGTTTTTAATAACGGTTGCACTCCTCAGCTTCTATTTGCCTGATAGTCACCTTACTCCTAATTATGTATTGTTTTTGTCATTTTATTTTAGGTAAGATAACTCCTTTCAGAATTGCCTGTAGTGCAGGCCTCGTAGTGGAGAATTCCCTCAATTTTTATATGTCTGGTAGGTCTTAATTTCTCTTTCATATCTAAAGGAGAGCTTAGCTGGATACATTATTCTAAGCCAGTAGTTCCTTTCACTTAATATTTTGAATATTTCATTCCACTCCTTTCTGGCTTGTCAGGTTTGTGCTGAGAAGTCTGACGATAATCTAATGGGTTTTCCTTTATAAGTTACCATCTTCTTTTCTCTGGCTGCCCTAAGAATTGTCTTTGTCGTTGATCTCTGAAAATTTTAATACAATGTGTCTTGGTGAAGGGCTTTTTCGGTTGAGGTAATTAGGTGTTCTGTTCACTTCTTGAATTTCAAGCTCCAGCTCATTCTTTAGATTTGGGAAATTCTCATCAGTTATTTGTCTGAAAATGCTTTCTAGTCCCTGCTTCTTTTCCTTGCCTTCGTAATGCCCATTATTATGTTTCCTCTCCTTTCCTCAGCTAGTTCTTGTATTTCTCTTTCATTATTTTTCATTCTTTGGTTTCTCTTCTTCCTTCTGATTTATTTCTAGATTTCTGTCTTCGATATCACTGATCCTTTCCTCCATTTGGTTGACTCTGTTTCCCAAGCTTGTTATTCCATTTTTCAGCTCTTGCAGTGTATTCTTTATCTCCAGGAGGTCTATTCAGTTCTTTTTGAGGGTTTCAATCTCCTTGCTAAAGAACTCATTCTGCTCATCTAGTTGTTTTTCAATTCCTGAAATTGTTGATATGATTTATTTCAGATCTCATTGTTTTTCAGAAGTACCATCCTGAATTCTCTGTCATTTAAGTTGCATATTTCTATGTCTGTAAGCTTATTTTCTGGAGATTTTTCTCTTTCTTTCTGAGATGCCTTGTCACCTTATTTGTTCATGGTGTTCAATAGACTATTTCTCCACCTGGGCATTAAAGGAAGTGTGTTCTGCTTTTTTTTCTCAGGAAGATTGATTATATAATGGTCCCTAGCCTGTTGCAAAGAAGGTGTTTTTCTTTTGGTTTCCAGTAGGTGGTGTCTAAGCCTCTTGGATCTCTGCTTTATATAAAGTCTTAATAATGTCTTTTTTTTTTCTTTCTAGATGTTTAATCGTACTCACTACCCTCAGTCTCAATTCCTGTCAGTGTTAGTGACAGTTTCGGTAGTGTTTGCTCAGATTCCCTTGGGGCTCCATGGTGTTTCGTCTCAGAGGGTATGGGAGGAGAATCCCTCTGGGTTGGGGGATGGGGGCTGTGGCTCAGCCTTTGTTTTGCAACTACGGCTGGTAAAAATCAACTGTTTCTCTGCTGTCCCTGCTTTTCTGCTGTCCCTGTTTCTTTGCCTTCTGCCCTGATGACTGGACACTGCCATTGGCCACATGGAGCTCATAGCAGTCCCAGGGAGGGCTGTTCAGAGAACTCACCACTCCTTCTTCCCTTCGCCTTTTCCTACAGGGAGCTCCAGCTGCAAAAGGCAGCTTATTTATTTCTCCCGGTCTACTGCCCAATACCTGGGGTTCTGACCTGTGGTAACTCTGATGCACAGAACCCATGCTCAGATATGCTGGTGTGCAGTTTTGGTGTTCTTTGTTGAGTTTTATATGTTCAGCTTATTGTTGTTTCAAGGGGAGGAATCTGGGATCATCTCGCACTCTGCTATGTTTAATCCAATCACTTTGGTGATAATTTTTTGAATCTGACACCAAAAAGCAAAAGCAAAAGCAAAAATAAATGGAACTACATCAAATCAAAAAGCTTCTGTACAGCAAAAGAAACCATCAGCAAAATGAAATAGAAACCTACTGAATGGGAGACAATATTTGCATATCATATATCTGATAAGGGACTAATATCAAAAATATTTTTTTAAATGCTCATACAACTCAATAGCAAAAAAAAAATAAAGTCTAATGAAAAAATGGGCAGAGGATCTGAAAAGACATTTTTTCAAAGAGGACATATAGATGGCCAACAGCTACATGAAAAGATGCTCAACATCATAATCAGAGAAATACAAATCAAAATCGCAATGAGATACCACCTCACACCTGTCAGAATGGTTATTATAAAAAAAGAAAACACAAGAAGTGTGGCAAAGATGTGGAGAAAAAAGAACACTTGTGCACTTTTGGTGGGATGCTAATTGGTGTTGGCACTGTGGAAAATATGCAGTTTCCTCAAGAAATTAATTCGTAAAAAAAGCAAAAATTAAAAAGTGGAACAATTCAGTAATTCCACTTCGGGATATTTCTCTGAAGAAAAAAAGAAAAACACTAACTCAAAAAGATATATGTACCTCTATGTTCATTGCAGTTATTTATAACACCCAAGATATGAAAGCAACTTATCATTGATGGATGAATGGATAAAGAAATTGTGATACACACACATACACATAAACAATGGATTATTAGCTATAAAAAGAATGAAATCTTGCATTTATGAAAGCATGGATGGACCCAGAGGGTATTATACTAAGTGAAATAAGTCAAAGAAAGACAAATACCATATGATCTCTCTTATTTGTGGAATTAAAAGAAAACAAAACTCATGGATACAGAGAACAGGTTGCTCATTGCCAGAGGCAGCAGTGGATGGCAGAAGAAATGAGTGGAGGCAGAGTCACAAGGTTAAAAAATGCAGTTGGTATAAAATAGAAATTTTGAATTATGTTCAAAATACTATATACAAAATGGGTTTGTATTCTCATGTATATGATATCATATTATATATATAAAGACAGTTACATACCCAGTATTTCTAAAATAATGAATATCATATATAATTTCTTTACAATGAAACCAAATGATAGCATATTCTTAGAAAATGGAATAAAAACTGTAAAATAAAAATTCAAGAAAACCATGTGTGACTTATTTTTACCCAGCCCAACTTTATAAGAAGGTACAAAATATTCATTTAGCTGATTACAATGCAGCATTTCAACTATGCAGAAGTAACTTGGAGATCATTCTCTTCATCTTTAAAAGCCATTAAACACAGAAGGACTCATTCTGTTGTCATAAATTTCCTTTCTCAAGTTGACCAAGAAAAATGTGGCGGCGGCGGTGGGGGGGGGGCAAATCTAATATTTAGAAGCACAATAAACACAGTAAAGAAGCATAATATATTGAGTTTGTCTCATAACCACTTTAATATGTAATGAGAATTATTCATAGTAAAGCATGTTCTTGAGTCTATTGGGGCTAAACAGGCAATTTTCCGATTTATACGGCAGGCAGATATGCTTTGAAGTTGAATATTCCTACTTTGTAGTCCACAAGTGACATGTACTTGAAGCATTCTGTAAACAGCCTTAACATTTACTTTAGAAAAGCAAAAAATTAAGTGGAGCCACATCAAACTGAAAAGCTGCACAGCCAAAGAAACCTTTAACAAAATGAAAAGGCAACCTATGGAAAAATGGGCGAGAGAATCTGCAAACCACACACCTGATAAAGGATTCAGATCCCAACTATGTAAAGAATATACTGTGCTCTCCTTACTGGTTGTCTGATATCTTGGCCACACTGCCTGCACTGAGAGCTCACAGCCCTGCCTCCAGGAACCAGGGTCTGGCAGGAAGCAACCGCTGTGCTCAGCTGCCACTTCACTTCCTGCTCCAATAAAGCTTCTGAGCTTGCATCCTACTGGACTGGAGAGAGCCACCTGACACCCACTTGTCCCAAGATATGAGGGAGGGCTTGCAATATGCAGGTTGGTTCACGTCAGGGAGTTAGAATCTCCCAGGACCTGGGATGGAGTCAGGCCCACAGTAGAGCTCTGGAGGCCAGCTGGAGCCATCCTCACATGAAATCCAGAACCTACCCTCAGGACGCAGGAGGTGGAGCTGTCTGCCTCAGCTCACACCCAACTCTTCCTCTAGTCACTGTTGTGACCTCTGAGCCCTAGCTTCCTTCCACACCAACACTAGCACTGTTCTATCAGAAAGTCTAGAAAAGACAACCCTTCCAAACCCACATTACCTCTTTTTCTTCAGGAGTTGGTGAAGCACTGTCCCCCTCTCAAGCCTATGAAGCGACACTTCTATTTCACCAATGAACTGTTCACCACATGCTTATTGAGTAGTGACTCTGCCCTACTGTGTGATTGAGCTGGATGAGTTTCACTGACTCAGGACCTAGAGTTGTGACAAAGGCAGTGAGCCTGTTGACAGGGCACTCAATGTAAAATGTCCCGAAACCATGTTTCCATTGCTCCGAATGTAAGGTCAAATCTATAAAAATTCATCTAGGTTAGTCATAGGTAACATATTGGACATAACAGGTAGCATTTGTGCAAACGTGTCTGAATTAGCATGTGGCAAAAAAATGATGGCAGTGATGTTAAAACTGGATGTAAAAGCAGTCTTAAAACAACTGGAATCAAATTAGCATAACATCAAAGGGAGAATCTCTTTAGATAGGTATGAAATTAGAAGTATTATGAGAAACACCATAACTACAAAACACTAAATAATCCCTCAGGCTAGATTAACCCTATAGACTTTAATATATCAGTGAATCAAAACCATGGTAAATAGAAATGGAACAATGAAAAGTGAATATTTCCTTTCTCTCCACATGCACTTAATATCTCACCCACAAAACCATTTACTTTATAATTTTTCTCTCAGAAAAATTTGATAAAGAACAAGTTGGTTATCACAAAGTATTATGTTTCAGGACAGGATTCACATTAAAAGACAGGCAGGTAACATTTAGAGCTATTTCAGGGTGTCTGTCTTGGGTCTGTACTCTCTCTGCCTCCTTGGAGAGGCCAGCCTCCCTCAGAGCCACAGCTAGTCTCCTTCTTGCTTTCTTCATTTTCCAGGTATGTCTGCGGCTATTTTTAGAAGTTATCAGTTGTCTGCAGAGGGGGTGTGAGAGACCCAGACCCAGTACTGGGTTCACTTCCACCCAGTTGAAGAATGGCCAGTAGGGAGTTGGGCAAGTGTCCAGAGCCCAGCCCATGGAGTCAGCTGGCCCATCCACTGCAATTAGTCTTAAACAGTTTTCCAAAGTGATAGTTGCTCCAGGTACTCTTCTCCACCACCTCCCACATGCAGACTCTGCTGGGTGTGTCTGTGTGCTCCTCCCCTTGGTTTCACCTGACCTTCTGGCCAGCTTGGGGCTATTCTAGTAACTGGCCTGTGGAATAGGCAGCAGGCTGGGCCCATCCAGACTACAGCACCTAAGTCAGACCTCCTGTTCCCTCTAGGAAATCCAGGGCAGCATTTTTATGCATGCTTTTCCTTTAAAAACAAATTACAGTGCAAAGCTTTAACCACGAACCACATGGGGCTGAAGCGAGCCATCCTGGAGCCCTCCCTTGGCTCACTGGGACCCTCCCTCTTCCTCTCCTGGAGGTCCTGTCTCATCCAGCACTGAGATCAGTCATCTGGATGGCTGTTGGACCTCAGACCAAGTATTCCTCATTTGGGGACCAGGAACGTGCATTTCTTCAACATGGGTACCAAATATTGAGAAGTAGCCCCTGGGGCAGCATTGAACAGATGAGTCCAGGAAAGAAAGGTCAGGGTTATGTCCCTTCCACCACCCTCCTTTGAGGAGGTCGCTCTCTTCCTGTCCCTGTCACTGTCAACTGTGCACATGCTGATATCCTCAAACCCACATTATCTGAGAACAGAGATGACAGGTCTCTTTGTATTCTGAGGGTGTATTTCTTTGTTCTCATCTCACTGTCCATGGTTTCATGCCCACTCCAGTCCACGTCTTGTGATAACAGTATACCTCTCCACCTGATATTCTCAGTCTCATGTCTGCAACCTGTTTCACCCTAACTTCTCTGCTCATAAATTATGAACTCTGAATGACCATGTCCCAACCCCACACTTCCAGTGTGACACACAAAGACTGCCACTAAAAAGGACCATGCAAGTACTTGATCTCTTCTAGCCAGAACCTCCTGTGAGGACCTTCTCCACTCCCTACTGGTCTGGGCTCTTTGTTCAGCCCTGACATGACTGGCAATGCTTCTCAGAGATCCTTCCTGCTCTTACCCACCCTGCTATGCAAGCTGCATCCACTACACTGGATTTGAATTCCATTAGTGAACCAGAATCAATTTGTTAATTGACAGAATCTGTGCAGATCTGACTCCAACTTGCAGATTAAACATCTACTAACCCACTCACCACATCATAGATAATGTCCATGGCTCAGTTCACACTGACCAGGTATCCCAAGCTGGACTGATTGCATCCCCAGATAATATGATCTTCCCTTATTGATCCCTGACTCACTTTTTGGTACTGATAACCTGTCTAACCCTGAGTTTCATTCTGGACACCCTGCCACCCCACACTCCTGTCAATGAGCCATCCATTCACCCTCCTGAATCCACCTAGAGATTCTCAGTGTTCAATAACTCCTTGTCACCTTTTAAGTTGCATACCAAATGTCATTTCCACAGAGCATTCTTTCTTGATGCCACAATCAAAAAGATATTACATTTTTTCTCTTTAAAAAAAAATTTTAGTTGTGTGTATTACCTATTCCTTTCATATTGTTTTCTCTTGACTTGATGAGATGCTCCTTGAAGACTAATGTGAACTTTAAGCATTTTACACAGAAGTATTCAAAGATTACTTTGTAGTAAGTGCTCAGATTTATTGAAAGTCTAGATGACTCAAACTCCAAACTCTTAATAGTATTTCAAATACATTCACTTAACTACAAGTATATAATGATACAATTTTTGAGTGGTACTCTGCAATAATTAATTGCTACAGTTGAAATCTGTGTTTTCTATAATCCAATTATAAATTCATAGTCACAATTTAAAAAATTCCTTTACTTCTGTCTTCGGCCATTATTTTCAGAAAGATGGACCTTAAGTCTCATTTCATTCCAGTTGTCCTGATGTAATTATTAATACTATCCCTCTCAGTACCCAAAGTGTCCAAGTTCAAAATGAAAAAAATTGATCTTTTTATTTATAGAGCACTAAAACCCGTGATCCAGAAACAAACTTGAAATCGTTGCCCGTTTACTTTAATCATGGAAAGAAATAAGCCAACAAAAAGACCGATGAATTTCTAACATAAATCAGGTATAATTAAGTGCCACGATAAACAATCAGGCAGAGATAGAAATCAACGATGACTGGGGTGATGGTGAGATTAGGGAAAGACTGACTGATGATGTGATATTTGAGCAAACAGCTGAATAAAAGGAAAAGACCCAGCACGTTCTGGAGAAACAATTTTCCAAAGAGGGAAACAATTTGAACAGTTCATGAAAAAAGGACTACTTCCTCCTTCTGGCGATGCTGGTTAAAAAGACTCAATGCCAGCCTATCGTCCCGAGAAGTCTTCACCTACCAAAAAACATGATACGGTTCGTATCACTCAACAAATATTTATACCTCAGATTTAACTTTCCAAAAGATATTATCTTATTTTGAGAGAACAGTTGGTTAACTTCGAGAGGTTTTACAGAAGAAAAAAGGTACACAGGGACCATCTTCTGTTGATATGGATTCTGTACTCACTGGAGATGGCTGGCTCAGAGTCCAGGCGAAGGCAGGTGTCCCCGGGGCTGCAGATTGCCATCTTCAGCTGGAAAAAGCAGCAACTGGATTCCCCTATGATGGGTGGAGAGCAGCGGATTGTGCAGAAGAGACATCCTGTCTCACTATGAGACTCCAGATTCCTGAATCTTTATACAAAAACACTAGTGTGATAAGTCATACCATCAGATCCTGTTGGTGGGGAAAAAAAACCTTAATACATTTGTGAGAGTGATATTTGCAATTTCTATCAACATTTTAAATGTTTCCTTTCTCTCCCACTATTTCAACATGAATATATTCTACAGAAACAGAACTTTCTGTGTGCCAAATGTTCAAACATCATTCAGAGACTGTTTACCAATAGAAGAATGTCCAAACATCTGTTAACAATTCTATAGAATAAATCATCTGGCCTTTAAAAGGTAGTGTTTTGTGTATTTACATTTCAAGTAAATTTCAGTTTATTTCAACCACCTTCTTATTTCCCTATGCTTTGTCCTAACTTCTTAATGGCCCTTCCAACTCTTGACTTGACTTCCCTGAGACCCTCTCCTGAATTTTCAATCCTCCCCTGAATTTTTCAGCAGTGTTCAGCTGTGCTTTTGTTGGGATACTAACTCTTGAACTGCCTTCTGGTATCATAACCCAGCTTCTAGCTTCATTCAATCTCATCTTAATTTCTTATATCCTTAATTTGAGTTCTTGACTTTAAAAACACAATAGCTTTTAGAAAAATATATTAGAGCAGCTTCCCAACTAATGAGAAGAATTTTTTTTTTTTTTTCTGAAGGGACAATAACGCTCAAAGCAGGAGAAAAATCACTTGGTTCATGTCAAGATCTATCAGAAGCTACTGTTTATCAAAATTCAACAATGAGAGAAATGGAGATGAAAGGGAGATGAGGTTTACATTATACATCTGATGAAGTACATCAAGCTGGAAGATAATCTTGTCAAATAAAATTTATGTACTGAAAATCCATTAGAAAAATGGGTAAAAAAAACCAAAACCCTGAGTAAACACCGTACAAAAAGGAATAAACACATGGACAATGAAAGTGTAAAAGAAAATATTTAACCTCTTCAGCTTCATAAAAATGCTCATAAAATCACAAGACGCTAATAACAGACGAGAGTGATGCCAGAGGCTGCCAAGTCTGTGGGGCAATCAGACAACCCAGGGACTGCTGGTGGGAGTGTAAATTAGTAGCGCTTGTTTAGTCAGGGTCTAGTTACTGGCTTAATTTGGAACACTTTTGGCAGCAGCTGTAATATGTATACACTCAGGCTGTTGTCTGACACCGATGACCCTAACACGAGTGTGTGCATCCAGCACAGGTGTGCTTCAGAATAGCCACAGCTCGACATAGCTCCACACTGGAAACTGACCTGATGCTCATCAGAGGGAGAGGGGACAAATCCGTGCTTGGTACCCCACACAGCAGTCGAAATTCACAAATAGAACAGACTCGAAACTAAGGCGTCACCCCACGAACCTAATGTTCACCTCTTTCCCTGAACAGTGAATACCTGGTGATCCCTTCCATGTGTGCAAAACACTGAAACTAGTAAAACTTCTGCGGCCCTGTCAGGGGCTTTGGGCAGCCAGAGCAGGATGACAGCTGGAGTAGGATGACAGCTGGAGGCACTAAGGGGAAGAAGCTGATGTGCTGTTCCTTCAGTGCTGGCACATGTGTGTGTTTACAAGAGTTCAGTGTGCTGAGTCCTAACTGCTTTTCCCCATGGAAGTTATAACTCGGTACTGATTTAGAAACAAGGTTGAAGCATGTCAGTCAGCAAATGGTGTTGTGAAGCATAGAGGAAGAACAGAATCATCCCCATGATAGAATTACATATTTGTTAAAAGATATGCATTTATATACATTCAGATCAAAGATGTGAATAGAAAAATTTCAGGTGGCTACATGTTGAAAACTATATTAAAGATCGAAAAGGAATACATGAAGGATTGCAAGATAGATTTTACATTTGATTATACATATTTGGCTTTCTGAAATACCTAATGAACTGTGGACTTTTCTACACAAAATTATGACTAAACATAATAAAAAAAAAAAGAAAAAAAGAAAAAAAAAGCATGCGCTGCACTAAAAAATTGCATTTTTCAAGCGATTCACTTCTGCCAATAGCTTATAGCAATTTTAAAGCTGATTTTCAACATTTTCACTTTGGGGGATGAAATTGTACAATTTGAGTGACATTTTAAATGTTGTATACCTTTTTTCACATTTTAAAAGTAAATTCAGAGACTCCACATAGAAGAACAAAACAAATGCACCACACAGAAAGGCCCATAGATACAGAGAACAAGCTGAGGGTTGCCAGATGGGATAGGGGTTGGAGGGCTGTGTGAAAAAGGTGAAGGATTAAAATGTACAAATTGGCAGTTACAAAACAGGCATGAGGACAGGAAGGACAGCACAGAGAACAAGGTCAATGACACTAATAACTGTGTGGTGCCAGATGGGTGAGAGACTCATCAGGAGGAGGATCACGCTATAAATGATATAAACGTCTAACAACTGTGCTGCACACCTGGAACAGACAATGTTGAACGTCAACTATAATTTTAAAAAAAAATAAACTAAGAGAAACTAGAATCCAATAATACAACGATTCATTAACAAAGATTTCATAGAAGCTTGTTATTTGATGTTGCAAACCCCCATGAGTTACTACATGAGCAGCCCTGGTCTGTGGCTCATGGAATGAGGTCATCGCTTGGTAACCTCTTCCTCATATGCTACTAATATTAAGGTTCTCCACTCATAGTCAATACTAATCATGCTGCACAAGGCAAACATTCTGTTGATACAAACAAAAACATAATTATGATTATTTCCTTCTCAACTTCAGATATACAGATTACTGCTTAAGTTTTAAGCCAAAAATGAAACCCCTAGTTCTTACCCATGCACATCTGCTCCACTACATAGCATTAGGATGTAGTTCTTCATGGAGAAATCCCAAGAAATAAGGTGGTGCAACCAGGGAGGATGGAGGTGAGGCTTCCTCTGACCCCAGGCAGCTAAAGGGTGGGGCACAGCTAAAGTCTGCCCAGAGATGTCCAATCTGACCTGAGGCACATGGAGTAAAGAGGGGTGTGTGGGGTGGGATGCCTTATTGGTATTCTGATAACCTCAAGAATTTTGCATGCTTCCTGTATCAAGCAAGTAGTGAGTGACCAGCTGTAACATCTCTAAGCATGGGAGACCCCACAAGCTCACGTACCCCGGGATTTGCTCAGCTCTTCCTTTCTCTCCCTCTTCTGTGGGGAAATATATACTTTGCGCTGAGTTCATGGTGTCTGAGCCTGTTCTCTCCAAAGTTCCTCGTCCTTCCAAATGTGGCTCCCAAACCTGCATATCTGGCCTTTCACCTGGAGGTAAAAGATTCCTGTGGCCATTGCAGACAAACACCCCAGAGCAAAATGGTGGAAGCCAAATTTATCACCTAGCATCATCTGCTCTCAATTGTGAATCAAGCCTGACCATCTACTCCAATTGTTCTCAGCTCTGGCTTTGGGTTGCATGGGCTATATGGTAGCTCTGAGGCATGTCTTGCCTCTTAGGAACGGCTGGACAGTTGGGAATTGCTTGAAAGTTAGATAAATTCAGTTAAACATTCCTACATGGAAAACAGAATAAAGCCAAGATGGAAACTGATGAAATGCAAATCCATTCTATCCTATTGCCAGCCTCTCTCTGCCATACGCCTGCCCAACTATTTGCCCAATGAACAAGAATTTGGGGGTTTAGGGATATTTCTGGAAGAAGCATGGTTAGTTTTGTGGGCCTTCTCGTTTAGGGCGATTTGCAAATGGACTAGGGTGGCAGGTGGATCCCAGCAACCGTGCTTTGGGCCATGTTCCTTTATCAAGTTGACAGCCGGATACTGAGCCCCCAGAAACAGACTCTCGGGGTCACTGCAAACAGACTGATGCACTTGGTTCCTAGAGACAGACCAGGTGGATGTATGAGGGTCGCTTGTCTCCCACCTTAAGTCAGCCTGAAATTGCTGACCCTAAGCCTCCACCATGCTGGACCTATCCAGAGCCTTTGTGACTTGCAGAATTACATACACTTCTATGAAAATCTCTGATCCCCAAGGCTTCACAGGCCCAGTAGATGGCGATTCAGCTGCTGGCCCTTTAATCCTTGTCCTGTCAGATGCAACACCTCTAGACCTTAAAGAGGAGGAGCAGAGAAGCTGCTTGTCTCACTTTCCCCAGGCCCACCTCTGCTCAGTTTCTTCCCACCTAGATAACAGCAAACATTCCTGCGTACCCAGTTCTCTCTTCTTGGCTGATCCTGGGAGCTCTGTCTGTGCTACTTGGGAAAAGAAGGCGGTGTGGGGGACCAGAGCTCTGCAACAGGAGAAAGTAGAGAACATGCTTTTATTTGGCATCAGAAGCCATTCAGAGATGGAAGGTGCATGTCTGATTGTCAGATCTATTCCCCTCTCACCCTCAACATCCAAGGGAAAACTCAGAAATATGGCAGCCCCAGGATAAAAAGTCTGTGTTGAGTTATCTAACTGCCTCAGTAGTTATCTAACTGCCTTCCATCTACCACGTACCTTCTCTGCTTGTCACTTCCAAGTGAAGGGACTCACAATCTTAAACCTTTATTTGATAAAAAGCATTTTCTTACATTACATTAAAATATAGCACCCTGCAGTGTCTTGTACACTACGAAGACCAGGATCCTTTGGGTGGTCATTGTCAGAGTTCTTGGGGAACTTGAATAAGAATAGCAGAGACCTACTGGAGACAGCTTGTATTGGCCATTTTGCATATTGTATTTCGGGGAACTTATGCAAGGTCAAAAGATTTTGTCAAATCCAGCATGACACTAACATCCCTGGTCCTGATCCATTTCCTCCCCATCCCAGCGTGGTCCCATAACTGTCTATGTCTCTGAGTGTGGATGCTGGGGGAATTGATCAGGGCTGCTCCCAGACTGGGGCCCCAGATGAGGACACAGTGCAGCAGTGGGGATCTGATCACCATGAGTGGGTCAGAAACAAGCCCCTTCATTCTGGAACCAAAGTTTTATGAATGCCTCAAAGATGGCCTCGACCTTTGGTGGTCTCATTGCACTGCTCACATACTGAGTTAATGTCAGCCATAATACCCACATATCTTTTCCTTAGTATTTTATTATTATATTATATTTTAGTGGGTGCTAAAAAGTGGGGTGGTGGTGATGAGTGTGGCTATGGTGTCTCATCTTTGTACCTTTACAAAGCCTCTAGTACAGTACTAGCATCCAGAGACTCATCACTAAATGCCTGTGTAGTGAATGACTGTGACAATATCCCTAACTCCAGATACAGATGTATGGCTTACCAATTCATGCTTTAATAACATTTTGTATATCTACTATAGCACATAGATTTTTAAAGTTGTAAACGATTTTAAAGAAGTATAGAGGAGACTTGGTAGCAATCGAGGCAAACCACCATCCTTTAAAAATTATATATGAACAAAGCCTTCTTTAACATTAAGGAAATTTATATTATCCTTTTTTTCTCCTTGAATTCATTGTACTAATTCTCTTCCAGTATGTAGTTTCAGCCTTGTATTATACGTTTTTATACTTATTGATCACCCCAACCAAATTGTCTATCTTAAAATTATGAATGTAAATGGGATTGAACTTTTAAACCATTTCCTATCACCATAAGGCTCTAAGTGCTGAAAATTTATTCTGGACTGAGTTATCAATATGATTCATTATTAGCATACATTTGAAACAAACACAGATGTATTAAAACACTGGTAAATAATCATTTAACATTGCATTATTTAAGGTAATGATGGCTGCTTAAACAAACCCCCAACTCCAGAGGCCCACCACCATCAAGGTTGATTTTTGCTCATCTGCCAGGCTAAGGTGGATTTCTGGTCTGTACAACCCTTCAGTTTTTCAGAGATTCAGTGTCCTCACCATCTTTGTAGAATCCAGCTGGGGGGGAGGGAGGAGAAAGTTTAGAAAAGACACAAACTTTTCTTAAAAGCTTTGGCCTGGAAATCACATACACCATGACTGCTTATTTTGTATTGATGACCTGTAATAACACAGTCATCGGTACATAAGGTAGCTGGGTGAGCAGCTGCTTCCTAGGGACGACTTCAAATCATAGGGTGGGATGGCAGGGAGCACAGAGGTTGTCAGGTGGGCACACACACAAAGCAACATACGTGCAAAGTACCACATGCAAAGTAGAGTTTGTTGAAAACATCTCTAAATGAGGTGGCTGGCTTTTAATAAATTATATCATGTTCCATTGATGGATTTTACTTCATGCTAAAGTGGGACATTATTTAGTCTCTATTCCATTTCTGTTTTCCATTTCTATGGATATAAATACTAGGAAACATTGTTCTCAGAAATATGTAGGTGGAAATAGGAATTATGTTATAGAATTAGCACTCAATCCTTGGAACTCCTTCCGAATTATATGTCAAATCTGTATCCTTATCCATTATCAAAGTTGTTTTTTAAATTAATTGTTAGCTGATGACTTAACTAGTTTCTCCAGCAATGCTACTGAAATCAAATAATTTGAAACCACCTTTTATGCAAATGGATGTTACCCATTCATTACAGTTATTCCTTATTTAAATCTCTGGGAAGTCTAACCAAAAAAACTTTCCCAATATGTATTAAGTGACAATTAATTAATTATATACATGCCACCTCTTTACTTACAGGTACCTTATTTAATCAGAAAGGGTCGGGGAAATTGTAATTTTAATTTTTATGTAACTTTGTCAATACAACATTATTTTATAAAATGTCTTCATCATTTTACTGCTTTATACATATTTTTATTGTGGTGGAAATTGAGCTTATCAGGTTCACGAAAAGCGTCAGTCACATAACCCAGTTAGCAAAACCAGTCCTTGTTGGCCAACCAGCCAGTCATATCAGGCTTACTCTATTTAATAAAATTAGAAAGAACCAAGTTTATTTTCCAATGTGTTTTTGAAGAATATTATTTTAAAAGTACTGTTAAGAAGTAAAAGGGTGCGGTATGTCCAAACCCAGAGCATCCTGAAACAGGCCAGCCACCCTGGTTCCAGTGCCTCATGTGATCCTTCCAGCACCATTTCAGAGGTCTGCAGCAGAGATGGCCTGTAGTGCTTTGATGAGTCATCACAGGACTCATGCCTACAGGCAGTATTCTCAGTTGTCTCTGGTGCCACAGGGTGTCTTACAGCTCAGAGTGAAGTATAGCAGTTAGGTTGGAGAGGAGCCAGGGCACGCCTTTCACTTTTGTTAAAAAAGGCCATTGTAGAAGGGAAAGTGAGAGAGAAAGATTTTCCTGCAAAGTCTCTTGCTCTTTGTACCCTCTCCTGCTTACAGGACAGGAGAAAAACCTCATTTTATAAAGTTATCTTAAAGGTCAATGACAGAGACCAAGGGTGAAGATGCTACGCTGAAGGAGATGTAAGCCTCAGAAATCAGTTCTGAGGGACCTGAGCATGATTTCCTTACATATAAAGTTGACCTCTCTGAGGTGTCCCAGCTTAGCAAACAAGTTAAAACTAGTAAAAGCAATTCCCGAAAATACAACTTCCGAATTTCTGTACCACACAGACAAATGCATCGACTACAAAGGATGCGTTTCCTTGATAAACCATGATAATGGAGTAGCAATTTAACAAAAGGAGGAAAAAGAATCTGTAACAAATATTAAGCTTTTTCTTTGATTAGCCAAACAAACATGGAATGAATGTATGTTTACCACCTATGCTTCACTCTAAGACTCCCTTTTCTGTTCGCCCTTGCTACGCGCGTTTTGTATTTTGTATTTTCATTGTTTTCAAAGCCTTCTTTTATGGCATCTTCATGCTCTCTGGTTGATAGTCTCACACAAGGCAATTTGCAGCACCACCACTGTGTGGCAGCATCCCCCAGTCGTTGGTGAGTTTCCAAGAGGGGACAACCAGGGTGGCTCCATAACCTCAGCAGCCTTGGACAATTGGGGCTGATCCAGGACAAAGTACACAAAATCCCCAGGAACCGAAGGGAGAAACACCCACAACAGACAACAGGCAAGCTAAGGCCTCCAAGTCTCATTTCCACTCACGTCAGCACAATGGCTCAGGAGATGCACACTTAGCAGAGGCGGTGAAGGCTGAAGGTTTCTCTGGGGCAGTGAGGAGGTAGCTGGTGACTGTGGGGACAGTCCTCATTTTCCCCCAGGGAAGGCTCTGCACAGTAGCACCGGGCTAGCTCACTCAAGTAGCTTCTGTCTAGAATCATCACTGGATGTCGCTGAAGTCTGCTCCCCTGTGCCCAGTGTTGGAGGCCAGACTCAGTGCTTTCCTGGAACCCTTAAGGGAGGACAAGGGAGCACACATGACCTGGCCCCACCCTGCCTCGTGGGAGCTACTTGCTATCCCTTAGGGGCGACAAAAACTTTCACTAGCCCAGTTCCTTCGTGCTTTTAGGGGCTCTATGTGCTGTGTGATTGAATAGTCAGTCCAGACTCCTTGACAGACCAACGTCACAGCTGCCCATCCTGTTCCCATAGCACCTGCCCCTTTCCTCTCAGAGCTCACTGGGCTCCTGAAGCTGAGAGATAAGAATACCTTGCCAAAATGTGGCACTGCTGTCACCTCCGAGAGTGCTCATGTTCTATCCTCAGTCTCCTATGCATAATGCCATTTACATTATGTCAGGTTCTGTGGTCACATGCAAAGAGCCCTACTGCATATATTAAGATCGCTTTGTACTGAATCCATGCCTCAAATCTTTCTATTTCCATTCCGGGCACATAGAAAATGCTCAGTAATTTTTGTTGAATAAATGAATGAGTAAACAGTAAGTGCAGAGAGTGACTGTGTGACAGGGTATGTGACACAGGAACAAAACTGAATGGAGGGAACAGGGCAGAAGTGAGAGGCAAAGCAGGGGAGATGTTTAAGCAGAAGTGAGGTGTAAGCTGTTCTGATGGGTAGATATGGTTTAGAGCAGGGTGGCCAGGGAGATGGGGTGAAGGATGGCACAGCTGTGGATCCGGGCACATTTGCAGGCATGGTGTGGCCACCTCGGGCCAGACATCTCAATTCCATAAACATTTACTGAGGACCTACTGTACGCCTGTGGAGGCACTGCAGATTCAGAGATGAGATCCAGTCCAATTGTGGTGGGATGACCAAATTACCCAGAGGACACCAATCATGACAGCTCAAAGCAGAATACCTAGATCGCTCCAAGAGAGGTGCATGCCAGCATTCTGGGGGCTCCAAAAGGATTGAGAGCTTGAGCGTGTCCAATGCATGATGAAATGCAGAGCTCCCAGCACAGTTAAGTAAGCCATAAGTTTCAATTATTCTATTATTCAATTAACCAATTAATTATCCAGTTATTAAATTAACCAATTACTCCATTATTCAATTACCCAATTATCAATAATCAATTATTCAACTATCCAAATAACCAATTATTTAACTAAATAATTATTCAATTAACCATTTATTCAATATCCAATTGTTCAATTTTCCATTTATCCATTTTTTCAATTAACCAGTTATCTGATTCTTCAATTATCAATTAATCAGTTAACCAATTATTCAATTATCTGAGCAAAGTGATGGAGCCATTAGCTGTTATGTGACAGTCTCTTCAAACCTCAGTTTCCTCATCTATAAAATGGAACCCTAGAATCATGCTGCTTCATGGATACTTCAGGAAGTGAAATGAGATGACTTTGATAATGATGAAAGTGAGCTTTTACCTAAGTTTATCAATCCAACCTTCTTTATAGATATGCATATAGGCATGTGTATGTACATATAGATTTGCTCTTAGGTACTTATAAAATATATCTCTCTATGTTAAAAGAGGGTACAAGTTAATGCAAGAACGTTTCATTCCTTTCTTGATGACATTGGAGTAATTGATTCCAGAAGCATCCCACTGAACCCTTACTGCATGGTGGAAACCAAGATAACACTTCTACATAAATAAAGACAACAGATGATAGAATTCAGTGTTGTCAGTTTTCAAAATTTGGATGAAAACTGGTGGAAGATTGAGTCCAGGCATAATTTGCAAAACAGGTGGGTGTTCAGGCAAATGCGATTTTAAACAGATGGGTCTGAAATACTATCCCCATTGTGCTGTGCCTATGAGAAATCTTCCCCTTCCTTAATTATGGATGTGTATAAATTTTGGAATCCAGCCTGATCTTTAGCTCAGTGGAAAATTCTGTTGATTTTTGAGCTGAGTTTCATCTGACCACTGGAGAGACAATAAAATGTCCTAGCTGTTCCTTCTCCCTGAGAAAAAGCTCTCTGTGCTTTTATTCTCCTCACTTTGTCTCTCATTAACATCCCTCTAATTCTTCCTCTGTTCCTGCTGCCCTCAGAATGGTCCGCACTGCCCCGTACAGCTCTCAGATGATGACAGTAGCCGCCTCGATCTCACCCACTTTGTTCTAGGCTGCCCCAGATCAGTAAATGCCATTGAGATCCACCAAGTTGATGAAAACCCAGAAGTGTTTCCTCATTTATCTCCTTCTCTGGAGTCCCTGCCTCCAGTCCATCTGCAAGTCCCACTGAATCAACTTCATCTTCTCCCAGTGCCTACGTACCTCTCAAAAATATTGTGTACATAGTTCTCTCTCCTAGATCAGATCACATTAACTTAGGCCTGTGTATCAGTCTGGGTTCTCCAGAGAAGCAGAACTAATGGAATACACACCCAGACACACGTATATACACACACATATATATACATATATGTTAAATATCAATATTAATTAATTTATAATATAATATAGATCATATATTTCATGTGATATATTTTGTGTAATGGATTTTCTATATAATATATTTAAAATATAAAATAGTTTATGTTATATATTTTATAACATTAATATCAATAAATTACATATTATAATAATATGTTTTTTCTCTCCCTCTCTCTATACATATATATGTATTTTATGAGTCCACATGGCTAGGTTCAGTCTCCCAGTTGTTATGTACCAATTGAGATGTCACTGTGAAGGTATTCTGTTGATATGATCGACATTTAAATCAGAAGACGAAGTAAAGCCAATTACCTTCCATACTGTGGGTGGGCCTCATCCAATCAGTTGAAGGACTTAAGAGCAAAATAAATGAGGTTGCAAGATTGGTCAGCCCCTCCCTGATGGCTCCCAGTTGGGGAAAAGCACATTAATAAGAGAATCTAGAGATGACAATTTACAAAAACAGATTGAGGTGTTTTATGTGTGGAAATGGGTGCCTGCACAATCTCATCCCATTTCTTAGGTATGCAGTTGCATATACTGCCTGGAACCCAGCCTGGCATTTAGTTCAATGAAAATTCCATGGATTTCTGGGGAGCTGAGGGTCTATCTGGCCACTGGGCCTTGTCTGAAAATGTGAATGGATTCTTCTTCCTGATCACTAATTCCTGATTAAAAGATGGGGATGTCTTTTTTATTTTTAATCTGCCAGGGGCTTTATTTGATTGAAATGGCAGGCTCATCTCATAAACGCAAAATTCTAAACACAATGTTGCCACATTCTATCCAACAATGTATAAAAGGATAACACATCATGCCCAAGATGACTCATCAATACTGTAACAAAATAAAAGTTTGATATAATCCTCATCCATTAATGATGAAAAAATTTAGGAAACCAGCAACAAATTTCAGCAAACATCAAAAGCAACAGTGAAGTACTGAAAACATTTTTTTGTGAGGTTGGGAATAAGATAATGATGTTCACCCTAAGCACTTCTGCTAAATGTCACATTGCCCCTTTATCCTTCAATCTTGCCAATGTGTCTGATTAATTTTAATAATTTATGTAGAGGTCCTTTGGATGCAGAAGTGGATTTCTAATCTTTCTCCTTTGATCAGACTCAATCCACACCATAATTATCTCCTTTTACTAAAAAATCTATCCAGTCCACTCACCAACCTTGTGCCTTCACCCTGGTCCATACCCACTTGGATGACAACAGCAGTCTCCCAGGACCCCCCTCCAGCTTCTCCACATTGCCTGCCTCTAAATGTCACCACTATCCACCAAGTTCCTCAAGCTCCAAACCCTCCTGACTTTGCCCTTTTCCCCAAATCCCCAACTTCAAGTTCTGTTGACTCTACTTTTAGCATTCACTGTTTGCAGATTTCTAAAGAGCTTTCTCTGCTTTTCCAATGCCCACTTTCCTCTGCTCCTACAGACTAGACTGAAGTCCTACACTAGATTTGTAACTCATCTTTTTATCTCTTTTCAATCCCCTGACTGATGTTTTATTGGGTGTGTAACATGTCTGCATTGATGTTCTCAAGAAATTAAATAAGATGCTAGACAGATGCATTAAATAATATTAGAATTAAAAAAAAATCTTTTTCAGTCTCTTTTGGGCCGTTATATTACATAAAGGATAATGTCTTTGATTTGAATGCCTTTAGCAATATTGACATCTTTTTTGAACCATCTTCCCTACCCTCCAACAAATAAAGCAGATGTTAGGCTCAGAACTTTGACTGGTAATATGGTAATTGCATCTAATTAGTACTAAAAAACATTTCTCTGTATTTTCTTTGTATTATCTCTCTTTATTTTTATTTTCCATTTATGGCAAGTAAACTGGTGTTTTAAAATTCCCTTTAAAGAGAATATTTATTTCAGGTATAACAGAGAAGATTTTTTGAAAGTATTAAGAGTTTAATAATACAGCAAAATGCCAATATGGCAACATTCATCCAGGTGATACATGAAGGGCTGTATTTTTTTAAACATTATGCTCATCAATTCATATCCAACTCATAGCTCAAGTGGCCTTTCTAAAATGCAAATATGACCATGTCATTTCTCTATTTAAAATTCTAGTGCTTTCAGGAGAACACCTACTTTTCCAAACATGACTAATGGAAGAACACACCTAGCACTCAGATCCTGTTTTCCAAATACCATTCTCCACTCTAGGGAGCTAGGGATCCTTGGAGAAATGGCTGAGTCCTGGAATATCTTGACATGAGCCTGGAATATCTTGAAAAGAAAAAAGTGTTCAAAAGTTCTTTTAAAAAATGTTAAAAGGTACAAAAGCCAACTTCCTAAAAAGTTTCCCATGACCATGACTGGAACAGTTCCAGAGAAAAGTAAATTCTGATAGTAACACATTACAAGCCATAAAGCAAAGTTAGCGTCTATAAATCAACATTGAATAGATAAATATGGGAGAAAGGAAAACACAGATTTACCGAAGTATACCAACAAATAAATATATAATAAGGGGTGGAATTAGAAACTCGTTTTTTAGCAAGCAGCACAATAATAACTACTCCAGGCAAGAATCATCAATGGATACTATATATAACTGGTGAGCAAAAATATAAGGAGAAACAGGATATTGACATAGGAGCTCCCCACAGATGATTAATTACGAGGGGTAAATGATAACTTCACAGTGGCAGATGCCACTTTAAAAAACGATGAAAGCGAACTCTATCAACATTAGGACAAATGGACACCATAAGCCTGGTGATAGGATACAGTGAAAAGGAAACAAAATCACTTGTGCACCAAAATGCAAACCTTAAATTCATTATGAGGGAACATCAGACAAACAAACTGAGGGACATTCTACAGAACTTCCGTATTTCTTAAAAATTTCAGTGACATGAAAGATAAAGAATGGCTGACACACTGATTCATATGAAAAAAGACTGGAGACAAGACAACTAAACAGAATGCATATTCCTGGATTTGACTCAGAATCCAGGAAAAAAAATGGTATCAAGGAAACTGTTGGAATAACAATTAGTGTGAACATGGGCTGTACATGAGATAATGTGGCAAAATGTTAACAACCAGTGAAAAATGGGAGTCCTCTGTACTATTCTTGAAACTCTTATGTCAATTTGAAGTTTTTTTTTTAAATAAAAGGTTATATATACCATCTTCTCCCTCAAAAAATTCTATCTGGACTTGAATACCACACCAGCCTCTTCCCTCATTACTGTCTCCAACCCACCCTATATTCCAAATTAATTGAAAGAATATCTATGAAAATAATAAAATGTATTAAAAAGCACCTGTGATGCTTAATTTTATGTACCAAGTTGACTGGGTCATGGGGGTGCCAGATATTTGGTGATACATGATTCTGGGTGTGTCTGTATAGGTGTTTCTGGGTGAGAGTTACATTTGAATGTGTGGACTGAGTAAAATAGATTGTTTTTTCTAATGTCAGTTGGCCTCACCCCATCAGTTGAAGGCCTAAATAGAATAAAAGGCTAAGTAAGAAATAATTCTTTCTTTCTGCCTATTTTTGAACTGGAACATCAGTCTGCTCATGCCTTTGGACTTAGACTTGGAATGGAACTTATGCCATTGGTTCTCGTAGATCTGGACTTCTCAGCCTCCATTGTGCGAGTCAGTTCCTTATACTAGGTAAATGGAAATATGATCATTGGTTCTGTTTTCCAGGAGGACCCTGCCTGACTAATGCAGCATTTTCTTCTCTGTCCTATTTTGCCTGTAGGTAAGCCATAAGGTACACTTCAAAGTGGAAATTTCAGAGATGGGGTCTTGGTTTCTTGGGAATTGCCCAGAAATTCTCTCTGCCACAGCCTATTGGCCTCCTATTTCACATGGATATGGGGCTAGTGAGAAGATGAGTCAACAGTGAAACTCAGCAGTCATCTTGACATCAGGGATTTCATCGTATCACTCACACAGGAAGTCTTGCTAACAACTTGTCCACTACAGAGCTTAGCTGAGTGATAAATGTCCACCACTGGGTAGATTGTATGTGTTGTGGGTGGGGAGACCTGCCATTCATTCACAGATGGGCACAGTTTGTAAGAGTGCATTGGACTTTACATTTGTTTAGGGCCAATAATGTATGTTTTCAATTTTAAGATGTGCTAATTTTTTGCTCATTTTCTCATTTTTTTCTTATCTTATTTTTTTTATTTATTATAACATCTCAGAAATTGAGTTGCCTCTTAAAGTTAATGGCATGTTATAGTTTAATTGACTATAATTTATTTTTCTTAATGATCTCTATAATAATGATTCATTCACAGTGGACAGCATCTTCCATTTGAGGAAATATAGGACTCTATTCATAGAGAAGAAAATTTGAAATTCTAAAAGCACATATACGTGAAAAGATGCTAAACATCACTGATCAACAGGGGAATGCAAATTAAAACCACAATGAGATATCACTTCACACCTGTCAAAATGACTATGATCAAAAAATCAACAAACAACAAGTGTTGGTGAGAATGTAGAGAAAAGGGAATCCTTGTGTACTGTTTGTGGGATTACAACTTGGTGCAGCCGCTATGGAAAACAGTATGGAGATTCCTCGAAAAACCAAGAATTGATCTATCATATGATCCAGCAATCCCTCTAGTGTGTATTTACCCCAAAGCCTTGAAAATCCATATCCAAAAGATATTTGCACACCGATGTTCATAGCAGCATTATTCACAGTGGCCAGAACTTGGAAGCAACCAAAGTGTCCTACGATAAACGATTGGCTAAAGAAGCTGTGGCGTGTGTGTATGTGTGTGTGTGTGTGTATTTTTTTTTCCCATGTGACTCGCTTTATTGCAGTGGTCTGGAACCAATTTGTAGTATCTCAAAGGTGCACCTGTATGTGACTTTCCCCTTACACTCCTGACTTTAGAAACTGGCCCCAGCATAAGACACTACTCCAGTGAACAAGAATCTATTGATGTACAGGGCACTAAAGTCCAAATACCTCTTCATCCATAAAATCCTCAGGACCAAGAACAGATTTGTCTGCTCTGTTCTGCCGCGAAGACACAAAGGAAGAGGGTGTCCATCCTTCTTTTGAGCCAACAGTGTTGAAATACTCAGCAGAGAACCTTCCACTGAAGGCTCCATGAAACTGTTTATACCTTTCTTTTTCATCTCTGACAGTCTGATCCTGAAGAGGAACTGGTTTCTTTGGTCTTTCACCATCTTCAGGTCTCTGCTCAAAGGTTACTTTCTCCATGAAGCTTTCTTATTTTAAGAACAATCCATACCTGCTTTGCTTCTTATCTCCCTTACCCTGCTTACAATGGCATATTACTGAGCCATAAGAAGAGATGAAATACTGCCATTTGCAACAACATGGATGGACCTTGAGATAATCATGCTAAATGAAATAGGCCAGACAGAAAAAGTTGAAAATCACATGATATCACTTACATGTGGGATATAAACCTAAAAGCAACAAATGAACAGGACAACCAAACAGAGACTCATGGACATGGAATATAGTCTAATGGTTACAAGAGGGTAGGGGGTGGGTGAGGAGTGGGGAGGTAGACGAGGTAAAGGGGGTCAAATATAAGGGGGTAGGGGGAGGGTGAAATGGGTAAAGGGGATCAAATATATGGTACCTGAAGGAAACTGGACTTTGGGTGGTAAACACACAATAGAATATACAGATGTAAAATAATAATGTACACCTGAAAATTATATAATTGTAGTAACCAATGCTACCCCAATAAACTTAATTTTAAAAAATAAAAATTAAAAAAAAGAAAATTAAAAAAATTTGCTTTAAAAAAATAGAGCTGCCACAAAACCCAGCAATTGCATTTCTGGGTATTTATTCAAAGAAAACAAAAACACTAATTTGAAAAGATATATGTGCCTCTACATTCATTGCAGCATAACTAGTAATAACCAAGATAGGGAAGCAACCTAGATGTCCATCAATAGATGAATGGATAAAGAAAAAGTGGCACATATATACTAGGTAATATTACTCAGCTATAAAACATAAAATCTTGCCATTTGTGACAACATGGATGGACCTAGAGGATATTATGAAAGAGAAAGACAAATACTGTATGATTTCTTTTATATGTAGAATCTAAAAAAAATTACAAAGTGAATGAATACACAAAATAAAACAGAAACAGACCTATAGATATAGAAAACAAGCTAATGGTTGCTAAAAAGGAAGGGGTAAAAGGATGGGAAAAACATCTTTTTTAAATGCACAAACAAAAATAAAAAATAAAAGCACATACAGTGGAATGTTTCCTCCTCACTTGTATAGGCAGTGTTGGCGTGGATGTTATTAACAACTTCTTCTGGAGAATTGCACCTGGCTGATAGGAGCTACCTCCACCATAGAGGCCTTGGAGGTAACACCATCTCTCTCTCCAACTGGAGGCAGCCAATGACCGACTGTTGGGACTACAAAAGCCTGGCCCCCTTGTCTCATAATGAGGCAACTCTGAGGTATGATTTATACTCCTAATCTTTCCTGGATCAGGCCAAGCCTAGACTTTACCTTAGAACATGGACTTGCTAGGTAACTTCCCCTTCACTACCTTATTCCCCTTACTCTCCCATAGGAAAGGCCCCCTCAAAATCACATGTACCAAATCCCTGCCTATTTGGGCTGCTATAATAAAATATCTTAGATGGGCATGCTTATAAACAACAGAAATTTATTTCTTACATTTCTGGAGGCTGGAAGTTCAAGATCAAGAAGCCAGCAGATTTAGTGTATGGAGAGGCTTGCTTCCTGGTTCATAGATGTCCATCTCTTCCCTATAACCTCACATGGTGGAAGGGGTGAAGGAGCTCTTTGGGGTCTCTTTTATAAGGGCACCAGTCCCATTCAGGAGACATCTACCCTCATGACTTAATCACCCCTAAAGGCCCTACCTCCAAATACTGTCACGTTGGTGATTAAATTTCAACATATGAATTTGGGGGTATCACAGACATTCAGTCTACAGCATCACCTTAAGACATCACCTCTGTCCACCAGCCACCCAGTACCCCTACATGATATGACATAGTGTATGAATACACTCATTGCATATATATTTTATATACCATTATATATTTTAACATATTTTATAATTATATGTTGAATTATATTACATATATTTATATGTATTATATATTCCCTTTTCCCTTTTTTACACAACAATGGCAACCCTTCACATTATTACACCTTTTGCTCTTTCAGTGACTAAAGAAGTTCATACCTTAGAATTTTACAGCATAGAATCTCATTGAATCCATTCATCAGGAAATATCTAGCCAGACCCTCATAAAGAATATTGAGTTTATTTCCAATAGTTTGTTATTACAAATTATGTTACAATAAAAACCAGGGTTGGGAAAAATTTAAGCTTGTATATGACCCAGCAAAGGCAAGCTAGCAGGAGTAATGAATGTGGTCCAATGTTCCTGGCTGACTATGACTGCACCACACTGTGTATTTCAAAAAATCTGTCTGCATGGATGTTTGTAATTATCTCTGAATTCTTCACTCTCTGTCTATTCTGCTTAGGATCATTACATAAACTCTTTTCATTACATAAACATTTTCAGTTTATTTTCTGTAAACCTCTGCACAAACTCTCCTCTCTAAACCACCATCATTTACTTAGAATTATGATATTTTAGAGCCAGGATGGCCACAATTTGAAAAAAAAAATCAATCTGTGAAAAGGCCCATCATCATTAGACCAAAATTCTGACAATTTGTACAATTTCATGGGGAAAAGCAAGGAAACATTTGCTAGAGCAGATGGTCAAAGCTTTGTCTCCTATGCCATCTGCTTATTGAGAATTTCCCCAGCTGGCCATTGAAAGTCCCATTGGGAAGCACCTGTCCTGAGATTTTGAATTGTGATGAATAATTGCAGCATCTCGAAATCAACAACAATCCATTTCTGACTGTATCACCAAAAACAATCTCCGTTTGCAAACCCTCTATCCTGAATCTTGAAAATAATGTAATTTGGGTCACAAGTTATGGCTGATTCTTCGGTTTCATTCAAGTTATTGTTTGTGTCTTGGGGTAATTGGGTACTAATGGAGAGCAGAAAACAGGTGCCCGTCACCTTTTGAAATGAGGATAATTGGAACTCTCTTACTCTTGTGTTTCTCGGGGAGAAAGATATGTGAAGGGGAGAAAGATATGTGAAGCTTTTGAAACCCGGTTTTCATTTCTTTGTAAGGGGTTTTTTGCAATTATAGTCAAGTGCCTGCAATGTCCTGGGCACTCCATCAACTTGTGTGGAAGGAAGAATGAGGTACAGCTGAATGGTGAGAATAGATAATAGATGTGTTATTAACACCTGCGACAGCTGCTTAAGGGCGAACCTGTGATTTTTTTAAGAGTCAGCAGGAGCTTGCATTGACAATTTCTTTTTTCTTTTCTTTTCTGTACTATCTTTTCTTTTCTTCTTTTCTTTTCTTTTGTTTTCCTCTCTCTCTCTCTCTCTCTCTCTCTCTCTCTCTCTCTCTCTCTCTCTCTCTTTTTCTCTCTCTCTCTCTCTTCCTTTCTTTCTTTCTTTTTTGTCCTTCTGCAAAAACCCCATCCAAGGAGACCTTTTAACGAGGACTGAAAGCTTGAGTAACCAATAATGGAGGGTGGGGAGGGACTGCAGGACCTAGCCATCTCCCTGTCACACCATCCCCTGTCCATGCTCTTCTGTTGTCAACAATTCCTCCTTCTCAAGGATCCTCAACTGACCTTACTTAGCAGATTAGTGGACCGACTGTTGCCATGGAAACTACAGCTGGAGTGGGCGACAGGGAGGGCTAAGGAAGATGCAGCCTGAGACTCGGAGGTTGGAATTTTCCAGGCCCTCAAGTCATACAATGTGTAGATACCAAATTCTAGTCTAGGCATAGAGCAGGTGGACAATAAATATCTGTGTTTATTATTTGTGAATGAATGAAAATACAGGGTCTTTGATTTCACCTCTTCGAAGCCCCAGTTCAGTTACTAGGGCTGTGGAGTGGATTAAGCTACTCCCTGCCTACCCAGGCCTAGCTGCCCAAGTGTACCTGGGGATACCCTGGCTCAGAAGTGCCTGGCCAGGTGGAGGTTTGTAGAGATGCAAATCCCTAGGCTACTCTCTAGACTTCCCAAAGCAAAATATATTAGCCAAAGTATCCATCCACCTTCACAATCCTCGACACGAGGCCAGGCCTCAATGGCGAGTCTTGGAAATCTGAGCAGTGTCCGGCCAAAAACAGTAAGCTCACTGACACTGTCCCCTCCTTCATGTGTCCAGGCCACCAAGGCATGGCACTAACACCTCCTATTTACAACCCAGGCTCTGACTCCCCAGATCTGCCAGCAAGGCAGGAGGTTGTCCCAGGGCTCAGCAGAGGTCCAGCCTTGGTCAGCCTGGTGGGAGGGATGGCATATGAGGACAGAGCTTTGGCAGGCCCCTGACTAGTCACAGACCTGTGGACAGGTCCCTTCCAGCTGTGCCTTTGTTTGCTCATCTATAAGACAGGCCTGATTGCATGGCGAGCTGGGCAAGGCCTTGCCATCTGCTACATCCCTTTCCCACGTGGGACAACTCAGGCTGAGAGGAGACAGCCTCGCCCTGGGCCCAGTGAACTGTGACCACTGCCCAGAGTCTCCAGGACCCCCGAACCCACTGACCCCAGGGGTCCAGATCATGTTCACCTGTAGCGTCCAGGTGGCCATTCCACAAGCTGGCCAGATTCCGGGAACCCCGGGAATCCCAACGTGAATATGGGGCAGGCCATGCTACTCGGATACTCATCTTGGAGCGGGGCCTCAGGAGCATGGTCTCAGGAATGTGGAGAAGAGAAGCCGCCCTGGGACTCGAGGGATGGGGCTACTTCCCGGAGGTGGGCTGCTATGGGAAAGGTACTTCTGGTTGCGGTGGGGCAGGTGCCAGACCTGAGCCTTCAAACGGAGTGCGGCTCTGGAAGGGCACCAGTAGGGGCACCCAAGAGGTTGCTGAACTACTTGTCCTGCGTGCTCAGGAGCTGGAAAGGGGTGGCTGGGAGTGTGGGCGGGACCCCTCCCCTGTGCAGCCAGGCTGCTGCCTCATCTTTCAACATAGCAGTTTTTTTCTTTTCTTTTCTTTTCTTTTCTTTTCTTTTCTTTTCTTTTCTTTTCTTTTCTTTTCTTTTTAATTTATTTTTCAATTACAGTTGACATGCAATATTATATTGGTTTCAGGTGTACAGCATGATGGTAAGACATTTATATAACTTACAAAGTGATTCCCCAGGATTAGCCTAGTACCCACCTGGCACCATACACAGTTATGACAATATCATTGACTATATTCCCTCTGTTATAATTATATCCCTATGACTGTTTCGTAACTGCCAATTCATGCTTATTAAGTCCTACCCTCTTTCTGCCCAGTGTCCCATCTCTTCTCCCATCTGGCACCCATCGATTTGTTCTCTGAATCTATGAGCCAGTCTGGGCCATTTATTTTGTTCTTTAGATTCCATATGTAAGTGAAATCATGTGATCTTTGTTTTTCTCTGTCTTATTTCACTCAGCAGAATACCATTTAAGTCCATCCATGTTGTCACAAGTGGCAGGGTTTCGTTCTTTTTTATGGCTGAGTAATAGTCCATTGCATATATGTCTCACCTCTTCTTTATCCATTTGTCTATTGATAGACACTTAAGTTGCTTCCATATTGGTTATTGTGAATATAGTGGTGCATATGTCTTTTTGAGTTAGTGTTTTAGATTTCTTTGGCTAAGTACCCAGAAGTCCTCCACTGCAGTGTGTAGATCTGTGCCTTCCAATATGGTAGCTGCAAGCTCCTTGTGGCTACTGAGTGCTTGAAATGTGGCTGGTCTCAAAGAGACATGTTGTAACTGTGAAACATACACCAAATTTTAAAACCTAGACAGAAAAAAAAAACCATAAAATATCTCACTGATAATTATTTTACATTGTGTCATTGGTTCAAAGGGTAATATTTTACATATATTGAGTTCAATAAAACCTATAGTTAACATTGACTCCGCTGGTGTGTCTTTTTACCTTTTTCAATGTGGCTACTGGAAAATTTAGAATTACATTCATGGTATGCATTTTTGGCTTGCCTTCGAGTTCCACCATACAGTTTTAGAGTCTGAAATAATCTTGCTAATTTATTTCTTACTCATTTGTTTTCTGCATCCTCGTAGGATGGTGAACATTTCATTAAATAAAGGCTTAGGATATCTATCTTCTTGTTTATCATGTTCCCAGTACCTAGAATAATCAAATGCACATAGTCGACTACTTTGGGTTCTGGAGAAACTACAGATGTTTTTTGTTAGTGCTATGGTTCAAAATTGTCCCAGGAGACTAGTACAGATTTGGGGTTTGGGGGAAAGTGCAAGGGCCTATCAACCTGCCATCAGAAACATCTGTTCCTTGTAAATTCCCTGTCCCCTGCTCCACACCTAAAGTAGCTCCTGATTTGTCACTTTCTGTGCCCTACTCCAATTTATTATTCTCTAGAGAATGCCATTCTACCATAGATTTGGCCGTATTTATTAAATAGTTACATATATTATTTATATATATACATATATACATATATATGTGTGTATATATGTATATATACACATATATGTGTATATATATGCTTATATATACACATATATGTATATATACATATATACATATATGTATATATATATACACATATATATGTATATATACACATACTTGTATTTACTGTGTCCTTGAGTAAGACGTCATGGGTGCCTACCACCTAGAACAGTGTCTGGCAAACAGTATGAACTCGGAAGTATTTCTCGAATGAGTGAATCAGTCAAAGAACTAATTATGAGTGAGAACAAAGCCTGTTTATGTTATTGGAGCTGGTGGCCGCTGCAGAACAAAAACATGTTATTTCTACTTGTGTCTGCAAAGGCATACACAGCCTGTTTTCATTTGTCTGCTTTGTTTTGTACCCTTCTGCAAAGATACCATTTTTAATGGGCCTATTTTAAATTGTGAGGAGCCCAAATCCTGGGCAGGAGGCATAAGGCCTGTGCCCTCCCCTAGACCTCGCCTTCTTCCTGTCCTGTCATCTATTACTCTGCCCTGGTCCTTGAGAGCTCTCACTGGGTCTCAGTGATGAGGGCAGGCTCTGCCTGTCACCGTGGGAACTCTGGCCAAAGTGCTGTTGGGAAGGAGACTGAGAGACACTGAGCAGATGAAAGTTTCTAGACTGTGTTTGAATTAGAACTCCAGCCTGCCCCTACTAATGGTTCTCTATATTTGTGGGGGAATTGAAAAACTGTGGGATCATGGGAAAGTGACTTCACCTTTTTAAGAATCAGTTTTCTAAAAGTGGAGAATTATTTTTTTCTGAACCCCAGGGTTGTAGTGAGGGTTACGATAGATTCTGCTTACAAATCACTGGCCATTATGCCTGTCATATTGTAGCCAGGATTTGTAAAAAAGATGTTCTGGTCTTCACTTGCATCAGAATGGAGAGGTGGGAGAGATGAATGATTAAAAAATACAGAGTCCTGGGCTGCCCTGCTCTCTGCTCTCACTTCTACTCACCATCGCATCTAGGAAACAATAGGGAATGGTGTGGAGTTTGGCAAAGGGGAGCCTGTGTTTTGCTGAAGTGGGCAGATGCCACCAGACACAAGCCAATGGCTTCTATGCATTAAATTGAACCTAATGTTGCTAAATCATCTGGAGAAACTGAAGATCCATATTTTTATGTAGGATTTCAATGCTGCTTTAATGCTCATACATGGTTAATGGGTGCGTAAACTGGTACAGTATTTATGTGGGGCAAATTGGCATTATCAATACAAAATTTAAGTGCCTATCCCTTTTAACCCAGCAATTTTATTTCCAGGAGTATGTTGAACAGATGCACTTGCGTGTAGATGTGTGAAATAGTGTGTGTACACAGCAATTCACAGCACTATCATTTGTTGTAACAAAGGGTTGGAAATTACCTCCATTTCCACAAGGAGGGGATGGATTATATGTTATGGGACATCCCTAGAATGGGTCTAGATACTCTGAATCTATACGGAAAAACAAGTAAACCACATAAGAACTGGTATGCAATGATCTCTAGGATTTCTCTGTTTTATTTAATGTGTGTGTATCTGCACTCTCGGTGTTTTGCAGATATTAACTCGTGTGATCCTCACAACAAACTCTATTTATAAAAGCTGAGGAAACTAACGCACCAGGAGATGAAGCAACTGACCCAGAGTCCCACCGTAACATATGGAGAAACTGGAGATCAAACTTAGTTGGCTTCAATCCACATTTTTAACCACCATGCTATTCTGTCTTCACGTTTAGTGGAACATAGAAAGTTGCAGGAAAAATAGATGTAAAAATTACCATTCTGTTAAAAAAAAAAAAGGCAGGGGAGGTTGAGACAAGGGAAGAAGGCCAAATTTTTATTTTACAATATTGCACAGAAGATGATTATGTTCATGAATTTAAAATGTAATCACTATTCAAAAGGTACTACCATTTAAAAGGAGGGGAAAAGGTGAAGTTCAAAACAGTATTGGTGGCTTTGTCCTCCCAGAACTTACCCATGCCTGCTATCATATTATATATTCATCTCCACATGCGTGCCACTGCATCTAAGTTGTAAGAAGAATCATTAAAGAGGGCACTGTGGGCTTTTCTTTCTTCCTCATGGTCTCCCTGGAACAAAGCCTGGAGTTTAAAATAGGTATAGAATGGACATATTACAACAAATTATCTATGTTCACCATCAACTTAAATAAATGTTTGTGGAATTAATAAATGGTTTAATGAATGAAAGCATCACTTGGAGAAAAGGTAAGGTTTATATCACCGGTTCTTTAGAGTGATTTGGGGTTTCTATCAGGCTGCAGAGACCCTCACAAACCCTTCTCTCTTCCCCCCTTTCTGCAAAGACCCTTGTCTGAGGATGCATTTTAATTGCATAAAAGCCACAAGAGGACTTTTAATAGGTCCCAGTCCTTCCCATCCCCCCACCAGGCTACTTGGGTGGTTATCAGCCTCAAGAATTGTTATCTGGCAACATTCATTGCTATGGAAACCTCAGCCAGCCAGGGAACGGGAGGAGGCTGTAACAAGAGCAGAGAGGGACTCAGGGAGCCTAGAATTTTCGAGGACTATGAGTGCCTGCAGGTTCAAAATCCCAGCCTGGATTCCAGCAGGGCTTCTTAGAAGTTCGTGGAGGGCATTATTGGGAAGTGGGACTGTGGGCAGGTGGCTTCTCACCCCCACTCAGAACCCCTCACCACATGCAGAAAAGCATCAGAGTTCATGGGGCCTGGTGACAACTAACTCAGCCGCTGTCCAGTATTTAGTTCCACTCCTGGAGGTCCCAGCCTGTGTTTCTCAAGATGGGCCCTAAACTCCTCCTGCAGGGTCCCAGCCAAGGTGAAATTTGTTAAACATGCAGATCCGTGGGCTCTACCTTAGAAAAAAAAATTTCTAGACTCTTCCATCATTCTCACCTCAATCATTTTCTGGTCATATTTTCTCCAGATAATCTGTCTGTGTCTACGATCTTATTTCTTGTTTGCTTGTATTTGTCCCTCTCTCCAGTTCAGTATAAGTGAATCTGTGAGCTGGGCCATGTCTTAGTTACCTCTGGTCTCTTGGTGCCTTTAATAGTGTTTGACACAGGGTAGGCCTACGGTACAAAGAACTTGGCTTGAATGAATGGGTGAATGGGTGAATAAATGAATGGATGGTTGGAGGGAGGGATAGACTGATGAAGGGATGGATGGATGGATGGATGGATGGATGGATGGATGGATGGATGGATGGGCGGGCGGATGGGTAGGGTGGATGGATGGAGGAATTTGTGCTTTCCTGTTATATCATGATCTCATAGGAGGTGATTGGAGTGGAACATATTCTGGATTCTTCTGGCTTTCATGGGAGGTAAAATGTATAATCCTGGCCTGCGCCTCCTTCATACTCCTCTCCAACAAGAGGACTCAGATTCTAGGACAGGAATGGGGTACATATACCACTTGATAAAGAGCCCGGATTCTCTTTTTTGGTACCAGCTTTACTGAGGTATAATTACAAATTAAAATTGTATACATTTGAGGCATACAGGGTGATAATTGGATATACCTGTACATTGTGAAATAACCATCATTATCAAGTTAATTAACATCCATCATCTCACAGTTACTCTTTCTTTCTTTCTTTCTTTCTTTCTTTCTTTCTTTCTTTCTTTCTTTCTTTCTCCATCTCTCTGTCTCTGTCTCTGTCTCTGTCTCTCTCTCTCTCTCTCTCTCTCTCTCTCCCCCTTCTTCCCTCCCTCCCTTCCTTTCTTCCTTTCTTTTTCTTTCTTTTCTCTCTCTCTTTCTCCCTCTCTCTTTGTGTGTATGTGTGTGTTTCTGTGTGTAGTGAGGACACTAAAGATCTACCCTCCTAGCTAATTTCAAGCACACCACACAGTATTGTAAACCATTGGCACCTTGCTGTCCAATAACAGGAGATCCTGGATTCTTCCAGGTCAGGCGGTGAGTGGAGGGCATGCTCTCACCTCCCTTCCACCACTGGTATGCCTGGATTTGAAGCCAGGTTAATTAGCTGTGCACCCCAGGGCCAGTCACTTAACTCCCTGTGCCTCGATTTCCTCATCTGCAAAATTAAGCTAATAATAATAATGCCTACCCTGTGGGATCATTGTCAAGATTGAAAGGGAAAAGGCATGTAAGCTCTCAGCACAGAACTTGCACATAATGGAGGCTCAGGTAGTGTCCTGTGGAGTTACATTCCATATATTTTTTTCATTTCATAAATATATACATTTCAGTAAATAATCAATGATCAACATATGTTATATGTAGATAAAATCAATATATATATATATATAATCTACCTGTATAAAATATAAATAAAACTCGATAGTTCTCAACTGAGGGTAATTTTGCCCCTCAGGGGACAATTTATCGATGTCTGGAGGAACTTTTGGTTGTCGCAAAGGGCATCCCGTGGTTGGAGGCAGGAACGCTGCTCAACACACTACAATGCACAGGACAGGCCCTCACAGCAGGATGATCAGGCCTCAAATGTTAGTAGCACTGAAGCTGACAAACCCTGGAATATACACTATTTATAAAAGTCTAGACCAGTAAGAAATAAAGATATAACATGGGCCACATATGTAGTTTAAAATTTCCTAGTATCCTCATTAAAAAAGTAAAAAAGAAAGTGGTGAAATTAATTTTTAGACTATCTTGTTGAACCCAATACATTCAAAATATTATCCCTTAATGAACATGTAATCAATATAAAACATTATTAATGAGATAGTTTCCTTTTTTTCTCATACGTCTTTGAAATCTAGTGTGTGTTTTATACTTTGCAGCACATGCCAATTGGCACCCAATTTCCAGTGCTCAACAACTGGGTTGGGCTGGTGCCGTGGTATTAAATAGCTCAGGACAAACCACATCACATGCTGAAAAAAATGGCCAGCAGAGGGCGTCACGAAAATACCATGGAGTTCTTTAAACCCTATCCAACTCGAGAGAAATGTATCCAATTGTCAGAGCCTGAGAAAGAAGAGAGTTTAAGGCCATAGACTCCATTCTCTCTTCATGCAGGGAGAAGGGAAGCAGAGAGGAGAGGCAGGCTGCTGTCTCCTCTTATGTATTGTACGTCACCTTCTAGGGAGATGAAAGCAGTTAACAACAAAGACTTCCAAGCCTGATGACTCAGATCCAAATCACTCTCCTGTCTGCACAGGCCCATCCACCCTACTGACCTAGTTGTGTCAGTCTGTGGCCTGAATTTCCTCCATGGTCTGTCCAGCCTCAGTGCCCCTCTGGCAGCCAGAGCCATCTTGCTTGGACACATGTCTGACTATGGTCCTCCCCTGACTAATGTCCATCAGGGGCCTCCTACTGCACTCAGGGTGAAATCCAAGCCACTGACCTTGGCCTAAAATATATCTCCTCATCTGGCTTTCACCAAGCCCTCCAGCCTGGCCCTCTCAGCTGCCTGGCTCACCTGGGTTTTGGGCTATTACAGGTCTAGTTGTGTCTCCCCAAAACTCATGTGATGAAACCTTAACCCTACTACCTCAGAATATGACTATATTTGGAGATGGATCCTTTAAAGAAGTGATTAAGGTAAAATGACATCATACGAATGGCCCTAATCCAATGACTGGTGTCCTTATAAGAAGAGATTAGGAGACAGACACACACAGGGAGACAACCATGTGAGGACGAGGGGAGGAGATGACATCTACACGCCAAGCGGAGAGGCCTCAGGAGAAAGCAGCCCTGCTGATACCTTGATCTTGGACTTCTGGCCTTCAGAACTATGAGGAAGTAATTTTTCTTATTTAAGCCCCCTGGTATGTGGTACTGTGTTATGCCAGCTCAAGTAAACCAATGCAATCACTCATTTTTCAAAAAATGTATTTAAAAAACAAATATATTCTGGAATCATAACTGATACTAAAACAGATCATTGTTGTACATATTAGAAACTCTAAAAAAAAAACCCCAGATATCTCAAATGAAATATGGAGACTGTGGAGGGCAACTGGTAAATCTCCACAGAAATGCAAATCCGGAAAGGAGCCAGACCCTGTTTAGAATCTTACACTCCTGGGGGGAAGAATTGATTTGTTCACAGTATTTACATAATGATATATAATCTGACTCTGAGTCCCCTCTGAAGCCTTCTTGCTCATTTCCACCACCACCCTCCGCCCCACTCCCATTCTGTAAACACATCACGTGCAAATCCTCTTATTTTGCCTTTCCCCAATCAGTCCTCTCAAACGATCTTGAGCTGTACTGAAAATGCAAGGTCATGGAGGTGATAGATTTGGTGGTTGTCCCACTAGAAACTTGGTCCCAGGCTGACAGTCTCTTCCTTGGAGCTGATGAGACACAGCTGGGAGAGATACAAGAACACTCGTTAAATGCAGGGTCATTCTTGTTTTGTTGACTGTGTCAACGTTGGATTAATTGTTAGGTCAGAAAGTCTAGTTTCCACGGGTTTTGTGGTGAACTATGAACTGTCAATATGATGAAGAAAGTAGAGGCCAGTGGGGAAACAGGGACCCGGGTCGGGTTTCCTGTTCTATTTTATTTTCAATGTTATTTTAATTTTAAACCTAACTTCCTTCATTTTTTTTAAAAATAGTACATTTGAAAAGGTTAAAAAGATATATAGTGAGAAGACCCTCTGTTGTCCTGTGGTTATCTAATTTGCTTCCTATGAGGCAATTGTGATAAGGCAACACTTTCTAGTCACATGCAGATGGCCTATGGATGGGCAAGTAAATATGCTTATACATTTTCCCCTTTTCATACTAAATTTAGCATACTACACCTACTGTTTTATATATTGTTTTTAATTTTGGAGAGTATGATGGAACCTAAAGCACTTCTGTGTTCCTTTTTTTTACAGCTGTGTAGTATTCCATTTAATGAATTAAATTAGAAATATTATTACTCCTCATAAATGTATGTCTAGCTTATATCCAATCTTTGGCAAGCAAAAATTATGTTGAAATAAATTACCTTTTTGGTGAGTAAATGTAAAGACACCTGGGTGTAATGATGCTGCTGGGAGAAAGAAAGAGCAGGCTCAGTACTGACATGCTCATGCTCCGGGTATTTTACATATTTGGAAACATCTGTTTGGGGCGATGTCAACAATCTCTGAATACTTTGGCATCTGCATATCCCGATTAGGGCAACACCATACACTTTCCATGATAACTGAGCATTCCATGCTGATTCCTGGCATGCTGAGCAAGTCCTTCTCCCTTAGCTGACATTGCCTGCTGAGGGCTGTGCAAGAAATGTTTAACCCTGTCCCAAAAGAGTTTTATCTCTTTGTCCCTATCCCCTGGGGGTAACCTCTAAGCACTTGGAATGTCCTTCCTGATAAGAGTGTCTTTGTGTATTGCCAGGAACAAGAAAATAGCTGGCAACTAAATTTTGACTGTCATTGATTTAAGACACAGCCTAATTTTGGTGATGCAAAAGTTTGGGGGAAAGAGGTGCATTTTAGAATAAATAGATCAAAGGAGGCAGAATGAAATGTGCTGGGTGTTGTAATGGGTGGTGGGAAGACTGACTTCATAGACCTGAACACAGGTTATGGAGCCGAAGTAGAGAGGTTTCTGGGACCATGTTACCCAGGCACTTGTAGACCCTGGCAAGGAGCCTAAGTATGAGTGACAAACTGTGATTTGGCACCAGGAAATGTTTTTAATTTAAGGAGCCAGAGCAGGAGAGAGACATGATTATATTTTCTTTTTTGACTACTGATTGCTCGTTAGACATTGGATGATAGCAGAGAGACAGTAGAAGACAAGAAACCAAGTGATAGTCTACTGCAATAGTCCAAGCAGGAGGCCATAGTGGTTTGAACCAGAGGGGTGAGAGATGGAAAAGTCTCAAAAGGAATAGAAAAGATGACAAAGATGGGAGAGACATTTCTGACCCAGGAGTAGATAAATGTAAGATTTTTAAAGCAAGGATGGGAAACCCAAGGAGATGCTTGCTGGTCCTCTGTAGAAATTTTTGCAAAATGCAAGAGCCCAGATAGTTCCCAAGGAATTTTTGTGTTGCTTTCTATCGTCTTGGATTCAGAACGATGTAGTCAGTATTCGAGAATCACCATAGCCAAACCATAAAAACATTTGAGAGCGAGTCATTGTTCTCCAGAGCATATCTCTGGGCTCCACTTCCCACCAGCTTTTCTCTAATTTTCTTCTTATGTTATTGCTCTATGTTCTGGGTGCTCGATGTAGTAAGTTTTTATTATTAATTATTAATAATAATTATTATTATTGTTCTGTCACGGTAGAGCACAGGGGTGCATCAGACATGTTGCCTCATGAGTTAGTTTATCGATCTGTTTCTTCTGTTGGATAGTGAGTCACTCAAGGGCAGGCACATGTTCTGTATTTTCCCTGAATAGTTCCTTGCACGCAGTAAATAATCCCACCTGTGGAGCCAGACCATATTGTATCTGAGGGATCACCCTCAAGAGAGGCAGAGTTTCCCAGTATATTCTATAGCTTCGATCTATGCAGATAAAAATGCTTACACATGCTGCTCCTTTTTCCTGCTTTCCGAAGTAGACCCTATCAGTGGTGGTTTCAAATGGTGGGCTCTACATAGGTTTAGCCTTATGGGTGGTCATTTCATAAGGTATATAAATGTCTAGTCAGTATGTGTACACCCAAAACTAACATGATATTGTATGCCAACAGTGATTGAAAAAATAAAAAATAAAAAATAAATAAAGATTTTAAAAGGAAAGACATTTTAGTTTAGCAAAAAAAAGATATTGAGGTATATATGGTTGAAATGCTATCGTTTCTGAAATTTGCTTTAAAAATAGTACAGGGTCGTGATGGGAGTGTGGTTGCTGGAGCGTGAGTGGGTGATTATTGAAACGGTGTGTACATTGCCAACTCTCGTGTATTTTCAAACTTTTCCACAACACTGCCCCCCACCCATCACTTCTCCAGCTGCTACCCTCAGAGAGAAAAAAAGCCAGGAAGAGACAACCTTTAATTTTAAAGATTAACAATTTTTCATTTAAATTTTGCTGAATTCCCACTGCACCAGGAGCAGTGGATGCTTCTCAGTTTGAGGTGAGAAAATGAAATATTGTGAAGCCTATGATGACATCTTTGGCCTTTCTGGCTATAGGCTTCCCTCCTTGTGGGCACATTTTCCCCCTGCAATGATTTTACTGCAAAGACTTGCTCTTTGGAATTGAGCGTGATTCAGACCTCAGAAAATATCAGTGTTATATCCCAAATGAATTTTGCACTCAAATTCCCAAAGCAGCAGTTCTCTATCATATGTGCATCCTGTATGTCATCTGCATGTCACGCTGTGTTTCTTTGGGCGCCTTCAACGATGCCCACCTGGTGTGTTCTCCTTCTTCTCTAGCCCATGAGTTCCTTGGCACTCTTGTGTTCCAGGAGCGGACATACCTGAGCCATTTGTCACAGGGTCAGCTTTCCTTAAGCTAATCCCCACAACAGCTGCATGGCCCTGGGGCTTCTCAGGCTGCCTCTGCCAGCACAGGGTCTTGCACAGAGGGGACACAGACCTGTGATCACAGCCAGCTGCTGCCACATTGTGAACTCAGGCCGCCCATTATAGCCCTGGGCTCCGTCAGAGGGGAGCAGCAGCCAGACACCCCGCTGTCTAACCTGAAAGGCACTCCCTGAACCGATAGGGACATCCGTTGAGACATCTCGGGCTCCGTAGCAAATGATCCCACCCGCCACCGTGGTTTGACACCACCACCCAGGTTTTCCTAAAATCGAGGACATGGGTCAGTGACCTCTTTTCTGAGTAGAGGACCAGGGGCTCAGGTGAAGCGTCCGGGTGTCCTTCCTACAGGACGGGGCCCAGCGGGACACACTGTAACAAAATCTATGGAATCCAGCGTCACAGCAGCTCGTGGCATCTCTCAGAGCTGATTTTGGCTTTTTGTGTGTCCCCTAGCTCTCCCTGCACCTTCGCCACAGCCATGGTTCCCTTGAATGCCTGTCCATTTCTGAATTATTCTGTGCCATGCCCAAAACACGAGCAAGGGGTTCCCAGCACACACCCACCCACGGCCCCTGACCTTTCGGGCATCCAGCTCCCCATCTCAGAGGTGACCAGAATAGGCCCCACCTCTCTGGTCCAAGAACAGGAGGTGTGGCACTAAGCACAGAGGTGAACTTCAGGTCTCCAGGTGTGTGAGAGAGTATGACTGCTGTGTATGAGTGTGTCTGCGAGTGAATGTGTGAGCATTTATATGTGTGAGAGTATATGAGTGTGTCTGTGTGAATGTGTTAGAGTGTGTCTGTGAGTGTGTGTGTGTCCATGAGTGTGTGTGTGTTGTCTGTGAGTGTGTGTGTGGTGGCCAGGTGTGGAGAGGCAGGGATGATGAACAGGCACAGGGGATTTTAGGGCAGTGAACACTCTATGACACTGTACTGATAAATACGTGTCATTATATGTCTATTGAACCCTCAAAATACACACTACCAAGAATGACCCTGATGTAAGCTGTGGTCTCTAGGTGACAATGACATGTCCCTGGGGTTCACCAATTCTAAGAGGCACGCCCTCTGGTGGAGATGTGTATGAGGGGGGAGGCGGTACATGTGTGGGGACAGGGGACTTATGGGAAATCGCCACTACCCTTTCCTCTCAGTTTTGGTGTGAAACTAAAATGCTCTAAAAAATAAAGTCTTCATTATTAAAAAAAAAAAAAAGAAAAGAAAAGAAAAGGAAAGAAAGAAAGAAAGAAAGAAAGAAAGAAAGAAAGAAAGAAAGAAAGAGAAAAAGAAAGAAAGAAAGAGTGAAAACCAAACCGTGAAAATTAGGGTGGTTAAACCAGTGGTTCTCAGTCAGGAGACAGCTGGCAATGCCTTGGGGACATTTCTCTTGTCACAACATTGGGGAGGGGAATGTGTTATTTGTATCTGGTATATAGATCCCAAGGATGCCTCTGAACTTTTTAGAGTGCCCAAGACAGCCCTACCACAAGTATTACCCAGCCCCAAATATCCCTAGTGTCCCTAAGGGTGAAGCTGAGAAACCTCGGCCACCAGCTCTTGCCTTCCAGGGACCTGAGCAGAGCTGCCTTTTGTCTAGAAGTGATCAGCGAGTACTCCAAGCATGCCAGGCCTAAGAAAAAAAAGCCCTCTGGAACAAAATGGGAAGAATGGACAAGGGAATAACATTTGGAGACAGAAACATTTTTGAATGAGAAGCTGTTAGGATTTTCATATGAGGCCAAGTGGCCAAGATAGGCCCTCAGCTCTGCAGAATTCCACGGAATTTCTATTGAGCTAAGTAAGGGCCAGGGTGGTGTCCAGGCAGTATATACACTCATGTCACCAAGGATGGTGACGGCTCTTTCGGACCCAGCCCGGGACAGAGAACATACCCGAGAAAAAGCTTTCTAAAACATGGGGGGAAAGTAAAAAACAAGAAAACAAAATAAAACAAAAATGTAATACTAACCATCTGCTTGGCGCACTGTTATCACCACATTCTGTTCCTAAGCAGTTTTTTCTGTACAGTTTGAGAGCTGGTCAATTCCCAACATTATTCTCTGAGGAAGTAACTTTCTGTCCTATGGACCCTTCACGGTATCTGGAAAGCAGTCTGTGTCAATTAAATGCTCACCAAACAATTCCACTAATACATGTATTAGAACAAGAAGTATTTGTGTTTGTGTGGGTGCCTCATTCTGTGTGTGTGACATCTGAAAATACATTTATGTATGCCTTTATATATATGTTCATAGACACACGAATAAAAAGATTAGATATGATAACTCCAGGTACCACATTTTTTGCATGTGTGTCAGGTCTTCCAAGCCTCAAGCCAAGTGCTTTATGGGTAGATCAAGTCATTTCATTCACGGGGGAGGCACCGTCTCCATCCCCTCTTTGCAAAGGAAAAGTTCAAGATCAGAGAAATTCTGGCACCAGCCGGAGGTTCTGTTACTGATAGTACTAGACTGTGGACCAGGTCTGTGTGATGCTAGGCTGGTCTCCATAATGACATGTCCATTCCAGCTTGAGAACTGCAGCCTCCATTCTGAAGGGCTAGGGGCAAAGGGCTGTGGTCCCAGACCCACTGGGACCTTCATGTTCGTTTCCCTGGTGCATGGCCTTTGGGCCCAGCATGTGCTAGCATTTGATACATATTTGTGGAGTGACCAGCAAAAGGTGTACTATTAGTGTTCTGTTGCTTTGTAACAAATCACCACAAACTCAGAGGCTCGAAAGAGCATGAAATTCATCATTTCTCAGTTTTCCAGCTCAGGAATTCAAAGTCAGGCTGGCTGGGACTGCCGTTTAGGGTCTTATCAGCCTAAAGTCAAGGCATTAGCCAGGACTGCGGTCTTATCTGAGGGACAGGGCTCTCTTGCAAGCACATGCGCATGTGTACACATGCGTGCGTGCGTGTGCGCGCGCACTCACACACACACATACACACTCACAGGGAAACTTTTTTTGGCAGAATTCATTCTGTTGCAGCTACAAAACTAGATCCCCTGTTCCTTGTCACATGATCCCATACGCAAATCGTAATGTGGCGTCCACCTCTCTTTTCCAGGCCAGAAGGTGGCATGTCCCTCTGTGATCAGCTGACTAGCTGACCAGCTAGAGACCACGCTGTGCTGTTAAAGAGCTCAGCTGATTAGGTCAGGCCCACCTAGGTTATCCTCCCTTCTGCCAGAGAAGGTCACATGACCATGGAAACATGATCTCATCATAGTAACAGGTCCCCTTGCACTCACAGGGATTACACAGGGTGTGTCCACAGTGAGTAGGAACCACGGGGAGCAGGGCTGCTGATTACTTAATAACTGTGGAGTCTGCTTCTAATCCATCTAGGAGTCCTGTGAGTATGAGTTTGTTTGTTTGTTTTTTAACACCTACAGCACCTGGTATTCCTAGGTGGTCTCCCATCCAAGTACTAACCAGGCCTTACCCTACTTAGCTTCTGAGATCAGACGAGATTGAGCACGTTCAGGATGGCAAGGCCATAGACAGTGTGAGCTTTTTTACCAGTAGCTTAGATTTTCTGGATACTCTTGCTTCTGCCATTTTTTAAGTTTTAGGAAAGGCGATACATTTGAATGTTAACATGAGAGAAGAGGTAGCAGAGAAATAAATCTGCTTCCACCTTTGCTCTCTCTGTCCTCCACTCCCCCACTCCGGTTGACAGTTTTCTTGTGTGTCCGCCCTGAAATATTCTTTAAGTGTTTTAAGTGTGTGTGTTATATGTATGTGTGTGTTTATTTCTAACTACAATTTTTAAAATAATAATAATAATAATAATAATTTCATCTTCATACATACATGTTAAAATCTGGCTTTTTCACTTAATTTTGGAAATTATTCCTTAGCACACTAGAGCACAGGTTTCCATGGCAACCTGAGTCTGCCTCCATCCCCCACAGCCGTGAGAACTCTGGGGGAGAATGTGGATGGTAGAATGACAGACCCCGGAACTTGCCTGACTGGGGGTACAGAGGGGAGGCGTGGACTTGAGACTCTAATCAGTGGCTCAGGTTTGTGTTTCATGCCTATTGAATTGGGTCTTTGGATAAAAGGGCTTTATAGGGAGGCAAAACCGAACTGTGTTTGCCTTCTGCAGGATCAGAAATCACAATTTTCCAGTAGCTGTGCAAGTGTCTGAGGCATGTCAATGGTCTCTTCTCACCATTCATGAATTTCCTCCTTCATCCCTTCTCTTGTTATGCACATATTGAATAACACCTACATATGGGCTATTCACTCTTGTGTGTCCCAGGAACAAAACTGTGAGTGAACCCCCTATTTGTAATGGTTAAAAGGTGGAAAGAGCACAGTGTCCATGGACAGGTGTCCAATGGATAAACAAAATGTGGTGCATTCATGCAATGGAGTATTATTCAGCCTTAGAAACAAAGGAACTTCCGACATAGGCTACAACATGCATGAACCTGAAGACATATGCTCAGTAAAATAAGCCAGTCACTGTATGGTTTCACTTAAAAGAATGTACCTAGAGCAGTCAAATTCATAGAGACAGAAATTAAGATGGTGGGTGCCGGGGGCCTGGGGGAGAGAAAGGGGAGATTTATTGTGTAATGTAGACAGAGTTTCAGTTTTGCAAGATGAAAAAAAAATCTGGAAATGAATGGTGGTGATGGTTGCACAACAATGAATGTACTTAGTGCCACTGCACTGTGCACTTAAAAATGATGAAGATGCTAAATTTTATAAGATGTGCTTTTACTACAATCAAATTAAAAAGAGAAAAGAGAAACTTGATCCCTACAGTAGATGGGCAAAAAATCTCACCGTCAGTGGGAGGGAAGGGGAGATGTGAAGAGTGAAAACAAAAAAGAGAATATCACTATTTTACAAAAATAAACCATGGCTCACCCAGGCCGTGAAACTACAAAGAATGCCAAAATAATCATTATTATAAAAGCGGAGACTGTGGTTACCTCTTGAAGAGAGGGGCGGTGGGGGCTCCTGGGACCCCGTTCCCTTTATTAACTTAGGAAATAGTCACAGTCCTGTTAACCTGTGCAAATGAGTGACACGTGCCTTTCGCCCTCGTGTATTTCATATCTCACAATGAAAAATGTTATGGAAATTTTCTTAAATTGCGAGGAATCCCTTGCTGTAAGAAAAGACAATTCTGTGACACTTGAAAGAAAGAAAGGGGGAGGGGAAAGGTAACTATGGAGAGAGCTTGTTTGGTGGCAGCTTTAGAGATGTGCCCTGAACAGAATCACTGGATCACTTCCCAAATTGTACAAATGATGCAAACGTGCTGTGACTCACTGAGGTTGGAAATTTGTGAGTGAAAACAGCTCTGAGCAGTTCTGTGCTGGGTTTTGAGAAATGGTATTTAGCACTTAAATGTCAATGTGTTAAGCCTAATGAATGGGCAGCCAAATGGCGATTATTGCAGGACACTGTGTGCCAGATGTGCAACTCAGGGTGACAGGAACAGCTCACAGGGTTTTAAACATCTGCTCTAGCGAACGCTGTATTTTCTTCTCAGTATAACTGAATAAACTCATTTATTTTCCTCTAGCATTTTATACTGGAAAATAAAATACACTTTCCAAAAAGTGCATAAAACATAAATGCATAGGTTAAGAAGTATAAAATAGACACACTGATGAATATCATCTCAGTTAAGAAATATGATTTTGCCACTGTCTCCATCTCCTACCACCATATGTCACAGCTTCATTCCTCTACCCAGAGGTAACTGTTTTCCTGTTCGTTTGTTCATTTTGTTTGTTTCTTTATTTATTATTTTTATTATTTAAAAAAAATTTCCCCCAACTCAGTTGGCATACAATATTATATGAATTTCAGGGGTACGGCATAGTGGTTAGACATTTATATAACTTACTGCATGATCACCCCACTAAGTCCCGTCCCACCTGGCACCATACAATTACAATATTATTAATTGTATTTCATTCATTTTTCAAAGCAGTTCAGGATCAGGGTGATGTACACTGCATTCTGGATCTAAAATGTTGTAGCCCTGAGCTGGTTATATTCTCTTGGAAGGGAGGCAAGATGCTTCAAACATTGCCAAACACCTTCACGTCTGTGGGGTTCCAGGAAGGCTGCTAAAGGAAGGCCATTTTCAACACATAGGAGGTTGTGAGGTATGAGATAAAACACTGAGAAGGTGGATCAATCCCGCAAACTGGAAAAGAAAACCAATTGCTTTCTGGACACAGACACCACAGCTTTCTGGGAGGTTGTACACTGGTTGATTTAAAACCCACTGTCTTGCTAATACGGCTGTAAGTTGGGGGCAGTGGCCGCAGTGGGGGAATTGAGTTAATTCAAAAGAAAAACCTCATGCTTCGGTGAAGAGGTAACCAAAGGCAGGTTCCAGTACAAGAGATAACCCTCAAATGTGTTTATTGCCTGAGTAATATAACCAACCCCCCCAACCCAGAAGGAAATTGCTGGAAGGGAAAGTTGTCTGTTTATGTGTAACCTAGTGACCCCACTGATGTTAGCTAAATGTGCTGGCAGATGGCAGTTTTGAGGAGGGGTATGGAGAGAGGATGATGAGGCTGCTGTGTGCACGGAGGGGATGCAGCGTGTCCAGACCCCACGTAAGAGATGCTACCGCAACCATGGTCTAGGCAGAGAGGATGCACCTGAGGCTCGGGAGAGAGGTTGCCATGAAGACAGAGCACCCAGTGACAAATTTTAGTGAGATATGGATGACCCTAGATGGCAAAGGTTCCAAGGCTAGACTTTTGGGATTGATATTCTTTCCCCGAATAGAAGCCATCAGAACATTGTTCCAGGCCAAGCGTGTGCACAGGAGACCTCAATCCAAGCTGTGACATAGAATGCTCCCCGAATTCATGATCAATGCATGTTGGGAACTCAGGGTGTACGTGTGTTTATGCTGCCATTTTATGAAGAGGAAAAGGAGAGGGGCTTTTCAGCAAAGGCACAATGTACTCACATTCAGTGGCTGTCCTTTTCTAAATGGAAGGTGTTCGAGCCCTTCAAGATTACTTTGCTGATTATTTCCATGCACACTGCTAGTTGTAATTATATAAAAGTAAGGACAGAAGCTAAAAACCTGTCCTTCTATTTGATAATGCAATGGCTTGGAATTATGGATTCTGGTAACAGTACTTGGCCAATGATTAATAAACCATAAACACTCCTTGTTCTGATGTCTTGGGGGAAAAAATGAGAGGTATAAACCAATGGGGGAAGTTTCTCTTTTCTTACTTTGTATCTCCATGTATAAATACACACAAACAGAGACACACACAGATACGCACAGAGACACAGTAATAATATTGTCTGTTTTCTTTTCTTTTTTTTTTTTTTGCAACAATGTGGCATGAGTTAAGGAAAAGCAAATGAAGCCTCAGGATATATCCCTAACTTTCTACTTCTTACAAAATATTTCCCCTCCCCCAGGTTCCCTCACAGAGGAAATTCTGTGGCCTCACAGTCTTCCTCTTCATTGCACGAACATTATTAATCCACTGGGGGCTTTGGGCTGATTGTGACATGGTCAGGTGGCCCTTGAGCAGCTCAGCCTTGTTTATGATGGGTCTCTCCATCCTTCAACGCTGCCTGGTAGGTACATTTCAGATCATATGTGGTCAGAGTCATTATCTATTCTTTGATACTAATGGCTTTGGGTCATGCTTAACAAGACCTTTGGCACACTTTGATCACAAAAAGCACTCATCTATGTTTTCCCAGGGTGAGCATTTTAGTTTTCAATTGCTATGCTACAATAACCACAAACTTAGTTCCTCAAAACAGTGACCATTTCCATGGACCAGGGGTGCAGGTGTGGCTGGACACTGCTTGGGTCTCAGCAGGCTGCAGTCCAGGTGGCGGCCAGCCTGTGTTCTCAACTGGAGGCTGGACTGGGGAAGGACCTGCCTCCAAGTCCACAGCCTGTTAGCAGGGTTTGTTTCCCTGTGGCCATGGGACCGGGGGCCCAACTTCTTGCTTGTGGTCTCCTGGATGTTATTCTCATCTTCTAGTGGCACCGGTGGTCCCTGGCCATTTGAGCTCTCACAACATGGCCAGCAAAGAGAGTCTAGAGCAAATTTGCTGGCAAGATAGTCTTATGAGATGGAACGTAATTATGAGAGTGACATCTCGTCACCTTTGCCATATACTGCTTGCTAAAAGCAAGTCACACATCCCATGTGCACTCAAGAAAAGGGGTGTGAATGCCAGGAGGTGGGGGGTCATGGGAGGCATCAGTGCCTGTTCAGTAAAAGAAGGAAGAATTCTCTTTTCTTTTTTACACCCAGACACTGTCCTTTTACACACCTCTCAGGAGGCATTTGTCCCATCTGGGGTGGAAAAGAAGGTTCAGCTGGAAGAAACAGTCTGACATAGCTTGTCGTGTCCAAGGAGGTGCAGTAGAGTGTCAAGACTCAGTCCAGTTGCTGGACAAAAGCTCGGCCTGATAACACCCAACAGAACTTTCCCCAGAGGAGGTCAAGGAAGTGCTTGTGTTTTCACAGAACTCATGAGGAGAGCAGCTTCTTGGGAAAAACTCGGTATGGCTAGTGATACAGTGCTGCCCATGTTCAAACTGTCAAAATATTTTAATCGCAGCTGTCTGCTTTGCAGGTTACATCCCCAGATGCCACTGATAGCCAGTTCCCCTGAATTTCCTGGGACCAGCTGTTCTTTCTCCTCACAGTCTGACATAACTGATCCCTGTTTTACATGCCTGAAGGGGGTTCAGCACACAGTTGGCTTTCATGGGCGCACATTTCACATTTCAATGTTGTGATGCAAACTTCTTTTTAGATACGCTTGTTGTAGTGAATTCCATACGACGTTATGCCTTTCTCAGCCTTGGCACTGCTGACACGTCAAGCTGGGTCACTCTTTGTCGCAGGGGCCTGATTTGTGCATGCAGAAGGTGGTGGAAGGTGGACTGGGGGTTAACTCTTGGTCTTGCACATTCTCCAGGTTTGGACAAATGTGTAATGACATGTCTCCACCACGACAACATTACAGAGTAGTTTCACTGTCCTAAACATCCTCTGGGCTCCACCCAACCCTCCCTCTCACAACCCCTGGCAACACCTGATCTTTTTCTGTTTCTGCAGTTGTACTTTTTCCAGAATGTCATCAACTTGGAATCATACAACATGTAGCCTTGTCACACTGGCTTCTTTCACTCAGTCATGTGCATTTAAGGTTCTTCGATGTCTTTTCATGGCTTGTTAGCTCAGATCTCTTTAATCCTGAATAGTATTCCATGTCTGGATGTGAATGACTTTTTGAATGAATGAATGAATGAGGGTGAAGGTGTCTCTCTTGACAGTCCGTGGACTCCATTTTATTCCACATGTTTAGAACAGCTTTAGTCACACGAGAATGGGGGTGCTCCGTCAATATTTCTGACTAAATGGGGCTTAGAAACAGTGGTCCTCAGAGGAGATGTGGGTTTCTATCTATGTCTGTAAATGCTGGGGCTGCTAGTTTTCCCTAACACTGACAAGAGATGCTAATAGTGACGCGCTTGAACATGTGTAAAAAACCACAGGAACCTCAGATGGAGAGACTTTCTCAGCCAGGCTGGTTTGATGTCTGCCCCTCTGCCCATCCTCCCACAGAGGTGATGACCTGTTGTGGGGAACCAGGCAGGTTAAGGTGTTGCCATGGAAACTGCTGAAGTGGGCAAAGGAAAAGAGCAGGGACTTAGAATCAAGGCCCAGCATACAGTAGGCCCTTCATAGATGCTGACTTAGTGACTGTGCCTCAAAGGATGGCCCTGAGAAATCTCAACCACACAATGTGATCAAACTCAGAGAACTTGCCTCAGTTTGGGGGCAGAAATTAGTAAGATCTTCTATCCCAGAATAGAAGTAACATAATTTCCATTATTAGAATTCTGTAGGCAACTGAGTGGTTTTTTAAGCCAGATCACAAACTCGTGAGTTTTGCAGGCACATCTCAATGAATGGATATTATTCTCATTTATTTACGAGCAAATGGTGGCCCAGAGAGCTTCTATATAGGTGGACTGGATAGAGCCAGAGAAGGGGAGATGCTCAGAGGGCCCAGCACATGTGAAGACCCTGGGGCAGATTCAAGGTATCCCTTCCAAGGGACATGCTGAGGAGCACCAATAAAGGAGGGATGTAAGTGTCCACCCACACTCACATAAATACGGGGTACAAAGGGCAGGGAGGTAGGTCCTGAGATGAAGTTTCTGTCACAGAGCAATTGCTGCAGGAGACTGAGGAACAGGCAGTCTCCTCTGGATGCAGGGTGAACCTCTGGGGAGGGTACTTCGCAGAGCTACATCTGCCCAGGCCTTAGTCCCCAGGCTCCCGGGTCTGGATTTTTGGCGTGCATCCAGGCGTGTATGGAAGAGGGCTGCCACACAGGTATAGTGACCCATGGAGCCCTCGGGGCAGAGGCCACATGCACTTTGGAGGCTGTTGGTCCCTTGTTTGAATCTGCCCTCCTTGGGTGGCTACTGGGAAGAAGCTCCCTCCATCATCGGGGCAGCTGCTGGTGATTAAAAAAATATGCGATTCAGACACAGCCCCGTGTTGCTCTCTCTGAACTGGCTCATGGTTTCAAGGAGACTGGCAGCCATCCCGATTGGAAGTTGAGGCTGTGGGGGCTCTGGCTGGGAGGCTAAGGCTGAGGGGCACAGTGAGGGGTGGCTACCCGGGTGGTTTAGGGGGTCCTAGGCCTAGTCAGGCTCCACATCTACTCTGCTGGGCAGCCAAGGGCTGCAGCCAGAGGGCCTCGCTTGTGTCACTAACCATGTCCATGGCTGACCTCCGGCTGTCCCAGTCCCCACCCTCCCCCCACTTCCATCTCCACTACTTCCTAACGGATCTCCCTGCCTCCACTCCCTTCCCTCCCTACTCGCTGCAGTCCCTCATCACTTCCACTGGAGCCATGATCGCGATGGCAATGAATGGTCTGAGCCCAGAGGCAGCTCTGCAGAGGTGGGGGCTCCAGAGCTGCAGAGGGGACAGAGGGGCGGATGCCAGACTCGAGCCACCGGGGATGTCGCTGCCAGCACAGGCTCCACATCTGCTGTGCGTATTGAGATGTGCCATCGGTACCATCTCTGCAGAAGGAGCAAAGAAATAAAATAAAAAGCAGCTGTTTCAGCCTCCACCAATTCAGGTGGAAATGGTGACCCCATTCCAACAGTAGTGACATAGCAGCTCATGTTCTCACGTTTGCCAGTTTAGTACATACAGATATTGTACATGAATGCACATTGTTAGATGAACATTACACCTACGTGGAGTCATTGAGACACTTTGCCTTACATACTCTATTCCAGACCTGGAAAATAAAAGAGGAGATAAGGCCAGGTTTCTGACCTCTTGCAGATATTTCCTTCATTCCTTCACCACTAAATTATGTGTTTACTCTGCAGATATTTCTTGAGGTCCACTATGGGTCAGCACTGAGTGAAATGTGATACATAAAATAGAAACTCAGACAAATACCCCACTATGAATCTTTTATCTGTGGGAGAATATCAGTCAATAAATACAACTTAAATAACAGATGCTGATAGGTTCTATAAAGTAGAAGCAGGGTGAGGAGAAGGAGAGTGAAGGAGAAGGTTCTTTTAGATCAGCTGATCAAAGAGGTCAACCTGGAGGTGGCGGTATTTGCACTGACCTGAAAGAACGGAGGGCACAGCTCTTCGAATTAGTAGAAAAACAATCATTCTGGGCAGAGAGAATAGCACCTGGACACATCAGGAGGTGGAGCATGTTGGTCATGCTTGGAAAACAGCAAGGAGCCCAAGGTATCTGCTGGTGAGTGTGCAGGGTAGAAAGTAGATGGAGGCGAATTCAGAGAAGGAGCTGGAAAGAGATCATGCAGTGTCATTTAGCTTATATTTAATGAATAAACACAAAATTAAATTTATCATTATAGTGTTCACAATTTTTTTCTTAGAGATATATTTTCTTTCTTTGTTGGATAAATGGATGGATAACAGAAAGGATGGCTGGATGGACGCTACAAATAAAATAGTCACTTTTTTCTAATGAAGATCATGGCTTTGGGATAGATAGATACATAGATAGATAAATAAATGGAGAGAGAGAGGAGAGAGAGAGACAGAGAGACAGACAGAGACAGAGAGAGACAGAGAGAAACAGAGAGAGAGAGAGAGAGAGAGAGAGAGAGAGAGAGAGAGAGAAATTGAAAGATGGTCTCCTCTATGCATACAAACACCTGTAGGATTCAGTCTTATTTTCATATCTCCATCCCCAGCCCAGACTTCCCTTCTGAGCTCCAGAAACATATATTCTGCCATACCCTGGATGCCTCCCTGGGATGATATTCAGTACAAACAGTGCAAGCTCAGATCTGACCTAACCACCCACAAACTCAGCCCACCAGCAACAGGTCAAGAAGCCTCAAGATATATTCCTCGGTATATCTTTCAAGTCAGTCCAGAAATTTCACTCTCCATAGACACCACTATCTCTCGACTAGACCAGTGGTGTCCAGAATGGAGCACTGTGGAAAAAAGGTCTAGAATGCTCTATTTCTATTTTTAAATTTCACCTTTTAAATGACTTATTTCTCATGAATGCTTTTCAATACAGAGACCACAGGGCTGTGGTAACATATTGTTTATACGTAACTAGCTAAACCTCTTTGGTGGCTCCATGTTGAAAATCTTGTCACTGAAATAGGTGGAGTCAGAGAGTGGTAACTCATGTCTAACATATGAGCTGGTGCCTCAGTTGTCCCATTTCTAAAATGAGTGTCAGCCCTTAGATGTCTAATACATGTGGGCACAGCCCTGGCTGAAGAGCCCAGACCATGGAGTCTGGCTGCCTGTGTTTGAGTGATGGCTCTACCACTTACTAGCTGTGTGACTCTCCACAACTTATTGACTTCTCTGTCCTTCTGTTTGTTATATGTAATATTTGGACAATATCAGAACATATCTCAAGTGACCATTAATGAAAAATAAGTTTAGAGGACTGAGCGGCATAGGATAAATGCCAAAAATAAACAATACAGTAGTCCTCACACAATGTCATCGATAAGTTCTGTGATTTTAGGAGAAGTGATGTATAACAAAACCAATGTTCTTATATACTAATTGATACAAACAAGAGTTAAGTTCCTATGGCATCTCATCAAAGTTACAACTAAATGACGTCAAATAAAATGATGTTATTTGAAGACCTGATGTGCATAATTTCTGTAATTATGGTGTAGGTTCAAAATTGGAAACTGTGGCTACAGTGACAGGCCTGAAGTTACCTAAGAAAGTACCACTAGTCCTCTTCTGATAAATTACAGAGCTAGAAATCCATCCCAGTCACATTGTTTATTATGGTTAAAATTGGGGGGTTGCAAGCCACAGCCCTTGTGAAAAACAGTATGGAGTTGGCTCAAAAAATTAAAAATAAAATTGCCATATGATCCAGGGTCTTGAAATTACATTTGCACATCCATGTTCATAGCAGCATTATTCACAAGAGCTAAAAGGTAGAAGCAACCCAAGTCTCCATTAATGGATGAATGGATAAGCAAAATGTGGTCCACCCGCACAATGGAATATTATTTAGCCTAAAAAAGGAAGGAGATTCTGACACCTGTTATACCATGGATGAACCTTGAAGACATTATGATAAGCAAAATAAACCAATCAAAAAAGGATAAATACTGTATGATTCCACTTATATGCGGTAACTAAAGCAGCCAAATTCATAGAGGCAGACAATCAGATGGTGGTTGCCAGGGAATGGAGGAGAACGGGGAATGAGGAGTTAGTGTGTGATGGGGACAGAGTTTCAGTTTTACAAAAGGAAAAGAGCTGTGGGTATAGATGGTGGTGATGGTTGCCCAGCAGTATGAATATACTTAATACTACCTAACTGTATATATACATATTTTACCACAATAAAAAAAATTGGGGAAAAAATTGAGGGACTTGGGGAGTGGGAGCTACAATCATCCAGGGTTGACGTTTTACCTAACGACTATGGCTGGGAGTGGGGAGAAGTGATAGGTACAGATGATATATGGATGGATGGATGGATGGATAGATAGATAGATAGATAGATACATAGATAGATAGATAGATAGATAGATAGATAGATAGATAGATAGATAGATAGATACAGATGATACATAAACAGATGATACTTAGAAGATACACAGATACCAATAAATACAAGATAGATAAATGATAGATGAGAGACAATGATAATGATGTTTAATAGATAGATTAAGTAAATAGATACAGAAAGATGAGAGATATACATGAGACAAAGCTAGAGAGAGAGGCAGGAGAGGTGAGATGGACCCAAGACTGCCAAAGCAAAATGAAGGCAGTGGGGTGACATACATGGAGAGAGACGGGGTGGGGGGATCAGTAGAGAAATAGATGCGGTCCCAAGATTGACCCTATAGTCTTACTGCAGAGCCTGGAAAATCCCACTCTCTGTACCTTCCCAGCCTCCCCACCACCTTCCCCTGCCTTCCTAGAGTTTCCACGGCAACAGCCTGAACTCCTGCATCCTTCAGGAGAAGATGGGAGCTCCTGTGAGGGGGCCGAGTGGGGAGAGGAGGGGTGAACGGAAATTCTGAGCATAGTCTAAGCACCAGTGTTTCATGTTCTCAGAATATGGATTGATCACAAATAGTAACAGTGTGTGTGTAGGGGGTGGATATGCTCTAGACCTGGGGAATAAAATAAGCAAAACATATGCTCGTGTCTGCCTTTCGGAGCCCAGAGACTAGAGGAGACACGAACTTCCAGACCCTCATTTCTATGTTCACCCACCCTTTCTTTCATTTCTGACATTTCCTAAGAGTGTGATCTATGGCAGACCCTGAGCTAAGTGTGGTGGGTCCAACAAATTGCCAATGGATAACACTGTAGGCTCCTAGAGCTCATATTCTGGGGGGCAGGGCGGGGGTCATATCTTGTACACAAAGTAAGATTTCAGCTGCTAGGAAGTATTAAGTAGGAAATAAGTCAGAACTGAAAGGTATAGAGAGCATATTTATGTTGGGTGGTCAAGGAGGGCTTCTTGGAGCTGGTGATATTTAAACCTGCATGGAGGGAAGGAGCAAGTCCTGAAACTATCAAGGAGAATAGTTCAGATGAGGAACTGATCCCCTGAAAAGCCCCAAGGATGGATGTTGTCTGGCTTTAGGACCAGCAATGGGACCAGTGACAGACATACCCAAAATGTTTAGTTATTGTCCACGGCAGCCTTCGTGCTTCAAAGGCAAGGCTGAGACGTCATAACCTCAGCATATCTGGCCTGCATCCTGCTCACTGCAGAGGGAGCTGGGCAGTGGCAGGGAGTCAGGGATGGGGTGGCGGGGCCCTAAGACTGGAAGGAGAAGGGAGGGCTGTTTCCAGGTTTGAGAAGCAACTCTAAAAAGTGAATGTATGCTTGTGTAAGTTTGATGGACTAAGAGCTTCTGACACAATATCATAGTAAGTATGTATCTCTTACAATTCTAAACATTTCCACATGTGGGAGTTCATCTCTTTCTGACAACCTGTAAGATGGGACTCCTAGTATCACTGTCTGCATCCCAGGAGGAAATAGGCTCATAGAGGTGATGTCACATGGGAGGAAGTGGCAGACAAGGGAAGTTGTGGGATGTTCGACTGCCTGTCACCTGCATTCTTTTTTTCTTTCTTTCAACAAATAAAAAGATGTACGGATTTACTGTGTGCACCTCAGTGAGTTTAGGGGTACATGTGCACCTGTGAGACCATCACCACCATCAAGGCCATGGACATATCTGTCATCTCCCAACATTTCCTCCCTCCATGATTATTATTGGGGGAGCAGTAAGAGCACCTGATATAAGATCTAACCCCAGGTAGATTTTGAGCGCACCTACAGTGCTGGTGGCTCTTGGCAGGATGCCGTGTAGAGGATCTGTATTCTTAACTCATCTATTCCATACTCCTTGCTTACAATTTCCAGAGTCTTCCAGTCCTGCCTCCCAGGACACACCCTTGGCTGCTATGAGAAAGAAGCATGCATATCCCCATGTTCTTAAACAGCTGCCTGGCACCCTGTCAGCACTGAAACTGCTTAGACCTCAGATTCCCAAGTCCTAGTTTCGCCAACAAATTTCAAGGAGCAGAGAAAGCCTGAGGACACCATTCTTCCTCTATCTGCCTCACTGTCTCAGTCCAGATGCTCTCAGGACAGGAAACACCAGAGAAACACGTATTTCTTCTTCCAACAAGCATTTGTTAAGTAGCCCCTAGGTGCCCCGCTGAGGGCTTGAACCCCAGATTCTGGAAAATTCCACTCTCAGGGGCTCCTTCTGTTGTTCTCTCTCGATTCCCTCTTTCTCTGTATGCCTGCTGCAGTTTCCATGGCGACAGCCTGAGCGGTGGTCCACACCAGGTGGGGCTCCTGTGGGAGCACAGGGCAGAAGGATGGGAAGGGAGGACTGGGAGATGACTCAGGCCCACTGGACCCCCACCAGGGATCATGTGCCCCTTTGAGTACAGCCTTGAACTGAGACCTGCCGCAGCATGTGTGGTCTGTGTAAATGCTGGAACTCACGCTCATGCAGGGGTATTGGTGCTGTCTCTTCCCGCCACGCACCCTCCCTTTCACGCAGGTCACTGAGTCCCTACGTTGTTGTGCCAGCAGCGGTTTCAGGTATGAACCCTTTGTCAGGGGCTTAACTGTGTCTCCCTCAAAAACTCATAGGCAGAAGCCCCGACTCCCCAGCCCATCAGTTCAGGGCTATATTTGGAGATAGAGTCTTTAAAGAGATGATTAGGGTAAAATGAGGTTGCTAGGGTGGGCTCCAAGCCAGCACGACCAGTGTCCTTATAAGAAGTGGTACAGACACAGACACAGCATAAAAGAGTGACCATGTGAGGACACAGGGAAGAGATGGTGTCTACACACCTAGGATAGAGGCTACTGGAGGAACCAGCACTGTCCACACATCAACCTCAGACTCTCAGCCCCCATAACCATGAGAGAGTAGATTTCTGTTGTTTAAGCCACTCAGTCTATGGGGGCCAAAGCGAATTAATATAGCCCTTCGTATGTGCTGGAGTCTTTATTTTTTAAAAATGTTTTTTACTAGTACACCCAATAAATATTTGGCCATGTTCCCGCCGACCTCTCCAGCCAAGCTTGTAACATTCCTTGGTTCAGCTTTGCTATCTATGTGCACCAGCCTCCCCTCCACCCTTGAGACGTGCAGAGTCCCTTCCTACCTTTGAGCTTCCACATTGGCTGGGTACCCCACGCTCTGCTCTGTCTGGATTATCCCACAATGGATTCTTCCTGACATCAGAGCACAATTGATATCACCTCAGCTTGCTCTACATTCTTCATGGCATGGACTGCTGTTAGGAATTCCTGTTTTACGTATTGACTTCTCTGCTGATTGACTTCTCCTTGATGGGAATAGAAACCCCATGAAGGCAGGGACTTTGTCCTGTCTTGTTCATCACTGTACTCCCTGTGCCCAGCACAGTCAGTATTATTTGCAGGAAGGAAGGAAGGAAGGAAAGGAGGAAGGAAGAAAGGAAAGGAGAGCTTCCCAGAGCATTCTGGGAATCCTGGCTGTTACAGGCAGGGATTTCTCCGAAACCCAAGCTCACTACAGGGGATATTCAGAGGTCTCTCTTGAGCCAGGGAGTACTCAGAGCAGCCTCCTCTCACTCCTCCTCCCAGTGCGCATGCACCTGGGAAGGACAGAGGTGGGCAGAGGGTTCACTCCCTGCTGTTCAGGTTGCACTATGCCAACTTGGGGCTTCCTGAGACTTCCTCACCGTCATCCTCAGGCCACGTAGCGGCAGGGTACACCAGCAGAGGGCAGGTGGTTTCTGCTCCTGGCTCCAAGTCTCGATGGAGGGTGATAGCGGCACATCTACCCTGAACCTCCTCCGATACAGGAGGGTCTGGGGGCCTCCCTACGACAAGCAGGAACTTTGCAAAAAGAGAGGTTGCGGGAATGGGGAAGAGGTGTGCTGGGCTTGGGCAGAGGCTTCTGGCCTGTGCAAGAAGCAAATACTCAATGTTTATAAATTGAGGGTGTAACATTTTAAGTCAAAAAAAAAATAGACCTCGTTTTTTAAAAGAATTTTTTTTTTAATCTTGAGGAGTTGCTGTTGAAAACACATCTCAGGGGCGTCTCCTCCTCCAGAACCATTCAGTGTATCCATTCCCGTTAATCTTAACACTTTCAACTAAAAACAAGCAAACGTAATGTAACTTTTCTTAAGTGTTTCCAGCTGTGAGATGTCAAATTTTACAATTTAGTCTCCAGATGTGCTGTTATAGTTAATAAACTTTAAACTTGAAAATTTAAGCTTTAAAATATTGAGTTGCATTTACGAAAAAAAAAAACAAAAACTAAAACTCTCTTTGCTTTCTGCAGCTAACGTTTTTCGAAGGCTAAAAAGCTCTGGTTCAAATTGCTCGGGCTTTGAAAAGATATGTGCTGGCTTTGCTTAGAATATTTCTTATTTTTGGTAAAATATATCATTAGTCTCTGTGATTTGGAAATGCTGTGATTTGTATTTTGTGGTTATCCAAATGTAATGATAGTTTCTTGTATGAATGTGCAAGTCGTCTGTACATAATGATGTAAAGTTTGCACTTATAATTTAAAATTATAAAAGCAAAAATATAATACAAGTTTTTAGATTATTTTCTAAATTACTCAGAGTTAATTTACAGCAGACATTCTTCAGGGTTTTTTTGTTTATTTGTTTTAATGCAATTATTACAAAGTGTATTAATTATCATTAGCGGGGAAATGTAAATAAATTTCTTTATACTTAAAAGAAGTTACTGTGATTAAAAGAAACAGCCTTGTTTTCAGAAAATGTTTATGAATTAATTTATTATAGAATTATTTAATTATCATATTTGGGTTACAATTTAGGCTAATTCTGTTTTTAAAAATGTTATATATTTTTAAAATGTTATTACTCTGTAAAAAAAAATTGCTTGATGTATTTATACCTTCTCTTGTAGAAAGGCTTTCATTCTGAAATTTCTGTGGTCCAGATACTCAGGAGATGTTCAAAACAGGTCTAGGTGTGCAGCAGAAAATGAGGAAGCGAATTTATTTGTTTTTGTTTTATTTTGTTTAATGCCATAGATTTTCAGATGTAAATTGTTTTAGGCACCACTATAAAAGAAAATCATCGTCTACTAAATTGTGGCAAAAATATTAAAATCTGAAAAAAGTATGTTTTAGAATAAATGAAAGACATCCCTCTGTGATTTTGGACACTAGTCTTTTGACAAAATACTTGTATAACTTTTGATACTGTAAAATTCTGCATCACATATGTGTTCATCAAAGCAATGGTAATAAATTATGAAAAACTCAAAAACCGTTTGTTGTTTACCAGAAATTCAAATTTAACAGGCATCCTGTGTTTTTGTTTGCTAATTTTGGCAACCTTAAATAATAGTAACAACAGCAACAACAAATATAATAAGCTCAAATGTTCATTAAATGTTTACTGAGTACCTGACCAGCGAATGATTCATGTTATAATTTAAGTTTTAAAAAGAGGGAGAGAAGAAGCCAAACAATATAAAAACCTCATGACCCCAGTTTTCCAGAAACAAAATTCATTACTTCCTTTATTTACTCTTCAATGATTATCTATTGGCTTCCTACCAAGTGTTAGCAACTGCAGCAAACTTTGAGGGTAGACTGGCAGACAAAACATAGCACCCCAAATCATAGAATGACGTTCCAGATGAGAAAAAAGAAAAGCGAAAAGTGCGCAAAAAAGGAATAATGGATCCCATGTATTCTCAGACATATCTTTCAGGTTTTAACATGTTTGCTATAATTTAGTAGGCAGTATTTTTTTTTCTATAATGGTGCCTGAAATAATTTGCCTTTGAAAACCCATAGTCTCAAAAAAATAAAGAATAAAAAACCCACAATAACAATGAATGAATGAGCTGTTTAATATAAACATTTGATAAATTCAAATAGATATCTACCGTTAGGGAGAGAAAAGCCATGGTTAGATTAGATGTTTTCTGCGGTAAAAGAAGGCAGAAATAAGAATGACACAAAAAGACCTGCTTTGAACAAGGTGATCAGAAGGAAAACTTGTAGGGGAAACAATAGCCTGGGAAGAAAGCCGAGAAATGCTTGTGAAAAATACAATCCCAGGAAATAATTTGCAAAACAGATGGATAGCATTCAAAGAGCCAATGGGTTTGCAAATGGTTGGCTCTCTGGGACCCTCACCACAGTGTGCTGTGTCCATGGCAACCATTCTCTTCCTCAGTTACATGGCAACATGTGTGGAATTCCACTTGGCTTAGCAGGGTGGAGGAATCGCAAGGAAGAGCTGTCTGAGCTGAAGTTCTGGGGTGCTGAGGCTGTCATCACGAAATACCGTGATGACTGGGGTTTCAGCAACAGAAATTTACTACTCACAGTTCTGGAGGCTGGGGAGTCCCAGATCAGACCCCCTCACGGTTCTGGTGAGAAGTCTGTATTTCTCTGCCTTCTTCCTGTGTCCTCACATGGCAGAGAGGTCATCTCTGCATGTCTTTTCATATAAGGGCACTGATCTCATTGCGAGGGCTCCACCCTCGTGACCTAATCACCCCAAAGTCTTCGCCTCTAAATACTACCCATCCAATTCGGGGTTAGGGCTTCAACACATGGGTTGGGGGGAACATAAATATTTAGTCCTTAACAATCCCTTAGCCCAGGGTCACTGCTCAATAAATTTTAACACTTGAGTGTTATGGTTTTGAGTTTCACTAAGACAAAAATGGAAATAAGAGAAGACTGGATGAATGCAGCTGCCGCTGATTCAACACTCAATTCACTGCCATCTGCCTAGCAAAGGGGCTTATTCCCTCATCAGAGATAAAAATGGGCAGTGGGGTGGGACAGGGGACTCACCACCATATGACTTGAGGCTCAGCCATTCATTCTCTCAATAGGTATTTCATGAAAGCCTACTGGGTGCAAGGTCATGAAAATTCAAAGACTGGAAAATTCCAGTTTACAGGGCTCTCTGAGCCCCTTCTTCAGCCTCTCCCTTCTCCCCTCTCCCCACTACTGTGGTTTCCATGGTAATGGTCTGAGCCATCCTCTGTTGCTAAGGGAAGATCAGCAATTATAAGATGGAGCAGCCACGTGAGTTGACTAATCTCATTGAGGGATGGTGGTAAGAGTGGACCAGTGGGGAGGGTGAGATTCAGAAGGAGCTCTAGTCTGCAACCACCCCACCAGTGGCACATCTATAGGTACCTATGAATGAGGCCAGGTTATAGAAGCAGTAAAACACACATATGAGGCTCTCTGCAGAGTCCGTGAAAAATCTTGCATTTCCTGAAACCTCCAGTGATACAAGCTTTATGCGCCCTCAGAATTCATCAGGTTGTTCAATAAATATTAATTGACCCCTTCTATGTGCTGAACCCTTGTCTCTGGGCAGATAGTAAATGTCAGGCACACCTGCTACCCTGTGCTTTGTTCCAGTGGGAGGCATGTTCATTCATTTCTAAACTTCGGTCCTTTATTTAACAAGATGTCTGGTGTCTACCGGGAGGGAGGTATTGGTCTAGACCTTGGAGACCTGGGAGTAAGATGAGCCAAGCCTTTGTATTTGTAAAAGCGTTGTTGGTGCAAGGGAGATAGAAAATGAAAAAAGGTATGAACATATCATAGATTTACCACCTTAAGCAATGCAAGTGTTCTTTCAGTGGCATTAAGTACATTCACACTGTTGTGCATCCATCACCACCATGTCTACCCACTACTCTTCTCATCCTGCAAAACTGAAACTCTATTGCTATCACACACTAACTCCCCATTCCTCCCTCCCCCAGCCCCTGGCACCACCGTCCAACTTTCTGTCTCAGTGGATCTGACCACTTTAGGGACCTCCTATAAGTGGAATCATGCAATATTGGTCTTTCTGTGACTGGTTTATTTCACTTAGCAAATGTCCCCAAGGTTCATCCATGTTGTAGCCTATGTCACGACTTCTGTCCTTTTTAAGACTGACTAATATTCTATTGAGTGGTCGCACCACATTTGTTTATCCATTCATCTGTCAATGAACACTTGGATTGCTACACCTCTCGGTTATTGTAAATCGTGCTGCTATGAACATGAGTGCAAAAATATCCTTTCAATCTTCTGCTTTCATTTCTTGGTACAAACCCAGAATTGGAATTATTGGATCATACAATAATTCTGTTTAATTTTCTGAAGAACTACCATACCATCTTTTACAGTAGCTACACTATTTTACAGTCCTATCAATGATGCACAAAGAAGAACCCAGATCTTTACTTATTCATAAATAATGAATGAAAAACTTGAAGATTCTAGGCTGGGATTTTATACATATCTTCAGTCTGATACAAGATTCCAGAATATTTCATTTTCTGAGGTCCTGGCTGCTGATTTTCAGCTACCTCCACTTCTTCGGTCCTAGCAGAAGTTTCCATGGCAACAGATTGAGGCTCAGTCTGCAGTCCCACCAGCAATGTGGTTCATGCATGTCCTCTGAGCCTGTTTTCCTAAAGCATCTTTGGGCAAAATGTTGGCCCTGAGCCTTTTAGAGCATAGAAGACCACACATTTTCAAATCAGCAATGTACACTAACGTAAATATTTAGTGTTTACGCCATATTTTCATCCATTCTTACGTTTTCATCTATTTGTTATTCAATCAACAAATATGGATTGAGTGCCTGCCTACACTGGTAAAACCAGTGCACCAGACCCTGGGAACACAACGATGAGTAAAGCACAGATATGTTGAAGGGTAGCACCCCCAAAATATGACCACAGGCATTCAAAGCGTGCCACCCCAAATATGCTGCTTGGGTAAAGTGATTATTTTGACTGGTAGGCACCTGAAAAACAGCAAATGCTGGGAGAGGCTTATTCTGAACTCCCCTTATCCACCTACAAACTGATCCTGCAAGAGAAACTCAATTGTCATAAATCCTCTCCCGGGAGTGTCATCAACCAGGAAGATTGGTTCTTATCACCAGAGAGGAGACTAGAAGTCAACACCACACCCCAATACACTTCATCACAAACTATCACACCTCTTGTCTATTCTTCTAAGGTCCCATTTATCTTTTCTAAAAATCATTTCCTCTCCCCTAAGAGGCCTACATCCCTTTTTAAGATGGCATTTAAGCCTGAGTTCTAGGCCACTTCTTTGAATTACATGAGTTATACATATTGAAAACTTATGTTGTTATTCTGTCTTTTCTTGTAGGGGCTCAACCAAGAACTCAAAAGGGTAGAGGGGAAATTTCTTCTCCTCCCCTACAGTGTTTTTTTTTTTTTTTTTCTCATAGAGATTAGAGCCTGCTTGGAGATGCTTCCATTTGATCATTTCACTGTGGTCCACTCTGTGCCAGATACTGTCAGAGAAAAGAGAAACAACCCCTTCTGCAGATAATGGGTGGGGCGGGATCGATCTTAGTCAAGTACTCAGTGCTTCATCAGTGACTCAGAGGCATTTTATTTTTTTATTAAAAGGCATCCTTGCAGTGTCCTATATCTTGATTGTAGTGTTGATTACACAGGCACATGCATTTAAGGCATCCTTGCAATGTCCTATATCTTGATTGTAGTGTTGATTACACAGGCACATGCATTTGTCAAAACCCATTATTTGTACACCGACAATGGGTATATTTTGTCATGTGTCAGTTATGTCAATAAAATGATTTTTTTGAAATGCATCTTTTGGGCAGCATCAAAAGTCTGTGGACTCCTAAAGAAATCACAAGTGTCAAAGAGAGCCATTGATGTCACCAGCATCCGTTCTGTCCCTTCATGCACCAACCGATGATGTGTGTCATGTAGCTGTGTTATCAGCCTCTGGAAGACGGGTAATCAGTCTCTCCCAGGATCGGTAAGCTCCACCTCCCACACATTGAGAGACATGAAAACATTATAAGAAATAAAATTTTAAAAACATAAGTAATGCAGCTGGGCAAGCAGATGGCTTGTTAAGCAGATGGGCAGATGAATTCAAATGCTGACTATATACATGTCCACCCCAAAACTAGAAGAAAAATTCCCAAGTACCAGTAGAAATGAGCTCTGTGACACCCCTTCTCCACCCACTGGCACAGCTGATCACTGAGGCATTCACTTATTCATTCACAAACATTTATTAAGTTCCTACTATATACTGGACCACGATTGTTAATTCACACACAGTTGGTAGCCAAATCATGGGACATTCCAGTTTCCCAGGTTCTCTGCTTCTCTCCTCAATCTACTTGGCTGCCACCCCTAACCCCTCATCCCCTTATCCTCTCACCTCCACCCCTCGGCTGCAATTTCCATGATGAAAGCCTCAGTGGATCACTGTTTAAGGGAAACAGGCTAGCTTATCAGATTTCTGGCTGGAGTCCCTGGGGATGGAGATATATCATAAACTCTGGGGACTGCTGACTGGACAGCAGTGGTTCGAATAAATCTTTTGTGTGCATTAAAATGTAAAGGGACTTTGCAGAATGACACAAGGAGACTCTTTTTTAGGAAGCACCAGCTGACCACAAGCCCCAGTGGTATGAACATAACCATAAGCCATAACTCACTTATTGAGTCAGTCAACAAACACTGACTGAGTCCCCTTGTGTGCCAGGCACTGTCCTAGGTGAGGGGAATAAGACATGAAGTGCAAACAAACACCATCTCGACTTCCCCAGGCATTAGGCAATCCGAAGAGACATTTGTTCACTTATTCTCCCCAAATCCAGTTAGTTCTTTAACAAGTGTTTGGGGACACAATGTAGCCTATAGCCAGTGCCTTGAGGGGGCCAGGAAAATGCAAGCCCTGAACTTTGCAGCAGTCCCCAACTTAGTGCCCACGTGTCCACGGCAGAAGCAAATGCAAATTCTGCTACACAAAAACGCAACTTCACCCAGGAGCTCAGGGAGTCTCCATAAATGACTTTTCAAAAACAGTAGTGAGCTCAGGGAGAAATAAGCTCCCACCTGAGCCCAAGACCTGGAGAACTGAGTCCTGCTATCATCTGCCTGAGCTCAGAGAAGGACCCAGAGAGCCAGGGAGCAGCCTGCTGACACCTTGACAGCAGCCTGTGAAACTTTAAGTGTAATTTCAACTCACTCACTTTGTGATGATTGTGACACAACCATAGATGACAGATGCATCAAATGACTGAATGGAGGAATAGTTCCTTTAGAAAGAAGTGTGTTTTATTTTCTTCCCCCACAGGCAGGGTTACCTTTAGATGATAAACTAAGTTAGTTTATCGATTCGGCCAAAACTGCACTTGACTTGAGTCTCAGTGGCACGAAAGCTGTTTTTAGAGGTAAATATGATAAGGAGGAGACTAATCATAATTCTATTCCTTTTCCAAAGACTTTTACTCAAAGGAAATTTTCTGGCAAGACCCCGCCTTCAGTGAAAACCTATTTCACAAGCTCCACAGGCAAGTGGCAACCTGAGGATGGCCCATGGAGGACATCAGCCTCCCTGGAGATGTGGCCTTGGGCTGAATGCCTGTGCATTCCCTCCATGAGCCCTCCTTTCCCAGGCAGGAAGGGCGGCCATTTAACTGGGGACAAAGACCTATATTTTAAGTCAATTTATTGCAAAGCAATGTACTATGTAAGTTCAGAGTCTGGAAAATTCTAGCCTCCTGGTCTCTCTCTGCCCCTTCCTGGTCCCCTCCCCTTCCCATGCTAGCTACAGTTTCTATGGCAACAGCCTAATACTGTTTCTGATGCAACCAACAAAAAGACTCCAAAAAAATCTGGTAAGGGATCCTGAGGGGTAAATAGAATGACTGACATCAAACCAACCAGGATGGAGTATGCAGAAGACTCAAGACTGCGGATACCTCACCAGTAGCTGACACTCATTAATTTTTTTTTTATTGTAGTAAAGTATGCATATCATAGAATTTACCATTTTAATAATTTTTAAATGTACAGTTATTCAGGATTGTCTTGCAACTATCACTACCATCCATCTCCAGAATTTTTCATCTTTTCAAACAAGTTCTAACACTAACTCCCCATTCTCCCCTCCTTCAGCCCTTGGCAACCACCATTCTACTTACTGTCTCCATGATTTGACTCCTCTAGGGACTTCATATAAGTGGACTCAATATTTGTCCTTTTGTGACTGGATTATTTTAGTTAAATTAGTATCTTCAAGGTTTATCCATGCTGTAGCCTGTGTCTGAATTTCCTTCCTTTTTAAAGCTACATAATATTCCAGTGTGCGGATGAACAGTATTTTGCTATTCAACTGTCAGTGGATTCTTGGATTGCTTCCATGTCTTGGCTACTAGGAACACGGGTGCACAAACATCTCTTTGAGACCCTGCTTTCAGTTTGGGGGGCATATACTGTGGAATGATATTGCTGGATCATAACATAATTTTATGTTTAATTTTTGAGAAACCGCCATACCATTTTTGACACCTGCCACACCATTTTATATTTCCACCAGCAACTATGCATGTCTTTTATGACTGTCAAATTGCTTCCTTTGGTGGAGTCTTTGCAGATGGGCAAGAGGATGGCTCTGGAGCTTCTGCTGACTCCATGTCATCACAAGTGGTTGACTGAAGAGTTGTTGCAGTGCCAGAGGCATAAAAGTCATCTGTCTCTTACCTCTGTTATTCTTCATTCATTTAATTATTTGTTTACACACTCATTCACTCAACACTATTTATTGAGTGCCTACAATCTACTGTGTACCAACAGTAAAATAAGGAGTGAAAAATGTACCCAGTCCCTGCCTTTATGGGACATAAAACACATGGATTCAGTCACTTACTCCATAAGTACCTCCCGAGGGTCCACTCTGTGCTGTAGCAGACACCTAATAATAGTAAATAATTCACCAGGCAGTGTGGTCTTCACATGTAAACTTACCCTCTCAGAGCCCACACCTTGCCACCTCCTCTGTCAGGCTCTTACCCACAGGAGGACAGCCTTCATGCCCCCTGGAGAGGTGCCAGACAACTGGGGATGACCCCCATCTCTAGAGTGCACCAGAATGATTCAAACCCAGCAATTCTAAACTTGGTCACCCTACTCACCATTCCTCTCCGTGGGAACCACAGTCATGCTTCTTGCCCACATTTTCCCCTCCTGCTCTGTCTTCTTTTTCAGTATGATGCTGGTCTAGAGGAACAGAACCAATATCCATTCCCCAACTATCTGCTTTCCAAGACATTGGCCCCCATATCTAGTCAATCTGCATACCCTGAAGGTGTCACTCCACAAACAACTCTGCAGTCAGAGAACTTTGCCCGAGTTTCTTCCTTGAAATGCCACAATCACTTTTCAGAGAAAAATCTGACCATCTCCTTTCACACTCAACTCTCCAATGGATAGTTATTTTTCTTAGGACATAAATCCCATCCCTTCACATGGCCGACCATCAGTGGATAGCTCCAAAATTGTTTAGGGGAGGCTTGGAGGGGCAGTCTTGTTGGCAGGGGCATCCTGGGGATTTGTGTCCAAGCTTAGCATATAAAACATGAGCTCTCCTGGTATCATGGAACCATGGGGAACACCCTGGGGGGTTACTTTGACAAGGTTGCACTCAGCATCCACGATATCCCAGGCCTGTGATCCATACTCGAGTGGAGGCATCTTCATACGCTATAAAAAGTATTAAAAGTATTAAAAAAAGATTCCAGTCTCAACAGATGCCTAGTAATTAAAGTAGAGTTATGCTTCAGAATTTTGTATCCTCAGAACACTAGCCACTCTGTGTTCCAGTCCTAGGGCTGCCATACCAATTGTTGCAAACTGAATGGCTTAGAGCAACAGAAATATATCTTTTCACAGTTCTGGAGTCTAAAAGTCTACTAAATGTTCGGCTTAGTTTCCTAAACATCTACTGATGAGGAAATCAACCTTTCACAATCAACAAAACTTCATGTCTTATGTTTGGAAAAAATCTAAGCGAACACACACATCCTTGTTTCATAGACTTGAACCCTTAATCACTCCTTCTTCATGTCACTCTCATGTTTGGTTTCATAAAAAAAAAAAAAAAAATGCTGCGACTTCTCTTATTTTCAAATGGACCATTGACCTCTTTTCAAGCATACTTTTTCGGTTTATGCTTTCCAAGTTTGTGGATCTGTGAGTTCAGAGCCCTCTTTCTCCTGCAGATAACACAGCAGTTGCTGGAACTGTGTGTGTGTGTGTGTGTGTGTGTGTGTGTGTGTGTGTGTGTGTGCACGCACACATGCACACTCATGCACATGGGTGTGTGCACACACATGCGTGTAGAGGGATCTGTGAGCGCTGAGACTTAGAAGAAAGTCTCTCATTCTGATGTGTTAAAAGAGTCCTCTGTGCGGCTTCCAGCCTCTGGCCCCTCAGCCCCTCCTTCCTTCCTGCACAGAATGTTTTATAAACAGCAGTCTTGTGTTTAAGATTTGAGTCTGTGGGGGCCTCCCCTGTGACATTCTTACAGAGCAGCAGTATGTGCTCAGAGAATTCCTGCTAAACAGAATCCCTAGGATATGTCCTATATGCGATTGTAGTCTTTTTTTATTAAAATTTTTTTCTATTACAGGTGACATTCAACATTATATTAGTTTCGGTGTATAGCACAGTGGTTAGACATTTATGTAATTTATGAAATGACACCCCCCCACCCACCCCAATTACTCTAGTACCTTCTGGCACCATACATAGTTATTATAATATTATGGACTATATTCTTTGTGCCTTACTTTACATCCCCGCGACTGTTTTGTAACTGCCAATTTGTACTTCTTAATCCCTTCTCCTTTTTCATCCAGCCCCCTCCCATCTGGTGAGCACCAATTTGTTCTCTGTATCTGTGAATCTGTTACTGTTTTATTTATTCATTCATTTTGTTCTTTAAATCCCACATATAAGTGAAATCATATGGTATTTGTCTTTCTCTGACTTATTTTACTCAGCCTAATGCCCTCCAGGTCCATCTATGTTATCACAAATGGCAAGATTTCCTTTTTTTTTTTTTTTATGTCTGAGTAATATTCTATTGTAAATATGTACCACATCTTCTTTATTCACTCATTTATTGATGACACACGCTTAGGTCACTTTCATGTCCTGGTATTGTTAATGATGCTTCAATGAAAATAGGGGTGCATATGTCTTTTCAAGTTAGTGTTTTCAGTTTTTTGGGGTATAAAGTCTTAAGAAGATTTTAAATGTTGCACTTGGTCACCCGATACTTTGTAGGTGTGTGTACTAAACATGTGTACTCTCTGAATAGTCATCTGTACTCATTTCTTGTTTCCTTGTCCCTTTCCCCACATTCTCTCTTGACCAAAAACCAGCCAGGTTTTCACCACATGACTCCAAGAAGCTGCTATTATCAGGGGCCAGTGATCTCCACATTCTTAAGTGGAGGAATGTGGCCCTGTTGTCAGGTTTTGAACTGTGCCCTCCCTCCTTCTGCTACTCCAGGGACACCAACCTTCCTCTGGTCTTTGCCTTACTTCTCCAGGTGCTTTTCCATGCTCACCTACAAGTAGGGAAGGGCTCCACCTTTCTCACCTGCATTCGTCAGCTTCTGCTACATAACAAGTGACCCCAAAAAGTAGAGACTTAAAGCAACAAACATTTATTATGTCACCCCATCATGTGGGAATCAGGAGCTTAGTTGGGTGCTCCTAGCTCTCAATCTCTCAGAAGGGTGTAGTTAAGATGTTGACTGGGGTTACTGTCATCTGAAGGCTTGACTAGGGCTGGATCGTTTCCTCCTGGCACGTTATGCTGGCTGTGAGTGGGAGAGAGTCCTCAGTTCCTCACCAGAGAGCTGCTTGAGTCCCACAAGACGTGATGATTGGTTTCCCCCAATGCAAGTGAGTTGATGGAGAGTGTGAAGGAAGCCGTGATGCCCAGGCTTGGAAACCGCACATTGGTGTTTCTGAAACCTCTTGCTGGTTACGCAGGTCAGCTCCACTCATCATGGGAGAGACTGCACAGGGGCATGAGTACCAAGAGGCCATCTTGGAGGCTGGCTTCCACCCACCTTCACTCTCTGTGGAGCTGAGCTCATCCAGAGCCATGTTTACAAAAACCATCCTAAGCAACCTAAGCTGCGTCTCCAGGCTTGATTTTTGGTCTGAATTCCTGCCTCCTTGACATCTCTCCATGAATGTCAAGTCGACATCTTAAGCTAATGTGCCAAATACAAACCTTCACAACTCCCCTCAAAATCTACTCCTCGCCTCCCTTCCAGGTCTTCCCAACCTCTATAAATGGCACCACCCTCCACCCAAGAGCACAAACTCAAAACAAAGAAGTAATTCTTCTCCTTCCATCACACCGCAAAGCCACATCCCCACAAAGCCTTCCTCAGCTCAACCTATGAGACTAACAGGATTCGATCTGTGTGTGTCCATTGTGGTCCAGGTGCTACCATTTCTACCTAGACAACTGCGACACCCTTTTGAATGGGGACATTCCAGCTCCACAGGTAGTCCATCTTCCATCAAGCAACCCCCAGATCTTTTGCAAATGAGTCAGGGCATGTTGCTCTCTCCCCATCCACCTCTCACCCCAACTTAATCTTTTTGACTGGTTCAACAACACTCATAGAATGAAAGGTGGTATCCTGGCCCCTGTCTGCTTCTCTTTTTGCGCAGCCCTCATTTCTTGGCTTCCAACTCTTGCCACCCTGTCGTTCCCCAAAACTTTCTGTGCCCTAGAATCTATACTTTGGCCTGTCCTCTAATAGAAATATCCTTTCCCCACAATTCTCATAGCTGGTTCTTTCTCAAACTTCATATCTCAGCTTAAAGGTTGCATTCTCAGAGACAGAGGTGCAACTAAGATAAGGTGAGCTTAGGAGGCACCTGAAACTGCAGTTATTTAAGGTAAATAATGCTTTAATGTGAAATTTAAAAAAATCAAAATGGATACACAGAAAAGGAAGGGAAAAAGAACAAAATGTAAATAAAGTCCAGTGTGTGTAGCTACCCTGAAGCCTGAGACAAGGGAGGAATGTCAGCCCCTACATAGGTATTCGTATGCAATTTTTAATGGTTCATTTTTTCCAGAATATTTTTCCAGGAAAAAAATTGAATAATTGAAAAATAGGTCTATTACAACTCATGTTATCTTATGTTTAAGTATTTTATTTGTACAAAAGAAAAAAAAAACAGAATTTATTGTAATTTCACATTCCTGCTTCAACAAAGTCAAGCTCATGGATAATATTTTCAAAACCTATTTCTGGAAGAAAATTAACCTTTAAAATATATACAAAAGCATGAATAGAACAGTATCCATTTTTCCTTTTGCCTCAGTCTCCAATGCGACACAGCACAGGACTGTTAGATTCATTCTTCAAAATCTTGATATTTTGTTCATGGCGAGTATTTTTTTTTTCATGTTAATGTTTTTTCTCCAATATTGCATTAAAATATTATTTATCCTGAAGCTTGAGCATTTTTGTGCTTTTTTTTTTTTTTTGAGTTTGCTGTGTGACCATCATTCCTTTGTTCATTTAATCCTCTCATCAATCTTGAGAGCCAGGTCCTCTTTTTTTCAAATGAGGAAAGTGTGGCTCAGAGATTATAGAGACTTGTGGTGTGATGGATTCTGTCCAAGGGAGTCTAACCCTGAGGTTAGAATTCAAGATGATCGTTCTTTCTGTCTGCATCAGGGACCTCATATATAAAATTAGAAGGTAACATCACCCACCATTCATTCAGACTGTCATGGGGGAATTCAACAGAGAGCACTTAGCACAGTACTTGGGACATAATGTACATAATAAATGTTAGTTATGTAAAACGATAATAATTGTGATGACGATGGTGATGGTATATCAGCAATCATTAACCTCATCCAAATTTGAAACAGCTAATTCTGGATGAAGGACTCTTCATCTCAGGGCAAATAGCTCCACCATGCAAAGCATGCCATTTCTGCCTCTCTCCATGGCTGTTACACTCATCTGGGCTCCCTGCGGTGCTCATGGCTGGGGGTGGGGGTCTACCCCATTGGTGCCCCAGCCCAGAGAAGTCACAGTAAATATTTGTTCTTCTAGAAGTTTATTTTTGTGTGACTACCTCTTTGATCTCTCTCTCTCTCTCTCTCTCTCTCTCTCTCTCTCTCTCTGGCCTCTGACCTGCAAGAAGGCAGTGGTTAGGCCTGTTTCCGTGACCTGGTGATCTCAAGGTCCTTGAGAAAGCCTGGCAGAGAGTAAATATTCAATCACTATTGACCACACTAACAAAAGGAATCATTTTAGTAGCTGAATGATAAATCCCAAAGTTCTCATCATCTGCAGGGTCCTTCTTGATCCACTCCATTCCACCACCACTGCCTTTTCTTCCTTTCCCTCCTAATAACTCTTCAGTCACGTGGTTCTCCTAGTTCTCGAATGTACTCAGTATGTTTCTACCCCAGGGCCTCTGCACATGCTGTACCTGCTCCCTGAAATGTTGTTTTCCTGTGACTTGCTCCCGGCCTTATTCATCTCTCTCTTCAGTTATCACAACCTGAGAGAGGCCTTCTCTGAGCATACCATCCCTTCCATCCCAGTCACTTTCTGTCCCACAGCCCACTTTTTATTATCATGGCACACAAATCATATTTTCTTTATAGTCTGTCTCCTTTCCTAGAACCTAAGTGCCACAAGGATTTTCAGGGCAGGTTCTGACATCCCAGGGTTTCTCAGCCTTGTCACTCCTGACATTAGGAACTGGATAATTCTTTAGTGTGGGAAGGGGTAGGGGTGTCAGTGTCCTGTGCGTTGTGGAGTGTTTAGCAGCGTCCCAGGCCTGTGTGCACTGGTTGCTAACGGCACCCTCTCTCTTTAGTTGTGACAAAGAAAAATATTTCCAAATACCAACTTGGGAAGCAAAATTGCCCCCTCCCCCGTTGAAAACCACTGCTATATCCCCATATCCTACAAGAGGGTCTGCCATTACTGTTGGGGTCACATCAATAGTTTATAAATGAATTAACGATTCAATCAAATAACCTTCTACGAACGTCCAAGGGCACAATTTAATTACAGGAAAGAACATGTTTGGGCCTCTTGCACATTCCCCTGGCCTGAGACCTTCCCACACTGGTTTATTTTGTTTCCCCAGACCTCTCGCCTGGTGTGCGGGACAAAGGCGGGCTCAGTCTGTTGCCATGGAAACTGCAGCTGGCGGGAGAGGGAAAGGGGCTGCGAATTGGGTGGGACTAACATCCAGGCTCTAGCAGTAAATGTGTGTGGGTTCAAAAATGTCCCAAAACTCAGTGCCACCCAATATGAGTTTGTGGAGAGAAGGAAATGCGTGTGCCATCCCCCCCTCCTCCCCCACAACAGTACACAAAGGTTCCAATTTCTCATTCCACATCCTCCCCAGTACTTGTTATTTTCTGGCGCGCGCGCGCGCGTGTGTGTGTGTGTGTGTGTGTGTGTGTGTGTGTGTGTGAATAGTAACCACTTAATGGTTACTATTGGTGGTGTCTCATTGTTTTCATGTGGTCAGACTTAGGCGTCTTTTCTTTTACGCTAACGCGCTTTTGTGACCTGCAAACGACCCCTTCCCTACCGATGAGGGAAAGAACGTTTACACTTTTACACGGGGTTTCGCGTTGAGCTGAGAAACAGTCACTGTTAGTGTGCTCCATTTCAGTAGGAAAAATGTGCTCCTCCCAGGTCCTGGCTCCAGAGTTCACAGAGGACTTGGAGCCAGAATTCAATTGGAAAGGGGTTTCACGTGGGAGAGAAGTTTCTCCTGGAACCTCATGACCATTTGAACAAACTCTAAGAATGTCAGCCTTCAGCCCAAGTGCCTGGTAAATCAACCCATCTCGGAACTTCCCTGATTAATGAGCTAACCGCCACACTGGCGTCAGGGCGCTGTGCATATGGCCTCTGACTCCGGAAGGGCAAGGCAATAAAACACAGGCTGAATTCTGAACACATTCATTCCCAAACCGTCAAAATCCATTCCCAAACTGTCAATTTGCTGAAGACCACTTGTCCATTTTGTAGAGTACATCCCTGAAGCCAGAGGCCAAGGAGTGTCTCTCTGCTTTCCTGGGGTCAATATCTTGACTATTAACATTCTAAAGGGCCAGTGACTTTACTGGGGCTTCGCAGACATCAGGCATTTACACAGCCCATCGACTTCCAAGATTCTGCACTACGTTGAATTGAAGTAAAAAAAAAAGAGAATATTGATAACTGAGATATATGTGTATAATAGCTGAGATATGATGAGAAAAATCTTTATGATTTTGTAACCTTACTTTTTTGTGTGTATGTATTTATAAATTCACCTATGCAAACACATTGGAAAAAAATCATTTTTTTCTCTTTTCTCTTATTCCTTCTCTCTCTCTCTCACTCTTTCTTTCTTTCTTTCTTTTTCTTTTTCTTTTTCTTTCTCACTTCCCCTTCTTCTCCTCTCTCTACTTTTTCTCATTTGTCTCCTCCTTTCACTTCTGCTATGTAAGGATCCCCCTTCTTTTTATCCAACATATTTCTTCTTTTTAGTTCATTTTTCAATTAGAGTTGACATTTAATATTATTTTATATTAGTTTCAGATGCTCAGCATAGTGGTTAGACATTTATACACCTTACGAAGTGGTCTCCCGATTAATTTAGTCCCCATCTGGCACCACACATAGTTATTACAATATTATTAATTATAGTCCCTGTGTTGTACTTTACATCCCTGTGACTATTTTGTAACTATCATTTTGTACTTCTTAATATCTTCCCCTTTGTCATCCAGCCTCCCAGCCCCACTCCCATCTGGTGACCATCAGTTTGTTCTCTGTGCGTATGAGTCTGTTTCGTTTATTTTTAAAATCCAGTGCTTTCCATCTTGACCTGCCCTTCCTCCACTTCTGACTTGGCCTCTCACCTTCTGTTATTCACACTGCTCAGGGACTGCTGGATTCTCCCCCAACATCCAAACAAGCCCTATCCTCTGGATTTTTGCTAGTTCAACTGTCTAGCATCTGTTGCATCCATACCCCCTGGTTTGTCCCCTGGAAACTGGTGAGCCCTTGGTCCCTATGTGTCCAATGATGAAATGCATGTGTCAGGTAGAACCCATTTCTCATACATTAGGGTCTCGGGACAGAGATGGCTGCTTTTTTTTTTTTTTTTTTTTTTTTTTTTTTTTTATCCCCCTCACCATCGCTTCCCTGGCTTCAGGGACAGTGTCAGCACAATAGGCCTTGATCGATATGTCAAATGAATCAAAGCTCAGACCAATAAGCCCAGTTGCTGCGGAGGTCTGAGGGTTTTTACGAAGCCTGCAGAGACTTAAAGGGCCAGTTCGTTTTCTTCCACAGTGCGGTTCCCATGCACTGATGCCCATGAGTGTGCACAAGAGGTGGCCTGACCCAGCCACGGAGGAAACGCAGGGCTGCAAGCGAGAGCCTTCCCCAGCCCTCTCCCCCACTGCCCCCCCCCCCAGGCTTAGTCTTTGTCAGGGGGTATTCATCTGTTTTCCCTCAGGAGCTGTCACCTGATGTGCAAGGCAGAAGCAGGCTCAGGCTGTTGCCATGGAAACCATGGCCTGATCTTGGAAGGAGAGGGGAGGGGGCCAGAGAGCAAAGGTCTAAAGAGGCTAGAATTTTCCAGTTCTGAGTGTGGCCTATGTTGGGGTCAGAAACTTGGCCAACACAAAGCAGGCAGGTCCTGAGGGTCTGTTGAGACAAGAAATGCAGCACGCCCCTCCCTCCCCCTCGCTGTGCACACTCCAGGGAGAACTTCTTGTGCCCTTGCTCTCTCCCTCTCTCTAAACTGTTCTTCACGTTTCTTTGTATGAACACATCTCAGTGAATTTGCCCCTTTTCTCGCGGGTGGGTGTTTATGTCTTGTTCCTTTTTCCCTCACTTTTACAAGCAATGCCGATGTCTCCAGCACCCAGTACATGCTTTCTGCTCAATACATATTTGTTAAATGAATGACTGTCCCAGTGAACATTTTGGAACTTGTCTCCTTGACACGTGCGTGAGGGTTTCTTCCAGGGCACAAATCTCAAGATGGATTTTTTGAGTGGCAGGGTGATTAAGACACATCATTTGCTTTTCTAAATGTTATCGAATTGTCCCCTACCATGATCTTGTGCATACATTCTGTCTTCTCCACTAGCTGAAGTGGATGCTCTATGAGAATAGACACATTCTAAGTTTTTCATTTCAACTGTGTCCTTGATCCTTGATGAGGTGTCTGTCATGTAGCAGGAATTCAATAGATGTTTCTAGAAGGGGAATAAATAAGCAAGTATATGGGTTGTATTTGCTCAAATCTGGATAATGATGCATAAACGGTTTTCTAATATGGCTCATGTTTATTTAACGTGAAATAGTAAGATCAACTAGTCTTCAAAACACAGTTTCTTTATCAAGCAAAGAACTTATGTATTTGTTTTGTGAAATCCTGAAACACTGTGGCACCTGACAGCCCCCAACCACACATTCTATGCATTTTTCAATGACTGCTCCCTGGGGAGATTGCCTTGACCCCTGAGCCAGTGTGCGTGTGTGTACTTTTGTGAACGTCTAAGGGGGCAGAGTCCCAGAAGTGGATTTGCTGGGCTGAAGGGCATATACATATTAAACTTTAATGCCTGTTAAGAAACGAGCTCAGAAAGATGACAGCAGCTCATACAGGCATATATTTCCCACACAATTGTCAGATCTGCTCAAATATATTTTCATCTTTGTCTATCTGACAACAGGAAAAATGACTTACCAATTTGGTTCTTACATTATTATTATTATTTTTAGTACAAAGACATTGTAATATTATTTTGTATTTTTTTAAAATTTTCCATTTTTTCTTTTAAAGACTCTTCTGTATATATATTTTAAAGTTCATTTTAATTTATTTCTTGTAAACATGATGGACATATAAAAGATGTCATTCCTTTGATTCTCAGTGGGTCACAAGTAGTTTTACCCATTTTGTCACTTTACTCTGGTGTCCTTTTTTTCCTCTTCTGTACCTTTTCCATCTCTTGTGGAGTCAGATAAATTCATCTTTTATTTTTTATTGTTTTAAGTTGTAGAGCTGTGTTTTTTGAGATCTTCTTCATTAGTGGTGGCAAGCAGGATGTTGAAGTCTACCAGCTCTCTCCCTGTCCTAAATGTCACCTTCCTTCCTTCTACTCAGATAAATTCTAGGGTTTTCAACACCCAAACAACTTCTCCTCCATCCAAGAAAGGAAATGCAATGCTATGACATCATGTTAAATAGATAAAGGCACCAGAATTCCAATTTTGAGCTGAACAGAATTGGTGCACTTGTTCATTTTTTCACATTCTAAAAATGTTTGAAGGTTCCATGTGCCAAACATCCTGTTAGCCAGTGAGGATACAGGAGATTTTAACTAACTCTCTCTCTCTCTCTCTCTCTCTCTCTCTCTCTCTCTCTCTCTCTCTCTCTCTTTCCTTCTCTTTCTCTCTCCTATGCTCAGTAAGTCCCCTGTCATGCAATGTTTATTCCATAACTTCGGCTGACAGAATCTGAACAAAAATCTTGTTTATAGAAACATTTGCCTTTCTCATTTCAAAGATCGGAACAAAGAGTGTGCATTTTCCATTTTTTGTTTTTCTTGCATCATCAGCTCCCAGTAAAGTCAATCTATATTTGTTGAATAAATGAATAAGTAAATGAACAAGTGGAAGAAATCATAACACCGATGTCACTGGTACTTAAAAAATGTGTGTGGTTTCTAACCAGGTTCATGGAGACCTTCACGGCCAATTTAGTGACCTGTTGCAAAGCCCCCACTTTGTGTTTTCAGGGCACAAGAGCCCTGCACAAATCAGGCTGGAGGACTGCAGGTTGAGCCTTCCCCACCCACACACACTTGCTCTTTCCTTCAAGGTCAATTACCTGTTCCCAAGAAGCAAGCAGGCTCAGGCTGTTGACATGGAAACTGCAGCTTGAGCAAGGAAGGAGGGGTCTGGGGATGGCTCCACTGAGACTGGACTTTTCCAGGCTCTGATAGAGAGAGAGAGAGAGAGAGAGAGAGAGAGAGAGAGAGAGAGAGAGAGAGAGAGAGAGAGTGTGTGTGTGTGTGTGTGTGGTGGGGGGAGGTCAACATGCCAGGCTAGCACACCTTAGATGCATAATAAAAGCTTGTGGAAAGAATGAAGGATTGTGTCCCTCTTGCCTCTACCCCCATGTATAGATGTCTGGGAAAGTTTTTCTCCATCCTGTAGGGCTAAAGTCCAGGTGTTCACATTTGTTGCTGCCACAACTGCACTGAATCTAATTAACTCCTTGTAAATTAGATTGTGAGAGGAACTAAGCTGTAAGCTCGATGGAGAAAGAAGATACTCTGGTATAGCTGGAAGGGTAACAGAATACAGGTGACAGAGAGGTGAGGCTGGCTGGCTAAGTGGGGGGTCTGCCAGTGCCACTCGTTCTCATGAAATCTATATGGACACACATAGCTCTTATTCTTTCTCTTTCTTTAAAATTTATTTTTCAGTGATGGTGGATATACAATATTATATTAGTTTCAGCTGTATATCATAGCAATTCGACATCTATGTACCTTGTAAAGTGATGACCCCGAAAAGTCTAGTCCTCATCTGGCACTTTACATAATAATGTATTCTTTCCTCTGCTACATCGTATTCTTAGGATAAATGCACCACAATTAATTTATTTATCCATTCTCCTGTCAATAGACATTTAAGTTGGTGCCTGCTACCCCCTTTGTTTCATTACAAAGAACATAGATAGCTTCCATCCCTAGTGCATAGATGGCATAGAATAAATATTGCAGCGAATAAATATTGCAATGGGCGTTCTCATACTTGAGTCTTTGTAGAAACAGAGGGGTGTTCTCCCTACTTGGGAGTGGAAATTGACATTCTGGGCCAATTGCTTTTTTGGGGGAGTGAGTATAGGGGCAGTGCCAGGAACTGTACGATGGTTTTTGTTTGTGTTTTGCAATCTTCTTTCTTTCTATTACAGCTGATACTCAAGATTATATTAGTTTCAGGGGTACAGCATAGTTTCAGTGGTTAGTTACTTACACACCTTACAAAGTGATCCCCCCATAAGTCTAGTACCCACCTGACAGCATATATAGTTATTACAATAAGATTGACTATATTCCCCGTGCTGTACTTCACATCCCCATGACTGTTTTGTAACTGCCAATGTGTACTTCTTAATCCCTTCAACTTTGTCACCCAGCTCCCAACTCCTTTTCCTCTGGTGACCATCAAAATGTTCTCTGTATCTGTAAGTTTGTTTTATTTATTTTGTTTTTTAGATTCCACATATAATTTAAATCATATGATATTTATCTTTCTCTGCCTGACTTATTTCACTCAGCACAATATCCTCTAGGCCTACCCATGTCATTGTGAATGGTAAGAGTTTATCCTTTTTTACTGCCAGGTAATATTCCATACATACCACTTTTTCCTTATCCATTCGCCTATCGGTGGACAACTAGTTTGTTTCCATATTTTGGCTATGGTAAAAGTGTTGCAATGGATTGATTCTTTTTTTATTTTTATATTTGTTTTTCTCTTTCAATTACCGTTGATATACAATATTATATTAGTTTTAGGTGTAATGGATTGACTCTTAATTAATCCAGCCCAAATGCACAAAGACACTGATAGAAGGGGAATATCATAGCATGCTTGTGAGATGAAATAATCAGAAACAAGCCTGTAAACTACAGGAATGTTTTATAAAATAAGAACTTAGCATAATTATAATTAGAAGAAAATCACAAATCCCTTTCCTTTTGAAAAAGCAATAAAAATTCTCAAGAAATGTTTTATATCATGGGGATATCCTCATGAATAGAAAAAAATTGGATGATAAACTGCAAAAATATAGATAGCCTCAATTTCAAGCAAAAGCGTATAGGCCTATCTATGCAGTGAAAATGACTGAATGAAAATTCAGCCACAAATAAACAGGAATATAGCTGAGCTGCCAGATTCAGAATCAAATTCAGGAATATGAGCAAGTCATGAGGACTTTGCATTCCCTTTGACCCAGTAATTCAACTTCCAGCAGTTCTTTCTAGGGAATTAATGAGGTCCAGAGACAGATTTGAAAGGAGGCTGGGCATTCTGTTTTTCCTCTGGAAAGTGGAATGTTAGAAAAACATTTCCCCTCACAGAGGTTCTTTCTTCTTCCCGGGAGGTCTTTACCCAGCTGACTCTAACCTATTATACTTTCAAATTCTCCCCCTTCTCCGGGAGGGAGGCAATTAACCTGGTTCACTAAAGCAGAAAAGGTGTATGTTTTAGTATGAGTTCTACCTGAGAAGCAGAACCAGCAGTGTGTGAGCTGAACTGTGCCCTGCCCTGCCCCTGCACCGCGCACCCCCCCCCATTCATATGTTGAGGTCTTAACCCACAGGACCTCAGAATGTGACTGTATTTGGAGATGGGGCCTTTAAAGAGATACTTAGGGTAAAATAAGGTCACTAGGGTGGGCCCTAAGCCAGTATGACTGGTGTCCTTGTAAGAAGAGGAAATTAGGACATGGACCTGCACAGAGGGATGACCATGTCAGGACGCAGGGAGAAAAGAGCCATCTACAAGCCAAAAAGAGAGGAGATATTTCAGGAGAAACCAGCCCTGCTGACACCTTGATCTCAGACTTCTAGAACTGTGAGAAAATAAATTTCTGTTGTTTAAGCCATCAGCCTGTAGTATTTTATTATGGCAGCCCAAGCAAACTAAAGTAAGTACTCAGAGATACATATAATGTACAATACAAGTAGGATGTAACTACATATATGTGTGTATATAGATTTATCTATATATCTATATATATGCATCTGCATAAATGTTTAGGACTTATTTAAAAAACTTATTTTAGAGAATTGGCTCCCATGGCTGTGGGAACTGCTGGGTTAATAATTTGTAGGGCTGGCCAGCAGGCTAGAAACTCAAGCAGAAGTGGATGCTGTAGTCTTAAGACAGAATCTCTTCTTTCTTGGGAAACATCAGTGTTTGCTCTTTAGGCCTTCAACTGATCAGACAAGGCCCACCACACTCATGAGGAAAATCTCCTTCCTTAAAGTCAACTGATTGTAGATGCTCACCACATCTGCAAAATACCCTCATAGCAACACATGGAGTCAAGTCTGACTAAGTAACGGATGCGAGCTTGGCAGGTCCTGTGTCCTGGCTCCCCATCTGCCTCACCCCAACAGAATCTGAGGCCTCCTATTTATCACCTATCCAGACCTGTGTCTCATCTTTCCTCTACCCCACTCAACCCAGGCCTCCAGCCTCTCCTTCCCGTGATCCAGCAAATAACCATCTCTTTGTTGGTCTCCTCCCCTCACCAATCCTGGCTTTTCATCCACATTTGTGCCAACATGGACTTTCTTAAAAGAAAAGGCACCCATGTCTACTGCTTGGGTTAAAACACATCAATGAATTCACATTGCTCTTTAGATAAAAATTTGATTCCTTACCAGTCTAAGCACCCGAAATTCGAGGAGGGGCTTGGGGAACACATTAATTTGCAAGGGATGCTATAACAAAGGACCACAGACTGTGTGGCTTAAACAACAGAAAAGCGTTGTCTCAGTTCTGGAGGCCAGAAGTCTGAAATCAACGTGTCAACAGGGTTAGCTTCTTCTGAGGACTGTGAGGGAAGGCTTTGTTCCAGGCGTCTCTCCTTGGCTTATAAACAGTGATTTTCTCCTTTTGTCTCCACATTGTCCTCCCTCTGTGCATGTCTGTGCTCAAATTTCCTCTTCTCATAAAGACACTAGTCCTACCGGATTAGGATCTACCCTAACAACCTCATTTTAACTTGATTACTTCTGTAAAGGCCTCATCTCCAAGCGAGGCTACCTTCTGGGGGTTAGGACTCCAACATATGAATTCAGGGGGAGGCAAGTTAATCAATAATGAGAAGCAATGAGTGATTTGCTCTGAGGCTGTGTTTCCATAAAGTTATTAACTATTATACAAAACAAACATAACAGTTATAGTAGTATGCATAATAGTTACGCAAAAAGGCAGACCAACCTTGTAAAGGGAGGTAGCTGAGAGCAAACTAATTTACATGTACAGGGTAAGGTGAAGCAATAAAAGTAAGTTCTTATTGATTTGATTCTGAATTGAATTAATTACAGAACTTTGGTTCCATAAGTGTATTCAGGATCAGGGTGGAATCATGACTGAACAGTAGAGGAACCAGAAAATAATAACAGGAAAGGATTTCTGCTTCTCATCTCTCTCCTCCTTTCATGAAACAACTGTCCCCAGGTGATTCCTGACAGGACCAGGGGATGTGATCTGAAAATTACAACCAGAATGAAGTCATCTTATGGTTTTGAAATGGAGGTCTCTAAGACGTGGGTCAGGTCTATGTTATTTCTGAGAAGACCACTGCTTGCTAAGTTTAGACAGTGGCATCTTCGTTGTTTGGATTTTAGCCACACATTCCATGTAGGGGCATTGAACTGAAGTGTCATCTGGCAGTTGACGTGCTAACTTCTTCTCATGGACATGGATTTCAAGTCAGAAAGGTCATTCTCTTCTCACCTGCTTTTCTATCAACTTCAGCCCAAATTCCTCCAGTGTATTGGGAGCCAGAGTCCCCTCACAGGTCTAGAGATTTCATCTGAGTGGGGGTAGAAGGGCAGTATTTGGGCTGGAGAAGGGCCAAGGGTTTCCTTTTATCTCTCATCACAAGATAGCACGGAAGAATATTTTTATAATCTTGGGGTGGCCGAAGCAAGGCAAACGATAATGCTAAAACCAAAACACATTAGCAAAAATGTTGATAAATGTGGCTCCATAGCAGTTAGACATTTACACACAGAGAGGGGGTGAGGGAGTGTAAACCAGATAGAAATGAAAATAAGGGAAAATCATTGCAATGTGTGTGGCCGTCAAAGGCATTCTTCGTTAATTCACAATTTGTAATTACAAGTTCATGAGAAAAACTGGAACGTCAAAATAGAAAAAGGAGCATGAATCTGACCATGGAAAAGAAAATGCAAAGAAATATGAAAGATGATCCATCTTATGGTAGATACAGCAAAATCAAAAGGAGAGACCAAATCCTCTTTATCCAACTGGCAAGCATGAAAAGAAAAAAGGACAAGATTTTGCAAATACCTGGGGAAAATCTTGAAATGGTGATAGAAAGGTTAGATGTTAACAGCAGCATTATTCATAATGGCTCCAAAGTGAAAACATCTCAAATGTCAATCACCTTATGAACAGACAAATAAAATATGGTCTGTCTATTCAATGGAATATTAACTAGCTGTAAACAGGAATGAAGTACTGATAAATGTTACAGTATGGGTGAATTTGAAAACATTAAGCTAGGTGCAAGAAGCTATCCACAAAAAGTTGTATGGTATGGTTCAGAATTGGAAAATCTATAGTGACAGAAAGTTGATTACTATGTTGTTAAGAACTGATGATTGGATGAAATGACTGAACAGTAGAGGAACCAGAAATTATTAATTAATAAAATTAATTGTGGAACATTCAAATTAAAGTTGACACTGAAGATGCTAGATGTATGCCAAAATAACGCCAAGGAAGGGATAATAAAATAATTAATACAGAGAAAATAAAACTTCAATTCTTTAAGAAAAATAAAAATTTGAAAGCTTTTTTTAAAACCCAAGAACTTCTGGTTTTTAGCTAATCTAGTTTTAAAAAGTAGAGAATGTTCAAGTGTCAGATTAGAAATGATAGAGAATTAATTGTGAATAATATTAAAGAAAATTTGGCAGAACAACTTACTGATTTTTGAAAAAACTAAGAAAAAAGTAGATTAGTGTGTTGTCTAGAATTAGGGGGAGTTGGGAGGAAATGGGGTGGAGACTGCTAACGAGCATGGAACTTATTTTTGCAGTGATAAAAATTTCTAAAATTGATGACGGTGGTGGTCACACAATTCTGCGACTATACTAAAAACCATTTAATTATAGACTTTACATGGGCGAAGTACATGCATGAGATCTCAATAAGCTGTTACTAAAAAATGAACAAGTGAGTTTTTATTTGCTTGTTTTTGCCCTGAGTGTGTTACAGGGTTTTATTCCATGGGCGTAGGCTGCCGTGCACCACAGCGTAAAATACCCACACTCAGTCACTGTCGGCACACCCGGACCCCTGACAGGCCCTCACAATGGTACCTCAGAAAGTGATTGGGAAAAGGAAATGAATGAGTGATGAGAGGCAGGTACACAATCTGCCGAACAGATGGCTAGTATTTCATGTTCTTAATGGTTCGAAAATGGAGGTCCTCAGAACACTGGCCGGGTTGTGCTCTTTCCAAGAAAGCCAGTCCTTTCCTGAGTCGATGGCAACATGTATATGTTGTTTGGACTCCAGTCCAGCATTTGCTCATTAATCAGGGAAACATTCCATGGCGAGTTGTTGAACTGAGGTTTTATCTGGCAGCAGGGCCAGATGTTGACATCCAAACTACTTCTGAAGGGCTAAGCATCTCTAGTCAGAAACGTTTCTGAACCTCTTTTCTGTTTGTTTGGGTTGTACCCAAATCCTTCCCGTAGCAACTTAGGCCTTCCTGAAGTAGATCAACACTGTGGGATTATAGTGTGAGCCACGTATGTAACTGTTTTATAATGGCCATTACTACTCACTATCTTTACTCTCTTTTAGCTATTAAAAGAGATGGGTGGAATTAATTTTAATAATGTTTCATTTAACCCAATATATCAAAAATATTATCGTTTCAATGTGCCATCAGTATAAAAATTGTTAATGAGGTATTTTACATTCTATCTTTATTCTCTTTCAGCTATTAAAAGAGATGAGTGGAATTAATTTTAATAATATAGTTCATTGAATTCAATATGTCAAAGATATTATTGTTTGAACATGCCATCAATATAAAAATTGTTAATGAGATATTTTATATCATTTTTTTTTGTACTAAGTCTTTGAAACACTTTGTGTATTTCAATTCAGATTAGCCACATTTAAAATACTCAGTTGCCACGTGTGACTCATAGCAGGTCTATGAGATAGTTTTGTGTGAGTAGGGAAAGTTTGTGGTGGAGGGAGGGGCTCATGGCCTCCGTTACATAGTTATGGCAAAGAAATTTAACAGAATGTGTTTGAAGCCATGGGATTGAAGGATATATAATCATGACACAAAAGTCAATGAACACGATACAACAAATCTATAAATCTAACTCCACAAAAATGGAAAATGTACATAGGAAGGGAACCTTTACCACAAACAAGACTTAAATGGTCACCCCTGGTCAAATTAGAAATAGAGATGATAGTCAAATCCATAGTTTACTGAAGGGTTCACTCTTAGTTTCATATATTCTGTGGGTTTGAGCAAATGTATGACGAGTATCCATCATTGCAGTATCATATAGAGTGTTTTCACTGCCCTAAAAATCCTCTTCCTGTTCGTCCTTCCCCCACCAAACCTGGCAATCACTGATCTTTTTACTGAATTTAGAGTTTTGCCTTTTCCAGAATCCCACAGAATTGGACTCATACAGTATGTTGCCTTTCAGATTGGCTTCTTTGACTCAGTAATATGCATTTACGTTTCCTCCATGTCTTTTCATGGCTCGAGAGCGCTTTCTTTTTAGCCCTGCATAATATTCCATGTCTAGATCCTAAATGATTTTTGACAATTGTAAAAGCAATCCAATGGAGGAAGGGTAAAATTGTATAGAACTTAGTACTCACATGTGCATGCACACACACACACACACACACACACACATACACGAGAACATGTAAAATTGGGAAACTGTGCTATATAGTTTTGCAAGATAGGGCCATTGGAGGGCTCTAGGTAAAGTGTACATGGGATCTACAAACTGCTTATTTATCTATAATTATCCCATAGTAGAAAATTTCATTTAAATAAAAAAACAGCGTCCAGATATGCCATCTCCTAAATGACAGAGACTATTAAAGGCATTTCATTCATTCATTCATTCATTCATATAGGGCATTACTTTTAATTTCTTAGGTGAGAAAATGGTATTGGAGTTATACAGAGGATGTTTTAACTCTTTGATGATGCAGCTGAAGGAGTGAGATGCGATGTCTAGACTTAAAATGATGAACTTTGAAACAGACACACATGAATGTGGCTAAGTAACCATGGCTAAAGGTCAGAGATGTGGAATCCAGGTGTTGAGCAGATAAGTATGTGTTCAGTGGACTCTTCTTGCTACTGAAGGAGTCAAAATTTTTATTTAAAAGCATTTAACATAAGATATATTTATGGTTTACAGATGAAGGTCTCCAGATCAGAGTTATGTGCTGATTCAAGTTAAGTGATTCTCTTACCTAATTCTTTAATTGGAAATATTTGGACAGTGGCTGGCATTCAGCTCATGCATCAGGGTGTGACATCCTAGGTGGGATGCTGGCCTGAGGGCCCACCTGGATGCTGGAATTCCTCAAGTAAAGGGATTCAGGAAGCAGAAGCTCTCCCAATTCTCCTCTCCTTTGTCCTCTCCTGCTGGTCACTTCTCAGCATTGGCCACCACTGTCATCTGGACCCACCTTTATCTCCATGCTTTCACTCATCCCTCAAGGCCCTCTCCAACAAGCAGCCATAGTCCTCTTTAAAAACATAAACCACGTCCTACCCCTCCCTGTCTGCAGGTGGTGAGCAATTTGTCCATTTATATCAAATTTCATTTCTTTGACCCACTCTTTAATTCCATGTCTAGGAATTGATCCTCAGTGTGTACAGCCCCAAGGTAAAAAGAGTGTCTATAATGATGGAGATTTGGGCAGCCTTGTTTTTAAAATATATACATTGTGGTCAAGTCTGCACAATATCCCCATCGGGATGGTAAATCCAATGAGCAGGTCTCATTTTTCTAATCAGAAACAAATAGTTGTCAATTTTAGTCAAGCAAGACGAATAAGCTAGAAGTCTGCTGTATGACACTGTACATTTAATAATTTATTAATAGGGTGGATCTCATGTTAAATGTTCTTACCGCAATAAAATAATATAATAGAAAGCGGGCAGGCAAGAAAATTCTGTTCAATTTTCTCGCCGTGACTGGAATGGAGGCTATGAGCCCTCTCTCTACCCTAAACAGAGTCAAGCTCTTTTTCTCTTTCAAAATAAAGTCATATTTTAAAGTATATTTCATATTGTAGAAATGCTCATGCATTAAATAAAATAGATGTTCAATCGCAAATTAAAAAATGGTGATTTCATGAAAAACTATGTAGAGGCACGTGTACAACAAAAGACTGAGACACGTGTACAACAAAAGACTGGAGACTGCAGCAAAATTAGACCAGTGTTTTTCACTGGGCTGTCTGATAATGGAAGAGAATTACATCAATGAAGTCCAGACCCCCCCAAAATGTTTATTCTCTCTAGTCAGTTTTAAAGATTGCTCTGTGTGTGTGTGTGTGTGTGTGTGTGTGTGTGTATACACATAAATCTTTCCTGTCCCTAAAATGTAACAGGCCCCAAAAGAGAGAGTGTGACTGCATCTCTCCCCTACTGAAGTCACTTCAGTGGATTCCCTTGGCTGTGTAAGCAAAGCTTGGGTTCCTTACCACAATTTGTAATCAGTTGGTATGCCAGAGTTTCTACAAAGGTGGCACTTAGTGGTGGGGGTGGAGGCACTTGTTTGGGAGAGGCTGCCTTTGAGATTCATTTGCATATGTTTTTACTCACAAATTGCCTTTAGGAAAATGCAAATGGTTTCTTTGACTATTTGTGCATACTTGTGTGTACACAAAGAAATAGAAGTGAAATCTTTATCATTGACCCAGCCATGATTTAATGCATTGCATAATTTGATCTAACCAAGCATATCCAGAGGTAGAGGGCTATTGCGTATAAAAATCTGTAATGTGCACATACAAGCACCAGTTTGGGGCTGGGAGTTAACATAGGCACCCAGCCCATCAGAAAATGAGGAAGCCCAGAAAACTAAGAGAAAAGCTTAGAAAGAAAACACAGAAGAATATAATCTGGAAAGAGATGGCTAGTGTTAAATACTTTCATGATTTGGAAACATGTCTTTGAAACAGAGGCCAGCATTGAATTATTGTCAAGAAAGCCAACCACTTCCTGCGAGGGAGGCAATTTAGGTATTGTTTGGTTTCCAGCTGAGCACTGATCTCATGAACCACTCTGAGTCTTTGAACTGAAATATAATCTGATGATCGGACCAGGAAGTAACAACCAAACTATTTCTTTTCCAGGACCACACATTTCTAATTAGACATGTGTTTCCCAACTGCACTCAGATCTGGCCCAAGTTGGTCCTGAAAAGATTGAGATCTGGGGGCCTTAATGAAGAGAAAAGTTACTAGGTGTGGGGAGTGAGGCCCGCAGCAGGCAGAATGTTCTTTTCTGAGCCTCACACAATATGATACAGGAGAATATTTTTGTAATCATGGGATGGGAGATGCCTTATTCAAGAAAACCCAAACATCAACAGGCAGAGAATGAAAGAATATAAAATCTGATCATATAAACACTAAGAATGTAAGGATGTGAAATAAGGTATAATAACCAGCTGGGTGAAATCTTTGCATCACATCAAATCAAAGGAATTCTATCGCTAAAGGCCAGAGAGTGCTGGTGGGTCCAGGTGGAAAAATTAAACATCAAAACAGAAAATAGGGAAGGGACCTGAACAGGCAGTCCGTGAAAGAGAAAATGTAAAACTTCCGGAAACATGAAAAGGTGTTCCAGCTTCCTTGCGACGCAAAACAGGAAGTCAATATTCATAATCACTGAAAGGTGGAAGCAGCCCGAGTGTCCATCGACAATACACGGATAAACAAAATGTGGTTCATTCATGCAATGAAATACTATTCAGCCATAAAAAGGAAGGACATTCTAACAAAAGCTACGACATCCATGGATCTTATGCTCAGTGAAATAAGCCAGACACAAAAAGACAAATATTGTATGATTCCTTTTATCAGAGGTTCCCTAGCGTAGTTGAATTCACTTAGAGACAGAAAGTAGAGGATGGTTACCAGGGGTTGGAAAGAGGAGGAAACGGGGGGGGGGGGGGGTTGTTATTTTATGAGGACAGAGTTTTAGTTTTACAAGATGGAAAGAGTTATGGGGAGGGATAGTGAATACATCTGCACAACAATGTGAATGTACTTAATGCCACTGAACTGTGCACCTAAAAATGGCTGATGATAAACTGTATGTTATGTGTATTCCATCCCAATTTAAAAAACAAACAAACCCGCAAGTCAAAAACAAAGGTGAACAAAGCAATGGCACCCAGAGGTGGCAAGAGTAGGGGGAAATGGACCCCTTTAGATGAGGCTGGTGGGGACATGGGTGGGAACAGCTTTTCTGGAAGCATTTTAGCAATAGGTCTCAAAGCATCAAGTGTTTCAGGTACTCCAGTCAATATGACATTCAGGAAGGTCCTCCTGTCTGTGTGGGGAACTATGACATTGGAGTGGGGAGCAAGATATTAGAAGCTAGTGTGTAGAACGCACACACAAGGGTGCGATATAACACTTTTCAGCCAGGAGAGACGGCTCCTTTTAAAAAATATATAAAAGGTATTTTAATGCTTAGGTTGAAGAACTATAATTAACTTTCAATTTAATCCACTACTGAATATTATATCTAAAAACCCTTCAACTCAGACATTTAATTAACTATTTAAAAAAATAAATTGTTTGGGAGAGAAAGCAAGGTAGAAAATGATGTATGAATAACAATCCCCATTTTGACCAAGATCATACATTTATTCATTCATTCATCCACATGCGCTCTTAGAAGAGTACTATCCAATAAAAATAGAGCATAATGTAACAGCCATTAACACGAGATACATGTGTAATTCTACATTCTCCAGTAATCGCTTTATAAGACAATCAAAAAATAAAACAAAATAAAACCGGTGAAATGAATCAACGCATAAATTTTTAATGAAGTATTTAAATATATATAAATATATATTTATATATATAAACATACATATGTATATATTCGCACCAACTCCTCGAAATCCAGCATGTATTTTGCAATGACAGTGCGTTTTGATTCTGACCAGTGACATCTGAAGCACTTGGTGGCTATACAGGGCCAGTGGCTTCCATGTTGGACAGCTCTGGTCTAGGGTGTACTGGGTTGTTTTTGCAACCACACCTTTACCTTTAGAGCAGGAAAATTCCAGACTGCTGGCTCTTTCTCCATTTTCACAGCCTGGCCTCCCTGACAGCCTGCCTACTACAGTTTCCATGGCAACAGCCTAACCCAGCCCCTGGGAGGATAGTATGAAAGCTCTTGAGGGGCGAACACAGCAAACCTATTCAAACAAAATAGTCTGGCTGGGGAATGGTTCGATAGACAGTTCACCCATTAATGCCTCATGCACAGCATTTGTGCTTGTAAAATGGCATCATCAGACAGGGGCTTTGCAAAAGAGAACAAAACTAACTACTCTGGGACGCAGCACACCTTGTTAGGAACCACAAATCTCCAGTCAGCTCCGGTGATATGAGCATTCTCTATCTGGCCAGTCGTACACTCATGCATCCATTCGTGTGATAATAATGGATCAAGTACCTCCAAACGGCTAGACTCAGGGCTGGGAGCTGGAATTGCAAATACAAACCAGCAACAGCAAGCGGAGCCTCTGCCCTGGGAGAGTATGGGAGACACACTGTTGCATTCAAAACGTTTCATTTCATTCATTGTTTATTTCACTAGTTTTCACAGAGTCTCTCTCCGACATGCTTGAGGTCCCTGAAACCAGGAAGAGAAGTCTTTGATTGTTCAGAACTTGAATTCTAAAAGAGGAGATGGGTCGTAATCAAATACATAAGATGATATTGGAGTGATGAGCCCTCAGATAAAGGCTAAATCAGGGTCATGGGATAGAGTGAAGTGAGGGGTGATGTCTCAGACAGAGATCAGGGAAGATTTCTCTAGGATGGCAGAACTGAGATGTCAACAAAAGGAGAGAGTGAGTTTTGAGCAAAGACCTTTCCAGTGGAGGACACGGGCAAGTGCAAAGGCCCTGAGGCAGGAGCTCACTTTGCATACTCTATGGGAGCCCACTGGAGTGAAGTGAAACAGTAGTCTGCATAATTTTCTTTTATTTTTAAGAATTATCAATCACATTAGAATTCAAATATGCCAAAAAAGAAAATGTGGTAAGGGAAGTCAGATTTCAGTCTGAAAGAAGGAAATCTGTCAGTCTTCAAAATATAAAAATGACTGAAAACGCTATTATTGTGATGATAAGGCAAAGAATCATGACAGCCAAAAAAAGATATAGATAATGAAAATGGCTGCAGAGGACATTTTTTTTTTCTTATTGCAAGAAGCAGGACTCTTCCCAATAGGAAATTAAAAACAGAAAGGAAAAAAAAACCACGGAAATAATAACAAAAGAAAAACACACTTTGCAGGTTACAATGAAACCTGTAGATTTTGATCAGAACCCTGAGCTTTCATTGTGACCTATGGTGGTGAGCAATGTTCCGTTCAACACTATTGAAAAACTAGTCTGGGTTTTTCTTCCCCTAAAGAGTGATCTCAGTAATATTTACAAAGAATCCTCTGAATATGTAATGATAATACAGTCTATTAGGAGATCCAGAGTAGTCTTTTTGAACACCAACATTTGCATGTCATTGTTTTGTTTAAAACAAAAAATGATTTTCAGCCAGAAAAGCATTTCTTACATCAGTCAGGTGTTACACAGAGCTCAGAAAGCTCAGTTGACTCAGATGTATTTTATTCAAATAAAAATGCATTGGACCAGACAAGAAGCAATATTTGCTCTTCAAATAATAAAAACTTCATGGGAGTCGTTATACTCATCAAGTGCACTTAGAGGAAAGAAAAGTCAAAGTGAGAAAATGAATGTGCTTTATTTAAACACGACTGTTATCTAAAGAATTGATTAAAGTAGTGGGAAAAATGTTTACAAAACGAAATAGCAAATCAAAGGCTCTAACCCAGGTGCTAAATCCAACTCTGGCTGTAAGAGCCTACACTGAATGTGACAGGGACGGATCAAAGGGCAATCTATTGGGGTTTGTCATGATGGAAAAACCTGTGAGAGACTTTTTGGGAAACTTACAAAGTAAAACAAATTCTGAGCGACTGTCAACCACCATGAATGACATCCTTGATCAGCATATGACAGTTGAAGCTGTTAAAAAATGTAAAAGCAAAAACCAGTGACTTTCTTTACGATCATTAATAAATTTGCCAGAATGCACCATGTGCCATTCGTGCCCTTAGTCTCAGCCGGTGAGGTTGCTATATCTGTGTATTGCAATAGTTACAGTTTCTCTGCAGGTTCATCTCATTTAGAAAAAAATGTTTAAATTGTGGCAAAGTACATATAACATAAAATCTATTATTGTAATGATTTTTTAGTGTACAGTCCAGTAGTGTTACATGTGTTTACATTGTTGGGCAACCAGCCTTCAGAATTTCTCATCTTGCAAAACAAAAACTCTGCCCCATCTAACAACTCCCCACTGCCCCTGACCTCCACCTGCTGTTAACCACCATCCTGCTTTCTGTCTCTATGAATCTAATGACTCCAGATACATCCTATAATTAGAATCATACTTCTTTTATTTTCATAAAAGAAGTTAATGAACCAGCATGCAGCCAAACAACAACAACAACAACAACAACAACAACAGCAGCAACAACAACAACAACAAAAACCATGTAGGAGAAAAAATATCATTGAGATGTGCCAAGAAGTTAACTAATACAACATTTTATGTCATTTTGGGACTTAGTGATACGTTATGAGCAGTTAAACAGTATTTTGAGTGATTTATTGTGATTTCTGTATGTACTCATTCTAAAGCAATTTTCATTCTTGTACCAAGTTTCTGTATTTGTCATTTTGTATTTTTCACCCTCCAAACTAGGCTCACCCCAAATTGTAAAGCTTTAGGCCCCACTGAACCTGGATCTGGTCCTGGTAGAAACATAGATTACTAGAGGGGATGCTCCATCTCTCAGATGTTCCAAAACTCAGACTTTGAAACCAAAAGGAGATATCATTTTTCCCTTATTAGGCAGACAAAGATGAAAGAACTGATATCAGCCAAGGGTGACCAAAGGGTGATGAAATCATCATCTTCACAGGCTGGCTGTGGGAATAGGTTGGTTCATCCTTTCTGGCAAACATTTAAGTAGTCATTATAAAAGTTTAAAATGTACATAACCTTCGTACATTTGGGAATCTACCTCTCCCCCCCACACACCTGGACCCCCACAGAAGCCACTCACCACATGAATGTTACAGCAGCGAGTCTGCGAATGCAGGAAACTGAAATCAAAGGCTGGAACATATCCCCAACGATGAGAACTCAGGTAGTGATCCTGTGTGGGACAGTCTTTAAACTCTTTATGATAAAATCTATTTAAAAACAAATAGTTTTCTAAAAAGAATATTTAAAAGGGGATCAAATATATAGTGACAGAAGGAGACTAGACTTGGGGTTGTGAGTTCATAATAGAGCATACAGATGTCATATTATAAAGTTGTATGCCTGAAATTTATATGTTATTAGTCAGTGTTACTGCAATACATTTAATTAAAAAATATTTAAGACTGTGAGAACATGTTATTTGAAAAAGGATAAAAACCCATATATGTGCCACCATATCAATTTTGGACAAAAATAATTCATTTATTCATTGTTTATATATTCATTATTTACCTAGAAACTGTATTGAGTGTCTACTCTCCACTCTGAAACCTCCTGGGGACACGATGGAGACCAAAGGTAGAAAAAGTCTCTGCTCTCATGGGGTTCTCTTTTAATGGGAGAAACAGACAAGGAATAAACTCCCCATCATGTATGCAATTTGGTGATATACACGCAGGTTGAAAGTGCGAATTCCCTACCAGCCACTAGTTCTACTGCTGGATAAATACCCCTGGAGGAACTCTCTCATACATGAGCAAGGAGACTAATACCAGAATGAATAGCCATCACAACACTGATTTATCTGACAATGAATACTTGTGTGCCAATTTCTATAGTGTTCATAAGAGCAAAGACCTGGGGTAGGGTGGAAGGCGCTGGTGTGGAACCTAAATATTCACCAACAAGAGAATGTATATATAAAATGGAGGTATCCACACAATAGAAAACTGTGTAGCCATTTAAATGAATGACTCAACACCACGCATTTGACATGAATACACCTTATGGACCCGATTACTGTATAACGAAAGAAAGTCACAAAAATGATGCCACAGAGAAAACACCTCCAAGTTGTCAATTACATCTCTCAGTGATATTTTCATCATCTTTGTTTAAATGGATCTTTTTTTTTTGCTTGTTTATAGCCTTTGTTGCTGCCTTGAGTTGGACCAGCCATAATTCAATTAAGGAGAGCAACCACATGAGCATACCTCTGCTGGAATCAAATGCTCTCTCCCAGGATTTCTGGCTCTCAGTGAAAAGTTTGTTCTACAAATATAGTTAGATTCCTTGTTCAAGAACATAGAGACTTGACAATGACATGCTGGGATTTTTTTTGTAAACCTATACATGTTTACCACTACAGTCTGGAAAATTCCAATCTCAGAGAAGCTTTCCGCCAAGGCCACTGCGGCCTCCCCACCCATGCCAGCCATCGGTTTCCATGGCAACAGATAAGCCTGCTGCAGTGCTGCAGGTACAGAGCAGAACAAAGCAGAACAAATACAATTGCCTGGCAGGGGAATGGGGAAGACTTCAGGAGGACTGATGCTCACCATACCCCCCAAATGTGGTTCCCAACTTCAGAGAAGCTTCTTGTCCACTGAAAATCCAATCCACAGGATAAAAGCATGATTTTAGGGAGAATTTAATGAATCGAAGATGAATGAGGAGGATGAAGGAATAAATGGGGAGGGTGAGTGAGAATCGGATTACTCTCCATCCATCTATACAGTGATTCCAAAGTGTGGTCCCTTGGGTCAGTGGCATCAGCATCATCTGGGGACTTGTTAGAAATTCAATTTTTTTCAGCCCCCCCATAGATTTTAATGAACCTACCAGAAATGTCTGATGCTTGCTCAAGCTTGAGGACCACCAGTCAGAACTACTGGCTAATACCTATTGGGGTTGATAGTTTTCTCAATTATTTCCCAAAGTGATAATACATGTAAAAGTTCTTAATGCAGGGTCTTCAGGTCTCTGAATATTTTCTCTACATTTAATCTGAGGATATTTTCTCTCCACACTCTCCCTGCCACACTCATATCCACCTACCAATTCCCCAGTTTCTCTCCTAATCCCAAACCTATTTCTAAGCTTCTCACACAAAGGTCAGGAGGGGCTGAAAGAAGGTGGATGGCGGGGGTGACTGCTTAGTAGGTTCTGCGGTTTCCTTTTGGGGTGACAAAATTCATTAGAACAAGATAGAGGTGGTCGTTGCACAATATATGAATACACTAAATTCCACTGAATTGTTTTCTTTAAAATAGTTAATTTTATGGTATGTGAATTTCACCTCCATAAATAATAATAAAAAAAAACTCAATACTCAAAACATTTCAAACATGGTCATATAATTTACAAGAAACCTAGTCAATCGGAAGATTGGGTCATGCATGATTCTCTTCAGATCAGCATTGTCCAATGGAAATATAACACAAGCCATATACATAAGTTACAATTTTTGAGTTGCCATATCTTTAAAAGGAAGAAAAGAAACAGTTAAAATTAACTCTAGTTATATATTTTATTTCACTCACCATGCCTGAGAATGGTCCTTTGTGTGTCCTCGAAAAAACATGAGCATCAGTTCGGACTTCCCATCTCCATAGCCCTGCAGCCAGTTAATCCCCAAGTGTGGCTGATTCTACCACAGAAATAGGTTTTGCATCAGCCTGCCCTATTTATGTCTTGCTCAAGTTACTGCAAAACAACCCTAACTATTCTTCCTTCTCAAAGGAAAATATAGCAAAGCCACCCCCTGCTGACCTTTTCAGTAGATTCCTATTGCTCTTTAGATAAATCCCACCTTCCTCAAGAGAGCTAACAAGGTGACCCCAGATTTTCTCTTTAGAGAAATTTGGGGGTGCTAGGTATGTTGGGAGGAGCTCTGTGGAATTTTCTTGCTGTGTTCACGCAAAGTTCTGAATCTTTAGACTCTATATGTGGAGTGGGCAAATTTTTTTCTGTAAAGAGCCACGTAGTAGATATTTTAGGCTTTGTGAGCCATCTGGTTTGTGACTCAACTACTCAACTATGCCATGAAAAGCAGCCATAGATGATATGAATGAACATGGCCATGATCCTTTATTTATGGACACCTCTCTATTTCCCCAACTACCCCATCTCACCCACACCTTCATCTCCCTCCTGTATCCTGCAACCACCTCTCCGTTGTATCCAGGGATTTATAAAGTTAGTAGCAGAGGAATAAGAGTGAAAACGTACGCACTGTTTGAGTTATGATTTCAATGTCTCTCTAATTTAGTTCAACAAACATGCCTGGGAGTGGCTTGCCATTATGTACCAACATTTGAAACCTTCATACATAAGGAAAACTATGGGCCATGGGTCATGATAGGCATTTGGAATAAACACTGAACTCTTCTCAAAATGAGGGGACAAGATTTTTATCCCCATAAAACGCGAGAAAGCCCAGTTACAAACATGATCCAAATATTGAATCTATAAACAGATGGCTAGTATTAAACATTTTTATAGTTTAGAAATGAACATCACCAGAATACTGGCCATGTTGTGCTGTTTCTGGGAAAACTGTTCCCTTCCTGAGATGGATGTCAGTGTATATAGAGCTTGGACTTGAGCCGGGCACTCATGGGTCATTAATCAGGGGGAAATTCCATGGTGGGTGGCTGCCCTGCATTTTATTTGGCAACCAGGACCCAGCTGATATCCTAACAGCCAGTTTTCAGAGATGGTTTGCTTTCTCTCAGAAATAATCGCCTGCAATGGAGCCCTCTTTTGTATACAGGTTTTGGTCCAGATCTTGCTTGTAGCAACTGGTTGCCAAAGGACATTGAGTGTATATAAGGGTTGAAGATGGAAGGAGGTATTTACAGCATGTAGAGAGCTCCTTTGTTCACTTCATCATATGACAACAAAGGTGAATAATCATGGGGAGGGGAGTGTCCCATGAAACTTAGCAAATAAGCCAGTGAACATAACAGAAAACATTAACGGGTCTGTCTACACAAACACCGAGAGTCAGGGGAAACCCTATCATGAATAATGGACAACTGAGTAAAAATATTTTTAAAATGTAGATTCAAAGTTTATATATTTAAGCATTAAGCATGCAGAGTGCCAAGAGGTAAATAAAATAAAATAAAACACCTTAAAATAGAAATGCAGACAAAAGATATGGAGGGGAGAGAGAGACAAAGAGAAAGAGAGAGGAGGAAGAGGATGGAAAAGTAAAAAAAAAACTTAAATGTTGAAAAACTTAAACAAATGTACCATCTCCCCTGGGATCCAAAAACTGGATGTCAAAACCAAAATCAAAAGACCCTCAGAGGTCACAACATGAAGGTACTCTAAGACACATGAGCAAGCCGGTTTTTACCTTCAGACTGATGGCAAACCATCAGAAAGTTTTAATTCAGAGAGATAATGTGTAATGTGCTCAGAGATGTGGATAAAAACTGTGCCTCTCAATGTATATGGAGAATGGATTGTACAGGAAACCCAGGACTGAAAGCAGGGAAACCAGGTGAGAGATGACAGTTCCTTGGACTAGGGTAGAACCATGATGATGGAGAGAATTTAATGGACACTGTTTGGTAAGTAGGACTGACCACACTTGGATTGGTTGGTGGGGAGAAGAAAGGAAAAGTGGTCAAATGAATTATTCATGAATTCCTGACTGGAGAAACTGAATGGATGGCAGAGAAAGCACATGGACTTTCATGCAGAAGTGGGATTGATCTGCGATTTGGGTTGGGGAGTGGAGACTCGAGATTTCCACTTGAACTGTGATAGTACTAAGTATTAGTTATCCCAAGAAAACAGATTACCCCAAACTTAGTGGTTGAAAACAACAGTAATCATTATGGTCTCTCACAGTTTCCGTGGATTAGGCATTTGGGACCAACCTGCCTGGACAGCTTTGGCCTGAGATGTTTCATGAGACTGCAGTTATCTGAAGATTTGACTAAGTCTGTGGTGTCCACTTTCAAGGTGGCTCAGTCTCATGCCTGGCAAGGTAGTGCAGACTCATGGTAGGTGCTTTCGTTACTCTGCAAGCTTCTCCCTTAAGCTATTGGCATGTCCTCACAACATGGCAGCTTGTAGCAAGGATGACCTGGCCTCCCGTGTCCACAGGATTCCACAGTCCCAGAGATCAGAGGAGGAGACCTCAGAAGCAAAGGAATACTAGGATGCAAGGATACTCAGGGCCACCTTGGAATCTGGCTACCAGAAACCAGAAACCAAGATGTCAAGTAGGCAGCTGGATGGATGAGATGGGGGAGCTTGAGGGAGAGGTCTGAGCTGGGATAGAAACATGGGAAGACAGGGACATATGGATTGCAGATAAGGCCATGGATGCGAATGAAATCCACCGACGTGAGGGTTTGGGTGGCCTGGGGCAGAGCCCAAGAGACACCGATATGCGGGGAGAGGGAACTAGCCCAGTTCCATGAGCAAGAAGGTCCAAGTAAATTGCAGGATAATAAGGAGTCAAGGTTGTCCACAGAAGAAAGGTGTAAAGAACCCCTTAATAATTGGAGCATGGTGACGTTATTCCAATGCTGCTGAGAAATTGAGGGTGAGAGCAGATAAGTTGTAACTGGGCTTGGCAACATGGAGGGCTTGGGGGCGGTGTGAAAGAACAAGAAGAGTGAAGGGAAGGAGGGTGGTAGAGAGCTTGCTAGTGTGCCGGACCTGTGGGGACTGAGGTTCTAGCTGGCAGCTTTAGGGACCTCTGCCCAATGAGGCAGGAGGAGTGAGGTTGAGGAGGGACCCTGGGAAGGGTGGAGGTCCTGGAGGGGAGAACAGCTTTGCCTGGTGAGCCTTGTTCCCATAAACCCCCTTTCTGCTCACCAGCTGTGCCTCCCCAGTGACACAGGCCCTTCTGGAGAGGAAGGAGCAGCAGCTGGGTGAGGAGATTGCCTCAGGGAGTGACTCTGCCCACCCTCCATCTCCTCAAGGCCTGCTACTCCTCTCTCAGCTCACCTGGCATCTGCCAGCTTCTCTTACCCTTCCTCCTCTCTCTTCCTGAGCATGAGGGCCTCTCCACCCCACTTCTGCCCCTCCCTGCATCCCACCCCACAGGCAGCACCAGGCTCCTGAAGGAGAAGCTAAACCAGTGGATCCCCACTGCTCAAGAGCCAAGAGCATCCTCTTTCCTAAGGCCCTGCATGACATGCCCTGTTATGTGCTCTCCCTCAGCACACGCATGTGCACACACACAGACATGGACACACACAGAGACACATACACAAACCCAGAGACACACAGACAGATGAACAGACACATCCTTGCCTCCTCAGCACTCAAGCTTCACTCCAGAGGTTAGTCACGGCCCAGACATGCCATCCCTGCCCCCTGTCCCATGCACAATGCCCCCTCATCTCCTCCCTCATCCACTGTCATTTCTCTCACAGCTCTTATCACCATCTTAACTCATTCTCCTAATAACTCACTACAAGTTTGCTGTTGGCCTTCTCCACCAGAAGGCTGATGTTCTCCGGGTCTTGTTCACTGTCATATCCATGACCTAGGACAAAGTAGGTACTTCTGGGCAGGGGAAGCAAGTTATGGGAAGGTGACCAGAAAAAGTAAGGCATACAAAGTCATTTTGTAAGGTTTGTTGTGCAGATTTAAGTGGGTGCCTTCTTTATTGATAAGAGTTATTAGGAAAAAGATCTCAATAAATAGAAACTTTTTTTTATATATGCGAGTTTACCTTATAAAAGGAAAATGTGTGCCCTGATTTTACGGCTTTACCTGCATCTGCTTGTTCTCAATGACTTTTAGCTCGAAATATTCCATATGCCAAAGAGTCATATTTTGGGGGTGTGCATTTTCTGGTACCTCTCAATAGCCATGTGGCCATTGTATCAATTAGATCCCATACCTACCTAGCACGTAGTAGTCCTGTAATGAACATTTTTTAAACAAAAAAATTAATCCACTATCAAAAAAATGAAAGCATGCTTATGAAGTATCATTAAGCAAAACAAAAATCAAAACAAACTGAAACGCTCAATTTTAGGTCCATATGTGCAAACCAGAGTTTGAATCCCAACTCTACCATACTTTAGCTATATAACCAGGAGTCGAAAAACACAATTCAACCTCGTAAATTTTAAAAATCTTGTTGGCTTTATTTCAATGATTCCTGAGTTGGTCAGCATCCCATCTGGTAGATAGAATGGTGCAGAAGGACATGGGAACACAGAAGGACAAGGGTCCCTCTAGTGCTGGCCAAGAAATTTCAGATTGACTGGTCTAAGATTCTATTCCTGGGGGAGGCTGAAGCCTGGAATTAAGTTAAGTATTAAGTCTCGGTTTGGTAATATAGGTCTGAGCGCAAGTGACTTCATTTGGGGCCTGTTGTCTTTTTTTTTAACATAGGTAAATCATCTCACGCTTCAGAACCTCACCTCTCTCCTCTATCAGAGGTAACTGTGAAATCTACCTCCGATGTTTTCTTGGAAGAGATAAATAAAAGGATGCCTGTTAGCAGTTAGCAGGGTGCCTGGCTGGTAACAGTGAGCACTTACGGAAACTGTAAAGATATAAGAAAAAAATGGAAAGGAAACATTCATTCATTCATTTCCAACTCTTATTTCCTCCTTTTTGGCAACCATCATCTTGTTCTTTATATTTATTGGTCTGTTTCAGTTTAGTTTAGTTTAGTTTAGTTTAGTTTAGTTTAGTTTAGTTTAGTTTAGTTTAGCTGTTTTGTTTGTTAGAGTCCACATGTAAGTGAAATCACTTATTTCATCTTTTTGTGTCAGACTTATTTCACTTACTGTAATGTCCTCTAGGTCCATCGATGTTGTGGCAAATGACAAGATTTTACTGCTGAGTAATATTCCATTGTATGTATTGATTAGATCCCATACCTAGCACGTAGTAGTCTTCTTTAACCAGTTGTCAATTGATGGGCACGTAAGTTGCTTCCATATCTTGGTTATTATAAATAATGCTTCAGTGAACATAGGGGTGTATGTGTCTTTTCAAATTAGTGTTTTGGATTTTTTCAGATAAATGCCCTCAAAAGGAATTGTTGGGTCATGAGGTAGTTCTATTTTTCATTTTTTTGAGGAATCTCTAAACTATGTTCCATAGTGGCTGCACTAATTCACAGTCCCACCAACAGTGCACAAGGGTTCCCTTTCCTCCACATCCTTGCCAACACTTGTTGTTTGTTGACTTATTGATGATAGCCATTCTGACAGGTGTGAGGTGATATCTCATTGTGGTTTTAATTTTTCATTTGTCTGATGATTAATGATGCCAAGCAACTTTCCATATGTCTGTTGGTCAAGGAAACATTTTAAAAAGAAAAAATTATGCTGGGTTGGTAACGTTTATTTGCAAAAAAATAAAAAACCTTATAATTTTTAATTGATACAAAATTAGGTGTAAGCGATAAAAGCAAAGAATTAGAATAAAATGGATCAGAAAATGAGTCTGGTGTTTGATTCTACAGAAAAGGGAAGAGAATGAAAATGATTTTTCATACTGTTACATTGGGGTATGGTTGTGGAGTCAGGACTATATCATCATTTTTAGAGTTCTCTATTTGGTTGCTCTGTTACAAGGAGTACATATTTATTCTGAATTAAAAACAAAACCAAAATAGTTTAGAATAAATGTATTTACGCATAGAGCCAACTGGCTTTGAATTAAAAAGACTGAGCTAATTTCTTCTGGTGTTTTCTCCACAGCTTCATCTGGAATTCGTTAGTATAATTCACAGGGGTGTGGGAGGGAAGAACAGCACAAACATGGGGAATCTCTAAAGTTCTTCCTGCATTGTTAGTACAAAAAATACGTCCCAAAGTATTTAGATAGTCTTGAAATCTAAAAACTTAAGGAAAGATATACAATTGTATAGTCCTAACATACAGGGAAACACAACTGAACTTATCAGATGGTTTCCTATTTATCAAATTTGAAGAATAAATAATCAAATTTCCCCAACTTCAAAGCAGTAGCTGTCTTTTCTGCATCCAGCCACCTGAGAAACTGGGGAACAAGATAAAACGTCTCCCTGTAAAAGAATAAAAGCAAATTCTGTTTAGAAAGTTCTCAACCTTCATGACCAAAACTAGAACAAAGAAATGGTGATATTTTTTCTTTTATAGAACACATGAAGGCATGTAAATTAATTTGGGAAGAAAACTCAAGGTAGCCCATGAGTAAACAAACAGAAAGAAACACGGGTTTTTGTTTTAAAAGAAAGAAAGAGGAGAGAGAGAGAGAGAGAGAGAGAGAGAGAGAGAGAGAGAGAGAGAGAGAGAGAGAGAGAGAGAGAGAGAGAAGGGCGGGAGAGGGAGGGAGGGAGGGAGGGAGGGAGGAAGGAAGGAAGGAAGGAAGGAAGGAAGGAAGGAAGGAAGGAAGGAAGGAAGGAAAGAAAGATAAGGTTATTAGAATATGAACATTACAAAAAATAAGTTGAAAGAAAGGTTCTAAGGATAGGGTGTGTGAAGGGATGGATGAGTTGTCTGTTTCCTGCAGGGTAGAGGGACTCCTGAATGCCAAACACGTGTGGCTGTGTGTTCAGGAACATCGTTCCTTTGCCAACCTCCCTGACATGTATATATGTTAGAATGACAGCTTGCTTTTAGCTTGGGGCAAAAGTCCAGCAGAGTGATGTGCTGAGACAGCATCTGGCAACAGCAGGACCTATTTTTCTCTTTAATCTAAATACCCTGTTTCCATGCCCATCAGCTTTTTTCCAAACAATTTGATTTCAAAACTGGTCTCCGTTCCTTGTAAGCCATGGGAATTTCCTTCTCTGGCAATGAAATACATCACAGATAGAGAGGAATGTATAAGCAGATACATCTAAACACTTAAAGATAATTATAAAACCAACCCCCAATATAGGATATTTCATGTTTAGACATTAAGAGCTTGAAGTCAATTCACTGAAAATCAGTTCTCCAAATGACCATTTTTGTCTCATGGTTAATTCCTTAAATGACTAAATTTACTTCATTCCTTCAAACAACAACAACAATCAACAGAATATGTTTCTTTTAACTATTTCTGACAGTTACAGAAGTCTGTTTGGAACATAGTTTCTGGAGACATCTGTGATGCTTAAATAATTCCATTTGAGGTTTTAGTTTCATTTTAGGGAAGTTTAGTTTTAGTTCAGATTTATGTTGGCTGCAGCGGTTTCGTCATGGTCGAATTGAAGTTTAGTGTGTTCTGAGGCTTTTTATATCTTAAAATGAGAATTTCTTGGTGTTTCAACAAAGAGTATTCTGTGTCAAGGATGTTATAAATGACAGAACATGTTTCTATTATCCAGTTCATTTTCGTGATTGTCTTTTGCCTTTTAAAACTCTTTTAACATTCAGATATGTTACTCACCACAACCACATAAATGTTCTTGACATGTTTTAAACATTCAAGAGGTATTCTGTGACCAAAATGAGAATTACACCCAAATCTGGTGTGTGACTAGGCTGTATTTGCAAAGCGGGCTACAAAGCCAAGCTAAACCTGCCAGAGAGAAACAAAAGCAAGAGCAAAAACAAAATGACACACTTTCAACTAAAATGAAACCAAAACATCGAAGAAAAAACTTATGATCGAGGTTCATTAACACCTTCCCATGTAGCACTATGTGCTGTCACAGGAATAAATATTTAATAGAAATTAGTTTACAATGAGTACTCAATTACAATTGTCTATTTGGCAAATTTAGTTTCCAGCTCCTTTTCTTGAAGGTCCCATCCCATCACTGGTTACTTGCTCAGGAATGTTATTTGGACATCTCTCTCCTGTATCAACCATTTGGTTTCCTCCCCATATTAGGTCATTCCCAACAAGGTACAGACAGGCTGTAACATCTATCATCTTTAAATGCAGTGCCTTCTAGACCCCGAGTCTCTCTCTAGCTGTTGCCCTATCTCTCTGCCCCTATACAGCAAAATGCAGGTAAGATGTCACCACGATGAGTGAAACCATCCAAGGGCTCCTCATCGTACTCAGAACAAGCTCCAAACTCTTCATGCTCAGAATAAAATCCAGACTCCTCATGTGTGCCTAAAAGGTCCCGTGTGATCTGTTGGTGATCTCTCATCTGCTCTGACCTCCCACACTGTCTGCCTCACACCCTCCACTCCCACCACACCACAGTCCCTTCTCTTTTTCCCTCCCTCCCTCCCTCCCTCTCTCCCTCCCTCCCTCCCTCCCTCCCTCCCTCCCTCCCTCCCTCCCCCCTCCCTCCTTTCTTTCTTTCTTTCTTTCTTTCTTTCTTTCTTTCTTTCTTTCTTTCTTTCTTTCTTAGATAAAACAAGTCAAATTTATTAGAGCTGTCTACTGTCAACAATGGTGATCTTCTTGCTGGTCTTGCCATTCCTGGACCCTAAGTGCTCCATAGCCTCCACAATACATATACCCCTTTACCTTGCCAAAGACCATATGCTTGCCATTTAACCACTCAGTCTTGGAAGTGCAGATGAGAAACTGGGAACTGTTTGTGTTGGGTACAGTATTTGCCATGGACAAGGTGCCAGGACTTGTATGCTTCAGAATGAAATTCTCATCATCGAATTTCTCCTCATAGATGGACTTGCTACCTGTGCCGTTATGGCATGTGAAGTCACTACCCCAGCACATAAATCCAGGAATAATTCTGTAAAAACAGAAACCTTTATAATTAAATCCTTTCTCCCCAGTACTCAGAGCATGAAAGTTTTCTGCTGTCTTTGGAACTTTGTCTGCAAACTCAAAGGAGATGTGGCCCAAGGGCTTGCAGTCAACAGCGATGTCGAAGAACATGTTTGAGCTGACCATGGCTTGGGACAAATGGCGCTGGAGCAGTGGCGTCTACAAGGCCTCTCTTCAGTTTCTTGAACACACTATATATCTCCACGTAGAGCCTTTGCACTTGCTGATCCCTCTGCCCTTCTCCCACATGTTGCCGTGGCAGAATTGATCACATCCTGCAAGTTTCAGCTCACTTGTCACTTCCTGTCTATGCACATAAACAGTTCTGATCCTCACTCTCTATCCCTCAACCTGCTTCACTCCTCTCTACCTGACATTATACTATCTTGTCATATTATTACATATTATATTATATCATTATATTATTCTATTACACATATATTATACTATATTAAATATTACATTATTATATGCCACATGATTACATGTTATTATATTCCATACAACATTATATTACATTATATCATATTATATTATATATTATTATATATCATTCCATATAACATTATATTATATTACATTATTATATTACATTATCATGTTTCTCATATATTGTATTATTATATACTATTACATATAACAGTATATTACATTTTTATGTTACATGTTATATCATATATCACATACTATACCACTATGTGTATCATATATTATACTACATTATATATTATTATACTACATTAATTATACTGTTTATTGTCTGCCTTCTTTCACTACCTCACACTATATTTTTTATGACTACCTAATGTTATTAATGTATTATATATTTATTTGTGTACTTTAAAAAGTTTTTATTTTATTAGTTTCAGGTATACAGTACACTGGTTAGACATTTATGTAGTTTATGAAATGGTCTCCCAATTGCTCTTTCTCTCCTCTGGCTCTACACCTAGCCATTACACTACTGTTGACTACATTCTCTATGCTGTGCTCCCCATCCCTGTGACCATCTATTAACCACCAATTTATACTTTTTTAACCCTACACCCCTTTATCTCAGCCCCTAACCCTTTACCCTCTGGCTGTTACCAGATTGTCCTCTATATTTATGAGTGTGTTTTTGATTAGTTTTTTTCATTCCTTAGATTCTACATATAAGTGAAAGCATATATTTATCTTTCTCTGTCTGAGTTACTTCACTCAGTGTGATAACCTCTAGGTCTATCTGTGTTGTTGTGAATGGTAGGATTTCACTTTTTTAATGGCTGAGTAATATTCCATCATATATGTGAACCATAACTTCTTTATCCAATTGTCTGTTGATGGGCATTTAGGTTGCTTTCATATCTTGGCTATTGTAAATTGTACTGCCATGAACACAGGGGTGCATAGATCTTTACGAATTATTGTTTTGATTTTCTTTGGACAAATACCCAGAAGTGCAATTGCTGGGTCAAAAGGTAGATCCATTTTTCATTTTTTGAGAAACGTCCAGACTATTTTCCATGCGGCTCTACCAATTTGCAATCCCACCAACAATGTATGAGGGTTCTCTTTCTCCACATCCTCACCAACACTTGTTCTTTGATTTATTGATGATAGCCATTCTGATAGGTGTGAGGTGATATCTCATTGTGATTTCAATTTGCATTTCTCTGAAGATTAGTGATCTTAAGAATCTTTTCATATGTCTATTGACCATTTGTATTTCTTCTTTGGAGAAATTTTATTTAGGTCTTCTACCCTATTTGTGTACTTCTTGACTATCTCCTCCACTTGGTTGGACACTCTGTAGAATGAGAATTTATGCTGTCTTACTATTTTAATTTCAACATGAGAACTGCACCTGGCCTAGAGTAAATGCCCCAAAGATATTCATAAGTGGTATTGTTGATTCAAATAAGTGAGATGTTTCAACTTGATTTTCTAAGAAAAACCTTGGAACAAGACAGCGAATTGGGATATTTCAACAATGTGATCATTTGGAAAATTGGCTTTCGGCAAATAAGCATTCAATAGTTAATTTGGAGACACAGTGGTTCCCCCAAAAGAATGTTAAAGGAAAAATTTCGGTTGGGATGCCAAGTTCATAACAGATGTCAGATGCCGATGTGGTCCATGGTCCAATCCACCCTGTGGAAATTTCCAAGTGTGCGATTGAGGATGGAAATGATAATAGCAGTTCAGGACTGATACTCAGGGGATGTGGTCTCCTGGAAATTGTGAAAGCAGTGGCCTATGACATGTGGCATATAATAAAAATTGACTGATAGCATGAATGAAGGAGGGTGGCGGAAACCTGCATGTGGTACAGGTTGATAAACCCTATGGCACAGGCTGACAAAGTGACTTCCCCAAATTGCGCTGGGTGGGAATCAGCAAGGGGTCTATGGAATTAAAAATAGAGAAGTTAGGCACTGGATGAGGACCAGTTTTCAGTATATATTTAGAAAAACCACAGCAGGACATGAGGCAGCTACAGAAACAGAAAGACTAACAGAACGGATAGCAAGTCTTTTAACATGGATGTAGAATGCTGAGGGGAATTGACTTTCCTTATGCAAACAAGCAGCACTTTTACAGTGAAAAATAAAAATAATGGAAAATAAATGTTTTTAAAAATCAACTTTTCAAGTTTCATAAAGCCTCTGTGAACGGAATCCCAAAACTGAGCTCATTCATTCTATTATCACTGGAAATTTGCACACATCCAAGAGTTCTCAGGATGAACAAAAGAGATTTCCAAGGCCTCCATATTTTCTGCCCTAAAGTGTCAAATGGTCATGAGACACATACCTTAATAAATGACCCTCTTGTAAGAAGTTGCCCAAAGGAATTTTCCGATGTCCTAAAGGAGAAATATAAATGGAATTATGCAAAGTTAACAGAATTTAAGAGTAAATGATTAAATTTTGCTCATCTCCTGCATATCAATTTTCTTTTTTATGTCTCTAATATATATATATCCCTCCGCCAGTTAAAGGAAAAATTAAACACTGTTTTGTAAGTTCTTATTCATTGTGACTGATGACAAAATCAACAGAAAAAAAAGTGTTGGTTATTAAATTTTATGGAACAAATGAAGGTATATAAATGAACTCAAAATAATCAAGCCTGGTACATAAAAAAAAAAAATAGCAAATACTGGTTTATGTCATTTTAAGGAACAAAAAGAAAAAGAAAAAAAGGTTGTCAGACCTGAAAATTAGAGAGAGAAGCTGACTAAAAACGGGTCCAGAAAAATAACTGCAAAACAGATGGTGCATTTAAATCTGTTTACTGTCAGGAAGTGGATGTCTCCCAAATACTGACCACATGGTGCTGTGGCTCCAAGAACACTGCTCTCTTGCTTAATCACACTGCAATGTATATATTTCTTGGAATCAAACCTAGATTTTCAGCCCAGAGGAAATTCCCAGGGTAGGTTGATGAGCTGAATTTGCCTCTGGAAACCAGGCCATCTGTTAAAACTCAAACTGTTCTGTCTTGATTTACACCAACTTTCCAACCCACTCATCCTTAGCTCAAATGCATGTTTCTCTATTCCAGATTCATGTGACATGAAGGTTGATACTTCTTGTTACCTTCAGAGCCATGGTCTTATCATGGGCCGAGATAGGGAAACGATGCATACAAAGGCAGTGAGAGACAAAAAGGATGTTTGATATAAACCACCTGGTACCCTGTGCCTGGCAGTACACTGGGGACCAAGCAAACTGGGTTCGATTTCCAGCACTGCTCTTTGCCAGCCTTGTGGTTGTCCATGCAATCCCCCAACTCTGAGCCAGGCATGTTCTAGACGTTGGCGTATCACAGTAAGTAGAATCAGGCATAGCCTTTGTCATTCTAGGGTTTAAATTCAAGTGAAGGAATGGATAGCATACAGCTCAAGCAAATTTAAATACCAATTGTCCACAGAAAAGAAACACAAATAGTCTCTCATATGTATGAAAAGATGGTCAACTTCAGCCATGATAAAAGAAACCCCAAATAAAACCTCAGCATACCATTTCCCATTCAGCAGGTAGGCAGAGATTAAAAACTTGATCATGTACTGTGTTGGTGAAAGTGTAGGAGTCAGTTACTCTCATGCATGGTTGGGTTGGAGGAGGGTGACCTGTAACGGTACATACTCTGAAGAACAATTTGATGATATTTGTTAAAGTTACAAATTCAGATATGCTTTGCTGCAATGATTCCTCTTTGAGTTGTCACGTAGCAGACACGCTCTTGAAAAAGGACTTGTGTATAATGTTTTCCACCGTAGTGTTGTTTGTAACAGCAAGAGATTAGAAATTCCCCAATGCCCACTCATCAGAACTGGTTCAATCAACATGGATAAACCCATTCATCAGAATCTTTTTTAGTTATTAAAATTAATGAAGTAGCACAACTGTAGCAACAGAGGATATGGCAGTCATGAGCTGGCACTTCTCAGATCTCTTCCCACAGTGAGCACCATTGGCCAACAGCCTCAGCTGTTGCATTCTGAAATTCATCACTGCAATGGCACCAAAGTCATACTGCCCCCCAGGCTGCACCCAGTGGGAATACCAATGCATACCCACTCCTGGGAGACACGGAACTCCTCAGGCAGGTGACTTTAGCTAGAGGACCGTCCCAACAGCCTTCTTGAACCTTCCTAGAACTATACAGCAAGTTGGACTTTTCCACCCAACCTTCCTTAATCCACTCTCTTCTTTACTCAGAGTCAGGCCTGCATCAGAATTCAACGGCTGTCCTAGACTCCCCAATCTTCCTGTTCGATTTTCCCTCACAGGTCTTCCCCAAAGAAATCTCTTTTATATCTAATGCTATTTCAGTGTTTATTTCTTAGAGGGCAAAACTAACAGAAGACAGTCACCAAGACATATTGCCAGGTATAAAAATCAACATGCACAATAGTGTCTAAAATGTGCACACATTTATATGAGTATGGAAGGTATAAGCAAATAGAAAGAGATATGTAAGCTGGTACATGCTCAGAACATCTCTACAAAGATATATATGGTCAATTCCTGTTATAGGTGGTAGTCGTGTTCTCTAAAGCCACTGTGAATGCTGATTTAGCCAATACCGAATCACATTTTCATCAACCGATCTACATATAAACTTGTTTTATATGAGTTTTATTTAAAGGCACCTTATTAAAATACATGGTTGACTCATTGAAATTGAACTCATGGCCAACAGCACTATAACTCATGCCTGAATGAGTTATAGTTATAGAAATATATAGAAATGTTATCTAAAACATTTTCTCCATAAGGCACATCACAGCATTCTTGTACTTGAGAACACTAGCCAGTATTTCATCTCTATGCTTGGAGGACATTTTCAACAGGCTAATCTCTAATAACAATTACAAAAACTCCCCCGAAAATGTGGCACTAAGTAGGTTGCTACAAGGGCACTTGTTTATAGTATGAGAACTGAAACAAGACGGAAGAGCATCATTACCTTGTCCAAACTCAGCTAGGAATGTTCACGTGGAATTGCTCAAATTTTTCATTAATGCACATCAATGAATGGCTTTGAAAAGTCAATGAATATTGATTTGATTTGGGGACTAAAAATGCATTTTTGTGAGTAGGCAAATTCACAAATATGAAATCTGCAAATAAAGAAGATGGACTGTAATTGTTAGTAGTAATTGTCTCTGGGAAGGTGACCTAGGTAGGCGAGACACAGGGATAGGCACAAAAATTCACTCTTTAACAAATATTCTATTTCTTTGGATCTTTATATCAAGTAAATTTACTACATGTTCAAATAAATAAATGAACAGTTTCAAGAAACTGCAGCAGTGACAAGAGTTAGTTAACTCCTGAAAAGCTTCATTCTGCCACCTATATAAAGGGTATGATAATGTCTACATCAGTGGATGGTGGTGAGGGTTTTAGAAAACTAGTTAGAAAAAGGCTTGGTGTGCCGTCTAGCCCATATTAGGCATTTGATAGAGAAGAGGGGTATTTTAATATCCTTCTTCACTCTTCTCCAGACCTTGAATATTAAGGTGAAAAAGTCTTCAGCCCTCCTTCTAGTCACACTTATGGCTTCTGGAGCCCTATTTATACCCGATTATTTCCTAAGTTCTCTTCCCATTTTATCACTGACTGTTCCAAGCACTCCGATTGCCTACTCAACATCCATTCTACACTTTTTAATTTTTTTTTAAATAACACACTCTAATTTTTTTTAGCACAGCAATTTGCTCAGTTAAAAATATCTACCTCCTTAGAATTCCCTTGCAGTTGCATGAATGGGGCAGACGAGCTAGTTCTGGCCAATGAATCATGCCAAAAATTATCTTGGCATTTATTCTTGAATAAAAAGCAAAGCTTTATGAGGAAATTTGGACTTTTACACTTTTTTTCTGTCTGAAACATGGATGTGATGCCTGGAAGTGCAGCAGCTATCTTGTGACCAGAAGGAAGAGAGCCTTACACAATGGAAGATGAGGAGGCAAGACAAAAGGAACCTGGGTTTTTAATGAAATTATTGAACCATAATGGTCCATCCTCAGTTATGGAAGAAAAATATTATTAATTTAGGCCATCACGGTAAATTTTTCTCACATACTCAGTTGAGATAAGCCTAAACTGATAATTACTTCCAATGGAACCTATACATTACAAAAAAGGTGTGGATAGTCCTCGCCTGCTTTCCTCACTAAACTTTATTTCAAGACAATTCAGCTAAGGCCACAGCCCAGCCACCACAGGGTGTGTCAATTGTAGCCCAGATCTCTCTCCTCAACCCAGCCCCCAAACTGCAGGGTCTCAAGTCCTTTTACATTCAGGTTACTGCTTTCATCCTTCTACCTACAAATGCACTTCTTCTCTTGATCCCTGTTTTGGGTCCTGGTTACCATCCACTTTGCAAAACAAAGCCAGCCTCACGCCCAACCTTGATCTGTCCTGAATGGCTCTGTGCCTTGAATCCATCTGTAAACTGAAATGATTAGAAGACATTTTTCACATGGGGTGTGGTGAGGATTGCAAAACTTCCCTGGGCTCTGAGCCACTTTATTGAGAAGAGAATGTGCTGACCAAGTAATGCATAGATCCAGGGGGGCTTAGCTGTTAGTTATGTCCTTGGATGCAGCTGCCTGGACACACATGCGTGCACATGATCTGGAAAGCCTTCAGTTGTTCTTAGTTTCAAACTACCAACAGGGGTTGTGGGCTTTGGTGTAACATGAGGAAGCTGGGATTTAGATTTATTTAAAATACTATTTGAATGTCTACTGTGTACCATGCACTCTTTTAAGTGCTGGGAATAAATCAGAGAACAAGCAGTCAACATCCTTAACCTTGTTTTGCTGGTGCAGCAGTAGTGGGGAGAAATAGAAAATGAACAAAGAAATTGATGTACAGAGTTAGGTTGTGAGAAGCAACAGGAAAAAATGAAGCTGGATAAGGTGCTAGGAACAGTACTAGGTGGGGATGGACTCAGTGAAGAACTATCTGGGGAGATGACATTTGAGCTGAGACCTCAAAGAATTCAGAGAGAGCTAGAACTTTCAGATTTTGTAAATAAAAATATAGGATACTCAGCTAAATTTGAATTTCACATAAACTACAAATGCATGTATTATTTGGGACATACTTACACTAAAAATTATTCAGTACATTGCCATGCAACCTGAATCAGTGTCCTGTGAACTGTATAGGAGAATGTAGACATGCACATACTGTATAAGCCAGCCATTCCACTCCCAAAGACTTACCCAAGGGAAAATGAAACTCATGCCCATACGAAGACTTGTATGTGAATGTTCATAGATATTTTATTCTTAATAGCCTAAATCAGGCACCAACCCAAATATCTATCGATAGATGAACTGATAAATTGAGGTGCATCCATACAATGGAATGCTATACAGCAAGGAAAAGGAGCAAACTGTAATTGTCAGCAAAATATAATTATCTCAAAATAATTAAACAGAGTAAAAGAAGCCAAACGAGAAAAGAGGACATGTTACATGCTTCCATGTATATACAAGTCTGATAAAGCAAATTAAATATAGTGGCATGAAGTAGACTGGTGGTTTCTCAGGGAGGAGTGTGGGGAGGCGAAAAGGAAGAGGCTGTAAAAGGGCAAAAAGAAACTTTTGGGGGCAGTAGATACATTTACTATCTTGATAGTGGTGAAGGTTTTGTGGATATATATAAATATATATTTGCACGCAAATATATATATGTCTGACTAGTTTAAATACCTCATATAAATGGAATCATATAGTATTCATCTTTTTGTGACTAGTTTACTTTACTTAGCTTAATATCCTCAAGGTCTATCCATATTTAAGCCTGTGTCAGAATTTCTTTTCCTTTTAAGGCTGAATAATGTACTATTGTGTAGACGGACATTTCATTTACCCATTCATTCATTGATAGACACAGGAGTTGCTTCCACCTTTTGGCTATTGCAAATAATGCTGCCGTGAACATGGGTATACAAATATTTTTGGGAATCTCTGCTTTTCATCCCTTTGGTTATATACCTAGAAGTGGAATTTTTGGATCATATGATAATTCTGTTTGATTTTTGAGAAACCTCCATAGTTTCTTCCTCAACTCTTAACTTTGGTGCACTAGCACTCAACAAAGTCCAGACAAACACCCTCTCTCCCTCCCTCAACTCAATCTAGAGCAGTCTCTGTAGGGTTTTATCACTATCATCTGAATCACAGGGTCATCCAGGTCTCTTCTTCTTCCCTTTCCTCTCTCACTCAGTGGCAGCCAAACCCCCTTGCTTCTGGCTTGAACTGTCTCTCTTCCCTGCCCCCTTTCATCTTGTCCCCTTCAGAGCTGTCCTCACTCAGTCCGAATCTCTCTCAGATCTAGCCATGTCTCCCCATCTCCACTGCTCCCAGTTTAGGCTAAACCATGGCTCCCGGGTAATCAGCAGCCAATAGCCTCCCAAAGCCATCCTGAAACTCCAGTTACAATTACCAACCTTTTCTCCTCTCTGGTACCCAGGGTAGCCCATCAGCATAGCGCCTGCCACATAATGAGCCTTAAAAAATATTAATATTTCTCTCTCTCTCTCTCTCTCATCTATAAAACATTATACATATTAGTGTATATACACATGTTTTATATATACAAATATATACAATATGGATGTATAAAACATAGGTGTATATATATATATATATTCATGTAGAGAGAGAGACAGAGAAAGAGATTCATACAGAAAATTGCTTAAAAATATTTATGTTAGGTTGATAATTATAAATTTCTGGAAGGTATTTAAAAAGATTTTTAAATTAAAAAAATAGTAGCAATCTTCAAAAAAACTACAAACTATACATAAATCTACAAAGCTGACTAGTGAAAGTCACTCCAATTCTACAGGGCCAATCACTATTAATGTTTTCTTATATTTTGTTTCTTTGAGAAAGCTTTGTGCAAAAGAATTATGTGTGTCCCTGTGTGTGCACACACATACATTGAGAGTTTCTTTTTTATGGGAATGAAATCATATTCTATACAGTGTATGGCACTTTGCTTTTTTGTTTTTTGAATCAATATTCAATTCAGGACAACTTTTTATCCCACAGTGCTAACCACTATTAGTATTTAATTTTTCCTTCCAGAAATTTTTGTGTGTATAAAAGTATAAGTAAATATAGATAAATATATACATGCACACATTTTTTTAATAGAGTTGAGTTCCAACTCTACATATGGCTCACAAACTTGACTTTTTTTCTCTCTCTTTTTAACCCAACAGTATGTCCCAGGCAAATTTCTGTGTCCAAATGCACAACTCTGCATCCAGCTTTTGGACAGTTGCTTATGATTCCACAATATGGGCACAACACTATTTGTTCTTACATTCCTATATCGATGGACAGACAGAGTATCTCCAATATTTTGTAATTCCCAACTAAAATATGTGCTTTTGTGAGCATTTCTGTAGGGTTAATTACTGGAAATATGTTTTCCGTGTCCGGTGTTATTTAAAATGTTGCTAAATCCTCCAAGAGGCCATGCCCTGAAAATGGATGTGAGTACTCACTTATGTCCGCCCTCAGCAGCTCTAGCTTTTATCAATATTTTAATTTTGTGATTAGTTTGGAAGTGAAATCCGGCACTGCGTTATTTTGATTTGTACTCCCTAATCACCCAAGAAGTTGATCCTCTTTTCCTCACTTTCCTGATCTTTTCTCTTTCTTCTATCATTCACCTAATTTATCGTTTGCTCCCATGTCTTTTTCCAATTTCCCTCCAGTCTTCTCTCCAATTCCCCACTCTACACAAATCAACTTGTAGAAGATTACAATTTAAACATCAGAAACAGAATGTGACAAAATGGCTGCGCTGGAGAGTCAGGGTAAAAACTGGCCCCCGCAGGATCTTAGGAATGAAATGTGCCAAACAGCCTCCAAGCTGGGGATTAAAGTCTTTCTTCCATCTGGAACCTGGCGTCTACAAAACAGTCACCACACTGTGAGCCTTCCCAGAAAAAGTACTGCGTTGCCTGGCTACCCAGTAATGTATATATGACTTGGCAGCTGGCCTGGCTTTGCAGCTCAGAGAAAAATTCCAGGGTGGGATGCAAGCTGAGGTTCCAAGGACAAATGGGCTAAAAGTTTTAACCCCTTCTTCTCAAGGATATTGAATGGAGGAGCATTCCAGGCTCCAGGGACCCAGACCAGGTAATCAGACGTCCAGGGTCTTCTTTTTTTGCAAAAATGTGCTTAGCAGGACCCAACTGTCCATAAGCTTTGGCTGTAGAATTCATGAGATTTATTATCCACATGGCAGTTCTGTGATCCAGCATTCGGAAGAACATCTTCCTATTTAGACTGGCTCAGATACTCACTTGTGTTGTGGCTTTGGGATGTTGGTTTCTTGTTATAAACTGAGGCCAATTACACCAATCTGGGTCAGATTGTGTGGAACACCCAATTTACAGAAACTGCCTCAACAGAGTGGGAAGATGATATAGAAATGCCCTGCTTCTCTCCCCTCTACTTCTCTTTCATATATATTCGGTTGGCCTGCCCTCCTTCAGGTAGTCCTCATAGCATCACTGACACCCTACCCTACTGATTCCACTTAAGATTTTGCTACGGTTTCCATACTAGTTAGTATTCAAGGAGAGACTTACCAGCCCACAAGGTCCTACCTCCATGCTCTGGCCTCACTGGTTTGCATTTTGCTTTTTCATTGTATCAAGGTAATTCTCACCTCCATACCAGATCAGGACTGGCTCCTTCTCATCTTGTGGGGCTCAGGTTAAATATAATCACCTCGAAGAAGCTTTTGCCAACTATTTTATCTAAAATGGTAGCTAAATCAAGTCTCCAATCTCACTCTAGGCCCCAGACCCTCAATGCCACTGGGTTCCCTGAAGATGACTCACCCTCCCACACCCATTCCATACCCTTCTGTGTCAAAAGTACCCCCCTTTGTTACTCAGAAAGTTATCTCATACTCATTGAGGTGGGCACCTGTTAGTTTTCCCACTCAATATCCATTTCCCTTTATTCTGGTCATATACTTTCTATGTTATGTGGGGAGGCAGGCTACCCTCACTTTTAGTCCTTGTAGTTTGAGTGGTGATGATATCACTTCCTGATCCAAAAAAAAAAAAGAAAGAAAAGCCCCAGGTCTGTCCAATCAACATCTCAGGCGTTAACTCATGGATGGGCCTGGAACTTTAGTGGAACAATTGAAATAGAAGCACTCTGTTGCCATTGGGATTGTTCAGCTGGTAGCACCCATGTCTGGAGCTGTTGGGAGCCATCTCTACTGCCTTGAAGGGAGATCCTGGGGCAGAATGAAGCCAGATCAGAGGAAGGTAGGTTCCAGAGGCTGAAACATAAAGATCCACCTCGATGACATCTTTTGAAATGCTGGATCTAACTGTACTTGAAGCTATTGAACTTTACTGATCTTGAGCTAATACATTCCCACTTATTTTGTTTAAGCCAATCTGAGTTCATTTTTCTACTTACACTTGAAATATATGGAACAGGTAAAAACCCTATCATAAGCCTTTGTAACTACTCCATTTCAAACATTAAAGTCATTCCAACTCTTCCCTCTTCTCCATTCCCCATACTCCAAAATGTTGCCATGTCTTGTGGAGTCTACCCCACAAATACATCTCCCATCTCGCTCATGTTTTTAAACTGTATGCATCCATTTATCATCTCTTGCACTGATCCATCTCCTAAGTTGCAGAATTCTCTAATGCTTGCTTGCCTCTACACTTGTTTTTTCCATATTATTCTCCAGCCAAAAAAAACATCCTCCTTCCAAAACACAAATCTGTCCCTCATCTGCTTAGAAACAAATCTTCAGTGACAAGAGACAGAAATATTATTTGCTAAAGCAAAAATAAACAAATAAACATGAAAGTTGTTTACTGAATTAGGTAACTGAGAGGCTCAGGGGTAGTTGACTTTAGGCATAGATGGATCCAGGTCCTCAGAAATTTTTATCAGAACTCCATCTCTCTGCATGTCTAGCCTCTGGTCTCCCTAGCAGGAATAAACCCCAACACTTGCAGCGGAACTCTTAGGGCTGTTTCTTATTGGCCTAGATTGAGTCACATGTCCATCCTGGAGCCAATTACAGTGGCTTCCATTGACCAGGCAGACATCGCAGAAGCTGAGTAGAGAGGCCAGCTCTCCATAAGCCCCATATACCTTGAGGGTTGGAAAGGGGGTTCTCCAAAATGAAAAGGAGGTCTTACTGCTAAAAGAGTGAAGACCTGCTAAGCAAAAACGTATATCCACTACACTTATCCAAAGCATACCCTTAAGATCAAGTTCAGGCTTCATGAGGCTCACTGTGGTCTTCCCTGCAGCCATACTTCATCTGTCTCCATCACTATACCTCCATGCACTTGTGAGAATAAACTCCTTCTGGCTCCCTCAACTTTTCCATCCCTAAACTTTTTCACATGTCCACTCTCAAGCCAAATTCTTGTTCCTCCTATCCTCTTCTTTTCAACAGACTCCAGATCAGTTTTGAGGCCCTCAATACATACGTAAGTTACTTCCTCCAAGAAGGGGGTCCTGAGACACCACAGAGAAGATTTTTTTTTTGAACTATGTAGCACTCCTCCTTGTTTCTTTGGGGATACTAATACTGCTCCCTATTTTGGGGACTGCTTCTCTTCTATTCACATTTCCACCAAAAGTGGTCTATTGTATTATTCTCTGTGCCATGGGCTTAGTGTGAGGCCCAGGCCACACCAGTTAAAAAACTTCTTTTAGGGATAAGGGAAGCAAGACACCTCACAGACAAATAACCTAGGAATAACACTGTTCTGACCTCATGGGGAAGTCTTGTGTGACAGCACGCTGCCAACATGTCAACTTAAGTGGGAGAAAGTCACAGCTCCTGGCTGCATTCCATTACCCTGAGCAAAGCTGCATCCCTTCCCTCCCTGGGGTTTGTTTATCAGAGCCAAGAAATTCCCCCTCTTTGCCTAAACTATTTTAAGTTGTTTCTGTCATTCGCAGCCCTCTATGACCAGCTACACCCCTACCATTCTAGAGTGGCCGCATGTGCTGATTGAAAACCCTCATTTTGAGCAGAAGGAGGCTTAAGGTAAACTAAGCCTGCCTTCTTTCCCCTGAAACCAGGAGAGTCCTGTAGGACTACCTCAAGTAAACCACCATCATATGATTGATGTACCTTCATACATAACACATTGATGTTAATGTATGAATTGCTGTTCTTTCAGGGAACTTTGTATAAAGGGACATTTCTGCCTACTGATGCCATGCTGGATGAGAATTCCATTTAAAATGAATTGAGTTCTGGAGACACATCAAAACATGTAAAGGATGGAATCTAAATTTATCCTGCCTCAACTCCCGCTCTAGCTCCATAAAACATGTTTTGTGTCTTTAAAAAGTAACTTAACTTCTCTATACCTCAGTTTCTTCATCTGTGAAGCAGGCGTGATGATTTTTTAAGAAGGATGACCTCAGAGGATTGTGGAGAGAATTAAATAAGAAAATCTATGCGAAGTACACAAAACCATGTAGTCAGCCCCAACTAAGTGTAAACTATAACTTGCTGAATGTTGAATAGAAAGAAGTGACCAGAAATATTTGCTACTCTACCAGAAACATGTGAGTGAAGAGGGAAAATATGAATGATCTGAATTAAGCTGATTTGTGTTTTTCACTATCTGAACATACATACATTCCTTGCTTTTCTTATAATAGCTACTATATATCCAACCCCATATGTTGTCTTTGCCTGCCAAACCTTCACTACATCTCTTCTGAGACATCCCTTCCCTCACTCTCATTTTCTATAGCTCAGGCGGGGCTGATCTCCACCCTGCTGACTCCAGGAGTGAGCTTTGGGGAGCTGAAACTCAATTACTGGATTTGTCCATGTGGGGGTTAGTGTTGTCCTTTCAGGAGGACGGTGTAGTGGAAAGCTTAATTGGAATGGGGTAAAGAGAGCAGGAGTGATGTGGAAGTAGAGAGAGGGACTGTAGAGTTAGATCTAACGGGGAAGAGGGAAATAAATGGTGGAGTGGCTGAATAGAGATATGGGGTCAAAGTGGACTTTTTAGGATGAGTTATATAGTACAGCACGTTGATGTACTGATGGGAATGTTCCAGAAGAAGAGGAAATTTTGGTGATGCAAGAGAGGCAGAGAATGTTAGAACGATGTCCTTGAACAGAGAAAAGAATGGGATCCATTGTGAGAGGGCAGCCTTAGAGAGGGGTGTAGGAATTCATGCATAGCAACAGGGGAAGGGAGACCATAGGGGCCCAGATGCAGAAACAAAGGTAGTGTTAGAAGAATGCGACAGTCTCTTTGGTTTTCCAATAGTATTTGAGGAGAAAGTTCTGGTGCCAAGTGACACACAAAATTGCCACACCCCGAACACTGGGCTTCAACTTCTATAGCTCTGCAGGAATGAGGTAGTACTGTGCAGTGGTTAGTTGGGAATCAGGACTCTCCCTCCCCAACAAGCTGAGTTCAAAGCTTGGCTGTGCTGTGTATTAGCTATTGGACAAAGTACCTCTCCCTTTGGTGACGCGATTTCCCTACATAAAAAAAAAAAAGAAAGAAAGAAAGAAACTTTGAAAGTGTCCAACCAACAGGTTGTATTGTGAGAACCCAATTGTGAGACTGCTTAGCTCAGGTACTTATCTTTGATGAATGTTGCCAATTGCTAGAATGAGCCAGTATTCAATTGCTACTTACTGCTAGAATGAGACAATATTCAATGAAATTCAAGGAGAAAGGTATCAGGAAAGTACAGGGCTTACAAAAGGAGTATGCCCCTCACTTACTGTAGATTATTATTATTACATTATAAATAACATATAGAATTAAATATACATTATATATTAATCATATCCATAATAACTACTAATGATATATAATCATCTTATTGTAGAATCCACACACAGTCTGCATTTCAGCTGACCCTGTGAAATAATGCTTGGTAGGAATAAACTAGCAGAAAAATGAATAACAGTGAGTTGGATATTTACTGACTATTGGAGATGGAGCTACAATTTGCAATCATCTGTCAGCAAAAGCTAGTGAAAGCCTTTTTCCTACATGTCCGGATAAACGTCCTGGGAAATAGAAGACACTGCATTTTTACCAACATATTCCTTTCACTTGACGTAAACCTCAATCTGTCGAGCAAATTCTGGCATTTTCGCTCCCTCTTGCTTTAAACAGTATTTCTAATCTTCTCTTGGTTTTGGATCCTGAAGGTTTTCTTACACCCCAGGACAAGGAAACTTGGTGAGACTGAGCGGGGATGGGGAAGAGGTGTGCTATTCATTTGTAAAGTGGTCGAAAGGCCACAGTGAAAAGAGAACCACAGGGTGCCTCTCTGGGAGATTGCTTCTGGTAAACAATCCTCCTTTCTTCCGCCCCTTGCAGAGTGTGCATGCCTCCAGGGTTACAAGTAACCTAAATTTGAAGGCCACAGCTCTAACGACCTCCAGGTCTCCAATAGATTTGGGAGCCTCCAGCCCTGAGGCCCACTCAGTCTCTCCTGGGACGCTCCCAGGCAGCCACCCAGACTGAGGGACGCCAGGAGCCTCCTTCCCTTAATCCCTCCAGCTGGAGCTGGAGGCCCTCTCAAGGGCCAGGAAGGAGGCCTTTTTCCCCAACTCCTCCACCCCTCAGCAGAGGGGGAGTTGCCTGAGGCCACTGCACTGACACATAAGCCACAAGATTTCTGTACCAGGTAGTACTAGGGAATGCAATCTTGCTAGCAAGGGAGAGAAAGCATTACTGTTTCCACATCCAGGGTTGGGGGAGGCCTTGACCTTATTAGTTTCCATATTCAGGAAGGGAGTAAGCACAGACTCTGTAAATGTTTCCATATCTGGGAAGGGGGCTAGACAGAGACCCTGCATCCTCTTCTATCTCCTTCTGGAGCAGGTGACCCAGTAAAGCTGTCTCCAGCTGTAGTGAAAAGGATTCAGGCAAGAACCAGAACTTCCTATATCTTCCCTCCAGCCTCACTAGAAGGCCTCAGGTGGCTACATACCAGAGAAGGGTAGCAAGGAGGGAAGGAAAGGCAGAAGGCTCTCACCCTATTCACGCAAATTAAAAAGCAAGAAGATTCCCATGCCCCAGCCCTGGTGCAGAGCCCCATGGGGCACCAGGAACTGCAGTCTGTCCCTTAGATGCTATATTACAGTGGAGTGACAGGTGGGTCTCCTCTAGAAGCTCCTATTCTCCCCATAAAGCCAACCAGAGGAATTCAGAGACCTTTCCTGTTACAGTCATGTGTAAATGATGAATAAAATTTTATCGGGCACCAACAATGGAGTATTCACTCATTTAATAAGCATTTTGCATGCCCATGTCTCATGGGAACTGTGCTAAATTCTGGGGAATCACTGCAACTCTTGACATTAGGTTCCTTTTTTCCTGGATGTGATGAAGTGGGATGTGGGGACTCTAACAAGGTCAAAACACCTTTTTAAATAAATGGAGATAGGCAATGATTTCTGGGCTATGACGCCAGAAACAGCAAGTACGAAGACCCTGGAGAGAACAGTGTTGAAGGAATGAGTGGAAACCGATGTGGCTGGGGTACCTCACTGTGAGTGGAAGGTGGGAGATTACTCTGGACTATGGTAAAGGTTTTGGTAAGAGCAAAGGGGCTGTGGGAATATTGCAATCCAGACTGAAGTTATGGGGACATCAGTGGGCAGAATCCTTTAACTAGAGAATATCCCCCAGCAGGGAGCAAGGTGAAGCAGGGTTGTCCACACTCTGGTTCCACCACTCACCACCTGCACATCTGGCCCAACCTTGGTGAAGCTTATAGTCTAACATGGATGAAAGACGTCACAATGTGAATGAGCTGGAGGTTGTATTCAGGGGAGGATAGGATGCTTGAGAAGCACAAGAGGGGATACCACCCAATGGTCAGCCTTTGCCAGGCAAGGAGCTCCTCGAGGGAGGGCCAGCCACCCATGCATTTCCCCATTTGTGAGTTGGCAAGTATGTCCTTAAATCAAATAACAGCTGTGGGGTGGAGGGGCTCCAGGTGGGAAGAATCAGGAAGAATTAAGGTGATAGCCCGTTCCTAATCCACCACATTTGTTCTGGCTTTGAAAGGAATATGTCATGCAACCTGTCCTGTCCCCTAGTTCTCTCTTTTAAATAAGATTTTTAAATTTTTCTTATGCTAAAAGGGATATGTGTCCATTGTGGCTACTTTATAAATTACAGAAAGAAAATAGTAAAGGGAAAAAAATTAAAATCACCTATAAGCAGACCAACCAGAGATGATTCCTGGAAATATTTTGGAGCATTTTCATCCATGTTTTTCAATTCAAATATATTCATGAAAACCTCTTAATGAAATTGTGAGCATACTATCATTCATTCACTTAACAATTTTTAACTGAGTGTCCTCTTATGTGTAAAGCATTGTTTCAGGTACCAATGATCCAGTAGCGAACCAAGCAGACAAAATCCCTAGGCTTTATGGAGTTTGCATTCTATGCTATATATGTATCATGTTTTTCATTTGACGTGATTGGATCAGCACTGCCCATATTCTCATTAAATATTCTTTAGAGACATGACTTGTAATGACTGCTTAAGTTTTTACTGTATGGATACATAAAAATGTATTTGCCATTCAGAAATTATTGGATTTTCAGCTCATTTCTATTTTTTTTTCATAAAGATCCATGTATACACATTGTTTTGTGCCTTGCTACTTCCAGCCTTATGGAGAATCCCCAGGAACAGAGTTATTTGGTCAATGAGAAGATAATTGAAGGTTCTTAACATAATCAGACAACACATGGCTAACTATTCTTAAGGGTTAGGGCTATTTATTCCATTTTATATATATATATATATATATATATATATATATATATATATATATATATATAAAATATATACCTGCAACCTGTATGTATGTATGTATGTATGTGTGTGTGTGTGTGTGTGTGTGTGTATGTTCACATTTGTCATAACTTAGGGATAGAGTATTTCTTTTTGAGATTGTTGATATATTTCAAAGCTGTGTTTATTAATTAGTAATATTAATTCTGAAGACACTTTAGATCTTATCGTTATTTCAGTTATTCAGTTTATAAACATGAATCGAGTTCTTGGGATATATCATGTGCGGTTTGGTTAAGTTTTGTATGTTTTCTGGTTTTAGTTTTCAAACAGAGTTTTTATTTGTTTTTGTTTTTGTTTTGGAAGGTAACAACTAAACAAAATGCCAAACTTCTGATACTTTCTTGGACCATAACCACATTTAAAGAACTTTTAAAAACCCACATATTTTAAAAGTGCTTATGGTTGAAAATATGAAATGTTTTCTAAAGAAAAACAGAATTGATTTTTTTCATTCAATTTAACCTAGGTAACTGAAGGAATGCTCGTTCATGTAGCTAACTCAATTTTTGTTTTCTATTTCTTCCTTATTCAGAGACTAGAAATGAAAGATGAACTTTCTTGCCTTTTAAATTTCCAAACAACTGATCAGTTTAGAATGTCTTATTCTAAAGAAAAAACATTGTTTTTCTCTATCTAGCCACCCATCTATTCATCCATCCATCCATCTATTCATCTATCCGTCCATCCAACCAACCATACATACATACATACGTACATTTATATCAACCTATACATTCGTCAATCTATCAATCTACCTTTTCAGATTTTGTCATCATCAGAAACTGAATTATGTTTGAAATCAAATAGTCCTTGTTCTCATCACTAGCCCCTGTCCCTTCAGGTCTTCCATCCCCCAATACACACAATTCACACACAAAATTCTTTGATTACATTGGCACATTTAGTCTACTACCTGGCTTTATGTTTCTCTTTGTCTAATTGAGATTCCATGGTCCATGTTGACAACAACTCTGTATTGGTGTTCTATTTCTGTTTAACAAACTACCAAAAACTTAGAGATTTAAAATAACACCCATTTACCATTTCACAATTTGATAGGTCAGAAGTCCAGTTAGATTCGACTGGGTTCTTTGCTTAGGGTCTCACAAGGCTGAAATCAAGTTATGGTCTGGGCTTTCATCTGGCAGCTTTCAAGAAGAATTCATTTCTGAGAATCTATTTCCACACCCCCATCCTTCACCATTACTGACTGTAGTTGTCAACCTCCAAGATGGTGCTCAGCTATCCTCATTTTCTTGTGAACTGCTCTCCTATAGCAAGCAGGGATGACTTGTGTGACCCATAGGATATTACGGAAATGACACTGTGTGACTGCTCTAGCTAGGTCATAAAAGACATTAGAGTTTCTGCCTCGTTCTTTCTTGGATCAGACTCTCTGAAGGAAGCTGGCTGCCATATTGTAAAGATACTCAAGTACCCCTGTAGAAATGCCATATGGGGAGGAACTGAGGGCTCCTGACAACAGCCAGCATCCACTTGCCAGGCACTTAAGTGAGCCATCCTAGAAGTGGATCACTCCCCTGGTCAAGCCTTCAGATGACTAGAGCCTTAACCTACATCTTTTCTTTGCTTTTTTTCATTGTTATTATTGTGGTAAAATCCACATAACACAAAATTTACGATCTTAATTTTTAAGAGTGCAGTTCAGTGATATTACATACATTTGTGTTATTGTGCGGCCATCACCACCACCATCTCCAGAACTCCCTTCGTCTTGTAAAACTGATATCCTGTACCTATTTAACAATAACTCCCCCATTTTCTCCTCCGCCAGTGCCTCCTGGCACCCACCACTGACCATTCTTTTTTATCTATTTGTAACCAAACAAGAAGAGAGTTCATCTGCCCAGAGCACAGCAGAGCCTAACATCAAACACTAAGAATTACAGAGGAGGAATTAGTGTAGCCATGCAAGGAGAATGAGAAGCTGTCGCTTCAAACCCAAAGTCCCTGATGGCTTACTATTGGAGGGGTTATAAAGGCAAAAACTCATGAGTAATCATGAGTAGGGGTTCAGGGTCATGGGTTATGTTGACTGGTCGTGTTGTGCAAGCTTCAGCAATTTTCTTAATCTGATTTATTTAGTTCTTGGCGGCACCCTGTCCGGGGTCTTTGAGACTGTGGCCAGGTGGTCTTCCTGCTTAGAGTTCTGCAAGACATCTTGGGATTGTGAGTCAGTTATGTTATCTTAAAAGCAAGGGGAAAAAAACCAAAACAAAACAAAACAGAACAGAACTATACATTTTGTGCTTAACAGGCAACATTCTTCTGTTATCTTAAGCAGAGTATGCTTTTATGATCTTCCCTGAAATGTGCTTTACAGGGAGGCCTCCAGGCCCCAGGATGTGACCACATTCCAGTATAACTATAACTCTTAAGAGAGCTAATTTAATAATTTTATTATGTTTAATTCTTTTTTTTATTAATTTTTTAATTTACTAATTTTAACTAAAAGCCAAATTCTAATATACCTATTCTGTTATGATTTGCTATTGGGTTCAACTATAAGTACTTCATATAAACAGAATCTTTTTGAGATGAACTGCCCAGGGATTCCAATATCCCCCAATCTTTGTCACGCTTGTTATTGTTATTGTTGTTGTTGTTGTTTTGTTTTGATTTGATTTGATAGTAGGTATTATGTGAGCTAGTTGAGGCAGTAGTTTGCTGTGGAAGAGTTTTAAGCTGGAAGACACATCTGTGTTTTCACATTCATCTGATGGCTGATGAATGGCTGGGAAGAGATAAGGGGGGATGCATCAATTGGAATTTACTGTAGTTATTATTGAGGAGAAGGTGGCAGCTGGCTCTAGAGTGGACCAATGGGGATGGAGAGAAGTGAAGAGATTTGAGAGTGATCTTTATGGCAGGGATAGAAAAAAGATGGCAATTGGGAGAGAATTTTTATGTCTGGACATTTCACTAGAACATGAACACAAGGCCCAGTGTCCAGATGAAAATTTCAGGTCAACAGCCTTCCATGGAATTTCCCACCCCCTCCCCGATTCATGAGCTGAATGCTGCCTAGAACCCAAGCTGTGTATATACATCAGTGTTTAATAATTAAGGAAGGGACCTGTTTTCTTGAAAGGGCACATTGTGCCCAGTGTTCAAGAGAATGCCTATTTACAAAATGTAAAAAGGTGTGAGGACCAGTTGCCTGTTTTGCAAATATATTCCCAGTTCCTAGTTTTAATAAGTTTCCTCCTAATATGCAGGGTACTGGCCATCTTACACTTGTATTTTCTAACACAGTGAGTATATTTCATATCACCTAACAAAGTATGTCTATAAAGAATGATTCTCAAGCTGAATAAAAGAACAAATTTAACTGTAAAGCAATAAAAAGAATTTTACTTTTATTATTTTGTCACCACACTTTATGGCAGTGGTTCTCAACGGGGAGCAATTTGGACCTCAAGGGGACCTTCGACAGTGTGTGGAGACAGCTAGGGGTGGATAGTGCTACTGGCATCTGGAGGTGGAGGCCAAGGATGCTGCTCATCATTCTACAACCATAGAATAGCTCCCTACAGCAAAGAGCGATTTAGCCCCAAATGTCATTAGTACTGGGGTTGAGAAACCCAGCTCTGTGGATACCTAAACAAGTGCACACAGCATAGCTATTGCCTCTTTTGCAGTGAGTTATATTGTCTCATGCTTAGAAAAACTGTACAAACGTGGCCTCAGGGAAAGTCGAATTGCTTCTCCATGGTGGTGGAAATTCTAGAGCTCCTGCAGCTTATGAGCCTAATGGCTTTTAATAAAAAAGGTTTAGGTTTTTTCCTAATAACAATGGGGAGGTGATGGTTGGAAATAAGTGAGTGGTAAAATGTTATTTGTGTGAGAAATCGATTGTGGGTGGGCAGGAATGGGAGCAGGATACCATCGGGAGACCAGTAGAATAATCCAGGAGAAAGATGAGGGAGTATAGATCAGAGAGGGCCAACAAAGGAGGCAAAGAGAACTGGTCTGAAGGGGGTGTTTTGGAGTCATAATAAACAGGACTGTAACTTGTAGTATATAGAGACTGAGGATAACACAAAGTTGCATTGACATCCACGATTCTGCCTCACAACAGTTATAGGTGTTTTTCTTCCTCAAGAGAAGTGGAGGTAGGACTTTGATTCCCAGAGTTTTTGAAAGTTAATGAGCAACCAAGGTTTTACCCTGAGAACAAGAATTAAATGCCTTACAGAGAAAAAGACCAGCTTGGCAAGGGGAGTTCTGGAGGCGACTCACGCCATTTCTACTCCTCTCCTCCTAAGCTCTCCTCCTCAGGAAGGACTGAGGCCCACATGAGGCAGATTTGGGGAGAAATGGGCAAGAACTGCCCAGGGTTACCACTCCATTTCCTGAGTAAAAGAAGGGCTAGAGTTCCTGCTGCCACCCTACCTGGGCTTGAATTACCTCGGGACCTCCTGGCATGTATCATTCATCATGGATTGTTTTGCATTCATTGTGATTTCTAAAAACATTGTATTACAATATTATTTATCTTGATTACTGAGTTCTTTGGTATCTCCTTAAGCACTGGGAGACTCACTTCACCCCAGATCCTGATACTATGAGAAGTACAGAGTGCTGGTTCTTACTTTTCCAATTTTAGTATATGTGCTGCTGAAGAGAGCACTGGTTCTTATTTTTCAACTGAGAGGACAGACACAGAAGGAGAAATGACCCAAACTCTCTAGAACTAATTAAAATCTTGAGGCAAAGGCTAGAGCATGATGTATCCAAAGGTTCACTTTCTCCACTCCACTTCTGCTCAAGGAATGTAAGGTTCCTTAAGTTGATATTGATCTTGATGGGCAAGCAACTACTGAGCAATCCAGAATACAGAGAATTTATGTGAAACAGATTTGGTTTATGTGGAAAACTCATGGCATGTGTCAAACATTGAAGATAATAAGGACTTTGTGTCTCCCATTGGAGGAAGGAAAGATGTTCACAGAAAAGCTTGGAGATCTTTGGAAATGACTTGCAATCATCTATGTAGCTGTGAATTCACTTTGTCAAAACACAATGAGCCTACTATGCTGTTATGGGCTGAATTGCATCCTCTCCCAAATTCATATGTCACAGTCCTAATGCCCAGAATGTCAGAATGTGACTGTATTTGGTGATGGAGTCTTTAAAGAGATATTTAAGGTAACATGAGGTCATTAGGGTGGGATTATTCCACCCTAATGGGATTATAATCCAATGGCTGACACCTTATAAGAAGAGAAAATTTGGACCTACGCAGGTACAGAGGGACGTCTAAGTGGGCACACAAGGAGAAGACAGCTGTCTAGAAGCCAAGGAGGGAGGCTTCAAGAGAAACCAATCCTGCTAGCACCTTCACCTGAGACTCCTAGTACCCAGAATTGTGCGACAAGACGTTTCTGTTGTTTAAGCTGCCCAGTCTGTGGTGCTTCGTCATGGCAGCCCTAGCAGACTAATACAATTCAATACAATGCAATGAAAGACAGTGCTGAGTTTATTTTTTACCATAATATGGGAGAGCCATGCTAGTCAGGAAGTCTCTCCATGTAGATGAACTGATTTTATGGGATTTGGAGCTCAGAGGTTGGAGGGCCTTCAGAGACATAAACAGGTTGACATCATTTGTAGAACTGTGGTTTCTTGAGTGAGACCCTCGTTGATTGGTTGGTATTCAGAGGCATGTGTATCAGAGTGAATCTATCCTTGATGGGCCCTTTCGTTGGTGACTTTCCAAAGAAAAGCACTAGCACTGATTATTTGGCTTAAAAAAGTGTGTTCACTGGAGTGAGCTATCATTGATCAGTTGAATGGGTTTAGAATGGATTCTGATAGTTGCTTGTTTCCCTGACTGCAGACTACACCATCTTTTTCTAAGTTTATGGGGACTGCCTTATTCTCAACTTGTCTGACAATCGAGACCCCACAAGACTTTCATCTCCATGAAAATAGGAACATGATCTCAGTTGCTCTTCTAAATGCATATCAGCAGCTCAAACATGACTGATATACTCACTCCCTAAATGTTGGAAATTATTATTATTCCTTGCTCAGTGTTGTTATTATTCCCTGGGAATACCCATCTAGGCTCTTCGAATGGGGATGGCCGAGTCAAAGGATATGCACATCTTCACCTTTGGTATCTAAAAGTAGAAGAAGAACAGCTGGACAAAAAAGTTGAGACAGAAAACCAAGAGAATAGAGGGCCAAAGAAGGCACTAGAAGAAAATGTTTTTAAGAAGGGGGAAGAAGCCAACTGTGTTGATGGCCATGGTGAAGTCACGTAACCTGATGACAGAGAAGTGACTATTACGTCTGACAATATCATGGATTTTGAGCAGAGTAGCTTCAGGGGCATGGGTGGAAGGGAGCCCGTTTAGAAAAAACTGGTGGGGGGATATGTCCTAAGATACAGTATATTAACAGAAAATTTGAGGTATATAGCAAGGCCAACAGATAAGATTTTCATTAAAAAGAAAGTTTGTTACTCACATTTTCTAAGAGGAGAGGGTACACCATGCCATTGGGGCCCCACAGAGAAGCACCAGGGTTGGTCTGGAGGCAAAGGGAGCAAGCGGTAACTGTGGACAGAAGCCTTTCTTGTGGCTTCTGTGAGAAGGAGCAGGTGAGGCAGAGTAACCTGGCATAGGATTGGCTAGGTTAAATACTTTCAGTGGATTCTGGGGTATAGGGAATTTCTCTAGTCCTCTGGTACTTGACTCTGGGGTGATTAGAGCAGAGCAATGGTGGCCCAGAGTGTGAGAGGCTGATAAGTGGTTAGGGGTGTATGGAATCTGGATTGATTTATTTGTTTGGAGAGCATGTCCCCAGGAAGAGGACTCCTCCTGAGGGGGAAGGCAAAATGAGGGAGGCAGGAAACAAAGCACAGTGACTCAGGCATAGTGTTGGTTTGTCCAGAAAACCAACATGTGCATCCAATATATATATGTTAGGCAGACGTTAAAGCACTAGAAACATGGTTAATACAAAATGGAAGGTGAGGAACAAGGCATGGGAGCAATGAGTACAGATACATCTTTAAAGAGAATGTGGGCTCCACAAAGAATTAAAAGTCGTTATGGCTGAAGTGGGGAAAGCTGGGATGTGAGTATCAAGATAAAGATGAAGTCCGAAACTATGTTCTGGAGACACACATTTCCAAACCAGAAAAAAGATAGCCCTGGTGATAAAGTTTGTCTTGCAGATCAATCCCTGGATCCTGGTTTTCACCAGTGTTGCTTCCATATTCGGGGGTCTAATAATCTTCCTCCCTCACATTCTAATAAAACAGTTCAGTGTCCTAAATCCCTTGCACAGTGACCAGCATAGAGAAAGGGTGTCATTATTGCCCATTGAACTAAATTCCAATACATATCCTGAGTGTAACCATACAACATGAGAATATTTTCAGTTATTATTTCTTAACTCACTGCATCTACATCAAGGTACACACACACACACACACACACACACAAAGTACACACTGATGAACATTATCTGATTTTTGAAGTAGTAATATGATAAAGTGGTTCAAAAGGTGATGCCAATGTAGCTTTCAGACACACTTAGGCATGCCTTATGTTCACCTATTTTTAAAGCCAATTGCCACTCCCTGGACCTTCCAAATGTAACTTGAATCTCCACTCTGTGTAAGCTTTGGTGAGGAGTTAATTTTTCAGCTAAAGAACCACAGGAATCTTTTGGAGGTTTTTAGGTAGAAGAATAACATAGTCAGATTTTCTATTTTAAAAAGGTCACAGAGAATGGATTTGAGGGGGTAAAACTCAAGGAGGATAGGATGTGATTGCAGGGACCCAAGCTGAAGTAGTGGTGGCCTTCACTGTACTGGAAACAATGAGATCAGAAAAAAGCTATTTTGGCAAGGCTGGTGATTGATGGGTTATGTCAGGTGTGGAGAAGAGACTAACAAGGGCAACACTCAAGTTTCTGCCCTGGACCCCCGAAAAGAATCACAGCTAAATATATGTGGATGGTGAGTCCTCTGCCAGACTAGGAATATGTTTAAGTCCATGACTGGGCAGAGGAGTTTGTGAAGGAAATAGAGCTAAGTATGTTTACCTTCTGGCAGGAAAGAGATGAACTCCAGGAAGTAGGGCTGGCTACATTGTTTACGGGACCTTAAAATGAAAATTGTTCAAAAAACAGTGAAAAGTGTGCATCAAAGGTACTAAAATATAATACTTCTTCCTTCCACTGTGGTCTCATGATATGTCCTGGTAATTTTCCTTTGCTAAATAATGCCATGCTCCCTGGGGTACAGGGATAATTGTGGGGCAAGTGTGGATCCTCTCAGGCAATTGGGAGCCCTCTCCATGATTCACTGGCAGGTGTGTTCCTTCTCCCATCTGAGCCAGATTGAAGCATCATGCCCTTGTATTTCCTCTTCCCATCCTAACATTGGTAGGCACGTGATTCTCAAAGATCTAAACCAAAGTTGGGTGACTCATGCCCTCTTCAAATCTCCCACTAAATGTCCCTGCCTTCACCTCCATGTTACCTCCTAGTCTGTATGTCTAATTGCTCTCTGCCTCACTCTGATAAGGATCCTTGTCACTGGATTTAGGGTCTGGTCAGGTAATCTATGATGACTTCATGTCAAGATTCTTAACTGAATTCTATCACTGAAGATCCCTTTTCCAAAGAAGGTAACATTCACAGGTCCAGAGATTTGGGCAATATCTCTAGCACCTAGCACCATGCCTAGCATACTATATATGGCCCCATAGTTCTGATGTAAATGAGCATGCAGATGAGGCTTGTCCCATCTTCTTCCAGCTTTATAAATGGAGTATGTCATAGAAGCTCACAGGACCTGTACTGTCACTGGTTCTTGAGTGTGAAGTCCTTAATGGCTGAAATCATGTTTTTGTATCTTCTCTCCTGTAGAATCTTGCCCAGGGAAGGTGTCTGCTATAAGTTGAATATTTGTGTCCTCCACCAAAAAAAAAAAAAAAAAAAAATCATGTTGAAATCCTAACCCCCAAGGCGATGGTATTAGGAGGTGGAGCTTTTGGAACGTGATTAGGTCAGTAGGGTAGGAGCTCTCATGAATGGGATTAATGCTCTAATAAAAGAGGCCCCAGAGAGCTCCCTGCCCCTCTGTAGAGCAAACTTCTAATTGCTGAACACCTGTGTTTCTTATCACTCTGTGAATGACTTCCTTCCCTGTAAAGCCACAGGGTACCTCACCTTATTACTTAGCTCAGGATGCCATATGTACCTCCTTTTGCCTTTCTCTTTCTCAATTTTTCATGTGTTTGGGTTCTGTGACTCTCTTATGTATGTGGGGTTCCCATATGCATGTATGTAATTAAATTTTACTATTTTCTCTTGTTAATCTGTCTTATATTAATTTAGACCAGTGGAAGAACCTAGAAGGGTAGAAGAAACCTTCTTCATTCCCTCTTCTCCCAAGGCCATGAATGTTTGATAGCAACTATATCTTCAGGATCTAGCATGGTCTGACACATAGAAAGCCACTTCCCCTCCAATCATTATTGGTTGAAAGATAGACTAAATGCATTAATAAATGACAAGGATGCATAATCTCAGTGTCACTGGTGATTGTAGCAGCTTCTGAATTGAAAACCTACGACTTTGTGGAGTGTTCAGAGATGCATATAGCTAACTTTTTATTCCTCTATAGAGACCCCATTCAAGAATGGACTTTAGCACATACAAAAGTCTTGCATAAACCACTGATGAAAGGGAGCTTTAGGGCTGTAGGCCGTCCTTTCCATCCCCCAACCAGGTTAGGTTGATGTCAATGGTTCTGGCTTGTTTTTCAAGTGCTCTTTGCTCTTGATAGCTATAGAATGCAGGTTAAATCTGTTACCATGGAAACTGAAGCTGGAATGGGGAAGGGGAGGGAAGCTGAGGAATGGGCAGAGACTGGAATTTACCAGCTCTGGAGGCAGACTGTGTGTGAAATCAAAAGACCAGACCAGCACAGAGTCAGTTTTCAATAAATATTTTTGAGGTGACTGAATGAAAATGTGGGAACTTGAACAAGTGACCTCCTATCTCTGAGCCTCTTATTTCATTTGCGAAATAATTATCCTGCATAAGAGGTTTCAATGAAAATAGCGTAAATACAATCCTTGACACAGTTCCAGGTACTTTATAAACAAAAATTTGTCAAGCATGGCCTTCAGACCTGCTTCATAATTGTTTGGAGGTAATTATTTATAAATTCTGGATACTGTTTTTCCCTTCTCCTGTTCTCTTTCCAAGGGGAATGAAATTATCTTTCCTCCTCACCTTAACACCTTACCTTCTCACTGAAGTGTCAGATAAAATATGGGAAACCCAGTATGCTTAGATGGCACATACTACTGCTAAAAAAAAAAAAAAAAAATTGTTGTTGATCTGCAATTCAAATTTAACTGGGTTATCCTGTATTTTTAATTGCTAAATTTGGCAATTAGTAGTCCTACAGACTACTTTATGACAAATGAAAAAGTTGGTTCTATCAGCTAATCTAGCAGATGATTCACTACAAACAGTAATTCTAACTCTGGATATAGTACCCCCTTTTAAGATTTCATTCTTTTTCAGTCATTTGAGAAATATTCATGAACTATCCATTCTGTGCTAGGCACCTTTAAGGTGTAGTGGATACTTGCATTGATAAGTGCTTACCTTCTTAGCACTTGTTTTCATGCTTATCATAGAATCATATATTTTTTCCCTAGAACATAATGAAATCTATTCAAAATATGATGTGATAGAATTCTAATAGAAACTGACTCTTATTTTTAAAGAATTACTCCTTCTAGAGTTCACAACTGCCTCTCCTCCCCCCAATTAGCTCATTGTGTTTGAATACACATGTCACCAAGCTCTATAGTAGACAGCTGGGTACAGCTAACCACTATCCCACGTTTGGCTCGTTGCTCAATATCTGTTTCAGGTTCTGGCTATGAGCTTCTTGAGTGCAGGACCTATCTAATCTCACTACAGGTTTCTCCGGCGCCCTTTCGCACAGCTCCGCACCGCGGGCGTGCGCACTACAAACAAATGTACCTACAAAGGTATGCACGTGCTTGCTGACCAGGAAATACCTGTTCCTGGGCCTGACCCCTGTCCTCTGTAAGTGGGGCAGTACTTGGAGATCAACTACTCCAATATCGGGGTAAATATAGGCCATGGTTGTACTGACCAGTCTCTACAGAGGGACTGGGCGACTAGTCCTCAGTTGTGGGCAAATACTTGAAACTACCCAACACCCCAGCTTGGGCCTAAACAGGAAGGCCGGGGCCCCAGGTACCTGCGCAGATGGCCGGGGGTGGTGCCATCGTGAGCTATCGCAGGAGGTGATCCTTCAGTGTTCTCGGTGTAGCTTTGGGGCCTGCGGTGTTGGTGGGCTCGCCTCGCAAGGCCTCTTCTGGATGGAGGCTTCCTTGCCCTTTCGGTGGCTCTTCCGGTGACCTTCAGACTGCAGCCCCTGCGTCCCCGTCTGGCCTCAAGCCTCGCGCCAGGCCCAGCCCAACGGAAGTGAGGTGTTTGCCAATGACCTCACAACCTTGGTTCCCTCACCGCCTCGGTTCCCCTACAGTTCCCTCACGGTCTCTGTGCAGTGGGGTTGCTTCTTGGCCAGGCCTACCAGAGACCTCCAGTCGCCCTGCCAGGGTCTTTTAAAAAGGGAGAAGAAACAAACTTCCAGAACTGCAGAAGTCCAGAGCCCAGTTCCCACAAAGATTTCTTCTGAACATGAGATTTCTTTCCATTAGCATTGACTTGAATGGGAGAAAGACTGTGGGGCGCGTTGCACCATATCTAAGAAGTGGCCAATTGATTATTGGAATATCTAACCGCCTCTGAGATATAAAATTACATACGTTAAAACTTCCCAATTGTAAATGTACAACTCGGTGCTTTTTAGCACGTTTGGGCAACCCTCACCTCAATCCCATTTTGGAATTGGGATTTCCATCACCCATCCAAAATTCCTCCAAGCTCATCTGCAGTAGGTGGTGGCCCCCAGCCCCCACGCAACCACTAATCTGCTTTATGTCTCTTTAGAGTTCCCTTTTCTGGATGTTTAATGAAAATGGAATTGTAAGATGTGATATTTTGCGGCTCCATTCTTATACTTAACATCACGCTTTCTAGGTTCATCCATGTTGTGGTGATTTTGTCAGGAGTTGGGACCCACCTCTTCTGAAGGAAGGTAGTTTTGGTTCAGAATTTCTCTGCTGGGAGTTTAAATGAACTGTGAAGGTTGTTGACTATGTTCAGGCAACTGGAGGAATGCCGTGGTCTCCTTACTTGCCATCTTAACTTTGGCTCAGTTTTACCAATTTCTGTTTTCCCTGGGTCAGGCATGTTTAATTAGGATTTTTAGATTTATTACTGGAAAATCGTAGGGAGTTTGTTAAAGATGCTGATTTGTTTACTGCCTGGCTTGCCGTTGGATCCAGGTCCTCTCACTTTCTAGTTGTGAGACTTTGAACTACTCACCAACCTCTCTGTCAGTTTGCAGGGGATAATTGTTAGGTTAGAGGAGTTACTGCATGAAAAATCTTAGAATAGTGCCTGGCACATAGTCACATAGTTCAGCTAAAAATGTTAGCTGTCATTCTCTTGCAGGGATTTTTTTTTTTTTTTTTTTTTTTGCGGGGGGGTGGTGGTGGTGGTGAGGGTGATGGGTCAAGACATGGATGCTATTGCAATCCCCTGGGCTAGGATGTAAAATTTGTTGAGAAGTTTTTTATGACTCAGGTCAATTTGTGGCACATAATTGTTTGCTCCCTGGGAGTTGGTAGGAACTTGATCCCTCACACCCCCCAAACCTCCAAGATTATTTTGATAGTTTGGTACTTCATATTTTCTTAGGAAATTATGCATTTCATTAATATTTGCAGATTTATTAAAATTAAATAGTGTAGTGCTAAGAGTGTAGTCTCTGAAGGCAGAAACAAGGGTTAGAGGCCTGAGCTCTTATTAATTTTGGTGTTTTAGGCAATGTGCTTAACCTCCTGAGGCCCCAGTTCATCCACAGAATTGAGTAACAATGACATCCTACCTTCCCCGGTTGTCAAGAGGATTGAATGGAAATCTTTTACTCAGCACAGCACCTGGCAGTATGGGGAGGGTTCCATAACTGTCAGCTGTTATTTTCATTATGCAGAGTTCTTGCCAGTTAAAACAGCTTAGGGATTGTAAACCTCTGTGAACTGGTTAACTAAAAGGAACTGGGAAACCCTCCACTGTTTTCTAGGCCTTGGAACACATAATGGAACAGAGAAATTATTTGTTCCTTGAAAGTTGGAAGAGAGTTTCCATTCCTTCTTCAGTTACCTTTTAAAGCCAAGCTTTTTTTCTTCTTTTGGGGGGTACTTTTTTTACATACCCGCCTCTCCATTTCAATAAGAATTTTAAATTTAATACCAAATGATGGGTAGGTAAACCTTTTCTGTAAAAGGCCAAATAGTAAATATTCCAGGTTTTGTGGGCTATATGGTATCTATTGAAATTGGCTCAGATGTTGTAGTGTGAAAGCAGCCACAGATAGTATGTGAACATGGGTGTGGCTGTGTTCAATGAAACTTTATTTATGGACATTGAAATTTGGATTTCTTTTGACTTTTTCCAACCATTTAACTACGTTAAATTCATCCTTTTTTTTATGTGGACTATACAAAAACAGCATGATGAATTAGGCCTGCAGGTGATAGTTTGCTGACCTCTACTATAGAATTTCATGACAAAGTAACTAGCAGTATGATCTGGAGTCAGAAAGACTTGGTTCTGATACTTATTAATTGGATATATTTGGGCAAATTACCCAGCACTCTGATCTTCATGTTCTTCATCTTTCAAATAGGCATTATACTAATATACCTACCTTCTCAGCTTGTTAGGCTGAGATAATACATGTGAAAGATCTTGCACACTGTTAGGAGTCTAGTGAATCACATATTAGCTATCTCACATTTTTTTTTTTTGACAGTTGAATGGGGTACATGTTGGAGGGTGAAATTAGATGACCTGGATTTACATCTTGGCCACTTTTTAGCCATGTGACTTTGAGCTGGTTACCTAACCTCTCTATGCCTTCCTTTCCTCATCCTTAAAATAGGGATAATAATAGTACCTACTTCAGACAGTTGACTTTAAGATTAAATAAGGTAACATTTTATAAAGTGCTTAGAAAAATTCCTGGCACATACACATTCTCAATATTTGCTATTATTTCACAGTAAAATATATTTGAGGTTGAAAACCCTCGTGCCATATTGCTGAAATGAAAGACTTTTGTCTCTTTGCTGAAGTGGTATAATTTATAAGGTATAGGAATTATTTGTTCCATGGAAGTGTGAAAGAAATTGCCCATGAATGGCAAAGGCTCAGAACACTTTTTGAAGAAAGCACTCCCTTGACATTTGCCAAGTTTTTATTATGTGCCTTCCTTTCAAGAATGATCCATTTCATTATGGCTTTCAAATTTAATAGCCTAGAAATGTACCCAGTGGTGGTTGAGAGCTCAGGTGTCTGACAAATTTGGGTTTGATTCTTGAATTAACACCTGGTAGCATGTAACCTGGGACAAGATACTAACCTCTCAAGGCTCACCTCTAGATAATAATAGTATCTACCTCATAGAGTTGTTATGAGGATTAAAAATGATGTGCATAAAGTGCTTAGTGCCAGGCCTGGCTGGCTGTAAAAGTTTAATAAATAGCTATTTTATTGTCCTCCAGGGCACTCTTAAAGTAAGACCCATTTGAAGTTGAAAATGATTTGCTAGGTTCTTACATGGGCAGCCTTTCCTCTTATTCTAGGTATGGAATACTTAATAGTATTATAGGAATTATTTGTTTTTTTTAGGAGATTGCCTTCATGAGCCTATTACTCATCAGTCCATGTTTTCTCAAAAAAGGGGTAATTCCTTAAAGATTTTCACTGTATTTTTATAGGATTGTTCTGGGATGTACATAATAAGCACTGTAGATAGGAAGATCTAGCTTTGAATCCTGGCTTTCTCAACCTGTTAGATTATGACCTTGAGTAAATGACATGTCTCTGAGATGCAGATCTCTCATCTATAAAACAAGTATCTTATAATTTAATTAAGATTATTGAGATAACTTACCCAGACATATATATTTTAATAACAATTTTTATCCAGCTATAATTCACATATTATACCATTCCCCATTTGCAGTATACAATTCAGTGGTGTTTAGTATATTTGTAGTTTGGCAACCCTCAGCACAATCAATTTTGAACATTTTCATTACCCTAAAAAGAAACCCTCACTATTCATTTCCCCCTCCCCCAGCCTAAGGCAACTATTAATCTATTTTCTATCTCTATAAGTTTTGCCTATTCTGGATGTTTCATATAGATGCAATCATAACATGTGGGCTTCCTTTCATTTAATATGTTTTTAAAGTTCATCCATGCTGTAGCATGTATCAGTACTTCATTCTTTTTTATTACCAAATATTCTGTTGTGTGGATGGACCACATTTTATTCATCCATCCATCAGCTGATGGGCATTTGGGTTGTTTCCACTTTCTGGCTATTATGATAAGGCTGCTGTGAACATTCATATACAAGGTTTCGTATGGACACATTTTCATTTCATCTAGAAATGGAATTGCTGGGTCCTGTGATAAACAATCTTTAACCTTTCATGAAACTACCACACTGTTTGCCTGACACAGAGCTAGTGCCTCATACAGACAGCTATTCTGGTAACACATTTTTGTTGTAAGAAATGAGTTCCTGAAAGCCACCCTTCTAATTTAGCTAAACAAACTGGCAAGCCTTCTGCCTTTTTTAAATGCCCTGGAACAATTTGTGCAGACTAAGAATGATTTTTATCTTTTTTTCATTTTGAAGGATATTTCCAGTCAAACCGAGATTTCAAGTAATTTCTGGTTCCCTAGAAGATGATGCATTTCTTTTCAGTTTTCTAATTTGTTAGCGTAGAATTACATAGCATAGTGGTTGAAGGGTTTGACCGCTGGAGTCATTTACCAGGTGGGCAAGTTTAAGTGAGATTTCTTGAGTTTCAGTCCTTTATATGTAAAATAAGTGAAGAGGATACTTATGTCAGAGGTACCGTAGATACATAAAATGCTTAATGCAGTATCTAGCACACTCAATAAATATTTGTTTTTAATCTCATAGAGCTTGTGTGGTTGAAGATCCTTGTGCTAGGTTATTAAAATATATCAGAGAGTCTTAGCACATAAGAATTCTTCATAATTAGGAAGCTTTTCCCTATTTTCTTTTTCCTATTCTTTTGGTAGGTAGTTTGGGTACTTTTTATTTTCCTTGAAAATTTTTATTTTCCTTTTCATTAAAATATTCATATATATTAGTCTAAAATCTTTAGTATTAACACAATTGCTTTAACTTTTAATATGTAACATATTTGGTTCAAAATTCAAAAAGTAGAAAAGGGTATGCAGTGAAAATGTCCTTCCTATTTTCATCTCCCAGCCCAGTTCTCCTCGCCCCAGATAACCAGTGTCACTAGTTTGGTGAATAACCTTTTCAAAGTTATTTCATGCATATAGAAGCAAATATGTGTATATGCATCTTTCCCTTTTTATTCAACAAATTAAGCATACAGTGTTCCATGTTCACCACCTTGATTTTTCACTTAATGTATCTTGGAGATCAGTCCATAAGATATTTCTTGTTCTTATGAATGTGGAATTTTCTATTATATGGAATTTTGCAAACTCTTTCTTTTATCTCCTGCTGTTTTTCTGCTCTCTGATTCATGTTTTACTTTTATTTCAATGATTGTCTTTTTCCTTTTCTCTTTAGATTTATCTTGTGGTGGGGCTTTGCTAAAACCAACCAGATAAGAACTCCTGTTCTCTCCTGCCCTGATGAGCTGGCTATGGAAGCCAAATCACCTCTCCCTATCTTTCTAGTTACATCCTGAACTGTTGACATGTGAGTATATGTGGAAATCGCGCCATTTTTTTCAGGAGTCAGGAGAGATTTGAGTGTTGGTCATCCCCAGGAGGAATTTTGTAGCTAAAGGTTGATTGTCAGGGATCTTTAGTCCTTAAATGGCCTACAGGGCCCTGCAAGGTCTGCCATGTCTCCAGCCTTTGTCTAGTGCCAGTCTGTATTCCAGCAACCTGGCTCTCCATACTCCTCTTGTACACGCTGTTAATTAGGCATGGCATGTCTTTGGTCAGCACTGGGTCTTGGTCAACCCTCTTTGTACTTGATTATAGCACAGAGCATCTTCATCACACCTACTGCCTTCTCACTCATATTATTTGTGTGGTTATTTGATTGTTTGGCCTCATCAATGGACTTTATGGCCCATAAAGGCAGAGACGACGTCTCCTTTCTTTATCACTGTATCCCTAGTGTCTGGATGTAGTTGGTACTCAATACCTATTGATTGAATGGTTGAATAAATGAGCATCTACTATTTTGCCAGTTCAGGATTAGAGCTTTGTGGAAAACCAATATGAGAAAAAAGTCTGTGAACAACCCAGCATTTTCTAAATAAGTATTTTGATTAGCTTGTGATAATGTGACTTCTGAAGGTTTTTGCTTCCTATGAGAGAAGGTGCCCAGTGCCTTCTTGGATGAGGACGTGTGAGCAGAACATTGGGGAGGTGAGCCTTCTTGGCATACAGGAACTCTCAGTGCTGAACCATAACACCATCTGCTAGATATTTGCCATGTTTTCCTTTTATAACATCTGATTTGTGACAGGGTTGTCTTTTGCTTATCTTTAATCTTATATGTTATTAATTACTTTTTCGAGTTCTTCTTTTAATATCTGAATTTAGGAGCAGTTTGGTGAAAGGGTTGGTTGCCTTTAATATGAATGTTGGGTTTTCTGTTGTCCTAAAATTCCTTGAGAGTGTTAACAAAGTAAGTTTACCTTTAAGGAAAACTGGTTAGATTTGCATTTCTGAGGAACTGTATACAAATTTGTATTCTAAGATATTTACCTATCTTGCACTGAATGTATACACAAGAGTCTTAACCACTGAAGAAATGATTTCTTTATTTTGTAAAGTAGTGTTTATTTTAACCTGACTGTTCATGTAGCAAACCGGCTCTGTACAAAGACTTCCAGAGTTAGACTGTAGCAGAGACCTCTCCAGAATCCCTACTCAACATCTCCACCTGTTTGAGTGTAAGCATTTCAAATGTAATATATCCAAAAGAGAGCTCTCGATTTTATGCTCTTCCCCTGCCCAAATCTGTGACACTAAGACTCACTAAATAATACTTTTATCTACTGAGTTGCCCAAACCAGAAACATAGGAATCATTTCTGATACTGTTTTTCTTTGCTACACGTGCATGAATTATAAGCAAGATTTGTCTATTCTGCCCCAAAATATATCTCATATGCATTCACTTCTCCCTCTCTCCATACTAGTTCAGAGTACTGTCATCCTTTGCCTAGACAGCTGCCTCCTAACTGGTCTTCCTGCTTTCTCTCTTACCTATCTCTGGTCCCCCAGTTCTTCACACAATAATGTGAATCATCTTAAAATGGATTATGTCAGACCTTATTTAAAAGTCTTTAATGTCTCCCCATCACATTTAGGATTAAATTCAAGACCATTATCTTGACCTACAATTCCTAAAGAGCTGGCTCTTGAATATCTGCATATCTGTACAATCTCATTTTATGCCTCTCACCCCCATTCTTGCTATCCTCCACCCATCGTGGTATCTTTTCTATTTTTTTTTCCTTTATGGTCTTTGTACATTGCTGTTTTATCTGTCTGGAATGTTCTTTCCCTTGTTCTTCCCAAGGCTGGCTCTATCTCACAACTTAGTCTTAGCTTCTCTTCCTCTGAGAAGCCTCCCCTGACTATTCTATGAAACCACCATATAAGCACAGCCCTCCTAATTTCAGTCTCTGATTTTTCCTTCAAAGCCCTCACTACAATTTTTAAAGGTTTCTTTTGTTAACTTATTGTTGAAGCTTGAAGCTAGACTGAAGCTTGAAGACATATGGATCAAATAAACTGATTAGGGCAAGGGCCATTTTGATTTCATTCACAATGAACTATGCTTAGTAGTGAGCCTTACATATAGTAGGCACTTAACTCTTTGTAGAAAAAATTGATGAATAAGCATTTTATTGAGAGACTTGTAAATATTAAGCTCTGAGCTAATCTGTAGGATCATAATACCCAGATAGCCCAATCTATCACAAGGAAAGTTTTAACAAATATGAAATAATAATTTATAGGCCATATCATTTGGCTATAATGCAGTTAAATTGTGAATCTATAATCAGAAATATTTTAAAGAACTTGGGAACCTAAACACATTCTGTAATGTTACTTAAGAGGAAATCTAAGGCAAACAATGTAATATACTAAACACTGATGAAAACATGTATCTGTATCTGTTAAAAATTAAAAGAAAAGATTAAAGGTAACTGAGTTAAATATACAACTCAAGATGATAGGAAAAGAAAGCCAAATAAGTAGGAAGCAAATAACAAAAAAACAAATTAAAAAACAATTAAATGGAAAAGAAGAATTGGTCAAAAAACCAAGAGTCACCTTAAAAGACATCAAATGGTCAAATCTTTAGCAAAACTGATGAAAACAAGAATAGATTAACTGATATTAACAGATAAGGGGACATAATGACTAAAGAAGCAATGGAAAATCAAAGAATAATATGAATAATTACATGGTAATAAATTGAAGGGAAATGGACAATCTTCATAGAAAATATAAATGACCAAAACTGACTCAAGACAAAGCAGAAATATAAATCCAAAATTAAGAAAACCAAGTCTAAAATAGTCCATGCAAAAAGCATTAGCTTTAGATAATTTTACAGTGAGTTATACTAAATTTGCAAAAAGCAGAGGATTTCAATTTTTTGTTGTTGTTGTTGTTGTTGTTAACTGTTGTGGAACATATAAGCAGCAAGATAATAATCCAAATTATTTTCTAAAGCTAATATAACCTTGATACTGAAACCAGATAAGGGTAGCATAATAAAATAAGAATTTAGATGCACAAAAGTAAAATGTAACCCCGTAGTATCTGCTTGCATGTGTATATAAATCAGACCCTTGTAATCAAGTAGGGCATAGGATGCAAATATGTTTCAACATCAGAGAATTTGCCTTAACTCTTCACATTAAGAGAGTATATAGAATAATGTATAATTTTTCCAATAGCTATAGAAAAGATTATATAAAATTAAACTTATTATGATAAAATTTATAGAAAACTATAACTTAGGGAATTTCCTTAACCCTCAATAAGGAGACTACAAAAAAAGCTTGTCACAAACATTTCTACTTGATGGTGAAAAAGAAATACCCCTTTCAAGTCTAGACTGAGACTTATTCCATTATCACCCCAAAGGTCCTAGCCAATGCATTATGATAGTGAAATGAGGTATGATTGTCAATCCAAGTAAAAAATGATCATTAATAAAGGTGTTAAACATTTTTTAAAATCCAGGAAAATCTGTAGACAAACTCAGAATTAACACGAGAGGTCAGCACGTTCATTGGATACAAAAACAACAAATAAAAAGCAATAACAGATAATTCTTCTAAAAAATTCATAACCTAAGACATATCATGAAATAATATTAGACAAACTCAAATCGAGAGACATTCTACAAAATACCTGACTAGTACTCCTCAAAACTGTGAAAGTCATGAAAAACAAGGAAATACTAAGAAGCTGTCACAGCCCAGAGTTGCCTAAGGTTAGAAATATAACAACCATATGTAATGTGGTATCCTGGATGGGACCCTGGGATAGGAAGGAAGGTATTTCTGGAAAAATAGGTGAAATCCAATTAAAATCTGTAGTTTAATTAATAGTTTTATACTACCATTAACTTCTTCATTTTGACAAGGTAGAGGAAAATGAGTACAGAATCTTTAAACTATCTTTGCGACGTCTTTTTAAATCTGTTAAAGAAAAAAAAAAAAAACAACTATATATAACCAATTAGATAAGTAACAGGAACAAAGACTTCCTAAAGTAAATAGGACCTTTATAGGAAAAAAAATTACAATATACTGTTGATGGCCATAGAAGACATAAATATAAATGGGTGGCATATTCCATAGTCAGAAATGGGAGGCCTTAATATAACATTTTCAGTTTCTCTAAAATACTCTATGGATTTAATAAAATTTCAAAAATCCTAATATGATAGTTCATCAGGCCTGACGAGCTAATTCTAAAAGTCGTTTGAGTACAGAGGGCTAACAATGGCCAAAGACATTTGAGAAGGTAGGGCAGTTGCTCTTTCAGATAGCAAGATAATGTAAAGTTGTAATAATTAATATATGTTAACGCACAGAAGTAGATGTGGGCCACTGGGACAGACTAGAGAGTTTGGGAATAGGCCCACTCATGTACAGAGAAACATAAATATGTTTGGAAAAAATTAGATCCCTACCAGAGACCATACACAAAAGTAAACATAAAACAAAAACAAAAGGCTTTCAGAATATCTTTATGACTTTGGTATAGGGAGGGATTTCTTACAATATGAAAAGCAGAAATATGAAGGAAAAGACTGTTAAATTTTACAGCACCAATATTTAACACTCTTTATGACAAAAGAAATTGATGGCTTTCCTTTTAACCTTGTTTATGGTACGGATTTTAGACTTATGTTTAAGTGTGATTGGTGTAAGGAGCAGGAGGTAATTCAAGCTCGAACACAATGTCTTATTTGCTTTTGAATAAGATCACCCTGAATGCTTTGTAGAGGATATTGGAGGGAACAGTTTGGAGTGGAAGCAGGTGGTCAAGCGAGTAAGCTAATATTTAGGGGAAATGATTTGGGATGTGGCTTCGATGTAGCATCAGCAGGACTTGCTGATGAACTGGATGCTGGCGGTAAGGAAAGAGGAATCGAGAACAATTGCAAGGTTTTCGGCTACCACAACTGGTGCCCATTTATAGAAATGGGGAAAATGCTTTTAGTTGCCTAGTAGACATTGAGGTGGAGCAGTCAGCTGTTAGGCAGACAATTTGGGTATATGAAACTGAGCTTCTGTGGGACAGTCTGTGGCAGAGGGTTTACATTTGAGAGCTATAGGTGTGTAGGTGGCATTTGAACCATGAGACTAGGTGAGACTGCTGCATGGGGAGCAGACATAGATGGAACAGTCTAGTGACTGAGCTCTGAGTAGTTAGAGGTTAAATAGGGCAGAAGCCAGCTAAGATGACAGGGAAGAGGCCCTTGCCATGGGGGGAAAACCAGGGTAGTATAGTATCACAGAAAATAAAATAGTCTGGATTTTTTTTTATTATCATTGTTTTAATGAGGACGTCGAATGTTACTGATGAAACAGATTTCCTAGCTACATAGGGAACTGCTGAAATTGAGCAATTTCAGGGGTGTGGCATAGTAAGGGGAGAGAATGTGATGTAAATGACAGAAGACAACTCTGTCAAAGGGTTTTTTGGGGTGGGGAGTAGTAGCTGGAGGAGCTCTGAAAGAATGTGGTATCTAAAAGGAATGAATGATCCAGGTGCCAAGGAGAAACTTGTATTGCAGAGAGAGGTCTGAGGAGAGGGAATGGTGTCTATAGAATATATTAAAATCACACCCAAAACCATAAGCAAATGTCACTGGGCAGCTCTAAACTGTAGAGTGCTGGGTATCTGTGCTGTCTAACAGCTCCCCAAGTTCTCCCAATGTATAGCCAGACTTGAAAACCTCTGACCCCAAAATAGTACCATATTCACTTTCAGTGGTGCCTTCAGAATTTCTGTAGAGGCTGCTGAGAAATACATTTCAAAGGTGCATAGCAAACACTGTTTTCATTCACATTTTGTTTCTGTGGCACTCCTGGGTAAGAAGAACTGTTGAAGACTTGAGGAGTTTAAAACATCCCCTACGCCCAGCCAAGACCTTCTTCATGTAGTAAGCAACTACAGATTTATATTTATACCTACTAAGTATAACTACAAATTTTAATTTGAGGTATCATATTTTATGTGCTCTTAGATAACCTGCATTTTGTATAACTATCTTATGAATTCTTTAAAATTAAAATCATACATTTTTATTGGCCCCATAAAATTGCAATATATGGATTGATGAGAATACAATTATTCTGTGGAGTATATTTTTCTGATAAAAACGGTGCTCCATGAATATGCTCGCATATAATCTTTTGTACATCTCTGCTCATTTCCTTGGCTTTTTTTCCTTCAGAGTGGAATAGTTAGTTGTATCAAAGGGTACATAAACGAACTTTTTGTAATTCCTTGATTTTAGTATTAGAAAAGAAATACATATTTCTGACAGGGACATTCAAACACTACAGATTGGAGGAGGGAAAAATCCCTCCTTCTTCCTCTCCCCAATCCCTTTTCCCTAGAGGTAATCAGTTAACAATTTCTTGTATACTTTTCCAGAAGTTTTACCTGCACAGGTGTTCATCCTTAACAAACAAACAAAAACACTTACCAGTTTATTTCTAAAAACTTCATCAACTTGTGTATTTCACTAACTGTTGAGTCGTGAATCCTTATTAGTCCCCGACAGCTCTACCTCATCTTTGTCACAAGTGAATAGAATTTCCTGGTGTTATCTGACAGTCTCTTGCTCTGTCCTACAAGGCATTCATTGCCTTGTGATTTTTTTTTGTGGAGAACGTCCCATGAACCGCACTTGTCCGGATTTCGGTTTAGTGTTTAAGAATCGGGTCGGCATTTTTCACCCATAGGTCTGTCAGCCATTTGTATTTTCCCGTGGCTTGCCACTTTCCTCCCCTTTTGCCTATTTTTCTGGCTTGGTTTGGTCTTTAATCTTACTGATTTCCAAGAACTTTTCGTTTATTAACAAGCAAGCCCCGTGTCTTTCGTTTGTCCCAGGCAGAAAAGTCTCTTCTCACACTTTGTTGTTTGTCTTTAGACTTCAACATATATGTTTTTGTCCATCAGATTTTCATTTCTTAGACATATATGTATATTTTTTCTTACGCAGTTTTACTTTTGGGAGCCGTCAGTGGACATTTCTCCGTATTACTCCTTTTTCTTTGTTTGGGGGTTGCAACCCCTCCACCTTTTTCTAGACCCCTCTCGGGGCCCCTCGCGTGGGCTCAGGTGACGTCAACCTCCAGCCTGGGCGCCAAGCCGTCGCCACGGCAACTGCAGCCTGATTGGCAGGGCCTGGAAGTGTGGCGAGGGGGCCCAGGGTTGGTAGTGCGGCCGCTGATTGGCCTGTGCTGGAGCCACACCTCTGCGGAGAACCTCACAAGGAGTCGCGGGCAGGGGCTCCCTGCAGAAGCCCGGGAGCTGCAGAGGACGAAGACGGAGAAGAGCAGCAGACATGTCCACTCTGGGCTGGTGGCGTCTCCAGGCGTGGGGGGCTGTGTAGGCACGCTAAGCCATGCACGGGCTGCGCCTCGGTTGAGCCGTCGGGCGCAGCGCGGTGTGGTGAGGTGAGTCGGGTTGTTCGCCCGTGCACCTCTGTGTCTGGTGGGGCGTGTCGGTCACATGCCGCAGGTGTGGAATCCCCCCCCCCTCCAGCAGCCCAGGCAGGCTGGCGGCCAACATCACCTGGCGGGGGTCCTCACAAGGCTGGCTGCCGCGCTTGCCGCAATAGCGCCATTTTGCGCGGCCGGAATTGGTCGTGGAGTCGGGGGCTGCCGCGCCATCTTGCTAGGGTGGAGGTGGGGGACGGATATGGGACAGCGGCAGCGCCGCGGACTCTTGTCACTTTGAGCTCGCCTGGGTGGGGTGTTGAAGAAGCGGCCCGCTCCTAGCGAGCATGGGAAGTGCGGTCTCGGTTTTGGGGCACCCTGCTCTCGTCTGCTGAGTCGGGGGTGCTGCAGAGCACTACCGCTATCCCACAGGGCCCCTGATCCTTGGGGCACCATGCATTCCTGCCGATTTTGGGGGTGGGGCTTGATTTGCTGCAGTGGCGGTGGGAGGGACTATGGGCTGTTGGGGGCGGGGCCAAGGGCTGTTGTGCCTGAGTGTTTTCTCTGTCCGTGATGGGTGGGTTCGGGGCACGTGTAATCTCGCGCCATCTTTGATATGGGCAGCTAAGGATTGCTGTCGTAGGCACTGTCCTCATTGGTTGACTGCGGATTGAGGCGGGGCAGAGGCTTATCCCTGGCCTATGATGAGCCTGGTGAACCCCGCCTATCTCTGCCATCTTTGATGGGATTGGCTGAGGTTTGCCACGCAGGCGTGGTCTTGGTTAGGTGACTGCAGGGGGCGGGGCCAAGGTCTGTAGTCTCCGCGGTGGCCTGGTGTTCATTGCAGTGATTGAGGTTGTGGGGTCCTGTTGTCCTCACACCTTTTTTGCTGGGCATGCGTTAACCCGCAGAGGCTTCCCGCGTCGGTACCACCCTGACTGGCATGGGTCAAAACTCTGACTTCTGAGATTGGATCACGGTTAGCAGCCTGATTTATTGGCCAGTTCTGTGGCATCTTGTGGTGACACCAGGCACTATGCTTGGCATTTGCTGTAGCTGATGCCGTTGTGGAATTATTTGTCCTGAGGGACATAGCTACATGCTGTCAGTGTACCTGCTGTTTCTCCTTGCCTAGGCTCACCCCTTTCCCCTGTTGTCGTCCCAGGGCTGTTTTCACTTGAAGACGTGTCTGGCTCTATCTTTTGACTGGGGGGAGAGCTAGGGGTGGGGGGAATAGCCAAGATGCATTGTTTAAGTGAGGGGCTGAGGGGTGGGGCCGTCCTTGGGCAGCCCTGCAGTCCTTCTTACTCTGCAACTATGTATGTTGGTCAATAGGTGGCAGCCGAGGCTTACTGTGCAGGGGCCATCATGAATGATGGAGGGTCTGCAGGAGCGGGCCTGGGGTTGGGGCTGCAGAGCCCCGCCCACCTTACCGCTACATTGGCCAGCAGGTGGCAGGCGAGACTGTGCGGGTACCGTCTTGAATAACTGCAGGACTGGATGCAGGGAGTGGGCCCAAGGGAGGGCCGCGTGTCCTGAGTGACTGATAGGGTTTGCATACCCCTCCCCGCTCTAGCATTGTGTTGGCCGATGGATGGCCACCGAAACTTACAGTGCAGACACCATTTTGAATGATGGTGGAGCATGGGGGGCAGGCCTGAGGGAGAGGCTGACGTGTTTTGCTTGACTGGCTGAGGAGGAGTGCAGACTCTAGCCCATCTAGTGCTGCGTTTGTTGGCCAGCAGATGGCAGCTGAGGCTTAACTGCATAGGCGCCATCTTAAATGACAGTGGAGCTGCAGGGGGCAGGCCCAGGGAAGGGGCTGTCTTGTCCCGAGTGACTGACGAGGTGCTGCAGATGCCCTGCCCGCTCTAGCTCTGTATTGGCTGACAGGTGCCAGGTGAAACTTATTGCAAGGGCACCGTGATGAATGCTAGTGGAGCTGGAGGGGCGTGCCCTAGGGAGAAGCTGCGGAGCCCTGCCCACTTCACTGCATTGGCCAACAGATGGCATCCGAGGCTTACTGCATGGGCATGCATCCTCATGAATAACCGTGGGGCTGACTGCAAGGGTGGGCCCAGAGAAGAGACTACTTTGACCTGAGTGACTGGGGCTGAATACCGGTGTTCAGCTCGGCTTTGCATTTGTTGTTGGTGGGTAGGTGGCCGCAGAGGCTTACTGCGCAGGCGCCGTCTTTAATAAGGCAGAGCTATAGGGGGCGGCCTGGAGGTCACTGCCAAGGCTTACTGAGCAGGCGCCATTGAGTGAAGTGGGGCTTTCAGGGGTGGGCTGAGGGGCTTCGGTGTCCTGAAGGACTGGGTACAGAGCCCGCTTCTGCCGTCTGTGTTGGCTACTACGCAGGCGCCTATTTGGCAAGCCTGGTGCGTTTGCTGCAATGACGCCATCTCCCGGTGGCCACGCGACGTGGTGGTCGGTGGCCTGTTTCCTGAGGTGCCAAAGCCAAGTGTTGGGAAATGTGGAGACAAAGTTCAGCTGCACAGTTCTGAGGGTCAACTAGTAGAAAAACGGGTTCAGAATTTAGGAATTTTAATAGATTTGGGAAGGGCAGGATCTTTAGTGAGAGAACGGAGGCGGCGGGCTGTGCATATAAGTTGGGGTTTGGAGGTTCCAAGTGCAGTGGGAGTTTGTGCAAAGGGGAAGGCATGAAGCCGGTGGAGTGGAGAATTCAGTAAATGGTCATGATGGGCATGTGGCGTGGTAGATGTCCAAAGGAGGGCACTTCCTAGGCCGTAGGGGCGAGGTTTGGAGTTGGGCTTCTCAAGCCCTGGAGGGGCGGGCTGTGGGAGAGCTAAATGGGGTGGGGCCACCTCCTGGGAGAGTTGGGGGAGGGGCCACTTATGGGCAGAGCTGCTTTTGACGCTGTTGCTGCACCTTCCATTGGACTGCCAGTAGAGGGCGATGGGCAAGGGGTGACATTGGGGTAAAGGGAAGAGCTTCTAGTCCTAGCTACACCAAGACTCTTTAAATCATTAATCAATCAGATCTCTCTGTTTTTTAAATAGGGAAAGTGACACTGGATTCTTCTTTCCCCAAGTAGGTGGTGGGAGAAACCTAATTATATATTGACAGTGACAGCTTTAACTTAAACCAGAACCGTTACCACGGAGGCCTCAGGTTGAATGCATGCTCTGCCACACAGTGGGACTTAAAGTATATAGTGTTAATCTATTGGGAACGTGTTGATATCCTCTAAAATATTACATAAGATTAATGATATCATTACTTAGTAATAACAGCATTAAGATCCTAATGTAAGCTAGCCCCTTCATGTTACTTAAATTTTTAGCAGAGTTAAATTTCTGGCTCTGCATCACTGGCTATTAAATGGCAGAACTAGAGTTTCAACTCACTTTCATAAGGGATGCCTATGTCATTATTCCACAAGGCCTCCATGAGAAACATCAACTGATGTACTGTTTTTTCAAAATGACTTAAGGTTGATCTATACTAGTCTGCCATGAGCTCTGAGATTGAGTTCTCTGAACCTCTGTTTTTCTTTGAAGTGAGAGCCAGAAAATAGCACTGTGGTGAGGATTAACAGACAATAAAAGTAAGGTGCGAAGATCAGTATGTGGCATGTAATTAGCAGTAAATAATAGTATTCTCTTAGCCATTTTTTTCCTCCAATTTTTAACTTGTAACGTGTCCCTTTCCTTAAAAGGAATGGCCATTGCCACATAGCTAATATGTGGGGAATTGGGTTCTTGAATTGATTTAATCCAATCAGTGTCTTTACTATTTTGCTTTGCTTGTTAGAAAAGGTTCTAAGACATCCAGAGATTGACTTGCACATCCATGGACATAACCTCATTGGGAAAAGATTGTGATTACAGCCAGGTACAACATGTACCTCAGGATGCACAGCCCATTCATTGCCCTTCCATTCTGGGAAAGGGGTGGGGGAAGCAGTTCTTCCTGGTCTCCTTTGACCTATGTCATTTACTATAGGAGATAAAGATAAAGCTGTTGTGGGATCATTCCAGCCTGAGGTATCCAGGAATTGCAAAATAAATTTGGTGTCTTGTGTTTTCCTTCCCCAGCTCTGCTTCCTTGCACTTCTACCCTTCTCAGAGACGACTGGCAAGAGGAGGAGGGCCTAGCTCCAAACACTAGGTGGCTTATTCCAGGTGAGCTGAATTTTCTTTTCACACTGCCACACCCATCCTTGGAGTGAGCACATCCTTCCTCATCCTGACACTTGTCCTGAGCACGTGTTCCATGTAGCCACACAAGCACCGTTTGTGCTCTCTGAGAATGCACAGACTCTTCTGGTTGATCATGTGTTCTCCAGAAATTATTCTGGCCTCAGGCCATCCTTCTCAGTGTCCTAACTCTTCCCAACATTCAGCTACTTCTTCCGGCCTACTCTTTCCCTGTTATTGGGTGATTAAAGAAGCATGAGCAATTCTTCATTCATCTATCAGACATGGCGCCAAGTAGGAAATGAAGTGTTCCCCTTAAGCTCATAGTCTCTTAGGTAATGAAAGACAATGAAAAAATAATTGTGTGGCTCCTGCCTTTAAAAGAGAACACTCACTGCAGGCAGTTAACTTAATCTGGCAGAGTCCATATAGAGCCTCCCTGAGAAAGTCAGGGACATTAAAGTTGAGTCACAAAGGATAGTGGATGATAATCTGTCATGGGAAGAGTAATCTTAAGGAAAGGGGACAGGAACCTTCCTAAGGGATCCAGAGAAAGGAACCAAAAGTCCAGGATGCCTAGGGCAGAGTGAAAGGACAGAGTTAGAGTGGCATGGTGGGAGAAGGTGGGGCTGTATTGTGAAAGGCCTTGCAATCAATTGGAAGTATTTGGGCTTGATCTGAAGTGCAGTGGAAAGCCATTGAGGAATTCTGACTATGAAAAATCAGATTTCAGTTTTTAAAAATATCATCTTATTGAAGGGTTCAGAAGAGGAAGGTAGAAACAGTGGGTACAGGGAGACCACCTCAGGTTCAAGTGAGAGATGAGGGTTGCAGCAGGGGAATAAGTGAAGCAGATGGATTTGGGAGCCACATTAAGGAGACAGACTCAGCAGGGATTGCACACTTTGTTCATGGCTGCTGGCTGACTCAGATCAGACTCATGAATCATGCTATTACCCAGGGAAGAGAGCAGAATAGCCAAAAGTTATTCATTCCAACAGCAAGCTTTGCTGTGCTTGGCCTGGGACAGGACAGAGTCATGCTGGATTTCAGGTCTTCAGAGGTGTGTGGCATAATCCCTGGACTTGATGTCTTTAGAATGAGAATTCCTATCAAATGAAATGTAAGGAAACATAACATGCTCACTACAACGATAGGTGGCTATGGCTATGCAGATGGTGTTACCATCTGGGGAAGGGCTGACATACCTTCTCACATGGGCCCTGGGGGATGGGTTGGTTTATTCGTGGCCTCAGTGAATGCTCCAGGTATCCAGTGTCAGGTGCTCAAGCTTGTGGAAACTCAGGAACCTTGTTTTGCCTAATGACACATCCATATTAATAAAGCTCAGAAGACTTAGTGTGAGCCATGCTGACATCAGTTTATTTTGGAAAATAATATGACCGAAATATGGTATTACTGGTCTTTCAATTTTGGTTTATTGGTTTATGATAGGAGATCACTATAGCAGGGTATGATCAGCAAATTCTCTCCCTATAGGCAGACCTACATGGGAAACAAAACCGTATATGCAGGTGGTCTGGTGAGTATGGAATCATGAAGATAAGGACAAACTTGGATAGCACTGGCATGTAAGGCAGCTTTGTGCCACCATCTGGTTGCAGTGAAGCTCTTGCTGGGGGTACCACGATAGCAGAAGCCCCAGCCCATAGCCCCCACCCCACAATCTCCATTCAAGTCGGGTCTGATAAGAGTCACTCTTTCTTCTGGATGGTTAGATGAGCAGTGCTTTATGGCCTGCCTTGTCATCCCCTCCTTCCTGTAAAAAAAAATTCTTATCAGCCAAATTTTGACACCTAAGTCTGGTCAGAGATGTTATATGGACTCAGAAGGTATTTTTTGTCTCTGTAAAGTAGCCTTCTTTGTGTAGAACCATATGGGGGTTGATCATAAAACTAAACTTCCGTTTTTCAGGATTTGGGGGGAAAGTCCTCAAGAATGGACAACAATAAGGAGTTTTGCTGGATTGTAGTAAATGCTAAGTGTACATGCTAGAGGTGAGCCTTGGGTGATATGGAGATTATCTGAGAGGAGCCACCCAGCAGACCAGAGTGGAAGATAGTGGCCAGTGTGGCACACCTGGAGAGGCAGGTACAGTTTTCATAGGTACCGAAGATTACTTTTTGGCACCTCCAGTTCGAGTACCACAGCCCTAGACAGTTGAGCTGCAAGTTATACTGGTAGCCGCAGAGAGTTTGGGTGAACAGGCCCCAGACTGATGAATCTTTTTGGCGTTAAGTATCTAACCTGAGAGGTAAGGGAGCTCGGGGCTGGGTTGGCATTTTCCTCAACATGCATGCAGATGTAGAGAATGTCAGTCTGCAGAGAGAGGCAGGAGAATGGTACGCATGAGGAGAGAGAAGAGGCTGCACAGCATGCTGTCTGTGAGAAATGAAGACAGTAACTCCCTCCGTTCCTCACTTTAAAGGTCTCAATTCCAGCCCCTTTCACAAGGTAGGTAGAACAAGTGAGGGGGCTGAGTCCAGGAGTACTTGATGAGGGACCAGAGTGAGTAGGTAGACACAGGTTGATGAAGGTGTCATGGAGCTTCTCTTGCAACTGACTAGATAGATGTAGGCAGCCTGAGGGCAAACAGTGGGGTCATGGAATTTCTTTGTCTCCAGGCAGCCCAGCCACATTTCCAGCCTCTGATTCATGTTCTTTGAGTTCTTCCCAGTTCAGTTGAACACTGGAGCCATTCATTGATCCTTTGACTGAGGCCAAAGACCCCCCCAGTTGTGCCAGGAAGGCCTGACAAATTCTTTCAGTTAGATTGCGAGACCCATGCTTTTGTTTTCTACTCATTTTTATGAAATAATAGTAAAGTACTATAAAACACCCAAATGATAGAAGTACTGCCAGGTAAACCACAGTGGCAGCACCGTTATCCAGCAGGCAGCACCACTGTCCTGTGGTTTTAGACAGTGTAGCTCATTCATGGTACTGCATGCAGTGCTTACATTTCATGCTTAGATGTCCAGTGTCTTTAAGAACAGATACTTGGTGGTAGAAGAACAGCTAGAAAACCTGCCTGTATGGAGGGTGACACTTTACTACTGGTTCCCATTATTTGTCCTCTCTCCTTCCCTCCCCTTGGCATTGGTGGCGTATCTAGGCCCCTAGGACCTGTTGTGCCTATTTCCTGTGTGTCCCAACCTATGTCTTCAGACTTTTAAAAATCTTGCCCTTGACTACTTAACTCATGCTAGGATTTCTGCTCCAAAGAGAGTAGAGAGAGATGTGAAACTTTTAGTAACTAGGGGTATGTGGGAGCCCACTAACAAGTCAGGAAATGAAGGTGATAGGTTTGCCACGCAGCCAGAATTCAGTTTGAACTACCAAATGGGACAGCTGTCGGTGAGGTCAGGGTCTGGGTATGGAGCCCCATCAGCAGTGCACTGGCCCAGAGGGACTTGAAGATAGCCAGTGGAAGACTCCTGGGACCATTACGGGGTAGCCAAGGGGGCAGGTGAAGTGGTCAGTGAGCTGCAAGTGTGTCTTGGGGACACTGCAGGGGATAGGGGTACTGATGAGCAATAATAAGCAGAAAGTAAAAGGGAAAACAAACAGCAATTGAACATACTTCCAAATCTTTGAAATTTTTTTCTGATTGTGAATTTAAAATAACACTAAATTGAAATTCAAAAAGAAATGGAAATAATCATTTATTGATCATTCATTCTGATTTTCCCCATTTTACGAATAGTCTTTAGAAAAGTTTATATGGAAGTTTTCTTCCAGTTTAATTCGTACATACTGCCATATGTTTAAGTACCTGTGTACATGTTTTTTTTTAATGTAAGTGAGATCATGGCCCCAATCCATTACCATTTCAAATTCAGGCTGTAAGATCGAATATGTAAGGTGTTAGACGGTGGTCGGGGGAGGTTCAGAGACCTTATATGATGTGTTCATCATGTTTTTAGTCTCCATTTATATGGATGTGTGTGTGTATACATGTGAGCTTATACATACTACTTTGTAGCTATTTAACAGTACAAGACCTTCCATATAAATACATCTCCATTTATATCTTTGTTTTCTAAAAACTTCCTTACATTCCATTGGGTGAACATTCACATTGTTTTCTGTGTATCTATAAATGGATATACTTAAATTAAAAATCCCACATGTGCTGTATAGTTTCATACACTAATATTTTCATTTAATGCAAGCTTTTTTTTTTATATTAGTCATTTTCCATAAACTGGTATACCCATAGAATGGAATATTCTGTGGCCTTTAGAAAGAATGAGGTAAATCTGTATGAGCTTTTATAGAAAGATACTCCTCATAAATTACTGGGCTCATACATGTGCAGAACTCCTGGCATAGTCTCATGTTTGTAAAAACAAAACGTTAGTGTATGTATATATAGATTTTCAAAGGTTTAATATAATAACATGTGATCCAATGGGTGTGGCCTACAGTCTTTAAATATTCCTTAGTGTCTGTTTGTATTACCTTGTATGTTTATGATCAGAAAATAAAGCTACAAAATTTCTTGGAAACATGACTTAATGTTACATAACGTTCTATTAAAGATTTCATGTTTTAATTCCTCGTTTGGTGAAATTTTTGAGTGCACTGATTTATTTTAGTGAGAATAAAGTGTTTGTCATTGGCTTTAGAGGCCTTAGGCTTCTAGAGTACCCATGGCTGAAATACAGAATTTCTCGAGAAAGAGGCCAGACTCCAGCACTGGCTTTATTGGTTCCCTGATCTCTAAGGCCTACTCCAACCTCCTCGGAAATACCTACTTACCATTTAGTTTTAAGAAAGTACCTAGTTTGTATTTAATAATTAATGCTGTTCTTAATTTTAAAACTGTATTATCGACTAAATTCCCACGTGTGTGTATACTTAAATATAAGTCAGTTTCAGGACTGTGTTATGCTCCATTCGTGTATGTCCTTGCACTCATATGGTTGTGTTGGAAAGAATTCTTTGTTTTCAAGTTTGAGTCATTTTACAGACAACCCCTTCACCCCTGCCACCCACCTACCTTCTTACTCAAAATTGTCTTGATATTTCTGTACATTTATTCTTTTAAAGGATCTGGATTCTCAGTCTGTCAAAGCTCCCGCCTTTTTATTAGATTTTCATTTGTATTTAAGGAAAGATTGATGACAATTTCCACGTTCTTGTCCCAAAACATTTTCATTTATTTAGAACTTGTTTTATACTCTTCTATACATTTAAAAAATTTTGTGTGGGGTTGCAGACTGTTGAATTTATTTATGGGAATTTATTTTGCTATTAATAGAATTTTTTTTTTTTTTTTTTGCTGTATTTACTGATAAGGTTTTTCAGGTCAGAATAATGCTTTTCCCACAAACTTAGGCCTTTCATTTCTTTTTCTTCAATTGCATTACCTAAGACTGCCAGAACAGCATTGAATGGTAGTCGTGGTGGAGGGTCAGCCTCCTTTCTTTGTCCCCTCCTCGAGGTGCAACACCTTATGTTCGCTTACATTTATTTGAGATCAGTTTTTTTGTGTGTGTTTAGATGGTCTCCTAGCCTCTTTGCTAAGAGTTTATAAGAAAAGACTGTTGAAGTTTGTCAACGTTTTATAACATGTGGCAGTGCCATGTGTCCCCTTCCCCCTTTAAACCATGGTATGTAACAGCCTACCCTAATAGAATGTTATCCTTGTGTTACTGGAATAGCCTTTCATGGTCATAGGCTATTATGCAGACTTACCTAGATGGGATTTATTAAACGTTTTACATCTAAGTACAAAAAAGTTTCTCGAACACCTTCTATGTGTCAGTCTCATAAAGGTGGAAATACAGGGATAAGAAAGATGGAGGTCCAGGCATTTCTTGTCTGTTGTAGTCATGCATCTTCAAGCACATTCCTGATGATATGTGGAAGCTTACTGATGGACTGGCCCTGGACAGGCTTGTCCTCAACCTCTACTCCCTGTGATCAGATCAAACAAACCTTTACATGACTCCTTTTTGCTGCTTTCTTAGCTGCCTCCAAACCACTGTCCTCTATTTGCCTCCATGGTGGGCGTGGCTGTTGCTGGTGGAGGCCGAAGCCAGACTGAGGAAGTGTATGGAGAGGGTAGAGCAGTTATGCTTTTGATTGGCCAGAGACTCTGTCCTGGAGGTGTTGACCTGGGAACCTGGTCTTTCCCAGGTGAGGTGAACAAGGGCCCTGGCAGGTACTAACTCAGTGTATGGCCCCACTCACAGTATCCCTTTAGACTGTAAATGGAAGACAGGGTGAGCTAGGGGCAAGGGGCCCCCAGCCTCATCTTGTAGGTATCAGTAACCCTGTGGGACACTGTTGACCACCATGAGTGTTTCCTTTTCATGAGTATGACTCTTGGTTGTTCTGTCCCATGTCAGGACATCAGTCATATAACAATGCATTAACAGGACATATACTTCTCTGACACATGCTTGTCCCTTCCCATGGCTCCATGTGTAAAATCCTGTTACTTGCCATTGTTTATTGCAATAGCTTTTTAGTGCTAAAGGGTTTTTCCCTTTTATAAACTGGAAATTAGATGTATATATACAAGGACTGAATCATGGTGGGTGGCTGACTTTTTAGCCTTTTCGTTTCTAACACTTTGTCTTGATTATCTTTGTACTTAAGTAGAGACTTGCTGATTTTTAATTTTTTTTTTAAACTTATGTCACAGTGACATCCAGAAATGTGGTTCACATCTGAACCAGCCAGCTTCTCACCACCGATTTTTATTTTTTGAACTATTTGTCTGAATGGTGGGCAAACAAGTTTTCATTTTAATATTTTGCATTTTTTTTGATTTCTTATGTAATTTGGCATTTATTTATGATGTAAATACTAGTTCATTACTAATTTTATGAACCTTATATTAATGTTCTTAATTTTAACATTGGGCTACTTATCTTACTGCTGTATAAGAGCTTTTTCTATTCCAAATAATAGCTGTTGTCCATTATCAGCTACTTCAATGAATATATTCTTAAACATATGTCATTGCTTATCTCCAGGATAAAGTCATAGAAGTAGAATCTATAGGACAGGATATGTACATTTTTAATTTTGATAAAAGCCAGGTTGCTCTGCATAAAATTGACATTGCCAAACTGTGAATATTCCAGTTTTTTCACGCAGACATGTACGTCATCTACCTTTATGATGAGTCTATTCCTGAGGCCCTTTTTTACTCTCAGGTGAATTTCCTGTGCCATCGTGGGCAAGGAATAGTTACAGTCCCATTTTTCTAAGGTTTTCCTGTTAAAAATTTTCATTTTTTAAAGCTGTTACTGATCAAGGGTTGTTTGTTGGCCTGGTTGTAAAATCTTGAGCATATTTAACGGATCACACGTGGTTACTGCAGTCCTAAACCTGAGGAGTGAGTGAGTTCCATAGGAGCTGGCAGGATACTTGGGAGCATTCAAATAGTTGTATTACTAATGAATTATGAGGTCCTCCATCTCTGTTCTATGCCCCAGAAGGTTTTTATAACATGATATAATGCTTTGGTCTTTGAAACTTTACTTCCTCAGTTTTCCTCTGCTTCCTGAGTCAGGATTGCCTATTTATGTTTTCTTCAGAGAACTATTGATTCCCTGTCAAATTTTTTAAGCCTTCAGCTCTCATACATAGTTTTCACCTATTCATTCTTTATGCTTCAAATACATGCCTATTAGAAAAATTAACGTAATAGAGAAGTATATGTGTAAAACCAAAGCTGTCCTCAGTATTTTCTGATTTTATTGTCAGGTGTGAAGAGCCCTTTCCTGCTCCTGGATAATAAAAATTAATCTTTTCATTTTGTTTGTTTATTTTGATTTTAGTTTTAGCATTCTTATGTATGTGTGACCTTTCCCCCAGTTGAAGATTGGCTAGTTTTCCTATTACTGTTTATCGAAATACTCCTATATCCCTTACTATTTTTTAATGCCACTTTCATAGACTCAAATATTTAACTGTATGGTAGCTTTGTATTGTGATTCTTAAATGAATCTGTCTTTTTGTCATAAGTTATAAGTGACTTGTTGTCTTATGTGGCCTCGATGGTATAGAGAAGACCATCCTTTGTTATTTTTTTGTCGTCTTTCAGCCTTTAGTCCTATTGTAAAAGAACTTTTCTTATCCCGAGATTATATTAAAACATTTCTTAAATTTTGTGTATGGCTTGTTGGCCTTTTCATATGAATTTTCAAAATACCAAGCCCAATGGAATTCTTCCAGGTCAATTTTAGAACCATTGTCCAGCTTTCCAAAATAAATATTTTTTGAAATTCCATGAGATAATATGGATTAACTTGGGAGAGGATTTAGAGCTTCAATATACTGGATCCATATGTCTCCTATAGTTATCTTATGTGCCTTCAGTTACTGCCTTTTATATTGCAGTATAATTTATCATTTTAGTCACATAGGTGCTACTTTTTCCATTCTTTTTTTATTCTGAAAATGGAATTCTTCACATCTAAGAAAAATTGTTAATACATACTTGAGTCTGCTACAAGTGATTTTCTTATTAAATTACTACAAGGTCTGTTTCCATGATTCACAGTATCCAAGTGGACAGTCTAATCAGAAAATAATAGTTAAAGATAGTTATATCTTTTCTGTGCCTCAGATTTGTTTTTCTTACCTTGTTGAAGCAGGGTAGAACTCTATAGAATAATGATCAATAGTGATAGCGTTAAGGCTTTTACTTATGCTTTTATAAGTGAGTTTGGCCTGAGGTTTGTTAGTACTAATCTTTGTCTTGGATTTTTGAATTATTCTGGTTTCATAAAGAAAATCTGAAAGCGTTGTTTCTCTTTTCTGGTTGGTTTATATGACATGGGAATTGACTTTTCCTTGAAAATGATAGAAAAGGCCTCACCTGTAATGGTATCTGAGTTCACAGCCATTTGGAGAATTAATTCTCTGATGCTCTTTTTACATTTCTTTCATGTTTATTTGTCTGTGTGTTTATTTCTTTAACATATCTGCAGGTCCCTGGCATTTTGACTCTGTTCCTGTGGGTAGCGGCCTGTTCTGAAGTTTCAGAAACGGTCCTGTTCTCAAACAGGTGATGTGTGTACCCGAGGGTGTCCTGTTGTCTCTGAGAGGTTGGGCTGGTGTCACCGAGGGAACTGGAGTTTTCTCTTGAGTCTGGATGCCACAGGGCAGGCTTGAGCTCTCTGCCCTCCCCTCTCTCCCACGTGGGCACTGGGTTTTGAGGACTATGTTCTGGTCAGGGGCAGTCCCTCTTAGGTCTTGGGTAAGGTTGTGCTCTCATCCAAGATGTCATACCAGTGCTCTAGAGCCCTGGCACTTGCCCTTTCCCCTGCTGTGGAACTCTTCCGTCCAGCAGGGTATTAACTAGCACCCTCCTGTAGTCACCTCTGCTCCCTAAGGAGGACAGGGAAGGCAAGGAGGAAGTGGCAGCCCCCACAGAAGTACAAAACTATCAGGTAAGTTAATTCCGCCACCCAGACCTGGATTGTTTTCCTTATGTTGCCTACTTTAACACCAGTTGTGGCTGACTAACAATAAAAAGGCTACATAATAGAACTTATTTGCAGCTAAAATGGTTTAAAGGGAAATACATAGCCTTAATGGTTTCATGAGGAAAAAAAGATTGAAAATCAGCTGTTATACTCAGCCTAAAAAGTTTTTTTTTTTTAAAGGGAGGAAGCAGCAAATTAAAAATTATGGCAGCTAAGCAAATAAATGGTACGGAAGATCATCAAAGTAGAAAGCTTGTCCATTAGCGATAAAGTAAACCTTTAGCAAGACTTGCAAGGTGAAGGCGTGTGCAATAGCATGAAGAAGCCCGATGGCTATTTCATCACATTTGCACTGGTTATGTGGATAACATAGGTTTGTTTAGGGTTTCTACGGATTCACTAAAATCTCATTAAATTTCCCCCCAGGGTAAGGCCCCATTGTCAAGAGAGCTTCACAGACATATACCTGTCTGGGAAGGGACTGGTAGAAGAGTAGGTGGGTGAGGCTACTCTTGGAGATAGACCTAGAGGTTAACCCAGGGTGTTCCCTCTCTCTGACCTGTGCTGTGCTTATGCAGGCCTGTGTCTAAATCCAATTGTTAAATGGGTTTGCATAGGTTATTCAGCATGTAGTATCAGTGTTGATACCTGGCTTCGTGTCTGGTGTGAGGGGATACAGTGATGGAGATGTCTATCCGCAGTCCCATCATAGAGTTGACAGATTGCTATGGGGAGACAAGCCAGTTAACTCAAGGATTTAAAAAGATGTGATCAGCGCTTGGAACACCCAATAAAGTGAGTCTCAGGAAAGATCTAAGTGGCAGGAGCCTGAAGCTGGGTTTGGGGACAGATGCTCTTTAGGAGGGCATGCACTACCTCATGAGGGATCATCCTATGCATACCTGAAGACACAGACAGTCTACAGCAAACAGAACTTGCCACCATGATAGAGATGTCCTGTGCTGTCTGGTGAAATGTGACTAATGGGGCTGAGGAGCTGGATTTTTAATTTTACTGAATTTTGTTTGAAGTAGCCACACTTTATGCAGCAGCATTGGCACAAATTGTCTGTGAAAATAAGAGCACTAGCCATCCTGTCACCACCTGGAGCTGAACAATTGTGACATTTTCATGTGTTTTTCCATCTTTCACACGTCTGCTGCCTTTACAATTGTGTTAAGGGAAGAAACGCTCAGAAATGGCAGGGTTGGTCCCCATCCCCTAATTTTTCTGTCCATTTTTGCTAAGAAAACAGTTGACACCCAGTTTTAGTAACAGCTAGCACCCTGATCATTTCCCCTGTGCAGGGCTTCTATAGTTATACCTTTTAGGTATATTAGCTTATTTCACCTTCACATTTCTCAAAGGGGGTTGGGGGTGTCTGTTCTTTATTTGCAATATGGGGACAGACTCTAGGACATTGGGTAAGTTGTCCAGGGTCACAAAACCAGTTAGTAGAGCTGACTCCTCAAACAGGTCCTGGGGTGCCCAGAGGTCATGCCTTAGTGCCTGTGCTAAGGCACACTTGGTGTCCTTTGTGTGTCTGTGTATGGGGGGGCTTGTGCGTCTCTCCCCCATGTGATGCACAAAGCATTGTAGATGCCCCTTGTCAGGCAGCAGCACACTGCTGCCTAGTCCTCGACTTCTGGGACATGTGTGTATCTCCTTACGATCTGCAGGTCCCTGAGTACTGACTGTCACAGGCTGCTGCATCTTTCCTGTTGACTCATGTTCGGTTCCAACACTGAAAATTTTACTTAGAGAAATGCTGCCTCCAAAGTACTTGTCTGCCAGCAAACCCAAGAGGTCGTGGGCCCCAGATCTATATGAGCTAGACAGTGACTTGACTAAGGAGCCGGATGCCGTCATAGGAGGAGGTGCAGCTGACTCTGAATTCTTTCATCAGAGGTTTCGGAATTTCCTCTACGTGGAGTTTGTTGGGCCCCGGAAGACCCTAATCAAACTCCGAAACCTCTGCCTCGATTGGTTGCAGCCGGAGACTCACACCAAGGAGGAGATCGTCGAGCTCTTGGTTCTTGAACAGTACCTGACCATCCTCCCCGAAAGGATCAAGCCTTGGGTGCGAGCAAAAAAGCCACAGAGCTGTGAAAAGCTAGTTACTCTGCTGGAAAGTTACAAGGAGATGTATGAGCCAGAAGGTGAGACCAAGAGGATGTTGGGGCCATCAGGAGGCCGTGAGCCCCTGGGCCTCTCAGCCTTGGCACTGCTCGTGTCCTGGGCCAGATAGTTCTCTTCACGGGAGGGCTGTCCTGTTGTGGGGTGTCTAGTGGCACCGTGACCTCTATACCCACAAGATGCCACTGGCACCACGCCCCCAGGCTATGACAGCCAAGTGTGATGTTGCCAGTTTCCCCTGAGGAACTGGAGTGCTTCCATGTGGCCCCGGCTCCCTCTTGTGAAACTGAGGAGTGTGGTGCCCCCAAAGCTACGGTTGTTGGAGGTGAGGTAGCAGTCTTAGCCATGTCCCCACAGAGCCCAGGTAGGAGGCAGGGGCGCGTGAGGCTCCGATCACTGCAGCCTCTCCTGGAGGTATGCTCCATTAGGGGTGGCGACCTCCACTTTTGCATTTGGGGAAACTTGCGAGTGGGTACGAGGTACCAAAACATTGAGTCGATGTCTGCTGTCCTCTCAGACAGCAGTGGTGACGGCCACAGCGAAGACAGCATGAGCCGAGAGGGAGCGGCATCCCCACCACCACGCTCTGCCTGTTTCTGCAGTGAGTAACCCAGGCAGGCTGCACTGCCGCCCATTGGGGCGCATTCCCAGACCTGAGCCCAGTTTTCTCCAACTCTGCCGTGTGTGCTCGTAGGGATGCTCAGTGAGGCCATCGCCACCTTCCCTGGGGCAGCCCTTTCTGCTCAGAGATCTGAGGGGCAAGTAATTTAGTGACGTAATGAGACTTTATATCAAAGTAAGTACAATATATGGAGCAAAACACTGTTTTAAATGCTGAGAGAAATGTTTGAGACTCTTGGACGCTTATACAGTGGGCTTTCTCAGGCTGTGTCCAGGCTCTCCAGGAGGGGTGAAGTCCATTGCCCCTTGGCCTCTAAAGCCATTTTATTTGTTAAAGGTTCTTCAGAGAACTTTTTAAAGCATCACTTTGGGTGGGAGTTGTAGTCAAGGCATCTTGCACATTGACATGGGTCAGGCTGAGCCAGACGTGGAAGGTGTACAGTTTGTTCTTCTAAGTGTGGTCTTGACCATGTAGAAACTGGGAACCCAGCAGGAATGTTGGAGGCGGGGCTGAAGCAGGTCCCCCTGCCTACCACTGGGCAAAGCCCCTGAAACTGCTCCAGGTCCAGGGTGCTGGGAAGGGTCTAGATTGCACTGGGGCATCCAGAGACCTCAGCCTGGGATTTGCCCTCCGAGAGTGTGCATGTGGAGGGCAAGTATATGCATCACAACTCCTTGTTAATGCCTCCAACGTTTGGCTTTCTCAGGAGACCGGGACCGGGACCGGGACTGGGACCAGGAATGGGATCGTGACCGACACCGGGACTGGGACCGGGAGCGGGCCTGGGAGGAAGACTGGGACCGGGAGCGGGCCTGGGAGCGGGCCTGGGACCGGAGGGGCAGGAGCAGAGACCTGGAATTTCGAGACCGCTGGCCATATGCCAGGAATCCCAGAAGCAGTGAGTCCCACCCTCTGACCTCCCTGGCTCATGGGCAGGGGTGACCAGGCTTGGTCCCTTTATGCTGCCTTTCTCTCCCAGGACTTCCTCAGCGGGATCTTTCCCTACCTGTGATGGAGAAAACTTTTGCCATGGAGAGAGGGCACAGACGTAGGGACTGTATGATGGATTATGAGTCGCAATCCCAGGTATGTTCACATTTTTTCTCTGGAAAGGCCATCTTCATGTCATGCCAGAGATGCTTTCTTTCCCAAGAAGGTGGTGTGTACATTGATCCCCTGAAATCCTACCTGTGTCGAGTGAGAGCCTCAGTTATTCCTTTAAGGAGCCCAAGCCTGTCCCCAGAGGTGACAAGTGGGTAGGGATAATGCCACCTGTTTTCTGATTCATCCACGTAGTCAGAGGAACTCTTTGCCACTCAGCATTTGTATCACTTGGTAGATTGGTCATGCACAAGTAGGCCAAGGAAGCACAGCGATTCTGGAGATGTGTTTGGCCCTCAGGGAGCCAAGAAAGTCATAGGTCCACAGAGCAGACAGCAAAAGAGAGCAGAGACCCTGGAACTGACATGAGAGGAGCTGGTTTTGGAGCTCGGCTCTGCCACCTGCCAGCAGTGCAACCTCAGACCAATTCCTTAACTCAGCTGAACCATCTGTAAAATGGGTGTGTTGATTGCCTCATCAGGACTTTAGTGAGGAGCAGTGAGATTCATACATACATGTCAAGTGTTTAATAGAGCATCTGGTGGTCGTGAAGAGGCAGTGTGCTAGGGTGATTGCTGAAGGGAAAAGGATGTGGGATTCAAGCTGACCCTTAAGGAAGAAGGTAATTAGTTTGTCACAATGCGGTGTGGAGGAGGGTCACAGCCTGGGCAGAACTTTGAAAGGAAGGAAGATCCCAGTGCACTGAGCCTGTGTCTCTTACAGTGAAGCACCTGCCCAAGTCAGGCCCTGGAAAGTAAGGCAGTAACTAAGATGGTTAGGATCCCTGTCTTGGAAGCTTTCTGTCTTAGAACAAAGGACATCACCAGTCATGCAGTTAGTTCTGCATATAAATATGCCATGCTACTATTGATTGTTTAGTGTATTGTTAAGGCAAAATTTAAGGTTAGCAAGATATTGGTAAAGGGTCCTGATTTGGATTTGAAATTAAATGTCTTGCAGGAACACTTGACTTGTGAAGGATGGGGAGCCACTGGCCCGGTGGAGCCTTGGGGCAAGGGGATTCCAGGCATTAGGGAGAGCTCAGGCAAAGGCTCCAAGGCAGGAACTGACAGATGCTGGTTAGGCTATGACCCAGGGTCGTAGGACCAGCTGGCCTGGAAGTGTTGTTGGGCTGATCACTGGTCTCCATAGCAGAGCAAGGAGCTTAGCTCTGACCCACTACACTGAGATGTATTAATAATAGTTTCTGTACTCTAAGGCAGGGTCACAGGATAGAGGGCTTTGGATTCCTCTGGAGGTGACAGGAACCTATAGTTGTGCAGAAGGGATATGGGTGGAGCTTCTGCCTTAGTGGTAACTGATGAGGGAGGGGACATGGAGGTGGGTGGGGTCAGAATAACTTGGGTTCTCTAGCCCAAATGTAGGTTATGTCCTCTTCCCAGGGTTTGGTAGCACACCTAGTTTGTCACTAACTTTGATTTCTTATTTGGAAACACAAAGTTGACCAAAATTTTAGGAATCCACACAAAAATATTAATTGTAGGAACATTGTCTTAAACTTAATTTTGAAAAAGAAGCTTCTCTGGCATGCATTTGCCACCTGTGAAGACAGTAGAGTGTTTTCTGAACATAGTTCTGTGAGCTAGTGACCAGGTTTTCAGTGGTCTGTGGAGAAGTGAGAAGCACAAGTATCATTTTAGGGTGTTAAACTACTCTAGTAAAATGAAGATGATAGATTGGTACTTGGATTTTGTGTTCTTTGCTTTTTAAATGCCTTCTTTGCCACTAAGGAGTTGGCACCACATCTGTGTGGTCCAAAAGTCTGGGCAACACTGATTCCCACTGACTCAGAATGGTACAAATAGCCACGCACAAAACAGAAAATTCTCATCTTCTTTTATCATTATGTGTAAATCTCTCAATGTTTCATGTCTAGGTCATGTGAAAATGAAATTGTGCTAGCACTGTTTTACGGATAGCATCTTTTCATGTGGAACTTGAATGTGGCCTGTGCATATTCAGACGCCATTGGGGATTAAAATACAACGTGAACAGCTGCTTTAGAGCCACCCACTAGCAATAGATGGACAGTTTTAAATCAAAGCATCATTTTCCTTTCATAGGAACAATATAGTTCAAAATTTAATGGGCATTTATTTTTCTCAGGTTAGGTAAATGGAGACAACAATATACGAGAAATTATCCTCTGCTTTTGCCAACACCAGCCCCCAAGTTTTTGACCTCATCTGCTCTCTGCCAGCCACCAAGTTAGGAGCTCTGGTTTCCTCCCTCTTGCAAATGCGTCTGCTCTTTCCTCCATCGCAGTAAACCAGTGCTAAGACCTCGGGAACACTGGTCTCACCTGAGCATGGCAGCACTCCTGTCTTCAGAAACATGCCATCTGAGCACCAGAAATGGTGCGATTTTGCCATATGGGCAGCAATTGTACCAATTTTGCAGTGCCTCCTCAACTTTTGTAGCTCATCGCTGTCCTAGAAATTTTCAGCCCTGTCCTAGAGTTTCATTTGTGAAGCTCTGCTTAGTGTGGATGGTGCTTTTTGGCTGGTGAATTTCTGGATGTTGGCAGTTGCATGAGTGAGGCTTTCCTCCTAAGTCCCAGGGCCGGTGCCTGTTTCTCTTACTAGCAGATGTAGCTCATTGTGCAAACACTATCTTTGTTACATTTCCATGTGGCTGTAAGGTCCATATCACTTCTTGGCAATGGAACTATGAAAACCTTAATGTCTCTATATAATACTTAAGAGTAATAGTAGTATACATTTTCTTTACCTTATTATAATAGTAATACATTTACATAAGTGTTCTTAACATTTAAACAACATACCACATTGCAGAAAGTCCTCACCCATAATTTGGCAAGGCGGGCTAATGCCCTTCTCATTTTACAGATGAACCTAAAGCTCAGAACAGTCTTAGGGTTGTGTGGCTCATAAATGGCGCAGTCCTCCTTTACCCCTTTAGTTTTACCAGGCTCCCAGGCCTGCAGGCTTCCCATGACACCATCCTCAGGCCTGGGTGCCATGCTCTTTAGGATCACAACTCTTCGAAACCAGTAATGTCCCTCCCAGTGCAGCAATGAGAAAAGGTTCTGTGAGATTATGCACAGAAGACTCTCCTGAGTAAGGCAGGGAATTTAAAAATTATTTTGGGGAAAGTACCCATTAAAACAAAAAAAAAGGCAGCTATAAGAATGAAGGTACTCAGAGCTTCAAAGTTATTTACACTTGGGTTATTTGGACCTGCACACCATAAGAGCCCACAGTGTTGCCCTATTGTATAGTGGTGGTGTGTGTAGGATGTGGAGGGCGGTCTGGAAAGGAGGCTTACATCACACTTCCTGACCAGGTGTCAGCTAAAATATGTTTTCTTTCTATTCCCTGCATAAGCCAAGTGTAGTTGATATTTAGCCTGTTAAAGCTTTCCCACCAGTTCCTCTCTCTGTGTCAGAATCTTACCCACTATCTGATGCCCCACCCAAGGCCCTCTACAAAACCTTCGCTCACTACTCAGTCCTCCATGAACTGTCTCTTCACCAAACTTGTTGAACACTGATTATCTGTACCCCACTTTATTGTTTATTGTTCTCTAATTGTTTCATGAGTCTTTTCTCTCCAACCAAATTATAAGCTGCATGAGGGCAAGGAATATGTGTCATACGTCTTTTGGATCTTCCTCAGAGTATAGCGCCAAGGTAGGTACAAAGTAGGTCCCTAGTAAACCTTGGCTTGGATCACTCAGAACCCCAAATGCTGTGACACTTTCTACATGCCTTTATATGTAGCTCCCATATTGCCAGCATTCTCTTTGGATGCCCGTGGGAACAGACTCCATTGAGAGGTCTTTGTTTGCTGTTTTAGGATGCAGTGTCATACCAGGACGTTGTGGACCTTACTGAGGACAGGAAGCCTCAGAACCCGATTCAGGACAACATGGAGAACTACAGGAAGCTGTTATCACTGGGTAAGCAGCTGTTTCTCCAGTCTTAGGAGCACTTTGTCACCTTGTTAATATAGTTGGACTTTTAAGGGTAATGAGAGGCCATCGAAAGATTTCAAGCAGAGGAGACAATGACGAGATTTGTGTTCTTAAGAAATCACTCTGGCTCTGGGTGAAGAATATATTGTGCAGGGTAGGGGGACAGGGAGATAACTGGCATAAGAGTTGATACTTTCTCTAGAGTGCTGGCAGTAGAGATTTTAAATACACATTTAGAATGGGATCTGAGCTCCAGATTGGACACTCCTACAGGACAGCTATCGCCAGTCCTAGTAGGCAGGCAGCTCTGCAGGTCTGGCTCTGGGAGGAGAGAGCAGTACTGGGAATGATTGTCAGTCATTCAACCCTGGAGGAGTTCCGCCATGAAGAAAGAAGAGTCAGTGAGTAGGAGGAAAATCATGGTTGCTGGTTCAAAAGAGGGTGTCAAGATTTAAGGGATGATTGTGAAAAGGCGAAGACTAAAAAGGATGTGCTGAATTTAGGGACATGCGGAGGTCTTTGTACAAATTTGTAGGTATAATCAGGAGAATAAATTTAAATTTGGATCAGAACGGGCTAAAGAATGATAGTAAGGAAATGAAACAGCAAAAGAAGACATCCAAAGGATTGATATGGGCCACTTCATATGTAGTGGCCCAGAGAAAGACAGGCATCAATTTATGGTGATGTGTCTTGATCCCCAACTTGAGTATGAGCCGTCATGTTATTTTTGTGAACAGGGGTTCAGCTTGCTGAAGATGATGGCCACTCCCACATGACACAAGGCCATTCATCGAGGTCAAAGAGAAGTGTCTACCCAAGCACCAGTCGAGGTAAGCACTGGTAGAGCATACATAGTGGCCACTTTAATCAATGAGATGGGCGCTATGTATACAGATAGTAAGTCCTCACTTAACGTTGTCCATAGGTTCTGCAACTTACGTGAAACGACGTCTAACGAAACCAGTTTTACTGTAGGCTAATTGACGTAAACAGAGTTAACTTTCTACGGGATCTCATCAACACTGAAACAACGTTGAACGAAATGATGTTTTTCAAGGACCTGCTGTATTCACAAACCTTTTACAATTGACATTCACACCACCATCACAGAAGTCCTGTTATTTTGCACAAGTATAGGGACTAGGGAGTATTTACATTTGGGGTTTCTTTTCAGGTCTGAAAACTATTCCTGAAACCAAAAAGTCAGCCCATCGGCGGGGAATTTGTGAAGATGAATCTTCTCACGGGGTGATAATGGAAAAATTCATCAAGGATGTTTCGCGTAACCCCAGATCAGGAAGGGCGCGGGAATGTAACGATCGGTCACCGAGGTTCCCCAGAAGGCCAGACCATGATTGGAGAGACATTTCATTCAACAAAAGGGAGTCGGTGATTCAGGAAAGGGGCTATGAAGGGAGTGCCTTTGGGGGAGGTTCTAAGTGTAACCCAAACCTTGTCTCCAGAAAGAGAGTTCTTGAAAGAAAAAGGCGCTATCAATTTGACATAGATGGGCAGGGCTCAATTCATGATCAGAAGGTCCGTCCAAGGAAGAGACCCTTTGAGTGTAGTGAGATGAGGAAAGCCACGAGCACGAGCAGCCTTAGTTCCCCATCCTCCACCGTGTCGCAGCCACTTGATTTTGGAGCCATGCCCTACATGTGTGATGAGTGTGGGAGGGCTTTCAGTGTGATTTCAGAATTTGTTGAACACCAGATCATGCACACTAGGGAGAATCTCTATGAGTATGGTGAGTCCTTTATTCATAGTGTGGCTGTCAGTGAGATTCAGAAAAGGCAGGCGAGAGGGAAATGCTTTGAATGTAAGGAGTGTGGGGAAACCTTTAACAAGAGTGCTGCTCTTGCTGAGCATCGGAAAATTCACGTGCGGGAGTATCTCACGGAATGTAATGAGGACAAGTACGAGGAGCCCTTCATGCCCAGCCCAACCTTTAGTGAGCTTCAGAAAATATATGGAAAAGATAAATTCTATGAATGTAAAGTGTGTAAGGAAACTTTCCTTCATAGTTCTGCCCTGATCGACCACCAGAAAACCCATGGTAGAGACAACAAAGATACTGTGCATAGGGAGGCTTTTAAACCCAGCCCGCGCCTCAGTGAGCTCCAGAAAATGTACGCTAAAGAGAAAATGTATGAATGTAAGGTGTGTGGAGAGACCTTCCACCACAGCTCAGCCCTGAAAGAACATCAGAAGATCCACACTAGAGCAAACCTATTTGAAAGTAAGGGTAAAGTGTGTGAGGAAACCTTTATTCCCGGCCAGTCTCTTAAAAGGCGGCAGAAAACTTACTCCAAAGAAAAGCTCTACAACTTTAAAGATGGTGGGGTTATCTTTAGGCAAAGCTCAGAGTTCACTGAGCATCAGAAAATTAATTCTCGAAAGAACCTTTATGAAAGCAGAGGTTATGAGAAGTCTGTCATTCGTAGTGTGCCTTGCACTGATTCACAGAAGAGTCATACTATAACTAGACCACCTGAAGATGGGAGCGAGAAGGCGTTCATCACTAGCTCTAATCCTGATGACAACCAGAAGCTCCCCACTCAAAATGTCTGCGAGAGGAAGCCATATGAGAGGTCTGTTATTCATAGCTTAGCCTTCGCTAAAGCTCAGAGAAGTCACAGCACAGGGGGAACCAGTAAACCAAAAGTGATTGCTGAGTCAACCATCCAGAGCTCAAGTGTTGTTGAACATCAGAAAGTCCATGCTAGAGAGAATGCTTCAGAAAGAAAGAAATATCAGAGGTCTGTTATTCATAGCTTAGCCGCTTTCAGATCTCCCAAAAGTCGCAATGGAAATGAATTTGAGTGTAGTGAGAGGGGAGAATCTTCCATTTATATCTCAGACCTTCGTGAAAAGCAGCAGAAAACTCCTGCCAGAGAGAATCCTTATGAAGGGGGTGAGAATAACAACAGCAAGGATTCCGTCATATGCAGCGTGGCCAGTGCTGAACCTCAAAAAGGTGTTAATGCAGAGGGAGCCAGTGAGTATAAGAGGGACAGCCAGTCTGTTTCCAATGTAAATGTCCGTGAACATCAGAAGGCTCGTGCTAAGAAGAAAAACATTGAGCATAGGAACTGTGAGACCTCTGTAATTCACTCCTTACATTTTGGTGAACCTCAAACATTTCTCCCCAGAGAGAAATTCTATGAATGTCCGGAGTGTGGAGAGTCCTTTGTTCGTAGGTCGGACCTCACTGAGCATCAGAAGATTCACGATAGAAAGACCACCTCTGGAAGTAGAAACTATGAACGATCTGTCATTCGCAGTTTAGCCTCCACAGACCCTCAGACAAGTTATGCTGAACAGTCAGTGGGGACGAGTTATGCTCAGCAGCCAGCACAGAGAAATTACAGTCAGCAGCCAGCGCAGGCAAGCTATAGTCAGCAGCCAGCATGGTCAAATTATAGTCAGAAGCCAGTGCAGACAAGTCACAAACTTGTTCAACAGCCAGCACAGACAAGTTATGCTGAACAGCCAGTGGGCCAAGAATGTCAGGAATGTGGACAATGCTTTGCAACCATCGAAGACCTCAGTGCACATCAGAAGATCTATGCCCAGGAGGAGTTCCATGGGGGGAAGCAGCTTGGAGACTCTGTGATTCAGGGCATAGGCCCGGAGCGGCCTGAGCAGGATAAGCCTGAGCAAGACGAGCTAGAGGAGCAGGATGAGCAGGGTGATCCTGAGGACACGATCTATGGGTGCAAGGATTGTGGACTTGGCTTCGCGGATCGCGCAGACCTTAAGGACCACCAGAAAGTTCATGGCAGAGAGCATCTCATTGACACTCATGAGTACACTCACTCTGTCATTCACACCCATTCCGTGAGTGAGTATCAGAAAGATTACACTGGTGAGCAGCTCTACGAGTGCCCGGCATGTGGGGAGTGTTTTATTCACAGCTCATTCCTCTTCGAGCATCAGAAAGTCCATGAGCAAGATCAGTTTTATGGCCGTAGGAGGTATGATGAGCCTTTTGTGCAGCCTTTGGTCATTAACCCCCAGAGGCCTCGTGCCCCACAAAAGAACCCTTCTACAGGGTTGTTCCTTCAGTGTCACGTATGTGGACAAGATTTTATTCATGGCTCTGTCCTTAATGACCACATGATGGTTCATACTGGAGGGAATTTACCCGAGCAGGGTGAGGGCAGCGGCAGTGCTGTCAGCCCAGGTTTGGCCCTCACTGAGTTACAGAGAAGTCAGGCTGAAGAGAAACACTACGAATGTGAAACCTGTGGAGAATCCTTCCTTAGTCAGTCAGACCTTAAGGATCACATGAGAATTCATGAGAAAGATGAGCCCTATGATTATGGGGCTGCCTTTGTTCACACTTCATTTCTTACCGAGCCCCCCAAAAGAGATTCATCATTCTTTGAGTGCAAAGACTGTGGGAAGTCTTTTATTCATAACACTGTTCTCACTAAACATCAGAAGTTTCATGTTGAAGAAGAGGAAGCAGCAACCCAGGAAGTTGAAGCCAGTGTCCTTGTTCCAAGAGAAGTTCTCCGGATCCAGGGGTCAAATGTAGAAGCTGCAGAGCCGGAGATAGAGGCCACAGAGCCAGAAGTGGAGGCTGCAGAGCCAGAAGTGGAGGCTGCTGAGCCCAATGGAGAGGCTGAAGGGCCAGATGGGGAGGCTGCAGAGCCAAATGGGGAGGCAGAACAGCCCAATGAGGATGCTGATGAGCCGGATGGTGCAGGGATTGAAGACCCTGAAGAAAGAGCTGAAGAGCCAGCTGGAAAGGCTGAAGAGCCCGAGGGAGACACTGATGAGCCAGACGGTGCAGGGATTGAAGACCCGGAAGAAGAAGGTGATGATCAAGAGATTCAGGTTGAAGAACCATATTATGACTGCAGGGAGTGTAGAGAAACCTTCACTTCCAACTCGGCCTATGGTGAGCACCTGAAAACCCATGCCAGGGTGATAATATTTGAGCCTGGAAGTATCTATGGGGAAAGCTCACACTACACTGAGCATGCCAGTACCAGTGCTAGTGACAACGATAGGGCTGATGACAAGTATTTCAAATGTGACGTTTGTGGGCAGCTCTTCGGGGATCGCCTGTCTCTTGCTAGACACCAGAATACTCATACTGGCTGAGAAGACGGTGTAAAGGTTCAATAGCCCCTTTACCTAGAACTTTACCCTTATTTTCTAAACCACAGAGAGATGAAGCAACCCATAATATCAGAAGGAAACCTCTGTTGTGGGCACACCTGACTTTTAACATCAGACAACTCAGAATGTAAAGAAACTGAAGGCAGAGATCCCTTTGATCCCTTAGCTCTCCCTCCATTAAATGTCAGTGTGTGCATGGGAAAGCTATAGCACAGAGCTTACTTTTCACCCAAATAATCAGATTGAGGGAAGATCCTAAAATATTCTGAGACTACAGAAATTGCCCCCACCCACCTATTAAGTGATACCTCTGTAATCTACATATAATGTTTCCTGAGATGTATGTAAAATAGCATATCATAGCAAAACAGTAGATCGCAAAAACTTGGACTTCATTTCGTATACAAATAGTTTACTGTGCAGAGGTACCTGACCTGGTACTATGATTTTTTTTTTTTTTTTTTTGGAGGACGAAGAGGAAGAGCAACAAATTAGAATATATATGTAAGCGTCTTAGATCCTGAGCAAGATTAATTGTGTATTATTTTAACCCCATCAGTATCTTTCTGAATAATTGTGTACTGTTTCTTATTCTTAAATAGTCTCATAAAGGTGTAAGCATGAGAGAGGAAATGCCTTTTGCTCTTGGCTGTTTGAAAAAAAAGAAGTGTTTAGAGCTTCCTTTTCAGCCATTCTGTCTACACTAACACTTTGGAACCTAATGCTGTATAAGCTTTTACAATATGTTGATTTACCTTTGTGACCCAATATGGTCATTTGGCACACTGTACCTTGCGGTGATTCTCATGCAAAAATATTACAAGTTTTTTTTTTTTTTAACTGACTTAATGTGTGTTGGATAGTGAATTCACAAAAGCTGACACTTTTCTTTGTAAATCTTCTTTTCATTTTAAAGAATGGGTTGCAACCATCACGAGCTCATAGTAGTGCCTAATGAAGGTTGAGAACCATAGGGAAAGACTCTCATGTTGTAAATAAGGATGCAGGCTAACAACTTTCTTCAATTCCTTTGTGTGCTTCCTGCCTTAAGTGACAAGTAGCAATGTGGCTTTGTTAGTATGTATTGCCACAAGTCATTTTGCACCCTTGGTGCCCAGGAGCTAGTATCCTTAGAGCTTTCTGTCGCTGAACTTAATTTTCCTTCACCTGTCTGACCCTGAACCCCATGTTTAAGTTGCATTTTTAAAAATTTAAAATCTTTACAGTCAACCCAAGCTTAACATGGACTCAGGTTCCCTGGCAGCCTTAATTTGTTTTGTTACCGTATGTTTCTTCTTCTTTCCGCTCTCCTGAGTATTTCTGAGCTATCCATTAGTGTTGTGTTTGTCTGATCGCCTCAGTTTCCCACTTAATCACAAGTTGACCTCATGGCTTGAGGTTTCCTGTGGCTTATTTTGTGGACCACCTGTGCTCCTTTGCTCCCCCTACCCTCGCATAATGACTATTAAGATATTTTTTGGCTTTGAGTTGGCTGGCAAAAAAATTTAAAAATTTTAAAAATGCTTAAAAAGTATATTTGTGGAAAAGTGAGCAAGAGATAAGAGCAGACAGTTTGGACAAGCGGAATTAAAATACCCGCTGGAGGAATGAATGTGTGTAGATCGCTCTGTCCTAGATCCGCATAGTTAAGGCTTAAGGTGAGCACGTCGGGGCTGCTGAGAGTGCCAGGGTATGGGGAGGCAGGAGGGTAAGAGCGTGAAGCAGAAACAAGTAAGCCAAAGAAAGGAGTCCTAACACTTCACCAGATCTAAGAGGGTGAGGAAGCAGACAGGAAACATCAGAAACAGGTTGGAAAGCCCAGGTGATGAGAATGAATCGATCAGGATGTCCTGGGCGATTTAGAAGAAGGGGCCATTTCAATGGCATGATGTAGGTGAGGGCCAGCTGCATAAACCAGAAGTTGGAATGGACATTCAGGAAAATGAGGGCAATGGGGCAATTACATCAGAGAAAGACCCTTGACATGGAGCCATTGCTCATGTCTTTGGGGTGAACGTGGGTTCATCCCTGTTGGCAGTATTACTTGGTCAAACTTTTTCAGACAATAACTTGCCAAATGTCAGGGTGTCCATTCCAACCTTGTGATAATGAAAAATTAGGAACAACTTAAATGCCAAACAATGGGAGAAGGATTAAGTGAACAAATCTGTGGACTCTTTTGCAGCTGTTTAAAAATGATAATCATGGAGAGTTATTTAGCAACATGGAAATATATTTACAGAATATTAAGTAGAAAAAGCAGGACACAATTATATTTATACTACAATTATAACTTTTAAAATATATGCTTATAGTCAAAAGCTGTTGCGTTGTAGGCTTATAGTTGAGCAGTATTTTTTAAATTCTTTGTTCTTTATGGTAGTGTTACTAAAAAGTTTATAATCATGTTTTATTGTGAAATAATTTGAACTCATTATCAGACACTTGGAAAATACAGAAAAGTGGAGGAAAAAGAAACATATTCCCACCATCCAAAGACAGATATTCCAGCATATTTTTTGTTCTCATTTCTGTGCACACATTTATGATTATAACTGTGTCAAAATGTGTATTCGAAATCCCTGTTACATTGTCTTTGTGGAATTATGGTTAAACACTTTTATCTTAATGTTTTCAAATGTTCCTTATAATAGTGTTCTGATAACAAAGTTTATTATGTTTGTTTCCATCACAACCATAATACATACCCAGAGGAGGAATTAGAAAATACAATAAAGTAGAAAAGGAAAAAAATGACCCATATTCCCAACACCCAACAACTGCTGTTAACATCTTGATCTGTTTCCTCCATCTTGTTTCAGTACACAAGCTTGTGATTATGACAGTGTTGAATATGTCTGCATAAAGTCTAAGGTGAAAAAAATATGGGGAAATTAATTAAAATAGTGTTGTCATTGTGGGATTATGGTTAAATATTTTGTCTCAAATTTCTTGAATGATCATTGATGTTTTGGTATTAAATCTTATGTATATTTTCATTGCAAATATAGTACATACTCCCGGCAAACTTTGGGAAATTCAGTAAAGTGGAAGAAAAGAAACTCACCCATATTCCCGACACCTAACAATAATTCCTGTTAACATCTTTAATCTGTACACCAGTCTGTGATTATTAGGGTGTTAATGATAAGTATGCATAGAGTCAAAGATGGGAAGAAATATGGAAAACAGTTAAGAGATAGTTGTGTGGTTGTTGTGCGGTTATGGTTAAATATTTTGTCTTGATTTCCTTGAATGATCTTTAGCACAGTGTTGCAGTAATTCACCTTTATTATGTGTACTTCCATTATAAACACAGAATGTATTCATTGTAGAAACTTTGAAGCTGCAGAAATGTAGACGAGAAACTCATCCATATTTTCACTATCCAAAGACTGTGGTTAACATCTTTATATTTTTTCATCTTGTTTTGTGCACAGGTTTTTGGTTTGTTAATATGGTTGTGGTCGTTCTATCTATCTGTAATAGTGTCAACAATAAAAATAAAGTTAAAAATAAGATAGTCTTTTGTCCATTTTAAGTGTTTGAGATTATTAAATATAGCTTTTGGTTGTTAAAATTATAAATCCAAAACTCTGCCTTCCTAGGCCTCTAAGTTTGGCTTACAAATCTTATTTCATTTTTAAGTATCGCACATTTCAAAATTATTTTCAAGGGATTTTTTTTTAATGCCTACAGCACCTAATACTCCTAGGTGGTCTCCCATCCAAGTACTAACCAGGCCCAACCCTGCTTAGCTTTTGAGAGCAGACAAGATCAGGCACATTCAGGGTAGCATGGTTGTAGACCCTCTAAGGGATCATTTAATACTCTATGATTCTACATTATTAATTGCACCTAGAAAATTAAAACACGTGTTCTAATATTGGTTTTAAACTTGATAGTAACCACGAATATATTTTAGTTACTTGGGTCGGTCGGCATTTTTTAATTTTAATCTTAAAACAGGAGATTCTCTCAAATAAGAACAATCACTTAACATAAAAGTGTTAATATGGTTTAGAATTTCTTTAAAGTTTGTATTCCTAAATCTTCCCTGATGTTAAAAGGTGTTTATCCTCAGAGGATTCATTTCCCATTTTTTAACCTTATCACACTCCTGGAAATGTCCTAGGTAATTTGGCAGGCTATTGTCCCAGATAAATTGGGAGGTAATTTTTAAACATGCTGGTAATTCCATCACAACCAGAGATTTTTCAGCCAGGTTGCTAAATGGATCATTGTTGGCCACTACTATGGGTGACACTATGCCCAATATGGGACTGTTGTATCCCCGACTCCATGACACAAAGGAGATGTTTACATATTCTACATCCTTCTAATCCCCTGCATATCACATGATTGAACTCCAAAGATTGAAAAGTGTACTTTTCAATTATTCTGTGTTCTTTCATATTCTCAGAACTTAACTTTCATTCACATTCAATTGAAAGCTTGTTGAATTTTGGTTCTCTCATAGTGTCTGACTATTTGGTCATAACTTTGACAGTCCCATGATAAAGGGGCATCAGTGTAGGTTAGGATGAGAGGGTTAGTTATTTAATATTGATTTCCTGAGGAATATATCATGGAAGGAAATTAGAGGAAGGATGAAGGGAAGGCCACATGGAGTTGCCTCATCAGCACCTAAGTCGTCAGGGATAACCACTCCTAGGCCACCGTGTGTGTTCCATGAGATTTGACCCCTCCCTGACCTCCACTGATTGGTGCTCATGGATTCCCAGTATCCCATCAGACTGAGGCTGCATGTGGTGCTATTCGGGCTGCCTGAGCAGACAGACACACAGACATCACTCCACTGGCAGCACTGACTATTGTCCTTACACAGAGGGCTAGAGCTGTTCCGGTAACTTATCCTTGAGGTCTTAAGTCTTTAGCTGTGCCTTTGAGTCTCGGAGCCACCCGATATCTTTCCAGTCTACTACTAGTTTACTTGGCCAGAGTTCATTATGTGCAACCCCCAGGAACCCTGATACAGAAGCTGATGCCAGAGAATAGGTTGGAGAAAATTAACCACGAGGGAAATGTGAGGTACTTGGAATTCAATATTGGGTCTTGGGATAGGAAATTGGAAGACCAAGGCAAGCGGCAGTAAAATACCCAATTATTGGGTGTGGTCAGTCATCTGTAGTCATTTTCCTGGGCCAAAGGGCTTGCTAGCTGCTGTCAGAGACAAACCCAAAGACTAAGATGATAGAAGGTGTCTACAAACACCTCAATCCCGCAGGTCACTGGTTAAGCAGCTAAATCCCTAGCTTTGTCCTATTCCTAATGTGAAAAGTTTGGGCATCCCTAGGAAAGTGGGGTCCTGGCAATCAGAATGATGGTACTTAGGAGATTTGGAAAGATTGAGACCTGAGGCTCCAAACCCATTGGAATACTCATTTCACCACTTCCCTCCCACACAAGAGAAAGTTGGAGGTGCTGGCAAGAGGGGCAGTTGTTGAAATGCTTCTGATCTCTGTGGCAGTTGTGGGGAAGCCAATTACAGGAATCATGGCTGAGGTCCTGGGGCTTCTGATATAGATTCTTGGGTGCGATGCCCCCAAAATGATTTATATAGCAATATATAAAAGTCTAGATCTGAAAGAGGGCCACCATAGGGCCATCATACTAGAGTCACAACCTCCTTGAATCAGTTTATCAAAAGACCACTTAAAGGAGAGTCCAGAGAACCTTGAGGAAGGACCTTGCTATATATCTGCCTTCCACCACACCCTCTGCAAAGGGGCCTGCAGCCTTTTACATAGATATTCCATTTGCTGGTAAACTTTTTAAGCACTAGTGTATGTTGCATCTAAACAAACACTGATTCTTGGGGACCAGAACTTTGCAAGGTAAAGAGCAATTAAGATACAAGATGCTGTCTGCAGGCAAGCCAGCTCCCCAGAACTGGGCTTTGCATCTTCTAGCTACATTGTCCAAATTCATCACGCCTCCCCTGGGAAGGCATAAGTGGAAAGGAAGCCAAGACTGGTAGTGTATCCACCTTCTACCAGCCAGACATCTGGGGACAGGTTGATCACACCAAGCTCCTTTCATCATAGGGCAGTATTTCATCTTCAGTGGAACATAAACATGTCCTGGATGTAGAATTTTATTTCCCTTCCCACCAGCCTCAGTGTCTGTGAGCTTACTGCATGCTTCATATACCACTGTAAACTGTTTGTAGCTATCACAACAATGCTTCATAACAAGCAAACACAAAACCTCAAAGACAATAAATTTTATTTCTCATATCTAGGATCAGCTGAAGAATGGCTAGGTGGCTCTACTCTTAGCTAAGCTTGGTCACATGTCAGGGTTGGCTGGCTGTCAGCTATTGCAGGCTAGGGGTAGATGGGAGACTTATCTACATGTCTTTCATCCTCTCCAGACTAGTGGACCACCTCCTTTGGTGGTGCAGGAGTGCAAGAAAGAGAAAAGTGAAAATACACAAGGCCTCTTGAGGCCTAGACTTGAAACTAGTATGCTGTCACTTTTACCTCATTCTATTGGCCAAAGCAAGTCACCTGGGATGGGGGATGTACCCTTCCTTTAGAAAAAGATTTCTAAAGCCACACGACAAAGTGTAGTCCTTAGTGTTTGATTTACAGCAAGCCATTATAGAGGCAGCAAGCACCCCAAACAGCGAGAGTGGCCCCACCAAGCTCCTTCCCTGGGAACTACAGTCAGCATGTCAGCATCAAGCCACCATAGCTTTAAACTGTGTCCTTCAGCATCAGTGCTTTATCTTGGTTTATTGTATGTGTCCATTAGTAAGATGTGTCCCAACACAATTGCTTCAGTTTATACCATTTCGGCTTACAAAGGGTTTCATTGGAATGCTGTACTTTCAGATAGCAGGAAAACCTGTACTAACAAACTGAACACAACAGCATACTCAACGTCATACTCAACAGTGAAAAGCTGAAATCTTTTCCTTTAAGGTCAGGAACAAAACCAGGATACCCACTTTCACACACACACCTATTTAACATACTAACATACTACTGATAGTCCTAGACAAAGCAATCAGGTAAGAAAGAATTATAAGGAATCCGAATTGTAAAGGTAGAAGTAAAAGTCTCTCTCTCTCTCTCTCTCTCTCTCTCTCTCTCTCTCTCTCTCTCTTTTCTTTTAATACCATGGAAGGTAACATTCATAGATTCTAGGGTTTATTCTGCCTAACCTCCCCCCTTAATTTGGAGAAGAAGGGACAGAATGTTGCCTTCTGTGTTTCTGGAGTGAGGAGGGAGGAGCTGTCCTTCTGCATGTGTCTCCTAAGGTCAGATGTTGCCTAGACCAACTGTTAAGAGCACCCATCCCAGAACCAAGCTGAGTCTGGCTTCAAATCCCAGCTTCCCATTTCCTAGATGCTCCTAAACGGCTTTGTGTTTTCATTTCCTACAAACCAGAGATAATAATATCTATCTAGGACCGGCTGTATAATTTGGGGGCCCAGTGAAATATTAAAATATTGGATCCCATGTTCAGACATTAAGAATTTCATACATTGACAGAAGACTATTAAACCTACCTAGGGACACATCTCGAATCCTATTCCCCATACCCAGGAATGGATGTTCTGGGGTTTGGCTGTGGTAGGAGGTGGGGCTGGTGACACAGTGAGCCCTGAGTTTGGGTTCTCCATTGTTTACCTTCACAATGAGGAGATGGGGTCCCAATGATCTACAACTATCATCCAGTTGACCTGTGAGTGAGGGATCAGGAGTCCCTCTCCTCCCCTACTCAGCAGTGTCCTCTGGGGTGAGAGGCAGTGATTCTGGCCTGGACCTAAAGGAATGCTCACCTCCACCCGGCCCTCCGGATCCAGGGGAGGGGTGGAGGGCCCTCCCAGACCCCAAAAGGCCTTCTAGGGTCAACTGCTTTCTGCCCTGGGCTCTAGCCATTGTCTTTCTTTCTATTCTTCCAACACCACACAAGTCCCCATCTCTGAGCCTTTGCACTGGCTGTTACCTCTGCCCAGAACACATCTGCTGATATCAGTTTGTCTTGTTTCTTGGGCTCCTTCAGAGCTTTGCCCTAATGTTATCTTTTTAGGGATACTCTCCTTGGCTATCCTGAAACTGCAACACTTCCCAAACACCCCACCCACCATATACTCCCTAACTTTAATTTTTCTCTGTAATATTACATTCCACTATCTGATTCACTATTGACTTTACTTATATTTTATAAGTAAAAAAAAAAAAAAAAAAGCTTCTCTTTTGCATTAGCAAAGAAATGCCATAAGTTCAGGGGTTTATGTCAGTTCAGTCCCCTACTGTGTTCTCAGCACCTAGATCAGTGCCTGGCAGTCGGTCTCAATAACTTAGTTAAATGAGCAGTCAGTCCCATATTTGGGCTCTAGATCCAGACTTCCTGGGATTGAATCCCATCTTTGCTACTGGCCAACTGTGTTGTGTTGGGCATGTATTTCAAACCTCCTGACCTCAGTTTCCTCATTTGTAAGACAGGGTTGTTTTCATGTTTCAAGGAAGAAATCCATGTAGCCTGCTTACTCTCCTATAAATGTCAGTTAATTTTTTTTCAGCTTCAACAAATGAATTTATAAGTAACTCATTTCACCAACGATCCTATACAATGCCTACCCTAACTCTACCTCAAATACTTCAAGCAAATCCTTTATTTATCATTGCATCCATTTCTTAAAAACTTATAATCATTAAACCAAAGATTATATATTTGTTGTATTACACTGGAATTAAGAGATTATGGGAAGATAATCAGTTTTAAAAAATATCAAGGACTAGGACATAGCAGTAAATGGCTGAGGTAGGATAGAGGATAACATTGAGAGGAGCCTGGACTACAGCAACCACATATTCACAAACACAAATTAATTTCATCTTTCAACACTTGCTAAAGCTGTGTCCCTTTGTTCCACTTCTCAGCTGCTTTTTCATAGAGTTACTGGTATATAAAAATGACTCAGGCACACTTGCCTCACATTCAAATTCATGCCTCTGCAAAATTAGACCTTCAGAACACCCTCCTATACTCTGCATCTAATAAATAGCTAGTGTTGCCTGTCACTGGTACCATATTCTTCTTGCCTGAAATGCCCAATATTTCTTCAAAAACCAAATTCAATTCTCTTCTCCTATGAAGTCTTACTAGAATAAGATCCTGTTCTGTTCCTTCTGTTATTGTTCTTTGCACATTAGAATTTACTTAACTATTTACTTGCCAAATAGCTGGAAGGGTTAATCAGTTTAAGAAAAAATTCCCAAATCAATACACAATTTTTATTGCATCTTTAAAATATCACAGGTAAGTCTGAGGAATCATTCAACATCTTGGTGTTTCTGTAGCTGGACAACTTTGACCTTATTTAACAGCTTGCTGAACTGTTCCTTTTTTCAGAAACAAATACCATCCCAAAATTTTCTGATATCCTTATTTTTCACTGTTGTGGCTTGTTGAATCAAAGCAGCTGAATTTGATACAAGCTCAATGTCGTTTCCTTCAAGAATTAACATCTTTCTGGCTTGAGATACTAAACAAGCAACACCTGACCTCATCCGAATCCTGCGGATATATTTCTCACCCAAGAAATTTCGAATTTCAACAAGAGAACCATTCTCCTGAATAATGACGTTGATGGGAAAGTGAGCATACACAGACCTCATCTTGTAACAAAAGCCCAGTGTAACACCCTTGATCATGTTCTGCACATAACTATACATGGTGCGAACAGTAGTCAGTTTCTTTCTATTTCCCCACCATTTGTCAACCCGGAGCCTCTTCTTTTTCTTTCCAAGGAGACTGAGTTCTACATTAATGTGATTGAAGTCCCCCACAGGGTGCCTCTAGGGCCCTTTACAATAACTGAGCATCCCTTCAGAGTGATATTCACATTTTCTGGAATGTCGACAGCCCGATTGCTGAGAATGGTCTTCATCCTTGCAATAGATACAGCAAACAGAGCATGGCAGTTAATTTTGCTATTATTATCACTGTTGTACCCCAGACACCCACTGTATTTGTTTCCTTTTCATTTGTTTTTATTTTTTCCTGCTTTGTAGAGAGATAATCAACAAATAAAAAATGTATAGTAAGTCTTAAAGTTAAGTAGTGTCAGTCCTCCAGTTTGCTCTTCAATATTGTGTTGGGTATGCTGGGTCTTTTGCCTCCATAGGAACTTTAGAATCAGTTTACTGATATCCATAAAATCAAAGAGGTTTTCAAAATAATGTCAGATTCATCAGTTTAGGGGTCCTTGGCTTCTCTGGGCCTGTGTTCCAAGTCTGTATTGCAGCTTGGCCAGGACTCATTCTGCAGCTCCCCTAGAGACTCTCCCCCTAGGAAGATGGGTCTCTGTCTCAGCCCTGGCTTTTCCAGGGCTTCTTGCTCTCACCTGGGTGAGTCCCTGGATGATTAGGTCAGGTACAGACCTGAGTTTGATTCTTTTTCCAGCCTCATCTGCCTGTGGCTATAGGCCATTTCTCTGAGCCTGAGTTTCCTCATCTGGGAACTCATCCATCCCCCCCCACCCCCCCACTTCTACTCTCTAGTACCAACTCTGTGTTTCCTGGGGGCAAATCAGTTAACCTTTCTGAGCTCCTGCTTACTTGGCTATTTAACCATTTCATACCTCAGTTCGTCATCTGTAAAATGGTGATATTAATACTCCTTACCTAATAGGGTTTTGAGGAATGGTCATTACATTTGTGTTAAGGCTTAGAACAGAGCTGGCATAGGGCGAATGTCCAAGAAACATTAACCATTATGTCCTCCTCCTCCTCCTCATCATCATCATCATGTACAAAATAATTATTACGCATTTCAGTACACTGTCCCCGCATATGCTGAATCCTTGATAAAGGTGCTCTGGTTAAATGCAATGGCTCTTAAACACAAGAAAACATCTTCTACCTTGCTCATGAAAAGAGAACGTAAACTAGAACTATGCTGAGATACTGTTTCTCAATCCTCATTTTGGAAAACTTTTAAAAGCAATATAACAGTGGGAACTCAGGCACACACAGGTTGCTGGGGGTCTAATATGCAGCAGTGTCTATAGAAGGCAATTTAGAAATCTCTGTCAAATGAAACATGCATGTGCCTTTTGCCTCAGCAATTCCACTTCAGATTTTTCTTACCAGAAGATTTACAGACCAGCAGAATAGATGAAAGTCAAGGTTATGCACTCAGTAAGGACTGCAGTAGCAAAGGACTGAAAACAACTGTCCAGCAGTCAGGAACCGGTTAAATAAATTAGGTCACAGCCATACAACAGAATCTAAACAGCTGTTGGAAAACAGTAAGCAAATTTTGTCCTGATATGAAAAGCTCTCTGAGATACACTGATTAGTAAAAAGAATTCAGGCTCAGAACAGTGGGTAAACTGTGCCACCTTCTGTATAAAAAAAAAAGAGGAAATGAGAATACAAGTATTTATGCAAATGTAAAATATAGGTATTACATTTGTACAAATACATAATTATACATAACGGTGAATATGTATTATAGCAATGTATGTATTATCTATTATATAATTACATTTTATGTTACTTTATATATCAGTGTATTCTTAAATGTGGTATTATAAATTATCACATTTTTAAATTACATTTTATATTTTAAAATACTTATATTAGATATATATGTACAGAATATTATAGTGTAGCTATATGTACATAATAAAGATCAGTGATAATCACACATATGTGTGCATATGCATGTTTGTACAACATGCATACATATATCTATATGTGCATAAATAGTGAAAGTACACAAAATAATTTCATTGGTTACCTGTGTGCATGTGGTTTATAGCACATAAAAAAATTGGTGGGTGACGCACATGCACACACTGAGAAGATTTTTTTCCACTGAATAATTATTTACTTAAAACATTTTGGACTTATGGAGTGATCATTTCTAAGAGATACAAATGGCTAGTCACTATGTCAGTACACCTGACACTAATATAATATTGTATGTCGACTATACTGAAAAAATAAACGTAAAAAAACTTAAACCATGTGTTAACTATTCAAAAACATAACCAAAGCACGTTAAGGAAGAAGAGCCCGAGCACCTCCCTCTCCCTGTCCAACCCAGCCCTTGCGCGCCTCCCAGTGGAACCCGTAAGAGAGGTCTGGCCGCGGGCAGAGCACACGCGCAGACTTCGCACCGCGCATGCGCCGCGGATTTGGGCGCGAAATCCGAGGCAGAGCGGTTCAATCAGGCGAGCACGTCTGGCAGAGGTGAGAACGCTGGGCGCCCGTCGAGCAAGTGTGTGTGCGCGGCGTGAGGGACGAGGATGCGGCTGGAGGGGACGCGAGGGCGAGGTTCGAACTCGCAGTCACGCCGGGAAGGCCTCAGGGTGCGAGAAGCCCAGGGCAGCGGAGTGCGGGCCTCCACCAGGAAGATGCCATGACGGGCCGGGAGGCGACGGGCGGGCACCTCTGCAGTGAAGAGTGAGGGGAGGAAGGATGGGCCGCGCGCGGGGACAGAAGCAGCCCTAGGTCGCTGAGGCGACCCGAGGGCATAAGACGCACTGGGGCGGCCTCCCTTGCCCCCTTTCTGCACTTCAGGCCCCACTTTCGGTCCTCCGAGGCCTTCGGCCCTCTGCCTTCTGGACCAGACAGGTCGGCCTGCTCTGCCCCGCAGTCAAGGCCCGCCCTTGGCCCTGACCCTCACCCTCGGATTCCGGCTCGGATCTTCCTCTCTGGCCCTGCCCCTGTCCCCTCCTCAGTTCTCCCAGCTAACCCTCGCCCACCACAGTCCCACCCCTGCTCCGTCCTCCTCCCGCCCCGCTCTGGCCACCTTTCTCAAAGCACTGCCCCTCTGCCCCTTTGCCCCCTTTTTAAAATGTATTACCTGCTTTAGAAAATTACTTCAAAATTCTTTTCAATTACAGGTGACATACAATGCTATATTAGTTTCAGCTGCACAACAGTACTTAGATGTTTACAGAGTTTACAAAGGGGTCCCCCCATAAGTCCAGTCCCCACCCAGTACTTCGGTCTCGATCTCTGCGCTTCATCCTCTGCGGTGGCCGCGCCACTTCTCTTTGTTTCCCTCTGTCCCAGCTGCGGACCCTTCCTCTCGCTCAGCCCTGCCACTCCTCCCTCTGGGTCCTCCGCTATTTCTCTCCTTACCCCTTCTGTATCTCCTACCTGCGCCAGCCATAAGCTTCCTTTTTCGGCCCTGTCCATCTTTTCTGTGCTTCCTCTTTGCCGCGCCACACTCCTCTGCTCTGCCCCCGTACTCTGCCCTACCTGGCGCTGCCCCCTTTCTCTTGCCTTGGCATCCCTCTTCCTTTTGCTCCCTTCTGTCCTGTTTCCTCCTCCCGTTGTAGTCTCTTGGTCTCCATTCCCTTCTTTGGATACTTTCAGCCCTACTCATCTGGAAGCTCTTCCCTACTCTGAAATCAAAGTAAATTTTTAGGGACTCGGTTTTTTAAAAAATATTTAACGTGATAGCTGCTTTTGTCACTGTACTTGTTGACATGACTTCCTCCGTGTTTCCCAGAACCCCTTAGGAGGAAGAAGGGACTATTTGGGTAGAAAATGTAAATACTACCTTTATTCTTTTAGGAAATTTACTTGCTACATTATTTTGGTTCAAAACTCATTTTTGCATTAAATTACATCATACACATTTTTGCCTGACTATAAAGCATTTTTCTTAATAGTAGATTAAAAAATTGATTCTTCAGGGTAGTATGTCTCATGATTTTCAGCTCCCGCTTTATTTAAACCTTACATCAGCATGAGAAAGTTTTCCTTTTTTCCCCTCATTTTAACAGATGAGAGAAACTAAATTCAGAGAAGTACTACTAATTGCCCAGGTTTTCACATCATTTAATAGAGAATATAGGAACTGTTTATTTCTTGTATGTCAAATATTGAATAACGAATGCTCATTGATAATACCCTAGTACAGTGTTTTAGTTTACTTTCTATTGTTTCTTCCTATACTTTATATGGTTAAGTGTATAGTCTATGTACAAGTTTGTTTCCTGCTTTTTTCACTTAATACTATAACCCAGATGTTTCCTCCAACCATATAACACAGCTAAAAATATTTTAGTGAAATATATTATATATACAGAAAAGGTCCCAAATGATAAGTGTAGGTCTGTTTTCACAGTGAACATACTGTGTCTGTTATGAGCTCCTAGATTAAGAAATAGAACATTACCAGCTTTCCAGAAGTCCTTTATGCTGTCCCCACCTAGACATTGCTACTGCTCCCCCAGTCCCAGTGGTAACCACTCTTCTGACTTCTAACACTTAAGATTTGTTTTGCCTGTTTTTGACCTTTGTGTAAATGGAATCATGTGGACTTTTTTTTTTTTTTTTTTAAAGCTGGTTTCTTTCACTCAACAGCAAGATACATTCATGTTTTCATTTCTGTTTAGAGGTTCAGTGCACAAATATACCATTCTACCATGGCTCTGTCTCCTTGAACACTTACTATTGTCTGATTTTTTCATTTTGAGCATTCTGGAGGGTGTGCGGTGACATCTCATTGCAGTGTTAATTCATATTTCTCTGATAGCTAACAAAGTTGAGCCCTGTTTTGTAGTTTATTGGCCATTTAGCTATCTTTTTTTTTTGTGCAATACTACTCAAATCTTTGAACCTTGTTGCTTATATTGTCTGCTTTTTCTCACTGATTTGTATGAGTACTTTATATATTTTGCGTATGAATCCAATCCTTTGTAGGATATATGTATGGTAAGGCTCTTTCCTCATTCTGTATAGTAATCCATAGTTTTAATCCATTCATATTTTGGAATGAAATCCTTTATTCTGTGGCTCATTAAATTAATTCAATACATCGTGGTTAGGGGTTCAAGTCTTTTTTCCTTTCAGTGCCAGTTCTGAAATATTTTTAGCCTATGCCTGTGGATTTTCCAGACCTGGGAATGAGACTCAAGCAGCATCATGTCTGTAGATGTGCACATCTCTGAATGTGTATTTAGGCATTTGTGTGAGATGAGCTACCTCCTTTCAAATCTCCTTCACGCCACTGTCTAGTCCTAACTATGCAAGCCATTTGTAAGTCTCTCTATGTAATTTCTGTGGTCCTATATTCTTTATTCATATGATACAACTCTTCCCACCCTCTTCTGCAACAGTGTGCTCTGGAGCAGCCTGCCTCTTCAAGTATCTCCATTCTGTGAAGGGCCAAGCTGTAAAGATGCTGCACATGACACAGGTTTTGGATATCCTGAGGAATCCCCAGTTCTTTTGTCTCCGGGATCAGAAGGAGAATCCAGAAACCATTCCCATAAGAAACCTAGAAACTCTGAATTTTTCTGATGAAAAGTTTAGGCATTTTCAGTACCTGTCAGTGACAGGGCCTTACCAAGCTGTGAGCCAAATCCGGGAGTTCTGTTGGCATTGGCTGCAGCCAGAAACCCACACCAAGGAGCAGATAATGGAGTTGTTGGTGCTGGAGCAGTTTCTAAACACCCTGCCAGAGGAAGTTCAGACATGGGTGCGCTCAAAGCAGCCCAAGAACAGCAAGGAGGCAGGAACCCTGGTCGTAAACTTGATGCAAGCATGTGGAGACAAAGGTGAGAGAGGGAGGAAACAATTGACCATTTCCATTTATTGAACACCTGCTTTATACCTGGCATGTAATGAGAGCTGATAAAAAATTTAGTAATTGGCAGAATCAGGATTCTGACTGGCTCCAGTCTCTTCATTTAATCTCAGTATTATACTGCCTCTGGTGGACATAGGAAATATTATACCAGAATGGATAAAAACTTGGCCAGAGGCACAGAACCACTAATGCAACCAGAATTAAGGAGAAAGAAAAGAGAGCTCCCCAGTTTATGAGAAAGAACAGATTAATGAAAGGTGCACTTGGAAAGAGACTACAGCAAGGAAGGCTTTCAAGGTTCAGGTTTCTGTAGGTAAGGTGATGGCTGTCTTCTAGGTCAGTGAGTGAAAAAAATGTAGGAAAAGCTTAATAAGAGCTGCCATTGTTTTTAATGCCTACTGTGTGCTTTACATATGTAATGTTTAATTCTTCAAAGAGCCTTTCGAAGTACAAATGTTATTTACATTTTGCAATTGAGAAACAAGTTCCTTTGTGTCTGAGTAGACGGTGAGACTGGGAATCACTTTATTTAGAAGGCAGTGGGGAGCCATCGAGGGTTTTAGAGCTAGTTGATGACCAGAGAGCTTTTTCAGCACTTGCTGTATAGAGCCGAGAAATGATCCTTGTGGTCTTTCTCTTATCATAGGAGGTCCAGGACTGCCACTACCTCCTGTGGCAGGAGAGGGTGGTATGGGTGTGGTAGGCCCCTCTGTCTGGGGCTATTGCCAGACTAGACTCAATTCCATGGTCATTCCTTTTTTCCTTCTAGTTTTTTCTGCTCAGGACTCTGTCCTTGCAGAAGAGAAGATCACCAAAGAACACCAAAAAGAGGACACAGAGAGGTTTGACAGTTTGTCATCTGCTGGATCCCAGGTAAGTCAGTGTTTCTTCTGACTTGGTTCTCCAATACGGGGATCTTACCATCCTGATTGTTGGACTTCCCTATCTAAACCACATCCTCGTTATCTTTAAGTCTTCATATAAATATCATGTAACTGTGCCTCCCCATGGCTACCCTACGTAAAATTTTCTAACTCTTTGTATGTCATTTCTCAGCTTTGTTTTTCTCTGTTGTACTTATCACTATCCCAAATAATATATCTTTAGCATTTTTTCTCTTTTCCTGTTTCTTGAATTAACTTTTTGTTTGTTTAAGTATCTATTTTATCTTTACTATAGCTTTATTCAAAATAGCCCTTACGTGATTTTCATGATTATGTTCCTTTTTATATATGAAACAAATGGAAGCTATTACAGGGACATGATACTATTGTGAGGTGTTTTTTTTTTTTTCTCTAGAAATGCGCTCTTCAATGTTCTTGTTAAATCACATTTAGAAATCTAAAAGACAATTACTGAAATTAATACATTGTGCTTTTTTTAGAACCAGAAAAAATTCATAAGGGGTGGCAATTGGGGGAAAAAAAAAGTCTAAGAAGGCTCCTTGATGGAGAGATAAGGAAAAAAATGTTGAGAAACATTGTTCTAGAAGATCTCCTGAGAGTAACCCTCTGTCCCTGCAGTGTCCATGTCAAGGATCCCAAATGAAGGTACCCACAGGGACTGAGGAATTTATAAATAGGCGGATTACGACAAACTGGGGAGCGCTTGCCCCATCTAAGGGCAACTATGATTCAACTTTAGCTGATGGTGCCATGTGAGAATGTGGGCCCAAGTCTTCTGATTTTTTAAAGAGAAGCCAAAACTCCAGTTAGTAGTATGAAATCTACAAACTTTTTAGTGTTGGTAACTAATATGCATTTTTTGAAAGATTTAAAAAACCAGCGTGAGCCAAATAACCCCTCTGTAGGAGCTAGGCAGCCAGTGCATGACTTCTAGTTTAAATTAGTTGTTCATTGATCTACATAATGTTTCCCTGAAACAGAAAAATGAATATTAATTAAACAGGCATCATAGTCCTATGTAGTCTCCTAATATGCTTTTTAAAAAATTTATTATTAGTTTCAAGTTTACAGTACAATGGTTAGATATTTATATAGTTTATAAAACAATTTCCCTAATTGCTCCTTCTTTCCTCTGCTTCTCCACCTAGCCATTACATTTATGCTAACCGCATTCCCTATGCCATACACCCCATCCCTGTGACCATCTGTCAACTACTAGTTTGTACTTCTTTAACCCTTCACCCCTTTCTCCCTGCCCCTCAATTCCCCTCCCCTCTAGTCGTCACCAGGTTGTCCTCTATATGTGTGTCTGTTTTTCGTAACTAGTTTGTTCTTTCTATTCCTTAGATTCTGCATATAAATGAAATCGTATGGTATTTATCTTTCTTTGGCTTATTTCACTCAGTATAATAACCTCTAGATCCATCCATGTCGTTGAAAATGGTAGGATTTCATTTTTTTAATGACTGTAATATTTCGTTGTATATGTGAAACATAGCTTCTTTATCTAATGGTCTGTTGATGAGCATTTAGGTTGTATTTTGGCTATTGTAAATTGTGCTGCCATGAACATAGGAGTGCATAGATCTTTATGAATTATTGTTTTGGTTTTCTTTGGGTAAATACCCAGAAGTGCAATTGCTGGGTCAAAAGATAGATCCACTTTTAATTTTTTGAGAAACCTCCAGATTGTTTTCCATAGTGGCTGCACCAATTTGCAATCCCACCAACAGTGTATCAGGGTTCCTTTTTCTCCACATCATCAACAACACTTGTTCTTTGATTTATTGACAATAGCCATTCTGACAGATATGAGGTGATATCTCGTTGTGGTTTTAATTTGCATTTCTCTGATGATTAGTGACCTTGAGCATCTTTTCATATGTCTATTGGCCATCTGTATTTCCTCTTTGAAGAATTATCTGTTCAGATCTTCCGCCCATTTTTTAATTAGATTGTTTTTTTTTGTTGTTGAGTTGTATGAGTTCTTTATATATTTTGGATATTAACCTCTTATCAGATGTATCATAAGCGAATACCTTCTCTCAATCAGTCAGTTGTATTTCTTTCTTCTACTGTGAATGAACATTTGTGTCATTTCTAGGTTTTGGATATTACAAACAGCTGTGTTATGAACATTTGTCTAAGTACACACAAGCAAATATCCCTAGAAATAGAATTTATGGGTCGAAAGTGGTTTACCAATTTACATTTCCCTTAGCATCTTATAAGAGGTGCTGCAGGCCCATGTTCTAGATGACATTTGGTATTGTCAGACTTCTTCATTTTTGTAAGTTGAATGAATATAAAATGGTATATTGTCATTTTGATTTGCATTTCTCTGTTTGACCATCTCTTCATATTTGTGAGATTTTTGTGTTTTATGGATGAGTACTGAGGCTTAACCTACCCACACTCACAAAACTTATAAGAAAGAGCCAGGACTTCAACCCAACTCTCTGATTCCTGAGGCCGAGGTATTCCTCCAACCAAATATTATAGTAATTAGCAGCAGGAACTATCTCAGAAATATTCCCCCCTCTCTCAGATTACAAGACAAAGAAAGAGACTTTGCTACATCCCTGTCACATCCAGATTAGAACACTTAGACTAGAAGCTTTCTGTTGATCTAAATGTCGGCACCATGTTCAGTCCTCTCTCATCAGGCTCCTCCTCCCCCACCCCCGGGAGAATTTCTGGATTTTTATCATTTGTGATTGTTTTTGGTGTTTTAGGAGTTAGTGACTTTCCAAGATGTGGTTGTGGACTTCACCCCAGAGGAATTAGCATCCCTTAGTGCTGCTCAGAGGAACCTGTACCGGGAGGTGATGCTGGAGAATTATAGGAACCTGATCTCCTTAGGTAAGCCTTTGCCATGGAACTTGGCTTCTGCCCACGAGTGCAATGGTTCTCAACTCTTTTCTGTCCTTTCATCGGTTATAGTGGTTCACCATGTTGATGAATATCAACACAGATCAGAGATAATATTTTAATATCAAATTGACTGTTACTCATAGCTAACACTTACTGAGTAGTTAATATGGGTCAGGCATTAGTTTAAGAACATTATATGTCTTAACTCCTTTAATCCATATACTGGTCCTGGGGTGGTATATGTCTTATTATTATTGCCATGTTGCAGATGAGGGAACTGAGTCATGGAAAAGTTAAATTATTTGTCTAAAGTTACACAGCTACAAAGTGGCAGAGCCAGAATTTGTGTCCAGAACCTGCTCCCTTAAACTTTGCTGTGGGGCCTGACGGGTCTGCTTTGTTAGGTCTCTGCATAGCAGGAGGATTACAGCAATGATTTTTGAATGAGTGAGGAATTGCTGAAAACTTCAGGTGTTCCAAAGGCTTCTACTGGCCTTGAAGTTTAAGAGTAAAAGATTGCCAGCCTCTTTTCACATCCAGAGACAGGGTTGTTTACCTCTCCCCAAGCTAAATATTTCTGTCGCCAGTGCCAGGATCCTTTTTTCAGTGGCTTTTTTTTTTGTGGGGGTACCTAAGGCCTCCTGAAAAACAATCAAAACCAAACCCCATTCCATTGGCAGTAGGCTGGTACTCTTATCCTTGTGAAGCCAGAAACCTACATGGGAACATAGAAGCACCTTACCTCCAATTCGACACAAGAGTGTATGAGTTGAACCACAACTTTTATTGGTCACAAAGAAGGCACAGTGGAGTGCTTTTTCCAACATAACAGTTTTCACTGTAGAGCAGAGTTTCTCACCCTTAGCACTGTTGACACTTGAGTCACATCCTTCCTTGTTGGGGCACCCTGTGCCCTGCGGGATGTTTAGCAGCATCCCTGGCCTCTGCCTGCTAGATATCATCAGTAGCACTCCTTCCTTCCTTCTGAAGTTGTGACGACCAAAAATGTCTCCACACATTGCTGAAGGTCTTCTGGGAGCAGGCTTGTTAGAAACAGTCTTCATTTTTCTTCCGTGTGAATTTTCATCTTCTGTATTATCTCTGAGCCTTTAGAGCCTGGGCTGGGAGTCGCCATGAGTACAGGACAGAACCCCCAAGTCATGAGTGTCCTTCTTCAACAGGGTACCAGTTCTCTAAGCCCGATGTTATCTCACAGCTGGAAGAGGAGGAGTCACATGCGATAGAGGAAGACAGTGACAAAAAGATGTGTCAAGGTGGGTAGTGTAAGGTAATCCCCTAGAGACTGGACTCATGGAGAGATAATGCTCCCAATCAGGCCAGAGTAGGCCTGGGAGCTGTTAGTTGGATTGCTCCTCACAGCCCATGCTCATCAGGAAGGAGGCTGGTAGGTGCTGTCACTTCAGTCTTCCAGGACCTCACCACCTGTGTGTGCTCAGTGCTTCTTCTCACCTCCTATCTGGAGCCCATCCCTTCCTGCAGATCAAGTCCCACTCCTGCCCAGCTCCAAAGAGATAAGTCTCACTCTCCTCAGTGCTCCAAACCCTCCCTTTGTCCACAACTCTCCTCTCTCAGCTAGAATCGCAGGTCTTCCCTCTTTCATGGAGATAAGCAGGAAACCCTTTCCAGCAGCCTCCCTTTGTCCCTCATGCTAGCTCCTCAGACCTATCTATATCCTCTTCCTCCCCCATCACAACAATCTGGTTTCCATCCCCCTACCTTCCAGCACCTGTGTGCACTGACACACATGTTTGCACTCACACACATGCTTACACTCACACTGTATTCTACAACTTTCCCAAAAGCTCCCTACTGGCATCCTTATGGCTCAAAGATAAAAACCTTCTAGACTTTACCTTTTCCAAACTCTATGGCTACGATATGGTGATGTTTACTATCTTTATAAAACCTCTCCTTTGAATTGGGCCATCATGAGTGTCAGCCAGGACCATGGCTGTTCCTCAGTTGCTGTTAACAGAACACCATACCCAAACTGGCATGAGCCATGCGGGGATTAGTTTCAATACTGGTCAGCCAGGCTTCAGGGATGTTTGGATTTCATGGCTCAGTGATGTTATCAAGACTTAGTTTCATTTTCTCTTTTCACTCTGCCAACAAATCCAACTGTGCTTTCTTGTTTCTGTCTAAAGAGAGTGTGAGAGAGCAGGTGTGTCCAAGAAGCATTCTTAAGAGTGAGGAAGCTTCTTTCCTGGAAATTCTTGACATGCCTCTCATTTCTCAGTGTCCCATTTGGGTCACACCCCATTCCTGAGCCTGTAGCTGTGCCCAGTCCAGTGTTAGGTGACACAGCCCTCCTGGTTTTCCTGTGTGGGTAGGGAAGCAGGTCCCCAAATAAGGTCCAGGAACCGACCTGGATGACTCCACCCGCCTCTCTGTTTCCTTCCTTATCTTCTCTTCTTACTCTAGTTTGTACATTCATTCTTTGATGCATTCCACAGATATTTATTGTGCCTCTGTGGTGGTCTAAGTGCTGTCCTACATTCTGTGGATACAGTAACGGACAAGACAGACCAAATCCCTTCCTTCATGGTGCTTGTGTTCTAATGGGGGTGACAGGTAATAAATAGACAAATGATAAGCAGCATATGAGTGTAAAGCAGACAGAGTGACATGGGCAGCTGCTGAAGATGGGAGGGTCAGGAGAGCACTCACACTTATTGAGGAAAATTTGAATGAGACGAGGTAGCTAGGTAGAAATTGGAGAAATAATGTTTTAGGTTGGGGGAATAGCAAATAACAGAGGCCCTGAGGCTGGAATGAGCTTGAGTGTTCCAGAAATGGGAAGGAAAGATATATGGTCTGAGTGAAATGAAGAGTAGAATAAGAGGTGAGGTTGCAGATATAGATAGGGGCCATCCCATCTAGAGATATGTTAAGGAATGTGGATTTTGTTCCAAGTACGATGTGAAAAAGTTATTTGAAGTTTTTGAACCAGGGAATGAGGTAGTATTGATCACAGAACTGTGCTGTCCAGTGTGGCAGCCACTAGTCTCATGTAAGTACTTAAATTTACACTAATTAAAATTATATAAAATTTAAAATTGTGTTCCTCGGTCATGCCAGCCACAGTTAAAGTGCTCGTTAGCTACATGTGGCTAATGGCTACTGTATTGGACAGCAAAAGTGTAGACCATTTATATCATCACAGGGCCTTCTGTTGGGCAGCGCTGTTCTATAACGATCCCTCTGGCTGTTCTATGGGAAATGGGCTCTAGGAAGACCAGCAGAGAAGCTATTTGGGAGACTGTTGAAGTCCAGCAGGCTGAAGCTGATGGAGGCTGGAGCTATAGTTGTAGAGTGCTCAGGTTTGCAGTATTCTCTGGAAGAGGAACTGGCAGAACATTCTGAAATACTGGCTTTATAGCAGGGTGAGGAAAACAGAAGTCAGTAAGGACTTCTTCAAAGACTTTCCTAAAATCTAACTCATTGTGATGGCCCAGTTACACTCTTTTGATGATTTCCTAACCTGTATTCCCACTCTGTGTTTCGCCCGTACTTTGCTCGCATGTATCAAGTGTTTGCTGGGATACCACTGCCACGTTCGTCAATGTTTCGTCTAAGTTAAAGTCTTATATTTGATTTCCTTGGCTTCAGTTTCTTCCCTATCCAGAGAGCTGCCTATATAAAGTACAGACTTTTGGCCAGCTTCTTATCCCTCTCAAAAGAAAGTCCAAACTTTTAATGAAACATTTAAATCCCTCCCGATCTCTATAAGATCTGTCCTGTAGTTTTTGGCCCCTGTCTTCTGTTTCTACTATAATGATGTGTGTCTGTGAGTAGAAAGAGTAGAGGACCTTCTACATTTCTTTTAGATTGGGAGGAAAGACTCGAGACCAAAGATCTGACTGCAGAGCAGAACCTGCCTATAGCAGAGTCATCCTTGGTGGCAGGAATGGAGGATTTGGAAGTGGTTCACTTCCAGCCTATAGAAGGTGTAGGAGACACTTCTCTTCACGGTCTGCCGGGCTCAGCCCAGGTCACCCAGGAGGAGCTTTTGAGCCAGGTAACAGTGTGTGAGTCCAAAACCCTCACTCAGGAAATTAGCCATGACTGCAAGGAACCTGAGAGAAGTTCACATCTTGCTAAACAATCCAAGGGGCTCTTAGAAAAAGACTCCCAGGAATGTGTTGCTCCTGGAAATGGTGGCAGCCCTCCACCGGAGGTCCACAATGAGCCTTTTCTCCAAGAGAGCAGACTAGGCAGATGTGAATTTTATGGAAGACCCTTCAGTATCCAGATGGCCCAGGAGAGATATGAGCAGATCCATACTGGGAAGAAACCCTCCGAAGGTGAACAGTATGGAGAAGCCATCTACCTCATGCCGTGCCTCAGCAGGCCTCAGCGGACACCTTCTGGTGAGTTCTCCGGAAAGGCTTTCATCCAGCGCGCCCACATCTGTGGCCGTGTGAGAAGCCACAGTCAGGGCGACTGCTATGAATGCTTCCAGTGTGGCAGAGCTTTTCTCCATGATGTGCATTTTTTTCACCATGTCAAAGCCCACAAGGCAGCAGAAGTTATTTCCCCTGGGCTGTCCTGCAACAAGACGTATTTAATTCGCTACCAGCGGAAACACGACTATGTAGGAGAGAGAGCCTATCAGTGCTGCGACTGCAGCAGAGCCTTCAGCAGGAGTTCACACCTCATTCAGCACTACCGGATTCATGCTCAGGAAAGGCCTTACCAGTGTCGGCTGTGTGGGAAGTGCTTCAGTCGACCCTCATACCTCACTCAGCATTATCAACTCCATTCTCAAGAGAAGCCCAGTGAGCGCAGCTGGTGTTGAAAAACCTTCAGTCAGAGAACATTTTTTTCATCTTTGGCTTCATCCTGAAAAGAGCCCTCTGAGTGCTCTGAATGTGAGAAAGCTCCCCACCAGCCCTCAGAACTTGTTAATAACTTGAAAACTTATCATGTTGGCATAAAATAGGGAATGGTTGCAAGAGTGTTAAACAATCTTTATGTGTCAGCAGTCACACAGTTCAAAAACCTTAAAAAGAAGCTAACAGATTTCACCCTTCTTTGGTGATATTCATAGAATAGAAAACCTTGATTTTGACATCCTGACAGAAACAGGCATTCTATTGCCTGAGTTTTTATAGAAGTGTTTATATACAGTATCTTCGTGGGGATGTATCAGCACAGGACATGTTCAAAAGATTTTTGAGGTGTACCTGTATGGATTCATCCACAAAGCTGATGGAATGGGTGTATTGTACCTCATAATTTACAGAACGGTGCCATATATATTATTTGATCTTTTAAGGAATATTGATTGCAGTGTACTTAGTAAGGCTAATTCTTCCATTTTTACAGATAAAGCAAACTTGAAACTGTCAAGTTGTCAGTTGATTTGACCTAGGGTATAAGTGATAGAGCAGGAATGTGAACCCAGGTTTTGGTAGGTTTTTTTTTTGTTTTTGTTCTTGTTTTTCTTTCTTTTTTTTTTTTTAGATTCCATGAGATACTTACTTTATAGCTTGATGCTCAACCCAGGTTTTTTTCATTCCTGCCATATCCTTTCTGAAGAAAAGACACAGTACTATTCTGAGTGCAGCCATCTTCCTCTCTAATAAACTAATGTTAGCATCTTTTCACATTATACAAGATAAGGGCACTTATGGTATTAGGTTCAGAAAACTAGTAGGGTGAAGTTCTGATAGCCATTTCTCTCATGACTAAGGATTAGATGATGACTCTTTGAGACATTAACTCAGGGAACTATATATTTTTGTTAAACACTATCTTATAATTGTTCTCATAGATCATAAAGCTGATACTGGTCACGTTTTCTTGGTAGTTGTCTGTAGTTGAGGGGTTAGGGCTTCTTTTCATTTTCCCTCCTGTTTAAAAATCCTGTTTGAAAACAGTAGTTTTGCTTTCTTGGGCTTCAGCCTCATCAGGATGGCCAGCTTCACCTAAAATCCTAATTCTGTGCTAGGCATACTTCATTCTTTAAAGGTATGAGCCCTCGATTGCACTAAAAATCTCTTTCATACTATATTGCTGTAATATAGAAAACTTTCTATCACTGACTTGAATGGTGGTCAGATACAAAGACACGTGGTAACCAGTTGGACCCAGAGTCCCAGAATTCAGTTCCTAGTTTGGAAAGATCGGTTGTTGCCATGCTATTCACTGCCTGTTTTTCCACATCCAGCCATTTTTGAGGTTGATCTATAATGCATGGCTCCAAAGTCATGAAATTAACAACAATAACTTGTCAGAACTTATACTGGCCAAATGAGTGTTAGCTACCATTTCCTCCTCTGCATTTCCAGCATTCTTGATCAAACAGTCCTCATTGGCCAGCTCTGTTTGCTCACTATGGTTCACTCTCCAACCCACTATAATGGGTTTGTGATCTTGCCACCACTGTCAAAAAGGGGACATCTTCCTATGCCTTATTGCTGGTGATGTTAATTAACCTCAATGCCTTAGCTAAAAGTGGTGTTTGCTGGGTTTTTATGTCGTAGAGTTACTATATATTTCTCTTTATAATTAATATCTTATAGGAGAAACTTAGACCATGTAGGTATCCAGTTTCTCCTCAAACTTTCACCCACTAAATTCTAACATCTAGCAAGTGGATCTTACCTACAGCCATTATGACTCTGTGGTATTATAGTGATGGTTTTTCATTTCCCTCATTCCTCCTACATTTAGTAATTAGAATTCTCAAGTGAGGAAGAGTCATGCTTCCTATTTATTCATTTATTTATTTATTCAGTAATTTATTGATATTGGTATTTATTTTATTCTGTTGGCTGTAAGTCAGCATTATCATTATTTATTTTGTTCAAATTGTCCCAGCTCTGGGCATTGGGAGCCCTTCCAAGTTGGCTCCCAGCCTTTTCTAAACACATATAACTTTCTACACTCTCCTTAATTTCTCTCCCTCTACCTCCAGAAAAACCCTGTCATGCCTTTATGATGGTTTCTGCCTCTCATGAAATCTGCTTCTTTCCATAGGATCCCAGATTTACTCAGGCCCTTATCAATCTCAGTCATTTCATTTGTCCTTTACCATTCTTCCTAGTTCTGCATTCTACCCAGAAATATTTTCTTTCAATTGTCTTATCTCTATTTTCTCAAACTTCAACACATCTACTTAAAAAGGGAAATTGTAAATTACCTTAAGCAAAGGGCTTGAGTCAAATTTCCCGGATCACCTCCAAGATGGTGTTTGCAGTTGGCTCCTTTGAATCAGATCCGAACATGATCCACAGATTGCATTTGAATCTCTGATCTCTTGAGCTGTCCTAAAGCAATCTCCTCTCCATTTTCTAATGCCTTTTGTGACCCTGGGATAACATAGAGACATACTTCCTTCCTGTTGCCATGCAATTCCTAGTATCTATCTAACTGTTCTGGTACTCTTCTAATATTCAAGTTTAATTTTTTTTTTTAATTTAGAAGCACTCATTTTAAAACATGTTATTTTAAATTGTGGTTAACATAAGATTTATCATCTCAAACATTTTTAAGTGTACAGTTCAACATTGTTAAGTGGAGTCACATTGTGCAGCAGATTCCCAGGACTTTTTCGTCTCATTAAACTAAAACTATGCCCATTAAACAATAACTCCCTGTTTCCCCATCCCCCTAGCCCTGTCAACCATCATTCTAGCACTCGTTCTTTTTTCCTTTAAAGCTTTGTGTGATTATACAAGTAATACTGGAAGAAACTGGGCCAGTTGTCCTGTAGAATGTCCACCATTCTAAATCTGTTTGCTTCCCGTGGTGTCCTCAAGCTTGTTCCTCTCTCCTCTGTATTTTCTGTAAATGGAAATTGGTTATAAACTCTGGAAACTTAATTAGATTCATCTTCAACTCCTTTGGCAAGAATACCTTATAGGTGATTTTGTGTGCCCTGTGTCGTATCCTGTCATGAGGCACACCTTGCTGGCTTTTCCCAGAGGCCCAGTCACTGCACCAGTCCTAGGTAAGGAGGTTTCAAAATTTCTACCACTACTGGATTCTTTATAGACAAGCAGCTGTATTCCTTTCTTCATTACCTCTTGTAGACTTTACATTCCTCCCTTCATCACTCCAGCCTGGGCTTCCTTCAGACACTTGAATGAAGAGGTGATGGAGACTACTTAAGAGGTCTGGATGAGGACCCTGGGCCAGGGAGGGCATCAGGCTTCTTGAGGAGCCTTAACTGGAGAAAGTCAGGGACCATCAGACATGAAAAACTTTATCCTGGTGCTGCTTTATGCCACAAATGGCAGTGGCAACAACATGGATAGTTAGCTCTGCCTGTCACCCCTGGACTGTTCGGAACAGGGAAGATACCTAAGCTGCTGCCTCCATATTTCATACACTGGAGCTTACTGCAGGGGTAGCCCCTGGCTTGCCACTCTGATTTTCAGCCTGCTGCTTTTCTTGCTGCTTTCCTGGTTTTCCCACCCAATTCCTAACATCTGACAGTTTGGACACCGCTCTTATATTTGGATTAATTTTTTTAAATTTAGATACACTCATGTTTTAAACTTTCTTTGTGATTATGCAAGTAATACAAATTCCTTGAAGATTAGAAAATAACATTTGTTTTTTAATATTTGTATTTCTCCCAGATATACTTGCTGCTAAAGGAGTAAAAAATTATCCATTTTTCCTATGCATAAATCTATACGGATTTTTAAATAAGATAAAGACACATTTTTATTAAGTGGTATTATGCCCTTAACACTGTTTTGAAGGTTGTAGTTTTTATTCTAATATAAAATGAATATCTTCTCATATCCATAATTATACCCCTCAACTTCATCTTTCAGGACTACCTAGTACTTGGTTACATAGGCATGTTCTAATTTATTTCACTAGCCTTCTTAGGTTTGAAACTAGGGCCGCTGGTAGTTTATCTCTTATGCATAAGTTGCTGCTATAGTCATACTTCCTGTTCTCTCATGGGTCTTAGCATGTCCCTTATCAGTTTGCTCTAATGTCTTTGCAGATGGTCGTGTTTCCTAAGGGGAAATTCCAGGCAGTGGTATTTCTAGGCCAAACAGTATGTGTGTCTGGAAGGCTCTGGAAACACTCTTGTCCTCACCTCAGCAAGGTCTAAAAGTTGTGCTGATCTTTTTCTCTAGCGAACAATCAAATCACTCCTCTTTTCACACCCCCTTTCTCCTTGAATAATTTGCACTGTGAATTTATTTTAGAAAATAACAGGACTATAGTTTTATTAGGTTTATTTTCCTCACTAAACAAACAATAATATTAACCATATTAAAATTTTAGGAAGCAAAAAAGGACAATAAACTTCCTAATAGTCCCAGACACTGGAGTCCGGGCCCAGGGATGTAGTCATGGCCACAGGCAGAAAGGCCTAGGAGGAGAGGGTAGGGTGTGGGCCGTCAGACCTGAGGCCTGATCTCAGCCCCTCCTTAGAAGCTGATTAAACTTAGGCTTCTTAGGAAATAGGGTTACAGTGTCCCCTGAACTGTTGAAAGACCTGGAGCTCTTCTGTGTAAAAGAGCCTAACAGTGCCTGGTACATAGTAAGCACTCAGTAACCAGTGGCTACTATTTTGGAATATTTTGTTTTCATATACTATTCATTTACTTTTTAAAGTTTTCTTAATGACAATACAGAATTATAAACCAAAGTTACATATCAAAATACAACCATGTTTTATCATACTTTAGTATTCTCTGTAAAAATAAATTTATGTGTAAAGGTTTTTCATATGCATGTCACAAATTTGAAGTTCTTTTTTTCTCACTTATTTTCTAATGACAAATTTTTAATGACACATTATATAAAGCTTTGATTAACTGAGCATACAGCATTGTATTTATAGTTTTCTTAGGATAGATTTTTTTAAAATTGTTATTACTAGGTGAGATGTTATATATTTGTCTATGGCTCTCTAAAGATCTTGCTGAATTTGTTTCTTCAGGGGCTGTGATGGATGTGAATAAGTGGAAAACTTTGCCCTCCTGAGTCAGGGACAGGGGTTGCTAATCAGTTACACTTTCTCCAGTTCACTGCACCTGAAGCATCTTTCTAACACAGCCCTCCAGGCTGACTAGGCAAGCTGAGCGAAGTTTCCATATGCATAGAAATGTCTTTGCCATGCCTGGTATAAATAAGCCTTTGAACCACTTTACCAGCATTGGACATTTATCACTTAATCCAACAGAAAAGTTTGCCTATTTGATAAACTAAAAAAGTGATTCTTTGCTTACTAATGAATTGTTCCCCCCACATGCTTTTAAACTTATTTGGGTTATAATCTATGCCCTTTGCCTATTTAGTTATTGTCTTCGCACTTGTACTTATTGATTTACATGAACTCACTTTTCTTTTTTAAAAGTATGCATTTCTAAAGGATTGTTTATTTTTTCATTTTAAAGTAGTACTTGACTCATTGAAGACAATTTCTGTTTTACCAAAAAGTAGATCTTTCCCCCTCCTTTGGCACCTCCCACCCCCCAATATACCCCGAGCAGGTTAAAATTTCAGTTTGTTTTCTTTTAGTTTAAAAATAATTAAGAGAGTAGCTGGAAAAGGTCTAGCTTTCATGGTACCTTTGTGCCTTTTCACCTTTTTACCCATGTGACTCTATTACCTATTTAAAGATATTTAGTTTTCATATAGCTGTGATCATTTCATGTGCAGTATCTTATTTTTCCATTGAGTCTTACAGTTTACACACTGCTCTATCACCCCCTTGACTGTCATTATCACCTCCTTAATAATAGCTGCACGGTATACCCAGAACTTTGTATGTATGGCTCTCTCTGGTTGAGTGTTTAATTTAGTTCTGATTTTTCCCAATTATAAATGATATTGTAATGAACATTTTGGTGCTTTAATATTTCTCCAAACTTAGGATCTTTTCTTTAAGATAAATTTAGCCAAAGGGGAATTTCTGGATCAGGAGGAGTGTAATTGTTTTAAGGTTCTCAATATGTACATCTAAGCCCCTTTGAAATCGTTACACCAGTTTGCACTGTTGCTGGGAACATGTGGCGGTGTGTGTTCCACGTATCTTCTCTGGCATTGTGTGTTTGGAGCATTTTTCACCTTTGTTAATTGAATAGGGGAAAGGTATCTAATTAATTGCATGTATTTGATTGTTAAAGAAGTTGAACATTTTCTTCTAAGCTTTAAGCAATTATATTTCTTCTTCCTAGCATTTGAGCAATCTCTTTGTATAATAAAGATATTCTTTATCTTCATTTTGTCCATAAATATTTTTGTTTTTTGTTTGGCATTTTCTTTGATAAGGTTTCAATTTTTATATAGCTTAGTCCTCTGTTTTCTATTCCAAGCCTATAAAATCTAACTTTCTGTAAACATTAGAGTCTTTTATTCTGCAGTTTTTCATTATTTTATGTTTTTAATATGCTTTAAACATTCTTGATTTTACTTTGGGGTATTGTGTGAAGAGGATCAAAGTTACACCCCCATTGTTAGTTGCCCCAGCAACAGTTAGTAAATGATTCAGTCATATCATTTTACAGCGTATGATCTATGTCTGTTCCATCTACTTTTTTTCATTGGCTTTTTGTTCTGTTTTATCCTAGATCTATATTTGAATTTCAAAGCCTTATATATAATGAGTTTTTCCATCATCATGCCTTAAAAAAAGTATATACATATATATGTGTATGTAATTTTCTCTTATTGCTTCAGAATATTTGTTTATTCCAGAAAATTTATCAATTAACAACAGACTTTTAATGATTACTGAGGTGAATTTATAAATGAATTAGGGAGAATTAACATTGTTACCCTTAATTTTTGCTTCCGGGAATACAATATTGTCCTTTCATGCAATCAAGCTTTTTTAATTCAGTCAGTAAAGTTTTGTAGTTTTCTTCTAAGGTCACAAGTTTTCCTTAGTTATTCTTACCTATTATTGCAGTTGTGGATTTTCTTGTGTCGGTTTTTGTTGTATTTCTCACAAAAAGACAGCATCCCAGGAATGGGGTCACTTCATTGCCCCACTGCGTGCATTCAAGCCAGCCCAATCCCAGGCTTCCAGAAGCAATTGGGGACCGCAGTTGCTCTTGAAATGTTGATGAAAACTGGGACTCTTTCTCCATAAAAATCCAGAGAAGCCTAGCAGCGTGGGTGGGTATGTGCATGGACAGACACACGCACACACACGTGTATGAATACCAGCTCAAGGCATCGGCCATGCCCTGACTTGGGCCTCAGCCTGGAATCTTTCCTGTCATTGACAGTTCCAGATGAGAAGCTCTGGGTCCAAGACTCGTGCCCAGGCCATCTGATAAGCAGGTCTCCTCCAGGTGGGACCTTGCAGGAAGAAGTACTGGACCCATTGCCATGGTTCCTGGCCCACTTCAGCCTTTTAAGTAAAAAGACAGGTTTGGAATAAAGAAGAAAGAATGTAAACTCCTGCCTCTAAGGGAGCCAGGTGGGGAGGACAGAGATGTGGTGAAGAGCACTGGAGTAATCTTAACCAAAGGAACTCCTGTTACCAGGTCCTTTGATTATGGGAAGCCTCCTAAAATTTTAACGTGGACAATTCATTTTTACAAAGCCAACTCAGGACTGTAAAGCACCTGTGGTCTGCATCTAGTCCCAGGGAGCCATTCTGAGGCATCTGAACCCTTCTGAGTAGGGCACTTAATAAAGTTTTTGAGTCTTGCCCCAGCTGGGGGAGGGGGGACAGGGTGAGCGGGTGGGAGAAAGAGTAACTTGCTCAAGAGTGCACAGCTAGAACCAATGGTGTCAGACCGAATATAAGCCCAGTGTGTGGTTACTCAGCCCATGCAGTGCCTCGTGCTGTCCCAGGACCCCTAACCCCAGGAAACTGTCAGTGACCCCTTACTTGGAAAAAAGGGCCTTTTCAGATGTGAATAAGTCAAGGGTCTTGAGATAAGAGACCATCCTGGTTATCTGGTTGGGCCCTAATGTCCTCACAGTAGCCTTACAAGAAGGGACAGAGGGAGAATTGACACACAAATGTGTGCACACACACAGGAGAATGAGATTTGAAAACTGGAATAGTTTGGCCACAAACCAGGGCATGCCAGCAGCTACCAGAGGTGAAGAAGTAGGGAAAGATCCCTGGACCTCCAGAAGGAGTACAACCTTGCTGACACCTTGATTTCAGCCCAGGGATACTGATTTTAGAATCCTGTCCTCCAGAATTGTGAAAAAGGAAATTTCTGTTATTTTAAGACACTCAGTTTGTGATATTTTGTTAAAGCAGCAACGGGAAATGGATACACCTGGTTATGTGTTAGAAATGCATATTCTGAGGCTCCAGCCCAGACCTACCCAGTCAAATTCCAAGCATGGGGCCTAGCACTCTGACAAGGAAGTGAAGCTTGTATAGGAAGCAGCACTTATTCCCCGATTTGGAGAATGATATATATTGGAGGAAAGTGAGTGCAAAGGCCCTGAGGTTGGTAGAAGATTGGTGTGTTTGAAGAAATACAGTAATGCCAGCACGATTGGGAATAAAAGATGCAGTGCAGAGTGCAGGAGGCTGCAGAGCTGGATGGGGTTCTAACCATGGAGAACTCCAGGCAGTGAATGGGCACTAGAGGTCTGCAACAGGGTTATGATGTGACCTGATTTGTATTTAATATAATGACGTGGCTCTGGGTGGAGGGGAGGTTGGGAAGGATAACAGTGAAGGTAGGGTGACCAGGGAAAAGACTGTTGCAATGGTCCAGGGCAGAGATGATGGTGGCCGTGGGGATGGTGAGAGTGGATGGATTTGAAATACACATTGAGGGTGGAACTGATGAGCCACAAGGATACCCTGGATGTAGAGGGGAATGGGGAGAGGTGAGGGAGACAGAGAAGTCAACATGCCTGCTAGGTTTTGGCCCCGAGCAATTGCCACTCAGTGGGGTGAAAACTGGGGATGGCACAGGTATAGAGGAGAAATGAGCTGTATGTACATGTTTTAAGTTTGAAATGCTTGCTATACATTCACATGAGAGTCAACAAAAATATATTCATTCACTAACCAATTATTTATTGAGCTGCTATTATGTGCGGACAGTGTTTTTGTTCCTGGGTCAACAGTGTGCTCATCCCAGCTCACAGAGCTAATTATTGAATATTCAAGAATGATGCAAAACAGTTGTTAAGCTATCGATCCATTGCTTGACATCAGCTGTGGTGACATTACACCATGGAAATTGGCAAACGCTACCGTTTTTTTCCAGAGAGTTTGTTTACCAGCACAGCATTAGATAATGGGAAACAGGCAGATGTAACCTTTACCTTTATTCAGCTTTCATTCTTGTGTGAGGGACAGGCTTAAACAACTAATTATACAATTAATTAAAATTGCAGTACATATTTTGGAGAAATGAGAGTGCTGAGAGAAACAGAGGGAAAAGTGGCTTAGGTTGGCCAGCAGAGTGATCAAGAAGTGATAGTTGAGCTGTGATCTGAAGGCTGAGCAGCACATTTTTACATGGGAAATCAGGATTTTATTGATGAGGGGTCATATTTTGATTGACAGTGTCTCTTTCTTTCTTAGTGAAACATGAATAATGTATCTTCCAATCAATGATGCTTCAGATTTAATAGCATTTATTAATCTGATTAGAGAAAGGGTGTCTGAACTGGGTTGGTGGAACCCAAAGAGCCCACACAGGCATTATAGAAATGGCTGTGGAGTGGGGGTAATAAACCATGAGGTGCTCAGTGATCTCAGCCTCCCCGACTTCAATACCAGAGCAGCTCTGGCTTTTGTTTTTTGTTGTTCTTCATATTTGTTTGTTCAGAAAAAAAAAAATCACATAGTGTGCGCCAAACACTACACTACACCCAGGAGATACAGCATTGAAGGAAATAGCTATATTTGAAGGTGGGGAGGAATTCAGGGAGAGCAAACAAACTGAATAATTTAGGTAATTTCAGAAGGATGATAAATGCAATGGAGATAATAGAAAAGGATGAGGAGATCAGAGTGACCTGGAAGGGAACTGCTTCAGATGAGAGAACCCAGGTGGGTCCCTCTGAGGAGGTGACATTGTTGCTGAGACCTAAAGGGTGATAGGGAGCCAGGCACTCAGAGATCTGGGGGATATAAAAAGTGCCAGGATGTTTTCTGTCTCAGAGAGTAGATCTCAGGTAATTATAAAAGTGATATCCCATCACTTTTGCCATATTCTGTTGGTTAAAATAAATCACAGGTTCTTTTCACACTCAAGGGGAAGGGGTTATAGTGGACAAGGAGACCTTAGAGGATGGTAGAGCAGTGAGATAGGGGCAACCTGGTCTCAGGATGACTTTGTGGCGTTGAGACACTCAGGATCCCTTCAAGTACAGATGTTTAGGTGAAAGAAATAAACATTCTGTATTATTTAAGCCACTGTCACTTGGTCTCTGTTAAAGCAGCTGAACCCCAAACCCAACTAGTACAGTGCTATCAGGTAAAAACCGCAGAAAGAAAATGACCCTTGACATACCCTTAGGAAGGAGCCACATGAAGACTATAAACCATATCTCTGCAAGTCCAATATGGCCTATTTTCTTCTGAAATAGTTACTTATTCTTCTGAAGTCATTGGCTTGCATTTTGGACAGATATTAGATGAAAAGCATATACCACTACAGGAGGATGATGTTGAGTAGGCCAGGGTGCTCCTATCTGTGGGAGACCCATGGAAACTGAGGTGAACTGAGAAGATGAAGTGACTCCCATGAGTTAAAGTACTTGCTCCCTCTCTTTCTACCTCCCCTGTGTACATATAGCCCGAATGAAATGCACATCAAACATGTTACTATTTTACCTGGACACTCAGTAGGGCCTCCTGCATAATTCATTGTCATCCAAATTTGTTGCCAATGTTTTGGACTACAAGTGTGCTCCTGTGGCCTCTGGGGGCATGAGCACCTCCACCATGATCACAAGAAAAATGGAGTGAGGGTGGATTTCTGGTTCCCCTCCTCCCATGTCCTCTACTACCTTAATCTCTCTTCCTGTAGTTGGATGGATAATGAAGTGCTAGTGAGCCATCTCCCCCCACATGGAAAAGGAGACCTTAGAAGATGGCATGTGAAGATAGAGCTTCTTCAGGGCTCCCTTCATGTCTTTGTTCCTCAGGCTATAGATGAGTGGATTCAGGGTGGGAGTGAGGATAGAGTAGGAGACAGCAGCCAGGCGCCCTCTCAGTGGGGAGTAGCGCCTGGCGGGCTGCATGTAGGCGGAGCTGCCGGTGCCATAAAACAGGAGCACAGTGGCCAAGTGAGAAGAGCAGGTAGAGAGGGCCTTCCAGCGGCCGGCCACAGAGCGGATCCGAACCACCGTGGCCAAGATGCGAACATAGGACAGGACAGTGAGGACAAAGCAGCTCATGATGACGCAGCCACTAACCACAAATCCAACAGCCTCATGGGCATCCATGCTGGCACAGGCCAGGTGCAAGAGTGCGGGGATGTCACAGAAGAAGTGTTCAATCACATTGGAGCCACAGAAAGGCAGGGAAAAGGTGTTGGCTGTGTGGAAGGCAGAGAAAAGGAGCCCACTGACCCAGGCTATCACCAACAGGGAGGTGCAGATCCAGGGGCTCATGGCTGCCCTGTACATCAGGGGCCTGTAGATGGCCAGACAACGATCATAAGCCATGGAGGTGATGAGAAAACACTCTGTAGATCCAAGGCAAATAAAGGCAAAGAGCTGGGATGCACATGCAGGGAGGGAAATCTCCCCGGAGCCCGCCATGCTGGCCACCAGGGCCCGGGGCAGGGTGGTGGATATAGAGCAGATGTCCACCACGGAAAGGTGTTTGAGGAGAAAGTACATGGGCGTGTGCAAGCGGGTGTCAAGGGTCACGGCGGCCACAATGGAGACATTCCCCAGAATGGCAGCAAGGTAAATGAGAAGGAAGGCAGCAGTGCTGAGCAGTTGTATCTCAGGGTCAGTTGAGAAGCCCTGGAGGAGGAAGACAGATGCCATGGAGAGATTGGCCATGCTCTGTCTTTGGAAAAGCTCCTAAGTGTGCTCAAGGAGCCATGCACGAGGAGAGGGGTGTGACAGCTGCAAAGACCTAGGGGGAACCGGTAAAGAAGCTGGCGGGCGAAGTCTGGAAGGAGGTTCAAATGCTGCTTCATTAAACTCAAATATCACGTGTCTTCACTCAAGGTCTCAAAGACGAACACCTACGGAGGCCAGGCAGGTACATACAGTTAGTGAACTTGGCTGTGTGTACGATGGAAGGGAACAGTGGGTGCTGTAGAGAAGTGGACATTCAGTCCAAATGAAGCAGCTGTTCTAAGCTCTTGCCAACTGCCGTTGGTGGACCAAGCATTGCCAGATTCTCTGATATTTTTCAAGAGAAGCCAGAATTCCAGGTTGTTTTTTTTTAAAGTGTGAAACCTCCTGACTTTTATGTTTTAGCAGTTAATTTAAATTTAAAACACTGTGTCACAAACGGGGCCACTAGTTTAAGACTTTTTATCTTACCATATATACTGCTGCATAACTCCATAGCATCTTAATTATAGCACACACCCCAAAGTTCCAACAATCATTTCCTCCACTAGGCACTGAGCTCCCCACCCCCACTCCAGGGCAGAGACCATTTCTTACTCACCTTTTCATTTCCCAGCATCTATCTTGAAAAGTAGGTAGTACACAGAAAGGACATAGTGTCTGAAAATGTTTTTCCAGCCAAACAGCCAGGATTCAGTTTCTGTGTGACCTTGCACAAATACCTTAATCTCCCTGAGCCTCAATTTCTCCTCTATAGAATAGGAGAATGCAATGTTGGGAGGGTCACATGAGGTAGTGAAAGGAACATACACTCATTAAAGGTTGACCATTACTATGATCAGGTTCTTTATAATGTGTGTTCCTTATCTTACGTTACATTATAGTCCCTGGGCTGCTGAGATTGTGTCATAATGTAAGCACAAAAACATATTTTTAAACTTCTTAATGGAAAACATTACTGCCTTTTTTTTCTCACACTCCCCACCATTTTCACTTCCATTTCTGCACTAGGCACTGGCCTGGTGCTTCCAGTTGAGTGTTGGTAGGCAAAATAATGTTCCCCCAAAGAGACCTATGTCCCAATCTCTGAAACCTGTGAATATGTGACCTCATATGGTAAAAGGAACTTTGCAAATGTAATTAAGGATTTTGATATGGGGAGGTTATTTGTATTATGTGTTGAACTATGTTCTTCCCCTACTAAAAAAGAGATATGTTTCTCAGGATGTGACCTCACTAGAGATGTGAACAGTTAAGAGGAGGACATGCTGGAGCAGGGCGACCCCTAATGCAATATAACTGATGTCCTTATGAGAAGACAGTGATATGAAGACACTGACACATGGGAGAGGCCATGTGACTATGAAGGTAGAGATTGAGGTGATGATCTGCCAGCTAAGGAACACCACATATTGGTGATACACCTCCAGAAGCAAGGGACAGGCAAGGAAGGCTTCCCCTGCAGGTGTCAGAGGACGGCCTGGTCGACACCTTGACCTTGGACTTCTGGCCTCCAGAGCTATGAGAGAATACATGTCTGTGGTTTTAAGCTGCTCAGTTTGTAGTACTTGGTCTGGCAGCCCCAGGACACTAAATACTGAGTGAGACCAGTGTAATCACAGGGCTCTTAAAATATGGGAAAGAAAGGCAAGAGAGTCGGGGAAGATGTGATGACAAAGGCAGAGATGATCAGAGTGATGTGGGGCCAGAAGCCAAGGAATATGGGGGCCTCTGAAGGCTGGAAAAGTCAAGGACACGGATTCTCCCTTGGGCCTTCCAGAAAAGGATGCAGCCCTGCCAACGCCTTCATTTCAGCTCCATGAAGTCCCTTTCTGTCTTGTGATTTCTAAAACTGTAGGATAACATGTGTGTGTTTGAAGGCTACGTTTATGATTTATTGCAGCAGGCCTAGGAAATGACACAGCTTCCCTCCATCCTCAGCCTTCTCCCTCTCTCTCATTACCAGAATCTCCTAGCCCATTGGGATGTGGAGGCTTCCTACCTCGAACGAAAAGGAAAAAAAGCAATGTGGCCCATAGCTAATGATATTTCTCCCCTTCTCCTCTCTTACAAGATCCTCAGGGAAGAAACACTGTAGCCAGGTTTCCTCTAGCACCATGCAGGTACCTGTGTGAGATGGGTTTAAGAGGTTAATGGGTGAACACTGCTTACTGTCTAGCTGCGATTTATTTCAGTGTGAGTCTGGAGAGAGAACATCAGACCCATAACTTTTCAGATATGATACTCAGGGAAGAGATAAAATGTGCATTGTAAATTCCAAAAAAGAGTAAGTTCCAACAACTTTCATCAAGATGTTGCCATGATGAGAAACATGGCAACATCTTACCATTATTGAGCAGTCTGGTGTCCCCATGGAATACAGCTTGCAGATTTTGTGCTACACCCCCATGTCAAGCTCTTTACACCTGGGCCAACTCATCTTACCTTCTCTAGACACATTTTTTCATTTCGCTTATATGTTTCTCAAAATTTACTTAAAAAAATGAATATGGCATTTATGCACACATCACTCAAAAAGGAAGTGAGGTGACACACTGACATGTGTAGTGCGGTGCCTGATTTGCACCATATGAATAATAACTATTGGCCCTTAAAGTTATTATTCTTATTCCTGTAAGTCAGTTATTTTTCTTACTCCTGTTCCACCTTTCTCATCTGCAAACCGAGGGGTTTGCAAAGGCATTTTTAAACTACTTCATGGAGGCCACAGGGGCCTCTAAGGCACAGGGAGCTTGTCGGTGGGGACCCAAACCCTTTCCTTCAGCTAGAGCCAGTCTCATGTTTATCCATTAAATTGTCACTGGATTATTGGCTCAGCATTCATTGGATGACAGGATCTTTCTGTGAAAAAATAAGTTTGAAAGTCACCAGCACCAGTACTTACAACCAAGGGGCCAGTGTCATGGTTGGCAGCATAGGCTCAGAAGGAAGCCATCTAGGTTCAAACCCCAGCCTCAACAACTGCTGGCTGTGTGACCTTAGGCAAGTCTTTCAACCTCTCTGTGCTTTGGTTCCTTTATCTGTAACACACAGGAATAACAATGACCCTCCTCCACCAAGGGATTGTCATGGGGATTAAAGGAAGCTCTTAAAACAATGCCTGGTACATGAAACAGCAGTTTGTCTTTATTATTTCCCCAAATGGATGAGTGTATGTTTCTCAGAACCGTGTGGCATGACCTTTACTTGGATGTAAGTTAGATGACCACAAACGTCATTATCTAAGCAGTGGAGAGGAGCGAAGAGCCCTGGTCCTGAGCCTTTATCTGTGGGAGAAATGAGCCTGGCCGGTCAGTGATACAGAAGCACCAGGATAGGATGAGAGTTTCGGAGCTGCCTCTTTGCCAAGCCTGAGTGTCTTGCATAGAATTCCCACCCTGCAGTCTTATGGCCTCAGCTTACGGAGAGCTCACTTATAGCAGTACTTCTCAATCGGTGATGGTTGTATCCCCCAAGGGGAAACATGACAATGTCTGGAAACATTTTCAGTTGTCATGGCTGGGGAAGATGCTCCTGGCATCTAGTGGCAGAGCCCAGTGATGCTGCTAAACATCTTACAGTGCATTGGAAAACCCCTCCCCCATAGCAAAGAAATAGTCTGGCCCTAAAATGTCAACAGCACCGAGCTCCCAGTGCCGGCCTAGTCTTGAGAAACTTTGTCCCACATCAACAGGGTGATAACTGGCATTAAACATCACTTCCTCAGCCAGACACTGATCCGAGCACTTTTCATACATGTAACCCTCTCAACAATCCTCCAAGGCAGGTACTATGTGACTGTTCCTATTTCAAATAAAAAAAGCCAAGGCAAAGAGAGGTTAAGCAGTTTGCCCCAGGTCTCATAACTTTAAGTGGCCATGCTGGGGTTGCAAGCTGGCTGATGACCCCTATAACCACAGGTTTTAATCTTTGCTTTGCTGCCTCCAGTCATCCCAGGTGTGAGATAGGAGCCACTTGGAAGTTTGGAGCAGCCTGACCTACCTGGCTGAGTGTCCTGGCCAGGCCCCCAGCAGCAGGTGAGGCCAGACCTCTTCAAGGTGCTGAGCTGGGCTGGTGGGAGGCCAGTTACTCCAAGGGGCTGAGGTGACAAAGATCCAGTCTAGTATTCCTTGCTTGAGGATGAATCCCCACTTATAAGCAGCAGACAAGGAAAGCATTAGGGACCAGTCAGCATCATTGACTTCGGGTGGGGTTGGCTCTGAGCCATCCCATCCCCTCTTGCCCTGTTCTCTCATCTTTTTGGGAATTCATCTAAGGTCACCTCTGGGGACTTTCTGTCCCATGGTGGCTCCAGGCTCTGAGAACAAACTCTGACAAGCAGAGCATCAGCCATGCTTCCTGGTCACAACCTTTCTAGAGGTTCAATAATGATTCATGCTACTAAATATTATTAATACTATTTTGTATCAAGAAACATTCTTCCATAACTACATTTCTGCTTAATATGTCTAGGAGATAGCTCTGTAAAATAAGTAGGGCCCACACGGAAATGTCATTCTTTTTGATGGCAGAGGAGTATGCCATACTATAGAGGAAAAATTAATATAGCCATCCCCACATTGGTGGACTTTTTTTTTTCAACATTTTTTGTCAAACAATTCTGCAGTTAGCATCATTGTACCTTTCTCAGACATCTTATTCTCATCTTTCAGAGAAGTTTTTATAAGTAATTTTCTTTGTGTAAGTTTTGCATACTTTTGGCTTTTGTGAATGAGATCTAATTCTCCATGATTTTCCTAGTTGATTATTGCTGATATTCACAGAAATTATTGATCTTTGTGTTTGGATCTTGTTTCTAGCCATAAGGCCAAATGTTCTCTATTCACACACATGATAGAATAGGTTCCGTTAAAGTGGAATTGATAAATGTAAGGGAATGCGCATTTTAATTCTAGTTAACTATGCAAACTCAGCACAAACAAGCTTTATCAATGTATACCAACTTCTGTAAAAAAGCCTCAATTTTTTATGTCTTTCTGGCCAATAATGGATATGTCGGTTTTAAACTTATATCCATCTTATGGCCAAAATCATCACATTTTTGTTTTAATTTACATTTTTATAGTTTCTAGAGAGGCTGGCCATCTTTTTACATGTGTGGGCATTCGTACATGTCTTTCCATGAAATGCCTGTACATAAAATATTTGTTATTGGCCTATTTGATTTTCCTTATTGACTTATAGAAATTTTATGTATTATGGGCATTTATCCTTTTTATAAATCTTTTTCCTAGGCTGTCAACTGAAACATTTTCTTAAGAATAGTTTTTATCATACTGAAGTTTACCAACATATATAGTCATGTCAGCTTATTGTTTTCTTTCTAGGTTTCACATTTTTCTTAAGTAGCTGTGCCCACAGGGACATTACAAAAACAGTTACCTCTGTTTTCTCCCTGTGTCTCTAAGCTCTCTACATTGCATTTACCCCTTTAATTCATCTGAAATTTACTTTTCATGCGTGGTGTAAAATAAGACTCTATTTATTATATTTTGACCAAATACAGAGTGAAGAGGTATTAGTTATCCTTTGCTGACTAATGAATTACTCTAGATGTAGTAGTTTAAGAGAAGAACAGTTTCTGTGGACAGGAATCTGGGGCAGCTGGGTGGTTCTCATAGTCTCTCACAAAGTTCAAATCAAGGTAGAGCTGGTAAAGGAGGAGTTTCCAAGGTCACTCACATAGTTACTGGTAGGATTTCCCATGGGCTGTTGGACAGAAGGTCTCAGTTTCTCTCTGGCTGCTGGCTAGAGGATACCTTCAGTTCTTAGCCTCATGGATCAGCTCAACATGGAAGCTTGCTTTCCTCAGAGTGAGTGAGAGGGTAAGAGACACTGCCCAATATGGACCCACAGCATTTTATAACCTAATCTCTTTGCTGTATTCTAGTCATTATCAGCAAGTCCCTAGGTCCAGCCCATCCTCAAGGGAAGGAGCTCACACAAGGATGTGAATGCCAGGAGGCAGAGATGCTCAGAGCCGTGCTGGAGGCTGTCTACCACACAAAGTTAGACCAGGATTCTTGGAGGACATGTGTTAGTTTGCAAGCTCTTCTTCTATTCCCTTATTCTATTTTCCTGTTCCAGAGGCTCAAAATATGTGACCTCGAGGCCTCTGGATTGCCACAAGACCCTTTCAGGGAATAGTCAAGATCAAAACTCTTATGGTATTGCTGATGAAATTGGCGATGATATTGGTGAATGTGATTTTTTATTTATGTATGAAAGTGGTAACATCTGGAAGATTTGCATGATTCAGTGAGTCCATTCTTTCTCCCAAATGACCAGCACATGCTGTGACAAAGGCATGAATTGGCAAAAAGTTTGTTCACATTAGCTTAAACAAGAAAAAAAACTGAGACAGCGCTTGCAGTGTCAGCTCTGTTGATGAAGATATGAGAATAACTGTGAAAATAAATAATGCTTTTTTTCTTTTTGCAAAAGCATCACTTTCATGTCCTGTAATCTTTGAACATTCCTGCACTATTCAAAATGCAATCCAAAGGCATGAAACCAAGAAATAATTGCATATGAATAAAAGTGCTCATTGACTCACTTCTCTTGGCCAGATTTTCCCTTTGTTTCGAGTTTGTTATGCAGCGATTCTAATGAAAGATGCTCATCTCTAGACTCTCATCAGTCAGATGCTGAATTATGAGAACACTTTCCAATCCTTATACCCAGATGAGTAGACTTACTCCACAGCAGCACCAACTGCCTTGACATTTTGCCCCTAACCTTTTCCTGCTGAAAAAGAAATGTTTTGTAGCCCTTAACAATTTTCCTGCAGGATGAAGTTCAAGACCTTATCTAGCATTAGATGTCTTATTCTTTATGAATTCTGAATAATGAGTTTTAAAAGCTCTAATACATACCGTCCAAGTATCAACATCTTCAAAAGTCTGTAACTATTACCTCAAAATCTCGTTTCCGCAAGTGCCGAGCACCACATTTAGCTTCTTCCCTTGTTTTCTGTCGCCTCCAAACATAGCTGTAATTCTTGGCTCAATAGCACTTTGCAACATCATGCATATAAATCATGTAACAGGAACCAGATCTAAATCTGAGCTTCCAAGCTCATTCAGCCTCTGTGCAGAATTCGGTTCTTTGCATTCGTAGGACTGAGGCCCTCAGTACCTAGAAGTCACCCCTCTCCATAAGCAACATGTTCTTTTGCTTCTGTTTTGCAATCACCTGGAGAATCCAGTTCTTTTAAGGACTTCACCTGATTAGGCCAGGCCCACCCTGTATAATCTCCCTGTTGATGAGCTCACACTGAATTGATTAGAGATCTTAATCACACCCGCATAATCCCTTTTGCCATGTGACATAACATAATTATGGGAGTGATATCTCATTATATTCACAAGTATCATCTCTACTTAAGGGGACGGGATTCTATAAAAGTGTGAGTCATTTGCAGTCATCTTTCCCACCAACAGTGCAAATGAGTTCACGTTTACCCATACCCTCACCAAACATGGTCATTGTCAATTTTTAAATAGTTGCCAATATCATCAGCAAAAATAATAGTAGCATGGATGTATCTACTGCTTACTAATTTTCAGACACAATTCTGAGTTCTTCATCTGTATTAACTCATTTAATCCTCACAACAACCCTCTAAAGTTATTATTAATCCTTGATTTATAGATGAGAAAACAGAGGCTCAGAGAGACTAATAATTTGTCCAAGGCCACACAGCTGGTAAATGACAGAGGTCATGACATTAATCCAGGCAGTCTGTCTCCAGAGCCTTGAGCTCTACCATGATACTCTACTACTGAATCCTATGAAAAAAATTGAACTTTCTATTTAGAAATAATTTTAGATTTACAGCATTGCTACAAAAATAGCACGGAGTGTTGTAGCTGCCAGCCCCTGAAAGACACACAGACTACTAGAACTCAGTGAGTTATAGGGAACACACTCTTTATTCGGCCAGCTGGGTCTGCCAGGGGTACACAGACCCCAAATTAAGCAGCCTTGAAATGTAGAGGTACAAGGTTTTTAAGCCCAAAATCCCATTCTTCATTCTGTCTAAACACAAAGGTCTATTTTTCTTTTATTCACTACCTGTCAACCCACAGATCAGGTGTGCAAGCAAGGGTAGAGAAGCAGAAAGCTTACTGTTAGAATGTTATGTTCCTATGGGCAATAGCCTAAGTTCCCATGGTGATAGCCATGTTCCTATGGGCCATAGCCAAGCAGTAATTTCCTGCAAGTAATAAATTTCTAGCAGTCATTTTTCAGCCACCACATTCCCCACTGGCCTTAGCAGACAATCAAATCTTTATTTCTTCATGTGGAATTTGCTCATAGCCTCTATTCTATAATACTAAAAGTCTAATAGAATTAATTCTTTTCCTTATATATGCAAACAAGAAATTAAGGACACATGTACCCACATGACCTCCTCTCAGCATCCCCTAATATCACAACCTCCATAACTGTGCACATCCATCAAAGAGGAGATTAATATCAACCATTAGTAGTAACAAAACTGAAGACTTTATTCAGATTTCACCATCCATGTTCTTCTTCTCTCTCAAAATCCAATTTCAAATCTTAGTCGCATTTACTTCCTCATTTTTACTTTACATTTATTTTGGTACACAGTATTTTCTATTTGATAACGTATTTTCTATTTCTTGACCATTTTCATTCTCTTGTGAATTTTATATTTACTTTCTTTGTGCATGTTTGGTCTTTTATAATTTGTGAGAACTTGTATATTAGTTAACATATTTGATTTTAAAAATGATCTTACTTAGTGCTTTAGTTTTCTAGGGCTACTGTGACAAAGTATCACGGAATGAGTGGCTTAAACAACAGAAATTTATTTCCTTATAGTTCCAGAGGCTGGAAGTCTGTGACCCAAGGGTCAGCAGATAGGTTCCTTCTGAGGGTTCTGAAGGGACAATTTGTGCTAGACCTGTCTCCTTGGTTTGTGGATGGCTCTCTTGTCCTTGTGTCTCCTCATGCCACCTTCCCTCTGTACATGTCTGTCTCCACATTGTCCATTTTTATAACGACAACAATCTTATTAGATTAGGACCCAAGCTTTTCCAGGATGACCTCATCTTAACTAATTAGATCTGTAAGGACCCCATTTCCAATTAGGGTCTCATTCTGAGGTTGTGGGGGAGTACTTCAACATATGAATTTTATTTAGAGGGATACAATTCAAGTCGAAACACTTTATCATTAATTCTTTAAATTTTTACATTACTGAACCATTAAGCAAATATGTTTTGAGCTCCTCAATGTACTAGTCACTTCTTTAAGGACCAGTATAAACCAGATCTCAAATCTCATAAATCATGGATATTATATTCTAGGTGGGGGCCAGACAGTAAATAAGTAAACAGATAAATAACATTTTCAAGTAGAAAGGCAGCAGGGAACTTATTGAGTCTGGCTGATCAAGGACAGATTAATGAGGAGATGACAATAGAGTTGAGACCTGAATGAAGTGGCAGAATGAGCCACACAGTGAAACAGAAGGGACAGCATATGCAAAGGTCTTGAGGTTGGGAGGCACTTGGCATGATTGAGCACTGGAAAGAAAGGCCTAATGTGACTGGAGCAGAGTGGAGGGCGAGGAGTGGCAGGAGATGAGGAGAGGTAGGGATGGTGAGATCACATGCTTCTGGGTGGTGGTAGGAGTATGGATTGAGAGTAAGCATGATGGGGGGGCTTGTAGGACGGTGTGACATGGTCTGAATTATGTTTTTGAAACACCACTGTAATTGTGGTGTAAGACTAAACTTTAACTGGGCAAGGGTGAAACCAGGGTGTCTGGGTAGTCTGGCAGGGTCTGCTCTGGCAGGGGTCTGGCCAAGGTTGATGGTGGCAGCAGAGGTGGTGATGGGTGGGCATAAAGGTATTTATTTTGAACATGGAGTTGAAAATTCTTCCAATGGTTGCATATGGGCTGTGGGAGAAATAATAGTAATATAATACGCAACAGTACATAACAATAACAATAGAATAATATAAAATACATAGTAGTAATATAATATATAACATAACCACAATATAGGAATATAATATAATATGATAACATAATAGTAAAATAGTACCTAACAATCATGAATACATGCTTGCTCTGCCGTGCACTGTCACGTGTATGTGATATATATAATTACATACATGACCAAATACATATGTGATCACACATACACATGCATGTGCACACTCCTTTGGTTTTCATAGTAACCCCATGTGGTCGGTCTTAATACAGTCCCATTTCACAGATGAGGGAATCATGTCCAAAGCCAGAGTGAGTAAGTGGGGAAGCCAGATTTAACCCAGCCACATGATCCTATATCTTTAACCATCATGTTTTTGTGTCAGAGATGAGTTCTAGGCTTTTCGCCTAAGTTCCTGGGTAAACAGTGATGCCTTTCATAACCAGGGAAAATTGCAGGGACAATAGTTTTGGGAATCAAAGTGAAGGTTCTACTTTACTTTGTAAACTGTGTGATAACTATTAAGACACCCAAGGGAAGAAACCATATGGGAGGGGGATCCCTGGGACAGGGGACCGTGGGGAGGTCCTGGCTGGAGTCGTCGGCATATCGATATCAACTAAAGCCATGGGGCTGGCTGTTTTCACTCTGGAAAGCATGGCAATTAGAGAGCACACATCTTTAGCGTTGCCGCCCGGCTGTTGTTATGTTCAGTGTCTACAGAGAGATGATAAAACTTATTAAGCTCCCAGAAACAACTAGTGTCAAACTCTTTATTAAGCTGGAGCTCCTGGTAGCTCCCCAAGGATGAGAACTCTGCTAACACACTCAGGGCCTGAGGATGGCCCACTGGTGATGCAGGCTGGGGTCTGTAATGGAGGCCCAGGTGTGACTGGAGTAATTGGCCTCTACTCACCTCCAGTAACCCTAGGGACCAGGCCCTCTGAGCTAACTAGGACCTGGACTGGCCTGGAAACCGTGAGGGAACTTTGTGACATGTTGAACTCATTAGTGAGGAAGGTGAGAATGCGGCAGGCAGCCCTTCCCAGGTGGTGGCTCTGTCTGTGCTGAGGAGACACATCCCAGGTTGCATTTCGGCGTGCCGCAGAGTGGCACTGCCTTGCCGCATATACTTCAGCTCTATGAGAAGTGATTTCCTCCTCTTCCTGAATGGGCACGTGAATGAGGAAGGGGCTTTGACTATTTGGTTCCCTCTTAGCATCTTCAGTGACAAGAATGGTGCTGAGCTTACAGAGCACACTCAGTGGAAACTTGTTGAATGACTAAAGGACTGAGGCTATCCTATGTGTTTTGTCACTGCAGTGGTTCCCAGAAGAGGTAACTTTGCTCCCTGGGACATTTGGCAATGGTTGGAATATTTTTGGTTGTCACAACCAAAGAGTGCTGCTGGCACCTAGTGGATAGAGGCCAGGGATGATGCTCAACAGCCTACAATGCACAAGACAGTCCCCACAGCAAAGAATGACTCAGTCCCAGAAGTCAATAGTGCAGAAGCTAAGAAACTCTGATTTACGGGCTCCCTCCCTGGAGCGTCAGAGCCAGGTATTTTTGCATGACTTGCTCACTGCTGTCTCTCCAGCATGTAGAGACATGCTGTGCTCCATAAACACACACTGAATGAGATGAATGATACTCAGCCCCATCCACTTGCTTGAGAATTTTATGCTTCCTTCTCCCCTTTCAAACGTTCATTGAGCTTTTTCTTGAAGCAGGTCCAAGTTGTGCCCTAGAAGTTTGCAAATGAGCTAAACATGGCCCTTGTTCTTAAGAAGGGCTCATTCTTGTGGGGAAGATCTAAATTGTCCACCCCCATGCATGAGCTTCAGAGAAATAGAAATAGAACTGGAGATAAAAATACACTGTGATGTGATGACAATGGCACTTCGCTCCTGTGGTGATCCTCCCCCAAAACACAAAACCACCATCTAATCATGAGAAAAAAATCAGACAAATACCACCTGAGGGGTGTTCTACAAAACCGCTGAGAAGAGTGACTTTGCAGTGGAGAAACCTGAAAACATGTTGTAATCAAGTTCATGCCAACAGTCATATCATGCAGATAGTATGACAATTGATACAATGGACAAAGTGGCACTTTACCTCTGTGGCTCTATCCCAAACCCCACGGTCCCATTCTAATTATGAGAAAAACATCAAATATGAATAGACAGCCATCGTACAATGCACCTGCCAGTCCTTAAAACTGTCTAAGTCACCAAAAACAAAGAAAATCTGAGAAACCGTCACAGCCCAGAGGAGCCTCAGGAGACATGATAACTAAATGTAATGTGGCATCCTAGATGGGAGCCTGGAACAGAAAAAGGACATAGGATAAAACTTAGCAAATCTGAATAACGTATAGACTTTTGTTAATTTTACGCATCAACCTGATTGGGCCATGGGATCCCCAGATGTCATTAAACATTATTTCTGAGTGTTTGTGGGGGTGTTTCGGGAAGAGGTTAGCATTTGAATTGGTAGACCAAGTAAACCAATGGCCCTCCCCAGCATAGGTGGGCATCAGCCAATCTGTAGTCAGTGTTCAAATTCTTTAATTTAAGTCAGTTTGTTCCTTTGAATATTCTAATAAGACTCAGCCATTGCACTTGGTATTATCTGTCTCTTAAATTTCTTTCCTTATTGTTATTTATTTTTTTACCCATCCCCAGCCCTCTCCTTTGGCAACCATCAGAGTGTTCTCTATATCTATGGGTTTGTTTGTTTTGTTTTGTTTATTCATTTGTTTTTTTAAATCACATATAAGTGAAATCATATCATATTTGTCTTTCTCTGACTCATTTCACTCAGCATAATGCTCTCTAGGTCCATCGTGTTATTGCAAATGGCAAGATTTCATTCTTTTTTATGGTTGAGTAATATTCCGTTGTGTATATGTACCACCTCTTCTTTATCCATTCGTCCATTGATGGACACCTAGGTTGCTTCCATATCTTGGCTATTGTAAATAATGCTGCAATTAACATAGGGATGCATATGACTTTTCAAATTAGCATTTCTGTTTTCTTTGAATAAATAGCCAGAAGTGGAATTGCTGAGTCATAAGTCATTCTATTCTTAAGTTTTGAGAAACATCCATACTGTTTTCCATAGTGCCTTCACCAATTTACAGTCCCAACAATAGTGCACGAGGGTTTTTTTTCTCCACATCCTCACCAAAGTTTGTTTACTTTTTGATAATAGCCATTCTTATGAACGTGAGGGAGATCTTATTTTATATTTCTTTTAATCTATAAGGATTTCCTTTTGCAAATTTTCCTCACAATTTATTTGTTGAAGAAATGGTAGGACTCTTGCTACCTAATGGTGAAGTCCATAAGCTGTCAAATAAAATATTTTAGTTTATTTTTTAGTAAACTTTTAATGCAAGTGTTACCTACATACAGAAAAGCATGTGAATCATAATTGTGCAGCTTGATGAGTCTTCACAAATGAACACAGCCTTATAACCAGCAACCAGATAAGGAAACAAATATTTTTGGCACCCTGGAAACCCAGCTCCTTCCTGCTTGCAGGTGGGCACATAAGATGGATAATGAGCCCTGACTCTGTGGTCTTCAGAGAGAATGACAGTTTCAAGGTCTCCAGCTAGAAGTTGATAGCTCATTGAACTCGCCTTTAGCTAAGCCTCTGAGGTGTGGACGCACTGGGAGCCAAGACTTTATCTTTGTCTTCCTGGAGACCAGAGCATCTTTTGGTTATTTGGGGAGAAAGGGTAGTTCTTCTGAGGATCTAACTAGGGGTGGGAGTGTGGATGCCCCTGCTTTGCTTTGGGAGCTGGTGAAGCAGCTTGGCTTCCGTTTCTTGCCTCATCCATCATCTGAAGATGACTTTACAGAACAGAATGAGTGTGCAGGTGGGAAAGAGGGCTGCTAGGTCATGTGGGCAGAGACAGGCCTTCTCAGGGCTTTGCTTTTTCTGTTCTGAAAATGAAGAGCATTGGATGAACTTCAGGAAAAATTTATACTTCATAACTAAAATAATCTCTTCCTCCCTCTATTCCTCCTTCTCCCTCTCTCAATTCTTTTTCATCATAACTCATTTTTGAAGTAAGACAATCCAAGTGACATCAGACACATGGCAAGGTAAGAGATGTCCCCAGATCTATCCCTGTTTCACAATGTTCAGCAATAAGCTGAACATCTAAAACTCAACAAAAGGGACCCAACCTACACACCAGCATGTCTGAGCATGAGATCTGCTAATAGGAGCTACCACAGGTCAGAACCCTGGGAGTCAGGTGATAGACTAGGAGAAAAAAAGAAGCTGTCTCTCACAGCTGGAGCTCCCTGCAGGAGGAGGGTGAGAGGAGAAGGTACAACAGGTCCCCTGAACAATCCTGCCTGGGAAAGCTGTGAGCTCCACGTGGCTGGTGGCAGTGCCCAGGTATCAGGGCAGAGAGCAGAGAAGTGAGGATGGCAGAGAAGCAGGGACTGCAGAGAAACAACAGTTGATTATTATCAACTGTGGTTGTAAAACGCAAGGCTGAGCCTCAGCACCCTTCTTTCGACCCAGAGGACCCCTCCCCCCATATCCTCCAAGACTGAACACTGTGGAGCCCCAGGGGAATCTAAGCAAATGATACCGAAACTGTTACTAACATTGACAGGGACTGAGACTGAAGGTAGCAAGCATAATTGAATATCTATAAGGGAAAAAAGGCATTAAGACTTTACATAAAGGAGGGATCCAAGAGGCTTAGATGCTTTATTTGCAACAGGCTAAAGAGAAACCTTTATATAATAAATCTTCTTTCTGGAAAAAAAGCAAAATACACTTCCATTAATGCCCAGGCAGAGAAATAGTCCATTAAACACCATGAACAAACAAGGTAACAAGGCAGCTCAGAAAGAAAAAGAAAAGTCACCAGAAAATAAGCTTAAAGACATAGAAATATGTGACTGAAATGACAGAGAATTCAGGATAGTACTTCTGAAAAACTCAATGAGATCCAAAATGAGTCATATCAACAACTTCAGGAACTGAAAAAACAACTACATGAGCAGCATGAGTACTTTATCAAGGAGATTGAAACCCTCAAAAGGAACAAAATAGAACTTCTGGAGATGAAGAACACACTGTAAGAAATGAAATATGAAATAGCCAGCTTGGGAAATAGTCGACCAAATGGAGGAAAGGATCAGTGACATTGAAGACATAAATTAGAAATAAATCAGAAGGAAGAAGAGAGAAACCAAAGAATTAAAAATGATGAAAGAGAAATACAAGATACCATCAAGAGAGGAAACAAGAATAATGGGCATTCTTGAAGGGGAGGAAAGGGAGTAGGGATTAGAAAGCATTTTCAGACAAATAGTTGATGAGAATTTCGCAAATCTAAGGAATGAACTAGAGCTTGGAATTCAAGAAGTCAATAGAACACCTAATTATCTCAAGCCAAAAAGGCCTTCTCCAAGACACAGTATATTAAAATTATCAAAAAGCAACAACAAAGGCAGAATTCTCAGGGTAGCCAGGGAAAAGAAGACAGTAACCTATAAAGGAAAACTCATAGATTATTGTCAGACTTCTCAGCACAGACCTTGCAAGACGGAAAGGAGTGGAATGAAATATTCAAAATATTAAGTGAAAGGAAGTACCAGCCTAGAATAATGTATCCAGCTAAGCTCTCCTTTAGATATGAAGGTGAAATTAAGACTTTTCCAGACATACAAAAATTGAGGGAATTCTCCACTACGAGGCCTGCACTGCAGGAAATTCTGAAAGGAGTCAGCTTACCTAAAATAAAATGACAAAAACAATACGTAATTAGGAGTAAGGTGACTATCAGGCAAATGGAAGCAGAGGAGTGCAATCATTACTAATAACAGAACATTATAAACTTAAATGATAAGAGAATTGCTATAGCAAGATTGTAATGAACGTTCACCATACAGAGGGACAAATTGAGAAACAGTAACTGAAAAGGGGAGGATTCAAAGATCCAAATTCGCAAAAAGGAATGGAGATAAGGCACACACAGAAGAAAATGGATGACTCTATATGCATGTGTGTGTGCGTGTGTGTATAACTATCTTTTACATATTCATAATGGTAACCGCATGCCAAAGATTCAGATCTAAAGTATATAACGTAAAACAAGAAGAACCAGAGGGAAAGCCCTCAAAAGCCCACCAAAATAAAGAAAACAAACACAAGGACAAGGAAGCAATGGAAACACTGAGCTACCAGAAAGCAAAAGATAAAATAGCTATAAGAAGACCTCATATTTCAATAATCGCCGTAATGCAAATCGACTGAACTCACCAATAAAAAGGCACTGATTGCAGATTGGATCAAAAAACAAAACCCAACCATATGTTGCCTCCAGGCAACACATCTCAGTTCCAAAGACAAATATAGACTCAAAGCGAAAGAATAGAAAATGATATTTTGAGCAAATGGCATTCAGGGAAAAACAGGAGTAGCAGTACTAATATCGGATGAAACAGACTTCAAAATAAAAAAGGTAAAGAAAGATGGATACTGAGGGACACTTCATAATGATGAAGAGAATCATACACCAAGAAGACATAACACTTATTATAATACCTATGCTCCCAATCAGGGAGCCCTGAAATACATAAAGCAGTCACTAACAGAGCTAAAGGGAGAAACAGATCAAAACACTATCATAGTAGGGAACCTAAATACCCCACTGTTGGATATAGACAGATTATCCCAACAGAAAATCAATAAAAAAAATAATATCCTTAAATTACACATTAGACCAACTGGACAAAATTGACATTTACAGAGCCTTTCATCCCCAAACAGCTGTTTATACATTCTTCTCTAGTGCACATGGAACATTCTCCAAAATTGACCACATACTGGGACACAAAGATAGTCTCAACAAATATAAGAGAGTTGAAATCATTCCAATCATATTCTCCGATTATAATGCATCAAAGCTAGAGATCAACTGTAAAAAAAAAAAAGATGAGAACCACAAATACATAGAAATTAAACAACATGCTACTGAAGAATGACTGGGTCAGAGAAAAAATAAAAGGAGAAATCAAGAGATACATAGAAACAAAGGATAATGATAGTACAATATATCAGAACTTTTGGGACATGGCAAAAGTGGTCATAAGAGGAAAGTTCATATCATTACAGGCCTATCTCCAAAAACAAGAAAGAGCCCAAATAAACAACCTAATGCTTCATCTTTAAAAATTTAGAAAAGGAAGAATAAATGAAGCCTAAAGTCAGCAAAATGAAAGAAATAATCAAAATTAGAGCAGAATGAAATGAAATTGAAAACAACAAAATAATAGATAAAAATAAATGCAACAAAGAGCTAGTTCTTTCAGAAGGTTAATCAAATTGACAAATCCCTAGTTAGACTCACTAAAGAAAAAAGAGAAAGGACACAAATAAACAAAATCAGGGATGATTTTTGTATTTCATATTTCTGATGGACACTGCAGAAATACAAAGGATCATACAAGAATACAATGAAAAAGTATATAACACCAAATTTAATAACCTAGACGAAATGGACTAGTATGTAGAAAAATACAACCTTCCTAGACTGGATCAAGAACTGGAAAATCTAAATAGAACAATCAGCACTATGGAAATGGAAACAATAATCAAAAACATACCAAAAAGTAAAAGTCCAGGACCAGATGGCTTCACCAGTGAATTCACCCAAACATTTAAGAAGATTTAACACCTATTCTCCTCAAACTCTTCCAAAAAATCAAAGAGGAGACAATATTTCCCAATTCATTTTATGAGGCCAATATTACTCTGATACCAAAACCTGGTAAAGAAAAAACAAAAAAAAGAAAACTATGGACTGATATCTCTCATGAACACAGATGCAAAAATCCTAAATAAGATACTCGTGAACCAAATAAAGAAATGTATTAAAAAGATTATACAGAACAAGCAAGTGGTCTTCATCCCAGGGACACAGGGATAGTTCAACATACACAAATTGATTAATGTGATACAGCACATAAACAACTTTAAAAATAAAAATCATATGATCATATCAATAGATGCATAAAAAAAAGCCTTCGACAAGATACAGCATCCATTTATGATCAAGACAACTAAATCGGTATAGAAGGAAAGTACCTTAACATAATAAAGGCCATATATGACAAACCCTCAGCCAACATTAATCTGAATAGTGAAAAACTAAAAACCTTCCCTCTAAGATCAGGAAGAAAGCAAGACTGTCCACTATTGCCACTGTTATTCAATATAACATTGGAGGTCCTAATGATTGCAATCAGGCAAAAGAAAAATATAAAAGGCATCCAAATAGAAAACAAAGAAGTAAAACTGTCACTATTTGTGGATGACATGATTCTCTACATGAAAACCCTAAAGATTCCACAAGAACACTACTAGAAACAATAAGCAAGTACAGTAAAGTTTCTGGATACAAAAATCAAAGTTCAAAAATTCATAGCATTCCTATACTCTAATAATGAAGTGTCAGAAAAAGAAGTAGAAAAAATTCCTTTTGCAATTGCAATAAAAAGAATAAAGTACCTAGGAATAAATCTAATGAAATATGTGAAGTATCTGTATAATAAAAACTATAAGACTCTATGAAAAGAAATTGAAAAAGATACAAAGAAATAGAAAGATATTCCATCTTCTGGATTGGAAGAATCAACATAGTTAAAAATGACCTTATTATCTAAAGGGGTATACAGATTTAATGCATTCCCCATAAAAATCCCATCGGCATTTTTTAAAGAAATAGAACAAAAAAATCATCAGATTTGTATGGAATCACAAAAGACCCCGAATTGCCAAAAGCCGTCCTGAGAAAAAAGACTGAGGCATCACTCTGCCTGACTTCAAATTATGCTACAAAAGGACAGTAATCAAAACAGCATGGTATTGGCGGAATAACAGAAATGAAGAGCAGTGGAACAGAATTGAGAGTTCAGAAATAAATCCATGTTTATATGGACAAATAATTTTTGATGAAAAAAAGCCAAAAACATACAGTAGAGAGAGAGAGAACTCTCTTTACTAAATGGCGCTGCAAAAACTGGAAAGCCACCTGCAAAAGAATGAAACTAAACTGTTGTCTATCACCACACACCAAAATTCACTCAAAATGGATAAGGACCTGAATAAAAGACCTGAAACAATAAAATGCATAGCAGAAAACATAGGAACCACACTCAAGGACCTTGGAATTAAAGAGAATTTTATGAATTTGACCTCAAAGACAAGGGAAGTAAAAGCAAAAAATAAATAAATGGGACTACTTCAAACTAAAAAGATTCTGCACAGCAAAAGAAACCATCAACAAAGTAAAGAGGCAACCATCTGAATGGGAAAATATATTTGCAAGCAATGCCTCTGATAAGGGCCTAGTATCTAAAATATACAAACTCATATAACTCAATAAGAACAACAACAAAAAAACCAATCCAATCAAAAAATGGATGGAAGACCTGAACAAACACTTCTCCCAAGAAGACATACAAATGGTCAACAAACATATGAAAAGATGCTAGCTATTAGAGAAATGCAAATCAAACCCACAATAAGATACCATCTCACACCTGTTAGAATAGCTGTTATCAACATGACAAGTTGGCGAGGATGTGGAGTACAACCCTCATACACTGCTGCAATCCCTCTCCTGGGTATTTATCCCAAAGACTTGAAAACTCATATTCAAAAAGATATAAACTGATGTCCATAGCAGCATTATTAATGGGGCCAGGATATGGAAGCAACCAAAGTGTTCTACGACCGCTGATTGGATAAAGAAGCCGTGATACATATATCCAATGGAATATTATTGAGCCATAGAGGAAATGAAATGCTGCCATTTGCGACAACATGGATGAACCTCAAGATAATCATGCTAAGCGAAATTAGCCAGACAGAAAAAGTTGAAAACCACATGATATCGCTTATATGTGGGATATAAATCTAAAAGCAACAAATGAACAGGACAAACAAACAGACTCATGGACATGCACAATAGACTAGTGGTTACCAGAGGGTAGTGGGGAGCAGGGAGGTAAATAGTATCAAAGGAGTCAAATATGTGGAGATAGAAAGAAATCTATGGGAAGTGAACACACAATGTAAATATATATGCCTTACTGTTAAAATGTACAGCTGAAACTGGATTTCATTAGACACTTACTATAAAAATATAAATTTCAGAAATAAATAAATAAAACAAAATAAACTAAGGCAATCCCAAAGATTGTCTACAAAAATGTTCATTGTAACATTCTTTAGAATTCTAAAAGACTGAATACGACTGGATCATGATAATAAGATAGCACTTATGAAATGCTCACTGTTCCTAAGCTCCATTTATCCCCACCACAAGCCCATGTGGTAAGTACTTTACCTCATCTCATTTGGCTGAGAAGGAAACTAAAGCTTCCTCATGTAACTTATGTAACTTTGAATTGGTTAAATATTATTTGCCAACACCATGTGACAGGATACGGTGCACCAATTAAAATCACAATTATGAACATTTTTATTTAACGTGGGAAAATATTCAATGGATGAAACACACAAAGTGCAAAACGTGGTTAAAACTCAATTGCAATTTTATTTTAAAAATGAAATTTATATTTATTTTATATATATTTATATATAATGTATCAAACATTCACAGGGATGATCTGTGAGTAATGGATTAACAAATAAATTTTCATAAGCTGCCCCCCCCAATTTTTTTTGAAAACTTAATGTTTTCTCATTCTGAAGTGTTAGATTAAATCATAGTATAGTTAGATGAAGTTATAGTCAAATCATATCAAACATTTCATATATAAAACAAAATTCTGAAGGCTCTCAGCCAAATGATAAACCCTGAAAGTAGGCTCTGGTTTCTAGGGAATGTTCTCGTCCTCCTCTGTATATTTCTGTGTTATTTCTAATATATTTTAATTTATATTATTTTACTAAATTGTGGGAAAATACAGCATACAATTTGCCATCTTAACAATTTCCCCCATCTTTATTGAAATATAATAGACCATCAGTTGCTTGTATCTACATTGTGCAATTCAATGAGTCTTTTTTTTTCATTATGGTTGGCATACAATCATATACCAGTTTCAGTTATATAGCATATTGATCAGAAATCCACATAACTCGCAAAGCAATCACCCCACTAAATCTAGTAACTCTCTTCCCCCTTACACATTTATTACAACATTATTAACCATCTTCCCCATGCTACACTCTACATCTCCATGTCTGTTGTGCAACTATCCATTTGTACCTTTTAATCCCTTTGCCTTTGCTTGGTTCCCCCCTTCTCCTCCCTTCTAGTATTCCTCTAAATATTCTCTGTATCTATGAGTTTATTTCCTCTTTTGTTGTAGTTGTTGATTTTGTTCTTCAGATTCCACATGGATGTGAAATCGTGTGATATTTGTCTTTCTCTATTCGGCCCATTTCATTCAGTGCAGTACCCTCTAGGTCCAAAAAGGAAATATCTTTTTCCATCCCCTTCCCTTTAGTCTGCGTGTGTCTTTTAATCTGAAGCGAGCCTCTTGTAGGCAGCAAATGTAGAGATCTTGTTTTCTTATCTATTCAGCCACTCAGTCTTTTGGTTGGAGCTCTTAATTCTTTTCCCTTTGAGGTACTTGTTGATAGGAATGTAGTTGTTACCATTCTTTATTACTGTTTAAAAAAATTTTTTTATTAGTTTCAAGTATACGGTACATTAGTAAGACAACTATATGTTCAGAAAAAGGGTCGCCCCAGTTGTTCCCACCCTCCCTTGGCCTTCCACTTACCCATCATATTACTGCTAACTGCATTCCCTCTGCTGTGCTCCCCATCCCCGTGCCCAACTATCAACTACTAATTTGTACTTCTTTAACCATTCACTCGATTCTCCAGCCCCCCGAATCCCCTTCCCCTCTGACCTTCACCAAATTGTCCACTATATTCGTGAGTCTGTTTTTGATTAGTTTGTTCGTTTTGTTCCTAAGATTCTGCATATATTGAAATCATATAGTGCTTATTTTTCTCTGTCTGACTTAAATGACTTCTAGGTCCATCAGAGCAGTATCTTTTTCCATCTCCTTCCTTTTCATATGTAGGAGTCTTGTTTTCTTATTTATTCAGCCACTCAATCTTTTGGTTGGAGCTCTTAATTATTTTCCATTTGAGGTACTTATTGATAGGAATGTAGTTGTTACCATTCTTTATTCCTGTTTTGGATACATGTTTTTCTTCTTAAAGCAGTCCCTCCAACATTTCCTGTAATACTGGCTTGGCGATGATAAATTCCTTTAGCTTACTTTTGTCTAGGAAGCTCTTTATTTGTCCTTCAACTTTAAATGACAGTTTTTCTATGTAAAGTATTCTTGGTTGTAGATCTTGGGTTTTTATCATGTCGAATATTTTGTGCCAAGCCCTACTGTCCTGCATAGTTTCTTTTGAGAAATCATCTGCCAGTTTTATGGGTGCTCCTTTGTAGGTAACTAACTGCTTTTCTCTTGCTGCTTTTAAGATTCTCTCTTTGTAGTTAACCTTTGGCATATGAATTATGATGTGTCTTGGTGTGGGCCTCTTTGCGTTCCTGGTTTTGGGAATTCTATGAGCTTCCTGAGGTTTATGTCTACTTCCTTCACCAGGTTAGGGAAGTTTTCCATCATTATTTCTTCAAATAGCTCTTCAACATCTTGTTTTCCTTCAGATACCCCGATGACACAGATACTTTTACTTTTAATAGTGCCCCATAGGCTCCTTAAATTATTATGATAGTCTTGGCTCCTCTTTTCTTGCCATTCTGATTGAGTGTCTTTGGCTTTCCCATCCTCTATATAGGTCGTTTGGTCCTCTTCCTTATTCACTATGTTTATTCCATTTAATATACTTCTCATCTCAGACAATGTGTTCTTCATTTATGACTGGTTCCCTTTTATGATTTCCATTTCCATATTTTTTTTATCTCTTTGTTGAAGTTCTCACTGAATTCATCAACACTTCCCCTGAGTTCATTGAGCATCTTTTTAATTAGTGTTTTGAACTCTGCATCTGTTAGATTGCTTGACTCCATTATTTCTAGATCTCTGTTCTGTTCTCTCATATGGTTTCTGCTTCTTTGCCTTCCCATTTTGGCTGCCTTTACTGTGTCTCTTTCTATGTACTAAGCAAAGCTCTTAAGTCTCCCGGTCTTATTAGTGAGGCTTTGTGAAGTAGGTATCCAGTGACACAGTCCTGAGAGGGGTTCACCTGCAGGCCAAAGTTAGCCTCAGTCTCTGCCCTTCCGGGGCCACCTGTTAAGATTCAGCAAGCAATCCACAGACGCTGTGCTTTTAGTTGCCTGAAGAAGCCACGCCAGAAACCAAGGCCGGCTGCCACCAGTGTGGGTATAGGCGCTGCTCAGCAAGGAGCACCTAACTCACTGAGGATACACCTGGATGTGGCCCGGGTGGGGCCATGACCTGGGGAGGCAGATTTTCAGGGAATCCTCTGGGTGGAGTGACCTCTGTTATCCATTTTGATGACATCTGAGCTATGGGAGCGCTGAGTCTGCGCACTGGGAGTGGGGAGGGCTCAACAGAGGAACAATGGATACCACCGGCACTTCTGTTACAGAGTGAGTCTAGCCTATAAACTCTCTCTGACAACTCAGTGTCTCCCTATAAGTCCTGATGCATCTGAACTGGCACTGGTGCTCAGAGCAAGCAGGTCCGTCACCACAAAAGTCTGCTCACGGCCACGGCCCCATTAAGAGACATCTGCAGCTTCTGGCTGCCGCTGCTGCCACCTCAGACCCACTCAGCCACTCGGTACCAGGGCACCTCACATCCTCACGCTGTCCTATCTTTTGTCATTGCAGATTGATTTCTTAGGTTCCTCCCTAGTTGTATGGTTTGTTCATCTAGATCCAAGGCAATTTTTCCTTGCTGTTTGCTCCTTGTTTCTGTCATAACTTTGATTGGGTTGCCAGAGGGATGAACAGAGCCTCTATCATCTACGCCATTTTTCTCTGCCTCCATCTTAACCATTTTTAAGTGTATGGTTCAGTGGTGTTGAGTACACTCACATTGTTGTGCAGCCAAGTTCTGAAACTTTCTCATCCTGCGAAATGGAAACTCTGACCTCATTAAATAGTGACTCTCCATCCCCCTCTCCCAGCTCCTATCACCACCAACCTATTTCTGTCTCTATAAACTTGACTACTCTAGGGACCTCATAGGGATGGATCAGATATTTTTATAGCAAGTCTGTTTGTTTGTGAAGGTCTTTCATTCTTTCTTCGCTGTCTACAATTTTTGTAGAAGAAAAAATTTTAGAAAGAATCTACATGCCAAAATACAGAAAAAATTAAAAATGTTCCAAGTGAAATAACTCCCTGTGAAACTTCAAGGGCAAACAATCACTGTCAGCAGCATCTTTTGTGTTTTTCAAGGAACATTCTTTGTGTAAATAAATATATATCATATACAAATATACATATTCTTCCCTGTTATTTATGGAAATCATATTCTCCAGTATATTCTCCAGTGTTCTGCACCTTGCTTTTTACGTATCAGTACCATTCCTGTCCATGTGAGTACCTGAGGATCTGTTGAGTTTCCCATTCTAAGAATATACTGGAATGTATTTGCCTAGTCCCTTCAAATCTCCTCTTTTTAGAATAATGCTCTGCCTCAACCAACCTCATGCACAGACCTTTGAGTGCACATATAAATCACTCAGGGTGATAAATTCCTACAAATGGTATTGCAGGACTAACAGAGATCCTAAATGTTCATGTGGACAGATAATGCTACTGTGCCCTCCAAAGAATTTTTTCCAACTTACGCCCTGCCAACTATGTACATCAATGCTGGTGGGAAGATCTTTGTAGTCGTTCTTACTGTCTCAGCATGGAAAGGCTGACATGGAAGATGATAAGCTCCCATCAAGAGAGATATGCAAGCAAGGGCTTAAAAACTACTTGGTGGGGATGTTGTCTTGGCCCTGGCTCCAGAATCACTGAAGGAAAGTGGGTGAGGTCACTGGAAGAAACAAAAGATTCTGTAATTTGATGACCCCATCCATACTCTAGGGAGCATAACTCAAAACCCATCAACTGTTTGCTGATTTACAGATTCAATGCCTTTGTGCACAAGAGTCGGCAGCAGGCTTCCTGACCCTCACCCGCTTCCCTGTCTTGAGAGCAGTGGTTGGAAACCGTGTGTGAGCTGTTTACACATACTCAGGTACCAACCTTTTCTCTCATGCTGTGGCAGTTAAGTCTTCTTAGCTCCAATTTACTTGCATGGAAGTGGAGGTTTAGAGAAGGAACCAAACTGTCCAAGGGTCACACAGTTAGGAGGGATGTCTGGGATTATTTATTTTTAATAGTTAATGATAATAACTATTTCTGGGCTCTTACTAGGTGCTAATCCATGTTTTACTGTGTAGTCTGGGTTAACTTCTAATCACCACAATGAGGAAGGTATCATCCCAATTTCACATGAGGTGAAGCCAAATAGTATGTTAATAGTATAGAAACACATTTTCCCTGAAAAACCTTAAAATTTTATGGTAAAACTGACGTCTTACTTAGCTACAATCCACTTGCATCCTCTGCCACTACCCAGGGTGTGTCCTCCAAATCTGTTTCTGTTGGGTGCTGGGTGCTGTTCAAAGTCTATGATGTTCAAGCTCACTGGATTCTCATGACCCTGTGGATAGGGACTTTAAAAAAATTTTTTTTCTCCAGTTTTTTTTTTTAACTAGGGAATGGAAGTTCAGAGAGGCCAAGGTCCTTGCCCACAATCACATGGTGAGGAAAGGGTGGAGCCCAGATTTGAACCCAGCTGTCTGAACTTTGCCCTTGGTCCCATGTTAATGATTTTATTTATATAAAATATTCAAAACAGGAAAGTTCAGAGACAGAAAGAAGATTACCTGTTCCTTAGAGCAGGTGCAAGGGCTTGGGAGTGACTTCTAATGTGTACAAGTTTCCTTTGGTGCTGACTAAATGTTGCAGAATTAGATAGTGGTGAGTGATGGTTGCATACAACTTTGTGAATATACTAAAATCCACACAATTGTACATTTATGAAGGGTGAAATGTATGATATGCAAATTACATCTCAATGACAATATAATAAAACATTGATAGCTTGAGTCTGCCCATTCCCTGGTCAGCCAGTCAGCCTCTGGACCAGTGTAGGCTTTTGTGGAAAGCTGCCTGGACCTCCTTGTTCCTCAGGCAGTAGATGATGGGATTGCACATGGGTGTGACCACCGTGTAGATGACAGACAGCACCTTGTTGAGGTCCATGCCTTCGATGCGGCTGGGTCGGGCATAGATGAAGATAGTAGCCGAGTAGAAGATCCCAACCACCACCAGATGAGAGGCGCAGGTGGAGAAGCCTTTACGACGGGCGGTGGCTGATGGCATATGGAGCACAGCCCTGCTGATGGCCACGTAGGAGGCTATGGCCACAAGGAGGGAGCCCCAGAGGATGATGATGGCAGAGATGAAGTCCACCAGCTCTGTCAGGGCCACATGGGTGCAAGACAGGTTGAGCAGAGGGGAGACATCACAGAAAAAGTGATTGAGGACATTGGGGCCACAGTAGGACAGACTAGCAATGCATGATGTCTTGACCACTGAGACCAGCAGCCCACCAAGCCATGAAGACATGGCCAAACCCAGGCAGACCTGGGGCCTCATGAACAGTGGGTAGTGGAGTGGGTGGCAGATGGCTACATAGCGGTCATAGGCCATGGAGGCCAAGAGGGTGCACTCGGTACAGATGAGGGAGATGAAGAAGAAGAGTTGGGTCATGCAGGCTGTGAAGGGCACATGGCAGAGTCCAGTCCACAACCCCATGAGCAAGCTGGGCATGATCACTGACACGTAGCACATCTCGAGGCAGCTCAGGTTTCCCAGGAAGAAATACATGGGCTTGTGGAGCTCAGTGTGATTGTAGATGAGGTAGATAATGAGTGTATTCTCCAGGAGAGTCAGCAGGTAGAGGGACAGGAAGACAGAAAACAGGATGTCCCTTATGTATGGCCTCGTGGACAAACCCAGCAAGATAAACTCCTGGACTCTGGACACATTGCCCAGCTTCAGGGGCCTCTCCATCTGAGGACAAAGCACATCTACAAGATATGGTGCAACTCTATCTCTCTGCACCTGCCTCACCCTAGATCCAGCCATTGTCTCACTCAAGTAAATGAAATAACTGCTTATCTGGTTTCTCTGCTTCCATTTTTGCCTTCAGCAGTCCTCCATGTAGCAGCTAGTGGAGACTTTCAAAATCATAGATCATATAGTGTGTTACTCTCCTGCTTAAAACTGACAGATTTCCCCATTATTTTTAGAATAAACATCATATTCCTTTTTATGGTCTTCAACCTCTCCAATTTTCTGATTCCTGTCAATTGCTTTAGATTAACACATGTCATGATTCTTCTTACATCTAATGAAGACTTATGGGCTCCCATTCACTTTCTCAAAAGCTCCATGGTCCTTCAAGCCTTAAGAAATTCCCACACAGACTTCCTTCTGCCTGGACCATCCTTGTTCCCATTCTCACTTTTCCCATTTCTGAGAAACTTAACATCCTTAGTATAAATTTTTCAATGTCTTATCCTCAGATAACCCTTCCTTGAAAATCCTCTATGAAACTTCAGTGTCATTATTCTCTATCCCCATATCCCTTTGCTTCCTTTCAGAGAGATTGGTATCAGTTTAAATTACTTGTGTTTTTGTTCAGTTGTTCATCTTCTCTCCAACTGGGTTGTTAGTCTGGGAGGGGGGTTCTGACTCAGAACTCTATTCTCAGTACCTAGCAACAAAGCACATTGCCCAGTATGTTGTAGGTACTCAACAAATTCATGGTGGGTCACAGTTGGTGCAGCAACAAACGGTTGAGGTGTTGGCTGGAAGCACTGGGACTCCTCCTAGGTGACCTTCTCTTCATTCTCTGATGGTTGTTTATTAGAAGGAAGTAAATGGGATATGGTTGGAAGAACTCACCTTGGGGTCAAAAATCCTGCCTTATCTAATTATTACAATTGTTAGCACATTGCTTGATCCATGCAAGCCTTCATTTTTTCCTTCTGTGAAATGGGAATACTGATACATCCCATGAGATGTTGTGAAGGTTACATAAGACAATGTAAGGAAAAGTTCTAGACAAGTGAGGTATTACTTTTGACGAAATTGTATCCATCTAATTTTTAGGTAGCATTTAAAATAAAAAACCAGGAAGAAAAAAAAATGATGTAGATGATAAAAGCTCTGTTCATCCCTCTCGTGACCAAATCAAAGTTGTAACAGAAACAGGAAGCAAACAGCAAGGAAAATCACCTGGGATCTAGATGAATAAGCCCTACAACTACAGAGAGAATTAAGAAATCACTCTGCAATGGAAGGAAGTAGGACAGAGCAACGATGCAAGCCGGCTCAGTCCCCAGTGGCTGAATGGGACAGCAGAGGCTAAGGAAGTGGCAGCCAGCAGCTACAGATACCTCTTAAATGGGCCATGTCCATGAGTGAACTTTTGCAGTGATGGACCTGCTCGCTCTGAGCACCAGTGCCCTGTCAGCAGTGCAAGGGGCACAAGGGACTTGCTGAGTTGTTGGGGTGAGGGTCAGAGGCAAGAATCTCTCCTGGACAGAAGTGCTGGTGGTATTCTCTGTTGAGTCCTCCCCACTCCCAGTGCGCAGACTCAGCGCTCCCATAGCTCAGATGTCATCAAAATGGATAACAGAGGTCACTCCACCCAGAGGATTCCCTGAAAATCTGCCTCCCCAGGTCATGGCCCCACCCGGGCCACATCCAGGTGTATCCTCAGTGAGTTAGGTGCTCCTTGCTGAGCAGCGCCTATACCCACACTGGTGGCAGCCGGCCTTGGTTTCTGGCGTGGCTTCTTCAGGCAACTAAAAGCACAGCGTCTGTGGATTGCTTGCTGAATCTTAACAGGTGGCCCCGGAAGGGCAGAGACTGAGGCTAACTTTGGCCTGCAGGTGAACCCCTCTCAGGACTGTGTCACTGGATACCTACTTCACAAAGCCTCACTAATAAGACCGGGAGACTTAAGAGCTTTGCTTAGTACATAGAAAGAGACACAGTAAAGGCAGCCAAAATGGGAAGGCAAAGAAGCAGAAACCATATGAGAGAACAGAACAGAGATCTAGAAATAATGGAGTCAAGCAATCTAACAGATGCAGAGTTCAAAACACTAATTAAAAAGATGCTCAATGAACTCAGGGGAAGTGTTGATGAATTCAGTGAGAACTTCAACAAAGAGATAAAAAAAATATGGAAATGGAAATCATAAAAGGGAACCAGTCATAAATGAAGAACACATTGTCTGAGATGAGAAGTATATTAAATGGAATAAACATAGTGAATAAGGAAGAGGACCAAACGACCTATATAGAGGATGGGAAAGCCAAAGACACTCAATCAGAATGGCAAGAAAAGAGGAGCCAAGACTATCATAATAATTTAAGGAGCCTATGGGGCACTATTAAAAGTAAAAGTATCTGTGTCATCGGGGTATCTGAAGGAAAACAAGATGTTGAAGAGCTATTTGAAGAAATAATGATGGAAAACTTCCCTAACCTGGTGAAGGAAGTAGACATAAACCTCAGGAAGCTCATAGAATTCCCAAAACCAGGAACGCAAAGAGGCCCACACCAAGACACATCATAATTCATATGCCAAAGGTTAACTACAAAGAGAGAATCTTAAAAGCAGCAAGAGAAAAGCAGTTAGTTACCTACAAAGGAGCACCCATAAAACTGGCAGATGATTTCTCAAAAGAAACTATGCAGGACAGTAGGGCTTGGCACAAAATATTCGACATGATAAAAACCCAAGATCTACAACCAAGAATACTTTACATAGAAAAACTGTCATTTAAAGTTGAAGGACAAATAAAGAGCTTCCTAGACAAAAGTAAGCTAAAGGAATTTATCATCGCCAAGCCAGTATTACAGGAAATGTTGGAGGGACTGCTTTAAGAAGAAAAACATGTATCCAAAACAGGAATAAAGAATGGTAACAACTACATTCCTATCAATAAGTACCTCAAATGGAAAATAATTAAGAGCTCCAACCAAAAGATTGAGTGGCTGAATAAATAAGAAAACAAGACTCCTACATATGAAAAGGAAGGAGATGGAAAAAGATACTGCTCTGATGGACCTAGAAGTCATTTAAGTCAGACAGAGAAAAATAAGCACTATATGATTTCAATATATGCAGAATCTTAGGAACAAAACGAACAAACTAATCAAAAACAGACTCACGAATATAGTGGACAATTTGGTGAAGGTCAGAGGGGAAGGGGATTCGGGGGGCTGGAGAATCGAGTGAATGGTTAAAGAAGTACAAATTAGTAGTTGATAGTTGGGCACGGGGATGGGGAGCACAGCAGAGGGAATGCAGTTAGCAGTAATATGATGGGTAAGTGGAAGGCCAAGGGAGGGTGGGAACAACTGGGGCGACCCTTTTTCTGAACATATAGTTGTCTTACTAATGTACCGTATACTTGAAACTAATAAAAAAATTTTTTTAAACAGTAATAAAGAATGGTAACAACTACATTCCTATCAACAAGTACCTCAAAGGGAAAAGAATTAAGAGCTCCAACCAAAAGACTGAGTGGCTGAATAGATAAGAAAACAAGATCTCTACATTTGCTGCCTACAAGAGGCTCGCTTCAGATTAAAAGACACACGCAGACTAAAGGGAAGGGGATGGAAAAAGATATTTCCTTTTTGGACCTAGAGGGTACTGCACTGAATGAAATGGGCCGAATAGAGAAAGACAAATATCACACGATTTCACATCCATGTGGAATCTGAAGAACAAAATCAACAACTACAACAAAAGAGGAAATAAACTCATAGATACAGAGAATATTTAGAGGAATACTAGAAGGGAGGAGAAGGGGGGAACCAAGCAAAGGCAAAGGGATTAAAAGGTACAAATGGATAGTTGCACAACAGACATGGAGATGTAGAGTGTAGCATGGGGAAGATGGTTAATAATGTTGTAATAAATGTGTAAGGGGGAAGAGAGTTACTAGATTTAGTGGGGTGATTGCTTTGCGAGTTATGTGGATTTCTGATCAATATGCTATATAACTGAAACTGGTATATGATTGTATGCCAACCATAATGAAAAAAAAAGACTCATTGAATTGCACAATGTAGATACAAGCAACTGATGGTCTATTATATTTCAATAAAGCCAGAAAAAAATGTTTTTAAAAAAATTCTACACCAAACATAAGTGATTCTGGGTATCTTAGAGTAGAGAAAAATCCGTATCTCCCTATTCTGAGATTCCTCTATTAATCTGATGGCATTTATTGATGAAATTTACCACTATCTAGTAGTGAAAAGAGTCAGCTATGTTAACTTTCTAGAAAAAAAAAAACAAAGGAAATTTGATTCCTTTTTTTTCTAGAGAGTGCTATATCCACCCCACCTCCCCCACCCCCAAATGTCTTATTTAAAGATGAAGGTAACATTTTGCATATATCTATGTCCAGGGTATGTCCTTCACATAAAAGATTTAATTTCTTTTCAATGCCCTGCAAAGTAGCTGTCATTTTCTTATGCTAAAGACAGAAACCGAGGTTGTCAGAGACTACAAGTACAAAGTGAGAGCACTGGGATTTTTCAACTCGGTTCTATATGATTTTACTACCCATCAGTGCCTCTCATGTGATTGTGTTGCTTGCAAAGGCAAAGCACACCCTTGGTCTGTTTTAGAGCTGCCTGGAGTCTCATCTAACTTCAGAGAGGATTGAATGAAGCAGTGAGGTTGATAGTTTAATGATAAACTGCCCTCTTCAGGAACATGGTGTTGGAGCTGTCCACAGTTCGAAAACAATCACGTCATTCCTGCCCTGAGAACACCCCCACCAGAGGCAGCTTCTGTGGTGAACACGACTCTCCACCAGGTTGCCAGCACTGGCTGGCTGTGCTCCTCTTGATTCTAAATGAGAACACCTAAACGATCCACTCTCCTTTTGTGTCCCCCCCACCCCCGCTTGGCTTTTCTCTTCTGTCACCCATGTTCTCTCCACTCCTGCTTCTATCCCTCTCTTTCTTTTCCCCTGCACCAGACTTAACTCTGCTATAGTCTCACAATCAGTGGCCTTAAATAGAAGTGGGCTTTGTTTGTTTGTTTTTGTTTTTGCTTATCTCACATAAGAAGTAATCAATTTAATTCCAAAGGCCACTTTGGAATTATTCTGCCCAGAATCAGGGTGCACAGAATTTTCATTTAGGAGTTTTATTTCCTCCCACTAATGGCGAGCATGAACAATATCCCCCAGCACATGGAGATGAACAATATGTAGCCTGCCAGGGGAGTTTTCTATCTGGCTTTTTTTTTTTTTGCTAAACTCAGACAAGTTGGTTTACCTGTTTGGCCTTCAATATACTTTTCTAAGAAAAAGATGGATATAATTACCTTCATCTCAAATTCCATAATATCTCTACTATTAAATAAGTGTCACACAGACCTGGATCTTAATATAGGACCTTCCACTTAATAGTGGTGAGGTTTTGGACAAGATACACGTCTTCATTGAACTTCAGTTTCCTTACATGCAAGTGGGGGATTTATTATAGTACTTAACTCATAGCATTGCCATATACTAAGTTTCTGGCCCACAATAAACCATAAGTAGTATGCCATCCAAATATAGGTATTTATCTTTATGAGATGAACATTATTGCATTAATCTATGTTGTAGCCATCCTGCGAGTGAAGCATTAGCCTTTGCATTTCGCAAAAGAGGAAATAAAGCTTAGAGAGGTGGAGAAACTTGATAAGTTTACACGGATGGGGGCAAATCCAGCAGCCACACCTAGGTCTCTCTAATTCCAAAGCCAATGGTCATTTTTTTATACTCTGCTGCCTTTCTTTGGGAAAGAAGCTCCACATGTTTGAATGTGTCCAATGAATCTGGCCTTCGGCCTGACCTCAAGACTGGATTTCAGTGCCAGCATATTTATCTAATCCCTTCTAACAAAGGAGGCAGTCATGCAAAGCACAACACAGGGGAGAGATTTGATGAAGAAGTATTTACTTCTAGAAGGAAGGACTGGGAAAGCCTCATGCAACATCTGATATTTTAACTGAATCTTGAAGGATTAATAGAATTTTGGAAGTTGGAAAATGGGTAGAGTAATGGGCAGCCCAGGAAGAGGAACCACACCAGCAAAGACATAAAGACCATACTTTGACCACAGTCACTCACGTAGTTGAGAACTTTAGCCCAGGTTTTTGGCTTTCAACTCAGTCTTTGGTTTTCCACGATCCATGAGAGACGTCTTGGTGTGGTAGAAAGAATTTGGGCTTTAGAATCGCATGGACCTGGACTCCAACTTTAAAAACCCTGCAGCCCACTTGTATGAGATCAGGCATTTTAACTTATTCTTACTGACCTCCAGCTTCTCCATTTGTAAAACAGGGACTATATTTGTAACTACATCATAGGAAAGCAGTCAGTGAAGCACCTGACACAGAGTACATTTGCTATACTCTGTGTAGCAAGTATTTTCTTTTCATCTTGATAGTCCCTTCCCTTTGCCCTCTATTGAACTATCCGGTCTCCTTACCTGAATAACTTGAGTACAATGGTTCTATGAGAATGGATACAGTGAACCTTCTTCCTTTCCTGGGGTCTCTGGTCAGTGACTAAGTGGCCTGAGTACACACTCAAGGACAGAATTTTCAGGAATGGAAAATTTTTTCAGTAGTCAAAAGGCAAGGATATTTCCTTGAGTTCCCGCCAGCCTGGAAGGAGCTGTCCTTGGTCCTGAGCTGGAGTTTCCGCCAGACCCACCCCACTGCGCACTCTGGGCACTGCCAAGTTGCCTCTGTCATCACAGACAGAGAAGCCAGCTTAAACCACAGCTCAGGATCTTTGAGACCTCCCTCCCCTAATCTCTGTGGAATTAAAGAACAAATGAGAAGGATTTTTTTTTTTCTGAATCTCTGTTGGGCAAAGGAACACCTAATTTGGAATCCATCTTTAGGCCACATCAATCAACATGCATTGATACCCTACTGTATGCTAGAATGTGTTCTGTATTCTGGAAACACAAAAATCAATCAGACTTGACTTCTGTTTTGAAGGTCTGTGGCAAAGGTGGGTATTTAATCAGATGAGGGCCAGAGATTGGGGAAGAAGAGAGGAAGGAGACTAGTCTGGTACAGGGACTTACAGGAGACTTTCAGGAGAATGTGGCAACTGAATTGAGGTTTCAGGGAGCCTGTTAAGGTTATATTCACTTGGCACAAGGCAAGAAACTCCACATGTGCAGCAGGCACATACTTGTGCAAGGTCATGTGAAAGATTTTTTTTAACACATTCTCTTTTTTGTCTTATTATGAATTTAGAATTTCTTACTATGGAATTAATATTTCAAGCCCTGCACTATATGTACCCAAGCAAGATCCCGTGCTTCAGTCAACATGGTTCTCCACTGTTTCCAACTCCTTCCTGTGCCTGTAACACATGGTTTCCTTTCATACTTCCATACCTCAGCATATTCCATTTCTTCTGCCTAGAGGACCACCCCCTGTCCCCTTTCCTCCTGCAGAAATGAGTCATCCCTTCAGGTTGAATACTTGGAAAACTATCACTAGCCTCCTTTATCACTGACCCCAACCCTTCTTTTCTTTCTTTGTGGATTTTTTTTAATTGGTGAAATATATATAACACAAAGTTTGCCATCTTAGCCATTTTTAAGTGTACAGCTCATTAACATTAATGACGTTCACATTGTCAGCAACCGTCACCACCATCCACCTCCAGAATGCTTTGTCCTGCAAGATTGAAACCCTATAACCCATTAAACAACTCCCTATTCTCCCGTACCCCAGCCCATAGAAACCAGCATTCTATTTTCTGTTTTTATTAACTTGAGCACTCTTGAGACCTCATATAAGTGGAATTATAGAATATTTGTCTTTTTATGACTGGCTTATTTCATTTATCATAATGTTCTCTAGGTCCATTCATGTTGTAGTGTGTGTCAGAGACTCCTTCCTTTTTAAGGCTGAATAACATTTCATTGTGTGGATGGACCGCATTTTGCTCATGCATCTATCTGTCAGTGGATACCTGATTTCACCTTTCGGCAACTGTGAATAATGCTGCTATGAACATGGATGTACATGTATTTCTTTGAAAACCTGCTGTCAATTATTTGTGACCCCCAATCTCCTTTTGTTCCAATGATGCCTGGGGCTGGGTGGATGTCTAGCCTGCAGGGCTAGATCCAGGCCAAGTTGGAGTTTATGGACATGAGAGTAGCTTCCAACACCTGATGGGTTCTGCTGAGAAGAATTGCAGTGCCTATTCTATCCAAAAAGGTCATCTCAGCAAACTGAGTCAACAAAATGGGAATTTATAAGGCAAACCACATCTAAGTCATGTAACCATATGAGTAGGGGACTTGCAGGGAGACTCAGGTTAAAATCTTGACTGTGCCAGATACTAGATGTGTGAAAATATTCTTCTTATAACTGTATTTTTTTGTGTTAAATTCAGTTGATACCTTCGTGCTTTAGTAGTTGAGGTCTTGGTGTAGATTTCTTTCAATGTAAAAATACTGGAGGGTGTCAACATACTTGGAGGAAGTTTTCAGTTGTTTCAGCTATGAAACAAATATTTGCTTTTTAAAATGTTTCAATTTTATAGAAGTAAATATGCCCTATTCCATTTCAAATCAACTATCCATAGGTAATGCAAGGAACAGATGTTATATATCTTTTCAGAAAATTTTCTATATATGAACTATATATATATATATATATATGCTCTTGTTTTTCACAAATGGGATCACACTATGCATACTCTTTTACAATTTCTTTGTTTAACCCTATATTATGGTTCATCTTTCTATATCAGTATATATAGGTCTCCCTTCTGCTTTTGACATTATAAATTATTCCATTGTATATTAGGCACTGTGATTTATTTTACCAATTCCAATGACAAATTTTGGTTATTTCCCATTTTTTACCATTCTAAACAATTCTGAAATGAAGTCTTATACAAATGTCTCTATGTATTGGTGTAAATGTATTTGTAAGATCCATTGCTAGTTGTGACATTTTTGGATCAAAAGAAATATGCAATATAAATGTGGAGAGATACTGCCAAATTGTTTCTTAGAAATTTGTTTTGGTGTACTCTCCTAACGGTAGTGAATGAGAGAAGATAATGTTCTTAACAAAGATGTATTAGAGCACCATTAGATAGGGAAGTTAGTACCATGCCAGGAGATACTTGGTCTTGTTCATCTTTCATCCTTGGCACACAGCACTGGGACTACTCCATAAATACCTGCAGAGAGGACAGAGGGAGGGAAGAAGTTTATTCTGAGAGGAATGTGGACTAAGGTGAGCTTGACTTTCAGTAGCAGGGAGTGGATCTGAAGGATGAACAGTAGCTCCAAACTCTAGCTGTATCCAGGCCATGATTTGGGACTATCGTTAGAGGCAGGGAGGACGATAAACCAGGCATGACCCAAATCCAGGACTCTGACAGCTTCTGTAACATCTTTGAATGCCTCTTTCAGGTGCAAGCAAAAAATTTAAAAATTGGAATGTATCAGCTCATCTTGGGTAATATGGCACAGAGAAACCCAGATGCTCCAATGATAACATCATGATTCAGTGTCTTTCTCCACCTTGAGAATCTTCGTCCCTCTCTATGGGTTTTATTACAGATACGTTCATTCTAGGTGCCTCTTGGCAGGTTCAGATCTATATCCTACTAGTCTCCAGTACCAGAGAAAGCCAGTCTTCCCCTAGTAGAATCAGCTTGTAGGGTTTTTCCACCTGAACTCACCTGAGTCTTGTGATAATCTCAGAAACAAAAATCGCTCGTGGAGATAAAACATAGCAGTAGCTCCAGGGAAGGGTCGATACAAACTGAAATAGCTTGAGTGGGGAGCGATGGCCACCTCCAAACTGGAGTGGCCAAGAGAAGAGGAAGTAGGTGGTAGACACACCTCACTGCAGGGGTCTTCTCCGGCTGTCTGAAGGCACTGCACCAGTGCTTGCTGCCCTGTGGGCTCTCTCTCTGGAAGGAGACCCTGTCCTTTCAAGAAGGGAGAGTCCTCACAGCATATCTGAATAATCACTCATTCTTTATTCATTCTTTTGGAAAACAGTTATTGATTGGCTGCTGTGTGCCGGTCATGGTGCCAAGTGCTGACATAGCCAATTTACGGCTTAGTGGGGACTGGCAGACATGAATCCAGCCAGCACACAGATACAATTATAACTGTAACTGAATAGATGTTTTTCCAAAGAAAGCACCCAAATAGCCAATAGGTGCATGAAAAAGTGCTCAACCTCACTATTCATCAGGAAATGTAAATCAAAATCACAATGAGATATTACTTTGCACCTATCGGAATGGCTACTAACAAGGAGATAAGACATGAGTGCTGGTGGGAATGGAGAAAAGGGAACCCTTGTGCACTGTTGATGAGAATGTAAATTGGAATAGCCACTATGGAAAATAGTATGAAGTTTCTTCAAGAAATTAAAAATAAAAGTATCAAATGATTCAGCAATCCCACTTCTTGATATATACCAAATAGAAATGAAAACAGGATATCAAAGAGACACATTCACTCGTGTTTATTGCAGCATTATTCATTATAACCAAGATATGGAAACAACCAAAGTGTCTATCACTGGATGGATGAATGGATAAAGATGTGGTTCATATATAAATAGAATATTATTCAGCCATGAAAAAGTTCACACTTACACTCAAAAATTATTTGTTGTTTGCCTGAAATTCAAAATCAAAAGGGTGTCCTATATTTATGTTTGCTGAGCTGGCAATGGCACTTAACAGGAACCATGCTATGACCCTGTTTTTAAACATGGAGAAAGTTCATGCTCTACTATCAGGAAGAGAACCCTGTTGTCCTCGACAAACTGAGTGTCAGGATAATGGCTGGATTAAAGACAACAATTAGGGATGTTCTCTGGGTAGGGCTAGGTGAACAGTTCTGGAATCATGGAGAAGCCATGGAATGTGGATCCCTTTTCTTTGATAATGCACACGCCCCAACACAGCCTTCACCTCCTCATTCTAAATGCATAGATGAAGGGGTTGAGCATGGGGGTTGTCAGAGTGTGAGAGATGGACACCACCTGCTCGCTCTCCAGGGAGCAGCTGGCCTTGAGTGACAGGCGGATGAGCCCTGTTGGGTCCTAGAACAGAACCAACATGATCAGGTGGGAGGCACACATGGACAGGGCCTTGTGGTGCCCAGTGGCCAATGGCATCCACAAGATGGTGGGCAAGACCCCAATGTTGGAGGTGGCTATCAGACAGAGAAACTATGACAACCAGCACTGTGGCTGCCAACACAATGGCCTCCAAACTTGATGTCCCCACACACCAGGCTCAGCAGAGGGCTGATGTCACAGAAGTGGCAGATGCCACAGGGCCCACAGGAGGAGAAGGCAAACATCCAGATGGTGAAGACCAGCCACACGGGGACCCTTGCCAGCCAGAACATGGTGGCCAGCCCATGGCAGAGCCTTGGGCTCAGATGGCGCCATAGTGCAGGGGCCCACAGATGGCCACGTAGCGGTCCCAGGCTATGCGATTAGGAGGAAGAGCTCCATGTGATGCAGGAATCCCTCAGGGGACATGCCCCACTCGGACCGCAGTGGGATCACCAGCAGCTGGGGCACAATGTCCAGAAGGAAGCAGATTTCCACCAGGGCCAGCTTGTATGGGAAGAAGCTCACAGGCAAGCGCAAGGCCGGGTCCAGTGCAGTGAACCCTGTGACATGTGGTACCCAGCAGAGTGAGCAGGAGGCGGCCAGAAGTGCTGACAGGCTGACAGCAGGTGCAGCACTGTCCCTGCAGGAGACTCAGCAGTAAAAGTCATGCGCCCAGCTCTGATTGGCCCAGGGCAGGCCTTCAGGGGCCTCAGAGAGCCTGGTGAGGGAGGAGGGAAGGAGAAGAGTGAAGGCCAGAGTTGCACCTGCCTGCCCTGTCCACTTAAACTTCTCCCATGACCTCTGAATGAAGGCCAGCGGCCCATGAGGCCTGGCTGGAGTGGCCTATCTGCCTCTCTAAGTTCGTCTGAGCTGCGTCCACTGCTCTTGTCCGCACCAGGGCCTTCCAGCCCCCTGGAGATGCTTTTCCCGTTGGGTGCTGGTTTCATTGTTTCCCTTTTGCAAGGACCTGGGTGGATTGGTTGTGGCTACTTGTCCTTCTCCACGGCCCTCCAACCTGCTCCCTAAGTCCAACTTCAAAGACCTCACCACCTGTGAAGCCCACGGTATCCTGCTGCCTCAGGCCTTGTGCACTTGCTACTCCCTCCATCCAGATCCTCTCCCTAGATAGTTGTGTATCTTTTTTCTCTTTTCCTGTGCATATCAACTAATACACGCTCCCTGACAGTCCTTTCTCAATGACCTGATTTAAAGTAGCCCCCCCAACATGTACAGACGCTGGTCACTGTGTGACATCCTTTCGTTGCTAAAAGCACATCTGAAGTAGCCTGGATTGTTTACTTGTTACCATCTGTTTGCCCCATTTATTGTGCCACAGCCATAAGCCCCTTCTGCCTGGTTTGCAGCTGCATTTGTGGCACAGGAAAGAGTGACTGGTAGGTGCTCAGTAAAGTTCGGTCCATGTAATGGTCAAGTCCCTTTTCCAGTAGAAAACATACAAAATATGTACTTTCTCCCCACACAATATTTTTTATTCTGTTTGGTTCAAATATATTCTATTTCATTTTTTAAAATGTTGGTTTCGACCATCTAAATCAGTGGATCTCAACTGGGGATGATTTGACAACCACAGGGGACATTTGGCAGTGTGTGGGACATTTGGGTTTGTTACAACTGGGATGCCATTGGCATTTAATGGGTAGAAGACAGGGATGCTGTTAAACATCCTGCAGTGCACAGGACAGTCCCCCAAAACAGCAACACAGAATGATTCACCCCACCCCCCATGTGAGTAAAACCAAAGCCTAGAAAGCTGATATAAATCAATTTCCAAATCCACTAATGGCCCTCGACCTGCAGTTGGAAAAGAAAGACCCTAGGCTAGCAGGACAGATAGACCTAGTAAGAAAACAGCACGACAAAGAGATAGAGACCCTTGGCTGAAAGATGGGGTGATAGAAAACTCAGGGTCACTCCTAGCCCTACCATGGGTGAGCTGGGTGAAGTCGGATGAGTTTCACCACCTCTGAGCCTGTTTTCTTATCTGTGAAGTGGTGAGAAAAGTATTTCCCTAACCTGGAGGATGGCAGGAAATGGTCCAGCCAGAGCACTTAGCACTCACCTGGAACACAAGGATGGCCTGGCGGTCTCTTTTTTTAATCTGATCATGTCATGCTTCTTTTTGGAATGATGGCCTTGAGTGGGGGTTTGGCTCTTTATTCTAAGTGCTGTGGGGAGTTACTAGAAAGTGGCAGGATTATAGCAGATCTCTGTGGAATATTGTGCAGCCGTTAAAAAGGAATGCAGCCTGGAGACCATGAAATGGAAGATATTCAGGAAATACTATGTTAAAAAAAAAAGCCAGCAGCTTGTAGAAGGAGAAGAAGAGTATGATATAACTTATAAGAAACAGCTATCAAGGGCAATGTCACAAATTTTTCCCTAGCGTCATATATTTGTGTATAAATGCATAGGCAATGCAAAGAAGGACACTCTCCTACATTGAAATGATAGCGGTTGCCTCAAGGGTGAGGACTACAACTGAGGTTAAAGTCAAGATGAACTTTAGACTTCTCCCTTTTACATTTTATTAAGAGGGTGTATTTATCGGGTACTGCAACATTGCACTTTATCAACTCTGAGTTCATCTCTTCACAAAATTGACCTACAGGGTTGGACTCAGAGCCATGCAGACGACCAAACCATATGTTCCTTCAATCTACATCCACTGGGTTCAAAGATGTGCCTATGGAACGAATTTTAATCATAATTTGCTTTGCCAGTTGGAATCACTCAACTAAGAACAGGTTGCACATCAGGGCACGTTGCTGTTTCCTGTTATGCTTGCTCCTAGAATTCTTCACGCCCAAGGGGAGAAACAAATTCTCGCTGTGCCACAGAACAGTGCATTCCAAAAATGCGGGTTGTGATCCACTGAAATAAGTTTAGGAGAAATTGACCCGCAGTCTCAATGAAGTACTGTAGAAGAGATTTATAAAAATAAAAAATAAATTAAAAAAAAAGATGATGGTGTATAATAAGGTGAAAATTGTTTCATGAAACTTTGTTTCAGTTATATGTGTATGTGTATGTGTGTGTTTGCTTATCCAGAAAATAAGCTGTATTTCTTCCTAGTTCTCATTGTCTAAAATTTTTTTTTGTGAAGCACCACTATAGAAATTGATTGTTATGAGAGGAGGGATGTAAACTAGGACCTCCTTTTGTTTGAGCTACATCTAAGTCTGAGAAACATTGTTTTAAAACATTGCAAAAAGTAACAAAACAATGGCAGGTGGAAAAAATCTATGGCAACTCTGAAATCCTATGAGTTTATGTAAAGGACAGAGCAGTTTACCAGCTCCGGGCCTCCTGGAGGAGAGAAGGCCAGAGCCTCTGATTCCTATTCCTGCTATAGCTGTGGTCTTGGTTTTCTTTTTAATAGAGAGTCTGACAGTTTTGGTTTAAACTTCACACATTTTTAAAGAAATTCTCTTCCTCCTGTAATAGTCACTACTGCTGCAACCTCCCCATCAGCCTTCCCTCCACTCTCTGCCCAGCATCCATCATGTCCACACTCAGCTAAGTCCACTTCCCCTCCTGTGAAACCCCTGTTCATTTTCTTTGCCCTCCCAGGAATGATACAGATAAACCTTCAGGCTTGAAGTTATGCCCGGGAGAGAAAGAGAGGAACTCAGTCTGACAAATGCCAAGCGCTCATGCAGGATCCACTGCATACCAGTCACTGCTCTATGCATGTTACCAATGTACTGAATCCTCACAACAGCCCTCAAATTAGATGCTATCATCCCCCATTTACCAGTCTAGGGAACTAGGTTAAATAAGGTTAAATAAGCTGCCCATGTACCCACAGCTTACAGGAGTACATGCCAGCCAAGGTCTGAACCTTGGCTAGAATGACAGAGACAGAGAAATCGTTAAAATGCTGGTGAATCTTAGAGAATTTTCTTCAGGGACTTTTAGGCTATGCAAAGGAACTTGACCAGTGGTCCTTGGAACAATAAGAACATCTTTAATCTGATAAAGGGCTTTCACATCCTCCAGCAGGGCCCACCAGGTAGGAAAAGTCCAACAAAACCTCTTGACCCTCTTTGAGAGAAGGGACCATCTCTGCCTTGGTCCCCGCTGAATGCCCAGGGCCTGACCCAGAACCTGGCACACAGAGGTGACTTCTCTATTTGAGAATGCCTGTCTCTGTAATTGTCCCTCCTGCAATATGATTTCCAGGCACTGGTTGCTAATATCTCTGTGAAGTCCCCACCCCCACCTTTGGGCATGTCAGGGATGACCTGAGCATATGATGCAGAATGACAACTGCCTCTGTTAATGACCCAGCATCTCCTTCCATGTGGCCCCAGTCTCACCTCTGGACAAGAAAGGAACCAGCTGCCTTGGAGCTATTCTTCGAAACAGTATTTAGGGTGGGAGGCTTGCTATGGGAGGATGGAGTTAGAACTTAACTATCCCGCCAAGCACCAGTGCAAGGACAGCCCAGAATGAGACCTCGAATAACTGTGCAACCTGGGAAAAGTGGCTTAACCTTGATGAGACCTCCATTCTTTCATCTAAAGGGATGTAACGATCCCTATGGCTCAGGGCTAGTTGGAGGGGAACAGCCTGGTAAAGAGTAAATGCCCCAAATGTTTCAGGGAGTTGTCTTTCAAGCCAACCAGATGCAACTTAAACCCAAGCTCTGCCAATGACTAGCTTTGTGAGTTACTAAACATCTCTGAGCCTCTGTTTCCTCACCTACAAACTGACTATAGTAATGGTGTCTACCCCATGAGACTGCTGTGAGAATTCACTGAGATCTCATACAAACCGTGGGATACAGTGAGCATTCAGTAACTGTAAGCAGTGATCATCAACCTCGCCACCACCAACATCAGTACTCCAACCTCCACAATTATCATCACTATCGCCCCCACCATCACCACCACCACCATCAACATCAGCACCATCAGTACCATCACCATCATCATCATCATCATTATCACCATCATCATCACCACCCTTCTGACCTCCTGTCTCCAGGATGTCCCAAAGGGGCTGGATTCTGTCTGCTCCCGTCACAAATATAAAAAATCCACTCTTTACCCCAGCATTTGAGGCCCCCAGAAATTTGTGCCTACCCACTTCCCCATCTTCATGTCTTACCATGTCCTTACCATACTTCTCCACACCCTGTGACTCCTGGTTATATCAGGGGAGCTGAAATAATCTCTGTGCTTGTGATCTGTGCACTTTCCCATATGGCTGCTATGCTTCACTAACAAAAGCAACAATAGCCATTTTAAGGACCTTATTGTAGAAAATGAAAATGCAGTTGATCAATTACTAACAGCCTACTGTTGACCAGAAGGCTTACTGATCACATAAGCAGCCAATTAACACATATTTTATATGTTGTATGTATATACATTGTAGTCTTACAATAAAATGAGCTAGAGAAAATAAAATGTTATTAATAAAATCATAAGGAAGATTTACAGTGTTTTTTGGAAAAAAAAAACACATGTAAGTGGACCCACACAATTCGAACCCATGTTGTTCAGTGGTCAACTGTCCTAGCTATTGCTGACAGTAGTTGGGTGCATGGGCTCTGAAGCCAGATTTCCTCACTTGCTTGCTTGGGTGAAGTGTTTGAACACAGTGACCCATAATTTTTTCTCCTGTAAATGGAGCATAAAAGTTGTATTTACCTCCTAATGTGTGTGTGATGATCAAAAAGTCCTGCATAGAAGTGATTAGCATGATGCCTAGTTCTTTTCACACCATCAATAAACATTCTCTAGTACTATTAACATTGCATGCCTAACCACGTGCCACGTCTCCAAGGCCTGCAATAGTTCATATCATATTGGGAGTGCTCAATGTGTTTGTTAAATGAACAAATGATTGAGCAAGTGACTGTTGTCATTTGTTAAATGCCTGCTGAATGCCAGATGCCTGTTTAGGTGTTTTACCATCCATGAGTCAGTTTAGTAAGTCACAAATAGCATTAAAAATAAAACGGAGAAGAGATTATCAGCATCTCAGGATGTATATGAGAGAAGCTTCAAATATATCTATGTCTGTATCTATATCTAAATCTATATCTACAACTATATCCCTTTCTCACATCCATATCCATTTATATACATATATCTATGTCTACGTCTATGTCATGTTGAAATCAGTGTTGATGTATCTGTGTGTCAATCTAGGTTCACATCCCTATCCATATTAATATTTATATCTATATATTAGGGACATATAGAAAAGAGACAGAGAGAATGTATAGATATTACGTGTATATGTAATATGTATGTGCACATGTATTACGTGTGTGTGTATATATGTCTTATTGTATTTGCTATATATACACGTACATGTTACACATATATGTCTATATATAGAGAGACAGAGACACAGAGAGATAGACAGAATGAGTAGCATAGTGATTAAGCTTGTACCCTTTGACCAGCATCTCCCCATTTCCCCCGCCACCAAGGCCCCTGACAACCACCATTTTACTCTCTGTTTCTATGAGTTTGATGTTTTTTAGATGACATATGTAAGTTGCATCATTCAGTATTTGTCTTTGTCTGGCTTATTTCACTTACCATAATGCCCTCCAGGTCCACCCACATTGTTGCAAAAGGCTCTGGACCTTGACTGCCTGCATTGGGCCATCATGCACCTCTTACTAAAGGTACCTATTACCCAACTTATTCGTGCCTTTGTTTTCTCACTGCTAAATGCGTACACAAGGACCACAATACTAGTTACCTCATAAGGTTTTTCTGCAGCTTGTATTATAGCACATAAAGCCGACATAAAGATGCTCAGTACATCGCAAACTTAATATAAAGTGTCACCTATTACATCTGAGTGACAATAAAAAATGAATGTCTTACTTTGGCTTGGGGTCCAAAAACCCATGCCTATTCTACCTTATTTATTTCATCCTGACAGTGCTTCTATGGGGCCGCTATTTTGTCCTATATCAGGAGTCATTGCTAAAAATCAGTTTTCACATTATTAAATGGTCAAAAGAAAATTAAAAAATAGAAGAACCTTTTGTGACCGGTGAGCATTATATAAAATTCAAGTTTCAGTGTCCACCTATAAAGGGTTGTTTTGGAAGCACAGCCCTGCCCTCATAAAGTTGGAAATATTTACTTCCTTTACAGAAAATGTTGGGGACCTAGCCAGTCACAGAACGCTTCAAGAGGTGCGCGGGGATCTGAGGGAGACAGGGACTTGTTCAAGGTCACAGAGCTCGGCGTCAGGCCCCAGTTCTGTGTCTCCTGCTGCTGCGGATCCCAGGATGGGAGGACGCGACCCCCTCCGGCCAGCATGGGCGGAGCTGGCTGCGGTGTGGATCTCGCTTGTAGATGCGTGGGTTTGGGACGCGCGTGGTGACAAGATGGGAGAAGGCCACCAGCTTGTGGCACTTGGTGGGGAGGGCGCTGGAGCTCTGGGGGCTCAGGTACGTGGCGGTCACCAGGAGAGCGCTGCCACAGCTGCAGGTGGACAGGGCCCCAAGAGGCTCCTAGAGGGATGTAGCATGCGCACCGCCGCCCGGAACCGCGGCGTAAGCGGCGGGGGGCAAAGGCCGGAGAGGCTGGGTGCGCCCGAGTGGGGCTGCATCTGCCCTTAGCATGGAGGGCAGCTCGCAGAGGATGGGGCAGAAGGGCAGTCGCTGCATGGCCGCGACCTTGGGCACGGACAGCAGAAAGCCCAGCGCCGGGGCAGTGGCGTCCAGGGCGGCGCAGCGCGGGGCGTTATGGTGAGCCCACAGTTCAGGGGTGGCACACGGCCAGGCCGCGGTCCGTCGCCCTGGAGGACAGGAGGATGGTCTCGCAGCCACCCAGGGAGGTCCCCAGATAGAGCTGGGCCCCTCGGGCGCGCCAGGCATGCGCGCCGGAGCCGGCGCGAGCATGGTTTCACAGCCGCGGGGTCCAGCAGCGCCAGGCGCGCGGACAGGGCCCACCGGCAGATGCAGCTGCGGGTCCAGGGCGACCAGAGCCACCAAGAGTACCGCCCATAGAAGGGACGCAGGAGTGGCGGCGCGCACAGCCCCCGCAGGAAAAAACCTGAGGTTCCCGCTTCATACTAGGCAGCCGGGCCCACCCTGGGGGAGAAGCGCAATTGTGAGGCTCCAGTGAACACAATGCTGAGGCCGGGGCTGTGGGCGCGAATCCTTCCTCTTTGTCCTGTTGCTTCCTCTCCACCCCCGCCCCCCGCCCTCCTCTCCCCTCTCAGTCAGTCTGTCGGTCTCGGTCTCGGTGTTCCTCTCTCTCATCTCACCCGCACCTCCCTAGTCTTGTCAATCTCGCCCCTCCCTTTTCCTTCTGGGCTCTCTCCTTTTTCCCTTGCACTCCCCTCCTCTGCCTCAACTTCGTCTCCACCCCTTGCCACCGGTGTGACTTTGGGGAGGTAACTTCCACCTTTCCGAACCTGCCTTTCCTTTCTCTTAACGATGGGATCCTAAAATCCAGCTCGCAGCCTTGGGTGGTTGGCTGAATGTACAAGCCGAACACCAAGCTTCCCACGCCTTGTGATGTTTCATTCCTTTCCTCTCCAAGTCAGGTCCAAACCCTGACGTTCTGACTTTGGACTGGCCACCTCATCCTCTATGGCAGTCCAGTTATATTGAAGACCTTGGCTTTGCACCACAGGGATAAACATTACTCATTTCATGTTGTATGACCTTGAGAGAACGCAGAATTTGTTTAAAATTTTATTTAGAACTTTGTTTCACGTTCACTATATGTTTTTCTTACATTTCTTATACTTTTTTCGACCAGTTATCACATCGAAATTAGCCATGCTGGATAAAAGTCAGGTCAACTCAATCTTTTGAGTATCTGTCAATCAAGGTTATCCGTGCCTGAATTAGGTTAGCCTTCTCTGTTCTATTTTTCTGTAATATTTTGTATGAGCATTGCTTTATAATTACTTGGAAGATTTGGTAAAAATGTGTTGTGAGAAACACCTGCAGTCCAGGCGGGATGCCTGGTGCTTGGAGCAACAAGGTCATCATCAGAAGCAGATGTGAACTTGCACACAAGGACACATTGCAGGGAGGGCACACACGCCTGACTTATTCTGGGACTTCTTGCTCTAGGGATGAGGATGGGAAAAAGATACCTGAGAAGAAATAGCTGAAAACATGGCGAGTCTGGGAACTGGCTGTAGTTTGTATTACTAACCTGATAGTAATACAAACTACAGCCAGAATAAAAAGCCATGGAGACAGGGGTGGGGGCTGCTAGCATTGCCATTCCTTGCCATTCCTCCTCTCCCTTATCCATGTTAGTAAAAGCATTTCCAGACTCCGATTCTTCTTCCTAACCGTCTCCACAACAAAAATGTATTTTATTCTCTCTTTATTTCTCTCCTGTTTTATCTTCTTTCTTCTCCCTCACACATTTTCCCTCAATTTCTGTCTTCGTCTCTCTGCCTGGTCTGTCACTCCCTTCCTCTCACATATGACGGAGACGTGTGTGTGTGGGTTCACAGAGCCCATCGCTCGTGGACTGTGACCCCCACACACAAACATAAGCTGGGTCATTTACACACCTGTCTGCACCCCTGCGGGATTTTTTCCCTCCTTCTGTTCTCTCTTCATTCTCCTCTCAGCTCTCCTGCCATCCCCACCCCCTACCCCTATTTTGAATCTTCTCTTCGACACTGATACAAGCGTGGCTCACCTGAGGGCCATGGTCGTGCTTCAGGAGTCCTCAGGCCCCCAATGTGAAATCAAGAGGTGCCTCAGTCACTGGTCAGGAGGAGGGTGATGTTCCTCCACCTCAGGACCTACACAGGGTCAGAGGTCAGAGCCTCATTGGACACTCCCTCCCTCACTCCACCTGCCCTCCCTCCTCTGCTCTCCCTTCTCTCTTTTCTGTATCCCACGTCTTTCTTTTGTTTCCATTTGTCTCTGTTTTGTTTTCCCTCTTTACTCCCCACCCTATGTCTCCAGCCGTGCCTCCTCTCCTTGGGTCTTTCATTGTCCCTCTTCCTTCACTCCCTCCCTCCCTCCCTCCCTCAGTTGCTTTCCCTTTTCTGCTCCCCTTCTAGCTTTGTCTGTCTCCAATCTTCCTCTTCCTCTTTCCAATACCCAAACCCCACTTTTATGCATTTTGTCTCCTTCCTCTCCTCCCTGCCATTCTCCAGGCCCTACAGGCCCTGGCTTCCCCTCCCGCTATGGGTTTCTCTGACAGTCTCTCTGTTGTCCCTTTCCTCACAGTTCTATCCCTCATCTCCCGTCATTCTCCCTAAATTTCTCCTGGCTTTTCCCCTTTCCGTTACCTCCTCCTCCCCCTCCCACTCCCTCCTCAGGACTAGCTGATGAAAATCCATGTGGGGCCAGCCAGCTCAGGACTCTGATCCCCACTCCTCCTGTCCAGGCACCAGGGCCTGGAATGGACAAGAATGAAGCAGGGTGTGAACAGATAAGCAATCTATTCATCACTTTTTCCTTCATCCGCTGAGAAATCTTGGGATAGTCACTTTCTCATCGACATCATTCACACACACACACACACACACACACACAGACACCCTGAGCCTAGGTTCTTGCTTCACTTTCTCAGAAGAAATAATATAAGACCACTTTTTAAAAATATGTTTTTGTGTCTTCAAGTATGTGTGTGTAAAACACCGTCTATAAAGTTATTGCACAGAAATAACTCACAGTTCATTGCCTAGAGCAGGCAACCCAGAATATTAACTTATTTCTTCTTCTTTCAACACCAAGTCTTACAGATCAGTCTTTTTCAACCAGAGCCTCCTGAAGGCCCCTTTCATATCCTTGTTCCACAGCTGTAGATGAGAGGGATCATCATGGGGGTGAGGACCCTGTACAACATGGAAATGATCTTGTTGCTATCGTGCATGGTCTTATCCTGAGACATCATGTAAATGGAGATGGCTGTGCCATAGAAAAGGGCCACCACTGCAAGGTGAGAGCTGCACGTGGAGAACACCTTGCCCTGGCCCTCCGTGAACCTCATCTGCAGCACAGCCACCAGGATCCTGCCATAAGAGGCTGCAATGAAGGCAAACAGAGCCAGCAGGGTCAGGGCACTGGTGCCCAGCATGAGGGACTCGTAGAATTGCAGGTCAGAACAGGCAAGCTTGAGCAAAGCCATGAACTCACACAAGAAATGATTGATAACATGGCAACCACAGAACTCCAAGGGCATGGTCAGCACGGGGACCACAGTCAGCAGGAAGGCTTCAGTCCACGAGGTCCCAGTCAGCAGACCACAGAGCAGGGACCCCATGAGCATAGAGTAGCGCAGTGGGTCACCAATGGCCACACAGCAATCATAAGCCATGGCAGCCAGCAGAAGACACTCCACAACACCTAGATAGAGCCCTGTGGCCATCTGGACCATGCACTATCCTAGTGAGATGACAGGAGTGGTCACCAAGCAGTTGATAAGTATCTGGAGCACACTGGATGTGGTGTAGCACATGTCCAGGAAGGACATTTTGCTGAGGAAGAAGTACATAGGTGTCTAGAGTCAGAGGTCATGGTAGATAAGGAGCAAGATAAGGCTGATCCTCAAGAGGGTGACTACATAGGACATGAGGAGCAGGCAGAAGAAGATGATCTGAGCCCATGGGTGCTGGGAGAGCCTGAGCAGAATGAGATAGACCTTCTCCATGCTGTTTTGGCCATCTATGCTCCTTCCAAAACCCTAGCTAAGTGGGAAAAGATGGGTCATCATGAGAGGTGGTTCAGAAATGGGAAGCTTCATACAAATAACTGTCAAGGCAACAATATTAAGGTGTTACACAGATTATTACCCCTTCACCCCTGCGTTGCCATGTCCCTTACTGGAAACATTGCTTAATATTCAGCAGCATTCATTGGCTCATCCAGTTATATAATCATTTATTGATCTGTACCTGGATGAATCGTTGGATGGATTGGGTTATTCATTCATTTTGTTCTTTTACATATTGGTTAATGAGTTTTTTCCTTCATTCATTCATGAGTCATTCACTCACGAATCCATTTATGGATGGACTCACTCATTGCTTCTTGAATAGATTCATTCACTCATTCAACCAACATTTCTGAACAGCTGCTAACTTGGTCCAGACTTTATCCCAGGCAAAGGAATTATAATGAAGAACAAGGAAAATAGGCTCTGCCTTCAAGGAGTTGACAACTTAACGAAAACTTGAAAAGTAACACAAGTATGCTAAGTTGGCTCACATTTGTGCTTAATTGGCTCCCTTCTTAGCAATGAAAACACTTAAAATTATTTAGATATCAGGATATTCAAAATAGAGATGTTTACTATTAAGAGCAAAGTGGAAATATAAAGAAAATCTAAAAATGGCAAGTCCCGCCATCCACTCATTCATGAATTCAACAAACAAATGTTTGTCACCCATTTCCTGAGAGTCTCTTCTAGGTACAAGACCAAGTAATAAAGAAGATAATGTGCTTGAAAACATGATTCCATTTAGGAGCAGAACCGAGAATATAGACAAAAGCAGATAAATAATAAATAATCAATAATCGAACCTTCAAACCCTGTAGTGGAATATCATAGGAACTGAGGACGGAAGGTGCACCCAACAGTGCTGGTCTTTTTGATGAGGAATTCAAACATCTTTAGAGAAAAGAGTCCCCCAAGAAGGGGGCTGATTGTGGCACCCACCTAACACTAAGAGTCACCATGCTTCCAAGCCAGTGTTACCATCACCAAGTCCCATCTCTGCTCGTGGTCTCAGCTCCTCATCTGGAAAATGGAGAGAATCACCCCACTATGTGGAGAGGCGAGTTGGGGGCTTAGGTGAAGGGACAACAGCAGGCACAGGACTGGCCAGGTCCACATGGACACTGAATAAACATGTCTCTTCCAACTTCCACTTTACCAACCCGGGGCCTCCCACTACTCTCAGAACACCCAAAGACCTTAATATGTTTTCGTACTGCTCCTTTCCCTGAAAATCTATATCTATATGTATCTGTACCAAGTTCTGAACTCTTAGGAGTTCATCGTACAGATGTGATCACATGTGCAAAACAAGAGATCCACAGGACTAGCTTTAAACCCATTCGAAAATATGTAAGTAGTGGGCTATATTCCAGAAGATAGAAAACTATCTTAATATCTATAAATATGGGACCAGGTAAAGAAATTACAGTCCATCCATAACCCAGAATACTATGCAAAAATGACAAGAATAATAAAATTTTTTATGTTGATATAAATAGATTTCTAAGATATTGTTAAATAAAAAGGAAGGAAGAGTGAGTTTGGTGGAGGCAATAATTAGGGTGAGAACAGTGAGTGTGCTAAGGTGAGAGGGAGAACAGTGAATAGTTTTTTTAAATGAGAAAGAAAACACATGTATAAATTTGTCACCTTCTTTGACCTGACACCCAACTTGAACGCTGTCACTTGAACTGATGAGAGAGGACATGCAAGTAGGACAAGGGAGCACAGTGGGGATACTGTAGTACCTACCTAGCACTTGTAGGAATTTGAGTTTTGGGTAAAAGAGACCTTGCCTTAATCTGAGGGAACAGAAGCATCCCAAGGAAGTGTGGAGAGAGAGAGAGAGAGAGAGAGAGAGAGAGAGAGAGAGAGAGAGAGAGAGAGAGAGAGAATATGACCTTACTAGCATGGCCATGTAGGAAAGGGAAGAGCATGCAGGATGCAGGCAAAGGGGAAAGGATGGATGGATGGATGGATGGATGGATGGATGGATGGATGGATGGATGAATGCATGGATGAATGCATGGATAATGGATGGAAGGAAGGAAGGAAGGAAAGAAAGTGGATGTATGGATGGAAGGATGGATAGGTGGATGGATGGAAGTTTGGATGGAGAGATAAAGCTGTATGAGGTATAACTCCTTTTCCTATACTTCTCCCACATACCTGGCACCAGCAGGGTCTGATCCGGGAGCTTCACTCCTTCCTTCCATGAGGGGAGCACACATAAACAGGACTCAAGGTACTCTGGAACTTAGTAGAAGATAAGAAGATAATCCCAAGGAGGTCCATGTAGAAAGTCTTAGATCACAGCACTTTCTCAAGCAGTGTTCCCAATATAAGGACCTCCCTTCTCCTTCTCTCTGTATCTCCCTTCCAGTCTTCTGTACAGTATCCTGAGGGCAAGCTGAGGCAGGAGAAGAAACAAGGGAGTGGAGAGAACTGGGTAATTGGAAGTTCCCTCCCTTTGAGATCTCTGGAGTTTCCTAGGCGCCCCCTAGGGACCCCATGCTCATTAGCAGAAGATGGGACTGAGAAGTTGGGACAAAGGAAACTTTCTAGGTTCCTCAAAGTCATTAGAGGGAAAGTTTGGTGAGTGGCTGCCCCTCTCACCAAAACCTGAGCTGCCCTGCGCATATGCGTGCAGGTACCTGCAGGTGGAGACAGTCTGGATGTGTGGATGTTATCCCAGCCACACAAGGGCTGGTTATGGAGCCTTCCTGAGACTCACTTATGTATGAAATGGACAGAGAAATCCCAGCTGTTGAGGCCTAGAAAGGGCTCGGTGAGAAGACTGTGCATGACTGTAATCTGAGGAAGAGAGATTCAGCCTTTGACACAAAGGAGCTGGCCTGGCAGTCACAGCTAGGCCTTAATGTTCTCCTGTGGCACAGCCACAATTTCACGGTGCACTGACACAGACAAGGCCATTCTGTGACTGTGATGCATGAGACACAAACGAGATGATTCTGCAATCATGTATGAACGCAGACAAAAAATGAGCAGTGGCCAAGGAAAAAGAAGTCCTCTCAGACTTTTAGGGTGACCACCCATCCCAGTGGGGAGATGGTGGCCAAAAGTTGCAATTATGTGGGATGAATGTCTAGAGAGCCCGTATACAGCCCAAAGGCTACAGCTAGTAATGCTGTGTTGAAAATCGAAAATTTGCTGAGAAAATAGATTTCAGGTGCTCTCACCACACACAAAAAATGGGAACTTTGTGAGGAGATGATATGTTAATTAGTTTGGCTGTCATCATCTTTGCTTTGCGTGTATGTGTATCAAATAGTCATGTTATGCACCTTAGATATATGACTTTTATTTTAAAAGTTACATTTAAAGAAATTGAAGAGGACCTACAAAATTGAAGAATGTGAATTGGAATAGTCAATAATTTTCAGATTTCATTTTTACCTTTATCAGTTTATAAGTTTTGTGTCATTCTAGTCAAAATCACACAAGTGTATATGTTTGCAAGGATAAGTCTGTCTGAAACTAGACAAACTTGTTCTAAAATTTACATGAGCATAAACAAACCAACTCTAATGGTGCTTACCTCAAAGCTACAGAAATAAACAATGAAAAAGCCTTACCAATGAACTAACAAAGAAACTGAACAACACATAAATGTTTATTTAATTTATAGGAAAAAACAACATTGCAGAGAAATGAAGAAAGAATGGTGCTTTCATTATTTGCCTTTAGCCCAACTCACTACTATTAAGAGAAACATGAAAATTTCCCAGTCTAAACTGTTTTTTTCTCCTCTTTAATTCCTCACCCCTCTCCTACTTCCACCCCTGACCTACTGATGTTGCCCTCTCTCCTTAAGAACTAGATTTCTGAAGGTGGGGCCTGCACCTGCAGGATATAGTCCGTGGCTCCACCTGGGGTGCTAACCCAGGACCTTCTGTGTGTAAAGCACGTGTGCTAACCACTACACTATGAAGCCACTCCCTCAAAATTATGTTCCCTCTGAAGAAAAAAAAAAAGTCAAAAACAAAGTCAAAAAAAGTCAAAACCAATGAAACTCCTAGAGGATACATTGATTTTGAATGTGTTTAGACTTTAAAACCAGTGCGATTGATAAACTTGATACATTTAAACTAAGCACTCTATCAAAAAAAAAAAAAGGAAATGCGAAGTTAATATAATGTGGGAAATTATTTGCAGGACATATATTTGAAAAAGAACTCATCTTGAACACAGAAAAAACTGCTATAATGCAAAGAGAGATGTAAAAAAATTCAATACAAAACATTGGGGAAGAAATTTAAATTAGCTCATCAGAAAGGAGGAGGCCATTAAATATATGGGAAAAAATGCACAAACTCCTTAGCAACCAGGAAAATGCAACAGAAAAATGATGTAATGAGATATCTACAAACTCTCTTATACAGTTGACATCAAAAAAGCGCTTACGGTTAGTACTTGGATGGGAGACCACCTAGGAATACCAGGTGCTGTAGGGGTTAAAAGAAAAAAAAGCGCTTACTGCCAAGTTTTGGAATGGAAGATAACATGGCACTTTTCTTTCACTTTTGTTGGAAATGGTAATCGGTCAGCTGTGGCAATAAATTTGGCAGTGTCTACCAGTTTAACACAAATTCTGTGATGAAGCAATACCATGCATACGTGTGTAGTTGATGGTAATGCATGGACTCGAGCACTGAGATGCGTACAAGAATGTTTATAGCAGCGTCAAACCAGAAACCACAGAAATGTCCATTAACACAAAAATATATGAAAAAAAAATTGACACGAAAAAGCAGTAAAAACGACCAAATGAGAGTTGCATGCAATAACATAGTTAAATCTCACAAACATGCTGAAGGAGATATCACAGAACACCTAGTGTCTGAATCCATGTATATAAAGTATCAAAACGGCTAAATGAAATTATACCGTTAGACATGGTATTGAGTTAATAATATTTTGGGGGAGAGGGGTAAAATGGAGGAAGCAAACTCTGCAGACTCAGAGATCTTGGATTTCCGGCCTCCAAAATTTCGAGGGAATGGAATTCTGTCGTGTAAGCCACTCTGTTTGTGGGCCCTTCCTACAGCAGCCCGAGGAAACAAACCACTGGCCCTCCTAACGGTTCCCGCAAAAGGACTCATCTGATCTGTGTTGCTATGCTCCTGCAGAGGCCAGGAGCCCAGCGGTCCTAGCTCCGCCCACTCCTGCCCTCCCTCATGAATAGTCATGTCCCGTGCTCCCCCAGGTTTTTAAGACCTTCCCCTATTCTCACCTGCAGGATGAGCTTGCTTCATCTCTAAGAAGCTACTAGAAGACCAAAGACTCAAGTGCTCTGTGGCGTGGCTTCTGCCTACCATGTGAACAGTCCTAACCCCCAGCACCTCAGGATGGAACTTTATTTGGAAATGGGGTCACTGCAGATATAATTAGCTAAGATGAGGTCATACTGGAGAAGGGTGGCCTCTAATCCAGCATAGCTGGTGTCTTTATGAAAAAAAATTTTTTTTGGAGGCAGAAAGGTGTGCAGGGAGGATGCTACGTGAAGATTGGGGTTGTGTTGCCAGAAGCGAAGGAACTACCAGAAGTTTGGAGAGACACCTGGAATTGATCTTTGCGTGGTGCCTTCAGCGGGAGCCAGACATCTGGATATCCAGCTCTGGCCTCTGGAGCTGTGGGACAATAGATTTTAGTTGTTTAAGCCATTTAGTTTGTGGTACTTTGTATGACAGCTCTAGGAAACTAAAAGTTTTAAAATATCTATGTCTCTGAACCACATTCTCTGCGCTTGCCCTATTTTTATCCTTAAAAGAAAATGTTAAAATATAGTTTTTTAAAGGTAAAATTAAAATTAATAAACTTTTAATCAAAGGTCTACAAAATATGGTATTATGTCAACTAGGCCATTTCAACTCAACTCAATGACTTTCAGTGCTGAACATGGTACATTTAACATAATGGGTACGCTACAGGAGGCAGGTCTAGTGCTACCTCACTACCGCGTTTCCACCTGGCACTGATCCTCAGTCCACCCTGTTTATATTGCACACCACCCAAAAGAGGTGTTGCCTTTAACAGTGTCACCTCCTTTCTACACACAGGGGAAACAAAGGCACAAGAGCTAACGAGTCCAGCAAAGTCACACTGGCTGTTAATGGCCCAGGCAGGAGCCAAAGCACAGCACCGTGAGGTGCTTTATATTAGGGGTTCATGAAATCCAGCCCATTTATCACAACCATTTATTTATTAATGAAATAAAACAGGATGGACTGGAATACAATTTTTTAAACAGGTGAGGATTTTGTCCCTGGGACATCACCTTTTTGCTCCCCCATAAGACGAGATGCATCTGAAGGCTAAATAGTTTGTCCAAGGCCACTTAGCCCGGAGTTTGAACCTGGGGCCTATTCAATGCAAGTGTAGGGGCTCCGAGTCACCGGGCAGCCCTGTCGCTTTATCATCACCCAGGTCAGATCATCCCTGCCAGGAGCAGAGAGATCATCGCATCAGAATGGCAAAGCCAGCCTCAAGTGACACTCCCTGGACACGCTGCACTGTCATTATGACAACCATTCTGTCCTCTACCTTCCCACACGCTGGGCCCAGGCATCTGCTTCTGCCTGAGCTTCCAGCCTGTTGGCAGCCCTACAAATCACAAACCACCAGTTCATTAAAATAAACCTCAATCTGTCTGTGAATAGACGGAAAGACAGGTAGATAGAAACACATATATAGAGAGATTTGTATCTATCTACTTACTTCTATATCTACACTATTGATTCTGCTTCTTGGGAGTATCTTGATCGATTGGATTTATTTTATTGCTCCTTCTTAAGCTGGGAAAAACCCAGATGTTTCCAGCAACATCCTTCATCACAATGAGAACTTGGACACATCAATGTCCTTCAGCTGAGGGCCAGCTCAATCAGTGTGAGGTGCGAGTCAGGCACGTGCCAACTTTGGGCTTCTTTCACCAGTAAGGGGTAGGGAGGTTCAAGTCACATTTGGAAATCTCTTTTTAAAGTGATAACAACTGTATCTGACATGTGGCCCTGATAGGAAAGGTCTGGGAATAACAGAGAGTAGTTGGAAGAACTTTGCACATTTTTTATACAGGAGGAGTTTATGCAATGACACAAGTGTGTGTGAGCCTAGACTGGATGTGATCCATATTTATGTGTGTGTGTGTACAATAGATCACACACACACACACACAAAAACACACTAATTTTCCACCCTTCCTTGAATCCACCCCATTTGCAATGTGTCCGTATTCCCAGTCCTTGAACCTGGGCTGTACTGGTAGGTTGCTTTGGCCTCCAGAAAGCTGTGAATGTGAAAATGTGGACTCTATGAACCCTACCTGGCAGCCGTGTGGATGAGCCCTGGCTGGCCTGTTGGCAGATGAGTGAGTGCATGGAGCTGAAGGAGCTGTGTCAGTGGAGGCCACCTCAAAGGAGCCAGCCCAGTTGGCCCAGCAATGACCACAGATGCATGAGTGGGCCTGGCCAGAACTAGAAGGGCTGCTTGCCTAACCCAGCCCACAGCTAATAAAATTAAGCATGCTGGTTCACAGACTCTGAATCAGTCTGCTAGGGCTGCTCTAAAGAAGTACCACAGACTGGGTGGCTCACACACGGGATGTGTCGTCTCTGGGCTCTGGCGGCTGCCGGTCTGGAATGAAGGTGCCAGCAGGGGTGGGTGTCTCCCCAAGGCTGTTAGAAGGGTCTGTGCCAAGCCTCTCTCCTTGGCTTGCTGACAGACGTCTAGGCCCTATGTCTTCACACCATCTCCCCTCTATGCCAATTTTCTCCTTTTTATAAGGACACCAGTCCTGTTGGATAAGCACCCACCCTAATGACCTTTTTTTCACTTGGCCACCTCTGTAAAGAATGTATCTTCAAATAAGGTCATATTCTGAGGCACTGAGGGTTACAAAGCCAGCATGTCACTGGAGTGGGGACAGAAGTCAACCCATAACAGGTAAATATAGCTTTTTAAAGTAATTGACTTTATAAATTGTAGCTAAAGGAATGGAATGTTTGAGCTGTTACCATTGTCTGTTCTTTGAAGACAATGGTCCTCTCCTGATTTCGGCAAAGGTGGACAAGGGTTCATAAACCCCTAAGGTGATGATAATATATCCTTGTTGTAAAATCATCACTGTTTTTCATAAAAGAAAAAAATAGTACTATTTCTCTTGGTATATATTTGGACTATTTCTGCTTTTCTTTGGTAAAATCGTACTTGCTACTGTTTTCTATCAAAGAAAATAAGGCTATTTTCAATAGAAAACAGTAAGGGAGAAGGGATTAAGAAGTAAAAATTAGAAAAAAAGTACAAATTGGTAGTTACAAAATAGTCATGGAGATATAAAGTATAGCACAAGGAATATAGTCAATAATATTGTAATAACTGTGTATGGTGCCAAAGGGGTACTAGAGTCACTGGGGGATCACTTTGTGAGTTACATAAATGTCAAATCACTATGTTGTACACCTTAAACTAATATAATATTGTATGCCAGCCGTAATTGAAGAATAAAAAAATATTTTAAAAAACACAGAAAAACAATTACTGAAAATATATGAACTGAAAAAAATAAATAATAAAAGAGTTGCATTTATAATCACACCAAAGAGAATTTTTAAAAAATAAGGCTATTTTATAATGAGGATTTAAAGTACAGTATAGGGAATATAGTTAATAATTCTGTAATTGTGAATAGTGCCAGGTGGGTACTAGACTTGTGGAGGTGATCACTTCATAAACCATATAGATATCTAATCACTATGTTGTATGCCTGAAACTAATATAATATTGAATGTCAACTGTAATCAAAACATTTAAAAAATAATAAATTTTTTAAAATAAGGCCATTTTGAATTCAACATTTACTGCGGACTTCTGCTTCTGGCCAAGATGAAGTGACAGGGACTATACAAAGGGGCAAAATATAAAGCGTAGTGGTTTTTAAGGCAGGCCCCATCAGGCTGTGACAGACGGTGATTACTGATACATAAGGATGGGAGAGGTGAGCCCTACAGCTGCCTTGGCTTACTGTCTTCAGGGGCTTTCCAGGTCACGGTGCTGGGGCATGGAGTCAGCCCTGTAGACTCTCAGAGGTGGTAAGACACAGCTGAGCGTCCAGGAAGACTAACGTGGCCACATGTTATAGGAAAGAGCTCTGAAGATATACAGCTACAGAGAGAGGATACCAGAGGTCTGCAGAGGTTCCCTTGAGCACATAGCAGCTCAATGAGCTGAGGCTAGAGAAAGAATTACCCCACAATATTAGAGCAAACAGTGCCAAGCACACACACCCAACCAGGACACACAGTTTCCCTAATGCAGACTATTCCAGCTTTTAAAAAAAAAAAAAAAAGGAAAAACACACAACAGTGATTCCACACCACCTTCAGGAATGGTCCACAAGAATCTGGATGACTGGCCTACACTTTCTGCCTCATTTCTCAACCCTGCCTATCTCAGTCAGCCACTGCCACTAAGCTTTCATGCAGCAAACAGCTCCTCCTCTTGGTGGCTTGCTCCCAGGTTAATCCTGTTAAAACCCTGGCAACCATATGAGAAGTCTCATACTCTGAGGCCACCACTCTGTGAGGAAGCCCAGGTTAGCCACACCCAGATGCCTGGCCACGCCCAAAAGACACTGGACAGAAGAGCCCAGACCCAGTGACATAGCCCCACCTGGTCATCCTGGCCCTCTCTAGCTGTTCAACTTGCCCCAGGTGTAGTACCATTGTGGAGCAGAGTTGCAGCCTTCCCTGCTGTGCCCTGCCTGACTTTCTAAACCATGGAAGAATGAAATGAACATAACCAATGTTTTTCCTCATGATATACCTGAGTACAAAGGTCCTTTCCTGTATTTGAGTAATTCTTGATTTTAACTTCCTGCGGTAGGGGAAACTTTTTAGTGCTCAAAAAAGCTGCAGTCTTCTGAGCGCCCCGCACGGTTTATAAGGAATATGTAAGAGATTTTTCAAATATTCAAATATAAAACCAAACAAAAAAAATCAGCGGCTTAAAAACCACAATCCTTTAGTCTCGCGCTCACAGGTCCGTGGATTGGCTGGAAGTCTCTGAACACGTTCTTATCATGATGACGCCAGAAGCTTCCAGAAGGATGAGGAGAAACCTCACAATGCCTCTTTAGGTTTACATAGAAAATGAAGATTTGACTTGTAAAAAAAGCCTGTGTGATGGTTTGTGAGTCGCCATGGGTGTACATAAAATAAGGTGGCGTCTCACAGTTGATGGCATGTTGACTTTCTCCCCGTTCTGTATTGACATGTTTCTTGGCTTTCCCAATGATTTAAAAATGATTTCGTGCTCATGTGTCTAATGGCCGAAGAAAGAATTTATGAAGGCCAACAGAATTCTTTCATAGAAAGCACTTTAAAATAACTGTTGGCCAATCGTAGAGTCTGTGTACGCGTTAACTATTACAATCATTTACCCATGTAAATGGATTTGTCATCTTCTTTGCTCTGGACTGGAATTACATCCAATTCTGAGACAAATGACTTCCACGGCTTAATGGTGAAAAGCGGGTTGCAAAGCTCAGTTCCAACCTTTTCTGTGGTGTGCAGCCTGTGGTGAGAGACTTGACCTCTCTGATCCTCAGATTCTTTTTTTCTAAGCCTGTAGACTCTGCCCCTCCTTAAGGAAGAAGAGTCCCGCCCACATATTACTGGTCCCGCCCACAAGCCTGCGCGTCAGCCGTGTTGGGCGGAGCTCGGGCAGACACGGCCAAATCCCCGCCCACATCCGCCCCGCCCTCCTCGGGATCCTTCGCGACTGGGTCCCTTCGACTCGCTCCGTGCAAATGCAAGGACTTGTGGGAGTTGTAGTTTTGTTAATCCAGGTTCTGCGGGCCTGAGTCGCTGCGCAGGAGGGGCGCGGCTCATTTTGGGAGCTGTAGTTCTTGGGAGTCTCACGCAGGCCACGCTCTCTCAGCGCGCCCGCGTAGTCCGCGCTGGCCTGGCGCATCGGCCCTTTAACGGAGTTAGCAGCATTTACCTGTGCGGGGCGCACGTGTCCGCGCCACTGTAGGACGAGGCGGGTCACTGGGAGTCCTCGCTGGCCGGATAGGGCCAGAGACCGAAAATAATCTGACCCGAACTCATCAAGCTCGGCAGCAGGCGCCCCAGACCTGCCTACTGTCCGGGAGGCGAGGGCGCCGATGTGTGGTTGCGTCTGTCTATATGTCCGTCTCTCACTCTCTTTCCACTCCCCATCCCCCATGTATCTTTTGGTCTCAGTATGTTCGTGACTCTGGCGGCTTGTGCATACAAGTCCTGCCTCTCGTGTCACCGTGTTTGCACCTGCGTAACTCCACAACTTCGTTCCCATGTACTTGTGAACATGACTCCCGTGTATGAGTCCGTCCGCGCATGTTGCGTGTGGGTGACTCCATCAGTTTGTGCCCTTGCGGGTGTATAACTTGTTCGTGCAACGTGATGTGTTTCTGTCCCTACATATCACTGTGTGTTCACACATGCCAGAATATGGTGACGTGTGCGTAAACGAGTGTGTGTCTGCACTTGTGCGACTTTGGGCATGTGTGGAACTTGTTCTACTGGGGATGAGGGGTGTGATTCCACATATGTGTGTATGAGTGTGCAACTGTGTATGAAGGCTCAGTGTGTGTGACCGCCAGCCTGGAGCTGGGCAGCCTGGGTGTGCCTGTATCATTCTGTGTGTGCCTGAGTGTGACTACGTGTAGAGGGCTGTGTAAAGTGTGTCACAGGATATTTATGACACCTCAAGTGACATCACTGTGTGTGCTTCTGCACATTGGGAAGGCCCTGCACCAATGTGACTCGGGTGCCTGTGAAGTCTACCCACCCGGTGTGGCTCTGTGTGTGCTGCTGTGGGTGGAGCCCTAGCACATGGGCTGCCTGAGTGGAGTGGGGCAGTGTGTGTGACCTTGTGTGTTTAGCTATGTGTGCGGGTACAGGTGTGGGCTGCCCGCGTGCTTGGAGCCATGCGCCTGTGTGAGACTGCCTGCCTCTTTGTGTGTGGGGAACTGTGTGCTGCAGCATTGGGTGACCTGTAAGGGCACATGAGTGCCAGGGCAGGTGGTGGTATAACTGCACCCCAAGGTGTGATTGCATGTGTGTGTGTGAGAGAGAAAAAGACATGATGTGTGTATCTGCCTCTGACCATGTCTGTCTGCCCATCGATTGCCTATTTGTGCATGTGACCATCATCCTGGGTTCCCCTAACCCACTGACCTCCACATGCACACATACTAAACACCCTGTACTTTTGCTCTGCCTTCCTATCTCTACCAAGAACCCCCTTTCAGGGCTCCCCATTTCTTTTTCCCACAGATGCCTACTGGGCCCACTGAGGCACAGTCACTAGAGCAGGGCCACAGCCTGAGTGACATGGACAGGACCTAATGCTCCCAAGACCATGAGGTGGGTACCTCTGCAGTTATGGGGACTCAGCTGGGCCCAGGAGGGGCCAGAGGGCTGCCTATGGGGGTGGCACCAGAACTCCAGGTCATGTTCCAGTGCTGGGGAAGAGCAGCATTACCGGCAACTGGAACAGCTAGTGTGAGGGTAGTGCGGAGGGTGGTGCTGCAAAGAGTGCAGTCTGGAACCTGTCAGCCCCAGCATGGGCCCTGGCATTGCCACTCCTGGGGCCTTCCTGAGGGATAATGGGGTAATCCATGGCAAGAGCTTCAAGGGTGCTGGGTATACAGCTTTGTGTCCAGCAGGTGCTGGTTATTATTGCCACCATATGATAGTCTATGTTGGCCTGAGTGACCAAGAGAAGCACTTCTCAGAGGGTCCTGTGTCCCTGAGTCACCTGGGGCTTTCGTTAAGCAAATTCCAAGTCACCGCTCCCACTCCTGGGGCAAGGCCAAACTCTGCCTTTGTTGCTGCTCAGCTGGGCCAGGGTGGAGCAGTGAACCTTTGCTACTTACGTCCATTATCCCCCAAAATGAATGATCAGTTCTAATGTTTTTAAGCCTAAATTGCCTTATACTGGACACATTCCTTTGCATCCTACCTTGTTTGCCAACACTGTATTTGAGGTTCTCAGCTGGTGCAGTTGCTGACAGTCATTCATGTTTATGCTGTGAGACAGTCGAGTGTGCAAATGTACCCCATTTAGCTGTCTGTCCCCTTGTTGATGGACAGTTGGATTGTTTCTAGTATTTGGCTGTTACAGACAATCTCAGACAGGCTTCCTGGCACACACATGTATTCACGTTCCAGAAAATGTAAGGACTGGGCCACTGGGGATGTGTCCTCAGCTCTCCTGGAAGGTGCCAGCATTTCGTCTAGTACATGCTACCACCAGCAGTATACATACAAGGGATGTGGGGCTGCTTTTTCCCCTGTGTGTGGGGAGGACCAGTTCTTCTACCAGAAAGAAAACTGTCCCCCTGGGTGTATGAGTCAGCTCAGGCCACCAGAGCAAAATACTGGGCTGGGAGCTTAAACAACAGACATTTGTTCCTCACAGTTCTGGAGGCTGGCAGTCTGTAATCAGGTGCCACCAGGGCCAGTTATGGTGAGAGCCCTCCTCCTGGGTTACAGATGGCCATTGTCTTGCTGTGTCCTCACATGATGGAGAGAGTGAGCTCTGGTCACTTCCTCTTATGAAGACACCGATCCCATTTATGGGGGCTCTACACTCAGGACCCCAGCTAACCCTGACCACTTCCCAAAGGCCCCATCTCCAAACACCATCACATAGGAGGTTCGGCCTTCCACATATGGATTTTGGGGGACACATTTCAGGTGGTAGCAATAGGTAATAAGCTAAAAGATTCATTTGTTTTCTGCAGAATATTTTTAAATTGGTTTCAGTTCCTTTAAGTCAGTGATTCTCAACCAGGGTCAGTTTTGTCCCTCCGGAGGGCACATGGCCATTTCTGCACACATTTTCGGTTGTCACACCCAGGGGTGTATTTGGCTGGGGAGAGGGCAGTGCACTGGCATCCAGTGTGTAAAGCCCAGGGATGCTGCTCAACATCCTGCAACTCACAGGATGGTCCCAGGACAGAATGATCTGACCAAAGCTGTCACCAGTGTGTAGGCAGGGACCCTGAGTTGGGTTCTTCCTAACCCAGGACAAATGACAAACTTTATTTTTTTTCTTTTGGATCTGGTACCCAGCTGTGAAACCGAGGCAGCAGCTTTGGAGTGGGGATATCAGGACTCCTGGTGACCACCACCCAGGGTTCAGAGTTGGGTGAAGCCTGGACACCCGAGGGTCAGTTCAAGGACCGGCAGAAAAAGCTAGAAAGCTTTGCAAAGCCAGAGGCCCACCAACAGGACCCTGCCTGGAAGTGTGGTGACCTCGATGGAGTCCTGGGAACCAGTCCTACGGTTATCCAGATCACTCACGGGCCCCGGGGGCACGGCGTTCGAGAAAAGAGCCTAAAACAGAAGGATGCAGAGGCTGGGGGCCCCGGGGAGCCGTGGAAGAGCGAGGACTGTGGCATGGCCTTCAGCTACAGCTCGGCTCTCACGCTGCCCCGGAGGGCACACACCAGGGAGAAACCGTTTGCCTGCCCCCAGTGCGGCTGGGCCGTCAGCTGGCGCATGCACACGGGCAAGCGGTCGCACGCCTGCACCCAGTGCGGCAAAGCCTTCAGCCAGGGCTGCTACCTGGCGGCGCACTGGCGCACGCACACTGGCGAGCGGCCGCACGCGTGTCCCGACTGTGCCAAGGCCTTTGCGCGCCCTGCGCACCTGGCACAGCACCAGCGCGTGCACACGGGTGAGCGGCCTTTCGCCTGTGGCCAGTGCGCCAAGCCCTTCCACGGCCGCGCGGCCCTGCTGAAGCACCAGCGCGTGCACATCGGCGAGCGGTCCTTCGCCTGCGCACAGTGCCCCGAAGCCTTCCCTTTCTCCTCGGCGCCTTCACACATGAGGCGCACCTGGCTCAGCACCCGCGCGTGCACACCGGCAAGAAGCCTTACATGTGCACTGAATGCGGTGCCCTCTTCAGCCAGAGCGCTTTGCTGGCCGAGCACCAGCGCATCCACACTGGCGAGAAGCCATTCGCATGTGCACAGTGTGACAAGGCCTTCACTCAGGTGTCGCATCTGAGCCAGCACCGGCGCGTGCACACCGGCGAGCGGCGCTACACATGCGCTGACTGCAGCCGCGCCTTCAACAACCGCTCGCACCTGGCGCAGCACCACCTGGTGCACACGGACGCCAGGCCCTACGAGTGCCTGGCCTGGAGTGCGAAACCGCCTTCGGGCACGTGTCCCTCCTCGAGCACCAGAAGATCCACACCGGCGAGAAGCCCTTCCGGTGCGGGGACTGCGGCAAGGCCTTCAGCCAAGGCTCGTCGCTCACGCCGTACCAGCGCACGCACACTGGGGAGCAGCCGTACGTGTGCCCTGACTGCGGCAAGGTCCGCAACTGTGCCTACTTGATCCAGCACCACATTGTGCACACTGGGCTGCGGTCCTATGAGTGCGGCGGCTGCGGCAAGGCCTTCAGGGTATCATTCAGCATCAGAAGATGTATGCCAACAAGACGCCCCATGAGCACGGTCCCTGTGGGAACACCTCTGTCCAGTTGCCACACTTCACCCGACCCCTGAGCTCGCACAAAGAGGAGAAGCCTGTTAGTAGTCGTGGCCCTGCAGAAACCTCCGGGGACCAGCAATGTAAGAGCTGACGATCACCGGACCTCTGGTACCAAGCACTGTGCTGAGCGCTTTCATGTTTGTCTCCAGCCTTACGGCACTGGGGGGGCATACTTTTTCATCTCCCTGCTGCCCAAAAAGAAACTGGGGCTCAGAGAAGTTCACGGACTTGCCCAAGGTCACACAGGGAAGATGTCACAGGGCCAGGACTGCACCCCACATCTGCTGGACTCCCCACCACCTCCCTGACCTACCAAAGTAGACCCAAAGAAGTATCTGTGGGTCTTAGGCTGGCCTCATAATAGTTAATTTCATGATTGAGCAGGCATTTGTTTAATAAATTAAATTGGATAAAAGGTTCAGCTCCCTTGACATCTCCTGGACAGGCTCTGCATACAATACTTCCTCGCAAAGTGCTGGGTGACTGAACGAATAGCTGTACATCCCAGCATCAGCCCTGGAGTCAGTTAGGGTCAAGGACCACACAGTTGGTTCCTCCTGGTGCCCCAGACATCACCCATCCCAGGTTTCAGCACACAGTAGGTCTTCAGGAAATAGAAACTAATAGGCCAGGTAAATGAATGAATAGTAGGTAAACATCCTTAGCACCAGCCCTGGATCCCCTCAGGGTCAGAGGCCACACCAATTCTGGTTCCTTCCTGTGGCCCAAACTTTGTTGAGCCCAGGCCTTCACACATAGTAGGTCCTCAGGAAGTGCCAAGTGACAGAGTGAGTTGTACATCCCAGATCAGCCCTGGAGCCATTCAAGCATTCAAGGTCAGGAATGACACGGTTCCCCGCCCCAGACATCACCCAGCTCAGGCCCCCACACTCAGTAGGTCCTCAACAAATATTGAGTTGACTGAATGAATAATTGAGCATGTCCATCTCCAGCTCTAGAGCTCTCAGTGTTGTGGACCACACAGTCTGGCTCCTCCCTCTGATCCAAACTTTGCCCAGCTCAGGCCTCAGCACACAGTAGGTGCTCAGGGAGTGTCGAGTGAATGGACAAATGAGTGAAATAGGACCCTCGTCTACAGACTTGAGACTGAGTTCCATCACCCAAAAGAATAGGAAAAACGCACTCTCTGCAGCCCAGCCGACAGGTTGTGGGCGGGGCCGGTGTCTGTCCCTTAGCCTTTTTGCCTGGTCCTAGTGCGGGCGCAGGGGCCCTGGCACCCTGGGAGAGCTCAGGCTTCGGGCTGTACCCACAGGCGCAGGGCTCCCACGGTGAGCTCTACCGCGCGTGGGTGGTGTTTCTTGGGGCACTGCCTTGTGTTTTAGCTGATTACCAGGCTGTGACCTTCTGTCCCTGCAGCGGAGCACCGACGGGAGGCGGAGCTGTGCGTGAGGAGAGCCTGCCCGCAGCCCCTGCTGCAGTAGGAGGGGCTGGGACCCTGGGGGACGTGTTAGGAAAGTACGCGTTTCAGAGCATCTACAGTCTAAGGGTTATAGGTAAGGTAAAGAGAAACAGGAATTGGCATTCCGCGAACGCCACAGCGCTGGCTGCCCAAGCTACTTCCTGGTGGCAGCGTGCAGCAGTCCCGTCAGCCCAGAAACGGCTCCCACAGTCGGAGCAGGTGGTTTCATGGTGAGAATTACAAGCCAGGGGCTACCCGGTAGCCAGGAGGGGTCCCGGTTTTTTCCAACGATTTTCAAATTTCTCATAGTTGACGATTTTCCCGCTCCACCGTGTGTTGCAGATATTGTCCTGGGAGAGGACAGAGCAGCGTCAAGCACATAAGAGAGAGGGTCGGACGGGAGGGGTCACACAGGCTGGTGCAGGTGTTGGGGAGTTCCTGGGAGGCACAGCGGAACCCCGCAACTCCTCGCCCCAATCTCAGCCTTCCCAGGATACAGTTCCTCCAGGCAGAGCCACCAGAGGAGGATGAAAGACCAGGCTGTTAGGACAACAGACGAGAACCGCTTCAACCCATAATTGTCAGGCGGTGGGAGGTGCTATTAGAGGATGGTGGTCGGGGGAGAGTGCTCTAAAAAGCAATGTTTGAGCAGAGACCTGAAGACAGTGACAGCAATGTGAGCTGCTGGGGAAGAGCATTGCAAGCAGAGGAAACAGCCAGTGCAAAGGTCCTAAGGAGGGCACCGTTATGCACTGGTGGTAACAGCGAGGAGGTCAGTGCGTTGGAGAGGAGAGGAAGGAGGGGACAGCACAGGGCAGCTCATGGGGGCTGTGCCGCCTTTGTGGGGACTGACTGGTAATGCTGAACTAGGGGGATTATGAATGGCCTTCATTATGGTTTCATGGCATCTTTCTGGCTGTTGGGTGGAGAACAGATCATCAGGGGTGTGGTGGATACTTCCACCATCAACAAGGTGACATTCCTAGGACATGATGAAGCCTAAACTAATGGCCACTGCTCACGTGATTTCTATTAGCATCAGGATTATTTCCAGTCCCCACAAGTTTGATTAGGACTGTGGCACCATCTGAGCCTTCCACAACCCCCTCGGCCCCCTACTAGCCCATCGGGCCTGGACGTCCAGGGTGGCCTCCTGGTGCACCCCCCGTTTCCACATGGCCCTGCTGCAGTCCATTCTCCACCATTTTTCCCACTGGTCTGTCCTGCCTCTGGCTTTTGCAGCTGATGTTCCCTCCCTCCATCCCTAGTCCACCCCAGCAAAGCAGCTATGGGGGGTGAGGTGTGTGTGACAAGGATCTGCTTCAAGTTCCCCACTTTGCCACATGGAAGAGGTGAGCATGGGACAGTGATAGCCATGCCCCCAGCTGTGTGGAGAAGGAGAAGGTGGTCACCCCCAAAAGGGAGCACAATTGGGAAGGTGACAGAGAAGAAAGGCCCTGGGAACCCACTGTAAATTAAGCCAGCTTCATCCTGAACTTGGGCGCAATGTGAATAATATCCCTGTGCTTAAGCTCATTCGAACTGAGCTTCTCTTATTTGCAACCAATAAAATCCTAAGGAATGTAATGATTGAGACTTACATTCTTTTAAGGGCCAGTTGTGGCTCATTGGATGCAATCAGCCCAAAAGAGAGATGACCAGAGAGGACCCCATACTTGTCCCTGACCTAACTCTACCAGCAGAGGCCATCGGAAATCCTGGTAGAACAAAATGACACAAAGAGCCTAAACACAGACGCACACACAGGAATTTAAAAAGATCAGGATGGTAATGCCAATCTGTTGACCACTGTTAGATAAAGTAAAATTTAAGGCAAAGGATTAAATGATTAAATTGGTTAAAGACAATTATTTGATATTTGACAAAGGATTCACAATCAGGTTTTCACTAACATTTATTGAATGCCTACTATATGCATGTCACCGTGTGTGGTGTTTACACATATTATTTAATTGGCAAAGACATAACAATGGTGTACTTATGATATGCATCAAATGGCACAGGTGCTGAATATATAAAGCAAAGATTGTAAAAATATATTGACAAACATAATCATACTAATAGATTTTCACATAACCTTATTGGTTTCTGGCAGACGGGGTAAGCCAAAATTAAATAACACATAACTCTCAACAACACGATTGATAAGACTGAATTAATTAACAGACATGTAGAGTTTTGAATTCTACAACCATAAAATACATATTTTTCTTAAACGTCCATGAAGCATGTACAAATTTGGATATGTTCTAGGCCACAATAAAAGCTTTTAAAAAAGGTTTTGAAAGCAGATATATTATAGGCCACATTCTCTGTTCACAGTGCAGTAAATCAAGAAAAAAAACCTATTTTTAGGTAAACCAAATCACTGAGTTTCAAAGCACTCTTTAGAAACATTATGATGTATTTAGACAACAGCATAAACAAGAACATGAATAATTAAACTGTAAGATGTGGTCAAGGCTATAACCAGAAGTACATTTATATTATTAAGTATAGTATTCTAGCAAATAATTTTATAAAAAGATAACATAAACAAATAAAGACAAGGAATAGAAATAATTAAAAAATAAGCCAAACACATATTAAAGGTAAACAAATTAAAAAGTAGAGAAATAATGGACATAAATAAATCTTAAAGCTGCTTCTTCAGAAAAATAATAATAAACTAGATACACCTTTGAAAAATCTGATAATGAGTAAACCACAAACAGAAGTTTCTTCCAAAAGAAAGGGGATGGAACCAAAGAAAAATACAATTTTGTTTAATTATAAAATAATGTGATTAATTAAGCCAATCATCTGAAAAGATATTCTAGGTGATAAAAGAACACTATCAATCATAAAAATTAGTGAAGTAAAAAGGATTTATAAACTGATAACATGGCAAGAAACTGAGAAACCCATCCCCCCTCCTTAGCTCTAGGATCTGATTCTCTTACTAAAGAATTCTTTCTAAATGTCAAAGGATTGATATTTCTCAAGTTACAAAAAATATTCAAAAGCATAGAAAATGAGAAAAGTTACTTCTGTGATGCAAGCTTAGCCAAGGTACCCAAACTTGGCAGGGACAGTACCCATCTTACATATGAAGACAGAGGCAAGAATCGTACAGAAAATATCTAGAAATAGAATTCAGCTTCTGAAAAGACAGGTACTCCACAAGCTTACGAAGACGAAGATAATTTGACATTAAGAAATCTATTAGATTTCATCGAGCCCAAGATGTACTTTTTTTTTTTTTTACCTTCTCTGAAGTCATAATGTGTGTCTCCTTGTTGGTGGCATCTTACAATTAAGTGGCATTTCTTCCTTTCTCAGTGGTATACAAAATAATACATTTTACAGTTGATGAGGTCTTAAGTTCAATACAATACAGTTAATGCAAAATCTCACACCGGAAGGTGAAATACAGCAACAACAAAAAAATAATCTCTATGGGCATTGAAAAGGCATTTGATAATATTCGACACCCATTCCTGGTGTTCAGCCATGACCCTACGTTAAGGGAACACAAGTTGTCCCTTTTGGAACAAGGGCCACCACTGGAGTTAAATGTAAACCATCATAGGCATCCCTGTCAAAACTAGGAACAAGAAAAGCACACAGAGGATTAAGAGTATGGTTGTTTGTTGTGGGGCCTTTGGCCATTCCACAAAGCCCTGGAACAGAAGAGAAAAAAAAAGGTATGAATATCGTAAGGGAGGAGCCACCACTATTACCTGCAGGAAGATGGGATCACACGATTGGCACATCAACTGAGAAGCCATTTGAATTAAAACTGTACAATGACGTCACTAAATAGATGATAAAGTATGTAATATCCTTATTCCCTAGCAGAGGAATTATCATAACAATGGTACATGTGATGAAAATGTCAGAGTGATTTGTAAAGTCTCCCCATCATAAACACCATCCCTACTCTAATGACTCTCAAATGTGTGCGTGTGTGTTGACCAACCGTCTTCTGGATTCCCAACTTAGATAAGTCTCACTGTCCCCTTGCCATCTCCACTTAGATGTCTAATGGGCATGTTAAACTTGTCATATCCCAAATATCCCCAAATCCCTCCTCTGTGCTCTTAAAAGCTCCTATGCTGTTTTCCCGCACCTTCTCCTTCAGGCTTCTCCAGATATCCACCTGTGATACCCTTGACACTCCTTTCTCTCACCACCCACATCTGTGGAATGAATGAAAGCTCTCCTCCCAGCCCAGTTCTCACCCACATCTCCCACTGCTCTGCCCTAAGTCCAATGTTCCCCCAAAGGCATGATCCGTCACACTGCCATGTCTTTGCACATGCTGTTCCCTCCCCTGCTCAGTCTGAAAAATTTTCACTTATCCCCCAAACCACAGGTGTGCTGTCTCCTGCTCTCTGGGACTTTCTAGAACAAGCCTCCTGGCCACAGAGTTAACGTCTTCTCTGAGCCACTGCACTGTAACCAGCACTTGCTTCTGCACCACCCTAGCTTGCCTCCCTCTCCACGCTGTGAGTCAATATATCTCTTTTCTGGCTTACACCAATCCGAGCTAGATTTCAGACATATAATTGGGAGATGGGATCCTCATGTGCTGCTTAGGGTACTTATGTGATTCTTCTAATAAGATAAATGTTTAAATAAAAGAATTACGATCATTATTTCACATATTAATGTCTTATGCCCCACCAAAGGAAACAATACAAAGGAATGTGCTTGATAAGTCTGTTTGGTTTCACTCGCAGGATCTGGATTAAAACCTAGTAGTAGATTAGTGGGTGGATGGATGGGTGGATGGATGGATGGATGAGTGGACAGACAGATGAGGTAGATAGATGGACAAATGAACAGAAGAATGGATGAATGGGCAGATGGATGAATGGGTGGATATGTGAATGAGTAGACAAAGTTTGGGTGGCTGAATGAGGGGACAGATAAAAGAATGGTTAAGTTATGATAAACTGATGAGTGAAGGGTGGAGGGTGGTAGGAGTTCCATGCACCACATGGAGACCTTCCACGCCTTGTCTGACTGCCATGGGAATGCATCCTGTCTCCTATGGGTGACCATTTGGGGCTCACATCCCCAAATAGGCATTAGTGGAACAGGGAAATTCCTAGCTGAAGGATGGACTGTGAAAACCCACTGAGTTCTGCAGAGCAGGACATTTGTAAAAGAGGAGAAAACCCCAACTTACCTGGGGCTCATCTGAGTCTTCCTCCACCAAGCTCCACTCCTGAGGAAGCCCAATCTCTTGAGAAGACAGACCTGGGCAGAGGTTGGGGGTGGAGGAAGAAGCCGTGAGTGAGTGACTGGGCCAGCTGTGTGGGCTCTGTATTTTCTTCCCACCTGGCATCTTATCCCTTTTCTCCTAATATCCTAACACACACATGTGCATATGCACGCGCGTGCACGCACACACACACAAACACAAACACACACGCACACACACACAAACACACACGCACACACAAACACCTGGCCAAGATCAGGCAGAGAGAATCAGAGACTTGAGTTCTGATCCTATTTCTGTCACAAATTACCTGGAAGATTTAAATTGGGTCACTTGATGTGCTCTGCTACTTGAGCCTCTGTCTTTTCTTTACCCGTCAAACTAGTAAGATAATGCATTCTCTTCAGGCTTCTGGCCAAAACTGAGTGAGAAAGCAGCAGAAGAAGCCACAGAACTAAACCAGGATGGTGAAGGCTTCCTTAGCTCCCAGCCGCCATGGAGTCTCCCCACATTGGAACTTCAACATCAGTCTCACCCCAAGACTGCACAGAACTAGGGATCAGGCCAAAAGTCAGCATTTTCCACCTTCCTGCAGATGTGCCCCGCTAGGAGCCTGACACCTCCTCCTCCCTTTCAGACTGGCATCCATATTATCCACACTCCTATCCCTGGGGAAGGAAGGACCCTGCTCCTGGTAGATGGTCCAGCCCCATTCTGCTGTAGAAATGAATTTCAGGGGTCCCCATCTCAGCAATGGTTGAACCCAAATCCCAGGACTCACTCTTAATATTGCTCTTGTCCTCCCCTCCGCCCCACTCACCAGCAAGACCTCTGATTCTCAGATCTCTGTGCTCACTCTATGTCCACCAACACCCCACCAAGCTAGGTCACCTCTCTCCCAGGCAGCTGCAGGAGTGTCCTAACTGGCCTCCCAGCTTCCACTCTTGACCTCCTCATCCTAAGATACATTCACACGCACACTGGACACAGCATTTCCCAACTTCGCACCACTGGCATTTTGGGCTGCATAATTCCATGGTGTCCTGTGCCCTGTGGGGTGTCTATCTCATGGCCCCTGCCCACGAGATGGCAGTTGCATCTCCCCAGTAATGATAACCCCAAAGATCTTCAGGCACTGATAAGTACCCCGGGGAGGGGTGGTGGGGTGCCGCATCACCCCCAGTTGAGAATCACTGAGCTGGAGGAATCTTTTTGAAATGCAAAGGAGAGCCTGTCCTTTTCCAAGCCTTCCCAGGCTTTCTAAAGACTCATATAACATATAAACTCCCGGCCGAGGTCTACGAGTTGTGCTATCGCTGGCCCTGTCCCTCGTTCCTCAAACAGCGAGCTCGGTGGCACTGCCAGGTGGTTGCATATGTAGCTTTGCCTGCCATCAACACTCTCCCTTGAGTGCATGAGACAACCGCATCCTCATGCACCTCTCACCTTCCCAGCCCCATGCAGGTCACTCTCCATCAATCATCCCATTACTGTCTTCACACCTCTCATCAGACATTATTTTTTATTTGATAAATAAAAAGATGGTCTGTTTTTACCACTGAAATCTGGGCTCTCTTAGGGCCATCTTGCTCACTGCTAGACCTCTTGCACCTGGCACGTAGTAGGTGCTTGTGGTAGATTGTTGTCCCCAGTGGCCTCCAACTTGTGCATTGCTCCCTGTGTCCTAACCCTTAGACAGTCCCCTCCCTCACTGATGCTGAGCTTAACCATGTGGCTCATTTTAACCAATGGTTATGGGCAACCGGGTTGCCAGTAGAGGCTTCAAAGTGCTTGTGAAGTGAGGCTTTCTCTCTCTTGCCCTGTAAACACCCCATGAGAAGTCTGCACCAGCCTGCTGGAGACACGTGGCCTGAATTCAGCACTATCAAAATGGCTAGACACATGATTAAGGTCATCTTAGATCAACCAGCTGCCCTTCCAGTTCCCTGCAGCTGTGTGAGCAGCAGGGGGACTGTCCCCTGAGGCCACATCACATTGCTGACCTGTAACGTCATGAGCAGAGAAATGGTTGTCGCTTTAGCCACTGTGTCTTGGAGTAACTGGTTACACAGCAAAAGCCGACTGACACAGGGCTCTGTAAAAATTCGTGGAATCAATGAGTAAAGGAATGAATGTCTCATCTTTTCCAGGTTCTGCCACAACCTTTCCCCCACCTCCCAGGGGACCCCTGTCCCCTCACCTTTCTCATCACTGTCACAAATGGAGGTCCCCACCTCCACCGCCACCCAGTCCTTGGTGAAGGTGGCACGCTTCTCCCAGGCCCTGCTCTCCCTAGGCAGCAGCATCTTGGTTCTCTCGGGCTCAAGCAGCTCCCGGACGTGCTCGGGCCTGAGGCTCTGCATCTCCATGAAAGCGGGTGTGTCCAAGGTGTGCTTCTTCTCCCCCTGTCCAAGGGTCTTAGGATCCCTAGGCACAGGATTTGGAACCTGAGGACTGACAGACATTTAATCATTCAACAAATATTTAGAGTGCTGAATGTGTGCAAGACATGTTTTCTAGGTGCCCAGACACAGCAGTAATGGAAACGAAGCTCCCTCCCTCGTGGAACTTACGTTCTAGTGAGGCAAGAGAGACAGGTGGTGTGTCACGTGGTGATCAGTGCTCCAGAGACAAATAAAGCAAGACAGGAAGTAAGGGGTTTCGAGGTGGGGGCAAGAGGGTGGCATGTGTATACACATGTGTATGCGCGTGTATATACACACACACACACACACACACACACACATTCCGTGTCCCAAAGTGTATACTCAGAAGTTTTTAGAAGACAGTCAGCCCCAGCATCTCTCTGGGTGCAGAGAGAAGGACCAGTCTCCCCGCCAGCCTCCTGCAGCCCTGACTTTCTACTTTCTCGTTATTTAAAAAAAAAAAAAAAAACATTTGTCAGGTTTAATTTAAATTTAAAGTCTAATTTAAAATTAAATATATTTTAATATTCTAATTCTATATCTTGTCAACCTGAAACTCAGGAGATTGTTTACAAGAAGCTATCTAAACTATAATAACGTTATGATCACTCAGTCCTTTACCTTGAGACGCTAAAGCTGGTTTTATGTTCTTCTAGAAATTTGTATGTATTACCAAATTTGCATTACGTAACCCACTGCCTGCCCTTGAGAATAGTAATATTTTATTTAAAAAGGAGTAAATTCTGCTTAGGTTTATTCAAATAGAAACTGTTATACCAGATTTTAAAATCATGGGGCTCCAAAGAGAAGTTGGACCTCAAGTGAGACAATGTTTGGAGTCAGATTCGAGAAACTTGCTGTGAAAAATAATATTTTTAAGACAATCAAGGAAATTTGATTATGGACTGAGTATTCAGCAATATCAAGAAATTGTCATCTATTTTTTTGAGTGCGAAATGACCTTTAGGATAGGTTAGAAAATGTCTTTTTTAAAAAAAAAAAAAAAGAGAGACGTTTTTGTAGTGTGTGGGGGTGAATTGAAGTGATGACTGAGATGGGCTTTAAAATACTCCTGTAGTGAGATAAAAAATAAATAATGGACACGATCTGTTTCCATGCCTTGGTTTGTGTAAATAACGCTGCAGTGAACATTGGAGTACAGATACCTTTACGAATCTGTGTAATGGAAGGAGATTAGACTTGGGCTGGTAAGCACCTAATGGAGTACACAGAGATCATAGCATAAAGCTGTACACCTGAAATTTATGTAATGTCACTGGCCAATGTTACTCCAATACATTTAATTAAAACGAAAAAGAAATAGATGCAAGGGGGTCAGAGCCAACATGCAAATGATGACTGCTGCACCCAGGAAGTGGAGAGATGGTGGCACACGATGCCATCTTTGCACCTGTGAGTGTATGTGAAACTTTTTCATAGTACTTCTAACACATCTATTACAGATATGTGGAATATGTTCTTTTCTCCTAAGTGACCAAACTTTGGAGTCTTCCTTACAGGAAGGCTCACAGGCCCCTGAAACCAAAATTCGAATTCATTTCCCAGATGCCTCTGCCAACTTCCCAACCACTAGCACGTCTTGCCCTCCAGATTCCTGATCTACAGGCACCATTGTTGATCTGGAGAAATCTTCTAAAGTAAAACATGCACACACCCTGCACCCCATGGTACCACCCCTAGACACTCACCCAAGAGAAATGAAAACCCATGTCTGCACAAAAACTTGTCCTCAAATGTTGTTATCAGCTGTATTTGTAATATAAAGCAGTTTATATTCACAGCTAAAGCTACTCAGATGTGTAATACAAAAAAAACATTAAGAATCTGGATGCCTATCAACAAGAGAATGGATAAGCAAACCACAGTTGATTCATATAACAGAGTGTTACTCAGGAATGAAAGCAACAACAAAGGAATACACACAACAACACAGATGAGTCTAAAAACATATTAGACTGAGTGAGAAAGGCCAGACAAAAAGGAGGATGTATGTGTGATTTTTATTGATTAGAAACAAAGCCTGGTACAGGCAAAATGCTTTGATGTTGATAGAAGTCATAAGACTGGTTGTATCTGGCTGGGGATGTGGAGAGGGGCACGGGCAACTTTTTTTTTTTTTTGGAGAGGGGTTGAGGTGTTCTATACCTTTTACCCGAGAAGGTGGCCCTAGGGTGAAGACCTTTGTGCAAATTAATTGAGCTCTACCTTCAATGAACTGGACACTTCACACGCATTGCTCTCTGTGTTTCAGACTTCACTAAACAGAACACTAAAACAAGATACACATTGTTTAAACTTGTGTTTTGCTGCACGCACCTGTTTCAATATACATAGAAATAACTGTTGGCTTTGGGAACTGCACAATACATAAGTTTTCTTGTGTTATTTCAACCTGGTTCAACTGGATCACCAACACCACTGGGATCGTTTATAAAGTCCCGACTTTAAACAGGTAAACTGTTCTCTAATGTAAGGAAAACATAAACCAATGGCAAATGATGCATGGTACGGGGAGAGGCGTTGGGAGTGGTGGAGTAGTTTTGGTAAAGGAGAGATTGGGCATCCTGTCTGATGAAGCTGCCCCATTCAGCCCAGCCAATGTTCACCGAGCGAAAATGTGGGCCCAGTATGGCTAAGTTTGCCTTCTCACAGGATAACGAAATCTGTATTTTTAGATGACACCTTCTACATTTTGAAAGGCCAATAATTATTTCCAGTGTTTAAAAGGAAGACACTGTGTGAGCCAAATAACACAGGTAGTGAGCTGGGCTAGACCCTGAGAATGCCAGTTTGCAATCTCAGTGCGGGTTGGGGAAGATGTAGGCCTTACATTGTAGGGTGTGGGAGAGGAGGCACAGACAACAGTTTCCAAGAAAAAAATTAAATGACCTTGATGGAAAGAAGTGAGAGCACTGGTAGGGGTGCCGTTTTGTTTACTGTTTTATTTTCAGTATGAGACATGATTAATCATGTGTTTAGGCCAAGGGGCAAGAAGGCACAGGAAGAGGAGAAAATGCAGGTGATGGGGTGAAAGGGAGAAGACAAAAGCCACGGGGTCCAGTTCAGAAGAAGCTGGGTCTGCCTGAATGGAGAAAGGGGGAGGAGAAGAGACAGGAAAAAAGCTGCAGGCATGACAGGGGTGCGTGTGTGAGGGCACCGACATGACACCCACAGCTTCAGTGTTCTGGGTGAAATAACAAACAGGTCTTTCCGCTGGGAAGAAAGGACAGAGACGCAGTCACCACCATCACCACCACCACCATCACCACCACCACCACCACCACCACCACCACCACCACCACCACCACCACCACAATAACAGTATTCGCAACATCCTCAGCCATTGTTTCCTGGAGCGTCCCAGTGCGTCAGGCACCGCGGCGCGCTCCGCGTCCTTTTTCTAATCTACCCGACGCCATAATTCTCCGAGACAGGCACGGATACGATTCCACCGTATGGACGCGGAAGGCCCTTGATGAAAGCCACGCGGCTGGCAAATAGGTGGGCGGGGAGGCGAACCCTGTCTGACCCTTGGCCTGTGCACCGAGCCATTAGGGAGCGTACACACGAGCCCAGACACACAGAGCGCACACATCCGCGGGATACACGCGGAAAGACGCACAGACGCAGCGAGCGGAACACACGGGGAGGGCGGCACACACGGACTGGAGCCCCCGAGACCAAAGCACGCGTGGGCACAGAGACCCCAAAGGCACGCAGACACGCAGACCGACACTCAGTGCTAGGTCATCCTGTGGTCCTCGCGCCAACGCGGAAATTCAAGTGCAATCCGCTGGCGGGTGGTTGTACCGCGCTTGGCGGAGGAACAGACTCAACCTAGGCCTCGCCCACCGGCTGGACTTGGAGGCTCCTTTCCAAACCCGTGTCCCTAGAATGCCCCAGCTCCCTCAACCTAGGCACACGCACACACAAACATTCACCCTCTCGTGCGCTTCCCACATCACCGCCGCGCCCCCAGCCCCATTTCCCCGCCATTTCCCCGCTCCCCTTCCGCCCGCGGTGAATCTGGAAGGACTCACCCTCCCCAACCAGACCCTGTCGGTGCACTGCAGAGCTGGCACCGCAACAACCTCAGCTGCGCAGACGCGGAGGCTGCGGGTGGGAGTCGGGGGTGGGGAAGTAGAGCAGGGTGGGCGGCCTTCTCCATTTCTCCTCCCCCCGGCCCGGGGGAGCCTGCGCCTGCAGGAGGGTGGGGAAGGAAGCGAAGGGGCAACAGTGACGACATGCCCGCAGTGCATTTTTGTGTTGGGGGGGGGGGGGGCGGCGCTCTGCTCGCAAGTGAGATCGACCACAGTGGGACTAACTGTTCACTCCCCGCTGATGGGCACTGAGGTTATGTCCATGTCTCGCTAAGACAACAAATTCGCACAGGCTCCTAGGCGGTTCCGTAGTCCACAACCCATGTGTGGGGTGGACAAGGGAGGAGGAAGGAGCTAGGCGGGGGGGGGGGGGAGGGGAATGGCAGTCCGGAGACCCTGGGGTCAGATGTTGACTTTGCCATTTGCCGCGAGTGTGCCCTTGGGTGTGTCCCTTATCTCTGTGCCTCAGTTTCCCATTCTGTTCAGTGGGAGTAATATGTAAACCATCTCCCGGATTGCTGTGAAGGTAAAAAAAAAAAAAACAATAATGCCTACAAACTGCTTAATAGCTGTTAGCTAATAACTGCTCTTATTATCATTATTATTCACCTTGACGATGCAGTGGCTACCTCCAATACTCTCATGGAAGCTACATCAAAATTTTAAATACGACAAAACCATAGATGAGGGAAGGAAGAGCTCCCTTTACAGTCAGTATTATTGTCACTTTACTGCTTACCAGTGAGGTGGAGCAAATTTACATGTTTGTTGACTAGGTTTCTTCTCTCTTCTGTGAATTACTTTTTTGTACCCTCCCTCAAACATTCTATCCGTTTCTATAGTTGTTACTTATTTTTACACTTTCATTATATATTCTGGATATTGATTCTTCACCTGTTTCTCTGTCTGGGGCAGATATTTTCCCCTCGCCTGTGTGTCCAGAGTGGTCAGGCAGGGACATCCACGCTCTCGAAAGCCACAGTAACATCTGCAAATGTTATCGCAGGTGAATTGGGAAGTCGTAGAAGGGTATAGAGGACGTGTGTGATATCACCTGATTTACATTTTCAGGTCATCAATGAAACTGCTGCACGGGGTATGCTATAGAAGGAGAAATGGGTGCAGTGGGAAGACCAGTTAGGAGGCTGTTGCAATAAACCAGGTGAGAATGACGAGGGCATAGAGTGAGGTGGTGGCAATGGGGATGGAGACCAGGGAAAGATTCAGAATATACTTTAAATATGGAGCTGAGAGGACTTACTGATGCGAAGAACATGAAGGGTGGGAGGAAGGAAGGACTCATGGAAGACTCTTGGACTTGGAGCTTGAGCAGCTAACTGAGTGCCCTGTAGTGCACTCAGTAGGGTCAAGATTTTTGTGTGTGTGAAGAAGATCCAGAATTCCCTTTGGGGCATGTTAAATATCCGGTGCCTGCATTTCTGAGGTTAAAACTAGTAGAGCCTGGATTCCTGAGATGCCAGCCTTCAGAGACTCTGGAGGTGAGGGTTAGGAAGGGGGCTCAGGAATCTGCTCAGAAGAGAGAACATGTATCTAGCAGAGGCTGTGGGAAAAGTTGGCTCTAGGTACTGTCCGTTGTGCTGAACCCCTTTCACACGAGCCTGTCCGCGGTGCTGACCTCCCAACCAACAGGCAAACCTGCCCGTTGCACCGAGCCCCACCACGAGACCTGTCCTTGGTACTGAACCTCTTATTCCGGGGCAGACCTGTCCGTGGTGCTGAATATTATGAGCTGTCCCTGGTGCCGAATCTCTAGGCAGACTAGATGGCTAGAGTCTCTCTCTCTCTCTCTCTCTCTCTCTCTCTCTCTCTCTCTCTCTCTCTCTCTCTCTCTCTCTCTCTCTCTCTCTCTCTCTCTCTCTCTCTCTCCAAAGAACCCATCTGCCTAGGAAAAGCCCTGCTGTTGCTTGGAAACAAAGCTTTCTTGCCTGTGGGTAGCGTGGAATGAAAGCAAATGAAGGTAAAAACTACAAACTGCAGTGTCGTTTTTAAGAAGCAGCTTTGGCTCTTAGAAGGGCAGAGCCTGGCAACCATCTGATTCAAATTATTAACGCGGAGTTTCCAAAACATCTCTTAAGGGGATCATGAACAAAAAAATGGAACACAAGAGAAAGATGTACCCAGGATTCAAGATGATGGTTACCTTGGGTTGGGGGAAAAGGGAAGTGCTACATAGATATAAATGAGTTATTGGAAAGACACTAGTGTTTATACTGTGAGGCGGGGTCACAAAAATATATTACTGTAATTTGTGTTAATACAGTGTGGCTATATTTCATGCTGGCTTGAGTTAGAAACATTTTAGATCATGAGTATATTTTAAAATGAGAAGACTTGCAATTTTAAAATTCCTCAAAAATTAATACTTTCAATATGATCAATTGTGTAAATTGTAAACTGTGTTTGTTATTTTAATATCACTTTAGCTGGTGAACAGTAATGCTAACCATCTTTTTCTTAGGATCAATTTGAATTATACAAGGTCTTCAAGAATAAGGTTCTGGCATAAAATCTAACCAATCTGGAGCTAATGGATGAATAAATGAATATGTTCATTTGCCCCAAAGACCTGATCACTAGGTAAGCCACAACTGCTCCCATAATTCAAGAAACAGACATTAATAAAATACCCACTATGTTCTGGGTATTACAAAAGACACCCAGAATGCCCAAGGCATACCTTCTTCCCTTAAGAGGATGATTCCCACAACTCTTCGAGGGTCAGGAAGGTTTGGGGCTCTGGTTTGAGCTCTTTGATCAGCTATATCCACTGAAAGCCGACTCTTACCCACTTTCTATCCTTTTGTGGAGTTGTGTGGCACCAAGCAAGGACTCCTGTAAGTAAGGATCATCCCACAAGGAAATAATCAACTTCATTCTTTTAAAAAAACTATAGAGAATTAATCCCACTGTGTAAATGCATCTAGTTATTGTGTGCCTTCCCCCATTTGGCAGACTTTTAGGTTATTTTCAAAAGATGATCCTTTGGGAGCCTCAGACACATGGGAAGAGCCCCAAATTCAACTTGTAAATGGCACTGTCAGGATTTAATCCAGGGCAATCAGTTGCCAAAGATCTTGTTTTACTACTATTAAAAATTCTTCAGTTTATTCTGTAGGAAAAAAGAAAGTTGACTGAAATGAGAAAACTCACTTAGTCACCTAAATCCTTGAAGCATCCAGTCCCTTGGGGTGTCTGGAGTAAAATCATAAAAGAGCAGAGAGCTGCCACGTCTGCTTAGAGAAATACGTTCCTTTCTCCCCACGCCATCACACAGGGCTTTTCTGCTGTTTGACTGATCGAGTGACATTTATTGAGAGCTTGTTGTGTCCTCACTACAGCTGGGTATTGTTATTATCATCATTTTATAGAACAAAACAGGTCTTTGTAAACTGATATGGAAAGATCTCAATGATACATCATTACATCGAAAAGGGCAAGTTGCAGAAGCACTGATGTAGTCTGACATCACTTATAGGAAAATACACAAACACAAAATCAATGTCAGATGTTTTCTATGGGTGCATAGATGTGTGAAGACTTGCCAATTAAAAACATAAAAGGTATTTAAAAGAAAAAGCTCACAGGTTATCGAGTTTATCAGAGTTGCATCTGTTCATTCATGATAAAAAAAAAAGAGTAGTTTTATTATTATTATCACAGCCAGAAAGTTCATGACACATCTTCAAATCTCAGAATGACAAAAATCAAGGATAAAGATGTTTTTGCTTAATTAAGCACAGGAAGTGTTTAATTTGTTATTATTTGAGGACCAGGACTAGGCAGGGGGGCTCTGTTATATTCGGTTCATCCCAGGGTACAAACTGACTTTTCTTCCTGACTATGGCTTGCCATGAATGTGACACTTTTGTTTCCACGTATACTATTTATATAAAATAAATAATTAAAATCTTAAAAAAGAAACAAACTAAAAAATCCAAACATATTGACAATTTAAAAACATTTCAATACAGAGATTTTAGAATATAAAAAAGTGCACCTTAGCATCAATGAAATATGATATGTAGATTTAATTATTACAACTTATTCAATAACAATAGTGCATGTTTCATAATAAGAGGGTGATCCACATTTGGCATAAATTACGGGATAGGTAATATTAGCCAGGCTAATTCTATGAATAAAGCAAGTGAGGCTCAGAATCAGTGCATTCATTTCCAGATACGCAGACACAAATTACATCTATTTCTAAAGGCAGAAATACACAAGTAAATGAAAAGGAAAAGTGCCCCCCAGAATATTCTAAATTCACAACAGTCACTCACCTCTAGAGCAGAGACGAGTTGAGCAGTGAGATCAGCAGGAAATGTTGCTTTATCAATGTTTTGATCTTTAACAACAACAAAAAAAATGTGTTTACTTACTAATCTCCAAGAAATAAAGCAAAATAATAATTTTTAAAAAGAGATTTGGAGACAATAAGCCCCCTCTGAGAGATGAGATATGAATTGTCCTGCTGATCCCTGATTCCCAATGTCTGGCACACTGTTCTGATGACTATTAGACAAAATGGCCTGATTCACACAGCCAGTAAATAGTTGTGATTCAGACCTAAGGCAGATTGGCTCTACAGCATGCCATCATCCTACTCCACAACAGGCAACTCCTGAAGACTTCTCAGCAGTAGGAGAGACACCTCCTCCCCTTCTCAGTCTCTTATCCCCAGAGAGGGGGCTGAGGAATGGCGGCGTCAAGCTCCTTCCGCATTGCCCTGGGTGGCTACTGGAGTCCTCTTCTCTGAGAGAAAGGACCCGGATCCATTCTAGGGCACCCAAACTGTCTTTTCTTAACACCCTTGAGAACTGGTCGGTTGCCATGGAAACCCACATCACCCTTCCGCAGATCCAGACCACCAATAATAGGAAAGACAGACCTACTCTTCCATTGTTTGCTGGCCCTGTTAGGATTTGATGGGATGCGTGTGTGTGTGCAAGTGTGTGTGTGTGTGTGTGTGTGTGTGTGAGAGAGAGAGAGAGAGAGAGAGAGAGAGAGAAGAAGAAGAAGAAAGAAAGAAAGAAAGAAAGAAAGAAAGAAAGAAAGAAAGAAAGAAAGAAAGAAAGAAAGAAAGAAAGAAAACATACAACGTTTCTCGGAGACTTCAAAACAGAATGTGGTTGCCGGAAAAGAACCACCTTGATTTTTGTCATATATTCTTTTGTTCCTTTTGAGTTTTGTATCAAATAAGCTCTTAAATAAATAATGAATACATAAAGTAGAAAACTGGGTAATTTTTTAAAGGATTAGGATAAAACAAACAAATAAAAAGAATTTGTATACAATGTTGACATGAAATTTATGGTGGCTTAAAACTTCTTTTTAAAATCAAAGTCCTGTACCCACGTAGTTAAAAAAAAATCAAATAGCTCTGAGTGGCACTCCCACAGGAGGCAAGTTATCTTATTCACTATACTGTTCTGTAGGCTCGAAGGTTTTTGTCATTGCTTTTTGAAAGGTAGAGGGAGAGTCTCAGTTTCAGGTAGAGTAAGTACATTCTGCTCTGTCTCTCCCACAGAAACAATAAATTAGCAACCTGCAGAGAAGTAGGAGCTAGTTTCAGTATTAACCACCAACAGCTAGCACCTTTTTGACGATATGCAGGATGGGACAAGGCAGGGGTATGGATGAGGGTTGGCGGGGGGTGCCCTCAACCAGCAGTCATTTACGTGCTTTCATAGAAGCATGTCAATAGATTAACAATCTACAAAAGTAGTAGTGTTCCTTATACTACTATGTGTATATACACTATATGTATTAGTTACATAAATATGTATGTGTATATGTACTTTTTAAAAACACAAATGAGAGTGTACAATATGCACTCTTGTAAATTGTTGTTTTTCATTTAATGCTGTAACTCAGAGCCCCTCACATACCAGTATCGTCAACTCTTTCTCATCATTTCTTACCCAGACAAATCCCAATCTATTTAGCCAAGCTTCTAAGGACACATCCTTGATTGTTGCTCATTTTTCCTCTTCCAAGTTCCAGCAAGCTCTGGATTGAGGGGACATTGTCTGTCTCCCAACATCCACACAGCTGTCTTCTCTTTGCTAATGGGGGCTCTGCTCCAACATCACTTTCTTAGAGAGGTGCCCCCGCAACCGCTGAAGCTGAAGTACTCCTCCTTTCACTTTCTACCTCACCATGAGGGCTCCACAACACAACAGCTTTTGTTTCGCTTACTGCTAGATTGCCAGCACCTGAGACAGCGCCCAGCACAGCGGAAGTGCTCAGATATTTGTTGAATGAATGACTCCCTGTTCACCTCGAAGCCTCTTGTTGCTTGAGATTCCTGCTTATCAGACGATGCAGAAATTCTAGGTGTTCACATATTAGGCATCCACTTTCTTATTTCTTCGGGCAGCCCCTCCCCCACCACTAAGGGGAAAGAAAATAAATGACTCGGGTTCCTTTTAGATACAATTCCCTCCTCCCCAATTCCACACAAGTCTGTCACACTGACCTTTCTATGCCACACTGAATTCAGCAGTGAAAAATGCCAACTTCCTCCCTTTCTCCTCCACTTCTTTCCATCTCTCAACCTCTCAACCTCTCCGGGAAGCAGGTGACTGCCTATAAATATGCATTCCCTCTACCTTGGCAGCTCTTTAAAGAAACTAGGGCAAAAGGAAAATTCTCTCTATGAATGTTCAGGCTCGGGAAGTGTTTATTGGGAAAATGAGTATCAATGATGAAGAACATGTGCCAGAGCCAGCCGGCTAAAGTCAAACAGCACCTGAGTGGGGGAGTGAGGATTCAAGAAAAAACAGAGAGAAGAGATAGAGTCGGGAGGGCCCCCAGTAAATACTGAAGCAGCCCCGAGTTTATTTAGCACAGCATATTTATACCCTACAAAATGTGTGAGAAGCAAAACCCACAAGTAAGCAAACAAATGCTACATTTTCCCAGGAAGCCTGTGACTGTCTTAACATTCTCCCTTTTATGGCCAAGGACAGTAGATACTTTCCTTGAGCCCTAAGTGTACCTCCTCCTGTATCAGCAGATTAAACAGCTTTCCAACTTTGCAAAACATTCTGCTTTCTTGGCAGCTTCATACTGCCTAAAATGGCTTCTGACAGAGATGGAAAATCTAGAGCCTCCTGGTGGTGCCAGTGGGTGGCAGGTGTGTGTGTGTGGGGAGCCAGATAGATATAATTTCCAGCTAATATTTCTCCCTGGTCTTTGGAGACCAACAAACCCTAGAGAAACTTGTTCTGAGAAAAGGCATGAAGCATGGTTGCACTTAAACCTCACATCAATCTTAGGAAGTGATAATAAAATTATTATAATGATTACACATAAAAGAACCTCCTATGTGCCAGGAACTGTTTTATATGCTTCCTGGTATTACTTCATCTGTTCTTTATAACAACACTGTAAGGTAGATACTATCATGTCCCCATTACACAGATGATGAAACTGAGGTGCAGCAAAAATAAGTCACTTTCCCAAACTTTCTTAACAAGGGGTGGCAGTCCACCCCCAAAGCTATAGCCTGATGCTACCATTTGCCTTGTTGGTCAGAACCTAGTCACATACTCATACTAGGCTGCAAGGGCAACTGGGAAATGCAGCTAAACTTAGGGTCTAGCACTGTGAAAAGAGACAAATTTGGGGGAACAATGAGCAGTTCCCACCCACCTACCTCCCTTGAGCCTCTTAGGATCTTCCTAAGATCTCCAAACTCAGAAGTGAGAGCCACTCCCCATGATGGACCAGGAAGCAATTAAGACAGGTGTTCTTATACATGGGTGGTGGCAGTGCCCATTGAGAGGTCATTCTGGAAAGGCATATTGTTACCTATTGCTAACTGATGCTATCTCCAGGCAGATGGTGTCTCCAACATTCAGCTGGTGTCAGAGAATTGTTTGGTGGAATTGGTGTCAGAATCGGAAGGTGTAATATCCAAAATCCTACGGCATCCCTTCTGCCATATTCTATTGTTCAACGCAAGCCATAAGGACAGCACGGATTCAAGGAGTGAGAGAAAACAATCCAAAACAATATGTGATCATATTTAATATCCAAAAAGAGAAAAATTTAAAAACAAAAAGGGGGGGAGAAAGGAGTAATGAAAACAAAACAAAACAAAACAAAACAAAACAAAACAAAACAGAACAGCTAATGGGAAAAGGTAGTGTGAGTGCCTCCAGTCCTAAGACCTCCAGATGCCACCAGGGAGGTGACCACAGTCTTCAGGGCAGAAATTCTGCTCTGTTCATTCCTTCTCAGTGAGCTCGTGAGCTCCAGGATTTTCTAACTCAGGTCCAAGTAGAGACAAAAACACACCCACATCGTGCTACCCTCATCGTGCTGACGCTGTCCTGTGGCCTTTCCCAAATTTATTATCCCTCCTGTATTTAAATTACATGATATATGAGTCAAGAGTTTCTCAAGAGGCCTGGCACATGGTGGATGCTCAAATGCTCGCAGTAGTGTAGTGATTATGGACAGTGAGGGGCCCATCTCATAGATACATGGAGACAATTTGAAGGGCTGATCCAATACCACATCTCTGAATGTCACCAACTCCTGCCACCACAAAGATGTCTTGTTTATCCAGGCCTGGGACTGGAGAAGTTGGGGAGGGAGGGCAGGGAGCTGGCTTCAGGGGCTCACCCAGGAAAGACCGCCACCCATCTCCAGCATGGCATGTGGCACAAAGTAGTCGCTCCTCAAGAAATGTCAGCTGTGATTATGATGACCATCACTGTTATAGGACTGAGACTGATTTGGCTCAGGGTTTGAGGGCTGTGTAGGAGTCCCTAAGGCCACCCCAGGCGACGCGGTGACGGTCCTGTTTTTAGTCTCTTTCAGATTCAGAGTCCAGGCCTGAGCAGAACTGCCCATTGGAAGCTGTCCCTGTAGGAGTGCCCCTGGGCTGGCCCTGGAAGAACTGGGAGGGGACTGCTGCCGGCGTTCTGCGGCCGGAGAGGTCAGGAGACATTTAGAAAGGGTCCCTGAAGACCCTCAGCCAGGAAATGCAGAACAGAGAGAACCTCACAAGTGTGACTCATGCAGTTCCAATGGGGAGAGCCCCAGGAGAGCCCACAGTTGGCGCAAGTGCGGAGTGGCCTCCGTGCGGGCTGCTGAGCTGGTGCAGCACCAGAACGCGCATGACTAGGACAAGCAGTTTGCGTGCACGGAGAATGGAAAGGCCTTTAGCCAGCATGTCGGCCTCTCAGTGCACGCAGGTGAGCTGCCCTCCCTCTGAGCCAACTGTGGCCGCACATCCACAGGGACAAACCCTTAAAGTGCAAAGCTTCACCAAGTGCTCATCCCTGCTTGGCCACCAGCAGGCCCCCACGGGTGACAGCCCCCACACGTGCGGGGTATGCTGGAAGGTGTTCCACAGGAAGTGGGACCTGGTCTACCACCACCACACGCACCCTGGAGAGTGGCTCTTTGGGTGCTACCGGTGGGGCAAGGCCCTGGTGCAGAGTGTTATGGGGTAGGGGACAGGGTGGGGGAGTGGGCACACCAGAGGACGCACACAGGGCAGAGGATGTTCCTGAGCCTCCAGTTGGGAGGCGCTTCCCCAAGTCGTCTGCCTTGACCCTTCAGGAGAGGACCTACAGCAACAAGAGGCCCTGCCAGGGCAGAGCCTGTAGCAAGACCTTCATGCACAAGTCCACACTGGTCCAGCATGGCTGGATCCACACTGAAAGAAGCCTTGAGAGGCAAGGCCTTTGTGCCCATGGGAACCTCACCTGCTACTGCCAGATCCACGTGGCCCAGGAGGTGCCCCCTGTCCACAGTGGGGATGGCTCAGCCAGGGAGACTGCCCTTCTCCAACAAAATCCTCCAGATAACCGCCAACTGAGCTGTGGACAGTAGGTATGAGATCGTGGCCAAGTTTCAGCGGTCCCTCTTTGAGTTACTTAGGGACATCGAGAGATATCCACGAGACTAGTGCCACATTCCTGATAATTTTGTGAGGACAGGCGACAGAAGGGCCTGCTTCATGGGTGTACAATGCTTGCTTTCATGCTCTACTGTCACTGTCTTGAAATTCTTAATAATCTCTGAATGAACGGCCCCATAGTTTCATTTCTCATCAGGTCCCAAAAATTGTTGCCAGTTCCAGGAGAGAGATTGAATCTGGTGGGTGAGCCACAGCCCATGGGGCCAGGCCTGCTTTTTGTGGCCTGAAAGGTAAGGTGGTTTTTACATTTTGGAAGGGTTATAAAATAATATGAAAAGAATATGAGACAGAGAGGTGGTGTGACCTTCAAAGCATAGAATATTTACTATCTGGCCCTTCACAAACAAAGCTTACCAACCTCTGCAGTTAGTTATTTGTGGGACATCAAGACCTTTCTTGGATAGTTCTGGATAAGTCCCTGTGTCATCTCATGACCTCTCAGTGGTTCCGTCAGGGTGAGTTCCTCTGTGCTAAGTGGAGGGACTTGGGGGCAGGAAGGCTTTATTTTTTCATTTTTCTCCAGGCTTTAGGTGGTGCAGACCAGCCATGTCCTCGGCCCTGAATCTCACCTGCTCTGAGGCCACCAGGATCTGTGTGTCTGGCATTTTACCAAGAATGAAATAAACGTGATTTTCTGTTCAGTGGTTGCCTGATCTGCTACACAATCTGGGCATCTCAAGCCAAGAAGCTTTGCCCTCTCATCACTGTGGATGGCCTGATGCTGGAGCAGGAAGGACACTTGCCAAGATGTTTGACCTTTTTGTAGCTCACTGTTTACTCATTGTATTTGTTCGCTTGGGCTGCCATGGCAAAAAACCACAGTTCTGGTGGGCTTAAACAGCAGGAATCTATTTTTCTCATGGTTCTGGAGGCTGGAAGTCCAACGTCAGGGTGTTGGCAGGGGTGATTTCTCCTGAGGTCTCTCTCCTTGGCTTGCAGACAGCGACCCTCTCACTGCTTCATGTGTTTGTCCCTCTATGCCTGGTGCACCACTGATGTCTCTCTTCTCATAAGAACATCAGCATTGGATTTGGGGCCATCCATACAAACTCCTTTGACCTTGATCATCCCCTTTAAAAGCCCTATCTCCGAATACAGTTACATTTTGAAGTCACTGGGTACGAGGATTTCAACATGTGAATTTGGGGGAACATATCCAATCTACGACCTTTTATAACTGTAGCCATGTCTACATGGTTTGGCAAGCATGAACTGAGCACCACCTTGTGCTTTGTTTGGGTGTCAGGGAAGGCCAGCACCCCTCGAATTCTTCATTGTCCTTTCTTCCTGGTGTGGAGTTGGGCCTGGGATACAGCCATCCTGCTGGAGGCTACATTTCCTAGTTGCATCTAGGAGAGGTGTGGACCACACAGAGAGTGAGGAAAGAGATGGTCCAGGAAAGGTTAGGCCTTTGCCACTTGCCCTTTTCTGGAGGCCAACCCCTATGGCATCACCAGAGCAATGGGTTGAAGATAGTGGAGGGGGCCTGGCCTCCTGAGTCACCAGGTGAAGCAGATGTTCATGCTGACTGGCTGGAATAGCGTCCTAGGCCTGTGGGGTTTATTGCTGTATTTGGTCTGTGCTGACCCATGTCTGTGACCTCACCCATCCCCTCCACCCTGTGTGGGAGGGCGGGCATCATCCACATGTGACAGGGAGGTGCCAAGGAGCTCAGTAATCACTACCTGGTCAGTGGCAACACCAGTGACTGAACTTGGGAACCACTAAGCCCAGAGCATGCGGTTCTACACAGACTGCAGACCAGGTGTAGAATGCTTCTTCCTGCAAATGCAGTGTGTGTGGCCTCACTGTGCCTGGCCCAAGTAGCACTTATTAAAAAAATATGGTATTTGGTGCTGTTTATAAAACAGAGACATTGCACATAAAAAGTCTAGCTATTCAGCTTCATGACCTTGAACAAAGTATTAGAGCTCTGAGCCCTGGGTTCCTCAGCTGAAAACCTAGATAATAGTGCTCTGAATAGTAATTGATTACTTATTTATTAACAAATATTTTATGTATTATTTTATTATTGACAATAATAGAGCACCAGCATATTTATTATTGATAATAGAGCACTGTTATCTATAATAAAATAATAAGTAAAAATATTACTAAGGCTACAAATGAAGCATATATTGGATAATATGCCTGCTTGACTGAAAGCACTTTATTTTCACAAGAATTCCATCCAGCACATGGGCGACAGGATTAGACTGTGATCTGAGGGTGCACCATTCCCCTGTAACTCTAAAACAGCCCTCCCTGGGGGATTCCCTGCCATCTTGCTGGATTTCTGCCGAAGGGGCCTTCTCCCTGGCTCTAAGGCTATGGGCAGGAGCCCAGCCTCCCGGTTGACCATTCCCAGGCCAGGAATCCGGGGCGTGTGGGGCAAGTGGCCTCATATTCTGGAGCAGGTGAGCTCAGTTCCTAGGGTTCCAGTGGAGTCTCCCACAATGGGACAGTGTCCAGACAGGTAACAATAAAAGGAGGGGCCACCTCCATCCAGCTGGAGTATCCTGGCTCTGCTGCTTGGCCAAAGGCTGGCAGGCAGCCATCTGAAAACTCCCTGGAGCTGGGGCGACTGTTTATTAACCTTGCCTTTTATTTTCTGAGACTTTGACATCTTGGAGCCTTGCTGACCCTTGAGACTGCCCCTCCCAGAGCTGGCTAATTCCTAGAGACAGAAAACCAGGAACCTGTAAGCGTGTTTTTCAAATGTAAACCAACCCATCCCAAGCCCACAGCCCATCCCTCCAGTGGCAGGTATCAGACATCTCACAACTCAGGGGACCCCCTATGCCCCAGAACCCACTAAAGGATGCAAACCAGCAGATATTAAGCCTGCTCACCTTGCCTTCCCATTCCAGGGGGCTGTGGATACATAGCTGAGGGATCCAAGTCAGAGCCAGGTCTCCAGCAGGTATGTTAAATCTGGAATGCAATGGACTGGTACCTGGGAAGACTTGCTGCTTATTCAATCCAGTTGACTAGCATTGATTGAGTGCCTGCTGCTGAGTCATTGATTCAGCAAATGCTTACTGGGCACTGCTGTATGCCACACACTCTTCTAAGTCCTGGGGAAACACCGGTGAGCCACATCAACAAGGTCCAAAGCTCTGTCCTCATTCTAGTGATGAAAACAGGTGACAAAGAAGGAAGATTAGTATGGAGATGGACTGTGGTTTGCACACTGGAAAAATATGGGGGGGAGGCTGCAATTTCAGAGTGCAATCAGAGAAGGACATGTTTAAATGTGATCTTATAGTGTTAGGGTGCTCCAGAGAAACAGAAGCTACATTTTTCTTTAAACAGATATGTCTTATTATAAATCTCATGTCCTATTACATGTCTCTATCTTGTTATATATTTTACTTATATATCCTATTATATACCTTGTATATATATTATGTATACATATCCTATATATCCTATTATATACATATACTAGATATTACATATTATATATGCATTAAATATAGATATATAAGTATGTATATTCGAGTATATTTATGTACAAGTTCTACAGTGTTTGTTTAAATTAGCTCCTGACGTTGTAGTTCTGGCAAGTCCAAGATCCACAGGGCGGGCCAGCAGCCTGGAAACCAAGGCATGAGTTGATGCTGTAATTCTAAAGTAGAATTTCCTTCTTCTCTGGGAAACCTCAGCTTTTACTCTTAAGTCCCGCAAACAATTGGGTGAGACTTACCCACATTATCAAAAATAATCTTTAAAGTCGGCTGTTAGTAGATGTCAGCTTCACCGTTACCTCTAGACTCCTGTTGACACCTACGACTCCAAGTTGGCATGTACAAATTCCCGTCACACACCCTGACACTCAGAGAGGTTAGGCAACTTGCCCAAAGTCACACAGCAAATAAGGTTAGAGTTTGGGGCTGAACGCAGGGGTCTGGCTTCAGTGCCTCTGTTCTTCCTGGCTCCATTACCCTGCCCCTTTTCCTTCATTTAGCAAATGAGGGCACCGTCTCTGGCTGTAGCAGTAATAGTAATGATGCACACTTGCCACAACTGATTACTGAGTACAGCTGACCCTTGAACAACGTGGTGTGAAATGCACAGGTCCACTTATACGTGGATTTTGCCTTTTTAGAAATTTTTATTTTTCAGTTAGAGTTGATATTCAATATTACTTTTAGTTCCAGGTGTACAGCATAGTGGGCAGACATTTATACACCTTATGAAGAGATCACCAATTAGTCTAGTACCCCCCTGGCACCATATATAGTTATTACAATATTATTGACTATATTCCCCATGCTGTACTTTACATCCCCCTGTTTTGTAACTACCAATTTTTACTTCTTAATCTCTCCATCTTTTTTACCCAGCTCCTCAACTACCCTCCCATCTGGTGACCATCAGTTTGTTTTTGTATCTATGAGTCTGTGTCTGTTCTATCTCTTCATTTATTTTGTTCTTTAGATTCCACATGTAAGTGAGATAATATGGTATTTGACTTTCTTTGACTTCACTCAGCACAAAATCCTCCAAGTCCGTCCATGTTGTTGCAAATCATAAGATTTCATTCTTTTTATGGTTGAGTAATATTTTATTATATATATATACCACATCTTCTTTACCCAATCGTCATCTATTGGTGGGCACTTAGGTTGCTAGCATTCTTGGCTACTGTAAATAGCACTGCAGTGAACATAGGGATGCCTATATATGGATTTTTCCCCCATAAATAGTGTTTTTCTTCTCTCTTATGACTTTCTTAATAACATTAAGACGCAGTCCCATACTCCAATCCCAGCCCCATCACTTCCCAGCTGTGTGATCTCACTCAGGTCTCTGAGCCTTTCTGAACCTCAGCTTCCCTGTCTGTCCATTGATATGAAAAACAAAAAACAACAACAACAAAAAAAAACATGACTGTTTGTGTGAAGTCCTTGCACTCCCAGGTAATAAATGTTAACTGTTATGATAAGGTGTTCCCTCCTACCCCCTTATGAAACATGGTATGAACCTCCCACCAAGCCTTCTAGCCTTCCAAATGAATTCCACCCACCTGGTCGTGAACTGCTCCTGACTACTTTCAGCCTCTGTCCAAATGTCCACTTCCTGAAAAGCTTCCCGACCACCCCACTCAACCTGAGATCCTGTGCTGCACCTGGCTCTAAGGCCTGACACTGTTATTTCATGCTCAGCTGCCTCATTTAGCATCTGTCCCCAGCACCAGAATGTAAGCTCCACCATGGAGGAAGCTCCTTGTTTCTACTTGGTGCTGAATCCCCATCGCCAGCTTCCAGAACTGCATCCAGGTGCTCAGTAGATGCTGTTGGATGAGTGGCCACCGGGCCTCTGGAGCTCCCCTGGGCTTGTGTCTGCCCAAGGTCTCAGTTACCCCCATCCCACCCCAGCTTCCCGGGGACCAGGTGGCAATGAGTGATATAGGAGCTAACATCCCTTCCTGCTTCACCTCTCCCCTCTCTGTCCATTCCTGATTTATGAAAGACCTGGGCAGGGCATGGAAGGAGTAGTAGCATCTTATCGAATAACCTGTCTCTCCTGCCCCTTCTCGATCTGATGCAACAGGTCTGTCAAAGAAGGGCTGGATGGTCATCCCCCTTCATCCTGGACACAAACCCAGACAACATTTCCCAGACCCAGTGTAGATTTGGATGCAGCCAGCTGCCAACAAAATGTGAGCAGGAGAAACACTCCAGGCTGTTTCTCCCAACCTGCTAGCAGGGACACAAACATGGTGGCAAACTCTGACTAGCCCTATATCAAGGGTGTTCCTGGAGGACGGCATAGCATGAGGATAGAAGGAACATAGGTCCTAAGTGATCACATGGAGAGGAACTTTTGTTTTCTTTTTGTATGAGAATGAGAGTGAGAGAGAGAGACAGAGAGAGGGAGAGGGGCTTTGTTCTCTAAGGCTCTGTGTTGTTGGGTCCACTTGTGACAGTAACTTAGCCTTCAGTGGCTAACCTACCCACTGACTCTCATTGCCCCATTTTAAAGATGAAACCATGTCACGGAGGGTTAAGTGAAACATGCTCAGGGTCACACAGCTGGTGCTCACCTTCCTTCCAACCACCTTTCATGTGTCATCACTCATCACAAAGTCCTCACACATGCCACCATGTTTTCCGGTCTCTACAAAATTTATAAATCTCGCAGCCAACCTCCCAGCAGGCAGTCTGGCTGACATCTGCACTGACTAAAGGAATGGAGTGTGAGAATGAAGGCACAGTAGCCATGTCAGTACAAGCAGACGTGAGGGGGAACTCTCAGCTGGTCTGGGCTCCCCCTGGCCCATGGCCAGAGTCCCTTCCTGCCCTGCCCCCACCTCGTGTTAAGAGGGTACAGAGGACACATGGGTAAAACACAACAATGATGGGACTTCCAAAAGAAAATGTTGCATGCAGCAAGACCTCACTTTCATGGCAAAATTCAAGCAGCCATCCAATTTTAAACCATGTTAAACCTTGGGGTAACACTTCCCATATCATCCCACTTTGCCTCTGACTGTGGTCTGGGTGGAATTGACCCCATGCCCTGTCGAGGGAAGGTCTGGGGAGTCAAGTCCATTCCCTTCCACAGTTATTGTTTCAGGAACGATGGCAGAACCCAGACCCAAGCACATGGCACGTCTGGGGAACAGAGATCCATTCATGGGTGAGTCCAACAGAATGAAGCTTGGGGTTTTTTGTCCATGACTGGGGGCGGACTACCCCCACCAAGATGAGACTGAGAAAATGTGCAGTCAAGAGGAGCTGCTAGAAACCACCATAAAACCATGGGAGAAGCCAGCTTGAGCACAAGGCCAGTACACAGAGGGAAGCCTGACAACCAGAACTATGGCACTCATGCCATGTGCCTGGATCAAACCCACTCTGATCCCCACCCACCTCCAGACACACGAAAACCTGCCTGCCTGGTCATGCATACTCAATCAGCTAATTTTCCTACTTGCAACACAAATGTGTTTACTGATATAAATGATTTCTTAAATGATTTATTCTTCGCGTACACCCAAGCCAGGAAGCATGGGACATTTGGAAACACCATGACATTTGTGATGAGTACCATCAAATGTGAAAATAAAACGGGTGGTGTAAAAAGCCCCAGAGAAAGGTGACTCTGGGGGTAAGTACATGGAAATGAAGTTTCAGGTCGACCTTAGGAAACTCACTTGGAATTACCTTTAAGTTTCCCTGCAAAAATAACAGACTGGACAGCTCTGTGCTCAGATTTGCATATGTATAAATCCAGTAAGTGTTCAAACATGGATATTAAGCTTGCTGGCACCCATGCACCAGCTGGCACCTCTCCCCAACAGGGCTGACACTGATTTTGACAGGACAACCAGTACCTGAATCTTTCACATCTGATGACTGTTTAAAATGATATAGGTCTCCTTTACAGTTTTAGTTAAAAATTTTAACAGACTGCTATGAGAAACTCTGGCATTCAAAGTGATTACTGTCATTTGCTAACTCTGAAAAACGTTTTTCTCCTCATGAACAACTTGCCAAATTCTACTGCTTATTAGGCTGGGGACTTCCAGCAGGTGTTGTGGGATAGGAGCTGAGTGTGGGAAAAATGGAGATCATCAAGGAAACTCACAGGTAGTGACAACCTGATCTTTGGACTAGGTCCAGGCTGTGTGACAACGGAAGAATGTCCCCATGTTCACTTACTAAGTCCTCTCCCCTTCCTCCATTTTACTATTGAGGAAACCAAGACTCAGAAACATGAAATCCATTGTCGAAGCTCTTAGGACAATTTGGGGTCCTAGGTTCCCAGAGCCAGAGAGAGTGTGACCATTTCCCCAGATGCTAGACTTGTAGTAGCTGCTTTCCACTGCAGCCGTGGGGACACTCAGTAAGGAAGCGCTGGTGTAGATAGCAGAGCTTGTCCCCAACGCCCACATTCCTGAGACCCCTCTAACAGAGCTTCTCTTAGCGCTGTCACCCAGGGCCCCCACTGAGAGCTTCTCCCACCGATGCACGTGCTCAGGATGCCCCGCCCCCGCCCTAGGTGTGGATCCTCAGGTGTCTCGTAAGGTTGGTGTTCCGGCTGAAGGTCTTCCCGCACTCGCTACACCTGTAGGGTTTCTCCCCCGTGTGGATCCTGCGGTGGACGGTGAGCGAGGAGTTCTTGATGAAGGCGCGCCCGCACTGGCTGCACTTGTAGGGTTTCTCGCCGGTGTGGATGCGCTGGTGCTCGATCAGGTAGGCGCTCTGGCTGAAGGCCTTGCCGCACTGGCCGCACGCGTAGGGCCGCTCGCCGGTGTGGCCCACCAGGTGCACCAGCAGGGACGAGCGGCCGGCGAAGTGCTTCCGGCACACGCAGCACTCGTAGGGTTTCTCGCCGGTGTGGATGCGCTGGTGCTGCGTGAGCGCAGAGTTCTTGCTGAAGGCCTTGCCGCACGCACCGCACTCGAAGGGCTTCACGCCACTGTGGAAGCGCTGGTGCTGGATCAGGTAAGCGCTCTGGCTGAAGGCCTTGCCGCACTGGCCGCACGCGTAGGGCCGCTCGCCGGTGTGGTTCCTCCGGTGCAGCGTGAGCGCTGAGCTCTTGTTGAAAGCGCGGCCGCAGTCCCCGCACGCGTACGGCTTCTCGCCCGTGTGCGTCCGCCGGTGCTCCGTTAGGTGCATGTTCTGGCTGAAGGCGCGCCCGCACTGGCCGCACACGTACGGCTTCTCCCCCGTGTGCGTGCGCTGGTGCACGACGAGGTGCATGTTCTGGCTGAAGGCCTTGCCACAGTCCCCGCACGCGTACGGCCGCTCCCCGGTGTGCGTCCTTTCGTGTTGCGCCAGGGACGAGGTCTTCCGGAAGGCCTTCCCGCACTCAGTGCACGCGTAGGGCTTCTCCCCAGTGTGCGTTCGCTGGTGGACCACCAGGTTCATGCGCTGGCTGAAGGCCTTGCCGCAGTCGCCGCACGCGTAGGGCTTCTCCCCGGTGTGCACACGCTGGTGGATGGTGAGGGACGAGCGCTCGATGAAGTGCTTCCCGCACACGTCGCACTCGAAGGGCTTGTCCCCGCTGTGGATCCGCTGGTGCTTCACCAGGGACGAGCTACGGCCGAAAGCTTTGCCGCACTGCCTGCACTCGTGGGGTTTCCTCTCCGCAGAGAGTCTGGCCCTGGGACCGAGGCGCGCGGCACCCGAGAAGTTCTTCCGGGACACAGAGGACCGGAGGAGCGTACCCTCTTCCCCCAGCCTTTCCGACCTCGGTGGGACCAGCCCGTAACTTCGGTTGATGAATGCCTCAAAGTCAGGCCACGTGGGAGCTAAGTCCTGGGAGAGCTCCCTTCGCTTGGAATAGGTCCCTGCCTTCCCCTGGTGCCTCCCCACCAGGTCACCCTGGGTCCCCACTCCTTCAGAGGCAGAACCCCAGACACCAGTCCTTGTAGGTCCTTTCATGACCACCCCCATGGATGGTCTGTCTTCCAAAATGGCCTCCTTTGGGTCCGATTCTTTCGTGTCTGGTCTAGTCTCCAAGTCTGGGGGAGGGGAAACAGAAGACCAAACACACGTGGTTAATTAACAATGGTTGGAGGGAGGGACTTGGAAGACAGAGCAAGGCACAAACTGAGGAGCAAGTGACAGCCTGTCACTGGGATGGGAGGGAGAGGGGAAGCAGTGAGCAGACACAAGTGTGGTTTCAAGAGGTGAGCAGAAGAACAAGAATGGTCACCTCCGGAGGGGGTGCAAAGGGTGGCCAGCAGCCAGGGGCTCAGAGGACAGATGCCTAAGAGGAACAACAGGAGGAAGACGGGCTGGGAGGAGTGGATCGAAGGCTCTCACAAACCCGAGTAGCATTATTGCAACAGGCTCCTCGCTTCTAGGGCTCATCCTGCATACCCCTGACCAGCTCGTCCTGCTTCTGGAAGCATCAATTTTTATTAGAAATGGTGAAATAACATCTGGCATGTCCTGGTCGTCCTCTACCACCCCAACCAACAGCCAAGCTCCCTCCCTCTCCACCTTGCTTTGTGGGCACCCCTTGCTCCCTCTTCCACTGCCCAGTCCTGGCAGGGCCACTGTCCAGTCCTGGTGGGGCCACTGTCCCTTGCATCTGACTCCAGACCCCCTTCTCTGCACACTCATCCATCCCCAGTCACAGCCATGTGGCGGCTCCAGCCTTTTCTATGCATGTCCGTTGATTCTCAGACTCTACTTCCTGGCTAGGACTCGCCCATGTTCTGGACCTACTGACTTTATCCCAAACATTTGAAGATTGGAACTCTTACACAAAAATCTTATAAAATCATGAAGATTGGCCACACAGAGACCTCCTTCCTATGAGGCAACAAAAAGCAGGAGTGGAGCAACAGCTGACTCCCTCCCACATGAATCCCACAACCCTGAGTTTGAGACCACTCCTTTAAGCCATGCTACAGGAGCCTGGACTTCAGTCTCTTTTCTACACTGATGCCCTCCAGATTGAAGCCCCCAGCCCGGACCTCCTATCTGAGCTCTGCTGAGGAATACTCAAAACCCTACTGGGTGACTCTCTTGGATATTGCAAACCTACCAAATTTGATGTGAAACTTATGGTTTCAGAACCCCTGCCCCCCCACACACAAAAAATGATAAAGCAAGCCTCATCAGAGAGACTTAGGAAAATAAGACCCAGAAGGACCAACATTGTGTGATTGCATTTATATGAGGAACCTAAAGACAGTAGGATGGTGGTGCCAGGACTGGGAGAGGGGAGAATAGGGAGTTATTGTTTAATGGGGACAGAGTTTCAGTTTGGGACAATGAAAAGAGTTATGGAGATGGATGGTAGGGACAATATGAATGTATTCAGCACCACTGAACTGCACACTTAATGGTGCAAATGGTAAATTTTATGTATATTTTACCATAGTTTAAGTTTTTTTAAATTTTTATTAAAAGATTCAGCAGTCATCCTCAATTCACCCCTTCCCTCCCACTGTCCAGCCTATTAAGGAGTGCCACTGGATATGCAAAACACTCAAACTGGACCAAATTTCTGCATCACCACTGTGGACCATCTGGCTGGACACTCTGACCATAACAGCCTCCCCTCACCCCTCGACAATGCACCTCTATTCCAATCTTCTTAAGAGTCACACTAAAACCACTAGAGGCTTCTCAGTCCCCAGTGCCCTGGAGCTAAGAGCCAGTGACTTCCTGGGCCTGTGCTGTGGGCCCTCAGGACTGAGCCGGACCCACTTCTGCTGACCCCGTTCCGCCATCCTCTCCACTCATACTTTGGTTGTCTTTGGTCCCCTTGTCCATGCCAAGTTCTCCCTGCCCCAGGGCCTTTGCATCTGCTGCCCTAGAAATCCTCATGGGTGTTCCTCCTTCAGGCCTCAGGTAGCGTTTATACCTTACTGTGGGAAGGAAGGTCTCTCCTGCTCTTCTCTCGCCTGCTTCCTTGTGAACACTCATGGTATTCGTCTTGAATCTGTTTATTACCAGCCCCCCAGTGGAGAGTGAGCTCCCTGAAGTAAGGGAGTTTCCAGACCCCATCCTACACCAGTGCTTGGCACACAGAGAGCATCCAGGAAATGTTCACGGAACAACTGCCGTGTGCCAGGCATGGAGTGAAGTGGCCTACATGAATCATTCCATGCAACCCTGACCACCACATGTGCTGTTAAGATTACATTCATTTTACAGCTGGGAAGCTTTGAGAATGAAGTCACACCCTCAAGGTCACACAGCACACTTGATCAAGCGGTCTGATCCTGAGTCTATTTAGCCATGCACCCCTGTCCCATTCCAGAGGGAAGCCCAGCAGACTCTGAGTTGGGCATAGCAGGTGGCAGTCACTGGGGAGGGAAGCTCTTCACAAAGAGCTGCTGAGGCCACCAAGGTATTTCCTGGAGTTTTCAGATCACCAATCAGAATATACAAAAACTATGTGGAGTTGGGAGGGAAACCACCTGAAAGAATTTGAAAACAGTCCCTGGAGCTGACGCAGGGCTGGGAATAATGCCTTCTCACACTGGCCAGCCAGGTAACTCACATCAGGTAACTGATGGGGCATTGGGCACAACAACCAGAGGGTCTTGTGGAGAGTAAGTTATTCTAGACTGAGCGCAAGTTAAAGGCAAAACCTGAAAGCACATCGAGTGCCATGGGTCCTCGGATGATGAACAGATGGATGGATGAACAGAATCGAGTCCAGAATCAGACCCATGCAAATGCGGATAACTAATTTTTGACAAAAGTGCAAAGGCAATTCAGTGGAGAAAATTCAGGGAAAATTTTTCAGTGGAAAAACTCATTTTTTTAAAAATAAATGGTGGTGAAACTAGACACCCATTTGATGAAAAAAAATGAACTCAAATGAACATCATGCATCATTACAAAAATTAACTCTAAAAGGATCATAGAACAAAAGTATAAAACCCAAAATGATACAACTTACAGAAGAAGACTTTTGTTGCCTCGAGATAGGCAAAGATTTCTTAGGTATGACACCCAAGCACAACCCCCTCCACCATATAGTTGATAAATTTGACGTGATCAAATTAAAAACTTCCACTCTTCAATAAATGGTGCTGGGCACCTGGATATGCACATTCAAGAGTGACATTAGCCCCCCTTTTTACATCATTTACAACAACAAAAAAAACCTCAAAATGCAAAAATGCACCAAAGACTTTGAGGAAGGGCTAAAACTATAAACTCTTAGAAGAAAACACAGGAGTAATTCTTCATGGGTTAGGCAACGGTTTCTCAGATATGACACCAAAAGCATAAACAACTACAAAAATAAATTGGACCCCCATCACAATTAAAAATGTTTGTGTTTCAAATGACGCTGTCCAGAAAAAGACTACCCACAGAGAATAGTTGCAAAACACATATCTGATAAAGGTCTTAGATCTAGAAATTAAAAAGACTTCCATAAAGAACTTTCAGAACTCAATAATAAGGTAACAACAACAACAACAAGAACAACAAAAAAAAACAACTAAAAAAGCAGGCAAAACACTTGAGCAGATATTTCACCAAAGAGAATATACAGATGGCAAATAAACACATGAAAAGACTCTCAATATCAAATGAAAACTGCAATGCGACAAGACTGCACACTGACGAGAATGACTAAAATAAGAAAGAAGACATATGTTCAGTTCTGACAAGCACACCGAACAACTGGGATGCCCATGCACCACTAGTGGAAATGTTAAACAGGACAACCACTTTGGAAAAAAGTTTGGCAATTTCTTAATAAGTTAATAAACACCTACCACATGACCCAACCACTGTACTTCCCAATGTTTACTCGAAATGAAAGCATATGTCTACAGAAAAACTTGAATGTGCATGGTAACAGCAACTTTATTTGTATCAGTCCAGAACTGTTCATCAACAACTAAAGGCATAAACAAACTGTGGTCTACCCATGGAGTAGAATATTACTTGGCAATGAAAAAGAAAGTGAACTACTGACACATAAGTACAACATGAGTCAACCTCAGAAAAATGATGCTGAGTGTGAGAAGTCAGATGATTCCATGAATATAAAATCCTAGAACATGCAAACTAAATGGCATAAAGTGACCAGGGGTTGCCTGGGGATGGATGGTGGGTATGGGAGCGGGGAGGGAGATGTTACAAAGGGACATGTTTTGAGCTAATGGACGTGTTCATTATCTGGATCACAGTGGTAGTTTCCCGGGTGTACACAGATGTCAAAATGCATCAAATATTCACTTTGAATATGTGCGGTTAATCGTGGCCAATTATACCTTCACAGAAGCTGTTTAAAAAAATGGGACCATACTCTAATTTGAAAGTGAAATGTTTTTATTGAACAGTATTATCCAGGGACCTCTTTCCATGTCAGCATCTACAAAGAATGTGCATCTCTGAAGAGCTGCACAGTTTCCATTGTATTGATACATCTTAAAATGGTATGTCAGTATTACAGAGGTGGGCACCTAGGTCGTTTCTCTTTATTTTTCATCCCATGAAAATCTTTGCACACTTATGGGAAGATTTCTAAAGGATAGATCCTCAAAATGCAATCCTTCAAAATTTTGTTGATAATGCCAAACTCTCTTCCAAGAGCCTCATAATAGCCTCATAATAAAGGCTATTATTATTATTTTCATCTCTGTACCTCATGGGCAAGAACCGTATTTCTTTGCCTCATTTTGTATTTCTTTGACTATTAGTAAGGATTCAAAATCTTTTATAAAGTGGAACTCCGTGTATTTCTACATCTATTAATTGCCACCTCATAAATTCGGTCCATCATTCCATTTTTTTCTTATTTACTCCTAGGAATTCTTTATATAATTATAATCCTTTGACTATTATACATGAGGTAATACTGTTCCTCATTTCATCACCTATCAACTTCATATTTAGCTTTGAGCAATTTAAACTTTCTACGTAGTCAGACCTGTCAATCTTTTTTCTTGTTTCTCTACAGTCCTCAAAGGACAGGCCTATAGTGATTAGTTCAGTGAAGCTGCGCCCTTACCCAGTGACACCAGGTTCCTGTAGGTCTCCAGCATGACATCTCTGTATAGGGCCTTCTGGGCAGGCTCTAGCTGCTGCCACTCCTCCTGGGTGAAGTCCACAGTCACATCCCTGAACGTCACTGACTCCTGTAAGAGGAAACCCACAACCATTCACTGCAGGGCCGTCATCACAGAAGAGCCGAGAGGGTTAGGAGAGGCAGACAGGATGTATCTGACGTGACTCAACAAGGTGCAGAGTTCTGAGGGGCCTGATCACTTACAGTGTCCTCAGTACCTAAGCATACTGGAACAGTATTCTGACAGAAATAAAGCAAATATGGGACTGTTTAGAGTGAAAACTCACAGAATTGAGAAATAGGGAAGGGATCAAAGGCAAAATGGTCACAACCCAGTGAACTGACACATGCATTAGGAGCCCAACAAAGGTCAGCCGGGTTCTCAATGGAATCCAGTCATTCAACAAACTTTCCCAAACTCCCATTAAGCTGCAGGCACTGGGCTAGCTGCTGGGACACAGACATTGAAGGTTCTAGAACTAGCTCCTCATAGGAGAGCAAACGGAAAGACACACAACCAACCTGTGATCTGTATGTGAAAGTATGAACAGAATTCTCGAGGTGCCTGAGCAATGGGAACCTCGGGAAAACCCAGGAAAACTAGAAATGTGGCACTGGGTGTAGTCTGCGGGGCAAATTTGTGCTTGGGTCCTTGGGGGTACATTCTGGGTGGGGGGAGTTTGGGTCAAGACCTGAGATTTCCATGGCTGACCACTGGGCAAGGGTGAGAAGTTCATGTGGTAGAAACAGAGGTGCCTTCCTGGCCTGTACCATAAACCTAGTGCCATAAATCACGTTGATGAAATCAATGTGGGCTAGCAACATGGCAGCCAATGATGTGATGATGACGGCGACAACATTGTTGGTCACAGCAGTAATAGCTACCACTCACTACACAGTTGTTCTGTGCCAGGTACTATTCTAAGAGGTTATTATGGATTGAACTATGTCCTCCTCCTAATTCCTTTGTTGAAATCCTAATTGCCAGCACCTCAGGGTGGGACTTTGGAAATGGGTTCGCTGTGCATATGGTTAAGATGAGGTCATATTGGAGAAAGGCATGCCCCCAATGCAATATGACTGATGTCCTTATGAAAAAAGGACAGAGACATGCATGCAGGGAGAATGCCATGTGAAGAATGGAGTTATGCTACCACAAGCCAAGGAACCACCAGAAGCTGGAAGAGAGGCCGGGAACAGATCCTTCCCTGGCATTTTCAGAGGGAGCGTGACCCTGCTGACACCTTGATCTCCGACTTCCACCCTCCACAGCTGTGGGACAATAGATTTCTGTTGTGTAAGCCACTTAATGTGCGGTTCTTTGTTATGGTGGCCTGAACAGACTGATGCATCCATCGTGGACCCTGAACCATGACCTACCCTAAGAGGAGGCCTCACTTGCTGCCAGTCTGTCTGTGGGCCTGTGGGCCTGCTGGGGGCTCTGGGCTTGTGCTGGCCTCTGCTGCCTCATGGGCCACCACTACATAGTGAGGGAGTTATGGGCAGAGGTTACGAGTCTGGGCTCAGAAGTCTGGCAGCCCATGACAACATCCTGGTTCTTCCCCTGCCCAGCTGTGTTTCCTTAGACTCCTCTGTCTTAACTTTTCTGAGCCTATTTGTTCAATAGACTTCACAGAACAGCATCTCCCACCATAGCTGATATGGAGATTAAAAGAAGTACTGCATACATGATTCCAGCACTGTGCAGTGTGGCTAGAGTAAGCACTCAATACATGTCAACTATTGCTATTATTATTTGATTACTATGACATTTCATGTATATCATATTATTATGAGTACTTATTATATTATATCATTATTATATGAGTCTTTGGCCCCATCCATCCTTTGGTTAGTCCAGCTAATGATTTCTCTTTGTTTAAACCACTTCACTGAGGTATGATTGGCATAAAAAAAGGTACATCTATTTAACATACACAACTTAGTAAGTTTGAAATAAGTACACACCTTTGAAACCATCACCACAATCGTGGCCATAAACTCATCCATGATCTCCCAAAGTTTCTGCCTGACTCCTTTATTTTGTTTTAATTTTTAAATGCAATTCCTTCTGAAAGTCCTCCCTAAGTATGTCCCACCTCAATGAATTCACTCAATGGAATATTTACTGCACAGGCTCTATGTATTGAGTCTGAGCTGGCATGAGGATGTACTGAAAAGAAAACAGATGGTCCTGGAAGTCTTAGAGCCCATGCTGTATAGCAAGGATGTGAGGGCAGACAAAGAAGCTGCCCTCCTCTTCACCTCAGCGAGCAGATCCTCTTTGAGTTCTTTGTGTGCATGTATCTGAGGATACTCACTCTAGAAGTTCATCTATTTTGGTTTCCTGTCTAATGACACAAACCATTTCACCACAAGGAAAACCCTACCCACTTCCAAAGAGCTGAAGTCAGAGAGGCTCCATTAAAAAAAAAATCAGAATGTAATTATACTAAGAAAAAAAAACATAAACAAACTTAAGCCCCAAATCCCAACCACATTGAAATGACAACAATGGACAAATCCTTCTAAGTAATGTTAGTGAAAGAAGAAATCAAGGTGACAATCAAAGAGGTTAAAAATGAAGACTTGAGGGTGCAGCCAAGCTGGAAAACAGTCTGATTGTTCCTTAAATGGATAAACAGAGAGTTAACAAGGGACTCAGCAATTCCACTCCTACACCCAAGAGAAATGAGACACAAACTCAAACAAAGCACTTGTATGCTCATGTTCACAGCAGCATCACGAATAATAACCAAAAAGTAGAATTAGCCCAAATGTCCACTACTTGATGAATGAAAAAATAATACATACTCTACCCATATGATGGAATATTATTCAGCTATGAAAACAAACGGAGCACCGATATGTTACACTACATGTGAACATCAAAAACACGATGCTCCATGAAAGAAGCCAGATGTAAAAGACCACATAGTGTATGATTCCACTTACACGAAATTATGTCCAGAATAGGCCAATCCAGAGACAAAAAGTAAATTAGTGGTTGCCAGGGGCCACAAGTTGATGAGGGGAAGTGGGAGTGAGTGGTGATGGATACACGGTTCCTTCTTGGGGTGATGAAAATATTCTAGAATTGACTGTGGTGATGGTTGCACGATTCTGTGACTATACCAAAAAAGCAATGAATTGTACTTTGTGATATGTAGGGTGTATCTCGATAAAGGTGTTAATGGGAACGCAACAAACCAAAACTCACAGGTAAGTGAACTGACATATTTGTACAGCAAGACAAATTCCAGGTGGATACGAAAGTCTCAAAAGTTCTGTTAACACCCAAATGGTAAATGAAAAAATTAAGACCTGTGGATGGAGAAACCCCTTTACATCTTCAAGACACCAGAAATGGAGATGATAGATTAGATTTTTAAAATATGCAATGCTTTTATATTTATGAAAAAGAAAGTAAGAAATAAAAAGCAAACCAAGAAGAATATTTGCCACAAATAATATATACACACATACACACACATACACATTCTTTAAAACCTTCCAGAATATTAAGATTCCTGTAGAACAGCAAAGTACAGGATAATTTACCTGCCCACAGAAATGACTAAGAAACATTTCCTTAAAATCAAAACTCATATATAATACAAATGATGCTACTCAGAAAGAGATTATATGATACCAGTTGTCACCTACCCTGCTCCAGGTTTATACCATTTGTCATTTATATCCAGTGAGCAGAATAAACACCTGACAATGACTGAAGTAAACCAGTGGCAGCCTCTCCTACACCCTTGTGGGAGTATAAAGTGCCCAAACCAAAGGGGAGAGAACTATGAAGCTTTATGAAAGGCCTTAAAAATACTCACCCCAACTTACCTCTACAAGGAACCACTCCTGAATAAATCATACAAAATTCAGGGAATGATTCATGCCTGACCGTGTAATTTTTTAATTATGAAATAGTTCTTGCATAAAAGAAAGTTTAGAGAAAATACCACAAATAGCCATATCCATACCACCCACTGAAAACATCATGGTGAGAGCCGGAAATGTACATGTGCCCCTACCCACAAGTGTCCTTTTCCGCCTTCCCGGACATTAGTGCTATCTGCCCACTTTTGAAGGTCATGTGCCCAGCACTGTATTGTCTGGGCCCCTCTGCAGGGTCCTTTTTCACACTTGATGTTACATGGTTAAGCCACCACTTCCCAGGTGCGCCCACCAGTGTCTCCTGAGAGCCCCTAGGGTAGGACAGGTCACTCCTGAGTTGTCCTGTCCTCTGGTGACTGAAGCCAGTGTCAGGGCACTACCCTTCCTCCTCAGGGTGGACACAGCTCCCAGGAGACTGAGCCAGGGCCCTTGGTCCTGTGGGGGAGCACAGGGTCATCCCTGGGCAAAAGCCCCACTCTTTGGGTCTGAGCCTCAGGAAGGGAACGTGAGAAGATGACATGACTCACCAGGGCCTCATCAGTCAGCAGCTGGGTGGCCATCCCTTCACTGCCCACAGTGATCAGTGAGCGGGGGACAGGCAGCCTGTGGGTTGGGGAGAGAAAAAGGGAGGCACAGTGAGAGAGCAGGTCTAGGCCTGCCTCACAATGCAGAGAGGACAGACAGACACATCCCTACTAAGACAGGCAGAGGAGGACACACAGACACATTAATAGCGAATACGTAAGGGGCCAATCGGATGCAAGGCACTTAACAAACGCCTCTCATTATTCCTCCTAACACCCCTACAGGGTACTATTTCTACCCACCCCATTTCATAGATGAGGAAACAGAATGCCCAAAGAGATAAGCCACTCATCCAAGATTACAGAGCTGGGATTGGAGATGGACTGAGAACATCTCGGTCCATGAGCTTGTTGTCCCCCAAATGCATGCCCAGACACCCCACACCAATACACCCCCAACACACACACACACACACACACACACACACACACACACACACACACTCTGCCAGTACCACAGGCTAGAGGGAACAATAGGGCCCTGTGCTTCTCCCTGGGTCTGAGGGCTGACCCAAGGCCCCACAATGCCCCAACACCACCCCCACCCCTCTGGGGCTCCCCCAGATCTCACGGAGTTACTGAAAGTTTCAACTAATAGATACTCATGAGGACCTTGGGGGCTGTGCAGCACACCGGAAGAACTCAATACACATTAGCTGTTACTATTACTGTTGTTAGTTGAGTATGTTCCAACGAGCGGGATGCAGTTCCTGGGGGCGGGGGATTACCTTCAGGGGCAGAATTGAGATGATCATTTTGGATTGTGTCTCTAGCACCTAGGACAATATCTGGCACATGGGAAGCACCCACACATTGAAAAAAAAAAGTTAAGAATAAATGAGCCAACTTCTAGCACTGGCAAAGATGCAAGGAAACGGGTTTCCCACACACAGCTGAAGGAACAAAAGCCCCTCAACCTTTCTGGAGAATGAGCTGGAAAGTGGACTAACCCATAACCCAGCAACCCTGGTCCTGGGACTCCGCCTGTGGCAACAAAAGCTCCATGTGAAAAGTTAAATGTGGACAAAAGATGTTTATTGTAGCACTCACTGTTCCTAGAAGCAAAGCACAAACCAACCAACCAACAGAAAAGCCCTGGATACAAAATCTAGCCATTAGTAAAGGAAGGGTCAGACAAATGGCAAGGCATCCAGTCTGAAATACCAGGTCACCCTAGGAAGTAGGAGTTAGTTCCTAACCTGTAGACATATCTGTGAGGTCATTAAATGAGGAGAGCAAGTTGCATGGTTTTATACATAACTTTAACCCCTCGGTGTGCAAACAACCAACACTCCTGGGTGCCTGTGCTTCTGGGCAGTGTTTCCAAGCCTGGGGAAGGCTGTGGAATGATGGACAGTGACTGGTGTCCTGAGGGGAATGGAAATGCGAAGGAAGGTGTCATTAGTTTTTTTCCCCTTGTATTCCTTTGTGTCCCTGGATGCAGTGACTTCATATTACTGTGATAATTTATTAAACAGAATATAATTTTAAAAATATATATCTTTGGGACTATCAGTCTCTGACAGTCAACAACACCCATTCCTTTTGCTGGATGTGTTAGTGACCAGAGCCTATTTACCCAGGAGGCACCTTGGGCCCAGAGCCCCTGATACCTGGAGTGGCCCATTGAAAACGTCTTCATTTCTTTTAAAGTTATAAGGAAAAAAGGTGACTCTAATCCATCTTGGATTATCTTTGTCCTTATACTAATGCAATCACTATAATTTTTAATTTAAAAAAATTATTTTTTGGAGAAAGGAGGTATGAAGGCACAGTGGCCCTGGAAGTGACATGTGCATGAGGCTGGTGACCACTGAACCCAGTGTGGCCTGAGATCTGTGTTGCCGCAAAGCCAGGAGATCCCTCATTCCTCCTCTTCCCCAATCCAGGCTTTCTGTCATTTCCTTCCTTCCATTGTTTCTACAGGGAAATTCCCACAGGGAAAAATCCTACAACTTTGTCCCAGAGGAGAGAAAGGAAACAAGAATATCCCATCTGTCAAGTGGTTAAGTGCAGGGGCTCTGGAACCTGATTGCTTTGGTGTAAAGTTGGGCAATTCAAAGTCTCTGAGCCTCAGTTTCCCCATCTGTAAAATGGGGATGATGAGGGTCCCTATCTCAGAGTTACTGGGAGGTCTGTAAACAAGACTTGGGAGAGTGCCAGGAACAGCACTCTGAGCACCCAACACAAATTCCTTTAACAAATCAACCTCATTCTCCTTCCCTTGAGATGGTCCAGTGGGAAGCCTCATATCCTGTCACCAGACAAGGCTCTGAGGGGCAGGAAAGAGCTGGGGCATGTGGGAGCAAGAAGGCAGGTGCTCTGCCAGGCCCACCTGTCCAGGGATGCAGTCTTTCACACATGCTTTTGGGAAGGCACACCCAGATGCACCCACACACTTACATCAGCCCCGACAGTCACACACACTCAGCAACGCCCAGAGACAGACATAGGTGGGCACATAAAGACACAGACAGGAGAAACACACTCCGCACTCTCAAAGACATGCTCACACCCAGAGACACAGATACAGAGGGAAAGAAGAGACTCCGGTAGACACCCGATGGCACCCTCAGACTGAGACACCATGGACAGAAACAAAGGCAGACACACACAGACGTGGACACAGGCGGTCCCTCAGGGCTCTCCCACAGAGACAGGTTAAGGATAGACAGCGGTGGATGCTGGTCACAGAGACCCTGAAAGAGACCAAGACAGGTAGCGCGCGCACACACACACACACACACACACACACACACGCGCGCACAGACAAGGACACAGGAGGCCATACAAAATGTGACACACACAGACATACTCAGCCCCTAGTTTCAGCCCAATACATACACAGTCACCAGCACACAGGTCCACCCAGTCAGATGAAGTCATCACAGCTCTCTTCGCCTGGTCCTTAAACCCTTTCCTGGGCCGCGCGCCCTCCCCTCAGTCTGCCCCTCACCAGGGCCCCACACTCCCCTCTGCCCCCACGCCACTCAGCACACGCGTACTCCCCTCAGCCCTCACGCCTCTCAGCCCCCACACCGCCCCTCAGCCCGCACGCTCCCCCTCAGCCCGCAAGCCCCACCTCATCCCGCCCCTCCCACTTTCTTCGCGCCTGTCCGCCCGCAGCGGGTCTCACCGCCCGGCTCTGTCATGACAACGAACCGCGCCCGCTAGGTTCGCCCCGCGGCACTGCGCCCGCGCGCCCGGGCCGACTACACTTCCCAGAAGCCCGAGCGCCGCCATCTCCCCGCCGAACGGAGCCGAAAGGACCGGAACCCGAGACCCGACCGCGCGTCTCCATCTCTCAGAGGGCTCCGCGGCACCCCAGCCAAGGGGCGGGGTTTCTGGGAGATTGACGGGAAGAGCATGTAGAGGGGTCGGGGAGACGGCGGCGGAAGAGCGAGAGATGGGAACGAGCAGGGGGATGACGAGGTACAGATCAGGGATGGGAGACAGAGGAGAGGGACGCGGAGGGACGGGGAGGAGGGGAAGGATGGGAGAGGGAGGAGAGGGAAGGGGGGATAGGAAGATGGGAGGGGTAGGAGGGATGAGAAGGGCAGATGGAAGTACCCCAAGAGAAGAGGTGAGAGAAGGAATAGTGAGGGAGGGTGAGAAGAGGAAAGGAGCGGGAAGAAATAAGGACAAATGGGCAGAGGGATGAGGAAGAAAGAACTGTACAAGGAAAAGGGCAGGAGGAGGAGCAAAAAGAGTAGAAGTAGGCTTGGGCTGGGAGGAGGAGAGGGAGGAGAGAAAGAAAGGGTGGGAGGAGGGAGAATTCCAGAAAAGGAGGGGGCGTGTGTGGAGGTGGAGAGAAGAAGCTATAGCACATCTCCAGACATTCTGCAGTCCAGCCAAGGGGTCCTGGGCGACTTTCTTGAACCTGATAATCATACTGATTTGTAGAAAATTAGTAAAGCATAAAGAGGCAAAGAAGCAAATGATCATAACAAGAAAAAAAGTATAACCTTTGTATAATGAGTCGCCTGTGTGTCTGTTCCTGTTCTTCGCATTTTATGATTTGTGAACTCCTTTAATTCTCACAACCAAGCTACTTTCCAGATGAGGAAAGTAGTGGAGGCCAGAGCAGTCAAAAGAAGTGGGGAAGCTGGGGTAGGAACCAGGCCTCCTGCTGGGACCCTCTTACACCATAAACCACAAAGCCAAGTACAGAAGCATTTGCCGAATTTATTAGTGACCGCAAAAATGCAAAGGACAGCTCTCCTTAGGTGGTGATTAATGATTGTTTAGTTAAGTATTTTATTTTGAGATGAAGAGATTCACAGGCAGTTCTAACAATGTTGAAACCATAGATCCCCCATGCTCAATATCGAATTCCCCCAACAATGAAATCTTGCAATACCACAAATAGGATATTAATGACGATACTGTTAAGATACAGAACAGTTCCATCACCACGAGGATGCTTGGTGAAGCATCCCCTTTCCTAGCCACACCCACTTTCCTCCAGACCCTACTCTTCTTTAGTCCCTGACTATCACCAACTTGTTCTCCATATCTATAATTTTGAAACCATTTTATTTATTCAACATAATTCTCTGGAAATGTATCCAAGATGTTACTGTATGTAGTTCATTATTATATTGTTAAGGGCTATTCCACGGCATCAATGCACAATTTGGGTACCACATCCCGAATGTTTCCATCTTAGGGCTATTCCAGGTTTCCTTCCTTTTCATTGTGATAAGAACACTTAACATGAGATCTATCCTCCTAACAAAATTTTAAGTGTACAATACAATACAGTATCATTAACTACAGGCACAATGTTGTATAGGAGATTTCTAGAACTTACTCATTTTACATAACTAAAAGTTTATACCCCTTGAACAATAACTCTCCACATTTGCCTTCTAGAGGCCCTCCTGAGTCCCAGAGATGCCCAGATGGGGCCCAAGGGGACATCTAAGGCACAGAAAAGACATACTATCAGCATTACCAATATGGGTACTCAGTGTATGTCCCAGATATGGAATTGGTTTGGGGGAAGATACAAAGAATGAAATGTGAGCCCTCGGTGAGCTGGGCTGGTGTCACCTCCCAGAGACCCCCACCTCCTAATACCATGCCCTTGGGGATTAGGTTTCAGCATATGATTCTGGGGTGGGTGACACATCCAGTCTATAGCACTGTCCCTGTGGGGAAGGGGGAGCTGTGGCCCCAGGGCCGCACCCTGCTCAGGGGGCTTGCTTCCTCTTCTGTCACCTGCAACCCCATCGGGATCTTCTATACCATATAAGCAGACCTGTCCCCTTCTCAGGGCTGTTTCCAACCTTCCAAACCTCTGAGCAGGGGCCTGTGTTCCTGAACCCAGCAACCACTGTCCCCTCCGACTTAACCACCATGTGACCTCTCCAGAGGCAGAGACTCTGCAAGGGCATAGTTGGGGGAGGGGAGCAAGCTGAGCCTCCCCTCATAACCTCAGGGCCAAGAGCCGAGGAGCTAGTATCCAATTTTTACATGCAGTTCTTTTTTCTTCTTTTTTAAAAATTTAGGTTCTGATCATATTTTTTCACTTGTCACTTTCTGGAGGTCTGGAACAATTAGCAACTTTTTGTGCATTTAGCTATTTACAAAATATTCATGCATTTTAAAAGATTACTTCATCACTTCACCTTGAGTCTTGTTCTCAAAACCCTTGTTCTTCCTGTCCCACTTATCAAAGCAAGGTATCAAGATATCTAAAGTTTTGTTTTCCAAAGAAAATACTCTGACAGCAGATTTTTAAAAATGGGTTCAACTGATGACTTTATATAATTGATTTTTATGGACCAAGAAAACCTTACCTGTTTCATGTTTTCAAAACAATGTGTTCTAAACCATTTTGATTTTTCAACATTAATGTTCATTTTAAGCCACTTATATCTATTTAACTTGAGGTAATTTTTCTTTTGACTACTTTCCCTTTAAAGTTATTCAGAATTTGATTAAAGTCTCTTGTTTCTCTTAAAAATACTTTATTTTAAAATGTCAATAATGGTATTAATCAAAAACTCAGGAATATTATGTAGAAAGATATCTTGATGGTGCCAGTCCCAATTTGAGTTACACTGGATTGTTTGTAAATCAGACTATCTCCTTTTGGGAACCATATTCATAACTTCTAGTGGCAAGAATAGCAGTTTACAGATAACGACCTATTGCTCTTATGAGGAATGTTCCAGAACATTCCATGAGGTACATGCTGTTGTGGAGACGGTTGGGAAGAAGAGTCGGAGTCTGGAAATGTTTTTACTAACATGGATAAGGGAGAGGAGGAATGGCAAAGAATGGCAATGCTAGCAGCCCCCCCACTCCTGTTTCCATGGCTTTTTATTCTCTCTCACAAAGCTGGCCTTGCAAAACATCATAAGTTACTATCAGGTTAGCAATTACAAACTACAGCCAATTCCCAGACTCAGCCTCAAGGCCACAACCGTGTTATTAGCTATTTCTTCTTAGGTATCTTTTTCCCATCCTGTCCCTAGAGCAAGAAGTCCCAGAATAGGTTAGGCGTGTGTGCCCTCCCTGCAATGTGTCCTTGTGTACAAGTCCACATCTGCTTCTGATGACCTTGTTGCTCCGAGCACCAGGTATCCCGCCAGGACTGCAGGAGTTTCTCACAACAACATGCACTCTAAGTTCCAGGCTCCTTGGATACAGAGAACACAAACACTTCATACGAAGGCTACATCTAGAGTGGACGATGGGAGTGTTTCCTGCTGTGATGTAGAAATGTTTATTCCCTTAACTTGTTACATGGCTCCAGTGTCACCTCCAGACCAACTTCCTGTAAAGGTCAGTCCTTCTGTGGTAAATTGCCAAAAACATTTCTCAGTTGTCACAACTTCTCGCAGTGGCTCTGATGTGTCTTCCCCCTCTTATGAGAACATCAGTTCTATCAAATTAAGGTCTAATCTATACCACCTCATTTAATCTTCATTTTCTCCTTAAAGATCTCATTTCCAAATACAGTCACATTAGAATTTAGGGCTTCAACACATAAATTTGGGATGGAGGGGAGGTTACAAAATTCAGTCCGTAACCACTCTACAAAAGAAAAAAAAAAACATGGAATTTAACCAGCATCCTATTTTCTCAGCAACCCATTAAAGGAGTTGCTCTACTGGGTTTTTAGCAATCTTAACCTTATGACTTCAAACAGCCTAAGACGCCCTTCAGTAATATCATACACACTCTTATTTGAAATTTTTTGTCTTGATGCTAGAAATTCAATCTGAATTTTGAATTACACAAAGCAGTTAGACACCAGCACCATATACACTCTTTGGACTTAGCATGCCTCTTTCTCTTAAAACTGTCATTATTTAGGACCCTAGACCTCTATTCCTCCAGTGACTCCTACTAATAATTCACTTGTGTGTTTGCCCAGGACATGTGAGCTGTCACTTCTCTAGGCTAGAACAGAAACAGGGGTTTTACTTGCCCCATCTCACCCCAAAACCAATCCCCAAGCACCTCAGAATTCCCCAAGATTTTATTGCCAATCTTCACACCAAATTCTGTATTGTATATAAATTTCTTTAATTGCTGCCAAATGAGCAATATAAGCCAAAAATGAAGTATTGGAAAACTAATGGGTAGTTTGAGACATTACAGCCTTAGAAAGCATAAAATCTAGGGTGGCTCCAAAGATTACAACCACAGGAACACCAGCATCACCTCTTTAGGGAGCTAGCTGCCACTGAATGACAGAGACTCAATGGCCTTTCAAACTCCAGAGAACGTGATTGGCCAGGTACATCAGAACCATATGCCAGTCACTCCAAGGAAAAGAAGAGATGTTGTAGGCAGCGGGAGGAGGCAAAGAAAACAGAGCAGAGAAAAACAGAAAAATATATATTTTAGGTTTTATTTTTGATGAGTTTATACTAGAATACAGGTCTGAAATTTTTTTCATTTAGTATACCATAGGTATTTCTTTATGGCTATATACACATTTATATTTTTTTCTTTGACAAATACATATAAATTCTATTGAATGAATACATAATAATTAACTTACCCTTTTCTCATTATCCTAATAGTTTACCATTAAAAAAATTTTTGTTTGCCATTATACATTTACCTACCTTTGTACACTTTGGTTTCTGAGGAATATTGATTCAAATGGTTATGTACATATGGCAACTTATATGACTGACAATGGAATTGCCTTGTTTTCCACATTTTCCAAAACGATATTATTGCTCTTCTATGATTTAAAATCAATCTATTGGGGGGAAAGTTGAGATGTCATCACTTTATTTTGCATTTTCCTGGTTACTGGTGATGCTGGGTAATTTTCATCAGCTGTTTTTATTCTCTCTTCTTTGAACTGGCTGTTAGTTTTGTCCATTTTTCTACTGAGTTGCAGATGTTACTATTATTTATTTGTAATAGTGCTTTTACTATCGGGGATTATTATCTTTTATTTGTTGCAAACATTTTCTTTCAGTCTCTCATTTGTCTATCAATTGACTCTGATGTTTTCCACACATAAATGGTAGTTTAATGTCAGCTCCTGAGTTGTGTGTGATGCTTAAGAAGGTCTGCCGCAAGCCAAGGTTATAAAAACGTCCTAAGTTTTTCTTGTACCTTAATATCTTACATTTAGGTCATTAATCTTTCAGTTTCATTAGTGTGCTATGGATAGATCTATGTCTCTCCACAGAAATAAGTGTCCCAATAAGTGTTTGATCACTCCAACTTTCCCAAACGCAACAAAGAATCCTCCTTATCATATATATGAAGTGTCTAGAAGCTCCACATACTCTGGATGAGATCATCTCTTTGCTTCTATGACGAAATAAAGATGGAGCCCCACAGCTCCACTTTCTAGTAGTCATGTCTTCTGGATAAGAGCTGCCCTCACATAGCCCTCTATAATGCCATTGACCTGGATAAGAGCCACCAGCAGCAGTTAAGAGGGAACCCAAGAGCTCTGGTGCTCCAGGTAAGAGAATTCCTCCAGGGGTGGAGGGACCACTAAGGGGCACAGGATTTCTTGGGTGATAAAAATGCTCTAAAATTAACTGTGGCGATGGTAACACAACTCGACATAAAAGTCATTAATGGCTGATTACATGGTATGTGAATTTTATCTCAACAAAGCTGTTATAAAAAATACCCTCCACCAGCCTCTAAACCACCATTGATAAAGAGTGGTTAGAACTCTCATGATCCTTATTAAATCCCCTATTAAAGAATCAATTTTCTCTTCCTGCAACAATGTCATCACTTCCTGTCTTGGGATACCATGACTTCTCATCATATCCTGTGTCTGTTACCTTTTGTTCCTCTCTCCCCCACCACTGCTAATGCCCACATGTTCTAGAGGTAGTAAGGCACTCCTCCCAGAACTCCCTAGCTCTTTTTTCAGATCACTTCTCATCATACCTGTCATGTACTTACTACATAGTATTTCACTTTTGTTTCTGTATTCTCCCACGAGATCTGAGGGCAGAAACTGTTTACACATTTTGTACCCTGTTGTATACCAGCACATAAAAACAGTGCTTGGCACGTTAGTGAATGCTCAATCTTAATTGAATGAGTACTATTATTCTTTGCCGTATCACAATTCTATAGATGGTCAGAACCCACTTGTCAACTTAAAAATACATTGGGGTTTTTGTTGGAATATAAATGAATTTAATATTTAATGGGAGGAAAAGTATCTTTCACAAACTTGAGTCTACACAGAAAGGTGTCTACCTTTCCATTTATTCTATTTTTTATATTTAAAAAATAAGTTTGCATTTTAACATCAATATTCATAAGCTAATTGCAAGATATATTTTTCTGTTTTGGGATCAGTCCCATAGAGCAAGATGGAGTGCTTGACTGGATTTATTTGATGCTCTAGAATATAAATATCACAGGAATTATCTGTGGTGCATTTATTTCTACAGGTCAAAGTGTTGACCTACCTTTTCCAGTTTATTTTATGGCTATTAATCTATTTAAGTTTTATTTTGTTTTAAACACTGCCCCATTTAGTCCTACATTCTACCAAATGCTTTTGTTCTAATTGGCCCTTTCTTGTTTCTAAGTGCAAGGTGCAGGGAGAGTTCCTCACCAACAAGGCTATATGTCTTTATATTTACTCACACAGAGCTTTAAGCCACTATGTGACCTTGTATGTCATACAATCTTCAATTCTGAATATACTTGTCTTTCCCACTTACTGGGAGAGTAGAGTGGTTTCTTAGCCTTGACCTTTACTGGTTCATTCTACTTGCAACTAAACATGATTGTAAGGAAACATTTACCTGATGGCACTAATTATATGGCAAGGATTGTATGCTAAGCCCTTTACGTAGATTATCTAGCATATTATTCAAAACGTGTTTTGAGTGAAAAAGTAACATGAATATAGATTTTTATATGTAAGAGATTAAGCTGGCTACAGTGCTAAAATGCACTTGAGAGGGGGCAAGAGGGAAAAGTGGCCATGATGCTACTGCAGAAATCCAAATGAGATGGTTGCATCTTGGACTATGGGTGATGGGACATGGATTGGAACAAAGTGGATGGATTCTAGAGGTATTTAGAAGATTGAACTAGAGAACTTGAGGAGGAGGGAAGACTTGAGGATGACTCTCCAGTATGAATTCGCTGATGATGAGTGAGATGTACACTCTGCCTAAAGGCTTTCCCGCATTCTTTACATTCATAGGGCCTTTCTCCAGTGTGGATCCTTTTATGTAGCGTGAGATGGGCAATCTGACTGAAGGCTTTGCTACATTCCTGACACTTGTAAGGTTTCTCCCCTGTATGAGTTCTTTGATGCAGAGTAAGGGATTTACGATGGCTAAAGGCTTTCCCACACATTCTACATTCATAAGGTTTCTCCCCTGTATGACACCTTTGGTGACAGATCAGGGACGCCCTCTGTCTGAATGCCTTCCCACATTCAAGACATTCAAAGGGTCTTTTGCCAGTGTGGAGTCTCTGGTGTTGAACAAGGTAGGAGCCATCACTAAAGGCCTTCCCACATTCAACACATATATAGGGCTTCTCACCAGTATGAACCCTCTGGTGCTGAACGAGATGTGCAATTTGACTGAAGGCCTTACTGCATTCCTTACACTCATAAGGTTTGTCTCCAGTGTGTATTTTCCGGTGCTGTGCTAGGTGTGCATTCTGGCTGAAGGTTTTGCTGCACTCTTTACATTCATAAGGCTTCTCTCCAGTATGAATTCTCTGATGATGCGTGAGGTGTGTGCTCTGCCGAAAAGCTTTCCCACATTCCTTACACTCGTGGGGTTTCTCTCCAGTATGGACCCTTTGATGAAGAGTAAGTGAGCCACGATGACTAAAGGCTTTCTCACAGAGTGTACATCCATAAGGTCTCTCTCCTGTGTGAATTCTCTGATGAACAGTTAGGGATGAGCCATGACTAAAAGCCTTCCCACACATATCACATTTGTAAGGTCTCTCCCCAGTATGAATTCTCTTATGCTGAATTAGTCCTATGTGATCCGTGAAAGCCTTCCCACAATCAACACAGTCAAAAGGCTTCTCTCCAGTGTGATAATATCTCCGATGACGTATAAGAGAAGCATTCTGCCTGAATGCTTTCCCACAGTCAACACATTCATAGGGTCTTTTTCCAGTGTGAATCCTTCGATGGTGAGCTAGGGATGAACAATCACTAAAGGCTTTCCCACATTCAATACATTCATAGGGTTTCTCTCCAGTATGGACTCTCTGATGTTGAGCGAGGTGTGCAAGCTGGCTGAAGGCTTTAGTGCACTGCTTACACTGATAAGGCTTCTCTCCAGTATGAACTCTCTGATGTTGAATAAGATGAGCATTCTGGCTGAAGGCTTTTCCACATTCGGCACATTCAAAGGGTTTTTCTCCTGTGTGTATTCTCTGATGTTGAGCTAAGTGGGCACTCTGGCTAAAAGCTTTCCCACACTCAATACATTCATAAGGTTTCTCTCCAGTATGAATTCTTTGATGAAGAGTAAGGGTTGAGATTTTGGTGAAAGTTTTCTCACAGTCATTACATTTCAAAAGTTTCTTTTCTCCAGAGACTTGCTTGCATTTTTTTACAAATGAATGCGTTTTTAGGCTTTTCTTGTCTGTGTCAAAATTACACATCTTCTCTTCGAAGGGAAATACCTGCTTTATGTAAGATAATGTATTCAGATGAAAAACTGTCCCAGATTTACTAGAATGAAATCTTTTCTCAATAAGTGCATCTATATGACTGATTGTCTCTTGCCTAAAATGTGGCTTCTGACTTACCAGCTCCCTCTTTAACAGGTCTTCACATTTCCAGTTTTCCCCTAATGTGGAACACTCCAAGTCATAGCTTGTAAGTCTTTCCATTATCATTGCCTGGGATAATTTTTCTTCATGAATGTCAAAGTCTGCTGATAATTCCTTGACAATCCACACATACTCCAAGTCTGAAAGATATCAAGAAAGCGAATGTCTCATTTAATGCTAGAAGAACAAAAACTTCCAAAATGAAACCAGGTGAATCAAACAGTTATTGATAGCCATAAAGGTTAATGTTTTTGACAGTTTTTAGATAAAGATAGACAATGCAACCACCTTTACATTTCTGGAATAAACCCTCCTTGAGTATGGTATGTTATTTCAACATGACATTTTATTTGAAGATTTTACACCAATATTCATAATTGAGATTTACCTGTAATTTTCTTTTTTGGTGCTATTTTGGTAAGACTTTGGTATCAAAGGTTATGCTATCTTTATAAACATATATTTTTTTAAAGTTCTCATTTTTATTCTCTGTCACAAAACATTTTAAACAATGTTAATGATATTTTTGCTTGAAGGTTTTAAAAAATTTATTTGTGAAACTATTTGACATTGTTGCTTTTCTTGGGGGAGGGAGTTCTTAGGTAAGTTTCTACATTTCTTCAATGGTAACTGGTCTATTGAAATCGTCTGTCTTCTGGTGTCAGTTGTGGTAATTTATATTCTCCTAAAATGTCATCTGTTTCATTGAAGTTTTTAAATTATTTACAGAAAGTTGAGGAAAATAAATTCTGATGATTCTTTTAAGTACTTATGCATTGGAGGTTATTTAGTAGTCTTTCTTTTCTTGTGTTTTCTAGCATTTGTCTTGACAGTTTATATATTTTATTGGTTTTCTACAGAAGCACAGATTTCATTAAATCTACTATTTTCTAACTCATGTATCCCTACTTTTCTCTCTAGCAGTAAATATCCGTATACAAGGCTTATTTTGGTTTTCCTTAAGATTCATTTTGTTTTTTCTATTATCTTGAATTGGATACTTAATTCACTTACTTTTTATTTCTTATGTATTAATGTACATTATTAGGGCTTACCTGGGCATGAGCCTGCTGTCACATCTCCATTCACCACCCAAGGCTCTTTGCCTTGCTCCAATAAGGAGATCACATCTGGTTTAGAAATGCAAAGACCTGCATAAGAAAGATAAAAAAAACTGGCTATGCCGTGGCTATTCCAGAGGTATGAAAGAATCCAAATGGTATTGAAAGAAGAGTGACATTGTAGGAAAATATTGATAAAGGCATGAAAGATGACTGAGGTGGAAAGACTCCTATGGGGAGGTCACAGGAGGAAGATACTCTTACCTACGGAAACCAGATTCTTGTAGTTCTCCAACATCACCTTCTTGTACAAAGTCCTTTGAGCAAGATTCAGCCATTCCCACTCATCTTGAGAGAAGTCTATGGCCACATCTGTGAAAGTCACTGAATCCTGAAATGGCACAAATACAGTCCTGCTCAATCAGTGTTCATGCCCTTACTTACCTGAATCGAAGGTAAAGGATTATGCTGTTCACACTTTGTGGGGGAAAAAACCATTGTGTGTACATAAATGTATGGGAGGTCTAAACAATCCAGGTGATGTGGTTAGTTACTGGATAACTTTTCTGCCTAGGTATACTTTACATATGAAAAGAAAAATATGACAGACACTCTCCACATTTGGAGCATTTACAATTTTATGAAATGAGTGTTTATGAAAAACTGTTCATGACATTTAAAACAGAGTATCGTTCAGTACTAAACTATTTTATCTGTGGTAGAAGCTAGATCACTTTTCTATACAGAGAAATTAAAGAGCTCTGGGACTGCGAGGGAAAGTTTCAAGGAAGGATGCTGACCTGAAGAACATGATTTCAATCTCCATAATATATTCTAAAAAAATCTTGGTGTTCTTGAGATGTTAAAAGGTGTGCCTAAAAAAAGTGAAAGAAAAAAATGCCTAGTAACATTCTTTTCTTTTGAAATAAAAGCATATTTGTATTACGAGAGAACACATTTGGAAAGTTGGTTTTTGATGATCTGCTAAGAAGTATTAGGAGAGAGCATATGAAGTAAGCACATGTCATGCAACCTGTGTTTTGCTAGATGGGCTGAATGTCCTAACCAACTAGCAAGTGATATTAGTCATCCATTCTGTGGGTACCACCTGCAGATTTTCCATTTCTTATTTTGTGATTTCACTTATATCAACATCTAAGAATGAGTTTTAAATAACCATCAGAGAAAAAGGTCAGACTATTCTAAAGAATTCAGACTCTGGTACTGACTAGCTGGATGGTCTTGGCCAAGTTAAATAACTCTCCAGTGCCTCAGTTTATCTACCTGAAAAATGGGAATAATGTTAGTACCTACCTCATAGTAGCACTGTGAGAATTAAATGAAATAACAGGCACAGTATCTGGCTAAATGCTCAAGAATTATTACCTAGGATAATGATGAAGAAGGGATGGGAAAGAGGAGGAGGATGGGGCCCAAAACAGGTGAAACATTTCGTTCAATACTTCAATAAGAGTTTACTTATATTTTATCTAATTTCAGTATTCTACTGTATTTAAGAACATGGTCTCTAAAGCCAGACTAGCTAAGTTCAAATCCTGTTCTATTCATGAAGCCTATTAGTTTTGTTTTAAATTACTCAAAAGAACAGTCCCTTGTATTTACATATACATATTTACTAATTTCTGTTGCATTTCTTTCATTCCTGATGTTCCAAGTTCTCTTCTGGTATAATTTCTATGTGAATAAATTTCGTTGGCAATCCCTCTAGAAATCTGTCAATGAATAGTCTTAGTTTTCCTTCATATGAGAAACTATTTCACCTTCATTCTTGAAAGCTAATTTTACTGGACACAGTTCTTTTTTTTAAATACTTAAGAAAAGTTCGACTTCCTTCCAATTTCCATGATTTCTGATAAGAAATCCACAGTTTTTCAAATCACCATAACCCTTTATGCTAAACATTGTTTTTTGAGGTTTTTCATTTCTTTAGTTTTCAGCAGTCTTATTACAAAGTTTCCTGGCAATGATTTGTGTTTTTCACATTGGAGTTTGCTAAACTTCGTGGATCCACAGGTTTATGCCTTTTACTAAAGTTGGTAATTTTTCAGGCATTATTTCTTCAAATATGTTTTCCACTCCAATTTTTCTCTTTCTTTGGGACTCAATGATATAAATGTTAAATATTTTGGCACTGTCCTACAGGGCTCTGAGATTCTGTTTAATCTTTTCTTTCCTGTTATTTAAATTAGATAGTTTCTATTTGCCTTCAAATTTACTCTCTTCTTTGTCATCTCCACTGTACCACTAAAGCTGACCCAGTGAGTTTATTTTGGTTATTATAGTTGTCATTTCTTGATATTTTCTATTTCTTTGCTAAGACTCTCTATTTGTTTCAAGAATGTTCACCCTTACTTGGAGCACTTTTATAATAGCTGCTTCAATATTATTATCATCAGATAATTCCAACATCTGTGGCACATCGATGTTAGCATTTGGTAATTATCTTTCCCTGTGTGAATTGAAATTTTCCTAGTTTTTTGTTACCTAAGTAATTTTGGATTGTATCCATGACATTTTGGACGTTATGACTCTATGTCTTGTTTAAATTCTATGGCGACTGTTGATATTGTGTTCAAACTGCAAGTTCTAACTGGCCCTCTGTGAGCTGTGTTTCAAAGGCAGTTGCATTTTCAAAGCCTTTGTAGTGATATTAACCTCCATCCTACTTGTGTACCACTCATAGAGATTGGTCTAATCCTTAGTTTTAGGGTCAGATACGTGCATGAGGGACTCAGAGTAAGCCCTGGAGTTCATAAACCATTTTATGTGGTTTGATTGCCAAAGCTCCGCCCTCTCTGTGATCTCTCCAGTATCCTCCGTTTCCCTGGGGCTCCCCTTTTTAGTCTGGCCAGGTAACTGGGGCTTATTTATCCTATCCCACTGTGCATTTGCCACAACTGTACCTAGCCTCTGGGGAAAACTGGGAAGAGGACAGAAGCAGGAAAAAAGCAGTGAGGGGTTTATCCCACCCTCTGGTGAACAAAGCTTCTCCAATCGCAGAGAAAATTCCTCCTCCCTCAGAATTTTAGACTCCTGCAGACCCTGCTGCAATTGTCAGGCAGGGCACATGAAAACAGAACATTATTTTAAAGGGACACTTCCACCGCCACTCTGAGCTTTAGATCTCTTCTCCACTTCCTGAGCCTGAACTAGAAGGCTGTTCATGTAGTTCTTTCTATACAGGCTAATACCACTTCTGGGTTTTATGCCTGCTGAATCCATACTAGGAGGTATTGGGCGGGGGTGGTGGGGGGAGCTAAACATAACACATTTTTGGGAGTACTCCACATTTTGGGTTCCTTCTCCAATCTGCCTGCTACTATTCACTTTTTAGACACCTCAAACTGTTGCTTTAGGCACGCTGTTCTTGGTTTACAGCAGCTATCACTGAGAAAGATAGGGTGCAGTGTGCTCAGTCCACCTTACCCAGGACCAGGACGCTCTCAGTGTAAATTATTACTTTTAAAATTAATATTTCATTGGAAATTAAAAGCTCCTGGATAGTTGGTGCTTCCTGTGCATCAATTGTAGTTCTACATAATATTGTAGTTCTTCAACTTATGTGTGTGTGTATGTCTATGTGTATGGAACTACATATGCATGTAAGCAAATAGTAGCTACACAGGCACATTATAGCAAATATAGCTGATGCTTAAATAGTGCTTATTATGTGCCAAGTACTTCTCTAAACACTTAAAACATAACTCATTATTCCTCACAACGATCTGATAAATTAGTACTACTGTTATTACCATTTTATGGTTGTGGAAACTGAAATTAAGGAATGTCTAGTATATGGTGGAGTTAGAATTTGTACCCAGGCAATCTGGTTCCAGAGTCCATGTTACTAAACTTGATGACATACTCTGCCACTCTTTAAAGCATTCTCCTCCGACAACAATAATGCTTTTGTTTAGTGTTTAAATACTTAAGAAACAAGGTCCATTGGTAGTACACGTATTATGGCATATCATGTAAGAAAAGGTATTTGGCTTTGATATCACTTGTTCATTGTGTCTTTGATATAAAGTAAAAACAATTTTACTATCTTTAGTTATTTTTAATCTCCTCCACTTCCTTCAAGATGCAACTCAGGAATCACTTCCTCTGTGGTTAAAGTCCTCCCAACTCTACCTCCCTCCAAGTGTTTGTGACTGTGCAGGCAATATCCTGTGTAAGGTTCTCTCACCAAGGAGGCAAAAAAGAGCTAAAATAGATTTCTTCTTGACAGATAGTGGTCTGTCACAGAGCCTCAGTCCAGAGGAAGTAGCACCTTTTCTTAATTCACTCAAAGGTGCACATATGGGTGCTCTTAATGGCCCTTCCCTACTACTCCACAAGAAGTCTGCTCTCCATGTGCAGCACTGATCACATCATATAAATAAATGTTTGCTGCCTTTTCATTTCTTGAACAGACTGCAAGCTCTCTGAGAGCCAGGATAGGGATTCAGGAACTAGGTAGATCATGGCTTCCTTTCAAATTTCCTCGAAGGACTGCATTCCTGTATAGTCTGATGCTTATGAAAGGACTGAGCATGAAGGAATGGCTCAGGTGGGTCATTTCTTGAATGAAGAATAAATAGCAAATAGGAAGAAGAGGAAGCTCTGAAAGGTGTCACTGGGCTGTTTGAGTCTATCCCTGTGACACCACCACTCATCAGAAAGGGAAGAAATAGGAACCAGGCACCAGGGCAGAACTCTTAAGCAGAGTTTTCAGAAGCAAACAAATATTACCAAATCCTGAAAAGCAAAACTGTATTGTAAGGAGGAAAGAGAGAATACTAACTCACCGGGGGCATGGCTTTACAAAGTTCAATTCTCATCACCTCCTCCTCTTCCTGGCTCCTCATTTGAAGGGCTTTCCCCTGAAGAGGGCAGAGCTAGGGAGGAGAAAGTAGTGAGAGATTGAGCAGCTCTAAGAATCACTGCCTAGAAACTTTCTTCCCTTCAGCTCCCTGTTTTCACTCCACTACTCTCACCCATGCTTCCCTCAGTCCAGGGACTCGCTGGGGCGCCTGTAATTTACAGCTGGGGCTCTGCTCTGCATTTTCAGGCTGAGCACAACACCTCTCTCTCTCAAAGCCACCCATTTATTAACAACAGAGATGTACCAGGAATGCTACATCTATTACTACTCTGATTTAACCTTCATGCTGTCTTTGAAAACAGGAAATACTGTCGCCTCTTCACATATGAGACCTCTGGGAAATGAAGTCTTTTGCACAAGTCACATAGCTAGCAAATAACGGAGCCTGGGAACCAACCTAGGTCTATCTGGCTCTATCACCCAAAGTATTTGCTGAAGCAGACACCAGAATATAATAGAAAATATGTCTCCTGTGCAACTAACTAGCCAGGATTCCATAGATTCTATGAGACTTGGAATCGTCTTCCCCAGCGAAAGTCCACATGACTTGCAGATAACTGAACCAAAAAATCATCGGAGGAGGGGGCTAACACCCAAGTTCTCGTTTTGCTTGGCCCCTCTGGGCCAAGTCTCTTTTATTAGAAAGAAGATACAAATATCTGATGTAATTCTAGTTTCTCTTCTGTAAACTCCACTGCTTCTTGAAAGCATTATTATAATGATAATAAGAATGAATGCTTACTGGGCACTTACTACGTGGCAATGACTACACTGAGTGCTTTTCATTCATGACTCATTTCATCCTTATAACAGTTCTGTGTAGTATGTTATCTCCATTTTACATAAGAGAAACTAGGTCAGAAATTTTTTTTAAAAACTTGCTCGGTGGAGATTTTAGGATATGAATACCTGAAGTTACTTAACCCTTTCAGACTTGATTTCTTCAACTGTCCAAAATGGTTAAGAATACCTACCTCCAGCCCTTGTAGAAGAAAGAGATTACAGGAGAGCCAGGACAAAGGGATACTCCGGAGTCAGCCTGTCCTGGATCTGAATCCTGGCTCCTCCATTCACTAGCGATCACTTGTTCTTTCTATGATTCAGTGTCCTCACCTGTAAAAAGGAGATGAGGTAGGTTCCACTTCATAAATGCTGTGAAGCTCGGTGTTGATATTACCCAAAGGTTTCTGAACTGTCTGGCAGGAAAGGTCGGCTGTCATTAATGCATGCACTGAAACAGGTGAAGAACAATACATATGAATAGCACTTCCTTCCCCTCTCTCTTACCCACTGTGGGAAGGGAACGCTCACTTCCCTGGGTCCTTGGAGATATTCACAAAGACCGGGAAGCACTGTCTGTGAGATGACTCCTGGCAAGTCAAGATCCCTCTGAATTCAGCTCCATACTCTGGCCCAAGTGGACCCTCCAAGCCTTTTGGACTTTAGGGTCCACCAGCCTGAGGCCCGGGACATCCTCTTCCAACACTTGGGCCCAAGGAACGGCACCCCCAAGCCTTAATTTCCACCCTTGCAGCCCCACTTCAGCCATCTGTCACTCTTACCCGGGGTACTCAGTCCAGAGGACTTTTGGACGCTTCCCGAGTTCCGCCCGCTCCAGGTGTCGGCCGCCCCGCCCCAACGGGGCACTGGCCCAGAACTCTAGGGTTTGGCCCACGCTGGCTTCTTGGCGGTTGGGTCTGCGTGTGGGTAGGTGGTCTCCTCCAGGGGTCCCAGATCTCAGCCCCTCGTTCATTCCAATACACACCGCCTCTCACATGCTGCTGGAACTCGCACAGCGCGCAGAAACTCAAGGAAGGCGCAAGCTCCCTGCCCCGCCCTTGCAGTCACACGGCACACTCCCACTCGCCTGCTCCCGGCTGTCACGTCCTCTCTACACACACCACGCACCGTCGCCTCGCCCCCACAGTGCCTCTCCCGCGGCCCTCAAACAGCCGGCGTCCCGCCCCGCCCCTTCCCAGACCCCACTGACTCATTACGGCTAAGCAAGCTCTCGCCGGAAGTGGGCGTATCCCGCCGCGACAACCCCTGGGAAATGTAGTGCCCACCGGGCCGCATCCTTGTTCCGGAATCAGACAATAAGGTGACCAGGCGCAGTTCCCTTCAAGGCCTGGTGACCAGCGCCCTCTGTCCCCTGCAAGTACCGCCTGGGGTTAACAGTCACCTAGCAGCCTCTCAGTCCCAGTCCGACCGCATCCATAAACTGCCCTGGGACACCTGGGAGCCCTGGTCAGGTTCCCAGTGCGCAAGCGCAGCTGTCAGGTTTAGAAAGCTAACTGGGAGCTGGGCACTCGGCCGTTCGCTGGGGCCCAGTAGATGGGTCTAGAAGCCGAGCCTCTGGGAAGGAGAATCGATTCATTTCCATTTTGCCTGGTATTTTGTGCAAATGTGATTTGTGACTGTGTGTGTGACCTGACTTGTGTCATACCAACCAGTTCTCTGATATAATCTACCCCAACCCATTTTGTCCCTCTCTACTGGAACGAGGGCCCCATGAAGATACACAGCTCCTTAACACTATTTAGGGTTGTATTCCCTCCTACTGACTAGAAGAGTGTTTGGTGTACGTGTAGCTTAACAACAGGGATAGGTTTGAGAAATTCAGTTAGGCAAATTTCATCACTGTGCAAACACCATAGTGCACTTATACAAACCTAGATGGTATAATCTACTGCACACCTAACCTGTATGGTATAGTATATTACTCCTAGGCTACAAGCCTGTAGAGCAGGTTACAGTACTAAATACTGTAGGTGAATGTAACACAATGTATTTGTGTACCCAAGCATTTAAAAATAGAAAAAATAAAAATATAGTATCAAAAATTAAAATTGGCACACCTGTATAAGGCACTTACCATTGAACTTGCAGGACACAAGTTGCTCTGGGCGAGTCTGTGAGCAAGTGATTAAATGTGACAGCCTGTAGGACACTACTGTACACTAGTGTAAGCTTTATAAATACTTAGACTACACTAAATTTATTTTGAAAATTTATCTTTCTTCAATAAATTAATTTTAGCTTAATGTAACATTATTACATCACAAACTTTAATTTTTCGAATTTTCTGTTTTTGTAATAACATTTAGCTTAAAACAGCACATTGTACAGCTGTACAACATTTTTTTCTTTATATCCTTATTCTATAAGCTTTTTTCTATTCAAATAATGTTTTTCTTTTTTAATCCTTTTTATTAAAAACCAAGACACAAACACACATATTGACCTAGGGCTACACAGGGCCTGAATCATCAATATCACTGTCTTGCACCTCCACATCTTGTCCCACTGGGAGGTCTTCAAGGCCAATAACACAAATGGAGCTATCATCTGTGATGACAATGCCTTGTTCTGGAATACAACCTAAAGGACCTGAGCCTCTTCTTGAGATGTTTCTGCCTGAGACCCCTTCTTGAGAATTTCAGAAATATGTCCCTAGCAGTGTGCTTGATTTCCTTATTTCATCATAGATTTGCTTATAAGCAGATACTGCACCATAAATGTTCTTCCCTATTACTGAAAACCTTTCAACATTGGGGTCCATGTTTTCAAACTTGTTGAGGTCTCCAAAAGCTTCTGCCAAACCTATCACTGTGAATTCTCTTGGGTGTTCTTTTTCTTCTGCAGCTTCCTTTGCTCTTGCCTCTTCAGCTATGCGCTCCTGCTCCAGTTCCAACAACTCCTCATTGGTTAATTCCTCAGGAACAACTTCCAGGAGCTCCTCATCCTCATCCACACCCATGTTAAAGTTGTTTGCCATCTCAACCACAGCCTTGTTGATTTTTGCAACCTCCTCATCCTTAGCAAATCCTTTGAAGTCATGGACGAATCTCTTGAGTGTGTTTTTCCAAATGTCATTAATACACTCCTTGGTGACATCACCCCAAGCCCAAGCAAGGTTCTTGATGCAGTCATAGATGTTGTAATTCTTCCAGAATTGCATCAGTGTTGTCTTAGTGTCTTCCTCAATTGCAGCAATAGCCTGGGCAAAGGTCCTTCTCAGGTAGTAGGCCTTAAAAGCTGCTACAACTCCTTGACCATTGGTTGGATCAAAGAGGTGGTGTCTGGAGGGAGAAATACCACTTTGATATTGGGATGAAAATCACCAATAAAAGGAGGATGTCCGGGAGCATTATCAACAATAAGCAAAATCTTAAAAGGTATGTTATTCTCCAAATAGTACTTCTCCATTTCATTGGCATAGCAATTCAAGAGAGCATCTTGGAAAAGGAGCTGGGTCATCCATAACTTTTTATTGCTCCTGTACTACACTGGCAGTGTGTGCTTACTGATATGCTTGAAAGCCCTGGGGTTCTCACTGTGCCAGATGACAAAGGGCTTCAATTTGTAACCTGCAACATTGCCCCCAAGCAACACTGTAATCCTATCCTTAAAAGTTTTGAAACCTGGTATTGACTTGGCCTCTTATGAATGAAAGTCCTTTTAGGCATCTGTTTCCAGAAAAGCAAGGTTTCATCCATATTGAATATTTGCTCTGGCAAGTAGTTTCCCTCTTTAATCAGCTTATCTAAAGTTTCCAAAAATTCCTCAGCTGCTTTCATATCGGCACCTGCAGACTCACAATTCACTTTCATATTATGCAATGAATAACGATTCTTAAAATGTTTAAACCACCTGGAGCTAGAAGTAAATTCAACATTGTAGTTTGGTCTAGCCTTTTCTTTCAATATCGCAAACTTTTTGCTTTTGTAGTGATTGTCATGGTGCTGAGAGGAATACGCTTCTGTGTCTGGTCTTCGATCCAGGTTATTAGAAGTTTCTCCATATCTGATACAGGCCCCTCTCGAATTTTCGTTAGTCTTGTTGTCTTTAATGAAGCAGATCCTTTAATAGCTTCTGTCACTTTGTTCTTGTTCTTCAAGATGGTAGCTATGGTGGAATGGGACATGCCTGACTGGCGAGCAATAACCATCACTGATTTTCCACCTTCATAGTCTTTAATCACATTTAATTTCGTTTCCAGATTAATTGCTCGACGTGGCCTCTTGCCGGCAACGGCAGCAGTAGATTTTGTACACTTAGGGGCTATGGTGAACAAAATAATACCGGATTAAATCAAGTACCAGGAAAATGATACAATCAAGAAATGTGAAAAACACAAGATATATGAGGCTGTTGCTGGCATAACACAACATAGTTTCATAGAAAACATTTTTTCGTAAGTAGAAAGAGCACAGTCCAAAACAACAATAAAATGTACATACATAAACCAGTAATAAAGTCACTTATTATCATCAAGTATCACATACCATATATAATCATATTGCTATACTTTTATATGACTGGCAGCACAGGTCTGTTTACACCAATAACCCACAAACACATGAGTAATGAATGATCTATGACATCATTCAGTGATAGGAATGTTTCACCTCCATTATAATCTCATGGAACCACTGTTGTGTAGGGGGCCTGTTGCTGACCGAAACATCATTTTATGGCATATAACTGTACTAAGTGCTCAGAAAAAAGAAAATTACTTAATTTAGCATTAGCAGTCTCATTGTGACACAGCTATAGAAAATGGTCCATCACATGTGACCTAAAAATTAAGTCACTCAGACACACTCACTCACTCAAAGCCATACATCTAGACTCTGGCTTTCCAGGATCCAATTTCTCAGACTTCGTGGACTCTATAATGAAGCTAATTCTAGCTGTGAAGATGCTGTCTCTAAGTGAAATCTTAGTATTTGTAACATTTTCTAAGTGAAATCTTAGTGTTTGTAACATTTTGGTTATTTGAGTTATATAAAAGCAACGATAATACTTTCCATTTTAAGAGATATAAAGAGCTTGGAACCTTCACTTGCATCTTCACATACACACACAAAAAAAACATTCAACAAACTAAAAATTAAAAAATTGCAAAAAAAAAAAAAAAAAAAAGATCCACCAGGGAATTAAGGTCACAAAGAAAACCACCATGGTGAAATTTGTAGTCGGAGGAATACACAAAATCATAGCAAATATCAGCTTACCTGAAGCAGAAGCTGTAGGAGCCATAAACTGGTACAAATTCTTAATTGATAATTTTAGTGAATTACTGGACAATTAGTGTGGACTAGCTTGTGACTCCAAAAACTCCTGAGGGCCCCTACACATGGATTTTATCCCAAGAACTCCATACAATTTTCACACTAAAGACAGGTGTGTGTGTGTGTGTGTGTGTGTAGGGGGGTGGATGAGGGGGGGACCTCCTTGTGTTTTGGACAGGGGAGGGGAAAAGTAAATGTTTTGAAATATAGGCATTCTCCTTAACAAAGTCCTGCACTCCAAGGAAAACTACATATGAGAGCCTCTTTGGACCTGGAGGAAGGCCAACAGGGCAGCTCCAGCCCCTCTAGCCTTCCTCTCTCAGTCAGGGCTAAGAAAGACTTCTGAAGGTCACAGATCAAGGACTCGGGTCCACTGGCATAAAGAGATTTAATAATGATTATAGAATGCTTCCCCCTCTGATACTTTACTACCACACCAATAGCACTTCAGTATAACAACAGCAGATTACAACTAGTAGAAAGACACAGATTCTATTCGAGGAGTTCTGAGGGAAATCCAAAGACAATAGGCAGAAGGAAAGAAAGCGAAGTAACCAGAGGAAACCAGTCTCTAGCAGCTATAGCTACAGCTACAGTAAACATTAAACACAACCCAGATCCTAGCCAGATGAACATAAGATCCACCTAAAAACTTAATTACCTTGGTTTCTATTACCTAGAATATCATATCCAGCTTTCAACAAAAAATTACAAGGCAGGCACAAGAAAAAGTAGTCTGACAAGACAAAGCAAGCATCAGAACCAGACTCAGATATGGCACAGATTTTGGAATTTTCATATCAGGAATTTAGAATGCGTATGATTACTATGTTAAGATTACTAATGGGAAAAGAAAACAACAGGCAAGAACAGAAGGGTAATGTAAGCAGATGGGTGGAAACCCTTAAAAAATAATCAAAAGCACTGTGACAAAAATAATGCCCTTGATGGACTCATCCACACAGGTGAGAAAAGAATGAGTTTGAAGGCAGGTCAATAGAAACAAAAAGACAAGTCAATAGAAATTTCCCAAACTGAAATGAAAAGAGAAAAAAAGAATGAGAAGAAAAGCCTTAAGAAATCCGAGAGTTGTGGGACAATTGAAAAAGTGTAACTTATATATACCTGGAATATCAGAAAGAGAGAGAAAGCAGAAGACATATTTGAAGAGTTAATGACCGAGATGTTCCCAAGGTTAATGACAGACAGCAAACCACAGATCCAGAAAGCACAGAGAATGCCAAGCAGAACAAATATACATATACAGTGTAAACCCAGGCATATCACAGTCAAGATGCAGAAAGTTAAACACAAAGAAAACCTTGAAGGAGTCCGGTGGAGGGAGGGAACCTAAAAGAGGGGAAAACCAATAATAATAATAATAATAATAATAATAATAATAATAATAATGATGTTAAAACCAGAGATGGCATAGAGACAAACAAAATATTATGTAAGTTAACTGTCAATCTGGCAATCTTGCTAACTCTCTTACAGGTTCTAGTTCATTTTTACAAGTAGATGTTTCATATCACCTACAAATAATGACTGTTATATCCATTCTCTTGCTATCACTATATCTTTTCATTCCTTTTCCTTCCAGAGGATGGTGGATCTCTCCAGTAGTAGGTCTAGTACCATGTAAAACAGTAGTAATGACACTGGATACACCTGTCTTATTTTTAGTATCAAAGTGAAAGCATAAAGTAATATTGTACTTAATGTACAATGTGCTACTGAGTACAATATTTTCTTGTTGTTTACCTAACTGGTGCTTTCCTACTGTAATCATATAACTTTCCTCTTTTCAATTCTATTAATGTGGTGGAAGACTGATAACATTTGTTTAGTCAATTTTGCCTTTTGTGAGAAAACACTACTCAATCATGTTAATTTTTAAGAAATTGGTGAATATACAGTTAGCTAATATTTAAAATTTTAGTGTATATGTTCATAAGTGAAATGGACCTTTTCATTATATTATATTGTTCTTGTCTTATTTTGGAATCAAAGTTATAGATTCTTATACAATGAACTGGGCAATTTTTTCCATTTTTGGGGGATAACTTCTTTAAGAGGAATGAACCATTTCTTAGTAGTTTGGTAGAGCTCACCTTTAAAGCCATCTGAATGGTATTCTTCTAGGATGAGAGGTCTCCATCATTTTGCCTGATTCATTCTCTATAATTCTTGTGCAATTTTATATTTTTAAGAATCTAGCCCCTTCGTTTAGATATACAGTTGGCTAATTATTGTGTCTAAAGTTATTGTTTTTCAGTTGTTTTTTAAATGTTCTCTTGAACTCTCATCAGATACTTTGATGTAGTATGAACTTTTTTAAAGACAGAGCTTCAGATACTGTTATTCTACCTTCCACATTTCATTCATTTTCTTTTTTTGTGTATGTCTAATTGTACTTTACTTGAATACATAATTTGTTCTTGCCCTTTCTAATTTCAGGATAAATGTAATTAAAACTTCAAATGTAGTGAAAACTTCAGCCACATTGTATTTTATTTAAGTATTTCTTAATTCTCATTTTTTTATCCATTTTAACAACAATTGAATTTTAATTGAAGTATTGAGTTCATTTATATTTAATGTAATTACTGACAATGGTAGATTTAGTTTATCAATTGCTGTTTTATCTTTAACTGTTTTAGTTGCTTTTGTCCTCTTTTCCTGATTTCTCTTAAATTAACTAGAACTTCATTTTAATTGACTTTTTAGGTATAATTCTTTGCATTTACATTTTATATTTATGCTAACTTTAATATGTTTTAGTGGGTGCTCAAGGAATTATAATATACGTCCTTAACTTTTCAATGTACTTAAAGTTAATATTGTGCCTTCGCATTAAATATAAGAAATTTGCACATATATTGTTCTACTTACGTCTCCATCACTTATGATACACACACACACATACACACACACACACATACACACACATCTTCATGCATTATAAATGCCACGATACAAAAATAATTTAGATAACTGTTTTAAACAAAGTTTGCAAAAACTAAGAGTGAATAAATATAAGGTTAAAATTCTTTTTAACCCACATATTCTGGTGGTCTTCATTCCTTCCTCAAGATCCAAGTTATCTGATATTTAGCTCAAGCTTGAGGAAATTCCCTTTAGCATTTCTCGTCATGTATATTTGCCAGAAACAAATACATAGCTTTTGTTTATCTAAAAAAGTCTAAATTTCTTGGTCTTTTGGCTAAGGTCAAGTATAATATCTGTTCTTATCAGCTTAAAATATATTTCACATCCATTTTTGAAGAATATTTTCTCTTGATATGGAATGCTACGTTGAAAGGTTTGCTTTTATCCTCCTAGCACTTAAGTGTCATCCCATGTCCTCTGTTACTGATTATAAAAAGGAGTCATAATTTTGTTTGCCTAATTCCCAGGTTTTCTTTTTATCTCTGGGATTCATTATATTCATAATGATGTGTCCAAGTGTGGTTTTCTTTGTATTTATCTTGCTTGGGGTTTTATGACATTCTTGAATGTGAAAATATGTATCTTTCACCAAATTTGGGAAGTTTATGGACATTATTAAAACTGGTTTCTATTTCATCTCCTTTCCTCCCTTTTTGAAATTTTGTTTGTTAGACCTTTTGATATTATCATACAAGTCACTGAAGCACTATTCATTTTCTTTCGATCCTTCTTTCTCTATATTTTAATGTATCTATTTTCAGCTTCATCAATTCTTCTGCTACCTTCAATTCGCTGTTAAACCTATTAAAATTTTACTTCCAAATATTGTATTTCTAATTTTTAGAAACCTCATTTCCAAATTTTTATTCTTTGGCTAAAATTCCCATCTGCTCATTCATTAATCCCACTTTCCCTTATATCCTTCAGAGTAATTAAAATAGCAGCTTTAACGTTCTTGTTTGCTAATGCCAACATCTGGGTTATCTTGAATAGTCTATCGCTTTTTCTCTTGCATGTTGCTTATGTTTATGTGTTGTTGTTTTTTCTCCCATATATCTAATAATTTCGGTTGCATCTTAGGTTTCATGAATAATTAATACTTTGTAGAGAGACCGTTAATATTCCTGTGAAGCACATTTTTATTTTAGTAGGCAGTTCACTTGGCTGAACTCAATCACCAAATTCTGTCTCTCCTGAGATAGGCAGCAGCTGAAGCCTTTACTCAGTTCTTTCAGCCTTAGTTGGAATGCTTGAAATTTGTCGAATACTTGCATATATAAGGGAGTAGCCGAAAATCTTAGCCTTTATAAGTGCTGATGAAGGCTTAAAAAAAGGTGAGAAAACCCTTATTAAAAGCTGGAAGAAAGGGGGTTCTTGTTATGTAGTGGCAGAAGTTTAGTAACCTATTATTTGTGGTTAATGCTGAAAATAGAGCTGGCTGGGTGATCTAGCTAAGGAGACATTTCACCATTGTGTTGTTTTCTTGCTGCTTATAGAAACATGCAAAAGGAAAGATAAAAATTGAGGGACTGTTAACAAGGAGCAAGGATAAGATGGTTGTGAAAAATCCATAGCCTCCTTTGATGGCAGATGATGCTAAAATCGATAAAAGGCTTTTGGGCAAAGACAAAATCCAAGGTACTGCTAGAAAACTGGTCTAGAGAGAAAACTAAGGGTATGACTGTAAAATCTGTTGTTAGAAGCTCAGAAAAGTCACAGCTGGTATCTCAAGAGTACTGTTTAATCACACAAAGACTCTGGAAAGAGATTAAAAAGGACCCACACAGATACTTTGATTTACACGAGGAGGCCTCTAAGAAGCTTATCTCAACGAGATTCACATGAAGTCCACAAAGTTTTCAAGAATATTCGCTCTGCAGGTAACTGCCAACTTGCAGTGAAAAGGATGGACACAAAATGAAGAGACCACTGGATTCCCAAAATTTGAAAGCCAATAAGCAAGATTAGAAAACTACTGAGCTGAAATAACCTAGCAGAACCAAGAGTCCGAGGGGTGTAGAGTTATTCTCAGGCCTTGAGATCTAATCAAGGAATTTTCAAAAATTTTTCTGGCCAGATTTCAGAAATGCTATGTACCAGCAATTTCACTCAGCTGGCTGCAGGGGGTGGGGCAGGTAATATCTTCTGTATTTTCCAAAGTTCTGAAAATGGAGAGGAACTGTATTTTCCAAAGTTCTGGAAATGGAGAGAAACTACACCTCATGAGCATCTGGACCTGATTTATTTGAAAGATTCCTGACTCTGGGTTGATGCTATGAGACAAGACTTTGGGAGGGCTTTGGAAAGGGGTGAGTGTATATTGCATGTGGAAGGAACATGAATCGCTAAGGGTTACAGAGCAGACTGGAAGAATACCATTAAGATGGTTACCCTAAAGTTCACAGTAGTACAGGTTTACCTCGAGAAACAAGAAGAATCCCAATCTAACCTTACACCTAAAGGAACTAGAAAAATAACAAAGCCTTGAAAAGTTAGTAGAAGGAAAAAAACAATAAAAGACCGGAGCAGAATTAAATGCAATTGAAGTTGGAGACCTCACTCTCCCTGATTTCAAACTATACTACAAAGCTATAGTAATCAAAATAGTATGGTAGTGGCACAAAAATACACATAGATCAATGGAACAAAATACAGAGCCCAGAAATAAACTCATGCTTATGTAATCAAATTTACAACAAAGTAGGCAATAATATACAATAGAGAAAGTCTTTGATAAATGGTGTTGGAAACACTAAACATCAACGTGCAAAAAAATAAAACTAAACCACTTTCTTACACCATATACAACAATAAACTCAAAACAGATTAAAGACTTAAATATAAGACCTGAAACCATGAAACTCCTAGAAAAAAAACATAGGCAATAAACTCTTTGATATCGGTCTTAGAAAAATATTTTTGGATGTGTTTCCTTGGGCAACAGCAACAAAAAATAAACAAATGGGACATAGTAGACTAAAAGGCTTCTGCAGAGTGAAAAAAACCATTAACAAAATGAAAAGGCAGCCTATTGAATGTGCTAAGATATTTGCCAATATATCTGATAAGGGATTAATATCTAAAATATATAAAGAACTTACACAACTCAACATCAAAAAAAAAAAACCCACAAAAAAACAAGTAATCCAATTTTAAAATGGGCAAAAGACCTGACTAGATATTTCTCTAAAGAACACATGCAGATGGTGAAAAGATACATGAAAAGGTGTTCAACTTCATTCATTAGTGAAATGCAGGTAAAAACCACAATGAGTTATCACCTCAGACCTATTAAAATGGCTTATAAAAAAAGACAAGAAACAACAAGTGCTGGCAAGGATGTGGAGATGAACCCTCATGCACCATCGGTGGGACTGTTAATCGGTGCAGCCACTATGGAAAACAGTATGAAGGTTCCTCAACAAATTAAAAATATAACATCTGATCCAGCAATTCCACTGTGGGGATTTATTCTAAGAAAATGAAAAACCTAATTAAAAAATACATATGCATCACTATGCATCATTATTTACAATAGCTACGATATTGAAGCAACCTAGGTATCCACTTATAAATGAATGGATAAAGAAGAGGTGGTATATATACACAATGGACTATTACTTTGCCATTAAAAGAATGGAATCTTGCCATTTACAACATGGATGAACCAAGGTGTTATGCTAAGTAAAGTAAGTCAGAGAAAGATGTATACTGTATTTCACTTGTATGTGGAGTCTAAAGCACTAAACAAATGAACTAACAAAACAGACTCAGATACAGAGAACGAACTTATAGTTGCCAAAGGGTTGAGCGGTGGGTGGAATGCACAAAAGAGGTGAAGGGGATTAAGAAGCGCAAACTTACAGTTTTAAATATAAGTTACAGGGATGTGATGTACAGCATAGGGAATACAGTCAATATTGCAATAACTTTGTACAGTGACAGATGATTACTAGGCTTCTTGTGATCACTTTGTAAGGTATGTAAATGTCAAATCACTATGTTGTACACCTGATGCTAATATAATATTGTATGTCAACTATGCTTTCATTAAAAAAAGCTTTATGTTCCAGAATAGAAAAAAAAAAAATTTTAAAGATGGTTCCCCCAATAACCTCGCTTCCTGTTTTTCTTATCTTTTTGTAATCTTCCCCTGGAAGTGAGCTGGGCCTAGTGACCCACTGCTAACTAACCAAATGCAAAGATCAAGGGGGATGTCACCTGTAATATTAGGTTACATAAAGACTCTGGCATCCTTCTTCCCTCTACTGCCTGCTCACTTTCAAGAAAGCCAGCTGCTATGGTGTGAGCTAAGTGGAAAGGAATTAATGTGTCCAGCCAAGTCAGTGAGCACCTGAGATGAGCCAACAGTTTAAATGAGTGAGTTTGGAAGATGATTCCCTCCAATAAAGACTTCAGATGACTATAGCTTTGTGAGAGACCCTGGGAGCCAGAGGCACCCAGCTAAGCCATGCCTCGACTCCTTGCTCAAAGAAATTGTAAGATAATAAATGTAAGTTGGTTTTAAACTACTAAGCTTTGGAGTAATTTGTTAAACAATAGCTAACATACCATCACAACTCTTACTCTATGATTAAGTGACTTAAAATAGAGATTCTACCAGTAGTCAAAGATATCATGTTGACTGGAATTACAGCAGCCGCTATTATTTTGAAAGCCTAAATGTCATCACCTTCGCACATATGTTTATTTTTCACTCACATAATCCATTGCTGGTGTTCCTGGGTGACTGATGGCTTTTCTCCAAGCAGTGGTTTAGGGCCCAGAGTTCTTCCATCTTGCAGCTTTGCATCCCATACAATTAAGGGTCTTCTTCCCCAGCTGGATAGTATATCCTCTTCTTAATAAGCAAGCCCAGAATGACGTATCATCTCTATTCAAACCGCACTAAAGAAAATTAACCTAATAACCACAACTAGAAACAGTAATGGCAGAATCACGTAGGATCCATCTGGACAATCACATCCAGAATCAATTCCAGACAAGAGGAAGGAAAGCACAAACGTGTGGCAGCCATATGTCACATCATAGATATTAACAAATACTCAGGACCTTGGAAAATAACCTCAGTATGGGTTTGTGGTCACTAGACCTGCTATATACTACACTAGATAAGAATTCCCCCATAGCTCTCACGCTGCATAAAGCCAAGTCACTTAAAAAATACAGAGGGAAAATGTTCATAGTGATTTTAATTACAATCATTCAAGAGCACTCAGTCCCCTTTCTATGGATGCAAGTTGCTGTGGGACTTAGAGATCATACCACAGAAAGTGTTCAATTAAAACAAAACCTAGGTGTAGTTTCAACCGTGGGAATCGATTAGTAAGTACAATAGCAATATTGGATATCAGAACATTCTTGGAGTTCTGAGGTTTATTATGACCATTTCACTTCCTTCTCATGGCTAACCGTTGCCTCATAATTCAACTAGTACACATACCATAGTTCAATACACTTTCCAAATGCAGTTGGTCTCATAAGAATTCCCAGTACCCCAATATAAGATGTAAGAAAAGTTTTAAGATGCTGGGGCTTCTTTCATGTCAAAAAACTGTGGAAAGGCTACTGAGCTGACAGAGGACCTTACAAAAGATGAGTCAGGGACATGGACTTAAATCGTGCAGTCCAGTATTATAAACTCTTGTCCTTATTTATCATGCAAAGTAATTCCTAACCCTTAAAACACATTTCCAATGATGTTCCCTAGATTATTGATAGTATAATTAGTAAAACTAAATATTTCTGGCTGAAGTTAAATTCTCTATTTTTCTGTCTTTCAAACTACAGGTTGTATTGAATTCAGCTTTTGGTTACTAACCAAGTAATAATGGTGGAAGCAGAAGAGCAGACTCAGAGACTAATAGTTTTGTCAAAAGGGAGGTATGGCAAGAATTAGTACAGAGGTTTCTTAAGGTCTGAGAGAATTCAAGTTTTCTGAGACCCTTGAATCCTTCATAACAGCCCCATCTCAACAATGTGGATTCAAATCTTTCCCAAGACTCCACTTCCATTTCAGAGAAGTGATAAGGTTGGGAATTCAGTTAAGCATCAGAGCTCAGCAACTAACAATCTACTGTTGTAACTGGCTGCCAGTAATTGCAGCCCCACAGTTAGAAGTGGTAAGATGATTCCCAATGCACTACTAAAAATAGCATTCCTCATTCCCTGCAGTTTTTGGTAAGCACTATCTAGCCCCTAATGCAAAATGGGCATATCCTGTTGTATTGTGAACACCCTTCCCAAGTATAAAACAGGATTATTAGATTCTCTGTGTTTTGATCTATCTTACTCAATAATCAATCCTTAACACTCTGTTTCTCTATAGTATGACAGTCATCCTAAGGTATCAATTCCTATATGGGCTGGCTTTCTCTGGTTGAAAGATGATAATGCTTATTTAAGATTATAAGTTAAATATTGGAAGAAAACTAGTTGCCTCACAGATTTAAAGAATGGAACAAAACTAAGATGTGAGGAAGCAGAAATCATTTTAATGGATCACAGTGACAGGAAGAGAGGCAAAAATCTTTAGGCTGCTGCTAAAAGATGACTCAATTTCAACTACTTCCAATCCAGGAGTGACATTCCGTACTTAATAGCTGGTACAATAAGGACCCCAACAAATCAAAGTGAATACTGACGAAAAGTAAACACCCATTAGGGCCATACAGAAACCAAATATTGACTTTGCTCCTGTCCCTGTGACTCCAATCAAAATACAAAGAACAAAAAATCCAATTGGCTTAAATGGAGCCACATGTGACTGGCAGTTCCCCGGAACAATACAGAATGAAGAAAGTGAAAGTGCCAACAAGAGCTAGGAAAGTGTGTATGGTTAAAGATAAAAACAGATTTCAACATATATTCTGAAAAAATATATATACATACACGCACATATACATACATGCAAAAATATACATATTAGATATTAATTTTGACTATGACTACAAGATCATTTTATACATAAAGTTCTGCAAATCACATATTTCATTTAATATACTGTGGATAGACAACTCTTCCAAGGAAGCATGTACACAGCTTAACTTCTTTCTACTGACTGGACAACACAGTATTGAATAATCACAATTCAATCTGCTTGGCAGGACACTGAATTCCTATGTAATAATTAAAACAATTCTGCAGTAAACATTATTTACACCTACCTACCTACTTTAATGAGATAAACTTCTTAGACGTAGAATTACTGTTTCAAAAGAAACACACATTTATGTTGCCAGAAAGTGCCATATTGCCTTCTAAAAAGGTATGAGACAAATTTATATTGCTAATGAAGTGCTCATTTTCCCACACTGACATCAGTACTGGATATTACCTAAACTTCAGGTTTTAATCCGTCCAACAGCCAAGAAAACTTGCTTTAATTTGTAATTTTCTGGTTACTGAGGTTAAAAACTTCACAAATTTTCATTATTCATTTGAATTCAAATGTGACGGCCTGTTGGTTTGCACTGTCAATTTTTCCCACTATTTTGTATATGTAATAGCATTTTGTTCCTGACATTTTTTCACATAAGTTGCATATATTTTCTGTCAATAGTCTTTTACATTATTTTAGCACCTTTTACCATGCCAAAGTTTTAAATCCTTGTATAGGCCAACTTACTCTCTTCCTTATGTCTCCTAGGACTCCATGTCCTACTTAGTAAATCCAACTGTATTATATACAATTGTATCACATTTCTCTGGAAGGTGTAATGTTTTGTTTGTTTTGGAGTTTGGATAACCAACTATCAAAACATCATTTCCCCCAAATAAAAAGTCGGTCTTTTTATATACCAAAATCTCAAATGCAAAGAAACCTATTTCAAAATACCCTGCTATGCTGGCCAAATTATCTTTTCTTGTATGGTTTCAACTAAAACTGTCAAAGTAAACATATCCTACTGGGACGCTGCTGTGAAAGAAAATTTACATTACGTATTAATAGTATTATTTCACCTAGAAAAATATACTTCTCCTTTAACTGACATTTTCTATTATTCGATATGGTTTAATAATTTCCTTTCACCTCTATTCATAAATCACTTAACAGTTTTTGTTGGTGATGTGAGATTTCTATTACTCTTATAGAAAGAATTAGAACCTTTTGCATATTCTTCTCTGCTACAGCAGGGGTTGGTAAACTTTTTCTGTAAAAGGATAGTAAAGGTTTGAGGTTGTGTAGGCCGCACTGTCTCTGTTGCAGGTACTCAACTCTGCCCTTGTAGAGTGAAAGCAGCTATAGGCAATGTGTAAACAAAGGAGTGTGGCTGTGAGCCAATAAAACTTTATTTGTAGACATTGAAATTCAAATTTCATATAATATTCATGTTGTCCTAAAACATCATTCTCTTCATTTGCTCAACTTATAAAGTGTTTTGTTGTTGTTGTTGTTTGTTTTTAAAATCAGATCATGGGCCATGCAAAAGCAGTGAGAATTTGGTCAGGAGTCAGTTTGCTGACCTCTACTCTCTTGATGAGTGTACCTCAGGTTAATGGTTCCTTGAAAGTTTAATAGAATTCATTCATAAGTCCAGGTGACTAAACAGATCAAATCTTGCCAAAATTTCTAACTCTTGAGTAACATGCAATTTTAACTTTATGCACGCCGTCTTTCATTTCTCTGATTGTTTAAATTTCTTTGTTCCAGGTGGCCCACTCATCCATTTTCTCTACACACTTTCTAAGACCGTTGTCAGATGTAAAGGTGAATTTTCTCACCAACTAGGTCTCGTCACCTTACATTATGCAGATTAGACGGAAAGCCAGAACACTAACTCAACATGATGAAAGCAAGCTTTAAACCAATGTAGGCAAAGCTTCATTGACTACCTTGAAACTCCGGTTCCTGATCTAAAACCTGGTTTCTCTATGCCCCGTTCTATGCATCATTTTTACTCAAAGCTAATTATGGTAATGCTTCAATGTGCTAGAATGTTTTTAAAAGAGCTAAAACTACTCAATACTTAACATGGATGAGGACTACGTTAAGAGCATCTTAGGCACTAATCAGTTAAAAGGATCTCAATGCAAGTTGTTACATGAGGAGTGAATTTACACTTAAACCAATCTGACTACTACATGAAAAACTAACTTTGAAAGAGTGAAAATAAAAGAGCAGGGATACCAGTTTTTAAACTACTGAAGTAGTCAGGTGAAATAATAATATTGAGACTATGAGGATGGAAGTGAGGATGGATTCCAGAGAAATTTGGGAAACAGATCCACAGGACTTGATGTGGAAGGTAAAGGGGGACGTGTTGAAGACTCTCCATTATGAATTCGCTGATGAGTGAAGTGTGTACTTTGCCTGAAGACTTTTCTGCTTTTCTTACAGTTATAGGACCTCTCTCCAGTGTGGACTCTTTTATGTTGATTCAGGTGTCCAATTTGTATGAAGGTTTTCCTACATTCTTTGCATTCATATGGTTTCTTTCCAGAATGGATTCTCTGGTGTACACTAAGAGACTGACGATGGCTAAAGGCTTTGCCACATGCACTACACTCATAAGGTTTCTCTCCAGTGTGACTTCTACGGTGACAAATAAGGGATGACTTTGTTTTGAATGCTTTCCCACATTCAATACATTCGTAAGGCCTTTGGCCTGTGTGAAGCCTCTGATGTTGAGTGCAGGAGGAGTTATCACCAAATGCCTTCCCACATTCAGTACATTTATAGGGTTTCTCTCCAGTATGAACTCTCTGATGTTGAATGAGGTGTGTGGTCTGGCTGAAAGCTTTCCCACATTCCTTACACTCATATGGTTTCTCTCCCGTATGAGTTTTCTGATGCTGTGCAAGGTGAGCCTTCTGGGTAAATGCTTTACTACAAACCTTACATTCGTAGGGCTTCTCTCCAGTATGAATTCTCTGATGAGTGGCCAGCTGAGAACTGATGCTGAAGGATTTGCCACATTCCCCACATTCAAAGGGTTTCTCTCCAGTATGAATTCTTAAATGACTAGCAAGGTGTATATTCTGCCTAAATGCTTTTCCACATTCTTTACATTTAAAAGGCTTCTCTCCAGAATGTACTCTTTGATGTTGAGTTAGTGATGCATGATGGCTGAAGGCTTTTCTACAAACGTCACATTCATATGGTTTTTCTCCAGTATGAATCCTTTGATGGACAGTAAGGGATGAGCCATATCTAAAGGATTTGTCACATACGTCACATTTGTAGGGTTTCTCTCCAGTATGGATTCTCCTATGTTGATTAAGTCCTATGTGATCACTGAAGGCTTTCCCACAGTCAATGCAATCAAAAGGTTTCTCCCCAGTGTGATAATACCTCCAGTGTCGAATAAGGGATGTGTTCTGTATGAAGGCTTTCCCACATTCAATACATTCATAGGGCTTCTTGCCAGTGTGACATCTCTGATGTCGAGCAAAGGATGAGCCATCGCTGAAAGCTTTTCCACAATCATTACATTTATAGGGTTTCTCTCCAGTATGAATCCTCTGATGAACAGTAAGGGAGGAGCTCTGAGTAAAAGTTTTCTTACATTCATTACATTTGAAAAGTTTTTTTCCTGAATAGATTCCTGTATGTTTTATTACCACTGTACTTTGGGGGAAACTTTTCTTAACTGAATCACAATTATGAATGCTCTCTTCTGAAACGTCCAAAGGGAACCATCTTCCATATTTGTTATACGTACGCTCTCTTTCTTTAGAGAGGGTTTTGTTATTAGTGATAGTCTCTTGCCTGAATTGTGTTTCCTGACCTACCAGCTTCCTTTCAAATACACCCTCAGAATCCCAATTTTCTCTGAAAGTGGAACACTCCAAATTAGTGTTTAAAGTTCTGTCTGTTAACACTTCAGCAAATAAATCCTGCTTTGGAAATAATTCCTGGGTCTCATGTACAGATTGTTGGCCTGAAACATATCAAGAAAACAAATATTTCCTTTATCATGTACTAGAAAAAAAGGAATCTGCTAAAAGGAAAATTGTGAATGAATTCACTAAATGGTGAATTACACCACATAAATTACGCATTTCTAAAAAGTACTGTGTTTAAACATGCAATCTACAATGTATGTAAACAGACTTAAGACTGAATTCATACAGAAACTTTAGGAGATATGAGTAAAAATAAATAAGTAACTATATAGAATCAGTTACATATCAAAAGAGTAAGGAGCTGGAAAAAAAGTTCTGCAATCACACCATCTAAAAAATATAGGCTACAACATCCAGTGACTTTAACCTCACTCACTCTCCTGCTTTGGATGCCAGAGTAGTCATCACATCACAAAAGTTTTTACAAAAAAAACATGCACAACACAAAATAGACACTGTATTCTATAACATTCATTAGGACTGTCTAAAAGCCTGGTCATTCCCCTACAACCAGGAAATGATTTTTCCATATTTTAATTGAGTAATTTCAACAATTAATTGATGGCCAAAGCTCAGTGGTAATAAAAAATCATTTTTACATTTACCTGCTTGCTTCCACAAGCCTGACAAAATCCCTACTTCTCTGGCCGTTTATTAGGGTTAGGGCTATGCAATTTAATTTCTCATTTTGAAGAGACTGTTTTCATAATAATGGTAACTATTAATATTATATTAATTATGTTCATATACACTACCTAATAAGAACGTCTTATCTCGGACTTTAAGCTTATAGGGAAAAGTGAATGTGTCTGGAATACTTTTGCTAAATCACTAGCATATACCAAAACTTGTGTATGTGTAGTTATTTCTCAATAAATATTAAAGATGAAAATGGCAATGGGGAGATAATGCAGAGAGACAAATATCTGGAAAAGGATGATCTTAAAAAGGGAAAAGGAGAAACTCTTTTTTTAAATGACAACTATACACTGAAAGCCTCCCTTCTTAGATCGGTAACAAGACAAGAATGCCTGCTTTTACAACTTCAACTTAACACTGTTCTGGAAGTTCTAGCCAGAGAAATTAAAACTAAAAATTAAAAGTTATCAAAGTTAGAAAGGAAGAAGTAAAACTATACTCAAAGATAAAATCACATATACAGAAAATCCTTTAGAATCCGCAAACTCATTAGAGCTAATAACTCAATTAATCAAAATAGCAGGATACAAGATCAACATAAAAAATGAGCTGTACTTCTATAAACTAGGAATGAAAAATCTGAAAAGGAAATTATGAAAACAATTCCACGACAAATAGCATTAAAAGAAGAAATTATTTAGGGATAACTTTACCCAAGGATGTGCTGTATGCTGAAAACTACCAAACGCTGCTAACGAAATTAAGAAGACCTAAATAAATGGAAAGACATCCTGTATTCATGAATAGGAATACTTTGTTCATGAACAGAATGAGAGCAAGAAAGAATAAGTAACAGAAGACCAAACAAATTTGTCATATGGTACAAATGGGAATAATACATCTATTAATAAAAAGAAAAATCTATGACTGAAACAAAAAGTCAACAAAGTAAATGCTTCTTTAAAAGAAGATACCACCCAATGTAAACTACTATATAGCAACATCATGTGCAAACTTACAGGCTACATGAAACTAAAAAAAAATGTATCACATTTATAAAACAGGACTTATATTCATACTATATGAAGGCAAAGAAGTGGGACCCAATAGAAATGTGGGTGACGATTACAAAGTTACCATTTACAGAATATGAACTCTAACTGCATTTGAATGCATATATTCTCAACATCACAAGTTATCTAGGAAATAAAAATTAAAGCAAAACTCATTTTCATACAACAACTTGGCAAAAATAAACAAATACTATTGGTGAAAATGTGTAGAAACAGGTTTCTCATATTGTTCATCGAGGGTATAGCACTATATGCATAAAACTTTTAAAATACTAATCATGCAAAGAGATATGTACAAATTGGACCACTGTTTATTACAGGTAAAAACTGGAAGAGACCTAAATGTTTAAATGTTCACAAAAGTCAATCAGTTAAGTAAATTATGATATATACATATACATTGTAATACTAGATAGTCATTTAAAAAATGAAGTAGAATTATGTGTATCAAGTTTCTAAGGATACAAATAAAAGGAAAAATTGTAAAATGTTAAACTACATAGAAAGTTTCAAAGTTTTACATATCGCCATTTTAAAAGGCCTAATTAAAACAGAAGCTCTCATTACCACATGTGAAAAATAGTTCCAGACAATATATCAGTCATTGGGACTATTAAAACATTTAAGACACAGATAGAGAAATGGGTATAAATGAGAAACATTTTCTAAAAAGATAAAGAGAATAACCAAATTTAGGGAAAGTGTTCAACCTCTTTCATAACAAGAACAAAAATTTAGATTATAATCTTTTGCCAAATAATAAGCAAACATTTTCATCAAAATACCTCATGCTATGAAGATGCAATTAAACCCATATATCTAGTCATTGCTAGAGTTGCTGAAAGCTAAGAAAACTTAAAAAACCTGGCATATGTCCATCATATTGAGGGACACAGCAATCCCCCACATGTAATTTCTACTTACATCAAGATATCTATTGTAAGCGTATTTTTTCACACCAGTGTGACATAACCTAAGTATGTACAACATGGAACCATGTGATAAACATTTGTATGCCTGCCTGAATGAATACACATTATAATTCTTACTATGCTAAAAATGTGTTTATTATGACGCAAAAAAGGTCTGAAATTGCCCTGTTAACATACAAGTGCTTATGGGTCATGATTTTTTATTCTTTTTCCAGATAGGTGATAGTATTACATTTCCTATGAACCATTTTTTTTAAAGAAAATTCTTTCACTTCCCTGTGTACCAAACTAGGGTCCCTTTACTTCCTGCAACCCGACTTCTGCCTGCCAGATCAGACTGAAACCAGGAAGCTCCTGGGCATCCTCTCCTCTATGTCGGGCAATGCCCGGTGGAGTCTGCAAACTTTGCCCCATGCAAATTACCATGCACGTCTCCCCCCACCCCTACTGTTACAGTAACTGCCTGGTGGTGTAAGACATATGTGTGAATCCCTTCTCCAATTGCCTGCCGATGCCAAGCAGAGTGCTGCCCTCACGTAACTTTTGATTCACAGTTCTTATAGGACTGAGCGTATAAGGAGGTGATTGGGCTGTCTGATCGATCACAGGAGTATACCTTTGGAAGACAGCCCAGAAGTACCAGGTCAGGGAACGGTCACTTTAGGAATCAAGTGGCTGATGCACTTCCCAGTGGCCAGAAACAGGAGGTACACTACCTGGAATGAGCTATCACCAAGAGGAGGGAGCAGAGGGGGAGTTAAGAACTCTGAAAGCCCCGACCTGTTTTCTACCCAGACTGAGAGGACTTGGCACAGGCCACCCTCACACAGCAGCAAGGACTTGGTCCTGGGAGGGGCTGCATGCTAAGCTGTGGTGGCGTCTCACGTCAGACCTCCCACTCACCCGAGAACAAGCCTGCTGTCAGCTCATGCTCTATCTGACAGGGCTAATTCCCTGGCTCCAGTAAGGAAAGCAAATCTGGCTTAGAAATCCAGCAGCATCCTATGCGTGGGAAAGACATGGGGATCTGTCACGCTCTTGGCAGTCTTAAAGTGAGAACCAGTTCCTTGGCTTTGAGATAAAAGTGTTAGGACAGGAAGAGGCAGAAAAGTGAGGAGTTGACTGAATAGCAAAGGCAATGCTTCAAGCCTAATGAAGACACCAACTTTGAGCTCCACAAATGGCAAACTCTTATGTCTGGGCTTGGGAGCCCAACACTTCAGAAGGTCCCCTACACACACACACACACACACACACACACACGCATGCACACAAACACACACACTTCCAATTGGAGGAAAGATAAATTCAGATTTGGGAGAAGGACATCCTTACCTACTGACCCCAGGTCGTGGCTCTCCCACATCACATTCTTACAGAAGCTCCTCTGAGCTGGGTCTAGCCGCTGGGAGAAATCTATGGCCATATTCGTGATAGTCACCAAGCTCTGAAATGGCACAAATGCATTTTCTGTACAAACCATGCTCATGAACCTACAACAGCTCTGGCAGGCGGGGCTGTGTCTACACACTGTGAAAGGCACTCTGTCACTTAGGTTCCAAGTGATCTAGGTCACGTAATGACTAGGCTTAGTTACAGCACTTTTTTTTTTTTTGGGGGGGGGGTGGGGGGACAACAGAATAGGAGAATCTGTTTCTGCCATGGAGACTTTGTAATTCTCCTGAGAAGTAACTCATACACAGTGTGGATTGTCTAATGACAGAACTTCCCCACAGTTGATACTCATTATTTGGAAGTCTACAGACTCTACCTCATGCAAGTCACCCATGCACATATCCTCACCCCGCGATCTGTCTCCTGACTTACCGGCTGCCTCTCAAACAGAGGCTCATAATCCCAGTGTTCCCCTAGCATGGAGCACCCCAAACTGTAGCCAGTCAGTCTGTCCATGAGCATGGCCTCGGACAACTCTTCTCTACACAAGTCCTTTTTTGGAGGTAACTCCTCACTCTCTGGCACAGCCTTCCAGTCTGGAAGACAGGAAGAAAGTAAAGAGTGCTTTCATTCTGTATTAGTGTGAAGAAAACTTCCCAAATGTAATAAGATGAATTAAAATCCTCAGAAAAGCCTATCATTTTGAAAACGTTTCCATATGACCAATTGACCTTACATTTCCCAATTTGTGTAGCTTTAACCCTGATATGATACAATACCAGCTTTCTCACCTAAAAGTCAACCAAACAGTGTATATTATACTTTTAACAGGAAACTGAAAAAAGAAATGGAGGACCAAGAGATGAGAGAGCTCATTTTAGATTTAAATCTAAAATGTGGCAAATACAGATGAAGAAGGGAGGGTAGGCTACACAAGAAAATGCTATGATCCTCATTTCTGTTTATTCAGTAAAACTTGCTTTGACTCTACATTTTATCCAGCAAAAATTTCTTCTTTAGTACAATGGGGCTTTATTACAATGCTAATAAAAACATGATTTAATATAATGTTAAATGGAAAATGTTCTCAGAAACACCATTTGAGTTCCCTTATGGTTCGTGATGATCACGTGAGCCGTCATATTTTGTAACTCTAAGCAGCCTGTTCTGTTCTGTCAATACTAACTTTTCCTTTGAAGTATAATTTCGACAGCAAGGTCTTATAAAATTCTCAAGTCTTTAGAAATTCTTGTCATTTCCTATTATAGAAACCTCCAACAGAAGTCTTTAATTCTGATTCCTCAACTTACTTGAGTAATCTGCTGTTCCAGAAATAATTGTGGTTGAAAGTTCCATATTCCCCAGTGGTATAAATATTATCACAATATCTAAAAGAATGTTCTATCAATCAAAATCAGTGTTCTTTTCTTCAAGAGCCAATCACCTGACTGCACACTGCCTGTCTGCACTGGGAAGTCCACTTGAATGTTAAAATCAGTTATGGCCAAACAAACCCAAACTCATCTTCTAACCTACCAATCTCTTTTCTCTCATTCGAATGTTTCTGCTAAAGGCTCTATTCTCATTTACTCTGCTTAAAACTGGGAATGAATTTTCTTTTTCCTCTTGAGTTCTTATTTACACTACCATACAGGGAATAGCAGTTTCTATTTAAGGTATGTACAGGTATGTCTTCTCACCCCTCTGAAATGGTTAATCCTTTAATAACTTTTTTTTTCCAGTTACGACTGACATTCTATATTATTTTATATCAGTTTCAGGTGAGATGGTTAATTCTTTAGTGGCCTACATTCATCTTACCAACCACTACCTAATAGCCTTATTCAAGGCTGATGCTCAGTAAAAATCAGTTAAAAGAAGTTCACAAATGTTACAAAATAGTCATGGGGATGTAAAGTACAGCATAGGAAATATAGTCAAAAATATTGTAATAACTGTATGGTGCCAGGCGGAGACTACATTTATCGGAATCACTTTGTAAATCATATAAATTCTAGCCATTGTACTAGACACCTACAACTAAGTTGATATTGAATGTCAATTACATTTGAAAAATAAAAGTAAAAAATAACTCCATAAACCTGTTGATTAATCAAAGAGAAAGAAGACAATAAAAATGACTTCAAAATCAAAGATTTTGTAAGGAACGAAGATGATATATATGTCTGAATGATAATGGGTCAGAGGAGGAGCAGGAATCGGTGGGACCCAGAGGAGAGCAAATGAAGTTATGTTTAGAGGGAGGGCAGCAAAGCTGGAGAGGACACACAGGGGAGATGCACATGTGGCGGTCCATTCTCAAGAGGAGTTCATTTGCCTTCTGGGCCCAGAGCCTAGGAATAGTCTGCTGATGGTCCTGTATGTCTGAGGTTGCTGAGCTGTGACCGGTAGTGGCTTCACCCCACCTGACCGCCCCCCCTCACGCTCACCTGGACACTGGCCTCTGGTCACCTCTCTCTTGGCCATCCAGAACTCTTTCCTTTGTTCCAATGAGGAGATTATGTCGGGCTTAGAGAAGCAAAGTCCTAAATACATAAAAAGAAACAGGAGGGGGTCACGCTGTTGGTCTGTCCAGATTTGAGATACAGGGGCCCTGGCTTAATGGGAGAAGGCTAGTATGAGCCTTAGTGCTAATGGAGCAGGATTTCTGGGTTCAGTGGCAGTCAAGGGGAAGGTGAAAAAAGGGGCGAGGACACTCTCACCCAGCGACACCAGGTTCCTGTAGTTCTCCAGCATCACACGCCTGTACAGGTCCCTCTGGTCGGAGTTCAGCCGTTCCCACTCCTCCTGAGAGAAATCCACAGCCACATCCCCAAATGTCACCAAGCTCTGAAAGGACAAAACCAAGTTCTTGCTCAACCAGTGCTCATGCCCCATCACAACTGGGGGTTGTTATGGACTGAACTGTGTCCCTCAAATGCATATGTTAAAGATCTAACTCCTAGTATCTCCGAATGTGACTGTATTTGGAGATAGGGCCTTACAAGAGGTTCTAAAACGTTAAATGAAGTCACATGTTGGGGCCCTAATCCAATCTGACTGGTGTCATTCGAAAAGGAGAAACGCCAAGAACGGAGGCACACAGAGGAAAAGCCACATGAGGGCACAATGAGAAGTAGAGGCCCCAGGAGAAACCAAACGTACTAACACCTTGATCTTGAACTTCTAGCCACCAGAACTGTGAGAAAAGAAATCTCTGTTTAGGTCCCCAAGTCTGTGGTATTTTGTCATGGAAGCCTCATACAAGGGACTGAGGGTTACTCCCTCTTCATTTTGGGTAAGAGAATATACATGGAAAGAATAATATCCAGTGATCTGGAAATCTAGTTAATTACAGGACAGTTGGACTCATTAATGTCATAAAATCCGGAAAAGAGAGAAAAATATGGAGACGGTCCCTGCATTTAGGAAACTGGCAATTCAGTGCAGGTAAAAGGAGGTACACACAAGAAAAATATTTGACGTCATTCAAAATGATACATAACAGAGGTAAACTGTTCCATGCACAGTGTTTAATGAGGATGTTTGAAGGGCCTGGATCAACACAACAATGGGAAAATAAACCTAGGCATGAACCTCAAAACATGAACATGAATCCCCAAATGGAGTTCTAAGTTTTTCTTTTTGACTTGTGGTGTCCACCAGATGTTGAGTGTGTATCAAAAAATAAATAAAACAAAATGCTTGGTAATACTTGCAGGAAACAGCAAGTTAGTGTGAGCTTTGATCAAAAGACATACTCCCGTGCCCACCTGAGTGAGCTAGTCCAAAACAAATGTGGTTGGCTCACAACAGTCATTTTGCAAGGTGGAGATCTGGCCATGAAAGCAGGGCAACTGATCTGAGGACTGAATAACTGGCAGGAGTGTTCCTCTTGTAAGAAAGAATCAGTTCCAGCTCTCCGTGCTGCTCATACTGATCTGTTATTGATCCGCATGTTAACACCAGCAATTTATTAAACGCCTTCAGTTTTGAAAACTGTGCAAGATTCTGCAGATCGGACACCCACGAGTATACTGAAACCCTAATGTTTCAATGTGTAAGCTAAGTGAGACAGAAATACAACTATTACATGATTTCACTTAAATGTGGAATCTAAAATAGTCAAACTCCTAGAAGCAGAAAGTAGAATGGAGGTTGCCAGGGGTCGGGAAGAAGTGGGGAAGCAATGGTCAAAGGTACAAACTTCCAGTTGCACAATGAACATGTTCTGGAGATTTTCTATACAGCACAGTGCTTACAGCAAGCAATACTGTACTGTATACTTAAAATTTGCTAAGAGGGTTGATCTTACTACCAGAAACAATAAAAACTGGGAGGAAACTTTGGGAGGTGATGGATAAGGTTACAATTTTGATGGTGGTGATGGTTTCACAATGTAACTTATCCTCAAACTCATCTAGTTGTATACATTAAAAATGTGCTTTTTACATGTCAATCATACCTCAATAAAATGACTTAAAAACAAAATACATGTTAATGCAACTGTTTTAAGCTATGTTCAAAGATACAGGTGCTCAGACACAAGCTGTTTCTATGTTTCTGATCCAACTGTAGAAGATGGGCTTTCACAGTTTCCAGTCTTACAGGTCTAATTACATGCTTGTCAGTTGGCAAGTCTTGCGCTATTTTTTTTAAATATTCAAATATCCCAAGTATTTTTCAGATATCCTTTACCAATTATACCACCTTTTAAAAATCTTTAAACTATATTTATAGCATCTTTACAATCACTTTGAAGTTTACCCATGCAGAGAAAATGATGCCCACTTTTCTACCATTTATTACCGCTTTGTCATTGGTAAGAAAACTGTGGGTGCTCCTAGAAGGAAGAACACAGGCTGAAACCTTATACTTGGCAACTCAGTTTTTGTGGCTCTGATTATGTTTTCTTAATAAGAAATGTCCCCTTCTCCACCACTCTAATCCAATGCTCAAGAGAGACCTGTCAATAGTATGTGTTCCCTTGTTTTGTCAGTTATACATAGAATCAGTGACTCTTGTTTGCAAGTCTCTTACTGTAAATAATAACAATTACAGCTATGGCACAACATTCCAGACACACAACCACCCCAACAGTAGGTGTTATCACCTTCCCATTGTCCAGATGAGGCAACAGCTGTAACCTGAACCTACTGCAGAGCCAGATGTGATGCTGGCAGCCTGGCTCCACAGTCCTCACTCTGAACCTCTACCTCAAAGGTCAGCAAAGTCTTTCGGTAAAAGGGGGGAGAGTCAATGCTTTAGTGAATATGCCAGTGAAGCAGAAATGCTGCCATAGACATTATGTAAATGAGGTGTGGGCTGTGCTCCACGAAGACTCTACTCACGAACACAAAATGGGAATTTCATATAACTTTCACGTCATAAAATATTGTTCTTTTGAAGATTTTCAACCACTGAAAAATGTAAAAACCATCTGTAGCTCGTGAGCTAGATAAAAAGAACTGGCGGGCCAGATATGGCCCACAGGCCAATTTTGCCTACTCCTGCCCTATGTTATGTAGTTTTGTTAATGTGATCACTAAAACAATCATGATGACATGAAATGCTGACAGGTAACACTTACTGAGTTCTTACCATGTGCCAGGTACCTTGTATGTATTAACTTAATTAACCCCTAGAAGAGCCATGAGCCAAGTAGTATTTGCATTTTTACAAAGCAAATGCGTCATTTAAATTGCCTCAGGCCGCACAGTGATTAAGTGCCAGAACAAGAATCTGAAACCAGGTGTCTGGCTCCACAGCCCACACTTGTGACTGCCAAGCCACCTTGAAAAGTTCCAGACAACAGCAAGGATGCTTGCTGTCCTTTCACCTTGACAGAGGAATGAGATCCACTGGGAAACACGGCTTTCAAGTAAAATACACTTTCTCTAATTGATGTCTGGGCCAATCTGCTTCATTCAAGAGATACGAAACACTCTCAAATGTGCAGGTCATATTTTTTATTCCTGTTGCTACCATGCAGGTGTAGAGATTTCCAACTGGGCCTCACAATGTCACACTACAGCACAGAGAAAACACATAGGTACAGCATCTGCTCCAGATGTAAGAATTTGATTTGGTGCTCTCTCACTCAATGAAGATGACACACAAACATCTAAAACAAATGAACAAAAAACAAAAGCAACTCCATCCTTACAGAAAAATACTGTGTTCATGTTTTACAGGAAGAACTGAATAAAAAGCATTTTACAAGAAAAAAGTGCATGAAAAAATTTTCTTTTCCAATTCTAGTTAATTTGAAAGCACACAACTAAAAAATCGGTAATACTTCCTGGGTTATTTTGGGGGAAGTTTACTTTTTCCTAAAGCATGAATTCTAGCTTTTGTGAACCTATTGCTGTTCCACCCAAATATACTTATAAAAGTATTCTGATTTAAGTTTAGTTAACTTTAATCCCCAATGTAACAAAAACTGCTGCAAATATATTCCTAGGAAATAACTAGGATAAAGCACATTTCAGGTATAAAAACGATTACCATAATACTATATTAAATTAGCAAAACATTAACTACAAGGGAATTTTAAGACTATATTCAAATATGCATCCAGCAAGTATTTTCTGTATCAGGCACTGGGGCAAAACTATCCAAAATCCCTGCCTGTGTCAAGTGTACTTTGCAGTAAGGGAATCGGACAAGAGAAAAACAGACAAAATAGGGGATGTTGGGAAGTACTAAGAGTTATCAAAAAGTAAAACAGGGACGAGGGTTATAAAGATCTGGGTAAAAGGCTTAAAATTTCACATATGGTAATCAGGGAAATGAGAAGGCAATTTTGGAGCAAGCAGAGTGAGTGATGAGAGTGTGTCATCAATGTCAGAGCCAAAGGGGTCAGGCCCTGTAGATCATATTAAGTATTCTAGCCTCCTTCAGGGAAGCCACTTCGGGGGTTTTGAGCAGAGAGTGACAGGGCAGTTAGAACAGAACCCTCTGGCTGCTGTGTGGGGAAGTGGCCTAAGGAAAAACAGGTCACAGCAGAGGAGTCTAGGGGCCAATAGTAAGGTAACGAGGGCCAAGGCAGCAGTGGTGGTGGTGGTGGAGGGTTAGCCACAGATTCTGAATATGATTTAAAATGGTGCTGACAGGATGACAGAACTTACAAACACATCAAATACAGGAGATGAAGAAAAGAGGAGACAAGGATGGCACCGAGGTTTACAGCTAGAGCGACTGACAGCATGATTCTGCCATGGATCAGAGACAACTGCTGGAGTAGTGGGTTTGGGGGAGAATCTCGGGAATTTGCATCTGGAGGTGGTAAGTTTCATTTGACATCCAAGAGAAGGAGTCAAGTTGGATACAAAGGTCTGGAGCTTGCAGGAGAGGTCTGGTTTGGAAAAGTGAATTTGGGAGAAGCCAGCACAAGACTCATTTTTATAGACAAGAACAGGGTAAGGTGTGGACAGAGAGTTATGGGTCAGGGTGATGAGTAGTAACCAACCAGCAGCAAAAGACAAGATGTCAGGAAGGTGGAAGAAAGCCAGAGGCACGTGGCATACCAGAAGCTAACCGAGGAAAAGGGGCCAGGGATGACCTATTTCAGAGGTTGGCAGCCACGTGCTTTTGTAAATTAAGTTTTATTGGAACACAACCCCACCATTCATATACTTACCCCCTGCTCCAGGGCTGCTTTAGTTCTGGGACAGGGAGAGGAGAGTAGCTGCAGCAGAGACCTTATGGCCCTTAGAACCTAAAAGATTTGCTACCTAGCCCTAGACCTGGATGGCTTGCCAAACCCTGAGCTACTTCAAGTACCAAAGAGTCAAAAAAGACTAAGAACTAAACACTCCAGGTGGCAATGTGGGATCACTGCTAACCTCCTTAAAAGCAGTTTGGGTGGGACAACTAGAGCCTGATTTGTATGTTTACGAGCTAGCCACATATATTTATGAGATACAGCTGACAAAACTATTAAAACTTTAAGAAGCCACATAATCAGTGAGGAGAAAAACCTTTCACGTTGCACTGAAAATGCTGCTCTTCCACCTTCTGCTTGCCAGGGAACGCCTCTCCCTTCAAAACACGGCTCAAAAATCACTTGTCGTTAAACACTCTGTAACCTACCCCCAAGGCAGACAGAAACCAAGAGCTTCTTCCAGCCACTGTCACAATACTCAGTCCTAAGACTTGCAGTCTAGAACCTTTTTGCTCTGTGTTTTCCACCAACAGGCTGTGAGCTCCTAGCAGGGACTGGGGCTTGGCCACCTGTTTCTCCAGAGGCTGGCAGGTATAGCACAAAGAGCTGTCATGTTTTCCACAAGGAGTACCTTTCTCTATCAGAGTCCCTCGGAGAAAAATAGCACAGGGAGGAGCTGAATCCCTTCACCTTTGAAGAATGAGACAAAGAGGAAGGGGGAAAGAGGCCCTGGACCATCCCTGTAGCCCATCACCAGGACGCCAGGAAATGGGAACCAACTCCTAGAACAGGTCTCTTAAACTAAAAAAATTTTTAAGGAAATAAATATTACTGAGTCCTGAAAAGCAAGAGTGCCTTTCAGAGAAAAAACAGAAAAAACCAACTCACCTGGGATATGGCTTGGGGTTCATTTCCTGTCCCTGCTGTCTCCTGCTTGTGCCTCTTCTCCTGGGGAAGGGCAGTGTTGCTGCAAGGCAGAGCTGGGTGGGGGGGAGGAGGAGCGCAAGTAGACATCAGGTCTACACAGCATTTCTCAATCTCCAGCCTTGAAAGGCTCCCTTCCTGCTGAGTCTTATTACAGCCATCAATCAGAAAGGACTTCCACAGGCAGAGAAACTTAATACCCTGACATATACAGGATGAGGCTGCTTTTGAACGGGCAGCTGGGATATGGCCATTACTCTACCTCTGGCTGCGGGGTGGGGGTGGGGGGGGTGGGTCTTCTCCCTAGGAGCATGAAAATGAGGAATGTCTGCTTAGAGTGACCCTGAGAAAGCCCAGGTCCCTCCCTACACCGCTACTTGACATTCTACCTCAAGTTCAACTTCCAGACCTTTGGATTCCGCCGATCCGCGAGCCTCGGGGCCTGGGGACACCATTCACGACAACTTGGGCCCCGAGAGGCCCTCTGTCCCAAAGCCTCCCCGTCCCCTCACCTTGAGAGAGATGAACTCATCCCCCGCCACCCCACAAGGCCACCTGTCACCATCACCTCTGTTCTGCGGCACCGTGGTCACCGCTCGTCGCTGGCCCTTGGAGGTAAGGCCGTTCCTTGAGCGAGGCCTTCCCCGACCGCGGCGGACGAAAGTGGCCTGGGTCGCCACAGTCCGGCTTCGGCCCGCTTCAGGCTTTGTGCGGGGGGCGCCGCGCCGCGCCGGGAACCCCAGCTTGCCCTCCCCAGAGCTCCCGGCCGCACTCGCTACCCCCCGCATGTCTCCGCGATCCGGCTAACACACCAGCCCAGCCCAGGCACGCCCGGCCGCCAATACACCCGCCCCCACCCTACGCCAACAGCGGCCGCCGAGCTCACAGCCGCGCAGGGTGCGTAGGAACCAAGCGACGCGCAGGAACTGAGCAGCCCGCAGCCACCGGAAGCGGGCGTGTCTGTTGCCGCAGCTCCCTCTGGGAAGCGTAGTCCCGGCTGGGCCCGCGAATGCGTTGGGCGGAGCGCAGGTTGCGAGAGGTAGGTCTACCCCAGGCCCACACTGCGCCTGTCGGCGACTCCCCGGGCCGGTCGGTTGGAACTGACCGGAAGTACAGGATGCCTGAGCTACAGAGCCGCGATCCAAGGGATTGCGGGAGTCGGCGCCAGTGTTGGTGCGCGCAGGAATAGTTGCAAGGAGGCGGGGCTTACGGCCAGGGGCTTGGCTTAAGGGAGGATGAGAGGACGCTGAGTGGGCCCGGCCGGGACTACGCCTGGAATGGGGAAGCGCGGGCAGGGAGGGACAAGCCGTGACTGCGATGGTGGGGGCGGGGGGTGGGGGGAGGATGCGTGTGTTAGCTAGTGTGCCTTCGCGTGTCCGAGGCGCATTTTTGACTTGTCTCCTTGGATACTCCAGCCTCTCCCACCTGCCATACCCATTAAATGTGGTAGGCCCAAGTACTTGCAGACGCTGGTTCTGAGCAGGTTTTTTTTTAATGATAATGTGGAATTATTTATTTACATATCAATTACCCATATTAATTAAAAACAAATTATAAAATAGTAATGATCTCATTTTTATAAAAATAATAGCTATGTATACATATACATTGATCAAAATGTTAGTGGTAGGATAATGGATGATTTTTACTTTGCAACAATCTATATTATCTAAATTTCAAAAATAGTAACATTCATTGGCCCCCGAACTGTTTTTGTCAGGGCTGGATTCTTTGTATCATTCACTAGTCATTTCCTCAGAGTTGCCCAGCCTCCTAGTAACAAATAAGACCTCTCATGACCTTATAAAATCCCCAGCATAACAGTCATCATCCGAAGTTAGCTGACATTCATTTACAAGACTGTGTCACAGGAGTACCAGAGTGGGAAATTTGTTCATGAAAGTCAGCACCATTAATAAAGAAAAGGTGAAAAAAAATCTCTACCTCAATACATGAGGAAAAAGCATCTGATAAAATCTAATACACATCTGTGATTTAGGAAGTTTAGTAAACTAGGAATGGTCAAGAACATCTCTTACCTGAATTAAAATTTCGAATAAAATTGTTCTAAACCTCAAATACTTTCATTCGGCTTCAGTTAAAATTGTTTTTTTCTGGTGCCAGGTAGAGAGGTTGCCAGTTCTACGAATAGAAATGAAAAGCATAAACTCTGTCCTTTACTGTAAAGAATATTTACTCATCATTTACCATAAATGTCAAAAAAGGGTGGGAAGAAGCCTCAGTCCAAGAGTTTAAGTCTTGGTTGGGTTAAATTTTTATAAGCCTACCTGAAAGGCAGTAGTGATAAATTTGACTATCAGACTGAAATACTCAGTATGTGAAATAACTTTTTAAAAAAATCAGTGAAGTCATAATATTGGTAAGCTAAATGGAAAATTGGATAACCTTTATTCACAGATATCTCAGGCAAAAGAGAAATAGTTGGTGTGGTTTCTTAATTCTTTTTAGGGAGCTTAGATTTATAAAATTCCAAAATTCTCACACAAGTCCCCATTCCAATAGCCACAACATTCCAAAATTCTCACACAAGTCCCCATTCCAATAGCCACAACACCAACTGTTCCTAATTAATATTTTACTTAAGAAACCTACCAAAACTGTGATATTTAGCAACCACAGCGATATAGCTCAGGGGTCCCCAACCCCCTAGGCCACGGACAGGTAGCAGTCGATGGCCTGTTAGGAACAAGGCTGCATAGCAAGAGGTTAGCAGCAGGCAAGAGAGCAAAGCTTCATCTGTATTTGCAGCCGCTCCCCAGCACTAGCATCACTGCCTCAGCTCCACCTCAGATCATCAGGCATTAGATTCTCATAGGAGCACCAGTCCCTGGTGTCAAAAATAATGGGGGCCGCTGATACAGCTTACAACAGAGTCTTTCGACTGTGTTACAAAAATGGCTTATGTTCTAGTCCATGCCTTAAAGCAAAACTTTTAAGATATAAGTAGTTCTTTCTCTTGCTTTATATTATCCAATTCCATTATGAACAGACATCATACATACTTCGTGGACTGGCACTTCCTGCCCTCTTTCTATTGGTCTAAGGCAAGAGTGATCTAGACCACAGATGATTGTTGCTGTCAATGAATGCTTTTGTGGCACAAAATAAGATTAGGAGCCTAACAATTCTTTGCTCCAGTTTGCCCAAAAACCAGACTTTAATAATACATTTTCTGAGGATCTTTTTTGCCTGAAAAACCCACTCAATGCCAACAATTTCTGTATTGGTTAGATTTTTTTAGTTGACAGCAAAAGAACTTAATCTAATTTGAAAAGGAAAACAAACCACTGGTGGGGTACAACCTGGGAAGAACATGTATCAGATCAGCTCTAGCAATCAGAGCAGCAGGAACTTAAAACACCATCTTTAAGCTGGGGCCAAAGATGATTCATATTCAACTCCATTGTCTCAAGGCCGCACTCGCTGTATCTGATTGGATTAAAGTGAATCATATACAATTGGCAACACAAATAAAACCTCAAGAAATGACATCAGAACAGCTCCTCAAAGCAGCTAAAAGGAGTTTGTGCATATTTATATGTGCATGGTTTCTATTTACAGTGTAGAGAAAAACAACAACTATTATCTGATATGTCTGCATTTTCCTAATTTTACTTTATAAAGGTTATATATTTAAAACTATGTGAACCCATTATATAGTTATGAAAATTATTTTCAATTAATAAACTACACTTTCCCTGAGTACAGAAATCCACCTTGTTCTTTCCAGTGACTGCATAAGAATCTCCCGAACTGATTTTCCATAATTTAAGTAATCAACTTACTACTGTTGGACATTATAGCTGTTCCAAATTTTTACTATTCTTTAATAAATGTGCTTATGCATGTATTTCTGCACTTGTGCTATTCGAGAAGTATGTAGATGTAGAACTGTGGCAAAAAGCGATTAATTACATTGGAAATGTTGACAGGTAATAACACCAATTGCCCTCTAACAATTTATTCTCTCAATATATGAAAATGTTTTTTCAAATCTGCAAAATATCGGGTATTAGCAAACCTTTACATTCATATAAAATTTGTGTGTGTTTGTGTTGGGAAGCTTAAAATTTACATTTACCTGATAATTATTACAGTTAAGAACCTCCTCCATTTTGATTGTTTCAAGTTCTTTATGAAGAAGTCACTTGTTGGTATGCTTTTTCAGGCTGTCTATCTTATCCAACAACACTTCTTATAAGGGCTTTATCCTTCATAAGACATTTAAAATTCTTGGCCTGCGTGTGCCTGTTAACCCTGCATACAGTGCCTTATACTATGAACAAAGTTTAAACCTTTTACACAGTCCAACCTGTCACTCTCTCTCTTCAAGACTCCTGGACTCTATGTCCTGCTTACCAAAGTCTTCCTCTACTCAAAAGGATAGAAATATTCAACATTCTACTCTAGAATTTTCATATTGTGTTTCCTATTACATCTTCTATCTATATTGAATGAAATTCTAAGGGGTGAAATGCAGACCTCTCTTTATTTCTAGTTGGAGAACTAATTGCCAAACACCATTTAAATAATCCATCCCTCCCAGTGACACATCAAAAATATCATTTGTTTGCAATATACTAAATTTTTAAGCGTATGATCTTTTTCAAAAATTTCCTTGAGATGCTTGCCCATTTACCATTCTACTAAACTTCAGAACCAAACAGTCAATGTAAAAATTCCCTATAAAGAGTGTGACTGGAATTAAGTGAATGTATAGACACCTTTACAATGATAAAATGTCCATCTAGAAACCTGTATGATCTCCATTTATTCAGAGCCTCTGTTCTCTTTCAATAGAGGGCAATAATTTCCTTTCTATATATGGCTGGGACCAAATTTATCTATAATTTCATGTTTTTCTGGGGTTGATATCAAAGTTGAAATAAGTGGAATAGTTTAAATATTTTTTCTATACTCTGCAACAGCTCAATTACTGGTTTCTTAAAAGTTAAGAGTTTATGAAACCAGGTGACTTTAAATAACGCTGGACTATGCAAGTTTTCTATTTCTTCACTTTTAAGTATTAGTAATATTTATTTTTTTGCCTGGACTAAATAGTGTCTTACATTCTTCCCGGCAAGTTTGAATTCATTTTTTTTCCAGTCTTATCCACAGTTTCCAAAACCAAAACACAACCAAAAACATACTCTCTATGCATCAAGCCATACTGAATTTCCTCAGCAACAAAGAAACACAGCTTCAGAGTCATGGAAAAGTCATTATATTAGTCTGTTATACATTAAGCTTTAATCATACTAATGTTAATCCTCATCATCCACCATAACTTCAGCTCCAAAATTGTTATGATAAACTAGCACTCATATACTGCTTTTCAGAGTTTATTGTTTAAAAATAATGCTTAACAGACTCTGAAGAAATTGACCTAAGATTAAACAAGCACTAAGAGTCAGGCACTATGCTAAACACTTTATATACATCAACTAATTTGAAGTGTCAGAGTTTTAAGAGAAGAGTAATATAATTATATTTACATCTTTAAAAGACCACAGTGGCAACAGTATGAATGAACTTAAAGAGAACAAAAGATGCAAGGGAACCAAATTTTACACAATTGGAATAGTCCAGGTGAACGGACTGTGTTTTGGACTAGGGCAATGAGAACTAAAAGAAGGGGATGAAGTCCAAAAATATTTAGTAGATATATCTGCAGGCCTTGGTAACATAGGTGAGGAAGAGCTGAATGCCTGAGTTGACTCTGTAGCATGAATTTTCTGGTGATGAGCAAGGTGTGCATTTTGTCTGAAGACATTTCCACATTCCTTACATTTGTAAGACCTCTCTCCAGTATGAGTTCTTTTATGTAAATTAAGGTGTCCAATCTGGCTAAAGGTTTTCCTACATTCCTTACACTCATATGGTTTTTCCCCGGAATGAATTCTCTGATGAACAGTAAGGGATTGGCGATGGCTAAAGGCTTTACCACATTCACTACATTCATAAGGTTTCTCCCCAGTATGGCACCTTTGATGACAAACGAGGGATGATTTTGTCCTAAATGCCTTCTCGCATTCAACACATTCATAGGGCCTTTGACCAGTATGAAGTCTCCAATGCTGGGCACGGGATGAGCTATCACTAAAAGCCTTTCCACATTCAGTACATTTATAGGGTTTCTCTCCAGTATGAACTCTCTGATGTTGAATGAGGCGGGTGGTCTGGCTGAAAGCTTTCCCACATTCCTTACACTCATAAGGTTTCTCTCCTGTATGGATCTTATGATGTTGAGCAAGGTGAGCCCTCTGGTTGAAAGCTTTACCACATTCCTTGCATTCATAAGGTTTCTCTCCAGTATGAATTCTCTGATGAGTGGCCAGCTGAGAACCGATGCTAAAAGCTTTCCCACATTCCTTACATTCATATGGTTTCTCACCAGTATGAATTCTCAGATGACTAGCGAGGTGTATACTCTGCCTAAAGCCTTTCCCACACTCCTTACATTCATAAGGCTTCTCTCCAGAATGCACTCTTTGATGTTGAATGAGTGAAGCATGATGACTAAAGGCTTTCCCACAGACATGACATTCATAAGGTTTCTCTCCTGTGTGAATTCTCTGATGTACAATAAGGGATGAGCCGTAGCTGAATGTTTTTCCACACACGTCACATTTGTAGGGTTTCTCTCCAGTATGGATTCTCCTGTGTTGAATAAGGCCTATGTGATCACTGAAGGCTTTCCCACAGTCAGCACAATCAAAGGGTTTCTCTCCAGTGTGATAATATCTCCAGTGACGAATAAGAGACGTGTTCTGCCTGAAGGCTTTCCCACATTCAATACATTCATAGGGTCTCTTGCCAGTATGACATCTCTGATGTCGAGCAAAGGATGAGCCATCGCTGAAGGCCTTTCCACATTCCCTACATTCATAGGGCTTCTCCCCAGTATGAATTCTCTGATGTTGAGCAAGGTGTGCAGGCTGGCTAAAGGCTTTTCTACATTCCTTACATTTATATGGTTTTTCTCCAGTGTGAATTCTTTGATGTTGAATAAGGTGTACATTCTGGCTGAAGGCTTTCCTACATTCTTTACATTCAAAGAGTTTTTCTCCAGTGTGAATTCGGTGATGTTGAGCTAGGTGTTGACTCTGGTTGAAAGCTTTCCCACATTCTTTACACTCATATGGCTTCTCACCAGTATGAATTCTCTGATGAACAGTAAGAGATGACCTCTGGGTGAAAGTTTTCTCACATTCATTACATTTAAAAAGTTTCTTTCCTTCACAGACTCTCTTGTGTTTTCTTACCATGGCATTTTTAGAAAAGTTTTTTTTATCAGACTTGTGATTATAAACATTCTCTCCTACATTGTCTAGATGGACAAATTTCCCAGATTTATTATATTTGTGGTCTATTACTTTAGTAAGGGTTTCTTTATGAGTGAGTGTCTCTTGACTTACCAGCTGCCTCTCAAAAAGATCTTCACCTTTCCAGTTTTCCCTAAAAGTGGAATACTCAAATCCATAGCTTGTAATTCTCTCCATTAACACATCATCATATATGAATGGCTTCAGAGATAATTCTTGTGTCTCATAGCTAGAGTCCCAATCTGAAAGATACCAAAAAAAAAAAAAAAATTTTTTTTTCCTTTCATCTTATATGTTTCAAAGGAAACATATAAGATGGAAAAGGGGATTCAAAAATAATGAATCTCCATTAAAAAATCTATTACATACAGGCATGTCAGCTGAAAACTTGCAACAAGACCCCAAAGAATGAAAGCTCATAGAGGAACATGGAATAGGCAATTATGAAAATTAAATGTAAGGTAATGAGGTCCTAGAGAAGTAGTCTGCAAGGAAATATTTTATACCTGTATTAACTAACAGACTATAAATTAAGCTCCCTCTCTTTATTCTTTCCTACTTTTAATTAATTTGCATAACAGCTAGGTTAACTTTGTTTAAATAACAATATCCTCACGGGTCTATCACCCCTATTGCTGCTCAACAATCTCTACAGAGTCCCAGCAACCAAAATTCCTTATGCTTTGTAACTTCCCCTGGGGTTTAAGTGAAATCTAGAGTTCTCTTTTCATACTCAGAAAATAATATCCTTGTAACCCATCTCCATTGCTTAAAAACAGTGAACTCGTCATTTTTTATAGATCCCTGAACTTGAGGCTACATATAAGGAATTTTTTCATTCATCTTCTTACTTGCACTAGCTCAGGAAAAGTGTCACTTCTCAGGCAACATCTTAATGGGAATTTGCCATGTGTACTTTTGAATTAATTAGTTTTATAAAAATATGTATGTTAGCATCACTATTATTAACCTGATTTTTATTTACAATCACATAAGTATCTTTAGCCAGTTTATAGTCTTGAAGAAGGAATAAATGTGCCATGAACATAGGACCCATTTGGTCTCCAAGGCTAAGAGACACGCATCTTACCTTAAGACACCTGTGACGTACTTGAAGCATACCTGAGTACCTCACACAGTTTTGAAAACTCTAGACTAAAGTATAGTGAAAAAGCTAAAAAATGAATTAGGATAAAATGAGAGAAGTAGAAAGTTGCTAATCACATAGACACTAGTAGAGTTTAGATTTTTCTTATTTGTAACAGAAAACCAAAGAAAGATTTAAAGCAGCACCAAATTTTGGATTTAAAAAGATTTAGGAAGCCAAAAAGTTTATATAAGTCTGTATGGCAAAGAGAAAGAGGGAATGGGAAGAAGCTGGATAAAGATTTTTGTAAAATGAATTATTAGAAGAGAGTCAAGTAGAAGAGAAGGTATTTGGAAAGCCCATGTAGTAACATTTTAGCTTTCCCCCCATGTCTGGAAGGCTAGAGAAGACTTCTAAGAGACGTAAATGAGGAGGGTCACCTTTGAAAATGGCCACCTTTGATAATGTGGGTCTCCCACACACACCTGAGAATGGGCTTGTCATTTCACTCTTCGTCTTCCAAGGCTCCTTCCCTTGCTCCAGTAAGGTGATCACATATGGCTTAGAGATGCAAAGTCCTGCATGCAAAAAAAGACATGAAAATTGCCCATGTTTTGGGTATTTCAGACTATAAGCCAGTTCTTAATTTTGATAATCACATAATATGAATAGATCAATGGGTACAGCACATTTTAAGGACACACTACACAAAGCTTCTGGCATAGTCTAGTGGGACTACCATCAGTCAACTCTAAAAGTTAGACAATTTTCTAAGGAGCCATGGGCAGAAATTCAGCCCAGCATTTTAAGAGGATCATCTGACAGGAGTAAATAAGTACAATAAAGATCACCTAGAGAAAGGGTTTGGTATCTAAGTCAAGTTAATTAACTGCTTTAAAAAAAATTTAACATTCTTCAAATGAATATAACAGAATCTGGAGTCTCTACAATGTGTTACTTAAATAGTGTCCAGAATGAAATCCAAATTACTATATAAAATAGGAAAGAGTAAAGTGAATCATTCTCAGAAAAAAAGGCAATCAGTGGAGATCCAACGTGTAATAATGCAGATGTTGAATTAGTAAACCAGGATTTTAAAACATCTTTTGTATCTATCTTGAATAATATAAAAATATATACATTTGTAATTCCTGAGCAGAGAACTAGAAATTAGAAAAAGAAATTACAAGTAGAATGTCTAGAATTGAAATTTTTCAATTTACTGGAGGGGCTTAACAAGACATTGAAGAGGACAAAGAAATAATGAACTTGAAGAAAAATCAATAGAAATGATCTAATCTGAAAAACAGAGAAAAAATATTCTAAAAAGTAAACAGATCCTTAGTTACCTATAGTATCAAATGTCCTAACATATTTGCAATTGAAGTCCCAGAAAGAGAAAAGAGAGAACATAAAAAAATATGTGAAAAAATAATGGCCAAAAATTTCTCAAATTTAATGAAAGATATAAATTTAGTTTTAGAAGCTCAGTGAACCACAAGCAGGATAAAAGGATCCTCTAAAGAACAGAAAACTAGTCTACTCAATGAGATGGTCCTATGACTGAGAAGGGTCCATGTTAGTTTCCCTAATAATGTCTGAAGCCATTTTCATAGTTTGTGTTTCAGCGGTTCATTTATTGCACAAATTTTAAAAATGATATTTTGAATTTGTAGCAATCCAGCTATATTCTAGGTGAACCTTGTTATTGCCTACAGATGGTAACAATACAGTAAGGCACAAGGGCGCACAGGAGAACAGTAAGAGTGACATCATGGCCTGTATGTCCAACTGCCTAAACAGTATACCCACAGAACTCTTGATACATATCAAATTCACTAAATCTAAAATTTTCATCAATCCATGAATATCCTCTTTGTTTCCCAATAAAAAGTTTTAATAATAAAAAGTAGTCCCTAAAGTTAGTTTCTGAATTGTGCAGAGGGGAAAGATCCTCACCAAGTGATACCAGGCTCTGATAGTTCTCCAACATCATACTCCTGTATAAACTTCTCTGAGCAGGGTTCAGCCAGTCCCATTCCTCCTGGGAAAAGTCTATTGCTACATCCTTAAATGTCACCAAGTCCTGAAAGGATACAAATACATTCTTGATTAACCAATGCTCCTGTCCACACATGACTGCAGGCTAAAGTGTTAAGATGTCTTTATGCTTGGAGAAGAAAAAACTTAAACACAAGTTCCAACCTAATACAGTACTTATTGAAGCATTCAATTGTATTACATACAATTATACTAATCCATTTTTCATCATGAGGAAATATGGACAGGTGGCCACAGGGGAGTGAACCAGAGCTTCAAGGCAAGACTGACACCTATGGTCAAACCTTCAAAACAACAACAAAAAATATCTAACTTGTATCTTGCAAATAGTACTCTATTTGCAAAACTATTTTACAAATATTATTTAGGTAGGAAGAGTACTGAACTGATATAGGTGACTTTTCTTCTTACACACTAAAAATAATGAATATATTCAGAATGCAGTTTCTTACGCTATCCCATCAAGAACTAGCATACCATGCCATTCTATACCAGAGTAAGCCGGAAGCAATATGAGGAGTCACCCAGCATCAGACTAACACCCAATCCCCGTACACTGCTGCTGAGAATGTAAAATGGCACAGCCACTTTGAAAAACAGTTTGGCAGTTTCTTAAAAAGTTAAATACGAATTTAGCCTATGGCCCAGTGATTCTACTCCTAGGTTAATCTACCTAAGAGAAATGAAAACGTATCCAGAGATTTACATTCAATGTTGACAAAAGCGTTATTCATGATTGCTAAAAAGTAGAATCAACCCAAAGCTCTATCAACTGATAAATGGATAAATAAAATTTGGTACACCTTTCAATGAAATACGATTAGCAACAAAAGAGAATGAAATATTGATACATGGTACAACATGGACAAAACTCAAAAATGTAAAACTAAGCGAAAAAAGCCAGACACAAAAGATGTCATATTGTATGATTCCATTTATATGAAATGTCCAGAAAAGTCAAATCTAAGACAGAAAGTAATCAGTGATTCCCTGGGGGTGGAGATGAAAAAAGGAAGTAACTGTAAATGGGCATAAGGGATCCTACTGAGGTGATGAAAATGATCTACAATTGGACTATAATCATAGTTACGCGACTCAGTATATTTCCTAGAAATCTTGGAATTATACACTTCAAACATTAAATTTCATGTTATGTAAATAATACTTCAACAAAGTTGTTTTTTAAAAAAGAAATCTAGTATTATAAAATATCTAGAAATTGACAAATAGAAGGCATTATTGCCATACGTATTCAATATTGTTTTAGAATATCTACACTCTAAAGATGCCAACAAAACAAAAATAATAATATGTAATCCATTAAATATTGGGAAAATGTTGGTTAACTATCTCTTTCCTGCGATGATATGAACATAGAGCTAAAATAGGGCCTTCGAGTCACACAATTCCAGTGAGGATTCACATCGAGTCAATGTTATACCCCAACATTGTCCATCAAGTACCCTTACTCAAGGAAACTAGTTTAAAAAAAAAACTTAAACCAATCAAACAAAAACTTTACTTAAAAAAATTTTCTAAAGAAATGTTTAAATTTTAAAACTAAATTTTAAAAGGAAGTTTTTAGAAAGGTACCCTAGCGTAAGATACATATTAATTTTTTTTCCTTTTCTAACACACACTAGAGATGAAAATGGGAAAATATTACATTCAGAATTTGATACATCTCTTTAAAACACTTAAAAGGTATATTTAACAGAAAAAGTACCAAATCTATGATAAGTACAGAATTTTCTAAGAGTAAAACATGACAAGGACACATGAAAAGCATACTACTGTGCAACACACAGGCTTGAATAAATGTAAATACATACTCATTTTTTGTCCTAAATAAGAAGATTCAAGCTTTCATTTCTCCTTAAATTAATCTACGAATTTAACAGACTCTCCATCCTGACCCAAACTATCATTACCTCTTATCCCATTATAACATGTCTTCCTGCTTTGTCCTTGCTTCTCTAACCATCTGTTTTCAACACAGCAGCCAGAAGAATCCTCATGTGTCACCTCTGCTTAAAACCCCCCTCAGCCTTCCCATCTCACATAGAACAAAAGCCTAGGTCCTTATAATGGCCTTGAGATTCAAAAGGTCCAGTGCTCATGACTTCTTTGACAACATCTACTATCTCTCCTATTGGCTCTGTCCTTCTTGCTCTTTCTGAACACAGAGACATTCAGGACCCTGATTCTGTACATCTAGCTGTTCCTGCTTCAGGAACCAGCTTCCTCCCAATACCCATGTATTTTCTATCTTATTGTCTTTAGGTCTCTACTCGAATATCAGGCAAGTCTTCCATGATCACCCCTAAACAAAAAAAATTCAGACCATCCCTTACCCAGCACTCCCTCTTCCCACTTACCTTGTTTTATCTTTTTCCACTTCATTTTTGATTATTTGACGTATACCAATTCATTTCTATATGTCTACTTGCCCCCTCTAGAGGGTAAGCTCCACAAGGGCAGGACCTTTGCTTTGTTCTTTGCTGCAACCTCAGAATTAAAAGAACACCTGGCATGTATAAGGCCCTCAAAAGTATTTGCTGAATACATAAATCCCAGTTTAAAGTAATCAGTGGAGTTTCAAAAAACTGCCTGATTCTAAAAGTTTGCTGGAAAAATAAACTTAAAAGATGAGTAGAATTCTGGAATGGTAAGTAATAAGAGTATTAGTTATCAGCCCTCCCACATTATAAAATACCACTAGTGCCTAAATACAAGGCAAAGATGTCCCCAAACATGCTTTATACCATAGATTACTTATTTCCCAGGTCTCCCACATTAGAAAATACTCAAGGTTCATAAGGAAAGTAGACGATGAAACTCTCACAGCTGATTTGTCGAGGACTTTTGAGGAATGACATATCAGCAGAAAGAACAGTAACACATGCTAATCTGGAGTGTTTACAGATTACTATAACCTGTAAACATCCTTGTAAACATCCTACTTTGAGTTGAGAACTCAAAGGAAGGACTATACCCCAGGATTAATGGTGTACTGGAAATAAGCCAGCCTTCACAAGGACTGAGACCGAGCCTCTAATACTGGTGCGGAAAATATACAAGATGAGTGTGGATATGCAGTGTCAGAAATTTCTGTCAGTGCTCAACAAACAGAGGCACCCCACAATAACTGGGTATGACAATGGGATACAGGAGCTGCTGAAAGAGCTCCCAATGGCCAAAGCTGGAACCATTTGAGCAACAGAATAAAGTAGCATTATATTATAACCTAAGGTATGAAGTAAATGTGTATGAGTCCATAGTGATCCAATAGCTGAATAAATAAATGGAGAAAAATAGATTAATTTCTTATACAGAATTTCAAATGATTTACTTAGATATTCCACCCTTGAGGTAGAACAGAACTTCCCACTCCTTAGGTGTGGTTTGTGCATAGTGACTTTCTTCCAAAGAGCACAGTATGGAAAAGTGGGGGGGGGGGGGGGCGGGGAAGAGTAACCTTACAGTGGAGAAATCTGACAAACACTACTTCAACCAGGTAATCAAGGTGCCATGTAATATGTCATGTTGATGGTATGTACCTTTGATATCACAGGCAACTTTAGGTAACTTTCCCTTCACGATCCTCCTCACAAAAACACATTACTCCATCTAATCATGAAGGAAACATCAGATTTGAGAAATGTTCCACAAAATACCTAAGAACCCCTCAACTGACACGATCACCAAAAAGGAAGAAAAGTATGAGACACTTGTCACAGCCAAGAGGAGCCTTGAGAGAGAGAACTACTTAATGTCACATGATATCCTGTATAGGATTCTAGAACAGAAAAAAGATACTAGTAATAATGAATCAATATTGGTTCATTAATTGTCATAAATGTCCCATACTAATGTAGGATATTAATAAAAAGGGAAGCTACATGTGTATATGGATGCCCTTTATACTACTTTTGTAATTTTTCTGTAAATACATAAACTGTTATACAAAATAATCTCTATCAAAAGGAAGATATCACGGCTTCAAATTATCTCTAAGATTTTTTAACATACAAAGTCCAACACTTAACCCAAAATAATGAGGCACATGAGGACAAAATCAAGAGGAAAAAATGAGAAAAAAAAACCTCACAAAAGATCTAGATAATGGAATTCTCCAACAATATGTCAAAATAATTACAATGAATATGTTAAAGGAATTAAAAAGAAATATAGTGACTTTTGGCAGAAAATGGGAAACTATATAATACAATTAAATAGACATTCTTGAATTAAAAATGCAATCAAGTTTAGAATTCAATGATGGATTTAACAGCAGATTAGAGAGTTAAAGAGAAAGAAAGCATAAGTAACATATAAAACAGAGTGAAAAAGATCTAATATTTACATAATTGTAATTCTGAAGGTGAAGAAAGGGTCAAAGATGAAAAGATAGTGATTGAAAAATTCCCCAAACTGATGAAAAACACCAAGCTACCTTGAACACTGATTTAAAACATGATAAAATAATGTTTGAAGACTAACAAAACCGTATGTGTGTGTGTTTGTGGGTTGTTAATAGACTATATCCTTATCATCCATAATAGTCAGTGCATAGATAATATTTAAACCTAAAATAAAAATAAATAAATGAACATAAAATAATCAAGGACTAGTGTTCCGAACATATTATTCGGGAAGATGAAGTTAAAAACCAGAACAACTAAGATGGTTAAGTGGTAACATAATGGGGATCCCCAAGTTATTCCTATAGGATAAATGAGAGGAAAAAATCCTAATGTTATGCTAGTTTGTCCTTGTGACTTCTCCTACAATGTCAATAACAACATTATACACACAAACTCTCGAAGTTCTGTATCTCTGGAAAGTTATGTTAGATGATTCATAAAGCAATAGTAATACTGAGAAAGATACAGATGCCCAAAATACATGTAATTCTTTTTGAATACTTAATCAACTCTGACAGTGCGGGGAAAAAGCAGTGTTTTAAAATTAAATTAATATGTGACTTTTAAAAGAAAATGCGTAATTAAAACAATAAGTGGACAGTGACTCTCCTCATTTTAAGGAAAGTGTGTTTTCCACTTGGAAACACTTTTTATTGGGAACTTTTCATCAGGAGAATTCAGGGCTCCCTTCATATTCAAGGTTCCTGCAAATGTTTTTATATTACAAGATTGAAAACAAATTAAACTGAAAGTAATACAGCAGCAAAACCAAATATATACAGGATATATTGAGGAAGAGATAAATTATGCAAGAAATACTATTGAGTCAACTGGGCAGGCAACCAGGAAAAAAATGAACTTCTGCCTCACTTATGAGAAGTTAAACATTTAATGTAACAATTTAATGTAAATTAAATTTAACATAAAATTTAATGTAATTTGAGACCATCGTAGGGAAAAAAATCACAAAAATCAACTCTCGATTTATCAGAATCTTAACCATTAGGTGAAAAACAGAATATCTACCTATCCTAAGAGCAGACAAAGATTTAAACAGGACACGAAATGCACTGTGAAGGGAAAAAAGTATCTATCTATCCATAGAATGGCCCTGAATGAAATATAAGAAGCTGAAAATAGTTACTGTCTCACAAGAGAAGACTAGGAGGCAAGAGCCAAGATTTAAGACTTTCGAATTTTATACCATGTGCATATATCACTTATTTAAATTCCAAATTTGCAAAAACTAGGATAAGATTTTTTAGGTGAACAAAAATACATATAAAATAAAACTTTTAAGAATTTAAGAAAATAATTAGAGATGAGACAAAATTCAGCTAGAGGGGTGACTGATGTATTCTATAAAATGGAGAGGGCTATCGGACACACATTTAAAATGGAACCTGACTCACTGAGATACCTCCAATCCATATAATAGAAACCAAATCTTTTCACAATTTTCAACACTGAATTAAAATATACATGGGGTGAGAAGTGAGAGTTCTGCACTTCATCATACTCAGTTTTACTTATCCCTTAGGCAGTTTAAGGACAGTACCCTCTGGGAGAACTGGTCACCAGGCCCTCGGACAAGACTGTTTATCAGGAAATTTTCAGAGAAAAGCAGCATTACTAAGCCCTAAAAAGTAAGACCGCCTTTCTTGGGAGAGAGAAAGGAAATAACAACTAACCTGGGGTATGGTTTTCACTAGTTCAACAGTCATTTTTGTCTTCTCTTCCTGGCTTCTCTCTTGGAGAACAGAAGGGTCCCAGGAGGGCAAAGCTGGAGGAAGGAAAAGGATAGTGAGCCATGAGGCCTTCTCTGCACTCCTAGAATTGCCAGCCTAAAACCTGTCTTCCCCTCCTTCCTCCCACCTTTCTTTGGTCCCACTGCCAACATAACTGGGACATTACAAGCAACCTATGGCTGTTGAGCAGGTCTAACAACTGTTTCTCTTATGTTCAAGATAGAAAATTTAATGGTTTTTTTCTAAAAGCTGCCTTCCCATTCTTTGGTCTTATTGAGAATAAAAATAATAAATGTGCTTGGATTATGGTCTCTCACTTTATTTTTGATGTAATACTCTGCCTGGAATAGTCTGTCACTCTATTTTTGAAATAATCCTATGAAATAGTTATTTCCTCTGCATTCTAGGGAGAGATGGACTCTCTCCCTTCCTGCATCTCTGCCTCATGCTTGGACACAGTCTATAGTTAGAAAATCCAATCTCAAATTCCACCAGAGGCCACAGTTATTCTCTACCCTAACCTCCAGAGCCTTCACCTTCTCCTTCTGGGACAATGGATCCTTGAGCACCCAATTCTGCTACCTTCACTCTCACCTGCCCTCTGCCGATTACACCGAGGGCACGATACGATCACGAGCACCCAAAGGAAGGGACATCACATGCAGTCGCTTACACCACGGTCTCAAAAGAGGGCATGGGTACAAACGCAGAGGCGATACACAAACATCACACACCCGTGGCCCATTGCCCGGTATCCCGGCCTCGCTCACACGTGCAGGCCCACAACCTCACAGAAGATGCACCGGCAAGCCTACACTGTCTCTCACCCACACAGAGCCCTGTCGCTAGTCTGCCCGCCCCGCCCCCCCAAACATGATGGTCTCACACACATTGGCTCTCACATTCTAACTGCTCTTTCTCACAGAATACATACTGTCCTCCTACACTCTCAGGCACACGCAGTCGCACAAAACCGCACATGCCGGGCACACACGTACACGCGACACTCACGCACATTCACCCCAACACTCCCAGGTTTCTCGCTGTCTCAAACACGCCCTGGTCTCTCCGAGTCCGTCTCCCCGGGGCCTCTCACTCTTGGTGATCTTTCACACACAGGCACATCATCTCCCAAACACTCTGCGGTCTCTTCTACACTGCCCGCTGCAACCGCCCCACAGCCCTGACCCGGCAGAAACTGAGGCCTCAAGCAACCGGGCTTGCAGACCCAGGGAAACGCTCCGCGCGGGCCTCTGGGAAATGTAGTCCGCCGGAGGAGGACGGCGCGGCCCGCCTCCCCTACCCCGCCGGACCATCGGGCTCAGACTCATGACCATCCAAAGGACCCCTGGCTCCGCCCGAAAGGCAGGTGCTCTCACCGTAAGGGCTCTGGGAGTTGACGCCCGGGCTCCGAGTGCGCAGGTACGAATCTCCTGTGGTAAACGGAGTAAGAGGAAGGAATCCGGATTAAGGGGCGGAGACTGGGCAGGGCTTAGAAAGGGATGCGTTCTAAATTGAGAGTGGAAAGAGGAAGCCAAGCTGCGGAGCGTGCGTGCGTGACCACGTATGTCACAGTGTTCGAGGGGAGTGGCCCAGGGGTTCAGGGTTGTAGCCGGCTGGGCGCGAGTGTGCGCAGGCACATACAATGCAATCTCCCGCTTTCCAAACCCCTTGCCCCTTGGAGACCAGAAGCGTCCCTAGTTACCGTATCCAAAAGCCTCGTAGCCGAGCACTTGGTTGTTCGGTGTCTGGAGTACTGCTTGTGACCTGTGACCGAGTGACCACAGCGTCACGCGGCCGAGGCTCTATGAGCCTGTCTTTCTGGGCTAAGTTTTCCGACGCTAAGTACCGGGTCTGGGAACCGAACCCCAACTGTTTCATCAGTTCTGAGACTACAGCAAATTAGGAAATTTTTCTCCTGCGTAATGGGAATAGTATTGTTATGAGTGTTAGGAGGCGGTGTCTTATTTTTTCCTATTGAGGCCCCATGGCTGGAGTCAGTGCTGGGTGGTGAGAAGCTTCATTGTTGCCTCCAACATCCAGACTCTTCCAAACCCCAACTCCCTGCACTTTTCAAGCTCCCAGCCAAAGGACAGCTAATCCCCCACCATGCATGTGTTAAATTCCTTGGGTCTGTTTCTGTAGGAAAAAAAGAAAGTGTGCGAACTGATAGGGTTTAAGCAATGTTTGCAATGGAGATTTAATATCAAGGTGAGCTTGATTCGATGTATTAGAAGATAGCACGAAATACCATAAGGTCTCATTAACGTGCTTTGTAATTGCCATTGTACTTCCATCTGATATGAGATTCTATATTTACTTGTTTGTCAGTGTATTGCCGAATTCTCTTGCTACAAAGGTGTGTTCCATGGAAATAGTTCTGCTTGTTTTCTCTTTATAAAAATTCCTGGCGTTGGATGTATTCTATGTCTGTCCTGTAAATACACACCACAGATCAGAAAAGCTTGTTCCATTTCGACATTGCCAAATGCAGAGGCGATTCCTGATCCCTCTCAGGGGATCTAACGAAAATAATATAAAATCCCAGGATGAAAGGGGGGAGGGAGGGACGCATTAGTAAAAATATAACGGTTGCGGGTGTGCTCAGAGGCTGTTTCGTAGTTCAGCAGCGCCACCTTGTGGACAGAGGTACCAAGTACAACAGCTCTATCTCCTGGAAGCTGAGATTTTCCCCTTGGAAGCCTGGTGATTGACATCCCCAACAAGGAACTCAAGAGGTTTTGTTGGCCAAATGAAAATGGCATATTTAGGGGTGTAGCCGGTCTGCCCCTGGCATCATCTCAGTTTTACATGAAGGATGGCAGTGACTGTTTGAGGAAAATTTCATCCCTCTTAAAGAGCCACCAGATCAAATAGGGCTTTTTTTTTTTTTTTTACAGGTGTCCTTGAAATATCTGGGCCTGATTCATTGATGCTTTGAATAAGATGAAAGCTGATGATATTTGCTGATGGAGACAGCTATCCAGACCCAGGTAATAAGGGTCAGATGGCAGAAAAGGCTGAAAGAGATGCTATCAACCTTGCCTTGGACAAGACCTAACAACACACTTGGGCTCTGGAGGGGCAATGGCCTGCTCATTACCCAGACAGGAGAGATAAGAAAGGACAACTAACTTTATTAGAAATGTTAGGCTCTTTAAAAATCACAGCAGTTGTCTAAGAGAGCGAGAAGTAAGTCATGCTAATTGCTTCACATGTTAAGAGATAAAATGTGTGAATCAATACCAAACTAAGCATATTCCTATTAAAATAATACTAGGATCTATGCTAAGGTGTTTCTCCACCTCTAAGAACCAGAAAATATATTTCAATAAAATAATTCTTTATTACTTGGCCATAAACAAGAATGAAATCTTACCATTTCCAACAACATGGATAGACCAAGAGGGTATTGTACTGAGTGAAATAAGTCAGAAAGAGAAAGACAAATATCATGATTGCACTATATGTGGAATCTAAAAAACAAAATAAATGAACAAACAAAACATAAACAAACTCATAGATGCAGACAATAAATTGATAGTTGCCTGATGAGAAGGGGATGAGGTGAAAAGGGTGAAGGGATTAAGAAATACAAACCGGCAGTTACAAAACAGTAATGGGGATGTGAAGTACAGCACAGAAAATATAGCCAATAATATTGTAATAGCTATGGATGGTACCAGGTGGAGACTAGACTTATCAGGGGGGTCACTTAGTAAGGTATGTAAATGTCTAATCACTATGCTATACACCTGAAATTAATATATTGAATGTCAACTGTAATTGAAAAAGAAAATGTTTTCTAAAAAATTTTAATACAGTAGTTCTATAAAATCCCTACTGAGATTGTATCCTGTGCAGATAGGTTCCCATATCACATTCCAGAAAGATGAAATATTCATGGTTTAAAATATTGTCCATCCCTAGTCAACAAATACTCTCTGGATCCTAAGGATTCAGAAGCCAATAAAATAGAGTTCCTATCCACAAGGAGTTCATACTCATGCTGAGAACACAGATAGGCAGGCATTTTGTATTAGGGTTCTCCAGAGAAACAGAACCAATGGGATGTATATAGACATAGAGATTCATTACAAGGAATAGGCATATGTGAATATGGAGGCTGACAAGTCCGAAATATGTAGGGTGGGCCAGCAGACTTGAGTCCAGAAGAGCTGATGTTCCAGTCCAGTCTAAAGGCAGTCTGGTGCAGAACAGGGAAGAGTCCAAGTTGCAGATGAAGTTCAAAGGTGATCTTGCCCAGAGGACGCTGTCCTTTTTGTTCTATTCAGGTTTTCAACTGATTGGATGAGGCCCACCACATTAGGGAAGGCAATCTGCTTTCCTCAAAGTCCACCAACATAAATGTTAATCTCACCCCCAAACACTCTCACAGAAACAACCAAAATTATGTTAATCAGATATGTGGGCACCCTGTGGCCCAGCTACACATAAAATTAAATACCACACTTTGGGGGGAATATCCAATGACATGTATGTACCAAGTACAGGGACTGCAGAAAAAAATGATCTGAGGGGAAACCATCTGAGCTGGGCTAACCAGGCAATGAGTTGAGGAATGAATGGTCTTTCCAGGTGAAGGGAACTCTATACTCAGAGGAATAGAATCACACAGTGTGGCATTACTGGAGTTTTAAAAAGTGAGAAGGGAAGGGTTGGGAGATATCCACAAAGGACAGGGATCAAATGAGCGTTCCTTGTGGGTCATGTTCAGAGTCTTGAATCCTCTTCTACAGTTGATGGGGAGCCACCGAGCCTTCTGAGTCAGGGACAGACATGACATCTTTTACATCACTTTGGTGGCAGGATGGGGAAGGGAGAAGAGATGAGTGAGAGAGCTGGAGAGCCAGCTCATTCCCTGGCACCTGCAGCCAACCGCCTCTGTCTTAGGCATGATTTTTCCCATTGAGTCCCACTGTATGTCAACAAGTTCACAAACCCAAACCAATCTCATGGTCAACATTTGCATGTAAGAAAGTAAAAGGAGACTCTGTTCCTAAAGAAATGTTCAAAACTAGGCTGCCAGGTGTAAGGTGCTCTCCCATAATGTGGAGGAACATTTGCTCCTATCCCCGTAATAGCTAAATCTGCAGATTGTCCCTCAAGTTAGGTGATTTGGACGCAGGATAGGCAGATATTTGGAAATAGGGCCTTTAAAGAGGAAAACTGGGGTCAGATGGGTGCGTCTTTGTCCAATCTTACAAGGAAGAGATTAGGACAGACACACACAGAAGGACGACCATGTGAGGAAATAGAGATGGCTATCTACACTCCAAGGAGAGAGGCCTCAGTAGAAGCGAATGCTGCCAACGCCTTGATCTGACTTATAGCCTCCAAAACTGTGAGGAACTAAATTTCTGTGTTTATGCTACCTGCTCAGTGACACTTTGTTATGGCAGCTTGACCAGACTGATACAAGGGTTTTGGCCCAGCACTGAAGTTAGTTCTTCCACTCTCTATCACAGCAAAATCTGAAGATTCTGGATTATTTGATCATTCTTGCAGAATATTACATTGGTCCACCCTACTGATGACATTATGTTCATGAGACTTGATGTCTCAGGAGCAAGACAAGTGATGGCAAGTAACCTGGATGATTTGGTAAGACACATGCACTCCAGAAGATGAGAGACCAACCCTGTGAAGATTCAGGGACCAGGCAGAAAGGGAAGATTTTAGGGGTCCTGTAGCCCAGAGCATTCTGCACCATTCCTGCCAAAGGAAAGGATACATGTTTGCACATTATGCATGCTTCTTATAACCAAGAAATAAGCACGGAGAGGAGGTGGCACATCCCATACTTGGAAAAAGTGCTCTGATTACATGGTTATGTAGAAAATACTGGTTTTGAGTGAGACCCAGAACAAGGTTGGGATTGGGTTACAAGCAGCCTTGACTCCTAGGCCATTACTAAGCAAATTCCATGGGCCTCCAAATATCTGTGGTAGGACAAGATGCCACATGGAGCCCCAACAGGAGACCTGGATCTCAGACTGCAAGATTGATGTCACAGAACTATATGCCATTTGAAAAGAGCTCTTGACATGACATTTGTACCAGGAGAAACCCTCTACCTAAGAGATACCGTTATGGACTGAATGTCTGTGATCTCCCCAAATTTGTATGTTGAAATTCTAACCTCCAATGGGATGGTGTTAGAAGGAAGAGCCTTTGGGAGGTGATGAGGTCATGAGGGTGGAGCCCTCATAAATGGGATTAGTGTCCTTATGGGATACACCCCACAGAACTCCGTGGTCCCTTCCACATGTGAGGACACAGCGAGAAGACACCATCTATGAACAGGAACTGGGTTCTCGCCAGACACTAAATCTGCAGGTGTCTTGATCCTGCACTTCTGAGCCTCCAGAATGATGAGAAACATCTGTTTTTTAAGCACCGCCCCCCAACACCTCCTCTCCACCAGTCTAGGGTGTTTTTATTACATTGGCCCAAATGGACTAAAACAGACACCAAGTGCTTATGTGGCCGAAACTGCCAACACAAACCGAGTACTGTCCAAACCAGCAGCTCTTGGGGGAGCAGGGGGTGGAGTCAGCAGCAATCTCTCAGGAAATGTAAGATGTGCATCCAGGATTGGGCTTAGCCAGGTCTAAAGGGCAAGGTAAACCACACACACCACTTCATACCACCCGCCACCGATGTGCTGATCCCTGCCCGCTCCAATGCTGTGCAGTAGTCATCATAGTTAAATTCTCTAATCTTGGCTCCTACATGGCAAAAAAGTATTTAGGAACATCTCTTAGTTCCCTTTTTTAAACAGTAGGTTCCTTGATGGGTTAGAAACCCCCATTCTTAGCCAGAATTAAAGACTGAATATGTTTATTAATGGAACAGCACTTGGATGGATATATTTATTCAGTTAATCAGAAGACAGAACAAATATTTTTTCAATAAAGAAGACACAAGTGTTGAGGAATAGTTTTGAAAAAAACAGCCGAAGGAAGGAAGGAAGGAAGGAAGGAAGGAAGGAAGGAAGGAAGGAAGGAAGGAAGGAAGGAAATGTAGGCAGGTGGGCATTTAAGCTGCAGAAACAAAATCTAAAGAATGAATGTAAAACACTGAGCACAAATGAGGGGGAAGGACACAGTTACATTTGGAGGCTGGAGATAATTGTTTAAAAAGGCACAAGAATAGGTTGATCAATGAGGAGAAAATTGGATCCACTGGGATGCTCAAACTACAGATCCTCCGACAGTACATGTCCAAACACCTTCAAGCTGCTGAAGCCCCAGGGGGCAGATGGCCTTTGCACTATCACCTTTCCTCTGCTTGGTTCCCATGAGTCACCTCCCCATGGAGACCTTGCCTCCTTAATTGCCCAAGGCTGTTTGCCTTTCTCCAGAGGAAAGCGACATCGAGCTTAAAAATGGAAATGCTTGCAGAAAGGAAAAGAAAGGACAATTAGCCAGGCCTTCAATATCCAAGAATTGAGCCCCACCACCATGGGACCAAAGCCTTACAAGAATGGCCAGATGGAGTTTAAAGGTTTTCTGAAGGACAGGAAGAGAAAGCTGTCCATTACTGACTGTGCTCTTCATGGGACATAAGAAACAAAGAAAAGAAAGAAAGTAAAGAAAGGAGAGAATGAACAGACAGACAGACATACAGACAGATAAATGTCAAGGAATTTCCCCACCCCCAAGATTTCCAACAGAAATAGGGAGGCAGATCAGAAAGCAGATGCTGAATTCAAGGGTGGGTGCACTCACCCAGACAGACCAGGTTCTGCTAAGTCTCTAACTTCATGGGTCCATACAGTTCTCTGAGAAGTGTTTGGGAACCCCAATTCTTCTTAGGAGAAGTTGATGGCCACATCTCAGAAAGTCATCAGTCTCAGAAAGCCAAATACTTTCTTACCCACAAGGCCCTGGGCAGGAGGGCAAAGCTTTGGCTGAACTAAGGCACCTTCTGTATGTTCGCTGTGGTGCAAACTGTAGAGTCCATGCATTTGTGCTGAGTGTATGTACGTGCATGTAGACAGCAAAGACCAGCTCGTTGGATAGTAGAAGCACATTTACTCCATTATCCACCGAAATCTTAAAGCTGGCTATGGATTTCTCTTTTTGTAGTGTATTTCATAATTTTCTACAATACCAAAAAACATATTCGTGTAAGTGTGTGTGTGTGTGTGTGTGCGCGCGGGCGCGCACGCGCGCGCACATGCAGAGGTCGGAGGCCGGGGGGCAGGGGTGGGGTGGAGTGGAGAGAGTAACAGAAGGTATTCAACCAGAAGAAAAAAAGTCTCACTTGTTTGAAAATTTGTCTTTGGACGTGAGATCAAATCTTGGGCACTGAAACATCTGCAGTGGTCACGAGGATCTCCATTTAATGAAGTGACCATTTTTTTTCATTTCCTGAAATCTTTACTACCTCTATCTACTTCATGGTCAATAGCTGGGTTTAGTCCAACCTCAAACTCATGAGGACGAGTCAGCTTGACCGTAGTACACACATACTGGTAATAATCTCATTGCTTGAAAACAAAAACGAAGCTGTAACTCACCTGGGATGTCCTTTCTAGAAGTCTGATGGTTATTCTCCATTTCACAGGGCCCCTTTTTTGAAGAACAGAGTTCTATGGATACAGAGCTGAGGAGGAATGAATTAAAAAAGGTCTCAAATCTGCTGCCATTGAAAAAAGGCCGTGCAATCAAAGCATGCCCCATGTGGCAAAGAAACGAAGAGGCCAGAGAACCAGCAGATAAGTCCAGGTGTGGATGTAGAGAGTCTGAATAGGGAACTAACTTACAGAAATGCTGTCCTGGCTGTGAGGTTACCCTCTGTAGAACCTGTTTTCTGTCTGTAATGGGAAAATAAAAGTAAAATACACACACACACACACACACACACACACACACATATATATGAATGAGATAGTGATCCAACTAGGCATATAAAAAGTTTCCCATAGTAATGTTCCTTACAGAAATTAGGCGTACAGTGCATTTCCAATTAACAAATAAGCTATCAATTGGATTTGCTAAACGAACTTTTCTGAAGGTTCAATTAGAAGGCAGGAGGAGTTCAGAATGAAACACCCCAATGTTTGCAGGAGAAACTTCTGCCCCTTCCTTAACTACACAGAACTTGAATTTGGGGCTGTGCCCACAGTAAGAGATCATCAGAGATGACCGATCTCCATGGGAGGGCAAACCACGAATTATCAAATGTGCTTGCGCCCAAGGCACCTTACCCCATCCCTAGCTCCAGATGGCTTATACATCGATGTTTCCTGTCTGTCCCTGAACCTCTGCTGCATGTGGGGTGTCAGATTCCTTCAGGCATGAGGGGTTCCTATACATACACATGTATTAAATTTGGTTATTTTCTCTTGTTGATCCCATGTCCATTTGATTATTACACCAGCTAATGGGTCTCTATCTTCATTATGACGTGGCTGTGTCACAGCACTCAAGTCACCTCAGCATGGCCAGTTCTTCTGTTTAGTTTTCACAGGCCTTTCTAAGTCTGGTGTAATTTCGCTGTTGCAGCATGGGAACCTGCCATGGGGTGATATCATGTGATAACAGGTAAGAGAAGCATTGCCAAGTGGGCAAAGGAACCAAGCAGGGGTAAAAGCCATGCGTATCCAAGGCCAGTTGGGTCTACAAGACATAGCACTGTTATGATGTGAAAGATGCTGTGTTGAAGTGTTTCAGGCATGTGCAGAAATTGAGGCTTCTAGAGTCTGAGTTCCTACATTTACATCAACTCTGTTTCTCATGGGCACATCTTTCTTTTTTCATTCTGTCTTGTATAAGTCTCTGTTGTTTTTTATTGTAAAATGACCTCTATAGTTGTCTGATTGAATGTATGTGTTTATTGATCATGTATTCACTAACATTTATTCCTTTTTTAAAACTGGTCAAGTGTTGTGGGCCCCCAGGATCACCTCTGGGTTCAATTATTCAATAGAAGCAGTCAAAGGACTCAGCATATGTTGTATTCTTGGCTACAAAGTTAGGGAATAGTCTATGAGAACACCCTCATTTCTGACACCAATCGCACTTTCAGAGGTCCCCAAGATCACTGTTTTACCTGGTTTGATAATTCACTAGAAAGACTCACAGAACTTGCTAAAAACTTATATACACTTGGCTATGATCTATTACAGTGAAAGGGTACACAGTAAAACCAACTCCTGGGGAAGAATTCAGAAGGGTACTAGCTGCATGCTTCCATCAGTCCCCTCACAATGGGGTCACGCACAGCGTAATGCATCCCACCAACGAGTGACAATATGCACAGAGTATGGCCAGGGACACCAGGCTGACACCAGGTGTGAATCCTTTATTGGGGCTGTTGTGTAGACATGGGTTTCTTACGTGACTCATTATAGCCCCTCTGATTCTGTGATACAAAGCTCCACTGTAAATCACACTATTTGACTCTGGTGTAGTTAGTGCAAGTTGCCTATATAAACACAGATGCTTTCATTAGGCAGGACATTTCAAGGGGTCAGAGATTAACTCCCAGGGGCCAAGGGTGATGGCTAGGTTTCTACTTGGAAAAGGTTCCATTCTTTACTACACAATGGCTAAGATTTATTTTAGCAGAAGGATATAAAGCAAAATCAGCTCATGGGACAAAGTGAGGAGGAAACGAGGTGCAAGGCCCCATGCCATGGAGTCAGACAGGATATGCTTGATCCATCCAGCCAAAAGTTGTGATGACTTGTGAGAGGCTGGCTGATGGGCAACACTGAGACTCTGTGCCTGGGGTTTTTACTGGCGGCTGATCACAGAGGTACCCTCTTGCCTAGTATGGGCTAGAATTCCGCTCAGCAGACAGATGTTCAGCACAAGCTACATCATTTGCACAAAAAATTTAGGCACGGAAAACCATTTTTATCGGTTCTAGGAATAGTGGGACCCTACCCTCAAGTCCAAGTTCCTAGAAACCAGTGAAGGGCCTGCCATGTTAAATTCTTTTCTGAGTTTGTTGAAAAGTATAGAAACTTGCAATGAGTTTGCGCTTGAGGCTTGCTTCCATGAACTTTGTGCAAAGTAGAAACTATAAATCAAGGGCCAAAATTGGTTGTTTTAATGTGTGGGCATGAAGACAGTTTTAGTTTTGAAACTCAGTGATGTTCACATTGATGAAAAATGAGGAAATAGAGTACATTTGTGATGCACTTATCAAGGAATCATTTAGAATTGAGATACAGCTTGAACTGTAAGTTGAGAATGTGTAACTGGGTCTCAGCAGAGGACATGCAGGATCAGAGATGAATGTGTATTTCATCTGTATTATGACAGCCTCATCAATGAAAGAAGTGGATTGCCTGTGGATAGCAGGGACCTCATTAGCTGGTAGTAGGAGAAATCAGAAATTCATGTGTTATAATTCCAAAGAGACATTTTATTCCATGTTTTATAAGAAAAAGGAAACATATAAATTCTACATTATGCATATGTCCTGACGATTCTAAGTTGTCCTTATTTTTTTGTGGTTAATAATTATTTTAAGTACCACATTTTGATTCTATATATGTCATCATACCATTCTTCATTGCAAGGATCAAGTGGTTTTAAAATATTTTCCTATTTTTTAGTTAAGCTGCCTAAATTCTGGAATAATCATCAACCTTGGACATGTATGTTCTTCGTAATCCCTGAAAAATAATCTTATCATTAAAAAATGTATATTAAGGATTACTGGTTTAAAATATTTACATTTTAAAGAGAAAATTTAAATGTTTTGCTTTTATAGAGCTTATGATTTTTTAAATTTAAATTCACAACATGTAGAAAAGTGCCTGGCATTCATAGGTACTCAACAATCTTTTTTTTTTTTTTTTTTTTTTGTAATTTGGACACTCGACAGATGAAGACATCTGCAAATCTAGATTTCAGTTTGTATACTGAGATTATGCAAGACTCAGAAAAGGAGCTGATAAGTTCTGCATCTTTTCAAACTTGGAAATTTGTATCATAGATAGTTTCTGTACCTTATTTTTTTTGATAAGTCTGTGCTTTAACAACTGATACTAGATTTTTTAAAAAGACTGTTGGATTCCCTATAAAATCTGCCCTTTGCTAATCTTTAGTCAATTCTGAAAGCATAGTTTTTCCATTTTAGCAAATGAAATTCACTTAAAATTTGAAATTTATCGAAATCAAAAATGTAAAGCGTTCAACCTTATATGTTCTTTATGTGTTATATTATAATCTTTTTAAATAATACTGTATAGTACTTTTATAAAATTTGGTAAATATTCATATTCTCCTTTTAAAGAAAAGGTTTCAAGGTTAATAAAACCAAGTTCTCTGTTTAAATTTTAATGCATTTTCCCCTTAATTCTGCTAATTGCTATGTTTTTTTCTGGCTTCTCAGGAGATCTAGTTCACTTATTATTTGCAGTGTTATAGTTTTCTGGTCTACAAATACATTTAAGCTTAAAATGTTTTTGAGTATAGATATGACCACATCCCACGGATTTTGTGTCATACTGCTCTCATTCACTTCATAGTATTCTCATTGCTTCACTGAAGCAGAATATATTAGGTAGTAGGTGACAAAAATGTTATTTCGTTAATGTCTAATTTATTAATTTTTACCTGTGTTAATGGCTCTGTATGATTTGTGACAAATTTTTCCACACATTCCTCAATTGGATATTTAAATGTTTAACTGCTGTTTTAAATGCCAAGGGTTTTATTCACTATAATTTTCTGATGCACATTAAAATAGTAAGTTCTGAATTTTTTCCCTTATATTACATTCCTCAGTATGAATTTTCTTTAAGCTAAAAAATAAAAATTTCTTTAGCCTTACTTTCCACATACTTAACAACAGTCACAAGATTACTTCCTCTTCTTCATTCTTTTATGTAAATTAGGATTAGCTTACACTAAAGGCTTTCCAAAATTTCTCCAATTATATGATTGCTTGCCAGCACGAATTTTCTGATAATTATTGATCAACAGGTAGTGCTGGGAAGCTTTTCTACATTATCATATTAATATGATCTTTAATGATAAATGTGATGATGATGAATCTGCTGCTACTTGTAACGTGAGTCGAATCCAAAAGCATTTTGCATTTGACAGGGTTACTGATAAATTATTTTGTTCCTCAAAGAATAGGACCAGTGAAGTCTTTCCTTCACTAATTTACAGAGAGTTTCTGTAGCATGAATTCCTTAAGGTTGAGGAAGATGACAGTGCCTGAAGGCCTCCCCAGATTTCTTATGTACGCCAAGCATGGATTTTCTGATGTCACGTAAGCTCTGGGCAGTGCCTAAACGCCTTCCCAAAATCTATCCATTTATAAGGTTTCTCACTAGTATAGGTTTTGTGAGGATAAGGAAGATGTGAACAATGATTGAAGGCCTTTCCACATTCAGTGTATTTACAGGATTTCTCACCGGTGTGAATTCTTTGATAAGAATGGATAAGACGTGAGATAACCTTTCCCACATTCCTTATATTCAAGGGCTTCTTTTTTTTTTTTAATCAATGTGAATCTTCTGATATTGAATAATCTTGTGTTGAGTGACTAAAAGCTTTCCCTCACTTAGTGTATTGACATGGTTCTCATGAGTATGGATCCTCTGATGTTCAGGAAGATGTGAATGATGATCAAAGACCTTTCCACATCCATCACACTTACATGGCTTCTCACTGGTGTGGATTTTAATGTTCTTTAAGTTGCATGATAGCCCTGAGGTCGTTCCACAGTCCTTCACAGGGCTTTTCTCCAGTAAGAATTCTCTGTTGAGTAACAGTGATGTGACTAAAAGCTTTCCTATACTCAGTACATTGATAGGATTTTTCACCAGTAGGAGTTCAATGGTGTACATTAAGTCCTAAGAGCGAAATAAAAGTTTCTTCACAATCTTCACACTTATAAGGTTTATCACTAGTATGAATTCTCTGGTGTTAGGTAGAGTGAAACAGCACTAGAAGCCATTACACATTCTTTACAGAGTCAGGAGTGGATAGGAGCTCAGATAATTCTTTCTCCTCCCTGGCTCATTAGGCATTTATTGACGACCAGGCAACATTGTGGACACTGGGAACACAACTGTGAACACTCAGAAATATCCCCCTGCAGGTACCTGACATTCAATTGTCGGAGAAATTCAACAGAAAAGAAAAAAACTACTGATGCATATTCGGAAGTGATACGTGTATAAAGAAAAACGGCAGTTTATAGATCGTTCTTTCAGCTCTTCAGTCTTTCAGTTCCCATCGAACCTATCTTTGAAAATATTTTATAAACTATCTCTAGCCCTATCTCCAAGTCATGTCTGAACTTTTCCGAAATTGCGTTACATGCTTCAATGCTTCAGGTAACTTGTCTCACCAAAGCAACCAATGACTAAAAGCATTACAGATGGGAATTTTTACATTGAGGAAATAAAAAATGCAAATATATTCACAAAGATATTAATTGAAGCACTGTTTATAGTAATAAAGTGTTGATATAAACAATGGCTACAAGTACAATGATAAAACAACAGTATTCTATCGGGTCGAAACTGTACAACTTATAAAAGAATGACTATGATGAAAAGCCATGTGTGAAAATACTGTTGTTTTTTTTTAAAGAAGAAAGCTGTTATAATTGCACTAAGACTGTAGTATTGGAAAACTTCCTGTGTGTAAGTTTAAACATTATTAACTGGATAGGTTTTTTTTACAGCCTTTTCCACGTTTCATAAATGAAGATTGGGCATCTTTAGCCTGAAGATTTGTGGTAACATTTTCCATTTTCAGCCATTATCTCTTAAGCTCCTTCTGTTGGCAGAACCCTCTACAAGGCTTGGTAATAGTCACTAAGTAAATCAAAATTTACATATGATCAATTCAAATCAACAATCAGCACACAGATGTCAGCCCAGCATATATAAATTTATTGTAATAATCTAATTACATAATCCTGAGTAGTAAAGAAAGACAGGATCTCTTTATTTTGCCCTCAGTAGTCATAATGAAGATGCAATGTGTTTGTTTTTTTTTTCATGGGTTAGTAGTGGTGCAAATTTAAGTCTGTAATCTATAGAGTTAATTTTTGTAAGAAGTGTAAGGTCAAAGTTCTCGGGGGTTGGGGGGGTGATAGGAATGTCTAATGGCTTCAGCACTGTTTGTTGAAAAGGGTATTCTTCCTCCATTAAATTGCCTTTGTACCTTTGTCAAAAATTAGTTCAGATACCTGAAAAGAACTTGTATCCAAAATATGTAAAGAAAACTTGCAAGTGGCTAAGAAAAGTGGGCGACAATTCTCCAAAGATGCACAAAAAGGTGCTCAGTGTTGTCAGTCCTCAATGACTCTATCCATCTGATGCAAATATTTCCTAATTTAAAATTCTAGCCCAGACTTTCCCCCTAAAATTACCTCCATATTTCTACTCATATATCTAACAGACATTTCAAATCAAATGCCCTTTCTTACCTCCACAAATGTTCTCCTCTCTGGGTCTTCCTACCCCAGTAAATGTTCTTCCAGTTATTTGGCTCAAAATCCCCTGGAGTTATCCTTGACGACTCCTCTTTCTCATGCTACTTCACCCAGGAAAGCAGATCCTATCCGCTCCACCTTTTAAATATCTATAAAGAATCCAATCCCTTCTCACCTCCTGCTCTGGTACCATCCTATTCCTAGATTTGGCCTGAGACGGACATTCGGTGGCAGAGGGAGAGGACTGGCTCGGAGCCAAAGTCACTTCTGATAAATGCAGTTCAGTTCCATGACTCAGGACAGAAAGAAAATGCAGCCCAGTTTATTTGCCTGAGATATGAGTCTGGTTGGGTCATGCTGGTTGGTTGACCATAAATGACCCATTGTCCTTACTCAAGGACCTAAGGTTCCTCGCCTCATTACGGCTTTGTGGTCCGGCTCAAAGTTGTTCCCAGTTAGGTTATCCAGCTGCCTGACACTCAGCCTCAGGAAGCCCGGCCAACCCACCCTATGGGAGTGACCAGAAGGCCTGATATTAATTCCATCCTCTGTAGTCATTTCTTGTAAGTGTCCTGCCTAGCACAACCCTGCCACGGCTCAGTGACCTTCTTTCTCTTCTGGGCACCTTTGTACGCTATCTCCTCCAAGTTCTAGCCTAGAGTCCAGACTCTCTGTTTCCATGAGGCCTCATGGGCACTGTGATGTCATGAAGCAAATGTTGTCTGTCTCTGAAGATGCTTTCTCCAAGGTTCCACATTGGTTCATCCACCATTCAGAAGATCGAGGTAGCATTTCCTCCACCCGCAGGTACTGAGGTCTTGTTTGGTGGAAATACCAACTCCTCTTCCACACTCTGCCCCGCAAATTCCAGTCACTTTGGTCTCCCCAAACTGCGCTATTAGTGCCGACTTAGCAAACTGGTGCTCTGACTCCGCTCCTTCTCCCTGCTGAGGTCTGGAATATGCCTTCAGACAGGAAGCCACTGCAACTGCAGAATCAAAGTCTTGCAATACTAGTTGGCCGATGTCTGAAAGGACTTGTTTCTTAAAGGTATCTAGTTTTATTTTGTTTCAAGTGGGATGGCAAGTTTAGTACAATTACATCATCATAGCTTGAAGCAGGAATCCTCCCTGATGTTTTTTGAACATTTCTCTACTTTTTGGCTCAAAAATTGAATATTCAACTTGTCTGTTTCCAAAGGGAACTCTAGGCCTGGCTCCAGGACAAACTGTACCACCTTGGACGGGAATGGTTTCCTCATTCAGACACCAGGTATAACAGAGCCTGACCTATATCCAGGGCATCAGAGCCCTGACTACACGTGACCATCTGCCTCAGGATGTGAGACGACCAGACTTCTCACTCTTTCACGCAGCGAAGGTGAACGACCTGTGGCCGCAGGAGTTGGCCGAGAGATATCACCCCATAACAGGAAGCTCCTTGACATCTCCTTTAACACATTTCCCCACGCCCACCCCCACTCCGCCCACCACCGATTTTGCATTCTCCTTCAGAATCTACATTTATTTCAACATAGAGAAAAAATTTAAAATTAGTCACCAGATACACTCTTGGGATTTGTACTCCCTCCAAACCTTGTGGTAAAATTAACAGCTCCGCGGAAATGCTCATTTAATAGATGAGAACATTCTTCACGCAGTTGCACACAACCGTTGAACGGTCCCAGTCACACACTCAAGACCGAGACAGCACGTCACAAGAACCACAGCATGCACGGTCACAGCCACTCACACACTCATCCGCAATCAGACGATCGCACGTAGACAGCACAACCCACAAAAAAACCTTCACACTACCCATGCTCCAGAACAGGCGTCGTCGCGTCCCCGACAGCCCCACGCACGAACGTCCGGGTCCCGCCCACTCCTGAACAGCGCGAGACCTGGCCTTAAGGCTTGGCTACGGCCGTTACGCCTAGAAACTACGTTTCCCAGAAAAGACTTCGGCGCTGGCCCAGTCACAACGCAGCATCGGCGCGGCTTTGTGCGTCTGCGCCATCTTCCGGCTCCAGGAGGCAAGTCAGCCGGTACCGAGGAGGAAGCGCACCCGGGGTTGTGGGGGTCGCGGGCGCAGTGGCACCTGGACGCGAGGAGGCAGCGGGTAAGGAGTTCCTGAGCTTGCCGGGTACTCCAGGGTTCCTGTGGGAGCGGGCGCCGCGGCCGGGCGCGTCTTGGGCCTGGGAGGAACCGGAACGTCTCACCCCAGCATCCGTTTGCGGCTTCCCCGGCTCTCGACTACATTTCCCATCGCCCCCCGCGGCGCGCGCCTCGCTGGCGCCCTCTTTCTGCTCGCTTCATAGCCCCCGTCCATGGATCCGTTAGGTGGGTGTTCAGGGGTCCAAACCCCCTAAAAACGCTTGCGGTGCCTTGCAGTCATTCTTACGCGTGCCCTTGTTTTTGTTTGTTTGCTTTTTTCTTTTCTTTTTTTTAAATCTGGGTAGAAATCTTGTTTCAATGAGATTCACAGAGTTGTAAGACCTCCAAAGTTTTAGAACCAGTAGTTTAGAAGCGAACTTATACTTGGGAACGCTTTAGATAATTTTGTTCAAAATTTGTGTCCAATGGGGGAAATGGCTGAGTAAATCACAGTCCACTCATTTAATGAAATACTACACAGCTATTACAGATAATGATTAAACAATGGTCATGGTAAGAAAAACTCCTGTTACGTGGTATTAAAGAACGTTCATAATGATCTCATTTACACATCACCTAAGTATCTGTATCGTGGTAGTCACTGCCCTAAGCTCCTTTATAAACAACTCAGGAAATGATTAAATAACATCACTCTTAATACTTGGATGTCTTCTATTCCAGTTTTGGTTTTAGTCCATGGGGGTAGGTTGTGTTTGTTTTAGGCTATGTGTCAGTAGGTGGGTGGGTTTGACCTGTTTTGCTGAATGTTCTGGGTAAAAGGAATGTCCAGTTGTGAGTGTCTTTGTCAGTTAATATTTCCCCATATCATTTTTCATAGTTGATTGGCATCTGTCACTTGGCTGCGCCAGAATTGAATTGCTCACTAGTCTACTTGCGGACTGTTACGTACAAATACTCGGTTTTGCTTTCCAGCAGATTTGTTGTGCATGCAGCTTTGCACAAAGGTATTTCTCTGTTCAGGGGCATATTTATGTGCTGATGGTGGAGCACAGTACCTGCTCCATCTAATTTGTCCCCTGCAACTACACCCCATCTGTTGACTCAAGGCAGGGTCCACAGAGTGTTGCCCACCAGGCCTTAGGTAGGCCCCTGGGGCTCTTTGTGAATGTGGAAGTTGGGGAAAGTTCCAGGGAGATTTCGGAAGGTGTTATGTTGCAGGCATGAGAGAGTTAAATGGTCTGGTTCTGGGAAGGCTTCATTGTGTGTTGGGCTGATGTAGATCAGGCTCTCTGTGCTTCCAGGTCTGAGGACAGCCTTCCTTGTCCTTGGAACACCATTTTAGTCTCAGTCTTAGAACCAGGTCTGAGCATCCCCATCTTAGATTTGCATCAGTAACAACATAAAATTCCCTGGGTATTTAGGGGAAATGGGAGAGAAAGAGCCCCTGATTTCCTTCCAGTAGCTAACGCTGGGTTTTCTGGAGTTGGGTGATGACCACAATTCGTCCCAGCTCTCTTCAATTTAGGTGGTAGGTGGGGGTCAAGGGAATGGGAACTTGTAGCGTGGCATTCTGGGAGCTGTGAGGCAAGCCCCGCCTCTCATGTTTGTTCTTTCCTCCCCCAGCTCTGCCACCTCAGGACTCTACCCTTACCCAAGAGAGGAGCCAGGAGAAGGACCGATCAGCCCATGAAATTCTAAAAGTCATGTCCCTCGTGAGTTTAAAATCATGTAAATACTTGCTTTCCTTATCCTGAAGCTTCCCACCTGGTTTCCATCCAAAAATCTAGTTCTCAGAGGTTCCCATTTTGGGGAAGGAAAGGACCAGGCAGCCAGTATCTTCTCCCATTACTCTCTACTATCGAAAATTGTTGCTTTGGGTTTTTTTTTGTTTTTGTTTTTGTTTTTAATTCCGTAAAAGTAGAAATTTTAGCTCTTACATTGAGAAGTTAGTATACACCAAGGACAGAGTAGGCAGCATGCTTTATTACACTGTCACAATTGGGGAAACTCCATTTAGTTGGATTTTAATTTTCATCCCACCTCTGTACAAGAGCTTGGTTTGTAAAAAAAAGAACTTTCAGGAACATTTGAACATTCCATTTTATTCATGACACAGACCCCAGCTCCAACATTCTTTTTATCCGGAATAACCCATTCCTGCCAAAGCCACCTCCATCTCCTCTCATCCCACCGAGACATGTTTCCTCGATGTCTACATGTAACATACCTGCCTGTTGTTCCAGGGATCAGACTTGTTCAGGGACGTGGCTGTAGTCTTCTCCCAAGAAGAGTGGGATCGGCTGGCACCTGCTCAGAGGGACCTGTACAGGGACGTCATGTTGGAGACCTACAGCAACCTGGTCTCTCTGGGTGAGGTGGCCGGCTCTGATAGTTCGGAGGTTACCCTCGTAGCTGTCTTGTCAGGGCTTTGGATCAGCTTCTGTGAGGTCCTGTTTTCTCCTCTTGGTTCCAAGATGGCTGCAGCAGCTCCTGGCCCCATGTTATCAAAAAAAATATATATATATGTTTTTTAAAGCAGGAGAGGGGCATCTTTCTAATACACCTTCCTCTTCCAAATAAGGAAAGTCTTTCTTCAAAGCCTACTGGTTCCTAGAACATATGGGCCATCCTGAACTGTAAAGGCGGCTGAAAATGAGCATCTGACATCTTCTGATTCCAAAGCAAGACACGGATGCTGCCCAAAGGAAAGGGAACTGTGTAAGGCTGCTAGGTAGGCAACCAACCCCTTCCTAGCTACGACAGAAGTTATAAAAAATAAACCAACACAATTAATGTGGAAATTAAGAAACCATCTCCTAAATTTAGTTTACTCTTAGATCAGGAAGAGTAAAAACTGAGGTTATTTTAATGACTTTCTATTTCATCATTTTGTATTGATTTATTTCATGATCTGGGTGTTTGGTACTCTTTTTTGGCTTCTTGAATAGCACATTTAGTATATTTGAGTATAACCTTTCAGGTTTTCATGTTGTGCTTTCACTTAAAGGCCATAAAAATTCCTCCAAGTATCACTAGCCATATCCCGCATCTGTTAACTCTCATTGTCCTTCTTTTCTATACCATTTATTGTAAGATTTATTTCCTTATTAGCCCAAGAGTAACATGGTTGTTTTTTTCTCTTTTTACTTCCCCAAAAACGAAAACTTCTGGCTAGTGTTAAATTACACAGTGGTTAGGAAAGGTGAATCAGGAATGTATTAGACAATTTTTTCCAAGCTTCCTTTGTTTCTTTGGTATAGTCTCAACAATTGACAACCATTGGATTTTTCTCAGTGTGAACTGTCTGACTCAAAGGAGAGCTCTGAATGAAGGCATCTGCACTTGTGTTCCATGAAGACCTGAAGAATGGGTCTTCATCCAAGATGGAAGAAGCAAGCTGGGACCAGCTTCGAAGCCAGTGGCTTTCCCCATTGCTTCCATTCAGGTGACAGCTTGCTAACATGAATTCTCTGATGAGCAACAAGGGATATGTGCTGATAGAAGTCTTGTCTACATTTACTATATTCACCTGCATTTCTCTATTTGGCATTCTCTGATGTTGAACAACAGTTGAATCCAGACTCACTGTCCTCCCACCTTCCTGACGGCCATAGGGCTATTCCTCAATATGGATGAACTGATGGCGGATGAGCTGTGAGCAGTAACCAAAGGCCTTCCCACATGCCTTACATTCGAAGGGCTTCTCACCTGTATGGATTCTGTAATGCATCAAATGGGTGACCCATTTGAAAGCCTGCCACACACTTTACACTGGTAGGGTTTCTCCCCTGTGTGAATTCTCTGGTGCTGCTTAAGCTGTGAGCTGACCCTAAAAGACCTCCCACACGTCTTGCATTCATATGGCTTTTCGCCGGTGTGAATTCTCTGATGTCGGATAAGAGTTGAGCCTTGATTAAAAGCCTTCCCACAGTCCTTACATTCATAGAGCTTCTTGCCAGTATGAATTGTCTGATGCTGAATCAACTGAGACCGATAACTAAAAGCCTTTCCACACTCCTTGCAGTTATAGGGTTTCTCACCCGTATGAATTCTGTAATGTACTTTAAGGTGAGAGATGCGATTGAAGGCCTTCCCACACTCCTTACACTGATAGGGTTTCTCTCCAGTATGAATTCGTTGATGTTCGATCAGCTGTGAGCTCCGACTAAAGGCCTTTGCACAATCCTTACATTCATAAGGTTTCTCGCCAGTATGGACCCTTTGGTGTTGTATGAAATTAGAACCTGAATTGAAGGCCTTTCCGCACTCCTTACACTGATAGGGTTTCTTGCCAGAGTGAATATTCTCATGTTGAATTAGCCGGGAGCCGTACTTAAAGGCCTTTCCACAGTCTTTACATTTATAGGGTTTTTCATGAGTGTGAATTCCTTGATGATTAATGAGGAAGTCATCTGGCCAGAAGTCTCCACATTCATTGTATCCAAAGTGTTTGTCTCCAGTCTGGGTCTTCTGATAAAAAGTAAGGGATGCTTGCTGGTCTAAAGGGGGCACAGCTTCATGACTGATTGTCATGTGACTCAAGTGTCCATGTAGCTTCCCCTGTGGTCCATCAAACTGGCTTCCGTGTTCCCACTCATCTTGGAAACTTAAGCACTCAAGGCCACAGCTTGTCAGTCTTTTCCTTTTCTCCCAGTGGGATGCTTGCACTTCACTGATGGGCTGCTTTGGGGATAAAACCTCAGTAATGTGTCTGGACTTCACTACTGAAAAAGAACAAAAAAAAAGCAAGTATGTGTTCACTTGTTTTCTTGTTCCAGACAAAGGAACTTCTATAGTAAAAATTAGAACTTCTATAGTAAAAATTGGAAAGTTTAGACTCAAGATAACACCTATAAGCTCCTGAATGTGGCTAAGCGATTAGAAAATGGACAAGTAGAACAGAGAAAGAGGAAACACAATGAATGAGATGAGCAGGTAATCAGGGAGGTGATGAGGGTAGTTCTCCAATGTCATTACAAAACAGAATGGCCAGGTTTTTAAAAACTAGGTGTGAAACCCATAAAAGACACCTATGATCTAGAGGGACAAAAGGCACACCACTGGTTCCCTGGGGCTGGGGGAGTAAGCAGCTGTGTGGAAAGGAACACAAGGGATGTCTTGCATGTGATGGAGACGTCATCTATGTGGACTGTGGCAGCCGTTACATAGCTGTATATGGTTGTCAACACCAAAACATTAGACTTCCAGTGCAGGCATTTTATTGAATGTAAATTATACCTCAATAAAGTGGATTTCATAAAATGATGTTGAGGGTGACGAGGTTCTCTCTGGCCAGAGGAACATGCTGGTGTCCCTGCTCGCTGGGTGACGTAATTGGGAGGGTAGTTACACGTGCCCACTGGAATGCTGTGATAGCCAACTGCTGTGATGCTTTCTATCTCTGAAGTTTAGCTGAATACCATGGCAGGAGCTGTCTGCCTTGGACCTTTCTTTTGCCTAAAGGGGATCATGGAAAAAGGAGGGTCTTGCTCCTTGTTTACTTCCAACTTAATGGGGGTGGCCTCTTCCAGGCCAACATTCTTTGCTGCTCATTCATTGCAAGGAAAAGCTGAATGGTGTATTTGATCCTGATGCCACCTGGTACAGGATTTCAGCTGTGGTGGCCCGTTTCACTACAGTCACAGCAACTGACTTCTCTGGCTAACAAAAAATCAATTAAAGTTTGATGCAAGGAACTATGGAACAAAACAAATGGGTGCTCCTGAAGGTGGTTATAAAGTGTATTAGACAGATGGCCCAACAGGACTTTCCACGAGCGTGCCTGCTTCATGTGGTGGCACATCAGAGGCTGAGATTCATCTGTTATTTGTGACAGTATTCAGCAGACACCACTGGAAGATAAGATTACGTCTGCGATGGGAGATGATGGAGAACATGAGAAAGAAGTATCAGATTTTGTGGGAACGATGCTGCTGTCACTCCAAAAACTTGGGCCACATATAGGGTTTCTGTATGAAATTGTAAGAACAAGACCATGTGAAGAGGGCACAATGTACAGATATTTTTTCAGAGGCCATGTTTAGCTGTGCAGACAGGGAGGTTATGGGTCTTTCCTGTGGTCTGATAACTCTGGTTACACGGGCTCCAAACACAGCACCATGACGGCCACCTAAGAACTGCAGGTTAACCTACTCAACAGTCAGCAACATCTGGCTACCACACCACAAAAGAAAATGGTCAGGCTTCAGTCCACCATGGAATATTAAAGCCAGCCTGGTGGTCAGAAGAACACCAGATTGGGAATGTGGGACTATACCCAATGGAAGTTGGTTTTAGGAATTAAAGTGTTCCAATGTTACTTGGTCTTTCTGGCACTGCGGAAGAAAACCTTGGTTGCCTCTCAGGACATGCCATTAAAAGCACTCCTCTCTCTCAACTGCCACTTCTTCTTTCAAAGACACCTGACACAGTTGAGTTTTGTTAAATTATGGCAGTCAGAGTATAGTGTTTATTCCATGGGCACTTTTGCTCTCACTTAAATGAAGCCATCCATAATTATAATAATGTGTTATAATTATCAAGATAGGATCAAAAGCCCTACTTTTCTAACTTCTGTTCAATACCCTGTAAAGCTGCAAAGTAGCAAAAATAATAGTGATCCTCTGTATCATTTTCATGTTTTCCTGACATGACTGGGCACCATATTTTAAGGTTAATTATTCAGCATCAGTAGTCACTGTTTTGAATAACCAATGAAATAATGTCTAAAAATCTTATGTATAGTTTTAACATTAAAATGTTTTGATTTCCTCATTTGGAACCTCAAGGGATCCCAAGGAGCCAAACAATCTTGAAAAGGAAAAAGTTGTCTCCACGTCCTGACTTCAAAACATATGAGAAAATGATGTGGCAGTGGCAGAAAGGCAGACACGAAGACCAATAGAACAACACAGCCCAGAAATAAACCCACACACATGTGGTCAAATGCTCGCTGACAAGAGGGCCAAACCACACAATGAGGAACAGGACGGTATCTTCCACAAATGCTGCTGAAACTGGAAATCCACAAACAAAAGAATATAGCAGGGCCTCACCTTCAACCAAATACAAAAATTAACTCAAAGTGGATTGAAGACCTAAATATAGGACCTAGAACTATAAAGCTCCTAGAAGAAAACAGGGGAAAGCACCATGACATTGCATTTGGCAATGATTTCTTTGATATGGCACCAAAAGCAAAAACAGACAAATGGGACTCCGTCAGACTTAAAAACTCTGTGCATCAAAAGAAACCATCAATAGGCAGAAAAAGCAACCTACAAAATGTAAGAAAATATTTGCAAATCATATATTTGATAATAGATTAACATCCAAAATATACAAAGAACTACAATTCAACAACAACCAACCAAACTCGATTAAAACATGGGCAAAGGACTTGAATTGACATCTCCTCCAAAACAGTTATACAAATGGCCAACAAGCACTGAAAAGATGCTCACCATCACCAATCACTAGAGAAATGCAAGTCAAAACTCTGAGATACTGCCTCACAGCCATTGAGATGGCCACTATTTAAAAAAGAAAAAAAAAAAAGGAAAATAATGAGTTGCTGAGGATAGGCAGAAACTAGAACTCTTGTACACTACTGGCAGAAATATAAAATGGTGCAGTTGCTGTGGAAACCAGTATGGAGGTTCCTAAAAAAATTAAAAATAGAACTATCATATGACCCAGCAATTCTACTTCTGGGCATTTTCCCAAAAGAATTGGAATCAGAATCTAAAAGATATCTTCACACCATGTTCACTGCAACATTACCCACAATAGCCAAGAGGTGGAAGCAACCCAAATATCCATCCATGGATGAATGGATAAAAAATTGTGGTGCATATCTATAGCCTTAAAATGGAAGGAAATCCTATCAAATGCTATAACATAGATTAATCTTAAGGACATCATGCTAAGTGAAAGAAGCCAGACACAAAAGCCCACATATTTTGATTCCATTTATGTGAAATGTCCATAAAAAGAAAATCCAGAGACAGAAAGACTAGAGGTTGTTCGGGCTGGGGGGAGAGGAAGGAGGAGTGACCACTTAATGGGTATGAGGTTTCCTCATGGGATGTGTTTCAGAAAGACATACCTCTCGACACTACATTATGCTCCATACTTCACTTCTGACACTTCTGGTCACCAAATGTGTGTCAGTTCATCCTCATACCAAGCAATTCTCCAACTCCCTGGCAGATACTAACTGGGTGTCCCACAAATTTAAGTCAATTCTGACACTATTTCTGTATATAATGTAAGATTCTACCAGTTAAGGGCTCAGTCCACAAGACTGCCTCTGCCACCCCCAATAAATTGGAGATCCAACTCCCTCCTGGGATTCAGTCAGTTGCTAAAAAAGCTCACGGAATTCAGGAAAACAGCTTAATGACAAGACTACGGGTTTATTACAAAGGATGTAACTCAGGAGCAGCTGAATGGAAGACACAGGTGTGGGGGAGGGCGTGCAGCATCCACGCCCTCTCTTGGTGTCTCCCACCCAGCACTTCCATGTGCTCACCTACGTGGAAGCTCTCCAGACCTCATAGTTTAGGGATGTTTTATGGAAGTTCCATTATGGAGGCAAGATTGACTGACTACATCACTGGCCACTGTGATTAACTTTCACCAGTTGCGGGGTTAGGACTGAAAGTTCCAACCCTCTATCTGCATAACAGATCCGCTCTCAAATAGCCCAAATCCTGGCTGCAGTGACCCAGGAGCCCCCAGCCACCAGTCGTTTCATTAGCACACAAATGACACACTAAGTCAGAGATTCCAAGGGTTGTCAGAACTGCACCAGAAAACAGCGATGAAGACCAAGTATACATTTACTATAAATCACGATATCACAGAGAGATAAAAATACTCAGAAACTAGGAAACGGTGACCACTATACTTCATGCCAATGAACTATATACTTTAAAGTGATTAAAAAGGGGAATTTTGTTCCTTATTTTTATTATAACTCTTAAAAATTAAATTTATAACATTTCCTGGAAAAAAAATAAATGACTACAACTAGCTCAATAAATGCAACATTTGCCTGTTTCGGAAGTGTTGGAAATATTAGGAAATCTATTCATATAATCCCAACTTCACAGATTGAAAAAGGAAAAAAACACAAGATGTGAAAAGAAGATGATGTTTTAACCAAATAAAGTATCCTTATCTTACACCTAAGTCTGATATAATGTTTCATGAGAAAATAATAACCACTTTCCTACTAAGGTCAAGACCAAAATTAGGAAGTAAGCTACCTCCACTAATGCTGTTTGGGGGTCCTATATAATCAACATCCTCTTCAGGCAAGGGAAAAAACCTTTATAGTTACAAAATGCAAAAACATTATCACCATCTGCAGATGATATAACTGAAGACTTGGAAAACTCAAGGGAATTACATGAAAACTGTGATAAATGTGAGAGAATTCAGTAAATTGGGTTAGCTCAAAATTAATCTGAAGATATGAGTGGCTTCTGTCATATAAAAAACCAGTTGGAATATAATGTAGATGAATATTGTATTATATTAATCTATATTATGGATTATACCATTTCCAACAGCACCAATAAATGTAAAACACCTAGAAGAAATTTAAGAAATGTACAAGATCTGTATAAAGAAAATGTGAAAACTTTCACCATGACAGACATAAAGGAAACGTAAAGCCTATTGTGACCTTTAATAGAAGATTCCTCATAAGAAAGAAATCAGTGTTCTCCTAAATTAATCTATAAATTTACTGTGAGCTCAGTAAGAAAAATTACATAATTTTTTTGAAATTGTATATTGATTCTAATGTTCAGATAGAAGAATAAATGAGAGAAGCTAGGAAGTTTTGGAAAAATGAAGAGGGACTGACTCTACCAGATATTAAAACATATTTAAACCTTCAATAATTAAAACAGTATGGTATTGACACATGGTTAGAGGGATTAATGGGATAAAATAGCAAGTCCAAAAGTAAATCCAAATACACAGGTGATATAGCAGATGACACAGGTGGCTTTTTAGATTAGTGGTGAAAAGATAAAACTACTTAATAAATGCTCTTTGAACAAAAAAGATAACAATCCGAAAGGTAAACAAAATCACATCTTACACTAGGATATATTCCAGATGGGTTGTAAATATTTCCAAATATACATATTAGAAAAACATCATAGAAGACTCTTTATAACCTCACAGGGGAATGTCCTCCTTAAATATAACACCAACCCAAAAATCTAAGGAATTAAAAAATTGAGCACCTCAAACAATTAAACAAAGGTGTGTTGTTAAAACTCAAAAACAAAAGCAAAAACTGTTTCCTGACAGGACAGGTGTGACAGGCAGAATGACAGCGTCCCAAGATTCCCCAACCGAATCCCTGGACCCAAGGAACTGTCAGGTTACAGGGCACCACACACATTCACTCCTGATGCTCAGGTCTCCCCTGATTTTGCTCACGCCCAGGGGCCAACTGTCACTTCAATGTGGGTGAATCGAGAACATCTGTGACGCTTAGTTCTAAGCTGCTCATTTGAAATTCTCTTATAGTACACTGTACATTGTGGAAACTGTTGATGTTTTTCATCTCACGTGACACTGTGACTTTGGTTTTCAATCAGGGAAGATTTTTGCCATCCCCATGTTCCCCTGGACATTTGGCAATGTCTGAAGACATTTTTTGTTGTCACAAAAATCGTGGAGTATAGCGACTTGGAGGGAAAAATTTCTACCTCGAAGGGCTTGCTTCGTGCCAAGCAGCTGGACGGTTATCTGTGGCTTCTCTCTTCCCGCAAAGGCCCCACTCACCTGGGCACAGGCCTCCGAATGTCACCTCATCCACCATCCAGGGCTCTCTGCCTTGCTCCAGGAAGGTGATCACATCGGGTTTGCAAATGGCAAGATCTGGATGCGAGAAGAAATATGCCATCCGGTTATGCTGTGGACCCCAGAAATCAGATCCAGGGCCTGGTCATCGAAGAGGAGTCAGCTGTGTGAAGGACCGGGGGAAGACGTGGCTGCCACCTAACAGCTGGGAAAGATGTAGCTTCAGCCAATGGACCTGCCCTTTAGCCACTCAAGGATACCCCAAAATTGACAGGGAAGGAACAGACATGCCCAAGGGTAACCTCCGAACTATCAGAGCCGGCCACCTCACCCAGAGAGACCAGGTTGCTGTAGGTCTCCAACATGACGTCCCTGTACAGGTCCCTCTGAGCAGGTGCCAGCCGATCCCACTCTTCTTGGGAGAAGACTACAGCCACGTCCCTGAACAAGTCTGATCCCTGGAACAACAGGCAGGTATGTTACATGTAGACATCGAGGAAACATGTCTCGGTGGGATGAGAGGAGATGGAGGTGGCTTTGGCAGGAATGGGTTATTCCGGATAAAAAGAATGTTGGAGCTGGGGTCTGTGTCATGAATAAAATGGAATGTTCAAATGTTCCTGAAAGTTCTTTTTTTTACAAACCAAGCTCTTGTACAGAGGTGGGATGAAAATTAAAATCCAACTAAATGGAGTTTCCCCAATTGTGACAGTGTAATAAAGCATGCTGCCTACTCTGTCCTTGGTGTATACTAACTTCTCAATGTAAGAGCTAAAATTTCTACTTTTACGGAATTAAAAACAAAAACAAAAACAAAAAAAAACCCAAAGCAACAATTTTCGATAGTAGAGAGTAATGGGAGAAGATACTGGCTGCCTGGTCCTTTCCTTCCCCAAAATGGGAACCTCTGAGAACTAGATTTTTGGATGGAAACCAGGTGGGAAGCTTCAGGATAAGGAAAGCAAGTATTTACATGATTTTAAACTCACGAGGGACATGACTTTTAGAATTTCATGGGCTGATCGGTCCTTCTCCTGGCTCCTCTCTTGGGTAAGGGTAGAGTCCTGAGGTGGCAGAGCTGGGGGAGGAAAGAACAAACATGAGAGGCGGGGCTTGCCTCACAGCTCCCAGAATGCCACGCTACAAGTTCCCATTCCCTTGACCCCCACCTACCACCTAAATTGAAGAGAGCTGGGACGAATTGTGGTCATCACCCAACTCCAGAAAACCCAGCGTTAGCTACTGGAAGGAAATCAGGGGCTCTTTCTCTCCCATTTCCCCTAAATACCCAGGGAATTTTATGTTGTTACTGATGCAAATCTAAGATGGGGATGCTCAGACCTGGTTCTAAGACTGAGACTAAAATGGTGTTCCAAGGACAAGGAAGGCTGTCCTCAGACCTGGAAGCACAGAGAGCCTGATCTACATCAGCCCAACACACAATGAAGCCTTCCCAGAACCAGACCATTTAACTCTCTCATGCCTGCAACATAACACCTTCCGAAATCTCCCTGGAACTTTCCCCAACTTCCACATTCACAAAGAGCCCCAGGGGCCTACCTAAGGCCTGGTGGGCAACACTCTGTGGACCCTGCCTTGAGTCAACAGATGGGGTGTAGTTGCAGGGGACAAATTAGATGGAGCAGGTACTGTGCTCCACCATCAGCACATAAATATGCCCCTGAACAGAGAAATACCTTTGTGCAAAGCTGCATGCACAACAAATCTGCTGGAAAGCAAAACCGAGTATTTGTACGTAACAGTCCGCAAGTAGACTAGTGAGCAATTCAATTCTGGCGCAGCCAAGTGACAGATGCCAATCAACTATGAAAAATGATATGGGGAAATATTAACTGACAAAGACACTCACAACTGGACATTCCTTTTACCCAGAACATTCAGCAAAACAGGTCAAACCCACCCACCTACTGACACATAGCCTAAAACAAACACAACCTACCCCCATGGACTAAAACCAAAACTGGAATAGAAGACATCCAAGTATTAAGAGTGATGTTATTTAATCATTTCCTGAGTTGTTTATAAAGGAGCTTAGGGCAGTGACTACCACGATACAGATACTTAGGTGATGTGTAAATGAGATCATTATGAACGTTCTTTAATACCACGTAACAGGAGTTTTTCTTACCATGACCATTGTTTAATCATTATCTGTAATAGCTGTGTAGTATTTCATTAAATGAGTGGACTGTGATTTACTCAGCCATTTCCCCCATTGGACACAAATTTTGAACAAAATTATCTAAAGCGTTCCCAAGTATAAGTTCGCTTCTAAACTACTGGTTCTAAAACTTTGGAGGTCTTACAACTCTGTGAATCTCATGAAACAAGATTTCTACCCAGATTTAAAAAAAAGAAAAGAAAAAAGCAAACAAACAAAAACAAGGGCACGCGTAAGAATGACTGCAAGGCACCGCAAGCGTTTTTAGGGGGTTTGGACCCCTGAACACCCACCTAACGGATCCATGGACGGGGGCTATGAAGCGAGCAGAAAGAGGGCGCCAGCGAGGCGCGCGCCGCGGGGGGCGATGGGAAATGTAGTCGAGAGCCGGGGAAGCCGCAAACGGATGCTGGGGTGAGACGTTCCGGTTCCTCCCAGGCCCAAGACGCGCCCGGCCGCGGCGCCCGCTCCCACAGGAACCCTGGAGTACCCGGCAAGCTCAGGAACTCCTTACCCGCTGCCTCCTCGCGTCCAGGTGCCACTGCGCCCGCGACCCCCACAACCCCGGGTGCGCTTCCTCCTCGGTACCGGCTGACTTGCCTCCTGGAGCCGGAAGATGGCGCAGACGCACAAAGCCGCGCCGATGCTGCGTTGTGACTGGGCCAGCGCCGAAGTCTTTTCTGGGAAACGTAGTTTCTAGGCGTAACGGCCGTAGCCAAGCCTTAAGGCCAGGTCTCGCGCTGTTCAGGAGTGGGCGGGACCCGGACGTTCGTGCGTGGGGCTGTCGGGGACGCGACGACGCCTGTTCTGGAGCATGGGTAGTGTGAAGGTTTTTTTGTGGGTTGTGCTGTCTACGTGCGATCGTCTGATTGCGGATGAGTGTGTGAGTGGCTGTGACCGTGCATGCTGTGGTTCTTGTGACGTGCTGTCTCGGTCTTGAGTGTGTGACTGGGACCGTTCAACGGTTGTGTGCAACTGCGTGAAGAATGTTCTCATCTATTAAATGAGCATTTCCGCGGAGCTGTTAATTTTACCACAAGGTTTGGAGGGAGTACAAATCCCAAGAGTGTATCTGGTGACTAATTTTAAATTTTTTCTCTATGTTGAAATAAATGTAGATTCTGAAGGAGAATGCAAAATCGGTGGTGGGCGGAGTGGGGGTGGGCGTGGGGAAATGTGTTAAAGGAGATGTCAAGGAGCTTCCTGTTATGGGGTGATATCTCTCGGCCAACTCCTGCGGCCACAGGTCGTTCACCTTCGCTGCGTGAAAGAGTGAGAAGTCTGGTCGTCTCACATCCTGAGGCAGATGGTCACGTGTAGTCAGGGCTCTGATGCCCTGGATATAGGTCAGGCTCTGTTATACCTGGTGTCTGAATGAGGAAACCATTCCCGTCCAAGGTGGTACAGTTTGTCCTGGAGCCAGGCCTAGAGTTCCCTTTGGAAACAGACAAGTTGAATATTCAATTTTTGAGCCAAAAAGTAGAGAAATGTTCAAAAAACATCAGGGAGGATTCCTGCTTCAAGCTATGATGATGTAATTGTACTAAACTTGCCATCCCACTTGAAACAAAATAAAACTAGATACCTTTAAGAAACAAGTCCTTTCAGACATCGGCCAACTAGTATTGCAAGACTTTGATTCTGCAGTTGCAGTGGCTTCCTGTCTGAAGGCATATTCCAGACCTCAGCAGGGAGAAGGAGCGGAGTCAGAGCACCAGTTTGCTAAGTCGGCACTAATAGCGCAGTTTGGGGAGACCAAAGTGACTGGAATTTGCGGGGCAGAGTGTGGAAGAGGAGTTGGTATTTCCACCAAACAAGACCTCAGTACCTGCGGGTGGAGGAAATGCTACCTCGATCTTCTGAATGGTGGATGAACCAATGTGGAACCTTGGAGAAAGCATCTTCAGAGACAGACAACATTTGCTTCATGACATCACAGTGCCCATGAGGCCTCATGGAAACAGAGAGTCTGGACTCTAGGCTAGAACTTGGAGGAGATAGCGTACAAAGGTGCCCAGAAGAGAAAGAAGGTCACTGAGCCGTGGCAGGGTTGTGCTAGGCAGGACACTTACAAGAAATGACTACAGAGGATGGAATTAATATCAGGCCTTCTGGTCACTCCCATAGGGTGGGTTGGCCGGGCTTCCTGAGGCTGAGTGTCAGGCAGCTGGATAACCTAACTGGGAACAACTTTGAGCCGGACCACAAAGCCGTAATGAGGCGAGGAACCTTAGGTCCTTGAGTAAGGACAATGGGTCATTTATGGTCAACCAACCAGCATGACCCAACCAGACTCATATCTCAGGCAAATAAACTGGGCTGCATTTTCTTTCTGTCCTGAGTCATGGAACTGAACTGCATTTATCAGAAGTGACTTTGGCTCCGAGCCAGTCCTCTCCCTCTGCCACCGAATGTCCGTCTCAGGCCAAATCTAGGAATAGGATGGTACCAGAGCAGGAGGTGAGAAGGGATTGGATTCTTTATAGATATTTAAAAGGTGGAGCGGATAGGATCTGCTTTCCTGGGTGAAGTAGCATGAGAAAGAGGAGTCGTCAAGGATAACTCCAGGGGATTTTGAGCCAAATAACTGGAAGAACATTTACTGGGGTAGGAAGACCCAGAGAGGAGAACATTTGTGGAGGTAAGAAAGGGCATTTGATTTGAAATGTCTGTTAGATATATGAGTAGAAATATGGAGGTAATTTTAGGGGGAAAGTCTGGGCTAGAATTTTAAATTAGGAAATATTTGCATCAGATGGATAGAGTCATTGAGGACTGACAACACTGAGCACCTTTTTGTGCATCTTTGGAGAATTGTCGCCCACTTTTCTTAGCCACTTGCAAGTTTTCTTTACATATTTTGGATACAAGTTCTTTTCAGGTATCTGAACTAATTTTTGACAAAGGTACAAAGGCAATTTAATGGAGGAAGAATACCCTTTTCAACAAACAGTGCTGAAGCCATTAGACATTCCTATCACCCCCCAACCCCCGAGAACTTTGACCTTACACTTCTTACAAAAATTAACTCTATAGATTACAGACTTAAATTTGCACCACTACTAACCCATGAAAAAAAAAAACAAACACATTGCATCTTCATTATGACTACTGAGGGCAAAATAAAGAGATCCTGTCTTTCTTTACTACTCAGGATTATGTAATTAGATTATTACAATAAATTTATATATGCTGGGCTGACATCTGTGTGCTGATTGTTGATTTGAATTGATCATATGTAAATTTTGATTTACTTAGTGACTATTACCAAGCCTTGTAGAGGGTTCTGCCAACAGAAGGAGCTTAAGAGATAATGGCTGAAAATGGAAAATGTTACCACAAATCTTCAGGCTAAAGATGCCCAATCTTCATTTATGAAACGTGGAAAAGGCTGTAAAAAAAACCTAGCCAGTTAATAATGTTTAAACTTACACACAGGAAGTTTTCCAATACTACAGTCTTAGTGCAATTATAACAGCTTTCTTCTTTAAAAAAAAAACAACAGTATTTTCACACATGGCTTTTCATCATAGTCATTCTTTTATAAGTTGTACAGTTTCGACCCGATAGAATACTGTTGTTTTATCATTGTACTTGTAGCCATTGTTTATATCAACACTTTATTACTATAAACAGAGCTTCAATTAATATCTTTGTGAATATATTTGCATTTTTTATTTCCTCAATGTAAAAATTCCCATCTGTAATGCTTTTAGTCATTGGTTACTTTGGTGAGACAAGTTACCTGAAGCATTGAAGCATGTAACGCAATTTCGGAAAAGTTCAGACATGACTTGGAGATAGGGCTAGAGATAGTTTATAAAATATTTTCAAAGATAGGTTCGATGGGAACTGAAAGACTGAAGAGCTGAAAGAACGATCTATAAACTGCCGTTTTTCTTTATACACGTATCACTTCCGAATATGCATCAGTAGTTTTTTTCTTTTCTGTTGAATTTCTCCGACAATTGAATGTCAGGTACCTGCAGGGGGATATTTCTGAGTGTTCACAGTTGTGTTCCCAGCGCCCACAACGGTGCTTGGCACACAGTAGGCGCTGAATCCCTAAGGTGACCAGAAACGCGGGCCCAACCCCTGCGCGTGCGAATCGTGTTCTGAGCCTTCCCCCCTCCACCCGCGCCCAGGCCTGTGCGGAACTCGGTAGAGCAGCAAGGGTCGGCCGGCCTGAGAGGGTTCGGAAGGCCAGGGGATTTGGTATCGCGGCAAAGACAACCTAGAGGGAGGTGGCCGGAAGCATCTAGGTAAGCCTTGCTAGCAGTCCCAGGATGCGCTGCGCCGGGCCTCGAACTCCATTTCCCGGCGGGCACTGCGGCTGATGCTCGCTGCCCGCCCGAGCGCGGCGGCCCCTTTGTGAATCCGCGGATCAGACTCTTTCTGGATCGAGTCCCCGCCCCAGCCCGCGGGGCGCTGGGCTTCCGGCCTCCGCCGACCGACCGCACGGAGGGAGGTACCGACCCGCTGGGAGGAGTTGATGAGAATTCTAGATCGGGTGGGCCACTGGGCCGGCGCGTGAGGTGGCCTGTCATCGTATGTGAGACCGTGTCACTGCGCGTGTGAACAAAGTGGGCCCATGTGCGATTGGGTGTAAAGTGTAAGACGGTGTCACCATGTGTGTGAGACTGTGTCACCGTGAGGCCGTGTGATTGACAATGTGTGTGACACTATGAGACCACGTGTGAACAGTTTGGCCATGTGTGTGACTACGTGAGAACGTATGTGATTATGTCTGCGACAGTGAGCGTGCAACTGTGTGACTGTGTGGTCATGTGCATAAGATTGTGTGACCTTAGGGCTGAATGAGAATGTTAGGGAATTCGACACAATGTGTGACATTGGACCCAGAGTGGCCTTGTGTGACCCACTGTGAAGGGAGGGCAGTGTATAGCTTCGGGACGTGTCCACAGGCGGCCAGGGGAGTTGCCGGCAGCAGAGACTGGTGCGTTGGTGCGAGGTGAGGCCGTCGGGTGCTTAGGGAGGCCAGTATGCTCCAGGGTTTGGTGACCATGTTGAAAGGGAAAGACCGAGATGCAGAGGAAGAGATGGAGATTAAGCAGAGAAGGGAAGGAGCGAGTGAGAGGGCAGAGCTGGAGAGGAAGAGACAGAGGAGCCCCAGCCTCAGGCCTGCACAGCAGAAGACCGGGCAGCAGGACCTTCACCATCTCCAGTGCAGATCTTTCCATCTTCCCAGCCCCTCTCCTAGTGAGTGATGGAAGAGCTAAAAGAAGAAACCTACTGTGTGCTATTTCTGAAAATAAATGGCTGAATGAGATTTATTTATCATGAGGATGTCCAGGCACTGTGCTCAGTGCTTTATGTGGATCATGCCATGATAGTCTTAGCAGTTGATAGGGGGTGGGTACTGTTTACCGATGTAGGAAGCTAAGGTTGGAAGTGATTCCATAACTGGAGGGAGGTTACAGGGTTAATGAGTGGTGGATTGGGTGTTTGAGCACAGGCATTTTGATCCCCAAACCTAGTAGCCCTTACCACTAAGTTGCTGCTTCTGAGATAATTGCTTTACTTTCCAAGGCTGTGAGGTTTAGTGGAAAGTCACTCTTTGATTAGGAGTTTCAGTGACTGTTCATGCATAATTCCCCATTCCCAAGTCTCTTATGAGGGAATTGCCCATAAAAGAGATTTGTCTTCAGGTGCAGTTAGTCATATACCAGGACCAGAAGCAGGGTGTCCTCCAAACCACATGACCCCTCTGATGCCTACTCTCTGTAAAGAGGTTTTCTCCGAAGCATTCACTTTGTAGCCTATCTCTTCGTAGAAAGGCGAAATATTTCAAAATCAAGAGAAGGAAAGGTTTTCCAGGCTGGTGATGCATGGGCTGAACTGACATTTTAGGGTTTCTTTCTCCCCTCCAGCTTTATTTTCTCCAGACACTGCCCTTCTCCCAGATAGGAGCCTGAAGGAGGCAGACAGAAAAGCTGTCATCAATTCTTAAATTCCTTAAGCCATGTCTGAGGTAAGGAAGACTTTTTTTCTCTCTTCCCTGGAATGCCTTAATTTTCAGGTTTTCTATGAAGGTTTTGCTTTTCTTCTGAAACTCCCCAGCCTAACAAAGTCCCATTCATTAGTGACCTTGTCCTCATGTACTCTAGTCCAGTAAAAGGAGGTCCCCCAAAGCCAGCATTTTCATGTTCATTCAAGAAATAGTTTAGCACTTCCTATGGGTTAGGTGTTCTGTTAGGAGCTCTCAAGAGGCGGAAATGCACTTCTGGGTAGGATGTGAGACCCTTCATTGTAGGGATTCTCTGAGGTCAAGTGTATGTTCAAATGTGACCACTACCTTAGAGCTTTTCCACAGACCTGGGTTTGAGAGGAAGGCAAAATGAGGGCTGTTGGTGCAATCTCAGTCATTGTACATGACAAGGTCTCCTGCTCAAAGTGACTTTGAGGAGTGGGATGTGTTGGGTCTTAAGTATTAAACTGTGGGTTAGCTGGGGCAAAGATGTTTTCAGGTTTTGAGAAATAGGATTCCATGGGTGTAATGAGGCTCTGTTTTAGGAATGTCTTAAGTAGTAGGCTACAGCTAGTATATTCTGGGTCAACCAGTTAAGATTAATGGGATTAATATGGAAAAATAACAGGAAATTTTTTAAAAAAGGAAAATAGGAGTACTTGAATAATTGAAGGGAGTACATATTAAAATGGCTACATCCATCCATAGGAAAACAGTAAATAGTGTGGAATGGCAGCCAGAAGAAACAAATTAAAAGATCGGCATATAATGTCCAGAAGCAAATACAAGTTGAAATAAGAATGGAAAATATTTACTCATTCATTAAATGTACGGTTCCTAAGAGTTACTGTATACTAAGTGCTGGCAATACTGAGGTAAATAAAAATAGACTGTCTTTGTCTTCATGGAGTTTATTATATGATAATGATGTATTTTAAATCAATGGAGGAATAGATTTTTTAGGAAAAAATGTCTTCCTTGTATGTTAAGGTTAAATACATTCTGTAGGTTAAATATAAAAAATAAAACCATACAAACTGTTGGATGAAAATAGAGAATGGTTGTAAAGAGGAAGATGAGCCAGAACCAGAAATCAACTAGAACAGCACTATCCAATAGAACTTCTGTGATAGTTGATAGAAATACCTACATCTGCACTTTCCAGTACAATAGCCACTATCCACACGTGGCTGTGGAGCTTGCATGTACTAGTGTGAGGAACTGGATTTTAATGTTAACTGATTTAAATTTGAATAGCCACATGTGGTCAGTAGCCAGTGTATTTTGGCCTTCTTTTGGCTCTAGGCTTACAAAATGATAAAACCAGGAAGAAAACTGTAGGCGATCTTTTCCAAACTTCTCCTTTTACAGATGAGGAACAAGAGGCCAAAAAAGGAACGTGACATGCACATCACTAGTTAGTGACTGTGTCAGTTGTAGGAAGTTGTATTATATGTCTACAGTCAGTAATATAGACGATGGTGAGTGATGGTTTGAAGAAGGTGGTAGAAAATGATGGACAATGTGACCTTTGCCTAGAAGCTTCATTAGCTTCCCATCCAACTTGGAATGCAATCCCGTGTGCTTATCATGGCCTCTAAGGCCCTACATGAGCCTGCTCTTGGCTACCCCAGACCTCACTTTCTACAACTCTTTATATTTCTCTGCTTCACTTACACTTGTCCTCTTGCTGTTCCTCAAACTTACCAAGTTCTTTCCAGTCTGTGAACTTTTGCGTTTGCTCCTCCCTCTTCTGTACTTCTCTACCCCTGGATATCGGATTGGCTTGCTGTCTCACTTATAATTGAGATTGTTGTTCAAACTTTACTTCTTCATTTAAGTTAATCTTGATCATCTGTCTTTCCTAAAATAAACACCCCCATCACTCTCAATCACATTACCTTGTTTCTTTGTCATAACGTTTAATACTATCTGGCACTGTATGACCTTATATTTAATGTCTTTGTCCTCTGTTAAAATATTAAGTCCACATGGGCGGGGACTATATTTTGTCCACTTCTGTATTCCCAACAGTGTAATAGTAGGCATTCAGTAAATATTTGCCAAATATATGAATGAACAAAGGAATGGAGACAAAGGGAGGTAAGAGCCATCTACCACTCCTCTCCTGCCACTCTTCTCCTGCCACTGAATTGTCAGTGGAAGAAGGGGAAGGCAGAGGGTGTGATTTGTAGAATAGATAGAGCCCATCAGCCCGAATGCTGCTTCTGGGACCCCACCCCAGACCTCATTCATGGTCTCTGGTGGTGAGGCCCAGGAAACCACATTTTTACTGAGTCCCAGAACGACTTTAACGCACACTTTTTGAGAACCTCTGCCTCTAAAGATTTTATCTTTAACGTATCCTCCTGTAAACAGTATATAGTTGGGGTGTTTTGTTTTGTTTTGTTTTCTTCACCCTGTGCTCACTGGTCACTCAAGTGACCCTATGTACTTCTCACGATCCCGTGTTTCCCCTCAAAATGATGGTTTTGAAAATCCAGTCTGATAAGCTTGGTCTCTTAATTAGTATTGAGAACATTTTCATTTAATGTAATTACTGATATATTTGTGTTTAAGTCTACCATATTGCAGTTTGTTTTCTGCATAATCCCATCTGTTCTTTGTTCCTGTATTTCTCCTTTTTGGCCTTCTTTTGGATAAATCAGGTCTTTATTATTATTATCTTGTTAACTATACATTATTTTTATTATTCTTTTAGGATAATATGTATCCATTACTCATTATGTAGTAATCCTCTTTCTTCCTTCTGTAATCTTCCTCTTATAGTTAGTACTCTCACCAATTGAGAGTTAGTCCTCTCAACAAGTTAAGACCACTACCGTGGCTTAACTCCAAGATATTATTAGTAGATATATTATGTATGGTTTATAGTTACTGTCTTGGGACTCCTAATTTCTTCCTGTGTTTCTGTGCTTCCATTTCCTTCCATTTTTCTTCTACCTGAAGAACCCATTAGTATTTCTTTGCGTGCAGGTCCACACTCTATTCCCACCCTGAATTATTTTTCATTCGCTCCTATTCTTGCTGGATCAAAATAGTGTAATTGAACATTTTTTCTGAGGTTAAGTAAGTCTGGGAAATTCTAGTCTACATGGAGAGAAAAACTTCTAGAAATTTAAGAAAATAATTACAGGCCTTTGCATCATTATAGTGGAAAAACTGAGATTCATATAACTGAAAATATGATGTGGCATATTTATACCATGTAATATTATCCATCCAACAAAGGTGATGTTATAAGTAATTAAATATGCATGGATAATCATAGACTTGCCTGTATAAGGAAACATTTGAACAAATATATACTAACTGTAAATTTTTATTGGTCTTAGGAGGTAGGGCGACCCAATTCTTTAACTTAAAAAGGGGGGTGTGAATTCACTGAAGGTAGAAATATTGAATATTATTTTATAATTTCTCTTAATGATGACAAAATTGTATGAAATTTGTTTTAGCACATCAAAATATAAAAATATTTGAAAGGTATTCAAATCTCATTGGCTGAGGAAACAATGTCAGTCGACACTTGGAATCCAGTCATTTGGGTGTGCAGCTAAAAAATGTCTTTTAAGAACTTTATCTGGCAAAACTTGCCTCACCTGTCTACAGAAGACATTACGTGTGGAACATTAAAGAGTTTGTATCAAAACTCTGAGTTTTAATAGAGCTTATATCTTACGGTGCCCAGCCTGTGTAGGTCAACATTCATCCTTTCATACATGACTTCACATTCCCTTTCTTCCTTGAAGCTTTTACTCCTGTTCCAGATCTCACTGTGTGACAAAGTGTTTCAGAGACAGAAGCATGTGAGGTAGAAGCTGATGTGTGTAACTGATGCTTCTTGGAGTCATACTTTTGCTTCCTTTGTAGCCTACTTAACATTTTTGTCTATCACTCAGGCACTAGTGAGTCATACATTGACTTATTGTTTCCATTAAAAATGTTTTTGTGAAATACATCTCCAGTAGAAGCTCTACAGAGTCACAGTAGGAACAAGAGTGACGTTCGTATTTGACAACTACTCAGGCCAGGAGACACACCAGAACTTCCTCCAGCTTGGGTCCTGGAGGCTGCTGCCATGCTGGACTAAGTGGGGATCTGGGATGGTCACTGGCAGGGCTCAGGGCAACAGCTGTTTACCAACCTGTGTGGTGCTATTTCAATATCTGACAAGTCCATTCAGCTGTTTGGGTGGGTACCACTGAGTGCCATCAGTCTGTCAGCACAGCTTAAGTGGCATTGCTCTGAGACATGCCAAACCTGACAAGCATATGCCAGACCATGCAACAGACCTTGCTAAGTCTGGAGCAGTCATCTCGTTTGGAGGAATACCCATTTTTAGTTTTTAGGGAGCAAACTAAGTCTTTTTCCATATTACAAGAACCCTTAATTCAACATATGGTAATAGTATGGGAGAGCTGTACTGTAACATTTAAAAAACATTCTCACTCATTAGATATGCACAATTGCATATGTTCCTCCAGTGAGAGCTGTAGGTATTTTTTGATGTACTTCATGATCACATAGGAAAGAGTCACTATTTAATTCCATCAATAGTGCTTAAAATGACTATTATTTTGTCTCTTAGGTAGCATGGTAAGTTACCAGCTGTCTTTGAAACTTAATGGGGTCCTCAGGAACTGTTGGGTAATCCTTTGCTGCCCCTGAGGTTCTCTGTTATGGCATACATTTGCTTAAGGTGTAGTTTTGCAAAATCACTATAAAATTTGTTTACTATTTTTATTACATATATATTTAACTACAGAAGATCAATATTATAAGTATTCTATCAATAAATCTGGAACATTCCAGATTTCATTGGAAAATTGCTGGTTTAGACCACATATGTCTTGGAAGGCTTAACTCATGTCCTTGCTCCTCCTCAAAGCTTGCTTTCACTGGCCCAGTCTATCCTGATTCTCCAGATTGAGAAATGTTTTAGCATTCAGTATGAATAAGCTATTACTTACACTTGATTGTTAACAGTATTGTTATTGCCCATTTTGTGGTATGTTATTTTTTCTCCATAGGGACTCTCGGAAATTATGCATACCATGGTGACATCAAGACTAATGACAGAAGTTGTCCAGCAATTACTCCACATATGTTGCACAGAACCTAAGATACTGCCAGAAAATTTTGCTATATGCAGTATTTCTCTCCAAAAGTATAGATAATTTAACTCTTCAAACTATGCCCCTGTGAGGGTAATACCACTCGTTGAACAATAACATGTTTATGTCCTTTCAGGATTTGGTAACATTTGGGGACGTGGCTGTGGATTTCTCTCAGGAGGAGTGGGCACGGCTGAACCCTGCCCAGAGGGACCTGTACAGGCGTGTGATGCTAGAGAACTACAGGAACCTGGAGTCGCTGGGTAAGGACTCCCTGTAGGCCAGAACCTGCACTTAGGGCTGCTTTCCAATGTGATATTTGGGAAGCCTCTGATGTACTTCATTCAGTTTCTCTTTTTTGTGCTTACCCCCAAATAGGCTGAGTTTTATAGAACTGGCAGCTTCATTAAACTATTCCTACAGCTTCTTCTTCCTTATTCTTCAGCACACTTCCTCTTCTTCAGCTCCCACCAGTGATGCCCTTTACTTTTCTGGTGGTAACCAGGGAGCTTAATCTGATTGATGGGCCTGGCTAACTCCCCTTTTATTTCTTAAAAGCAGGAGTTTCAGTTTCTAAGCCAGATGTGATCTCATTACTGGAGCAAGGAAAGGAGCCTTGGATGGTGAAGAAGGAGGGGTCAAGAGGCAAATGCTATGGTGAGTGAGAGAGAACTAGGAAGGTGGAAGCCATTGTAAAGAAAAGCTCAGCCATTCTGACAGATTCCAGCTCGTAACTGAGGTTTCCTGGGTCACTTTTCTTAAAGGCTCTAGGCCTGGGAGGAAACACTGAGGTGTCCTTACATGACCTCCCCAACTTATTCTTCTGTATATGTTCTTTCACACGTTAAGGTATCTTCTCGGATAACCTTTTCCTGTTCTCCGGCCCGAATGTCATTGTCTCCTTGTCCTTGCTTTTGTTTTGCACAAGCTGCTCCATCACATTAAAAACATCCAGACAAAACAATGCCTATTTTTTCCTTTCAGTCACTTATTCCTTTTAGATTGAAAGATTGATTCACTTCTTTATACAGTTTTTTACCAAGATTCACTGAGTTTCTACTTTGAGAAATCATTCTGCTAAATTCTTGGGATTATTCAGAGGTTTATAAACCATCAATGAAAAAAGAAAGCATTTGCTGTTGTTATTTTCAAGTGTGGGTAACTAGAAGGTGATACCATTTAAATAGAAACAAGTCAGAAGAAAAGGTTGGGAGGGAAAAAGTTGAATTTGGCTTGGGACATAAGAGACTTTTTTTTTTTTTTTTTAACAAGAGACTTATTTTTATGAGCTAGGGATATTTCCAAGTGAAGAAATGCAACATGCCATTGGAGGGAGACAGGCTAAGAAAAAAAGCGATTTAGAGATGTTAACATGAATTGAATGAGAATAAGAGTGTGAGAGATAAAGCCTGGACTGGGGCCTCTGTAGAGAAGTGAGCTTTGATAACTTTCTCAATGCCCTCTCTGTTAAATGGCTTCTCTACAGTTTCTGTTTTGGGTTAAATTTTCTAAACTTTAATTTTTCTAGATAATTATCCTTTTCATTTAGGTTATCTGATTTATTTCTGTGAATCTGAGCAAAATAATCTCTTATAATTTTTTTATTTCTTTTATAGCCATAGTAGTTTCCAATTTTAATTTCTTATTATGTATACTTTTCTTTTTTAAATTATTTATTAGGTTGCTGTTCTTTAATCAACTTTTTTATTTTTAAATCCAACTTAAGGATTTATCTATTAGTGTTACCATTCTTCTCTAATTCTCTGGTTTCTGCTTTTTTCTTTACTAATTCTTCCCTTCTAATTTTCTGAGGTTAATTTTGTTCACTATCTTGCTGAAATGAAAGTTTAACCTATTCATTTCATTCTCTTTTATTTACTAATTATTAAGGGCTATGAACTTTCCTCTGAATATAGCTTCAGCTATCTTCCATTGAATCTGATGTTTAGTGTTTTTGTTATTGTTGTTCCATAGATAAACTACTTTTAAAATTTTCACTTTTACACAAGAGTTGCTTAAAATAAAGTTTTCTGGTTTTACTGTATTTTGACCAAATTGTTTTATCATATTTGATCCAATAGTAATTAGTACTAATTCTATTTTCTAACATTTGAGGACTTTGTGTAGCCTAACATATATTTAGTTTTTGTAAATGCTCCATAAGTTTCAAAGTGTAGTCTCTATTTTCAGGGTAAAGAGCTTGTTACATATCATGAGTTTTATTATGTTATGTTATTTAAGTGTGTTTTCACTGACATTTCTTATTTCCATCTATAATTTTTAAAATAATTTCATTAAGGAATTATTTAAACAAATTGCCTCTATACAAATTATGAAACATGATGAGTTCTAACACTTCTTTACAGCTACAAAACTGTCACCACAATCAAGACATACATCTTGTCACACCGTATGATCATGCCTTTTTGTAGTCCAACGTTCACCATTCCCAGCTCCAAACACTATAATCTGATCATTTTAGATTCATTTTAGCATCTAAACTAAATGGAATCACACAATACATGTTCTGTTATGTCTGGCTTACTTCATAAAATCATAATTTTGAAATTCATCCATATTGTGTGAATAGTTTACTCCTTTTACTGCTGAGTGTAGTTGTCCTTGTATAGATATTCCACATTGTGTCTTTCCATTCATCTGTTGATGAACATTTGGGTTGTTTCCAGTTTGGGGCTATCATAAAATCACTACAAAGCTGGACTTTGTGTGGACATGTTTTCATTTCTCTTGGGTAAATATCTAAAAGTGGAAAAACTGAGTTATGTGATAGGAATGTTTAACTTTTTAAGAAACTATTAGTTTTCCAAGGTGACTATACCATTTTCATTCCTACCAGTTATGAGAGTTTCAGCTGTTCCACATCCTCACCAAATCTTGGTATTGTCAGTATTTTTAATTCTATTTATTCTAATGGTTGTGTTGTGGTATCTTATTGTGGTTTTAATATGCATTTATCTGATGATTAATAATGTTGAACATCTTTTCATGTACTTATTGGCCATTCATATATCTTTTGTGAAGTGTCTGTTCAAATATTTTGCACGTTTTATTAGGTTGTTTTTCTTCTTATTGAGTTGTAAAAGCTCTTTAGATAGTGTTAATACAAGTCCTTCGTCATTTATACGTATTGGGATCTCTGTATGCCAATTGTGCTTGTATTTTTGTTTTTTTACTGCTATGTTTTGAACATTCAAAGTTTTCAATTTTTGTAGATCGGATGGTACTTCTTCTGCCATATCTAAAAAAAAACTATTGCTACTACCAGGTCACAAAGCTTTTCTTATGTTTTCTCCTAGGAATTTTATAGTTTTAGCTTTTACATTTTGATATATGATCCATTGAGCTAATTTTTGTGTCTTGTGTGAAATAAAGGTTGAGGTTCATTTTATTCCCATTTGGATAATTCAGTTGCTCCAGTACCATTTTTTGGAAAGACTTTCCTTTCCACTTTAAATTGCCTTGTTGATACCTTTGTTGACAATCAGTTGACCATAAATACATGGGACCAATTCTGAATCCATTCTGCTCCATTGGTCTATATGTCTTTCCTTTCACCAGTACCATATTGTCTTGATATCTGTAGCTTTAACATCATTTTTGACTACTTTAGATGATTTGCATTTCCATATACATTTTAGAATGAAGTTGGAAATTTCTTCCTAAAAATTTTGCTGGAATTTTGATGGGGGTTATGATGAATCTAAACATCAGTCTGAGGAGAACCAACATCCTAACAAAATTGAGTTTTCCTCATCTTGAGTATGGTTTATTTAGCCATTTCCTACTGTCTTCTTTAATTTCTCTTAGCAGTATTCTGTAGTATTCAGTGTAATGGTCTTTTATATCTAAAAAAATGTTTTTTTCCTAAATCTTTTACAGTTTTTTTAGTGTGCTATTATAAAACAGAATTCTTAAAAATTCCATTTTCCAGTTGTTTACTGCTAGTAAGCAAAAATGTAAGTTTATTTTCATGTTAACTTTATAACTTATAACATTGCTTGATCATTTAGTTCTAATAGTTGTTTTGTAGTTCCTAAGTATTTTCTGTATAGACAATCTTGTTATTTTTCAATCATTTTATTTCTTCCTTTCTGATCCTTATGCCTTTATTTTCTTGACTTACTGAAATAGCTAAGGCCTCCTGTACAATGTTGAATAGAATTGGTAAGAGCAGATATACTTGCATTGTTCTTGATCTTAAGGGGAAATGTATTCAGTCTTCACCAATAAGTTGATGTTATAGGTTTTTCTTGGATGCCCTTTATTAGTTTGAGAAAGTTCCTTTCTATTCCTGGTTGCTGAGAATTTTTATCAATAGGTGTTGAATTTAGTGAAAATATTCTTTCTACATCTAATAAAACGATCATATGGTTTTTCATTTTTGATCTGATGTACTCAATGAGTGACATTGATTTTCACATATTAAACCAACCTTGCATTCCTGGGATAAACTATATCGATCAAGATATTGCTTTCATTTTCCTGGATTTGATTTGCTATTGTTATTAAAGGTTTTACCTTTATGTTCATGTACTACATTATTTTTGTGAACCAAGATAAAAATTTTGGTTTCATTTTAACTGTGGTGAGAAACCATTGAAAAATCTTGAGAATGGGTAATTTGATTTAGGAATGAAAAGGGGAAGGTGAAGTAAGTCCTGTGGTAGGTTAATAAAATCAAGCAATTTGATGTAAAATTACTTTTAGATGAAGGCATCTTAGTTTCAGTGATCAATTGAAAATTTACATTTGGTTGAAATACATCTCATAGAAAATGATATTCAGGGAGACCTTTTTGAGACTACAAAAGTTTAACCATAGAGTTTCATGTACAGTCTAAGGCAACTAATAGTGCTTGGTGTGTCTTTGGGTCTGGGGATCTTATGGAGGTTTTTTAGTCATATTAACATTATAAAATTGGTTTTTCTAAAGGTAATGAACTTATTTTGAATCAGGATAACTTGAGGCAAGAGAGGAAGAGTGTTTGGAAACCTATATTGATATAGATATAAAATGATGGTTGTGGTTTTAGATAACCCCTTTGATTTTTAATTTTTCTGTTAGTTACCTTACTGGCTATGTGTGATTAATTTATATTCTTAATCTTGAGTTCTCGTTCTTTATAATCTCACACTTTTTAAATTGCATTTAAACTCTTATGTATTTCATTCAATATTTATTTAAAAAATTTTTCTGTTCTACTGCATAAACACAAGACTTTTTTCCTTTCATATCTTTTAGATTGGGAGTATGCATTTAAAAACAAGGAATTTTCATCAAAGCAAGTTATTTATGAAAAATCATCCAAAGTTGTGATATTGGGAAGAAGCCATCTTAGTTATAGCCTTGACTGCCCCCTTTTGAGAGAAGACTCTAAAAATGAGGACTGGTTTAAGAAACAGCTGGGAAGTCATGAGGTTCATCCTAATCAGTTGATCATCACTCATCGAGAAATCCTCCCTAAAGATCAAAGTAATAAATATACTAAATCTTGGCAAACCTTCCATCGAGATGCAATATTTGCCATAAAACAGAGTTTTCCCACCAAAGAAAGCATACATAAGCAAGAGCCACAAAAGAGAAGTTACCAAAAAAAATCTGTTGAAATGAAACATAAGAAAATCTATGTAGAAAAGAAACTTTTAAAGTGTAACGAATGTGAGAAAGTCTTCAACCAGAGTTCATCTCTTACTCTTCATCAGAGAATTCATACTGGGGAGAAACCCTACGCATGTGTTGAATGTGGGAAAACCTTCAGTCAAAGTGCGAATCTAGCTCAACATAAGAGAATACACACTGGGGAGAAACCCTACGAATGTAAAGAATGTAGGAAAGCCTTCAGCCAAAATGCACACCTTGCTCAACATCAGAGAGTTCATACTGGAGAGAAACCTTATCAGTGTAAAGAATGTAAAAAAGCCTTCAGTCAGATTGCACACCTGACTCAGCATCAGAGAGTCCATACTGGAGAGAGACCGTTTGAATGTATTGAATGTGGAAAGGCCTTTAGTAATGGTTCATTTCTTGCCCAGCATCAAAGAATTCATACCGGAGAGAAACCTTATGTATGTAATGTGTGTGAGAAAGCCTTTAGCCACCGTGGTTACCTAATCGTACACCAGAGAATTCATACTGGAGAGAGACCCTATGAATGTAAGGAATGTAGGAAAGCCTTCAGCCAGTACGCACACCTCGCTCAACATCAGAGAGTTCATACTGGAGAGAAACCTTATGAATGTAAAGTGTGTAGGAAAGCCTTCAGCCAGATTGCATACCTTGATCAACATCAGAGAGTTCATACTGGAGAGAAACCCTATGAATGTATTCAATGTGGGAAGGCCTTTAGTAATAGTTCATCACTTGCACAACATCAGCGAAGTCATACTGGAGAAAAACCTTATGTGTGTAAGGAATGTAGGAAAACATTTAGCCAGAATGCAGGCCTTGCTCAACATCAGCGAATTCATACTGGAGAAAAACCTTATGAATGTAACATTTGTGGGAAAGCCTTTAGCTATAGTGGATCTCTTACTCTACATCAAAGAATTCATACTGGAGAGAGACCCTATGAATGTAAGGACTGCAGGAAATCTTTTAGGCAGCGTGCACACCTGGCTCATCATGAGAGAATTCATACTATGGAGTCATTCTTGAGTCTTTCCTCTCCTTCACCCTCCATGTCCAGTCAATTGTCAAGACCTGTAGGTTTTATCTCCTAAATATGCCTTGAATTTCACTCCTTCAGTCAGTTCCATTCTATCATCTGCACTCACTACCTAATTATCTATTTGGCATGGACTATGGAAATAGCTTTCTAAATGGTTGTTCTGCATTTACCACTTCATCAGTTGTCCACATTGCAGACAAACTTATATTTAAAAAGTCTGATATCACTCCTCTCTCATTAAAACCCCTCAAATGGCATCCCATAGTTCTTAGGTTGAAGCACACATTTTTCAAAAAAAGCTTAAAAGACTTTCCACTACCTTGTTCTAGTCTACCTTCCTCCTGTCGATATCCATCTCATTCTTTGGATACTTATCCAGAATTAAGAACTCATTCTGGTATCATATAGGTCTGGGTTTTCATCCTTGCTCTTCCGTATTTCGCCCCTCTAATTTTAGGGAAACATTTTGTCTTTTGTAGCTTCAGTTTTATTTCTATTATAGGAATAATAATGGTACTACCTCGAAAGTTAATGAGCATTAAATGAGCTAATGCATGTAAATTGCTCAGCAGAGTGCCTAGCATAAAGTAATCACTCAATAAACATTAATGCAAAATAAAGATACTGTGGTACACAACAGAGACCTGATCATCTCAGCAATGACCAGGTGAAAAATAACAAAAGCAGCAGGTCAAGACTCCAGCGGTTGTAAAGGTTTTTACTCAGAAACAGCAGTCATTGTACCAAACATGGGTGACAAGGGCATCTAATACAGGACTGATACTAGAGTCCATGATAATGTACAATAAAACAGTGGCTTCTATTTCAGCATGAACATATAGAAATATGACTTTGTTGCTAAGGAAATTAACTTCATTAGATATTCAATGGTTCTTAGCAGCCAGATTTTTTTAATTGGTGATAAGTAGAAGTGGCAGAGATGTATACCTCATTTACATTCAAAGTAGATTTAATTAAGAAAAAAACACACACACTTGAAAAGATCAATAACCAAAGAAGACTAGAAAAGTGTAAATTTGACCCCTGCTCCTAATTCCAGGTGGGTGAATTTTATTAGATCTGTGTCATTTAAAATAGAAAGCTGTTAGATTTCTAAGTTATAGTTCTAAAACTAGAGAGGAAAAGAAACCAAAACTTGTTAAGTCAGTACTCATAAACTGGCTGCCCCACAACATGTTTGATTTGGTATGCAAAGTGAATCTGAGTCCTTTTAGGTGGGCATGTGTTTTCCAGTTCTCTACAGTTTAAACCACTTCCTGTTTCTGTACATCTGACTTATTTTACACTTTATATTATTTCCTGATGGCTTGGAGTACTCAATCAATGCAATAACCAACTCCCATATGAGTACAGGTACAAAGAAAATGATGAAAGTTTAATGGATGATGAAAAAACATTTGAATAGGCATTTAACCTTCTGTAAGGGAAGACTTGGTATTCTACAGATGTTAGTAGGCACATAACAAAGTCCTAAGACTTTCTTAAGGCTCAAAAAATTGTGTGTAAACATATACATATACATTCATAGAGATATACACAAAATACAAAATAAAGTTGATATCTCATGCCAGTGGCTTAACAGTATTGATAAAATTGACTGTTCTGTGCAAAAACAATCCCTTCATTCTTATCCAAATGTGAAACGGAGTGATTAAAGTACATTGTAACATACCTTATAATTATAGAGTTGAGAGGAGCCTTTCTAAACAAGCTTCAGAAGCCACACACACAAAGATTCCAGGTTTGATTAAGAATTTTATTAAGCTTTTATATAGTCAGAGATAGTGTAAACAAAGGTTTCTAAACATCAGAATTAGAGAAAATCATTACAACATATATAACCTATGAAATTCATGTCCTTGACATAGAAGTGCTGCTATAAACTACTTAGAAAAGAACACTTCTCCCCTCATGGGCAAAGGGCATGAAGAGGCAACTGGTGACTGGTGAACATACGTGAGTACCAAATTTCACTAGAATCAAAGAACTACAAGTTAAACCAATGAACTATCCATTTTCTAGTGTCAGACTAGTAAAATTTACATTAAGAAAGCACATGAAAGGAGAGATTTCTGTGTACTGATGTGAGAGAGTATGGATTTGTACAGCCTTTTCAAGGTAATTTGTCAGTATCAGAACTTTCATTGGGAAAACCAATTTTTTTTTGCAGTTAACAAACTGCACACAAGTGTACCTTCCTTTCATATCTCAGTAAACAGATAAAAAAGAAAAGAGGTTATCAGTGGATAAAAGGGCTAAATTTTGTGAAAAGCTAAGAGGGAGAAGAGTGTTCATTCATGAACTGTAGCACAGGAAGCTGCTACCCGAAATGTTGGCATAGTAGGAAATGCAGTCATGGGAGCCCATTTGGCCAGAGGATCCCTAGAGAAGATTGGCTGGCTTATAGAGGCTCATGTACTAAGGACACAAGATGACAGGACTGTTACATGCATTTCTATGTGGAAATTATGTTAGTACCCCCTGCCAACAGCCTCCCCACTCCATCCTCTCTCCTGTAAGTACACTGAATGGGATCCTTACTGTACACCATGCACATAAATGACTTCCAGTAGAAAATCCTAAATGTAAATAAGTAAAAGTATCAGCATAGTAGGATGTGTTTACGACTTTGATGTTGGACATCTCTTTCTAAAACAATAACAAAAGCCATAAAAGATTAATGAAGATATCAAAAATTATGCTTTTAACAAAAAAGATAACAAAAGAAGAAAATATTTTAATATAATACAGAGGAAGAGATGTAAAAATACCTTTAAATCAATAAGGACAACTAAACAATATAAAAATGGACAAAGAAGGAATACTTACAGCCTGTAAACACAGCCCCTGTTTAACCTTGCTCTTATTTAGAGATGCAAATTTAAATAATATAACATCAAAACTTAGCAGTGGTGTGGAAAAATGAGTATTCTCATCAATGTCACTTTGGAGGCAAATATTTTTAAATATTCACTACAGCCCCTATGGAGGGCGGTGTGGTTAGTATGTGAAACACTGGGAACAATCTCAACTTACATTATAAAGGCAAGATGAGAAACACTACCATCAGTTAAAAAGAATAGACTGAGTATTTATATGGACTTGACAAAAATATGTTTATTGAAAAGGCAAATCTCACAGAATACACACAGAATTATATATTTAAAATATATTTCGATATATAAGTATTCAAATGCTTAGAAAAAGTTCTGAACAGACACATATGACTGATAACTGTTTCTTCTGGGGGAGCAGACTGTGATTGGATATTCTGTTCAAGAAGGGATTTAATATTTATCAGTAATATATGAAGTTTTAAACAGGAATGTAATAATATATTCTCACCCTGTATAGTGCCTGACAGGTACTAGAGTAATCAGAGAGGTCAATTCATGGATTGTGTAAGTGTCTAACTTTTTAAAATTTTAAATAAAATTAGAAAAAAAGGAAATAATTATAGAGAACTGGGGCAATTAGAGTGAGAGTTGGAGGCTTGAGGTGAAACCTTTTCAGAGTTTGGAGAATCTGTCATTGACTCACCAGCCCTTCCCATGCACATGGAGATCCCAGTAACCCTTACCACTTAGGGAAACAGATATACAGTGAGGATTTCCAAGAACCCTCGTTGTATAGCTAGGATAATCAAACCATATCATTGTTTTTTCCCTCACACCATATTCCATGGACAGCTAAGGATTATCACAAGTGAAGAAAACTCTCAGCATAATAAGGACTAAGAGGCAGGACTAGCCTGAGTGGGGCACATTACATAATAAAAGAAGTAAAATTTATGTTAGTCTGAGATTTGAAGATGATTGCGGTTGTTAAACAAATACGGGAAGCTACGAAAATAAATTAAATAAAAACTCAGAATGAAAAAAATATTGCTTTAATAAACTTAATAGGATGTTTGAAAAAAAACTAAGGGAGCTCATCAAGTACAGACATTAAAAAGACAGAAAATGGGAGGAAAAAAGGAACATGGAAGTTGAGAAGGTCCAACATCTAATAAAAGTGACAGAAAAATCAGGGAAATTAATTATGAGGGAAATAGCAAGTAAATAATTATGAATCTAAACTAAGGAAAGGAGTGAATGCAACTTGAAATAGCTTATTGAATGTTGGACTGGCTGAATTAGCAAACACCACAACTATTAAAAAAAAAAAAGGACATCCAGAAATATGCTTGTGAAATTTGAGACTACAGCTTCCCCAAAATGTAAATGTTACCTAAAAAGAATAATCAAACTAGCCTTGGCCTTCCTTCCCATAAGCAATATTAGATATGAGAATACAGAATAGCCCTTCCAAGTTATGAAGTAAAATCACTTTGAATTTAGACGTCTATACCAAAACAATAATTAAAACATCTGGACAGATACTGATAGTCTATATATGCAGTTCTCATCAGTTTACTCCCACATGTCCTTTATTAGGGTATTGAAGGATTAGTTTTAGCAAAATGTGGATGCAAAAGGAAGGTGATGGGAAAGGCTTCAATAAACAGAGGATGTAACCCAGGAGAGTGACATTGAGAATAACTAGAATGACCACTCTGCAACAACCCATCCAAATTACTGGGAAGCTAGGAGACCAGGGAGTTAGCGAAGAAAATAAATCTTCAGGAAGAATTGATGGGTGATGTTAAGTAGAATTAGTAAGCAGTTGGAGGATTTAACCGATATGGTGATCAAACTTTGTTCTTAGGAAGAAGGTGAGAAAGGCAATTACTTACTTTTGGTGAAGATGGGATTCCAGAGAATAGTTTACCCTCCCACCTGAAATGCTAAAAAAAAATTTCAGGTGGGAGGGTAAACTTTCTCACAAAATATATGAAAACTTGGTGTTCAAGACACTGGATATCAGGTAATGAAACAGAGATCGCTGGTAAATGAGAAACATATGAGGCAAGTATGATGCTGTGACTTCCCCAGGTACTGCCTGGACAATTTCCTGGCTGCAGTCTCTGAGTGGAGGAGACCGAGCTGGGAGTCAAGAAGACTGAAGTGGCTTGAGGTCACAAGGTAAAGTACCTGAGAGTGCTGAAAGAAGAAACAACCCAGACATATGCAGAATTTTTACCTTAGTAAAAACTCTAGTTTTTACCTGAATACTGTTGAGAACAGGCATGTGAGAAAATGATCTGAAGCTGGGGAAAGAACTGATAGAAGAATAAGGCAATAAGACAAATCCACAATAAGAGATTTTAACATGCATCTCTTGATAGAACAAGTAGACAGAAAATTTACTTGTGAGAATGTTGAAGAGGTAAACACCATCAGCCACCTTGATTTAATTGACATGTAAACACCACTCCACCCAAGAACAGTAGAATATACATTCTTTTCAAATGCACCCAGAACATTTATCAAGATCGACCATACTCTAGGCCTTAAAAAAAGTCTCAGTAAATTTAAAAGGGTTCAAGTCATACAAAATATGGTTTGTGACTACAATGGATTAAATTAGAAATCAACAACAGAAAGGTCATTGGAAAATCCCCAAATATTTGGATCTAAATAGCTCAATTTTTAGTAACCCATGGGTCAAAAGAGAAACCAAAGGAGAAAATAGAAAGAATATGAATTGAATGAAACACAGAACATAGCATATCAAAATGTGTAACTGTACTCAGAAGAAAACATAATATCACTAAATGCCTAAGTTATAATAGAAATCTCTCAAAACAATGACTTCAATCTGCACTTTAACAAATTAGAAAATGAAGAGCAATGAAACCCTAAGTTAGCTTAAGGATAGAAATAATAAATATAAGGATAAAAATCGATCTTGGATTTTTTTATGCTGGTTTTATAGAACTGACATGACAAGTTTAAATGAAAAATTCATCGTTCTATTATCCTGTACATGTAATCACCCTCCACAAATCTGGTGGCGGTTTTCTCAGTTCTGGTCAAAGTTAAGAGTGATGGAACCCATGTGGTCATACATCCAAATGAAGTTGTCAAAACAAGATATGGGTGTTTAAGAAAAAATAGCTTTCACAGAAGGAAAACTTACAAGTAAGAGTCCAGTTGTATACAACCCCTTTACAAAAATGAATTCTGATTTTATTTCTTATGTATTTGCACAAGCTGGAAAGAGAGACTGAAAGCTATCATGGTGAACAGCTGACAGGAGAAAAGCCTAGCACTTAATAAATCCAGGGGTTTCCCATGTCAGCTTGGGCAACCATAACAAAATATCAGACATTGGGTGAATTCAACAAAAGAAATGTGTCTCTTAGTTCTGGAGGCTGAAAGTCTGATAGCAGGGTGGCCGCCTGGCTGGATACTAGTGAGGGCTAGCTTCCTGTCTTGTAGACAGCTGGCTTATTGCTGCGCCTTGACATGGCAGAGAGAAAGTGAATCTCTTTTAGGCATTCGTCTCATCATGATGGCCCCACTCCCATCACCTCAACTAACACTAATTACTTCTCAGGGGCCCCATTTCCCCATTGGGGGTTACAGCTTCGACATTAATTTGGGGGAGGGGAATACATTCAGTCCATGAGACCCCATCCTCCACCAATTACTTATTACACAACAGTATTCTTACATGAAAATATCAATATTTATTCATATAAATACAAATTTATTTTCAACTAAAACAAAAAATAATTTCTCCCTGCTCTAAAGTTCCTTGTTCTTCAGTACATCCTATTTTTTCTCCCATTAGCCAGCCTGTCAGGGTTGTTAGATTTTTCACATCACATATCTTCATTATGTATGAAAACGTATCTATGATACTGTCCCTTTGCTCCACGTAATTTTGACTGTTATATTTATCCACTTAAAGATTCACTCTCCTTTATTTTCACCCACGAATTTTTGGCAGCCAGAAGTGGCACCTTTACTTTTGAGGAAGTCCCTTATATATGATAGTTCTAAGGGACAAACACAAACCTTCTTCATGTGACATTAAATCAGGCTCAAAGCCCCATCCACAAAAAAAAAAAAAAAAAAAAAAATTTAGAATTCTACTTTATTGTAAAGCAACCAATGAAATAGCTTTAAAACTGCATTGGAAATAAAGTATCAGTGATTCTTACCAAATGAAGAATGGTCTTCATTAAAAACAACTGATCCAATTATCTGAACTTTATTAAGACCTATAATAAGGTCACCACCTCAGCTAATTTCAAATTCTCAGTTCGAAAATCATCAAGGACTTTTGCTCTTTGGCTTTCAAAGAGGGACACACCATCAAATGGTCCCATTTTTACAAAATGTATGTTAGAGACAAATGCCTTTTTCCCACGCCTCTGTCTCTACTTTGATGCTTCAGTCTTTGCTTTTATAACAGCATTAGGCTTTTTCTTCGGAATGTGTATTCTGATGTCGAATCAGGGATGAGCTCCGACTATATGCCTTCCCACATTTACTACATTCATATGGTTTCTCTGAAGAATGGCTTCTCTGGTGCCGAATAAGATCTGACCCACTGCTAAATGCCTTCCCACACTCATTACATTCATAGGGTTTCTCTCCAGTATGACTTCTTTCATGTAGAATAAGGGACGTGCGTTGACTGAAGGCCTTCCCGCATGTTTTGCATATATATGGTCTCTCTCCAGTGTGAATTCTTTCGTGTTGGGCAAGGTGCGCACTCTGACTGAAAGTCTTCCCACACTGATCACATTCATATGGTCTGTCTTCACTATGAATTCTCTTATGTCGAGTAAGAGATATTCGATGACTGAAGGCTTTCCCACATTCCTCACACTGATATGGTTTTTCTCCAGTATGAATTCTCTGATGTTCAATAAGAAATGACTGGCGGCCAAAAACTTTATCACATTTATTGCATTTGAAAGGTTTCTCTTCAGAATGAATGTTCTGATGTATTTTAAGGTTGGCGGTTCCAGAAAACATCTTCCCACACTCCTTACATTCAAACAGTTTCTTCTTCTTTGTATGAACTTTCTGATGTTGAAGAACGGATGAATGCCGCTTACAGACCTTCTCACATTTATTGCATCTGTACAGTTTCTCTCCACTGTGAATTCTCACATGCAGAATAAGGGCTGAAAGCCGCCTGAAGACTTTCTCACATTTATCACATTTGTTGAGTTTCTTGGAAGTGTGAATTCTCTGATGAAGAATAATAGATGAAATCTTATTAAAGGATTTCCCACATTTTCTGCATTTATAAGGATTCTCTAAATGGTTCTTTTTCTGCTGACTTAAGGCCTTCTGACTCTCATGGGTTTTCTCTCCAGCATGAATTCTCTTATGTATAACAAGGGCTGATTTCTTATTGAAGCCTCTCCCACATTTATTGCATTCATGTACTTTTTTCCTATTGTGAATTTTCTTATGAACTAAAAGAGATGACATTCGAGTGAAGGCTTTCCCACATTTTCTGCACTGGTGGGCATTCTCAATAAGGTGAATTTTCTGATGTATAGGGGGAGATGCGTTCTGACTTAAGGCCTTCCCACAGTCAAAGGTTTCCTTTCCATCATGACTTTTCTCATGTAGAATAAGGGTTGTTCTATGAATGAAGCTTTCCCCGCATTTATCACATTTATGGTTTTTCCTTCCATTGTGAATTCTCTGATGAAGAATGAGCGATGAGACTTGTATGAAAGCTTTTCTACAATTACTACACTCATAAGGCTTCTCTTCAGTATGAGAGCTCTGATGAAGTTTAAGAGATAACCTCTGACTAAAGATTTTCCCACAGTCATTACATTTAAAAGGGTTCTTTCCCGAATGTACCTTCTTCGGTTTTATTAGGACTGAATTTTTCTTGTGGCCTCTTTTTCCTGTGGGACCTTTTTGTGGTGCAGAAACTGTTTTCTGATAGATGTTCTGCTCATATTTTTTGCAATGATTTTGAGGTAATTTCTTCATCTCGCATTTAGCCCCTGAGTCTGAAATACATCAACAAATTAAACATTTTGTTTATTTAAAAAATTTGTTATTTAAGAATCTAAGTTGAACTGACACAGAAAATTTCCTAGGATGTCAAATTTTACCACAAGAATTACTCCTTTTTATAAGTTGCATATCTGGAAGTTGAGCATCAAAATAGAAAGTTTTGTTTCTGGGAGAAATAACTGCCAATAATAATATTTTGCTTCATTATGATTTCTGTCATTTTCTGAAATGAGCATGTTCCTTATGAACATAACATTAATAGTAATTTTAAATTATTAAAGTAGCTCTTTGAAATGCTAAAAAAAAGTAGTAAAATTTGAAAATCATTAAGAGAAATTTAAAACCTTAAACCACTTTGATATTTCCCCAGAATTAATGTGAAGAAAAATTAATACTGTGAAAATTGGATTTCATTAGGCTGATTAAATTTGAGGCAGATTGGCTTTTAACTAAATACTCATTTTTGTAAGAACCACTGGGAACTCTCTTTAGAAGACAAAAACCACTAACCCAGAACTCGGTACCCTGTGAAAATATGCTTCAAAAGTGAAAGAGAAATAAAGACTTTCTCAGACAAACAAATATCAAGAGAATCTATTGCCAGTACAGCTATCTTAACAAGAAATATTAAAAGTGGTGCTTTAGAAAAAAAGGAAGATAATACAGATCAGAAATTTGGATCTACATAGAGAAAATAAAAGCACTGAAGAAGGAATAAATGAAGAAAAAAAACCTTTTTTTCCTTATTCTTAATTAATCTAATAGATAGTATTTGTTCCAAATAATAACAGCAACAGTGTATTCAATTATGTAATTCATGTATTCAACTTATGTGTTTGTGTGTGTATATAGAAACATATACATACATACATATTTAAGTCTGCTTATATATAAATAAAGTGAATGACAGCAATGATACTTGGTCTAGAAGGAAGATATTAGCATTATTTTGTTATTATAAGGTACTCATACCACTCATAAAATGGTATAGTGTTATTTGAAAGTGGACTTAGATTAGTTATAAATGTGTATTGTATATTGTTGTAAACTTTAGGGCACCCACTAAAAAAAAAGTTTTTTAAAAAAAGTATAATTGATATGCTAAGAAAGACAGAAAATGGAATAATGTAAAATGCTCATTTAAAACCACAAAAGGCAGAAAAAGAGTGGAAGGCACAAACAGGATAAAGACAACAAAGAATAAAGGCAACAAACAGAAAATAGTAACAAATATGATTACTAAATAATTATTTCTGACATTATATATCCACTATATCACTGTGAATATGAATGGTCTAAATGCACCAATTAAAATAAACCATCGAAGTGGATTAAAATATATGACCCAACTGTACACTGTCTGAAAGAAATCCACTTTAGATATAAAAACACACAGAGATTAAAAGTAAAATGGATGGAGAAAAATATATCATGCTAACACTAATCAAAAGAAAGCAGCAGCAGCTTTATTAATTTTGGACAGAGCAGACTTAAAAACAAGGAAAGTTGTCATGGATACAGAGGTGTATTACATAAGGATAAAGAGGGCAATTCTTCAGAAGCCAAAACAATTCATAATGTGTATTTGTCTAACAATGAAGTGTCAAACAAAATGAGACAAAAGCTGATAGAACCTCAAGAACTAGATGAATCTAGCATCACAGTTGGAGACTTCAACGCCCTTCTCTCAGAAATCAACAAATTCAGCAGGCAGAAAATCGGCAAGGACACAGTGGAACTCAATGACACCATCATTCAGCTGGATCTACTTCACATCTACAGACTAATTCATCCAACAACAGCAGAATTCACATTATTCTCAAGCTCACATTAAATGTTCACCAAGATAGAGCACATTCTGGGCCATAAAACACACCTTAATGAATTTAAAAGAACAGAAATCATACAGTGTCTGCTCTCAGACTGCAATAGAACTGAACCAGAAATCAGTAACTGAAAGATCACTGGAAATTCTCAAATACTTGGAGATTAAACAACATACATCTAATTAACACACAGGTGAAAAAGGAAATTTCAAGAAGAGTTTAAAAATATTTTGAACTAAATGAAAATAAAACACAATTTATCAAAATGTGTAGGATGCTGCAAAAGCTGTGCTTAAAGGAAAATATACTGCACTGAATACATATATTAGAAGAGAACAAAGATCTAAAATCAATAATCTATGATTCTCTCTTAGAAAAGTGAAAAAAAGAAGAGCAAATTAAATACAAAGTAAGTAGAAGAAATACAGTTGATCCTTGAACAACATGGGTTTGAGCTCCGTGGGTCCACTTACGCATGGATTTTTTTCAATAAATACACAGTTGGGTCTCTATGTCCCCGGGTTCTGCATCCATAAATTCAACCAACCTCAGATCAAACACCTTATTTTTGATCTGTGATTGGGAACCTGCAGATGTGGAGGGACAAATTAAGTTACATGCAGATTTTTGATATGCAGGGGTCCACGCCCCTAACCCCAATATTGTTCAAGGGTTAATTGTATTAGCAAACTGAATTCAATAGCATATTAAAGTCATCATATATGTTAACAAGTAGGATTTATACCTGGACTGCAAGAATAGTTTGATATTTGAAAATCAATCAATGTAACATATCACACTAACAAAATGAAGGACAAAAGCCACACGATTATCTCAACTGATATAGAAAAAAGCTTTTGACAAAATTCAACACCCTTTCATGATCAAAACACTCAACAAACTAGGACTAGAAGGAAACTACCCCAATATAATAAAAACGATAATCAAAAAGCCCACAGCAAATATCACAGTAAATGGGGAAAGACTGAACCCTTTTCCTCTAAGATCAGGAACAAGGCAAGAATGCCCACTCTCACCACCACTATTCAACATGGAATTGGAAGTCCTAGCCAGAGCAGTTAGATAAGGGGGGGGGAGAGAGAAAAAAAAAAAACATAAAAAAAGGAAAGTCAAATTCTCTCTGTTAACAGATGACATGACCTTATATGTAAAAAACCATGAAGAGTCAACACAGAAAACTGTTAGAACCAATAAACGCACTCAGTAATGTGGTAGGATACAAAATCAACACAAAGATCAGTTACATTTTTATACACTAACAAGACCCATGTCCAAAAGGAAATTGAGAAAACAATCCCATTTACTATAGTAGCAAAAAAAATAACATATTTAGGAATAAATGTAACCAAAGAGGTGAAAGACTTTACACTGAAAACTACAAAACACTGGTAAAAGAAATTAAAGAAAATACAACTAAATGAAAAGACATCCTGTACTTTTCGATTTGAAGACTTAACATTGTAAAATTGATTCAATGGTCAAAGTGAGCTACCGATACAATGCAATCCTGATCAAAATCTCAATGACATTTTTTGCAGAAATAGAAAAAAGGCCCTAAAGTGAATCTCAAGAGACTAAACAGACAAACAAATCTTGAAAAAGAGGAACAAGGTTGGAGGCCTCAAACTTTCTGATTTCAAAACACATTACAACACAACAGTAATCAGGTAGTGTGGTGCTGGCACAAAGATAGATACACAGACCTGTAAAATAAATGGAAGGCTCAGAAATAAACCCTTGCATATCTGATCAATTGACTTTCAACAAGAGTGCCAAAACTATACAACAGGAAAAAGATAGTCCCTTCCACAAAGGGTGTTGAGAAAACTGTGTATCTAATGCAAAAAAATTAAAGTAGAACACTTACCTTCTACCATGTACAAAAAATAACTCAAAATGGATTAAAGAGCTAAACATAACACCTACAACTATTAAACCCCTGGAGGAAACATAGAAAAGCTCCAGGACATTGGATTCAGTACTGATGATTTCTTAGCAATGACACCAAAAACACAGGCATCAGAATAAAAAGTTGACAAATAGGACTACATCAAACTATACTTCTATATGCCAAAGGAAACAATCAACACAGTGAAAAGGCAACCTGCAGAATGGGAAAAAAATAATTGCAAAACATGTCTGATAAGAAGTTAACTTCATAAGGAAATCCTACAACTCAACAACAAAAGACAAATAACCCTACTAAAAAATGGGCAAGGGGACTTAAAAAGACATTTCTGCCAAGATAGACAAATGGCCAATAAACACATGAAAAGATGCTCAACATCACTAATCGTTAGAGAAATGCGTATCAAACACATATTATCACCTCACACCCATAAGGATGGCCACTATCAAAAAAACAGAAAATAAGAAAATAACAACTGTAGTGAACATATAAGCAGAAGCTGAAACTCTTGTGCACCATAGGTAAAAATGAAAAATGGTGCAGCCATTGTGAAAAACAGCATGGAGATTCCTCAGAAAATTAAAACTAGAACTACTATATGATCCAGTGATTCCACTTCTGGGTATTTATCCAAAGAAACTGAAATCAGGATCTCAAAAAGATATCTGCACTTACACATTCACTGCAGCATTATTCACAGCAGCAAAGAGGGGGGAGCAACCCCACGTATCCACCAACAGATGAATAGATAAAGAAAATGTGGTACGGTCATCCCTCAGGGGATTGGTTCCAGGACCTCCATGGACACCAAAATTCATAAATGCTCAAGCCCCTTATATAAAATGACATAGTATCTGCATATAACCTACACACATCCTCCCATGTACTTTAAATTGTCTCTAGATTTCTTATTATACCTTATACAATTTAAATGCTATGTAAATAGTTGTTATACTGTATTTTTTAGAGAATAATGACAAGGAAAAAAGTATGTACATGTTTAGTACATATGCGACCACTGTAGGCCTAAGTACATGGCATCCATACCAGCAACAACATTAATGTTTTTTTCAAATATATTTTCAATCTGAAGTTGGTTTAATTCACGGACGTGGAACAGAATATGGAGGGCCAACTATATATACATATGATGGAATATTATGCAGCCTCTGAAAAGGAAATCCTGTCACATGCTACAACATGGATGAAATTCAAGCTAAGTGAGAAAAGCCAGTCAGAAACGGTCAAGTACTATGTGATTCTATTATTATGACATACCCACAGTTTTCAAAATCATAGAAACAGAGAGAAGAGAGGCAGTTCTCAAGGACCAGGGAATAATTAGTAGTTAAAGGGTACAGAGTTTCAGTATTGCAAGATAAAAAAGTTTTGGAGATATGTTGCATAACAGTGTGAACACACTTAACTGTACATTTAAAAACGATTAAAATGGTATATTTAATGTTACACTTTTTTTACAATTAAAAAAAAAACTCATAAAACTGTAAAGGAAACATTGTATGACCAATCAAAGAGGAATCCATTGGAAAAGGGAATAAGTTTTTGAAAACTCATCAAGATGAATGGCTATGGGAGATTTTAATTTTTTTAATAAGAAAAGAAAGTGATACACGTTTGGACATTGTTACCAGATGTGCTTTCATTAAAGCCATAATATACTTTCTCGGAAAGAAAATACAAAAGCCAAAGCAGGGAAAGTGACAGGGAGATGAGGGTGTTATGGTCTGAGCTTCTGAGACCAAAAGCTGGAGTTCCAACCCAGCTCTGCGTCACTACTTAGTTGGGTGACCCCATGCAGGTCACCACAGCTCTCTGACCTGTTTCTCATCTATAAAATAGGAGTAACAGCACCTGCCTTCCAGCATTGCTGGGAGGAACCAGCACTCATCCTCATAAGGGCTTACTGTATAGTGCTTCTCTTCCCTCTAAGAAAGGTGGGTGACACTAAGGAGACTAGAATTTACTGCACAGACCTGGGGCCTCTGAGGTGAGCAAGTGGCCCTCAAACATTATCCTAACGAGGCTGTCCTCTCCAGGGGAATGAGCTCCTATATGTAATGCCCACTTTTAAGCCCTGGCTCTGTCACTCACCAGGGCCCCGGCGTTGTCTTGCTGGTTCCACCGTCCAGGGTGCTTTCCCCTTCTCCAGTAAGATGATCACATTGGGCCTCCGACAGGAAAGTCCTGTACACGGGGAACACATGGGACCTAAACACGCTGTGGTCATGACATCAGAGATGGGCCCTGCAGCTCTATCAATGGAGGTATCAGCCCAGAGGAGTGTAGAAGATACAGAGGGCCCCTTGGGAATGAGGGGCATGAAGACATTCACAGCCAACAGTGTTTCATTTCCAATCTGCAGAGCCAACCACCTTCCTGAAAGGCTGAGCCACAAATTCCTGAGGCTGATTAGTAAGCCATTGCCTCTGGCTCGAACCGCACCCTCCTCTCATCGGTTTTGGGTGCAGGGCATTTCTCCTTCACCAGCTGCCCCTCGAGGATTCTCAACAGGGGCTCTAGTGGTTTCAATTTATACTTGTCTTTTCTCCCTCCACTCCCAGAATGAGTATCCTCCTGCTCCCTCAGGTGTAGAACCCAGACAGGGTACCCAGTCCTCCTTCAGATGTCTGCGTCTTTTCCTCTAAGTCCTCAAAACCTAAGTTCTTCCCTGGCCCTCGGATGGAGGCCATGGCCTGTAGTTACCATCTCTGTGTCACCTCAGTGTCTGCCTTTGGCTTCTTAACAGTACCTGTTAAGTCGGTTCCTTGTATTAAACTCTCAAAACAACCAGGGTGTCCTCGGAAGGTTACATATATTGTTACCATATGACTAGCAATTCTGCTCCTAGATCCACACCCAAGAGAAATAAAAATATGCGTTCATGCAAAATTTGCACAAGAATGCTCACAGTGGCATATTCCTAATAGCTGTAGAGTGGAAAAAGCCCACCTGCTTATCAACGGATGAAGCGACAAACAAGATGTGGACCATCCAGACACTGGAGCATTACTTGGCCATAAAAAGGAATGAGGCATCAATACACGCTACAGTGTGGATGAACCCTGAAAACATTATGTTCAGAGAGAAGCCAGACACTAAGGAGCACATATTCATGACTGCACTTCAATGAAAGGCCAACAGGCAAATTCATAGAGACAGAAAGGAGACTGGTGTTGGCCTGATCTGGGGGTGTACTGGGCAGGGGGAACAAAGAATGACTGCTAAATGGTATGGGGTTTCAGCCAAGGGTAATAAAAATGTTCTAAAACTCATGACAGTCATGGATGTACAACTCTGTCAAGAAAATGACCATCTCTGAACTGCATACTTTATATGGTGAATTGTATAGTATGTGAAGTACATTTTAATAAACCGTTTAAAAAAAGAAAAAAGAAACCCAAATGAAAGTGGTTTTTTTGCCTGACCAGAACGATTGCACATGCCCCTTGAAGGGGCGCTTGTGCATTCCAGAGGAGGGGGAGGGGGAGCTTACCGACAGACACCAGGTTCTGGTAGGTCTCCAACATGACATCTTCATACAAGTCCTTCTGTGTGGGGCTCAGCCCTTCCCACTCCTCCTGGGAGAAGTAGACAGCCAAATCCGCAAACGTCACTGGGGCCTGAAATGGAAAATCTCACAGGAGGCTCGTGATTCCACATGCCTGGAGAAGACAGTGGACTGTCCCACACAGGGACAAGGAATGGGGTACACAGTCAGGATTGGGGTTCCAAGGCCAAAGGGGCAAGTGTGTTAACAGAAGTCAAACAGCATATGACATAACCGTTAGTCAAGATTGCTTGCAAAAACAAGCCTGGCAACTTGGACTTACCGGGCACCAACAAAGTTGAGGTGTTTTTCTAAGCACCTACATATACTGGCTCACTTAGTGCTCGTGTGAGCCTGTGACTGGGCACTACTGAAAGAATCACTGCAATGTCCCAGATGAGGACAGTGGGGCCCCAACATGAGGTGACTTACTGAAGCCCTTACAGCTAGCTAGTCCACATAGGGGTTGGGGTCCAATCTGGGCAGTCTGCTTCTGACTAATGCTCCTGACCACCTGCTTTCTGAAAAGCACATGGCTACATTACACGTGGCAAAGGATTCTTTGCAGATGGGACCAGGTGACCTTAAAATAGGGAGATTACCCTGGATTGTCCAGGGGGGCCCGATGGACTCACAGGAAACTGTAAGAGCAGGGACTTTTCTGCAGCTGTGACAGGAGGAGAGAAAGAGACATCAGGGAGACGCAGGCATGCGCTGGGTTGCACCTGCTATGGCCAGTATGAAGGTGGAAGAAGGGGCCACATGGAAGCGGAAGAAACCAAACCCTGCCAACAACCGGTGAGTTTAGGTGAGGACCCGGGGCTCAGGAGACCACAGATGGCCAGCATCTTGATTTCAGCCTTGAGACCTAAAGCAGAGGCCCCAGCTAAGGCACTAACTGGGTGATGATTAAGTGTGTGCTATTTTGATCTACCAAGTGCATGGTAATGTTATAGCAGTGACAGGGAACAAATACACGTAAGTCAAGGGTGAAGCTGTTTGTTCTGAGAAATGGCATTAAAGATGCCTATGTCTAAAGCAGTGTAGTCTGCCTATCACAGGGGCGGCCCTTACCACCTAGTGGGCCTGGCTCCAATGAACAGCACCTGAACAAGGGCTACATGGAGTGTTTTAAAGTCAGAGAGACTTCCCCGTAGTAAACATGGGTTAGACAGGTAGAAACAAAGTGATGTCAAGAGGCTGGCTCTGGAGCACAACATGGAACCTCCTCCGCATCTGCAGGTCCCATCTGGGCACTTGTCTCCACCTTGAGAAATCACAGTGGCTGTCACCTTCCCCCTGGGGAGGGCATTTCTTCCAACACTGGCAGAGGCCTTCGAGGTGCTGGGCCCACAGCTGAATGGTCATGTGTACACTGAGAAAAAGGAAGGGGCCACAGGGCAGCTACCTGGGTTGTGGGGGCTGTCACGCTCTCCTTGGGGTAACAGGAGGAACCCGGCGAACAGGTCTTGGTTGGGTCTCTGTTAGGCAGGAAGTGTACATGGAGGAAAAGCAAATGCGCCACGTCTTCCGGGATGGAATTTTAACAAAGGAAGAGGAATCGCTGTTTACCTTGGATTTGGGCTTTCCTCGTGCAACAGGCATCCTCTGCTCCCTGATGAGGGTCCGCGTCTGGGCGCGGCAGCGCACTATGGCAGCAGTACTGCAGGACAAGGGAAGTCGGGAGGCTCAGTGGGCCTTCTGGGTGGTCATTGAGTCTCAGGGTAAGAAACTCGTAGCCCCTCACCCTGGACATACACATGCACACAGAGGGAGAAGAGAATGTCTTCTGGAACATTTCTGCCCTTTTCAGGGTCAGAGGTAGGCCACAACCAATGTTACCTGCTCCTAAGATCTCAGAAGGTGCTGGATCAGGAGGCCAATGTGACTTGACAGATACCTAATAGTCCATCTGACAAGTATATACTGAGCACTCACTGAGTGCAGGCACTGTCCCAGGTGCTGCGGGAGCAGTGAGTGCACACAGAAAAGGACCTGCTCGTGCACACCCGACATTCCAGCAGGGAGGACAAATCCACATAAACAGTGTCGGCTGAGGTCATTGCTATGAAGGATAAAAGGACCAGGCAGGGGCTAGAGTGACAGGATTGTGGGATGGTGGGTTCGTGAGGTGGCCTCTCAAAGGTCTAAATGTGTGCTGAGGTCTGAATGTGTACAAGTGTTAGCCACATGGGCGCTAACACTTGTGGAAGAGCATTCTGAAGAAGGGTATAGCAGGTGCAAAGGCCCTGTGGCGGGCGTGTGCTTGGCATGTGGAAGGCAGGAGAAGCCAGTGTGCTGCGTGCTGCAGCAAAGAGGTAGGGAGTGGTAGGCCAAGCGGGGCTGAAGCCAGGAAGGCCAAACCATAAAGGAGGTGGTGAGTGGTTTGGAACTTCCCCCAAATGTGGTAAGACATCACAGAAGAAAAGCCAAAGAGGGAACTCACAGATAGGTACGTAGAAATTTAGTAGAGAAGTGGTGGTGGTGCACTGGGGTGGGAGCAGGGGAAGGGGCAAGATGTCCCACATACCTTCTAAAGAGACCCCAAGGAGACCTTCTTCCCCACAGCTGTACCATCCAACATGCATGCCACTAGCCATATGTCTGTCACAAGTGAGTTCTGGAAATAAGGCTAGTGCAACTGAGGAACTGGGTGTTTTATATTAATTGATTAAAACCTTAATAAGTAATAAATATTAAAGTTATCTAATTAAAATTTACTATCAATCTAAAATTAAAAACCAATCTTCAATTCAATTACTGTAAAACTCTTAAGGTCTGTCTGGCACAGCTTGGGTGTTTGAATCTACTTTTCCTATGAAATGTTTTATGAAATTTAAATGTAGAAAGAGTAACTCCAATAAAAATTAAGTGTCTGGATTGAGGTCCACTGTACTTGTAAAACACATACTAGCAGTATAGAAAAACACATAAAGATAGTATGAAAAAAATCACAGAAAATATCTCACTGGTAATTAGTTATATTGATTACAAGTTGAAACTAATATTTTGGACATACTGAGTTAAATAAAATTAACTTTAATGTTTGTTTTTTTTACTCTTTTCAATGTGGTTACTGAAATTTTTTTAATTCTGTGTTGCACCATGTTTATAGGACAGCACTGCCCCTCCCATCCAGTCTACACTATCTCATCCAGCCTATCCCACCCCATCCAGTCTACCCCATCCTTTCACCGCTCTGCTTACTTCACACTCCCCTAAAACAGCTTGCTGATGCATGTCTACGTGGGCACTGCACCCCCCACTGTGACTCAGATTCCAGGAAAACAGGCAACTGGACATCTGCCCACTGCTCTCCTCTCGAGGCTGAGAACAAGCCCAGCACAGAGCAGCACTCAGGAAGATCTCTGACTGACTCAGTGACCAGTACCCAGGCCATCCAGCCCACCGAGTCGGGGTGGGGCCAACCGGGCCATGCTGAGACCACAGGACAGTTCTGCCAGCAGCCCCCTCAAGCCCTCTCAACTTGTCTTTTGGAGAAAGGTGGGGTCTGAAAAAAGTAGACAAGGGGGCACACTTCTCCCCTCATTGTGAAAAATATGAATCTAGAGAAAAGGAGTACAAGGTACCCCAATCACTCTTCACCCAATATGAACACTTTCCTTACTGCTTTTAAAACATCAAGTCATTTCAGTCATGACATAGCAATGACAACAGTTTGCCCTAAATGCATCAGCAGCAGCTCTGGAGAATGCCATCGGCACATGCCAGTGCCAACAACAGTAGACATGTTGTAAGTAGCCTTTATGATTGCTGAGAAAGACACAGCAGGAGGTGGTCTGGGAAATGGAAGCACGGGTATGTCCTCCACAGATGTTCGTGTGCTTCCCTCCCTTGAAAGCGAGGGTAGGTGAAAATAAATGAAGCCAAGACCATATTAAGTAGAGTTAGAGAATGCATATGTTTTGAGGGTGAGACAGCAGAGATCACCCATGCGTTGTCACAGAGCTTTACATAATGGAACCAGGGTCTGAGCTCCGGCCCATTTCTACACCATCTGCCCTCCTGCTGTAGGACAGGAGTCCACACAGGGAATCCTCTCTGGTGGGCTTCGGGAGGTGTCATTGTTGTACCATAATCACCAGATGTTTGCCTTATAGCAGAGAGGCCAGAGGACTTGGGGAGGTTTGCAGCAACCCGTCTAAGGTGAGGAGCTGTGGCTCAGGGACGAACCCAGTGGCCTGGCCTTCCATTCTCTGACCATGCTGAGCAAGGCTTCCCTCAGCAGAAAGTGGAGACTCAGGGGCCCCATCAGAAGCCTGTACACCTGAATTATCTCTGGATTAGACCCAAGGGCAGGGGTATAAGGAGGTGTCTGAAGCACCTGCCAACTTCCATGGTGTGAATACCCCTGCTGGGCCCACTGTAAACTACCAAACTAAAGTCACTGAGCACAGAGCTGGGGACAGGCATGCACAACAGACTTCTGAGAACCAGTACGAGTCAGTCCCAGCACTCCACCAGGGCTGACTCTGACAATGAAGTCCTCTTTGTCTGGGCATTCTCATATTTAGACCAACATCCCTCAACAGCAGAAGGGGATTAAAGCCTAGTTCTGTGCTCTGGGAAACATCCCAAAGCAGCAGCCTCTCCACAGAAAATTCTTTTGCTGGCTGTTTGTGTTTTGTTTTGAAACATCCATGTAACTTCAGCACCCTGTGGCATAAATCTGATTTGTGTTAACATAAAATCATGTTTTAAATTACTTACCAGATCAGTACATTGCTTGGCTTTTCCCTTCTGATTCCTCAAGTAAAACAGGTTGCTCCCGAAAGTGGCATCATGTCCACTCTATGGTTTCTCAAAGCTGTTTGTGCTCAGCCACGCACCCCAAATTGAAGAAGCACAATTCTTGTCCACAAGTAACTTTCTTTGAGGAACTCAGCTCTGCTGGGGAGGAAAGAACAGCAGTTTGATATAAGGGCATTCTGGCAATGTGTGGCTATGGGGGAACTACCCACAGCCTCAGTTTGCTCACCTATACAATGGGGTGAAGAAAACCTGCATCACCCTTCGCTGTCAAGGACTTTACATGAGATGGCATATGAGAATTTCTTGCCTTACTTCTCCTTGTTAAGTCAGTATACACCGAGCACCCAGGAAACCAAGGAAGGCTGAAACTCACTGAAAGAGCTGTGGTTAGAGTCCTCACCCGGGCCTGACTGGAGAGAGATCGACACCATCTCAGTGGAAGGCAACTTGGCAACACCTTCAGAATGGAGGGTGCACATACTCTTTCCACATTTCTGGTAATTGTCTTCAGATGCCCTCACATGTGTGTAAAAGACAGACTGTGGCAGAGTTTGTAGGAAGAGGCAGGACAGGCATGTGGTGAGCACAGGTGGCTAGAGCTAAGCTGTCTAGGTTGGTCTTCTAACTCTGCCACTTTCTCTGTGTGACTTCACACTCTCTATGTCCTCTGGGTCTCAGCTTCCTCATCTGTAAAATGGGACAAATAACAATGACCCCATAGTGCTGTGGTGAGGATGAAATGAGTGAAAACATGTGGCACACTTAGAGCCAAGTTTAGCAGTGCTAAACAAAAGTCAGTTATCAAGAGATTGGAAACAACCTGACTGAATGTCAGTATGAAGATGGCTAAGTGAACGTTACGTGCCCACATGGGACTCCATGTAGCCTTTAGAAAGAATGAGATGGCACTACATCAGTGGTTCTTCATTGAGGGCAATTTTTCCCCCAGGGGATCCTTGCAATATCAGGGGACATTTTTGGTTGTCAAAACTGGTGGGGGTGGTTTGCTCCTGTCATCTGGTGCGTAGAGCCCCAAGATGCTGTTCAACACCCCACATTGCACAGGACACCCCCAGAGCACAGTGATCTGGCCCAGATGTCAACTATGCTAAGGTTGAGAAACCTGCTCTACATGCACTGTGTGAAGAGGTCTCCAAGAGACGCTGCAATGATGAGGAAAAGGTAGAGAAAAAATGCTTGGAAGAAACAAAACACAAAATACAAATACATGAGTTTGAAAAGGCATAGACAAGTTCTGGAAGAGTGATCAAGAAGCTGGTGGGAGTGAGTGTCTCTGAAGAAGGAAACTAGGTCCCCTGGCATGGTAGAAGAAACCCAAAACTCTCTTCTCCTCTCTACACCTTGGCCTTCCATTACCCATGTACGGAATTACCTCTTCAAAACATTAGCACCACAAATGAAATAAAGAGGCTAGATTCATCACCACAGGCAGGCTGTACACCTGGCCTGTCTCCCAAGTCCCAGACCACAGGGTGGAAAAGGGCTTTGAAAAGCATGAAGCTCAGTTCTTGGTCCTAAGGTAGGGATGGCTCAAACCTGGATGGGAACAAGCTTCAAAGAGTTAATGGACAGTGGCCATGCCTCCCATCAAGGGGCAGGCAATGACGGTCCCCCTCAACTCCACACCCCTCTGGCCTGGAGGGCCATGCCCAGCCCTGAGTTGGGGGCAGGTCCTGACACACTTGAAAGCCAGCATGGACAGTGTCCCCATTTCCTTCCAGCCAGAGCTGGCCTCTGCTGAACCACCTGTCAAATATCGGAAGACTACTGTCCCCTGAGCCTGCCAGCCCCAGAGACAGGATGTATGGGGACACTTTCTCTAAAGACCTAAGTCCATTTGTACCAGAAAACACAGACGCTGCATGTTAGGATAGGACCTGCCATTTCTCTTAGCACAAGGACAGGCATTATCAATTTAGGACGGAGCTTGGAATGTCCCTGTCATGGGGAAGTGCACCTGTCAGGACTGCCTGTCCTAAGATACTGAAAGCACTGGTCACTCATCTGCTCCCCTCTCCACAACACTGATTTCTTTGATTCCTAGAAGCCCCGCAGGAACCCGCAAGCTCTCAGAGTTGTAGCTCTTAGCCCTGTCTGTATACTAGAATCTCTTTAATAAATACTGATGGTGTGCCCATCCCAGGCCAATTAAATCAGAATCTCTGGGGACTGAATCTGGGCCTTAAAAAAAAAAAAAAAAAAAAAAACTTTCCGAGGTGATGTTAATGGGAGGCCAGGGTTTATAATCTCTGCCCAGCCAGAGCCTTGAGAGCAAGGATGAAGTGCTAAACCCTCTAGCCTGAAGCCCAGGCCCAATGTTGGAGCAGAATAGACTTTAATGGGATGAAGGGATGCCACTGAGTCAATGAAGGTGGCCATTGCTGGCTTGGAGCTGACTGAAGTGCCCATGGGAAGCTGGTGTTGACTCTGAAAACAGCAGCTGCTGTCACCCCGTAATCCCTTCACCCTGCTTTACTTTTCAAATGCTTATTACCACCTGTGATGAATTTAATTGTGGGCTCCCTCCCAGCTCCCTACTAAATGTGCAGTCCAGTATAAACCTCATCTATCTCGTTGGCTGACTAGCATGGTACCTAGCCCCTGGCAGACACTTGACTGAGTGGCTCTGACAGCCCACCTGGGCTTCAAGCCACAACACTGTGCTTTCTTCTTATCTCAGGAACATCACTCTTTAACACCGCTCCTCCAGTGCCCTCGGCTTTCTCCCTATCCTTTCTTGGGAATGTCCAGAATATCCTCCTCATGGTCCTGTATACCACTGATTATTAACTAGGATGATTCTGCCCTCCAGGGGACACCTGGCAGTATCTGGAGACATTCATGCTTTCACAATTAGGTCAAGGGGTTTGCTATTGGCACCTGGTGGATAGAGGCCAGGGATAATGATAAACATCCTATGACACAGAGGACACAGTCCACACCACCCCAGAAAAATTATCTGGCCCAAAGTATCCATAGCGAAGAGGCTGAGAATAGGACACAGACACACCTCCAGCCCCTGGGGTTATGGGAAGATACAACTCCTCATGCCCTGCCACTTTCCAGGTCCAGTCTTCCCCACCACAGGTTGCCTAGGGACATCTCCACCTAGGAAGACCCTCTGCTCCGGGTCTCCCAGAACTCTGACTAGAAAGCTCTGAATCTAAGCCCCTACCTAGAGTTTTACTTTACCTCTTGACCTGAAATGTTTATTCTGGGGCTCTACTTTTTGCTTGTCTTCCTGTGGATCTTATTTTCTGGGTTTGGAATCTTCATGGTTATTATATTAATAATAAAACAATTATACTTTACATATTGCTTATTTGTGTCAGGTACTGTTCTACATAATGCTCACCATAAGCCTGGGATTGGTACTATTATTGTCCCCACTTTGCAGGTGAACTGAGAGGCAGCAGATTTAGGTGATTTCTCCCCAATTCGCACAACTAGTGAGTGATGGAACCTGGAGTCCCAAAGTCCACGCTCTTCTCCAAGCTCCCCTAGTCACCTTGCCACAGGTTCCACAGGCCAGGGCAGGCTCTGCCCTCCCTTCAAATGTATACCAAGGCAGAAGCAACTGGTGCAGCTCACCTACTGGGGACACCACTGCTCAACTGGGAGAAACCAGACCCTCAGCTTCAAGGACAAAAGCCCAGTCTCAAACTCTGAGATGAAAACCCCTTCAGCATTCACCACTGCACCCCTACCCCCGCACTGGGTCAAAGAACAACCAGCAGTACGACAACAAACACCTGGCACATACACAGTGCTTGGTAAATGCTAAGCTCTACCCTGGGTGTTTCACCTGTTACCCCACTGGATTTTCCCACCACCCAGGCAGGCGGTTTCATCGTCCCACTTAACCCACAAGGGGAGCCTTGCACAACACAACACCGCCTTTCCCAGGGCCCATCGCACCTGTGCAGACGCTCAGAATGCTCCCCACCGGACCTCCTTCCACAGTCACAGGCAGATACACAGCAGGACAACACAATCACGCAACTGCAAAACCACTAACACTCCCAGTGTCGCACCCAGCCGCCCTAGATTGATAAATAACTACATCGCTCTCGTCACACACACAAATGCGCTCCAACCACACAAATCCTCAAGGCGCATTTATACCCATTCCCAGATCCCTAGAGGCGCCGTCATTTTTCTCCTATCAACACCACAGAGCACACAATGAAATACACGATACTGAGACACGCCCCCGTCACCACACGTGACTCCGCCACGAAGACAAACACAGAGCCACCCATACACACCCCTTCTCATACCACATCCAGCACCACCACACATTTCAAACACACGGTCATGACCCTAACCCTCACACTCCATCCGACACTAGACACGCAATCCCACGCAGCCTTGGGCCCTCGATCCCCCGCGGCGTCACGACTTCCCGCAGCCTCACAGCCACGCAGCCGCCGGAACATATACATAGGTCTGCGTCCACTCTTCCGTCCTCGCGGGTCGCGTACTGGCAGCGCCTATTCTGAAAGCTGTGCCCGCAGCCCACTTTCCCAGCGCCTGCGGCCGCCCCTCCAGGATCCCAGTGGGCACCACGGTCCCCGCCCCTTCACATGTGGGACTCGTAGGCAGGCCATGGCACCGCCTGCGGGACCGGCCCCAGAGCAAGGCCCCGCTGCTAAACAAAACCACGCGGCGAGAGCTCGGTCACAACCACACGTCCAGGGGCGTCCCACAAGCACTGGCCTGAGGCCCCGCCCCTCTGCACGTAACGGCGTACGCCAGCCCGCTCGGGCAATCAGAGCGTCCTTGGGAGCGTCACCGCCAGGCCTGCCCAGCGCCAATCCACGTAGCACGCACAGTCGCGTGTGGGGCTAGCTCAGTTTGCGCTGGCTCCATGCCTCGTTCCCCTTGTGAAGTCACGCGACGGCACTCAGGCGCTGAGGCCCATCCTTGATCTAGTCAACCAAACCCACCCTCCGCAGTCCGCCGCTTTCCTCGGCTTCCACACCTGCGCGTTCCCGTCTGGGGGCTTCTAGCCCCAGCACTCTCCCCCCTGCGCCGGTATTCTCCGGTATTTAGAGCCAGACTCACCCGCGGACGCTGAAGCGCACATTCGTGCGTGCGCACTGCGAGTTCAGTGCGCAACTCCCAGAAGCCTCTGGGGCGCAGGGCGGTTCGGTGCGGCCACGCCCAGGCGTGAGGTGGAGACAACCTGGGTCACTGCTGGCTCTGACCTGTCTTTCCCAGGGACGAACTGGCTCGGAAGTGAGGCGGAGGAATGTTTCTCCAGGCCAGAAGAGGAATCTCACTTGCGCTTTTATCGACCGAGAAGCCCCAGAGTTCTTTGCGCGGCCTCTTTCTGGCGCCCAGACTCTGTTTTCTGGGAGACCCTGGAGCCAGGTTCCGTGGTGCTGACGCTGCGCGTCCTCCAGAAGTGCACGAGGGAGTGGAGCCGTTTTTGTAGTGTGGTGGCTGAAAAATGACTGCTAGAAATTTATAACTTGCAGGAAATTACTGTCTGACTATCGCCATGGGAACATAGACTTTTCATTATATGAACATAACATTCTATAACAAGCTTTCTGCTTCTCTAACCCCGCTTGCTTACCCTACCTGTGGGTCAACAGGTAATGACTAGAAGAAAAATAGACCTTTGTGTTCAGACAGAATAAAGAATGGGATTTTGGGCTTAAAAACCCTGTACCTCTACATTTCGGGGCTGCTTAATTTAGGGTCTGCGTACCCCTGGCAGACTCAGCTGGCTGAATAAAGAGTGTGTTCCCTATAACTCACTGAGTTCTGGTGGTCCGTGTGTCTTTTGAGGGCTGGCGGGTACAATATTTGGAGGCCCCAGAGAGATTTCAGGAAGTGGCCCTGAGATCTACGACCCGACTGGCCTCTGAAGTGGCCCTGTTACAGATTCAAAGGGGTGGCCAACCTGAGACATTCCAGGGCCCTTGAATGCTGTGACGAAGTTAATGCAATTGTCAAAGACGCAACTTTCAGGACACGCTCTTTGTTCTTGGTCCTGATGGAAACCTGGACCCTCCGAGGCCTCAGTGTCTGGATAAAAGGTACCTTTCCGTTTCTGTTAATTCGTCTTTAGTGAGTCTTTGGAGCGACTGGACGCAGTTATATCTCCTGAACTGTGGCCAGGCTGCGGGACACCGCCTTCTGTGCCCTGTTGTCTGGTTCTGTTTATTGTCTCTGGTCTTGTCTAGGTTGTGGGTGACTTCTCTGAGTCCACTCACACCTCAGTAATTGTTCACGTCTGAGTGTCTGTTTTGTGTTTGCGTTTTCTGCACAAGCGGTGGGGGGAAGCCCAAGTTCACAGAAGATACCCTTGGGGTGTCTCCGACATTTCAAAGAAGGGTTTGTAGAGTGAGCTGACTATGGCATAAAGTTTTCTCCAGGTAGACTAAGGACATTGTGTGAAGTTGAGTGGCCATCTTTTGGTATAAACTGGCCTCTGGTTCCTTTGACAAGGGTTTGGTGAGGAATGTTTGGAAGATTGTCACGGGAGACCCAGGACATCCTGATCAGTTTTCCTACATCCATCAATGGTTAAACCTTGTTCAGAACCCCCCTCCTTGGCTCCGCTGGTGTGCCCTTTATCTGAGGGCATGAGTTTTAGTTGTGGGCACCCTGAAACATGCAACAACTGAATTTCCAAGACGGCCCAGTCCCTCAGTCCTCCAATCTCCACCGGAGAACAGTGACCTTCCCCCACCCTATAATCCAGGACAACAGAGGTCCAATAGCACCGCCTCACCTCCTCGGACGCGAGCAGGTAACCCCTATGGGCCTCCTGCTCCCGCTATGGGCGGGGCACTAGCCAATACCACCACCTTGGCCATTCTCCCCTTGTGAGAAGCACCACCCCAGGGGCATCACACTGACAGGCCCTTTATGGTTTACATGCCTTTTTCGACTAGTGACCTGTACAACTGGAAGTCACAGAATATGCCTTTCTCTGAGAAACTCCAGGCATTAATGGGACTCTTAGAGAGTGTCTTTCAGACTCACCGCCCCACTCGGGACAATTGTCAACAGCTTTTAGTTACCCTCTTCACCATGGAAGAACGTGGCCGCATTCGGGCAGAAGCACAAAAGATAGCTGCAGGAGGTAGAAGAGTTGAGGAAGATGGGAACAGATTTAAGAAGAATTTCCCTCCACCCACCCAGACTGGGGACACAATTCTCAGGCTGGGAGGACGGCATTAGATCGGTACCACCAGATTCTAATTGGGGGAATTAAGATGGCTGTGCACCACCTTTCTAAGGTAACTGAAGTTATACAGGAACCTCAGGAATCCCCTGGAGTGTTTCTTGAATGACTACAGGAGGCCCCTGAGAACCAACGGGCAATTAATGTAGCCTTTGCTATTCAGGCGGCCCCTGATATCTGGCGTAAATTGCAGAAATTAGAAGGTTTTGCAGGGATGAACCTGTCCCAACTTTTTGAGATAGCCCAGAAGGTGTTCAACAACAGGGAAGCACCAGATGACCCCAAACATATGGCTAAAATAATGGTAGCTGCCGTACAGGAGGAGAGATTAGGGAAGATTAGGGCACAACAAGGGAGGTCAGAAAGAGACCCACATAAGGGTTGCACACCCCTAAGAAAAAATCAATGTGCCTACTGCAAGAAAGAAGGCCATTGGAAGAATGAATGTCCTGAGAAAAATGCAAAAGACCAGGGACACCGCAAGACTAAAATCCTCATCACTGAGGAAGAGGACTGACAGGACCAGGGCTCCTACACACTAAGCCCCAAGGAGCCCAGGGTAGCCTTAAAAATTGGGGGCAAAACTGTTAACTTCCTGGTGGACACCCACTCAGTGTTAGTCAACCCAGGGGGACAAATCTCCAAATGAAAGACCACTGTCCAAGGGGCCACGGGCAAAACACGAGAATACCCATGGACCACTGAAAGGACTATAGATCTGGGGCGAAGGATAGTGACCCACTCTTTCCTCGTAATTCCAGAATGTCTGGCCCCACTTCTTGGTAGAGACCTACTCCAAAAGCTAAGGGCTACTATCACATTCGGAGAGAGTACACCTCATATCCATGTCTGCCCCCCTGTCAACCATCTTAGTTACCTGTTGTCTGTCTGAAGAGTACCTCCTCTATGAGAAGGAAGAAAATGTAGACCCGTCCACGGGGCCCTTACTAGATAGACTCCTGACAGAATATCCAGGGGTATGGGCTGAAAGCAATGCCCTGGGGTTGGCTAGGCACCAAGCCCTGGTAGTAGTGAGTTTAACTGCTACCGCGACCCCTGTCCAGGTTAAGCAGTACCCGATTGCCTATGATGCCAAAATCGGTATAAGGAAGCATATCCCTTGGCTGTGGGAAGCAGGAATTCTCGTGCCGTGCCAGTTGCCGTGGAACGCTCCCTTACTCCCAGTCCAGAAGCCTGGTACTCAGGATTGCCGGCCAGTACAAGACTTAAAAGAAGTGAACAAGAGGTTTAAAACCATCCACCTGACTGTACCCAACCCGTACACTCTCTTAAGCTTGCTGCCTCCTGAGAGAACTGTTTATACCATATTAGATTTAAAGGATGCTTTCTTCACCATTCCCTTAGCCCCCAGCAGCCAGCCTATCTTTGCCTTCAAGTGGACAGACCTGGAGTGGGGATTCTCGGGCCAACTAACCTGGACACATTTACCATAAAGATTCAAAAATTCTCCTACCCTATTCGATGAGGCCCTAAGTGCAGATCTCTGTCCCTTTCGTCAACGTAATCCTGACTGTACGTTACTCCAGTATGTCAATGATTTACTATTAGCAGCTGAAACCGAAGAAATCTGTCTCACAGCAACCAGGGACTTACTCGGCACCCTAGAGGCATACGGGGACTGGGTCTCAGCTAAGAAAGCCCAGCTATGCACCCAGTCAGTGGCCTACCTTGGATATACCCACAAAGGAGGAAAATGAACTCTCTCCCAGCAGAGGATTGAAGCCATTCTTCAGATTCCGGTACCCACCACCTTTTTCTTGATGAGAAAGGTAAGAGAATTCCTCGGGGCAGGGGGCTTTTGCAGACTTTGGATTCCTGGATTCTCAGAGATCGCAAAGCCCCTGTACTCGGCTACAGGAGGAAATTAGCACCTCAATTGGACAGAGACAGAACAGAAGGCCTTTGACCTTCTCAAGCAGGCACCCAGCCCTTGCTCTTCCAGATATCACCAGGGGAATTCATCTTTTTGTAAGTGAGACTAAGGGAATTGCCAAAGGGGTCCTAACTCAAACGCTAGGCCCATGGCGCTGACCAGTAGCCTATCTAAGAGACTAGACTCGGTGGCCTCCGGATGGCCACCCTGCTTATGAGCCAGAGCCATTGCAGCGATGGCTCTCTTAGTCAAAGAGGATAACAAACTCACCCTTGGGCAGAGTCCAGACATTACTGCCCCTCATGCGATAGAGGCCCTTCTCCACAGTAGCCCAGAACAGTGGATGACTAACTCCAGAATCACTCAATATCAGGCTTTCCTCGACCAGCCAAGGATCAGTTTCTCCAAAGCAACTGTCATCAACCCAGCCAATCTATGGCCACACCCAGACCCCCAGATCCCCATTCATGACTGCATAGATTTTACTGATGCTGTGTGTTCCTCGCAGCCAGACCTCAAGGACTCCTCTCTGCCTGAAGCCAATGAAGTTCTGTTAATGGACGGGAGCAGCTTCATGCAAGAAGGAAGAAGGTACGCTGGAGCAGCGGTCGTAACTCTAACTGGCACTATCTGGTCACAGGCTCTTACCCATGGGACTTCTGCTCAAAAGGCTGAACTCATCTGAGGCACTAAGATGGGGAAAGGATAAGGCAGTCAGAATATACACAGACAGCCGACATGCCTTTGCCACTGCACATGTACATGGAGCCATCTACAAGGAAAGAGGGCTTCTGACTTCCGCTGGGAAGGACATCAAGAACAAGGAGGAGATCTTAGCCTTACTTGAAGCCATATAGATGCCTAAGGCTCTGGCTATTGTTCATTATAAAGGGCATCAAAAAGGGAATAGTCCTGAGGCTGAGGGAAACCGATAAGCCGATGCAGAGGCAAGAACAGCAACCACAAGGCCAGTGGGGCCCCCACCACATCTACTGACTGTTGTCCCTTACCCAGAACTGCCTCCTATATGGCGGAAGAGGACATATATTTTCAAGACAAGGGAGCCACTAGAAAACATCAGGTGGTGGACTACCCTAGATGGAAAAATTAGGCTCTCACGGGCCCTTGGAAGGACTCTCCTCCACCAACTACACCAGACCACACACCTAGGGCAGACTAAGATGCTCCAAGCTTTAGAAACCTACTTTCACTTGTTAGAAGAGAGAAAAACCACAGAGGAGATTGCCTCACGATGCTCAGTTTTGCTCAGTTTGTGCCCAAGTTAATCCAAAGAGAGAGAAGATAGAAGAACCTAGGCATAGGGAAAGAGGAACTTATCCGGAGGACCACTGGGAAATCGATTTCACTGAGGTAACCCCGACTGTGGGGGGCTACAAATATTTGTTTTTACAGACACCTTTTCAGGATGGGTAGAAAGGCCTTCCCCACTAGGAAAGAAACTGCCTTAGTAGTTACTAAGAAACTACTATAAGAAATCCTCCCTCGATTTGGTCTTCCTGGAACTGTAGGGTTGGATAACAGGCCAGCCTTCGTAGCAAAGGTATCACAGCAATTGGCTAGCTAACTAAATTTGCAATGGAAACTCCACTGTGCCTACTGACCCCAGAGTTTGGGCCAAGTATAGCAAGTGAATTGGACCCTAAAAGAGACATTAGTCAAGTTAGGATTAGAAACTGGTGGGACCTTGGTAGAACTTTCCCCTTTGCTCTTCTTCGAGCCAGGTGTACTCCATGTATTAATGGATTCACCCCATTTGAAATTTTCTTTGGAAAACCCCCACCTTTAGTACCTAGAATAGAAGATGAGAAAAAGGCAGAAATGCATAACCTTGTCTTACTTAAGTCTTTACAGGCCCTTCAAAGTGTACAGAAGGAGATTTTGCCCCGGGTTCGTGCTATCCACTCAGCTCCGGGGGATGGACTTCCCCACCAGTTTCACCTTGGGGACTCTGTGTGGATCCGAAAGTTCACTTCGAAAGGACTAGAACCCAAGTGGAAAGGACCCTTCGCTATCTAATTGATGCCCACTGCAGTTAAAGTAGACGGCATCCTATCATGGATTCATCACTCCCATGTGAAGGTAGCACGAGAGTGGACAGCTGAGGAAGATGGGCCCTTAAGACTAAGACTCAAACATACATAAGTCTAACCCTCTATTTCTTCATTTTTTCCTCTTTATCCCAGGCATACAGAAACATTCACCAGTCTAGAGTATGGGAACTTATAGTAACCAAGATCAGTAAAATTATTGCCCAGAACATCACCAGCCATGGTACTGCAGAGATCCGAGTAGACTTGTGCCAGCTTACCAAAGATCCCCTTGCCATTGCAATGGCCAGACACCACCTTGGATCAGGATCCTTCATAGGTGGAGCTTTCATAGGCGGAGGAGCATACTTTGGCTACAACGGGGAACCCAGCTGTGGCATATTATCGGCTGAGAAAAGCCTTTTGGGAATAGGACTCTATATTTGTCCTCAAGGACGTAACAAAGGGATATCTGGCCGCATGAGAAATATGGGACGTGGATGTGAGGGCTGAGACCAATTTTCTTGTGCTAACGGGTTGTGAAACTATCCGTACTATAGATAATTATAAAAAAAACAGAATGATAATCATATTAGATTAATAAGAGGACCAAGCCCCTCCATGTGCTCTCTTGAGTCTTGCAATCCTATCATAATCACCATCACAACCGGTAGCCCTGGGGGACAGCACTATTGGCTCACAGGACAGCCATGGGGTATCAGATTATATAAAACTGGGTACGATTCAGGATTATATTTTACTATACAAGTTAAGAACCCTCCCAGGAAAGCTCACCCTATAGGACTCAACAAACCACTTCTAGTTCCAGAACTACCCCAAAGTCTTACATCTAAGAGAACTCCTGTTTCCGGAACAACTCCAACTCCAGCTCTAGTGTCTCCAGGTAGTAGCCTAACAGCTATTAAACCCCAGACATTCGACCTGCCACAAACAGAACCAGAAGAGGAATTAATAACTATGTTAACAACAATACACAAGGGCTTAAATAAGACCACCCCAGACAGTACAAGATTGCTGGTTGTGCCTAAACCCAAAACCCGCTTATGTCAGAGTAGGAATTCCCCTAAACCTAACTGAGCTCCGTAGTGTGAAGGCTGTGAATGAGAAACTCCTCAACTCACCTTAGACATACAAGGAAAAGGAACCTGCCTAATTTCAAAGAACTATTCCAAGCTGTTGGCATAGTCACCTTACTTCAATAACTGTAATTGTACTATCGAAGTACCAACCTCAGGGAGTAAATACTATAAGGCTCCAAATAATACTTGGCTAGCATGTGATAGCAGGCTCACTGTGCTGCACCTGTTCTTTTTAACTCAGGTGAGGCTAATATTTGTATCCTAGTCTTTGTACTCCCCCAGGTGTCCCTTTACAATGGGCCAGAAGGCAGACTCCACTTCTATCAGGACAGGTTGGGGAAATGGGCCATACCAGTCTTAGTACCCCTTCTTGAAGGACTTGGAATAGCAGGCTCAGCGGCTGTAGGCACTACTGCTCTCATCAAGGGAGAAAATGAATTATGTGAGATTGGAATACAGATAGGTAAGGATATCAAGACTTTAAAAGACACCATCAGCAGGCTAGAACTTCAAATCGATTCAGTAGCAGAAATAGTCCTTCAGAATAGGTTTAAATTTATTATTCTTAGAACAAGATGAATTATGTATGGTTCTAGGTGAAACCTGTTCCTTCTATGCCGATAACTCTGGAGTAATTAGAGAAAGCTTACAACTAGTACAAAAAAATTTAGATGCCAGGGAGAGACGGAGACTAAAATCAAATAACTGTTTTCATAGGATGTTCAATTGGTCACCATGGCTAACAACCCTTCCATCTGCTGTAGCAGGACCTTTAATCATCCTCCTCTTGTTGTTACATTTTGGGGCTGCTTAATTTGGGGTCTGCGTACCCCTGGCAGACCCAGCTGGCTGAATAAACAGTGTGATTCCTATAACTCACTGAGTCCTGGTGGTCTGTGTGTCTTTCGGGGGGCTGGCAGCTACAACAGTAGTTGTGTAGTGTGTGTGTAGGGAACCACAGATTGTGAATATGTGTGTGTATTTGTGGAAGTGTCCTAGTGTATGTATGTAGCCCAGTTTTTGTGCTTGTGTATAGGAAACCACCGTTTGAGACCTTGAGTGTAGAGGCCCAATTTTTGTATTTTTATACATGTGTATATATAATTTTGATTCCAATGCCAGTGTGTGGGTTTTTTTTCCCCCACCATGAAGCAGTTTTCCAACACATCAGCTGAATGTCTTACATCCATTCTGACACTATGTAGCTGGCTAGTGTCAGTTCCTACAGCTCAGTCCCCAAGACTGTCTCGAACCCCCACATGTCTCCAGCATCAGCTGCCATTCACAGTCCAGGTTGTCATCTGTGCATCAGACTGACCAACTAATGATTCCTTTTCTAGTCTTTGGTTAATTTGCTAGAGTGACTCATGGAACTCAGAGAAATATTTTACTTCCTAGACCACTGGTTATCATAAAAGGATATATAACTCAGGATGGCCAGATGGAAGAGATGCATGGGCCAAAGTACATGGGAAAGGCCTTGGAGCTTCCATGTTCCTTGAGCGTGCCACTTTTTGCACACTTTCATGTGTTTACCCCTCAGCAGCTCTCTGAAAGCCATCCTTTGGGTTTTTATGGAGGCTTCATTACATGGGCATGACTGACTAAACCGCTGATGATTAAACTCAATTTCCAGCCCTCGCCCCTCCTAGGAGGTCTGGAGTGGAACTTAAAAGTTCCAACCCTCTGAAGCTATGTTGATTTCTTGGCAACTAGCCCCCATCCTAGAGGCATTCCACAACCAGCCATCTCATGAAGGTTACAACAGATTCTTTTATCACTTTCAACACTTAGGAAATTCCAAGGGTTTAAGGAGTTCTGTGCAAGGAGAACAAGTATTTCTTAGAAATCCCAGTGTGTAAGGTAGTGGGGGACCAGGGCTTGTTTGCACTGGTGCGGCCCTATGAGTGCGTTTTGGGGGACTGGGTATTTAAGAGTGAATGTGAAAAGCTAGTTTTGGTTTCCCAATTCGGTGACTAGGTGGTATTAATCAAAATAGCAGCTGACATGCACTGTTATTAGGCTTTTTCCCTATTACCACCACCACTAGTAGCAGCAGCTAGCATTTACCGATTGCTGTCCCTGACCCAAAGTGTTTTTCCACTTAAGGTTTAATTTCATCCTTTTCACTTGTCTCTTAGTTCGTTTCTACTGAAATCTCCAATTTCCAGGTGTGTAAACTGAGACACAGGGAGATTAACTCATTCAAGGTCACATAGAAAAAGTCAGAGCTGATTTTTGAATCCAAGTCTTGCTGACTCCAAAGCCCCTGCTGTTTCCACCCCTCCAGGGTTTTCTTGGAGCAAGCTTCTTCTTGGGCTGAGAAAGTCTTCTGAGTACCTGGAACAAGAGGGATGACCAAGAGATCCAAGAAATCTCAAGATAAACCTGTACCTTAGCAGTTTCTTTGGTGTTTTCTTTAGACCATCTACCAAGAATATAATTCTTCTTGCTATTTAAGGGGACTTTGGTGGTAAAGTTTGAGAAGCTGTAGTCTGAAGAAAAAGCTCTATGCATCCAGAGACCCCATAGCTACAGAGAGACCAGAGTCCCAGGGGTCAGACGTTTGAATCCTGATCAAGCCCTGTTCTGCCCATTCTCTGAATGAGGCAACCTTCCCCAAGAGGTCTATAGACTTGTCTAAGACAGTGAGTTTGTCCCAGAACCAGGCCTTATCTGGGTTAGTCATTTTTCCCTTGGCTTCATGACCTCTGCTGACATCTTGAAGCTAACACATGTTGTCTGGGAAGGTGGTTTCCCTAAGAAATTGATCACAAGATGGCCACTCCCAGTCCCAAGATTGTTAAATGAACCGAGAAATGGATGCAGGGACAAATGAATGCTGCTAGCTTGAGCACACAAAATTACGCTTTAAAGATATTACACTGTTTTTTAGCAAGTGAAATTTTGGGAGCCAAGGTTCAAACCAGAAATGTCTGATACAAAAATCACAATGATATTCCAGAGCTTGATCTTAAGCCATTTTTGCTTATTATTTCATTTATTCTTTTATTTTTCCAATATTTCCTTTTAATTTTTATCATGTGCCAAGTATTTCGCCAAGTTGATGTAAAATGGTAGAATCCTAACAAAATAAAGATGGTCTCCAGAGTCATGAAGATCACAAGGACCCTTACAAGCAGACAAATAAAAATACAAAAAAACACAGTGCATTCATTAACACGACATATTCATATTACATGACATTCATATAATGTAATGTATAACATACACAACACATTGTGATACACATAATATTTTCATCATCCACTAACACATCACATAAGGTGGGCTGAGAAAGATTTGTGTAATTAGGGTAATGTAAGTTTTGTGTCATATTTAAACTGTAAGAAGAGTTCACATATCTCTAGGGATACTCAACGTTAGAGCCCTCCTTTGGAGCTCCTGAAATTATACATCAGAGGTTTGTGGAGCTGTTGATTGGGAAAGACATGCCCTACATAGATGTCATGATTAGAGGAACCCAGCTGGGTTTCAAATATGAACACCAAACCCATATTTCCTCTGAATTGCAGGTGATGATTTACAGTTGAGCTGCTTTCCGCAGGGCAACTCAATGCCAGGCACTGTACACCAGGGGACAGCAAAGATTTCTGAAGATTAAAGATTCTCTGGAGCAATACCATGGGGATGAATATGTAGCCTTGAATAAAGTTTTCTAATACGCTCACTTAATGAATCAGGTTTGAATCTGTCCCCCCAACACATGCATTTGGGACAGCCCAAAAAGTGATCCAGGCTGACATGGCATAGTTAGCTCACTTTGGCCTTGGACTTGAGGAATGACTTGGGGAAGAATTGAAAGTGGAGATTGCCAGAGCCAGCTGGCTAAGATCGAACAGCTCCTAAAAGAGGGGGGTGAAGCCTAAGAAAAGAAGGAGACAGAAAAGATCTTTCAGGAGGGCCTGCAGCCTCAAGTTTATTTAGCATAGCCTTTATATATCTTTTTGAATACAATAGCAAAGCACAACGTACATTACCATAGGAATGCTCATGTTTACATAAGATCATGAATATCCTTCTCTCAGGGCATAAACATTCTTGTTTCAGAAGCTGTAAAATATTCCATTGCCTTAAAAGGGTTACTTTTCGAGGCTCCCCAGGGTCAGTAATGTATAACTTAACATCCTGCTTCCTAGAACCATTGTTTCAGCAAACTCAGCAGCTGGTTTATGGCTATCAGCTACATGACTTCTTCAGTGTCTCATAATGGCTCCTGACAGGAGATGAGAGCATGGGTCTCTCTGACTCTTTACTTGTTCTTGCCTGGATTTATTTGCTATCTATAGTTATTGATCCTAGTCCACAACAGATGGTTCCCAGCTGGGATCGCCTCCTGAGGGGATGATCTCTGCCATTGAGGTGATTCCTGAATAGGGATGGAGAAGAGAGTGTCATCTATTTCAATGTGACATTTCACCCTAACAGTACATCTTTAAGGAAAAAAAAAAAGCTTTATTGAGATAGATACCATACAGTTCACCCATATAAAGTATACGATTCCATGGTTTTTAGTATATTTATAGATATGTGCAACCATCACCAAAATTAATTTTAGAATATTTTTATCACCTCAAAAGAAATCTCATGATTTTTAAATATTGCTCTCCACTCCTCCCATTCCCCTATACTAAGCAAACTGTCCTAAATCAACTCAGGGCTGGATACCAGACAAGAGACCATCCTTATAGCTCAGAGTCCACCAAAATTATTTGAACTAGCCAGTCCTAAGGTGTCTCCCCTGCCCTGCCTTCATTTCCCTAGGAAACCACTATAAAGGCTCTGGGTCATGCTTTCCCTTGGCTCCTTTCTACCTCCTGACCAGATATGGTGCTTTCTTATGTGACCCTATGTGGAGCAGTGGATACGCTTCTTTTGGAAAATAATATAAGTTATAAAATCTCATATAGGTATTTGCTTCTAGGTCTGTCACCTAGTGATACCTAATCAAATCCTGGGTAGATTATAAAACACCCCTCCTGGCATGGAACCCTTGCCCCATGAGCCAATATTCTCAGTGGCACTGCACCAACGTAGAACTTCTGCCATGTCAGATTTCCATATCTCATATTTCAAATCCACTTGCCCAGAACTTAATCTCAGCAACAGATAGCTGGGGGCAGGGTGAGAGATGCTGCTATTATACACTTAAAAGAGAGTCCTCTGGGAGCTGGGGGGAGACAGTGCTAAATTTTAGTAGATTCTCTAGAATCAACGTTTATTTGCTGTATGCTCTTAGGACTATTTCTGGACACATTAAATGGATTCATTTTAAAAGGAATCCACTATGCAGGTACTGTCATGCCATAAATGGAATTCCCCACCTATACATCTCTTAGAATCACTGTGTTGATTCACCATGATGCCCATGTCATTCAATATAATTAACACGTTCATTCCTCACCTTTACTCAGCATTCACTTAATTCTTCATTCTTGAAACACTGTGCTTTTGGCTTTTGTATAATCACACTCATCGTGTTTTGTCCTGCTATTCTGGCTTCTGCTGACAGCCTTTTTTGCTCCCTCCTCATCCAATATTAAACCCAGATTCCCGACCATGACTACTACAATGAAAAGGATAACAACCTGCATATTTAAAAAAAAAAAAATCATATGTTGTTTGAAGACAAACAGCATATATAAGCATATTTAAAGATACAGAAAAGTTGACCATAAAAAAAAAAATGAGAAAAATGTATACCCTGTAACTCAGTCTATTTGGGCATCTATAACAAAAAATACCATAAACTGGGTGGCTTATAAATCACAGGAATTTATTTCTCCAAGTTCTGAGGGCTGGAAGTCCAACATCAAGGTGCTGGCCCATTCAGTGTCTGACGAGAACCTGCTTCCTGGTTCACAGGCATTGCCTAAATTCCACATCTTCACATGGAGGAAGAGTCAGGGATCTATCTATCTGGGGTCTCCTGGTTAAAGGCATGACCGTTATGAGCTATCACAAAGCCCTCATGAACTATCCCCACTGAGAGGCCCTGCTTCCTAAAACCACCTTGGGGATTAGACTATCAACATATGCATTTTGGGGGACATTGCACTGAACATAATTATCAAACATCAGCCAGTTCAGCCCTACTAGCCCTACAAGACAAAGCAAATTTTAAGGCAAAACATTACACTTACAGGTAAAACAGAACACTACAAAATCAACAAGGTGAATTTCCCAGGAAGAAATAAGATTAGAACTTTGTTTTTAATAAAAAGCATACCTTCCAAAAAGAGCAAAACTTAAAAAGTTATATAAGTATAGAGAAAAGAGGCACAACCACCTTCCCAGTAGGGTGTTGAATACCCAGGGCTCAGTCACTGATCAAGTGCTTGGTCTCACTGGGCCTGGTTTTCTCCAACTGTAGTACTGGGGTTACATTAGAAACTATGTCACAAGGTGACTCTATTTACTGTATATCAAACCACTTAGAGGCGTGCAAGTATTCCAGAAGCAATAGAAATAAATACTATTGTATTTATCTGACCTTTCTGTATCTGACCTTGTGTGTTTTTACTCCACTCTGCCTTCATTTCTTGAATATAACGTATTCATAGTAATAGTCATTTTACCTTACTGAACCCATGCACCTCCTGAATCAGCCAAGTTTAAGTCCTTCTCCCACATTTTCCCACATGTGAAGGATATAACAGGATAATACCATCCTGTAATGGTCACTGATCTCATATTGGTAGATTGCAATCCTTCATGATGGGAGTATTTACCTTGTAGAAAAAGGCAAGTAATATAAGGCAAGGCTTCACTCTATCCCTGTCTTTTGCTAAATATTTACAAGCACACCATGGAATACAAACAAATGAAAGATCCGAAAAGCACTTAATGGGTTGTGACAGTAATCCACACAGGACAGAGTCAGGGCACGACGCCCTGATGGGGACAAATTGGACTTAGTCTCTGACTGTTGACAGAGTGTAAACTCTGGATTGAGATGTCTGTTTCTCTAACTCTTCATTGGGGTGACGAGAGGTATGGAATGGAGGCACTTGAGGCGCATCCACAGGCCTATCCTTCTGTACGCAGCACTCCTCTCCACCCCTCTCACTTGGCCAACTCCAGCTCATCTCCCATGGCTCAGATGAACAACCATGTATCGAGACTGGATTTCATGGATACCCTCTTCCCTCCCCTCCACAAACCACATGAGACTTCTTCCATGTGATTCCATGGAATCCTCAATTCCCTGTGGGCCACAAGAAGTCCACCCGGTCTCCTAATAGAGAGGAACATGGGATGCAGGAAAACCGTAACTTTTCTGCGAGTCCCCACCCAGTTCCTGGGTGGCCACAGGAGAGGACTTATACTTCGGAGCCTTACTTTCCTTGTCTGAGAGGAGGTGTGTCATGTGCAGTGCTGTGCCCTATAACACAAGGCAGGTCAATGTGAGCATTCTGCCACGTGGGTGTTGTAGAAATTTCGGTTTGGTGTGACAGCACCAGGAGTGTTGGGTGAAGTATACAGGGAGCTTGAGCTGGGGCATTTTCACTGGGGGGTGCCACCAGAGTCTCCCTAGTTTTAGGCAGTTTGGGTGGGGGCAAAAGTCTTTGCCTGTCCCAGGTGACATTTGCTCAGTTTGCAGGTGCCCCTAATAGGACTTACCGAGCCTTTTATACTTGGAACCATTGCCCAGAAATGTATTATGTGGTTGGAAAAAAATGACTTTGTCGAGCAATGTCTCCTCAATACAATGAGCTGGATTTAGTATGTTGTCTTCCTTTGTGACGAGCACCTTGCTGCTTATACGACCCGCACTAGCCACCAGGAGACATGCACAGTCCATGCCCCTTGGTCCCAGTGACGAGTCTGTGGGCATGCACTGAGCCTGTGGTGGCCAGAACACAGCCTCCATGAATGTGCACTAATGACAAAGTGGTCATTCCCATTTGTAGATCAACACTTCACTCCCGCTGTCCTTGAATGTTAAACAGTCATCCATCACAAAATTACACCTATCCATAACCTTAGAGAAATTTTAGAAGAAAACATCACATTCAAATTTCTGGACTTAGCAATGAGCCTGAATGAAAGTTTAAGTTCTTCTGCTATAGACATACTACACAAAGCTTTCACATTGGCTTATGTCACCTAAGCCAGACTCATGAATCTCAGCATCCAGAAACTGGCAAAGAGTTGAAAGGAGAAAAAACATGAGAGTAAATGAGTAGCAGTGCCTTCACATGAGAAAGAAGTTAAAAATTCTGACTTCAACTGAGTCAGCTACTAACTGTGTGACTTTGGAAAACGCTGCCAGCAAATGAGAGTAATTAAGTTGACCCAAACGATTTAAATAAATCCTTATTTCTTTGAATCTCTGCTTGTTTATTGACCTTTGGATACCCATAAAAATCCATAGAACTTCACAAAGTATTCTGAGCTAGCTAATAGTTACTGCAACTAATTGGCCTTGATGATAAAGCCATATCCTGTTACCCTCCTCATTTACATAGTGACTCAGCAGGGCCACTCAGCCAGGTGCAGATTGCTCTGTCCCAGTCTCTATCCTTGTACCCAGACCTGACTTCTCTTAGAGTATTTCCATCAACATCACTTGTCTCTAAGTTTGCTAAGGCTGAAACCACCATGTCAACCTTGGTAGGCAATCTCTTAGATGGCCACCAATGTGTTTGTGGTTTGGAGGGATTCCTTTCCCCAATGTAGTTTGAAGTATTGAAAACCTGCGATGCATTGCAGGATAAATGTGTGGTGAAGGATGAAGATGTCATTACACTGTTAACCAAAGTCATATAAGGAAGGGGCGTCAGGGATTGAGAATGACGGTAGAATGAAGGTCCCTAATGAGTGCCTTCTCAATCCTTGCAGTTGGCCATCCTTGGTGCCTAGCATAGTATCCTCGTGGAGTTTCTTCTCTGAAGAGACAGACAAAAAATTATAACTCCGAAGGACATAACAGGGCACTGGAGGGTGTCAGGGAGCTTTACAGGGGAGAATCCAGTGCAGATATTGGTGATCTTGTGAGGGGGTGGTGAGAGGGTACAGATTAGGGAAGAATTTCTAGAAAGAGAGCAACAGCATCCTGAGGTGTCAGGAGCCATTAAGAGACATTGAAGAAGTCACGTAGCTGATAGCCATGAAGCAACTGCTGAGACTGCTTAAACAATGGTTCTAGGAAGCAGGGTGTGGAGTTAAACTTTACTGACCCTGGAGGGGAGGTTTGCCTCCTAAAGAAATCCTCTTAAGATAGTGGAATGTTTTACAGCCCAGAAAAGGATGTTCGTACCCTGAGGGAAGGATATATAGGAACTTACGTAAATGTCAGCATTCCTATGGTAATGTACATTGTGCTTTGCCATTGTACTCTGTACTTTGCTATTGTACTCTGTGCTTTGTTATTGTACTCTGCTATTGTATCCAAAAACTTATATAAAGGCTGTGCTAAATAAACCTGGGGCTGCACCAGTTACTGTATGCCCTCCCGAAGCGAGCGCTTCTCTGTCTTCTTTTTTCTGAGGCTTCACCCCCCTCTTTTAGATGCTGTTCAATCTCTGCTGGCGGGCTCCAGCACTGAGGTGCAGGAATAAATGAGGGAGTGGTACTGAAGAAGGAAAAGGACAGGGTGGGTTACATGTGTAAAGCTCTAGAGTTTAAAGATACTGTGGCTTACAGAGGACAGTGGCTCGCAGCCTGACCTCCAGCCAGTCTCTTCACAGAGCTGTCTCTGGGGCCAAGGAGTTCAGAGAACAGCAGCAGCAGCCTGGAGAATTCCTGTGGCTGCCGCGAGGAAAGCTGAGGCTTTGACACTGAGGCCCCGGGACCAGGGTCAGCGGAAGCCACAGAGCAGGCTCGCCTGCACCCCAAGGCCGACTGGTCAAAGCTGCACCAGGTCAGACCCAGCCTGTCTGCCCCGCCTCCAGCAAGTGGAAGCTCCACGTACAGTGACTGTTACCCTCACACCAAGCAGCGCCGGCAGTGTGTGCCCTCCCCGCTCCAGAGTGCGGCCCGCAGTGCCGCGCCAGGTGCGCACACTTACCGAAGGCCATCCGCAGCGGTGGCACTCCGAGGGCTTCTCGCCGCAGTACACGCACAGGTGCTGCTCCAGCTAGGGGCGCTGGATGAAGGCCTAGGGTGAAGGCCTTCCTGCACACGCGGCATCCAAGAGCGTGTGGCCCGCAAGGACGGTTGGGTGCCGCAGCGGGACCACTGATCACGTGCACCTCCAGGTGGGCGCAGATGCTCATGCAGGCGCAGTGAGCGCACGTGAAGCGCCACGCCCCGTGCGTCCTCCGCGCGCATAAAGGCCCAGGGATAACAGAGGCTTCCCTGCTCGCCTGCTCGCCTGCTCCTTCCCAGAGTCGAGCCTCTGGTGGGTGAGCAGGTTCGAATGCTACTGGAATCCTTTCCCGCGGATGGCGCACTGATGCTACCTTGCTTCCCACGGAGTTTTCCCAGGCTTGCTGGAGGGAGGGCCGGGGGTCCTCCCAAGTCCCTAACGTGGGGGCCCTTCGTCCTCCGGGATGGTCAGTTCCCCCAAGAGCTGCTCCTGTCCCTTGAGAGGATCCTGCCTCCAGGCCTCTCCGGGTTCAGGGCACTGAGTAACCTCCACTGTGTCCTCATAAGCTTACTCTCCAGAAATGTACAGCTCTGGTGCCTCCAACTAACTCGCTCCGGATGAAAAGGTCTGAAAATGCACATTATCCATTTAGTTTCCAAAAAGAAAAAAAAAAATCTGTTTGGGGATGAGCATCGCCCCCCATACCCAGCTTAGTGCAAAAATGTACATAGAAGGCCCTAGCTCTGGAGCTAAGTTCCAACCACGTTCATCCCACCGCCACCTCTCAAGAGCTGAGGGGCCTGGCGCCTCCACTCTGTCTAGAAAATGAACTTGAATTCTTGCCTGTAGGGCACCAGTCCCATGGGGGTGGGGGGCTCCACCCCATGACCTCCCAAAGGGCCCACCTCCAAATACCATCACATTGGGAATTGGGGTTTCAACATATGAACTTAGGGAGGGGGAACATAAACCTTCAGTCCACAGCACCACAGAATGCTAGCAGCTTCTACAAGCTGGAAGAGACAAGGCAATGGAGTCTTCCCCAGCTGTTAGGTTAGGAGAAGGGGTTAGTGACTGAAGCCAAAAACGGACAAGCAGAGACCTCTCTAGGAGTTAGGAATGAAGAAATAAATGAGCATTAGAGTAGCACATATCACTACAGTGGGTGGTCGTCGTTTTGTGACTCTACTACACAATAGAATCTTCTGAAAACTTTTTAAAACTGCATTGGACTACCACCAAGTGGTGGGGCCGGGCACAATACTATATTTTTTACAGTTCCTGAGAACCACTGAATGTACAAAGTGTACTTTCAAAATGAAACTCATTGCACGACCCCAAATGGAAAGCCAGTATCACTTGCCATAAATATAGTCCAACAGTAAATACAATGAAAAGAGGTACAGCCTGATATAAAAGGTTAGTAAACATTAGCTGTTAACAGACACACATATTTTCTCACTAATGAGAGAGGCTGAAACAGAACTGAAAAAAATATCTTCTTGACCTCGTCATGCAGATCAACATACTGAGATCCCAGAGCGGAAGAGGCACTTGTCCAAATCCACAAACAAAAATAGAGACACTAGCATTTGAGTGATTATTGCCTTTAGGCTCCTTAATCCTCACAACCACCTTAAGAGTCAAGTTCTATCATCATCCTCGTTTTAGATGGGGAAACCTAGATACAGAGTGTGTACCTTGCCTGCGGTCCGAGAACAGGTAAAGGGCACAGAAGCAGCTCCAAAGATCATTTCACAAAAAGGAAAACCAAGCCCCAAGGAGGGTGAAAGGGTACCGACTCACCCTTCTCAGGGTGGGGAGTGGAGTACAACGTAGACCGCAGCTCAGATTCAACAACTCCTTCAAATCTGCTCTCTCCTCCTCAGGGGGAGCTATGACATCACATGCAACTGAGGAGTTGTTACCACAGAGGCTGGAAATCCCATTTAGAAACCGGGGCGGGAAAACCAGGGGTCGCACTCACCTCCCGGGGTACTTCGAAGCCCGCACTTCTTGCCCCCGGGACGAGGTCCAGGGAGCCTCGCATGCGCAGACTTGGCCTTACCTCTAAGCCCCGCACGCGACCTGCAACACTGCCCAGGTGACCGAAGCTTGCGGACCCCTGGACTCCTACTGACCAAAGTTGCCCGCGAGGCCAACTCAATGCGCATATGCACCGGTATGGCCTCTCCGCCAATCGAAATCCTTCTTGCAGTTTGGCCCCGCCTTATTCTTCAGGCTTCTGGCGTCTTGCTGTCTCCAGAGCAACCTTTCTACTGAAGGCCTGGGGAAAAGCAGCCCAGAGACTTCTGGGTATTCCAGTCTGAAAAGGGCAGAGGAATGGGAGCACGTCTTTATAAAAAGAAAGAGATTGTGATATAAACCCCTACATCCAGGGGTGAGTTTGTGGATAAAAAACGCTCGTAAATGTTTTCGCCAACTGTTATTTGCTGGAGTAACGAGGTGGGAGAAGAAAAATGGAGCAAGATAGCCGCAGAGTCTCCTGGGAGTTGTAGTTTCACTCGCTGCTGGCGGACTGGGCGCTGGCGACCCCACCCCGGATCCGGAAGTGAGCACTGAGTGACAGGGTGGCTGATGGGACTGAAAAAAGACCCTGACCCAGGCATATCCACTTTCTTTCCCTGGCCCCGCTTGCCAGATCCTGACCCCGTCTGCAGGCTTTGGGGTCTGTTGTTGGGGGCTCCACCGTCATTCATGGATGTTTCTGAGCGTGTTGGTCACCATGGTAACACCTCACACTCTCCGCCCCTACCATTATGACGTCACGGGCTGTGCCCTGGGAGGAGGCTTGCGTCTGTGGAAGAAAGCGAAACAGGCGGTTGTGGGAGGAGCCAGGGGTTGGGACCAGAGGGGCTCCTGTGAGCTGTCTCTGTGGTGCTGGGACGCTTCATTGAAATAAACAGTAGTACAGTAGGACCAACTAGCACGGATGACTGGTGCTTGCTTTCTGTAGCTGCTGAAAGACATCGCTGGGATTCATTCATTCACTTCTGTTTATTATTTTTTTCTCCCAATTTGGTTGGAAACCTAGACTTTATGGTTTCACATCGGTGTCAAAGTAAATAAATGGGGGCTACTCAAATGGAACCGTAGCTGCCATGTGAGAGGAACTGCCTAGCACATCTGATGCCTCAAACCTTTGGAATGTTAAAACAGGGCAAAATGACCTTTGGACTGGGACTAAAGCAAGCTTGTGCCCCAAAGAACTGTTTTCAAAGATAACAAGAAAGCAGATATGACTACTGGACTGAAATTTTTAAAGGTTATTTAGAATTATCATCACTATATTATGTCATCTGCACCAATAGCAATGCCTTTCTTCTGTGGACGTAATTGTTCTCCTCCCCTTTCTCATAAACACCCCTGCCTTTGTCTTCTAATTGAAGAATTCTTTGGGCTTCCACCTGAATCATTGCTTCCTGAATAGCTATTCTTTTTTTAAATCTCAAATGTTAGCAGCTTCTCGCTTTGAAAGGCCTTTTTATCTCTAGCTAAACACCTGTCTCCAAGCAAACTAGGTCACTACCAACTTTCTGGAGCACCACGCATCCCATTCCTGCTCTGGCCCTTGATAACAGGGTTGTGCTATACATTTATTCAGTCAACAGGGCCTTATTCAATACCCAAAAGTGCCACTTGCCAAGGATACAAACAGGAGAATGTCCTCGGAAATTTTGTTTTGAGCAAAAAGATGCGGGAAGTTAACCCATATTTCTCATCCTCAGTGTTATCGATATTTGGGTCTGATCATTCTTTGCCGCTGGGGTTGGGAGGAGGCTGTCCTGTGTACTATAGTGTGCTGAGCGGCATCCTGGGCCTCCACTCACTAGATGCTCCCTGTCCCCCGTCCCACACCGCCATGTGACAACCAAAAATATCTCCAGACTCTCACAAATGCCCCTTAGGGGGCAAAGTCAGCCATTGAGAACCACTGCTCTTCAAAGGCTTTTCCTAAGCACTCCTACTTTTAGATAACTTGAGCAGGTGGTAAACACCAACTCAATGGTATGCTCATTAACATCTTTGTGAGGATGGGTAAGAGAGTGGATCTTAAAGTTCTCATCACAAGAAAAAAAAAATAACTGTGAGGTGATAGATGTTAACTAGACTTGTTGTGATGGTCATTTCACAGTATGTACAAATATTGAATTGTTATGTTGTACACCTGAAACTAATATAATGTGATATGTCAATTATAACTTAATAAAACCTGGGAGTGTCTGATATCAATTGCTGTGATGAGCTGATGCATTAACAAATTCAGTTTTAAATACAATTTGAGAGGGCCTCTATCAGTACCATCAAAAGGAAAAAGGTAATTGGATGTAAAAGGCCGTTAAAGGCATGTAGCGGAAGTTACAAAACATAATGTCAATCACCTAGGCTGGTTCTGGTTAGCATATAAAACCTTTCTTATAATAAACTAATTCATAAAACTTGTTTAAGAATTAATTACAGCGGGATAAAGGACATGGCACCATCATTTTTACCTAACATCTACAAGGAGTCCGCATTCCCTTTCATTTGTCTGTCATCAACTTACTGTATGTTTTCTGTGCCTTTTAGTAGTTACTTTTTATTTATTTATTTATTTGTACATGAATTGCTGTAAGAAAAGACAACAGCTTCCTGGAAGCCCAGTCAGATCTACTTGCGTGAACACAGCCACACCCACTCCCCCTTTAATTAAGTTTAGTTGATTTGGGAAGTCAGAGGAAGCTTCTTCCTTTTGGAGTTTTTAAATGCCCATTTAGTCATTGGAGCTGAAGCATGTAAGATTACCCCCTAAGGAATAGAATATGTCCTTATTAATTGCTTTTCCCCAAGGGTGGCAGGAAAGGCTATGTGTTCAGAGCCTTCTTTCCTCAGTGAGAAACTCTAAATCTTTATACAAAAAATATATATAGAGAGAGCCTTTGGAATGAGTCAAACCTGAGTCAAAAATCAGCTCTGTCACTTGTGTGACCTTGGACAAATTGTCAAACCCTCTGAAGCCCTAATTTTCTTCATAAAGGCAGGCAGCATAATATAACCTCCTTATATGTTGTTGCCAGAATTAAATGATATATATGATTTTTGGCACCCCTGCCACCCTACACATTATTAATTCTCAGTGTTGGGTGATGGAAGAACTGAGCGTTCAGCCATTTCAACATGTGTACATTTTATTAAAGAAACAGTGAAGAAATGTTGAAAGACATCTGGAAGAGAAGTTTTTAGGAAACCCATGCAGATGTTCACTCAGCTACTCTCTGGGCCCATCTGCTCACGGCTCTCAGAGACACTTTCCTACTGCGCCTCTGGACAGACAGGTGTTGTTCCTCAAAGGACCCAAATCCTTACCCTCCAAATTGGCAGTCCAGGGGACAAATTGGTTTCTTGGGAGGTGAGACTACCTGGGAGTTGGAGGACTTGTGAAGGTTGAGCTGAGGTAGAGGAGGGTCACTAGAAAGAACAGCAGGGGTCGTTTCTAAGGAAGGGAAGAAAAAAGAGAGAAATTTATATGTGCATTGATTTTGCATCCCAAACCACTCTCCTTACTCACTATGCTTCACTCACTCTGTCTCTCCAACCCATCAGCTGTTCCACCACATGGAACACTCTTCCTATATCTCAGCCAGGTGGCCCTTACCCATCACTCAGTACAAATACCTCCTCTTCAGTGAGGGGTCATTCTTAATACCCAGTAGAAAGCTCCTCTCTGCCACAGCACTCTGTTTGGCCTTATGGAAATCGCTAGTTTTCCCTGCCCTCCCTCTAGAGGGTGACCTCCATGAACTCAGTGACTTCCTCTGCTGCAGCCTCACTGTAACCCAAGCCTGGCACCCTGGATCATGCAGGGTTAGTGCAGGTGGTAAATATATAAGATTTGCTCTGAGCACTGGAGTCTCAGGGACAGAGAAAGCAGACTTCTTGCTCTCAGAGGTGCTCACAGTCTAGTGCAGAGGTCGGCGAATTACAGCCCAAGGGTGACTCCAGCCTCCACCCCTTTTTATAGGTTTTTTTTAAATTGTAGTAAAACCCACATAACATAAAATTCACCATTTTAATGAATCTAGGATCCATCAAAGAGTAGTTGCTCAATAAAAAATTTTTTGAATGAGTTCTTCAATAAGTTAAACAGAATTACCAAATAACCCAATAATTTGACTACTAGGTATGTACTCAAAAAAATTGGAAACATTTGTTCAAACAAAAACTTGTACACAAGTGCTCATAGCAGCATTCACAACAATCAAAAGGTGCACACAACTCAAATGTCCTTCAGCTGGTAAATGGATAAATAATTGTGGCATATACTTTCACTGGAATACTATTCAGCCATGTAAAACAATGATGTACTTATACATGCTACAACCTGGATGAACCTTGAAAACATTATGCAAAGTGAATAAAGTCAGACATGCAAGGCCACTCCATTTCTATAAAACGGCCAAAATAGGTAAATCCATAGAGAGAATAGATTAGTGGTTGCCAGGGGCTGAGTGGAGGGACTACTTATGGGTACAGTGTTTTCTTTTGGGATGCTAAAAATTTTCCAGAGCTAGATAGTGGTGATGGTTGCACAACATTGTGACTGCATCAAATATCGCTAACAGGAAATTCACACTATTTGTATTTTACCACAACTTTCAAAACCCAACATAAAATTTGAGAGAATTCATAAATGAATTCCTACAGTTCTCCATGTCTTTATCATTTGTAATTCTCTTCACTGGCCACGTCAAGTGGCTTGAGATTAAAAGTGATGAAACTGGGATTTTTCATATAATTCTGTGATCCTACAATCGGAGTGTCCAAACCCTCCTCAGGGTCCCTACTCAAACACTAGGCAGTTGGAACCAAGCCTTCTCACCCCAGTAGTGGACAAAACCCTCTTCCCTGCCATAACATACCTGATGTCCACTTCTGAGTTACAGTAGTGGCAGTAACACTGGGAGTTTGATGAAGGAGTGAACCGGAAACAGAAAGAAATGGTAGGGGTGAGGCAAGTCAAATTCCCTCCTTTCTTTTCTCCCTACTCCTTTCTTCCTTTCCTGCATACTTTCTTTCCCCCTTCCCTCTTGTTGCAATATCTGGTGGTCTTGATGATTTATCTAGCCTCACCTCTCACTGCTCCCATGTTCTGTCCCATCTTCTAGCCAGTTCTCCCAACCCCCGTAAGTGACACTGTCCTCATTACTACTGACATTTGACCCATCTTGACTCATTCCATTGTGAAAGCTGTCCTATGCAATGCAGGATATTTAGCAGCATCCCTGGCCTCTCCCACTTACACCTCTTCCTCCAGTCATGACAACCAAAAATGCCTCCAGACATTGCTGAGTGTCCCCTATGTGGTAAAGTCACCTCTATTTGAGAACCACTGGCCTAACCCATGTCTCAAGCCCAAGCCTAGGCCTACCTTATTGGTCCCTCATTTTCCTCATTCCTCATACCCACTCCATTAGCACTTGTTCTTGAACTGCTACATCTCCACTACTATCACCAATATCCTGCCCGGGCCACTCGGACTTCCTTCTCTCAGCCCCTCTGCTTCCATTGTTGCCCTGATTCCAACTCACTGCCGACTACAGTGCCAGAGCTATCCTTTCACACCTCAAATCAGTCTCTCTCACAGGCTTGCCACCAAACTTAAGATGAAATTTTCCATCTTGCCAGGGTCTATGTGGCCCCTTCAGGATCTGGATGCCCTCTGCCCCTCTTTATTCATATAGATTTTGTTTTAGTTCCTCAAGGTCACACATTTCTGCCTTAGCGTCTTTGCCTTACATTGTCACTTTGCTCAAGACATGGTTGCTTGAGCTATCTCCAAGCAATTCTCAAAGCAGTCTCCTTCTACTTGTTCATTTCTCCATCCCAATATCGCCTCCCCAGGCCCCCACTGGCCTACCTGCACTGTGATATCCCCCTGATTCATTTCCTTTTCTGGAGCTCACCACATGTTTCATTTCTGTCCCCCTGCCCCTATCATGTGAGCTCCGTGGGCCCGGCAACCTTAAGAGTTTTGTTTTCCTAAGTCCTCAGCATCCAGAATGGGATCTGCTACACTTGTACATTTTGAGGAATGAATGCATGCATGAGTGAATGGCTACTGGCCATTTCTTGCAGGTAATGCTTCCATACTTCTACTCCCATGCCTCTACTCCTATACTTTTACTCTCATGTATATCATGTTTTCTCTTTCTGGAATGCTTTTCCTCCCCTCACCCCTTCAATTGACTAAGTCTGTACCAAATGGAGCAGAGATGGCATCTCTTTCAGGAAGCTTTTCAGGAGTTTATTTTCTCCTTAGATAAGAGCTATCACCTACTTCTCTAACAGAGTGATACCTATGAAACACTCCCACTTAGTAATTTGGTCATCTCTTTTGATGCTTGTCACATTACAAAATATGACCTATTTAAAGGGAGTTTAATCATCGGCATCGCATGAGCTTATTGTTCATGATTCTTAAGAGCAATGAACAATAAGCTCTTATTTAACACAATTTTACTGATCTGGTGGTTTTAACTTTGCTTTTCCTGGAGTTTTGACAAAACACACTGTCTAAATAGGCCCTAAATTAAGGGAGGGAGGAGGAGGGGAGAGAGGAGGTGGGAAGGAGAGGGGGAGGATATTGCCAGTTTAAAGGTAAATGCAATTAAAAAATAAATTTGTTCATGGAGCAAGAAAGAGAGAGAGAGAAAGAGAAAGTGGGATGGAGGGAGGGAATAAATGAGTGGTAGTATTTCATAGGAATCTCTGGGACTGTGTTAGTACAGAAGAGAGTGGCTCCTATCCAAGTCTGAGGATGGAGAGAGGGATACGAGAGAGAGAAGAAAAAGGATGAAAGGGAAGGAAGGAAGGAAGGAAGGAAGGAAGGAAGGAAGGAAGGAAGGAAGGAAGGAAGGAAGGAAGGAAAGAGAGAGAGAGAGAGAAAGAAAGAAAGAAAGAAAGAAAGAAAGAAAGAAAGAAAGAAAGAAAGAAAGAAAGAAAGAGAGAGAGAAGGAGGGTTAATTTGATTTAGAGAGGCGGTCTCCCCTCCTATACTTTATTTGTTTGGTGCCTTGCTTCCTTCCTCCTTTCTTCTATGCTCTCCTTCCTTCTCATTCCTCCCACTCCCTCCTCCATTTACCCTCCTCCCTCCTTAGGTAACAGGCTCCTTCTTACCCAGTCTCCTTTATTGTAGGACACAAATAAGAAGGTGACCATCATGTAGGCACATTTCAACAGGTTCCATTTGTTCCTTTTCTTGAGTGGTTTCTTGGTGGTGATAGTAGTTGGGGGAAGCTTAACTGGGAGAAATAGATGGAAACGACTAACACCAAAGGCATTCCCTCCCTGTCTAGAAATTCCTTCTTTTTCTGAATCTCCCCTTGCAGCACAGATCTCCCTTCAAACTCCATTCCCATATCTTCACATGCCTCCTGAACTGAAATGTTGCTTTGTCATTGCTGGGTTCCTCCAACCTCTCTTCTTCATCCCCAAGGCACCAGCCTCACCAGCTGTCCTGTTGACTGCTGTTGTTTCACCTTCCTACTTCATACTTCCTCTCCCTCATACCGTCTCCCACAGGGCTGCCAGGATGGTCTTTTTAGCACCCAGATCTGACCTTGTCACCTCCTTGTTTCAAACCTAATGTGGTGCACAATTGTTTTTAGCCCACCCAATATTCTTTCCCTCTTTTTTTATTTTTCAAAATTTAAAAAATTTTTCAATTACAGTTGGCATACAATGTTATATTAGTTTCGAGTATACAGCACAGTGGTTAAATGTTTATGTAACTTATGAAGTAATCCCCCTGATAAGTCTAGTCCCCACCTGACACCATACATAGTTGTTACACTATTATTGACTATATTCCCTCTGTTGTACTGTTTTTTCACTTTAATTTTTCATGAAAATGTTACACACAAAAAACTCAAAGTATTACAAATAAACTGTTAAATTTAAGTACAAAATGGAGACTGGACTCGAAAATTCCCTGAGCAGAAAAAAATGTTTTAAGCCATGTAAGCCAAACTAAACCTATTTCACTTATTTCATGAACATAAGTGAAACTTAAGTTATTTCTGATAATCATAAAAGAAACTTATAATCTTTTCAAAAAAGGTTGAGATAATCACTTTTAAGAAATCTCCTGCCACCCGGAACCCTCCATTGTAATAACTATCATTGTAAAGAGTAAACGGCTTTCTCATTTCAATTTATTAGCCATCCTGTAATGTCATATCCATGAGTTTCATGCCATTTTTGAATTTGAAAGCTCTGAGTTCAAGAATTTTTCTTACACAAACAATAAACCTTTACTTAATACTATTTTACTGATCTGGTGGTTTTAACTTTGCTATTTCTGGATTTTTGACAAAACACACCTGTCTAAACAGGCCCAAAATAAAAAAATAGAACACTACCAGGGTAAATGTGAATCAAAAAAGAAAAAAAAATTAATGGTCACTGTTGAAAAATCAGGAAAATACTTCCTTCTTTTTTTTTATTAGGGAATTTACTTTGGAAAATTTGTAGTTCTAAGTCCTTTCTCTGTCTCTTTGAAGTGTATGCAAATCTTTTTTTCTGACTTTTTATCTTCCTTCCTTCCATTTTCTTAAATGTGTGCAGTTAAGATGATAAATTTCCTTGTAAGCAAAGCTTTGGTTGAATCCTCCAAAGTTTGATAGTGATATTCTTACTGTCATTCAATTCAAAATTCTCATTGTTTTCGTGATTTCTCCTTTGGCCCATAAGTTATTTAGAAGTATATCTATTAATTTGTAAGTTTGGATTACCTAATACTTTTTATTGATGATTATGTCCTAATTCCATTATACCCAGAAAGATACTTTAAATGACTTCAGTCCAAAATGAATTGAGGCTTGCTTTATAAACCAACATGTAGGCAACTTTGGAAAGACAAAGATTTCATGTTTAACAAACTCATAAATAGAAATAACAAAATAGTGGTTACCAGAGGGGAAAGGGGTGGGGGGAGGATGAAGAAGGTAAAGCATGAAGAAGGCAAGATGGTCTGAATGCTTTGGATGTCCTTCAAAGGACATCCTCTCAGGTACTGAAGCCCCGCCATTGGTTACCTGAGATCTCTTTTTTTGTAACCCAGACTGAAGGAACTCACTGTCCTCTAGATTCCATGCACTTACCTTCTTCCTTACAGTCATTCGTTTCTTCTAAAGATGGAGGAGGGGGAGGAAGAGGAGGAGAAGAAAGAGGAGGAGGGGGGCACAAAAAAGAAGAGAAGGTGGAGAAAGAGGAGAGAAAGGAAGAAAGAAAATCATTAACAAATTGTGAAATGGATGGAGACCAAAATAACAGTGTTCTAGGTGCCCCGGGATGAAAAGAGAAGGGAATGCAACTCACTTCCTTGCTTCCCTTGACCCCAGGCCCTCTCCTGCTTCATGGCCTTTGCACATGCTGTTCCCTTTGCTTGGAATACCCTTAACCCCCATGTACATATGACTGGTTCCCTCACCTCCTTCAGGTCTGCTAAAATGCCACTTTCCATGATCACCCTTTCAAAATATATCAACTACTCCCACACTGCATTTTTTTCACCCTTACCTTACTATCTGCATAGGACTTTTTAGTGTCCAACAGACTTAACCTACTTTTTTCTTTCTCTTCTAATAGGTTTCACCTGGGTACATATTTCTGTCCATTCTATTCTCTGCTATATCTCTAACACCTAGAACAGGACTTAGAACAGAGTAGCTAATATTAATTAGTATTTGTTGTTGGATGAATGAAAAAATATTAAACATTTACGATGCTAATAATAATGATGATGACAATGAGTGTAAGGTTTGATGATATCTAAAGTCTCCTTTAACATAAAAAAAAAAAATCTAATGACTCTCTATTTCTGTGTACAGGAGCAAAAACAAACAGTGGGGCCAAATAGCAATCACCACTTACCACTTAACACTTGGAGGCTCAGCAAACCTATAGAAAACAATATTTAAACAACATATAACATACAAATTGAATTACAAAAGGCAGCATAGTAAATGCCCCTAGACCAACAGCTTCAATAAGCTCACCTCAAGCTACCGCTCACCTTTTCTCACTGCCCCTCCCTGAGGACATTGATTCCTGTTGTGTCATAACTATTTTTCTGTCTCTCCCATCACACTATGAGTTTATGTGGTGGTACAGCATATCAGATTCATTTTTGGGGGGAGTTACTGCCACCCTCCATGGTCCTGGCACATGCTAAGTGTTAAAGAGTGTTTTCACCAAAAAAAGTTCTCCACCAAAATCTCTAGGTATGCACAGAGTGAAATATTCACCTAGGATCTCTGATGTTGCCCATCCAGAAGGAAGTATGGTTTGAAGACAAGACCATGAACGTGGTCACAGACAAATTCCAGGGTGTTGAGTCCCAGGGACCATGAGAGATGAGACCATAAGTAGGGGAGGAAAAAATCACATGATCAGAAGGCAGGCGATTGGGAGTAAATGGTGGCAGAGCCCAGATGGGTCATGGTGAGCAGTTAGGACTTATGGAAAGGAACAAGGGGAGACCACCAGATGCTTTATTATATGGGCCAAAGGTGAAATATAATGCCTTAAATGACTTGGATTGGATCAGGGCTAGGTTGGGAAGGCAGCCACCACTTCTTCTTCATGTACTTAGTGTCACCATGTGACATAACTTATATACCTCAGACAAATAATGCCTACCTTATGAAGAAGTTTTGGGGGGGAATACATAACATAATATGTTAAAGTTTCTGCTTCTGGTCCCTGGTGCCTAAGAAACTCTTAATGACTTTAAATTATGGTCATCATCATCATCACCATCATCATAACATTGTCTTTATCCCTGACTTGAAAAGGGGGTTGGTTCTCCTAAGGTACCCCATCTTTCTGAAGAGGAAGGTAATGCAGATTTTTCCCCAGTCTCTGGGCTAAAGAGGAAAGTTACCTGAGAGATAATCGATGGCTAGGAATGGACCCTTGCACAAACATGAGAAAGGAAACATTGCAGAAGGAGGGAGGGGCAGGGATGGGAAAGAAGAATCTTACGTTTCAATACTGATGAGATGTGAGCAGCAAGGAGAAGAAAATCCAGTAGGAATCATTGACATCAATAGAAACAGAGGGGAGAGGACAAGAAAGATATTAATGACTCCTTCTTAGCTCATTTCACCATGGTGGTTCTCAAGAGAGCCTCACGTAGGAGGGAAATCTCTCAGATTTCATGGGATGGGCTGTGAGCCAAGGTGGGTGATTCTAGATGCTTCTACTGTACTTGTCTCTTTGGATACACATTCATTCAGGTGGCCAGAAACTCCAGGTACCTGATTTCCTTGGGTATTCATTCCATTTGGTCATGCTTGCCGCTTTGAACTCACCTACATCCCAGACACACTCTCGAGATTTTCCATTCAATCTCAGGGTGTGTGGACCCAGGAGCCTCATTCTGAGCCCCATTCAGAGGTGGGGACAGTAGATTGGGACTTCCCTTAGCAGAGGATCTCTTGTAACCTGGTTCTTAAATTGAGAAGAACCCCAAAATCCTCTTCTCTTTCTTGTTTTCTCTTCTTTCTAACAACTAAAAACATCCAAATTACTCACAGAAAAAAAAAGAAATAACTTACTTTTCACTGGAGAGTGCAGCAGAATCGGAAGTTGAAAGTCAACATGGAAAAGAGTGAGCGAGAGAGCAGGATCAACCTTCACACACACACACACGTACCCCAGTACATTCCATTATTCCTTCATTAAATATTCTTAAAATGATTAAGTTTTTATCTGTACTAATTATAGATTCACAAAATACTGCAAATATAGCACAGAAGGGTCCTGTGTACCCATTGTCCAGCTTCCCTCAGTAAGTTGACATTGGCATAATACTGTTATCGACCTTACTCAGATTTCACTAGTTTTTTCATGCATTCATTTTTTGGTACTTTATTAAATATTCATCAATCTCACAGTCATAGGGAAGCTCTCTTAAAATAATAAGGACATCATTATCTTGCTTTATAAATGAAAGAAGAGAGATTCATATAGTCACTGAGGGTGTTTAGTTTAGAAGATCCAAATAATGACCCAAAGCAGGTGAATCCCATTGAATCACCACTTCTCCATCTCAATAGGTGAATGGAAGCAGGACTTGAGATGAAAGATTAGAGATCGAGGGGAACCCTAACTCTAATCACATTTGTCCACTGCACCTCCATGCCAGAGCTAGTTCACAAAAGACAATGGTTAAATTTTGAGAGACTTTACAAGCTGGCTATGAAACCATTAGTAGCTTGAAACCAGTCATAGTTAAAGTATTTACACCACAGAAATTGGAAATTGCTCCAAATTAGGGCTCCCTTCTCCACCCATCACACACAGAGGTGTCTGTTAAACTTTTACCAGTCTGCCACAGCTTCCATTCTTCACTGAAGTCTGTTAGCATTGAATATGCTCCTGACCCTAGGCCAATGTCTAAATTCCAGGGCCCCTCTACAGAATTTTTGAGAAGTTTCCATGCTTAGAGGGCATTCTGAGGAGGTAATCTCAAGGTCACAAACCCAGGACTACCATAGTACTTACTTTCTTCTTCTGTCCTATCTGGAGGTGAGAATGCAGGGAGTCAGATTCCAATGGAGGTGCAGAGTAAAGAGAGAAATCAACATTAAGGCTGGGATCTTACACCCCCACCAAGGAAATGTCCCTAACTGGTCAGAGGAAAGCAGAGGCAGAAGTGCTACCAGAGATGAGGCAGATAAGACTCACGCTTTATCATGCAGTTCATCTTTCTCTCTAAATAGTATAGATGGGACATCCATTATATGCACGGTATGGAAGACACATGGAAAGCTACATGGGCAAGGTCCATACGCACAGGGAATATCAGTGATCTGAATCTAGTCAGAGAAGCAGGCAACAGAGTCATATATATATTGAGTATAGGCGGGATGTGTGTTTCTGGGTAGACCTGCAGGATACAGTGGGAACCTATAAGGGGTGATGGTCACTGACTTTTGGGGGATACCAGGGGAGGCATCTTGGAGGATTTGTTGCTGGGTCTGAAACCTGAAAGATGAGTAGGGGTTAGCCAGATGAAGACATCTGGAAAGGGAGAGAGAAAAGCACCTCAGGCAGAGAAAACAGTGTAGACATGGTGTTGGGTGTGAGTGCGTCCGTCTGGAGTTTTGGAAGGATCAAAAGAGACTCTCTGTGGGGCATAATAGTAGAAGATGACTGTGGCATGAGAGTATCTACAGCTAGAGAATGTAGGAAGTTGAAAGGTGCTTCATGAAATTCTCGTTAGTTGCCACTTTGCCTCTGATGTGCCGTTTCTTTCCAGCATTCCGTTTCCCCATTTGTATCCTGAGTCAGATAATCTCCAGACTCGTAAGTCCATAACTGTCCTGGATCACCTCAACTCCAGGTCAGAGGTCTAGGTATTAGGTTATTATGCCTAATCATGATTATATTACATTGATCTTTGGCTTCATGGCCATTTCACATGTGGAATAAAAAGTATGTTTTGCTTTTTAATAAAGTCTAGCTGCCTTTTAAGGAGCAAGGTTCTGGTTCACAGAAGGCTGACATTTATAAGTTAGGTGGATTATTTGAGAGTGGGCATTAGAGGGAGCTGAGTGATTCAGCCTGTTAGAAGAGAGAGATGAAGAGTGAGCAGATCCACTGAGTGGAGAAAGTCATCTACTCAAGGTTGTGACTACTCTTGACACTCTAATTGTCATGAAAACTGGTTAATCGTGAATATGAACAGATTTCTTGTGGGAACCAGTGAAGTAGAGTGCTGCTTTCAAGGCGAGGAGAAAACAGACAATTCAAGGTGGAGAGAACACTCAGAAATTGTTATCTCACAAGTAGCAGAAACCATGAAGAGGGCTTTGGACTCCAGAATCCATGAAATGGCAGGTTGGGGAAGTTGAACCAATTTTAATCAGCTCCCTAGTACCTGAGTTTTTAATATATTTTATCTTAACATCATATTGCTAGCCCTACTTTAAGGGGAAGAAGACAGACTTGTCCCTGGTCCATATCCTGGCAAAGAAGGGAGCTGGGTTTAAACTCCAGGCACATCTGTTTTGACAGCCCAGCTGACATTCCCTCTACCTAGATCTCTAGATCCAGGTGCCTTCTATGTAGCAGAGTCTGAACTGTGGTTATGGCCAAGATCTCAGGTGGACATAGGTTCAGCTTTAACTCCCATATGGCGAGAAAATGATTCCTTTTACAATTCTTTCTATGAGAGAGAATGTTTCAAAATGATGCTAACTTATTGACAACACCTCTCTAACTATCCTTTCTATAAAAGAGAGAACACCTTCCAGACAAAGAGTCTCAGCAGAAAACAGTATCACATTATAATTTATTAACATTTTGTTTTCATTATACTTATTTTTACAGTTGTCTCTTCCTTATAGCAAAGGATATTGGCTTCCTTTTTTGGGGCATATCTATTTAAGTAAAATACTGAGGCCATTTACAGAAAAATATAAATGATAGTATTGGTAGTACATGGATGTGACAGGGACACCTATTGGGGGTTCAGTCTATCTGTGAAAAATGAGGACTCATTTTTTCCAGTCATCCCATTAACAAAAATCAAAAAGGTATATAATATCTTATGTTGCCAAAGGTGTGAAGAAATAAGCATTCTTGTAGGCAGTTGATGAAAGTGTAAATTGGCTAAACCTCTGTCCAAAGGTAAAATGCCCTCTGACCCACTCATTTCCCTTCTAGGAATTTATCTTACAGATATGTATATGCAAAATAAGAAAAGCAGTGACTACAGGATGTTCCTTGTAGCATTGTTTGCAATGGAATAAAAATAAACTGAAATCAAAATAAATTAGAGAAAAAAGAAAACATCCATGAACGAGAGATTCTTTAACTTGTATAAGCATGAATAAAATATTATTCAGGTATTTGAAAGAAAGAGGTAAAATTCTAGTGCTGAAATGCATATTTTTAAATCCAAAAGTTGAGAATATACATGTATGTGTGTGGATATATCTTGTAAGAATACACAAGAGACAGTAATGGTTGTTGTTTCTAGAGAGTAGAACTGGAAATGGGACGAAGAGGAAGATTTTGACTCACATCTTATGTTTCCTCAGCTTTTCCCATGTGCATATACTATTTGTATAATTAAAAAAATCTACAACATAATAATTATTAGGTAAGATTTCTAGCTCTAATGTTACACGCTAATAAAGATTTCTATTACCTCAAAGTTCAAAGAAATGAAATATGATCGGATACTATCTGAATGGTTCTTCCAAAATAAATCAATAAAATATAAATTAAATAAATGAATAAAATGTTCATTTTAACTGAATAAGTAAAAACCTAACTGACTCCATAAGTCTGTATTCCCTTGTAGACAGGAGAAAGGAAGTATCAGGAAAAAGAGAATCCTCACACTTACCATCCACAGACAACCTGCTCATCATACCTGAAGAAGACAAACCAAATGATGTGCAAATGCAACAGAAAGAAATATCCCTAATTAATACAGTTATCTAGTTAAACAGATTTAACAAAATCTCTTCTTTGGAAAGTATGGCTATGATGCCTCAGGCACATTTTATAGTTCCCTCAATATTCTCACTGTTCCTTTTCCCAGCCCCACCATTACTAGCAGGCATCACTTGTCTCTCATCTAATTTAATTTTTATTTATTTGTTCCTGTTCTCCACTAATTTCTGAGTTCCTCAAGAATGAGCATATCTGATCTATCTTTGGGTTTCCATCACACAAGCATGAGTCCAGGTATATATTAGATGCTCAGAAATTCTTGCTCAAAGTTTCCCACCAAAGTTTATAGTACAAGGTCACCATGAGTGTGGCAAGATATTTACCTAGGATTCCTGATAGCAGCCCATCCAGAAGGAGAGTCAGCATAAAGGTCAAAGTTACAGTTGTGGTACAGAATGGTGAGATCAGGAAGTTGTGGAGATGAAGCCATAAGAAGAAAACCAAAAACAAAATCAGATGCTGGGCTCTGGGGACAGATTGTCAAGGAGAGTTCACAACAGGTCGTGATGAGTGGCTAGGGACTAATACTCAAACCCTGTGACATTCTGGGGAGTCTCATTGCATTTTATTTCAGAAAGAGCTTAAGTGAGCTAGGACAATTCTTCAATCATGTTTGGAAGCAAGGAAGGAAGTATGCTTCGCTGACTCTGGAAAGAGGTGCCAAGGTCTTTACTACTACTGACTTCACATCATTCCTCTCAGATTAAAGAATTGTCCACATGTTGCTGGTGGGGATAGCTGAAGCTCCATAAAATTATGTAGTTTACAAAGATTCATAAAGCTGATGAGTGAAAGTACAAGCATTCAAGCTCAGGTCAATTTGATTTCCTCTATAAACCCTCCATTTCCCCATCTACAAAATGAGAATATTAATACCAATTATGGGGTTTGGGTCAGACTCTGTATGCACTGAAGGATTCTACTACATTTGTCAGTGGAAATTTTTGTATTCACATAGCTCACAAAACCAACTTCCATATCACTTAAAGTTATCAGGTGGTAAATATCTAATGTTGTCAGGAACATAGGTGTGAAATAAATGGTTGATACCCAAGCTATAAATGTTGCTGACTAGGTGATCTTGGGCTGGTCACTGGACTCTCCATGCCTCAGCAAAATGGGGATAGTGTCTCCCAATTGGAGCCATGGTGAAAATGAAGGAAGATAATGCTAAGAACACGGAGTTCTTAGTCTAATTCCTCAAGTCAAACATTCAGTAAATGTTAGAAATAGTAACATGATGTAAGTCACATTACTATCATCATCATCATCATCATCATCATCATCATCATCATTATCTTCCTGCATAGGGATGATTGTGTGCATGTGTTTGTAGTAGAGGTGGGGGATAGAAGCAGAAAGAACTATCGAGCCCTGGTTTTGGGTGAAAAGTGTTTCACATCTATGATTGCATTTAATCACATGAAGTAGGTACAGAGAGGCAAAATGACTTCTCCAAGGTTGTCCCACTAAAAAGGAACCAACCTGGGCTCTGAAGACAGAGGTGCATAATGCTGAGCACTTTCTACTGGTTATCATCCTACTTCTTGACTTAGCCTCCTGCCTCCCCAACTTGCAAACTCAATCATAAAGCTGTGGTTTCATTTCATCAAACTGGCTACAGTGGAAGAAAGATGCATTGAAGGTTCGCAGAAATTTCCTATCAGACAAGGGCAATCAGAATCTAAAGAGAGAGAGATGGAATAAGTCTTACCTTTCAGCACTGTTGACATGCAAGTAGCAGGAAGGAGAAGACCAATGGTGGCCGATGGGGATAATTTTCCCAGTAAAGGTTCAGAGAGAATATGAAATGAATTAAGTCATCCTTTGTACCCCATGTTACCCCATAGTTCCTGAGACAGGATAGAGAACCCGAATGAGAAGCTGTGATCCATTTCATTCTATGAGCCCTGTACCCCTTTAGAGGCACATTATCTCAGAAGTCAAGAAACCCTGGGTATACTGGTTGCCTGGGGCATCCAAGTCTTCCCCCTTCCACCTAAATTTTGGGAGGTTGGCAGAAGGAGGGTCTCCATAACAACCAATCACCATTTCCACTTCTCGGCTGGATACCAGAATGGTTAATACTTGGAATAGAGGGAGGCTTATCCACTCTGAACCATGCCTTTCTCATCTAAATCCACCAATGAATATACACAATCCGATCCAATTCAGTTGTACATTTTAGAGCAGAAAGTAACCGATCCTACGAATAATCTGATCAAAGCTACGAAGCCCATGTCCCCAGAAAACCACACAAGTTCTCTCTCTCATACCCAGTCTCACACAATTACAGAGACTTGCTGACCTCCCCAAAGTCCATCCAGTTGCCCCCCAGGAATCTGCAGCTTCTGGATTTGGAGCTCGTGTTAGAATTGAGAGCATCTCTGAATCTACCCAGGTTGAACGGTGGTCAGCAGTTTCACCTCTCCTTTTTGCCCCTTCCTTCTCTAGATTGAATGGCTCCCTATTCCGGTAGGAAGCAAGAAATAGTACTTACATTTGACTGGGACAATAGAACAAGGAGTCAGTGAATCAGCATGGAAAATAAAAGCAGGGAAGAGTAGGGTTAATACTAACATTATCCACCTCAATTTCACATGCATTTCTTTATGCCTTCATTTTCCTGTCCATTATATGGGGAGGGATTTCATGAGAGACTATTTTTATGTAGTTATCACCACACAAAAATATTAGTTATGTTCTTCCCCCAAGACAAAACATGTGTCCCACCTTTCCTCCAGAATTTCCTGTATAGTTTTAAGATTGAAAAGAATCTAAAAGGAGTTAGCTATGGGAATACAAACTTAGGGTTTCCACAGTTCTTACTTTTTTCTTTAACTGCGACTGGAACCAAAGGTATTAGCCATCAGATCCAGCAGGAGCAGGAAGCAGAGAGCAGAGAGAGAATTCAACATTAGACTCAGATCACTGCAATGACCAAGGAGACCAGAGCTGGACATGTCACTGGAGACCAGCTAACCCACCAACTGTTTGTATCATCAAGGCTACTTGAGTCCATCCATCCATCCACCCATCATTCATCCATCCTCCATTCGTCATGTATTCACTTATCCATTCATCCATTATCCATCTATCACCCATTCATCATTTATCCATCATCCAACCAACTAACATTCATTTGGCACATACTCTGGACACCAGTGTATGCTGGTTCTGGGGATTCAAATGAATTAGACTGAGCCCTAGCCCTGTGAGCATTTGCAAGACTGGCCGGGGAGAGAGCTACTGGTGCAGAAGTAAATAAGACACACCTCAGGCTGTGCTCTCATGGAAGCCATGACCTCTAGATGTCATGAATATTGTACAGGCTATTCAGACTTGGCATGTCCAAAAGATAATTTGTGGTAAGCGCCCTCCTACCCATCAAAAAATAATGTTTTTTTATTAATAAAAATAAATATCCATGAGTTCACACTGACGTAAATAAGTACTTGAATAAATAAATGGGTGGGGGTTGGAGAAGGTTCAGCTCTTCCTTACAGAAGAATTCCAACTAATACATGTAGAAGGAAGAAGAGAAATAGAAAATCACCATTGTACAAACAACAGTAATAATTTTTGCAGGCAATCCACAGATGGATGCTAAGATTGGTGAGCAAATGTTTGAGGAGAAACAGGATATTTGCATAGTTTCCGGCTATGTGCCCCCGGATATTTATTAATTACAAAGGAACAAATAGTAACAGTGGAGAACCCTGGCAGACACCACCGTAACCAAGCGATCAAAGTTAACATCACGGGGAATGAGACACGTCAACATTATGTTATCCCCAACAAAATGAGCAAGAAGGGGCATAGCACCACCTCTGTGGTATTCCTGCCAAAAATGTATAACCTCAACGTGATCACTAGAAAACTTATGACAAGCTCAAATTAAGAGACATTCTGCAGATGTCTGACCAGGGCTCTTAAAAAATCTCAAGGTCGTGAAAGATGGACACACTTTAGCCACAGATTCCAAGAGGAAATTACAAGAGTAAGGAGATACAATAACTTGGCACCATGTGGGAAGCTTGACTGGATCCTCAAATAGAAAAAGGACATTCATAGAAAAACTAGTGAAATTGGACTAAGGTCTATAATTTAGTTAGTAGTTTTGTGCTGCTGTTCAGGTCTTGGTAAGACAGTAACATTAAAGGAAGCTGGGCGAAGTGTATTCGGGAACTCTGGCTGTCTTTGTGGCTTTTCTGTAAGTCTAAAATTACTTTGAAATAAAGTTTAAAACATTAGTTTGCTCCACAGTGCTTTCCTATCTCAGTTAAGGGAAACCTCAATCATCCAGTTGTAAAAAAAAAAAAAAGAAAGAAAAGGAAAGAAAAGAAAAGAAATGATAAGTCTTTCCTCATCCATCCGTCTCATCTGTCACCAACCTCCAGCATCTCATCCATCATTCAATCCCATGAACTTGAGCTCCCAAATGCCTCACAACCAACCTTCTACATATTCCTGCCTCCACTCTGATACTTGCAACAGTCTCATAAGTGAGGTCCTTGCTTCTACTCTGTTTCCTGTGTATTCTGTTCTCCACTGAAGGGTAAGACTAATTGTTTAACACATACACACACCTAACACTCACACTCTCCTGATGAAAACCCTTTATCAGCTTTTGCACCTGTGATATCTATACCCTTAATATGACCCACAAGACCCTGTGTGTTCTGGTTCCTGTCTCCTCTCTGTTCCTCCTTGTAATATCCCCACTTGCCATACCCCTCACCCCATCCACCATGCTCCAGACACCAGCACCTTCCTGCCCCAGGACTTCTGAATGTACAATTTCCTGACCCGGAACCATCTTCCCTAACTCTTTAGCTGGCTATCTCCTACATGTTGTTGAGGTATCTCCTCAAACGTCACTTATCCAGAGAGCCCTTCTCTTAATTGCCACACTGGGGTGTGTTTACTTGTGTATCAGAGTGAGTGGGGATATGAAAACTCAACTTTGTGACAAGACTCTGGTCCTCTTCCCAACATATGGTGTCTTTATATTGTGAAGGTCTGGGGTCTCACTAGAACTCTGTGCTTCCTACAAACAAACTCATCAACAACATACAGCCACCCTCGGGCTGGAGAGTCTTATGAGTCTTATGAGTCTTATGTGGTCCAGCTAGGATGGTGAGGCTTGTTTAGGCAACATGTCCCTGCCAGGCAGAGTCTGTGACAACACAGGATGCAGACACAAGTCTGTCTATCTACAAGGGCAGTGACCATGGTGCCCAGGACTCCTCTGTCCCACCATCTCCACCAAGGGAAAAGCATAGGGGTAGTCTGAACCCAAAACAAGGAGCCAAGTGACACTTCAGGAGCCAGCCCAAGGTCAGAAGAAGTGGAAGGGAGACCAGAAGCAAGTACAGGCATTACCTTCTCGGGGAATGCAGGCTTCGGCCAGTCCCAGGAACAGCAGAATCAGCAGGGCCATCTTCAGGAGAGGCTTCGAGCTGCACATGGTGAGGCCAGGGTTGGGGTGGACGTCCTCTTTCTAGGATAAACAGGACTCTACTCGTGCCTGTTCTCCCAAATCCCAAGGGCAAAGCCAGCTGCCCACACAGGCCCTGTGGCAGACCTAGAGGACCAGCAGGCACCCAGACCTGTGCCCACGCCACCAGCTGCTGACACAGAACTGCTTCTTCCTGCTGGCAGCTGCTTATTGATCTTAAAGTGTCACTTTAGGATAATTTCAGGGTGAGCATACCTGCCATGCTAGGACCTGCAGGCCAAATCCTGCTTGTCTCCTATTTTGGTGAAACCAATGAGCTAAGAGTGGTTTTTAGTTTTTATTTTTTAATGGTTGAGGAGGTAAAAAGACAAAAGAATATTTCATGACATAAAAATGATAAGGAATTCCAGTTCCAGTGTCCATAAATAACATTTTATTGGAACATTCCTATTCATTTTGAAATTGTGCTTGCTTTTCATACTGCAGTGGCAGAGTCCAGCAGTTGTGACAAAGACTGTCTGTCTGACCCACAGCCCTAAAACATTTATCATCTAGACCTTTGCAGAAAATGTTGTTGAGCTCATCCTAGACAAATTGTAAATCTTAAAAAAACAATCGATCAAACAAACAATGATGTACCTATCAGAAATAAACATTGTTTTCACACTCCTGTGCGTGTCCCCTCCCCAAGGGGTTTGCATTTATACTTGTCTCTGACACTAGCTGTGGGCCCTGAACAAATGATGTAGCCACTTTGTGCCTCAGTTTCCTCATCTGCAAAATGGGAACAATGGTATTTCCAACCTCATAGGGTTGTTGAAAAGATTGTATATATATCTATAAAGCACATAAAACATTGCACAGTCTCTGTTTGTATATTAAGAATGTAATATAAGGATATATCACATATATACTACCTCTCAGCCCATGTGCACATGTGTCTTAAGAAGTTATCTTTTCATGCTCAAGCATTTAAAGTGCTTTATTATTTATGCGTGATGCATACTGAACTTTTCTCCTAGACTTCAAATAGTCACTAGCCACAGAGTTATGTAAGTAAAACTTTAACACTTTTTTTTATCATAAAAGTGAAGCACACTATAAAGAGATGGAACACAAGGGAGTTTTAGGACAGTGAGACTCTTCTGTAGGGTACCTCGATGGTGGACACATGACATTACACATTTGTCTAAACCCATAGAATGTACCACAGAGTGAACCCTAATAAACTATTGACTTTAGTTAATAATAATGTATCAATATCCATTCATCAGTTGTAACAAATATACTATGCTATTTTAAGATGATAACAGGAAACTTTGGGTGTCTCAGATCAGGTGAAAGCAAATCTGGTGTCTGGGGAGAGACCCTGCCTTGCCTGCTGGCCACCTTCGTATTGTGTCTTCATCTGGCAGAGAGCAGAGAGTGAGAATGAGCTCACATGTCTCTTCTTATAAGGGCACTGATTTCATCACGAAGGCCCTCATCACCTCCTGAAGACGTCACCTTCAAATGCTATGTCACTGGAGATTCAGATGTTCACATATGAATGTGGGTTGGACACACATGCAAATGTTCACAGAGGCATTATTCACAAGGGCAAAAAGATGGCAGTGACCCAAGTGTCCACTGATAGGTGAACAGATAAATGAAATGTGGTCTAGCCACATACTGGGGTATTAATCAGTCACAAAAAGAAAGGGAGCACTGACACATGCTATGACATGAACGAGCCAGGGACACATGATGCTAAGTGGAAGCAGCCAGGCGCAAAAGACAATAGTCTATGGTCGCATTTATGCCAACCATCCAGAATAGGTAAATCCACAGAAACAGAAAGTAGATTTGTGGTTCCTGGGGGAAGGAGGGGTACAGAGGGAGGGGAGGACATGACTGCTTTATGCGAATGGGGTCTCCTTTTGGGGCGATGATAATCTTCTGGAACCAGAGGGCGCAGTTGCCCAACACTGTACGGAATGCCACTTTAAAATGTTGAATTTCACATCAGGTGAATATTATCTCTATTTAAAAAAAAAAATTTTGAAGTGCGGAAAAATACATGAAAGGCTCTGAAAAGGACAATAAAATAGCAGTCAGTATTACCACAAAAAAAGTACAAGCACAATAACCGCGCATATTAAAATGAACCAAATCTAAAAATTAAACCAGCAGCAGCAATCCCCCAGGCTCCATGGGGAGTTAATGACAATAGTTCCATCTTGGAGCACTGTCCCTGCCCCAAAGGCCATGAGCCCCTCAGAGCAGCCTCCACACAGGTGGCCACAACCTCAACAGGTATGACCTGAGTAGCTACATCAAGGCTCCCCTGACCTGGGCAACCTGACTTCCTTTTCCTGACTTTCAGGGAGAACCAAGTTCCAGGGTAGGTCCTGCAATTGACAACCCATTTCCTCTGGCTGGTTCCTCAGTGATCACCTTCTTCACACCCATCCTGGATGGGAGCCCACTGGTCTCTTGCTGTCCCCCACCACTACACAGACGAGGGAGCAAGGAGGTTAGGAGATTTGCTTGTAAGGGATTCACAACATCCCTCCTGGGAATGAGCCAGACTGTGAAATTAGAACAGTACAGGATGAAACCTCAGCTCCCACACCTCCTGGCTCTGTGGACTTGCACAAATTATTTCCAGTTTTTTGGTCCTCAGTTTCTTGAGGGATAAAAACAGAGCCATCGCAGCCATAGCTAATACTTTTTATGGTGCTGACTCCATGCCAGGCACTGTTCTAAGTGGCTTGTGTCTAGAAACTCCTGACACCCTAAAGGTGGGAACCATTATGAGCCCTGTTTGATAAATGAGGCCACTGAGACCCAGAAAGTATAAGGTCAACATAAATCACACAGCTGGGATTTTGCAAGCCTGGGGTTTGAGGCGAAACATCCAGTGTGTACTCTAAACCAACCCTGTCTAGTAGATCTTTCTGCAGTGATGGGGTCACCCTGTATCTGCATGCCCACTGTGGCTGCCACATGTGGCTACTGAGCACTTGAAATGAGGTTAATGCAACTGAGAAAATGTGGCATTAATTTCATTTCATTTTAACTCCTTTAAATCTAAATGGCTGCAGTTGCTGGTGGCTTCCCTGTTGGACAGCCCTGCTAGAAGCCACTTCTCCAAGCTACCTCTCAGCCCACCTGGTCATCTCCCTAGTTGGTGGCCTGATGCTTAAGAGAGAACCACAGAAGTGAAGCACATCCCGGAGTTGGGATGTACTTCTTCTAACCCTCAGGAGTTTATATCCTATCATAGGAAAATTATGATATTAGCCAAAGATAGTGATGCCACCTCAGGTCTGGTCACTGCTACAAAGAGAGTTAAGAAGAGAGGGTCACGTGGCTGAGAGTGGTAGGGTTGATTGCCCAACACTGCGCTTCTAGAACACCCAAGTGATGTCACTGCTGGAGGCTTTTAGAGCCCCCCCGGAGCTTTGTCTAAGGTTGGGCAGTGGTCATAGGGAACAGACGGTGTGGAGGCGGCCAGCTCTCCAGCCAGGCGATGGTGGGCGTCTGTTTTCTACACATCAGTGATCTGTCTGGTACTGAAGGGACTGCAGAGCCTGTGTTTCACAAACAAGTGTTCCATATCCTCCCCATAATTTATCTTGGGAACATGCAGTTCAGCCTTGGGTGCATCTCCAGCAGCCCCTACCCCAAGGGGTCATCTGCTTCCAGGAATTCTCAAGTGTTCATGCTCCTCGTATCTCTCCTTTCTCCCTGTTTGTATGCCCTGTCCCACCTCAGCGCCAACCCCCCCCCCCCCGCCCAGGGTTGCCCAGGTCCCATTTTTCCTTTGCCTGGTCTCTGACCCTGACACCGTTCTGGGATGATGGTCAAGGTGGGTGCCCTCTCCAGATCCCCAAACCCAGGCATCCCATAGACCTCACACATGTGTCTAGACAATCCACAGACCTTCTCACTTAAGTCCATCTTCAGCCTCACTCCTCACTCTTCCCATTTGGTTTCCCTTTGCGGGGGAGTTCCCCAAAGCCACCCATTTGCTTTGCTTTATCCTCATCTGTATATAAATGCTTACACATCTGCCCATCCCACTTCTTGAACTTTTCTCAGACTTTTTTTCTTTCTCTGTCCACTGCCTTACTCAGGGCATTAGTCATCACATACCAGGACTTCCTGGGTGGCCAATCCTTGGTGTATGCCACCAGGGCCATCTGTCCCCACGTTGACTGTCCTGATGATTTTTTAAGGAAATTCTAATCATGTCGCTCCTGTGCTTGAATCTCTTCAATGCCCCCCCCCATTGCTCTGCATTTTAAGTGTATGTGTATGTATTTGTATATGTATATGTATAACACCTATGTATATGTGCATATTTATATAGTCTATATACACATAAATGGAGATGCATTCATAGATACATTTATATAATGTACCTATGTGGATTTAAATGTATATACACATGCGCACATAGGAAAAATATCAGAAGGACACACATGAAACATTAAAACTGCTTGTCTACATGATAAGATTATAGGCAATTTATATGTTGTCTGTGATCTTTTTTCTTTATTTTCCCAATGTATCCAATTAATTTATGGATATTAACTTTATGATCAAAAACAGACCACACTCACTGTTTTTACAGCAAGCATTGAAACGAAGGAGGCCACTCTGGAGGCTGGCAATTGACAAAAAGTTTTCTATATCAACAGAGTGAACTTTCTGATGCCAATTTAGTACTTCAACTGGCACGGGCTGAGCCACATGCTCTGGGACTCATTAAAATCTCCTTAACAATACTCGCAGGGACCCTGACAGTAGGTGACGCTGTTCTTCATTTTCCTGGCAGGTTGTATAATTAGGACAGTTAGGATAATTATTCAACCCATCTTGGGGCTGTCAGGAAAAACCGAGAGGAGGGAGTGGCAGACACCGAAGGGGGAAAACCTAAGCCATAGGCAAGGGAAGTTTGGGAATAAATTAATTTGAACCCATTGGAGAACTCAAACTTTGAAATAGCAGGAAAAGAGCCACAGGGGTCCAATGATCAGACAGAATCCACCTGTGAATACTAAGGCTGTTTTGTTTTTTTCCATGTGCCTGATGCCAGGAGCTGCTGGCAGATTTCTGAGTCTCCGCGTCACCAGCAAAGTTCCCTCCACCTGTCACTTCACTCACTTCCTCCTCTCCCCTCCCCGCCCCAGGTTCTCTGTGACCTGTTGACCACACGGGGTCAATGTCTCCATTCTTGCAATCTAGACTACAGACAACTCGGTATATTTGTTTACTAACTAAATAGTCACCGACAAGCTTTGTAACAAAAAATGCAAGTATCTGTACTGTTTCCAACAATGGCAGCAATTCCAATGGCAGCCCTCCCTGTTCCCAGCAGGGTATAGCTCTTTTAGACATATGCACAGATGCACATATCTGCACACACCTGTACAGAGTATGCAAATGATCCATAGAGTGACCTGCTTCTTTGCAGCTATCTATTGTTATGAACATTTTTCCAGAGCAGTAAGAAATAACTTATTTTTTCAGTGATAACATACCCCATTCTATGACATACCACTCTGTCATCCTTCCATTCCTTCAGCAAATATTCATGGGCTGATGATATATTCTGGGTACTGTGCCAGCACCTGGGGATATAGCTGTAAAAATAAATAAATAAATAAATAAATAAATAAATAAATAAAAAGCTAGTAAAAGACATATAAAAGACATATTCCAAGAGAAGGAAATTTCTGACTTAAGGCACAACATGAGAGGACTTTGAGGACATTATGCTCAGGGAAATAAGTCAATTACAGAAGGACAGATGCTGTATGATTCCACTTACATAAGGTTTCTAAAGTAACCAAAATAGGATTTTTAATGGAATTTGGTTTCTGAGGTTCGCATGGAAGAGTAAGTGTGTGTGCACATGCAAACAATACAATAAAAAAACAATAATGCTAAAGATGCTTATAAAACTACAGTGATTAATACAGTGTGTTATTGGAGCAACACTATCTAAATAAACAGATCAACAGAAGCAAATAGAGAGTATGAAAATATGACCATATATACAGGAGAATTTTGTGCATAATAAAAAGTCTTGTTTTACAATTCAAGTGTCCATTAACATTTAAAAAGAGAAATAATGTTATGTCTACACAATGGAATAACACTCACAAATAAAATGCATGAATTCTTGAAAATGGGGATAATAGGGCTGAATTCACAATATTGAAACTCTCAGTGAAAGAAACCACACCCAAAGAGCACATATGCTTACTGTGAGATTCTTTTTTTTTTTTAATTCTAAAAAATGCAAACTAACCTATGATGCTATAAAGCAGACCAGTGATCACCTGGGCAGGAGGGAGGCGTGTGTCACACAGGCTCACAAGGAAATCTCAGAGAACGATGGAAATTCTTATCCTGATTGGGATCATGTTTTCACAGGTCTGCATGGACGTCAAAACGCATTAAATCATAAACTGATAGTATGCGCACTTGACTATCTTTATTATATCTAAATAAAATTGTAAAAAATATATTTGTAAAAAGTTGCCTTTTTTTAGCATCAAGGAGACATAATCCACAGCATGAAAAGGCAACCTTCAACCTGCAGAATATATAAAAAATTCTAACAGCCGACAACAACAAAAAGTAACAAAAAGTAACAGCCCAGTTATTCAGTTTATTGGGGTAACATTGGTTAACACAATTATATAATTTTCAGGTGTACATTATAATTTGACATCTGCATATTCTAGTTCAACTTTTTCTGTCTGGCTTATTTTGCTTAGCATGAGTATCTCAAGGTCCATCTATGTTATCACAAATGGCAGTATTTCATCTCTTCTTATGACTTAGTAACATTCCATTGTATAAATGTACCACCGCTTCTTTAGCCAATCATCTATCTATCATAGGACACTTCGGTTTCTTCCATTCCTGGCCACTGTGAATAACGCTGCTATGAACGTCGATGTGCAAATATCTTTTCAGATATGGGTTTTCAAGTCTTTGGGGTAAATACCCAATAGAGGGATTGCTGGAACATATGGTAGATCAATTCTTAGTTTTTTGAGGAACCTCCATACTGTTTCCATACTGGTTGTACCAATTTGCAGTGTCACCAGCAGCGTATGAGGGTTCCTTTTGCTCCACATCCTCTCTAACATTTATTGCTTATCCTGTTGATTATAGCTATTCTAACAGTGTGAGATGATATCTCATTTTAGTTTTGATTTGCATTTCCCCAATAGCTAGCGATGTTGAGCATCTTTTCATATATTTGTATTTGTCCTCTAGGGAAAAGTGCCTGTTCAGGTCCTCTGCTCATTTTTTGATTGGATTGTTTTTGTTCTTGTTGTTGTTGCTGTTACTAAGTCATATTAGTTCTTTGTATATTTTGGATATTAGGCCCTTATCCAAGGTGTTGCTTGCAAGTATATTTTCCCATTTGGATGATTGTCACTTTACCTTGCTTATGTTTTTTTTTTTTTTCTGAAAAGAAGCTTTTTAATTTGATGTAGTTCCATTAATTTATCTTTGCTTTTACTTCCTTTGCCTTTGAGGTCAAATTCATAAAATCATCCTTAAGTCCAAGGTCCTTGAGTTTAGTTCCTGTGTTAGTGTCTTCTATGCATTTTATCGTTTCAGGTCTTCTGTTCAGGTCCTTAATCCATTTTGAGTTAATTTTGGTGTGAGGTGATGGACAATGGTCTAATTTCATTCTTTTGAAGTTGGCTTTCCAGTTTTCCCAGCACCATTTATTCAAGAGTCTTTCCTTTGTCCACTGTATGTTTTTGGCTTTTTTGTTGAAAATTATTTGCCCATATAAGTATGGGTTTACTTCTGGAGTCTCGATTCTGTTCCACTCATCTATGTGTCTGTTTTGCTGCCAATACCATGCTGTTTTGATTACTGTCACTTTGTAGCATAATGTGAATTTGGGCAGAGTGATGCCTCCAGCCTCATTCTTTTTTCTCAGGATGACTTTGGCAATTCAGGGTCTTTTGTGCTTCCATACAAATCTGATGATTTTTGTTTTATTTCTTTAAAAATTTTCGATGGGATTTTGATAAGGATTGTATTAAATCTGTATAATGCTTTAGGTAATATGGTCATTTTAACTATGTTGATTCTTCCAATCCAAGAACATGGAATATCTTTCCATTTCTTTGTATCTTCTCCTATTTCTTTTCATAGTGTCTTGTAGTTTTTATTATATAGGCCCTTCACATGTTTTGTTAAATTTATTCCTAGGTATTTTATTCTTTTTGTTACAATGGCAAAAGGAATTATTTTTCCTACTTCTTTTCCTGACACTTCATTTTTAGAGTATAGGAATGCCATGGATTTTTGAACATTGATTTTGTATCCAGAAACTTTACTGTATTTACTTATTGTTTCTAGTAGTGTTCTTGTGGAGTCTTTAGGATTTTCTATATAGAGAATCATGTCATCTGCAAATAGTGACAGTTTGACTTTTTCATTTCCTATTTGGATGCCTTTTATATCTTATCTGATTGCACTTGCTAGGACCTCAATGTTACATTGAATAACAGCAACAATAGTAGACAGCCTTGCCTTATTCATGATCTTAGAGGCAAAGTTTTTAGTTTTCACCATTAAGTATAATATTGGCTGAGGGTCTGTCATATATGGCCTTTATTATGTTAAGGTACTTTCCTTCTATACCAATTTTGTTAAGTGTTTTGGTCATAAATGGATGCTTTATCTTGTTGAAGGCTTTTTCTACATCTATTCATATGATCGTCCGGTTCTTATATTTTAATTGGTTTATGTGGTGCATCACATTAACTGATTTGCATATATTGACACATCCCTGTGCCCCTGGGATGAAGCCCACTTGATCATGGTGCATAATCTTTTTAATATGGTGCTGTATTAGGTTCTCTAGTATCTTATTTAGGATTTTTGCATCTGTGTTCATGAGAGATATTGGTCTGTAGTTTTCTTTTTTGTGTGTTATCTTTACCAGGTTTTGGTATCAGTGTGATATAGGACTCATAAAATGAGTTGAGAAGTATTGCTTCCTTTTCGATTTTTTTAAAGAGTTTGAGGAAAATAGGTATTAAATTTTCTTTGATTGTTTGGTAGAATTCACTGGTGAAGCCGTCTGGTCCTGGACTTTTACTTTTTGGTAGATTTTTGATGATTATTTCAATTTCCATACTGCTGATTGGTTATTTAGATTTTCCAGATCTTCTTGATTCGGTCTAGGAAAACTTTATTTTTCTAAGTACTAGTCCATTTCTTCTAGGTTATTAAATTTGTTTTTATATTCTTTTTCATAGTATTCTTGCATGATCCTTTGTATTTCTGCCATGTCTGTCGTAATTTCCCCTCTTTCCTCCCTGATTTTGTTTATTTATGTCCTTTTTCTTTAGTGTGTCTAGCCAGGGGTTTGTCAATTTTATTAACCTTCTCAAAAAAAAAAAAAACCAGTTATTTGCTGTATTTATTTTTTCTATTGTATTTTTGGTTTGTTTTCAATTTTATTTATTCCTGCTCTAATTTTGATTATTTCTTTCCTTCTGTTGACTGTAGGCCTCATTTGTTCTTCCTTTCCCAGTTTTTTAATATGAAGCGTCAGGTTGTTCATTAGGACTCATTCTTGTTTTTGGAGATAGGCCTGTAATGATATGAACTTTCCTCTTATGACCACTTTTGCCATGTCCCCAAAGCTTTGATATGTTGTACTATCATTATCATTCGTTTCTATGTATCTCTGGATCTCTCTTTTTATTTCTTCCCTGATCCAGTTATTCTTTGGTAATATGTTGTTTAATCTCCATGTATTTGTGGTTCTACCTGATTTCTTTTTGCAGTTGATCTCCAGCTTTAAAGCATTATGATCAGAGAATGTGGTTGGTATGATTTCAACCCTCTCATATTTGTTGAGGATACCTCTGTGTCCAGTATGTGGTCAATCCTTAAGAATGTTCCATGTGCACTAAAGGAGAATGTATAAGCAGCTGTTTTGGGATGAAAGGCTCTGTAAATGTCAATTTTGTCCAGTTGGTCTAATGTGTAATTTAAGGATATTATTTTTTTATTGATTTTCTGTTGGAATAATCTGTCTATATCTAACAGTAGGGTATTTAGGTTCCCTACTATGATAGTGTTTTGATCTGTTTCTCCCTTTAGCTCTGTTAGTGACTGCTTTATGTATTTCAGGGCTCCCTGATTGGGAGCATAGGTATTATAATAAGTGTTATGTCTTCTTGGTGTATGATTCTCTTTATCATTATGAAGTGTCCCTCAATATCCATCTTTCTTTACCTTTTTTATTTTGAAGTCTATTTCATCCGATACCAGTACTGCTATTCCTACTTTTCTCTTGTGAGTTTTCCCTCTGGTTCTTCTTTTTTTATGCTATATACTTCAGTTCTGAATTTTTGGTGTGTGGTTATCATTACAAATATGAAAAGGATAGTATGTATGTATATATATAGTCATCCATTTTCTTATATGCCTGCCTTATTTCCATTTCCCTTTGCGAATTTGGATCTTTGAATCCTCCCCTTTTCAGTCATTGTTATCTCAATTTGTCCCTGCATAAGCTAAACATTCATTACTCTTTTTCTATAGCAATTCTCTTATTATTATTTAAGCTTATAATGCCTGTTCTTAGTAAGAGTTGCACTCCTCTGCTTCATTTGCCTGATTGTCACTTTATTCCTAAGTATGGGCTTCATTCCTAATTATGAGTATGTTTTTTTTTTTGGTCATTTTGATTTAGGTGAGCTGACCCCTTTTTGTATTTCCTGTAGTGCAGGCCTCATAGTGGAGAGATTTCCCTCAATTTTTGTATGTCTGGATAGGTCTTAATTTCTCCTTCATAGCTAAAGGAGAGCTTAGCTGGATACATTATTCTAGGCTGGTAGCTCCTTTCACCTAATAGTTTAAACATTTGATTCCTTTTTTTTTTTTCCTTGCCTTGTAAGGTTGAGTAGTGAAGTCTGAGGATAATCCAGCTCATTCCTTAGAATTGGGAAATTCTTGTCAACTATTTTCTATAAATGCTTTCTAGTCCCTGCTCCTTTTCTTTGTCTTTGACAATGCCCATTATTCTTATGTTTCCTCTCCTGATGTTATCAGCTAGTTCTTGAATTTCTCTTTAATTATTTTTCATTCTTTGGTTTCTCTCTTCTTCCTTCTGATTTATTTCTAGATTTCTGTCCTTCACGTCACTGATCCTTTCCTTCATTTGGTCTACTCTATTTCCCAAGCTTGCTATTTCATTTTTCAACTCTTGCAGTGTTTTTTTTTTTTTAATCTCTAGAAGATCTATTCGTTCTTTTTGAGGGTTTCAATCTCCTTACTCTGCTCATCTAGTTTCTTTAATTTCTGAAATTGTTGATATACTTTGTTTTGGAACTTACCGGGGTTTTTCAAAAGCACTATCCTGAATTCTCTGTCATTTACGTTGCATATTTCTTTGTCTGTAAGCTTATTTTCTGGAGATTTTTCTCTTTCTTTCTGAGATGGCTTGTCACTTTGGTTGTTCATGGTGTTTAATGAACTATTTCTCCACCTGGGCATTAATGAAAGTGTATTCGGCTTTTTTTCCAGTAAGAAGATGTATTATATAAAGGTCTCTCTTTAACCTACTGCAAAGAAGGCGCTTTTCTTTTTGTTTCCAGTAGGTAGCATCTAAACCTTTTGGACCCCTGCTTTATATAAAGCTTAAAGCTTAAATAATGTCTTTTTTATTTTCTTGTAGATATTTAATCACGCTCATTACCCTCTGATTCAGTCCCTGTCAGTGTCAGTGACAGTCTCAGCAGCGTTTGCTCAGATTCCCCCAGGGCTCCGTGGTGATCACACTCGGAGTGTATGTGGAGAGGGGCCCTCTTAGTTGGGAGTTGGGTGCTGCAGCTCAGCCTTAGTTTTGCAATTGCGGCCAGTAAAAATCAACTATTGTTTCTCTGCAGTCCCGTCCCACTTCTCTGCTTTCTGCCCTGATGACTGGGCCCTGCCGCCTGCTGCGTGAAACTCACAGCACTGCCAGGCATGGCTGTTTAGGAAGTTGCCACACCTTCTTCCGTCCCCCTCCTCTTGCAGGGAGCTCCAGAGGCTACGAGAAAGCAGCTTCTTTATTTCTACCAGCCCACCGCCTGACATCTGGGGTTCTGACTTGTGGTAGTTCTTATGCACGCAGATCCCACGCCCAGACATGCTGGTGTGTAGATTAGGTGTTTTTTGTTGAGTTTTAGATGTTCGGTTTATTGTTGTTTCAAGGGGAGAGATCTGAAGACATCTCTCACTCTGGCATGTTTCCCAGAACCTGGTAGCTTTGCGGATGGATCTTAAACGTTAATGGCAGAACCGGCTAGCAACATCTATTCAAAGACCTTTGCTGCCACTTAGTGGACATTGTCATAATAACTATACAAATGAGCTCTAAAATCAATGGTTACAGTTTTACCATTTAAAATGTTCCAAATAACCAAGATGTGTAAACTACTAGTGGCACAGCTTAGACAGTTACCTTGTTCTGTGAAAAAGCTGAACTGGCGAAAAAACACCTCAGCCCTGGTTTTTCTAATTCTTGTTCGCTCCTCAGACCTTGAAGCCCTACCTGTTGGAAATTTTTTTCTTGAATGCTGTTAACACCGAGATGATCGAGAAGAGAAGGTTTAGGTGATGAGATGTCCAGTTGAAAGAATGCATGAGGGGTTGACATGAGAATGAAATGGCAAGCACCAACTTTATTGTGTGGAGTGTACTTCTGTTTCTAGAAGTACAGTTCTATTGCAGGGAGCACAGTATTGCTCTCATTTTTCCTGCTCACCTACTTGTGCTCCCCTTCTGCTCTTCAGAGGACTGCATGGCTCCATACAGAGCAGAGTATAATAGTGGCATTCAGCCACACATGCATGATACAATAAGCTGAAGCATGTTTGCATATTTTAGACTCAGGAGTCCTACTACACTAATGTAACATTCTAAATCCAGGTCCTATTCTTAGCTGGGAGTCTAGATCACATCCAGACCTTGGACTAGCCAGACCTTGGACGCCCACAAATCCCAACACACAAGATAATTTCTCACCATGAGATCTCACTTTGCTAGCCCAAATGGAGGGTTAAGGAGAGAATTGGATGGGAAGAAATAAAAGCAGGTTCATCCATCTGTGGTCTCATGCCGTGTCCCCTTTAGATGTTTAAATGTCCCAATTTTGGGCCCCTTGCGGGCATATATTTAATAGACTTGAGACCCCCATGGACTATTGTCGCAACCTCCTGTGAAGCTATAATTATTTCAAAATAAAACTAAACCAAGGAAAACCTTTTCTAAGTGATACCAGGTCTACGAAGGAAAGATGGAAGGTGGTGGTTTGCGAATCTTAGCATGAGAACGATCTACTTCTAGAAGGCCGGTTAGAGCAGTGTGCCGGACCCACAACCAGGGTTTCTGATTCAGCAGGTTGGGTTTAGGGCCTAATGGCTTCAATTCCCGGCAAGCAGCCCAGATGTTTGGATGCAGTGGGTCAGGGACCAAAGCCAGAGAGGCAGGAGTGATCAAATGGTTGTTCATATGTGACCCCACTCATCCTCCTTCTGAACCCTAGCTATGCTCTCCAAGAGGGTCTGAGGCATGGGGGACACAGTGGTGCAAGGAGCAGACCACTCTGGACACACAGCAGCATCCAGTCTCTGTAGGCTGGGTGTGGAGGTGGGTGTTTGAGCCACTGGAATGGACTCACTGATTTCAATGAGAGGATGGAGACCTTGAGTGACAAGTCACATAGCTATCACTACAGTTACCACAATGGACAAGAAAACCCTGACCCGGCAAAGTCAGCCACACACTAGAGTCAATCCCCCAAGACTGGGTCACACCCCAGACCAATCTAACCCTCCTCTCTTGGTGTGGCCCAGCATGGGTGTTTTTGTTCAGTTTTGCTTTTCTAACTTTTCATGTGATTTCAACAGGCACACAAATTAGAAAGTAGGGCTATAAAAAAAAAAATTGTATCTGGTTAATTGATGACAGAGACCTTAGGGTTAAAATCAATGAGTTGGTTGTGTCATCAAAAAAATTTTTTTGGTCCCACGAAAGAAGTCGGACTGAACCACAGAGATGGAGAACCAGTTTCCACTCAGCCCCAAAACTGCTCACAGCCCAGTTTTAAGGTGAAAACGGTCCACACACACTGATCACAGAAAATGAGCCTGCCTCTAGGAAGTCCTCGAAAGCATCTCCCCAAGGGGCCTGAGGACTTTTGTAGATGGGCCACCAGGGGAAGGCACCCAGACCTTCGCAGATGGCTGGGCCCTGCCTGTGAGTTAAACCCACTCCAATATTCTCGTGTCCCCAGACCAACAGTATTGGAACTTGTTTTAAAAATGCAGATGCTCAGGTCCTCAAAAATGTGGGAAATATGAGAAAGTGTCACCAAGAGGAGCCTTGAGGAGACAGGATGACTAAATGCAGTGTGGTATCCAGGCAAGAGAATAGTGGCTGGAACAGTGGGACACAATGTGAACACCGAGAAAACCTCGAAGCACAGCCATTGGTTCACTTCAATATACTGAATTAGCCATCCGTTGTGACAAATGCCACATGCTGGTGTGCGATGTGACTAACAGGGCCGGAATCTGACGGACTTCAGAAAACCATCCTGAAACCCTATTCATTTCAAAATCCAGATCTCCAGGCCCCACCCAAGAGCCACCAAGTCAGAAACAGGATGTGGGGCCCCTTATCTGTGATTCAGCAAAGCTCTCGGGGTGCTGATGTAACATTGAGGTCAAAATGACCTGTTGTCCATTAGTCACAGTGGGAATGGATAGGTTGCCAAATTCAGCAAATAAAAATAGAGAATGCAGGGGGCAAATACAGAAATGAGTAGATGAAGAACAAAGGATTTTTAGAGCGGGGAAACTGCTCTGTGTGACACTATAACAGTGGATAAATGTCATTATATATTCATCTAAACCCACAGAATGCACGGCACCAAGAGTGAGCCCTAATGTAAACCATGGACTCTGGGTGACAAGGATATGTTCATGTAGGTTCATCAGTTGTAACAAATGCACCGTCTGATGTGGAGTGTCGATTGTGGCAGGTGCTCTGCGTGGTGGGGGGCGGGGGGAGGTATGGGAAATCTCTACTTTCTGCTCAATTTTGCCATGAAATTACAACTGCTCTAAAAATGTCTTTTTAAAAAACACAAGATGCTCAGTGAAATTTGAATTTCAGATAAATGAATAATTCAGAACATATGTGTACTAAAAAAAATGTTTGTTTGAAATTCAAATTTCACTGGTGTCCTTCAGTTAATCTGATTACCCTACTGAGATCACACTATTTTACAATGAAATAACAGATAACAGGAGGACAACCAGCAGCCTCAGTTTAATTACAAAATATTTATCAAAACAACTAAGAAGACTTGCATTCATTGGAAGAATAGCACCATTTAAAAAAAAAAAAACCTATAAGGAAAAAAACAATAGGACATAATGAAACAAAAAACAAAAACCAATAAGAAAGGTAATTATTCAAAAATCCTAATTCCATTTTATAGAACACTCGCTGTATTCCAGAAACTGTCTAAGTACTTCACACATCATATATCATTTTTGCAACACAGGTGACAAATCACCATCAATTTCCTTCTTGAGTGGAAGGGACTTGGGCTTGATGGCAGAATTTTTGGGTGATCACCTTCAAATGTGTTTTTTGGTGCCGTTTCAAAGTTCCCAGCTGACGGAAGTCCTGGTGGCACTGGTGACACACGTAGGGCTTTGCCCCCGAGTGAGTGCGCAGGTGGACATTGAGGTTCCCTTTGTGGTTGAAGTGTTTGTCACAGACTTCACACTGGTAAGGTTTCTCGTTTGTGTGGACCCGCTGGTGACTTCGCAGGGTGGAGTCATGGGTGAACTGTTTGAAGCAGATTTTACAGGTGTATGGCTTCTCCCCAGTGTGGACCCGCTGGTGAACTCGGAGGTCTGAGGACTGCATGAAACCCTTGTGACAGACCATGCACTTGAAGGGTCTGTCTCCTGTGTGTGTCCTCTGGTGAACAGTCAACTGAGATTCATAATTAAATCTTTTCTTGCATGTACCACATTCATATGGTGTCTGTCTCATGGCTTCTTTCCTAACTGGATGACCAGATGGTCCCACAGTGCTTGGCAAATGCATTGAATTAGACCTGAGTTGTCTGGAGAATTCCCCCATGTCCAATGACATGGCTCCTTCTTGAGGCACCTCTTGGGGAATGGAAGTATTGCCCTGTTTTCTTCTTTGGGGATTCCTTGGACTCCAAGAGTCTTTTCCTTTCCAACTCTGGGCCAAAACCTCCGAACCATGGGTGTGAGGTACGTTGGCATCCACATTTTTAATACGAGTTGCTTCTTGGGGGTTCTTCCCACCCTCTGCCCTCACAGAATCTTCTGGAAGAAAGAGTTCAACACAGAACATTTGATAAAGTTTTTGACAATAGTACCCAACTCATTTGAACTAACAGTGTATTGTCTGGGAACTTTCTCGCCAGCCAACAAACTTGAAACGTTAGACTGCAGGATTCTCTGGAAAGTCGGTGATGGAGAAGGCTTGGCATTGAGAGCCAGCTCTCCCCAGGAGATGGTGGTGATGGAAACCCAGCCTGGCACCCAGCTTAGAAAGAGTCGCTAACCCCCCTAAAATCCCCATTTCCATATTCACCAGGACACTTTGGAGGCTGGGGCTCTGGAGATGTCATCGTCTCTTCCCTGTCTTCCATCGGATCCTCCTCCAAGTTCTGTGTGGGTCTCAGACCCTCCAGTTCACCTTTTTCAGGAACAGTCTCTGGCAGGACTCCCCAAACCTGGCAATGGCAACCAAGTATAATTAGAAACATGTGTCAGAGAAAGCTACAACTTGTCTCATCTCTTCTCATCTTGCCATCTCCCTGATCAGAGATACCAGCTTTACTAACAGTTTTGTGAATTTGTCCAGACCTCCTTGGGGCTACCCCATCATCCCTGATATAATCATCACCTGATTCTCCAAGTCTGTCATTAATCTGTACCCATCAAACCATCAAATCAAGTCCACACACCACAGTTTTCACTCTCAATTCCCTAATGACATACCTCTCCCCGTCACCCCAGCTTCCGACAATTGAAGCCAAATGACTAGACTCAGGTCTCCCAACTCAGCACTACTGATACTTTGGCTATATTCTTTGTTGTGGGGGCCTGTCCAGTGCCTTTAAAGTGAAAAACAGCATTCTTGGTCTCCACTCACTAAATTTCAATACCATTCCTCAGCTGACTCCCATTTTGACAACCAAATACATCTCCAGACATTGACGAAGGTCTTCTTGGGGGCAAAGCAACTCCTTTAATTTAAACAATTGACAGAATTCTGAATCATGGTACTTTGACCAATTGTCATTCCATGGGTGCCTTTGAGAAAAATTAGTTTTCAGTTCACTGACCTGCAGCAAACTGACCTGGTACCATTTCACAGAAACTATCTCCTTCTCCCCACCCTTAACACACAAAAACAGCTTGAATGATAGAGGGACAAAGGTTGACAGGTCTTTATTGTCCACACTGGCTCAGAAATGTCTCAGGATTTAATGTAGCCATGAGAATTGCTAGGTAAATGGGTCCAGTTTTGACACTCTAGCAGCTACACCCACCACTTTCTCTTGTACTTCCCACCTGTCCTCAGAGATCAGAGCATGACACTCACCTGTCCTCTTGACATTTCATCAATTCCCGGCACGTCCTCCAGCTTTTGGAGGACCTTCTGGCTGTTCTCAGGATATATCTCTGTCCTACTTACAGAGGATGGAGGCTTCCTGGACAAGTCTGTCACATCATCTGTGTCACTGACCTCAGCTTCAGCCATCACAACATCCGAATCTCGCAGAAGAAATTTCTGTCCTTGTAAACTGACTATGGTCTGTGGGAGAAAATAAAACAAGGTAAGAATTGGGATGTGGCCTTTAGACTCCCTGTATGCATCCCACCCAACCCGAACATTGCCAGATGCTCCCTGGGGGAGAGGTGGAACCACCCCACCCCCTGGCATTGGATAACGACTGGCCTAGATCAAGATTAGGTGGTCTCACCTTTGAATCATCACAATACATCTCTGATTTGACTCTGGCCACAATATCTGATCAACCTGCATACCTACCCCATTTTTTCTGCCTCTTCGCCTAAAAATCAGCAAGCTGTGTCATCCTGATACATGCTTTGTCCTTCCCTGAACTAGGAAGGTAAGATGCAGCGTGATGAAAATCTAACACTTTGCCAAAGAGATGCTTCAAATGTTTGGAGTTTACATTTCACTCGGCTAGGTCTTAAGAATGCCTTTATGATTATTCCAGATTAACCTTTTTCTGTTCCTCACAGCAAGTTTTCCACCATGTGGCCAAAGCTTATCGTTCCCATCCTCAGCTCACCCCTAAAGGATTCTGCCACCCACCAGAGTGCACAGGAAAAGGATTGCCACGTTGAACTATCTTGGTGCCTTCCTGTCCATGTACAAAATTACCTCTAAAGGAACTTATGTTCCCAAGACTGGAGCAAATGTATTCCATGTGCTACACCAGGTCTCATCTCTACCTAGATCCTCGATTCTTGCTTCTTTTCCCCCTTTCCCTTCCTTGACTCTTTCTTCAAAGCATGCAGGCAGTCAAACTGCCGTAATGAAAAGTGTCCCCATGGAAGTGTTACTTAGTCCAGGGCCCATTTTTACCCTTTGGGACATTGGGCAAAGAGCCAAGTTTTGCCATTGACATCTAGTTGGGAGAGGCAAGGGACACTGCTAACATGCTATAATGCACAGGATGACCCTAGAGCACAGAGTGGTCCATCCCCAAACATCACTACTATCAGTTTGAGAAACCCTGGTCTAGTCAAACAACCACTATCCCAGCTCCTTCTTTCTCCCTCAGCATTATCTCAAGACTCTAATCACCAAAGTACTGGTGTCAGGCTCCCTTTTCTTTGAACTTCCGGAATATCCCTAACACAACTGTCCCCATGAGAGGCAAGACAGGCAATGGTATAAAGTGTGTAGACTCATGAGACCCATTGCCCAGGCTAAGACTGTGTCCCTGTTCAGATGTAGCCTATCTGTGCCTCAGTTTCCTCACCAGTAGCATTCCCTCTGCTCCCCATTGTGACAACCAAAAATGTCTCTAAACATGGCCAAGGGTCCCCTGAGGGTTAAACGTTCCCTTTTGAGAATGACGAATCTTAAATAAACCCCTTATGCCATTTCTAGTCCAACCCCACCTTGCGGCCCCCATACCCGCTGTACCTTCATTAAGGTCCCACTCACCCATTTCTTGGGTTTCGCATTGCTTCTTAGTATGTCCTCCAGGTCTTTGCAACTGTTTACGCCACTTTCTTTGACTAAGACCTGGAGCTCCTGCGGCATGGAGACCATGAACTGCTCGATCACCAGCTTATCCAGAATCTGATCCTTGGTGTGGACATCCGGCCTCAGCCACAGACGGCAGAGCTCTTGGAGCCTTCGCAGGTCCTCCACAGGGTCTGATTCTTCCGAGCCGGTAAACGCTCTAAAAGTGACGTGCCAAGTCTCAGCGTTGCAGTCTTGCCCTTCAGTAATATTGAAATCTTGGAGTGGCACAGACTCTTGGGGTTTCCCATGATTCCACGAAAATGTCTGGTCAGCAGCCATATTTACTGGGAAATTTTCCAATACAACTTTGAGCAAACTTCCTGAAGCCAGTGTCTAATAGAGACTGATTTGAAAGGGTTTACTCTATAACGGATCCAGAAGTCTGGGGGCAGGGAGAAGAGAATGAATCTGATTAATTTAGCTTCTTACTCCACCCTTGCCTCCCTTCTAAGTCTCTCCCCTAACACTGGATCCCACGCCCCCTCACTCACCGCTGGTCCTATCTTCAGCACCATGGAAGTTAATCCAGTTATTCTTCTGATGCCTATTTTTACTATATGTGTTGCTTTCTATGTCTGAATGACCCCTAGGTTCTCATTTCTAAATGTAGAGGTGAGGCCAGTTTTCTCATCTGTAAATTGAGACAGTGTTCTTTCACTGAAAGTGAAATATGGTTATGAAGTGTGAAGCTCCTAAAATCAATTTTAACAATCATGTCAGTTTCTATAGCTTCTTGTCAAGAAAAGATACAGATCTTGATTGTTCATATTTAATCACTGCATTAGTCAAGATCCTGTAGGAAAATACAGAAAAATACTTACACCCCAGGGGTCCATGTGGTATAATAGCATGGGAAATATTAACATAATGTTGTCCCCAACATGTTTCCTTTGTCTCAGGGGAGATATTTAGTTACCATGGCAAAATATGTAACATAAAACTCACTATTTCAGCTTCTATAAACTGTACAGTTCTGTGATACTAAGTGCATTTGTGATGTTGTCCAATCCAACCATCACTGCTTTCTAGTTCCAGAACCTAATTTTCATTACTCCAGAAGAAAATCATGTGCCCAGTGAGCAGTCCTTCCCCTTCTCTGTCCACTCCCCCCACACCCCTGCCCATGACAACTCATTAATCTGCTTGGATTACTGGATTAATGGATCACGTATATGTAACCTTACCCCCTGGAAAATCAATTAAAATCTAACACTCCGAGATTTTCAGAAAGCAAGATTTTAAAAGAAAAGTTTTTCACAGGTCCTAAATCGAGCTCCCAAAGGCAAGAGCCACCTCCTATTATTCTCCAGAGATCCATTTTATTCAAAGTGCAAGAGTGATGAAAAAATGCTGTCCAGTGTCCCTCCAAGCCACAGGTAAGGGTCCACCTGAAGGTCTGGTGAAAGAATTAGGAGGCGGAGTTCTTGGGCAAAGTCAAGGGAGAGCAAGGAGGACGAGACTCTAGGAGAGGCGTGTGTGTGTGTGGGGGGGTGGCTCCCAGAGCTTTCTGTGTTCACAAGGTGGAAAAATACATAAAAACACATGGAGATGTGAGAAAAGACAGCCCAAAATCCTGGGAATTGAAAGAGGTGTCATGTAACTGGTAACCTGGGGAAGGCAGGGATTCGACTGGCAATTTTTAATCACTTTGGGTTCCACAGAACCTCAAAAGAAAAATAAAATCAGAGCTAAGATATGAAAGCAACCTAAGTGTCCATTGGTAGATGACAGGATGAAGATGTGATACGTATACACAATGGAATATTACTCAGCTGTGAAAAAGGATGAGATCCTCCCATTTGCAACAACAGGGATGAACCTAGAGGATATTATGCTGAGTTGAGTAAGGCAGACAGAGAAAAATAAATATCACGATTTCATTTATATGTGGAATCTAAAGAATCTAAAGAACAAAACAGAACAAACTCATAGACACCGAGAACAAACTGGTGATTGTCAGTTGGAAGGGGTATTGAAGGGCTGGGTGACAAAGGTGATGGGATTAAGAAGTACAAATTGGTAGTTACAAAATCATCATGGGTATGTAAAGAACAATACAGGGAATACAGTCAATAATATTGTAACAACTATGAATGGTGTCAGGTGTGTACTAGACTAATCCAGGGGATCACTTAGTAAATTACATAAATGTCTAACCACTATGTTGTACACTTGAAACTAATATTGTATGTCAACTGTCATTTAAAAATAAAATTGTATATATATATATATATATATATATATATATATATATATATATATATAAAATTTGGTACACACTTCAGCATTTCAACTCTGAGGAGACTTGAATACCAGTGAGAGCCATCAGACCAGCACCCAGCTAGAGAAAACGGCTCTGATCCTGACTGGATTATAAGGCTGACATCAGGTCTTTCATTAAAGGTTTGATTCTACTCTGTGGATACTAAAATCCAGGACCTCTTTTTTAGCAATATTATGACATGGCTATAAATCTTTTTAGGAAAACTGCACCCCATACAGAAACATTTAAAGGTAATACATTTACCTAAAATCCCTAATGGTTGAATTTTTTTCATATTTCAGACCATTTGGGGACACTTGCTCAGCTCAGGGTTGTTTTAATTTACACTTTAGCTTTAATTAGCTGTGGTGCCTTGAGCAAATCATTTAACTCTTCCAGAATGATAATCTGTCTTGTAATACAGAATGATGAAATGGACCCCTAAATTGTTTGAGGATAAGAGGATGCCGATAATATGCCTGGTACATTGTTACTGTTCATAGTCATCCATAATTAAATCAGCGGTTCTCAACGAGGAGTCCCCCTACCCATCCCCAAGGACATTTGGCAATGTCTGGAGACATTTTTGGTTGTCACAACCTGAGCACAGAGAAGAGGGGAGCCACTGCTAAACACCCTACAGATTATTTTCTGATGCTTTCTGATCTTTTTCCTTCTTAACAATTCAGATTCCATCAGCAAGTTCATGTGAATAATGCACAGGACAGGCCGAAAAATGTCAATAGTGCTGAAGCTGAGAACCTCTGGTTTAAAACATAAACCACACCATGTATATGTTAACCATGAGTTATAGAAGGAATCAAAGTTAATAATGAGTTAATAATGCTTTCACAAGGTCTCAGAGCTAATGCACAATGAACATAAACCTCAATCTTTCTGAAAACAACCTCCTTCCGTCCTGGTTTCCGAGTGCCCTTAGACACCCCATACATCACTTACCTCTTCATCCTCTGACTCTCAGCCTCCTTGAGTCTGGGACCGGATCTCGACCTGTGCCATGAGCTGAGAAGTCTCTGTTTATATAGACGCTCCGGGCCTCACTTCCTATTAGCCCGGTGATTGGTTTAAGACCATGGAATGAACCATTTTAGACAATCACGTTGATTAGATTTCCCACTGAAACCCCGCTAACAGAAACACTAACCTACGCTAGACCCAACATTGGTTGTCTCAGTCTACTGAGTTATTTATCACACTTCTGAAGTGTCTGCAAGAGTCATACTGCAGATCCAAAAGTTTGAAACCATTTGGGTCACTCACTTTTTAAAAATGTAAATGATTTTCAAATAATTTTATTTAAAATAAGATGGCAAGGCAAAGTGTGAGAAGAACATATTTCTAAGCAGATGCTTGGAAAAGCAGAGGTCATACACCAAGAGAGAATGATAATGATGTCATATCAATTTAGCAAACCAAGATATTGAACAATTGAGAAGTAATTATTAATACACAAGGAATATTAGTAATTTTAAAAACATTTTTTATCATTTTTTAATATCTCGAAATTAACATGTTAAAGGTTTGTTCAAGGTAGATAAAATCGCCGGTTTGCATTAGTCAACTCACCCTTTTATGAAAACAACAGAAACCAGAAAAAAAGCACATAGACATCAGCCATATATTTATCCCCTCTGTCCCAGGGTGGGGGAGGTGATTTATAGAGAGACTGATGCTCTACATGAATGTTATTGATTGAATCATGCAGTCTGGGTTGAATTTTAATCAATTCTGGGCATGATTAGATTACCATCTTGGATGTTCCCATTGTTAATCAAATCATAACAAATCCATTCAAATAGTGACTTATTTGTTTCAGATTCAGTCAACTTTTTAACATTTCAGATGAATTGCAGGGTGGTTGGCTTTAGATTGATTTTTGGCTCCAATCCATGGGGAATCTTAAACCAGCCTTTTAACCTCGTGAACCTCAAATTCCTTGTGAGTAGAATTGAGGGATTTTGAAGAGTGGAAGACTTTCAGGAAAGGGCCTGATACGAGCTTTTTTTGCCCCCCCAAATTGTGATGATTATTTTCTGATGCTTTCTGATCTTTTTCCCTCTAACAATACAGATTCCATCAGCAAGTTCATGTGAATAATGCTAATGCCCAGAATTAACTGGGATCTGCCCCAAGCTACCATCTACCTATCCAACTTATTCAAATCCTTCATTCTAGAAATTCTTCTCATTCTTGTTTGTAGCCTTCAAATTCTTTTAGACTTTATGTTTTTAGAGCAGTTTTAGGTTTACAGCACCATAGCCTTTATTATTTTGACCTCAGATCTGCCGTAATTTCTCAACTGAGCTAAAAATTTCTAATTTGGGTAGCTGTCTATGGAACCCTGAGCTCTCAGTTTTGTTTCTACATAAATCGTATTCTCTCTCTAGATCCACACTCTTGGCTGAATAATTAGATTTGGAAGACATCAATGCTTTGACTTAGGCATTGTTTTAATTATAGGACTAGATCCCTCCTTGCCCAATCAAAATGTTTTTGTTAAATGCTTCTGAAGCAAATCTATCTTGGGAAATATTGATCTGTTGGTCTTTCTTTCTAACCCAGGACCCCTTATCTCTTTGCTTTGGTCGTCCAAATAAGGTCTGTTGTTTAGTTAGTAGTACTGGGCCATTATCATCTTCCTGCTGTAGACCATTTTACAGGCTTATGTAAGATGTGGTCACTGGGGGAGCCTGAGTGAAGGGTACACGGGAACTCTCTGATCTTCAGTATTTCTTTGAGTATTTCCTTCTCTCCATTTTTATTTTCCCCTCTTTTGTGGAATCCTATTATCTCACAAATCCTATTATCTCACAAGACTGTTTATATTTTGTGGCTTCTAGAAGAGTCCCCAGTGTTATCTTTACCTCTCTAATTTGTTTTTCTGTTGTGTCCATTCTACCATATGTCCCAATTAATGTGTTGTTTCACATACTATATATATATTTTTTTTAAACTAATATTCAATTATATTTATGGTTTTGAATTTTTATTCTTATTTCATCTGGTTAATTTTTTATGTTTATTATGCTTATTTATATTTCTTGGACAATAGTTCTCATACTCATTTCTGAAAGTATCTGTAATCCAATTTTTATATTTTTTATTTTTTGAATCAGTTGTCTCCTTATTTAGCCTGTGAGTTCATATTGTAGCCGCCAGCCCCCGATAGACACACAGACCACCAGAAATCAGTGAGTTATAGGAAACACACTCTTTATTCAGCCAGCTGGGTCTGCCAGGGGTACACAGACCCCAGATTAAGCAGCCCTAAAATGTAGAGGTACAGGGTTTTTTAAGCCCTAAACCCCTATTCTTCATTCTATTTGAACACACAAGTCAATTTTTCTTCTTTTTACTAACTCTCAACCCACAGGTCGGTTGTACAAGCAGGGGTACAGAAGCAGAAAGCTTATTGTTAGAGCGTTATGTTCTCATGGGTGATAGCCAACCAGTAATTTTTAAGCCAGCACATTCATATCCTTTAGGATGGGAATTTTCAGTCCAGGGTAATTTTGTGGACTGAGTGGATATTTGTGGAATATCAAGTGGACATTCTCAATGTCTAGAGACATTTTTCTTTGTCACAAATGGGGAGAGAATGCCAGGGATGCTGCTCAACATTCTACAATGCACAGGACAGCCCCTCACAGCAAAGAATGATCTCATCTGAAATGATAATAGTGCCAAGGCTGAGAAATCCCGGGATGGGGAATTGTCTGTACCTGATGAACCTGGCAGAGTCTATTAAACCTGAGATTGATTACTCTGTTCTAGTTAGAATGTCCTCAAGAAGAAATTAATCCAGTTAACACTCCCTAAGACCTCTGATCACAGCCTCAAATTTAGCCCCCCATGGAGACCGACATTGAAAAGACCACTCCCTAAACCTCAGATCATCAATGATAATAGAATCACCAGGAAGCAGAGAACAAACAAAAAACCACCCATGCCTTGCCTCACCCTCAGAGACTCCAACCTCCCTGGTATAAAGTGGAGCTTAGGCAAGGATTTTTTCACAGCTTGTAAAAATGTTCCATGTCTCAGGTGATACGGAACATTATTTAGCCTTTAAAAGGAAGAAAATCCTGTCATACACTACAATACTGTGATTCGAGGCAGAAAGTACAATGACGGGTGCCCAGGGGCTGGGGGTGGGGAGTTGTTCAATGGGACAGATTTCAGTTTTGCAAGATGCAGAGTTCTGGAAATGGATGACAGGGATGGTTGTAGAACAATATGAATGTGCTTAATACCTCTGAACTGTGTGCTTAAAAATGCTTAAGATGGTAAATTTCATATTACATGTGTTTTACCACAATTTTAAAAATTTAAGCATTTTTAAGAGACTAGTTTGGAGAATTTGATGAAAGAAGGACCATGGCCGATACACGACCTCCTCCCCCTTCCTCATGGGTGTCCCGCACCTGACTCCTCTATGCACAGGAGGCATCTCTCTCCCAGCTGTTGAGTCTACTCCTCAGGTCTTGTCATGAGTCATCAGGAAGTGCGAGGGCAAATTGCTCTGGAACAAAGGTCTTCTCTCCTTTTGAAGACCGCCACCACCACCCCCACTCCCATCTCCCCTTGTTCATCTCAGCCAAGTGTGGCCAGATGATGATGAGCAAAAGTGATGCAGGCCGTTTCAGGGCCAAGGCTTTCACAAAGCAGAGGTGCTCCTGACCCCATATCCTCTTTCCTCTCCCACTTAGAGCCAACCAAAGGTAAGACCATAAGGTGACCACTAGGTAGAAGCAATCATTACATAGAGAGCCCCTGGCTGACTTGAGACTCCCTTCCTGGACTTCTAGGTGAAGGAGAAAACTCTTCTATTATGTTAGGGTTATTGCATCAAGGATCGGCCAACATTACCTGTAAAAGTTGAGATAATAAACACTTCGGGCTTTGCAGTCTGCCCACATTCTTCTTTGTTCTTTATTAGTCATTTAAAAGGGCAAAACTGTTCTTAACTCCAAGGCTGTGCATCCACAAGCAGCTAGGCTGGACCTGGCCCTTGGTCTACAGTTTGTACCCCCTACCTTACAGCCCACAGCCTGGTCATCTGTTGGGAGCCATTTCAAGGCAGTATGAAACTGCCAGTAAAGCTGGGAGTTTTGCAGAGTTGGCAAGCCGTGCAGTCTGCTGACTCGGGAGGAGGTGCACCTGGCTTGGGGGAGAGAAACTAAAGGTTCTTTGACCATGGGAAAGAGCATGTTAAGATAGCTACAAGGTTTCAGTGATTGTTTGTATATTTAGAGGTCTTTGCTTCTTATGCACTCTGCAGGGTATAAATATGCTGTGCTAAAGAAACTCCGGGCTGCTCGGTATTGACTGAGGGCCCTCCTGACTCTATCTCTTCTGTTTTTTTCTTAATCCTCACTACCCCTCTCAGGTGCTGTTCAACTTTAGCCGGCTGGCTCCGGCAGTCATCCCTCAGTGTGACACCTTCTTAAGAAATTTAGTGCTCCCAAGACTGAAATCAGAGATCTTCATTGTGTTTGTTTCCTCTCCATAGTCATTGCTCTCCCCTTGGGGCGCACCCTGCTGATTATCCCGCTGTGCCTACCCCTGGGCCTCATGGAGGCACCTAAACACCCTGCAAATCAGAATCCACATGTGTTAGTCCCCCTGAGGACTAGTTTCTCAGCCTGACCTCAAAGTTTGTAGATGCTCCTTGTCCCTTTGTCCTTCTTCCCAAAACCTTCCCCTACATGGTATCTGTCCACTCATTAATCTGGTTTCTCCCTCTGTGAGATCTTTGAAGGCAGGGCTGTGTCTTGTTTCTCCCTGAAGCCTGGCCTCTCTGTTCCTGTTCTGCTGTTAAAAGTCACTAAGAATGAGGTATCTGATATATTAGATATCAGGCAGGGATGCAGACATGTCAGAATCCTGGATTAGCCATCTTGCCATGAGGTTGCTAAGAAAAAATGTAAATTCAAAGGCCAATGGAAAATCAGAGGATGTGGCAGAATATCTAGTTCCAATTCTTCCATTATTGTATGTCTTTAACTGGGCAGTTACCCACTGCAAAAGATGACATTTCTCAGCCTCCCTCCTGACTAAGAACAGCCATGCATAGAAGTGTGTGAGTTACATGAGGTGTGGCCTTTCAAAGGCCTTTCTTTAAAATAATGGGTATATGCCTTCCATCCTCCTTTCTCAATGGTGGCAGGTGATGCTTTCTTATGAACTCAGACATGGAAATTGTATAGCTGAAGATATCACAGCCAGCCTACCAGCTCCTATTTGCCTCTCGTTGAACTGGTAGGTGACAGTAGAATTATATTGGTGGCACTACTGTATTTTGGGGACTCTTTGTTACAGCAACTTGTTCTTAATGAACTAAAGAATTCAACTACCCTGAAGCCGTCATGTTGGAGAAGTCATGTATAGAAACTCGAGTCAACTGTTCCAGCAGAAGCCAGACTTCTGGCTAGAGCCATTAAGGCACCAGACATGCAATGGAAACCACCTTAAAACCTCCAGATCTGTCCACCACCCACCGGCTGAATACCACCAGCAGCCTCTGTCAAAGCCACATGAAATCAGAGAGTCATGCAGCCAAGCCCTGCCGGGATTGCTGACCTACAAAATCATGGTATATAATACAAGAGTTGCTGTTTTAGGCCACTTAATTGTGGGGGTAGTATGTTATTCAGCAGTAGATACCTAAGGAGACATTAGAGTAAGACCACATTTGACATTGTCAATAGGTTCTGTGATTTTAAGTGAAATGATATATAATGAAACCCATTTACCAGAGGCTAGTTGACACGGATAGATGGATGGAAGGAAGGAAGGAAGGAAGGAAGGAAGGAAGGAAGGAAGGAAGGAAGGAAGGAAGGAAAGGAAGGAAAAAACAGACAAAGAGAGATGATACAGAGGGTCAGAGAGAATACCTGCATATGCAATTAGACTTCCGCTGCTCCTCAGAGTTAAGGGAATGCAATAAACATTTCTAGGGTGATGCTAAGTGGATGATTAAAATGACAGCTCCTGTACTGGACCTTTCCTCTATGCCAGGGACTGTGCTAATATCTTTATACGGATTATCTCATTCAATCTGAAATAGCCCTGTAACTTGGGTACTATAATGATCTCATTTTACAGAGAGGAAATCTCAGCTCTAAGAGTTGAAACAACATGCCCAGGCTGACACATGCGAGGGGTCAGAGGTAAGATTCAAGCCCAGTTCTGCTACTCCTTGGCTGAGACTGCTAACCACCACATTAGACTGCATTTTAGGCCCCACCTCCAATCATAGGAATCAGGCAATAACCATTTCAACACACGGATGTTCCTACAAATTTCTGGTTAATTCATTAGACTCAAATCCAATTCAACATCAAAAGAGGTTGCCATGGCTTATGTACTTTTTTAATTTTTCACAACTGGATGTCCACTTGCCTTTGAAGGCTAAGGCATGCTATTATCCCCATCATTGTTGTTGTCAATTGCCAAACTCCAGGACACCCTCTCATTGTTGGTGACTCTAGCCCGGGAACCAGTACTCCCCTCGCCACATCATCCACTTGTGTCACCATGTGACTGTGACATCAGCATCATCGATGGGGCAAGACCTTGACATTACCATGGTAGGCTGTGTCTTTCTGGTTTCCATGATGGTTTAAGGTCAGCTGGAAATTGGAGGAATTACCAACTGTGATGGTGGAAAAGGCAGTTCCTTCTGAAAAAGGCATATGCATTCTTTGAATATTACCTCTTTGGAGCTAAGCAGCTTCTAAAAATCCATGCCCACTTTCTATGTGGTCCGGTAATGTGACATTCACAAAAATCTCCTAGGATTTTAAAAATGCAGACTCATTGTCTTTTCAGCCTTAGCAAAGAATTCCCCTCACATATAAGCAACAAAACAAAGGGGGATGGGGTGGGAGGCTTGTACAGTTTACAAATAATTTGCATGAGAGCTTTATTTCTCTTTGCCACCTGAGAAGGGAGGTGAAATGGATTTTCTGAATGTGGAGAAGTGCGAAGTCCTCTTGGCTTGCACAACTAGCTCTGTCCATTGTGCTGAATATTCAATCATCACCCTCAACCAGTTCTTCCTTAATTTAGACCAAAATGAAGGGGTTACAATTAGTCCTCTAGAAGACAGAGATGCGCTGTTGTCTGGGGTTGGGGTTCTGGGTTAGGGTGAAGAGCCCTCTCCCTTTCCTGCCTATGATCTGCTCGACTGCAAATGAGTCACTCTCATGTAGACTTCAAACATTTCACATAAAGATCTGGATTCCTGGGTTCTTACAATATGTCAGGGGATCTGTAAACACCAGACCCAAGTCCCCAAACAGCAGCACCCACTAGCTGGGGCTGAGCAGTAACTTAACAAAATTCATTCTCCCAGCTCACCACAGACCTCACCAGTCCATCTTGTTACCCAAGGCCCTAATATATTTTACTTTGAATCCCTGCCCTCGAAAAGCTCTAATGCCTGAAATTAGAAGATGAATGTGAAGGGTTTTTTTTTTAGTTTCATGAGAAGGGAGCACATGCAGTGGCTTTTGGCTGGCTTCCTGCCCTGGGAGTCAGCACTTGCTAGTGTCTTAGTGTCTTAACATCACTTAGTCCTTGGCCTGCTGTGTCTCTTTCTGCCTCTGTCTTAAGTCCCATCTGTCTTACTCCCTGCTACTCTGTTTCTTGGAAGAAGAAAGGGACATGGAAAGGAACCAGATGTGCCTGGGTTTGAATTCCAGTTCTCCCACTTCCGAAGCAGATATCTGAGTGCCAACTTCTTCATCTTTAAAGTGAGAATAACAACTTAAAAAAATAAGTAGGAATAACTTAAAATTACTTTAGAACTAATAATAATATCCTCACAGAGCTCCTGTGAGGACACTTAAAGATTAAGGACCCTCCATATAAAGCAGGCGGGGAAAGGACCCACTGTAGAAAAGGGTCTTCACCAATGGTAATCTTATCAATAGTCAGCATTTACTTTGTTCCCAGTGACATTCTCAGGACATATGTATGACATAGGGATCATGCTCATCAAACCAATGACAAATACAGAGGCTCCAAGACATCAAGTAACTTTCCCAAGTTTACACAGCTAGTAAATAACCAGATTCAGAACCAGGCATTTGGACTCTGGAGCCTGTTTGCTTAATGATCATGTAATCACATCTCCCAGTAATAGCCAACTCCTTATCTGCATGACTAGAGAATGGGGGCCATTATTGGCTCCAAGGAAGAGGAGCAGGACACTTTGGGCCTTGTCCACAGTTCTTTTCCCTTAACTGATTCACGCTTACCTGCATTTTACCAACTCTTAGCAATGCCTGTCTCCTGATTTTGCCCTATCCCTTCTTCCACTAGCCAAAATATTGCTTTTAAAATATAAATAAGATGATGTAACTCCAGTCCCAAACCTTCCTATGCCTTCCCAGCATTCTAGAAAAAAAAAAAAAAAAACCTCAAGCTCACTTGAGCCCTCAAACATTCACGAATCACCTCCTTCCACTCCCCTTGGTCCAGTCATGCTGGCCTGCTCCTCCCTGTGGCCTTGGTCCCAGCTGGCCCCTCTTCCTGTATAGCCATCCCCAGATCTTTGCATGGCTGGACTGGCATCACCCAGGCCTCTTCTCAAGTCCCTCCTCAGAGACTTTCCCTGATTACCCACCACTGTTTACCCCCAAAATGCCTTCCTCATCCCATCACTCTCCCTCATTTAAATAATCTATCGCTCTTGCGACCTCTTATTTGGGAATCTGGTGGGTTTTTTTTTTTTCCTGTCTTCCTCCTTTCCTGGACTATTAATAAGTCAGCTGGACAGAGACTTTATTTTAGCTCACTGCTATTTCCACGGGCCACCTGACACCCAGTCAGCACAGGTGCTCACCCAATTGTTGCATAAAGGAAGTTTTCAGAAAAGAGTGTGCACTGACCACCCTAAGTCTCTACCTCTCCCAGTCCAAGCTCTTTGCAAGTCCCTCATCAAGGGCCAGCATCTTTTTCCTCACTATCAAATCTAAGTTGGGCTGGAGCTCACTGATGAAATAAGGTGGCAGTGAGTCGTGCTGGCCTCAGAGGTCCTGCACACCTCTGCTATCGTATCACCTTGGAACCCTGCCCCTGCAACGTGTAGAAGTCCAGGCAAGCCTGCTAGACATGGCTGACTTACTTAGTGACAACTCACCCTCATCTCTGTTCTTGCCTCTTCTTCATAGCCCAATGTCATCGTTCATGAGAGCAATTGAGCTATGAAACAAGTTTTAAGCATGAGAGGAAGGAATGAACATGCTCACTTGACCCAGAGGAGGGAATGAAGAAAGATCGAGAGAAGGGATGGCTTATGAATATATTTTGGAATGGGATCAGAATGAAGTCTGGGGACTGATGAGCAGCCAGCCACATGATGAGGCTCCTTGTGTCATTCACCTCCTCACACACCAAGTAGAGTGGGTTTGGGACCTGGTGTGTCAACCTCCTGTGACTGGGACAAAGAGATAGATAAGGGGAAGTAGGCACAGTAGCCAGAGGGGAACTGAGGAAAACTCAGCTGACCTCTGCTGGGTCTTGACAGAGTCACTGTGCCAGGACCCCAAGGAGGTGGAGCAGGAAGGAACCATCACTGTGGCCCAACCTGGAGTCTTCAGCCACTGCGGGTTCCTACAAGGGCTCCCATGGGCACCAACCCAGCTCCTTGTCACTGAAGAGGAAAGAGGATAGGTGAAGCCCAGACCCCAAAACCGTAACACAGCTGTGACCGAAGCCCGACCACTTACTCTTTTGGTGCCTGTTTCCTGAGCTGTATAACGGGAATGACAACATTGCTTGCCTCTTTTGCTGTAGTGATTGAGTTGGTGGGGTTGGGCACTTGAGAGATCTGGTTCATAGTAGGAACCACTTTGTGTTATTAGAGCCCTGTCCTCAGACCCCCCGCCCCCACCACTTCCACCTCATGTCCCTCCTAGACCCTTCTTGAGATCCTGAAAGCTGGTTTTCTCTGCCAGACATTGGGCAGTGACACAGACCTTCCAGTGTGAATCCTGCAAGGACAGGCACTAGAGGATGCTTACACTGAGCCCAACAGTGCCAAACGTTTTGTATTCGCTCTTTCACTTCATTTCTAACAATGGGCCCGGTCCTGTAGGTGCCTTATTTATTGTCTCATAAGGTGGCACTCAGGCCAGGGGCTGGCCCACTTCTTGAGAGTGCTTGGCTCTCAAACTTCCCTTAGCAGCTTGGGCACTTTCTCACTTTATGGGTCACAGAAAGTGGCGCCAGCCTCTGGCTGCAGATGCTGGACAGTCCAGATAGCTGCTTTCCCAGACTCCCTTGCAGCTAGGGTATGGCCCATGGCCTGCATTTCCATGGAGAGAAAGAAAGAGGGCTCAGACCCCAGGACACTGTACTGGACTGAGGACAAGTGAAATAGCACCCTGAAAAGGTCTGCACTCAACAGTGAGCAATCCCTAGCCCCTTCGCCCAACTGTCCAAGGGTCCTAGACTGATAGCCATCAGGCAGGTACCCCACATCTAGCAGGAGAGTGGATTTCTCTTGGTAAAATGGGCCACCCAAAAGACCTACTCAGTGATATTTGGGGGCCCCCTATGAAATGGAGTGATCTATCCCAACTAATACTTAGCAACAACAGGAACTGGTGCTCTAGGGCTAAGCCCAGATTCCCACTGTGTGGGTCCCAGAGAACCCCGCCCAGACACTCAGCTCCAGGAGGGTAACTTGTAGGACAGAACCCAGGGCTCTGGTCTGCACACCTCATCAGTGACTTTATTACTCTGCAGATGCTGAATTGTCAGCTCCCACAGGCTTCCCAGAGAGGGTTATTTCTGTCCATCTCATGCTTTCCTGCATCACAGAGGGCAGCGGGACCAAAAAATCCACTGCCAGCCTCCTCTCCTGTGCCCCACTCTGTCCTGAGGAGGTCTCTTAGGAGCAAGGCCCAGCCCCTACCTTCAGCCTCCTATCAAAAGGCCGGCCTGCTGCTCCTGACCGCCTTGCTCCTCTCTCCAGGGTAAGGGAGTGGATTGTGAGGGAAGGAAGCAGGAGGGTACGAGGAGGTACCTTCCACGAGATGGGAGAGGCTCAGGGATCAGTAAGGAAGAACGGAAGTGAGAGCTTAACAGGAAAGTGAGGTCTGGGGCAGAGCTGAGAACAGAGAACGTTAGGACAACGGACAGTGTAAACACGGTGGGGGCGAGGGCGGGGGGCAGGGTGGAGAGGGAAGGCGAGAAGAGCGGGTGCTGGAGAGACCCGGCAGCACAGCGGGAACCAAGGGTGGCTGGGCGGCTATCCCAGAGGCCAGGGCGGGAAGGGTCCCCCGCCCTCAGGGCCCGGCGCACCCGGCCTGCCCGCACCACCCACCGCCCGACCGTGGATGCGCTGGTGGCGCAGCACATGCTCGCGGCGCCCGAAGCCCTTGCCGCACTCCCAACAGGCAAAGGGCCGCGCGCCCGAGTGCGTCTTGCGGTGGCGCACCAGGTGCTCGCGCCAGTAGAAGGTCTTGCCGCACTCGCAGCAGGCGTGTGGCTTCTCACGAGCAGGCAGCGGGCGCAAGGCCGGTCCGGGGCTGCCGGGGTGTGTGCCGCGGTGGCGCCGCAGGTGCTCCTTGCGTCGGAAGGCCTTTCCACACTCGGGGCAGGCATGTGGCTTCTCGGCTGAGTGACTCTGTCGGTGGCGCAGCAGGTGCGCTGGCTTCAGGGCAACCATGCCGCACTCGGGGCAGGACGTGGCGCCTGAGGCAGCCAGAAAGGCAGGCAGGACGGGCGTGGGTGGCGCCGGTGGGGGGCTGCCCGGTTCCTGCTTGTAGGGACGGGCGGCCTGGGCGTCCCCTGTTGCTAGCTCCTCAGCCCCCAGAGCTGCGTCTCCTGCTGGGCAAAGGCGCAGTTAGGGCAGCCGCTCTGCACCAATGGGGGTGAGTATAACCTGGCAGGGGTGGGCCAGGGATGACACTGGCGTCTAGGGCAGGAGGGGCGGCCCTAGGGCTGGCTGGGAGAATTGAACAACCGGAGACATTGAGGGGAGCTTCTGCTTCACTCCTGTGGTCCGCAGCACAGTGCCTGGTGCAGAGTAAGTGCCCACCAAACATGTATGGATGGGTGGGTGGGTGTGAGGGGGATAGGTGAAGGGATGGGGAAAGTGCTGTAGTACACAGGTGAAGAGGGGGTGGAAAGGTGGACTGACGGGTTGAAGAGGAAATAGTAGAGAAGTCGTAGTGTGCGAGGGGATGGATGGATGGTGCATGATGGATGGCTGGGTGGGTAAATGAGTAAATGGACGGATGGGTTGGTGGATGGCTGGCTGGTTGGTGGAGAGGGGGTAGTGAGGAGACAGGTGAAGGGATGTGTAGGAAGGTAGACTGATGGATGAATGGTGGGTGGGTGGACTGCACAAGGTGCAAGGGAGCAGGTAGGTATGTGTGAGTAGGTACCCAAGTAACAAACAGTGGGTGGTAAGTAACATGGATGGATGAACCACATATTTCCTTTCTCCCTGTTTTCTAACTGCCCTGTAGAACTGCAGGGAGATACGCAACGTGCTTCATTTTACACTGGGACAGGCATGACAAAAACAGTTCGTTAACGTCCGCTCTCTCCCTGTGTATTCGGCATAGGCTGGGCTGTCCATGTGGAACGCCTCAATTCCACCTCACAAATCCAGTGAGGGCAGGCCTGTTACCCCAACACAGAGAAGGCACTGAGCTCAGAGGCCTTGTCCAGTGACCTGTGCAGTCTGGCTGGCTCCCCTGCCCTGCCCTTCTGCAGAAAGTACCTTGATACTCGCCCCGCTTCTCCAAGGCACAAAGGTGTTCCTGCACCTTTACAGGTCCTTCCACCTTTGCTCTTCCGGTGGTGTTCACTGGAATGGGACCTGCTTCCAGTAAAACCACGCGTTCCCAAGCATTACTCCAGGCCCCTACCCTACCCTACCCTACCCTACCCGCATCCCCAATCCTCCCCAGATCCCTGTCTTGCCCCTGTCCCTTATCTCCTGTTCTCTCCAGATCCCTGTGCTGCTCATGTCTGCTGTCCTCCCTATGTCCCCCATCCTCCCTAGGTCCATCTTGCCCACGTCCCTCATCTCCCATACTCTCCAGGTCCCCATGCTGCCCATGTCCCCCATCCTCCCAAGGTCCCAACTATCCTCCCAACATCCCCTGTCCTCTTCGCATCTCCCATTCTCCCCAGACCCGTGTCCTCCCAACATTCCCCATCCTTCCCAGGTCCTTGTCTTCCCTGCATCCCTCATCCTCCCTGGGTACCTGTCCTCCCTGAGTCCTCCATCGTCCCTAGGTCCCTATCACCTCCATTTTCTCTGGGTCCCTTCCCTCCCTGTAGCCTCCATCCTGCTGCCTCCATGTGTCACCTTGTGATGACCCTCAAGCTTCTCTGCTGTGCACACCATGGCCCTGGCTGGCACAAGATCCCACCAGGAACCATGTACATGGACATGAGCACTGAGTCCACATCAACTGCAGAATCACCAATCTAACCCTGGTGGGCATCCTAGAGGTCAGTCTTCCAGTCTGTTCACTGCTGATGAGGTTTACCCTGACCTCCCTTCCTCGCCATAATGTGTGTGGTCCAGATACAGCTGCTCCAGCCCCAGCTTTAGGGCAGGTATGTGTCCCAAGCCATCGATTGGAGCAGGGTGCTGCACCCATTGCCACAGCATCTGGACCAGGAAAGCATGACTGAATTGGAACCAAGGACCCAGGATTCTGGCGTTTTGTCCAGCTGAGAGTGTGGACAAAGACTGCCTGGTACAGTCCTGGCTTTGCCAGCACCTGATCTCAGGTGAGTTATTTTACTTCCCTGGGCGACTCCTGCATCTACAGAGTTCGGTTAACTGCCCAACTCCAAGGGCAGAGCCATGTCTGGCACGTGAGTCCCCTGTGCTGCTGTGCAGATTGGCGTGACCCCCATCTGCTGTGCCCTCCAGGGTGGGGGGGCTCTGATTCAGTTCCAGCATGGGGTCTGGCACACGCCAGGGACACCAGGGACACTTCATGAACAAAAGAGAAAGGAGCGGGTCTTTCTTGGGCTGGGAGACAAGGGGCCCTTGGCACTGGGAGAGCCAGCAGTGTGGGAAAGCAGTCAGCTTCTCACCTAATGGAACCATCCCTCCATCTTCTTTTCCAAGGCCGACGCCAGAGCCTTCTGTTGTGTCTCGAGGGGCCCTCATTGCTGGTCCCTGAAACAAGAGACACCACATCCACAACTGAGAAACCTGAGTGATGGCCTCAATTCTTCTCCCTCCCTCCTCTACCTTTAACTGGTCACCAAGTCCCACCACCTGCTCTGGGATGCTCAGCCACCCCATGATGAGGCTCACAAGGGAGCCACCTCAGGACCACCAGCCCTGGGCCAACTTCCAGATGACAGAAGCAGCTTCCTCAGAGACCCTAACCCATAGCAAACTCCTAACCCATAGAACCCATGTGACATGATAAATGTAGATTTTTTAAACCATTAAGTTCTGGGGTGATCTATTACTCAAAAGCAGATAACTGATACACCCGCTTTCAATCTTGCTTTAGCTTCTAACTGCCTTTGCAAACTCCTCGACGAAATGCAGAAAAACAAACAAGGTACTTTTAACGGGAGAAACGAAGCAAGCTTAGGATGTGGCTTTCCCCAGCTCAAATGGCAGAGAGTCCTGAGTGAGACAGCAACAACCAGAAAGGTTAAAGAAAAGGTTCAAGTGACTATGCTCAGTTCTCGTCTACTCTTGTCGCTGCTCCTCAAGCCCTCAGTCCCAAGGACAAAACCGGAATTCTGGTGCTGACGGAGGACGGCTGACTCATGAGTTACTACATCCAGCCCCCTGCTACACATTTTACTTGTTTCAAATGCTTTCACACTAAAGCAATTGTTAGGGTGAAAATTCATGATGCCTAAAATTCTATTAGCTGGTAAGAGGGTCCAACAAGAAGCTGCAGAGCATTTTGTAAAAGCACGTGGTTTAGGACGTATCAGCAAATGCCCACTGTCTGGGCAGTGGCAGGATAATCTGGGGCCACCTTTCCATCCCAGGGGGACTATAAGTCGATTCCTGACCATTTGTTCACCCCAGGCTGTGAGGGGCCGCAGGTGCTGTTCTTTTACTTGCTTTTGCAGTGAGTGGCCCACGAGGGCCACAGGCCCTGGGCCCTGCCATCCTGTCTGGCCCCACCTCTGGCTGGTCCCTGCCTAGAATCCTAAGTACTAGATCCGAATATAGTAATATTTGGTATATCCAGCTTATGTGCCTGGACCAACCTATCCCATATCCTTTACCATCCATCCGGGAGGTTGCTGAGCTCGTCTCTGCCACACACACATGTTTATAATCCTGTGTGATACAGGAACATCCCCTACCTGATGCCTGTCACACTGCAGTTTTTAACATCTTCATAGAGGCGCACAGATGTGCAAATGAACACACGCACTTAAATTCATCCAGTGAATTTCGAGACGTACATGCTCAAAACACCGCTACCATCAAGATGGTAAATACACCTACTGCCCAGAAAAATCCTGTGCACACAAGACCTCCCCCACTCCCTTCCAACATGCGACCACCAATGTGCTTTGTCACTCCAGAGGTTTCCATTTTCTAGAACTTTACACAACTAGAACCACACAGTAAACAGGTTTTTTTTTTTTTTTTCAGTCCAGTTTCTTTCAATGTAATTATTTTGAGATTAGGATACTGGCCTACAGTTTTCTTTCCTTGTTAGGTCTTTAGTTTTGTTCTCAGGGTAATGCTGAACCCAGAGGGAGCCAGAAATGGTCCTTCATCTCCCATTTGGAGAAAAGTCTATATGGAGTTGGTGTCATTTCTCCCTGAAATGTCAAGACTGCCAATGGAGCCGCCTGGACCAGTGCACCACATTTTACAGATGGCAGGCTCCAGGGGGAAAGGGGCCGTCCTCCCTTGCTTTTGTGGTATCCCTGGTGCTAATCTTTTTTTAAATGGCTTTATTGCAATATGAGGCATAAACCACAAAATTCACCCACTTAAAGTGCAATTCAGTGGTTTTTAGTATATTCAGAGTTGTGCAAGCATCACCACCATCAGTTTTAGAATATTTTCATCACCCACCAAATAAATCTTGAACCCATCAGCAGTCACTCCTCCTCCTCTCCCCCTGGCCAATGAGAACCACGAATCTATTTCCTGTCTCTGCGGATTCTGGATGTTTCGTCTAAATGGGATCATGCAGTATGTATGTGGTCTTTTTGACTGGTTCCTTTCACATATTGTTTTCAGTGGTCATCCACATTGTAGCATGTGTCTGCATGTCATTCCTTTTCATGGCTGAGTAATAGCCCATGTGTAAGCATTCCACATTTGGGTTATCTGCTCCCTAACTGGTGCACGTGTGGGTGTTTCCACGATTTGACTATTACGAGTAACACTGCCGTCATTTACACCTTCCTGGGTATAAGCATAAGACAAACGAATGCTATTTTCTGCTGGGTGGCCACCCAGGAGTGGACTACTGGCTAACAGGGTGGGTAAGTCCTCACTGAACATTGTCGGTAGCTTCTGCAACTTCAAGCGAAATGACGTGATGAAGCCCATTTCACCGGAGGCTGCTTGACATATGTGGTAGTTAAACTCCTTCACAGCTCATCAATGCTGAATGAAATGGCGACTCCAGGACCTGCTATAGCTGTTTAACCTTTTGGTGGAACTGTCAGGCTGTTTGCCACCATGAGCGCCTGGTTTTACATCCCAGTTCCTGGTACCTCTTGTACTAAACACTGAGTGAGTGGATACCTATCTTTGCCCTCAGAGAGAGGGTCAAACGCAGAGGCATGGGGCAGGGTTCAGCATGAGGCTGGCCAGGTCCCTGGATGCCTCCAGCCACAGACCTGCTTGTAGGACCCTGAGCAAGTTACCTCCTAACTGTCAGTTCAGAGGGGGCTGGGCAGCACACAGTCTCACCCAAGTCCCCACTGAGACACAGCATGGTCAAGTGCACAACATGGTCAGCACACCTGGGGGTGAAGGCCAGGAAGCCACACTACCAGCAGGCTCTCCTCATGACCCAGGGCACATCTGAGCCTGAGAATCTACACTCCTCTGCATGACCCCATGGATGCCCTGGGGAATCTCTGGTTTGGGGTCACAGACACATGATGCTAAGGCGTGCAGAGGCTGAGTGCCACCCACAGGAAGATGCCCAGAACAGAGCAGCCATAGCTGCTCAGGGACTAGAAGTAGGGATCTAGGGACACAGTACATTGGCTCCATTCCTCTCACTACCCCTAACGAGATTTGTGACCTTGGCCAAGCTGCTAGACCTATCTGAACCTTGTGTCTTCATCTGTGAAAAAGAGAGGACCACAATGCCCAGTAACAACCCCTCAGGGCTGTGTGGACTCGGACAGGCTGTGCTCATGATGGGACTTACCCAGGGTCTTTCAGCCATGCTGCATAAGCTTGCCCTCCAGACCTGAGACCGACGTCAGCCATGTGATAGTCAGCCATGCGTATGGAGCTGACCCGCAAGGAAACCCTGGACACTGGGTTCAGGAAGGCTCCCTGGCAAGCCATACTTGGTGCCCCTCACTCAACCCCTGAGAGAAGACTGGAAACTCTGTGTGTGGAACTCCCTGGTCCCTGACCCTGTGCCTCCTCCTTGAGCAGATCGAGTCTGTATCCTTCCGCTGTGATAAACCATAACTATGAACACAACAGCTGTCCCTGAGTTCAGAGTCCTTCTATTGAACTGTCAAACTAAGGGTGCTCTTGGGGACCCCCAAGGGAGTGTCAGGAGAGAGGGTATCTTGGAGGCTGTTCCATCTAACTGATGGTCTGATGCTCCCACTTGCCCTCTAGCATCCCTACGCCCAACACACCCTGGCTTCCAGGGTGCATGGAACTTTGCTGTTTATTTGCTTCTGTGTGGAGTATTGCTCCCACAAGCTGAGGACTGCGGGCTGCAAGGGGCAGGCCTGTCTCCAACTGTGACCATGGGAAGGTGGTGGAGGATGTGGTGCTAACTGCCCTCTACCCCTACTCACACATGCATGCTCACCCAGAGCTCCTCCAGCAGGGCCACTGCCTCCTCCCCACTCTGCGGCCGCCGGCTGCACACCCAGGCCTGGACGTCGGCTGGGAAGGCACTCAGAAACTGCTCCAGCACCAGCAGCTCCAGCATCTGTTCCTTGGTGTGTACCTCGGGCCGTAGCCAATCTCGGCACAGTGCACGCAGTAGGCCCAGTGCCTCACGGGGGCCCGACGCATCACCCAGGTGGAAATGGCGGAAGCGGTGCCATGGTGAGTCCAGGGCCTGGCCCTCCTGCTTCACAGACAGGGCGGACGAGGCCTCCATGAGGGCCTGCGAGCCCGGGGGACAGCAGTACCTGCAGGGAGGAAAGTTCCGCATATAAGAGCCAGCCTAGTCATTCCAAAATCCACCGCCTTCCGTGTGAGATGACACGAGAGCAGGGACCCCACCTAGGAGTGTGTGACCTGGAGCAAGTAAAGTCACCATTCTGTGCCTTGGTTTCCTCCCAAGAGACGAAGTGCTCACCTGCCTCATGTGGCCAAGAGAGAGTTGCCTCAGAAGGCTCCTGAGAAGGGCTGCACTCAGTACCCAGCAAATGGCAGGTGCTGGAAGAAGAGGGGCTGACTCCCTCCTGGCTCAGCCCCTCCCAGGAGTGACTTGGGCACCACAGGACCTCAGCCTCCTCCCTCAACCTCTCTGTGAGAGTTAAACAGGAAAACACACACAAGACTTGGCACAGAGCCTGGCATTCAGCAAGTGCTTAGGACAGTATAAGTTATCGCCAGCACCACCATTCTCATGATTGTTTTGCCCGATGACGCTCCAAACCCTGTGTCCCCCATACAGACATCTTAGGATGGCAGCTCAAAAGCCACCTCTAGTATCTTCCTTACTAACTGCTGCAGACTGAACTGTGTCCCCGAAATTAGCATGCGAAAGCTCTAACCCCTGACTATATTTGGAGATGTGAGTTTTTAGGGGATAATTAAATGATGGGGGATGTTGGTCAAAAGGTATAAACTTCCAGTTATGTGACAGGGATGTAATGAACAGCATGGTGATGGTAGTTAATAATATTGTGTTGTATACCCAAAAGTTGCTGAGAGAGTAAATCTTAAAAGTTCTCATCGAAAGAAAAAAATTTCAACTATGTGACACAATGTCAATTATTGACTTATTGTGATTATTTTACTATATATCTACGTCAGCTCGTTATGTTGTATAATCTAAAAACAATATTATATGCCAATTATATCTCAGTAAAACTGGGGTGGAAAGATTAAAATTGTAAGGGTGGGGTCCTAATCTAATAGGATTAGTGTCCTCATAAGAAGAAATGTCCCCAGGATTTCTCTGCCAGGTGGGGACACAACAAGAAGGCTCCACCTGTAAGCCAGGAGGAGGGTCCTTACAAGACTCCAAATCTGCCTGCACTTGATCTTGGACTCCTGGCCTCCAGAACCATGAGAAGTAAATGTCTGTTGTTGAAACTGCCCCTAAATCTGTGGCATTTTGTTATGGCGGTCCGAGCAGATGGTGACACTAACAGACCTCAATCGTGTCTGGGTACTGGGAAAACTGGCAGACCTTGAGAGCTCCCCGATACCCACTGTCCCCTTTCCTTTTGTGTAATCACCCCACCCTACCCTGGAAGAAGCCGTGAGCCCTCCACTTCCTCTTCCGCCTTCCCAAAGGAAAGAACACAGATGTGGCAGTGACTTCGGTATGAGGATGACACAGAGCCTAGTGCAGTGGTTCTCACCAAAGGTAATGTGTCTCTGTCTCTGTCTCTGTCTCTCTCTCTCTCTCTCTCTCTCACACACACACACACACACACACACACACATCCCACTGGCACATGAAAATCTGGAAACATCCGAAGACACTTTTGAATGTTTGGGGAGTTGGAGGCCGAGACTCCTACAGGAACAGGACAACCCCCACCTCCCCACACAGAGCATGATCCAGCCCCAAAGGTCAATAGTGCATGGCTGAAAAACCCTGGCCTTGAAGTGTGGTCCTTGAATGGTCTGGGGACTCCCTGGGTGCCGAGACCCTTCTGGCGGACATTGCGAGGTAGGAACTGTTGTCCTAACTCTAAGACATCACACATGTCTTTCCTTCTTATTCTCTCCTGAGTGTCCGGTGGGGTCTTCAGAGGCTGATAGCCACAGGAGCAGACATGAAGACCTAGCTGTCTTCTTTTAAGTTGGATACTGGAGAGATTTTCAAAAAGACACCACATTTCCAACTCTCCATTTTGGAAAACACTGTTGTTTTTAATTTTTAAAATGTATTTGTTACATGAAAAGTTGATTACTGCTTTTTCTAAATACATTAATACATAGAAAATTTCTCAATCTTGGTTTCTTATACAATATCCACCAAAAGCTCTAACTCCCATAAACAAAAGTGCTTTGGGGCCTTCAATAATTTTTAGGACTATAAAAGGGTCCTGAGTCTGAATCTTTTGAGAATCCCTAGCCTGGGACTGGGGTCAGCAAGCAGCTGCCTGTGGGCCAAATCTGGCCTGCAGCCAGTTTTAAAAACAACACATGTCAAATTAATTAAATGATTAAGAGATGGGCTCTGGTCCTGGGCTACCTGGTTCCAACTTTCAGCTTTCCCACTGATCTGCTGTGTGACTCTGGGCATCTGCCTTGCCCCCTCTGACCTTAATTTCTCCACTTTTAATACAGGACTAATAATGGCTCATTCCCCACAAAGGGTTTTAGAAGTGGGCCAGCACTGAGTAAGTGCTCTGTAAAGACCTGTCTATGCCAGGTTTCCTAACCTCAGCACTGGCGGTATTTGGGCTGGATGATCTGTGCTGCGATAGCCAGCCTGTGACACAGAAAACACTGACCAGCATCCCTGGCCTCTTTCCATCAGATATCAGTAATATCTCTCCACTTCTGACTACCAGAAATGTCTCCAGATATTGCCACGTGTCCCTTGGGGGCAAGGTCTCCTCTGGTGGAGAGCCACTGGTCCATGGGATAAATATTTACTCAGCACAAGGGCTCTGGAGCAAATCCTGGCTCTGCCACCTACCAGCTATTTGTCCTTGGACAAGGTACACCGCCACCTTTGACACACCAAATCTCCATTCCTGGGCAGTAAAATCATTCTAACCCAAGAGTCGCAGCAAGAATTCAAGATACAGGGAAACAAAGGTGCTGAGAACAGCACCTGGGCTAAGCAACCCCCCAACCAGAGTTGGTCACTTAAATTGCTGTTACTTTGTGAGGTGCAGGAGGTGCCGCTCTAACAAAACAAGCACGTGCATTTCAAAGTTAGCTATAAATTAGAATAGGCGCTAAAAGGCGGAGATTCAAGGCTGATTAGAGTTAACGTGGGGAAGGGACTGCCTCAGATGACAAAAGCAAACAGCCTGCAAGCACTGGACCCCCATTAACGAACTTAACCCCTTGCAACAAGCTAACCGGGCAGGATGAACTTAACCCCTTGTATCTAGCTAAAGGGGCGGGTGCTCTTCGAGAAAGAAAGAAAACCAGGCAAGTCATCTCACCCTCAGGAACCCACAACTTATAAAGGTGAAACTGCACTGGTGGAAATGGCGCACAAACGAACCACCTGCGCTCGTCTCTGTCGAAAAGAACCCCACAACCCATTCCCCCAAACCTTTCCAATGAGGTCGGTCCCGGAGCCCTCAGTCTCGCCGAGCCCCACCCCGTTGCTGGAATCCTCCCCTCCCCCACTCACCCCGTTTCCAACTCTCCTGTGCTCTTCACACCGGGGACAAACACCCCCGTCTAATTCCCAGCCCTCCCTCATCACAGCCCTCTCCCGTTCGCTCTCCCATTCCCCTTCCCTACCTTCCTCTTCACTCAGCCCGTTTTCATCCCCAACTCCCTGCCTCTAGCCCCCACGGAAAGTCGTCCAACCGACCCCCACGCCACCCTCCTTTCCCCTCACTCACCTCACTCTACCAGGCGAGGCCCCCCGAGCCCCCTTCACCTTTTTGCACTTGCGCACAAAGCTCACTGGGACTCCATGCCCCAGCAGGCTTTGCGCCAAACTCCTCTGTCCTCCTCCCACCTCAACACTGTCCGAGACCAAGGCGTCCGTTCAGTCCGACAAACCATCCGCCCCCGTCCCCGCCGGCCTCACCGAGAACTACATTTCCCAGGAAGCTTCGCGGCAACGGCAGCTTCCCATTGGCTCTCGCTCTGAAGACCCGTGCTCGTCCCCGAACGGCTCCTCTAGTGCCAGAAACCAAGACGCATCGAGCGCTGCCAGCGGCTCATTGGCCATTGCAAACATGGCCTCTTTTAGGGCGCCAGGCTTTGGACTACATTTCTCAGAATGCATAGCGAGATTCGAGCATGCGCAGAGGAGAAGCCGGGGAGCCGGAGGCGGGGCCAACACAGAGAAGGCGGGGCCAGGGCAGTGTTGTCCTGGAGACCGGAGTAGGCCGGGCGTTCGGGAAATGGGGCCCCTAGACCCGGGAACGAGCAGGCGCAGAGGAGGAGCCAGGGCCAAAGTTCCGCGCCAATCAGCGCCTGCAGTGACGTCTCCTTGACAACGAGTCGTCTCGCTCCGATCGAGACCGACTAACTAACGAGGCCCAGGTCAGTGCGGGCTGCGGTCGAGACGCCTGCGTCTCCGGCGGCTCAGTCTACGTGAACCTGGCGCTCGGCCTTTGACCTCAGCCCCATCTGTGAACCGGCTGCTAGACGCCCTGCACGTACTCGGACACGGCCACGGCCTCAGGTTCTCCATCTCAGAAAGGGTAGTGTATTTGGCTTCTAGAGCGTGGACCCAGATACGTTGTCCCAGTCCCCACCCGCGGTTTCTCCTCCACACGGTGAAGGTCAGATGCCTGCCTCACCTCAGCGTCGGGCTGGTGCAAACTGTGACAGCGGTGGCACATGACAAGTACGCCCCAAGGCACAATGACTTTCCCTGGCTTTCATAGACGGTTGGCGGCTGTGACAGAACGTCTTGCCCCATACTGGGTGACAGCCAACTGCCTTGCTGAGGCCACCTTTCTGTTCATCTCTGGTCTTGCCTATTGTGCTCCAGCCAAGAACGTGCTGATCTTGTGCCCACTCATAGGCAACTGCCCACTTAAAGGCTCCGCTTGTACTTTTTTTTTACAGTTGACATACAGTATTATATTAGTTTCAGGTGCACAGCATGGTGGTCAGAGGTTTATACACCTTAAGAAGTGATCCCCCCAGAAAGTATAGTGCACATTTGACACCATATGGTTATTACAGTATTATTAACTGTATTCCTTGTGCTGTACTTTACATCCCCATGACTTTATGACTGGCAGTTTGGACTCCATCACTTCACCTTTTCACCACCTCCCCACCCCACCCCCAACATCCCTATCTGGCACCTATCAATTTGTTCTCTGTATCTATGAGTTTGTTTCTGTGGTGTGTTTGTTTCCACCATTGCTCTCCAACCTATCACCTGGTCTCAGTCTCTGAGATTCACCTAAACAACTGCTCGGGCCTCCTAGGGAGTGTCTTGCTTCTGCACCAGTCTCCTCCCACCCCTGCACCCCACTCCCTTCTCCACACAGCAGCCAAAGGGATCTTTTTTCTTTTTTAATTGTGGTAAAGTGTCCATAATATAAAAGCTACCATTTTAACCATTTTTAATGTGCAGCCCAGTGGTGTTAATTATATTCACATTGTTGTTCAACCATCATCCTTATCATCATCTCCAGAACTCTTTTCATCATCTCGAACTGAAAATGTCCATTAAACACTGACTCCCCATTCCTCCCTCCCCGACTCCTGGCACCCACCATCCTACTTTCTGCTGAGGCGTTTGATGACTCTAGGAACCTCCTGTAGATGGAATCACACAGTGTTTGTCCTTTTGTGTCTGGCTTATCTCACTTGAGGTCAATCCATGTTGTAGCAGGTATCAGAATGTTATTCCTCTAAGACTGAATAACATTCCATCGTGTGGATGGACCACATTTTGTGTATCTGTTAATCAGAGGGCCTGTCCTAAAACTCAAGTAGAATCATGTCACTCTTTCGCTTTAACACCCTCCAGTGCAAACTCTTGACCCCGGCTTGTGAGGTCCCACATAATTGCGCTTTTTCAGATCCAGGGTCCCTCTAGCTTGTCTGGTGCCTTTGTGAAAATCAGAAAAGGGTGCCCAGAGAAGGGCCTCAGGCCTAAGCTGTGCACGAACTGGGCAGGTAGTTGGGGAGGAGGGCTTGGCATCCATGTTCTGCCTGGCTGGGTCCCTGTAGGTAGGGTACAAGGTTCATCCCTGCCATCAGCCAAACACCACTCCTCCACACAGTTCCGGTGCTCCACCCCGCTGGCCTAAGGGTCCTCTAATACAGTGTTTCATAAAGTCAGGGCCCCAGGCCATCACCTGGAAGCCAGTTCAAAATACAAATTCTCAATCCCCACAGGAGACCCGCTGAATCAGGAATTCTTGAAGGGGACGGCCCAGACCTCTGTTTGGACGAGGCCTCCCAGGGATTCTGATGCATGCTAACATGTGTCCATGCATCTGGTTGGCACCTTAGAAAAATAAGCACTTCATGGAGTTCTTGCCGGGCATCCTGGGTGAGTGCCTAACACCCAGCACACTGCCTGGCAGAGTCAGGTGTTGAGAAGCATTAGCTGGTCTTTACTTGACCTACAGTTAATAAAAGCCCAGGCCAGATGCAAAGTTGACCCCAGCTACCACCATGTAATGAAAACCACTTGTTTTACCACATAGTGCCCACAACTCAGCACTCGTTCCATTCGCATGTCCTGGGCACCCATCATGAGACAGATGCTGGGCAGACTCAAAAGGTACAGAATCCACATTCATCCTGAGTTCAGGGCACCACACAGTGGATGTGTCAGGGTTCAGACCACCACCCATCATCTCGCAGCTGCGACACACTGGGCAAACAACTAATTAGTGTCTTTATCTGAAATAGAGATGATACAGCCCTCTAATCAGAGGTTTTCCCCCAACTTTTAAACAGGAGATGAGCAGCAAGAGGTGTCTTTCCACATCATCGTGTCTGTGGGTGACACTAAACTGGCACCCACCAGAGTGCCATGAAGGGGGACATGGAGATCCCACTTAGGATAGGAGGGAGGAGCGAGTAATGGAGGAACCAGCCCTTCCTGGCACAGATGAGCTGCAGAATTAACCCACCCACCCTGAAGTGCTCCTACTTCCAGACTTCCTTTTACAAGGAGTAAAAAGTCCCCTCAAGGCTTTCAAGTCAAGTTGAAACCAGAAGTGACAAAAGTCACACACATATGTAGGGCAGGTTCATGGGGCTGCAGCCTGGACAGTTGCACAGGGTCCCACACTGAGTTTTATCTTCTCCTGTGGCCATCTTGAAATTCTTAACATTCTTTTGTTTTTCTTTTGTCAACATTTATGCATTTTTCTTTTGCTCTGGGTGCCACAAATTAAGTATCCATTCAGGTTTGTGCAGTATTCACACACCAGAACTCTATGTCTGGAGTTCAAGTACACCAAGAATATGAGGGGTGGAATGAAGGAATGACCCCCCGGATGTTCTCTCTCCACCTCTTCACTTGGCAACATGGTTTATCCCTCAGGAACCAGTTCAGGCACTGTCTCCTCCAGGGTCCAGGGAGCTTTCCCAGACCATTCCTACCCCCAATAAGCCTGCACCAAGTGCCACATTTGAGCTTGCGCAGTACCCATTTTCTTTGTATCTTGTGCCTGGACTATTTTTGGGTCTCCAACTCCATACCAGAGGCCCGGCTGCTGCCAGCTCCCAGCTTGGGGCCTGTGGGTGAATGAGTAAACAAAGATTGAGGGAAAGTGATTCCCATCCTGCTTCCCAAGCCTGAGGGTGAGAATTCCTTTGGCAGCAAAGTTAGCCCAGACCTCACCAAAGCTTGCTGGCTCCTTTGTAGCACCGCTATAATTATAACCTAAAATAATAATTAATGTTTCTCTTTGTGTGGAGCTTTTAAGCAGGCAGACCAGGGCAGGTGAGGATCTGGGTTATCTCTGGGTCTCCAGCCTGTGGCACCTGTAGGCTCAGGTGATATTTATTGGATGAATGGATGATGGATGAGTAGGTGAAGGTGGGAGGTGACAGTCCGGGAAGGAGTGGCTGGCGTGTCCCTGCAGTCTGCACACCACAAGAAGGGCTCCCGGGGCTGCTGGATCTGAGTGTGAGTCATCTTAGTCAGGCCTTAGGAAATACTTGAGAATGAATAATGAAATTGTTAATGAATTGCTTAATGATGGGATCTCACCACTTGCTATGTTATTTCACCCTCACACTCACCCCAGGAGACTGCAGAGCAGATCAAAGCATCAGCCTGGTTTATAGGTTTACAGTTGGGACAGGTGAAACTCAGCAAGGTGAGCGCATCTTCCCCAAGTGGTATGGGGAGAGAAGTAGAGAGGTAGGGCCGGACCAGGTTATAGCACCAGCAGCAGAAGTGGAGCCTGGTCTCCCTCCTGGAGGACTCAGGCCAGCCTATGCAGCAGATCTTCCACTGACCAGAGGACCCTCTCCACTGGATGCACAGTGAGCATGGCCCACGACAGGAAAGAGTCAGACAGAGTTCTATTGTCTCAGTTCTGGAGACTAGACATCCAAGTTCAGGGTGTCGGCATGGTTGGTTTCTTCCGAGCATTGATCTGGGGGGTAACAAATTTTAGCGAGTTGGTAAATTCGCAGATATGGAATCCACATATAATGAGAACCAACTGTTTTCTACCAATAACTTCCAGTTCTTTTGTCAAGAGAGAATCCCACCGAACCTTAAAATGGCTTTCTTGTATAAACATGAACTACAGGTCACTTACTGTGTGACATGGCCTTTTCCCAAGGCCACTTATTCTGGGATACTGAGGACCTCATGTGAGGTGTGGTGTTTTTCCACAGAGGCTCACAGGGGTTCAAAGGCTCTGTCTCCACCACATTGTTCAGCAGAGAGAGAGAGAGAGAGAGAGAGAAGGAGAGAGAATTCTAACCTGAGTTCGGGGAGTGCCCCATTGTAAAGACTGGGCCCCACCTCTCCAGTGGCCCCATTGGAGGGCTAGGGAGATGTGAGGTCAGATGTGGAACCAGCAACCCAAGCATCTTACATCCCTATAATAATGTCAGGAAAAACCACCCCAGATAAATAAGCGTTTATTGAAGCCCTGCAGCAACCACAAGAAAAGCACTCCCATCCCCTCACAACACTAGGAGTTTATGCTGAAACTTTTATAGCTCTGAGAACAATCCATCCCCTGAAAGAAAAAGTGTAACCAATTTTACAGTTTGTTTACACGACCAATATCACTTAAGACCTGACCTCTCTTCAATTTTCTTATGACATTTGTAATTGCCAAAGCAGGTTTTTCTTGACATGAGCTAATCCCTAAAGGGATCATATATTTTGCTCATTAAATAATGAGGATCATAATGTATTTTTAAAATTAAATTTATTAGAAGCTTATTAAGTTAGCTTTATAGTTAAAGAAGTCTTTGAAGGTTTTTTTCTCTTGTTTTTAATTTTGTTTTTTGTTTCGTTTTTGGTAATCCTCTCCTTGGGTGAGAAGAGTTTTAAGGAACAGAAAGTGCAACGTGTAGCCAATTCAATCTCATTTGGGGATTTTTATTCTTTAACACATGTCCTTAGGAAAGCATTCTAGTGAGACGAGCATTTCATGTTTAAAGAAGAAATGCATGTTCATGCTTTCATATTTCCTTTTGAGAGGTCTGAAAGTTTGTGTCCCCTCCCCAAATAATTCATGGTGAAATCCTAATGCCTCACAGAATTGTGTTAGGACATAGGGCTTGGGGAGGTGATCAGGTCATAAATGAGATTAGTGCCCTGGTGAAAGAGGCTTCAGAGAGATAGATACTTTACTTGCGTCCACCACATTAGGATGCAGTGAGAAGCCAGCCATGAACCAGTAGGGAAGCCCCACATGAAAGCGACCATGCTGGCTCCTTGATCCTGGGGTTCCAGGCTCCAGAACTGGGAACCATACATTTCTGTTGTTTATAAGCCACCCGGTCTGGTGGGATCTTGTTATAGCTGCCTGAATAGACTAAGACAAGAGTGAATACTCACATGTATATATCTACATCTGTCTTCCATGTCTAGTACCTTTATCATGGGATTTGTGCAAGGATAAAATAAGATCATATAAGTGAACAGGTAGTTATTATTATTATCTCTTGGGATGGTGACTTAGAAGGTAGCTGGTCTTCATCCAGGGTTCCTAGCTCACAGCTCTGAAAACCCTCAGAATTTCCTAAGTGTGGAGAGGGACAAAGATGTCTTTTGTTATGATAATGAGGCAGCTTTTGGTGGGGGCTAGTTGTCAGGAGAACCAACCATTAAATTTCATCAGGGCCTGAGGTTGAATTAGTCACCAATGGCCAATGACTTAGTCAAATAAGACTTGTAATGGGAGCTGCCATAAAAACCCAGGACAGCACCATTTTTCTGCAGGCTTCTCCATTTTGGGGAACCAAAGCACTTCTAGGTGCCACCATGTTGGGCCCCAAACTCCATGTGGACAGAAGCTCCTTCCTTCTGTACCTCAACCATACCCTGTTGAAATAAAATAGCCTTTGAAATAAATCAACTGTCTAGTGAGTAAACAGATTTTCTTGAATTCTTTGAGCCATTCCAGCAAATTCACTGATCACAAGGACAGGTGGTTGGAAACTCCAATCTATAGCCAGTTGACCAGAAGCACAGGTGAAGACCCTTGGCTTGCACTGGCATCTGAAGTGTGTGGGGGGACCGTCAAGGAAGCCTCGAACAAGGAAGCCTCGAACAATGACAAGACTTTCAGGGTTTCAGTCTCAGCACTGCCCTTGCTTACTGTGAGTTCAGGACAAGAGGGGCTGTCATTATAGTGGGGTGGCACAGGGAGGGGCTGGGAGCACAAGGGGTTACCCAACCTGCTTGAGTCATGAAGGACAAGAGGGAATTAGCTAGAGGAAATGAGAGAGGGTGGTGGGTGGAGAGGACAGCTGGAGCAAACATCTACCAGTGAAGAGCTGGCAGCACAGCTGGGAGACTTCCAGTAGTTCCCCATGGCCATAGCTTAGTGTTACCTAGGGGGTCGGTGGCGAGGGCTCTGAGATCTGAGTCTGGAACAGTGGGTCTGATGAAAGGTCTTGAGGCTGGGCTGAGCAGCTCTGACTTCCTCCTTGATCGGAGGGTTTTGGACAGGAGTGGGTTGGTCATAATGGGGGTGTTAGAAAGCTCTTTTTGGGCTGTGTTTAAATCCCAGCTCCACCACTTGCTGTGTGGCTTTGAGCATATTACTCAACCTCTCTGAGTCTCAGTTGTTGTTGTTGTTGTTTTGTCTAAAACTTGGACAAGAGTCTCCCTGGCCTCTTTCAAGCAACGTTGTGAGTCTGAAGATGCCTTGAACATGTGAGAGCCTTAGGTGTCTCCATTAGTAAGAAGCTTCCTCATTTGGGTGACCAGGGGATGGCTATCAGCATGGCCTGGAACTAACAAGGTTTTGGGCATATAAGCTCCTCTGTCCCATCACCAGTTTCCTCCTGCATGAAAAGGGAGCAATGATAGTTTCTATCCGTATTCATTGGGATGCACTCAGTTACAGGCCTTGGGAAAATCATCTCCACTTGCTCACACTCAAGAGAGGATTCGTTGGTCAGCAAAAAAGCTCTGAGAAAGGGACAGTTCCATTATGGATTTGATTCAGTTGTTCAAAAGTGTCACGAAGGGCCTGTCTTCTTTCCTACTTTTCACTCTGCTTGCTGTGGTGTGGATCTGTTCTCTGGCTGGTATCCCTCATGGTAGCAAAATGAATGCCACCGTTCCAAGCATCATACCCTATATCCAGAAAGAGAGGCAGAGTGAGCTTGTTTATCAGAACAGCACTCAAAATCCTTCCCTATCACATCAGCACAAATTGGGTCACATCCTACCCAAAGATAGTGACTGTGGGGTATTATTTTACCTTGACTGGCTTGACTCTAAGACAGGTGTTACTCCTGCTTCTTAAAATCCAGGGATGGAGTTATCCCCTCCCTCCCATGCACCCCTTAGCAATTGGGATGCACGAAGGAGGCAGAGAAATATGGGAAAGTCAGTGAAGAGACGAGGGTGGATGGGGTTACAGAACAACCCACGGTGTCTGCTACCCAGGATTGCCAGATTTAGTAAATAAAAACACAGGATGCACAGTTCCACCTGTATTCCAAATAAACAACAAGAATTATTTTGGTTGTGCATCAGAATGTTCTCACATTAAAAAAAAAATTATTCATTGTTTGTTGGGAATTCAAATTTAGTGGAGTGTCCTGGAGTTTTCTGACATCTGCACATCTCAAACTTTCTCGAGGTCAAGAAGTACTTTTGATGGTTGGGTGAAAATGCAGATTCTGACTTGGTGGCTAGCAGCAGTGGGGCCTGGGACATGGAGAGATGTTAACTGAAGTAAAGTGCTCAGCACTGTCCAGCCTGTGATGAAAACTCAAGAGATGATTATACCTGAAACTTACTGGATTTTGTTAACTGATGTCACCATAACAAAAAGAAAGAAGGAAAGAAAGAAAACTCAAGAGATAGTTACTATCATGATAATGTGAAAAGTGCAATTTTGTGATTGTGTGTGTGTGTGTGTGTGTGTGTGTGTGTATGTGTCTGTCTGTCTGTCTATCTGTCTCTCTGTTTCAGGGGACTTCTTACCATCTACATTTCAACAGCTGCAGACTCTCCATCTGCATTCTGCCCACTGTGGCTGTTCCTGTCACTCAGTAGATGAGATGTCATAGGAGGAACGTTTGAGAGGGTTGTAAAGGCTCTAGCTGTTCCTTGTCCCCTGCACTGCGATTCCTGTGAGCACAGCCACACCAGTGGCTCACACATCACCTCCTCCAACCCGTCTTCATTCAACACACTGTGGGCAACCCAGGCTTCTTTGGTTATAGATGACTGAAACCTGAGTGGAATTAGCTGAGGCCTAAATGGGAATTTTTCTAGAAGGGGTCTTAAGGGAAGAGCTGGACATCCAAACTTCAGGAGGCTTAGGGATGTGGGGGTCCCAGAACTCAATCAGGTCACTCCCTTTTCCCTGTGATCTAATTTGGTCCTATGACTTTCAATTATATCTAGATGCTAACGAATCTCTGAAGGAGAGTCTTGCCATTGCTTTTACTACCTAGCATTTGCAAACCCTGTATTAACTAGCATAGGGGAAGCTTCCAGAACAAGGAAAGCCATGTCTTAGTCTGTTTGGGCTGCTATAACAAAATACCACCAACTGAGTGGATTGTAAACAACAGAGATTTATTGCTCACAGTTCTGAAGCCTGAAAGTCCAAGATCAAGTTACCTTCTGGTGGGGGTCCCCTTCCAGGTTCATAGCTAGTGAGAACCAATAACAAGGTCACACTCAGTTACCAGGAGGACTGGTCAACGCTGACCCTAGTTGGGGGCAGTGTCCCATGAGTAATTCCACCCTTTGGAAGGGAAGAGCAGGTTTTGGTGGAGAGTTAGCCATCTCTACTGCAGCCCCATTCTATATTCAGGAAATGTCCCAACTTTGGTTTGGCTCAAGAGAGACTCTGAATGATCCATGGCTTAAATCAGAAAGTCATTTCTCATGTATTATCTCGGGTCTGTCTTGCTCCTTGCAGCTTGTTGATCCACTGTCTTCAATACACAGCTTCCAATATTTAGATTCTCACTTTGGCCAGCTGGGAGCTGGGCACAGGAATGAGGATGAAGCTGTCCCCTCCCATCATTGGGCCACTGCAGACACGTAAATGATCGGATTCAGAGGAGCACAGATAAGTGACATTTTTCATAAACAGGTTTTGTGGTGTAAACTTCACACCCATAATAATAATGTGTTTGTTACTGTCATAGCGCTTTCCCTCTGTTGTCAGATGTATTGAAACATTTACCTTTGTGATATTTCTGAAGGCCAGACAACACATCTTGCTATTTACATGTACCCTTTAGTACAGTCCTGCTTTTTTTTCTCTCCTGAAAGATGTTAAATCAACAATGCACATCTTATGATTGATGATGGCACTGAAAATTTAGGGTATACTCTCCATACTCTAGAATTTAGGGTATACTCTAGCACCCACATCAGTAGAAATACTACTACTAATTAATACTAACAATCACCGTTTTCGCCGAGAGCTTACTGTGAACCTGGAGTGGAATTAAGCAAATTTACAGATTATCTCGCTAAATCGAGGCTGTAAAAGGTGTTATTCAACGAGCGAACTGTATACCCGCTCTTTCCAACTCCCAAGCTTGGTGACTGGTACAACGCTGCTGTGATCAGATACTCTATCTTGGGAGGCAGTGTGACCAAACGCGGTTAAAACTGGGAGCCAACTCCATAGGTTCGAGGCCAGGCCTTGCACACTAGGCATGTGAAATTCTGCGACCGACCCGAACTCTGTCCCTTATCTGCAAAATGGGACTCGATTATAGGTTGTTAATAGGACCTTATGCGTGAAAATCCCCTGGAGGCACACAAGGCGTTGTTACTCCAGAAATGGGGCAACACACGTACTTGGGCCGGCGCCGAAGGCCAGTACGCTCTCTGTCCCGTAACGCAAGGTGCAGAGTCACAAACGACTGACTGCTCCAGCGCGGACGCCGGCCACTGCGGGGAGCGTTGGCAGGGAAGGGGTTACAGCAATAGAGACGGCTGGAGGACCAGGGTGGCACGAGCGGCTCGCGCCACTACCCGCACAGCTAAGCCCGCGACCGGAGCGGGGAGAGGGCTGCGCAGGCGCGAGGGCCCGAGCCCCGAGGGGAGGAGGGCACCTCCCCAGACACCGGAAGTTTCTGCCTAACGGGCCGGGCCCGCGCCTCCGGTCCGGGGAGGGGGCGGGGCTGCTGCCCCTCGGCGCGCGGTGCCATAGAGGGCGGGCGGAGGACTCGCGTCCTAGACGCGCCCGGAAGTGGCTCCCTGGACGCCCGCTCCGCACCATAGAGCAGGGGGCCGCGGCTAAGGGGGTCGCGGGCTCGCTTTCCTAGAGCGGCGTGGACGGGGTGGCGGCCGGAGGGGGTGGAAAGCGGAGGGGGGAGCGGCGCGGGCGGAAGCGGCCAGGAAGGTCACTTCCGGCCTGGGCGCCCGTCCCCCTGACCCCAGGGTCTGAGTCGCCGCTGCTGCCGCTGCCACCATCCGCGAGGGAGGCGAGAGGAGGAGGAGTGCGGCGCGGCGGCCCTGGGACCGAGGAGGTGAGGGGAGGGCGCCGGAACGGGGGACGTGCGCCCGGGGCTGGGTGGCGCGACTCGGGAACCGGGCTGCGCATGGGGGGCGGGCGGGGAGGCGGGCGGCGAGCGCGACTGGGCGGTGAGTGCGCGTGCGCGCCGCTGGGGGGGGCGTGAGGGCGCGCGGCCCGCGACGCTGGGCGGGGCAGGTGGGGGCGCGCCGGGGCCGCGGACGAGCGCGTGCGCGGCGGGGATCGCGCGTGCGCCCGGCGTAAGGCTCGGTCCTGGGGTTCAGTTCGGGGTAGGGCCACTGAGTTCCCCGGCCTCCCCCGCCGGTCGTGGTCGGAAGCGGTGGCAACTCTTGGGGGAAGTTGAGGCTCCGGTGGGGGAAGGGACCACACGGGCCAAGTACGCCTGACCGGAAGCGGCGGCCTCAGGGGGCCTGTCCAAACCCCGGCCTGCCCCCAACTCCTTCCCCTTTACAAAACAGCTGGGCCCGTTGCTGCCCCGGGCGGGCCGCGTGCGGTCTTTGATCCAGGCGGTAATTACCGGCATTCCAGCGGCAGAGGCTCATTCATTCTCCCGAGCGGACAGGGGCAGGAAACGCATGCGCTCAGGGGAAAGCGACTGGGCCAAGGTCAGGCCTCGCGTGGCCCACAGTCCAGGACTAAACGGGGACCGGGTCCGGTGGCTACCCCCGAGGCCTCCCAGGCTCCAAACCGCACCCCTGTGACCCACCCCCCTTCACTCCCTGTAACAAAGGGGAACATTCCAGTTCGTGGAGATGAGTGCCCTTCGGACCTGCGGGGTCCTGCATGCTTAGCATGGCGTGATTAGACAGGAAGGTGACCCGCAGGCAGCGAGTGTGGACCAGGCTTTTCCAGTACTGGGCACCAAAGACGAGAGTCAGGAGCAGTAGCACAGACGCGCACTCAGAACGGCCCCCCCGCCCCGGACCAGGACTGGCATGGAGAGGGCCAGGGGCTGTGGGAGCTCAGGGAGGGTTCCCGTCTGGCCCAGTCCAGAGGACAGTCAGAGTAAAAGAGGGAGTGACTTGGCCGGTGTTTTCCTGTTTCCTGGTGCCAGGTCCCTAGTTGGGCAACTGCAGAGGATCCAGCTGGGAGGCAGGTCTGTCCTGGCTCACGGAAGCACAGTTGCTGTTGATCCTGGCTTATATCCTCCCTAAGACTGTAAGCCTCTTTGCTAAATGCAGCTGGCGCTTGCTTGCTGCCACTACTGTGGCCCCTCGGCCCTCAGCCCCAGAGAACATTTAGATCAGGTTCCTCCTTGTGTTAGTTAGCTCATATCTTTGCCCTTTTCCTCCTGGAAGCCTTCCAGGCCTAACCCTCAGCCCCACCCTGGTGGAGCTGAAGAATGACAGTGTCCGGCCCACAAATGGCACTACTGCCTGTTAGCTGAGAGCTGTGGAATCACCCAGATCTGGGTTTGAATCTCAGCTCCACTGCTCATACTGTTGTGACTTTATAGACAGTGGCTTTAACTTTGGGTTCTGCTGAATAAAATGAGTGAGATGCCAGTGTTGAGCTTGGTAGGAAGGCTTGTGGTGCTTTCCTTCCAGAGCCAGGGAGGGATGTGTACAGTGTGTGGAAAGGGCTCAGGAGCCAAGTGTTCCTAGGCCTCCCTCGGGGTCTCTCCTCTAGCACCATGACCTTGGACCTGTTAGTTCCCCTTTCCCATGTTCTGTGTCCTCTTTGTCCCCTCAGGTGAAGAGTGCAGTCCACCATCCACTGAATTAGCTTTGGCAGTGCTGGGCACACGGGCACACGGACACAGTCCCCTGCTGTGGAGTAGGAGAGGAGGGTCAGTTGGCATACATTTCTTGAGGTTTCCCTGGGTCAGACACAGATTGGGTGATGCTAGGTGGCATTTTCTTTCCTGGAGCAATTCAGAGGCCTGTGGGGAGATACATGCATAGAAGCACCAGGCAGAGGGTGGGGGAGTGGGGTTGCAGGATAGCCCCCAAGAGTTGTAGGAGCTATAGGTCATGAAAGGATGTCTAGGGGTGGTGGCATGTCCTGAGTCTCAGAGGACAGAGAGGAATTGGCCAAGAGGATTCTGGGCTCAAGGGAGGACAGTGGTAAACTCTGGGCAGGCAATGGCAAAGATCTGGCTGTGGCCTCTAGTGACTGCTTGGCTGCCTAGGATCATTGGTTGTCACTGGGCACTCAACTTTCAGGCACTCAACCTGTGCTCAGATGCATCTCACAGCCCCTAATTTGGACTTCCTCCTCAGTTTTGCCTGAGGCCTCCAGAGGTCAGCTGTGGCCCTAGCCTCCTGGTGAAGGCACACTACAGATGTTACCACACTCACTGAGCACTTGGCAGGTGCTTGCCCTGTGCCTGTTACTCACCGTCCTAAGCCCTGGAAGGCCCTGGGGTGGAGGTGGCACTCCTATTTTAGAGGGGTGGGAATGAGTCCCAGACCCCACAGCAGTGTCTAAGCAAGGGTCTGCATGTGATTCTAGAATTTGGGCATTTACCTTAATGCTGCCATCTCTGGTGATGTGTTTCTCTTGGCCAAGGTTGGGGTCTGGGAAGACAGAGGCTCTTCTGAGTCCTCTTAGGCATCAGTCATTGGGCTGGGGACCCTGGGCTCATCTGATGGGGCACAGGGATGCTCGCTGGCTCTGGGGACTCTGAGACCCAGCCTTTCATTTCAGGTGTGATTTTCACAAGTGGCTGGGACATGGGTGGCAGGAGGGGCAGTTGGGGCTGTTGTAGGAACACAGAACCTTGGGGCTTCCTGGTTCTGTCTGCCCAGCCTTGGATTCACAGAACACTGTCTTCTCCCCTGTGGCCTTGTAGTGGGTGATGCAGGGAACCCAGAGAAGTGTCAGGTGTGGTCCTGGCCTTTACGCCCAGTCCAGGGGCAGGTCAGTCCAAGTGTCATGGGTTCTTGGGGGCAGCTGTGTGGGGTATCTCTGCTGGGGGCAAGTCCCTGTCCTCTTGGAGCTCGGGTAGGGATGGGGGACCTCGCCAGGTTGTAGGACTCACCTGTAACAATGTGGGCTATAGGGAGCAAGTGCCAGTGTGCAAGAACGAGAGGAGAAAGGCCACCTTGGAGTCTGGCCAGCCCACTTTGTCCTGGCCCTGCTGCTCTGGCTATGTGACCTTGGGTTGGCTATTGAGCTGACCTGAGCCCCGGCATCAGCCTCTAACAGTCCTGGTCAGTGTCCCAGTGGCACAAGCAACTTACTGGGTACTTGGCTCCTCGTTGAGCACCTTACATGCACTGTCTCACTGATCTTGACACTAGGGAGAAGGAAGGGAAGCACGTTGCCCAAGGTCATGTGGCTGGTGGAGTCCATGGGAGAGATGGCCCTTCGTTCCCGGGTGGTGTTTGGGTCAAAACTCTGTGCCCACAGTATCCTGTGTCTGGGATCTTTGATATAACTGTTTAACAAATGCATTCTGCTACTTGAGAGGACAGTTGAGCTGAGGAGGGATGAGTCTAGAAGGCTTCCTGGTGGAGGTGCTGTTTTCCCTGGTCTGCAGCACATCTGGAGGGAGGAGATGGGCGAGGTGTCAGGAAGTGTCTGCAAGAAAAGCCAGGGGGAGAGAGTCACACCCACACAGAGAATGGGGAGTCTAGCCTGTCAGCCCTGTTGAGGGGCAACAGCTGTAAGGTGGCCCATGAGCTCGATCTTTTTTATTTTTTTGGCCCAAAGAACATTTTTGTTTGTTTAAGTCAGTGGTCTCCAACCTTTTTGGCACCAGGGACTGGTGCTCCTGTGAGAATCTAATGCCTGATGATCTGAAGAAGAGCTGAGGCAGTGATGCTAGCAATGGAGAACCAGCTACTAAGACAGATGAAGTTTCAGTCACTTACCTGCTGCTCACCACCTGCTGTGCAGCCCTGTTCCTAACAGACCATAGACAGGTACTGATCAGCAGCACAGGGTTTGGGGGCCCCTGATTTAAACAATTACCAACATTTAAGAGTCAGGAACATCCGCAGACATTAGAAGGGCTGGGAACACGATGGTGGCCTATGGCCCAGGTCTGGGGTTGGGTGGTGGCTGTTCTGCTCTTATCACTCCCAAGGAGGCCTGCGCCTTCACAGTAGTTCAGGGTGCTAGGAATTCTAGAAACTTTTCTCTCGTGGAGAAGGTGTGGAGTGGTGACTGGAGCCACACATGTCTACCCTGGCCTTGCTTATTTTCTGGGCTGAGGAGGCTGGAAGATGGGAGTAGGGGTGCTGACCCGAGGATGTGGGGAGGGTGACTGGAGGTGAGGGGGGTTCCTAGGAGGCTAGGGTGGGGGGCTGCTGCGGTGGTCCTGGTGTGTGTGTCGGGGGAACAGCTGCGGCCCCAAGGGACTGCTGGGCACAGCTCTTTCTAGACACGGGGAGCCGAGTAAGACGCAGGACATGGCCTAGGGAGACACTGCTATCAGCTGACTCCAGTTGGGGTGGGGGATCTTAGCAGACCAGCCATCTGGGAGAAACATAAAAAGTTCCAAAGAGACCCACTCCCTCTGAAACAGGGTATGTGAGATCCCCATGGAGTGGCAGAGACCACAGGTGAGGGTCCTCAAGGGGTGGAGCCAGGGCAGGATGGGTCAGGCCTGGACTGAGGAGAATCTGCTCACAGAAAGGGGAAGCAGAGGAGGGCTGGCCAAGAGGGCGGAGGGCTTTTGTCAGCAACCCTGTGGGACCACTCTGGGGAGGATCTGGCTGTTGGTGGAACCAGCTGGGCTGAAGAGGGATTGGGGGCCCAGGTGGTCTCTGTTGAGTCAGCAGGTTGTGAGCTCCAGCCCGCTGGCCTGCAGGGAGCTTGTGGGCAGACCAGCCCCTGAGGAAGGAAATGAGGAAGACTTCTGGACAGTGGGGTTGTCGGGAAGGAAGTTGGCCCTGCCATGTGGTGTGGGGTGGCCTGGGCTGCCAGGGAGGTGACATTTGAGTGGACCCTTGAAAGGTCAGTGGCCCAGGCAGGCGGAGGACTGTGGTGAGGCTTTCTAGAGAGAGGAGGTGGGCAGTGGCCAGTAGGGGTGAGGGGCCAGGTCTGCTGGGGCCCGGGGCAGGGTTTGGATTTTGGCCTCGGTGCAGTGGGCATGTGCAGTTGGTGGCATGCAGTGGGTGGCTTAGGTAGGGGCTAAGTTTTCCTTAAGCAGCCAGCGGCATAATAGAGATGTAGGTCCCCAACTGCGCAATCCACTGGCATGGGTGTACTTTATGGTGTCATTGTGTCCACAGGCAGGTGTGACTGTCAGCGTGCTGCTCTTAGAACATTTCCATGATCCCGAAAAGCAACCATACCCGGTCCCACCCTGGGGACTGTAAGCTATGTTCTCTCTGGACTTGCTGTCCTGGACCCTTCGTGCAGGTGGACCATACTACGTGGTCTTTCCTTGGCTGGTTCACTGATAGTGACGTCCACGCCCACCACCCATGACACAGCTCCCTCACTGTTTCTTCCTCTGATGAGGTGCATTCAGTGTGTGGCTACTACAGTTTGTGCCTCAGTGTATCTGCCGGTGGGTATTTGGCGGCTCTACCTTTTGGCCGTTGTGCTTTATGTGTCTGTGAGCACGTGTGTACAAGTTTTTGTGTGGCTGTGTGTTTTCATTTCTCTTGGGTAGGACCATGGGGATCTCACATACCCTGTCTCAGAAGTGGAGTTGCCGCTGGCCACGGGAGGATTACGAGCTGGCTGCAGAAGAAAGAGCAGGGGTGCTGAGTAGGCACGTGTCCAGAGGAGGCGGGTGGGATCTGATAACAATAATTTGTCTGCAGCATGCCCGCTGCCAGGCCCTTTCGGCTGCACACTAATTGGATTGTTCAAGAGCTTGGATCTGGGTGCACAGGGAATGGGGTCTAGCAGGGTGAGGACATGGCTGTGTGGCAGTCAGCACTGTGGTGGGGGTTTTGAGCTGTCAGCTGAGAAGTGGCGGAGCGGGGTGGAGAGGTCTGGGGAGGTCTCAGGGCAGGACCCACCTTCAGCTGCACAGGTTTTCTGACACTACATTTGGAATGGCCCAGGCCTGCTCCAGCCAGGGCTCTGGGGATCTTGCCCTGCAGGGAGCTGCAGGCCTACAACCCATGTTGGGGCTGCACAAGCCACAACACTGTCTGCACTCAGCCCCTAGGTGAGAGAGGCCACAGCCTGGGCTCTGAGACCCTGGGGCACCACGGACCTCAGCGGCCGTGTGTGTACAAGCCAGGGAGGAAGGACCTGGGTCAGGCTGCTGGATGCCCTCCTTGACACTCGGGAGCACCCTGCAGTGCCAACCGGGTCTCTGTGTGCAGAGGCTGGTGCATGTGCAGGGCATTAGAATACACAAGCAGGAGCGTTCTAGCTGTTGGGCAAATCGGGTGTGTGTGCCTCGCATGCAGACTCAGATGCATGTGCACTGTGTGTAGGGATGTCTGATCTCCTGTGTTGGCTCAGGGCTCCCGGCACGGACTAAGAAGCTGAATAGAGAAGCCTAAAAGCTGTGTGTCTGGAGACACGAAGACCAACAGAAGTGACCAGGTCTGCCTGCTTGTACAGCAGGTGACAGTGGCAGGTGGCTGTTGCACCTGGGGCACTAGAGGAGAGACTGCTGAACAGGATCTTTCCCTCCCTCAGCCCTCGCATCTGAGACAAGTCTGTTGCTGCCTCTTGCGGGAGAAGGGGTTTATGCACCTTCATGCAGGGGTTTCATCTGCTTCAGCAAGAGACGGGGTGACGTGCCCTGCCATACCTGTTGGTGCTCTGAGCTCAAGATAACATGACAAAGTGGCATGATGTCCCCTCAAGACCAGCCCTACTGCTGCATTCTCCCCTTAGTTTTCCTGGCTCTTCCCACCGTGGAAAGTGTGTGTACACGTGCGTGTGTATGTGTGCAGGGATGTGTGTTTCCCTGTTGGTTCCCCTTCTGACGTCTCCTGGGCAGTGGGGCTCCTGACTGCTGTGAACACCTGCTGACCCATGGGGGTGCTTTGCATGGGTAGTGGGACAGAGCCCTCTGCTGCCTGGCCCAGGACTTCCCAGAGCCCCGGGTTCGCGGAGATGGCCATGCCCTCCCTGCAGGAAGCTGGGCCTGAACTGGAGGCTCAGATGGGACATCGCATCTGCTGTGACCTTGCACGCCAGTTGTCCAGGGGAGCAGGCTAACTACCTGGCAGACAAGTTTGGACAGAGACGAAGGGAGAGGAGCAGTCTCTGCCATCCCCCTTTCTCCATGGCACTTGGCTTTTTTCATTGTCATCACAGGGCCCTATGCAGCATTTTAGTCTACTTTTTAATTTGAGACACAACACACTGTAAAATTCACCTCTTTAATTATGTTGTACAGCTTGGTGGTTAATGTATTCACAAATTTATTCACCACCGTCTGGTTTCAGATGCTTTCATCACTCCAAAATACCCAGGAGTAGTCTCACACATAAACACACTGCCCAGGAGCAGCCCCTCTCAGCCCTGCCCTTGACAGTCTCTTGTCTCTCCGTGATCCTCTCTGTGTGGACCTTTGTGACTGGCCCCTTTCACGGACCCTTTGAGTTGTCTCTGATTTTCCTGCCATGAGTGACACTGCTGAGAACATTCGTGCGCATCTTGTTTGGATGTGTGTTTTATTTCGGGTGCACAACTCAAGTGGCATCACAGGGTCACCTGCTAACCGCTTCCTATCTAAGGAACCGCCAAGCTGGTGTGGTCTTTTTTTCTTACTATAGAAGTGGTTTTTCCCTTATAGAAGTGGTTATCTATTATAAAAAAAGTTGAGAAAATGGAGATTAAAAAGTTACAGTTACTTTTTCTGTTATCCAGGAGTGGCCACTGGCCATTGTTTCTGAGACTGTGACACCCTTGGGTTGTGTCCACTTGACGTCCTTTCATTGTTCCTCCACATTGCTGACATCTTTCTGGTTTTCCCTGCTCTTATTCTTGCTGTTATGAACTTTTTTTTTTTTTTTTTTTTTACTGCAAGAAGCGTTTTTAGGTTTGGATTTTCCCCTCAGTTGAGCTTCAGGAGTGGGGTCATCAGGCAGGGTCCACCTTGTGATTGTGCTTGTGTCACCTGGACCGTGCAGGTTCACTGCCCTGGCCACCATGTTACAGGTGCCAGGCACTAAGTGGGTCCCTTGGGGACTAGGGGTGGGGGTGGGGGACTGGGAAGCTTCTCTGAGGGCAGGGCCCCTGCAAGCCCAGAGGGAGAGAGCTGCAGGCGGGTGTATCCCTTGCTCCATGGATTGTGAGCTGAGCGGCCGAGCAGGGCAGTGCCCTCATGTCCTGGCACCACCCGCACTAAGTAACCCAGCTGCCCTGCCCAGTTGCTGTTGTCCAGGGGTCCTTGCTGCATCTCTGACCCCCAGTTTCCCCATCTGTAAAACAAGTGTGATGGTGCCTACCTCAGAGGACCCTGCATTTCAGGAGTGTCTGTCCACACATGTGGCCTAAGCTGGCCATATGGCCAGCTGGGGTGTGCTGGTGTCCCTGCCCTTACACTTCGCAGGCTGTCACTGTGGCGCCACCTTCTCAGAGACCCTCCCAGGCCTCCCTGACCTTCCTCCTGTTGTGCTGTTAGCTGTGAGGCGAGACTGGTCTCTGCTGGTCGCAGTGGTGCTCCTACTACTGCAGGACTCGGGCTGTGAGGGTGCACAAAAGGCCAGGCCTACATGCTAAGGGTCCCCACACATGTTGAACAGTGGGCTGTCCCTTAGGTGGACTGGTGCTTTTGGGCACACCCCCAGCACAGTGGCTGCAGCCTCTGAGCCACTCCCCCCGCCCGGACACCTGTGATTGTGTTTTGGGCCGGTCCCCTTTCCAGTGGGGGAAGAGGGCCATCCTATCATCCCTCAGGCACCCACTGCTCTGCGCCATCTGTCTGTGGGCCGGGCTGGGCACTGCAGGGTGGTGGTGATCAGGCCACCACATGCCCACCCTCCCAGTTTTTATGTTTGTTGGGCCTCCTGTAAACTCTGTCTTTTTGTCCCATCCCCTTCTAACAGGGACCCACACATGGAGCTGCGGGAAGAGGCCTGGTCTCCGGGGCCACTGGATTCCGAAGACCAGCAGATGGCCAGTCATGAGAACCCAGGTGAGATGGCCTCGGGTGGTCCTCAGCTGACCCTGTGTCCTCCCCTGGCTCCTTTTGCCTCCCCTCCTGTGACTCTGGGACTACCCATTCTTCCTCCAGAGGCTCTGGTCACTGGTAGCTTGAGCTTGGCCTTGGCCTCGCTGCCTCCAGGACCGGGGAGTCTCCAAGTTTCCTTCTAGCTGCACGTCCCTGGGGGCCCAAGGAGCCACCTTGTTGAGGATGCCCCCTGCTCCCTGTGTCTCATGGACCAGCTCCTGCTTCCAGGATCCTGGGCAGAGGCCCTGCCCCATTCTACGGGGCCTCTTGATTCTCCCAGGCAGGAGATTCTCGAGACTGGGGGTGGCAAACCAAATGCTAGCAGGCTGGGATGACCCGGAGTGCGATGAGCTGAGACCCATGGGAATGACAGGACCACAGAGGGGGCTGGGCTGGTTGTCTGGGAAGCTGGGTATCTGGGCTTTCATAGAAAGTCTTTGAGCACGGACAGTATGTCCTGTTGAATAAAGCCTAATAGAACTCATTTCTTGGCAGCTGTGCTGCCTATTTCCAGAGTTTTATGCAGGGCACCCGAGAAATAAAGTGTGGACTTTTTTGTGCTGTCGATGCGTCTTCATGCTGGCATCATGCTGGCACTATCTTCAGTGTTTCTTACCGTGAAGGGCCAGAGCGGAGTATTGTTGGGTTTGCAGGCCAGAGGTCCTTGCCGCTCAGAGCAGCCATTGATGGTCGGGAAAGGAATTAGTGTGCCCATGTACCAATAAAACTTCATTCACAAGACAGGCACTGAGTTTGCCACCCCTGTGTTATCTTGGACAAAGGTGATGAGGGCCTGGAGAAAGCTGGGTGGCTTGTGATTCTAAGATCCACCAAGGGAGAGTGAAGAGCAGCTTCCAAAGGGCAGGGCCAGGTGACCCTGGTGGCAGGGAGGCCAGGGCACTTAGGACCGAGTGCTGGCACAGAGTCTCCCTGCCCCCAGCGGTGAGCACCTGCCACTCATCCTCCCCAATTTTGTCCCAGGAGTCGTACTCTCCACCTTCCTGTCATAGGACCTTGGCTTTGTTGTCTTTTAAAATTAACTTAGAACTCTGGTTTATTATGGAAATTTTAAACATAAATTAAATGGTGTAAGGACTCCGTTTCCAACCCCTTCAGCTTCAGCAGTTGGCAGCACTTGGCTAGTCTTATTTCAGTGTTTGTGCCCTTAGTTCTGTGGGTTTTTTTCCCCATAGGCTTTTAAAGAAAATCAGACATTGTATCATTTCAATCATAATTCTCCAACAGATAAGGACTCAAAAAAACTACAACTACAAAATGTATATCTCACCTAACAAAATGTTTGTGCTTAATATCATCTAGTATCTAGTCTGTGTTAAAAATCTCCAAAATTGTCTCCAAAACGTATGTTTGCCTTGGAGTAAAATTTTTATGTCATCAAGTCATTGTCTTTATTAAACCCTTAAAAAGCACAGGTGGGTTGTCCCCCTTGTCCAGCCCCATACTCAACCTGTTGTCCCCCACTGGGAGTCTGTTGGAAACCTGTGCTGAGGTGCCACCACCCTGAACGTCTGTCTCTCTAGCTGGTAAGCCGTGTGGCCTAGATGCTTCCAGGTGCTGTATGTCTGTCCCATTGTCCTGGGCCTGCCACATTTGAGGCTCCTGTGATGACACAATGCTGGGCTGACACCCCTGGGAAGCAGTAGAGCTTGGCCCAGTATAGCTCTCTAGTCTGTTTCTGGAAGTTTTCCTCTGGCCTGTCATGAGGGACATGGTGTGTGAGGGCAGGGCAGACACCTGGAGTGGGCATGTGCAGTGGACAGGCCAGGCTCCCATCCCAGCGCAGGAAGCAGCCTGGCCCCTCCACCGCTGCTGCATCCCTGGCTAAAGGCATTCAGGTCCTTGTGTGCGGCTCTTGGTGGCCCCACAGGGAGGACGGATAAATGGAAGGAGGGAAGGCGGCGTGTGGAGAAGAGGAGGCAGTGCTCTGAGCCCCAGTGGTTGGAGTGGAGCTGAGGAACTGCCAATGGGGCGCAGAGGGTCCCTCCAGGTGCCAGGTTCCTGTTTTAGACCAGGTGCAGGTTGTAGCCTGGAGGAGAAGGTAGGCAGGTGCCCATTCCAGACTCAGCTACAGCAGGACAACCCTGGTGCACCCCGGTGCGGGGCCTGGGACAAGTTCTGGAGCCTCCTGCGCTGGCCCACGCAGCCTGAGCCACGCCACCCCGTGCATCTTATCTCAAAATAGATTTCAAGTAAGGCTGGTTCACCTGCCAGGCCCCAGCTGATGTCTGAAACTCAGATCACCAGTGGCACTGACCTCCCTGCTGTCCCTGCATCCATCTGTGTCGTTCACTCTTGTCCACAGCTGCCAGCATGAGCCGCTTTAATTGGAGGCATGGTCCTGGCTCGCCTACAGTGGTGCCTATGCTCTATACGGCTCACCTGGACTGCAACCCTCTGGCACAGTGTCCCTAGCACAGATGTGGGAGCCCAGACTTACTCAGTGTCACAAAGAGGATTCCAGCAAAGAACCCCTATCTGGAGAGGCCCATCTGGTGGGGTCAATGCAGACCTCACTGAGGGAGGGGCTACCCGCTGGAGGAGACATGTGACAGGGTGCAGAGGCCAGTGGCCCCACAGGGAGCTTGAGGAAGGAGATGAGGCAGTGTGTTGGACCTGCAGGGACCCTCTCAGCTGCCCAAAGAACCCACTGAATAGTGGCTTCAATCAAACGGACATTGTATGGCTGGGCAGCTGCTGGAGGTGGGTGGTTCTGGGTAGTTAAGTCAGCTGTTTCTCCATGAACCACGCTGGTCCAGGTCCTGGTGGCCTCTGCAATCCTGAGGTGGTGCCCCAGCTGCCTCTACCTTTCTCCTAAGACGCTACCAGAAGCGGGAGGATAGAAAGGGCCTAAGGAGGGCAGGGCCTGCTTTTTGCATCTCCCTCCCTCAGCCCCCAGCATGGGTCTCACTGGTCATATCAGGACACATCATAGGGAGGTGGCCTCAGTGTCACCATGATTGGCTTGTTCCAGGTCAGCCTTCCCCCCCACCCTGCTTGGGCCTTTCTGGCCAGGAAGAGAGGAGACTGACAGAGCAGGCCCCAGCAGCGCCCCCACATAGAGGAAGGTTCTGTGGGGCTTCAGGAGAGCTTTGGTAGCTTCTGTAGCCATTGTGGGGAAGGACACTGAATCCAGGGCCTGTTGTCCTTCCTTGGAGGTGGCCAGCCACTCGGGAGCTATGGGTACCCTCTCCCCAGGCCAGAGCCTTCTTTGGTCCAAGGCTCCTTCCCCAAGACCAGTGGCTTTACAGATTCGGCATTCTTGGAAACCGTGGTCAGGGAAGTGAGCCTGGTGGACACCAGTATAAGGTGTCTGAAGATTTTACCCCTTTGTTCCCAGAATTTTGAACCTTCCCACCTTGATTACAAGAAGGTTCCTTGAGAGACATGGCTGAGGGGACACTGTCTGTTATCTGGAGCAGGCCCCAGTCCCCTTTGTTCTGGTGCACTGGCCCTGAAACTCTCACGTGTGTTCCTCTGGCTGTTGTTGAGGCCTGAAGTTGTTCACATGGTCACATCCCAGCCAGGTGTGTGTTCACATGGGACTGAGTAGAAGCTTGCAGGACAGTCCTCATGCATGGAGCATGGGCAGCATCCTCTGCTCTCACTAAATGGAGTTGGCCCACTACTGGCTGTGACCTGCAGTGACATGCTACTGTGGCACCATGCTGCTCTGTTCAGTGACCAAGACTGAGAGGGACTAAGGCAGAGTTTCTTCCTGATGAGATCTGTATCCCCAGGGCATTTGGGGAGCCTCAGGCATGTCATTTTCCCCTGCATGGGAACACCGGTGGGGAGAGTGCCCACATTCCCTGAGCAGATGCTGTGAGCAGTGGCCTGCGCGCTACGTGGGTTCTTCCAGGCAGGAATTGTCACCGCAACCTAAGGGGTCAAGATGCTGGGCAGAGGCTACCAGGAGCCACTGAGGGGTCAGCGTCCGCCAAACCACCTTGTGGGTGTCAGCAGCAAGGACAGCAGACCCAGGGTCCAGGGCTGGGTGGTAGTTCTGGGTCTGCTGCCACCAGGCCCCTTCTGGTCCAGTCTGGAGAAGTTGGGGGGGGGTGTTGTGTGGGGCACATCCAGGCCCATCTTGGGGCCTCAGCTACAGGTGTTCAGAAAGAGAAGCAATCCAAAAAGTGAATACACAAAAGACGTCCTGATTCTGAGGATGGAGCTCTCCTCACAGGAAATGTCTACTGATGTCTTGGAAAACACCCCCTGGGTGACCTGATGTCCCTGTCAGATCACTCTCGTGGTCTAGTGTGCTTTGGAATCCTCCAAGGTCACCTAGGGCAGCACATCTGAGCTGAGACGGGGGAGCCCTTGACCTCTGCAGACCCCTCACAAAACAGCAACCATGTGTCAAACTCATCTCCCCTGGGCCATGCTGATGATGACGTGCCTCGGGCGTGAAGATGACCCCCAAGTGCTGAAAATACAGTTGCATGGGGACAAACCAGCGGCCACACGTCTGGGATGCCAGTGCCCTCCATACATCGCAGTCCTCCTCACATGTTCACCCACGTCGCCTCAGGACAGAGTCAGAGTGCTTTCTGTCCTGTGGTGCGTGGTGTCGGAACACACGAACCCCCGCAGCCCACATGGAGCTTAAAGTCTAGTGAGGAGGGAGCAGGGGAGCATTGCTAGAGATTTGGGATTCAGGCTGGGAAGAAACCTGAGGGGAGCTCTTGGGAGTGGGGCTGGAGTGGGGCCAAAGTGCAGGGCTAGAGGTTGAGGCACTGTGCCCTCAGACGCTGGGCCCAGGCTTCTTGGGAGAGCAGGGGTTGTGGCAGGCATGCACAGACCATGGTCCAGGCTGCATGGCTGAGTAAGAGGTGGGCTTGTTTGTCCCAGGACACTGCAGGGCCAGGCTGGGTGCAAGTGCATGATACGTCTCTAGGCAGCCAGTCCCTGGGGGTGTCCTCAGTTTGCAGATGGCATGACCGGGGCCCCATTGGGCAGACAGGACCCATAAAACGAGGGACCAGTGTGAGGATGGCTGTGATGGAGGCTACGTTATTTGTGGGGGTGCCCTCCCAGTTAATGAGGCCACAACTCCCATGCTGGCTTGCAGCCCTGTTAATCAGTCCTATCCCCTTCCTCCCCTCCCTACTCCACCCTGTGGCCAGGATGGTGTCCCAGAGCCCAACTAGGACACCATCACTCCTGGACTTGTACACTTTCGAGATGCTGCTGCCTACTGGCTCTGTGGACCTCTCTCTCAGCTCTCCCCAGAATCCCTTGCCCCTGCCTGGTGTCCCTACTGTGTCCCAGGCATTGTCCCATATGGGGAGAAGTCCACAGGATGAGTAGTGGACAGTTGACTGTTTTGTGAAATGCCAGGGAGTGATGGACTTTGAGGAAATGGGGTAGGTAAGGTGACCAGTTGGACACCTCCAAGGGCCAGGTCCATGCGGAGAAGCACACTATCTCAGCTCAGCTGTGGACCTACCTTGTCAGGAGCCTGTGAGGGCGCACACAGGGCCAGGTTGGAGAGCTGGGTGGAAGCCCCCGGCCCAACCCAGGGCCTGAGATCCATGGATAGGCCCTATATGGAGCTGTGGCCTCTCTGACCCTTGTCCCCTCCCACCTTCTTGCCTTGTAGTGGACATCCTCATCATGGATGACGACGACGTCCCCAGCTGGCCCCCAACCAAGCTGTCCCCGCCCCAGTCGGCACCCCCGGCGGGTCCCCCGCCCCGGCCGCGGCCACCTGCCCCCTACATCTGCAACGAGTGTGGCAAGAGTTTCAGCCACTGGTCCAAGCTGACTCGGCACCAGCGCACGCACACGGGCGAGCGGCCTAACGCCTGCGCTGACTGCGGCAAGACCTTCTCGCAGAGCTCGCACCTGGTGCAGCACCGACGCATTCACACCGGCGAGAAGCCCTATGCCTGCTCCGAGTGTGGCAAGCGCTTCAGCTGGAGCTCCAACCTCATGCAGCACCAGCGCATCCACACGGGGGAGAAGCCGTACGCCTGCCCCGACTGCGGCCGCAGCTTCACGCAGAGCAAGAGCCTGGCCAAGCACCGGCGCTCTCACAGTGGCCTCAAGCCCTTTGTGTGCCCACGCTGCGGCCGCGGCTTCAGCCAGCCCAAGAGCCTAGCGCGCCATCTGCGGCTGCACCCAGAGTTGTCTGGCCCCGGTGTGGCAGCCAAGGTGCTGGCGGCCAGCGTGCGCCGAGCCAAGGCTCCCGAAGAGGCGGCGGCAGCGGACGGCGAGATCGCCATCCCGGTGGGCGACGGCGACGGCATCATTGTGGTGGGCGCAGCAGGCGAGGGGGCTGCGGCGGCCGCAGCCGTGGCAGGCACCGGGGCCAAGGCACCCGGGCCCCGCTCGCGGCGCGCGCCGGTCCCCAAGCCGTACGTGTGCGTGGAGTGTGGGCAGGGCTTTGGGCACGCGGCCGGGCTCCTGGCGCACCAGCGCGCACAGCACGGGGACGGGCTGGGGGCGGCGGGCAGCGAGGAGCCGGCGCACATCTGCGTGGAGTGCGGCGAGGGCTTCGTTCAAGGCGCGGCGCTCCGTAGACACAAGAAGGTCCACGCTGTGGGAGCGCCCTCGGTCTGCAGCCGCTGCGGACAGAGCTACTATCGGGCCGGCGAGGACGACGGGGACGACGAGGACGAGGCGGCAGGTGGCCTGTGCAGCGAGTGCCGCGGCGGGGAAGCCCGATAGGGGCGGGGGGCCCGGGGGGGGGCAGGGCCCCTCGGGCTCGGCGCGAGCACTGCACAGGACCCCAAGAACAAGAGAAACGGACTTAGGGGGGCATGACCGGGTGGCGACCTCCCTCCGCCCCCCCCTCCCCCGTGGCCACAGGTCCACGTGGTGCAGCTGCCTTGGGGAGGGGCGCTGGGGGCGCTTACCTTGCCTCCAGCCCTCCCCGCACCCTGCCCCTCTGCCAAGCCTACCCCTTCTCGGTTCTCAGCCGAGCCCGAGATAGACCATGGGAACTGGAGACCAAGAGACAGCTGAACCCACAAGCGAAAGAACGTCCCCACTTTCTCTTTCCCCACCTTTGGAGGTGGCAAGGACTGGGGAGCAGTTGGGCCCTTCCGGTTAGGGGGTGCCCAGAAAGGGAAGAGAGCGGGGTGACCTTTTCGTTTTTAGAATTTAATTTTAATCGTGCCCACCTGACCCTGCCCACCGTTATTTTTTTTTTCTTCCCGCGGGTCCCATCCTTTTTTCTTGCCTGAGCTCTTTCTCCCCGCCCTGGGTCTGGGGGCTCAGGAGTGCGGTTGCAGAACCAACCCTGGTTCCAAGTGCGCACCTGGGAGATCGAGGTTGTCTCTATTCCGTGGCCTGGGTGTGGCGGTAGAGAGGTGCGGGGGGCCAATAAATGGCACTATGATTGTCCCTGTGGTGCGTGGTTCTTGAGGAGGGAGAAGCTAAGTGGAGGGGTCCCCACCAGGCAGTAGCTGTTGGGGGGACACTGACCAGGAGCAGGCAGGCAGCTGACAGGTCCATGTCCAGCCTGGGTGCAGACCAGGCTGTTCTGGAATAGTGACCCGATCAGGTCACCTGCAGTGGGCTCTGGGTTGCAGAGAGGTGGTCCTCACGTTTCCAGGCTTAGGAAGTGAGGCTGTTTACTGCTGCTTTTTAAAGGACTCCCACAGTCTGGATAACAGCTCTTACCTGCTTATGAGACAGTGGCAGGTGGTTTTATTCCACCAGCCCTGAGGCTCCTCCCTGCATTCAGCTTCTGGAAGACAGCCTGGAAATGCACCTGTCTCTTCTCACATCCCACTGGCAGTGGGGGACAGTGGAGGGAGTCACATTTCCCTGGAGAGGAGGCTGGAAGTGACCCTGGCTGCTACTTCCCAGTGACAAAGCTGCACTGTGGAAGGAGAAAGAGGGACCAATGGGTAGTCGGCGGTCTCTGCAGCACAGGTCCAACTGCAGGAGCCAGTGAGGGTGGGGAAAGCGATGAGGGTACTGGCTCTGACCAGTGGCCTGTGTGCCAGGCATTGCTCATGCCCACATGGTTCCATGCAGCCATCACAGCGCTGCCAGGTGAAGATTGCTAGTACCTTGTTCATCAGGGTGAGGCCCTCTGATGCCAATCCCAGTTTCCTGGGACCCACAGCCAGAGTCCTGGGGACCCCATGTCCCTGGTTGTTTGGGATGTCCTGTGAGTGAGAGAGCCCTGGCAAGGGGTACTTTCAGCCTGGCTGCATGGCTAGGGTTGTGCAGAAGGGGCCTGGAGGAGGGACACCATGTTCCCCTCACTTCCAAAGGAGGGGTTGACAGAAAGTGCTGAAGTTGAGCTTTGAATCTGCCACCTGGCACTCTGTGTTCTTGCAGGCCAAGCCCCACCCCCAGCTCCTCCTCTGGAGAGGCTCAAAACCAAGGACCTGGCAGGCAGTGGGAGTGGGGCTCAGAGGATGTGATCGTAGGTCAGAAAGGCATATTCTCTCCAGTGGCCATCACCTTGCTTGGAAATTGGTGAGTGCAGTTCAATTTTGAGATCCCAAGTCACTTTAAAGAAGGGAGGAGTACAATGTGTGTCCAGAGAGAGCACTGGGACTCAAGGATGAGGACAACATTGCCCAGTGTCTGTGAGGGCCCTTCTGTCCCCCACAGAGGGGTGCTTCTAGAGGCAGGGGAGAGGGGCTGTGGGAGCCCAGGTGGCAGGACATGCCTGTCACTCAGAAGTAGCAGCTGTGTTTCCTTTGTCAGCTGAGATTGGAGCTGCAGGATGGGACAGCGAGAGTCAACTCTCACACTTGCCTCATCCTTTCCTACCAGTGGCAGGAGCTGACATCTGGGCAAGAAAGATTCAGAGCCATATATAGGCTGTGTGACCCTGGGCGAGTGCACTATGCTTTCTGACCCTTGAGTTTCTCCTCTGTGCACAGATCTTGCTTGTCCTATGTGACTATTTCGAGGGCCAACCCGGGCATCCAAGGGCCTGGTTCTCAGTCCATACAGCTGTTTTATAAAACCCCTAGTGAACCAACTTAAACATATCTGTGGCCCATTTTGGCCTAAGGGCCCAGTGTCCAGTTCTTTCTAGCATTCACTCAAGAGAATTCTCAGTGGAAACAAACATGAAATACACAAAGTGATAGATATGCTGAATAACTAGGTGGAGGGAACCCTTTTAGTGTATCTATATGTCAAATCAACCCAAGGGGCACTTTAAATATCTTACGATTTTATTCATTAAAGCTAATAAAGCTGAAAAAAACACACAGAATTAAGGTTTTAGAAGCCCATACCGGTAATCTTTGTCTCCTTTCACGATCTTGAACCAGAATTTTAAATTGGAAGATGTTGCACTAAAAAGGTGGATTTTTGACTTTTTTTTGGAACAATCAGAAGTCCTGGCAACACTGGGGCTTCAGATTGTACAAGACAGTTGGCTGAGGTATGTGTGTGTGTGACACCTTTGGAATCAGATACATTCCAAACTCAGGGATCCTGAAGCAGGGGGTCTTTATGATGGGCAGACCCAGTCCATTTTGGGTTTCCTTTTTAGCTGGCAGAGTTGGTTCTGGACACCAAGGATTTTGACTCTGGGATACACACTCTGTATTGCAACTGGAATAGGAAATGTAGGTTATATGCAAATACTATGTCATTTTATGTAAATGACTGGAGCACCCACTGATTTGGTATTTGGAGGGGTGTGTGTGTGTCCTAGAACCATTCTGTCTCCCACAGATACTGAGGATGACTGGGTATCTTCGTGTGTGTTTGTTTTGTATGTGCATGTGTGTCTGCATCTACGTGTGTGTGTGTGTGTGTGTGTGTTTATGTGTGAAAATCCACTCGTCTTTTTCCTTTCACTTTCCAAAGAGGTTGTGGATGGGAGGGATTGTTTCTGGCCCCGCCCACTTTGCCTCTTGTCCCGCCTGGACGAACAGTCTGCCTGCCCCGCCCCCGTCTCCCCATGCCACCCACAAGCCTTTCAGCACCGCGGACAGAACCCAACTACTAGGTCTTGGTGACTGTGTTCAGGGTCAGCCCTGCATCACCTAAGGCTCCCACCCATGTCATGAGGAGGCATCATCCCTGTTTCGCAGATAAGGAGAAAGGCTTAGACGAGATGGGTATTTCCCAGGCTCCCAGCTACTAAGTAGCAGAGCTTTTAAGTCTGAATCAGAGACAACCACAGTCGTGCTGGCCTACACCTCATGGGGCGCTTGTGGCCAGATGTGGCAACGAGCTGGCAAAGTAAACGAAATGTTTCAGTGGATAAAGTCATTACAACGGATGGGGGCTATGCTATGGGAATTTGGGTCAGGAATTGATGGCTTTGGTCACAAATACACACTTTCTAAAAAGATAGATAGTTGGAGGAAAAGATTACTTACTGAGACTTATACTGATTTCCAGATTTCTCATTCTTTCCCCTACATAATTCTTTGTGATTCTCTATTAATATACAAGAGCCTTTTAAAATTAATCTATCAAATAGGAGCATATAATGTGTACTATTCTGCCATGTGTATCTGTGTATTTGTCCCTATCATCTATGTATCTCTCCTTGTATCTATTTATGTATCTATCTTTATCTATCTTAGTATCTATACTTGTATTTATTTACCTGTCTTTGTATCTATCCTTGTATCTATTTACCATCTATCTATACATATAAGTGTCTACCTACCTATCTATCATCTATCCATATCCATCCAAGGTTTTTCCAGAGAGGCCCATATACATCATCCTATCTCCTAGGCCCAGTCTGATGCACAGATAATGGTTTCCTGCCTTCTGCTACTACAACAAGGGTATACAGATAAAGGTCTTCATTATTATCCTGGCATTTAGGGGCTGCACAAAAAGGGGTGTGCATTTGTATTCTGACAGAGAAGCCCTCTCCACAGACACCAAGAGTATAAAGTGGCTGTCTCCGCCTACCCTCCCCAGTGAGAGGACACACAAATGAGGGTGTCAAGGTGGCCAATATCTTGAGAGCCTCTGGGAAGAGAGATATGGCTCAATGTGCACCTACTCTGCACCTGGCACTTCACATATACCATCTCACCAGATCCCCATATTAACTGTGAAGTAGGGACTGTTTCCTCCCCCAGACAGAGAAAGAAGCAGCCTCAGATGGGTGACACAGAGATGCTGGGTTTCAGCCACTGGATTCAGCCACATACCATGTAGATGTGCCTGGATTTTCTTAACTTGTTAAGTGAAGCCACTCACCCAAGATCTGTTGAGATATTGTTACCAATGGGATGCAAATACTGCCCAGAAGCCATTTTATTTTGAAGCTTCCTTTATCTGACCTGCTGGTCCTCAGGCTTCTCTCTCCCCTTAGCTGCGTTCACTGCTGTGGATAAATTCAGAACAGTTTTGCAACGGCCTTCTGTGTGCCAACACTGCAATCCGTGCAGGGCAGAAATGCTCCCTGCAACCCACTAGATAAAGATTTCTATTCTAGAACTGGGGCAGGGGGAGGGGGGTGGGAATGGTGGGGGGGGGTGGGGGGGGGACAGGCCTAGAAAAACGCTGGTCTCTGCTGCCACCATCTGGATTCCTGAAATTTGGAAAGATAGGCTCCAGATCAAGAAGCAATGGCCTTAGTCTGTTTTGCTTTTTCCAGAATGTCTTAGAGTTGGAATTGCACAGTATGTGGCTTTTCAGATCAGCTTCTTTCACTTAGTTGTATGCATCTAAGGTTCCTCCATGTCTTTTTATGGCTTCATAAATTGTTTCTTTTAAGCGCTTCATAATATTGCATTGTCTGGATGGACCACAGCTTATTTATCCACTCACTTCCTGAAGGGCTTCTTGGTTGCTTCCAAGTTTTGAGAGTGATGGATAATGCAGCCACACTCTTGGGTGTCTAGTAAGCAGCTGCCCCTTCTATGGAAGAATCAAGAAGTGGCTCATACTGTTGGTCCTGTATGCTGATTTTGGATTGCTGTGAACCAATCTGTCCAGTAGGGTGCAGGGAAAGCTTCTGGGGGAGGTTCCCTGCTTAATGTGGAGTAGGAGTTCTCAGGCAGGGTGGGGTGGATGGGGGTTGGGGTGGGACTGTGTCCCACAGGTAACATCTGGGAATATCCAGAGTCACTTTTAGTTGTCACTACTGGCATCTAATGAGTAGAAGCCGGGGATAATGCTCAGCGACCTACAGTGCAGCCCCTTCCCCAGCAAACGGTTGGCCCCAGATGCCAGCAGTAAGTGTGGTGTGAGAAAACACCACCATATGGTCCTTTCTCCTTCGTCTTGTCTTTATAAAGAGAAGGATGGTGCGCTACTGCCACCCAGGGGGAATTCAAGGGCATTGCGGAGAGCAGCATCCTGATCTTCCTGTGATGATCAATTAGCTAACCCCATGAATATCTATCAACCCGGCGGCCGCTAAATGGGAAATGGGAAAATTCTGGTCAGTGATTGCAGTTAGGTTCTCTGTTACCTAGGACTTAGAGCAGTGGTCCCCAACCTTTTTAGCATCAGGGACGGGTGCTCCTATGAACATCTAATGTCTGATGATTTGAGGTGGAGCTGAGGCAGTAATGCGAGTGCTGGTGAGCAGCTATAAATACAAATGAAACTTAGCTGGCTCACCCAATGCTCACTTCCTGTAGTGTGGCCTGGTTCTTAACAGGCCATGGACTGGTACTGGTCCGTGGCCCAGGGGTTGGGGACCCCTGGCTTAGAGCATCAGAATTGATATGGCTTCACCCCTTTCCCTTCCCCATCTGCAAAGTGTGCAGGGTGGGTAGAGGTCAGTTCTTATGATGTGACACCAAGACAGGGTCCTACTGGAGAAAATCACAAGTGAGGAGCCCAGAGTCAGCGAGGAGGCAGCTCTCCCGCCAACATGGTCCCCACCCCACAATTACAGTACCAGATCAGAGCAATGCCTCTGAGCTTGCCAGAGGTTGCCCTCTGGGGAGGGTCCCTGTCCTCTTGGGCCCTGCCTTCCCCTGTGCAAGCATAAACAGGTAGGCAGGGGCTGGGCAATCTAGGCCTGAACACCTGGCATTTGGACAGTGAATGTCAGCTATTTGGGGAAGAGTCTGATACTCCTAGTCACCTTTCCAAAGCCAACTCTGACTACCAGGTGAAAGGACATTGTCCCTGTGGGAGGGAGGCACGAAGGATGCAGACCCAATCGTTTTGCTGTCAGGAGGAAAACCTTCAGTGACTTCCCACTGTGCTCAGAACAACCCCCAAGGCCCTTGCCCTGGCCTCCCCTGTTCTCATGTGATCTGGCCACACCCCACTCTGCCACGTGCTATCCCGGCTCCAACTTCAGGGGTTTTGTGCCTGCTGCCCCTGTGCCCTGACACCCTTCTTGAGGGCTCTGTGATATTCAGCTCCCTCTTGATATTCAGCTTCTGCTCTCACTATACTCCTTGTATCAGTCAGGGTCCTCTAGAAAAATAGAACCAACAGGATACATAATAAAATATGTAATAAAATACAACACAATATTTTCATAATATAAACACATGACTTACTGTGAGCCATTTATTATGAGCGATGATGGAGGCTGAAGAATCCCACCACCTGCCATCTGCAAGATGGAGTCCCAGGAGAGCCAGTGATACCAGTGTGTCATTCACATCGCACAACTCACAACCCATGGGTCTAATGTGCCAGCCTGATATGTGAACTAACTCTTCTGGAACATGTGTTTAAAAAGTATTTCTGCAAAGAAACTGCAGATTGAAGATAATGTGAATAACATAAGCCTCAGTAGACAATGGGACTGATGTTTCTCCCACACCTGGCATAAATTTTTCATCGACCACATATAGGGGCAAGGCAGAGCAATCACCATCTAATTTGATCTGATGGAGAACATGCCTAAAAAATTACCAGGTTTGAAAAATTATGCTTGAATATGAAGGTTGAATGAGATAATCTATAGGTAAGTGTAGAGAACAAAGCCTGGCACATGAGGGCTCTGTATTCCCTGTGTATTACCTTCCAACATCATCATTATCATGGGTTAAAGAATATAAGAAATTATAAAAGGAACATATTGGTAAAAATGCAAAAATTTCCCACACTCCTGGGAAGATACTGATTGTTCTGTACCCATGGTAACAAGCAGCTGCCCAAACGGGTTTAAACCCGTTCACTGGATCCAAGACAGCTTGCCACAGCATGCTTTTCCAAGCCAATGACTCACCTCTAGCTTCTGAAATTCAGCCAATAAGGAAGGATCCACTTTGATGAATGCACCTGTGAGTGCCAGTGTCTCACCCGAGTAACTACATGTCAACTCACCCTGAAGATACACCAATCCCTAAATTCCATGTTTCCCCCAAATTCCTATGTATATAAGATTAGCAGTTTGCTCTGTTCAGGGAGACAGTTAATCCTTTATTACTCTAACCAATATATTTGTTTATATATCAGATATTGAATACTAGTCACGTCATTCTTCAATGTCCAGATATATGCTTTTAAAAAGGTGTCTTTTTTAACACCAGCATAGTTGTGTTATCAAAATTTGGGGGTAACTTTTAAGGACCTAAGTCCTGCTACCTCTGCTCTTGAATCACATCCCCACTGACAAAGAAGGGCACTTGACACCTTTTCCAAATGCTCAGTGTTTATTTGCTTCCTTCTATGTGCTCTGAGGTGGGACAGACATTTCATACAGACTGACATTTTGTGACTTGAAGGTCAAAAGCCTACATCAGAGGCAAATGCAGTAACCAAATTAGACTGGACACTTGAGGATCACTACCAACGCGGGCATTGTGAGAATGAGAGATCATTTTCCACCTGAGGAAGAACCCCGGGCACAGCTCTCCCCAGTAAGACAGCCTTTACAGTTCTTCTGTCTGTGGGTGTGGGTGGGAGGGTTACTCATCTTCAGTTTTTCCACCAATACCGGTCATCTTCATCCAAAGAATACCAACCATCATCAATTACCATATGCGGCTTGATTAGCTGCACGTGCTCCAGCAGCTTTCTTATTTGAACAGGATATTGCCATTTCCACAGCCTGCGGAGGGAAAAAGGGAAGTCGTGATGCTGGAAATTTGCTTTCTCTTGTCCCTTCCTCAACACTCCTGGAAAACCCATGGAGGATCTGAAACCCCTTCCTGTACTGTTGAGGGCAGGTTGTGTGTACTCCACATAAAAAAGTCCCTATATGTAAAGGCACTCTTGGGTGTGTCAGGTGCCACACTGAGCTTTTGTGGGCAAGTGCCCTCACAGCAAACCTATGAGGCAGGCGTGATTAGTCATCCATCTATGATCTCTTCCCAAGAACTGACTTTGAGCAGGTCTTGTTATAGTGTTTGGAGGGACTGTGATGAACGAGATCAACCCCCCACCCTGACACAGCTTATATTCTAGAAGAGAGAGAGACTGGTATTCAAACAGACACATGAGGACACAGGCTCTAAGAAGGCCAACTAGGAAAAATCAGTTTTGACTCATCCATGCTACTTCAACTATGAAGTCCCTTGGTCACAAGCTGATTTTTGCGTAAGGCTATACTGCATCATGAGTCACTGAAACAAACATGCTCTCACTTCTCTCAATCCAACTTTTCAGCTCATTTGATGAAGTGGAGCTGTAATATTTCCCTTTCATGCATCAAGATCCCCAAATCCATTGAGCCATGCTTTCCAATCCCTCCCTCTCCTTCCATCTCCTCCTCAGACTCCATGCTACCACCATTCTGTGGTCTTTCTGGTCATACTCATCTGCCAAAACTTGACCCTCTGTGAATCTGTGAGCTGGACCATACAGGAGAAGGCAGTTACTCAACTGGGAAGGTGGCTACTGAAATAAATACATCATTACAACCAACCTCAGTGGGTTGTCCATCTTAACTATTTGTCAGTTGTAATTCAGTAGTGTAAAGCACATTCACACTGTTGTGCCACCATCACTACCACCATCTCAAGAACATTTTCATTTTCTCAACCTGAAACTCTGTCCCCAGTAAACAACAGCTCCCCATTCCCCCTCCTCTTGGCCCCTGGCAGCCACCATTCTCCTTTCCACCCCTATGGATTTAACCACTCTAGGGACCTCACATAAGAAGAATCATACAGTATTTGTCTTTTTGTGTCTGGCTTATTTTACTCAGTATAATGTCCTCAAGCTTTCACAATTTCCTTCCTTTCTGAAGTTGAATAATATTCCATTGTATGCAGATACCATTTCATTTATCTATTCACCTGTCACCAAACACCTGGGTTGCTTCCACCTTTTGGCTGTTAAGAATAGTGCCGCTGTGAATGTGCAGGTGTGAATATCTCTTTGAGATCCTGCTCTCAGTTCTTTTGGCTGTGTACCCAGAAGTGAAGTTTTTGGCCTAGATAGCAATTCTATTTTTAGTTTTTTGAGGATAAACATTTTATTTGTATGTTGTCTTTCTACTCTCCCAAACCCACCACAAAGTAAACCCCATGATATATGGACACCTTGCCTCTAACTCCCATACCCTGTGTCCCCAGAACCCAGCATGGTGCCTGGAACATAGCAGGCATTATTGGTTGAATAAGGATCTGGTTGCTCAGCCACGACCTCACCTTCTGTGATAAACTACTTCTCTGCCAACTAGCATGTCCGCAATGGAAAAAGGTTTGTGTCTCAAATGATGATTGCCAAGGACTTACCCAACAATCTGTAGATTAGACCTGGGATGAGCAAAGGCTGGACACAGTTTCATCATTCCTTCTGGACTGAAATTGTTTCGCATCAGGTTTAAGCTGGTCAGGCACTGGTTGCAGGAGAGAGCCAAGGAGAGGCCCTCACAACAATCAGATGTCAGGTCACATGCCTCCAACCTGCAGGGCCAGAACCCCCAAGAGATAACGCCAATGATCAATGATCTGGATTGATCCTTCTTCAACTTGTTTGACTTCCACTTCAATGTTCAAAAACACAGTTGTAGGCTCTACCCCTAGAGTTCATGGTTCAGTAGTTTTGAGGAGGAACCTGTTTTAACAAGCCTCCTGGGTGATTCTAATGCTGACACTAACATTTGAGAACCACCAATGTCATTGCTTGCTTTTTGGTCCATCTTTCTCACTAGACTATATATTCTGCAATGCCCATATTTATTCACCTTGGTACCCCACCACTTAGCACCATGCCTAGCACTCACAAGTTGTCCTATCAACTTTTACTGAGTGCTTACTACCTCCAAACGATGGTCTCAAGCACCTGCCATTTTACTCATTCCGTATATTGCAGCCCAGTTGGAATTTATGTCTCAGGCTGTTACTATGCCAATGTTGTATTCTGCCTAATTGAATGGAATCAGGAAAGTTGGAACTTTGTCTCTGTTTAAGCAACGTCAAGCTTGGATGCCCAGCCCCAAAGGGATGACCCTGGGAGCTTACCCAAGCCTCCTCAGAGAACTCTTCCTTTGCTTCAATCCCTCGCATAGCTCTGCCATCCCACTGTCACCCAGGGTGTTGGCAGCAAGATCCAAGCTCCTGAGGTGTTTGCTTCTTGTGATCATGTAGGACACATTCTTGCAGCAGGCGGCAGTGAGATGACATTTCACCAACCTGCAGACACAGTGAGAGATTATCCACATCTCTTGAGGAGAGTGCTGCAGTGGGATAACATTCAGAAACATTAGTGGGGATTTCCTTTATTCCTTCTTAACTGGTCACCTTTCTGTCCACCCCTGAATGGCTAAGGGTGTGCAGAATTCATTGGCTCAGGAGACAGATGGCATTGGAGAGTGGGGAAAGTGTTTGATGGGGCTGGAGGTAACTTTAGAAAAAGAAATGAGTGCATAAGAACTTGCTTCCCACCTGGAGGTAGGATAAAGATTCTCCATGGTGGAAGGGGAGAGAGAGAGAGAGGGAAAAAAAACGTGGGTAAGTGGAAGTTGGTGAGGTCCCTGAGAGGGAGAGAAAGTCACTACAATGCTGGGTAGGGCTTGAGATCCAAAAGGAGAGTCATGTTGTGCTTCCCAGGACGAGTGGGGGAGGGTGAGTGGAAATGGCCCCTGCAGTAACAACTGGGTGCTTCATTTGAACAGAGATGATGGAAACAGCTTCAGAGTCTTGTATCTTCAGGTTAGTGTGCTGAGGACATAATGGCCCCATTGAGGATAAGAGAGTCTGTCTTCATGATCCATTCATGACAAGAATGAGGAAGGACCCAGCTGTGCGGGCTTATACCTGAAAGTTGGGTGAGGACAAAATCTTTGGTGCCAGCACGGATAAATGGTGGTGGTGAGGACCAGGTAACCTGACACTTAAACACAATCCCCAAAAATGATATCCACAATGACTAAGCTTAAGTTTCCATGCCATGCAGAAGGAGAGTTTGAAATGCCAATTTCACGAAAATAGGTGAATTCATACTTGGGAGACAGTTAGAGTTTTGTGGACTATAAGCTCTATCAACCCCTTTCTTTTGCTTATTTTGGGGGAGGGAAAAATCACGTAATGGTCCTACTTGTTGATTCATTAAATTCTACCCTTGTAATTGATCATAAGAAAATTCTATTAAGTATAGAAAGATCGATAAGATACACATGACTTGAAGCACTATACACAAGCTAAGTGTCCAGCTTTAGGGGATTTTAAAAGTATTCCAAGAAATGAAATATTGTACCACATTCATTTAATATTATAATCTGCATACAGGGGTCCCCCATTACCTGTGGGTTCGGTCATTCATGGTCAACCACAGTTTGAAAATGTTAAATGGAAAATTCCAGAAATAAACAACTCATAATTTTAAAATTCTGAGTAGCATGATGAACTTTCATACCCAGGACATGGATCATCCCTTTGCCTCCAAACTGTAATTGCTACCTAGCCATTAGTCAATCAGTAGCTATCTGGGTTATCAGATGGACTGTTGTGGTATCGGTGTTTATGTTCAAGTCACCCTTATTTTACTTAATAATGGCCGCAAAGCACAAGGGTAGTGAGACTGGCAATCTGGTAGAAATGCCAAAAAGAAGTCATAAGGTGCTTCATTTAAAAGGTGAGTACGGGACAACAAGATATTTTGAGACAGAGAGAGAGGGGGGGGGAGGAGGAGGGGGAGAGAGAGACCATATTCACATAACTTTTCTTACAGAATATTGTTATAATTATTCCATTATTAGTTATTGTCATTCACCTCACTGTATTTAATTTATAAATTAAACTTTATCATAGGGATGTACATACAGTCAAATACAGTTTATATAGGGTGCAGTGCTATCTGTGTTTCCAAACATCCACTAGAGGGTCTTGGGATGTATCCCCCATGGATAAGGGAGGATGACTGTGTTTTCAAGGACAAAATGTGAGATCAAAGGCAAAATTTTGGTTCCTTGGGAATTCTAGTCCCCACCCCCAGTGTATGGTAGCTGAGGACCACCTGAGACTAGATGTGCACAATATTTAGAGCTCTGTGCCCACTATGTGGTAAGAATGCTAGGATCTCTTCTTTGTGACACATTAAATGCTACTTATGCCACCAGGAGACATTTACCAAAATATTAACAATGATTATTGCTTGGTTGTGAGATTAGAGATTTAGTTCTGTTCACTGAGTTATCAATTTTTCTACAGTCTGTTTAGTGATAGAATATTTCTGTTGAATAGAAACATTCCAGTAAGGGTGAAGAAATTGAACCCAGAGAAAAAGGATTAAGAGAAAAGCAGTCCCTCCTGTCTCCATTCCAAGCACAAAATGAGGAACTGAAGATTAACTTTGGACAAGAGAATGTGTTTTGAGATGTAAATAGGTTTTGGAAATCAAGGATGACCTAGCCCTCCATACACCCTGCCATGGGGCTTCTGTTCAGAATGATTTCTGTCCTTGTCACACTTGTAGTGTCAGCACATCAACTTACCCAGAGTGTCCACTGGACCAAATGAGATTCAGTTGACCCCAGAACTAATTTTTGTTTCCAGTACTCTTACTCATATCTCCTGACCTTCAGGGAACCTCAGCCTCCACTGTGGTAGAGATGACCCCCAACAACCATGGGAAACTTACTCCAAGTCCTGGAGGTGACAGGATGGTTCTGCCACGACCTCACACAGAAGGTTCATGCCATTGTCTCCCAAGGGGTTCATGCTGAGGCTCAGATGCGTCATATGTTGGTTGCCAGTAAGTGCAAGAGCAAGAAAGCCACAGCCAGCGACATCTACATTGCATTCATTTAGTCTGTGGGACGCATGTAAGGGAAAGAGGAAGATCACACTCATGACTCAATGTGACCCTGGATAAGCCACTTCTCTTGGCCTCAGCTTGCCCCTCTTCTGGGAAAGGATCATATTTGTATTTAAGAAGACTGTCAGGCACGCGTGTCAGATTGACCTTGAAGTGTTAGGTGCAATGCCTAATGCCTATGCTGCATGCTGATCAAGATCCTCTGTCTATCTCCTGTTAATTCGTCCTCATACTCAATGTACTAGTTCCCTGTTGCTGCTGTAACAAATCCCCACTAATGTGGTACCCAAGAACACGTGTGTTATAGTATGGCTCTGGAGGCCAGAGACTTGCTGTTAGCAGGACCACGTCCTTCTGCAGACTCAGAGGGAGAACTATTTCCTTGTCTTTTCCAGCTTTTATTGGCTGCCCACATTCCTTAGTTCCTGGTCACCAGCCAGCAATTGCATCACTGACCTCCATCATCTCATCTCCTCTTCTGACCCTCCTGCCTCCTTTTTTCCTTACAATGACACTTGTGATGACATTGGGCCACCCATGTGATCCAGGATCATCTCCCCATCTCAAGATCTTTAAACACACCTGTAAAGTCCCTTTTGCCATATAAAGTCACATAATCACAGCTTTCAGGAGTGAGGATGTGGACATCTTTGGGGAGGGGTGTCATCATTTTATTATCTTCTCTTGCACTCAGTATCACCCCATCACTTAGTCACCAGGGAACCTTGGAATGTGTCACAAGGTAGACTTATTAAAGTCCTATTCTTTAGCAGAATTTCTAGCTGTAGGCCTACCATTAACTCATGTTTATTTTTCACTCACATGAAGTTATTGGTGGATTAATTGGTCAAAGAGATAAAACAATAAAGCAAAGCAATCCCAACGGAGCGAGTTGACAGTAGGGGAGAGGAGTGACAAAAAACTTTCATTCTCACCATCAAACCAAAGATTTAAAATAAGAGAGCAATCTGACAATATGAGGAGGCAGCTGTTAAAATGGTGATGTGGACACCTGGTTGGACAATAGCAGAGCACACAGCATCCAACAACTGTGTGCCTGATTCCCTGGAGTTGTGTCACACAGCTTTTGTGGCTGCTAGCTGTGTGTCACCAAAACCCCGTCTAAAAATCTCATTTACTTATTATCCAACTCTCCCCTACCAGAATTTAAGCTACATAAAAATAGGGACCCCACCCATCTTTTATCTGTTACCATGAGCAGCTAAGAATGTTAGGGACTTCATAAATACAGTAGATCCCCATTATTCATAGATTCTGTATTTGTGAGTTTGCCTGATGACCAAAATTTACTGGTGACCACCTAAATCAATACTTGTAATGCTCATGGTCCTTCATGGGCACACAGGAAAAAATTTGAGTCGCCCATTGCACACATTGCCAGCTAAGGTCAAACTCACTTCGGCTCTTATACTTTTGTAAACAACAGTTTTCTGTGGTCTAGTACCACATTTTTTTCACTTCTGTGCTTTTTTTGGTTCTTGATTTCATTGCTTCAAAAGTAGAGCTGAAGTGCTGTTTAGTGTGTTAATCTCAACAAGTCTGTAATGTGCCGTATGGAGAAAATGCATGTGAACCACTCAAAACAAGGTTAGCTATTGACCCTTTGATAAAAATATTGTAACCAGAGGATACAGGACTCCTAACCCTCTGTTCTCCCTCCTGCAACAGGGACCCTGGATCAGTGTCAATAATTCAGTGTTCTCGGTGACTTTATAGAACATAACTGTTACAAATGAGAATCGACTATTTAGATGAATGGAAACTTTCCACTGTAAGAAAATGCAAACGAAGAGATAAAATTTTTCAAGGAATTGTGAAATCTATAAGGCGATCAGTAGGGACAGGATATTGCACGTAGCAGGTCCCTTCATCCTGACTATTTCCACGCTCCCTACTCTTAAACAGAGGTACATGCTATTTGTCACAAAGCTACAAAGTCCTCACAGGGGATTGAGGTGGACTCACATCAGCCTCTGTAGAGCACAGCTGAAAAGTTTTAAGGCTCGACACAACAGATTCACGCCTTCACTCCCCAGGCTGTTGGTTGACAGGTACAGATGTGTCAAGCTCTGGTTCCCAATGAGAGCCATGGCCAGATCCTGGCAGCCGGCAGCTGAGAGGTCACAGTTCCCAAGTCTGCAAGGAGAAGCCCCAAAAAGGAAATGATCAGGTCTAAAAGTTGCACCTTTCCCTTGCAAGGAAAGGAAAGAAATGGCACCCCAATAGCTGACATGCCCTTAGAGATATACTACGTTGTCACACCATGTCTGCATTGAACTTGTGAACTCAATGTCAACAATGATACTCTAAACATTATGGGTGGTTAGGTGGCGGTAACCACTATGGGAACATGCGAGTACTGTGATTCTACTGTCTGGCTGGCTGTTTCTGTTCCTCACATGTACTATAGAATGAGGTTTTTCTGAAATGAGTGACCTTCCTATTTAAAGTACATACGTTTAACATATCAGGACCCCTAGATATAAGCAAGACAGTCTACCTGCTTCTCAAAGCTTAAGAAGTGGTTGTACTTGAAAATAAGATTTCAATAGTACCCCTCTCATGGGATCATGACAAAGTTAAGTGAAATGACACATCTAAAGTGCTTAAAGCAGGGTATTGCATTTAACAAAACTACATAATATGTGTGGTGGTTTCTTTCAATAAAGGAAGGAATGCTGCTTGTGTTTAACTTGAAAGGGGTCAGGATATGCTATCCCAAAATATGCCACTTTGCATCATTTTTAACTGATGGCAATTGAGACAAAGCAGACACAGAAAGAGCTCTTTGTCATCCCCCTATCTGCCTAAAAGCAAACATTTGTCTCCCCGTTTCTGTATCAGGAAAAAGACAATGTCCCTTATCACCAGAGATAGAGATGAGTCTTGATATAACTGTTTTCTACCATTCATCCCCCCATACACTTCCTAATCACCTTCTCATGGTTTCTCAGCCCTAAAAGCCAAAACCCCTTTCCTTTATCTCCTCACTTCTCCACAATTTATTACCCTTTGTTAAAATGGAATAAAATGTTCTGAGTCTAATTGTGTGTTTGGGTTTTTCACTTCCTTTTTGAAGTCCTCCTGCCCTTAAAAAAATTAACATCAATATAATTTGTATGCCCTTTCTCCTGTTAAATTGTCTATTGTCAGTTTAATTTGCAGGTCTCAGACACAGAACCTAAGAGAGTAGATAAAAAGGTTTGTTGTTGTTGTTGTTGTTGTTGTTGTTGTTGTTTACCCTTTTACATGCTGATGGAGAGAAGATACTTTGTCTTCTACTGTTGCTTCGACTATTACCTTCTACAAAGGGTAATTTGCGTTATTTGGTTTTCAACTCTTGCTATGACTTTAGAATCAAACTCCTACTGAAGTCCCCTCCCCCTCCTCAATTACTTGGACGATCTCAGTTAAGACAAGATAACTCTGGTGAAAGAAAGTGCAACTCACATCAGCTTCTTCAGGGTGCACTGTGAGACTTTCAAGGCATCACAGAGAGGTGTGATGCCCTGGTTTGTCACCTTGTTTCCCATGAGGCTGAGAGATTTCAGGCAGGTGGATGTGACCAGGATTTTGGAGATTGCCAGACAACAGGTATGAGTTAGTCCACAGTGATCCAACCTGCAGACACAATGTAAAACTCATGCCTATCTGTCCTCCAGAGGCAACACAGTTCCCTCGCTCATCATATGCCAGGCATTCTGGCCTTTCTACTAGTTCCTGGACACTGCTTGGTCTGGCCTTTGGCTCTAAGCATCACTATTCCTCTGTTTGCGTCATCCCTCCTCATCCCCAACCCTAGGTCTTTATGTGACTCTATTTTTCATTCGAGTCCCCTGAATGTTACCTCTTCCAAGTAAGCCTGTCTCACTATCTTAAATTGTGCCTGCTTCATCCTAACCCACCTCACTCCACTCTGTCCAGCATTATTTTATTCACAGCAATGATCACCAGCAAACATTTCCTATATTTATATACGCACTTATTTATTTTTAATTGAAATATATCTGACATACAACATTGTGTAAGTTTAAGGATAAACGTGGATTTGATATATTTAGATATTGTGATATGATTGCTATTGCAGCAATAGTTAGCTCCTCTATCACTATCATATAAGGGTTATTTTTTTTTTGTGTGGTGGAAATCATTAAGATTCAGTCTCTTAGGAAAACAGGCAGTGATTTCCTTTGCAAAGAGAGTCCAGGAAACCCCTTCCTCCAAGAAGTCCTCCTCATTCTCTCTTTAGTTCCTTTCCAATGGGAACTTTACTGCCTTTAAATTATTTTTAGTTAGTAGAGTGGGTTAATCTTAATACAAAACTTTTACATTCTTTTTGCTTACAGAACATAGAAGCCTTCACAAAGAGAAATCCCAATGTTAATACATATTTGTATAGATTCAGCTGTATGCAAATATTTCTGTGCAATTTATGTAAATTAAAACATAGCCGAGTACAAAAAAAGATGTAGTCTCTCAGCAATTTTACCTTTGAAGTTTACGATACAACATTGTCGCTTATAATCACTACACTGTGTGTTAGATCTCCAGGACCTATTTGTGTATGAGTTGCAATTTGTAACCTTAACCATCTCTCCTATTGTTCCAGTAACCCTCATTTTACTGTTTTTACAAATTTGGCCTTTTCAGAGTCCATGTATAAGTGAAATCATACAGTATTTGTCTCTCTCTGTCTGGCTTATTTCACTCAGCATGATGCCATCAAGGGCCACCCATGTTGCTGCAAATAGCAGGATGCCCTTCTTTCTCACTGCAGAGTAATCACTTGCAACCATTTATTGTCCATCTCCTCCCTAGGTCATAACTGCCATGAGGGAAGGTGTCTAACTAACTTGGCTGGCTCCCTGCTGTGTCTTCAGCACCCACACAGCAGGCACTTGAGCATTTGCTGAAAGGTGCAAACTCCTGAGAAAACTTGCAATACTTACAAGAACTGAATGTTGTCTACCCCAGGACCCTCCTACCCGATTCTACCACAAAGCACATCTCCAAGGTGTGACTTATCAATCTGCCATTATGCTAGTAGCATCTCACTACACCCAGGCTCGTTACTGGCAAAGCACCCAGAGAGAACTGGCAGCTGCTTCCTCCTTGTTCTCAGAGACGATTGTAAAATCACCTGGCATTGGGTGAACACCTCTGCACCTCCATCCTTCAAGGACTTCCATGCTTCAGATGACTTCCTTGGCTACATTCTTTAAAGTGAAGCTTAAGAGTTAGAGAACACACACAGGGCACAAAGCAAGTCAGTCTCCTGCACTCACTGTGTGTCCATGAGCAAAGTCCAAGACAGGGCCCATGCTTCTGTGTCTCAGGATACCTAGGGCATCCCAAAGCAGTGCCTCCAGACCAAGCCAATCAAATCAACAAAACACATGCTCGAGACTTACAAAACTGTGGTAACAGCCCCAAAGTGGAAATGACCAAAATGTCCTTGAATAGAGGAATGATTACACTACCCAATAACATTCAGCAACAAAAAGGAACACACCAAATGGCCTTGATAGATCTCAAGGGCATCTGCTGATGGAAAAAAAAGCCAATCTCAGGTGGTGACATACTGTATGATTCCACCTAAAGAGTATTGTCAAAATGACAAAAATTAGAGATGAAAACATGAATGTGGCCAAGGATGTGGGTTGGTGGGGTAAGGAGGGGTGTGGCTCTAAAGGCTGACACAAGGGTGATGGCACTTCTGTATCTTGTTTGCTGTGTGGTCTCAGAAATCTACACATATCTACATTTCACGTTTAGTAGCATTAAGTACATATACACTGTTGTGTGACCATCATCGCCATCCATCTTCAGACTGTCATCCTCCCAACTCTAACATTTTTGTAACTTGCTATGCATTATTATTTCAAAATAGAGATTAAAAACAACAAGAAGAAACCTGAAATCAAAGAAGAGAAAAATGAAAACCATACCCAGGACTTACCTCAAAGACTGCAACGAACAACTAGGGTGTCTTAGTGCTTCATATGCCATCCCTATATCTTCATCTTTCAGGTGAGTGCCTTCTAAGCTCAGGTATTTAACATTACAGTTGGTAACAATAGTGTTCCAGAGATAATGGAGACCAAAGGTAATCTGTACACTTTTAAATCTACAGAAGACAAACAAAAAAAAATATGCATTAGGCACTGGCGATAGTCATAGTCTGATTTTTTCTTTTCACACTTTTCCCATTTCAACTCCCTCTCTCTATATGCATTTAATTTTAAAGCAACAAATATAAGCACCTATGATGTGCCAGGCACTAGGAATAGAGTATTAAACAATGCTAATATTCTGTGCTCTTAGAGTTTCATCTGGTGGGGGAATGCATTCAACAAAATGTCAAACAAGAGAAATAGGCTTAAGAATGAAATACAAGAAATGAACAAACAAAACAGAAACAGACTCAGAGATACAGAGAATATTTGATGATTGCCAGATGGGAAGGGGTTGTAGGGGTGGGTGAAAAAGGCGAGGGGATTCGGAAGTACAAATTGACAGTTACAAAATAGTCATGGGATGTAATTACAGCACAGGGAATATAGTTAATAATATTTTAGTAACTATATATGGTGTCAGGTGGGGACTGGACTAATCAGGGTGATTGCTTCACAAGTTATATCAATGTCTAACCACTATGCTGTTCACCTGAAACAAATATAATATTGAATGTCAAATATAAATGAAAAAAATTAAAAATTAATCCTACCTCCAAAGAATGAAATACATATAGTCCATTGAGAATAGAACTATACACAGATATAAAGTCCAGTTCAAGTTGAAGAAAAAAGGCAAATGTCAAAACAATACATATAATGTGATACCATTTGGATTAAAATCATTCATACACCAATATATACATATAATTGCACAGAAAATACATGAGATATGAAAGTAGTTAGGGAAGTAGGAAGTTGAAGTGGTGTCAAAGGACTTCACGCGATTTGTAATTCCTAAATCTCTTTGCCATTGTCATGTATTCCTGTTGTGTTACAAATACAGTGATGACATAAGTATTAAAGCAAATTATAGGGTATAACAGGAGTTTAACACAGAGACAGCTAGTGGGAAGGGGTTCCCAAGTGGAAAACATGAATCTGACTGCTGACAGAGGAGTTTGGTATAGGACCTTAGGTGAAAGAGGCATTATCTGTTATTCTGAGATTACCAAGCTCCTACACACAGCCCAGTTTAAGGACAGTACTGAGAGAACAGAGAAAAGGCAAAAAGGGGCAGACTTTTGCAACCAAGAATGTGACTTGCTCTAGCCTTGGTTGTCACTTGTGCTTTGTTTGTTCTTGGAGAGAAGAGCAAAGAATAGAACCTTTGTCTGAAGCAGAACTAGTACTTTGTTTGCTACTCCAGGGGCCTGGTGGGTCCCTGGAGTCTACAACAGATTCAAGAAATTATTACATGTTCAAGTATTTGTTACCTATGAATTAGCCTAAAAGTACTCAGCACTGATTTAAAGCCTCCTGTAAATCATGCATTTTGATCTTGTCATCACCTCAGGCTCTACCACTTGCCTGAATGAGTCCCACCCATCATGTGCTTTTGGGAACTTGGTCCCTGTACCTCCCACAGTACTCATCCCCTCTGAATACATTGTACAGATTGGTCTTCTCTCAGCACGTAGGAGAGGAGAGCTGTGACATGGCCATGAAGGGGCATGTACCAGAGCAGGGCAGGCTTACGTCAGATTCTGTATTTTACAGGTTGGCTGTCTCAGCTTGATGCACAAGGTCTTCATGGCCCATTCATTCAGGATGCTGCCACTTAGGTCCAGCTCTTGTAGGCTTGGGTGGGTGCTGAGCATGAAGCAAAGATTTTCCCACCAGTTGTCAACCAGGACCTTGAACTGCATCCTATATTGGAGAAGACGACTAACATTTGTTTCCACAGGGTGGATATTAACACAAGCACCAGTGCAAGAATGTCAGAGTTGAGGGACCAGAATCTATTGGGAAGAGATAGGGATGGCTTTAGAGGCTTAGAGACCAGCTTAGTGACATCACTTTGTGCTTTGCACGAGCAAGCACTTTCATACCCACCCTTCGTCCTGAGTATTTGGTACCCCAGGGGATATGCTAGGATGACTTGGAGCTGCTGGCTCTCAAAACAGATTTCTGCTTAAATTCTTGCTCCCCCTTAAATGCAAAATGCTGTGGCCAGTATGGAAAACAGTATGGCGTTTCCTCAAACAATTCACTACCGTACAACTCAGTGATCCCACTTATACAAAGGAATTTAAATCAGGATCTGAGAGATATTTGCACTCTGTCATTTGCAATAGCCAAGATATGGAAACAACCTAAATTTCCATGAATGGATGAAAGAAAATGTCACACACATACACATGCACACACACAAGAAAGTGGTAGCCATATGAGGTGGCAGATATGCTAATTATCTTAACCAAAGTGATTATTTCATTGTATGAAAACACCAACATCTCCAGAAAGACAAAAGGCAAAGAACCGTAAAGTGGGGGACTCACTCTTGTGGAATCATGGGCCATGCCTCAGTCAACTCATCTTCTGAGAAGATCTCTTGAACATCCATCCTAATTCTCCGCAAACAGTGGCAGTGCTGGAGACAGTAGAAAGACACAAGCAAGTCCATTCGCCGGTTAATTGAAAGCCATACCTCTTGGAAGCTATTCAATGCCAAGCTGACAAACTCTTCATCTTGCGTCTCGAAAAGACAGTAGAAGGAGTCCAGGAAGTCTTGTGGGGCAGCAGTGTTCGCCCACTGGCCCAGCAGAGAGACCCAGTGCAGAAGCACCCGCTTCATCACCGGGGGCACAGGACACCCAAGCAGGTCACCCAGAGCCCTTGTAACCTCTTTGTTCATCAGGCCAAACAAGAAACGCTTCATCTGGAGTAAGTGGACATTGATGCCAATCTGTTTGAGCTCCATCAAAGTCCTAATATTCTCAGTGAGCAGAGGGTGGGGGTCCCAGTCACTCTCCAACCCTTCTAGGATGTAGTACAAGGCAGCAAAAAACTCTTGGAGGCTGACATGGAGGAACGTGTAGCAGCTGTCATCATGGCCATCTTGGTGAAGGATGTTCATGTGAAACAGGGTGGAGAGCTTCGAGTCTGTCAGGCCATGAACACCCAGGTCGTCATTGTAGAACACAAACTTCATGCCCCATACCCCCTCTGTGGCCATCTGGCACAAGCCCTTCAAGACAACTCTTTCTTCTGGGCTGAGACAATGGCTGAATGCATCCCGAGGGGTGAGCTGATGGACCACAAAGGTGACGTACAAGCCTGTGAGGACTTGGCAGGTGCACGGCAGACTCTTTCCTGATGCCTCTTGGATCTGGAGGGCCTGGAAGATGAGTGACAAGATGACAGAGCCCTGGCATTTTTCAAAGAGTGGATGGTTGTGTGCCACTGAGTGCAAGATTTGTAGTTGTTGGTGCTTACTCTTTGTGTGCTTGAGAAACAGCTGAACCCTCCCTTCTACTGACAAGCCTTCAGCTAAGAGGTAGCGGGGAGATGTGACCATGGCCTGGAGCTTTTCCACACCTACGTCCCTAACTGTGATTATCAAGGAGGACCTGGGGAGCAGCACCTTCTTCAGCAGACTGTGCATCAGGACCGCCACGGGCTGCTTCTCAGCCCAGTCATCACAGAGGTTCATATCATCATCCTTAAAGGCAACATCCAGGTCATCAAAGCCATCAACCACAAACAAGAGCCTTTCTGGCTGGGATGTGATCTCCATCATGGGAACCTGGGAGTCTGGCCACTCCCCAGAAATTAACTCCGTGAAAGTGCTCTCCCTCCTTGACTGTATCTCTCTGGCATGGAGAAAGAAGGCGTAGGAGAACATGCTGGAGTATAGCTCCCCACGAGCCCAGTGCAGGAGGACCCTCCTGGCCAGTGCTGACTTCCCAAGCCCTGACTTTCCATGTAAAATCACAGTATGGGGCCGGAAGCCCTGCTGGTCTGGGGTAAAAGCACCCGACAACACTTGCATTTGCTGACAGTCAGAGGCAAAGCTTTCAAAATCATGGCACGTGTCTGACTTCAAGGCGAATCTTGTCATCACATGAGCTTTGTAGTGCCAATTATAACTTCCTTGGCCTAAGTTGGACAGAAGAGAGGAGAAGAAAAACAGGAAGCAAAGTCTGGAGAAGTCTGGATTTCAGACAGTCTACAGACATGAGAGTTTTGTTTCTTCCCAGCAACATGCTGACAGCAAACCCTACCCCTCCTCCCTCCATTTAAAGGTCCCATCCTCAAAAGCTTGTGGACTTTCTACAAAATGGCTCCTTTTGTCCCATAACCCGATACTTCTTTTCAGAACTTCATACCTGACACCTTGCATTTTTATTTGCTTATGGTGTATCTCTTCCCAGTAGATGCTACATGAGACTTTTAAATTTACCGCTATATCTTTGGTATTTATCCCAGTACCAGGCACCTTGTGGACACAAGTGTTTTCTCAATGAATAACCTACACCGACGGTCATGTGAGGCCTCTGAAAGATGGAGGAGCGTGGGGGAGAGGAGTACATGTATGCATGGCCCCAAGGTCTACACTTGCAGGGTGGGCTTGCATCTCCAATTCTGTCCTGGCAGGTCCAGGGTGCTGTGGAGATGCATGTCCATGTGACAGACACAGAAAGGGACACACAGCTCTCTGCTGTACTTCATATCCCCATAACTATTTTGTAACTATTTTAAAGTATTTGTACTTCATCCTTTCCCTTTTTACCCAGCCCCCAACCCCCTCCCATCTGGCGACCATCAGTTTGTTTTCTGTATCATGAATCTGTTTCTGTTTTGTTCATTTATTTTGTTCTTTAGATTTCACATATAAGTGAGATCACATGGTGTTTGTCTTTCTCTGTCTGACTTATTTCACTTGGCATAATGCCCTCTAGGTCCATTCATGTTGTCACTAATGGCAAGACTACCTTCTTTTTATGGCTGAGTAATATTCCATTGTACATATGTATCACTTTATCGTCTTTTGATGGACACTTAGGTTGCTTCCATACCTTGGCTATTGTAAATAATGCTGCTGTGAACATAGGGGTGCATATGTCTTTCCAAACCCTAATTCTTTCACATTACCCTGTTTTATTTTTATCCCAATGTTTGTCATAAACTACAATGTTTTAATTATTGTCTAGCCCCTGGCTCACAATGCAAGGTTCATGATAACCTTATTATTTTATCTCCATACCTCCAGCTTCTGTGACAGTCTCAGACATCCAATAGGTACTCAGTAACATGAAAAATAAAAACCTAATTCTGAGTCCTTACATTTTCTGGTAGCAGAACTAGTTTTTAAAAAGACAGCAGGAGTCTTGTATGTGTATACAAGACAATTACTGGCTCTATATTAAGATCTCTACACAAAAGTTCTAAATCTTACCTTTATTTTGTATCATGTCTATGCTTAAGAGCTACGAACCTCTCTCCCTGTTGCTGTTTTGTTTCGAAAATTCCAGGCTCTGGTGTCTAACTCACTACCTTCAATTGTCATGGAGACCTCACATTCAGTGCATCAAAAACTCATTTCATCTTTGACCTTCAGCCCAAAACTTCCTCCTCCTAAGTTTTCTGTAACTGATAATTAGAAAAAACTAGTTGTGAACTTATCTTGTAACAGGTATTTGGCTCATTGTTTTGTACATAAACCTAATTTTTGCCTCGCATCAACCATCTATGGTAGTTTGTTCATCTTTAAAGTGGGGATATTCTTTATGAGATTGGTATAAAATACCAGTTACAAAATGTGAAAACAGTGAGTGCCTGGCCCATGGGAAGTACTCTAGAAGTGTCATTAACATTAGTACTAAAAAATGGACAGTACTGACAGCCATCAAGTTTTCAAATATTTGTCCAACAAATGACTAAGTAACTCATGCTGTGCCATCATGCTATGTTATACAGGTAGGAAAAAATGCCTAGTTTGAAGCAATTCCGTAGTTTGAGATTTAGATCACTGATTCCTGGCATCACCAACCACCAGTTGTCTCAGTAGAAGGTGGGAGCCATTCATGCAGCTTTTTATTCTGAAACCCCAAACCCCAAATTCTATTAAATAGCTCATAAGTTAAATCACTTCTTTCCATGACCACTTCCTTGTATATGAACATTAATAGCAGCATTATTCATAATAGCCAGAAAAATGGAAAGCACCCAAATGCCCATCATCTGATGAATGGATAAAGAAAATGTGGTCTGTCTATAGAATATTACTCAGCAGTAAAAATAAATTAAATTAAGCCTATATGTGCTACAACATGGATGAACTTAGAAAACATCATACTAAATAAAGGAAGCCAATCACAAAAGGCCACCTACTGTGTAAGTCCATTTATATGAAATGTCCAGAGTAGGCAAATTCATAGGGACATAAAATAGATTAGCGCTTGGGAAGGGAAATGGGAGAGTGACTGCTTGTGGGTCTGGAGTTTCTTCTTGGGGAAACCTCCTGGAATCAGATACTGATGGTAGTTATACAACCTTATGAATGTACTCAAAACCATTAAATTGTCCACTTTAAAAGGGTAAGCTCTTTGGCATATGAATTATATCATAATTTTAAAAAAGCCTCAAGTGACGTTTCCTCAGAGTAGCCTGCTGTCACTTCCTTGACTGATCAACTGTCATTTCACACAATCATAGCACCTGTGATCTTGTCTTCATTTTATATTGTCTGTTTTAATTAACAAATAACCCTGGACTGTCAACAATATGAAGTCAAAAAATTATAACAACAACAACAACAACAACAACAACAACAACAATCACCACTAGCTAAGTCATTTTGAACCAAGCACTTGACCTCTCATCTCTGTTTTAGCACCTGTCAAACAAGCTTGTCCTTAATGCCCACAGTCTTCCTCATGAACTTGGGAATTTGGAATTTATCTTCATAAAAATGGGCTGCTGATAATCACAGTGAACATACTGTGACTCTGTCTGTGGTGATGGTGCCAGAAACTTTTAAGGAAGGGACTGATGTAGCAGAGACAAACGAGGATGAAGAAAGGGACAGTGGACTCCCCTGCCATCTACACTCCATACACAGCCCTTCCCCCAATGTCATAATTTAAATGTGGTAAGAAAATATAGGGATACATCATTTATTTACCTTGATCTTTTGTCTCTGCTGCTGCTGTGGTGCCATCTTGTTCCAATGCTTGTGACATTTCTGCCAAAAAAAAAAAAAAAAAACAGAGGAAATAAGGATAAACTTCCATACACTTAGGTAAATTATCTAAATTGGAGATGGCACGGACCCATAGAATAGCTAAGATAAGCTCTGCCAGGTTCATTTTCTGACCTGTTTGGCACATGGCAACCATGGGCTCAGCTGGAGGGATAGAGAGTACATAAAATGAGCACTAGGTTCAAAACCAGAAGGTATGGTTTCTGGTCTCATTTCTGCTCTTTATTCTTGGAGATCTCCTAGCAGGTCATTAAAATGATGGGTCAAAGCTAGTGGTTAAGAACTAAGGTTCTGGAGTCAGACACATGGTTTGAATGTAGATTCTGTCACTTACCACTTGTGAGGTGTTAGTTAACATACTGGACCCACATCCTTCTGTTTGTTCATCTATGAAACCATAGTTCCTGTGTTGTAATGTTGCTCTGAAGAATGCATGAGGAGATTTGGTAAAACATCACATAGCCTCTATGATGTTATAGCTCACACTTATTGAGAATACCCATCATATGTACTTATTAGGAGATAGTTTCCTAGTGCCACTATGTACATATTTGTCTTAGATGATGTTAGGGATAACCTTGCCATATTTAAGGAACAGTCTCAGCCATTGACAGAGATAGAAAACGGTGGAGGCAGATATATAGAAAAACACTCTACTGGATAATAGTAGAAACATATTCTTCTAAAGTTCACCTGTCAGTCCATAAGACATGTTCCCAATTTAAAAGGGTGGAAATTAAACATCATATGCTCTCTTAGCACAACAGAGTAAAATTAGAAGTCAATAGCAAAAGGAAATTTGGAAATTCAGAAATATGTGGAAATTAAACAAGGTGACCATAAATCATCAAAGGGTCAAAGAAGAAATCATGAAGCAAATTAGACAATTATCTTTGAGATGAGTGGAAATGAAATGTGACATACCAAAACAGCACGCAACTAAAGTGGTGCTTAAAGTGAGAGTGGATATGTCTATACAAGGAGAGTTTGAGCCATTTAGCCTGTGGGTATCAGTTACATTATTGGACAACTGGAATGACAGTTACTGCCACATAGGTAGTCTGAGAATTTGGAGAATTATAAGATAAAGCACTTGGCACAGTGCTGAACCAATATGGTCTTGGTGAGTGGTGCTTTTCAGGTACAATAATAATTTAGAGGGATTTCCAGAAGTGGCTGACAATAAAACTCCAGCTTCTATCAATTTTGATTTGGTCCTACTGCCAAGATTAGTCTGTCATTGCCTCTATGTCATACTACCACTAAACTGTCACTTAGTAATCTAGTAAGACACAATTTTATCACTAGGAAGATGCACAACCAAGAAGACTTGCCTTGGTAAGCCTGGATTTCCATTAAACTTGGAGCAATTCATAACCCCTGGGATTCTGGAATTCTGACTCATATCAATTCCTCTGACTTGAACATTAACTTTATTTCCTATCCAGAGCCTGAACAATGCTGCACTAAAATGAAGTTGGTCCAAACTCTTCCTAGGTGTTAGGTTTCATGGTCAGTACTAATGACTGGAAGATTCACAAGATACAAGTTGTAGTATGGGTAATAGCGATGATTGCCTGCCATCTACACAAGCCTGTCTCTCTCCTTCTGGGTTCTGGCCTCACTGGTTAGATCCTATTTGTTGGCTCATCTCCCTTCTTCCGCACTGAAATATAAGCTTCATGAACATCCGTGGATGCATCACAAGCGCACAGAGCAGTGCCTGGCATGTTGTCAGCGTTCAGATGTTTGGGGAATTGTGTCACATCTGGTTTCATGCTATCTGGTTCTCTCTACAAAAGTCTTCAAAACAGATTATGAGGGGCTTGTCCTAGTAGGATCATAAAGTTTCCCAAACTGAAGATGGGAACCCAAGGGATTGTCATAAAGACTTAAGACCACAGAACTCTCTTGGACTTAGACTAAAAGAGACAATGATTACAGACCTTCAGAACCTATCCAGTCAACTAATGACAGGATGTTAGACTCGTAAGAACACTAGACAATCAGCAGTCATGGTTTCAGTCCATTTCTCCACCACCCTCACACTGACCTGTAACTTCTTTAATGCTTGTTCCATGGTCAATCTTCATTGGTGTAGAATCTTCTGGTATTTTGACCAGAAAACATTCTGCAACACAGAGTAGGTGAGAGAATGGCCTTGATACAGTCATAGCAATTATTCAGACCAGGGACAAGAGCACCCCCTGCCCAAATTACTGAGGGGAATCCAGACAAGCCCCAGGATATCATGGTTTGTCCTATGAGTAGCCTGTAATGGAGACGATGGAGTCAGATCTTCAAGGGATACTATCAGGGAGACATAACAGAGATGTACAGTAAAGAGTGCTCTGATCTTGAACTTGGAAATGTACATTTCAGTCTTTTTTGCTGCATGGCCTTGAATAAGTCATGTAATGAGGCAGCATGTTACGGTTATTAAGAATTTATATTCAAGAGTCATTGAACTGCGAATGAGTTAACTACTCACTAGATGCCTGTGAATTACCCAAATAGAGGTGTCTTCAACTCATGAGGTCTCCCATTGGTCTTCCCTGATCTCTGTGCTACAAAACACCTCTTTCAGCATTTCCTGGGATGAGGCCATTGAGACCTATTAACCCAGTTTCTTATGGCAGAAATTTGTATATTATCCTTGATACCATGTTCTCTTTTTGCATGTAAACCTCAAAAACTGCTGTGTCTGCTTGTGAAACATCTTCCATTTTTATTTCTACTTATTTCTGTACTGCCATGGTCACTCCAGTCAAAGCCACCTCCATCTCTCCCATGGGGTACTAGTGAGGCCTCCCAACTGGTCTCTCCACATCTATTCATGACTCTTTCTGGCCCATTCAACCCTTCTGGAGCAATGCTGAACTGCAAATTTGATTATTTCCCCCCACTTCTTTAAAACTGCAATTGCTTATGCTTTGCTATTAAAATTGTATTCAAGATGCTGTGTTCATCTCTCTATTGTCACCTCCTGCCACAGTCCCTCCAATTCTCTGTGGTCTATCTGGGCTCTTGGTTAAAGGCTTCAAATTGCTGAATCTCTTGTTCAGAATGTGCTTCTATACCATGTTGAATTAGTTTGTCTAACTCCTTTTCTTCATTTTTCTCTCAGCCTGAACCTTACTTCTTCTAGAAACTGACTCTAGTCTTTGCTTCCCTCTAGTCTGAAGTGGGGACCTCTCATATTTTTCTACACCATCCATTAAAAAAATGCCCTCTTCCTTACTGCACTGAAAGCTATAAATAACTCTGGCATGTGACACATGATGATTTATAGATATGCTAGATGAACGTTAAATAATGAGCGTCATATTTGTTGCATGTTAGCTCATGAATTTGTAAAGTTGTGCAACTTGGTAGAACTTCTATTTTAGCTTCTGCCATGGGGAACTTATTTCATTGGGTGGGTTTGAGATGCAATGGCAGGGCAGCACATGACAACACAGTGCCTAACCTGGAGTAGGACCAACTCAGTTAACACTAGCTATTAATTTTACAATCCTCATTTCCTGTAAATGCCAACATGTCTTCCACACAGGGCTTCTTTGAAGCCCAGAAGGGACAGCTTCTCTTAAAGTCCTCTGTAGCCACACATGCTAAGTCGCATGCAGGCACGGACCATCTGTGGTCTTTAGGGCCAGTTTGTTCACACGTGGGACTCTTATAAGTTTACTATTCATGGTTGAAGAAAATAATTCCTTCAGTAAAGGAGAACTATTATTTTTTCCCTACTATTTTTCTCCCAAACACCCTAAGATAATCCACCCTTTGATCTAAGTACATCACTATCATATGGCACCAACATCCTGTGTAAAGTCAGTCCCTACAAGAGTTCCTTGAACCTTAGTCCCTCAGCCTGGGGCAAAAGTCAGGGAGACTCCCACTGTATGGCTACCACTGCATTTTCAAAAACTGGATTCAGCTTTGTTAACCATTTTCTATACATTACATTATTGAACCTTCACAACAGCACATGTGAACTTCACAGGTACTGTTGCAAGATGTAGAATACAAGAGCCAGAGTAGAAGGGGTCTTGCCCAAAGTCACACACATAGCCAGTGGCAGCTGCAGACTCAAGCTTAGTAGTTACAGCTCTAAATCCTGCCAATGAACATCAACCAAATTCTGTCCAGGTAGAGGGTCTTGCGCCTTCTTCTTCTTTATTATTCCACAGGCTAGATACTGTGCTAATTTCCAGCTGGGGATAATGATCCATGAGTCGCTTTTCAGGGTTTAGACTCATGCTATAGGGGCAGACCCAACAAGAAAACAATGGTGTCCCCCTCCCCATTTCCATAGTAACTTGAGGTCCCCCAGTTTCTCTCCTACCCTTGGATCTGCCCCATGTCTTACTCACTTTCCATTTCGTCCCTTGCCTTCTGAGAGAGCATAGGCAGGTTCATCTGTTCAAAGATGGCAGTGGATATCTTCCAGACAAGGGGAATTCTACAATGCTCATGCAAGAGGTAGACCAAGTGTTCCACATTGGCCTTATCCACTTCAACCCATGGAAAAGAGCACATGGCTAGCTCTGAGGCATTTTCCTTTAGTAAGTCCTTGAACACCTGAAACTCTCCTTCACCCAGCTGCTTGAAACACCAGCACAGTCCATAGCTAGAAAATGAGGGTAAGTTGGCCTCTTCCATCTTAATGCAAGGCTGGGGGCCCCGGTGTGGATGGATGAGTAGATTTTGGGGTAGTAGGGAACAAATGGGACCTGTGGGAAGAACGATGAAAGGGAATTACATTTTAATGATCATGTTCATCCAACCAACCTCAATCAACCTAAGAGATGGAGCAGCATTTCTCTAGGCTTTTTGTGAAACATACCAAGAGAAGCCCAATCCATATGTAATAATTCTTCATAGACTAAACATTTCTCGACACTATATCTGTATATCTTGTCATTAGACTATAAGCTGTGGGCTCTTTTCCTGCCCGTGTCCCTAGTTCCTGGAACAGATTCAGAATTCTTGTGAGTACACTTGGGTGACATGCCATGATACTAGTTCAGAGGTAGCACTTCATGGACAATGGTCCTGGACTGACCAACTTCCTGGAGAAACAAATAGCTTTCTTTGCCTTGTGGTCTTCCATTTTCTCTTCCCACCCAGATAGTGTTTTGTTTCAATGGTTTGCTAATGATGGTATTATGGCAGACAGCAGCTAGATCTGTGTGTTCATGGTGCCAAGTCTGAAGGTTCAGAGTCCACTGAGGTGGAATCTAAGAAAATCTAACTCATAGATAGAGAAGATTGGTGGCTTCCAGGGGCTGTGGGGAAAAGGAGGAGATATTGGTCAAAGGGTATAAAGTTTAATTATAAGATAGCTATATCCACACATCATGGTGATGACAGTTAACATCACCATGTTGTATATTTAAATTTTGCTGAGAGTAGATATAAAATGTTCTCACCACACACACAAAAAATGGGTAACTATGTGAGGTGATGGATGATGGTGGTGATCACATTACAATATATACATGTATCAAAATTTCACATTGTATACATGCAAATTTATGAAAATATATTATGTATGCCAATATAAATAAATATGTGTAAACATATGCAAATATTGTTTTTTTAATATATAAATTTATTTGTCAATCTTAGCTCAATAAAGCTGGGGAAAAATATCCCACATAGATAATTTGATTTTAAGGAGGGTGTATACTTCTGTGATCACATGGGCTCCCAAATCAGAATGACAGCTCCAAGCTCAACTCCTGCTACCATAACTTTTATCATACATCTTCTAGGGCAAGTAACCAAACCTCCCTGAAACTGGGACACTTGCTCTTCTGGAAGGTGGGAATCAGACCTTATTTTGGAGAGCTTTTGTGAATTTTCAGTGAAGTAACACAAACTCAAATCCTGAGTGACATCTGCTCTAATAATTACATGGCAGGAATGAGACTTCCTAAGCAAAATAGTATGACATATAAGCAATTACTCAGAGTCACGTTTAGATTTAGATTTGTTTGTTTGATTTGTGGGTGTGTGGGTGAAGCTAAGATATTCTTATATTTTGGTAACTCTGGAATGTCTGAAAGTCAGGACATGAGGCATTTGAGGCCAATCTAATCCAGTCTTTGGAATTCCTAATTAATTTTGTCAAAAGAGAAAAAGATTTCTATGAACTTATCAACCCTCTGGGAAAAAGAATTGTCTTTTTATGTTACCCTGTTTGCTATTCACATGATTAAAACATTTATAAGTCAATAATAATCACTTCCCCTCTCCCAATGTGAAACAGAAGCCACAATATGTCCGTAAACAGAATAAATGCCATGTTTTTTACTAAAAGCAGTTTTGTTTCTTGGTGTTGTTTCATATGTACGAATGACCTCAAGTCTAAAGCATTGGTAGCACCTCTTTGCACTGTAGCCATTTACCAATATTTTGTTGCATGAAAGTGGAGATTTGTATTGAGAAACAGACTATGTATACTTCTCCATAAAAAAAGCTGAATAAATGGACAGGTGGAAGTAGTGAGAATTAGGAGTCAGAAGAAAAGTAGCTGGGAAAAAACACATACACACAAAAACAAACAAAACCTCTAAAACACACACAGTAGGACAGTTTCTATTTAAGACAGAGTCACGGTCATACACATGCATAGTACAAGAGAAACACTTTGCAAACTCCAACTAGATAGCCTTCAAAAATTAAAATTTTCTACTAATAAGCAAATATGCTCAGTGGTAAAACACTGATATTTTAAAAACACAGCAGAGATCAGCAAACTTTCTGAAAAAAGCCAGCTTTTTAGCCTCTGTGGGTCAGTCTGTTGGAACTACTTAAGTTGGCTCCAGTGTGAACATGGCCATTGACAATATGTAAACAAAAGGAGAAGCATGTTCCAATAAAATGTTTGCCAAAAAAGCCAACAGGCTGACTTCAAAAAAGAACCGATGAGGATGTCAGCCATCAGCATTTCTACTCAGTTTTGTATTCTCTCCACAATTATTTAATGTATTCTATAGCAAAGTAATTGGGTGAAGAAATGAGAAGTATAAAAAGTGGCAGAGAGAGGTAAAATATCAACATTTGTAGGTGGGTCTGTATTACCTAATAGAGCCAAGGAAATCACTTTAAAAACTATTATAAATCACAAGTCATCATTAGATTGGGTTGGTAACAAATCTGACACCCTAAGTAAAATAAAATCCTGCCCTAATTCTAATAACCAGTCAGAAAACATAAGAGATCAGATTAACTGCAGCAACTACAGAGTCAAAAATGTGTATAATTTAGGAAAGTGAAGTGTCCATTTTGAAAGCTTTAAAATGTCCCTGATAGATAAAAACCTTGATGGGGAAAGACGGAGTGTATATTTTCAAAATATCAATTATCCTTAAAGTAATCACGATATCATCCCAGAAGTCCTGCTGATATTTTTATTAGGGCTAGAAGCTCATTAACGTTCTTATAAAAAGCCAAAATCGACCATAAAATTCTGGAGGGAAAAGTTTATTTACTCTGTTGATGTTTAAGCTAAACCATAACCTCCATGAGAGAAGATTTCCTAGGGTCTAAGATAGAAGATACATTACATTTAAAAACATTTGTTTGTGTATAATTCCTACTTCACATATAATAATTTGCAGTTGGAATAGAATGTCTTAATCCATAGAAATGAGACAAATAAGACAACAATTCATTCAACTCAAGAAGTGAACTGGTATACATAAATTTGAAACACAGGACAAAGATTACATTATGGATGAAACTCTTCCAGCTGATAAAAATGATCAATAGTTCAACTTACTAAACTGAGCAAAGGACTGGAACAGATAAAAAAAGAAAACTGGATATGGCTCTTAAACGTGCTTGAACTCAACATAGTCATGAATGATAGTGATGATCAATAAGAATTACAAGGATGTGCCAAGTTTGATATAGCAAGCTTGGCCAGGTCCATAGTGTTTGATTATCTCCTGCTTTGTTATGGGCTAGGAAAAAGATGTTCCTATGTTTTGGGTGGCATTGTCAACAGGTGCCATCTCTATAGTGGGTAATTTGGCCAGGTCTATGCATTTTATATATAAATGTTATTAGACATAATCTTGTTTGCCACAGCAAGACTGAAGGCCATTTGGGTGTTGATTAATTAACAGGTGTGTTAATTCAAGTACTGCATCCTTAAAAATGCCCAAAAATCAGCACAGAATGGTGCCCCAGCCTGTAAGATATTAACATCCCCACCTCATATACACACACAATTTTGGGGGGGAGGGTGAGCAGGAAATGCATGAGTGGGGGAAGGTGAACTAAGGTGCAAAGAAAGAACACATTTCACTTTATACCTTCTCATGTTTGCTTTTTGAAAATACTGAAAAGTATTTCCCATGAAAACACCCTTTTAGTAGAAATTAATGGAAATGCATTTTACTAAAAAATTTGAGATATTACCATTACTCTTTTAGAAAGACTAGAGAGAGCGATATCATCGACAATGGAGATGACGTTTTTGTGCTGTTGTTTAAAACTGAACCCTCGCAAGAAAATAAGCTTTTCTGCACATTCTCATATACTATTGAAGAAAAATATTAACCCTATTGGTGGTTAAAAGGAAAAAAATCTTATTTCTAAGACATTAAAAAGGTTACATCCTCACCACAGAGCAATGAAAACTTTCTAGGTTAAAAGTAAACTAAGATTTCCTTGTTTTTCACCTCTAACATAAAACAACCCAGATACATGGAGATTGAAAACAAAACACAAGAAACACCCCACCACCAAATCTCTCTATTATTTAGTTAAGTGATTAAATTAATAAGGAAAGTTTATTTAAAAGAATGAATTTCAGATGGCTACACCTAAATCCTTTTATATATAAGTGATTTGAATGAAATATTTGAATTCAACACACTGCACCAAAATTCGCTAGAGCGATTAGAGGAAAATGAAGAGAAACTTAGCTATAAAAAGCTACAAAATCCTGAGTGGTAGTAAAAAAAAAAAAGTATGGTGCAGGGAGGGTTATTTTTAGGATGAGATGATGGAGAAAGTTTATACGCTCTGTACTAACTAAAAGTAGAAGCAGCAAAGAAAAACATACACAAGTGCTTGTACTTTTCTAAATCCCTTCTCAGGTGATTGTCAGCATGTCGTTTATACTTTCTGTAAATAATCTCGATGTATAAAGATTATTGTCCTCACATTACAGAGTTGAGAGCTGAGGTTCTGAAATGTTGAACAGCTTGCTCTGTTTGAGGAAAAAGCATTTTAATGCACAAATGATGATAATGTGTCACCTTGTCCAATATACCCCAAAGCGGGAACTGATAAATTAAGCCCAAAAGACAGATGAGTGGATGGGATTTGAGCCCAGGTGAGAACATTGATTTGGGATAGGCAAACAGACACTTCCTCCTGTAAAACTGGGAGGGACTGGGGAGATATTATTCCAATGCCGGCAGGACTGTAGGTGGGAGAGATGTGACTTAAGACTGGTAGTTAAGGTTACTTCCTGAGATAAAGGCTTGTCACAACTCTCACTTTGTCTTCATCCTTTCTCTACACTCTCTGCCACTCCTGTGACACCACAGGTGTCTTTAATGATCCCATAGAAGCAGTTAAGATGATAAGGACTGCTTTTGGAGGTTGATTGGCCCATTGCCACCCCAAAGCCCCTCATGTCAATGATTGTAAGCCATAGTTAAGTAATATGTTAGCACAACTAACATAGTCACAACCCGGACTCCCATAAGACATGGACCAGACATCAGCTGATCTTGACCGAGAGTTACAGCATCCCAGATCTGTCCTCTGTTTTAAACGTGGAGACTGGAAGGGGTGAGGCACAAACCTAAATACCACAAACAAACATGTATTATTTGGGAAATGGGACACAGAATCCTTTTGAGAGTATCTTCGATCACTGGGCTTTGACTGGTCTCAGAGGAGAGGGTGGGGACACTGACTAAGGCTCAGAGATTAAGTTCTAGTCAGTTACAGAGAAAGGAAGAGGGGAGAAAGGTGCTGGGAACAAGGTGGGAGAATACACTCACCGACTTGACTCCTCACCACCAGGGTCAGATCCCAATTGGCCACCATGTGCTGACAGTCTTTGGAGAATCCTGGGAAATGACGTTGTCTCTGACCATTGGCTGCCATAGACCTCGAATGGCCAGGACCAGTCGATGTGGACCAGCTGCTTTCTGCACCGGAATGCACTGCCCTTTCCCACCTGTCCTTATTCCACAGGTGAAAGTTTTGCATTCCTCTTGGCATACCTGGGCCCAGGACTTGTGCTCGAGCACAGCCTTCACCTGGTTTTCCTGGCCCAGTAAATGTGCGTGCGTGTGTGTGTCTTTCACCAGGCATTTATTGACTACTCTCTAATGATGCTGCTTGTTCAATTGACTTTCTCCATAAAATTCTTCTCTGGATTGCCTGTGAACTCATAGTAAGCATTTCTGTTTGTTATCAAATACATGTTCTCCAATGCTCTAAAGTGTCCATCTTGGGTAACAGAAATTCCAGCTACCTTGTGGCTTGACTCCCCACATTAATGGTCTTCTCCTAGGGTATTTCTTTCCTACCCCTACCCCCAGCTTTACTGAGACATAACTGGTAGCACTGTGTAGGTTTAAGGTGTAGGATGTTTTGATTCGATATAGGTACCTTGTGAAGTGGTCACCATAGTAACGCTATCTCCTGCTCAGTCCTTCTCAAACTTCAAGGCAGGTTAGGCTCACCTGGGGGAATTTTTAAAGTCCTCAATGCCTGAGTCCCACCCCGTTCTAACTAAATCAGGATGTCTGGGGCTGGGAGCCGACTACCATATGTACTTCTGAATATTCGCGGGTAATACAATGTGCCAGAAAGATAGGGGACCGTCATTCTCAATGTGTTTTACCTTATTGCTTTATGAAAGGGGGTGTCTCCTAGGCCCTTCGGGGGACACGTCAGTGGGGGTTTCTCTGGCTTTGCACTGCCCACCTCTGGGCCTGTTGATGAGGCGTTAGGGCAGCCCTTCCTTCTTCACATGTGGCATCTTAGTGGTGCCTTATGATCAGCCCCAGCTGTTAAATTCTGGGCTCTGAGAACACGTTGAAGCTAACTTGTAACCAAGCTTGACTTCCACTGGGCCTTTTGACTACCACTTAATAATGAGGTGGCTGTTGAGGCCCTCAACTGCCCTTTTTGCAACAACAACAACAAAAACCTTTATAAAGTTAAGAAAGCATTGTGGGTGAGACTAGATTGTTACTTTGTGTAGAAACGGAGACTCTTTCAAAGGGCGGGGGAACCATAACAGCTTTCTAGATCATTGACTTCCAAATGCTGTCCTAACGCCCTCAATCATATACTGGGTAGGTGGGCCCCGAAAGATAAATTCCCTATCTGAGGTGCCAGAGGGGAGGCCACCTGTGGACTCATTCCTCCAGCTTCTCAAAGTCCTGTGGACAAAGACCAGGAGACAAAGAACACAGGGCCCCACTCTTACAGCATGTAATCTGGAGTTGGTTTGCTTTAATTTACATTTTAATTTAATTTAATTACATTTAATGGTTTGAACTCATTTTTATTTAGAGTCATGCTTTTTTTTTTTTTTTTTTCAAGAGGTCCTTAGACATGAGGTGAGTTCTCTTCCCCAGCATTTGCTCCAGTTGAGGTTGGAGGAACACCTAGCTCTGCTCCCGAGTTTGCCGCGGGCATCCGCCAGAATGAGAGGGCCCAGCTTCCCCCGCCTGGCGGTGCAGGGGCGTCTCTTTCTGTGGGTAGCTTCCAGGTACCGCTCTCCTCTTAGGTTCGCTCCTGCGTTGGATGATAGGTCCGTGGACAAGAGTTCTCTCTTCTAGCCTCCCGACCCCGTTTTAAAGGAGGCTGCTGCTTATTAATTTTCAAAATTCAACCAGCGCGACGTCACACCAATGCCAGATGTTCTGAGCCCTCTGGAAACCCTTACTGTCACACGCAGTGTTCATGGTCGCATGAGAGGGACAGATTCAGAAACAAACTGTATCATAAATAAAGTGCTAGTGTTTAGGAAGGGGTGGTGTGGGGGTGAAAGAAAGGAACAGAAAGGAGGCAGCCTGGGGTCCCATCCGCGAACAAACGGCAGGGACATTGTAAGTGCGGCACATGTGTGATAGAGGGTCCCTGGGCATCCCTCCCTTGTACCTTTACCCTATTTTGCTTTCGTTTTGGTTACCTCCCTATCCTGCTCCGAGAATTTGGACCAGCCAGAAAGTGGCAAGTCGGAAATTACGGCCGGCTGTAAGTCAAGGCGACACAGCTTGTTCTTCCTTGATAAAAAGCCTGACCCTGTTTCTGTCAGGAAGGCACCTGGTACCCTCTCTGCACATCAGCCAAAAAAAGCCTTTAACCTCTGTCAGAATCGCCTAAAACATTTTATTTTGACAATAGAAAGAGGAATGTCGTTCCAAGATAATTCATTCTATTTGTGAATAAGACCGACATGTATGAAGGTTTGTTATTACCATTATCATTATTTTGTGAGATTTTTTTTAAAATGAAGAGAATAAACCATAAAAGTCTGGGTTCTTCCTGGGAGGGCAGGGAAGCTGTAGATACCTCGTAGATAAAACTAGACTTCCATAGAATAAAATCTAGGGGGTTTAATTAAAACATTTTTTTGTTTGTTTTTCAATTCCAGTCAACATCCCATATTATATGAGTCTCAGGTGTACAGCATAGTGCATAGATGTTTCTATAACCTACGAAATGATCCTAAATCTAGGGGGTTTTAGATGAAGAAGTTAGGAATGGGGTCCAAGTAACTGCTCATCAGTGAAAGTAGTTTTTTAAAAAGTTAGTCTTACAGACAAAGGCTTTGTAAACTCTCATCTGGAAATCTATTTTCTACTTGGAAATATATTTCACTCTAAGAGATAAATAGATATTTAAAACCCAAGACTAAATTTCTGGAGTAAAAGAATTGTGACCAGCAGTGAATACTCAATTATCAACAAAAACGGAATCTATTATCGGACTAATCCTAGAAATTAAAGATATAACATAAAACAATGACTTAGATGATCTATATTTAAAACCCAGATCATATAGAGAACAGAAAAAAGTAGGTAGAAAAGAGGCTAAAATGGTTTCATTCTTTGATTACCAGAGAAGAGGCATTTACTAATCTTTTCTAAATACTTAAGGTAAACATTAAACCACTAGAACGATTCCTATCGATAGAATGATTCCTATCAAATCACTGGCTAATATGCCTGTTAGCATGAAGTGGAATTTTCACTCAAAAGGCTAACCTTATAATCAGCTCTTTGTTCTGCTTCTGTTAGGTATGCTTGCCACAGAGACCGAAGGGCAGGGTGACCTTGAAATTAACTAAAGACTCATCCTCCCTTTTGCTTATTCTGTCTAAATAATACATGTAACAGTTTGCAACCCATAGCAATTCCAGCACTTTGTATCTCTTTATAACTGTCTGTAACTCATAGCAACCCCCACACTCTGTAACTGCCTGAGGACAAATTAACCAATTGCCTATGCCAACTGGCCAAAATGTAACTAACTACACAGCTAAGCTCTATAAAAGCAAAGTTGCATCTGAGCTCTGGGCCTAGATCTTCAGAGTGCTAGCTCATCTGGGACCGCTGGGTAATAAACCTGAATTCTCCAACTTTCTGAGTGGTGCTTGGTTTCTCCCAGGTCTGCTTTTGCAACATTTCTGCAACAAGCATAGAGACCTTATAGGAGAAAGGGGAAAAAAAAGAAGTTACATATTAAAAAGATTCCTTAAGCACAACAATCTATTTCAGAAAACCAGCTATCTCATTTATCAGCCTAAAACCAACAAATAAATCCTTTTTTATCTTTTATTGAATGGAAGAATACTCAAACATGCCAATGGGGGAGAGTTTGTCAAACAGACTGGCAGCCTCTCTCAGAGCACCCAGGGGGCCAGCATCCCACTTCTGTGTATTTAATCAAAGGAAATAAAATCAGAATCTCCTAGATATATCAGTACCACCCCCTTCCCCCCAATGTTTATTGTAGCATTATTCACAGCAGGTGTGGAAACAGCCCAAGTGTCCCTCAACAGATGAATGGATAAAGAAGATGGGGTATTTACACACAAGGGAATATTTGCTATCTACAACAACACAGATGGCCCTTCAGGCCATCATGCTAAGAGAGATAAGCCAGACCCAGAAAGACAAATTCTTCGAGAATTCACATTTCTAACCCTGTCCCAGCCAAGGACTTCACTTTGAGAACTGATGTTCTAAAGCTCCCCAGTCCACAACTGAATGGAGAGGGGAAAACCCAGAAATACAACAAGACTTTTCCAAAGTCTATAGAGTTTTTACAGACCGCTGTCCTGATGTGAAAGAAGGAACCAAGGTGACTCACTCTGGTATCTGTAGCTCAGAGTCAGAGCAGATCAAGCCCTCGCAGAGCAGGATGACCCCTTTGTCCTTCAGGCTGTTACAACCAAGATCCACACTTGTCAGGGTTTTGTTTTGATTGAGAACAGAGGCCACATCCTGGCAGCAGTTGGAGGTTATGGCACAAACTCAGCCTGCAAAGAAACATGCATAAGGGAGAAATCAACCCAGACACCCAGACACTCTTAGATTAGATGTCTTTCCTGTCTTTTTTTTTTATATAATAGCTTTATCAAGATTTAACTAACATGCCATACAATACACCCACTAAAAGTGCACACTCATTGGTTTTTAGTAAGCTTACAGTTGCATGTTTACTAGAATTTTAGGATATTTTCATTGTCCCAAAAGGAAACCCTGTACCACTTAGCAGTCGTTCCCAATTTCTTCCCCCACCTTACACCAGCTTAAGCAACCCCTAGTCTGCTTTCTGGATATTTAAACAAGGGGAATAAAATCAGAATCTCCAAGAGATAGCTGCACCCCATGTGCATTACAACATGACGGTTTGCCTGTTCTGGATACTTAATATAAATGGAATTACACGCAATGTGACCTTTTCTGTCTAGCTTTTTTCATTAGCCATAATATTTTCAAGATTCATCTGCATTGTAGCATGTATTAGTACTCTGTTCCTTTTCATGAGTGAATAATATCCCACTGTGTGGACAGACCACACTCTTTGTCCATTTACCAGATGATGGGGACTTGGGTTGTGTCCATGTTTTGGCTGTTATGAATAGTGCCACTATGAACACCTGTGTGCATGTTTTTGTACAGATGTATGTTTTTACTTCTCTTGTGCATGTGCCTAGGAGTGGAATTGCTAGCTCATAGGTGCATCTATCTTTATTTTTTTGAGGAGCTACTAGACCATTTTTCTAAGCAAGCTATACTATTTACTGCTTCTTTTGGGGGAGCTAAAAGTATCAATGGATTCAGGAGGTATTTTGTGCCACAGCTGAGTTTCTGGTTTTGAGCCAGCAAATTTCTTTATGGTTTAAGACAGTTTGAGTTTATTTTCTGTTAGTTATAATAATAGAATAATTATATCATTAATAATAAGAGAACCCTGACATCAAAGGAAAATCATTTAAAAGAATTCTGAATAGAGTGAAATGAACACCAATAGGCTATCATTTAGTATGTATTCTGATCCCTGCCTTTGAGTTAGCTACATGACCCGCTTCCTAAAGCAGTAAGCCAGGTTGCATTATGTTATTCTGATCTCAAAGGCATAATGTTCACTGCCACTGTTAGGGGTAACAGGGATGCATTAGATCAGAAGCTCCCAAAAGTTATCAGTTCATATCATTCTTAGCATCTCACATCATCCTGTTCCTCATAAAATTTTGAGAGGCACTCACACGACAGCAATCACTGAAACCTAGCTTTGCCAAGATGTGGTATCACTTAAAGGAATGTAGCACAATTTGAGGTTGGAACAAAACTACCTCAAGCTAATAGTTCTCGCAGTGATAAACAGATGTCAGTATCTCTTACATTTAAAATATCCTTGAAAAACTGAAGAACACTGGAAACTACTATAATGTTGTATGTTAGCTATATTTTAATAAAATTAATAAACTTTCCTCTTGACTAACTTTAACAGGCATTTGAATTCTTTCTTGCACTCAGCAAAGAACCCTCTTCTCTCTCAGTGTAAAGCTCTAATTCCCCCTCATTCAGGGAATTTGCCCTGTTCTTCAACACTATGACATCTTTCTGTCTTAGAATTTTGCTGAGCTCTGATAGTATCTTGGCCTTCACATTCTCCAATCTGGAGGAAAATAGTGGTAATTTAGGGCTTCATTTCAGGCACAGGAAAGCTGGGTTCCAGAGACTGGTCAGGATTTTATCAATGGAACAGGTGGGTCCTTTCCAAAGGTGAATTCCTAGACTTTGCTTTGCATTTTGGATATGGGCCAATTGGACTCAGTGACTCAAGTGTCTGTCATTGTAACTGTGAAGAAAATGAGCCCATGAGGAAAATAAGAGGTAGAAAAGAGAAAAAAACAAAACAACAACAAACCTCCACTCATCCCTGAAAGGGGATTAGGTTTCCTGTTATAAACATCTCCCAAAACAGAAAAAAAGCACCTGGTCTGTCCCACCTCCAACCCTAATATATCTGCTCTTGGCACCCAGGCAACTGATACCCTCCCTTCACATTGGCTGGGGCTGTCCACTGTCATCCTTCTGCTTTGCCAGACTTGAAAGCATTGAGTACCTTTGGCTCAGAGGTGAGAAGGACTGTAGGCTGTTCTCACAGGTGCTCTGGGTTTGTGAAGGGACGTCCCCTGTCTCTTAGATTCAGAAGAATGAGGGACTTTACAAAATGACCCAGACTCCTGCATCCATTTGGAAACCTCTAGAGCAGTTTGTTGGATAATCTTGCCTGCCAGCCGTCTCCCTACTTGTAGTGCAATTTTACTGAGCAAAAGGAGGCCTCAGGATCACGGGACCCAAAGGAACAGGCCCTGTCAAAGAGGGATGAGAGGCAGTGAGCAGGAGACACACATGCACATGCACATATACATACACATGCATACACACACACAGACACACACACATGCAGGCACACATGCCCATCCATTGGTAGTAGTTTTCCACTGTTTCTTTTGGGTTATGCAATATGCAAACAAGTCATCTGCAGATATAGTTTTACCTGTTTCTATTTATTTTAATTAATTAATAATAAATAGAGTAAATCCAGTTTTCTATTTCTTGGAGAAGCCGTGAAAACTTTACAGAACATGCCTGTCATGAATGAGAATGGGATGTCCTTACAACAGCAAACTAATCACAGTTGATAGTCAATATTATATTAGTTTCAGGTGTACAGCATGGTGGTTACACATTTATACACCTTTCAAAGTGACCCGCCCTCCCCACCCCCAATTAGTCTTATCTCTATCTGGCACCGCACATAGGTATCACAATACTATTGACTGTATTCCCTGTGTTGTACTTTACTTTGTGACTGTTTTTATAGCTGGCAATTTGTACTTCTTGCTCCCTTCCTTTTGTCACCCATTTTTTCTAATTCTTATGCCTTTCTCTAATGGCTTCCTAATTGCCAATTTAAAAATTGTCAATTTCATGGGCTAATGCCTCAAATGCTATATTAAACAGTAGTGATGTTAAGACAATTTCATCTTGTTGCTAACTTCTGTGGAAAAGGCTTCATGCTTATGGTGGAATGGTTTTGGGGTGGTTTTCCTGGCATTGGGGGGACACATGGTCACCTCTGTGGTCTTTAGAGGAGGCCTCACCAGTCCTCTCGTCTTATCATCTGTCCTTGTTCTAGGAGGCCTCTCAGACACTGGGAGAGGCACTGTCAATGACCTCACGTAGGAATGGAAACTCATTGGCAGCATGATCTTTAATTAGAAACTGGTCTTGGCCTGCCCCTCCCCATAGCTAGCAAGGATTTACATCTGGAGGAGGTGGGGCCAGAGGTTATTTGCAGTTACTGGGCTTAGTGGCTTCTCAACTTCTCCAAAGGGGGTCTCAACCAGGACACCCAGACAATTGACCTGGGGGCCAGTCACAAGCTGGAGAGAGAGGGACTGGCATTGACCATTTCTCCAAGGTACCCTGATTCAGGGCACATGGACACTTGTACGGGATTAGGAATCTAGTAGGTGATGTCTCCTTTTTCTTCCACTCCAAACCTTCCGCAAACCTGGTGTAACTCCCCCTCTTGGATCCTGCCGGCATCTTCTTTTCTTTCCTTTTTAAAAAGAGCTTTATAGATGTACAAAAACTACACAGGTGGGATGTATAGAACTTAGTGAATTTGGACACAGGCATACACTGGTGAGACCATCACCATAATCAGGGTAATAGACATATGTTTATCACCTCAAAAGTTTCTTTGTGTGGTATATGTTGCGTGCGGGGGGTAAGAACACTTAATATGAGAGCTACCCTCTTTACACAAGTTTAAGTGACAACACAGCATTAATTCGACTATGGGTGCTTGGCTATTCAGCAGGTCTCTACAACTAATTCATTTTGCATAACTGAAACTGTATACCATGAGATATGTGTACCGTGGAATTTTTCCCAACCTTAGAAACAGAGCAAATTCTGCCATTTTCAGTGAGGGAGATGAACTTGGAGCATATCATGCTAAGTGTGAAGTAAGCTGGTCTCACAGGGACCAACACTGCATGACCTCACTCCTGAGGCACCTGGAACAGTCAAACTTAAGAACTAGAGAAATGAAGGCTGGTTACCAGGAGTTGGGGACAGGGGCACATGGGCACTTGTGGCTGTTGGTATTTTCTTCATCAGCTGCAGGAAGGTGTTACTTGTCTGTCTATGGAGAGCTCCAGCTTTCTCCACCCAGGACATTCTGCAGTTTTTAAAAAATCTTCCAGCCGAAAGTCTCCATTCTTGTCTCTTCTCTCTCAGGGCTTTACACATGCTGTTTTCACTGCCTCCTGGCCCTCTCCCCACCCTCCTTAGCTCGATCCCATGCTGCCTTTGAGTCTTCTGGATATCACTTTTCTGGTCTCGCTTGTCTTCCTCAGGTGCCACCTCATGGCACCATACAGGATCCCGTCCCAGACTCAGTACACAGGAGACTAATTATTCCCAGATAAAACCAAACTGTAACCCCCAAATCAACTGCCAAGGTGCTTTCTCCGGTCACTCTTGGATGCACATGGAAAGTGATGAAAAATGAGTGTCCTGCTGCATGTTCCTACCTAAGTTGCCATGTCTTTGCTCTCACCTGCTATTCACATGTGCTTCTCTGTGGGCATGTTTGGTGCCACAGGTTTGCATTTTGGTGCTTGTTTTGGGTGACATCACTGTTTTGTGTGACCCCAGGTATGGTGCCGAAGTACAGCTGGTGTCCTCAGAGCACTCAGGGTGTGATGTGGCTTATGGAGAGGTATGTGTATCAGTCAGGCTTCCTTTAGGAGCAAGGTAGAGCACTGCTGGTCATGATTCCCATGGTCAGTGGTCATGAAACGATATGTATTAAGGTGTCTTTAAACAGAGACACGTGTATAACCAGGTTATGTATTTGATGCATTGACAAAAATACAGTGACTGGAAGCTCACAGGAATGTAATAACACTTTTATTAATACATTTCTCAATATAGTTCGCATTCAATATTACATTAGTTTCAGGTTCCTAGTGACTTTATATACGTGACTATTGTGAATAACGAGAATGGACTGTAGTTACAACCGCAAATAACAGGTTTAATGAACATAATCTCTGTGCCTTGCACTGTACCTGAGGATAGAGAGTTGGACAGGACAGATGAGGACTTCAAATGGCACACCTTCATAGCCGGTCCACAAGCTCGAGAGACTTACTCGTTTGAGGCTGTGTTACCAGTTGCCTGGCCACTGGTAGCTGGGTGAGACTCCCTTAGTGCTATTTGAATCTCTAATAAACTTACCTTCTGGTCTTTCTTCTCCCTGTTCATACCTTGAAAGGCTTTCCTCCATGATATACCAACTCTTCCTTGGTGTCCCTCCTCCCTCTTATTCCTAGTCACTGCCAGCACTATTCCTGTGAATTTGGGCTGCTGGGATAGGTTTTAGCGAAGGGCTGTTCTGAGAATCTCATTAGGGAGAGGTACATCTATCAGCCAGTGGCCCCGAGCACAGCTTTGTGTCCTGCTGAGATTCTGAGATGACCAGTGTCCCAGCTGGACCAAGCTCCATAGGGATGGCAGATCAATCTCCCTCCCTACCCTCCCTCTCTCTGTCATAAACATTCATTTATATCACTTTTGAGATCTTTTTGGCTTAATTCGTAAGACTGACAAAACTATAGATATTTTTAAGCAGGTATTTTTTTTCTTTTTGATACCTCATTTTAAATTTTTACTTGAATTCGTGATCACTTTCATATATTGGCATTTTTTTTTTTGACATGTAAAAAGCTGAGTTTGGGAGTGCATATACACTTGCAAAGCCATCACCACCATCAAGGCCATAGACTTACCCATCAACTCCTAAAGCTTCCTCCCTCCCTTTATTATTATTAATTTTTGGTACTGAAATCTACCCTCTTAGCAAATTTTAAGTATACAATACAGTATCCCTTGCCATTAGCACTGTGCTGTGTAGAAAAATACCCAGAACATCTTCATCTTGCATAACTGGAAGTTTGTATCTTTGACTATCACCTCCCCGCCTTCTCCTCACCTAGCCCTTAACAACCCCCGTTCTACTTTCTTCTGTGAATCAGTCAGTTCTAGAAACCTCATATAAGTGAGATCGTGCAGTATTTGTCTTTATGTGTTTGATTGATCTCACTTAGCATAACATCCTCCAGGTTTATCCATGTTGTTGCCAATGGTGAGATTTCCTTCTTTTTAAAGGCTGAATAATATTTCTCTGTGTGGGTGACATTTTCTTTATCTGTCAACAGACATTGAGAGTGTTTCCATATTTTGGCTGCGCTGTTCGGTGGCCCATACCATGATGAACATAACTCAGCACTAATTTTAAATCTCCTCTCTCCTTTACTCCCTTTCTGTTTATTCTCTTTCCTGTCCCCCATCTCTCAAATGTCTTTGATGTGACCAATTCACTACAAGGTTATTTTTTACTCACATTTAGGGTGAACTCTCTGAATTTGACTTAAGTCCAGTATTGAATCTGTAAGTTTGCTTGGACAGGAGTCACTATTTTAATAAGAGGGACAACTTAGGTGCTTGTGACAGTCTTATCTCTGGGAAGGGGTGAAGCCAGTGATCTTGAGTCTAGATGGGGTTGCCAGATAAAACCCAGTATGTCCAGTTAAATTAGAATTATTGGTTGTTTGTCTAAAATTCTTCTATACATGTACCAAATATCATTCGTCATGTTTCTGAAATTCAAATTTAACTAGAATCAGGGCCATCTGGAATTAAATTTCAGACAAATACTTTTTAACTCTATGTCCTAACTATTTATTTCCAGTTCAATTTCAACTGGAATTGGCATCATCTGGAGCTACATTAGAGTTAAACATTTTTTTTCCCATTTCAGTATGTCCCAAGTGTCATCTGTTATTTACTTGGAATTTAAACTTACCTGAATTCAAATTCAAACTTGGGCATCTGTATTTTTATTTGTGTGAACCTGTCAATGCTATTCTACTATCTGCGGCCATTCTGTTCTCTCTCCCCTTATCCTTGCCTTGTAGTCTCTTGAGGGTGGAAAACAAGAGTTTGGGAGCTCTTCTCAGTACAATTTGTTGGTCCTTGGATTATTGGAAAGGCAGACGACCTATTACCTTTAACCTACTACTGGTTTCCTTCTAGAAATAGATTCCTGTGTCTCAAACGATGGCACGCGTGTATTTGTACATCTCCATTTCCCTGCCTTCCTCCAAATCGCTGGGTCTTAAGATGATTGCATGGTTCAGGAGGTGCCCTCTGGTAGAGGGGATAAAGACAAACTTTGATCAGAGCCCAACTGTCTTTGTGTCTTAAGGAACCTGTCTCAGGGTGGAGATGGTTTCAGAATTCTCCTTAACCATTGTCTTCTTTTTGCATCTAGGAAGTGAACTGCTGAGCATGAAGGTTTGGGGTAGACCACATGGCCTTTATTTCTGGTTTCCTATTTGCTTCCAGTCACTTTCAGTTGAGGGAGCAGGCATTTGAACCACAATAAAAAGCCAATGATTTCTCCACTGTGGTGCCAAATGAAGGGGACTTGGGCAATGTCTAAGGAAACCTATCATTAGTGGGTCTCGCCCCAGACCAGTTGGATCAGCATTCCTGTGGGGTAGGGAGCACAGCTGATACACACATTGTCATCATAAAGCTCTTTCTGTGGTTCTAATATGCATCCAGGGTTGAGAACCATTGTTTCAGAAATGCAGTCTCTCTAAAGTCCGGGTAGGATTTGCATTCCCTTCTTTGGCATATCCTTACTTTGGGGATATTGTTTTTGGTTTAGAAAGATTGTCCTCTCACTTCCTCCTTACTCTGCTCATGCCCCCTTCATATCTCAAATATCTGAAATGCTTTTTCCCCTCTCTTACTTATTTTTCTTACCTTTTTTTTTTAATTGAGGTGAAATTCACATAACACACAATTAACCAGTTTAATGCATACATTTCATTGGCATCTAGTGTTTTCACATTGGTGTGTAGCCATTCCCTTTTGAAACATTTTCATCTCCCCTAAGGAAACCCAGACCCATGAAACAGCCCCTCTCCCATTTCAAAGAGGCAACAAACCCTGGAAAAGTCTTGTTTAGACTTTCCATCCACTCCAGAGGGGCAGAGACAGAATGTATAATGTGGCTTTGCCAATGGAAACATTTTAAGGGGTAGGCTGCCTCTTTTCAACATTCTGAGAATTTTGGGTTTTTTTCTAAGCTTTCACATACAGCCATGTACCGCTTCACCGGCAATGGGGACATGTTCTGAGAAATGTGTTGGGCCATTTTGTGGTTGTGCAAACCTCACAGAGTGTCTTACAGCAGCTGGCATAACACTCCTACAATCGTGTGTACTTGTTTTTCTAGGATGGACAGCATGGTGGGCTTGTTGACTCCAGCATCACCCAGACACATGAGTATTTGTGCTGTGAGTCCTGACAGCTGGCTTTTTCCTTTCTGTAACACAGGTGCCTGACATAAGGCTCAGTCGCACAAGCCTCCACTTGCATAAAACTGTCTCAGGTAGACTCCTTGCCAGCCCTGGGGGGTGGAGCACCAGTTGTGAGGTCTGGACTTTTTCCTTACAAGTGTCCTAGAGGTTATCTTTGTAGGGGATCTTGCAATCCTAGTAAGAATTATGGGGGTTGTCCAGTTGTCACACTGGTTTGGGAAAGGGGAGGTGTCTGTGGGAAGCATACAGAGGCCAGGGAGGGCCCCAGACATCTCTAGCTGACAGTATCACTATGAATGGGCACAGAAAGGCGCAAAACAGTGATGCTCTGTGCTGGGATGTCATCTGGCCACAGGAAATTCTCAGCGTATGGGACCTCCACGTATGGGGGTCTGTCACCAGTCAAAATATCATTATGCAGCACATGACTGTGACATGTGCAGTACATGCTTGTCTTTCTGTGTCTGCCTATGTCCAAGTTCATCCATGCTGCCAGGGGCAGGGAGTCAGGAAATAGGGACTGTGGTGAAAGGGGACAAACTTTCAGCTATAAGGTAATTAAGGTCTGAGGGTCTTGTGGAACCAACATGGTGACTATGACACCGCTGTGTTGTAGGATTGAAATTTGCTAAGAGAGTGGAACTTAAATGTCCTCACACACACAAATGCATGAATGTGAGGTGCTTGATGTATTAAATAACTAGGTGGAGGTATCCATTTACATTTAGTGATATTAGATATTGTATTGCAGTTGCAGGGTATAGTGTTATATATACATACATATGTGTGTATGTTTGTGAATATGTATATATGTATATGTATATATATAATATACAATGTATGTATAGTGTTTATATATACACATCAAATTAGATCAATCAACCAATCATATAGTTCAAATATTCTATATCCTAATATCGCCTTACATTTTTTTCTGCTCATTCCCTAAGTTATTAAGATGTATGTTTAAATTTCCAATTAATCATTTTAGTTCTATTTTTCATTTATGTATTTTGAAGTTATACTGTTAGGACTTGTTATATCTTCCTGCTGGACTGATCCTGTTATGAAAAGTCCTCTTTGTTCAGTGGTAATTTTGCCTTAAAATCTTCTTTATACCAATATAGTGATACTTGTTTTCTTCCAGTTGTTAGAATGTACATGCTACATTTGCCCTCCCATTAATTTACTTTAAATATCTTGTGCTGATACTTGAAGAAGTGTGCCTTTCAGTTTTAATCCAGTTTGTGTTCAAATCCTTAGTGTTTAGCCCATTTCTATAATTACTGACACATTTGGGTTTTAGTGTATTATCTCGCCATTTGTTTCTCAACATATTTTTCTATTCTTTTATTGTTATTTTTTAAATAAAATATTTTTATTCAATTTTTAATTTAAAAAATTAAATTATTTTACTGTTCTCCCAGTTTTTATGCTAGAGTTTAATGTTCATTTTGACCTATAGTTCACCTGAGATTATGTCATGACTTTCTGATTAATACGAGAAACGTGAAGCAGCTGAGCGTTATGTCCTTCCCTCCAGTCTTTTTTGTTGCCATTTTTAATGTGTATGTTATAAATTCCAGAAGATGCTATCGTTGTCTTTATGGGTCAGAACGCTTTCACATTTTCCCACACTGACCACTTCTCTTCATCCCTTTGTGTATTGCCGTCCGTTTTCATGTGTTTGGTGGTATATACATCTGCCGGAAATGCATTTTCTCAGCTTTAAGAAAGTTTTCAAAACTTTCCAGTTTTATTGGAGGAAGATTGACAAATTCACAAATTGTATACAATTTAGGTTGTATAACATGATTTTTAAAGGTGTGCAGCATGATAATTTAATATGCACATGCATTGTGAAATGATTGCCACAGTCACGACAAGCAACATTGAGGCTTCATGTGTGCCAGGTCCTGGTGACACAGCCAAGAGCAGGCCAGGTCTTTGTTCAAAGGGAGCTAACACACCTTTGTGGAAGAGAGATAAATGTGCACAAACAATGGGAAGTGCTAAGAGGAAAAAATAAACAGCAAAGGTACAGATTAGACAGTTTGGGGGACGTGAAGATCATGGCTCATGGCTTCAACTCTTTCTCAGGTCCCATTTGTTAGTGGACGTGACAGGACCTGGAGGAAGCTGGAGTCTTGTGAACCAGGCAGGATGAGCTCTGCTCACCTGTCTGTGGATGGCTGTTCCTATGATAAGTTCCTGTCTCACCTGCTTGCCTTGGATCAGTACTAGCTGGAGGAGTTCATGCTCGGCCTCCAGTTCCCACAACTGCTGCCTGAGAACTTCCAGCAGATCTCCTGGGCCAGCCTGAAGGCCAGTGACCCCACAAACCTACTGTATATGTTGAGTGGGTACTTCCCCTGAGCTGTGGATTTGGGAAGTGGCCCTCAGGGTCTTTGAGATCATGAATCTGACTTCACTATGTGAGAAAGTTAGAGCCAGGATGAATGGTGAGTGGGCCTGTTGTAGGGATGGGGGATGGGCAGAGGCATGGGGGGTCAGGGGAATGAGGGGACAGAATAATTGGGAATGGGGCAGAGCAATGGGGATGAAGGGATAGAGGAGTAAGGGGATAGGGGTACAGCACCTTCATGGGAGCAAGACTGCTGCTGGAATTTATGGAGTAGTTCCACATTGCTAGTCATCCCTAAGAATCTCCCTGATGGGCTGTGAAGGTTTAAAGCTTTAAGGTGTAAAAGCTGTAAGAATTTGTAGCCCTAGTCAGGGAAGGAATTGAAAGAGGCACATTTGTTCTGTTACAAACTTTTCTTGAAAAGGCAAATTTGTCCCGATGCAATTGTATTAGAAAATGCTTTGAGCATAGTAGGAATTCCATGGTTGCTTATGCATTATTTTTTCCCCAAAGGAAACACTAGGTAAATGCAAAAAAAATCCAAAACCAGACCAAACAAAAAACAGAACTGCACTTGGCTATAGTATTTGCTTATTTTGGTGTGATAGCATTCATTTTCAGTAGTGTTGTATTATTTACTGTATTGTCGTATTTATTGGACCATTGTAGTATTTATTTACAGCAGCATTGTGGTATTTAGTGTCATAGCATTTATTTACAGTAGTATTGTAGTATTTATTGTAGTGTATTGTACTGTAGCATTCAATTACAGTAGCATTGTAGTATTCTACTGTTGTATTTATTGTAGCATTGCAGTATTTACTATAACACTGTGGTATTTATTATAGTGTAGCATTTATTTATAGTAGTATTATAGTATTTGTTGTAGTGGTATATTTATGGTAGCATTATAGTATTTATTTACTGAAGTGTTGCAGTTATAGTGTTTTAATTATTTACAGCAGCATTGTAGTATCTTACTGTTATATTGTAGCATTGCAATATGTTTACTATAATGTTGTATTTATTGTAGTGTTGAGCATTTATAGTAGCATTGTAGTATCTTACTCTGTATTTGTAGCATTGCAATATTTATTTACTATAGCATTTATTGTAGTGTTGTAGCATTTACCGTAACACTGCAGTATCTTACTGTTGTATTTATTGTAGCATTGCAGTATTTATTTACTGTAGTGCCATGGTATTTGTTGTAGTGTTGTATTTTTTTAATGGTACTGTGTTTTATAACCAGTTAGCAAGTGTAATACTGGGCTACCATTTTTTTAGCTTGTATTTTCTTTTTAATTTTTCAATTACAGTTGATGTTCAATGTTATATGCATTTCAGGTGCACTGTTTTAATTTCTATCTATTTTTAATGTATCACCGATCCCATTTCCCTGCCAAATAAAAACCCATGTGGTTTTTCTTGTGCACCTTCACCTGCTGTGGTGAATTTTAGGGGTGTCCATGTCACCTGTGGCAGAACCGACTGCCTCTCATACCTGGAGAATGAATTGTAACTTTGCTGTTGCCTGCCACAAGCCAGGCCTCAATCCCAGTGCTTTCTGCGCACTGGCACTTACTTTTCATGACACCCTTTAGGAAGAGGTCCTGTTACTCATGTATTACAGACAAGGAAACAGGCACAGAGCTCAAGTAAATTGCTCAGGATTGTAGGGCTGGGGCGGACCCCAAGCAATGGGTGTCCAAAGGCCTATATTGGTCCACATCCTACTTCTCTTCCTCCGAGGGCAGGTGTGAGGCCTAAGGAGCCAGGGTAGGAGGTGGCAGCACAGTGTTCCTATCAGAGCTTTGGATGTCAGAGGTTCTGAGTCATAAAAATGCAGGCTCTGTGTACCTCCTGGTGAGTGGGAAGAAGGTAGTAGTGGGGATTCAGGAGGTGACCTCTTATGCAGAAAGAAGCCAAGAAACATACATCTCATGAGTGATGTGAGGCTGATGGGGAAGTGGGGACCACTTGTGCTGCCCCCATCAACTCCATCTTCCAGAACACACAGTACACAGCATGTCTGTTTGAGAAGAGCTAAGGGATGTTCATTTGTGAGTGAGCCTGTGAATGCACATGTGTCAATGGGCACATGTGTGCCATCTTCAGATTAAGATCCCAGATTCTCGCATCCAACTGCCTGGATTCAAAGGCTGCCTCCACCTAACCAGCTGTACCCCCTGGCAGATGGTTTGCCACACTAGGCCCCCATTCTTTCTGAGAATGGGGCTAATGGCATACGTACCTGTGAGTTTCTTGGGTGAAATGCCTAGAAGGTGTTGGGCCCAGAGTTGGGCCTCAATCACTTGCTCATCTTGGGGTTGGATTTCATCCTAATAGCACCACCTTCCTTGGTGGTTTCCAGATATTCATTTGCCATCTCATTGCACACACTCTCCACCGTAGGACTATTCCACGAATTTGGGGGAGGTAAATCTGCTGTTCAATGGGTTTCCATTGATGGCCCTAGAGGGGCTCAGAACTGCAGTTCTTTAATGTGTCATGACGCAGGTCATGGCACCCAATACTTGTCAGTAAAGCCATACCCTGGAACGCTCACATTGTTGGGGCCATTTGCATCAGAGGAATGCAAAGTGTCACGTAGTTGGCTTACAGATAAACAGAGCCCATAATGAGGGACCATCTTAGCCTTACTGGGCTGTACCCAAGAAAAGATTGTCACTGAGGTCCCCTGATGCCAGGAGAGCTAGTCAAACCCCAGACAGGCTCTGCTGGTAGAGTCTGGGGGGCTGCACAGAATCAGCAACCATGGGTGGAGAATGATGGACCCTTGCTCTCCAAAGGAACGTGAAACCTGAGGAGGAAGCCCAGGACCCTGCTTGCTACCCAGATCAATCCTGCAAACCCTGACAATCAGTGGAATCACAAATGTCAGACCCACAAGTCTTCAGATTCAGATTTCTCATGGCCACTGTGTGAGCAGGACATGGAAAGGTCCTTCAGTTCATGGGAATGGGCACTCAGAGTGGTTTCATGAAACACCAAGGGGCTTGGCTTACAACCTGACACTTGGCACTTTTCTTCCTATCATTTTTATTCCAAAAATATTAGAGTGGCTTCCATTTGCTGGGCATTATTCTACACACTTGGGATAGATCAGTGAACATAGACTAGCCACGCATGTCCCCTCTAGTGGAGTAGGCAAGTAATAGGATCAATGAATGCAATGTGTGATTTGTTATAAGGTGGCATGCACAGTGGAAAGGAGAGATGGTAAAGTGGATGGGGAGAGCCTACGACGTGTGATGTGGGTATTGGGTGCAGTGTTAATTGGGACCATCAGCCACCACTGAGGAGGTAAGAACTGAGCAAAGACTTGGAGGTGAGGGAGTGAGACAAGTAGATCCAAGACCAGGAGGCAGGGATGCACATAAAGTGTGCTGGAGTCTCTACATGAAGCATTCGGGTTGATGGGGCTAGAGGACGGGACTCTTTCAGTCACTTCAATCCCAAGTTTGTCAGAGAAACAGTTGGTTCTACTGAGAGCATCTGTCACTGCCTACTTATGTCCAGCCTGGGGACTCTCACATCCTGTCATCACTGTTTATTTCAGAGATAGCACAGGCACAGAGACCCCAAGATCCAAAGCAAAAGGAACCAGAGATGCCAGAAGAAGAATCAGGTCTGTACATTGTTTTACAATAATCGTGGACAAATGTCTTGATTGAGCATTTCATGAGGTCCACATTTACCATTTCCCTTGAAATTTTTTCTAATTTATAGTATTCTGGAAATGATACCCTTCCCAACCTCTTCTTCTAGTGCTGCTTACTAAATAACAAGTTACCATAAGCTGGACATTCTCTCTGATTCCATTCTACATTCTTTGATGGCAGTTATCTATTCCTAGACTTTTTTGCTGCCTTATTGAGTAGCTGCATTTTTTTTTTGTGCCAGTGTCCCCATGGTGATATTCACATTGAAAACTAATACATGTAGTTATGCAACAAGTTTAGTTTCACCCAAGAAATATATATACTGTGCGTAATACAGAAAGAACCACAGAACCACAAAAAGTATGATGGAAAAAAAAAAAGTCAGTTCTTTGCCTAACCTTTATCTGTAGATGTGGCCACACGCCAGCATTGGCTGCCACCTTTGCTATCTGTCTCTTTGCTCAGAAATGATTAACAAGTAATGCAATTTCTTAGTTTTTCAATCAATTATCTACTGGCTTCTTGTCATGGTAGATAAATAACTCTCTTTTATCCTTCAATAGAGTTATCTCTTTTTTTGGAGGAAAAATATATTCAGTGTTATGTAGATATAAATCAGTACTTTCTGTATAATTATTAGTACATTATCCCAAGTCCTTTGGGAAGCATAATGCAATCAAACACATAAAAGAGCCCATCAACTTGCTTGTCACTCTTTCTACAGTTTCTTGAAGCCCCACAGCCCTCTCTAGTCTGTACTGGTTGCCATGCAGCTCCAACCCTGGGACCTCGTTTAATCTCAAATCCCATTTTCTACTCTGGAATGTGGCCACCCCATTGTTCTGTGGATTCCAAAGCTATCTATCTGTCCTATTGCTATCTCAGGGACCCATTTACATTGACATTGGTCAACACGAGACAGTTTTCAAGAGCTGGCCTGGTTGAAAATTCTTCTAATGCACCCTTTGAAGAATAATTTAAATATCATGTTCTGGGTCGAGCAGTGTTTCCCTTCATGTTCCTGGTGTCCAGTATCCTCCAGTGCCCACTTTTATGTTTTACATGGTGTATGACCCATCTTTTACACTATGAAAACTTTTGGGGTCCATTACCCTGTGTTCTGAAATGTCATATGTGACTAGGTCCTAGGCTTGTCTGTCCCCTTTGGGTTGGGTACAAAATGGGTCATTTAAATTTAAAAACATGCCCTGTTCTCACAATTTTTTATCTCTTTGGCAGTGATTTTTTCCTTCTCCGTTCTTTTTCTAGAATTCCAATTAGGCATTGTGTTTCCTGGGATTGACATTTAATTTTCACATCTTCCCACCCCTGCCCCATGCTTTCATCTTTTTTTCAAAAAAAATAATTTGAAAGACTACTTTGACTGTCTCTCATACCTGCCATGAAACATATTATTCATCAATAGTATTTTTAGGATCAAAACCGTTAAATTCTTTCTCATTAATACTACCCTTTTTCAGTCAATGGAATATCTCCTAAAATATTTTTTATAACTTTTGAGGCAGTTTTTGGTTCCCCAAGTTATCTGTTCCTTGGTCAGAGTAAAGTGATTAAACAATGTAAATGTGTTAATAATATTATTCATAATATTAATGTAAAAGTATTTAATATTTTAAAAAGCTCCCTCTTCCTATATATGCAATTAATTTTACAAAGGTAACCACTTAAAAATGTATTTGTTCTCCCAGCTTTTATACATAAATTAGATGATAAGCCACACTACTTTTCTCTTTCAATTATATCTTTATAGAAACACATCAGCCTCATCCTTTAACGGCTAATGAATATGCCAATGTATGGCTGGCTATATCTTGGTCTGTATCTAACCTCCTGTTGACAAATCTAGGCTTCCATGTTTTTAAAATAGTAAACAATACTTTGATAGACATTATGACATTGTACATCTGTAAGTGTTTTTGTAGAAAATATCCCCAAACTACAAGTCCTACACAAAGCATATGTGTAATGTAAACTTTGTTGTGGCCAAATTGATCCCTTGAAGGGCTACTTAAAAAGACACCCCTGATGGTACTATGTCTACTTTTCTGTTCTGCTACCAACACAGATTCCTTTAAATAATTGCCAAATGGATTGGAATGGTGCCCCAATCTAATATTAGGTTTGCATTCATTCTACCGGTGAGTCAAATACCATAATTGCATTTAGCCTTTTTATTTCTTTCAAAACAACAGTTCTGCCCCATCCTCATTTTTCTCGTGGGCACCCATTCTCTTCTCATTGACACACCAGAGTGCTTTGTGGTGGAAGGTGACCTCTCGGTCTGTCATGTGGATGGTAAGTCTTCTTCCTCAGGCAGTTTTTCTCTCAAGTTTGTGTGGTGCTTTCATGCTCAGCTTTACAATATCTGGGTGGCAAGACTCACCCCCAACTTGGTTAGGTCACAGGATGCCTCTGCTATAGCAGCCACCTGAGGTTTCAATCCAACTGTTTTAGACTTTACCAGTCTTGCTGCATTAAAAAGAAATGGAGGAGAGCAGGGAGAGCTGGCTCAACTTATTCTGAAGGGGTGGGTCCTAGAGGAGTCAGCCTTTGATCCATAAGGTTTATTTCTTAAAAGTCAATCAATCAAGTCTTAGGACTTGCTCAATCCAGAACAATAGTTCTTTCCTGGAAGCTGAGAGGAACTCTGGAGGATTGGACATTTGAGAAATGACAGCCTTCTCCGATGCCTGATAATCCTATAGAATGTCACCTGGGACCCCACCTTTAGAAGATAACATTTCCCTTGTTGTGGACAAAAAAAGTCTTTTGTCTTCTTTCTTGCTGATTTGGATTTTATAGACCAGGAAACTGAGATTCAGAAAGTACCCACAAAGCATCACCACTGTTAAGAGTCAGTTCCAAATCTGGAAGAAAATGCGAGAGCAGGGCTTGATATTCCTACTCTCATTCTTTCTCTACCAGAAAGTATATGTTTGAAACTATATAATGTATATTTATATTTAATTTATATTAAATGTATATATTTATGTAAAAATATGTTTATATATTAAAATGTGTTTTATGTGTTAAAAATATATTTAACATATATGTTGATATTTACATAAAATATGTATTTAGTGTATATCTATATAAATATAAAATACATAAATTATATTTATATACTTAAATATATGCTGCATATTTATATTTAATTTTTATAATTTATACCTTTATGTAAAGTATATTTAATTTCTATATTAAAATATAGTGTTATATATTAAAATATGTTAATGTATATATTTAGATATTTACATAAAATCTATTTTTTATCTATACAGATATATAATATATAAATTATATTTATTTAAATATATGTTATATATTTATATTTAATTTGCATATTTAATTTATATTTATATAAAATATATACTTAATTGGCATATTAAGAGGTTAATATGTATTAAATACATGTATTTAGATATGTACATAAAATATATTTTATGTATATATCTAGATATGTATATAAAATATATTTAATTTATATAAATAAATACATATTTATATATAATTATATATATAATTTTTTCCTGCTCTATAGAATCATTACCCACCCAGATATTGTAGCCCAGACCTTAGAATGTATCTTCCTTAGCATACCCCATCCCCTTGTTATAAACTGCTGGCAGACCTCCTGGTTTAACTCACTGCAGACCCTAAATCCATTCCTCTCATATTTAATCCTGTGATCCAGTCCTTCTGGAGTTCTAAGTTCCCCCACAAAAGAACAGGGGTTCTATGGTTGTTGCCGCTATGTTGTCTACAGATTTGTGTGACCAAGCAGAACTACTGTTACTTCAGCAATGAGTGTAGCTTTCTTACCTGCTCTCCTCGCCTCCTTTATTGAAGCACAACCCCTTCTCCAAAAAGCAGTGAACTTTCACACATGGAAACTGGCTTACCAGCCCTTACCAGGCCTCCAGAACAAAGTGTGCATGATCCAGTCTCCCCAAGTGGAGTCCGCCCCCCACCTGGCACCTTCATCACTGTGCTCTGACATTTCTTCATTCCCCTCCCAGGGCATTTGCACTAGTGGTCCGCCTGCCTGAAAGCATCTCTTTCTCTGTCTTGAACTGGCTTCTTATGAGTAAGGTGTCAACTCTCACGTAGGAGTCTGCTGATTCCTTCCACCTTCTGAAGGCATTCTCCATCTCTCTTGTGTCATTCTAGGATTTTTATTTGTGTATATCTTCAAACTATTTAACTTTTACTACCTTTTGTAACTTTCCACACCCACACCCACCTCTCCTGCCACAAGTTAAACCCTTGAAAGAAGAGGTTGTCTCATTGGCAGCAACTTCATTATCGAACAGTCCTTAATGCTGAAACTCATTCTGACCACTGTTGTGTTTGGCCCCACTTCTCTGTTTAGTCCACAGAACAATGTACAAAGAGAAGATGAGGACCAAAATACTGGTGATGTGGGACAGTACCCCTTGGCCCAAAGACCACATTTACCTCTGCAATGTGATGGAGCAAGAGCATGAAAAACTTAGGTGCCTTGTGTATCCTAACAGGGCCGGAGCTTGGCTCTGAACCAAAATGTTGGAGGGGATAGCAGGGGTTGGAAAGACCACTTTAGCAATGAAGGTCATACTGCATTGGGTGGAGGGCTTCCTCTTTCAGTACAAGTTCTCCTATGTTTTCTACATTAGCTGCTATGCAGTAAGAGAAATGGAGGATACCACCTTTGCTGGCCTAAGTCTCAGGCCCCCATCAAAGAGCTCATGAGTCACCCCAAGAGATTCCTGTTTGTCATCGATGGCTTTGAGGAATTGACTGTGCCCTTCAGCTTGGCTGACAGCCTGCCATGCACAGATCAGCATCAGTAGCTCCCAGTGACCAGAATCCTGTTCCACTTTTTGAAGAAAGAACTGGTCCCCACAGCTACCTTACTGATCACAACCAGGGACTGTAAGAGCGAAGATCTTAAAAAGTTGTTGGATTCATGGTTTGTACTGATTTTGAGGTTCACAGAGGAAGACCTGGAGGAGTATTCTACAGATACTTTGGGGACCAAAGCAAAGCCAAGAAAATCTTGCATTGTATAAGAAGTTTTGAAACTCCATCTCAGTCCTGTTCCACTCCCAGGTGTGCTCCTGCCTGAAGCAACAGATGGTAAGCCATCCTCATTTCCCGCTGAGCACACAGACTGCCACCAGTCTGTATGCCTATTTCTTCTCCAGCTGGTTTGCAACAGCAGAGCTGAGTTTGTCAGCACAGAGCTGGCCAGAGCAATGGAGGGCCCTCTGCTCTATGGCTGCAGATAGGGTGTGGTCCTCAAACTTCACATTTGCCAAAGAGGATGTTGAACATCAGGGCCTGCAGGCACCTCTCATTGATTCTCTTTTCAGGCTGAATATTCTTCAAAAGGTCAGTGACTGTGAGGATTGTATCGCCTTCACTCACTGTAGTTTCCAGGTGTTTGGGGGGCCACGATCTATGTGCTTGGGGGAACGAAAGGCTCCATCTGTGGTCTCTCAAAGCAGCAAGAGATGAGGGTGCTACTGAGTGATGCCTTTGCTGACACAAACTTCTACTGGCATCAGATATCTCTATTTTACTTCAGTCTCTTAAAAAGAGATCTAGCAAGGGAAGTGGAAGATACTCTGCACTGTAGGATGTCTCCCAGGGTAATGGACGAATTATTAGAATGGGCAGAAGACTTATCTAAATATGACGTGGTGTCCTTCAGTTTTGAATTCCTCCTGTTTTTTCAGTGCTTGTGTGAGATGCAGGAGGAGGAGGGCTTTGTAAAGCAGATTCTGAGTCACCTCCTTGAAGCTGACCTGGATATTTTGGGTTACTTCTTTTTGCCTCAAGCATTGTCAGAGGTTAAGTAAGCTTTCTGTCAGCCATCTCAACTGTCACACAGAATCGACCTTCAGCTAGGAAACTCTGGATTGAATAACTGCCGCAGGCCACAGACCTCAAGCTGTGTGAAATAGTCGCAGCCGCCTGAGTGAAGCCTCATCTGCAAAGCAAGCGATGCTAGAGTCATCTGTGCTTGTTGCTTTCCTCTGTATTGTCTATATTGAAAATTTATGCATTGCTTTTGATACTCTTCTATCCTTGGGAGTGGAGGGGAGTGTTAGAGGGAAAGGCAACTTTTCCAAGAATGTGGCACAAAGAAATATGAGTAATAAGGAATTAATCAAACAACTTGATCAAAGGAGAAAGCAAGATTTGCTTTCTGAACAGGCCACTGTGTCAGTGCTTAGGTGGAAGGCCCCTATTACGCCCACAAAGGCCAGGGGGGGAACGTAGTGGCTGAAATAATGATTCTCACTGGAAACGACTGTTTGATTATCGCTATAGTGTAAAAGTGAAAAATTCTCCAGTAAACTAGTCCCAAGGACAAGACAGGGAGTGATATCTTCAGGCGTCAGCTCCCAAGAAAAAAGACAACATTGCCTCTGGGGTGCAGATAACAAAACTCTACCAGGCCCCTTTTGCTACAAGATTTAGGAGTCCTCCTGAAACAATATATCTTTGTGCTAAAAGCTAACAGCCATCTTCTGCTTTTTGTAATCTGCTTGCTTGCTTGATCAAGGCCACCAAGACATAGTTTCAGGCTTTATAAGCTTCCTCCTCCAGAAGCTCGGGGCTGATTCTCGAGTGGAGAGAATCAGTCGCCAGCTGGCTCATAAAGGCTCATAATTAATCTCAGTTGGCTCCATGGGTCTTAGATTTGAACATGCCACAACAATAGGAACATAGGCCTTTGTTTATAGGAACATAACAATCTAAACAAGCTTTCTGCTTCTGTATGCCCGCTTGCACACCCAACCTGTGGGTTGACAGGTAGTGAATAGAAGAAAAACAGACCTTTGTGTTTAGACAGAATGAAGAATGGGATTTTGGGCTTAAAAACTCCTTAGTTCTACATTTAGGAGTGATAAAAAAATTAAACTGCCTTGCATCAAGGCTCTCTGCTTGTTGTTTTTCCTTCACTGACTCCACGTTTCCTTCAGCCCTGGAATTGGCTGGAGCTGGCCTCCAGCAAGTAACACAACACCGTTTGTTTCCCTATGTGCTCTCAGTGTATCAAGTGAGCTAGATCAAATACATGGGTTTAAACAGTTGTCTTTTTCACACTTTTTCTCCCCACCCCATTTTGATTCTGTCACTTAATCCTCAAGATAAGGAGAAACAACCTCAAGAAAAAACAAGAGAGAATTGTTCTCACCAGACCTCTCTGGGTTGGTGTGGGCGGGGTGGGGGGGTGGGGGGGGTGACCTCCCTAGAAGACTAGATGGCCCCAGGACTTCTTAATGGCAGATTAAGAGAGGGGAAGGTAGAACTTGATTGACTGCTGGCTTCATATATCCCACTGAGGTTAGTGACTCTCTTGAAAGGTTATTTTAGATTGCCATTTCAAAGGTTTAATTCCATGACTCAGAAATCAAATTTTGGATTTCCCTTATAACTTATACATCCCTAAGTGTCTCTCATTGTTTTTAATGATATAAAGGCAAGATGAGGACACTGTCTGCCCCCGCACACCCCAGCTATCTTCCTCACTGTCTCTCTTCCTCGAGTGCAAATCCATAACCCCTGTGGGGATTCTGAAGGAGCTCATCCTGGTCCTTCATGGTAATGACAAGATGACCCATCTCAGCTTGAGCTCCATCTACCTGGAAATTACTGTCTAGGATGATTTTTAGAACCTTGAGGCACTTGGCCTGCAACCTCAGGTATCTGTGGTAAGTTTCTGGTTTCCCAGATGTGTCCCCAAGATCATCCTAGGTCTAATGATCCACCAGGAGAACAGGAATCAGCATGGGAGCAAAAGGATACAGAGAAAGTTTAGCAAGGGGAAAAGTCCATGGGTGTGAAGTAGTGATTCTCAAATTTTAACGGATATCAGAATCACCCAGGGGGTGTGTTCAAACACAGACCCTTAGAACCTACCTCCTGAGGTCTGGCAGGTCTGCTGTGGGGCCCGACAATCAGCATTTGTTACAGGCTCAGAGGTGATGCTGGACCATGTGCCACAATTTGAACAGCACTGACCTGGGGGCCATCCTGCTTCTGAAAGGAATGAGGGACAGGGAGAAAGCAGATTTTCCTGGAGTTGTGGGGGAGGCTAAATGGAAACCACTCTGTACAGCAGTAACTGCCCATCGTGGGGCTCTTTTGGTAGGTTGGAATTGTGCAGCCTCAATGTTGTGGTTTGTCATTGCCTCTTTCGAGAACTCAGTAAGAACTCGAGTCTTAGTTTCCTCGGCTTGAGGGACAATGATCTCCCTGACATTGAGGTGAAAAAGCTGAAAAAGCCCTTGGACATGTCAAGGTATGCCCTGAAGGAGCTGTTGTAAATCCCCTTGCTTTATCAAACTATCTTCTTTGGAAGTTTGAGTGACAGAGCAGGGAGTATGTTTTGGAGAGCCTTGAGGGTCCCCCTCTTGTATTTACTTGTCCTATTGATACATTTCCTATTACCCTCTTTCTATCTTTCTCTTTGGGGCTCAGTCTTACCCTCACCATGATTGGTCTCTCTCACCTTCCAGGCTCTTTGGTTTAATCCCTCAGGCTTCTGCCAGCTTCCCCTAAGTCCAGTGGTTTTCAACTGGGAGCGATTTTGTCCCTCATGGGATACTTGACGATGTCTGGACACACTGCTGGTTCCCACAGTTGGGAGAGGAGAATGCTTCTGGCATCTAGTGGATAAAAACCAGGTGTGATCACCATCCCACAATGCACTGGAGGACCCCCTGCAACCAAGGGTGATCTCAAGAAACCATACTCTCACCTGCCTTTTTCTCCCTCATGAAGCTTTTGTTCTTTACCCAATTTAATCTTCCCATGATGTTTGGGCCCCAGACTGTGACCCAACAGACTGAGAATTTGAAAAAAAAAAAAGTAGAGGAACTTGCACATAGCTGAGGCTCACCTTGCACCTGTACCTCCCACAGCCTGGAGAAATGCAACCTGTGGGCAGCCAACTCTGAGGAGCTGGCCTTGCTTCTCACCAGCACCAGGAGAACAGCCTGACTGTGCCTGAGGTTTAACTTGCTCCAAGATGATGGCATTCGCTGTCTATGTGCTTCCCTGAGTGATCCTGGGTGTGCCTTAGAGAGGCTGGTATATGTTCCTCTTGGCTCCATTTCTGGAAATGACTGTCCATGGGGGTTGGCATTAAGGAGAAAATGGCTCCTTCACTGAGGACCCACGTGTATAATTGAAAACTAACAAGCATTGAGCAGTGACTTTGTGTGCTACAGATTCCAAGCAGCACCCCTGATTTGTTGACTCAGTAGCTGGGGGTTGGGGGGGTGGTTCAGACAGACATGCTTCCTGCCTGTGTGAATTATATAGTTTTACAAGTGAGAGACCAAAAATATCAGTGACAGTTTAGATATGAAGAAAAGCAAAGAATGAGGAGGCAAAGTGTTGGGGTTGGTTTCCCAGGAAGGTCTTCTCTCGCTGACTTGTCTGAGGAGGTGATGCTGAAGCAGAGACTGGAAGAGAGAAAGGAAGGGAGGAGGGAAGGGAGGGAGGAAGGAGGAGAGGAGGAAACCATGTACAGAGAGAGGGAATAGGAGGGTGTGCTGTTGGGGTAGGAGTGATGTGAGGTGTGATGGGAGAACAAGAAGAGGCAGGAAGATGCCCAAGGATTTCCAGGCAGTGTGGAAATTTGAGTTTTGTTCTGGGTGAGATGTAAAGTCCCCTGAAGATTGGAAGTTGGACAGTGACACCTCTCAAAAGTCACCAAGGCTGCCCTGGAAGGATGGACTCCACAAGGGCAAAGTGGGAGCAGAAGCAAATGCCTGTGGACCAGGCAAGTGGATGTGAGAGAGTCATCAGGGCAAATAGGAGGGTAGAGCCAAGGAACTTGGTGGGGAGTTCGAGGTGGCTTAGGAGGAAGAGGCCCCCCGGACTCTGTAGTTAACAGGCACGGGCAGCCGAGGGTGGATGGGAGGGAGAGCAGGTTCTGGGGAAAGGGAGTGGGAGATGCTAGGCGAGCAGGTAGTTGAAGGGCTGCAGGACCCAGGGGCTCAGGGCAGGGATGAAAGGCCATCTGCAGTGTGATTGCTCAGGTCTTTTCTTATTCAGCCATATCTGCTTCTCTGGTGCAGGTGTCTTCTGTGCATATATCAGTGAGCACATGTTTTTACTCAGCATATTACCATGAAACATGCATCCTAAAACAAAATACCTGAGAACGTTGCATAGCAGTATGTAACAACCTTAACTCTTTGATGGGGATGTAGTAACTTGTTGAATGAGTGTACTAATTATATAAGCACTCTGGTTGTTCTGAGCCTTTGGGAAAAGGAATAAAAATGATCTCTGTGCCTGTAACATTTTGGGCGTGTGTAAGCTTACTTGTAGAATTAGTTTTTAGACATAGAACAGCTGGGTCTTTGCAGTAAAAAATTTTAACATATCTTGCTCAATGGTCCTTTGCTAACTAATATTGCTGCTAGCCACAAGTGTCCATTATTCACACCCTCATGTACGATTTTAGGAAACCTCTTTGACTTTCATCAACTTGAGAGGTGGAATAATGGTAGCTCAATCTACTTTTTTTGTGTTTTTCCATGGAAATATTGAAACTTATGCAAGAGTAGAGAGAACAGTATATAATCTACTCTGTTATCTAACAATTGTTGATTCATGGCCAACCTGCTTTCATGGAAACCCTCACCAGCACTTTCCACCCATGATTATTTTGAGGTCTGTCCCAGGGGTTATAGTCCTGATTTGTACACTCAGAGTTCTTATATATTTGTCTCTGTGAATAAGAATGGAGTTGGGCAGTTTTCAAATGTTGAAAGCCATTTGCGTGAAATGCCAACTGAAAAACCTGTTGATAAAACTTGAGGATTTTTTTTCCTTATGACCCGTAGGCGTTCTTCACTAGGAAATTTAGCCACATTGGGTGTGATGTGCATCCATGTTTATCTTGTTAGCAACTCCCTTAGACTTGGCCCTGGACAGTTTTAATGATGTAGATATTTTTATGTAGTCAAAATCCTTCCTATGTGGCTAAAGGGTTTTGCTATATGTTTGCCTTTTCCACCTTAAAGCATCTTCCACTGTTTCACTTCCCTCCTCCCTCCTCCTTTTTTCTTCTGTTTCTGCATCTGTCCCCTCATTCCCTCTCAACTCTCTGGACCTCTCCCTCTCTCCAAATATTCACCTGCATTTCTCATCTTGAGCTCATTAGGTATAAGAACTCATTCTTGGGAATTGAGGTCTGCTCTCATGTGAGATTTCAATGTATTTTTCAGTTCAGATGTTGAGCTCAGAAGCTGAAACACTTGTTCTGTGATAGCAGGGTGGGGTCTGGACCATGAGTATCATGGAGAAGTAGCCCTTCCCATGGACAGGAGCCCCTGCCTTGTGGTCCCTGGTCTCTGTCTCACAGGGAGATGGCAGACCAGGTGTGGCATTTCCCAGCCTGCACTACTTCATCCTGGGGCTCAGGATGAGAAGCTAGCTCTTCCTTGGGAGTGAATGAGGTGGGCCGGAGCTTATGAAGACAGGACTCAAGATGGTTTTACGCCCTCAGCTATTTTTCTTTCTATTTTTCAGTTTGTTCTACTGTTCTTTCATAGCAGACGGCTGTCAGGAGCTAACTGGCTTCCTCAAACACAATCATAATGTGAAAGCTTTGGATATTGGGAAAAACTATATTCAGGATGATGGAGCAAAGCAACTGTGTGAGATTCTCAAAACATTCACATTGTGCACTGAACACACTTAGGTGAGTCAACGCTGTCCTTGTGCAGGAAGTCCCCCCATCTCCTCTTGGGTGGGGACAGAGTGATACATGGTCACATGGGGGGGAAGAAGAAAAGATGTGGTGAAGGACAGGGTTTTTTTTTTTTTTTAAAAAAAACTCTTTGCTTTTAGATATTTTCAATCAGTACATTTTGGATAAAAGGTACTAGACATGCTCCCTGCCCAGTAAATCTTCACTCTAATGGGAAGATGGATTTTTATTTTCAAAATTTTTGGATCATCTTTAAAATTTTATTTTTAAGTTGTTGACATACATTATATTATTTTTAGGTATACAACATAGCGAGTCCATATTAAGAACCAAATTGGCAAGTACAGTCACAGGGATGTGAAGTACAGCACAGGGAATATTGTCAATAATATTGTGATAACTATATGTGGTGTCAGGTGGGGACTAGACTAATCAGTGTGATCACTTCACAAGGCAAGACAGATTTTAACCATAATTCGATGTCTTTGCTCAGCAAACTAAGATGGTTTAGTGCCAAGTAGTAGGAATTTTGGTCAAAGGTGGCTCAAACGTAGCCTCTTTTCACACAGATAATGGTTTGTTGTTCTTATAAACCACTTAGGGGCTCAGGAAGGACTGCACTCAATTAGGTTTTGAGATAAACTTTGGAATGTGAGTCTTTGTCGCTGTCTCTGAATCAACAAAAGAAAGGTAGAGAAGAAAGTACTGGGCATCTCCAAGGGTCCAGAGGAGCCCCTGCAGGAAGATTTCACCACATATGGTTGGGAGAGAGTGGTGACCCAAGGGAGACCATGTAGGAGAAAATTCTGTAGGGCGAACTATGGTTTGAGTGCTTACTACTATATGCATGGAAATGGAGAACTCATGACACTTACCACTTTGTCCTCAAGCAGGGAGACCCTAGGAGGTCAGTACCTTCATACCCATGTTAAAAACAGGAAAACTGAGGCAAGGAGGTCACTTAGCTAAATAATGATAGAATAGGGACCCAATCTAAGTCTCATGCAGAAGCCAATCTCCCCTTGCCCCAATCTTTATTGAGAGATAATGAACATACAACATTGTAAGATTTTTAAGTTTCCAACGTGCTGATTGTATACTCTTGATTATTGCAATATGATACCACCTTACCCTTGACTTGATATGCTGATGTATTGCAATATGATTCCTCCACTATGTCACCTAGTTACCACTTCTTTTTTTGTGGTGAGAACATTTATGATCTACTCTCAGCAACTTTCAAGTACATAATAGTTCTTAGCTATAGTCACTGTGCTACATATGAGACCCCAAGGACCTATTCATCTCACAACTGGAAGCTTGTACCTTTGACCAACATCTCCCAATTTCCCCACCCTGACCTCTGGAAACCACCATTCTACTCTCTATAAGTTTGGCTTTTTTAGATTCCACATATAAGTGAGTTGACACTGTACTTGTCTTTCTCTATGGAAACCTTGCCATGTGCAGGTGCAATATTCTTTGGTAAAGGGAAATCCTTTACCAACAAGTAATCCAGAGTCTAGTTTTAAGCCCTCGCTCTCTGGGTGCTTCTCCCCAGTGGTAGAACTGAGGAAAGCATTTGCAACAATTATTGCATCGTCTTTAATGATGAATCCTTTCCTGGCATTCAGTTTGCTTCCATCCAGCCTCATTCTCCACTGTTGGCACCTGAGAGCAGGTACCTGCATATCCATATTTGTATGCATAGGGGTCCATCTAGAGCAAGGCACTCAATCTTGGCACTATTGACATTTAGGCTGGGTAGCTCATTGCCGTCAGGACTGTCCTATGCATTGTAGGGTATTCCCTGGTCTCCCCACCAGATGCCAACAGAACCTCTCCAGTCCTCCAACATTCCCAAATCTCCCCTGTGAGGCAAAATCACTCCTGATTGAGAAACACTCACCAAGAAGACTGAAGGAATACTATTAAAGGTATAGACTCAAGATCAAGGATATATAATATAGCTGGTGGCATTAGACCTGAGATGTTGGAACCCACCATGTTTTTCTTGTCCCATGCTATTCCTGTCCATCAAGTGGTGCCTTTACTTCCAAGCATATTATGGATCCTACCCCGCCTCTTCTAACCAAAGGAAATCTATTCCTTCCCTCTGCTTTTTATACATTGAATTTTGCACGTACAGCCACGTGTCACATTTCTTTATAGACTTAGGTGGGAATTTCTGCTATGTTAAACTGATAGAATACGCATTTACTTTTGTCTTTGTATTCCTAGTAGCCAGCCAACCATATGTTCAGATTCTGTGCTGCTGAATTTAGAAAGAAGATGAAAAATGTGTAATGAAAGGGTTATGATACAATCTTATGCCTTTCAAGGGCCTTATAAATAAACTCTCATCCACTTTAATGCTAAAATTATTTCCCTCATGTTAAGGCACACAAAATGTGCTTCCCCATCTGCCAAGTGGGTTTAAGGTATTATCTACCTTTATAGAATTGGTATATGGATTAAATGAGTAGTGAGCAAGCATTTGGAAAGTGTCTGGTATGTGCTAAACACTCTGTTGTTAGCCAGTCTTTTTCAATAATGTTTCCCCCCCTAGATCTTATTTTGCTTTTATTTCTAATGTCTTAATCTTGGTAGACTGTCTTTAATGTTCCCTTCCCACCCCACCACCTAGGTTGGAGAAATGCAACCTGATGTCTGCCTGCTGCCAGCATCTCTTCTCTGCTTTCAGAATTGGTAAAGTTCTGGTTCATCTGAACCTTTTGGGAAATGACTTGGGGCCCGATCGGGTCAACACACTGTGGAAGTCCTTGAAAAAATCAATGTGAAAACTACAGGGTAACCCCCACTGACTTTTACCAGGGAAGCACCTGCTGAGATAGGAGGTGGATGGGCTCATGTTTTACAGCAAGCATCAAGTTTTCCCTGAATTCAATTTCTTAGGGCACTGCTGGTCAATAGAGCATTTAGTAATGACAAAAATGCTCTCCATCTGCATCATCCAATAGAGTAGCTACTAGCCACAGGTGGTAACTGGGCACTTGCAATGTAGTTACTGCACCTGAGGAACTTAATTTTCACTTTCTTTGGTGTGAATTGACTTAAATAGCCACATGTGGCTCGTGAGAGCCATACTGGATGGCATAGTCCTATAGACTTTTCAGTATTTGGGGAGTTGCCTCATTTCCCCCATTCTCTAGTGCCTACTCTATCTTGGTCAACAAATGTTTATTCAACAACTTCCTTTTCAGTGCTGACTGTGGGTCCAGCATGGTGGCATGATGGACGGCGGGAAACAAATGGATGTGAGCTTTGTTCTCATGAGGCTATATTCTCCCCAGGGAGATGGCAAGTCTGAGAGCTTTAAAAACAATGTTAGTTATGAATGTGTGAAGGTAACTCTGGGTCATGGGACAGAAAACAAGGGGTCAAGGTGGTAAGGAAAAGCATCCATGAGGTGGTGTCATTGACCCTGAGTCCCACTGAGGCTGAAAAGAGGAATCTATGTATCAGGAGGGTGATGTGGAAAGTGACTAGAAAGTAAGAGTGGAGGGTCCTGAGGAAGCAGCAGTATCATGTGCAAAGGTCCTGAGGTTGGACCCAGCTTTGTGTTGCCCCTTCAAGGCACCAAAAGAAGAGCACTTAATTAGAACACTCTATACCTTAGTTTTATGGAGATGGTGTCAGAAAGATAAGCAGTGGCTTCTTCTCTGGAGACAGAGATTAAACTAGGTAGATTTTAGCAGAAAACCATCTCAGATACAAAGGAAACTTGCCTACTTGTCTGATTAATGTAGCCACATAAACTTTCTTTTTTAAAATTTAAGTGTAGTTGGTATACAATATCATATTAGTTATATTAGTGTCAGGTGTACAATATAGTGATTTAACATTTTATACTATACAATGAGATCACCCCACTAATTCCAGTTATTGTCTATCACCATGCAAACTTATCATGATATTATTGACTATGTTTCCTTTCACCTTTTCAGCCCTTCCCCAAAATAAACTCAAAGGGATAAAGACTTAAATGTAAAGCCTGAAACCATAAAACTCCTACAAGAAAAAATAGTCAGTAAACTCTTTGATATCAGTCTTAATAATATTTTCTTGGATAGGTCCCCTCAAGCAAAGGAAACAAAAGCAAAAATAAACAACTGGGACTTCAAACTCAAAAGTTTCTGTGCAGCAAAGGAAACTATCAACAAAACATGATGACAACCTACCAAATGGGAGAAGATATTTGCAAATGATATATCCAATAAGGGGTTGATATTCAAAATATATAAGAAACTCAAACAACTCAATAAAGAAAAATAAACAGTCCAATCAAAAAATGAGCAGAGGATCTCAATAGACATTTCTCCAAAGAGGAAATACACATGGCCAACATGTGAAAAGATGTTCAACATCACTAATACCAGGGAAATGAAAATTAAAAGCACAATGAGAGATCACCTCGCACCCGTCAGAATGGCTATCATCAACAAACAACTAGTGTTAGCAAGGGCATGGAGAAAAGAAACCCTCATGTATTGTTGGTGAGATTGCAAATTGGTGCAGCCACTATGGAAAACAGTATGGAGGTTCCTCAAAAAATTAAAAATAGAACTGCCATATGACCCAGCAATTCCACTTCTGGGAATTTCTTCAAATAAAATGAAAACACTAATTTAAAAAGATATATGCTCATAAATTTTCTTTTGGTTATTATCCACATGGTATATTTTCCCATTCTTTCACTGTGATCTTTCGTCTCTTTAAGTTGAGGTGAAATTCACGTAACATAAAATAAATAAATCATTTCAAAGTAAATAATTCACTGATATTTTGAGTGCAATTTGTACAACCACAATCTCCTTATATTTTAGAGTCACTTACAGACATTAAGTTTTATAAATCCAGTATGACTAGCTTTGTCTTTCAGCTGAAATGCTTGATTTTTTTATATTTAATACAATTACTGATATATTTGATTTTAGATCTACCTCTTGTTGTGTTTTATAGTTTTCTTACCTGCTCCTTTATTTTTCTTTCCTGCTATTAGCTATTTTATGATTCCACTTTCCCTCCTCTGCTGATTTGGGAGTTAACATTACTTTCTGGTTTTCTTATAATTTCACGATAGTAGTTTCCATATCCATATTTAACCTGCCAATACCTCAAGTTAATCAATACCTTTATCCTCTTTCTGAAATTTACATTAACTTTAATGTATGTTTTATGTTATTGCTATTGTGCATTTTAATTTTTTCCTTTAAATTCTATTTTCAATTGTTTTTGTAAGCAGTCCATATTTTGCTTAGATTTATCTACAGATTTACCACTTTCTTTGCTCTACATCTTTTTAATCCTATTTGAGGAACCTTCTTTAGAATTTCCTTGAGTGGTGATCTGACAGTGGGGAAATTAATTTTTGATGATGAAATACTATCATAACTGGTAATTCAAAAAACACAACACCACATCTACCACAAGGTTATCCAAATATTTCTTAACTTTATAAGATGAAATTAGGTCTTTATTATTTACCTTCCCGTTACTCTCTCACTGTCCTATTCCCTCCTCCAGTATCCCTGCTTTTATCCATGTGAATCCCAATATTATCATGTCCTCTATCCCCACATTTAACCCTTCTACCTGGAATTTCATCTCTCCTTTCCACCTGATGAAACTTATTTGTCTTGTAGAACTCATGGCAAACATCTCACTATGAATGGTTCTTCTCTCTCTGATGGACCATTTACAACATATTAAATCTGTGACACAAGAGTCAAGGTACAGGTTAGTTCACCTGAATATCTCTACTTTTGTTCACCTGAATATCTCTACACCTTCTGAGGCACAAACACTGTGGCTTTCCTCAATTCCAGGTGCCTCCTCAACAATCCAGTGCCCTGAGAAGGAAGCATAATTTTCCAAGTACAACTCCAAGACACTTACCACAGTGACTTTAGATGGCAGGTTGGCTGTTTCAAAGCCTCACAGAGAAGTTTCAGGTCTTCATGTTTCAGGACATTTGTGCTGATGTCTAAATGTATCAAGCTCTGGTTACACAGGAGAACTTCATAAAAGTTTCTCCAGCAATGCTCACTGAGGTAGCAGCCACCTAGCCTGTGAGGACAAATGTATGGAATAAAAGGAGGGAAAGCTTGGTTTAATTCCACAGCACAGGTTGTATTCCTATAATCTCTTATACACAAAACCCTTAAGAGAGACTTATTCGAAAACACCTTCCTGTTTCTTATTCCTCACATGATAGAAACTAGAACACAAAGTGGATAAAGTAATGTAGAAGAAAGAATATGGCACAATTAATTCCCTGGAGAACTTGGAAAATGTGGATTCTATCTCTACATCTGATACTGTCCTTGGCCAAGACACTCCTCCCTTATTGATAGATGAGGTGCATTGGATATTACATGTAAAATCCTTAACTGTTCCAATTTTGCTATTCTTAAAATCATAATAGGGTCATGGCTTTCAAAGAGATGCACAGTGACTTAATAATAAAGTACAGCAAAATATAAAACAGCGGTCACACACTGGTGACGTCTCCATTGATGGGTAGGGTTTAATCAATGGGGCAGAAGTTCAAAATAATTGCTGCCATGGTTCTCCATAGTGGAACCTCCCAGTGGTCACTTACACCAAGACCTCGAGGGCACAGGCTGGGTGGTGCAAGGGTTCACACAACAGGGGCAGCCCTTTGTTCAAGTAGTTGTATGATACATTAAGAAGCTTTAGCTTTGTACTGTTCCTTATGACCCAGGAGAAGCCTACACAATCATCAGCTGAGAGGCCACAATTTGCCAGCCTGTATGAAAGAGGAAATGTCTCCTTCCATTGGTTTCCGTGTCCCCTACTCATTCCTCTGGCTAATCATGAGTCAGGAAGCATGTGTTTGACCTGCTTGAGAATCTCGCTGATCCCTGCCACCCACTCCTTAGACTTGAGACACATACAGATCAAATTATTGTCCATACACAGCTTAAACTTCCCCCAGTGAAGAGCCAAAATACATCACATGACCTGCAAGGCCCCTGTCTGCTCCTAAATCCTGTGTCAGCCACACCGGGCATTTTTAGTTGCTTAACCTATATCAGGTGTTATTCCTCAAGGTATTCATTCATGTGTTCTGTTCCCCCAACTTCTCTACCCCACTTAGGGTTTCTGTACCTGTTCACCCTGAGTTCATGAACTGGACACACTTGTGTTACCAGTATCCAGCTCCAGATACAAATTATGTCCATCATCTCCTGTCACTATCCTCATGTCTAATACCACAGTCTTGTCCATCTTTGAGTTTTATATAAATAAAATCAGATGACATTTGTACTCTTAAGTTGGCTCATTCCCATCAACAAGGTCTATGAGATTCATCAAGGTGTTTCCACTTTTCAGGAATTACAAACACTTGCCATGAGTATTTTAGTACCTATCTTTCAACAAGCTTATGCTGGAGGCTCTGTTGGGTATACACCTAAAAGTGGAATTCCTAGGTTGCATCAATGCCAGAAGCCATAAAAACTGAATACAGATGATTTGTTTTCTGAAGTGGTTGTGCCAATGTAGACATTATTAACTCCCATATCTAGTCTCAACTTCACAAGAGCTTAAGTTTGCATATGCATACAACAGGACAAAAGCGGACGGGTCAAAAAACTAATAGTCCTCTTCAGAATCCACTCAGTGAGCCTAGGGAGCATGGAGACTTACAATAACTTTTCTATGTTGCACTCTGGGTTGTTCAAGGCATTACAGAGCAACGCCACATCATGATGGGAGACTCTTGTGTCACTGAGGTCCAGATGTTTCAGATCTGAGATATGAGTGAACACCTCAAAGAAAAGCCAAATCTCACCACAGAAGGAGATATTTTTCATCTTGCAAGAATGAAGAAAATTTTGGATAGGTTTCACTCAGCAAAAGCTGAGATGACATCTTTGTCACCCGTGACCTGTAATTAACCCCTCTGACCTCTAATGTCACAACCCAGTTATGTGGCTCAGTGGTTCTGTCTGCCTGTTGAGGCAAAATCACCCAATGGTGGCTGTCACACTGGTGTGTGTGTGTGTGTGTGTGTGTGTGCGTGCACGTGCACGCGTGTGTGTGTGTGTGTGTATTACTGGCAAGTTGTGCCCAGAGGTTCAGGATGCTGCCAAACATTTGACGATTCATAGGACAGTCCCTCACCATGAACAGTTACTCAGACCATCATGTCAATAGTGTGAGACTGAGACACCCTGTTATAACTCTACTCAGTGTTAAAAAATCCCAAATTTAAGTGCATTAACACAAAGGGTTTTTTTTTTCCTCAGTAATCTTTCAATGACGGTGTTTCTGTTTGGGGAAGGGAGTTCCTTTAAAACAGTAGCTCTCTACTTTGACTGAAATTTAAGTCAAAAGGGGATATTCTAATAAATTGGTCTGGGGACTTGACCTGGGCATGAAGAACCTTTTATAAAGATCCTTGGATGCTTTTAACATGCAGGCAGTGTCAGGAAGTGACTACTCCACATCTTGCTCCTCTAAGCATGGTTCCTGGACAAGCCACATCAACATCATCTGGGACGCTGTTAGAAATGCAGAATCCTGGGCCCTACCCCAGACCTACTGATGTAGTATTTTCATTTTAATGGTGTTAAAGTGGGAGAAGCATGTCACCATGTTATCACAGACCTGGTTTCCCCCTCTGTCTTGTGACTTCACTATTCCCTTAGCAAATGGAGAATTCACACCTATAGACCCACATCTCTTCTTAAAGGCTTTGGCACAGAAGTGACACTCTTGCTCACATTTGATTGCCAAGAAAGAGCCATACTCCCACATTCAGATAACAGGGAGCCTTGGATATGACCCTGTGGCTGGAGACTCAAGGACATGAGGAGGAAACTCTGGTTGGGGCACCTAGATATTTCTGCCACTTGTTCTCAGACTAACACTGACTACTCTTGCATGTCTCACCCTCTCTCTGGAACCCTTAAGCGTCATATCACATCAGAGGATATTCTAAAATTCCCAACTATGATGACTTTCCAGGCAACCAGAATCTCAGGTTCTCTCTCATTTCTTTCCTACCCACCTCCCACTGAGAATTATCTACACATATTGTGGAAACCAGCCAAGCCACAGTTGATCATGCATTTTTTGAGTCTTGGATCATAACTCTAAGCCTCATTTAATTCTTAGAATTTAGTACAGAGCCTGATGCCCACTTGGCCCTCAAAGATTGATTTATATGATGCCCCTCAAGAATTTAAGGACGGAGCAGGTACAGTAACCACCAGAAGAAACTTGGCAATTGATCAGCCCTGAGTTCAGAACCCATCTTTGTGATACTGAGAAACTCACTTAAATGTGGTGAGTATGGGAAAAGATGACACAGTGAGAGACAGGTGTGTGTGAAACTCCACCCTGGGTTGGCCTCACCCAAAAGCTAGAGATAAGATGTGTTGATCTCCACACCAGACTTAAGTCCACGTGGTTCTCCAACTTACTGAAGCTTTTGAAGGTGACATCTGGGATGCTTCAGCTGACTACACAAAGTCACAAAGGCTGACTGATGGAAGCTTCTGTCACTGACTCGAAGTTCTTTGAGGTTCTTGTTTGTAGTGAGCACAGAATACATGTGATGCCAACAGATTAAATGGAAATTTGACCTGTAAAGAAGGAGAAAGTAAATGCTTTCCATGGGTAAACAGTCAACCCAAGCCATTTGTAACATATAAGCATAATGAATTATATTCCAGAATTAACTTGTACCCACCTTTAGGCAGGGAGAATAAGGTCAATCAGGTAAGTTCACCTTATATTCATGATGCTCAACCATGGGCAATGTTGTCCTCTTTGCCCAGGGGACATTGGGCAATACCTGAAGACATTTTTCATTGCCAAAACTTGGGAGGGGGGTATTTCTGGAAGCTAGTGGGTAGAAATTGGGGATGCTGCTAAACAAACTACAATGCATGGGACAGCCCCCCCCCAAAAAAAAAAAAAACAGAAGCATCCACCCCAAAATGTCACTTGCCAAGGTTGAGGAACTTTGCCATATATGCTGGCAGTTGTATAGTGAGAGGTGGGGTCACAGAGCATAGCCATTAAGTCAGTCCTGAGCAAGTCTGCCCAAGCTCAAACCGAGCCTTCACCACTTCCTAACTTGGGCAGGTTACATCTCTTTGCTCCAGTTCTCTCAGTTATAACATGATAATAATAGAACTCATCCCACATAATCATTAAAGTGAGTTAAAATTTGTAAGACTTCTAGAATAAATTTTAAAAGGTAATTTTTAGTGGAGAAGTCAGGAAAGAGTCTGAGCGTGAACCTATAGGAATGATATGAATATTATAAGTACATATCAGCTAATATTAGAGAAGTATGAAAGACACATTTCATGTGGATTTTCACATTCAATCTTCACAATGTGGCAGTTAACATTATTGCCCTTTTTACAATGAGGCAACTTCAACGAAGAAAGAAAACCCCACAAAGTCATGTTTCATAAAGAGTCCAGCCAGCATGTGAACTGTGGTCTGTTTGACAGAAGAGGTGAAACCCTAACCTCAGTTCTATATTAAAAATTCCATCAGCAAAACCCACTTGGGAAAATGGACAGATGCTGAAAAGGCAAGAAAAAGAAAGTCGTTGAATGGACTCACATGGAGGTGTCTACATCTTCTTTGAAGATATTTCAGACAGAAAACCAAAGTTTCCTCAAGCCAGAACAGTGTTTTAAGCAGTAGGCAGAAACCACTAAGTCACTGATAGAAAAGTTAACATCTTGGAGGAGGGCCATTGCCCACCATACAAAGCCTTCGTTCTGCATCTCGAACAGACAGTAACATAACACCAAGAAGTCTACCTGTTGCCACAGGTGTTCACTCTCACTTATGCTCTGTAAGTGCTGCTGAAGTTTCTGCTGCATCTCCTCCTGGCACAGGTGGGAGCCAAAAAATGCAGCCAGCTTCTTTTGTTCCCATTTGTTTAAAAGGCCAAACACGAAACACCCTAAATAAATCCAGTGGACCTTAACTTTTTTTAAATGGGTAAATAGTAGTGCCTCATTACATCCAATGGCTGGGTTGGGATGGTTGGTGTGGCTCTATATGGTGGCACAGAACTCCTGGATACACACATGGATGAACTTGTAGGCATTCTCCGTCTCCTTGCACTTCTGAAGAGCCTTGATGTCCAGCAGTATGGGGACATCAATGGGTCAGCACCAGCTAACCCATTTCTCCTGAGATCCTCTTTACTAAACACAAATGTGCCCATCCACATGTCCTTTGAGGCCAGGGAACACAATCCCTTCAACTGGCCTTGGCTTTATTCATCTGGACAATTAGCCCCCTTGGGTGTGGACAAGTTCAAGATGAAAGAGGTACAAAGAGAGGTGGTCCATCAGCAGGTGAGCACCCTATCTGCCCCCCTTTCCATTTCCTGCTTCAGACAAGTACACATGACCCAGCATAGGATGAGGATTTGACACATGCAAAAGAGTTGCTCATTCTCTCTTACAAAACTGAAGGCTTCCATGGCTCTGCTTGTGTCTTGAAATAAGCAGCAGAAATACAGCTTCCATTCACTTTCACTGAACCCTGAGAGTGTTTTGATTTCTGGGCACTCCAACCTCTCTTCAATTTCCCGGGGGTACACAGGCACAGCCGAGATGAGCAGTGAGGACTCCGGGAACATCTTCTTCTGTAGCAAGCTACTCAGGACCACCTGGACTGGCCGCTGCTCTGTCCATTCACTGCACAGATCCAACTTTAGGTTCGTTCAGATCATGGTTCAGTTCTTCAAAGCCATCGATGATGAACAAGAGTCTGTCTGATTGGAATGTGATCTCTGCAATAGGGGCAGGTGAGTCAAATCAGTCTCTAAAAATCAACTCAGTAAAGCTGGTCATCGTCAGCTGCTTCAGTTCCCAGCAGCAGAAGTAGAAAACATAGGAGAACCTCTCCTGGTAGAGAGCGCCCTCTGCCCAGGCCAATATCAACTTGACGAGGAACGTTGTCTTCCCAACCCCTTGAATTCTTCTAATTTCCTCTTCCCAATTTTCTTGGGAAGAAAAAGAAATTCTAAGTTGTCACATTCTTTCTGGGTGAGTTCCTTCTCCAAGTGATCATAAATCCTGGTGATGGATTCTTCAAACCATAGGTTGCTGAATTTCTCCTTTACATATGCCTGATACTTCCTTGTGTATCCTGAGTCAGTGAGCACAGAGAACGAAAAAAAAAAAAAACATATCCAAGTTAAAACACTCACATACATGTACATTTTGACCCTATGATTTTTCCTCTCAATGTGTTTTCTCAGGGATCTTCAAAGTGTAGCCCACAGGCCAAAGCTGGTTGGCAGTCTGTTTTGCAGATCAGATTTCATGGGGACATAGCTCTGCTCTTTGCTTGTGTTGTCTATAGCTGCTTTCCAGTGACAATGGCCAAGATGAGTATTTGTGACAGACTATATGGCCCACAAAGTCTAAACTATAAACTCCATGGCCCTTTATAGAAAAAGTCTGCCAAACCATACTCAAACCACACACGCTCACACACATAGCTAATCATTGCTACTATTATAGCAAACATTGAAGAAGAACTCTAAACCACCACAGAAGGCTCATTAAATAATTTATGGCACTGTGGACTATTACATAGATGTTGAAAGTATGGAGTAAGGCAGTGTCTATGGTATGTATCCATTTATGTCTAGAAGGGGTGTAGGTTTTCTCTGTACGGAATTTATCTGAAGGACCTGACAGAGGCAGTTACCTCTAGGAGGGAAACTAGATGTAGTAAATGTGATGGAGTGGCACCTAGTATCTGCCTTGACTTTATTTTGGTGAATACTATTTAGGAAGAATGCCAGAAACAAACAAACATGTATACAACTATATTTCCCAGGATCCTTGCTGCTAAGATTTCAGGTACAGGTTAGGTTCTATAATTTACACACATTCTTGTGACACTAGAAGGAGAAAATGGAGTAGAAAACAATCCTAACTCTGTCATGGTGTGTGCCCTATATACTCTCCTCCTTCCCTAGTTCTGGGTCAACAATTGTGAAAGTGCATCTGATTTGTGAAACCTAAATCACATCCAAATTCCAATATTCAAGGAGTCTGAGAAATGCAGCTTTTAGCGTTCCATCTTCTCCATTTTAAAGGGATATGAAAAAAAAAGTGGAAATGAATGTGGAGTGAGTAAATTCATGGATTCTGCCATGAATGGTTTGCTGGGGTCTCTGAGTGTTGGGTTTCCACCTAAAGTCTAGCCCAAGTCTGTATCATAGTCATCATCCCTCTAGAGATGATATAGATAAGTGGCTTCCTGCCTTATTATTCAGATCTGCTTTACTGATCTGAAATGAAATTCAGGCTTCATATAACTGTCCTACAAATGTCATAGCAAAAAAGTCAACATACGCCCATGTTCATTGCAGCATTATGTGCAATAACCAAGATATGGAAGCATCCTAAGTGCTCATCAATAGACAAATGGATAAAGAAGGTGTGGTACACATATACAAAGGAATATTACTCAGCCATAAAAAAAGAATAAAGTCTTGCCATTTGCAACAACATGAATAAACCTAGAGGGTATTGCACTGAGTGAAATAAGTCAGAAAGAGAAACAAAAATACCATATGATTTACTTATATGTGGAATCTCAAAAAAACATTAATAAAACAAAACACTCATAGATACAGAGAACAAATGGATGGTTGCCAGATAGGACGGGGTGAGGAAAAGGTGAAAGGGAATATAATGAATAGCAGTGGAATAACTTTGCATGGTGACAAATAGTTTCTAGAGTTAGTGAGGTGATCACATTGAAAGGTATATAAATGTTGAGTCACTATATTGCACGCCTAAAACTAATTTAATAATGTATACCAACTACATTTTTTAAAAAGTCAATATAATATCCTAACTGTAATTATAGTAAAATAGTATGCATTGCAATACTTAAATACTTCAACAGGGCTACTGTAAAAATGTAGTGAAGCTGCCAAGAACCTACATTATACAGGAATGTAATATATACAAATGCAGATGGTTGTGGTAGCATCTCAGAGACCATGACAAGTGCTGCTATTGGAGCTATCATGCTGTAAAATGCTCAACAACTCTTCATAAAGTTCTGAACAAAATATTTTTTTTCAAAACAAAACAAACAGGCCCTTAAGACTATCTTGCTTAGAAATCATAGTTTCTTGGACATGAACTTTTGCTCATTAATATTAAAATAGATACATACATGACAGTGATTTAGAAGTCTTAGTAAACACTGGCATTTATGGCTGTTTTGAATAAATACACAATTACACCCATTAACCTCAGTTCAATGCATCATCTATAAGTGTTAATTTTCCTTATTTTTGCTAAAGCAATGAGTCCAAAGTTCCTATTATACAGCTTCACCTTAGAGTTTCCAGCTTGAATGCAAAGACCAAATTGTTGGCAATCTGGACAGAGGTTCAATATAGGTTAAGAAGTGGCATTCACCACCTTTACCACATGCAACCACCGTCTTCCATCTACAAGGATAATGTTATCCCATGTGCATTCTGATCCTGCTATAGGCAGACACCATTTACGAAAACTATGACATAATCCTCACTATAAGAAGCCTTGTCCCCATCCCCTAATCCCAGACTCCTTCACCTGTGATCTCTCTCTGGGCTTTCTCAAAGAGATCCTTCTGGTTGATCATCTGAAAGATGCTGAAGGTCAAGCTCCAGGCTTGTTGTTCCTCATAATTCTTCATCAGTAGGTTTGCAAGGTCTTCCCAAGTCACTTCTTCACATCAGCCCAGGGGATCTGCTTGAGGCCAAACTGCGGAGGCTCTTGCTTGAGGAGCTCCTTAAGTTTTTGGAACTGATCTCTTTTGAGCTCCTCCAGGTACCATATCAGGCCAAAATCAGAAAAGAAAGATGATGCCATTTTGAGCAGGGCATAGATGTCAGTCTTCAGGAGAACAAGAAATAAATGGAACCTGTCAAAAATTCAGAGCCACGTCAAATTATTCAAAATTGATTGAGGTAACCATGTCCCCTATGCTAAGTACCTTGCTAGTTTGGGAGGGATGGATATGAGGGAAGAAAGTTCTTACTTTACATCAGACTCATGTGTTCTCACCTTCTCTTTGAACTGGTCACAATGACATTGATGTCTGAAATAAAATTCAGGATGAATAAAAATAATACTCCCAAAGAATTACTTCTAACCCCAACTCTGATGAAGCATAATAGAGATACATAATAAAAAGTATCCAATGTTGGTGTTAAGGAAAGCACTCCTAATGGAGATATGCAGATCAATACCTAGCATAGTCCAGCTGAAAAAATAAACCTGATAAGCCAAAACTCTCCACAGGAAGGCTTCCAAAGTTACAGTATTGAGTTTAAATCTATAGTGTTCCACAGTTCTAGTAATAAGTTCAAATCTAAGGCAAAAACATGATGAAAAATTAGGAGTATTTTTTGTCTTTGGGGTAAATACCCAGTAGAGGAATTGCTGGATCATATGGTAGATTAATTCTTAGTTTTTTGAGGAACCTCCATACTGTTTTCCATAGTGGCTGTACCACTTTGCAGTACCCCAGCAGTGTATGAGGGTTCTTTATTCTCCCCATCCTCTCCAACATTTGTCATTACTTGTCTTCTTGATAACAGCCATTCTAACAGGTGTTAGGGATCCAGCAATCCCTATACTGGGTATTTACCACAAAGACTTGAAAATCCATATCTTAAAAGATATTTGCACACCGATGTTCACAACAGCACTATACACAGTGGCCAGGACATGGAAGCAACCGAAGTGCCCTACGATAGATGACTGGCTAAAGAAGCTGTGGTACATATATACAATGGAATATTACTTAGCCATAAGAAGAGATGAAATACTGTCATTTGTGACAACATGGATGGACCTTGAGATACTCAAGTTAAGCAAAATAAGCCAGACAGAAAAAGTTGAAAATCACATATCATTTATATGTGGGATATAAACCTAAACGCAACGAATGAACAGGACAAACAAACTGATAGTCAGGGACATAGACAATGGACTACTGGTTACCAGAAGGTAGTGGGTGGGAGAGGAGGGGAGAAGTATACAGGATAAAGGGGATCATTATAGAAGGATTGGCGAGGATGAAGTGGGTAAGGGGGGTCAAATATATGGTAGCTGAAGGAAACTGGACTTTGGGTGATAATCACACAATAGAATATATAGAGGTCAAATTATAATGTACACTTGAAAAGTATATAATTGTGTTAACCAATGTTACTCCAATAAATTTAAAAGATTTAAAAAAATAAAAATTAAAAAAAAGTTACAAACTCGTGGCTAGACCTACTAAAGAAAAAAGAGAAAAGACACAAATAAACAAAATTAAAAATGAAAGAGGGAAATTTATGACTGACATTGCAGAAATACAAAGGATTATACAAGAATACTATAAAAAAGTATGTAACACCAAATTTAATAACAGAAGAAATGGACCAGTACTTGGAAAAAAACAACCTTCCAAGACTGAATCAAGAGGAACTGGAAAATATGAATAGACTGATCAGCAGTATGGAAATAGAAACAATCATTAAACACCTACTAAGAAGTAAAAGTCCAGGACCAGATGGTTTCACCAGTGAATTCTATCAAACACTTAAAAAAGATTTAATATCTATTCTCCTCAAAGTCTTCCAAAAAATCTAAGAGGAGGCAATACTTCCCAACTAATTATATGAGGCCAATATCACTCTAATACCAAAATCTGGTAAAGATAACACACAAAAAGAAAACTACAGACCAGTATCTCTCACGAACACAGATACAAAAATCCTAAATAAGATTCTAGCAGACCGAATAGAGCAACATATTGAAAGGTTATACACCACAATCAAGTGGGCTTCATCCCAGTGGCACAGGGATGGTTCGACATACACAAATCGATTAATGTGAAACACCATATAAACCACTTAAAAAATAAGAATCATATGATCATATCAATAGATGCAGAAAATGCCTTTGACAAGATACAGCATCCATTTATGATCAAAATACTTAACAAAATCGATATAGAAGGAAAGTGCCTTAACATAATATAGGCCATCTATGACAAACCCTCAGTCAACATTATACTGAATGGTGAAAAACTAAAAACCTTGCCTCTAACATCAAGAGGGAACAAGACAATGCTGTCCACTATCGCCACGGTTATTCAATATAACATTGGAGGTCCCAGCAAGTGCAATCAGACAAGAGAAAGATATAAAAGGCATTAAAATAGGAAACGAAGTCAAACTGTCACTATTTGCAGATGACATGATTCTCTCTCTCTCTCTCTCTCTCTCTCTCTATATATATATATATATATATATATATATATATATATATACCCTTAATACGCCACAAGGATGCTACTAGAAACAATAAGCAAATACAGTAAAGTCTCTGGATACAAAATCAACATTCAAAATTCCATAGAGTTGCAATACTCTAATAATGAAATGTCAGAAAAAGAAGTGGGAAATATAATTCATTTTGCAATTGCAACAAAAAGAATAAAATACCTAGGAATAAATTTAACAAAACATGTGAAGGACCTGTATAATAAAAACTATAAGAACCTGTGAAAAGAAGTTGAAGAAGATACAAAGAAACGGAAAGATATTCCATGTTCTTGGATTGGAAGAATCAACATAGTTAAAATGACCATATTACCTAAAGCATTATACAGATTTAATGCAATCCCCATCAAAATCCCATTGGCATTTTTAAAGAAATAAAACAAAAAAAAATCATCAGATTTGTATGGAAGCACCAAAGACCCCAAATTGCCAAAGCCATCCTGAAAAAAAAAAGTATGAGGCTGGAGGTATCACTTTGCCTGACTTCAAATTATACTTCAAAGTGACAGTAATCAAAACAGCTTTGTATTGGAAGAAAAACAGACACGCACACCAGTGGAACAGAATTGAGAGTCCAGATGTAAACCCATATTTATATGGGCAAATAATTTTTGACAGAAAAGCCAAAACATAGAGTGGAGAAAGAAAAGCCTCTTCAATAAATGGTGCTGGGAAAACTGGATAGCCACCTTGATGGTTGTGTGTGTGTGTGTGCATTCATGCATGTGTGTGTGTGTGTGCGCTCGTGTGTGTGTTTGGGGTAGATTGACAATTTTGGATAGCGAGGGGCTTTTTTGTCATGTAGCTATCATCAGGAGGTTTCTATAAGGGACTGGAAGGTGTTTTGAAAGGTAAGTGCTACGCCTCAGAAATTTCACAAAGAGTCATTAGCCTCGATTGGTCCATAGCCCATTTCTCTGATGGGGAGTTCAAAATTCAGTATGACTCTTCTGTGTCCCATGCTGCCAGTACTAGTGAGTCCTGCAGGCATGAATGACCAGTGTTTCTTTGTTCACTAATGACACAGTTCTCTTTTGTAATCAGTCTAGGGACTCCCAAACAGACCACCAGCCCTGATGCCAGCAAGGTGTTTTAGCTTTGTTGGCAGCATGTGGATTTCATTTAAATATTGATGATAGATTAACATTTAAATATTGGTACAATACTATTATCCAAGGACACAAGCAATCAGGTATTTAGTAAGAGGCATTTCTATGGAAACGAGACAAACAGTTTAATGATTAGAACGGACCAAATAATTCGGTTTTTGATCCCACAGGGCAGTAATTAAGATTTCTAGATCTGAGCATAAAGATGTTCACTGGAGGCATGAGGGTGGCAGTTGATGTGATAAATTTCTGAGGTTAAGGTTCCACTGGCTTTGGTGGTGGCATGGGATGCACCCGGGGTTTCTGGTAGGAACTGAGGGCTCTCTATGAGCGAGCTGCCATAGGGAATTCTCTGCAGTTTATGTCAACTCATCAGCTTGCAGGGTTGTGGAGAAAAGGACAGGATTAATACTGAGAGACCCAATTGAGAAGAAAAGATAATGTAAAAGTAAATTTGCACTTTCGGTAAGACATGAGAGAATAAGAGAATTCAGTATCCACTCAAGATTTCAGGGAGAAAATTAATACTCAAAGACAATTAAGAAGACAGGCATCTACTATCCATTAAATATTTTTCTACAGTAACTATATTAAATGAAAATAAAAGTGGTCCTGTCTAGAGCCCACCTCTACTAACCTGTTCTGTCTCACAGTCCCTCACTGAGTTTCCACAAAGTTAATGGCCTGCATGACTCCCTGCTTGCCCTTACTAGGTCCCTACTTAGGTAATTAATAGCCTGCCTGCCCTCACTAGGTTCCTACATAGGTATTTAGTAGCCTGACTGCCTCTCTGCCTGCCCTCACTAGGTTCCTACTTAGTTAGTAGCCTTCCTGCCTCCTAGTGAGGAACCTAGTAAGGACAGGCAGGGAGGTAAACAGGCTAGTAACTACCTGAGTCAGAACCTAGTGAGGGCAGGCAGGGAGTCAGGCTACTAACTATCTAGGTAGGAACCTAGTGAGGGCAAGCAGGGAGTCATGCAGCTACTAACTACCTACGTAAGACACTATACCATCAAATGTATTTTTTCTTCGATGCCATCGCTTTTCTCCCTATGCCAGGAGAATTCAATATGGCACTATAGAGTTGATGTGAATGAAAATTCTGCCACATTTAAGAAGTGCCTGGGTTTACTACTAAAGCCTGAGTCACATTTTCCAACTTGAATTTTCCTACTGTTTTATCAGATTCATAAAGTTGTATCAAAGAACAAAACGTAAAACAGAAAACAAACCGAAGAACTCAGACAATTTTTTGTTCCTCACTCACCTGGTCACAAACATTTGATTTATTATTGGGGTAACAGATGACACATGCACCAAATAAAGCCAGAGAGAAAGGACTCCCAGGGCCTGAGATTACATAACAATCATCTTGTCACTCAAGGGACAGGATGCAAACCTGGTCCACAAAGTCTTCGTTTAAAGACACCTCGTTTTTGTTGGGACAGGTCACACGTATTAGGGAAACATCCTCTGGGAAGACCAAACCCCTCACACCTCGCAAAGAGGCCAGAACCATGAACACTTCTGTCATTCTCGGTCACCTTGTGAAATCAACCAGACTAGCATGGTTTGATCCCCAGGATGGACCACTTGTGACATAATGTTCAGTTTCAGTACCTTCTAAACTTGAAAGGAGGCACCTTCACACAGCCATGGTTCTAGGTTTTGAATGGACTCCATTTTCTGCCTTTGGTTGATGCAGAACAGTCCCTTAGAATGATCTTCTCACAAGTATTCTAGAACGCCCTCAGAGTAACACTTTCTGGAAAAACTGCAGTCTGGCTGAAGGAGACAGACACCTGTAGATATCAATAAGGAGTCACCAGTCAGGTCTCTTTGAAATGTGTATGTTACAAAATCCAAGCTCTTCAGAGTGGTCATTGGCTACATGGCTGCAGTTTTCCTGCACATTCATTTGAAGGTTTGACCTCAATGTCATATGAATAAAGGCAAATTCTCTTTATCAAGCAAATACACTGGCACCTGGTGATGTACACATCTGTACAGGTCACATCCAAGCATGTCACCCCTGCCTTTATTTCTAGCCCTTGGGACTGAATCGGTTTGTTTGAGTCCTTGCACCCCAGGAAGGTGGCCCTGTCTGGGTTTGGTGTTCCTCCCTCCAGTTCAGATGGACGCTGGGGTGTGGTGCATGGTGCTTCTCAGCTCCTCACATGAATCGAGATACCTTTGAGAATAGGTAAGTTACTCAGAACCCTACTCAACAACTCACCTTTGAAGCACCTCACCTGCTCTGGAACAGGTCCTGAGAGACAGGGAGCCACAGCACTATGGGTGGCTATCACCTATTTGTGCAAGAATGGTCACTGCATCGCCCTCTCATCAGTTCCCCTTCATGTCTGCAGCATTAGCACATGTGGTCTTGGTGGCACCCATGCCACTGCAGGAGGTAGGCAGGACCAATGCTGTTGTCCCCCAGTTCCAGACTCAGAACCAAGCTCAAGAAATATGTGCTCAATCAGTGGCCAGATTGGGGCTGGACATAGGTACTTACCTGGCCCAGTGCCATCTTCATTTTCCAACCACAAACATATGCTCCCTAAAAAAATCAACTATCTGCCTTACTCTTATCACAAATCCAGACTCACAGGCCAGCCCCATGCCAGGGCCAAGAATCTGCATTTAAACAAGATCCTTGGGGAACTTATATACACTCAACTCTGAGAATCATTGTTCCAGGCCGGTGCTGCCCAAAGAAAAAGTGTGAGTCCCATATGCATTTTAAAATAATCTTATTCCTCAAAACATTAAAAGTATAAACTACCTTATGACCCAGCAATTTCACTTTTGGGTTTTTATCCACAGAAAACCAAAACATTAATTCGAAAATATATATGTATCCCTATGTTCACTGCAGCACTATTTACAATAGCCAAGATATGGAGGCAACCTAAGTGTTCATTAACAGACGAATGGATAGAGAAGATGTGGTACATATATACAAAAAAATATTTCTCAACCATAAAAAAAAAAGTCATGGGGATGTGAAGTATAGCACAAGGAATATAGTCAATAATATTGTAATAACAAGGTGTGGTACCAGGTGGGGACTAATTAGGGGATCACTTTGTAAATTATATAAATGTCTGGTGACTCTGTTGTACACCTGAAACTGATATAAAACTAATCTAAAACCGTACTGAATATTAATAGTAATTTTAAATTTTTTTAATTTTTAAAAAGAAAAAGTGAAGCAAATTAGGAATTGTGCAGTCAGACATGTAGATCTGCTTATGACATTCCTTAAATTACAGGCTACACTTTGAGAGCAGTTGTTCTTATCTTACAAATCTCTGAAGCCCATAATACAGCTCTAGAAGTAGCCAAGCCCCTGCCCCACCCCCATGCACCTTCCAGTGGAGGGAGCAGACCTGCATGTTCTCCTATCTTAGTTGCTGTAGACTAAATAATAAATGTCTCATCTCTCACTTGCTGAATACAAAACATAGGGAATCCTGGAAATTAACTTCAAAAAAATTAGCCTTAGTCATGCAGTCATTTGACCCCCAAAAAGGAGTCGTGTAGCAGAAGGGCATCTCCCATAAACAATTTCTTGGAGGTCCAACAAAGACTATGAAGCAAATATGCAATCAGATATTTTCTGTAAATCGGAGAACGGTTTTTCCAACAACAAAACCTGTCCAGCTTTGGGGAAGGGCCTCCTGACATTATAGATGACAAACTCCACCACAAAGGATGTTTGAAAGTACCAATCATTTATTCAGGATGTTACAGGGAGTGTCCACCGGGGCAGTGCCTTAAAGATCTGACCCCTTTGTAAGGTCTCTCCTGAATCTCTACATCACTGAGAAGCCACAGAGAATAATGCAAAGGCCAGCATGTAGAATTAAGGATGTCTGTGTTCTCATGTGGGCACTGCCTGTTGGTCTCTGTGAGACCTTGTTCAAGTCCACATGAAACCAAGGTTGACCTGGTCCCGGTCAGGACAGTCCCCACCTCAGAGTTCTGTGGATTCAGAAATAACTCATACATGAATGACAGCTGGTGGCCAAACCATTGCCCATGTGTCACATGCCATGATAAAAACATATCATAAAAATATTATAACAAATGTGTAGAGATGAAGAACAGATTTGTCACTGTCAAGGATTATGACTGTGGGGTGGAGGTTTAGGTATAAATAGAGAATAGGAGCACAAGAGAGATCTTTGTGGCAATAAAGTATATTTTTTGCCTTGAATGCAATCGCTTACATGAATATATACCCGGAGTCAAATAGCACAGATCTATACACACACCTTGTACTGTGGTCAATTTTCTGGCCTTGACATTGCACTAGACTTAGGTAAGATGAAAGTTTGGAAGAAACTTGAAAGGCACACGAGACCCCTCTGTGCTTATTTTGCAACTTCCTGTGTATCGACACTTTGAAATACAGAGTATACAGAATATTATGAATCCATTTTATTATTTAAAATCCACTGAGGGGTGACGTCGGGAACATATGGGGCTTCATCCTGGCCTCTCATTCACAGTGATTCAACAGCAGCATGTATGTCAATTCCCTCTACAAGAAATCCAGAGACTAGTGGCGAAATTGCCACACACAGCTGAGTGTGACACCAGCCACAGAAGAACTAGTAGGGAGAGCAGACACACCTTCTTGCCATAATCCCCACCCCTGGTACAGCAAAACACAATTGGGAAGGATGCCCAGCCTCTCCCCGACTGCAAAAGATCTAGACCACGCAACTAGCATCCCAGCTTTTCTAAGCTTCACTCAAGGGACTGGTTTCTCTCTCCTTCTCAGAGAACTGATGGAGCCTGGTACACATGTTATTCCCTTGGGAGTGCAGAGAACAAAACAGTGGCTTGAACAAGAGTCTGACACTCACCACAGACCCTACCTCCAGCTCAGCACAGAAACTCCAGCTCCCAACTTTTCTCTGGGAAAGGAAGCGCCAGATGGCATAATTAGCGTTTTCACTTCTCTACAAGTTTCCCAAGAGACTGGCTTCTGCTCTGCCTATCTTAGAATGCTCAAGGGACACATGATAATCAAAGTGTCAAAAGTTGTAGACAAAGAGAATGTTGATGGTAGCAGGACAAAAGTGACTTGTTACATTCAGAGGGAACCCCAATACAACTATCAGTGAACTGTCAGCAGAAGCCTCGCAGGACACAAGAGAGCAGAATAATATATTCAAAGTCCTGCAAGAAATGAAAAAGGCCAAGAAACCAAACAAAAACAGACTCACAGGAACAAAGAACAAACTGATGGTTGCCAGAGGGGACAGGGGTAGAGGGATGGGTGAAAAAGGTGAAGGGGAATGTAGTTAATAATAGTGTGATAACTCTGCATGGTGACAGATGTTGCTTGGTGATCGCTTCGAAAAATACATTAATGTCAAATCAGTATGTTGTGCACCTGAGACTAATATAGTAAAGAATATTATAATATAGACTGCTGTCTGATACCATGTACAAAAATTAACTCAAAATACATTAAAGACTTGAATATAAGTCTCAAGACAATAAAATACACAGAAGAAGCCATAGGCTCTAAACTTATGGACCTTGGTCTCAGAGGGGTTTTTGTGAACTTGACCCCAAAGGCAAGGGAAGTAAAAATAATAATAATAAATTAATAGGACTACATCAAGCTAAAAAACTTCTGCACAGTAAAAGAAATCACCAACAAAACAAAAAGCAACCAAATGAATGGGAGGAGATACTTGCAAATGAAAATATATAAAAATTCATACAACTCAACAACTAAAAACAGACAATCCAATTAAAAAATGGGCAGAGGATCTGAATAGACACTTCTCCCAAGAAGACATACAAATAGCCAACAGACATATGAAAAGATGCTCGACTTCACTAGCTATTAGGGAAATGCAAATCAAAACCCCAATGAGATACCACCTCACACCTGTTAGAATGGCTGTCATTGGCAGGACAAATAATAACAAGTGTTGGAAAAGTTGTGGGGGAAAAAAAAGAACCCTCATACACTGCTGGTGGGAATGTAAATTGGTGCAGCCACTATGGAAAATAGTATGGAGGTTCCTCAAGAAACTAAGTCTACAATTACCACATGACCCGGTAATTCCTCTTCTGGGTATCTACCCCCAAAAATTGAAAACATTAATTTGTAAAGATGTATGCACCCTGATATTCACAGCAGCATTATTCACAGTGGCCAAGACATGGGCACAACCAATGTGTCCTTAGATAGATGATTAGATAAAGAAGAGGTGGTACATATATACAATAGAATATTACTCAGCCATAAGAAAAGATGAAATATTTCCATTTGTGGCAACTTCGGCGAATCTTGAAATTATCATGCTAAGCAAAAAAAGAGGGAAAGGAGGTGTTGGGGGAGGAAGTGGATAAAGGGAGTTAAATACATGGTCATGGAAGGAGACTAGACTTGGGGTAAGAGCACATGATGGACTTTAAAGATGTCATATTATAAAGTTGTACACCTGAAACTTATATAAAGTTATTCACCATTGTGACCCCAATACATACATTTTATAAAATTTTAAAAAGATAAGAATGCAAAGAAAGACATTTAGAGTATTTAGATTTTTAGTTTTTTTGCTATGACAAATAAAGCTGCTATTCACAATTGTGTACAGATATTTGTGTGGACATGTATTTTAATTTCTCTGAGATAAAAGCTCAGGAGAACAACTACTAGATCATATGCTAACATATGTTTAATTGGGTTGGGTTTTCGTTCTTTTGAGAATTTAATAAACTAGTTTTTGGTGCATGACGCATTCCCACCAGCAACAGTACTTCTAACCAGAATATAAGACTCTGGCTGCAACCATCAATAAAAACAGTTATACTTCCACACCATTAATTTTTTAAATGGAATATTACAAATAGCAGACTATCTCAAAGGGTAGCAGAAATAAAGAAAAAAATAGCCAATTGGACAAATAGAAAACTAAATCTCTAGTTTTCATATTTCAATGATGAAAAGTAAACATTCAAGTGATAAATATGGCAGCTTCTACTGCCAAAAGACAGTAGAAACTGAGTAAATATTACAAGCTTGCACCCAAGACTGGACAGGGGGTTCCCTGCCAGCATGTGGGGAATCACAGTGGACAGAAGCACCAAGAGATTGGCCAGTGCCATGTGGATGAGAGTCATGTGTGTTGGTCTCTGGCTGTGGCCAAGCAAGAGTAGAGACAAGTTATGGCAGAAGAGAGTAATATTGGCCAGAGCTCCAAACCCCTCCTTCATTTGACTTCACCCAATCAGTAAATCTTCCAGCAAGTCAAGCATGTAAAGAAAATCCAGGCTTAAAGGGACAGCTACCCAGGGGATGACTTCAGTGTTCTGAGTAACTCTACAGGATATTGGAGAAGTGCAAATGAGATAAAGACATAAAATAATGTAGAAAAAATATCTTCCATCTGTCAGGTTTCTAATCTGTGTCTATGAAATCAAATCTGCTCAATATTGAGATATGTGCTAGTATATACCAGGTATCATCCGTACTCACATTAAGAGAAATTTTGTAGAAATACTTTAAATATTCCTGAAGGAAGGATAATTCTTTCAGAAAGCTACACTGATCAACGGAGAAACTGCTTTCCTCAATGATTGTATGTATCTTTTATGAGATGATCATTTGATGGAGTGGCTTTCAGATCTCCCAATGCAGCATCAGCATTAAATCAACCTAGGATCATTGGATTTTATGGAAAAGGTTAGTACTGAGTACAAACAGCCAAAGGTAAAACTTCTAGTTATAAGTCAATGAGCCCTTGGGATGTGACATACAGCCTGGTGACTTTAGTTAATAATAGTGCATCGTATGTCAATTCTGATATACTACTTTATTCAAATACCGAGTCACATTTCATGATCATTTTGAAGGGGTAGTTATGACATCACAGTTGGAACTGCCATGATGGACAATTAATTCATAGGATGGGATATACCAGGAGGAAAAACATCCATTGTAAGAAGATTACTTCAGGGTATTCCCCATTAGAGGAGAACACCTTTGAGCATGTACTCATCCTTGTCCCAAGGTTGATGTAAAATGGTCAGGTGGGGACTTTTCTCTTCCATGGCTGTCAGGGGAAGCTGAGTTTCCTCATTAAATGCAGTTTTGTTCAGCCTGGAAAGATAGAAATATTTGACCTCTATACAGCGCAATGCCTATACTTTCCTCTCCATTCTTCCTTAGAAACAACTGGAAGAATTGCATTGAAAGTGGAGAGAAAGCATGAGTCTTTCCTATAGAACAGGAATATGAGAAATAGGAACACGAACCATTTTTTTCACCCTCAGCATGTCACCAGGGCCCTGGCATCTATCTAAAATGCATTCAAATATTCATTCTACAGGTGTCAAATATATACAAATATTTGACAATGCAAATATGATGTTTAGAACAATATTATCTGCAACTGTGCCAGAAATGTACCTTGGGTTGACGTTCTGCTCAACTCTTTATAGAATCCCTCCCACCTCAGAGCTGGGATTACATCTTTATGGGCAAAGTAAGTAGAAGATGGTGTTGCTGGTAAACAAGTGGTTCTCACCTAGGACAACCATGCCTCTCAGGAGACATTTGACAATATCTGAAGACATTTTTTTTTAATTTTAGGGAATAAGTGTGATAACTGTTCTTTAGTTTTTTTTGAGATGTGATTGACATATAACATTGTATAAGTTTAAGGTGTACAATGTGTTTTTCGACACATCTGTATATTGCAATACAATGACCTCCATCATGTCTCTTAATTATAATTTCTTTTTCATGGTGAAAACAATTAAGATCTAGTCTCTCAGCAATTTTAAAGTTTCCATTTTTGATCATCATGATTTGAAGGAGGTGCTACAGTCACATAATGTGCAGGTGGAAGCCAGGGACACCACTCAACATCCTTCGATGCACGGGACAGCCACTCACAGCAAAGAACTCTGTAGCCCACATGTCAATACTATGGAGGCTAGGTAAACCTACCTATAGTAGATTAACCTCTCTCTGAGGTCCCTCAACACTCACTCAAGCAGCTGCAGGGCACAGTCCAGGTGGCTCAAGACTTCACACAGCACCACCAACCCATCATGGTCCAAACTATTCCAGTACAGGTTCAGGCCTCTCAATGATTTGCAGACAGCGAGAGCTGGGGCCAGGTCCTTACAACAGGCAGAGGTGAGCTGACATATTTCCAGCCTGGAATAGGGAAACATATGAGAAGCCATCCCCAGTTTTTGGTGGGCTGGATGGCACACCATTGTGAGATGCCAATTCCATGCCTCTGAGAAGACTTTATGTTCTAGAGCAGTGGTTCTCAACTGGGGTCACTGTCTTTCCTGGGGGACATGTGACAATGTCTAAAGATATTTGACACAACTGGAGAGTGCTACCAGCATCTCACGGGTAGAAAGAGGCCATGGATGCAGATAAACATTTACAATGCACAGGTCAGTTCCTGCTCCCCATCACAGCAAAGAACCACCCAGTCCAAATGTCAATAATGCCAAGGTTGAGAACCCTGGTCTTATAGGACAGCGTTTTACTTATCAAATTTCTCCAGACACTCTGGCTTTTAAACCGCTCCCCTTCGGTCCTATTAATCCTTCAGATTTTTATATTCTTGAAATAGGGAAGCCTTCTCATAAAGATAATCTGTGGACACTCGAACAAGATTCTCTAGTTTACAGTTAGGGTGCTTCAAAGTTTCACATAACTGTTTGACACCAGAGTCTTGTATTTTATTGTCCCCTAGTTTCAGGATCTTTAGTTTTTCATTGTTACTAAGAACAGCAGAGGGGTTCTTACAGCAAACAGGAGTGAGGTAACACCCTGACAACCTGGGGTAAAAATACACACATATAGATATAGTCACGAGATTGAATGCTTAATGGCCTACCTTATTTCATTTATTGATATGAAGAAAATTCCCAAGTACTTCTGAGATGATGAGGATGATAGTGTGATGGTGGTGATGATTGGTGATGATGACGATGATGATTAATGATGATGGTGATGATGATTGTGATAATGATAATGATGGTGATGTTAGTGGTGATGATGGTGATGGTGATGATGATGATGATGATGATGATGATGATGATGGTGGTGGTGGTGATGACTGATGATAGTGAAGATGATGCTAGTAAAGATCCAACAAGTTCTCAGTTTCTCCTTCTCAGCCCGACACACTGGGCTCTCTGCAATCCTCCTACCCTGTGTGTTCTCCCCATCCCAGGGCCTCTGCCCTTATTGTTTTCACTGGTTGGAATGCTCCTGGCCCAAATACCAGCAGGGCTACCCCTCACTACCTTCAAATGTCTGCACAAATGTCACCTTTTGGTGAGAACTTGCCTTTATATTTTATATAATATCATGTTCCCAGTCACTCTCCTACATTTAAGCTCATTATTCCCCACAGTACTTCTTACCAACTAACATGTGTCTGTATACAAATGCATACATATATGTATATACATACACACCTGTGCATAATTTTGACATACATATATATGCATGTATATGGTCACAGACATATATAGGCACATATATACACAAACATGTATATATCAGATAAGTGTGTATGGTGTGGGTATGGGTATCTGTGGTTCTCAAGCAGGGCACATTGGGCAATACCTGGAGACATTTTTAGTTGCCACACTGGGTAGAATCCAGGGATGCTGCTAAACACCCTACCAAGCACAAGACAGCATCCCCTAACCAAAGAATGATCTGGGCCAAAATGTCAATAGTGCTAAAATTGAGAAACCATGCTATATACACTTATATACACATACTTGCAACCTCACTCATACATGTGTGCACACACCTATGTGTATGCGTATCTATGTATATATATGATGCTCCATAAAATCAACATCCATAGAGCAGTTCATTTACCAATTTATCTCATCTACCCAGAAGAGTTCCCAGTACCTACTAGGGGAATGAATGATCCTCTTGCTGTGTCTCCTACCACCATTTATCACTGATAATAGTTCTGTATGTGCCTTACTCCTGCTAGCTGCCTCAGGTTTTTGAATTGGGGAATATCCTCAATCTCCATTCTGGGAGAGGTAAGGCACCCTCACAAGTTCATCTAGCTAGTCTAGTCAAGAGAACAGAGAACTCCATTTCCAGTCATGCTGAGGCCAGAGAACGTTCTACAGAGTAGCAGGTCCCAAAAGTTATGACAAGTCCTTTAAGACACACAAATATCAGCGCACTGCTGGATCTTCCTGGAAGTATCAGGTGGAGTCAACATTTAGCCTCATTTTTTTCAGCAGACCCCCTTCTCTTCTCCTGTCCCATTTCCTTTGCAGGATGACAACACCCAGAAAAAAACCCTGACATTCAAGCATATCGTAGCCAGACCTACCGTAGCTACTACTGTAAGTTGCAGCTTGGGTGCTTCAATGCTTCACATAGAGACATCACTCCATTGTCTTCCAGGAAGTTGGACCCCAGATCGAGAAGGGACAGGGATTTGTTACACAAAAGTGCTTGGGAGATGTAGTCACAAGCAACAGAGATGAGGCAACAGTACATTAACCTGCAGAGAAAAGGACATATACACTCAATCTTGTCAGCCTGCTTAAACTCTATATGGTAATATTTTCACAAAGCCACATGAAAAAACTGTCATTTTTCATACTCCAAAGTCACTTGAAAAAAATAAGAGAATTAAAATGCTTAACTCCTGTAGAAATACAGAATCAAGAACGTGGAATTTGGTGTCCCAAACTGGGAAACAGAATCTCAGATCCATGTCAGATTGCCACCAGCTAGACAACCTTGGACAAAGTCATCCTTCTTTGAGACAGTGTGCTTATTTATTTGGTGGAATGTGCTAGATGAAATCCTATTTAACATGATTTTTCTTTCAAAATATTATTTAAAAATTATGTTCTTTATTATTTAAAAATTAACAATATTTGTGGTTTTGAGTCCTTGTATACACGGTATTAGAAATTTGAAAAATAAGGGGAGGAATAAGAGAGAAGTTTCTCTACCTGGTAGCCCACAATTGAATATGACACCTTGAATGTAGCTGGTTTAGTTAACATCACGTTTAATCAAGAGATTTCACATGGAATTCTACACTTTCCAGCTACCACGAGATAAGCCAGATACCTGGAATTTGGCAGCAGATGGTCACACAGGAGAAGGGAACAGAAATTTCCTCTCGGGCGGGGCAGGCAGTGTCCAGCTCACTGTCACCCCCACCCAGCCCTTGCTCACTCCACTTATCTGCCCATTACCCTTCAGGAACACCCAAGAATGTGACATCTAACAGGAAGACTACACAAGTCCTTGATAAGAAAACACTACTCATTTGTGATGGGTCTTCCCTTCTAGTGTTCTCATTTTTGAGATCAGACAATAGACGCCTAATTTATACTTTTCTCAACAAAATAAGCACTTTCCAATATTTCAAAGATTTGTCAGTACTTTAATGGTTGCTTGCTGTAATCTCCAAGGGCTCACTATGCTATGATTACACATTCCCTGAATATTTCCACATGCATTCTCTCACTTGCTGCCATTTTAAATTATACCAAATTATCATCTTGCATTAAAAAAATTTTATTTCAAGTGCTGAGGTTTACTATTAACAGACGTTTCATTTTGGTTTATATGTCAACTTACCTTGCAAAAAACCCAACAAATTAAAACTTCAATCATAGTATAAATTTGCCCATTTTGCAGAATCCAGGCCAAGTGAAGTCTTTCTTAAAATTGTACACATTTGTTAAAAAGGGTGTTAATTTGTTGAACATTTTTGCTTTTTAAATTACTAGTGACATTCTTTAAAAATAAATATAAATTAAAAATTTAAAATGACCAGCAACATTCTTGCATCTTTGGTAGTCTTTCTTTCAATGAATAAAGATTTAAGAGTAAAAAATAATAATAATAATGTTAAATGATGTATTTTAAAGAGTTCTTTTGATAAACAACTCTTTTTAATTATCAGTCATTGCATACAGTATAATTCAGCAGTCCCTAACCTTTTTGGCACCAGGGACTGGTGGTCCTATGAGAATCTAATGCCTGATGATCTGAGGTGGAACTGAGGCATTGATGTTAGCAATGAGGAGCAGCTGCAAATGCAGATGAAGTTTCACTTGCTGGCCCACCACTCACCTATTGTGTGGCCTGGGTTTTTAACAAGCCACAGATAGTACCAGTATGCAGCCCAGGGGTTGGGGACTCCTACTCTAGTTCTATTTATTGTATAACATCAGTTAATAGCTAAATTTTATCTTTCAGTATGTCACTTCTTTAGTACCTCTAAAGATGTTTCATACTAATCTTTATAGCTCAGAGTTTTAGGGGTTTTTTTTTTCCCTTTTCTTTCTTTTTGAAATAGTTTGGTTTTAGTGTTTAATGTTTCTGGTACTTACTGTTGAATTTCTTTTACAGTCTGAAAAGTCATCTCAGTGATAGTTAGCATCCTCACTCTGTTCTATTTTAAATGCCATGGTGCATGTGCATGATCCATATGTACATACGCGTGCACACATGCATGTACACACAAACAAAAGTTTTACTCCCAGACAACTCATCTGCTTCCACAGGCTAAGGTGTTCTTGCACCTGCCTCAATTTAAGGCACTGAATCTCTCTGCTTGAATTAACACTGTATTTCATGTGCATACTCCACCTTCTCAGCCTCCCCCATGAGCATGTGGTTGCCTCGATAGCTGAGGGGTCTCTCCTGTTTCTTCCTAGCCCTTCCTATTCTACCCACCACCTCTCACACTATAATGGAGGAGACTCAAAGTCATCTCTCAAATTCATTGTATTGAATTCTCAGCACCAGGACAGAGACACAATGTTTGTGCCTCTGTGCATCCCTAAGCTAGCACAGCGCCTCACATTCAGCAGAGATGTACAAAATTGAATTAATGTTCCAAGCAAGACTGTGTTACCAAGGAAAGAACCAATATGGAGAAAAGGGAACCGTCATGCACTGTTGGTGGGAATATAAATTGGTACAGCCACCATGGAAAACAGTCTGGAGGTTCCTAAAAAAGTTAAAAATAGAACTACCTTATGACTCATCAATTCCACTTATGGATATTTTTCCAACGAAAACCAAAACACTAATTCAAAAAGACACATGCACCCCTATGTTTACTGCAGTGCTATTTACACAATACCCAAGATATGGAAGCAACCTAAGTGCTCAACGATAGAAAAGTGGATAAAGAAGATGTGGCACATATATACAATGAAATCTTGACATTTCCTACAACACAGATGGAACTAGAGGGTTTTATGCTAAGTGAAATAAGTCAGACAGAGAAAGACAAATAGTGTATGATCTCACTTACATGTGGAAACTAAAAAATAAAATAAACAAATGAACAAAGCAGAAACAGACTCACAGAGAACAAACTGATGGTTGCCAGATGAAAGCGGGATTGGAAGATTGGGTGAAAAAGGAGAAGGGATTTTAAAAAGATTTTTAGAAATTATATATTTTTATATACTTTTTATATTTATATACTTTATATACTTTAATTTTTATTTTTCAATTAGAGTTAATATTCAATATTATTTTTATTAGTTTCAGATGTACAGCATAGTGGTTAGACAGTTATATAATTTATAAAGTAATTTTCCCAATTATACTCTTATGAATTTATATATTCATATGCACTTATATTTATATTTATATATACTCATATATTTATATATGCTTTTATATATTTATATTTTTCTATCTTATTTATATTTTTATTATTTACATGATTTATAAATATATGCCACACAATCTGTGACTCTCAGTGTCACGACAGCAGACTTGAGTACACCCTGACTTCTCCCCAACCAATCAACTTTAGGAAACAACAGAGGCTAAAACAAGTAAACGTTCTGCCGTGTTGAAACACCACAGTGGGAATTATGAATAGGAAGAAAGAAAAAATAAAGGAGAATGAACTGACGAGAAAGTGGCAGCCTGGAAGCATTGTGGCCATTCCGGGCAGAGGGTCTCCCTAATTGTGTGGGCAACATCCATGGCACTTCCAGCCCAGATATTGAGGGACCAAAGGGACAGGGTCAGTCACAGTCAGAATGGGATAGGTTTAGCCTCCTAACAGGGAGAAGTGCTGCCACAGAAAGACAGGGAATGCCCTTGATAGCCAGAGATCTATGTGAGAAATGAGGGCATCAGGGCAGCAAGGGCAGACCCCCCAATGATTTTGTCACTGAAAACACTGTGATTCACAGGGCAGGCAGCTGCAATGGACTCAGACTCCAGGCCAGCAAGAAGTCCTGAGTTAGTGGACAGTAGGGTGAGAAGATGCCCACTGAGTAAATATGCAATCAAGACTCATCGCCAGTGAAGGGTCAACAACCTTAGGGATAGGAGACAAACTAAGATGAAGTGTTAGTAGGAAATAACTCAAGCAGAGGAAGACAAACACCATGTGATCTCATTTACATATGGAATCTCAAGAACAAAATAAATGAACAAACATAACAGAGACATACTCATAGATACAGAGAACATTTTGATGGTTTACGGATTGGGAGGGGGGTTGAGGGACTGAGTGACAAAGGGGGAGAGATAAAGAAGTACAAATTTGCAGTTACAAAATAGTCTTGGGGATATAATTACAGCACAGGGAACATAGTCAATAGTATTATAACTATGGATGATGCCAGGTAGGTACCAATCAGGGTGATCACTTCATAAATTATATAAATGTCTAACCACTATGCTGCACACCTGAAACTAACATAATATTGAAGGTCAACTGCAATTGAAAATTAAATTCTAAAAAAAATTTTTAAACATTTGTTAGGCAAAAACTACAACGGAGGCCACAGTTTGAATGTACCCCTGGACCAAAACATGCACAGTCTCAAAATCCAAGTGTGACCTCGACTTTCCCCAAATGTGGGTGCTGATCTTAAACAAAACTTAAGCTTTCTTCATGTCAGGGTGACCTTGAAGATTCCTAGCTAATCAGCTGCACAGAGGTGAATTGATCCAACAAGACGGCTTATATGGCTCTTGTGATCACATGTAGAAGCAAGCAATATAGTTTGTTTCTCCTACAAATTTGTATCAAGTAATGCTTTCTGAGTTAACTTTTGACATATCAGATTATAGTTCTGTGTCGACAAATTAATTTATCAAACCAAAAAGCTTAATATTGAATGTCAACTATAATTGAAAAAAATTTTAAATAAATTTAATTTTAAAAAAGAATTACAACAAAAGGGGAACATATGAGGAAATTAAGGCTTATGAAAAAGTGATGGCTTATTATTTCTGGAAAATAATCTAACATTACTCTTATTTCTAGCCATTCTTACTTGTTCATTGAATATTTTAGTTTATTAAAATATTTGTACATATTCAAAGAAATAACATACTAAAAAAAATATATATATAAGCGAAAAGTTTGTGCACAGCAAAGGAAACCATCAATGAAATGAAAAGACAGCTTACTGAGTGGGAGAAGATATTCACCAATGATACATCAGATAAAGGGTTGACATCCAAAATACACAAGGAACTGATACAACTCAATAACAAAAAAAAAAAAAAAAAAACAATCCAATCGAGAAATGGGCAGATGACTTGAATAGGCATTTCTTCAAAGAGGACATACAGATGGTCAATAGATATATGAAAAGATGTTCATCACTAACCACCAGAGAAATGCAAATTAAAACTGCAGTAAGATATCACCTCACACCTGTCTGAATGGCTATCATTAATAAATCAACAAACAACACATGATGGTGAGGATGTGGAGAAAATGGAACCTTCATACACTGTTGGTGGGACTTCAAATTGGTGCAGCCACTATGAAAAACAGTTTGTAGTTTCTCCGGATAAATTAAAAACTACCTTTTAACCTAGCAATTGCACTTCTGGATATTTATCCAAAGAAAATGAAGCACTAATTTGAAAATATATATGCACCTTTATGTTCACTGTAGCATTATTTACAATAGCCAAGATATGGAAGCAATTGATGGACCTAAGTGTCCATCAATTGACAAATGGATAAAGATGAGGTGGTACATATATATAACAGAATATTACTCAGCCATTAAAAAGGAAATCTTGCCATTTGCAACAACATAGATGGACCTAGAGGGTATTATGCTGAGCGAAATAAGTCAGAAAGAAAAATAAAAAGCACATGATTTCACGTGTATGTGGAATCTAAAGAACAAAATTAACAAACAAACAAAACAGAAACAGACTCATAGATACAGAGAACAAACTGGTGGTTGCCAGATGAGAAGGTGTGGAGGGTGGGTGAAAAGGAGAAGGGGAACATAGTCGATAATATTGTGTAAAGTTTTCATGGTGACAAATGATGTCTAGAATTAGTGGAGTGATCACCCTATAAGGTATAAAAACATTGAATCACTATATTGTATACCTGGCACTAATATGATACTGTATACCAACTCTACTTATGTAAATTGTTTTTAAAGCCAGAGTAGAGAGAATGAAACTCTGCTTTAAAGAACAGGTTGATGTCCAGCTTACACAAGTTTTTGGAGTCCACAAATGGGTTGAGCCAGTGCTTTGCAGAGGATGGTCTGGGAGGCCTCGTTGAAGCTACAGTCATCCAAATCCAACACCTGGAAGTTCCTGCTGGTGGTGAACACCAAGCAGAGGTCCCTCCAAAAGCATAGCTTCTGGGTTTCACTATAGGAGAACAAACACCATGTTTCTCCAGTGGTGAAATTCAACTCAGGACATGCTCAAAACAGGCAGGACACCATTCCCCAAACCCCTTCAAGCTGACAGATCCCTAGGGAGAGGTGCAGCCAGGTAAACTGAGTCAACACTACATGGCAGTTGACAGCGCAAACTCTGAGGTCACACCAATGGGATCGAACCTCATTTAAACCACTTATTAGTTATGTGACCTGGGTAAGTTATTCAATTGTATTCTGCCTCCATTCTCTTCTTTTTTAGGCAATAAGTTGATATCTGAACAAAGGTTAGTATTGGGTGATCTATCAGTGAACAGGGAACATTATTAAAAAACATGACCACACAGGTATAAAATAAATAATTCCTTGGGATGTTATGTGCAGCCTGGAACTACAGTTAACAATCCTGTTTTGCTTATTTGAAAGTTGCTAAGAGAATAGATCGTAAAAGTTCTCATAACAAGAAAAAAATTCTGCACCTATGTGTGGTAACAGTGTTAACTAGACTTATTGTGGTGATCATTTTGCAATATACACAAACATCAAATCTTTATGTTGTACACCTGACACTGATATATCACATGTCAATTATACCTCGATTAAATTAAAATTAAAAAAAGAAAAACATGACCGTGAAAAGTGGCATGTATTTCAGAGCCAAAGTGAGAGCTGGTAACCTAAACCTGATGAAGCATACAAGTTAAAATCAGCAAAGAGAAAAAACACACGGAAAAAAAATCAAGAGAAAATCAGGTACAAGATCCCAAGAGTCCCTTCCTAGTGGAGTCACCAGGATATGCTAAAATACCATAAGGGCAAGAAAAAAAAGGCATATTCACGGCAACAATAAAAACTGCCTTTCTTTCAATCTCTCCCTTGGCTCCAAGTAGGTAAAACATTTATTCCTATTTATACAGATGGGAAAACCTCAGATGTCACTGCTCACGGTCACACAGCTAGAAAATTTTATTACAAAAGCCATGTTTCTTAAGAGCGAAAGTATAGTGATCCATGAAATACCCAATGGGAATTGGAATGAGCTACAGGTATGGTATGGGGAAGGGCAGATATTAATAGATGGACTTACCTTAAGGTGGCTCCATAGTCATCTGAAAACACATTTTCTATACACAGGTGAAGTTTCTGCAGATTTTGGCTATGTTTGAGGCAGAATTCAGATACCACCAAATCATCTGTGTTATTGATATAAATGTTAACATCTTCAAAGAAATCCATCACATGTGTTATAAATTCTTTGTCCTCGTTCTCACTCAAATAAACTGTTGAACAACTCATGGAAACTCACTACAACCTGGTTGGGGTCGTTCTGACTCAAACTATGAAGGCATTCGGTTATTTCCTGCTTTATCTCCTTGGACAGTGAAAAACCAAAGGCCATCTCCAGCATATTCATTATTTGTTCCATGGAAAACCCAAACAGAAAGATAGATCCCCATCTGCAAAAGGTAGGTTGGGGCTTGAGTCACAATTGCTTTTAAAAGCTGGGCTACACTTCTGATGGCTGTGTTAGCATTGTCCTGGGGTTGTCTAAGCAAATACAACATGAAAGCACAAAACTCTTGGATACACACGTGGATGAAAGTGAAACAATCGCTGTTCCTTTGGAGAAGTCATAAGTCTACCCACATGGAGGCGTCGGGTTCCCATACCCCATTCCTCCTGAGGTCCCCAGGATGAACACGAACATGTCAGTCCAGATGCCATATGCAGCTAGGGTGCACAAGCTTTTCAGCTGGGCTCTGCTCTGCCTTGGTGGACGGTTCCCCAGTCCTGATCTGAACACACTGGTAAAAAAGGAAACATACAGAAAAGTCGTAGTTTGAGAGGCAATCTCAAGGTCTTCTCCTCTCTCCAACTGCCATTTCAAACACATACAGACTGTTTGTGTGAAACATTGGCTCTCACAAAACCAAAGGCTCTTGAGGCTTTATTCTTCTCCCCGAAAAAATGGGATAAATATAGTTTCCTATTGTGTTCAGAGAGCCCTAGGAGAGTGACATACTTTGGATGCTACAACAAGTAAAAAATTTTCTTCATGCTTGTCATTCCCAGTGTGGCCAGCAGAGAAGACTCTGGAAGCGATTTTTTCTGCAACAGACTGTTCAGGATAACCTGCATTGGTTGCCACTGCCTCCAATCACTGCACCAGTTGGTGTTGAAGTCTAGGACAAATTTCAGTTCCTCGAAGCCATCTATGATGAACAGAACCCTCTCTGGCTGGGAGAAAATGTCTTCAATTGGCTCTGCAGACCCAGGCCAGTCTTTGGAGAGGAGCCCCACCAAGCTCGTCTCTGTGATACTATTCATGTCGCAGCCATCCAGGAAGATGATGAATGTGAACTTTTCCTCCCATAAGTTTCCCTCTACCCACTCCAGCATCACTTTTCTCAGAAGGGTTGTTTTCCAGTTTCTTGAGAACCTTGCAAGACCAAGGTGAGGGAGGGCCGTCCAGCCTGGCCAGCAGTATACACAGCACTCAGTTCTTCATATTCATTCTTTGTGGCTTCAGTGTAGAAATCATCAGGCACTTGAAGGCAGGCTTCCTTTTCCCATATGAGACGAAATTCGTCCTTCATGTGACTTTTATAGGGGTCGAGCTTATCTGAGTTAATGAGGACAGAATCCAAGACAATTTAAAAGTGCATTGATTCACAATAGCTGAGACAAGAAATGACTGGATAAAGAGGTGGTACATATATACAACGAAATATTACACACAGCCATAAAATATGATAGTAGAATACTGCCATTTGCAACGACATGGATGGATCTCAAGGGTACTAAGTGAAATAAGTCAGACAGAAAAAGACAAGAACCACATGATTTCACTCATGTGTGGGATATGAAACAGAAAGTAACAAACAAAACACACAAACTAACTCATAGACACACAACAGTATGGTGGTTTTTCTAGAGAGGAGGGGAGTGGGGGGAGGAAAAAGAGAGTAAAGGGGGTCAAATATAGGATGATGGCAAGGACACTAGACTTTAGGTAGTGAGCACACAGTGTACAGATGTCATATTACAAAGTTGTACACTTGAAATATATGTTATTAACAAATGTTACCCCAATATATTTAATCTTTTTTTAAAATGCACTTATTTTTTCATACTCATAACAACCCTACTGAGTTACTTATACACATGAGGAAAGATATACATCCATGGATGACCAGGCTAATTAACTTAGTTTCATTAGAATCTATCTGAAATCCTGTCCACGCAAGCACCTCACCAAAACCAGAAGCCTATCTCAGAGTTGCAGGCTACACAAAGTGTGGACACTTGGAAATGTGGACACTTGAAAATTATATTCCAAACTGAAAAGGGGTAGGAGGTGGTCTCTCCCAAGTAAAGAATTGTAAGTGCCACCATGTACGGAGGGTATGCCAGGAATCAGGTCAAAGGGCATTGCTCCTGCTATCATATCTTGCATCTCCTCAAGAACCTATTAAGATTCACTCAAATCCCACTGAACAAAAAATATTGAGAGTTTATTACTCAGCTAATTTGGACTAATGAATAAATATTAGGATCAGGGGTTTATCCCATCTCTGACCTGCAACCGTGAGGTCTAGTTGATTCCTACTGTGCCATGCTACTGTAGTTAATTTGAGAAAGGCACCCTTGAATCACCCTTACTATCTACCATCCATGTTCAAGGCAACACATTAGGGGAGGTGCACAAAACTACAAATACAGACAAGGACCTCATCCTGTGCTGAAGAAATGCACATCACAGTGGGAGAGTCATCTTTGCATGTCTTCCAAGCAAAGGGCATTCATCGATAGCTTTGTTCAAGAATGTATGACTAGAAAACGGCCTTGGGATGAAAAGAGAGTTTTTCCCTCTCTGGAACAGAAAAAGATTAGTTTATAAAAACAAAAGAAATTGAGAGATCTCTCTATCTCTCTGTCTCTCTATCTGTCTGTCTCTCTTTCCTTCTAGGAGGAGGGACAGGGTCATCCACAGTCATGATCTGAGATCAGCATCTCTGGATCTTTCACCTGTGACATGGACCTACCATGCACACAGTGTCCACCTGAGCTCACCTCCACAGTGCCACCAAGAAACTCTGGAACAAGAGGAACCAATGTCAACATCTCATGTTTCCTATTGTGCCATGAGCAATAACCATTCTACATCCATCTGGGCATATTATGTCCTTGCAGAACCAGTTTAGCAGAGGGTTGGAGTGGACCTAATGGCGGCTTGTTGCTCTGGAGCTGCCTTAACGAACAACAGTCCTCACCACTAAGCTAGGTGTCCACACACCAGGAGGCACCCTTTGGTTTATCTACTTCCATGCTGATACTTCAGGGTGATTATAATCCTTCTCAGTCTCAGTTCGCTTATCAGAACAGAAAGTCTAGTCTTACAAGTAGATAAAATCACTGAGAGAATAACATGTAAGACTGGTCAAAGCAGCTGCGGCTTTCAATTACTGTCTTAAAGATGAAATTTTTTTAAATGACTTGTCTGAAATTTTGTCTCTTCATTTGCCAGGACTTAAAACTTGACTCATCCTCTTTCTGGGGGAAAATAAAGGAGTATCCTCCCAGAGGAAATGTATAAATCCCAATGAGTCAAAAATAAGTGATGTGGAGTCAGATCTGTCCCTTGAGGGGACACTGTTCAGTCCACAGCCTTCCCATTGGCAAATCTCAGAGTCATGGTGAGAATGAAAAGATATTATGCATAAAAAGTGCTTCCTGCATACTAGGGACAGAAACACACTATAATTATATCCTAACATTAGGACTCTGCCTAGGAATTCTATCTCAGCAGATCTGGTAATGCAGGCACTAAGTCCCAAGTCCTCTCCCTGTGATTGTATAGACTTGTGTTGGGACAGAAAAATGGAGACACCACTTAAATGACAGTCTGTCTCAGGACACTACCCACCTGCCATCCATCACCAGCCCATGTATGAGCAGAGTTGGCTTGCAATTCTTCTACTGCCTCCAAGGCTCCCATTGACCCATGATACAGTGTCAACAGACAGAAGGGTGGCCATTAGCTTAGTGACAATGTCACCTTCTTTATGACAAGCTCTCAGTGGATCCACCTCCCACCATGGCTCCCACCCTTGCATCCCACACTTACTTCTTATCTCTTCCTGAGCGTTGGTCCAGAGGTCACACTGATTGATCTGTAGAAACAGGCTCAGTGTCACCTCCCATGCCTGTTTTCCTGGGTAATGCTTGTCCAGTAGTTTTGCTAGATCTTCCCTTGATGCTTTCTTCAGCATGGGCCACGGGATTGGCTTGAGTTCAAATTTCAGAAGTTCTTGTTTGAAGAGCTCCTTGAACTTCCAGAACTCTTCCTTTCAGAGCTCTTTCAGGTACCAAAAGAGGCCAAAGTCAGAAAAAAGAAATTCGGCCATTTTGTCCCAGGATTGTAAGCTGACTCTTCCAGTAGGGGAAAAAAAAGTCTTCAAATAAAAAGAAAAGAAAGAAGTGATTCCTGAGGGAGAATGATGTCATTACAGAGTTAAATCACAGCAGTTGAAAGTGGCTTCAGCTTACTAATGTCACCCACCCAACTTCTTGCTGAAAACACATCTGGCCAGCTGCATCTGCAGAAGGCACCCCATCCTTCCTCTACATTCCACAATCATGCATGTAGATTCGGTGCTAGAAACAATGTCATTTATGCTAAGCCAAATGCCAGGGAAAGCTGTAACTACCTAAAACCATAATAAAGCTTTGGGGAGTTGTCAGTGGGACAAGGATATTGACCTTGTGTCATTACGGGAGCTTCTGTTTAAAGTTCAAAAAGACCGTGTTATTAACGTTCCTTGAAGGAGGATAGTTTCTGGTCTAGCTTGACTAAGTGATGAAGACCTTTAAGAATCAAACACCTTTGTATGTATGAACCACATCTTCTTGATCCAGTTATCCACTGAAGGACTCTTAGGTTGTTTCCATGTCTTGGCTATTGTAAATAATGCTGCAGTGAAAATGGGAGTGCATATATTTTTATGAATAAATGTCCTCAAATTTGGGGAGTAAATAACCAGAAGAGGGGAAGGGGGTGAGAGGAGGACAAAGCGTAAAGGGGGTCAAATACATGGTGACAGAAAGAAGCTAAACCTGGAGTGGTGAGCACAAATGGAGTACACAGATTATAAAGTATTGAGAAATTGTACACCTGAAATTTATATAATTATTAACCAATTTTTTCCCAATACATCTAATTTTTTAAAATATCAAACACTTAAAGCTATGCCTTTGGTGCATGAATGTTTTGATGAATCCCTGAAATGTAGAAAACAAAGCTATGGTTGGAAAAAAAAAAGTTCCAAATTTCCAAACGAGTCGTTCATGGGCACTCCGGCTTATAGCCTGTGGTCCTGGATCTCCATCTCCATGATGGGTCAAGGAAATATGCTTCAAGCCACATGGCTGCTCTGTACACAGCAAAAAGAGAAGGGATGAAAAGTGTAGATAGTGTGAATGGCTTCAGAAATTCCAACATCTATCTCACTGAAGTCCTCCCCCCACAGAACAAAACAAAACAAAACAAAACAAAAATCATAAACAGAGGGAAAGAAATAATTTATAGAAGAAAGCTTTCCATACGCATCTTCAGGATAGAAGACCTTGCCAAGAATTAAGTCATCGAAAAGATAAAAACTCACATCATATTCAGATTCCATAATTCCAAAGTTAAAGAAGTCTAGGGCAGTTAAGTGTATTATACAACTGTAACATAACAAGAGCCACATTTGTAATTTTAAACTTCTGAGTAGCCTCATTAAAGAATTTAAACCAACAGGGGAAATCAACTTTAATAATATATTATTTCACCCAGTATGTCTAAACTATCAATTCAATATGTAAGCAATATTCAATTTGATGAAATATTTTGCTTGGTTTTTTAAACTGTCTTCAAAATTTCAGTGTGCATTTCACACTTAAATAGTGTCTCAATTCAGATGCTAAATTTCTATTGGAAATACTCGATCTCTGTTTAAATTTCATAAAATATGCAAGTGAGGAAAGGAAATTCTCATACTCAAGGTATTTCATAAATATACAAGCCTCCTGAAAACTAAATTGGGAGTCAGTGTTAAAATTAAAATTTGCATTAATTAAAATTAAGAATTCAGTTCCTCCATCTCACTGAATACTTTGCAAGGGTTTGACTGCCACACATGCTAGTGGCTACCATTTTAGATAGTGCAAGGTCTAGACTTTCAGAATATATGAAGTTTACTAACCAGAAGGAGTGACAGTCAAATGATTGAATACCATTATTATAACAGTGTAAAAATGCATTTCAATAACATCTTCCTTGTTCACATCTCCCCTCTTTATTCCGGCCGTGACTACTTTGGAAAATATGTTGTTATGGTTATTGGTATCAATTCCTCAGTGAGTCAGCCCCAAGGACAGAGCAGAGAGTGATATCTCCAGGCGCCAGCTGCCTAGGAGTAAATAGCTCCAAGGCTCCAAAGAAGAAAAATAAAACAATATTGCCGCTGGAGTACAGATAGCACAGCTGTCCACCAGAAACCATATTTCTTTGTGCTAGATGCTAACCGCTAACTTTCGCTTTTGTAATCTGCTTGCTTGCTTGATCAAGGCCAACCAGGACATAGTTTCAGGCTTTATAAGCTGCCTCCTCCGGAGGCTCAGGGCTGACTCTCTAGTGGGGAGGGTCAGTAGCCGGCCGGCTAATAAAGGCTCGTAATTAATCTCAATTGGCTCCGTGGGTCTTAGATTTGAATGCGCCATAACAATTATATTTCATAACTGCCACACTCATTCCCAAACAACGCACCGAGAGTCACTTTTTGACAAAAGCAAAGGAATCCATTTGTGAAAATCTTTACTGACAATTCTGAATGTAAGTCAACATAAAAAGAAAAAAGTCTGCAGATATTAAAACAAACTCTTGATGCATCTACAATTAAAGCACAGTAGGCCTCACAATTGAAGAGGCAAGAAGAGTACGAAGTGCGGAATAAACCAAATCACAGACAGACACCTAGTAACTGATAAAGCATGCATTTCAAACCACCAATGCAAAGGTGGACTTTGTGATTAATAGTTCAGGAACCACTTGTTGGCTAATTAGAAAGAATGAAAATAAAATTCAAGCCTCACCCCTATACAAGAATAAAATGATATATATCTGTGACCTAAATATAAAACTGAAAAACCTGCAAGTATTAAAATAGTGTGTGAATTCCTGTGTTACCTGGATGTAGGAATAATTTCCCAATTATGACTTAAAATCCAGATACAGCAAAAGAGGATTTGATTTTTTTAAAGGCTCACATAGAGGTACATATATACAATGGAATATTACTTAGCTGTAAAAAAGAATTGAAATCTTACCACTTGCAATAACATGGATGGACCTAGGGTCCATCCACATACTGTGCTGAGTGAAATAAATCAGAGAGAGAAAGACAAATGCTATATGACATCACTTACATGTGGAATCTAAAAATCAAAATAAACAAACAAACAAAATGAACACAGACTCATAGATACAGAGAACAAACTGATGGTTGCCAAATGGGTGGGTGGTTGGGGCTGGGTGAAAAGGGGAAGGGATTAAAAAATACAAACTAGCAGTTACAAAACAATCACAGGGAAATAAAGTACCAGCACAGGGAATACAGTCAATAATGTTGTAATAGCTATGTGGTGCCAGGTGGGGGCATCATTTCATATGATGTATAAATATCTGACCACTGCTGTACACTTGAAACTAATATTGAATGTCAACTGTAATTGAAAGGTAAATTTAAAAAGGATATTTTAACAAAAATTTTCTTTACAAACACATTACAAAAGTAAGAAGAATCAAGTAGAATTCATTTTAATATATTTTTATTTAAAAATACATGAGAAAAATATATAATTTTAAAACTTACATGTACATTTTAAATATTATAGATTGATGTCATATGATTAATTCTAGTAAATAAAGTGATAAAGTATTTTCTCTCTGGCATCCTTTGCTTGGCACTATTTTGTAAGGCTCATCTGTGTTGCTGTCTGAAGCTCTAAGTGGTCCATTGTATCATTATATAGTATTCCACTGCTACAGCTTCTAAGTGCTATGGTTGACTAGCATGTACATATTTTTCTAGCTTTTCTACAACATGAATGATCCTTCTGTGGAGAAGCTTTCCCATGCATGTTGGTGCATTTAAGCAGACATCTCGCTGGGTTTATATTTATAGGCTGTAGCCTGTATGGATTGTCATATTTATGACATAATCCTCAACTACTTTCCCTCATGAATATAATAATTTACATTTCCACCAGCATCCTATTAGTTTTTTGCTCTACCATACTGCACATACAGAAGAAAGTCTAAGCCGATTTCGATAATGGAAAAGAGGGAAATGACATTAAAATCGCACATGATCTTATTCTAGGAGATGGAAGTAAAAAGTAGGGAGAGAACATCAAAGCAAATTTAAGTTTTCTTCTTATTTGGAGGGAATGTCTTCTAATTACTATAGAGTATAAGGGGTAAATTAGATTTATTGTAGGTTAAGATTTGTAAAGGAACTACAAGTCACCATCATCAATAAAACCCCACATGTCAAAAATTTAATTGTACACCAATGATCATAGCAGTGTTATCACAAGAGCCAAAAGATAGAACCACCCCAACTGTTTGTCAAGGGATAAAGAGATAAAGCAAATTTAATGTATATGCATGCAATGGAATATTACTCAGCCATAAAAAGGATTGAAATTCTGAAACATGCTACCATGGAGAGAAGCTTTGAAAACATTATGCTAAGTGAAATAAGCCAGAAAAAAAGGACAAATCTCATGTGATTTCTCTTATATAAGACATCTAGAATGTCAAATTCACGGAGACAAAGAATAGAAAATAGAGGTGCTGGGAGGGGGGACGGGAGCTGTTCAGTGGAGAGTGTCAGTTGTGGGAAAAATGCTAGAGAAAATGGTGGTGATGGTTACATAACAATGTAAATATACTTAATGCCACTGAACTCTTAAAAATGGTTAAAATAAGGGGGAAGGGGGTTGAGGGAGGACTAAGAAAGTGAAAGGGGTCAAACACCTGGTGACAAAGAGAGACTAGACTTTGGGCAGTGAGCACCCAATGCAATATACAGATGACATGGAATGGGACACTTGAAACTTATATAATCTTATTAACCAATGTCACCTCGATACATTTTAAAAGTGGTTAAAATAGAACCTTTGTTTTACAGACATTTTGCCACAATTAAAAAAAAAACACTTCTGTATCCTGAGCTATTTCTCTAAACATTCCTTTCTGTTCCTTTTCTAACTGAAACCTTCTTCTAAACATGGTGTGGGTGTCCTTTGAAGCCCTCCCAAATGCTGGCTGCTGAATCTGGCACCCCTCGCACCACAGGGTACAGAGGTAGGTGGATGCCCTCACCAAAGAGCCCCAGCTCCCCACGGCCCTTCATCAGGCAGCATTTGATCCTCCAGCCAGCATCTTCTCCTGTTATAGCCATCCTGTCCCTGGCACAACCTGCCTTGTCATCAAACTCACACCACCTGGCTGACTCCCTCCTCTAGGACTTCTGTGGTCACACAAAACCAACGTCAACCACAAAGTTACTTACATGTGATTTAGCCTAACATTAAGACCCCCTAGAAACTCTGGAGGGTAAAAAGTTAGTCTTTAGAAGCCAATCAACCCAATTACCATGAACACCAGTTTGGAACTGCACTCCCCCTACCCACCCATGTGCTCTTCCCTTCCATGACCACCACTTGCCCAAATCCCAGTTTCCTTTTGTCTCCCCAATTATGGGACTCTCACGATCAGAGCTGAGAGGCCAACCAGGACTAAGGAACAGCAGTCCTTTGACTAGTGGGGGGTTCCATTATGTCCCCTTGGTCCTCTGACACTCAAGTCGTCTCATTCGGTCACCAATTCAGAGTCCCCTTCTTCCACCTAGTACAGAGTTGGAAACACAGAGGTTTCAAGTGGAGTGCTGAATGCACCATCTCCCTGTGGATTTGAACGCTTTTCACTTTAGTACGCCCTTGCCATAGCACAGGAGCAGGAACTAGGTGCTGTTGGGCCCCCTCTGCCTTGCTCTTTATGCAAGTTCTACAGTGAGCGCTGAGAAGGGGAATGAAGAAGAAAGAGAAAGTTCCAGGAGAAGACACCCTCACCGGATGCAGCCACTGGTTCTCCAGGATGATGCCCATCAAAGAGCAGCTGTGGAGGCCAAGGCTAAGAGGCTGTGCCTGCCCTCCCATTGGCTGGCATGGCTCTTGATTGGCAAGACTCAGAGAGTCATATGAAACTATCAGGGCTGTGTCCTCTGCCACAGTGTAAACAATCTCCCTTCAGATATGGCTTGCTGTCCCTTCCCAGAATGCTGGTAATGGATCCTCCCAATATGATGCTATCTCTGGGCTGCTGTGAGCAGTCCTCTCCCACTACCAATGACAGTGATTTGGAGACTGGCAGTGGGGTCCCCTCTTGCTTAATCTGAGTGTCTGACTTCCCTGTCCTCTGAGCGATCTCTTGCATCTTCTTGACATTCACAGCAGTGCCTAGAACCAAGCCTTCATGGATGAGGAGACCAACGCACATCCTTGGATAACTAGCTCTGGGTGGGAGGGCCAAAGTTAGCATTTGCAAATCTTGTTTTTGTTTTTGTTTTTCTTAATTGCGATAGGAACACTTAACATGAGAGCTAAACTCTTACCAAAATTTTATATGTCTGACACAGTGTTGTTAACTAGTGATGATACTGTACAGGAGAGTTCTAGAACTTGCTCATCTTGTGTAAGCAAAAGTTTATACCTGATAAAGTGACTCCCCCCTTTCCCCTCCCCTCTCTGCTTCTATTGATTCTCTTGGATACTTCATGTAAGCAGAATCTTGCAGGGTTTGTCCTTCTGTGACTTGTTGTATCACTTAGAATAATGTCTTCCAGGTTCATCTGTGTCATTGCCTATGGCATGACTTCCTTCATTTTTAAGGCTGGGTAATATTCCACCAAAGGTGTCTATTAATACCCCATTACTCTTATCACGGAACCCTGTGTGACCTCTGCCCATTATCACTCTGATCACCAGCACCTGCCACTAATGTCTTAATTGTCTCCATAATGGTCTCTAATGTTAACTGGGTGCTAATGATCTAAGAGCCCTACAGCTGAGGGCATTTCCTGCATGACCCGATTTTCCTCAGCCCTGTGGAGTAAGTAGTATTATTACCCTCTTCAAAGGGACTTGAGCCCATTGAGATAAAGGCTAGAGTTGAGAACATTCCTACTTGATCAGCCCAAATTTTAACCATTTCACTGTATTGGATCAACAGACAGCCATGGCTTCATGCTGTCTGCTAAGACTGGGCTAAGAAACTCAATGGGACTTTTCTCTCAGATAGGTAGATAGATTAGATAGATAGATGATTAGATAAATAGATTGATGATAGATAGATAGATAGATAGATAGATAGATAGATAGATAGATGATAGATAGATAGAGATATAGATAAATATATTTAGGTGAGGCAACTCTTGGTTGACCTCACAGATTGCAAGGACCTTGTCAGCTTACAATCCTTTATTTTTTTATTTTTTCCACCTACAGCACCTGGTCTTCCTACAAGGTCTCCCATCCAAGTACTAACCAGGCCCAAAACTGCTTAGCTTCTGAGATCAGACGGGATCAGGTTTATTTAGGGTAGCATGGCAGTAGACCTGTGAGCTTCATTTTTAGTTAAACCAGAACTCTACCGAAATTCTGACCTGAAGTCTTCATGCTGCCTTCCTAACTCATCCTTAGCTGGGCCACAGTCACACAGTAGAGAAAAATGTCTTGGTTTCCTTTTTTGTGGTTGCCTGGTTGCTGCTCCAGGATCCAGCATAGAAGGTTAAAAGTGATACAGTGTACCAGATTCTCTGTCGTTTAATATCAAAAATCCGGGCTAGGTCATGATGTACTTAGACATCAAGAGACATCAGCGATTACTATACTGAGTGGTCCTGATAAGGGGATAAGTCTGGACCTCTGGAGGGTGTTTCAGAAAATAGAATAGAGGCAGAAATCCTGCATTAGGCAAGACAAGACCGCCACCTGAGGTGGGGGTCAGCCATGAGCAGACAGGACGAGGGTGCCACCTGGTGGTTAACTGCGAGCTGACCCGAATCAGGTTTTATTACCTCATTTATCGAATGTCAGAAGTGTATGTAGCTGTCACAAAGCAAATCTTGTCCAAGTTTTTGATATTTGGGAAATAAAGGCCAAATAAGTAGGAAAATATTTTTAAAAACCAAACCTCAAATTTCATTTGTAGAAACTCTCAGCCTGATTTTCTGAATCTGTGTGATACACCCACATCTCATCTTCCCGGGGTCATCAGAAGTGCCACATCCAACCAAGGTCACATTCATTGTGGACAGAAAAGAAGTAATTCACAAATGGACAGATGACGTGCCCAAAACAGTCCTTTTTCGATTTAGCCGGTTTATTCTTGTTCATTCCTCAGCCGAAAAAACTCTCCCACATAATTATTTCCTGAACTCCCCAACTAGGACCAAATTAATGACCCATGTTAACAGATCCTGACTCACAATAGTTGGTTAATTAGTAAACATTTTTAAAAGATGGAAGAAAGCAGTGTGAAATATGAAGCTGAATCATTTTTGAAATTTTAGACTTTGTTTTTTTCTCTCTGTACCACCAATTGTACTTTCCCAAGTCAACCACTTGGCCACAAATTAGGATTATAAAAAAATTTTTTTCTTCCCCACGAGTCTAAGAAAAAAACAAAGATTATGTCAGGTATCACAAATTGGTGGTCACCAGGTGGGAGGGGAATGGGGACTGGGTGACAAAAACAAAGGGATTGAGAAGCACAAATTAGTGGTTACAAAATAGTCATGGGGGCGTGAAGCACAGCACAGGGACTATCATCAATAGTATTGTAATAACTATGGATAGTGCCAGGCGGGTACTAAAGTATCAGGGTGATCACTTCATAAATTATATAAATGTCTAACCACTGTGCTATACACCTGAAACTAATGTAGTGTTGTTGTATGTTAACTATTTTTAAAAAATGCTTTCTGAGATATGCAAACCACAAAAAAAATGGAATTTCTGATAATATAATTAATTCTTTACTTGATATCAAGTCTTGTGTAAAACCATAACCCAATTTAAAATTCTTAGCTACAGAGTGAAATGGCTGCTGGAAGGATTGTAACTAACTGAGAATAGATGATTTGAAGGTTTGAATTTCTTTATTTTATGAACGGTATTAGTGTTGAAGTTTTTTGTCAACTTTTTCATATGAAGAGATAAAACTAAAAAAATAAATAAGTAAATAAAAAATAAAATAAAGTTCTTATTTTTTAAATAACATTCTTAAGATTATATGCGTATAACAAAAGCGATTTAAAAGGCCCATTTGGGGCAATGTTAGAACAAAAGAGATGTGACCCTGCTGATTCTCAAATGATGCTGCCATCAGTATTTCAATGATTCGAAAAATTATTTAGGCAAATTAGTTACCAAAACTCAAAAGAATTAGATTTCACTATTGAGAGATTTTTTTTTTTTGTCGTTTTTGATATTTATTTCCCAAGGAAGGAACTGTGTCAGAGTGAAAGCAAGTCAAGTTTTCTTTCAGTTTTCCTCAGAGTTTCAGACGGCTAAGATCTTTCTCACGTAAACATGATAATAGATTTTGTTTGAGGATAAGATATTATTCAAGACTAAGACATTATTTAAGAAGAGTCACATAAAACTATTGAAAACACATCATATGTTTTTAAATTATGGAAAAACACACTTTCAGAAAAGCCATGGAGAAGCCGTGTCCCAGACTCTGTGAGGAGCTGCATATGGAGGGTAATGTGATGTGACAGTCTGAACAGGGCCTGGGTGACAGCTCAACTCCTTGAAGTCCTAGAAGCCAGGACAGACCTGCAGGAATGGGAGGTGGAGAATTCATTCTCACCAAGTAGGATATTGAAAGGCAAGGCCTTTCTCACACACAGGAGACTCAAGGCACTAGACTGCCTATGACAGTGTGTAAGAAAAGTGTACCAGCCACTGTCTCCAGAGGCCCTCTCTGTCCAAATTTTTTGGACAGACCCTCTCTGTCCAAATTTCCAGTTGGAAAAAAAATACTGTAGGTCACCAATAGCCCCTCCAGGGGACAAGGAACCCTACTTTTCTCTTTTCTTCTCCTTAATGCAAGAATTCCTAAGCCAAGATATAACAAAAAATGCCATTCCAGGATGAAGGCTATTTGGGGAAAATCAAACCAGGGCAGAGGTCGCCTGGTATTCCCAGAGGGTATGAGCTCTGCCTCATGATCTGCTCAAAATAAATGAGCGGAAAACTCAGTATGAAATAATCCCCCACAAGCAAGAGTCAAAGGAACCACAGGTGTGAGAATGACTACTCCCAGAAGTATGGCAATGCGGTAGGAGCTATGAAATAAATTAAATTCAGCTTGTGAAGATAATAAAAGAAACAAAAATCTCAATAAAATATCGAGTGTCAACTCTAATTGAAAAATAAAAATTTTTTGAAATGTCATACAAATATTTGAGTGTTTCAATTTGCCATAAGGAGACACAATGATTTCAAGAGCTGGGGTGAGCCTCTCCTTACACGTGAAATGTGATAAGAAGTCTCGAAATCAGCAGTAAATTATCCCTGTGGAAATGATTGAGTGACAGCCTTCTTGACCAAACACATAAATCTAACCTGACTCTACCCCATACACCGGGCTCATCCATGAGTCATTGAACACCAGGAGAAACGTTTTTTGAACATACTTTAAAAGAATTGTACCTCATTCTGTACATATCGTGATGTAAGGGAAGTAGTAATACTATAACAAATATCTTTTATCTCTGATTCTATAACTAACAAAAGCCTGGACCTTCCTTGGCTGACCAGTGTCACAGAGGTTTGGGGTTTCTTAACCAAACTTCTAACCAAAGATCTTCACGTTTGTGAAGAAAACATTCATTTGAAGAAGTGACTGAGGTTGACTGAGTATGATTTTAGGAAAGACTTCTGAGTAGGCTTAATTGAATTTTCTTGATCCAAATGTGAGATTTCACTTTCATAATCAAAAACCATTTGAAAACAGTCTTCCCCACCTCCAAAAAAAAAACTTCCCCATTCATTTTAGAACAATTAATAATGATGGCCATTTTTAAATTTGAATTCTAATTTCAATCTATCGATAGGTATACAAGATCTAATCTGGAATGATACTATGGCTCTGTTTTGTTCATATTAGTTGAAAAGTAACTTTCATGTATGACACTCTCCTTTGTTTGTGGTAACCTCTCATTAATGCCAGAATTCAATCAAACCCTGATTGGATCAAGCAGGATGGACAGGAAGTGAGTGAGGTAGGAGGATGGACCTAATAAAAGTCATTTGCAGGTCGACCTCACTCCAGAACTGAACTGTCAGTGGAGGCAGCTGGAGGCCAGAAGGGCACCCAGTGCGGGGGAGGTGAGTTATCTAATGGGATTTTGTTTTTCAAATTTCCACAAAAGGTCTTGGGATTGGAGGAATGTATGAATCCAGCAAGTGCTGTCTGAGGCCAACTCAAGGCCAGGCACGGTATGTATACCTGGAGACACTGGTACCCTTGATGACAGCAGTAGGCAGAACCGAGTTTCAGTAACAGGTTGAGAAATAATATCGTGTCATTATCCTGAGTCAAGTCAGCTCATCTAACTCTGTGAGGTGGCAAGTAGGTGTCAGCCATGGCTGTATTACAGCTCTCAAGTTCCATAATGGTTTTACCACATCCAGGTTGGGCAGCTGGGGGAGTTAGAGAGTTTCTGCGTCTAGGCAAGCTGGAACTATGAGGTGACCCACATATGTCATTGCAAATTCATTTTCTAGTAGCCACATCAACAAAGTAAAATCAAACCCATCTAATTTATTGTTACTGGCAGAAGGCTGTCATTTCAACATGCGATCAATTGTTGAAGGATGTCTAGGAGATCGTTACATTCTCCTTCTTGTGGTGTCTTCGAAACTGAGAACGCATCTTAAGCTCACAACACATTTCAGAGTGGATAAGCCACATGGAGCTGGTGGCTGCCATGCTAGACAGCTCAGGTGTCGTAGAGAGACACTCTCACCAGCTAACTACCTCCTAGCGTGCAGAGAAATCCCATCCTCCAATAGCAAATATCAGAAGTTCAGGGCCATGAGTCATTTGTATTCCTACTTGCACTTTATGTCATTGCCTAGGAGCGGTGACTGCAAATCACAACGCAGGAAAAGGGGGTGGTGTCCCAGGACCAATGCATCCAATTCACTCAAAGAATTCTAACGGCATGCGCAATTTTCCCCCACCCAGCAGCCATGGCTGGCCACTTTAAAGGAGCGTGCTGATGTCCAGTCTGCCTGACTTACCTTGAAAACCCTGTGAACATGAAATGTGGATACATCTGCTATCTCGGGTGTGTCAGCTCACTGAGGAAGGAGCCCGGCGGGGATGGGGTTTTGTGACTCTCCTGCTCCGAGGTCTCTCAGAAGAACGACATAAGGCCCAATAGCCAGCTTGGCAGGCTGGTGTCAAAAGTCAAGGACTTGGAGCCCCAGCTGAGAGCTATCCTGCAGATGAATCCAAAGATGCAGAGGTTCCAAGGTGAAACACCTGTGGGACCTGCCAGTCCCATCAGTGCCCAGGAAGCAGAGACTTTCAAAGCTCCCCATTACATGTGGGCATCAACAGGGTTCTGGCACCTGAAATGTTTATTCTTGCCCAGGGACAGATGTCCTCACCTGTAAGCAGAGATTAGCACTGTCCATCAGTTTTTAAAGGACTATAGTATTTAGTCATGCCCCAGGCCTATACTGTCCAAAGTCTGCGATAGCCACAGGGAGCTATTGACCACTTGAAAACAGAGACTGACACCAGTAGAAATCAGGTTTTGGATATACTGGATAACATAAAATGTATTCCTAAAATCAATTCTACCTTATTCTTATCATTTTTTAAATACGTTTGTGAGAAAATTTTATTTTTGTTAACATATCCTTTTAATATTTTTTTCAATTATAGTTGGCATACAATATTTTATTAGTTTAAGGTATACAGCACAGTGGTTAGACATTTATAGAATTCACAAAGTGATCACCCCAATTAGACTAGTACCTACCTGCCACCATACATTGTTACTACAATATTATTGACTATATTTCCTATTTGTAATTACAGCCCCAACTACCAATTTGTACTTCTTAATCCCTTCCGCTTTTTCACCCAGCCCCACAACCCACTTCCCATCTGGCAACCATCGGTGTCTCTGAATCATATAAGTGAAATCATATGGCATTTGTCTTTGTCTGACTTATTTCATTTAACATAATACTCTCTAGGTCCATCTATGTTGTCACAATGGCAAGATTTCCTTCTTTTTTGTGGCTAAGTAATATTCCATTGTATATATATACCACCTCTTTACCCAGTCTATTGATGGGCACTTGGGTTGCTTCCATATCTTGGCTATTGTAAGTAGAGTTGCAGTGAACATAGGGATGCATATGTCTTCCAAATTAGTGTTTTGGATTTCTCAGATAAATACCCAGAAGTACAATTGCTGGGTCATATGGCAGTTCTTTTTTTTGTTTTTCCGAGGAATGAGAAAATTTTAAATTGCACATGGGGCTCACATTGTTTCTTTGGGCAGCACTGGCTCAGAACAACGATTCTCAAAGTTGAGCATATATGAGGTCCCTGAGGGTCTTGTTTAAATGCAGAATCTGGGTCCTGGCAGAGTTGGCCTGTGAGCCTGGATTTATGACAAGTGTTCTGGCCATGTAGATGCTGCTCAGGACAAGCAGCTCTGTGCACCCATCCTCATAACTGGGGTCAGGGGGAGAAGTGGCCACCAAACACAGTCATTCTGGCCCTCTGAGCAATGCCCCTAGGTCCAGTTGAGCTCTAGGTCCAGGTTGTTGCTAATGCACCCTCATCTTAGGATCCCTAGCATTTCTCTTTTCATTTTTTTTAATTACAACTCTAAGAGAGAAAAGGCCCGGCATGTAATTGCCTATTTAACAACAGTAAGTAGGATAATTGAAAAAAAAAAAAAAAAAAAAAAAAAAAAAAAAAGGAGAAAGAAAAAAACTTTAATGTCAATGCTATTCTGCAACAAGCAAAATATTTTCCATCATTTGAAATATATATTTGAGGTCTTTATTTGACAGAATATGTGCTAATTTGTGTAATAATTTTGAGAACAAACAACAGTCATGGTCTCTTTTTTCACGTGTGTTCCAGACTAAGGAGAAGAAAACTCCTTAATCCAATAATTAAATAAGTTAATGGAAAGAGACTACCTATTATAAATAAGAAGGACTAGTTTCAATTATAATCATTCATTCTCTACATAAAATTTGATCCAATTGGGAGCCAGGGATTCTCCGCAGGAAACCTGATTAAGAAAGATGTGTAGAGTCAGAGAAAGTGAGTGAGACATCTGGGCCTGGAGGTAGATGTGCAGGTGGCATAAGGTATGTGTGTGTGTTTGCTGACTCGATTGCTTCTCTGTCCACAGTGAACATGACCTTGGATGTTGACACCGCCAACAACTACCTCGTTACTTCTGAGGGCCTGAAGCGTGTCCACTGTGGGCTTTTCAACTATGTCATCTGTGTCCTAGGAACCCCTCGGTTCAGCTCTGGCCACCATTACTGGGAAGTGGACGTGGCGACGAGCAAAGAATGGAATGTGGGCATTTGCAAGGAATCTGTCCCTCGGCAGGACGAAGTCGTGCTATCTTCAGAACTTGGCTTCTGGATTGTCAGTTCAAAGAGCAAAGACATCTTCTCGGCCAGCACCGTGCCTTTGACAGTGCTCACAGCTGGCCCCCTGCTTATGCCGTGTGGGAGTGTTCCTGAACGCGGATATGGGGATCATTTCCTTTTATCACATTGGCAATAGGTCTCATATTTTTATGTTCCCCAAAATCTCTGCTGCAGAGCCACTGTGTCCATTTTTTGCTCCTGCAAATTCAGTCATGGATGATGAAAGCTTCCTGACAGTGTATCTTGTGATGGACCCAGGCATTGCCTGTCCTCCAGTGACTCCTGGGCAAGGCCAGTGACCTTCCAAGCACAGACATTTACAGAAACTTCTGACATACTCAGAGCCAGAGCTGGGCACTTTTCTGCTGGTTAAGTATGGTACCAAAATATAGCAAAAAAATATGGAACAGGGTGATTCCCAAACACAAATTAATTACATTTGGGAAAATTATACTTCCAATATTCAGAGTTGTTGCAGTCAATTCCTTTGGGGCTTTGTTTATATTTCTGTCCAATTAATATGTTCTGAACTTTCATATTGATTGCCAAAGGTTTCCCTTTTCATCATCTGAAAGGTTCAGGTAGTCGCAATGGAGATTAAAAGTGAAATTAAAATTTGAGTGTGACCCAACAGACTAGTTACTTTTCTATATGATGTGGAAACCAGACAGACCTATCTAAACAGTTAAAATAGAGATGTGTATGTATTCAGTTTCAGCAACGGAAAAATGCACATTGTTTCAAGTACCCATCAAACATTCAGGGAACACTTGAGGGAGGTGGAAGGGCTGCAGGAGCAGCTTAATCAAGGAGCTGGTTTCAGCTGATGCTGAATCTCAGCCTGATCCCATCGGGGCTCTGAATGGGACCACAGTTGTCCTGACTTGAAGCAAGAGGTATGGGGACTTTGGCTACATCTACTATTAGCGCCCCCCCGTTTCATCCAGTGTAGGATGGAGAGGACCCCCTGCCAGCCTTTCCACAAGAGCCCGCTGCAGAGACCCAGGGCAGCTCTCCAGAGATGGCTAAGTCTGTCCCTGTAGATAGGACCCTCCGGGTCGAGGGAAACTGAACGGAGATCTACCCCTTTCCAAAACTACCATTTTTAACATTTCTGTTTTGTTCATGCACTCCAATAATCATTATTTTTTTGCTTATAATGTTCAGAGTTAGTGATGTTGAATTAGATTTAGGTTTAGAGCGATGAGAATTAAAATGGTTTTAAAAGAATTCTGACACTGTCTCTCTGCTTCATAATCTGATCTGTATAACCAGGAAATCCTCTTTCCAGCGCTACCACCAGAATATGGGACAGGCTGGTGGTCCAAGAGCCTCGAGGGCGGGGCACCCTGGGTGACAGCAAGCAGTTGACAGTCTCCTTGTTGAGTCATGGGGACAGAGAGAGACAACAGGGTCTGAGCAGGAAACACTGGTTTCACAAGAGGTGTTTTCCAGCTTGAACAGACCTGAGGCCATGAGTAGCAAGAGCTGTGGGGAACTACAGCTCACAGGGAAGGCCAGCCCCCAGATTACAGGTGACCAGTGTGAAGGGACTCGGGGACAGAGTTTGGCAAAGAGTGAGAGCATAAGGGGAAGTGCCTGGTGGAAACCCAGTACACAGAGGGTCCCTGCGCCTCAATGACAACGTTGATTCTAGATTTAGATTCTCCACAGGGAACATGGGGACTTTCTCTGCCTTCTGTCCCACTACGCACGTAGATCTTCTCAACAACTGTCTTACTGTCCCTGACCACCAGAAGTGGCCGAAGGTGACTGCACAGGGTTAGTTTGTGCTGCACTAGAGACATCCCATGCAGACAGTGTCACCCATCCTGGAGATGACACAATAATGGCACCTCTGTGAGGATATCAGGCCCACGTGCTCTCTCTCTCTATAACTGGTCAGGTGCCACACTGAGTTATTCCCCTGCGTGAGCTCTGGAGCAGAGACTAGCCAGGTGAGGGCATCCTCTTGTCCAGTCTTGGGGCAGATGTCAGGGGTGGAGAGTCTGCACAGGAAGGGGCTCAGAGCTATGGAAGGTAGTCCCATTGGGCAGGACAGTGCCAAATCTGCCCTACCCTGAGCTGCTCCATTCAGGCCCCGGCTGGGTAGATAGAACATGGGGATGTGCTGGGGTTGTTTCAGGTGGGACCAGAATCCTGAGGTCACTAAAGTCCCTGTGTCCTGGGATCCATGACAACAGAGAAAGAGGGAGGGGGTCCTTGGCATCTGGAGCAAGCCTTGAGGGGCCAAGGCGAGCCACTGAGCTCCTCGACCCCTCACAGAAGTCTACTGATTTTCTCAGACCTCATAGAGGAGGGTTGGGCATGAGTACAAGAAGACAAATTGACGTGCAGAGTTTGGGTTGTGCCCTAAAAATCCTGACACATGAAATAAGATCCAGTGACAGACACACACACCCAAACGGATACCCAGAAGTGGCCTGCCCCAGGTAACATGCCCACTCCTTCCATCTCCAATCCCACTCAGGATGATGCAGCCTTCCCAGCAATTTCTGCCACGGTCATGTGTCACGCTTCTGTGCGTTTGTTCTTTGTAAGTTGCTCCCATTTTTATCTCTCACTAAATAGGGAGGCCCGTCTGTCCTCTCTTAACCTGAGGCAGCAGGGGAAGAAAAAGGAATTTGCAGCAAGACGACGTCTGGTTAATTTTTGGAATGATGAGAGTTGGAGACTAAGCAATAGACGCTTTTTACACAAGTGGAATCAGATTTGAACAAGACCCTCTACAGTATTGCAACGGTGCGTTTTATATTCAGAAATACAGTGGATGCACATTGGGCCCTGCCATGGTCCAATTGTCCGTGTCCCCCCAAATTCATAGTGGACTCTAACCCCCAAAGATGACACTGTTAAGAGGTGGGGTACTCAGGCCATGAGGGAGGCCGATGGATGGGATCAGCAAATGCCTTCACCCTTCCTCCATGTGGACACAGTGGGAAGGTGGCCATGAACCAGGAAGGGCTCCACCCAAAGGTGACCATGCTGGCGGAGGAAGGCCAACACTGAAAGGCACCTGATGGCCAAAACCAGGGTGCCATAAGAAGGTCTGACAAGTCCACACCGGAAACAAAGCCCTCCCTGCCTCCACTGGCTCTGATGGTCCCTCTGTGTGGGGCCTATGCCCAACTCCTGTGTCCCTTGCCCTCGGCATAGAACACACTATTAGCAGGGATTTCTCATTCTCTTAGGAGTTATGGACCAGCCAAGTCTGTGCTCACCTGAGTTACATAAGCCTGTGCCATCAGCCTAAATTCATTCCTGCTGCTTCCATGTGTGCACAATGTCACAGAACTTACAAGACCCCAGGAGGAATGTGGAAGTGAATAGAGCAGAAGGGCTCAGGCACAAGGGGGACACAAGCACCTCCAAGTTGTTTTAGTGAAAGCAGAGCTGTGTCATCAGGAAAGCATTGGAAACTAGGTCATCGGGGTTCTCTTTTTCCCAAGAATGCCTTGTCCGAAACACGGCAAGTGACCTACCCATGCTGGTCCCTCCACCTTGAGGGGAAAGCAGGTCACAGGTCTAAGAGGTGCACTCTGTGACAGCACAGAGCACCTTCTGTCATTTGTTTCCGACTCTGCTGTGGAGTCCCCATGTGTGACTCCATGGGGCTGGTGGGTGTCGCCTGTGCAGGGACAGGTGTGTCCCCTGCAACTCTGACTCATCGCTGTTGAGTTGGCACAGCACCTCACCAGTGAGGTTGACCTTTGTGCCCCACAGAATGACAACCACTGGTTTGGGTGCGTCACCCAGCTCAGTAAGCTGTCAGCCCCCCAGGAGGGTGCTCTGGGCCATGTCTGCAGCAGAAGCGGTGCAAGGGGACGAGGGGGCTCTCCATGCACAAGAAGTCATTGGAGGTGTGATGTAGGGCCTGCTTCGGATTGTGATATGGGCTGTGAGGGTCCAAGTGGCAACATGGTTCTGTGGGTTCATTGTAGCCAGATAAAAATGACACATGGGGAACCCTGGAGCCATCCAGGTGACAGTTACTCAAAGGAGATTCTTGTAACTGCAGTTTCTGGTGAAACTGCATGGGGTGGGGGTACTGCTGTTTGGATCGATCACAGATGGGGGAATATATATAGATATCATTTTTAATATATTTCTCTCTAAGGCTGAGAATTAGAAAAATGAAAGTTATTACTTTATCTTTCTTTACTTATTCCTTCTCCAACACTCTTTCTCTATGTGGACCCGTGTTTCTGATCTGTCATTTTCTGTCTCTCTAAGGCAGCAGACCCCAACCTTTTTGGCACCAGGGACCAGCGCTCCTGTGAGGAACTGATGCCTGATGAGAAGCTGAGGCTGTGATGCTAGCGCAGGGGAGTGGCTGCAAATACAGATGGAGCTTCGCTCTCCCACTGCTCACCTCCTGCTGTGTGGCCTGGTTCCTAACAGGACATGGACCAGTACCAGTCCACAGTACCGGAGTTTAGGGACCCCTGCTTTAAGGAACCTATTTGGTCATTTCTTTCAAGGCAGGATGACTGGCAGCAGCTCTCTTTTGTTTTGCTTTGTTGGGGAAAGTCTATTTCTCCTGCACTTTTAAGGGAGAATCTTGCAGGAAACAGAATTCTAAGTTGATGGGATTTTTCTCACTACACTTTCAATATTTCACTCACCTCTCCTGTTGCTTGCGTGGCCTCAGGAAAGGCAGACATCATTCTCACCTTTGCTCCTCTGTAGATAAAGGTGGGTTTTTTCCAAGATTTTTTCTTCACGTTTGATGACCTATAGTTTGGAAACGACATGACTGGGTGGTGGTGGTGGTGTTTGACACGCATCCCGCCTGGTGTGCTCTGGGCTTCCTGCTTATGTGGTTTGGTGTGGACACTCACCTGGGGAATTATTCCAAATATCCCTGCTACCCCTCATCTTTCTCCTCTCCTGGGCATCCCATGGTATGTAAGATACACCTGTGGTAGTGGTACCATAGTTCTTGGAGATTCTGTTATATTTGTTCTTTTTTTTTTCCCTTCAGCTTCGGTGGTTTCTATCCACGCAGCCTCAAGCTCGGCCCTCTTTCCTTAGCTGTGTCCAATCTAACAAAACTATCAGAGGAGGCCCCCATTTCTGTGACAATTGTTGGTCCCTAGCACCTTTGGTCTTTCTTCAGAGTTCCCCATCTCTGATGTCACTGCTCATCCTTACACAGTCTGCTTCATCCATCACGGCTCCCAGCATCTTCACCACAGTTGGTTTACATTCTTGGTCTGATCACTCCAGCACCCTGGCCGCATCTGCTTCTGAAGCTTCACTGTCTCTTCCAACTGTTTCTTGCCATCTGGTATGACTTGCATTTTTTTCCTGATAGCCAAACACAATGGTCCATGTACACAGAGCTGCTGTGCACAAGCCTTTGTTGACGTGACAGCAAGCTGTGCGGAGAAGCCATCCATCTAGAGCAGGGGTCCCCAACCCCAGGCCGTGGATTAGTACTGGTCCATGGCCTGTGAGGAACTGGGCTGCACAGCAAGAAGTGAGCAGCCGACAAGTAAACGAAGCTTGTCCGCCGCTCCCAGCACCGCCTCGGTTCAACCTCAGATCATCAGGCATTAGACCCTCATAGAAGCACCAGTCCCTGGTGTCAAAAAAGGTTGGGGACCGCTGCTCTAGACCCTGTGAGTAGGTCTTGGTCTTTACTGAGCCCCAAACTCCAGTCTGTGACCTTTGTGTTGCGAGTGTTTCTCAGTTCTCCCTACTACCACTGGGTGGGACAAGACAGCTAGAGTGGGCAGAACTTGGGTGTCCCCTTCCCAGGTCACTTAGGTCCTAATGACATCCCAGCAGGTTACTTAGTAATAAGTATGGGTGCAGGCCTCACCAATAAGGCAGAGCTCTGGTGCATTTCATGGTTTTTGTTCGTTTGTCTGTTTGCCCTTTCCCTGCTGGGAACACAAGAGGATCTTCTTCTAGTTTTTACGGGGAGAACCTGGTTGAGCTCCTAAAGGGAGAACACACAAAACTAGGCAGTTTCTAACTCAGACTCAGTCTACACACTGAGCCTCCAGCAATTCCTTGATCCCCCTGCAGGATCGCCCAACTGGCCTTGTCCCCACGGTGCTCTCTGTGCACCTGTCCATCCCTCAGGTCTCCAAGGCAGCAGTGTCCCCATGTCCTCACCTCTCTGACAGGTGCAAGAATTTTCGATCTGATCAGTCATACTTGTGAGGACAGAGTGGTGACTTTAAAGCTCCTTACCCCAAACCAAAAGGCCACGACTTTTTTTTTATTTTGTATCCAGTAAGTGATGAGTTAAGAATCCTCAGAGGTGGACAGCTGATTCTCAGAGCAGCATTAAAATTAGAAAATTTTATAACCTCAACAGTTATGTTTGTATTTTCCATTTCATTTTCTTAACACATTCTCATAACAGGCAGGGTGACCATGAATTCTAAGGGGTGTGGAATATATCCTTGTCTTTGTCCCCTGTCACACCTTCACAGACTCAGTACCTAGTATTTAACACTGTGAGTTAACTGTTCTGTTGATCAGGACATGGTCCTAAGTTCTTGGACATTACATTCTAGTAGAAAATCAGGACATAAATTAGAAAGACATACAAAATAGTAATGGGTGCCAGCTGTATGTTTTCCAGGCAATGCCATTTCTGTGAAGTATGACGGTATCTCTCTGCTCAGGAAAAAAGAGAATCCTTTACCATATGAGTCATTTACAAAGACTGCTGATGTCCTTATGGGCAGAGCCTCCTTCTTGCTCCAGGCCACTCCAAAGCCCTCCCTATGTCTTCTCAGAAGAGTGCTCAAAGGGCCATAGGGGAGGTAGCTCTGAAAACCATCTTACTTCTGCAGGTGGGGGTTGGGGCTCAGGCCAATGTCATTCTCTTCTGCTAATGTGTCTCCACTCTTGCTTGGCCACAGGCAGAGGCCAACACACATGATTCACACCCTCATGGCGCTGGTCAATCTCTTGGTGCTTCTGTCCACTGTGATTCCCCGCGTGATGGCAGCTTTTGTGGTGAGGACCCCTCCCCCCCCCTTTCAGTCTTGAGTGTAAGCTTGTCTGTTACAATCATTAGGTGGCTCACAGCACCACCCTGTGCTCCACCTGTGTCCTGAGTAGCTAGCAGTTCTTCACACTCATCCCCATGAGTAGACTGGATGAAGCTCCAAGGAGGAGGCCCTGATTATTGGTCCTTCCTGCTGCATCTGCTAGATGTTCAGGGTCCTAATGAAGGTCTGCATTCCCGTGACAATCAGTGGTCCACAGGACATGAGAAATGATACTGATGCCTAAGGGATTTGGTTCCATTCAGTCTTGAGTCCCAGCGCTTGCGTCAGTCATCTTGCGCTCCATCTCCAATGCCATGTTCATCAGTCTCATGGTCTGGTCCAGTGGCTCCATGGTACTTCTGCACTTACACTAGCAGAGAGTACAAAATATTCACACCCCCAATGGCGACCACAATGCCCCCCTGGAGATTAGAGCCACCCACACCATCCTGATGGTGGCAGTCACCTTTGTCACCTCCATGAATCCCAGTTTTGCATTGTATGTTACTGCCTTCTCAGATTCCCCTCTATGAATGGTGCAGACCACCCGTGCTGTGGTGTCATGTTTTCCCACTTTCAGCCTCCTTCTGCTGGTCCTTAAGGATCCTAGAGGCCCCAGGTCTGCTCTTGCATTGTTGACCTCATAGTTAGTTGAACTGGTAAACACATAGAAGTCAGCCTCTATACCACCCATGAATACTAATTTCTAGTAATTATTTACATTACCCATTTTTACATTGTTATAAAAAATATACATTTGTGATTTTGACATGTAAGTGTACAAGCCAGTGGCATTAAACACACTAAGTGATATAATAATCATCACCACTATCTATACCCAAGACTTCATCATCCCCAACAAAAAGTTGGTTCCCATGAAGAGTTAACTCACCGGTCCTCTCTCCTCCCAGCCCCAGACATCCTCAATTCTACTTTCTTATCTCTATGAATTTCCCTGCTCTAGGTACTTCATTTAAATGGGATCATATAGTATTTTTCTGTGTCTGCCTTATCTAAGCATCATGTTTTCAAGGTTGTTCCACACTAGCATTTGTCAAAACTTTATTCATTTTTATGGCTGAATACTCTTCCAATCTATGTACATACAACATTTTGTTTACTCATTTATCTTTATTTAATTGTTCATTAACTGATGCATACGGGTTGTTTCCACCTTTTGACTACTGTCAATAACACGGCTATGAATATGGATATACAAATATCTGTTGAGTCCCACTTTCAGTTTTTGAATATGTACCCAGGAGTGAAATTGCTGCCACATCGTAGTTGTATATTTAACATGTTGAGAAATCACCTGTTTCCCACAGCTGCTGAATCATTTTACATTGCCACCAGCCATGCACAGGAGTTCCAGTTTGTCCACATCTTCCAATCTGATTATTTTCCATTTCTCCAACATCCATCTAGCAGGTGTAAAGTAGTATCTCATTGTGGTCTTGATCTACATTTCTCCAATGACTAATGATGTTGAACATCCTCTCACATACTAATTGGCAGTTTGTCTATCTTTGGAAAAATGCCTATTCCTTTCCCCGTTTCTGTATTGGCTCATTTTTGTTGGTTTTAGGAGTACTTTATATATTCTGAATATTGATTCCTTATAAGATCCACAAACATGTTCTCCTTTCTGTAGTTTGATAGAATGCTGCAGTCAGCAGAGGTTGGCTCTCAGAGGACTGGCGACCTGTCCCTGCAGGTGTGGCTGAGTAAGCCAGCCAGGAAGGGGGGACCTGAGTGCCACCACGGTGACATTAACATTCCTATTTCATTCACGTGCTCAAATCACCATGGTTTTCTTTATGCTTACCAGCCAGGAGTCACGTAATTATCATTCTCCAGAGGAAGGACTGTTAGGGGATATAGATGAAACCAGACCTGGTCAAGGTTAATGACGGCTGTAGCAAACAAGGCTGTTCCCGAGGTGTGAGTGGGGTGTTGCTATTGTCTCTAATGTTCTGTGCTTGAAATTTAAAATGCATTAAAATTTGTATTTTAAGATGTCAGTGTTGAATAGTGCTCTCTGAAATAAATATTCCAATAAGTATAAAATGAAGTGGATGAAATATAAAACTAAAGAATTAGCCCTAAAACTAGAACAAAAACATAAAGACGTAAGAAACAAAAGACAGCAAAAGGACAATTTCTGCATGGAGAGCCTGTTGGAAACTCACAGGGTGTGTGTGGTTGTAATAGAGTTGGGGATGGGTGACAGGCACAAGTCCCACAAAGCACAAAGAGTTGCAGGAGCAACTTTTTTTAAAGAGCCAGATGGTCAATATATCAGGCTCATGGGCCACACAATTTCTGTGACACCTACTTAATGCTGCTTTTGCAGGTGGAAGGTTCCACAAGCAATATGAAAATGGGTGTGACTACGTTCCATTACAACTTCATTTACAAAAACAGGTGGCCAGCCCATAAGCCAGTCTGCTGACTGCGGTAGGACATCATGTGGTGGGCGGTGGTGGGTCTCCCCGTCCCGGAATCATGAAGGGTGTGTCACACAGATCAGAAGCATGAAAGGGGTGCTGAGACTGACGTGATGGGAAGGACAACATTCAGGGACCCATTAGAGGACAGAGAAACATCTGCAGAGAGAGTCTGAAAGAAAGTGCATTTCCGTTTTAAGGTAAACATGAGGTGAAGGCAGAGGCTGGTTGAGAGAGGGGCAGTGTATGAGTGGGTTTGTGAGAAAATCTGAGATGGGGTGACACTGAGAACCTGTGAGCGTGGGTTGCTTGGTGAAGTCACTGCAAAAACATGCACATGCACGTAAGAAAGTGCGTGTCTGTGCCTGGGTGTTGAGAGAACATTCCAGGGCACGTGTGAGAGGAAAGGTGCAGGTGAGAGCAAGTGCAAGTGCGCACCAGCATGTCCCCTGTGAGCGCATCTGGTACTTGTGGCCTGATTTCCCCAGTGCAGCCAGCGAGCCTCGCCCTGAGAGCCTGCAGACCCACACGCTCTCCTGGGGCCCAGCCACCCGTACCTACTGGAGGGAACGGCCTTGGGGGGTGCCCATCCAATTTAGCTATCTGGGCAGATGCCCTGGTCAGAACCTCAGCTGCAAGGCCCTCCCCAGCACCCCCACAGGACCCCCATCTCGACCCTGCACTCAACACCTGACCATAAGCCCTGGAGCTGTATCTGAGAGAAAATGACACGTACATACATGACGCGTACAGAGTAGGAGTGAACCAGCAAGGCAAGAACAGTCATCCTTCAACGTCCAGTGATGCGCCACCCGGGTGGTTCCAGCCACATGGGGGTAGAAGAGGCTTAAATGGCAGCTCCTGGTGAGAAATGCTGCCTGGAATATTCTGGAAAGGCTAACGGAGGAGACATGGGATCTCAGAGCTACTGTGCTCTCACATCAAGCACAAGTGCCTACTAGAGCAGGCTGAAACAAGGTTCTGACTCCGTGCATGCTGCTGCTGGGGTCTGTTGTTTTGTTACTGTCTTCTCCACTATGACAAATGGGAAACTAAGAATAGCCTCTTACCTTTCACTACAATGAAGCACAATAAAAGCTTCTAAGGCAGCAGGTAACAAAACATGTACTCAATCCAGCAAGCAAGAATATGAAGGGGTCTGGATGGGCACTCTCCAGGCACCCGCCATGGCTGGACCCACACATCGGGCCAGTGTGGCCCCAGCTCTGTCCAGGGACAGCACCCCAGGCCCTGGAAATAGCCCCCCTGCTCCCTTTTTGTGCCCCAAACGCCTCATAACTCAGCAGACAGGGCACTGGCCACTGACCTCCAGGTACCTTGAGTCCTGAACCTACTGACCCAACATGGTGCCAGGCCTATCCCCACAGTGGCCCAAAGCTAGCTTGGACAAACTCTCTATCACCACCCTGCAGAGGGTGCCCACAGACCGTACACTGCCTGGCAGGAATGTCTGACCGCTGCCTCTGGCCACACATGCCCACTCTCACTACCGTCCACCTGGAGACCACTGCCTCCACGGCTGTTTATGGCTCACACTCTACTCCCTCATTGGCCATCTGCCCCAGGAGACACCATCAGCTCCAATTGCCATGAAGGGTGGGAGGATGCGGCAGCATAGGCCATCCTAGTAAGTTTTGCTGCTCCTTCTGCTGTGACTCACTGCTGTGCACCTGCCTGTGCCCTCACCCAGGCTCAAAGTGTCTCCTGGGCCAGAACACACAAACTGGCTGATCTGGGGTGCCTAGACCAACCCTCACGAGTAACAGTGCCTAGGCCTGCACAGCTGCCACTCCGCCAGGGCTTGAAGGCCCATTCACCTAGCACAACCCCACCAAGGCCCCAGAGAGTCAGGACATCAGGACTTCTGGGAATGAGGTGCCGGCTACCACACCCCAGGTCCCCCGTGAAGGGCCATGTGAGTCACTGATGGGAACTTGAGGAGCCACACCCATGAGAATTGCCATTTATTCCCACAGTTGCCGAAATCATCACCAAGGATTCACCGAGGATGTGGGGAGAAGAGGAGGCTCGAACACTGATTGAGGGGCCAGTCAGCAGTGGGGGGACGGGCACAGCTGTCCCCGTTCTAATGCCACAGGATGGGGCCCTCCTCTGGCCGGCACTCTCCCCAAGCCCCACATCCAGTTTCTCAGGACACAGCTGGGGGATGTGGGGGCGCTGTAGTGTGAGTGGGCCCAGGAGGGGAGGGCGCTGGGGGTCCCCGCTTCACATGCACTCACGACACTGGTCTCACAGGGAGCAGCAGTGGGAGCTGGGCTGGGCTGCCTCCCCTGCTCATAGGAGAAAGGGGTTAGTGCTGGGAGCTGGGGGGCCTGGAGGCATCATGGGGGGCAGGCCCGGGCCCCCGCCCAGGGGGGAGATGTATGTCGGTGGTGCCCCCGGGACCGGGGGCCCGGGGCTGAGCCGGAGCTGGTTCAGAGTGAGCGTTGCAGGTGGTGCGGGCTGGAAAGGGTTGGTGACGGAGGGACCAGTGGCCGGGGCTCCTGCAGAGAGAAGACAGAGATACACAGAGCAGTCAGGGGGGTCTGCCCAGAGGGAGATCACTGGTGGGGCCAGTGTCCCTGCCCTGGGGGCCATACTCACCACTTGGCAGGAAGGGGTTGGAGGCCTTGGCTCCTTGTGGCGTGGGGCCCGGCCGGCTCACCAGCGAATCCAGGTCGACGAGGGCCGCATTAGGCCCCAGGAACGATTCAGGTGTCTTCCGCGTGGGCGGCGTGGGGGCTGGGGCATCTGTGGGTGGGGGGCTCCCCACAGCCTCGGCCAGAGAGCCCCCGACCCCAGTCATGTCGAACGCCCCGGGACTGCGGGCAGGCACCTCTCCAGCCAGCAGCTCCAGCTCCCCTGGAGGGGCAGAGGGGCTCAGAGGAAAGACGGGTGGCGGGGTCTTGGAAAGGAGGTGGCGGTACCAGGTAGCAGAGCCCAGGGCCAAAACCCAGAGGGCCTAAGGCCAAGGGACAAAGGTCACAGTAACACTGACAAGTTCCAGAGCAGTGACTGGGGAAACTACTCCAACGGAACCCAGCAGGTGGAGGGCAGATGAACCTGTTTATGGGGCAGCCAGCCCCACATGCCTCACCAGCCCACAGTCCAGACAACAGTGCACGGTGGGGAAACCGAAATTGACCCCAAGGGCCTGGGTGACATTTGTTGGTCTGAGATCTAATTTTTGAAAAAATTAATTTAAGAATCCTCTCTTAATATAGAAAAAAAAATGCACAAATTTGTGTAAACAAAAAGGACTGGGAATGTGCTCACTTCGCCAACACACACTTAAATCAGAATGACAGAGATTAGCACTGCCCCTGCACAAGGATGACACACATAACATGGCACAGACAAAAACATCTGCAGTCTGCAATGCACTCAAAGGAACATTCCAGAATGACAGAGAGATCGGGGTCAATACCTGATGGGGTCAGTACCTGGGGAACCTCAACCAAGTGAATTCTTTGTATTATTTTTACAACTTTTAAATTATTTCAAAATGAATTTAAAAACGTCTTTTTGAAGATGAGGAGTGATCGATTACACCTCAATAGTTGTTTGAAAAAAAGATGGACCCAACCCAGAACTGCCTTCATCTTGATCAATGGACCCATGGAGCAGGGTCTCTCAGACACCGGTGTGGGGGCCAGGTGGGAGCAGGCAGGGCAGGCTCACCTGTGCTGCTCCCTGAGGTCGGTAGGGCTGTGCGCAACCGGTCAAAGTCAGAGAACTCGTCAGGCTCTGTGTCAAAGCCCCCGACCACTGTGGTAGGGGTGGTCAGGGTATCCACTCAGCTCCTCCAGGGGTTTGCCTCCACCCCCAACCCCCAGTACTCATAAGACCAGACTCATCCCCCGTGACTCAGCGCCCACCCAGTACCTGTGGTGCCATTAGTGCTGGGCTTGGCAGGTGACCCCCCCCAGGGATCAGAGAAGGCCGGGGCCCAGGGATCAGAGGCAGAGGGTCCACTGGTCGGGGCCCCACCTGGGTGAAGGAGGAGGCACATGAGGCACTGCCTGGCAAGTGGCAGTCTGTCTCCTCTGAAATCTGACTGTTTCCAAACAAGAGCCCCACTCCAGCCCCCACCACTCAGAAGCATCCCCAATTCCCCCAAGCACAGCCCTCCCCTCATCACAGTCTAGCCCTGGGCGCCCACTTAGCTTGGCCTTTGCCCATGTATCCCCTCCTGGCTAAGTCCTCAGCCCTGAGGCCTCTACAATGCCCCCAGGAAGCCCCCGGCCAAGATGAAAGGACCAATGTGCTCCAGCCCTGCCCTCCCACCCTGCTGAAGCCCCCACAATCCCCAACCCACCCCTAGCCCCGCCAGTGCCTACTCACTGTGCCCCCTCCCTGCCCTCCTCAGACCAGGCAGGCCCAGAGATATGTCCAGACAAAAATGGAAGGGCTGGCACTCACCATCAGAGCTCCCCCATGGGTCGGGCGTGGGCCCTTCTCCAGCTGCAGGGGTCTGGGTCCCACCCCAAGGGTCGACAGGGGGCCCCACAGGGGCAGCGGGCCTCCAGGGGTCCCCAGAGGCCGGTGTAGGGGCCGGACCACCCCAAGGATCAGCAGCTGGCGGAACAGGTGGTCCGCCCCATGGGTCTGAGGTGGGGGCAGCCGAGGTGGTGCCCATGGGTGCTGGGCCGCCCCAGGGGTCCGAGGCTGTCGGAGGAGCTGGGGCCGTGAAGACATCCGCCAGATCCATGAGGGAGGACTGCAGGGGAGGAGAGGCTGTGAGGGCACAGGGCAGATAGGACCGCAAGAAAGGGGCCAGCCAAGTAGGGGCAATAGTCCCAGGAAGCAGCAGCCATGCTCATTCCTGGTCTCCCTGCCCAGTCCCAAGCCAGCCCTCCATCCATGCCTCATGTCCACCATGGCCCAACAAGTGAGCAAAGCCAACCAGGAAGCGCCGACATCCCTGGGCAGCCAGGCCAATCAGCACACTCTGTTGGCCAGAGAACCCCAGGTCCCTTAAGCAGGACTGGCTGGGACCTAGCAAATGTGGGTCACTGCATACACGTGGCTTCCCAGACATACGCACATACACGCGTGTGCACAAGTTCTGTGTCTTGGGGAACCCAGCTGACCAGGACCCATGTTTCTAGATGTGAGGTCCCCGCCATCCTCTCCAGGGTGAAAGGGGTGGTATGGGGCTGAGATCCTGCTGAGCTGTAAGTAGGGGCACTGTAAGACCCCCATGGCAGCCCAGCCATGCGCCATCTACTGCTCCCCGTCAGTAGGGGTCTGGTCCCCAGCCCAGAAATCAAGGCTAGCCTCGTGACCTGTAGCCCCCCTGTCTGGGAGGCTGGCTGTGCTACGAAGACACTTGGGACACTCACGTGAACTATGTGAGCTTACAGAACAAGAGACCAGAGAACGAGAACATCTTGGACGTTTGCCACAAGCACAGAGGGCGGAGGTGGGGGAGACATGGTCCCACTCACCTCCCCTCACACCTACTTCCTTCTCACACCCACCTCCACGCATACTCACCTCCTCCCAACACTCACCTCCTTCAGACCCTAGATCACCTCCTTTTCATACCTCCTCCTAGCCTAACACCACCACCCCACTTACTTCCCACCAGTCCCCTCCCCCACACTCACCTCCCCCTGGCCCCCTGTCTCCCGCCTGCTCTCCTCAATGGCCATCTGCAGCCTCAGGTCGTCCCCACGGCGAATCCGCTCCTCCTGTTTGGGCCACAGGGGGAGGCGGCAGGAGAGGGTCAGTCTGAGTGACTGGGCACCCGAGTACCCTCTCCCACCCAGAAGGCAACTAAAATTAAAATGGGATGCAGACGACATGTGGGATGGGGTGGGACACAGGGTCGCAGGCAGGGGTGGGGACAAGGATGGTGCTCTGACAGGCAGAGAAGCATGAGCCTGCCTGCCTGATGCTATCTGCACTGCCGTGGGCGATGAAGGCTAGGACTGCAGTGGGGGAGAGGGAAGGCCCTCGCCACCAGAGCCACCATAGGCACCTACTTCACATATATGGGTGTCATCTGAGGATCCGCTTTACACAAGGTGCTAGAGCTAGAAATGCTATGGTGTGAACATGTGGGAACTGCAGAGGGGTGGTGGAGTGGGGCCCTTCAGGAAGGGGTGAGGTGGCGGGGGCCTAGGGAGAGTCTCAGGGGAGCATGAGGGGCGGAGATGCTGCTCTGACCTTATCGTGCTCCTCACGGCTCAAACTAAGGGCCAGCTGGAGCTGGACGTCATCCTCAGGGCCGCAGGACGGGGGCTGGGGAGAGAGAGTGTAAGGGGCCGGGGCAGGGGCCAGGCCAGGAAAGAGGGAGACAGACAGAGAACAGGGGTCAGACAGAGGCAAACATACAAGGACAGTCCCCAAACCAGTGAGGAGCAGGCAGAGACAGAGCAGGGAGACAGCTTGGGCGAGGGGACAGGAGCCAGAAAGGGCAGGACAAGCATTCAGAGAGAGAAAAGGGAGAAGTGCTCCCAGAAATGACAGACAGAGACAAGGTCAGCAGGCGAGCAGAGACATAGACAGAAGAACAGAGAGAAAAGAGAAACAGAGCGGGCCTGAGGGAGGGGCGGGTAGATGGGATGGCAGACGGAAATAAAACCCTTCCCCGCTATGTGGGCCCAGGTGGCCACAGTACCTGGTCGGCCTCCTCCTTGCTCATGGCCAAGGCCAGCTGCAGTTGCAGCTCCTCCTCTCCACTGCTCTGCGGCCAAGCCTGCTCTGCCTCAGGCAGGGGCCCGGAGCCCACAGCTGCTGAGGAGGCTGCAAGGAGAGCCAGGGAGACAGTGCCACACTGAGGAAGTAGAGGGAATCCCCCAGCCTGGCCACTCCCAAGACTACATTCCCCACCCAGGACACAAAACACCAGATTCCCTAGGAGGGTGGGATTGCTGTGCACTGGGCCTACCCAGCCCCACCTGGGGCAGGGCAGGTCAAAGAAAGTTCCCCCAACTGATAAAGACGGAGGGGACTTCAGGAACCTCTAAGCCCTGAGACCTGGGTCCCTGCACCATGTGGAGCCAGGGACTCCCACATGCCCCCGGCTTGTCGGAGGGCCTTCCTCCCTGGTATCGGCCAGGGAAAGCCCTGCATACCCCAGATGCGGAGACTAGAACTTTGCTGCCTAGGGCTGCTCAATACCTGTACCTCTCTCTGCAGGACCACGGGGTCAGCGGAGCACAGCACATACATCCCACCTCCCTGAGATGCCCCAACTCCATCCCATGTAAGCAGCCCGAGTCATCACCATGGAAAGGACAGAGACAGGAACGGAGAAAGCTGGCTATCTGCGAGGGTGGAGGATGGGGGCATGGGCCAGGCTGCGGCAGCAAGGGTGAGCTGAGCTAACCGGGCACCACCTGCCTCCCTCCCAATGTGGCCAGGCCTCTGCTTCTGGAAAAACAAAGGCACTGGGCAGGCCTTTGGGCACCTGTTCAGGTCCCTCTCTGAGCCCCAAGCCCCCCTCAGCCCCTTGCAGTGTGTCAGAGACGTGCTCCTGGCTGGCCCTACACTGTGCCCCAGAACTGGGGGGCAGAAAACAGGGGTGCAGCCACACTTGCTCTGCCTGTCCAAAAGCCAAGAAAGGGTTCCCCAATTTTGAGCGGTTAGGGGGTGAAACAAAAAGTGAGTAATATCTCAAGACGTGTGATCCACATGAAATTCAAATATCAGGATCTGGGCATAAAGCTGAAGGAACACAAAGCCCAGAGCTCAGACAAGGGCCCAGCTGAGGGGCAGAAATGGAGCAGCCATGAGGGGAAAGCGGACACATGGGCCCTCTGGCCCCACAGAGGACGCCACGAGGCCTGTCAAAGCCTCTCCAAAAGCACCCCATTCTCCCTGCATGTGCCCCCTTGCATGACATGCTGTTTTCTGTGGCCCCAGGCATACCTAACGTCCTCGTGGATACTGGACAGTGACCATACATGACAGGCCTGAGTAGAACATCCAACCATCCCTGACATGCCAGGAACCTGGTCTGTCCCGCAGGCCCAGGTGACTCTGCCTCCACGTATAGCTGCCCTGAACTTGTGCCCGTCCCAACCACTGCCTGGTAAGATGCTGCCTCTCATCTCCTAGTGTCCCTCATGGCCCATGCTCTATGGCAAACCCCATGCATTAACTGGATCTTTCCCTTCCTGCTTGGACCCTGCAGGGCCACCCCACTGCATACACTCCTCCATCTCTGGACTAGCTTATGTGGCGAGGTCTTTTTCACACCCCAGATCCCCACACCCTGTGGGCAGACAGATTCCTAACATAGACATACTGGGACCCTCTTATCTCTCTACTCCAACTTGTTCTTTCAGGTACTAGTTGCCACCTGCCAAATGGAGCTCACTGTCCCTCATCGCTTCCTATCAGCGTGCCTGTTCCCTCACCAGAGGGGGCTGTCCCAGGTGCACAGCCTCCTTCCCTTGCGTACTGGCCACTCTTGGAAGGACCACGGGGCACTGGCCTGGCAGCTCTAGGACCCAGACCGAGGGCATGGCACACCTGGGCCCTAGGGAGGTGACTGGCTAATGTGTGTGTCACGTCTCAGCTCCAGAGCCCCACGGCGAGAGGGAAAGGACAGAGCCAGAGGGAGCCTGTGTTGGGTGAAGAGAAAACAGTGAAAAGGGGTCACAGCCGGGCCTTACCAGCGGCTGTCTGTGCCAGCTTCTCCTTGGTCTTGAGCGCGTGGGCACGCTCCTCCCGTAGCCGGTCCTCATCTCGCAGCAGGGCCACCAGCTGCTTAGCCTTCTCGCGCACATTCACACCCTGGTCCTTGCCATCACGGTCCACGTACTGGAAGTCCTTGAGTGTCTGCACAGCATACATGTTCTCCTTGCACTGCTGCGACACACGCTCCGAGCCCGTCTTGATGAGGTACTCCATCAGCGTCATGGCCTGCGGAGCAAGATGCACCAAGTCACCCACAAGGCCACCCACTGGGACTTCACTGCACCAACTTAGGTGCCATCAGAGGGTGGATGAACCAGCATAGCCTGTCCACACAATGGGGTATCATACGGCCCTGAAAAGGAGGAACACACAGACATGTGCTGCCACCCAGGTGGGACCTGAGTGCACCATGCTGGAAGAGCAGCACCAGGAGCACAGCATGTGTTCCACTCACATGAAATGCCAGGACAGGCAGACCCAAGGAAAAGCAGTCATGCCAGCCATGGGCTGGGGACGCCAGGTGTCATTCTCGGTAGGCACAGAGTCTGTCGGGGTGACGAGAATGCCCCAGACTGCAGTGGGGAGTGTGCCTGAAACCCCTGAAGTGCCCACTTGGAAAGGGTGATGGTACAGCCTGTGATCCACATGCTCCTCCATGAAAAGATAGGGATGTGGCAGCTACAGTCACCACAGGCCCACCTGGGCATCACCAGCAATGCAGACCCTGCCCATTTCTGTGATGTGCAAATGTAAAGGAGCACAGCTGGGAAACATCAGTCACACCAGGTTCATGAGGGCTACACTCTTCACAGCTCCATCACTATGTGGTGGGTCATCGCTTCTCATGTGAAACCTTACTCCAACACACTGGGAAAAAGGCCTGCAGGGCCCGTCTGGGCCTGGGCTTCTGGGGCAGGACACACAGCATGCTGGAAGCTCAAGGAGGAACCAACACCCTTTGGTGGTTTCAGCATTTTATGACTTGAGAATGAATTCTCTTTCAGGCAAGTTAAAACTAAATGGGAAAAGAAAATCCAGGTAAGGCCTCTGTGGTCTCGGATCCTGGGCTCAAAGCAGGTCTGGAGAGACAGGCACAGGGTAATAGCTCCCTACAGACAGCACAAGACTGTGAAGCCACCCTTGGAAGAGGGCACACCTTAGACTTTGCAGATGATTCCACAGACTCAGGGAGCCCCCAAACCCACTCAGGAAACAACAGAGGGGAGGGGCTGGCCATTTGGGGAAAGCTCTCTGACCCGCTGTGACGTCTGCTGGTTGACTGCTGTGGCTCACCAACGCCCCCCCAACCTGGATGTGCCAGCTTCTCAAAGGCATGCTGGATATCTAGCTCTGTCATCTACAGTTAGTCCTTAACCGGCCCTCCAGGGTTTTGCAGTCAGGGCGGAAAGACAAAGACCAGCCGCACCCACACAGAAGGTGAGCTCCAAACTCAGGTCCAGCTCTGCTGCTCCCACGCATGACAGAGCCCCCAGCTGAGCTCACACCCACAACCATCAAGTGGGGCTGACAAACACCAGATAAACCACCTCGCTTCAGTCCAGATCAGGTCCTGCTGCAAACAAACTCTGAAAACGTTCATTTTCAGAGCTCTGAGGACTTTGGAACTGCAGTTAAAGATGGTGAACCCAAACCCCTACGGGGCGGGGGTTACACATGTGAGCTGCTGTGTGCTCACATGCTGGGAACACCTGGATGCCTTCCTGTGCACTGACCACCCAGACAGGACCTTGCTTCACGCATCCCTGGAACAAAGTTCCAGAGCAAGCTCAGACAGAAGGCAGGGCGGGGGCCTCTGGGGTACAGGAAGAGTCCTCTCTCTGGGTGGTGGCCACACAGGTGTACACACACCTTGATGGAAAATGTTTGAAAAGGGGACAGCTAGACAGCCCAATGGTCCCTGTTAATTCTTAAACCAGCTCAGTGAAGGCTGTCTGGGATATCAGAGCAAAAGTCTCAGTTTAAGACAGAGAAAAGCAGGCATCTCTGTGAGGCCCAGGCAGTAACCCCAAGGTTTTCGGGGCCATAGTCCCCACCGTGGAGTGAGGGCAGCACATAGAAGGGCCTGACCGCATGTGGCAGAGCCCCGCTTACAAGGCGAGCAGGCCAGCTTCAGCCTGGGCCAGAGTTCACTGACCACCCTGCGCTCCTCGGACAAGAAAGTGACACGGCCAAGCCAAGAGGGGTTCTGGGGCTCCCCTCAAGTCCGACTGTATCCTGGGTACCTTTAGCCTCCTTGTGCCTCAGTCTCTACCCCAAAAAACTGACATAGGAAAACCTCCCCCACTGTGCTCTGCCCACGAACACACTCCCTCAGCCACCCATCAGGAAGAACTTGCCATCCAGAGCCCTCAGGACTCACCTCACTCATGCACCCAATTCTCCAGCTCTGAGCTACTCTCCAGGTGTTAGCCCAGCAGGCCCTATCCCGTCAGTCACCTCCACAAAAAAGCTTGCCTAGAAACGATGAGTCCATCAAGTTGCTAACCCAAACTGGGTTTGTTGGGTTCCACAGGGAATGCCAGGACACAGCCTTGTACCTCTGCTGACTATGAGCGGGGCCACCCCTCCAGGCCAAGTCTGCTCATCTAGGAGACAAAGGAACCACCGCAGCCTCTAAAGGAGAGAGGCCGCCAGTGTGAGCCCCAGGCTGGGGCTCCCCACCTCGACCACCAGCACACACAGCTCAGGCCCTCAGGTGACTTCTACTGAAGAGTCGCCCACAGAGGCCCGCCAACATTCCTGAACTAGACATACTAGCCTGGCCTGGGGCCTAGTCCTCACAGGGAGGTCCAGGGACTGGTCCAAGGTCACACTGTTGGGAGTAGGGTCTGGCCACTTGCGCTAGCCCATGCCCTTGGCCACTTCTTGACCAGAGGAGGGGATGCCAGGCCCCCAGAGCAGAGGTCACATGGGAACCCAGCCAATGAGTGCTGCCTGCGGACTCGCTCCTTACACCCGGAGCCTGAAGTTTGTCTCTCTGGACCCTGGATTAGGGTGTGTGCATTTGTCACTAGGGGTGAATAAATGAGCCACTTCTGTGGAGGGCTCTTTGGTCACATTTATCAAAATGACACATACATGGATCCTTCAACTCAGAAATTCCAGTTTTAGAGGATACAAGGATATTCGCGACAGCCACGGTTGTAAAAGCGTTGCAACTCACTTAAAAATCCATCGCCAGATAGCTGGTTACATCACTTATAACCCACCCTACTCAGGACTGTTATGCCTTCTTAAAGAAAGAGAAAAATAACCACTCTTTCATGTCCTGATGGGAAACGACCTCTAGGATTTAGCTTCCTTTTCTTACTTAGAAGTGGGGTATAACTGACACACAGTAAAACCCACTCTCAATGTATAATCCTGCGTTGTGACACTGCATACAGCCCAGGAACCAACTGCATTTAAGGTCCATGGCCCCAAAAGTCCCTGGGGCCACCCATTAGCCTGGACATGCACACGCAGATGGCCCTGGAAGACAAACTGGGGACATGGCTGCCCCAAGGGAGGAAACTGGGGTTAGGCCTTCTAAGGGGGTGCATCCTGTGAAAGTGCCACTTCTTCAAAATCAGTTTAAATCATCAGGTTCAAAACCCTAATACGTTACATGTGTGCCCTCCATTAAACAAGAAAAACCGTACAGAAAGGCACAGGCACCTCTGGAAAGCCAGAACAGAAGAGTGGTGGCAGTCCAGGTGGCACCAGCCTGCCTGTGCCTGCCCACCGACCTTATAGACGTGCCGCCAGTTCTTGCCGTGGTCGTTGAGCCGCTTCCAGATCATGCTCATGATCTCTGAGAAGGCGACAACATTGTAGGTAAGGTCGGCGATCTCGGACATGAGCGAGCTGGATGGGCCCCAGGGGTCGTTGCTTGTGGCCTCGCGGACCTTGATCTCAGCCTCTGAGTAGTTGTGGACGATGTTCTTCATCTGGCGCCGCAGAGAGGAGGTCGACATGGTGGCTGGTGGAGGTGCGGGGACTGTGCCCCTGGGACGTGGGCAGAGGGGCTAACTTGAGCAGGGAGGCCACAGCAGGAACTGGCGGGTCACCACATCTGAGAACAGGAGAGGTCCTTGGAAACACAAGGGGCACCTGGGGCCACCTAGCCCAAACCCCTATATGTACGGGCCCCCACTGCATGACAGATTAAGGATGCCATGACCTAGAAAGCTCTAGCCCTTGTCAACCTCCATCTTAGTCATCCTGTCCATTTCGGTTCCTCAATTGTACCCAGCTCCTTCCTGCTTGGGCCCATGCTCAGCGAGGCAGAGTGTGCAGTGACGACAGATCATGGGCGCTGGGGACACACCCCAGCCAGCACTTCCTGGTCCAGCCACCTGGGCAGGGTGACAACTCTTGCACCTCAGTTTCCTCGTCTGTAAAGTGGGGCTCCATCCAGTAACCCAGAAAACTGAGGGTCAGGGCATGGGAAGTACGGTGTCCCAACTGGGTTCCCTGCTCTTCCTCTCCCCCCTCACCAGGTAACTCCCACTTGCCCCGAGGGCACCACTTAAGCTTTCTGAATCCCAAGGTCCTCATTCCCAGGGGCCTCCTGGGTAGACCATGGCCTAGGGATGTGACCCTCATTTGTCTGATTCTGTGGCTAAGGCTGACCACCACCAGCCCCATGGGGAGTAGAGACCATGTGTGTCTGGACATGGGTTTTCTCGTCAGAAGCACTAGCCCCAAACAGCTATTCAATAAACTGGAAGAGAAGGAGAGAGGGCATAAAAGACCTCTGGAGCAACGGTGGAAGGAGCAGAACCCAAGACTGAAACAAGGACACACAGAAAAAAGGAGACAAGGGAGTACAGTGATGGGGGAGGGGAGCCAGGGACAAGAGTCCCAAGGGTGGGGAGAAGAACGGCCCAGGGAGAAGAGATAAGAACAGCACAGTCACAAGCTGCTTCCCAGGTACCTGCCTGGGGCTGCCTGAGAGCTATTTCATTTAACACTGCCTGAGGTGTTTCTCACAGGGAAGCAGGTCCTGGGAGGTTGAGTAATTCAACCAAGGTTATCACTATGCCTAGCGGCACAGACGTAACCCCAGGCTCCCGTGGACTCCAAAATTTATGCTTTTCAGTTGACCTTTGCCTAAAGGAGGGTGACAAGGAAAGAAACAGAAGGGCAGAAATCAGGTAAGTGATGACAACTGCAGAAATCAGGCAGCCCTGACCCTGCACCAGTACTTTAGTCGTAGCAAGTAGATTAATCCTCACAAGTCCATGACCCATGCTGGGGAGGAAATGAGGCACAGAAAGGCTAACTCCCTTGCCCCAGGGCACAAGCCTCACTCTCAGAGCAGCCTAGTTCCAGGGCAAGCTGCGACTGCCACAGTCCCAGCCTCTCCAACAACCACTGCCAGAGATCTCCTGGGCCCTCTCACAACCTGAGTCCTGGGGCCAGTGGCTAGCCTCTGCCTAGAACTCAGGCTGGAGGACCAGGCACTGGGAGACAACTGAAAAGAGAAGGTCAGACAACCAAGATAGGCCCAGCCAAACACACTAAGACAAAGAAATGATGTGACAAATACAGAGAAGAGTGAGAAGAGAGGGAATGAAAGAGACAAGGAAAGAGAGAAGCACAGAGTAAGCCAGGCAGTGGAGCAACCCAGAGACGTGGTGAGACAGACAAGGAGGTAGCCACAAACTGATAGAAATGTGGAGACACAGAGAGGCAGAAAGATGAAAAGAAAAGGCCCTGAAATAAAAAAAGGTAGTAACTGGACTGAGAAAGAAAAGAAGACTGTGAAATAACAAAAAGAACACCCAATCCTGGCCATCAGCTCCAAGCACAGCAAGCTCCACTCCCAAACAAAGGGAAGAATTCCTACCTGGCAGGCTCGCTGATGAAACAGGATGGGCACATGAAGTGCTTGGCCCCAAGTCCCACTGATAACATTGGTTGCCGCTATTATCAGAGAACAACCAGAATGTTTCCAAAGGAGTGCCATTAGAGGGTGCACTGTCTTAATACTGTGTGTGCGTTAGAAAAATACACAACTAGTGCCCCAACGCTAAGATTTCACAAGTGCTGCTTAAAATAAGACTAAGCTTTTCAAAATAAATTGATTTAAGAGAATGGTTAGATGAAATAGAAAACAAATGTTACGGCAAAATCCTCCAAGGAGCACTCGAATGACCGATAGTGACATTTGTGAAAGTGAACATATATTAATGGTGGAAACCAGAGCTCCTAGTTGTTATACATCTCCCACTGGTCAGTGTGGGGCACTTTACAAGTATCACCTCCGTCAAAACGCACAGGAGCCGTATGAGCAGGAACAACCAGCATCCTAATTTTAAAGGCTAGGACACTGAGGTCTGGTGATAAGTCACCTGACAGGTATCACAGGCTAGCAAGCAGTGGGGCCTCTGGTTGGAGACTCAGGCTATTCACCCACAACCAGACCCGGGAGCCTGGAGGAGCAGATCCTAGACCAAGCACAGACCGCGGAGAAGGGTTCAGGGTGGGAGAGGGGACAGGAGGGAAAGGAGATGGGAAAACTGCGGCAGAGGGAAGCGCCAGAAGCAAAGAGTGGAGGCGCCGGCCACTGAAGACTCACACGCTCGGAGACAGACGCGAACATTGATCTTGACCGTCAGACGCGGGACGTGGCGGCGCGCAGAAGCAGAACGACACCCAGGACAGACACACGCGGACGAGGCTTTGTACAAACAGCAGAATGGACACTAGCATGGCTTAGGCCCAGGCGCATCCCGCGGGAGACGGAGGCGCTGCCAGAGACAGGCGCCAGAGACGGAGAGAGGCATACACGCGACGGCCGCGGAGACGACTGAGGGCCGGCAGACGCTGGAACGTTGGGCCCTGCGCTCACCTCGGCTCCCTCACGCCGAGCTCCGGGGGGTCATGGCGGGCACCCCCCTGCTCCCGCTCGGCCTCGGTGTCACGGGGCGCGCGGAGAGCCGCGGGCGGCGGACACTCAGGCGCGTTCGGGCGCACGTGCGGAAGCACGGAGAGCCGCACGACAGCCCTGCCGCCCCGGCGCCCGGGAGGGGCGCGGACAGCTGAGCGGGGGAGAGGAGCCGCCGAGCGGACGGGAAGCAACCGAAAGCAGCAACGGACCGGAAGCGGAAGTGGCTACGAGCCCCTCCCGGCCCTGATTGCGGAGTCCGCGCGGCACAGTTCCGCGGCCCGCCCACAGGCTGGCGTCACTTCCGGATCGTTAGCCGCTTTCCCTTACTTCCGCTCGCCGTCGCAAAGGCCCAGGGAGAACCCAGAGTTGTTCCCAGCCCGCCCCCAAAACCGCCACCGCCACCGCCGCCGCCGCCGCCGCCACATCCCCGGTGCGGGCGCAGGAGTCCACGTGGGGGCCGTCGTATCCCCTTCCCCGGGTCCACGCCCAGCCTGAGGCGGCGACGCGCAGCTAGGAGGAGCCCCCTGGGCAAGCCAAGGGCAGCAGGGCGGCAATGCCAAAGGCCAGAGATTGGGCACAGCCGGGCCTCCTGGATGGAGCAAAGGCTAGGCCTCGAGCCAAGGGAACACACCCGGGTTACACACACCAGACACAGAGCAGCTCCATAAAGTAAAATACAACAAAATGTTTAATGAGCAAATTCGTTTTAGCAAATATGAAACTGCCACAGAGTAGGAGAGGGACAAGGGACACGGGGCTGGGGACAGGTCAGGGGAGGCTAAAGAGAATCAGCTATGTAAGAAACCAGGGAGAGGACCAGAGCTAAGAGGACGGGGCTATGGTCCTGGAAAGGGAGACAGGGCAGGGCACCGGGCCGGACAACAAAATTCAAAATAGTTTGGCCATAAAATATAAACACACTATGTTTCTACAGTGGGGAAGGGGAGGAGAAAGGAGGAATAAGGGAGGAGAGACTGTTTTGGGGAGGGGCTGTGGGGGTCCTACCCCACCTTGCTGTGCACCCCTCCCCATCCCGACCCCTTCCTGTGTCTGTGGGTGCGTGTGTCTGTGTGGGCCTATGTGCGCACTTCCCCAGTCCCCTCCCTGCCCCAACCCCCCACCCCCACCCTTAAATTGCTGCCATTCCAGTTGCTGCCGGCTGTCACTCGGCTGTCACTCCTCTGCCCATGTCTTCAGAGGGGGAAAAAGGGGGGGGGGGTGGCAGGGCAGAAGCCCCACGCCAGCCCAGCCCCACCCTCCCCCACAGCCTCTACCAGAAGTCCCTGCGGTGGTAAGAGTCGGGGTCACAGTATTTTGTGACAACCACTCTGTTGGCGAACTTGCGACCCGTCAGGCCCTGCATGGCTTTCTGGCAGTCAAACACAGAGGTGAACTCCACGAAGATCTGTGAACAAGAGGCAGATTGTGAAGACCAGGTGGCCTCTTCACCCCCAAGGAGCTAACTCACAGCAACCACCAGCATCCACCCAAGCTAGGAACTCCTGGAGAGGGAGGGAAAGAAGTTTGGGGACATTTCCCCAAACATCCTCTAGAACCCCAGGATCAAAGAACAAGAGAACACAAAGCAGAGGCACACAGAGCCCTGGAGGGTGAGAAAGCAAATGCAAGCTCAACTCAAGACCCAAGTGGACAGAGGCAAGCTTCCTGAGGAAGATACCACTGTGTTGTCTCCTCTGCACCAGGTGGGTCCCGAGCTACCAATCCTAAGGGTGATGTTCTCTCCAGATAAATTAAGAGAAGCTCAAAAATTAGGATTCAAACTCAGGCTGACACACACAAAAAAGTTGAACCTTGAACTACTTAGACGTCTGTCTCACATGAACCACTAATTCAGAACATGGAGGAATTCTATAAGACAAACACTCCTATTAAACAAATATAATGGCTTGCCAAAAAAAAAAAAAAAAAAAAAAAAAAAAAAAAAAAAAAAACAGTGGCAGAGAATTGTAGAATTAACAAGTTATAAAAAAGTTTTAAACCGAACTGCATGATTCCTTATCTGGATCCTTAAACAAACCAACTAGAAAAAACATTTTTAGGACAATAAGGGAAACCTGAACATGAACTGGCTAGGTACTGAGGATACTTTTATTAATGTGGTAGTGATACTGCAATTCCATTACAATTTGAAGCAGTTTCCAACCAAGATGAATGTGTCCCCAGGGAACATGTGGCAATACCTGGGTATGTTTTTGGTTGTTGGGGAGGCAGGAGGTGCTACTGGCATCTAGTGGGTAGAGGCTGGGGATGGAGCTAAGCACATAACAATGCACAGAACAGATGCCAAAGCAAGAGTTACCAGGCCCAAAATACCAGAAAAAAAAATTCTATGTGTCACAGATAAAATACAATATATGCTTTAAACTATATCAGCAGATAAAGGGAGTGGGGTGGGTGGGAAGCTGAACACAACCTAAGAACAAGATGTCGGTAACTTGGAGCTGGGCACTGCAAAGCCACTATATGTGCTGTACATGACTTAGGCGGCATACCATAACACAGCCCCGCCACTACAGTGGTTTCTTTACATGTGTGAAAAAATTTGAGAATAGAGTTTAAGAACAAAGCAGGTAGACTAATTCCAAAGACCAGGCTGGATCTTTCCGTTTGCTCCTCCCACAAATATTCACTCAGCTCTAACACAGGCTAGTTCCAGGCTCTGTTCTAGTGCTGGCTGACAACATTGAAAGAAAGTGACAGACACATCAGGGATGGCTGGCCACCACACCACTGAGGAGATAGCAAGGGACTGTCCACGTTCATATCAGACCTCACGGTGGAGATGCAGCTCTATCCAGCTTACCACTTCCTTTGCATCTCTACTGGCATGTCACAGGGCCTCAAAGCCAGCCCCATAACACTGTCTGTCATCCCCCTCCCCCAAAACTACACAACCCCCTGGCTTCTCACCTGTGTTCTTGCCCAGACACCAAAGCCAGAAGGCTGAGCCTCGTACTTGACTCCTCCCTCCTCTCCCGCACTCCCTAAACCATAATCCATTGCCAAGTCAACAGGCTAACCTGGCTCGAATCCAGAACCCCACCCCATTCTCCCATAGATCCACTTCGGGCCCCAGCTCCCATCCTCACACTACTGCCCCAGGGGCTCTGCACCGCCTCCCAGGACCCTGACAACTGGGTGTCATTCAGGCCTGTTTAATGCCACCTCTTGACATTCCTATCTGGAATCAGCGTCCAGGGCCCACTTCCTTCCCTACTACAGGTCAGTACAGTAACAGCAAAGCCCGCACCAACCCCCCCACCCACCCACAGCTTGAGGACAGAAAGCAAACCCCACCGACTCCCTGGGTAAGTGGAAGGCAAAGGCACAGTGCCAAAAGTGACAGGACTCAAGTGGGCTGGAAAATCAGGCTGCAGATTCTGAAACCTGACCCTGCGGCCATGTCCTCCAAGGATGGGGCTCAAGAACTACAATGAGTTCAGGATAACACAGGTGAGCCAGCAGGGTACCTGGCTTCAGAACACCAGTGGGTTTGTGCCCGGCATGACTCTTGTTAGCACTTCCCCCAAGGCCACACAAAAGGCCAAACCACATGCACAAAGTCACAAAACAGCCAAGCTATGAACCAAAGCTACTTCGGTACAAAGCCCAAGTCCTTGCCCACAGCAGCCCTGCACCCTCACTGCCTTGCTGCAGCCCTGGGTCCCAGGGAGCCAGAAAGGTGGGGGAACGATGGAGAGAAAAAAATGTGGTGCCAGGGGGTGCACAAGCACACACCTTTCCACAGCCGGGCACCTCGACACCATCCACGGGCCGGGGGATCTCAATGGACTTGACCAGCCCATACTTGCTGCACTCATCACGCACGTCCTCCACAATCTCCTCATACTCCTCATCGTCCAGCAGCTCCTCAGGCAGCACCATATTCATGAGACACAGGACCTCGGTCGGGTGGCCACCCATCTGCACCTGGGAGCTCATCAAGCCGGGCACTTGCAGGGTCACAGGGGTCTGGTTGATGGTGCTCTGTGGGGCGAGCAGGCAGGGGAGTCACAGGGCCGCCTCCCTCAGACGCCATCCCAGGAAAACTGCCCTGCCCTTCAGGCTCAGGAAAGCCAAGGGCAGAGCTGAGGAGGCCCCGCCCCACCCACCCCACCCGCCCCACCCCACATCCCCCTAGCCAATGGAAGATGACGTGCCGGGGGGCTCACCAGCGTGGCATTCTTGGCTCCCACACTCGCCCTCTGTACCAGCAGTTTCTTATCACCCAGCTGCATCCCGTTCAGCCCCGCAATAGCCTGCGCATTGGAGGGACGATGGGGGAATGCAGGGAAGAGGTGTGGGTCAGGGACCAGGAGCCCGACGCCACCCCTGAGCCCTAATATCCCAGAGCTTGGCACTGGAGGGGAGAGAGGGGAAGGCAAAGGGCCAAGAGCTTGGGAAGCCCCAGGCAGGCCCTGCCACTGCTGGCCACCTCCCCCCAACCCCAAGGGGAGACCTCCGGGTGGACAGAGCAGGGTAAAGACAAGGGCAGACACAACTGCATCATGGGCCTGGGGCTCACCTGATCCGTGACATTGATGTCCACGTACTCACAGAAGGCATAGCCCTTGGAGAGCCCAGTTGCACTGTCTTTAACCAGGTTGAAGGCCTTGAGAGGCCCAAATGATGTCAGCAGCTCTTTCACCTGCCAAGGAGATCATGACGCCACTAGGATTGGTTTGGGCAAAGGTGAGGTGGGGTGGGTAGTGGGAGACCTACCTGGTCATCATTCAGGTAGTTGGGAAGGCCCCCAATGAACAGCTTGTGGGCGGAGTCTGGGACCACAGTGGACACAACTCCTGAAGGAAGGAGGAAGGAACGGACTTTGGTGCCCAGCCAAACCGTCACCGGAACCCTGGGGGTCTGCAGGGAGGCCTGCCTTCCTCCCGGCCCGGTGACGGCTGGCAGAGAAAACAACATGTCTCCCAAACCTGCCCAGCTGCCACAGTTCCTCAAAACAACTGTGACAGACGCCAATATGGCAAAGCAGCAACAGTCCCACCCTGGGACCACAAGGATCCAAGTTCACACCCAAACCTGCCACCTGCGGAAAGGTAACCTAACGCTATTGGTGAGGGATCTCAAGAGCACACATACTCCAGGCCTCAACTCAGAGCCCTTTCCTGGTCACCAGGGCTTACATCAGGTCCCTAGGGAGGAGAGGCTCTTGGCCCGTCCTCCCTATGCTTGGCACAGCCACACAAAACCCAGCCACTCTCGGACTCAGGCATGGATGATGTCTTTCAAAGGGCTCTGCTATGTCCCTGAGGGCTGGGACATGCCCAGCACCCAGTGAGGCTGACACCGTAGGGTCACACAGCTGAGTGTGTTTAGCTAAGTGGGTTTAACAACCACTGTGTGTCCAGCCACAACCCTGCTCTCATTCTGGGCTCAGACACGTGCCTGCCAAACAGGTCCGCCCCAGCCCCGCAGACTTCTTTGCACACAGGCATGCCATTCCCAGAGACCCAAGGCCAGACCCACTTTCCTCCTGACCTTGGAAAGGCGACACAGGTGGAGAATGAGCCACCGCGCCCCTAAGAGTATGCTCCCCTCCCACCACCCACCCAGACCCCCCAGGCCCATGTTCCTATCTCCCTGGAGAAGCGCAGGACCAACCCAATGCCAAGACCACCAGAGCTTAGCTCCTCGAACCATGAGACCTGCCTTCCCAAGGTGGAGCAGAAGCATCTGGGAACAGGATCCTTGAACTGAGCAGTCCCCACAGGCCGGGTACCCAGGTCAAACTCACCCAATCCATGACCTCAGTGTTCTCCAAAACCCAGCCTACAGCACAGCAGGGGTAAACTGAGGCACCGAGAGGCAGTGTTAGCATGAGATCACAGAGGCAGAAAGAAGGGCCTTCCCGGGTCCACTCACCCAACTACACAGCAAACTAAGGGCTTTGTGCTAAAGGCCATCACCTGCCCAACAGCAAACGAGAACACAGACGGTGGTCCCATCACCTAGGCAGGTGAGAAGGGCTGGGTGAATCCCGCTTTTGGGCCCAGGCTGTTGCCCACACAGTGCCACACACCGCAAGGAAGCAGCAGCCCTGAGGACCACCCAGAGTCAAGCACCCTATGTTCAGGTCTGGGGCAAGCACCAAGTGAGGCTCTCTATGCCCCTCGTGGGGAGAACACTGGCACCAACCTGAGGGCATGGGGATGATAACAGTTCACCCAAAGTGTGTATGTCACACAGGCCTGAGGGTGGGCTCCGCAGACCGGCCCTAGGAGCACAGTCAGTGCTGCAATCACCACAGGGCCTTCGTGGACACTCAGTCCAGAAGCAGGAAAAAAGATGATCTTGTAAGATCTCACAGCCAGAAGAGAACGATGCCAACTGGGAACCCAGGTTGATCTCAGTGCCCAAACTCAAGACGCTGACACAGCTGACACACAGACAAGCCCTCAAACAGACCAGCTATGGCTCCCCACTGCTTCATATGTCTGTTTTCTCCCACCTGCCCTCTGAAGGCCACGCTGGACCCCCCAAAACTCATCAATCTTTTCTTGTGCCTGCAATGCCACCTATTCTTCAGCAGGACCGTAACGCCTCATGCACTACTAGACCCCAGCACTCACCACTAAGCCTGGCATGGCCAAACCCTGCCAAGAGGGTGAGTGCAGCCCATAGGCAGGTGCCTCCTGAGCCCCAACTGACTCATCAAGCTGGGGGCAATCCTGGCACTGGCAGGCGTTCTGAGCCACGCTGAGCCGCTCTTGGTCGCTGTGCCTTCCTACCTCTGGAGACAGTGCCAGCTCTCCGGGCCCTTATCTTACAGACTCCACACAGGGCTCCACACTAGCGCTAGGCAGTCAGGCCAGACCGCAGTGGGGACAGACTTAAGTTGCCACTGTCCCACCATGCGTTCAGGTTCAGGTCCATACTCTCCTGGCCCAGGTGAGGAATCTGCCTGCCAGACTCCTAGTCTTTCCCAAAAAAAGACTACCTGCCATAGATTTTGTCAAATACTTTCTCCCTACTTTCACAGTTGATTTTTTATGGGAAAAAAAATCAAAATATTAGCTTTATTACAGAAAGAAATAGGACTTGAAGATGCTCAACCTACAGGCAGAATCCTGCTTCCTGCCACCCCCAGGATGAAAGAGATCTGTGACATAGACACCCAACCTCCTAAAGAGGTCAGTGGGTGACCCTTCTACTGCTTAATCACAGTGATAGCCACACGCAGAAAACAACCTGTGACAAAAGGAACGTAATCTTAAGCAACTATCTCCATAACTACATCTTGGTTGGTCTGCCCAAGAGAAAGAAGACCGGGGGAGCAGATCCCAAGTCCCACCCCTGAACAAGTCAGCACGCACCCAGACTGGCTTTTCTCCTCCACGATGGGGTCACAGCCTCCACCAGTTTATGCGCCATGGGGGTATGTCACTACTGCAGCACGAGAGCAATCTGAATAGCACACAAGTGCACACAACTGTAGGCCAGCATTTGAAAAGCAGGAGGGACCACACTGGGTCCTAATTGTCTCTCGCCAACTCTTACACTACAGGACTGTCACAGAAGTCAGCAGATGACCTGGAGAGCACACTTAGGACAGTGCCCAACACGGGAGCAGTGGGGGGCTCCTCACATAATGAAATGTGACCGAAATAGGCTGGACTTACTGGAGGACACAGAAAGACAATCTGTACCTAGACATGTGAGCCGGCCCTCCAGACATATGCACACATCAAAACACACCAGCCGTACGCTTAGAGCACCAGTAAGCCCTACCCATTTTCTGAAGAATTAGAACGCAGGAGATGAGCCAGCATCCAGGTCCTGGGCCCCCTCTGGGACGCCACATCCCTGCTGCTCTGCAAAGTGAAGAGCTGACTGAACTTCTAAAAGGTGTCCTTTGGTGCAAAGTCTCAGCGCGCAGAAACCCCCACTCTCCAAACTTGAGAGCCTGATTATCCCCACTGAGCACATCAGCACCCTCATCACCACCACCTCCTCCATAGCATCTCCAGGGCCTGAACCCAGCCGCCAGCTCAGTCACAGCACACTGGCTCCTCCAATGCCACAGCGCTTCCTACACCCTAATAACACCTCTCCCAGGCCCAAGTCCTAATGAGCACCCCCACCCAGCAAGCCCTCTGAAAGGTCACCATGACTCATGCATATTGTACAATGCCCAAACATCACTCCCCAATTTTAAGGTACACACGACACAGCCACGCCCACCTGCTAAAGTGTCCTCTGCAACTCTGACACCAGGACCACAGATTAGTCTCATTTCCACAGGGACCTTAGGGCCAGCAAAACCCAACCGTCTGCCCTCTGGACCCCTGGAGACAGAAGCAAACCACCCCCACCCATCCCCCATCCCCAGATCGCCCTGAGCCCCAGCACGGATGGCAGGCAGGGAACACGCAGTGAGGCAGGGCCAGCGCACAGAGTCCGCAGGAATACCCAGGTGCTGGCCCCACTGCAACCGAGAACCAACTCAAACAGGCTTTCTTGTCCTTCTAACAAGACACTGAGGTGTTCTCCAGTACAAAAAAAAAAAAAAAACTAGACATGACATAAGCCACACTACAACATCACGCACTTAACAAAACTCTGACTTTAGGTGACACCTGGAACCAAAACTGGAGTTTGACAGACACTGGACAACCAGGATCCGCTCAGAATGGAAGGCCCCGTAGTCCATGCACCTGCCACTGGAGCCCCCGCCCGCCTGCCCCACCAACCCTGCCCCTAGCCCGTCATCAGGACAGGCTTGAGCCTTGCCTCTGCCTCCTTGCTGGGGGACCTCACAAAAAAAACCCTTTCTCAAAAGCTGATGTCAGAGTGTCGGCCACTGTGCGTGCCAGGTGCAAGTCCCTGCTCAGCAACGTGGTGACCAGCTACTGAGCCAGCACACACTGCCCCCACTTCCCACAACACCTGCACTCCGGCCCTAGCCCTGCCACCAACAAGCTGTGTGTCTCCAACAGACCACAGGTCACCCTCCTCAGGCCCAGGTGCCAGTTCTGCCAAGCAGATAGACAACCAGCTACCAAAGGTTTGGGGGATCAGATGAGAACACATGTCTATTCCTAAATACTTGCAATGCTCCCAAGGCAGCTGGGCTGGAGGGGAAGGGTGGGCGGGACCCCTACTCACCAGGCACATACACAGAAGGATTCTCTGACATGCCGGGCAGGGGCTGGTAGTCATGGGGCCTGCGGATCTTCAGTGACTGGCCCTGGAAGATGATGCCATCAAAGGCCATGGCCTGGGTGGTCTCGTCCACTGAGCGGAACTGAAGGAGAGAGAATGGGGTACTGAGAGGCAGGGGGACATGGCCAGTCCAGCCCAGCACCAGGGGTGCTGGGGATGGTAAAGGTCCCAGGGCAAATCAAATGTGCTGCTGCAAAGCCAGAGTGCACGGGCCAACAGTGGTGCCAGCTTACCTCCAGGAAGGCAAAGTTCTTGTCCTGGTTAATCTGCACGGCCAGGACAGGGTTGCCAGGGGCCTGAGTCAGCCCCCCCAGGCGCATCTGAGCATTGAAGAAGTCCATCATGGCCTCCTGCAGAGGGAACAAGAGAGAGGGAGGGGCGGGGAAGGGAGGTGGAGAGAGGAGGGGAAGGGTGAGAGAGGGAGACACAGAGGGTTTGGGTGTAAGGGGAGAGGGATAGGAAGGGAGAAGGTGGGAGGGGAGGGGACAGTGGAATTCGGGTGGGGGCACAGAGATCAACAGCAGGGACAAACACAGGAGGGTCATGAGAGAAAACAGAGGAGGCCACAGGAGAGAAGACCAGGGGACAGATGGGAGGTGTGGAAAAATATGGGAAAGCACAGGAAAAGAAGAAAAACACGAAACAGAATAAGGAGACAATACACACAAGAGAAAAAAACATCCCATGAAAGCAAAGAGGAACACAGTAGAAAAATAAAAAAGCAGCAGCAAGACAGACAGAGACCCAGAATCAGAGAGAAAGAGACAGGAGAGAAGAGGGACAGATCGGGGAGAGAAGGGAGAGCAGGGGCAGGGGAGGGGGGCGGGCAGGAGGGGAGGAGAGAAGAGTGATGTGGAGGGATCTGGCCCTGGAGTTGGGGGCTGGTTCATCAAATGTAGCAAAGTGCAGGTTGAGAAAGTCAGAATGGACCTTACTTGCCTTCGCCGACGGTAGCAAACTTTTTGTTGCTACGAGGGATCTCAGCCCCACAATATTTCACTTTAAAGAGAAATGGAAACAACTCTTTGATCTCGGGATTCTCAGGGGTGCCACGGGAAGGGTGGGGATGGGAGGGGAGAGGAGCATGGGGAAGGTGGGGAGGTCAGGGCCATCAAAAATAAAAGAGCAGCGGCCAAGGGAGGGCTGTGGGGAGAGGGTGGGGGCAGGGCAAAGAATAAGAGGCGTGTCAGAAACTGAGGGACGTGCGTCTGTGTGTGTGTCCGAGTCTCCCTCTCTGTCTTTCTCCACACGGATTCGGATTCAGAGTTAAGTTATGTGAGTGCTTTCATCCCTGGGTTGCTGGAGGAGATTGGGGGAGAGGAAATGGGAGAGGATAGAGGAGGGAGGGAGGGCCACCCCCAGCCCGGCCCCTGGCTGGCTCAACTCCATCGTCCGTCTGGGAGGGGGCCGGGGGGTCTTGCAGGAGCAGAGTCTGACCCGTGCAGGTTGGGGAGGGAGGGAATGAAGGGAAGGGAAGGTGGGGGGGTGAAGGAGGGCGGTAAGGGCAGTACCTCAGTGATGCCAAAGGGGATGTTGCCCACATAGAGACGCCGGGCCTGTCTGGTCATCTGGCTCCCGACCACGGGCACTGGCGTCGGGGTCACAGCCAGACCATCCGGAGTCATGGTGGGCAGGAGGGCAGTGGCTGGAATCTGACCCGCAGCTTCAAGAGGGAAAGAAAAAATCAAGCGGCATCAGAGCACCCCTGGACCCACGCTCCGGGACCACCCCCATACCCAAAGGCCCCTGTTCTCAGCCTCCAGGAGAAAGTGGCCCCCAATAAACCTACTGCCTCTGAGAAATCAGGTCCCCTGATTGTGGCCCTGTGGGGAGCCCTCATTCCCCACTCCACCATAAGGCCTTCGAAAGGGCAAAGACAGGAAAGCCCAGGGTGCAAACTCCAGCCCAGACTGGGGGTCGGCCTGCTAGCCCACAGCACCTACCCTGCATGGCCTTATACTGCATAGGGGTGATGTGTTCGAAGCCAGGCGGTGGCACGTCCCAGTACTTGCGGACCTTCTTCTTCTTCTCATGGCGGGGGGAGCGACTGGGGGAGGGTGGAGGGGAGAGCGGGCAGGGCCACCTCAGTCCGGCCCTTAGCGGGCCTGTGAGACCCCTGGGTCCCCCTGGTTCCCAGCAGTAGCCCACTCTCTCCAGAGGGAGAGGGTCTGGGTCAGCCGCGCCCAGGCCTGGGGAGTCGGGGGCAGGAGGCTGGCTTGAAGGCAGGTGGTTGGGCCAGGTTAGGAAGGGAAGGACAGGGGTGCCAGGGTAGGAGAGGCGGGGTGGGTGTCAGGGTGGGGGCAGGAAGAGCAGCTCACATCAGTCCACCGTGCTCCTCTTTAGCGCCTCTGGTCAAAGGTTTGCTGGGGGCAGGAGGGAGAGGCGTGGGGAGGGGTGACTGGGGACCCTTATCTTCCCCACATGCCACACCCCCCCCAAGGGCACTGAGCCCAGGGCTGGGGGGCAGGGCCGAGGGGAACATGGGCCTAGTAGGCCCCCTCAGCCCTGCCATTCCCTCCAGGCCCCACCCAGAAAAAAGAAAGTAAGAACAGAGAAAGAGCCAGACACTATCTACTGGGAGAGTTTGAAGAGAGAAAGAAAGGACCTCCACCCACCCCCTTCCTCACCTAAGGGGGCAAAGAAAACAAAAGAGGAGAGGCACTAGAGCCCAAATACACAAGTGAGGTGCTGCCCTGCCCCCAGGCCTCCCTCTCCCCATTCTGGGAGGCAGAGCATAGCTCCCAGGCTGATCAGAGAGAGACTGGGGGCAGGGCAGCCCCTTAGAAAAAAGGATAGAATCCACACTGTCTCCAGGCTGGTCTCCCAGATAGAGAGCTGCCTCCCCCACAGCCCCCTAGAAACTGCGGGAACCCACAAAGAAGAAAAACTGAAATGGCAACAGCCAAGAAGTAGACACCACCCCCGGACAGAGCAGCCTCAAGGAGGGGCACACGGTCTGCACAGGGCCACCCTTGTCCCTTCCAGCTGGCCTACCACACTGCGTGGGGTACCTGCGTCGCCGCCTGTCCCGGGAGGCGCTGCGCTGGTCCCGGTTGCGCCGGTCGCGGCTCCGGCTCCGGCGCTTCCGGTCCCGGCTGCGAGAGCGACTGTGGCTGCGCTTCCGGTGCCGGTTCTCCTTGTCCCGCTCTGGGCGAAGGGGAAGGGGTAAGCTCAGGGAGGGTGTAACCCAGCCCACCCACACTGGTGGCCTTGCCCCAGCCCCGGGGAGGCCACCCCCAGGGGATGGGACTCAATGGAGATGGGAAAGCAAGCTGCCTGGGTCCACAAGTCAGTCCAGGGACCCTGGGGGACCACGGGATGGGAGCTGGTTACCTGAGGGGACAGGGCCTGAAAATGCCCCCGGGGTACAAGATACCTGAGGCTGCTCAGGAGGAGCTGGGGAGCCAGAGAAGACAGAGGAGGCTGGCTCCTGGTCCCCCTCGAGGGCTGAGGGGCCTGACCCCAGGGTCGTCCCTGAGAGGGGCAGGGCTAGAGGCTGGGGAACCAAGAGACCCAATGATGTTTTCCTGAAAGGACCCATGGCCCCTCAGGAAAGACCTCCTCAATCAACCAGATGCGCCCACAGTCCCACTGTCAGGCCCAGGATTGGGACCCAGGCAGGAAGCAGGGAAACCCCACCCATCCCTTCCCAACCAGGACACCCACCCTGAGGCCCCTTTTTGCTCCACAGAGACCTGAACCCCAGGACACCCCATCCTGCCTCAAAGCCAAGCACACAGTACACTACGGACTGGCTGGGCTTGCCCCTCTGGCAAACAGAAACCTGTGCTCCCAAGAAGGCTCTCAGCCACGGGAGGAGGTGCAAGCTAAACCTCGAGCACGGGGAGCTTGAACTCTGCTTTCTACTTTACTTCCTGGGTTCGAAGACACCCTTGATTCCTAAACTACCCACCAGGCCCCAATTTCGTGCTCACAAAGGTCACCACACTCCTGAGGACAAGAGGCAATAAGGAGAGAGCCTCAGAGTGGACTCTAGCCTGATCTGCACCCTTTTACTTTTCTGATGTAACGAAACACGAACTTTTTATAAATACATCTCCATTCCAAAACCACTGAAACTCAGGAAAAACATGCACCTAAGAAGGGGAAAGACACAGCAGCAGGCAATGGGACGCTTCCTAAAACCGGCAGCTGTGGGCCTCTGGCTCCATGCTCAAGAGATAGCAAGCCACAAGCCCCGGGAACCTTTCCTGTTGCAACGGACAGCAGGCAGGTCAGACAGACACAGGAAGCAGTGATGCCTGCTGGGTGCCTGGGACACCAACCAGAAAATTAATTCCCTGGAGACACAAGCGCAATAGGCAGAGGCTCAAGTCAGGAGGAGGTTGGCTCAGAGACAAAGCCCCACAGGCAAGAGGACACAGGGGTAACACTTTCCCCTAAGGCAAGAGTCCTCCCCCCCCCCCCCGCCCGCATACACAGATCCTGCACAAATGAGAACAGAAACGGAAGTTGGTTGTTCAAAATGCTGTCACCACCTTGTGTCACCCAGGAGACACATGTAAAGGGCCAAGCACTCAAGCAACACATTTACAGGAGCCCCAAGGTAGGGTTCAACCAGCTCCACCTGGTGGTCCAGCAGCCAGAACTCAGGGTCAGCCCCAACTTTTCTGCTTACTAAGTGCATATCAATAACCACACAAAAACAACTAAACCTTTATAACTCAGTTTTCTTTTTCTAAAACAAGTGTCACGGCTACCCCTAGGTGTGCGAGAGCTTAGCAGAATGAAATTCAGAAGTCACCTTTCCCAACTGATTGATACCACCTGAGTGAGCTGGAGACCTACTTCTAGTCCTCCTCCAACTGAGAGTGTCCTAGGCGCAGGAAGGTTCCACAGGAAGGGCACTGCTCATCAGGCACTTAATGCATGCCAAGCCACATGCCACACACCTCACACACGTTACCCCACCTAACCCCAGCTCTGCTTCTAACTAGACCTGAGAAAACCTTTTTAAGCTTTCTGAGCCTGTTTCCTACTCTGCAAAAAGAAGAAAATCATTTCAGCCTCATGGAGCTGTTACAAGGATCCACTCAGAAAAACCACACCAAGACCTTAGCAAAGCGCCTGGCTCACAGCAGGCATTCAGAGTTTAATTACCACCTTCGTTACCATCACCCTTAATTCCCAAAATTCCTGACAAAAGAAGGATACTGGCCAATCTATAGATGAAAACAAACACAAGTATCACAGCAGCCCAAGCTAAGCAACAAAGCAGATATCTGAAGCTGGCACCAGTAACTCCCAAGCCTGGGTTTAACAAGTACACAATGCAAAGACAAGACACCCCGTGGGCACTTCGTAAATGGAACTTCTACCCCAGGCACTGTACTCCTGATCCAGCCACCCCTTACCCAACTCTAGACTGCGTTCAAAAGGGAAATTCTGAACCCTCATCCAGTTCTTCAAACACGGGCAGCTTAAGCCTCAAGTCCCCCAACTTCCATACACCTAAATTTCTTCGCTCTCAAACCTAAATAGGGCAGAAAATTTTTAAACGTCTGACTCCCAATTCCAGTATTCTCAGTCCCTAAACCGATAGGCACCCGCAGGGCCCCGGGCTTAGCTAGGCATCACCTGAGGGTCCTTGCCGCCCAACCTCCCCTACTGCATCCAAGCAGCCCAGGTCCCCCTACTCTGAGCCTCAGCTTCCCCATCTCTACGTTAAGACGATTTAGGAGACTGACTCTAAGTGCCTCGATTTTGAGTTCGAACAAGACGGGGCGTTTGTACGACTGGGAAGAGGTGAGACATATACCCCACATTTGTGATCATCGCCAATGCCAAAACCCTCATGGAGCGTGTACACAGAACGTACACGAGTAGCAGAAAGACGTTAAGGCACAAGCTGCTCCTTTGACGAGGCAACCCGCGTCATACGCTGTTGCTCAAGGCTCAAGACCAGCGGCCGGGCCGGAGGACCCTACGGCGGGCAAGTCAGCAGGACACGGCGCAAAAGGCAGCCGCGGAAGAAGACCGGCCCACGACACAGACCTGCCAGCGCCCACGTGGAGGGGGGGGGGTCTCCCAACCGCCATTTTGGAACAAAGGGGGCGTGGAGAACCAGGCCATGGGCCGGCCGGAAGCGGAAACGCCGAGGCAGCGGGAGAAAAGGGGGGACCTCGAATCCACTATGTTTACATACATATTCTCCTTCCCAGGCTAGCAAAAGTAAAGTCCAGGCAATGCCTCCAATCCACGCCACCTCCGCCGTGACCACGTGGGGCGCAGAACTGAGCGCGGCGCGCATGCGTACAGGCCCGCGCCCGTTGTCCCCACCCCTCCCGCGCGCGGAGACACGCCGGGCGGTCACGTGAGCTAGGCGCGCGAGCCTAGTGGGGGGGACGCCGCGCGGCCCGGAGAGGGGGAAGCGACGGGAAAATGGCGGGGGGCGCGGAGGGAAACCAGGAGCAGCCCCGCCCGCTGCCCCGCGCCCCCCGCGCCCTCACCTTGCTTATTCTCATTGAGCTGCCGCTCGAACTCGTCGAAGTCCGACATGCTGAGGCGGCCGCGTAGGCCCTGTGCAGCTCTCGCCTCGCCTTGCCGCCCTCCCGCTCCGGACGCTTCGGCTACTTCCGCCGCTCGCTTCGGCTACTTCCGGGCGTCGCCGGCGCGCCTCTGCCTCCTGACTAATCAAGCCCGGCCCGCCTGCCCCGCCCCGGCTCCGCCCCTCTCCCCGCCCGCCCGCAAGATACCCCTCCCCCCAAGCTTGTTCCCGAAACGCGTCGTCTATATCCGGACCGTAGAGAAAAGAGCCGGGCGCGGCAGCGTCGGATGCCTCCGAAACACCCGAAGTGAGGGTTCTCCTGGGTTCCCAGGTTGTCGTCACTTTTCGGAAATCAGCTCAACCTTCGGTAGTTTCCGTAGGTCCTCGTCTTCCTCGGCACCCAGCCACGCACCCTCCCGCTAAGGGTTCGGCTTCTTCCGACAAGTCAAAGCGTCCCAGTCTTTGGCTCCCTCCGCAAGGATTCCCGGTCCTGTTCTGCCCGTCCTATCCGAACAATCCGCTATTCCCGACAAGTCTAACCGTCCGGGTCTTCGGCACTTCCCGAAGGTTTCCGGCGCTCGCCTTCGGGCCCCGCCACAGATTATGCTCGATCACAGCTTCGGCTCTTTCCGGAGATTCCGCTCGCTCACTCCTCCCCCCGCGCAAAACTTCGGTTCCTTCCGCAACTGCTTCCGGAAGGCCTCACTCACGAAGACGGCTTCGGCTCTTTCCGTCTGTGCTTCGGATCCTTCCGGCTCCGGGAACCGAAAAGGGAGGGCGGATGAAGACGAGGTGGGTCAAGGGAAGGGATACGAAAAAGGGGCGGGGTCCCGGCTCCCGGCACCTGCCTCCCCGGGTGGGGAGAGTGGAAGAAAAGAAAAGCCGATCTCGTGGAAAGCCTAGGAAGGCTGCGCGAGACCAAAGCAGCCAGCGGGTGGAGGGTGCGCGCAGCCGCTGCGGAGGTTGGCAGCGCAGCTCTATGCGCCTGCGCAGGATAGAAGCGGAGGGGGCCGAGATGTACTTCTGCGCCTGCGTGGAGGTCGGTGTGAGCCGCGGTTTCTCACCGCTCGGGGAGGACCGGTTCCAGAGCCTCCAGCGCGCGTGCGCGATAGTTTCCCTACCTCTGGGGAAAGCACGGCGTTCCCGACCGTTAAGGCCGTCCTTGCCTGGTTGGCGTAGCAACCGCGTGAGCGCGCCCGCCTCCCTCCGCCGCGCAGGTGCCGCAAGCAACGTTGTCGACACTTCCAAGAGACAGGATCTCACGTTACCGCCTCCCCGCGGTCGGGCGCCTTCCAGAGATGCCCAGTACCCACTCCGCTGGCCGCCTCCGCTGGAGGTCATTGAGTCCCGCCTCCTACCGTCGCGCGTCTATTCCAGACAGCCCCGTGGGTGGTGTTCACGCCTCTTTCCCGGAGCTCTGCCACTCCGAGTTCCCAGGGCACGACTGCTTCTCCACCTCCTATCGTTGCCTATGGGTGTGTTAATTACACCCTGCCTCCGCAACCTCACCGTTTCCTACCTGACTGCCCGCTCCCTGGAACCCCCGCACCAGGGTCCCCGGTCACTGTCTCCGCTGCAACGCCCCCCCCTTCCAAGTAGATACCGGGGCCTAGTTTATTCCAAATTTTATCGTCCTTTTAATTTAAATTCTCTGAATAATTCTCTGTCTCATGTGGACTTGTAGGGTGGGAGAGCAGGATTCGGATCCTCGGGGCTGGGGGCAGAGAACGGGTATGTACAGTGCCCCTGCCCCACAGAGTCCCGCGGTCTTCCCAGGAGGAAGGGCTCAGTGAGGGCAGGAGTGGTGCGGGTGTTTGGGAAACGACAGTCAAGTGATGCGCCTCCAACCCTGGGAATGTGGAGAAACAGGAGGGTGGGAGTGTGGGAGACAGGTCTATATACAAGGGCCCTGGTGTGGGAGTGGGGGTGTCTGCAGGAGGCACACGCAGAAACACGCTGTCCACCCCCAGGCCCTGGCGAGGGACACAGCACTCATGCACACGCTTGCCCCTGTGCCAGGTGGGTAGGGAAGTGGGGGCCAGAGATCTTGTCCCAGGCCAGGTGGGGCGGGATCACCGCTTGAAGCGATAGGTGATGGGGAGCAGCAGCTTGCTCTTCTTGAGGGCCTGCACCTTCTTGAGGGTCTCATCGTCCAGGGCCAAAAAGCAGCGGCGCGAGTACTCCAGCAGACGTTCTTTAGAGGGGTCGAACTCGCCCACCTCTGCCAGCTTCTCTGGGGCTACAATCAGCAGCTCTGCGATGGGCGTGGTCAGTGCCACCGTGTTGCGGTCCACACGGTGGTGCTCGAAGGCCCGCGACATGCTCTTCAGCTTCTGGAAAGTGCCCAGGATCTTCTTGTAGCGGCAGAGGACACCGTCCGCATCCTTCACTGCAGGGCCAAGGAGGAATAGAGAGGTAGACGTAGGGGAGTAGATAAGAGACAGGGAGACAGATCCGTATGGGTAAAGCAAACATGGAGGTGTGGGACAGAAATGGGAGGGCAGACGTGTGGACAAGAGACAGAAATAGGGTAAGGGACCCACACAGAACAAAGGAATGGAGACAGGGAAAGAGACAAGGGAGGTGTTGAAGATGAGGAAATAATGACCGCGAGAGCCGGAGAGATGAGTTCCCAGCTGCCTAGGCTGTTGCCGCTTCCCGTGTTACTGACTACTGACGGTGGCTAGGTCAGGGAGTGTGGACCAAAACGTTGAGGCTGGGACTGACCAGCAGGTCTCCTGTACTACTGAAGGGGAGGGGGAGGTGACATGCAAGATTCAGCTCAGACTCTGTCCCCCGGCAGCCCCACCCCACGCTCACCCCGCTGCCTCTCCCGGGCCTTGGGCTTCCCGAAGCGCCTCCGACCAGTGCTTCCCTTCTGTTTCTGCCTCTTCCTGTCAACGTTACTGCCTTCTTCAGACGCACCGCTGAGTGAGGAGGCAGCCGACTCGGGGTCCGAGGCCTCGCCCCCAGCCCCACCTCGGCCTTCGCCCTCGACCCGCCGGGGCCCAGGTTTCACCCGGCAGTGGTCCTCTGGAGAGGAGGGAGACACGTGAATGCTTTAACTGCGGGGGTGGGAGGGAAGTAAGAGATCTATCTACAAGACGAAGATAGCTCTCATATCACACCACACAGGTACTCAGGAAGGGAGACAACCAAGGAGGCAGGATAGCAAATTAGGTCCCTATGAGAGAGACAACCGAATACAGAACAATCAGCTGGGGTTTGGGGGCCTGAAGTCATGGGTAGGGCTTGCAGGAGGATGGTCAGCTGACTTTCCTAAACTTGGCAAGCAGTCTGGGAGAGGGGCCAAATGGACTGAGATCGCACCAGAGTCTGACTATGTGGGGTACCCACAGTGGAGGAGGGGTTTCTTGGGGACCCATTGGGACCTCCAGAAGAGTAGACTCCAGACATCTTGGAGGCAGGCAAGGCCCTGGTTGGGGTGGGGGTGAGGTCTCAGGTTCTAGTGGGCTCAGGGTGGCAGGCTTCTGCCCCTGCCTAGGAGAGGGGGTGCTGAGGCTCTGCCCCCAGAAGGTGGCTGGGGCAGGTCCAATGTTGGGGTTCCCACTGAGAAAGTCCAGAGGCCACTGGGCCCAACTGTCCTGGATAGGTTCCCATTGCTGGGGAGACAGACATCACCGGTAGGTCCCAGCAAACCAGGCTAGAAGTTGTTCCAAAGCACAGGGTCCCCAATAACACCAATCTTGACAAAACACAGGCCTCCTGCCCTGGCTTTCTTTGGAATTCACAGAGAGGGGTGTGGGAGCATGTGAAGGAGCACACCAAAAGAGGGAGCATAGAGGTGGGGTTCTCCAAAATGCGCTAACAATTGGGCAAAAGAAAGCCCCAACCACCTGGAGAAAGACATGGGGTCCAGGGGCCTGCCAGTCATCAAAAGCGGGAATGAAGCTAAGCCTGAGGTCTGGGGATACCAGGGGACTAGCAGAGAGTAAAGAGGCCAGGTCCCCACCAAGCCACCAAAAGATGAGTGTGTGGGTGAGAAAGGTCCTGTGTTCTCAAGAAGGGCCAGAGCTGAGTGCCAGAGACCAGGAGTGGGTCAAAGAGGGGGCTACCTCACAGGGCACCCTCACCTGCATCCATGCGCGCAGAGGAGATGAATTTGTCCAACTGACACCTCAAGAAGTCCCTTTCCTCTTCCAGATCTTCGATGCGTTTCTGCAGCCAGGAGTTCCTCTCCAGGGCCATGTGCAGCTGAGCCCTGACACCGTTCATCAGGGCTACTGTTGGGGACGCAGCCTCTGGAGACTCTAGGGACAGCAGGGGACCCTGGTCACACCCCAGACTCAAAGGGCCCTATACCCCTGACTCAGGTCCTTCATACTGACTCAAGTCCCTCCTGGCAACCCCCAGCTCACCCTCAAAGTTTCCCTGAGTGGGGCTGAGACGGTAAAAGAGCTGGGGGTCTAGGTGGGGCGTCTCATCGAAGGGGATGGCGATCTCAAAGGCCTCATCGTCCTTCTTCACTGGAGAGGAGAGCAAAGGCAAGTGTCAGCCCAGGGATGTCCTTGAACCCCACGGACCAGCACCCAACCACAGTAAAACCCCCAGGGAAGAAAGAGCAGGGATCAGCAGAGTGGCCATGGGACTAAGGGTGGGGCAGGGTCCCAGCTTCCTCACGTGTCCTTCTCCGATTGTTTCGGTCATTCATGGTGCAGCCTCCGGCGGGCCCAGGCAACCGACCGCCTCAGAGGCACTGGACAGAAAGAGCAGCCACAGATGGAGGGACACAGATGGACTCCAGGGGACATCCTGGGGAGGTGCGGCCAACTCCCCAGGACTGAGAGGGGAGGTGCTGAAGGCCAGGACTCCTGGGTCTGCTGGAGGGGAGTGAGGGGGACCCAGAACCCTCACGACTCGGGGAGAAGACCTGGGCGTCCAAACCCTTGTGCTTCTACATATGTACTGAGGGAAGGAGAAGCTGAACTCCCGTAGGATCCACCAAGAGACATCCTGTCCTGAATCGCCTGGACCCTCGTCACGGGTCACCTCAGGGCCAAAAGTGAGAGGTGCATTGGAAGACTGCCCTAACTTCCAGGCATGAGGTGAAGGTCTGGCCCACGCGCGGTGCCTCCTGCACCCATGGGCACCCTCACGCCTTTCCCCCGCACTCGCATGAGTAAATATGTCTCCTCCCAGTGGTAGGGGGCTGGGCGCGTGCGCAGTGCAGGGGAAGGTCACGCGTGGGGATGTCCCCCCCGCCCCCGCCCTTTGTCCGATGGTGGGAGGGGAAGTGATGGTGTCAAGGGGTCCCAGCGGGAGATGAGCCAGGCGGCCGCCGCCTGGAAGGGCCCGGGCCCCGCGCTCACCACCCGCGCGCGGAATCCGGGCCGGGGACTGACGGCCGCAGCGGCGGCGCCCATGTCCGGCGCCGGGGAGCGTCTGCAAAGTGTCGCGGGGAGCAGAGGGAAGCGCCCACCCACCGGCGGGCGGGCCGGCAAGGGGGGCGGGGCGGGCAGGGACACTCGCCCGGTCTGCTGTCAGCGCACCTCCTCCGGTAGTCCGAGCCCCAAGCGAGGTCTGCCTTGTGCGGCGGAAGCCGGGGCCGCACTTGCGCGATGGCCCCTTGCAGCACTACCCCGCCCTTCGTGAGGCCCAGGCAGGGAACGTCACGAAATTCCTAATTCCTGGAGAGCTGGTGCCTCCCGGAGGTCCTCCAGGTGGGTAGCAACGCGCCCAGTGGGGCAGAGAGAGGAGGAGTATAGGAGACAGCCAGAAAAGTTGAAGCATGGGGATAACCGCTTTAAACGACTCCCTGGGAACTGGCCCGAGTGGATCCCGGAAACCGCCCCTTCATCTCCCACAGGCATATCAACACAGCGAGATCCACGATTCCCAGAATCCTGAGGGAACGAGTTATCCCTTCCTGAATCTAGAAGCCGAAAATCCCCGCCGCCTCCACCCCCGTCTTAGTGTTTTAAGGGCTGCTTTGTCACGTTCAGATGTTAAGTCCGAGTCCTGGCGGCTTACTCACCTGTGAAGTGGGGAGGATGCAGTGACACGACACATGCAAAACCTTCCAGCCCAGTGCCTTGCCATAGGGTTAAGATCTGGCGCTGTATTACTTGAGGTCAGACAGCGGGAGGCTCGCTCCCTCTAGGGGAAGAGACAGCTGGTGTTCAGCCCGAAAACAGGTTAGAAGGAACGGGGTCCCAGCAGTATGCCTGGCACAAAACAGATGCGCACCCAAAAACATGTAAGTGGCAGGGTTTATTCTGCTTCCAGCTTAGCTCTGCCTGCCCTTCCTCGTTCAGGAGGAGCCTCCATGCTCTGGAACTTGTGGCAGCCCTGATGAGAGCACAACTGCAGAGGGAGAAGAACCTAAATGTCAGAGGCCACACTCCTACTGCTTCACCTTATTGTTTTTCTAACTGCAGTGTCCTGGGTGGAGAATTTGGTACAAGGTGGGATCAGCAATTAACACAAAAAGTCATAGATGAAAGTATCATCTGCACATGATATAGATGACCTGCACATGGCAGAGTTAACTACGGTTATTGCACATATTTGGCATACCTGTACAGTGGGTTGCCGTATAAAAGGGGTTTCTTACAAGGGATCATGGTTTTAAAAATAAGTTGAAAAACACTCTGCCTAGATCAGGGGGTCTCCAAACCCAGGGCTGCAGATTGATACAAGTTTGTGGCCTGTTAGGAACTGGGCCTCACAGCAGGTGGGCAGCGGGCCAGTGAGCAAAGTGTCCTTTGTATTTGCAGCAGCTTCCCAGCACTAGCATCACCACCTCAGCTCCATCACAGATCATCAGGCATCAGATTCTCATAAGAACACTGATCCCTGGTGCCAAAAGTTTGGGGACTGCTGGCCTAGATGACACAGGTCCAGAGGAGCCAAGTGGGTACTAGCCCCAGGGCAGGCCAGCCTTCCCTGTCCCCAGCCAGGCAAGCCAAGGCCCACTGGGCCAGGCATTTGCTGAGTCTATGTACTGGGCAGCCAGCAGGCCAAGCCACTGTCACCAAAAACAAGCCTCGAGTGCTCAAAGTGGAAAACGGGTTTATTGAATGTCCAGTCTCAGGCCCTGGCTGGTGAGTGAGAGGCAAGTCTGGGGCCCCTGCCCACAACAGCACAGAGGCCTCAGGAAGGTGGTGCGCTTCCTGATGGCCCCCAACCTCATTTTCAGGAGAATTTCCACACCCAGCACTCCCCATCTCCACCCCCAGTCAGGCTCAGCCTGGAATAGCTCATGTCCCCACGCTGTGACTGTGTACTCTTGTTCTCATCTTATCACCAAAACACTGGGAACCAAAGGTGACAGGGGCTCCTGCCTCAGCAGGAGTCGGCCTCCACAGGAGATGGTCTGTGTTTGTGTCCAGGGCCCAGTAACCCAGCCACAGTGCCCGTGTGATGTCTCGGGATGACAGGAGTCCAGGCTCCCCAGATCCCATGGTGCCTGAGGTACCCACAGGCCGGCTCACGGATGCTTCCAGCGAATGTGCTTCTGCAGCGTGTTCTGCTCCATAAATCGGCGTGGGCAGTGTGGGCACTGAAATGGACGCTCCCCCGAGTGGACCCGGCTGTGCTGGGCCAGCTCCCCCGCCTCCCTGAAGCGGCGAGGACAGAGCGGGCAGCCATGGGGACGCCCACCACCTGCCCGGTGAATGGAGTGGTGCCGTGCCAGGTGACTGGCACGCTTGAATGCCTTCCCACAGGTGTCACACTCGAAGGGCTTCACCTCTGAGTGGGTGATGCTGTGTCGCTGGAGGTATGACATGTACTCGAAGACCCGCGAGCACACGGGGCAGCTGTAGCACTTTTTCTGAGATGAAGCGCCATCGGCCCCAGGCTGCCTCTGAGCCTCTTCGTCCACCAGCACCGTATAGGGGATGCCCTGGGTATCAATTAGCAGGTAGTGGTTGGGCCTCGGAGGGGACGAGGTCTGGGGAGATGCCGTGGAGGAGGAAGGTCCAGGTTCTGAGGACCGGCCTGTCCGAGAGGGAGGGGCCTCCATGGCCTCAGCAGAGGGCAGCACGGGGGGCTGGGGGCAGGGGGCCGGCAGCACCAGCATCCGGAAGGTGGCTGAGGCCTGGTGGGTGGGAGAGAGGGGGAGATTACACAGCTCCATTTTTCCTCTCTGTGGACCCTGCCCAGGACTTTTGATGCCACCATCCTCCTCCAGTCCTTATGCCCTGGACTCTGACCCTCCATAAGGCTCTTAGGGTCTCCTTCGAGAAACCCTTCCTATCCTCTGTTACACCTCTCACTGTAGACACAAAATCTCTGCCCATCTAGACACAACCAGGACTTCACTGCCTCCCCTACTGTGCTCTATTCAGGCCACTGAGTCCCCGCTACCCTGGCCCCGCCGCAGGGCCCCACCCGATATACCTCCAGGGCCCCTCTCCCTTCTCTACGCCCCTTAGCCTACGCACTCCATCCAGAAGCCTGTCCACCTCTTCCTACACACTCAAGCCTTCTCATACGGACGGCCACGTTAGAACCCCGGGTGCGAACACCTCTGCCCCTCCCCTAGCAGGCTACCTCTAGGCTCCAGCACACGCCCATCTACCCCCAGTTCTGCCTAGGTCCTAGCGCTCCTCAGTGATCCACCCGCGGCTGGGCCTCCGAGCCTCTCCACGCGAGTTGTAAGAAAGACCCTGCAGAAGCGCCCTCCCCACCCCGCGCACTGGTTCCCGCTGGCCCGGCTCCGCCCCCTCCGCGGCCCGCGACCGCCTCCCGGCCCCCGTACCCGGTGCAGCAGCCTCTCGGATCCGGGCGACTTTGGAACGGCTCCGGGCTACACCCGTGGTGGCAGGCGGCGGCGACGGCACGGGGGTCGGGGGTCTTTGGGAGTCTCCCAATAGTTGGCCGTGCCGGTAAGAGGAGAACCCGGGACAGAAAAGAGAGTCCAGAGAAGGAAGGTGGGGGAGCGGAGCACCTAGACCTTCGGTAAATGGCTCCGGCCAGAAACACACACTACGATGAAGGTTCCCAGGTGCTTATGGTCCGCTCTCAACCCACAACCCCGCTGTCCCGCGCCCCTAGACCCCATTCGCAAATAAGAACCCTAAAGTGGAGTGTGGAATGTTTATTGAGTAAAAGGTGAGGGTAGTGGGTGGAAGAGGGGTTGATACAGAATGGGACCAGATCGTGCCCGTGCTCTTGTCAAATCTACCACACAGGTAATCGTTCACCATTTCGGAGCAGAAAAACAGGGCTCAGAGAGGTTAAGTCACTTGTAAAAGCTCACACAGCACGGCTGGCCTAGTACCCAGTTACGACTGGCTTGCAGGCCCAGGGAGGGGCAACGACTTGATCTACTTCATACAACTAGAGAGGAAAAAAGGGAGGGTACGAATGACGTTTCTCTCTTTGGACAGATAGGGAGACAGGCCCAGGGTAAGGCAGTAACCTCAGCAGAGCCAGGGAGTGTGTCTGGGAGTGCCGCTGTGTGGGTCAGACTCGGAGGCCCAGAGCCGGGTAGAGTAGCACGGGCCCTATCGGAGCTTAGTGTAGGCGCACGTGCTGCGCCAGCTCCGCGGCATCCTGGAAGCGGCGCGGGCAGAGTGGACAGGTATGAGGAGGACCAGCGCGGGCGCGGTGCGTGGCGCGGTGCCGGGACAGATGGCTTGAGCGCTTGAAGGCCTTGCCACAGGCGCCGCACGTGAAAGGCTTGAGGTCCGAGTGCGACACGCGGTGGCTCTGCAGCCGCAGGGGGCTGGCAAAGACACGGGCGCACTCCGGGCAGCTGTAGCCCTTTCGAGGACCAGGCTCTCCTGGTGGTGCCTCGCGCTGGGGCGGGCCCCGGGGCTCCTCCTCCAGCTGCACCGTGTACGTGTAGGGGACCCCGTTGGCGTCGATGAGCAGGTGGCGGCCCAGCCGCGGGGGTCGGGGCCCCGCCGCCGAGGAAGGAGTGGAGGAAGGGCCTTCCGTCTTGGGGAATGGGGGAGCCTTGGGGGGAGGTGGGTCCATGGCCTCCGGAGAGGAGGACCGAGGATGGGGTGGCCGCGGGGGCAGCAACAGCATCTGGAGCAGCAACTGGGAGCGGTGAGGGGGACAGAAGTCAAAATCGCCACTTCCTGGGGAAAGTGTCCCTACCCAATCTGTACCAATGACCTACCTGCCCTACAAGGAAAAAGCCTGACTCCAGGCCAGACTGCTCTGGTTCAGTCAAGCTTCTTCCAGGGACACCTCCAACTGAGGGTGGCTTATCCTGGCTCCAACCTGCCTCTCCCCCTGGGTTCTCCTTCCAGCCACCAGACCAGGCCCGAGGGCATCATCTCACCACTTCCCACAGGAGCCAATCAATCTCAAGTCTATTTCCTCTCTTTACAGCTATTTGGCCTCATTTATCCCACAACCTGGGCCCTTCAGGGTCTCTTTCTCTTCTGGCAGCTCCAGCTCAGGCTGCATCCTCTCCCCAGGACCACTACGGCAGACCCTTCTCTGGCCCTGGGAGCACCCCAGATCTGCATCCCCACTAGGCACCCTGTAAGTCTTCCCCATCTCTGGATACATCCGTGTCCTCTCCATTTCCTTCTGAGGTACATCTCCAGAACCCCACTAACCCAGTTCCCCACTTTTCACACAGGGCTCCTCTATCCTGTTTCTACCCTCATAGCACCTCAAGGTCTCCCCATTCTCGCTTCACTCCCTAGCCCATCATCTGGATTTCATGTGTGCGTCGGCAGGACACTCAGCCCCTGAACCTTGCTACTTCCTGCGTTGCCCCCAAGGGTCCCTCTATCCCCAGCCCTACACGCAAGCCACTGATACCTTCACTTCTCTCTGTACCCTCAGGGGCCTCCTCCCTGTCACATGCACCCAGCCCTCTGGGGTCCCTTTCCCAAACTACGTCTCCCAAAGACTTCGCCCTCCTTTCTGTGTGCAGTTGACGTCTTTAATGCTCCAGCCCTAGCCCTGCTATACCCAGCAGAGTCCCTCCACCCGCTTCGTCCCGTACTCCAGCACTCCTCTGTCCCCGTCCCCACTACACCCCCGGAACCCCCCTCGCTCCCGCACTTGTGCAAAGCGCTGGGGTCTCCATCTCCCCTCCTGTCTCTCGGCACCTTCCTGGCCTACCCCACCCCCACCCCGGGAACGCCAGCCCCTCCCCCGCCCTGCCCGGCCTCGCGCCGTCCCAGAGCTAGGCTCCTCCCTCCATCCCAGCCCCCGTACCCGGTGAGGCAACTTCTCGGGTCCGGAAGAGCGGGAGCGAGGTCCCGGGCGGCCGAGGTTTCCCCTCGCGAATGCCAGCGGCGGCAGGACCAAGACTTCCGGGAGCTCCGGGCCGGCGGCGCCGGGGACGCGGGCGCGGGGGGCGCGGGCGCGGGGGCGTGAGGGGCGGCGGCGTCCTTTGGAAAAGGCGTCGGCCGGAAACGCGCGCGCCGCCACGAAGGTTCCGCCGTCCGTGAGCTCCGGCTCGTATTGCCCTTCTTTATTGAGCACCCCCCGGGAACGAAGAAGCCAGTCTCTTGTATCCCGTTCCCCTCACATCCCCGGCAGGAACAGTTCAAGCGCGGTGACAGTGACTGATTTATAAACTGAGTCTCACAAGGAATGGGTGCGCCCAGTTTATTCTGCTTACACTGGGTTGTCCCAACTGCGTCCCCTGCCCAACAATGCCCAGGGCGGGAGAAGAGACATGTCTGTCGGTGGGGCAAATAGGGAGACTGGGATCCGGAAGCCAGCCATTGGTTCTGATGTGGCACAGCCAGGATTCTCTGGCCTAGTATATGGGGAAACTGAGACCCAGAGAAAGCCAGATAAGGAGGTGGGGCACTTTCCCACTGGGCAGATGGGGAAGTCGAGGCCCAGACGTCGCCAAGTAGAGATGGGAACAGTGGCCCTTCCCTTAGAGCAGGTGGGGAAGCTAAAGCCCAGGGAGCATTAGCCACCCATTCTTGATGGCAACCGGCACAAAGCGCGTTGGTTAGAGGGAGAAACTGCAGCGGGAAAGCGACGTGGGCAGGCATGCGGGGGTTGTGAGCCGAGGCCGCACCAGGGGACAGGGGCGCTCGAAGCCCCGGCCGCAGGCGGCACGCGCGAAGAGCTTGAGCGTAGAGTGTGATAGCAGTGGCTCTGCAGGTGAACGCAGGAGACGCACGCCTGGCGCCCGCAGCTCTCCCTTTCGCTGCGCGGTGAACTCGAGCCGCACGTCACGTGTATCCACTAGCAGGTAGCAGCATGACACGGAGCGCGCTGCAAAAGAACGGGAGCCAGCGGAGTCCATCGCCTCGGGGCAGGGCCGGAGGGGGACACTGGCGGCTGGCAGAGCAGCTGGGAGTTCGGAGGGGAGATAAGTGGCCTGTTTCCGCGCCCGGTTCCAGGACACCGGAGGCGTTCAGAGCTGCGTTCCAGGGGACTGGCAAAAAGAACTTTCGCGACAACGGAAATGTTTTATGATCCGCTCAGTCCAATGGGACAGCCATTGGCCGCATGGCGCTGCTGCGCACTTACTACCATGGCACTTACTACCAGAGCGGCTGAGGACCAGGATATTAAACATTACCCCGTTTGAATCTAAATAGAGATTTAAGATGTGGTTTGTGGCTGCCTACCTATGGGACTGCTGTGATCCACCTTCAAGGGCCAAAAAGGGCACCCGACATATTTCCAGGACTTCGAAGGAAAATAAGGGCACCCGACATATTTCCAGGACTTCGAAGGAAAATAAGGATGTAATTGATCTCATGAATGACTTTGGTACTGATTACATTTTGAAATGATCCTACTTTGGACATGTTCTGTTTCCTAGGGAATGTTATTACACTCGGTCTCACCAGTTCCTTTCACTTGTGGAAGCGTGGCGCACGTTCTATTTATACTCAGCAGCCTTCTTGAGGTCCTTCCTGTCTGGTGATTTCATGGGGAGAGTGGAGACTGGTAAACTGAGAGGGCACAAGGGAGTTAAGGAGGGCAATGACCCTTCTGTCCGCACTGTGGTTTCTCAGCCTCCACACTACTGACATTCTGCGGTTGGGTCACTTTGCTGGAGGGAGTGGGGGGCTCTGGGATGTTGAGTAGCATCCCTGGGCTCCACCCTCCAGATGTGAGTAGCACTCTCCCTCCCACTCCCTGTTGTTACAACAGACATTGCCAAATATCCCCCAGGGGTTAACTTTACCCCAGCCTACAGAAAACTACCCAATCTGAGTCTCCCGCCCAGATCCCTTCCTCGAATTTCAGACCCATAAACCCACCCCCACCCTCAGAAATAATGACAATGACCAACACTGATCCCTCACTATGGTGCCAAGCCACTGTGAAATGCACCACATCCTCAGAGCAGACCCACAGGTAGGTGCCACAAGGATGCTGACTTTGGAGATGAGGAAACTCATCAGGGTGCTGCCCCACCAACCCCTCCCATTCCCCAGACCCCTCATGTTTACTGTTCCCCTCTCTGAAATGTTCCTTTCAGCCCCTCGCAAGGACAGAACCTTTCTGACCACTCAGGTCTCAACTCCAATGACATGTCACCACTGAGGCTTCACAGGTTATGTTATAGATCAAGTAGATGATGCCCTGATCTGTCTTGTGAATCTGTTCGTTTCTTCATGTGCCATGTTGCCACTAATACGGTCTTGCTTATTTACTGATTTGCTGTTTCAGTGCCTGTCTTTCTCCCTCTCCACAAAGGCAAGGCCCAGTTCTGTGCTGGCCAAAACTCTGTCAGGAGAAGGTAGAGGTTCAAATCAATGTTGGTTGCATGATGAGTGAATGAATGAATGAATTTGATCACCCCATCCAAGAGTGAAGCATTATTTCCACCATCCTCCCCCCAAAAAACCACTTTTCTTCTGGGACATAATCAGGATGAAACCGCACCAGGCACACAAGCCTGGAACCTCAAATGTCCCCACCCCCAACACACACACACACACTTCCTCACTGCCCAAAGCCAGGCAGGCACCAGGTTCTGTCTACTCCCGCACCCTGAAATGTTCTCAGAGCTATATGTTCCCCTACATCCCCCAAGCCCCAGCTCACCTAGGCTTCTGTACCAGCCTTCTCCCTGGCTCCCCTCCCACACCAACCAACAAGACTCTCTCACAACTGTGGTGGATGAAACTTCTGCACCATTCAAAACCTTGTCACGGCCCCTGGTACCCTGAAGACTAAGTCCCCAAGTTCCTCCATCTGGCATTTCAGGTGGCCCAGCCACTTTGCCTCACCTCTCACTCCTGTGCTGCAACTACACATGGTCTCTTGCAGGCCCGACTAGACCTTGAACTTGTGTGACTCTGGGTGCAAAGGCTCATGCATCTTCCTCTGCTGCCAGGCTCCTTCTCTGCCTCCAGAAGCCTCTGTGCCCCACCTCCCAAGAGGCTGGGCACCTCTGGTATGCTATACTCAGCAGTCCACCAGCTCCAGAAGGATCTAACACTGTCTCTGCTTGGGACCTTCCCAAGGCTCTGCCTACAGTCAAAACCCCTCAGCCTGGCATTCGAGGCTTCTCACCATCCACCCCAGCCCTTTCTTATCTCGTCTCTCATCCAGCCTCACTAGATAGCCACAGTGAGCCATTCTCACATCTCGGTTCACACTTCAAATTATGAAACCCTGTACCTCTTCTCATGCTAACTGGGACCCCCATCCCAGGGTCCTCCACTATCAAACAAACACCGTAGCCTTCAGTTGTCTCTTTCCAGCCTCACCTACAACTTATTGGTTACTCATGTCCTCCAAACTTTGGACAGCATGTTCATACCAAGGGCCCCACCTACTGCTCTCAACAACCCAGTGGGGTGGACAACCCACTCACTGCCTTGGATCGCCAGCCCTGGGACCTGGAGATGGCACTCAAATCTGGTCCCTCCCACTCCAGCACCCTCACTTCCCTTGAGCTGCCTGAATCCTCCCAGCCTGCAATCCGAGCCCTGCCTCCTTCAGGAACCTTTCCTCTCTTCTCAACATCCACTGTTCATCCCGTTATTTCATGTTCCCATCCAACAACCCCTACTCCCCTTTGGGGAATAAAATGATTACCAAGCCTATGCTTTGGGGTCAACTTGTGTCCAACTAATCTGTTCTTTGGGCATCCCACCCTCCTGTCTGTACCCTGTTCCAGGTCTCCCCAACCCTCCCTCACAGAGTTTCTCAGTCTCCAAGGCCCACTGCCTCATGGACTGCTGTGTCCCACACCCCAAGTCCCTCACGTCTCGCCCAGGGCCCTCACTGCTCTGTTGATCAGGACTCTAAAAATACCACCTGTCTTGCACCCACCCAGTTCCTCAAGTCCCAGCCTAGCCTCCATACTTAGGTATAACCAACTTTCGGGTCCAGAAGTGGCTGCGGAGATAAGTTCTGGGATGGCTCCAACCTCTGGAACAGAGGGAGGTACCCCTAGGAAAGCACTCTGGCCAGTAACTTACATCCCCAAAAGAGAGTTTTTGACATCATTTGGGTTCCAGCCCTACCCCAGAAATTATAGAAGAATCAAAACTAAAAACATTTATTGACCCTGTCTCAGCAGGCACGAGTCACTATAAAGAAGAAACGGAACAGTATGCACTTCCTTCATATGGCATGTGACATTTTTAGCTCACTTATAATACTGATGTCTCATTTATCCAATGGATGACTGGATGTGGAATGTGCGCTGTACCCTGTTTTTCAGATTGGGAAACTGAGTTCCAGAATGGGACAGTGACTGATCCAATTCTATAAAGTGGGGCTGTGGTGGTCAAAGGGAACTCTCCTGCCTGTCACCACAAGACATTCTCTATTTCAGGAATGAGGAACCTGAGGCCTCTACCCTCTTTACAAGAAACGAGAGTCTATGGAGCCCCTGTGGCCTCCCCATCGTCTAGGAAATTCCTTCCAGCTGTGCTGGGCAAGTTGCCCAGCCTCCTGCAAATGCCAGCACACTCACACTGTGGGCATGTGTGAACCCAACCCTACCAGGCCGGTGTACAAAGCAATGCCAGAAGATGGCTGCATAGCTTGAAGGCCTCGCTGCAGTGGCCGGAGCTCTCAGTGGCAAACATGGCGGCTCCTCAGGGGCAGGCAACTCTTGAAGACCTGGAGGCACTAGGGACAAGTGAGCCCTTGGGGGGGCTCAAGCTCTGGCTAGAGGTCCTCCTCCATGTACAGAGATACGGAACACCATTCCTGTTAGTGGGCAGGGGACAGAGGAACATGTGGAGGCCAATTCAGGGGCAGGAGGCCCTCAGGAGGGCAGAGGCCCATGGCCTCATTCTAGCCCTTTATGTTTGCTGTGTAGTAGCAAAGTCACTAGCCTTTTCTGATCTGGGTATTACATTCAGTAATACAAATAGCTAAAGGAAGGAAAAACTGCATGAACCGAAGGTGGGGAAAAGTAAGCTAAAGGTTGAGGTGACTGTGGTGGCTGAAAAATGATTGCTAGAAATTTATTACTTGCAGAAAATTACTGTTTGGCTATCACCATAGGAACATAGGCTTTTAATTATAGGAACATAACATTCTAATAACAAGCTTTCTGCTTCTGTACTCCCACTTGCATACCCGACCTGTGGGTCAAAAGGTAATGAATAGAAGAAAAATAGACCTTTGTGCTCAGACAGAATGACGAATGGGATTTTGGGCTTAAAAACCCTGTACCTCTACATTTCGCTGCTGCTTAATTTGGGGTCTGCATACCCCTGGCAGACTCAGCTGGCCGAATAAAGAGTGTGTTTCCTATAACTCACCGATTTCTCGTGGTCCACGTGTCTTTCGGGGGCTGGCGGCTACAACAGTGACCACAGAACCTGCTTGAATCCCCCAATCTTGGCTTCCCTGTGTCATCCTCCATCCCCTGCTCCTTAAACTCACCTCTCCAGGCAGCTGGGGGATTTTCCATGGGCCTCAGAGTGTCCCCAAACACTAGACTTTCTGAACTTCACTACGTCACACTCCCAGGATTTGCAGGGGCCTATTGCATCAATCAACCAATTCCTAGGAGGTGTGCTGAGGGCCTTCTTACATCCCCCTAGAATCTGTGTGACCCATATATTTTTTAATTACCTTTCATCTCCTCTTTCCAACCCTGGAGGCTTTTGTCTTCAATGTTGTGACATGTTCAAATCTAAGACCCACAGAGCCAATTGAGATTAATTATGAGCCTTTATTAGCTGGCCGGCGACTGACTCTCTCCACTACGCAGGGTCAGAGAATCAGCCCCGAGTTTCCAGAGGAAGCAGCTTATAAAGCCTGAAACTACGTTCTGGTGGCCTTGATCAAGCAAGCGAGCAGATTACAAAAAGCAGAAGATGGCTGTTAGCTTTTAGCACAAAGATATATTGTTTCAGGAGGACTCCCAAACGGGCCTGGTAGACAGTTTTGTTATCTGCACCCCTGGAGGCAATGTTGTTTTGTTTGGTTTTGTGTTTTTCCCTTGGGAGCTGGTGCTTGAAGATATCACTCCCTGTCTTGTCCTTGGGACTAGCTTACTGGAGAATTTTCCACTTTTACACCTGCATTCCTCTTCTGCCCTGCGAGGGTAAATCTCCTCTCTCCTAGAACCTCTTCAAAGTCCTGAGTGTCTATATCTCCCCAATTCCAACATTTTTTCATTTTTGTCCTGTGACATCAGTATGCGTTTTCATTTCCCTGGAAGTCTGTCACCTTGGAGACCCACGCCATCACCACCCACCATCTCTCTCTGGTTCCTTGTCCCTTCTGTGTTCCTAACGGATCGTTCGACACGAACCTCCTCGGTCCTCCCCTTGTTCCTCTCAACGGGTCAGTCGGCTCCGGTGTCTTTCAACCCCCAGGATGCTCCAAACTTCCCGGGGCCCCTCCCCCTCATGCTCTGGGACCCCGATTCCAGGCGTGACCCTTTCCGTCCGTGCGGAATGAGCAGCTGCGGCCTGGGAGTCTGTTTCCGGGAACGCAAGAGGCGGAGGACCGGAGAGCTGCAAAGGGCCATCGGGCTGCGACGCACACGAAAGGGGAGGGTGTTCACGTGAACGTCTTCCTGCCAGAAACACAAAACCTCGAAGGAAAGGTTCCAAAAGCCTCTAGTTCCACTGACCTGAATCTCAATCATTATATTCAACAAACATTTGTTAAGTGCCTCCCACATGCCAGCTTCTGGGGCTAAAACAGGGAGCGAACTCAAATGAAGTAGTCCCTGCCTTCCTTCTTCTTACAGGCGACAAATTGTATCTTTACTGACTGCATGCTGCAATAAGGAACTCTCCTAGGCCTCGTGGGGGCGACAAAGACCAAAATATTGATATGTCTCACCCATTTCAGCACCTGGGAGGAGCAAGTTGGGGTAACAATCCGGAGACTGAAATTTAGAGATGGGCGCGGACGCGCTCAGCGTCACTAAAGACTCTTATATAGGCCGAGACTAGATTTCGAAGAAGGTCCGTTAGTGTCCCAAATTCAACTGATGCCCGTGAAGCTTAAGCTTTCGAGGCTCCTCGCACAAGCCCCTCCCTAAGTAATGAGCGTGGGCAATTCAGAGTAGTTAAGATTAGCAACTGCTACACACACACACACACACAAACACACACACGCGCGCGCGCGCGCACACACACACACACACACACACACACACACAAACTTGGAATGCCCACAGCAGGTACATACAACGTCTAGGGCCCATGACACTTTTAGGAGCCCATTAAAAAAAAAAAAAAAAACAACTTTGATATCCGAAGAAAAATCTAACCCAGCCCAGTTTATCTTTGTCTTTATACCAACAGAGTCATGAAATATAATTTAAATATATTTTTTAGAAATAACTGGCCCATGAAGGCAGAAATGCCAGGGCCCATGCAAACACTGGAGACAGTGAACAAAGTCATATCATCTCATATGTGTAGCAAAATAAGAAAGACATGCATGGGAATGAGAAACAAAATGCAAAACCTAATTACCTCAGGTGAGGGAAGGAGGGAGGAAGGAGAATGGATGGGGGTACGAAAAGGGCTTAGATAGCACATGTAACATATATTTAAAGTTTATTAGTGAGTGTGGGGAGTTGTCTATATCATTCTGAATATTGTTCGTATATAGATCTAGTTCATAATAAGATAAATATAAATATAAGACTTCTTATGTATTAGTCAAGATAGTATAGGTTATGTTGCAGTAATAAACACCTCATAATTCCGTGGCTTGACACAACAAATGCATATTTTAAATATACATCTCCAAGGAAAATCAGCACCAGGTTGTGTTCACTGTAGATACTCTGGAACTTAAGCTGGTTGGAAACTTAACATCAACCAGCAGATCCCTAAGCATAGAATGACAGGAATGGAATGTGGTGACCCTCTCCTGACTCTCACTATGAGCTGAAGTTGACATACATTGCTACCGCATTGGCCAAAGAAAAGTATATGGCCTCGTCTAACTGCAAAGAGAAATGCAATCTTACCACATTCCCAGGAGGAAGAGAAATGGGGAATTTAGGATAGATGGTAATATTTAGGCACCTTCCATGATGCCTTTCCACAAAAAACATGTAAGGGTGTGCCAAAAGTCTTTCACATCTCTTTTCTCACTGGGTTTTCACAACAGCTTTACAGTTTTACACATGAGAAATTGTATACATGGTCCAAAGAAGTTTAGTGACTTCTCCAAGATCACACTGCCAGGCCACGCAAGGAATAAGTGGATGGCCAAGAGCCCAGGCCTGTCCTTGGTGCTGCCGAAAACGCCCATCTTTTCCCAAATATCACACCGACCTGCGGATTTGGGCTGCATGCCAGCACTATCAGTGTTGCTGTTTGCAGAAAATCTTTCTATAAGCGGACTTATAAATCTGTACATTCGTAAGCTTTGCATCACTGCGTTGTCACGAGCCACGCAGAGAAGGTGATGACAAAAGTATGTAGTATGAACAAAGGTTATTAAATTCTGGTGAGGGTCAACAGACAGCAGTCTAGCAATTTCGGTTAAACAGAGAAATTCGAATTAGCTCGCAGTCCCCCAGCGCCCCACGCAGGCTTTCTCCTTGCGGGGAATGTACCAAGTAATTAGGAAGGAAAGCTGTTTTTTCCTCCCGGGGTTGGGTGACCCAAGTCACCTGGAAGCCCCGCCCCGCCCTTCAGAGCGCCTGCGCCGTGGCTCTGACGGCGGTCCGAACCCCTCCCCCTTCGAGAGTGACTATTGGCTTTGGGGGCGGGGCCTGGGCACAAGATGGCCGCCGCGCGCCCGGAGGCCCTGAGTCCGAACTCTACGGCCCCAGAGCGGCGATCCCCAGAGCCGCCGGACGTGGTGCGAGCGAGGAAGGGGTCTGAGCGGGGAGCTCGAGGCGGGAGGAGGTCGCGGTGCAGGGGGCGGGGCGGGGCGGGGCCTATTAGGTTTGGGCGGGGGAGGTTTTTAGAGCTCCGGCTCTGGGGGCGGGGCCTCTCGGTTGGGAGAGGGGCGAGGTTTAAGAAGGAGCCTATGGAGGGGAGGGGAGGAGCTTAGTGGCGGGGAGGCCTGAGGAGAGGTTGTGGGGAACATGTGGGCGGGAGAGGGGTCCAGGGAGGAGTCCCAGAGATTGAGTTTGTCTAATTAGCGGGCGGAGTCTTCAGAGGGGTGGGGCCACCGAGAGATTCTGAGGCTAGCGAACTTGGATGGAAGGTTGAGGTGACCCTGAAAGACAAGGGTGGGGGGGCACCCACGTTAGGGTGGGGTGACAATTCTGCAAGGGATGCAGAGATGCATCTCGAATGCCCAAGGGAGGACTTGGAGGGGTGGCAAAATGTCTGCTCCAGGTGACTTCGGGACCGCCCCCAGGTTCCTCCACTCAGGACTGGAGAGGAACTGAGGACATTCATTCATCCAATAAACATTTACTGAGCTCCGTCTCGGGCTCAGTGGTGAATAGGTGAACCAGACAAATAAGGACTTCATCCTGGACCTTGCAGTCTAGTAGCAGAGAGAGACAGTAAAGGACATTTATTGTTATGTTCTAGAAAGGAAGTGGATGGATCTGCTAGAGTGGGGGTAGGGCAGCTAAATTTAGACCAGAGCAATCAGCTGTGTGCCGGCTTATATTTACACTGGGGTCAGAGACGGAAGCAGGAGCCAGGGAGCCATGGATATTATAATCAAGGTCTTGGATTTTAAGTGCAGTTGGAGCCACGCTAGAGTTTTGAGTGGCGAAATTACTTGATCTTTTTTTCCATTCTCAAAGGGTTATTCAGGCATTAGAGAGGTAGGTTGTAAGGAGCAGGCTAAGAAGTTCTGTTCAGGAGGCTTTTTCAGTGGTCAAGGCAGGAAATGATTGCCTTTAAGTGGGTGGAGGAGAGACATGACTGGGTCGTGATATATTTCTGACAAAAGAGGAAATCTTATCGGGGATATAGCAGAATCCTGGAGGTGGGAGAGCAGGGTCTAGAAACTGGGATGCCCAGTGTGCTACAAAGGAGATGAGTGTTTAATAAATGGGTGTGCCTTGGGGGGCCGTTGAGGCAAGGTCCACAGGCTCCTTGTCGCCCTCCCCCCCCCCCCCAGGTCCTGGTACCTGATGACAGCCGCCCTGCCACACCTCCGACTGACCTCATCGAGATCCAGGTGGTGAAGGTGACAGACACCACCCTAGTACCTGAGCCCCCCGAGCCAGGTTCTCTTCACTGTGCCTTGTGCCCAGCTGCTTTCCGGCTGGTCTCTGAGTTGCTGTTCCATGAACATGGCCATCTGGCAGGGGCTGAGGGCGGTGGACGGGGTGGGGACCGAAGCCGGTGTCATGTGTGTGGCCACAGCTGCCCGGGCCCCGCCAGCCTCCGTGCTCACTACAGCCTGCACACTGGAGAGCGCCCCTACCGCTGCCCGCTCTGTCCCCGGGCCTTCAAGGCCCTGGCGCCCCTGCTGCGGCACCAGCATCGGCATGGGGTGGAGCCAGGGACTTCTCAGAGGCCCCCGGAGGCAGCGATGGCTGCTCGGGAACAGGGGCCCTGGGTGCCCGCAGAGCGGTCGGAGGTGGTGATGGCAGCGGCAGCAGCGGGCGCGGCCGTGGGGAAGCCCTTCGCCTGCAGGTTCTGCGCCAAACCGTTCCGCCGCTCCTCGGACATGCGCGACCATGAGCGCGTGCACACGGGCGAGCGGCCCTACCACTGCGGTGTCTGCGGCAAGGGCTTCACACAGTCCTCGGTGCTGAGCGGCCACGCACGCATCCACACAGGCGAACGCCCCTTCCGCTGCGCCCTCTGCGATCGCACTTTCAACAACTCCTCCAACTTTCGCAAGCACCAGCGCACTCACTTCCACGGCCCAGGTCCCGGGCTCAGAGACTCTGGAAGCCAGCTGGCAGCGGGGGCGGAGGGGCCAGGGAATGGGTGTGGAGCGGGAAACACTGTGGAAGAGACAACCACAGTGAAGGCGGAGGTCGAACACTAGTCTGGGAGAGGAGGGACACTGGGCATCAATATGGGAGGTAGGTGGTGGATTGCAGGGATGGTGGGGTGGGTGGGACAAGGAGGCAGGCGACAGAAGATGGGAATCTGAGGGAGAGATGACAAAGCCATGAGCAGCTAGTGTGGGAGTGCAGAGGGACAGCCAGATTCATGGCACCCACAAACTCACAGGGCACCTCCAAGAGATTCCAAGAAAGGCACAGATACAGTCCTGTGGATGTCCAGCTAAATGGAGGACCACGGATGGATGTCACTACCCCATCTGCCTGCTCCTTGGGTCATCCTTACCCAAGAAACAGTGTATCACAGCAGAGCCTGTGCATACACGGGAGCCAGGGTTGAATGGCTGTCCCTGGCCAGCCTTTCATCTGCAGAATTCTGGACTGGCCTTGGGTGGAACAGATGGAACCTCTTGCCTACCTCACTGGGTTGTACTGAACATGGGACACCTACTCATCCACCCTCAGGCAGAAGACGCCAGCCAGGTCCTCCACAGAGACTGAGATCCCATCACCTAGAAGCCAGAGGATCCCCAACTCATAGCCAAGAGCACTTGAGCCTCAAGGATGTCATTGTGACCAACCATAAAGATCTTGACTCCAAGAGCTGCTACCCTTTCTCCCATGGTGGTTCCTCCTTTGCCCACCAGACTCTTCTTCCCAGGTAACCGAAGCCCAGACAGCAAACAGTCCCTCCTAAAGTTTTAGTCTCAGAGCCTATGGCTCTCAGGTCTACAAAATAGCCTCAGGTTTCTTTCTGTAGCTTCCTCCACTCCAAATCAGAAGCAAACAACATAGTGCCTAGTCCCAGGCCATCCCAAGGAAGAGTTAGCAGATGGTGACATGGTGGCTGGGTGGCATGTAGGGGGTGTGCAGTGAGAGTCGGGGTGAGGGAGGACTTAGGTACTGGAGGTGGGAAGTCTCCAGTTCTGTCCCTATTAAAGGACTTTCTGAAGGCTTTTTCAATGTGAGTCTTGTTTGGGTTGCTATGCTTGAGGGTTGAGGATCGAGGGGCCACCCTGTGGTCTTGCAGCATTCCTCTGTCTAAACCTCTTTGGAATGGGGATGGACAGCATCAGGCTATTCATGGGTAAAATGGGGTTCAGCTGTGGGATTGGGCACCAGGGAAGGTTGGCAAAATAAAGGGACTCCTGTTATCAGTGACTCATTAAGGAGTCTGGATTTGTACACCTTCCTGTACACCCAGCACTCCCATGATGTATCCCAAAGACAAATCATAACACAACCCCGTTTCCCCCAAAGAGATGCCCATGTTTCCTACCTCCTGGCACCTGAGCTAGACACCTGGGCATATCCTATTCAGCCTTCATCCCTCCTCTACTTAGTGAATCCCTTATCGACTTCACACTATTGAGCCAGTGAAATCGCTTCAGAATCCGAATGCTCCTTTTTACCATTACTAGTCTTGTGGGCAAGCTGACAAAGGCCTCTAGTAGGAATGACACATCCGGTACAGTAGCCCAGCCTCCAGGCCCTGCCCCCTTCTTCTCCATCCAGCAGTCATGTGGGTCCTTCAAATACAGATCCCAACCTTGTCACCAACCCACAACTCCAAGTGGCTTTGAGAAGGGGTCCCAAATGCGAAAGCCTGTAGGTGGCAGCATCAATGAATGAGGAAGGTGGCCGGGTTCAAAGGGGAAATACAGAACCCACGGGTAAAACATGGAGACTGACATTTGGGCTCAGAGTCGGGCTTGGGAGGAGTGGCTGGGAATTGGTGGCAGACTGGAAAATACTAGATCACCCCCAAATTTTTAGAAGTTGCATTAGTTCTTATGTAAAATCTTTCAAGTGTGAACAACAGTCCAATTTTTTTTTTTTTTAAGCATGGGCCAATCAAAAGATGTCTGTGGCTTGGAGCCAGCCTGGCAGCAGCCAGCTTCTAAGCCTCTCGGGTTATCCAAGCCTCACCACTTGGAATTCATGGCACTTCTGGATACAGCAGCCTATACCCCAACACCTCTAGCTATCCTAATCTATTTGAAATTCTCTGGAAAGTAAGGTTTAGCCAGACACACTAAACCTCCACCTGGAATTCACCACCCACTTGACCTGGCAAGCTCCCAGGGCTTTATCATCATTTGGGCATCACTTTCTCCTCTAGGAAGCTGTTTTAGCCCCCAGTCTGATAAGGTGACTCTTCCGTGCTCCCTAAGCCCCAATGTCCTTAACTGTGTGGTGCTCCACATTCATGTGACTTTTGAACCCTGGGATGCTGGCATGAGATATGCTGGGCCTTCATTTGAGCATGGTGGCCACCCTTGTGTGTGGTCATACGGACTTGCCCAGGTAGTACCCTCTGAGCCAGCTTTGCCCTCAAGTTTCAAGAAGAGGCCCTGGGACTGCAGTCCTGGCTCTAGCATGGATCTAGTAGGTGTCCTTGGAGCCTCATCCTTCTTTCAGACCTCAGCCTCCTCTTTTAACAAATGCCATAACTAAATACACATTACAGGGAGTGCAGCTCACTGCTCTGAGAATCTGAATAAGGGCTGTGAGAGTGCTTTTGGAGCATCCCCAAATTATCCTGGAGGGACAGGTGCTATAGTAAGCTGTACCATAACCATGAGTCCACAAGACGCTGGAACATGCGATGGCTCACCAGGAATTCTATTCCATCTCACTTGGAGGCAAGGAGCATGTCCTGTTTCCCGGTGGCCAGCGAAAGGCCCAGCAGATGGGGGGATTGGGGAGGTGTGGGCCAAGGGAACAGATGCCATGGCAACTTGAAAGGAAAGGCGTCCAGGCATGTCCATTCCTGAGAGCAGACACTTACCTGTCTTCTTGGTCTGCTGTCTGCCCAGCTTGCAGACATGCTCAGAACGCAGTAAACCCTCAGTAAATATTGGGGGATGAGGACATGCAGAGACAGAGAGTATGGGGGAATCAAAATCCTGAGAAAACAAGCTGTCAGCCTTCTGGTATCCAGCACCTAATCCCTTCCCCCTGGGGTGTAAGAAAGAACTCCATGGCCCTGGTGATAAAGTTTATTAACTCTGCTCTGTACAAGTCATGTCTGCCACCCCAACCCCCACCCCACAATCCAAGAGGACCCAGGCCCCCTGCGCCCTCCCCACTCACATCCCACTGTCCAGCTGGATCCCAAAGGAAGGGGGAGGGGCAGTTCACGCCTATCTCCACAGAGGCTTGTGGGGCACAGAATGCTGCTGGGGCGCCAGGCTAATGAGGGTTACAGAATGGGGTTGGACGCAAAGTCAAGTTCAGTGTTAGATGAGAGGAGGGCCAGAGGGGTCAAAGTCAGGAGTGATTCAGCCTTGAGTTTGTACAGCATGGCCTTGAAGAAGGCTAGTCTGATCTGAAGTTCTGAAGGATGGTGGAGCAATCGCAAGAAAGGGACGGAGTCTGACCTGCAGCCGGTGCAAGGCGAGTCTGGAAAGCGACATCTGACTGGAGTGGTGGATAGGAAGCCCCCTTGGTCAGGCCTCCTTCCCGGCCAAAGTGCTGGCCACCACTCCAGGCGTGCCAAGGCCCTCGGCCTTGTGGGCCAGGCGGTGTTTCTTGAGGCCGTAGGTGTTGGCAAAGCCCTCACCGCAGGAGGAGCAGCGAAAGGGCCGGCCACCCTGGTGGGCTGCCAGGTGCTTGCGAAAGTAGCCAGGATCCTTGAAGGCCTTGAGGCAGGCTGGACAGCGGAGCTCAGGCCGCGGCGGTTCGTGGGCACGCTGGTGGCGCAGCACGGAGCTCAAGTAGAAAAAACCCTTGCCGCAGTGCTCACAGCGGTAGGCGCGCTCACCCAGGTGCAGCCGTTGGTGCTCCAGCAGGTTGGAGCGGTACCGGAAGGTCTTGCCACAGGCACCGCAGCGCTGGGGCCGGGCCACAGCATGCAGCCGCCGGTGCTCAGCCAGGCTGGACGACTGCGCAAAGCGCTTGGCACACACCCCGCACTTGAAGGCCCGCTCGCCTGTGTGCACCACACGGTGCTGCCGCAAATACCAGGACCGCAGGAAGCCTCGGCCACACACACCACACCGGTAGGGCCGCTGCTCTGTGTGGCAGCGCTGATGGCGCATCAGCAGGGCCGCCTCCCAGAAGCGCTTGCCACACACCGGGCAGCGGAAGCCCCGCTTCTGCCGGTGGCTGCGCCGGTGCAGGAGCAGGTCATAGGCACCGGCGAAGCTCTGGCCGCAGAGGCCGCAGCCCAGGGTCCGCCGCACCAGGTGCACATATTTGTGGGTGACCAGACCCAGGAAGTGCTTGAAGCTCTGGCCGCAAGTAGCACAGCTGAAGCGCTCAGGGCCTGAGCTGGCACCTCCGCTACCTCCTGCTCCTGCCACCCCACTGGCGTCATCGCCCCCGGACACCCCTGCCAGTGCCGCCACAGCTGCTCCCACCTCCCCTGCCAGCCCATTGTCCAGCACACTGACTGCCTCGGCGCCACTGGAGCCCTCTGAGGTCTGTGCACCACCGGGCGTGGGTGGGAGCAGGCGCTCAGGGGCAGCCTGGTGGACCAGCTTGTGCCACATGAGGTTCTCAATGAAACCGAAGGTCTTGCCACAGGCGTCGCAGCCATATGGCTTCTCAGCCATGTGGGCCTCCTTGTGGCTCATGACATGGAACAGATCCGGGAAGTGCTCACCACAGTCAGAGCAGGCATAGCTCAGGCTCTCGGCAGTCCCAGCTGACGTGGCAGAGGAGCCTGGACCGCAGGCGCCTGTGGCGCCCTGTGTGGTGGGAAGGCCGGCGGCCCCAGCCAGGGCGCAAGGCAGCTGCAGTCGGTGCACCTGCCGATGGCGTGTAAGGCTCTGTGGGTAGCCGAAGACCTTGCCGCACAGCTCACACTTGTAGGGGCGCTCGCGGGTGTGCACCACATGGTGCTTGCTCAGGTGGAAAGACTCGCGGAAGCGCTTTCCACACACCGGGCACTGGTGCGGCTTCTCCCCCGTGTGGATACGCTCATGGCGCTTTAGGGTCTCACGGCGCCCAAAGCCGCGTCCACAGATGCCGCAGCAGAATGTCTTTCCGGGGCCACTGGTGCCTGCACCGCCTGTCCCACTTGTACCTGCACCGCCAAGCAGCAGCGGGTGCGCGCCCAGGAGTGGCACTGGCACGGCGCCGTATACCACAGCTGCTGCGGCAGCTGCAGCCTTCTCGTTGTCGGTGGCGGGGGCATCAGGCGGCAGCAGGTAGGGGCCCGCAGGGAAGGTGGGTGCAGGCTGTGGAACAGAGGCTGCCGCATCCTTGGGTGCGTCTGGGGCAGAAGGCGGCGCGTGTGCGGCCTTGTGGCGGAGCAGGCTCTGTGGTGCAGAGTAGGACTTGCCGCACAGGTCACAGGGGTACACAGGACGGGGCCCTGCCGCGCCCGCGTGCGCCGCCTGGTGCTTAAGCAGGTAGGCGGCATCGCGGAAAGCCTTGCCACAGACCCCACAGGGCAGGCGCAGCAGGTCGGCCGAGTGTGTCTTCACGTGGCGCTTGAGGCTCTCCCTGCGGTTGAAGCTCTTGCTGCACACGGAGCACGAGAAGGGCTTCTCACCTGTGTGGATGATCTGGTGCTGGTGCAGGTGGCTGGGCTTCTTGAAGACCTTCCAGCACAGCGAGCAAGCAAAGGGGCCCTCGCCACCCCCCGTGGCTGGAGGGGGCGCCCCCCCACCTGCCGGTGCCCCAGCGGCTGCATTCCCTTCAGCTGAGGCTGCAGGCGTGGCGGGCTGGCCAGCGGGGGTCGGGGTGGGGGCGCCTGCCCCAGTGACGGGTGGTGTGGGCAGGCCCAGGGGTGGGAGAGGTGTGCCCGGCTGTGGCGGGGCCCCAGAGGTCGGTGGCACATCTTTATGGCAGCGGCGGTGGCGAATGAGGCTGGAGACATGATTGTAGGTGCGGCCGCAGATGCCGCATTCGTAGGGCCTCTCCCCCGAGTGCACCAGCATGTGCTGGACCAGGTGCGAGGACTGCTTGAAGGACTTCTGGCACACACCACAGGGGAAGCGCCGCTCCATCAGGTACTTCAGCCGGCGGAAGTAGCCCTTGTCGTCCTTGGTGGGGTCGCAGGCTGCCCCTGCGGTGGGGCCCGGCGGAGTCTGTGAGGGCGCAGGGAGCGGTCCAGGTGTCCCCGCAGCAGTGGCCAACCCTGGAGTCACCCCTGGTCCAGACCCAGGGCCTCCACGTTTCAGGTTCCCAAATAAGTGCTGGTGTCCAGAAAGGTCTACGATGCCCCACTGCGGGGCGGGGAAAGCAGCGTCAAAGAGTGGGGGTGGGGGCGCTCCAAAGGCGGGTGGCAGGGGCGGCTCGGCCTTCTTGGCTTGGGAGGATGACGAGGAGGAGGACGCCGCCACTGCCGCCGAAGGCGCCTCAGCCTTGGGCTTAAAGGTGGCCGGGGACGGGTAGTCATACTGCGGTGGCGGCGGCTGTGGCGGTGGCTGTGGCGGAGGCCCAGGGGTGCAGGGCAGTGCTGCCACTGCCTTGGCATGCTCCCCATATAGCTCCATGGGCTCAAAGCGCTGGTGGTTGAGGAACTCCAGAAAGTCAAAGGGGTAGCTCTGGAAGTGCACCCCGTCCTCACCCCCGATGCTGCCGCTGCCTCCTCCACTGCCAGCAGCAGCATTTGCCTCCATCTCTCCAAGCGGGACGCGAGACCCTGCGGAGGAGAGGAGGTGGCTCAGGATGCAGGACAGCAATAAGGGGCTGCATGTGCAGGAGACTGTCTGTCCCTCCTGTCCCTTCTCTGAGTCCTCAACACATCTCACCGACCCCTATCCACAGTATGGCCTGTGGGCCTCAGGTTCCTCCCCTTCTGGACCTGAGTTCTCCCAGCACTGGTCACCCTGGTTCAGTTCCCTATGCAAGCTCTTCAGTCTTGCTGTGTCTCACACCACCCCACACACTAACCCTCTGTACTCAGTCACTCAGGTCGCCGGTCTAATCATAACAGCAGTTTCTATCAGAGTGGTTTCCAAGTGGCCTCTGGAGCCAGAAGGCCAGAGTAGAATCTGTGTGACCACAGGCAAGTTACTGAACCTCTCTGTGCCTGGGTTTCCTCATCCACAAATGAAGGTGACAAAGCACATCCCTACCTCACAGGGCTGCTAATATAACAACAAGGCCCTCAGGTGGCTGGTCCCTGGTGCTCCATAAGCCCCTGATAAGCGGAAGGTATAATACTGTCACTGTTGCTACTGGTAGGAACAGAAAGTGAGCCCAAACCAAGAGAACTGGAGTAAAGATAGTGTTGGGAGGGGTGTGTTCTTTTCCTACAAGCTGAGGAGGAGAATCTGCTGGCCTGGGACAAACAGGTTACACCAGGGGGCATAAAGAGAAGGTAGCCTGGCACAGCAGGAAACACGTGGCCTGGGCAGACCAACTCCCATCTCCCCTTTCTCCATTTCAAAAGGAGCAGTTACCCCTAGATTCCAGGGGAATATAAGGGGGGTAAAACAGGATGCACAGGAACACACTAGTTGGCAGAGATCATTTGGTCCCTGGAGCTCTTTGTGCCTTCAGTGACATCATTCACCAGGGCGGAGCCTGATGGCAGGCACTCAGGGAGCCTTTTTCCACCCCCTCTGAGATGGTGGTCATTCTCTGGGCACTTCCTTTCCTGGACTTTTAATTCCAGACTGCAGCTGTCCATGTCTTCCCCAGCCCAGCCTCGGACCCATCCAGGGGCCTTGGCGAACGCCTCTGCCAGGTTGCGGGTGAGTCAGTAGGAGAAGGGTCCCTGAGATCTGGCATGCTTCTTGGCTACTGTCCCTGTCTCTACCTCCTAGGGGCATGGCACTGAGCCTGGCCCGAGGTTGGGGTCAGTGGGACCTACCAAGGCCAGGGCCTGTTGGCCTCCTTCTGTCAGGTTGGCTCTCTCCCCCACAGGTGAAAGGTGTCTCCTCTACCCCTACCCGGAGGTGCTATTTTTAGCCTCCTGCTCTGGGTGTCCTTGGAGGAAACCCAACATCTCATGTCCTTCACACCCTCTGATTCATCTAATCTCCAGAAGGAGCAAAAGCATGGCTGGCATGGGAGTGGAACATCAGTGGGGAGACCGGAATGGAATGGCTGGTGGTCATGGAGAGAGCACTCAGTGCTGGGAGGAGAGGAAAGGAGGGAAGGTATCTAGGGCAAGCCAGTGCCTGGGCTCACCTACATCAGAGCATATACTACTAACAGCTACCTTTGACTGGGCACTTCCTACAGGCCAGCTGCCATTCTGCGCATGTCACACATACTGACTCAATGAATGACACCACAACTCTACAAGACCATGACAAATGAGAACACAAGACACAGAGAGGTGAAGTGACTTGCCCAAGGTCACAGAGCAAGTTTGCGACCCTCCCCCTACAAGGTTTTCCTCCAGGATTGTTCTCTAGGGTAGAACTGTGGCTGTAGGACCCTTACTTGGGGTGCTCTCTCAGTTATGAGGGGCTGGATAGGAGACAAAGGTGGTCACCATCCTGAGCAGACAGAACAGTGATGTTTTGAGACTGTCGTCTGCCTAGAATATTCTTCCCCAGATCTAAAGGCTCTCCCTTGCCCCCTTCTGGTCTCTGCTCAGCTATCACCTCCAAGAGAGGTGACACCCCATCCCCTACCCCATCACTCGCTAGGCCCTCATCCTGCTGCATTTCTTTTCATCATGGTCATTGCCACCAACTGTGTCTATTTCCTCTGCTGTGTGTTTCCTGCCTGTCCTCCTCACCTAACAGTGAGGACTTAGCCCACTGTGTTCACTGCTGTGCCCCAGCACCTAGCACAGGGTGTGGCACAGTGTGGGTGTTCCATAAATATTTGACACGTGGGAATGAAACAGCACCCTCCTAAATCACCAATGGGTCCACAGAGAGATTAATGAATGAAAATGGAATGTAACATACGTGGGAGATGTAGCTAAAGCATTGCTCAGAGGTAAACTTATAATTGTAAATGTCTACATTAATAAATATTTGCTGAATGGATGAAAGGATGAGACTAAGATGACCAGAACTCTCCAAGGAAGGGAGGGGGACATCTAGAGGGGTTACCCATGAAAAGGAATCCGGAGGGCAGTGATGTTGTAAGCAGGGCCTGCAAGGCAGGTAGGCAGATGCTGAAGGGCGCCTTCTGACAGAGGAGCAGGAGGTGTTCCTGGGGACAGAACTGATTGGACTCATGATTATTTCGACTGGGAAATAAGAGACATTTCCATATTCAGAGGATCTAAGCCTTACACTGGTGACTTTCCAAAGGGAGATGTGTCATGGGAGGGTTTCCTGCAAGACATGATGGGATAATGGTCCTAAGGGGCAGGAGTCCCACAGCAACCACAGTCACAATACTAACAGTATGTTTACTGTTAGACCCGTTTGAGAAGAATGCATCACAATAGTCCTGTACCGTTATTGGTCTCATTTTATAAGTGGGGAAACAGAGGAAAGGTGGGGAAGGGTCATTTCTCCAAGATCACATAGACAGTAAAGGAGAAAGCAAGTCTGGGATTCTGGGTCTGACTCCAGGACCTGTGCACCATTCCCCTGCAACTAGCTGCTTTGTGATAAAACTCGTCTGTGAGTAACAATACTTTCCACATATCAAGTACATGTCTAAATCCTTTACATGTGCTGATTCAATCAATCTTCCCAATAACCCTAGAAGATGATTAAAATTATTAACTCAGTTTTACAGAGACTGAGGGTCAGAGAAGTAAATTAATCTGCTAAAGTCACACCACTAACAAGTGGCAGGGCCAGGAGTTGAAGGCAGACAGTGGGACTCCAGAGTGGGTGCTGTTACTCCCTAAAACATGCTGTCTTTCAATATTTCTCCAAAGAAAAGGAAGGTCCCCACTCCACCTTTTACTGCAAATATACTATGTCACATCCACTTCCCTGGTACCCAACCCCAGAACTAGCCACTAGCATACAGTGAATGCTATCTATACTAGGTCCCTTATGTGGCTTGTCTCAATCAAACTTCGCAACAGGCTCATAAGATAATTTATAAACAGGAGGACTAAGACCAAAGCATGTTCCTCCTCTGCTCAAACCCTGCAGTGACTCCCTTCTCACACAAAGTCAAAGTCCTTATGATGATGCACATGGCCTCCAATGTGCCAACTCCATTCCTGCCACAGGCCCTTTGCACTGGCTGTTACTTCTGCCTGGAATGCTCTGACTTCCACATATACACCTCCTTCACCTCTTTCATGTCTTTGCTCAAATGTCATCTTCTCAGTAAGGCTCTCCATGATCACTGCAACCTGTCACCCAGACCAGCACACCAGTTCTCCCCAGCATGCTCCATTTCTCTCCTTACCATCACCTAATAAACCATAAATTCTGCTTGTCTCGGTGGTGGTAGTCTCCCTCTCCGGAGGGTGGACTTCATGCACACAAGGATTTTTAGGTTTTGTTCACTGCTTTATTCCCAGGACCTAGCGCAGTGCCTGTCTCCAAAAATACCTGTTAAATAAGTGAGACTGAGGCTTGAAGAGGGAGTGCCTTGCTCAGAGATATGAACACTAGTGGCACACAGGGCTCATCTAGTTAACCATTCCATTCTTAGGGTAGGGGGGACCACAGTTATCCAGGAGGAGGGGATAACTTTTTGGTATATGACTTTTTGGAGGGACAGGATAACAATATCTTAAAAAGGCCTTCCTGCCACCCTGACACTGTAGCTCCTGTAACCCTATACATTCATCCTACTGTATTTTCTTCACACACAGGTATTTTGTGTTTTAATTGTCTGCCCCATGAACTAGCACACACACTTCACAGGGTCAAAGGTTTTTGGCTCTTTTGTTCTCTGCTGCATGCCCGCTGTGTAGCAGGTGGTCATTGAGCAGGTGTTGAACAATGAATGAACAAATGAAGTACATTCTGGGCTTGGTAGAGATGACAAAGGCCAAATAACTGATTGCAATGCCCTGACCTCCAAGGCCTGGAGATTAAACCTTCTCTCCCCTCGATCATCCCTTCAATTCCTCTGCTCCAACCTCATGGGCCTCCTCTGCCCCCCTCTACTCACCAGAATCATGGCTACCTCAGGACCTTTACATTGCTCTTACCTCTGCCTAGAACAGTTCACCCAGATCTTTGCACAACTAAGTGAGCTCCGTCAATTCAGGTTTCACCTCTGAAGCAGCTCACCAGGCTCAGGGAACCCAGAAAGTGTTTATCTTGTTTGTTATTGGTCTGTCTTCTCAAGTAGACGGTAAAAACCCACAAAAATGAAGACTTAGTGTATTTCTCTCCCTCACAGTTGTATACCATGGACCTAGAACAGTGCATATCCAGAATGAACAAATGAATGCATGCCTTGGGAAGCAAGAGTTCACATGCCAGTGAAGCTGGAGGCCTTCTCCAGGGAGTCCAGAAGGAGAGAGTATGAGCTGGGTCAGAAAGGGCAGGTCAGGACAAGCATTGTGTCAAAAAGAGACACATTCTGAGGAGAGGCCTTACAGTAGGAGGAAGGACCAAAGACATGAGCTGACCAGGAGAGAGATGGGGTGGGAGGCTGGAGCTAAACTGGTAGCTAGTTCTACCTGAAGAGGAACACTATGTGAGTATGAGAACACACCTCTAGAGGGAGCTGTTCTACGGGGTAGGGGGTTGAAAGGGGTATTTTCGAGGGGAATTTTTTTTGGGGGGGGGCGGGGAGGCGTGCAGAACGAAAAAAGGCATTCTTTGCGAATGACCAGAACAGAAAGTATTTTTACACCAATGAAGGAGACACTGGTGGGGTTAGAAGCTTAGGGGGACTGTTGTGTGGAGATAATAGGAGGGCAGTACTGCTGTAAAGCACTAATGCAACACTATTGGGGGGCAACCTACAAGGGCTAAAGGAAGGTTCACGGGTAGCTACTCTGCGTGGGGGAGGGCAACGCTGGTGGCATTTGGGGGATGTCCTGCAGGAAGCAATGACTGGGGTCTATGTAGACGAGATTCCACGAGAAAGCACTATTGTGGGACACTGGCAGCAGTTTAGGGAAGCGCCACAAATGAGGACGCTATGGCAGCTGTCCTACGTGGGGGCGTTAACTGGGCAGATATCGGGGGTGTCCTTATGCATGAGCAGTGATGGGGGACCCCTGGCGAGGGCCCGGTGGAAGAAGCACTGGTGGAGACGTTCTGAGAACCAGAGCGGGCCTGGACGAAAACCCCCGACCCCCTTGTCCCTGGGCCCCCGGCCACGCGCCCCGTCACTCACCGGCGCCGGGGTCTCCGCCGGGAGGAAGCCTAGGAGGCGGAGGAGGCGCCGCAGCTCCGGGGAGACCCGAGGGCCTGACCGGAAGTGCTGCCCCCCCTCTCCGGCAGCCCCGCGCCGCCTGCCTGTCTACCCGCCTGCCCGCCCGCCCGGAAGCGGAAGTCGCGCCCGTCTCCGAGGCGCCGGCGTGGAGGAAAGAGGCGGAGGCGGCGGCGGCAGCGGCGGCGGCGGCGGAGGCGACAGCGGCGGTGGCGACTCGGAGAAAAGTGCGCCTGCGTGCTGGATCGGGGATGCAGGCGGGGAAAGCCTAGACCACTTCCGGTGAGCGAGCCCAGAAAGTTGCGCCTGCGCTCTGAGTACCCGCTCCTTCTGAGGGCACCGCCCACACTCTTCCGTCATCGGTTAAACCACGCCCCTCGAGCAAACCTCACTCTTAATCCCCACCCCCATGTCTGAATCACGCTCATTCAGAGCTTAATAATCACAAGGACCCGCCCCCCACCAATTCAAAATTTATCCTCCTTACACCAGCCCCGAGAATTTTCTCCCGTTATACCCCGCCTCCATACCTCCCCCTACTCTCAAAATCCCACCTCTCCCTCCTCAGCCGCACCCTCGGCCACGCCTCCCTTGTAGAGCCTGCCTCTCCAAGGTTTTTAGGTTCAACCACGCCTCCTGTGCTAAACCCCGCCCTTTCCTCCCCATGGTATTTAAGTTTCCCCCCACCCCACAACTTCAATGCGATCTTTGTGCCTCGCACTTCTAAGGTAGTCCCTTAAATCAGTGATTCTCAAATGACCTGGAGACCTTCAGCAGCAGCATCACCCTGGAAATTGTTAGAAATTAAATTCTCAGGCCCTCTGCCCCAGAATTTCTGAATCAGAAACCCTGAGGGTAGCGTCTAGGGATCTGCATTTTAAAATACTCTTCAGGTGAGGCACAAACTTCCAGGTACAAAATGAGTCATAGGGTTGTGCAACATAAGGGAATATGTAGTCAACGATATTTCAATAACTTCATATAGTGACAAATGGTAAGTAGACATTTCATGATCGTTTCATAATGTATAGAAATATTGAATCATTATGTTGTACACCTGACACTAATATAATATTGTACGTCAACTAGAATTCAATTAAAAATAAAATAAAATGCCCTTAGGTGATTCTGATGCAGGCTGAAGTCAGAGCCACAGTTTTCCCACACTTTATGCTTGGCCCTTTCATATATCTCCGTAAACCTTGCCCATAACTCAGCCCCCCAAGTAACTAAACCCCGTTCTATTCAGCACATTCTGCTATGCTCCCCCTCTCGCAGGGACTTCCCTTAGTCACTCCTCTTTTAGGTACCCACTTGTCTCCCCTTGGCCTGAATAGCAGTCATGCCCACCCCTCATCAACTTCTCTTAACCGTTAAGTCCCACCACTCCTGAGTCCTTGCTCTCCCAGTTTCCCCTAAACTCTACGCATCCCTTCTAAATTACTCACTTTCTGCCGTCCTGCCCCTAAACCAATTTTGAGCCACCCCATTTCTTAGAGCCCCATCTCTTAAGCCCCGCCCATAATCAACTACCTGACCAATAAGCACTCAGCCCCAGCGCCACCTCCTGCATCCTTAACCCCGCCCCAGCCACACCCCTTTCTCCGTAATTCCTACCAAAGCTGTCACTTCTGCCCACAACCCTCAGCTTAGTTTTTCCTTCTAAACAGGGTCAGGACAAAGAGATGGGGCAAAATGGTGGCTTACAGAATTTCCAGAAATCTGGCTGGAATGGGGGCAGGGGACCTAAAGTCACATTTGTATAGACAGTTCAGTGTTTTTCTGTGAGTGGATATTTGGGGTCTGCTGGAGATAGAAGGGAGAGTCTTCCCCTAAGCCACTCTTTAGTGCCAAAATAATGAGACACATGACATGGGGTCCTCCCCAGTTCCACAAACCCCCACTGGGGTGGTGTAGCAACAAAACGACATTTGAAAAAAGGAGAAGAGGGGGGACAGCCTTGGTCTCTTCATTGAACATACACGGGAAACCAGAAGGCAGAGATTTATTTTCATGGCCCCTGCCTCTAAGGGCCTGTTAGTCCGCGGGAAGAGTGGCAGAACGCAGCAGGGTCCAGAAGTTTCGGTCCTCACCCGAAACCCCTTCCCCCAATAGGGAGACCACCAGACACGAGGGTGTCCCGACCTCCTTGCACAGGCAGAGCACCAGCTGAACCCCCAGCCCTAAACCCAGTCCTGGGAGGGGTGGCCAGGGGTGTGGGTCAGGCCAGCTTTTTCCCCTCTGGGTCCTCCCCCTCCTCCTCCTCCTCCTCCTCGGCCCCTACAGTGGCTGGGATGCCCTCGTCGTCCCACGGAGGCTCAGGCCCTGGGTTCGGGGGACACACGGGTGCCCCCATGGCCTCGGGGTGCTTGCGTTTGGCATGGCGCCGGAGCGTGTTGGCCTCCGTGAAGCGCAGCCGGCAGACGGGGCACTGGTAGGGGCGCTCCCCAGAGTGGACGCGGTGGTGGTGGGCCAGCTCTCCCGCCTCGCGGAAGCGGCGCGGGCAGAGTGGGCAGCGGAAGGGTCGCAGGCCGGCATGAATGTTGCAGTGCCGCCGCAGGTGGCTGGACCGCTTGAAGGTCTTGCCGCAGTCCTTGCACTCGTGGGGCTTCAGCTCTGAGTGCGAGATGCTATGGCGCTCCAGGTCCGAGAGGTAGGGGAAGGCCCGCAGACACACCGGGCAGAAGTGTGGGGCCTTCCTAGGGCCGGAACCCTCGGACCCTCCTGCTGCTGACCCTTCAGACACTGTATAGGGCACACCCTGATCATCGATCAGCAGGAGGTCGCTGCCACCTCCGCTGCTCACAGGGACTGTCACCCCCTGCGTCATCGGGGGCTCCTGCCTTGACTTGGAGGGTCGGCCCCGCTTGCGAGGGAGGCAGGCCTTGAACGTCCGACTGGAGGAGGTGCCCCCCCCCGGACGTCGGCCTCGGCGGCCCCGGGGAACAGAAGGAGGTAAGGCCAGAGGTTTCTCTTCCTCCCCAGGCAAAGGCGAAGGCAACGGGTCTGGGCTGGGGGTGTCCATTGAGCAGTGGGGGACTTGGGTCTGGGCACTGGAGCCAGGCTAAGAGGAGAGAGGGGGCAGCCGTCAGTGTAGGGAGGGTCTGGAGCACCCCATGTCCCCCAACACCTCGCCCATCCCTTGGACCAGTATCTCGACCTGGGCATGGCTGACATTCACCTGGATGCATAATTATACCAGGTTGGTGGGTAAAAGAGCAAGGTAATTCGGTGCCAGTTGGTAGACACTGCCTTGAGCCCCACAGGTGTCCCCCAGGTCTGCCCAACTCCTGCCCTGGATCTCAAAGTTCTAGGTCAATTTGAGTGAAAACAAAGAAAACTCTTCAAGGGAGGGCAAAGTCCAACTAGGAGTACAGGCTAGTACTGTGATCCTCAAAACAGAGAGCTCATCAAACCCCAGAGCCACAGAAGCCTCAGAAATGCTTTTGTCCTGCCTCCTGGTTGGTAGAAGTGGGAATGCGAAGAGGTTCAAGATGGGAGGAAGAAAGAGAGTGGTCCAAGCCCCAAGTCGTGGATGAGGAAATATATTGGCATTGTTAAAGAGTCTGGGCTTGATTCCTGGCTCTGTCACTTACTCTCTGTGGCCTTGAGCAAGGTGCTCACTTCTCTGAGCCTCAAGCCTTCTGCAAAACAGTACGAACAGTTTCACCTACCACCTTCTAACATGCCATGAGGATGATACACATGAAATCCTCAGCATACAGAAGTGCTTCGGAGACACTAGCCCTCTCAATAAGGGCACAAGTCCCTCATTTTGCAAATGGGGAAACCGAGGCACAGGAAAGCCAAGTCAGTTGCCCAAGCTCCCTCTGTCAGAAAATGGCAGGGTCAAGATTCCAACCAGATCTCATGAGGACTCAATGGCCCAGGGAATGAGAAGAAAGGCACCCAAGGAAACATCATGGGGTTCCTTGGTCCTGGGTTTGAATCCAACTCTGTGAAATGAATATACCAGGGTCATTCCTTGGCATATAGTAACCACTCAATAAACTACCACCACCATCACCATCATCAGAGCGGGCACGAGAAGCCTGGGTGTCACAAAGGGGAGGGAAAGCACAGATAGATATGAGGGGTACTGCAGGTGCCACTGTGCTCCCTTGGAACAGGCACACAGACTGAGGTCCAGAGTGGGGCAACGGCTTTTCCAGGAACGCACAGTTCGCTCGGGTGGGGCGGGGCTGGATTAGAACCCGGGCCTCTGGAGTGGTGCTCTCGACCCTCACCCTCCACCCGCCCCCGTCCAGGCGCGCGCCCGCGGGCCCCCGAGCGCGCGGGGCGGGCCCTGTGGAGAAGGCGGCCAATGAGCGGCGCCAGGCCGCGGACGGCGAGGGCCGCCAGGAAGGGGGTCTGCGCGCGCGCGTCCGGGCTGGCTCCACGGGGCGCGAGGTCGGCGCGCAAGCCGCAGCGAGCGCGGGAACAGGAGGTGTTGGGGGCGCGCTCCAGGAGCGCGCGGCCCCGAGCCGCCCCTCCCTCCTCACCCCTCCCCCCAGCCCGGGCCCCCCGCCTCTCCTGTACCTCATTTGCATGTCGCCAGAGCTCGCGAGTGTGCGCGCGCGGGAGGCGACGGGGCCGAAGCGTGGGAGGGGGCGGGGGCGAGGGGGCCCTGCCGCTCGGCGGCGCGCGCGGGACGGCCCCGCCCCTCGGAGCAGACGCCAGTAGCCCCGCCCCCGTCGCCGTCGGGCCCGCGCCCAGGGGAACAAAGGGACGCGCTGGGTCCTAAGGGCCGGTCACGTCCACGTCTGCGCACCTGGTACCTTCGCTGGCACAGAGTGGGAAATAACCCACCCGCACATCCCCAACCACGTAGAAATGTCTTTCCTCACACAAAGTACCCATCTGGTGACCCAATCAAAGACAGGTACCGATACGATGAGCAGCGGGAAAATGGCTGCTCCTTCCCGTAATTAACATGGCGCCCGATAAGCTTCAAAGTCCCCCGGAGGGCTGAGGACAAGATGGAGCCAGCTCTTTTCTCCTATTCTATCGCAATCGGAACTTCCATATCTCTTTTCTCTCTCGAGGCAACTCTACATTCTACCCAGGAGCCCGGGGCTGCGAGAATGGACTCCAATCTACCCTCATATGCGCTATCACCCCGTTGCGTCGATGCGGCGGGGAGGAGCCAAGTGCTCAAAGGGTTGCCCTTAGTCTGGATGGCGCCCGGTCGCTCCTAAGCCACGCCCCCTTCCTGCCCTCACCCAAGATGGCGCCGACTTGACTTCTCTAACTGCCAGTGCTGGGAACGGGACTAGAAAGAGGGAGAAGGGCGGGTGGCTAGGACGGGAGGGAGGCCAAGAAGGCGGGAGGAAGGGGGAGTGCGGGGGAGAAGGGAGCCGAGGCGGAAGTCAAGGGGCCCCCCGGGTGGAAGTGACGCTGCCCCCGCTGCCCAAAATGTCGGCGCCCAGAGGGAGGTGTAAGTAATTAAAGAGGAAAGCCGACTGACTTTCCTGGCCTCCCGAGGCGGTCTCAGGGTTCCAGAACCCCCGCGCCGTAGGAACGAGGTGGACTCGCCCGTCCGCGGATCCCGCCTGACCTGCCCTCGAACCGGGCGCCCGGGGCCGCACCTTTTAGAGACAGGGGGGAGGGGTACAAAAGGCAGACTCTCGGGACCTGGGTCCTCGAGCAGACTGTGGGTGGGGGGGGGCCGGCCCCTGAGGCGACAGGGTTGGGAGGGGCGGGGCTTAGTGGCGGCTGGGGCGGAGCAATGACTGGGAGGAGCCTATGGCGGGCGTAGCTTAGCTGAAAATGGACGGGGGTTTGGTGGGGGCAGGACTGTGGGTGGAAGTGGGAGGGGCTTGCCCAATGGGCGGGCTTAATAAAGGGCGTGGCTCGGTGAGCAAGGTTGGAGTACCCTAGGTTGAAGGGTCCTAATTGGGGCCAAGTGGGGAAATGGGGCTCAATGTGAAGATTGCAAGAGCTTAGTGCAGAGGGGGCGGAGTTTGTTCAGGGGTGTGGCTTAAAGTGGTGGGCACACAGTTTAGGCGTGTAATTTGGGGAGTCTGAGTGAAAATATCAAGTCTTTATAATGGCAGATAAAATGACGTAAGATTCTGGGGCGGGACTCAAGGGCTGAGAAAGTGGGAAGTGTTGAGTGGAGGGGGTCTCGGAAAGGATGGGGCTTACTTCAAAGCTGGGTTTAAGAAAAAATTGAAAGGGATTTTGGAAGATGTCCTTAGTGGACTCTTGGTGGTGGGACTTAAAGAGGACACTCAGAGGAACTTAGAGGACAGTAGTAATCAAAACATCTTACCTTTTGAGATTTTGTTGTGCGCAGGCCTAAGTAAGCAGGCAGCCTGCATGGCTACAGTTCTGCTTAGTCCTCACTGCCATGCGGTGAGGTAGGTCCTCCTCCTATTCGTATTTTGCGGGTAAAAAAAGTTTCCGTTTGGTTTTATACGAGGTTCCAGGGCTTCCATCCTTAGAGGAGAGTGGGAAGAGCTTAAGAGGGGAGTGGGAAGGGGATTGTCAAGGAATACTAGAGGCTCTGGGAACAGTGGAAAGACTGGAAGGAGTAAGCGGGATTCATGCAAGAGTGGGCGGGGCTCAACAATAGTAGGCAGGGCTTAGAGGAGCAAGAGTCTTCTAAAAAATGGGGTAAGGCTGAAAACACTCAGTGGGGGAGAAGCGACTTGGAATGATCAGAAGGGTTGGCATATGAGTGGGAGAAAGGTTTGTAGGAGAGTGAGAGGAGATTAAAGAATGTGGGTGTAGTCTTGGTGGGCATGGCTTATAGGACAGTGGTAAGGGCTCCCTGGGGACAGGTGATGGATCTAAGTTCCAGGAGCCTCATGGGGGAGGGCTGATGAAGAAGTGACTCCCTCACCTGCCCTTGTGTCTTCCCTGCTCTAGAGAGCCCCCACCCGCCACTGCTCTCGTGCCACGCCACCATGGATGATGCCCCGCTGTCAGCGCCCCCAGTCCCTGCCCCAGCCCAGGCCCCAGCACCGCCCGCCGCCGCCCCCCGCGTCCCGTTTCACTGCAGTGAGTGTGGCAAGAGCTTCCGCTACCGCTCGGATCTGCGGCGCCACTTCGCCCGGCACACTGCGCTGAAGCCCCATGCGTGTCCACGCTGTGGCAAGGGCTTCAAGCACAGCTTCAACCTGGCCAACCACCTGCGTTCTCACACAGGCGAGCGGCCCTACCGCTGCTCCGCCTGCCCCAAGGGGTTCCGAGACTCCACCGGCCTGCTGCACCACCAGGTGAGTCCTGCAGGCTGGCCCAGCTTCCTCCCAGGGCTGGACACGCGCATGGAGCCCCCGCCCCACTCTGGGCAACAGGCAGCAGGCCCAAGGCCTACTCTCCCACCTCCTCCCCTAAGGAAATTTTTTCTTCCTCTCTCCCTGCCACAATACCCAGAGCAGTCAGAACATGAGGGGTTTCTCTTTCAGTCACCACTCAATCCACAAAGGAAAAGAGACAAAGGACATTTGCCCCACCTATAGGCTGCTCCCCTCTCCCATCCCCCTGCTCACAGGTCCCCCCCCACCAACACCAGCATCTGCAATTTTGTTTACATTCCCTTACTGTTTTTAAATCCAGATGCACCACGTTGTACTTAATTCATATATTAAGCAATTTTCTATTGAGGGCTTTTCCTGCTCCTCAACACCGTGGTCACCAGACTGAAATCAATAGAATCACCTCCAAGAATTTAATTCTATTGGAGGTGGTCAGGAGCCAGTGAGACCACTAACAAGAAAGCAAATACACAGGCAAGAATATTCTGGAAAGGAGAGGTGTTGGGAAGAAAATTAAAAAACAACAAGGAGTTGATGTATGGGAGTAAAGAGGGGAGAGCTGTGGGCCACCAGACAAGGTGAGGAAGGGCAGGGCAGGGTGATATTTTAGCTGAGCCCTGATGTATGAGCAGGCATTGCCATGGGAACAGCATTCAGGCAGAGGGAACTTCAAGTGCACAGGCCCTGATGTGGGAAGGAACTTGGTATGTACAAGGAAGGGATGAGAGACCATGTGGTTGGGGTAGAGCAAGCCTAGGCCGGGCAGTAGATGAGGTGGAGGGCAGGCAGAAGCTGAATCATCTACACCTTTCGCCTATTATGAGGAGGGGGATTTAATTCTTTGAGCCAAACATTCACGCTACAAAGGTAAGTAAAACCAGATGTATCACTGGTCTTTTATGCTTGTCCCCTCCTCTCCATCCTTAGAGCATTTGCCTTGGTTCAGGACCTTGCATCATATGTGTTGGCTCCAATTTTCTAAGCAGTCTTCCTACTTCCTGTCTCCCCCCCTCACATCCAGCCTCTGCTTCCATCATGGTGACCAGGATGCCCCCACACACACTCAAAACCCCCTGATCCTTGGGATGATGGTGGAGCTCCCTAACTTGATATGACATTCACAGCCCTCTGAGGTCTCACACCTACTCAAAAATAGTTTATAATTCAACTGAGCATTTATTGGTCACCTATAATATGCAGACACAGGGCTAGACTCTGGGAGAAAAGGGGAGAGACAAAACAGAGTACTCCCAGAGCCAGGTCTACTGGGAAAGACATTAGCTCAACAACCAGGTTAATGTCAAATTGCAAGTGAGGCACATGGGGACAGAGGCTAACTGTATTCTGAGGCTGATACAGGAGAGATCTGGAATGGTCCAGGTCAGGGATGGAGTCTGGGCAGTTTTCCTGAAGGAGCACTCCCACTTCTGACTTCCCATCCTGCCCCTGGCAGACATAACTAACCTAGCACTGTGCTCTTTCTCATCTAGCCCCACACACAGTCTCCCCCACAGCTCTCCAGGAAGACACTACCAATGAGTGGGACTCTACACTCAAAACTTGTGTCCACTATTCCAGGACTCCTAAATAAATCACAAAGGCCAATATCAGCAGGGACCTCTGTAAGTGAGACAGTCTTACTTAGCCACCTAGCCACATTTCAAGTTTTCAGCAGCCACATGTGCCTAGTGGTGACCATATTGGACAGGACAGATATGGAACATTTCCATCACTGCAGAAAGCTCTATTGGACAGTTCTACTGTAGAAGATTCTAGAGCATTTACCTGGAAGAGCCACCTCCTACCCCAGGTGATTACAAAAGCCCCTCTCTTGCTCAACCCTCCACCCCCTCATCTCCCACCAATATCCACTGGTTTAGAGGACATCAGTCAGACATGGGAAAGTTTGTTGATAATTCCAGTTTCTAGGAATTGACTAGTCGTTTCGTGATGACTTTACCCTGTCCTTACAACAAAGCTGTGAGGTGGCACATCTTATCGTGCCCATTTTTCAGAACAGAAAAGCAGAGCCCCAAATACCTGCCCCATTTTTCATGGTGGAAGATAGAGCTGGCCTTTATAACCAGGTCTGTCCATGATCAGAGCCTCAGTGCTTAGCCACTCTCCCAAGGAGTACCAGTCTTCTGAGTGGGCTTGTTGGCAGTGAGTAAGAGTGAAGAGGAGTGGGGGAAGAATTCCCCAGACTGAGGGGATAGCACATGGTCCTGAGCCTGGAGGGACTAGAACCATGCCAGTGTCTAAAGCAGAGACAGTGAGAGGATCGAAGCTAGATGGTAGCCTTGTAGACATGACAGGGGGCTTGGGCAGCATTTCTCTTGGGGATCAATAATCTGTGCGGTGGCCCAGACCTTCAGCCCTGACACTGTACTCTCCGTCCCTCCAGGTCGTCCACACTGGTGAGAAGCCCTACTGCTGCCTAGTCTGCGAGCTTCGATTCTCCTCACGTTCCAGCCTGGGCCGCCACCTCAAGCGCCAGCACCGTGGGGTGCTCCCATCCCCAATGCAGCCCGGTGCTGGCCTGCCCACCCTGAGCGCACCTTGCTCTGTCTGTTGCAATGTGGGGCCCTGCTCAGCATGTGGGGGTGCTGGGGCTGGCGGCGGAGAGGGCCCGGAGGGGGCGGTCTCAGGTCCAGGCAGCTGGGGGTTGGCAGAGGCGGCAGCTGCTGCTGCAGCATCGCTCCCTCCGTTTGCGTGCGGTGCCTGTGCACGGCGCTTCGACCACGGCCGCGAGCTGGCGGCCCACTGGGCCGCGCATACCGACGTGAAGCCCTTTAAGTGCCCGCGCTGCGAGCGCGACTTTAACGCCCCAGCGCTGCTGGAGCGGCACAAGCTGACGCACGATCTACAGGGCCCAGGTGCGCCCTCAGCAAAAGTCTGGGCTGCGGGGACCGGTTCAGGGCAAGAGCCCCCTCGTGAGGGCAGCGCCCTGGAAGCGGGTGACGCCCGGCCGGCCTGGGACGGAGGGCTTCTCCTGGGCCCCGCTGGAGGCGGTGTGCCCCAGCTGGGGAGGCTGCTCCCGGAGGGCGGCGGGGACGCCCCCGCGCCTGCGACCACCGCGGAGCCATCAGAAGATACCCTGTATCAGTGCGACTGCGGGACCTTCTTCGCATCGGCTGCGGCCCTAGCCAGCCACCTGGAGGCACACTCAGGGCCAGCCACCTACGGCTGCGGCCACTGCGGGGCGCTGTACGGGGCCCTGGCCGCCCTGGAGGAGCACCGGCGCGCCAGCCATGGCGAGGGAAGTGGGGCGGAAGCAGTCACTGCGGCCCCCGAACGGGAGCCCGCGTCTGGGGAGGCTGCCTCTGGCTCCGGCCGCGGCAAGAAGATTTTCGGCTGCTCCGAGTGTGAGAAGCTGTTCCGCTCGCCGCGTGACTTGGAGCGGCACGTGCTGGTGCATACAGGCGAGAAGCCGTTCCCGTGCCTCGAGTGTGGCAAGTTCTTCCGCCACGAGTGCTACCTCAAGCGCCACCGGCTGCTGCACGGCACCGAGCGGCCCTTCCCCTGCCACATCTGTGGCAAGGGTTTCATCACGCTGAGCAACCTCTCCAGGCACCTGAAGTTGCACCGGGGCATGGACTGACCCGCGCCCTCCAGCAACCATCACCCGGGCCTGACTCAAAGCCCAGCCCAGGGGACCACCCAAATCCAGAAACGCCCTGCGATGAGGGCACCGTGGCTGAAGAGATGGGGCCACCAGAAACTCACACAGTCCCCTGAGCTAGGGGGCAGCAAATAAAGTGAGAGACCCCTCAGCTTGGGCGTCCTGGGTCTATGGAGAGACTCCCGAGCTTGAAGGCCCCCTGGATCCGTGCTGGGCATCCTCAAATCAATGGGCCCCTAAGCTTGGGGACGTCAGAATGAGAAACGGGTCTCCAGATGTACTTCTCACCTTCCGGGACCTAGTAAAAGATGGGCACGCCTCCTCCAAGGGATGCCTGCCCACTCCTTGAGAGCCATCATTCCCAACAACCTTTATAATGTGGGGGAGGGGCATGTCCTCATTTCCCTAAATCCCCTCCAAATGCTACTCCCACAGTCACTGGTGCCCCCAGATAATGGATATAACCGGAATCTGCCTTTCCCCCCACCTCATTTCATTCCCTCTGCAGAAAGAGGACCAGGGTAGACACCTCCCACTCTCAACTCCACTCCCCAGTTAGGTCCCCTTCCCCTTCTAAGGAATGGATTGACCCTTATGACTTCCCCAAACACTAGAATAGGGTGGTTTGGAATCCCCCTGCCCAGTAGAATAGACTGGTCCAGATTCACACACCCCCGTTCACTGGAATGGGCTAGTCCAGGTGGTGGCCTGCATTCCACCATCCTTAGAGTGAGTAGGGCAGACACTCCCCCTCCTCTTCCATGTAGTTCCCCATTCTGCGAACTCAACCTGAGTGGAAAGTGGTGAGCACTGGGGTATCCTTCCCCCTCTGCCATAGCACCTGTCGGTCTCTCCATCTCTGTTGGGTCGTCTGTCTCTGTTCCTCCCAACCCCAAGGGGAAGAGGGGGTTGGCTAGGGGGTCCCCCCTGTGAGCCTCGACCTCACCCCCTCATCTCACTCCTCAATGTCTCCAGGACCCCAATAAACCTTGTCCTGTCAGTCACTGCCGTCTCTTTCTGGTCTTTGGCTCTAGGAGGTGGGGATTTCTTCCTCCCTGACTTAGGACAGGCCCCCTAAATAGAGACAGAGCCTTTGTCCCTCTCTCTGAGAATGTTAGGTCCTTCAGATAGTGCGTGACTTAAAATCAGAGATGGTTTAACTCTCATCTGAATGAAACCTTGCCCCCTCTCTTTTTTAGCATTTTGTTTGGAACACTGCCCCATAAACACAAGGTCCAGCTCCATGGACAGACGAGCTCCCTAGGATCAGACAGGCCCTTTCTAAACCATCGATGCAAGATACACCTCCTAAAAAACACTGCCCCTTAGACTCTGCCTCTTGGGCAACTGAATATGTATCTAAGAAGCTACCTGGGAGCTCAAGGTTAGTATCCACCCATCAGAGAATGAGTGGGCCTTCAGATTTTCCTAGGTGCCAGATTACATTCCCGTACCTAGTGCCCATTCTGTGCCAGGCACTGTAAACCCTTCTGGGGACCCAACAGTGAACAAAATAACTCTTCATGGAGTTATAGTCTAGTGCATGGCTGACAAGGTGTAGAAAAGAGTAACAAAGAAATGAAAAAGGCAATTTCAGAGGGTTATGATGCTCTGAAGGAAATGAGGAAAGGCATTAAGAAAGTCAGTGGTTGAGCTATGCCACCTTAGATGGAATGATCGGGGCAGACTTCTCTGCAGAGGTGGCATTTGATCTGAGCCCGGAAGGCCAAGGAAGGAACAACCAGGAGGAGGGAGGGGTGAAATAAGGTGGAGAGGTCAGCAGGGGTCAGGTTGCACAGGGCCAGGTGGGCCACAGTAGGCATTTGAATGTGCTCCCTGGGCCACAGCATGCAAGATCCTAAGTGTGAAAGGTTGTGACTGCTCTCACACTACAAGGGTCCCTATGGTTGCTGAGTAGAGGGCAGGATGGAAGTAACAGAGGGCAGTTTAACAGGAGAGAGGTGTGCAGGCCTGGACCACAGTGAGTGAGTGTGTGTGTGTGTGTGTGTGTGTGTAATGGAGGAATCAGGAGGGATTGGTTGGGTGATAGCGCTTTGTATTAAGACTGGAAAACTGGAGAACAAGATTGGGTAGGGACAATGGGGACCAAGAGTTTTATCTTTGGTCTGTGCTTCTCGGCTTTAAGATGCTTCGGAGGTGGGCGTGCTCTAAAAAGGCTGCAGGTGTGCCTAGCCTCTGACACTGTAATCTCACTGCTAGGCATGACCTTAGAGAAACTCGTGTCCCCTGCACCAGGAGACACATTTAAGAACATTCACAGCAGCAAAATGTGCAGCCCCAAACTCAGCCCGACTGAAAAGGCCACTGCTATGCTCTGAATGTTAGTGTCCCTCCTGCCCAAAAAATTCGTATGTTGAAACCCTAATGCCTGACATGATAGTCTTTGGAAACGGGGCCTTTGGGAGGTGCTCAAGTCATGAGAGTGGAGCCCTCATGAATGGGATGAGCACTCTTATAGAAGAGACCCCAGAGAGAGCTCTTGCCCACCCACCATGTGAGGACACAGTGGGAAAGTGCCAACCAAGAACCAATAGGGAGGTTCTCACTAGAAGGTGACCATGCTTGCACCTTGATCCCGGACTTCCAACCCCCAGAACTGTGAACATTTCTGTTGTTTATAAGCTACCTGGTCAATGGTACTTTGTTACAGCTGCCCAAATGGACTAAGATATCCACCAATGGTACAGTGGAGAAATAAATGGTGGTGTGTTGTGCTTTGGATTACTATACAGTAATGAGAATGAATGAGTACAGATACACACTTACATGAATGGAAGTCACAAAGAAGCCAGACACAAGAAGCCAGATGCATAGGGTATGACTCCATTTCTATAATGTTCAAAAACATGCAAAACTAAACTGTAATATTGTTTAGGATGTACTGTGGGTACTGAACCTTTCAGGAAAGCAAGGAAAACATTTTTTCCATAAAACTCAGGACAGTGAAGTTGGACAGGTTAAGCTAGGGTGGTCACGCAGGAGCTTTCTGTGGGCTCTGGGATGACTGCCAACATTCCATTTCTTAACCTTAAAATAATTATTTTATAACTATTTGTTAAATTGTGTATTTATATGGTGACCCATTAATTGATGCATCTTATATTTCAAAAAGAAAAAAATTTAAGGGGGCACATATTTGAGGGGATATAAAACAAGTATGAGGCTGGCCTTCAAGGAAGACTTTTTAGACTGGAGAGCCACAACTGCCCATTTGAAAAGGTTCCAGGTCAAGCCCCTGGGGACGCTCAACCTTAGGAATATTCTTCTCCACTCTACCACCAATATCCAGAAATCAGGAACCAGACTCATCTCATTGGGGCTAAAAACAAAAAACCCCAAACAAACAAAACCCATATGCAGCGGAGAAATAGGGCCTGTCCCTTTAGATAAAGCGCCTCCCCCCACAACCCCACACAAGACCCTCCCATTTCCAGACCCGCTCTGTCTAGACAGTTGAGAACCTGGGAAAATGCCAGGATTGTCATGGAGATGGCGTCTACTGTGGAGCCATGAATAGGGACCTCAGGAGGCTGAGGCTGAGGCTCATCACACCTCCACCTGAATCCTTTTTCTGAAGGTAGAGCACTTAAACAGGCACGGCGAACCCCATCCCTCGGGGAGTTTATGTCCCAATGGAAGGGGAGACAGGCCATCGGTGGAAAACAGACAAGCAACCTCATGCTCGTTGGCGATAAGTACGATGTGGGAAATTAAAGCAGAGTGAAGACTAGAGGGTGACAGGAGGTCTATTTTAACTAGGGTGGGCAGGACAGGTGTCTATGAGGAGATGTGAAAGAAATTAGGGGAGTAGGGACACTTTATGGGGACAGGCATTCCAGGCAGGGGGAACAGCACGTGCAAACGCCTTGAGCCCAGAAAGAGCAAAGAGGGCGATGTGGCTAGGGCAGAGAGAAGCAAAGGGGTGAGGAATCGTTTGGTGGGAGCAGTGCGAAGAAGGGGGACGGAGGGGTGGGAATCACCGGAGGGTGTCCAGGCAACACGATGTGACCTCTAGGTGCTGGAGACCTGACGGGAAGCAGGAGAGCCAATGAAGAGGTGGTTGCCATGAGACTGCCATCCACAGTGCAGGTCTGAGCCAATCAGCGCCAGATCCCGCTCCCTGCCATGGAGCCTTATTGCCAGCCAGAATAGCCACGCCCAGACCCCTTTCTTCCCTGGACCGTCGCTGCCCGCTCCCTGCTGCTGCCTGGGTGTCCCCTGCATCCAGCGGGGCCTCCACACGGGTCTCCCAGGAATTTCTCTAGAACACTAATCGGATCATGTGACTCTCCAGCTTAAAACCTTTTCAGTGGCTTCTCAGTTCATTCAGAATGTGTCCTTCTTTCAGCCTGGACCCGGAGGCTGCACACAGTGGTCCGCGGAGTTCTGGCCTCCCTCCACCACACTGGCCACCTCTGATGCCCCAATCCAAGGCCCCAGATGTCCCCCAGGACACGATTTCTATCTCCCCCACCCCACACAACGTGCTCTCTCTGCTTGAAATATTCTTTCTCACCACCTACATTCCTCAATTAGTTTCAAAAAAAAGATAAGCCTTTAACATTTGGATAATAAAGTAACACACACACTCTCTAATATACACTCAAAATAATTGGAAATAGCTGTTCAAACAAAAACGTAAGCACGAATGTTCGCATCAGCACTATTCACAATGGTCAAAAGGTAGAAACACCAAGCAACAAATAAACAAAATATAAAGTTCCTACACGATGAAATATTATTCAGCCACAGACAGGAATGAAGTACTGACACAGGCTACAACATGTGTGAATCTTGAGAACATTACACTACATGAAAGAAGCCAGTTGTAAAAGCCCACATATCTTTGGCCCCATTGGTATGTCCACAACAAGCAAACCCACAGAAAACTGACTATTGGTTCCCAGGGCCTAGGAGGGAAAAGAGAATGGGGAGTGACTGCTTTTAGGGTGATGAAAATGTTCTGGAACTAGATAGTGGGATAGTTATGCAACATCTTGGATATACTTAATGCACTGAATTATATAGTTTAAAATGGTAAGTCTTATGTTTACATGTATTTTACCCAATAAAAAAAATCCACCCACACACATCCATGTACTGACTCCTGGCTTTGAAGCTTTAGAGGTACACTGCAGCCTCTATAACCCCTATTGGGTTCTGATTGTCGCTCTCTTCTCAAAGGTAGCCCCTACCCCAAATTTGGTGCTATTGTTTCCGTGGATGTGTTTAGACTTTTACTCCATATGCACATATCCTTTTAAAAATAGTTTTATTGACCATGTACTTTTTTTTTTTTTGACTATGTGATTTTAAGTATGTTCCTGACCTCATCACTTCTCTTGTCTCTTTGGGAAACGCAAAGATTTACTGAGATTCACTTGCTTTGAATTACCTTTTAGTACCTCACTTTGCTTCTCTTTAAAATGGGGAGTCATGTTTCTCACTTGATAAGGTGATGAAGAACAGGTGAGCTTGTATTTGTCAAGCCCTAACAAGAGTAAGCTATGACTTTCTTTTATTTATTTTTATCACCCACTCATGTCTTTTTCCTTTACTCCTTTGAGTATGGGACACATTCCTATGGTTTCAAGTTCAAAAATACAAAAGGTTAGAATGTAGTAAGTTTCAGTCCTGGGAGTTGGACAATGTTGCTAGTTCCCCTCTATCTTCTTCCAGGTCTCCCAGACACAATCCTCTCATAAGCACAGAGAAAACAGGCTTCAGGCTGTTCTCCACCTCCAGTTTCTTCTCCCCATCACATTACCACTTGGAGTCTTTCCATGTTGTTACACAGTGAGCGTCTTCATCTTTTTTTAACAGACACAGAATTTCACTGGGTGGATCAATCATGACTTATTACTCAAATCCTGACTAATGGAGGTTTAGCTCATTTCCAGTCTTTTGCAGTTATGTGCAAAACTGCACTGATTAAAACCTGGTACATATCCTTTTGCATGTTTCTGAGCACATCTATCTGACAGATAAGTTCTTGGAATTGCTCAATGAACAAGACTGTTTAAAATTTTACTTGCCCCAGCCATGTACAAAAGGTCCTGTTTCCCACACTCTCCAGCAGGGTGATTGGATCTGTGTCTGTTTGCTTCTTCCCTTACAACCTGATCTACCTGTAAACAGGATCCAATGGCCTCTGTCTTTGCCACTGTGGCTTCAGCACCAAGGACACATCCAGCCCATAGTAGGCGCTCAGTAAATACGGATGGCTTAGGATCTAGCAAAAATATATGCAAAGTTGTCCTACAGTAGGTGCTTGGTAAACACTGGTTGTTTAGGATTTAATGAATATATATAGGGCTTATCACTGGGAAGAAACTAAGGCTCAGAAGAGAGTGGCTCGCCCAGGCAGCCAAGTGAAGGCTGGAGTCAGATTCTAGCTGAGTGCCAGTACTTTCCCTGAAGCCTATGTCATTGCTTCATTCAGCTCCTCCCCCAGCCACCCCACCCCACCTAACACAGTGCCTGGCACAGACAGGACCTGATAAATGTGCATTTGTTGAAGGAATGAATGAATATGTGTGTGTGTTCCGAGGGGAGGGGAGTTGAACCCAACCTCATAGGCCCCCAGCCCCCTCCTCCCTTTGGGAGCCCAGAAGACAGGCCCCCAGCCTCCTCCTATTACAGGACCCAGGAGTTCTAGCAGAGCTCCCTCCCCGCCCACTGAGTTCCCTCATCCTCCTGCTTCCGGCTTCCCAGCCAGTCTTTCCTCTCTCAGGCTGGTAGAAAAGGCGGGTTTCCGGAGGGAAGACTTAGGCGGTGACACCGAGCCCAGCCTCCTCCACTCCCCCCACCACCACCACGTTCAGGGCCCTCCCTCCCTCCTCGCCACCACCGTCGGTCGGTCGGCCGGCCGGCTGTGGGGAAGGAAGAAAGGCACAGAGGAGGCCAAGGTAAGAACTGAATGCCCAGCGATCAGGACCGAGTCCAGACTCCAAGCTCAGGAATCCGCAAGGCCCCCACTGAGGCCCCAATTTTGCAGGTCATGCCTGGGGTCCCAGCAGTCTGGGCCCAGCGGGAAGATTGGCCCCCTGGGGGACCTAGGGATCCCCAGCAGCTTTCCCACGGTGGGGGGCAGGGGGTCCAGCGGCTTGTCCCTCAGTCTCATTCTCTCTGGAGAATTCAGGCATCCGGGCCCCAGCCCCCTCCTCTCCCTTGTCTAAGAGCCCAGCCCCCTCCCTCAGCTGTCCCCGCCACACTGCTGGGACCCAAGAATCCGTACCCTCTGCATATAGGGGTCTAGAGTCTTCATTCCAGACCTTGGGACCCAATCCCCAGCCCCCACCTCCCTCAATCTCAGGTGTCCGGGCCCCCAGGCCCCTCCCGGCTCAGACCCAGGAGTCTGGGTCTCTGCTTCCACTCTAGCTTCTCCCAGCCCCAGTATCGGGGCACCCACACCCCATTTCCAGGGACTCTGAATTCTGACTCCCACCCCCTCCCCTCCAGCCCCTCCCAGCAGCAGGGCCCTGGAGATACAGCAGCCACTGACTTGGTCTCCCTCCGTCTCCCCTCCTGTCCGCATCTGTCTCATTTGGTCTGTCCCGACCGCCAATCTCCTGCTCTGGTTCTCCTGATCTCCTTTTGCACTGTCTCTGCCTAATTCTCTTTGTTTTCTTTTCATCTCTGTCTCTGTTGGGTGTCCCCATCTCTCTGTCCTGCTCTCTGTGGCCTCCCATCCTGTCTTTCTCTTTCTCCTGGTCTCTGTCTCTCATGTCCCTCTCTGTCTCTCTCTTCCTTTCTCTGGCTAAATATCTGACCCTCTGCACCTCCTTCTCTCTGTCTCTCCCCTTTTTCCTCACAGGCATGGATCCGCAGCCCCCTCCACCTGCCCAGGGCAGCCCACCTCACCGGGGCCGGGGCCGGGGCCGGGGCCGGGGCCGAGGCCGGGGTCGAGGCCGAGGCCGGGGCAGGGGGAACGCTGGAGCCCCTCGGGCACCCCTGCCCTGCCCTACCTGTGGTCGCCTTTTCCGCTTCCCGTACTACCTCTCGCGGCATTGGCTGAGCCACTCCGGCCTGCGGCCCCACGCCTGCCCACTGTGTCCCAAGGCCTTCCGCCGGCCTGCCCACCTCTCCCGCCACCTGCGTGGCCACGGGCCCCAACCCCCGCTGCGCTGTGCTGCGTGCCCCCGCACCTTCCCGGAGCCCGCCCAGCTGCGGCGCCACCTGGCCCAGGAGCACGCAGGCGGCGAGGTCGAGCTGGCTATTGAGAGGGCAGCCAAGGAGGCAGCCGAGTCCAGCTGGGTCCCCCAGGACGAGGGCGCAGAGCAGCCCAGCACTGATGCCCCGGAGGAGGCAGCGTGGCCAGAGACGTGGCCCACGGGGGAGCCTGCCACGCTGTCGGCCCCCACAAACGCCGAGCCCCGGGAGTCCGAGTCAGAGGAGGCCGAGGCCGGGGCAGCGGAGCTGCGGGCCGAGCTGGCTCTGGCGGCAGGGAGGCAGGAAGAGAAGCAGGTCCTGCTCCAGGCCGACTGGACGCTGCTGTGCCTCCGCTGCCGCGAAGCCTTCGCCACCAAGGGCGAGCTCAAGGCGCACCCGTGCCTGCGCCCCGAGGGTGAGCAGGAGGGCGAGGGGGGGGCCCCGCCCCGCCCCAAGCGCCACCAGTGCTCCATTTGCCTCAAGGCCTTCGCCAGGCCCTGGTCCCTGTCCCGCCACCGGCTGGTCCACTCCACCGACCGCCCCTTTGTGTGCCCGGACTGCGGCCTGGCCTTCCGCCTCGCCTCCTACCTCCGCCAGCACCGCCGCGTGCATGGCGCTCTCAGCCTGCTGGCCCCGCTGCCCCCCGTGGGCAAGAAGGACGACAAGGCCTCTGGTGGACGGAACTCAGGGAAGGGGCCCGAGGGGGGCGAAGGGGCTGAGTGTGAGGCTGCCCGGGAAGGGGGAGAAGGCGGGCAGAATGGAGGCGACGCCACTCCTTCCCGGGCCCCCGCTGGGGAGCCCCGCTTCTGGTGCCCAGAGTGTGGCAAAGGTTTCCGGCGCCGGGCACACCTACGGCAACACGGGGTGACCCATTCAGGGGCGCGCCCTTTCCAGTGCGTGCGCTGCCAGCGCGAGTTCAAGCGGCTGGCTGACCTGGCCCGTCACGCGCAGGTCCACGCAGGGGGCCCAGCCCCGCACCCGTGCCCACACTGTCCGCGCCGCTTCTCGCGGGCCTACAGCCTTCTGCGCCACCAACGCTGCCACCGCGCGGAGCTGGAGAGGGCAGCTGCGCTGCAGGCACTCCAGGCCCAGGCCCCGCCATCGCCCCCACCGCCCCCGCCGCCCCCACCGGCCGGGCAGGAGGATGAAGGGCTGCCTCTGCCCATTGCACACATTAAGGAAGAGCCACCCTCCCCGGGGACCCCACCGCAGTCGCCACCGGCTCCCCCTGTCTTCCTCAGCGCCTCCTGCTTCGACAGCCAAGACCACTCGGCCTTCGAGATGGAGGAAGACGAGATTGACAGCAAGGCACACCTGTGTGGATTGGGTGGCCTGGCCTCCTGACCCTCAAACCCACACTTGGCCCCTCCAGTTGCTCCCCCGCCCCCACCCTGGTTTGCAATATGGAGATGTCGAAGCAGAGGCCCTTCTTCCCCCCATCCACCCCGCCCCCACCAGCCTAACACTAAGGAGCGGAGCCTGAACCACCTCTCCCTCCCCACTGCCCACTCCCAGGCCTCCCACACTGGTTAGCAACTGCTCACCCAGTACTGTCTGAAGGCAGGACCACTTAGAAAAGGAGGTGCAGGACATTGGCCAGAATAATTGAGACTGGGGGGACCCCTGCCGGCTGTCCCCTTGGTACACACTGGACGCCACCACCTCTTTGGAACTGCCAGACCCTGGGGGTCCCCAGTGAGCAAAGGTCCATCCCTGCCCCTTTGTCTGTCTGTGAATAAATGTGAGTTCGTGAAACAGGAAAGAGTGAAGCTGTCTGTGGAGGTGGGGGCTGTGGGACGGAGGTCTGGCCAAGGCTGGGTTTGTCCAACAGGCTCGGAGCTTGGGTTCTGAGTGAGAAGGACACAGGGCTTGGACAAGGGAGATGCTCAGGAGAAAAAAGGAGAGAAGACAGGTCACCATCTGGCCTGTGTGTACCTTCATACAGCAAACACTTCCCAGGCACAGTGGGCTACTGCAGAGAAAGCCACTGCCCCCCTGAGAGGAGCTGGAATTCTAAGTCAGCTCTGTCCGGCATGGTTCAGCCACACCTGAACCGTGTTTCCTTTTGAGTTGAAAATAAGTAAGTTAGTTTAAAGGAAAGTGGTTTAAATTAAGTCACACTATTTCAAGTCCCAGTAGCCCCCTATGGCTGGTGGCTACCCTATTGGATGATGGAGATCTAGAACATTCCATCATCACAGCAAGGTCTACTGGATAATAAACTGATTTGCAATATAGCATCAGGCATTGAAAGAGCTCCTGAGAAAACTACAGGACACTGTGATAACACAGCAGGACTGAGAAGGCAAGACCTCCAGTGAGGGGACATTTGACCTGAATGAAGAACCAGGCAAGGGGACAGCTAGGGCAAAGGCCGTGAGGTGGGTGGGCACCATATATTTGAGAAACAGCAAGAAATTAAGGGCAAGAAGGGTTATTTTCTACAAGTCCTCTGGGTGTTTTCTTTTTTTTCCCATTTGCTCTGCTCCTGGGAGTGGAAGGAAAAGGCCGTGTCCAAGCCAATCTTCCTTAAACCCTTTCTCATTCCTTTTATAAATGTCCTACCTTCCCTGATGGCTCTCTCTGCCCTGTGCAAAAAAAATGACATTGACCATTTAGGTATCTTCATATCTACAAGGCCAAACAAGAGAGTGGTGAGATCATCCCTGTTTTTCAGGGCAACTAAGCGAGGCTCCAGGACAGAAGGTGTTTTCCATGGTGTGACAAAAAGATTAGGCCTGCGGCGGGGCTGGGAGGGAAGCCAGGAAGATGGTGATTGAGAGTTAGGGAGGGAGGTGACCATCACTCAGAGCCTTGCAGAATCCCCTCTGTCCAAGATTTAATACATCTTGGCTAAGCCCTTGGAACAGTGCCTGACATGCAGTAAGCACTCAGTATGTGTTAGCCTATATGATTTCCACTCTGCTCCCTACCACCCACCCAGGCCTGGATGTTGAGAGCAGAGTGATGGTGAGCCCAACTGGGCACCTGCCCTCATGAAGCTTATAGACGAACAGAAGAGATTGATAATAATCAAATACTGGCACAAAGAAATTAGGGTTTCCAAATGAGACCAGGTCTCCAGTGAACTATATCCTATGGGAAGCTGTGACTTAACAAAGGGAAATGGGGGACTGGGGTATGCTTTCATTACATCAAAGCCACTTCCCTCCACAGGACCCCTTAGTGGCTCCCTACTGCCACATTCAAGTGTGAGCCACCATTTAGTGAGCACCTACCATGGGCAGACACCCTTTCAGCACAATCTCAGGGACAAAACCCATTCAAGGAGATTAAATACCCCTATTTATAGAAGAGGCAAACTGAGGGGTCAAGCTAAGAAGTTATGTGTCCTACTTCTCAATCACTACCATGAACCGAGCCCTTTGTAGTAAATGACAAGGACAGAAGACAGCATTTGGCACCTGGGAAGAAGTTACTGCTATTGATGCTTCGTTATTGTTATTCTCCCAGGCTGGTGCAGACATGATTTCAGGGAACCCTCATCACCCTGTTGGGAACTAGGAAACACCCTCAGCATTTTCCAGAAGTGAAAACAGCACTCAGAGAGGAAGCTCCTTGTCTAGAATCTCATAGTTCGGAAACGGTGGGATTTGTACCCAGGCTGGGCCAGCTGCACATCCTTAACCAGGCCAATATTACCCTCATGATCTGCTCCCAGCCATACTACCCACCTTTCAAGCCCCTTCCCTACACACATGGTGATCTCTAAGCCCCAAGATATCATCATCTCCCCATTTCATGGGTTTGCCCACCACCATCCCCCAAGTCCCAGGCTTACTCATCCTCAAGGATCTGCTGCCTCCAGAGAGAAATATTCCTAGAACAAAATGCAGAATGTAGGATGGGAAAAGGGCCTTAGACAAGAAGTCTGGGCCTCCCATTTTGCAGGTGAGAAAACTGAGGCCCAGGTAGCTGGACAGACACAGAAAATGATAAAATAACCAAATGGTAATTATTATTATGAAGACTTTCTCTGTGCTGCCATTTGTTAAGTGATACAAAACACATTTCTTGAGTATTTATCCTGCATCTCTTCCTAATGGGATTACATGGATTACCTTATTTAATCTTCCCTATAGATAGAGGCTAGTATGGGCTCCTTTTTTTCTTAAACAACTTTATTGAGGTGTCATTTGCATATCATAGAATTCGTTCATTTTAAGTGTACAATTCAAAGATTTTTGGTAAATTTACAGGATTGTGCAACTACCACCACCCAATTTTAGAATATTTCCATCAACCCCAAAAGATCTCTTGTATCCATTAATAGTCTCTTTCCATTCACAAGCCCAGTCTCAGACAACCGCTAATCTACTTTCGGTCTCTACAGGTTCACCTTTTCTGGACATGTCATAGAAATGAATCAAACTATACGTAGCATTTTGTATCTGGCATCTTTCGCTTTGTATAATGTCTTGAAGGTCTATTCACATTGTATATTGTATAAGTACTTCATTCCTTTTTATGGCTGAATAGTTTTCCATTGTATGACTGGACCACATTTTGTTTACCCAATGACCAATATTTGAGTTTTGTCCACTTTTTAGCTGTTATTAGGTAGGGCTGCCATGAACATGCATGCACAAGTCTTTCCGTGGACATTTGATTTTGTTTCTCTTGGGCAGACTACCAGGAGCAGAATTGCTAGGCTGTGTGAGAAGTTTATGATGACCTTTTTAAGGAACTGCCAGACTGCTTCCCAAAGTACCACTTACATTCCCACCAGTGATGGATGAGTAATCCCTATCCATCACCAAAGAGGCTGTTTCTTTGAGAAGGAAACTCAAGTAGATGATGAGAACTTACCTGCTCAAGGTCATGTGGCTGGTAAGTAGCAGATCCACACATGACGCCAAGTGTATGGTTCAAAGCCTGTGCTCTTAACCCTTACACAAGGATCCATCCTTACCCATTCATTCATTCATTTGTTTATCCTAAAACTTGTTATCGAGGACCTACTATGTGCATAAGACTGTTCTTAGAGGTGGGAGAATCATCAGTGGATGAATAGACAAGGTTACACTCTGGTGGGAGACCCGGATTTAAAAAATAGACTCGGGACATGGATTCAACAAATATTGATTCAACAAATACTGACATTACCTACTATGTGCTGAGCACTGTCCTAGGTGCGATCACTTGTGAGTTAATGAAACAGATGCAGATCCCTCCTCACTTGGGACTTCCTTTCCGGTGGAAGGAGGTGGACATGGAAACAGGAAGCAAGTAAATGATAACGCAGCTTAGGAGGGATGTGTGCTATGAAGAGGACATAGGGTGGGGAAGGAGTGTAGGAGAGCCTCAGAGGTTGCTGGAGACATGTCCCAGGGGAGGGCACAGTGGATGCAGATGTTCTGAGGTGGGAGTGTGACTGGTGTGCTTTGGAATCAGAGAGGCCAAAGTGACTGCAGGGAGCAAGAGAGAAGGAGAAGATAATGGGAGAGGAGAGCAGGGAGAAAGGGGGTCCAATCTGGTAGGGGCCTCACAAGCACTTGGTTTCTACTCCAAGGGAGATGGGAGGGAGCTTGGGAGAGACTCATGCCAAGGCTGGCAGGATTTAAATTCCATGTTTTCTTTTAACGTTTTGTTATGAAAATTTAAAAACATATATAAAATGGAAAGAATTGTAGAGCGAATACCTACATACTCACCTCCAGACTCTACAATTAGCGTTTTGCTCTATTTGCTTCACAGTGAATCTGTCTATCTAGCCATCCTTTCATCTATCCACTTATCCATCATCTACCGCAAGTGTTACTATTTAGAGCAGTCTGAGGTTCACAGCAGAACTGGGTAGAAATTATGCACAGTTTCCATACATCTGTCTTTTAAAAATTTGTTTTGAAGCAATTTGCAAACATCAGTGCATGTCACCCCTAAACACTTTAGCATGCGTTTCACAAGAAGCTATCAAATATTTATTTAAGTTTCCATTCCTGGAAAAATTTAAATACAGTAAAGTGCATACATTTTACCTGTTACTGTTTGACACATTTTGAGAAACACATATACTGGAGTAGTGCAAACCCCTCTCTTGATTTAACAGGTTCCCTCTAGCTCCTGTTTGACGTGTAGACTCGTGGGAGAGTGGGGACAAAAGCCCTCTTAAGCCCACCTGGCTTTTTACTTTAAATAACCATCTTATTTTAGAATCATTTTGGATTTATGGAGAAGTTGCAATGATGGCGCAGACCTCCCGTGAACCCCTTGCCCAGGCCCCCTAACTTTATCATCTCCCATTAATATGGCCCATCTGGCAAAACCAAGACATCAACCCGGGCACATTACTACTCACCAAATGCTGCTCTTCACTCTGATATCACTCATTTCCCCCTAGCATCCGTCTCCTGCTCCAGGATGTCAGCCAGGATAAGGCACAGTTGGATGACAAGCCTCCTGAATGTCTGCTCTGTGATCGTTCCTCAGAGTTGCCTTGGTTTTTGGTGCCTGTGGCCATTTTGAGGAGTCCTGGAGAGAATGACCACACCAGCAAAGCATACTGCTCACCACCTGCTCTCAGGGGTACACGTTACCCATGTGACTGGTCACTGATGATGGTAACCTTGATCACCTGGCGCCCGGTGACAATGAAGGTCTGCAGGTCTCTCCACTGTGAAGAGGCCCCTGCCCCTTCCAAACTCTCATAAACAAGTCCCTAAGCATGGCCCACACTGAGGGGAGGGAGGTCCCCTGAAGAATGTCTTCCGTTCCTTTTCTATCTGCCTGCTTATTTCTTTATATCCATATGGATTCACAAAAATTTATTCTATACTTCAGGTTATAGTCCAGTATAATGTTATTTCATGTAAATATATATTATAGTCTAATGTAATATTATTTATTTCATATAGATATTGTAGTTCAATATGATGTTACAAATTTCACATAAATATATATTATGATCCAATGCTATGTTATTTAGTTCATATAAATAAATATATGTTATAATCTAAAATGACATTGTTTATTTCATATTAATATATATTATAGTTTAATATATTATTTATTTCATATAAATATATATTACAGTCCAATATAGTATATTCATTTGATTGTAGCCTGCCTATTTTAACACCAGTGCCACCAAGAGACACACAATAAAGCAGTGCTGAAGGAGAAGCAAGGGCTTCTGGCTGCCATGTGCTGGGTGAGGGGATCTCAGCCAGGTGAACCAGGAGGGCTTCCAGGAGGAGTTTCAGACCTGGTTCAGATGAGCTAGTGAGCTGGGCCTATGTGTTGGGATCTGGGACAGGCTCCCTTTCTGGTGTGGCTCTGAGGCTCCAGGGGATGGCCACCTGCACTTGGACATCTTGTCATGCAGAGCCGCATCATCCTTCCCAGGTCCCAGGCCCATGGTGCTGTCCACCCCTGCCCCTGGTCTTCTGGGTAGGCACTTTGGAATTCAGCCTTAGAGACAAGTCCTGGGGCCTTCTTATCTTGCCACACCCAGCACTGTGCCTGGCATGGACTTGAGCTCCATAAATATTTGCTGTCACTCAGCCAGCTGCCCGAGCCCCAGCTACCCTCCAGTCCCACCTCCTGGCCTTGGCCGAAGCTGTACTCTCCTTTTGGTCTGCTATTTTATCTCTAGGAGGGATGGGGTGGGCGCTTATTGGGCTAGATGTGGAACCAGAAAGAGGAAGTCACCCAGCCAGGGTCACTGGGACAGGGATGGCCGAGAGAGAGGACAGAAGCTGGGCTGCCTCCAGAGTTCCTAACTAAAGCTGCCGTTTCTCATTGTGCCCATTCTCTGGTACCAAGCCAGTCACACGCATTAGCTGGTCGCATCCACATAGCAACTAAACACGTTTTCTCATCCCGCGTCCTTGGACAAATTTCACCTGGAGTAACCCTGCACTCTTCCCATCAAGCCTCCCTTAAATATCCCCCAGGAGGCCCTCCTCAGCCCTGCCTGCTACATCTTCTATCAATCCCCTGTCACAGGCAGAATTCTAAGATGACCCCCAAGGTTCCTGCTCCCTGGTGCATGCATCTTCAGTCAGATGGTGACCTAGGTACCGCTGTCAAAGGTTATTGCAGATGGAATCGAGAACCCAAATTAATTGACTTTAGCAGATGGAGATGATCTTCGGTGGGCCTAGCCTAATCGGGTGATCCCTTCAAAGGGACGGGGCTCTTTCTGGAGGAAGAGACTGGAAGCGTGAGAGGGATTCAGTAGGAGGGAGAGTCTCTATTGCTGGCTTTGAGGGTGGGAAGGGCCCATGGCAAGGAATGCAGGCAGCCTCTGAAAACTGAGCAGACACGGGCTGATAGCCAGCAAGGACCTCACAATTCACTCTGAACACAGACCCCAGTAGTGCCTGCCTGCCAGCCCCACAGAAACCATGAGCAAAGAAGAGGGTGCTGTCTTCAGCTGCGATGCTGGTGGTTGCCAGGGGCTGAGGGAACGGAGGGATGAATAGGCAGAGCCTAGAAGATTTTTATGGTAGTGAAAGTACTGAGTATATTACTATAATAACAGATACATGTCATCATACATTTGTGCAAACCTATAGGACGTACAACACCAAGAGTGGACTGTAATGTAAACCATGGACTCTGGGTGATTACAATGTGTCAATGGAGATTCATTAGCTGTAACAAACATACCCTCCAGTGTCGTGAGGCTGTTGGGGAGTTAGGGATTGAATAGGAAATCTCTGTCCGTACCTTAATTTTGTTCTGGACCTAAAACTGCTCTAGAAAAATAAAATTTATCAATTAAAAAAAGTAATTAAAAACACAAATCAAGAAAATAATGTTGATGATCATTCCATGACTGTTACTGAAAATAATTCTGTTACGTGAGGGGTGGGTTGTGTTAAAATGATCTGGGCATCCAATCCATCACACTCACCATGGCCTCTCACTGGACCGCGCACTCCACCTGAACTGAGATTTTTTTTTTAGAGTTTTATCGAGATGTAATTCCCATCACCACACAATTTGACAATTTAAAGAGTACAACTCAGTGGCTTCTGGTGTAACCATCACCACGATGGATTTTAGAATATTTCCACCACCCCCCCAAAAAAACCCATATCCCTCAGGCATCACCCCACATAGCCCCATTCTCTCCAACCCTAGGCAACCCTTCATCTGCTTCCTGTGTCTGAGGTTTGCCCATGTCCTTGTCCATGACCCCTTCTAGACCTACCCGGGACAGGGACAAAATGTATTCACCCCAGCTCTGGCACCAGGAATTGTGTGTCGAACTTGAACGGAAACATTAGCAGTCAGCAACCCAGGCACATGTCGGTCCTAGTTCCTGGCCTGCAAACATCCACACACAGCAGGGAGGCCCTGGGGGTATGAAGTCCAACCTTTGGGATTTGAGTCACAACTCTGCCCGTGACCTGATTCAGGACACTGGGCAACAGATTCAATCCCTGTGAATGTTCCTCTTCTCACCTATAAAATGGAGCTAAGAATAGGGTGTACCTCTCCTGGCTGCTGTGAGGATTAGCACAGGGCTGGGGATACAGAGTTCAGTAAATACTGCTATAATTACCATTAATCACGCGGAGTTTAGAAGCCATTACGAGCGTGCTTTATCCAGCCATCTATCCGTCTCCTCATTGCACGCACATTTCTTGAGGACAAGGAACGCGAATCCAGTATGCCCCAGCTGTGAGTCCTTTGGTGTGACAGGAATGCTGGTGAGCCGGGCAGGATGGCAGGTGCAGCTACAGAAAGGCTCAGAGGCCAGGCAGGCGGTGCGGACTCTCTCCCAGGGAAATAGGGTGCATGGGAAGTTACTGAGAAGGCAAGGGACAAGGACCATGTCTAAGTGTTAGAACAATGCCCTTAGGGGTGGTGGATGGGCGGGGTACTCTCAGGGAGAGAGACCAGACTGCCAGGAGGAGGCTGGATGATGAAGGTGGGACCAGGATCATGGCCTGCAGCCCAGAGGACATGGAGGATTCCATGACCCTTAGCCCACAGTCCCCAGACCTCTAAATTCCAGCAGGGTGTACAATCCCGGGTGCCGTCAGCCAAATTGTGTGTTTCCATGCTAACTGCATGGTGGTGACAAAGAAAAGTCCAGAGGTGATTCTGAGGTAACAAGGTGAAAATAATTTTGATAATATGTTTTATTTCACTCAATGCAGTGTATTATTGTTATTGGTGTCACTGAGTACACTCGATTTTCCTTCACCAGGTAAGTTCTGGTTTATGACATCATAGGGAACACTAAGTTATTGATACTGAACCATTGTCCTTGGAAGAAATACAGGGTTATGTTTCTGTGGGCCTTTGGTCACAATATTTTCACTGACCGATGAATACATAATCTTGTTTTAGGAGTATTTCTGTTTAAAGATGCCTTTTTTTGTACTGTTGATTCGTTAACACTGGGCTCACAACTGGAGGAAGCTTAACTAACACACACACGTTTTTTTCCGTGAGGCACTGAACAGCCCTCTTGTGCTTGTGACATTCCACATAGCACTTCAGCACTAGGGAACCATTCAGAACTGCAAAACCACCAACACAAGGCACAAGACATGGTGTTGCCTAGACTGCAGAAGGATACTTGCTCATGGGCTGAGAGCTGAACCCAGAAGGTAGGATGTCGCCTTGGTCACCCTCAGCTGGCAACGTGTGTGTCAGCAACTCAAATTTTCTGCTGCTCTTCACATGGCTGTGAAAGTGCTGTGATTGCTGATTTGGGGGTTCCCAGTAAGTTTTCATGGGTAGGTGAGTTTGCAAGCACAGAATCCATGACTATGTATCTGAAACATCACCATGTCATCATGTAATTAATATAAGAATCATCAGCAAGATAGTTTACATTCTCTTTTTCGTGCTAAGTTGTTGAAATCCCTGGTCTATTTTATGCTCACATCTCAATTAGGACCAGCCACGTGTCAAGTGCTGGAGAGCCACACCTGGCAAATGGCTTCTGTGTCAGATGCTGCACATCTCTCGCTTTCTTCAGATCCTCAAAGGCACCTATGAACTCAAAAAAAAAAAAAAAAATCAGTGCCAGATATAACCACTTTGGAGAGCTATGCAGCAGCAGCTAAGAAAACCACACATTCTCTTCCCAACGCAGGAATTTCACATTCAGGTAAAGCCCCAGAGTTAGTTTGCCATTCAGTAGTCAACATGTATAAGAATATTCTTTGCACCCCTGCTTGTAAGAGCACAGCGTTGGGGGGAAAAAATCAAATGTTCATCATCAGAAGAACAGATCCACAAAATACAGCACAAATACAGGCTAGAATATTCAACATCTTTGCAAAGGAGAGAACTTGAGCTCCATGGAACAACAGGGATGAAACTCACAAACACGCAGTTGAGCTGTTGAGCTGATGAGGACAAGGCAGAAGGTCGCAGACATGATACTATTTATATAACACGTAACAGCATGCAAGGAGATACTCTATAGTGGTTGTGGGTTCACACATATGTGGCAAAAGCAGTTTTTTTAAAATAACAAACACCTCCGAAGTGACAGTGGTTACTACTGGAGGAGAAGGGGAAACATTTAGGGAGGGTTCTAACTATATTTGAAAAGTTCTATTTCTTCGACTTGGGCATGTAGGAGCTCATTATATTATTCGGGATATTTTTTTTGGGGGGTGTGCACCTAAAATATTCCATTGTGTGGGGAACAGTAGCTGCTGTGGTTTGTGCTGCTGTGCAATCTGGCCTGTCTGCCTTAGAAAACAATAGTATCTATATTGCAAGTAGATGGTAAGAATTAAATGAGCCTCCTGGGCAGTGTGCATGGCCCGTTGTAACTGTCATGGAAATATTTGTTAGCAATAGTAATATTATTAAGCAATCATTCTATTCTAGGTGGTTTCATGCTTTTATCTGCTTTTTGTTTTTTTTTAACCATAGTTATTCAATGTATATATGAACCAAGGGGCGCTGCAGTGCAATGGAGAGAAAATAGCACTACTGTCATGACAAATAGCATTACTAGCACCTGAAAACAGGTGGTGACAGCCTTCACCAGCATGCTCTCAACTGCACCATGATATCGACTAACAACCAAGATTTTGTTTTACTAGTTTATAATCTTTATCATTCCAGACAAAACAAATCAATTTAATGTTACCATTTTTTATTTCTTTTCTTTTGATGTGTTTTTTGGCCCAAGGATGGGGTAGAAGGGCTGGTGGGTTTAAGTAGTCAACTGCATGGTCTTAGAAGTATGAGTTAATTTTTTTACGTAATCTTTCAGTATATATTTTATTCATTAAATTATTTGGAAAAAATATAAATACCATTTAAAAATATACTCCACTATATGTAGTATATGTGATAGTATATCATATATAACACATGATATAATTACCTATAAGGTAACGTATATTACATTTATTACTATATTACACACAATATATTGTATACAGGCAGAACCTGGAGATATTGCAAGTTGGGTTCCAGATCACCGCAATAAAACAAGTAGTAATCTTTTGCTGGTGGAAGGTCTTGTCTTCTATTTGTAAAAAAAAAAAAAAAAAAAAAAATCCATGAAACACAATAAAATGAGGTATGTAATACATGATAGGCGTTAATGTTTTCTTAACAAGAAGGCTCTGGATAGGAGCTATGATTGTTCCCATTTCATAAGGAGGAAACTGAGACATGGAAGAGGCAGGACCCTTGGAGAGTGCTCACTTGACCAGGAATGACAACAGAGGGGGTCCTAAGAGGAGCCCCTGGAGGCTGGTGGGCAGGAGACACAGGAGGCAGAGATGGGAGGCACAGGGGCCAGATGCAGGAGGGGTGCGTGCCCCCTGGGCCCAGGCTTACAGCCTCCCTCGCCCACACCTGCCTCTCTAGGTCATTCCGGGTGACCCCACAGGATGGCGTTGCTAAATGGGGAGGTGCAAAGCTCCCAGGATCATCAGTGAGACTCTCAGTGGGTGTATGTGGGGCGGGGGTGGTGAGCAAGGCCCAGGCCTGCAATGTCCCCTTCTCATCCTCCTCCCAGGGGGCGCAGGTGGCCAGCTCTGCAGCCTGACCTTTTCAGCCCTGTAGCAGCTGCTGTGCAGCTCCTGCACATGCACAATGGCCCAAGTCCCCAGGGAGGGACTCAGCTCCTCTCCAGGCACCAGCTGGGTCTCATTCCACCTGCCTGGGCAGCGGGCAGGGGGCAGCCTGGAGTTCCCAGACCCTCTTGGAATCCTGCCTCTGCCTCTCACTGGCTGCCGGCCAATCCCTCTGCTTCTCCCTGCTTCAGTTTCCCCATCAGTAAATTGGAAATCGTGATTCTACAAGTTTAGGACTTGCAGGCAGTAAGGACCCCACAAGGTCCTGAATGTAGAAAGAAAAGAAAGAGAGAGAGAGAGAGAGAGAGAGAGAGAGAGAGAGAGAGAGAGAGAGGGAGGGAGGGAGGGAGGGAGGAAGGAAGGAAGGAAGGAAGGAAGGAAGGAAGGAAGGAAGGAAGGAAGGAAGGAAGGAAAAGTGAGCCAGGGGGCCTGGCACCTGATTAGCATTTAATAAATGGTCGTCATGACATTATTTCATTTCAATTTTAGTTTGGAGATAGGTAACATATGCTGTGGGGAAAATTCAAATAACCCAGAAGGCACAGGGATGAAAAGACCCCCAAAGCCAAGCATGGACAGTGATGAATGGCTTGATTAAGCATCGATAAAAGACTCTTTTGGAGAAATTGGGAGAAGTGAATGGATCATGGACTGGGTATTAGCTGATTTCAAGATATTGTCATCAATGCCTGGTGATGTGATTAATAGCAGTAGGTGAGCTGGAAATCGTTTTTACTTTTATGGAGCCATAAACCCAAGTGTTGAAGTTTATGGTTCTATAAACACATCATAATGTGTTATGATGTCTGTTGCTTACTTTTATCATTTTGAGCTGTCTAATGAGAGAAACATTCCCAGCAGAACCCGCCTTGTTCTCAAGTAGCAACACAAGTGCTGTTTATCTTACTGTCCCTCCCACCTTCTGCGAGCTTTGGTTTTCTTTGGCTGGAGTATTTTAGAGCAAACATTGGGCAGCGTATCATTTCACCCTAAAATTGTCCAATAGGCTGTAATTTACTTTAAAATGCTCCATTCCCACCCCCACCCCAAAGAAAACAGAGATAAAGTGATGATGACACTAAGCTATTGTCTGTGAAGTCTGGTCAGTGGCTAAGGAGTGTTCATTGTGGTTCTTTGTTGGCAGCTTTTCACAATCAAACCCTAAAAAGATCAAAGAGCAAAGGAAATTCTCCTTCTGCTCACCACTCCCCAGGCAGAGCATTGAAGCCACTTTCTGGGGATCTTTCCAGAGTGTCGGTGACTGTTGTTGGTGCGACTTTATTAATAGCAGGCTGTAGTAGTAGTGAAAATGGAGCCGGCTATGAGTCACTGGGCCTGGCCCAGGTTTCGCCCACACTGCCTCCCCCTCCCACCTCTGGTAAGGCAATTAGTCTCGGAAACTCAGTTTCCTGCTCTGTAAACTGGGGATAAATCCCGACCTTTACTGGGTTACTGGCAGGATCCCATGTAAAACCCCCACCCCACAGAGCGGTGCTCAGAGCAGGTGCTGACGACATGGGAGAAGCCACCCCCATCTCTCAGCTATGAGCTCCTGGGTCTGAGGGAGGAGGGGCTGGGGGCCTGAACCTCTGGGTCAGAGGGAGGAGGCAGGGGGTCCGGACTCCTGGGTCTGAGGGAGGAGGCTGGGGGTCTGGACCCCCGGGTCTAAGAAAGGAGGCTGAGGGTCTAGACTCTTGGGTCTGAGCGAGGAGGCTGGGGAGCCTGGAGCCCCGGGTCTGAGGGAGGAGGCAGGGGACCTGGACCCTGGCATTAGGGAGTAGAGCTTTCGGAATGGTCTCCTGGCCCCTGAGGCCAGCACTCCCAGTCATGGAGGAACCAGAATGCACAGGGCTCTAGGTCATGTACCCCAGGTAATGTGTATGAAGGGACCTTTCTCCTCTTTTCCTGCAGCCCTTAGGCCCGGCCTCTGGGGGTTCACAATATGTTTTGTCCCCTCTGTCCTGGGACCAGAGCCCAGACTCCAAGCTGGTCTAAGTTTGGAAGGAGGAGGGAGGGGGACAGCAGGTTAGAGGGGGTGAGGGAGGGGTATGTGGGGGGGGACGGGATGTCTCCGAGCTGTCATACACACCCCTGTCCTGGGCCTAGTAAAAGGGAGGGACAAAAGGCTCTGAGAGAGTCAGGAACAAAGACAGGAGAGAGAGGAGGACACTGGGGAGAGCAGGCAAGAGGGGGCAAGGGGGCAAGGGAGGAAAAAGCAGAGGAATTGAGAAGAGGGAGGGGTGAGCAGAGGGAGCATATCCTGAATCACAGATAGTGCGACGACAGTGGGAACATTGTGGGGACAAGAGAGAGGGACCCGGGACCAACGGAGACAGGACAGGGAGACCTACCCCAGGGACCGGAGAGCTGGAACAAGAGCAAGACAGAGACAAGGAGGGTGGTGGGAAGGTTGGGAAGGGGAAGAAGGGGTGAAAGGGAGCAAAAGAAATCAATGGGGTAATAGAGAGGGGGATCCCCAGAGGCCTGGAGGGTGAAGGAGAGAGGACAGTAGCCAGATAAAGAAGTCAGAGAAATCTTTTGGCTCAGACAGACTCAGAGGGAGACCGAGGCAGACTCTTGAGACGAGCTTGCAGACCTTGGACGTGTGGGTGCAGTGGGCTCGAGTGGGCTGGTCACCTTTCGGGGAGCCAGACAAGGGGGAAGCTAAGGGCCAGCTGACACCAGGTGACCCTGAGATGGAGCTTGGGGATTCTGAGAACCACGAGGATGGGGACTCAGAGGTGAGAGATGGGATACAGGGCGGAAGAGAGAGAGAAACCGAGAGACAAATGCTGAGAGAAATGGAGTCAGAGATAGAGATACAGGAGCAAAGGAAGCAGATGCAAGGGGACAGAGAGAAAGGGATGAGACGTCAGAGACCCAGAACGATGCAAACCCGAGGACACACAACATGAGTGAAGTCCCAGAGAAATGGGCTCAGGAACAAAGAATGGGAAACACAGGAGAAAGGAGGGTGGAGAGAGACAGGAGTGGGGGGTTGTATGGGCTGGGGGCTCTGGCAGTTCCCACAGATGGCATTAGATAGGGGCTCTGAGACAATCACCCCGAACCCTGCCAGGAAACAAAAACAGGTGGCCCAAGGCTGGGTGAGTCATTGTGACTCAGCCTCCTCTCTGGGGACAGTGACCCCATCTCTGACCACCCCCCCCCACATCTTCCCTGGAGTTAGTTGGTCTCCAATATCCCCCAATGCTCTCAGTGGGTCCCAGACTTACCTCCCACCTCTGCACCTCTCCTGCAGGAGGACACAGCCACGGCTCTCCAACGGCTGGTGGAGCTGACAGCCACCAGGGTGACATCAGTGAGGAATCTGCGAGTCCAGTATCACCTCATCCGAAAGCTAGGCTCAGGCTCCTACGGCCGAGTCCTTCTCGCCCAGCCTCGCCAAGGGGGTGAGTTCAGCCACTGAAGGGCAGACCCCAGGATTTCCCCATCATGGGTTCTCAAAAGCCATTGAGACAGAGCACATCCCAGATTGGGACCCTTCCCACTGGGGGCTCTCAGCATGTCTAGAGCCCCATGATCTGAGAAACACAGGCCACCCAGAGAGGGGATGAGACCTGCCTGAGGTCACACGACAGGACAAGAGCACAACTTGGATTGGAACCAAGTCATCATACTTTATGCAAGAGGGAACCGAGGCCCAGAGAGGGTAAGGCAGTTGTGCAAAGCCACACAGCAGTCTGAGGCAGGGCAGGAAGAGTCCTCTGGGAAGGTCCCCTGCAGCTCCCACTCGCAGATGGAGAAATTGGAAGCAGAGAGCTCAGACCCTATGCCTGGCCACTCTGATTTGACACGAAACAGCTGAGGCTCAGAGAGGTTAAGTAGCTTGCCTGAGGCCTCAAGCAAGATCAGGGTGACCCGAATTCCCTTCTGCCGTGTCTCCCTGGCAGGTGCAGCCGTAGCTCTGAAGCTGCTACGTCGGGACTTGGTCCTGAGAACCACCTTCCTGAGAGAGTTCTGTGTGGGCCGCTGCGTCTCGTCACACCCAGGCCTACTCCAGACCCTGGCAGAACCCCTGCAGACCTCCCGACATTTTGCCTTTGCACAGGAGTATGCTCCCTGTGGGGACCTCAGTGGGATGCTGCAGGAACAGGTGAGGCAGGTGGGGGCAAAGTTTGGGACTACTTACCCCAAGTCCAACCCCATCCCAAACCCCATTCCTGTCTCCAACCCTGACCCCAAAGCCGTGCCCAACAGAGCTCCACCTGAAGCCCCAAACGGCCTCCTTATTTCTAATTCTACTGTAATTCCATGGCTGACCCTAACACTAACCCATCCAACTACTCAAACACCAGCTTGGATGGGCAGGGAGTTGGAGTTGGAATTGAGGTTGGATTAGGTCTGATGAGGCAGATGAGGATGGAGACAGAGGTGGGATTCTGGTTAGCACTGAGATAGGAGTGCGGGCATGAGTGCAGTGGGTGGACTGAGTTTCAAGTTGATTGCAGACTGGCAATGGGGGTGGAGAAGAAGAAGAGGGGGGTGATGCAGAGTGGGGATTGAGAGTTCATATATAGATTGAGTTGGAGATGAACTGAAATGAGATTTCCTCCAAAAGGAGACCAGGTCAGACCGAATCCATGAGATTCTAGGGGAACTTGAGTTTCAAGATTAGGGTAGGGCTATCTTTGGGAATAGGCCTTAGATTTGAGATAGTGTTGAGAATAAAAGGAAAAGGAAGGAAGGAAGGAAGGAAGGAAGGAAGGAAGGAAGGAAGGAAGGAAGGAAGGAAGGAAAAATGGGTGAATAGATGGAACTGAATATCAAATGATTGAATAAATTATTGGATTGCTCATTGGCCAGTGGGATGGATGTTGAGTGGAAACACTGTAGAATGTCGAGTAAGATGACTCATTTGATGGATGTGCTGCTGGCTGGCCACTTGGTGAGCTGGATGGATAGATTTATTAATTAATAGATGAAGCAAAGTACAGAAGTTTCAAGGTCTGAGATAGAGATGGGGTATAAATTAGTGTGGCACTAAGAAGAGGATTAAATATGGAGTCTGGGTTCGCATGGAGAGGAGTAGTCTGTTCAGAGGAGATAAAGAGGAAAGTTAGGGAGTGGTTTGAGTATTAGGCTTAGGAGAAAGTGTGATGAAAGCTGAAAGAGCTTCTGGTTAGATTTGGGGCTCAGGCAAGGAGAACATCGGGGAGTTGGTCTACTGCAGTACAGTTGTGGATGAGTGTTATGCTCGAAGAGGAAATGGAGGTGGTGTTGGAGGGAGGTTGCAGGAATGCTAGAGCTGGCCACTGGTCTGGGATCCTGGACTCTTGAACCCCAAGAAACAAAGTAAAGAAGGAACCAAGGTACCCTTACTAGCACCTTTTCTCCTTTACCTCAGGGACTTCCTGAGCTGCTGGTGAAGCGGGTGGTTGCCCAGCTGGCTGGAGCCCTGGACTTCCTCCACAGCCGGGGACTGGTCCACGCTGATGTGAAGCCAGACAACGTGCTCGTCTTTGACCCTGCCTGCAGCCGTGTGGCCCTAGGAGACCTGGGCCTGACTCGGCCCGAGGGCAGTCCAACTCCAGCCCCCCCAGGGCCCCTGCCCTCTGCCCCACCCGAGCTCTGTCTCCTGCTGCCACCTAATACCCTGCCCCTGCGACCATCCTTGGACTCCTGGGGCCTGGGGGTGCTTCTCTTCTGCGCCGCCATGGCCTGCTTCCCCTGGGACGTGGCCCTGGCCCCTGACCCAGAGTTTGAGGCCTTTGCTGGCTGGATGACCACCAGGCCCCAGTCACGTCAACCACCACCCCCTTGGAACCAGTTTGCACCCCCGGCTCTGGCATTGCTCCAGGGGCTTCTGGACCTGGATCCTGAGATGAGGAGCTCCCCACTGGCCGTCCTAAACTTCCTAGGGGATGACTGGGGGTTGAAGGAGAACAGAGGGAGACCTGGGGGCTTAGGGAATATGTCTGGTGAGGATGGGGAACAGCAGGAAGAGGGGGGATCGAGCCTGGAGGAGTTGACAGAGGAGGAGCAGGAGGATGACAAAGATGGGAGGAGCATGGGGACAGATGAGGAAACTCCCTGACCAGGTGACTGAGACAGGTGGCCAGAGCCTAAGCCAAAGGCCCCTCCCCCATCCTCCACAGCCACCTGGATGCAGAGACAGCTGCTCCCAGGATAGAGATGGAACAGATCACATCTCCCCCTACCGAAGACTGGGCTTGGTTGCACAGTTCCCCTCCCAGCTCAGGACCTGGGAGTCCAGAACCCTGGTCCCCTCCTCCCTCAGACCCGGGTGTCCAGGTCTCCAGCCCCTCTTCCCTCAAGGACCCTCCATTTCCTTCTGTCCTGAATGTGTCTGCTCAAAGAAAGGCATCATTTCCCCTGTAGATACGTTTCTCCACTGTGGGGACATGTTGGATGTGGGGACGTGCAGCTCCGATGAGGTCACTGCTCTCCTCTAAGGCCTTATATGACTCCCAGTGTCCATGGCACCAAACCTGGGCTTTCAGGATCTAATACCATGGCAACCTCGCCCTCCACCTCACCCACGTCCCTGTGAGGGAGCCACTCATCCTTTCTAGACCTAAATCTACACTCACACATGTGCACGCACACACAGGCAAATGAACAGATTTTAATAAGCAGGTTCACTAAACACAGAGTGGTGTCCTGGGCTGAACCCTGGGGCACAAGAAGGTCGTTGGCAAAAGCACTGGTTAAAGAGGGAGAATCCAGTGTTTGACAGTGAATTTCTGAGCTTGGACAAATGCGCAGTTGGCAGCGATATTCATAGGGTGGGGAGCTGGGCAAGGGGTCACGGCAGCTCTCAGCATGCCATCTTTGCAACTGTTCTATAAATCTCAAGTTTTTCCAGAATAAAAGATTATTTTACATGAATTAAATGAATTCATTATCTCTCACCTTCACTATAAATAAACCTGTGGGATGGGTATGGCTTCCAGGTGCCCAGACTCCTCCCTGAGACCTGGGGTCCCTGCCTAGCTTACTGTCCCCCCAACTTCAAAGTCTGCAAACTCTGCACAGGGAACTCCTCCCTTCTCCCTCTCCCCCCAGGCGCCTCTCTTCCCAGTTGCTCCACCACCTGCTTCCCCTTGGCCCCAAGTCTGAGATCATCTCTCACTGCATCGTTCTGGAATCTCGTTGTCTCATCCTTTCCCCCACAGGACCCCAGTGTCTTGCTCCCCAACATTCCTCACCGAACACTTGTGTTTGACCTGTCAGTGGGGCATGGATAGGGCAGCTGAGTGAGGGTCAAGGGAGGGGCGTGACAGAGAAATTATTTCATCCTTAGGGACTGGGTGCCCTGGTCTAAGGGAGGAGGGCCTGGACCCCTGGGTCTGAAGGAGGAGGCACTGACCTCAAAAGCTGGGACATTTGTCCAGCCACAGCCAGTTCCTGGAGTCAACACACGGTGTCGCTCTGTCCCCAGTGGGGCACAGGGGGCGGGGCCATGGGCGGGGCTTACGACCCCCTAGGTGGGGGCGGGGTCTTGCTCCTGGGCAGGACTCGCTGGCATGGGCTCTAAGTGCTGGGCACCAACTACAGCGGGCAGCGGAAGGGTCAGGCAAGCCTTGGAGAAGGTGAGGTCTGGAGGCCGGAGCCCAGGTCAGGAGAAGGCAAGAGTTACAGGGCCTGAGGTGGGCAACACCTGAGAGTGAAGCCGAGCAAGTAGCTAGAGTCCTGGGTCCCTCAGGTGAGCAGACGCTGGACTTTAAGGCTGTAGAGTGGTTAAGTATTAGGGACACAGGGTCTGGGGATCCCAAGAAGTGTGAGTTGTTTAGGTTCCAGGATAGGAGGGTCTAGGGGCCTGGACTCCTGGGTCTGAGGCAAGAGGAGCTGAGGCTGTAAGAGCTGGACCCCAGGCCTCTCATGGGCTTGGATACTGCTCCCAAATGCTCACTCCCATGAGGAACCCAGGCGTCCCCAGAACCCGGTGTGTGCAGCCCTGCCCTCCCTGGCCCCTGGGGGCAGAGAGCACCTGTTTGCGCTTAGGAGACAGAGGCTGCTCATCCACTCCCAGGGCCCAAGTCTGTTTGCTTTGGAAACAAGGTGGGGGTGTCTCGAGTTATCTGGTTCATCTTTCACCCTTGGGCCATGAGCTGGCACAAGGATGTGGGAGTGGGGGTGAGGGATATCCGTGACCTCAGGCTTGACCTCACCCCAAACCACAACTGGTTTCCCGGTCCTTAGATGCCTTTAATGAAGAGGGAGACTAAGTCACAATGTGATGTGCCAATGAGCCCCCAGCCTCCTCCCTCAAACCCAGGGGTCCAGGTTCCCAGACCCTCCCTGGGGCTCCAGGTCTGGCAGGCCCAGGCACTCGGTCACCCTCTGTCCTCTGCCCTGCAGACATGCCCGGCAAACAGTCAGATGAGGAGCAAGTGGAGTTGGGGGCTGCTGAGAACAAACCTGACGAGGATCTGGGGGGCCTCACAGCAGAGGAGCTGCGGCAGGGCCAGGAGGCTGCCCTGGCACTAGAGGACATGATGGCACTGAGTGCCCAGACCCTGGTCCGAGCTGAGGTAGACGAGCTCTATCAGCAAGTACGTCCCCTGGGCCAGGGCCGTTTTGGCCAGGTCCTGCTGGTCACCCACCGTCAGAAAGGTATTGGACCTGGGGACATGGGTGGAGTTGGGGGGCAGCGGCATGGTTGGTGGAGGCCAGCCAAAGCTGGGAGCCTGCGGGCCCGAGTCCCAGCTTGCCTCCGCTGCCTAGGCGAGTGTTCTTGGGAGCCCCCTCCCCTCTGTGAGCCTCAGTCTCCTCCTTTGAAAACATGGTGATGATTCCTTTTCTGTGGTTCTCTGAGCACATGTCCATGGCTATAGTTTCTGGGGACCATGGGAAGCAGAGAGATCCCCCCTCAAGGCCCGCACATGTGGCCAGATTAGAGGTTACTGTGGAGATGGTTTGGAGCCAGGGCATCTGCAAGGCACATAGCAAGGCCGGTGCACAGTGGGTGTACAGGACACCCTCCCCCAGCTGCAACCTGGTGCCTTTCTGTCAAGTGCACACACATCCTCTGTCCTTCCCATGAAACAGGGACATTGGACAGAACTCCAAGTTGGTATCAGTCAAGACTCACTCTTGAGTTCCCCTCGGGGCTCAGCCCATCCTGGTGGTGCTGGGGACTGGTGCTTCATTTGACATACTTCTTGAGGCCCCTGGAAGCCACCCCTGGTCTGGGTGGTGCTGGGGACGTGAAGTTGTCACTATTCTGGGGACGTTTTGGGGGACAGTGGGCAACACAGATGGACGGAGGTCACCAGAACAGAAGGTACCATGTGCCGTGACGGGCACCGTAGGCGCTGTCCAGCTGCCGCATCCAGCTGAGGTGTGAGTCAGAGAAGGATGGTTAGTGTTTTAGGTGAGGAAGTGGCCTTGCTTCCTCACATGCATCCCCCTGATGGATAAGCTTGGGCCTTGGCAGGTGGTGCCTATAAAGCTGAAGAGGCCAGCGCTCCTGCCTTCGGGAGCTTTCGTTCCAGAGGGTCATTCCTTACAACTCCTCATCGCACCTAATACTCACCTAGGGCGTCTTTTCCCCAGGCAACTGGAGCACAGCTTTCTGGCACTGGTTTGCTGAAACTAGGGGCCACATGAGTCACAGGAATCACAGGAAGTTCCAAGTTCAGTTTCATAGTACCCCTCATCTGCTTCAAGGCAACAGACTTGGAGAGAGCAGAGCAGAGCTCACTAAATGCCATCATTATCACCGCTTGTACTATTGCCACCAGTGGTGTATTTTATGGCCATGCTGTGTTTGGGCAGGCTTGGCAGGGAGGCGGGAACCGGAGTAAGCAGAGGTGGCATAGGGAAGAGTGTGCGGGCTGGCGGGCAGCAAGGGTGACTCGGGCTCCGGCTGCCCCCAGGCACACCCTTGGCACTGAAGCAGCTCCCAAAGCCGTCGACTTCCCTCCGTGGCTTCCTGTACGAGTTCTGTGTGGGCCTCACACTGGGCACTCACCCCGCTGTTGTGACAACATACGGCATTGGCATCGAGTCCACCGACTCCTACAGCTTCCTGACAGAGCCCGTCCTACACGGGGACCTCATCTCCCTCATCCAGCCCAAGGTGGGTACACAGATGCCCAGCGGGCCCTGAGCACCTCACTGGGTCTTACAGAAAACACCCCCCCACCCAGCGACCTGGGCCTCAGGACTCACTCTCACTGCGTCAGGGCTTGCCAGGCCTCATTTAGCCCCCAAGGCCCCCACTGGGCCCATGGGTCACAGGATTGCCAGTCCTTTCTCGAGTTCACTAACACCACAGAGCCAACGCTGCACCCTCTGAAACTTGGCCTCACTGGCCTCCTGGGCTAACTTACTTGAAGCCTTCCCTGTATTCACCTGGGTCTTCCCCCTGGAGCTGAGGAGAAGCAGTGTGGCCCGAGTCCCTTTCTGGTAGCCAGGGAAGGGCAGCGGTCCCTGACACAAACCCCCACAGGTGGGCCTCCCGCAGCCAGCAGCCCAGCGCTGTGCAGCCCAGCTGGCCTCAGCCCTGGAGCACATTCACTCACATGGCCTGGTGTACCGGGACCTCAAGCCTGAGAACGTGCTGGTGTGCGATCCTGCCTGCTGGCGGGTCAAGCTGACTGACTTTGGCCACACGCGGCCCCGTGGGACCCTGCTCCGCCTGACCGGACCACCCATCCCCTACACTGCCCCCGAACTCTGCACCCCCCCTCCCCTCCCTGAAGGCCTGCCCATCCAGCCTTCCCTGGATGCGTGGGCACTGGGAGTCCTGCTGTTCTGCCTTCTCACGGGCTATTTCCCCTGGGACCAGCCTGTGGCAGAGACTGACCCTTTCTATGAGGACTTCCTCCTCTGGCAGGCCTCGGGCCTGCCCCAGGACCGGCCTCAGCCCTGGTTTGGCCTGACGCCAGTGGCAGACACCCTTCTGTGGGGGCTGCTGGATCCCCGGCCCCGGGAGAGAAGCCCCGTGAGCTCCATCCAGAGCTACCTGGGGCGACCCTGGAGGCAGCGGGAGGGGGAGAATGAAGAGGTGGACAAAGGCGACGGGGAGGCCAAAGAGTGAGAAGGCCAGGCAGCGTGTATCCACCCTTGCCCAGGGAGACTTAAAAAGGAAAAGGGGTCCCACATCTAGAGATCTGGGAATTCATGTGGCTTTTGGCTTCTCTCTGCCTGTTTTCATCTGTTTCACTATCCTCCCCTTTCCATCCACTTCATCTCCCTCCCTCAGCCTTGGGGTCTTTGGGGCCGTTGTGTGTCCATCCGCACTTGTCCTCGTGTCTCCAGGGCATTTGTACTTGCTGTATTCTTTACCTGCAGTACTCCAGGCTTATCCCCTCACCTCTTGTGAACCTGCCATGTTTAGGGCTCCCTCCCTAGTAGGCCGCCTCTCCCACCCCACACAGCACTCCAGCACCTGGCCCGGCATCCCCACCCTGACTCTCCTATGTGACCTTGTTACCTTCAGGCTGCATGACATTCTTGCTGTGCTTATTCTGAGAGCTCCTGGATTGTAGGAGTCGGGCTGTCCTGCTCTCTGATGTGTCCCATACAGCTGGGGCGATCCCAGCAATACCAAGGAGGTGGTAAAGGCTTGTCTCATAATGAACCCCTCTGGCTGTGCATGCTGCCCTGTCTTCCTGCCCATCTCTCCTCCTTCCTGAGTTTCACTCACTCCTGAGGCCCTTAAAGAGCACTCTATCCTCTCACCTCAACCGCTCTCTGCAAATAAAGTCCCTCTGACACTGAGGTCCCTGTCATGTTGTTGGTCTGTGAGCTTGGGAAAGGGTAGGATAGTGTGTGCACATGTGTCCTGGCTGAGCACCATGCAGGAGGTACACAGAGAGGGAGAGAAAGACAGAGGGAGAATGAGACAGACAGAGAAAGGGAGATACTCACAGAGAGGGAGGGAGACAGAGACAGAGATACAGAACAGTAGAAAACTGTCCCTCAATGATTGTGCAAGAGGCTAGCTCTGGGTGTGCATCTGTGGGTGTGCCTGGCAGTAAGCGTAGCTGCTTGTGTTGGGGTTCTCTGGGCCTATTTCTGCATGTCTGTGTGTGTGTGAGGAGAGTGATTAATGGGAGCTTGAAAGTGTCCAGCTGTTTGTGGACAGGGGTTTGGACTGGAATGTGTATTTCTGTATATCTGTGTGCCCGTGAGCCTCTGAGCCTGTGCATATGCACAGTTATTCCATGAATGTGTGAGGGGATGGAGTGGAAGCTTGAGTACATCTCACTCTGAGTAGCCACAGATCCATGTCTGTGTGTCCACAAGGAATTGGGTGTGCATGTATGTGTGTGTGTGTGTGTGTGTGTAGCAGGGGCAGAAGAGTCACACAGGCACTACCCACTGCTGCCATTCACTAGCTGGGCCCCTGCCCCTTCACACCTTCCCCCTCTCAGCCTGGCCTCATCTTGGCAGCTGCTCTGTTTGCAAACACTCTGCCTTCCTCTCCGTGCCCTCCTTGGCCACAGGCCCAGCAGAAGGCTACAACTAGAGATGGATCATGTGTCACTTTGTCCCTGGACCCTGTATATCCCACCTCCCCCAGTGCCTCTGCTGTGGCTGCCTAGGCATTGTCTGAGTAGTGGTGGTGGTGTATGATAACGGCATTTGTGAAATGGCCCCAAGGGCCCTTTGAATCTGAGTTCAATCCAGGGAGCTGGGGACACAGGCTCCTGTCTTGGGCAATCTAGGTGAACTTCCTAGAGTAGGGGGTCATTGTGGGTACATTGTGAGGGAGCATGATCAGGACCTCCTATCACCTTATTCATGAATCTGAAATAGCCCGAGCAATTAGGCCAAGAATAGGTCCCAAAAAATCTGTAGGCACTGGGGAAGGGTGGAGCTGTGAGGGGAGTGGAGATAAGCAGGGGTGGTGGTAGCTGCAGACAGTGTTAATTGTAGGTAGCAGCTGGGGATTAACTGGGAAGTGACAATGACCCAGCATGGGCCCCAGGGGCAGGGTAGAAGGGCCTGAAGGGGGCGGGCAATGCTAACTGAATATTAGTTACTTAATTAGGTGATATGTAACACAAAGTGGCTCTGCTTGGTCCCTCAAAGCTGCCCTGAGTCACAGATGGGCAGAGAAGGCCCAGAGCAGCCAAGGTGCCAGCCTGTACTCAGACAGGTCAGGGCAGAGGCAGCACTCAAACTCAGGCAGCTCCTGTCCAGGGCGTTTGCTCTTAAACAGCAGGGTGTCCTATTGTCATCACCAAATGGAGGGGCCCTGTGCAGAAAACTGGGGGTGTGAGTTTGGAGAGTAAGAGTGAATGTGTTTGAAGGTGAGTTTCACGAGTGTGACTGTGTGTCAGTGTGTGTGACAGTGTGTCTAGTATAACAGTATGAAAGTGAGTGTGCAAGCATGAGTGTGTGTGTGTGAGCATATATGTGTGAGAATGACCATGCGTGTGACATCATCAGCATGACAGTGTGAATGTGAATGAGTGTGAGTTTGCACTGTGTGAAAATGTGTGAGTACATGTGAGTGTGAATGTGTGGATGGATGGGAGTGTGAATGTAAGTTTGAGGAAGTGTGTGTAGATATACATGTGGGAGACTGAGTGTAGGTGAATGAGTCATGTGAGTGTGTATTTGTGTGTTGGTGAGGTGATCATGTCTCCCTTAGAGCATACTGGAGTTGGGGCACCTAAAGGAAGGCAGAAAAGGGGGCTGAAAAACCCTTCAGACCTGCTGAACAGCCATGACCAAAAGACAGATCATGATGAGTGGTGGTGAGGACATGGACAAGTTCCAACCCTGTTGCATTTGCTTGCAGAATGGAAAAAATGGGGCAGTCAGTGGGGGAGACAGTCTGCAAATCTCTACATGTTAAACAGAGAATTCCCATGTGGCCCAGCAATTCTGCTCCTGGGTGTCCACCCAAGAGAACCGAAAAGACACACCCACACATATATTTGTAACAATGTTATTCACAATAGCTAAAAAGTGGAAACCACCCAAATGGCCATCAACAAAGAAATGGATAAACAAAATGTGGTCCATCCATCCAATGGAGTATTACACATAAAAAGGAGGAAGGGCTGGATGAATCTCAAAAAACCTCTGGAAAGAAGCCAGTTGCAGAAGTCTCTCTGTTACAGGATTCCATTGACTGGAAATGTCCAGAATAGGCAAATCCATACAGAAAGACTAGTGATTGTGAGTGGTGGGGTCATGGGGGTGACTGCTAGTGAATATGGGTTTTCATTTGGGGGGATGGTGATGGTGATGGTGGTGGAAAAGTTCTATAATTAGAGTGTGGTGAGTGTTGCACAATTCTTTGAGTATATTAAGAACCATTGAACTGTACATGTAAAAAGGATGAATTTTATGGCATGTAAATTTCATCTCAATGAGGCTGCTTAAAAAGCAGCAAACAAACAAACAAAGGCCTCCAGTGCTGCTATCTTGACCAGATTTCTTCCCTCATGGAGCCTCTGAATCGCCATTCAAAAGGAATGGGAAACCTGCCCCCTTCTGGTGGTTCTGAACTCAAGGTCCACGCACCATGAACTAAGCCCCACCAGGCCCACTCACCATAGACTAAGCCCCCCTCAGGCCCACTTGCCATGGACTAAGCTCCCTCACAGGACCACTTACCATTTTGCTGCCCATCACCAAAGAGACCACAGGGGCCCCTGTGGGGGCCCAATAGGAGCCTGCTTTTCACAGACCCTAGAGCCAAAACAAGGTGGCGGCCTGGATCCAAACCCAGCTCTGGCCTGCTCCCAGTGCGTGTTCTGAACCAACCCTCCCCACAGCACCCCCAAAACCTGCCTGAGCTGGTGATCACTAAAGGAGTTCTGGTCACCCCCAGCTAGGAAACCCCATACTGTGGGCAGGACCAGTTACAAAATTCATGGGTGTCCAGTACGAAATGAAAATTCAGGGTTTTTAGTTAAAAAATAAAACAGGAAAATATCTCCTCCTTGCTTGGTCTCTGTATCTCGTCTCTCTCTTTGTCTCTTCCTATCTCTCTTTTCCTCTATTTGCTACTGAATGAAGTTCTCCCTGGTGTCATGGCACCTGCCTGAGGGAAGGCGGCTAGGAATCTGGCTACTACAACTCCGGACTTTGATTGAGCCCAGGCTTGGAGCAGGGAGAATGCTTCATTGTTTCGTCATCTTTACTTACAAAAAATAATGAAAAATCCTGAAGAACGTCAGGACAGCTACTAGAGTGTTAAACAGTCAACAGTACCCAGCCCACGGCCTGCTTGTAGGAGAGCATTTCCCTAGGACCCAGAAGGGCAGCTGGCCTTGTGAGGCCTCTGTAAACACCATCTTTTTGGTTGTCCAATTTTAGGTCAGTGCTCATACAGACATGAGAGGGATGTGAGCAGCACTCCTTACTTGGACAGCAGCCCAGAAATCACCCACCCTTCTCGTGCACATGTAGAACCTAATCCAGTGGGGCTGGGGTGGTGCCAGAAATTCTGCTTTTTGAACCAGCTCTGGGTGAGGTCTATGCTTCTCTAGTCCCTGGGTCACACTCCAAGTGCAAGGAACTATGAGGACACGGTTTCTGAAACTGATCCCACATTCTTGCTAAACTCTCAGTGACACAAGCCATTGGTCTGCTAGATTCTTCAGGGTTTTCCATGGGGACAGTCATATAACCTGTGGAAAATGACAGGTCTACATCTTCCTTTCCACCTGTCACCTGGTTAGGGAAGTCCTGCTGTGTGTGTGTGAGTGTGTGTGTGTGTGTGTGTGTGTGTGTGTAAACTGTGAATTTTCTCTGCATCAGTTGAGCTTGCTAGGCCTCTGCAGCACCCATTCTCAGCTTGTTGCAAGCTGGCGGGCACCAGATCGAGCTCAGCTGTCCTGTGGGAGGTGTACAGGATCAGGGCCAGCAGTAGGTGGTGGCTGGCCACCCATCTGGCCCTGGGCCCTGGAGCCAGATGTTTGGGCTTAGCTGCCTGGCCAAACAGGGATAGAGTGACCAGATAATTAACTACTCGCTTCTCCAGGGCTGGCAGAAGGTGACAGGGGGTGGAGGAACCTTGGGCCAGAGTGCCCAACAGCCCCCCAAACCCTGGCTTGCAGAGAAGGGCAAGGAGCCTGAACCCTCAGCTGGGCCCTCTGGGATGACCCAAAGCTGGGGTTCATCTGCTCCCCTCTAAATAAAAAAGAGACCTTTGCTTCCAAGTTGGGGTGCCACCTTCCCAGCCCCCAACTACCCAGGATGGCAAGGGGAATGCAGGCAGAAACCATCCCCTTAGCACCCCCCTCCCAGGTCACCTGTCAGCAGTTATTTGTGTCTTAGGGCTTAATGAGGTCGGGGAACAGGAATTCTCTGAGTGTGCTCCTTGGTCTGTTGGCAAGGAAGATGGTCCATCTATCAGGACCCCCAGAAATTGCCCCCCCCAGCAAGTAACTGGACCCTGCTGGCCTTTGCAGGACCGTGGGGTGCCAGCTCCCTGACCTCCAGAAACTGTGAGCCAGGCTGACCAGAGAGAGAAAGAAGAAATGGTTTCCTGCCTGAGGCTCTGCAAGCCAGGATCAGAGTTGGGGGTCTTCCAAGCCAGCCCCCAGTTTACATGCTGAGGCCCAAACTGGGAAAGAGGCTCACCCAGAGAGGAGCTATCACGGAAATCCTAACCTGGAACCCTAGGACAAAGTCAAACAGGGAATCAGCATCATATTATTCTGGGGTTGAGTTCTCACTCTGCTATGTAGCCTAAGGCAAGGAGCTCACCCTCTCTGAGCCTCCATGTCCTGAGATGGGCATCAAGTCCTTCTGTCCAAAGGCTATGGTGAGGACAGGGGGCAAGGTGGCATTAGGCAGAGAGAAACACAGCCAGGAGTGGTCCGATCACACTGGTTAACTGAGCACACACTGCATGTCGAACCCTGTCCTTCCTTGCATTGATTCATCCAGTCTGCACAGCTGCCCCGGAGGCCAGGACTGGTACTAGCCCTGCTGTACAGGGGAAACTGAGGCTCAGAGAAAGGAAAGGAACTGTCAGTGTCCCACAGCCAGGACATGGCCTTGAACTCAGGATAGTTAGACTTAGGCACTGACCCTGGGTCAGACCCACTTGGCACCAATATTCCCTGAGTGACCTGGAGCACCTGCCCTGGCTGTGAAATGGGGATAAAACAATAATATTATCACATAATGAGCACTTACCGAGAGCCAGCCCTGGGCCAAGTGCTCTCATTCCTATTAACTTATCAGTTCATCATCACAGCAAACTCATGATCACCCCCTTTTAAAATTGGGAAACACAAAGTTAAGTAACTGGCTCAGATTCACACCCACAAGAGCTGAAATTCAGGCACTAAGGCTCCTAAGCTCATCCCTCTCTGCTAAGTTGTGGCAGCACCTCCTCAGCTGGTGTTCACTAAGCTAAAATGACATTACACATGCAAAGCTATGAAAAGAGAACCTGGCCCACGAGAAGTGCCAAACAAATATTAATCACCGCTGCTATTATGCACTCACGCATTCAACAGATGTTTATGGGGTGTGTACTCTGTGTCAGGCTGTATTCTAAAGCTGAGCATATATCTGTGATCAAGACAGAAATTCTGTACTCATGGGGCTTCATCATTGCCATCATCATGGTCATCACCACCATGATCATCTCCATCAACATCATCATCACCATCATGGCCATCAGCATCCTGATCATCTTCATGACCATCATTTCCATAGTCACCACCATCACCACCACCATGATCATCTTTACCCACATCATTATTACCATGATGATCGCCATCATCATCATAACCATGACTGTCAACACTGTGATCATTTTCATCACCACCACCATCATCACTATCATCATCTTCACTCTCAGAATCACCATCATCATCATACTTATCATATTCATCACCATCATCCTCACCACCTTGCCTGGTACCTGTGGTATTCACAGACAGATCAATCTTGTGATTCCATCTCTCCAGGGTTCCTCTAGTCCCCCAGAAATGTCATCCACATCTTGTTTTTAATTCAAAACTTTGGTTTTCCTTTTTTGGTCAAGAGTGTTTTAAGACCCTCAAGTCCCAGATGGGGGTCACACATCTCCCCTCAGAGGCTTCTCTTCCTCCTCTGGGGTGGTAGTGGTTGGTGTAGTTGTAGTGGGAGGCCGGGCCACCTCTGCCAGTCTCTTCACAACTTTACCCAGCTGCCCCAGACCCTGGGCAGCCTCTACCAGCTGGGTCATACCGAGTCCTAGAGCTTGGCGCTCTTGCTGGTCCCGCTCCAGGGCCTGGGTCAGCCTCTGCAACTGGTCACCCACATCCCTCACAGCTGCCACAAGCTCTACCAGTGCAGGTGGCTCACAAGCCATGACCCTTACAGGTGGCACTGGGGCTACACATGGGCCAAGGGGGCCTGGGCTCTGACCAGGGGTTGGCCCTAGGGTGAGGTGATCAGGAGGAGGCTGATCCACGGTGTGGGCCATAGAGGACAGGTGGAGGTCAGGAGTCAAAGTAGGGTCAGAAGCTGAGTGTGGGGCCTGGGTATATGGAGAGGTTAGTTTGGGGCTCTGGCTTCTGGGTAGCTTGAAGTTCTCAGTGGATGGTGTGTCCATGCTTGGGGATGGAGAGGGCCTGGAGGAGCTGGACTCTGAGGCTTGAGGGGGCTCTAGGTTCAATGTAATTGATGTGGAGGAGTGAGGGACCCCCATCAAAGTCAACCGGGGGTGCTGGCTAGGCTTGATTCTTGGTGCTGAAGTGGGAAAAGGAAGTTCTGTTCCCAAGGAAGTTAGAAGGGATTTGGTAGTACCCATTGGGGTTGAGTTGGAGTCATGAATCATGGTGGGGTAGGTAGTGGTGGTGGGGTGAGAAGCCATGGTAGGATGAGGGGTGGTGACAGGGTTAAGGGCTGCAACAAAGTGAGGGATTGTGGTAGGTTGAGCAGTGATGGGATGAGGGGTCATGGTGGGGTGAGTGATCATGGTGGGGTGATGGGTCATGGACAGGTGAGGGGTTGTGGCTGGGTGAGGGACTGTGGTGGAGCGAGTTGTAATGGGGCAAGCGGTAGTGGTGGGCTGAGAGGTTGTCGTGGAGGGAGGAGTCGTGGAGGGAAGGGTGGTGGTGGAGAGCAGGGTGGTAGTGGAGTCAGGGCTTATGGAGGAATCTGGGGATCTGGAAGGTTCTGGGACCGTGTTGGGGTATGGAGCTGTGTCCCAGCCTGGGGCTGTGTCAGATTCTGGGGTCAGCTCTGAGGTAGGGGAAAGGCGGGTCAGAGGTACAGAGGAGTCTGAGGTCAGTTCTTTGGGCAAGGTAGGTGGTGGAGTGGGTGAAGGCTCAGTGGTCACTGCTGGAACGAAGGTGGTGTCAGGAGTGGACAAAGTAAAGCCAGGGGTTGTCAAGGTGAGGTCAGAAGTCTTCCTGGAGGCCAGATCTGGTCTGCGTGGCAAAGGGTCAGGAGGGTGAGAGGTCACCTCCATTGAAGCTGCCTCGATGAGCTCTGGTGCCAGTTCGGAGGTCAACGGCGGACCGCGGGAAGGGGTGGGAGGGGCCGTCCTGGCTGCTGTGGGCCGCAGCTGACGGCGCTCGGGCAATGGTTTCCTCCCAGAATCTACAAAAGGAAAGATGGACGAAGGAGGTCAGCCTGCCCCGCCCACCCCACGGGCCGCCCTGCCCCAGAGACAGGCTGACCAGTGGAAAGGCGCCGAGTCTCATTACGTCAAGAGTCACCGGCAGACTTCGTCCCGCCCCCGTGCACCACCTCCTGCTCCTCCGATGTCTCCAGGCGCCACCTGGTGGCTTCCTCTGCGTGAGGATGAGTGGGATGCGTGGGCTAGGGGTGGTGGGAAATGTGGAAGGGTATGGAATAGGGAAAGAGAATGCAGGATGGTGGGGGGGATGTGAAAGCGTGCAGGAGGATGTGGGGAGCAGGCAGGGGAGAGGGGGAATAAAGAGGGACAAAGAGGAGGGGTGTGGGAGAAGCTGGAGATTTCAGAGGTGCACAGGCGGAGGGAGGGGTACAGGAGGGTTTGGAAGGGTAATCTCAGTAATCAAGATCAATATTCTTATGCCATATTTTTAAACAATCAAAATAAGTGCAAAAGATCCAAGATGAACAAAAAGTCAAAATTTCAACTGGACAGGACCAGATGAAGCTGAGATTAGAGGGAGTCTGGTGAGGTAGGTCGGACCCTGTCTTTAGTTGATATTTAGTTCACCGTGGATTATTTTTGCATTTATTTTGATTCTTAAAACTATTGTATTAAGATTTTATTTATCTTGATTTGGACACTCCCTGCGATTTGGGGCCTGGGTACAATCTGAAACTTCAGCTTCTTCCCCGCCCTCCTTCCAGGTCAGAGTGAATTTTCACTCTTTATTACAGATGAGGGAACTTAGGCCAAGAGGATAAGTAACTTGTTCAAGGTTGCACGTGCGCACGCACACACACGCACACACACAGAGTTGGTAAGCTGCCAGAGCAAGATCTGACCCCAGGTCCTTTGCACCCAGAGTTGCAGTTTCTCAGTAATGAGAATGATGTGTGCTGTTCCAGATGGCAGCCACTGGTTACATGCGGTACTCAGCACTTGAAATGTGGTTAGTTCCACTAAGGAACTGAATGTTTTCTTTTTCACATTTTTGATTCATTTAAATTTAAATCACCACCTGTGCTGGTAGCTCTAGAGAATTCCACTTGTTCCTGTAGGGTCTTTGAGGCACATGCTGTCCCACCACCATCTGTATGCAGGGTTGGAGAAACCCTTGAGTAAGGGGTTTGGCTTCCAGCCAGGCTTCCTGGTTTTAAACACCAGCTCCTCACTTCCTAGCTGGGTGACCACGGGAAAGTCACCTAACTGCCTTGAATCTCAGTTTCTTCCTCATCTATGAACCATGGAGGATCCACAAACCTTCCTTGTAGAATTATTATGAGGGTTCAAGGAGATCGTGTGTGTGCACAATGCCTATCCCATAATAAGCAACCTCATGATTAATATTGTCATAGTCATTTTCTATGCCTCAATTTCTCTTTTCTATGAAATGGGCGTAATTACAGCACCTACATCAAAGGGCTTACATGGATGTTACAAGGATTAAAGGAGTAATAAAGTACTTAGAACAGCGCCTGACACATGGCATATGTTCAATAAATATTAACTGTTTTTAGTTATTTCAAGAATGTTGGCTTACTTTGGTATTGTTGGGGCTCAATACTGAGATACATACCTAGAGTACTGATTTTTAATTTTTCGGACCAAGGTGCAGATTGCTTAGCTAATCACACTCCTCTGTACGTTGTCACCAATAGTCTCCTCTTGTTTCTCCTTTTGCTTTTAATTTTTCTCCTCTTTATTGTCAATCTCCATCCCCCTCACCTTCTCCCATAAATACCTCCATGAATGTACTTGACATGTCCTTAAACATATGCCTCCGTATACAATATGGAACGCATATATGTAGTTATGTTCATATATAAGCATGTGTATTTTTGTTTGTCCTTTTAATTTTTCCAAATAACATTCTGCAGGAAACCTCATTCTGTTTATTTTTCCCTCAATATTTTGTTAATACCTATCCATGCTGCTGTGTATACAGCTAGTCATGGCTTTAGCTATTGGACAGAATTGTATCACGTGCACTCATCACATTTCTCTTATTTGTTCTCCTACTGCTAGACACTTAGCTTGCTTCCTAACTCCCTGATATCACAATATTCCAAACAACATGCTCACATATGTTCCCTTATAAGCCCATGCAAGAATTTCTCTAGAATAGCAAGATTGCTGGGTCACAATTTATAATTATATTTAATTTCACTAAATACTGCTAGGTTGTTTTTTACTGAATAGCTATATCTAGTGGGGACACCTGTCTCTACACATCCTCACTCACACTCAGTATTATCTACCTTTCAAATGGTTTTCTCTGCTTGTCACTGTTTTAATTGGAATTTTCTGATTCCTCATACATGAGAGCATTTCTATATATACTCATTGGCTATTTGGGTTTCTGCTTCTATGAATAACCTGTTTGTTGCTTTTACCTGTTTTCTTAAAGGGTCTCCTACCATTTTCTTAATGATATATCAGAGTGAACTGCATAGTATAGGCTAGGGTTTCTTAACCTCAGCACCGCTGACATTTGGGGCTGGATGATTTGCTGTGGGGGCTATCCTGTGCACTGGAAGTTGTGTAACAACATCTCTGGCCTCTACCCACAAGGTGCCAGCAGCCTCCCTGCTCCCAGTCATGACAATCCAAACCATCTTCAGAGATTTCCCATTGCCATGAATTGAGGATCACTGGTGTAGATGACAACCCCTTATTTTAGAGTATATTTCTCTTAGGTCTTCCTGGGGGTAAGAGTTGGATCACCATTAGGGAATTTGGAGTCCATCTCTCTACCTCACTACATAAACATCTTAGTCCCCTTGCCTCAGCTGCGTGCCTCACCTGTGTCTCCACGGACCACTGGAGCTGGAGAGGGATGGCCTGAGCTCCTGGTGGTGCTTGAGGTAAGAGTGGATCCAAGTATGCCTGCAGAAGGGGTTCCCTTGGCTGGGGCCCCTTCTGAAGGCGTGTCCCGTGTCCGCAAAGGCTCATAACCATCATCACCTTAATCAATATGGAGAGAACTGAGTGTCACTTCCCTTCATTTTGACCCTCTGCTCCTCTGGGCCTTAGCTCAGGCCTCATCCTGCCCAACTGGCCCATGACTGCACTCTCCTTCCTGACCTTGCAGCCACCTTGGCAATTCAGTTGGAGTGTTCTTGGATACCAACGAAAGAAACTGGGACTAAACTAGCTTATAAATAAGGACATTTATTATTTCAACTTCCTGAGGTCCCTGATCCTGCTCAGTCTTCCCCCCCACCCAGGGGGAAAAAAAACCTGTAATATCTTTATTACTGAACTACCTGGAACACTTCTGTAATATTATTTTTTCTATGTTTTTGGATAAATATACTTGGATAATCTCTACATGACAATTTTATATAACATATAAATTTATAATATATATAACATGTATATACCATAGGAGCAATAGAAAGATAGCTCGGTCCTCTAGCTTGATCAAAAAAAAAGTATTAACATATTAACAATAGCTTTGTTGAGATACAATTCACATGCTTAAAGTATACAATTTGGCGGGGGTTTTTTTATATTCACGAGGCTGTGTAACCATACAGTCTATGTTGCTCATTTTCCTTCACCAACTACCCCCTGCCCACCTCTCCAGCAACAGCTCTTACCATGCCTCCTTCTGGCTAATGTTCTGCTCATGTCGGACTCCTTACCCCAAGGTACTCCCATCAAGCCCTTCCAGACCCCTGAGCCTTTGTCCATGCTATTACCCTGCCTGAAATTCCCTTTTCCTCCTTTTTTTATCCAAGTGAGCCTGTTAAGCCATTTTTCCCACTCCGCACACAAAACTAGGCAGAAGAATGGTGTCTCACACATCAGTGTGTTTGTCACGGTCACTTTGGAGCTCTGTGGTTAGCCACCCCAACTTCAGAAATTCCTTGCTTTGTCACCTGTTAATATATGACATGCTAATGGTAAGGGTCAGTTTTCACCCAGATGCATGGTGCTGTGGACACCTCAGTCAGGCCTTCACATTAACATCCTTAGTGAAATACATTTCCCATGCCTCTTAAATGCCATACGAGGACAACTGTGAAATGCGACCCAATGGCCATACTCAATAGCTATATCTAGCTGATGAATTTTAAAAATCATTAGAGGTACTACTAATTAAAAATGAAAAACAAAAGATTTTAGAGGGGAACCCATTAGGGGTGAATCACTAGAGTTTCTTTACACGATGCTGGGTTTTGGGAGGACTCCATTGAGAACACAAATTGAAGCTGTGTTCCTGTTAAAATGTCAGCCCAGCAATCACAGGCATATTCCTTGTGTCTGCATGTGCTTGAGACATGCTATAAAGCATGGGCACCTGCTTATGGTCCATAGTTAGTGATTTTTTTTTTTCACTAAAATACACATTAAAAAAAAAGAAAGAGCAGTGTGTAGTTACAGCCTTTGTGAGCCCAAACTACATCCTTTCCCTTTGTTAGGGGAGCTGCTGCCCAAAATTTAGCTTCTTCCCAAGGTGTCTTTGCACTTTAACTATATACGTAAGGCTCCTTGGTGCCTTATTGATCCTGCATGCTGTAGTTTCCTAAACCAGTTTAAGACTGTGCATTTAGGCACACATACTGCACATATTCTCTTGCAGCTTGCTGTTTGGCTGTGTCTCTTCCTAACTGTGTGAGTGAGCATGTCTCTTCACTTCTCCATGACAGTTTCCTCACCTGTAAAATGAGGACCAGGATGACCTCTATCCCATGGAGTTGCAGAGTCTGGCATGTGATAAGCTATTCTTTGAATTAAATATGTAGAAATCTAGTTCTTTTTAACCTCCACATACTATTCCATCGTCAGAACATACAAGCACTGATTTATCTATGGTCGTTAATGGGCAGCTAGGCTGTGTGGCTGATGTTTTGCTGTTATAAATATGGTGGTAGTGAGCTCCTTAGACCCATATTCTTGAGCTCATGTGTAAGAATATCTTGACAGCCAATTGTGGAATTACTGTGAAAGGTAGATGCACCTCCCTAGATATTGTCAAACTGCCCTCCTAAGTGAGTGCAGACTCCCTTGCCCGCCTTTACTCACATCTTTGGTGAGGTTACACATTATAATTTAGCAACCTCATGGGAGGAGGGTGAGTGGAGAAGCCATAGTGTCACTACAGATGACCAAACTGAACCCCAGATGGGGCAAAGTGCTGTCCCAAGGTCACACAGCTAAGCAGCAGCAGGGGCTTCAGACTTAGGTAGGTCCACCTGGCTCTACATGGGGACCTCTTTCCTGGTGGGTGCTGACCTCTCAAGTCTTGCCCTACTACTTTCTGGTGAGCTTTCACTCCCCCTCAATGTGGTCATGCCCTGCTCTATGCCCCCTGGGTTCTTCAGAGCTAAGTCCATCACATATTCATTTTCAGTCTCATGGCTGGAGCAATTAAAGGTATCCTTTGCTGTTCTGACTTCACTGTACCTCAATTTCCTTATCTGTAAAATGGAGGTAAGGACAGTACTCGTCTCTGTGGGGAGGAAGTGAGTTAAACCATGTTATGCACTTAGACGTGCCTGGCACATGGAGAGGATTCAAAGAACACTAGCGATTATTAAGGCTTTATCGCCCAACCTCTAAATGGAATCTTGCATTTCATTGCCCTTTCCCCACTGCTGCTGCCACATGACCTCATGCAACCATAACAGACAGCGATATCCCAAATCCATGAGTCACCCCACCTTCCCCACTGGGTGTGGGAATGACATTAGACACAGATATATATCTGCCTGGCCTTGTCCATTGCCACAGCTTCAGATTCCATCCTGTCAATCTACATCTGCAGCCCAAGTGCCCCTCGGCTCCAGGATTGCACATCTAATTTCTCTATCTGTGTGTGTCATGTGCATCACCAAAGGAGCTGTTAATATTCCCATGCTTGTGCCTGTCAGCACCTCCACAGTGTTCCCTAATCCAGTAAAAGGCAGTTCCCCATCCCCAACCTCCCTCTCACCCAACCCCATCTCCCACTCCCAGAATATAGCTTGAACACATGCACTTCTCTGTCTTAAATGCCACCCTGGTCAATGCCACTGTCACCTCTCCAAGGAGCTCCTGGTCTCCACGCATGCACTCCTCATGCATCATCCTGAGTCACTGCTTTAAAAATACACGTGATCCTGTCCTTCCTAACTTAAAATGCTCTACCAAGGCTTGTCGCTAAACATAGAATGAAACCGATTGTGGCCCTACCTTCTATTATTGCCCCATCCCTGGCTCACACCACTCCAGCCACACTGGTGTTTCGGAGGGTCTCCTAAGGTCCCACCTCAGGACCTTTGCATGTGCTGTTCCCGCTGCCTGGAATGCCCGTTTAAATCCCTCCAGTCTCCCCATCCCAGCAGACATCTTAACAATGGGCCACAGATCTCATGTCCTGCCATCACCCCTGTCAAACACTCCACTTCAGCCCCACTGACCACGTGCTATTCCTTGAACCGGCTAAGCACACTCCCACCTGAGCGCTTTGCACACACTGTGCCCTCTGTATGGAACACTCTCCCACTAGATATTTGGATGGCTCTCTCTCTCCTCCTTGAGGTCATCACTTTCTTAGTGAGTCATCTCTTGACTCTTATTTTAAATTGCAACTCAGCTTCCCTTTCCCCTCCTTTGCTCTGCTCACTGTGGCTATGTTCCCAGGGGTGAGTACTCATGCTTGCCACATGGCAAGACACCTGACACATGAATCAGTGTCTGCATCTCCAAAATCCATCATGTGGAAGCCTCAAGAAATGTTGCTTCAAAGAACTAAAAAGTGAGAACTCGAACTTCATAAGCCTCCGGCTTCATCTCCTATATACTCTCTCTAGAATTACACTGCAGTCTCTCACTCATTGATGCATTCATTCAACGAATACATTAAAAGTCTCTGCTGAGTCTCTACAACACAGATCTTGTGGTAGACGGAATAATGCTCCCAAAGATGTCCATGCCCTAATTCCAGAACCTGTGAATATGTTACCTTAAGTGGCAAAAGAGATTCTGTAGGTTTGATTAAGGGTGCAGACCTTGAGATGAAGAGATTATCCTGTATTAAACCAAGCAGGCCCAATCTAATCACACACATCCTTAAAATTAGAGAACTTTTCCCAACTTCAGTGACAGAAAAAGATGTGAAAACAGAAGGGTCAGAGATACGCAACGCTGCTGGCTTTGAAGGTGGAGGAAGGGACTATGGGCTGAGGAATGCAGGTGGACCTCCAGGAGCTGGAGAAGGCAAGGGAACCAATTCTCCCCTAGAGCCTCCAGAAAGAGGCCCTGATGTCACCCTGATTTTAGCCCTGTGAGACCCATATCAGACCTCTGATTTACAGAACTTCAAAATAATAAGTCTGTTGATTTAAGCCACTAAATGTGTGATGTGTTATGGTAGCCATAGAAACTGATACAACTAAACATATGATAAGCCTAACAGTATAGCAGAGATGACAACACTCTGCACTGGCAATGCAATTTACTCAGCTTCAGCTTTTACCCCTCTGAGAATCCCCTCCCTCCTGGTGTCCACTGGTGGAATTCATACCATCTCTGTGAGGTTTTCCTGATTGCTCAACTAGAAATAACCCCTCCCTCACTGTAATCCTGCAGCTGTTGTTCATTTACAGTAAGTAATTCTAATAGCCCATGTTTTGCGGTTTTAGACAATTTCACACACATTTTGCTCACTGGCTTGGGACCTGAGGTCACCCAGCTAGTTCTAATCCCCGTGGAGCCACCATTGGACTCCAGGGAGTTGGACTCCAGAACTCATGACTGAGATTAGTTCAGTAATTCAGTGATCTTTCCCAATCCAATGAGCAAAATGTGTGTGAAATGGTTTAAAATAGATCTCAAGTGTGGCTCCTGGGTTCAAATTTAACTTTTCTGAGCCTCACTTTTTCCCCACCTGAAACATGGGCATAACAGAACGTACCTCACCCAGTCGTTGGACTCTTGTGTGACTAGCACGGAGTAAGCCAGCTCTCCTTTACTCTTGCCAGGAACCCTGGAGCTATATTTTTCAAGAAGAAACTGAGGCTCTAAGAGGCAAAGTCGTTTTTTTCAAGGTCACCTTGCTAGCCAGGATAGGAATTAATGTATGTCCTTTCCCTCCCTCACCACGCAGCACCAAGTCTTCCCATTACTAAGGTTCCATATATGATTGTCCTCCTATCTCCCCTGAGGTCTGCTTGGGTACCACTTTCTCCTCCAGAGGAAGAAACAGGTCTCCTTCATGGCCATCCCACAGCCATCCTGTGGGACAGTAGAGCATTTCACTGAGTTTTAGAGCCCCAGATCAGTGGGGCCAGTCAGCCAATCCAGAGTCGCAGTGTGCCAGTGACATCACTGGCGTGAGGCAGATTAACACTTACTTCTCCCGCCCCTCTTGCCCAGGCCCGGTGTGCGCCAGCGTGCTGAGATTGCTAAAAAGGTGGGAAAGGGTACAAAGAGCAGGGGTTGAGTCTCTGAGCAGAAGGCAGGCAGAGCGGGACTTTCGCGGGGACAAGGGAACAAACACACAGAGACATAAAGGGAGAGGCTGCCAGGGCCACAGGTGGTGCAATAGGAGAGAGGGGGCGGAAAAGGCGACACCTGGGCAGCCTGAAGGAAACTGGGAAGAAGCCAAGTGAGGAACAGAGAGTGTGAGAGCGAGGGTGTGACAGGGACGAAATGGAATAGAAGCTCTGAGAAGGTCGGAGGGAGGGTGGAGCGGAAACAAAGGGAGCGAGGTGGCAAGGAGGAGGGAGAGAAAAACAGACATGGAAAGTTGGGGTGGGGGTGTGGCTGATGAGTATATAAAATGGGAAGATGGCGAGAAAAGCAGCAACAGGAAAAGCCCACGACGGCGATGACAGCAGATAGTGGCTAAGAGACAAGAAAAAGACGGAGGAAAAGAGACACTGGCAGTGAAAATAGAGATCTAGATGTAGAGCAAAGGAGAGAAGGGTGAGCAGTGGAATGTGAAAAAGGGGAGCGGTCATGGACCCAGAGCCTGGGCAGCAATGCTGGGCTGAACTGAGATCACGCACAGGCACGCAAACATGGGAAGGGAAGACAGAGCAGAGAAACGCAAGCGATGAGAGAGAGGCTGTGCGGCTGGAGGCTACACTTGCAGGCCAGAGGGAGGGCATCAGGCAGGGGACAGGCGGCACACAGAATCTCCCATCCGGAGGTCCCCACCTCTGAGCCGCAGCCCCACTCGGACCTGAGCATGAGCTGCAAGAGGGGGTCGAGGGAGCTGGGTTGGGAATGGTGACTTGGTGACAAGGTGGACCCTGGCTGTGGGGTCCAGCTCTGAATTGAGGGGGATGCACTTGGTCAGCAGGAAGACGTGAGCTCAGCCAGGGCTGATTCTCAGACACACGGAGTCTCTTCTCTGCTCTGAAGGAGCGTGTTATGGCCAAGCCAGAGGAGAGAACGTTTTTAGGGGCTATGGAACCAAGGAAACGTGTCCCGGGTTTCTCAGACCTACCTGTTCATTTAAGAAGGTCTTTCCAGAAGCCCTGCAGGAGGTGCATAAAGGCCCCACCCTACCAGTTCATGCCCTCACCTGGGTCCAGAAGGCGCCTTGTTGCTGGGGACGGGGTCCAGGAACTCCGGGTGCTTCCCCAGGAGACAATGTATCCTGGTGCTCCTCTAGCAGTGGTGCCCTGGGCCAGGTCCTCTCCAGAGGTGGGGTCCCAGGTCCAAGGGGGATAGTCCTCCTCGTCTGTGTAGCCTTGGGAGAAATTGGGAGAGTTGAGCCCCATCCCATCTCAGAGGGCCCTGCTGCTGCTCCAAACTCCCAGAATCTCCTGGAGCAACTCTGGGTCCTCCAACCACACTGCACTCCAACTCCATGCCCCTGGCCATCCCCTACCATCTGTAGTACCAGTGCAAGTAAGCCCCACGTCCTCTTCATGGTCGCAATTGTGTTGTCCCCATGCCCCAGCAGGGCAGTCGCTCAGAGAGGCCTCAGTCCCCTTGCATCCCATGTCATCCAGCCAGATGGGCCCGGTCCCTGGGCCATAATGGGTTTTGCCCACACGAGGTCGGACCCGTCCACAGCCCAGCTCCCAGCAGGCCACAGTACTATCCCGCAGGTCCCAGTTGTCATCACACACTGTGCCCCAGCGTCCAGCATGCCACACCTCCAACCGGCCGGCACATTGGTTGGGCCCATCAGCCAGACGAACCTGGAATAGGCCTGTGTGGAAGGCCCCAGGTTAGGAGAGGTCACCTCAGGTCAGCCTCACCCCTTCAAATGCCCTCCACTCACCTGACCCCTCCGTAGTGGCCCCGGCAGGGGAGGGGGCTAGGTATTTGGATGACTCTGGAGAACCTTCTGCTGGGATCTCAGCTGATGGCTCCACAGAGGCTAGAGGGATTTGCTTTATGGTGGCCTCAGAGGTCATCTCTTGGGGGCCTTGAGTGATGGGTGTTGCCACGGTCTTAAAGGTCCATACCTGGGGGGTTCGGGGGCTCAGCATTGTGGTGGTTTGTGAAGTTAGCCTGTGGGGGCCCTCAGTGGTCAGGGCTGTGGTTTGCAAGGTCAGTTCTGGAGGACCCTGGGTGCCCAGGCCCGTGGAGTGTTTAGTGGTTGGCGTCACAGGTAGCTGAGTAGTCAGCCTCTTTGCATGCTTGGTTGCCCACTTCTTGGTGCTCTTGGGTATTTTCCCGGGGGCTTTGGTGGTTTTCTCAGGAACACTGGTTGTCAGCCTTGCAGAGGGCTTGGTGGCCGGCTCCCCAGAGAGCCACGTATCTGGGTCTCTGCCCAGGCCAGGGATCCAGCTCCAGCTAAAGGGGTCTGAGATGGAGTCCAGGCCAGGGGTCCCTGGAAGGTGGAGGGGAGGACAGGGAAGGTGGCAGACCCTGTAATGCCAAGGTTATCCATCCAGACCCATCCGCTCATCTTCCCCTCTGCAGTCATTTCCCGAGCTCTCATTCATTCATTCATTCATTCATGTCACAAATATTTAATAAGCATCCCTGTGAGCCAGACACTGTGCCTGACCCTGGGCATACTGTGCCAAGACAAAACTGATATTGTCCCTTCCCTCCTTGGAACTCACAATCATGGTGTGACTGACTCTCTTTGCCTCTCCCACTCGACCTGTACTGTCTGCCTCCTCGGACACAGCCTTAATCCCTGTACCTTCTGATGGCTCTCCCTTCCTGCCTGTCCAGCTCTCACTGACCACTATGGGTCTGATAAGTCACTCCCCAGCTTAAAACCCTCTGCGGCTCCCACGGCCATCAGGAAGAGAGGGAAAGGGCCTAACTCCAGGTGAAATGTATGACTCCATCTTTGCAGCCTCCACTGCTCACTCCACAATCTTTCTGATTTGCACCTGAGTGTAGTAAAGGGTTAACTTCGCCAAAAGAAAGGTTTGCCTTTGCCCCTGGCTCCTAGGGGTAACCTGAAACCCTTGGAATGTCCAGCCTGATAAATGTGTCTGTCAGTTGTGATCTAGCTCCTATAAAAATTCTGACACCGAGGCTGGTGTCAGAATTCTAACATGTCACATGGGTTTCAGTGATTTGTTGGTGCATCTCTTTACTGCCATGAGCCGTGAGCTGCTCAAAGGCCAGGCCATGTTCCCTGTATTCTGAGGACCCACCAGGAGCTCAGTGTCTGGCCCTTGATAAATGTTGGCAAACAATCGATAAACACAATGCCTAAGTCTATTGCAGCAGGCCCTCCCTCTGGTTTCTCTCTATGTCCTGGTGCCCCTATAGCCACTTTGTCTCATCTTGGAGTGGACAAATCTCCCCTCTGTGAGGGAGACTTCCCTGATTCTTGAGGGATGATGAGGAAGAATCCTAGCTCTGACACTTAGTTACTGTGTGACCTTGTGCAAGTTACTTAACTTCTCTATGCCTCAGCATCTTCGTCAGTAAAATGAACGTAACACCCACCAACCTGGACTTATTGTGAGGTGTGAATATGGTCACAAGTGTGAAAACACCTAGCCAGGGCAGGGGCACATAAGGTGGATCAATCAACCTTCGTGCCCATGTTAGTTCCCGTTCCCTCCTCCAGGAAGCCCTCCTGGAACCAATGGACAGCTAGGGCTCCTTACCAGTACAGGTGACACCAACGTCCTCATTGTGAGCGCAGTTGTGCTTCCCCCAGGGAGCAGCGGGGCAATCAGAGAGTGAAGCCTCTGTCCCCGCACACCCCACGTCATCCAGCCAGATGGGGCCAGCGCCCCACCCGAAGCGGCCCACAGTGGGGTCTGGCTGCCGAGCTCCCCCGCAGCCCAGCTCCCGGCAGACCACGGCTGAGTCCCGCAGGTCCCAGCTGTCATCACACACCGTCCCCCAGCGCCCGGCGTGCCACACCTCCAACCGGCCTGAGCACCTGCTGGACCCAGCCACTAGACGCAGTTGGGGGGACCCTGGGGTAAAAGAGACTCAAAGAATTAGAGTTGGAAATGCCATCCATTCTGAGTCCTCTTCTGCTGCCCCTCCATCCATCTTTCTTCCCAGCAGCAGGCATTTAATGAGCTGTGCTATGCCACTGTCTGCAGTAGGCATGAGGATAAAGCACCCAGCACAGTCCAAAAGTTCATTGAAAAGCTAAACATAAAATTACCAAGTGATCCAGAAATTCCCCTCTAAGGACCTACCCAAAATAAGGTGAAAATGGCTATTCAAACAGACGCCAGTACACAAAGGTTCACAGCACCACTATCCATGAAGCTAAGGGCGGACACACGGCCTGAAACCCCATTGACAGATGAATGTGTAAACAAATGCGGTCCAGCCACACAGTGGAATATTATTCAGCCGTAAAAAAGGCAGGAAATTTGGACCCTTTCCATAGTATGGATGAACCTTGAGGACATTATGATCAGTCAAGTAAGCCAGTCACAAAAGGAACAAGTTCTGTATGATTTCACTTACGTGAGGCCCCTAGAGTTGTCAGATTCATAGAAACAGAAAGTAGGACAGTGGGTGCCTGGGTGGGCAAAGGGGGCTCAGGAGTTAGTATTTCATGGGTCTGGGGTTTCTGGAGATGGTGGTGGTGACAGCTGTACAATGTTCTGAATGCATTTAATAACACTGAACTCTACCCTTAAAAATGGTTAAAATGGCCGATTTTGTGTTATGTATATTTTACCACAATAAAAAAACAAACAAAGGCTGTGGGCTCTGGAAAAACTTCCTTCGCCCGGGTCCTGGCTTTCTCACATCTCAGCTGTGGACTCATTTGTGACACGGAGACCAGAATGTCCGCCCAGCATAAGTGGTGGACCACTACCCTCTGTAGACACTCGGAGCACCTGCAGCAGCACTGGCCACACACCAGCCAGTGTGGATGTTGTGGTTACTGTTATTCAGAAACAAGGGAAAGAGGTGGCCAGTACTAGTGAACAAGCTTCCTCCCTCTTTTCCCAGTCCTTTCTAGCCTAAAGAAACAGGTGTCAATCATGCCTTTTTATTTTCTGTATTTCTGAGGCTGCGACATCTCGGGGACTCGCGGACATGGGAGGGACCGCCAGTCCTCAGGTAGCTGACTCCTGGAGATAAGAAACTTCTGGAGCAAGCTGTTTGTTCCTATGCAAACCAGCCCACTCAAAGTCTACATCCCACCACTTCCGCTAGGAGGCTCATGCCCTGTAGACCACTGTCCCCAGGGCAGGTATCACATAACTATACACCAGGGCCTGTTTCTCCCACAGAAATCAGTCAAGGTTCTTGCCCATGGTTCCCCCACCTGATGTGCCCCATGTGGCCTTGCATGCAGTGGAAACAGAGAGATCACTCCCTTTCCTCCTGACCTGCTGGCCTCACCATCCCTGAACAACCATAAAACCAATATTTCAAAATAGCAGCCACAGTTGATCTTCCCAGCCTTTGTGAGAAGGAGCAGCTGAAAGCGCCATTCATTTCCAAATGACAAGCACAAAGTGCTGCAGCAAGCATGATCCTCTGAGCACCACCTTGGGCGCCTGTCCCCCACCCTTCTCTTTGCCCCTGTGAGATTGACTCTGAGCTGGAGGAAGGGCACCGGAGCTGGCTGGGGAAGCAAACAGAAGCTAAGACCCCATTTCCTTAGGAGGTGAACAGACTCACCCACTTCTGGCCCAGGCTCCCAAGGGACAGCTGAGGAGGAGGGTGGAGGTGAAATGCCCGGGGTCTGAGTGGCCTGGTCTGCCGTGGGGGCCAGAGGCCTGGATGCTGCCTCCCTGGGCATTGAGCTGTTGCTGCCCAGTGCGGTTGCCATGGGTGGCACCTGCGCAAGAGGCATGCCTGGGACAGGGGCGAGGGAAGAGGCGGTTACCACCACCACATCCTATCAGCGGCTCCCACATTCCACCCAGGACAGCTGACTAGGGTGGAGCTTCACAGGTAAGCCGGGGCACGTGGGCGGTCTGTACAGAGGAAGTGAGGGGCATGGGGTACACAAGCGAACCACAAGCCCCCTAACTTCTGGCCCCTCCATGCGAGGCTCCACCACACCCACCTCCCCAGCCTCACCATCACACACGGCCCCTGCATCCTCCCGGTGGTGACAGTCATGCTGGCTCCAAGGTCTAGATGGGCAGAACCGAAGGGCAGACTCATTTCCCCGACACCGAAGATCATCCAGGAAGATGGGTCCGGCGCCCTCCCCAAAGAAGGCGCCTCCAGGGGCGGCCAGCGCAGCCCCGCAGCCCAACTCCCGGCAGGCCACAGTGGCATCACGCAGGTCCCAGGCATCGTCACACACTGACCCCCAGCGCCCACCGTGCCACACTTCCAGGCGTCCTGCACACCCGTGAGGGCCATCAGCCAGGCGCAGCCGGGGGGCTGGACCTGGATGCAGGCAGAGGGAGAACAGAGAAAAGGAGACCATGATGGGTGAGCATATGTGGGCTCCACCTGGGGTCATACTTCCCACCAAGATGATGGCGGGGAGAGGATAGTTCATCTTCAGTTCACAAATGAGGAGAAGGCTCCGAGACGGGCTGTCACTTGCCAAGAATCTAACTGGTCTCTCCACCCTCATGGCCTGGCTTCCCAAGGTAAGTGAAAGTTCTGCTCCTGACTGCCTCCCATCTTCCTCCCCAGCCTAGCTCCCCACTTCTGATATCTGAGACTGCTTGTCCTTATTTGTGGGGCTGTCCTGGGCACTGTCCAGGATATTTGTCCAGAAGCATCCCTGAGCTCCACCACCCAGAGTTGAGGAGCACCCACAGCTGTCGACAAACAACAATGTCTCCAGACTTGGCCCATGCTCCTGGAGAGTAGAGGATGGAAAAGTGTCCTCCCCTCCCCTACAGTGAGAACTACTAGTCTAGATAGTAACCTCCTGTTGATTTTAGGGTTCATTTCTGCTGGGTCTTTCTGGGGTAGGACCTGAGATGACACTGGGAGAGTGTGGAGTCCATTACCCTAGCTGTGAACATGGTGGGGAAAGCTGGAATCACCCTAATCAGTGCTCTGGACAAAAAAAGCAGACCAGAGAGAGGCCAGAAATGCCTGCACTTAGGTCTTCTCATAAAGGACAGGGGCTCCCCTCCAGGGTCACTTTGAGAATTCAAGGGGTTGAGGCACCGAGCTCCCCTAGACACCTTAGTGGGGTTCACTTTTCCCCAACGACATAACCCTCTCTGAGGCCTTGACTTATCACCCATGAACTGAGTCCCCCTTGTGGGCCCATATGCTTTCTACCCTGTGGCATATGGAGGGACCCCTTCACTGCTCGGCCCCCTCTCTGTGCCCCATCTGTCCTGCTGGTCTCCATTCCCACCACACAGTACATTTCAGATGCCCAGGGAAATGCCCCAGATCCCGGGCAGACCCAGGCTCAGGGCAGAGAACGCACCTGTGCAGACCAGCCCTGCGTCCTCGCTGTGGTCACAGTTGCTCCGACCCCAAGGGCTTCGGGGACAGTCCCTCAGGGCCTGCTCTCCACCTCCACACCCTACATCATCCATCCACACGGGCCCCAAGCCTGGGCCAAATCTGGCCCCTCCAGGGGCGGCCAGTGGCCCCCCACAGCCCAGTTCTCGGCAGGCCACCGCAGCATCACGCAGGTCCCATCCATCGTCACACACGGTCCCCCAGCGCCCACTGTGCCACACCTCCAGCCGGCCTGCACATCCATGGGGGCCCGAGACCAGGCGCAGCCACTCTGGGGGGACAGACAGGGGCTTCATGTGAGGCAGCTGTGATACGCAGACCCTTGTCTTCCATCTGGATAAACTGAGGCCCAGAGAGGGCATTGGCCTAAGACCTGCCTGCCAGTCTGGCCATTAAAGGGAGAGCAAGGATGTGAGTAGGGCAAGTGCCTGGGCACCAGGAGTAGACACCTGGGTCCCTGACCGGGTAGGATGGGGGAACAGGCCTGATGTGAAATCCTGAGGCACGGGGTGTGTTCTGGACCCCTGCCAGGGCCTCAGGCTAACAGAAGGACACACTCTGGGGGCCCAGGCCCTGTCCAGATCTGTGGAGGGGAGGCCTACAGGGGACTTACCCTGGTGGGGGGCTCCGGTCGTCAATGCAGGGGCCCTGGTGGACTTGGCCTGCTTGGGTGGCCGGGGGTTCTTCTTCCGCAAACTGTTCTGGGGGGTCCCAGCTGGGCGGGGGACTGGGAGAAAAGAAAGTGGCAAGGGAGGGCGGGGCCACACATCCCTCTTCCAGCCTGGTGGTCATGCCAGGACCCTTGGGGTTGGGGAGGAGATGACATCTGTCTGTCCCCTGGGTGATCTGAGTGTGTTAGGCCCTCTCCCCCATGGCTGAAGCAGGAGAGGGTATGGGTGCGTGTGCTCACCGCGTGTCACAGGGGGCTCCTCAGAGCTGGGACTCGGGTCCCCAGACAGCCCTGGCCAGGAGTCCCCATCCAGGAGTGATGGTGAACCGTCAGTGTCCCTAGAGTTAGCCACGCGCTGACCTGTGGAGAGCAGGGGAGCTCCAGAGGGCGAGCTCTGAGAGAAGCTGGGCCAGGCCCCAGGGCAGTACTAAGTCGGGGTCCTGGAGGGGACCCCTGGCTCTAGAGGAGGTGTTGGGGCCTCTGGACCTATAGTAATTGGGCAAGGACTTGGGGTCCTCACCTGCACAGACAATGCCTGCGTCCTCCTCGTGGGAACAAACATGGGCCTTCCACCCTCTGTGGGGACACAGGCCCAGCTGCCCCTCGCTGCCCCGGCAGGCCAGCTCACTCAGCCACACTGGCCCTGCACCCTCCCCAAAGAAGGCGCCTCCAGGGGCAGCCAGTGCCCCCCCACAGCCCAGCTGCCGGCAGGCCACCGCGGCGTCACGCAGGTCCCATCCATCATCACACACCGTCCCCCAGCGCCCGCTGTGCCACACCTCCAGCCGGCCTGCGCACCCGTGGGGGCCATCAGCCAGACGCAGCCTCTCTAGGGGGATGGAAAAAAAGCTGTGACATCCCAGAGGCTCTGGGACAAGAGGCTGTCCTAAAGGGTGCAACTGGATGGCCAGCACCCAGCTGCTGGTGGGGACTCCAACTCCTAGATGCCCAAGAGAGCAGTGGTGAGAGACCCTAGTCCCCCCAGGAAGTGGGTGGCTGGCTTCCCAGGTAGTTCTGCGGGGAATGGTGCCTAAGGTCACAGCCAGATTGGGGGTGGCCAGGGAGGGTGAAGCTGGGAAGGGGTTGGGCTTGGAGCTGGGCGAGGCCAGACGGGGCAGTGCTCTGGGCCACTTACCAACAGCCTGGATCCCCATCAGAGCTGCTGGAAGGGAGGTTGGAGGGGTAGGATACAGTGAGAGGCAGGCCCCTAGTCTTGAGCACCCCGACACACACACACACACACACACACACACACACACACACGAATGCTCACACTTCTGAACCAGAAACCCTCCCCCCACCGGAAATAAAGCAGGACTCCGCAGAGAGGGGCAGAGCCCTGGATCCCAAAGGTCAGGGCTGAGACCAGGCCTCAGGTCAAATGGTAGGTGACCCCCCCCCAAAGGGTCAAGGCTGGTGAGGGGTGTGGGCAGATCTCTGGGGCTCCTCAGAGGGTAGGACTGGGTGTACAAAAGGCTGGGTCCCTGGGAGTCAGGCAAGAAGGGCAGATATCCTGTGTCCCCAAGCACCAGGACCAGGTCCTGGAAGTCTGTCCCTCAAGTGGATGAGCTCAGGGTCCGAGGGTGGGTCCCAAGTCCCTGAGTCCCCAAGGAGAAATGGTCACTCACCTAGGAGGCAGGCCAAGATCCTCATGTTTGCAGAGTCTGGAGCAGGGATGGAGTGAGAGGGGACCAGAACAGGAGAATGGAGGAGACCACGGCCACGGGAGGGAGGGAGGGAAGGAGGGGATGGAAGCGCCTACAGAGGCGCTCTAGACCCGGGAGGAGCAGGCAGGAGCTGGACTCTTTGCCAGGAGTAAGAGAGGCTGCCGAGGAGGCAGCAGGGGACAGGAGTGGGGGCGGGGAGGGGGCTGGCCAGAGGCTGAGGCCTGGGGAGGAGGGGGGTGGCAGGAGGGAGGGAGGGTGTCCAACTGCAAACACCCACACAGAGCTGGGCGTGTAGAGATGCTTAGGCTGAGGAGAAGGGACAGACAGGGGTGCATGTAGGGGGATGGCATGGGTAAGGCGCCCACCCATCTGCTCCTCTCTGTCTAGCCAGGGAAGTGTGGTGGGATCAGGATGGATAGGCTGGAGAGTAGACAGGAGTTGCTGGGCATGGGAACCTGGCACAGCTGGGGATCACCATTCAGCAGCAAGAGGGCCTCCAGCCAGACACCAGGAAAGACTCCCTGAACTGCAAAAACAGACTGAGAAACCCCTCTCTCATCCCCCATTGGAGTTGGATATAAAGCCACCCATCTAAGGGAGAAGTAGCTGAGCTTCTATGCACCCCTCACTCTCCGGAGGGAACCAGGGTAGGAGGATGGGCAGACCAAGGGTCAAGGCCTGGATGGGGAGGTGACTGCACACACACACTCTCACACTCTGCACCAGGCAGCTGGGAGGCGGAAAACTTGGGTAATGGGGACCATGAGTCAGAGGGCTGGCGAGGAGCAGGGCTGCTGTGAGCTCACTGCCTCCCTTCCCCATCTCCCAGGCCAACACCCCCACCAACAATTAATGTCAACTCCGGGAAGGAGGAGCCAGACAGAAGTGGGGGGGGGGTGGGGGGATTCAGAGACGACTGGGAAAGGCATTAGACAGAGAGCCGGGCCCAGAGCAGTTTCAGGATTTATTAATAAACGGGTGTAAAAACCAGACGGTACTGGCCGCCCCTCTCATCTCTCAACTTCTCCCAGGGAAGAGCCCCCGCTCTGTCTCAACCCCTCCTCACAGAGCTCTCTCTGAGACCACCCTCCCCTACAGAGGCTCTGCTCATCCCCTCTGGCTCCAAACCCCACCCCCTTCATGGGAGGCCTCATCCCAGTTTGGGGTGCCCCTGCCAAGTCCTAACCCTTGGAGGGAACACTTGCTCAGCCTCCTCTCCTCCTCCCTGCATCTTTCCCAAGCCCATAGCACAAACAGTGTCGGCTTTGCAGAGACACACTGGAGACCTCAGTGCAGACAGAATCTGAGGCAGGGGGCTGGATGGGTTGATCACTGAGAAGCTCGGACACTGAAGATAGCCTCAGGCCTCAGTCTGGACCCTGGGCAGGATGGACTGCACACAGGGGGCTGTGGAAGTGCCCATACCGGGCAGGCACTCACACACGAGTCACAGGTCCTTGCAGAACTCCCTTACCAGAGTGTAGCCCATGCAACCCCAGCTCCCCTCAGCCTGGTAGCCACAGCCCTCCAGCATCCCTGCCACGCCCCAAGCCGCCACGGCCACCGGGACCACGAGGCGGGCCCGGGGCTCCCCCATACCCCCTGCCCAGGCACGTGCCTGGGATTCTGCAAAGGCCAGCAACTGCCTGCCCACGCCTCTGTGGCGGTGCCAACGGGAGACAGAGAGGCGAGTGACCCGGGCCCCATCCCCAGAGTTAGAGCCAGGGGCTAGGGCCAGGACCCCACACACATCACCAGAGCTTCGCACTGCCACCCAGGGCCCCCCGAGGCCACCCGGCGGAGGCAGAGAACCCCACCAGGCCCGTAGGCCCAGCTTCATCGCCACCACAGCCAGGAACACAGGCAAGAGGAGGGCCAAGGCAAAGGAGGCCAGTACAAAGCGCAGGCCACTGCTGGCAGCCGCCAGAAGGAGCAGGGCAGGTGGCCGTGTCAGGGCGTGGAGGGCTACTCGGTTCTCCGTGTCCTTCACAGCAGCCTGTGGGTTGTGAGGGGCAGTCAGAGTGGGGGACTCAGCTGTCCATTATACCAAGGACTAGGAGTGGGTGGACCCTTCCTGGGAGGGATCTGGGGTGTGGGCTCCCAAAGGAGAAGGGAAGGCAGTGTGACAGGACTTGTGGTTGACAGACACAAGCAGGGCCTGGTCACATCTGCCCTAGGCACCATTAAATGCCACACCTGGTAAACGGGGCTTTGAATGAGTGAGTAAATTAGAATTAGGAGGTTGAGGACACCCAGTTCAGAGGAGGGACAGGCAAGAGGCACCAGGCAAGGCTGAAGCCAGAACAGAATGGGAGACAGGTCCCATTCAGAAAATGGGCAAACTCTGGGTAGTGAGCAAGGAGGCTGGAGTGGGGACAGCACAGGGCTCAGGGCTCTGGCTCTGCTCTGAAGAGTATGGGATAGGAGGCAGAGTCCCCACAGCCCTCCAGTGATAAATACCTTCCTTATTCCCAAGGATAGGAAGAGGGCTAGAAGGAGACCAGGCCGAGCCAGAAGCGGCTTAGGAGGAAAGCGGGCTCTCTAGGGCTCCAGGCTGGCTCACCTTGCCGCCCCGCCCCCAGGCTCACTGGTGCCCCGCAGCCCTCACCTTCAGCATCTCCAGCACCAGGGGTTTCTCATCCTCCCTCATCTCCCGCACCGACAGGTGGCAGGGAGCCATGGCAGCCCCCGTTCCCTAAGGGAGCAGGCGTGCACCTGGTGAAAACAAGCAGGTGAGCGTCAGGACGGCATTTCTAGTCCCCGAGCGCCCCAGGGGTGGGGACCTGCAGTAGTATGTCCCAGATGAGAACAGTTAGGTCGCTTGCCACCACCCCACCCAAGCGAAGTGGCGACCGAGGCAGGCCAGGCTGCCCCCTCCACCCAGCCACCTCCCTAACGTCTCCCGGGATCTCGGCCCCCAAATCCGTGTTGAGCGATCCACCCCTAAATGACCTGTGGTTGCCAACACCTGGCAACACGGGGGTCCCTCCACAAGATCTGGAGCTTCCCTGGGGGGTCGGCGAACTCCCCCTCCACGACCAGAGGATGGACCGTGCTCCCCACGACCCAGCGTCCCTCTCCCAGAATAGCCGCAGGAGCAAAGACCTGCAAGGACCTCTGCGGGTCGCTCCAATCTTCCGACAAGGTGGGGGTACAATGTTGGGGGGAGCGGGGGAAGAGTCGCCGGTGGCGGAAGTGACGTAAGACTCGCGCTCGTTAGAGGGAGGACGGCACCTTTACTCGGCCTTAGCAACTGTTGCCAAGTTGGTGGTAGCTGAGGAGGAACCAGGGCAGGACGCTGAGACCCTGCCAGGGATGGAGTTAGAAGGACCGAGGACTACGACGGGTCCTGGAAGGGGGAGGGCTGGGAGCTGTACTTACCAGCCCGCGGGGGCGCGCACGCTAGCTTCACGACGTTCCCTGGTTGCTAAGCAACCAGCGAGTAAGTAGGGGCGGTGATAGCAGCTGATCAATACTCATTGGCGCCCGGGTCTTCGTGGGAAGAGCCAATTCCGTATTCTGAGACCACCAGCTCCCAAATTGTCCACCTCAGGGACGTCCGCCGCAATCCCAAACCGGGCTCAGTGACTTTCAGGACGAGCATTCCCCACAACCGACTTTTCAGATGAGAGAAGGGGTGGGGTGACTTACAGGGAACAAGTGGCAGACCAGGATTCTAGATTCCTGCGCCTCCCCACTCGTGACCACTGCACCCCTTTTTTTAGGGTAAACAGAGCCCCACCCAGAAGCGGCTGACCCGCCCCCACCCCAGACCCAAAGCAAGTCACCTGCGAGCTGGGATGCAAGAGATGATTCCAAGTTCCCAAATGGTGACCATGGCCATGGCATTTGCCCCCTTCCCCCCACCCTTGCCCCAGGAAAACAAAACACAGAAGAGATTCTGGTCTTTATTAGCAAGCCCAGCCTGCAGCTCTCCTGCTCCCAGCCCAAGGAGAAAGTGAGTTGGGCTGGGGGGGGGGGGCAGGAAGAGGTATCAGTGTTCCCACTCAAAATGTGTGTACCAGCTGGACTGCAGGCAGAGTCTGGACAATCTGGATGGAGGGCAAGCCCTGAGGGGCCATGGCCCCCGGCGCAGCTTCTGCAGGGACTACTTGTACCATCTGGGGGGCAGGAGCTGTGGGGAGGCTTGCAGGGACAGAGGCTGAAGCAGGTGGCGGTGGGGCCAGCAGCTGCAACGTGGCTGCGCCACCCCCAACACTGTTCTCCAGCAGCTCAGTGGCTGGGGCACTGCGGATAATGAGCAGTTTCTGTCCAGGTGGCCCGGGAGCAGGTGGCTCTGCCATCCCAGAGGGAAGGGTCTCTACTTCCTGCACACACAGCTGGGTCTGCTCTCCATCGGCCCCACTCAACACCAGAACACTCTGCAACCCCTCATCTGTCTGCAGCGTCTCAAAGAGCACATCCTGGACCACACCGGTGTTAGCCTCACTGTCACCTGGCTCCCCCGGGCTGGAACCTGCCAGCAAGTCTTCAGCTGCCCCACTCTGAACCACCAGCAGGTTGGGGGCCTCAGTGGTAACGGCTCCCCCACTGGGATTGGATAACTCGCCTGCCACAGGCTGAAGCTGGACTGTAGTCACCTCCTGTGTGGGCTGGAGCTGGACCGTGGTCACTTCTGGTGCTGGCTGGAGCTGGACCGCAGTCATTTCTGGGCCTGGCCGGAGGGGCTGGAGCTGGACCCCACTCACTTCCTGTGGCCCAGCCTCCCCACCCCCTACATTCTGCAAAAGGATGAGGCTCTGCCCTCCCCCACTGACCCTGGTGTTGCCCCCTCCCTGTACCCCAAGTCCCGCAGGGCCCGGCAGCCAGACTACTCCAGCCCCTTGCCCAGCCTTCCCCACTGCCCTTGGGCCCTGTCTTGCCCGGCCACCCCCGCCACTGGTACTGGAGGGCAGCAGAATGAGCTTGGGAGGGGCGGGGGGCGGTGGGGGTGTAGCAGGCTGCACGCTGCTGGGGATGAGCTGGAGGCCCTGGGCCGTCTGCACCAGGAGAAATGTCTGGGAGTTGGGGGCTGCTGGACTCAGGGGTGGGGCCTGGGCTGGGCTGCCTGCCACCTCAAGAGAAAGTGTAGCCTGGAGGTGGGGGAGCACATGGACATCTTGGGTAGCTGGCGGCACTGGGGCTGCAGCCAGAGGGGTGGGGGGTGCAGGGCCAGCGGCAGGGGTGGCCTGGGCGTGCGTCCTCAGGTGCCGCTGCAGGTAGGCAGCCATGACGAAGCTGCGGCCACAGACAGGGCAGGCAAAGGGGCGCTCCGCCGAGTGCGTGCGCTGGTGTAGTAGCAGGTTGGAGGAGTGCGTGAAGGTCTTGGGGCAGAGCGGGCAGCGGAAAGGCCGCTCACCTGTGTGCACGCGCTGATGCTGCCGCAGGTTGGAGGTCTGCGCAAAGCTCTTGCCACAGACACCACAGGCATGCGGCCGCTCGCCTGTGTGCACATGGCGGTGGCGCCGCAGGCATGACGTGTTGCGGAAGGCCTTGCCACACTCCCCGCAGGCGTAGGGCCGCTCACCAGTGTGCAGCCGCAGGTGGTACTGATAATGGGATGACCACTTGAAGGTCAGGCCACACTGGCCGCAGGTGAAGGCCCGCAGGCCCGTGTGCACACGCTGGTGGATGGCCAGCAGTGACGAGCGCTTGAAGGCCTTGCCACATTCGCCACACTGGTAGGGCCGCTCACCCGTGTGGTCCCGCAAGTGGTAGCGCAGGCCCGATGAGCCCTTGAAGGATTTGCCACATTCTGCACACTTGTAGGGCCGCTCGGTAGAGGTGGATGCGGAGGCAGGCGGCTGCAGTGCAGGAGTGATGGGGACCAATGGCTCCTGTGGGCAAGTGACCTCAGCAGCCTCGGCCTGTGGGGGTGGGCGCCCAGCCGCTGCCTCCTCCACGTGGCACTGCTGGTGTGCCAAGAGGCTAGCCAGCTGCGGGAAGGCGCCGTCACAGCTACCGCAGCGGAACGCCTGTCCACTGGCTGCCCCGTGGCTGTGCTGGTGGCGGGAAAGGCCAGCCACTGTCCGGAAAGATTTCCCGCATGGGACGCAGGCGAAGCCAGGGGTAGCAGTGGCAGGAGGGGGCTGGGGCTGCTGGGCTGGGGCCACTGGTGCAGCCTTCTCCGTCTCCGGGGCCATGTCCTGGGTTGTGGGCGCCACCTCTGGCCCTGGGCAGGGCTGGTGCTCCAGCAGCAGCTCCTCGCTGCCAAAGCCAAGCTCGCAACCATCACAGCGATACACCAGCTCCACCGTGGTCTCAGCTGCCGCCAGGAAGAGCTCGGGCACCACGGGCGGAGGCGCTGGTGCTGGGGGCACCGGCGGGCTGGGGGAATGCAGGTGCGGCTGCAGGTAGGCATCGGTGACCAAGACCTTGGAGGGCTCCCGCGGTGGTGGTGTGGCAGCAGGGGCGGCACCATGGGTGCGCTGGTGCAGCAGCAGATTGGAGGAGTGTGTGAAGGTCTTGGGGCAGAGTGGACAGCGGAAGGGCCGCTCACCCGTGTGCACGCGCTGGTGCTGCCGCAGGTTGGTGCTCTGGGTGAAGCTCTTGCCACATACGCTGCAGGTATAGGGCCGCTCGCCCGTGTGCACGTGGCGGTGGCGCCGCAGACTAGAGGAGTTCTTGAAAGCCTTAGGGCAGTCAGGGCAGGGGTAGGGCCGCTCGCCCGTGTGCTGGCGCAGGTGGTACTGGTAGTGGGATGACCACTTGAAGGCTAGGCCGCACTGGCCACAGGTGAAGGCGCGCAGGCCCGTGTGCACGCTGCGGTGGATCTGCAGCAGCGACGAGCGCTTGAAGGCTTTGGGGCAGTCGGGACACTGGTAGGGCCGCTCACCGGTGTGGCCCCGCTGGTGGTAGAGCAGGGCTGAGGAGCCCTTGAAGGCCTTGGGGCAGTCAGGACACTTGTAAGGCCGCTCGCCCGTGTGCGTGCGCTGGTGGTGCAGGAGCCGCGACGACCAGCGGAAGGACTTGCCGCACTCCCCACACTCGTACTGGGCCGCCGGGGCAGGGGCTGCGGGGCCAGGCTTCTCCCCGGAGCCCTCCACGGTGGAGGCCGGCGCCATGTCCGCGTGGGAGCCAACCATCACACCTGGGGGGGATTCCAGGTCAGGGGAGGGCGGCCCCCTCCCCCCACACATACCGAGTCATCTCAACCCCAAACCCGCACTGCAGGCTACACTGCCCCTTTAAAGGCAGGGGTGTCTCCTCTGCCTGCTTCGCTGCAGGAGCCTCTGTCAGGATTAGCACCCACCAACGGTCCAGCTTTGCCCCAAGATGAAAGAGTTCAGGTGCTGAATGTCCAGCAAATTGGGATGGGTGAGTGACCAGCCTGAGGAGGTAGGTCAGCCATCTCCTCTAGGAGGCCAGAAAGGCCTGAAAAGACTGAGCAGAACTATAGGGCTCTAATCTAAAAATGGGCCCTACAAGAAGGAGGGAGGCCTCTCCAGTACCCTGGCTTCCAACCCTTGATTCCTCCCCCTGTAAAGACCCACCCATCCCCAGCCTCAATATCCACACCCACTACACGACCCTTAACCCTTCCCGGTAACTGAATCTCTGTGATCATCCCCCTCCCCACCCACCCTACCCCCAATTCTGCTCGCCTGGTTCCCCTTGGTCCCCTGACCAAGACTCCCTCACTGTGCCAGATCTCCACACCACTGCCGCTGCAGGCTCTGTGCCCTCCCACAGCATTGCATCCTCACTTCTCCTTGCCCAGCACAAGGGCTGTGGGGACCCCAAAACTGCTAGCCCGGTCCCCTTTGCATGTGTGCTCCACAACGGCAAACTCCTCCCTACTGGCCACACTGCTCATTTGCATTTCTCGGGTCCCTTCACCCCCCCCCAGGTGATACTTGCATGTTTTTTTTCCCCTCAAACCTCTTTTCCCCTCCTGCACTTGGCAGGTGACCTTGCCATTGATCTTGTCACTGGGAAAATAAAGGCAATCAGAAGAGCAAGTTCCCATGTCCCAACCACACTCCAGTTGTTCTCAACAGGACAATTGGGATCCCCCCCGCCAACCGCCCATGGCACCCCACTCCAAGGGACACTGGCAATGCCTGGAGACTGTTCTGGCTGTCAGGCTGTAACCTGGAGGGGCAGATGCTCCTGGCATCTAGTGGGGGGAGGGCAGGATGCTGCTCAACATCCCATAGTGCATGGGGCAGGCCTCACAGCAGAGCGATCCAGCCCCAATCAATGCCAGTGGTGCTGGGGCTGTGAAACCCACACTGCCCCTCCTTCTGGCCTGCCTCTGGACCCAGGGGCCCTGAGGACCCACCCTCAGCAATGCTTCTCACTCAGACCACACTCATCAGCGTGCCCACAAGCTCCATCTCCTATCTTGACAAAAACACCTTCACCCCCCACCCCAGCTAAACTCTAGTTTCTCTCCATCGTTTCACAGCAAAACAACTCAAAACCGCTGTTAATACCAGCTCCTTCCCACCTCAAACACCATGGCCTCCGTGGTGCTAAACCTATGGCCTCTGCCCAGTCAACAATGGACCCTCCCTCCTCCAACCAGTCCCTTTGGTTCCTGAGATGCCATGCTCCTCACTTGCCCTCTGCTCTGTTTCAGGTGCTAATCCTTTCCATCACCCTGACTCGTGCCTATAGAGGCATCCAGGTCCAATCGGCCCAGGGAGCCCTGGCCTCTCTCAGGCCTCACCATCTATACAAAAGACTCCATGGTCCACTTTGACACCTTTTCTTTGAACTCCAAACCCCTGCTCACGATGCCATGTGGACAGCTAGACACCTCAAATTTAACATGCCCCAAAGCTAACTCCAGGCTTTTGCTCCTGCTTTCCCCCTACCTCACCCCTAACCCTCCTTCACCCATAATTTTCTCCATCCCTGAAAACAGCACTATTCTTCACCAGGCCAAAAGCCTTGGGGCCTCCTCGCCTCTCACTCTGTGACAGAGCAAATCCATCAGTGCTTCCCCTGGCCTAGCAGGAATATACTTGCAATCTGGCCACTTCTCACCAAGTCCCCTGTCACCACCTGTGTCCAGGGTACCTACACTCCAATCCTGGCAGCTGCCATAGCCCCCTAACAGGCCTCGTGTTTCCAGTCTCACCCTCACTGGCCCAGTATACTCCCTGCACAGAGGCTGAAGTAAAAATCCTGCCAAAGCCTCAAAGCTCTCATTTCCAAGCAGAAGTCAACCCCTTAAGAAAGCTACACCGCTTGGCCTCCTCCCCTCACCACTCTGCTCCTGGCTGCTCCAATCCTCACAGCACTCTCAGCACCCAGCCTGGCTGGGCATGCCTGCTCCACCAGGGGCACTTACAGAGGCCCCTGCCTAGTAGTCTGCTCCCTTACATCCAATGTCACCAGCAGGAGGCATCCCTGACCAGCCTGCTTAAACCTGCAATCCCTACCAATACTCCCCATTCTCCTTCTCTAACTTACATTTTCTCCATAGCATTTATGACCTTCTAAACTATTTTGTAATCAGAGTTTCCCAACCTCAGTACTGTTCAGATTTGGGGCTGGACTAGTGTCCAGGGGGCTGTACCATGCACTATAGGATGTTTAGCAGCATCCCTGGCCTCTACCCACTAGACGCTAAGTGACACCTTACTCACTGTTGCATCCCAGAGCCTAGAATAACATCGGGCACAAAGAGAGTGCTCAGTAAAAACATCCAGAATGAACGAAGACTGGACATCCCCTTTGAACAGGTGATAAGATTCCTTTTATACATGACCATCCCTTTGAAAGTGTTTTAGGAAACAATTATCCTAAGAAGCTACACGTGCCTTTCAGAAGGCTGAGCATGCCTTAAACAAGAGATGTTCTAATCTGGAAAGGCCGGGGCCTATTCTACCCTTCCAAAACGCTGGACCACACCCTTCCACCAGACCCGACTTCCCCTTTAAGAGGGCAGCTCCTGCTGCAACTCCTGCTCCACCTTTGTTGAGCTAAATTAGAGACTATTCTAAAGCCACCAGGATTTATAAGCTTTTTCCTTCGATGTCTGGACAATGTCGCCGGTGTTTTAAAGAGAGAACCTATTCATAGCGGGATGAAAAGGAGAAGCTCCTGTATTCAACAGAACCTGCCCCGCCTCTCTAAAAGCAGCCCCTTGCCCCTTAAGAGAGCGAAGCCGGCCAGGCCGGTAAAAGTCGGAGGTGAAGTAGCGCCCTTTCCTTTAAGGCATCCCTTCCGGTTTCACGCTCGCGGTTTCCCCCATGTCTCCGCCCTCCGGTCCCTCCCCCCCACCCCTCCGGTCTCTCACCTGCAGCCCCGACCCGGGCAACGAGCGGAGAAGACCCAAGGCCTTCCCGCGGGGGTCGATGGGAAGGCGGGGCCCCGGCGCCGGCGGTGCAGGCTTGGGGGCCGGGGCGGGGGCGCGCTCCCTCCCAACGGCCCCCGGCGCGAGGCACCCAACCTTTACCCGCTGCCGCTCGCGCACACAAACCCCGGCGTCGCCGTCGGAGCGTCACGACGCCACGTGCACCTAGGCCCCGCCCACCCGGCCTCTGGCCCTAGCGGCTCTTCCCCGGCGCCAGCAGCGCGAGGCATCTTAGGAGCTGTAGTTCTTCCCGGACCCTGACGGCGAAATCCCGGAGGCAGTCACGGGGGCTCAATCCCAGCCTGGAAAAGCCGGACTGGGATCCCGGGTTGCACGTTCTCCTTTATTAATATTGATTCCCTTTCGTCTGTAATAGAGACCCTCCCAGGCGACGTGGTTCTAAGTAGGCCTCGCCCACCAGGGGTATTGGTCGGCCCTGGCCTGGTCCCCACTTCCAGGTCCTCGAGGCTCTCTTTCCCAGACCGTAGAGGTCCCACGTCCTCGTGGTCCCCAGGCGCCTGCTGGGTTCATGGGTGCGGCTGTGCATGAACCTGGGCCTTGCAGTTCAGGGGGCTGCCCAGGACGCCGGTGGAACACTCCTTCATTTCAATGCTCTGCCCGCATCGCCTCAGGCTTCTGGCCATACTGACTTTTCTCTGGGTCATTCAACAGGGTTTCTTCACCATGGCACTAGTGACATTGGGTCTGATCAGTCTTTGCTGTGGGGGCGTCCTGTACATATAGAGTGGTAAGCAGCATCTCTGGCCTCCACCCAGGGGAGGCCAATAGTACCCCCTCTCCGCCTGCTCTCCTCCCCGACACTAGGGTCCAGACGTGGACCCTAATTGAGAACCACTGCTCCAAGGCCATCCTCCCCTCAGCCTGAGGGCCACTCTGAGTGCTGTTTCTCAGACCAGCTACCCCATTTCTTCTCAGCTGCTGCTGGAAAACCCGCATGCAAGGTGGGGTCCCATTACATGCTCAGCGACACTCCTTTGTGTTCTATGGCAGCATGGAAGGTCTGTCTTTGCCACCCAGGTGTCCCCAACAAGGAACCTGATCAGAAGTAGGCGGTACCTTCTCCCTGCAAGGTCTTTGTGACGTTCCTATAAATTTGTGCCTGTAAAATCTGCTGCCAGTTCAGTCCAAACATTCCTTTTCCTTCAGTTTCTACCTCCCCCGCTAGAAAGGACACTACCCAAGGCACTGGAAGGGAAATGGGAGCAGAACCTTGATCTAATGAGGGTGAAGAGAAGACAGGAGGAAAGGAGCAGGTACTGGAGGTAGAGCTAGGAGGCTTTGCCCATTGGAGTCCAACCTCACCTGTGTCCAGGGCTGCCAAATACCAGGCACTACCCTCCTTGGCTCTGGGATGGAGGAAAGAGCCCATGCTGGGTGGGGGTGTGGCTGTGGAGTATGCTTCCCAGCTGGCTATGGGCAGGGGTGGTGTGGAGGTACATAGCCCACAGTCACCCCTCACCTCAAGCCACTGGGGTACCAGCAGTAGTGAAAGAAATCTGACCAGCCTCATTTACCTGCCTGTCCCAGGCAGTCCATGGCCTGAGGGTTGGGGACCCCTGGTCTAGAGAGCAGAGATGTGAAGCATCAGTGATCCTCTTGCTGCCCCTGAAGACACAGCCTCCATGGGGTTTACAAATGTGAGTACATGGTTTCTGCCACATGACCTTGGAAGGAGTCCCTGACCTCAGATGAGATGGCCGCCCCAGCCAACACCACATTGCAGCCTGTGACGTCCTGAGTAGAGGACCCAGCTAAGCCACAGGTGCCTGGACTTATGACCCAGAGGAACTGTGAGAAAACTAGTGTCTTGTTTTACACCATTGTATTGGTCATTTGTTATGCAGTGTAGATAACTAGTACATTTCTTGTGTTAGTTTGCTACATGTGCAATAACAAAGTGCCACAGGCTGGTGGGCTTAAACAACAGAAATTTATTTTCTCTCGTTTCTGGAGACTAGAAGTCTGAGAAGTCAGCAGGGCAGGGTCCTTCTGAGGCCTCTCTCTTTGGCTTATAGATGGTTGTCTTCTCCCTGTCCTCTGTCCTCTCATGGTCATCCCTATGTGCATGTCTGTATCCTCATCTCTTCTTATATGGACACTAGTCATACTGGCTTAGGGTCCATTCTAGTGACCTCATTTTACCTTAATCACCACTTTAAAGACCTTATATCTCTGAATACAGTCATATTCTGTCTCAGAAGAAAAGATGTGAAACAAATATGACAGGGTTGACCCCTTTGAGTTCTGAGTTGGAGACACCAGGAACCTGCCATCTGTAAATTCTTAGAATTTTAAGTGAAACAAAGTCCCTCTGGGACTGGGCAAGAGAAGTAGCAGATGAGTGGGGTGGAAGCAGGGAGGGACAGCCTTGTCTGGAGCTCCTTGCTGGTCCTGACACCTTGGTTTCTCTGTCTCCAGATTAGAGGAAAATTTAGAGGCAGGGTCTCCACATTCTAAGTGCAGTGAGGTCTGCGAAGGAGGCTGAGGAAGAGTCCTGAGGTCTGGGCACCACCTTTGGCCCAAACCCTTCATGGCTCCCCTTCAATCCTGCCCTCATAACACAACTCCTACCTCGCCTGTGGGCTTAGCCCCTGTCCACTTCTCTGACTTCACTTCCCACCATCACTCCCTCTCTCACACCAGTCAAGTTTGCTCCTGCCTCAGGACCTTTACACCTGCTGCAGATCTCTGCCTGGTTGCAGGATAACTGTCACCTCCTCAGAGAGGGCTTCTCCATCTGAAACGGCACCCTTTCCCAATCCAACCACCAACTTATTGTGCAGCTTTAGAACCTTCACAGCACATCTCCAGCTGGGATTTTCTTGTGTATAGGTGTCCCTCCCAGACTCCTACAGGAGCAAACAGGGCATGTCTTACTCATCACTGCACCCTTGGTCTCTGCACACGATAGGTGCTCCATAAATGCCCATTGTGAGGGCCGGAACAGGGGAAAGGAGCTTATACATACATACCTTCCACGACCTGGCAGGGCAGATCCTCAGCAAACACCAGATGAGGTGGCCCCAGCTGTGGGCGATTCTTAGCAATTACTAAGACAGGAGGAGAATGGCCCAAAGTGTGCAGGCAGGGCCTCCCAGTACCAGCCCAGGAGTTGGCGCCCCCTAGTGGAGCACCCCACGTCAGATCCTGCAGGGCCTGCAGCCCTGGGTGTGTCCCAGGCCCCTCCTGGCAGTGGCGCAGAGCTGACCAGCAGATATTGCCCTTGGCTCCCTGTGGCAGATGCAGCCTCACCCTGGAGCCACAAAGTGGCAACTCCTTGCCTGTCTTGGGACATGACCACCAATCCTCAGAGAACTGGGGTCCACTCCTCCAGCATGGGATGGTGACCCTGGTCACCTAGTAAACCTGCAGCTGCTGACCTCACTATAGTCGTCAGCCCATGCAGACTCACAGCACCTCTGGGACATGGCCTACTGCCTGCTGCTGGCTCTGGGTTGCCACCACTATGCTGCCCCTGCCCAAGATGCTGCTGGCAAGGCAGCAAGCCTAGCAAACAAGGGTGTGGTCTTGGGGCAGCCACTGACTAGGTTTGAACCCCTGCTTTGCCATTTACTTGCTGTGTGATCTTGGACAAGTCATGGAGCCTTGATTTCCCCCCCATGCTCCTTCTCATCCCAGCTTTAACACTGACGTCATTGAGGCTTAAATTAGAAAAGATATGAGGTCTCCAAGTGGTGACACTGGGATTTTTTTTTTTTTAATTTATTCTGTAACATTGTACATTTTCGTGTGGTTACAGTGTATTCACATCTGGCAGTTCTCATTTCAAAAAAATAGAACCTTTATTCTATTCCCTCCTTCCAGCCAGAAGTGGTTCCACCAGTCTTCTATAATGTGCTACTGCTAATTTTATCAGGGCACCATTTGGTGAAAAAAAAGAGCATTTATAGTGAGGCTACTAAGAAATATTACTCTTTAATAATTAATGACTAGGAGAGATTTTAGAAAGTTCTTGATGTCCCTCCTATTTTTCCCCTCAAGGATTACATCCCAGCTCTGCTGCTCTGACTTTGGGTGACTGTGCACCTTGACCTCACTTTCTCCTTCAGGAAACAGGGGCAGTAATTCCTGTCAGTGCCCAGGAAGGGGAGACATCAGCAAGCTGCCTGGGCACTGGGAATCCCTGGGAAACACCCTCACTTTTATGTCTCTGTCTCTTCCCGTGCAGATGCTGGGGCCCCTGGGCAGTCCAGGCCCGGCCTCAGCAGCTGCAACCACTGTCCCCGGGGATGTGGATCTAATGGGAGCTCAGAAGGAACCCTCACTGAGCCCCCTCCCCTCCCGTGGTGACTAACAGTCCCCAAGGATGCCCAGGTCCTAACCCACAGAACCTTACATGGACAAGAGGCTTTGCAGATGAGATTGAGTGGAGGGTCTCAAGTGGAAGAGGTGACCCTGGTAATCAGGGGCCAGAAATGTAATCCTCATAAGAAGGAAGGTAAGAGAACAGGATTGGATGAAGGAAGCAGAGATTGGGGTGACACACTTTGGAGACTGAGGAAGGGGCCACAGGCCGTGAAATTGGAGGGAGAGGGAGGTCTACAAGCTAGAAGAAGCAATGGCATGGATCCTCCCCTGGAGTCTCCAAAAGAAAGATCTTGATCTTTGCCTGTAAGACCCACCTTGGACTCCTAACTCCAGAACTGCAAGAGAATGAATGAATGCAGTTTTAAGGCACTAGGTTTTCGGTCATGTGTTACAGCAGCCATAGGACACATGTCCTGTGGAGAGCGGGTTGCAAGCTGACAAGGTCCTTGCAATTTGTGAGGTCAATCAAGGGTTGCATCACCTCTACAAATCCTCCTAAGAATGGGAAGTAGGAACTGATGGAAGAACAATGCGGGTGTTGAAATGCAAACAATTATAGCAGGGTTACCCTATGGAAATGTAAATAATTATAGTAGGATGTGGAGACCGCATGGGGAGAATCTCATTTTAGCCAGCAAACGTATGATCTTGTATAAAAGCAACTTGCAAAAATAAATTGCTCTCTAGTCCATCATCAGTGGATAGTGGGCCTCCTGATCCCAGCTTTCTGTCTTTCTTTTCTCAATCTCCCACCATTCCCACTCAGGATTACTTTCCAGGGCTGTTTTGGACACATCAATTTCTGCCTTCCCGATGCAGATCCCCGACACAGTCCCCAGGGTGGCAGTGACACACCCCATCCCACTGGACCAGCCAGCCCACTCAGCCAACCTGCCCACAACACTGCCAGCCCCTGTAGTTCTCTCCCTCTCCAAACACCAGGGTCCCCTGAGACCCTCTGTAGAATGTCTTAGGGGAAACCGTGCCCATGTTTTCCCCTCTCTCCCACCACAGCTGCACCCAAGACAGCCGCGCCCCCGCCAGTGTCACCCACCTAAGCAACCTGGCCCAGCCTGCGCATGACCCACCCCTCTAACCTGTTCCCTGGCTGCACTTGAGAGTGAAATTCAGGGCTTAGGGGTTAACCCCCGCCAGGAGCAAATTCCTCTTGCTGGCTGGAAACCTTGGGCATAGTGAGCCCCTCTCTGAGCCTCAGTTTCCCTAGGATGCTGGATCTGAAGCAGAGGGAGGCAGGAAGGCATGGGCAGGTGTGTCTGGAGGTGGTTAGGCAGATGCAGGGTGTCTGCTCCATAGCTCAAGGCCCCTGTACATCTCCTCCTCCCTCACAGCCTGCACCCAAGCTTCCCACCACCCCCTCCAATTAAGGGTCCTCAATGCTAACTGATATGGTTGACTCATTGACTGGGCTCCTGACATTGCCTCCCTGCTAAGGCTTTTGTCATCTTAATTGGCCATCTCCAGACGCTTTTCTCTGCCCCCTCCCAACTACACCACCCTGCCCCATATCCCAGGTCCAACTATGTGCTAATTGGGCCTCTGGGGGTGCACAGAAATCTCCCTCCCCTGCCCGCCCCGCCTTCCTATATCAGCCCCCCACCTACTGTTCCACAAACCTCAGGGTCCTGCTCCCAGGAGGTAGGGACCAGGAGGACACGGGAGGGATACCTGGTCATTATCCCCAGCCCTATCTCCTGCAGCCCAGGTCGTGCCCTCCCCTCCAGAGTCCACGGCCCCTTGCAAAGGCCATCCTTCCTTGTCCCCCTCTCCAGCCCTGAGCCCCCAGCCCTGGCTGCCCCTCTCTTCTCACAGATGTGGAGGGGTGCCTTCTGATCAGCAGGAATACTGTGGGAAGTTACCTGGTCATGCACCCTGGTGCCCCTGCAGTCCCTGGAGTATCCGAGCCCAGCCCCAGGGAGCTGTGTGCCTTTGTAAGCAGGGCGGCTACCCACATGCTGCGTGTCCTGCATCCCCGGAGGATCCGGCCTCCCAAAAGGAGACCCAACCACAGGAGGTTCTTGTACAACCAAATCTGCAGGTGAGCTGGGGATGGGCTGAGGAGTGTGTGGGGAGCGCCCAGAGGCCTGGGTTTGGAAGGGACAAGGCCCAGAAAGAACAGAGAGAGGTGGCCTCCAGGGTGGGTGCTGCCACACTTAGCATGCACTTAGTGAGCACCTCCTGCATGCCATGCCCAGAGACCCATCAGCAAACATAGCCTCTGAGCTCCCTGTCTTTACGGACTTATGTCTGGTGGGGGAGCCAGTAGGTCAGGGGTGGCCAAAACAAAGAATTAAATGGTACATACAATGCTACAGGCGGATGGACCTTCAAAACATGATGCCAAGGGCAAGAAGCCAACATGAAAGGCTGCAGGTGGCGGGTTCCCTGCATAGGAACTGGAACAGGCAAACCTACAGACATAGATAGCAGAACGGTGGATTCCAGGGCCTGGAGGAGGGGGATAGGAGGGATTGTTAATAGCTATTGGGTCTCCTTCTGGGGCGATGAAATGTTCTGGAACTAGACAGGGTAGTAGCTGCAGAATATCGTGAATGTGGTAAATGTCACTGAATTGCACACTTTAAAATGGTTCATTTTAAGTTATGTGAATTTTACCTCAACTTTTAAAAATGGTATGGTATGTCAGAAGGTGGTGAGTGCTGTGGAGGACGTGCTGGAGGAGATCTGACATTTTAGGTAAAGTCACTGGGGAAGAAGCACTGAGAAGGTGACATCTGAGCACAGCCCTAGGGAGGGAGCAGAGGAGCCTTCAGATGACTGAGGGAAGGGCACTCAGGCAGGGCACGGGCATTCTGGATCCACTCATCTTTCTCCCATGGTACCCCAAAATCTATCTCCAGACCTCCCCACATTCACACACACACTACAGACCAGCACTCAGATCCAGGGACAGAGCACTTATTGCCCCCAGAGGCCCTCACAGCGCCCACCAACCACCATGCTGATCGCTCTCACTGTCCATCAGGTTAACCATTCTTTGAATGTTCTCTCAGTGGAGTCCTAGGCTACTAATTGTGAGTCTTGCAGTCTTTGGTCACATTATGCTTGGGCATTACTCTGTTAAAACTGCAGTGATCAAACACCACAGACTGGGCAGCCTGAACAACAGAAATCTACTTTCTCACAATTTTGGAAACTAAAAGTCCAAGATCAGTATGTGCTCACATGGTCCTCCTCCCTCTGTGTCCAAACACCAGTCCTGTTGGGGTAGGGCCCAACTTTAATGGCATCATTTAAACTTAATCACCTCTTTAAACACCTGTTTCCAAATATAATCACATTTTGAGGTCCTGGGAATGTCAGAAGCTACAATTCAGCCCATCACAATTTGTGAGACCCATCCGTACTGTTACTGAGGAGAAACCTGTTCAATTATCCAGATGGGAGTTGCTGGAGATGTCCCCAGGGGGCAGATTCAAGTGCTAAGAGGAAGCAGAATGTACAGGGCATCATTGTTACCAATGCACAGTTAACTCATAGCACACTTTTGCATGAAATTATTTTCTAAAGGCACCCTTAAGACATTTTTCACTTTTGTATGTTGGAACGTGCTCATAATAAATGTAAATGTCAAAGTGTGCGTAGTGCTAGATAAGACGTGCTGCCTTGTGCAGCACATGACCCCCACAGCCAGTCAGAGCTTCCCTATAAATGGAGTCAGAAATACTTAATTGTCAGACTTGAGAAAAATGGACCCAGGGGCAGGAAGACTAGCATGGAGAAGAAAAATGGGGAGGGAGAGAAGGCACAAATCACATCTGAGAAGAAAGATGGGAGGAGACCTCTTCATAGTCACCCAGCTAATAGCTAATGCCTGTCTCTCTGCAGGCAGTTTGCCAAGATTGAGGCCGCCACCCAGCACCTGGCCCTGTCCCTTCTGTCTCAGGAGGCACCTCCCCAGAGACCGCCGCCCCAAAGACCGCCCCTGCCACCTCCATCCCCCTTCTTGGGAGTGGCCCATGCTGTGGCCCCCTCGGAGGACCCCCATGCTGGCCCCAGCCTGAGCCTTGCTGTCCTAGATGCTTCTACCCTCAACCTCTTTGATGACATTGCACTCACTTTCGAGTGTCCCTCAGTATCACATGACCTGTCCCAGCTGGACCTCAGGCAGGCCCCACATTTCTATGATCCCCTGACCCCACATACCCTAGGGGGAGGGGACAGATTCTTGGCTCTTGAGGAAGGCTGGGTGGGCAGGTGGAAGATGCCTTGTACCTGCCATTCCCAGGGGATCCCTGAGGGATGGGGGACCTGTTCCCTATGATACCCAGTCACAAGCCACCCCTGGCCCCAGGACAAAACAGAGGCCTCCCTATGACAGCTCTCTGATCCCCTGCCCCAGAGCCCCCATCCCTTCCACTCCCCTCCTGACAAACCCTGGGGAAAATGACCCAGACTCCCATCTCAGCCCAGAGCCTCACCTCTGCCTCTATCAGGGGTCCCTTGCTCTCTCCTTCCCCACCTTCTCCCTTCTCTCCTCCCAGCCCATCCCCCTGGCATCCCCACTCTAGTCCCCTCTCACCCTGGCTCATCACTGCCTTATGTATGGTCGATCTCATTTATTCCCAATGTTCTGAGCACCTACCATGTGCTGAGGACTCAGCAGTGAATAAAACAGATAAAATCTCTGCCTTTGTGGAGTCCACATGGAGGGAGGGCAGTTCAGGGGACTGACAATGAGTACATTCATACACTTTTAAAATGCAAGATAAATTTTCCAGTTTCAGATTGGAATTACTACTGTTTAGAAAATAAAACAGCAACCTGACCAAGTAGCTATTTGACACTGGTGGTCAAGGAAGGCCTTGAATAACAAGAAGGAGCCTGCCATGTAAAGGCCCTGAGATGGGACACTGAGGAGCAGCGTGGCTGGAGTAGAGCGAGCAGGGGGAGAATGTTGAGAGGTGACAGTGGAGAGGTCAACAAAGGCAGACAATGAACTGGGAGTTTAGATGGAAAGTACTCTCCGACTCTTTCTCTCAACCCTATTTCCAGGCACAAAGTCTAAATACTAGAAACACCACCCCTGGGAGGCAGGCGCCACACAGATGGGGAAACAGGCTGCATGAACACAGGATAAGTGGCCGTAGGGGTTGGGGTCACCTAGGCTTCGGGCTTCATTGGTCTTTAACCCTGTCCTGGAAAGTGGCTGGGACGCTCAGTTTCTGTCTCCAAATAGAAGGCCCAGGGTTCGAACCCCCGGCTCATTCCTGCCCTGGGCGCAGCCCTTCTCTCCCTTGGCCTCGACAGCCGGGTCTGTTCCAGTCGGCGGGTCGCCACCACTCTGCACAAATAGAGCTGCGTTCTCCACACCCACTGCACGGCCCCCCCAGGCCCGCCACTCATGCCCCTTACGGCTCCCCATTGGACGGACGCTCTACCTTCCCTCCCTGAAGGCCAATCACAGTTTCAGGCAGAGCAGTAGCGCTTGCGGATTGGTTAAAATAGGGGCGGGGCAGAGCTGAGCCACTCCCAATTTAGGCAGCTCGGCCAGTGGGCGAGCCACGAGTCCAAACAGTGACCGGGTCTTGGAACCCCGTAGGCGGACGGCAAGAGGCGGAAGACTCCAGGGCTCACCTGCCCAGGGGCGGAAGCTGAACTCGAACCTAGCGTCTTCCGGGTAAGTTCCCAACGTCCCGGTGCTGGCGGGACCAGCCTTCCCCCCTTTCAGGTGGCGAAACTGAGACTCTGCCAGGACGTCCTGTGCCGAAGTCACACAGCCAGGGCTAGGACTCCTGCCCGGGCCCTACAAAACTGGCTGGCCAAGGACTGGAACCCTCTGCGGTTTATGCCTGCCTTCCCTTTGTCCCGGGCCAAGTTTCGCATTGTCTTCGTGGGGTGGGTGGGTTTAACCTCCATTTCTCCGAGGAGGAAACTGAGGCTCTTGACAGAACGTGAAACTTTCCCAGGGCCACGTAGCCGGGAAGTCCGGACTGCAGGGGCTGGGTCCGCAGAGGCCACAAGGGGATCTAAGCAGCCCTGCCCGCCCCCAGGTTCCCGCCCACCTCAGGCCACCCTTCCTTCTCCTGCCTAGCCCTACCCCCACCCAGAGCTCCGTTCTGGACCCACTCATCTTTCCCTTGCCACACACCCAAATCTGTCTCCAGACTGCCCCACATTCACACACACACTACCCACCCCAGCTTTTCATCTTATGCCAAAAACCAGTTCCCCTGTCCAGTTCCCCAATTAGTCCCTGGGATTTGCCACCCACTGACCAGAAACCTGGGGGTCTTCCTTCTTGGCCCTTCTCCCAAAGCCCTGCATCTCTCTGTCCTGCCTCCCTCCTCTCCGTCTGTGCTGCCTAAACTGTACCCTAGGCCTTGTCCTTGACCCTCTGGACCTCAGCCCCAGCTTTCTCCCTGACCTCTGCCTCCAGTCCAGTCCCACAGCAGCCAGTGAGGCCTCCTTTTTATTTTATACTTTGCAAACTTTTAATGGAAGAATATCACATATGCAGGAAAACATAGACGTCACAGATACACAAATCGAGTAACTTCACCAAGTGAATGCTATAGTGTAGACAGCATCCAAATCCAGAACATCCCCTACATCTCAGAAGCCCCCCATACCCCTTTGTCACTATCCATGAAGGATAACCATTATCATAACTTTAACGCCACAGATGGATGTGGCTCGGTTCTCACCTTATGTGACTCTTCCCATACTATGTTTGTCCCTGACTGCACAACCTGTTAAAAACTGTCAGTTCAAAAGGAACAGAGTAGAACACAGTGAAAATCAGATCTTCGCTCTGTTGTCCCTCAGTGACCTATTATTCCCCTTCCTGAAGTCCCTGCTACTTACTGCCTGCCAGAGTACAGATATAGATTGTAGCAGTCATACACTTTTCCCATCCTTTTTGGGGGCCACAAATGGAAGCATTGCTATACACACCATTCTGCTTTTTTTTTTTTTTTTTAATATTAACATTAACATCTTTTGGCCACCTTTGCATATAATTACTTTAAAAGCTTGCAATTATTCCTGGCTGCAAAGAATTTCATAATGTGGATACACCGTAGCTCATGAAAGCAGTACCCTAACCTTGAAGGTTTAGGTGGACTTCTACTGGCTTGTTCTGCAGGAGTCTGGTAGTGAATAAGCTGTTTCATTTCACAAGCAAGTCTGCAGGATAAATACTTAGGAGCAAGTTTTCTGGGTCAGAGTTCTGCTTGTGTATCTGTTATTTTAACAAATGTGGTCACGTGGCTCTACCACGTAGGAACTATCCACTGGCCTCCTACTAGTCCGAGGGAGGGGGAGTTCCTGGCTGCTACAGACCTTGTTGTAGGCTTTTGGACATTCTGGTCTGACCTGAATGTCTGGTCTCACTCCCACCATCAGTGGAAGCAGCTCCCCCTAGGCTGTAAGAGGGATACAACTGGAGAGGATGTGGCTTTTTTTCTCAGGAATCACATCTCACTCCTTGGGTTACCCACAGTGGGCTCCTGGGCAGGTCACATCACTGCTAGGGCCTCAGTTTCCCCCGGGTCAGGGTGAGGGTTACAGTTGGAGCGTGAGATTCGAGACAGTCGTTAAGGACTTGGAAGAAATCCCCATGCACTGTGCCATCTCAGGAAGGAGGGGGCTTCCTAGGGCTCCGGAGAGCGAGGCTGAGACTTGGGGTAGGCAGGGTCAGATGGGGCTTCCCAGAGAGTGACCTCCCGGCTGAATAGGACACATTAAGAAAAAGTGTTCTGGGTCTGGGAACAGTCGATGCAAAGCCTGCAGGTGGGAAGAAGAGAATGAGAATGGCCCTCAAGGTTTAAGTGCATGGACCCAGGATGTGCAGAGAAGGCACACATAGCCCCTGCCTGACCCCACCCCTTGGCCCCTCTCCCTACCCTCAGGACATGGCATCTGTGAGGCCCTGCCTGGGCCGAGTCCTCCCAGAATCGTCCATACTGTTTCTGTGTGACATGCAGGAGAAGTTCCGCCATATCACGCACTTCGCTGAAATTGTCTCTGTGGCCGCCCGAATGCTCAAGGTACAGGTCCTTCCTCCCTCAGACACAGGGTGCATCCCCTCCTCCCTCAGTCCAGGGGTACAGGCCCCCAGCTCCTCCCTTGGGCAGGGTTTTGTTGCCCCTCCCGAGCACAGGTGGCCCAGCTGCTGGAGATGCCAGTCGTGCTGACAGAGCAGTACCCACAAGGCCTGGGCCCCACAGTGCCTGAGCTGGGGGCCAAGGGCCTGCAGCCCCTGCCCAAGACCTGCTTCAGCATGGTGCCAGTGGTGCAGCAGGAGCTGGACGCACAGCCCCACCTGCGTTCTGTACTCCTCTGTGGCATAGAGACACATGCCTGCATCCAGGTGAGACCCTGACTGACCCCTGGGACTCCCCCCCATCCTAAAAAGATGTTTCTTCTTGACCCCTGGTAGGACCCCCTTCCTGACCTATTACCCCCTCCTGACCTAGGACTTAATCCTCACTCAGGACCCCACTCTACCTGGGATACCCATCCTGCCCTGGGATCCAGTTGTAACCTAGGGCCTCCTGCCCTGGTCCAAGCCTCCCTCATCTCTATCCCTGCTCCCCAGTCACTAACCCAGGACCTCTGTTCTTGTCTGAGGTTGGCCCTGACTTCTCTCTGCTCCTAGACCACAGCCCTGGACCTCCTGGATCAGGGCCTTCAGGTCCACGTGGTGGTGGACGCCTGCACCTCCCGCAGGTGAGAGGGTCCCACGAGGGGTGGGTGCATGTGGGGTGTACACAGGACACCCAAGAAGAATGAGGAGGTAGATGTCTGGATTGCACGCTGACACCCTCCCCTGCAGCCAGGTGGAACGGCTGGTGGCACTGGCCCGGATGAGGCAGAGTGGTGCCTTCCTCTCCACTAGCGAAGGGCTCATTATCCAGCTACTGGGTGATGCCTCCCACCCCCAATTCAAGAAGGTAACTGGCCCCCGACCTCCCACCTCTCATGTATCCAGCTTCTCAGCACCCAGCAGTCTTTGCTCAATACATCCGGGAACACTATAGGCCTCCAGGGGGCGGTCTCAGTTCTCTCCATAAATCATTGAGAGCAGAAGCTTGCAATAAGGACTGGAGAAAGTAGGGAGTGGCTTGCATCAGGTGGTCTCTGAGGCTTCCTGGGAGGTGATTTTGGAGTGACATGAAGACAGGAGTGAACCAGGGAGACACAGAGGCCATGTAGATTGAGCCCCCTGGGCCCCTCCACCCCAGCCCTTCCCCCATCTTTGGCACTCAGACTCAGCCTTTCACCACACTGCCCAGTGGCTTTCCTAGTACCAGGTCTGACCAAGTAGTCACTACTGCTCCACACTCTTTGTCTACAGGATAACAGGACATTCTAGAACTTGATATTCCTGGCCCTCTGATCTCTGCCCCTTCTCCTCCTCTTAATTCAGTTCTGTTGAGCTTTTATTGAGCAACAAGTGAGAAGTCCAGGGGCAACAGCAAAAGCCAGTTCGTATTCCATACACTTTGTGGTCTGGTGCTGGGAAAGGACTATACTGAATGTGTGAGAAATAAGAAGCAGGGCTCAGAAAGGGGAGGAGCAGCCAGTCATGCAGAAAGTTTTTCTGCCTAAGGGACCACCTGGGTCCAAATCCTGGAGATGGGATTGAATTTGCCTTATTCCAGGAGCTGTAATAAGGCACAGTGAGTGAGTGTGGAGGAGGGGAGGCTGGGAGGAATTAGACCATGTCTTCATGGAAGATTAGGGATTTTAGTGAGCAGCAGCCATGGGGGCATGCACAGGGGAGCTGGCCATGTCAAATCTGCAGTTTAGTATTGGGTGGCCAGTGGATATGGGTGGGTGTCAGGAATGAGGGAGACCAGAATTGTGGCAGTGGGGATGCAGGTTTGAGTTATTTTTATTGTTTAATTAATGGAGGTAATGATGGGGTTTGCTGACAGGTGCAGTGTGGGGCTTTGGAAGAAGGTAGCCCACAGAAGGCTTCTAGGTTGTCAGCTTGAGCAGTTGTGCTCATGTTGTCTACTGCTTGCAACAGAACAGCGAGTTTCTGGGGTCGAGTTGTGATGGACATGTAAGAGGCAGTGGAGAAATGAGTCTGTTGTTGAGGGGAAAGACATGAGTTAGATTTGGAGTTTGGGGGGATGGGAGAGGTGAGATGACTTAGGAAGAAGCAGGTGTAGACAAGAAGCCCCAAGACAAAGTCAATAGTGGTGCAAGCAGACCAAGATTAGGAGCTAACCTAGATGGGTATAGTGAAAGGGAGGCCCCAAGAAAAGTTCAGAGTAGAGGGAGTGGTTGATTTGGCCATTTGCTGCCAGGAAGGCAAGGGAGATGAAAGTGGAGAACTGTCCCTGGGATCTGCCATGGAGATGGGGCCCCTGGACTGTTGTTCCTGACCCCAGTCTTCCGGCTACAGATCCTGAAGATTATAAAGAAGCCTGTTCCAGACACCGGACTACTTAGCCTTTTCCAAGTCCAGAACCCTCTCTTCCACTGAACTCCCACCCTTCCTTGAGGCGATAGCTCCCTCCTGTCACCTGGACCTTGGTGGAAGCGCTTTCCCCCATCGTTGGATCCCAAAAGTGGTGCAGTCCACCGGGAGTACTGCCCCTTGAGTGGGAAGGCAGGTGCTGCTTTGCCACTGGGCGGCAGTTCCAGGAAATGCAAATGAGTTTTTGGAAGCTGGCTCACCATTGGTGGAGTCGCGCTGGAGGTGGGGCTCTGCCCCCAGCCACTTCAAGGAGCGAGAAAGGGAGGGGGCGGGAGTGTCACAGACAGTGAGGGATCCGGACTTGCAGAATAAACATTTGAGGTGGCTGTGGACCGAACCATTCTTGGGTTGAGGGGGTATTCCGGGGGCTGCGGGCTGGGGGAGGGGAGGAAGCGGGGTCCCAGCAGGTGGGGAGGGGGAAGTGCCTCCTCAGCTCCAAGCTGGCGCGAGGCAAAGGCGAGGGCTGGCCCTGTCACATCTGCACGGAAAAGAACTGCGGGCCGGGTTGCCCAGCACGCGCCCCCCACCGGCGCGCGCACGCCTAGCCCGGCCAGCTGCAGACACGAGCTAGCTCTGCTTCCCCCAGCTGGCCCCCGCGCCACTGCTACCCCAGACTCCCCAAGGGTCCCGCATCCGGAAAGTGAGGTGAGCGCAACCGCACCCTGTGCGGAGGGGAAAACTGAGGCACTTGGAACAAGGGAATGGGAGGAAGAGACAAGCATGCAGATGAAAAGATGAATGGATCGGAAGGACAGATAGCTTCATCTGAGTGGGCCCTGCGCCCCGAAGGTGCAGGAGTCAGGGGATCCACAGGGGGCTCTCAGAATTCTGCAGCCCCTTTGGAAATCTGGAAGTGGGGACTCTACGGAACACCCCTCCTACCAGTCAAGGTCCCTCAGCCCCTTGAGATTCGTAGTCCTTGTTCCCTACCCCCCTCAACTTCGGGAGCCTAAGAAGGCAACCTCTTGAGTCCCCCAGGGACTCAGGCCTTAGAGCTCTCAACCAGCCCGCCTCCAGTGAGGAATCAGAGACCTCCAAACCTGAAAACCAGTCCCCAGAAACCGGTGTCAGAGTGCCCAGCACCCCTTCTCCCAAGGGACTTAGGAGTCCCAGCCTCCCCCCTCCTCCAGGACCCCCTGGGACCGGGCGTCAGCGCCCCCAGCCCCCGCTTTCCGGATCCAGGTTTTCCCCCCTCCTCATCCCCCATCCTGAAGCGTCGCGTTTCCGAGGCCGCGCTCGCGTCGCCATGGCAACAGGAGTCTATTTTGCGCTGGGAACACACAGCTCCACCGCAGCGCGCCCCACCTCACCCCGCCCCTCCAACCTGGGGCCAAGAGAGAGTGGGGGCACCCAGAGGGAGAGTGGGGTTCCAGAGTGAAGGGAGAGACACAGATGCTCGGAGGGTTAGAGATCTGTAGACAGCAAATCCGGGAAAAAGACACAGAAAGAGACATGGAGTCAGAGAGGTAGAGTTGGAGATGTGGAGACGGAGAAACAGGATGCAAAAGACAGAGAAGGGGTGGGGGCAGCGGGGAGGAGGAAAATGCTGGCATACAGGAAATTGAGACTCAGAGGAGGGGACAATGAGAGATGGGGACGTGGGATGAGACACGTAGAGACACCGGCTGAGAGAGACTGAGAGGGACGAAGACCCTGGACAGATTCTGTTAGAGGATAGAGGGAGGGGGTGATGGGAGGCCGGTCCTGAGAGGAGGGTTGAACCGGGAGACATCAGCGACTGGAAGGTCTAGGGACCTGGGTGGGGTCTCAGGGATCGAGTCCCACTGGCCTCCGGAAGTTCATCCCAGAGAGAGTTCACCTCTCATTCAGTCTCCGCCTCCACGGCGGCAAGCTGGGGGTGGGGGTGGGGCCAACGCTGCATCCTCCATGCTGCCGCCCCCAGTCCGGACCCCTCCGTTTCTTCCTCCACCTTCCCCCATCTGCAGGTCCGCCTCCTCTTGAACCCAGACTCCTGCCTTCTCTTGCCTGCTTTCCACATCTCTGCCCCAAACCAACACTCAACCCCCAATATTCCTGGGAGTCCCTCCCTTTGCACTCGGACCTCATGCGCCCCGCCACCACCTCTCCTTGCCTACCCACCGCGCAGCCCTCTCCAGCCCCAGCTCCGGCATCAGGGCTTCTGATTCTCTTTCTGGGTCTGTACCCCTTTACGGGTCTCTGTCCCGCTCTCTGAACCTCTGCCCCACTCCCAAGGCTCCCTTTCCCTGTCCCCTCCCCCAGTCGTGCTCCACGCTTCTCTGGAGTCAACTCACCTGGCCCCACCCAGCCTACCGAACCCTAGAACCCTAGCCCCTACATCCAGCTGGCTGGCTCAGGAGAGAGAGGAGGCGGGGTTGGCTGAGTTGAGACTAAGTGCTATGCAGGGTGGCAGGTTGTGTGTGTGTGTGTGTGGGGGGGGTGTTCTCCAGGAACCCAGCAACTGAGTAGGGCCTGCTCCACGACCCCTTCTCCAGCTGGCTCCCCTGATCTCTGTCCCCACATCTGTGTCTCTCAGGTCCTGGGCTAAGGTGGGATGCAGAGTGTGGGGAGCGAGGAGACTGGTGTTGGAAAGGCCTTCCTCTCTAGCTGTGGAGAAGTAAAGTGCCTCATTTTGTGGGGGAGGTGGGGGGTTATGGGTGGTGCTGTGTGTGTGGTGGGGAGTCACATGCTTGCTTCTAGAATCACCACTGCTGTGTGAGGGTATGTGTGCACACGTGTGTGCACCCACAAGATTGCATGACGGGGGGCTGTGATGTGTGTGGTTGCATGATGATGTGTAGCTGGCTTAGGCAGGTTGCTAGCCATGTTCTTGAGCTGTGTGTGGTCCCAGTGTGTCACAATATCTAAAATTGTGTCTGAGTCTTGTGTGCTTTAGGATGAAACACACAGACATGCCTGGCTGTGTGTCCACGTGGAGCTGTGCATTTCTGAGGGGGAGAGAAGCTTCCAGGTGTACCACCAGGACACCCCGGGTGTCCTTGAATGTTGTGTCTGAGACACTGCGTGGGTGTCCTGTGCTCTGTGTCACTGTGTGTATAAGTTCCGTTGTATGTCTATGCATAATTTTGTGTGAGCTAAGGGAGGAACTTATTCCCCTGTATCCTTGCATCTGAACAGGCCACTGTATCCCTAGGTGTGTGTCCCCTCCCCACCTTTAAGTGCTGCCCTGCATTGGGAGGTGTGTGGTAAGGTCAGGAAGCTGTAGGTCCCTTCATTGCTATAGGAGTGGTGCGTGTGTGTGTGTTTTGTGTATGGGTGCACTGTGGGTTTAAGGGGATTTGTGCCACTGTTCCCTGCCCCCCAGAGTTGCCAATGGCCTGGAATTGTTTCTTCCTGGGTGTGTGCACTATGTGCTGTTGTAGGAGACAATGGGAGTGTCCACAAAGGAAGAATTTGTGTTCATGGGCCCAGTGGAGACCTGGCCCAAAATAGGGACTGAGTGACATACTGCTAGCCCTTAAGGCAGCCTTTATGCAGATAAGGCAAAGGCACCCCCTGACCCAAAGCAGCTCTCCAGTGTCTGTGATTTGGCAGGCAGATGACACCCTTGCATAAGTCTAAAATGGGTGCCCCTTTCCACAGATGGATGTAGCCCCAGAGACGCACCTTAGGGAGGAGAGCTCTGCTGGATTCCAGCCAGACCCCGTTGTGCAGTATATAAACTGCTCAACCACACATAACTCAATGAATGAAAGAATCTACATCGCCATCCACATCACTGTGTGCGTGTGTCACTGTTGGAAGGGGTGTGTCCAATGCATGCCAATCATTTCCCTGTGGTAGATAATGTCATCCATGTTCTATGGGTGGTAGTACCCTGAGGCCCAAGTTCAAAGCCCTGGTCGGTATCTTATGCTGTCACCACATGGGAGAATGTGAGCTCAGGCAAATGAAGGGATTTCTTGGAACCTTGGTGTTCTCATTTGAAGTGTGTGTTTCGGGGGGGGGGGGGCTGGAAATTCCTTGATTACTACACCTAAAGGAACAGCATTTGTGGGGACTGAGGACCATATGAGTTTAAGCCAGAAGTTCTCAGCGGGAGCAACAGTGCCCCTCTAGGGGAATATTTGGCAATGCCTGGAGGTATCTTATGCTGTCACCACATGGGAGAATGTGAATGCTCCTGACATGTAACCGATGCTGCCAAACACCAGTCCCCAGAAGTCAGTACTGTACAGGTTGAGAACCGTGTGCTACCTCCTCCCACCTGCCTGGTCTATAAACTCCCATTCTCAACTCCAATCTCTTTCTCTCCCTCTTCCCCTTCTCATCCCCACCCCACACCTCTTTCTCTGGTCTGCCTTCATTCCCTCTCCCTATTCCTGCTGACTTTTCCCAACCTCCTCTCCTCATGGCCACGCTCCCTCTGCTCCTCTCAACTCCCTATCCTCCTCTTTCACCATATCTCACTTCTTTCTCTCCTTTACCCACTTTCATGGATCCTTCTCCCTTCATCACATCTTTCCTCTGGTTTCTGTCCACCCAACCAACATCTCCTTCCCGAACATTTCTCCCCATCCTCCACTCCGGTTGATCCTTTCCCTCCACCCATTAACACCATTCGCCTCCTGCATGGCCGGAGCTTGATTTTGTCACCCCTCCCTGCTACACACACACACACACACACACACACACACACACACACACACCACTCCCTTCCCCCATCCACTGCCTGGTTTGGCCCATGCCCTCCCCCTCCATGATTCCTGTCTCCATCCGGCTACCTTCCCTCAGCCTGCCTTCCTCATCCTCTCCAGCCACCGCTCTCCAAGCTTCCCCACCTCTGGTTATCTCTCCAGCCCTCCTCCCCAGCTTCGGTTCTCCGCTCAGCCTGGCGACCCTGTCCGACCTCCTGCGCGCCCCATGGCAGCCTTCCTGCTCCTCGGGACTATCCTGCTCATGGCCTCGACCGCGGGACAGGCCGGGGCACGCCCATCCAACACTACGAGCGCCGAGCCTTCTGGCCCGCTGCCCGCCCTGCTGGCACACCTGCGGCGCCTGACTGGGGCACTGACGGGCGGTGGGAGCTCGGCGGGCCCGGGCGCCAATGGCACAAGGACCAGCTCCGCGAGCGGGCCAGGCGCAGCAGCGCGGGCACCCCCTCCGGCGGAGCTCTGCCACGGCTACTACGACGTCATGGGCCAGTACGACGCCACCTTCAACTGCAGCACGGGCTCCTACCGCTTCTGCTGCGGCACCTGCCACTACCGCTTCTGCTGCGAGCACCGCCACATGCGCCTGGCGCAGGCCTCCTGCTCCAACTACGACACGCCGCGCTGGGCCACCACGCCGCCGCCGCTAGCCGGGGGCGCCGGAGGCGCTGGGGGTGCGGGCGGGGGCCCTGGGCCCGGCCAGGCCGGGTGGCTGGAAGGGGGCCGGGCAGGGGGCGCTGGGGTGCGTGGGGGCGAGGGCCCCGGGGGCAGCACGGCCTATGTAGTGTGTGGGGTCATCAGCTTCGCCCTGGCTGTAGGCGTCGGCGCGAAAGTGGCCTTCAGCAAGGCGTCCCGTGCGCCTAGGGCTCACCGGGAGATCAACGTGCCCAGGTGTGTGCTTGCTGGGGCAGAAGGGTTGGGGCGTGGGGGCGGGACCTGGGCAATAGAAAGTGGAGCCACGGGGGCGGGGGGGGGGGGGGGCTACAGGGATAGGGGCGAGGTCAGGCAGCCACGGTGAGACCAAAGGCCTGGTTGTTGAGTGCCCAGGAAGGCTCGGGCCTCACTCATTCCATAAATACTTCTTGAGCACTTTCTGTGGGCCAGGAGCTGGGGATACAGCAATGAACAAAACAAGGTCCTGGCCCTGGTGGGTAAACTTGGCTTCTAATCCAAGGTTTGCTGCTTGCGGGCTGTGTGACCCCAAGCAAGCTGCTGAACCTTGTTGTGCCTCTGTTTTCTGGTCTGTACAATGGGGCTAATCAATGTTTCCCACCCATTCAGACTGTAATGAAGATTAACTGGGTCGATTCATCTCGAGCCCTGGCACACAGTAAGCCCTCAATAAATGTTGGCTACCATTATCATAAATGTTGGTTGGTGGTCCAGACAGTAAGTAAAAAAATCCATAGGCAATATACTTTTAGATATTGATAACTGCTGTGGAGAATATGAAGCAGCGTAGCAGGTTGGGGGACGGTGTTTTATATAAAGTGGTCAGCAAAGCCCTCTCTGAGCAGAGACTTGAAGGAAAGGAGTAAGTCAAGTAGATATCTGTGGGAATGGCATTCCAGACCGAGGGAATAGCACGTCAAAGGCCCTGAGGTGGAGTGTGTGCAGGGCACCAAAGGGGCTGATGCAGCTGGAGAACAGGGGTGATGAGGAGGTGGACAGGAGCAGGCAGAGGCTGGGTTTATTCTAGGGTGATGGAGAAGCAACCAGAGGGTCCTGAGCTGAGGCTGTGCAGTGAGACTAGACTGCAAGGGATAAGGGCAGAAACAGGAGACCAATTAGGAGACTACCAATGATCCAGATGAGAGATGGGGCTGGAGCAGCAGGGGTGGTGAGAAGTGATACCATTTGGGATGTATTTTGGAAGTCAAATTCACAAGATTGCTGAGAGGCATCAATGAAAGAGAAAGAGAAGTCAAGGGTGATTCTAAGACTTAGGGTCTACATAACTGTCAAAATGGGACACCCGTTATCCCCATGAGAAAGGTTGCAAAAGGAACAGGATTAGAGGTGTCAGGTCCTGGTGGGGTAGGGCCACAAGAGGGCGATGTGGCAAGGACCACGGAAAGGATGGGTCCAAACAAATTGGGGAAGGGGTGCTTCAAGCAGGAAGTGTGGTCTGAAGGACCCTGGCATAGGCAATGCTCAGACTACCATTAGAGAGGGGCATGACCAAAGACAAGAAGCCCAGGAGAGCTGAGCTGACAAATTACCTGAAAGGTAAGGAGGGGAAAGAAGCCTGGGTCCTCCCTCTCCCTACCCCTACCACTAGTCCCCAGGTCACTGACCATCCCTCTGCCACTTCTAGGGCTCTGGTGGACATTCTGAGGCATCAGGCAGGGCCTGGGTCCCGTCCAGACCGGGCACGAAGCAGCTCCTTGACCCCAGGGCTTGGCGTTCCCGACAGCATGACCCCCAGGACACCCAAGAACCTCTACAACACCGTGAAGCCCTCTGATCTCGGTGAGTGTGACCTGGGAGCTCCAGCAGCCTCTGACTATGGCCCTCATCCCTGTAGCCCCACTCTCTTTATATGGTTCAACCTCCCACTGCACAGGCCCCCACCCCTTCAGCTGCAGTCTCCCTGGCTTTGCAGAGAGAGAGACTTCCTCCCTCCCTGCCTTCTGTGGACCCCCTGGGTGGGCGCCATGGATACCACAGTGATTTAGATTTAGACATTCTCAGCCTTGGTACTTGACAAACTCCCATAGCCAACAACACACAAGGACACACCTAACTATTGAGATAAAACTTGTCTGGAGCCAGACTGTCTGAGTTGGCATCCTGGCCCCGCACCTGTGTCACCCAGGCAGGTCCCTGTCCTCATCCAGAAAATGAGAAGCATACAATGGCTCCCTCATAGGGCTGCTGTGAAGGTCCAATGAACTAATGAGCCAAGTGCTCAGAGCCATGCCTGGCCCAGAAAATGTGCAGTGTAAATGTGAGCTGTTGTAGTATTTCACAGTGAGTGTGTCAATGGAGAAGTTGGGGAGCTGGGACAAGCCGAAAGGGCTGCCTCCTGAGGAGGAGGATGAGGGTGAAGACTCCCCCAGGAAATGTGGTTCAAACAGTGGCCTGGAGGGTGAGGAGTGTAACTTGGGCTGGGGGAGCTCTGGGTGGCTGGGGCAGAGCTCATGAAGCCAGGGAGAGGGTGGGCAGACACACCTGGGGGACTCTGAGTGCCAGGCTGAGCTGAGGAGCTCTGCCTTTTGTCCTGATTGTGATGGGGAGCCACGGAGAACTTGAGAATAGTCAGACATGGAGGAAAATCATCCCCTGTGAAGGGAGAGAGATGAGAAGAGGGCTCGGGAGGAGACTGGGGTGGTGACCCAGGCTGTAAAGGATAGGCCTGAGCTGGGTGTGAACAGCAGTAATAAGGAAGAGATGTTTGAGATGGATTTGGAGAGATGAGTAGGGATTCTTCCGGCAAAGAAGGGGAGGCAGGGATTCAAGGCTGCGAGAACAGCATGTGGAAAGGCCCTGTGGCAGGACTGAGCTGGCCCCCTTTAGGGGTCTGAGAGAAGGGTGGCTTGAGGGGAGGGATAGGAGATGAGACTGCAGCTGGGGCCAAGTCTCACAGGCCTCAAGTGCCACTGCCAGCTTAGACTGTTCCCCATGGGTAATGACAACACATGAGAAGAGTATGGAGCAGCAGAGGGGCAAGGGTGAGTGTTGCAGTGCTACAGTGGGACTGATCTTGAACATGGCTCACCAGGTAGCCAAAAGACTGCTCTGTTGATCCAGGAGGGAGAGGCAGACCAAGGCAGAGATTCAGGAGGCAGGAAGGACCACAGCTGGGGGTACCAAGTGGATGTGAGTGGGGATGCTTCCAGGACAGAGGCACCAGCTAGGAGCAGGTGATGGCAGTAATGCCTCCTCCCTTCTTTGTCCCCACAGATAACCTGCACCACAACTACCTGCACCTCAATGTCAACAGCCCCAAGCACCATGCCACCACACTGGGTACGGACCAGGGCTCAGCTGGGGACCTCAGGGCTCTTTTCCTTCCCACCCTTGACTGAGCCTGAACCAGGTGCCGGGGATAGAACAGGTGTGAGACCCTGTGAGTCTGTCCTCAAGTCTAGCCAGGTAACCAAGCGAACCTCGGTTTCCCCATTTGAACACAAGAAACAGTTATCTCTCTCCACCTGAGTTGGTGTGAAGATGCATGAAGAGCATCCCCAGCCTGGGGTGGGGCACAGAGCAGGGCTGAACAAGTGCCAATGGTTCCTCTTCCTGTGACATGTCCTCCTTCCCTAGCAAAGAGCATATCTCTTGACATGGGTGAAGTGAGCAAAGGGAGCCTGGACTGCTGGAGCTCAAGGGGCTGAACTCCCAGATTTATAATTCCCTAATGGGCTGAGGGCCTGACTCTTGGGTCTGAGGGAGGTAGAGGGACTAGGGGCCTGGTCTCCTGGGTCTGAGGGAGGAGGGTAAGGGCCTAACTTCTGGGTCTGAGGGAGGAGGGGCTGGGGACTTGAATTTCTGGGTCTGAGGCAGGAGCTGGAATGACCCCAGTCATGCCTCTCTATCCCAGACTGGAGGGCGGGTCCGCCACCCAGCCCCTCCTTGCACTACTCCACGTTGTCCTGCTCTCGTTCCTTCCACAACCTCTCGCATCTTCCCCCATCCTACGAGGCCGCCATGAAATCAGAACTCAACCGCTACTCCTCCCTCAAAAGGCTAGGTGAGTTCCCGGGAAGGGAAGAGGCCAGGGCCAGAGCCAGAGCCAAGGCTCATGACTGTGAACAGTGGGCCAACAGACTTCTAAAGGTTTAGAGCCTCCCTCGGTTTTTCCTTCAAGTTTGTTCCAGAATTACCTAGAGAAATTTTCTATTTTCTACCTAGGGTCCTTTTTAAAATACAAACTCATGGTGTTCCCCCTCCCCAAAATTTACTGTATTTATCAGGACTTTTACTGCAATTAATAGAAATATAACTTAAGCACACACACAAAACACTAAAGTAAGCTCGATCTTCAAAAGGCTATAGGTCACGAGCTTCAGGTGTGGCTGGATCTAGGATTCTACACCTCTCACTTCTGCTAAACAGTGGGCTGGCTTCATTTCAGACAGTCTTCCCTCATGAGACATTTCAGGCTGTCAACAATCCCAGGCCTGGGTCTCATGTGCCCAAATTGTGTTACATGCTCACCCCTGAACCAATCACTGTGACTCCGATTGTACATTTCTGGCTCTATGGCTCATCCCTAGCAGTGAAGTGTCCTTTAAACATTTTAAACTGAGAGCCACAGTAAAAAATGCTTTTTAAATTATGACCCATGAGAAACAAGAATATTTGTATTTTTTATAATACAGGAAAGCTTTGGCACTAGTTATTAAGAATGTTTTCAGAAGCATTTACCTCAGTCTGTTGAGATCTTGCTTCCAGGTGTATCTTCTGTTTGGCTCAAGTAACTTTTTATAAAAATTATCTCTACAAAAAAAAGAACATTTTTAAACAAACACAGAGGAGAGAAAATCGTAAAATGAACCCCAATGTTCCTATCCTCCAACTTTAACAATGAGCAACATTTTGTTCACCTGTCCTCCCTCCATCCATCTTTTGGTGGATTATTTTTAAACAAGTCCCTGGTATTATGCCAATACATTAGTATTTCAGTAACACATACGTAACTGAAATAAAAATTTTATGAACCAGTACTCACCTTTTTCCCCTTATTATGGGGATGCCTTCTGATAAATATAATTTTCTATGCAATTTCGTTTTTCAAAATGCCAGTCACTACCCACAAAATTGACTTTGCAATGCACGTATGGGTCGTATCTCCAAATTTGAAAAACACTGCCATAGGATGAAAGGGAGGGAAAAGTGGTTCCTCCAAAACAAGTGTTGGATTCCACATCCAAAAGAAGGGAAACACCCATGCAAAAAAAAAAAAAAAAAAAAAAGGAAGTCTCTATACCTCCCAGCCAGCGCACCAAGAGGGGCCTGGGAGTCTGTATTCTGGCCACATTGCTGGCATGATTGTTCTGACTTATTAAAATTGTGCCCCTACCCAAGCTAATGACCAGTGTTCTGGATGATGACAGAAGTCCCTACGGGGGTGCAGGTCCAGCGCAGGGTGGGATTTAAGGAAGCAGGGGAGGGGGAAAGTTCTGGGCTGGCTGGGGACCCACCTCTGTGGCTTTTTCCCTTCTCCCCAGCGGAGAAGGACCTGGATGAGGCCTACCTGAAGCACCGGCACCTGGGGGAGATGCCCCGTGGGACGCTGCCCCTGCACACGCTGCGGCGACCTGGCACAGGGGGTGGCTACCGCATGGATGCCTGGGGCGGCCCCGAGGAGCTGGGCCTGGCACCCACTCCCAACCCACGGCGGGTCATGTCCCAGGAGCACTTGCTGGGCGACGGGGGCCGGTCACGCTACGAGTTCACGCTGCCCCGCGCGCGCCTTGTGTCGCAGGAGCACCTGCTCCTGTCCTCTCCCGAGGCCCTGCGCCAGAGCCGAGAGCACCTGCTGTCTCCCCCACGCAGCCCCGCGCTGCCCCCTGAGCCTGCCTCTCGCGCCGGCCTGGCCGCCTCCCACTCTAACCTGCTGCTGGGGCCCGGGGGCCCCCCTACGCCACTGCACGGGCTGCCCCCACCGCCCGGCCTGCACGCACACCACCGCCATGCCCTGCACGGCTCACCACAGCCCACCTGGATGGCGGACGCTGGCGGGGGCGGGGGCACGCTGGCCCGGAGGCCGCCCTTCCAGCGCCAGGGCACGCTGGAGCAGCTGCAGTTCATCCCCGGCCATCACCTGCCCCAACACCTGCGCACCGCCAGCAAGAATGAGGTGACTGTCTGAGGCGGGGCTGGGGGCTTGAGGGCTGTGGCCTCGTGGGCCCCAGACTGAATCCCCTGACACATTTTAGGGGCCAAGGACCCAGATTGGCCTGTGGCCCAGGGGTCTGCTTCTGAGGACGTCCACTGCTTTGGATGAAATAGTCACTGGAGACAAAACCTCCTTCTAGAATGTCACAGTAGATAAGATCCCTCTTGTGGCACTGTTTGAAGCCAGGCCTTCTTCCCATGACGTCATCACAGAGGAAGAGGCCCACCCCTGAGGTTATCACTAGAGGCCATGTCTGTTCCATGATGTCATCACAAAGACTCCCTTCTTGTGATATCATAGCAGAGACAATGCTTTGTCCTATGACATCATCCCTAGAGACGAAGATTCCTGTGATATCGCTGCAGAAAGTCTCACCCTTACAAAGTCATCTCTGGCCCCACTAGGCCTCTTTTGACATCCTCATCACCAGGAAAATATTTTCCTCCAGAGAAGATGCCTCTATGATGTTGTCATTACAGACAAAGCCATCTTGCTAGGACATATCACCGGAGAAAATGCCTCACCAAGTGTGTCCTTGCTAGATATAAGGCCTCCTTTGCATGACATCATCACAGGAACTCTGCCTCCTTCCTATGATGCCATTGCCAGAAAAGGTGCCTTGCTCTATGACATCATCAGAGGGACTATGCCTCTTCTAGGGAGACCATCACCAAAGGTGAGAACCCGTCTGTGATGTCACCACCGAACTCTGCCTACTCTGAGATGACACCATAAGACACCTCATTGCTGCTGCCACACCACAAGAAGGCATGGCATGCCCGGAGTCCATGAGAAAGTGCCCTGTCCTGATGTCACCTGAGGGATATGATCACTGGGGAGGCTGCACTGTCTGGAAAGGTCTCCCTAGGGGTGACGGGCTGTCTGTAGGTCATTGGGAGACTCCCTACCCTTGTCCAAGGCTCTGCCCCAATATGATGATGTCATCACCAGAGAAACTGCCTACTCTGGTGAGCCATCACTTGTGATGGTGTCATCAGTTTCTGCCTTGTCCCACCATAACTTAGCTTAGTTGCTTCTTCCCCTCACCCTAGGGACATGCCTTGTAGGATCTCTTCCAGAAACTCCCTCTACAGGAAGGTTGGACCTTGGGTCCCACTCCTGTGCAGTGATGTCACCTCCTGTATGACTCCCGGAGGACAGCACTCTCAGACTGGCTTCTGCTCTCAAAGAGGCTACCCTGGCCACCAGCCTCTTGGAATCCTTGGACTTGTATGTGGCCCGAAGCCCAGAACCACTTCTCTCAGCTGTAACTAGAGACATCATCGCCTCTGTCAACAAAGTCCTGGCCTCCTGTTGGAGTGGGGGAGGGTGGGGTATGCCTGCTATTGGTTTTGCTATTGGACTTCCACAACTCATGATGGTATTGCACTTGGAGTCAAATGCTAACCGCTAACCATTTCCAGGATTCTCTATGACCTACAGTGTCTTCATCTCCCAGGATCTACCACACTATGGTATCCTCTTCTGGAATTTACCATGACTATAGGTTCACCTTCTCCCAAGGTTCCTCATAGCCAGTGGTGTCACCATCTTCCATGATTCTCCACAACCATTGTATTGTCGTCCCCCAGGATTCACCATAGCTAACATTGTCATCATCTCCCAGAATTCACTATGATCAATGATGTCATTACCTTCCCAATTCCACTGTGACTGATGGTAACATCCTCCACCAGGATTCACTAGGACTGATGATGCCACCTTTTCCATTGTCCCCTATAATTGTGGTGTCATCAACTTGCAGGATCCACTTCAATTATAATGTCTTCATGTCCCAGGATCCACCATAGCCATAGTGTCAACACCTCACAGGATCAACTTCAGCCATAATATCACTACCACCCAGCATCTACAAAAGTCAATTCTAGGACCCAGAATACCCAATTGTGTCATTATATCCCAGGGTCCACTTCAACCATGGTATCATCTACCAGGAGCCACCATAATCATGCATCACCTCTAGGATCCAGGACACCCAATAGTGTCATCACCTCCCAGGATCTATTTCAACCATGGTGTCATACCAGGATCTACCATAAGTATGATATCTCCCATGATTCAGGATACCCAATAGTGTCATCATCTCCTAGGATCCATGATATTCATTTGTGTCATCACCTCCCAGGATCCATTTCAATCATGGTGTCATCATCTACTGAGATCCACCATAACCATGGCATCATCTTCCAGGATCCATGACACCCAATAGTGTCATCACTTCCCAGGATCCATTTCAGCAATGGTGTCATCATCTGCCAGGAACCACCATAACCATGATATCACCTTCTCCCAGGATCCCTATCATGCAATTGTATTATTATCTACCAGGATCCAGGACACCCAATGGTGTAGTCATCTACCAGGATCCATTTCAGTCATGTATCATCTTTCAGGATCCATCATCTTGGGAGCCAAGTACCACAACAGCTGTATTATAATTGTCTTCTGTGGTCATATGGCAACTACAGTTGCTCCTTTAAGGGAATCCAGCACAATACATACCATTTTCCCATTGTCTCAAAAATGGAGTAGAATGGTACCCCCTCTGATGACACTATCCCCTCTCTGGCCCTTCTTGATGATGTCACTGCCTCACTTCCGATTTAGGTTGATGCCTGCATCAATCCCACCACAATCTTGACCTTGGCCAGCCCCTACCCACCCCCTGGTGAGAGCATCTAGACCCCTGCTGATAAGTCACTGCCCTTCGTCCAACCATCTGATTACTGCACAGGGTCAACATGGAGACCTCTTATTACCACCAGAGGGGGGATTTCCTGTCCTCCGGTGACATGACTGCCCTTTGCCCAATCCCTGTTACCTGGACCTCCACCCAGAGCAGCACTCTGTTGGCTTGGGCCAAACTCTCCTCAGACTCCTGTGGGTTCGGCCAACAGCCGATGACGTCCCTGGGACCTTTGATCACATCCTTTGCTGGCCAGCTCCTAGGGTAGGCATACCCAGAGAGCCACACCACTGCCAACTGCATCTGTGGAGAGGGGGATGTCTGCATCATCCCAAGAATCAGATGTAGCATTCTCCTCTCATTTCCCCCTTACGCTGGGGAGTCTCCAACACCCAGTGCACAATTTGCCCCCATTTCTCTTTGTACATAGCCATGATGTCAGGGGCGGCCGTTCCCCCACTCTGAAAGGGCTACATGCCTCCTCCCCCAGCCCCCAGGGCGAAGGGGAGAGGCCTCTTCTCCTTCCTCTGGGCCGTCCTCTTCCCTATTCTGTTCCTCCCACCCTGAATACTGGCACCTCGGTTCATCCCTAAGCAGCCCTCAGCTCCCACAAACACCAGGGAACGCAAGTGGGGCTTATGCTCATCTACCTGGGCCCCAGTGCCTGTGTTCAACTTCATGCTTACAGCTGTTCCTTTGGGTTCCCTCCACCCCTTCTAGGGCCACCTCATGCCCAGTGCCCCTTGGGCAGATTGTGACTTCCCCAAAAGGAGCTAACCTGAGCACCTGCCCCTTCTAGACCCTGTTCCTCTGCTCAGTACCCCCACAGAGCACTCAGCTTTCTCCAACCCCGAGATAGGGGGCTTGGAGCCTTTCAGTTTTTGTATGCCCCACTCAACTTGCTTTCTTCCAGCCTGGATTCCAGGTATCTTACACACACCCCTCCCCTACTCACTAGGCACAGGCTGCCTGACCCTGAGGCCTTGACCTCTTATCTCAAATAAGCCATAGTGAGGAGAGGTCCTGAGGAGGTAAGGAAGTGGGCATGTCCTGCCAGACTCCCTGGATGCTTTCAGAGCTGGAACCCCTCCAACTGAGACTTCCCCTGCACCCTCCATAAACTAACTATCTCTCTCTTTCTCTCTCTCTCTCTCTCTCTCTCTCTCTCTCTCTCTCTCTCCCCCCTTCTGGTCATTGACAGTGGGGGCAGTGCAGAGACAAGATAAACAGCTTTGGACCCGCAGACCCTCCTCAGTTCTGCCTCCCTCCTTATCCCCCCAGTTCCTTGGTCAGGACAGCCAGCTGAGCTGCAAGTTGGTATTTTTGGAATAAACAGATGTTTTCCTGATCCCCAGTCTCAAGTTCACTGTCGGGAAGGAATGGGTTTATACCTCCGTGTTTAGAGTCACTGGGAGTCCGCGTGTGGCTGAGGTAGGGGGCAGGGCTGTCTCCCAGCGTCCTTACCGAGGGAGGAGTCAGACATGAAGTGGAAGGCACCTTTAAGTCCTCAGTTTCTTCCTGAGAAGCCTTTCCCTCTGAGCATTTAAGCATTTGTTGGCAGATTCTATCTGTTTGCACCTTCTTGTATTTGAATTTTCTGGCTGAACATCCTTGACCTGGGAATCTAATAATTTCTTGGGGCTGCTGTAACAAAGCACCACACATTGAGTGGCTTAAGCACAGAGATGTATTGTCCCCTAGTTCCGGAAGCTGGAAGTCTGAGATCAAGGTATCATAGGGCTGGTTCCCTCTGGGGTTAAGAATCTTTTCCCTGCCTCTCTTAGCTTATAGTGGCTTGCTGGCAGTGGTTGGAATTCCTGTATATGTCATCTTCCCTCTGTACACAGTTCTCTCTGTGCCCAAATTTCTTGTTCTATAGGAGCACCAGTCCTGTGGGATTATGGCCCAGCCCACCTAGTCTTAACTCTGTGGCTACGAAGATGCCATTTCCAAATAAGGGCACATTCACAGGTTCTGGAAGTTAGGACTTCATCGTCCTTTGGGGGGCAGGATTCAGCCCACAGCAGGGTGTGTGACAGGGTGTGACACACTTAGGGTACAGTCCAATTAAGTATCAGTTTTTATGCTAACTAGGAAGCATTTTCCCCACCTCTCTTCTCCCACCCACTGCAGAAGAGTATTTGTTTAGTGCTGACCAGAGCGGCCCCTCCCCCCTTCTCAGGAGGTGACCATAAGGCTTGACTCTGTGAACCTTAGGAGAGCTCTCCCCTAGGGCTATCTAACTGTGTGTTTATGATTGGTAGACTTTCACCATGCATCTTAGCTTTCCTTTGTACATCCCTCTGGGTGTGGGTTGTGTGTGCAGTGCATTTCAGTATTGATTGTATAGTTAAGAAAACCCCTTCCTCTCTAGTGTATTTGAGTGTTTGCTTCTCAAATATTAGATTTTATTCCATATTAGGGTTCTCCAGAGAACTAGAAGAAAGAGAGAGAGAGAGAGAGAGCGCACGTGCATGTGCGCTTGTGTGTGTGTGTGTGTGTGTGTGTGTGTGTAGATTCATTTTAAGAAACTGGCTCATGCAAATGCAAGGACTGGTGAATCCAATAGGCAGGCAGGCTGGAAACTCAGGCAGGCTTATTTGCTGCACTCTTGAGGCAGAATTTCTTCTTTTCTGAGAAATCTCAGCTTTTGCTCTTATAGCTTCAACTGATTGGATGAGGCCCACCACATGATTTAGAATCATCTCCTTTACTTGGAAGTCAACTGATAGTAGATGTTAAACACATCTACAAAACACCTTCACAGAAACACCCATATTGGGGTTTGACATAATGACTGGGCACCATAGGTTGACCAAATGGACATATAAAATCTGACCAGCACATGGCAGGAAGCGCTCTTTGGAGGAAGGTGTGTGTTGGAAAAAGCCTCCTCCCCGCAGTGCACCATTGGCTGGATTTCATCTGCTCAGGTTCGTTTGCTTGCCTTTAGATTAATGGGGCAATGAGAGGTGTGAAGGTTATCCAAGCACTTGTATTATAATCCTCCATAAAATGCTCCCTAGGTGAATATGACAGCTGTTTGTATATTCTTAGAATTCACTTCTTTGCATTGGAGTCTTTGTCCACAGATCATGGGGTGTGGGTAGGGAGAAGGGTGTTGATAGTGTGTCTGAATAGGGTTCTCTGAGCACTCAGAGGCACTCCTCCTGGAGTAGAGATGGCACTTCTTGCCCCCTGGAAGGGCCTGTGGGATGTGCTAGAAGTGTGAGCAGAAGTGCTTTTCCTGGTGGAAGCTTCCAACACCCAGCGTGTGGATCCCCATGCTCCTCTGCTTCCCCCCGTCACTAACAGTATCTCAGGTAAGGGCTACTCTTTCCAGCCTGGATCCTAGACGCATCCCAGAGAAGGACGATGCCAAGTAGGGGCCTAAGCCAAGCCAACCACCGATGAACATGTAGCAGGAGAGAGACAAACATATGCTGCTTTAACGACTGGTGCTTTGGGGTCACTTGTCACTGCAGGAGAGTTTAGCCTATTCTAGCCGATCCTGCTGACTGTGAAAAGGAGAACTGGCTGGCTGGGGTCTTTTCACTATATAGTCTTTTTTTTCTTTCTTTCTTTTTTTAATTTATTATTATTATTATTTATGCCTACAGCACCTGGTCTTCCTGGGTGGTCTCCTATCCAAGTACTAACCAGGCCTGCCCCTGCTTAGCTTCTGAGATCAGACATTGGGCTTGTTCAGGGTGGCATAGCCATAGACCATGGACTGTGACTCCATTGGGGTGTGAACCCAGGACCTTCTATGTGTAAAGCAAACATGCTAACAGCTACACTATGGAACCACATCCTTCTTTTTTTCTGTTTGTTCTTTTTGTTGTCTTCTTTTTTTTTTTCTTATCCTTTATTCATTTTGTCTTTACTATATAGTCTTTTGCACTTTCAAATTTTTGTTATCATTTTTTAAAAATAAAATATAAATGTAAATGTAAATGATGCAGGCTTTGACAACCATTCCCTTCATGGGGCATATGCTCTGCAGTAGGTGTGAGATGGACAATTTGTGTCTCATTCCTCTTTCATGTAGGGGAATCAGCCCTCCACTCTGAGTTGTAATGCCAGGGCTTAAATGTGTGTAATTTTCATTCAATGTGGCCTGTGCATTCCAGTCAACCACTTCATTTGTATTCAACCAAGGAAAAAGCAACCTGATCCACATATACTGTATTCTACTTGGACAAGTCAAAGAGGAAATTTGACAGAAGCATTTGTGTGCTGTAACCTAACACTTGCTCAATTTGCAACTATGCTGTGTCAATAAACACAGCCTTGCAGCAGCTATTCTTAACCAGGGCGAGGTTGCAAACCTCTGAAATCTACGCCAGATGTTGTGTTTATTGCTTTTATTTTCCAGTTCTTTTTAGCTTTATATTTTGAAATAATTCCATACTTGCAGAACCGTTACAAGAATAAGAAAGATTTTGCCAATTCATCAGTTGTTAACATTTCATCACATTGCTTTTTGGTTTTCTTTTCATATAAAGTCTCTCTCTTTTTTTTTTTTCCAGAAGCATTTGAGGGCAAGTTGCATACATCATATCCTTGTCCCCCTAATGGATATTTCTGAAGAACAAGGACATTCTCTTACTCAGCCACAGTCTAATTACCAAAGGCAAGAACTTAACATTGATCAAGTCCGTGTTCAAATTTCACCATCTGTCTCACTACTGTCCTTGAAGGCAATTTTCTTTTCAGTCCCCGCTATTCTGGCATTCAGTGCTGCATTTGTTTATATTCTGTCTCTCAAGTCTTTTTCAATGTAAACAATTCCTTCATCTTCTTCATGACATTGGTGCTCTAAAAGAGTCCAGGCAGGCCTCTGTGTAGAACATCCCTGAACTTGAGTCTGATGTTTCCTCGTGATTAGATATGAGGCTCTATGTGCCTGGCAGGAGAACCACAAAAGGGACAGTGACTTGACAACACATCAGTGTTGTGGGACCTCTGTAATTGGGAATTACCTTGCCTGAAGATATGTTGACACCACATAGACATCTTGCGCCTCCTCAAACTTTCACCTGCTGCTTAGAGCCTCCATGCATGATTCTCTTGCCTGACTCAATTATTATGGTGTTTGCCAAATGATGTTTTCTAACTTCACCATTCCTCTGCCATTTACTAGTTAGCATTTGCATGTGCTTTGGGCAGGGAGGATCTAGGACATTCCATTAGATTCTTTGAGACACCAGTCATTCCAATAACAAAGTCACCATAATTTCCAATGGCTATAGAATATTCTATGCTCTGTAGATACATAATTTTCCCCCAGGCCCTGCCACTCGACATCTGGGTTTTCCTTTGAGTAGCATCTTTGTGCATACCACGTGGGAAGTTCATCTACTACTTTTCCCTGGGATGAGCTCCCAGGTAACCATCTCGGAGGGCAGGTGCATTTTGAATACTTGCTCCACAATGCCAAGTTGCCATCCCAAGAGCTTTGCTAAGTCCGCATATGAGAGAACATCCATTTGCTCGCACTCTCACCAGCAACAGGTGTTATTCTGCTTAACGTACATCAGAGGTGTCAGTTTTATAGCCATTAAAGGAAGCCCCTGTGCACTAAAATGTGTTTTTATCCAACACAAAGTCTCTGACAGTGTTCTAGGGTTTGTGGAATGGGGATGAGAGCCCGTGGTTCATAATTGGTGTTTCTGTCACTATAGGAAGCACCTGATCCATCCCACCCAGGAGAACTCTAACCTCTGCTCACCAAGCACACAAAAAAAATAGTTCTTGTTACAGCTACCTGCCACAGTGTGTGCAGATGACACACTTGGAAATATTTAAGCCTCTAGGGGCAGAAGACCTGCTAATGACCACAGATAGTGGACTCAGAAATGAAGATGGAGGCACTTAGCTCATGAAAAGATGCCCAGATGCACCAGAAAGAGAAGAAATACGGGGAAACAGCGAGGCCACTTTGTTTGCCTCATGAGTTGAAGACTGCTAAGAATCGAGCTCATTCCTGAATTAGCACACTGACATTCCTGCTTCCTCTGATTGGAACAGTTTTCTTTGGAGTTCCACAAGATTTGCTCCCTTACCTCCTTTAAATCTTAATTCACATGTCTCCTTATTAATGAAGGTCCACTTTGACCACCCATCTATAACCCCCTTGCCCTGCTGCAATTCTGTAGTAACTAATATCTTTGGATATTCCCAACCTCTCTCACCTACTCACCTGGAATGTTCCCAGTGTCATACTGAAAGTCCTGCATGTTTGGAAACCCTGGATGGTTGACCACCCTGGTCTTTGAGCTTTTTGTTCATCATCTGTCTCACTACCAGAATGACACCCCAAGAACAAGGTGATTTGTTTTGCTTCCTGTTTTGGTCACTGATGTTTGCCAAGCACCTAGAATAGTGCCTGGCAGTTGGTGCTAAATAAATACTTGTTGAAGGAACAGGTCAGATCCTGATGGGAGGGATGCAAATAAGTAGAACCCTCCCAAAAGCCACTTGGCAGAATTGCAAACATACGTACCCTTTGATCCTGCAACTTCATTTCTAGGAATTTCTTTAGGAATTTCTCCTCTAGAAAAGCTCAAAAATAAACTTTACAAGTGCTCTAGGCAGCTTCTAGCCACAGACTGAACCCTGCAAATACGCCTCAATCAGAGACTGCTAGAGACTCTGGTATGTTTTCATAGGAGAATGCTGTACAGCCTCTGATCTACTTGCACTGCCAAGGGAGGATGTGTGGGGATGTGGACAAATGCATCTCTATGTAAATGCCCAGCAAGTGTGAGGAGGAGGACACCCTGGTTGTTGGATGTTACCAGCAGGTACCTGGAGGAGAAGCGGGGGAGTGGAGCATGTGGCAGGTGAAGGAGGGCTAGAGCCCACCTCCTGCTTTTACTTCTGGCACTTCGGTAGCCATGTGACTGTCTCTCCAGGCATGTATTTGTTTGTAATTTAATAGAGATGAACAGAAGAAATAAAGATTAATTTCTGAAGCTAGATTCCAGCCTAAGGGATAATTTGGGCTTCATTGTATAAAAGTTTCTGAGTCACAAATATTCAGCAAAAGGGTACCCTTTCCCCTCCCCAACCCCTTCACCAACTAACTCGGATGGCCCAGCCCCATTGCTAGGCCACCACCTGACTAGTTCTCAAACCCACCCCTTTCTCTCTGACCATCTTGTCCACTAGCCCAACGCAAGTCATAATCAACTCACTACTGGATTCTCTTCCGCGTGACACCATTCCAGTCTCTACCCAGCAGCACTGAGCTAGAGTGTCAATGTGAGTTTCAAATTCACCCACATCTCCTAGTCACAATTCCTCTCTGGTTCCCCACGGCTCCATCGAGCTCTTCCCCTTGTCTCCTCCATGCCTACCTCTGCCAGCTTGATATATTCTTCCCTTCCATCTCTCTCTTTCCCCACCTCTCTGACTGCTTTTCAGTTACTCCCACCATAGTTTTTCTCTTTCCAATTTTTTTAAAAAAGTTTTATTAAGATAAAACTTACAAAGCATACATACAACTCCAATTTAAAGTGTACATCAGTGGTTTTTAATATATTCAGAGTTGTATAACCATCACTATGGTCAATTTTAGAACATTTTCATCACCTCAAAAAGAAAATCTATACCCATTAACCATCACTTCCCTATCTCCCAATCCCCCACCCCTAGGTAATCACTAATCTGTCTGTATGAGTTTGACTATTCTGGACATTTCATACAAATGAAAACATACAATATGTTGAATGAACACCTTCAATCCGTCAGGCACTCCACTAGGGGCTGTGGACAGAGATCCTGCTCTCCTGGGTCTAATCTAGTCAGGAAGACAGAGACGAACACGTAAGTAAATTATAAATTCTGATAGACCATGAAGATCAAAGAGGGTGAAGTGAACAGAGCATGAGAGAGGTGAGAGAAGCTGATCTATGAGGTGACATTTTAAGATAAGCCTAGCCCACAAGGAGGACAGAAGGTGGAAAGCTTTCTAGCTACAGGGGATTCACCTGTGAATGTCTTCATGTGAGAAAGAAAGAGCTTGGCTTATATGAGGAGCAGACAGAAAGAAGGCCAAGGGGCCCTCAGGGAAAGTGCGCTAATAGACCTCATGAGAATTTGGAATTGAGTCAAAATGAAGTATTGGGTGGGGGCTCTTGAAAGGTTTTTACCAGGGGTGGGGCACATTGGAATTTCAGGGGTAGGTAAATGACAGCATCCTTGAGGGCCAACTCCAGCTAAGGCCTGTTTCTGAAACAAAGTCTGATTGGAACAAAGTTGCCCCTCCCATCAGCATATCATCTACAGCAGCAGAGTTGAGTAGGTTGGGACAGAGACTGATGGACCGCAAAGACAAAAATCTTTATTGAGAAGGTTTGCTGACCCATTTTCGATTGTTCAGAGTATAGACTATCCCTTCCCTCTCTCTCACACCAGGTCCAGCCTAACACCAATTACCGTTGACTTCGCCCAACCCCATTGCCTCTCCCATTCTCATTGCCACCAAACTGTTGGACCTGTCAGCATCACCACTTGGAAGGCTGCGATTATCTCCTCACTGACCTCCATTTCTGCCCAAAAGTCAGAGTCACACCATCAAAGCCTCTATCGCTCCCCAGTGCTTGAAAAGAACACACCGCTCACCATAGCCCAGGTGGGTGACATAACCGCCACTCCCCCTAATCTGTCTGACCTCAATGCCCTTCACTTGCCCAGCTCGGTCTGACCTGGCCCGGCTGGCTGCGTGGGGGTGCCCCAAACACATCAAGCACAATCTTCTTCCTGGGCTTTTGCACATACTGTTCCCTTTTCTTGGAATTCTTTTTCCCGTAGACCTTCCTGGAGCCCAGATGACCCTTCTTCAGAGAGGCCTTCCCTGCCTAGCCAAGGTCAATTAGCAGCCCCACCCTCCCACTCTATGCCCCGACCTTGGCTTATCTACTCTCCAGTCTTTATCATTCACCCATGTGATGGTATATACTTACTTGCCTGCTGATTCCCGCATGAGTACAGAAGCTCCATGAGCACAGGAGTTTTGTCCCTTTGATTCTCTGCCATATCTTCCTGCCTGCTACAGCCTAGGTGCTCAAAAGAAGTTTATGGAATGAATGCAGGTGTCCAGAGGGGAACCATAAGCTATCCATCAGGGAATTGCAAGGGTTACATGACCTCAATCACGCAAGGGACTAGAACAGGGCTTGGCACACACCATGTAATAAACAACAGCGTTTATTATCATCATAGTTATTAAATCTGTTGGGCAGGTTTTTGAGCTAGAGCTCAGTTTGACTGCCACCTTTGCTTTGTCCAGGCTGGGCTGGGGCCTAGGCAAGTGACTCGATTCCGCTCATCCTTCAGTGTTCCATCTGTTGAATAGGTCAAAATTACCTGAACCTGGTAGGATAAGACTGAAGGTCAGTAATGGGAGATGCCCACATGCTCAGGCCTCCACAAACCCTAGTGATCACTATGGCTGTTACTCTGTGGGTGTCTTTTACACCTTCCTGCTTCCTCTTCCCACGAGGGAAAGCTGGTAGCCAGGGGTCTTTTCAGGACACTATGGCCAACCTGGACTCTACTTTGCTGAGTTGAGAGGCTCTGAGAGGGGCACCACAGCCACAAGGTACAGATGAGCCAGCATGGACACTTCCGCCTCTGGGATTCCTCATTTCTTGGCCTCCGTTTCCAGGCCACTACCAGCCCATTTTCTGAGGCCTGGAGCAGCTTCCTTCTCCCAGCAAATGTGTGTCCACTTCCTGGAAAGGGAAGGCGAGTCTCAGCTAAGGTCTGAAGGATAGAGGCCATGGGTCAGTCCCAGACAGAGGCATAACCCCCTAAAGGGCCTGGGGACGCTTCCTTCTTTCTTGAGCTTCACGAGGGATCCCAAAGCCCACTTCCCAAGTGAAGAAACTGAGGCCCGCGTCAAGACTGAGGCCTGGCCAAGGTCAGGGGTCACAAATCTGAGGACCAAGCGAACAAGTTGTCAAGGTCGCACTGATTTGATTGGTCTTGGAAACTCCACAACATCAAACACAGGTCACAGGTCATTCCCAACCAAAATGGCGCCTCGAGGAAAAACGTAGACCTACTCTCAGCACCCACACCACGGCCTGAGGACGGTGAGCTAGCAGTCCCTCCGGGCATACCTCATTTGCATATACAAAACCAACGAATTTCGTTGGCTGTGAGCGACTTGCACTGACTAAGCAGGCTCCCATTGGTCGTTTTGGTACTCCTTCCGCCTTCTCCGGCCAGGATTGGCCCTGCGAGTCTCAGGACGACATCCCACGATTGTGCATTCCTATTGGCCACAGCACCTTCCATCATCCGTTTAAATCCTCCAAGTCCCGCCTCTCCTCGCCCGACCCGGCTTCCCGGGCGACCGTTAAGTACCGTGCGCGATTTCCTGAGCGTGAGGGGGCGCGCGCGTACCCAGGTCGTGGCGGCGTCTCATTCAAACGGACCAATCAGCGGTTGCGTCGCCTCTCGTGTTTTCCCCCGCCCCACCTCTCTGTCCCTTCCCAGCCCTTCCATACTCTGGGGTTCCCTAGTCTGACCCCGGCACTGCCCCACTGGCCGGTCCGCCGCACGCCCCCTCCTCAACTTCACCTTCTGTTCGAAGCTTGCGGAAAAGGGGCGAGCGCGTCGAACGCTGAGGACCGTGCGTGCTGACGTCACGGGTCGAGGTGCGGCGCTCCGTGCCGTAAGGGGGCGTGGTCTGTGGGCGGATATAAAAGGGTGGCGGTGCGCGCGCGACCGGCTCAGTGCGGCCGGGCACCTGAGACGGGTCAAGCTTTTGGTGGTGTACGCGGCGGGCGTCGGAGGCAGCAGGGAGCGGAGTGGGGCCGCCGGGGCCTCGTCAGGGCCGTAGCGCCAACAGTTGGGCCCCCCGCCCCGGCCGGCGGCCCGGAGAGCGCAGGAAGGGGGCCGGGGGGACCCGCCCCCGGCCGGCCTCAGTCATGGTGAGCGCAGTAGCTAGACAAGGGAGGGGCAATGGGGGGAGGCCCCCCGGAGAAAGAGGCGGGGTCTCAGGAGCTTCTCGCGGGCGGCCTAGCGTGTTGCAGGGCTCGACGAGGGATCCTGGGCCGAGGATGGGCCCACGGGCCTTCCTACAGGCGGGGTAGGAGCTCGGGCGGCCTGCAGGTTCTTTGGAGGGGAAGGCCTGGTTGAGCCCCGGGGGTAGGGGTTTGGTCCGGGCTTTGTGGCCAGTTTATGGGTGTTTTGGGAGCAAGGACGCTCGGCCTCCATTTCCAGGCCCGAACTAGGATTTCCAAGATTGTTTTACCCAGATTATGTGGGGAAAGGAAGCAGAGCAGGCCTTGGTCTTACTCGGAATCATTGGGGGCCCATGCGGGTTTACCAGCAGACTTTGGGGGCTTCTGGAGAGAGTAGAGTCATCCGTAAGCTCCCTCGTAGTCCCTGTCCCATTTCTAGTGAGCAATCAGCCTGGTACCGCCGCCTGAAGCATCCCAAATAGGAGTCTGCCAGTTCTGGCGTGATTGAGTCTGGGAATGCAGGGTCAAGACTAGGGTGGTAACAGCATCCTAGAACCTGCAGGGCGTCCCGGTTTTGCAGGCCATTCACCCCCTTCTTTCTCGTGCCCAGAACTCCAACGTGGAGAACTTGCCCCCTCACATTATCCGCCTGGTATACAAGGAAGTGACAACGCTGACCACAGACCCGCCTGATGGCATCAAGGTCTTTCCCAATGAGGAGGACCTCACCGACCTGCAGGTCACCATCGAGGGCCCTGGTGAGTGTGGGAATGGAAGAGAGAGGGGCGCACTTCCTAGATTGTTTGTCATCTTTAGGACAAGAACAGGAAGCTCTAGTTAGGAGCTTGAAGTCTGCCAGCTGCTGGCGACATAGTGGTAGAGAGGTCAAATACATTTCTTACTTGAGAGGTGCTTAGTCCGCAAGGCAGGACACCACAAATGACAAATAATTGTGTTTCTTTGTTCCATAAATGTTGTAAGAAAATCCTGGTCTCTGGGGCAAGGCTGTTCAGACACAGGGCCCCTTCGGCCTGTAGGGGTTAGGTGAGGGTGGGTGGGAGTAGCATGACAGGCTGGAGGGAAGGCCTAGCTAGTGACCTCAGACTCCATCCTGCCGTCAGTGTCAGAGACTCCTGGGCCATGGCAGAGGACATGCGAGAGGCAGCCCTGGAGGAGATGATGTTGGTGTAGCTGAGTGAGTGCACATGGCTGGCTGCTTCTCGGCGCAGTGATTTAGCAGATGCACCATGTTTCTGTCGTTGATTTTTTTACAAAGTTAGCCAAGGCGTTAAGAGTGTGGCGAAGGATATGGTCAGGAGTGGGGACAGTGGGGCCGGGCCCAGGAAGATGTGCTGAGGTGAATCCTGGGTTGGGGGCAGGGGAAGAAAATCTGGAAGAGCCCTGAGGCAGGTGCTGTGGGAACTTTGCAGGAACAGAGAAGGTGAGGGGCTGGGGAAGCTTTTAGGAAGTGAGTCTTTGAGGGCTATAGGCCTCCCTGTAAGAAGTTGGGAACAGAAGCTGTTGGCATGTTTAAAGCTGGTGTGACTGGTCCCTGCAGAGTTGCCTTTGACTTCAGGGGACTGGAAGCCATCGACCACTACTGGCACCAGGTGAAGTGGTTCAGCTGAACTAGGAGGTAGGGTCAGGACTGGACCCTGAGGTCTTCTGCCGCGGCTCCTAATGGGTCAGCTGTGAGGACTGGGCATGAGGAACAGGCATGGGTCCGGGCTGGCTCCTACGGCTTTTTGGTCTGGTGAAGTGGGTGGACAGGAGAACTGTTGATTGAGACAGGGAAGACCATGAAGTTGACAGAACTGTCCCATCATTTGCCCACAAAACTTCCAAGCAGATGTCTTTCCAGGAAGACAAGTGGGTGCGAGGGTCTGCCTCTTAGAAAGAGTGTATGACAGGGGCTTTCACATGGGAGAGAAGAGGCACCCAGGGATGGGTAGAGACCAGGATTTGGTGGCAGCACAAGTGGGGTCCAGGGGCGGGGTGCCTGTGGCCCCTGGGGACCGAGCCCCATCCTGTGCTCCAGAATCCCCAGTCTGGAGGAAGCAGCAGAGCCTCCCACCCTGACTGTGAAGACAGGGTTCTGGGATTTGTGCGGTGCCTGGGAGTGCCGAACCTCCTGACCCAGTGCCCCTACACTCCAGAGGGGACCCCATACGCCGGAGGCCTGTTCCGTATGAAACTCCTGCTGGGGAAGGACTTTCCCGCCTCCCCACCCAAGGGCTACTTCCTGACTAAGATCTTCCATCCAAATGTGGGAGCCAATGGTGAGATCTGCGTCAATGTGCTCAAGAGGGACTGGACGGCTGAGCTGGGCATCCGGCATGTGCTGCTGGTAAGTTCTGGCGTGGGCCCAGGCCTGGACACCGAGTCATTTCTGAGCCCCAGTGCATTGTTTCTTTAAAATCAACTCTGAAGTAGTTGGGGGCTTTCGTGTGAAAATCCAAGTTCCCAGTTTTTCTGGAAAATTCTCGAGTTGGCAGTGCTGGCCGTAGGAAAGCAAGTATGGTTGTACAGGTTGTTCAATACCAAGGGCACCTTTGTTTTAAACAAGTGATGGGTTAAGTTAGTAGGGCACTTTCTAACAGGTCAAACCAAGCATCTGGTGACAGACCTTCACCGTCTTCCCCTCAGGTTGTAAAACTCACTGTTCTAAAGTGTACAGTTCATTGGTTTTTTTTAATTGTCACAAAGTCTGGCAGTCATTTTCCTGTAATTCCAGAACATTTTCATAAGCAGTTGTTTCCTAACCAGGGCTAATTTTGCCCCTCTCTGGGACTTTTTGCATTACCAGAAGACATCTAGCAGGGGAAGCCAGGGATGCCACTGCACACCTGCAGGGCAGGGATGAGCCCAGTGGAGACCATCTAGGTGACACTGGTGCTCCAAGGTCCCCACTGGGCATTTAAAGCATTTAGGTCAACATCTGTCTCCCCACTTCTTGAAGCTCAAGTTTTTCTTGAAAACTGAGTTTCCGATGAGCCCCTGGGGCAAATGGTAAGAGATGGGGAGCCAAGATTACCTGCAGGGCACTGGGGAGGCTCAAGCTCCAAGGTAAACAGACCCCAACCTTTCTCTCCTCATCCTGGAGTATCAGCGGTAGCTGCCAGGTAATACCAGAAACAAACTTACAGAATAATTCCAAGTGTCCCCAGGGGCCATGCTGTGTCAGACTTGGCCATCGGGGAGCTATAGGAAAGGCCTCTGGTTGTGGGGCACGGTGGTCATAATTGGGGTAGGATCCTGGGTCCCCAATCATCAGTGATGTCTTCTGGACCAGGTGCCATGTGTTACAGCAGCCCTTGCTTCCCTTTACAGGCCAGAGCAGTCACATCACCTGCTCAAGGCCGGGCACATTCTGGGACATTCTGAGTTCCCCTTCAGAATAAAAGTAGAAGATAGAGGACAAGCCCCTTTACATTCTCGGTGCCATTCTCTCGATCATGGGCCAGCCCTGCTGGAGTCTGCTCTCTACTTGGGATTCCCATTAAAGTCAGTGGAGGCTCGGGGCTTGTGCACTTCGCTATAGTTTTGTGGAAAGAGCCTTGAGATCCAGCAGGCCCTAGTGTGGGCTCCTAAACTGCGCCCCTCACCTCCTGAGTGATCCTGGGAAAGTCCCTTTCTTCCTCAGTTCAGGCCTCAATCATTGGGCCAGTGATGAGCAAAGATGAGAAAGGAATGTACCCATGAGCTGGGTCCAGTCTAGGGTAACAGCGTTGAGAAAGGGAATAGCCATAGGGTTGGATATGGGAGGCTTGTGAGGCCATGGCTTGCTGGCCTCTGACCCTGTGCCCATTCCCCACAGACCATCAAGTGCCTGCTGATCCACCCCAACCCTGAGTCTGCCCTCAACGAGGAGGCAGGCCGCCTGCTCCTGGAAAACTATGAGGAGTATGCAGCCCGTGCCCGCCTGCTCACAGAGATCCACGGGGGTGCCAGTGGGCCCAGTGGTGGGAGGGCTGAGGCCAGCCGGGCTTTGGCCAGTGTGGCTGCGGCCTCCTCCACCGACCCCATGGCCCTTGGGGGCCCAGGAGGGGCTGAGGGGCCCATGGCCAAAAAGCATGCAGGTGAGCGTGACAAGAAGCTGGCGGCCAAGAAGAAGACGGACAAGAAGCGGGCTCTGCGACGGCTGTAGGGGTTCTTCCCTCCCCACCCAACCCTCAACTGTCTCTAAGTTATTTAAGTTATGGCTGGGGTGGGGGAGGGCATGGGGCACTGGGACGTGGATTTGTTTTTCTAAATAAAGTTGGAAAAGCAGCTGCTGTGTCTCTTAGATTCCCCAGGGCCAGCCTGTTGGGGAGGTAGGCTCAAAGCAGGTGGTATCCTGCTCTCAAGTCCACACACAGGCTATAGCACTAGGGCCCTCAGCTCAGTAGACCTCCTGGTTGAGCTCTGGGGTCAAAGTTCCCATCTGAAACAGGCTGAGGGGAGGGGTTCTGGGGCCTGCTCCAAATAGCCCAGCCAGGAGAAGGTGTGAGGGGGCTTTCTCCTCCTCAGATGAGCTTTGTCTATCTTCACTGGGATGAGTTTCTGTCCCCTCAAGACACCAGATCCTGTCTTAAGATTTGTCCTGGGTGACCAAACATTATTCCCATGTGTGTTTCTGCAAAATGAGTCACCAATCCCAGGCCCAATAAGACACCTGTCCCCCAGTTTCAGTGATGAGAAGTTCCAGTGTGGCAAGCTGGTCACTTGGCTAGGTTTCATGCTGAAGTTGAGATTTCCACTAGCCATATTCCTTTTTGGACCCTCTTAAAAGGTCATGATGGATTTCAGTTCTTGGGCACATAGGGACAGTCCTTACCTAGGAGCTGTGGGGGTTCTACCCCCTTGGTCACACATGTCTGACTTCAGAGCCCAGGCCTTTGAAGAGATCAGCTGATGAGATGGAGGCTACCTGGATGCTCTTATTATTCAAGGGGTGGGGACAGAGTAGCTTAGAGTGGTCCATCCTGTCCTGTTTCTTTGTCCTGCAGACGGAGGACTGGCAGTCATACCCCTTGGGCTCTGTGGAGGCTCAGGGCTTTTAGGGCTACAAAGTGAGGGGGTGATGGTGGGAATGGGAAGCAGTGGGTCTTGGAGAAACAAGGGAAGGCAGAAACAGGACCAGAGAAGGCAGGCTGGCTTTGCCTCAGTTTATCATTCATTAGCAATTTTGTTGCCCTGTGCTGGACCCCCAGGACAGTGTCAAAAATGATCATAAACAAAGTGAAAGAACAATATGTGTCTGTACAAAGACTTATATGTGGATCTTCACAGTTGTGTCCTTCTGTAGTGGGCAAAAGCTGGAAGTGACTCAAATGTTCAACAGATGAATGAGTAAAGACATTGTGAGTGTTCATACAATGAAATGCTACTCAGCAAAATATTGATACACAAAACACGGATGAAACTCAAAAGTGTTACGTGCTGAGTTAAGCCATAGAAGTATAAATATTCCATTTATATGAAATCCTAGAACAGGTGAAATTAATCACTTAATGGCTGAAAGCAGATCGTTGGTGGTATGAGATCAGGGAGGATAAAATGCATGGGCATGGGGAGGTTTTGGGGTGATGAGCACATTCCAGATATTGATTACGATGATGGTCATACCAGCGCGTAAGTCTGTCAAAACAAATGATGTACCTAAAATAGGTGTATTTTGCTTTGTGTAAAGTATATTTCAAGCTGATTTAATTTTTTAAAATGAATAGAGTGAAATATGAGCCAGTGGGACAAGATATTTATATTTGTAAGTCACATAACCCAAAAGGACTAATCCAAACATATAAAGAGCTACAAATCAATAAGACAGCACACACAAAAAAAGTGGGCACAAGCACTTGATCAAACACTTCACAAAACAGGAAATATCCAAGTACATGAAAAGGCACTCATCCTCACTAGTAATTAAAAAAATGCAATGTAAGTCAAATTTGAAACCACTACACTTGCATGCAACTGGCAACAGTTACTGCATAGGCTCCTGGTGGTACAGCTGAAAACACTCAGCATTCTTGCATCTATACCACAGGCTTTAAACAACCCTCGTCCTAACTGCAAACAGTATAAACATACTTGGGTATTCAAGAACCAACACAACAAAATCAGCGGGCACTGCTTCCAGCAGTGTGGGATGGTGTAGGACAATCATAAACGTCATGACTGGCCAAACAAGTCACAAAAGAAACTGATAGTTTGAGTGCCTTCCTACTTCATTTCCAAAAGGGCAGAGATGAGTGTTGTTGCTAAGCAGATATCCCTACCTAGTAATGATATAGGACATCACTTGTAAAATTCTTAATCTTTTTAGTAAACCTAGGTAAGTCTTTTCTTTCCTCCTTTCTTTGGGAAAAGGGCCCTCTCCCTCAAATCCAATAATTGCCCAGAAAGTGGTGACTCAAGTTCTCTGGCTATTGATAAGCATCATCAGTCTGTTATTAGCAGAAATGGCTTTAGGCCAGACAGGGCCCTTAGAATTGAGAGTGGGGGTGGGGGGGACTTTTAGGCCAAAGTCCTCTTTATTCTTTAAGAAATATATTAACCAAGCCTGTTTTCCTTTACTCACTTAATAGGCAAATCAATAATAGAAAATTAATAGATCTATAATTTAAATAATGAGTTCATATCTTCCTTTCTTTGTCTAGGGCTGAGGCAGCACTTCAGCAGGTAACCCAAGACCCCATCCTGGCTCAGGCAGAAAGGGAAAGAGTTCCATGAAACCCCAATGAGCAGGAACTATGACCCTTCCCAGCAGGACATAGATACAGAAGAGAACTCTCGTCCTTCAATATCCATACTAATAATTAGGGGGTTCATGGCTCTTAGAAAAGAGTGAGGAAGGAAAGTTAGGGGGTTTCGGGTCTGCCTGCAAAGGCACTGAGGTCATCCTATTCTAGAAGGGGTCCGCCCTAGTCCACCCATAAGTAAGCAAGCCAGAAGGCATTTGGGGGCTAAAAGTAACTCAGAGAAACAAGTGAGCAGAAAATTGAGTACTAGTTTCAACCAGTCACTTGCACCTGCACAATAAAGACCCCAATAACCCTCAGTTTACCTGAGCCTTATTATACCATCATTCTACCATGATGCATTTGCCCAAAGTTCATTGATAGCATTATAACAGACTGAGTTCTGGGAATAAAAATGCCTAGAAAGCAAATGATGAATCACTGAGTCCTGTCAATCTTAGTTGTCAATCAAGAAGCCCACACCTCTAAGATAAGTAACCACCCACAGGATAAAAATCCCAAAGGCTTTGTTACTAGGCCTTGCCCAGGCCCACTTCCATGTCTGGAAGTGTACTATAGCTCCTAATAAAGCTTTTCTTTTCTGCTCAATTCTTTGTTCGAGACATCAAGAACCTGGACAATGTGCCAGGAGGGGAACCCCACTCTCTGGTAACAGTAAAACTGTAAAAGTATGGAGGTTGTTTCCACAAAGCTTGGGACCTCTGATCACTTCCAACCAGCAGCACGAGAGGGCTTCTGAGGGGCATTGTCTTGCTTCTTTACTTGGGTGCTTATTACATGGTGCTTCCTTTATAGTTATGAAGTGTATAAATATTTTATGCACCCTTCCGTGTGTCTACTGCATTTCAGAATTTTGAACACATGGAGCAGCTCATTATGTACAGATATTGCCCAATTTCTAAAATGTTAAGTGAAACAAAAAACATGCAAATTGTGTATATGCTACTACTTTTTAAATTTTTAATTTTTTTTTTAAACAAAGGATGCATGTGTATATCATTGCATATGTATTTAATGCCTCTGGAAAGTCACCTTAGCACATGCATATATTGTCTCAAGGAAGGAGAGCCTGGAATACCCTGTAGATGTTACCTATTCGAAAAGCAAAGATTTTAATTTTAAAGATAAAAGTTTCCACACACAGTTCTCTCAGATCTGTTTCCCCAACACCCAGTTCTTTCAGTCAGGGACATCCAGTGTTACCAGGTTCTTGTGTTTTTCTGGAGACATTCTACCCAAATGTGAGCAAATGTAAACATTCTTCTAAGCCCACCCCCTTTAACATATTGGCAATGTCCTGTACACAGCATGCAGCACCTTGCTTTTTCAACTTAACAGCAAGTCTTGAAAGTGTGTCCCTTTTGGCACTCATAGCCCTTCTCTTTCACTTGGAGGGAATTGGAGGGGACGGGAGCTGCAATGGAGTCCTGAGCAGACGTTAAAGTCACATGGACTTAGTGCCTACAAGATGCCGCTCTATCTGGGGTGAGAACAGGCCCAAGTGGGGCACAGATGGAGGCTACTGTAAGGATCCAGGCAAGACAAAGTGTTTGTCAGGACGTAGTCAGGGTCGTATCCGTTAACTGAAGAACGTTGGAGGGGTGAGGGGTGGAGGTCAAGAGCTCTTCTAGGGAATGCCACTGCCTGGCTGCCTCTGACATTTCCATCTCTCCCGGGGTTCCCCCCTGCCACACCCCAGCTGGAAACCTGAGGCCCTTAGACCTTGGCCAGAGCTGTAGAGTGGGAACAAGGAATGGGGTCCTCATCTCTGCACAGGGTCCCCGGGGTGACAGGGACCAGGGTCCTACTTGATGCTAGATCCTTGGGCCCTGGCACAGTGGCTGGGATGTAGCGGGTACACAGGAAACTGTCAGGAGCCATGATGTGACTTTCCCCCAATCTGCCTGTCTACATCTGTACAGCGGGCATGACACCTGCTTCATGGGGTATCGGCACCTGGATAAGAAATGGCCAATCCACAGGTGTATTTATGTATATGTGCATATGTACACACACATGCACATGACACACACAGAATCGTTAAGACAAGGTCCAGCCTCTCCCGGTGTTTGTTCTCCACACTCTGGCAGAGCTGGTGGTAGACCAGCTCAGTGTGATAAACACAACACATGCAGGTAAGGGATGAGGGGGAGCAGGAAAACCAGGAGAAACTTTTTTAGACAGTGATCAGACAGCTCTGACACCTTGAACAAGCCAGCCCTGAGGAGATGTGAATGTCAGAAACAGCCAGGCAGTGGCCCACTCGCCAAGAGTTGTGGGCCTGGGCAATGGGGCAAGGTCTTCTGCAGTGTGACCAAGAAGCAAATGAAAGCTGACAGCTGGAGAGAATAATCACTCCTAGTCTAGCAGAGGTAAAGAGGGGTGACCAGGTCCTTAACCAAGACAGGTTAACGACATGGCTGGTGGCTGGTGGGAAATCTGGGGCTGCCACCTCTGCTGGGTGGCTTGTGTGGGTTTCAGTGTCCCTTTTAAGGAGAGGGACAGCACTCCTGAACTGTAAGGATTCAAGAGCTTTATCGCCTATTTCAGACAAATAGAAATGGGTACTCGACCCCAAACCAGCAGCCATGGAATGAATCATGGGGCCCCAAGAGCTGTCCACCTGTCCCTAAGCCCTAGGACATGCTCTTCACTACACAAAGGGATGGCTCACCTATACCCTGCAGGCTGCAAAAGGGCTGCTTCTGAGGCAGGTGGCACTCTCCCCAAGTTCTTGCCCTAGAATGCAGCCTGACCCAGGAAAAGGAGAATGCCTATGGGTGAGGTTGACGGATAGCAAGACCCAAATGGTAGGCATGCCCACCTCACAGGTTATGCCAGACCCCGCTGTGGGAGGTACATGGGGCAGATTCAGCCACATCTGTGTGCCACCTCAGCCTAGATCCCCTTCCAAGATCTGAGTGTTCAGGGATCTAGAGAGTCAAGTGGTCTTCCCTAAAGTTCTGTCATGTGCCAGCAGTAAAATTCTGATTTTAGACAATTTTACTTGTTTAACCTGCACTTTCTAAATGTATCACTGAACACTGATCTCTGATGTGCTGAACAGAGAACTGACACCGGCTGATTGTTCAGAGGAGCAGCTGGGGCTGGGCTTCCACCGCTGCACCTGGTCTGCCACCTCCTAACATTGCAACCTGTGTGGTACTGATGGGTGGAAGAACCCCCACCTATGAACAAGCTGACAGTTTTGGTGATATGGCCAGAGCACTGCGGTCACACAGAAGAGAAGCTGAGGCGAGGTGGTTGAGGGTCAGAGGACACCTTTATTTCTTGCAGGGGAGGAGAGTCTCAGGAGCTCTTAGTGGGGCGAGCCCGCTTCCTCTTCACCATCACCGGCTTCTGGCTGCGCAGGATGGCGCTGGCCCTGCGGATGGCGGCCATGCGCAGATCGGGGCGGTACTTGTTTTTGCGGATCATGTGTCGGATGCTGCTGAGGGTGGCCCGGGCATTCTTGTTGATGGTGGTCCGCACGTACGAGGTAGCTGGCTTTCGCTGGCCTGGTGGGGGAGATGGGGAGCCCCAGTTGGATGGCCTGGGCCTTTAATGCACCTTCCAGGTGGTAAGGGCGCAACGGCACCCTAGAACAAGAGGGCCTTGGCAGCCAGCCCCACCTACACACAGGTCTATGGGACACTCAGTGATCATTCCACAGCCCAGGTACGGCCCTGGGCACTGTACAGGTGCCTATCTCCTCACCGCTATGTCTAAGACACAGTATTTACCACCATGTCACTTTTACAGTTGGAATCCAGGCTGCCTGACTTTGGGATAGTGATGGGGAGGTGAGTACTTGGCACTGAGCTGGCCAGATAGTGAGACCTTGGCCTGTAGCTCATCACTGCCCCACCCTCCCAAGCCCACAGTATTCCCCTCTGTAACAAGGGTCTGAACCACCAAGCTGAGACAGAGGAACAGGGAACATAGAGGGCTTAGGGTGAGGAAGAACTTCCTACCTGTAAACGGCAGTGTCTGGACACTGCTACCCAAGATTAAAACACCCCCTTTCTTGTGCCACACAGTTGACAGGGTCCTAGGTGGAATCCTGTGCTCCTGGTTTCCCCCAAGAAGCCAAGGATCCCTTGCCATTCCAGGGGTGTGGCTGAGACGCTCACCCCAGAGCAACTCCTCACATCAATCTGGTTCCTGACAGCTCGGGAAAGGCTATCCAACAACCCAAGGAAAGGGAACCTTTTAGGACCCAACACAACACAAGGTTCTCAGGAGTGTGGAAGCACAGAAGGATCGACGCCATTCCAGGGCAGGTAGGAGCCACTTAGAACAGGAGCAGGCTGTGGCCGCTGCTGACACTGAACAGGATATCGAGCTCTGACCCCAAAGAGAAGACAGTCCTAATCTGTGACCAGGGAAAAACTCACTCATTTCTCCTAAAAACCTGAGCAAAAAACAGAAACGGTGGGAAGTACGATACCCCAGATTTTAACTGGTAACAGTCCTTGAGACCCCCACCTCCCCTACTGCTAAGAAACTAAGAAAGAAGCCTGCCCACACTTTAGGGTACACTGGATGAGGGGTGGGGTGCTAGGACCCTTTCTGAGTCCAAACAGAATGGAAGTTAAATTGTGCTTCCCACCCAGCCTGTCACTTCCTTCAAGCAGGAGACAGGGTAAGAAAGCCTCATCTGTTGGTCTGAATTTTCCCACTGCAGTGATAAACATCCACCTGAGCTGTTTAAAGGATTTAATTTGGAAATATCATCCACCATGCACCCCTATAATTTAATCTTCACATCCAGAAGGTACAAAGAGTTTAGAACCTATAAAGTTCTTCACTGATAGGAAACAATAGAGTGGCCGAAGGGAACCAGCTTCCCAGAGGGACGTCCTGACCCCAGGAATCCCAGATTCACTGGCAGAATTACTCCTGGTGCCCAACCACAGGCCCCTGCCCCGATGGCAGCCGCGGCCTGGGAAAACGCTCACCGGATCTCCGCTTCATGACGATCACCACGCCTTTGCCATCGGCGGCTGGCTCCACGCCCACTGTCTTGCGGTGAATCAGCCCGTTGTAGCGGAAGGAATTGCGAGCCTTCAGATTATTGGGTTCCTGGGAAGGACACATTAGGAGGTCGTGAAGATGGAGAGGACCGGCGACAGCAGGAGTACCTCCCTCAGACCCAGGCGCCAGGGCCCCACATACGGTGCTGTAGGTCTGCTTGTTCCTCTTTATCAGGAAACTGGAGCAGTTCCGTACGACCATCCATTGTAGATGGGCGGACATGGCGACGGCTGCGGAGAAAGGGGTACCGGAAGATGGCAAAGGGAACAGCAGGCCGACGCCAGCCCCGCGCAGGAAACAGAGAAAGGATGTACCTGAGGACCTGATAAATGGGGGAAACCTGAAAGCAGACTGCACTTAGTAATTTGCCAGGCGGTGCTCGGCGACCTAAGGCGGCGGGGCTGAACGCAGGCGCTGAGACTAGCTGCGGGGGACGACGTGAAAACCCACAGCAACTTCGGGTGGGGCCAAGGGGCGGCCAAGGACGTGAGGGACAATCAGAGAAGCCGACAGGGGCAAACCCCAGGGAGCACGCGCCGCATGCGGCCACGAGGAAGGGAGGAAGGACAAAAGGCCTCAACTCACCTTCTCTAGTTGCCTCAGCCGGAGACGGAAAAAGACGGGCGGGGGCGGGGCGACGCCTTTAATACCCTCACGCATTTCCGCTTCCTCTCCAGGAATGCGCGCGACGTCGCTTGACCTCCGCCTCCTCAACGACTCGGTGACGTTCGGCTATTTCCGCCAGCCCGTCGTTCGGCGCTCGGGAACCTTCGTAACCCTTCGGCTAAAGACCTGGGGGCGTGTTCTCCGACGCCGAACGTCAGGCTTCCGGGGCTGTTCGCGTGTTTACGGAACTCCAGGGCTGGATTTCGGATCCTGTCTGGCTCTGGAGGTCCCAAGGGACCTTCCGCAGCGGCCTCTCCCAAATATTGTTCACCTAGGGCTTGACACAGAGTGGGCGCCCAATAAACGTGTTTTAGGATTTATGTTTGTGAACGAACGTGCGAGTGCATGAACTATTTAAGCCTAGCTCCGGAATCCTCGCGTTTATTTGGTCTTTATAAATACCCTGAATCTGACCGCGGTGTTAGGGAGTCCTGTAAACTGTCCATCTTTGTGTCCCCGATTCATTCGCTGGAGGCACCTAGGAGGCGCCGGGGGACGCGCAATGAGCTGATTCCTTGCGTCTCAGAGCTGCTTGGGGTCCAGGACCATGTTTGACCCGTTTTTGACCTCCCCTAGTCCCCACCTTGAGTGCATAGGAGGCCCCAAGAGGCGGACTGATCCGAAAGAGACCGCTTTCCCACAGCGCCCTGCGCTGCCTCATCATCGAGCCCTGTTGACCCATGTTGACCATGCGGTGCTTCCGCTCCTTGGGTGCAGTAGCGCTGGACTACGCTTATCCCTGAGGGCCAGGCTCTGCACAGGAACCAGGGTACCCCGTGCCGGGCCCGTCCGCTCCCGCTGGGCTCAGGTGACCAGGCGGGCACCGGACACACCTGGCGCCGTCCCCTGACCCCGCCCCTGGACGGGCGGCACCCGAAACGCTCTCTGCCGGAGCCAGCGCGGTGGAGTAGGGCCATGGCGGCAGTGCCGGCTGTGTGCGCCTCGCAGGGGCCCCCGCTGGGTGCACAGTCCGGGCCAGCCAGCGAACCCGCGCCGGCGTCCGGTCTGGGCCGGTGCCGGATAGCGCTGCTGCTAGCCGTGGCGCTCGACGTAGCCGGCATGGTGGCGCTGCTGACCGGCGTGTTCGCTCAGTTGCAGGTGCGCGGCCGCGACTTCGGCGACCTGCTCATCTACTCTGGCGCGCTGCTCGTCTTTCTGAGCCTGCTGGGCTGGATCCTCTGGTACACTGGCAATATCGAGATCTCGCGCCAGGAGCTCGAGCGCGACTACGGCCTGCGGCCCTCGGCGCTCGCCCGCCTGGCGCGCAAGCTCTCCCGCCGCTGGTCTGCGCCCGCCGCCGCCGGCCAACGAGCCGCGTCTGGCTCTCGGGGACCGCGCCGCACCACCCACGCGCGCCAGCCGTCCGCCGCTGGCTCCCGCCGCGTGCGCCTGCAGCTCGCCATGCTCGAGGCCGCGCCTGGAGCGGCGGGCGCGGGCACCGAATGAGCCGGAGGTGAGGGGCTGGAAGGCGGAGTGGGGAGAGGGAGGGACAGAGGTGGGAGAGGGAGGGATGGAGGGGAGAGGAGAGATGGAATCAGAGACAGAGCAAAATGGAGAAATACAGTGAGAGAAAATGTGGCGACAGAGAAACCCATGAACAGGAGGACAAGATTCTTCTCAAAGGAGAGAAGCAGAGAGTAGAAGAGACCCAGAGGATGAGAGACAGCAGGCAAGAGTGCAGATGAGAGTGGGGTGAGAGTGGGAGAGTCACTGTTACCTGGGAAGTCCCTCCCTACACTCCAGCCCCTAGGCGCATCAGGTCCCTTTTAATCCTCTCAGTGTAACTGAGTGTCTGAGGTCACTACTCTCACCATCTCCACCCCAGTGGAAGACACTGAGGCCCCGGAAAGGTGCCACCTCTTGCCCAAGGGCACACAGCTGGGATTCTCCTGACAAAAAGTCTAAAGAGAGAGAGGGAAGAAGTGGGAATGACCGACACAGGCAGGACAGTGATGGCAACAGACCAAGGTGCGGGAAAGGCTCATGCCCTCTCTCTCTCTCCTCTACCTTCTGCTTTCCTAAACACATTCTCCACTGTGCACTCCTCTGCTCAAAGCCCTGCTGTGGCTCTCCATTGCCCTCTGGTTAAACCGAAGCCCCTCACCCGCATGTGGATCCCCCATGGTTCAGATCCACATCTTCCACCGTCTCTGCAGTCATGACAGACATCCCTCAATCAGTGGACAGCCCCGCTCTCCCACCAGTTAGCTTCTGTCCATGCTCTTCCCGGAGTGCCACTGCTGTTTCTATTCTACACTGAAAACTTCCTGTGTCTTTTATGATATAATTCAACTTCACTGCCTTTCTCTGGGTCTTCATATTATCTGAGTTACCCATTTTTGCTTGTATCACCATGTATTGTGCCTGTGTGTTCTGGTATTATCTCTCCTACCCAATAGGAGCCCCTTCAAGGTAAGGCCTGGGTCTCTGGTGTCTTTGTTCTTACCACTGCTTAGCAAAAACTCAGAAAATCAGAGGTGGATGATAGGTGCATGGTTGGATAAATGGACAGATGGCTGAATGAATGGATGAATGGATAGATGGTTTGATGGATGTGTGGATGGATGGATTGGTTGATGGATAGGTGGCTGGACTAGGTGGATGGGTGGGCTGGTGGATGGGTGTTGATGTAATTGAATTGATGGATGGATGGATGGAGTGATGGATGGATGGGTGAATGTGGTTAGATTGATGGATGGGTGGATGAATTGGTCAATGGATGTGTGGGTGGGTGGGTAGATGGATATGATTGGATTGGTGCAAGGGTAGACAGGTGAATGGGTGGCCGGCCGGCTGGTTTGGGCAGATGAGTAGATGGATGGATGAATGGATAGGTGGAACAATAGATGGATGAGTGACTCAGTTTCTTGAGAAAGGATGAACAACTGTATGCATAGGTAAAGCATGAGTTAACACAAAATTTGGCATATAAAGCAGAAATAACCACGTGTGGTTTAAATTGCTCCCTGGAAATTCTTACTTTGCCTAGAACTCTCATGCAGCTGGGTGGACCTCCATTGCTGGAACCACCTGTCAGAAACCGGCCAGGCCGACTTGAGTGTAGGTCTCTCTTAGCATACACAGGCCCCCTCTTCAGTGGTAAAGGGGAGGTGCTTCCAGCACATGAAGGCAGAGAACCTGAATTTTCACAAAAGGACCCTTAGGTCTCGGCTCCAGTCGCTCCCTTCTCTCTCTGGGACCAAATTAGTTGAATGGCCATGTAGAACCAACCTCATTCTTTATCATTTCCCTTCTCTGTTTTCTTTGTTAGTCTCTGTCTGTCTTTCTCTCTGTGTCCCCTGTGTCTATATCAGTCTCTCTGTCTTTCATGTTTCTGTCTGCGCCTCTCACTCTCCCAGTCTCATTCCCCACCTGTACCACTGGATACCAGTGAGTTAAAGTCTAGTGCATGCTGCAGCAAATCAGGGTATGGAGGGATGAGGGGCCACAGAGTCAGTGTGTGAGGGGCTAAAGCAGGTCACTGGGTGGTGGGCACAGAGAACACAGGGATGCAGCTTTCAAACAGCTACTAACCCCACCCTCCCATCTGCAGACGAACCCATAGCTCCACCTGAGTGAGATGTGCTGCTGCCCCTGACATCTGGCCTCCAGGATACCTACCTGTGCTCCTTCTGTGTCTGTCACCTGGATAAATGGCTCTGCCTCCCAGCTCTGCTTGTCTGTTTGGCAGGGGGATGGAGCTAGGGCAAGTGTGAGATCGCTTGCTTCCTCCAAGAGCACAGCTGCAGAGGGTCCCCCCAGCCTTTGGGGGACCCAAAGCCACTGGGGACATAGGAGCCTCACAGAACGGGCTGGGGGGCTGGATCTTGAGCCCAGACCCACCATCTCAGTCCAGACTTCCCTCTCCCCAGATTGCTTTGTTAGTTTGGTGACCTCTGGGAAGCAGACAGAGGGACAAATTAGACTTGCAAGATATTTATTGGGGGAAAGACTAGTGGAGGAGAAGTTGTTGTGGGTCTGGAAGTGAGAGAGGAGAGGGGGAAGGAAGGAGGGGTGGGCAGGATGAGTCTTGAATTGTAACACACTTCCAAGAAAGTTTCCACCAGGCCACTGGGGGTCTGAAAGCTGAAGTCCTCTCCTAGGGGAGGCACATGTCCTGGAGGGACCCCCACCCCCCACCCCCACAGAGATTTATGGGAAACCTGACAAATGCTGGAGACCACCAGAGACTATCAGGCAACGGCGCTTCCTGCAGGATGAGACCTGAGGGGTACATCCCCCTGGCTGTAACATGCCCCCTCAGCCCAATTCAGGCCCCCCTCAACCCAGGCCATGCCTACCTAACCCCCAAATCTCTAATTTCAGATGCCCTTCAGTCCAGAGCCCCCCATGATCACAGCCCAGCCCCTCCAATAAGCCTGGGGCCCCCATCGGCTCAGGTGCCCCTCAGCTCAGATCCTCCCCACTTACTCCCAGGCCACTCTCATTTTCAACCCCAAAAGTTCACACACTCCATGATCAGAGTCCAGTTCCCTGTTAGCACTGACCTACCCAAACATACACACACACTGTTCCAGGTCTTGGCTTCCATGGCTCTCAGAAAAGAGAACAGGCATCTATATGCTATATCTGTATTGAGGGGTCCCCCAGGGGCACCCCTAATCTTCCTCATCCCCTCCTTCCGTATCTTCGCCCCCTTCTGTCCCTTCCCCTTCAGTGGCCCCTGAGACATCCAGGGTTCCCTCCAAAGGCACTGAGGTTGGCATGCTGCCCATGGACTTCTTTTCACTCACAGTCCCCCGGTCCTTGGACAACAGAGAGACAGTCCTTGGCAGGCTACATTTGCCCTGCAGGAACCCTGGGAGGCGCAGCATGTCCCGCCGCCTGGCCCACCTGGTGGGGAGGGGACACACTTTCCTCAGCCTATCTGCCCGTTCCTCTGGAGCAAAGTGTCCCCCCTGAACCCCAACCCCACTTGCCAGAACAAGCAGATGCTGGAGATGAGGAAGAGGAGGCCTCCGCACGTCCAGCCCAATGCCCACATGTGCTTCCGCCGCATGTTCTCTGGAAAACATGGAACTTTAGACCCGGATGCCAGCTTTTGCCCCTCCCCAGAGACACCAGCTTCTACTCGCTCACCATCTGGCCGCTGGTGGTAACAGACCCCATCTCGGTAGCAGCATCGTAGGCGCAGACAAAGATTGGGGTTCTCAATCGCTGCTTGACCCCCACAGCTCTCCCGGTCCCACACATCTCCCTCACAACCTGGGAACCAACAATGAGCAGGCTTCGTCATACAGCCTGGCCCTGAGGGCCTTAGAGCACCAGGATCCCAAGGCCAAGCTCTGAGGACTGAGTGCCTAGTGCTTGCTTTGTAGGGGACCCAAGAGTTCAGGCCCCAGCCTCCTCCCTCAGACCCAGGAGTCCAGGCCCCCAGCCTCCTCCCTCAGACCCAGGGATCTAGACTGGGTCCCATCCCTGGAAACCCAGGGTCCAGCCACTGCTCACTCCATGGGTAGAAGAACCCTTGGATTCCATTCCCATCTGTGAAGGAAAGAAGATGGTGTCAGCTGCTGTGTGGAGGCCGAGGAGGCCCCTACTCAGCTCTCCGACCCTCTCTCCGGGGCCCCTCACCTACTGAGCCCTGCATCAGCAGGAAGAGACTCAAAGCTGGGACCCCAGAGCCCACCATGTCGCCTCCCAGACCCCTGGGACCTCTATGGGCAGAAACCTCCAAGTCCATTGCCACAGCAACCAGCTCAGCCCCACCCACCTTCCTGCCCAGCCCCAGGTTCTAAGTTCTGTTGTCAGGGCGTCCCCTTAGCTATATGGAAGAGGAAAGGGGGTCACACTGGCCTGGTCATGCCTGGTTGCTAAGGAGTTGCTTTCTTAGAAACCAGGTGGAAGGGGCCCCAGGAGGTGGGATGGGTGCCTAGTGTTAGAAGGACCTCTTTAGCAACCTAGGTGGAAAGTTGGGGAGTCCAAGGACTTTCCTTACCAAGTAAGGGACCCAAAGCGTGGGCACACAGAATCCTCATCAGAGACTCTCTTTATCACCCAACGTCTAGGAGCAGCTCCAGGGAGCCTAAAGTCTCCTGAGACCTCATTGTTAGGGATCTTCTCCCTAGCAACCGGGGGCAGGGGGACCTAAAGATCAAAGGCCTCACTGAACCCCATTGTTAGGGAGGCCTCCATAGCAACCAGGGGACCTAGGAGGTCAAGGAGAAAATAGGAGTCAGGCACTTGTCAGGAGTCCCCTGGTCTCATCACACTCCAATCCTCTAATGGGGAATGTATAACAGGAGCAGCTTGGCCATGCCTGGCACTGATCTGAGGGCTGGGGGTAAGGATGACTCATGGGCAGGGAGATCCTTCATCTGTCTAGGCCTCAGCCTCCCCAAGCTGGGAGCTTGGACACCTGGATTACAGGGATTAGGGGAGTTGGGGGGGGTCTGGTCTCCTGTGTCTAAGGGAAGAGGGATTTAAAGGCAACCGTCCAGGAGTCTGGGCCCCATTTCTCAGGAAGCGCCATGAGGTTGACTGCATCCTGCCCTCTCTTGTAAACATCCTGGTGGGAGCTGAGTGGGCCCTGGGCTGCCTCCGTCAGAGATGACACAGGTCAGAGGGGGCTTGGCAGGGGGCCGGGGGCGGGGGTCAGAGGGGTCATGGGGCTGAGGCCAAGCAGCTGCTGACCGTTTCCGGTGTCAACATCATCTGGACCTACTTCCAATTCCCGGGATTCCTCAGGGATCAAGGAGGGGGTGGGAGGTGGGGCTGCTGGGCCCTGGACCGCGACTTGGGACTGGGGGGGCCCCGTCGTCATGGCCCTCACCGCTAATGACAGGTTTGGGCTGCCTCTGCGGCCCGCCTGCCCCGTCACCCCCCAGTGGCCAGACAGGACCCCCCAGGGACAGACAGACGGACACACACACAGCCTTGGACCTGCTGACCTCACGCCAGCCAGCCCCACCTTGCTCGGGGGGACCAGCACATGAGCAAGGACCCTGGGCTCCCTCCTCTTGTCCCTGTGACATCTCCCTGCCGTGTCTGTGACCAGCCCTGAGTCTGGGGCATGGCATCCCCCATCCTTGTCTCTCAACGTCTGAACTTGTCTCTTTGGGTCTCTAGATTTCCTTGTTTTTGCATTTCTTTTTACTCTGCTCCATCTATACTTCTGCTTGTTGGTGTCATCTTCTGTTATTGTTTGAGATCCCCAGTCTGCCTCTCAGCCTCTTTGCCTCTCTCTCACTCTATCCCTCTTTGCCCTCCTCTCCACAGACATAACCCCAGTATCCTCCACCTGAAGGAAGACCCAGGAGTCCTGAGAAATACCCACTCCCGTCCTGTGCCCACCCATCTCCCTTGGCCTCCTGTGGCCACCTGGGAGAAGATGACCCCGTAGGCCCAGAGCGATGGCTGAGGCAGATGTGGGAATGACCCGAGCCAGGGACCATAGACAAGTCCCAGATTTCTAATCTCCTCCAGCAGAGCATTCCCCAGATCCCAAAATGGAGACACACTTGTCTCCACCTTTCTGGAAACAAGAGTTCACAGCCTGGATTCCTGATACCTGCATCTGAGGGAGGAGGCTGGGGCTCTGGACCCCTGGGTGTGAGGGAAGAGGGGCTGGGGACCCAAATTCGTAGGTCTGAGGGAGGAGGCTGAGGGCCCGGGCATCCAGGTCTAAGGGAGGAGAGGCTGGGGGCTAGGACCCCTGGGTTAATATAGGGCTGGGGCTGGCACTCCAGGGTTCCCTGTAGGTGGAAGGGGCCACTGTGACCATATCCCTATTGTTGCTTTCAGGTTGGCCTCAGGCCCAGTCCCCATCCCCTCAGGCCATTCCATCCCCCAGGCCGGTGGCCTGAGTCACCTTGGCTGGCCCCACCGGTCTGGGGGGGGGGGCTACGTCAGTTCTCCCCTCACTGACGCAGCCTTGGACCCCCCCACGCTGACTCAGCCGGAAACAGGCCCCCTGAGGGGCGGAGACCCAGTGGTCAGAAGCCTGGGTCCCAGTGGGAGCAGGAGCTGGAAAGGGCCTCTGGGGGGCCATGGAAGGGGTAGCCATGACATATCAAGGGCTTGCTTACCTGAGGCGATGATGTCATGTCCCACCATGGGGGGCTGTGACCTCACCTCCCTGGAGACCTGAGCAGTCACCCCCCCAGTGGTGGGGGATGACTCCAGCTGCCATTCATCCCTGGAGCCCCCTGCCAGCTCAGCACAGTCTGGGGCCAGGAGGGGGGCTGCAGGGAGGCCTTTGGAAGTGCTCATCACCTTTCCTCTTCTTACTCCCATCCCATTTTTCTCTGACACCTCTGTTCTGGGCAGTGTGCTCATAGGGACTTGGGTTTGTGTTTCAGTCCCTCACCGGCTCTGCGATGAACCCCAGGCTACCTCTGCCCCATGTACCTGGCACTCACAGACTGCTAACCCTGGGTTAGCATCTCTGTCCCGAGTCTTGTCTCCCTCTCCTGCTCCAAGACTTGTCCATGTGGCCATCTCTGCATAGCCAGCGTCCCCCTGCTCTGTCTGTCTCCAGCTCTCCACTGAGTCTTTCTCTCCAGGTCTCCATCACCCTCTCTGCCTCACCATCTAAGTCTCCTCCAGTGGCTACATCTTTCTGTCTCCCTGGACGTGTTAATAAAAATCCACAAGAACAGCAATGGTTTGAACTTATTGTGAGCTGACTGTGTGCCTTACATGAGTGAACTCATTTTGCCCACACCGAGGCATCGGCGTGTAGGGTGGGTACTCAGTTATCCCCATTTCACAGGCAGAAAACTGAGGCTTAGAAGGGTGAAGCCTCTCCTCAATGTCTTGTCTCTCTAGCTCAGTCCCTTGTCTGTCTCTGATTCTCTCACCTTCTTGTCCCTACCTGTCTCCTGAAGAAAGGCTCTCCCTCACTCTGCCTGCATTGCTGACTCCTGACATCTCCATTTTTGTGTCTCGGGCTTCTATCTTTGCTGCCCTGCTTTGGTGTCTCCGTTTTTTCTGTGTTTCTTCTGCCCCCTACTTTCCCCCTCTCTGAGACTGGGTGTCTCTGTCCCTCTTCCTCCTGGGGTCTCCCCAGGTTTCTCCAAATCTCTCATGCTGCCTTCATCTCTCTAACTCTGGAATCCTCCTCTCTAACTCCTTTGCAGAGTAACTGCTAGTCTCTATCTCTCTGTGGACTACTGTCTCTCTTATCTCTGAATCTCAGATTCTCCATCTCTGCCCCAGTACCCCCATCCCCCTGTGCTTCTCTTGTCCCCTTGCCTGGGTCTCAGTTTCTCCACCTCTCTTTCTGCTCCTTGGAGGCGCTCCCCATGGAGCTTCCATTTCCCCAGTCCCGCCCCGTTGCCCCATCACCCCCTTCTCTTGCCTCCCCATCTCTCTGCCTATCCTTGTCCAGCGGACCCCCCCGCCCACAGCCGGGCCCCAGCTCTTGAGCCTCATGTGTCTGCCCCGGCGGCGGCGGCGGCCGGCCGAGGAGGTGGAGGGAGGGGACGCCGATGACCTCACCAGCCCCTCTCCGACCACCCCCCCCTTTCCCTTTTCAACTTTTCCAACTTTTCGTTCCGTGCCCTCCTCCGAGCGAGCGCGCCGTGAGCCCTGCGAGGCAGCCGGCTCCGTCTGAATGGAAAAGGCAGGCAGGGAGGGTGAGTCAGGATGTGTCAGGCTGCCCTCCCCTGCCGCCTGCCCCCCGCCCGCCCGCCTCGGCCCCCTATATAACCCCCCAGGCGAACACACTCCCTCACTGCCGCGGCCCTGGCTGCTCACCGCACATGCCTCCCCTTCCCAGGCCGAGGCCCAGCTGACCCCTGGGGCTCCCCAGCAGCGGACAGGGAAGGGTTAAAGGCCCCCAGCTCCCTGGCCCCTGCCCTGGGGAACCCCTACCCTGTGGGGACATGAACAGTAAGTTGGTTCCAGTTCATGGGGTGGGGGGTGAACAGGGAGAGAGGAGGGAGGGATTGTCGCTGGGAGGGTGGGGAGCTGACAGACTGCCGAATGGGACAGACAGGAGCGGAGAGGGAGAGATGGGGAGGCAGACTGGGAGGTCAGTCAGGGCAAGCAGGAGGCCTGGAGCCCAGACGGGCAGCGGGAGCGATGGACAGTCAGAGACATCGAGAAACCAAGACTCACAGACAGAGACAGAGAGAAAAATGCCGGTAGGTGACCCTAAAAGGCCTGGGACCCCCAGGGAGTCAGCGGGGCCCCAGAGATGCACACACCCCGGGACCTCAACAGAGGCTACCCGAGGGAAACTGAGGCAGAGAGCCCAAAGAGGTGAGAGTCAGGGGAAGGACAGAGAGAGACAGGGTGCAGACAGAAACGGGGGAGCCAGTCGAATGCGGATGGACTGATGGACAGCGGCGGGAGCGGCCCGGGGGGCGGGCTGGGGGTGTGCTGCAGGAGCGGGGCGGCCCAGGGGGTGCTGATTGGCTGCGAGAGCGGGGGGGCGGGGTCCGGGGGGATGGGTTGCCCCAGAGGCCCCGGCAAAAGCCTGGCCGCAGAGCCGCTGGATCTCACCGTCCCGCCCAGGTGTGCCACGGCATCCCGCCCCGCGGACAGCCCTCCGCGGCCCACCCTGGAAGGTGTCTCTGGGCAAGCGTCAGGGCCTCGGGGTCTCCAGCCCGGGCTCCCTTCTCTGCTCTCAGGCCAGCCTGGGCTCCCGGGGCCTGGGGAAGGGAGCAGGTTCTGGCCTGTGCCTCCCCCTCATGCCCCGCCCCGGGGCCCAGATTCCGGCGTCCGGGGGCGGACGGGAGACGCCCGGCCCGTCTACCCGCCCCGGGCCGCGTCTGCTTCGACGGGCGGGGCAGCCAAAGCGGGAGAGGGAGAGGGGAGTCCGCTCTGGCCGGCGACCTGCCCTGGGCGCTCCGCCTTGGGACTCTAGACCCCCAGCCCCGCCTCGCTCAGACCCAGGAGTCCGGGCCCCCAATTCTTCCTGCCTCTGACCCACCAGTCCCGCCTGAGCTCTCCGCCCTCTCCCGCCCCCAGGTGTTTGCTGCCTGGTCCTGGTCGCGCTGAGCCTGTGGCCAGATAGAGCTGCTGCCCCAGGGCCGCCTCCTGGCCCTCCAAGGGCCTCCGCAGACCCTCGGGCTGAGCTGGACAGCGCCGTTCTCCTGACGCGCTCTCTCCTGGCGGACACTCGGCAACTGGCCGCACAGCTGGTAGGAGAAGTTGAAGGGGATGGGCAGGGGCCCGGGACCAAGAGTGACAAAGTGAGGGTTGGGGAGGCTGGTATCTGGGCTACCGCAGTGGCAGAGATCGGGAGAGGGAGGAGTTTGAGGCTTGCGGTAGAGGGTGAAGAGACCCTCGGAGCTGGTCAGGGTCCCCCCTCATAGCTTCTTTTCCCCAGAGAGACAAATTCCCAGCCGACGGAGACCACAACTTGGACTCCCTCCCCACCTTGGCCATGAGTGCGGGGGCTCTGGGAGCCCTGCAGGTAAGAGCAGGGGAGAGGGGTGGGGTAAAGGTGGAGCATGGGCAGCAGAGACGGTCTACAAAGATCAAGATGGGCCGGGGTGGTGGTGGTGGGGGGGGCGCGGCGCAGGGTGGCAGAGCAGGCATGCACCAGGTGCTCCTGACATCCTCCATGCCCTGTCCCCCAGCTCCCCGGTGTGCTGACACGGCTGCGGGCAGACCTGTTTTCCTACCTGAGGCATGTGCAGTGGCTGCGCCGGGCAGGAGGCCCTTCCCTGCGGACCCTGGAGCCTGAGCTGGGGGCCCTGCAGGCCAGGCTGGACCGGCTGCTGCGCCGGCTACAGCTCCTGGTACGACAGCCCTGCTCTGAGACTCTTGTGTCCCCAAGATCCTTTGGCTTTGAGACCCTGAGGCCCCAGACTCCAAAATCCTGCCTAGAAACTCTTACTTCTCACTCCAGACTTCAGAGACCTCATGATCCTGTGACCCCAAGATGCCCACTCTGAAACCCTAAGACTTGATAGCTCAAACCCTCACCCATGACCTGGAAACCCTGGCCCAGGACACTGCATTCCAGACCCCAAGCCCCAGAAACTGAACATCCAGACCCTGAGATCCTCAGGCCCTCAGATGTCAGACCTGACCCAAAGCTTAGAGACTCTGGCTCCACACACCCCAGACCCCAAGTGCCTAGATCCTGATCTTGAAACCAGAAGACCAGACCTGAGCCCTAGATATCTCAAGACCCTGGGACCCCTAGGCCTGACTCCAAAGACCCTGGATCTCTAATTCCAGCTCTGAGATCTCAGACCCCACACTTGAGACCCTAGTCCTCACCCAGCACCAAGGTCCCAGCCCTGAGCCTACAGACCTTGGCATTAATTAACCCTCTGAACTTGGTCCTGGAACCCCAGCCTCAAGACCCCCACCTTTTGGCTGCAGCCTCCATTTTCTGAATCCTGAAGAACTCTCCACTGAGACATTCCATCCCACAGGCCAGAGACACCCTGGAAATATGCCACCTGGCACTGCCCCTCCCCCCATGATGTGATTCAGTAGAGGCTGCAAACACTTTCCTGGACCCCACTGCATCCCTGGCTTGTTACTAACCCTTGCTCCTCTCCCAACAGATGTCCCGTCTGGCGCTGCCCCAGGCGCCCCCAGACCCGCCAGCGCCCCCCCTGGCCCCGCCGGCCTCAGCCTGGGGAGGCATCCGGGCAGCCCACGCCATTCTCGGGGGGCTGCACCTGACGCTGGACTGGGCCGTGAGGGGTTTGCTGCTGCTCAAGACTCGGCTGTGACCCACCAGCCACAGCCACCTGCATTCTTCACCACCAGACCTTATTTATTTATTTATTTTGGGACTGGGGGCATGGCAGCCAGAGGACCTCATCCCCATTATCTCCTTTAGTTAGAGATAGTTCTTCCAGGAGACCTGGGCAGGGGCATCTGTGCCTTATTTATACTTATTTATTTCAGGGGGTGGGTTGAAGGCCGATAAACTTAGGGGTCCCCAGGGGAAAGAAACTGGGGTCCTGGATTCTTGGGTCTCTAAGAAGTCTGGCCACAGTGCCTCCCTGGCCCCCACTCCTCTGGGCCTGAGCAGGAGCACATACTATTTATTAAACAATTACTTTTGTGTTGGGGTGGGGAGGGAGTGGGGAAGGAGGCCGGGTTTTTGCACAAAAATGTAAAAAACCTTTGTGAGATGGAGAAGGGGGCATTAAATTAGTCATATACAACCACTTAGAGGTAGTTTCTCTGAGGGCCGGGGGCTGGATGCTGGGGCCCCTGGGGATCGGGAAGAGAGGGATCCTGAGTGGGCATGGCCAAAGAGGGAAGACTGTCAATGCCCTGAGGGACAAATTCTGAGCCTCATCTGGTGCCCAGCACTTCGTAGGCACTCAGTACATATTTAATGGAAGGTTCTAGAAGGTCACCCTGACTGATAGTACTCATGCAAGACAAAACTGCATGCTGAAGGTTGTTCATGATGGCAGTGTTTACAATAGCAACTCATAAACAACCTACATGTCCAACAGTGGGGGATAGTTAAATAAATTACATCCCATGTGATGGAACAGCTGTGAGCAGCCACCAACAACAGTGCTACAGAGGCGGCTTCACACACAGAAAAAGCGGGCTGCAAACTATGGCGTGATCCCTATTTTGTGTTTCTCTTCCTTTCCCTGTATATGGATTAAAAAATATCCTAGAAGGAACTATGCCAAAAGGTTGACAATGACCACCTCCAGGTAGAAGTTGGGATCGTGGGTTACTTTTATGATTTGTGCTTGTGTCTTCCAGAATTTCTACCATGACCATGTATTTAGTAGGTCATGTTTTAAAAAGCTAATAAACACTATTTTTAGAATGACAGAATACCAGTCCTCCCCATAAAATAAGCCCTCAGAAGGGGACAAGAAGGACCATTTGTTGAACGCCTGCTCTGGGCCGCACCATAAGTGTAGGGTTTTACTTACATGATCCTATAGATCCTCCAATATATCCCATTTTACAGGTGAGGGAAATTGAGGCTGGGGGAGGTGCCTGTTGTTCAAAGTCACACAGCTAGGGAGAGACTATTGTGATTCTGCCAAAGGCCTGGCTCACTGCAAAGAGCGTGTCTCTTTCTTTATACCTCAATGTACAGCAACCACAGCCACCGACGCAAACACATTTGATCTGTGGAAACAGGATCCATGGGGGTATGGGCCTTACTCAAGGTCTGAGAAGGGTTAGCGGTGAATGGGGGCTATATTCCCACTTCCACTTGTAAGAGTCAGAAACCCAGTGCCTAACCATCCATTTGCAACATTCCAGACAGACCACGAGGGGCCTTGTATTGTCACCGGTTTGGGTCTGGCGGGGAGGGTTCTGGTTTGCTTCCCGCCCCCAGCTCTCAAGACTCCAGGCCATGGCCTTGGAGGAGAAGGGAGCCCGCAGCCCCTAGAGAGTTCCCAGAAAGAATCCCCTGGGTGTCCGATGAGGTCACAAAGCCCCCACCAAAGGCTCCTCCCCCAGACCAGGCTAACCACCCGCAGGGCTATGGCCAGGCCCTGAGGAAGTTCCAGGCTCTCGAACTACTGAGCCCTGGGCCAGGGCCAGTGGGCTGTGGGGTGCCAGGTCCCTGACTCCGTGCCTGGGCAACTACCCTTTCTGCAACTGCCATGAACCGGTTTCGTAACATTAGGCACCTGGATCCACTGCCGGGCCCCCCAAAGTGGGTCCCCACTCTGGGCCAGCTGCAGAAGACCCTCCAGAAGGGCGAGTACCTGCCCCTCCGCCCGCTGCCCATGTTCGAGAGTAACTTTGTGCAGGTCCCCAGCTCCCTGCGCCCTGGGGGCAGAGAGGGGTAGAGCCAGACCCCCAGCCTGGGAATATGGGACAGCTGGGGTCTCAGGGGATGGGGGCTCGATCTAGGGGTGCCACAGGAGCATCAAAGACAGGAGTGATCCCAGCCCCTCTCCCTGACCCCCAGGTGACCAACCAAGGGGCCCCCGTGTATGTACACCACAAAACCAACCATCTGACCATGGGTGTGGCCGCCTCCTTGCCAGGCCTGGTGCTGCCAGACCTCCTGCTGATCGCTCGGCCCCCTGAGGGCAGGGACTGCTCCAACCTCATCCTCACCAGGTGCCTCCACGCCCCCATACCCTGCTGCCCCCAACCCCCTTCTCTTGCTCTACCTCCTCTATCTCCTGCCTCTCCAAGGATGATCCCGCTAGACCTGGTCCACCTCTACGTTCACAACCTGTCTGCCTGGCGTCTGAAGCTGCGCCTGATCACGGGCCGCTACTACTACCTGGAGCTAGACGCCCCTGACAGCGAGGTTGCCTTCCTGTTTGACCGCTGGGTCCATCTCATCCACTTGCTGCGGGAGCCGGCCACGGCCTGGGCCCCCAGGACCCTGCCTACAGCTCCCATGGACCTGGCCCTGGTGGCACCTCCCGCCTCCACCTGGCGCCTCCAGGTGGGTACATGGCCCCACAGACTCCGGGGGCCCATTATGGTTCTAGATTCAAATGGGAGTCAGGACCAAGAACCTGAAGTCTAGGAATGGGGTATAGGGCCTGGACCCCTGGATAGGAGAGAGAAGGCTGTGGGGCCCGGTCTGAGGGAGGAGGCTGGGTCCTGGAGTCTTAGGCTGGATAATCATGGAGATGTCGGAGCCAGGCAGTGGTTGCTCCTCCTGACTGCGCCCTCCCTACCCACAGGATCAGTCCCACAGCAGGCGTTCAGGTGAGCAGGCTCTGTCATTCACTGGGTTTGCTGCATTTCTGCTACTCCTTCCCCAGGTGTGGGTGGCGCTTCCACCGTGGGCACCTCCCCCAATGTCTGAGCCCGTCCCCTGCATCTGTCTTCGCTTCTCTCTGTGCCTCTCCAGCATCCGGGCCCTGACCTAGGTGTCCCCTTCCTTTCCAGTCATGATTGTTGAACCCACTTTTCCTTACAAGATGGTGACGTCTCGGAAAAAGGGAAAGGCAAAGGTGAGCAGGCCGGGCAGGCCAGTGCGTGAGGGGCAGAGGGGCTGTGCCTCCTGACGGCTCTCTCTCGCTTGTCCCCCTGCCAGACTCTCAAGCGCAGATTCAAGTCCCAGGCTGTAGGGGACTCCCTGCCTATCATCTGGTCACAGCTGGAGCAGGCTGACACTAGAAAGAAATCTAGAGAAAAAAGGTAGGTTTGGGGCCTTGCAGCAGGTAGGACCTGGAGAAGGATGAGGACATCACTAAAGTCCCACCATATTGTGCCTATAGGTCTCACTCAGGCCACAGCCTGCACAGATCTCAGACCAAACTCCAAGTTTCTGGTGAGCACACCATTCCCTCTGCCTGTGTGAAGGGCTCCAAGCTCCAGCTTCCCCACCCCCAGGGCTCAGGCTGCTCTCCTTTCTCCCAGGGAAGCCCAGCATCACTATCCGGACCATCTTCAGCGTCGTCTCCAACACCATCAACCAAATGCCATCCTCTTCCAAGGCAGCTATATACTTGGGGCCAGGAGGGCAACTCTTAGATCTTAGAGGGGAGGCTGGGGATGGGGACACTGGGTCTGAGGGAGGAGGTTGGGGGCCTGTACCCTGGATCTGAGGGAGAAGGCTGGGGGCCTAGACTCCCAGGTCTGAGGGAGGATAGGGCTGGGGGCCTGATCTGTGTCTGAGAGGCTCCCCTGCCCTAACATCCTTCCCCTCACCTTTCTCTATTCCAGTGTTGCTTGTCTGAATCTGACCCAGCAGTGGTTGTGGGTGGTTTATTTGAGACCCCTTCGCAGTGTATCTCAGAGGACAGCCGAGATATTTCCTTGCTAGGCTCCTTTAACCACTTTGATGCTTACCTGTGGCAACAGGATGTGGAAGACTTGATAGACCCTGAATCCAGCACCTTGTCCTCAAACTCCCTCTGCCAGGCCACCCACTCTCCCAACTTCTACCTGCCTGCCCCCTACTCCTCTGTCCCCAGGCGCAAAGAAAAGGCCAGGCCCGGGGGCTCTGTGCAGAGGCTGTGGCCTCCACCCTCCAAGAAGACTCTCTCTGTCCCTGCCACCTCTTGGAAGGCTCCGTTTATCCTTGACCAATCCCAGAAGTCCCCAGCTGGACCCGTTGCTGCCCATAAGACCCCAGTTGTAGCTTCTGTTCCCCAGAAAGCCCCAGTCATACTTGACCCATCCCAGAAGGCCTTTCCTGTACCAACTATTTCTCACAAAGCACCAGACATACCTGCCCCATCTTGGAAAACCCCCACTATACCTGGCCCATCCAGGAAGACCCCTGGTGTACCAGCTATTGCCCAGAAGGCCCCAGCTATACCTGCCCCATTTCGGAAGGCCCCACCTGCACTTGCTCTTCCCCCAAACACCATGTCCCCTCCTGTCCCAAACCAAAATTCTTTGTCCCTACCTACCCGATCTCAGAAGGCTCTGACCTCACCCACACAATACCAGCTGACATTTGACCCTGTCAATTTGGGCATGTTGCCTATGGGAAGTCATGGTGGGGATGTGCTTGAGAGAAATCAGCTTGAAGGGAAGCCAGAGTCAGTGGTGCTGGTGGGCACCCAGGAGACGAAGGTCGTGGAGCTGAGGGCCCATAAAACATCCCTGGAACTGCCCTTCACCACCACCAAGAAGGAGTCAAAAGAGGCCATGTTCAGCAAAGTCCGGGAGATCACCTTGGATGGCTTGAAGAGCAAGGGCAAGTTGGAGGACAAGGTCCAAAGGACAAAGGAGGGGAAGTCCCTGGACATGCCTGGCTTCAAGTCCAAGGAGGTACAAAAGCAGAAGAAGTGGGTCACGACCCAGGAGCTGGCTGTGGAGGGAGCCCCACGGGAGCACAGCAGGCCTTTCTCAGTGGAGGGGCTCACCCTGGCCAAGCTGATGATCATGGCCAAGTCCAAGGAGCCAACCTTGAGACCGGAACTGGTCAGTCTGCCCTCCTGGCTTTTGACCCCTCAGGTGTCTGCCATGTCAGGAATGGGCATGGAGCCCCTCAGCCCCAGCCATGTGTTGGAGGGGACACCAGTGGTGGTGAGGGAGCAGCCCTGGTTGGGCCCCTGGGAGAAGAGGAGTGCGAGTCTTTGGGTGGAAGACACCTCGCACCCATGGGCAGAAGTAGAGGTGGAGGGGCTGCTCTCAGACCAGAAGGGACCTTCCAAAGTGTCCTCCTGCTCAAAATGTACCTCCAGCAGCCCAAAGATGGACAGAGCCTCCCAGGCTCCTATCCCTCTGCCCTCAACAAGGTGGGAGGACATAGGTGTGTCCCCAAAGCCCAAGAGATCTCAAGAAACCATGGGGATGCCGGGCCAGCACCCCCTGGCCATGATGGGATCGTCCTTAGAGATTCTCTTGCCCAAGCTCTTGGAAATTGAGAGTTTGAGGGACACGACCAACAAGGTGGAGAAGGTGAAGAAGGAACTGGGTGTCTTCACACCTTCGCCCAGGTACTTGGGGAAGACAGGACTCTGGAGTTATCAGCAAGGAGGTGCCATGGTGGGGGCAAAGACCTGAATGAGGGAGGCTTAAGGGAGAATAGAAAACAGGGAGTCATCTGCTGCAACCCTTGAATACATTATGTTCAGCCAGAGAAGCCAGACACAAATAGCAGCATAGTGTATAATCCCATTTGTATGAAATGTCCAGAACCTGAAATGTATAGACACAGAAAGGTGGTTAGTGTTTGCCAAGGACTGGGAGGGATGGAGGAATGGGTAGTGACTGTGAATAGGTATGGAGTTCCTTTCAGGGTGATGAAAGATAGAGGTAGTGGTTGCACAACACTGAATGTAATTAATGCCACTTGAGTGTACTCTTTGAAGTGGTTACAATGGTAAATTCTGTGATGTGTATTTTTCAACTACATACATATATACCTTAAGAGGGGAGTCAGAGACCAGCTTTGTCCAAGTAGTTTGCCAGAAGGGGAAGAGGGACCTGAAGAGGCAGCTAGGGTAGAAGAGGGCTCAAGAGGGGCTTCTCAAGAGGAAAAGATATTCGTGCCTTTGGATGTTGGGGTGAAGGATCCAGTGTCGGGCTTGATGTTAGCGAGGTAGGAGGGTGAGAAACCTCAGAGAAAAACGGGGCGACTGGAGGAGACAGTGAGGACCAGATTCCAGTTCAGCTTTGCTGGCCCCTATAGTAGGACACAGTTCAACACATGTTCACTGAGCGTGCATTACTCTCTCTCCAGCGCGCACAGTTCCCAGCACCTTCAATAACAAGATGCAGGGGACTCAGCCCCAGTCGCCAAAGTGTCCACAGAATTCCAGCTTGGCCAGGTACCCCCTGAGATTGTCAGAGCCTCCTTAGACCTGGAGCAGAGTCTAGGAGACCAGACCTGTGTTCTTTGCTCTTCTCCGCAGGCTCCAGGTGCTGTGCGCCTCTACTGTAAGAAGCGCGGTGCCGGACAGGCCAGGCGCGGGGAGCTCCTTCTCCGGTAGAGACCAGAGTTATCTATACATTTCTATGTTGGGGGCGGGGGGCGGGCCGGGGAAGAGTCCGCGGGTGACCACCTTCTCAAAGATTAAAAGGCTGAGTCCGAGACTCGGCCAAAGTCGAGCTAAGGTGCGTGTGTGTGCGCGGGCGACAGGGGAGGGGCGTCGGGCTGGAGGCAGGACGCAGGAGGCAGGAGGAGGGGTCCACACCGACCCCACCCTGCGCCCTAGAACGTTTTCTGCAGCGCAGCGGCTCCTATTGGCTGGGGTTGCGGGGTCCCAACCAATCTGGCTGGGAAGTCGTTTTTCGTGGGCTGGGACCCCGAGACTCAGAAGCGAGGAGCATCCCCGACGGAGCCACAAGCACTGATGACCCAGTGAGGCGCGGACATCAGCTCGGTGAGAACAGAATGGTGGGATCAGGGGGCTGGGTTTCGGGGTAAGGGTCAGCAGCCTGGCGCTGATCGGAGCGAGGGGCGTCCCCTGGGCCCCACGGAGGCCCTTCTCCCCGCAGGAGCTGCGGCCTCAGAGGATGTTCGGTATTGAGAAGCCCCCCAAGGGACGATGGCCCACACCGCCCTTCGACCCGCGTTTCCCCAACCAAAATCAGACCCGCAACTGCTACCAGAACTTCCTGGGTGAGCCCTCGCGGGCAGGGTAGGGGGAGTAGGGTGAGACGGGGGAAGCAGGGAAGGTCGCATCCCCAACTCCTGAGGACGCAGAATGGAGACCGTTGGGGTGGAAGGCCGAGCGGTCTGGAATTGAAAGGGGACGGAGCCTTGCTTGGAGGGGGCGGGACAGGAGAGAGAGGCCGGGGTAGGCGGGACCGAGGCGGTAGGGATTAGTTAGTGAAGGAGAGATGGGGTCTGGCCGGAAGGGAAGTGGGACCTTTCACGGACAGGCGAGGCCTGGTCATTAGTGAGCGAGGACTGTGTCAAGAGGGACGTGATGAGTCTGGGATGAAACCGGCGAGGGAGAGTGGGGGCGGGGCCTAGTCTGGAGGGGGAAACGCCTAGAGCGGAAAGGCGGGGCTTGGCCCAGGACTGTGCCTGCCAGGGGCGGGCCTGGGACGAGACCACGCCCACCGCCCACCCCGCCCTGCAGACTACCACCGCTGCATGAAGAACATGAACCGCCGCGGGAAGAGCACGCATCCCTGCGATTATTACTTCCGCGTGTTCCACTCGCTGTGCCCCATGAGCTGGGTGAGCGGGCAAGGGGGCGCCGGCCGGCCGGATCGGCAAGGAGGGCGGGCTCGGCTGAGCTAAACTGAGCTGGCGCACCTGCCTCCCTCCGCCTCCTTCCAGGTGCAGCGCTGGACTGAGCAGATCAAGGACGGGACCTTCGCGGGCAAAATCTGACGGCCAGAGCACTGCTCTTCCGGGGAACAGCCCCGAGTGGACCCAATCCGCTCGTTTCCCGGAGACCCGGCCCCGGGCTCCCACCCCCAGCCTCTAAGCCACAGATAAATCTATGTTGTTGCCGCTGTTTCTTCTTCTTTTTAAAATTAATTAATTTAATTAGTTTCAAGTATTGCTGTTTCTTCTTAATGCCTGTCAAGTGCGGATTGGGGGCGCAGGTAGGTTCTCCCTGTGTCTGCACCCTGGAGCGACACCACTGTTCTGCTGATGAAGGAGGGGTGGGGGAGTTCTGTGCTCCATTAGGGCTGGGAGGAGGGAGGACCCTGGGATCTCCAGGTTAGGAGCAAGCCAGCTCCTCCCCACTCTCCAGCAGGCAGCGGCTGCCAGCCCAAGGTCCCCTTTGGCTCTCTGGATGCCAACACTTGCCCACCAGGATGGCTCCAGGATGCTCCTGCTTCTCAGTCCCCACGCCTACTTGTCACCTCAATTCTCCCTCCATCTTCTGCATCTGGATCCTCTTCCCCTCCTACCTGGACCACCTGCCACACTTCCTAGGCTTCCTGCTCCTCCCTCCCCATCCAGCCCATCTCAAGTCCCAAGGGGGATCATTGACTCCCATTTCTCCCTCCCTGCTAAGGACCCTTTCCCAGCTCTCTGGCACTCTCCTGCCCCCCTGTGACCGCACTTCCCTCCCTGTACAACCTCGCCCCACCTTGGGAGCTCTCCCAATAGTGTCCTCTGCACTCCACCCTTCGGCACGCACCCTCAGCCTGGAGTAGCCTTCTCTGCTCTCTAAGGAAACATACCTGTGCCTGGCCCACAGACCCCTCCCTGACTGAGCTTGAGGAGGCTCAGGGGTCCATCTGAATTATTCTTTGCTCCTGCCCCAGACTACCCAGCGCTGGGCCTGCCCCCAACCTGGCTCCAAGGCTACAATGCCGAGATTTGTTTGATTCCAGGCAGACTTGGAAACATCTCTTCAGCCACCTCCACTCCACTCCCTAGACTGAGGATGACCCTTGACAGAGTATGGAACCCTAGGACCTAGCCTGTTCCTGCCCCAAATGACCCTGGGCATGGGAGAGTTGAATTCACCGTTTGTGCCTTGAGCCCCAGACTCTACCTGAAGCTGTCTCCCCAGGCCTTGATCTACCCCAGGCTTAAAGGTGGCTGTCACTGATTATGATAGCATGCTGGGTGACCATGGATAAGCCTCTTGACCTGCCCGCAACTCAGTTTCCCCAGCTGTAAACAGGACTACACAGTCCCATGATGAGGTGGGGTCATGGGAGGGGCTGGGTGAGCTTAGGGAAGGGCTGGGTCCATTCCACTCCCCCATGTGACCTCATTAGCCCACCCAAGGCACACCCAGACTGCCATCTCTGGATGGCTTCACCCTGAGACCTTAGCCCCTGGGGTCCCTTTCTCAGACTACTACCTGAGAGGCAAGGGAATGAATGAGAAAGGGCATAGGATATGCACTAGCCAGTCAGACCTGGAAGCTACTGGAGGGGACATACTCAGCTTGGCCTGCACAGAGGCGGTTGCCGCAGGAAGAAAGCAATGGTGCCTTGTGGCCATGGTAGCTCTGAGTTACAGATGTGGACTGACAGCTCAGTGAGGTCACCCAGGTAGTGTCCGAGCACAGGGCCTGACATCTGTGCAGCCACAGCCAGCCTCGATTCACTGGCACAACAGCATTTTTGCCCCTTGGCCAGTAGCCTCTCCCAGCCTTCTTCCTACCTCTCTTGGGCCTGAGGTCTACAGCCATCATCTTCAATCACTTCTGGGACATTCTTACACTGCTGGTCTCTCTGAAGCCACAGCTGCCCTATGGATCACCATTTGGTCCATGAAACCTTGTGCACCCCTCCCCCGCTCCTCCCACCCCACCACCCCATGGAAGCCACTGCTATCCATTGGTCTCCGGGGAGCACAGCTCTGGCTTCTTCCCCACCCCCAAGGACCCCAGAGCCTGGATGAGCTCTGGGAGTGGCTTTGAGTCCCAGCCCAGCAGCCTATCAGCCACACAGACCTATAGAGCCCAAGCCCCAGTCCTGTGGTCCATTCATCTAAAATTCAGTGATAACAACTCATATGCTTCCGGGGGCTGGGGAAGATGTCCAGCCCCACAGGGTGTGTGTGGTATGTCTATATAAACAATTCAAGTCACTCAGCATCAGTAGGACCCCATTCTGGTGCCTGATGGCACACTGGACAGTGGCAATGTCCTGGATGGGAAGCTCCAGGGTGGCCAACCCCATCAATAGCATCCTGGGTCTCCTGGACCCTATGTTTAGTATAAAAGGGTCAGAGAGCACCCCCAAGGGGAAGAATGAGGTCCAGGCTTAGGGCGCCCCAACTGGACAGCACAGAGCACCCAGTTGCTGTAATTATTTCCAGTTTCTTTCAGCTCTGTCCTTCCCTTACCTCCCAGCCACCTTGCCCGTTTCCCTGGCTCTAGCCCCTATGTGTATGATGGGGTTCTCACCAGCCTTAACCCAAACCTCAGACACACACCTTGCCCTGGGCTTGAGCCACATGAGTAGGGTCCTGATGCCAAGCCCAGCTCTACCTGGATGTCCTCAGTTCATGGGTCTAACACGCACTCCTAGCACTTCCCTGTGGCAGTTGGGGTGGCATCCCCCCCGGTGTACACACCAGCTGTGTGGCTCTGAGAAGACATGCTTCCTGCTCTGGCTGTTTGTAAGAGGGTGATCTTGGTCATATTGTCATGAAGACTGATGCCAAGATGCACATGGACAATGATTGCTGTCAGCTGTGACAACTGACCTAGAGACCTTCCCTCCCATCATCCTGTCACTCTAGCCTAGTGCCGCTCAACCGGGGGCTGCTTTGGGCCTCCAGGGGGATATTGGGCAATGTCTGGAGACATTGTCGCAACTGTGAGGGTGCTACTGGCCATCAAGTGGATGGAGGCCAGGCCAGGCCACTCCTCATCCCACAAGAATTAGCTGTTCAAGGAAAAGGTGACAGCAGTGCTGAGAGCGGGTGGCCCTCCCTGCTGATTTCTAACCTGTTTGGGGGGGGTTCTAGCACTTTAGAGAATTGGATACAGGCTCTATACCCTCTCTTCCTGGAAGAACATGCATGTGAACATGCAGTTATTAGGATATTTAAATAGGATTTCAGGGATTCTTGGAACCATCGTCTCCATCTGGGCCAAGAATCCTCACTGTCATCTGTCTAGAAGCCATAGTGATGGCACTTGAATTTCAGTTTGTTCAGACAGACAGTTGACTTGTTCCTCTTTAGTGACTGCCATGTCAGCCATCTTCCCTCTTGCTGACCAGAAGGCCCCTCTCCTTATTTTTAACATGACAGGAGAAAATTAATAGGATTCAGTAGGATTTGCACAGAAGACACATTTTACCATTCTGAAAGGAATGAAAACAAGCTATACGTAAACCAAACAAATTTTAAAGTGAAAAAAGGTACCAGATGACCACCTGGGTCTCCCCGCCTGTTCACTCCATCCTGAGGGCCCCTAGCCCCTCATGCACATGGCTTGGCCTCTCAACCTCCAGGGTACACTTTTCCAAGGCTGCCAGCACGGAGATGGACAGGATCTGCAGCCATCCTCTCCCTCGTCTGACCTCAGAAGCCTTTGGCTGTCTGTGAGGCCTTAATGAACAAGGAAAAAATGTCTACCAGATGCTTGGCAGGTGGCTGGTAGCAGGAAGCCTCGCTAATTGTTAGCTATTAGTATTTCCTTCTGTAAAATGGGGTTGAGATGAGAATTAAGAGGCAAGGGCAAAATCAAGATACTGAACTGGATCTGAAGACATTCATGATGATTTGTCTTGTCTAAGAGCCAGGCTGAGGAAAATAACACAGGTGAGGTGTGGGAGAAGCATCTGACTCAAAGGGTGACCCAGCTCACATGACCTGTCAGCTGGACCTGTCATTTCCAGACTGTTCTTCCTCAGCATGACTTGCAGGGTGATATGATTCTGTGCTCTGTCTTCCTGAGTTGTCCCCCTCCCCTCCCAAAGCTCTCAGGACCCAGGGCCTAGGCTGCCACCTCCAGCTCTGGACTCCCCTGCAAGGCCAAGCCTCACCCTTCTAACATCCCTCTCTCAAAAAAAATCGATGTAAATGAAAAGCTTTCAAGGGTGCTGCTTATAACAAGGTTTTAATAAAATAAAAAGTTCAAGTGCTTCCAATCTCCCAACATACCCCATTCTGGTGTGAGGGAGGGGAGGGTGCCCCCACACCCCAGTAGCACCAGGGATAGCACCATGAGAAAGACAAGGTCGCACCCGGCCTCCCTGAGACCCATAGGGGTGGTGGAGACATGCAGCCACCCCCACCTCAGACAGTCACAAAACTGAGAGCAAACCCCTCCTCCAAGGGGCAGTCTCCAGAAAGTGCCACCCCTACATCAGTTCCCCTCCTCCTGAGGCCTGGGTTTTTGAGGAGATGCCAGGGGTGGCCTCCACCCCTTATGGCTTTGCTCCCTGGGCAGGAGGTGGGCGGGGAGGGTATGCTCCTTTAATCCTGAGGCTTGGGGGATGGGGCAGCAATAGCCAGGGCTCCCTGCTAGGTGGGGATGGCTCAGGGGTCAGCAGTCACAAAGGGTCAGGAGTCCAGTCCCTGGGGGTATCCAGAGCACACCCACCCCAGGTCAGCACTGTGCTAGGGTGGAGGGCCAGCTCCCTCCCAGAGGTCTAGGAACTCTTGGAGAGTCAGTGAGTACCCGAGAACTCGGGAACGGGGGCCTAGGAGAGCTATGCTGCCTGGCCCATCACAACCCATCACCGTTGACATCCAGGTCAATAGAGCCATGGCTGACCACCAGCCGCAGGCGCTTGGGTGGGGAGAAGGGTGCAAAGGCGAGGGCCTGCTTGGGGATAGGGATGGGACCTGGGGTCCCAGTGGGGATAGGGGTGGCAGTGGTGGGGGCAGTGGCAGGTGGGGTGGGGGCCACACGGCTCAGGTCCACACGCACCACATGAGGCAGCCCATAGTGCCGGGCCCAGTGCCAGTCCTGCTGGGGGGCCCAGCGGGCACAAGGGGCTGGGCTCAGGGCCACCCGGGCCTCTGCCTGCAGGCAGCAGTGGGGGCCACAGCCTCCCCACCGGTGCAGGGAGATGCGGGCAGTACGGAGAGCTGGTGGCGCAGGGGCCCGGCGGAGCTGGGGGCGTCGTCGTCTGCGGGGGCGTATGCGGAGCTGGGGCTGTGGCAGCCACTGGAGCCAAAGGGGCACCACATCTGGCCTGGGACCACAGGGTGGGGGCCTCAGGGGCTGGCAGGCGGCTGTGGGGCCGGGAGGCAAACAGGGTGACTATGTTAGCAGCACCTGCTCTGGCCACCCCCACCCCACCCTACCCTATCCCACCCTGCCCAAGACAGAGGGCAGAGAAAGAAGGGTTGAGTTGGAGAAGGGCTGACAGGATGGGGTCCCCAACCGTGCTCACCACAGAAGGGGTCCCTATGCAGAGAGGATGGGTGGGCACAGGCCCAGAGGCCCAGTGGGTGTTGTCGGCCACCGACCAGGCCCTGCATCAGCCTCCGCTTGGTCTCCCGGAGCTGGTACTTATCCAGGGGCCTTGGGGGCAGGGGATCCCTGGGCCGCAGGCGGAAAGCTCCTTCCCCTTTCCTGGTGGGGAAAGGGCCCTGAGGTTGCACTTCCGGTTCATGGGATTTCCCACCTCCTGCCCCGCATGCCCACCTCTCGCAGGTGTAGCATTCACAGTGCTCGTTCTTTTCACCAAAGAAGCCTTCGCCATAGAAGCAGGTCACCTCATCCCCAGGCTCGATGTCCCGGAGCACCTTTACACAGGCTGCGTTCCCATCTGCAGGCACAAACTGGGGGCCAGACTGCTCAGTGTCCAGGCCTGCTGGCTACCTCTATTTAGCCTGGCCAGCATCTGGGCCCCAAGGGCCCTCTCCCTTTGGAGGGGCAGTGGCTGAGAGCCCTGGGGAAGCACCACTGGGAGGCATCTGACCTGCCTAGGGCCCGCCCCCTCCTGCACTCCCTGACCACCCCTTTGGTGGCCTCCACACCTCCTACAGGAGGGTGCTCAAATCTGTACTGGTGGTACACAGGGATGCTCCCTCTGCACTCTTCTCCAGCTTCTGTGGCCAAGTCTCAGCTCCTCAGGCCCCCTAACTGATTCCTCACTCCCTGCCAGCCTGTACCTTGGTAGCCACCCCTTCCTGGAGGCCTGTGTTCACTTCACAGCTCCAATCTGGAATTGCTGCCTCACAGTCTCTAACCTGCCTGCTCCTGCCTCCATAGTCCCTGACTAGGAGAGGAGACTCCCATCTGTTGGTCCCTCTTTCTGTCCATCTGTCCGTCCGTCCATCCATCTATCCATCCATCCATCCAACTGTCCACTCTAGGCTGATACAAGCCTGGGGGTGACCTTCACCAATGGCCTGACCCCAGTCCAACTGGCTGGTACTTCCTGAGTGCACAGTATCTTGTGTATCTGCCCTCTCTGTCCCCAAGGCCCTTTTTGGAGCCAGCCCCTCATCCCCTCACTCAGTTACACACCAGCCTCTTCGCCAGCCACCCTGCCTTGTCTCTTCCCTTCTTGCCAAGCATCCAGCACACAAGCCAGGGAATCTTGAAACCAAGCTCCCTTATGCACCAACTGGGCATGCCCACAGGGCAGACTGGAACTTCTGGTGGCACCACACCTGTCACATACCTCCTAACCCTCCAGTGTGACGTTTCCCATCTGGGGCACCCTAATGTTCACCTATTTTCCTTCAACGCCGGGCTCCTGTGCCTCAGGTGGTTGTCACCTGCTTTGGCACACAGATTCTCATGGAGCCTAGCCTTGTTTTTTGTCCTATCCAGTATCTGCACACAGGGCCAGACCAGGGCTGTACTTTATCACCCTGAAATCCATGTGAGGGGCATGCAAAATCACAGGAGCAACGACAGACATCAGTGCGCACCGTGTACCTGACCTTCCCACCTGGCCCAGGGTATAGGTTCTCACCATCTCCCAACTGAGAAACCAAGGCTGGATTGGTGGAGCCAGGACTCAAACCCAGCTCTAACTCCATACCCTGGGTCTCTGTCATGGGTCAGGGCTCCCACAGATACAGGACAAGGCCACCGGCTAGCAGGGGCCACTTACTAGCTGTCTTCCCTTCACTCCACACTCTCATCTGGGCTTCATCACAGAACCTGTGGCCAGGTGGCCATCACTGCCACCTGGCTCCCTCTGCTCCCCACCCCCCCAACCCAGGAGCCCTACCTCCCAGAGGTCCCCAGCCTCACCCTAGGGGCATTACCCTACAGGCTCCTGCCACTTAGCCCACTGCTGTCACTCACACCTGCACAGCTGTGGCCCATTGGCATCTCCCTGAAAGGTCAGGGCTACCGGTATAGGGTCACTTTCTATCTCTCCATCACCACACACTCCCTCAAACCAGCTCTGCCCTAGCTCAGTTCAGAGAAAAGAACTCCGCCAGGCCACCTGGGCTCCAGTGTGACTCTAGCCAAAGCCCTTTCCTCTCTCTTGCACCTGAGAGCCACAGGCACAGACACCTCCTACAGGGAGGAAGACCTTTTGTCAGGGGGAGTGCAGTTTCAGGTATTCACCAACCACAAAGCCCTCTCCACCCTCATTTTCCAGGTGCCAACTCCTCCGGGGGTTCCCAGGTCTCACCTTGCAGTTGGGCTTGCAGTCTGGAGCCAGTGAAAAGTAGGGGTGCAGGAGAGAAGAGACTCATGTAAACCCAGGAGCTAGAAGTCAGCATGCCACCCCTCCCTGCCCCTTGCCCTTCCTCCCCCTACCTCCAGGGGCCCTCAGCACCCGCACTGTACCGTGGTTGATGAAAGCGGCAGGGCCAAGCCACAGCTGGGCGCTGCGCTTGCGGGTGGAGTACATGATGCTGAAGTCGTTCTCTCCGGCCCTCAGCAGCCCCTCATCCGCCTCCCGCAGCTCTGCAATGCAGCCCACCAGCAGCTCCAGCTTCTCGTTCTTCTTCCTGCCAAGAGGCCAGGCCCAGGCCTATGAGCAGATCCTTCCTGGACTACTGTCTCCTGGAAAGGGCCGGCACCGGGATCCACTTACTAAGTCAAGTCTCTCAAGCCCAAGTGCCTCTACCCTTGCCCCAGCAGGCAAGCACACCACACCTCTGCCTGCTGAAAGCCATACCAAAGGCACCCCACCACGTGGACAGCCCCCTGCATCCTCTCCCCTCGCACTTGGCTCCTCCAGGACCCCTCCTGCCTCAGGCCTCCATAGCCTGGTCTTTCTGCTCGACTCAACTTCCACAACCACGGACAGCCCCTTGACCAGACCCTGGGGCTCATCGCATGGGTCGCAGCCAAGGCCTGGCTCCTCTGAACACTCCACACTACCTGGCTGGCTCCTAAAGTTCAAGCAGCTGTGGTCAGTCCCTGTGTGTCCACTTGGCTACCTCCCACCTCCTTGCCATACTGCATGCAAGAAGGGACCATGGTACTGGCTGTCCTGCTGCGCACCTTCCCAGCAGTGTCTGTTACCTGGCAGGGCTTGGGTCAGGGTAAAGAAAGAATGGCACTGTCCTGGGCCCAAGGCCAGGCTTTTGGGGGCCACTGCAGGAACTGTGTGTGTGTTGGGGGGTGGTCTCATCCCCTAGCAGAATTGCGGCAAGTAAGGGTGAGGAAGATCTTCAGGAGCAGGCCACGGCTTCCTTCTCAGCAAGAAGGGACAGGTCTTGACCAGCAGACAAGGGTGGGGTGGGGTCATCAGGAGTCTTGCCCTCTTACCAAGCTCGGGTAGACACAATCTTGGCTCCATTTGTCTCCATGGAATAGCGGGTACAGGGCAGGATGGTAAAGCCGCTTTCAGGCAGGAAGGCACGGAGGTAGCGATAGATCTGGGGGAGGTGAGGGGGTGGGCGGGGTGAGGTGGTGGGGCAGGGTCATCCTGGGCCCTCTCTCCTGGGCTCTATTTCTGCTCTGCCACTGACTCGCTGTGTGGTTTCGGGCACTCACTTTCCCTCTCGGGGCCTCAGTTTCCTCATCTGTTAAATGAAGAGGTTGGACTCCATCTCAGAGGGCCCTCCAACTCTCCTCTCCTAGGATTCTCTGGGCCCCGCTTCATGGTCCTGGTGACTAGGAAGTCAGGGAGTCCTGGGGGCTGTGCTGAGGTGCACAGGGTCTGGGGCTCCATGGTTACTGGGAAAAATAGGTGTGCAGAGCGGGTAGGGGGAAGGGGTCGCCCTCACGTGGATCTTGAGGGCTGCCTCCTGCCGCGGGCCCCGGCTCTGGAAGTAGTGGGCCATCCAGCCTCCCAGCGTCAGGGCCCGGTATGCAGCCTCCAGGTCCCGCTGTCTCAGGAAAGCCTCCAGTGCAGAACGCAGATGGTGCTGTCGCCGCAGGGGCGGCACAGGGCTGGGGGAGAGGGCATGCCTGGGTCCCAGGGCCTTGGCCTATTCCCTCCTGGCCTTCCCGGGCCCTGCCCCCACCCCCACTGGGGCTGCTGATTGAAGGGATCCAGTCCCCAGCCCTCAGTCTGTGCGCCTCCTGCAGGTCGCCTCACCTGACATTCATCTTATGGGTACGGAAGCCCAGGTAGGGGTCCAGGACGAGGCTGGTGGCAAGGTCGTCGTTCTCGCACAGTTCTCTGGCTGTCACTCTGTCGGGCCCCATGGTGCCCCATGGACCATGCTGCCTCGGGTCCAGAGTAGGGAGCACAAAGCAGGGGCTGGGGCAGCGCCCCAGGTGTGTGCTTGCTCCCCGCCACTTATAAGCTGTGAGAGACTTTGTTGGGCTCTTCTGTCTCATCTGTAAATGGGGAAGAAAAGCAACACTGACTTCACAGGGCCCTCAGTGCAGGTGAAATTCAACAAGTGGCTCTGACAGTGGGGAAGCCCCCACACAAGTACCGATCTCCCTCATTAATACCTCCTTATGCTCCCAAGCAGACACAAAGCCCCCAACACACACACACACACACACACACACACGCGCGCGCGCCCCCCAGGGAAGGCTGATTAGCTGGCAGTCTGGAATGACCCTGAAGGCTTAGCCCTGCCAGAGCTGGGTGACAGGGGGCCCAGCAGCACCTCTATCCCTTACTAAGGAAAAAGCCAAGGCCTCCCCGCTCCAGGACAAATAGTCCCTCCGCCCACCCGCATTCTCCACCTCCCCTCCCCAGCAACCCAGGGAGTCGTTAGGAGGCCCTGGATGAAGCCCCAGGCAGCCTGGAGGGGGTGGGGGGTGGGTGAGCAGAACACAGATCCTAGCACCTGCTCCCTCTTCAAGGATTTCCGGGGAGGGGGCCTCGGAGGACAAAGCGGAGGCGGGGTGGGGGTGGGGGTGGGGGACAGAAAAAGAACGGTAAGGAGAGGCAGACCGGGTCCACAAAAAGGGAAGAAGGGGGTTCGCAAAACGAAACAAAAACAAGACCCTTAACCCTGCCTGTGCAAAGCCTGCTGGGCACCCACACCATAAGGCTTCGGGGAGAGTCGATGGAGGACGGCAAAGGGGTAACTGAAGAGGGCACGGGGGCCATAGCGGCTGGAAAAGGGGTCTGGAAGACAGGAAGGCTGGGGATTAATAAAGAAGCGGCGCTGCGGAAGAGCGCTGGGACAGGGCGGAAGCTGCAGAGGGGCAAGTCAGTAAAGACAAAATAGAGGACGCACGGAGGGGAGGTGGGATAGAAAGAAGGGGGGCAGAGAAGGCTTGGAGACCCAAGGAGGTGCCCTGGAAAGCCAGACCAGAGACCTGGGGTGCAAGGAAAGAAAGGAGAGAAGGGCCTGCTGGTCCAGGGAGAGTCTTGAGAAGATGTAGGCGGAACTAGGGTCCAGACGCGGCTTGGAGAGACAGAGGAGCAGAGCAAGTCCTGGGGACACAGGGAGGCGCATAGGAAAGCTGCGAGAGCCTGAGGTTTAGGGAGAGCCCTGGATAGGCAGAGAGGGTCCGGGAGGAAATTGGGGGAAGCAGAGAGCGTCCTGGGGATGCAGCGAGAGTGTAGGGGAAGGGCCTGGGGTCCAAAGAAGGGAGTGAGTCCCCAGGCACGCTGAGGGTGCAGGGAAGGGCCTGGAGAGAGGGGGCCCGAGGGAGGCCGGGGTGCGGGAGAGGCCTGGTGAGGAAGCACGGGGATGGCTGCACGCCAAGGGGCCGGGAGACTAGGGCGCCTAGACACGAGGAAGGGCCGCGAGCGGCGGGGGGCACTCGGGGGTGGGGGGCGGGGGCCGAGAGGGCTCGGAGGTCAGACCCGCGCTGCCCCTCACCCGCTGCTCCTCCTCCTCCTCCTCCTCCTCCTCCTCAGGCGCCCGCAACGCCGCCGCCACTACCTCCCACTGCCTCTTCCAGCTATCGTCAGACACCGTCGCCAAGCCTCCACCTGCTCCGCCCCGCCCCGGCCACCGCGGTCTCCCATTGGTTCACATTGCCGCCACTCCTCTGTTGCTGTGACGCTCATGCTTCTCCTATTGGCCGAGCCCCACTGCCCCGCCTCTCCAGCCTCCCGGCAGTGCCCCCACAAAGCCCCGCCACACCCGCGATGCCCTCCCGCGCCGCCAACCGTTGCCATTGGCTTCCGCCACTGTCTTTCGGCCGCTGCCATGGAGACGTATTCCCGCCCACGACCCGAAGTCGGCGCCCTCATTGGCCAAAAGCGCGGTAACTTGGGTTCCGGTCGGGTTATTCGGGTCCAAGTGGAAAGAGGGCGGGCTCTGCCAGCTCCAAAACCTGTGTGTGTTTGGCTGGCCTTGGAGTGGCTCATCCTTCCATTGGTGAAGATCTCCGCCCGTCATCATGGAGTCGCGACCTCCATATTCCTTTTCTCCAGTGAAACCTTCAGTAGCCGGAGGGAGAAAGCGGGAGTCGGCGGGAGGGGTGAGTGCGCACGCACCTCCGTACCCCACCACACCCGCCCTGGGAGGCCTGCGGTTGCCTAAGCGACAAAACTTTTTTGACAACCTTGCCCAGGTACAAAGGGCTCTCACTCGCCCTCTTGGCTCACCTTCTCTCCCCCAAAGACCCCATTTAATTTTGGGTGGACTCAATTTGTGGGTGAACAGATCGGAAAGAGAAGTAGGGGCCTTGGAGAAAGCCCTGACTCATGGGACCCTCCCATGAGGCACCCCCTCCCCAGTAGCATCACCCCTCCCTCCAATCCTAGAGGCAAACATAATTAGCATTTCGTCATATTATGCCCAGAATAATAAACTCTGAACTTGGTGCAGGCAATCTTTGTTTGATTAACTGCTATTTATCGTGCCCGGAGTAGGTGGCGTCTCTGTGACATCCCTCTGTGACGCTAGGGAAGGAGGTAACTTGCCCTCTCTGGGCCTCAGGCTCGCATCTGTGAAACAAGGACCACACTGCTCCCGCTCTGAGGGGTCCTTTTTAACACCCTCCCAAGTGTCCTCCACCCCCGCTTTCATCCTCTTACCCTCTATTCATACTGTTTCTTCCCCAGATGGGACCGCCCCCCAGCTCTGAGACACCTTACTGCTACCCTCAGATAAGACGCCAGAGAAAGGGAGCCTGCAAGCAGAAAGGACGGTTCTTAGGTGTCTGGAAAAGTCCTATCGGCATGACTGAATCTTGAGATTACAACTTCCATTCATGGGTGTATACCCTAGAGACGCTCTCACAAACGTGAACGAAAAGATAAGCACAAGAATGCTCGCCACAGCAGTGTCTGTAACGACGAAAAAATGGAACCGGGCTTAAAGGTCCATCACGTGAAGAATGGATCCATTGGTTGTGGCATTCATAGGAGGGACAGGATGCTATACAGCTGTGAAAGAAGATGCACAAGGCACTCCATACAGCAAACTGGACAACTCATATGCTTCTAGTTGTAGAATGCAGCAAGTTTTAAAACACAGAAAACAGACCGTGTATGGATACATGCAAATGTGCACAAATATGCAAATGTGTGATAGGGGTCTGACTAGGGTGGGGGATGCTAGTGGTGACCCCTCGGGGGTCAGGCAGAAGGGATGCAATCAGGAAAATGATATTGTTACTTGCCCTTTTTTTTTTTAAGCTGGGAAGCGGAAACGTCACTATATTCACTATCTGTTCTTTTTCTACATGTCAGAAATGTTTCATCATACAGCTGAATGTTTGACCCACTAAATCTTTCTGGGCTTTTTTTCTAAGAAAATAACTGGAGAAGTGTTAAAATACTTATATATAAAGACGTGTGTCTTAGCATTGTTTAAAAAGCAGAAAAATAGGAAAAGCCTGAATGTCCAATAGTAATAATTGCTTGGATCAATTACAGCATATCCACCAGGTGCAATCACAATAACTAACAGATACCGAGCTCTTTGCACATGCCTGTCACTTTGCAAACAGCCCTGTGAGGGAGGGGCTGTTACCCCCTTTTTACACAGGAGCAAAGAGAGGCTGACAGAAGGAATGTGACTGGCCATCAGACACAACCTCTGGGTGACATCATCCATACAGGATCCAGCTGGTTCTCAAGCTTCAAAGGCACCTCAGAGGAGTGAAGTGCTGACACATGCCACAACACAGGTGAGCCTGGAAGACTTCACATTAGGTAAAAGGAGCCAAAGTCATATATGAAATTCTTCCATTTCTAAAAAATATCCAGAATAGGCAAATCCATAGAGATAGCAGATTCGTGATTGCCAGGGGCTGCGGGGAGGTGAGAATGGGGAATGACTGATAATGAGTACAGGGTTTCCTTTCTGGATGAAGTTCTGGAGCTAGGGAGTGCATGTATACGTTAAAATGGTAAATGTAACATTACCACCAAAGAGAGAGAGAGAAACTGAAGAAACACCTTGGGAATGTATTGAAAATATAGATTCCAAAACTCAGCACTCAGAGAACATGGTCATGGATTTAATAATAAATCATTTTAAGATTATGCTACCTCAAGAGTGTCTGTGGACCAGCAGCATCTAGCAGGTCACATGGGTGCTGGGTAGGAATGCAGAGTCTCAGGCCACAGCCCAGATGTAAATCAGAATCACCCAGTCCAGTAACTGGAATGCTCTGGAATGTTTGAGAAGTATACTTTAGCAGACACCTTTGCAGGAGGCTTCCTCAGAGCAAACACATTCACAAGCTGCAGGGACACTGTAGGCCCAGTAACTCTCAAGGTGGAGCGTGGCTTACTATTAAGAAGAAAAGCTCGTTATAAAACAGTAAATTCAGGATGGTCATATTTTGAGGAAAGGGATATCTATGTATATATAAATTAAATGACTGGGGGGAGGATATCAAGAAAAGGGAACCTTTAGGCATTGTTGGTGGGAATGTAAATTGGTGTGGCCACTGTGGAAAACAGTATGCAGGGTCTTCAAAAAAATTAAAACTAGAACAACCATGTGATCCAGCAATCCCACTTTGGATATATATACTCAAAGGAAATGAAATCACTATCACAAAGAGATATCAGCACTCCCATATTGCGGCATTATTCACAATAGCTGAAACATGGAAACAACCTAAGTATCCCTCAGTGGATGACCGGAGGAAGGAGATGTGATGCAGCTATACAGTGGAATATTATTCAGCTATGAGGAGGGGGGGACATACTGCCATTTGCAGTAACGTGGATGAACCTGGAGAACATCATGCTAAGTTTGATAAGTTAGACTGAGAAACACCAGTACTGTATGATACCATTCATGTATGAAATCTAAAAAATACTTTGAAATTGTAGAAACAAGGAGTGGAATGGTGGTGACCAGGGGCTGGGAGTGGGGGACATGGGAGATGCTGGTCACAGGGCACAAACTTCCAGCCACAAGATGAATAAGTTCTGGGGGTATAATGTGCAGCACAGTGACGTATTTTTAGTTAATAATAAAATGTATTTGAAGTTTTACTAAGAGAGTAGATCTCCAGGGTTCTCACCACATGCACGAAAAGGATAATTGTGTGAAGTGATGGATGTGTTAATTAACTGGATTGTGGTGATCATTTCACAGTGTATACATATATCAAAACATCACCTTGTACAATATATACAATTTTTGCATGTCAATCATACCTCAAAAAAGCTGGAAAAAAATCCAACTTTGGGGGTAGTTGTCTCTGTTTTCATGTATTACTTGTGTAATAACCAAGTATATACAACAATTGAATAAAATATAAGTATTACATAATGTTTGTTAATTGATATACGTATACCTACATGTATATAAGCATATGCATACATACACGTCTATCTGTCCATCCATCCATCTGTCCATGCATCTATCTATCTGTCATTATCATCATGATACTCAAAATGCTGCATTGGATTTACACTTTAGTAGCCAGCCTCCAAGATGATGCCCAGCCCCTACCTCCTGTCCTGGGATTCATACTTTCCTATAGCTTTTCCACAATGAATAGTGCTGAGCTGTGTAACCAAAAAGATATTGCAAAAATGAGGGTGTGTCCAAGGCTGGTTTATCAGAGATATTGTGGCATCCAGCTTGCTCTCTCTGGGATCACTCCTCTGAGGGAACTAAGAGCCACAATGAGAAACCATTGAAGCCGCCCCAAGGAGTAGTCCATGAGTCAAAGAACTGAGGTTCCTATGCTAACAGCTAGAGAGGACCTGAAATTTCCTGCTAACAGTTTGACAGTAATATGAGTGAGCCAATCAACCTGGACATAATCCTCCTGTCTCTGCCAAGCCTTTGGAAGACTATGCCCCAATTGGCTACCCCAAGCCAGAACCACCCAGTTTCAGCCACTTCCAAATTCCTGACCCAAAAGCCCCAAGTGAGACATATATATATTTATTGTTGTTTTAGGCTGCTAGAGTTAATCAAAAGTAGATTAAAATCTGATGTCCTTACAGTGGGCCCACTATTATTTCTCTGATCTTATCATTAACTACTCTCCTCTGATACAGTCCCACAGGCCTCCTTGCTGGAGGTCAAACTTTCCTCATCTCAAGGTCTTTTCCTGCTGTTATTTCTGCTGGGAAAGTCCCACCCACAGATCTCTGCGGGGCTCATGGTGTCACCAGCTTCAGTTCTCTGCTGGAATGTCACCTCCTCAAGGAAGACCTTCCCTGATGGCCCTGGGCAGGAGGAGAGCTCAACTGCCCCAGCCATCTCCCTACTCTGCTATTGTGTGGCAGCCCCAGGGCTGGCTACATAATCATTTGTGGGTCCCAGAACAAAATGGAAATGCAAAGCCCTTCAGTCAAAAATTATTAAGAATTTCAAGATGGTGACAGCAGAGCATTAAACAAGTGTTGGGCCCTGGTCGACTGCATAGGTCACATGCCTACAAGGCAGGCATTACATAGTATGTATCCCAGCCTGATGTCATATACCTCTCTTGGTTTATTTGTTCACTGTCCTCCCTAGCTAGAGCATGCACTCTGGTAGGGCAGGGACTTTTGTTTTGTTCATAGCTGAGTCTCCAATATCAAGGGCAGTGCCTGGCATATCCTTGGAATTTGATAAAGATTTGCTGAATGATTGAATGAATAACAACAACTAAAGAAGTCTGATCCTGGGGAGTTGGGGGCCTAGGTGAAAAAGGTGAAGGGTTAAGAAGTACAAATTGCTAGTTATGAAAACAGTGACAGGGATGTGAAATATAGCACAGGAAATACAGTCGATAATATTGTAATAATTATGTATGGTGCCAGGTGGGAACTAGACTTATCAAGGGGATCACTTCGTAAATTATATGTGCTGTGCAACTGAAACTAACATAATATTATATGTCAGTGGGAATTGGGGGAAAAAAAGTTGCATACTAAAGAATGGGGAAAATCTTTGCAAAGCATATATCTGATAAAGGACTGGTAATCCAAAAATATATACAATACTTATACCTTAGTAACAAAAAGACAAACAACCCAATCAAAACATGGCCATTGGATCAGCATAGACATTTCTCCAAAGGAGATATATAAATAGCCAACAAGCACATGAAAAGATGCTCAACATCATCAGTAGTAAGGAAATAAAAGTCAAAACCACAATGAGATATTGCTTCACACCCACTAAGATAGCTATAATCAAAAAGACATAATACCAAGCCTTGTTGAGGATGTTGAGACATTGAATGTTCCTGAACTGCTGGTGGGATGTAAATCGAGGCAGGCACTGTGGAAAAAAATCTGGTGGTCCCTGAAAACATTTCAATATGACCCAGCAATTCCCTTCCCAAGAGAAATGAAAACACATGTCCACACAAAATCTTGTACATGAATGTTCATTGCAGCATTGTTTACAAGAGCCCAAAGATCACATTAACCCAAATATCCATCAACTTATCAGTGAACAAACAAAATGTGGAAAGGAAATTCTGACACAGTGAAATAATCCAGACTCAAAAAGACAAATACTATATGATTCCACATATATGAGGTACGTAGAATAGTCAAATGCATAGAGAAACAAAGTAGAATGGTGGTTGCCAGGGGCTGAGAGGAAGGGGGAATGAGAGTTATTATTTAACAGGCACATAGTTTCTATTAGAAGATGAAAAAGTTCTGGAGGCAGATGGTGGTGAGGTTACACAATAATGTGAATGTGCTTAATGTTACTGCATTCTACACTTAAAAATAGTTAAAGGGGCAAAATTTATGTTATATGTATTTTACCACAATAAAAATTTGAGAGCAAATTCATATTTAATGGTGAAACATTGAAAGCTTTTCCTTTGAAACCGAGAAAAGACAGGGATGCCCCCTTATCACTGCTTTCAGCACCATACTGAAGACATAGCCACTGCAGTAAGGCAAGAAAAATAAATGCGGGGCATAAAAAATTTAAAAGAAATAAAACCATCATGAGTCACAGATATGATTATGTATCTAGAAAATCCCAAAGAAGCTCCTGATAAAATATCAGAATTGATAGAATTCAGCAAAGTTGCTGGATACAAAAATCAATATATGAATGTCAGTTGTATTTCTTTTTATCTCTGTGTTAGGTATATTTGCAAATTCTCTAGGAAGATGTATAGGACTCAGCATAGACTTGTACTCATGGCTGAGATTTACTGCAGTGCTGTAGGATCATAAGACAGAGACTGAAGGAATCCATGTGCAGGTTTTCTCGTGCTTTCTCTCTCCCATGAGGGTCACACAGAACTCACTCTTTCTCTAGAGACAAAAATGGAGTGACGTGTGTGTGGTTTCTGCCCAAGTGAGACTCAGAGCCCTAGGTTTTTACTGGCAACTTATCACATAGGCATGCTCTGCCTCACATGTACCAAAATTCTAGACTGCCAAAAGAAGGGCAGGCATTCAGCATAAATCACACAGTTTGTACAAACAATCCAGGCACAACAAGCTACTTGGAACATTTGACAACCAAGTCCCCAGATACCAACCAAAGTTCCATCTTGCATGTCGGATAGCAGACTCAGGTCAATTACATGAACCCTTTCTGTACAACCATCAACAAAGTTCTAAAACAAAAATATGAACAAATATGGATTACAGTAACATTTATAAATATTCAGCACCAAGTAATAAATTTAACAAAATATGGGCAAGAGCTCTTCAAGAAAAACCTGTAAAATCTTGAGAGATCTTAAGGCAGACCTTAAATAAATAAATAGATAGATAGATAGATAAATACATATATTCATATATATATATATATATACACCATGTTCATGGATAGGGAGTGAGAAGGGTGGTGGTGGGATGGAAGATTTAAGGAGAATGAAAAATGTTTAGGCCGTTCTCTTCCCATTTTCCTTTCCTTCCCCAATGTGGAGGTGGCAGGGGTGGGAACACAGAGGTGGTGGGTAGCAGAGAGAGCCAGCTTGGTATATTTATTTGGTCAATGTAACTGATCTCAACCATGCCAGCTGAGTAACTGCCTCCTTACAGGTTTGCTTCCTCAAGATCGAAACCTCTTGAGGGCTCAATTGTACATTTTTAGCTCCCAGAATTTGTATGGATGGAGACACACACACACACACACACACACACACACACTTCTGTATGTGTGTGTGTGTGTGTGTGTGTGTGTACAATTGTGTGACATGGTGGACAGAACAAAATAACCCTCAAAGAGATGATTTACAACCCCTGAACACATGACTATAACTTTATGTGGCAAAGCTTTGATTAAGGTAAGGACTTGAGAGGGGGACTTATCCTGGATTACCCCAGTGAGTCCTAAGTGCCATCACCTGTACCTTAGCAGAGAGAGGTAGAAGATGACTGGACACTGGACACATAGGAGAATGAGGACAGACTGGAGTGATGTGACCACAAGCCAAGGCACGCCGGCAGCCACCAGAAGCTGGAAGAGGCAGGAGGGACCTTCTCTTAGAGCCACCAGAGGGAGCACAGCCCTGCCGCCATCTTGGTTTCAGCATAGCACAACCAATGTTGAAATACGGTTTGCCAGAACTGTAAGGGAACAAATTTCCATTGTTTTTCAGTCACTAGGTTTGTGGGAATTTGTTACAGCAGCTATAGGAAGCTAACACAGGTGGACTGGATCAATGGGGAAATGGAAGGTTGAACTGACAGAAGAATAGATTGTAGGGTATATGGGAAGAGGGAACTGATAGAATGGATTACACAATGAAGGAACATGGATACCTGAAAGGATGGCTAGAGCTTTGGAGAGCTAGAAGATCTGAACAAGCGATGGTTGGTTAGATAGGCAGATGGGTGACTGGGTAGATGTAAACTAGTCAGATAAATGCATCAAAGCAAGAACATATGCACAGATGATGGATGGGTGGGTGGGAGGTTGGGCAGGTGGATATATGGATGGCACATTGGAAAGAACCAATGTTGTGTGTGTGTTTTTTTTTTTTTTTGATGCCTACAGCACCTGGTATTCCTAGGTGGTCTCCCATCCCATCCAAGTACTAACCAGGCCTGACCCTGCTTAGCTTCCGAGATCAGACGAGATCGGCCATTTCAGGGTGGCACGGCTGTAGTTGGAAAGAACCAAATTTTATAATCGGACAGACTTCAGCTTCTCCACTAAGTAACTGAGCCACACTGGGAAAGTATGGTTGCCCTGCGGCTATTTCGTTCGAGAAAGAACATCAATTAGGAAGACTGCATTTGACCCAGAGCCTCCTGCAACTATTTTTTTTTTTTTTTTTTGGATTGAGGTCCTCGTCATTTCTCACAGCCCCTAAACAATGACTAAGCATGGTGGTGGTGGTGTGGTTACAGCCTGGCCATTTCCACCCAATGTGGGACTCCTCTAAGGGTGATCATTTAAAAAATAATAATTGAGGTTAATGCACATAACACACACCACTTTAATCATTTGAAGATGTATAATTTAGGAACCTGTAGTATAGTCACACTGTTGTACAATCATCATCTCTAGTTCTAAAACATTTTCATCTCCCCAAAAGGAAGTGATTAAGCAATCACACCCCACTTCCCCCATCCCCTGGCAAGCCACCAACCTACTTTCTGTTTCTGCGGATTTGCCGATATGGGAAACCTTTGTGCTTTATCTGCTTGTCGGGCTGGGTGGGCTTTCTCAGAGCTGAGCCACAGTTTAAAGCTCTCTCTGCTTACCCATGCCTTCCTACCCTATCTCCTGTCAGTTCCAGCCTGAAGGCTTTCACTGTCTACCTGTTCCCTCTTCCCTTTATCTTTCACTGGCATCACTCCCCCTAGATTCCTTGCATTTCTGACGCCATGACAGTACTTGCTTCGTGGAGGACCTGATGACACAGCAAGATCGTGAGGTCCAGATATGTACTCTACAAAGCAGTATGACCTCTAGGCCTGCAGTGGCTCTTCAGAAATACTCAGTATCACCTGGAGGAGTCTATAATGCCAATATCAAGCTTTACATGGCATTTACAGGTCAGGCACTGTTCTAAGTCGTCACATGAACTCACTCTCAAACTCTGACACCATTATGATCCTTGTTTTTACAGATGAGAAAACCAAGCTCCCTGGATGCCTACACCCCCTGCCTGGGCAGATTCCCCACTCCAGGGCAAAAAAACAGTCCCCACCCCCAACTGGAAGTGGTTTCCTAAACATGAAATTGCAACATCATCTCACACAGATGGAGACCACAAGCCTCTTCCCCTTGGCTGAGCCAGGCCAGTGGCCCCAGTTTCTGGAAGGATCCAGAAAATCCATGCTCTCAGCCTACAGGTGGACAGTGGGTGGAGCCTAATTCTCAAACTGAAAGTAGGCCACCAGTCTTGAGCCCCTCAGGAGGAGGGGACAAGAAGGAGAAGCATTTGCGGCTGGAGGGGTGGGGTGGGGGTGAAAGGTGTGGGAGGGTAGAGGAGTTGAGGGAGAGAGGGATGAGAATTTGCTAGAGACTCACTCTACCAGGGCACTTCTTGTCTGCTTGTTCCCTGTTGTGTCTCCAGGATCTAGAACAATGTTGGTACACAGTGGGTCCTTGGTCAATATTTGCTAAATGGAACACACATACACATGCAGCCCAATAGCTCTGATCTCCCTCTTGTCCCCAGCAGCTAACATATACATATACCCCCTGGAGAGAGACAGTCTTCTCTACTGAGCACTGACAATGTGCCAGGAATGCAGCCAAGGTGGATGGTGATTTTTTTTTCCTACTTGATTCTTTCCACAAACCCCCATGTAAAGGGATTGGCTCATAAGTTCTATACCATGGCCCTCTGTGGTAGTTACTCTTCTCATCCTCATTTCACAGATGAGGAAACTGAGGTGCAGACAGATGAAGCTACTTGCTCCAGGTCACACAGCCAGCAAGAGGCAGAGGTAGACATGCAAACTCATCAGCCTGCCCCCACAGTGACACTATGTACTGTATCTACAGACTGAAGTAGAAGGGGACTGTAGAGGCAGAATACTGGACCCCTGACAATTGTCCATGTCCTAATCTCTGGGACTGGTGATGATGGCACCTCACATGGCAAAAGAGACTTTGCAGATGTGATTAAATTAAGGATCTTTAGATGGGGAGGGAAATTTGGGTGAGGTTTAATGTCATCATAGGGTCTTTATGAGTGAAAGAAGGGGTGATCATCAGAGACAGAGGAGGGGGTGTGATGACAGAAGCAGATCTTGGAGTGAGGCACTCTGCACATGGAGGAAGGGGCCACACACTGAGGGACACAGGCGTTTCTGGAAGCTGGAAAAGTCTAGGGCACAGATTCTCCCCTGGAGCCTCCAGAAGGAACCAGCCCCACCGACACCTTCATTTCAGTCCCTAAAACCCATTTGGGACTCCAACCTCCAGAACTGTGAGCTAATAAATGTGTGCTGTCTTAAGCCACTAAATTCGTGGTCTTTCGTTACAGCAGCCATAGGAAACTCACATAGTCACCCAGCTCTTGAGTGGCAGAGATAGGATTCAAACTCAAGTCTCACTTAATTGAAAACCCCAGGCCTTCCAGGCTACCTCTTCCATGCATGAAGTTTGGAACTATTTCCAGGTGCTTTTTAGTCAAGAATTGAGGACTTTTACTTCTACAAGGATTAAGGAATCTAGTTCATAAAGACGCCGATGACACTTCAGGGCTGTCATGAGAATCAGTGAGTTAGCCCATATGGAATACATAGTGCAGTACTTGGCACTGCAGATGTGTTGGAGGTTATTGTCACTATGTCTCTTTCCTGTCTACATACCATTGGTGTCAGCTCCTGTCTGTCTTCTCTGCTCAAGAGCCTTCCATGGCTCCCTAGTACCCTCAGGAGCACAACCAAGCCCTTCGTGGCAATCAAGAGCTTTGAGTCCTGGCTCATTTCTCCTAGAGGGGCTATGCTTTGTAACCTAGCAGACAAAGGCATTAGATCCTGACAGGCCAGGTTTCAGGGACCACTGGGACTTCACTGAGAAAGCCTTCCTGCAGCGTACAAACACATCCATTTTCCTTTCCTGATCTTCCCCCACAACAACACACATGCTGGCCACCACTGCTAGTCAGCCACTTCCTCTTCTGGGGGTCACCATACCCATTGCTGCATTTATTATAACACTTCATATTCTAGTTGTCAGATACACGTGTGCTCTCCAGCCTGAAAACCCATTGAGGACAGGGACGACATCTCATTCTTAATTGATTGCTGGGCCTCAGACACTTGAGTGCCAAAAGGGGCCCTTATCCATGCTACCCCATGAATGGAACTCAAAAACATGATTCTCAGTGAGAGAAACTAGACACAAAAGGTCAGAGTGTGTGATTCAGTTTATATAAACTGTCTGGCATGACAAATCTGTAGTAACAGAAAGCAGATTGGTTGTGGCCCAGGCCTGGGGGATGGGGGAAGGACTGGGGGGGGGGGCGGTGCTTAATGGATACGAGGTTGCTTTCTGGGTGATGAAATGTTTTGGAACTAGATAGAGGTGGTAGTTACACACATTGTAAGTGTGCTAAATGCTACTGAATTGTATATTTTAAAATGGTTAAATGTATGTTTTGTGAATTAACTTCAATTAAAAAATAAGAGACATACTGAGGGAGAAGGCTGCGGGCTGGGACTCCTGGGTCCTGGGGAAGCAGGAGGAGGCTGGGGCCCACATACCCTCAGAAGGGGAAGCCATAAAGTGGAGGGTTACTGTGTAAAGAGAGCGGAAATGGTCCTGGCAGTGGAAGTCAAAGCTTTTGGGAGGAAGTGTGAGCACCAAGGTCTCCCTTTCACCCACACCCTGCCTGGTGGGGAACTCCAGCATGGTAGAGGAAGGGAGAGGGGAAGGCAAGTTGAGGGGAGGAGTCAGGGTCACGGGGGCCCTATATCCAGCAGCCTAAGGATAAAAGTGCACCCAGAAAGGATCTGGACCCGCAGGCCTGGATTCTGGGTGCTGAAGGAGGTAAGAACTAGAGGTTGGACCCCAGGGGCTCAAAAGCAATACAAGTGTTTTAAAAGGGCCTGGGGGCCTGACTGGGTCTCACAAGGAGAAAGGGTGGGGAGAGCCCCAGGCTCTGATTTCTGTGTCCTAGGGAAGATAAGCAATAGGAATTGGCCTCTTGAACCTATAAAGCAAGTGGAAAGAAGCTGTGGGGGCTGCCTGAAGCTAAGGTGTTGTCTGGTAGGTCTGAAGAGACCAGAAGTGGCAGTTTGGGGGTGAGGTCCCTAGAAAGTGGTGGGTCAAAGTCCTTGCCTGACACTGAGCTGCAAGTGTTCCGGTGTGGACTTTCGCTCCGCGGAGCTGACTTTGGTCCAGCCCCACCTGACATCACAGCCCTTCTTTCCTGAACCTCTCAGGTAGCCCCAGTCCTGGGATTGAGAGGGCTGGAAAGAAGGACAGGTGAACATTCCCAGGGAGCCCAGAGGCTAGCAGTGTAGGGGAGGGATAAGGTGGGGGGATGACAACTGGAGAAAGTTCAAGATTAGGCTTGGCTTAAAGGTCAGTTGAAAAATAGGGAAAGTGCCCCAGGCTGACAACACCGGGACCCTTAGGGCTGGTTCCTCAACTCATACGGAGAGGGGAGGAGGGGAACTGGTGGGGAGAGAATGAGACTAGGGGGAGAGAGACATATACAGATATTGATGGCCCCCACTCTTTCCCTGCAGAGCCCAAGCCCGGCATGTGGGGCTACCTGTCCCTGCTGCCTGCTTTCCTGGCCTTCTGGGCTGTCACTAGCATCTGGACTGTGTGAGTGTTAGAAGCAAGAAATGCCTGGGTCTGAGGGAGGAGTCTGGGGGCCTGGACCCCTGAGTATGAGGGAAGAGGTGGAGGGGCCTGGAGGGAGCTAGGAGTCCCCGTTTCTGTGGGTTACAAAAGTTGTCACTGAAAGCGGCTGCTCATTTGACGTCTTCCCCTCTTTCAGTTTTGCCATTGCAGTGGCCAACAAGGCTGTGAACCTCACGGAGGGCATCCCCTATATCAGGTAGTTATGGTGCTTGGGGGGTCCAGAGGGAGGAAAGAGGGTCCTGGCTGTGAGAAGCCACAGGACAACCCTTCATCTTCCCCAGTCTCTGTGGATCGTACCCCCCTCAGAGCTGTATCTTCAGCCAGATGCTCAACATGGGAGCTGCTATGGGTAATTACACCAACCCGTCTCCTTCAGTGCTGGCCCCCAGCTAAGGGGACCACAGGCCCCAGCCCCTCCACCCTCAGACCCAGGAGTCTAGGTCCCTCCTCTTCCCCTAAAACCGGGAGTTTGGCCCCTACCCCTGGATCCCCAGCCTCGTCCAGCCCATCGCCTCCCCATCCCGGGGCCTGGGTCTCTCGCCCACTTCCGTCTACCTCCCAGCCGCCTGGGTCTGCATTCTCCGTTACCACCAGCTCCGGGACTGGGGCGTCGGAAGGTGGCCTAACCAGCTGATCCTGTGGTCGGGGCTCCTCTGTGCCCTGGGAACCTCCGTGGTGGGCAACTTCCAGGTGAGACGCAGCAGCCTCGCAGAGCCTGGCCCGGGCCCGGCCCGCCTGATCTGGACTACAATTCCCAGCATCCTCCGGGGCCGCCGGCTCTTGATTTCGGGGGCTGGGCCGCGCGTGGCCTCCTGGGACGTGTATTTCTCTGTGGCTCTCGGGCCGTGGCAGGTGGTGCCGAGTTTTCTGCTCTTCAAATCGAGCGCCGCGTGGGAGGTTCTTTATAATGATTTCATTGCACCCGAGGAGGTTGAGGTGATTCCTTGCCACCGCCCCCCACCGTGAAGAAATGGCTGAAACTCACTCATTCTTAGCGTTTGCCCCACTGGTTGAGTGTTTTTAGGTTTTACCTTTTGTACTATTTTTACCCATCGAGCTGAGAACTCCAGGTAGGTCCTTCCTGGCCGTATCTCACCGATAACATTTTTTATCTGCTGGTCCATAGTGGTCAGAAATGAACCCAGATTCATAGATTCTAGAACTCGTGTTCTCAGTCGTGAAGCTCAGCAGATCTTTGTTGCATACGTGAATGGAGAAATCTTACTGAATTATTTTATGGCATCATGCTCCTTTATTATGATGGCTCTGATTCCAAAGGCTGGCGAAACCACAGGGGTTCAGACGAGGTGAAGCGGCTTCCAGCTTGTTGATAAAAATCCCCCATCACCTTTGCGTAGGCATTCATTTGCTCATTCACTTATTCCTATGTTCCACAACCTATCTTTTTCTTTAATTCTGACATCAGTCCCCTAAGGAGGCTTTTTAGATATTTTCCCCTAATCACCCTTTTTCCTCCATGAAATTTTTAATACTTAAAAACTTGAATGTAAAATATACCATAGATTGGGAAGCCAGAAACCATTGTGATATGTAAGAAATTTTTGTTCTCCAAGAACCAGTTTTTACCCCCTTGGTGGCAATATCTGCTTTTCCCCACCCTGGTTGAAAATGAAAGATTTATTGCACTGATATTTACGAGCATCTGCTACATGCCAGGCAGTGTTTTGGGGACCAAGGCTAATCAATGAGCCAATCACAGGGCATGGCAGTTGTCAGTCACATCTCCCCTCTTCATGGTGCTGGCCTCCCCACAGTTCTTCCCTCTTCCCTTCAACTCTACCCCTCCTCCTTCCAGCAAAAGAACCAGCGAGTCACACACCTGATTGGGGCCTTCTTCGCCTTTTTTGTGGGCCACCTCTACTTTTGGCTGCAGCTCCTTCTCTCCTGGAGGATGAAAGGCCTGCCCCAGCCCGGGCCTCCCTGGATCAGGCCACTCCGCCTGGTCCTCTGCAGCCTCTGCACCATCCTCATGGTGGCCAGTATCCTTCTGGGGGCCAGGAGCAGGGGTTGAGGTGGTTCTTCATTGGGGTAGCTATGCTAATGTAGTTGCCCCCTCCTTTCTTGGCCCTGCTATGGCATAGTCGAGACTTCTGGTCTGAGGTCATGCTGCCTGGGTTGTAAACACACTATGTCCACATGCTAGCTGGTGGAAGGTCCGTTGCCTTCTTAACTTCCGCATAAAGTTTCCATGTCTATCAAATGTGGATGATAATAGGGCCATTCCAGGGTTGTAGTGAAGGTGATACAGGTGAGGTGCTTAGATCTGTGCGTGGCACACAGTGAGTGACCAATAAATATTGGGAGGATGATAAAAAAATCGTTTTGGGTACCCGCAGTCCATTGGGGTATCTGCTGTGTGCCATGCATCATGCTGGCTAAGACTGGACACAGGTTCAGGCAGGGGGAGTCTCTTGGCCAAGACTTGCCATGAAGTTCAGCGGTGGACATAGTGGTGGGCTGCAGCCGCTCATACCAGCTTTCAAGGGCAGGCTTTGTGTTTTTCTTCCCAATTTCATGTTGGATGACCTCCTGTTAGCAGCTTGAAACAGCCATGGTGGGAATATTTACACCACAGGAAGGGGCAAATACTACAAATTGGAGCTGGTTGTTACATATTTACCAGCACAACACTGAGTGGCACCTTGACTCTAACTCATTTCTGAGTCACCCCAGAACCCAGCTTAGCATGCCTCTCTGGGTGAGTCAAATCACTCTCTGAGCCTCAGTTTCCATGTCTGCAAAATGGAGTTGCTTTTTATCATACTGATGGTTATCACAGCTAGGTAGAGTGCTCTGACAGAGTAAGAGCTCAGACTCAGGTTTGGAGACCACCTGCTCTTGTGGGGAGGACAGAAGGGAGGCCAAGAGGACGCTGGCATTCCCAAGAGGCTGAAAGGAGCCCAGCTGAGGCCCTGTGCTGGCCACATTTGGTAGACCTCGTTCACTTCCCAGAGTGGCAAACCAAACTGCATGAATGAGGCCAGAAGGGCCACATCAGCTGTAAACCAGCACATCTTCACTGCTGGGTGCAGCCGCTGATCAGATCCAGCCTAGCCCCTTTTAAAGTCCCCACTGGGCTGATCATCAGTTTGGCTACAGGGTCCTTATTCTGTGGGCCTCAAATATCCCTTTGCTGCAGGGAGAGGGGGGAGGAACCATAAAGATGGCCAGTTGAGTGTGGTAGGCCTGGATGTCTGCAAAGATGGGTCTCAGACCTGGTAGATTCTAAGCTTGTCCTGCAAAAGCAGCTGCTGTGGGCCTGGCTTGGGAGGTTAGAGGACAGTGCAGGTGCATGCGTAAAGAGGGTGAAAAGATGAGCTGGGGGAGGAGATAAGGCTTCAGGCAAGGACAAGATGCTTTTGGCTGCTAAGGTGAGAGGTTAGAAGCTCAGGCTTCTGCTTAGGGCAGTATGGAGCCATAGAAAGCTTGTGAGCAAGCGAGGAACAAGGTCAGTTCTGAGAGCAAGCGGATTGTTTGGGTGCTCATACCTCTCGCTCAAAGATCCATGGAGCCAGGGATGGCATCAGATTTATTGACAGCCTCAAAATCTTTGAATGAATAATATCTAGTATGGCCTAGGAGGAGGGAGTCAAAACTAATTTGGCAGAGGAGGAAGAGGAAGGGTGCTCAAGTGAGGGGTGTCCCAAAAAACAAGAGGGGTCTCAGCTAAGCTGGAGCTTGGAGTATGTGTGCACCATGGACATAAAAAGATTTTAAGAAGCTGGGACTGAGGAGGCAGACAAGGGACAGGGCAGACTAGCAGAGAGATGCAAGGCCAGAGATAGCAAGGCAGATAAATGTTGGGGTGACCAGCCAGACATTGGGCGTGAGGAGGGAAGCGGCGAGGGTGATTTAGGGCATATGAATGGATAATGGGACTCTCGAGAAGGTGGGGGCACCCAGAAAGAGGAAGATATTTTGGGAGAAGATTCGATTATGTTTGGGAGTGAGCAGGAGGGACCTGTGGGCCTTGGGTGGGCAGGCACCTTTAGGGAGCCCTGGGTATTTGGAGGTAGAAGCAAGGTGCGTGGTTAGGGAGATGGTGGAGCCTTCACAGGATCTGAGGAGGCTGATGGGAGGCTAAGAACCTTGTTCTCAGATATTGGGAATGTGATATAGACATGAGGGATGTGTAGGGGAAACAATGTGAGAAACAGGCTGAGATGGAGACAGGGTTGGAGAGCATCCCTTTGAGAGTGTCCTGGAGCTGCCAAGGAGGGTGGCCAGCCAGAAGGGTTATTTTAGCCAGGGCAGGGCAAGCATGTCACAGGATGGTACCCAGAGATAGACTTACCTGCCCACAGTCACAAGGCAACCCATTTGGGCTTCTGGGTAGTTAGTTTCCTGGCGGTGTGCCCTTGACCTGGTGTAAAGTGGTTGTCCTCCACACCTGGCCGCTGCGCTCCGCCTCTGCTGCCTGCGAGTGGGCTGTTGCCATGCTGCTCTTCAAACTCTTTGGCCTCTTGGCTGTCGACTTCTCCAGCTTGAACAGCTGCACCTTGTGTCTCCAGCCGGGCCCCAGCCTCAACTTCAACCTCAGCCCACCACCGGCCTCCCCGATCTCCTTGCAGGCCCAGGCGCTCTGACCCAGGCCTTGTCCTCACTGGCACAGGAACAAGAGGCCAATGCCTGGACACCACTACGCTCCCAGATGAACTGCTAGGGACGAACTGTCAGAGGTTAAGTTTCAAAAGTGTGCCATCTATGTTCTGCCTGACACTGAGTAGGTGCACATGTGGCAGGGCTGTAAACGACTGGTCAGCTGGCATCTTTGCATACCCTTCTGTCCCTACCATCTGGTCCCACCCCTGCAATCAAGGCCACCCAGGAAGTGAGAGGCCAAGGCCAGCCAGCCATCCCTGATCAAGGCTATTTATTATTATTATTTTTGTTTTTTTGCCGCTGGCGGAATCAGAGACACAGACGCAGGCAGGATCACGCGAAACCCGAATTCCTTCCAGAGAGCAAATCCATACAGAAGGTTGTAGGGGGAGGAGGCGGATCATGGAATGGGAGTCCAGGGAGTGTGTGTGTGTGTGGGGGGGGGGGTTGGGGATGACACAAGGACAGATGGCCCTGTTGTCCGGATCTGCTAAGCCACCCCAACCAGCCCCTGTTTCTCCCCCACCCCACCCCGCAGAGATCGATCAATAAATAAAATAATAAATAAATAAATAAATAAATAAATAAAATAGAAACAGCTCCCCACCCCCTGTCCCCCCTACAACCAACCCCCATTGGGCATGGCCATTGAGCCCCATCCCTGCAGGGCAAGGCCAGGTTTGTGTCCCCCCCTCCCTATGTACTCCGTGGGCCCTATTTACAGATTCACAGTTGGGGGGCAGGGAAGGGGGGTGGAGGGGGCTCCCCTCCTTCCCCGGCCCCTTGGGGTCAGGGCAGAGGAGTCCCGTTGGTGGCCAGGAGCTTCTTGTCCTTGGGGGGACCTCGGCGCGGGGAGCTGGTCAGCTCTGGGTCTGGGCGGCCAGGCGGGGGCTGCAGGCTCCGGGGTGGGGTGCTGGCAGGCTGTATCTGGGCCCCATTCTTCTCGTCTATAGGGAGGAAGTGGTTTGTCACAGGCCCTCGGGAGCCCGGCGTGGAGGCTCCTGCTATCAACTGGTCTCAGTGACCCCAAAACTGCCAAACCCCAGGGAACATGCTCCAGTGACACTGTGCTGAGGCCCAAGCCCCCGACACAGGGTTGGAGGCCTGGGGAGATGGTTGCCAGAGAGATACATGCCAGCAACCAGGCCTGGCAACCTGTTCTTCCTAGGCCCCCTCTGACCCTTGTGGCCTTTGGAAACCAGGCCAAGTTTGTCCAAGTGAGACCCAGTTGCCCAACTAGGGAAGACATTCTCAGAGCCTCTGATTATATCGCTATTTGCTAAGGGACCATTTATGTGGCAGCAAGTAAGATCTGAATCTCCCAGATTATAGCAAGAAGGCCCCCTTACCTCCCACTACCCTTGCTGTGGAGCTGGGGCACCTACAGCGAGTTGTTTGGGGGCCCCTGCCCTCCCAGTTGGGTCTGCCTGACTGGGATCACCTTTTTGTAGGGTCTCACTCCCCCAGACTAGGGAACTGTGCTAGCAGCAATGGTTGTCAGTGGTCACCTAGCAATTTTTATGGGGCCCAAAATAGCACCTGAGGTCCTCCGGCAGAGAATGTCCCCCTTAGGAGACATTGATTGCTGGAGACCTCGTTTTCATGGCAACCAATAAGGCTCTCCCTGTTCCTGGGGGAGACTGGAGGTTGTCTCCTGCCCTATTCCCCTTTATAAGACATGTGGCTAAGGCCCCAAGGGTGCCCGTTGATCCTACATCTTTGAGGGTGTCCCCTTTTGGGAACCCTGGTTGCTAAGGCCAGCTTTCCTTGGCAACTTGGTCTAAAAAGGTTCAGGGAGCCTCCTAGCTTGCTTTCTTGTTGCCCCAGGCAACTAGGCCCAGTGGAGACTAATAGAGCAGAGTTTCCCCACTCCCCACTAGCGGTGCTTGGGGCCAGGTAACTCCTTGCTGTGAGGGCATCCTGTGTACTGTGGGATGTTTTATAGCATCCCTAGCCTCCACCCATGATATGCCAGGAGCACCCCTTTCCTCCCAAATTAACACAACCAAAAAGTCTCCAGATGTTGCCAGATGTCCCCTGGGGGGCTGAGGTAGGCAGAATCATGCCCCCCTCCAAAGATGTCTCCCTCCGAAAACTGAAGCTGTGACTGTGTTACTTTATAAGGCAAAAAGAACTCTGCAGTTGTGACAAAGGTTAAAACCCCAAAGTGGGGCAACTATTTTGGATTATCTGGGTGGGTTCTTAAAAGAACTTTTCTTAGCTGAGGTCAGGGTCACATGGAAATGTGACTACAGGATGACCTTCAAGGAGATGCAACATCACCAGCTGTGAAGATAAGTGATAAGCAAAGGAATGTGGGCCTGTGGCCTCTGAGGACAAAACCAGATCCCTCGATCCCCAGCCTTAAAGGAGGGAGTGTGGCCTGGGACACCTTGATGTCGGCCCTGTCAATTCTGACCTTGGCAAAATAGGCCCCTAGTCTGGAACCACTGCTCTCAAGCAGATCTGACCCTGAGACTTGGCATTCTCCCATGACAAGGCCACCCAGGCTCCTGCCCTCATGGCTGGGGTCCTGTCTGCCTGCTCCCTTTCACCGTGGTGCCTAGGGAACCTCTATGCTGAGGGGAGGAGACTTCATATCTCAGGAGTGGGGCTGAGCCAACAAGTCACCCCCTGGGGCACAGAGCACATGCTCCCAGATGAGGCTGAGTCCTTGAAAGGTAACTCAACAGGGCCAGAAAGGTCCCAGTTTCTGCAGGAACCTTCTCACTACTCCTCAGGTGAGGCCTCGACAAAATAAAATAATAGTGACAACGCAAGAACAGGTAAGCCTTCCATGCCCACAGCTAAAGCCTTGCCTGCAGATCCCTCCACCTCACAGCACAGAAGAAGGAGACAGCCCCTCATCCCCTGCCTCCCACCTGCCAGGGCCTGCACAGAAGGCTGGTCATGAGTGCTTAGCAGCTGTGCCTGGATCGTCTCCACAACTCGCTTGAACCGACGGCTGGGACCTGGAAAAAGCAAGTAAACATACTGACTTGGGGACAGGTGGGGACAAAGAAGGCCCTCCCACCCTGTGGAACACAGTCCCTCTGCCCAGCAAAGGGGTCTTAATTTCTCCCTCTGTTAGGGCTAGGCATAAATCCATGGTTCACATGGAGCAAAGAAACATTGGATTTAAAATAACAATGGTTATTGTTTTCTATTTAAATGGGTTTTATTACTCGTTATTTTCTAGTGGAGACCATGAAAAGCCAGATATGTAAGAAAAATCAATAGCAGGAAAAAAATTTTAAAACTAAGAACATTCTCCATATTAGTCTTTAAGGAAGAAAAAAAAAGAGCCATAATTAATTTAAGTGATATAACACCTCAGTGTTTCTTAACAGCATGGTTTAGAAACTCTGGGAGAAAGTTCATCTCCTAGTCATGACATATTAACGTTGGTGACAAGGAGAGCAAATAGATATCTATCCCTCATTCCCCAAACTCTTCTTATCATAACTCAGGGAAAAAGTATAATTGGAAACGAGGCATTTCTGTGGTTGTCATCTCTTGTGCCAGCTCTTGATTGGTTGTGGCTGCCTGGAGTTTGTGGCTGCCTGGAGTTTGAGGCTGTCCTGAGATTAGCAGCAAGAAGCGCTATGATAGATTGGTAATGTCTGCTCTGGGCGCAGGAATGGCCTGACAGCAGCACCCCATGTCTTTGCTCTTCTGATGTACAGTCATAAAGTAGTAGGTAGAGCTTTGCACTGCAAGGTCAGAAGGCCTAGGCTGAGCCCCAGGTCGGTCACAGAGAGCAGTTTGACTCTTGTTGAGTCAATTTAGGACTCAGTTTTTATCTCCGTCAAGTGGGTGATTTCTAACACCTCAAAGGCTGCTGGGAAGCTTTGAAGAACTAGTACATATAAAGCACCAGGCATGTTTTAAGTAAATATGACATTACATTAAATGCTGATAAGAAAAGGGGGAAAGAGAGAATGTTGGGGTCTGAGTGAGGAAGGGTGTACACAGTCATCACCAGCTAAGCACTGTGTCCTCTTCCCTGGTAGTGCTGCCTTCCTGGGCTGCTATCCTATCTCAGCTGTCTTGAGCATCCGAAACACTGGGCTGGGGCAGTCCAGTCCAGGGAAACTTACCAGAGATGAGAGTAAAGGTGACAGAGTAGATACCGCCACCACCACCACTGCCATCCCGTCGAGGGGAGGGCTCTGGCCCCTCAGAGGAGCTGATGTCCACCTGGAAGCGAACGGGCTTCTGGAAGACGGAGGGGCCACCACTGGCCTTATACTCAGCCCTGAAGCTGGTCTGTGACAGCACACTGTGACTCAGGCTGGGGATCTGAGAGAGGTGGGGGACATATGGAGGATTGATTCCAGTGACCTGATTCTAGGGAAAGGATAACTAACCCAAGGAACTACGAGTCCCATCAGCCACTGGTGCAAAATAACAGAAAAGCCATTGGGAGTCCCCATTGCCTGTTGTGACTTGTAGTTTCCTCTGTCTTACGAGAAATAAGGTATAGGAGGAAGGGCCGAGCAACTGAATCCCAATGTAATGGTAGGGGAATGGCAAATCATCAATCCTCAGGGGACACTAATATGTGGTAACTGTAATTCAGGATCCTATTTACCACTTCCAGGACCCAGGGCACAACAAACCTCTCCTGCCTCCTTGTCCCCACAATGACCAAACCCAACTCTAACTGAAAAACTACAAATCCCATGAGGCACAGGAGGAAGTCAGGCCAGTCCTAAGGGGGGTAAACCCCAGGGGCTGCTGGGATTCGTAGTTCTGTGGTGGCCAGGGTAATGGGGACCCAGGCCCCTCACCGATAGGAAGGCATGGACAATGTCCGCTTTGATGCTGCTGAGAGGTTTGTCCTTTAGCACGAGAAATATTTGTTCTTCTTTGTCCAAAGAGATGAAGTTACCGAACCAGGAGCGTTTTGCCAGCCTGAGTGGGAGGGAATGGTTGGAGGAGGGTCAGGAAGGGGCTGAAGGAATGAATTTCCTCTCTCCACCTCCACCGGGTCTCTTCTCTTCCCGGTCAGACTCACTCTGGAGAGGACTCTGGCGTCAAACTGGACATCTCCTCAGCGGTGGGGACTGGGGGAGAGCGGGGAGAAGGGGTGAGCATGGTCAACACTTGTTCATCATCTTTGTGTCCAGCAGTTCCCTTTAGCTAGGGGGTCCAGACCCATTGCCTCTTCATCTCCCAACCAAACAGCATTCTGCCACGTTAGGCCATGCCCCCTGTGGGTGGGGCTTGCTTACCATGAACCGATGGGAAGGTGAACCAGAGCACCAAGGGCCCTATCCCTCAGAGGCGGAGGCCCCACCTCCTCCTCTCCCTACCACCTGCAACTGTGCTCAAAGCCCGCTCTTCTAGGCTGTGGGAATCTGGGTCCCTAGCCCCCTCCTGAGCGGAATAGGATGTTAGCCCCCAGCCCCTGTTCTCCCAGGGACCCCGTACCCTGCATCTTGCGCCGGTGAAAACGAGGGGAACCCAGGAAGCTGTTGCGGATAGAATTAAGACGACTCCTCCAGGCGGCTCCCCCGACGCCACCACCGGGGCTTGGGGGTGGTGTTGTTCCCGGGGTCCCGGTGGGGCTGGCCCGGGGCGTGTGCAGGGGTGAGTGCAAGGGGGTCCCCCCAGAGGAGCGCGGGGAGCCTGGGGGACCGGGCAGGGGAGTGGAGCGAGCACTGGGGGGCGGGGGCTGCTCCCCGGCGCCTCCACCCCTGGGGCCCCGAGAAGGCAGAGTCTGTGTTTTGGAAGTCGGGGAGCCCCCGCCCCGAGCCTCATCTCCAGCTCCAGGCTCTGGTGAGAAGGAAAATACCGGACTCTGTGGAGAAGTGGAGGCGGGTGAGAGGATGAACTACAACTGCCAGGAGACTCTAGGTGTCCCCCACACACACTTGGGCAAATGGACCACAATGCATGCCGGAACTTGTAGTCCAACTATTCCCCCATGCCCCCCAAAACAAAACAAAACACCATTGTTGGGGTAGGAAGTAAACCCAGCAGTGACTGGCATACAGTAACCACTCAATTAGTTAATGTTAAATGAGGAAATGAACCCCTCAGACACACTGAGAACCCAGCCCTATGGAGGTGGAAATGGCCAGTGGCCTAAAATATTACTGAGGCTTGGGTCTTTGGCCCTTTATGGTCAAGGAGGCAATGTCTCTCGACTTTACGGGAACTGTAGTTTCTGCTGTTCAATCTCTGCTCTGCAGTGTCTTCACCCCCTTACCCCTTCTCAATTCACTGGAGACCTGGCCTTACCCTGGGGCTGCTCAGAGGGCTGGAGGACAGACCGGTGGAGGCTCCACTGACACTACGGGATCTGTTTCCAGGATAGATTAAGAACATCAGGAGAGAGGGTTCCAAAAGGCTCAGCTGTCCTCTCCCTTTTACACTCCTTCAAGATGGAGATATTAGGCCCACAGAGAGGGCAGGTGACTTGTCCCAATCACACAGTACCTTGGAGGTGGGGATGGGGTTAGAATCCTGAACTCCCTCCCCACCCAGGACTAGATATCCTGTCCAAGGAGCAGGGTCCCCACCTCTGGCTGTGTTGGGCCATCTCCAGGGCCCGTCGGGTGGGCACCGGGGAGCCGCCACCCCCGGCATCTGTGATGCTGAGGACTTCCATGGACTTCCGCTCTGGCCGCCGCTTCCCGTGACGGCTCAGCATGGGGGAGTCCACACGCTTCCGAGGAGGGTCTGAGGGCCAGTCAAGAGACTGATTTGTCCAGCTGTACATGGTGCTCAGACAGATGGGGAAACTGAGGCCCAGAGTGGGGAGGGTTTTGACAAAAGTCACAGCTAGTTAAGGAGTCTGCACTCTGAGGCTCAGGTCCTGTAGCCCTATCCTCCCTCAGGAACCTGGGGCCTGGACTCCCAGCCCTGCCTGCTCACCAACATCATTCCGGGGAGGCAGGTCCTGGTCCTCACAGCTGGGATACCGCTCTTTCCGATCCAAAAGCAGATAATATATCATCTTTTCTTGGTTTTCCCTATGGAGGGGGTAGCAGAGGATTGAAGCAAGAGGTCAAGTCCCAGAGGTGATCTCGTCCCCTCCCTGCAGCTGTGGCTCTCTGGGGGCTCAGTCCACCCAGTATCTCTGTATATGGTTCCAATTTCCTAGGTATCAAAGTGGTTCATTCCTTTGTCTTGGTGTACATCTCGGCTTCACCTCAATAATAACAATAATAATAGCAATAATATTTAAAATTTGATCACTTACTCTATGTAAGTGTTTTAGGAGGCACAACGTCTAAGTCAGCCTTAGCATCTATTCATACTTTTTGTAATTGTTTGTCTTTTTCCCACTGGTCCCAAGACCCATTGCAGTCATGGTTCCTCCAGGAACAGGTCCCCGGGGAAGTTTTAAGCCATGCCCCCATCTGGAGGCTTGGCTTGCCCCTGCCAGTGGTCCTGGGAACCTAGACCCCAATCACCACCTCTTAGAGGGATACACTTCTGGCAAGTTTGATTCTGGACAATTTCAAACATGCCCCTGCTGTCTACATGTGTTTCCGCAGGGGTCTTACTCCTCGCTGCGCAGCTCGCGGTGCAGCCGCTCCCGGTCCCTGAAGCAGCCCAGCGAAGCCATGCTCTCCAGGACGTCGGGGTCCAGCTCTCCGTTTGATGGCAGGCTCCGCATAGCCACCCGGCGGCCTGGGGCTGGCTCCAGGCATGGGTCTGGCTCGTGTTTCCCACCCCTGGGGAGAGAGAGAAACATCATAGAGAACCCGGGATTTGGGACTCCAGCCCTCTCTTTCATCTTGGACTCGGGGGTCCTGGGTCTCACCCTGCCCCTCTCTTAGGAACCCAGGAGTGCAGGCCCCATCCTCTCCTCCACCTGTGCCCTCTTCCCCTAGAACTCAGAAGTCTGAGTCCTTAGCCCCTCCTCACTCAGGGACCTGGGCCTCCCAGCCCCTAGCCAGCTCTCCTGCTTTGGAAGCCCTTGATATTTGAGCCCCTGTCCCTTCTTCCCCCAGCGGACCCCTGTGTCCAGTTCCCCCATACTCACAGGTACCAGGGATGTTTTTGAATTTGCTCCAGCTGTAAGAGGAGCGGGTCATAGAGAAGCAGAAGTGAGGTCAAATGATCACAATTGGCCGTAAGGGAAGCTGATGAGGTAGTGTCGGGGGTCCCTAACTGCGCCCCCACCCTCCTGGTAAACACATGCAGGACGACAGCTAAGGTCTCCCTCTAGTGGTGGCCGTGTGCTTTGCCCTGCGCACGCGCAGCAGTCTGACTACTCTGGACCAGCCTGGCTACATTTTCTACTTGCTCAGTAGCATCCAGCCCCTGCCCAAGCTGCTTTCAGAGGGCCGGTGTGTGCATGATCCCTCTGCGTAAGGGGTCCCTCGTCCCTTTTTGGAGTGGCTTGTTTGCAGGATTTGGGGCTGAGACTCAGGCAGCAACTCCCCCATGACTCCCCTTGGGATACCGACCTCATCACCCACTGTCCCCATCCTTGTCCCGGTTCCCCCAACTCACACTAAGCCTCTTCTCGGGCTCTACTTCAATCATCCCCCTCAGGAGGCTCTGGCAGTCTGGAGGAATGAAGTGAGGCATGTGGAAGACGCCCCGTTTCACCTTCTCCAGCAGCTGGCGGAGGTTGTCATCATCGAAGGGTAGAGCCCCCTGGTGACAAATGACCAACCATGTTCCAAGTCCTCCAAAAGCTCCTGGCTGCCTCATTCCTTTCGGGGATCCCCCTATCCCTGGGGACTATCCCACAGTTGTGTGACTGAATGCTTACCTTCAGGATCACCCCCCACCTTTCTGATACCAGTTAAATATTTGGCAGACAATTTTTGGGATGAGGGCTCCTACCAGGCAGAATTATTCTAGAAATGGAGCAGGAGGGGTGAGGGGCACCTTACCACAAGCAGAGCAAAGAGGATGACACCACAGCTCCACATGTCTGCCCGGCGGCCATCATACTTTTCCCCCTACAAGAAAGCAGGGCCAGCCATGAAGCTCCCTGCTCAGCCAGGCTCTCTCCACTCCTCTTCCTTCCATCTGCTCCTCACTCACCTTAATCACCTCTGGACATGCATAGTGGGGGGACCTGGGGGAGAGATGTGGCATGAGCCTCTGACCAGCTTCTGGCCCTCTCTCCGGGACTCAGGAGGCTGGGCCCCTGACTCACCCACAGCTGGTCTCCAGCAGGCTGTCCCCCACCTGCAGGGACGCCATGCCAAAGTCTGCAATGCGGATGTTGTTCTTCTCATCCAGAAGCAGGTTCTCGGGCTTCAGGTCTCTGTGGCTGAGACAGACAGCTGGGGCTCAGGCCTCTGCCCTCCTCTTAGAGGCCTAGATCCCATTTACTGTCTCTCAGAGGGGACACTTCTGGCAACTTTGATTATGGACAATTTCAAACACACCCAAAAGTAGAGAGAAGAATATAGGGAAGTACTTGGTACCCATCACCCAGCTTGATCAATTATCATCCCAGGGCACATCTTCTCTCACTGATGCTCCTATATATGCTCTCCCTCCCCCACTAAATTATTTTGCAGGAGACCCCAGATGTTGTATCATTTTATCCACAGACATTTGAATACAGAGGAGGTGAGTTATTTTGGGGTGGACAGGGCTGATACTGATCAGGCTCTTTAAATATTGAAATATTTCCATATTTCAATATTGAATAATAAAAATAATACTGCCACCACCCCAAACTTGCTACTGGTCCCTCCCTCAGGCACCCCTTCCTCTGGGGCCAAAATCCTTGTGGAGGGGGGGAGGTGGGGCAAGGGGATTCTATAGTTTCTGTTGAAAGTGATCAGAACCAGGTTGCACTGGTTGTTAAATATGTTGACTATCGCCCCCTGGAGGTCAGTGTTTTTAATGTCAGAGTTTTTTGACACTGTCTTTCCAATGGGGGGGGGGGGCGGTGTGGACAATTTAAATGGGCTGCCTTTTTATCACCCAGTTTTAGTCCCAAGTCTGAGTGCTTTCACCCTGATCCCTACCCATTCCCAGTTCCCATCCCAGAGAGAGAGGGGTGCAAATCGATGAGGTTGAGAGAACCAAAGGCATCTATTTTGCACTGTACTCATAAAAAAGCTGCCTATTTAATATCTTTCTTTGAGAGCTGAAGGCAGTTCAGAGAGCAAAAGACAATGTTTTCCTATGGGCATTCAAATGCAAAAAATGAACCTCAAACCACACATCCCACCAAATGCAAACATTAATTTGAAATGGATCCTAGGCCTAAATGCAAGAACTAGGCAAAGATTTCTTAACTGGGACAGATAAAGCATGGACTGTAAAAGCAAAAAAATAAATAAATAAACAAAATGGAGTTAATTAAAATGTAAACTTCTGCTTGTCACAAGACATTGTCATAAAAATGCAAAAGTATGTCACAAACCGGAAAAAAATACTTGAAAAATATACATCTGATGAAAGATTTGTTCCTAGAATAACTCTTGCAACTTAATAAAGAAAACAACTAATTCAATTAAAAGTGAGCAAAAGATCTGCATAGACATTTCTCCAAAAAAGATATATAAATGGCCAACAGCACATGAAAAGATCTTCCGTGTCATTAGCCATAAGAGAAGTGTAAGTCAAAACTACAATTAGATCCCACTTCACACCCAAAGATGGCTATAATCAAAAAGTCAGATATTAACAAGTGCTGACACGGATGTAGAGAGCTCTAGACCTTCATAGAGCGCTGGTGAGGATGTCCAATAATGCAGCCACTTTGAAAAATGGTCCAGTACTTCCTCAAAAGGCTAAACATAGAGCTCCCATTGGACCCAACAATTCCACTCCTAGGTACCCAAGAAAACTGAAAACACAGGTATACACCAAAACCTGTACAGGGATGATCATATTTCCACATTACCCATAATAACCAAAAGGAGAAAGAACCAAAATGTCCATCAATTAGTGAATGGATTAACAAACATTGTCCATCCATACGGTGGAGTATTGCTCAGCCGTGAAAAGGAATGAAGAACTGACACCGGCTATAACGTGGATAAACCCTAGAAATGTTCTGCTAAAGTGTAAGAAGCCAGTCATGAGAGACCATGTATAGTTAGGTTCTATGTCTAAGAAATGTCCAAATTGGTAAATTCACACAGACAGGAAGCTGATCAGTGGTTATGCCCTCACCAGATAGAGTAGCTGTGGCAGAAGTCCAGCGCCGATACAATCTGGCGGAAGAACTTCCGGGCCTCCTTGGGAGTCAGTCTTCCCTTCTTTACCAGGTAGTCAAACAGTTCACCTCCAGAGACATGCTCCAGAACCAGGTACCTAAGGGACATGGAGGCGGCAGAGGGCTGGATAGGGTATGTTGGGGCCCAAAGACCTAGTCTCCCTTTTCCATCCATGCCTCAACCCTAGCACAAGATCTCAATCCCACTGGCTCTGGAGGCAGCGATTCCTAATTCCCATGAGCCCCTGAGAAGAAGAGACTCCAATTCCCATGACTCTCTTGGAGGAAGAGCTTCCAATAACTATCATTCTATGGTAGAGACTCCAATTCCCAACAGCCATTGGGAAGTGGAAACAATCCCCATCAGCCCTGGGCAGCAGAGACACCCCTGTCAACTTCAGGGGTCAGCACTTTGACTAACAGTTGTCCTCAGAAGGTAACTTCATTAGCAGCTGGAGGACAGAGATCCCAATTCTCCTAGGCCCCTAGTAGGTAAAGCTGCCCATTTCCGTCAGCTTCTGGAAAGCCATAGTTTCTGAGCTGCAGATAATGTAATTCTCATCTGTTCTTAGGCAATGACATTGTAGTGTACACTACTTCAACTTTAGGAAAGTAGACTTTGATCCCCATCAGCCCCTGAGAGGGAGAGACCCTAATTCCCTTCGAGAAGTCAAAATTCAACTCCCATCAGCCCTGGGCAGCAGAGACTTGTAGGTCAAGTTCAGGAGTATTAACTCTTTGACTCCTAGTTGTTTTGGGAGATAAGGCAGCTCCTTTAGCACCTGGAGGACAGACACTCCCAATTGTCACAAGATTCTGGGAAATAAAGATAACCCATAAACATACACCCACTGGCCCCTGGAAAGCCAAGCCTCTTATTCCTATAAGCCTTTTAAGATGAATAAACACAAATCCCACTAATTCTTGGCAATAATGACCGCTATGTGCACTGATCTAAGTAAACATCTGTGAAGGAAAGGACTACAACTCCCATCAGCCACCTGGATTTTTTTCTTTCTAGGACTCTAAATCCCATGAAGCTCTGGGAAATTAAAATTCTCACTCCCAGAAGCCCCCAGGGCCCCTGGCGTGGGAGCTGTAGCTACTGCCACCACATCTGGGAACACTTGGGGACTACAATTCTCACTAGCTCCTGGGTCGAGAGCAGCTTCCCATCTGGGGACACCTGCTTGAGCATCTGATAGGTGTTGGAGTCAGTTTATCCCGGGGGCTGTGTGGTGGGGGCAGCAGGGCTGTCGCCTCTCCTGCTGGCCAGCCCAGCTGTCCCTCGGGTCACCAGAACCCAGACAAAGGCCTATTGTCTGAAGCCTGGACAGCTGGACCCCACCCTTGGCCTCCATGGGGGGTAATAGACTCTGAGATAGGGGCTCAGAACTCCTAAGGAGTCTCATTGTTGGGGTGTCCAGTCATAATGCCCAGGGTTATGTTGGGGGAGCAGGAGGTCCCTAGTGCTCCAGAGTGGGTGTGTGGTAGGAAGCAGGAGTCCCCAGGCCTTGGGCTTGGCTAGGCCCCATTGTCTAAGCAAACAGGGACAGGGTGGGCGAGGGAGTTGGGTCTGGCCGAGGTACCCAGGTTATCCAGTACAGAGTGTTCCCTTGGTGCAGTGGGGTGCACGACTGGGGCTAGGGGGTAAGGGCAAGGATCAGTCTCTGCCCACTCTTAGGGAAGCTCAGGCTTGGCCATCCTGTTGCTGGGGCACATTCAACCATCAGCATCAGGCCAGGTCAGGGTGATATGTGTGTAAGGGGCGTCCCTGTGCAGTAGGGAGGGGACCAGGCCTTCAGTGGCCCAGCAGGGAGACATCAAGTTTTCCCACAACCCCCACCCCCACCTTATTTCTGGAAAGGTCCCACTCTAGGAAGTTGGGGAGGGCACATGGAGGGGCTGGGTGTCTATAAATACCTACAAATATTTCTTGTTCTCGTAGACGTCATGGAGCTTGAGGACGTGGGGGTGCTCGATGAGCTTCAGGATGGCGATCTCCCGTTCCACCTGGGGCAGTGGGGTGACAGAGGAAGGCAGGGCAGCACCACCTCTCCCCCCCCATCCCCAAAGGGTTCCCCCTTCCCCTGAAACACACACACACACACGCACACACACCTTCATCAGCACTGATTCTGACAGCTTCTCCCGGTTCACGATCTTGATGGCGACCTTCTGGCCTGTGATGCAGTGGACCCCGAGTTTAACCAGCCCTGGGGGAGCATGATTGAAAGGTGGGGTGTGCTGCCAGACCACCCTTCCCTACTTTGGCCAACCCCCCCTTGCCACCTTGTTTCCTCCTCCTTCTCCTGTTTGCTGTTTCACAGGGGCCTGACTCACCCTGACCTGAACTCCTGGGGGCCGACAGCTGCCATGCTCACAAGACACAGTTCTCTCCCTGCTCCCCATTGCCTGATTCTGTCTCTCCCGATTGTCCTTCTACTCACTAGTCTTCATCTCCACTGCCACCCCAATTCTCACCCTAATTCTGTCCTTCCTTGGTGGCTGTGTAGGTTCATCTCCCCACAGTCTTTCCTCACTGTCTCTCTATGGTTTTGTGTCCCCAATATGCTTCCTTCAAACCTCTCTCTGTCCTTCAACCCATCACTTCTTTGAGTTTTTTGTGCTTCAATCTTCTGGAGACTCTCAAGGAATATAATGCCATGTTTGCCCCCTTCCCAGACCATCCCAGCCACCTCCTCCCAAACCCCGACCTTCCAATCCCTTTTTTTGATTGGCTTTTAATACTAGTTGTAGCTCAGAGCACGCAAACCACAAATATATGCCCACTCTCCAAGAGAAACCTCAAAGCCACAGATCTAGGAGTCCAGCCCCCCAGTCTCCTCCCTCAGACCCAGGAGTCCACGCCCCCAGCCCCTCCTCCTTCAGATTCGGGGTTCAGGCCCCTTGCTTCCCATAACTCAGGAATTCAGGTCAGCAACACCTGTACTCTGGAGGTCTGACTCTCTCCCCTCCTACCTCAGGCCCTGGCCCTTAGTTTCATAGAGACCCTGGACCTCTTGCCCAGGACATCCCCCACCCAGCAGGAAAGAGGCCATGGCTAGTGGCGGGTGTTTAGCAACAGCAAAGGATGATCCCCTCCACAGCCACTGCTAGGGGATTTGCCTCTTGCATCTTCCACCTCTCCGTTCCTAATACCCACACTGAGCAAGCATGCTGGGGAAGGGGGAGGATGCTACAGACCCCATTGCCCTGGCCTCACTCCCTGTCACCCCAACAGACAACCCTCCAAGGCCTGAGGACAGTGCAGAGGGAAGCCGCTCCCTAGGCTCACCCCTGTCTGTCCAGCGCCTCACCTCAGCCTGCGGCTGTACTGCACCAAGGACCTCTGCTCCCCCTGCCACCATTCCGTGCCACTGTCTCTGCTGCAGGCTGGCCTCCCTTCCCCACTTCTGCCAAGCCCCTCCAACCTCTGCCAGGAACCAAGTGGCAGCCCTTGGCCCCAGCATTCTCCAGGAGTCCAGGCCCCCAGCCTCTTCATCTCAAGGACCTCAGAGTCTGAGCCTTCTCCTCCCTTCATTCTGGGGATGGGGCAGTCTGAACCCCAAGTCCCTTTTCCCGTGCCAGACCGAGGGGTGTGGGCAGCCAGCCCCTGCCCTTTGAATATCTGTGAGTCCCGCCCTCTGCCCCCAGCTCCCCCTGCCCACGCCCCTCCTCTGGCTCACCTGTCTGTCCTTTGCCCAGCGTCTTCTCCAGTCGATAGGGGCCCACATACTGGGCGTGTTGGGGTGGGTGTGGGTGCGGGTGCGGGTGCGGGAGGTGGTAGGCCGGGGAGCCCCCGCCTCCCTCCTTGGCCCCGGACGACATGGTGCCCTTGCTCCCGGCCCGACCGGTTCCCCGGCCGGCCCCCCTGCGGCCGGTCGCCCCGTCTCTCCGGTGGGGGCCGGCGACTGCACCGTCCCGGCCCCCCCGGCTGCCCCCCACCTCTCCGGGGGTCCCCAGGGGGCTGGGCTGGGCCCCCCAGTCGGCGGGCGGCGGAGCTGGGGGGGGCGGGCCCGGGGGGGGGGTGGTGTCAAGCCCCGGGAGTCAGCATGGCCCGGGGGGGCTACGCGGCCCCCCTCCCCAGCCCGTCAGTGGCCGGCCCCCCCTTCCTGCGCCTCCCCCCGCCGGGGGGGTCCGAGGTGCGGGCCGGCAGATGCTGCAGGCCGAGGTCCCCCCCGCCCCCCCCACGCGCCCTCTCTCCTCCGCCTCCTCCTCCTCTCCGCCTCCCCCCGCCACCTCGTCCTTTCTCTTCGGCACGCTGACATCACCATCCGGGGACTCCGGGCCCTTCCCCAAAGTTAACCCTTTCGGAGGGAAGGGGAGTGGGGCAAGGGGCGGGCCTGCGAGCTGGAGGGATGGCGAGGAAGTGGGAGGATGCCGGGAAGGAGGGAGGGATGCAGGAGCGAGAGGATGGAGGTAGAAGGATGAGGAGCAGACAGACCCGGCAAGGATGGAGCTGCACAAAGAGAAATGGAGTCCCACACGGAGATGGAGGTGGCAACAAGAGAGGTGGAGAAGACCAGATCCGGAGCTGGGGCAGGCAGGAGAGGCAGAGGCAGGATACGGAAACGAGCAGACACAGAGGGAAGGAAGGAATGGAGAGCAGAGAAACTGGAGATGGGGAGGGAATTGCAGGAAAGCAGAGAAGGAGAGGAAGTGGAGAGACGGAGAGGTGAGAAAGGAGCAAAGAGCCAGTCTAAGAAGGGGCAGAAAAATGGACAGGTGAAGGAGGGAGGTTCGGAAAACAGCTGGAAAGAAACGGAGGTGTAGAAAGAGAGGGCTACAGAGGGAGAGGGGCAGAGAGAGGGATAGAGGGGAGTACACACAGGTAGAAGGCTAGATGCTGAGGAAGGTGGGAACAGGTTGGAGGGGCACTGAAAGATGGAGACAGAGGCAGAGGAAAGGAAGAAAGTTTGGGATTGCCCACTCTGCTCACCTGTTTCCCCTGGCTCCCAAGCCCACCCACCTGGGACTCCTTTCTCTACCAGCATCCTTTCTCTACCCATATCCACCCATAGCCTAGGAGACATGTTTGCAGATCGGCTTGGTTCCATATCTCCATTTAGGGTCCTTAGTACTCCTATGGAGAAACTTCCAGAACCCCCTGAGGTCCCTGGACATTTTATTAGACCACTGTGTATTCTGGGTGCCCACTGCAGAATCCGCTAGATCCACACGTGGGCCTCGATATAATCATATATACCCACTATAGCACATTCATGGATCTGTGCTCAGTTAGATTTTCACATCATCCAGGACTCCACTATATCAGGTACTCAAAGGTGTGAGGATCTGTCTAACCCTCAAATTCCCTACAGAGTGTACATATAAGCCTTTAGTCTCTTGGTCAGGCACCTTCATTCCATGGACCTCTATTGAGTGCCAAGTCTGACCCAGGCACTGCTGCAAGTGGTTAGGGCACAGAGGTGAACCAAACCAACAAAAAATCCTACTCTATGGAGTTCCCATCCTAGAGGATGAGGCAAATGATCAAACAAGATAAACAGGCAAAATATATGGTTTGTTAGATAGTTGTAATCAATGTTAAAGAAGAGACTGAAGCAGGGAAGGGGGACAGGAAGTGTTTGTTGAACGAAGTATTTTAGATACAGTGCCAAGAGGAAACAGGAAGCATGAAGTCTCTGTGTGAGAGGGTGCCTGGTAGGTTCTAGGAATACTGAAGGGGTCATTGTGGCTGGTGGGGAGTTAGGATGTAGACTGAGATGAAAAGAGGTGATGAAGTAGATTTCACAGGACCTTAGAAGTCCTGGTTTATGTCTGGTATTCTGTAATTATTTAATAGGGTCCGTTTCACTCTCAAGTGTCTTGCTGTAAATGGAAAATATGTGGTTACCCTACATACATATCATTGTAAAGGTTATGTTTTTTGTAGAGTACCTGGGACCACCATGTAGGCTACTATCATATTATATATATGTTCACAAACACTATATCATATACGGTTACATGTTATATGTACATATATTATATGGTATTATGTATAATTAAGTTTGTATATATTAGACAGATAAGATAGACTTGTACCTACATGTACATAGAACCTGTGATTGACATCTTACATGGCAAAAGGGTCTTTGCAGATATGATTGAGTTAAGGATCTTGAGATAGAGAGATGATCTTCAGTTATGTGAGTGGGTCCTAGGTGTAATCACCAGGGTCCTTGAGAGAGGGAAGTAGGAGGTTCAGAGTCAGAGGAGATGGGATGATAGAAGCTGAAGTCAAAGTGATGTGGCCACAGTCTCAGGAATGCGAGTGATCTCTACAGGCTGGACATGCAAGGAAACATATTCTCTGCTGTAGCTTTCAGAAGGAACACAGTCCTTCTGACACCTTGATTCTAGTCCAGCGCAAGCCCACAAGTCTGCAAACCATTTTGGATTTCTGACCTCCAGAACCATAAGATAATAAATCTGTGTTGTTTTAAGCCACCAAGTGTGTGTGTGTGTGTGTGTGTGTGTGTGTGTGTGTGTGTGTAAAATATGTTAAAAGCAGACATGGGAAACATACAATAGAGTACCAATGGCCCCAGACCCCTATCTGACAGCTATCCTCCACAGTACTACAAACACCACACACTCACACACTCAAACACATAGCCTGTTTGTCTTTCCATCTCTGCCCAAAATATCACGCTGCACACCCAGGCCTAGCAGCTCAATAAATCTGAAACTGTGGGCCCCACCTGAAGCTGACTACAATAACTTTTTTCTGGAGGGCGACAGCTTTTAATGGAAGACTAGAGCCAGGATATCCTTAAGCGCAGCCCAAAGCAAACACCGCTGCAGACCAGGTCTGCAGAGATTCATCCCAGCCCTGAGCCCCAAATCTGGTGCATGGAGGCAACAAACTTCCCAAACAACGTCACCTGTGCATTTTGCTTCAAGAATCCCCCTTCCATAACCCTGGCAAGACTGAGGGAAGTTTCCACGAGGAAGAGAGGGTGATAAGAGAGGTCTGCACAGAAACAGCAGGATGGAGAACAGGAAGCCCCTGTTGACAAATGGGGAAACTGAGGCCAAGAGAAGGGGCGGGGCGGGTCAAAGGCTGCCCAGGCTATATATATATATATTTGGGGTGAAAACCCAAGGTTCGTGTAAAAGATTGGGTGGGGGCTCAGGTAGAGGTAAGAGGTCTGGAGGTGAGGGGACCCGCACAACCTGCGACGACGGAGTGGGGCGGGGCCCAAGAAGGGGTGTGGTCACATAAAGGGCGTGGCCATTTTAGGGGTGGGGTCTAACCGGGAGCGGCCGGCGCACCAGGATGGAGGCGGGTTTAACAGAGAGAGGCCGAAAGCCCTAGAAAAGGCTTAGAGCCTGAAGTAGCGGGGAGGGGCAGAGTTTATAGGAGCCGGGTAACATGGGTTTGGGCGCGGCCCACCTGAGGCGGAGTCAGAACTGGGAGGAGCAGGGCGTACACCAGGAAGGGGTGGAGCTTGCAGGGTGAATTAGGAGGCGGGGCTCGTTGAGGTGTAGGACCCCGAAAAGGGGCAGGGCCTAGACTGAGCAGCGGTCGAAGGGCGGGGTCTACGTGAGGGGCGTGACCGAGGGCGGTATCCAGACAGGTGGGAGGAGCTTAAGTGCAAGACAGGAGCCTCAGCTCCAGCTACGGCCCAAAATCGGAACTTCCGGGCGAGACTGTGCGTATTTCCGGTCAAGATGGCGGCGCCCACCAGAGGCAGGTGCGGGCAACTCTGTCTTTAGTATCGGCGGCGACTCGAGGTCTGGGGAGGTGAGGTTCGCCCCACTGACTCCTCTCTTCGGAGTGGAGGGAGGAGATTCGTTGGTTAGACAACCCAAGGCGGGCTAGTTGCCCTGAAGGCAGGGCACTGGGGTTGCTAAGAAACGGGGACGAATGCTGCATTGGAGATGGGGGGGTGCAAGATTGCTTCGGAGAGTGGGTGGGGCCTGTTGCTAGCGAGGAAGGCGGGGCTTGTGACTTTGGGCAAGGGTTCGGTTGGTATGAAGGAAGGAAAGGGGACCGTGGTTAGGGAGGGTATGGGCAAAGCGGTTCGGTGTTATGGGGGACTGCTGAGCTCCTCTAAAACGTCACCTTCTCAGCAGACACCTCCCAGGAGTCTATCCACCAGCACGCGAGAGCTACCTCAGCGGTGACCATCCCTACCCCAACACATTCTTCTCTTCACAAACAGCTCATGGCGGACCAAGGCTCGGGGGGCAGTCGCCTTCCGCTGGCGCTGCCCCCAGCCTCCCAGGGGTGCTCATCAGGCGGCAGCGGCTCCTCGGCTGGGGGCACGGGCAATCACCCGCCCCCACGCAGCCTCCAAGGCCTGCTGCAGATGGCTATCACGGCGGGCTCTGAGGAGCCAGATCCCCCTCCAGAACCCATGAGTGAGGAGGTAAAAGGTGGGGGCTCAAGAAACTAGAGCGAGGGGTGTGGGGACAGATATATCTTTGGAAGTGTGGCTTGGGGAGCTAGAAGCTGGAGTTTTTCTCTCTCTCGGGGGTGGGGGGGAGGGAGTTGGGGTGTGAAGGCACAGTAGGCTATGTTTGTGCTAAATGGGGTTATTATAGACTGAATGAAGGTCACATCTCAGAAGTGTCTGTGGGCCCAGATCCCTGGGTCACAGCACAGTGCTGGGAAGCAGAATGGCCTCGTTGTCAAAAGCAGGGGCTCTCTAGAGTCAGCGTCATCCAGATGCGTGACCTTGGGTATTATCAGTGTCTCTGAGCCTCAAGTTCTTCATTTGCAAGTCGATGGTGATATTAAGAATAAAACCAGTACTTGCTAGGGTGGATCTGAGGTTCCATTTGAGGTAGACCTCCACGTAGTGCCAGGGACAGAGGCAGTGCTCATGAAGGCGGCAGCGTGTTCTCATTAGGAGCACAGGCTCTATGGAAAGATTGCTTTGGTTAGACTTCAAGCTTTGCAGATGGCCGACTGTGTGATCTTGGGCAAGTCACGACCTTTCTGTGCCTCAATTTTCTCATCCATGAAGTGGGGAAAATAATGTTTACTTCATAGGGTTGCTTTGGAGATTAATAGCAATATTTATTATATATGACATTTAGTTTGCAGTGGTGATGACCACAGGCATACCTAGTTTTATTGTGCTTCATGGATGTTGCATTATTTACAAATTGAAGACCCCCCCCTCCCCCGACCAGCAAAAAGATCATGACTTGCTTTATTGTGAGACTCGCTTTATTGTGGTGGTCTAGAGCTGAACCTGCAACACCTCCAAGGTCTGCCTGTATCAGAAACCTTATACTAATCCAGTTACATCCATGGTATCTTTGAACCTTTAGGATAATGAGGTAGGTAGGAAACAGGCACAGAAATATTAGCATCTTGCTCGCATCTATCCAGGATTGTGACTACAGAGACCTCATACGAACACTAAACACAGGGCCTGGCCAAAAAAAAAAAAAAAAAAAATTCCAGCAGCCAGTTTTCAGTTCTCACCTTATTTGACTGAATAGCAACATTGATTACTGCCCCCTCTTTGCTCTCTTTCTTCATTTGGCTTCTAGAATGACATAGTGTCTTGGTTTTCATTCTATTCACTGGCTGTTCTTCCCCAATTCCTCTGTTGGTTCTTCCTCATTCCCCAGTTTCTTAGTGATGGAGGTTCCTGGGCTCTTATCTGCGCTCACTTTCTGCGCTCACTTTCTGTGTGACCTCATGTGTTGAGGCTTTACTCTGAGGACTCTCAGATGTTTATCTCTAGGCCAGTGATTCTTTACTGGGGGAGGTTTTATCTACCAGGGGACATTTGGCAATGTGTGAAGACATTCTTGGTTGTCACAAATAGCGGGGCCAGTGCTACTGGCATCTAATGGGTGGAGGCCGGGGATGCTGCTGTGCACAGGACGACACCCACCCCGGAACTATCAGCTCAAAGTGTTAGTAGAGCCAAGGCTGAGAAACCTAGGTCTAGGCTGGATCTCCTTCCTGAACCATAGGAAACCTATTTAATACTTTACTGTGGATGTTTAATAGATCACTCAAACTTAACATATTCAAAAATGAGCTCTAATCTACTTCTGCCCCACATCTGCTTCTCCCGCTGTCTTCTCCATCTCCTTGTAGTTGCTCAGGACAAAAACCTAGGAGTCATGCCCTGTCTGTCTTCCACCCCATAGTCCATCTTTCCTTAGATCTGGCATCAAGAAAAGAAGCTTGGTAGATATCTGTTTATTGAAGAACAGTCAGCTCTCAGACATTGGCAGTTATTATTAACGACTGTTATTCATGAATTATTGATAGAAGTTTGCCTCTTTCCCTCACCTTCCTGCTCTACCTCATCCCCCACCCCAGAGGCGCCAGTGGCTGCAGGAGGCCATGTCGGCCGCCTGCCGAGGCCAGAGGGAGGAAGTGGAGCAAATGAAGAACTGCCTCCGAGTGCTATCCCAGCCGATGCCTCCCTCAGCTGGGGAGGCTGAACTGGCCACCGACCAACAGGAACGTGAGGGAGCCCTAGAGCTGCTGGCCGACCTGTGTGAAAACATGGACAATGCTGCAGGTACACCCTGGTCTGCCTCTCAGCCACCAGGGTCCTTCTGCTTCTGCCTCCTGGTCTCCCTTCTGTGTCTTGCCTCCTCAGCATGTCCTGAGGTGGCTCAGCCTTTGTCCTTTGTTTTGGCCTCTTCTCTGACTTTCTGGCCTCCAGGCTTCCTTCCTCCAAGCTGGCTCTGACTCTGGCCCCAGAGGCCCTGTTCCTTGCTGCTTGGTCCCCTTGCCATCAGGAACAATGATGGTACACTTTTTCTCACCCCACACACAGCTAGCCTGGCAGCAGAGTCAATCCACTACCTCCCTGATACACCCCCAAACTGGCCATTTTGCCTTAGTCTGGTGGGATTTCACTGTCACTCCTTAGAATAACAGAGGAAGCAGTTCTAGGGAGAGTAGTCACAGAAGACCTCCCTGAGGGGCAGTATTTGATCAGAGACCCGAAGTGAGTATGTGTCTTGGGATTCGCTCTGGAAGAAGCATTCCAGGGTGAGGGAATGGCCAGTGCAAAGGTCAAAGTAAGAAACATGCCTGACCTGCACAGGAGCAGCAGTAAGGGAGCACGGAGTGAGTGAGGGCAGTGACGCTTGGCGTGCAGGGCCTCGCAGGGTGAGGTGGGTGCCACAGGGCTTATTCTAAATGCCGTGGAGCTGATAGGAAGGTTGAATGAGCAAGTGACAATATGCCACTTCCATCTGCAGGAGTGCGGATTTGTGTGTCTGTGTCCAGATCTCTTCTTATAAGGACACCAATCAGATTGAATTGGGACCTGTCATATGACATCATTTCACCTTAATCACCTATTTAAAGGCCCCATCTCCAGATATAGCACATTCTGAGGCACTGGGGGTTTAGGGTTTCAGTGTGTAACTTCTGGGGAGACACAGCTCAGCCGATAACACTTGACCTCTCTCCTCCCTTCTCTGTACATAGACTTCTGCCAGCTGTCGGGCATGCACCTGCTAGTGGGCCGGTACCTGGAGGCAGGGCCCGCGGGGCTGCGGTGGCGGGCGGCACAGCTTATCGGCACATGCAGCCAGAACATGGCAGCCATCCAGGAGCAGGTGTTGGGCCTGGGTGCCCTGCGCAAGCTGCTGCGGCTGCTGGACCGCGACCCTTGTGATTCAGTGCGCGTTAAGGCCCTCTTCGCCATCTCCTGTGAGTATCCTGGGGTCTGCCAGGAAGGGCCACGGTCCCCAGGGGTAGGAGCTGGTGATAAAGATGGGCCTGCAGGGATCTGCTTGGGGGCAGAGGGAGAGGGGCTTCATTTGTTCATCTCTTCCCTGTACCTGTCAGGATCCTGTGCTGGGAACAGGGTAGTGAGCTTGCCAACCCTCTGCCAGTCAGGGCCATGTCCTATGACATAGGAACATCATAAGGTTAAGTGCTTCGTGCCCATCAGGGTTCTCAGCCTCGGCCCTATTGACAAGCATGATGCTGACTTCTGTAGGTGCTTGCCTATGCCAGGCCCAGCATGCTGTTAACTTGTTTTGTCCTCGTGCCCACCCTCTGAGATAGGGATGATTGAATCCACACAGGTCAGGAAGCTTAAGTGACAGCCCAGGGCTCCCTGTGAGAACACATGGAGCTGGGGTTCAAGCCAAGGCCATGCCAGCCGTGTGCTGGGCCCTCTGTCTGCGTGCGCTGTGCTGAGGGCCCCCATTTGACTGTGTCCTTTTCTTTTAAAAAGTAACTTTATTGAGATATAATTCACAGGCCATATCATTCATCCTTGTTGAGTGTACAGTATAATGCTTTTAGTATATCTACAAGGTTATGCATCCGCCACCACTGCCTAACTCCAGGACACTTTCATCACCCTCAGAAGAAACCTTGTACCCATTAGCAGTCCCTTCCCGTTCCCCTTTCTACCAGCCCCTGGCAACCATCAGTCTACTTTTTGTCTGGATTTGCCTATTTGGACACTTCATGTAAATAGAATCATATATGTGGCTTTTGTGTCTGGCTTCTTTCACTTAGCCCCATGTTTTCATACATGTTGATAGCATGTATCAGTGCTTGATTCCTTTTTATGGCCCAAGTAATATTCCATTTACAGATGGACCACATTTTGTTTATCTTCTCACCAGTTGGACATCAGGGTTGTTTCTACCCTTTGGCTACAGTGATTAATACTGCTGTGAACATGTGTAGACAAGTTTTTTTGTGGACATTTGTTTTGATTTCTCTTGGGTAAGTTATACCTAGGGGTGTGATTGCTGGGTCACATGGCAGCTCTGTGTTTCTATTTGAAGTTAGATGAAAACCCATTTCCTTTACTCACAACGCTGCAACACCAATCATGGAGGGAGTTTCCACAACGATTAATTCTCCAGTCTCTGGACAATCACTGGCTATCTTCCATTCCGACACTAACTACCCCAAGGGAGTCCACACCCCTCAGGTGAAGGGCTCAGTCCCATGAGACTTCAGATGGCAGTTGAAAGTTGGGGCCTCCCACACTTCTGAGTGACTGGCTATAAATTCCCACAGCCCCTCTCCTCAGGTTTTATAATTTGCTAGAATGGCTCCCAGAACTCTGGAAAATATTAACTTAATGTTTAGTGGTTTATTATAAAGTGTATGATAAAGGACACAGATGAACAGCCAGATGAAGAAGTACATAGAGCAAGGTCTGGAAGAGTCCTGATCACAGGAGCTTCTGTTCCTGTGGAGTTGGGATGCACCACCCCTCTCATACATGAATGTGTTCACTAACCTGGAAGCTCTCTGAACTCCATACTCTGGGGATTTTATGTAGGGTTTGTCATGTCGGTGTGATGGATCATTAACTCCATTTCCAGCCCCTCCCCTCTCTGGAGGATGGAGGGTGGGGCTGTAAAGGCCAAGCTTCTAATCAGGGTGTGGGCTTTCTGGTCATCAGCCCCCATCCAGGAACCACCCAGAGTGGCCTCATTAGGACAAAAGATGCTTCTGTTACCCAGAAAATTCCAAGGGTGTTAGGAGCTCAGTGTCAGGATTCAGGGACAGAGACCTATATATTATGTCACAGTGGTCCTAGGAGAACAATAGAGAGGGTTTGGATAGGAGAATAGGTGAGAGAGGAATGAATTCGGGCAAGGGTGAGAGATGGAGTTTTGGAGAAGGTGACATTTGGAAAGTCATGTCCAAAACTGGGGAGACAGGTGGACAAACAGACAAGGGGTGACTTGGCCACAAAGGGTAGACAGAGGAACTTGGTGCCCCAGAGGTATCAAGAGCCAGAGCGGGGTGAGGGAGGGATGGGGCGAGTTTTCTCCTAATAGCTTGCATTAATTGTATCTCAATTAAAAATACCTGAAAAAGATAATGCTTGTGAAGTGCAGGCCCATAAAAATTCATGATGATGATGGTGGTGATGATATTGATGGTGATGGTGATGATGGTGATGAAGATGGTAATGATGGTGATGGTTATGACAGTGATGATGGTGATGGTGATGATGATGGTGACCGTGACTTTTGAGGCCTATCCTTTCTCCTCTCCCCCTAGGCCTGGTCCGGGAGCAGGAGGCTGGGCTGCTGCAGTTCCTTCGCCTGGATGGCTTCTCTGTGTTGATGCGGGCCATGCAGCAGCATGTGCAAAAGCTCAAGGTCAAGTCGGCATTTCTGCTGCAGAACCTGCTGGTGGGCCACCCGGAACACAAAGGTGGGGTGGCTGGGGCAGGGGACCTGGGATGGTCCCTGAGGGGGTTTGGGTAGCAGGGCGAGGGGGGAGTGCACAGGAGGGGTGGAGACTGCCCTTCTGACCCTAAGGCCCTTACCTCAGGGACTCTGTGCTCCATGGGAATGGTCCAGCAGCTGGTGGCCCTCGTCCGGACAGAACACAGCCCCTTCCATGAGCACGTGCTTGGAGCCCTGTGCAGGTGTGCTGGGTCCCTGAGGGAGTGCGGCCTGGCCTGGGCACCTCCACCTCCCAGGATGGCACCAATGGGCTCTGGCCTACCAGCCCACAGAGGAAGGAGAAGCTTTCTTAACCCTCTTCATCCCCTGCAACACAGTACAAGTAGATTAATGTCTAAAGAGATGACAGGGTGGAGCAGCCGAGCAAGTGGGGAGCAGCTCCCATGTGCGGAGTCGGCTTCAGGCCACTATGTTTTGTACAAGTGCCTGGGGTGGAGTTGGGGCAGAATGAGGTCCGTGGTACAGATAGGGGAACTGAGGCCCAGTTGGAGGAACTGTCTTGCTCAGGTGCCTGTGGGAGTGCTCTGCAGAGGGAGGCCCCAAGGACTGTTTTCCTGTTCCCACAGCCTGGTGACAGACTTCCCCCAGGGTGTGCGGGAGTGTCGGGAGCCAGAGCTGGGCCTGGAGGAGCTGCTCCGCCATCGCTGTCAGCTGCTGCAGCAGCATGAGGAATATCAGGTGGGGCTAGCTGAGGGGACCCGGGCTGGGGTTAGCAGCGGGCAGCTCTGTCCCTGCCCTCGGGGCCTCTATGGCCTGTTCTCCATGTTTTCTTTATGTTCCATTCATGTGTTTCTCTTGTCACCCATTTAGCAAACATTATTGCTACCTCCCATGTAGCCTGTGCTGTGTTAGTACCAGGGACAGCAGGGAGAACAAGGAACTGAGTTTCTGAAAGGGTTAATGACTTCATTTAATTATTAACATAATTAAATATTTATTAGATAAATAACAAGTAAATAGTAAATAGGAACCAATTAAATATTTAATTAATAGATAAGTAACAAATACATGATAACATTAAATATATAAATGATAAATAAAACTTGCTAGTCAAATAGATAAGTAACAAATTAGTGATAACTCATTACTTATATAAATATTAAGAAGTTATAAATAACATTTAAATAGATAATAAACAACAAATAAGTAATAAAAGAACAACCTGACTTTAGCCGCCCAGTACCTCTCTCAGTTCGTGTAGCCTTCTTGAGATAATCTGCACAAACAACTGTGCATGCACGTGCTTTTCCTCTTCTTTCCATTCTGTGCCAAATCAGCCTGTCCTGACCTCTGTCCTGCTCCTTGCTTCATTCCCTTTCACAACATCTCTGGGAGTGTGTTAGGTTCAGGCTCTTTCTTCTTTCCTTGAATAGCTGCATGGTAGGGTTACTGCTCTCATTTTACTGCCCCTCTTAAGGGACATGCAGGTTGTTCCCACTCCCTCTCTACTGCCAACACTGTTAAAAGAATAACAGTTTACTTATGTTACATTATATGTATTAGTATGTTTACAGAACAAATTTCTAGAAAGGGAAAGACCCGGTTATGGTGGGTTAAAGGTGAGGTTACTGAATTGAAGGCCATTTTGTTACCTGTTGCCAAGTTGTGCTTTGTAGAGGTTGAACTGGTCCACACTCCAGTCATGAGGGTGTCCATCCTCCGACATCCTGGCTAGGACAGGGTGGCTCAAACCATTTGACTTTCTTTCAAGCTGATTGGTGAATCCAGTTTACACTTGCATTTATTCCATGAGTTAAGTTGGGCATCTTTTTCCTTTCTTGTGAACAACTCATTCATCGTTGCCCATTTAACCACTGGGTGGTGGTTTCTGCAGCTGATTTTTAAAAGCTCTTTAATGATTAACTATGTTAGCCTTTGTGATGAGTTGCAATTTTCCCCCCATCAACTTTTCTTTCATTTTGTTTTGGGCATCTTTTTGCCATGCAGATTCCTTTTATGTTTATGTAGTCCAACTGGTCAGTGCTTTTATCCTTGGTTTCTGGGGTTTTATCCATGGAAGGGGTTTTAAGTAGGGATAAGTAGGGGTCAGTTGTAGCTGGGAGTTAGAAAGAGCCCAAAGGGGCTGATGTAAGGACAGATCAGTGGGGTGTGACCAGAGGTTGGGAGACTCTGGAGTCTTGTAAAGCAGTCCAGACATGGGTGAGAATTGAAACAATGAGTCATGGATTTAAGCAGAGGTCAAAGAATCCTGGGAGGATTCTGGGGCAGTCAGGTATTGGGGAGGGGAGAGGGTGCAGGGTGTGCTGCTGTAGGCAGCAGCTGGCCTCTGCATTCAGGACTCCAGCTCTTGTTTCCTATCCCCAAATCTAGGAGGAGCTGGAGTTTTGTGAAAAGCTGTTACAGACCTGCTTCTCCAGCCCAACGGATGACAGCATGGATCGGTGAAATCTGCTTGCTTTTGACCCCTCTGTGGGAACTCCAGGCCTCCTGCCTCCCTCCCACCCATGAGGTCCTCTCCTCTCCCAAGGGAGAGCAGGGCCTTGTTGGTGCCGGGCCAGGGCGTGCCAGCCTGTTTCTGCTCAGCCTCTAGGAGAGGAGCTGAGAAAGGCACCAGCTCCTGGACCCCACCTCACGTTCTCCATTCCCCCTTCTGAGTCCATACTGTCTCCAATAAAGGCGTTTCTTTTCTTCCTTCACTGCCGCCTTTGTCACCTTCTCTGTAGGTTGCCTGGGGGGAGGGGCTCAGTCTTACGGAACATGGGGAACCACTGGAGGGGCAGCAGTGGGTAGAACCTGGTAATAATAAAAGTGATCTCAAATCCAGAGCTATTGTCTCCTTTCACCTTCCTGGTCTCTCAAGAGGGAGTGTGGTGGACACTCATTTTTGGCTACCCATCGTCTCTCGTTTCTGCTCCGTTTGTAGAATCCCCCCACATTAGATGTCCTTACCCACCTCCCCGCCCCCCACCCCGGCCAACAGGAGTCATGTACTTTTCCAGCATTCTGTGCGGGTTCGGCGGGGGGGGGGGGCGCCCCACGTGACTTCAGCTCTACCAATCAGAGCCCGCCGCACTGTCTGCTGGGGAACTAGTGTCTGAAAGGCGGAAGTAGGTGCCTTGAGGTCTGGTGGGGATATCTGCTCGTGTTGTAGGTCGGTCTGGGTGCCTGGGACAGACCTGTGGTTGGGCGCGGGGTTCATTCCGAACTGCAAAGCACCGAGCACTGGTCTTCTCAGAGATTTGGGGGGAGGGGGAGAGGGACTGCCTCGCCTCCTTTAATGAGTTGCTTTTCAGTTTAGCTAAAGTAGGTTTCGTCGTTTACATCCAAGAGCCCTGACCATTGTTGTTTTCTAGACAAGGAAGCTGAGCCCAGTGTGGTTGTCCGTGGCTAAATTCATACAGCCAGGATTCAGACCTGGCCTAATTCCAAAGCTGTGCACCTCTTCCCTGTATCCTTGTTTTCTAGCTCAGTGATGCCAGACTAATTCCTCTTGTGTGGAATTTACTCATACACTTGGAATTTTTGAGGGACCAATTATTTTTACCACTTCTCTCAAATTCAGGATAAAAAGGCAGCTACAGGATCTGAGAATTGGAGATCAACTGCCACCCTTATTATTAGAGCCGATCAGAGAAAGTGGCTTCAGGCTTGCTGCTATTTCATTCCAGCATTAGACACTCTTGCTCATCTGGTCCCAGACAGTCCTGGGCAAACACAGGCGTCCACTTGCCAGGCTTCACACCTGCTGCTCCAAATTGCGAACATGACACATGCCACTGAGGTTGTTTGTCATCATCTGATACAAGGATCAAAAAACGTCACATGCAACAAATACACTAGAAAGAGTAAGGACCAGAAGAGACATGGCCGAAAAATCAAATTACGGACATATAGTAATCAGGGAATGCTGGAGGAAATGAGAAAGATTAAAGCAACTAGAAGCTAACCAATGTGAAGGACAGATGCATAATTGGCATCCCCGAAATAGAGAACACCTGTAACAGGAAAACGTATTCAAACATGATTCGAGTGTCCCTGAAATGAAGGTAACACTGCAGGTTGAAAATACAAGTTGAATTCCTTGCATGCATTTACTTGTATCCTTACAGTGAGTGGGACTGTAACATGGGCAAAGGGAGCTATGAGCCAGATGGGACCTTAATGAATATTGATACAAGTCTGGCAGAACCATTCCAGTCGATGTTGTTAGAAGAGTCTTTGTGCAGCAAATGGCAACAGTAAAGACATGGCCTGGGCAAAGGCCTGGTGGGACTGAAGCTACCCTGAGGCACAGAGCTGTCGCGAAGGAACCGAATTGGACCTAGCGCCTTGCCCTAGTCAGAGAGGAACCCGGCACAGGTTACCCAGGAGCTCGACCCAAGAGAGAGCCTGAATACGGTTGGAGGAGACAATAGCGATTGATTCCACAAGAAGCGAGTAGGAGGAGAAATCCTGGAGCAAGATTTCCTCTGGAGTTTGGAACGGAGTAGTAGAGAAAAGCCCCCCAGTGTGCAGTGGCGCCTGCGTATTGGGTTGTCTGGGTTTATTCCGGGAGACCGTTGGCATCAACGGGCGCAAGCGCATCCGAAGTGGAGGTAGTTTCAGTGGGCGGGGTGGGGAGCGCCCAAGCTCCTGTGCACGCGCATTACCGGGAGGGAGAGCAGCCTCCGCGCACGGAGACGCGGCTGGGGGGCGGGGCTTCCTACGTGCCCCTGGCTAGGGGGTTGTGGGATAGTGGCGGACGGATCCGGGCGTCGGAGTCTCTGAGCCGACTGCAAAGCCGGGAGGCGAAACGAACTGCAAAACCGGGAGAACGAGCCGGCGTGGGGAAGGGGCGGTGCAGGAAGTGGGCCTCAGCCTCCGTCGGCTGTCTCTCACCACTGCGGCCCGTTTGGACAGTGGAGGACGTCTTACTCGACCGGCCTGTGCTTTGCCGCAGGGCGGGGGAAACCGAGGCGGCTTCCCCACTGAAGGCCTGCGCGAGCCTCGTGACCCCGTTGACTTCCCCCAGTCCCCGGTCCAGACTCGCGTCCACCTCGCCAGCGACCCCAGAGCCCTCTCTGCACCCAGCCGGCGCTGATCCCTGAACTCCGGAACTCGGCGTGCGAGGGCCCCCCGTAGGCCCGAGGGCGCGTGCGCGAGCCGGGACCCCAGCGCCTGCGCCCGCGCGAGACCCGGTCGCCCCTCGCCCCCACGTACCGGGCCCCTGAGCCAGGGCCGGAGCCGCCGGCGGCGGGGCGGGGGGTGGCGCCCCGATGAGCCCCGAGTGTGAGGAGCCGCCGCCCCCCAGAGCAGGTGAGCAGCCTCCTTGGGGCTCCTCCCTGCCGGGCTCCCCGAGTCCCCGGGAGCACCGCCTCAGTACCTGTCGGTCTCCTCAGCTCTTCTCCTTTGGACCTTTTTCCTCCCTCTTGGGGCTCCCAGGATCTCTCCCTCAGCCCTCAAGTCTTAGTCTGCTCTTCAGCCCCCCAAGTCTCTTAGTCTCTACTCTCAGCTCCCTAAGTCTCTTAGTCTCGTCCCCTCAACTCCCCAAGTCTTAGTCTCTTCCCTCAGTGCCCCTTTAGTTCCAGGGCGTTGTACTTGGCTGCCCCTCTCCCTCACCTCCCCCTGCCCCTTGGACTCAACCCTACTCTCTTACTCTTCTCTCCCCCCACACACCCTCATCTTTTCCTCCTCAAGCCTAGTCCCTTGGACACCCCTTCCCCTCCGTCCCTGTCACCTGCCATCATAGATCCATGGCCTCTGACTTACGTTGGGCTCAGGACAACTGGAGGAGGGGAGCTTCTCCTCACCCTGACAGGCTCTCTTGCCCCGTGGCTCTCGCTTCTTGTGAGCTGTCTCTGGGAGGTACTTCTGTAGAGCAGCCACCGCGGGGTCCCATCCTATGAGATGAGGCTGAGGGCAGGGCAGGCAGACTGGTGCTGGGCACGAGGGAGGGAGGGACCAGGCTTGGGAGACAAAGGCAGAGCTCGACAGTCACAATTAGTGCTGGTCCCACAGAGGTAACTCAGGGTGAGGGAGGGCCAGAGCCAGGGACTGGTGAGACTGGCTTGGTGGGTGGCGCTTTCTGTCTAGGAAGGATGAGGAGGTGACTGATGGACGGTGGGAAGAAGGGCCTCCCAGCCGGAAGGAACAGCACATGCGGATATGTGAAGGTGGGGGGCCAGTGTGGTCTGCGCCTAGCTTGCAGATGTGTTGGAAGTGGTTGCAGTTCCCTGGAGGGCCGCTTGTCTAGGCCCTCAAGGGTAACCTTCTGGTTGGGTCTTTTCTTGCTTGCTCTTTGACATGCCTGTGCTGAGGACGCAGACGTCACTATTAACATCACCCTGAAAGGTGAGGTGTTTCTACATTGGAAGATGAGTTATCAGGTGTGGTACAGGGCTCAGAGTTGTAAAGAACCATCAGGGGAGTGTAAGGTGGCGCTGATGTCAGGGCTCCCCTCATAGGCTGGTTCTGGGAGTTTTGTGCACTGTTTACAGAAGCCTGGAGCATAATGCCGGGTGCAGGAAATGCTTCAGAATCAGTAGCTTTCAGGGTTACTTTTGGTTTGGGATTCTCCCTTGTAGAGGTTTTCAACTGGGGGTGATTGTGTCCCCCAGGGGAAACTCGACAATAGTTGGAAACATTTTTTTGTCACAACTTGGGTATGCTACTGGCATCTGTTGGGTAGAGGTTAGGCATGCTGCTCAGCATCCTCCAGTGCACAGGACAGTCCCTGCACAGTGTTAGATTGTGTCAGTAGGGTTGCAGTGGGCATGCCCTCCCCTTTTGCTTGGGTGTGGTACAGTTTGGACTTGTCTCTGTTGGTACCTACTAGTGGCCAGTGTTGTGTGTTTTGATGTGCTTGTGTGTTTGCGGTACTTTTTGTTGGGTCCTTTATGATAATTTCCATAGCAAAAGAATGCTCATTCCCTCCCACAACTTTTTGTCAGGGCCTGTGTCCAAGTGGCCTTCAGTTTCATTCAGTCAGCAAGCACCTCTAGCTGTGGACTTGGCCTTGTGCTAGGTCCTGGGAATTGGGGATCTGGTGGGGGAGGCAGGTGACAAACAGGCAAATGCTATCACAGAGCCCTCAGGTGCTGTCACAGGGTAACCACGGAAGCTGTGGAAGTGCGGAGCAGGCCCCTAACACAGTCAAGGGAGGCTTCCTGGAGGAAGTGGTGTCTGTGCAGACGCCTGAAGGACCCAGGAGGAGCTAGTCAGGCTCCTTGAGCTGGAGGAAGGCAGAGGGAGCAGCTGAGCCAGGGCAGAGGAGCAGTCAGGTGTGGCGGGAGTGTTGAGCACCATGCGGGTGGCAGCAAGAGATGAGGTGAGAGAGGCCTAGAAGCAATGGTGAGAACGAGAAGCCCTCCTGGCATCCGGGCTCCTGGGCAGGCTCGGCACTGGTGGTGGGGACACACCCTCCTTTTGAGGCCAAGCTGTGGTTTTCTCTTTGAAGGCTGGTCTTAGGGATCTTACCATGGGAAGTGTGGTCTTACCGTCACTGTGAAGTGTCTTACAGGTGAGGAGCATAGGAGCTAAGGCCACCGAGATTTCACTTTGGACAGGCGAGACTGGAGCCCAGGCCTTGTGACTCCATCACCTGTAACACTGACTGTACCCCTTTCTGTTTCCAAGGGTTGTTTCAAAATCTACTTAGTATTCTTTTCCTTTGAACCCGTGACCTATCCAGGAGACCATCCTTAACTTGAGTTTTTGGGTCCCTCCTCAGTCCTTGGACAGATGTCTCTGGTCTCTTGTTTCCTGATTACTCCATTCCCTGAGGTTGGACCAGCCTGGTCACTTCCCTTAGGAGAGGGTGGTCTGGAGTTAGAGGAAGAGGCACCTGAAGTGCCTCTAATAGGGTACCCCTCCAGGCTTTGCTGAGCCACAGTAAGGTCCCAGCCCATCTTTCTGTGTGGCCTTGGCTGGGTCCCTCTGTGGCCTCAGTGGCCCTATTTCCCAAATAGGTGTCCCGCCACCTACCTTGCTGGGTTTTGTGGCAACACACACACAGGGTCCTACTGGTGGTATCTAGTCTTCCCATCCTTGGACTCCCCCACCCCCTTTGCAGATTTGGCTGAGAGCTGACAGTGGGTTGGAGGGACGTGGTCTCACCATCCTCTGGCCTGCTGGGTCCTGCAAGGGATTGGGAGTTGGCCACCAGCAGTGGGTTCTCTCTCCTCCAGGAGTTCACCTTGCCCGTGTCTCATTAGAGTGGCTGGTGGCCTGTGATGGCTGAGGGTGGCAGCAGTCAGCAGGCTCCAGATGGCCTCTCCCACTGCAGGAGCCTCTGCTGAGCCTTAAGGCAGCTCAGGTGGCTGCCCTGGAGGCCCTCCCAGAGGCCTCTGTGCCCTTGACCTCCACTTCCTGGTGCTTTGGGGCCAGGGCAGGCAAGGATGGGGTGGCAGATAAAGGATCTCACCCAGGGCTCCCTGGCAGGCAGAGCTGTTTGGATGGATGGTAGCAGCAGCAACGACAGTGGGGGGACAGCTTTGTGGGCGCTGTAGTCAGGCTGACTGAGCCCAGGCAGGAGGCCTGAGACAGCACAGCAGCATGAGATCCTGAGGCAATGGTGCAGAGCTGGCAAGGGGCAGGTGCTTTTCTTTTTAATGGCTTCCTTTCTCATTTAGTTTCCCCTTCTTCCGTTGGCAGCCAGAGTCTTGGTTTTCAAACGGTTGCTAAAAACCAGTGGTAGTCACTTCCGTTTTCTTGAAGTTTGCTAAAAGTTGCAAAGGGTGGGGGTGGCGGGTGTGTGGCGCCCGCCAGAGTGTTTTTATGACCTAGGTCACTCAGGCAAACAAGCAGTCTTTCTCCTGCATTGCTCTTCTGTTTTTAGCGCCGTCACCTCTGGGGGTATGGGGTTCCATTCTCTCCTCCTAAAAGTGTCCCAGCTTCAGCATGGTTTCAGGGACAGACAGGAAGGGGCCAACACTGCTGAGCACGCGCCTTTCACCTGCCTGACTTGGCTGTCCTCACAGCATGGGCCTTTCTGGCGCCCGTGCCCCATTTCACAGACTGGAAGCTGGGTTCCTGGCCCAGGGTCATGCCGTTAGAGAGTGAGAAAGGAACCCACCTCTCCTGCCCAATTCCAGCAAATTCCATTAAGTGAGAAGATGGGGTGACAGGCAGGACTTGGAGCTGGAGTGAATTGAGAATATGTGGCGGAGGAAGTGTTTTTCTCTTTTTTTCCGTGTGTTCTCTTTTCTAGGTCTACATGCACATCTTTGTTCAGTGCAGAGCTGGGGAATGATGTGTGTAGGATACCGACAACTATTTAGTTGCATCTGATCCTCCTTCTTTTCAGAGGGGCAACCTGAGGTTCTGAGAGTTTAAGGGGCCATGTGGGTTGTGAGGCCCCTGGAATCCACATTTTATGCCACCCAGCCCCCTCCTGTCTTCTTGTGGTGGCCCCCTCCCTGGGTGTCTGGAAAGCCAGCTTTGGAAGGGAAGTCTATCCTGTCGGAATCAGGTGGGGAGCTTGTAGGGAGTGGGAGTGGGGATTTGGGGTTGGGGCCATAGCCTGCATCCTCTGACCACATGCTTCAGAAGTGGGCGGGCCTCTGGTCAGGAGAGCAGGGTACTTTACTGAGTCCTGTGGGCTCCCACCCCTGCGTCTGTCAAATGGGAATAAGAACCATGCTTCGCCTTGTCATCTCGATGAGACAGATAAGGCACCCAATGCGGTGCATAGGTTTTCTGCAGATGTTGGCTGGGCCCTCCAGTTGGGGGTGCATATACTTAGCTCAGGGACAAGTAATATTGTGTAGTGGGGAGGGGAACCTGGGCAGGCTCCCCAGGGTGGAGCCTACATGTGGTTCAGGTCTGCAGGCACCTGGCATCTCATCATCTCTGGGTGACTGGGACATGGAGTGAGGCCTGGGCCTGGCCCTGGCACTCGGGCAGCCTGGTTTTGTTTGTTTTGGTAATGGTTTTTGTCAAGATATAATTCATAGGTGTATGATTCTCCCATTTACAGTGCACGAGTCAGTGGTTTCTAGTATAGTCACAGCCATCACCACAAAGGATTTTTTTTAGTTGAGGTATAACTGATAAGCAAAATTGTGTATAACTGATTTTAGAACTTTTTTTTGGTGGTGGTGGGGGGGGCTTTCTTAAAACATCCTTTTCCCAAAAGGAAACCTTTCATCCCCAGCTCCCCACCTAAATCTCTTCCAGTTCCTGAAAACTACTAATCTGCTTTCTCTGGATTTGTCTCTCCTGGACTTTCCATGTAAACAGTGTCACATGGCATGTGGTCCTTGGTGACTGCTTCGCTCACGCTGCTTGGGTGGCCTTTTTGCCCCTCTTGTCTCTTTACTGCTGCCAGAAAGTGATGTAGAAACAAGTGGTATTCTCACCACATCGAGGTCCCTGCCTCTTGATGATTCTGGTCCTAGGTCCTCCCAGCTCAGGATGTCTGCTTACACCCCTCCCCCCCCCACCACCACTTATTTGTGCCCATCTGTGGAGCCTTAGTTTTCTCACCTGTGACATGGGCCTTGTTGCAGACTCTTATCAAGTGAGATAGGATGGTGAAAGGGTGCCTCAAGGAGGTCTAGGCTCTGGGCCAAGTGCGGTTGCCTGTGTCCAAGGAAGGTGGCCAAGCACTCCCAGAGTTGGCGCTGGTTGGTTTCCTTCTAAAGCAGTAGTTTCCACTCTGCCCCTGGTGCAGCCCTTTCCAGCCTACTACCGTGGGGTCCACCTCCACCCCTGCCTTATGGTTGTGGTTTATGGAGCCCCTAAGTGGTTAGGGGGATGGGGTGGGTGCCACTCCCCTTTTCCCTGACAGGTATGCCTCAGGGGCAGGGCTTTATGAGACATGTTCTGCAGACAGAGGTTTCTCTTAGATAATATTTCTGAGCACATTTTGTGTACCAGGTCTATACTAGGTGCTGTCCCCAGGTGCTCATGCAGCCTGGTGAGGAAAGGTGTGTGGTTCCGTCATCCATCAGCACATGTGTACCACATGTGCATTGCTACTGTCACCTGTGATAGTGTACGGGCTGGGCAAGTATGTGCACATGTTCTGGAGCTGGGAGGGGAGCAGGGCCCTGGGGGCCTTGAACGCCAAGCTGGAGAGGCATCACGGGGTTTTGGCCAGGAATGAACATGAGATGCTCAAGTTTGTGTCTCAGAAAAGTGGCCTGAGTGGGGGTGGGACAGAGGGATAGGATAGGACCCCGAAGGTGCTGTCCTTTCCTGGCTGTCCCTGCGCACAGAGCCATTCCTTCACTCTACCTCCAGGTGTGGTTGGCCATGGTGTTGGAGCCAGTGTGAGTCTGGTCAGGGTGGTTGCGGAGTTAGAGCCCCTTGCATCTGGCCATGGCCAGGAGGCCACATGGCCGAGGTGAAAGTTCCTTGTGCATGCTGAAAAGGAGAGCTGGGTGCCACGATGTCTTAGAGGGAACCAGGCTCAGAAGGCCAGTCACCTGTGCTTGCTGTCTCTGCCTTGGCTCAGCCCTGCTGCTTCCTGAGTCAGCCTCTCTTCTCAGGCCGGGGCTGCATCTGCCTTCTGTGGCTGGAGTAGTGTGGGGCAGAGAGGACCCAGAGGGCTTCATAGGAGAGGAACTGGCATCTGCTGACCTAGGAAGTGCCCAGGAGGGCATGGTGGTCTCAGTCTGCCGGTGCTGGGCTCTGCCTCAGGTGGTCTGCATAAGGCAGGTGGCGAGTGTCAGCTCTCGTCAGTGCCTGTGCAGTGCTGCTGAGTCCCAGCAGGTTGCCTGGTGTGTGATGGAGTGACAGAGCCCCTTGGAGGGGGCCGTGGGCATAGCAGCCAGTGCATGGTGGATACACAGGGTAGAGACCAGTGACCTGGGTATCTGGCATGAGCACAGGCAGGTCTGCAACTGGCAATCTGGCTCTCAAGAGGGGTGGCCAAGTCTATGCAGCTCTTGAGAGGGGTGACCAAGTCTATGCAGCTCAGGCCTTACTGGCCCCTGGTGAGCACTCCACCGAGATGCTACTGATGCTGGGCAGCTACCTGTGTTGGGCAGGCCGGGCCGCAGCTAGGCGTGCAAGGTCTTCAGTGTCAGCCTCAGAGCCAGGACGCCATCTTCCAGGTGGTGGCAGCCAGCCTGTCCTCCCTGCTGAGCTGGTTACCCTGTCTGTCCTGGTTCTTTGGGCCCTGGTGAGTGACTGTTCTGGGAGCCACCCCCATTTCCCTCTTCCCTATCCTCGGCTTTGGGGGGTTGGGTGTGTTTGTGTGTGTGTATATGTGTGGCATCCAGGCAACGGCAGACTTCCCTCTGCTCGCCACTGCCCCACACCCTGCACCACGTGGTGACTTGCCGGGTTGGATGGCAGTCGCATGCTGCCCATCATGGGGCACTTGAATTTGTTCAGCAAATACATATTGAAGTGAGTTTGATGGAGGTTCCAGGATGAGCTTGGCTCTAGCCTCACCCTGTGCGGGGGTCTCTGCCCCGATGTGGGGACAGATGAGTAGTGGCGGGGGAGGGGACCGTGATAACTTCGTGCATAGCATTGGGGCTCTCCCTCTCAGGCCGTGAGCCTGGTTCATACCCAGGAGCCTTTTCTGGACCTTGGGGCCGAGGGTTAGGCAGGGCAGTTGGCCTCAGGTATGAAGTGGCCTCCTGGACCTCGAGGGTCTGGATGAGAGGTGGCTAGGGGAGATACTGGGGTCTGCTACTTGCTGGGTAGGGGTGGTGGGGTCAATGTGTGATAGCTCCTTGCCCACAGGGCGCCATGTTTTGGAAGTTTGACCTGCACACGAGCTCACACCTCGACACGCTGTTGGAACGGGAGGACCTGAGCCTGCCTGAGCTGCTGGACGAGGAGGACGTGCTGCAGGAGTGCAAGGTTGTTAACCGCAAGCTGCTGGACTTCCTGCTGCAGCCACCGCACCTGCAGGCCATGGTGGCCTGGGTGACCCAGGAGCCACCAGCCAGTGGGGAGGAACGGCTGCGCTACAAGTGAGCCTCCCCTGTTCTGTCCTAGCTCCGCCCTGACTCCCCGTTGTCACCATTGTAGAGAGGAGGGAATCCAGGCAGGCAGAGAGGACCCCTGGGTGCAGGCCTACAGCTTACACTCCAAACCACTTCTGATACAGCTTTTTAACAACATCTTTATCGCTATGGGGTTTCCCAGACAACGTCCAGTGGAAGGATGGGAGGATGAGCCTCTTGGGCCCTCCACCTGGCCCTAAGGAAGCAGCAGCTGGGTAGTCTCGTTTTAGTGCCTACACCCCCACCCCCACTTTCTTTTTCTCGGTGTTTTTTTCAATTGGATATTTGTTGAGATAACTACATGCAATTGTGAGAGTTCCCTGTACATTGCCTGGTTTCCCCCAGTAGTGACATTTTGCAAGATATAGTACAGTGTCACAGCCAGGATGATACCATGGGATGGTCTGCAGGTCTTGGTGTGGACTGAAGCAAGTCCCACAATTACAATGTTTCTTATTAGTTTCCCTTTTTGTAGAATGAGCAGTGAGCGGTCCACCTGTTCCCAGCAGTGCCATGCGTACAGGGCAGGGCAGCCCTCAGGAGAAGGAGGCAAGGGGCGAGGGAGAGGTTTAGAGAGAGTACCCAGGTAGATGGACTGAGAAGGGGAAGCTCTGATGGTGACCTGGGTGGGGGGCAAGGCCATGGGAACAGGCAGGTGCCGTCCTGGCGATAGAGGAACTGGCTTGGTGGTGGGCGTCTAGGCTTAGGAGGGTAGACCTTGCTGTGGGCATGGTTCCGATAAAGCGTAAGGGGATGTGAGGATGGCCCTGGAGCTGACAGCCACCCCCCGCCTTCCCCCGCAGGTACCCCAGTGTGGCTTGTGAGATCTTGACTTCAGACGTGCCCCAGATCAACGATGCCTTGGGAGCGGATGAGTCCCTGCTGAACCGGCTCTATGGCTTCCTGCAGAGCAATGGCTGCCTCAACCCTTTGCTGGCCAGCTTCTTCAGCAAGGTCATGGGCATCCTCATCAACCGCAAGACAGACCAGGTACCTGCCACCCCAGGCTCTCGGGCGGGTGGGAGGGCACAGCCGGGTGCTGCCTCTTGACGCACTAGTGCCCCCAGCTGGTGTCCTTCCTGCGGAAGAAGGATGACTTTGTGGACCTGCTGCTGCAGCACATCGGCACCTCGGCCATCATGGACCTGCTGCTGCGCCTCCTCACTTGTGTGGAGCGGCCCCAGCTGAGACAGGACGTGGTCAATGTGAGTCTGCGTGGGTGGGCCATGGCGGGCCGGTGTGGGGTAGGCCGGCCGGGTGGCAGCCAATGAGCAGAGTCCTGCTGCCTTTCTCACCCCTAGTGGCTCAACGAAGAGAAGATAGTCCAGCGGCTCATTGAGCAGATCCACCCGTTGAAAGATGACAATGTGAGTATCCCTACCATCTGCTGCTCCCAGCCACACTGGGCCTCCTCCCTGCAAAGAGGAACTGATGAGAAAAGGAGGCATTGGGTGCTGTGCCCTTCCACTCACTGACAGCCTCTGAGGGGACAGAGAAGAACAGAAAAGGGTTTTTACACACATGAGCCAGGAAGTTGGCCCATCCTCCCTTGAAGAGTTGGGGCCTGGTGAGCATTTTCTGATACCAGGCTCTTCCTGGCACCCTTGCTGACACCCTTCCAGGGTTTCTTGCCCTCTTTCCATCCTGCGTTGGCTTTGTGGCCTGCGGTGCCTTCCGTTTCTTGTGCCTGGAAAAGCCCTGCTTGTCCTTCAGAGAACCCACCTGGAGGCCCTGCTTCTTCACCAACAGCTCATGGGGTCTTGGTTGTCCTCCAGCCACAGTCACAGGTCATCAGTGCCTATCCAGCACACATCCCGGATTGATGTTGACCGTCTAGGCCTTTGTGGCAGAGGGGCAAGAGCACCCACATGTGACGAGCTCTGAAATGAAGCCACAGCCTGGATGGGTTCTATGTCTGTGTGGGGGCTCTTGGCAGCTGCCTCTTCAGTTAGGCTCAGCACTCTGCTTCTCCTTCTCTCTGTTTTTCTTTTTTGGTAATAGACTTATTGAAGTTAAATCACGTACCACATAGTGCACCCATTAATAATGTAGGATTCAGTGATTTTTACTATAGTTACAGAGTTGTGCAGCCATCACCACATCACTTTTGGGCTATTTTCCATCTCTCTGGAAAGGAAACCCTGTGCTCATTAGTTGTTTCTCCTGCTTTCCTCAGGGCCTTGCAGCCCCTGGCAGCCACCAGTCTGCTTTCTCTCTCTGGGTTTGCCTCTTCTGGTCTTTTCATTTACATGGAACCATCCAGTACATGGTTCTAGAGCTGGTCTCTGCTTTAGTGCTGTATCCTGTGTACATCTATGTTGTGGTGTGTGGATGCCCCATTCTTCTAAGGCTGAGAAACATTCTGCTTGTGGTCAGAACGTGGTTGCTTGTCTGTTTATCATTGAGTGGATGTCCCTTCTTTGGCTACTGTGAATGGTGCAGGATTTCTGTGGGGGTCTTTTTTAGCAGGAAGCCTTCCTTCGTTTTCCCTTTCTGTCTTCCATCTTTCTCCTCCCAGAGTTTGATACCTTGAGCTCCCTCCCTTGGCACTTGTGTCCTTGTGTCTGTTGACTGTCTGCCCCTGTCCTTAAGGGCTGGGGCCAGGTGGTAAATTCATGGGGCGAGTCCCTATACCAAGCCGTGGAGGGCCCAGCTGCTGGGCTGGGGTCCTCAGCTCACTCTCCACCTCCCCAGCAACATTCCAATGCATCCCAGTCCCTGTGCGACATCATCCGCCTGAGCCGGGAGCAAATGATTCAAGTTCAGGACAGCCAGGAGCCTGACCAGCTGTTGGCAACCCTGGAGAAGTAGGTTTGTGGGTGGCACCCCAGTCCAGGGCGGGCAGCTGTCCTGGGGGCCCCAGGTCCCAGGCTCTTTACCCTAAGGCCCTTTGCCCCAGGCAGGAGACGATCGAGCAGCTCCTGAGCAACATGCTGGAAGGGGAGCCCAGCTCATCTGTCCTCGTCAGTGGGATCCAGGTGCTGTTGACTCTGCTGGAGCCCAGGAGGCCACGGTGAGGGGCCGCCTCCCTGGGTGCCTCTGTTCAGTTCAGAGGGGGAAGTCACAGAGATATGACCTCCATGAGTGGTGTCCCCTTCATGGTGGTCGTCATGGTCCTGGAGAGAAGTTCTGTTCCTGATAGCCAAGGCAATGGAGGCCAAGTCAGCCACCCATAGCTGTCAGAATCTGGGGCCCCTCAGTCAGGTTACTACCTACAGCACAGTGGGGCCACTACCCCAGGGTCCCCAGGCTCCCACCCTGCCTAGATGCCTCCCCTCTTATTCCCTACCCCTGATGTTTTGCCTGGAAGGGTTTCCTCTGGGAGCAGCTTCTCACTCCCTTCCAGATGTGCTGCACATGTGCATGTGTGTGCATGCAGGCCATCTGGGCAGCTCACACTGCTCTCCATTCTGTCCCTGCTGCAGCTCCGAGTCTGCGACCATGAACAACTTCTTCAGCAGTGTGGATGGGCAGCTGGAGCTCCTGGCCCAGGCAACCTTGGACAGTACCGTGTCCAGCATGGGCGCCCTGCATGCTCTGCGTCCTCGGCTGAGCCACTTCCACCAGATCCTGCTCACACCGCCTGAGGTAGGCCGGGGGCAGGGCGGGGGGCAGGGAGGGTTGCTCCTTGGCTCCCAGCAGTGCTGGGTTGGGAATCAAGCCTCTCCTGTGCCTGCAGCTGGAGCCGCTGTGCACAACGTGGGGCAGCCTGTCCCCACCTCTGGGCAACACACGGCTGCATGTGGTCAAGCTGCTGGCCAGCGCCCTGAGTGCCAATGATGCGGCCCTGACACAGGAGCTCTTGGCACTGGATGTGCCCAACACCATGCTGGTACGGTGGGCGGGATTGGATGGGGTGGGGTGGGGTGGGGCAGCGCCAGTGGGACAGGTCTCTCAGTGCCAGCCTGTGTCCCCTTCCAGGACCTTTTTTTCCACTATGTGTTCAACAACTTTCTTCACACCCAAGTGGAGGTATGTGTGAGTGCCATGCTGAGCGCTGGGCCCCCTTCTGACGGCAGCCTCGAGATGCCCGCCCCGAACCCTGGCGTGAAACACGTGAGCTGTGGCTCCTGGGTCTCCCTTCCATTTATTCGGGGGTGGGCTCTTCCCCAGCTATTTCTGTCACCTGTCCTGTTGACCAGTACTTGGTGGGTGACTTCACATCTTAGGAGCTTGGGACTTGGCCTTGTTCTTAAGTTGTGTGTGGGAAAAATAGATATGGGTGATGTGTGGGGAGGTGAGTGGACACAGTGATTTCAGGAGGTAGTGTATGTCCTAGGGCACAGAGGAAAGGACTCTCCTGGGGTGACAGCCACCACGGGAGGTGGAACAGTGTACCTTGGAATAGCCCAGGGCCTCAGGGAGGAACTGTTCAGTGGGGAGGGTCAGCTTTGGAGTAGGCGGCAGACGGGGTACCTTTGGGATTTGTTGTTTAGACTGAGCACATCAGACAGGCTGAAGTCCTTTCTCGGGGAGCAGAGTGGGGATCACAGTGGGGGCTGACAGGTGTGTGTGTACAGCCGTGTGTGTGTGAAGGTGTTGCATGCTCATGGAAAGACCAGAGGTTTGGGTGCCAGGCCAAGGTGGTGGGGCCCCATCACTCCCTCACCTGCAGGTGACTGATTCTGGGGCCTGGCTAGTTGGAGCAGTGACACCCTGGCTGGCCCCTGTGCCCATGCGTCCCTCCTCCCCCACAGCTGCTGCAGCAGTGCCGCTTGGTGGAGCGCATCCTGACATCCTGGGAGGAGAACGATCGTGTGCAGTGAGTGTGCCCTGGCCTTCCTGCCTTGGCAGCGGGGAGGGGGACATAGTGTCTGCCTATGTCCAGCTGTGGCCTCCACTTTCACCCAGGTCTGCCGGGGGCCCTCGGAAAGGCTACATGGGCCACCTGACCAGAGTGGCCAACGCCCTGGTGCAGAACACAGAGAAGGGACCCAACGCCGAGCAGCTAGGACAGCTGCTGAAGGGTGAGGCAGGGGCTTGCCAGATGGTGGGGTGACGGAGGCAGAGTCGGGGGGCATCTCACATCCTCGTTCCCTCCCGCTGAGCAGAGCTGCCAGGTGAGCAGCAGGAACAGTGGGAAGCCTTCGTGTCGGGACCCCTGGCTGAGACCAACAGGAGGAACATGGTAGACCTGGTGAGCCCCCGCTGCCGTACCTCTGCTGCCTCGTTCCTCTTCATCCAGCCTTGGCCTTTCTGTCCCCACAACCCACCTTTGCCCCTATCCTTGCCTGGGGGCCCCACAGTACCTGACACCCCACCGCCTGCCCACCCAGGTGAGCAGCCACCATCTGCACTCCTCCAGTGATGACGAGGACGACAGGCTAAAGGAGCTCAGCTTCCCTGAGGAGGCCGTGCTGCAGCAGGTAGGCCGCGCTGGTGGGTCCTGCCCCACCTGGCCTCATCCACCACCCTGACTGCTCCCCCTCCTCCCCGCAGGCCTTCATGGACTTCCAGATGCAGCGCATGACCTCGGCCTTCATTGACCACTTCGGCTTCAATGATGAGGAGTTTGGGGAGCAGGAAGAAAGCGTGAAGTGAGTGTGCGCCTGTGTGAGGCCATCTGTCATGTGGCTCCTCCTGCCCTCCTTCCTGTGTCCTCCCTAGTGTCCCCTCTACCCTGCCCCCAGAGCCAGTCAGGCTCATGAGATGAGTCCTCACAGAGTCAGGATAGCTCCAGAGGCCGGGTTCACCTCTCGCCCCTCGAGAGGCTGTGGGGAGATGAGATCTCTTTTCCAGTGACAAGTTCTGTACCTTTGTATTTGTTGTGTGATAGTATAGCATCACCGTTCCTGGTGTTGTAGTCAAAGACTTCTTTCTTTATTTTATGAATTTTCTGTCACAGGCGTCTGTTGCTTTGGTGGTCAGAAAAAAATTAAAATTTACTAACATTTTATAAATTGTACAAGTAACCTTGTGACAGACAGCACCAGGTAGACAGTGAAGAGAAGGGCAAGTGGCCAAGTGAGTGCAGGGGATACTGTAGCAGGGGCAGGAGTGGAGTGGCTGGCCACGGCCTGTGGAGGGCAGTGAGTGGCTCATTACCTACCTGCCCAGGGGCCTCCTTTCTGAGCCAGTTTCTGTCTCTACTGGGTCTGGGTCTCATGTGTACCTCAGGGCTTCCGGAGCCTGCCCTCCGGGGCCCCTGAGAGAAGCGCCATGAACAGCAAGATGTGCCACTGCCCCATGGGTAGAAGAGGCTCCTTTTGAGGAACAAGGCCATGCTGCCCTGAGGTGGACTGTAGGGAAGCAGATGGATAGAGGTCCACTGGGGTCCAGGGACAGGCAGGAGGCGCCATAGTTGTGCCTGGGTTTTGGGGAGACAAGTGAGATGGGGTCACTACCCTTGTCCTTTTTGTCACCTGGCAGCATGCCAGGCACCTTTCAGTGTTACCCGTTATATGCCCACGACTACTCTCTGCTGCAGTTTGAGAGCCACTTTACATCTGGGGAGACTGGGGCGCCTGCTGGTCAGTGACCCTATGCAGCAACAGTGTGAGGGTCAGCTTTGGTCTGTAGTGCCCATGGCTGGACAGTGGTCCCTTGGACACAGGTGTGAGAGCGTGTTTGCTGCTGTTTTCCTTGCACAGTGCTGGGCACTAGGAGGCCTCTGGAGCACCCATCACTTTGAGAGGCCTAGGACACCTGGGGAAGACACTGCCCAAGGGAGGACCCAGCCCTGTCCTGCTCAGTGAGTGGTGTTAGGCTGGCCAGCTGTCCTTTTGGACAAAACTTACTCCATCAAGATAAATTCCAGTGGGGTCAAAAACTAAAAAAGCAAAGTTATGGAATGTTCTGGAATGGAAAACAGTGGATATCTTGATACCTTCTGCTGAAGATGCTGCCCTGTAGGAGAGACAACCCCTTACCCACTGTGCCAGTGCTCAGCCTGGCCCCGCCTGGCCCTGCCCCACTTCTATATGTTTCAGAGGAGAGAGGAATGCCTGCCGTATGGGGAGTGGTGAGGAAGAAGCATGGGAAGAGTGGTGCCCAGTCAGCACTCAGGAGCTGCTGACTCACATGAGTCTACTGACCTTTGTGGCAAAATGTTTGCTGACTTGGAGAGAGAGCTTCCTAGATAACCTAGGTCTCCCTGCCACATGGGCAGAGCGTGGGCCCTTGGGTAGACAGTGCTTTCACCATGAACAGGAGGACTGACACTTAGAAGGACACCAATGAAACAAGTACGAGGCTCTTGAAATTGCTTATTTTGCTGATAGCATAAATAACAAACCGTTTTTAGCAGTTTGTGTCAGTATTTGAAATGTGTGGATTTAATTCCTTCAGCAATTACACTTCTGTGAGGCTTTCTGAAAGTGCAGAGAATGGAGGAAAAATGGGTATAGGAGGAAGATGTTGACTTGGCCTTGACAGCAGTGACACACTGCAGATGGGGCTAGGTTAACTGTGTCCTTAGGAAAATTAGCTTTAGCTGGGTCCCACGTTCCATTTTCACTTCTTGCTGTGGCTGTGTTAAGGTTGCTGTGAACGCTGAACTGCACTCCTGGGGAAGTTCAGGCCTGTGAGTAATCTGTCACCCAGGTTACAATTTTAAATCCTACAAACACCTTGTTCAGGTAGAGTCTATATCCTTTATCTCATGACTTAAAATAAGGTTCTAAAGTGTTAAGCGACCTGCCTGGGAGTCACCCCGCTAGCGGGTGCCAGAGTTGGCATTCCCACCCCATGCGGGTGGCAGGGCAGCTGTCCTGCTTCACACGGCCCTCTCCGACCTCCCCGTGCGAGGGCCCAAACGGCAGAATGTGGGACCTCACTGCTCCATGTATGTGCACAAATGACCGGGATGTGCCGCAAGCATCGACTTGGGCTGCAGATTTGTTTTAGTGAGGGGTTGAGTGTGTGGCCATGGAAGCAGCCTTGTCTTAGCCGCTGCCTGTGTGCCTCCCTTCACTGCTCTTGTGCTCTCTCCTAGCGCGCCTTTTGACAAGACAGCCAACATCACCTTCTCTCTCAATGCTGATGATGAGAACGTGAGTACTCCCCCATCCTCTGGTGGTGGCGGGGGCTGTGGGCAGTGCAACCCATCCCACCTTCCCGCCCCTACACCCTGCAGCCCAACGCCAACCTGCTCGAGATCTGCTACAAGGACAGGATCCAGCAATTCGATGATGACGAGGAGGAGGAGGATGGCCAGGGTTCTGGGGAGTCTGACGGGGAGGATGGCACCTGGCAGGGCAGCTCACTGGCCAGGGGACCCCGCTTGGGTGTGCCCCCAGGCATGCGGTGAGTCACCTCCCACCTCCTTTCCCAGGCTACTCATCACGGGGTCTGTAGGGCCCACATGAAATAGTTTTTGCCATCTGAATAAAGGGAAACCATGCGGAGGATGTGTGTGTTGGGCTGCTTGCAGTTTTGAGTGATGGAAACCCTGTTCAGATGAGTTAAAGAGAACAAGGTAACTGCCTATGTATGGCTGGAAAACTCAGCAGCTCCTTCAGGTGCGGCCTGGTCCAGCATGCCTGTGATCAGTATGGCCCCTACCCCTGACTGCACTCCCTGCTTTGATGGCCCCGTGAGCTCTCTTTCCATGATTTCCATAAGACAAGAGGTGACCATTGTCTTGTCTTTTCTTTATGAATGTTAGTAAGTTATGAGCAGGTCTTTGTACAAATGGTAAACTTTAGATTCTCCAGTACTGGCTGGCCCCAGCATCACTGACCAAATGAGTTCGTGTCGCGTTGATTTGCCAGGGCCTACAGCTCCAGGGCCTATAACTCTGAGCTTTTGCCTTGTGGCTTCTAATCTGAGAATTAGTGTTTTAATTTTCTGAGTGACATGTAACAAGCATACAGATGAGAATAAGACTCCTGAGTGTACAGCCGTGTGGACACCCCTTTGCCAGGTGAAGAGTGGAACATCCCTGCTAGCCACTGGCCCCTGCAACCACTGTCTGCCCTCCCAGGGCTAACATTGCCCTGACATTTTGCCCCAGAGATGGGTTTCGACTCTTCTGCTTGAGAGGTGCAGCCTTCTGGTGTGTATGGGTGTGTTCACTTGCCATCTGTGGGTGTGCCATTATGTAACTAGCCAAGTTCATTTGCACATATGTGTGCTGTTGCCAAGTTCAAGGTCATGATTCACTCCTGTGTTTTCTTCTAAGAGTTTATGGTGTTAGCTTTTATATTAGGTTTTGATTCATTTTAAGATAAGTTTGCATATGTGGCATGAGGCAGAGTCCAGCTTCATTTTTTCGCATATGGGAATGCTGCTATCCCAGCATCATTTGTGGACTGTCCTTTCCTCACCGAATGGGCATAGCACCCTTGTGAGTTGTGCGTGTGTGGAGCATTTATTTCTGTCCTCTCTCTCCTGGTCCTCTGGTCTGATGTCTATTCTGGGACCACTCAGTCTGGACCACTATTGCATTATAGTAAGTTTTAAAATTAGGAAGTGTGAGTCCTGACACTGTTAAAGATTGTGTTGACTTTTTGGGGTCCCTTGAGATTCTGCATGAATTTTAGGATCAGCTCGTCAGTTTCACCGAGGAAGCATCTGGAATTGTGAGAGGGTTATCCTTGAACTTGTAGGTCAGATTGGGGAGCGTTGCCACTTTAACAATATCCCATTTCCTGATCTGTGAACGCAGGATATGTTTTCATGAATTCAGGTCTTTCTCCTCATCGCTGTGTCAACAGTGGACGTTGGGGGTATTGGCCACTGAGTGTGGTGTTGATAGTGGTTCTGGAGCATGGGTTTGGGGAATGCCCCCTCTGTTTTCCTTTTTTCGAATGTCTTAATTTATTTTCAACGAGAAGCAGAGATATTCCTTTCCACTCTGGAGATGGTAGTATGCATTCAGGACTTGTTCAACCATCCCCTGGCGGTGCACATGTAGGCCAGTCAGACTTTGTCCCAGACCTCTAGTCACATGTCAGTGCTCAGCAGTGTTTCGGAGCAGCTGCATGTACCAGTGTTGCTCTCAGTCGAGGATATAGTAGTGACAGAAGTTCCCCTGAGTTTGTAGTTGAAAGAAGAGCATTATGTTGGCCTCCCTGAGTGAGCAGTTCAGGTGCTGATAGGGTCTGTGAGGGAGACAAGAATCTTTCTGCCGTCGAAACCAGTGCTGGTGCTCTTGTCCCCACCTACCTTCCCATTGTGGGACGCAGGACTTGCTCCTGGTGTCTTGGCACATCCCAGGCCCAGGGAGGCCCTGACCTGTCCTCCCAGGGCTGTCTGTGGCTCCGTCCCGCCATCCCTTTTTGTCTATTGATTCCTTCACAGCTGGTACCCTGGGGCCAGCGCTGGGGGGTCTGGAGGTGTGACCGGGGGGCCTCCCCACTCAGTCCCTGCCCCAGCATGGCGGCTGATGGCTGGCTTCTGGGGCAGGAGTGGAGGCAGCACAGATAGCGAGGAGGACGAGGAGGACGAGGAAGACGTTGAGGAGGAAGGCCAGGCAGTCTGCGGAGGGGCCGGGCCCCCCTCTCACTCCAGCGTCAGCCCTCAGTCTCTGGGTAGGTGAGCGTGCAGGTGGGCGTGGTTGGGGTGCGCAGGGGTCTGCCTGCCATGCTTACTGCTGCCCCCACCCCAGGCCCCAACTGGACAGCCACCTTTGACCCAGTGCCTACAGACTTCCCAACCAGCCTCCAAGACTCCAGGGAGAAGGAGCTGTTCCCTGAGCATCCCGCCCCACAGGGGCCCCTTGGCCTGTGCCAGGACCTCCCCACCCCAAGCCTGGCCAGCCCTGCGGCTGACGCCATGCAGCTCAGGTGAGACTGGGAGGTGTGGCCAGGAGGCGGTGCTAGGTCCTGGTTCCCTTAGGCTCCAGGGTCAACCCCGGCCACCCCTTTGGGCTACTTCTCTTGCCTCCCAGGTCTCAGGACCCCACACACCCTTCAGCACCTCAGGAAGCCACAGATGGCGGCAAAGTAGCGGAGTCCTTGGGTAAGCCACTGTCCGCTGCCTGCCTAACACTGCCCACCTGCCCACTGTGCCCTGCGGCTCTGCTTTGCTGTCCCCTGGCCTTCCAGTTTGGAGCAACTTGCTGTTTCATGTGTCTGGGCTTCTCTCCTTCGCACAGCCCCCTGTCAGGTTTTGGTCAGTGTCGGGGACTTCCAGGCCACCCTCAGAGGGACAAGCTGTGCTCCCAACTCTTTGGACAGGTGACCAACTGGGGAGCAACTTCTGGGGGGTTGTGTGGGGGAGATGAATAGAGCCTGGACCTTGGGTCATTCTTGCCCCAGAGCTGCGGTGAGGGGCCCTTGTGAGACCCCCCAGGGTTGTGCATGTGTTATTCATTCATGGGTGCCATACAGAGTTCTGTACCCTAGGGAGCCCTACCCAGCCCCAAAGGTGAAAAGGAGGCTTTCAGAAGGGCCAGGAGTGTGTGGAGCCCATGTCCCAGCTGACCTTGAGCTTCTGCTGGTGACGGCTTTTAGAGGTCTTTGGCCAGGAAGCCCTGGGCTATGTGCTCCTTCTTTGCTCACAGCCCCTGGGGGTAACAGTGTCCAGCAGGGCGGTACTGATGGTAACCCTACTGACTCTACCACCTCCAGTGCAACCAGAGACCCTGCTACCTCTGTCTTAGCCCCTGGGGCCCACCGGCCCCCCCAGACCACAGAGGAGGAGAAGAGCTCAGAGCTTGCAGGGCTATCCCAAAGCCAGAGGTGAGCAGTATGGCCTCGTGCTGGTGGGTGGTAGTGGCATGGGGTGAGGCACTGACCTGTCTCATCGCTTCCTCCGAACAGTGCCCAGGCCCCGGAGCCGCCTCCAGTGCCCAACGGCTCTGCCCTGGGAGGGCCCGCATCCCCAGGCTCCCAGTGAGTGGCAGAGGCCGGGGGGCAGGGGCTAGGGGTGGTGAGTGGGCGGGCTGGCTCCTCACCCAGGTTTTCCTCTTGGTTCCCAGGTAACTGCCTGGTCCTGGTGGTGGCAGCCAAATCCTCATCCTGCGCATGGACCCTGCCTGGGTGGGAGCAGGGTGGGTCCCATGATGGCCCGTTGCCCCATCACTCCATCCCCATCCCACCGCCCACGCTCTCTCCTCTGGAGTCCCAGGAGGCTGCTGCCAGGGAGACAGCCCCCGCCATTTGCACTGAGGAAAGAAATGATGGAGTTTTGTCTCCTAGAATAAAAATATAGAGAGTTGAGTAGAGAGAAAGGAGAGAGAGAAACATATATTATATATTATATATATATATTGAGGGAGAAGAGTGGGTGGGAGGAGAGTGGAAGAAAACTAGGTCCCAGGATGGGTGGTGGGGTGGGTTGGACCTTTACCCCCCCCCAGCGGGGGCTGTGTTGGGATTCTCAAGGCACTGTCCACCCTTCCCTCCCGCCATCCGCCACTTCGGTGCAGACGTCCACACCCACACTTGGCCTTTTAGCTCAGGCCCACCTAGAGGGGCCGAGTGGGGGCTGTGCCTTTGCCCAGCCTTTGCCCTGGGCTGGGAGCTGAAGGGCCTTCTGCCTGGCCTGGTGGCTCTCTAGGGGCTGGGGGCTCTTGGTCCGAGGGGGCCTTCCTGGTGACATTCCCATGGGGCCCTGACACTCATGAGACCCCTACACCTCCCATGGACCCCAGGGTGCAGGTTTGGCAGGGGGTCTGGCTGGGGTCCCCTCCCACACCCGAGGGTCAGGGTCTGGTGTCCAGCCCAGCTGCCAAGTGACCTTTTCCCAGCTCCCTCTCCCCAGGCTGGTATGAGTGCGTGTGTGTTTGTGCCGAGCTTCTATTTCATATCGCAGATATAAATAAAGGAAGACAGTTTAAGCCTTCTGCCGCTTAGACCTTGAGTTCTGGGACGCAGGGTCAGGGGCCCTGTGCTGTCCTTGTACTTCCCTACACCCCAGGTGTGCCCCTCGGAGTGGCATCAGGCTCTTAAACCTCTGTGTTCTGCTGGGGGTGGGGTAACTTCTGCTTTACCAGGAAGGCATCCCAGGAGGAGGAGCCGGGTGTCGCTCAGCCTTCTGTGGGACCTGGTCTCAAGAGCTTTCAGCTTGGGTCCCCTTAGTGTCCACTGTTTACCCCTCATCCGCTCAGAAGCCACGTCCCCTGAGCCTGCTCCACCAGAGGACACCCTGTGGGCTCACACCTCTCAGAGAGGAAGCTGGAGAGAAGATGGGCACACTTGCAAGACCTGTACAGGAAGCCTGTCTGGTGCTGGCCAATTCTGGGCCGTAGGCTGATGATCAGTGCTTTGGGCCACCCATTCTTGGTGTTCGTTCTATCAGGATGTGTTTCTGGTGGAGGCCACCAGGGTGGTGCAGGCTCCCAAGGGGAACTCAGAGGCCCAAGTGCAGGAAGGACACCTGGGCCACTGTGAGGGGCAAAAGAGTTTCCGTCTGCTTGTTTCTTGCTCTGGCAGGATGGTCCTCCCAACTTGGTGAAGGAGAGGTATTGATTGGGCGTCTGCTTCCACAGCCTCCCAGGCAGAGAGGGAAGAAACCAGGTTCCTGGGGGCTGGGGCTGTGGGGCAGGAGGGACATCCTGAGTCCCAATGCCACCTTATCAGCAGGTGCCAGACAGGGCTCTCCACGGGTGGGGGCAGCATCTCCCTGGGCTTTTATCAGTCCCAGAGTCCATAGAACGCTCCTTGTGTTAACGTATAACCATGCACGTCTCTTCCACCCCTCAAAGCCATTGCTGCCCACATATGGGTCACTCTTTGGGGGTGGGGCACTGGCCGATACGGAGCGCTTTGGGCAAGGCTGTGTCATCCTTTTTGGACCTCCACTTGGAGAGGTCTGAGGTGTAGGGGTGACTTCCCGATGGCACCTGCCACAAGCCTTCGTGGAGCCTTCCAAGGCACTGGGATATGGCAGTGACTGACACACACCCAGACCCCTGCCCTCATGGAGCTCAGACAACCGAAGGAGCTCTGCCCCCAAATCTATACTTCTCAGTCCAAGTGAGAGCCCCTGATTGTGGAAGAGGGATGGTGGCTGGGCCTGGGCTCCTAGAGACCGGAGCAGCCTGGAGGAATTGGAGAGCCTGGCCTCCTGGGAGCCTGTGTTTTGTGGGGCTGGGCAGCCTGGGGTCCCTGGGTGGGGGCAAGATGGAAGTACTGAGACCTGGGTCTTGGCCTTCAAGGGCTAGCGGCTGGCTGGGACCCCCAGGTCAGGTGGGTTCTCCTGAGGGCTCATCCCAGGAGCTGGGGGCTGACTGAGCTCCAGTGGCTCAGTGGCCCCTTGTTCCCAAAGCAGCCGTACCTGGGCAGGTGCCTGAGCCCATTTTTCCTCACCTGCGCCACCTACTTCATCCTTTGGATTCCTGAGGACCCACTGTCCTGGGTTGGCGCCCTGGTCAAGTGCCTGCCTGTGCTGTGCCTGGCGGGGTTTCTGCGGGCATGTGCTAGTGGGCACTACAGCTCTTTCCTACAGGTGGCTCTGCTGTTTTCAGCCTTCGAGGATGGCTTTCTCTTCTGGCCTAAGACTTTCCTCTACAGTGAGCGCTTTGGGCAAGGCTGTGTCATCCTTTTTGGACCTCCACTTGGAGAGGTCTGAGGTGTAGGGGTGACTTCCCGATGGCACCTGCCACAAGCCTTCGTGGAGCCTTCCAAGGCACTGGGATATGGCAGTGACTGACACACACCCAGACCCCTGCCCTCATGGAGCTCAGACAACCGAAGGGCTGGGCAGTTGTACCATAGAAGATGTGAGAGTCAGGCATGGGGGAAGTAGAGTAGGGGTCTGGGTGTTGTAGTCTTTAGTAGACTAGCTGAGGACAGCCTTGCTGAGAAGGGGACATGTTGGAGGGGTTATGGGAAGGTCAGTCCAGGCAAAGAGACCAGCAAGCACAGAGCTTGGGTGAGAGTGTGCCCAGCGTGTGTGCTCAGACAGCTCCAGGTAGGAAGCAGAGCAGCCTGGGGACTCAGTGGGCAGTCTTCAACAGAGTAAGGATGGACACCACGTGGCCTAAGGGTCAGGGTTGGCAAGAAAAGTGGCATTGCCGCAGTGGGAGCTGGTGCTCGGGGGCAGTCCTATCCTTCAGGCTTTGGGCGGTGAGGTGATTTGGAGAAGCAGGCCTCACCAGCCACCCCAACCTCATGTCCTCCAGGTATGGCTGCCTTCACCGAGGCCCAGCTCCCGTATGTCTGGGCTTTCGGCCTTACGCTCCTACCCCATCATCCTGGCCTCTCTCCCATTCGGTGGCCTCCTGCCGCTACACCTCTCGCCTGACAAGATCCTGCCCTTGACAGCCTAAGCCCTGGCCCTGGCCACTATGCTGTGGCGCGGCCTAGCCAGGGGCAGGAGCGCCCACTGGGGATCCCTGTTCTTTGCAATCTCAGATGCTGTGCTGGCCTACCACACCATCCAGCCCCTGCCCCACAGCCGCCTGGCGGTAATGGCCACCTACTATGCTGCCCAGTTTCTCATCGCCCTGTTGGCATTCCAGAGCCCCAGGCTCAAGACTAACTGACTAGAAGCCCAGACAGGCAGGCATCAGCAGCTCCTGTCAGCAGGGACCTGGACCTCCCAAACATGCCCAGCAGGGGAAACGCCCTTGAGGGAGGGAGCCAGGCTCCTGGACTCCCGTCTGCAGGTGCCTGTCAATCTTGAGAAGTGTGGGAATCATTTGCAGAATTCTAAATCTATCACCGAGTTCTAAATACCTTTCTGTTCTGATTCTGGATCCCAGGCCCCTCAATGAGCCCTACGCTGGGCTCTCCCCAGGACCCCGTCATCTTGCTTCACCCCACGCGACCTCCTATGTCTGCCTGCCCCCTTCCCTCTGGCTCTAATCTGTTTTTTTTTGTTGTTGTCGCCTGAGTAAAGCTGACATTGAAATGACATCTTTATTTGGGGGGTGGGTGGGGGGTGATTTACAATAACAGCAAGGGTTTCTTTTTTTTCCCTCACAACAATTTGTCATTTTTAAGCAAATGATTCGGTGATGTTAAATATATTCACAGTGGCATGCACCGTGAATATATTCCTCCCTCAGAACACATTTTTATGTGTGTAAGTCAGTATTGTTGAGTATACTCATAGCACACTCGCAGTGACCAGGCCTGAGGCCCAGGATTTAGGTGACATGGAATCCCCCTGAGGGGCTTCGATGGTGGCAGGATTCATATGCCCATTGTACAGATCTGAGGCCAGGGGGAGACTTTGGTCCATGTGTTAGTTTCCTATGGCTGTTGTCACAAATTACCACAAAAGCAAAATTCTGTATTTACCCTATGAGTATATTCTGCCTTCAATTAACATAAGCTTACATGATTGAGGGACATTAAAATCTCTACACTAGACTGACTGTCAAATCAAAGGAAAACAAAGTTGTAAAATAGGGAAACCAAGGTTAAATAGCATTTGTACCGGATTGGGATAACATTTCACTGTGTTTAAAAGAAATCCAACTACACTGACTAAACCATTCATTCATTCATTTATTCATTCACTCATTTAATAAGAAGACTGGAGGTGAATGGTACAGATATAGTGGCTCTTTGATGTTCCTTATGCCCTCTGTTTTTGCTTGGTATGAGTTGGTCAATCTTCTTTTTACTGTATGGTGAGAAAACATCTTTTCCTATTCCTGAATAGGATAAGAGAAGTTAACTTTTCTGCTACTTTCTAGGATCCACAGAAAATTTTTGCTTGAGTTTTGGACCAAACATACACCTACTTGTAACAGCAATGAAATATATCTCATCCCCAAATAAAATCCATATTCTGTAAGGAGATGTTATGTAACTAAATAGCAATGTTTATCACACAATTTATATAATCAGGGGTAAATTCAGGTTTGGGTTATCTAAACCATACTAAATCTGGGGGGTTCTCTTTATGCAAAAGACTATAAAATTATAAAAATTTATAGCTTAAAACAAATTTAATCTCACAAGTGCTGGAGTCCAGAAGTCCAGGGTCAAAGTGTCAGTCAGCAGGGCTGTGCTCCCTCCGAGGCTCTAGGGGAGGGTCCTTCTGCCTCTTCCAGTTTTTGGTGGCCCCGCTGTCCCTGGGATCTCTGCCTCTGTTTTCACGGGCCTTCTCCTGTGTGTCTTCCTCTCCTAAGGGTGCCAGTTACTGGATTTAGGTCCCACCTGAAATCCAGGATGGTCTCATCTTGAGACCCTTAATTACATTTCTAAAGAGCCTGTTTCTAAGTAATGTCACAAACATAGGGACCAGGGTTTAGGACTTGGACATCTTTAGGGGACACATTTCAACCCACTACAGTCACATAACAATATGAGGAGGAAAGGGAAAAGGAGGTGAAAGGACTCAAAGATGAGGGGACCTTAGAGGAAAGGGTGGGTAGCAATGGGGTGGGAATATACTACTAGGAAGAAAACACCCAGGAGTGGCCATCATCCTGGCTTTGACCTTGTTAGCCCACTTACCTTCTCTGGGCCTCAAAGTCTGCATCTGAGGACATGAAGCAGTCTGAGCTCCTCTCCAAATCCTGCTTGACTTCTACATCTATATGTTTTGAGGGAACTCTTATGGCCAAGAGAAGATTTTTACTCCATGAAGTGCTATAAGGTAGTGTTATGGCAGAGAGGAGACTTCTATATCTATGATGTGTTTTGAGGGACTCACAGCAGAGAGATGTACATCCATGATGTACTTTAAGGGATTCTTACAGCAGACAGGGTACCTTTATATTCATGATGTGCTATAAGGGACTTTTATGGCAGAGAGGGGACTTATATCCATGATGTGCTTTTAGAGACCCCCAGAGCCCATCCTTGTTTCTTAGTCCCTGCCCATCTTCAGGCCAGTGTCTCTGCTCACCACAGAGGAAGACTTTGGGCTGGGCGAGGAATGAGTGCTGTGGCGTGGCCTGGGCAGGGGCAAGTGTCCGGGTGGGTTATCCTGCTTTTGTAATCTCAGATGCCATGTTGGTGTGTGAGGCCTTTGTCAAGTCCCTGCCCAGTGCCAGCCTGGTGGTCATGGCCACCTGCTTCACTGCCCAGTCCCCATTACCCTCTCTGCCATCAAGGTTGGGGGCTCAGGACAGACTAACGGGGAATAAAATGAGTACCTGCTTTCTCCCCTAAAGGAGCCCCAGAGCAGCTTTCTAGCACAGTGAAGAGTGCTTGGGAGCCACATTTCAGCATCTATCTGTCTGAAGACTACACACACACACACACACACACACACACACACACACACACACACATTTTTTTTAACATACAGGCCACTACTGAAGTCCAAGATGAAGGTGTCAGCAGGGCTGGTTCTCTCTGAGGCCAGTGAGGAAAATCCACTCCTTGCCTCTCCCCCAGGTCTGTTGGCCATCTTTGGCAGTACAGTACCTGGCTTTACTGGGATCCATCCCTGCAGAGAACCAACCACTTCCTGTCAGTCACAGCCCATTAAGAACACGAGTCAGTGAAATGTTATTTGTCCATAAAAAGAAGCAAAGTCCTATTACATGCAACGAAATGCATGGACCTTGAAAAACATTACAGTGAGTAAAAGATGCCAGTTCCAGAAAAGTGTTATTATAGGATTCCATTTATATGAAATATCCAGAACAGATTAATCAACAGAAGTAAATTAGTGATCATCAAAAGTTGCGGGATGCGGGGGCAGGTGGTGTGGATGGCAGAACTGAGTGTAGGGGTAAAAGCTAATAGTAGAGACTTTGGATTCTGGTGGCCCCTCCCTGATGAAGATGTAGATTAAAAGAACCCTTAAACATCATGATAGGACTTGGGAGAAAGCCCACTTTGCTGCTATTCAGGGCGGGCTTGGGCTGCCTGGTGGGGCAGACAGATCTGGCTCTCGAAGGACTGGAGAAGAAACCCTTATCTCCCTCCTCCTGCCCAGTGAAATCCATCCATCTCCTCTAAGTCTTCAGAGGGCATCCTGGCTGAGTATTTTGCTGATGATCAGAAGAAAGACAAAAAAAGACAATTATAACTTTGCCAAGGACTTTTGGGTGTGGTGGCAGCTTTGGGAACTGAGCTGGAGGTCTTCAATGCCCTCAGGAACCTCCTTTTCCCAGGCCTCCCCAAGATCTGCTTCATTTCTTGCTTTGGTCAGTGAGAGAGGGGAGCCAGGATAGCCGAGTCTTCCTATAACACTAGGAGGCCTGCTCCCGTTATTTCCTGGGTCCTCCAGTCCTGGCTGCCCACCATGTGGCTGGGAAGAAGAAAATCAAGACCGAGTCATGTGGCGGAGTGAGCAGTGAGTTTGGAGTCTGGGCTATTTCACCAACATGAGATCAAGGAAGAGCTAATCTCACATTAAAGCAAGTGGGAATGGAATGAGCTTGCATGCACACAATTCGAGACTGATCGTGGATGGTAGATTCAGATAACTCGACACAGATTCAGTGATATGTCCTGAGTTGTCATCAGTGCTCAGTTGTCGAAGTGGCCCTGTGGCAGCAGAGAGAAATAGATTTCTCTGTACCCTCAAAAAGACACACAGACATAGCCACATGCAACATCACACATGTTTAGTAAGAGATTTGCTTAGGTAAGCTCACACAGAAAGGAGTGGTCAGCTGTGTCGGGTCAACCAGATGTAGGAGTCAAAGGCAAGAAAGAACTGGCCAGACAGAGGGATCAGCATGTGCAGAGACCCTGGTGTTGGAAACAGCCTGGGGTACCTGTGAAAATAATATTGGAAACTTTTGTATAGCTGGGGTAAAACCAGGAGACCCTCTGGGACCTGTGTTGTGCACTTACACAGTGGCAGGGAAACAGTGCCTCACCCTGGTATTTTTCTTGGCACAAAAGAGGCAAGGGGATCGCTGGAGGGGAAACCCCATGGCCAGGGGGAACAGGAGGGCCCTGAGGCTAGGACAGAGGCAGAGGGACAGGATGGGCCGGGGCTGGGAGCTCACACTGCAGCCTTTACTTCCTCCTCCTCCTTTCCCGACCTGGCCTGGAGCCTCACCTTCGGGCAGGGAAAGGGAAAATCCTTGCATTGAAAGTCTAGTAGGTAGAAAGTTGGGACTGGGACACCTTGGTCAGTCACAGTGTCTGCAGACATGACAGGATCTGGTGGGGACCTGAGGACGTGGAGGAGCCTGGTGCTGCTGGTGAGTGCTCTGTTAGGTCTCAAGGAGGGACAGGGGTGGGTGGGATGGGGAGGGGTGGAGGCCACTCCTGGGTCTGAGCTAGGGGACCTGGGGTCTCTCAACTCAAGTATTGAGGGAGTAAAGGCTGATGACAGGACAAGGGAGCAAGCATCTAGGTTGGGGTGTTTGTCAGGGAGTCTTTTACCTGGGCTTGTAGATATTATAGTGTCTGAGGTGACAGTAAACTCCAGTTTACAGAGACCCAGGGGTCCGGGCCCCCTGTCTCCTCCCTCAGACTCAGGGGTCCAGACCTATAGCCCCTCCTCTCTCAGACCTGGGAATCCAGGCCCCCAACCTCCTCCCTCAGACCTGGGATCCTCTTCCCACAGAGCAAATGTCCAGGCCCTGGCTCCATCCATCAGAGGAAGAGGCTGTGGTCCCAGCCTCAGCCTTCCCCCAACCCTAAGTTTGTTGATTGCTTTCTACCTATTGTCTTCCAACGCCATACTTTTCAGGAAGTGAAACCATTGAGTTTATCTCCCAGCCTTATCAGTGGCATCAACCCCAGCTTCTGTGTCCCTGGAGCTCCCCCCGCCCCAAACACACACACTCGGAAAGGACTGTTAGATACTTTGTCAGAGCCCAGCCTGAGGGTGGAGAAACTGTGCCGCATCCCTCCTCTTCTTCAGGCAGCAATGATGGCAGAGGATGCCCCCCTCAGCCTCGCAGTCTCACTTGGGTCCCCAAGAGGTGAGGTTCTGACTCTGATTCTTCCCCTCTGGGCTCTCCCCAGGGCCTGTGCAGCTGGACAGTGGCCAGGGCAGCTGGTGAATGCCCGGTGCTGAATTTCACTGCCCTCAATGTCCATGAGCTTTTGGCAGGGGCGGGCGGGGAGGTCTCCACAGAGGGCACGGTGATCCAGGGTAGGCACTGATGGGAGTGGTTTTTCTGGACTCTAGACTCAGGGCAGGAGCTTGGGGGAGTGGGGCAATAGTGACCTGCTCCCCTGCTAACACCAGACCCTCCTTCCCCATTCTCAGCCCCCAACCCTGTCAGGAACCTGAGTGTGGAGGCTCAGACCACTAGCTCAGTCACCCTGCGCTGGGAGGTCCCTGAGGGCATGAACCTGCAGAACTGTACCTACTAGGTCCAGTGGACTGGGCAGGATGACAAAAGAGGGACCCAAAACATGGCAGATACCTAGTTTACAGCAGATGGACTTGATCCTGGGTCTTTGTATAACTTTTCTGTGTGGGTCGAGGAAGGTGGAGTTAACAGCTTTGAAGTGCCCCTCAATGCCACCACAAGTGAGGGGAAGCCACTGTTTAATGCTTTTGTTGTTTGTTTGTCTGTTTAAAGGGTGGTGGCTGGCAGTGCCTGAGAGCCCACACAAGGGTGTGGCAGGTTTAATAGACCGGCAGAAATAAAGTGGAAGCCGTATGTGTAAATTCAAGTTCTCTATCAATCGGCCACGTTAAAATCAGCAGAAAGAAATGGGTGAAAGTCATTATAAAGAGATATTTTATTTAGCCTGATAGATCCAAAGTGTTATTTTGCCATGCAGTCCATATGCGAGAGGACAGATGAGATGTTCTACATGCTTTATTTCACACCAGTTCCTTGGAACTCAGTGTGTATTTCACATAGCACATCTGGGAACAAGTCACATTTCCAGGGCTCTGTAGTCATGTGGAATGGCGGGTCTAGCTGCTGCTCTACACCTGCTGGGTCTGGTGGTAAGGGAGGCCTTGGAAACGTGGGGACCAGAAACCATAGCTGATTTCCCCCATCCTGATTGTCAGCTCCCAACCCTATCAGAAAACAGAGGGTGGAAGTGTTGACCAAGAGCTCCACCACCCTACACTGGGAGGTCCCTGATGGCCCGAACCCTCACAACTATACTTACTGGGTCCAGTGGACAGGAGACAGTGACAAAACTGACATCCAAAACACAATGATAACCAGTTACGCAGTGGAAGGACTTAAATCAGCGTCCTTGTATGTGTTTTCTGTGTGGGCGGAGAAGGATGGAGTACCTGGCTCCAGGGAGACCCTCGAGGATTTCACAGGTTAGAAGTGCCCACATCCACTGGCTGATTTGTTCCTCTTGTTTGGCATGGTGGGGAGTAGGAGATGGTTGGGATCCTACAGGAGGATGTGTCAGCAAATGGGAGCCAACATGTCCTAGGCCTCGTTGAGCCAGACCTTGAGTGAGTCTGCAGGAGAGACTGGCCATATCCCAGGGACTGTCTGTAGTCCCTCCTGCCCCTGAATGAGGGGCTGGGGGAGCTTTCTAGAATATAACACTAGCAGGTATCTCTTCTTAGCAGCCAGGCCACCAGTAGTGGGGGCAAAGATATATCATCGCTGCTGGGGTCCTGTGGGAAAGCCTTGTCTAGGTTCAGCTGCCCCAAGCATGGCTGCAGATGAGCAGCCCAGCCCTCCAAGGGCTGACTGGAATGCTGGCTCTAGGCCCCAGACAAATGTGCTGTGTCAGGACCTGCGTCTTGATGGGATCTGAGTTATGCGTGCATGACAAACACTGGGCTAGACCCTCACCTATGCCTCCTGAGAATGCAGGACTGGAAACTAAGAGTTAGAGATGCCCGCTGAGGGTCCCTCTGACCTGCTCTCCTGCTGAAACCAGACCCTCCTTTCCCATTCTCAGACCCCAACCCCATCAGGAACCTGAATGTGGAGGCTGAGACCACCAGCTCCGTCACCCTGTGCTGGGAGGCTCCTGAGGGCCCTGACCTCCAGAACTGCACCTACTGGGTCCAGTGGATAGGTGATGGTAACAAAACTGAGACCCAAAGCACAACAAATACCAGTGTTACCATGGAGGGCCTTGAACTTGGGACCTTGTACAAATTCTCTGTGTGGGCAGAAGAGAATGGGGTACCTGGCTCCAGGCAGAACCTCAGCATCTCCACAGGTGAGAGGCATCAGTGTCCATGCTATCTTGGTGAGAGGCTCAGAACTGGCAGAGATGGTGCCTCCTCCAGGCTCTGGGCCTTGATACTTGTCAGGCCTAGCCACCCAGAGTCTACAGGAGAGTTGTGACCATGCTGGGACTGGCCTGTCCAGAAATCTGCTACTGAGCAGGGATGCAGGGGCCCAGGTATGTCTAGGTTCCGTCTCTAGGAAGTGTTTGTCATTAAGCTGGGCTACACAGGGACTGGGCATATAGCTGTGTTCTGGATGCTTATGGATGGGGGGCATAGAAACCCTGACTGTCCATTCCTCCCTCCAGTCCCCAAGGCAGTGACAAGTCTCAGAATACAGGACCAGACCAACAGCTCTATCACCTTGAGCTAGACAGCTCCCCTGGGCCCAGGTCACCCTCCCTACACCTACTGGGTCTCATGGGTTGACCAGGGCAGTATTACCACTGGTACCCTCAACACTCTAGATACTGGCATCATGCTAAGGGAACTGGAGGTGGAGAGCCAGTACACCTTCACCATCTGGGCGGAGAGGAACGGGGCCAGCAGTGACAACAGGACCCTCACTGGGGCCACTGGTGCGATGCAGTGTGATTGGGATGGGGTTGGAGCATGATGGGGGGACATTGGGAGCTTCCTGGGAGATGAACTGTGTTTGGTGACCTTCTCCAGCCTCATCCAAACTTGAGTTTGTAGCTCCGCTTCCTAGGAGGTGTCTTGCCTTAGCAATCAGTTTTGGAGTCTTTCTCTGGGGACAAAGCGAGCCCCTGACTGTCCAGCACCACCTCTGAGGAACCAAAAAAATCACCAGTTAGATAGTTGTCCACAGCTTGTGCTGGTAAATAAGCTGAAGCAACAGGGCCCCACCTCTCAGCCGACGAAGGAGGGCACCAAGCTGGGGTGGCCAGAATTACTCCAGGTTCACTGTTGATGGACAGCATCTGGAACTTTAGTCTTTGGCCACTCGGGCTGAGGAGACTGAAGTCAGCAGCTCCATCTAGGAATGTGGTGTGAATAGAAATGAGAAAGGACAGACACTACCTCGGGCTCCCCATGGAAGAAGACAGTGGGTGGGACCCAGGGCTGCAGACTCAGGACAGAGAGGGCCAGGCAATGCTGGTCTATACCTCTTTTCTGGGGTCTATACTCCCTAGAAAGTAGGTTCATTCAATGACTGGGCACCTAGGCTTTGTCGTGCAGGGGAGGTGAGGGTCCTTGAGGACTCAACCCCTTGAGTGTTCATCTCAATTGTCAGCTCCCAATGAGGTCACAAATCTGCAGAAGAAAACTCAGACCAACAACTCAATCACCCTGCGGTGGGAGGCCTCTGCAGACCCCCACTCTCACTTGTATGTGTACTGAGTCCAGTGGGCCAGTGGGAGACAGCCCCAGAAGAAACAGGAGTCCCAAGGATATCAGGCCTCCCAGACAGGCACAACCAGTGAGACTTTTTATGTGGTGGAAGCCCTGGGACCCGGGACTCTGTACAACTTTAGTGTGTGGGCAGAGAGGAACGACATGGCCAGTTCCATGAAGAGCCTCCAGGCGAGATGGCCCCTTTTACCTGGCGGGGCTCTTAGGTCAGACCTGGGGGTGGTGAGGCATGAGTGGACTACAAATCCCATCAGGCAGTGAGGGCATGTCTTCAGAAGTTGCATTGATAGTCAGGTTCTTGTGGAAGTTGTAGTTTGAGGGGACTTGTGTGTCCATTTGGGGAAGACATAAAATGAAGGAAAAAGAGGTGTTTTGATTTTGGGAAGGAAGGGGTAGGTTTTTTGTCAAAGGGTCCACATCACTGGTAGTGGACTGGGGAGGGGGATGGAAAGCCACCTTAGGTGGCACCTACTGACTCCTCTTGTCTCCTCCACCCAGACCAAGAGTTGGTCACCATCACCTCCTGCATCAGCACCCCTGGGGGGTACAGGGTCATCCTGACCTGGTCCTGCCCTAAGGGGGGCTACGAAGCCTTCGAGCTACAGGTGGGCAGGCAGCGGGGCTCCTGGGATGGACCTTCTTGCAGGACAGATGTGTCTGTGTCTGGCCTCCAGCCAGTTCAGTCTTATTCCACCACTGTCACCACTGTCTGGGTGACAATGGGGGCTCCATCTGCTTCTGGGACCTGCTACACCGAGAGTGCAAGTGAGTTGAACCCCAGGGGACAGAGAGGGTCTCTCTAGATGCCATAGGGCCCTGCTGTGAGGGAGACTCACCTACCCATGGCATTTTTCTGTGTGTTTGTGTGGTTTTTTTCCTGCTTTCTTTAAAACAACTTTATTGAGATAGAACTCATGTCACATACAACTCACCCATTTAATATGTACTTTTAGTGTACCCATGGTATTGCGCCCCAATCATTACTATCGTCACAATTGATTTTAGAATACTTTCATTACTCCATAAAGGAAAACACCCCCTTAAGCCATTGCCCCTGCAACCAGGCCTAAGGAATCTGTTATTTATTTTCTGTCTCTATAGATTTACCTATTATGGACATTTCCTAAAAATATGATCATACAATATGTGGCCCTCTGTAACTGGCTTCTTTCACTTAGCACACTGTTTTTAAGGTTCACCCATATTAAAGTGTGTGTCAGCGCTTCATTGCCAAGTAACATTCCATTGCATGGGTAGACTCCTTTTTTATCTGTTCTCCTGTGGGTGGGTCAGTTGGGTGGTTTCCACTTTCTGACTGTTACAAGTACTGCTTCTATTAACATTCATGTAGATGGTTTTGTGTTTTCATTTCTCTTGGATATGTACCCAGGAGTGGAATTGCTGGATCATATGACAACTCTGTTTAGAGTTATCATTTAAAGAACTGCCAAATTTTTTCCACCGTGGTGGCACCATTTTTAACTCATCAATGAGAGTATTTGAAGAAGTTTGAATCTCATATTCAGGAAGTCTCTGACCATGTACACTGGCGGTGGTCATAGACTTCCGTGGGCCTTGTTGGTCACTCTCTAGGAAGCAGGGCCTCTTATAAGATTGGGCTCATGATCTGGAGGGACACTGGAGGTTGGTGCAATGATAAATGGCTTTCGCTGGATCCCACTGCCTAGCAGTGTCTCTAGCTTGGCAAGAAGCATCCTCGGAAGGATAGACTCTCTTGTCTAATTCCACAGACCAGGGTCATCAGGGGAACAGGCCTCCCCCCCAGGCTGTGTAAGACCCCACTAGAGGCTATTGGCAAGTTCTGGTAAAGGACAGTTGAGAAGCTCTAGCTGGGGCCACATTAGCTGATAGAGATGGGCTGTGGGTGTGAGCCTAGCCTAAGACCAGGCATCTGAGGACAGACCCAGGAGCTCTGTGCCCATGAGAGCCTGGGAACAAGGCCTTAGACACTGTTAGCCTTGGTGGGCTCCCTTGCAGTAGATGTTTGAGATGAGCCTCAGTTCCAGGGAAAGCCACCAATGCCATCAATTGTCGCTGTGCCATGGGGGCTGTCTGGTGCAAACTAGGATGTTGAGCCACATCCCTGGGCTCTGCCATTCCATGCGAATGGCACTACCCCCCCCCCCCCGATTGCATCAAACCAAAATGTCTCCAGACTTTACCCAGTGTAGTTGGTGGGGCAAAATTGTCCTGAGAACTATTAGTCTAGGCCAAGGAGGACAGTGTCACTGTAGCAGCCAGGCAACCTGAGAAAGTGAAGCACTTAGACCAGGCCCCCGGGGAACTGAGAGACTGAAAGGAAAGGCTGAGTGGGGGTGGGGCTTCACCCAGAAGGTTCTCCTTTCTTTCTCTGCCCTGGCATTTACCCGTAAGCCCTCTGATCACCTCCTGGGTCAGAACAGAGACGAGAGGTGGGACATAAGCAGATAAGGCACAAGTCTAATGGCCCCCATGCCTCCTTCCCCCAGGGGTTATTGCTGGGGACATTGTCGGTGTCCTCCTATTCCTCATCCTCGTGGGCCTGCTGACTTTCTTCCTAAGGAAGAGGTGAGACAGCACAAGACTGACCAACCGCATGGAGGTAGGGGCCGGGGACAGGATCAGGATCCCTGGTTCCAGGCTCACTCCCTGAGCCTTTCATGCCAGCGTCCTTTCTCCAGGTATAAGAAGAGCCAGAAGAAGTCAGCACCCGGGGACCTGGTCTTCAGGTGAGCAGGGGGTTTGGGGAGCATCCAAAAGAGTCACCATCAGGTCAGAACAAGGGACATGTGCTGGTCGGTGGATGGGTCAGAGGGTACAGCCAGTGAATCTACCCACACTGATTTCAGAAAGTCCTCATGCCCTCTGCAGCAGGGGTCACAACATTCTCATTGCTCCCCACCCCCAACCAGCCTGGGTCAGTGACTTTGCAATCAGTTCCAGTTTCAACTCTGGGACTTGCATTCAGCCAACAAAATAGTAACTGGATACCTATTATGTGTCAGGCACTGTCCTAGATGCTGGAGAAACAGTGACTTAAAGATTCCTGTCCTTGTGGAGCTTCCATTCCACCCCAGGAAAATAGTGATAAGCAAGATACCAAAGAGTGTGATACTTACTTGGAGACAAATAAAGCAAGAGGTAGAGCTAGGAAGGATAGAGGGACATTTTAGGTAGGGTGTTAAAATTAGAGGAAATTGCAAATAGGGTGTCCAGGAAAAGCCTCGCTGAGAAGACAACTAAGAGGAAATCACTTGAACACAGACTCGAACCAAGTGAGGGAGGAGCCGTGTGGATGTCTAGAGGAAAGGTATTCCAGGTAGATGGACCAAAAGTGCAAAGGCTCTGGGGCAGGGGCGTGCCTTGTGGGTCTGTAGAACATTGTGTTTCTCAGAGACTGAGCAGAGTGGGTGAAGAGGAAGGTAGTAGGAAATGAGGTCTGATAGGTGGGACCAGATCAGGTAGGACCTCATAAATGAAAGCAAGGACTTTGTTTTTATCCTGAGATGGGAGTTTTTGGAGTGTTTTGAATATGTCAGTGACACAGTCTCACCTATTTAGGAAGCAAAGGCGAGAATAGGGAGATAGAGGAAGAGCTGTGTTATAATTCAAACAAGAGGTGATTATGTCTTGGACCAGGAAATGGTCAGAATCTACATGCAGTGTGAGTGTTTGAACAGAAGATCTGGTTAAAGAATGGGTGTGTGGTGGGAGTCAGATAGGGCTCAAGGGGGACCCCAAGGAATGTCACCTGAGCACCAGGAAAACTGGCATTATCATTGCTTGAAGTCAAGTGACTATAGGGAGCAGGTTTGGGTGGATTGGGTCTTGGTGGTGGACACATCATGTCTGAGCTGCTTGGTGGACATGCAAGTGGAGGCATTGGGGTGGTGGTAGGATAAACAGCTCGGTAGTTCAGGAGACACTGTGAAAATGTCTTCATCACTCTGAATCCTCCTCAGACTGGGTCATAGTCATCAGATCTTGTTGGAATGATCCCCAGGGATAGGTAGAGGAGAGATGGGACAGGGAGAGAAGGGGAGTTGGGAGACCAGCTGTAATGGCCTGGGTGCAAAGGAATGAGTTATAAACAAAGGCAGTGGCCATCAGATGCAGATGCATGAGGTAGAATGAATACAAGCGTGGGGGAAGGTGATGTCCAGTTTCTTCTCTGCCATAGAACCTGTTCTGGCCAGTGTCCCACCCTAGTGAAGTTGACCTCTCCCCACCTTACTGCATGCCACCTGCCTTACACAGCATCTGTAACAAATCACCACAGTTCACTGGATTCCCAGTCTAGCCCTCTCTATATGTCGAGAATTCTATCATCCCCAATCTCAGCGCGTATGGTCGGACGTCCAAGTCATAGCCCTTGAGGACATCTAGGTGGAGTTTCCAGGGGTCAGGTGGGGAAGTGGTTCTGAAGCTCAGGAGAGCAATAAGCAAGGACTAGGAATAGAGATTCCAGAATCAAAAACGTGGAGATCGAAAGTGAAGTGGCAGGAGTGGACAAACCCCCACATGGAGTGTGTGTCTGGTGAGGAAAGAGGACAGACTCCTGAGAACACCCACCTTTTAGGATGGCCAGATGGAGGGGTCCACAGAGGAGATGGAGGAGCAGCAGCCAGGGAGGTGGTGGTGCCAAGTGGGAGAGGGTAGACCTGGGGAAAACGAAGAAGCATCAGTAGAGCTAAGTGCTGCTGAGCGGTCACTGAGGGTAGATTGAAAGGTGGCCCTTGGAACTGGAGATAAGGGGTGGGGGAATGAGACAAGGGGACTTTGGAATAGAACATTGTTCCCTTGGAGGAGGGGTGTGAACACCAGGCCTTGGTGAAGTGTAAGAAGGAAGCAGAGAAAACTGGTCCACCTGAGAAGTGAGTGTGAAACAGTGTTTTAATAAGCCAATTTACCCTTTGGGTGTAAGGCCAGTACCACTGGGGGGACTGCACCACTGAAAAGACAGTTTACTGTACTCACAGAGCTCAAGAGACGAGCCATGTGGGGAAGCACCCAGGTGTATTGGGAAGTAGGGGAGACATGAGCAAGAACTTGCATTGTGGTTTCTTCAGGAAGGGACAGGAATTGCAAGGCAAGTGGGCTTCATTTGGATCATTTCATGGACTCTGGGGCGTGGGGGCTATCTCTTGTTGTCTGGTACCTGCCTTTGTGGCCCAGACTGTGCCCCATAAAGGAGGCAGTGAGGTGCGTCTTTAATTAGCTGCTCAAGAAAGGGAACGGAGTGGCCCCTATCCAAGGGTTCCAAAGCTATGTCCAGACAGCAGTAATCAGACTATATTGCACAGGGGAAGAGAGAGAGCTGGAGCTGGAGCAACATGAGATCTAAGGCTTTTTCTTTCTTTTCTTTTCCTTCCTTCCTTCCTTCCTTCCTTCCTTCCTTCCTTCCTTCCTTCCTTCCTTCCTTCCTTCCTTCCTTTCCTTCCTTCCTTCCTTCCTTCCTTCCTTCCTTCCTTCCTTCCTTTCTTCCTTCCTTCTTTCCTTCCTTTGTTTTTTTTTAATATAGAAAAGAGATTAGCATCTTTCTAAGTCAGGGAAAGAGGAGTGGGTACAGATGTGAAAGACAGGGAAGAACTGATGGCTGGCGAAGGGGGGAGTGGGCTGGAACCAAGGAGAAGAGGACTGGCTCCAAATGGAGAAGAAATATCTTCTCCTTTTTTGAACTAAAAAAATACCTAATTACAGTGAGGTACACATAACATAACAATGTCTTAACCATTTTCAGTGCACAGTTCAGTAGTGTTAATAAGTACATGCATATTGTTGTGCAGCCATCACCACCAGCATCGCAGAACGCTTATTCTGCAAAACTGAAACTCTGTCCCATCAAACAACAACTCCCTGGCCTGCCCTTCAACCCCTGACACCCACGTTCTCCTCTCCATTTCCATGAATTTGACAGTTCTGGGTACATCATATAAGTGGAGCCATATAGTGTTTATTCTCTTGTGACTGGCTTATTTCACTGAGCACAGTGTCCTCAGTGTTCGTTCATCCATGCTGTGGCAGGGGTCAGAATCTCCTCCCCTACCCCTTTATTTTTGACTGTCCTAAATTGTTTATTGGGTAAGAATTTTACAAACATTATATTAGCGGTAACGGTGTAGCTGGAGAGTATTGCACCTTCTCCAGGCTGCGCGGTGAGAACCACCAATAATAGTATGGTAGAACTTGTAGCCCTTTCCGAGGCCACAGCTCCTGCGGTCTGCAGATGTCAGCCCTTGCATCTTCCTGTGCTTGTGGACTGGTTTGGTGATCCACTGGTTATCAGGATTCTGTATGATAGCTGTATGGAATGGATCAATGAGGATAACCTCAAAGAATTTGTATGTGGAATCTTCACCAACCCAGTAAGAATTCAGGACTCTTAGAGCCCCACAATGGCATCCAGCTTGCTCCTCAGCAACAGACTGAAGGCTTCAAGCAAACTTTACCATGATGAACAGACTTGCCATAGGTCACATCTTTAGGAACTGGGCGTTTGCAGCCACCATGGTGCACACAAATCTGATATATGACATAACCTTGCTTGGCCTTGTATCCCAGCTTGCACACTTTATTGAGCTAGGTGGAGTGGGGCCCGATGGAGCTCAGAGGGCTGATGGTACTGCAAGCAGCCCACCCTGAGAAGAAAGCACATTACATCAGACTGCTTCTTCCTCTATAGCTCCTGGATGTACTTGTAAGTGCCCATCATAGCTTATGTGATGACTGTGGCCAGACAAAAGGCTGTCCTTCCTTTTTAAGGCTGAGTAATACCCCAGTGTGTGGATAGACCACATTTTACTTATATCCATTGATGGACACTTGGGTGCTTCCACTTTTTGGCCATTGTACATAATGCTGTTATGAACATAACTGTGCAAACATCTCATCAAGATATTGCTTTCAGTTCTTTTGACTATATGCCCAGAAGTATAATTAATGAATGAAAAACATTTTTTTTTTGATCTAGCAATTCCACTTGTGGATATTTATCCAAAGCAAACAAAGTCATCTCGAAAAGACATATGCACCCACATGTTCATTGCAGCATTATTCATAGTAGCCAAGACATGGAAACAACCTAGATGTCCATTAATGGATGACTGGATAAAGGAAATGTGGTTATATGTATATATATGATAGAATATTACTCAGCCATAAAAAGAAGAGAATCCAGGTACTTGCAACAACATGAATGGATCTTGAGGTCATAATGCTAAGTGAGATAAGTCAGACCGAAAAACAAATACTGTATGATCTCACTTACGTGTGGAATCTAAAAATAATTTAGAAAAACACAAACTCATAGATATAGAGAGTAAATTGATGATTGCCAAAGGCTGGGGGATGAAGGGGCGGGTGAAGCAGGTGAAGGTATCAAAAGGTAGAAACTTCTAGTTATAAAATAAATATGTTCTGAGGATGTAAGCAACAACAAAAACACCTTTTCTTTTATCCCAAAGGCATAGGATTAAAGGAGGTTAAAATTTTTATCCCCTTACCTTCAGCTTCCAGGGGGACATCCAGGCAGATGACTTTGCTGACCATGTCTGGAGGAATGAGAAGGATAGCAACTGTGGCTTTGTGGAGGAGTATCAGGTGGGGCGAGGACAGAGGGGCTCAACTAAGCTCCATGCACCCACCAGACCTCTCCATAGCCTTTGGAATTAAATAGAAGTAGCGACATGTGTCTGCAAAAGTTCTCAGACACGATTCTGTTTTCAAATCATTGAAATCTTACACTATAAGAGGTCCTTGGGTCAGTCTTAGAGAAAGCATCTTGGTTTTCCCCTGACATCCCTCTCTCTAGCCTACCCCTCCAGTTCACACCATCCCCAAAATCCTCCTGAATACTCCACAGGGATGGTGGTACACACATATTTTCATTTCCATGGGTGCTACAGAACTCTGGAGTGAGGGTAAATGGGGGGCATTGAAGAAGGCAAAGAGAGCAACAGGGGTGCCCTCCAGTGAGGGTGGAGGGGTTCTAACCTCTGCATACCCTTCCTCTGCCTCTGCTTCCAGCATTTGGCCCTGGGGGGCCACAGCCAGTCTTAGATGGTGGCCTCAGCTCCAGAAAACAGTGTAAAGAACCGGTACAGAAATGTGCTGCCCTGTGAGTCTAAAGCTTCTGCTGACTTGTTCCCAGTGTAACTTTGTCCATGCCCTATCCCAGCCTGTCCCTTGTTCCTTGTCCCTGGGACATAAGTGTCCCCAACTCACTCTTCCCTGTGGAGGTCCCCTACCCCCCTCAGAGCTCCCAGTGTGTCTGCGGCTCAGCATGACTTCAGCTCCTGGGGCCCAGTCTGGTCTGGGCCTTTCTGAGTCTCTCGCCTTTGTCTACACCACTGGTGCTGGCCTCTTCCCCCAGATGACTGGTGCCTCTGAAGTCCCTCCACAGGGAGCCGGGGTCTGACTACATCGACCCCAGCTTCGTACCTGTAGGTTGTGGCCGGGAGCTGGGAGGGTACTCAGGGGGCCCAAGGATGGCCTCAGGGGTCATTGCTTTCTGTTTCTTCAGCCAGGGTCTCTGGAGCCCCCAGGAGTTCATTGTGGCCCAGGGTCCCCTGCCCCAGATGGTGGGTGACTTCTGGCACCTGGTGTGGGAGCAACAGAGCCATAGCCTTGTCATGCTGACCAACTGTGTGGAGTTGGGTCGGGTAAGAGGTCTGGGACTGACCCTCATTTAGACCCTGGCCCAGACCTTGCTGGCTCCCTCTCATAGAACCCCAGGCTCCTGCATCCCCCTCAGGCCATGCAGCAGTCCACGTATTGGGTGAAGCTGATCTATTGACCTTGGGATAGAGGGTCTTCCTGGCTGAGGCGCATGTACACCTTGCCACCTATGGCTCCTGCCTGGTCATCAGGGCAAGGGGTGCCCTGGCTCTGAATATGAGACACCATGCAGAGGTACCCCAGGTGGGTTCTCGGGGCTTCCTGTTCTCTGATGTCCTCTTGTCCCAGCCAGGTGAAGTGTGAGTATTATTGGCTTCTAGACGCCCAGCCTTGGACCCACAGGCACCTGCAGGTGACCCTGGAGGGTGAGCAGGTGATAGAGGACTGGACTATATGGGACGTGAAGCTCTGGCATGTGCGTCCAACCTTCTGTCATTCCCCCAGAGACCCCAGTGTGCCCCAGGGATGCCCCCACCCATCAAAAACCATCACCCTCCCCATACCCTGGTTTTGAGTTCTTCCTCCCCAAACCCCTCGGTCTAGACACATGAGCAGAGGATTCTCCATGTGCGTCGGTTCCACTTTGTGGCCTGGCCAGACCACAGCATGCCCCACTCCCCCGACCCCTTGCTGGCCTTCTGGAAGGTGCTCAGGCAGTGGCTGGACCAGACCCCGAGGGGAGGCCCCCCAATTGTATACTGCAGGTGAGTATACCCTGAGGCCTCCCCTTGTGAAAGTAATGCCCCCTCAGGACTCAGGGACCCAGAAAGCAGGTTACTTGGGTCCTTGTGCACTTCTAGATGAGGTAGTGATGGAGGCAGAGGGCAAAGAGGCAGTGATGCAGCTTGGGAGCAAAGATATGAGGACATGGATGAAAAGATGGGAAAGCAAGTCAGAAAGGCAGTGGAGGAAGAGGGAGAAACAGCCAGAGGTTCTGAGAAGCATTGAAACTCCTCCTTGGGCCCCTGTGCAGGGCTTCATCCCTCAGTCGCTTTGCTTTCCAGTTTATGCTGAAGCCATAGGGGAGTTGCTCCAGAGTGACGCCCAGCCTCTGAGTGGGGACTCCCAACATCTCCACCAAACCATGCCTTAACACCTGCCCTGTCCCAGAGTGGTCCCTGTGGCGGCATCCCCAGCAGCAGACTTTCCCCTACCAGTGTAAAAGGAAGTCACCTGCAGTAGCTTAGACTTGTAGCTTGAGCCATAAAGAGAAGTGGAGTGCTGATTCATGTGATGATGTCTGTGAAGCTCAGAAACGGGGGCTGAGTAAAAGAAACTGGCCATGTATGATTCCATTTACATGAAATGTCCAAAACAGGCAAATCCACCAGGAAACAGTGGGGGTTGCCAGGAGCTAAAGGGAGAGGAGAATGAGGAGCGGCTGCTTCATGAGTGAAGGGTCTCCTTTCAGGGAGATGAAAGTGTTTAGAAACTAAATGGAGATGACAGTTGCACAACACTGAATGTACTAAAATACTGAGTGTTCACTTTAAAATGATGAATTTTTTTTGTTTAAAAATTTTTAACAAGTTATCATCTTGGAAGTTCATCTTCCCATGTATGAACCCCAGGTCTGTCACCTACTAGCTGAATGACCTGGGACAAACAACTTCACCTGGCACAGCATCCACTTCCCCATCTGTATCATGGGTCTTCTGACCGTCCCTATTTCTCAGGCATGGGAGGAGTGAGGCAGGCATGTGCAGCACTTGGAGCAGGGCCTGGTAGGTAGAAAGGACTCCAGAGAGTCACACGTAACTGTGTTCCCCTTTATTAAGTGCCCCTACTTACACCGTGGCCCCCAGAACTCTGCCTCACTGAATAATACGCCAATCCCTGGGCACTCCAAAAACAGATCTCTCCAGTCTGTCTTAAGATCCCCCTCCCATGGCCTGACCTCATCTTGTCCCTGCCTAGTGCTGGCGTGAGTCACATGGGCACCCACATTGCCCTGGATGTCCTATTGCGGCAGCTGGAGAATGAGGGTCTCGTGCGGCCCTTCAGCTACATGAGGAAGATGCGGGAAAGCTGGCCGATGATGGTGCAGACTGAGGTGACGGGGCTCCTGAGGGGACACGGTAGGTGGGTGTGGGGCCCCAGGGGAAAGTGGGCCAAAGCTCACCTCTCCCTGTGTCTCCTTCCCAGGCTCAGTACGTGTTCCTGCACCAGTGTATCCTGAGGTTTCTCCAGCAGTCATCCCTAGCACCAGCCGAGAAGGGGACCACATATGAGAATCTGCTCTTTGAGAATGAGGCTGCCATCCAGGCCCACCAGGGGAAGCTGAGCTTGGGGCGCTGAGACCCCAGCCCAGCCAGATTCAAACTCTGCATCTAGACTTCAGCCCAAATTCCTGGACCCCTGGGAAAGCAGAGGACTGGGGTCCCAGAGTCCTGGGTCTTGCAGGAGAGACTGGCAGCCTGCACTGCTTCCCTGTGGGAGGGAGGTTAGGTAGGATCTGAGATCCCACCAGAAGATAATGGGAGGAGGATGCTAGGGTCTTCCAGAACAAGCTGGCCGCGTTCTGAGGAAGGGAGGGAAGGAAGGAAGGAAGGAAGGAAGGAAGGAAGGAAGGAAGGAAGGAAGGAAGGAAGGAGGGAAGGAAGGAAAGGAAAGGAGGGAGGGAGGGAAGGAGGAAGGTCAAGGATTCTGGCTGCCCAAGGAGCCAGGGCAGCCAGGATCCCACCCATCTTTTACTCCAGAAACCAAATCAGTTTTCTAGGATCTCAGGTTTCCCAGCACCCCCTGTCTATACATATCTTTTTCTTCTATTCCATAATTTATTAAATTACTATCCTCCTCAGAGACACTTGCCCCAATGGATTTCTGGGTTTGGAAATGATATTGGGGGACGGGGGTGTTCCTGGGGATGGGACGTTTAGGTACTGAGGCAAACGTCCTCCTAGGGAGGAAACTAGATGGGCCTACAATTTTGCCGCTGAAAAACGTAGATTGGAAAGGTTGAGTCTCAGAGAAGGCTGGAGGTACAGAGTTCCGTGTCCAGGGTCTGGGCGGTATGGATACGGTTCCCTAAAGCAAAGAACATGGGGGCTTTGCCTCTTGGGGCTAGCAATGGGGGATAGACTTAGTGGGATGGTGTCTGCAGCTAATATGCTAGAGACTTTCACATTGAGTCTCTTGTCTGGATATCTGAATACTAGCGTCTCCGGAGAGGGTCTCCTTGGTCCTAGACCGAGTACCCTGGCTCCTGGTTCTTTGGGCAGTACAGTGGGTGCGGATGGGTTGGGGCTAGATGCCAGAGGGCTGGACTAGAAGGCAGAAAATCCTGGGAGACCAGGATGAATATCCGTCAGCTCCCTGGTGTTTCCTGCCTGGGGGAGGGACAAGGGGTGGGTCGGGGCTCTCCACCTACCCGAGACCGAGACCGAACACGCAGGCGCGCGCGCGCACGCACACACACACACACACACACACACACACACACACACACACACACACACACACACTCCCTCACCAGACCCCCTCCAACACACACACACCGGCCCGGCTCCGCCCAGCCGCGCACCCGCCCCACCGCCCTTCGCATCAGCACCCAGGACAGCGCCACCCGCCCGCATCAGTGTTGAGGCCCGCGCAGCTGCGTCTCCTGGGAGGGTCCCGTCCAGCTGGTAAGGAGCTGTTGGGATCCCCTCCCTAAACCCCATCCTTCCTCCCATGCCTAGAGGGAAGGGGTGTGTGCGTGTGCGGGAGACCTCGTGTGGGACCAACAGAGGGAGTAGGAGGACTAGACCCTGAAACATTGAGACTGGGATTTAGACAGATGTGGGGACAAAGAGCCAGAGGAGAGGGAAGGGTGAGCAGGGGGAAAGAGTGGGAGACCCTGGGAGACCGAGACCAGATAACAAGCAGAGGGCAAGCAAGACGTGGGGGAGCGGCGAGGGTCTGATGGGGGTACAGACAGAAGTAGGGAGTCAAGAGCTAGGAGTAGGGGTCGAGGCGGTCGTGAGAATAGGTGTGAACACAGAGCTCAAGATGCGCGGGAGAGACCAGCAGGCCGAGAAGGCTGGGAGCCCAGCAGAGGCAGCAGAATGCCCCTCGCCCCCGCATTTCTGGAAAGAGTGGAAGAGGAGGGACGTCCGAGTCCGCTCCCAGGACCAGATGTGGAGGGAGACCCCAGATGTGGGCGCCTGGACCGACGGGAAGGTCGCCCCTCCCCACCCTCGCTCATCCGGGGATCCGGTCTGGGGTCCCAGGCACGACACGGCACGGAGCCAGCCAGCCCCGCGGGGACTTGGCTTCCGTGCGTAAGCTCCGCCCGTTGTCGTGGAAACGGGCTATTGCCAGGGCAACAAGCGTGGCTCCCACCCCACCCAAAGCGGAGCCAGGCGTTGCTCTAGGCAACCTGGGGCGCTGGTTCCCAGGCTCTCCTTTGCCCACTTGCAGAGGGGCAAGAAAAGGGCGAAAGTGAGCGGGGATCCCTGCGGGGGTCCCGGAAGGAGAGGACACCCCTTCGGGATGGGACTAGGTCCGGGAACACAGCCACAACGTGCGCCCTCCGTCGGGGGAGGATGAAACGACATCCCCGGCATGCCACCGTGCAGCCGGTCGCCCAGGGTGCAGATGTGGGTTCTTTGCTGTTGGGAAGACTCCATGGTGGCACGGGGTGGGCGTGGGGCGCTAGGGCGCTTGGCTGCCTCCGCAGAAAGGACCATAGGACCCCGCCGCCATGTTCCCGGAGCCCCCAACCCCCGGGCCTCCTGCGTCTGACTCGCTTCCGGACTCGAGTCGCATCAGCCAGGGCCCAGGTGAGCCAGACCCGAGGCAGGAGCCGAGGGAAAGCCCGGCCAGGATTCCCGGGGGCGGTATTCGGACGGGCATGCTGGGCTGGCGGGATGAAAAATCCAGGTAGTATCGTGGTGGAATCTAATTGAAATAGAAAATGAACAGATTTGCCACAAAAATGAGAACTAGATCAAGGGGTGTGGAATAGATTGGAATCTTGGCTTGGTGAACTGTAAGGTCCACCTCTCCCCTTTTAAAGATAGAGAAACAGAGGCCCGGTGAGGGGGTTAAGGCTTCTAAGAGCATCAGGACTTGAGCAGAAAATTAGAATAGGGGTTGGAAGTCCTAGGCAAGAAAAGCTGGATGGTGTCAGCCTGGATTAGGGCATCAAATCACTTTATAGGTGAGATCAGTAGGAAGAAAAACATGGGAGTACAACGGAATGGATATGGCTGGAGGGAAAATGAAGCCAGGATTCCAGCTTCCACAAGTCATCCGGACTGAACTACCCAGCTTGCTTCCTAAGGCCTCAATGTCTGTTGTGTCCATTCACTCTGCAGTGCCCCCCTGGGCCCTGGCCACAATCGTCCTGGTCTCAGGCCTCCTCATCTTCAGCTGCTGTTTCTGTCTCTACCGGAAGCATTGTCGGAGGCGGATGGGCAAGAAGAGCCAGGCCCAAGCCCAGGTCCACCTACAGGAAGTGAAGGAGTTGGGCCAGAGTTATATAGACAAGGTCTGGCCTGGCCCAGCCCCTCAGCCCTGCCCCTTTCTTCACCCCTGCTCTCTTCCATAGCCCAGCAACCTCAGTCCCTGCACCCTTCCCCCACACCCACCTCATTTGCCCATCTTTCCTGTGTGTCTAGCCCCAAACTGGATCCTGGGGACCTGGAGATGGACCAGACCTACTCACTGTTCGCAAGGACCTTCCAGCTTGGTGGAGAAATTAGACACACACATAGACATTCACAATTCAGGGTTGTATGTGGCATGTTAGTGGCAGTACAGGGCATGTGGAGGTGCAGAGAAACCACCTGACAGTCTAGAAGGTCCCAGAGGCTTCCCGGAGGAGGCGACACATAGAGTTAACCAAGAATAGAGAGGATATTCTAGCTCAAAGGAAGCACATGTACAGAGGCTTGGAATCCAGGTTCTGACATGTATTTGTAAAACAAAGAGTCATTTCCACACTGGCTGGGGTGTAGAGCACAGATCCACTGTGCCCTAGAGTGAAGTGGCTAGAGAGCTAGCAGTGTCCATGTAATGAGGGTGGTTGGGAGCTGTGGAGAGTTTTGAGCAGGAGAGGACAAGTTCAGATGGGTGTTAGGATGAACACCCTGGAACTCATGTGGGGCACTGACCTGGGGCAAAGAGACCATGGAGGAGGTCTCATAGCAGCCCTGAGAAGAGAAAGGAACCATGAGCTGGAAGAGGCCATTGGGGTGGAAAATGAAAAGTTACAGGTGCAAGGACTTGAGTATTAGGTCTCCGAATGCAGAGTGAAATGATGCTCACCTAGAACCAAGGAGCCCTGGGTTTCTAACCGAGAGAAACCAGCTGTGTGACCTTGGAAAATTCACTGTTTCTCTCTGACCCTCAAGTTCCTGGTTCATAACTAGTATTTCCCCTCACTCTCAACAAGTAGCTGTTATAATTCTTACCTATAAGGGAGGCCCTTTAGGGTTCTGGTATCCAGTCTCCATCCCTACCCTTTAGCCAGTGACAGTCAAAGACCATGTGCATCAAAATCATCTTCAGTACTTGTTGAAATGTAAATTCTGGACCTTGCACCAAACCTACTGAGTCAGAATCTCTAAAGTGAAGGCATTTTACCACACTACTCATGGGAATTCTGATTCTCATTGAATTTTGAAAATTGGTAACTTAGGTTAAGAAGCCTTCTGGTTTACTTGTTCTAATTTAGAATGGAAAATACACAGCAAATATGCCATTTCTCCTCCATATTGTGCTGTGAAAAGATCACTAATCAAAATAGCAATTTGCACAACCGCCCCAATACATCTATCAGCTATGAAATAAAATCTCCTGCTTCCTTCCTGAAGGCAATGAGACACTATTGTGCTTGTTTTTCTAGTTTAGGCATGGTTACCCATTGCAACGTGTGTTCCCCAACCATAGCAGACATCACTAATCAAACATTGACATACTGTATATGTGTTGCTATGGCTATTCCCTGCCTCTGGCAGATATCACTAGTCAAACACTGACTCTCCTTAGCCTACAATTGCTCAAGGTGTAGCTAAGGGGATGTATGGGTCTCCCTTGGCTTCTTAGTCTGGAGGATAACAGGAGGGAAGGTTCACCAGCCTCTGCCTTGGGCTCCCTAAGGTGCAGCCAGAAGTAGAGGAGCTGGAGCCAGCACTGTCCGGGCTTGGGCAGCAGGTGACAGAGAAGCATGAGCTAGGACGACTGCAGTACTCACTGGATTACGATTTCCAGAGTGGCCAGGTGGGTGTGGATCATGGGGAGGTTTTGGCAGGAGGTGGAGGGTCCAGAAAAAAAGTTAAGACTGGGGCGCCTCATCACTGTACAGCTGCTGGTGGGCATCCTGCAAGCCAAGGGGTTGGCGGCCTTGGACTTGGGTGGCTCTTCGGACCCCTATGTGCGGGTTTACCTGCTGCCAGACAAGAGGAGGCGGCATGAGACCAAGGTACACCGGCAGACGCTGAACCCACACTTTGGGGAGAACTTTGCCTTCAAGGTAAGCACCTGGCCTCAGTGCCCCACACTTGGAAGCCTGCCCCCAGTCCCTAGAACACTGAGGACCGACTCATTCTGCTTTTTCTGGAAGTAGCCACAACTCAAGTGGCAGCTACCAGCTCTGGGGACTAGCTCCTGGGTGGTCCCTTTGGGGCACTACAGACCCCTGGGCTGTTCCCTTGGTCCTTGGGTTGTCCCCTTTGGGTTCCATGAACTGCCCCTCCCCCCAACTATCCCCTGTGCCTCTCGCTGCCCGACTTGTCTCCTTTGCCTTGATGTGCGGTGCCCCACTTTCTCTCTGATTGTCTTCTCTCTACCTGTGCTCTCTGGGCGCACCCCCTCCAGGTCCCCTACGTAGAGCTGGGGGGCAGGGTACTGGTCATGGCAGTGTACGACTTCGACCGCTTCTCCCGCAATGATGCCATCGGGGAGGTGCGGGTCCCCATGAGCTCCGTGGACTTGGGGCGGCCAGTACTGGCCTGGCGCGAGCTGCAGGCGGCTCCGCGGGAGGAGGTGAGCACACTTGGCCCCGCCCTCGCAACTGGGCCCGCCCCACTCCCAGTCTACTGTTTCCAGATGTTCTACCTGCTGCAGAGTGGTACCCTCAAGGGTGCTCCTGGTAGGTTGCCGCCTCCCCCCTCGGATCACACCACTGGAGTCTTAGCTCTGACCATTCCACTCCAGGGCAAGGGGAAGCGAAGAAGGGTGGCAGAGGGGACGATGTGCAGTGGGGACTTTGGAGATGGGTTCCTCTCTGTCTTTTAGCAGGATAAGCTAGGGGACATCTGCTTCTCCCTCCGCTATGTTCCCACTGCCGGGAAGCTCACGGTCATCGTCCTGGAGGCTAAAAACCTGAAGAAGATGGACGTTGGAGGGCTTTCAGGTGTGTGGGAAGCAAGGAGGTGATGGTGGGGCAGAGGGAGTCCTCTGGCTGAGGTTGGCAGTTTCTCCGCTGGAGGGTCCCTAGAGAGAGAGGGAAGTTCAGGCTACAATGAGAGGATATAGATTCCATTTGGGCACAAACAGAAGAGACCTGAGGGGTGCATGGGATACCTCTTCCAAAGAAGAGTCTCATGCCATCCCCTGAATCTGACACCCCTGGACTCAGCAGTGGAGGGTCTGAGACTCCTGCTTCCTCTCTCCAGATCCATATGTCAAGGTACACCTGCTGCAGGGTGGCAAAAAGGTGCGGAAGAAGAAAACGACCATCAAGAAGAACACCCTGAACCCCTATTACAACGAGGCCTTCAGCTTTGAGGTGCCCTGTGACCAAGTTCAGGTGAGCTAAGATCAGGTCCAGGTCCAAGTAGTCCCTCCTCTCGAGCCCCAGGCCCCTAGAAACACCCCCCCCCCCATTGTTAGGGGAAAGGGACTCTTAGCTATCCCATGAAGTCAGAGCCTGGGTTCTGAGCTTGTGTTTTCAGTTTCCCTCTGAGAACCAGGTGGCCCCAAGCAGGACCTGAATGCCCCCCTCCCCCAGGAGCCATGGCTACTAAAAAAAAAAGAGACTTCTCCACAGCCCTTTAGGGGCAGGCCCCTTTAGCCACCTTAGAGTCCTGGAGGTCGGCCCTCCTTAGGAGGCTGCTTTCTAAGAAGGCCTCTAACTATCCTTTTGCAAACGGGGTCCTGAGGGTTTCTTGCCTGTGGAATCTGATCACATGGAAAGAAAGATTTCAGAGCACCTCCAGCCCCTCCTGGTGCTTCCACCCCCAAGTCTCCTTATTCCTCTTCCTCCCCTGCCCACCCAGAATGTCCAGGTGGAGCTGACCGTGTTGGACTACGATAAGCTGGGCAAGAATGAGGCCATTGGGAGGGTGGCTGTAGGGGCAGCAGCTGGTGGGGCCGGCCTGCGGCACTGGGCAGACATGCTGGCCAATCCCCGACGGCCCATTGCCCAGTGGCACTCATTGCGGCCCCTTGACCGGGTGAGGCCACTGCCTGCACCTTGACCCCACCTTCAAGCCCCTGACCTCAGACTGCTGGTCAAAGCCACACTCAGGCCTACCTTTAAGCCTCCTCTGACTACTAGCTAGCTGCCCCACCCCCCGCCCCGGTCATCTGACCTATTCCTGCCTTCTCACCCCCATTATGCCAATCATGATAACTTGCCAACTCTTTCACAGCATATACTCAGCAGTCCCAGGGACCTCTGTGGGGAGGGGAGCAGTTTGGTTCTCGACCTACCCACCCACCCACCCATGGTCCAACCCTCTGCTTTGACAATCTGAGCCCATCCTGCTGTCTCCTTCACTCAACACAGGACCACCCACTCCTGTCCCAGTCTAATTCCTGCACTCCCCCTGGGGCCAAATAAATACTCAGCAACTTTGGTGGCCTGGCTGGGTGCTTATTGTTGGGAGTGGGAAGGGGTGGGAGTGGGGGCCTAACAGGGAGCCTCACCTCCAGGGGTGGGATCATATGGGTGGGATTAGGGCTGCCTACCCTGGCAACACACTGAAGAAAACTCACCCATACACACACCCATCCAGCCTCTCACCTACTTGCTCATCTATTCATTCCTTCATTTAATCATTCACTTACCCCTCTGAGTGCTGTGAGGAGTCGATGAAAATTCACTTACTCATTTGTGAGTTTATCATGACTTTTCCAAGGTTGTGTGGCTGGGCAAGGAGAAGAGGATGCAGAGATTTGGGTACTGCTCTTGTGTTGGATGCTAGAACTGATTTGGAGATGTGTCTCACTCAAGTCCCTGCCCTTGTGGAATTCAGGTTGTCACCTAGCCAAGACCTCTCAGCCAGCAAGTGACAGGGCAAGAAGTAAACCCAGGCATGTCTGACACCCAAAGCCATGTTATCAAGGATCTTGCTGTCTTGTTGACCCAATATGAAGTAGCGGGAATCACAGGGTAGACAGTTGTGGCCATTTGGCTGGGAAAGTAGGAGCAGAACTCAGAAGATGATTCCCAGCTGGGGATAGGAAGGATGAGCTGGATTTTTTAGGGGGAGAATGGAGAGGATGTTAGCAGGAACAATGTAAAAAATACACATCTGAGGACTTGCTTGCTTCTCGTGTGTGCTGTTACCAAATTTCTGAAACCCTGGTGTGTGGTTTGCCCATTTATGTGGTGTAAATACTCTTACTTTGATTTCAAGCCACGAATGTGAAATCACTGAATATGGAGTTGGGAAGAGATGTCTACTAGTGCACCAACATCAAGTATTTCTCAGGGTCAGGATGATGGTCTCAAAATATAAGGCGAAGCCAATGCCCCCTCACGCCACCCCTTCTCCTCACCAAAAAGGAAACATTCATTAATCAAGATAAATAGTATTTTAGTGCGATGTTTTTAAAAATAAAAATGCAAAAAAGAAACCCACAATGAACAAAATGTGAACATTTTAGAGACAGGGTCTGACCCTGCACTTGGACCACTCTGCCTCGTCCTAATCCTGGCCATAGTTCTAATAAAACTTTATGCATAGACAGTCTGTAGTTGCAATTTACCAATTTGATGTTTTTTAAAAAACGATTGCATTAAAATAGTATTTTCTTCATATAGGTACAATAGATGTAAATTACCATAAGACCATCAAAAATAGTAAAAATAGTACAATAAGCAGTATGAGTGTCAAGTATGTATTACCTCTATTTTAATGTAATGTATTTAATTGGAACTTAATTTTCAGTAGTTAATTTAGTAAGAAAATTCATTTTTAGTAATGACTGAGTGTAATAGCCAGGTCAAAAAATTCCAATCAGGGGCCAGTGCCGGTGGGCCCCAGGGCTTCCCCGCGTTTCCCACCTGGTGAGAAGTCCTATGTGGTAGCGTCAGAGCTATTGTTTAAGGTCTAGGCCAACTCATTTAATTTGGATTAATCAAAATTCTTTTCAGTTTTAGTTTTGAATCAGCCCAGGCCTTCCTCATCTCAGAAATTTGGACCTCCCCCGACTCCTCCCTAATCTCTAACAACCCCGCCCCTTCTCGTCCAGCACCGTCGTCATGACAACCGCGTCCACGCGCCTGACTCTGACACGTTCCCAATTGGCCAAAAGTTCGAAGCAGGCGGGTCCCTCTCGCTCTCGTTGGTTAGTTTATCATGGACAAATTCTCACTGGCTGGTTGATCGAAGAGGGCGGGGGCTATAAGCCGTAGTTGGGAGGGGCGCGGAGTTGCAGCGCAGCACCTCACTAGGAGAAAGAGGCCGCAACGGGATATCTGGAAGGATAGAGGTGAGGAGGATGTCACCTGGAGGAAAGGGGCGAGAAATCGGGGGCGGTGAGAGGTGAATGGGTGGTAAACACAGAGACGATGTTCGCAGATTCCTTAGATGTCTGTCCCGCAGGGCGATGACCACACCAGCAGGCTCTGGCACGGGCTTCGGCTCCGTGTCCTGGTGGGGCCTGTCCCCAGCGTTGGACCTGCAAGCCGAGAGTGAGTCCCCCAGTCCAGGACCTTATCTGTCACACAGGCTGCCTTCACAGCCTGGCAGATGATGCGCTAACGTTCTTTGAGGCTCCAACGGTAGGGGGCGTCCCCGGGTGAGGCTTCCCAGGTGGTCTCTCTGCGGACTACGAGTCCCAGAGTGCTTAAAGGCACAGTTCCCTTCAGAATCTAGGCCAGAGGTGTAAAGCCTGCTGGGAGTTGTAGTTCATCATGTTGGGGCGGCTGCAGGGGGCGCTCTCCAAGGCCAATCCCGAGCCTGCTGTCGCCTTGCCAGGTCCTCCTGTGGACCCAGACTCGCAGGCCGATATAGAGCACGGCACCCCGCAGCTTGATGTACTGCTGCTGGGCTCCGTGGATGGGCGGCACCTGCTGCGGACCCTGGCCCGCGCAGCACTCTGGCCTCGCAGGAAGTTCCAAGTGAGCTAAGATTCTGGGTCCTCGTGGAAAGAGGGGGCTGAGATCTTCCACGCCTGGGATCCCCAGGAGCCAGAGACACAGATCTCAGAATCATTCTACTCTGTCTATCCTTCCAGTTCTACGTGCTGGAGAATAATCTGGAAGCTGTGGCCCGACACATGCTGGTCTTCAGTCTAGTCCTGGAGGACCCTGCGAAGATGGGTCTGCAAGGTCAGTTGCAAAGACCTGGGCATTTTGGCCCCCAGTCCCTCTCTGCCCCCCCTGCAGGAATTCTGGCATTTCGATGGTACAGTTAAACATTTTAGATAGACGTTGTTCCCCATTTCATCACTTGCTCACTTGTTTGAGAGAATTTTGGGGAAAATCCACAATAAACTTTCAAGTGTTCAAAACCTCCTACAGTGAGGTAAATCCAGATGAGATTAGGAAACTTCCTGACAGCTAATGAGTCCCCAGATGTAGAGAGAGTTTGGCCGAGTGGAGCTCAGTCCTTCCCAGGCCTCTCAGTGAGAGGTGTGAATCACAGAGTCAGCCTGGAGGAGGCAGACTTGGAAGTGAGACTAAAAGGATGAGGGAGAGGAAAGTTTGGGCAGGGAGGCAGAAAATGATTATTTCTCGGTAACAACAACTTCAGCTCAGTAACTAGAGCAAAGTCTGGACTCAGGCTCTGTTCAAATTCTGGCTCTGCTTCCTGTGTGACCTTGGGCTAGTGTCAGCCCCTTTCTGGACCTCAGTTTCTACATTTATAAAATGGGAAATCTAAAAATTTTTGCCCCACAGAGTACTTTTAAGGATTCAATGAAAACAAACAAACAAACCATATAGCTCCTGGCTATGCATATAGTCAGTGCAACTTAGTGATTATTGTTACGATTATGAATGGTAGCTGTCAGCAGTAGCCCGGAATCTTCATAATGCACTGTTCACACTTCACAGTGTACTTTGTATAAAGTTCTTAAACAACTAGAACTAAACTAATCTTACTTACACCTAACCAAAGGTATAGAGGTCTTTTATAAGGTTCTTAAATAATCAAAATGAAACCATTTATATATGGATATATAAATTTACTGACATAAATATATGTGTATACAACTAAAGGTTATCTCAGATTCTTAATTAAAATGAAACAATTTATACTGTAACATTTTAACATACATATATCTCCATCTCCCTCTGTAACCTTTATTTTTTAAGGCAAGGAAAACAAACATGAAATACAGGTTTGGGGTTATCTAGGGAGGGGGAACAGGTGAGGAGATCTAGAGGTGTAAGTCATTCTTCACATTCTAGCTATTGGGCTGGGTGAGAAGTTTGCCAGGGTCTGTTGTACTCATCATATGACTAGGAAATAAGGATGATCTGCGTCATACAGAACACGCCATTCTATAAAGGGTGTACGACACGGGTCTTATTTTTGGGCTCACGCCTTGCGCCCTGAACCACTTTTCTCCATCCTCCCCGCAGAGAGAAGCGAGACCTTCCTGGAAGTGTGGGGGAACACGCTACTGCGCCCCCCGGTGGCTGCCTTCGTGCGCGCCCAGGCTGACCGCCTGGCACACTTGGTTCCGGAGCCCGACCGCCTGGCAGAGCAGCTGCCCTGGCTCCGCCTGGGCACCCTGAAGGTGCTGCTGCCTGGCCTCGTCCGTCACCGCCTGGGATCCGGGTGGCTGCAAAATGAATGGAGATGGGAGGCCCCAAAGGATTTGCGGTGATGGAGCGGGATGGGGCCTTGGGAGTTCGACCCCTAGCTCCGCGGCTTGCGCTGTGGAATTTGGTCTAGGGGATGGCTTCTACTTTCTGAGCCTCATTTTTTTTTTCATATGAGAAAAGGGAGAATCGTACCCTGGGATGGAAAGGAAGGTCAAACAGGAGAGGCCACTCTCCCTGCAGCCCCTCTCCCTCGCTCTCTCCCCACACGTGCCGGCCGTGCAGTTCCGAGAGCGGGATGCCCTGGAGGCCGTGTTCCGCTTCTGGGCTGGCGGGGAGAAGGGGCCCGAGTCCTTCCCTATTAGATGCCTGTGGGACATGAGGCTGCGCCACTACCTGGGTTCCCGCTACGACGCCCGGCGCGGTGTCAGCGACTGGGACCTACACATGAAGTTGCACGACCGCGGGGTGAGGGGGCTGGGGTCCCTCAGTCCTGGGTGTGAAAGAGGAGGGACCCAAAGCCTGGACTCCTGGGTCTTTGGGAGGAGGGGCTGGGGCCCACACACCGGATTCACTGAGGCTTCTCTTCTTCCCTCCCCTGTCCTCAGGCCCGAGTGATCCACATCCGCGAGTTCCGGCGCTGGAGGGACACAGGCGTTGCCTTTGAACTCAGAGACTCCAGTGCCTACCATGTGCCCAATCGGACCCTGGCGTCCGGTCGTCTCATGAGCCACGTGCGTGTCCACTCCTTGCCCTGGCCCGCTCCTTCTTTTGGGGGCCCTAGGAGCCGAAATCCCCAACATTGACCTCACCTACCTCCTTTCTCCCTAATTTACCAGCATGGGGAACGTGTGGCTGTGCGAGGGTACTGGGGAGACATCGCCACGGGGCCCTTCGTGGCCTTTGGAATCGAAGCTGACGACGAGAGCCTCCTGCGGACTAGCAACGGGCAGCCAATCAAGGTGTGCAGCACTGGGTGCTGGTGCCAGGGAGGTGTTTGCGAGCCCCACCCCTTGCATCCTAGGCCCCTCCTACAAAGCTCTGGGCTCCCCCTCCTTGGGCTACATCTCCTTCCCTCTCACTGCTTACTAAAACAGCCCGGGGAACCCAAGCTCGTCCTGCAGATGCTAACTCTTGGGGTGGGGTGGTTGGAGGGTGGCATGTTGTAAGCCCCACCCGCGCTGTCCTATCCGAGCTTCTGGCCATGCCCATTCCCTCTACCCCACCCCCAACAGACAGCCGGCGAGATCACACAGCATAATGTGACCGAGCTGTTCAGAGCTATGGCTGCCTGGGGGTGTGGGAAAGCTGCCCAGCAAGACCCCGTGGAGGTGCTGGGCCAAGCGGATGGAACCCAGGAGCCTGGTAATCGGTGTACTCAGCTCTTCCCCTGAGATGGGAGGCAGCTCAGATGATAAAATGGATACATCATACTTCCTGAGCGAGTGGGACCGGGGGCCTCATTTTGGAACTTCAGGCTCCAGGGCTTTCAAGGGCCAGCATGGACAGATATGGTTCCCAATGCTTGGACAAGAGAGCGCCCCTTTCTGACAGTCCATCCCTTTTCTTTATTTTGTAGGGGAGCCAACCCTTGGTTGACCTCACAGATTGCAAGGACCTTGTCACCTTAACTTTTTTTTTTTTTTTTAAATATTTTATGCCTTGGTCTTTCTAGGTGGTCTCTCATCCAAGTACTAACCAGGCCTGACCCTGCTTAGCTTCCAAGATTAGAAGGGATAGGGTTGTACAGGGTAGCATGGCCATAGACCATTTTCTTTTTGTATTTCTCTCCCTTTTCTAAATCTGACACCACTTTTAGCATTCTGAATTCCAGTAGTAGATTCTACACCTTCCTATAGAAGTTTAAGGGACTGAGAACATTGTAAGGAGGCACCGGTCTCTCCCAGCTCACCTTTGGAGAGAACCCTCCCCCTTCCCTCAAATCTGGTCATGCTCCTTTCTAACCATTCCCTCACCTGGCCCTCCCAGTTGCCTGGACACCCTATGTGGCCTGAGTCAACATTCCAAAATTTCCCACAAATCCACCCAAGAGAAAGGATGAAAAAGATCTTCAAGACATCCAAGCTTTGAGTGTCTACCTAACTGTTAGTCTTCCCCAGCAGCCCCCAGCCGGGAATCGTTCACTGTCCACTTCCTGCCCCTTGGCTCTGCTCAGACCCTCCACCATAAGAGCTGCTACAAGGGACGGTTCCATCTTCTCTACATGGCCTGTGGGTAAGAGGGCCTGGGGTTGTCCAGGCTTCTCCTGGCCTCTCCTCCTTCAGACTCAGAGCCCGGGCCCCAGGCCCTCCTCCCTCAAGACCCAAAAGTCTGGCCTCAGCCCTCTCTGTTTCTCTACACAGGATGGTCCATCTTCTCAGCCCTGAGCTCGGGGCCTGTGTAGCCCCTGGAGGACGCTTGATTGTGGAATTAGCCCGGTGAGCCAGCAGTGTGAAGGGCAGGGAACCAGGCTGGGGCCTGAAAGCCAGGTCCCTTAACATACTGCCTCTGGATTTCAGGTACCTGGTGGACTTGCAGCATGAGCAGCTGCAGGGGTTTACCACCCGGGTTGCAGAGCTAGCTCAGGCAGCTGGATTCGCCCCACAGCCCGGGGCCAGGCCCTCGGAGACCTTCGCGCGCTTCTACAGGTCCCAAGACTCTGCTACTAACTGCATTAACCCAGCAGTGGAGTCCAAGCCTTCAGCCCCTGAAGTCCTGGCCCCAAAACCGGAAGTGCTGGATCAGCCCCCTGAAGTCTTGGACTCATCCCCTGAGGCAATGAACCTGCCCTCTGAGGACCTGATGCAGTCCCTCCAAGGCTGAACCCCACCCTCTGAACCCCTCCAATTGCCCTCAGAGTCTCAGGGTTAACTCTCTGAGGCTTTAGCTCCAACCCTAAACCAGAGAGCCTGACTAGATCCCCAGAAACCAAGTCCCCATCTCTAACTTCTAAAGTCAGGTTCTGGAATTAGAGCTTGCCTCCAGAACACTCAGTTATACTTTCACAGGTCTCACTCCACCCCAAAGGTTGCTGGAATTTTAGATTTCATTCCTGGAATTTTATGTTCTATTCCTAGAATTTAAGATTGTTCTCTCAGAGTTCTATACTCCACCTCAGAGACTCTAAACGCAGGCTAGAGATCGCGCCCTGGGTCTCTCGCCCTCTGCATTGACCCCACATGTCCCATTCCTAACTGGGGACTGAGATATCTCCTCTCCTGGAGCTGATCATTACCCATGTGGTCCAAGTAAAGAGAGCCTAGTCTTCTTCTCCATGTGTCTGTGTGCCTTTCCTATCCTCTGTCTCCAGGGCTGGGGCAGGGGAGGGGTCAGAAGTGGTCAAGAGAGGAGAGCCAAGATCCGATTTCTGGGTTTCCAAGGAGACTCGGAGTGGATTTCCTGGTGCTGTTGCCTGAGACCCTCGAATAATCAACAAAATTTGTCTATTGCCATGCCACCCTGAACAAGCCCAAGTATGATCTCAGGAAGCTAAGCAGGGTCAGGCCTGGGTAGTACTTGGATAGGAGACCACCTAGGAAGACCAGGTGCTGTAGGTGTAAAAATAAATAAGGGATTGTAAGCTGACAAGGTCCTTGCAATCTGTGAGGTCAACCAAAGGTTGCCTTGCCTAAAAAAATAAGTAAGAATTTTATTGAGTGGCTAGCAGGTTTGGGGAACTGAGACTGACCATAAGATGAATAAGAAAGACAAAGCTCCAGTTCCCCCAGACTGCAGTGTAATGCAGGGATGGGGCCTGGACTCCTGAGTCTGAGGGAGGACCGCCTAGAGGTCTGGACTCCTGGGTCAGAGGGAAGAGACCAGATTCCCAGGCCGCCAGTGTGGAGGGTTGATCCAGCTGGAGCACGGCCCACTCCACCCATCACGAGCCCCGGTTATCTCTCATCCTGGGCAGGGAGAGGAGGGGGCAGCAGTATATTTAGTCTCTGCCCTTGCCCTTTATCAGTGTCCTCAGTGAGGCTTGAGCAGCTTGGATGAGACCAAAGTCCCAGGGGTCTTCAAGGTCATCCCGGACACTGCCTCACTGGCTCTCCAAGAGCCTCTTGCCCCTTCCCTGACTCCTGCAACTCTTGGCCAGAGTATCAGCATGGCGGATGAGTGAGTGAAGCTAGTCTCCTGAGGTAGTGGGAGGTGGGGCGATTTCCTAGGTTCCTGGTAGAGGCGAGGAGATGGGAATATGACTTCTGAGAGACGGAATGGGCTTAAAGTTTGGGAATCAGACTCCTAAGACCCAAGACGCGGGAGCTAGTGGCCAGATCTCCTGGTCAGAGAAGGATCTGGGGTCCCTTAGGAGACAGACTGGACAGGACACAGGCACACCACTAATCTTCTTTCCTGGTTTCTCTCCCTCCAGGAGCAGCGATGCGGTGAGAGCAGGCGTGGGCCGGCCCATCCAGGCCGGGGAGGGTGCTGTAGGAGGGCTCTGGGGCGGGAGGCTGGAGCCCTAGGAGAAGCCTGGAGAGGGGCTGAGGGTCCAGATGGTAACGCGGCTTCGTTCTCCCAACCCAGGCCGGGGACTCGCGCCCCGCGTCTGCTCCGGTCCGCCGCCGCTCCTCTGTCAACTACCGCGCCTATGCCACCGAGCCTCATGCCAAGGTGAGGGCGGGACCACCGCGGTGGGCGGGGCCGGAGTGGGGGCCTCGCGGGGGTCCAAATTCCTGCAGAGTACTTAATGGAAGTGGGACTACTGGTCATGGGCAGAGCCCTAGGGGATGAGGGGCTTCAGGGGCGGAGTTCTGCACGGGGCAGGGCAAGGATTGGTCAGAGATGCCTATGGGCAGAATTCCGTTGCCTGTGGGAGCTGCAATTGCTAAGGGGATAGTAAGTCCAGATGGTGGATGGTAGACCAGGGGCTCGAGTTGAAGGCCGGCCCAAATCTGGACCTGACTTGAGGGGGCGGGTTCTGAAGCCCCTCCCACCGCCCACCTTCCGGTCGACCCTGATCTTTCCTCTCTCCATTTCACCCCGGCAGAAAAAGTCTAAGATCTCCGCCTCGAGAAAACTGCAGCTGAAGGTGTGGACCCGCCTGGAGAAGGCGCCTAGGTGTTCTGAGGGGCGGAGCTTAAAGCTCAGGGCGGGGCTTCGGATTGTCCTGGGTGGGCATGGTTTAGAGTGGTGTGTTTTGGGGCGTGGAGGCCCCCCCCACCCCCACCCCCCGCTATGGTAGGAATAATGGTTGTTGAGAGGGCGGGTCTCTGGAAAACCGAGGACTTGGCCTAGGATTAGCGCGAGCGCGGGGCTGAGGCGGCCTCCTTGCACGGTCTTCACCACGCTCACCCGTCCATCCGGGTGGGCTGCGGTCCCGGCGTCTTATCCGCAGACCCTGATGCTGCAGATAGCAAAGCAGGAGCTGGAGCGGGAGGCGGAAGAGCGGCGTGGAGAGAAGGGGCGCGCTCTGAGCACGCGGTGCCAGCCTCTGGAGTTGGCTGGGCTGAGCTTCGAGGAGCTGCAGGTACTGACTCCAATCAGAGACCCCCGTCCAGCCTAGGGTCCGAGGCTCCCAGCATCCCATCCTGCATCCTTGGGGCTCCGGTACAGTCACTATCCATCCTCTTCTGCTAGGGACCTTGGAATCCAACCTCCCAATTCTTATCCTCATGAGTTCAGAAATATGGCCTGTAGCTGCCTACGGTCTCAAAGCCCAGAGAAGTTGGTTCCTCCAGCTCTAATTCTGTCATAGTCTCAGAACTCCTGACTCTGGAGTTCTGTTTGGTTCGCAGTTCCCCAGAGTCCCACTTCAGTCTATTCCTTCAGTACCAGAGGCCCAGGTCCCCAGTTCCCTTCTCTCTCAGACCCAGGAGTCCAGGTCCCCAGCTATTCTTCCCTTAGACCTAGGAGGTCAGGCCCCGAGCCTATCCTCTCTCAGACCCTGGAGTCCAGGCCCCCAGACTTGATCCAACAACATATACCACTTTCCTCTATCAGGACTTGTGCCGACAGCTCCACGCCCGTGTGGACAAGGTGGATGAGGAGAGATATGATGTGGAGGCAAAAGTCACCAAGAACATCACGGAGGTGGGAGGCAGTCTGGTCCCTTCAGGGTAGGGTGCAATGCCTGGGGCTGTTGTCTCACCTTGGCTCCTTACAGCTGCTTGTGGTTGAGGACACTAGGAGACCCAGGACAACTCTGTGAGTGGCAAGGAGGGGCAGAAGGACGACTACACTATGGCCAGGCAGAGGGGGCAGCACATGCAAAAGCCAGGGATTGGGACAGCAGAAAATATGTTTGTGAAGATATGTGGCTGGAACATTGAGTGTTGGTAAATGAGCTCAGGCACGGATGGGGAACTGTGAGACACAGGAAGCTGGATGGCGACGTGCTGGTGGTTTTCAGAGGGATGAGGCTGGGGCAGATTGGACAGGGTGTCCAGTTCTGGGATGAGGAACTTACATTTTGTTCTGAAGGTGGTGGGAGCCTGAGCTAGGGAGACCCTGGATGAGGCCTGGAGGGTGGAAGAAGTGGAGGGAGGAGTCTCCACCTCCCCTTATGGCTGCCCACAGATTGCAGATCTGACCCAGAAAATCTTTGATCTTCGGGGCAAGTTCAAGCGGCCCACCCTGCGGAGGGTGCGGATCTCTGCGGATGCCATGATGCAGGCACTGCTGGGAACCAGGGCTAAGGAGTCCTTAGACCTGCGGGCCCACCTCAAGCAGGTGAAGAAGGAGGACACGGAGAAGGTGAGTGTCGCTAGGGCCAAGAAAGGGGATACTTAGAGGAGAGGGTGTAGGGGCAACAATCCCATTCTGAGGGCAGATAGAGCTTGGAGTTGTGGGGAGCAGTATCTGGTAAGTAGTCCTCACCAGGAAGTATAGGAGGAGCACAGGAAATGCAAGAGGGAGACAGGGAGTGCAGGAGGGAGACAGGAAATGTGTGTGGGAGACAGGAAGTGCAGGAGGAGGGAGATAAGAATTTTATGGGGCAAACTGGACAGAATTGATGGGAGGACAAGAAGTATTCCAGAACCAGATCCTTGGGTGGGTGTCCAGAACAGAGCATCCTGCAGGTTGGAGGGCAGGTGGAGGATATTTGAGAGGCTGTAGACCAGAAAGACACATTGACCTCTGACCCCATTCCCCCAGGAAAACCGGGAGGTGGGAGACTGGCGGAAGAACATCGACGCACTGAGTGGAATGGAGGGCCGCAAGAAAAAGTTTGAGGGCTGAGCTTCCTGCCCCTGCCCTGGCCCTGGGGATGGCCTTGAGAAATAAAGCTTCTCTCTGAGCTAGGAGTGGCTGTATGGGTCTACTGGGGGGGGGGGGGGTGGGAGGGAGGCTCCCTGGAAGCCATACTGCACATCAGGAACAGACCTGGGTCTCCAGTACAGGACATTCTGAACTTCTCTGCACCTCACGAGGGACACAGATGTAGAGAGGAAGGCTCAAAAAGACACACAGAGACAAAGGGAGAGAAAAGAAGATGGAGTCATGGAAAGAAGGGCAAAGAAAGGGAACACAGAAAGAAAGATACATACAGTGAAACACAAAGACAACGGAGCCCTGGAAGAGACAGAAATGAGGACCCATGGAGGCAGAACTGTAGAGACATAAAGAGAGACCCCAGAAAGAGCAAGAAAGGGAGAGACATGGACACAGACCCAAAGAGACAGAAACGGGGTCATAGACATTCACGGAAAGACCTGGAGACACAGACACAGAGAGGCAGATACTAGGGACACTTACAGAAATGCAGAGACAAAAATGGCAGAGAAGGAGAGATTCAAAGTGAAGAACACTGAGAGACAGAGATGCAGAGAGCCCGAGAAAGAGACCCAAGAGAACCCCCTGAAAAATGCATAGAAACAGAAATAGAAATTGGCAGACTGTAAGAGACAGAGACAGTGAGACAGACACCAAGAGGCTCAGAGGGGTGAGGAGTCCTGCTCTCCAGGGGTGGCTCCCTTAGAGGAGGAAGGAGGAAGAGGAATACCAAAAAAGGTCCCTGTCAGATGGAGGTGGGGGTGGTGAGGTCTTGCAGGCCTGACGCCCCACCCTCTCCCCTCCTCTGATGCACACCTGCTTCCCTGCTTTAGCGCCTGTTGTCACCAGGGTGGAATCCTGGTGGCAGACAAAGGGGTGGGGGTGGGGAGGGGGAGACAGAAAGATGGACATTGACAGACACAGAGACACTCAGATGAAGAGTCATAGAGACAAAGGAGAGACAGAGAGACAGAAACAGGGTATGAGAGATGGACATCTATAAAGACACTGAAAAGGGGACCAGAGCCTTGGAAAGAGAAAAAACATCCCTGTACCCAAGGATTGCTATATGCTGAGCTCACGAGGTCAAAGGACTGAGTGCTGCCTGTAGGGTGGGGAACATAGGGTGCTTAGAGCCATCCAGGGTCCATGGGAGGTGCTGAGGGGGTGGAGGAGGGGTCTCAGCAGCTAAGAGGTGCCTGGATCCTGAACCTGGAGCCAGAGTGTGGGCAAGGGAGCCTCTGTGCCTGGCTAGTATTTGGGGAACGGAATTCTCTCCCCCTTCCTCTCCCTCGGGGCGGGGCTGAACTCCACTATAAATCCAGGGTGCTTCAGCCTCCCAGCAAGGCTTGCTTCTGCCCTGCCCTGCGGTTTAGTGCCTTCACAGACCCAGACTTAGGTAACTAGGTAATGGCCCTGCGATATCCTGGCGGGAGGGTGGGGGATGGGAGGTGTGTGAAGAGGGATAGAGGTGGAGGGGCACAGATGTGGACATCTGGGAATTTGGGAGGCCTGGGAATTTGGGAGGCCAAGGCCCTAGGGGTTTGAGGGTGGAAGGGAAACTTAGATTTTTGGGGTTATAGAATTAGGGTTTGCCAGGATTTGGGTGTCCCAGAGGTCTCAGAGTCAAGGAATCTCAGAAATTGGGGGTATCTGAGCTTGGATGTCAGTTTAGATTTCAGGATCTGGCATTCTAGGAATTGAGGTCTCAGGATATGCATCCCTTGTATTGCCGGTGTCAGACCTCATAGTGCCATTATTTGGCGGTCTCATAAATTGGGCCTCTAAGTTTTGGCATCCTGATTATGGGGTCTCATGATCTTGAGGTTTCAGAATTTAGGAGGTGTCAAGAACTGGGGTCTTAGTGGGGTCTCATTTTGGAGATATGAGGACCTGCTGAAGCACCATAAATTGGGGGTCTCAGCATCTGTGGGTATTTAGATTTTGGGGGAGTCACATGACACATTGGGGCCTGGGGGTATCAAATATTGGGGGCTCTAAATATTTTGGGGTCAGGATGAGGTCTGTGGACAAACCCTGCTCCTGCTCCTGTGGGTGAAGGTGAAAGGAGACAAGTGGGGAGATACCCAGCCAAAGGTTGAGGGCAGCATCTGGTGGGAAAGGGGACCGGGTGTGACCGATTCCTTCAGAAGCCCCCCCTCCCCCAAATCCCTTTTTAGGATGTGTCCTCTAATTCACATTTATAACATCCCCCCAAAATAGCCCCTGGGGGTGGGGCAGCTATTGTCTTCAGGCCACTGTCCCTTCCCAAATACCTTCTCCTAATCCCAACTCAGATCGGGTTCCCATGGACCTGTCATAAGACAAAACAGAACAGCTGGGAGCGGGGGCACGAGCTTCAGCTTTGGGGCTGTGCCCTGAACGCACCTCCCAAAGCTCTACCCTCATGTGGTTTAGGAATCAGCTTCCAGCCTCTCCTCCCTCAGACTCACGAGTTCAGACCCCCAGACCCTCCTGCCTCAGATTTGGGAGTCCAGGCCCCCAGCGCCCCCTTCCTCAGACACGGGGTTCCAGTCTCCCAGCCCCTCCTCCTTCGGGACCTCACCTCACTCCGCCTGTTCTCTGTGGTCCTTAGGTCGTACCAGTATGTCGGATACGGAAGAACAGGAATATGAGGAGTGAGTGATGCTGGCGGGTGGGCTGGAGGCCTGGAGAAGTGGGGACACTCCACCCTCCAACATGTCTAACTCTCCCTTCTGTCTTTCCCTCGCACCTGTCCCCAGGGAGCAGCCAGAAGGTGAGTAGAGAGTGTACTGGCCTGGGGGGCTTGGGAACACTATTCGGATCTCAGCCAGTGGGAGGTGAGGGGAGGTGTGGCGCCCTTCTGGGAAGGCTCCTGGGAAGGGGCCAGTGCAGAGAAGCGGGTGAGCCCACCCTGCCCAGACGCCCCCCACCTCTGGTTTTTCTGTTCAGTCTCCCTACAGTCAGTGAGAAAAGCTCATTATACATACGTTTAGCGGAGACTCAGAAGGTCCCTAGCCCAGCAGAGACTCGTACTGGGTCCCTGGTCCCCGTCTCTCACCCGCCCCCCCTCCCCTGGCTCCTGACGTCCCCTCTCCTCTGCCCTACCCCTTCCAGAAGAGGAGGCTGCTGAAGAGGATGGCGAGGCCCTGGACTCCGCAGGTCTGGAGTTGGACGCGGGGGCCGGGCCAGGGTCTGGGTGGAGTGCGGACGCTTGTCCAGGGGTGGAGACGGCGGTGGGGATATGGGGGCTCCAAGGGCTTCTGCTTCAGTTCCTTTAACAGCCTGTCCCCTCTCTCCCCTCTCTTCCCTCCGGCGTCTGGGCGTGGCCGCTCCCCCACCCCCAAACCCTGCTCCCCAAATCCTCGCTTCGCCCTTGCCTCTCCCCAGCCCCCGAGGAGCCGGAGCCGGTGGCAGATCGAGGTAACCGCGGCTGCTTCGCTTCCCTAGGATGATTTCGGGGTCCGGGAGCCCCAAGATAACTTCAGGATCTGACCTCCAGGAGGGCTCCCTCCCGCCTCTCTAACCCGCCCCAGGCTGGGTCCTTTAAGATCCGGAGAGCCCGCCCGCCCTCTGGTGGCCACGAAGGGAAATCGCCTCGCAGCGGCTTTAACACTTTCCTTTCGTTCTTAAAGGGACCGACACCCAAGGCTTCTTCCCCAGCTTGGGGGAATACTTACGGAAGGGTTGGGTGTTTGGGGAGAGGCGCCCCCCGCCCCCATCTTCACCCCCAATCCTGTCTGTTATTTTTCTCCTCCATATACATTCAAAGGTTGGGGCCTGGATTGTAGAAGGGGCTGGCACTGGGAGGTGGGATTCCTGCGTCCCCGAGGGGGAGGGGCCTGGGGATGGGGACACAACTCCTGGGTCACTGAAAAAAGAGAGGGCTTGTCCCCCCCCACCACCACCACCACTTCACTGCTGGGTCTTGATGGAGGGCAGGAGCTCTGGGTATGTAAGAAGGGGGTCTGGGTTTGGATCCCTGGGCTCTCAGAAGCGTGGGAGGGGGAAACCCACACCGGTTCTGAATGTATATCTGATGCGTGTGACCCTCTTCCTCTTTTATGGCTACCCTAGTTTCCTTTCTCCCTCTGTCTTCCCCCATGCCCTCCCCCACCCTGGAGAGCAGCAAGAGTGAATGGGGCCAGGGGGTGGGAGGCGAGTCTTGGGGGCTGCCTCCTCTGGGTGTGTCAGGCCCACTCCATGAACTCTGGCTAATTATGTCTTTGTATCCCCCCCACCAGAAGAAGAGCGCCCCAAACCAAGGTGAGATCCTAAGGAAGTGGGTGTTCCCAATCGTATCCTTCTGAGTATCCCCTGGCTCCAGAGATAGGATGCGAGGCAGGCAGAGGAGAAGAGTGGGAGGAATTATAGCAGAGGAAAGGTTGATCAGTGATGCCTTCCTTCAGCAAATGTATCCAGAGAACCTCCCATTGTGTCTGGCGCCTCAGACCCTGATTGCCCAGTTGGTGAACAAGACTCAGATATAGCAGTGGCAGCCAGGGTGCCAGAGCAACACAGACGAGGGCTCTACGTGTGCCCTGGACAATCATGAAAGGGTTCCCAGGGGAGGTGAAGCTCACCTGGCTGAAGGAAGTAGAAGGGAAATTGCAGACGTGAAAATGGTGGTGCATGCAAGGTTCCATGGTAGGATCTAGACCAGTCTCTCAAGTAGCAGATGCAGATGCAGGTCCCTTTGATGAGAAAGGCCCTAAACTAGGGGGGGACATGAGACCTCATGGAGTGGAGTGGGTCCTGGAGGGGGCGGCACTGGGGCCAAAGCTTGGAGATACAGGGAGGCAGCAATCTGAGCATGAGAGAAGATCTGGAAGCAGTAATTCTCTGGGTCTCTGGAGAGTGGTGGAAATTTCACTGTGTCTTGAGTGCAGGGTGGGGACATGAAGGCCAGGGCACTGGGGGCTATGGAAGGGTTTTGAGCCAAGGAGGCATAGGGTCAACATAGGGTCAGCATAGGGGTCAGATCTGGGTAAGAGTACAGATGCTGCCTAGGTTCAGGAAAGGCTTGTTGGAGAAAAGGCCTCGGGGATGGAGTGTATCAGGTGAAGGACATTGCAGGCAGTGGTAACAGCATGTGCAAAGGCTTTGGGGCACGAGGGCACGGCACAAGGCCAGGGCACTGTGCAATGTGTCTTTGAGTGAGGCGTGGAGATTCTGGAGAAGTTGTCTGGGGCTTGCGAGAGAGTCTGGGCTGCAGACGGCATCGGCCAGTCCTAGGGAATTGATGATACTTAGAGTCAATTAAAGTCACGGGGGTGAATGACATTGATCATGAAAGTGTACTGTGAATGAATAAAAGGGCAAAACTCCTTAAAGGGCTTGTGGACCAAAGAAAGAGAGAGGGGCAGAGGGCTGACCCCCCTCCAGCAGCCCTTCATTGAAAATGGAGTAAAAAACATTGATTTTTTTTCCTACTAGCTGCAGGTTAAAAGGTAAAATAAAGCAGTAGAATTTAATATATTTTATTCAACCTGCAACATTCCAAATTTCATCCTTGCAACAGGTTGTTCACATAAAATGTGAGATATTTTAGATTATTTCGTTTGTACCACGTCTTTGATATCAGGTGTGGGTTTCACGGATGGTCCCCCTCAACTGGGACAAGTCACGTCTCAGGTGCTCAGAGCCACGCGTGGCTGGTGGTCACCATGCTAAGACAGCATAGTGGGCAGTGTCAGGGAGGTCACACTGTTCAGTCTGTCCTCTTGTGTCCACTCAGCCGCCCGGTACCTCCGTTGATCCCTCCAAAGATCCCGGAAGGGGAACGTGTGGACTTTGATGTGAGTAACACAGAGAGCGTCCCCAGGTGCCGCTGCTAGCCCTTAGGGTGCCTCCGTGCAAATGAGGAAAAGGTGGCCCGTTGGGTCTCCCTTGGAATTAAGTCCCGAAAGCCAAGGAGGGTCAGAATGCAGTGCTTTGCTGTCATCTGCTGGACATTTCGTAAACTGCCAAACTTATCGCCTCCTGCTGGGAAGGGCTCCCTTCCCGATATCGCAGAAGGGCTGCCTAAGAATGACAGGGCCCCCACACGCTGTCCTGTAGGACATCCACCGGAAGCGCATGGAAAAAGACCTGCTGGAGTTGCAGACGCTCATTGACGTGCACTTTGAGCAGCGCAAGAAGGAGGAAGAGGAGCTTATTGCTCTGAAAGACCGCATTGTGAGTGGGGTGAGGTGGGGCTCCCCTAATCCTCCACTCGCTCCACGCCATCATTTGGGTCCTGGGTGACAACGGAGAGTGGTCCTCGCTCAGTGCAGATCCGAGGCTGAAACTTTGGGAAGTGTACCCAAGTGTGGCCACACTCAAACTTGCACATCTCTACTGCTGACCTCTGGGTAGGGGTGACTAGTAAGTAGGTGCCGGTCCCTGCGCCCCCCTCCCCAAATTCTTCTCTGTCCCCAGGAGCGGCGCCGGGCAGAGAGAGCTGAACAACAGCGCTTCAGAACCGAGAAGGAGCGGGAGCGACAGGCCAAGCTGGCGGTGGGTGACCCATCCTGGGATCCCAGATACTATTCTTCCACTGGATGCTCCATTTTCCATTCATGATATTCTCTGGGATCCTGGGAAAGTTCTCATGCTTTATATTCCAGGATCTTTCTGGAATTCAGCAGAAAGATAATTTTATTGGCTCTAAAGTCTAAGGTGAGGCTTACTTCAGGCATGGCTGAATCAAGGGCCTCAAATAATGTCACAAAGACCTAGCCTTTCTCTTCCCACCCCCTCGGCCCATCTTTCTGTGGTCACTGGGGTGACTGGCTCATCTAAATTAACCTGGGACTTCCCTGATCTGAGCCTGACAATTCTGCATCCTGTCTGTCCCAGGCAAATGAGTTTTTCATCTGTCCCTAGTTGGGGGACAGTGGTGAGAATGTGCCCATTGATTTAGGGCTTGGAAATATGACTTGCCTTGGCATCGAGGAGGGGCCACTTGGACTACTTTTAAGGAGTAGGAGTAGGAGTAGGGTGATGTGGTAGGTAGAATGAGAGTCTCCCAAAGGTGTTCACATGCCAATTCCTAGAGTCTGACGATGGGACCTTACACGGCAAAAAGGATTTTGCAGATATGGTTGCGGGTCCTGAGATAGGAATTATGTGGGTGGGCCTGATGCCCTTATAAGAGGGAGGCTGGGCATCAGAGTCAGGTCCTTGAAGATGGAGGAAGGGCTCACTCACCATGGGGTGCAGGTGGCCCCTAGAAGCTGGAGAGATCAGGGGACTGGAGCTTCCCTGTAGCTTCCAGAAGGAACAGCCCCGCTCACACCTGGATTTTAACACAGTGAGACCCTGTGTCTGGCTCCTGACCTGCGCAACTGTGAGATAATGCATTTGTGTTGTGTTAAGCCACCAAGTTTGCAAGTCATAGCTGTGATAGGAAGCTGACTCAGGTGGAGAACGCTGGACCTGCAACAACTATCAAACCCACCTCACGACCCTTCCCGTGGAGAGGAGGTTCAGTTTGGACAAGCCACTATTTCTGGAACATGCAATGCACACATTCTAGATGTAGTAATGGTTTCACTAGACATTCTAGAACCCCTTCCTCAGGCTTGAGGCCATCAACCTCTTTACTGCCCCAAGCCCTCCACTGCCATCACCAGTTATCTTCTTTGACCCTCTGAGGATGGTCATTCTCATCTCATGAGACTAAGGGAGACTAAGGCCCAGAGAGGGTGAGTACTGCACTGAGGTCACTGAGCCAAGTTCTCTTTGTCCATCTCAGGCTGGAGAAATGCAGAAAAAGCAAGCACATCCTTCCCCCATTTTAAATGTCACTGGAAGGATACTGGAGCCCAGAGAGGAGGATGGACTTGCAGGCTGTCGCATAGCCAGGCCTGAAAGGGACAGAGGGGAACTCGCACCATCTCTACCTGTTCCCACCCTGACTTTGTCTCTTATCATTGGGTCTGAAGCCCCACCCACATCTCCATTTTAGGGCTCTGCCCCCTCAGTGAGGGTTTATCCCCTCTTCTCCACAGGAGGAGAAGATGCGGAAGGAAGAGGAGGAGGCCAAGAAGCGGGCTGAAGATGATGCCAAAAAGAAGAAGGTTCTGTCCAACATGGGAGCCCATTTTGGGGGTTACCTGGTCAAGGTGAGTTCAGCCTGCTGGGGCCTGAGTTCCATGATCCCAGGGAGGAGGCAACTAAAGGGCTTGGGGTCCTAGAGGAGATGGTGGCCAGGGGTGCAGACCCTGGGATCCTCACATGCGGAACCATCTGGAGGCTCCATCTACCAGCTCAGGATGTCCCCTTTCTAACTCTCAGGCAGAACAAAAGCGGGGTAAACGCCAGACGGGGCGGGAGATGAAACAGCGCATCCTATCTGAACGTAAAAAGCCTCTAAACATTGACCACATGGGAGAGGACCAGCTCCGGTAGGTGGTGGCGGAGGGGGTTGCGGGGTATGAGACAGGGAGATAAGGGGACCCTCACCCAGATCCAGGTGGTGGAAGCCCCAGGGCTGTGAGACTTTGGGTAACTGTTTCTCCCTCTCTGGGTCCTTGTAGCTTCCTCTGTGAAATGTGTCACTGATATAGGACCCCCTTTTTGTGGGTGACAAGACCTGTGAATCCGGGAGGTAATATGTAATTGGGAAGCCAGACAACGCTGCTCAATGTTATGAAATTATGTTGACTTAACGGTGTTATTTAATGTCTCCGGGCCTCACTTTCCTCAATGGTAAAATGAGGATGTGACAAGAAACTCTATTTCACAGAGCTGTGAAAGGTCAGGGACATAACAACAACAACAACGACAACAACAACAACAGCACCAGCTCACTGTAGAGTGCTTACAACCCTCTGAAGTCAACATTGCTATTACCCACTTATTAAGGGTGAACAGCCTGAGGCACAGAGAGGTTAAGTAACCTTTCCAGGGTTGCACGGCTTCCAGTGGAAGAGCTTGGATTGGAACCCAGACAGTCATTTGGTGTAGTCGCCTGTGTTCTACATGACAGTATTATAAAACCGTGTGATGGTAAATGTTTAACAGCTGGATCTCCAGGGGCAAAAATTCAGATTTGAGCATTTACCCATATTCATAGTGTAAATACTCCCGCTATGCTGATTTCAGGTTAAGTGTGGGAGGGTACTGCATGTGGAGAAGATGCGAGAGTGAGCTCTCGGAAGGTGCATGAGCTGCTCCAGTCCACCGCCAGCTATGTGCCCGCCCTGCTGAGCACGCTATCACAGGGCCTGGCATAAAATAACATAGTCGATATTCACTTTCCCTATTTTTTCCTATCTCCCACTACACATCCACTCATAATTTGGGTCCACTTATATTTTTGGAAGGATCTCCACTTACCTAAATTTTATTTATTACAAAGAGGTCATATGAAAGTCAATAAAATTTTTAATAAAATATACCATGGAGGAGAGGACTTTTGAAAGCCATTAGCTGGCAAAAGAAAACGAGGAATGCTGGTAATAAAATGAGTAGTAACAACTAGCTGTGTTGAGTGTTGAGTATGTGCCAGGCACTCTACATCCATGATCTCATCCTATAGCATGTCAATGCAGTAGGTTTTTATCGGTTAATAATTTTGGCTTCCAAGTAACAGATATGACTATAGCATTCTAAAATGCAGAGCTTTATTATTTTTTTCACATAGAAAATGTCTACAGTCCATAGGGTGTATGATAACTCTACAAAATCATTAGACCCCAGACTCCTACTTTTTGGCTCTACCACTTTAGCTCAGTATTTCCATCGTCAAAATGGTCCAATATAGCTGCTGGAGCTCCAGCCATCACATCTAAGCAGTAGAAAGACGTTGCGTGGGAAGCACCACAAAGCCTTCCTTGGATGTTCCATCCGGTGACCTACTTTCATCCCACTGGCCACCCCTACCTGCAAGGGAGATTGGGGAGAGTGGCTTGTTAACTAGGCCTATTGCAAAAGTTCTGTTTCTGAGGAAGAAAGAGAGAAGGGATATTGGGTGGACAACTAGCCATCTCTTTCAGTTTTGTTTCTACTTTTTTTTGGAGTGGGAAATGGGTTGCCAGGGGAAGTCACTTGGCCTTGTCCCGGCCCCCACGCCCCCGCCCCGACAAAGAATGGTAGAGCTGGGATTCGAACCAGGGCTTTCTGACCCTGGAACCTGGGTCCATTACTGTGACCTCATTCTCCCTTAAGAAAATACAAATCTACCTTCTGGAAAGGGGGAAAGTGGGCAGAGATTTTAAAACCTTTTGCTTCAATTCGCGTTGAATATTTTGGCTTCAATTATTAATAAAATGGCACCAATAACACCAAACTCAGAGGTGCACTGTGTGGCTTAGGATGATTCCTCAGCCCCTCTGAGCTCAGGGTGTGGCCGGGCACCCCCTATGAGAGCCCATCTGCCCACTAGGGACAAGGCTCAGGAGCTGTCAGACTGGATCCACCAGCTGGAGTCTGAGAAGTTTGATCTGATGGAGAAGCTGAAGCAGCAGAGATATGAGGTGAGATGTGTCTCTGTTGCAGGGGCAAGGGTGGGCCAGCCTGTCCCCCACTGTCGCAGCATCTCTTTCCCGCCTCCTTCCACAGATCAACGTGCTGTATAACCGCATCAGCCACGCACAGAAGTTGTAAGTGTGAACCGGCCTGTGCCCCACGCCCTCTCTCAGGGTGTCTCTCCTTCCTTCTCCATCCTCCTCACTCTGAGTTTCAGCCCCTCACCCCCTCTTGGCATCTGTCCCTTTCTCTATCTTTGTCCCTTATTCTCTGTCATTTTCTCTGTCCTCTGTTTCTCTTCTGGGGTCTCAATCCCTGTTTCCATGTCTCTCTAAATCACTGGTTCTCAAGGAAGAGAGGCAATCTTGCCTCCCAGGGGACATTGGGCAGTGTCCATAACATTTCTGGTTGTCACAGCTGCATGGGGGGGAGGCCAGGGTTGCTGCTCAACACCCTACAGTGCACAGGACAGCACCCCAGGGCAGAGCGGTCGGGCCCCACAGGTCAGGAGTGCCAGCCCCTTCCTCACACACATGTACTAGCACCCATACAGATATCTCAGCTTACCATAGGTGCCCAGTCCCACACGTCAGTGGGACTGGCCTTTGACCATGAACCACATCACCCGTCAGTGAACCTTAATGAGTATGCATTTGCCCACCTTGTCCTCTGGGCAGGGAGGGCAGGTATTTTTTGGGGCCCATCTCAGACGTCAGGGCAGCCCTCCCTCCTGACACCCTGTCCTTCTCCTGCAGCCGGAAGGGGGCAGGAAAAGGCCGCGTTGGAGGCCGCTGGAAGTGAGGATCTTGGCGGTGGCCCGCCCTGAAGCACTTGGGAGCCGCTGCAGTGCTGTCCCATCTGTATCTTGAAATAAATGCTCCACCTGCTGAGTTCTTTGATTATTATTAACATGCAGCCGGCCTTTCACAGTTAGTTGACTTATCACCAACCCCCTGCTGCTTGGAGAATCCTCAACTATCATTATGATGCTAAGTGGCATTGAACCCTCACACGCAGCTGGTAGGAAAGCAAAATGGGGTAGCTGCTTTGGAAAATGTTCCCCAAAATGTTAGACATAGAGTTACCTTAAGGCCCAGCAGTTCCACTCCTGGGTATCTGAGAGAACTGAAACATAGGTCCACACGAGACCTTGTGCACAAATGTGGCAGCAGCATTGTTCACAGTAGCCAAGGTGGAAACAACCCAAGTGTCCCTCACTGATGAATGGGTATGATGGAATATTACTCAGCCATAAACAGGAATGATGCACTAACTCAACAGTACAACATAGATGGATGGATGTTGAAGATATGATGCTCAGTAGGTGAGAGAAGCCAGACACAAAAAGCCACATAGTATATGATCCCATTTATATCAAGTTTCCAGAAGGCAAATCCATAGAGACACAAAGTTATTTAGTGGTTTCCAGAGATTGGGGAGAGGAAGGGAAGGGGTGGGGGTGAGGGATAAAGGGGATGGCATTTCTTTTTGGGTGGTGAAAATGTTCTGGACTTAAATGGTGGTAGCACAATCTTGTGACTACATTAACAAGCACTCAGTTGTATACTTTGAAATGGTAAATATTTCAGCATGCAGTAGAAGTATATCTGAATTGAGAAATGCAAAGCCAAACAAAAAAAATTGCAAAGTTGCCCATGGGAGGATCAGTTCAGTGACGAATTAATGCCTGTACCTTGTCACTCTGCTCTTGTGACTTTCAGAATGGAAACTACATTAGTGAGCATGTAGGTCTGGCTACTGGGCCTGAAACCCCAAATGACCTCAGCTCAAGCAAGTGCGTTGGATTCTCTCACCCATGAGAGTCTGAGTTGAGATGGGGGTCTCTGTTTCACTGTCCTGGTGCAGGCTCTGTCAGTTGTGTGGTTACTGTCCTATGGTCTTGCCTTTGTTCAAGGGGTGAGTGCTTTGGACTAAAGTTTTGTGTCCCCTCAAATCCATAGTGGAAGCATGAACCCCCAATTTGATGGAATTCAGAGGTGGGGCCTTTGGGAAGTGTGGTCAGGGTTAGCTGACGTCCTGTGCATGGGGCCCCTATGATTGGGTCAGTATCATCATGAGTAGAAGAAGCGACCAGAGCTTGTTCTCTCCACCATGTGAAGACATGGCAAGAAGGTAGCTGTCTGCAAGCCAGGAGGAGGGCTCTCAGAGGCACTGGGCCATGCTGGCATCTGATCTCCAGCCTCCAGAACTGTGAGGAATGATGGCTGTTTTAAGACTCCCAGTCCGTGGTCTTTTTGTCATAGCAGCCTGCATTGACTATGACAATAAGAGTATTCCACCAGCCTCCACAAGCAGGTCAGCCATGGGGTGTCTTTCACAATATACTTCTCTCTTAAATGTAAAAGTCTCTTTTGTGCAAATAACTCTTGCAAGGACAGTTTAAAAATAACAGAAATCAGAACTGACTTATAATGTGCTTGGGTAGCCCTGTTTCCACACTGGACAGGAGAGTAAACTGGATACTTTGCCAACATTCTCAGTTCATCCCTTTATTTGAATCATCTTTATGATGTAGCCTGGCGTCTGGTTTTCTGCCTGTTACGAGGGAGAGGGAACATTTTTTTTTAAAAATCTTTCTGAGGTTAATGAGCAGAGTATGAAAATGCCTGTACACAACCAACATCTTCTACCTATCAAATAATTTTTAAACTTGAATCCAAAGTCAGAGTAAAGATTGCTAATAGAGCTTATGGTGGGAGTACGTCCCAGTTTGTTGTGTGGAGTAAGCAGATACCTCAAATTGTGTCTCCCACAAATAAACGATCAGTCACAAAAGTACAGGTGTATTCACATGAAAGCTGTACAGAAATCATAAACACAAGCGCCCATAAACAGCACATACTCAGCTGCAAACATAATCGACAATGCACACAATTATGTATCGAGATTATATACAGGCCAGAAATACATAACATACGGTTGATTAACGGCTTTTAGGTTCCCTGGAGAAGATCGGTGTGTATCGGTACGGGAACTGTGGGGTTCAGGATGACACAACCCAAGAGCCACCAGGGTTGCTAACCCTTTTCTATCTACGGCTGGCGTTCCCCAGGCCTTGTGGGTTTTGTAGTTTATTTCTTTGCACAGGCCCAAGGACTTGAGAGCGGGCGGAGTCTGTCGCCTCTGTCCAGATTTCAGCGCCTCTGTGCGACTTTCATGGGTCTCTGTTCCAGTCTCAAAGTGCCCGCATCTTCCCCAATTTGGGTTTAGGTGCAGGATACCTCAGGTGAGGATTACTTCAAGCTTTACAGTGCTGTGCATGAGACGACTCGCCATCTGAAGCAATTCCAACGCCTCGCCTTGGACTACAAATCCCAGCATGGCTTGCGAGGAAGTAAAGGCTGGACTACATTTACTGGCGCGCTCCACGTCCCTGGGTGCGCGCGGGAGAAGGGCGTTCATCCAGACCTTGGGTTCCTTTCCTGTTATGATCCAAAGGTTACCAACAGGGACTTTGGACTTCTCTTGCCGTTGAGGCTGATTTTTTAGGGTGTTTGGAGGCTCTGGTTAGGACCAACTGAACCGTTAGGGGCGGGGCCCCGCGGACTACATTTCCCAGCGTTCCCTAAGGCTTTTGGCCAATTGCCGTGACCCTAGTACTGCAAATTAATTCCCAGCATGCCGTAAGAGGCCACTCGGGGAGCCTTGGAGGCGTATTGTCTTGAGTAACATGGGTTTTGCGAGCTCACTTTCCCATGGTGCCCTGGTGTTTCACACGACCGAGGAAATCTTTTCACTCGTTCATTCAAAAGCTATTTTCTATCGCTTACTCTTAGGCTCAGTTCTAGGCTCTGGGAACAAGGAGCGCCCGGAGAAGACAAAATAAATCCCTGCCCTCCTGAAGCTTATTTCTAGTTGCAGGAAGTACAGTGCCAAAAAATAAGTCATATGGTATGAGGAAATCTCTATGATAAGGTCTATGGAAAAATCAGTTCTCTACCTGTTGGGACTCCAGGGCCGTCGTGAGTACCTTTCCTACCGGATTCCTTCGCCTAGATGCTGTGACTACATTTCCCAGCATGCCCCGAAGCATTCCCTCAATCAGATTTCCGTTTGACGCCTGGGAACGAGGTGGCGCTGACCGAGGGCGGACGAGGCCCCGGGGTGGGCTGGGGCGCCGATCTGTTGCAGGGTATTGATGCCGTCGGCATTGGTCGAGTCGAACACAGCGCGGGCAGGCAGCGGGGCCAGTGTCCCTCGAGGTTTAGCGAGGCCAGAGTTTTGCCATTGCCAACTTCCGCTTGTAGACTCCATTTCCCAGAGCTCCCCGCGGCTCTCTACCGGCTGCGGACTGCATTTCCCAGCGCTCCCCGGGTCGGCGTGGTGACGTTGCGCGCCAGGCGGGGGCCGGCAGGTCCTCCCGCAGGCGGCTTGGGGCGAACGGTAATTCCCGGCGGCCCTGGGGCGGGCGGCGGCGGCGGCGGCGGCGGCTCAGGGTTGAGCGTTCGCTCGCTCGCTCGCTCGCTCGCTCGCGGGGCGGGCGAGCAGCGCGATGTCAGGCGAGGACGGCCCGGGGGCAAGCCCGGGAGCGGCGGCGGCAGCGGCCCGCGAGCGGCGGCGGGAACAGCTGCGGCAGTGGGGGGCGCGGGCGGGCGGCGAACCTGGTCCCGGTGAGCGGCGCGCTCGCACTGTGCGCTTCGAGCGCGCCGCCGAGTTCCTGGCGGCCTGTGCGGGCGGCGACCTGGATGAGGCGCGCCTGATGCTGCGCGCGGCAGATCCCGGCCCGGGCACCGGCACCGAGCTCGACCCCGCCACCCCGTCGCCCTCCCGCGCGGTGCTCGACTCGACCAACGCCGACGGCATCAGCGCCCTGCACCAGGTCAGCGCCCCGTCCCCCCTCCCGGGACCTTGTCCGCCCTCGGTCTGCGCCACCTCGTTCCCCAGTCCAGAGTCACTGTTGCCAGTCTTGGTCTGCACCAGCGATTCCGGCCCCAGCCCTTGCGATCCTATGCTGACCTCCTGTCCAAGCCCCCTTTCCCATCCCACCCATCTTGAGCCCCCTCTTCCAGTCTTGAGCCACTCGAACTGGCCCTGGTTTTTGCCACCCCGCGCTGCCCTCTCCCTGGACCCCCTGGTTTTGTTACTTGGCGCTGTCCTCGACAGATCCTGAGCACCGTCTTCTAGTCTTGTTAGTGCCACCTCCACCCTTCCACTTCTTCCGGCAATGCTGGTACCCCCTTTGGCTCACTGTTGTCCCCTTCTTCCAGGCAGGTACCACTCCTTGAGGAGCATCCTGTTTCCTGGGCCTATGCGCCCTCCTCCCCTGGTCTCTGGCCCGGGCCAGCTCTTGGGTAGGCCCAGATCTTTCCATGCCACTTCTTGAAGGTTCCCCCTTCTCCACCTTGGTCTATGCCATCTGTTGCCATCTAAGGGTGCTCTTTCCTGCGAGTTCACTCTGGCTTTGAGGCTCTGTACCCTTGAAGTAGGTGCTTCCCTCATCTGGGGTGCCCCACCCACTCCACCCCAAGCTCTCCTAATTCTTCTAGGACCTTTGCCTCCTCTTGCCTCCCACCATACGCCTTCTCCCAGGGATGTTTCTTCTGCAGGCATCTTCCTCCTCCCTTCTTCCCCCTTCCCATGGCCAGGCCTGCCTCATCAGCCTTTCTCTGGGCAACCTCAGAGCAGCCTCCTCTTCCCAGCTTTGAGCCACCCCTCCATCCTCTGGTCATCTTGCTTTCTCTCCCCGGATCCCCTCTCCTCCTGTGGATTTGGGGAGCTTCTCCCTCCCACAGACTCTCCTAGTCTTCTGGCATGTCACTTTCCCAAGAGTTCTAGAACCCTGTTGGTTCTGTCCTCCACAGACCGGGCTCCCGTGCTTTTCCAAGACACTTTGGTTGCTGCCTTCAGTGTCTCTGTGTCCCAGAAACATGTTACTCTCAGGGTCCTCACTGGTTCTGGGTGCTTTTATCTATCTCTTCCCCTTCATGGAACCAACCACCCGACGACCGGCCACAGAAGAGCCTCTGTCCCTAACTTCATCCCTGAAGCCATCTCTCTCCTAGTCTGCTAGTATTGATCCAGTCCCAGCCCTTTCCTCCCTGCCAGAACACCTAAGGTTTGGTTCCTGGTGGAGCAGGAGAGGACCCCAGAAGGAGAGACTGGCAGGGGTGAGGTGATTGTGGTGCTTGCAGAGACCTGCTTAACGCCTGGGAAGAGGACCTCAGAAGGACGAGCTAGCAGGGGATGGGGCGATAGGGGTGCTTGCAGTGGCCTACTTCTCAGCACCCAAGAGAGGACCCTGGAAGGAGGGGGGCTGGCAGAGGGTGGGGCGATGGGGGTGATTGTATAGGCCCACTTCTCAGTGCCCTGGAAGAGGAGCCACACAGGAAAATAGAATAGCCTGGGGTTCTCATCTCAGCTCCTCAGCCTTGAATTAGCAGCTTTTCTCTCTGTGCCTCAGTTTTCTTATCTCTGAAGTGGGGCAGTCGTCAGGCCCTCCCAAGCAGAGTGCTGGTGGAGGAGGACGATTGTGTGTGGAGAGCTCCCTCAAGAAGCACCCCAGGCCGTCAGCTAGGGGAATAGCTGCCCCTGGTGTAAGTGCTGCTCCTCCCCACTTTTTCTTTCCCCACCCCCAGGCCTGTCTCAGGCAGAGGCCCTTGTGCCATTTGGAGCATTTTCTTCCACCCGGAGGAAGTTCTGCTTCCCTGAGGCCTTGTAAGGTCTCAGAGATAGACCAGCCCAGGAGAGGGTTCTCAGGCTTCAGTGTTCGTCTTTCTCCACCACCATCCCCATCCCCTGGCTCTCCTGGACCTTCCCTAAGGGGCCCTGCTCTTCAGACCAAGCCCTGTTACCCAGCATTGCCTTGGCCTGGACCCTGCAAAAGGCTGCTCCAGCCTTGCCCGGCAGGCTGCCTTTCACGTGGGAGCCTGCTCCCATTGCAGGCCTGCACTTGGTAAACTCACTGCTGGGGCTCTGAGGGGGCCCACAGGGTTAGGGCATCCAAGGTTCAGGGAGGGACGTTCCCACTGGGGGTCACAGTGCCAGCCAATGGGGGAGTTAGGTGTGGGTCAGCTTTCAGTGTGGGGCGACTAGCTTGTGCTGGTTTGCCCCAACACTGGCCTGGCTTTAGTATTGAAAGTCCCAGGGCCATCACAGCCCCCAGCCCCAGCTAGATGGGGCTGTCACTCCCCATCTGAGGGAGCATTCTAATTTTTCCACCTGGGTTGTCTGTTCTGTTCTGAGTATTCCTGGACTGGTCCCCAGGCATCAGCCCCCTGTCCTGCTTGTGTCCCTAGGAGTTCTCAAACCTCAGTTCCCACCTCAGGCCAGTTTGGGAACCACCTGAGGAGGCAGTCCTTCCCCTGAGACTGCCTTATGAATTCCTGGCTAGGGGTCTGAGGTCACGATTTAGTAGGAGGTACTGGGAGCCAGGATTCTTAGGTCTGAAAAGGGAGAAGGCTGGGGGCCTGGACTCCCGGGTCTGAAGGAGGAGGGGCGGGGCTTGGATTCTTGAATCCCTGGTGCCCAGGCCTCAGGCATCTTTCACATGGATGCTTGTGCGGGGCCAGGTCCTTGAAAGGGAAAGGCTCATCTCCCTCCTTGCCCCCCTCCCCCATCGCCATGACAACTGGGTAGAAATAAACGGAGCCCAGAGTTCATCCTGTTCCCAGGGCCGTGCGGCCCCCCTCTCGCAGCCTGAATTTCCATGACTTCATGCTCTTGGCCCTTGTGGCTCCCCCCCAGATGGGTGGTTTGGAGAGGTGAGGGGGTTGGGGGGTTAATATACTCTGAGGACCCAGGAGTCCAGGGCCACCCGCCTCCCTCAGACCCAGCACCCCTGGTGTTTGCGTGCACCCTGGGGTTTTTGTGTGTGGATCTTTAATTCTTCCTCTGTCAGACAGAACCCTGAGAGTGAGAGGAGTGGGGCTGACGCCTGCAGAGACTCCTGGGCACAGCGCCCTGTGCATGGTGCATCCCCTGGGCACACACACTGATGCAGCCTCCTCTTCCACCATAGGGGTCCTTCCCAGGACCCTCATTGCCCCAGGGTCCCAGGGATCTGTTGGCTTTACTGGCCCTTCAACAGCCTTGGGCCCTGGGGGCCCAACCACCTCCTCTCAGGGTGCAAGGAGGGCCTTGGTCAGTTCCTGGAGAGTTTCTCCTGGGTCTGAGGGAGGAGGGGTGGAGCATCTTCTCTTGGTTCATCCCTAGAAGCCTCCTGTTGGTGGTGACTATGGGAACGCGTCGGTTGCATCTGACAAGCACTATTCAGGATTCTCACACCTGTGTGAGAAGCTCCCCTCTTCTCATCTAGTTCTGACTTGCTGGGAACTGGGAACCCCCGCGCAGTCTCCACTGAGCTCCAAAGGTCTGGCCGACCTAACTGTTGGGCAGCCAGGAGTGTCTCCAACAGCCGGGTGGCTGGAGGGGCCTTCAGGGGCCTGGCTGGTGCCCTTCAGAGCCTGTCCTAGATACATCATGGTCTTTTCCTTGAATGTCATGGCGACTGGTCCCTCCGATGTGTCTCATAGTCCCTGTTAGAGTCCTGCCTTGCTGGGTGTGTGACGTTTGGAGCAGGTGAGGGTTGACAGTTTGCCCTTGCCCCCAGGCCTGTATCGATGAGAACCTGGAGGTGGTGCGCTTCTTGGTGGAGCAGGGTGCCACGGTGGACCAGGCAGACAATGAGGGCTGGACGCCCCTGCACGTGGCTGCCTCCTGTGGTTACCTGGACATTGCCAGGTGAGGCAGGGGGACGGTGGGGGGAACCCAACAGGGAGCCGGGGCTCAGACTCCTCAGCCCTGACCTCCCACCGCCAGGTACCTGCTGAGCCACGGGGCCAACATTGCCGCTGTCAACAGTGATGGGGACCTGCCCCTGGACCTGGCTGAGTCTGACGCCATGGAGGGTCTCTTGAAGGCGGAGATCGCCCGCCGAGGTGGGCCCTGGATGCTGCTGGGGACGGGGCTCAGAGGCTGGCCTTCCACTTTCTAGAATTCTGACTTCTTCTGTGCCTTAGTTTCCTTACCTGTGAGGTGGGGGTGTAAGTACCTCCACTGGGCATAGAATTAGAGCTCAGACTGGGATTGTCATTTTACCATTTGAGTCACTGAGGACATTGAATGGGGCTTGTCAGGGAGTGAGGTTGTGGGACCCCTGACACAGGTGTTCTGAGGACTGTTTACTGAGGGGAGTAGAATGCCTGGGCCCCCTGGGGACTGGTTTGCTATGCTCAGGGTCACTGAAATCCAGGGCCCCCCAAAACTCTGTGTCTGGCCATGTTATTTTTTCTAAGGAGAATGTGTGTTGCTGCTAGGGGCTTGTGATAGTCCCCCTACAAACTTAAAAGTGGCCATCTAGGACAAGTTGATGTGAGATAGCATAGGCTGTAGGCTGATTGCCTTGGAAGAAGAGGACATGAGGCAGGTTGGTTGGGGGACACGAACAGTTTCATCAGGTCTCAGGGCTTATGATGCCCGTGGGGCTGCCGCAGGAGCCCTGAGCCTTGAGCGTGGCTGCCAGGGTCTGGCTTCTTGGGTTGGTGTCCTGGCTGTGAGGGTGACTAAAAATGATGGCAGCACTGCTTGGGATGGGAGGTGTGAGCACTGGTGTGGAGGACTACGGAGGAGGTAAATGACGAGGGACGGGTACAGGGTGTCAGAGGTAATGCCTGGATTCTCAGCCATGGGACAGCATGGGCAGATTCAGTGCCCCAGATGAGGAAGGGACAAATGAAACGTCATCTCTCTATATAATGGGATAGTATTCAGCCTAAAAAGGAAAGAAACTCTACACATGCTACAATATGGATGAACCGTGAGGACATTATGCTCAGTGAACTAAGCTGGTCACAAAAAAATACAAATACTGTGTGGTTCCATTCCCATGAGATACTCAGTAGTCAGATTTGTAAAGACAGAAAGTGGAATGGTGGAGACCAGGACTGGGGGAGTTACTATTTTGTAGTTTCAGTTTTGTAAGATGAAGAGAGTTCTGGAGATGGTGGTTGGGTGGTTGCACAGCATCTTAGGTTTTGCGGACCACTCACCTTGCTTGCTGCCATGGCGGGGACAACAGCCAGCTGTGTTCCAATAAAGCTTTATTTACAGACACGAGTGGCTTTCAGAGCAGGCAAATCCATAGTGACAGGCAATAGATGGAGGGTGCCAGGGCCTGGGGGGTACAGGGAGTGACTGCTCAATGGGTATGGGTTTCTGTTTGGGTAGATGAAAAAGTTCAGGAAATAGATGATATGCTGGTTACACAGTATTGTGAGTGTTTTAGATGCCACCAAATTGTACACTTCAAAATGGTGAAATTGGTAAATTTTATGTTATCTCTATTTTACTACCACAACAAAAAAAGTAAAAATCCAGATGTGTGGCCTGCACCCCTAGGCTGCAGTTTGCTGGCCCCAGTCAAAAGCTCTGTAGACACAGGCACATCTCCACAAAAAGCACATTTGAGAAGGATGCACGTGGATATGCAAAAGAAGACAGCACTTCCAGTGGTTGCTGAATCAAGTCAGTCAACTCAGCCTCTCCCCTCCTTGAAGTCAGGTGCCTTCACCTGTAATGGGATAGGATGTAGGTGACTCCTTTTAAGGAAGTAGCAGAATGGGAGGGAGAGGGTGAGTCCCTGCATCCCCAGCACTCTCCAGAAGTCTCCACCCAAGACTGGGCTGCAAGATGGGCCTAAGCAGTGAGATGCCCCTGGAATAGCTACCACTGTCCAGTCCAGCAAGCCAGGAAACTCAAAGGTGGTGCCTATGTACCATGGCACCAGGTGGCGCCAGTGCAAAGCCTGGACTTGGATGGATTTGGTCTTCAAGCAGGGATGGCAAGGGGACTGTTTTTGGGACTCCACATACAGCCTTAGAGCAGAAGTTGACTATATGGGTAAGGATGTAATAGTACATGCTCACGAAAGCTAATTCGTGATGATGTTTAGCTCAGGGGTTGCAGGGAGCCAGACAAGATCAGTGAGGGACGTGTAGGAGGCTTCTGGTGTCTTCGTCATTTTAATTGTTTAAGCTAAGTGATGGTAAATGGGGTTCTTTGCCACTTTGGTCCGGAGCCTCAAGTGTAACTGAAAAATTTCAAGCAGGTGCATTTTAAAAAGTGAAAAGAGAGGTGAAATTAACTTCAGTAACATTTTATTTAACACAGTATATCCAAAACATTTCAATCAATATTAAAAACAACTTTGTGAATTATTGCACACTTTTTTTTTACTTCAAAATCTAACATGTGTTTTACATTTGTGACATCTCAGTTCGGACTGGCTATGATTCAAGTGCTCGGTGTGGCCGCGTGTGACTAATGGCTGTTGTGCAGGACAGCTCATCTCCACCCGGCATTTTGGCAACTGTGAGAAATTTCACAATTGAAATGATAATAGACAAAAACTACCCAGGAGAGATTGAACTTTCTTAGAAAAGACCATTTTTGATTCTTATCTCAGTAGTTTAAGAGGCGAAAGAATACGGATTCTCGGTCACAATCCACAGGTAATAGTCCCACCTTCACAAGGCTGTTTGATCCCAAATCTGTTCTCATGTAATTTCAAGTCATAACTTGCTTTTTGCATCAGTAAGTGCAGGCCAGTTTCCCATGAAGCCAGTTGGGTACAATGAAGTTGACTAAGGCAGAAATCGATGGGTTTCGGTGGTAGCACAGCTGTGACCAGGGCTCACTCTTGGGGAAGACAGATACGGAAACTGCTAGGCGGCTTCTTGCTTGGTTTACCCTTACTCATGGTGACAAAATGCATAAGGAGGGTTTGCTAAGGATTGTATTGGTGGCAACAGGAAGAGTTAGATGTAGTCAGATGCTGGATTTGCTCAATCAACTAGGTTTTATACTTAAAAGGAATAAAGGTGATGCTTTGGTTGGAATGGGAAAAGGTCAGCAATCTTTATTCTCACAGCCCCCAGCGGTGACTCAGAGACCCCTAATGGAACCCCGCACTGCACAGAGCATGGGTGGGAAGTCACTAAGCTGGTCCAGGCCTTCTGAGTCCCAGAGGAACACACAAGTGGAGAGGGAGGGGGCAAGGCACAGGGCAAAGCTGTGCTTCCTGTGCCTTGGGGTGTGAGTCCCACCTGTCACCCCTTCTCCCAGGTGTGGATGTGGAGGCAGCCAAACGTGCTGAGGAGGAATTGCTACTTCATGACACAAGGTGCTGGCTGAATGGGGGCGCCATGCCCGAGGCCCGGCATCCCCGCACAGGAGCCTCTGCCCTTCACGTGGCTGCTGCTAAGGGCTACATTGAAGTGATGAGGTGAGCTGAGCCAGCGTTGACATTCCCTGTCCCCTGTTCTTTGTGGGGCCAGTCTGTTTCTTCTTATTGTCTTACACCTTTCTGTGGATTTTGTCCATTTTTATCTTTTCCTAATGTATGTATTTAAGTCTATGTATTTGCCTCCAAATACAGCCTTAGCTGCTCCCACAAGTCTTGAAGTATAGGCTTTTTGTTCAGTTTAAGATGTTTTCCAATGTGTAATCTTTCTTCTTTGACCCATAGATTATTTTGAAGTATGTCCTTCATTTCCAAATCTGAGATTTCCTAGTTGTTTCATTACCCATTTCCTGGCTTAATTGCACTGGGGTCAGAGAATGGGGTCTGTAGAATTCCAGATTTCTGAAATTTGTTGAGGTTTGCTCTATTTTATACTTCAGTGTAAATAAACTGGAAAAGAATTATATTATGGAGCACGTTGCACTGTGCAGGTTGTCAGATTAGCTTTGTAGTCATGCTCTCTAAGTCTGTGCCCTTAGCGATTCCTTTATGCTTATTGTTAGTTACTGTAAGCTATGATAAAAAAACTCATGGTTGTGGATTTTGCCTGTTCATCCTCGTAGTTTTATCAATTTTTGTGTTACATATTTTGAGGCTAGGTCGTTTGGATTAAATCGTTACAGTGTACCTCCTTTCTGTCACCCACCTCAGTCATGTCACACTTGGCTGCCCCATCCCCTTCTCTTGGAGCAGTGGGTTTCAGTTCTTGTCCTCTGGCTCCCTGCTTTCTCTTTAATTCCCCGCTTTTTCTTTTGTGACACTATACTTTATTTTTGGTATGAATGTGGAAGTAAGATGAATCTCTCCATCTCTGCCTGCCTCCATGTTGCACCCTGAGGCACATTGTCCAGTGTGATACCTAAGAGGGCCCTATCAGCTCCAGGCTCATGTCCCAGCTCCTCATAACTGCTTCTGGAGTAGAGTGCCTTGTGCTTGTAGTTCCAGCAAAAGTCCTGGATCTAGCGTTCAGTGAGCTGCCTTGGGTACCTACCTGTCCCAGAGTTGATCCTTGTGGCAAAGAGGATGGGATACTCTAAATGATCAGGCCAGAGGTGTGCCTGTTGAGAAGGAGTGACTGTGTGAAACACCTCCCTGAGCAAACCCCAACAAATTCCAGCTGGCTATGGCCTTTGACACCCCAAAAACACCAGGAAGAGAACAGCAAGTATGGGCCTTGGAGAAATGGTGGGACACCCACCTGGCAGGGTAGGAGATCAGGGAACTCAGGGAGCAGGTGAGTGACAGGTCAGCAGGGCCACACAGAGGACCTTTTGTTGAAAAAGGTTCTTTGTAAACTGCCTTGTCTCTCCATCTTTTTCCGCCTTGCTTTTGCCGTTGCCTGTGGACACAGCCTAAGGCCCATTCACTATGACAGGCGTGCTGCCCTAAGCCAAGTTTGTGGAACAGCCCTGGACTCATAGCCCCACTTTCCCCCCAGTCATGTGGTTTAAGGGGGTGACTGTGACCTGAGGAAGACCGTCTAAGCCAGGTCTCAGCCTCGGCACTGGTGGCATTTGGACCAGGTCACCCTTTGCTGTGGGGCTGTCCCCTGTGCTGCGGAATGGCTAGCAGCTTTCCTGGCAGCAACATGCTAGATGTTGGCAGAGCCATCAGCTGTGACAGCCAGAAATGTCTCCAGACACAGGTGTTTCCTGGGGTGGCGTCACTCTCTCTTAGAATCAGTGCGCTGAGCCCGCAGGTTCCTAGGGCACTGCTGCCCTGGCCACCCCTTCTGGGTTGCATCCTTTTCACAGGCTTTAGAGTCCCCACCCTCACTTGCAGGTACAAGGAGCAGGCTTCCCAATGCCACCTGTTGGGCCAGGGGTGGGATGAAAGCCTGTAGCAGAGTGTCACTTGTGGGGAGGGCCTCTGCGCGGTGGTCCTTGTACCACCCAGGCCAGGATGGATGATTTCAGCATTGTCATAGCTGGTACTGTTACCACTGCATGGCTGGCTGCCACAGCTCTTGACCCATAATCCCTGTCCTGGTCCTTGACCCCAAGACTCTCCGGCCTCCAGGCTGCTCCTCCAGGCTGGCTATGACCCCGAGCTCCGAGATGGGGATGGCTGGACCCCTCTGCACGCAGCTGCCCACTGGGGTGTGGAGGATGCCTGTCGTCTTCTGGCTGAACATGGTGGGGGCATGGACTCACTGACCCACGCGGTGAGGCCCTGAGGCCCCAGGACTGGTGGGGTTGGGTCGTTGGGAGGGCCCTATACCTCCTTCACTATCCACCCCTTCTCACATCCCCCACAGGGGCAGCGTCCCTGTGACCTGGCTGATGAGGAGGTGCTGAGCCTGTTGGAAGAGCTGGCCCAGAAGCAGGAGGATGTGAGTCTTGGGCCCCTTCCCCTCTTGTTAGCTCCTGGGAGGCCAGAGAGGGAGGGCTTCTTATCCCCTCCAATCCCCAACTCCCCGAAGCCCACTGCCTAGGGATGTGTTGCTCCCCACCAGTGACTGAGACCAGAGGGGACTATGGGGAGGGCAGAGCAGGCAGCCCCAGGAGGCAGGGCATGGGGTCCAGATGGACCTCGGGATGTGGACAGGGTCCGCCAAGGCTTAGGCTGGGGCTCATCACCCCTGGGATGCCCCCCAGCTAGCACTGGGCCGGGCCTTGTTGCCGGAAAACTGGTGTGGACTTGGGCTCTGCCATGGATTTGTGGCGTGAGCTTGGGGAAGGCTGAGGCTGGCCAGGCCTATGTCCGGGTGTGAGGGGTCAGGGAGCTTTGAGAGGGTCACTGCTAGGAAGTAGGGGATGAGAGCAGAGCCTAGGAAGTGAGAGGCCCAGTGAGAACAGGATGACAGTGGGGGCATATAATGCACATGGACCTGAGACCAAGGGTGCCTCCTGCTGATGCTGCCTGGCCATCTGTAGAACCTGACGAGTTCACAAACCCTACGTACTGCCCTGGACTGAGCTGCCTATGGTCAGAGCACTGTGAAGCTATGTCTGGCATAGCTGCACAGAGTGGTCCTTCATGTTGGGGACATGGGACCCAGGAGGGACCCCGTGTCCTTCCCTTCCCCAGCGGCCACCTTTCTCCTGCAGCTTCGGAACCAGAAGGCAGCCTCCCAGAGCAGGGCCCAGGAGCCCCAGGGGTCCTCCAGCAGCAAACACCGAAGGTATGGGTGGTGCCCAGAGGCGTGGGCTGGAGGCTTCCAGGGATCGGATCCTGACACCTTTCTCTTCCTCACCAGGAGCTCTGTGTGTCGTCTGAGCAGCCGAGAGAAGATCTCCCTCCAGGACCTGTCCAAGGAGCGCCGGCCTGGGGGAACTGGGGAACCCCTCATACAGGATGATGATGATGGAGAGGAAGCCCTCTCAGGTGAGGGGCTGGGGGCTGGGACTCCCAGATATGAGGGTGGAGGGGCTGGTTCTCAGAAGCAGATGGCATATTCTTGTGACCATTCCCATCTTCTTACCCAATAGAGCCAACCCCTGCAGAATCTAGAACCCTCAATGGAGTGTCCTCCTTGCCACCCCCTAACCCTGAGGGCCCCGTGGTGAGTCTGGATGCCCTGGAGGCCATGCCAGCCTTGGGAGTGGAGGTATACTATGAATCCTGTAAACTTCTTGTCAGGGCGGATAGGGTGAAGACTATAGTTTCCAGAATCCTCCAGGGCAACTACCTTTTTCTGGCTGCACCTGCCCCTGGGGCTAATGGAAACTGTAGTTCGCTGTGGTCCTTCTGGGGTAACGCATGGAATCTATGGGGAAAAGGGCCCCTTCTCCATAGCTGAGGCCTTTCTCTTCTGCCAGGCTCCCAAGGAGGCCCCCTTCTCTAGGCGGTTTGGCCTCCAGAAGACAGGGAGTGCTGGTACCTTGGGCCCCGCAGATATGCGAGGAGCCGAAGGCATCCTTGGGGACGGGCTGCAGCGCTCAGCTTCCTCCTCATGGCTGGAAGGGACCTCCACTCAGGTGAGTGGGGTGAGGGGCAGGGGACCAGGCCCTAACCAGTTGAGGAGAATACCTGCTCTTTCCATCTTTTCACAGGCCAAAGAGCCCCGTCTTGCCAGAATTACCCCTACACCCTCCCGGAGGGTGCTGGAGCCCTCTACACTGTGAGTACCAGGGGCCTGGGCCACTCTAGGGTGGGAGGCAGGTCTGGCTTCCAACCTTGTCAGTATGACCTTCAACGTGTCTGTCTGTTCTCTGGGGTTTGATCCCCGCTGCTTTGCCTTTTTTCCTTTTTTTCTGTCAAGTTAGAGCTCACAGTAAAACTTGCAAAGTTGTAATGACCTGGCCTCTTGTTGCATTTCTCCCTGGCTCCCATCTGTCTGTCTCTGACATGGGCACACTCCTGTCCTGGGACCTTTGCTCAAGGCCCTCCTCTCACACCCACAGGCCCCCCTCCCAGTTCATGTCACCTTCTCTGGGAGGCCCGCCGTGACCACCTGCTCACAATGCAGGAGTGTCCACACCATCCTGTCTCCAGTCTTCACTATGTTTCTTTTCTCCAGTGTGTTTTATCCTGCCGACGTATCCTATGACCGACTAACCTTTTTATGTTTATTGTTTATTTTGCATCCTTTCTGCTCAGATTTGACTCATCGGGCAGTGGTCATTTGTTTCTTTTGCTCACTGCTGTGTCTTTGGTGCCTGCCACATAATGCGAGCTTCAGTAATATTTGCTGAATGAATGAATTCACATGGCGTGCGAGCTCCAGGCCTCCCCCTTTGGATAACTCCACTCCTCCCTCCAGGTTTCCGGAGCCTGAATCCCCAGGGAAGCCAACTGTCCCTGCAGCCCTTGCAGCCCCTGCAGCCCCTGCAGCGCTGGCAGTGGACTCCCGGGACCGCCGGAGGTGAAGAGCCCCTTGGAATCCTCTGTCTCCCCAGCTAGGAGAAAACTATATTACCCAGGAGGCCTAGGGCTTTGGGTGGGAGCTCCCAAGGGAGAGTTTGTCTCAGGGTCTGCTGAAGTTGAAGTCTTCTCAAGGAACGTGCCTCTCCCAAGGGTGTCAGCCATGGGTTAGGGATAGGGCTCAAAGGAACCCTTCCTGAGGTCGGGGGCCCTTCACTCAGGTCCTACCAGATGCCTGTGCGTGATGAGGAGTCTGAATCTCAGCGGAAAGCTCGCTCTCGTCTTATGCGCCAGTCTCGGAGGTCCACGCAGGTGTGGGGGGTGGGATGGGGGCCTGGACTTGTGGTCTGAGGGAAGAGGAGCTGGGGGCCCAGACTTCTGGGTCAGAGAGAGGAGGCTGGGAACTAGACTCCCGGGTCCGAAGGAGGTGGCTGGGGGTCTGGACTGGGGGCCTGAAGGGGTTGGTCCCTGAGCCCTGGGGTCCCTGACTACCCACTCTCCCTGCAGGGTGTGACTCTGACAGATCTGAAAGAAGCAGAGAAGGCTGCAGGGAAGACCCCAGAGCCAGAGAAGTCGTGTCCACAGAGCCTGGTGAGAGGTGGTGGAGGTCAGGTGACTGGGGAGTGGGTGGTACAAGAAGCCATCCTCCTCTCACCCCATGTCCCTCTCCCACAGGATCCTCCCCGGTGGCTCCAAGTCCCTGGGGTTGAGAACTCTGCTGGCCCTTCCCAGAGAGGTGAGGTCTGGCATATTCTGAGGTCTGTCCTCCTAAGCCCACCTGTTCCTTTCGGTTGCTGTCTTCCTGTTGTCCTGGGGTCTTGGGCCCAGGGACCCTGACACCACATAGAGGGGATTCCTGATTCCTGTCTACCCCAGCAGAGGCGCCCGACGGGCAGGGTCACAGATCACAGGCCACCAGGGAGCTCCGCAAAGTTGGCAAGGAGTGGAGGGGGCCAGCAGAGGTGAGGGAGGCAGCTGGAATTGTGGGTGGGCTTAGGAGGGGCTGTAGGAGTGGGGCCAAACTCCCCTTCGGGCATTCACTGAACCCCAACCTTCCTGCAGGGGGGAAAGGCGGAACTGGCAGACATCAGCCCAGAATCCAGGTACCAGGGAGGGCAGGGAAGGTTGTGGGCTGTCCAGGACTGCAGGGCACGCCCTGTGACAGTGGCTCTGCCTCCATTCCAGCACTAACCAAGGGTTGCCCCTCATCTCGCAGGCAGCAGGACCTCAACCCAGAACCCCACCCAGAATTGGAAGAGCCTGACGGAGGCTTCAGGAAGGTTTGAGATCCCACCCCACGATGGGCGCTGTTACCCAACCCCACAAATCCACCTTTACACACCTGTCCTGCTGCCCCTGTCAGTGGCTCTTCCTGCCAGGTCCCCTGCATCCTGCTCTCACCGCCTAACCTGACCTCACCTGGGTGCAGTTGGCCCCTTCTCCTCCCCTCCAGCAGCAGAGCTGGCAGGCCTGATCCTGGGTCCCTCCTCCTGGTGCCCCCAGCTCTACGCAGAGCTGCGCAGTGAGAACGAGAGACTTCGCGAGGCCCTGACTGAGACTACACTGCGGCTGGCACAGCTCAAGGTGGAGCTGGAGCGCGCCACGCAGGTGAAGGCCTGTAGGCGGCCCCTTTCATCCCTGTGCGGGGGACTCGTGAGGAAGGAGCCACCGGTGGGGTCTTAAGCAGGGCTCCGCCCCTAGAGGAGCGGGCGAGGACTCCTGGGGGCGGGGCATGAACAGGGAAGGGCAGGGAGCTGGGTTCTGCTGAAGAGGAGGGCCTAAGGGATGGGGCAGAGCCCTGGGGCGGGGCCAGGTCGGCAGTGGGTGGAGCCTATCGAGCTGTGGGCCGCCTCACTGTTGCTTTCCCCTCCCTGGCCATTGCTGTTTGGATATTTCTGTGACCCCTGCTCTTATTCTGTCCCCATCAGAGGCAGGAGCGTTTTGCAGAGAGACCCGCCCTTCTGGAGCTGGAGAGATTTGTGAGTGGGGCAGCTGGGGTGGGGCCAGATGTTTCCCCAGCCTTCCAAGCAGAGGCAGGTCTGGATGAAGGGGCCATACTGACCTTCTTACCTGGCCCTATGAACTTCCTCACCTTCCTCACCCCTACTCAAGCTCTGGCCTTCTCTGACCCCCAGTCCCTCGCCCACACCTTCCCCCATGTATTGCAGGAGCGCAGGGCCTTGGAGCGAAAGGCGGCCGAGCTAGAGGAGGAGCTGAAGGTGAACATGCTCAGGCACTGTGGGCTGTGGGCTCTGCCTGCTCAGGGCCACCAGCTTGACTCCATCCCATCCCATAGGCCCTGTCCAACCTCCGGGCTGACAACCAACGGCTCAAGGATGAGAACGCAGCCCTGATCCGTGTCATCAGCAAACTCTCCAAGTGACTCCAGAGGGCCTTCCCCACACCTGCATTTATACAGCTGCTTCTGCCACACGCACCTCTTCCCCTGCGTGAACACGAGTGACAGGGCTCCCAGGGGAATCTCTGAGAAGCCATAACCTCCTCTCGGGACTTCCAGACTAGGAGGGGAGGACAGAGTCCCCAGGAGCTAAGGGGGGGCCATCCGTGGTCAGGATGGAGGTGGGAGGCTGAGCCAGGTAGGGGGACATTGCTGAGGGGGGACCAATGCTGGAGGTGGAACCAGTAAGGAACCAAGGACCAGGAAATGCTAGGACCAGAGTGACTGTCCGGAGGTCCCCTCTCACGTGCGATGCCACCCAGTCACCCCTCTCACTCCTGAACAGGGATCCGAGAATGTGCCAAGAGTCCCGCTGGCCTCGGCCAGGTGGGCCTGTATATAGGGTCCATGTGCAATAGGGAGGGACGTCTTCTATTTTTTGCTGCCCCCTCCCCGCCCACCTTCCGGGGCAGGGGGAGAAGGTATTTTTGAGACAAAGCACAGGCACCACAAATAAAAGTCGTGAAGTTGCCACTCAGTGACCATATTCGGAGTTGGAGGTGGGGTGTTGCTTTTGTGCTTGGCTGTCAGTGTTCAAACCATAGGACCATGTGGGTGGGGTGCTGAGGAATGGGTAGGCACATGCTCAGGGTGTGGAGGGGCTTTAGGAATAGTGGATAGTTGGAGTAGAGGACCCAGGCCAGGGCTGACGTGGACAGAAGGAAGGTGGCATGGGATGGGGAAGAAGGGTCAGCCGGTGAGACAATGGGGCTGTGAATATTGAGCTGGGGAGCTTGAGTTTTGTCATCAGTGTTTTTGAAACAGTCAGTTGCCAACATTTAAAATTTGGGTAATTCACATAGAAAAATCTGGAATTTGACTTCCCTGAAAAAAAAGGAAGCTATGATGGTGTAAGATCTTTGGTCCTATGTGGTAACAGTTGGCTGGAGCTGAGTAAGACCCATCGAAGATGGGGCATTCATTCATCCATTCAATTTGTTCATTCATTCTTGGTCATATTCTACTTGCCAGGCCCTAGTCTACCAGTTGGTGATACAGTAGTGAATGAAACAGGCAAAGATCCAGTACATTTTAGGGGGAGAGGCATAAGTCATGCAATGATAAAATTAAAGTATTTTAGGTGGCGGTGCTGTGGAGAAAAAGCAGGGGAAGGGAAGAGGGAAGCTGTGCATTTTGTATAGGGTGGTTGGAGCAGGCCTCATAGGCTGGCACAGGCAGACATTTGAGGGTCTGAGGAATTGAGCCATGTAGGTATTTGAGGGACAAGTCTTGAGAATGGCATGTGCAAAGACCTTGAAGTAGAAATGTGCCTGACATGGTGAGGCAGAGGAAGTAGCTGGTGTGGCTGGAGAGAAGCAATGGGGGTGGGGTTGGAAAGGTAATGGCACACTGTTCAGGGATATGGCCCTGGTAAGGATTTGGGCTATGAAGGGGAACCTAGGTTTTAACAGCTCCCTCTGGCTAAGTGTTGAGAAGAGTCTAGGGGATAGCACTGAGGGACAGAAACAGGAAGACCAGCTAAGGGGTTACTGCTGCAGTCCCAACGAGAGGTGACGGATCTGGGGGATGGAGAGAGAGATGGTGAGAAATGGTCAGATTCTGGGAATATTGGAGGGGCCGCTGGCAAGGTGTCTTGATAGGTTGGATTGTGATAGGAATGGGGCTTGGACCCAGTGTGCTCATGTGGGCCAGCTGTCTGGCTCCTGCAGTCATTCCAGTTTGCAGCCTTAGTGATGGCAGCAAGGGGGTTTATTGAGGGAAAACTGGAGAAAGCAGGCTTGAGGGTCTGCTTGCCCCTCTCTTACAACTGAGGGCTGGGGCACCAGACAAGAGGTCGAATGGTGATTAGATACCCATAAGGGCTGAGGGTCTTCTGAGTAGATGGAACAGCATGAACCAGGCTTGGTGGCAGGAAGAGGCAAGCAGAATGCTGGGCCCGAGAAGCTGGTGAACCTAGCTGGCCACAGGCCTCTTGCTGCTAAAGCTGGAGCTTAGATTTTATCTGATGAGCCACAGGGAGCCAAAGGAGGTGTGTGAGCAGGGTGGTTCAAGGTGGGAAGGAGTCTTGGAGGGCTGATGTGTCCAAGTAGGGACTGAGAATCACAGTTCCTCCCAGTACATAGCTGTGCCTCTGACTTGTCTGATTTTGGAGGATGCCAACTGTTCCAGGTAGAAGCTGAGCTCCAGGGGAGAGGCCAACGGGCCTTCTGGCAGGGGAGCTTGGCAGTGGGCATTGTGGGGAAGCAGAAGGAGCCAAGGAAGGAAGAGGAAAGGACCTTTTCTAAGCTGGAGGAATGTCCAATCTGAATGAGGCTGAGGGTCAGAAAAAAATCATTTCTGAACCACATTTGCCAGCCACCCAGATAATGGGAAGGAGCTGCTGGCTGGCCAGAGGAAAAAGGAGCTTGAGGAGGTAAGAAGCTTCCTGGTAGACTGTTGTCTCACAGGAAGACTAGCCAGAAAGCCTGTGGCATGTTCAGGATGTAGCTATTTCTCTGTGGCTGGACCCCTGGCAAGAGGTGGGGGACAAAGTGGTAGATTCTGGGAGACTGACCTGGGGGAAGAGAGTGGGTTTCCCTTAAGTGGGTATTTGAGCTGGGCACAGAATGCTGAATAGGAGTTCAGGCAGGAAATTGCTGGTCCAGCCAGCAGAAACCAAATCCAAAATCTTGGGTGGTTGAAGGGGTTTGGGGAGTGTTTGGAGAAGGGCAGGAGCAGAATACATGGAATAGTGAGGAGGTAAAGGATGAGGTTGGAGAGATGCGTAGGGACCAAACCACTCAGGGCCTTGAGTGCCATACTACAGGGCTAGGGGGACAATGAAGAACCAGAAAAGGATTTTGAGCAAGGGAAGGGTTGGGATACTGGTTGTTCAGAAAATTGTTCTGGAGTGAACTTAAGGCTGGAGGTTAGGTGGAAGCCTGGATTGGGACCCCAGGGAAGGAGAGCAGGGTTTAGAGAAGAAAACTAAAGAAAGTGGGGATTGCTCCTACATTCCTTTTCTCCTATGAGACTGTAGCTGGGGGAAGCAAGTCCCTGAGCCCCCTGGTAGCTGAGTAGAGAAGGGACGACAGTTGACACTGCCTACTAAGAGGAGGCTGTTTATAGACTGGGCTGCATATCACAATGCACAGGGCTCCCGAGTGCATCCTCTCCTGGGGTGCACTGCAAAGGAGGGGCGTCCGTCCCTAAATTTTCTTTTCACTTTCCCCTCCTCCCGCTCTTGGCCAGTTTACGAGTGCAGCACTTGCTCAGTAAACTCTAGGAAGGACGGGGGAAAACAAGGGCTGGAACAGGTCAGCGATCCTTTGAGGGGTCTGCTTCCACTGCAGAGTCCTTTCCCCCATGAGGTACGGTGAGACCTACTACATGGAAAGTTGTAGCAGAATGCTGGGAAGGGTCAAATGACCTCTGTTTCCATCTCACCTTCCACCTTCTTCTTTTGCTTCTCCATCACTACCTCCAGCTCTGACACTTTCTCTTTATCCTGGAGGACGGGCAGAAGTTAGGACACTGGCATCTGAGCCTGGACGCCTTCCTTGGCCTGAGCCCAGGGCTGAGCCTCCCAGCTCACCTCCAACAGCGCGCGCTGCACCGTGATCTGGCTGTACACACGCGCCCCCTCCTGGGGGCTCACCGTCTGGAACTCCTCTTTTTGCAGTGAGAAAATCTGTGCTCCGGTCAGCACGCCCAGCGCATCCACTGTCCTGTGCGAGGGCAGCGGGGGCGCGGTCAGGTCTGCTGGCCAATCATCCTCACCAAGCCCCTCTCCATCACTTCATGCCCACCTAGCGTTTTGTTCCATCAGCAGCATTCTAGCTCAAACAGGGACAAGGAGCTGCTGAAGGATCCTGAATCCCCACCCACCAATCAGAGTGCGCCAAAGGGACTTTTCTGGAGACTCCCAAAGTCGGAGCCTGGGAAGACATGCTAATCTCAGCCAGTCATTCATTGTTGCAACCAGACACACCTTCAGTCTAGGCCAATCTTGGTTCTCTGTGGTCTGCCATGTCCCCTGCTCTGGGCCAATCAGAATGCTCCGCCTCTAGCACTCGTATCTCATGATCGGAGTCACAAGTGCCACTCACCTGGCACTAAAACCCTTGGCTTGCAGCCAGGCGCGGACCTCGGAGGCATCCGAGCGCGGGCTGAGCTGCGGCTCCAGTATGCGGGGACCCAGGGCTGTGCGGCTGGGGCCCGAACGACCCTGGGCTAGGCGTGCCTGCAGCTCTTCGTTGACACTGAGCATCTGGCAGAATCTTTCTGCGGACGGGAAATAAGGAAGGGTCCTCATGATGGGCCTGAGTCCATCTGCATTTTCCGAGCCTCAGTTTCCCTGCCTGGAAGGCAAGGGCAAGAACCACCTCCCTGAAAGAGTGCCTCCACACTCACCCTTCTCGCTGGGGTCCAAGCTGTTGAGGCTGTCACAGCTGTCCCAGTGGGGCTGAGCCGAGGTAGGAGCCACGGCTAGGGCCTCGGCCGGCGGGGGTGGGGGAATGCTATTCTAGAGGGAACAGAGAAGAGAGCACCTGGATCAGAGAAAGGACTCGGAGTCCGAGTCCCTCCTCCTACTGAGGTTACCTTTCTGAATCCCTGACCATCTCCTCTGCCAGTACCCTTGACTTTGACACCTGATTCCCGCGCCCCTGGTTCCCAGGATCAGGATCTGGCCCCCAGCATATTGTCCCTCGAGACCCAGAGTTCACCCTGGCTCACCAGATTGCGGGCAGGGCTTTGGCTGCGGTCTTCTGGGGGCCCCGGGTGGGTTCTCAGGATATTATAAGGTACGTATCCCTCCTGCCCTCGAGAGTCCCGAACCTTCCACCATTTGCGCTTGTCATCCAGGACCTGGGGGAAGTACAAGGGGGAAGGTTCAGAGCCTGTGTCTGCAGCTAGGGCTGGATCCACTCCAGTCCCTCAGCCCTCCACCCCTCTAACCTCCAACACGTCCCGTTGCTTGACTGATAGTTCACTGCTATTTCGGGCCTGGAAATCATAATTACATAGGACCCATTTCCCTGCTAGTTCTGGCTCCATGTGGGGCTCAGCTTCTTTCTCCAGGTCTTGGTGACTGAAGAGAAAGGACAGGGTTGGGGATAAGCGGCAGCCAGCCTCACTCCTTTTGGCTATAGGGTGTTGGTGTGAGCTGGGGTTAGAGCCAAGCAGGGGCCAAGGCAGGGGGCCGAGTTAGTACTGATAATAGAGATATGAAACTGGAATAGCAGCTTGAATATATTTTGCTGCTCATATGCCTGGCACTGTGCTGTGAGCCCGTGATGTGGGTGCTGGCATCACCTCCATTTTATAGATAAAAACATTCAAGCTTAGAGAGAGAAAATCACTTGCCTCAGATCACACAGCTGGAGACAGCTGCTATTTATTGAGCATCCACTATGTACTCAGCTCATGATTAACAACAACCCATAGTAATAATAAAAAAAAAATAGTCAGCATTTATACAACATGTGCCAGGAGGCACTGTTCAGCCGATTACATATATTACCTGATTTGATTCTTGAGACAACCACTGGTAAAACCATGAATTTGGACCCCCCTTCTTCCTCCCAGAGACTCTATAAAAAGCTCTATTTTACAGGTGAGGAAGTGGAGGAATAGTGATATAAAGCAACCTGGTGATGTAAAGTTCTCAGAGCAAGAAAGAGGCATAGCTGACCTGGGACCCTGGCAGGTTGGCCCCAGAGCCCATGCCCTGAGCAATTCTGCTGTCCTGTCCAGGCAGCTGGACATGACCTGAGCTCTGCCACCTCCTTGAGCTCTTAACTTCATGGACTTCTCAGTCTCCCAGGAAGGGATTATTATTATTCTCACTTTCTCTCCAAGGCACTCAAAAGCTGGGGTTGTCAAGCCCAAGATTCAGAAGGGCGGAGGGCGGGATGGGGAACAGAAAGGTTTCCGTGAGACCAGGCATCTGGGAGGAGGGGAGTGGGATTTGGGCTCTGACTCCCCAGCAAGATGGACCTCAGCTCAAATCAGGCCTACCTTTGCAAGGGAGAGGGGGGGGTCTTCAGGGCCGCGGCACCCCCTCTGTGGGGCTGGCAGCTCCCAGCACGATGTTCCTGCTGAGACCCTCTGCTCTGGCCCTCACTCAGACCCCCTTTCTGTCCCTCCAACCTTGCTCCTTGGTTTCTTCTCATCCCAGGTGGCTTCTCTCCTATCCAGCCCTTCCTTGCCCAGAGACCCTAGCGTCCTGGCTCCTTTCTCTTCTTATTTTCCCAGAACCCAAGAGTCTGCCTCCATTGCTTGTTGGAACCACGAACCATAAACTTGGACCCCCAGATCTTTCCTTCCCCAAAGACCTAGGAGTCCAAGTCCCAAGCTTTAACTTCCTCATCCTCTTAACCCTTAGAGGCTCCCAGTCTGACACCCAGCAGAAATTAAACAATTGCTTTAGAGCCTTGGGAAAGTGAGGGTCCAGCTTGGCAGCCTTTACCTCTTTCAGGGGCCCAGCATCTCTACCACTCCCTAACCTGCCCAGAAGCCTGCCTGGCGGCCCCAAAAACCCCAAGCCCGCTTTTCTGGCTCTCGCATGTTCCAAGCATCAGACTTGAGCTCTTCTTCAAAACCTAAACATTCCATTCCCTAGCCTCTTCCCTACAACTCCGAGGGCTCTATCCTGGTGGAGACCTGGGGAGAGAACTTCCCAGACCCTTAGCAAACAGCCTTCTTCCAGCCCTTTGACGACCCAGGGAAACAACCTCTTAGATATTACTCACACCCAGCCCACTCCTCCCTCAGACCCTGGGATCTGGCCCTCTAGCCCCCTTTTCCCGTGGACCCAGAAGTCTGAGCTCCGCCCCCTCACTCCCTGCTCCTCCCACCTCCCAGCCCCGTCCCGCCTCCTCACCACCTCACCCACCTGCGTAGAACCGGGAAGACAGAAGGAAACAGAAAAAAGGGGGGCAGAGTTAGAGTCTGGAACCCCCAGGACGTACCCCACATACCCCCACCTGGGGGCCCACACTCACCCATTGACAGCGACCTGGGGGGCGCTTTGCTGTAGGAGTTAGAGGATACCAGGTCAGGTGGGGCTAACCTGAGTCTGGGCTCCTTGATCCCCTCTGTGTTAGCCTAGGGGAACTTGCTGTCCCCTTGAAGCCTTAGCCTCACCTGCCGGCGCCGCCGCTCGTGCTGTAGCTGTTTCTCTACTGGGTCCTCCCAGGGGCGGCCCTGCGGGTCAGTGGCCGGGGGTTCCCAGCCGCTGTAGAACTCGGGGCTATATGGGGGTCCCTCCTCCAGGGGCAGCTCCACTCTGCGACCAAGGACGGGGCGCAGGGCTCAGGAATCCTGGTCCAGCCTCCGACTTAACCCTGTCATTAACTTCACTTTTCCCCTTTCCCTAAGCCTTACTCTAGCCAGCTATTCTATCCCTATTCTATCCTCGCCCCTTTCGCCAAACCCTGTCCCTGCCTAAACTACACCCACGACGCTGATTCCAATCTAATGTCCCCCCTCCCCACACACACACCGCAGCCTCTGATTGAATCTCACCTTTGATTCCAAACCGGTTTTCTAGCTACACGCATTCTTTCCTGGCTCTGCCCCTACCCCCTCGAGGCTGTCTCCAAGAGCACAGATTCCGCCCCCTTTCCAAACATACAGGACAAACTTTTCCTAAAACCCGCCTTTTGTTTCTTTTGGTCGTGATTCAGTCTTAAACCTCCCCATCACGCTAATTTCTGGACATTCCTCCAGTCGGAAGCTGGAAATTGTCCTAGGTCCCACCCATTTTCATTGGCCACACCCTCCTGCCTAAGCCCCGCCTCTAACCCTTCCAGTCGTGCCTTTTACCAATCACCACTCCCCTGCCTTCTCCAGCCCCTCCCTCAATCGCTACGCCCCTCACCCTGGGCGGGTCCACGAATCCCCCAGCGAGGTCCAGAGTGCATTTTCACTTGGGGTGACATTGTCCCGCAGTAGTGCCACGGCCTCGGACGTCAGATGTGGCCGCCGCACGCCACTCGCGAGCTGGGGGCCGCCCGACATGTCCACAATCTGCCAGGGGGCAGGAGTGGGCGCGCCATTAGACGCTCTAGAAGTGGAACTCGGATTCCTTCTGCTGCAGGGGGAACCTGAGGATTGGGAGGTAATCTCACCACGTGCAGAGGTCCGAACAGGAAGTGCAGCAGCTCTGGCGAGGAGGGGTTGGCGATATTGCCGCGCAAACGGGCCTGCGGAGCAGGGGAAGGGCTGGCGTCAGTGTGCGGACCAGTCAAGTTCGCCATCCCCTACCCTTGAAGCCCAGGCCCGACGTGTCCTCACCAGCAGGCTGAAAGCGTACTTGATTTTCTGAAGCACGTCGGTGTACTCGGCCTCGTTGGGCAGCTTGGCCCGCAGTGTCAGGAGGCCCTCTGTGTTTAAGGGGACAAGCAAGGTGATGGGGATATGGAGACAGTGTCAGAGATAGAGGCAGAGACTCAGTGAGATCGCGATTGGGAGTCCAACTGGCAGGGGGTGCGAAGGGAGATCCTAGGAGGAGGGAGGTTATTTGGGAGTAACTGGGGTGGGGTATTCGGGATCCCACTCGGGGGTGCCCCTCACCCCCAGCCTCCCGGCGCCGAGTCCTGCGACTGCGCTCCCGGTGCTCAAGCACTCGGGCTGCCTCCGCAGACTTCTGCAGCTTCGACACAAAGCTCTCCACGTCGTCGAACAAGTGGTTCAGGATGTCCTGGGGGACAGAGCCGAGGGACGCATGAGACCCCTGAGTCCTGGAACCTTATCATCTCTGTCGAAGTCCTTCAACTGAGAGTTCCTAGGCTACATACACCCTCTGATGTCTGGTCCTGTCCCATTCTGTCACCGCCAGTCATACCTGAGACATCTGACCGGGCGCCAGACCAAACCCTACTCCCCACAGCCGGTCCCTCCCACAGCTTAGCCCTGCCTCCAGACGTCTGGCCCCGTCTCTTACCACGTCCCGCTCCGCCTGCAGACTGGCTAGTTCCGGGCCGCGGGGTCCCAAGTCCGGAGAGGCTTGGTCAGCGCTGCCGGAGGTCTCCTCCGGGCAAGGCCTCCGCGCCGCTTCTGCCTCGGGAATGGGTTCCTCTCGGGGTTGTCCGCAGCCCATCGTCGGTTCCACCGTTCTGATCGCTGCGCGGACTGAGGGGCGGTGCTGCAGGGGCGGGGTCTCCGCTGGGGACGAGGGACGACGCTGGAGCTCCTCTTGCGTGGCCCTGAGTAGGGAGAAGGGGAAAATCGGGTGAGTTGAGGGGTCCAGGGAGAGGACAAATTCTGAACTTAAAACGGAGACACTGGCCCAAATGGGTCGAACCTAGGTTCAGAATGGTAGGGAGAGATCCAAAATATGGGAGGAGCACCTCTCTGGAGGGAAACAGAGGCCGAGAGAGGAGAAAACAAGTACCAGAACCAAGAAAATTAGGGTCCTAGGGAGGGGGCACACTTGTATGGGAGGTACACGCAAGACTTCGTTCAAAATTCGTCTTGCTCTGGCCTGGTGGTATAAGCCAATTTCTAGGATGGGGAGACTGAGGCTCAGAGAGACCCCGCCCACCCTCTCTTCTTCGCTTCCAACCCAAACCCTTTACCTGAGCGCCGCGGCCCTGCGGTCCCCACGGCCAGAGCGGTAGTCGTACAGAGCCGCTTGGATGTCCTCACGGATAAGCTCCGCCTGTCAATCAAGCCATCGGGTCACGCCCCCACTCCACTCACTGTCGGACCTGGCCGCGCTATGGGTGAATTTCTTGTCTCCGCCCCAGACCATGTTCAGTCATTGCTCACGTCTGTAGACCCACACAGGTCCGCACCCTAGCCTGACACCTTCGTCCTACGTCTGTCCCCGACCTAGGCCCCACTCCCACCCACGGAGGCCCAGTTCAGGCGGCTTCTGGTTCCTAGAACACACTCATGTCTTCCTGTTCTGGCTGCCCCCCAGGTCCTCTCATGTGTTCTGCCCAAGCCCTTAGTCTCCGTTTCCGCTCCGCTCTCACGTTCAGCCTCGCCCCCGTGTCTAGTTTGTCCTCAAACCCCTCAAAGTCCTCTCCTTTCCAGAAAAGTCTTTGCAGGTCATGCCCCCTCCGCTGGCTCTGACCCCACTTCTGTCCAGGGCTACACGCCAACCTTAGAGGCCCTGCTGCTGGGTCCTAGGAGTCCCAGCCTTGGCCTCCGCTGACCCCCGAGCCCGGCTCGCTCACCCCAAGACGCAGGCCCTGGAAGAAATGCACGTCGGGCTGTGTGCGCTCAGGCTCCTGGCACACGAGCAGCAGCAGCGAACGACTCCGGCCCGGCGGCGTCACCGCGTCGCAGCGCACGATGGCGCTCAGCGGGTATGACTCCAGCTCCTCCTGCGCGGCGGGCGGGTAAACTGAAGCCAATGACACTACTACATACGGACAGCAGTGACAGCAGGTGCAAGCACCGAGCAGGGCAAAACCCTGTTTAATAGGGCTAACAGGGCTCAAAAAGGGTGCAGCGGGCCCTCGCCATGCTCCAAAGGAAGGACGAGCAGGAGCCAAGATTCACCCTAAGACCCCCGATGTCCCTAGGGCCAAACTCTCCATGCCCCCACCACTCAGTCTAGCTGCTCCATCCACCCACGCGCCCCCTGGCACCTTGGAGACGGGGTCGAGCAGCGTGACGTGGTCGGGAGACACACGCAGCAGCATCTCCTGGGTCCAGACGCGGCCCTGGCTGTCCATGACTGCCAGCTTCCGCAAGGCTTCCTCTACCGTGTGCACGCCATCTTCCTCGCCCAGGCAGAACGTCACTAGGTGCTGACATGGGCCAAGGAGAAAGTAGTGAGTCCCTGGATGATGCCAGGTGGGTTTAGAATCCCGTGGAATGAGCCTTCCGGCCTGGTACTAACCACAGCTCCTCCGGAAGCCTTCCCTGATCATTTGCTCCATGTATGCCTCCACCTAGTGCCCTAAGTTTCTCTCATCAGAGTGACTTATCACCTGGGTCTGTCTTCCCACCAAGACTGGAGGCTCCTTGAAAACAGGGAATGGTCTGGATTATATCTAGTCCCTTCTAAGCACCTCTACTTCCGTGAGAGCTACTGGTACCCTTTGCCTTACCTCTGGACTTCGTGTGACCCCTACTCATCCAGGATTGTGTCTGATTTGTCCCCATGGCCAGACTGTCCAGCTCAAGCTGGCTCAAAAGACAAGCTGGCAGGTTCAAGTGGAATTGAGTTCCTCCACGACACCTACCCCTGAGGGGAGGTAGAGGAATTCCACTTTGCAGAGGAGCACACTGTTTCCCAAGTTCTTCCTGCTTGGAGGTCCAGATGCTTCCAATACCCCTGTCTCCTTTCCTCCCACAAGACCCCTTGTGCCAGTGCAGAACCCAGACTCACATTGACTGGATACTGGGAGATGTCGGCCATTACAATAGTGGAGTAACGCTTCCTCTGCTCTGTTGGGGAGGAGGGAAAGGACGGAGCGGGGTATGGACCAGAAGAGACCCCATCCCGGCCTCCTCCCTCAGACCAAGAGACCTGGCCCCAATCCCCTCCTCCCTCAGACTAGGAGTCCAGGTCTCCAGCCTCCTCCCTCAGACCCAGAAGTTCGGGCTTCCAGCCCTTCCTCCCTCAGATCCTGTTTCCACCTGGGGTTTCCTTGGCTCCAAACTCACCATAGATGGACTTGGCACTCGGTTTGGGGGCAGCTCCTGGTCTGTGAAAAAAAAAAAAAGAAGAGTAAGAGGGGTCATGGGAATTGGGAGCAGATCATGGGGGTCAAATGCCATGGAGAGCCGTGCTGGGTTCTAAGCAGGGGAGGGCAGGACATAGCTGGATGTCACTAAGACTGGTGAGGCGGTGGTGCTGGGTGGTGGTGGGAGGTATGGTCTCTATGGTCACATGGACCTGGGTTCAAATCCCCTGTCAGCTGCTGCCTTGCCATAAGACCTAGGATAGGAGACTTCATCTCTCCTGCCTCAGTGTCCCTCTCTGTAAGACAGGGGTTAGTTACCCTATAGCTTCCATCTGGCAGGGTTGTTGGGCAAATTTAATGAATAATGCAATGGAAGTGTTTTGCAGCCTCGATAACTGTTATTATTATTATGATGATGATGCTAACAGCTTGCTCAATAAATGGGAACTTTTACAATAACATTAGTCTTTAGAGTAGATGGATAATTACCTTCTCTTTCCCCATCCCCAATAGGCCAGCTCTTTCCAGCCAAATCTTCTTTGTCTCCTGTGTTTAAACTTCTCTTCAAGGTCACCTCTGAGTATTCTTGAGTCCCCATTTCCACAGAAATGACAGAAGCTTGGAGTTCAAGTGTGGTCAGGGGTGAGAAATCCTTTCAGTTGAACCTTTCCTCCTCATCCTTTTCTTGCCAGTCAGGTTTCCCCACAATTTGATTACCTCTGGGCTGGAGACCTTACTACCTCACCTTTCCTTTGTGGCTGTTCCCATGTGTCTGTCTTTGTCCTTCTCCCTGCTTACCCCAGGAGACTTCAGCCTTTGTAATCAACATCCCTGACGGTTTAGCAATAACAACAATCGAAATAGCAGTCCCTATTAGTTGAGTACCTGCTGTTAGTAAGATTCTCTGCTAAGTCCTATGCATGAATTATTCCATCAAGTCCTCAGAATTGTCCCTGTTTCACAGAGGAGGCACTGAGGCTCAAAGAGGTGACATCCTTTGGCTGGGGTCATACCATAGCTGAGCGTTAGCATCTGGATTTGAACCCAGGTCTTCCTGCTCTGGAGTGCAGCTCTAACTACAGGCCAGACAGGGAGGGAGGCAGCTCAGGCTGAGAGGGTGGGGGAGGGGTGGTGGGGCTACTGGGCCTGGTGCCCAGGGGCACTTACCCGGTGCTGGTGCTCATGGTGCCAAGAGTGGGGAGCTCCTGCCACCTGGAGGTGCCCTGGGAGCCAGCAAGGAGATGAGGGCCTGACTTGAGCTGCTGGACCTATGATTCCTGGCCCAGCTCCTCCTCCCTCAGATGCAGGAATCCAGGCTTCAGCCCCGCCTCCCTCAGACCCAGGAGTCCAGGTCCCCAGCCCCTCCTCTTTCACATCTAGTATGCCAGCCTCCAAATCCTTCAGAAATCCATGTATTCAGTTCTGTAATCTATGTGTACCCCACTTTCCTCCTCCACACAGTGTCCAGTCTCCCAGCCTTATCTTCTGAGGGGCCAAGTCTAGGCTCCGAGCTGCTCATCCCTAAGAACCAGAGGGCTTCAACCCCACATCTCCTCAGAGAACTGTTTATCCAATCTCTCAGTCCCTTGTGACCCTATATTCTTCCTTTAGCTATTGAGGTGCAATCTTCAGTCCTTACCTTTCAAGACCGGAGAATTTAGGTCCCCCAGCCTTTCCTGTGTCAGTACCCAGAAATCTCTGTCCTTCTCCTCTTCCCCCAGACCCAGGAGTCCCCACCTTCCAGTCCCTCTTCACCTGCTTCGTCAAGCTCTGTCAGAAGGGAGGCCGGCTCTGGTCTGCTTCCCGACCAAGGGCCCCTCCTTCCTGCTCCCTCCTGGGCTGTCCCGCCTCCACATACCTGAGCACTCACCTGGTGCAGCCCTGGTGGACAGGCCCCTGGGCGGGGCCTGCAAAAAGACCAGGGCAGGAGCTGGGACTGCCCAGAGTGGGGGTGGGGGTGGGGCGGTAGGAACTTGATTGTCTCATCATAAGGACAACAGAGCAATAACAACAACATCCTTGTCTTTTGATGTCACCACTTGTTCCTGACTCAAATACCCGCTTCTAATTTTCCTAATATCTCCGGAAGTCAGAGGTTTGATTTCTACTTGTTTTGGGTCCAAGAGAGGGACATCCATGTGAGAGGCGGGCCTCTCTTTCTCTCTAGGGCTGGTGTGTTGATCCCTGCTTTGTGCACGCACGGCTGTGATTCCTGCATGATTCCTGCCACCTCTGGTGCCCTCTACCCTCATCCCTCCTCTCCTTCATCCTTTGGACATTTTCCTCAATAACTCTCTGTGATGCTGACAGTAAAACATGGCTCACTCAGTGCCTGGTACAGCTCCAAGTACATCACACACACACGCGCGCGCGCGCACACACACACACACACACACACAACAAAAAAACAAACAAAAAAACAGGTTCCTCGGGCATGAAATCTCCTTCCAAAAACTTTTGTGTGCCAAGGTCCTTGCTGACTTACATACAAATCCAGTGAGGTGAGTGTTGGGGGCCTTCATTTCACAGATGAGGTAATGGGCCCATAAGGGTTAAGAGCCTTGCAAGGTCACACATGGAATGAGTGCACAAGGTCAGGGGCCAAAGCTTGGATCTCTAAGGGCCGACATGCCACTCTCCTTTCTCATCGGTGTTCCCTGCCACTATCATCTCTCACTTGGACTTGCCTCCTCTGGTCTTCCTGCTCTGTCCTCCCCCCACCTCCCCTTTCTGCCTCTAGTATCAATGCAGGGGCTTCATAGAAACCTAAGTCAATCATGTCACAGCTCTGCTCAAAAACCTCCAGTGGCCCTCCATTCTCCCATTCTCTGCATAAAAGCTGAGGTCTGCAGTGTCTTAAGGGACATTTCTTTAACCTCCTCTTCTTCCTTTTCCTTGTCACGGTGTTCCAGCACACTGGCCTCCTTGCTGTTCCCCCGTCCTGCCTTAGGGCCTTTGCACTTGCTGGTACATCTTCCTGGAATGCTGTTCCCTTGGATATCCTTATGGCTTGCTCCTCACCTCTTTCAGGTCTTTTGCTCGATCGTCACCTTCTCAGAGGGACCTGGCTGACCACCCTATTTAAAATTGTAGTACCTCTTACTCTCCCCTCCTTCCTCATCTCCTCACCTGCTCCATACTTAATTTTTCCTCAGAGTGTTTATCGGCTTCTAACACACTATAATAGATGTTCTTTTGTTTATTTTATGTCTCCCTGGTAGAATGTAAGCTTCACAAGGGCAAATACTTTTGTATGTTCAGGCTCCCACTCTATCTTCAGCACATAGAAAAGTGTCTGGCACATAGTGAGACATTTGTTGAATTAACGAGCTTTTTGTATTTGGTGCATTCACGTGCCTGATTGTTTTTTTGTGTCATTCAACACATGTTGACTCCACAGTCTATGCTGAGTGTGGCTGGAAGCCAGAGAAGACATATCTTTGTCCTAGATTGAAGGGGAGGAAAGGACAGAGAGGAATTATATGGTGTGGTGTGCTGGCAAAGAGCCTGGGGATGTGGGTTCAAGTCCTGATTTGCCACTTATTAATTTTGGTCACGTTCCTACCGTGAGTATATTATATGTGTGTGTGTATGTAAAATCTCCATCACAATCCATAAAACAGGTCCTATGAACCCTATTTACACATGAGGAAACTGAGGCACATATGAATTAAGTAATTTGCCTACAATCACACAACTAATATGTGATGGAGACAGTTGAACCCAGGCCACGCCATCTAGACCCAGCTGCCACTTCGTGACCTGGCCTCTCTCTAACTGGTGACACTGGCATATTACTTAACCTCTCTGGTTAAGGGCTCCAGTCCCCTGACTGTAAAATGGGATCACAGTTTTGGGAGGATTAAATGAGATTATAAAGAGCTCTTAGCACAGTACCTGGCAAAGAGGAAACGACAGGTGAGTGTGACAACCACAGAGATGATAGTTTCCCTTTGCACATGTGCTATAATGGAGGACATGAAGGGCACACGGAAACCCAGAGAGGCTGTTCAGAGGGGTAGGGCAGGCTTCCTGGAGGAGGAGGGGCGATCAGAGCTGAACTTGAAAGGCGAGTTTGGCAGCCCAAGGTGGCCTAGAGAATGAGGGAGGAAGTCCTAGGCCAGGGAGCTGCCTGAGCCATGGAGGGGAGGGCCAAGGAGCAAGGGTAATGTGCACACCTAAGGGCTGGGCATTGGTTCTCAGGTGTGCAGCAGGGAAGGGGTCTGAGTGTCTCTGTCTCCACTTCCTGTTACTCTGTGGCCCTGTCATATCCATGCCACAAATGTTTTCTGAGTTCCTGCCTGGGTTGGGGGCTGAGGGAAGGAGCAGACCACTTACCCTCTGTGACACTGATAGGGGGAGTTGGCACCATGTGCATAGAGGAGCAGATAGAGGATCAAAGTGGGGAGGCCACTGGCTCAAGGTCACATGAACTGTGACACAAATGTATATTTAGCTGATCTCAGGACCCTTTCTTCATGTGCAGGTGGAGAAACTGTCCTTATAGAGGTAATTGGTGGGAGTTCAGGGACTGGACTTGTGGGTCCGAGGGAGGGGGCTGGAGGCCCCACGCCCTCCCCCCCCCACCCCTCCCTGTGCTCCCCCATCTTGAGCTGGAGACCATACCGAAACCCAGAGCCTCCGCCCCAGTTCCTAGGCCCAGGGGCTCCCTCCTCCTTCTCTGGCTGCAAAGGAGGCCCCACCCTCTCTCCAAACCGTGGCAAGTGGTTCCCAAATACCAGTGGAGGCTCCCACCCCTGCACAGTCTGACTCAGTAAGTCCCGGGCAGAGGCAGCAAATCCGGTCTTGGAGGCTCGGTGGGGGTGAGGTGGGAGGACTGGGCACCTAAGGACCCAGCCCTGTCCAGCCCCCTGCCTGCCTTTATAGCCATAACAATTTCTTTCATTGAGTGAGCTTTAGGACTATGGATTCAAGTTCACCTGTATCCAAACTGGGATAGCCTTGTTATTGGGGGAGGGGATCAGGAACCAAACAATTCTCCACTGGGACTTCATAAGCTAAGATCCCCTGCGTGTCACATCTGAAACCACCCCCATTTTGTCCCTCATCCTCCTCTCCCTACGACCACCTAAGAGGAGGATTTGCCATTGAATTGTCAGACAAGAAGGGGGAGGGTCAAATTCATGGGGAATGGGAGGTATGGCAGGGCCTTGGGGGTGTAAATAAAATGGAAGCAGGGTCTCAGGGAGATATGTTTGCTCATGTATTATTAATTTACTCATTCAATAAATGGTTCCTGAGGCTTAATTTGTGCCTCACCCTTTGCCCTCCAGAAGAGTCTCATTGAGGAAATAGACCCTGCTGACACCCACAGTCACCTTTCACAGTGACATGTGTACTGGAGGTGGCCCAGGGCATTGTGTACCCCCAGAGGAGGCCTTTTTGTCAGCTTTGTGTGCGAGGCCACAATAAAGTCTTCCCTGGTTCAGTGATAAGTGGATGAGCTCTGAAGGGTGACTAGGAGTTTGTCAAGGAAGAGGTAGCAAGGAAAGACATTCTAAGGGGGGGGGCAGGGGGCGGGAGGGCGGCGGGGGGGGGCAGGTGGGGGATGGGAGGTTGGGAGGGAGAGGTGAGGGCAGCACACGTGAAGTGCTGAAGTAGCAAATACTTGAGTACCTACTATGTGTCACCTACATTCTAAGTGCTGGGTGGAAGACACCCCTGCCCCTATGTTATTGTCATCCTAGTGGGTGTGGTGGGGGGTTGGAAGATAAAACAGGCAGAAACACACACATGATTAAGACTTCGAGATTGTAGTAAGTGCTGTGGAGGAAATGAAACACAGGTGGAGAGATGGGCCGACCAAGGGACGGGCAGGCAAGATCACTTCAGGTGGGTTGGTCAGGGGTGTCTCCTCTGAGGAGGTGGCATGTGAACTTTGACCTGAATTTCAAGAATGAGAGCGGGTTTCAGGCTGAGGGAGCACCTTGGGAAGGCTGGGTGGGGAATGTCTGTGGGAGGTGTGGCTGGCTGGAGGAGGTGAGCCCTGAGACCTAGCTATGAGGACGGTGTTGATGTTGGTGAGAACAATGCTGGCAGCAGATGAGAGGGTGGCCAAACTCCAGCCCAAATGGGTTTGCCCCAAGCCTGAGTCTCAAGAAGCTCCTAGTCTGGCTTGGAATGTGACACAATCACGGGCTGTGCTAAGGATGCCATGTGCAGGTGGCTCAGGCAATTCCTTGCCAGGTGAAGGGGTTAGGGTAGGTCTCTCCTTGGACTTCCTCCAGGTCTGCCAGCAGGCAGAAGGGTGGGGAGCGATACCAGGAGGGAGGGTCTAAGAACCGGCTCAGCAGGAGGCAGAGGTTGGGGGAGGGAGGCTGGTGGCAGAGTTGTTTGTTCTCTGAGAGAGATGAAATGGGAGGTACTTGTCTATAAGGCTGAGGGGCTGGGCCCAGGGGCAGTAATGAGGAAAGGACTGCAGACAGATGAGAGTTTGGTACTGAGTGGGAGCAAGTGACTTTGCTCTCTGAACAAATGACTCTCGGTTTATTCTTGTTTCTTCGTCTCTAAGACTAGCAGAAGTCCTGGCACCTGCTGTAAAGGCTGTGAACAGGCATATAAAGTGCTTAGGTTAGAGTTTGGTGCTTAGAAAAAAAAAGAACCAAAAACTGAATGACCAAGGGGACATGGTGACAAGTGTGGCTCTGCAGACACACGACTCCAAGTTATAGTGCTGGCTCTGACACCTCAAGTGTTGTAGCCGCCAGCCCCTGAAAGACACATGGATCACCGGAACTCAGTGAGTTGTAGAAAACACTCTTTATTCAGTCAGCCGGGTCTGCCAAATTAAGCAGCAGCAAAATGCAAAAGTACAGGGTTTTTAAGCCCAAAATCCTATTCTTCATTCTGTCTAAACACAAAGGTCTATCCTTCTTCTATTCATTACCTGTTGACCCACAGGTCAGGTATGCAAGCAGGAGTACAGAAGCAGAAAGCATATTATTAGAATGTTATGTCCTTCTAATTAAAAAGCTTATGTTTCTATGGTGATAGTTAAACAGAGTTAAACAGTAATTTTCTGCAAGCAATAAATTTCTAGCAGTCATTTTGCAGCCACCACAAAGCAATGGGCAGCCACAGTTTCCCCAGCTCTAAGCTTCTGATGGTCATTCATTCACTGCATTTATTCATCCATTCGACAAATGTTTATTAAGCATTTACTTTACATCTGGCACTGCTCTTGGGTGAGGGCTGAGGGGTGGGACAGGAAGTCAGAGGTAGTGACAACTATCCTGAGTCCTCAGGGTCCCCATGGGGATCAGAGAGACTGATGAAGCTATAGAAGTGTTCTGATCAAGTCTATTTTAATTGGCATTAAGTTAACCATCTTAAAGTGAGCAACTCTGTAGCATTTAGTATGTTCAAGATGCTGTGCAACCATCAGCGTCTACTTCCAAAACACTTTCACCTCCCCAGAATAAAGCCCTGTGCCCATTAACAGTTGGTCCCCATTCCTCCGTCCCCTAGCCCCTGGAAACCACCATTTGATTTTTGCCTCTACAGATTTACCTATTCTGGACATTTCACATAAATGAAATTGCACACCTTGTGACCTTGTAGTGTTTTTGAGGTTCTTACATGTTGAGAGAGGGAGAGGGAGGGGGAGGGAGGGGGGGAGAGAGAGAGAGAGAGAGAGAGAGAGAGAGAGAGAGAGAGAGAGAGAGAGAGAGAGAGAGAGAGAGAGAGATGAATTGGGTGCCATAAACTGTCTGACTGGGAAAGCAGAGGGAATTGTGGGGGAATTCTCTCAGCACCTGGGACAGCACCCAATAATGTATCGGGAATTTATTAAGAACATTAGCATCAGCAACACTAAATGTGCATAGTCTACCTGGAGTCCAAAGACAGATTCTAAACATCTTGGATGTGTTTGGGAGTCAGGTGGGAGGTCCTCAGAGGAAGGAGTTTTCATGCATTGCTCTCTTTATAACAACATTAACAGTCAGCGATGTTCTTCTGGCACTTATAGCGAGGTTATGTCCTTGTTGGGAACTACTTCACAGCATCCTTCCAAACTCTGAGAGGGGCCAGCAAACTATGGCCCCCTGCTTGTTTTTGTAAATAAAGTTTTATTGGAATGCAGCTGTGCTCATTTGTGTGCAAAGTCTGAAGCTGCTTTCCTGCTATAACGGCAGAGTAGTTGCAACAGGAATTGTATGGCCCCCAAAGCTGAAATTATTTGCTATCTGGCCCTTTGCAGAAGACGTTTGCTAACCTCTGCTCTAGAGGTAGATGATATTAAGAGCCCAATTTAGAGAAGAGGGGAAAAAGGCTTAGAGAAGGAAAATGGTTTATTGAAGGTTGAGAAAACCAGCATTTGAACACGGTACCCATGATCTTTTTATCATCATCATTATCGTTATTATTTTTAAAATTTTGATCATGGCAGAAACACATAACATAAAATTAACCATTGAAAAATGTACAGTTCTGTAGCATCAGGCACATTCACACTGTTGTGCAGCTGTCCCCGCCACCAACCTCCAGTACTCTTCTCTCTCTACGAAGTTGACGACTCTAGGCACCTCAGAGAAGTGGATCCATACAGCATCTGTCTTTTTGTCACCATCATATTTCATTCGGCACAATATTTTCATGGTTCACCCATGTGTCAGAGTTCCCTCCTTTTTAAGGCTGAACGATATTCCACTGTCTGTATGTACCACGCTTTGTTTCTCCATCCATCAGGGAACACTCGGGTTGCCACGTCCACATGCTTCGCCACGTCTCATGGATGATACTGCCTGAACAAACAAGAGACCATTCTTTAAGAATGTTGAGAAAATGCAGATGAACAAAAAGTGAAAAAATAAAATCACCCATCTCCCTGTCTGGCAGACACTTCATGTGGAATGTCATAGTGTTTTTCTTTTTACTCAAAAACATGCATATTAGTATATAAACTTTAAAAAAGAAGAGTCAGACTGCTTCCCCCCTCCCCCCGTTGTACTGGTGCTTACTTAAGAAACTCATGATCTTAAACTTTTGAGCCTGATAAAGGCATAGAAGTCTGTCCAGAAACACACAGAGAATAATTAAGTTTTACAGTCAGTGTCAGGGGATCTGTGAGGGCAAGGACCCTGTGTGTCTTGTCACTCAATGTCTAGTTCACCCAGTGTCTGGGGTTTGTAGGTGCTCCTACTGACAGACACTGAGGATGATTTTGCTTCTAGTGTGTCATGTTTCTTTCTTAATGACCAATTAGTGGCATACAAGGGGAATGCTGGGTCAAAGATATGCACAGATAGTTTTGCCAAGTATTGGAATGGCCTTTTAGGAAGGCTGTACTAATTTACACTCCCACTGGCAGGTATGAGGACCTATTTCACCACATCCTTCCCAACACTGGGTATTAGCATTATTTTGATCCTGCTAATTTGATAGGTGAAGAATATTATGTTCTTAATGATTATTTCTTTGATTGCCAGTAAAGCTAAGTAGTTTCATACATTTGTTGACCTTCTTTGCATATTGCCCATCATACCCTTTGCCTGTGCTTCCCTTCATGTTGGGGATGGGTGAGTTTTTTCTTATTGATTCATAAGGGCTCTTTACATATTAAGGATACCAATTCTTTGTTATTTTGGTAGGTAAGAGAAGCCAAAAGTTGAGAGAGGGGAAGTCAGTGCTCAAGGTATAGAAGAGGTGGATCAGGAATTCAAAACAAGATCTGTCTAGATCCATGTTTACCACAGTCTCATGGTATCTCCTCCTTTCCCAGGTCTTGCCCCTTTCATGATCCAGAAGCCTTGAGATCCCATAATCTCAGAAAGAAGAGAGGCTTCTCACTAGACCCAGCCACCCTTACTACATCCCACTAGCAAACCCATTTTTTGGTTTGTTGTATAGCTGTCTCTTCCTCCCTCAACCCAGGGGTTGGGGCCCCCAGCCTCTCCACACACAGACCCAGGTGTCCAGATCTCCAGCCTCTCCTTGAGACCTGGGGTTCCAGGCCCCGAGACCACTCCCGGGAGGCCAGACCACCAGCCCCTCCTCCCTCACACTCAGGAGTCCAGGCCCCCAGCTCCTCCTCCTTCAAACCCAGCAGTTGGGAACCTAGGATAATAGGTCCTGTTTCTGAGCATCGAAATTCTCAAATCTGCAATAGAGTCTGGAAGAAGGTACTACTGGTGCCACCGTCTTAGATGAGGACGCAGGCTGATATACTTGACACACGGAGAAGCTCTGTTCGGAGGAGGCAGCTGCAGGATTGGAATCCTGGTTTCATTCCAGATCTGCGAGTGTGATGTCATTCCAACGGCACACGTAGGCCTTGCCCCCCAGCCGCGTCCCCAAACCACGGCTCCGCCCCCGCCCCATAAACGCTCGCGTCGCATCCCCATAGGTCCCCCCTACTCCGGCGCCTCGCCGCGTCCCGCCTCGCCCCGCCTCTTTCAGGAAGTCACTGGTCCCAGCCGCGCCTGCCCTTCCCCACCCGTAGCTCAGGTCGTGCGCTCCTTGGAGCGACCCCGGCAGCGGGTCTGTGGATGGCCCTGCGTTGAGTCCCGCTCTTGCCCGGAATGAACCGGTACCTCGTGCCGGCGTCCCTGCTGGGCACTGCGGTGGGCGGCGCCGTGCTGTTCAAGTGAGTAGTGCGGGTGATGGCGGATCTGTTGGCCACCAAAGGAGGGAAGTCGGGCGGAGACCACCAACTCCTCACTTACCCAGGAGCTCCCCAGCTCACCCCACCAGCAATACCTCCAAGAGGGTGTGGGAGGCAAATCTAGGCCCTGAGACGGCAGGTCATGGGCAAGGTCACCCAGAGGAAGGAGTAGATCTGGGCCCTTGTAAATATCTTGGTCTAGTTGTTTCGGACTTTGGTGAGTTCATTCATTCAGCTATATTTGTTGACCAGTTCCCTTGTGTCACTGTGGTAACCTAGGTGCAAGGCAAATGCATGCCATCGAAGCCCTCCTTATCCGAAATTAGCAACACAAATGGAATTGCCCAAATCAGGAAATGTGATACTCCTATTGCATTTAATGATGCATAATTCTTGTCTTTCCTGGGCTAATTCACTTAAAACAAACAAACAATCAAACAAACAAACAAACAAACAAAAAAAACAAAAAGAAAACCCAAACCACCGCTACCAAATATTCTATAGCAGCACCATTCAGTAGATGAGAGTGTCACCTTTGCTGTGTGCATTACGATAGCAGTGGCACGTGGCTACTGAGCAGTTAAAGCATGACTATATTATGCCTGCAGTTAACAATATGGTATTGTATGGTACACTTAAAAAGTTTTTAAGGGGGTAAGTCGCATGCTGTGTTCTTACTACAACTTAAAAAATAAAGGATTTTCAATATGTAATTTTATACAAGAAAAGAGATTGGCTGGAAGTTAGAAAGTTAACTGGGATTTTGAATTTTTTAAAAGGGCCTGAAAGATAGACTAAATCTCTGAATAATTAATTACTTTTGGGTTTATTTATCTGCTCTATGGTGAGGCTTCATTTTGAACTGGTTCCTCCTGGTCTGATAACATCTTTTGCAATTACCTGCTGGTTATCTTGTTATTTATAATTCATTAAACTGCTGCTCTTGTAAATATGAACGAGATTTTTTTGGAAAGCTCTAGAGGATGGAATAAATATATAGAATTATGGTATTAAAATCTATTGGCCACTGTTTTTATTTTTATTTAGACCCTTGTCTTTCAGTTATGAAAAAGCTAAAAAATAAAATAAAGTGCCAGCATGAAGAGAATGGAAAATAACTGAATGCCCTGAGGGGAGATATGGCTATTTTTAATTTAAATTAAAAATTAGCCTCAAGTGGCTGGTGGCTACCATGTCCTCTATCTCTTTTTTTTCAGTGCTTTGCTCTCGTGTGGAGATGGCATTTTTTTTTTTTTTTTTTTTTGGCCAGTCTCCTATTGGTGACATTTGGTGGTTTCCAGTTTTTAGTCTCTGGGGGATATGGGTATAGTAGCAGCATCATCCCCCCCCCCCCCCCCATGGATGTGCATGTCCCAGTGCTCAGAACCTATGAATATGTCACCTTACCTGTCAAAGGGGACTTTGCAGATGTTTTTGAGTTAAGGAGCTTGAGCTGGGTTATCTAGGTGGGCCACTTATATCACAAGGGTCCTTAAAGAAGGGAGGCAGGAGGGTCAGAGTCAGAGGCTTGAAGACGGAGGATGGGGCCATGAGCCAAGGGACCTCTAGAAGCTGAAAGAGGTAGGGAAATTATTCTCCCCTCAAGCCCCCAGAAGGAATTCCCTGCAACACCTCCTTTTATCCCAGTGAGACCTGCAGACCTGTGGAGAACACATTTGCCTGGTTTTAACCACTGAATTGTGGGCAGTTTGTTATAGCAGCCATAGGAAATGAACATGGCAGTTCTCTATAAAATAACACTGTCACTTCCTGGCGGCTTCCCCATACCAGGCTGTGCTCCACCCTTCACCTGCAACAGGATGACGACCCCATGAAGTTATGCTAGGTCCTTTCCATCTTTCAATTGGGGGAACATGTGCCTGAGATTGAAGTCTTTGGGGTCACCTATGGTGAGTGGACAGATTGATGGAATTGACTGTGCTGTTTCTTACCTTTAGGGACTATGTTTCTGGCGGGGCCTGTCCCAGTAAGGCCACCATTCAGGGGAAGACTGTCATTGTGACGGGTGCCAACACGGGCATCGGGAAGCAGACCGCCCTGGAGCTGGCCAGAAGAGGTGAGGCCCTGCTTTCTCTGACTGAGGCTAGGGGCGTTGGGCTGGTGGAGGTGACTTTGCTTCCAGAAGGATGTAAAGGTCATCTGATTCTTTCTATTGCAAGTGGCAGGAACCAGACTCATGCTGGCTTAAGCCAAAAAGGCTGTTGTCCCTGGATGAGGTAAGGAGGCGTTCAGGGTCTCAGAGGAGACCGTGGACACTCAGCATTTTGGGGGTTTGGTGTTCCCTGTGTTGGCCTTGCTCTTTCCCACTGCAAATGGACTCAGTCGTCCTGGCTGGCTCAGAGCCTGGGTCAGAGGTCAGGGTCAAGACCTGGTTCAAGCTCTTCTACACGTGCTACTCAGGAGTTTTGTAGAACGCCCTTCCATTTGAGTGTCTGACATTTTTGTCAAGGTCGGACTGGGAGTTTGGAGGAATTCCACGAGGAGAGGTCCCTTCCTCATCATACCAGATCTCCTTCGAGATTAAAAGGGACAGGACTTCTGCTGAGTCAGACCTTAAAAAAGGGCAGAATCAGGGTTTTGGGTTTGAGCAGCCTGAAGATCAGGGATAGTTGCTGGGATAGGTGTGAGGGCTGAGGACAGCAGAAACTTTCTTGGGGCTTGTTGAGTAGTGGTGGCCAGGGAAATGGGTCCCTGATGGACTAGCCTGAGCTACCTGTCCACCCCTCAGGTCTGAGCGGTAGGGAGCCAGGATGGGCTCCCCTCACCACATGACGTCCTCCCGTGGAGGACACCTGCCCCTCTCAGGAAGAGGTGGGAAGGGAAATTGGGCAGACACACCCACCACTGTCCTGGGGGCTAGGCTCCAGGGAGGATGCATAGATTGGGGAGTCTGATGAGTTCCATTTCAGGGGCAGTGGGATGTGTAGGAGGCGGCTGGGTCCCCTGTGAGTGGCTGGGTCCCTTGTGGTCAGAACCACAGATCCATATGGTCCTTTCAATCCTCAGTTTCCTGTTTTTACTTTTCTAATTCTTTTTTTAAAAAGATTTTTATGGCTGTTGAGATTTAATCCACATGCCACACAATTCACTCATTTATAGTATACATGTTGAAGGTTTTTAGCATGTTCTCAGAGCTGTGCAACAATTGCCACATTCAGTTTTAGAACATTTTCATCATCTGGAAACTAAACCTTGCTTCTCTTAGCCATTCTCCCCCCACCCTGCCCCAATTTCTCACCTCTTCCTAGGAAACCATGTCTGTCTTCTCTGTACTTGCCTGTTCTGGACATTTCATATAAATGGAATCATATACTATGTGACCTTTGGTGTCTGACCTCTCTCACCCAGCATCATGTTCTGTGTCACAGGGCCTGTCTCTGCTTCATTCCTTTTTCATGGCAGAGTAATATTCCCCTGTATAGACAGACCATATTTTGTTTATCCATTCATCTGTTGGTGGACACTTGAGCTGTTTCCACCTTCTGGCTGTTGTGACTGATGCTGCTGTGTATATATGTGTGCACACATTTTTGTGCGGACTTTGGTTTCCATTTGTGTTAGGTATACATACCTAGGAGTGGATTTTTAAAAATAATTTTTTTCTCTCTCGGGCTTCCAGGAGGCAACATCATCCTGGCCTGTCGAGACATGGAGAAGTGTGAGGCAGCAGCAAAGGACATTCGCAGAGAGACACTGAATCACTGTGTCAATGCCCGGCGCCTGGACTTGGCTTCGCTGAAGTCCATCCGAGAGTTTGCAGCGAAAATCATTGAAGGTAGGAGGGAGAACGCTGGCCTTGAGGAGTAGGTTAAACCAGGACTGAACCTCATGGCCCACAGAGCCAAAAATGTTTACCATCTGGTCCTTTTCAGAGGAAGTTTCCTACTCTGCAGGAAAACAAACTCTTTCTGCATTAGCTTGGATCCTGCAGGAAGCAGAGGCCAGGATGGGACATGGAGGAGGAATTAGCTAGGGGAAGAGGGACAGCAACAGTAATTCATCCATTGTTTCCTGAGGCTTTCTGGCTTTCTCTTGGGTGACGCCAGAGACACAGATGAGTCGCATTCAGGCTCTGCCTCCAAGGAGCACCGGGTTCCCAGGGGGACACAGCTGTGATGATCCATGCACTACTACTGGAGGACCCACAGGCACAGTACAGAGTACGGGGCCTTCCACGCCCTTTGCTGGTGTTTCTCTTTGCAAGTCCAGGGATTATATGCTTTTATGCTCTTCTGTTGCATTGACTGGTGACTCACGCTTTTTGCTTCCCATCTGGTGTTCTCAGAACTGTTCGTGTATTTCTTTTTTTGAAGAGGAATAACCCTCCCAGGATTAAACGTTCAGAAAGTAAAAAAGAGGAGACAGTGAAAGGTCTATCTGCCACATGAGCCCCTAGCTACCCAGATGCCTTCCTCACATGTAATCAACATTCCCTTGTGGAGACACTTTATCCATTTATAAAGCAGGCAGGTGTAGACACCACCCCTTGGCTTTTTTATACAAATCGCAGCCTATTACATGCTCGATGTTTCTGCTTTTTCTCCCCTGTTCTCTCTTATAGATTTGTGCAGGCACAGCATCCTCATTCTTGGGGCTACATTGTATGGCTGTGACAGATGATGTTACCGGTTCTCTACCACTGGCTGCTTGGCCTCCAGACTTTCAGGGGTCTGTGCAGGGTTGTTGTGAGCATCCTCATGTATGCATGCTTTCTCACACATGTGAGGCTATCTGCAGATTCTCTAGACAGTCTCTTCCTCTCCATGCAACTTCATGTTCAGAGAAAGCAGGAGAACTAGCAGGAGACAGAAGCTATTGCTAAGAAGAAGTGAAGAAATAAACATTTATGGACTTATGGGGTGTTTTATTTTTAACTCCCAATGCAAAGAAATACATGTTCCTTGTGTAAAATATATGAAATCCTTCATAGTATAAAGAGAACAGAACTAAATATCTTTGATTCCCTACCAACCCCAAAGGAATCACTGTTAATCATTTTCCCTCCTACGTCATGAAGCTTTCACTTCAAAAATATAGCTACCATTTTTTATTTTAACAATACAAATTGACAATATGCAGGAGGAATTGCAAAGGGAGAAACTGAGTCACAGAAGGACTGTGTGACTTGGCTGAGATCATGCAGCTGGTCAGGGTAGAGCTGGTGGACTCGAACCCCCATCTGATGGGCTCCAGAGCTTGTGTTCCTGGTGGGTATGCTATACCCCCTTATCCCCCCAAAAAGGATAAAAGATAAGCTGTTTATTAGGTGCTAGATGATTAACTCATTAATTCCATTGATCCCCAAAGCCACTTTAGGAGTGTTTTGGGTTCTGTTGTGTCATCACCAAAAAAAGATGTATTGGTGTCCTACCCTTAGTACCCCAGAATGTGACCTTATTTAGAGGTAGGGTCTCTATAGAAGTAACCAAGTGAAAATGAGGTCACTAGGGTGGGTGCTAATCCAATCTGACTGGTATCCTTATAAGAAGAGACCAGGATGACCATGCAAGGACACAGTGACAAGATGGCCATCTACAAGCCAAGGAGAGATGCCTGGCACAGGTTCTCTCACACGGCCTCAGAGGGAACCAGTCCTGTGACATCTTGGACGTCCAGCCTCCAGACCTGGGGGATGACAGACTCCTGTTGCGCAAGCCACCTGGTGCGAGGCCAGAGGTCAGGGTGTTGGATAGGCTGCACCGGATAGACTCATTTGGCGCTCTTCTAGCTCCTGGTGGTGGCTGTCAACCCTTGTGCTACTTGGCTTATAGCTGCACCTTTCTGCCCTCTGCCTCTGTCATTACACCACAGCCTCCCCACATGCATATCTGTGTCCAGGTTTCCCCTTCTTACAAAGATACTTGTTGTGATGCATAGAGCCCACCCTCAGACCTTGTCTTCACTTGATTACTCCTGCAAAGACTCTGTTTTTAGAAAAGGTCACATTCATAGGTTCCGGATGGACGTGGGTGTTTGGGGGACACTGTTCAGCTTAGCCTAGGTGCAGAGCTGATGTGTTTGCCCTGACTCATCTTCCAGAGGAGGAAAGAGTGCATGTCCTGGTCAACAATGCGGCTGTGATGCGGTGCCCCCACTGGACCACTGAGGACGGCTTTGAGATACAGCTTGGCGTCAACCACCTGGGTGAGGCTGTGGGCTGCATGGTATGGGTGTCCCCAGTGGGCCAGACTCAGGCTGAGGGTGGGGATACCCTCCTTCACTCTCCAAGGCAACCAGGTCACACAGTGGCTCAGGGACTTGCCTGATCATCTCTAGACACTCACTCCGTCTTTCAGATCATCAGCCTCCTGACCACTTGTCTCTTCATCTGTCCTCCAGTCTCAGTCTGTCCTTCAGTCACTCTCAGTCTATTTGTTGTCACCCTTGATGCACTTGGGGTTCTGTTAGAAGGACAAAGGAGCAATGGGTCACACTGGGTCAAGGCCCAGCCTAGTGACCTTACTTAAAGACCCATCTCCAAATAAGACCACATTCTGAGGTCCTGGAGGGTGGGACTTTGACATATTTCTTTGGGGGGCAGGGAGATGAGTGGACATAGTTTAACTCTTAACACATGTTACTGTCATTCACACCCTATTGGTGGGGACTCAGTCATATGAACTGTTGTAGCTGCAAGGGAGTCTGGGACACATCGTCTTTCACTGGGCCATCTTGTGCACAGCCAAAAATCCTATTACTGAAGAAGAAATGGAGAAAGAATTTTGGGAGACAGCAGGCAGTCTCTTCACCAGCTGACCTCATAAGGTTATCACACAGCTTGACATTTGGGGCTGGGTAATTCCTCGTGAGGACTATCCTTTGTGTTGTAGGATGTTGAGCAGTGTCCCTGGCCTCCATCCACTAGATGGCCGTAGTGCCTACACTTCTCTTTGTTGCTGTGACAACCAAAATTGTCTCCAGATGGTGTCAGATGTCTCCTGGGGAGTGTTATTGCTTCCGATTGGGAACTGTGTTTTATTGGGAGGGTAATGTCCTTGGCAAGGGACATGGTAAGAGTTCAGTAAGAGTTATCTTTTTGTCATCTTTCTTCTAGGTCACTTTCTTCTGACAAACTTACTGCTGGACAAGCTCAAGGCCTCAGCCCCTTCACGGATCATTAACCTCTCATCCTTGGCCCACATTGCTGGGCACATAGACTTCGATGACCTAAACTGGGAGAAGAGGAAGTATGACACAAAAGCAGCTTACTGCCAGAGTAAGCTGGCCGTCGTCCTGTTCACCAAGGAGCTGAGCCGGCGGCTGCAAGGTGTGTGTGTGGCCTCTGTTTTCCCTTAGCTCTGAACCTGGCACAGTCCTGCTGTGACCCCGCGTCAATGGGAGATCAAGCACTGGCTCCAGGACAGAGTAGGCAAAAAAGTGACACACGCACCACTGCTGGTGCCTAAAGCAGGCATCACTAATCTATCACAACCTTCCTGCTCATCTAGGGTAGGCATCTGAGCCTTTGGTGCTCTAGGCCAATGGACATTTGTCAATAACTTTGGCTGTCATTTCAGGGAGTGGAAATGGGGTGGATGTTGCTACTGACATCTTGTGGACAGAAGCCAGGTTTGCTGCTCAATATCCTACAGTGCACAGCTTAAAAAATGACTAGACCTCTGTGTCCTTAGTGCTGAAGTTGACAAGTCTTCCCTTCACCCTTGCTTCTCAAAGTGGACCAGCAGCCTCACCTGACCTGGGAGCTTGTCATCATTGCAGCATCTCAGACCCCATCCTGACCCACTGCTTCAGACTCTGGGGGTGGGGCCCAGTGGTCTGGGTTTCTAGCCCTCCACATGATTTTTACACGCACTCAGGTTGAGAGGCTCTTCTCCAGGCAGCTATGAAACAGCTGCCTTGCAAGACGAAACCAGCTGGCATGGAGGTTTCAGAGCAAGAGGGCAGTGTGAGTTCAAGGGTAGGAAATGGGGGAGCCCCAGAGCTCAGGGCAGGCAGCGTCAGGCTTCCTAGTAATGAGGGAACCTGGTGTCTGCCCCCTCCTCCCAGTTTTCCCTCTCCTCCCCAGGCACAGGTGTGACCGTCAATGCTCTGCATCCTGGTGTGGCCAGGACAGAGCTGGGCAGACACACAGGCATGCACAGCTCTACCTTCTCCAGCTTCACGCTTGGTAAGTCCCCTCCCAGCCTGTTGTCCTTTCGCTGAACCCCACCCTCCCAGCTTGGGCCCCGGGACCCTCCCTGGGTGTATTAGGACTAATAGGGTATGTGTAGACATTTAGGGACATTTATTAGGAGAGATTGGCTTATGATTTATGGAGGCTGAGAAGTCCCATGACCTGCCTTCGCTTTGCATGCTGGAGGCTGGCAGTGCAGTTCCAGCCCACACTTGCGACCTGAGAACCAGGGGAGCTGACTCTGTAAGTCCCATCTGAGTCTGAAGGCCAGGAGTGCTGATGTCTGAGGGTGGGGGGAGGTGAATGTCCCAGCTCAAGCAGTGAGAGTGAATTCACCCTTCCTTACCTTTCTGTTCTATTCTGGCCTCAACTGAGTGCCTGCTGCCCACCTGGGTTTCCTTTACGTAGTCCATCGATTCAGATGCTCCTCTCTCCTGGTCATACCCTTAGGCACTGAGCTCTCTGGTTGTCCCTTAGTCCAGTCAAGTTGACATAAAATTAACATCATCCTCAAAGGCTGTCTTGAACTTCACTCTGCCCCTCCCCCGTATCTTTCATGGTGCAAAGAACAAGTTGCTTTTCTATTTTGCCAGTCTCAGAGTAGCCCCAGGGAAGAGGCCAGAGCCTGTTTGATGAGAAAACAGTTTCAGAGCGGGCATCAGTGGAGCCGACTCCTGCCTGTGCTCAAGGTAACCTCAGCTTCACCCAGAACTAGCTGTGCCATCTAGGGCAGCGACTTCACCTCTCTGAGCCTGTTTTCTCATGCAAAGTGAGGACCAGAACAGTCACTGAGAGGCTTAGATGGTTAGATGAGACCTCCCTTGAAAGGGCTAGCACAGTGCCTGGCTAAGATTTAAGCTAAATAAACAATTAGAACTTTATAATTAGTATTTATAATCCTGAGAAACATTTAGTGGGTGGGTGCTAAGTGTCAAGAATCTTAAGCTGAGGCTGACACTGGAGACAGTCAATAAATACAAGTTATTTTAGAGCATGATAGGTTAAGGATACAGGGCTGACTGAGAGGAGGGAGAGCTTCCGTTTGCCTGGGGAAAGCCAGGGAGCCTTCCTGAGGGAGGCAGCTTTAGGGCTGGTCTCTGCACCTGGAAGGATTTGACTGGGCAGCGCCAGGAAAGGGAACTCCTGTTAGAGGGAACCACAGGAGCAATGGCTTTGAGGTGTATTTCGTGGGACTCCAGGCCAACTTCTGGCTTCAGTGGGCCCTGCATCCTGGGGGTGGAGCAGAGCTTTTTGTGCCCTCCTCTCGGAATGTGTGTGGACTGTTTGCAGGACCCATCTTCTGGCTACTGGTGAAGAGCCCCCAGCTGGCGGCCCAGCCCAGTACCTATCTGGCTGTGGCAGAAGAACTGGAGGGTGTTTCTGGAAAGTACTTCCATGGACTCAAAGAGAAGGCTCCTGCCCCCGAGGCCGAGGATGCGGAGGTGGCCCGGAGGCTTTGGGCTGAAAGTGCCCGCCTGGTGGGCTTGTAGTCTCAGGGGCCTTCTGTGAGGGGACAGCACCTCCCCAAATAACCTGGGAGCAGGTATGAAAGCCACTAGGGAGCGGAGTCATTAGGCTACCCAAGACTGGCTGCCATGCCTGCATCACCGTTTAGGTGGCAGCATTGAGATTGTATGAGCCACAAGATCAAGGAACCTGGTTGCCATGCCCACATCACCCTCTAGGTGGCAGCATTGACCTATTTTTTTCTTTTGTGGCCACAGTGGTTTCAGACTGCAGGTGGCACTACATCCTTCTGCCATCAGGTGAGCTGGGCCCACCAAGGGAGGAGCTAGATCCCTCTGCTGTGGGCCATGGTGGGAAACTGTTGTGACCATGGACAAGCTGTTTGCCAGACACAGCCAAGTTCATGATTCCGGTCTCTTCTCTGACTGAATCTTGGTTCCTTCAGTTACAGAATGTACAGGAAAAGTATTACCTCATGGGTGGCGGGTCACTGCCTGGCTCCGTGAATGACAGCCGTGCATTCCTTGTCAGGGAAAGTTCACTGAGGGTCTTACATGAGCCATGGTGCGGGGGATACCCCAAGAACAGGGTGACACAGACTTGGCCTTGTCCCTGAGTCACGTTGGGGACAGCTGCTGCTGCCCTTGACCCAGGATACCTGGGGTCATGACCTTCCCTTGCCCATAGAGTCTCAAAATTGCCCTTTAATAATGATAATAAAAAATCTAACTGAGTCATAGGTTTTATTTTCTTCCTCCATACCTGTGGCGAAGTGATGATGAGCGGACAAGTCATGTATTTCCTCCATTTGGGAAGCAGAGATGTCAGTTTAAATATCATCAGGCCAGTGAACCAATCAGATGTTCAGGCATTTAGAAGAGAAAGTGTCCTTTCTTCCTTTCCATGTGGCCGACAGCGTGTGTTAGAAGTGGGGCTGGCACTGAGCTTGGGCACAGAATCGAGGCAGGAGGCTCCAAAAGCTGAGTAATAAAGGTAAATATTTTAACATTAAAAAATCTTAATATTTGAGAAACTGTGGAGGCCAGGGGTCTGCGTCACATCCTACAATACACAGAACAGCACAGAATGACTGGCCCCAGATGCCAGCAGTGTCAGGGAGGGGAGGCGGAATCAAAGGCAGCCAAAACACTTCATACACACAGTTTTCTTTCTGTTTCTACATCAGACCAAAGCAGCCAAAGGCTGCGTTTGGTCTGACCTGACATCGGTAGGCAGCTTCCAACATGAACCCTGATGATCCCCACCTCCCCATGTTCCAGATAATCCAGGTTCATTTCCCTCATTTTAAGTTGATGAGTCACTTTAATTCCATCTGCCACCTTAATCCTTCTTTGCCACAGAAAGTGACAGGTTCTAGGAATTAAGATGTGGGCATCTTTGGCGGGGGGTGGGTGGTAGGTGGGGGACAGGGTCACTCTTCTGTGTCATCCTTTTCAAAAATCTGCTTCCTTGGCTTTTCTCATGACTGAACTTCCTTGAGTGCTTCCCATCTGTTCCTTTCTGCTCAAATTAAGTGGACTCAGCTTTACTGGTGTTGCTTGCAAGTGAATCAGTTTGAAATGAGCAGATGTTATCAGGAAGTTCCTGCCACACACGGGTGTCTTAGCAAGAAGACGAGTTGGAATTTAAAGCCTGGTTCTGGAACCCACTGTTTTTTGGGGGGTCTGATCTAAACGAAAGGAAGGAAGCCTCCTCTGTTATGTAAACACTTGCAATGTGGCTCCAGGCTGACTCTGGTCACAAACCCTTAAGACAGTTGTCCACTTCCTTTCTGAAACTAAGAAACCTCAAGTACCACAAGTGTTGACTCACAAATTGTTGTCATCTTTGCCTGTGTTCCTGAAGGCTTTGAGGTGGCTCACATACCCAGCTATAACCTTTACAGATGAAAGATGATAAAAACCAATCTAAAAACAAAAAACCCACAGACGCCCAGACAGGAGGTTGTGGCAATGTAATAAGCAGACTGAGGAAGAGAACCTGAAAGGGTGATGCTTTGGGGGTTGGACCTTCATGAAAAGAATACCAAATCTGTGTGAACTTCTCACACTGCTCTTTGGGGCTTGAGAATTCTGCCAGGATGTTATGGCTGCTGGTGGCGGGGAATACTGAAGGGTGTGAGTTAGGCTGGTATTCGCCTGCCACACCAGCGATTTCATAGAAGTGGTCCAAGGGTATTAGGACAGGCTTGGGTTTGGTTATATTGTCATAGTTCCTTTTGCTTGACTGTTTGACCATCACCAGGGCCAGCTTCAGTTGGGTCTCTGTAGTGGGTTGAATGGTGACCCCATAAAAGTTATGCCCATGCCCTAACACCTGGTACCTGTGAATGGGAACTAGTTTGGAAAAATACTTCTTCATGTATATAATGAAGTTAAGGATCTTGTGATGAGGTCATCCTAGGTTATCTGGGTGGGCCCTAAATCCAGTGATAAGTGTCCTTACCAGAGAGAGAAGAGGAGAGAACACAGAGATTGTAGAGGAGAAGGCAGGTGAAGATGGAAGGTGGAGATAGGAATGACAAGCCCCCAGACAGAGGAACAGCGGGAGTCCACCCCACCAAGGCAAGAAGTAGACTGCCCTGGAGCCTCTGGGGGGTGCAGGGCCCTCCTGACACCTTGAATTTGGACTCCTGGCCTCTGGAACTGTAAGAGAATACATTTATGTGGTTTAAAGCCACGAACGTGATGGCAATTTGCTATAATAGGTGGAGGAAACATATAATCTCTTTGGGGTCAGGAAATGGCTGCCCACTGGGGCCACTTGCTTTCTTGTTTCTGTCCTGTGGGAGAGAGAGAAGCACTTCTATTGCATCTGTCTGATGGGGTTACATGTTCATCTTAAAGCCGATAAAGGTCCCCTAGGAACGCCAAGACACACTGGACCTTAAGCAGAGTTTTCCACCACCAGTGCTGTTAACATTCAGGGCTGGATAGATCTTTATGTGTAGAGTGGGTGGGGGCGTCCTATTGAGCAGCATCCCTGGCCTCCACCCACTAGATGCCAGGAGCAACCTCCTCCTCTACCCTCCACCAGCTGTGACAACTGAATTGTCCCCAGACTTTGCCTAGTGTTGGCTTGGAGGAAAAAGTCACTGCCAGTTAAGAACCACTGATGTAGATGGATCCAGGTCTGTTTTTGTGCCTGTAAGCATTCATAGCTGCAAGTGGATGGCAGGTGAGAGGGACCAAGTCATGACGTGTTCCCTGCAGTGGTTAACTGGGATGATGTGCAAACAGTAGACGAGGTGCTGGGAGAGGAAGTGGCTTTAGAATTTGACATCACTCTGGACACAGCGTAAATGATAAGGGGCGGTCTGCTTCCGATGGTGACAGAAGCCTTGGATGCAAACATAGTAATGAATGGTTCAGAAAAGAAGTTATTGGTACTGTATTCATAACTCTTTCATAAATTTGTTTCAAAATACACAAGTTAAGCTAAAAAAATCCCAACCCAATACAGAATAACAAACAAAACAGCACAAAAACCATGTCCTCAGTATCATGAGAAGATAGGGAATGCCCGAACTTCAAAACGATTCCAAGTAAAATGAAAAAGGAAAAACTCACCAGCTTCTAAACAGCAATCTCATGCTCTTTCTCTTTTCATATTTTTTATATGTTTGAATCCTGGGAATGTGTTATTAGAATAAAGTTAAGTTTAATAAGTAAGAGCAAAGGCAGAAAAGAAGGAAGATGGCGGACTAGGTATAGGCAGGTTTGTTTCCTCCCAGGTCTGCATTGACATTACAACCATTATAAAATAATCAACGTGGAGAATCACCTGAAGTCCAGCTGATCATAGCACCTGCGTCTGATAATAAAAAGCCACATCGAAGCCGGTAGGAGGGGCAAAGTCACAAATCGAGCTGGACCCCTCCTGTGGGTGGTAGAGGATCACTGGAAGGGAGAAAGAGGCTGCAGAGCTTTCCTGAAGGAGAGGGGGATTCTGGTCTTTTCTGGGGGCTCCCCAGCCCAGGATCCTAGCCCAGGGAAGAGGAGATTCCAATAACTCTGACTGTAGAAACCAGAGGGGATTCTGGCTGTCCAGGTAAGATGGAAGGAGACTGAATCCCTAGATGTCCCTTCGAAGGACCCCTTACACAGGCTTTCTGAACTGTGGATGCCCCACTCTACCCACAAATTGCCCCATGTGGTCCAGTGACAGTGAACTGCCACAGCCCTGCTACTCCTCTCCCCTGATCTCCCAATCCACACAGGCAACAACATACTTTGGGCGGCACAGGGTGGGCGGTTCATGGAAATCAACGGCAGGCAGATCTTTGCTGCCTGTAAGAGTTGCAATATTGTGTCCAGGGAGCGCAGGGGTCTGTGGGACCACTCCAAACAGCAACTGGTCTCACTGTAATCTATATCTCGCAGGCACAGAAATTGCAGCAAAAGTGAGGCTGTATTGGCTGGACAGCCCTTGTCTCCCTGAGATCCTGCCTCACCCAAGCCACAAAGCGCCTGCAGCCAGTTGACAAGCAGCCTCTTGTGCCCTCCCTGGCTCTGGGGTTGTGCAGTCAGTGCAGGCGACAGACCTTGGTTAGCACAGTGCATTTCAAGGAAAACAGTGTGGACAGATTTCTGCTGCCTATACAAACTAATATCTGTTGAGGGATTGCAGGGTGTTGTGCTGGCCTGATGGCCCTTGACTCCCTGGACTCCTGTTTCGACCAATACACAAAGTGCCCACTACATGTGGATAGGCAGCTGCCCCTGCCCTGGGGTAGCACATTTAGGCCCAGGGTGGGCAGCAGTTGACCTTGCTATGAGTGGAAACTTGTACAGGGAGCCACAGAAACAGCGTTGGCATGTAAACTGACACTGCAGTGGCAGGGGGAAATTTACTCAGTAGACCCAGGGGACACCCAGGGTCCCTGCACCACTCAACATGCATGTTACCCAGAGGCTCATCCAGTTTCAGAGACTTACAGGCAATTGACAGGCAGTGTCAGACCTTGAGGAACACTGGGCCCTCTGCTAAACTGCCTTAGGTCAGGCAAGGGGGATAACTGACCACTGCCTACAGCGTTGTCTCTTCCACTTATCTACAGATACAGCATAGGCAACAACCATCTGTGGATTGCTACATAGTCCTCACCGGGTAGTCCCAAGCAATCAAAAGCAGCAGCTGACCTTAGCCTATGGGGGCGACCCTCCCCAGGGGCCACTAAACCAATGTATCAGGAGGCTGGCACCAGACCACAGCAGAGCAACTCCTGACTAGTTCCATTAGTGATATACACAAAGGGTGGTTGCAACAAGTACACAAACCTCCTGGGGCAAATCCCACTCAGTGGAGTCAGCCCCCACACTACAACTCTTACCCTGTGGGTGCAGCCAATTCCCACAATTAGTCAGCCTGAGTGTTAATCTCATCCACTGATAGTACTAACAACGATAAAGACTTGGCAACAACAGAAAATCACACACAACCCACACAAAGATCATGTCCAGAGCCCCCGGCATAAGGGATCAGGGAGAGTGTGCCACTGGGCCACACAGTACACCTACCACATTAGGCCATCTGGCCAAGGCTGAGAGATGAAACAAATATTCCTGACACACAGAAGCGAACACAGAGAGGCTAATAAAGTGAGAAAACAAAGGAACATGCCACAAATGAAACAACAGGAGAAAACTCCAGAAAATGAGCTCAATGAAATGGGGGCAAGCCACCTACCAGAGACAGAATTCAAAATAATGGTTATAAGAATGCTCAATGAACTTATGGGGAGAAGGGATGAGCACAATGAGAACCTCAACAGAGAGATGGTAAGCATAAAAAGGACATAGAAACCATAAAAAGGACATAGAAACCATAAAAAGAACCAGACAGAAACAAAGAGCACAATAACTAAAACGAAGAATACACTAGAAGGATTCAACAGTAGACTGGACGAAGCAGAAGATTGAATCAGCGAATTGGAAGACAAGGTAGCGGAATGCACCCAATCAGAACAACGAAAAGAAAAAAGAATTAAAAAACATGAGGATAGTTTAAGAGACCTCTGGGACAACATGAAGCAAAAAATATCCAGATCATGGGAGCACCTGAAGAGGAAGAAAGAGAGCAAGGGATTGAGACTCTATTTGAAGAAATAATGACAGAAGAGTTTCCTAACCTAGCAAAGGAATTATACTTACAAGTTCAGGAAGCACAAAGAGTCCCAAACAAGAGGAATGCAAACAGACCTACGCCAACACACATCATAATTAAAATGCCAAAAGTCAAAGAATCTTAAAAGCAGTGAGAGAAAGGAAGTTAGTTGCTGGAGCCAGCCGGCTAAAGTCGAACAGCACCTGAAAGAGGGGGGTGAAGCCTAAGGAAAAAAAGAGAAGACAGGAAAGCGCTTCAGGAGGGCATGCAGTCTTACTGCTGCAGCCCCGAGTTTATTTAGTACAGCTTTTATATAGGTTTTTGGATACAATAACAAAGCATAACGTATATCAGTCGAATGCTGACATCTACACAAGATCATAAAACATTCAGCTCTCAGGGTATAAACATCCCTGCTTTCAGAGTTGTAAAAACATTCCATTACCTTAAAAAAGTTTCCTAATGGGGTGAATCTCCTACCAGGGTCAGTAATGTTTAACTTAACGTCCTGCTTCCCTGAATCATTGTTTAAGCTGTCTTAGCAGCTGCTATATGGCTCCAAGCAGTGTTAGCAACTGCTTTATGTCTCCAAGCTATGTGACACCTTTAGTGCCTTGTAATGGCTCCCGACAGTTAGTTACTTTCAAGACACAAGAATGTCTGCTGACCTTTTGATGGAAACTTTGAGGCCAGAAGGGAATGGCAAGAAATATTCAAAGTTATGAAAAACAAGACTCTTCAACCACAAATACTCTACCCAGTAAGGCTTTCGATAAACATGGAAGATGAGATAAAGAACTTTCCAGACAGGAAAAAGCTTAAGGAATTTATCACCAACAAGCCAGCATTACAAGAAATGTTAAAGTGTCTTCTGTAAAAAGAGAAGGGGTAAAAGAGAAGATAGAAATAAAAAATATGAGTAATAAAATGGCAGTAACAACGTACCTATCAGTAATTGCTTTAAATGTAAACGGATTACATGCTCCAATCAAAAGACATAGGGTAGCTAAATGGATAAGAAAATAAGACCCATGCACATACTGTCTACAAGAGGCTCACTTCAGGTCAAATGATACTCACAGACTGAAAGTAAAGGGATGGAGAAAGGTATTTCATGCAAACAGAACTGAAAAAAAGTCGGGTAGCGATACCTATATCAGATAAAACAGACTTTAAAACAAAGGCTATAATAAGAGACAAAAAAGGGCATTACATAATGGTAAAGGGATCGATAAATTAAGAGGACATAACCCTCATAAACATATATGTACCCAACATAGGAGCACCTACATACATAAAGCAATTATTGACTGACATGAAAGGAGAGATCAATAGTAATACACTCATGGTAGGAGACTTTAACACCCCATTGACAGCAAGGGACAGATCTTCCAGGCAAAGAATCAACAAGGAAACAATGGGCCTAAAAGACACACTAGAACAGATGGATTTAATAGATATTTTCAGAGCCTTTTCCCCCACAGCAGCAAAATATACATACTTTTCGAGTGCACATGGAACATTTTCAAGGATAGACTACATGTTAGGACACAAATCACGTCACAATACGTTTAAGAAGATTGAAATCATATCAACCGTCTTCTCTGATCACGATAGTATGAAGCTAGTTTTCAACTACAAGAAAAAAAAATCTGGAAAACACACAAACACATGGAGGCTAACTAACATGCTACTAAACAATGAATGGGCTTTTAATGAGATCGAGGAAGAAATCAAATGATACGTAGAGACAAATGAAACCGAAATGAAAACACAATGACTCAAAATTTGTGGGACACAGCGAAAGCAGTCCTAAGAGGGAAATTCATAGCAATACAGGCCTACCTCAAGAAACAAGAAAAAGCTCAAATAAACAATCTAACTTTACAATGAAAATAGCTAGAATAAGAACAGCAAACAAAGCCCAAAGTGAATAGAAGGAAAGAAATGAAAAAGATCAGAGTGGAAATAAATGAAATAGAGTCTAGAAAAACAATACAAAAGGTGAATGAAACCAAGAGCTGGTTCTTTGAAAGGATAAACAAAATTGACAGACCCTTAGCCAGACTCATCAAGGAAGAAAGAGAGAGGACTCAAATAAATAAATTCAGAAATGAAAGAAGAGAAATAACCACGGACCCCACAGAAATACAATGGATCACAAGAAAATACTATGAGCGATCATATGCCAACAAATTGGACCATACGGAAGACATGGACACATTCCTAGAAACATGCAATCTCCCAAGACTGGGTCAAGAAGAAACAGAAAATCTGAACTGACCGATTACCGCCAACGAAATGGAATCGGTAATCAAAAACCTCCCCAAAAACAAAAGTCTTGGACCAGGTGGCTTCATAGGAGAATTTTACCAACCTTCAAAGAATAATTATCACCTATTCTTCTCAAACTATTCCAAAAAATTCAAGAAGAGGGAAGGCTCTTTAACTCCTTTTATGAGGCCACTATTACCTTGATTCCAAAACCGGACAAAGACATTACTAAAAAAGAAAACTATAGGCTGATCTCTCTTATGAACATCGATACAATTATCCTCAACAAAATACTAGCAAATCGAATTCAGCAATACTTTAAAAATATCACACACCATGATCAAGTCGGATTTATTCCTGGGATGCAAGGTTGGTTCAATATCAGCAAATCAATAAATGGGATATATCACGTTAACAAATTGAAAGATAAAAACTGTATGATCATATCAATAGATGCAGCAAAAGCCTTCGACAAAATCCAGCATCCATTCATGATAAAAACTCTCAGCAAGGTGGGGATAGAGGGAACATACCTCAACATAATAAAAGCCATATATGACAAACCTACAGCTAACATCATACTCCATGGGAAAAGGCTAAAAGTATTTTCCTTAAGATCAGGAACATGACGAGGATGTCCACTTTGACCACTCCTCTTCAACATTGTATTGGAAGTCTTAGTCACAGCAATAAGACAAGAAAGACTAATAAAAGGCATCCAAATTGGAAAGGAAGAAGTAAAACTTTCGTTATTTGCCGATGACATGATACTATATATAGAGAACCCTAAAGATTCCACCAAAAAAAAAACCTGTTAGAACTGATCAACGAATTCAGTAAAGTAGCAGGTTACAAAATGAATATTCAGAGGTCAGTGGCATTTTTGTGCATCAATGATGAACTTTCAGAAAGAGAAATTAAGAAAATAATCCCATTTACAATTGCTTCGAAAACTGTGAGATACCTGGGAATCAAATTAACCAAGAAGATAGAAGACCTGCTTTCAGAAAATTATAAGTCGCCGAAAAAAGAAATGGAAGAAGACCCAAATAAATGGAAGCATATACTGTGTTCACGGGTAGGAAGAGTCGACATCATTAAAATGGCCATACTACTCAAAGCAATCTATAGATTCAATGCGATTCCTATCACACTACCAATGACACTTTTCAGAGAGCTAGAACAAATAATCCTAAAACTTACGAGGAGCCATAAAAAACCCCGTATAGCCATGGCAATCTTGAGAAGAAGATCAAAGTTGGAGGTATCACACTACCTGATATCAAACTATACTACAAGCCTACAGTAATCAAAACATCATGGTACTGGCATAAAAACAGATACACTGATCAACGTAATGGAGTAGAAAGCCCCGAATGAAATCCGTGCCTCTACGCTCACTTAACATATGAAAAAGGAGGTAAGAATATACAATGGGATAAAGACAGTCTCTTCAATAAATGGTGTTGGGAAAATTAGACCGATGTATGCCAAAAAAAAAAAAAAAAAAAAAAAGAAAAGAAAAGATGAAGCTGGACTATCTTCTTACACAGTATACAAGAATAGACTCAAAATGGAATAAAGACTTAAATATAAGACCCGAAACCATAAAACTTTCAGAAGAAAATATAGGCAGTAAACTCTGATATCACTAACAGGAATTTTTTTTCAAATATATCTCCTCAGGCAAGGGAGACAAAAGAAAAAAATGAACAAATGGTACTATATCAAACTAAAAAGTTTTTGTACAGCAAAGGAAACCATCAACAAAACAAAAAGACAGCCAATTGATTGGGAGAAGATATTTGCTAACGATACACCTGATAAAGGGTTAATATCCAAAATGTATAAAGAACTTGTACAACTCAACAAGAAAAAAAAAAATAACCCAATTAAAAAATGAACAGAAGACCTAAACAGATACTTCTCCAAAGAGGAAATACAGATGGCCAATAGACATATAAAAAGATGCTCAAGGTTGCTAATCAAAAGATAAATGCAAATTAAAACCACAATGAAATATCAGCTGACACTTATCAGGATGGCTGTCATCAGTACATAAAAAAGCAACAAGTGTTGGCAAGAATGTGGAGAAAAAGGAACCTTCATACATTGTTGGTGGAATTGCAAATTGGTACTCTGCTGTATGGAGGTTTCTCAAAAAATTTAAAATAGGTACACATTTTGAACCAGCAATTGCACTTCTGGGTATTTATCCAAAGAAAACGAAAACATTAATTTGTAAAGATCTGTGCACCTCAATATTCATGGCAGCACAATTTACAATAGCCAAGATAAGAAAGCAACCTAAATGACCATCAACAGATGATTAGATAAAAAAGTTATGATTCACATATATGATGGAATATTACTCAACCATTAAAAAAATGAAATCCTAGTATTTGCAATGACATGGATGGACCTAAAGGTTATTATGCTGAGTGAAGTATGTCAGACAGAGAAAGATAAATACCATATGATTTCACTTTTATGAGGAATCTAAGGAATAAAAAGAACAAACTAATTAAAAACAGACTCACAAATATAGTGGACAATTTGGTGATGGACAGAGGGTAGGGGGTAGAGGGCTGGAAGAATGGGGTGAAGGGTTAAAAAAATACAGATTAGTAGTCAATAGGTGGTCACAGGGATGGGGAGCATGGCATAGGGAATGCAGTTAGCATTAATATGATGGTTAGGGGGAGGGCCAGGGAAGGGAGGGAGCAATTGGGGTGATCATTTTAGGAACTATATAGATGTCTAGCTAATGTACTGTATATTTAAAACTATTTTAAATAAGTAAATTTAAAAAAATGAAAAGAGTGAATGAGTGCATCCATATTGTAACCTGCTGTATGTAATACATGTGTGCAGCTTGCTTTTTTCCATTAGTAATAGGTCTTGGAGATCTTTCCATTATCACTACACAGGATCTACCACATTCTTAAAGCAAGCAAGCAAGCAAGCAAACAAACAAACAAATAAACAAACCAAACCGAATCTATCCACAATTTTATCACATGGATTTATCTTATGAATGTCACAAGTACAGGTTGAGAAAACCTGTGTGAAAACCCATGTTATTGGCAGGCCTAAAATTGTGTGAAAACCACCACCAGAAAAGAGAAATGTGTGAAAATAGTAAAAAAATGTTCAGACAGATCATGCACCAACTGAAGCCTTGGAAGGTGACTATTTGGCAATGGAAGAGAATTATAATATTAAAATAGGGGAGAGGCAACTTTTGGACACTGTGTGGTGAAGATAAAAATAAAAAAAGTTGGGGGGAAATGAGGATTTTTTAAGAAAAAAGAAAAAAAAATTGAGGACCTAAACTTCTCCCTATATTCTCTGCCTTCTGTAAAAAAGCCATCTATTAAAAGCCTGTATTTCACCACCCTGATAACAGAGGGCAGCCTTGTACAAAAATCTTTGCAATAGCAATCTATTAAACATTTGGGAATACATTTAAAGAAAAATGTGCAAATCACCCCAAAGCACTAGCTCTTTTTATAGAAACACACAGGTAAAAATGGCTCTTATCAAACACTGCCATCGAAATAAGCCAGGAAATGAGAATCCAAAAGTTCAGAGTATAACTGCCACATCACCCGACCTGTAGTGTTTTGAGGAACCACCAGTTTTCCGCCGTGTTCACAGCAGCACCATGCACAGTGCCCAAAAGGTGGGTGCAACCCAAGGTCTGTCACGAGATGAGGGATAAACAAAATGTGGTCCATTCAACAATGGAACATTATGCAGTCCTAAAAAGGAAGTGCTGGCACAGGCTACAGCATGGATGAACCTTGGGGACATTAAGATTGGGGAAATAAGCTATTCTCAAAATGACAAGTACTGTATGTTTCCACTCATATGGGGTCCCTAGAGAAATTAAATTCACAGAGATACACAGTAGAAGGGTGCTTGCCATGGGCTGGGGTGGAGTGGGTGAAGGAGTGAATCCTGGAGATACAGCGCTCAATGGGAGGAGTTGTCATCGGTGTCTCCAGCCTGAACTCGGGGCTCAGTGGGAGCTTGTGGGAGCCTCCAGGAAGCTACCAGTTTGGCTACCAAATTGACACCATCACCAGGGAGCTCCCTGTTGCAGATGAGGGGAGAGATGCCTCCCCTCCCATTTCTTAGATCACTTACATTTTACGTGTGAGTCTCATATTTTCACCAGCAGGACAGTGGGGCCCCGGCTTCCCCAAGTCCTCTCCAATACCTGTTATCACCTGTCTTGTTGATGACGGCCACCCTAGTCAGTGCAAAGCGATGCCTTATGGTGGTTTTGATTTTTGCAACCCTGGTGAGTGTTAGGCAGTTGATGGGAGTATCTGGAAGGTGGACAGTCCCTCAGTTGGCCCACATGGTGCGACACTGGGCTGGTGAAAGGAGATAAGTGAGGTTCCTTGGAGCTTGTGTGCAAGTCACTCTACAGAGGGGAAGGCTCCTGCTTGATAAGTTTCAGTTAGGAAAAGCTAGGCTGGTGGGGGAGGGAGAGAGCCTTCTTCACCCTTATCGCATCCTGTGTCTCTGCTCTAGCCCCCGACTGAGTCCTTCCCGGGTTGCAGAGCTCAGGACGGGGCAGAGGAGCCATGTCCCCATCCCTTTGTGCCCTCTTCTGTCTTGGTAAGTCCTGAGGGGTGATTTTGGAAATGCCGAGGGAAGGCAGCGGGCCATGAAACACAGAATTTTTTTAAAAAAATTGCATCAGCGATGAATTTGGGAGCAAGAGGTGACCCGTGAGGGCCCCTTCACTTGCTGGGTGGGACCCAGAGAGGTGGAGTATTTGTAGTATGTTTGTGGCTGGGTCAGGAAATGAACAAGACACTGCCTTTTTTTTTTTAAATGCAGACTTGGTGATATCAGGAGTAAGTTGTAGATTAAATTGAATGTAATTTGATTTACCTGGTACTGGCTCAAGTACTCCTGCCATCTGCAATGACATGGATGGACCTGGAGAGTATTATGCTAAATGAGATAAGCCAGACAGAGAGCGACAAATACCTCATGATCTCGCTTATACATTGAATCTAAAAAAAAGACAAATTCACAGAAGCAGAGAGCAGAGTGGTGGTTGTCAGGGGCTGGGGTGGGAGAATAGGGAGATGGTGGCCAAAGGTGCAAGCTTCCAGTTACAAGATGAATAAGTCCTGGGGCTCTCATGCACAGCATACTGTTATAGCTAATAATACGGTATTATATACTTGAAAGTTGCTAAGAGAGTAGATCATACATGTTCTCACCACAAAAAGGAAATGATAAGTATGTGACCTGATGCAGGCATCAACTAATGCCTAGGTGACAATCATATTGCAATAGATACATATATCAAATCACCATGTTGCACACCTTACACTTACACAATGTTGTATGTCAATTACATCTCAAGAAAGCTCGAGAGAAAATAAAGATCCCCATCTGGCACACAGTCCCCTTCTGAAAGCAGAGATATTTCTCTGTCTGGTTGTCAAAAGTGTATGCGTGGGGGAGAGGTCCTAGAAGGAGTTGGTGCGGGGCAAGGAGTCCCTGTTGGCTTAAAAAAAAACTTTTGGTAAAACAATATACTTAACAGGAAATGTACCATTAACAATATTCATAGTGTGGTGCAATCACCCACTCTCTTTAGTTCCAAGACATCTTTTTTTCCCTCCAAGAGGAAACCCCATACTCATTATACTCACCCCTTGGCCTCCCCACACTGCCCCCTACCCCGGGAATCGACTTTCTGTCTCTGGACAGATTTTACTCTTCAGGGACATTTCACATGGGTGGAATCTCACAGTGGTGGGCTTTTATGGTTGGCTTCCTTTACTTCAATTATGTGCATGTGTATCTGTGAAAACACAGTGATGATGAAAGAAAGTTAAATGCATGTACATGTCTTATCACCTCGCCCACCCAACTTCAGGAAGTGTGGGTTCAGACATGGTGCCAGCTTTCTGTCCTTTCCTTCTGTTCTCAGGGCTGTGTCTGGGGTGGCTGACACGAGCTCATAACAGTGAGTTGGGGGCCCCCTTGGGCTCAGTCATTAAAGGGGGGGAGGGCTGCCAGTGGACAGCGCGCTGTCGGAGGCTTACCCGTGCTCCCCCTGCCTCTGTCCCAGGCCCGCTCCCCAAGCCCTCCCTCCAGGCCCTGCCTCACTCTCTCGTGCCCCTGGAGAAGCCAGTGACCATCCTCTGCCAGGGCCCTCCGGACGTGGACTTGTACCGTTTGGAGAAACTGAGATCTGGAATGTACAAGAACGAGGCTGTCCTCTTCATCCCGGCCATGAAACAGAGTTTTGCAGGACGCTACCGGTGCTCGTATCAAAACGGGTCTCGCTGGTCTCCTCCAAGTGACCAGCTGGAGCTGGTGGCTACTGGTAATGGGACAGGAGGGGGTGGGGTGCCGCTTGATGGGCGGCCTCAGTGCTATAGAGTCCTCAGTTCTAGGCTCAAAGAGGATGAAAATGGGGATGATGATGACAGTAAATGGCTGGGGGGTGGGGCTAGGGGAGGGCAAAAGGGGTTCTGGCCTGGAGTGTTAAAGTTAGGAGAGGTTCCCAAAAAACTCCTCCGCCATCAAGGATAACTAACATGGTGAGGTAAAATCTGTTGACAAAAGTCAAAATAGATGCAAAAGCATCCACAATGAACAAAATATCACAATGTAAATACAGAATTCTAAAATGCCGTTACAAGACGTAGCCACGCTTGACGCTAAAGGAAAAGCGTGCACCCCTTTATCCATGTGCTAATACACTTTTATTTTTAATGGAATAAAATGTCCTCACCTTATGCTTTTCCTTCTAATGCATTTTTAAATGGTCATTTTACAATGTAGATTTCGAAAGTATCATTGAGTTTGCTTCCACAAAAGCCAGGGGAGTAAAATGATAAGAAATCCTGTTTTTTTTTTCTTGGTATAAATAAAAGATTTAAACTTAAAATAATGTTGTGAGTTTTAATTATACTTTAACACTTTTGAATATTTTTTCAACTATGTGGAAAAAATTTACCATAAAAAGTACATAGGAAGGTTTGGAGCCTTTGCCTCAGGCTTTAATGTAGCTCCGCCAGGTACAGTTGGATTTTGTTTGTGTCTTAAATCTTGATTTTTTTCACTGTGAATGTGTTTGCATTAATTTTGATTTAAAATTGCATTAAAATAGTATTTATCTTGATTACTTAGTTTTTTTTTATGTGTCCCTTTAAATTTTTACCCAAGGAGAGTACCTTGCTTGTCTCACATTGATCTCTGACCCATGGTCAGTGGTCCACCAGGCCTTGCATCTGTTTTGCATATTGACCCAAATGCTCTCTTCTCACCAAGTATCTGTCACCACCATATCTAACATTGCACCTTGATTTAAATAGCACTATCTGGTGTGCCACACACTTGCTTATTTATCTTAGTAATTGTCTATTTCTTCCCAACAGAAGAGTTGCTAAGGGAAAAAAATAATTGTTGAATGAATGAGTCACGATTATCAAGCATGTTTTCTTGTGGTGGGCCCTGGGTGTCAGGTGTGGTCTGTGCTCCGTGACAATAATAACAAATTATATAGTAGTGCAAGTTCATTTTGGGGAGTGGAGAACCTGGAGCCAAACCTTGTGATTGCAGATTTCGGCTTCTGCCTCATATTATCTTTTGACATCAGACAAGTTATTTAGCATTGTGTGCCTTAGTTCCACTGATAAAATAGGGATATTCATAGCAATGAAATCATAGGTTTTTGAGAAGATTTGATGAACTATTATATGTCATGAGTATGGAACGGCATCTGGAAGCTGGCGATTTAATGCTGGTTTACAATGTAACCGTTGTTCACTGTAACACAAGCTTATAATGCAAGCTTAAGCTATTTCGTTACTAACATCATATTTTGAGTGTTTGCTATGCATTAGGTACTCTGTGAAATTCTTAATACATATTGCTTCATTCAAACATTCCCGTTTTATAGTAGAGAACACTGAAGCAAAAGAATTAGGGACAATTTCTCTCTAGGATCACACAGCCCCTAAGTAGCAGAACCAAGATCTAAGCCTGGGTACTATGCTATGACCTTAGTCATGCATCCTTAACCACTTTGTGAGCTGGCAGCAGGGAGAGTGGCTTCTCCAGGATGGATACAGCTGGAAAGTGCCCAGGTCTTGGGGAGTTGAGGGGACCTTCTCATCCCCTAGCTGAGATGTTGGCTATGGTCTTTAACACAAGAGTCCCCTCTCTCCCAGGAGTTTTTGACAAGCCTTCGCTCTCAGCGCAGCCCAGCCCAGTGGTGTCCACAGGAGGGGTCGTGACTCTGCAGTGTCGGAGCAAATATGGTTTTGACCACTTTGCTCTGTACAAGAAGGGGGATGCTGGGCTCTACAAGGGATCTGAGAGGTGGTACCAGGCCAATTTTCCCATCACCACGGCGATGCCCACCCACAGTGGGACCTACCAATGCTACAGCTTTTCCAGTATATCCCCGTACCTGTGGTCGGCCCCTAGCGACCCGCTGGAGCTTGTGGTCACAGGTAAGGGGGTGCAGACCAAAGCTTTTGTCCTTGATATGTGGCATCTTCTTTCTTACATATACACACATGTGAGAATAATATGTACATATAGTATTTAGCAGAGCAAATAGTCTTAAGTCGAAGATATGTTCATCACATGTATAATTGTGGCTTTGGTAAGCGCAGTGTTGTTGGAACAGAGAAGGGGAGGCGTCTCTGAGCAATCACTGTGGTGCGGCTCTTGGGGCAGAGTGCAAGCCAACCAGGTGGGTGGAGTAGGTGGGGTGGGCTGCAGATTGGTGGGGTTGTGTGAACAAAAACCTTGTGATAGGATGAAAGCTGGCATGCCCAGTGTGGCAGGAAGGCTGTGGGAGGTGAGGAGGGGCTGTGCTTTGTTCTTTAGGCGTTCTCTTTCCTCACATGGCATATCTGCCTCCTCCAAGCTTATCCTGCTGTTCCTGTCCCCTCCTTTTCTTCCTGGGACTCAACATCTCCCAGGAACAAAGTAGGGGGTACAGGTCACAGAGATCTAGAAAAAGAACAGAATTGAGGTTCGAAAAGCAGAAACAGGGCTTGTCCTTATGAATTAGCCCTAGTATGTGCTAGGGGTGCCTTTCAAATGCCACTTAACACCCATGGCAGTTCAGTGATGTAAGCTTTGTCTTCATTTTCCAGGTGAGGAATCTGGGTGGAGAAGTGTAATTTTTTTGCTCTGAACAAACGGCTAACAGAGCACAGAATTCTCTCCTTTTCTGATTTCTCAGGGACCTCTGCGACCCCCAGCCAATTACCCACAGAAACACCTTCCTCTGTAACAGGTAAGTCCTGGGGGATTCACCCTTGGTGTCTGGGGTCCAGGGTATGTGGACCCTTTTTCTTTCTCCTCTTTGTCCAAATTTCTCAATTTAACTCACTTGTCTCTTTCTCAAGTTCACTTTATTTAAAAAATCCCTTATTTCTGCCCATAAAGAAGGTAGGTATAATAAGTAGATAGATTTTACTGTGCTGCCCCACACCCCCACTTCTATTCAGCCTCAGGGGGTTGGTTTATAATATCTCATGTGTAGAATAATATCTGAGTAGCTTATAAAATTATAGGTGTTTGGACTTCATGTCTGAGCCTCTAATTCCACTGCTGTCATCCTCAAACATTAGTGGGCCTGAGGGTAACCTGGACGACTTATAAAAGGCAGATTTCTGGACCCCCCTGAGTTTCCGATTCAGAGGTATGGGGTGGGGTCCAATAATTTTCAGTTTTAGCAAGTTCCTAGACGATACTGGTGCTTCTGGTCTGGGGATGCCTCTCTGAGGACTGTCACTTTAAAATTTGTGTGAGCCACAGTGCTCCCCCATTTTCAAAGGCATCTTAGTTGATTCTGGTGAATCAATCAGATGAAAGCCTGTGCCTTTGGAAATACTGTGCTAGGCTTTGGCTTCTCTGACATTTTATGGGTCTCAGAGTTGACCCCAATTCCAAGGAACCAGAAACATGTTGAAAAGACCCAGACTGAGTGTGCCAACATGTGGGGATGAGGGCAGTATGGGGGCTGATGGTAAAGGAGGCACAGCGGGTAGGTGGGTGTGCTCCTGTGTGTGTCTTTGATTGGGACTTTTGAACTTTTTGAGATCTGTATTTATGGGAAATTGCAAAGATCATATAAAATGACCCCATGTACACTTTGCCTGGGTTTCCCCAGGTGCCACATACTATTTTAGTTTTCATATCGACCTATAAGCGTACAAGCAATGTAATTACTTTCAGTAGACAGTTGGGAAATCTTGCTCTTGGATGGTTAAATTCTTACCAGAGGCTTTGCATTTAATAAGTGGTGGATCTGGGATTCAAACCTCAACAGCCTGATTCTATAGGTCATGTTCTTTTTATGGCCACAGAACCCTGACTCCCAAATGTATGCGTTGAGGGTTGAGGCAGGAACAGGTAGGAGGGAATGGTCCCAGCGCTTCACTCTTACCCTTTTTGATCCCTAGAGCCTTCTAGAAATATCACCATCTTTCCAAAGGGATCAGGCTCTCCAACTGGTGAGTAAGTGGTCCTCTGTGGGCCTTCTCCCTTCCCACACCCATGTCACCTGAAGCTGATGGCCTTCCCCATATGGAAGCCATGGCTCTGTGATCCTGGGCCCTGGTGTGCAAAGTTGTAAGGAGAGGGGAACTGTTAGTATATGGAGCTCAGAACTGGACAATAAGACCAGGTGAGAAGGTGGAGATATTCTAGAGAAATTTTCTCTTCCCCCACCCCTTATAACAGTCTTCTCTTCTATGGTTAGCCAAATAACCAGGTGGTGTCCATGTGTGGGGAGGGGAGTATGGAAGATGGTATACTTAGGGAATTGGGCTTATCTAGCCCCGACCCTGGCAAGGAGGGAAGGGAACCTTTAGGAAGGAGCTAGCAGAGAATGATGGGATCTTAGAGGAGAGATTTGGCTGTAAGAAACCCAAGCCGTGGCTTGGAGTGGGTCCTGGAGCAGGGTTCCTTCACTCGTTTCTGTCTCTTCATTCCCCAGGTCTTGCTGGCTTGCAGTACTCGAGGGGCAATCTTGTCCGCATATGCCTGGGGGCTGCAGTCCTAATACTCCTGGCGGGTCTCCTGGCAGAGGACTGGCATAGCAGAAAGAAGCCCCTACTGCATCGGGTTGGAGGCATCCACAGGCCACTCCCAACCCACCCACAGACCCAGAAATCACACAGTCGTCAGGACAGGGGGCGACCAGACAGTCCTAAGCATGGAGGCCACTGTTAGAACTCCAAGGCTTGGTAGTATTTAAGAGGCAAGTCATGGGAGTGGGGAGGAGACTTAGAGTGTGTGTAGAGTGTGAGAGCAAGAGGACAGCAGCTATGGCTATGAAAAAGGAGGGCCAGGGGTGTCTCTTCTTGGGGCTCCAACAAGAAGCTATTGGGCCAATGTCCATTTGGCTTTCTGTCCGAGGACAACCTATTTGGGACAGAGGGAATCCAGTGGATGCCAAAGCCTCCTCACTGGTGTCTTGCACATTGGGGATCTTAAAACACCCTCACTGGATATCATACTGACCTCTTTCTTCAACCTTCTTTAATATGGGTTCCAGACTGACCTTGATGTACGGTCAGAATCCATTAATAAATGCAACCTCCTTCATGAATGCTTCCACTTTTATTTCTCTTGATATGCTCATGATATAGACACTTCATCCATAACAACATTGAGTGATTTGTGCATGTTTATGTAAACCAGAGATTCAACCAAATATCACCTGGCTCAGTAGTAGCTAAGGTCACTGAGAGTTTTCACAGGAAGTTCACCATCATTTTAAAGATCCATCCATAGCTTGACTGGAGAATGACTGACTCCAGGGGGATTCAGAAAATAAAGTCATGAGAAGAAGGTCTTTTATTTTTTGGGTCTTGATTATCTCTCTCAATAGTCAGATGTGGGTTGCTTTCTTTGATTTCTTCTAGAAGCTTCTGGAGTTGAGCATCAGATTTATCTATTTTCAACCTGGTGGTATGATGGGGATAAAAAATATTTCTTGTTGCTTCAAGGAGATTCACTCCAAATCCCCAAGTACCTGCAAGTACCTCTCATACTTTAGGGATTTTCAGAGTAGGGGCCACCTTTGTTTATTATTCTATGCTTCCAAATAGAGTTCCATAGTTATATATCACTTTGATAGGGAAAAATAGATGATATCACATTAATATTGTAATGGTATAAAGCCGTCTCATAGCTTTGGATGGTTGCACGATCTTGGTGTAAGAGACAGAATTGATGGATGTGACATAGCTATAATAACTACCTACTCTGTAAGTCACTTCGATAACTTTTACTAGGTGGACTCTAGTAGTATGAGACATCCATGTTTAAACCAAGTCAGCCAGACAAGCTTTTTATCCACCCTGGCTACATGATACTAGCTAAAAACTGCTTATTTAATGTATAATAGATAGCAATCTTATTTCTAGGGTTCGGCTCTTGGTAACCATATTCAGCTATGCATATATGGAAATGGAAAAAGGGAGAAGAGAAGGCAAAATTAAAGCACAAATATGTATAAAAATAAGAGACCAATGATATTAGCTGCCATGTTTCTTGTTGGCACTGTAGTCCTGCTAGTGTCTTCATTAATTTTTGTTTTGTTGTTCGAGATTCATGATACATCCATATGCCAAACTTTTGGTTATAAGATTAATCTGTTCTGAGGATCTAATGCACAGCATGGTGACTATAGGCAACAATATCCTATTGTACACTTGAAATTTGTTAAGAGAGTAGCTCTCAGGAGTTCTCACCACACACCAAAAAAGGTAACCATGTGAGGTGATGAATTATTAATTGGTTTGATTGTAGTGATAACTTAATGTGTAGATATATCAAAACATCACACTGTAAACCTTCCATACAATCTTAAATTAGCTTGAGCAGATATCTTATCAGGGGGATTGAAATAACTTTGGCTAGAATAAGGGCCAACTAGCTTCAAAATATTTTACACATGACCCTCTAGAGTCAAATGTAATTGTGTTTATGTATGATTGCTAGAGATTGGTCTGTTGCCAAAGAACAAAATAGTTCCCACAGAAGAACCGTGTCTAGCCAAAGTGTTGAAGAAATGAAAAACAGGTGTGAAGAACTACACGGAAGATCTAAATGTGTTGCTCTAAGAATGAGGCGTGATATTAGGGTTCTTTGACTGTGAGTAAGAGAAAGTGACCCCAGTTAATGTAGAAGGTCTTATCAGAAGGCTATGGGGTAGTTAATAGAATCAAAGAACTAAGCGTCAAATCTTGAAAGTGCAGGGCTGGGGCATCTGTGCCTTTCTAGAACCTTCAGGAAGAAGGTTCCCCCTTGAATCACTCATTTTTAGATTCAAAGATCCAGGAAAGAATGACTGACAGGTCTAAGGAAACAGCTCCAATGTTGTCTTCATGAGGATTTGACATCTTGTTCTGAGTTTTATGGTTCTTTGTTGCCATTGTAGCAAGTAAACAACAGAACTCAATGACATCTTGCTCTGAGGAGCCAGTGGATGGTGGCCTGTTGGTGATAGCGTTTACAATCACAGACTATTCTCATTAGACAGTGGATTTACTCCAGAGAACATGCTTCTAAGGTTGACATCGACCCTCTGGACCTCTGTGGGCAATACAGCTTTAAAACAAACTCTTTGTAAAAGTACCATATAAGAGCTGCAATTTGATTCTCTAATGAGACAGTGGTTGGCCACCCTAACTCTCTCTCACTCAGATGAGCCCTAAATCCAGTTTCTTGGTTTCAGATTGAGTTTTAGTCTCACCTTTTGGCTCATCTTACCTGCCAAAGCAACAGAAGGAATAGATCTTAGAGTTATGTGGTGACAAAACATCAATGGAAAAAACTGAATGTTAACAATAGATGCCTACAAAATATTCCTATACTTTGTACTCCTCCAAAGCCTATGATCATAGAGCAAACACTGTGTGGCATGGAAGAATCATACCTGAGCGTCCGGAGTGGGCAGCTTAGACGTTTCAGTGCATCACACAGAATCTTTACTCCACTACACCCCAAGGAATTCTGGCCCAAGTCCAGAGTGATCAGGTTCTGGTTGCTGCTAAGGGCAGATGAGAGGTCAGCACAACTCAAAGGGGTGATGCCACATCCCCATAACCTATGGGCAAAACACAAAAGTTCATTATGTACAACCAGTGCTTACTAGTACCATCCTATATACCAGGCACGCTGGGGGGTGTTGGGAATCCAACAGTGTCTCTCCTTTAGAGTTCATCTGGTAATAGGAAACAGCAAGGAATGCAGTGTGCCTTATACAAGTCGAGATTATGAAGGGCAAGGGGTATAGGGAACAGCTAGGGGTCCTAGCTATAATGCTTGAGGAAGACCCGAAGGGGTAAAGAGAATGAGAGTAGATATACTTGGAGTAGAAGCTCCCAAGGTAGAATAATAGCTTGTACAAAGGCCCTGGGGTTGCTTATGATTAGCATGTAAAACAATATCGAGTCAGCCAGCTTGAGAGTGAGCCAGAGGGCCTGCAGGAGATGAGGTCATGAATAAGAGGGGGCCAGCTCACATAAAGCCCTTAGGCCTTTGCAAATTTAGAATTTTACTTGGAATGAAATGTGTGACCACTGAGGGTGTTGATCAGAAGTGTGGCAAGAGTTACACCTTCAAAGTTAGTCCTATTGCTTGGTTGAAAAACTGTAGGGGAACAAAGAAGGTAGAATACAGACTAATTTGAAGGCGCTAGAGCAACCCACATGTTATTAGGATGCATGTGGAGTAGAGAACAGATTCTAGATATCTTGAAGGGGTAGCAGGATTTAAAAAAAGGACTGGACTTGATATTTGAAATGAAAAAGGAATAAAATATGACACATGATGGATTTTGTTCTGAGTAAATAAAATCATCTTTTTAGGTAAGAGAATAGATCAGGCATTTAAGTTTACTTTAGGACTTAGAAGAGTCTAAACATAATATTAAACATTTAGCATACTTCCTGACATATGGTTAAATAATGCATATGCATGTTTTATTATTATAATCATCTTTTCTGATGGATGTGACTATTTCCTAGAACATGTAACTGACATCATACTGCCAGAAGTCACAGCTGACCGGATGAAGGGTAGCCACCCTTCTCTACGCCAGCAGTGCATGTGATTGAGAGGCTGTCATCACCATTGGCATCACTGCTCTTGCAAACAGGTTCATACCAGGAATGATAGCCACCAGTGGTTCCCCACCATAGCGTTAACTAACATCTCCTTCTCGATACACATTTATCAATGTTTTGTGGTGGAACCATTAATTTTCTTCTTTCTCATGGCAGAATAGTATTCCTCCCTTTCTCCCTTTCCCTATTCCTTTATCTCTCCCTCTCTCTACTACATCTTCTTTAGCCATTCATCTGTTGACAGACACTTGGGTTATTTATACACCTTGGCTACTATGAATAATGCTGCAATAAACAATAGGGTGCAGATATCTCTTTGAGACCTTGCTTTCATTTCTTTGAGATAAATACCCAGAAGAGGAATTGCTGGGTCATAAGGCAGTCTTATTTTTAATTTTTAAAGGAACTTCTATACTGTTTTCCATAGAGGCTGCACCAATTTGCAATCCCACCAACAGTGCATGAAGGTTCCCTTTACTCCACATCCTCACTAGTACTTGTTATTTGTTCGTTTTTGTTGATGGCCATTCTGACAGGAGTGAGGTGATATCTCATTATGGTTTAATTTGCATTTCCCAGATGATGACTGATGTTGAGCATCTTTTCATGTACTTCTTGGCCATTTGTATGTCCTCTTTAGAAGAACATCAATTCAGGTCCTCTGCCCACTTTCTTATAGGGCTTCTCCTTCTCCTCCCCCGCCCCTCTCTCCTCCCCATTTTTCTTCTTTGCTATTGAGTTCTATAAATTCTTTATATATTTTGGATATTAGCCCCTTATCAAATATATGATTTGAAACATTTTCCCCCATTCTGTAGATTGTCTTTTCATTTTGTTGATTGTTTTCTCTGTTATAAAAAGCTTTTTAGTTTGACAAAGTCTCCCTGGTTTATTTTTGCTTTTATTGCCTATGCTTTTGGCATCACATCCAAAAAAATCATTCCTAGGGCCAATGCCAAGGAGCTTTTTCCCTATGTTTTCTTCTAGAAGTTTTATGGTTTCAGGTCTTATGTTTAAGTCTTTAATCCACTTTGAATTTATTTTGTATATAGTGTATGGGTCTAATTTCATCTTTTGGATGTGTTTATCCAGTTTTACCAACATTATTTATTAAAGAGACTATCCTTTCCCCATTGAGTATTCTTAGTACCCTTGTCAAAGATGAGATGAATGTTTATTTCTGGGCTCTTTACTCTGTCCCATTGACCTGTGCATCTGTTTTTAAGCCAGTACGATACTGTTTCAATTATTATAGTTTAAACAGCAATATAGTTTGAAATCAGGAAGTGTGATGCCTCCAGCTTTGTCTACGGGTTGCTTTGTCTATTCGACATCTTTTGCAGTTCTCTATGAAGTTTGGGATTTAAATTTTTTTTGGTGTGCGTGAAAAACATTATCCTATTGGATTTTAAAAATATACAGGGGTGGTTCCATAGTGTAGTGGTTAGCACATCTGCTTTGCACGCAGAAGGTCCTGAGTTTGTGCCCCAGGTGGAGCTATGGACCATAACCCAGGTGAGCCAGGCCGGGGATGCTCTGGGCCCAGGTGCATGCCTCAAGCATGTGGGAGGGAACGCCTTGCCTTCAGAGATCCAGTTCTTAAGGGGAAATGGCAACATCCATGAGTCAGGGGTGGAAGTGGTAGGTATCACACTTCCTAATTTCAAACTACATTGTTGTTCAAACTATAAGGAGTAAAGAGGGGGAAAAATACATGATTGAATTTATTTCAGTCTTTTGTGTTAGAGCTGTGAGGGAAATTTGCTACACTGAAATTTCGTTTCAAATACAGATAAAATTTAAAAATCACAACTCACCACAAACATCTTAGGTTACACAGAGGTGTTTTCAAGGACTTGCATAGAAACTTCAGTCCGGTAATTCCGATGTGATTTAGCCCCAGGTCCAGGTGTGTAAGATTTGAATTTTGTTGGAGAAGCACTGAGAGATTAATGCAGCCATCACTAGTTATGTTGCAATAGGACAGCCTACAAATTATTCACGTGAAGAAAAAAAATCTATTAGTCCTCAATGGTGTGATCCATCCAAACCATGATTGTTGGCCTCAAGTCATAGGTTTCAGACAAACTTAGAGACAATGGACACATGGAAATGAAATCATGGGGTGGCGTGGCAGACAGAATAATGTCCTTCTTGCCCCCACCAAAGATGTCTACATCTTAACTTCTGGTCTCTGTAAATACATAATATTCCATGAAAATGGGACTTTACAACATGATTGAGTTAAAGATCTTAAGATGGGGAGACTACCCAGTGGGCTCAATGTAATCACAAGGATCTCTTATAAGAAGGAGCCAATAGTTGAAACCAGCAGGGAGAGACGTGATGAGGGAGACAGAAGGAAATTTGAAGATACTATGTACTGGCTTTGAAGGTGGAAGAAGGGGCCATGAGCTGAGGGACACAGGTGCTTCTAGAAGCTGGAAAAGATAAGGATATGGATTCTCCCCTGGAGCCTCCAGAAGGAACATGGTCCTGTTAACACCCTGATTTTAGCCTCATGAGACTCATTTTGGACCTGCGAGCTCTAGAACTTCAAGGTCATGAATTTATGTTGTCTTTAGAGTCTTAGTTTGTGCTAATTTATTACAGAAGCTATAGGAAACTAATACAGGTGGCATATACTATTTCTACAGCAACTCTGGGGCAGAGAATTTCCACCTTGCCTTGGTCTGCCACCTTCTATTAGGGGAGGTGACTGATTGTATTTCCTAAATTTAGTTACTCAAAAGATAGTATCTTAGACATTGGGGGCAACAGCTCTGACCTGGACACATCTCGTACTGGATTCTAGATATCAATTATCCAGCCACACAGAATATCAGTGGCATTTCACCATAACTGTTTTCTTTTGCTCTCTCTTGCCTTGTTTTTAGAGTTCTGAACTTGGCTTTATTAGCAGAAAACCAGAGATGACCAAAGTTATCATTGGCTGCTGCCTAAGATAGTATAATGACCCTCAAAGATGCCCATGCCTGAATTCCCAGAATCTGTGACTATGTCACCTTACATGGCAAAGGGAACTTTGCAGCTGAGATTGAGGGGGTGGAATCTAATCATATGAGTCCTTTCTGGCTGAATGAAGAGAGATGTGGTGTGAGCACTCTACCCACCATTGCTGGCTTTGAAGATGGAAGGAGAAGACCATGGACCTAGAAATGCAGTGGCTTTTGGAAGAAGGACACAGGGACCTCAGAGTTATAACCACAAAGAACCAAATTCTGTCAACAACCTGGATGAGCAAAGAAATGGATTTCTTCCTAGAATGTCCAGAAAGAGACACAGCCCCACTGACACTTGGGTTTTATCCCAGCGAGATGTATAGTGGACCTAAGGAACTATAAAATTGTGTTATGCCAATAAAGTTACGATAATTTGTTACAGCAGCAGTAGGATACCGGCACAGCTGCCTTTTGATTTTAATAAACTCTAAGCGACTGCACAGACCTTGGCTTCCACAAAGACTCCCTGTGGTGTGGCCAGATCCCAGGGAATGATGGCCATGTGATAAACCTAGGGATGTGGGACCACAGGCAGCTTTAGTGTCTTTGTCTCCCAAGCAAGGCACAACAGCAGCAAGGGGTCATAGGGCCTGGAGGGACAATAGGGGTGTATGACAGCTTTGAGGGTGACCTACGTGGACTGAGAGAGACCAATACGGTCTGGTAATTTATAGATTTATAGGAACTTCCCTGACTGTGGAGTAACAAAGGAAGCCCCAAGCAAATTAAGCTTTGAACACTTAGCAAAATAGGGAGGGGGTATGGATTAAAAAAAAAAACAACAGTTGAGCTTTAGGAAGAAAAAAGTTGATCTGTGTTTTCTGAGATTCATACCTTCTACAGGGATACAAAGTTGTTGAGATTTAATGTCTAAACTTCTGTTTTCTTGTCTGCAAACTGGGAGAAATGAGGAATTGTTTTATGAGGCTGAAGGATTCAATGAAACAAGATCTGGCCAGACTTCAGCATAATGTCTGGCACATACTAGGTGCTTAACAAACATTGACTATCACTATTTTATTTTTCCTTTGCCTTGGATGGAAGAAACTTTTAACACAATTTGACTTGAAGATAGGACTAGTGGTCTAGTAGCATCTTACCCCTATGGAATTTTATATTATTATAATGTTTGGGAGCTTAGATAGCTAGGTAAAAATCCTTTCCTTCTCCCTCTCTAACTGTGAACTAAGTACTGCATGAAATTTGAAGTGCATGCATATTTATCAGAGACTGGGTGCTTTAAGGTACAGTTGAAATTAAACCTAGTTTATAGGAAAAGTTGACAGTTACTAACTTTTGGTGGTGGTTTTGTAGATGGCAAGAACACCAGACATATTAACAATGATGAGAATCTCTGAATGGAAACAGTGTAGCCTCAAGTCCTGCGTAAAAATTTGTCCTATGATTTCAGCATTTACAGGTAGGTTATATTAAGCTTATTGGCAAATAATGTCATCTACACCCAACCACAGGTAGAATTTATGTTATAAAGTTCCAAGAACACACACAAAAAATCAAACCTGGAAATAAGCTATATTCTCCAAATTCATATAGAGTATTAACACCACTTGTAACTTTTTTTCTCTCTCACTCTCCTCCCAGGTATCACCAGATCTAACCATCAGCATTATATTTGGGGTATTCAGAGAAATTATTAAGTGCTTGCAACTGTCCTATGGAATCCTGTATATGTACACACATACATGTGCACAGCCAACAGGGACTTACACCAGGGTCTGTAGCTGACATTCAGGGTAACTCAAGCCCTCGCACAGAAGTTTCACCCCATGATCCCCGAGAGGATTCTTGGCCAAGCACAGGTGTGTCAGCCTCTGGTTGACAATCAAAGCAGAAGAAAGCTCCTTGCAACAGGCTCCTGTAAGATCACAGTCTTCCAATCTGCAAAAGCACCACACCCATGGCAAGATAGTGAGAACATTTCCACAGCCCAGCTTCCCTGGCGGTCTCCAGATGCTTCAGCCCGTCTAGTTAAACCACTCCCTCTCTCAATCATGTGCTGGTAAAACAGGAATGAGAGAAAGATGAGACACATGGGACCAAAAACAGGAACCGGGTGTCTCCATCAGTAGGAAGTTCCATAAGGGCTGTCCAGCAAATCTGAATGTCACCATAGCTCCCCTCTATGTGGCCCCAGACCTAAAATGAAGATACTCCATGGAAAGACAGGAAAGACTTACAACAGCCTCTGCAGGAAGCACTTTGGGTGTCTCAAAGTCATGTACAGCAATTTGGCACCCTCATCCAGGAGCTCATTTGCCATGAGGTTCAAGTACATGAGGGACTGGTTTATTTCAAGGGAGGAGGACAGATCAGCCCACTGCTGAGTGGTGGCAGAACAGGACACCAACCTGCAGGGGAAATAGAAACAAGTCTTTGAGACCCAAATGCCAGTGGCTGTCTCCAGTTTCCTTCCTCATTCCCCTCCACATGTTACACCATGGAGCACAGTTGTCAAAGGGTAGTCCCTGAACTAGCAGCATCACCATCTTCAGAAATGCCAACTCTCAGAAACCCTGCATGTATAGTCCAGTGATCTATGTTTTAAGGTGCCCTGCAATCACCTGGAATGTATGTTAAAACAAATTCTTGGGCCATATACCCAGAATCTGACTGAGAAGATCTGGGTGAAACCTAAGGATTTGGATTTTAACAAGTCCTCAGGTGATCTTGCTGTTGCCGTTGGTCTTGAAACCACATGTTGAAAACTAGTTATTTAGAAATCCAGCCAATCAAGCATATCAGGCAACAATGGCAGCTACATCCTACCCCTGGAGATGAATATTCTCGTTATGGGCAAGTCAAATTTCATTGAAACATTATGTGTATCATCATAGCCACTGGAGTGAGAGGTTTCTAAAAAATTATGGTTCTTCCATTTACTATGTATGAAGATGTGGTCAAGTTACCTGAATTCCTGAAACCTCATTTCCATCGTTAAGCTGGCAATAAGTCATACCCTCATGTTGAGTGTGTAAAATTGATAATTCACATGAAATTTACAAGTGGAATATATGCCACAAAGCTAAAATGCACAAAAATTCAGCTAAAACACTTTCTTCTCTTAGAGTCTCCACTATAACAGAGGAACCAGAGGGAACTGGAATGCAAAGTAGAATGTTAACTGCTTCCAATAAAATAAGCCAAACTTATATGGCATTGTGTCTCCTTCCATTTTGGGTATTCCTTTATTCATTGAGAAACAAATTAGTGACTCAACTCTATAAAATGACATAATGTATTTTCCTGGTGAATCCTGATCAGTGATGAATTCATATATGCTCGGATGTGGTTGCACTCAGTCCCCAAGTCCTTGTGAGATGTGCATCATTCCATGCTACTGATGGCAAGAAGACTTAAATAGCTCAAGATCATGTCAGGAAAGGAAGAGCCACAAGTTAAGACTAATAGGTCTCCTTAAATTGTGTACTTATTACTACTTGAATGTGGCCATGTGAGGGTCAGTGAAACCTGATGATGAGGGATAATTGTCACCAGAGCAACCACATGGAGAACTTCCCAAGGGGACTCTCTCAAACCAGGGGATGGCCAGGAAAGGGAAACCTGATTTTCCTGAAGTTCCCCTTCTGGGAAAGATGAGACCAGCAGCTGATATCATGAATCATGATGTAGGAGAAACAGGAACCATAGACAAATGATCCCTGGTTGAGGATGATATCCTGTTTCTGGGAGTTTCTTGGACTCAGAGCTGTTATGTACAGTTGTCTAGATTGTTCAATGATCAACAGAAGTGGAAACTAAACTTCAGCCTATTTTCTATTCTGAAACATGTGCCCTAAGTGGTACTGTTTCCAATAGAATAAGCGATTCCCTTCCCACCCTAATTTACACAGAATTGCTGGATAGGTGTGTAGCAGTTCTGTTTGTATGCTGAGAGTTCTTAGCAATGGCAAGACATACCTGAGATACTTCAGATTACATTTTGGGTGCCTCAAGACCTCACACAATGGAGGAAGCATATTGTTCTGGTCATTTCCTTGAAGGGTCAGGTGTGTTAGGGTCTCATAACCACGAAAAATGATGCAGAACTTCTGGTAAGCGTCAGCTGGAGAAACGTTTTTGAGGCTAGGACAAATAAAACAAAGGTGAGATCTTGAATTCCCATACCTATGCTGCATATAGATAGTAACTTAGGGCTGCAGTATGTTTAAATGTTAGAAACTATTTTTCATATATTTTGCCTTTATCGAGGTATTATTGACAAATAAAAATTGCATATATTTAAGGTGCACAACTTAATGTTTTAATACACCTGATTTTCCTGATTTTCTAACTTTATTCAACTACATATATTTTTTGATCATATTCAGCTCAGGATGAATTTGAATGCTCAGGCCTGTCTCAGCACCTTGATACCATGTACCTGATGAGGTCGTTGCCACAATCAAGCTAATGTGCATAGCTATCATCTCTCATAGTTATCATTTTCTGTGTGTGTGTGTGTGTGTGTGTGTGTGTGTGTGTGTGTGGTGAGAACGTTTAAGATAAATTTTCTTAGCAAGTTTCAAGTGTACAATGCAGTAGTGTTAACTGCCATAGCATTGCCGTTCATTAGGTCTCCAGAACTCATTGCATGTCTGAAACTCTGTACCCCTTGACTAACAACTCATTCTAGAAACTATTAGAAGTTCCAGTTTCTTTAGTCATCTCAGATTTCCGCCAAAGGGAAGTCAATCATAAGCCATCGTTCCAGACAAAAGCAGTTCTATGGCTTTTTGAAAAAGATAAGGAAGGATAATATCTCTTTTCCCTGATGTGGTAGCAACAGGCACTTCACAAGCATGGTGTCCTGCTGAACACTTTGACTTCAAGAAACATTCTCGAAGGATTGCATGGTTGATATAACCCTCATTGGGCCAGGGCTGTTATTTCTCTACACTGAGAACGAAAAATACAGAGGGGACACCTGTGGCTTGAAAAGGTCTCCTTGATATCAAAGCTCCCTTAGCAGGCTATGTCGTGTTTATTCCCCTTCCCCAAGTCCCCTCCATGCCTTCCCCCACTTACCACATGCCTAAATTTAACAAATTTAAGCTTGCAGACTTTCCCAGCACACTAGCTATGCAAAAATGAAACTTAGGTCCAAAAAGACTCCAAAATACTGTCTTACATGGATAAAGGCATGCTCTGTTTTGAACACAAGTATTTAAATTACATAATTACCTTTTCCAGCCTCATCCTTTTTTTTCTAACTTTATTCAACTACATATATTTTTTTATCATATTCAGCTCAGGATGAATTTGAATGCTCAGGCCTGTCTCAGCACCTTGATACCATGTCTCTATATCAGTGGTTCTCAGTCAGTGGTGATTTTGTGTCCTCCTGGGGACACTTGGCAACTTTGGGTGTATGGGTGTTACTAGCATCTGGAAAGCAGAGGCCAGGGATGCTGCTAAATATTCTACAGTGCGCAGGACAGTGTCCCCACTGCCAAAAAGAAACATCGAGCCTAAGTGTCAGCAGAGGCTGAGAAACATTGCTCTATATACAGCACTATTGTCACAATGAGACTAAGACTGCTCCCAGGATCTTCAGGTTTCTCTCTGTGTTCCGTGGACATCCAAATTGCAATTCACGTTGTATTAAAATTACTTAATAAAAAAAGTAGAATGGTGGTTGCCGGTGGCTCTGGAGAAGGGGTCATGGGAGTTAGTGTTTAATGGGGATGGAGTTTCAGGATGGGAAAATGAAAAAGTCCTGGAGATGGATGGTGGGGATGATCACACAGCAGTGTGAATGTGCTCAATGCCACAGAACTCACTCTCAGTGATGGTGAAGAAGGCAAGTATTACGTTATGGATATTTCATTGCAATACAAATTTGGAAAAATTACTTTATATGATTTTCTCAGTAGACAAATTTAAAGACTGGATTCGCTCAATTCCTGTGTTTTGAGTACCTAGTTGGGGTCTGGGATGAGAATTCAAATACCGTTCTGATAAGCTTAGGGGTTTTAATCTTGGGGTGGGCTTCTACTTACACCACTTTCTGGATATTATGGGTAGCAGAGGCTATTTTTTCACAAAGAATCCTCACTGATGAGGTACTGAGGAAGCTCTGACTGATGTCCAGAAACACCAGATTCTTGTTTGAGCCAAACATGGAACAAAGGTCCACCCAGAAAGGAAGCGTGTGTTGGTCATTCTTGGACCTGCAGGGAAGAGACAAGGGAAGGAATTTACTAAACATTGCTGGAGAGAAAACTAACATTTGTACATTGCCTTGAAGGTATTTAGGATTGTTCTGGGCATACGCCCTTAATAAAAAGTTAGATGATTGAATCATTTAGCATCACTATCAGATAACTCATTGACTACAACATATCCCTGGAGAAAGAACTTCATAAACTTCTTGCACAGCATCTGATAGAATGTTAGAATAAGTCAAAACTATTACCATATCTTTGATAAAAGATTGAGGGTGATATACATATCAATAGAGGATATTAGACTCTATGATAATATGTCCATATAGACAATATATTCAAGCTAATTTACAACTATATTTGCTGACCTAAAATGATGTCTATAAAAACTTGAGAAAATAGTCTCTAAGTGGTTACATATTCATAATACACAGACTTCTCAAGGAATGTTTATTTTGCTCTGGTGGTTACTTCTGGGTAGTAGGATTTGTGTGAGTGATGTGGTTTCCTTATCTTTTTCAATATTGCTTAACTTTTCTATTTACATAGGGGAATTTGTAATCAGAAAAAATATATTTTGATTTTTAGGGCACTTGAAACATAATTGTCCAAAAGTTAAAATATTTTTAGTAACCAACAAGGGGATAGATACCATGAAAGCTAAGAAATAGTCTACTATCTGAAGGTTTTCATGGAGGAAAAAGAAAGGTAAAAATGTGCAAGGAATAAAAGTTATTATTAAATACAATAGAGAACAAAATGTAATTTACTATTTTGAAGTAGTAGGTATGGTGGCTGGAGATAATGGAGGAGAAAGGAAGAGTCTTTGAAGGCAAAAGCTTCATTAGTAGACTCGACTGAATAGCAACTCTACACAGAGTAGACATTTATGATTTAATGTAGGAGAAGAAAAGGGAAATCAGACAGAACTTAGATTTTCTCAGCTCTAGTGCCCCTGGATGTTTTATGACCATGTTATGCCATTAGTTTTACTAGTGGTGCCTGCCTTTATGAAAGACACATCCAACAAAAATGGCCTTTTATAAATATTTAGGCAACAGGAGGAAAAGTTGGTTTCTGCCTAGAGTTTGTGACTTTTCAAAGAGTGTGTTTAATATGTTCTAGGGGGAAAAATTAAGAGACTGTGTAGGGTTTAGTGTCAGCAGCTATCTTGTCAAGATAAAATAGTTAAGCCAATAAGTAGAGCACCCCCTCCTTATGACCCTGCTGTGGAAAGAAGTGATTTAATCAGAAAATATCTAGTGATTTAACTATCACCTTGGGAGCTACAGACCAGCAGTACTCTGGACCTGCTGTGATGGATAGCAGAAGTGGCAAAAAGCATATGAAGGAAACTTCCATGAAAACTCGAGTTTGCATTACAGACCAGAATTATCATAATCAAATCTAAAGATATTCAGTTCCTTCTCCTTCTTCTCAGACCATGCAACCAAACAAAGGTTAATTAAAAAGAAGCAAAGAGAAAAAGAGAGACTATTTTGAGTTGGGATCTTATATGGGAGGGAGGGAGGGGGGGAGAAAGAGAGAAAGAGAGAAAGAGAGAGAGAGAGAGAGAGAGAGAGAGAGAGAGAGAGAGAGAGAGACTGACTTAGTTATTGGTGCAATTTATTTTTCTTAGTTATTGGTTTCAATTTCTTAGTTATTGGTGCACCTCTTAAATAATCCTTCTGCATTTGGATGAGAGAAGAAAAAAAATCAGAATATGGATGAAGGGATAAAGTCTGTAGCCTGCTGGTTATCCATAAGGTAGAGAAATGTTCACGCCAAGCTATGGCTGATCTTAATGTTTCCTGGAGCTAACTCCAGTTCATGACTCTTTACTACATGATGAAGAAATATGAGAAAATGTTAAGGAACTCTGTAAAACAGACATCTCAACCTGGAAAGAAACAAGGGCATGAAGATTTCAAGGAGTGAGAAAGAGGTGAGTTGGTAAGATGTTGATGTGATGTTGGTATGATGGGGGACATGACCTGTCACCATAAAGTAGCAATTTTGGATTGCAGCCACATGCCTTTGTAAGTCAATATATGTGAATTATAATGCCACTCAAGCACACTTTTCTGAGGCCAGTATCTCTATCTCATTGTGGAAAATTACACATTTCCAGTAGCCGCCAGGTTAGAAACCTTATTTGGAAACTCTATAATGAGTTCAGTTGATATTACTTGAGTCTAAATCAAGAATGCCAGACTCAGAACTGACTGGGGCCATCTCGTTGTCTGTCTGTCCAGCGAGGTGCCCATGAAGAGAACCTTCCTGATAACTAACAGGTGAGGTGTAGCTTTCAGAAACATTGTTGATTCAGCTTCTAAGGACAGATCTTTAATACTTTTCCAGCAGTCCTGCCCAAAACGAGACGGTCCCTCCACACATCCCTTAAAGTCTACACAACCCATAGGCAGACTCCAGTTGGCTGAGCCACTTGCAACAATTGCTCAGCTAACGTAAAAAGGACACATGACCCAAACAAAGTCTGGTTATGAAGCCCCTATTCTACATCAGAAATTGTGTCTCCTCCCTCGAATGGTGAGCCAGCAGGAAGAAATTCAGGCAAGAAGAAAATATTAACCTTAAGTCAAGGGGACAGAAGACTGTCCCCTTCTCAGTGGAGCATGGGGGTGGGGCTGAAGGTAGGAGAACCCGTAGGGCGAGAAGTGACAGTTCTTACCTCTCTACCGGGGCATCTGATTCCAATGCCGTGTCACTCTCCAGGAATATCCCCTTTTCTACCTGCAGCAAGATCTTCTGTAAGTTCTGACAGTGCCTGAGGCAGAAGGACGAGTGCACGAGGTCCATTCTAGTCTTCACGTGCAGGGACACCTCCGAGACGTGGTCCATGGCGTCCCTCACGAGCAGCTCCTCCTGAGACTCGTGGAGACAGTGCATCACCTCGCTCAGGTCCATCGCCCAGAAGGGCTCGGAGTTCAACAGCTCCTGTGCGACCCCAGTTGTCACCCGGCAGCCGAACGTGGTCTCCAATTCCCCGGCCATCCTTTCATTCGCGAGGCCGAATAAAAAGCGGGCGACATGGGCCAGGCTGGGGTTCTTCAGTCTCTCTTCCTTGGAGAACAGCTCCTGTGCGTCCCTGATGTTGCTCCCATGGCGACACACAGCGCCCTCGCCGTCTTCGTCCTCCAGGATGTAGAACACGGCAGCGAGAAACTGCTGGATGCTGAGGTGGACGAAGGAATAGCAGCCCGCGCTGTCTGCGTCCTTGTGCAGGACCTCCGCGTCTAGCAAGGGACATAACGCAGCCTCCGCCAGCCCAAGCTCCGCCAGGTCCTCAGCGTCGAACACCGATGTCCGTGCCCACATGCCCCCGGCAGCCAGGAGGCAAGCGGCCTGCAGCGGGGCCGGGCTAGGGCGGCCTCTGGGAGCCGGTGTGAACTGGTCACACAGGAAGCGCAGGAACAGCGCGGTGGTGGTTCTGCAGGTGGCGGCAGGGTCCTCTCCATGCTCCAGCTGCAGCTTCAGGTAAGTGCACAGCACCCCGCATACTGCGGGGGCCGTGCCCAGGCGCCACAGGCCGGGGTGGCTCTGCATCAGCGCGAGGGCTCGTAGCACCTGCCCCTCGTCCTCAAAGTGTTTCAGGATGCTCGCCGTCCTGTCGGGCTCCGACAGTCCCTCAACCTCCACAAGGAGCGGCTGGTCCAGAAGGCGCCGCAGCTCTGGCAGGGCACCCGGCCGAGTGGTGACCAACAGTGTGGCCTGGGGGGATAGCTGCCTCTTCAGCAAACTCCCTAGGAGGACGTGCGCCGGCTTACGCATGTTCCAGTCGCTGCAAATGTCTTGGATGAGTGACCCCGAGGGCACTCTCAGCTCATCGAAACCATCCACTACGAACAGGAGCTTCTGTGCTGGGGCTCGCGCCTCTGGGACGGCTTCCCGTGCATCAGGTGGGTTCTTGGAGATCAGCTCCACGAAAGTGCACGTCCCCCTGCGGTTGAGTTCCTTGCAGCTGAGATAGAAGGCTGGGCTGAGGGTCTTTGTGAGGCTGTCTCGGGTCCAGTCCAGCATCACTTTCTTAGCCAGTGTGGTTTTCCCAACACCCGCAGGGCCATGCAGCACCACTGTGTATGGAAATGGCCCTGCAAGCATTTCAGGATTACAGAATGGGATCAGCCTCTCATATCTCTGGGTGACAATGTGGACATCGTCACTGGCTCCAGGCCAAAAGTTCTTCAATATACTTCTGTATTCATCTTGTTTATCTTCAGTGATGTGAGGTGGGATAGATAGATAGGATATGGCTGGGTTATTCATTAGGAAAAAAGTAATTTGTGTTAAGTAGAAAAGGAAAAACAGGGGGAGTGTGGTTATACAGAATCATCTGACACCAAGCTCACCCCAGGAAGGCACGATACAGACCTGGCTTTTCTCCTTCCAAACCTTCTTTTGCTTCTCCTGGGTTTTTGACATCCTCTCCTTGTACTTTTGTGAGCTCTGAAAAATAGAAATTAAAGTGAGCTTGACACAAAAATAGGTTTCCTAGATACACAATGAAACATTCCTTAGCCATAAAAAGGAATGAAATGTCATTTGCAACAACAGGATAGCTTGGTGAGGGTCTCGATGTGATATTATCAAAGTTGTCTGAGCATCTTAAATTGCAAAATATAAGAGAAACTCTATATACAACATAGTCTTGCTTTTTTATAAACTGAATTATGATTCTTTCCAAAGTTTGTTTTCCCCTTATTCTTATGTAGTGAAGAAGGCATTGTCCATGAGACAAATGGTGATTATAAACAGTGGAGAAAATGAGGTTGGAGGGAGACAGAGTCCTCTCAAGGGAAAGGACAGCAAGGAGGGGAATGCTTCTCTTGGCTTATTCCAACATTGAATGTTCTAAGACCAACCTAGCTCCTTGTCTTTTTCTAAATGCTGCTGTATTTCTTCTAGGTATACACATTTGGGTTCCTTAGTCTGTGTTTTCCCTGAAAAAAAGAGAGGATGTCATGGGCTTGTCATTATCCTAGTATTGAAAGTTGTTTGGGAGAGAATGGGACTTCAAGATGACTCAAGGTCAGAGCTGGGTCTTGACATTTAAGCCCTGATTACGTAGAAAGGATGGCACTGGAGATAAAATTGAAGTGATCACATGCCTTTCTGGCAAGTGACTTCCCATGCAGTTCAGAATATATGATGAAAGGAATGGACACTCACATACTCTTTTTTAAGGACATCAGGAAACCCTCATGGATTAGTTTCCTGGTTTCAGTGAATTAAGTAGCATTGTCCTAAGAAGGATTTTAGGAACAGGGCAGAGGCGTAATGGGAGAAGCATTGTTTCAAGCTCAACTTTGCATGGTAAAGGGGCAAGTCTATGGAAATTCTGAAGAGATATCCAGGAAGCAGTTGGATGTAAGCTTCTGAAGTTCAGGAAAAATACAGGTCAGAAGATACCTTTTCGAAAGGCTTCAGGATATAAATCACAGTAAGACTTCAAGGGATGGCAACCAGGACCAATATATGCTGAGTGGAAAATGATTGTAAAGAAGCAAGGCAGCAGAAGCAACGATATCATAGAAGGTGCCAGTAAGATTTTAAACGAAGAACTGCAAGTTTACTGAGAACAGTTAATGGAATGCCAGCTTTGTGGCTCATGCTGTTCCTTGAAGCATTGCCAAGGAACCACCAATTTACAGTTTTCTTTCAGGCCATTACTGTAGGACATTTAATGTATCCATGTATCAACAGAGGTAGTTGGAGCATCTGGGTTTACATGTGAAAGGGCTTGCCTTCACTTTTCCAGCCATCCCTGGTCAAGCCCAAGGCATATTTTTAAGGATTTTGATAATACTAAAAGAATGTTGAAAATCATTGACTCAAAAAATCCTTTTGACCAGGAATGTAAATATTTTCTGCTCTGTGGGCCATGCAGTCTGTTGCAGCAACTCACCTCTGCCTTTGTAGGGCAAAGGCAGTCTCAGGTGATGCAGAAGTGAATGGGGGTGCTCTTTGTATCTTCAAACAAATACAATTTTGTTCACATGTATGGAAATGTGAATTTCATAGCCTGTAATATATTCTTTTGATTTGGCATCCCCAGCCATTTAAAAACATAAATGGCTTGTGGAATGACATACAAAAGCAGGTACAAAAGGATATGGCAGGTGGGATTTGGTTTGTGAGCCATGGCTTGCCACCCTCTGCTTTCAGTCAGCCTGACATCCAGCTTATCTAGACATGACTTTGATTTCCTGTATAAATACTGCCTCCTTTTATCTTTCAATGTCTTATCACTGCCACCTGGATGACAGCAGAAGTCTTATATTTCTTTGCCTTCCTAGCGCCCGCCACTGTATCTTATCCTCGAATTCCAAAATCGCATTTGAAAAAAAAAAAGATCATAGATGAGGTGACTTACCTAATGACAGAGGCTTATTTTCCTGAAGAGACTTCAAAGCTGCTTCTGAAAAAAGAGGAGATGAACGAAATTTACCCTTTTCAGAGCCAGGCTATGTGGGGCCATGTGCATCATTTTTTCTACTACTTTCAAATCTTTAATCTCTAGAGGCCAGTGAGAGAGAGGCCAAACCCTCACCTGTCTACTGAAGATGGGGAATATATGGCTAAAAACAGATTTCTAGCTGGAATAAAACCAGCAATATTTTTAAATTAAAAAAAAAACACATAAGATAGGAAGTAGAGCTGTTTTACATACCCCTTTTTGGGGAGCAAGGCAGAGAGAAAATGCAGTCGAACCGTTCTCCAAGACAAATACAATGCCTGCCAGAAAAGCAAGCTAGCTATGTAATTTAAAATTTCCTAGTAGCCATGTTATAAAAGGTAAAAAGAGGTGCAACTAATTTTCATAATTTTTTTATGTAACTGTGTAGAATGTTACCTCTTCAATGTGTAATCAATATAAGAGTAACGAATGAGATAGTACACAAGACAATATGTTTAAAAGCTGGTGCATACTTTAGCCTTATATACAGCACACCTGCATTCAAAGGAGCCACAGTTCAAGTGCTACTGTATCAGGCAGCAGAGCTCTAGATCACATTTTCAAATCTCAGATGTGTATAGGAATCACTTTAGAAGCTTTTAAGAATTCAATGTCTGGGGAGCCATAGATCAATTAGTTAAATCAGTATCTCCTGTGATAGGTTGGGGACATCAGTATATTTAGAGCTTCCCAGGAAATTACCTAGAACAGTGAAAGTTGAGAACCACGGACCTAAAACATGGTTTGCCACTTGGGGTAATTTTGCCCCCAAGGGGATATTTGGCTGAGTCTAAAGATATTGTTGGTTGTTACCAGTGGAGGGGTGTGCTACTAGCATCTAATGGGGAGAGGTGCTGGGATTCTAGCACAGGGGTATCAGGGCTACTCCTAAATACCCAAGAATGCACAGGGTGTCCCTTCTCTACCCCCAAAGAATCACCCAGCCCCAAATGCCGCTGATCTAAAGGAAGGTAGAGGTTCAAATTTGTAAGTGTGTGTAAGAATATTTATAGACACACTATGTGGAGAGAAAACATTATAAGTAGGAATTGAAATGAAAACAGAAGGTCTACAGCTATGCCACCCTGAATGTGCCTGATCTTGGAAGCTAAGCAGGATTGGGCCTGGTTAGTACTTGGATGGGAGACCACCTAGGAACACCAGATGCTGTAGGCATTAAAAAATAAAATAAATAAATCAAAAACAGAGTGTATGTAATAATTTAACATCTTGGAGAACATATGAAATAAAGGGATCATGACTATATTTCAGAAAGTCTTGAATGGAAGAATAGAGGCATGGAGAGGAGCCCAGCACAGGCATACGATACCCAGAAGGCATAGAAATAGCCAGAATATAAGAACCAAGAGACTTCATGAAGCTCTAGTATCTGTGTTCAGCCTCTCCAAGGCTCAACACTATTTCTGTTCCTTCCCCCTAGGACACAGTATGGACTCATTTTTGCTTACCCCTGAGTTCATCCTTTGCTCTCTGAGACAAATCTGTTTTGTCCATCATGTCGAAGATCTGAATGGCCACCATTTCCACCCAATTGCTGGCACAGCGGTTGGTGAGAATTTCTGCCAATTGCTTCCCATCTGCCTCATCTACTTCCATCTGGGGGATGTTCTCCAACTCATCTTTTGGACAGAGCATCCTCAACAGAGACTTGAACTTGCTTAACTCGGCCTGGTCAAGCTGTTGCAGAAGAAGCTGCAGGCTGAAATCCAGCTGTGCAGAAGGGACCATCCTGTTCTACACGTGAGACCTGAGCTTTTGGCATTAATGGAGAATTAAGGGAAGACATGGGCAGAGACAGTAAATTGGTACTCCCCTCTCAAATGCTTGTTGCTTCTGTGCTGAAGACTGGGATAGTCTCATTCATTGTCTAACCTGGTGCTTTAAGAACAAACTCCCAAATAGAGGTGCAATTCATTCAGAATGCTCTAACATTTTGGTTTGACACAATGGCTCATATTTTTTTTTTTATAATATGAAAGTATTTATTATCAGCAATATTAATTTTTCATCTTTATGGAAATATAATAGAAAATTAGTTGATTGTATTTACACTGTACAATTCAGTTTTTTTCAATTATAGTTGGCATACAATAATAAAGTTTCAGTTATATAGCATATTGATCAAAGATCCACATAACTTGCAAAGTGATCACTCCACTAAATCTAGTACCCTCTTCTGCCTTACATATTTATTACAACATTATTAACCATCTTCTCCATGTTACACTCTATATCTCCATGTCTATTCTATCCTCTTAATCCCTTTGCCCTTCTTTGTCCCCCCCAACCCCCATCCCATCTAGTGTTTCTCTAAATATTCTGTCTCTATGAGTTTATTCCCATGTTTTTGTTGTTGTTGTTGTTGTTGACTTTATTCTTTAGATTCTACATGTACATGAAATCATGCGATATTTGTCTTTATCTGACCCATTTCATTCAGTGCAATATCTTCTAGGTCCATCAAAGCAGTATCTTTTTCATCCCCTTCCTTTTAGTCTATGTGTGTCTTTTAATCTGAAGTTAGTCTCTTGTAGGCAGCATATGTAGGGATCTTATCTTTTTGTCCATTCAGCCACTCTTATCTTTTTGTTGGAGAATTTAATCCTTTTCCGTTTGAAGTACTTGTTGATAGGAATGTAGTTGTTATCATTCTTTATTTCGGTTTTTTTTAACAGTTTTTTCTTCTTAAAGAAGTCACTCCAACATTTCCTATAATACTGGCTTAGTGTTGATAAATTCCTTTAGGTTATTTTTGTCTGGGAAGCTCTTTATCTGTCCTTCAACTCTAAATGATAGTTTATACTGGATAAAGTATTCTTGATTGTAGATCCTGGGTTTTCATCACATCGAATATTTTGTATCAAGCCATTCTGTCCTGTATAGTTTCTTTTGAGAAATCAGCTGCCAGTTTTATGGGTGCTCCCTCATAGGTAACTAATTGCTTTTCTCTTGCTGATTTTAAGATTCTGTCTTTGTATTTAACCTTTTGCATGTTTCTTGGTGTGGGTCTCTTTGGGTTCCTGGTTTTTGGAACTCTCTGAGCTTCCTGGGGTTGTATGTTTATTTCCTTCTCTAGGTGTCACTGCCCCACCTGGGATGATTGCCAACAGCTTTTAATTACCCCCTTGACCCCTCAGAAGAACGTGGATGCATTCGGACTGAAACATAAAAGATAGCTGTGGGAGGGAGGAGAGTTGAAGAAGCAGGGGAACAGATTGAGGAAGAATTTTCCTCCACCCTCCTAGACTGGAGACACAATTCTCAGGCAGGGAAAATGGCATTAGATTGGTACCACCAGATTCTAATTGGGGGAACTAGGATGGCTGCTCGCCAACCAACTAACCTTTCTAAGGTAACTGAAGTTATACAGGGAGGGACCTTAGGAATCCCCTGAAGCGTCTCTTGAATGAGGCATACCGGGCATATACCCCCATTGATCCTGAGACCCTGAGAACAAGCAGGCAATTAACATAGCCTTTGCTACTCTGGCAGCCCCTGATATTCAGTGTAAATTGTAAAAATTAAAAGGTTTTGCAGGGATGAATCCCGACTTGTTGAGATAGACCAGGAGGTGTTCAACAACAGTGAGGCACCGGATAACCACAAACATATGGCTCAAATCCAAAGCTACTGTCACCAACCCAGCCAATCTGTTGCCAGACTCAGACCCCGAGACCCTCATTCATGACTTCACAAATTTCACAGATGCTGTGTATTCCTCGCGGCCAGACCTCAAAGACTTCCCCCTGCCTGAGGCCGATGAAGTTCTGTTTATGGATGGGAGCAACTTCATGCAGGAAGGAAGGAGGTATGCTGGGGCAGGGGTTGTAACTCTAACTGGCACTATCTGGTCACAAGCTCTTCCCCATAGGACTTCTGCTCAAAAGGCAGAACTCATCGCCTTCACTGAGACACTAAGATGGGGAAAGGATAAGGCAGTCACAACATACACTGACAGCTAATATGCCTTTGCCATTGCACATGTACACGGAGCCATCTACAAGGAAAGAGGGCTTCTAACTTCAGCTGGGAAGGACATTAAGAATAAGGAGGAGATCTTAGCCTTACTTGAAGCCATATAGATGCCTAAGGCTCTGGCTATTGTTCTTTGTAAAGGGCATCAAAAAGGGAATAGTCCTGAGCTAAGGAAAACCAAAGAGCCAAAGCAGAGGCAACAGCAACAGCCACAAGGCCAGTGGGGCCCCCACCACATCTACTGACTGTTGTCCTTTACCCAGAACTGCCTCTATCTCTGATCTATACGGTGGAAGAGAACATATATTTTCACGATAAGGGAGCCACTTGGAACCAACAGGAGTGGTGGACTACTCCAGATGAAAAAAAATCGGGCTCTCACAGGCCCTTAGAAGGACTCTCCTCCACTAACTACACCAGACCACACACCTAAGGTGAACTAAGATGCTCCAGAAGGGAGAGGAACTGCAGAGGAGATTGCCTCACGATGCCCGGCTTGTGCCCAAGTTAATCCAAAGGGGAAAATAGAAGAACTTAGGCATAGAGAAAGAGGAACTTATCCGGGGGACCACTGGAAAGTCGATGTCACTGAGATAACCCTGACTGTGGGGGGCTACGAATATTTACTTGTTTTTACAGACACCTTTTCAAGGTGGGTAGAGGCCTTCCCTACCAGGAAAGAGACTGCCTTAGTAGTTACTAAGAAACTACTACAAGAAATCCTCCCTTGATTTGGTCTCCCCAGAACTTTAGGGTTGGATGATGGGCCAGCCTTCGTAGCAAAGGTATCACAGCAATTGGCTAGCCATCTAAATTTGCAATAAAAACTTCACTGCGCCTACCGGCCCCAAAGCTTGGGCCAAGTAGAGTAAATGAATCAGATCCTAAAAGAGACATTAATCAAGTTAAGATTAGAAACTGGTGGGACCTGGATAAAACTCCCGTTTGCTCTTTTCCGAGCCAGGTGTACTCTGTATATTAATGGATTCACCCCATTTGAAATTTTCTTTGGAAAACCCCACCTTTAATATTTAGAATAGAAGATAAAAAAAAAAGGTAGAACTGCGTAACCTTGTCTTACTGGAGTCTTTACGGGCCCTTCAAAGTGTACAGAAAGAGATTTGGTCCCGGGTTCGTGTTGTCTACTCGGCTCTGGGGGACGGACTTCCCCACCAGTTTCAGCCTGGGGACTCTGTGTGGATCTGGAAGTTCACTTCCAAAGGACTATTATCCAAATGGAAAGGACCCTTCTGCCTCCCTGACAACGCCCACTGCAGTTAAAGTAGACGGCATCCCATCATGGATTTATTACTCCCATGTAAAGGCAGCATGAGAGTGGACAGCTCAAGAAGATGGGCCTTTAAGACTAAGACTCAAGCGTACATAAGTATAACCCTCTTTCTTCCTTTTTTCCTCTTTAGTCCAGGCATTAGACCAGCCACAACCAGAACATTAATAACTTTGCTAACAACAATATACAAGGTCTTAAATAAGACCACCCCAGACATAGTGCAAGATTGCTGGTTATGTCTAAACCCCAAACTCCCTTATTATGTCAGGGTAGGAACTCCTCTAAACTTAACTGACCATCAGCAGGCTAGAATTTCAGAAGTAGTCCTTCAGAATAAAAGAGGGTTAAAATTATTATTCTCAGAACAAGATAGATTATGTATGGCTCTAGGTAAAACCTGTTGCTTCTATGCCAATAACTCTAGAGTAATTAGAGAAAGCTTACAACTAGTACAGAGCAATTTAGATGCTAGAGAAAGACAGAGACAGGAATCAAATAACTGGTTTCATAAGATGTTCGATTGGTCACCATGGCTAACAACCCTTTTTATCTGCTGTAGCTGGACCTTTAATCCTTCTCCTCCTCTTGTTAACTTTTGGCCCATGTTTTCTCAATTTCTTGTTTGCATATATAAGGAAGAGAGTTAATTTTATTAGACTTTTAGTATTACAGAATAGAGGCTATGAGCAAATTCTGTATAAAGAATCAAAGATTTGATTGTCTGCTAAGGCCAGTGGGGAATGTGGTGGCTGAAAAGTTGACTGGAAATTACTGTTTGACTATTGCTATGGGCACGTAGGCCTTTGATTATAGGAACATAACATTCTTAACAAGGTTTCTGCTTCTGTAACTCCTCTTACACACCTGACCTGTGCGTTGACAGGTAGTGAATAGAAGAAAGATAGCCCTTTGTGTTTAGACAGAATGAAGAATGGGATTTTGGGCTTAAAAACCCTGTACCTCTACATTTCGGGGCTGCTTAATTTGGGGTCTGCGTACCCCTGGCAGACCCAGCTGGCTGAATAAAGAGTGTTTCCTATAACTCACTGAGTTCTGGTGGTCCGTGTGTCTTTCGGGGGCTGGCGGTCACAACACAGGGAGGTGAAGTTTTTCATCATTATTTCTTCAAATAGCTGTTCTGCATCTTGTTTTCCTTTGGGTACCTCTTTGACATGGAGTTTTTTTTTTTAACCTTTAATAGTATCCTATTGGCTCCTTAAATTATTACTATAGTCTTGGCTTCTTTTTCCTTGCCATTCTGATTGAGTGTCTTTGGCTTTCCCATCATCTAATAGGTCATTTGATCCTCTTCTTTATGCAATTTGTTTATTTCATTTAATATATTTCTCATCTCAGTGTGTTCTTCATTTTAGACTGGGTCCCTTTTATAATTTCCAATTCCATTTTTTTTTATGTCTTTGTTGAAGTTCTCACTGAATTAATCTATACTTCCCCTATGTTCATTGAGCATCTTTATAACTGTGTTTTGAACTCTGCATCTGTTAGATTGCTTGACTCTATTATTCCTGGATCTCTGTTCTGTTCTCTCATATGGTTTCTGCTTCTTTGTCTTCCCATTCTGGCTGCCTTTCTGTGTCTGTTTCTATGTACTAAGCAAAACTCCTAAGTCTCTTGGTCTTATTAGTATGGCTTTGTGTAGTAGGTGTCCAGTGGCATAGGCCTTAAGAGGGATTCAGCTGCAGGCCAAATTTAGCCCTAGCCTGTGCCCCTGTGGGGCCACCTGTTAAGATTCAGTGAGCAGGGAAGACAATGGACTAGATAAAAGCAGGGTTTGTCTCCTCCCAGGTCCTCATTGACATTACAACCAAATTACAAAATAATCAACATGGAGAATCACCTGAAGTTCAGTCGAGCATAACACCTATGTCTGAGAATATAAAGAAGCCACATCGAAGCCAGTAGGAGGGGCAAAGCTGCAAATCAAGCTGGCCCCACACCCATGGGTGGTGGAGGATCACCAGGAGGGAGTGAGGCTGCAGAGGCTCTCCTGAAGAAGGGGGTGGGCAATCCTGGTTTCGTATGAGGGCTCCCCAGCCCAGGATCCTAGCCCAGGGAAGAAGAGATTCCAATAACTCTGACTGTAGAAACCAGTCAGCTGTCTGGGTGAGATGAAGGAGACTGAATCTCTAGACGTCCCTTCAAAGGACCTGGCTTTCTGATCTGTGGACACTCACCTGGGACATTGGTGGTGGGTTAGAGGCTTATGTAGGATTCATTCTGAGAAAGTCTGCATTACTTGGTGTCAGAATGAGGGCTGGAAGGTCAGCCACCATTGTCCCTTAGTCAGGCCCTCCTACTGGGTAATGTACAGACCATGCCAGCTTAACTGTGCAGACCCGTCCCACCGAGCCATTAGGAAGTGCTCATCAGAGGGTATCAGTCTGCCCCATCCAACCTGCAGATTGCCTGGGGCATCTGTTGCTGGATGGATACCATGCCCTGCTCTGATTCAGGGCCAACATTCCCAGGGGATGTCCAGCACTGTAAGTGGAGTTTCTAGTTCCAGGACAGCTGCCAGTGTTGTATATTTCCATTCCAAGTAAGCAACCAAATCTGAGAGCCACATTTCCGAGATAGGGTCAGGCAGATCACTGCTGCCAACATGAACCTGGGTGGATATCGGGGACCTGTGGGCCAACCCAGACAGCAGTTGGTCTTGCTGTGAACTGGGACTTCTTCAGAAACTCAAGAACAGTTACCAAAGTTGCAGCAAGACTGAGGCTGTGTTGATCTGATTGCCATTGTCTCTTTGAAACTCTGCTCCACCCTACCCACAAATTGCCCCAGGTGACCCATTGTCATTGAACTACCACAGCCCAGCCCCTCCCTAAACTCCCAATCCACACAGGCAACAAGCTTTGGGTGGGCACTGCACAGAAATCTGCTGCCTGCAAGAGTTGCAATATTGTGTCCAGAGAGAGCAGGGATCTGCCCCAGATGGCAGCTAGTCTCACTGATATCTTTTGACTACGGAGGGAAAGCCCAGGCACAGAAGCTGCATCAAAATTGAGGCTATATTGATCTGACTGCCATTGTCTCTCTGAGAACCCCTGCAACCTGCCCATAAATTGCACCAGGTGGTCCACTGACAGTGAACTTCCACAGCCCTGCCCCTCCACTCCCCTGATCTAATCCACACAGGCAACAAACTTTGGCTGGCATAGGGTGGGGACTACACAGAAATCAGCAGCAGGCAGACCTCTGCTTCCTGCAAGAGTTGCAATATTGTGTCCAGAGAGAGCAGGGGTCTGTAGGGCTGCCCCAGACAACAGCTAGTCTCACTGTGATTTCTGTCTACAGTGGAAATGCCCATGCACAGAAGTTTCAGCAAAAGTGAGGCTGTATTGGCCGGATGGTCCAATACAGAGAGATCCCGCTTTACCCAAGCCACAAGGTGTCTGCAGCTCATTGACAAGCAGCCTCTTCTCCCATGCTTGGCTCTGGGATTACACAGTCAGTGCAGGCAACAGACCTTGGCTAGCAGATTGAGCACATTTCAAGGAAAACGATTGTAGACAGATCACTGCTGCCTATATAAGCTGTATATTTCTTGAGGGGATTGCAGGGGTTGAACAACCTAGGTGACTCCTTCTTCAGTATAAGACCCCATCTTAGGCACAGGCCAGTTTCCGGAATAACCACAGATAGCGAGACAATCACCCCATCCTAGACACAGCCAATCAGACCAACTATGGAAAGTAACTCTCCAAATTCCCCGCCTTGTTCCTTGGTGCCATCACCCAGCCAATCCTGGTAAAGGTCAAGCTTGTTGTACCAATCCTGTAATGCCAAGGCATTGCTCCCCGTGCTTGTGTTTTTTTCCTTCAAATACCCCTGAAGCCTCATATTCGGGGCCGCCTCTTAGTCACTGCTGCGTCGGTGTGTAGAGTGCGGTCCAGACTCGAGTCTGAAATAAACTCCCTCTTGCTCTTGCATCGGTGTCGGCTTCTTGGTGGTTCGTGGAGATACGAGTTGGGGCATAACAGGGTCTGCGCTGGCCCGATGGCCCTTGACTCCCTGAGCTCCTGTCCCATCCAATACACAAAGTGCCCACTGAACACTGATAGGCTGCTGCCTCTGACCTGAGGTAGTGCATTTAAGCCCAGGGTAGGCAGCAGTTGACCTTGCTATGAGTGGAAACTTGTACAGGGAGCTACAGAAATAGTGTTGGCATGTAAACTGACACTGCAGTGGCAGGAGGAAATTTACTCAAGACCCAGAGGACACCCAGGGTCCCTGCGCAACTTAACATACATGTCACCTAGAGGCTCATCGAGTTTCAGAGACTTACGGGCAATCAACAGGCAGTGTCAGACCTTGAAGAACACTGGGCCCTCTGCTAAACTGCCTTAGGTCAGGCAAGGGGGATAACTGACCACTGCCTACAGCGTTGTCTCTTCCACTTATCTACAGATACAGCATAGGCAACAACCATCTGTGGATTGCTATGTAGTCCTCACCGGGTAGTCCCGAGCAATCAAAAGCAGCAGCTGACCTTAGCCTATGGGGGCGACCCTCCCCAGGGGCCACAAAACCAATGTATCAGGAGGCTGGCACCAGACCACAGCAGAGCATCTCCTGACTAGTTCCATTAGTGATATACACAAAGGGTGGTTGCAACAAGTACACAAGCCTCCTGGGGCAAATCCCACTCAGTGGAGTCAGCCCCCACACTACAACTCTTACCCTGTGGGTGCAGCCAATTCCCACAATTAGTCAGCCTGAGCGTTAATCTCATCCACTGATAGTACTAACAACGATAAAGGCTTGGCGACAACAGAAAATCACACACAACCCACAAAAAGATCATGTCCAGAGCCCCCAGCATAAGGGATCAGGGAGAGTGTGCCACTGGGCCACACAGTACACCTACCACATTAGGCCATCTGGCCAAGGCTGAGAGATGAAACAAATATTCCTGACACACAGAAGCGAACACAGAGAGGCTAATAAAGTGAGAAAACAAAGGAACATGCCACAAATGAAACAACAGGAGAAAAAACTCCAGAAAATGAGCTCAATGAAATGGGGGCAAGCCACCTACCAGAGACAGAATTCAAAATAATGGCTATAAGAATGCTCAATGAACTTATGGGGAGAATGGATGAGCACAATGAGAACCTCAACAGAGAGATGGTAAGCATAAAAAGGACATAGAAACCATAAAAAGAACCAGACAGAAACAAAGAGCACAATAACTAAAACGAAGAATACACTAGAAGGATTCAACAGTAGACTGGACGAAGCAGAAGATTGAATCAGCGAATTGGAAGACAAGGTAGCGGAATGCACCCAATCAGAACAACGAAAAGAAAAAAGAATTAAAAAACATGAGGATAGTTTAAGAGACCTCTGGGACAACATGAAGCAAAAAATATCCAGATCATGGGAGCACCTGAGGAGGAAGAAAGAGAGCAAGGGATTGAGACTCTATTTGAAGAAATAATGACAGAAGAGTTTCCTAACCTAGCAAAGGAATTATACTTACAAGTTCAGGAAGCACAAAGAGTCCCAAACAAGAGGAATGCAAACAGACCTACACCAACACACATCATAATTAAAATGCCAAAAGTCAAAGAATCTTAAAAGCAGTGAGAGAAAGGAAGTTAGTTGCTGGAGCCAGCCGGCTAAAGTCGAACAGCACCTGAAAGAGGGAGGTGAAGCCTAAGGAAAAAAAGAGAAGACAGGAAAGCGCTTCAGGAGGGCATGCAGTCTTACTGCTGCAGCCCCGAGTTTATTTAGTACAGCCTTTATATAGGTTTTTGGATACAATAACAAAGCATAACGTATATCAGTCGAATGCTGACATCTACACAAGATCATAAAACATTCAGCTCTCAGGGTATAAACATCCCTGCTTTCAGAGTTGTAAAAACATTCCATTACCTTAAAAAAGTTTCCTAATGGGGTGAATCTCCTACCAGGGTCAGTAATGTTTAACTTAACATCCTGCTTCCCTGAATCATTGTTTAAGCTGTCTTAGCAGCTGCTATATGGCTCCAAGCAGTGTTAGCAACTGCTTTATGTCTCCAAGCTATGTGACACCTTTAGTGCCTTGTAATGGCTCCCGACAGTTAGTTACTTTCAAGACACAAGAATGTCTGCTGACCTTTTGATGGAAACTTTGAGGCCAGAAGGGAATGGCAAGAAATATTCAAAGTTATGAAAAACAAGACTCTTCAACCACAAATACTCTACCCAGTAAGGCTTTCGATAAACATGGAAGATGAGATAAAGAACTTTCCAGACAGGAAAAAGCTTAAGGAATTTATCACCAACAAGCCAGCATTACAAGAAATGTTAAAGTGTCTTCTGTAAAAAGAGAAGGGGTAAAAGAGAAGATAGAAATAAAAAATATGAGTAATAAAATGGCAGTAACAACGTACCTATCAGTAATTGCTTTAAATGTAAACGGATTACATGCTCCAATCAAAAGACATAGGGTAGCTAAATGGATAAGAAAATAAGACCCATGCACATACTGTCTACAAGAGGCTCACTTCAGGTCAAATGATACTCACAGACTGAAAGTAAAGGGATGGAGAAAGGTATTTCATGCAAACAGAACTGAAAAAAAGTCTGGTAGCGATACCTATATCAGATAAAACAGACTTTAAAACAAAGGCTATAATAAGAGACAAAAAAGGGCATTACATAATGGCAAAGGGATCGATAAATTAAGAGGACATAACCCTCATAAACATATATGTACCCAACATAGGAGCACCTACATACATAAAGCAATTATTGACTGACATAAAAGGAGAGATCAATAGTAATACACTCATGGTAGGAGACTTTAACACCCCATTGACAGCAAGGGACAGATCTTCCAGGCAAAGAATCAACAAGGAAACAATGGGCCTAAAAGACACACTAGAACAGATGGATTTAATAGATATTTTCAGAGCCTTTTCCCCCACAGCAGCAAAATATACATACTTTTCGAGTGCACATGGAACATTTTCAAGGATAGACTACATGTTAGGACACAAATCACGTCACAATACGTTTAAGAAGATTGAAATCATATCAACCGTCTTCTCTGATCACGATAGTATGAAGCTAGTTTTCAACTACAAGAAAAAAAAATCTGGAAAACACACAAACACATGGAGGCTAACTAACATGCTACTAAACAATGAATGGGCTTTTAATGAGATCGAGGAAGAAATCAAATGATACGTAGAGACAAATGAAACCGAAATGAAAACACAATGACTCAAAATTTGTGGGACACAGCGAAAGCAGTCCTAAGAGGGAAATTCATAGCAATACAGGCCTACCTCAAGAAACAAGAAAAAGCTCAAATAAACAATCTAACTTTACAATGAAAATAGCTAGAATAAGAACAGCAAACAAAGCCCAAAGTGAATAGAAGGAAAGAAATGAAAAAGATCAGAGTGGAAATAAATGAAATAGAGTCTAGAAAAACAATACAAAAGGTGAATGAAACCAAGAGCTGGTTCTTTGAAAGGATAAACAAAATTGACAGACCCTTAGCCAGACTCATCAAGGAAGAAAGAGGACTCAAATAAATAAATTCAGAAATGAAAGAAGAGAAATAACCACGGACCCCACAGAAATACAATGGATCACAAGAAAATACTATGAGCGATCATATGCCAACAAATTGGACCATACGGAAGACATGGACACATTCCTAGAAACATGCAATCTCCCAAGACTGGGTCAAGAAGAAACAGAAAATCTGAACTGACCGATTACTGCCAACGAAATGGAATCGGTAATCAAAAACCTCCCCAAAAACAAAAGTCTTGGACCAGGTGGCTTCATAGGAGAATTTTACCAACCTTCAAAGAATAATTATCACCTATTCTTCTCAAACTATTCCAAAAAATTCAAGAAGAGGGAAGGCTCTTTAACTCCTTTTATGAGGCCACTATTACCTTGATTCCAAAACCGGACAAAGACATTACTAAAAAAGAAAACTATAGGCTGATCTCTCTTATGAACATCGATACAATTATCCTCAACAAAATACTAGCAAATCGAATTCAGCAATACTTTAAAAATATCACACACCATGATCAAGTCGGATTTATTCCTGGGATGCAAGGTTGGTTCAATATCAGCAAATCAATAAATGGGATACATCACGTTAACAAATTGAAAGATAAAAACTGTATGATCATATCAATAGATGCAGCAAAAGCCTTCGACAAAATCCAGCATCCATTCATGATAAAAACTCTCAGCAAGGTGGGGATAGAGGGAACATACCTCAACATAATAAAAGCCATATATGACAAACCTACAGCTAACATCATACTCCATGGGAAAAGGCTAAAAGTATTTTCCTTAAGATCAGGAACATGACGAGGATGTCCACTTTGACCACTCCTCTTCAACATTGTATTGGAAGTCTTAGTCACAGCAATAAGACAAGAAAGACTAATAAAAGGCATCCAAATTGGAAAGGAAGAAGTAAAACTCTCGTTATTTGCCGATGACATGATACTATATATAGAGAACCCTAAAGATTCCACCAAAAAAAAAAAACCTGTTAGAACTGATCAACGAATTCAGTAAAGTAGCAGGTTACAAAATGAATATTCAGAGGTCAGTGGCATTTTTGTGCATCAATGATGAACTTTCAGAAAGAGAAATTAAGAAAATAATCCCATTTACAATTGCTTCGAAAACTGTGAGATACCTGGGAATCAAATTAACCAAGAAGATAGAAGACCTGCTTTCAGAAAATTATAAGTCGCCGAAAAAAGAAATGGAAGAAGACCCAAATAAATGGAAGCATATACTGTGTTCACGGGTAGGAAGAGTCGACATCGTTAAAATGGCCATACTACTCAAAGCAATCTATAGATTCAATGCGATTCCTATCACACTACCAATGACACTTTTCAGAGAGCTAGAACAAATAGTCCTAAAGCTTACAAGGAGCCATAAAAAACCCCGTATAGCCATGGCAATCTTGAGAAAGAAGAACAAAGTTGGAGGTATCACACTACCTGATATCAAACTATACTACAAGCCTACAGTAATCAAAACAGCATGGTACTGGCATAAAAACAGATACACTGATCAACAGAACGGAATAGAAAGCCCCGAATGAAATCCGTGCCTCTACGCTCACTTAACATATGAAAAAGGAGGTAAGAATATACAATGGGATAAAGACAGTCTCTTCAATAAATGGTGTTGGGAAAATTGGACAGATGTATTTCGAAAAAAAAAAAAACAGAAAGAAAGAAAAAATAGACACTGGACCATCTTCTTACATCATATACAAGAATAGTCTCAAAATGGAATAAAGACTTAAATATAAGATCCGAAACCATAAAACTTTCAGAAAAAAATATAGGCAGTAAATTCTGATATCACTAACGGGAATTTTTTTCAAATATATCTCCTCAGGCAAGGGAAACAAAAGAAAAAATGAGCAAGTGGTACATCAAACTAAAAAGTTTTTGTACAGCAAAGGAAACCATCAACAAAACAAAAAGACAGCCAACTGATTGGGAGAAGATATTTGCTAATGATACATCTGATAAAGGGTTAATATTCAAAATATGTAAAAAACTTATATAATTCAACAACAACAACAAAAGAAACAATCCAATTAGCGAAGGAACAGAAGACCTGAACAGATAATCCTGCAAAGAGGAAATACAGATGTCCAATAGACATATGAAAAGATGCTCAAGGTCACTAATCATGAGATAAATGCAAATTAAAACCGCAATGAGATATCACCTCATACCTTTCAGAATGGCTATCAATACATCAAAAAAACATGTTGGTGAGGATGTGGAGAAGCAGGAACCCTCATACATTGTTCGTGGGATTGCAGATTGGCACAACTGCTGTGGAAAACAGTATGGAGGTTTTTCAAAAAATTAAAATGGATCTACCTTTTAACCCAGCAGTTGCAATTCTGGGTATTTATCCAAAGAAAATCAAAACAATTATTCGTAAAGATCTGTGCACCCTAATATTCATGGCAGCACAATTTACAATAGCCAAGGTATGGAAGCAACCTAAATGTCCATCAATAGACAATTGGATAAAGAAATTATGGTTTATATATACGATGGAATATTACTCAGTCATTAAAAAAAATGAAATTCTACCATTTGCCATGACCTGAATGGAGTTAGAGGTTATTACGCTGAGTGAAATATGTCAGACAGAGAAAGATAAATACCATATGATTTCACTTATATGAGGAATCTAAGGAACAAAAAGAACAAACTAATCAAAAACAGACTCACAAATATAGTGGACAATTTGGTGATGCACAGAGGGAATGAGTATGGAGGCCTGGAAGAATTGGGTGAAGTGTTAAAGAAGTACAAATTAGTAGTTGATACTTGGTCAGGGGAATTGTGAGCACGGCACAGGGAATGCAGGTAACACATTAATATGATGACTAGGTAGAAGGCCAGAGAAGGGAGGGAGCAATTGGGGGGATCGTTTTATGAACTATATAGATGTCTAACCAATGTACTGTATACTTGAAACTAATTTAAATAAATAAATTTTAAAAAATTAAAATAAAAAAGATTCAGCAAGCAATCCACAGATGCTATGCTTATAGTTACCTCAAAAGGCCACACCAGAAACCGAGACCAGCTGCCGCCAGTGTGAGTCTAGGCACTGCTTGGCAAGGAGCACCTGACTCATCCAGGATACAATTGGATGTGGCTTGGGTGGGGCCACAAGTTGGGAGAGCAGAGTTTCAGAGAATTCCCTGGGTGGAGCAATCTGTTATCCAGTTTGATGATGTCTCTGCTATGGCAGTGCTGATTCTGGCACTGGGAGTGGGGAGAGCTCAACAGAGGAATGACGGATACTGTTGTCACTCCTGTACAGAGCGAGTCTTACCTTGGCCCTTACTCCAATAACTCAGTGTTCCCCTGTAAGTCCCTGCACAGTCCAACTGGTACTGGTGCTCAGAGCAAGCAGGTCCGTCACTGTGAAAGTCCGTTCGTTAACACCACCCCTTTAAATCGTGTCTGCAGCTGCCACTACAGCTGCTGCTGCCCCTGTCCCTCTCGGTCATTTGGGACTGGGCAGCTTCACATCCTACCTTCTGCTGTTGCAGAGTGATCTCTTAGATTTCTCCCTAGTTGTATGGCTTGTTCATCTAGATCCCCGGCAATTTTTCCTTGTTCTTTGCTTCTTGTTTCTGTCACAACTTTGATTTGGTTGCCAGAAGGATGAACAGAGCCTCTATCATGTACACCATTTTTTCCCATCCCCCAGTGGCTCACATTTTGAGAGCTGGGGACCCTTTTGAGAAGATGCATATCCCCGAGGGTAGGTAAGAAGTCTATGCTGATGAGCTTCTGTCACTAGCAGGTTATCTGTTAGTACAAACAAGCTAATGAGACCTATTGCTTTTAGCTTACGATAGCAACTCGACATGTAGTTACCTGAGGAAGTTTATGGAGCTTGACCACTAAATGATCTTGAGTTGGAAATATTTTAACAGATAGATACTCACCATGCAACTGAGTAGTGTGTCTTCTCAATTTACTGTTTCTTAAAAAAGAGTCATCTCACCCTCAACAGACCTGAATTTGGAATCTTATGCATTTAAAAGTTGAGTGTTTGAGCCAAGGGTCACAAGCCTGGATTTCCAGTTGTAAAATAGGTATGCTGTCACCCACCTCATTCAGTGGCTGTGGGCATTTCTTTTTTTTCCAAATAAAAGTTCCCATTGAATATCAGGAACAATTTCAGAACTGAAGAGACAGTTGTGAAGTCAGTTGCATGTTATATTAGAATTTTTAAATTTGATTATGAGTAGAGCAGGAAGTTGGGCCAAGATTTCCAGTGGGATCCACATGATCTGATCTATATTCAGAAGCACTTTTTCTTGCTGCTCAGGGAGAACAGAGAGTCACAGCAAGGAGTGGGCAAAAAAATTTTTTTTCATGACACTTGTTGAAAACTCTAAGAAAGGCTGTTGGGGAGGGTCTCCTGTAACAGAGGTTTTGTAGAAGAGAGAGATCCAACTTAACTCCAAATACAATAAAGACGAGTGGAGATTAATAGCCAAAGGGGAAAGTAGCAGGGAGGCAGTCAACAGTGGAAAATTACTAAGAGGAAATGTAAAGGCTAGGGAGATTCTTTCTAGGTCCACTCAACAGGATTCTTGCTGATGGCAGATGGGGAGATCAGATATCACCTTGGGGTAAGGAATTTGATCAAATGTTGAGGATAAGATATGAAGGTGGGAGATTTTTGCCAAACTGACTCAGCAGGATTCTTACACAAACTGCACTAAGTGGGTCAAGGAGAGAGCTCAAGGACAAGGACCAGTGAAAAAGAGGACTCAAGATGCTGACTCCGGTTCCGTCAAGGAGGGTGTATTTGTCAGTGCCTCTTCAGGATATTGAGTTCTTCCAGGTGACAATGGGGTCAGGTAACACCTCGAGAGGCCCTGCCAGGTGCCAGGCACTGTACCTGGTGAGCCTTTAGACTTGGCTTATTTAACCCTTACAACATTCCCAAGTGTTATAGTCTCCCTGTTTTAGATATTGATACTGAGGCACCTGAGAAGTTAGATCACCCAAGTCTACATGGCCACAGAGTGGTAGAACCAAGCTCTGAGCCAGGTATAATAAATAGCTCCAGAATCTGTGTTTTAGTTAATCACTTTGCTATGATGGTAGTTTGGTCCTGGGGGTAGTTGTGGAGAATTAATTGAATCCAGGCTATATCTTTTGAGAGAAATCAGTAGTTTTGATCGACTGGATGTGGAGGGAGGGAAGGGAAGAACTAGTGAGAATATAAACAAGCACCCATGATACAGGCACCCATTTGAACTGGGTTCCTTCCACCTCTGGCTGCTTAGGAGTCCCACATATTTTTCCCAGTGAGAAAGAGGTTGAGTTTAGGGTTAGGGTCAAGTACAGGCCCCTTGGCTGTGTCTCTGGGGTGAATGTCCACTTTGCTCCCTTCTTAACTTTGTTGCCAACTCTAATATCCTTAACTACATTTTTCCTGAGAGTGGTCATAGTACTTTGCTGGTCAATGAGTCTAGCCAAAGTCTTTTCGTCTTTTCCTGGTGGGGTTTTTGAGGATGCTATCACTGTCCTGATAAAAATGGGCAGAGAAAGAGTCTAGTTCCCTTTGACCTTTGTCCTTTCACCTAGCCTGGCATGCAGAGATGATACCTACAATTGTGAAGGCAAAGCCCCCTGATAAAGGCAGCAGAGCTTCAAGAGAGAAACCTGATCTCCATGGGGTTAGGCTGCTGCCTTTAAGGGTACTCCAGACCTCGATGTGGGATAAAGTCATCTGAAGGATCCCCTATATCTGAAATCTCAGGTGTCAACATACTGCTCTAAGAACAGGACATTGCCATCCCAACTTGCACATGCACCAACCCTGCTCGACCACATACCTAGTAGTTCTATTTGTACTGAGGTTTGAGACAATCTCTTTGACACACAACACTTTTTTTTATCCCCACATAAGCATGTATGTTTTTCATTTTTTCTCAAACTAACATAACATAAAATTAACCATCACCCATTTTAAGTGAAGAGTGTTCAGTGGGATTTCGTACATTAACAATGTCATGCAACCATCATCTCTGTGTACTTCCAGATATTTCATCACCCCAAAAGGAGACCCTCCCACCCATTAAGCAGCCACTCCCTACTCTTTCCTCTTTTCAGCCTCTGGCAACCGCCAATCTGTTTTCTTATTCTGGAAATTTCACATAAATGGAGTCTCCATTATATACAAAAGCTAACTCAAAATGGACCAAAGACCCAAATGTAAAAGGAAAAACCATCTAATATTTTAAGATAGTCATGAGCCAACTACCATTTTAAGCAGGCTTAAGAGAAAGGATGTTTTCTAATGATCATTTCTTCTCATATTAACAGAAGCAACTGTTACTTCCCCTCCTCATCTTTCTTCCTCAAAAGGCAAAAGACCACTGCTTGGGATCCTCAATGCCTTGATATTTTTTTCTTATTTGCAGAGTTTCCTCTTGGACCTATGATCTCTACGAATTTGTCTTCAGGTCACATTTACTAGCAGATTTCATATTTCTTCTTCTTGTCCTTCTCCTACTCCTTCTTCCTCTCTTTCCTCTCCTTCCTCTCCTTCCTCTCCTTCCTCCTCTCCCTCCTCTCCCTCTTTTTCTCTTTCTTCTCCCTCTTCTTCTTCCTTTTCTTCTTCTTCCTCTTCCTCCTCCTCCTCCTCCTCTCCTTCTCCTCCCCTTCCCCTCCCCCTCCCCCTCCTTCTCCTTCTTCACAGAGACTACACCATTCTCAGTGCCATTTATATGCTAATTGTGTTTCCTATATAATTTAGCCCTTGTTGAAAGAGTTGTGTGAGGTCTTTTATAAAAATGATCCTTTAAAACACAGAAGAGAAATTTAGAGAGGTTGAGTGAAAGCCCATTTTCATCCAGCTGTGACGAGTCAAAGCCAATAGCCTAATCAAAGCTGTCCTGTTTCAGAACCTGTGATCTCAATTCCTCTGCTAATTTATTCAAATAGATACCATCCTAACATTCCCAATCATATGCAAAAATAAGGACATTTCAGAAGAGAAAAGTCAGCTGATTAAACACAGAATAAAGTATTCTGTTAAGTAAAATATGTCAAAACCTGATGGATTTTCAAGGTTGGTAATCATTATACAATACAATATTGTATAATTACAGTAGAAAAGAGAGAAGTCATACACGCTATGTGCTTACAATTGCAGCAATGAAAAGAATCTTACATCGAAATAGTATATATATACCCAAATGTTCAATGGTTATATTTTACATTGCAGTGCAACAGGAGATTCTTACTACTAATCTTAACCTTGCGGTCTTTAATTAGCATGCATTTTATTTGTATGAGGATGCAGTTAATAGGAAAATAATTCAGCTACATTATGGAGGCCTGTCAGGGGAAGACCAACACTATTGTTTGTATTTAGCAGATAAGATCTTAAGAGCAAATTCAGGAGGACGGTAGGATGAGAAGCTGGGTTGAGAAGGTCAGAAACACACATGAGGTGTCTTTACTTGGAGGTCTAGGTACAAAATACTACTTCTAGGAACTTGGGTAAGAAGAGAGAAATTAGAGATTAGATGCCAGCTTCACATGGCAACACATTAGCCCACTGATTATCTGAGGGTAAATTTACCCTTAACACTTTGTGAATAGCATGAGATGTTTACACACAAAACATGTTATTCTACATTGTTCTTGTTTGTGCTAAATTAATCCAATTTACATTCATATTCCAGTAACTTAGGAAATGAAGTTCGGCAAGAGAAAAAAAACTGTTCAAAGTTACAGAAGGAGTCATTGGCAGAGGCTCCCCCAAGCCCAAGACCTTTTCACCTCTGCACAATGGGGGTTTGACTGGAAACCTCTGCAATCCTTCAAAGATTTCACAACCAAACATTCAAAGAAAGGGAGGAGGTATTTTTATTGTGGAGACGTAACAGTGGAATGAAAATAGAGAAATGGAGTAAAGAAGTGAAAAAGCAGGGAAGTTACTCACCTCTCCAACACCTGGACCTACTCTCTGGCTCTGAGTGCTGCAGGTTTGGAAAAGCTCCTATAAAAACTTCCTCTTTCTGCCCAAGCTCTCTGATTGGCCCTGAGACTCAATCCCATTGCTGAGAACTTTCTGCATCGGTGATTACTCATAGGTGGAGACCATTTCCTCATTTTGAGCATCATAGCCCCCTAGACCAGCCATTCTCGACCTTGGCTGCATGTTAAACTCACTTGTTCAAAGCATCATTTCAAAGTATCAGTGCTCAGACATTCTGATTTATAGGTCAGGTTGGGGCTGCTCGGATATTGGGGTTCTTTAAAGATGCCCAGATGATTGTAATTGCAGGCAAGCTTGGGAACCACTGCTTAGAATCTTCAGCTGTGATTAGCTGCCTCCTTCCATCCACATTTTCTTTATGTATAAGTGACACATTAAATACAAGGGGTCCATCAAGAACCAAGTTAATCGATTTTACACTGACATTAATTTTTGCAGATGTATAAATATGACTTCAAAATTTGAATTTTGAGGTTCTTTTCATATTTTAGAATGAATATATCTATATCTACATCTCTCGCAGCTATCTGTTCAAACTTGAAGAGTCTCTAGAACAACACAATATACTATACAATAAGTTGAATAAAATAAAATAGCTTAATGCAATAAAATAATTTAATACAGAGTCCAGAGAGGAATTATGAAGTATCAATTAGTAGTTAGAAAATAGTCATGGGGATTTAAAGTACAACACAGAGAACGTAGTCAATAATATTGTGATAACTATGTATAGTGCCAAGTAGGGGCTAGACTAATTGGGGGATCACTTTATAAATTACATAAATGTCTAACCACTATGCTGTATGCCAGAAACTAATAAAAATAATATTAAATGTCAGCTGTAATGACAAAAAATGCAAGTATAAAAAATATAAAAATAATTTAATACAATAAGCATGTAATATAAGCCACATATGTAATTTTTATTTATTAATTTTTTATTATGGTGATATTGGTTAATGAAATCCATTAAGTTTCAGGTGTACAATTTAACAGTAAGGTGTATACACACACGTGCACACACATTGCATAGTTAGATTTCTTTCTGTCACCACGTATTTGACCTTTTTTACCCCATCTACCTCCCCCTCTCCCTCCCCTCTAGTAACCACTAGTCTATTGTTCATATCCATAAGTCTATGCTTGTTTGTCCTGTTTGTTTTTTGCTTTTAGGTTTATATCCCACATATAAGTGGTATCATGTGGTTTTCAACTTTTTCTGTCTGACTTATTTCACTTAGCATGATTATTGCAAGGTCCATCCATGTTGTCACAAATGGCAGTATTTCATCTCTTCTTATAGTTGAGCAATATTCCATTGTATATATGTACTACAGCTTCTGTAATTTAAAATATTCTAATAACCACCTGAGACAAGTAAAAGAAACCAGGTAAAGTTAATTTTTACATTAGATTGAATCAATATATCCAAAATATTATATCAACCTTTAGTCAATAAAAAATAATTCATCGTTTTTAAAAATACTTTTATTTTATATTTGACTTTTGTCATAATGGCTTCGAAATTTGGTCTGTATTTCACACTTATGGCACATTTCAGTTTAGATTAGTCACAGTTCTGGTATTCAGTAGCCACGTGTGGCTAGTGGCCACCAATGGGTTAAATCTAGAGCTGAGGACAGAAAAATGACCTCTGGCTCTTAAAGAGAGGAAGGTCAGGAGACCCAAAGAATTGGTCTCCTGGCATGGGGTTATTTCTCTGAGATTCTATCTATCTTTCTTTCTTTCTTTCTTTCTTTCTTTCTTTCTTTCTTTCTTTCTTTCTTTCTTTCTTTCTTTCTTTCTTTCTTTCTATCTATCTATCTATCTATCATCTATCTATCATCTATCATCTCTCAATTTCTTAGTAAGAGGAAGATAAGCCATCAGCCCTCAGACCTGATAATCAGCTGACCAAACCTGCCTTCAGGTCATGATACTCAGAGATGGACATTAATCCCTTGAATCTTTCTAGGCCGTGCAAACTTAGTCAAGTTTCCTAACCTCTGTGCTTTAGTTTCCTTATTTGTAAGATGGAGATATCAATAGCACCTGCCTCACAGAATAAGAGTATTTTAAGTGAGTTACTACTTGTAATGGATTTGAACAGTATGTGACAGAAACTATTATAAATAAATTCTGTTTAAAGATAAATATTTTCCCTCGGGTAAGATGAGAGGACGGCAGGTGTCCTACTGAAAAAGAAAATCAGGCAAGCTAAAGAAAAGGAAAAGAGGTAAATTTACTTTTCTTTACTCAGTAATGACTGGCCACGGGGATGACTAGTATATTCTCAACAGAACAAGGAAGACAAAGAATGAATTTGATGCACTCACCCAGGGATGGAGATATATATATATATATATATATATATATATATATATATAGAGAGAGAGAGAGAGAGAGAGAGAGAGAGAGAGAGAGAGAGAATGAATTTGAAAGGAAATAGTTAATGGGTCCGTTTTCAGAGCACTATTTAATAAACTCAAGAATATTCAGCTTCTGAAACATTTTTACTTTATATTTTCATGTTGGTATTAATACAACGTATCATTTATGTAATAGTTATGTTAGGGTCATCTGGTGGACCACCTTACACCCAAGGACTGGGGAGCAACCTTGGTCTACACTGATAGTCTGGGAATATGTTTTCTGTTAAAAGAAATTGGTATGTGGTTCACATGTGAAAATATTTGCTCTTGAGAATAAAAATACTCCTTTCCATACCAGTGTATGTTTTTACAAGGGAAATTGAGATGGTGAGTCCAGTGTTCAAAGTTTATGTTCCTTATGTGAAATTGAAGTGGCAATCTGTTGAAAGATACTCTGATGGAGTTTGTGTTGTCAGGCTTTAATTTTCCTGGAGGCAGGGCTCTGATTCTTCCATGAATCCTAAATGTTGTATATGTGAGCATCACTTTTGTGAATTAGGTATCCCTGTTACCTTAAACCCAGAAAAGGAGATATTTGATTTTGTACCGTGTGCACACTCTGAGACACTACAGCCCTATTAGTCAATACTATAATACATAGTAATCATGGGACTGGCTAAATATTTTAGTTCTTAGAGATATTATGTGTTAGCCATCTGTCCAAAACAAATCTATTTTTCCTGTTATGTAAAATTTCAGAGACATGGAAAAATGAGGCAGCAAATATTTTAAAGTACATTTATTTTATAGAAATGTTATACCCTCCTGACTCAAGTGTCAGAGGGTTGTTATAAGAACAAAGGAAAACTTCCTCATTTCCTACTATCCAAAAGTGGTCAGTGAACATGTTCTCTTGTACTCTGCTGTTTCCCCCTCAAATGATATCCTGAACATTTTAACATTTTTTACCCCTTTCTCTCTCCCTCCCTCTCTCTTTCCCCACCCTCCCTCTCTCTCTCTCTCTCTCTCTATATATATATATGAAATATTTATAAACATGAACTATATCTAATGTATAGAAATATGAATTATATATATGTAATGCACGTGATCATGGATTATAATATAATTATGTACGTAATCTAATGGAAAATTACGCAGTCATTTAAATTATGTACATACTACAAAAATATATGTACTAGATAATAATAATATATTATATGAATAATATGTTATAGCTAATATATAAATATGCACATATACAAATATATTATAAATATAACATGTATAATATATAGTATATAAAATATGCTATAAATATATAGATATGTATGATTTAAATGACAGTAGTTTTCCATCTGGTCATGCACATAACTGTATTTATCATTTCCATGGTCTACTTTTATATAATATTTTTGTGTTTGTGCATGCCTGTATATATGTACTCTTGTGTATTCTCCATTTAAAGAGTATTGAACCAAGACTTCCTGAGAAAACAGTTCTATGTTGTGCAACCATCTCTTGAGGTCAAGTCCTCAAAATGGGTTTGTTGAGTCAAATGCCACCTGTGTCTTATATTTTGAGATATGTTGCAAACCATTCTTTAGAAATTCTGCACAACTGTTGCTTCTGCCAACTTCTTCCTCTGACTCAACCACAGCTGCCGGTCAACCACTATGGCCTCTGTGTATGTCAAAAATCTGCTCTTTCATTCCATGCCCATGACCTGATTTGGGCTCAGACCTGACCTCTGACACGACTTCTCTCATTAGTCTGCAAATGCACTCCACTTTGAGTCCTGTTTCCACTGTGGTCTCCAGTAAGATGTGTCTCAGATACAGCCCTGGTCTGGCACTGGTCCATTCAACACTCTTCCTTGGTCCCCAACCCTGTCTTCTATACAATCCAGACTTCATGTGACTGTCAGAACTTGTTTGAATCTGGCCTCACTCAACTGATTCCCAATGGTCTTATCTCTTTTCCTGTTTCTCCCCTACTTGGCGCTCAATCCAAGCCAAAGTCTGTGATTCCTGACAGTATCTTTTTCTCAAAAGGGATGATGTGCTTTTAATTTTATTTTTAAAGTAAACATACATATTTAAGGTGTACAGGATGGTGATATAGTTAGTAATACTGTATTGAACACTGAGATTGTATCTTCCCTCTGCATCTTATGCCCGTGGATCCTTTGCTGTGGCCTCTGTGGCTGTTTTCTGTTCATCTGTTAATTCCCATAGCCTCATCTGTTATCAATTCTGGATAATCTGAACAACTGTACTGTTGCAAAAAAAATTCTGTCTACCTAACATTCACCCACTAGACCAGGGGTTGGAAAATTTTTTCTGTAAATGACCAAAGAGTCAATATTTCAGCCTTTGTGAACCATGATTCTCTGTCTCAAAGACTCAACTTTGCCCTTGTAGCGAAAAAGATAATATATAAATGAATGTGACTATGTTCTAATAAAGCTTTATTTACAAAACAAAACAAAACAGGCAATGGACCAGATTTTGTTTGTGGACTGTAGTTTGACAATCCCAGGTTTCGTGTAAGGGTCAACAAAATTGCTGGCTGAATGTCAGTCTCCTGTTTCTGTAACTAAAGTTTCATTGAAACATGTTCATTTATATATCAACAGTTTGCTGACTTCTGCACTAACTCCTTGGTTGTCAGTCTCAGCTGCACATTGGATTGGCCTGGAAAACCTTAGGAATTTTACTGCTGGGGTCTCATTCTACATTTGTATCTAATCCAAACTGGGGATTAAAGCCTGGTTCCCAAAATTTAAAATAATTCTTTAGTTGATTTAAATATGCAGCCAAGCTTGAAGATCATGTATGAGAACCACATCTCTTAAGTTGTTGTCTCTTAATTGTCTGTGTTAGAAATACATGGAATTTATAAATAATAATGTCACCTGAATACTGTCCTTGGCTGAGTGAAGAAGTCATAAAATAAATCTTCAGCGTTCTTCCTTCATCCTGTAGAATCAATCTTCAATGTTCCTCCTCCATCCTCTCCCACCCTCAACCATTCTTCTTCAAGCTAAAGTTTGGGAACCATTGCCCTAGACCAGGGGTTGGCAAATGTTTTCTGTCAAGGGCCAAATATTTACTATTTTGGGTTTTGTGGGCTATTTGGTCTCTGTTGTGACCCTTAATTCTGCCATTATATGTAATACACAAATAAATGTGTGTGGCAATGTTTCAAAAAAACATTACTTAAAGATATTGACATTTGAATTTTGTATAATTTTTACGTCATAAAATGTTATTCTTTTTTCATGTTTTGATCCTATTTGGGCTTCATGAATCTAGATATGTCTATCATCTTGCTTGTGGTGATCATATCACAGGTGAATGCATATGTCCAAACTCATCAAGCTGGATATAGTCAATGTGTTCAGTTCTTGGTAGGTATATCAATGATACCTCAATAAAGCTGTTAAGAATACTATTCTTTTTTCATTTTTTCAGCCATATAAAATGCTATACTGGTGATGGTTATACAACAACGTGTCATAAAACTTTGTACTTAAAAATGGTTAAAATGGTAAATTTTGTGTTATTGTGGTTGAAAAAGGGGTACTATGGAAAGTGACCTCACAGGGTGATCTGATCATAAATTTCTAATTGGGCAGGTCATGGTGGGTAATCAGCCCCAGTCATGTAACTTTTTTAGTAAAAGGCTCATCTTTGCCTTAAGCAAGTCCTGTCCATTGTTTCTGTGCATCTAGGTTAACACGCCTTTGAAATAAGGATAGCCACCCACAAGAGAACATAGAATCTTGTTAACTCTCCCGCAATTCCATTACCTGCCTTGCTTTTGCCCACCTCCATGTAATTATCTTCCTTAATCTCAAATGCGTAAAAGAAGCTGCAAAACTCTTCTAGGTAGAGGGCATTTAAGATCCTGTTCCCTGGCATTGGTTATCACTTTTTGCTCACATAAACTCTTATAAAAACTCTCTACAGATTTGGACATTTCTTATGCTGGCATTTACATATATTTTACCACTAAAAAAAGTGTAAAAATGTAAAATGGGGGTTGTATAGAAACATGTGGCTTTCCAGATTTGGCCTGTGGGTGATAATTTGCTGACTTCTGCACTAGTCAACAAACTTTTGACAAAAGGGTTGGTTTTAGGATCTCGTCTGTGTGCCTAAGCTGTAACATTAAACCTGGCACCTGAGAGGATTTATGTATATTTGTTTAATGAATGAAAACTTACAAAAAATGACACTATCACTTTCCCAGTAACTTCAAGAATCTCAGAAATTGCTGGGCAATCATGGTAGAGATTCTGGAATAGATTGGGTGATAATCTTGATGTCTTTAGATTCAGGGGCCAGCAGAGCCTCCTGAGCTACCTGAGTCACCTCAGTCCCCAATGGCCTCAGATTTAGAAGCAGTGATTCCAGAGGAGAGACCTTCTAATATGCAGCTCTAGGTCTTTCTGTTCACATGCATGGTAAGTGTTGCATACTCACTGGTCTGGGTCTGCCTGGGCAGCAAGGAGGGTGTTGCTGCTGTCCCCTGGGTGAGGACACTGCAGATCACCTGGGAATAGGTGACTTCATTCAGTTCTGTAGTTTCATAGGCCTGAGGAAGAAGGGGAGAATATGATATGGGAGTATGGGTCCTAGGCCTGGCTGGTCCCAGGTCTGGCTATGATCCAGGCTCACAGCTAAGAATAGATTCCCAGATTTAGAATGTTACGTTAGTGTAGTAGGACGCCTGCACCTAAAATATGTAAACATAATTCAGCTTATTGTATCACACATGTGTGGCTGAATGCCACTATTGTACTCTGATATATGTGGAACCTATGCAGTCCCCAGGGTAGCAGAAGGGGAGCACAAGAAGGGGAACAGAAGAAGAGTGGAAGCAGAAATGCACTCCCCACCATAGAACTGCACTCCCCATAATAAAACATGCTCCCCACAATAAAGTTGGTGCCTGCCATTTCATTCTCATGTCAGGTGTTTGTGCATTCTTCCAACTGGGCATCTCGCCACTGAAACCTTCCCTTCTTGATCAGCTAGGCGCTAACAGCGGGGTATGACGTGGAGACCAAGGGGTTGTTGGGGGCAGAGTAAGAAAGGAATCTCCTACAAATTCATTTATCAATCCAGGTGCCTCTGTCTGTCTCTCTGTCCTTGAAGCATCTGGAGGAACGAGAAAGTTGTTAGGGACTATGCACAATTCTCCCTCAAATTCATATGCTGAAACCCTAACCCCTAATATGGTGGTTTTGGGAGTTGGTGCCGCTGGTAGGTGGTTAGGCTCAGATGAGGATGTGAGGGTTGAAATCTCATAATGGGATTAATGTCCTTCTAAGAAGAGACCAGAGCACCAATCTCTCTCTGTGCCACCCTGTGAGGGCACAGCAAGAAGGTGACCACCTTTAGAGAACTCTCTCCAGGGACTAAATCATCAGAACCTTGGTCATGAACCTCCCAGCTCCGGGAATGGTGAGAAATGAATGTTGTCTGAGCCTCATGGTCTGTGGTTCTGCATGACAGCAGCCCAAGTGGACTGAGATAGAGGTGGTCATGTTTCCATAGAGGCTGTTGTAGATGTCCCAGCCCTATCTTCTGATCTCACAGATGAGAGCCCAGCCTCAGAAAGTTGTAGTGATCACAACCCCAGTCAGCAAACCAGCCTATGCCTCCTGCCTTTGGGCTCCCTCAGTCCCTTTCCCACCCCCAGCAATGTTCCTCCCTGTTTCCCTCTATGATTTGTAACACCTGGGGTGTCTGCCCAGGATTCCCTACCCAACTCAAGGATGTACCACCTTTGGCTTTGAGGTGTCGAAGGAAAAAGAAGAGTGGGAGGAGAAGGAGGAGAAAAAAGAGGGCCATTGTCAACCCAATTAGGAAACCAGCGTGTTTCTGGGCTGGGTCGTCAGGTGGGGCTACAAAGGAGAAAATAATGTCAGAGCAGCCACCCTGCACAAAGTACCTACATACAAGGGACAGCTCCTGTGTGCTTGCCCAGTCCCTGTACCTTACCACAACCCCCAAGTATTGGCCCTTATGAAAAATGATATGCATGAAGACACTCTGCAAAGGAGCCGGAGATGCCATCTCAGAGGATCTACCTTGCTCATCTTCTGCCTCAAACTTTGGAAGATTAAAAAAAGGGCAACTGACCTTGGACTGGGTCTAATACAAGTGTGTGTCCCAAAGAACTGTTTGCAAATATAGCAAGAGAGCAGATATTATGACAATGGGACTGAGGATTGCTGAGCTGAAAACCAAAATCTTTGTTTAGAATTGGCATCACTCTGTTCTCTGCACCAATGGAAATGGCCTCCTTCTGTGGATGTAATTGTTCCACATCCCTATAAATACACCTTGCCTTTGTCTCCTGAGCTGAACATTATTTGGGCTTATGCCTGAACCAGTGCTTCCCGAATAGCTATTCTAATTGATATCAGTAAATGCTTGTTTGCCTCTCACTTTGAAAGGCCTTTTATTTTATTTTTAGGTTAACACCCCATTTCTTAGAAAAAGAAATGAGCTTTGACCACCTTGTTTGCTTGGTCCATGAAGTAACAGATAAAGGAGAACTTGGAAATGGAAATTTGTATCAATGTATAGACCAGCTGTTTTTGTGTGGTCCCCGTGTCTGGGTTGGATTTTTACATTTTACAACTGTTGACACAAATCAAAAGAAGAATAATATATTTTGATGCGTGCAAATGATCTGAACTCCAGATCACCATGTCTGTAACATTACATTTTGTGGGAACACAGCTATGCTCACGTGCTTCCATGTTTCATCTGTGGTGCTTCTGTGCTACAAAGTCAGAGCTGAGTAGTTGTGAAAGGAACCAGAAATCCACAAAGCCCCAAATATTTATGATCTGGCTCATTACAGAAAGTATTTGCCAACTCCTTGGGTTGAGTTGGCAACCCAGAAAGAGATAGCTCAGGAAAGAGCCAGCAGAGATAAATTATGAGTTTAAAGATAGCGAAGAGCTCACTAGAAGAAATAAGCTGTTATGAAACAGATTCATAGATATAGAGAGCAAAATGATGATGATGGGAGAGGGGTTGATGGGCTGGGTGAAAAAAGGCGAAGGGATTAAGAAGTACAAATTGGCAGTTACAAAATAGTCACGGGGTTGCGCAGTGCAGGGAATATAGTCGATAATATTATAATGACTATGTGTGGTGCCAGATGAGTACTTAACTAATCAGGGGGTCACTTTGTAAGGTGTATACCTGTCTAACCACCATGCCATACACCTGAAACTAATGTAAAATAACATTGAATGTCAACTCTAGTTGAAAAAAGTCTGATGGGCAAACAAAACAAAACAAAAAGGAAAAAAAAGAATTAAACTGTTATATCAAAACTTGTGGGAAAAGTGTACATTTGCATCACTCAAAAGCAGCCACAGATAACACTACAAGATTACGATAATACTGTTTTTTTTTTTTTTAAATCAAATAGGCAGTGAGTTGGGTCATAGTCTTCTCATCCTGGTTCTACCCACGTTATCTTATGTATTTTTGACCCCAGTAAATTATACTTCCATGTTTGTGTTTCCCCTTAGGACTTCCTTCTCATTCCACCCACAGTCTCTGGGTTATCTCATCTACTTTATTCACAATCTTAATGCTCATCGATCTCACACCTGTATCTCCGGTCCTATACTCTTCTAGCTCAAGGCTTATAGAGATCACTTCCCACTGCATACTTGCCTCAGGATGAAGCACTGCAAACTCAAAAGCAACAAATCCAAGACAAAACTCCTCTTTATGATCCCCAACTCCTCATATGTCTATTTCTTCATGAATGTCCCCCCCCCATAAGTGTACATCACAGGCACCGATAGGACTGTGACATGGGACTGCAAGCAACTTCATGAATTCTTCTAAATGTATGGGAAGGAAAGGATGATGTCCATAACCACAAAAGGTCTTGGCTCAATTGTCATCCTTAATTCTGTACAGAATTTGCTCCCATGTATGTGGAGGAAATGGGGCTCAGAGGAGGGAAAAGATGTGAATTATTTGTAGGAATAGCTCTCATAAGTTTTGTGTCCTCAGTGCCATATAGGAAAGAAGGTTTCAGGGACAACCTGATTTTCTCAAGTATCTGGGCTGATATGACAGTTATCTTCCTGCTGGGAGAAGAGGGCTGTGGTGAGTCCCAAACACGCTCAGGAATATTGGCAATAATGATTAATGATGAATGGTATCTGTGGACCCTAATGATTTAATTCACAATTCATAGACTGTCTAATCTCTGCTCTCCAGTGGAGAGCTTCCCTGCCTTTTTTAAAAAAAAATTAAATGTATTCGGGCGACATTAGTTAATAAAATTATATAGGTTACAAGTGTACAATTCAATAAGGCATTATCTGTATATTGCGTTGTCAGTTTACCCAAAGTCTAGTCTCCTTTTCTCAGCATATATTTGACTCCCTTTACCCTTTTCTACCTTCCCCACACCTCTGTTCCCTCTGGCAACCACCATACTATTGTCTATGTCTATGAGTTTTTGTTTGTTTGTTTTATTCAATTGTTGCTTTCAGTTTTATATCCTCCATATAAGTGAAATCATAGGGTTCTCAACTTTATCTGTCTGGCTTATTTTACTTAACATGATACTCTCAAGATCCATCTATGGCTTAATATTCCACTGTATTTACGTACTACACTAAACATTTATTTGTAAAGATATATGTACCCCTATTTCATTGCAGCACTATGCACAGTGGCCCAGCAGGAAAACAACCTTTTAAAACATGTTTGCTCTCTACCTCCAGCCATCAGAAGCCCTCTTAAGAAGCCAGCTCTCTGGTAAATAATCTACTTCAAGTCTGATAGAAGAGATATGGAAACTTATACTTTCAGTTTTCCACCTAAACAGGTTACTCTCCAGTTAAACCACTGGGCTCTCTGGGACCAGAATAACCAGGAGCTTCTGCAAATGGAAGTAAAATGAGAGTGCTTTCTTTATTTCAGTTCAAGGTCTCTCCTACTGGAATATTTTTCAGTTTTTCATCTAAACCAGTTACTCACTGTGTGGATGTCCAGGCTCTGTTGGGATAGAATCATCAGGAGCTTCTGCAAATGTGGATAAAATGGAGGTGGTTTCTTCACTTCATTCAGTTCTCTGTACACAGACTCACAATGACCTACATGCCCTCCCAGCCCTGGGATATGTGGTAGGAGGGCTACATGGTAGTGCCTCAGCAGATAGTGCTGACACCACCTCTTCACTCTGCTGTCCTCCCTCTCCCAACCACTCTCAACCACAGGAGGGACATGGGGTTGGATGGGCTTCCTCGCCTTTAACCAGAAGGTGTAATCTGTCACTAGGGTGAGACCACACATAGAGGTAATTGTGGAAGGCACCGTAGCACCTATATGTCCCTGTCTGTGTGGAGGTGACGTGATCCATGTGGAAGGCAACCTGGAGTCCATTGCCCTGAGATGTAAGGTGTTGTTTCTGAATGGCATGAACTCCATCTTCTTTGATGAGAAAGAATACATTAAACTTAAATCTTGAGAAATGCTGTAACTTCACATTGTCCCCTGAAGCCAGACTCGAGAGTGAGGGTTTGTCATAAACTCCTGGGAAAGAAGGAAATTTGGTGATGAATGGGAGGCCAAGTACATTCACTGTCCAATTTTGTTCTCAGGAGCAGAAAAGCTCTGGTTTCTGTCCCTTCTTCATCCTGTACTGAGGAAAGCTGAGTCTGTATCGTCCCTATTTCTGTTCTAGACATACAGGCTTTGTTGCTTCGTGCTCATATCTCAAAGCCTGGTTCTTCCCTCTGCAAAGAGGTCCCTCCCCACCCTTCTGCCTCTGTGTCCCACTCACCTATCATCACCAGCTGCAGGGGGTCACTGAGCTCAGACAAGAGACCACTACTATGATAAGAACACTGGTATAGCCCTGTACAGTCTGCTGTTATCTCTGTGATTGTCAAACTGTTGTCCTTCCTAGGTACCAGTGATTTTAATCTGTCCCTGGACTTAAGGCTCCCCACTTTATATATCTTGTATGCTTCAGCTTGTGCAGGCCCTTGGCACAGGATGGTCACAGGATTTTTATACTGTACCATGAATCCAGGCAGTGCTGTTACAACAGGTCGGGAGAGATTTCCTAAAAGAAGGAAACAGGTAATGGGCTTACAGGTGTATCTGTTTCTCAAGCCATCTTCCACTTCCTCCCCTCTTCCAGCCACAATCTAGATGCCAAACCCCTCTTTCTGCCCAGCCCCCAAGAGGGCTGATGTCTGCCCTCAATCCTAATATCCTGGGATATTATGGGAACACTCATCTCCCTGTGCCCAAGTGCTCTGGCTGAGACACAATTCTGGAAGAAAATACCAGGTGAGAGGACCCCCACCTCACAGAACCATCGGCCTGCCCCATGTAGCCTACATTTATGCCCCCAACGCTTGACTTCTAGGCTCACTGAGACACAGCAGGGTGGGAAGAACCCCAGACATGTCCTGGATCCTGGAGGTTTTCTGGTCTCAGCAATGCCACTCAAATGAGGAACAAGCTCTCAGAAAGTGATACAAACCTACAGGAAGTAGTGGGGTGGCCTGGGTCCTCATCTCTAGTGAGAAGACATTTCACATTCTCTTCCTCCTGGGTGGGGTTTGTGGACATAGCTAACATCAAATAGATGCTCATCATTAAGACTTCAAACTAACATCTGTCCAACTTGGTCTCCCTTCTCTGTTCCCAATTCTTCACCATAATCTAAACTTTCAAAGTGAATGGGCAGAGAGATGACAGGCAGAATACAGATAGAATTTGGTCCCAGTCTGAGTTCTGCTCTGAAACACCATGTGAGCCCATGGCTCTGCTACATGCTGAGCCTCCTTCTCTTCTTGTGTACAAAATGGGGCAAAAATCTTGACTTTCTAAACAGCTACATTACCTTGCACACTTTGTCCTGAATTGGCATTGCTAGGGAGGCAGCAGTGTCCACATCTGTCCTTTGCCTTCTATCTGTATTTCTACTCACTCTGAGTCTGTCCCAGGTGTAAATGATGAACTCAAACCAGGTACTATCTCTGGGTTTTGTTATCTCTTTGTTCTTAAAACACCACACTGGCTGAAACCTATTAGATAGCTGTCATCTATGTTCCTGGATAAACATGTAGCCTTGATTTAAGATTTTCCCCTGATCTATCTTCATGAGGCTATCTTCCTAAAATATCTTGAATAATATATACCTAACCCTCTACTGAATTTTCATTTCATGTCAGACATGTATATTACACAGAGGAGTGTCACATTGAATCTTCAGAAAAGCTGTGATAGTTTGGGTTATTGTCCAATTGTATAGTCATCCATGTGATCATATGGTAGATCTAAACATTTTTCATTCTATGATTCCATCAGAACATCAGGACTACTGTGAGTGATGTGGAATACAGGCTTGATTATAGGGATTAGAATTTATGTGATTATAGTGGCAGATGAGGAATTATGTGGAAGGTGTTTGGTTTCACTTGGTGGTTATTTTGATGTCACTTAAGGTTGGACAGGGTGTCCAGAAGAAAAGCTGTCTATGATGTGGGCAGGTCAAGAGTACACTGCAGCCCTCTGGAAAAATCAGGGTCAGTTTGTCTATCATTCTCTCCAACCTCAATGACACCTGGTCCTCTTCAGCATAGATCTTCAAAAAATACTGGTGCTGGTACCAGCCTTGCTGTAGGAGGAGCTGAGAGAGCTGGAGGGACAGTAGACTTGGTTGTGGGCTCATGCCAATGGATGAGTCAGTAGGTCCTGTAGAACATGTATGGGCTGCAACATAATTGACCCTGCACTTACCACACTTGCTGCCTAGGAGGCAGTGTGCCTGCAGCTTCTCTTTCACCATCTATGTCTTGTGCTAATTTCTTATGTGTTAATCCTTAACCCAGAACCAGAGAGGGAAGAAAATTCTAGAAAACATAGTTCAAGCTTAGCCAAATTGATAGTGCAAAGACACCATGGCCACTCTTTGTTAAGGTGGCTTCCAAACACACATCTTTTGCCACACTTCATGGAATCGTGGTTTCACCTGATGTGGTGCAAATACTCTTCATACAACTAGACCCATGCCAATCATTTCCCAGGTAAGGGGACAGAGGCCTTTTGTGCATCATGGGGTGCTTGCTAGTCAGTCCTTTCCTAGTCAAATCATGCTCTTACTTTAACTTGTCACTTAAGTCACTGAGACATAATATTAATAGCTATTAAGCATTGACTTTAATTGAAAATTTTGGTCATGTCCCTTTTTCTTAATAATAAGAAAGGGTGGTGATAAGTGGGATGCAGACAAGTGGGAGCAATGAAAGTGACATATAGAAGACACATGCACCTTCACAGAAATCTTCCACATCTCTGATTTATTTACACTCAGTAGCATCTGATACCCACTTCCTGTTGGTGCTAGTCCCATCTTAAAATACTTTTGGAGCATAGCAATCACTTCTTCCTCCACAGTAGTAGTAAGCACTATACAGTCCTCTCCCCAGCCTCCATGCCATGACATCTATTGGTATGAACACATAATGGGCTTTGACCTACAGTGCTTGTTGTCCCTTTTCGGCTGTAGGGTGCTAGCGCTGCCCAAGACTGGGCACTGATGTGATGAGTAACTGCCATAAAACAAAGTTCTTGGTGTTGAGGGTGCAGCAGTGCAAGCCAAAACATTGTGGTCTGTGGGAGGAGCAGCAACACTCACATAAGCGCTGGCCTGGCCTGTGGGAGCTCAGGGCACTGCTACCCAAAGCTGAGTCCTGAGGCTCCTTCACCAGCCCTCTGAATCATCCTGAAGCTTCATGCCATTATCTGATGATTGTTTTAAATGAATCAGCAGTAGTACCTTCCTTTGATATCACCTGAAAACAGCAGAGATTTAATGAGTGGTTGGTTCTGGAGCTTATAGGAAAGGGAATAAGTAAGGATGGATGGTTCCTAGATTTTTACTTGAGTTACTGACTGGAGGCTGCTTCCTAAAGCTGGAGAGCAACAAGCTTGCATTTCTGTGTGTGTATGTGTGTGACATCCTTTAGCATTTTCATTCACTAAATTACCTCATAGGCTCTTTGCCTTCAGAATGGAGGTAGGCTGGAGTGGCTTGATATTAGTGCTGCCAAACTTGTGTACTGTTTATTTAGGGACCGCCTTTACTTTACAATACTTCCATGGTTGAATTAATTTCATAATACAAAGTCTTATATTCTCTTAGACATTGACCACCTCTTGCCAAAGCCCTGGTACAGGTCCACATACCCCATATCCACAGCTCTTAATTTATTTGCTTCTGTGGCCTTTGTAGACATTGGTAGAATTATACATAATTCTTCAAATTCAGAAATAGCTCTTACTTCTACTAGGGTTTTTCTCTGGTAGCTGTGTGTCAGTAGCATCCATTTAAGCTTGATATCACCAGTATCATCAAGCCTGGCCATCACAGCCAGACAAATCAGGTTCATGGCCTGAGCATAGGGAAACATGGTGTAGATGTTGTAATTTGAGATGTCTGTGGTTGAGAAGATAATTGAATGTTCCAGCTCAGAAGTAGACAGGTCAAAAGTTGTTAAATAGGGTTTCTTTTCTTTCATACTAGAAAATATACACATCAATCAATGTATGTATGTATGTATGTATGTATGTATGTACGTACGTACCAATCTATCATCTATCCATGCATCCGTGCATCCATGCATCCATGCATCCATCCATCCATCCATTTATCCATTCTCCATCCACCCATTATTCATCTATCCATCCATCTAGCTAACATAACTCCATCTGTTAGAGCCACAGAAGGAGACCTTGAACACGGCAGTCACTATTTTTTAAAATACCATTTCCAATCACACTCTTTAGCATATCTCTTTGTTCTCAAGCTATTTTGGTTCAGCTTTTCAGAGCACAGACTATAAGACTGGATTATTAGGAAATAAAAAAAAATGGCGTAGATTATAGAGGCTTTGTTCATCCCTCTGGCAACCAAATCAAAGTTGTGATAGACACAAGGAACAGCAGCAAGGAAAAATCACCTGAGATCTAGAGGAACAAGCCATACAACTAGGGAGGAGTCCAAGAAAACACCCTGCAACAGCAGAAGGTAGGATGGGGCGAGGACGCGGGGCTTCCTGGTCCTGAGCTGCTGAGTGAGACAGAGGCTGTGGCTGTGGCAAAAGCCTCTTAAAGGGGCCTGTCCGAAAACGGATTTTTGTGGTGATGGACCTGCTCACTCTGAGCACCAGTGCCGATTTGGCTGCATGCCAGGGGCACCAGGGACTTTCAGGGAGACATTGTCAGAGTGAGGGCCTAGGTGAGACTCGCTCTGTACAGAAGTGCTGGTGGTATCCATTGTTCCCTGTTGAGCCCTCCCCTACTACCAGTGCATAGGACTCAGTGCCACCATAGCCATGAGGTCATCAAACTGGATAACAGAGGTCGCTCTGCCCAGGGGATTCCCTGAAACCCGCCTCCCCTGACTCGTAATCCCACCCAAGCCACGTCCAGGTTATCCTTGGCAAGTCAGGGGCTCCTTGCTGAGACTCATATTGGAGGCAGCCTTGGTTTCTGATGTAACCTTTTGAGGCAACTATAAGCACAGCATCTGTAAATGGCTTGCTGAATCTTAACAGGTGGCCCTGGAGGGCTAGAAGTTAGAGCTAAATTTGGCCTGGAGCTGAACCCCTCTCGGGACTGTGCCACTGGATACCTACTTCACAAATTCTTACTAATAAGATTGGGAGACTTAGGAGCTTTGCTTAGTACATGAAAACAGACACAGAAAAGCAGCCAAAATGGGAAGATAAAGATGCAGAAACCATATAAGAGAACAGATAAGAGATCCAGGAATAATAGAGTCAAGCAATCTTATAGATGCAGAGTTCAAAACACTGGTTATAAAGATGCTCAATGAACTTTTGGGAAGTGTAAATAAAATCAGTGAGAACTTCAACAAAGAGATAAAAAACATAAAAATGGAAATGAAAATTATAAAAGAGAACTAGTCTGAAATGAAGAACACACTGAGATGAGAAGTATATTAAATGGAATAAACAAAGTGAATAAAGAAGAGGATCAAATGTGTTATCCAGAGAACAGGAAAGCCAATCAGGATACTCAATAAGAATGTCAAGAAAAAAGATATCAAGACTATAAAAATAATTTAAGGAAGATATGGGACACTATTAAGGCTCCAAATATTCGTCTGATTGGCATAAATGAAGAAATCAAGGTGTTGAACAGCTATTTGAAGAAATAATGATGGAACACTTCCCTAACCTGGTGAAGGAAATGGACATGAAACCCCAGGAAGCTCAGAGAATTCCAAAAATCAGGGATCCAAAGAGGCCCACGCCAAGACACATCTTAATTAAAATGCAAAGGGTTAAATATAAAGAAAGAATATTAAAAGCAGCAAGGGAAAAACAAATAATTGCTTATAAGGGAATAGCCATAAGACTGGCAGCTGATTTCTCAAAAGAAAGTATACAGGATAGAAGGGCTTGGCAAAAAATATTGGACAGGATGAAGATCCAGGATATACAACCAAGAATAATTTATCCAGCAAAGCTATCATTTAGAGTCGAAGGACAGATAAAGAGCTTCCCAAGCAAAAATAACCTAAAGGAATTTATCACCATAAAGCTAGTATGACAGGAAATGTTGGGGGACCTTCTTTAAGAAGAAAAAACATGTTTCAAAAATAGGAATAAAGAATGGTAACGACTACATTCCTATCAATAAGTACCTCAAATGGAAAAGTGTCGGAGCCAGCCGACCTTCGAGCCAGGGCCTCCTGAGTGATGGACGGGATTAGAAAAAAAGAGACATATATACAAAAGATGGGGTCGAGAGGGACGAGCTCAAAGACTCGACCCTGAGCTTTATTTTTTCTCAGCTTATATACAGAGGACTTACATAAGCACTGCTTGGCCACAATACACTCTTTGTTCAAGTCAGCGTGTTATCATAACCTCTAGCAGCCCACCTCCCTGTTCCAGAGACTCCCTGTTCCCGAACTCTCTGGCCGACCCATCAAGGCCAACTTCCTTATCTTGCAATGCTGCCCCAGCTCCTAACAGAACGGCTCCCAACAGAAAAGAATTAAGTGCTCCAACAAAAAGATAGAGTGGCTGAAAGGATAAGAAAACAAGACCCGTATATATGAAAAGGAAGAGGATGGGAAAAGATATTGCTTTGATGGACCTAGAAGGTATTTAAGTCAGACAGAGAAAGTTAAATACCATACGATTTCACTTATATGTGGAATCTATGGAATAAAAAGAACAAACTAATCAAAAACAGACTCACAAATATAGTGGACAATTTGGTGTCAGAGGGGAGGGGGGTTGGGGAGCTGGGAGAATGGGGTGGAGGGCTAAAGAAGTACAAATTAGTAGCTGATGGATAGTCACAGGAATGGGGAGCACAGAATAGGGAATGCAGTTAGCATTAATACATTGGCTAGGTGGAGAGTAAGGGGAGAGAGGGAGCAACTGGGGGGGATCATTTTATGAACTGTATAGATGTCTAACCAATGTACTGTATACTTGAAACTAAAAAAAAAATAGACTGGATTATTGAGTTCTTAAACCCACTGTTTGTTTTTTGTATGGCCCCAAAGACTAAGAATGATTTCTACATTTTTAAATGGTTGAAAAAAATCAAAAGAAAATGATTTTTGTGACCTCTGGAAATGGTTTGAAACACAAAATTTTGTGTTCATATACAAAGTTGTATTGGAACATATGTGTTATCTATAGTTGGTGTGGCTGAGGAGAAGGGATTTTCCCAAGATTGAGGATTTTTTGCTACAACAGCAGAATTAAATAGTCACAACAGAGATGAAATGTCTTGCAATTTATTATTTGGCCTTTAGAGGAAACTTGCTGATTCCTGACTTAGAATGATAGTGACAGCTAGGAGAGTCTTAGGAGGCATTTAGAGAAAACTTCCCAGAAAAAGCTATGGATATGCTTAATTCAATGATTTTTACTAAATTTACCAGTTTATGCAACCACTACAATTCAGTGTTAGAGCATTCTGTAGCCCTAATAGGATATCGAATTCCCATTTACAGTTCATCCCATTTCTACCTCCAGCCCCAGACAATCTGCTTTACATCTCTATAGGTTTAATTTTCTGGAAATTTCATATAAGTGGAATCATATGATAGGTGGTCTTTTAGATATCTTCTTTCACTTGGCATAGTGTTCTGAAGGTTTATCCATATTATAGCATATATCAGTATCTTGTTTCTTTTCATTTATTTTTATTGATTGGGATATAATTAACATATTACATTGTGTAAATTTAAGGTGTACAACTTGTTGATTTGATATATTTATATATTACAATTTGATTACCACTGTAATGTTAGCTACTATCTCCATCACCTCACATAATTACCAATTTTTCAAATATCTACTCTCTTAGCAACTTTCAAGTACAAAATACCATACTATTAGCTGTTGTCACCATGCTATACATGATCCCCAGGACCTATTCATATTCTAAATGGAAGCTTGTACCTTTGACAATCATCTCTTCATTTCCTTCACCCCCTGCCCCTGGTAACTAACATTTTACAATTTCAGTGACGTTAGATTCTAAATATAAATGAAGTCTTGTAGGATTTGTCTTTCTCTATTTGCCTTATTTCATTTAGCATAATACTCTCCAGGTTTATCAACTTTGTCATAAATGGGAGCATTTGTAGAGCAGGGATTTAGATGGTGGTTTGTTTTTTTCCTCTCAGGGTGACAGTCCTGCCTTGTCCATGAGATTCATCTGCTCACTTGCAGGGACCTGGCTTAGATAGGTTTTAACAGCAGAGGCCATTCTGTTAAAGTATTTTTGACTGTGGCTTCTTATCAGCTCATCCAGTGCTTGGTTCTTGCTATGCAGTTCCTCTTTTATATATCCAACCACGATTGCAGGCTCTGTCTATCCCACTGAAACTCATTTATTTCAACAGAAGTCTGTTTAAATCTATCCCTCTCCCCTGTCACCGAGGAGTTACCTGAACCAGGGGGATGTCAGGCAATATTTCAGTCTACATTGCTTCACTTATAAATAAGGATGTTAAGAGTACACATGCCTCATAAGGCTATAGGATAATTAAATGAAATAATGTAATGACTGGCTCATGGTACGTATGAGTTCATGAATTTGTTTGGGATCATTTTGCTTTCCAGTTGGTTTTCTGAGCTCTAAAATACATGTGCCTGTGAATAAACAAGTGTACACTTTAATTTCATTTTGTTATTTATTTAGTTAGCTGGCTAGTTAGTTACCGTGTCTAGCAAATAGTTTAAGGTACTGATTGTCATGCCATTTGTCTTGAAGCCTGGATCTGCCAATCATAATTCTCTAACTAAATGAGCATTAGTGGTTTTTCTTTAAATTTTGAGCATCAATTTTTAACATCAGTAAAATTGAAATGATAATAGTACCTACTTTATAAGTTTTATGAGAATTAAAGAATGTAACACATGCAAAGCTGTTGAAATGCTTGGTAATTTAATCATTATTAGCAGTAATTTTTCATTTTAAAACTGATCATGGATACTTTCGTTTCATTGTACAGGCTGTTAAATTGTCCTGTTAAAATTTTACATGATATTGGATTCCAGGAGGTTGGCTGACATAACCTGTTTCTGCCTTATTGTTGGGCATTCGGTTGATTTGCAGAAGTATCACTTCCCCTGGGAGTGTGTGAAAAAAAATGACATTTTAATTTTAATTTGTGCTTGCTCTTTATTGATGAGATTAGCTATCAATATACTTACTGGATTGGTATTTCAGTATTTCTGAATTATAAGGATGAGTTTTGGAAAGAGTGATTTTTACAGAGTGAAGGAGAGAGATATTTTGGCTGTGTGTTTTACCTATGTGTATATAATCAGTAAAGTGACAAGCACCTTTTATAAATAGTGTGATTTTAACTAAATTCCCATTTACTTAGGCTAATTGATAGATATATCAAACATGATATTCCCAGACATCATATGTCCACTGTTTCTATCTGTCAATTATACCTCAATAAAGCTGGGAAAATAACTGACTTGTAAAGGAAAGCTAAACCTAAATATCTCCAGAGAAACTAAAGAAATAAAATAACAAGTTAAAAAAAACCCTCAGGAACGAATTTCTGCTTCTAGCTATCACAGCTGTATCTGACCAAAGGCCTCAGAGAATAATAATAAACATTGGATTAAAATATCACTCAGTTATATTTTTTATACACTTATTAGCCAAGGCTACAAAAAGCACCTAACACCTGAGGAATCCTGGTGTTTAGAGTTGGGTGGATATGACTTCCTACCTTTAGATAAGAATTTTATTTGAAAGAGGTTCTATTACCCCTCCGATCTGGGTTTTACCTGGTCTGGTAGTTCTGAGACTCTTGTCAAGCTCTGTGATGTTTTTGGACTTCAGTTTCTCAATCATGTGTTTGAAATATTGTCCTCTTCACAGATGTGTGGTGGAGATTTCACATATTTGATTATGCAGAGAATGCCTTTAAAATAATTTTATTCTCATTTCTTTCATCTTTAATTCCTTTATCGCCTTCCTCTTTCCCACCCTGTGCCTCTTTTTCTTTGTCCCTTTCCTTCTCCCTCTATTATTTCCAATTTAAGATAAAGATATAGCATAACAAGTAAGAACAAGGGCCAGCGAACTGTGTGTGAACAGTGGCTGAATCTGGTCCACCATTTGTTTTTGTCAATAAAGTTTTATTGAAATGTGGTAAACACATTTACTATGTATTGTTCTGTCTTTTGATAGAATTGAATAGTTTCAGCAGAGACTGTATAGCTTGCAAAATTGAAAACATTTACTATGTGAATCTTTACAGAAAATGTTTGCTGGCCCTGGTTCAGACTGTGTTCTACAGATTTTGACTGCCTGTCATACTCTCTGTGCCTTAGGTTTATCATCTGCAAAATAATTATGGTAATAGTAATGCCTTCCTCATACTATTGTTTGAGAATTGAATGAATTAATATATGCAATGAGCTTTGAAAGTAAAGGACACATAATCATTGTTAAATTCTGTTTTCGATAATTATTACCACAATTATTGTTATTTATATGATTATTTTTACCTCTGTGTTTTATTTTTCTACCCCTTCTCCCTATTTCTTCCCCTGTGTGTCATAGTTAGATAAGTATAAAATTCTATCCCCGTTATTTCTCTCTCTGTCTCTTCTGTGAGACCCACAATCCTGGAAATACCAAGTATCTCAGAGAGAAAAATCTCAAAATGAAAAAAAACACCACTAAATTGTTGAATCCTTTCATCCTTCTTATGTAGCCATAGGTATTTTCTAGTCATAGAGTCTTGAGAGTCTTCACATTTTCAATTTTTTTTTTCTGAGAAAAATGGCTCTAAAATTGGTAAAAGGAGTCAAAATTAATACACACAAGAATTCATACAAAATAAGTCAAATTAATGCACATTTACATGTCACATTTAAATTTATGTCACATTTAAACATCAGCATAAATTAATAACATCAACTGTAGACCAAGTGAGTTCGACTGTTATAATATATAAATTTTGTATAACGTAGAGTATGGATGCACTTCAATATACTTGGTGTGACGGAAGGAGGCAGTTAATTGCAGCTACATCAGTGATTCTCAACGAGGAACGATTTTGTCCTTCAGGGGACATTTGGCAATGTTGAGACATTTTCAGTTGTCACAACTGGAGATACTACTAACATCTAGTGGGTGGAGGCCAGGGGCGCTAATAAACACCCTACAGTGAATAGGACAGCTCCCTACACCAAAGAATTGTCAATCTCAGAAAGTCAATGAAGCTGAGGTCAAAAAGCCTGACCCAGATGGGCTAGGGGCAAGACTGAACATTAGAATCAGCTGGGGGAACTTCTGAAGGCTCCTGGTTCCCTAAAGCCCACCCTAGATCAATTGAATTAGGCTCGCCAGGGATAGGGCCCAGGTCATTTCAATCTGAGTCTCATTTAAATGTTGAGCATCATCCATTGATGATCTTAGTGGGGCCATTCCATCCTGGGCAGAAAGACCTTCCCCTATCGGGGTCTCATAGGCCAATCACAGAGCTCAGGCTGGCAGAAGAACCCCTCTTATTGAAGATTCTGTTGGCATGGAATGCCCTCAGGCTGAGTGAGCCCTAGCCTCAGGGAGGTGAGTACCAGCTCCTGTACCTTTCTCTGTCTCCTCTTTTAATTAAATGGCAATTGCCCATTGGGTCTCTATCATAGAGCGTTGCAAGCTTTAACAGTGTGAGGCTTAGAAGTGTTTTTGAGGTCACCAGGCTGAACTCTCTTTTATAAGAATGAGAAAATATTTAGAGAGGACAGCTGCCTGTGATTCCATAAGCAACTTTTCCCTTCTAATGTTATTTTGAAAAGTTTCATTGCAGTATAATTTCCATACCAGAAAACCCACCCGTGTTAAGCATGTAATGATTTTTGGTAGACTTATAGAGTTGTGCAGCCATCACAACAATCCAATTTCAGGACATTTCCATTGCCCCAAAGAGATCCCTAATGCCCACCTGTAGTGCCCTTGCATCCCCACCATAATTTCAAGCAGGGCATAACTATGTCTGAGCTTGTTCTTCCATCTGTAATTTGGGATGGTATCACTACTGCATCCCAAAAGATGAATGCAAGTCACAGTCATTCAGGCTCAAGGAGAGTGACGTGGTCATGGAGTTTATGGGTTTGTATTTTTTTTTCCTCAAGTACCTGTAATGACAGAGCACCCAGGCACTGCTGCTAATGACATGTGTGAGGTCTGTAATAATTCTATCATCCCAGGCTGTAGCCCAGTATTTCCTTTCAGCAGGTGCCTTTATTCTTATTTTGCCATGACAACAGAGCCTCTTGCACTTATTATGCTTAGCTCCTAAGTTTATCGGCTCTGGTTTACATTCCTTCCATTGTTCAGATGTGAAAAATGACTCTTCACTCCCTTTAAGAGTAAAGGCATTCACCTGGAGTTCCTTTGGGACTTGCCTCCATCATTGACCCGGTGTTTGTTATTTATCTTCCAAGGCCCCCTCTCAAGTCCTGTTTTTATCTGCCTATGAATATACCCAAGTCACTAACTCCCCTTTCTTCCCTACCCATTCATTCTGGGTAGGAGTAGACCTCTCTCACAATGGTTAGAGCAGAGAGCATGAACTAAGCAAGCAAGTGCCTCTGCTTCGTTGCTCAGGGAAGGGGCCTCTGTTGTCCTTGCATTTCGTAGTTCCACATGTGGCAGTTGGCTGGCAGGGCATGTCAGTGGGATCTAGGGTTAAGTGACATTATCCAGAGGTATGTGAGCAGTGTTAGCGGGGTTCTCAGAATGTGCATGCTCATTCTTATGTTTGCACAAAACCTGGAAATTCCTCTCGCTTCCTTATGTGACTTCATTTGGGTTTCTACCCTGTATCTCCCTTAGGAGAGCCTTCCTACCTCTTGTGTTTGCCTATTTGTCTTCTCATTTTCTGTGTGGCTCTGATATCTAATATGGTTTTGCTGTCCTGGACTACCTTGTTTAGAAAGTTAGTTCTGAGTTGCTGTTAACTTCAATCCTAGCTGGTCAAACGATCCATCATAAGCAGCACTCTGAATAGAGCCAGATAGGAATTTTTTCTGCTTTTCCTAGTGCCTGTTTTTAGTGTGCTTGTCTGTGAGTGCAAGCCTTTCTTCTCTTCATTGTATCTAAATTCCATCAAACTTCATTTTCCCTGGCATTGGTCTCCTTGTCAAGAAATTTCACCCCTCCCTTCACCTTGAGGTCTCTTAAAGATGGAACTTAAGGTTCTCACTCTCCTAATCAGGTTCCTATGAGTAGCTGGATGTGTCTCCAAGTCCCCACGGCTCCTGTGTGTACGGGTCCATTCAGATCTGGCTTCTCATCTCCTAATGCCATCACCACTGAGAAATTTCTTCCTCTAGTCAACTGAAAAATATGACAGATGTGGCATGTTCCCCCTCTGATGACTCTTTATGACTTGGGTGACCCAGTCTCCCTTTTAAGATTTTTTCCTTACAAAACCAAATGCATGCTCATTGAAGACAGCAATGAAAAATTCAATGAGAGAACAAAATCATCCATGACATCGGCACTCAAGTGCGGTCATTGTGTTTTAGGTGTGTTTGCTTCCTGTACTTCTCCATGTAAGGAGGAGCTGGTCTTGCTTTCATTGGCATGCTGAATGTGTATCTTGATGTTTATTGCTGTCTTTTTTTTTTTCTTTTAAGGCAAGGCAACCCTTGGTCGACCTCACAGATTGCAAGGAACTTGTCAGTTTACAATCCCTTATTATTTTTTATGCCTACAGCACCTGGTTTTCCTAGGTGGTCTCCTATCCAAGTACTAACCAGGTCCGACCCTACTTACCTTCTGAGTTCAGATGGGATCAGGCTTGTTCGGGGTATTGTCTTTTGACTTAGCATTTTATCATGAGCATTTTTATATTAAATCTTTCATAACAATCAAGAGCCCTTATCAGTTGTATTTTAAAATATTTTGCATAATCTATCTTCTGATTGGATGGTGTGTCTCTCCCTTGTGTCCTTACAAATCAGTTGTGTCTCATCTTGCAGATCATTCTCAGTGTTGACCATTTCACACCTGAGGCTGTAAAGATTTTGTTATTTAATTGGTTAAGGCTGTGTAACAGTGTCTGAGAGAGCATGTTTTTGAGTCACCCACCATTAATAATAATTTTGGTTTCAACCTGAGCCGCCGTGTAAACTTGGATCCTCATCTCCCTCTGCCTGTAGTCCTAGAATCAGCATCATCATAATCGCCTAGAAGGTTTGTTGAACCATTGCTTCCTGGTCCATCCCCAGTGTTACTGATTTGGGGGGTCTTGGGAGATCAAGCCTTAGAATATGCATTTTACATATGTTCCCAGATGATGATGCTGGTCTGGGGGCTATATGTAGAGAACCACTGCCCTAAGCCTCAGATTTGCGATATGAAGCACAGTTGATAGAATTTACCTGATGAGATTGTTACTAGGATGAAATGTGTTTTTATCTTTATGGCTAGTATGTTGTCTTGATTTCCTCAAAGCAATGGGGGTAGTCTTTTTTTTTTTTAATTTTGTGAGCTTTATTGCCTTATCTTTCATAATTGGGATTATGATCAACCCCAAATCAAAATTGTCTCTGCTGTGATGTAGAGAGAAGAGCTGGTATTTTTAAACTTTCAGATAATGTTTATTATTATTTTATAAAAAATAATATTTTTTAGTTATAGTTAGCATACAATAGTATATTCATTTCAAGTGTACAACATAGTGATTAGACATCTATATAACTCATAAAGTGATCATCCCAATAAATCTAGTGCCCCTCTAACACCATACATAGCTATTATAATATTATTGGCTATATTCCTTATGTTATACTTTCTATCTCCATTACTATTAGTAACTACCAATGTGTACTTCTTAATCTCCTCCCCCTTTTTCACTGACCCCTTTAACCCCCCTCCCATCTGGTAACCCTTAAAATGTTCTCTATATTTATGAGTTTGTTCTGTTTGTTTATTTTGTTCTTTAGATTCCACATATACATGTAATCATATGGCATTTGTCTTCCTCTATCTGACTTACTACACTCAGCATACTACTGTTTAGGTCTTTATGCAATATCTTTTCTCATCGCCTTACTTTTAGTTTGTGAGTGTCTTTTAATCCGAAGTGATCTCTTGTAGGCAGCATATATAAGGGTCTTGTTTTCTTATCCATTCAGTCACTCTCTCTATTGAGCACTTAATTCTTTTTCATTTGAAGTACTTGTTAAAAGAGATATAGTTATTGCCATTCTTTATTTGTATTTTTGCTACATATTTTTCTTTCTAAAGAAGTCTCTCCAACATTTCCTGTAATACGAGCTTGGTGATGAATTCCTTTGGTTTTTTCATGTCTGGGAAGCTCTTTATCTGTCTTTTGACTCTAAATGATAGCTTTGCTAGATAGAGTAATCTTGGTCATAGATCCTGGATTTCATCATGTCGAATATTTTGTGCCTAGCTTTTTTTCCTGCAAAGTTTCTTTTGAGAAATAAGCTGCCAGTCTTATAGGTGCTCCCTTGTAGGTAACTGTTTTTCTCTTGCTACTTTGATTCTCTTTATATTTAACCTCTGACATTTTAATTATGATGTGCCTTAGTGTGTGCCTCTTTGGATTCATCTTTTTTGTGACTCTGAGCTTCCTAGGGTTTTATGTTCATTTCCTTCACCAGGTTAGGGAAGTTTTCCATCATTATTTCTTCACATAGGTTTTTAACTTCTTGCTCGTCTCCTTCTGGTACCCCTATGAGGTGAATGTTGTTATGTTTGATTTGTTCCATAGGCTCCTTATATTATCTTCAGTATTTTGGATTCTTTTTTCTTGTTGCCATTCTGACTGGGTGTCCTTCACTACCCCATCCTCTGTATCGGTGATTCAATCCTCCACTCCCTCCACTCTTGATTTCCTTTAATATATTCTTCACCTCAGATATTATATTCTTCATTTCTGACTGGTTCCCTTTTATAATTTCCATTTTCATTTTTAAAATCTCTTTGTTAAAGTTCTCACTGAGTTCATCTACTTTTCCCCCTGAGTTCCTTGAGCATCCTTATAACCAGTGTTTTGAACTCTGCATCTGGTAGATCACTCATCTCCATTTTGTTTAGTTCTTTTTCTGATGTTTTGTTCTGTTCTTTCATGTGGGACATGTGTCTTTGTCTCCCCATTTTGGCTGTCTCCCTGTGTCTGTAGGGCTCCTAAGTCTCCAGTCTTATTAGAGTGGCTTGATGTAGTACGTGTGCTCTGGGGCTCCTTGGCACAGACCTAAAAGGGATCCATCTGCAGGTCAAGTTCAGCCACAGCCTGTGTACCTTCAGGGCCACCTGTTAATAGTCGCTAAGTAATCCACATATGGCTGCCACCTGTGCTGGGCTTATAGGTGCCTCAAGGGGTCAAGTCTGAAACAGAGATTGGCTGCAACTTATACAAGGTTTGGGGCTGCTCAGAAAGAGGGACAGGGCACACCGGATGCTGCTTCTTTGGGTTTTGTGAGCCTGTTGCAAAAAAATCAGACCAGCGTAAAACTAAGCACCACTTAGAGAGTTGGAGAACTCAGGTTTATTATGCCGGCGGTCCCAGAAGAGCTAGTGCTCTGAAGATCTGGGCCCTGAGCTCAGTGGTAACCTTGCTTTTATATACGGCTTATCCATGCAGTTACAGTTGGCATGAGTTGATTGGTTAATTTGTCCTCAGGAAGTTACAGAGCTCAGAGCTCGAGAGTCACCCTGGGCCATGGACAGTTATAGAGCATGAGATTCTCAGATAGGAATTTAGGCAATACATCTGTTATCTAGACAGAACAAGCAAAGGCAATACATCTTTTATTTAGACAGAACAAGCAGAAAGGAGGGTGAGTCTTTGGTTGATCTCGAGGTCGCTCTGCCCTTTGGCCTATGCAGCAAGCATGTCTACAGAAGCAGAACAAAGAGCTGATTATAAGGTTAGCCAGTTGAGTGGGAAATTTCTCTTCAAGCCTTTGAGAGATTTTATGAAAGTTTCCAGCAGGAGCCAAGACAGCTTGTTTGTATGAAATAAACCACTGGAAACAGCTTGGATAGGCCCACAAATTGGGAGAGGCAGAGTCTCAGGGAATGCCCTCGGTGGAGTGACCTGTGTTATCCAGGTTGATAGTGCCTGCATCTGAAGGCTGGGAAGCAGGAGGGCTTAACAAAGACACAATGTCTTCTGCCTGGACCTCTGTCCAGGAACAAACTGCCCCTCCAGCCCTTGCCTTGAAGCCCAACAGCTCGCTGCCTTCACATATGTCCCTGGTACCCCTTGAGAAGCTGCCCTAGTGCTGGAGCTGAGAATAAGTGAATCAGAGAGTAAGTCTGGGTGTGGGCCCTTTAAGAAGAAGGTCTGCATTTCTCTCAGGCCTCTGTCTCACTCAGCCGCAACTTCTGCTGGTTTTCACAGCTAGAGGTTGTGGAAACTTCTCTTCCCAGCAGTGGAACCCTGAGCTGGGAAGCACAGTGTGAGGAAGGAACCCCTTACTCCTCAGGTGGGGGAGGGGGCTCTGCAGTCAAGATAGCCCTGCTGATTTTTTTTAATTAAGTTTATTGGGGGTAACATTGGTTAATACGATTATATAATTTTCAGGTGTACATTATCATTTGACATCTGTATATTCTATTGTGTGTTTACCACCCAAAGTCCAGTTTTCTTCAGCAACCATATATTTGATCCCTTTTACCCACTTCATCCTTTCCCTAAACTCTATATTTGACCGCCTTTACCCTGTCTACCTCCCCGCTCCTCTCCCACCACACTAGTAACCACTAGTCTATAGTCCATGTCCATGAGTCTCTGTCCTGTTCATTTGTTGCTTTTAGGTTTATATCCCACATATAAGTGATATTATGTGATTTTCAACTTTTTCAGTCTGGCTTATTTTGCTTAGCATGATTATCTCAAGGTCCATCCGTGTTGTTGCGAATGGCAGTATTTCATCTCTTCTTATGGCTGAGTAATATTCCATTGTATACATGTACCACAGCTTCTTTATCTGATCATTTATTGTAGGACACTTCGGTTGCCATTGTGAATAATGCTGCTGTGAACATTGGTGTGCAAATATCTTTTTGGATATGGGTTTTCGAGTCTTTGGGATCAATACCCAGTAGAGGGATTGCTGGATCATACAGTAGATCAATTCTTAGTTTTTTGAGGAAACTCCATACTGTTTTCCATAGTGGCTGTACCACTTTGTAGTCCCACCAACAATGTATGAGGGATCCTTTTTCTCTGCATCCTCTCCAACATTTGTTATTACTTGTCCTGTTGATTATAGCTATTCTAACAGGTGTGAGATGGTATCTCATTGTGGTTTTGATTTGCATTTCTCTAATAGCTAGCAATGTTGAGTATCTTTTCATGTTTGTTGGCCATTTGTGTGTCCTCTAGGGAGAAGTGTCTGTTCAGGTTCTCTGCCCATTTTTTGATTGGATCATTTAATTTTGTTATTGTTATTGAGTTGTATGAGTTCTTTATATATTTTGGATACTAGGCCCTTATCAGAGGCATTGCTTGCAAATATATTTTCCCATTCGCATGGTTCTCTCTTTACCTTGTTGACGATTTCTTTTGCTGAGCAGTTTTTTAGTTTGACGTATTCCCATTCATTTATTTTAGTTTTACTTCCCTTGCTTTTGAGATCAAATTCATAAAATCCTCTTTAAGTCCAAGATCCTTGAGTTTAGTGCCTATGTTTTCTTCTATGCATTTTATTGTTTCAGGTCTTATATTTAGGTCCTTAATCCATTTTGCATAAATTTTGGCATGTGGTGATAAACAGCAGTCTAGTTTCATTCTTTTGCAGGTGGCATTCCAGTTTTCCCAGAACCATTTATTGAAGAGGCTTTCCTTTTTCCACTGTATGCTTTTGGCTTCTTTGTCGAAAATTACTTGCTCATATAAATATGGGTTTACTTCTGGACTCTTGATTCTTTTCCACTGGTCCATATATCTGTTTTGCTGCTAATACCATGCCGTTTTGATTACTTTCACATTGTAGTTTAATTTGAAGTTGGGCAGAGTGATGCCTCCAGCCTCGTTCTTTTTTCTCTTTTTTGGCAATTCGGGGTCTTCTGTGCTTCCATACAAATCTGATGATTTTTTTGTTCTATTTCTTTAAAAAATGTCGACGAGATTTTGATGGGGATTGCATTAAATCTGTAATGCTTTAGGTAATAAGATAATTTTAACTATGTTGTTTCTTCCAGTCCAAGAACACAGAACATCTTTGCATTGCTTTGTATCTTCTTCGATTTCTTTTGATAGGGTTTTATGGTTTTCATTAAATTTATTCCTAAGTATTTCATTCTTTTTGTTGCAATTGCAAAAGGTATTTTTTCCACATCATTTTCTGACACTTCATTATTAGTGTAGGAACGCTATGGATTTTTAAAGATTGATTTTGTATCCTGAAACGTTACTGTATTTGCTTATTGTTTCTAGTAGTGTTCTTGTGGAATCTTTAGGGTTTTCTATATAGAGAATCATGTCATCTGCAAATAGTGACAGTTTGATTTCTTTTTTTTTATTTGGATACATTTTATATTTTTCTCTTGTCTGATTGAACTTGCCAGGACCTCCAATGTTTTATTGAAGTGAGGATAGTGGACAGCCTAGCCTTGTTTCTGATCTTAGAGGGAAGGGTTTTAGTTTTTCACCATTCAGTATAATGTTGGCTGAGGGTTTGTCATATATGGCCTTTATTATGTTAAGGTACTTTTCTTCTATACCGATTTTGTTAAGTGTTTTGATCATAAATGCATGCCATATTTTGTTGAAGACTTTCTCTACATCTATTGATATGATCAAATGATTCTTATTTTTTAATTTGTTTATGTGGTGCATCATTATTAATTGATTTGCATATGTTGAACCATTCCTGTGCCTCTGGGATGAAGCCCACTTGATTGTGGTGTGTACTCTTTTTGATATGTTGCTGTATTCTATTTGCTACTATCTTATTTAGATTTTTTGCATCTGTGCTCATGAGCGATAGTGGTTTGTAGTTTTTTTTTTTTCTGTGTGTTATCCTTACTAGGTTTTGGTATTAGAGTAATACTGGCCTCATAAAATGTGTTAGGAAGTATTGCCTCTTCTTCAATTTTTTGGAAGAGTTTGAGAAGAATAGGTATTAAATCTTTGAATGTTTGGTAGAAATCACTGGTGAATCCATCTAGTCCTGAACTTTTACTTTTTGGTAGGTTTTTGATGATTGTTTCAATATCCATACTGCTGATCAGTCTATTTAGATTTTCCAGTTCTTCTTGATTCAGTCTAGGAAGGTTGTATTTTTTTCTAAGTATTTGTCCTTTTCTTCTGGGTTATTAAATTTGGTGTTGTGTACTTTTTCATAGTATTCTTGTATGATCCATTGTATTTCTGCAGTGTCAGCCATAATTTTTCCTTTTTCATCTCTGATTTTATTTATTTGTGTCCTTTCTCTTTTTTCTTTAGTGAGTCTATACAGGGGTTTGTCAATTTTATTAACTTTCTCAAAAAATCAGCTTTTTGTTACATTTATTTTTTTCAATTTTATTTATTTCTGTTCTAATTTTGATTATTCTTTCCTTCTGCTGACTTTTGGCTTCATTTGTTCTTTTCTAGTTTTTTAAGATGAAGTGGAAGGTTGTTTATTTGGGCATGTTCTTGCCTGTAATGACATGAGCTTTCCTCTTATGACTGCTTTTGCCGTGTCCCAAAAGTTTAGATCTGTTGTACTATCACTATCATTGTTTCTATGTATCTCTTGATCTCTCTTTTTATTTCTTCTGTGATTCAGTTATTCTTCAGTAGTATGTTGTTTAATCTCCATGTATTTGTGGTTCTTCCTAACTTTTTTTTCTGCATTCGATCTCTAGTTTCAAAGCATTATAATCAGAGAATATAGTTGGTATGATTTCAACCCTCTTATATTTGTTGAGGCTGTATCTGTGTCCCAGCATGTGGTCGATTCTTGAGAATGTTCCACGTGTACTAGAGAGAATGTATAAGCAGCTGTTTTGGGATGGAAAGCTCTGTAAATGTTAATTACGTCCAGTTGGTCTAATGTGTCATTTAAGGATGGTATTTTCTTTTGGAATTTCTGTTTAGATGATCTGTCCATATCCAACAGTGGGGTGTTTAGGTCCCCTACTATGATAGCATTTTGGTCTGTTTCTCCCTTTAGTTCTGTTAGTAATTCAGGGCTCCCTGATTGAGAGCTTAGATATTAATTAGTGTTATATCTTCTTGGTGCATGATTCCCTTTATCATTATGAAGTTTTCCTCAGTATCTTTCTTTAGCTTTTTTTTATCTGAAGTCAGTTTCGTCTGATATTAGTACTGCTATTCCTGCTTTTCTCTGAATGACATTTGCTTGAAATATCATTTTCTACCGTTTCACTTTGAGTCTATATTTGTGTTTGAAGCTGAGATGTGTCTCCTGAAGGCAACATATGTTTGGGTTTTGTTTTTTGATCTGTTCTGCAAATTTGTGTCTTTTTATTAGTGAGTTCAATTCATTTACATTTAGGGTGACTATTGAAATATGAGGTCTTCTTATTTTATCTTTTGCTTTCTGGTAGCTTGGTGTTTCCATTGCTTCCTTGTCCTTATGCTGTCTTCTTTATTTTGGTTGGCTTTTGTGAGTTTTCCCTCTGGTTCCTCTTGTTTTATGTTATATACTTTGGTTCTGAATCTTTGGCGTGTGGTTACCATTATGAATATGTAAATATAGTTATATATATACAGTAGTCCATTTTCTTCTGCATGTACTTTATCTCCATTCCCCTTTGTGAATTTGGATCTTTGAATCCCTGCCCCCTTTTCAGTCATTGTTATCTCAATTTGTTCTTACGTATGCTGAATATTCATTACTATCTTGTTATAATAATTCTCTTATTATTTAAGCTTATAATGCCCTGTTCTTAGTAAGGGTTGTACTCCTTTGCTTCTATTTTCCTGATAGTCATTTTACTCCTAATTATATATATTTTTGCTCATTTTCTTTCAGGTGAACTGATGCCTTTCAGTATTTCCTGTAGTGTAGGCCTTATAGTAGAGAATTCTCTCAATTTTTGTATGCCTGGAAAGGTCTTTATTTCTCCTTCATATCTAAAGGAGAGCTTAGCTGGATAAATTATTTTAGGCTGGAAGTCTCTTTCATTTAATAGCTTAAATATTTGATTTTATTCCTTTCTGGCTTGTATGGTTTGCTCTGAGAAGTCTGAGGGTTATTTAATGGGTTTTCCTTTGTAAGTTACCATTTTTTTTCTCTTTGGCTGCCTTGAGAATTCTGGTTTTTGTCGTTGATTTTTGATAATTTTAATACAATATGTCTTGGTAAAGGCCTTTTGGGGTTGAGATAATTGGGTGTTCTGTTGACTTCATGAATTCTGAGCTCCAGCTCATTCCTTAGATTTGGGAAATTTTCATCCATTGTTTGTCTGAAAATGCTTTCTAATCCCTGTTTTTTTTTCCTTTCCTTGATAATGCCCATTATTCTTGTTTTCTCTCTTGATAGTATCAGCTAGTTCTCGAATTTACCTTTCATTAATTTTCATTTTTCAGTTTCTCACTTCTTCCTTCTAGTTTATTTCTAGATATCTGTCTTCAATATCACATATCCTTTCCTCCATTTGGTTGACTCTGTTTCCCAACCTTGCTATTTCATTTTTCAACTCTTGCAGTGTGTTCTTCATCTCTAGAAGTTCTATTTGGTTCTTTTTGAGTGTTTCAATCTCCTTGCTCTGCTCATCTAGTTGTTTTTTCAATTCTTGAAATTGTTTATTTGAGTTGTTTTGAATCTCACTGAGTTTTTTCAGAAGTACCATCCTGAATTCTGTCATTTAAGTCCCATATTTCTCTGTAAGCTTGTTTTCTGAAGACTTTCTCTTTCTTTCTGAGCTGCCTTGTCACTTTGGTTGTTCAGTGTTTACTGGACTATTTCTCTGCCTGGGCATTAATGGAAATGTATTCTGCTTTTTTCCAGAAAGAAGATTTATTATATAAAGTTCTCTCTTTAGCCTGTTGCAAAGAAGGCACTTCTCTTTTGGTTCCAGTAGGTGGTGTCTAAGCCTCTTGGATCCCTGCTTTACATAAAGCTTTAAAAATCAGTTTTTATTTTTTGTTAAATATTTGATCATGTTCACTACCCCCAATTTCAGTCCCTGCCAGTGTTAGCAACAGTTTTGGTAGGATTTGCTCAGATTTCCCTGGGCTTTGTAGTGTTCCATCTCTGAGGGTATGTGGGGAGGGGTCCTCTGAGTCAGGGATTGGGGGTTGCAGCTCAGCCTTGGTTTTGCAATCACAGTTGGTAAAAATTAACTGTTTCTCTGCTGGCCGCTTCTCTGTTTTCTGCCCTGATGACTGAGCCCTGCAGCCAGCCAGCCAGCCACGAGGAACTTGCAACTTTCACAAGCAGGGCCGTTCAGGGAACTTGTCACATGAACTCACTGCTCTTTCTCCCCTTCTCCTCTTTCCCTCCCCCTCCTCCTTTATGGAGCTCCAGAGGCTGCAAAAGGTAGCTTCAGTCTTGGCAGCATTTGCTCGGATTCTCCTTGGGTTCTGCAGTGATCAGTCTTGGAGGATATGGGGGGAGGGGCCTGCTGGTTTGGGGGTTGGGGACTGTGGCTCAGCCTTGGTTTTGCAACCAGGGTCAGTAAAAATCAGCTGTTATTTCTCTGTGGTCCTGTCCCACTTCTCTGCTTTCTGCCCTGATGACTGGGCCCTGCTGCCGTCTGCATATAAATTCCGGGCAGGGTTGTTCAGGGAAGTCACTGTGCCTTCACCTGCCCCATTCCTTCTACAGGGAGCTCTGGCAGCTGCCAGATGTAGCTTCCTTATCTCCCAGTAAACCACCCGACACCTAGGGTTCTGACCTGTAGTAGCTCTTATGTGCAGATCCCACGTTCCGACATGCTGATGTGCAGTTTGGGTGTTTATTTTTGTTAAGTGTTAGATGTTAAGCTTATTGTTGTTTCAAGGGGAAAGATCTGGGGACATCTCTCACTCTGCTATGTTTTTTTACTCTCTGACAATTCTTTAATCAGAGAGAATAAAAGGTTCATTCTTATAAAAGTACAGTTAGTATATTTGTTGAGTTACAACCTCCTTGTACATTTTTATGTAATGTACATTTTTATATAACAAGCATATGAATCAATGTTTGTTACCAAGCCCCAGCATGTTCTCTGTGGCTGAGCTTCTTCCCGTCTTTCTAACTTGATCCTGTGCTTTCTTCCTCACACTGGTATACATCACTCAACCAGCCTCTTCAGGTCTGCCTGTGAGGTCTTTGTTCTTACTGTCATTTCTTTCTGACTAGAGCACCGAGACTGCAGTTTTCAGAGCTATCTGCTAATATTTCAGTTCTCACGTAGGTTAATATGGGGGAGAACAGACCAGTTTGGATAGTTCAGAGAACTACTGACTATTCTGTTGCAGCATGCTGTTTTCTGTAATAAATAATAAATTGATGGTAGCATTATGCTGCCCAATCACTAGAACTATACATTTTTAAAAATTTACTTTTATGGAGGTGAAAAAGAACTACTTTTAAGTGCACAACTCAGTGGTATTTCATACAGTTACAATGCTGTATGACCACTGCCACTATCAGTTCTAGAACAGTCTCATGACTCCAGATGGAAACTCAAAACTCATGAACAGTTGCTCTTCCCTCCTCCAGCCCCTGACAAACACCAGTCTGCTTTCTGTCTCAATGGATTGACCTTTTCTATATATTTCATATAAATGGACTCATGTTTTATGTGTGTGTGTGTATGTGTGTGGCTTCTTTCAGTTAGTATAATATTTTCAGGGTTTATCCACATTGTAGCAATTGTAAGTACTTCATTTTTTATATGGCTGAATCATATCCTATTGTATGGATGTACCAGAATTTATTCATTCATTTACTCACTGTAAATTTTGTTTTGGAGAGGAATCAAATCATTTTCTGTGTCTCCAGTGCCTATCATAGTGGCCAGGGCAGCAACAGGATGATGTGCAGATGTTGCAGTGTTCAGGACATATGGCTGAGGGGTCAGTGTGGCTTGAACCAGCTCACTAGGCTCTATAGAAGCCTGACTAAGCTGTATCTACTCTAAGTAGTGTCCCCTCTGTCCTCTACCTGCAATGACACCTTTAGTTCAGAAGGAAGTCTCTGAGAAACAGGTATGGAAGGAGAGCTGTGATGACATATCATGTATTAGTAAAGCATAGTTAACACAGCTTGCTGTCACCACCCCCCCCCAAAAAAAATAAAAACAAAAACAGTCCAGCCTTTCCAGTCCCTGACTTTCACGTTTATGATCCTCCATTCCTCTCTTCATTTCATACCTGACACTAAGACCATGTGGAGGCATCTCCCTTCCGATACATGGAAGATGACCAACCCCCTACCCTTCCACTGCTAATGCTCTCATCTGAGCCACCACCTCTCACATGAACTGTTGCATGATCTCTGAGTTGGTCTGTGGGTGTTGGTCCTTGAGTTCCCGTAGTTTGTTCTCAACTCATCACCCCCAAATCTCTCTCCAGCTGGAAGCCAGATGACAGCAGCTATGTTTCCAAATACTTGGAAGCTCCTCATGTCACTGCAGATAGAATCTGAAGGCTTTTTACAGTAGCCTGAAAGACCCTACTGCGTACTCTTATTCATTATGAGCTCTCCTTCCACTTCCCCCAGACCGGTGTTTCAGCTACTCCACTTCCTTCCCCCCAGTGACTGTAATGTTTCACTCCCTGCCTTCCTTTAGGTTTTTATTTCTCACCTCATCTTCCTGATGAAGAATTCACTGACTATCATCAACCTACCTAATGTCCTTATCTCTGGCCAACTTATCCTAATAATTTATCCATTATTCACTGTCTTTAACACAACGTGTCCTGATAGCCTTCATCACTAAAATAAGCTCCATGGAAAATATACCCTCCCTCCTAATTTCTTCACCACTTGGTCCCCAGCAAGTCTGAGTGTGCTTGGCAACATGATAGGTTCTGAATAAGAACTTGCTTGGCAAGTGATTTAGCATCTGTCCTCTTTGTCAACAGGCTCTGTGGCTGCTCCATCACATCTCTCTGCTCTCAGGATCTTGCATCTGCCCTCACAAGCAATCAGAGGCTGGAGACTCTGGACCTGGGCCAGAATGTCTTTGGGAAGAATGGAATAATAATGCTCTTTGAGGCTTTAAAACAGAACAATAGCCCCTTAAGGATGCTCAGGCTTAAGATGTGTGGTTCCAGTGTGGAAATGCAGACGCTTTTGGAGGAAATGAACAACAGCAACCCCACACTGATCAATTATTGTGAGGATTCCAGAACAACTAGGTCCTCATACTGTGACTTCATTTCCTCAATGCTCTGAGATAATGCTCTAGCAATTACATGTCTCTCTGATGATATCTCTTTAATGAAGACTATAGGGTCAAATGTTAATCACTGTGCCAAAACATAGAACAGAACACTGGCTTTCACTCTCTGGTTTACAGTAAATTCTGCATGAGTCACATACCCACTTTACGTCAGAATTCTGTTATCTTTCAGAAGGATGCAAGAATAATAAAAGGCAAAGCACTATGTCTGAAGCTGTGTTTATTAACATGCCCCAAAGCTAACAGTGTAAACTTTACGGCATACTTAGTCCAGGAAAAACATAATGAAATTCATAGATGATGGTTGAATTTTTTCTTATATTCTGCCCTAGCTCAGGTACTTCTTGGCCTAATTTAATTATAGCCTGATGGGTCTACACAATCAGTACAGTTTATGATTTTCTTACTCAGTTTTATGATATTCTAACATAGGAGTTGGTAAGCTTTTTCTGTAAAGGGCCCAATAGCTAATATTTTAGGTTTTACAGTCTATACAGTCACTGTCACAATTCACATTTGCTGTTTTAGTGTAAAAACAGCCAGAGACCATGTGAGGATGAGTGGGCATGGCTGTATTCCAATAAAATTTTATTTACAAAAACAAGCAATGGGCTGGATTTGGTCAGTGGGCCATCAGTTGCCAACCCTTGCTCTAATCCTGTTGTTGATGAAGCACAGACCTGACTACATCTGTTTGCTTTAAACCTTCAGTAAATCTGTGTATAATCCATTGCCATGAAGAAGAAAGCCCTTCTTGGTTATCCTCAGACTATTGCTTGTAACCACAGAAAAGGCAGCAAAGCTACTTCAGAACTTCCTTAAAAAAAATAAACAACTCAAGATCACCATTTAGCACTAACTCGTAGGCACAGACAATAGTGAGTGACATTTTCCCACCAAACTCCAGAGATGGGCGATAAGACTACTTACGTGGTCCCATGCTGATATATATGAGTGTATGTGGGGATTCCATAACAATATGGGACGTGATCAAACTCCTGGTTATAAAAAAAAGTGGCCTAGAATTAGAGATTTAGGTTGAAAGCAGAAATAACAAAAAAATTTTTTGTTTTGGATTTAGGATAACATTTTATTTTGGTGAAGTTTTCTCCCCAACAGTTTTTACCTGCTAACTTCTAACTATAAAACCCTTAAATTTCAAATTTTTAGGTAAGATGAATAGATCTTTTTAAAACTTTATTTTTGAATAATGATAGCCTGCTATCCAATCGAAAATGAAGGTTATTAACCTTCTGCATTTTGAGGATATTATTCCATGGGTTTGGCCTTTATTGCCATGTCTTTGTAGCCAGCCACTCCTTTCATTCTGGCTGTTGTTGAGAAATTTTCTTTGAATACTGATGTATTTATGCACAAATTTTCTTTCCTTTTATCACCTAATTTTTCTGTGTGTTTTTTTTTAATTTTTATTTTTCAGTTACAGTTGACATTCAATATTATATGTCTCAGGTGTACAGCATAGTGGTTAGATATTTACATAATTTACAAAGTGATCCCCTGATTAGTCTAGTACCTACCTGGCACTATACATAGTTATCATAATATTTACTTTTATGCTGCTAGGGTTTCAGAATTTTAGGGAGAAAAAAAATTCAGTTTTTATCTCTTTATATATTGTTTTCCATTTTCTATATTGTCTCTTCATTTATCTTCCATATTTCTTAGTGTTTCACCCTTTTCCCTTCTGTGCTATATTTTGTGAGTTAAATATCACCTTAGTTAGTTGAAAAAGAGGTGGGCAACTAGAAGATAAACACCACAAATTAACACAGAACTCTTAGTAACTCAAGTATGGTACTAAGGCTTAACTTCGTCACTCAATGATCTCATGAAAGACCCATTTTTTTTTACTGTCCAGCTTTGCCATCCTTATTAAGATAAAACTGTTTATTAAAGTCCTTATTAAGATAAATCTGCTCAAATGTTTAAGTTGCTATGGTATTTGGGTGGCACCCGCTGCCATCAACTTAAATCAAGCTTTTGCATAAGGGTGGTTGCATAAATGTGATGTGGAAAGGTAAAGATTTCAAGGGACTATCTGGGGGAGGAATTGAGTCTGGATCAGGAGAAGTGATCAAGTAATTAGAGGTGGGGCTGAGTCAAAATTTGGGACTCTGCTTGAGCACAAAGCTCGTAGTACATTTTTTTTTTTAATTAAAAGAACTCCCATAAAAACCAGAGACAAATGTAGTGGAGGTTGGTTGTAATTGAAATGTCTGGATCACTAACCAATGTAGTGTATATCTGAAAATAATATGTATTAAAAAACAACGACGACAACCCTTTATGGGTCAGGCCCTCTACTGGATATTTCAAGTACATTTTGATCAAAACATTACAGAAGTCTCCCCCTAAAAAGAATAATGTTATTTTATCTTTTTATAAATAAGAAACAAACACCCAGAGGACTCCGTGCCCTGATGTGGCAAAGCCTCTAAGAAGCAGCCGGTGACCTGGAACCATCATTCGTCGTATTGTAAAGATTGTGGTTTGTCTTATTACTCACTTTGTACAGAAAAATTTAAAAAGTCTTACAGAATTTGGAGTAAAAAGCATAGAGTTTAGGACACTGTACATATCAGCGTGTTTCAGAAATGTTGCAAAATCAGACTGGCGAGAAACCAAACACCACTTAGAGAGTTAGAGTACTCATGTTTATTATACAGGCGGTCCCAGAAGAGCTGGCACTCTGAAGATCTGTGCCCTGAGCTCATATGCAACTTTGCTTTTATAGGGCTTGTAAGTGCAGTTACATTTTGGCCAGTTGGCATGTGTCGATTGGTTGATTTGTCCTCAGGGAGTTACAAAGAGTTACAAAGCGTGAGATTTTCAGACAGGAACTCAGGCAATACACCTGTTGCCTAGATAGAACAAGCAAAAGGGAAGATGAATCTTTAGTTAATTTCGAGGTCACCCTGCCCTTCATATGGCAAGCATATCTTCAGAAGCAGAATGAAGAGCTGATTATAAGATTAGCCATTTGAGTGAAAAATTCCTCTTCGAGTGGTTCTCAGATTTTGCCACCCAGAGGACAATGGACAACATTTGGAGTTATTTTTATTGTCACAACTAGGGGGTGCTCCTGGCATCTAATGGGTAGAGACCAGGGTTGCTGCCAAATGTGCAAACAAGCACCAGGACACCCTCCTCCTCCTCCCAAAAAAGAGCTAGTAGTACTGAGAACGAGAAACCCTCCAGCCCTCAGTTTATTCATTCACTGCTGTAGAACAAGACAGTGGTCTGCAAGCCCAGGGTGATTTTGCCCCTCAGGGAACACTTGCCAAAGCCTAGACACATTTTATTTCTTTATTGTGGTAAAATACATATAACATCAAACTTACCATTTTAATCATTTTAAAGCATACAATTCAGTGGCATTTAGAGCATTCACAAAGTTGTGCAACCACCACGAACCACTATCTAGTTACAGAACATTCCATCACCCAGAAGGGCACCCAGCTGCTCTGTTAGGCGGCCCCTATGTACCCATCTCTCCTATCCCTTGGAAGCTACGCATCGCATGTGCTTTCTGTCTCTCTAGACTTGACTATTCCAGATTTTTTTTGGGTCACAGCTGGTTGTGCTGCTAGCTCCAAGTGGGCAGAGGCTGGGAGTGCTGCTGAACACCCTACAAGGACAGCCCTAGCACCAAAGAACCGTTCTATCATTCTGAGGTTGAAAACCCCATCAAGGATGAAAGTAGGAGCAGCTTCTAGTCTTATGTGATGTCTCCAGGATGCCCACCCTCCCTGGGGTTCTCTGCTGGACAAACGAAGACCCCAAAAGCCTTTACTTTTTCTTCTTTCTTCCTTCTGGACATCAGGCATCAAAATGTCTGCCTCATGGTATTTCACGGAATGGTTCCCCACAGCCTGTCACTCCACCTGCCCTCCCAGCCTCTGTCCCTTCGCAGCTCAGCTTTGCAGGGGCCAAAGGGCCTGACAGCCTTCAGAATCACAGCTCCTGCTCCCCTGCCCTGCTGTGCCCCAGAGAGGGGGTGTAGCTGGCTATCCTGGTCCAGAAAGGAAAGAAACTCTCCGTTTGTGGCTGATCTAACAGAGCTTGTTTTCCAGGGTTGTGCATGAGCCAGCGACCCAGGCCCCAGATGAGTCCATCCTCCAACATCATGGTTCATTTAACCCACTTCTTGCTTAGCAAAAGGCAGTTGTGGAGCCAGCCTTGGGGTTCAAGCTTGCTTATACAAGAGTCTCAGTAGGGAGAGAGTGGCATGGAGAGTTGAATCCGTGGAGATTCAGAGTTGGAAGATTCTTCCTGGGCATACCTGTTAGACCTTCTCTTCCAGCTCAGCTGGATTCCAGATTCCAAATGAGACAATGCCGGGCTAGGTCATTCAGAAGAGGAACATTCCATCATAGACCAAGGTGGGAATCAAAGTGGAACATTCCATCATAGACCAAGAGGAGAGTCAAATTGGAACATTCCATCAGATAACGATGGGGGAGTCAAAGTGGAACCAAGGGGGAGCCAGAAGCGGAGCATTTTATCCTAGATCAAGGCGGGAGGGGAGGGGAAAGCCAGAGACAGAACATTCCATCATAGACCAAGGAAGGGGGAGCCAGAGGGAACATTTTATGACAAACCGAGGTAAGAGCCGGAAACAACATTTTATTGTGGACCAAGGCAAGGGGGCTTCACACTCTGTTTTGGAAAACTTGAATGTCTAGACCACACATGACCACACTTGAATGTGAGACAACACATGTCTCAGAGAAGGCTTCCCATAGACTAGTAAAGTATCATTCTTACTATGGAGCTGGAGGGCTCCGGACAGAGCTCAGTGATACCCCTCTCCCCTGGAGCAGAGGAGGGTGGGTGAGTGGCACTCACAGGGCTGTCTTGGTCAGGGCTGGCCTGGGGTCTGTTATTTCCAGCAGATCCTCCGCCTCATCTCCCATCCAAACTCTCAGTCCTAGAATCTGGCTCAGAGCTTGCCCGGATACTGCTCTGGGACCCAAGCTAGCCTCCTGGATCCCTCTCTAGCCCAGTGGTTCTCAACTGGGTGTGATTCCTGCCCCCAGGTTCCCTCAACAATGTCTAGAGACATTTTGGTCACACTGGCATCAGACGGGTAAAGTCCAGAGATGCTGCTACACCTTACAATGCACAGTGAAGCCCTCCTCCACTCACATGCAGCAAAGAATTATCCGGTCCCAGATTTTAACAATGCCCAAGTTGAGAAACCCTGACTTCAGTGATTTTTCTGCCAGAAATAACCACCTTCTAATATTCCACTGATTTGGAAAAAGGCAAGGTCGCAAGTTCAAGGCAATTCTCCAAACTTAGCTTAGAGTAAGACACTGCTGTTTTTAGAGAACTTGGCATTAAGTCCCATGTCAATGGGAAGAGGTAAAGCAAAGCTGGCAAAAATGCATAGATTGAGATATATTATAAAGAAAAAACTTAAAGAAAAAGTTCTCTATCTGGCTTTCGTGACATGGGTTTCCCCGTGAGCTTTCTCTGATCCAGCCATTCTAGGCATCCTGCTACTTCCCCAAGCTCACACCTACATCAGGCCCCTCTGGAGAACTTGATATTCTGTGCCTAGTGGGTGTTCTTAGGGTATCACAACATTTCACAGGCTGTTCCTGCACAACAGTCACCACTTTCTCACACAGCTGTTTTTACTCCCTGACCAGGCTTCATGCAGGACACTCCCCCACTATTCTTGCTTTCCCCCATCACTCTCTTTAAAGCCTTCTAAACCAGTGGTTCTTTTTTTTTTAATTTATTTTTTATAGTGACATTGATAATGAAATCAAATAAGTTTCAGCTGTACATTTTAACAGTAGGGCGTTTATATATTTACACTGTGTTCACCTCTCATAGATTTCTTTCTGTAATCATGTATTTGAACCCCCTTATCTCATCTACCTTCCTCCTCCCCCTTACCCTATGATAACCACTAGTCTGTTGTCCATGTTCATGAGTTTCTGCCTTGTTTGTTAGTTTCTTTTAGGTTTATATCCCACATATAAGCGATATTATGTGATTTTCAACTTTTTAAATTTGGTTTATTTCACTTAGCATGTTATCTTGAGGTCCATCCATGTTGCCACAAATGCAAGTATTTTACCTCATATAGCTGAGTAATATTCCATAGTATATATGTACCACAGCTTCTTTATCCAATCAACTATCGTAGGACACTTCGGTTGCCTCCATGTCCTGGCCACCATGAATAATGCTGCTACGAACATCGGTGTGCAAATATCTTTTCAGATATGAGTTTTTAAGTCTTTGGGATAAATACCCAGTAGAGGGATTGCTGGATCATATGGTAGATCAATTATTAGTTTTTTGAGGAAACTCCATACTGTTTTCCATAGTGGCTGTACCAATTTGCAGTCCCACAAACAGTGTATGAGGTTCCTTTATCTCTGCATCCTCTCTAGCATTTGTTATTATTTGTCCTGTTGATTATAGCTATTCTAACAGGTGTGAGATGGTATCATGGTTTTGATGTGCATTCCCCTAATAGCTAGCAATGTTGAGCATCTTTTCACATATTTGTTGAACATTTGTATGTCCTCTAGGGAGAAATGTCTGTTTAGGTCCTTTGCTCATTTTTGATTAGATCATTTGGGATTTTTGTTGTTGTTATTGAATTATATGAGTTCTTTGTATATATTGGATACTAGGCCCTTATCAGAGGTGTTGGTTCAAATATATTTTCCCATTTGGATGGTTGTCTCTTTACCTTATTGATAGTTTCTTTTGCTGAGCAGATGCTTTTTAGTATGATATAGTCCGATTAATTTATTTTTGCTTTTACATCCTTTCCCTTTAAAGTCAAAGTCATAAAATCCTCTTTAAGTCTAAAGTCCAAGTTTCTTCTATGCATTTTATTGTTTCGGGTCTTATATTTAAGTCCTTAATCCATTTTAAGTTAATTTTGATGCATGGTGATAGACAACAGGCTAGTTTCATTCTTTTGCAGGTGGCTTTCCAGTTTTCCCAGCACCATTTATTTAAGAGGTTTTGCTTTTTCCACTGTATGTTTTTGACTTTTTTTTTTTGTCAAAAATTACTTGCTCATATAAATATGGGTTTACTCTGGACTCTCGATTCCGTTCCATTGGTTCATGTATCTATTTTTCTGCCAATATTATGTCATTTTGATTCCTGTCACTTTGTAGTATAATTTGAAGTTGGGCAGAGTGATGCCTCCAGCCTTGTTCTTTTTTCTCAGGATGGCTTTGGCAATTCAGGGTCTTTTGTGCTTTCATACAAATCTGATGATTTTTCATTCTATTTGTTTAAAAAACACTGATGGGATTTTGATAGAGACTGCATTAAATCTGTACAATGGTTTAGGTAATAAGGTCATTTTAACTATGCTGATTCTTCTAATCCAAGAGCATGGAATATCTTTCTATTTCTTTGTAACTTCAATTTCTTTTAATAGGGTCTTATAGTATTCATTATATAGGTCATTCACGTGTTTTGTTAGATTTATTTCTAAGTATTTTATTCTGTTTGTTGCAATTGCAAAAGAAATTATTTTTTCCACTTCATTTTCTGACACTGCATTATTAGAATATAGGAATGCTATGGAATTTTGAACATTGATTTTGTATCTAGAGACTTTACTCTATTTGTTTATTGTTTGTAGTAGTGTTCTTGTGGAGTCTTTTGGGTTTTCTATATAGAGAATCATGTCATCTGCAAATAGTGACAGTTTGATTTTTTTTTCCTATTTGGATACATTTTATTTTTTTCTCTTGTCTGATTGTACTCGGTAGGACCTCCAACGTTATGTTGAATAGCAGTTGCAATAGTGGACAGCCTTACCTTGTTCCTGATCTTAAAGGGAAGGTATTTCATTTTTCACAATTCAGTATAATGTTGGCTGAGGGTTTGTCATATATGGCCTTTATTATGTTAAGGTACCTTCCTTCTATACCAATTTTAAGTGTTTAATCATAAGTGGATGCCGTATTTTGTCGAAGACTTTCTCTGAATCTATTGATATGATCATATGATTCTTATTTTTTAATTTGTTTATGTGGTATATCATAGTAATTGATTTGCATATGTTGAGCTATCTCTGTGCCTCTGGGATGAAGTCCACTTGATTGTGGTTTATAATCTTTTTAATATGATGCTATATTGGGTTCTCTAGTATCTTATATAGGACATTTGCAGCAGTGTTCATGAGAGATATTGGTCTGTAGTTTTCTTTTTTTGTGTTATCCTTACCAGGTTTTGGTATCACAGTTATACTGGCCTCATAAAATGAGTTGGGAAGTATTGCCTCTTCTTCGATTTTTTGGAAGAGCTTAAGGAGACCAGGTATTAACTCTTCTTTAAATGTTTGGTAGAATTCACTGGCGAAGTAGTCTGGTCCTGAACTTTTACTTTTTGGTAGGTTTTCAACGATTGTTTCAATTTCCATACTGCTGATCAGTCTATTCAGATTTTCTTGATTCAGTCTAGGAAGGTTGTATTTTTCTAAATAGTTGTCCATTTCTTCTAGGTTATTAAATTTGATGTTATATACTTTTTCATAGTATTCTTGTATGATCTTTTGTATTTCTGCAGTGTCTGTCATAATTTCTCCTCTTTCATCCCTGATTTTGTTTATTTGTGTCTTTTCTCTTTTTTCTTTCTTGAGTCTAGCCAGGGATTTCCCAAATTTATTAACCTTCTCGAAGACTCAGCTCTTTGTTGCATTTATTTTATCTGTTTTGTTTTCAATTTCATTTATTTCTGTTCTAATTTTGATTATTTTTTTTCCTTCTGCTGATTTTAGTCTTCATTTGTTTTTCGTTTTTTAGTTTTCAAAAGTGAAGTGTTAGGTTGTTTATTTGGGCTCATTCTTGTTTTTTGAGATAGGCCTGCAAATTGTTTCAGTTTGTCTCTATGTATGTTGAACATTAACTACTATCTCGAAATAGCAAATCTCTTCTAATTATTTAAGCTTGTAATGCCCTTTTCTTAGTAAGGGTTGTACTCCTGTGCTTCTATCTGCCTGCTAGTCACCTTACTCATAGTTACATGTTTGTTTGTTTTTTTTTTGCATTTTGTTTGAGGTGATCTGATATTTTTCAGAATTTTCCCTACTGCAGGCCTCATAGTGGAGAATTCACTCAATTTCTGCATGTCTGGAACTATATTTATTTATCCTTCTCATCTAAAGGAGAGCTTTGCTGGATACATTATTTTTGGCTGGCAGTTCTTTCATTTAATAGTTTGAATATTTGGTTCCATTCCTTTCTGGCTTTTAAGGTTTGTGCTGAGAAGTCTCATGATAATCTAATGGGTTTTCCTTTAGAGGTTACCATCTCCATTTCCCTAGCTGTCCCGAGAATTCTTTATTTCTCTTTGATTTTTTGGTAATTTTAATATAATGTGTCTCAGAGAGGGCCTTTTTGGGTTGATATAATTAGGTGTTCTGTTGACTTCTTCAATGCCAAGCTCCAGCTCATTCCTTAGATTTGGGAAGTACTTGTCAACTATTTGTCTGAAAATGCTTTCTAATTCCCGCTTCTTTTCCTCCCCTTCGAGAATGCCTTTCCTGATGGTATCAGCTAGTTCTTGAATTTCTCTTTCATTATTTTTCATTCTTTGGTTTCTCTCTTCTTCTTTCTGATTTATTTCTAGATTACTGTCTTCAATATCACTGATCCTTTCTTCCTTCGGTTGACTCTATTTCCCAAGTTTGCTATTTCATTTTTCATCTCTTGTAGTGTGTTCTTAATCTCCAGAAGTTCTATTCTGTTCTTTTTGAAGGTTTTGATCTCCTTGCTAAAGAACTCATTTAGCTCATCTAGTTGTTTTTTTTAATTCCTGAAATTGTTGATATGAATTGTTTTGGATATCATTGAGTTTTTTCAGAAGTACCTTCCTGAGTTCTTTGCAATTTAAGTCGCATATTTCCATGTCTGTAAGCTTATTTTATTTATTTTTTTTTGGAGATTTTTCTCTTTCTTTTTTAACTGCTATGTTGCCTTAGTTGTTCATGGTGTTTAATGGACTATTTTTCCACCTGGGCATTCATTGAAGTGTATTCTTCTTCTCCCCTCCCCTCCAGAAAGAAGATTTATTATATTAAGGTCTCTCTTTAGGCTGTTGCAAAGAAGGCATTTTTCTTTTGGTTTCCAGTAGGTGGTGTTAATCCTTTTGGATCCCTGCTTTATATAAAGCCTTACTAATGCCTTTATTCCTATAAATATTTAATCATGCTTTCTACCCTCAGTCTCAGTCCCTGACAGTGTTAATGTTGCAGAAATGTTGTGAAACAAGACTGGCGACAAACCAAACACCACTCAGAGAGTTGGAGAACTCAGGTTTTTTATGCCAGCAGTCCCAAAAGAGCATCAGAACCATTACTCGAGAAAAATATGAGAACCCGGCCAGCTTTTTGGCCAGCTGGAGAAATCCTTTAGGAGGTATATGAATGTAGATCCCACTTCCCCTGCAGGGTTAGCTTTGTTAGACAAGTATTTTATTAGCCAGTCAGACCCTGATATCAGATACAAGCTTCAAAAGTTGCAAATAAGGCCACAGACTAACCAAAATCAATTACTAGATATGGCCTTCTTGGTCTATAACAATTGAGATCTTGAAGAAGGAAAAAGAGAACAGAATAAAGAAAACGACAAGCCAGGATTATGGTTGTATAATTGACCAGGCCCTTGGTACCCAACAAGCATCCTCAAGAGACAGGGGAATAAGGAGACATTGAGTTCTTGCTTCAAATGCAAGAAAGTAGGATATTGGGCAAAGGACTGTACTGAAAAGCCTCCGAGCCCCTGCCGCACATGCAAAGAAACTGGTACCTATTCCTGGCATTGGAGAGTTGACTGCCCATGCTCCCAGGGAGGAGGGCGGCCAGCCAACGCCCTAATAGCCCAGGTTGGGGAACTGTGTGAGTGAAGAGGCCCAGGGAAATCCTTGCTGCCCCTGTACAGGAATGTGGTCATCACTATCTAGGAACCCCGGGTAATTCTGGACATAATAGGTAAGCAAGTTCAGTTTCTTTTAGATACTGGGGTAACATATTCTGTTCTTCTTGCATTTGCAGGAAAACCCTCCTCACAAACTATGATTATCATAGGAGTAAGAGAAGGCAAGGTCAACCATGTCATTCCACTACTGACCTGCCAATTTGAAGATCAGATCTCTCAGTGGGAGTTTTTAATAGTTCCAATCTACCCAGCTCCCTCGTTATGATGGGATATTTTAACTAAATTAGGAGCAATATTATAACCCGGGTGTAGACCCCACCAGACTTTTAATGCTTCAAGAATCAGCTAACATATCAGAAAACATTGACCAACAAGTTAATCGAGTGGCTTGTTATAATGGCAAACCCAGGATAGCCATTACTGCTGCGCCAGTAAAAATTCAGCTTCTATTCTCCTTCACCAAGACCCAGACTTATTAGCTGGCCCAATGATAGGAGCACCTTCCCAGAGATCTTGGTAATCAAGAATTTTCTCCTCCTTTACCCTCGGACTCTCAGAAGAAAATGAGTTCTCTCACCCAAACCCCACAGACTGCCTTAGTGCCAGAGGTCTTTAAGATGTCCAATAACTGGCACAGGGCAGAGAAGGAAGTTCTTTGTCTAGGGACTAAGGCAGCACTTTAGCAGGAAACCCAAGACTCTGCCCTGATTAAGGCAGAAAGGAAAAGAGGTCCATGAAACCTCAGTAGGCAGGGACTACAACCCTTCTCAGCAGGAAGCAGATATGGAAGAAGAGACCTCCCATCCCTAAATATCCATACTAATAATAAAGGGGTTCATGGCTCTTAGAAAAGAGTTAAGCAGGAAAATTAGGGGCTTTCCAGGTCTGCCTGCAGAGACACTGAGGTCATCCTGTCTTACAAGGGGTACACCCTAATCCACCAATAATTAAATGAGTCATGGGGGTCCTGGTCCAGAATATGGAGTTGGGGATTCTGGCTTCTCCCATTTTCAGGTCCTCTTCTCATGTTCTTCATATATCTTGTATTTGGTCTCTATATCCTGAACTCTCTCCTCACGCCTAGAGCCCATAAATTACAGATGGTTGTGACATCTCGACCAACCTTATACCAGCCCCTAGGCCAGGAAGATAAGGAGGTTGATGCCCTTTAAGAATTTAAAGGGCATCAAAATGGGGGAATGAAAAGGAATTTTCCACTCAAATGGCTAACATTTAATCTGTAGATTTTCTTTAGTAATGGTACTACCTCTGTTCCAGGGCCATGGTCCTAGGGGTTCCTAGCAAAGGCCTCATCTGCCACCTGACAGGCCATTGTTAGAATGCAGTCCTTTTCAATGGTTGTACAGTAGGTGGCTAAAATAAGTTGGATATCTTTTGCTGGCTTTTCCTCGTTCTTTCCCGAGCTGGTCAGGCTGCTCAAGCTCACAAAGAGTGAAGTTTTCCTGGGGTCAACTTGACTCTGTAACCCCCTGAGAAGCCTTAAAAAATTTTTTTTTCTCAACATACAACAGTCGGCTTAGAGGAAACTCTCCCCATATTTGCCTTAGGGAGTTTCCCAAATAAACCTTAAAATTTCAAGAAAATAATTCAACAAAGGGCCCCTATGTCAAAAGGACCATTTGGAGACAGACAATTCTTAAGCCCAATCAGTAATTAATTGTCTCCCCTTGCCCCCATGTATCCCATCCTGTGTTGGTAACATAAAGACAAACAAGTGTGGGTGCCTCCTCCAGAGAGGAGACCACTCAGGTGCTCATCTGGCTATGTCCTGAAGGAGCTTAGGTGAAGCTTGGCCATAGCAGACTCAGCTTTGTGACTTATGCTCAATGCTGCCCTGGACCATATGCCGTACACTATGGAGCCGCAGATAAGCTCACTTGGACTCCGTAGCCTTTAGGGGACTTTAAGGGTGCCCATCCATGGAGCCACAAATTTGTACCTGTCTGAGTCAAGCCGACCTGGCTTCCCATTCACTCACTCATTCGCAGACCAGGTTGTACAGTAGGTGGCTAAAATAAGTTGGATATCTTTTGCATTGTCTCCCCACTTTTGGAAGGCCCTGATCTATGTTTTCCTCCCCTGGGAAGACGCTGATATCTTCCCCTCCTGGGAAGACTCTGGTGTCTTCCCCCACTTGGAAGACCCTGATGTCTTTCCCCCCTGGGAAGACCCTGATGTTTTCCTCCACCTTGGGAAGACACTGATGTCTTCCCGCACTGGGAAGACTCTGACCTGTGTCTTCTAACTGAATACTATGAGGTGATAAAGCTTCTCTTCCATCTGAAGATGGGACCTGATCAGGGGGCTGAGCCCTGAGGCCCTACCTTATCCTGTGGCTGCTCCTGGTGAGTTGGTCTGTCCTTCCTATGAGTCTGGTCAGGGGCTCAGCAGTCCTGGGATTTGGGGCATCAGTCCAATAAAGAACCTGGAATACCATCAGGTGGCATGCCTCCTCATTCGTCTTGGAGTCCCTCTACCCCGGCCTGGCTGAGCCACAAGTCCAGAGGCTCAAAAGGCTGGTGTGGTTGGAATTTCACTGTGTCTTCCAGAAATGTTTCAGAAAAGCTGTGAAACAAGACTGGCAAGAAACCAAGCACCACTCGGAGAGTTGGAGAATTCAGATTTATTATGCCAGTAGTCCCAGAAGAGTTAGTGCTTTGAAGATCTGGGCCCTGAGCTCAGGGGTAACCTTACTTTTATAGAGCTTAACAAGCAAAGGCAATGCATTTGTTCTTAATACGCAAAGGCCATACATCTGTTTTTAACAAGCAAAGGCAATACATCTGTTATCTAGACAGAACAAGCAAATGGGACGGTGAGTCTTCAGTTGATCTCAAGGTCACCTGTACCTTTGCCCTATGTGGCAAGCATGTCTACAGATTACAATGTTAGCCATTTGAGTGGAAAATTCCTCTCCATTTGCAACAGTTTCTGTAGTGTTTGCTCAGATTCCCCTGGGACTCTGCGATGTTCAGTCTCAGAGGATATGGGGGGAGGGGCCCTCTGGGTTGGGGGATGGGGACTGTGGCTCAGCTTTATGCTTTGCAACCACAGCTGGTAATAATCAATTGTCATTTCTCTTTCATTCCTGCTTCTCTGCCATCCCCACTTCTCTGTTTTCTACTCTGAACCCTGGTCACTGCTGCCAGCCATAGTGGAGCTCATAGCTCTGTCTGGCAGGGCTGTTCAGAGAACTCGCTGCTCCTTCACCCCTTTCCCCACTGCAGGGAGTTCTGGCTGTGAGAGGCTAGCTTCTTTGTTTCTCACAGTCTATGGCCCAACTCTTGCAGTTCTGACCTCTGGTAGCTTTCTTGCACAGATCCCACACTCAAACGTGCTGGTGTATAGTCTGGGTGTTTTTCGTTGAATTTTAGATGTTCAGCTTATTGTTGTTTCAAGGGGAGAGATCTGCAGACGTCTCTCACTCTGCCTTGTTTCTGGTATTAAACCAGTTGTTCTTACCTGGGAGTGATTTTGTCCTCAAGGGGACCCTTGGCAATGTCCAGAGATATTTTTGGTTGTCACAGTTTTGGGGGAGGGTCCTTCTGGCATCTAGTGGGTAGAGGCCAGCGATGCTGTTACACATCATACAACGCTCAAGCAGGTCACTGCCATGGTCTTAATTGTGTGCCCCACCCCCAAAGCTTTATTGAAGCCCTAATCCTTAATATGACTGTATGTGGAGATAGGGACTTTAGGAGATAATTCAGGTTAAGTGAGGTCATAAAGGTGGGGTTCTAATGTGATAGCATCGGTGGCCTTATAAATAAGGAAGCAAGACATCGCTCTTCCATGTGTAGGCACAGAAGAAGCCATCCACAATTGAAGGAGCTCTCTCTTTTTTTATGTTGATTACTTTAATATATGGAAATATTGATGACAAATACTTAAACAAAAACTAAAAAATTTAAAACTTGGGATATGAAAGTGAAGTTTTTACATTGACTTGGGCTCCAATTAAACCAAAAAGAACTCTCTTACCAGGAACAAATAGACCAGCACCTTGATCTTGGACTTCCCAGCCTCAGAATATGAGAAAATAAATTTCTGTTGTTCAGCAGATCCATCTAGGGGATTTCGTTATGGAAGCCCAAGGTGACAAAGGCAGCCCTACACAATACAGAGTTACCTGGTCCCAAATGACAGTAGTGCTGGAGTTGAGAAATCCTGTTAACATGTCAAATTTGAAGTTTCAGATATTCATATGCAAGTGGAGATTTCTGTGTAAGAGTATGATTTGTACGCCGGGTGACCGACTCGTCCTGGTTTTTACATTACATAACACTTTAAACAACAATTACATTAATTGTTAAAGAACCAACTTCTACAATATAAACATAATTGATACATATATATCACATATATGTGGAATCATTATATATGTGTATACATAATGAAATAGCTAATCTAGAAAAAAAGAAGCTTAACAGGAAAGATGAGGATCTTGGGTGTTGTGGTTTATGAGGCTTTTAAATGTAATACAGGAACATAGCAGTCAAAAGTATTTATCAATTACTACACATAAATCAAAATGCTGTGAGTTGCAACTGATATGTGTCAGAGAAAATATTGTGACATAAATACAAATGAATAAATTATGTCTATTATATTATATTATATTATATTATACACTCCTGTAATTTTTAGAAGACAAACAACCCTTTTAAAATGTATATATATAAGATCTTTACCTGATCAGAATTTCAAAAGACAAATTGACATAAGGACATTTGTTGGGAGAAATAATAAAAATAAAAACCTCTACCAACAAATCCATAAATGATAAACTGTATTATTACCTGCTGATTTGTGTGACATATTTTTCTAGCAGCAATCAGAAGCACAAGTATAGGTATAGGGAAGAAAGTAAAGTGACTGTGAACAGGGTGGGTTTTTTTTCCAAGTTAGAACAACTTTGGAGATGGAAAGATGATGAATTCAGGTTGGTTGGAAAAAGCTGATAAAATGATCTGAAGTACCCCCCCCCAAATATTAAGGTTTAGAGAATTAGATTTGGGCATTTACCTTGGAGAAATTGAAAGCATGAACTTAAATGAGATCAACCCAGATTCATGTCTGGGGAAAGGTGAGTCTACCATTGAACCCTAAAGCTCTGTCATTGGAAAACCTGAAAACCTGATGGTGCAGGGACAGCCAGAAATTAATAAAGAAAGCCAGTGAGATGACAACATCAAAGAGGAAGTGGTCATAGACAACTGACAGAGAAACAAAGATAAAGAGCTGAGAGGTATCCACTGCAAGTTCCAGGAAACTCATTAGTGTTTGTTAAAAAAACAGCTTCAGAGGAAGTGTGGGGTGAGAAACCAGTTTCCAGTGGTTGAGGAGTGACATGAGGGGGCAAAGCAAAGACAAACAGGGTGGGTGGTATCTTAGGGAAACTTGTGTCCAGGTCCATTGACCAGTAAGAGTAGAAAATGATGAACATTATTCCAAATAATTGTCTCTGTGTTCTGAAGATTAGCTCCTGTTTCTAACTCAGGGTTGGAAAACTTTGCTCCCACTGGTGGTGGTGGTGGTAGTGTTGGCAGTGGTGGTGGCAGTGGTGGTGGCAGTGGTGCTGGTGGTGGGGTAGTAACTGTGGGACATTGATAAATCCCTAGGATTACATCACATCCTCATAACATTACTAAGGACCTGCTGTTCCCTCCTTTTGGCAAATGAAGTTGGAAATAGAGGGGGCATATCTTGCCTTAGGAAAATGGATTTTAACAGAGATCAAATTTGGCCCTCTCTCCCCTTCCTCTTGATTCTTCAATAGATTTGTTGTATGAAATGGAATTAGAAAGATCAAAAGGCAGACTAGAGATCCAGCCTTATTGTTGTGATTGGGAATATGTAAGAACCTAGGGATATTGCAGAGTGGGGAGAGGTTGGGCTGAGTTAAGGAGGGAAAGTAGATGCCATTCTTAGCCTACAAACCTGACCTTTCCTAATATCCATGAAACCAAGATACTGTAGTATCAGCCTGCAGAAACAGATGGCCTAGCATGTCTTGAGAAAGGGAGATGGGCTAGACTAGTGCTGTGGTGTAGAGTGATGAGTGTGTGTGCTTTAAAAATATCTGTCTCTCTCTGCCTCTCTTTCTCTCTCTGTCTCTGTCTCTCTCTTCATCTACATCTATCTATCATCTATCATCTATCATCTATCTATTTATCATCTATCTATCATCTATCGCCTATATAATCTCCACACAATTGAGTATTATTCAGCCTTAAGAAAGAAAATTTTGCTATTTGTGACAACATGGATGGACCTGGAGGGCATTATGCCAAGTGAGATAAGTCATCAGAGAAAAACACATACTGCGTGTTCTCACTTATATGTGTGAAATCTAACAGATGAACTTGAAGAAGCAGAGAGTAGATGGTGGTTACCAGGGGCAGAAAGGTGCGAGAAATGGGGAAAAATTGTTAAGGGGACAAACTAGCAACTAGTAGATAAATAAGTCCTAGAGCTCTAACATGAAGTACAGCAATAATAGACAACAATACTGTATTATCGCTAAGAGACTAGAACTTAGTTATTCCCACCACACAAAAAAAGAAACAATTATGTAACACAATAGAGGTGTTAGTTAAAACTATGGCGACAATCATACTGCAATACATAAATATATCAAATCAACATGTTGTACACCTTGAACTTATAAAATGTTATATGTCAATTACATTTCAACTAAAAAATCCACCTTTCAATTTGGGAAGATGAACCACTAACTTGTATCTCTGACTCTGCCCCCAAATACCTTCTTCTTACACCTCATGGTTCATTGACTCATCAACACCAGTGGGTAGGGGTGAGGAGAAAAATGTCCCCTTCATCCATTCACTTGCCAAATTTACAAACTTCAGAGTTGCTGTTGACCCTACCACTTACTCAGCCATCATTTCTTTTTTCCCCCCTCTTTTATTCCAACCCCACTTCCACCCCTAACCTATGAATGTTGCTGTCTCCCCTTAAGAACTGGATCTCTGAAGGTGAGGCATCCTCTCCCACATACTCGCAGCGTGAACCCGGGGCCTGGCGCAACCAGAGATCGGTGCACCTGGAGACTGGCACACCTGGGGTATGGTCCGTGGCTCTACCTGTGATGTGAACCCAGGACCTTCTGCATGTAAAGCAGACGTGCTAACCACTACACTATGAAGCTACCCCTTAGCCATCATTTCTAAACACTAAAATGAAGTCTGGCTTCTGTGCCTAAAATATGTTAAGGGTGTCTATCTTCTCTCAGTAGTTATCAACTTTCATCCAGAATAATGTGGGAACCTTGTCACTGGTCTCACTGAATATGTTTTTTCAAAAGGAAATTAATTTAGCAAAAGAAGAACACAAAGAGATTTTATAACTGGGAAAATTCGTATTTACAAAAAAATATTGCAATTAGCTTATTCAGTGGTAAATATGAAAAATGTTCCCCATAATGTTGAAACTAAGAAAAAGATACCTGCTGTCATAACTCTTATTTATTAATGTCCTGGAGGTTCCAAGTAATAAAATTGGCAAAAAAATAAATAAATTTTAGAAAAAAATTCTAAAAATTTTTGAATCTAAAAATAACCTAAAACTGTTAAAATTAAGAAGTGAACTTTGCAAGACCACTGAATACGCAGTCTATATAAAAAAAAGTCAATTTTATTTTTATAATACCAGCAATAATAGCAATGTCATTATTTAAAGAATAATACCCCTTACAAAGTAAAAATTATGTGACTATGGATGTATCCAGAGGTGATATGACTAATGGATATATCTTGTGGATATTTAACAAAAGATGTGTATATTCTCTGCATAGACTATTATTTAGAGAAATTAGTGAAACATAGCACATCTATGGATCAAATATTATACAGGTTGAAACATTGAAGAGATAATGGTTTTCCCAAAATTGATCTGTAGCTTCAGTACATTCAGTACATTCTTATTCACAGCTTTAGTTGGTACTTTGTGAAAACTGACATTCTAAAGTTAACATTGAAATCTAAGGCACCCAAAATAATCAAGGAAATCTTGAAAAATGAAAACAAAGCTGGAGAATATATATTACCAAATCTTAAGATTATGTACCCATTGCCCATAGCTGGACCTCCCTCTGGATTACCAGTGGAACTCTTGTCTTCCTGGTTGTCAACCCCAGAAATAGGTGAGTCATTCTCAATTCTTTTCTCTGTCTTTTTTTGTGTTTTTAAAACTCTCCCACATAATTCCCTCTTCTCATTGAAATCAGAAGGATCTTTACACAGTTCACAATTCACCGTATCACATCCATGATCAAAATACGTAATGAGCTCCCATTACCTTAAGGATACAATGTGGATTTATTATTGCGAGTCTATGGCCGTGTTTGATCTTTCTTCAGCATTTGCTGGGTATCACCCAGAGTCACTCTCTCACAATCAAAGCTCTAGTTACACTGAATATTCTCCACCCTCTGTCTTGCATCTCAGCATGAATTGGTGCAGACGCCTACTTCCATCATCCCTTTCCTCACCTCTACATCCTCCTCAAGTTCTATTTAATGGAACCTTGTACAGGAGGAAGCTTCAATGACATTCTGATTTCCTCTATCACAAGACTTACTCCATTTTATTTACTCACTAATTTAAGATCTATACACCAGGCAATGAATCAATCCTGTCACATAAGGGATAATGTTTGCTCAGTGTGTTAGCCTTTCACTAGCACCTGACACATAGTAAGCTCTTGGGACAGAGACTGGAGTTGCCTAGTAAAACTCTGTCATATTATTCCCCACTTCATTGGTGACAGAAGTACCAGTTTGCCACAGAGTCACCTGGAATAAAGGCTACATTTCTCAACCTTGCTAACAGCTAAGTTCTGGCCATTGAGAAATAAATGGAAGTGTTGTGTAGCTGTTTCCAAAAATATTTATAACAAACAGTTGGCCAGTTCTGCCATTTCCTTCCTTCCTCCCTCCCTCCTTATCCTTCATTTTTCTGTCTAGAATACAAACCATGTCCAGTATTTCAAAAAGAGTAATGCAATATTTAACTAATTTGGCCTTGCCTTGTTGATGAGTTTTGGAAGATTTTGACTTGAACAGGTGAGAACAGCAGGGCCATGGATGGTAAAGACACTTCATTCCTCGAAGGAGGCTCCTTTGCCCGACTCAAACCCCTGCATCAATATCTTGAGGCCTAAAATACCTCTACTTTACACATGTTTTCCTTGAGACTCTACATTTCTTGCCATAAGTTAAAATACAAAAAACTTGGGATGTCATGAACCCATTCCAAGAAAAACCCTATCTCATTTTGGGATGAAGAAGACCATAATTTTATATTAATTTAGAAATTCTTGGACCTTAGAATACCTGATAGGTGAAGAACAGAAAAATAATTCAGTATTGGGGCCACTGGCAATAAGGTAATAATTGGTGAAATTATCAATTTCCTATAATATTGGGAATTATAATGGTTACCATGCCTTGAGTAACTTATATATGTCAGAGCTTAGGCTTGATATTTTTTATCTCATCAAGTTTTTATGTTATCCCTTTGAGGTTGAAATTATTATTCTGTGATATTTAATAGAAAATTCAGATTTATAGGATGAATTTGACCGGAATATTGGAGTGGGGCTGGGACCCATATGATGGTTATATTAATGGGTTAATCAAGTAGAAATTTTCAAGGAGGAAAGATTCGTGGTGCCCAGACAGCACATCAAGGACCATACTCAAATTCTGAGCTGTTCTCCAGCCCCATTTATATATCCATTGATTCAACATTTATTTCCTGAGAACTCTCTTAGCTGTGGGAGCTGTGAGCACAGCCATTACAGCTGACATAGAATTAACTCACATGAGTTGATGGTAGAGACGGGAAGATGTATATGTATGCAATAGCAGGATTGAAGTAGTAAATGTGATATTATAAGTCAAGCTGGAGGATTTGAGAAACAATCTTGGAGGAGCTGATATCTACTAAGAGAAACAAGGAATAAGGCAAGGATAAAGCAAGAAGACAGAATCCTGTGGGGGATGGGACAGAGGGAATCGGTACATGGCTGAGATCCAGGAACGGCATACTTATATAGTGACCCTGCTTGTTTACCACCTGCATCTCCATTGATTGGCTGTTGCCTCTCTGGCTCATGTTCCATTTAATAAATGCCTGTTCTGTACTGGATGTTAAACATTTTGAATGACATCCACAGAGAAAGCAAAGATGAAATTGAGGTGAAGACCACCATGGGAAGGGAATATGCCCTGGGGCCATGGCATTTAAGATGTTTTTAGGACAGACCAGAGTGGTTAAAAATTTGGTTTGTGGCAAGCAGGCACAAAAATACTTAGAACCTAAAGAGACAATGAGATCTGCCTGCAGATGAAATTCAGCATTTTCATCCCCTGCCCCCACCCCACCACCTCCTGCTTCCTCTAGGGTGGTTCATTAAACTCCATGCAGTTGTCATTTCATTTTCTGCAATGACTATTTCCTTCATGGGTATAAGATAGAGATCACACAGCCCAAGGTCAAGATCTGCTTTCAGCTCTACCTATGGCTACTGCATCTCTTGGTCATTCGTCCAGGTGTTTTTCTTTTCTGAAACTTCTTCTGCATTCCCAACTCAAAGCCAAGTTAGCTCCCTCTTGAGTCTTCTTACTGCGAAGCCGGTCTTCAGCCAGGATACACACAAGGGCCACCAGGACCAGGAAAGCCAGACAAATCTGAAGAAGATTCTGGGTAGTGTGATCCCACAGGGCAGGAGCTGGGGTCAGAGAAACAGTGATCACTGACCAGAACATATGAACACTACCTCACCCCACTTCTCATTTCCAGATCATGCTCCAAGCTCCTTCCTTTAGAGCCCACATCCCCAGCTGCTTGCTCACCTTCCTGGAATCCCGTCTTTGTGGTTACTAAGTAGGGCTCCCAAGAGTCTGCAGATGATAAGAAATGTGGAGAATTGAGTAAAACAGCTGGTGTTAGTGTCCTCTACCCCAGTTTCTCCTTCCCTTGGATATACCCCACAACACTCTGTTGTTTTTCAAGGTCCCTATCTCACACTTCAGGTCCTAGTAGCTTCATTGGGCAGGGGGAGTGGAGGAGTCAAAAGACAGATGGACCTGAGGAAGAATTCTTCTCTAGGACTGGTAAGTGTGTGTCTTCATGCCAGTCATAGCTTCATCTGAGCCTCAGTCTCCTCATTAAGTCCATTAATACCATTTTTTCTTCTTCTTAGAGAGTAAAATTCAGTCTTACCATTTTCTTCAAGGTCCTAAATGAGCTGCCCCACCCTATCCCCACCTCTCTGACATCATTTCCAGTCCCACTGGCCCCCTTGCTGGTTTTTGTTTGTTTGTTTGTTTTTATCACACTGGCCACCTTCCTGCCTTGGAGCATATGCTGTGGCCATTCCTTCCTTCTTCTCTGTGAGGCCCACTCAGGCAACTCTATTGACTATTGCTACCTAGCCTCCCAATAGTCTTAACTCCATTTGTTTCCATACCGCCATTTCTTCCTCGTGGATGGTATAATTGATGTATGTATTCTGACTTTGACTTATAGTCTGTATTGTCCTGCTAGAATACAAGTGCACAAGAGCAAGGGTATCTGCCTGGTTTACTGGTGTAACTATAGGTCATGGCACACACTATCTACTCAACATATTTTTAAATAAATACCATTTTTTTTAGTGTCATCGGTTTGATTCCTACCCCAAGTTTAGAAGTACCAGTTACTCACCAGAAGAAGATGGCTGCTCTGTGGGTGTGAGGCTGGTGTTCTCAGTACCTCCTGATAATGGAGATAAGGAAAAAGTAAGGGCTTTGGGTTGCCTCTGGCCTTTCCACCAGTTCTCTCAATCCTCCCCCTCCCTATCTCTCTGTGTAGGTGTTTCTTCTTATGAACAAAGAACTGGGCCTGTAGGAAATGGATGTAGGTGATGGCATTGGTGGAAGCTACCCTATCTACATCTTCCCATTTATCTCTCATCACTGGTTGGGTTCACTTAGGGTTCCAGAGAGGACATGGGGGAAAATTGGGGGTTTTCTCACCTGTGACCAGGAGTGTTACAGGCTCACTGGGGAAAGACCATACATGGTTGTTATAAGAACCGAAACATCTGTAGGTCCCTCTGTGGGCTGTGGTCACAGGGCTCATAGAGAACTCCGCCTGCATATTCCCATATCTGCGCTGTGGGTGGCTGGATCTCCCCTCCTTGAGCAGAAAGAATGTGCTTGTCGCAGTCTCTAGGTGACAATAGAAGGTCACCTTCTCTCCTGATATCACCTCAGACCCAGGATGAACTGAGAGGGTGGGTTTGTCATACATTCCTGTGAGAGAAGGTGGCTGGTAGTCAAAGGGCATCTTTATTCTCCCTCCAATATGTCCCATCTTCCTTATTCTTAAGACCAGGGTATCAGCTCTCTAGAATCTCAGCCTCTTCTAATTTCCAGATTTGTCTTGGTCATGGATGCACCCTCCAAAATCTCTCCTTTCAAGATCGAGACTCTTCTGTAGCTATTGGGGGTGTGTTAATTTGAATCTCTCTCTGGGAATTGCCATGGAGCAGTGGTTCTCAGAGTTTTGTCCTTGGGACCAGCAATATCAGCACCACCTAGAAGCTTGCTAAAAATGCAAATTCTTAGGCTCCACCCCAGACCCACCGCATCAGGGAAGGACTTAGGGATGGGGCAGCTATTTGTGTTGTAAAAAAAACATTATTTTTATTGTAAAATACCTGCAACATTAAACTCACATCTAAACCATTTTAAGTGTACCATTTGGTGGTGTTAAAATGCATTCACACTGTTGTGCAACTATCACAACAATGGGTCTCCTGCCCCTCACAGGATTCTTTTCATTTTGCAAAACTGAAACTTTGTCCTCATCAAACAATAATATCCTATTCCTCCCCCTCCCCCAGCCCCTGTCAACCACCATTCTACTTCCTATCTTTATGAATTTGACTGTTTTTGATAACTTATATACACAGAACCATAAAGTATTTGTCCTTTTGTGATTGGCTTATTGCACTTTCCATAATGACCTCAAAGTTCATCCACATTGTAGCCTTGTCAGAATTTCTTTCCTTTTTACAGCTGAATAATATTCCTCTGTGTGGATGGACTGTGTTTGGTTTGTCCCTTCATTTGTGGATGGACACTTGGGTTGTTTCTACCTTTTGGAGATGATAAGCAGTGCCTCCATGAACATGATGTGCTAAAGCCATCTGTGTTTTTATAAGTCTTCCTGGTGATTCTGTTTTCTCAAGTTTAAGAACATCCCTCAGCTAAAAGGGAGCCAAGATTACCCTCCTCCCATTCTACTCTGTTTCTTTCCACGCCATCATTTCCTCCTCACGTGTTATCTAATTGATTTATGTGTCCTAACTTGGATACATGGCCTGTCTTTTCCTATTAGAATGCAAGTGCTACAAGAGCAAGGGTATTTGTCTGGAACCTCCCTAGAAGTGGTTCTCGTCCAATCACTGGTTGATGCTAGGGGCAGGTTACAGGACCCCTAGCCTCATTTTGTGACTACACTAAAGGGTCATCTCAGGTCCAGAGTTTCACATTTGCTTGGCCTGATTCAGACTAAGAATTGCAGTCCAACTTCACCTGTCCGGCCTGTTTTTCTCATCCAGTGCAGGTGCTGTTTTTTGAGGACACTCCTCAGTTCTCCCTTCCTGCACATAAACATCTATCTCAGAATCTCTTACCTGAAGAAACTGACCTAGGACAAATCCACTCCGAAGACACAGAGATAACTCTCAGTAGATAACCAAGGGGAAGCCAAGGGGATGACTCTGCAGATGGAGGTTACCTGTGATCACCAGATCCAAAGGGTCACTGGGATTTGACCATAGCTCTCCACTTCGATAGGAACACCTATATTGCCCTGCCGTCTTTGAGGTCATGGTATGGATGGAGAACTTGACTTTGTTCATCATTCCAGGTGGATTCGATTTCTCCAAAGCAGAAAGTTGTCCCTCAAAGTACAGTTGGTACTCAGTGGCCTTGTGCATTCCTTGGCACCAGATGATCACCGGCATTCCGTTTGGAATTATGAAATTGGGCTTGGCCCAGATGGTAGGTTTGGAGAGAGTCTCTGGAAGAGAATCAGAAGCTGGTGTTGCAAAGTTCTTCACCACCCTAATTTTTACCCATGCTGGCCTCAAGCCCTTCCAGCAAACCACATCCCCTGCCTTCTCCTTCCCTTGTTGTCAGGTGGATATGTAGTTTGAACTGAGAAGAGTGACTGTTGGGCTTTGAAGGAAGGACTCACGTATCTGGGAGCTGACCCTCTGGCTCAGATACAGACCTGGAAGACAAGAAGAATGAGACGTGCTGCTCCCCACCCCCGACACCTGAATTCCATCTCCTTTTCATGGAGGAACTCACCAAGGAAGAGCAGGGTAGTGAGTGTACGAGGCATAGCATAGATTCTGCCAGGTGAATATGAAATGGCTGAGTGGAGACATGAGTCCAGATGGCCAGGGAGATGCACAGGATGTGGTGGTGAGGCCCACCAACAATCACCATGGGGCTTTCCTGTTAACTGTTTTACAAGAAGGTTCACAGTTCGCAGTTTCCTCCACTTCTGACCATTGGGCGTAAGGAAAGAACATGGTTCTCATGACACATCTGATCATATCTGAGGGCTAACCAGATCCTCTCACAATTGCCTGCCCTACCTGAAACTTATTGCTGGGTCAGCTTTTAAATTTTTAAATGTGGACACTAAGCCCAGGGAAGGCATAAGGCAGTGTTTAAGTGAAAACCTTAGAATCATTCTAAAAAATATGTGTTTAACCTTGGGCCCTCCTGTGTACAGCATGCGTAGGCTTGGGTAAGTCAATTGGTTTAATTTACATGGAATGATAAACCATCTTCAAAGCTTTGTTACAATATTTAAATCAAATGCTATTTTTAAAGCAAAAAAGTGTTCTATTTCCTACATAAGTACATTCCTTTAGTCTGTTACAGAAATGATTTAAAAAATTAAAAAGAAATTAACTATTAAAATATAATAAAATTAAAGTTAGCATTAATGATTAAATTTATATTAAAATTATTTAATGCAAAGTATAAGATATTAAATAGTTTAATATATTTTAAAACTCAAAATGCATTCATTGTTTTTTTTCAAAGTGTCTAAACAATTTTTGAAAATGAAATGTTATGCTAATTTGTATTTTGCCTGACATTCTCTGAGAAAATCTTCCCCAATCTATTAGCTTTTGTTCTTAATTCTTGATGTTGTTGAATATTTTCCATTCCCATTCTTATTTATATACAGTAAAATTCACTTGTTTGGTGTTTAATTTTGATAAATACATATAGTCATGTGACCAACATCAGTCAAAATATAAACGCTTCATCCTCATATGAGTGATATCAGTAATATTTGTCCTGTGTATCTGGCTTATTTCATTTAGCACAAAGTCTTCTGGGTTCATCCATATTGTAGCAAATGACAGGATTTCTTTTCCATAATTTTTTGTTCTCTTTGATCCTTAGCTCTCAATTCCAGAATTCCTCTTCTCCAGCCAGCCCATATCCATCCATTTTATCTTTCTAGCTAGTCTTCACAAAATGTCCTTATAACATTTTAAGGAATTTGTCATAACTATGTGTCTATAACATCTCGCTCAGAAGCTATCTTGGAAAAGAAAAGCTAATGTGAGATGTTCATTCTTGATTGAGATGGTAGCTCAGACATCAAACTCCTAGGCAGATTATTATTATTTTTTTTAACATTAAAGGTCTTTTTATTTCAGACTTGATGTGAAGAGAAAGGATGCCATTTTCAAATAGTCAAATGTATATACACACTGTACAGGAAAGAGTTAACAGAGCAGTTCTGAAGTTTGTATCTTCAAAAGAGCCCATTTGAAGGATTGGTTTTGGCTGGCAGTTGGGAATCTGCTAAACACCTGCTTTCTTCTCCTTCTTCTTCTTCTTCTTCTTCTTCTTCTTCTTCTTCTTCTTCTTCTTCTTCTTCTTCTTCTTCTTCTTCTTCTTCTTCTTCTTCCTCCTCCTCCTCCTCCTCCTCCACCTCCTCCTCCTCTTCCTCTTCCTCTTCTTCTTCCTCTTCTTCTTCCTCTTCTCCTCCTTCTCCTTCTCCTCCTTCTCCTTCTCCTCCTCCTCCTGCTCCTCCTCCTCCTCCTCCTCCTCCTCCTCTTACTTTCTCTGCTTCTTCCTCTTCCTCTTCATCCTCCCCTCCCCCTCCTCCTTCTCCTCCTCATTTTTTTTTATTAGTTTCAAGTATATAGTGCATTGGTTAGACATTTATATAGTTTATTAAACAATCTCACTAGTTGCTCCTTCTCTCCTCTGGTTTTGCACCTAGTCAATATATTAATGCTAACTGCATTCCCTATGCCATGCTCCCCAACCCTGTGACCACCTATCAACTGCTAATTTGTACTTCTTTAACCCTTCACCCCATTATTCCAGCCCCCAAACCCCCATCCCCTCCGTCTGTCACCAAATTGTCCTCTGTTTTTGATTAGTATGTTCTTTTTTTTGAGTCTGTTTTTGATTAGTATGTTCTTTTTTTCTTTAGATTCCGCATATAAGTGAAATAATATGATATTTACCTTTCTCTAACTGACTTAAGTCACTCAGCATAATAACCTGTAGGTCTATTCATTTTGCAAATGATAGAATTTCATTTTTAATGACTAAGTAATATTCCATTGAATATATGAACCATAACTTCTTTATCCAATCATCTGTTGATGGGCATTTAGTTTGCTTCCATATCTTGGCTATTGTAAATTGTGCTGCCATGAATATTGGGGTACATAGATCTTTACAAATTATTGTTTTGGTTTCCTTTGGATAAATACCTAGAAATGCAATTGCTGGGTCAAAAGGTATATCCATTTTTAATTTATTGAGGAACCTCCAGACTATTTTCCATAGTAACTGTACTAATTTGCAGTCCCCCCAACAACATATGAGGGTTCCTTTTTCACCGCATCCTCGCCAACACTTGTTATTCTTTGATTTACTGAAAATAGCCATTCTGACAAGTGTGAGATGATATCACACTGCGATTTTAATTTGCATTTCTCTGATGATTAGTGACCTTGAGCATCTTTTCATATGTCTATTGGCCATCTGTATTTCCTCTTTGGAGAAGTGTCTGTTTAGGTCTTCTGCCCATTTTTAAATTGGATTTTTTTTTTATTGTTGTTGAGTTGTATGAGTCCTTAATATATTTTAGATATTAACCTCTTATCAGATGTATCATTAATGAATATCTTCTCCCAATCAGTTGGTTGTCTTTTCATTTTGTTGATGGTTTATTTAACTGTACAAAAACTTTTTAGTTTGATGTACTCCCATTTGTTTATTTTTTATTTTGTTTCTCTAGCCTGGGGAGATATATCCAAAAAGAAATTACTGTTAGCAGTATCAGAGAGTTTACTGCCTATGTTTTCTTCTAGAAATTTTATAGTTTTGGGGCTTACATTTAAGTCTTTAATCCATTTTGAGTCTATTCTTGTATACAGTGTAAGAAGGTAGTCTAGTATTTTTTTTTTGCATATGTCTGTCCAATTCATGTCCATGAATCTCTGTTTGTCCTGTTCACTTGTTGCTTTTAGAATTATATCCCACATATAAGTGATATCATATGATTTTCAACGTTTTTTGTCTGGCTTATTTCGTTTAGTATGATTATCTTGAGGTCCAATCATGTCGCAAAGGGCAGTATTTCATCTCTTCTTATGGGTGAGTAATATTCCATAGTATATATGTACCACAGCTTCTTTATCCAATCATTTGTCATAGGACACTTCAGTTGCTTCCATATCTTGGCTATTGTGAATAATGCTGCTGTGAACATTGGTGTACAAATATCTTTTCGCATATGAGTTTTCAAGGCTTTGGGGTAAATACCTAGTAGAAGGATTGCTGGATCATATGGTAAATCAATTCTTAGTTTTTTGAGGAAACTCTATACTGTTTTCCATAGTGGCTGTACCACTTTGCGGTCCCACCAGCAGTGTATGAGGGTTCCTTTTTCTCCACATTTTCTCCAATGTTTGTCGTTACTTGTCCTGTTGATTAAATCTTCTAACAGGTGTGAGATGGCATCTCATTGTGGTTTTGATTTGCATTTCCCTAATAGCTAGCGATTTTGAGCATCTTTTCATATATTTGTTGGCCATTTGTATGTCCTCTAGGGAGAAATGTCTGTTTAGGTCCTCTGTCTATTTTTCGATTGGATCATTTGTTTTTTTGTTGTTGTTATTGAGTGGTATGAGTTCTTTGTATATTTTGGATATTGAACCCTTGTCAGAGGTGTCGCTTGCAAATTTATTTTTCCATTCAGATGGTTGTTTCTTTACCTTGATGATGGGTATTTTAACAGTACAGCTTTTTTAGTTTGAAGTAGTTCCATTAATTTATTTTTGCTTTTCCTTCCCTTTCCTTTGAGGTCAAATTCATAAAATCCTCTTTAAGCCCAAGGTCTATTAGTTTAGTTCTTATGTATTCTTCTATACAATTTATTGTTTCAGGTCCTGTATTCAGGTCCTTAATCCATTCTGAGTTAATTTTTGTGTGTGGTGATAGACAGCAGTCTGGTTTCATTCCTTCATAGGTGGCTTTCCAGTTTTTCCAGCACCATTTATTGAAGAAGCTTTCCTTTCTCCACTGTATGTTTTTGGCTTATTGTCAAAAATTATTTGCCCATATAAATATGAGTTTACTTCTGGACTCTCAGTTTTGTTCCACTGGGCTATGTGTCTGGTTTGCTGATACTACCATATTGTTTTGATTACTGTCGCTTTGTAGTATAATTTGAAGTTGAGCAGAGTGATGCCTCCAGCCTCGTTCTTTTTTCTTAGGACGGCTTTGGCAATTCGGGGTCTTTCGTGCTTCCATACAAATATGATGATTTTTTTGTTCTATTTCTTAAAAAAATGCTGATGAGATTTCGATGGCGATTGCATTAAATTTGTACAATACTTTAGGAAATAAGGTCATTTTAACTATGTTGATTCTTCTAATCCAAGAACACAGAATATCTTTTCACTTCTTTGTATCTTCGATTTCTTTTAATAGGGTCTTATAATTTTCATTATACAGATTCTTTGCATGTTTTGTTAGATTTATTCCTAGGTATTTTATTCTTTTTGTTGCAATTGCAAAAGGAATTATTTTTTCCACTTTTTTTCCCTGACACTTCATTATTAGAGTTTAGGAACACCGTGGATTTTTGAACACTGATTTTGTATCCAGAAAGTTTACTCTATTTGCTTATTGTTCTAATGCAGTGTCCTTGTGGAGTCTTTAGGGTTTTCTATATAGAGAATCACGTCATCTGCAAATAGTGACAATTCGACTTCTTTGTTTCCTATTTGGATGCCTTTTATATCTTTCTTTTGCATGATTACACTTGCGAGGACCTCCAATGTTATATTGAATAACAGTGGCGATAGTGGACAGCCTTGATTTGTTTCTAATCTTAGAGGGAAGGATTTTAGTATTTAACCAGTAACTATAATGTTGGCTGAGGGTTTGTCATATATGGCTTTTATTATATTAAGGTACTTTCCTTTTAATACAATTTTGTTAAGTGTTTTATCATAAATGGATGCCATATTTTGTCAAGGCTTTTTCTGCATCTGTTGATATGATCATATGATTCTGATTTTTTAATTAGTTTATGTGGTGCATCACATTAATCGATTCGCATATGTCGAACCATCCCTGTGCCTCTGGGATGAAGCCCACTTGATTGTGGTGTATAATCTTTTGAATACATTGCCGTATTCTGTTTGCTAGTGTTTTATTTAGGATTTTTGCATCTGTGTTCATGAGAGATATTGGTCTGTAGCTTTCTTGTTTTGTGTCATCCTTACTAGATTTTGGTATCAGGGTGAAATTGGCCTCATAAAATGAATTAGGAGATATTGCCTCCTCTTTGATTTTTTGGAAGAATTTGAGGAGAATAGATAATTAAATCTTCTTTGAATGTTTTAGAATTCACTGGTGAAGACATCTGGTCCTGAATTTTTCTTTTTTGGTAGGTAATTGATGATTGTTTCAATTTCCATACTGCTGATCGGCCTATTTAGATTATCCAGTTCTTCTTGATTCAGTCTAGGAAGGCTGTATCTTTCTAAGTACTTCTCTGTTTCTTCTAGGTTATTAAATTTTGTGTTGTATACTTTTTCACAGTATTTTTGTATCATCCTTTGTATTTTTGCGATATCAGTCGTAATTTCTCCTCTTTCATTCCTGATTTTGTTTATTTGTGTCTATTCTCTTTTTTCTTTCTTGAGTCTAGCCAGGGGTTTGCCAAATTTATTAACCTTTTCAAAGAACTGTTCTTTGTTGCATTTAGTTTTTCTATTGTTTTCCTTTGTTTGTTTTCAATTTCATTAATTCTGCTCTAATTTTGATTATTTGTTTTCTTCTGCTGATTTTAGGCTTCATTTGTTTTTCCTTATCTAGTTTTTAAGATGAAGTGTTAGGTTGTTTATTTGAGCTAGTTCTTGATTTTGGAGATAGGCCTGCAATGATATGAACTTTCCTCTTATGACCGTTTTTGCTGTGTCCCAAGTTTGGACATGTTGTATTATCATTATCATTCATTTATAAGTATCTCTTGATCTCTTTTCATTTTTTCTCTGACTCAGACATTTTCAGTAGTATGTTCTTTAATCTCCATGTATATGTGATTCTTCCCAGTTTCTTTTTACAGTTGATCTCTAGTTTCAAAGCATTATGATCAGAGAATATGGTTGGTATGATTTCGACCCTCTTATATTTGTTGAGGCTTTCTGTGTCCCCATATTTGGTCAATCCTTGTGAATAATCTATGTGCACTAGAGAAAAATGTATAAGTAGCTGTTTGGGAATGAAAGGCCCGTAAATGTCAATTATGTCCAGTTGGTCTAATGTATTATTTAAGGATGTTATTTCCTTATTGATTTTCTGTTTAGATGATCTGTCCATATCCGACAATGAGGTCCCCTACCATGATAGTGTTTTGGTCTGTTTCTCCCTTTAGTTCTGTTAGTAATTCCTTTTCATATTTCAGGGCTCTCTGATTGGGAGCATAGATATTAATAAGTGTTATATCTTCTTGGTGTATGATTCCCTTTATCATTATGAAGCATCCCTCAGTATCTTTCTTTACCTTTTTATTTTGAAATATGCTTCATCGGGTATTAGTTCTGCTACTTTTGCTTTTCTCTGAGTGCTATTTACTTGAACTATCATTTTCCACCCTTTCACTTTGTGTCTATATTTGTCTTTGGAACTGAGATATGTCTCCTGGAGGAAGCTTATGGTTGGGCTTTGTTTTTTGAACCATTCTACAACTCTGTGCCTTTTTATTGGTGTGTTCAGTCCTTTACATTTAGAGTGATTATTGAAATATGAGGTCTTCTTATTTTATCTTTTGCTTTCTGATAGCTCACTGTTTCCATTGCTTCTTTGTTCTTGTGTGTCTGTTTTTTCTCTTTAAATTTTTTATTTTGGTTGGGTTTTGTGGATTTTACCTCTGGTCCTTCTTGTTTTACATTATATACTTCAATTCTGAATCTTCGGTGTGTGGTTAACATTACAAATATGTAGAAGATAGTATATATATATATATATGTAGTATTATATATATACACATTATATATATTATATATGTAGTATTATATATACACATTATATATATAATATTATATATATGTAATATTATATATATATCCATTTTCTTCTGCATGTGCCTTATCTCCATTCCCCTTTGTGAATCTGGATCTTTGAATCCTCCCTCTCTGTTATTGTTGTTTCAATTTGTCCCTATGTATGCTGAATGTTCACTACTATCTTGAAATAGCAAATCTCTTCTTATTGTTTAAGCTTGTAATGCCTGGTTCTTAGTGAGGGTTGTAGTCCTCTGCTTCTATCTGCCTGCGAGTCGTCATACTCACAGTTACGTATTTTTTTTTGTCATTTTGTTTTAGGTAATCTGATCTCTTTCAGTATTTCCTCTAATGCAGACCTCATAGTGGAGAATTCCCTCAATTTCTGCATGTCTGGAAATATATTTATTTATCCTTCTCATCTAAAGGAGAACTTTGCTGGATACATTATTTTTGGCTGGCAGTTCCTTTCATTTAATAGTTTGAATATTTGGTTCCATTCCTTTCTGGCTTTTAAGATTTGTGCTGAGAAGTCTCGTGATAATTTAATGGGTTTTCCTTTAGAGGTTACCATCTCCATTTCCCTGGCTGTCCTGAGAATTCTTTATTTTTCTTTGATTTTTTGGTAATTTTAATATAATATGTCTCAGAGAGGGCCTTTTTGGGTTGATATAATTGGGTGTTCTGTTGACTTCTTCAATGCCAAGCTCCAGCTCATTTCTTAGATTTGGGAAGTTCTTGTCAACTATTTGTCTGAAAATACTTTCTAATTCCTGCTTCTTTTCCTCCCCTTTGAGAATGCCCAGTATTCTTATATTTCCTTTCCTGATAGTATCAGCGAGTTCTTGAATTTCTCTTTTATTATTTTTCATTCTTTGGTTTCTCCCTTCTTCCTTCTGATTTATTTCTAGATTTTTGTGTTCGATATCACTGATCCTTACCTCCATTTGGTTGACTCTATTTCCTAAGCTGCTATTTTATTTTTCATTTCTCAATGTATTCCTCATCTCCATAATTTCTATTTTTTTCATGGGTTTTGATTTCCTTGTTAAAGAACTCATTCTGGTCATCCATTTTTTTAATTCCTGGAATTATTGATATGAATTATTTTGTATCTCATTTTATTTTTTAAAAATATCATCTTGAATTCTCTGTCATTTAAGTTGCATATTTCTGTCTTTAAGTTTATTTTCTGGAGAGTTTTTTCTTTCTTTCTGAGCCACCTTGTCACCTTGTTTGTTCATGGTGTTTGATGGACTATTTCTGGGCATTAATAAAAGTGTGTTCTGCTTTTTTTTCCAGAAAAATTTATTACATAAAGGTCTCCCTTTAGTCTGTTGCAAAGAAGATGTTTTTCTTTTGGTTTCCTGTAGGTAGTAGCATCTAAGTCTCTTGGATCCCTACTTTATTTAAGTCTTACTGATACCTTTTCTTTTCTTATAAGTGTTCAGTCACGCTTGCTACCTTCAGTCCCTCTTGCTGTTCGTGTAAGAGACAGTCATGGTAGCATTTCCTCAGATTCACCTGGTGCTCTGTAGTGTTTGGTCTTGTAGGATATGGGGGTAGAGGACCTTTGGGTTGAAGAATGATGGCTGCAGCTCAGCTTCATGTTTTGCAGCCGTGGCTGGTTATAATCAACTGTTGCTTCTCTGCTATTCCCACTTCCTGCTTCTGCCCTGATCCCTGGACACTGCTGCTGCATGGAGCTCACAGTTCTCTCAGGCAGGGTTCTTCAGGCCACCCACCACACCTTCTCCCCTCCCCATCCTCCTGCAGGGAGTTCCAGGTGTGGGAGGCAGCTTCTTTGTTTCTCCAGTCTACTGTCCAACTCCTGAGGTTCTGATCTGTGTAGTTCTTATTCACAGATCCCTCGCTCAGATATGCTTGTGTGCCATTTGCGTGTTGTGTGGTTTTTTTTTTGTTTTTTTGTTTTTTGTTTTTAGTTTTAGATGCTCAGCTTATTGTTGTTTCAAAGGGAAAGATCTGAGGACTTCTCTCACTCCTTCATGCTTCCCACAATCTAATTTCAGAACTTTTCATCACCCGCCTCCCAAATAAACCCAATACACACTAGTAGTTCCTTTTCATTACCCCTTCACTCTCCTAGCCCTAGACAACCACTAACCTACTTGCAGTATCTATAGACCACAAAGAACTTTTTTCAAACTGTGGTAAAATATATATAACATAAAATTTCCATTTCAATTATTTTTAAAGACTTTTAAAATTGTGGTTAAAAGCACTTAACATGAAATTTGTCATCCTTGCCATTTTTAAGTATGTAGTTCTGTAGCGTGAAGCACATCCACATTGTTGTGAACTAGATCCCCAAAGCTTTTCATCCTGCAAAACCATATTTTATACCCTCCAGATGTAGTTGTTGTTTAACGGGCATAAGATTTCTTTATAACAATTTTAAAGTGTATGGTTCAAGACATTTACATTGTTGGGTGACCATCCCCACTATCAATCTCCAGAACTTTTTTTCATCCCAAACTAAAGCTCAATATCCATATATTTGTATCATCCAAATCACATCATTTCTGAGCCTTTATTTGCTTATGTGACACGTGGGTTTATTATAATAAAACTCACTAGGTTACAGTATGCTCATATAAATGAAATGACCAGTGTAAAGCCTAACACTGAACTTCAGGTCATGGTTTATAAGCTCCCATACTCTTTGCCTGTAAGCCAAACCTTATACTTAACTGAAGTCAATCCAATATTTGAACTGTAAAAGACTAATTCACTCACCATTCAATGACTGAAAGAAAAAGGCAAAGCCAAATTTATTTTTACTCTAATAAGGGAGCGTTACTGGCCAGACATGATATCTCTGAGTAAAGTCTACCAATAATCTTACAATAATGAGGTTTTTGAGAGATGTGGATTTTCAGGAACTCTTGTGGTTTGACATCATCTATGGAAGCATATTTATTTGAGGGAGACTATTTTGATTGATTATCAATTACAAGTGTGTTTATTTGAGTGAACCCATTTCTGATTGGCCAACATTCAACCAATCAAAAGCAAAGAACTATCCGATAGGTTGAATGGCTGAGACATTTTCACTGAATGGAGTGGTTCTAATGGCACTTTGTTATCATAGCTATGAGACAAAAAAGTCTTTTCCCAGGAGTGCAAGACCTTTTTATTCTTACAATCCTTTTCCAAACAAGATCCTGCCTCTACAAAATCATATATTGGAGGCTAATCTTATCCATCTCTGGGAATCAAATCTCATATTGCATTTCTTTGGTCCAAATCTTGGATCTCATGTAAAGTCTCCTATTCTCTCTCCTCCAAAATCGTGGCATGTCCCTGTTGTTTTTTCATGCCCAATTACTAACGTCTTCTCCATCGACTTATGTATTTATAATTTCAAAAAATAAATAAATCCAACATTTTATATTTTCTAGACCTTATGATGACTACCACCAAAAAATTGAACCAATTAGACTAAGTAGCTCAAAGAGTGGAGATAACCCAAAGGAGACACTTGTTTCATAAGTTTATCTACAAATGAATGTTGAAGAATGTGGGGATTAGATTTGCTGATGCCCCATGGAGTCAAAAATTTATGTGTAACTTTTGACTCCACCCAAACTTTACAAGTAATAACCTACTGTTGACTGGAAGCTTTACTGATAATGTAAAGTGTGAATTAACACATATTTTGTATGTTATGTGTATTATATACTATATTCTTATAACAAAGTAAGCCAGAGGGAAAAAAGGTTACTAAAAACTCATCAGGAAGAGAAAATATATTTACAGTATTTATGGAAAAAGTTCAAGTATAAATGGACCCACACAATTCAAAACTGTATTATTCAAGAGTTAATACCTTTTGCATTGGAGGAGGCATGAGACATTTTGAAATGTGTTGAATTCATAAGAACAGGAGAAACATTGTTAATTCTTAACAATGAAGAAAGCATGTGTTAATACACAATTTTTAGTGTAGGGAAAACTAGAAGCACACATGTCATGGAATACATAGTATGTTTAGCAAACAGTGTTGATAATTAACTTATTGTTAGTATTAATAATTAATGGAATTCTAAGTGTTAAGGCCTTCTATAGGAGATGTCAGGATATCTAATTTTGCTGATAAAGTCAAGACAAACTGAAGCCAGAGCTTCTATAGAGGAAGGGTGAAAAAGCAGTTAGCAAGGAGAACTGAGACTGCTTTGCATTATTTTTGGCACAGGAAGTGAGTTAAACCAAGACTAAAGTGAGAATTTTATCACCAACTTCTAGGAAGGTGGAATGCACATATATCAGGTCCATATAAAAAACACCATTTGATTTGTTTGAAAGTAGATCCAAGTTTGTCAGTGCCTCTTTCTCCCTTGTGTCCTCCCAGTGGCTTTGCAGGACTCCATGGTTCTGATTAGTTTCCACTGCAGTGACAGGTGTCTATTGGTAGTCCAAAGGCCTATTTTGTCTGACATTTCGGTGTACTCATGTTTGGTTTGGGTAAGCCTTGCAAATGTCTTTTGTGTGACATCTTATAGGTGAGCCAGTTTTCAGCCAGTATAACCAAGAGAGCCATGAGGACAAGCCCTGCCACCCACATTTGCATCAAATTCTCCACTGAGTAATCTTGCTTCAGGGTAGCTAGAGACAAAATTCAAAGGGGTCGAGCAATCACTGGTCATGTTCCATTCAATATCAACTCCAGAACTCTGAAATAAGAGCTCATTTCCCTATTTGTGATCCTACTCAGACTCCTCCCCAATGAGTTCATGCATACTTGTCTGTGAGCTTAGGTTCAGGTGTGAAGAATTATGGTTCCTAGGGGACCCTTGTAAATGGGGGAAAGAGGTGGTCATGGGGAGGTTGTGTTTGCTTTTTATTCCTTCCTTGTGTGGTGATTTCACTGAATGTCTAATCATATCCCTGCAATGGCTCTATACAGCTGGAACCCTAAATTGTCTCCTCTACACCTTCTTCACCCCACACCACTATTTGTGTTTCTGTCTCATACAAGACAAAAGGCACTGCTACAGTGTTGGTATCTGGGAAGTAGGCATTCTCTCCTCCATGGGTGCCCAATTGTCCATATATCATGAACTTCAAAGACCCCAGTGCCGCAACTATTGTATTTGCTTGGCTTGTAGAGTGACAGGACATAACAGATAAATGCAGCTGCCCTGCTCAGTGATCAGTAGCTGCTTTCCTCTGCTGCAAGTCTTATTTTCCCCCTCTGAGCAGAATGATGTATGCAAACAACATAAAAATGGGGCTCATGGCAGTGTTCCCAGTTAGTCACTCAGAGTGGATTCTAGTTTGTGCTGTAAGTTAGTTTGAGGATTCCTAGCAGCAACTATGCATTTGAAAAAGAGATGTGGGTTAGTCTCAGAATGTGTCAAGGCTCCATTGTCTTGACACCCCTTAACATGATTCTGAATGTTAGCCTTTCCTTTATCAATGGACCATGTGTTTTCAAAGGATATGGCCTAGGAAACTCTAAGAGAGGGTGTGAAAGTCAAATGTGGTGTGGGTGAGGAGTACTTTCCTCTTCATAGCCCTTAAGTAATAACTTTCAACTGCCCTATGGTTTTTTCTCAGTGCATCTCTTCATATGCCTGCTTGATGCCTAGGTCATGGACAGGCACCTGGAGACCCAAGGAGGGAGGACATAGGGCAGGGCCGGGCCAGGTTGCACCTATCTGTGACCACAATCTGCAGAGTTTCACTGGGGGCTGACTACATGTAAGGGCTTCCAATATACCAGCTGTAACACCTGTAGTTCCCTGAGAAGCTGAGGTTCACTGGGTCCAGAATGAAATTGCTTTGGTGTTCCCCCTTGGGACTGTGGCAAGGCAGCCTCTCTGTCCTTGGTCAGTAAAAATTTATCAAATGGCACATGTACTGAACCACATTGGAGGGAAATATTCTTTCCTGGCATCACCATCAGGCCTTGATCAGTGGAGAGGAAGGATTTGTCATTTAAGACTAAAAGAGAAGAGAGTGAGCTATTAGCAAGATTTTATTTCCTTTCCACTTCCCCCCACAACTAATGATGGATCCATGCTAAGAGAAGGTACTGACGTTTTCTGCTGCAAGGGAATGGGAGCTCGGAATATCCTATTTCATGACTACAGGATCTGTATTCTGTCCCAAACCACTGTAGGCAGGGCCAAGCAAATAAGCAGCCCGTGGAGCTTAGATGAGATGCCATCTTCAAGAGACAGAGATCTGGTCTCTGAAGCCAGAGAGGACATACAATTCTGTTCACAGTAACAACACGTGGTGTTGGGTTTTCTCCCCACACCACCACCAAGCAATTCTGTGACACCAGCTGGGTATCCTACAATTCAACTCAATTCTGACACTATCTACCTGAAGAGAGTGGCAGATCTCACAGGTTGAGGGCAGAATCCCACAGGACTCACTCACTTCAGACACCACCCTCAAGTCCAGGTTGTTATCTGTGCTTCTGACCAATCACCTATAAATCAGAGGTTCCCATAACCCCCACCTCGGATTCAATTTATTTGCTAGAGTGGCTCACAGGACTTAGAAAAACATGTTAGTTATTAGATCCCTGATTTAATATAAAAAGACATAACTCAGGAGCAACCAGATGGAAGAGGTGCATGGGACTAGGTATGGGGGAAGGGTGTGGAATGTCCATGCCTCCTTTGAGCCCAACGCTCTCTCTGAATCTCCACATGTTCACCAACCCTTAAGCTCTCTGAATCCCATCCTTTTGGGGTTTTTTTTTTATGGAGGTTTTGTTAAGTAGGCATGATCAATTAAATCACCAGCTATTGATGATAGAACTCAACCTCCAGCCCCTCTCCTTTCCTAGGAGGCTGGTGGTGGGGCTGAAAGTTACAACTCTCCAATTACATGGTTGGTTCCCCTGGCATTCTTGGGTGCTTTCCAAAAGTCACCTCACTAATATAAACTCAGGTGTAGTTGAAAAGGGTTTGTTAGGAATAAATCACCTTTAACACTCTTATCACTTAGGAAACTCCAAAGGTTTTAAAAGCTTTGTGCCAGGAACTGGACAAAGACAAAATATATATTCCTTATTATAAATCACAATATCACAAGCCATATATTGGGGAAAAGGCGGGGGGTGGTATCCTGAGAGTTTGAGAAGCTATGTCAGGGACTGACGGAGGTGACATTATATAAGAATAATGTCAGTAGGTACAGAAAGACCTGGAATCAGAGGGTGCACCCTTCTAGAAACACAGCGTTCAGGCTTTCCTGATGACAGTGCTTAAAACTGAGGACAGAACATAGCTCCCCACTTCTTAGGCATGGGCTGCATGTAGTGATTTACTTCCATTTAGAAAATCTTGGCAGGATGAAGAGTGACTTTACAGTGGAGAAACCTGCAAATGCTATCACATCCAGGTGTTCAAGGTCAACTTTGACAGTTGTATTCATCTCTCTTATATGTACCTTGATATGATGTGATGGAAATGGCACCATGACTCTGTGAGCTTCTTCACAGTAACCCAAAGCTTCTGTCTTATCATGGGTCAAACATCAGACAACCTTCAATAACAGGGTGTCCAACAACATATCTAGCCAGTGCTCCTCAAAGCTGCCAAGGTCATCAAAGACAAGAAAACTTCCACAGCCCAGAGAAGCCTAAGGAGAAATGCCAACTAAGTACTACGTGGGATGTGGTCTTAGAATAGATGAAGAACATTAGGTAAAAAATAAGGAAATCCAAATAAACCATGGACTTTAGCTCATGATAATGTATTAATATCGGTTCATTAATGGTAAGGAATTTACTATATATATATAAATGGAATAGGCTAACAATAGGGAAAATGAGGTGCCAGGTACAAGGGAACTCTCTGTCACACCATCTCAAGTTTTCCTAAAAATCTAAAACTGTTCTAAGAATGAAGTCTATGAAAAATAAGAGTGTATAGATACCCAAGGGCTGGACACCCTAGTGGTCTCCCCTGTCAACATCGGCTCCAGGGCTTCACTGTGCTCTGACCAGCTGTATATTTTCCTATATTGGCACTGGTGATGCCCTGCAGTGTCTGTATCCATGTGATTAATGATGAATTTAGCCATATTCTGAAATCCTCTTTGCTTTCCCACCACTTTGTACATTTAGTTTTCCAGGATCTCTTGTTGGTACAGATAAGATTCAGGTGTTCCACAGCAGGAGATCTACAGACTCATTCACGGAAATCACAGAACTGGGAGAAGCAGATATGTTAGGAATAGGAAGGTCCCCTGGAAGAAAATAAGGCCTAGACTCAGGTGGCCTGTCATGGAGAAACCATACTTTTTTCCTTCTCTTTTGGGGAAACACAGATAAATGAAGGTATGAAGGATCTATAATTCCTTCTTTTAAAAAATAGTTTCTTAAATACATTTTTGGGGCATATTTTTTAATGTGTTAAAACATCTATACTTAAAATTGACCATTTTAACCTTTTTAAGTGTATAATTTAGTGCTGTTAATTGCATTTGCCATATTGTTTAACCATCACCACTCCAAATAAGTCTCCAAATGGAAACTCAATAACTATTATGCAATAACTCCCCATTCTTGCTTTCCTCAGTTTCTTGTAACCTGAACTTCTATTCTACTTTCTGTTCAGGTCCTCTGCCCATTTTTTGATTGGATCATTTGTTTTTGTTGTTGTTGCTGTTATCGCGTCATATGAGTTCTTTATATATTTTGGATATTAAACCCTTATCGGAGGCATTGCTTGCAAATATATTTTCTCATTCAGATGGTTCTCTCTTTGCTTTGTTGACAATTTCTTTTGCTGAGCAGAAACTTTTTAGTTTGATGTAATACCATTCATTTATTTTTTCTCTTACTTCCCTTGCTTTTGAGGTCAAATTCATAAAATCCTCTTTAAGTCCAAGGTCCTTGAGTTTAAGGCCTACATTTTCTTCTATGCATTTTATTGTTTCAGGTCTTATATTTAGGTCCTTAATTATTTTTGAGTTAATTTTTAATTTTGAGCATTTTTTTTTGTTTTGGGTCTTATATTTAGGTCATTAATCCATTTTGAGTTAATTTTGGTGTGTGGCGATAGACAACAGTCTGGTTTCATTCTTTCATAGGTGGCTTTCCAGTTTTCCCAGCACCATTTATTGAAGAGACTTTCCTTTTTCCACTGTATGTTTTGGCTTTTTTTTACTTGCTCATATAAATATGCATTTACTTCTTGACTCTCAATTCTGTTCCACTGGTCCATGTGTCTGTTTTCCTGTCAATACCATACTGTTTTGATTACTGTTGCTTTGTAGTATAATTTGAAGTTGGGCAGAATAATGCCTCCGGCCTTGTGCTTTTTTCTCAGGATGACTTTGGCAATTTGAGATCTTTCGTGCTACCATACAAATCTGATGATTTTTTGTTCTATTTCTTTAAAAAAAATGCCGATGAGATTTAGATGGGGATTGCATTAAATCTGTATAATGCCTTAGGTAATATGGTCATTTTAACTCTGTTGATTCTTCTTATCCAAGAAGGAACATCTTTCTTTTTATTTTTAACTTCTTCAATTTCTTTTAATAGGGTCTTATAGTTTTCATTATGTAGGTCTTTCACTTGTTTCATTAAATTTATTCCTAAGTATTTTATTCTTTTTGTTACAATTGCAAAAGGAATTATTTTTCCACTTCCTTTTCTGACACTTCATTATTAGACTATAGGAAAGCTATGTATTTTCGAACATTGATTTTGTACCCAGAAACTTTACTCTATTTGCTTATTGTTTCTAGTAATATTCTTGTGGAGTCTATATAGACAATCATGTCATCTGCAAATAGTGATAATCTGACTTCTTCATTTTCTATTTGGGTGCTTTTTCTGTCTTTCTTTTGCCTGATTGCACCTGTGAGGACCTCTAATGTTATATTGAATAACAGAGGTGATAATGGACAGTTTTGCCTTGTTCCTGATCTTAGAGAAAAGGTTTTTAGTTTTTCACTGTTAAGTATAATGTTGGCTGAGGGTTTGTCATATACGGCTTTTATTACATTAAGGTACTTTCCTTCTATACCGATTTTGTTAAGTGTTTGATCATAAATGGATGCCATATCTTGCCAAAGGCTTTTTCAGCATCTGTTGATATGATCATATGATTCTGATTTTTTAATTTGTTTATGTGGTGTATCACATTAATTGGTTTGGGTATGCTGAACCATCCTCGTGCCTCTGGGATGCAGCTCACTTGATTGTGGTATGTAATCTTTTTAATATGTTGCTGTATTCTGTTTGCTACTATCTTATTTAGAATTTTTGCATTTGCGTTCATGAGAGATATTGGCCTGTAGTTTTCTTTTTTTGTGTTATCCTTACCAAGTTTTGGAATCACAGTTATATTGGCCTCATAAAATGTGTTGGGAAGTATTGCCTCCTCTTAGATATTTTAAGATTTTGAGGAGAATAAGTATTAAATCTTTGAATGTTTGGTAGAATTCACTGATGAAGCCATCTGGTCCTGAACTTTTACTTTTTGGTAGATTTTTAATAATTGTTTCAATATCTATATTGCTGATTGGTCTATTTAGATTTTCCAGTTCTTGATTTAGTCTTGGAAGGTTGTATTTTTCCAAGTACTTGTCCATTTCTTCTAGATTATTAAATTTGGTGTTGTATACTTTTTCACAGTATTCTTGCATCATCCTTTGCATTTCTGTGATATTGGTCATAATTGCTCTTCTTTCATTCCTGATTTTGTTTATTTGTGTCTTTTCTCTTTTTTCTTTCTTGAGTTTAGCCAGGGGTTTCCCAAATTTATTAACCTTCTCAAAGACTCAACTCTTTGTTGCATTTATTTTTTCTGTTGTTTTTTTGTTTGTTTGTTTCTTTTCAATTTCATTTATTTCTGCTCTAATTTTTATGATTTCTTTCCTTCTGCTGACTTTAAGCATCATTTGTTCTTCCTTTTCTAGTTCTTTAAGATGAAGCATTAGGTTGTTCATTTGGATTCATTCTTGTTTTTGGAGATAGGCCTGTAATGATATGAGCTTTCCTCTTATGACGGCTTTTGCTGTGTCCCAAAAGTTTAGATCTGTTGTACTATCACTATCATTGTTTCTATGTATTTCTTGATCTCTCGTTTTATTTCTTCTGTGATCCAGTTATTCTTCAGTAACATGTTGTTTAATCTTCATGTCTTCGTGGTTCTTCCTAACTTTTTTTTCTGCAGTTTATCTCTAGTTTCAAAGCATTATGATCAGTGAATATGGTTGGTATGATTTCAACTCTCATATTTATTGAGGCTGTCTCTGTGTCCTGTTATGTGGTCATTCTTGCGAATGTTCCATGTGTACTAGAGAGAATGTATAAGCAGCTGTTTTGGGATGGAAGGCTCTGTAAATGTTAATTATGTCCAGTTGGTCTAATGTGTCATTTAAGAATGTTATTTCCTTATTGAATTTCTGTTTAGATGATCTGTCCATATCTAACAGTGGGTATTTAGGTCCTCTACTATGATAGTGGTTTGGTCTGTTTCTCCCCTTAGTTTTGTTGGTAATTGCTTTCCATATTTTGAAGCTCTCTAATCAGAAGCATAGATATTAAGAAGTGTTACGTCTTCTTGGTATATGATTCCCTTTATTATTATGAAGCATCCCTCAGTATCTTCCTTTACCTTTTTTATTTTGAAGTCTATTTCATCCGATATTAGTACTGCTACTCCAACTTTTCTCCTAATGCTATTTGCATTCTTCAGTTTCTGTCTTCTTCCTTCTGATTTATTTCTAGATTTCTGTTTTTGATATCATTGGTCCTTTCCTCCATTTGGTCGACTCTGTTTTCCAAGCTTGTTATTTCATTGTTCGACTCTTGAAGTGTATTTATAATGTCCAGAAATTCTATTCTGTTCTTGAGGGTTTCAATTTTCTTGCCAAAGAACTCATTCTGCTCATCTAGTTGTTTTTTTCAGTTCCGGAAATTGTGATCTGACTCATTTCAGATCTCACTGAGTTTTTTGAGAAGTATCATCCTGAATTCTCTGTCATTTAATTGCATATTTCTATGTCTGGGAATAAGTCACATCCTCAAAGCCTTCAGATGCAGCAGCCTGGAGCAAAGGGAGAGTGGGAAATAGGTATGCAGTTGGGATGAGTGTACTCTGTAAACACTGGGAAGATGGAAAACACTTGACTGCCCATCTGTCTGTCTTTTTTTTTTTTTTTTTTTTTTTTGCTGTCTATCCTTCAGGTCAGGCAATTCCACTGATAATGGAGAAGAAAGGGGAAGGGTGGCCACTCTATGTCTGAGTCTCACATAGCTCACCTGGGCATATGTCACTCCCTGTGGGTCATCATTTCAGGTGTCTGCTGCACAGAGATAGTGAGGGCAGGTTGTGTCCTTGATTCCACACTTGTACACATGATTACATTTTACCACATCGAAACCAGAGTGTCCACTGTAAACTATAAATCAGATTATGTCACTCTCTGAACAAAACCTTCCAGTGCCTTCCAAACCCAAAGGATCTGCCTGATCAAGTACCTCCCAAGCCTACCACCCTCATGGCTAACACTTTTCCTCCTTGCCCATCTACCTCCAGCCACATTGGACGTCATGCTGTTCCTGGAATAAGGGGAGCATGTTCCCAATTCAGCTTTTGCACTGATTGTTCCTTCTTCCCAGAACACTCTTCCATTAAATATGTATAAAGTGTTTTCTCTCCACTTTGTTTATCTGCTCAAATATTACTGTCTCAGAGAATCCTTCTTAACTGTTCAATTGAACCATCCCTGCTCTTACAAACACACTCTATCCCCTTGTATAGCACTTTGGATTGTCTGATTTGGGGTATTCGTATCCGTGATGATTTCATCATTGTCTTCCCAAGGAAACGTGAGGTCATGGAGAGCAGAGATTATGTTTAGAACCAAATAGAGTTGTGAAAATAACAGCTCCTCAATAAAATCTAATAACTAGAGCTGAGTGATTGAATGAACAAATGAGCATCTAGGGGAACTGCAGGGTATCTATTCATTCACTGACTCAATGAACTTATTATAAGCTTAGTAAAAGTCAGACATGGCAAAGAAGGAAAAGAATGTCCTTGCCTTTATGGGGCCCAGCCAATAGGAGGCAGTTGAACAGACTTTAAGTAAAGAAACAACACACATATAATTATGAAAATCAAGCAGTACTCTTGAAAAAAATGACATAGATAATAAAGGCTCTGTTCATCAGTCTGGTGACCAAACCGAAGTTGTAACAGAAACAAGGAGCAAACAGCAAGGAAAAAATCGCCTGAGATCTAGATGAACAAGCCATTCAACTAGGGAGAAATCTAAGAAATCATGCTACAATGGCAGAAGATAGGATGGGGTGAGGACGCGAAGCTGCCCAGTTCCCAGTAGCTGAGTGGAACATAACCTGTGGCAGAGGCAATGGAAGCTATGGATGCCACTTAAAGGAGTTGTGTCCATTAGTGGATTTTCACAGAGACAGACCTGCTCACTCTGAGCACCAGTGCTGATTCGGCTGCATGCAGGGGGCACCAGGGACTTACGGTGGGACACTGAGTTGTCAGAGTGAGGGTCAAGGGGAGAGCGGCTCTGTACAGAAGTGTCAGCAGTATCCATTGTTCTTCTGTTGGGCTTTCCCTGCTCCAGTGTGTGAACTCAGCACCGGCATAGTGGAGACATCACACTGGATAACAGAAGTCTCTCATCCCAGAGGATTCCCTGAAACTCTACCACCCTCAACTCATGGCCCCACCTAAGCCACGTCCAGGTGTATCCTAGGTGAGTCAGGTGCTCTTTGCTGAGCTGTGCCTAGACTCACACTGGTAGCAAATGACTTCGGTTTCTGGTGTGGCCTTTTGAGGCAACTATAAGTACAGCATCTGTGGATTGTTTGCTGAATCTTAACAGATGGCCCCAGAGGGGCACAGCCTGGGGAAAAATTGGGCCTGCAGCTGAACCCTTCTCAGGACCGTGCCACTGGACACCTACCTACTACACAAAGCCATATTAATAAGACCAAGAGACTTAGGAGCTTTGCCTAGTACATAGAAACAGACATAGAAAGGCAGCCAAAATGGGAAGACAAAGAAGCAGAAACCATATGAGAGAATAGGACAGAAATCTAGAAATAATGAGTCAAACAATCTAACAGATGCAGAGTTCAAAATACTGGTTATAAAGATGCTCAATGAACTTATGGGAAGTGTAGATTAATTCAGTGAGAACTTTAACAAAGAGATAAAAAACATAAAATTGGAAATGGAAATTATAAAAAGGAACCAATCAGAAATGAAGAATACATTATTTGAGATGAGAAGTATATTAAATGGAATAAACAAAGTGAATAAAGAAAAGGATCAAATGACTTAGAGGATGGGAAATCCAAAGACACTCAATCAGAATGGCAAGAAAAAAGAAGCCAAGACTATACCAATAATTTAAGAAGCCTATGGGACACTATTAAGGTAAAAATATCTGTGTCATAGGGGTACCTGAATGAAAATAAGATGTTGAAGAGCTATTTGAAGTAATAATTATGGAAAACTTCCCTAACCCGGTGGAGGAAATAAATATACAACCCCAGGAAGCTCATATAATCCCAAAAATCAGGAACCCAAAGAGGTCCACACCAAGACACATCATAATTAAAATGCCAAAGGTTAAATACAGAAAGAGAATCTTAAAAGCAGCAAGAGAAAAGCAGTTAGTTACCCACAAGGGAGCACTCATAAGACTGGCAGATGATTTATCAAAAGAAACCTTGTAAGACAGAAGAGATTGGCACAAAATATTCAACGTGATGAAAATCCAGGATATACAACAAAGAATGCTTTATCCAGCAAAGCTATCATTTAGAGTCGAAGCTCCCCCCTCTCCCAAAAAAGCTAAAGGAATTTATCACCATAAAGCAACTATTACAAGAAATGTTGGAGAGATTTCTTTAAGAAGAAAAATATGTATCAAAAACAGGAATAAAGAATGGTAATAACTACATTTCTATCAACAAGTACCTCAAATGGAAAATGATTAAGTGCTCCAACAAAAAGATAGAGTAGCTGAATGGACAAGAAAAGAAGATCCCTACATATGCTCCTACAAGAGACTCACTTCAGATTAAAAGACACACACAAACTAAAAGGAGTGGGATGGAAAAAGATATTGCCTTGATGGACCTAGAGGGTATTGCACTAAATAAAATGGGTTGGATAAAGTCAATCTAAAGAACAAAATAAACAACAACAACAACAACAACAACAAAAGCAGTAATAAACCCATAGATACAGAGAATATTTAGTGAGATACTGGATGGGAGAGGGTTTGGGGGGAATGGAAAAAAAGACAGCAGGATTAAGAGGTACAAATGGATAGTTGTAGAATATACATGGAAATGTAGAGTGTAGCATGGGAAAGATGGTTAATAATATTGTTATAAATATGTTAGGGGGAAGAGGGGTACCAGATTTAGTGGGGAGTTCACTTTGTGGGTTATGTGGATCTCTGCTCACTGTGCTATACACCTGAAACTGGTATATTATTGTATGCCAACTATAATTGAAAAAAAATCATTGAATTGTACAATGTAAATATAAGCAACTAATTGTCTATTACATTTCAATAAAGACAAACAAACAAACAAACAAACAAACAAGCAGTGACACAAGAGATGGTAAATGGAAGGAGAATAGGTTTACCTCACCGTGACTGTGGAAGACATTTTCAGAGCTGATGCCTGAATGACAAGGAAACTATCCTATGAATACCAACAGCAGGCTCTTGCTATATTTCCAAATTGATGTTTTTTGGATATTTTGTCACAACCAGACCCTCCTCGTGTTTGAGGTGCCCTTAGCATAACTTGCTGATAACTACATGTATGTCACCCCATTCCTCACTTACTGCATTTTCCCTGATGCCAGTGTCAAAGGAGCAGGAAGAGAAGTAGGGAGACCAGTAGGACGATGGACACTGAAACCCTGATCAGGACTTTCAGGTACCTTTTGAGACCTCGACATGAATGACGTCATCGATGAGCCAATGGTACCATTTAATCAAGCACCCGCCATGTGCCAGGCATGTGCTGGGTCTGTCACTATGTCCTCAAACCCTCATGAAGGTCATAAACTAGGGGACTGCAGACTCCACCCACACATTCACAGATGAGGAAACTGAAGCTCAGGAAGGTTGGTCACATGCTGCAGGTCACACAGCCAGGATGAGGCAGTGCTGGGGCTGGAACCAGGGACCGCAGGTCCCTGTGTTCTCCTCACGCTACCCCCAAGGCAGACGCCAGCTTCATGCTCTGGGCTCCACACCTTCAGGGGGCAGTCCCTAGCCTCATCTGCAGCAGAGGGTCCTTCCTTATCACCTTCCCCCCACCAACACGAGAGACCAGAATGGGGGAAGGCATGGGCTGGATGCTGCATCTCTCTGGGTCTGGCTCCACCCTGCAGGGCCTGATCCCGTCGAAAGGTCTGCTGGGCTGGGGGCTCTTCCTTCTTGTACTCTGTGAGGCCAGGCTCTCATCCCACCTAATCTCCCAGGGGTATGAGCAGGACAGGACAGGTGGCCACTCAGAAATGCTAGACACTCAGAAGAGAAGGGTCCCCAGGCAACAGCAGGAGCAGCAGAGCTGAAACTAACCCATCTGGCCCCAGCTCACTTCTCTGTGCTGTGCTCCTGAGCAGAGGAGAATGGCCTGAAACTCCAGCCACTATCACTCAATCCCTCCCTGTATAGTGTCACTGTTACCCTGTGAAGGGAGCAGGCCCAAGACATCACATCCTGGGAACCTTCTCTGTGAAGCCCCCTTCTCAGGAGGTCAGAGCCAGATCTGGAAGGAAATCCAAGCTCTGAGCAACAATTCTGTCCTTTTACACGTGGAAAAGTTGAGGCCCAGACAGGGAGAGGTGTGTTCATGTCAGGGTCTCCAGAGGCACCTGGAACCAGTGCATAACTCAACTCTGCCCCTTACAGATCCACCTCCACTTGCCAGACCCTCACTCACCCCTCTGCTGGCCTGGATCCGTAGAGGTGGAGGCCCAATCCTCAAAGCCTCCTGGGGATCAGGATGGGGTAAGAGGTGGGGCTTCATCTCTCTACCCTCTTTTCCTCCCCAGCATGGACCCCATATCTTCCTCTGCCATGATCTTCCAGCCCCAGGCCCCTGGACCCCTATGGTCCCCCAGCATCTCTGCTTGACTCTCAGGCCCATCATGACACAAGCCCATCCTTGAGTATCTGATTTCCTTCTCTATATAGATAGGACTCCTGGGCCCCTAGGGTACCCTGACACCAGATGGTCACAGGCATCCTCCAAGGGATCACATAACTTGGCTCAGCCCAGATGGTGGGTTTGGAGAGGGTCCCTGGAAGGAATAAGAGGCTGGATCACAAAGCCCTTCCCCACCCCTCACACCCAGCTCAGCCCAAGGACCTCTCTGTGTATCACCTCATCCTAGGACCACTTGCTCTCTCCTGAGCCCCAGAGGCTGAAGTGAGAGGGGGACATGGAGCCTAGGGAAGACTTACTTGCCTGCACACAGGTGTTCTGACCCAGACTCAGCCCTTCAAGGGAGGCCCCATGAGAGATTTACACCTGCATTTGAGCTGGTTCTCTTCTCATCAGGCCCCAGACACTTGAGGGGCCCGAGTCTTCCTTTCTGCTTGAGCAAAAGCATGCAGCCTCCCAATTCCCTCCTTCTATCCCCTATCCCTCTCCACAACTGACTGAGGCTGAAAAGAGCAGAGAAGATGGACAGCATGGTGCCTGCTCTGAGTGCCCCCATGTGCAGCTGGAGGACACCCTGGGTCTGAAGGACATATACACATAGAACGTGGTGAGTCAGGAGCTGCCACCGCCCTTCTGGGTTCCCAAAGCTGTGGACCTACAGGAAGGGGATGGTCCTCCCTGGGTCTGACTCTAGGTGTCCCCAGGATGAGGGCTCAGGAAGACACCAGGCTCTCCAGAGGCACTAAGCCCAGATCTGACGTTTCACCTGACCCCCAGAATCCTGCCTGGTATGCGCCCCGGCTCAGAGAGGGCAGGTCCCTGGTCACATCCTGAGTCAACCCCTGACAGGCTGGGTTCAAATAGGACAACCACTTATTTCCTCAGCTCTCCACAAATGGGACTTACTTTCTGTCTTCAACTAGTCCATTAACAAATATGTACTGACCAGCATTGGTGCCAGAACCAAAAATATATCCATTATGAAAGAGGCCCACTTCCTACATCTTGAGAATTCATATTAGCAGATTGTGGACATTCTAAGAATAATGTTACAATTAATTTACTTACAAATTAAAAATAATAGGTAATATGAGAATTAGTGGGTACCATGACTGAATTGTGGTTGAGGAAATGTCTGTTGAGGAGGTGGAGACCTAAGGGGTGAGAGTGAGAACATTCTAGAGAAGAAAGAACATTCTAGAGAATCCAAGAGACATAGAGACTGTTGGATAGGGAGGAAGAGAGGGAGAGGTGGTACTAGTCATGGGATGCTGTCTACCATGCAAGGATTCTGTCTTTTGAACAGAGGGCTTTATAGGAAGGGAGTATTTTGGTCAGATGGTTAGGAAGATTATATGTGTTATAGATGGAATAGGGAAATGCAACACTTGTAAATAAAAATAGAGAATAAACAGATTATACCCATTATTGAGTGCCAAACAATAGTACAAAATAGCTTATATGATATACCATGTAACCTTTGCGTACCCATTAGCATTCACAAACACATTTAGAAAAGAGAAATTATAAAAAAAATCTCATTATTTCCTGTCCTGTGGATTCAGCTGGGGGTTTGGGAGGAACTGGCAAGATCTACATGGCTCTAAAAAGCTGACATGGGAAAGCACAGAAATGTTGAATGATGAACTGTGTGTGTTTGTGTTTGAGTGTGTGTGATTGTGTGTTAGCATATATGTTCGTGAGTCTGTGTATTTGTGGGAATGTGTATTTGAATATGCGAGAGTGTGTGATTGGTTTTTTTGAATGTCCGATTGTGTGAGTTTTATATGAGTGTGTGTGTCTGTGTATGACTGTGTGTTTATGTGAGTGTGTGAGTGTGTTTTATGTGAGTATGTGTGAGTCTAAGTGTGTGTTAAACATGTAAGTGTGAGTGTGTGTGCTTATATAATGTATGTGTGTGTGTTTGTGTGAGTGTGCATGAGTGTATGTTAGTGTGTGTCAGTGTGTATGTGAGTGTGTGTGTGTGAATGTGAGTGTGTGCATCCCCACAATCACTGCACCCATCTCTCTGGGAGGAAGCAGAATGAGAGCTGAGGGTGCAGGGTCACATCTGGATGATCATGAATGTCCTTGAGCTCAGACACCAGAGCCTGGATTCACCCTGGAGGCAGTGGGGACCATGGGAGGGTTTGAACAGGACATGGATAGACTGTGAAATGGAAGCTGTGAGGAGTTGTGTGGAGGGGACATGGACAAGGGGGTGAGGATTGGGGCTCGATGCTCAGAGAGAGCAGGCATTGACCGTTGCCTTGGTGTGTGAAGGATGACTGTCCCTCCCTCCTGGCTCACTGGAGACACCAAGGTGCCTCAGAGAAGTGAGCTAAGTAGGGAAGGGGATCCTGGGGTTGTGCATCACACGTCTGCTCCCCAGGACAATGCAGGTGCCTCCTGGCCTTGGATGCAGGGCCCATGTCCCACAGCATCTCTCCCCTGACAATGCCTCTGGTAGCAGTAGAGCCTTCTGTGTACCTCCTTGGGTGAATCATTTGGGTCCCTTTTGCCTCTTCAGAGCAACTTCTATGCTGGGTGTCACTCTCCTAACCAGGAGACTCTTCAAGACTCAGACAAGCTTGACATTCACGAGAGCTCCTGTGCAAGGGCAGTAAACACACACATGTACACACATGTGCATACCAGACACACACATGTACACAGAACCACATGTATGTATATGCATACATAGACACAGTTATGTACACACATGCATGCACGAGTACGCATAAACACATAGATACACATATACACACGTATATAGAAACACTCACTTTAGTTATCAGTTGTGGCACTTCTGCTTCCTGAATTATTGAAGGACACTTAAGTAGGCTACTTCCTTTCTTGTCCTCAATTCCCTGAAGTGGAGCCCAGTGAGGATAACCCCAACCCAACAGGTGTGGAGAGGATTCACCTGCCTGAGGTATGGTGGGAACGAAATCAGAAAGTCACAGAGCCAGATCAATATGTTGGGATTTGACATATTGAGGAGGAGAGATACCTCATCCAATGAAGGAAGGCTCCAGGGGCAGACCTCATGTGTGGAGTCACCTGAATCCTGACAAAGGTCTCTGCAACAGTGGGGACATCATGGTCTTTTTGACAAGTGGTGCTGGAATAATGGGGTAAGTCTATGAACAAGGAGGACTTGCATACCTGCTTCTCACCATGCACAGTAGTCGATGACAGATGGACTTCAGAGCAAGACATGAAAAGCAATTTGATTACCTCTCTTTTGCAAAAAAGCATTGGAGACTATCTTCCTAGCTTTTTTAGAAACAAATATTTCTTCAAATGGGCCCACAACCATGAACTGAGTGTAAGTATGGATACATTGGAATACAGTAAAGCTATGAACATCTGTCCTCATAGACACCAGCAAGGAAACCACACAGAGGATACAGTGAGAGAAGATATTTGCAAGGCTTGAGTGAAGCAATGGACTGGTCCTCTAATATTTGAAGCAACACCTACAAATCTGTAAGATGACAGGAGACAGCAGTCAAAAAACAAGCAAAAAAAATCACTAAAAATAACTTACAGACATTGATATCCAAATGAACAGTAATCTTAAACAAGTTCCTTGGCTTCTTACATCTTCAGGAAATGACATTAAATCACACGTTGTATCAATACACACAGAATGGTAAAAAAACATAAGAGAGAAACATTGAGAGTTGACATGGATGTCAATCTAGTAAGATCTCAGAAACAATGATGGGAGTGACACTGGTGTGGCTGCTCTGGAAAACTGTTCGTAGCATCTTGTAAAACTGAGAAGCGTTGATATTAATTTTTTTTAGCAATTTCTGATGAAACAGCTTTGTTTCTCTATTGGTTGGTCTGGCCGCCATTTTCAAAATCAGTCAACTGATTATATTTGTGAGGGTCTATTTCTTGCTCTCTATTTTATTCCACTGATCTATGTGTCCCCTCTAGCCAATATCGTTCTCTCTTTATTACAGAAGATTTATAATAGGATTTGAAATTGGATAGTGTGAGCCCTCCCACTCTGTGTTCCTTCAAAATTGTTTTGGGTCTTACAGAATTTTGCTTTTTCATATAAATTTTAGAAGTAGCTTGTTAATATTTAAAACAATCTTCTGATGCTCCATTCTAAGTGAAGTTTTTGAAAATGCTTCACCCTACTTGTAGTCCCTAAGGAGATATCTAGTCTAGAAAGTAGGAGTTGAGTGGCTGACTATTTCTGTCCTGGAAAGTGCAAGATTAATTGTGCATCCATATTTCCCAGGCTCACCCACACTGATACTCTTTCCTACTCAGCAGAGGCATTTGTCCTTCCTAGCAGGACATTAATTATAACACAGGAATATTTAACATTTTAAGGCTACAACCAGTCCTCTTGATGTGTTTAGGAGAATTCAACAAAGAACATCCACAGCCACTCATGTATACTTTTCTGTGATAAAAATAACCACCTGAGGGAGAAATCTCAACACTTCACAAAATGTGAATGTAGATTCCGTTAGTCCTCAGCTCAGCCACTACTTGCTGTCCTCGGACCTCAATTGAACTATGAGGTCCTGTATCACTTTTGAAACAAGCTCTAGTTTGTCCTGTTGAAGGTGTTTGGTTCTCTGCACAGGAAGGGTAAAATGTCTACATGTTCTCACAATGCAGTTGTGAAAGTAAACGACTCCAGAAGACATAAACCTATAAAAGTCTACATAAATCATACATAAGCCATATACTCATATTTATATTTTCCTTCTCTATAGAATTCAGGACCCTTAAATAAGGTACACACCTGTGTCCCACAAGCCAGTGTTGAATCTTCTCCCCACCCCACCCACAGGATAACGTACAATATGGAAGGTAGTTGGGGGAGATTGTGGTGGTCCATGGTTTTATGAAAAACCTTCTAGATACATGTGCACATTCCCAGTCAAGGCTGGGCCAAGTCTGGGTCTGCACCCCTCCTGAAACTAGATGAGCTGTCCTGACCTGTGGATTCTGTGATGACAATTTTCAATTTACTTTGCAGGATCAAGTTGTTGCTGTTTATCTATCAAGAAATGTGCTAAACTCTCACTGGAAGTTTTGTAGCAGAGCTCTTCATGATTTATTTTTCAGTTGTTAAATGAAACTCGAGATAATGTTACAGAATGTGGTGAGCAGAATCTCCAGACAACATTGGTGCCATCCACTAGGTGCCCATCACACAGGGGTACCCAACTTCTTCTCACCCTAAAAATACCAGGTGCTGAGGGTCTGACTTGAGCCCCATCACTGAACACAACACATGTCTAAAGTGTCACCTTTAGTTTTAAGGCTACAACCAGGCTACAACTCTACAATCACATATTGATTTTAACAAGTTTGCTGCCCTTTAAAAATGATAACAATTATACAGTTTACAGCATTTAACATTCTCTGGCCAGGTGAATGTATAAAAATGGTAATAATATGAAACCATTTTTAGAAGAAATGTGAAATGTGTCTCCACCTAATATTTATTAGGCCTTTGACCAGTTGCATATTTTTTTACTTTACTGACAAATGGAAAGCAGGTAACCGGACAGTTTAATTCTGCATTTCTAGAAAAAAAAACAAAACATTTAAACTACTTTTTGTTGTGGTAGCTGGCATCACTTTTTGTGTATTAGCAGAAACTCAGTTTTTTCCATTTCTGTGGAGAGGAGAGAGAGAGAGAGAGACAGAGACAGAAACAGAAACAGAGATAAGGAATGATAATGAACAAATTTGATAAGACTGACCCAACAAATTACAACTAACTGAGTCATTTGAGAAAACAGAAATTTATTTTATAGTCTTTGAATCTGAAGGCCATAAAAATTGATTAACAGGTGGAGATGATGATAGATAGATATAGATAGATGATAGATAGATGCATTCATTCTCAGATACACAGATACGTAGATAAATACATAGGTACATAGATAAATCCACAAACTCTCCAATATTTGCTATCATCAGTCTTCCTTACCTTTCCTGATCTCTAGGTAAGTTTTTCTTACATCAGGCTTGGAGATTATTTTTTCAAACTCTCTTGATCTGTAATAGGCTTATCACATTGTGCAAGTAAAGGTGTACAACGTGCTGATTTAATGCACTTATATATTATAGTAATGCCATGTTAGCAATAGCTAACACCTACATCAGGTCACATACTTTCCAAATCAGGTCACATACTTTTCACTTTGTTTGGTGCTGAGAATGTGTAAGACCTTGTTTGATAGCAAATATCAAGTACATAACCCAGTATTGTTACCTGTCACCACCATGCTGCACATTAGACCCCAAGGGTCATTACTGTCATAGCAGGAAGTGTAAACTCTGACCAACAGCTCCCCATAACCACCCCTCACCAAGCCTGTGATACCACCACTCTGCTATTTTTACGAGTTTGGCTTTTTTTGGTTCCACATGTACGTGAGATCATATGGTGTTTGTCTTTCTCTAGAGAATAAGAAGGGTTGTCACAGAAGGTCCACCATGTAGAAAGAGAACACCCACATTTAATGGAAGAGAAATCCTGTGCAGGGAACACTGGACGTTTTCCTGCATCCAAACCCTGTTCACTCTCCTGGACATTCTCTGCAGACAGCTCCCCTAATTTATGGTGCAGATTTTCTCTAAGAACCTTCTGGGGTCATCAGGTGATGTTCAAGTCACCAGCACTCTGAGTGGCACACTGTCCCCTCCTACACTGACCTTCTGCTGCCCCCTGGATCCTCTTGGGCTTTACTGAGCCTGAAACAGCATCACCCTGAAGACCCACAAGATCAAGCCAGTCACGCCCATCCAGAAGAGATTCTCCAGCATGTAGTCTTGGGGCGGGAGGCTGGGAATTGTGGACAAAGACGTCACAGAGGTTACACAGACCACAGTCCTCCAGGATGCTCTATGCGCAACAGGGCATCTGCTCCCTGACAGGACATGACCCTCTGCACTGCCTCTTATGGTGCTGACGTCAGAGCGACATTGGAGGATCAGACTCTATCCAGAGCCCACGACAGGGCCCTGTTGGGTCAGAAGGGACAGCTTCTCAGACACACCTGGAGACCAACATGGAAGCAGGGGCTGGCTCCTCTACTGAAACCCCTTTTCATCTTGGCCCCCAGATCTCACAGTCCTCTCTCTGGCCAAGGAGACCTGTGTCTCCTCACCCACCCTCTCTCATGGGGCTCCCCTCCAAGCAGAGACTCCATGGACCTGTCTGGTGCCTGAAAACCTAAATTGGGCAGCATGGGACTCCCTCACCTGAGACCAAAATCTTGTGTCAGTCACTGGGGTGTGAACACACCTGGAGAGTGTTCCTTTCACTGCTATAGCATCTGAACGTCCCCCTGTGGTTTGAGATCATGGATGCTACAGGGAACAGGGCCTGGTATCACCCATCCGCTGTTGCTGTGAGTCCAGGGTCCTGGGGGGAGGGGCTGTGTTTTCCTTTTTTAGTCAGAATGAACCTGCCAAACCTCTGCTTTGAGCCAAAGAGGAGGGTCACATTCCCTCATGAGGTCACAACAGGGCTTGGCATGGCTGACAGTTGGGTTTTTTTTGAGAATCCTAGGAGAGGAGGAAGCAGTGTGTAAATGGGGGCCATACCTCCTCACTCCCCCAGGGCTGGGCTGTGAGGGGGGACACCTTGATTGCAGAACCCCTTCCTGAGCGTAGAGGCTGAGGTGGAACCCTGAGTGTTTTCTCACCTGTCTCCACAAGCCAGTGGAACTGTAATAGTAACAGCGATACACCTCTGCAGTGTGCTTTGTCATCTGTGTGATGGAGAACTTGGCCTTGTCACTGGGCTCCAGTGGGGTCTGTCTATATCAGGATGCTGAACTGCCTCTTTATCCAGAAGAAACTGTATGGCCCCCAAGGTCCTCCAACATCAGATGGTCACAGGCTCTCCCAGGGGATCAAAGAGCTTGGCTCGGCCCAGATGATGTGTTAGGGGATGGTCCCTGGAAGTAATTAGAGGCTGGGTAACAGACAGTCCCCAGCCTAGTCTGCAGCTCTCAGCACCAAACACTCTAGACATTCCCCACCCATTGGACTTGCTGTTCTCTATCTCCAGCTGCCTGGGGGTGGCCCTTTGTCCCCCATAAGGACATGGGACCTGGGAACCCTGGAGAAAGACTTACTTGCCTGCACACAGGTCCTTGGGCCTACACTCAGCCCTGAAAGAGAGTCCCCATGAGATATAGGCCCTGAGTCCTGAGCTGATCCCTCCTCCCCATGAGCTTTCTGAGGCCTGGGGACTCTGACTGCCCAGGGCCTGGCTGTGGGGCAGGGTCCCTCCCAGACCAGGGTTTTCCTCCTGTCCTCATCTCACCAAGGCAGAGCAAAGTTGTGAGGGTGAGTGTCATGGTGTATCCTTCCTCTGGTGGGAGAGACCACAGAGCCCCCAGACAGACACACACACAAGATGTGTCTTGGGGTTGTTACATTAGCAGCCCACAGGAAGGGGAAACACCCCAAGAACAATACTCTGGTTTCTAGGATGGAGCAGTACAGAGACCTGGAGACTTTCTGAGAAGCCCCTTGCATGTGAGGGGACCCAGGACCCAATCTTCCCTCTAGAGCCTCCTCCCATGGGCCCCCTCACCCTCACCCATCTACTGACACCTCCTCGTGGGATCCTCACTGTGGACAGTGATCACTCAGGCCCTTGAAACATTTCAGGAGGATGTGGGAGCCTGTGCCCCACAAAGCTCTGAATAGCAGGGACAAACATTTACCATCCAGCTGTGCAGTTCAGGCAGCATCCCTGTGACAGTGAGCCCTCAGGAGAAATGCAAGGAATTAGGGAAGGAAAAGTGACCCTTCTATGGACACAGAGTGTGACTTTCTTTCTGTCTCAAACCCTTCAGAGACTTCTTTTCCGAATGACAGCACCCACCCCACCCTCCTAGGAATAAGCCTCTGAGTCATTCTGCTTCCCATCGCCCCTCGTCCATCAGGCAGAGCTGTGCCCAAATCATGTGGTCCTTCCCTCTGATTTAGAGGCTAGTGAGTGGGTAGTTCTTTTATATGGAGAATAAAGCAGATAATTAAATATTCCCCATCGTCCACATTCCATGTGACCTTGAGCAGCCACGTCCACCTCTGAGCCACTGTTTCTTCATCTGCATCATGTCATCTTGAGGCCCAGTTCTTGCCGTGGTTGTGGGATCAGCAGTCCCAGGACATAGAGGGATATATCCTTGTTTTTTTCCAGATCTGATTAAGACATTTGGGGTGAGACATGAATGGAATAATTTGTCAGACTCCATGTCATCAGGGTGGATGATAGCAGTGCCCACTCAAGAGCCCCCATCTGTTTCTGATGCTGAGAAGTGCTATTTACAATATTTCTGAAATATGTACCAAAGTCAAAGCACACAAAGAGATTGAAAGTGCCCAGTCTCCAGGAAAACACAACAAATAAGAGAGGCCAAAGCTGAGTGGCCACTGGTGCCTGGGTTTAGCAAGGGATCATCAGAATGCAAGTGCCTGTGTCTGTGTGGACAGAGAGTGGCCCAGGTTCTCAAAGGAAGGAGGGGATCTGGGCTCAGGGTTAGAGTTAGAGGCACTGTTGTCCCTGCTCCCATGTCTGGGAATGGGCCCTGGGCCACCTCTGCCTCTGACTCAGTCCCTGGTCAGCATGAGCCATGTCCCCCATGTGTGTGAAACTGATTCTATCCTATCTGGTGTGACATGGTTATCTGCTCAGATGTGAGTGTGTGGTCTGCAGAGTTATTAATTGAGTTGTTACGTTTGGAGAGATAAAACACGATGAAAGCATAAAACTCATTTTATTTCAACCATGTACAAACATTTGAAATAATAAAGAAAAAAATTGAATTATTGGAACAACAACAGGTGTTATACTATAGAAGAATATGAAATTTTAGACATGAACTAAGCAAATACCTTAGAGGAAATAAAGAAATATTTGAAGTAACACACTCAAAATACTCCTTTCATCAAAGAGAAGACACAGCTAAAGATACAATTATGAAATTGGAATACAATGCTGAGGAAATTTGTAAGACTAAGACAGAGAAACTGGATTTAGAAAACCAAGATGCACAGGGAACAGCAAGAGAAGGCCGGTGGCTCTGTGACATTCAGGAGAAGGGCAGTGAGGATGACACTGCTATAATTCCAGAGGCCAATGGTTGCACAGTTTGCAGAGAAGCAGAGAGAACATATAGGGTCTGGGTACACAAGTATATTAATAGTCAAACATGTGTCTGCATATTTCATGGAAGTGGAGGAAATTGATGTGAGGTGACTTTCAAATGAAAGAAAAATACTAAAGATAGGGGAGAAATACATTCATGAATGTAATTGTGGTTGAAAAATTCTATAGTTCCCCAAATTACTATTAGGGAGCAAAGGTGAAAGCGTCAGAAGGGAGAAATCCATAAGTATGAAGAGATTGGAGCACCTCTGATCTGTTCAGTCTCATGTTTCAGGTGTTAAACCCTGCCGCCCACATCAGGCTCCATCTCCAGGAGGGATGTGGAGAGTTAGGATAGATCTTTAACTATCAAATATTTTTCCTTCTCATAGTTGGATCATATTCTCTACTGGAAGCATGAAAATCTTTTCTACTATATTAACAAAAATAGAGTGAAAATAAGGAATTTTCCAGACACACATGATCTTAGATGCTTACTGTTTACAGACTCACAATATGCAATATTAAAATATGCAATTAATTTGAAAGAGTAGATTCAAAATAAAATGAGATGTACAAGTCAGAATAAATGGTAAAACAAATAATGCATTGAAAAATTTGTATATACATGTATATATATTTATATTTAAGGAAAGCAAATCGAAATATTAGGCCTGTTCTGTGCGTTCTTAGAGAAAGATGGGGTGTGGCAGGATTGTTTTTGAAAGAAACAACAGCTCTGCTAATGCACGATATTTTTTTCTTATCTAAAGAAAAGGATGAATTTAAAAATTCTTCTCAATTATAAATATAAATACTAACTTTATAAATGGAGATAATGATCTAAAATTAGAAAATACAATATATAACCTCCAAACTGGGTGATGTGATAATATAAGAGATAAGTCTTGATCATAACAAAAGCAGTTTGGAAATTCAAAAAGAAAGTAAAAGAATGCAGGGTATCTTAATCCATAATGAAGTCACACTTAAGTAAAATGACTTAAGATGAAGGAATCCCAGAATGAAACTCAAGATTATTCATTTATTAATAAACATTAAAAGATTAACCAGACTGACTTAAGGATTAGATCAATGTATGCCCACTCAAAAAAAACAGATGTATACTAACAATGGAATTTCATCTAAAAGAAAATCGTTATAGAACACTTGAAATCAATAAAGAATGTGTATTGTTATTTAGTAAAGTTACCTGATAGCTCTATAAATAGTCCACAAAAATAGAATGTTTAGAAGAAAAATTATTTTATCTTATTAAATAATGGATTTACTTTGAAGATACATTACTCACAAACATTTCTTTAATCACAGTCAATGAAATACATAAAACAAATAAATACGTAATTGATGACTCAGACAAATATCTTTATAATATTATAAGATTTAGAATATCTTAGAAATAATTTATAATATAAAGAGGATGAAAAATTTTTTATAAGAGCAAAGACACACTTTAATGCTTAATCTAATGTGTGGAAACATTATAACACTTTTTATTATGTCATATAAATATGCATGAAATGGTTTGTAATGTGTATATGTCAAAAAATAAGTAAGTAGGGTCAAATATGTGGTGACAGAAAGAAATCTAACTATGGGAGGTGAACACACAGTGTAAATACATATATGTGTGTGTGTGTGTGTGTATTACTGTTAAAATGCAAAAAGAAAAATAAGTAGCAACAAGGAGAGAATGTACGCATATAAAACTCATATTGCTCCTAAAGTATTAAGTACTTCTTGGACAAAAATAAACTTATCTTCAATTATTTCCAGGTTGATGGCACATGCATTAAATTCTGTGAGAAAGCTGCAATTTAATTAGCAATCAGCAATAAAAAGAAATGATGAAAGAATCTAATTACTGCACGAAATATGCCAAATACTAAGACATGTAATGCTTGTTTAAATTTCTGATGCATTAAGGAAAAGCCATGATGAAATTACATTATATCAAGACTATGTCAGCCTAAAACAAGCAGACACACAGAAGGGGGTCAGCAGGTTGTTGGGATAAGAGTTCCTACCAATTCTGACACCCCAAATCGAAGACAAGCAAACCACACTATGAAATAACCCCAAGTTCATATTGGCGGCCGTCACCTCAATTCAGATTCATAGCATGTGACAGGTTCAGAAACTCATGTGAACCCGTTTTCAACTCATTGCATATCCTGTGATGTGGGGCAAAGTGTGTGTTCAGAGATGTGTGACTAGACTCAGGTGAGGCTGAACAGGTAGACGGGGATCTTGTTTTGAGGGAACCTCAGTGCCAACATACGAAGAATTTGCTTTCACAGTCCAATTTTGTTTGATATTCAGAGTCAAGTGCAGCTTATGGCTTTCTCCATTCCCTTCAATCACACCTCACTAAATTGTATGGGAAATCAGCGTAGGTTATGAACAAGTGTGTTATTTACTAATAACAATGAGTGGACTTATGAGTCAATGAATGAGTCAATGAGAACATGGCCCGAGTTCCAGAAGACCCCAATGGTTTCATCTGGAACAAGACCTCCCAACGTCTCCTTACAGTTTATTACCTTAATGGATTGCATGAGAAACTGTTTATTCCATTATTTAAAGGGTGAAACAAACTTCGGCCTCCATAAACCATGCTTCTCCATTTGAACTTTATGTATATAACAAAATATACACGTGCTTCTTAAAATTTCCCTTTATTTTTCACATCATGTTTGAAAGCTATCTGTGTTACTGTTTATCATTTCAGTTTGTGCACTTTTGACACAAAATACTTTTTTACATATGTAACAAAACACCCATTAATTGTGATATTGATGTCTATGGTTTTTGTCTAAAATGTACAATACCCTTGTCAGTATTCTCCTTTTAACTAGTAATAGTTGTTTATTCTCCAATTTGAATGAAGCAGTTTGTACTTTTACCAGTTACGTCCTGGGATTCCAGTCACTCAATATTTCTCCCACAACTGATTTGGTCATTGTTTTCTCTTTGCCACTCATGTGCTAGGTTTTGGCAACATTTCAGTGAAACTGGCATAGCACTGAGATGGAACGGACCATGATCTTTCATAGACATGAAAATATACATGCACAGTGAGACCATCCATGACATGTGCTATAGCTGGATTGTAGTCATTTGCAAAAGACAATTCTATTCACTCCACTCATACTGCATTCACACTGGCATCTTCAGGTTGGCCATGAAGGGAGTATTCACCTCAAACAAATATGCAAATACCACAACTACCAGCACTCTGAAGACTTATTTCAGAGTCAGTTTAGCAGCACACCACCAGGCTGTCACTTCAAACATGAGTGTGCACATCGAAACTGAAGGCATTTCTTAGGCACTGTCATGTGATGAACAGAGGCTGGCTCAATGTGTCCAGAGGGGAGTTGGGGGAATGATTTTGGACTTATCTGTTTCAAACTGGAGCTTATTTTACCCATTTGTTCCCTTATCAAAGACAGATTCTGGGTTCTGAGCTGAGGAAAAGTACACATCGAGGTACGTGGTTATTAAAAATGAAGAACATATATACATATGAAAGCAGACCAGGCATGACAGTGTGGATCCAAACCTTTCTGTTTCAAAAAATTCGGAAATGGGAGGGAGGGACTGTCCACAGCTTAGCTGCAGAAGATTCTGTACAGGCAACACTCAGGATGTTTGTCATCGTGTCAGCAATGTTTACAGCTCTTGACGTTCTGTACAGTTCTCTCAATTTGTGCTGCATATATTCCTCTAGAACGTCCTGATCATGCAAGATTTATTTTCAAGGATCTGCCTCACTGAAATGTGGGTTTGTTGCCTTCTGTATTGTCCCCCTGCTGCTCCCTGGGTCCCCTCAGGCTGGGTCGAGCCTGAAACAGCAGCACCCCGAGGACCAGCAGGATCAAGGCAGCCATGACCAACCGGATGAGATTCCCCAGAGTATAGTCTTGGGGGTGGGAGGCTGTGGACAAAGACGTCACAGAAGTCATTGCAGATCACAGTCCTCAAGGATCCCAGACGTGCACCAGAGCACCTAATCCCTGACAGGACGTGACCTTCTGTACCACACTTTACTGAGGGTCTGCAAACCCCAAAGCTGCATGGAGTAGGAACAGGAGGAGGATGCGAGGCCCTGCCTGCCCCTTCACATCATCTGTAGCGCCAGTCCTTGTCCCCAAAATTGGCCCTCCAAACTCTATACACACCCAGGTGGGGTTAAGCCTGTAGGGGGTGTGGTGTTCCCCATCTTTTCTATCTCTTTGGGAAGGAATTCCCCTATGGTCAACATCACTGTTGTCCTCCCTGTCAACCTAAGCCCAGAGCACTCCTGGGAGAGGAGATGGAAGTCGGGGCTGTGTGCTAACACAGGGTCCTGAGGAGACCATGAGATACAAGGGGTGGGGCTGGGGCCACTCACCTGAGACCACGAACTCAACAGGGTCACTGGGATGTGACAACAGGTAGGGGGAGGTGCTCCATGAGCTGTAGCACCTGTAGGTGCCCCCGTGGGCTGAGGTCACAGGATTCATGGTGAAGTTGGCCTGAAAGGATGTGGCTGTATCTGGTGGACGGAAGTGCTGAGGAGGAGCAGGGGAACCCTCCTTGTGCAGGTAGAAGGTGTCTGATAAGGTCTGTGAGTGACACTGCAGGGTCACCTTCCCTCCCCAGGGCACTGAGGGTCCAGGCTGAGCAGAGAGGGAGGGTTTCTTGTACATTCCTGGGGGAGAGGAAGGTTGTGGTGTGTTAGAGAGTCACCCTGTCCACATGTCCTTAACCCTGAGCTGAGGGACCTGTCCCTCTCCAAGGACTCTAGCTATGATCCCCTCTCAGTCCCTTGGATGGGTGTCTTTTATCTCCAGGCCCCTGCCCTTTTCTCACTCTCTCTCCGGAGACCATGTCCCCTCTCAGCCTCTGCTTCAGGACCCTCCCCGTCACTACCAGGGTGACCCTGGGCACAGTGTCCTGAGGCGACAGTCAGGACATGGGGCAAGGTGTGGCACCTGACCTGTGACCAGGATGTCCAGGGGTGCACTGGGGGCTGACCATGCATAGGAGAGGTTGTGTCCACTGTAGCATCTGTACTGGCCCACGAGGCTGCGGGTCACAGGACCCAGGGGGAAGTCAGGGCTGTGCTGACCATCTAGACACTGTGGAGGTGTGAGGCCCTCATCCTTGGTCAGAGCAAATCTGTCAAAGCTGGCCTCCGAGTGACACTGGAGGCTCAGGAGTTCTCCAGACAGCACCAGCGTGCCCGGCTGGGCTGAGAGGGAGGGTTCCTTGTACACACCTGGGGAAGAGAGAACAGTGGCACCGAGGGAACACACCCACATTGCTTACTGGGACTGCAGAGTTCTCACATGTCCCACCCCCCCCAGCCTCCCGCCTGTGGTCTGTCCTCAGGAGGTCAGTGTCACCGACCCCCATGACTCCTGAGGATCCACTGGACACAAGGATTAGGTCAGTCATTTTGGGCCTAGTAAAGAGACGGGACTGGGCAGTGGTGGTCCCCTCACCTGTGACCTCAAGACGCAGAGGGTCACTGGGCCATGACCACTGATAGACATAGGAGCTTTGAGAACCATAGCATCTGTAGGTCCCCCCATGGGAGGTGTTTGTGGGGCCCATGGGGAACAGGGCCTGCCACCTCCGAGTGTCAGGCCACCATTTAGATTCCATGTGTTGGGGCGGGTCAGCCCCTCTCTCCTTCAGCAGATGGAAAGTGCCGGATGTGGACTCTGAGCTACACAGGAGGGACACGTTCCTTCCTGAGGCCACCACAGGGCTTGGGTGGGCTGAGAGGGAGGGTGCTCTGAAAAAGCCTGAGGGAGAGAAGGGAGCCATGTTCAAGGAGGACTGTCATCCCCAACCCAGGTGTGGGCTGTGAGGGCTGAGGTCCCCTTGAGGCCACACTCTGTTCCCTTCTGCCCACAAGGAGGAGCCCAGAGTGGGAGGGGACGTGGTCCCACCCCCTTACCTGTTACCACCAGGGGCAGCAGGTCACTCTGCTCTGACCAGCCATTTCTTTTGGTGTGATATGCACACTGGTACCGTCCAGCAGTGACGGAACTCGCGGATTCAGTGCGGAAACCCGTCCTGTTGCTGGAGTCCTCTAGGGTCCTCATAGCCAAGGGTTCAGAGATACCCTCTTTATAGATAGTAGGCATCAGCCTGCAGAGACCCCTGACACCAGATGGTTACGAGGCTCCCTGAGGTGACCACGGGGCTTGGGTCAGCCCAGATGGTGGGTTTGGGGAGGACCCCTGGAAAGGAATCAGACCTGAAGTGTCAGGGGCACCCTTCTCCCCTCAGTTTCCCCAGCTGTCACTCCAGGCCCCTCCTCCATTGGTCACCATCAGCCCAGACCCACCATGCAACCCCAGCTGCTGTTTTGGGGCTGAAGCAGGAGGTCTGGGGGAGGACTCACCTGCTTGTACCAGGTCCCATGAGCCCCGACACAGACCTAGAAAAGAGTCCCATGAGAACAGTCCCCACCCCCACACAGACACTCCAGGCCTGTTCTGGGGCCCTGGGTACTGGGGCCAGACCTGGGGCTGAGAGTGTGTCTCCTCCTCTGGAAGTTCTGTCCCCACAGAGCCTCTCTGAGTCCTTGGGTCTCTCAGGGACGAGAATCTGGGAGGAGAAGGGACCTCATCCCACCTCTTTCCCCAGAGCTCACCGAGGCAGAGAAGGGCGGTGAGTGTCAGAGTTACGGAGCTGCCTCCCATGGTTCCTGGGCGTGTAGGTGACATATAAAGCCCACAGATCCCAGCACGACTGATAGACACGCAGGATGTAGTAAGGCCCAGGCTCCCTGTGACAAGGCCAAGTCTTCTTGTGACATGTCACGGCTTCCTCTTCAGTGGCCTTAAAGGAAAGGGAACAGCCCCTTCTGTTCTCCCTAAAGGGTGGCCTGAGGAGACTCCAGCCTCTGGGACTGTTGAGACCAGTTCTGAGTCTCAGCAGACCCCACACGCTCTGCCTCCACCTCATGTTAAACCCAGTTCTGGAGGGCCGGTGCCAGAACATGAGGGTAGAGGATGCAGGGCAGGACATAGGAGCAGCCCAATTTCTGTTCCGACTCTGCCTCTGCCTTTTCTAGAATCTGTATGACCTTGAGCAAGTCACTTCCCTTTTCTGAGCTTCTCTAATTGCAAAGCTTCTTCTTTCCTTCCACCATCCTGTCAACCAACTGTTGTTTGCTGAGCAGTCACCCTGTCTGGGTGTGAGATTCATTGCTGAAGGTGACCAAGTCCTTCCCTGAACACATGGAGCTCTGATTAGTGACAAAGACAATGCTAACATTTAGACAATGGATAATTTGGCCATAGGTTAGGTGTGTTCTTGAGTATGAGCAAAACAGAGGACAGAGATTCAATGACAGGTGGACATCTAGCAACCTTAGTCCCAGAGTGTGAGGACCTTCTGGAGAAGGAGTGAGCAGGCCACGATAGGGGGCAGCATATGTGCGGTGAGGAGATGACACCCTCGGCCTGGAGGAGGGTGACCGCTGTAAGAGCTGAGTCATCAGAAGTGCCGTGCCCTGTCACTCAGGCTCTTGTGCGCCCTGCAGAGTCTCCTGGGTTTTCCCTTAAGGTAATGGAAAATGTCAGTCACAGAAAATATGAACAGATTGCTGTTTTGAGAAGCTGCCCCTGTGTAGAAAAGCTGTATTGATCACGGTGATAAAACTTCAATACCAACACAACCCCTGAGTGATCAGAGGTCCACATAACACTCAAAGTGAATACCCCACTAAATCTAGTACACCTCTTTTGCCTTAAATATTTATTACAACACTATTAACCATCTTCCCCATGCTACATTGTACACCTCCAAATTAGTCCATAATTATCCATTTGTACCTCCTAATCCCTTTACCTCTTTTTTCCCCCCAACCCTCCCTCCCATCTAATATCCCTCTAAATATTCTCTGTATCTATGAGTTTGTTTCCACATTTGTTGTTGTTGCTTATTTCATTCTTTAGATTCTACATATACATGAAACCATGTGATATTTGTCTTTCTCTAACTCACTTATTTTATTGAGCGGAATACCCTCTAGGTTAATTAAGGCCATATCTTATTCCATCCCCTTCCTTTTAGTCTGTGTGTATCTTTTAATCTGAAGTAAGTCTCTTGTAGACAGCATATGTAGGGGTCTTATTTTCTTATTCATTCAGCCACTCCATCTTTTTGTTGGAGCACTTAATTCTTTTTCACTTAAGGTACTTGTTGATAGAAATGTAGTTTTTCCCATTCTTTATTTCTGTTTTTGATACATATCTTTTCTTCTTAAAGAAGTCCCTCCAACATTTCCTGTAATACTGGCTTAGTATTGATAAATTCCTTTAGCTTATTTTTGTCTGGGATGCTCTTTATCCGTCCTTAGACTCCAAATGATAGCTTTGCTAGATAAAGTGTTATTGGTTTTAGATCCTGGATTTTAATCACATTCAATATTTTGTGCCAAGGACTTCTGTCCTGCATGATTTCTTTTGAGAAATCAGCTGCCAATCTTATGGGTGGGCCCTCGTGGGTAACAAACTGTTTTCTCTCGCTGCTTTTAAGATTCCGTCTTTGTATTTAGCCTTTGGCATTTTAATTATGCTGTGTCTTGTTGTAAGCCTCTTTGGGTTCCTCTTTCTTGAGACTCTGAACTTCTTGGGGTTGTATGTTTATTTCCTTCACCAGGTTAGGAAAGTTTAACATCATTATTTTTTCAAATAGCTTTTCAACTTCTTGTTTTTCTTCAGTTACCCCCATGACATGGATATTTTTACATCTAATTGTGTACCATAGGCTCCTTAAATTATTGTTATAGTCTTGGCTTTTTTCTTCCCTTGCCGTTCTGATTGAGAGTCCTTGGCTACCCCATCCTCTATATCATTGGTCTGATCCTCTTCTTTATCCACTCTGTTGATTCCCTCTAATATACTCTTCATCTCAGATAATGTGTTCATCATTTCCGACTGGTTCCCATTTATAATTTCAATTTCCATTTTTATGTTTTATATCTCTCTGTTAAAGTTCTCACTGAATTCATTTGCACTGCCCATAAGTTCATTGAGCCTCTTTACACCAGTGTTTTGAACGCTGTATCTGTTAGATTGCTTGCCTCCATTATTTCTAGATCTCTGTTCTGTTCTATCATATAGTTTCTGCTTCTTTGTCTTCCCATTTTGGCTGCTTTTCTGTATGTTTCTGTGTAATAAGCAAAGCTCTTAAGTCTCCCAGTCTTATTTGTGTGGCTTTGAGAGTGGTAGGTGTCCAGTGGTACAGTCCTGAGAGGGATTTAGCTGCAGGCCAAATTTAGCCCCAGCTCGTGGCCCTCCAGGGCCTCCTATTAAAATTCAGCAAGCAATCCACAGATGCTGAGCTTGTAGTTGCCTCAAAATACCACACCAGAAACTGAGGTCCTCTCCTACCACTATGAGTCTAGGCTCTGCTCAGCAAAGAGCACCTGACTCGCTAAGGATATATCTGGATGTGGCATGGGTGGGGCCACGAGTTGGGGGAGATGGAGTTTCTGGGAATCCTCTGGGTGGAGCAAGCTCTGTTACCTAGTTTGATGATGTCTCCACTATGGCAGTGCTGAGAGCATGCACTGGGATGGGGCAGGGCTAATGGATACTGCCCTCACTTCTGTACAGAGCAAGTCTCGCCTTGGCCCTCACTCTGACAATTCAGTGTCCCCTTGTAAGTTCCTGGTGCCCCCTGCGCAGCCCAAATGGCACTGTTGCTCAGAGAGAGCAGGTCTGTCGCTCGTGAAACGCGGCCCCTTTAATAGGTGTCTGCAGCTGCTGCCACCTCTGCTGCAGCTTCCGTCTTACCTGCTCAAGACTGGGCAGCCTCATGCCCTTGCCCTGTACTACCTTCTGCCATTGCAGTGTAATTTCTTAGATTTGTTTAGATTTCTCTCCGGTTGTATGGCTTGCTCGTCTAGATCTCAAGTGATTTTCCTTGCTATTTGCTCCTTGTTTCTGTCACAACTTCAATCTGGTTGCCAGAGGGATGAACAGAGCCTGTATCACCTGCGGCATATTTTCCTCCCAAAGTTTAATTTTTGATAAAGTTCATCTACTTTTTGTTTTTGTTGCTTGTTCTTTTGCTGTAATAGCTAGGAAATCGCTGTCAAGTTTAAGGCTGTAAAGGTTTATCTTATATTTTCCTCTAACAGTTTTATAATTTTATCTCCTTCTTATGCTTTATTTTACTTGTAACTTTTCTGTTATTTCAATTTTTAACTCTGGCATTGATGCATTTTGAGATGATTTTTGTATGTGGCGTGTGTAACGGTACAAATTCTTTCTTCTGCATATGGATATCTGAAGAGACTGTTCTTTCCCCCATTGAATAGTCTTGGCAGCCTTGTCAAAAATCAGCAAAACTTATGAATAGGCTTATTTCTTGTCTTCCATTCTACCCATGCATCAATAGGTCTTTCCTCATGCCAATACCACACCATTTTGATAACTAAGGCTTCGAGTTGAATATTGTAATCGGGAAGTGTGAGGTCTCCAACTTTTCTTTTTCAAGGTTGTTTAATCATTCAAGGTCTTTTGCAATTCCACTTGAGTAGGAGGGTTGGATTTTTCATTTCTGCAGAAAAGCCCACTGGCACTTCGTTAGGCATTGCATCAAATTTGTAGCTCACCATGAAGAGTCTTGCATCTCACAATGTTGATCCTTCCGAGCCATGATCTTGTGATGTCTATCCATTGGTTTAGGTCATCCAAAATTTGCTTCAAATAGGACCTCTACCTGTTTTTTGTTTTTTTTGTTTTTCCGTTTTTTACAATATATGAGTATCGCGCCTTCTTTCAAAAATTCATTTCTATGTATATTTTTCTTTCAGATGCTGCTATGAGTTGAATTTGGGTCTCTAAAAGGATACATTGAAGACCTTGGTCACAGCACCGGTACATGGGACCTTATCTGGAAACAGGGTCTTTGCAGGCAGATGTAATTAAGTTACGTTAAGGTCCTACTATTTGAGGGTCCACAGTAATTCAGTATTTCTGCTGTTCCCATCAGATGAAGAGAAAAGACACAGGAAGAGGATTCCGTATGTAGACAGAGATATATAAGATGATGCCAGCCATGTGAAGATGAAGGCAGAGATGGAGTGATGCTGCCACCAACCAAGATGTGCCTGGGGCCAACAGAGGCTTGGAAGGATCAGGAGGGATTTTTCCCTGGAACCTATGAAATGAGTGTGGGTTTCCTGATTCCTCGACTGTGGACTTCTCGTCTCTGGACTTGTAAGAGAATAAATTTCTGTTGCTTAATCCACCTGGTATGTGGTGATGTTAGGACAGCCCCAGTAATCCAATTCAGGGTGGAAATGCATGGTTTGCAAGACCTGGGCTCTGGGATCTGGCAGCCCAAGCTTATTCCTAGGTCTTCCACCCTTAGGCTCAGTGACTCTGAGCCTGCTACGCAATCTCCAAACCTCAAGTTCCTCAGTTTGAAACTGCGGATAATGTTGCTAACATTCTCATGTGACTTATACAAGAGCCAATTCATAACAATTGAAACTTCACAAAATTGCATGTAGCCTTGTTATGTGAAAGACACTGACCATTATTATGGTGGTATATCTGTGGAGATACCATTAGATTCAGCACCCCCGTGACTCAGGGCTTGTCCCCAGATACTGTGAGGAGGGCTGATTATGCGCATGGGCTCTATGAGGGCACAGAAAGAGAAAGTAGGGGTGGGTAGGTGGGCTATCCAGGTACCTGCCCCATCATCACCACCTCTGGAAACATTTCTGTTGGGCGCTCTTACAATGTTCACAGTCATTGTGCAGATGCAATCATTGTTCCGGTCTTAGTCTCAACATGCACGGCTATCCTGAGCTCAGAGCATCCTTCCTTCTCCAGCACGGCTGGTAACCTTCACAGTGCTTAGAGACAAGGCTGGCTGACTTAGAATCTTGGTGCAGAAACAGCCTTGAGGAAATGGAGCTTCTCTTAAGGGTCTGTACTTTTTATACCTGATCCAGGTATACTTGTGGGTATCAAGTATTTCAGGGCCTGCCATTGGAGCTTTGCTTCTGTTGGAAACTCTCCACAGCCCAAATATCATCTCTGCTTTTGATGATGACATCAAGACTGAAGGATTCTGTGTCTATTCTTCAAAGTACAATCTCCAGTAAGTTTCCGCCTGGGAATGCAATCAAGAGAACCCTAACCCCAGCGTCTGGCATCCCCTGCATACAGCTGCTGGCCTTGACATTACAGAGATGCAGGTAGAACACTGACCAGGACCATGAAGGCAGGAGCGAGAGTCCTGCTCACCACTCACTACTCGCTACCTGGGATAATACTTTGAGGGTTGAGTCAAGAGGGAGTGAGGTGGGCCGGCAGGAGCTTGGAGAGAGGCTTGTGTGTAATATTGATGGTTGTCCTAATCCAGTGTGTTTCAGGCAAATTCCTTCATGAGTCTGAGGCCATCTTTACAAATAAGAAGATGACCTCCATCTAACAGTTCTGTGAAGACTCAACGGTGAGGGTATCTGCAGCACGCAGCCCAGGGCCTGGCACTCAGGAAGCACTCAGAAAATGCTGTTCTGTATCACATGTGCTTTACGCAGCTTCACGGGTGGTGAGCTGTGCAACCAGACAATGTTCTAAAATGGATTAATTCTCTTCTGTCCCCAGCTTGAAATTTGCTCATGGGGACCTGAACCTTCATTTACACTGGACAGCAAATTATATATCTGATCCACTACAGGTTTGTTTACTTTTAACTATTTGTCTCATTTTTGTTTGTAACCTCTTTGTTATGTCCCAGCTTTCTGGAGTTCAAAAAAAAAAACAATCTTTGGGCCAGCGGGCTGATAAAAGAACCAAATTTACAGAAATAAAAGAAGAAGTCAGCAGGGAAAGATGTTGGATTGGTTTAGTGCCCATTGCAGTGTATGTGTGTGAGAGAGAGAGAGAGAATGTGTGTGTGCTAAATAAATATTCTTTTCTTTACCTTTACCCATTCACAATAAATCCATTCACCAATCCATTTTGTCAAAAGTTACACACAAATATCAACTATATTTCACACAATGTACCAAGCCTGAAAGCTGAAATATGTGCTGAACTTCCATGGGTCCTGTTCTCTGACCCTAGTTTCGGGAATGTGATGGACGTCAAATTAAAATATATGATTATATACGATGATATATCTTAGGTAGAATAAATCCTTGGAGACTGGTGATTAGATTAAAAAAAAAAAGATATAACTAGTCTGGGCATCATGGAAGGTCAGCTGTGAGGAGGTGATATTTGATTCATGGATCGTAAGAGATAGGGAGCTCTCAGAATCCGTTTTAAATTGTCATTTGCACATCTTGTGATATTGGGCAAAGCATTTGCTTGGTGACCCAGTTTCTTACTAAGAAATGGGGAGAGAGGCTCATTGTCTGATTAGATTCAGGAGATGCTGTCAGGCAGGTGGCAATCATTTTTTTTTAAGTTAAATTCACTGGGGTGGCCCTGGTAAATAAAATTATAGAGGTTTCAAGTGTTAGATATATGGTGACAAAAGGTGATCATGTTTTGAGGGAACCATAATGTCAACACATGACAAATTTGATATAACAGATCGGGGCAATGTTGCTTATCTGGATAAAATATCACATTATTCAGTGTCATGCGAAGGGTATGGTTTTCTCCATCCTCCTTTAATCCCACCTCACTAAGTTGTATGGAGAATAAACACAAGTTATAAATAGAAGTATGTTATTGACCCGTAACAACAAGTGGGCTTATGACAAAAAATGACAGTCAAAGAGCACATAGATTCTGTCCTATGAGATTTTGTGGTTTTGTCTTGAACAAGACCTTCCAATGTCTCCTCATAGTTTCCAAACATAATGGATTGCATGGGAAACTTTCCTTCCTTATAGGGTTAAAATTTGTCATCCCTCCCTAAACAACAAATGTTGTCTCCTCTTGGACATTACATACATGCATACTTCTTAAAATTTCCCTTCATTTATTCACTATCATGTTCAAAATTTATCTGTATTCAGTTCGTGCCTTTCTACTGCCATATTACAACATTCCATTGAATGTATGTAAACCACAGATATGCATTCACTGTGAGATTTATTTCTAGTTTTTGTCTAAAATGGATGACACCACTACAAATGTTCTTGTAGGAATATCTCATCTGTACACACACACGTTTTCCTCTAGGGTCTAAGTTATGGGTCAGAGCTGTGTGGGTCCTCCTTATAACTGGTAAGTTGTTTATTTGCCAAACTGAAGGAGCCAGTTTGTACTCTTACCAGTAACATACTGGGATTCCAGGCACTCGACATTTTCTCTCACTATTGATTTGGCTGTTGTTTTTTCCTTTGCCTTTCATGTGGATGTGCTAGGATTTTGGAATCATAGTTTCACTGAAACTGTGACATAACATTGAGATGGAAATGACCATGACCTTCTGGGTAGAAGAAAACATAGTTGCACAGTGAGATCATCTGTGAGATGTGTTGAGGTTGGATCGTACTCACTTACAAAGATATTTTATCCATTCTATCCCAAATGTGCATTTAATGTGTTCGCACTAGCACCTTGAGGATGGCCATTTTTTTCACCAAAAAAATAGGCACATGTGACAAATAGTTTTTTTTCTTAATGATATTTGCTTAGAGCTGGTTTATCTACACACTACCTGGCTGTCTGTTTAAACACCAGTGTGTTCATTCAAACTGATAATAGATCTGGAAATCTGTACCAGGTACCATCTAATGAAGACAGCCATGCTTGGTGGGTCCAGGATGGGTATTAGAGAATGATTTTGGATGTATCTGTTCCAAACTGGACTTGATTTTCACCCATTTATTCAACTATTTAAAACACATTCTGTTTCTCTCCTGGAGAGATGGAGGTAAATAGAACACATCGGTGAATGTGGAAAAGAAAAACAAAGCAAAATGTATTACAGGACAGTAGACCAGACATGAAAGTATAACAAAGCGAGGACCCAAATTTGCAAAGTGAGATACGCCCTCTATCACAGGAATGAGAAAAACAAGACAGGGGATGCAGTCAAGAGGAGTCAACTATGGCAGAGGAAATGCATCACAATTTAATAGAGGAAGAGCCTTCTACAGACACCCCAGATGATTTTTTTGCACCCAGACCACATTTACCCCTGACAGTTTCAACAGACAGCTCCCCTAATTTATATTCCAGATTTTCACTCAGAACCTCTCAGATCATCAGGTCAGGTGAAGTCCATGGCCTCACCACTCTGAATGGCAAAATTATCTCCTCCTGCATTGACCTGCTGCTGCCCACTGGGTCCCCTTGGGCTGGGTCGAGCCTGAAACAGCAGCACCCTGAAGCCAGCAGGATCAGGGAAATCACACGTATCTGGACGAGATTCCCCAGTGTGTAGTTTGAGGGTGGGAGGCTGAGAAATGTGGACAAAGGGGTCACAGAGGTCATATAGACCACAGTCCTCCAGGATCCTGAATGTGCACAAGGGCACCCGCCCCCTGACAGGACGAGACCCCCTGCACCACCCCATACTGAGGGTTTCTCACCAGTCTCGGGGTCTATAGGTGCTGTGATGGGGTGATGGTGTCAGCTGCTCCTGGGGGTCATGAAGTGGGGGTGTGAGTGAGGACTTGGGAAGACATGACCTCCCTCCTGCATTCTGTGTGCTCAGTGCCTCCACTTCTGTCATGGCTGTCACACCACCCCTTAAAGAGCCCTGTCTCTGCCCTGCCAGGTCCCCTGTGTCTCCTCGCTGGATTCTCTCACCTCCCTGTCATCTGAATTCAAAACCTATGCAGAATTTCTGATGAGAGTTCGCTGTCCCAGAGCTCAGGACTGGAGAGAAAAATGGTCTCAGTACAGAAATTATCGAGTGTGGTACATTCTGTGTTCGGTCCGAGGCACAAAGCCCATAAGCTTAATCCCATCCAGCTGAGGGCCCCCACTTTCTCACAGCTGGGACCCAGGGCCCATGGAGGAGGGGAGGGCTTCGGCCCTTCCCGAACGTCAGGAGCACAAAGGGATGAACATCAGGAGCAGATCTGTTTCACCCCACCCAGGACCCTCCTCTCAGGATCTTAAATTTTAACACTCACCTGGAGCTTTTCATTCATTTATTGATTCATGAATTCACTTTTTATATAATTAAGAATAACAGCAATGGTAGATTTACCAGATGAATATCATGGGTGTAAGGATGAGTTTTGTAGATATACTTGTAGATATGTAAATTTTATATTTATAAAACAATAGATATATGTATAACTACATACACAGGTATATACTGCAAATGCATTGTGTCTGTAAAATATCATGTATATATTTTATCATATAAAATTATATATCTGTATACACAATTACACATTTATCTACTATTAACACAAATACTGACATTGTATGTCCACATGCATATCTATATATACTGGTGCTACACCCGTATGTATGATATGTGTGTATATATATTATATATGTGAATTAGTCCATACAGTACAAGACAGGTCAAGTACTTGAAAAAAACAGGTTACAAGAAGGCAGGTCCCCAGAAAGGTCAGAGTCTGTTCATCGACAAGGAATACAGTCGTGCCCGTGAGTGTCGGAGGAGCGAACAAAAAAGGCCTGGCACACAGGGCGATGATAAACTGGTGACAGGTTGGGGACAAGTGTTCAGAGGGGAGGTGCCATCATCTCTCTTGTTGGACAAACTCTAGAGAGTCAGGTAAGGTTTCATGGGTGGATGACTCATCATTTGAAATTTATCCCCAAAGACAACCTCTAACCCCTCTTTATTTAACAAGGTCCAGACCTGAGCCAGTCCACAGCTTTTGTTTTCAAACTTTAAGAGAGAAAATCAGCATAATCAGAAAATACGAACGAATGATTATTTTTCAGTAAGGTTAATATCCAAATGGTTGAAATTAAGAAGATTTGTAATACGTTTCCTGTGGTTGTAATTCAAAGAGAAGAGATAATTTTCAGGAGATGTTTAACTCTCGGGAAAAGAAAGCAATCAAAATAAAATGTTAATAAAACAGGAAATGGATCAACATGGCCAGGTCAACAGTGCTTTGATTTCTTAATAATTTTGCTCTGGAATAATTTTGGGTGAGAATTAAGTTGTTTTTCTGAGGTAAAGCTCTAGACTATTTTACTCTGTCATCATCTCATATGGAGTTTGGAGCTAGAAAAATGGTACACAACTGAGAATAAAGAAGTGACATTTCCTTTGACCCATGGCTTTTATAATTGTATCGAAAAACAGTGAAAAGGTAGAGGATCTATAGAAAGTTAACAGATCGTGCACTAACTATGCTCAAACCAATAGCTTCCTCATGTGTACTTACTGTGTTCTAGAAAGTATAAAAAATTCAAACATCTTACTTAGAAATTATAATGTTGAGCAATTCTTAAGATAGGCCATGAATTTACTCAGTTTCATAAAAAAGTTTCAAAGTAATTCTGAAGTTCATTAATAAGCGTCATTTGAGAATGCGTGCGATCGGGAGACCTGATAGTAACAAGAAATTATTCTCCATGATGATTGTATAATTTAATCTAATCCCAGTGAAAATGGCAGTACAATGATTTGTTTTTGAATCCTGAATCCATATACAATAAATTAAATTCGTAAGTTCATCTATTGAAATACTGCATAAAAGTCTGCAGAAAAAGAGCGATACTGGACACGTGTGCACAGGCTCATAGAGCAGAAATGGGCTGGACATGTCCAGCAGGACCCCAGTGACTCAGGGAGCCTGGCGCTCTGAGTCTCAGGTAGCAAAGTGTACACGAAGGCCTCAGCGGAGCACAGGGGGCCGTGCAGAGTGGTGCCCACGGGGGACATAATTCTCTATAGGAGAGTATCCAGTAGGGACTGGGACCTCAGGGCTCAGGCTCTAAGATGGGGACACCAAGAAAGTAAAGGAGAAAATTCAATCATTGGAACAACAGGGTTTATATTATAGAAGAATATGGAATTTTAGAAACGAATTAGGGCAATAGCTAGAGTGAATAAATAAAAATTTGACTTTTCACACTCAAGGTATTTTTCCACCAAGTAGAAGATACATTAAGAAACTGGAAGACAATTTTGAGGAAATGTCATAGGATGCAATACACAGAGACTGGAATTTTGAAATTAAGGTACGTGGAGAATAGAAAGAGAAAGGCCAATGGCTGTTGTTAGTTTTGCTGGAAAAGCAGTGAGGATGATTTTGCTACAGTCCAAGAGGCCAATGGTGAAATTCACTTCAAATATAACGATGTAAATGGATGAAAAGTAGAAGAATGAACAATGCGGGCGAACCTCGAAAACACCGCGCTAAGGGAAATAAGCCAGATGCAAAAGGTCACTTGTTGCATGACTGACTCCACTGCATATTCTTTACAAACTGCAAAGAATATGCAAGTATAGAGACAGGAAGTGGAATAGAGGTTGCGAGGGGCGGGGCTGGCATTAAAGAGCACTGGGGAGATAGTGTTTAATGGGTACGCAGTTTCTGTTTGAGATGAAGACAATATTCTGGAAACAGAAAGCGATCATCATTGCCCAACATGGTACATGTACTTAATGCCACTGAATTACATCTTTGAATAATAGTTAAAGGGTAAATTCTATGTTATGTATAGTCGACCACAGGTACTATACAAACACCAATCAAAAGGAAATGGAAGTGGCTGTATTTGTTTCCAATTTCTGCTGTCGCAACTCACCACAAACTTAGTGGCTTAGAACAATATAAATTTATTGTCTTACAATTCTGGGGTGAGGATTCAAAATCAGGCTCATTGGCACAAATTCAAGGGATAAAGAGATATCCGGTTCTTTCATCTCAGTGCAGAATGGGAAGTTGGAAATGCGATTGATTTCTATATAGCAACCATGCTATATAGAAACTGGGAAACGTCTTTCTAATTTTAGTAATACATCTTCTTATTGTAGATTTCCTATGCACATCACTGAGCAATCTCTGAGAAATACAATATTATTCTTGCCCACTCAGTGCTCATAGCTTTGTTTTGTTTAGTTGGTAATAAGTTGATACTTCCAGCGGTTGAGCTGGCCGTAGGTCGCCTCCTGGGGGCGGGAGGCGATGTGGTCACATGCCACATCCTGGAGCAGGGAGAGAGTGATAGAAACGGTAAGTGGTCAGAGTTGAGGGGAAGCCTGGGGCCCGGAGGGAATGGGACCCACCAGACTGTCCGGCTGCCTGTCCTCCTCTGGTTGTCTGTGCTTCATTTACAGTAACCTCTCCAATGGGCGGAGGGGGGCGGGCGGACGAGTAGGAAAGGTGACCCCTTGCCTCCTAGATTTTGGTCTTGAGAGGGTCACCTGGGAGCACGTCACTCCCTAGAAGTCCTCACTGGAGATAGTGAGACAGAAACAGTGTGTCCTCGATTCCACTTGTGAAACCCTCTGGGGTTCATGCTGTTGCCAGTGCGATGCTTTAACACTATAAGTCAGATGAGGTCCCTCTCTTGACGAGATATTGGAGATATGCTAAGCCTTGGGCACCTGGGCGTGTCCACACGTCCGTTATCCTGACACACTATCTCTTGCTCATTTGGCTCCAGCCACTCGACCATCTTCCCCAAAAGCATGTGCTGCCTCAGGACCCTTGCACCTCCTGTCTCTTCTGTCCCCCGACCCACACACACTCACTCCCCTTCTTGCTTTACTCTCCTTAATAACACTCTGAATCCTGGGATGCTATCTGCTTGTTTGTTGTGGCGTCCCTACCCATCAGGTGAGCCTCAGGAGTGTGGGGACAGTGCTGCTCACTGCTGACCCGTGGCACCTGCATGGAGTGGAAACAGTGTCACATCTGCTGGGTGAATGAGTGATGGGGAGCCGAGGGGACTGCAGGTGGTTCACTCACTCATGCATCCTCATGGGACCTGGGGCTGCCCTCCAATAACCACGGAGTCAGGCAGAGGATGAGGAACCAGGGTAGGGCACCGCAAGAGGGGCCATCACAGGGAAACTGGGAGGGGCAAAGTCACAGCAGGACAACCCCAGTGCCCAGAAGAGGTCAGTGTGGGTATTGCTGAGGACTGGACGAGGGAGGACAGGGCAGTGTCCATTGGATTAAATTGGGCAACGAGGTCCTTGGTGGCCTGGACAGGAGCAGCGGTCTTACCCGAGGGTCCGGCTACACACCCTCCTCAGCCTGTGTGTCCTTCATGGCAGCATCTGCAGGGACAGAATGGAGGTGACTCCTGGCAGAGTTCCCCGATATCTCAAGGTTGCAAGCCCAGCCTGCTCCCAGATGGGCCACTAACTCAGGTTTGAGGAAGAGGCCAGGTCCCACGGTGTGGATTTTAGTCTCTCTCTCCTCTGACCCCTCACCCTCCCTGACTTTCCCCTTCCCCATCACCTCCTGAAATCCCTTTGCCCCCCAAAGCACCAACCTCTTTCTCTCACAGAAGGTCTATTTTTAGGCTTCAGCTGCAGGGCTAGAGCTGGGGGAGGAGAAAGGAGTCAGGTAAGGAGGGCCGGACAGTGGATCTGGGGTCTTTGGGGGAAGAATTACGGGATCTGCAGACCTCTGCCCTTGTGCTCTGGGTTGGCAGCCCCCGCGAGAGGGTGGAAACGAGCTTCTCGCTGAGCCGGTCCAGAGGGATGTCCCTGCCCTGGGAGGTGAGGGCACCTGCCCTCCCTGTGGTTGGAGGTGACATGCCCAAGGAGGTGTATGTTGTCTCCAAATTCCAAAGAAGTTCCACTGGAATTGTTTTTTATTTTTATTTTTCCCACTAAAGAGGAAACAAGTCTTCACCATGGATGGGATATCTCAACATGCTTCAAGCAACTGGACTCCTGGGAATTCAACCAAGGCAGCAAGACCCCAAAGTTTGGGCAGCTTCCTTGCCCACACATCGGTCTCACAGAGAGCCTAGAAGACTTGCTACTTCCTGTTGCACATCAACGGACCTCTGCAATGTCCTGCCCAATGGAGTGGTGATCATGCTCCCTGCAGCTTGGATAACAGAGGTCCGGACGGTGTGTGTGTTTGGCCCTGATGACCAAAAGCGGACTGACATTACAGCCTTTAGAGACAACCCCAGAGAAAGCAAATTTTCACCAAATCAATAGCTGCACACCAGGTGCCGGGAGATGTATGGGTTTTCCCTAGTAATGAAGCCTTGCTGGAGCAGAAGCAGGAACTTGAATCACAGTTGACATCTGAGAGCCCACCGCCATTCCCCAAGGTCCATCCGTCATCTGTGCAAGCCAAACAGGCGAGTCGCATGAGGACGCGAAAGGAATCACGGCCCTGTGTCTTCCATGTTCTTGGTGTCGGCAAGCAACTGCACGATCCTTCCAGAAGGGCACGATCGTTTTTTTGTTGAGCCATTTTGGTGGCAAGGGGCATTCCCAGCACCTTCCACCCGGCCTCCCCTTCATTGTAGCTCTTACTCCACAAGTCAGAAAACCAGCACCGGTTGTGGAGGGTGTCTCTACCGTTTGAGAATTAAGAACTAAGGGAATTAAGATCTGAGGAAATAACAAAAAAGAATAGCGTGGGTTCAGAGACCCAAGCCAGATATCCATTAATCGACCACCCTCTCCAAGCCTGCACTATGACTAGCTGGCATCTGTGGTTGGGGCATCTCCAGAAGTGACTGAATATTTAACAAAATGCCAAGGTCAATAATGAATGCTTTAGCAGAAAAAATCACAGGAGACAGCAGGTTACAATTTTGCCAGTAAAGAAGGGGATGGCATTATAGTGGACCTGTCTCCTCTCTGGCTCTTGAAAAGAACTCATCCCCAATTCTTCTACTAAGAAGTCACACTCTGTGTCCTCCCATTTTAGAGCAGATATCAGATTTGAATCTGCCTCTCTTGGTGAATCTCCACTCCCATCTCATCTTGAGCTTCTCCCCAGCCCCACCCCACCAGAACTTCCCTTCACCTGCAGAGCCCACCATAATGTCACTGGGTGCTGAGGACCTTCATGGAAGTGACTAATTTTTGCATTTCGAACCAATTTTATGTTATCTTCACATTGCATTTCTCCTTCTGCCTAAATAAAAAGTCCCAGCAAGGTAAGGAGTACATTTCAGAATTTAGTATAATGATTTCAGAATTTAGTATAATTTAGTATAATGAAGTTAAGCAAATAGGATCTCCTGTGGAATCATAAGTCACGTCTTCTCCTCATTGGCATGTCTCACACTGTGCTGCGGCTCATAAAAGGCAATAAATGACCGTTTATATAACAGATCAATGCACTATTAAGTTTTTAATAATTGCTTAATTGATCATCGATGCTTATTTTTTCGATGAAGAGTTATTCATGAATAAGAAATTAACAACACATCAATGAGAAGTTTCGTGGGGGGATCTATTAGTCAATCATTCGTTACTGATTTGTTCATCATCAAGGCTTAATTTTAAAATACTTAGAAATGAATAACAGATTAATAACACACCACCGAGAAGACCAACTAGGGAGAATTTGAAAGTGCAATCGAAGGTTCATTCTAAAAGAACAAAATGATAATAATAACAATGTGATTCACGTTCCTTCCCCACAGATCAGGGCAGGGAGTTTCAGAGTCGCGATGATTTTCCTGCCCGCCTGAGCTGAGCGGAGGGAGGAGGGGGCGGAGCCTGGAAGGCCACCGCAGACTCAGAGGATGCCCTGCGTACGCCGCATCACCCACAGTCCGTTTCCAACCCTGAAAGGAAGTAGAACAACTATTGCCCCACACATTCATTAGTCTCTGTCGTGGTCCCAAACAAGATGCATGACGTCTCCTTTTTCGGAATATAATTTCTGTCTGTGGTAACCCCCCGCCAATTCTCTATTCTAGGCGTTGTCCTCTAGACCATTGAGTGAGTGCTGGGTTTAGAGCTGCACAGTGGGAAGATGAATGGTTTCTGCTCGGGTTACTACTTCACCCCACACTCCAATGGTTTGTGTTCACCTCTGAATCTTCCTTGATTGTGGAATCCTGTATGTCTCGACGAAGTTTAAAGCAAGTGCGTGAGTGGGGACCCAGGGTACCTCTTCTTATAGCCGTTGCCCTACCTGGGGTTGGTGGACGCGACCAATGGCTGAAGGGGGAGGTCCTAGTGAGAAAGAAACCATGATGGACACGAGGGGAGAGGTTTGTCTAGTAGCACCTCTTGCTTATGTTTGGGTCGTGCATTCTGGGGTGGAAAACCACTCAAATGACAGTTTCCTTCGTTTTCCTTTCTGGTGATTTTGGCTTGCATAACTTGGTGTATCGGCACCTGCCCGTTTTCTTGTCAAAGTTACTTGCCGTTTTTTGCAGAGAGATGCCTTGAGGCTACGTACCTATCGTGTTCCTCATTAAACTTCCACTTTTTAACCTCGGCAGCCACTGACTATTAACGCTGAAGCAAACGCCTCCTCTTCTCCCCTATGTATTTGTGTGTATATAAATAACCTTGTTTGTCGTACACTCTGCTTTCGATGCCTGTGAGATATGGTCGATCCTTCTTCTGTTCCTTTCTGCCGTGATGAGCAGGCACGTCTAGGCTTCCTAATTTCCCCACGACCCTCATATCGATGCCCAGTTTTTTCCAGCACTATTTTGTATTCCCTTCACTAGTTTGCTCTTTTTCACTTAACAGTACATCCTAAAATTCATTCCATTCAAAGATAAGTTCTCATTGTCTTTTACCACTGAAAATTCTCCCATTTTGAGTATGAACTTGAGTTTGTTGGGCACTGAGGGCTTCGTTCCCAATATTTCACAAGTACAAATAATGCTCCACTTAGTAACCTTGGGATATATCATTTCATATTTTTGGAAGCATTTTCTGGGACAACGGCATATCTGTTTTTGTAGTTTCGGTAGATAATGACAATTTTCTCTTGATATGAGCACTTCTGTTTATTCACAGATTTGTAAAAGGGTGATTTCATAAGCTTCTGGTTTCTGTCAAATAGGTAAAATTGCATTTCACTTTCGTTTAAACTTGCATTTCTTTTTATATAAATAAATCTAAAAGCTTTTGATTTGTCAAAGTGTGGTTTTTATTTATTTTATTACTTTCCTATTCAAATAATGTTCCATTTGTCTATCTTACTTTGTCTTCAATAATTGACGTCCGTATATATGTATATGTATATATAATCCATGTAAGTGAAGGTACACAATGTTTGATATGTTACAAATATCTACTAGATTTTTATTTGTGTTTTGATCTTTCTAATCTTTCGTGCCATGCAAAGATATATTTATTTTTATGTAGCCTAGTTTCTAATATTTTCTTGCTACTGCATCTGGATTTTGAATTACATATTATTTTTTAAATGAAAACATCTATTTTATTTTTTTCCATTTTTATTGAAGTATAATGGACATACACTTGAATTATATTTTAACAGTCATGTTCGTTTCACATGTTTCTGTGGGTCATTGATTTACCTATTTTATACTTAGAGGTATAGTTCTAATTTCATCCCTTTTCCCCAAAAATGCATCTTGGCCCAGTGATTTAATATACCTTCTTTGTAACACATTACATTTCTGCACTTGAACCTATGCCCGAACTTTATATTACACTGCTGTTTTGCATCATTATGTCCACGTCGAATTGTTTTAATTACAGAGCTTTATAGTATATCTTAATTTTTGGTTGCCCTAATCTCCCACCCCCATAGCCATACTCTTTTGGTGTTTTCCTAACTATTCTTAGATTTTTATTTTTCAATATAGACTTTAGTTCCGACTTGTTTAGTTCAAGAAAAAAGTTTCTTGGTTTATTTTGGAGATCGAAGTATATTTATAAATTAACATGTGGAGAACTGACATCTTTATGATGCTGAGTCATTCTGACCAAACACTGCTCTCCAACTGTACAAGTCTATTTTCTCGTGTGTGCCATTTAGAAACGTTTAAATGGTGTCTATTCGTGTGTATAAGTTTTGCACATTTCTTATTACATTTATTCTTTAGAACTTTTCTTTTTTGTTGTGCTGGACATTCAAGGTGAGATTGGAATTTATTTGTGTACATGAAGCTGTTGGTTCACATAGATTAATTGTATAAGAATTACTTATTTGATTTCATTTTTACTATTGAGTGACTGTTATCACTGAATCTTTAGGCTTCTCAGCCTACTTCTCTTCTTGCCTCTCCATTCTCATTGCATGACACACCTGTCCTTACCCACAGCCCCTGTTTGCTCAACACCCTAAGATCTACACACTCAAATTCTCCCTGGGATTCAGGTCTTCAAAGAACTGGCTCGTGCTGCCTTTCCAGCCCTGTTTTCCACTCAATACCTCTGCCAGAGCAGAACAACTACAATCCTTACACTGTCAAGAACTGGCTATAGTCCTTTCTAAGTCTTATAACATCACCCCCTCCCCACCGTTTTTTTCCCCTGGCAACTGGCCTGGTGTCCCAAATCACAGAGAACAATGAAAACTTTGTGAAAATGCAAGAATTGTAATGATGTGCTCTAATTTGGAGAGCCTGCAATACTACGAAATAAGAATCCAAGAGTCCAAGACAATAAGAATAAACAAAAGCTTCCTTCAGGCCAAGTTTCTATAAGAGTTGATGAAATCTGATAACACATTTGGGCAAGTGGCCCTTTGTTTATGACCCTTGGCCTTCCAGAAAAGTTTCACCTGCTTCTTTTTTATATCACAGAGGACCATTTCTACCTCAGGCTACCTTTGGATGGGCCAGATGTGGCTACTGTGTTAAGCACCACGATTGTTCAACTCTAGATGCACACCAGTTCTGATGGGTGTGGCCTAGAATGATCAGGAACTGTGGTCTGTTCTAGGTGGTGACTAATCATGGCTCAGCTCTGTCCTCCTTAAAAGGATGAGAGGACATTCTAATTTCAGGCTGAAACAAAAGGTGGGAGGGGAAAGAGGAAGCAGGGATTGAACTGAATGCAGAAACAATTTGTCTTATGGTCCAGAAGGCAAAGAAGCGGAGATGTGCAGAAGGGCTGAGAGTTAAGTTAGCCGATAAGCACATACTTTAAGTACGCCATTTTGTATCTCTCCTGTGACCTGATAATTTCCTACTAAATCTGGTTGACAATCTGTAGGTCTCGGAATTGTGTGGACTATATCCCACTTCAGGGATGTCTATGTATCTCCACACACTGAAGGGCAAGGTCCTTATCTGAAGCCATGTCACCCCAAAACGGTGAGGAATCTAACAATCCCTGTGGAAAACTCCCAGCAATGGCGGACGGGAGCCCATGAGTTGATTCCCAAGCTCCTCATCCATTAATCTAAATTGTCAGGAGGCAAAAATTGAACAACAACAACAACAACAAAGAATGAAAAGCTTTTATTTGGGATTGAAAGGAATTGAAGATCCGGGCACGCTGATTCAGATAGCTGTCCAAACCGTGTCCTAAACAGGAAGCAAGCAGAGTTAAGCAGCTGAGAGAGATCGTAAGGCCCATGAAGCCTGGCCCTTTACAGAAAAAATGTTGCTGATTCCTGTTCAGTTCAAGGATCTTTCACAGAACTCCACAGAGAGTAAGCAGTGGATCCTGGTTTTAATACACAGCATCAGACTGCAGAGGCTGAGTGCCCAGTCACTGTGTGGTACTGACCTCTCTTATGAGAGTTGAAAGGTCAGACCCCCAGCATACGCAAGCCCACCCCATCTGATCTTAAGGGTCCTGGAATCCTCTCTGGGCCGGAGCCTGGGCAATTGGATATTTCCCTTGTGGTTTCCAGTACGATGTCATTGTGCCCATGCTGCTGTGACCGCTATGTGAATATTTTTCATTTTGTCTATGCTTCCCAACCCCTCATTTCCCCCAAAAAACCCCAAGACGCTAATCTGAGACCCAGGGAAAACAATAGTGTGGGTGTTGTGGTGCGTTTAAATCTGAGACCAAGAGCCAATTGAGATTAATCATGAGCCTTCATTAGCCAGTCGGCAACTGATTCTCCCCACTAGAGAATTAGCCCCGAGCCTCCAGAGGGGATAGCTTAAAAAGCCCCAAAACCCCCTCCACCAAGCAAGCAGGTGTACAGAAGCAGATGTTGGTGGTTAGTTTTGTTATCTATACTCTGGCGGCAATATTGTTTTATTGTTCTTCTTGGGGGCCTTGGGAGCTATTTTCTCCTAGGAGGCTCTGGTGCCTGGAGATACCACTCTCTGCCCTGTCCTTGGGGCTGACTTACTGAGGAGTTGATACCAATAACCATTAACAACATATTTTCCAAAGCGGTCATGGCCGGAATAGAGAGGGGAGATGTGAACAAGGAAGATGTTATTGAAATGCACTTTTACACTGTTGCATGGGTTGGGGTGGGGCTTTTCTCTTACCACCAGGATGTCATGGGGTCACTGGGGGCTGGCCCCTCGCATGAGAGGAATGTCCACTGTGGCTTCTGTACCTGCCCCCATGGGAGCCCATCGCAGGGCCCAGAGGGAAGTCAGCCTGAGAGAGCCCAACCTGGAGCTGTCAGCCAGGGCACTGGGTGAGGTCACATGCCCCATCTTTGGACAGAGCAAATCTGTCATAGCTGACATCAGGGCGACACTGGAGGGTCAGTGTATCTCCAGGGGCCACCACAGGACCTAGTAGGACTGATAGGGTCGGTTTCCTAGACACACATGGAAGCGAAACGAGGTCATATTTTCAAGAGGATCAGGCTCCCCACACACCCCTCTCCCTGGATCTCTCCACTGCAGATTCTTCTGTGTCACTGGCTTCTGGAGCCCTAAGCTCTCTCGCCTCACCCACTCTCACATCCTACCTGGTGCTACATCTGAGATGAGGGTCCTCCCCACCTGTCTATTGATCCAGGGAGTTCTGGGGTAATGCTGTGAATTTCTCGCTTGAGATCAGGATCTCCAGGATCTGACTAGAGGAAGACCACACAAAGGGAAAGCTTGAGGAATAGCCGTAGCACCTGAATGTCTACCTGTGACCTGGGCTTATGGGGCTCACGGTGAAGAGGGCCCAGGACCACTCATTGGTTCAGTGCTGTGTGTCCAGGTGTTTGTAGCAGCCATCCCATCACACAGAACAAACCGGTCAAATTCCTGCCACCAGCCACACTAGAGGTCACGACGGGGCCTGGAAAGCTGAGAACATGGGTGGGTCAAACATTCCTGAAAGAGAACAGGCCGATGTGCTAAGGGGAGGGTGTGCTTGAGGACATCATATTCAGTGAAATAAATGGGCCAGTCACAGGAGGACAAATACTGCGTGATATCACTAACTGATAAATCTAAAAGAGTCAAGTCAACATTATGGAAGCAGAGAGTGGGGTCGTGTTGCCAGGGGCTTGGAGATGGGGCAAGTGGGGAGGCTTAATGGGCATAGAGTTTCAGTTTGGCAAGATGGTTAGGTTCTAGATTTCACCGCCTGCTGGACAACATCGTGTCTGTAGCTAACGACACCACATTGTGCACCTAAAAATTTGATAAGAGGGTAGATCTCATGTTCAACGTTCTCATGGTACTATAAATATAAAGAGGGAGCAGAGGGTGACACCCTCTCACTTTGTGGTGAGGACTCGGCTGTGGAAAGAGAAGAGATCCCTCCAGATCCCAGGACACAGCCTCCTCACCTGTGCCACAGGAAGTGTCTGCTCACCTATGACCATCCAGTTGAGAAGCTCGCTGGAAACTGACCAGCTTGTTTGGCTGTGATACTTGCAGTGGTATCTCCCATCAAGGTCATAGGTCAAGTATAGTATGATGAACTTGGACTTGTCTCTGTGCCTCAGTTTCTCCAGCTCTAAGTCTCAGGGCTTCTCACATGTGTTTTTCATTAATCAGTTTTGAATTCCTTTTCTCCATCCTCCAGATGCTTGGGGCAGGGGGGGGTGGGGTTTACATTGTCCCCAAGGAAGAAATAGGACCTGGGACGCCTGGGGTAGGTCTTCTGCCTGCAATTAGGTCTTCTGGCCTAGACACAGCCCTGAAAGAGAGACCCCGGTGAGCGGCCACTGACTCCTGAGCAGATGCCCACCTTCCCCGAAACTTTCAGTTCATCGATCTCAAGAGAGATCTCTTCCCACACGGGCGTTTGTCCCCATCCACCCCAAAACTCACTGAGGTAGAGGAGGACAGTAAAGGTGATGGCCATGGTGTTGCCTCTCACTGGATATGGCTGCACAGATGGACAAAAGCACAGAAAGCGGCAGAGCAGACCGAGCCGCGGGATGGATGGCTAGAGGTTTTCCCATCGGTGGGTTTAAAGGAATGTGGACAGGTCTTTTCCAGGGCTCCTGTTTTACTGTAGACCGCTGAGATCAGATCTGGGGTGCCACCTGGCCCCGAGCTTGTGGTTACCAGGCGTGGCCTCCTTCCTGGAGAGAGAGAAAGTGGGCACCAGGTTCCAACCCTGAGTCTGCCTCCTTGGCCACATACAAGCTGGGAATGACAGAAGTGTCACACTTCCATTCTCAGGACCTCCATATATGAGAATTACTTTTTCCTTCATCCTTCAGCCAGGCATCCAGCCGATGTTTACGTGAACCCCGAGATTATTCTAGGCCTTGGACATTCATCTGTGATCCATACAGATGGGCTCGCAGTGCTGGCCGAGGACAGATTATCTGTAACTAATTTTACAATCAATCACCAGTTCAAAAAAGAGAGAGGCACAGAAATATGAGAACATGTGATGGGAGGGCAGTGTGAGCTGTACGTTACAGAAGAGGAAAACCTAGTGCCTGCCCTTACAGCGCTGCCATTAACGGTTGATCGTGTATGCTCACGGTCATGAGTCCTCAGGGAAATGCAGCCGTTAAGAGGCATGAGTGCATGAAATGAAACCATGTAAGTAGTAAAACAAAATGCTGGAGAAGTTGCTTATAACTTGAGAATGAAGGAAGACTTTCTAAAGCATGATATACAAGTCCGAATAAATTTGAGGTTTTTTTTTTTTAGATCGAAAAACCTTTCTGCTGAGAAATAAGCCAATTGGGAAACAATGACAGAAAGACTATCTCTATACATATATAGTATTATATAAATAATAAAAGTTAATATATATACATTTATGCGTCTGCATACACATATATTACATAAAAGGGTTAAATTCCCAAATATAGTAAGTTAGAAAAGTAACAGGCAAAACCTACCACTTCTTAAAATTATGGCCAAAAGACATGAATGGGTAAATAAAAATATATCCATACCGTGGAATATAATTCGGCAATGGAAAGGAATGAAGTACGGACACACGTGGGAAGAATTTGAAAACATTATTCTGAGTGACAGAAGCCAGTAATAAAAGACCATGTATTGCATGATTCCACTTATATGAAACGTCAAGAGGAGGTAGTCGATCGAGACAAGGTTAGTGGGTGGCTAGGGATGAGGGAAGGGGGAGACAGGATTGATTGCTAATGGATATAGCGTTTTCTTTGGGGGTAATGAAAATATTATAAAATTAATAGTGCACAACTCTGTGAATAGACCTCTGTGAATACCACTGAATTGTACATCTTAAAATAGGTCAATTGAATGGTGTGTGTCACCAGGAGCTGTCACCAGGAGCAAAATCTAAAGCAAATTACAACACATTAACTATGCATTCAGAGCAAGGATATGTGGAGGATGTTTAATCATGTAAACGGGGCACAATTCATTCAAATAAGAGGAATGCGAGTGAATGCTGCACTACGAAGCTGTTTACCTAGCACGACAGCATTTCCAAAACGTGACTACAGATATTGCTGGGGAGGATGTGGGAAACAGTCATTCGTCTCACATGTGGCTGGCGGGGCTGAAAAATGGAAGGACACCTATTTCTTCAAATCCACTGAATTACATAATCAGTACACACACATTCTCTCTCTCTAGGAATCTATCTTGAAGACACGTGCTAACAAAGTTGGAGTGACATCTGTGTAATGTTTGTGACCAAATCTCTATGTTTTTTTTTCTTTTTTTAGACTTCTATGTCATGAAACTTGAATATGCCATGGTGTACAGGACTCCTACTTTCAAAAAAGTTTTTCCAGCTTTATTGAAATATAATAGATGGTTAGTTGCTAGTATTTGCATTGTACAGTTCAATGAATATTTTTTCAAATATAGTTGGCATACAGTAATACATTAGCTTCATTTGTACACCATAGTGATTAGAGATCTATATAACTCACAAAGTAATCGCCCCACTAAATCTGGTACCCCTCTTCCCCTTTGCATGTCTATTACAACATTTGTATCTATTTTCTTATGCCGCACTTTACATCTCCATGTCAATTTGTAGCTACCTACCCATGTGTACTTCTTAATTCCTTTGCCTTTTTCACTGTCCCCCGAACCCTCTCCCATTTAGTAGCCCTCAAAATAGTCTCTGTATCTATGAGTTTATTTCCATATTTGTTGTTCTCGTTTATTTTGTTCTTTACATTCCACATGTGCCTGAAATCATGCAATATTTGTCTATCTGACCCATTTCACTCAGCGCAGTAGCCTCTAGGTCCATCAAGACAATGGCTTATTCCATCTCCTTCCGTTTAGTCCGTGTGTGTCTTCCAATCTGAAGCGAATCTCTTATAGGCAGCGCATGTAGGGGTTTCGTTTCCCTATCTGTTCAGCCACTCTATCTTTTTGTTGGCACACTTAATTCTTTTCCATTTAAGGTACTTGTTGATAGCAATGTAGTTATTACCGTTCTTTATTTCTGTTTTTGATACACTTTTTTCCTTCTTAAAGAAGTCCCTCCAACATTTCCTGTAATACTAACTTGGCGTCGATAAATTCCTTTAGCTTATTTTTGTCTGGGAAGCTTTTTTATCTGTCCTTAGACTCTAAATGATAGCTTGCTGGATAAAGTATTCTTGGTGGTAGATCCTGGGTTGTAGATCACATGGACTATTTTGTGCCAAGCCCTTCTGTCCTGCATGGTTTCTTTTGAGAAATCAACTGCCACTCTTATGGGTGCTCCCTTGTAGGTAACTAACTGCTTTCTCGTACTGCTTTTAAGATCCCGTCTTTGTTTTTACTCTTTGGCATTTTAATTATGCTGTGTCTTGCTGTGGGCATCTTTGGGTTCCTCTTTGGGACTCTCTGAGCTTCCTGGGGTTGTATGTTTATTTTCTTCACCAGGTTAGGCAAGTTTAACATCATTATTTCTTCAAGTAGCTTTTGAACTTCTTGTTGTTCTTCAGGTACCCCTACGACATGGATATTTTTACAATTAATGGTGTCCAATGGGCTCCTTAAATTATTCTTATAATTTTGGTTTCTTTTTGTTTTCTGTTCAGATTGAGACTCCTTGGCTTCCCCATCCTCTATATCGGTGGTTTGATCCTCTTCTTTATCCACTCTGTTGATTTCAATATCTCAGATAGTGTGTTCTTCATTTCAGACCGGTTCTCTTTTACAATTTCCATTTCTACTTTTATAATTTTTATCTCTTTGTTAAAGTTCTCACTGAGTTCATCTACACTTCCCACAAGTTCAGTGAGCACGTTTATAACCAGTGTTTGGAACTCTCCGTCTGTCAGATTGATTGACTCCATTATTTCTTGATCTGTGTTCTGTTCTCTCGTATGGTTTCTGCTTCTTTGTCTTCCCATTTTGGCAGGTTCTATGTACTGAGAAAAGCTCCTAGATCTCTTGTTCTTATTAGCATCGGTGTGTGTAGTAAGTGTTCAGTGACACAATCCTGAGAGGGCTTCAGCTAAGGTCAAGTTTAGCCTCAGCTTACGCCCCTCCAGGGCCACCTGTTAAGATTCAGATGCTGTGCTTATGTTGCCTCAAGGAGCCACAGTAAAAGCTGAGACCAGCTGTCATCAGTTTGAGTCTTGGCTCTGCTCAGCAAGGAGCACCGAAGTTGCCAAGGACACAACTAAATGTGGCTTGGGTGGGGCCACGAGTTGGGGGAGGCAGAGTTTCAGGGCATCCTCTGGGCAGAGAGACCTCTGTTATCCAGTCTGATGACTTCTTAGCTGTGGCAGCGCTGTGTTTTCATGCTGGGAGCGGGGGAAGGTGCAACAGAAGAGCAACGGCTACTGCCGTCACTTCTGCCTAGGAGAGAGCCTCGCCTGTGGCCCTCGCTCCAACAACTCACTGTTCCCCTTAAGTCCCTGGTGCCCCCCCCCCCCCGTGGAGCCCACAGCGCACTGGTGCTCCAAGTGAGCAAGCCTGTCCCCACGGAAGTCTGCTGGTGAACATGGCCCCTTTAAGAGGTGTCTGCAGCTGTCAGCTACCTCTGCAGTAGCCTCTGTCCCACTCGTTCACTGGGAATTGGGCAGCCTCGTGTCTTCGCCCCTTCCTACTTTCTACCTTCTACCATTGCAGGTTGATTACTTCTCTCCCTAGTTGTAGTGCTTCTGTTGTCTAGATCCCAGGCGATTTTGCTTGTTGTTTGCTCTGCGCTTCTCTCACAACTTTGATTTGGTCGCAAGAAGGATGATCGAAGCCTCGGTCATCTATGCTGTTTTCTCCCAGAAGTCCCAAAGCTCTACTTTTAAAATCTAAGAAAGGAAACTATTTGGGGCATTTGGGGGACAAAGCAGATATGAACATAGTAAAGAGGTTTTACGCGAACCGTGTGCTGTGACTTCCAGAACACAGGGTGTGGTGGGCTGGATAACAGCCCCACAGACACCCCACGCCCTAATCTCCGGAGCCCATGAGTAAGTCACTATCCTGGGAAAAGAGATTCGGCAGCTGTGCTGAAACAAGGACCTCGGGTGGAAAGATGACCTTGGATTCTCTGGGAAGCCGTCCTATAATTTCAGGGTCCTTACATGTGGACAGGGGAGGCAGAGGGAGAGGGTCAGAGAAAGATGCGATGGCGGGAATGGGGTCGGTGTCAGGTGACATGAGAAGGACTAGACCCATCATTGCTGGCTCTGAAGACAGCGAAAGGGCCCTAAGCTGAGGAGTGTGGTTGACCTGTAGGTGCTGGGAAAGGCCAGGAAATGGATTCATCCAGTGAGTCTCAGAAAATGCAGCCCTGCAGGTGCTGTCACTTTAGCCCCGTGGGCCCATGTCAGACTTCCGAGTTATGACCTGTGGGATCATAAGTATGTGATGTTTTAAGCACAAGGTTTGCGGGAACTTGTTACAGGAGTGATGGGAAACTAGACGAATGGCAAGATGCAGGACAACATATGATGTCCTAACCTTTTCCTAGAAAGCATGTAAAATAAGATTATGTGTATGTTTCCTTATTTTTCACATACCATTTTATTCTGAAAGCCAGAAACCAACAAACGTAGTTACCGCCAATATCCGGGATGGAAGCTGAAGCGGATAGGATGAAGGGGTCATCTCCGAATGCACCATTTTATGTTGTTTTAACTTTTGAAAACTATTAATATCGGATGTATCCCAAAACCCACAATTAAATCATGGAAGATGGGAAGTGCACACTGATGTGAATATAAACAAAGAAAAATGAAGATAAGCTTATATTCAATTAACAACACAGCCACAGGGTAAAGAAAGAAAAAGACTTATAAGAATTTATTAGGAATTCGGGTTCTCGAGTGCACATGACCCCAGGTCAAGTTTTCTGGGTGCTGTCTCCACTGACAGGGACCAAAGCCTTAGAGGAAGGCGTCCTCCTGGTTCTGGGAGGAGGGACACAGGCAGGCCTGGCCTCCTTAATCTGGCAAGCGGTGGGAGCACTAAGGACCTGAGTGCTCTCAGAAGCCCAGCAGGAAGTTGAGAGGGCCTTCCTTGGCCAAGTTTGAGGAGCTGAGCCCCAAAACTTACAGAGAGGACCCTCTCTGCTTCGAGCAAAATGCAGGGGTCTCCCAGGTACTGACTCAGTGCCAGAGCAGGGGGGGACGGGCACAGCTCTAGAAAGGGGGAGCGCCCCCTGAGGGCAAAGCCAGCCTCCCCTCACGTCTCCCTGTCTGTGCTGGGAACAGGCAGTGGCCGGGGCATGATCTTGCTCAGCCCTCCCCTGCAGGAGATGCCGGTGAGTGGAGACTTGCCCTTGGTCCTGCATCCTAGCCACGCGAGGACCCAGCACTGGCACAGACCCCCTTCACACTCCCCATCGCAGGACCTCAGTGAAGCCGCAGCCTCCGGACCCTGGAGCTCACCATGTGCCCTGCTGGCTTCGGACTCGGGTGCTTAGAGGTTTGGATGAGATGTGTGGTGAGGTGGTAGGGCTCACTAGGAAGCTCTGCCCCGCCCCCCCCCCCCCCCCCCGGCCAGCTCCCAGAAGCTCGATGGCTCCTGAGACCTCAGAGTGCCCTACGAGGCGAGCGGGGGTGCCCATGCTGCTGTGACGCGTCAGCGCGCACGGGGTGGCTCGCAAGCACGCGGACTTATCAGCTCACGGGGCTGACAGCGAGGCGTCTGCAGAGTTGCCTCCCTCCGGAGGGCTCGGAGGGCTCGCCGGAGAGTGCGTTCGAGCCCTCGCACTCCATGACCTGTGGACCGTTCCTCTGTCTTCAAAACCAGCCCCGGGCGAGTCTTTGTCGCACGGAGTCACTGACACTGCCATCGCCTTTCCTGCTCCACCTTTGAGGGGCCTTGTGACCACACCGCCTCTGTGAACAATGCCGCAGAGGACACGCGGGCGCACACGCGAAGTCCCTGCTGCGGTGTCTGTGCTGTGCGCGGCCGAGGTGCGATTGCGGCGCTTGGAGACCCCGGGCTCAGGTGGGCAGAGCTGCGCCCCGTCCAGTCCCATCTGCGGTCCGGGTCTGATTCCCAGCAGCAGCGCCCCAGGGTTCCAGCACCTCCGCTTCTTTGCCGCCTCTGTTACTTTCCTTGCTCTTAGGTTATTATTTTGAAGTTTATTTTCCAGTTACAATGCACATTACAATACATTACAATAGTATATTGGTTTCAGGTGCAGGGCATAGGGATTAGACATTTATATACCTTCCACATGATCACCCGATAAGTTTACTACCAATCTTTAAAAAAAAAAAAAGTTTTTTTTTAACGATGCAGTTTTGATCTGCGTTTTCTTCCCTGGACTTTTGATCCAAGACAGCGGGGACCCGAAGGACTGATGGAGGAGGGCAGTGACCACTCCCGGATGAGAGGTGGGATGCGTGGAGACCCCAGGCAGGTGCAATTCGCGCCCCTGGGTGAGGCAGGTGACAGGTGACTGGTACAGCATGGGCCTCGAGCGGGGTTTTGGGCTCCAGAGAGCGGCTGGGAGCGGGGCTCTAGGGGTTGAGGCAGGAGGCGAGGAACACACGGGGGCGTCGTGATCTCAGACCTGGGGGAGACACCAGAGCGAGAAGCAGAGAGCAGAGTAAAGGGGCGGAGCTGAGCCCCGGGGGCCCCTGAGACAGCAGGGGGAGGGGAGGGGCGAGGCGCGGCGGAGGGGTCTGTCAGAACCCAGAGAGAAGGGACACCCAGGAAGGGGTGGGGCGGGCCACGGTCGTGTCAGATCAGACCTGGAGTCAGACCCTGGCGAGGGGAGACTGAGCACCCAGGAAAGGCGCGCACGTCACTGCTGCTCCCTCTGCGCTTCCGAGGACGCAACCGGTCCGCAGAGCATCCGCTCCCGCCGGCAGGCGCACAACGGGCAGGCAGCTCCGTGTCCCCTCAGGCTCCAGCGTCAGTCCCAAGACTGGAGGAGGTCCCTTCCGACGGCCTGGGGTCTAATCTCTCTGTTGGGCGCCCTCTATCCTCCATCCCTGCTGTGCGTGCGGGGACCTGCGCTGGCTGTGCCCAGCTTCTGCCAGGATCCCCACCAAGATCAGCAAGACCGTGCAGGCCAGGCCAGTGCGGACACAGTTCCCAGCCGTGTAATTCCGGGAGGCGGGGGCTGGAAGCGGAGGACAGGGGTCACTGACAAGTGACCAGACCCGGCCCAGCCTTCTTCCTATATGACAGGAGCTCTTTCCCTCCTCCCCCCAGAAGGACCTGTCCCCACCAGCGACCCCCCTGGGTATACTCCCAGGCGACTTACCTGTCTGGAAGACTCCTTCTGTGGATGGGTGGCTGACCTCACTGGGCCCTCCTAGGAGTTAGAGAAGGGGGGCGGATGTCTCAGGTAGCCTCTCCCTGTCTCAGGGCCACCTGCCTCCTGAGCCCTGTGGAGAACCCTCCTTTCACTGGGAACACCCAGTCCCCTGCCCCTGGATCCCTCCACCCACCCCACCCTAAGCTCCTGGGTCCACACACCCCCTAGGTTCCACAGACAGTCAGCTAGGTGACCTCAGGGCACAGCTGGAAAATTCAGAGCTGCTTTTGATCAAACTCCCCCAGAGATCTAGGGCGAGTCTCCTCCTCCTGGCTCTCAACCCCCCAGGAAGGGACAGGCTTTCTGCTGCAGGTGGACCAAGGTTTCTCTGTCCGCTGAGTGTCCACCTTCCACGAGGAGAGGCAGGACCTCTGCCCCACTGCCATCCCACTGCCCAGCGGGGAGCTCAGTGGGGAGCTGAGGAGCTCCTGTGAAGGAGAAGCACTGAGCCTCAGTACCCTGCTCTGTCCCACTCGGCCTAGCCCCTCACCTCCCGCAGCGCCTACACCTGGCCTCTTCCTCTCCACTCCTCTAGACTGCCCGGAAAGGAGACAGAGAGACATGGGGACATAGGGATGGCATTCTCTGCTTCCACTCATCTGAGGGGTTGGACGCCCCTCACAACACCCCGCCCCCATCACTACGCTGAAGGGTCCCTCCTCACTGGACCCTGCGTCCAGGACGTCTCTGGAGAGGACTGCATAGGGAAAGGGCAGCCTCAGTCCGAAGGTTCCAGAAGCACTGTCCTGCTCTGCTCAGGTACCCCTGGACCTCATCACTCGTCCAGTGGAGGGCGGACCACACCACAGGGGGACACATGCCTGGGGCTGAGTCCTCAACATTCTTTAAAGGCAGGAAAACCCCTCGGCTGCCGTGCCTTCTCTTTATGGCATGTACCACGATTTAAATTACATGCAATACACATATAATATTTATTTTATGTATATTTATATATTCATGATGTCTATTGCATCTCCCATACAATATGTACTAATTTTAATAAATATTAATGCATACTTAAAATTATATGATTTAACTTTTATGTCTATAATTATGCAAACATTTAAAAATGTATAACTTTAAAGAACTTATACTATATAAGTTACATACTATACGTCAATTACACGTATTTATTATATAATTTGGTGTATATTTATGTTAACGTTAACATCTATTAATTTAGAAATACATGACGTAATATAATGTATAACAACTTTATATGATACAGAATAATGTACTCTATTTACTGTCATAATACATGGATGTGCTTTATTATGTTAATTATTTTACTTATGTATTTAAAATATAGTCTAATTATATACTCTGACATAATTTAAATTATAGATCTCAAATTTGGCGTTGGAATTACACATTTACATTTATATTTGCACATATAGAGATATCTGCGTTTCTTTTGTTCATTCTAATTAACTCTCATTAAAGTCACGGGGGACGGGCACCCATCCTCCTCGCCGCCGCGCGCCTCAAGCACTCGGTAGGCGGGCGCCTGGCGCAGACGAGGGGAGGGGAAGACATTTCTCTGCTGGGTATTAACAAGAACCTGTTTGCGCGGTTTTGCTGGGCAGGCACCGATTTATGCACCGCGTCCTGTGTGCTGACCTCCCGTGTACCCTAAACGGCGCAGCCTTCAAGGCCCTCCGAGAGGGCTCTGTCATCCTCCAGGTGACTTCGTCGCTGCTCCGGCATAATCTTCAAGAGGGCCCTTTTCTCCGCTCCTGTTCGAGTTTGGAAGTTGAGCCGTCAGTCCCTCCGTTCCTTGGTCCCGTTCTCTGCAGGGTAGGATCCTGCCCACAAGGGGGCAGCGCAGAGCTGCAGCCAAGGCTGAGGTCAGGCTCCGCCGCCCCAGGGCTGATGGTTCTGCCCCTTCGGAGCCTTGTGCCTTTGGGCAAGAAATTCGAACTCTGTTCCGGAAATTAAAAGAAGCGGGGCTCCCAGAGATCAGACGGGCACCTGCCAGTCATGTTAGTGTTGTTGTCAAGGTCGCTATGAATGGTAGTGACACCCAGTGCCCTGCGGCTGCCAGCCCCGAGCTCTGGCCTGCCTAACAGTCCCTAATTCTAGCGGAGCCTGGTCCCCAGAGCAGAGCCTTTCCCCAGACTCCTCCAGGCTGAGGTCTCTTCACCGGCCGAGGAGGGGGTGGGGTTCTGACGACTTTGGTGGGTCCTGTGAAGGGGGCAGGAGAAGGGCTGATGTGGGGGGCGTGTCTGGGGTCCGTCCCTCTCAGCTGGACCTCTATCCACCCTGAATGTCCACCGGCAGGCCACATCTGGCCATCATTCAATCCCAGAGGACATCCCGCGAATACTTGGAAAGTATCTGGGGGAGGGGGTAGGCGGGAAACAGGCAGAGGCCCCTACTCCATTCTGCTGGGAGGTGGTCACTGCTCCCCATCCACCTGTTGACCTCTTGGACTCAGCAAGGAGCAGCTCCTCTGAGACTCTGGGAGGACATGGAGGGGGTCGGAACATTCCCAATGGACCCAGCATCCAGGACATCTCAGGGGCTGACCACGCAAGGGAAAAGAAAGACTCATCCCAAAGGTCCCCCAAAGCACCATCGTGCCCTGGTCAGGGCCCCCTGGACCATGTGACTTGTCCAGTGGAGGGTGGACCACACCACAGGGGACACATGCCTGGCCCCACAGAGTCTGGCCCAGTGGTAAAGAACGCTTACCACCGTCCTGAGAGAAAGGACACATGTTCCCTTGAACAGAGTCTGTCTCCACCTGGTGTCTGGAAGCCCGCTCCCCACCTAGCACAGCAGAGTTACCTCCCTTTTCACTCCGATACTGGGCTCAGTGTCCTGGCCATCGTGGTGTCTATGTGGGACCAGGACTCCAGGGCCCTGAGCCTGATGTGACAGCAAAGGGACATGTGTTCACAGGGACAGGGGAGCCAGAGGGACTGGGGGTCAGCAGGAGGGTAGGGGGACTGTGGACAGCGGACGAGCTGGGGACAGGGCCCAGGGGCCTGGGACAAACCTGAGGACAGAGTGGAGACATCCTCATCTGTCACCAGCAGCTCCAAGAGCTCACTGCGCTCAGACCAGCTGGGCCATTTGTAACAGTGGCAGAAATAACGGCCAGCAGTGACCTCACTTGCTGCGATGTGGAATCTGGCCTCTATCCCCTGTGAACCACGTTGAGACTTGTTTGTCTGAGCCCTGTGCTCAACTTATCTATCCTTCTTTTCAAGGCAGAATATGTCAGCCCCAGCAGGACTCTGGCACACGATGGTCACAGGCCACCCCCAGGGGACCACAGTGTCTGGCGTGGCACAGATGGAGGATCTGGGCAGGACCTCTGGGAGGGAAGCAGAGCAGGATCTCAGGTCCATCGTGCAGAAATGGTCTTTCCCTCCATGTGAGAGACAGGAGGGAAACTATAGATGACCGTCGCCTCCACGACATCCACACTCACATCCTCATTTGAATCAGAGCATCACTTTTTAGCTGGTCACATTGCCTCGTGGCACAAAAGATGACACCTGGCACCCGCACAGGCAGTTCTGTGCAGCCGTGTGGTTATCTATGCCGATGAGATGGAAGAGGCCTTGCTGGAGAGATTCCCAAGAGGGTGCTTAAAGGGTGGCAATTAAGTCCGGAGGGCCCTTCCTCTACTTCTGCCCTTCTTTGCCACCCAGTCTGCAAACATGCAATGGCTGGAGCTCTGGCAGCCATCTTGCACCAGCATTAGTGGTGGTGGCCATGCACTAAACTTGTAGAGCAGAAGGGAGGAGCCTGCATCTCTAGTGACACGCTGAGGCTGCCACCCTGTCTCTGGTCAAACTGTATGGAAGCTGCATCTCTGAGAGAGAGAGAGAGAGAGAGAGAGAGAGAGAGAGAGAGAGAGAGAGAGAGAGAGAGACTTCCAGATGCTCTGTATTTTATGCAGCAATGTGGTAGATAATATAGAGTGATGAGAATGGCCTTGATGCCAGACAGACTTATGATGAGTGCCCACAGGCACATAAGGAAAGCACATAATAAGGGGCCCCTTCCCCGTCTAGGGGGTCAGGGAGACTTATCCTAGGAAACATGTGTCTGAGCTGAGATCTGAGAGACAAGTAGGAGGTAGCTCAGCTGGGCAGATCAGGGGAGGCTGGGATGTGGGAGGTGGAGAGCTCAGCGTGTGAGACCATCCTGCAGGATGAGTACAGCCCGATTCAAAGAGAATCCACAGGTCTGGTGATAAGTGAATCAGACGGAGCAGGGCAAGATGTGGCTAGAGATAGATAGGGCCAGAGGAGACACTTGGATAAGGGACCTGATGTGACCTCAATTCACCAGTGAAGAGTCTTAGCCTGAGAGTAAAATCATCATCTGTGTGGTTCCTAGGTTCACCTGCAGGAGAGAGTGGGGCAGAGCCAGCAGTGAGACACCCCTGGAGGCCCTAGAGGTGCTTTGGGGATGTGAGCTGATGGAGCTCAGATCGGGGAGACGGCGCCCAGAGGGGACAGGGCACGTGTGAGGACACATGGGGTAAATCGTCAGGGTTCTGTGGTAGAGTGAGTGTGGGGATGAGATAAAGGGATCAAGGACGACTGTGCTCTCTGGCCCTTGGCCCACACATTCACCGAAAGGAAAAGAGGGGGTGATGAGGAGTCGGGTTTGGGCAGGCGAGGGTCAGGGTCAATTGTGGATCTTCTGGATCTGAGGAGTCTTGGAACCAGTGGTGACGTCCCATGGGAGTTTGCGACTGTCGGGAGAGACTAAGGAGGGACATCCGTCTGGTCTATCTGGGACCCTTGGGGCGGGAGGGCATCTAGGACTCGTGTAGAAGTGACTCACCGTCCTGCGTGTGGATCACCTGGGCCAGGCAGAGCACTGGAAGAGAAGCCCCAATGAGGAAATCACCCTGTTTCCTTAAGCGGGGTCCGACTGGTGGGCTTCAGGGAAAGACTTCGCCACCGTTATCTCCAAACCACTCTCACACATGTGACTTCTTCTTCCTCTATAGCAGGTTCCAGGCAAGTTCCCAGTGATCTGTCAACTAGAGCCCATCCTCACCAGTCCTTCTGTATGTGACCTATCACCAGCCCAGTGTCCAGGACATGATAGAGGCCCCGGTCCCCCACGGTCAGCTTAGGTCCAAGTGATACGTGCGAACAGAAACTGCAGTGGCAACTCTCCTCCCCAGGGCCAGCAGGTGCTGGACTAGAGGCCGGACTGAAATTGGGCCTGGATCCTACCCCAGAGCCTCCCATCCCCTGTCCCTGAGGTCCCTACCCCCTGTTCTGACTCACCGAGCCCCAGAAGGGGCATGAGATTGAGGGACATGGTCAGCCTCTCGCCGTCTGCTCTGTCCTTGTCCTGTGGGTGGGAGGACAGGGCCCTGCAGTTCTGGAAGTGTGTGGCATGTGTTCTCAGGGTCTATGTCACACAGGGCTCATTTCCGTGGTCTCACAGGAAGGGAATCGGGCAGCCCCCAGGCCCAACTCTTGCTTCCCTCTTGAGGCACACAGCGGCCTCGGTTTCCCGGAGACATTGTTAGTGAGATATTTTATAACCGGGCTGAACCCATGTCCAGATAAACTCACACAGAATTAATTCATAATAGATACGTAATAGAGACATAAACAGAGAGACGATAGGTGGATAGGTAAAAATGGGTAGATGGATAATAGATACATACATACATGGGAGATAAAGATATAGCTAGATGATGAATGGGTAGATCGATGGAGGTAGAGCTGGATGGATTAATAAATGATAGATAGGTAGACAGCTACATGGCTACATAATTATATAGATATGTGTGTACATAGATACATAGATTGGTATTACATATATAGATACATAAGTTACATGTATAGATACGCAGATATTTGGATATATATAAATACGTACATAGAATATAGATTGGTGGTTACATATATAGATACATAGACACTTGACAGACGGGCAGAATACAGGTGGGGAAACTCCTGGCTTGGCTTCTTGTCCTAACAGGCTGACTGTTTCCAAACCACACGTTTCCTCATGCACACTCTTCGGTTTCTCACATGCAAAACAGGCACCATAAAATTCTCCTCTGACAACTTCATGCTATTATCAGGCGGTGAGTGGCACAGACAGATGAGTGGCACGCTGGAAGGACACTCAGTCGGGGTCCCTCCTGCTGTCCAAGACAAGCGGCACCGTGCTCAGGCAGATGCCCTTGTCTCTGTCCCGTGACCCTGGGCTGTGCTCTGCACGTCCCCCTGCCTCCCAGCTGGCTCCAGTTATTTCTAAATTGAAAGCCCTAAGTCTACAGAAGTGAATGTACCTAAGAAACAGTTATGTTGTCCAAACGTAGGTGTATCGGGTCGGGGGGCGTGCTTCTTGGAAGGTTAAGTTTGCAAAGAACCAGATGGATCTGGGCCGGTGGCTAGATTCCCATCTGGATTCTCGTGTGGACCCTGACGGGCATCCCTGGGTCCGTTTGTGACCAGGGTGCAGGCACTGGGACTAGGGAAGATGGTCTCGAAGTCCCTGTCACTGACTCTGATGTACCATCATGACCTCCCAGGGTAGGGGTTGGCCCCATGAGGAGGAGACGGGAGAATCAGTACAGGAGGGCAAGACCTGAGGCTTCCGGGGTCACGGCCCAGGGAGTGGCTGCTGAGGCTGCAGCGCCAGGCGGGCTCCCAGGCAGGGCTGGGTCCTCAGAAGGGACTTCCTCAGTGTCCTGGGTCAGCAGGTGAGGTCTGACAGAGACAGCAGAGGGGTCTGCAGTGCCAGTCGTCATCTCCTCCTGGACGGGTGGGACTCAGCCTCTCCGAGGCACAGATCTGCTCTCCCCAGGCCTCACGCTCCAGCCCAGGAAGACTCAGCCCCGTGGTAACTGTGGTCCAAGGAGGAGAGAATCGGGCTATAGTGTCTGCCATCCCTCCAGCACCGAGGCCCATGTGCTTCATAAGCTTGGCCCAGACCTCCGTATCCCCGACCAAGCTGATGCGGTGCTGTAAAAAAACGGAGGGTCCAGACCATGAGCTCTGCCCTGGGACAGAACCAGGAAATGGCCCTGAGGATGTGGGCAGTGTGGCCACAGTGGACGGTGTCCCCCACATGCCGCAGGGACCCTGGGGCCTGTGGTCGGAGCCACTCCCCTCAGAAAAGCCTCTCTCTCTCTAGGGGAAAACGAGCGCCTTCCATTCCCGAAGAACAGGAAGAGGCAGCTCGTCCTCCTCTGTTTGTGTAAAGACAAAAACGGCGACTGCCCAGTGCCACTTACTGCCCACCAGTGATCACTCATGCTAAGTCCATCATTGATCTGGCCTTCTTTGGGAGCTGCCCATCCTGATAACAGGGAACACACACACCCACACTCACACACACACACACACAGATACCCAAACACACACACACACACACACACACACACACACACACACAGAGTCCTTCTCAATCATTGCGAACACCCATTAGCTTGAATTCCATCTTTCAGGGTCCCTCTGTCCACATTCCTGCCCAGGATGGTGTCCAGGCAGTGGGTGGTCGATGCGACTGTTGGGAGTGGACATTCTGCGTCCTCCTGCTGGCCCCTGGGTCTGAGCTGATCGGATCTGTGGGGCTTGTTCACCAGCTTGCTAGGGACCCTGTTGAGGTCCGTGCCCATTGCTCCCGGAGTCCACCATCTCTCTACTCCCTCAGGGCCTAGGGACCCTTCTGGTCATCTCAATGTCTACTTTGTCTCAGGGGTTCAGTGGCCGTGTCTGATCATCCACTCCTTCCCTGTCTGGTCTAGGTATGGTCTCCCCTCCCACCACAGGGACTCCCATAGCTCCTGGTATCCCCTCCCCAAACCCTTAAGAGAATGGGGTGGGCAAGTGCAAGGTAGGCCCCTTTCCACCTACCTGGCTGCACTGAGCTGCCAGGAGTGCTAAACGTGGCACCTAGGGACCCTGGAGCAGGAGGGACATCCTTCCAGGCAGAATGGTCCCTGAACCCCAGAGCCCTGTCTTGGCCCCTGTATCTGCAGGTTGAAGGATCCAGAAGCAAAGACTGGTCCTGATGTCCACTTGGTCCTCTTCCCAAACCTGTCTCCTCTTCCCTCCAAACCCCGAGAAGGAGAAGTTTGGGACTTTGTTTTATTTAATTTCCCCTAAACCGTGTCTCTCCTCACTGCGTCCTTGCTGCCTGAATCACAGAACATCTTTTCACTGGAGCAGACGTGGACCTCGTCAGCTGTCCATACTTGTGGGGGTGATAGACTATTCAGGAATTCTTTCCTACAAATGCAGCTTTGTCACCTTGTTCCCTGCTGAGAGCCCTGTGCCCACCCGTCCACCTCAGTCCGAGTCAGAAAGGCCAGAGTTTAGGAGAAATACATCATCTACCTGTGATGGTTACCATATATGTCAGCTGAGTGGACAAAAGGACCCTGAGAGCTGGGAAAACATTATTTCTGGGCGTATCTGGGAGGGGTTTCTTGAGGAGATTTGCTTTAACTCAGTGGGCTAAGGACATTGGCCCTCCCCAATGTGGCCTGCACACCCAACCCCCTGAGGTCCCTACAGAACAAAGGGGGAAGTGGGTGCTCTCTCTCTCCTCTCTCTCTCTCTCTCTCTCTCTCTCTCTCTCTCTCTCTCTCTCTCTCTCTGTCGATATCTTGAGCTGGGATGTCCATGTTCTCTGCTCTTGGACATGCAGCTCCTGGCTCTCAGGCCCAGGGACTGAACTGAGTCACACCGCCGGCTCTGCTGGTTTTCCTGTGTGCACGTGGCGGATGGTGGGGTTCAAGTGTCCATGACTCGTGAGCCTATTGCTGGACTAAATCTCCCCTTATATATATCTAAGTAATCTACATCTCAGACCCTATTTGTTCTGTTTATCTGGAGAATCCTGATTAGTACACTAATCATTGACAAGTAGGAGAAAGAGACAGAGCCAGATGCAGAGATGGGGGGAGAGGGAGAGGGAAAGAGGAGAGAGAGAAACTCAGTATAGGACTTATCCCAAGAACACAAATATAAAAACTATAGGTTTAGGAAACAGATCTCTGGAGGAAGCACCGTACAAATAGAAAACGAAAGATAAGCACGAACTAAAATTGACAAGGGAGGCCGGGCCCCCACCCTGACTGAGCCAGGACAGAACCTCCCAGCTCAGGAAATGGAGTCTGTCCTGGGGTCAGAACACTGAGTCGGGCCCCCCACCGCGGCGCTGCACCCCTGTCCCTTAGAGCCGACCGACCTCGGGCATGTCTGTTAATGTTTCGGACTCTGGTTTTTTCCAAGGAAAACAGAGGGAAAAATAGAGGATTCACTGCGCTAATGTTTGCTTAGAATGAAAACAGTGATTGTGCTGTGGTAAGAGTTGGCTGAGTTTTCGTTGAACTTTAAAAACATAGATTTTTTTTTACTGCACAATAACAGTTCTAATAGTAAGCCTGTAACAGGCATGCAGATTTCTTATCTTCTTTCTCCCCTATAAATATTTAAGACTTTATGAACAGGTGCTTGCAGTGGACTTTTTAAATTTTTTTGGAAAAAATCAAGTTGCAAGCTTTTATTACAAATTAAAACTGAAGTTCTTAGAAATCTCAACCTGACAGATATGAAATAATTTAAAAATCTTCAAAGGTGTGTTGAGAAAAACGAGCCTTTCTTTTTTAAAACACGTTTGTCAATACTAAAAAGAGACATCTCCAGGTAAAAATAATAAAAACCCCATGCCGCATAGATAATGCAGATAGTTCTAGTTATCTGGTTAACAGACAAAAAAGCAAGCACTTAAGGCTTTAGCTCCAATCTTGAGTTCATTTCTTATTGCTGGAATTTCATATTCAGTTCTTCCTGTTGGATGACCAAACAGGATGATGGTAGAGATGGTAAGCCGGCTTTTACTCAGCCCCGCCCTGCTCAGCCTGGGGTTTGTGTATGTGTGTGTGTGTTGGGGGGGGGGGGTGACGAATTCTCAGCTGGTGGATCTGCTGCTTTTGTCTCTTTGTCACCTTGTGGTTTAGGGCATTCTGGGCATCTGCGTCGGTTACTGAAGTGACGGCGGTACTGACGTTGAGGTCGCTGCTGACCGCGGGTCTCATCTCCTTGATTTTCCTTATCTTCTTCATTGCTGTCCTCTCTCGGCTGTCTTTGGTGAGAAGGACCCCTGCGGAATCGTGGTCTATAGCCCCGATACATATTCTGTCTCACTGGTCTATCGCGTTCTCCTGCACCCCGGGTATCAGCTCCCTCCGTCACTTCTTGCACAGGAGGGTTGGAATACTGTGGTCCACGCCCACAGGGTCTCCGCCCATGTATTGTAGGGTGGGAACCCTCGCCTGCGGTAGCGCCGGCGCCGTTGGGCCTGGCCTTCGGGAGCATCCTCCAATCCCTCTTTATTCCCAGCACTCTCAGCATTCTGGTCATCCTGCTGGTAACTGCGAAGACCCCCTGCGACGCGGATAGCGTCTGCAATGGTTACGGTCTGCTGCGTGTTTCCTGCCTTGCACCGGAGCTCCACCAGGGCCTGTGACACTTGCCGCCTCTGCACCCTTTCTCCTTCAACACCACCACACTGCACAGTCTGTCTCCTACCCTGCCGACGTACTTCCTGGGGTTAGTCTTCTTTACGGCAGTCTGGTGTACAAATACATCTTCCTCGGTATCATTCCTGTTGATGAAACCATATCCGTTTCTCACACTGAACCGTTTTACTGTTCCCGAAACCTTCGTCGCGATGACCTTCTTGTCCCCGCTGGCAGGCGCCGGCGACGTGAGGCCGCCGGGCTCGCTGCTCGCTGTGCGGCTGCTGGTGGTGCGGCCTTGGTGTCCGCAGCGCTGAGGGAGCGCGCGGCTGGCGGCTGCTGGGGCTCGGCCTCGCGGCTCACGCTTGCGGTGACGACGGCTGGGGCCGGCTGCGGTAGCTGCGGCTTCTCCCGGTGCGTGATGGTAACTAGGCCTGCGGCGGCGGCTCGGGGCTCTCTGGGGTCCACTCTCCGTTCGCGCTGCGGATCGAACTCCCTTGTCTTTTCCATTTAAAAAAAAAGACACAAAAATTAGTGCGTAAGGGACGCTGGCGCCCTCTAGCGGGCCTCGGCAACGTTCCTTTCTATTCTGACGGCAAACGCGCAGGAGGACGCGCGCCCCCAGCAGCAGGCTCCCAGCTCTGCTGGCCGTGAGGTCCCGCTCCGGGGTCTTGGTGGTGCACATCCCAAACGTTTCTTTGTGGCGACAGCTCGGGGCAGCCTCGCTTGCAAGCCCTGCAGCAATCGGCAACTCGCTAAGTAACCAAGCGGGCAGTCGTGGACGGGACCCAAATTTGTGAGGACAGACGTTAAGAAATAACACAAGGGACACGTGTTCAAGGATCGGGGTGGGGATGGCAGGGAGGTGTGAGGGTTGGGCAGACTCGATATCTCGTAATGCGGGACAGATTCCGGAAAAGGGACGATCTGCTTTGTGCCACCGCAAGGTGGAATTCCGCTCAGCAGGCGCTAAGGCAGCCACACCCCCTCCCTGGCCCGAGGTCTGCTCCCCGCCAGGATGTGCATAATTGGGGGAGTGTCACCGTCACAGCCAATGGAGCCCAAAGCATAGTGACTCCCCACTGCAGCCTCATTGCCTGAGTCACGGGATGTCTATTCACTTGAGCAGACCCACGTTTGCTCAAGTGAATAGACACTTGGTCAGCTGTCCCTGGTGGTTGGGGGGATGGGATAGAATATTCAGGAATCCTTTCCTACGAATGGAGCCTCTGCACCCCGTCCCTTGCGAAGAGATCTATGTCCACCTGTCCACCTCAGTCTGAGTCAGACAGGCCAGAGTTCAGGAGAAAAGCACCATCTGTGACAGTTACTTTATGTGTCAGCTGAGTGGACTAAGGGACCTTGAGAGCTGGGAAACACTATTTCTGGGCATGTCCAGGAGGCAGAAGGCAGTTTCCCAGCCAAGTAAACAGGTGAAACTGGCTCAGCAGCAGGAGTGGTTGGCAGGAAATTGGAGGGACAATAAGGCTGATAGGTCAAGAGCTGATGGCCATTGAAGAACTTATGGCTCACAGTTCCCAGGAGGTGGGAGCTTTGATGTGGTTTGCAGAAGAACCGGTGGGTGGTGGGTGGCAGGACAGGGGAGCTGGCTCAGGAGCCACTGTTTAATCATTTCAGGAGCTCTGGGATGGAGGGCATGATGCAAGCTGTTTGGTGACTGTCCTGGAGTAATTAGGGCAGACTGGTAGTAGCCCCAAGTGTGAAACCCTCATAAAGGAGGTGGGGGGGGGGCTGGTTTGCATTTGAAAATTGACTCCAGGAAGAGGGTTCTTGCTCAGAGAGGAAGCAGCGAGAAGGCAGGAGGCATGTTACAGGGTCACAGAGGACAAGAGGAGACTGGCATATGCCTGTAGGACACATGCAGAAGCACCAAGTTTGCAGATGTCTGGAGCATGGCTAATCCAAATGAGTACAGAGGCTCTGCCACACAGAGTTATCCTGGGAACCCGGTCCCACCTTCTACTTGAGTCTTTCAGGGTCACCCGGGAATGGGCTACTACCAGTCTGCCCTAATTACTCCAGGACAGTCACCAAACAGCTTGCATCATGCCCTCCACCCCAGAGCTCCTGGAATGATTAAACAGTGGCTCCTTAGCCGGCTCCCCTGTCCTGCCACCCACCACCCACCGGTTCTTCTGCAAACCACATCAAAGCTCCCACCTCCTGGGAACTGTGAGCCATCCACCAGCAAAGGGCAGAGCAGTGAGGATCTTGTGCGGAAGGGTTTATGTGACAGAACCAGAAGCAGCTTCTGTTACCCTGCTCACATACCACTGGCTAAATTTCACCCCAGGACACACCAGACTGCGAGGGGGGCTGCAATGGTAGTCTCATTGGAGACCAGAAAGGGAGGACGCAGTGCTGGGGAGCAGCCACAGTCCTGCCACCTGGGTGGGCGGCAATTTCTAGTCTCTACTGCCTCCTGCCTGACCTCCTCTTATGTGGAACTTCTAGGGATGCAGAAATTCATCGGACTCTCAAATATCTGATATTTCACAACCAGTGGTGAAAGAAAATATTCTTGTGGGAGGCTGGACTCAGAGTGACACATTCAAGCCGAGAGGAAGCCCACCAATGGGGGCAGTGCTGAGGGCCGGCACCCACTCAGGGAGACAGCATAGCCGCCTCCAAAATTGTCCAGGTCCGAATCCCTGGAGCCAGCCGCTGTGTCACCTTGTGTGTCAAAAGAGTCTTGGCAAGTGTGCTTGTATTAAAGGTCTAAAGCTGGTGAACTGATCCTCGTTATCTGGGTAGCCCAAAATCACCACCAGGGTCCTTATGAGAGGGAGACAGGAGCATCAGAGACAGAGAGAAGGAGATGTGACAGCAGAAGCAGTCCTGTGGAGAGCAGGATCTGAAGAAGCTGCAGTGCTCCTTGAGGGTAGAGGAAGAACCACAAACAAAGGTCCCCTAGAAGCTGCAAAAGGAGACAAGGTGGGTTCTCCTCTGGAGCCCCCAGAGAGAGTGCAGCCCTGCTGATACCTTGATTTCAGCCAGAGAAACTGACTTTAGACTTCTGATGTCCCGAACGGCAAGACCATAAATTGTCTTATCTGAAGCCACTAAGTGTGTGGCAGTTGTTACAGCAGTCGCACGCACACACTGTATAAACACATACACACATGTACATGCCCACAAATGCGCACTGCACATACACAGACACATGTACACACACTACAGACACATACACACATATGGAACCACAAAAATAATGCTCTCATTTCGTCATTGCAAGCTTATTGGGAAGAACAGCATCCGATCCCAGACTTGAAGGGCATTAGCCAGGTGAGTGAAAGTCAGGTCAAGGACAATGTCCAAGAGCTGGATGGATCCTTTTGTGTTTAGAGAACATGTGGCGTCCACCGGGGATGAACCTAAGGTGAGGATGGCAGGTGAAAACTGCCATGTTCCTCTGAGGGAACTGAAAGCCTGAGGGGCCCTCCTGTGCAATCACGGCCTTGCCAAACCCTCACTCGGTCCATGCATGTATCCATGAATATGGACGTGTGCATGTATGTATGTGTTTGTAGTGTGTATGCATTTGTCTATGGACGTGCATGTGCATATTAGTGGGCGTGTGTCTATGTGTATGTTTGTACAGTGTGTGCAATTGTCAGTGTATATGCATGTGTATAGATGTATTCATGAGTGTGTGCTGTGTATGTTTGTAGCATGTGTGCATGTGTCTCTGTGTCTGAGTGTGCATAGGTGCATTCATGGGTTGTGCATGTGTATGTACATTTGTGTCAGGGTGTGCATACATGCAGGTGTGTCTGGGTACATATATGTAAATGCATGCATTTATGGATGTGTGCATATGTTATGTGTTTGTGCAATGTGTGTGTGTGTGCATGCATGTGCATCCATGGGCCTGTGCATTTATGGGTGAGGGTGTATGTGCTGCTCCTTCATCAGCCACATGTTCCCTCAGGTGTCTCCCTCACTCATCCCTAAGACACACATTCAGATTAGAAAACACTGATGCCTTTTTTCTGTCTTTTTCCCCTCACTAAGTTTGAGTACTTATGGAGGTAGACTGGGGACCAGGGACTTGCATATCCCAGCTTCTTGTGCAGCTGTCATAGTTAGGTCTGTAAAAACATTTATTGGTGAATAAGGTAAAGCAGCACCTAGAAATCAGGGGCTCATCTATCAGCTGCGTTAAGTACAGCCTGGGTTCAAGGTCGACAACTGGACTCCAGGAAGGTCTTGAGAGTCAGCCAAGAAAGTGGTTAAAATAGTCTCTAGGGGAAGCTGGGGATTCACAGGGCATGTCTGGAATCAGCTGGGTGACTGTAGGACTGTGGCTGGGTCTCTGGAAACAAGTACTTGCACAGACACTCCAAGGAGTTGGCTGACCATAGGAGGGGCCTCCTGGTTAGCGAATCTCCTAGATGCTGAACAGGGGCCTCCAGAGGCCAGCTCTTGCCTCCAGAATTGACTGGACCATGTTCCAGAAAGGGATGACTCCACAGGGAACCCCTCCAAGTGGCTGCTTCAGGCTTTTGTGGGGGTGACTTCCTGTGTCTCTCTAGGTGCAGAGGACAGGTGGACCTGAGGTCAGCGTCCAGCAAGGGCTGCATACGTGCTGGCATCAGCTGTGGGCTCCGTGGACTGCAGGGACTGGGCTCCAGCTGCCCTCAATGTGAGGACCCGGTGGTCCAGCTGGGCATATGTCACCTCCTGGGGGTCTGCAGCAGGGCTCTGAGGGAAAGGCCCAGGGTGCGTTAGTCCAGCTGAGGGTGAAGGGAGGTAGCTGTGGGAAGGAAAGGCCGTGGCAGCCAGCCTCCCAGTGCCCTCAGCCCTGGGATGAAATCACCCTTATATAGGCCCTTCCCACATAAAATCAAAGTTGGTCTGAGTGATTGGTAGAACACGGCAGAAGTGAGAGCATGTCATCTCCAAGGAGGACCACGAAAGACATGGTGGCTTCTGCTCTTCACTCTCTGGGGCCCTGCCCTCAGGGGGAGACCGGCTGCCATGGAGAAGCCCACGTGTGGAGGGACCGAGGCATCTGGCCCATAGCCCTAAGACGGCACTCTCTTGGAGGTGGATCTTCCAGCCCCAGTCAAACCTTCAGACAGATGCAGCCCTGGTCATGAGGGCAGCAACCTTGTGAGAGTCAGAACCCCCCAGCTAATCCTCTTCTAAGTTCCTGACCCAAGAAACAGATAATTTTGTGAAGCTGTTAAAACTAGAGTATTTTGTTACATAGCAACAGGTGATTAATACAAGGACTTACTAGGGCGTGCAGCTCCCTCTCTCCCTCGGGAAGTTTACTGACTGCAGATATATCTGGAGGGGAAAGGAAAGTGGTCAGTTCTCTGGGGTGGACCTTAGAAGGCAAATTTGCCTGAAACCTCACAGGTTCATATTTCTTCCCCAACCTCATCTAGAATATCACAGAATATCCCCAAGTGGTTCCCCTCCACCAACAGTGTCTTGAGTGGCACTGAATGCCCACTTGCCCTGTCCCAGGCCTATCCCACATCTTCATCCCTTTACCTGGTGTCCTCTGTATGATGTCAACAGCTGGGCTGAACCTGAGGGGAAAGAACAAATGAGCAAAGGGGGCTCCCAGAAACAGAGGACCAGGAGAGGGCCTGGTGGTTGTTCTTGGGGGCCTCACCTCTCCTGAGGACTCTGCTTCTCACCCTTGCTTCTGAGGGGGCCTGAGGACAGTCGGAGGTGTGAATTAGAAGGGAGGCCATCTTCCCAGCATCCCAAAGAGCCTTCCCAGGTCACTCCACCCCACACTGAGGCTTACCATGTTTTTTCTGACATAGACGATGGACTAACAGGATGACCAGGAGGAGGAGACACAAGAGAAAGGCCACAGAGATCCCACTGAGAATATAAACATGTTCTGTCGACAGGCCTGGGGGTGCAAGGAAGATGGAATGGGAGTATCAGCAGCTTGCTCTTGTGAGTATTTACTGCATACCACTTGTCGGTGCTTGTGTGCTTGTCGGGTGCACACTTGTATATGTAATCACATGCTCAAGGGTCCTGCGACAAAGCTGGGGTTCCAAGTGCTGATGTGCTCTTTCCATAGGGCATTGACAGAGCTAGAATATGACCAACAATACAGCTCATTCTTTGTCCCCTCCTCCAAGAGGCACATACCAGGCCCACGGTCCACACTTCTCTGTCCCCATCACTCACCGTGGTTGTTATTGTCGTATGAATGTGTCCGCATGTGTCTTAGGAGGGAGGAATCGGGAGGACGTGGGTCAAAGGCCTGCGCTCTACAGAGGGGGCTCTGAGGATCCCAATCCCCCTGCAGGGGCTTCATCTCGCTCCAGAACCTCACCTGCTCTCTCTTGAACAGCACTGCCCCTGGAACTTTCTGTGAGGATGGAAACACTCTACCTCTGTGCTGTCCAATATGGTAACACATGACCATGCCCATTAAAATTTAAGTTAAATAAATTTAAAAGTCAGATCCTCAGCTGCACCAGCCAAATTTCAAGGGCTCAGTGGCCATACCTTGCTGGTGACAGTCTCACCTTCCTCTCTGACTTTTGGCACTTTATAGAGAGGACACCCAGTGGGAACAGGGAGTATGACCTTTTCTTGATGACCTTCTTCTGGGTTCCCATCCCAAGTGCAGGAACCCCCATCTCCGATTTGTTTCCCAGGATAGCCCCTTGATGGGGGTGGAATCGCCCTTCTGTGAGTGAGGAAGCCAGACCTGATCCTTGAGTTGCCCGAGGCAATGCAGTTAGCCGGCAAGTTGGTGGAGCACTAGCCATGGTCTGCTCTTGGCGCATGCGCTGTGTAACAATCACCTCTGCGGGGCAAGTCAGTGCCCATTTCATAGGTGGGCCAATCCGGGTCCCGCCAGCTCGACCACGCACAGGGTACGAGACCCTGCCCACCATTCCCTTTCTCAGAACACCGATCCAGCTCTTCCCGCTGCTCCAGAGGCTGAGTCCTCACTATCCTCTAAGAAAGGCAGGAAACTTCACCTCCCTGGGCGCCCTTCTCCCATCACCTTGTGCTTGGTCCACGACCCATGATCCCACACGCTGTTCACACGCTGCTGCCTTTCCTTCCCTTTGTGACATCTACCACAATTTAAAATTATATATGTATGTGCAATGTATGTATAATATACGTCATAAGAATACTATATTACGATGCATTTCTATATTTATAATATATTCCATATTATATATTTAATATGTAATTATTAAATAAATATAAATATATATTTTAAATTATGTGATTTGACTTCTAAATCTATAATTTAAATTGCATAACTATTTAAAATTGTATGTAATTTACAAGAACTTACACCATATAAGTCGTATATATCAATTACACACATTTATTATATAATATATAATATGTTAAATTTTGTGTATATTAATTTTAGTAATATGGGATATAATGTATAACATATATAATAATGTCTATATTCACTGTAATGATATATTAAGGTGTTTTATTATATTAATTATATTTAATATATAATCTAAATATATACACTAACATAATTTAATTAATAGATCTGAAATTTTGCATTGTAAATTACACATTTATATTTATATTGCACATATAGACATATGTGTGTTTCTTTGTTCATTCTAATTAATTATCATTAAAGTTAAGAGGACGTGCACCTCCCACATTGGCTGCCATTGGCGGAACTGCCTGCTACAGAGTTCTCCAGTCTTGCTTGTGTTGTTGTCAAGGTTGCTATGAATGTTAGTGACACCCAGTGCCCTGTACTTGGCAGCCCCATGCTATGGCTTTACGGTCCCTAATTCTAGCAGAGCCTGGTCCCCAGAGCAAAGCCTTCTCCCGAAACCCTGAGGTCTCTACTTGCCAGATGAGGAGGGGGACTTTGTGTATGTGCAAAGGGTGGAGCTGACAACTTTGGTGGGTCCTGTGAAGGGGGCAGGAGAAGGGCTAATGTGGGGGGGGGTGCCTGGAGTCCATCTCACTCAGCTTGGCCTTTCTGCACCCTGAGTGTCCACCCACAGGCTACATCTGGCCATCGTTCAATTCCAGAGGACATCCTGCGATTCCTGAGAAAGTGAGAAGGGACAGGAGACAGGCAGAGGCCCCTACTCCATTCTGCTGGGAGGTGGTCACTGCTCCCCTCCCATTGGTTGACCTCCTGGAATCAGCAGAGAGCAACTCCTCTGAGACTCTGGGAGGAAATGGAGGGGGTCGGAGTGTCCACAATGGACCCTGAGTCTAGGACATCTCAGGGGCTGACCACACAAAGGAAAAGAAAGACTCATCCCAAAGCACCACCCTGACCTGGTCAGGGTCCCCTGGAAAACGTGACTCGTCCAATAGAGGGTGGACCATACCACAGGGAACACATGCCTGACCCCACAGAGTCTGGCCCAGTGGTAAAGAATGCTTAACACCATTCTGAGAGAAAGGACACATGTTCCCTTGAACAGAGTCTGTCTCCACCTGGTGTCTGGAAGCCCACTCTCCACCCAGCCCAGCAGGGCCACCTCCCTGTCCACCCCAATGCTGAGCTCAGGCCATCGTGGTGTCTATGTGGGACTAGGACTCCAGGGCCCTGAGCCTGGTGTGACACCCAAGGGACATGTGTGCAGAGGGGCAGGGGAGCTGGAGTGGCTGGAGGTCAGCAGGAGGGCAGGGGGACTATGGACAGTGGACGAGCTGGGGACAGGATCCAGGGGCCTGGCACAAACCTGAAGGCAGAGTGGAGATGTCCTCATCTGTCACCACAAGCTCCAGGAGCTCACTGTGCTCGGACCAGCTGTTCCCTTTGTGATAGTGACAGAAATAATGTCCGGCAGTGGCCTTACTTGCTGTGATGTGGAATCTGGCCTCTGTCTCCTGCGAATCATGTTGGGGCACTTTTCTCTGATCCTCGTACTTATTTCTTTCACCTTTCTTTTCAAGACGAAATACTTCAGCCCCAGCGGGACTCTGGCACACAATGGTCACAGGCTGCCCTGGGGGGACCACAGTTTTTGGCTTGGCATAGATGGACGGTCTAGGCAGGACCTCCCCTGGGAGGGAAGCAAAGCGAGATTTCAGGACCGTCATGTAGAAATCACCGCGCCTCACAAGTCACCCATTTTAACTGTTCACTCCAGTGTGTTTAGCAAACATACAGAGCTGTGCCTCCACCAGCACAACCTAATTTTAGAGTACTTCCATCACCCTCCCCCTACACACCCCCATGTCCATTCTGGGTGACTATGAATCCCCATCACCCCAAGAGGTATTTCTCCACATGTTACGAGGGCCCCAGGTGTTGGTTGCATCTTGGACTTTTCCAGGGTGGAATGGGAGGTTTCAGACCAGGCTGTTGGCTTGGACATATCTCCTTGACCACAGCTACTTTGTAGGGGGACAGAGAGGGCTAGGAGGGAGGCACAGGAGGAAGACAACTGGTCACTTGTGGGGACAAGGAAGCAGGATCTGACTCTGTAGGAATGACCTTGGCTAGTTCTGAAGGGCAGCTGTGTGGGGGCTAAGGGAATTCTGCAGAGCTCCAGTATGTGGAAGTAAGGGTGAGGGTGGAGGTCGGAGCTCCATCCCTGATCTGGTCACAAGACCTCAGCAGATGGGGATTCCTGTCCCTAGTGCAGGCCCTTTGTGTTACATCACCTCTGGTCCCACTGTAGTTTCTACCTTCATCTCAGCCTTATTTCCATTCCCTTGTTATTTAGGCTTTTGAAAACTCCTCCCGGGGCTGCCTTCAAGGGGAGCAAGGCTGGGGCAGGGGATGGGAGAAGTGGAACGGAGAGGGATCGTAGCCCTGAAACAGGAAGATGGCATCAAAGTCAAAGTTGACAGAGACAGGAGCTGACAGAGGTTTGTCGCCCATTCATTTGCTCATTCATTCACTCTTTCAACCTTATCTTAGTTCCTACTGATCTGTTTACAGATGCTCCATGAGCCATTAGATCCAAACAGGAGAAATACAGAGTCCTTGACTTCCTGGGCTGAAAGTCTAGAGGGGGGGCAGATGTTGATCAACGAATTGTACAAATCCAGCCATGCACCACGACACATGACCATGGGGTAATGGGATAGAGCAGATGGAGGGGGAGCTGACCTGTCTGGGAGTCTTTGGGAAGAGGCCCCGAGCTGAGATAGGAGGGCCAAGCACCAACCACCCAAGCTGAGCTATAGGGACACGGGTCATGCAATGTGCAGATGTCACCCTGGGAGGAGGTCAGAGCAGAGTGAGAAAATGGCATTTATGAAAGTGAAAGGAAGCCAGATACTCTGAAAATAAGAGAGAAGGATGGCATGAGAACAGTCTCATTCTACATGAAGTTGAACTGTGAGAAGACTCTACAGAAAATAATATTTTGCCTGAAAATAAAACATGTATGAAAAACTAAATTAAAAAATGTAGACTCACCAGTTTGCGTGTGGATGGTCTGGCCCAGACAGAACACTGGAAGAGAAGCCCCAGTGAGAAAAGCTCCTGGCGCCCAGTTTCCTCATGGGGCTGCCATCAAGGGGAGCTTGGTGGAGCCAAAGGTGGGGTCAGTCCCCTCTTGTCATTTCCAAACCCCCCTCTTCAACATGCCGCCTGAGCACAATCCTTCTCCTTGCTCTGAAAGTCTCAAGACTAATCCCCAATCTCCTCTTTCAAATAGGTATACCCTCTCCCCAGCCCTTCACAGAGTTTGAACCTGTCCCCATACCCAGGAGCCTGCTTCTAGAACTGACCTTCCATGGTCAGACTTAGGTGTGGGCCAGAGCTGAGGGGGTAGGTCCCTGGGGGATCACCTTGCTCCTCTAGGGTCCCAGAGTCTCCTGAACTGGACTCAGGACTGAGTAAAGACGCAGACCCCTCCCCAAGCTCCCATCCATCTGTCCCCGGAAGGCTGTCCCTCCCTTCCTGGACTCACAGAGGCCCAGGAGGGTGGTGGGATGGAGGAACATGGCCAGCCCCTGAAGCCTGCGTAGTCCTGGAGCCAGTGGGTGGAAGGACAGAGCCTGCAGCTGACACAGGCAACAGGATACGTTGACTGGGGCCCATCTGGGGTTTCTACATCAACTGCCTCACAAAAAGGGGAAGAATGCTTTGCTCTCCCATCCTGCCTACTTTTCCTGTTGATGAGACAGAAGGAGGGCTTTGGCTTCCAAAACACCCATCTGTACATTAGCATGAGGCTGAACTCATCCCCTGTGAACCCCCGAGTGTGCACCTCATTTTAACCTAAGGGACAAGGAAGAGCATGGATTTGTGCAACAAACTGACATCATTGTCGGTCCCAACTTCACAAACTAACCATCTATTCTTAGGCAAGGTGCTATGCCACTTGATGCCTACCTGGCTTCACATTTAAAATGAGAACCCTAAAATACCTCTCTGAGCATTTATGATACATGTTAAATTCCCAGCAAGGTACAGAGTGCATTAAAAATTTCCTAATTATGTCTCAATTATAATGTAAGTTATATCTCAATTAAAAAAAATAACATGAGTTTGCACCAGAATAATTGAAATACTCCAAAAGCACTTCAGCATGGTCATTCCATGTTGACCAGCTCTTTTCCTGGGACAGTGACTGGGTAACGGCCTGCAGTCAACTTTCGGGTTCTCCAGGGGGACCTCGGTGCCATCTGCATGTTGCAGCCTTGGGCGTCACCCTCATCACACAGAGTAGCTGACCAGATCTCAGAGATTCCATTTTCTGAGTATCCCCAGTTTGGCTCGGCCAAATGGGAGAGTTTGTAGGACAGAACCTGAGCCTGCAGTGCCCAGGGATCCGCTTCCCGGTTTTTCCTGCTCAGCTGCAAAGCCCTCCACAAGGAGCATCAGCCCACTCCTCTGTGCTCCGCTCCTTCCGCCAGAACCTTGATGTTAGGCTCAGAGAGTAACCTAGGGCAGAGGTGGACTCACTTGCTTGCTTCCAGGTCCTCTGGTCTTGGGGAAACCCTAGAAAGAAGCCCTCATCTGGTGGCCCACCTTCATCTGGGCCCCATTGTAAGCCTTGGTGACCTAGACTGGCCTGGGATGGTGGAGGTGCCCAGCCTCCCACGGGCTCCCACCTCCTGCCTTGGGCTGTGGAAGGCCATGTCTTCAGGACAGGGTTTTCCACCACAACCCTCTCCTCTCTTCCCTTTCCAGACTCACTGAGAAACGCAGATGATGAAGGTAGAGGATGCATCATGCCTGAAGGGAGAGGATGCATCATGCCTGTCTGCACACAAAGCAGGAGTCAAAGAAAACTAACATGCCCAGGATATGGTGTGCTAGGCACCAACACGACATAGCAACCATAGATACAAACAAGCAGTTTTCTTTCTTCTCTGTATAGGTCACCAATTTTCCTCAGGTGGAGGCTGAGAAAAGAGCATGGCTTCCTGAAAGTTTTCTGCTGGAGAGCCAAGGCTGCATTGGACAACCCTCGCCCTCACTCAGTGCCCAACATGGAGACATCTCTGCCCCAGCTCACAACTTGGTTTTACCAAATGCTGAACTCATAGCAAAGCTTTTTTTTACTTTCCCTCTTTCCTTAAGTACAAGGTCTTATTGTTGTTATAACATACAACATTCCTTTACCAACTAAATATGTAAGTATAGTATTCTTGTAAAACAAACAAAAAAACATTCAAAATGCACAAATTCAAATGATCATTCCAACTAGAATTTTGACTCAGTCCCACTTATAAAGACATTAATTTTCCTTTGCAAGATCAATGAGTTACTGAATGTACCTCAGAAATCCATTTAGTAGCAGAGTGTGCTAATTATAGAAACTATTTCTTGAGGGTTTTATCTAAAATCCTCTTATTTGTTGACCAAATAAGATTAAGATTTCTTTCCCCTTGTCTCTCTCCACTCCCGCACCCATGTCTCTCTCTCTGTCTCTGTCTCTGTCTCTCTCTCTCTCTCATCTATCTAGCTTCCTCTGATGTATATCTATCATCTGTATCTATTTATCTTTCATCTCCATCCATCTATTATTTCATCATCATGGTCTCTTATCTGTTTATCATTTATCTATCTCATATCTAAGTGTCAGAGTGTACGTCTGATCTATGTGTCATCTGTCTGTTTCATTCACCCATGTCTGTCTGTCTGTCTATCTATCTATCTATCTATCTATCTATCTATCTATCTATCTATCTATCAAACCTTTGGGATGTTAAAACAGAGCAAAGGAACCTTTGGACTAGATCTAAGCAATGTTGTGTCCCAAAGAACTGTTTGCAAAGGTAACAGGAGAGCAGGTATTATGCCTACTGGACTGATGACTACTGCACTGAAAATCAGAATTGTTGTTTAGAATTAACTTCACTGTGTTCATTTATCTGCGCCTATAGAAATGCCTTCCTTCTATTGATACTATTATTCCCCGTCACTTTTTCATACATACCCATTGTCTTTGTCTCCTAATTGGAGCACTATTTGGGCCTCTGCCTGAATCAGTGCTTCCTGAATAGCTGTTCTCATTGATCTCAAATAAATGCTTGTTGCCTATCATTTTGAAAGGCCTTTTATCTTTGGGTTAACATGCCTTAAACTTACACAATGTTATATGTCAACCTTATCTCAATAAAAATTAATAAATTAATAAGTAAACACATGACACAAAAGGGTGATGTCACAAAAACCATTGCACCATATACTTCTTGAGTGGCTGAAGTCACAAGGGCACAGAAGGCCAGTCTAGCACAGTCTAGCAAAGCAAGACTTGGAGAGGTCAGCGTCCCTCTTGGGACACAAAGTGCAGGTCAAACCAGGTGTCTGAGTCATGCCCCTTGGTTACATTCTCTCCTGAGCCTGGAGTCTGCTTTGGGGGAGGGGTCCATTGTCCTCTGAGTCTTCTTTAGAAAGTGTATGTAGTGTGAATGTGGCAGTCGACTCTCTAAAACAGCATCATCCAATAAAAATATAACTTAAACCAGACACACAAGCCATCAATGTGTTCTTAAAATTCCTTAGCATCAACATTAAAAAAGCAAAGGGGAACTGGTGGAACTTAATTATAATAATGTGTTTTATTTAACTCTAAAAGGGGAAATAACTCCTTTCCATGAACTTGGTTCTTTTCACTACTGACCTCACCCACAGTGAGGGGCGTTCTGTGGGACAACAGACGTCTCAGCTGCCTGACAAGCCGCTGCTCGCCTGTCCTAAATACTGTCCACAACCCAGACACCAAGTTCATATAAATAACTAGGTTCCTGTTTTTTAAGAAATAGATTTTATTTCTTAGAATAGTTGTATCGTCACAGAAAAATTGAAAGTAAGGTACAGAGAATTTTCATATACCCTCTGTCCCTCCCCACACCCAGCCCCTCCTGTTACCCACATGCTGGCACCACAGTGGGGCATCAGTTGCTATAGGTGAACCTGCACTGACGCTTTGGAATCGCCCAAAGCCCATGGTTTACCTCAGGGCTCACTCCAGGTGTGATATTTTCTGTGAGTTTGGACAAATGTGTAATGACATGTATGCATTACTATAGAACCTTACAGAGTAGTTTCACTGCCCTAAAAATCCTCTGTGCTCCAATTATTTATCCTTCCTTCCCCCATCCCCTGACAATTCCTGATCTTTTTCCCATTTCCATATTTTTGCCTTTTCCAGCATGTCATTCACTTGAAATCATGCAGCATGTAGCCTTCAGATGGGCTTCTTTCAGTTAGCAATATGCATTTACAGTTCCTCCATGTCTTTTTACAGCCACATCGCTCATTTCTTTTTAGTGCTGAATAACATTCGCTGTCTGAATGCACCACAGTTCATTCATCTGTTCACCTCCTGAAGGGCACCTTGATTGAGTCCAAGTCCTGGCAGTTATGAATAAAGCTGTCATAAACATCCACTTGTGGGTTTTTGCATGGACAAAATTTTCACCTCCTCTGGGTAAATACCAAGGAGCACAATTGCTGGATCCCATGGTGAGAGTATGTTTAGTTTAGTCAGGACCGCCTGGCTGTCCTCCCAGGTGGCTGTGGCATTCTGCATTCTGCCAGCCATGAGCGAGAAGTTCCATTGCTCCACATCCTCAATAGCACCTGTTGTCACCGCTCTGGGTTCTAATTGCTCTAATGAGTACATAGTCGAAGCTTAGGTAAGATGTCAAAACAGGTGAAGAGCACTGGCTGGGAAGGGAGATGGAGAGAGATTCTGCTCTGACCCTGTCTCCCACAGCCTCCGTGACCCTTTAAACTGAATGAATGTGAGTTTGTGAATTCCCTTTCTTCAGAAGCCAATATAAGCCTGTTCTGTGCTTGCTTGTTGGGGTACAGGAGTGAACGAAATAGATTTGGTCCCCTCCCTCAACAGGGCCCCCCATCTAATGAGGATGCAGATTTAAACAGCTAATCATAAATTGTTTAATTACCATTGTGATGCAGGAAATGGTAAGATTAGCCACTGTAATGACTCAATCCTAAAACACCAGTGTCTTAATAGGAAAGGAGTTTGTTCCTCACTCATGCAAATGACCAATGTGGGATTTTCTGGGCAGACTTTGCATTTCTTTTCTAGGACATTCAAGAACACCAGCTTCTTCCATCTGTGGCCCCTCCACCCTCTTGGACAACAGTGTCCTCTGCTTCCAACCTACAGAAAGAGAAAGAGAGAGCAGAGAATGTCTGACCACTTGTAAAAGTCACACATGATTGCTGCTCAGATTCCTTGGCTATATGTAGTTATCACGGTCACGTGTGATACAATGAAGACCAGGTGATAAAGTCCCAGCTGGGTAGCCAGCCACCTCCCAGGGACACTGCTTCATCGTGACAGGAATAATACACCCTTTCCTGGTGAGTGCCAGACATCTCCGTCTCACTCGGAGAGTAATCTAAAGGAGAGACACATGAGTGTGGGTGGCAATGGAGAGTGTTTTTACAACTCCTCTGACTGACGAACCCCTTGGGGTGGCTGAATCCTCAGTAAGTGGAAAGAATTTGCCAAACTGAAGGAGAGAGTAACATGAGAGTCACTCACAGCCCCACATTTTTTCCAGAAACAAACACAGCCTTAGCTAACGCTGTCACAAACAGCGAGAAGGAAGGGAGACAGGCAGTGTGAAAGGAGGTTACTTCCTCCTTCCCTATCCCTCACTTCTTGAGTTTGTGGGGGGCTCTGTGTGGCCTGCTCATTTCCCCTTTCTCTAAGCATGAGGGGCAAAACTCAAGTCTGGGGGACCTCTGAGTGTGCATCCATCCAGGACACCACCAGCTGTGGCTTTGGCTGACAAAGTGACTGTGGCAAAGTCAGCTGCCATGGAGATGCTGGGCAACTTGGACATGTTTCAGAACTCCAATGGAATCCTCTTTTTTCGTCCCATCTCTGTCCATGACTCATCACCCCCAGATGGTCACAGAACTATTCTGGTGGAACATTGAGTCTGGATCAGCCAGCAAGATGAGTCTGGAGTAATTCTCTAGAAAGGAGTCTGAATCCAGTGTCTCCTGGGGTCCATCCAAACACTTTAGAGTTTTGACTCCACAAACCGTCCCCCAATTAACTCCATCAGCCCAGCCCTTCCTTCTCTAACTGCAGCTCTGGTGGGAGTGGATCATGTTGGTCTGAGAAGATACATGTCAGCAGCTTAGGAGAAAGACTTACCCTCCCATGTCCAGATCTTGTGGCCCAGACTCAGCCTTGGAAGAGAAACCTAGGTTTAAAATACTCTATATTTCACTCAGAATCCATACTTGATTAGGTCTTTAAGCCGTTGATTCAAACCTGATGTTTGGGCAGGTAATGACTTCCTTTCCTAGTCACCGCTCCCCCTGAATCATTCAGGTCCCATAGTGTGAATCCAACCAGGACTCAAGACTTGGGAGAGACCTGGATTCCCACATCCTGGCCTCCAGCACAGAAGTCCCCTCCCTCCATGTCAGGATCCACCCAGGGAAATCCAGGAGCAAACACAGCAGGCACGGAGCTGCCTCCCTCAGCCACCACTGTGCAAACAGACAGATGTACAGGATGTGGCAGTCACAGACTGAGCCCCAATCATGTTCAGTTTTCTTGCTGAGTGTTTAACAGAGAGGCCATAGGCCATGCACAAGGTCTAGCTTCTTCTTCCGTTGACTGAGGGAGACGACAGCCTGCCTAATACCTTCTCATCCACATTTATGTCCTGCGTTTGGGTCATTTTCTCTAACCCAAACACCACATCCAGTTTGTCAATGCTGGCCCTGGGCTATGGAGAGGGATTCTGAGCACTGACAGGGGAGTTAGGCATAAATGGTATTGTAACACGGGCTCTGTCTCCTGTAGGATATGGGAGCTTAAGCAGGTCATGTCCCCAAGGAACTTTAACAAATGTGATTTGGTGAATTTCTTTCCCCCCCCCTCAACTGACATATATATATTGGGTATGTACCAAGGGTCTATGTCTGTGCCAAATATTTGAGATATGCCAATCTATGGAGTTCATAGTTTAATGAGGAAAACACACAAAAGTGTTCAAATAAGTATATAATAGCAGTGGTGGTATGTAACATGTAGTAAGACTAGATTTTCTAAAACAAATCAACCTCAAAACATCACTATTCGCAGTGGGATGATTATTTGTCACTCATGTAACACTTCAGTAGGGGTGTCCCAGGCTGGCATTTTGAGTTCCTTTGTGGGGGGGAGGACTTTTGCTCCTGGGATTCTTCCAACTTTTGGTTCCAACATCCCCTAAGGCCTTGGAGCACACTGCCACCAGAGAGAGGGAAGAGAAAGAGAGAATGAAAATGGCACATCCATTTCTTTTTTTAAAAAAATCCCGAGTGCCACACATCACTTCTTTAACATTCCAGTGGTTAGGGCCAGTCACGAGTCCACAGCCGGGTGCAGGAAAGCTAGTCATCAAGTGCCCGGCAGGATGCTACATGACACAGAAGAAACCACAAAATGTCAGTGCACTGTAAGCCACAGCTGCTCTAAGGAAAAACAGTGGCTATGACCCTGTGTCAAAAGAGACTTGACTTTGTCACTTCTCAGAAGCTGAGGCAATTCAGGAAAATGAAGAGAAGCTTCAGCAGGGACTAGATGTGTCTGGCTTCCTAAAAGCCCTTGTAGAGATTTGGGATTTTATCTTTAAGGTAACAGGAAAGGTTTTGAACATTATTCTGGCATAATCAGATTTCTGTCTAAAATATACCTGTATGACCACTTCATGAAGACAGAATTAGAGCTAGTAATAGAAACAACATCTAACATGCTCTGAGCACTTATTGTATACCAGAGGCCATTTGCGTCTTGCATAGGGACAGTCGACGTTGTTCTCATGACTCTGTGAAGGAGGTTCCTTTACTGGACCTATTTTCACAGATGAGGACACGGAGGCTCAGAGGATAAACTCATTTTACCTGCATTGTGCCTTGGGGAAGGTGTGGCGCTGGATTTCAGCCTGCACAGACTGAGAACCCTATGTTCTCACCTATGATTGCTGCATTTTACTTAGCAGTAATATAAAATAATGTACATTTTACATTGATTAAAGAAAACAAAAATGGTGAAGGTAGACCAGTTTAGGACCTCCAACCCTCCACAAGACAGAGAAGTGGCTTGGAGTAGGGTGGTGACCCTGGGGTTTAAACAAATGGACTGGGAAGCAGCCTCAGAAGAAATGCTGACGAAACTTTGGTTCCCAGAAATGTCTCGCTAGGTTGTTTTAGACTAAATATCGCGCTTAAAAAGAACAGAAAAACAACAGAAAAAGAACAACATCTGTTTCTAGCCCTTGAGAGCTTCCAAGACAGACGAAATTCATGGTCCTAAGATATAAAAGGGGAAGGAAATTGAAAGAGAGGGAATTCATCATTTGGGAGTAGTTTTACATGGACGGTTTGCTGATTCTGAAAATAAGGGCAGCAGATGACAGACCAACAAGCTGAGCGGACCTTCTGGCAATCTTGCTAAGCAAAATTTTCAAGTGGGGGGCATCGAGCAGAAGGGTCCATCATGGATGAAGTGTCCCCAAAACATCCCAGGTTTTAGGTTGGGACCCTGAAGGGCCACAGACTGGGATAAAAGTGAACTGGGCATATGCAGAATCTGAGAAGGACAGGAACCCAGTTTTAAGTGAAGGCAACAGGTCCCTAGCTTATCTGCCCACCAGAAGAGAAAATAAATCTCCTCTAGAGGCATACAAACAAGTAGAGTGGAAACATATCTTTAAAGTTATTATTTTTTAAGTAGTAGTTCCTACATCTTAGAAATGAACAGGGAAATTATGCATATATAGCATGAAAAATAAATAAATAAATAAATAAATAAATAAATAAATAAATAAATAAATATAAACTGGCATTAAAAAAATAATAATGAACAGGCAGAGTGTGGTTCATACCAAAACTTGTTAGATGCGACAAATGATATATTTAGAGGGAAATTTTTATGATCTTAGCCTTTTTTTGTTCAGAAAATATGACATTTGGGGAACTAACTTCTGAGCATGCAACTTGCGGAGCTATGGTGAAAAAAAGAAGTGTGTGTGTGAGAAAGAGAAGAAACAGCCTAAGTGTCAGGGCCTTCGCCAAAGTACATTATTGTGACATTTTTCAAAAATAGAGGGAAAAGAAAATAATTTAAACACTTCCTAGGTGAGAGAAAAAGACAATTATATATGAAGCTTCAATTTTTCACAATCACATCAGGCTTCTCATCGACCACTCTGGAAGTTAAAATATAATGGGAATGTGCGTTTTTAAAAATTATTCGCGCTTTATTTATTTAATTTATTTTAAACTTTTTAAAATTAAAAATTATTGGGGTGACATTGATTAATAAAATCAAATAAGTTTCAATTGTACAATTCAACAATATGTGATATATATATTACATTTGTGTTCACCACCCAAAGTTAGATTTCCTTCTGTCGCTTGTCCACACTTTATAAATAAAACAAATGAGGCTAAGAGATGTTAGCTAATATTATTTTTTGAATGTTTTAAATTTGCATTTATGTTTTTATTATTTTCAATTAATTAATTAATTAATTAAAAACTTTTTTGATTATAGTGCCAGTGGTTAATGAAATCCAGTAAATTTCATGTGTACAATTCAACAGTAAGGCATATACATACATATATATATATATATATATATATATAGTATAGTATATTCACCACCCATAGTTAGATTTCTTTATGTCACCACATATTTGACCTCTTTACCCCATGTACATCTACCCTCCCCCACCCTCTGGTAACCACTATTGTCCATGTCCATGAGTCTCTGTTTGTTTGTCCTGTTTGTTTGTTGCTTTTAGGTTTATATTCCACATATAAGTGATATCAAGTGATTTTCAACTTTTTCTTTCTGGCTTGTTTCATTTAGCATGCTTATCTCGAGGTCCATCCATCTTGTTGCAAATGGCAATATCTCATCTCTTCTTATGGCTGAGTAATATTCCATTGTAGATATGTACCACAGCTTCTTTAGCCAAGCATCTATCGTACAACATTTCAGTTGCTTCCACGTCCTAGCCACTGTGAACAATGCTGCTATGAACGTTGGTATGCAAATATCTTTTCGGATATGAGTTTTCAAGTCTTTGGGGTAAATACCCAGTAGAGGGATTGCTGGATCATATGGTAAATCAATTCTTAGTTTTTTGAGGAACCTCCATACTGTGTTCTATAGCAGCTGTACCAATTTGCAGTCTCACCAGCAGTGTATGAGGGTTCCTTTTCTTCCGCATTCTCTCCAACTCTTATTATTACTTGTCCTCTTGATTATAGCTATTCTAACAGGTGTGAGATAGTATCTCATTGTGGTTTTGATTTGCATTTCTCTAAAGCTAGCAATGTTGAGCATCTTTTCATATATTTGTTGGCCATTTGTATGTCCTCTAGGGAGAAGTGTCTATTCAGGTCCTCTGACCATTTTTAATTGGATTGTTTGGGAATTTTGTTGTTGTTACTGAGTTGTATGAGTTCTTTGTATATTTTGGATATTAGGCTCTTATCAGAAGTGTCGCTTGCAAATATATTTTCCCATTCAGATGGTTGTCTCTTTACCTTGTTGACAGTTTCTTTTGCAGTACAGAAACTTTTTATTTTGATGTAGTCCCATTCACTTGTTTTTGCTTTTACTTCCCTTGACTTTGAGGTCAAATTCATAAAATCCTCTTTAAGTCCAAAATTGTCGAAAATTATTTGCCCATATAAATGTGGGTTTACTTCTGCACTCTTGATTCTGTTCCACTGATTTTTGTGTCTATTTGTCTGCCAATACCATGCCATTTTGATTATTATTGCTTTGTAGTATAATTTGAAGTCAGGCAGAGTGATGTCTCCAGCCTTATTCTTTTTTCTTAGGATGCCTTTGGCTATTCGGGGTCTTTTGTGCTTCCATACAAATCTGATGATTTTTTGTCTTTTGTCTTTTAAAAATGCCGAAAGAATTTTGATGGGAATAGTATTCAATCTGTATACTGCTTTAGATAATAAAGTCATTTTAACTATGTTGATTCATCCAATCCAGGAACACGGAATACCTTTCCATTTCTTTGCATCTTATAGTTTTCATTATCTAGGTCCTTCACATGTTTTGTTAGATTTATTCCTAGGTATTTTATTCTTTTTGTTGCAATTGCAAAAGGAATTCTTTTTTTCCACTTCCTTTTCCTGACACTTTATTATTAGAACATAGGAATGCTATGGATTTTTAAACGTTGATTTTGTATCCAGAGACTTTACCGTATTTGCTTATTGTTTCTAGGAATGTTCTTATGGAGTCTTTAGAATTTTCTATAGAGAGAATCATGTCATCTGCCAAAAGTGACAGTTTGACTTCTTTGTTTTCTATTTGAATGCCTTTTATATCTTTTTTTTTTTTTGGTCTGATTACACTCACTAGGACCTGCAGGGTTATATTAAATAACAGTGGTGATAGTGGACAGCTTTGTCTTGTTCCTGATCTTAGAGGAAAGGCTTTTGGTTTTTCACCATTAAATACAACGTTGGCTAAAGGTTTGTCATATATGGCCTTTATTATGTTACTTTCTTTCTATACCAATTTGTTAAGTGTTTTGATCATAAATGGATGTTGCATCTTGTCGAAGGTTTTTTCTGCAGCTATCGATAAGATCATACGATTCTAGCTTTTAATTTGTGTATGTGGTGTATCATGCTAATCGATTTGCATATGTTGAACCATCCCTGTGCCTCTGGGATGAAGCCCACTTGATTGTAGTGTATAATCTTTTTAATATGTTGCCGTATTCAGTTTGCTAGTATCTTATTTAGGATTTTTGCATCTGTTTTCATGAGAGATATTGGTCTGTAGTTTTTTTTTTGTGTGTTATCTTTATAGATTTTGGTATCAGGGTAAGATTGACCTCATAAAATGAGTTAGGAATTTTTGGAAGAGTTTTGGATTTCTGGAAGAATTTGAGGAGAATAGGCATTAAATCTTCTTTGAATTTTTGGTGGAATTCACTGGTGAAGCCAACTGGTCCTGGACTTTTACTTTTTGGTAGGTTTTTGATGAGTGTTTCAATTTCCATACTATTGATTGGCCTATTTAGATTTTTGGTTCTTCTTGATTCAGTCTAGAAAGATTGTCTCTTTCTAAGTACTAGTCCATTTCTTCTAGATTATTAAATTTGGTGTTACATACTTTTTCATAGTATTCTTGTATGATCCATTGTATTTCTGTGGTGTCTGTCATCATTTCTCCTCTTTCATCCCTGATTTTGTTTGTGTCCTTTCTCTTTTTCTTTAGTGACTCTAGCCAGGGGGTTGTCAATTTTATTTACCTTCTCAAAGAACCAGCTCATTGTTGCATTTATTTTTTCTATTGTTTTTTTTTTGTTGTCGTTGTTGTCATTGTTGTTTTCAATTTCATTTATTTATACTCTAATTTTGATGATTTCTTTCCTTCTGCTGACTTTAAGCATCATTTGTTCTTCCTTTTCTAGTTCTTTAAGATGAAGCATTAGGTTGTTTATTTGGGCTCGTTCTTGTTTTTGGAGATAGGCCTGTAATATGAACTTTCCTCTTATGACCACTTTTGCCATGTCCCAAAAGTTTAGATCTGTTGTACTATCGTTATCATTGTTTCTATGTACCTCTTGATCTCTCTTTTTATTTCTTCTCTGACCCTGTCATTCTTCAGTAGCATGTTGTTTAATCTCCATGTATTCGTGGTTCTTCCCTCTTTCTTTTTACAATTGATCTCCAGCTTCAAAGCATTATGATCAGAGAATATGGTTGGTATGATTTCAACCCTCTTATATTTTTGAGGTTATCTCTGTGTCCCAGTATGCGGTTGATTCTTGAGAATGTTCCATGTGCACTAGAGAGAATGGATAAGCAGCTGTTTTGGGATGGAAGGCTCTGTAAATGTCAATTATGTCCAGTTGGTCTAATGTGTCATTTAAGAATGCTATTTCCTTATTGAATTTCTGTTTGGATGACCTGTCCCTATCCGACAGTAGGGCATTTAGGTCCCCTACTACAATAGTGTTTTGGTCTGTTTTTCTCTTTAGTTCTGTTAGTAATTGCTTTACACATTTCGGGGCTCCCTGATTGGAAGCATAGATATTAATAAGTGTTATATCTTCTTGGTGTATGATTCCCTTTATCGTTATGAAGTGTTCCTCAGCATCTTTCTTTACCTTTTTTATTTTGAAGTCTATTTCATCTGATATTAGTACAGCTACTCCATTTTTCTCTGAATGTCATTTGTTTGAAATATCATTTTCTACCCTTTAACTTTGAATCTATATTTGTCTTTGGAGCTGAGATGTGTTTCCTGGAGGCAGCATATGGTTGGATTTTGTTCTTTGATGCATCTGCAACTCCGTGCCTTTTTATTGGTGAGTTCAGTCCATTTATATTTAGGGTGATTATTGAAATACGATGTCTTCTTATAGCCATTTAATTTTTTGCTTTCTGGTAGCTTGGTGTTTCCATTGCTTCCTTGTCTTTGTGTTTGTGTTTTCTTTATTTTGGTTGGCTTTTTTGAGTTTTCCCTCTGGTCCTTTTTGTTTTATGTTATGTACTTTGGTTCTAAATCTTTGGGGTGTGGTTACCATTATGAATATGTAAAAGATAGTTATACACACACGCACACACACATACACACACACATACACACACATACAGTCATCCATTTTCTTCTGCATGTGCCTTCATTCCCCTTTGTGAATTTGGATCTTCGAATCTCTTCCTTTTCAGTCATTGTTATCTCAATTTGTTTTTATGTATGCTGAACGCTCATTACTATCTTGTTATAACAATTCTCTTATTATTATTTAAGCTTATAATTCCCTGTTCTTAGGAAGGGTTGCACTCCTCTGCTTCTATTTCTTGAGAGTCACTTTACTCCTAATTATGTATTTTCTTTTTGTCATTTTGTTTTAAGTGAACTGACTTCTTTCAGTATTTCCTGTAGTGCAGACCTCATAGTGGAGAATTCCCTCAATTTTTATATGTTTGAAAAAGTCTTAATTTCTCCTTCGCATCTAAAGGAGAGCTGAGCTGGATACATTATTCTAGGCTGATAGTTCCTTGCATTTAATAGTTTAAATATTTGATTCCTTTTCTTTCTGGCTTGTAAGGTTTGTTCTGAGAAGTACAAGGATAATCTAATGGCTTTTCCTTGATAAGTTACAATTTTTTCTCCCTGACTTCCTTGAGAATTCTGTCTTTGTCATTGATTTTTGATAATTTTAATACAATGTGTCTTGGTGAAGGCCTTTTTGGGTTGAGATAATTGGGTGTTCTGTTGACTTCTTGAATTCCAAGCTCCAGCTCATTCCTTAGATTTGGGAAATTCTCACCCACTATTTGTCTGAAAATGCTTTCTAATCCCTGTAACTTTTCCTCACCTTCAATAATGCTCATTATTCTGATGTTTCCTCTCCTGGTGGTATCAGCAGCTAGTTCTTGAATTTCTCTTTCATTGATTTTTATTCTTCGATTTCTCTCTTCTTCTTCCTGATTTATTTCTAGATTTCTGTCTTTGATATTACTGATCCTTTCCTCCATTTGGTCGACTTTATTTCCCAAGCTTGCTATTTCATTTTTCAACTCTTGCAGTGTGTTTGTGTGTGTGTGTGTGTGTGTGTGTGTGTGTGTATGTGTTTTATCTCCAGAAGGTCTATTCGGTTCTTTTTGAGGATTTTGATCTCCTTGTTCTGCTCATCTAGTAGTTTTTTTCAATTTCTGAAATTATTAATTTGAGTTCTTTTGGATCTCATTGAGTTTTTTCAGAAGTACCATCCTGAATTCTCTGTCATTTAAGTTGCGTATTTCCATGTCTGGAGATTTTTTTTTTGAGATTTTTTCTGGAGGTTTTTCTCTTTCTTTCTGAGCTGCTTTGTCACCTTGGTTGTTCATGGTGTTTAATGGACTATTTCTCCACCTGGGCATTAATGGAAGTTGATCGGCCGGAGGAGACTAAAATGAGGGTGAGATTGAACCAAAGCGAAGTATGAAACAGGCTTTATTAGGGTCTGCAGGTGAGGTTCTCTGGTCCCGAGGAAAGGGGCCAGAGAAGTCGCACGTGTCTGGGGTATAGGCGCGGTTTTTAAAGGTTTTGGCCCAGGATGTCGGTGGGGTTACAGGGCGGGGACTTTTCTGTTTGGCTAATCCCGCTGCCCGGGAAGTCTCTGCTGTAACTTCAGTAGTGAGCCGTCGGCCATCTTAGGTATTGAACCACCTTTCCGCTGGCGTAATGGCGCCCATGAGCAACCGAACAGAAGTGATTCCTGCTGTTTTTCCAGAAAGAAGGTTTATTATATAAAGGTCTCTCTTTAGCCTGTTGCAAAGAAAGTACTTTTCTTTTGGTTTCCAGCAGGCCGTGTCCAAGCCTCTTGGATCCCTACTTTATATGAAGTCTTAATCAGGTTTTTAAAATTTTCTTGTAGCTATTTCATCATGCTCGCTACTCTCAGTTTCAGTTCCTGTCAGTGTTAGCATTTGCTCAGATTCAGGCTCCACGGATCAGTCTTGAAGGGTATGGGGGGAGGGGCCCTCTGGGTTGGGGGTTGGGGGTGGGGGGCTGCACTCAGCCTCAGTTTTGCACTCTCCGGCAGCCAAAATCATTTGTTGTTCCTTTGCAGTCCCTCATCCTGTTTCTCTGCTTTCCACCCCCCTGCTGCCAGCAGGCCACAGGGAGCTTACAGCTATACCAGGCAAAAATGTTCAGGGAACTCGCTGCATGAACTCACTGCTCCTTCTCCCCTCCCCCTCCTCCTGCAGGGAGCTCCTGAGGCTTCAAAGGCAGTTTCTTTATTACTCCCAGTCTGAAACCTGGGTTCTGACCTGTGGTAGCTCCTATGCACAGATCTCAGGCTCAGACGTGCTGGCGTGCAGTTGGGGTGTTTTCGTTGAGTTTTAGATGTTCAGCTATTTATTGTTTCAAGGGAGAGAGATCTGGAGGCATCTCTCATTCTGCCATTTTTCCAAAAATCTAGTTGTTTTTTCAATTTCTGAAATTGTTGATATGATTTTTTTGGATCTCATTGAGTTTTTCAGAAGTACCATCTTGAATTCTCTGTCATTTAAGTTGCACATTTCTATGTCTGTAAGCTCATTTTTGGGAGATTTTTCTCTTCCTTTCTGAGCCTTGTCACCTTGGTTGTTCATTGTGTTTAATGGACTATTTCTCCACCTGGGTATTAATGGAAGTGTATTCTGTCTCCCCCACTCCCCCTAGAAAGAAGATTTATTATATAAAAGTCTCTCTTTAGCCTGTTGCTAAAGCATTTTTATTTTGGTTTCCAGTAAGCCTCTTGGATCCCTGCTTTATATAAAGTCTAAAATGTGCATTTTGAAAAACCCTGTGTACCAATAAGGACAGATCCTAGAATATACTCAACATGATATCCTCAAGGTCAATCTGTGTTGTGGCATGTGACAGAATGTCCTTCCTCTTTAAGGCTGAATAATCTTCTATTGCATGGCTTTACCATATTTTGTTGATCCCTTCATCTATCCATGGACTCTTTGGCTGCTTCCACCCACTTACTCTGAATAATGTGGCAGTGAACATGGATAGGTAAACATCTCTTCGAGACTCTGCTTTCAATTCATTTGGGTGCATACCCAGATGTAGAGTTCCTGGGTCATATCATAGTTCTACGTCTATTTTTTTGAGGGAACTGAATACTGTTTTCTGCAGGGGTTGCACATTTTGTGCTCCTACCAGAATTGCACAAGGGTTCCACCTCCCCCACATCCTCACCAGCTCTGGTTATTTTCCGTTTGTTTGTTTGTTTGTTTGTTTGTTATGTGGTAGCATTGCTAATGGACATGAAGCAAATATTACCCACTTTTTAAGGCTGTTATAAAATATCAAAACACTGGATGAGACTCCTCCCCTCCTGAGCTCATCCTGCAACCTTTCGATGGCTTCCAGGGGGTGTGATGGTTCAGGGGTTTGGTTAGGGTCGGTTTCTGCTTCTGCTCCATGTGCTGCTGTAGCTGGACACCTCTCCACTCACCGCCAAGCACAGGAAGATAGGTGCATTGGGAGTTTGTCTCTCATTCTTCAAAGAGGGGCTAGAATCCAGGAGATGGACCAGATGCCTTGGGGACATCATCACCTCATTCCATTCAGACCCATCCCATGAAAAAGGAGAGGAGGACACTCTGAATTTTGGGCAGACTCAGGCAAGCTATGTCTTTTGCAGACCACGTGGATAAACAATAAAGGAAACTGTGCCTTGAGACTGAGTTGGTGTGTATGTGTGGGAGGTGTTTGGAGGTAGTGTGCTGGAAATCTAAATAAGAGAGATAAATATAGTAATGATAGCAATAATACTTAGCATTTATTTAGATATTTTCAGGTCTGCACTGGGTTCGTGATATTTCATATTTTATTAATTGTTCAAAATTGCCTTACATGACCGAAACTGTTATTGTCCAGATTGGAGGAAGAAATTGGGGTCCAGAGTGATGGGCCCTCTTATAAATCATAGTGAGCAGAATAATGGGGCCCCAAAGATGTCCTCTTCCAGAGTCCCAGAAGTTGTGGCTATGTCATATTACAAGGCAAGGGGTAATTAAGGTTGTAGATGGAATCAAGCCTGTTAGTCAGGTGATCTTGAAATGGGGAGAAGACCCTGGACTAACCAGGTCGGCTCAATGTCATCCCAAGGTCCTCACAAGTGAAAGAGGGAGCAGGAAGGTCAGAAAGAAATCTGAAGACAGAGGATGGGGCCAAGGGACATATGTGTGTCCGGAAGCTGGAAAAGAAAAGGAATGGACTAACCCTGCCAACACCTTGATTTCAGCCCCATGAGAGCCGCATCAGTCTTCTTGCCTCGAGAACTGTAAGATGATAAATTCGCATTGTCTTAAGCCACCAAGTCTGCGGCTATTTGTTCCTTCTGCCATAGGAAATGAAAACAGGTATTCAGTATGATCTGGTTGAGGTCACCAAAGATAATCACCATGAGGACCTTTCTTTTGAGAGGGCAGCAACAGGTTGATGTCACTTGGTTTTCCCACCACTGTAGACTCCCTACTGTGGTAGGGAGAGAACCTGCTAGAGAAGAGGCTAATCAGAGAGGTGGGAACAATTCTGTGAATGCAGACGCTCCCCGCCTGACATAGAGCTGAGGAAGGAGCTGAAAGTAGAGTATCTGTGCTGATCGATCTTTTTTTTTTTTTTTTTTTTTTTTTGCTGTCTTAGCCTGGTAAGGCTGCCTTGGCAAAGAACTACATAGCCTGGGAGCTTAAACAACAGATGTGTACTGTCTCAAGTTCCTGGAGGCTGGGAGTTTGAGGTCAAGGTGTGGGAATGGCTGGTTCTTCTAGAGACCTACCTTTCTGACCCCACTTAACCTTAATCTCCATATTCCCTAATCTTATTTAATGGCATTGAGGTTACTGTCTTCACGTTCTTTTGCTGCCATGGACACAATTACACTGCCACCATTACACATCAACATTGATGAGTATGAGCTGTTTTCCCTAAATAAAGAAGCGTATGGTCAGTACATCTTTTCTAAAGAACATTACCACTTTGCTGTCACTGCCTTTGATTACTATTTCTTATTTTGCTGCTATATTGGGATGTTCAGATTTCTTGCATCAGCCCAATGGCTTTAGTCATGCTTTACACAGGTTTATCGAGGTAGAATGTATACATGTAAAACCTGCACCTGCTTAATGTCTGTCATTTAATGAGTCGGAATAAATCATTAAATGACCATGCAATAGCTTTTTAAAGTCTTCACGTACGTGCATTGTCCCCTTTACTCTTCACTGCGGTCCATTTAGGGCACTTTAACCCCCATGATGCAGATGGGAAGATGGAGGCTCACGGAAGACAAGGCATGCGGTCACAAGTCACCCAGCCCCTGAGCTGGAGGCTCAAGGACCACACACCTGGGGCTGCGAAGAGTCAACACACATCTTGGTCGCCCTCTAGTGGCTTCCATGGAGACAATCTCTTTTAAGTAGAAGGATAAAAAAAGGTTGTTCCATCTGACAAACTCAGTTTTCCGTTTAGTAACTATTCGCTGATCCTTGATTGTGTGCTGGACACCGCTGGAGGCGCTTGAGGTTCATCAATAAACTGAATAGACAGGGCTCCCTGTCCTTAAGAAGTTTATATCTCTATGGAGGGAGATAAAATATACCATCAATGTCATAAATTCATAGTCTCCTGGAAGGCGAAAAAAAAGGTGATTTGGAAAAATGAGAAAGAGAAAGGGAGGCCCAGGGAGTCTAGAAAGCCTGAGGATGTGGGGACAGGCTGTGATATTAATAAGGTAGTCAGAGAAGATGCTGAGGAGGTGGCATCTGAGCTATGATGAGAAAGTGAAGCTTGTCAGTGCTGGAGGCATCAGGTCACACTGAGTCACCGTGGTAACCCTGAGTAAGATGGAAAGTGATGCAAATGACCCCAGAGGGAACATGTCTCAACCAGTGATTCTTTCCCTGGAATCTTCGCTCAGAATCTGAGGCCTCTCACAGCAGGGAGGCCCTCAAACAGCTGCCTCCCCTCTTTCTAGGACCAGGATGGCTCCAGACCTGTCTCTGCCTGACCCCTGGAGGCTTGTCCTGAAGGTCTCACTAGGCTCCTTATTCTCAAAGTTTCCAGGAGGCTCTGTGAAAATAGAGTTTGTGGGATGGCAACCCCAGAGTTGGCAGCACACAACCTACACCGCTGCACATGGTGGCCCCAGTGTTCTTTCTGCATGGTCCCACTAAGTGCTGTGCTGGCTCTATCATATCCCTGGGTGACACGGTGTCTTCACTTCTCTCCTCTTCTCCCAACAGGCTGGATGCTCTTCGAGCACAGGATAGTTAGGTCCATCTCTATCTCAGGTACTCAGAGATGGTGCTGAAGTACTGGAGGCCCCAGTCACATGCTACTTGATCAACAAAACACATGAATTGGGTCATTTTGATTGGATTTCTGTAAAAGGCCACAATTATGACAGGGTGCTAAGAAGTGGCTCATAGTTAAGCAGTCACTGAAGGATGTCAAGTTTCTGGAGCCAGCTAGGGAATCATGCAGTTGTCTGAGGAGCCAAATGGAAAGTGGCACCAAGAGCCCCCAGAACCAACCAGGCGATTACAGCAGAGACGCTGGAATCTACAGGGTGATTACTGGGGACTCCCAGAGCCAGCAGGAATAATAGAAAGATCCCAAATGCAGACACCAAGAAATATCTGGAGACATTTTCAATTGTCTCTATTTGTCTCTCTGTGAGGGTACAGAAAAAGGTAGTCAATTGCAAGCCAGGAAGGGAGAGAGACCCTTCTCCAAATCTATGAGTAACAAACCACTACCTCTAAACTATTGGCCTGGCTGTACCTGGATAATAATATAACCTATATTTTAAATAGTCTTGGTGCCTCCACAGCACTGAGCTGGAGCTTTGTGAGAGAAGAGGGTGAGAGTCCTTAAGTTTGAGGGTATTGGGTGGGTGGAGGGGACATAAAGCAGAGCAGCTGCCATAGTGAGCACATGGAAGAAGCAGATCTGGCATTGTGGGACCTGCCTGGCACTGAGAACACCCCAGAGGACTGCTTGGAGGAGAGGGCCCAGGGTTTATCATGGGGAGTAGGAGAGTCATAGCAGGACAGCAAGAGAGTGAGCATGGATGACTTTGGGTGACTTTAGGTGACTTTGGGTGGCCCTGCAATCAAAGACTCCCACTTCAGAGGTTTGTCATGACCAAGCATTTCTCCATAGTGTCAAATCTGCTGCAGGTGTTTCTAGATAGGGGGACATCCATGGCTGTTGCTTCGATGTTTATAGAAGTGAACCAAACCTAGAAGTGTCATTTCTGCAGGTGTCCCAGCAACCAGAGGCCATCGGGAGCCCTGAGAGGGAGGGAGAGGAGGAGATAGATGTGTCACCTGTCTTCCAGGTTGCTTTCAGTGACAAAAGATAAAAGGAACTGGACATGCAGAATGGATGTGATGCTCACAGTCACACCAGGACCATTTCTGGTGGGATGCAAACCATCTCACAGGTCATCTGCTCTACCCCATGTCACCATGTAAACCACAGACACCAAATACCCACTACCGCTCACTCAAGGATGAATATAGGTCTTTACCTAGCACAGTGCTCTAGTGGCTCCCAAACAGAAGAGACACTACATCGCAGAAGTGCCCCTGCTCCCCGACAACACCCTAGGGCAGTGCAAGCTCTGTCTTCTTTGGACCTCTCTCAAAATGACCCAAGAAAATCCAAGTCCTATTACAGCTTCTAGCACCCACTATATTAATCTCCTCAGGCTCCCGTAACAAAGCACCACACATAGGCAGCATGAACAATAGAAATTTACTGTCTCATGGTTCTGGAGGCTGGAAGTCCAAGATCAAGGTGTTGGCAGAGTTAGCTCCTCCTGAGGCCTCTCTCCTTGGTTTGTAGATGGCTGTCTTCTTCCCTGTGTCCTCACATGGTTATCCTTCTGTCTGTGTCTGTGTCCTAGTCTCCTTTTCTTATAAGGACACCAGTCAGATTGGACTGGGGCCCACCCTAACAACCTCATTTTAACTTAATCCCCTGTTTAAAGACCCTCTATCCAAATGCAGTCACAGGTTGAGGACTTATAGATTTGGGAGGACACAACACAGCCCATAGCGCCCCCCTACCTGATGTGTTACCTGTCACCCCATAGCATGTGCGCTATCTCACTGTAATGTGTAATAATCCCAATGTGCTCGATTACAGGTACAGTCCTGGTGGCTTTGGTTAAAGAGCCTGGACACCAGCAATAATGTGACACTGAGGAAGGGAAACTGAAATTCTTGGTGGACTGAGAGAAAGGCGAGGGGTCTTCCTGGGTATTCCATGACACAAAGAGTGGAAGGCCTGGCAGGGCAGTGGCCAAAGTGACACAGCACCAGCAAGATGAGTCTCTGTCTCCATCCCCTTCTCCCTTAGAGACTGGACAAAAAGGAGGGTGGAGAAAGCAACTATGTGCCATACCCTTTTCTCCCTTGGTCTGTGGGGTCTTAGCTCAAGGCTCCCTCAGGAGAAAGGGAGTAACTTTGAACTGGACGTCAGATAAATATTTTGATATTAAGTTAGGCTGGACTATTGTCTCCCCCTACCCCCCCTCCCTGCCACTGAAATCAGGACAGTTGGAAAACCCCAAAGTGGCAAGAAAATTCAGGAGATCTGCTCCTGATATAGCCAGGGGAAGGGGAAGGGGGCTCCGACAGATGGAACGTGAAGGCATGGTGAGAAAGAATGAAGCTGTTTCCTGTTCTCACCAGTGAGCTCAGACTTAAAACAATTTTTTTTATCATTTAAAAATTTTTTTTGGATTTCTTTTTTAGGTATTTTTTTTTAGAGTAGTTTTAAATTTACAGAAAAGTTATAAGCATAGTACAGAGTTTCCCCTGCTGCTGAAACCATATATCACCATGGTGAACTGGTCACAGCAATGCACCAGTGCAGATGCGTTATTGTCAATCAAAGCCCACATTTTGTTTGGATCTTGAGTTTTTATCTAATGTGCTTCTGTTCCAATGATCCCACCCAGGAGACTACGTTGTATTTAAGTCAACATGACTGGTCATAGTGAATGTTGACCTTAATGCCCTGGCTGAGGTAGTGTCTGTCAGGCTTCTCTGTTGTCAACTTCCTCTGTTCCCCCCATTTTCACTGTTTCCTGTAGAAGGATGTCCTGATGGTCAGCCCGCCATTAAGGAGTAGGGAGTTATGCTTCATTTCCCTGAGGACAGAATATCTACCTAAATTATTTGGAATTCTTCTGCATGGGAGATGTGTCGATTCTCTCCTGTTTATTACTTTATTTAATCAATTATTTATATCATTTCAATCTGTGGATATGTATTTCATATTTGGTTTATAATCCAATAATAAATACTACTTTATCCACTTTCTTTCTCTAATTATATCCTACCCTTTTTCCTCAACATTTTATTATGAAACATTTCAAACATACAAAAAGGTCAAAACAGTATTACAGTGAAAAAAACAACAACAAACAAATCATCTAATTGAAAGATGGGTGAAGGACCTGAATAGGCTTTCTCCAAAGGAGATATTCAAATGGCCAACAGACACATGAAAAGATGCTCAACATCACTCATCATCAGGGAAATGCAAATCAACACCACAATGAGATACCACTTTACACCTGTCAGAATGGCTGTCATCAAAAAGACAAGAGACAACAAGTACTGGAAAGAATATGGAGAAAAGGGAACCCGTGTGCACCATTGGTGGGACTGCATATCGATGCAGCCACTATGGAAAACAGTTTGGAAGTTCCTCAAAAAATTAAGAATAGAACTACTTTATGACCTAGCAATTGCACTTCTGGGTATTTACCTGAAGGAAATGAAAACAGGATCTTGAAGAAATATTTGCACCCCATGTTCACTGCAGCATTATTCATGTGGCCAAGACATGGAAACAACCTAAGTGTCCTTCGACGGAAGACTGGATAAAGAAAATGTGATAAAAATGCAATGGAATATTCTTAGACATCAAAAGAAGGAAATCTTTCCATCTGCAACAACATGGAAGAAACAAGAGGACATTATGCTAAGTGAGATAAGTCAGACAGAGAAAGATAAATAGTATATGATCCCATTTATATGCAGAATCTAAAACAAGACAAGACAAATTCACAAAAACAGAACAGACCAGACCGATGATTGCCAGGGTTGGGAGTGGTGGTGAGGGGAAGGGTGGAGGTGGTCAAAGGGTATGAGCTTCCAGTTATAAAATGAATAAGTTCTGGAGATTTAACACACAGTGTGGTGACTATAATGAACAGTATTATATTGTATACTTGAAAGTTGCTGAGAGAGTAGGCTTTTAAAGTTATCACACATACACATACAAAATGTAACTATGTGAGGTGATGGATGTGTCAATCATTTTGCAACATATACAGATATCAAATCTTCACATTGCACACCTTAAAGTTATACAGTGTTATATATCAGTTATGTATCTCAATAAAATTGGAAAAAATAAAGAATTTTACAGTGAACACTCAAATACCCAACACATAGATTCTGCCCCTGATATTTTGTTTTATTACCTATGTACCCCTCTGTCAATCCATCTTATTTTCTTTGCGGATCCATTTCAAATGGAACTGCAGACACTACTCCCCTTCCCCCAATACTTAAACATGCTTATCACTAGAGTTCTTTTTTTTTCCAAGGTAAAATTTGCCATGAAATGCACAGATCTTAAGTGTACCATAAATGTGGACCCCTGTGTGACCCAAACCCTTCTCAAGGTACAGAACACAATGCCATCACCCAAGAAAGCTCCCTCAGCCTCCCTCCCATTCAGCCCTGTCCCCACCCCCAAGGGTAACCACTGTTCTGATTACGTTGCCACCATAGATTAGTTTTGTCTGTTCTATAAAATTGTCTAAATGCACTCATACGATATGCACTCACAACGCCCTCATGAAACCAATGAGTCGCCCAGAGTTTAAGTCATTGGGAGCACATGCTGAACCCTTCTGCCAAGACCAGTCCAGGTCTTCCATTGAGAGAGGCTGGTCCAGGTGCCTCCCTGAAGGAGGTGGCACTGCTGCCTCTCTGGCTTCCTTCTCACCTCCCTGGTTGCTCCTTCTTAGTCTCTTTGTGGATCTCTCTTTCTTCACTTGCCCCTTCCATGCTGGTGCTTCTCAGCGTCTGGCTATACCAGAGCTTACAAACCAGCCAGCTCTAACCCACAAACAGGTTTTATTTGGCCCGCATGGTATTTTTATTTTTGTATTTGAATAAGTTTCAACATTTAAAAGCTGAGGGATTTTGCTTTTAAAAATATCCAGATTCCTGTCTTCGCTTGGAAATTCAGAACATCTGGCAATGTTGTGTCCCTCTTCCCATATGGCAAGCATTGGTTGAAATTAAATAGCAACAACCGTGTGCTCTGAGCCATCCTGCACTGGGGGGTTCTTGTGCACCCAAAACCCTGAATTAACACCTACCAATCTTGAGATGGTGTTGGAATGGTGTCCAGCCAAGAACAAGACTTCCCTGGAATAATCATCTGTCTCCTAGGAGAAAGGAGAAGGTCAAGCCAGAAAATTTCTACTAGACAGCATCTCAGGCCTCATACACAAGGATGCTGTCTTGTACTTTATCATTACAGCTACAGTAATTCTCTAAAGAGGCCAGAACATAGGCACCAGGGACCTCAATCACGTGTGAGAGAGATGAAGAGAGAGAGATGAGAGAAAGAGCCAGAGTGAAGCAGGGAAAGAGGGAGATTCAGTCAACTGAAACCTTTTTTCTGAAGGGAGCAAAAAGGAGTGGTGTGTGTGTGTGTGTGTGTGTGTGTGTGTGTCCATGTGTGCACACATTTTGAGGGTCCAGAATCAAAATATCGAGCTTCCTTGAGCAGCCAATATAATCTACTTCTGCATTGTAATAGTTACCTCTTTTCTAACACCAAACCAGAAGCTCTCTGGAATTAGAGATTAGTGCTTTTCAGGTTGCAGGTCAAGACCCATTAGCCAGGTATGAAAAATTTAAGAGGTTGTGACCAGATTTTCATTTATGACTAGAATAAACATAGAATAGATATATCTGAGAGCATTGCACAGAATAGAGGGCAGTTTTATTTCATGAAACTGTTTTTTACTTCGGGAGCATGTTCGTGTGTACCAAATCATGATATAAAATCTATTTCTCATGGTGGATCATGGTCTACAAATTGGAAACCCACCACTCTCAAATAATATATATTTAGGGAAGGCTGACACAAGGCCAGGTGACGGAGGCATAAAAATAGGAACACGAGGCTGTGACTAGATCCCACAGGCAACAGGGAGCCACTGAGTGTTCTTGAGTTTTGGAGTCACATGAGTACCTCCCCCTACCCACATATATTCGTACCCAAGCACACACATCATGACATTGGAATTCTTCTCCCCCTTAGTAAGTCCTGCTGGTTCAACGAACATTGACTGTGGACGTGTTATGGGAGATCAGCCAACCCAGAGCTTTCAGGATGGCTAGCTTCACCTCTTTCTCTTATTTTACAGATAAACAAAGGCTCCAAGATGGGAACTCACTTGCTTAGGGTTACTTAGTGCAACTCACGGCTGCTTGTTCCAGGATCTTCTTCATCTCCAGGCCCCATGTTGTCCACCTGGTTGGGGATTGCGGAGGACATGATATGAGGTAGAATTGGAGGCAGACAGAGGAAGACCTGGGGTAGTAATGATGAGTATCTACATGTGTGTTTCTCAGGGGACAGCTATCCTCATCCTCCCCATCTCCATCATCACCACTATCATCATTGTCACCATCACCACCATCACTGCCATCGCCATCATCACCATCATCACTGTCAACATCACCACTACCATAATTATTTTTATCTCTAGTAATGAGTTGGGCAATGATCCCCAGCCCCTTCTCACCAATTTAGGGCAAAATATTGGAATGAGATAGGTGGAGTACTAATCTCCCCTTCTTCCTCCCGCCCAATTCATTCCCCCCAAGAGAGGCCGGGTGTGGGGACCTCAGGTGGCAAAAAGTGTAACCCTGCTCCACAGGGTGCGGGAACCCCTGGGGGAGATTCTTGAGCACCTAAGTTTTAGCTCCAACAGTTACTGTCTGGGTGGTGACATCAAAGTGGCTGGGTGCCCTCCAAGGGTCTCTACTTCCCCATGTATCAGTGTGCCATCCATCAGCGGGTTTCTGTGACACTCAACATAGTGACCTTAAATTGTGAAGTGGCCTTAAATTGTGAAGTGAATGGCAAGAGACAGAGGGATCCTTATATACATAAAAGCAATCCTTAATCAGTTTGGGGAAGTTCTTCAACACGTGAGAGGGATCCTTACGAAGATGGGTGGGACCCTATACAGAAGAGTAAGGTTCTTCTTGGGGTGGGCAGGGTCCTTGTGCAGATGCGAGGGGCCCACGCGAAGGGCCCTTATGTGGGTACGCAGGTATGCAAGGAGGCTCAAAGGAAGAGTGGCGCCTAGAAGCCATGCGCTAATACAGGTTTGTTTTTTCAAAGAGGGAGAGGGCTTTTACCTAGACGAAAGATCCCTTTACAGGTTGAGCGCGCGCTGATACACAAATTGAGATTTTTTTTTATTGATGCAACTGATCATTATTTGTAAAATGCTGTACAAATACTAGCGACCTTTGCATGGACGTGAGCGCTCTTCCTAAAGATAAAAGGATCGTTATGTTGTAGGGTGACATAACAGTATGAGCGGCCTTACAGGGACGAGGATGTCGCGGTACCTTGGTGGGCCGGGCTGCAGGTGGGAGCCGTCACCCAGCAGGAGGAAAGCAAAGGACCGACCTGCAGCGCCGCAGTGCCTCCCGCAGCCACCAGGGGCAGCACTATGCCCGCCTAGCCTGTGCCTCCCTCTCCTCCCCCAGTCTCCGCCCCCCGCCCCCTCCCTCCGCCTGCTCGGTTCCCCTGAGCCCAGCCAGACCCCGCTCCGCCCGCGCCCCGCTCCGCCACCAAGGCTCCCGCGGCCCCTGCGTCGGCCCCGCGCGCCCTTCCCCGGGGGCCATGGGGACGCCCCCGGGCTATCGACCCTCGGCCTGGGTGCATCTGCTCCATCAGCTGCCCCGCGCGGACTTCCAGCTCCGTCCGGTGCCCAGCGGCTTCGCTCCCCAGGAGCGGGAATACCAGCAGGTGGGAGTGGGCTCGAGGTCCTGAGGCTGGGGGCCAGCGATTCTGGATCTTGCAGGAGAAAGGGGCTGGGTGACAGATCCCTACGTTCCCTGGGGAGTGGGAGCCGGGCCCAGACTTTCGGGTGTCTGAGGGAGGAGGAGCGCACGGCTCCCATACCTGGAGGTTCTCCTGGGACCGGCGCTGGCCAGCTAGATTCCTCGATCCTTAAAAAAGGGACCCCTGAGTCCCTAAGGGCGGGGTCTGGGAGCCCCAGGATTCCAGGGTCTTTAATCTGCCTGGGAGGCCAGCGTTCAGGGTCATCAGAAGATAGGTGTCCTAAGAGATAACCCCTTCCTTAATAGGATGGGGACGTCCCATAGAGGTGGGACCCAGAAAGAGGAGCTGATGGTGGTGGAGAGGAAAAAGGCTGGTGGTGGGGGGCGTTCTGTTCTGGGACAGGATTGAGACCTGAAATGGGGGGGAGGGGTTTAGGGCCCCGGGTGGGGAAAGGAGGTGGAGGTGTTGGAAGGGGCGACTCTGAGCTGTCTCTGGACAGAAGGGGTGGTCAGGGTGGAGAAAGACTGGGGAAGGGGGTATGGTAAGGATGGGGTTTGATTTGGGGAGCCGAGGATGACAGAAATGGATCCAGAGGGTGGGGCCAGAATAGGAACCTTACAGAAACCAGAGTTCCTAGGGAAGGGAGCCCAGCCTGGTTCAGCTCCCATTGGGGCCAGAGAACTGTCCCCTGACCCAGTTTAATTCAAGCCCTTGACTGAGATTAATGAGCAAAGCTTGGCTGAGCTGCTGGCTGATTGGGGTGCCGGGAGTCCTGGTGGGGCCGGGGATGGGTCAGGGCCCTGCCTGTAGGGTCTAGACCGCTTGAATCTGTCCTGGGCAGCCCCTAGGATAGGGGGCTGGGGATTGGAAAGCTTAGAAGGGGGAGTCCCAGAGAAACAGAGCGAAGGATGTGCTGTATTTTGAGCTATTTAGGTCACAGCTGTGCCAGCCCCTAGCAGCTCCTCCCCACTTACTCCATGGGGCCCTCCAAACGGGGACTGCCAGCCCCTTGCCCATAGCGTCTCAGTTACACACTCACAACCTCCAATATGGGTCCCAGATATCTACTCACACAGAGCCAAGGAGATCTTCTCAGGAGAGTACCCAAGCAGCCACATACGGGGTCCCCACCCCAGTCACCGCCAGAGGCATCAGGCAGCCTCACTCCCTGCAATTGACAGTCAGAGAGACAGCCCTGGGGAAAGAAGGCACAGAGCCACATGCCCCTGAGGGGGACATTACCTCCAGGGAGGTCATGGCTGTAGGTACAGCCAGGAAAACAATCAGGAACTGGGCAGCACCGCTGGGGAAACATAGTCTCACACACACACACACACACACATGATCACCCACTCACACATACACACATTCACACACTCACACTGACATTCACACACACACACACACACACACAATTTCTCTTTCACACACAGCACCAGAGACCCATTTAGACTCAAGGAGTTGTGACAGAAACACACAAATGCCCACAAATCACTCTCACACCTACAGATACAGGTGCTCTCATAGAGACACACTCACATATTCACCTACAAACATACATGTACTCAGGTGTATTATCTCATGGCAGACAAACTCAAAGATGTCACATCTATTCTCACGTCCAGAAACACACTCTGTCACACACACATACACACATAACACTGCTAGGACAAAAGCAAAAACACTGATTTGTGGGAAACCACATTACTGAGCTCAGAGGTCTGATTTTATCTCAGGTGGAGAGCCCCGTCTTTCTATGTGGCTCCAGGTAAACCCCTGGCCCACTCCGGGTATCCCTGAAGGTGATAGGACAGCAGGGTATCTACTGTAAATTTTTGCCTCATGAAGAACTCCATTATTCTTTAGGGCTTTTACAACTACAGATACGTTTTCTCTCCCTGCTGTTGTCCTCCTGGCCTTCAGTCTCTGTCTCTCCTTTCTCTGAGTCTGCTTCTCTGTCTCTCTCTCTGAGCCCCCTCCTGCCTGTCTTCCCTCTCTCATTCTCTATCTCTGGGTCTTGCACATGCAAAGTCACAGAGGCTGTCATGCCTCCCTCCCTGTGAGTCCCTGGGTGACAGATTTACACTGAGGTGGATGTGCAGAATTCAGCAGCAGGGGAGCCGAGCAGTGAGTGGGGAAGGCTGGCAGGGAGGAGGGAAGAGGAAACCTGTTCCCCACCCTTGCACATGCCACCAGGGACAGGCACCCCTACCGCATCCTGGATCCCACAGTTCAGGGATCCAGGTCTCTGCGGGCCCTGTGACATGCTCCATCCAACTGCCTGGATGAGGAGGAAACCCCAGGCTCAAAGAGGTGAGGGCCCCTGACAAATATTACACAACCATTGGTGGGCAGAGCAGAACTGGAACCCGAGACTAGGGCCTCCCAGTTAGAAGCTTCCTCTAATGACCCAGTCCCAAATTATGGAGCCCCAGCTGCCAGCCTGGGGGGTCCTGGGGACCCCATCTTTTCCCACAAACCTGAAAAGTACAAGGTCAACTTGGCCCCCAGTCTAGCCAGGGATGCCTACCTCCTCCGCTGAGATCTCATATTCAGACCCTCCAGGTGAGTGGGGAAGGAGCCACCAGAGCCCCTCTGAGGCCTGATGTCACCCCCTCTCCAGGCCCTGTTGCTGGTCGTGGCCTTGGCTGGCCTGGGTTTGGGCCTCAGCCTCATTCTCATTGCTGCCTACCTCATCCGTGTTTGCTGCTGCCAGCCCCCAGGGCCCCCCGGCACCAAGAGTCCCCCACCTGGGGGAGGCTGTGTCACCTGGAGCTGCATTGCTGCCCTCCTCATCGGCTGGTAATGGGACCCCAGGGTGGGTGGAGAGTGGGGATGGGTCTGTCCATTGACCTGTGGCATCCTAGAATCTCACCTCAGCAGCAGGGAGAATTGCCCCCATTTGATGGATGGAGAAACTGAGTTTCAAGAGATGACTTTCCCAGGGTAGCTAGCCTGGCAAGACAGAGTAAGAGTGAAGAGCTGGGTGTTCAGACCACCTGGGGGTTGATGGCTTTGCCACCAAACAGCTGTGTGACCTAGGAGAGTGTTTAGCCTCTCGCGGCCTCAGTCTTCACATCGCTGAGGTGGGTATTATGGTAACATCTCCCTCCTAGTTATGATAAAATTGAGTGAGAGAAGGAGCTGTGCCTGGCTCACAGCTGTCCTCATAAATAGTAATGCATTAACTCATTCATTCATTCATTCAGCGACTACTTCTTGAGTACCTACTGTGTGCCCGGAGAGACTGACCAAACCAGACCAAGTCCCTGCCCTCATGGAGCTGATGTTCCCATGGGAAGACAGACAACAAAGGAACATTTACAACCCAGACCACCTCCTCCAGGCCCAGACCTGAGCCAGTCTCATTTCACCCTGCAGTGACCTTCCTGGGCTCAGGGTCACCATGCCCACTTTTAAAAGAGGAAGGCTCAGGGAGAGGGACAAGGCAACATTTTAAGGCCATGTGGCCCAAGTGTCAGAGAGGAGATTCAGACTGGCAAGGACCCCCCCTTCCCCGGCCTGGGGACTTCTAGAGGAGAGAGAAGAGCACTCAAGGATACAGCATTTTCCAAGGGCCAGCTCTGGGCACTGCCCCTGAGACAGCGCCACCCCCACCTGCTTGGGGTGTGGCCGGGAAGCTGGTTCTCCCACCCCAACCCCAGGCAGGGCTCTGCCACTTTCCCTCGCCCAGGGTGCACAGTGTGTGTGTTTGGGGGTGTGTTGGGGGTAGGCAGTGGCGGGCCTAGTTCCAAGATGCTTCCTCTTGGCACTTTCCTGAGTGGGGGTGGATGGGGAGGTGGAACAAAGGCCCCGTGGGGGAGAGACACTGCCGGCCCCCTGCAGCCTGGAGACAAGAGCAGCTTTGTGGGGCAGTGAACAATGGCGGGGGTGGTGGGAGGTGAGGGGGGAGGGGCGCGGGCGTCGTGTCCCAGGGCTTAGGCGGGGGCTGCGCTGTCCTGGCTGGGAACTGGGAGCGAGTCCGGCTCCCGCGTCCGGCTCCCGCGTCCGGCTCCCGCGTCCGGCTCCCGCGTCCGGCTCCCGCGTCCGGCTCCCGCGTCCGGCTCCCTCCGCTTGGGGCTGGCCCTGGCCGCTCCGCGGAGGGACGCCGGGGGTGGATGGAGCCCGATTCAGGCCCTACAATGGGGCTTTGTGTGTTGGCCGCAGAGGGGCGGGGGCACCGTCTCCTGGCGCATGGGCCCACATTCCCTTGCTTAGCTCCCAGCTGGCCAGACGCTTGGGTCCTGGGGGTAAGGGGTGGCCGGCAGGTCCCCCAGGAGACGGTGGCTAGGGGCCTGCACTTTTAGGACTGCCACCCCTCCAGGATGCGGGGGAGGAGACGGCTAGGCCCTGAAAGAAAAGGTGCGGAGGACCCTGGATGCTTGAGAAAGGGTAGAGGGAATGGGTGTGGGGCCGGCTGTCCTAGGGAGCGGGGGACACAACTTGACACTCTGGGGCTGGGCGTGACAGCGGTTCCTCTCAGGAAGGTGCGAGTTAAATCTGGCCCCCCCACCTCCTCCACTCCACCCACATTAGCATCACAATGACGTCCTTCACCGGGGGAGTGAGGCCTTCCCGTCACCGTGGCAACCGGTGGGGGCCAGGCTGGAGACATTCTTTTCCCACGATGGGCTGGACCAATAAAGTGGGGGCAGAGCCAGGGTTGGGTGTATGAGGAGGTGGGGGGTTGGCCCCCCACCGCGGTCCCAGGACCCATCCTGATTTCCCCTCCCTCCTCCTCGCAGCGCGGGCATTGGCATCGGTTTCTATGGCAACAGCGAGACCAGTGATGGGGTGTCCCAGCTCAGCTCCGCACTGCTTCACGCCAACCACACGCTCAGTGCTATTGACCATCTGGTGAGGGGCTAGGCAGCTGCCAGACCCCAGACCCACACCCAGACTGGTTCCCCATACCAGGACAAAGGGCTCCCTCCCAGGGAAACAGAATCTAAGCTCATAGCCAAGACTCCTCACACGTGGCACCCTCTGAAACTTCGACCCAGATCTGAGACCTGGGGCTCAAACCCAGACCCCAAACTCACCCAGCCCAATTCTGACTTTCAACTCATAGCTCAAACCAGACAGAGACCACACACCAGTGACCCAGCCCCTGCCGTCCAGTGAGGTCCATGCCTGATCGGTGGCCCTGACCCAAGCTTGGGGACCTCAGTGTCAAGGACCAGGGGTCAGAGGAGAGGCCTCACTCCCATCGCTAGCCCTAGTGGGGGACCCAGCCTGACCTCAGTCAGACCTTGGATCTTGTGTCCTGTGCAGACCCTGGGCCCTGGAACCCAGATGGGATCCCAGACTCAGGAAGGCAGATGCCAACTTCAGACCCAGGACCCCAGACTTACTCCTGGTCTGGGCTCTGAATCTCCCCAGGCCTCAAGCCACTAACCACTCAGAGCCTCTCCTCCCCCCTCAATGGCAGATGCCCTGGCCCCAGTTCTCAGACACCACAGCTCACTCCTACTTCATAACCCTGTCCCCCGACCCTGGGACCCCTGAGAATGCCATCCCCTGACCCCAAACTTACACCTGCACCCAGGTGCTGGAGACAGTGGAGAGGCTGGGTGAGGCCGTGAGGACAGAGCTGACCACTCTGGAAGAGGTGCTTACACAGCGCACAGAACTGGTGGCTGCCACCCGGGGGGCTCGGAGGCAGGCGGAGGCGGTGACTCAGCAGCTGCAGGGGCTGGCCTTCTGGCAGGGAGTGCCCCTGAGCCCCCTGCAAGTTGCAGAAGATGTGTCCTTTGTGGAAGAGTACAGGTGGGTGGCCCTCTTTTTGCCCTGTGTGGCAGGGCTTTCTCAGCCAGGGTGCATTGGGCAATGTCTGGAGACACGTTGGATTGTCACACCTGAGGGAGGGGACGCTCCTGGCATCTGCTCAATATCCTACAGTGAAGAGGACGGTCCCCACAGCAAGGAGGATCCACCCCAAGTTTCAACGGGATGAGGTTGAGAAACCCAGCTGTGGAGAGATGGACCAAGTGATGTCCATTCTCACACCTGAGTGTTCATCCATACACCCACTCACTTCATTCATTCATGCATTCATTTATTCCAGACTCCCTCATTCGTCGACTCACTCTTGAACTCACTCCCCCGACTAGCCCATTAGCTGGTTCACTCCCTCAGTTATCTCTCTGATGGGTGTATCCATTCAGGGAGTGAGAAGTCATGTCCCAGTGGTTAGGAACCTGTGCCCTAAAGCCAGCAGCCACTCCCTAACCACGTGACCTTAAACCAGTCCTCACCAGTTCTATGCCTCAGTGTCTCCATCTGTGCAATGGGAATAATGGGTAGCACCCCACCCCTGTTGGATTGTTGAAGATCCAATGAGTAGGCATCAGTCAAGAGCTTATGACAGCGACTGGCACACATTGTACATTCCACTGTTTGTGAAATGTGGATTTTCATAAGACAGGGCAATGAACAAAACAGACGGTGGCTCCTGCCCGGCTCCCAGTGTTGGGGTGGGGCCAGTAAGAAAAACGCACAAGTGAAATGTGATGTCCAAAGGTGAAGGTAATTTCACATGCGCTATCCTCTTCAGTCAGAGTGAATTAATTACTCACTGATATGGAGTGATTAAGTAACATTTAAAGTTCCCTTATTCATGGTCAAGCTAACACTGAAGTGTGTCCATGTGCCTGGCCCTCCTCTGAGCGCTTTCCGTGTTCTCATTAGCCTCATGACAACCTTTTGGGGTACATGTTGTCGTCTCCCCACGTTACAGGTGGGGAAGACAAGGCATGTGAGGCAAAGGTACTGAGACAAGGTTACACACAGTTAGGATGTGGAGACCCAGCCCATAGACTCTGCGCCCTGAGGTTGTGCAACCTGTGGCTGATGAGGCCTGTGTCTGGGAGTGACTTGCTTCACTCTGCAGGGTGGGGAGAGGGCAGGGGCTCTGCGGCCAGATCATGTACTCAGTCACTGAGCTTCTGTGTGATCTGGTTAGAGTGTGGCCCCAAGTGCTCCACACTCTTTCTGGGAGGCAAGGGTGGCCCGCCTCCCAGTGTACCCATTTCACAGATGAGCTGGACTGTGGCCTGGACACCAGCATGACAGGGAGGTCACAATGGCCAGGTGGAACGTGGGGAGCCATTGCCTTCTATGGAGTCTGGGAGCACAAAGGCTAGATTTGCCACTTCAGCCATACCCCTGTCACCCCTACCCCCCAGATGGCTGGCCTATGTGCTCCTGCTGCTCCTGCAGCTCCTCGTCTGTCTCTTCACCCTCCTGGGCCTGGCAAAGCAGAGCAAGTGGCTGGTGATCATGTAAGTCTGGGCACCTTCTGCGCATTCATGTCAGCCCAGGGGGACGGCGTTCCATTCCACAGCACTCCTGCGAGAGGGACCATGGGCCTCCCCAGGCTCACTCTGGTCTGTTCCTTTGTTCCACGAGTTGCCAGGCTGGTCAGGGCCCACAGAAGGAAACCAGACCTGGAGCTGCCTGCCTGGGCAGACCTACAAACAGGCCACCTTGCAGTGGAAGGTGCTGGAAATCCTGGTAGGGACCAGGAGTGACACTTGCAGTGAGGATGAGGTGGTTGTGGCATCTATGGAGGACCATGTACACTGCTCTTTCAGTTGTCACAACAACCACGTGAAGGAGGTACCTTTCGGGCACCCATCATTGGACAGATGAGGGACCTGAGGCAGCTGGTGACCACATCCAAGGCTCCATGACTTGGCATGACGGGATGGCAGGGCCATGTTCTGAGCTGACAGCTTACTCTGTGTGCCACATGCTCTTCTGGTACCCTCACACCAGCTTCTCAGGAGGTCCTTTCTTTCTCCCTGCTTAGCAGAGGGAAGTCTGGCACTCAGAGTTTGGGCCATTTGCCCAGGGCCGCCCAGCCAGGAAGTGCTGGAGCTGGGATTCAACCCTGGCAGCCTGTCCCATTTGGAGGAGCCCTTGTTTCCTCCCTGCTCCTGGGACTGGGGAGGAGTCTGTGCTGGTGCCCACCACTCTCTCTATACTGGCCAGGGAGAGAGGCCCTGCTATCCCACCCAGGCCCCTCTGAGGGCTCAGACCTGATAAAACACAGCCTAGGCTGGTCAGGTCTGGGACTTGAGGCCAGGCCTTGGGTTTGGGCCCCCAGGTGCTCTTCTTGCTTGTTGCTGCAAGTATGAAGACCAGAGAGAACCCTGGAGGTGATTTCAGCCCTGGAGCTGCAGCCAGTCCTGGGAGAAGCAGTCTGACCAAGCCAGCAGCTGACCCAGCTAGGAGAAAACCTAGGGGTGTGCTTGGGAAAAGCGGGGTCCAGTGGAATTCAAAGCCAGGAAGTGGGGCCCAGCGGTGGGTAGTGGCCCTCCAGAGTCCTAGAAAAAGATGGAGGCAGAGCTGGAATGGGATCTTGCCAGCCAAAGGCCCTTCTCACTCCTCTAGCCCCCTGGGCAGGGTCCAGATGTCCAATTAAGTGTCACCAACCACAGGTTTACCCCAAACTTCTCTGACCCTAATTCTGATCTTCCAGGCTCCAGAAGCTGGGAGTAAGGCTCCAATGGGATCTGGGGTGGGGGAGGGAAAGAGGCAAGGTGGGGAGTTGCAGGACTGCAGAACCCAGAGTCCAGTCCCCTCTCTCCACAGGATGACAGTGATGAGTCTCGTGGTTCTTGTCCTGAGCTGGGGCTCCTTGGGCCTGGAGGCAGCCACAGCTGTGGTGAGTGAAGGGGCCAGGCCCCTGGGCTCTGGGATTCAGGGAGCTGGTGGCCCCAACTCCTGGATCCTGGGGTGGTGGGGTCCAATGCCTTACGTCCTGAGAGGCAGGGTCACAGGTTCTGAGGCTTGGGGCTGGTTTCCTATGTCCTGAGGTGCTGGCAGCTTGGGTTCTAAGGGAGGAGGGGGCTGGGGCCCGGAACCCCGGATCTGAGGGAGGAGACTGGAGACCTGGACTTCTGGGTCTGAGGGAGAAAGGGCTGGGGGTACTTAGTCTGTGGGACTGTGCCATTGTGGCAGTGTTTGAGCCCCCTTTTCTGCTGCTTCTCTCAGGGTCTCAGTGATTTCTGCTCCAGTCCTGACACCTATGTCCTGAACCTGACCCAGGAGGAGACTGGGCTTGGCTCAGGTGACCCAATCAATCCAGGAACACCCTGGATCCTCAGGCCTTTGTGCCCAGCCCTGCCTGGAGTAAGGGGGTGCAGGATACCCAGCCATCAGCCAGGCTCAGCCTGGTCCCTGGAAGCTCTCAGCACCTTTGGGTGGGCTGAGTAAAGATGCAGGACTCAGGAGAGGGGACGGGACTGAGTGATGAAGGATTTGGCCATTTGGAGATACTGGAGGAAGCACAGTTTAGTCCAGGGGAGGAAGGCAAAAGCTGGGTCCCCAAGGAGTATGAAGACCAGTGTGTTTTGGGCTGTGACCGGAGCAGAAGAGTTTAGGAGCTGGGCAGGATGCTGGTCTCAGGATGCCAGGTCATTGGGACCACAGGAGAGTCCTGACCTGGGGAGGGGCCCCTGGCCCTGAGGGTAGAAAGACAGGGCCCTGCCCTCTCTTGGCCTGTCCCCAGGGAGGCCCCAGGCCCAGGCTCACCGCCTCCCCTCCTCTTCCCCTCCTGCCTCAGACATCCTGAACTATTATTTCCTCTGCAACCAGGCCGTCTCCAACCCCTTTCAACAGGTTAGGGATGCGGGCAAGGGAACTGGGCGGCGGAGGAGGGGGCTGGGGACAAGACTTAGGGGTTCTGGGGGAGGATGTAGGCTCCAGGGGCCCCAGTCCTGTGTCCCCAGACTGGAGTGGGCTGGGGGCCTGCACCACTGGGTCCTCTTCCCTCCTGCCTTCCCGCAGAGGCTGACTCTGTCCCAGCGAGCTCTGGCCAACATCCACTCCCAGCTGCAGGGCCTGGAGCGAGAAGCTGTGCCCCATTTTCCTTCCGCGCAGGTCAGCGGGCCGTGCGCTCCCTCTACATCTTGCTTGCCTCACCTCGCCTCTCCTTGCCATTCCTCTGGGGGGGGGGGGCAGGCTCAGTGGCTGTGGGCGGGGTGCAGGCACGGAGGGGTTGGGGCTGAGGAGTCTGTGGGATAAGCACCTCCTTCCCACTGCAGAAGCCTCTGCTGTCCTTGGAGGAGACGCTGAATGTGACTGAAGGAAACTTCCACCAATTGGTGGCACTACTGCACTGTCGAGGCCTGCACAAGGTGACCCCCCCATGCCCCTCCCCAAATTCTTCTCCCAAGGGAAGCCTCTGCCTGGGCCCACCAAACAGCCTCCCCCTTCTCCTCCAACCGTGCCAGTCTCCCTCCTGTTGCCCCCGAGAAATCTCTTTATCTGTTTACTTGTCATATGGGTGTAATCTAGCCTGTTACCTTGGACCCATCTACCATGTCTATCCCATCCTTCCTTCCTCCCTCTGTCCTCCCTCCTAGAGGCTGTGCAGCTTAGTAAATTCTGGGGCAAGACTGCCTGGGTTCCAGTGCTAGCTCTTGACCTCAGGCAAGTCGCTAACTTCTCTGTGCCTCAGTTTCCTAACTTATCAAACCGAATTACAGGTGTGAGTACCAGTAAAGCCCTCTTGGAGTGTGTGCTGTTGTCGGCCAAGGCAGAAGTGGCAGGACACCTGAGAGAAAGAGGGCCTGGTGTCCCACAGACTCCTTCCTGTCTGGGCTCTACTGTGGGCTTGTGGCCCTCGGCCAGTGCATACCTCTGAATCTTGGTTTCCTCACCTGGGAAACGAGGGAGATGATACCTGCTTTACTGGATGGCTGCGAGGGCTGAGGGGAAGGAAAATCAGTCTCCCTTCTGACGCATGCACTTGGGCCTTACTCAGTGCAGGCTCTGAGGTATTTTACTGCTGGGATCCACCAAGCTCCCATTAGTAACACTGTCAAGAAGGAACTGCCATTATTGCCTGTCTTAGAAGGTGAGATGTAGAGGGTTGGGTCGCCCAAGGTCTCACAGCTGGCGGGTACATACTGTGGAGACAGAGACCATCGGCCCTCTCACTTCCTGAGCCCCTGCAGCCAGGCAGTCACCCAGGCAGTCTGCTTCCTGAATGTCTTTATCTACCATTCCCACCCCCAAGGGCTTGCTGGAGCTTGTCTCCCCTCAACACACACACCCCCCAAGAGGACACACACCTCCTCCCCTTCCTATCTGTATGCCATGGACTCTCAACTAGGGCTGCCAGATTCAGCAAACAACAAATGCCTTTTTAGTGGATGTCCCATGCCACCTGGGAAGATACTTGTGTTAAGTTTTTTTTTGTTGCTAGGCATCTGAAATTCACATGTAACTGGCTGTCCTGTGTCTGATCTGGCAACCCAACCGCTGGAGGGACCCATCTAGCCCATAGGACGGGTCTAAGCTGCTCCATGCCGTGTTCACATCCCTTCCATGGCTCCTGCTGCCCCCAAGCTTCTGAAACTGGCACTCTAATGTGGGAGTACGAGGGCCGTGAATTAATCAGAACTGCCTAATAACAGAGCTGAGAAAGGAAGAATGTCCTTAAAGGCTATGCTGCTTTCTTATTCAAGGGAAAACTGGAGCTCATGTATTTCTCTATGGTCCTGTCAGACATAGGGCTGGATTATAGTCTGAGGTCCATTGCAAAGGAGGAAAGGAAGGGAGGGAGGAGGATGGGTCCTGGGCCTCAGTTTCCCCTGTCTGGGCCTCAAGGTCCCCACATATTAAAATCAGGACAGGGAGCATCAGGGATAAGGTGGCAGGAGGGTGGGCTCTGGAGAGTGACATGTTTGGTTTCAGTCCCAGCTTTGCCTCTCCCATGCTGTGACTCTGGGCAAGTGGCTTACCCTCTCCAGGCTTCAACGCTCCACCACGGCAAAAGGCAGCAGTGTGAGAGGGAGTTGATCTTTGCCTTGCAGGGCTGATAGCAGGATGAAAGGACAATGTGCACCTGCCTGATCCAGTCAAAGCAGCATTCCCTTTTGCCCTGACAGCCCTTCCCCTAGGCTTCATGGCTCAGTACCAGGCCTCCCCCACCCCCATGCAGGGGCTTAAGCCAGAAATCCAGAAGGATCTCTTTTGCTCTCTGTCCTCATCTCCCTCAACCATATGAAACCCATCTGTACTCAACATGGCTCATACCATCACTACTGCTACCCTGGTCCTCGCCCTGTTCATCTCCTGCCCAGTGGCCATAGCCCTTTAGCCTTGTCTCCTTGCTCTCCTGCCCCCATCTGTCCTCCCAGCAGCAACCAACAGCTGTGAGCCTTTTAAACATAATCCGATCAAGTTCTTCCTCTGCTTAACTGCACCCCCATCCCCGCCATGATTCTTCTACACTTGGATTAAAGCCCCGGATTGTCGCCAGAACTACAAGGGCCTATGTGGTCATCTGGCTGGTCCTAGCCTCTGCCCCTCTTGCACCCCTTCTTGAAGGGCCACAGCAGCCCTGAGGCCTGTCTCAGCACTCCCGATCTCCTAAGCTCCCGTCAGCCCAGCTCCTTCCTGCAGGTGCCATCTCTCCTGTCAAGACCCAGTGCTGCCTCTCTCCAAGCCCGTCATGGCCTGAAGTGACCTTTGGGGACCTAGGGACTGGTCTCCTAAAATGTGAAGCGATGCCCAGCTCAGGGCAGGCATTCAGCCAATCCTTGCTGAGTGACAGCCTTGGTTAGGAAATGGGGCCCCTGCTCATTTGCCATGAAGCCATTATAGCTTGCATTTACTGACTGCTATGCGCAAGCTGGAATTCAGAGCCAGTGATTCTTCTGAGTTGTTCTAAGTGTTCTAGGCCAGCGTTTTTGCCCAGGATGCTGCTCAATATCAGACAGTGTGCTGGATGATCCCACAAGAAAGAATGACCTGGATCATGATGTCAGAGCCTCCAGGTTGAGAAGCCATGTGATAAACCACAGCCAAGCTGGTGATGTGACTAGGGGCTGCGGTGGTGGTGGGGTCTCAGTGACAGACAAGAGGCTGAGATTTGGGTTCATTCCTGAGGGTGTGATAATGACAGTGGCCACAGCATCTACTGTACATTGAGTGCTTCCTGTGTGCCAGGCTCTATGCTGAACATGTATGACAGGAAGGAAACTGAGGCACAAAGAAGCTGAGTGATTTGTCCAGCACTGCACAGCCAGGGGATAGTCTGAGTCATGGGGGAGAAAGGGGGCACTACTCACTGATGCCCGCTCTCCACCCACCCCAGGATTACGGAGCAGCCTTGCGTGGCCTGTGTGAAGACGTGCTGGAAGGCCTGCTCTTCCTGCTGCTCTTCTCCCTCCTGTCTGCGGGGGCCCTGGCCACTGCCCTCTGCAGCCTGCCCCGAGCCTGGGCCCTGTTTCCGCCCAGGTCAGGAGGGGAGAGGGCAGGGTCCTAGGGAGAGGATCGGGGAGGGAGGACCCTCAAGGGTCCTGTGGGCGGGGAGCTGCCTCCTGATGGATCCCTGCATTGCACCCCAGTGACGACTATGATGACACAGACGACGATGACCCTTTCAACCCTCAGGTACTGGACCCCTGGGTCTGAGGGAGGAGGGGCCAGGGGCCAGACTCCTAGGTCTGAGAGAAAAGGGGCTGGGTGCCTGGACTCCAGGGTCTGAGGGAAGAGGGGCTGGGGGCCTACATTACAAAGCCAATTACCATGTCCTGCCCTCCTCTAACTCTCCCCAACCCCTCAGGAATCCAAGCGCTTTGTGCAGTGGCAGTCGTCTATCTGAGCCCCTCCATGTTAGACTGGAGCCTACCCCTCCTCTCTGGTGAGCTTCCAGAGTGACACCCCAGCTCCTGAAGCTGGCCTCTGTCCTCTCCCACTCTGGGCACAGTGGTGGCCCTCCGACCAGCATCCCATGCTGACTCTGCCTCTCTTTGCAGTTCCTTCCCTGGCTGCCGGAGGAAACCCCACTAATCCAGCCTGACTAGGCCACCACTAACCAACACCCCTAGCCATGGACATTTCAAACAGGATGGCCTCCCTGCCTGGATCCCTCTCTGTGCCCTTAGCCCTGGGAGAGGCTGAGGGGGCAGGCCAGGGCCTGGGGCTGGCTGGGGAGGGGGTCCTCCTCCCTGACTGCCTGGCCCACCCTTGAAGGAACATGAATACTCCTGCTGCCACCACCCCCAGGTGGGCTTAGGGCCCGTCTCAATTTGTGGCACTAACTTGGGAATGGGTTGATTTGAAATAAAAGGGAAGACTTTATTTTACAAGCAGCTAGATCCTTCTTATTTCTCCCCCGCCTGGTCTGGCCTCTGGTTGGGGTAAGGAGAACCCTCACCTCGACCTCTTGGCTGCCAGGTGTTTCTGCTTCTGACCAGGCTCTGCAGCGGTTCTGAATGGACTGTTCTCATTTAGAAAAACATGCCCTCTCCAGGATTCTAAAAGCAATCAATGTGTCCTGGCACAGGAAGAGACAGCCATTCCTGGGACAGAATAGACAGCCTAGAAATGGGTCTCAGTGTGTGTATATACGACAGAAGACAGATTCCAAATCAGAGTGAAAAAGACTGGTTGGTTTCACAACTGGTTCTTTATTTGGAAAAAAATGCTCTACATATAAGATGGGTGAAAAATCTAAACATAAACAAGTACAGGGACGGAAGTAATTCAAGAGAAAGGAGAATTTTGTACATTGTATGTCTTGCTTGGAGGTGGCAGATTTTAAGCAATATATTCTCAAGCCAGAAAGGAAAAGGTAATTTATTTGACAAAGTGTAGAACAAAAAATACACACACACACACACACACACACACACACACGCTATAGACAAATTGATAGTCTGGGGGAAATTGTGTGTGTGTTGACACATACAGCAAAAATATATATATAATTCTTAACATATAAATGTAATCTACAAAGCTTCCACAAATTAAAAAAAAAAAAAAGGCAACCCAACTTAAAAATATGCAATTAGGATGAACATGTAATGAAGTGAAAACTCTGATGCCAGTGAACAGATGAAAATACCTCCAAAACCTAATAGCAAGAGCAATGTGAAACAAAAAACTTTTTCACCACCTCGTTCTCATAAAACTTAGAGCGGTAACATTCCAAGCTGGGGAGGATGTGGGGGAACCGGACACTCCAATGTGCTGGTCCTGAGGCTGTGAATAGCAATCCTTCAGAAAACATCTCATACGGGGTAAAATCAAAAACATACAGACCCTTTGAGCTGGCAGTCGTCTTTGGGAATCAATCTATGAAAACAAAGCAGAGGCACCTAAGGACAGACATTAAGGGCTGCTTCCTGCAACAACGCTTCGATCCGCTAAACCATGGAAACTGAAGTCCACATAAAGAGGACGAGTCTTTTCAGTCAGCAGTCCCCAAGCTATTTAGTACCATGGACCAGTGCTCCTGTGAGAATCTAATACCTGATGGTCTGAGGTGGAGCTGAGGCAGTGATGCTAGCACTGGAGAGCAGCTGCAAATACAGATGAAGTTTTGCTTGCTTGGCTGCTGCTCACCTCTTGCTGTGTGGCCAAGTTCTTAACACACCACAGACTGGTATTGGTCAGCAGCGCAGGAGTTGGAGGTCCCCTGCTTTAAGTCACTGCACAGCAGGGCACTCTGGAAACATGGCAGCTCTTGGCTGGGTTTGGGATTTCAGGGGAAAGCCTGAGAGAAGGGAGATTTGAGGTGGGAGTGACACCAATGGTAGTGGAGTAGACAAATAAAGCAGAGGCTATGGTTAAGGGACATGGGCAGCCTCTCGCCCTTGTGGGCCTTGGCTGCCTCGTCTGTTAGCTGTCACAGGCAGCTCCCCAGATCCTCCTGTCAATTCCCAAATCCAGAGAGCTGTCAAACCAGAGGTCCTCCCCTGACTTCCTGGGCAGTGGAACCTGACTTGTCCTGGCATGGGTCACCGACAGGCAATTTCTCTGCTTGGTGGGAATGTTCACCTATTTCCTGCAGAAACACTAATGGAGTTACTCCTAAGAGCCAGACAGGGTACCGAGGATACAGTGTATTGTGTGGACTAGGAACCACATCATCTCTCAAAACTCAATCTCAGATCCTAAAACACATATATGGCCCTAAGAGCTTCCAGATCTGGGCTTGCCAGCCCGGAGTGTCCCATGCCAGGTATCCAGCGAGGGGCCTGCCTTGGGGACTGCTCCATGCTCACTCATCATTTCTATCTAGTACACTGCAAGGAATGTTCAAGGCAGCTTTGGATGTGTGGGCCTGAAACTGGGAAAGAGAAAAGGACTACCGTTTCCAGCCAGGGGGCGGCTGGGGCCACCTTTCTTCTGACTGAGCTGTGTGACTCTGGGGACAGCACAAAGCTATTCCCGCTGCTCTGCTCTCAAACACTGCCCTCTATCGACACTGCCCAGAAGCAGAAGCAGAAGCAGAAGCAGAAGCAGAAGCAGAAGTGTGCTCTGATGTGCTGGATGTTGGCAAAATACCCCAAGATTCAGGCCCATTGATTTCCTGCCAGACAGACTGTCAGCAATCTTTACTCATCAGACTTCAACCAAGAAAAAGAACATTTGCCTACCTTTACAAAAGGTAAATCTCATTTTAAAAGAATACATGTGAGCACTTCCATTTCCAACCAAGATGGAATAACAGGGATGGGATTTGCTCTCCTTCCTGAAACAAGCAAAAAGCCAGACAAAACACATGAAACAACGGTGCTCAAGACTCTGGACATCAGTTAAGGGAGGAGAGTGAGCTCTGAGAGATGGAAAACATCAGAGTGAGCCCTGAAATTGCCATGGCCTTGGTTCTGAGACAGTTTCCCCCCATTGGATGGCGGGGGGGGGGGGCAACTGAGGCACAGCACCTCCCTAAGGCCCCACCTAAAACTGCTCTAAAAAATAAAGTCTATTTTTAAAAAATGCTCAAACCAAAAGAAGGCAGAAAAATAAGAAAAGGGGAACAAAGAAAGATGAACAAATAGAAACCCAATAGCAAGATGAGTGTCATCACACCGATAACCATATTAAAAGAATAGTTATAAACACGTCATTTGAAAGGCAGAGACTGTATGCTCTGGTAAAAAAGAAAAATCCTGTCTTTTTGTCTACAAGAAACCCACCTTCAATATAATTGTTAAAAGAGATTTGAATGCAGTGTAGTACCCTGGATTGGACCCGAAGAAGACATAAGTGGACATGAGTGGAAAGTTATGAAATTCCAATAAAGTCTGTCATTTAGTTAATAGTAATGTGCCAACGTGGATGTCTTAGTTTTAACAAATACATTATAATACGTAAGGTGCTGGCATTGGGGTAAACTGGATGTAGGGTGTGCAGGGCTCTGAATTCTCTCAGCAGCTTTTCTGTACATCTAAAATTATTCTAAAAGACAAAAGTTAATAATAATAATAAAAAAAGTAGTCTACATCCATGCTACCCTGAACGAGCTGGATCCTGGCTGATCTCTGAAGCAAGATAAGCAGGGTCGGGCCTGGTTAGTACTTGGATGGGAGACCAGGTGCTGTAGGCATAAAAAATAAAAAATAAGGGTTTATGAGCTGACAAGGTCCTTGCAAACTGTGAACTCAACCAAGGCTTGCCTTGCCTAAAAAATAAATAAATGTTTGTAAAAAAATAAATAAAAATAAAGTAAAAAGCTGGAAGATCACGTATGCTAACAACCAACAACATGATACTTATCAATAAAAAATTTCATAGCAATTGGAAACGGAAAGGTAACCAGCAGTCTCTTCCACCATTGCTTTAACTACAGCAACCGGTCCCCGAACCCGACCAGATAATTTTGTCAAGGTCCTGGGTGGAAATGGACAGCATCACACGCAAAAGGTTACAAGTAGTTTAAAGAAAAGCCTGCTTACAGGGATGGTGCAGACTCCTCAGCCTGGCCTTGCTGGACCTGCTCCCTGCCACCGCTGCTAACCCACCTCTTCACCCCAGGACCCTCACGGCTCTACCGTGCCACAGCTGCCTATTCCCTCTGCGCCCCGCAAGCTGCGCTTGTTTCCCGCCTCTGTAGGTTCGAACGCGCCATTCCCTCCGCCAGTTGCGCCGCTCCGGTTTTATTTACTAGAGAAGCTACCCTTGCCGGTGAAGCCTGTTCTCACTCATCCCCCTCCTTTGAGTTCGTCATTCCCTACCCCGGGCTTGTACATCCCTGTACGGTGGGCAGTCTGACAACTACTACCGCCCCAGTTCATAGCTAGGAATGATAATAACGGCCACTCGGAACCCAGACAAAACAGAGCTGCGCGGAAGGGCGCAAGACCCAGTTCTGCCGTGCGTGTCCCCCCGGGGCCACCGTCCCCACCCTGTCTTCCGGCTTACCTAAAATGCCCATCGCGTCATTGCGTAGGAGGGGAAGGGCGTGCCCAAGTCAAGCTCGCAGTGGCCATTGGTTGAGCACAGTCGAGCAAGGCGGGGCAAGGCCTCCGCGTGACGTCAGGACGCCGCGGTCAGGACGTCGAAGCCCAAAGAAGACAGGCGCTAGCAGGTTTGTGAGCAGCCAGTGGCTGTGTTGCTATCGCCTTGGGTCGCTGCTGCCGAGTTCCGCAGGTGAACGGCCGAGGTGGGTGTGGGGAGCGGCGGGCGGGCACGGCATCTTCTTTCGGCCTTACGCCCCGCGGGCCCCGAGGCCTCGGTGACTGTCACCCCAACGGACGCCGCGCGTGCGAGCGTCTACAGGGTGTGGCGGGCACAGGCGGCACTGCGTCTGCGCACGAGGGCTGAAGCGCGCGGCTGCGCACTCTCGTACCTGTGTAGTTGGTCCCTGCTCCCCGCCGTTCCCTTGGAATTTCTGGTCTCCTAGCGCTCCTTCTCTCAACTCCCATTCACTGGGTGGTTCCACCGGGAGGACGGCGTTGCCCCAGGCGACAGGTAGCCCAGACGCCTTCTCGGGAACGTGGTGCGCACGCGCGGCTCGACTCGAAGCTGTGGCTCTCGGGCCAGACAGTCGCGGGGATCGGGTGGGTTCTTCTTCCACCCGGCGCCCTCCTTTGCCTTCCCCGCGCCCGTTGGACGGCCAGGTGCCCCTCACCTTCCGCCGGCTTCTGCCTCCACTCTTTAGACTTGTCCAGGACCCTCATTCCGGTCACTACCTCCAGGCCTTTCCCCCCGTTTCTTTGGTGTCTTGCCATCCCACCACTACCCAGCTACTGAACATCTGCCTCCCTTGGTTCTTTTCCCCTTTTAACACCTTTTTTTAGGGCTTTTCCCAGCTCTAGACTTTCGTACCCCCTCACTTAGTGGGTTGTCGGGTTCTTGAGCAGGATTTGACCCTCTCCTCCCACCCCTGCACTTGTCAGTTACCCCAAGTTTAGGTCCCCATTTCTTGACCCCCAAGCCACTCATTTACTTACTTGTATTTCTCTCCACCTCACTGTGGACTTTGGGGTATGTTTTGGGTCTCTTTGGGCATTCCCAAAGCTTTTCTACAGACTCTCAGCGTAGGCGATTGCCTCTACTGTTTCCCAGGGTGCCCTTCTAGGAAGTCCCAGGTAGGGTTCTTCACTGCCCTCAGGGGGCCTTTTAGAAGTCGCTCTTGCAGAGCTTTCTAGGAACTCTCTTCTTTATGTTGGCATTCCCCTGGTCCACCCTCAACTTCTCCCTGCCTCTAGCTGTGACTTCCAGAAATCCCCTTTTCCTCTCAAGTTGTTTTTCTTCTTTCTCAATGTTGAGACGCTGTCAGATGCTTTCCTCCTTACAGAATTCTCAGAAATCTTTCCAAGCCTCCCAGCCTTCAGGTTCCACCCTCACTGGGCTCTGGGAGCGTCCCTCTCTTCTGCCTCCTCTCAGGAGTTCTTGGACCCCTGACTGAGGTCCCCCGTCCCACTCTTCAACCTCCCTGTCTAGCTCAGGGTTCCCTCTAATCCTTCCCTTCCTCACATGGGTTTCAGGTTCTGTTTACCTTTGGAAAATTTTTCTAGACTTACCTGTTGTCACATCCTTTATTCTCCCCCCGGAGGGCCACAGGGAGACCCAGCTCTCCCTCTCACATAATCCTTTTCTTCCACACCTAGAATTCTCCTCAGTTCTCTGCCCCAGAGGATCCTTTCTCAAACTCCCCTTTTCTGCCTAGCTTCTTGTGAGTCCATGTACTTCTGTGCTTTGTGGCATGTTTCTTGCTCTCTTGAGTCTCCCTAATTCCTTCTTTTTCTCACAGACAGTGAAAAAGCAGTCTGGCTCCCGAGGTCCATCCCTTACGCCCCAGGGTCCAGATGGCAGCCAACGTGGGTGATCAACGTAACACGGACTGGTTAGTGGGTTAGAGGGGCAGTGACCGGAGGGGAGGGCAAGAGAAAGCAAGCCCCAGCTCATCCTCTGGAGTGGAACCTCACACAGAGTGGGGTGGGTGATGTAGCAGTCCCTGGCAGTAGAGGTGGGGCTGAGATTTCTGGCAGGAGGGAGGGTAAAAGAAGCATTTGGTTGTAGTGAGGACAGTGTCAAGACTTCTGAGCTTTAATTTTTCACAGTGCAGTGCTTGTTTTGCAAAATTGGTGATTCATTCAATGAACTGTGATTAGGAGGCAGCCTCCAACTGCCTCAGCCATTTGTCTTTAATTCCTTATTTTTTCCAAAATGGTGTGGTTATCATCTGCCGACTAAAGTAGAGTCAGATAGGATTTGCTGATTTCTAAAGCTTTTATACCTACTAGGTACCGGGTCCCATGTTAAGTGGTCTGGATACTGTTAATCATTTTGTTTGATTTTTAACAACTGTTGTATACCAGGTACCTGGAAAAGTACCCTCAGTGGGTCATCTCATTTATTCCTCACAGAAAAGTGAAATAAGCTGGTTGTCAGCATATCACAGATTAGGAAATTTATCTCCAACAGATAGAGGGAGATCTGGGATGGCTGCCTTGGTGTTTGCCTTTCTCTGTCTTGCCCACTGTGTACAGTGGGGAGAGCAGCCTGACTCAGCATCCGCACTCTGCAGGTCCTCTCAGTACAGCATGGTGACTGGGGCAGGCAGAGAGAATGGCATAGAGACACCCATGCACGAGAACCCCGAGTGGGAGAAGGCCCGCCAGGCCCTGGCCAGCATCAGCAAGGCAGGCGCTGCTGGCAGCTCTGCCAAGGCTAGCAGCAATGGGCCTGTGGCCAGCGCACAGGTGAGAAGGCTACACAATCTGGGCCCTCTGATGAGGGGTTTCTGAGGGAGGGATACACTTGGCATCCTCTCGTATCACTGGGTCAGAGTACTCTGAAAATATTCTCAGAGCCCTAGTGTGGGGGAAGCAAGGATTGTTTCCTTGAAGCATCAGGGCATCATGTGTCCTTGTCCCTGGGAATCCTACCTGAAGAGGAAGATGTGCCTGCGGTCCCTAAGGTGCCCAAGTCCGCTGGTAGGGGTGGTGGCTATTTGTGGAGAGAGGTGCCGGGTTCTGTTCCTTGGCAGTTAACCAGTAGATGGGCCCATGGGCTCCTGCTGCCGAGGCTGACAGCTCATGGGCCTCTGTCCACAGTACGTGTCCCAGGCGGAAGCCGCGGCTCTGCAGCAGCAGCAGTACTACCAGTGGTACCAGCAATACAGCTACGCCTATCCCTACAGCTACTACTACCCCATGGTGAGTGCCCAGCCCCTGGAGCAGGCGGGGCCACTGGAGTGGGTCCTGGCTAGTGGATGGATTGAAAACATTGTGACAGTCAACCATTGAAAACCCCCCAGTAGCTCATCACCCACATGATCAATTCCTAGGGTCACCTGTGATCCACTAGGCCTTGCTTTATCTGGTTCCGATCACCTCTCTTCCCACATTCACCCACAGCTACCACAGAGACCCTTATCTTCCCATAGCAAGGTCACTGGTGCTCTGTGGCTGCTCTCCTTCCCATGTGTGACACCTTGCTATGTCCCCACCTCCCAGGGTGCTGCCCGGGTGATGCCTAAAGAGAGCGTTTTTCTGTGACAAACTATAGGAATATTCCCCCACACCTAGTCACTCTGCTGCTTCCCTCGGCCTTTTCTTCTGTGGCGCGCATTGTTGACGTGTTACACGTTTGTCTGTAACTGCCTGCGTTGTGAGTGCCAGCTTCATTTGAGCGTGGCCCTTTACCTCTAGCTTTTGTTCTATGGTAGTACTTAGAGGAGTTGGCACTCAGTAAAGAATTGAGAAACAGAGAAATGCCTCTGAGAACTAGCAGAAGTGAGATTTAGAGTTGATAGTTTTCCTTTTATTTTGTAATTTTTTTTACTATAGAATTTGGTGCATTTATGTGGTGAAGGTCGAGGGGTGAGGGAGGGCCATGACTGCGTACGGCTGCTGAGTGGCAGGTGGAAGGGGTACTGGTTCACCACTGACGCTCCCTCCTGCCCTGGCAGGGCATGTACCAGAGCTATGGCTCCTCACAATATGGGATGGCCGGCTCCTACGGCTCCACCACACCTCAGCAGCCCTCTGCCCCGCAGCACCAAGGGGCTCTGAACCAGGTAACCAACGCCCCAACCTGACTCTGGGTCATGTTCCAGCTGGGGGTGTTGTTTTTTGAGGGGGCTAGCAATGGGGACAGCTGCATTAAAGTTGACTCCCCTTTCCTTCCTGCTGATGCCAAGCAAGTCCTGCTCTGAGTAGCAAGTCCTGCTCTGAGTATGAGAGTGGAGCAGGGATCTCGAAACCAGGATGGGTGCAGGGCTTGGGCAGGGCCAGGGCCTGGGCTGTTGGGGCAATGGTAGTAGCAGCTTGTCTTCTGTGTTCCTCCTGCACATGCACTCATATGCACAATCAGTCCCCCCCCCCCACTCTCTCTCTCTCACACACACACACACACACACACGCGCGCACGCTCTGGCCTTTCACTTAATGTGCACCTTGGCGGAGTGGAGAGCAGTGCTGGGAGGTGGGTAGACCTTGGTTTGAATCCCGGCACCCTCTCCGGCAGTGTGATTACAATACAAGCCACGTGAACTCCCAGCTCGGAGAGTGGGTGGGGCCACTGTTATTTTGGGATTCCTGCAAGTATGTGTGATCCTGTGTGCACCTTCGCTGGCCTGGGACACATGCTCAGCTCGTAATCACTGGGGATGCTGTCCCTGGCAGCTGGGGCCACAGGAAAGGAGCTCTGCACCTAGTCTTCTCCCCTGTGGAGGGCAGTTTGTGAGACCGCACCTCAGGCTGAGGTCATAGCAGAGCTGAGAACTGAGCGCTGTCTTGATTGAGGACAGTGAGAGAGCAGTGCAGAGCTCTGCTCCTGCCCTCAGCGCCATTTCCTCCAACAGCCCCCGGTCCCTGGCATGGATGACAGCATGTCGTACCAGGCACCCCCCCAGCAGCTGCCCACGGCCCAGCCCCCTCAACCCTCCAACACCCCACACGGGGCTCATGCTCTGAACAGTGGCCCCCAGCCCGGGACGGCCCCAGCCACTCAGCACAGCCAGGCAGGGCCCACCTCGGGCCAGGCCTACGGGCCACACGCCTACACCGAGCCCGCTAAGCCCAAGAAGGGCCAGCAGCTGTGGAACCGCATGAAGCGTAAGAGGGCAGCACAGGGAAATGAGGGTGTGAGGTACTGGGTGCTGGGATGGTGCCACGGTCGTGGGATGGCCACCTGGAGCTGCAGCTGTCCATTCCTGGGGTTGGAGCAGCTCTGGGAGGCCCAGTGTAGACCTAACCCCAGCTTTCGCTGCTTTCACAGCTGCCCCTGGGACTGGTGGTCTCAAGTTTAACATTCAGAAACGGCCCTTTGCTGTCACCAGCCAGAACTTCAGCTCTACCTCAGAGGGCCAACACAGCGGCTTTGGCCTCCAGCCCAATCCCGAGAAGGCCCAGAACCACAGGTGATGGCCCCTTTGCTTCCGTGCTTAGCACCCATGTACAGCCCAATGTAGGTTCTGCTCTCTGAGCCTCTGGCTGCCTTCTCAGGGAGGGTGAGGGCTCTCCCTCAGGGTTACCATGAGTGTTGAGCTGGAGGGAAGAGGAAACGTTGGAGTTGTATGGCACATATGTCAGATCCAGTGGTAGTGACGACAGGCTTCATTGGGGTGGGTGCACCCCAGCTGAGCCCATCTCTGTCCTTACCCAGGGGGAGCCTGTCTGGGAAGCCCGATGACTGGCCTCAGGATATGAAGGAGTATGTGGAGCGCTGCTTTACAGCCTGTGAGTCGGAGGAGGACAAGGACCGGACGGAAAAGCTGCTCAAGGAGGTGCTGCAGGCCCGACTCCAAGACGGCTCCGCCTACACCATCGACTGGAGCCGGGAGCCCTTGCCTGGGTGAGGGCTGCCTGGGTGGGGACCTGGTCCTGGGCAGGCAGGGAGTGGGGCTGGGGCAGGGGGAAGTAGGTGTGTTAGGCGTGTTAGCTGAGTCGCCTGGGGGAAAGCTTTCCTACCTGGGGCAGCATGTCCCTGGGGCAGGGGGCAGATAGGGCTATAGGGGCACAGATTGGTGATGCCCTGTCCTGCTTTGTCCTCAGGCTGACTCGGGAACCTGTGGCTGATAGTCCTAAGAAGAAGCGTTGGGAGGCCCCCAGCAGCCTCCACCCTCCCAGGGGAGTAGGCGCTGCAACCAGGGGCGGGGGCGCCCAGTCTCAGCGTGGAACACCAGGGGCCGGGGGAGCTGGCCGAGCGCGGGGCAGCAGCTTTGCCAAGTTTGGCAACCGCAATGTTTTCATGAAGGACCACAGTTCCTCCTCCAGCACTGACTCTCGCTCCCGCTCTTCCTCCCGGTCCCCTACCCGCCACTTCCGCCGCAGGTGCGCTGGCTCCAGGTGGGATGGGCCTGTGGAGGAGCCAGGTCGGGCCTCACCCTTCTGTTTCTTCCGCAGTGACTCCCACTCGGACTCTGACAGCTCCTTCTCAGGGAATGAGTGTCAGCCTGTGGGTCGCAGGAACCCACCGCCCAAGGGCCGGGGGGGTCGAGGAGCCCACATGGATCGGGGCCGAGGCAGGGCACAGCGTGGGAAGAGGTAAACATTTGGGTGGGTGGCCAGGAGCAGGGGCCGTACCCTTGGGGAGCACTGGAGAGGCAGATAGTTGGCCACTACTGTGACCAGACCAGATAGTGCATAAATGCCCACCTTCTTCTTTGGACCCCCTTCCGCAGGCATGACTTAGCTCCCACTAAGCGTAACCGCAAGAGGATGGTGGCGCTGGAGTGTGAGGATCCTGAGCGCGAGCTCAAGAAACAGAAACGGGCGGCCCGTTTCCAGCATGGACACTCCCGCCGCCTACGCCTTGAGCCCCTGGTGCTGCAGGTGGGCGGCCTGGAGAGCAGCGGGGCCGACCCCGACTGGCAGGAGCTGCAGATTGTGGGCACCTGCCCTGATGTAACCAAGCACTACCTGCGACTCACCTGTGCCCCCGACCCGTCCACTGTACGGCCTGTGGCAGTAAGTGTCAGTGGGAAGGGCAGGTCCTCCATGGGAACCCAGCTGGCCAGGTAGGTGCTGAGGGAAGTGGGCTAGAGACAGCTTGTGCCTCAGAGCCCTGAGTCCCTGGTGTGCAGCTTTGTCAGGAGACTTACTCAGTCTCTGGGTCTCTGTCCTAAACAGGGAGAAGGATCTTAGCATTCTCCACTGAGGCCCACAGGACAGTGGTGGACATTCCATGTGAGGGGGAGCACACACCGGGTGCTGACATGGCACCAGGGCCAGGAGCATTTATTTGTTTGTGTCAGCATTCTTGTTCATGGTGGTAGCAAGTCCCTGAGGGGTCTGATGTCAGAGCCCTCGTGTGAAACACCAAGTTAGCGGAACTGTAACAGGTTCATTCTGCCCCTGCCCTGTGACCCATCCTATTCAGCCTGCCGCTTTTCCCAGGTTTTGAAGAAGTCACTGTGCATGGTCAAGTCCCATTGGAAAGAGAAGCAGGACTATGCCTTTGCCTGTGAGCAAATGAAGTCCATCCGGCAGGACCTGACGGTGAGGCAGGGTTCTGATGGTCCGGTGGGGCATGTCCCGCCCTGGCCTGGCCTGACTCCTCTCTCCCCACCACCCAGGTGCAAGGCGTGCGCACAGAGTTCACTGTGGAGGTATATGAGACGCACGCCCGCATTGCACTGGAGAAGGTAAGTAGGTTGACAGGGCCCAGCCCATCCTCAGCTTGCTCCTCGGCCTCACTCTGCTCCTCCTCTCCCTCCTTGCTCTTGCCGCTAGGGTGACCACGAGGAGTTCAACCAGTGCCAGACGCAGCTCAAGTCGCTGTATGCAGAGAACCTGGCAGGCAATGTGGGCGAGTTCACCGCCTACCGGATCCTCTACTATATCTTCACCAAGAACTCAGGAGGTGAGAGGGCTGGCTGCAGACTGGGGGCTCCAGGCCCCAGGGTTGGGCCCCACTAACTTTTTGTCTTGGGTTCAGACATCACCACGGAGCTGGCGTACCTGACGCGGGAGCTGAAGACGGATCCCTGCGTGGCCCATGCCTTGGCGCTCAGGGCAGCCTGGGCTCTGGGCAACTACCATCGCTTCTTCCGGCTGTACTGCCACGCGCCCTGTATGTCTGGCTACCTCGTAGACAAGTTTGCAGACCGAGAGCGCAAGGCTGCACTCAAAGCCATGATCAAAACGTATGTGCCGCTGGGCTCTCCTGCTTTCTCTCTCCTCTGCTCACTCTTGCTGGCCTGCGGGCCTTAGGCTCCCATCCCCCATGTCTCCTCTTCTCTTCTTCCCACACACAGCACCTTCTACTTTTCCTTCCCTTTGCAGACCCTGTCGTCCTGGTCCTTCTTTGTTTCCATCTTCTACCTTCTCTGACTCCCTGCTCCAGGATCCCTCTCCACCCCTGCTACTCTCTTTTCTCCTGCTCATGATAACCATGACCCTGGCTGGTCTGCAACTTGTTTCAGGCCCCAGGCCCCTCCCTGTGAGGTCTCTGTCCAGTCTTTTTATCTTGGTTCTTGTCACTGGGCTCCTGCTCTAGAGAAAAAGAAAAGATGGCCCTGCTCTTGGTGGCTTCTGGTCTCATGGGACAGGATCCTGTCCCCACTTGAGTCCTCTGAGGGTGCAGATGAGCTTAGAAAGACAGGCATGGTGCAGGGCAGGTTGGTCCTGGGCTGTTCTTAAGAAGGGTGTATTCTCCTCCCCAGACTTGAATTGCACCCACAATGTTAGGTGTACGAGGTCTTCATGGCAGTGAGACTCCCCCTGAAGATGTAGGGCAATGTTAGGAGACATCTTTTGTTGTCACAGTCAGGGGTGCTACTGGCCCCTTGTGGGTAAAGACCAGGGATGCTGCTGACCAGCCTGTAGTATACCCCACATCAGAACCCCTGGTCAGGTTGGTAGGTCCGCGGGGCCTTAAATGCCATATCCATTAGGACGGGGGTCATGGGGATGGTTTGGAGCTGGGGAGGGATAGTCAGCTTGAAGGTCAGATACATGTTCTAGGATCTGGTTCAGCTAAAGAAGATTTAAGGGAAAGGCCAAGCCAGGGCAGGAGCCACTGAAACAGAAGGGGACTTGGGGTGGAAACATGCAGGGTGAGGAAGCATAGGACCTGGCAACAGGCCAGGCATTGGAAGGGGCAGTGGGCCTGGAGGACCCTGGCTGCCCCTCCGAATCCACCCTGCGCAGCTGGACAGGCCCCCAAGGGCAGGTCCCGAGCCTTTGTGAGCTCTTGGTGTAGCTGGGCTACTGACTATTTGGTGTTAGTATATGTGTGCTTGGCTTCTGATGGGGACACAATAATGTGCCTTGTGGGAGGGGCCCTGGCCTATCACTGGCCTCATGCTCTCATGCTTTCTCACTTCGTAGCTTGGCCCTGCCTTTCTCTGGGTGGCTAGGAGGCCAGCTCAGGTATGGGGGCAGCAGGCTCTCCCGTGCCCCTATCCATGGGGGCGTTGACTTGGGGCAGGATTACTTTATGTCATTTCCTAGGTGACACTGGTCAGTTGGCTCTGCTTTTAGACCTGCACTTTCCTCACTGTTTATAAAGGGTAGGGTGACATAGCTTGCAGATGAGAATTCAGTAAGTCAGTATGGTAGCACTTGGAACAGCTTTTCCTGGCACATGCAAAGTTCATAGTCAATAGTGTTTTCTTGACAACAAGAAATTCCTGTTCTGAGTACATAGTAAGTGCTGGCTTGACACCTGTGCCTGGGACATACCGAGGCACTCTGGCCCAGGGTTGGGGTCCCTGAGGGTCAGGCCAGAGTAGCAGTAAGCCTTTCAGTCCCATGCCTGTCCCCATGGGTCATTCCCTCTGCCTGGCCCCTGCACCTCGGCCACTGCAGCCCTCTTCTGAGGGACTGCTCAGGCCCTCAAGCTGTGAAGGAGCCAGCTGGGCCCTTCTCTCCTGTCCCTCTCCTTCCCTTTCCCCCTGCACAGGTAAGTAAGGGTGAGGGGGGCATACCTGGAGGTGGGGCCATGAGCCTCACCCTGGGCCCCCCCAAACCCCAGAGGTGGGGAGGCTAGGGTGGGGGTGAGAGGTCAACAGGTAACGTGCTGAGGAAGCCTTTTGGGTATCCGAAGGGGGGGCACCCACTCCCTGTTCGTGGGGCCCCCCCACCCACCACCCGCCTCATCACATTCTCCTCTTATCTCCATAGCTTCCGCCCTGCGCTGCCCATCTCCTACCTGCAGGCCGAACTGGCTTTCGAGGGCGAGGCCGCCTGCCGGGCCTTCCTAGAGCCCCTGGGCCTGGCCTACACGGGCCCGGACAACGCCAGCATCGACTGCCGCCTCAGCCTGGCGCAGCTATCTGCCTTCTGAGCACCAGCGCGACGGGGGTGGGGGGGCAGGGCTGCGGCCCCTAGAGCTGCCTCTGCAGATTTTGTTTTCTGAGCCGTGGACTTGGCTTGTAAATTAATTATAGGGAGTGGGCTCCAGGAAGAGCCACCATCCCTACCCCAGTTTTCCTACCGGGGAGTCTGTACAGAGATTTTTTCTACATTTTTATTTTTTGCTCAGAGGGGTGGGATGGGGAGGGTTAGGGATGGCGGAGGGTGGGGGCATGGTCTGTGTCCACCCTGCACCTCCACTAATGCTGTCTCAGTGTTTTCTCTCTCTCTCTCTCGAGCTTGTACTCCGGCATCAACCCGGCACCCTGGCCTGTCCCATGCCGGGGGGCCAGCAGAAGATGACGGGCCGCTCCGCCTGTTCCCGCTGCGGCGGGGGCACCAGCATGCCGCCCTGCCGCCCACCCGCCTGCCTCACCACAGACTCTTACTGCCCAGCCCTCTGGGGCCTCAGTGTTTGGGGCGAGGGGAGCCCGTAGAGACTGTGCCCTGCCCTCGGCTCCCACCCCAGAAACGCCAACACCACACCACCAGCAGATCCACACCACCACCTCACACTGAGGATTCCGGAGGCCAACGCGGGACCTTGCCAGCCGGGCCGCCTCGTCTGCAGTTGTATTAAGTTGTCTCATGTCCTTCCCTTCACCCCAGTGTTTCTTCTGGTTTTTTTTTCTTCTCCTTCCTCCCCACCCCCCCCCCCCACCCACTTGTTTCAGCACAGGTAAACGGTTCCCCCTCCCCGCCTTCATGGATCACCAGCTCACGTCATGTTTCCTTCTCTTTTCTTTTTGTGTGTGTTTAAGTTATTTTTTTTTTCTTCCTCCCCTTTTCTTTTGGTCCTCCCTCCCTCTTCTGCCATGTAACTGGAGGATGTGCAATGAGTTTGCAAACAGCTGGACTGTCAGGCTGCTTTTTTTCCAGATGTCCCTCCTCTGCCTTCCTTCCCCTTCCTCTCCCTCCCCTTTCTTTCCTTCATTCTTTCCTTGAGCACTGAGCACCGTTTTTGAAGCTTGAGAGAAACCAAAATTAAAGAGAGAGAGAGAGTATGCTGTCCCTTCTGCTTGGGCTGGATCTCATCGGGTGGTTTGGTGGTTTGGGGTTGACACGGATTGTCTCCCCCAGAGGTCTTGGACTGTTACCCCAGGGAGACCTCAGCCAAAGGTTGGTAAGGTGTCCCCTGCCCTCCCCATGTGGTACAGCCGGAGTTGCCCCAGGGCCTGGCTCCCCCAGCTCCTGCCCTCTGCCGAACCCAGTGGTGAGGAGGCAGCCTTGGGAGCCCCTGGGCACCTTGGCCAATGTCATATTGGGGGTCCAGCCCCCCAGGGGGCTATAGCACTTGGAGCCCCTGGGCCTCCAGCCTCTGGCTCAGCTACTTGGGCCATGCATTCCAGGGAGGGAGTGGGCGGTGCACAGAGCACTTAGGAGTCCAGGAGCAGCAGCCTCCCAAACTAAAGCTGTGAGGGTGCCTGAAGTCGGTGGGCTGAGATTGTACATCTCTGCTCTGGTGGCTATGGGAGCCACCCTGGAGCCCCACCAGCCTCAGCAAGGCCAGCATCAGGTGCAGGGCCTGTGCAGGCACTGAATGGAGCACATGATGGCATGGCTCAGACCAGATCTTAACTGGGCTTTGGCCACCCCTGCCCGCAGCCGGCGTCCTGTCCTCATTAGAGCCACAAAGTGCACAGAACCTGTTGGTGAGGGGCCGTGCTCCTGCCCACAGTGGCCTCTCTAAGGACCACATTCCATTTTAGTCTTAGAGTTACAACAAAGAACCTAAAAAATATGTGAGGGTTAAATAACATTAAGTAATGAATGGGTTAATAATGAGATTAAAAATACCTTGAGACAAATGAAAATGAAAACAATGAACCAAAATCTATGGGGCACAGAGAAAGCAGCCCCAAGAGGAAAATTCATAATACAGGTCTACCTCAAGAAACAAGAAAATTTTCAAATCTAACCTTTCACCTACAGAAACTAGGAAAAAAAGAAAATGAATAGCAGGAAGTAATAAAGATTAAGCGCAGAAATAGACTATGTAAAAACAATGTAAAATAATAAAACCAAGAGCTGGTGCCTTGAAATGATAAACCTTTAATGAGAAAATACAAAGGAGAGGGGATCCTAATACTTCCCAGGGTCTCCTGTTGCTGCACAACCTGCACCTCTCTAGTCTTGGCTTCAGCAGCCAGCTGCAGCAGCACCCTTTCAGGCTCCCATCTACAAGAAATCCTGGCCCCGTCCAGCTGCTGGACCTTCACAGACACCAGCGCCAGAGGACCTGCTTTCCGGACTGTCCAAGCCAGCTCTGCGTGCCGCCTGCCTGGGCGCCAGTGGAGGCAGTATCTATGCCGTCCTTGGAAGCCCTGGTCCCATGGGTGTTTTCGACCCCGTGCATTTCCGCGCGCGGTCGTGCGCATCTCCGTTCTCGTGTGCTCCCCCGCCTTCGAGTGCGTCCACGATTGTGGGTCCAGGGCTCTCCGCCGACCCTGATCCGAAGACAAGATCGGTGCTCGAGTCGCGGTCTCACACAACGTGGTCGCGGAAGCGAAAGTACCAGCACCGCCATTGGCTCGTCCCAGCAAGAAGTGCTGAAGGGCTCCTTGCTCACGCCCAGAAAGCGGTCGGAGTAGCCCACCAAGTCGACTTGGTCCAGGTGCGGGTCCCAGCGGATGAGCTGGATGAAGGTAGCGGCCGTGCGCAGCGGCGGCTTCTTGGCTCCGGATCCATCCTCAGCCTCAGCGCCAGCCTGGGCCCGGGAGTGGAGCTAGCGGCAGCAGGCGCCAAAGCGACAGCGGCCTTTCAAGGAAGAAGCGGTGGACCAGTGGCCCTACAGAAAGAAGTAGCTGCTGCCATGGGAATCGGGGTGCAGCTGACGAGCTTTTCTCGCTGAGGTTGGTTGCATGGTGGGCAGCCTTGCCCAGACCTGGACAGTGACCTGACTGACGTCACCGGAGGGCGCTCCGGCCCAAGCGGATCGCCCTCCATGGTGTCCTCTGGGAGTCTGACTCCGCCCCCTTTGCGGACAGCGGTTTACATTTGTGGCCTAATTGATTTACCGGTCCTCCTTGGGCTAGAGCGAGCCTGGCTCCGCCCCTGTCTACTGATTTGCATGTGCTGCCACGCCCCTCTGTCCTCCCCTCCCCGTTCCCCCGGGTAGTCGCGCCCTTCACTAACGCCCGGGACAACCAGACATCTATCTGCAGATTCAGACAGAACTCCGTCGCCCAGACCTGACGCAGCTGGCGCCCTCGCTCTCGGGCCGACACACCTTTAGGGGACAAGGGGCCCTTCCTCCAGAGGACTACGCCTACTCCCGACCACTTTTCTGTGCGGCCGCTCCCAGAGTAAAGGGTGGCTCGCCCCGGCGGCGTCCACTAAACTCGGTCGGGCCGCTAGAGCGAGTCAGGTCGCGCGGGATGGCGTCGGTCCGTCAGCAGCGCTGTCAACAGGATGAATGAAAGAGGCTGTGGGAGCAGCCACGTAGGAACCCCGCCCCTGGGAGGGGATCGCCTAGCCACGTCCCCTAGCTCTCTTAAAGGGGCGGCATCCCATCAGTCCAGGCCCATCGTCATTCTCGCCCTGGCCAGTCCGGTCTCCGCCGAGACGTGAATTCCGGGTGGTACACCTGGCTCTTAAAGACTCTGGGACCCCATCATACTCCCGTTCCCACGTACAAAGTGAACAGACAGAACCGGGGCAGAGACCGTGGCCGTTTATGTATAAAGAAGTGAAGTGCCACACGGCAAGAGCGCAGGGAACCGGGAGCCTACAGGCCGATGACGTCGTCTAGCTCGAGGTCCGCGTCGGGGCGGCAGCGGGCCCTGGGGTACGGCGTCCCAGAGCCGGGGTCCGCGTCGGGCTTGGCGGCAGCGGCTCCAGGGCGCTCCGCGTCCATGACGCCCAGCACCGCGTCCAGCATGGAAGGGCCCAGATCCAGGTGAAAGGACAGAAGCGGGTCAGCGGGCGCGGGCGCGCGGAGGCCGGGAGGCGGAGGCTGCGGCACGGCGGGAGGGGGCGCGGAGCGCGGGGCCCCCGCAGGAGGTGCCCGGGGCTCTGAGGGCGGCCCCCCTCCGTGGCGACTCAGGAACGATGTGTCCCCGAAGGCGTCGCCACCTCGCCCCACGTGCAGCGTGTGCCGGAAGTCTCCGAGTGGCGCGGAGATGGAGATGGCGCCGCGCTCCGGCCGCTTCTTGGGCTGCGCGGGGCCCAGCTGCTTCAGCACCGGCATCTGCGGGGTGGGGGCGAGTCAGCGCGGCCTCCAGCTGGAGGGAGCGCCCTATGCCTGCCGCGCGTCTAGCCCGGGGCCTAGCCAGTCATTCCCAGAACACCCTCCATAGGGAGAGGCTGATGATGGTGTGGGATGACTACCATTTTACACGGGGGGAAACTGAGGTTCCCAGAGGCGCCGAGGTCGCAACTGCTTGATTCACATCTCAGACTCAAATCTAGTTCTGCCCATGACCACCACGTGGTACTGCTGACTTCATTAAGAACTAACATTCAAGCTTCCCAGAGGCCAGGCAACAAGCAACCCTCTGGAGTGCTTCCTAACTTGGCAGAAACTCCAGCTCCTCTCACAGGGCGACTCCTGAAGACTGGGGTGGCTGCGGCCAATGGGTGCAGCAGGCACAGTGCCTAGGGCCCACATACTTCCAGCGGTTCACAAAAATGTGGAAATGTTTGAACTTACTTCTAAATGCCTGGATTATACTTGTCTTTATACCAACACAGATGTAACAGGATTTCATATATATCAAGGGGCCCATTAAGGTTTTGTCTAGAGAGCACAACTGTCACTCCGCAGGCCTGCAGAAAGACCCCAACTGGGGAGGTTTTGGGTGGGCCTGGGAGTCGTGTACAGGCACAGGGTATCCTAACTGTAATGATCTGACTTTGAAAGACAATATAATACCTCACTTTTTGCAAGATGATACTGATGATGATGATGATGATGATGGAAATTTCTCTATGTTAAAAAACAGCAAAATGGCATCAATTTGAAGCTGGTAGCTTGTAAACGTTAAACTAAATAGGTGCCCTCTTGCTACTGTGGTAAAGAGCAATGTCTGTTGACCTTTGCTCTCATCCTGAAACCACGCTGTTTTTATGAAATTCTAGGAGGGACTTTGATGACCTTGTAATAATAGTCATTGTTATTATAATGAAAGATATTTCTGTTTGAATTCAGCCCCCACCCTTTGCCAGCTGTATGAATTTGGAAAAATTACATGATCTCTGCTTCCTATCTGTAAAATGGGTGAAATAGCATTAGATTCCTTGCAGGGCACATCGAAAAGGTCAAAGAAAACTAATATTGCCAGCCAGTTGGTAGTGCTAGTGGGGGGCAGGGAACAGGTGCAATACGTGTCCCTAAACAACCACAGTGGAACAAAATTTAGATTTGATAAAATCCTGGACGAAGGCAAAGCAGCCAGCATCGTTCTTTTAGTAACAAGCATCCTGGCAATATCAGTGGTCATGTGGGAAAAAAGTAAAGTCAAAAGGATTTAAAATAATTGTACATGGATGTCTTGTGAGAACTACCCTCTACCCTACCTAAACACCCAACCTAGATGAATAAACTTTTTTTTTAACTTGGCATACGATCATTTCTCTTTCCCCTCTGCCCTCCAGGTAAGGGGGAAAAACTGTACAAAGCAAGACTTAGTCTTATAATATGCTAGATAGGCACTTGGATATTTTCAATTCTAAACGTAAAAAACAAATTCCGACCTCCACTCATTATAGAATCTCAATTCAGTTTGAAATAAAACATCCTCTCCTCGTGCCCTTTTTACTCTTAAGTGAGTTATAGGTGAAAAGAGCAGAACTCAGAAACCCAACTATCCAGGTTTGGCTCTGCCTGTGACCATTACTGTGTGGCTTGGGACAAGTTACTTTACCTCTCTGACATGATTTTTCTCATCTAGAAAATGGAATGACACCTGTATGATATCTCGCTGTCTCTTTGCAAGAACAGGTGAAATGTTGCCCATGAAAGTCTTAGCACAGTACCCAGCACACAGCAAATGCTCAGTGGAGTCTCACTTTAGATTATTGTTCCATGCCCCAGACGAGACACTCAGAGAATGTGATTTGCCAGAGTTCATGAAAACCAGCTCTGTGGGACTCCAGAACCCAGAATTCTGCTTCTGCTGCCTGCCGCCACTGGAATGGATGCTGCCTGGGCTGCTCAGCCACTGCTTCTTCCCGCAAAGCTCTAGCTCGCCCCTCATCCCATCCTCCTGTTGTCCCACCAGGCAACCTAACTGCCATTTTCCAGCACCTGGCAGCACATTAAGGTCCTGGTTTCTGATGTCTAACACACCTGGGCTGCCGTTTCCTTTCTGTGGGACCCTGAACTTACTTCCTCAACCTTAAACCTCAGTTTGCTGAAGAATAGGAATCAGAATGCCTGTGTGCTAGGGCCGGTCACAGAATACATTCATGGTGCTGACGTTTTATATCCTGAGCACTTACTTATTCTGGCCCAAGCTGGTGCCTACTTGCTTCACACAGATGAACAAACTCATGTAATCCTCAGAACAACCCAAAGACTGAGAGACCACTGTTATGATGTCTATCGGACAGATGCGGAGTCTGGGGCACAGAGAAGTGAAGTGACTTGCCCTGGGTCACACAGTAGCAAACGTTGGATGTGGGACTTGGTAGGACCAGCTGCATGTATCCCATGGAAAAGATGTTTTATTTGATGTAAAGGCCAGGATTTCCTACACCCATGACCATGTTTGTTGGGTTTTCTTTCTTTTCTTTTTTTTATTCACTCCAGATGAAAACAATGAAGAAAATTTTTTTTTCTTTGTTCCTTTGTTTTTTTAAATGCCACCTCTTCTCCTGCCAGCTCTGAGACCTTGGGGCAAGTCGGTCCACTTCAGTGAGACACTCATCCTCTTAAAGAGAGGCTCTAATCGCCCTTGAGTAGAGTTCTGTGCTTGAAGCAATGAGGTCATGCTCAGAAAAAGTCCCCTCACTTGGCCAAGGTTCCTACAGAGGGGCCGTTGTCTGTGACAAACGTGAAGCAGGCCTGTGGCAAGAGCGAAGATGGGACCCGGCCGCCTCCCCAACCCCCCATCACCTCCACCCCCACCGCCGTACAGGGGCTGAGGTCTTCCTCGCGTTCTCATCCGCCCTCTCCTCTTCCTGCGCGCTCCAGCTGCAGGGGCGGGGTATGGCGGGACACAGCTGGTTCTCCGGTGTCCCCTCCTGAATCCAGTCCCGCCAGGACGGAAATAACCTGCTCCAGATCCGGCCTGACTGGTTCTCAGCCCCATGGGAGAGGCGGCAAGGGGCGGTGGGGGACCCTGGATGGGGAGACCCCGGCCCTGGGGGATGCAGTGTGTGCCTCCTGAGGCCACGTGGCTGCGCAGGGCGCGGGCTTAAGCGGCTGCGGTCTTTAACGCCGTCGGTCCTGCTTTCCTGCGGACCTGACTGGGAACCCCGACCCACTCCTGCTTCTCACTTACCTCGCGGTCCTCGCTGAGCGGGGCCGGGGCGCTCTGGCTCGGCTCAAGCTGAGACCCGCTGTCCTGTGTTCGGAGCCTGCCTCGGCCTCCTGGGCCCAGACCCGCGCCTTCTTCCTCCTTCCTCCGGGCCGGATCTCACCTGGCAAAGGAAGTATCCTGCGGAACCTGGAAGGGGACCAGGACCCAGGCGTCCGGGTCCACGGTGCCACCTCCTTCCGCCCCCTCCTTTCTCAGGCCTCAGGAGTCCTGACTTCCAGCTCTTACTCCTCGGCCTAGGAGTCAAGGGTCCCGGTCCCTCCCCGGCTCAGACCCAGGAGTCCAGACCCCACCCCTGGCATCGGTCCCTTCTGTACCTGCACCGGGACTGAAATGTCAGCCCCTCTTGGGGGCCATGGTAGGAACCCAAACGGGCGCGGAGTCACCGCCCAGTCCAGTTCAGTCCATCCGGGGCAGACAGGGTTAAGGGGCAGGCTCCGCCTAGCCTTCCTTATCCCCCAAAAGTTTGCCTCTAGGATTTAAAGGACTAGAAAGCTGTGGAGCAAAAGCTGAGGCCCCTCGGGGCTGAGTGTGGGGGTGGGAGGAGGCCGGGACTGGGAGTGCACCGAAGACACAGAGGGGGTGGGGGATGTACGGGGCGCGCCCCTAGCCCGGCCCCTCCCCCTGCCCAGCTAGGAATTTCCTGAAACTGGGGAAGTCTGGCTGTTTGGAAGAGTAATTTCTTCCAGATTGCAGCTGTTAGGGGAGTATGTGTGTGTGTGGAGAGGAGAGAGAGAGAGAGAGAGAGAGAGAGAGAGAGAGAGAGAGAGAGAGAGAGAGAGAGAAAGAGAGACAGAGGCAGAGATTGAGACAGAGCAATAGATAAGATTAGCCAGTGAGACTGGCAGGAGGATGGGTGGCAATCCAGGAGGTAGCTCCCATCCTACTGTGGAGACTTCCCTGGCTGAATTTCCCTGCCCAAAGCTGTTCATCCACAGACAGGTCAATACTTCACTGAGCGCCTGTGCCTCGCCACGACAAGAGGGTCAAATTTAGGTGTTAGAAACATCCCTCAGGGGCAGGTTTGAGGGAGGGCCTGACATGGAGGAAGCAGAGTCCTGGGCTTCGTGCTTCGTCGTGACCTGGGTTGGGTTGTGCGGCTAGAGAGGACAGAGTCAATTTAACTGATAACAACTCTGGAGGGAGGAGTGGGAGTTTATAAAGCCAGGAAAGGAGGAAAACAATTCAGAGCAGGCTAGGAGGCCAGGTGGAGCAGAGGGCACTGAGGCATGGGGTGGCATGTTGTTTGCCTGGTTTTCTTGGAGAGATCAGCTCGAAAGCCCCTGGAGCTTAGGCTTTGTCCTGGAGACTGTGGGGACCAAGCAAAGCAGAGTATGAACAGGAATAATGGGGCTCAGAGCCAGGTAGTGAAATGTTCCCCCAGGTTCCACATGGGGGGATGGCTGGAACAAGATTGGGACTCACATCAGAGCAGAATTTAAGGGTGGGTAGTGGTCACTCAAAACTTAGTAACCAAAATAATATATTTAAGAAACATATTCTTGTTAACTATTCTTATTGATGTTAAATTCATATGACATAAGATTAATAATTTTGAGGTGGCATTTGGTGCATTCCCAGTCTTGTCCAGCTATCACCTCTATCTAGGTCCAGAACATTTTCATCACCCCAAAAGGAAACCCCATACCCATTAGCAGTCACCCCCCTATCCACTCCCTGCTCCTCGAGTCTCCTGGCAAGTATTAATCTATTTTCTGTCTCTATGAATTTGCCTGTTCTGGACATTTCATATACATGAATTTATCCGATATGTGACCTTTCGTGTTGGGCTCCTTTTACTCAGCCTCACGTCTTTCAAGATTCATTTACGTCGTAGCACGTGTCAGTGCTTCATTCTTTCTATGGCTGAATAATATTTTATTGTATGGATAGAATGCATTTTGTTTAAGATAAATGATATTTAAACGCAATATCTTTTAAAAGCGCAAAAAATGCCATAATGAATAAAATATCAAAACTTCAGATGAAGACAGGATTAGGGTTATGATGAACTGTATTGGAGCCTGAGGCAAAAGGAAAAATCAGTTACATGGATCCCGTGATCCCGTCTTTGTTGAAACTTGATTCTTTGTTACTCATAGATGCGTTATTTATTCTTTTTGTTGCATTTATTCATTTGCTGCATTACAATGGTGTGGATTGTAGTGACTGAATCTTTGGTGCTTCCTTGAATTTTTCTTGCTATGCCCTAGAACCCCAGGAGGGGGCTGAGTTGGGGTGGGGACCCAAGGATGGAGAGGAAGGTTCAGACCAAAAGGGTTTTGGGAGGCAAGTTCCCTTGGACTTTGGAACTGAAAGGGATGGGGTTGCCAGAGAGAAGAGCCAAGGATGATGCTAATAGTTTCCCATCACTTCTGTAACAGGTGACCACAACTCATGTAGTTTTCAACCACTCGCATTTATTATCTTGCAGTTTCTGTAGGGCAGAGTTTGAGTGGGTCCTGTGGGTCAAAATCAAGGTGTCATCAGGTCTGCGCCCTTACTTGGGACAGTCCTCTCCCCAGTTCATTCAGGTGTTGGCTGAATTCAATTCCTGGTGGTAACGGGACTGGAGTACTTCACTTTTGGTTTTCAGCTGGGGTTGGTCTGTTCCAGAGTCTGCCTGCATCCTTCTCTTTCGTTCCATGTGGCTCTCCACCCGCAATGGCAGCCTGAATCCCTCTGATGCTTGAAATCTCCCTGATTTGTGGATCTGCTCCATTACCGCTGCATCCAGCCAGAGAAAGTGCTCAGCTTTTAGGGCTCGTGTGATTAGACGGAGCCCACGTAGATAATAGGTGTATCAGTCAGGATTCTCCAGGGAGGCAGAACCAGTGGGAGACAATTACACACAAGTATACATGTGTCTTCATATATATTAAGATATATAGAATGAAGATGTCTATCTAGTTAAGTTATATCTAGTATATACAAAAATATGAACTTTTACTGATTACCAAGTGATACATGTACATATCTATTTATCTTTCTCTATATACATATACGTATACACATACACACATGTATGTATGTATGTATGTATGCATGTATTTGGTAATGGATATGTATTTGTGTCCAACTTGGTAATCAGTAAAAGTTATCTATAACTATAGATACATAAAGATATGTATGTATATGTACATGTATGTATCTAATTTATTTCAAGTAGTTGGACTTTGCAGTGCTGGGTGCTGGCAAGTCCAGAATCTGTAGGTCAGACTGGAAACCCTCGGTTAGGTAGGAGAGAATGCTGCAGTCTTGAGAAAGAATTGCTTCTTCCTCAGGGAAACCTCCACTTTGCTCTGTAGGCCTTTGACTGATTGGATGAGGCCCACCCACACTCTCAAGGGAAATCTAATTTAGAGTCGACGGACTGTACGTGTTAATCACACCTACAAAATACCTCCACAGCAACACCTGGATTCATGTGAGGTTGAATGACCAGATACTATAGCCCAGCCAAGCAGACACATAGAATTAACCATCATACTGTGACCGACTCGAAATTATTAATAATTCTGAACTAGGGACCCCACATTTTCATTTGCAATGTATCCCCCCCCATTATGTACCCAGTTCTGGATTGAAGCATGCAGGAAGAGCAGGAAGAGCAGAGGCCTGGGAGGATGCATCTGAGCAGGGTGGCATTTGAGAGATAAGAAGAAAAGGACCTAGGCAAGGTCCTGGCAGCAGCCAGAGAAAGAGGAGGAGGAGAGAGAGATGGTTCCAGAAGCTCAGGGAGGATTCAAGAACCCCCTCTTTATAGTCTCAAATGCAGGTCAAGTATGATAAAAAGATTCACTGGACTTAGTAACATCCCAGATGTCACCGATGGCCTGAGTGAGAGCTTTCCAAAGTGACCTGGACAGGCAGAAGTCAGATTGCAGTGGGTGATGTGTGTGTGTGTGTGTGTGTGTGTGTGTCTGTGTGTCTGTGTGTGTCTGTGTGTGTGTGTAGGTGAAGTGCAGAGAAATCAGTGGGTACCCTGGGGAGAGAGACATGGTATGTTTGGAGGGAGAGGTGGGGCTCAGAGAGTTTCGTTTCTTTGGTTGGTTCAGACACATTTGTTATAATTTTGTTTATTTTTTGAGAGGAAAAAATTGAACTAATAAGGTTTTAGTAACTTTCTCCAATCCATATGTCCCCTGAAATTAGTTTGGGGTGCACACCTCCCAAACTAGCCAGGTTCTCACAAACTCACAAACCAGCATTTTCCATCCTGCTGTCACCATTCGAGACTGGAATATCTTTGCCGTGGGGGCATTCTGTGCACTGCTGGGTGGTCTGTGGCATCTCTGGGCTCCACCCTCCAAATGCCAGTAACACTGCACACCCTCACCTATATGTGAAAACCAACAATATTTCCAGATGTACCTGTCGGGGTAGTGCCCCTGGGTAAGAGCCACTGACCTAGATGGTGATCAAAGAAAACGCATCTTAAATACACAAATGAACTTCTGTGGATGATTGTATATTACCACTTCTTCTTCTTCTTCTTCTTTTTTTACTTAGCAGTTTCTTTTGGGACTCAATCATTGTTACTACATGTAAATTTTAAAAGGAGACAAGCCTATTTCAGTATTTAAAAAAAGGTATATAATAATAATATCTAAATTTATTGAGTGCTTAGAATCTTCTAGGAGCTGTTTTAAGCCTTTTCCATATGTACGCTCATTTATTCCTTGCAATAACTCTGTGGGGAGTGAGGTTGATATTATTATCCTCATTTTACAGATGGAGAAACTGAGGCATAGAGAGTTTTTCTTCATTTTTAAAGTTTATTTATTTACTTTAATTTTTAGGTGACTTAGCTAATGCATTGGCATCAGGCAGGCTTGGCTTTGATTCCTTGCCACATGGCCCAAGGCACGTCACTTTTCAACTCTTAGCTTAAGTTTCTTCATGTACGTCAGATGTCCAAGCATCCTCACAGCAATTCCCACAATCATCCGTGAAAGTAGCAATTGTTACTTAACATGGACAGTTTATCAAACTGTGTCCAGGCATGTGATGGTGGTGATACCAGTGTTAATAGCAGCAACGACTCACAGCCCTGACTGAGTGCTAGCTGTGTGTCAGGCATCTCACAGGTATAAACTAGTTTCTCACCAAAACCTTGTGAAGTAGATACTGGTATGATCATTCTAAATGACGGAATAGAAGCATGTGAGTGGCTTTCCCTAAGTCACACAGTTGACAAAAGGCACAATATGACAACCTCTGACCTCCAGTCCTCCAAACATCTCTACAAAGCCAATGCCATTATCACTGCTTTTTTTATAGAAAAGCTAACTGAGCCTCAGAAAGGCCAAATGATGTCCCAAGGACACAGAGCTAGCAAGAGGCACTTCTAGATTAGAAACCAATTTGACGTGACCCCAATTTGTTATGTTTTGGTCGCGCCCAATGGCTGACATATTGAGCGTCATCTGGGAAGAGACACTCTGAAGTAAACAGGGGAGAACTACTGTTCTAGGACACCGTCCAGTCCCTGCCGTCACGATGTTGCATGTGGGGTTCTCATATGGAGCTTCCAGATTCTATCTGTATTCAAGATCCACGGATTGCGAGGGGAGTCTGGATTAATGTTAGCTACTGCAATCCCCTAGTATTTTTCCAGTTTACCCTTCTGCTCTGAGTGCCTTTTACTAGACCCCTGAGTAGAGACTATATAGGACGATCAAAGATGGGGCCTCAGCTAATGCAAAATTGCCAACTGGGTTATCAGGAACAGTGGAAGTGGGGTTGCCCCCTCAGGCTCTAACCATGGTGCTGAAATTGGGTCCGAATGCAAAGTCTCAGTCAGCACCACGGACAGATTCAGCAGACACCCCACCCCCACCCCACCCCCACTCCTCACCCTCCTGGGGTTAGGTCCTGGTGGGTGAATTAGCGAGGGTGTCTAGATTCAGGTCCATTCAGGTCCAGGTGGATTGTGGACACCCATAGAAGGAGCCAGAATTTTTCACGAGGTCAGGAAGCTGAACACGTAGATGATGGTCAACTTGACCACAATTGTCTGGAGAAGGCACTTTTTCTTCTGCTCTACATGGGACAGGCAGAGAGGAAGCCAAAGTGGAAGTATCCTGGACTTGGCTTGGTCACAATGTTGTCTTCTCTGCATATGCTGTGAGTGTAACACTATGAGCATAATGAAGATGTCCTCATAAAATGTCAGGGCCATGCTGTCTGCTTTACAAACATTGCATCATTTCTTTTTCCTCCCTATTGCAGTAAAGTTCACAAAACATAACATCAACCATTAAACATTTAAAAGTGCACAATTAAATGGCATTTGATACATTCACAATCTTGTGTAACCATTGTGTGTGTGTATGTGCATGCATGTTTGTATGTAATGGAATTTGCTCACGCAATTAGGGGGGTTGGCAAGTTCAAAATCTGAAGGGTAGGTTGAAAACCTAGGAGAGCTGAGGTTGCAGTTCAAGTCCAAAGGCTATCTGCTGGCCAAGTGCCTTCTTCCTCAGGGGAGGTCAGTATTTCATTCTATTCAGACCATTAGCTGATTGGATGAGGCTCACTCACACTATGGAGAGTAATCTGCTTTACTCAAAGTCTGCTGATTTAAAAGTTAATACCACCCACAAACACCACTGTAGAAATATCCAGTCAACTGTGTTGACCCCAGTCCAGCCAAGTTCACAGAGAATTAACCATGACAAGTCCACCCCTTGTCGACGTGGCACACATATGAATCTCTTTACACCACACTTAATCTCCAGATACAGACAACAACAAAGTCGCACTTTCACCTAGCGTGATACAACTATCTTGCCTACAATGAAAAATGCACTGGCCCTTTCTCCAGAAGAGGATGTAAAGTCTTGGTGATGTCTATTCTTCTCCTTGAAATCTCATAACTAAAATACTACAAAGTAAAGTTAACAATATGTAAATTCCATGATATACAATCAATACATCTTATGTTACATAATAATGGGATAAAAGAGGGAAGAAAACAAAGGCAGATACAGATATTGATATGGGCATATTCATGACAAAATAAGGAAGAAATACTCGTGGCAATTACAGCCTTCATTTCAGTAACTAGTGCCATGGTTTTAGCTGGCATTTGTAATTGCCTTCTTCCACTACCTATTCCATACTCTCTTTGTCCTGGGTAAGCACCTCAGTGGGTCACGCTTCTTTACCTGGTGTAGTGACCCAAGTCTACTCTTCTTCCTGGAGGGTCTGGGCTTCTAGTAGTCCTACCTGGACTGGATCGTGGTGCTTTTCCATTGATCTTATTCATAGGACTCATAGGTGAGGGATCTCCTGTATCCCAGATGCACTCTTCTTCGCCTCCACTGGGGGAGCCGTCCAATCTCCTCTGGGTGATCAGGACCAATCACCCCACCAGTACGCTAACTCCTTTCTTTTGTCTGTCGATTCAGAAGCACAAGACCCCAAATGGACAGGCAGCAGTATTCATGCTCAAAAGAATAATCATTGCGTCTTCTGGTGGAAGCATTCCTCCCCTTGGAAATAAGGCCTCCAGGTGAGCAGAGCATAAGGTCACAGGCACAGGAAGAAAAGATTTTGCTAGTCGATCGCTAGGGGTGATAGTGGTGTCATCCCCATTACCGTCCCTCTTTCAGCTCAAGAAGGGAGAGGAAGAGAATGCACCCCCTCCCTCTTTGTTCTGTAGGGGCCTCAGGTTTTTGAGTGGGCCACCCACAGTGGAGAGGGCTGATTTCTTCACTCAGCCCATGGAGTCAAAGCCAATCTCCTCCAGAAACCCTCTTGGACATGCCCAGAAATAGTGTTTCCCAGCTCTCAAGGTCCCTTAGTCCACTCAGCTGACACATAAAGTAACTGTCACAGATGGTGCTTTTCTCCTGAACTCTGGCCTGTCCGACTCAGACTGAGGTGGACAGGTGGGCATAGATCTCTTCGCAAGGGACGGGGTGCAGAGGCTGCTTTTGTCGGAAAAGATTCCTGAATATTCTATCCCATCCCCCCAACCACCAGGGATAGCTGACCAAGGTCCACGTCTGCTCAAGTGAATAGACATCCCGTGACTCAGGCAACGAGGCTGCAGTGGGGAGTCACTATGCTTTGGGCTCCATTGGCTGTGACGGTGACACTCCCCCAATTATGCACATCCTGGCGGGGAGCAGACCTCGGGCCAGGGAGGGGGTGTGGCTGCCTTGGCGCCTGTGTCGCTGAGCGGAATTCCACCTTGCCGTGGCACAAAGCAGATCGTTCTTTTTCCGGAATCTGTCCCGCATTACGAGATATCGAGTCTGCCCAACCCTCACACCTCCCTGCCATCCCCACCCCGATCCTTGAACACGTGGACCATCTCTCCTTTCTTTCCCGTGTCCCTTGTGTTATTTCTTAACGTCTGTCCTCACAGATTTGGGTCCCGTCCACGACTGCCCGCTTGGTTACTTAGCGAGTTGCCGATTGCTGCAGGGCTTGTAAGCGAGGCTGCCCCGAGCTGTCGCCACAAAGAAACGTTTGGGATGTGCACCACCAAGACCCCGGAGCGGGACCTCACGGCCAGCAGAGCTGGGAGCCTGCTGCTGGGGGCGCGCGTCCTCCTGCGCGTTTGCCGTCAGAATAGAAAGGAACGTTGCCGAGGCCCGCTAGAGGGCGCCAGCGTCCCTTACGCACTAATTTTTGTGTCTTTTTTTTTAAAATGGAAAAGACAAGGGAGTTCGATCCGCAGCGCGAACGGAGAGTGGACCCCAGAGAGCCCCGAGCCGCCGCCGCAGGCCTAGTTACCATCACGCACCGGGAGAAGCCGCAGCTACCGCAGCCGGCCCCAGCCGTCGTCACCGCAAGCGTGAGCCGCGAGGCCGAGCCCCAGCAGCCGCCAGCCGCGCGCTCCCTCAGCGCTGCGGACACCAAGGCCGCACCACCAGCAGCCGCACAGCGAGCAGCGAGCCCCGCGGCCTCACGTCGGCGGCGCCTGCCAGCGGGGACAAGAAGGTCATCGCGACGAAGGTTTCGGGAACAGTAAAACGGTTCAGTGTGAGAAACGGATATGGTTTCATCAACAGGAATGATACCGAGGAAGATGTATTTGTACACCAGACTGCCGTAAAGAAGACTAACCCCAGGAAGTACGTCGGCAGGGTAGGAGACAGACTGTGCAGTGTGGTGGTGTTGAAGGAGAAAGGGTGCAGAGGCAGCAAGTGTCACAGGCCCTGGTGGAGCTCCGGTGCAAGGCAGGAAACACGCAGCAGACCGTAACCATTGCAGACGCTATCCGCGTCGCAGGGGGTCTTCGCAGTTACCAGCAGGATGACCAGAATGCTGAGAGTGCTGGGAATAAAGAGGGATTGGAGGATGCTCCCGAAGGCCAGGCCCAACGGCGCCGGCGCTACCGCAGGCGAGGGTTCCCACCCTACAATACATGGGCGGAGACCCTGTGGGCGTGGACCACAGTATTCCAACCCTCCTGTGCAAGAAGTGACGGAGGGAGCTGATACCCGGGGTGCAGGAGAACGCGATAGACCAGTGAAACAGAATATGTATCGGGGCTATAGACCACGATTCCGCAGGGGTCCTTCTCACCAAAGACAGCCGAGAGAGGACAGCAATGAAGAAGATAAGGAAAATCAAGGAGATGAGACCCGCGGTCAGCAGCGACCTCAACGTCAGTACCGCCGTCACTTCAGTAACCGACGCAGATGCCCAGAATGCCCTAAACCACAAGGTGACAAAGAGACAAAAGCAGCAGATCCACCAGCTGAGAATTCGTCACCCCCCCCCCCAACACACACACACACATACACAAACCCCAGGCTGAGCAGGGCGGGGCCGAGTAAAAGCCGGCTTACCATCTCTACCATCATCCTGTTTGGTCATCCAACAGGAAGAACTGAATATGAAATTCCAGCAATAAGAAATGAACTCAAGATTGGAGCTAAAGCCTTAAGTGCTTGCTTTTTTGTCTGTTAACCAGATAACTAGAACTATCTGCATTATCTATGCGGCATGGGGTTTTTATTATTTTTACCTGGAGATGTCTCTTTTTAGTATTGACAAACGTGTTTTAAAAAAGAAAGGCTCGTTTTTCTCAACACACCTTTGAAGATTTTTAAATTATTTCATATCTGTCAGGTTGAGATTTCTAAGAACTTCAGTTTTAATTTGTAATAAAAGCTTGCAACTTGATTTTTTCCAAAAAAATTTAAAAAGTCCACTGCAAGCACCTGTTCATAAAGTCTTAAATATTTATAGGGGAGAAAGAAGATAAGAAATCTGCATGCCTGTTACAGGCTTACTATTAGAACTGTTATTGTGCAGTAAAAAAAAATCTATGTTTTTAAAGTTCAACGAAAACTCAGCCAACTCTTACCACAGCACAATCACTGTTTTCATTCTAAGCAAACATTAGCGCAGTGAATCCTCTATTTTTCCCTCTGTTTTCCTTGGAAAAAACCAGAGTCCGAAACATTAACAGACATGCCCGAGGTCGGTCGGCTCTAAGGGACAGGGGTGCAGCGCCGCGGTGGGGGGCCCGACTCAGTGTTCTGACCCCAGGACAGACTCCATTTCCTGAGCTGGGAGGTTCTGTCCTGGCTCAGTCAGGGTGGGGGCCCGGCCTCCCTTGTCAATTTTAGTTCGTGCTTATCTTTCGTTTTCTATTTGTACGGTGCTTCCTCCAGAGATCTGTTTCCTAAACCTATAGTTTTTATATTTGTGTTCTTGGGATAAGTCCTATACTGAGTTTCTCTCTCTCCTCTTTCCCTCTCCCTCTCCCCCCATCTCTGCATCTGGCTCTGTCTCTTTCTCCTACTTGTCAATGATTAGTGTACTAATCAGGATTCTCCAGATAAACAGAACAAATAGGGTCTGAGATGTAGATTACTTAGATATATATAAGGGGAGATTTAGTCCAGCAATAGGCTCACGAGTCATGGACACTTGAACCCCACCATCCGCCACGTGCACACAGGAAAACCAGCAGAGCCGGCGGTGTGACTCAGTTCAGTCCCTGGGCCTGAGAGCCAGGAGCTGCATGTCCAAGAGCAGAGAACATGGACATCCCAGCTCAAGATATCGACAGAGAGAGAGAGAGAGAGAGAGAGAGAGAGAGAGAGAGAGAGAGGAGAGAGAGAGCACCCACTTCCCCCTTTGTTCTGTAGGGACCTCAGGGGGTTGGGTGTGCAGGCCACATTGGGGAGGGCCAATGTCCTTAGCCCACTGAGTTAAAGCAAATCTCCTCAAGAAACCCCTCCCAGATACGCCCAGAAATAATGTTTTCCCAGCTCTCAGGGTCCTTTTGTCCACTCAGCTGACATATATGGTAACCATCACAGGTAGATGATGTATTTCTCCTAAACTCTAGCCTTTCTGACTCGGACTGAGGTGGACGGGTGGGCACAGGGCTCTCAGCAGGGAACAAGGTGACAAAGCTGCATTTGTAGGAAAGGATTCCTGAATAGTCTATCACCCCCACAAGTATGGGCAGCTGACGAGGTCCATGTCTACTCCAGTGATTCAGGCAGCAAGGACGCAGTGAGGAGAGACACGATTTAGGGGAAATTAAATAAAACAAAGTCCCAAACTTCTCCTTCTCGGGGTTTGGAGGGAAGAGGAGACAGGTTTGGGAAGAGGACCAAGTGGACATCAGGACCAGTCTTTGCTTCTGGATCCTTCAACCTGCAGATACAGGGGCCAAGACAGGGCTCTGGGGTTCAGGGACCATTCTGCCTGGAAGGATGTCCCTCCTGCTCCAGGGTCCCTAGGTGCCACGTTTAGCACTCCTGGCAGCTCAGTGCAGCCAGGTAGGTGGAAAGGGGCCTACCTTGCACTTGCCCACCCCATTCTCTTAAGGGTTTGGGGAGGGGATACCAGGAGCTATGGGAGTCCCTGTGGTGGGAGGGGAGACCATACCTAGACCAGACAGGGAAGGAGTGGATGATCAGACGCGGCCACTGAACCCCTGAGACAAAGTAGACATTGAGATGACCAGAAGGGTCCCTAGGCCCTGAGGGAGTAGAGAGATGGTGGACTCCGGGAGCAATGGGCACGGACCTCAACAGGGTCCCTAGCAAGCTGGTGAACAAGCCCCACAGATCCGATCAGCTCAGACCCAGGGGCCAGCAGGAGGACGCAGAATGTCCACTCCCAACAGTCGCATCGACCACCCACTGCCTGGACACCATCCTGGGCAGGAATGTGGACAGAGGGACCCTGAAAGATGGAATTCAAGCTAATGGGTGTTCGCAATGATTGAGAAGGACTCTGTGTGTGTGTGTGTGTGTGTGTGTGTGTGTGTGTTTGTGTGTGTGAGTGTGTGAGTGTGGGTGTGTGTGTTCCCTGTTATCAGGATGGGCAGCTCCCAAAGAAGGCCAGATCAATGATGGACTTAGCATGAGTGATCACTGGTGGGCAGTAAGTGGCACTGGGCAGTCGCTGTTTTTGTCTTTACACAAACAGAGGAGGACGAGCTGCCTCTTCCTGTTCTTCGGGAATGGAAGGCGCTCGTTTTCCCCTAGAGAGAGAGAGGCTTTTCTGAGGGGAGTGGCTCCGACCACAGGCCCCAGTGTCCCTGCGGCATGTGGGGGACACCGTCCACTGTGGCCACACTGCCCACATCCTCAGGGCCATTTCCTGGTTCTGTCCCAGGGCAGAGCTCATGGTCTGGACCCTCCGTTTTTTTACAGCACCGCATCAGCTTGGTCGGGGATACGGAGGTCTGGGCCAAGCTCATGAAGCACATGGGCCTCGGTGCTGGAGGGATGGCAGACACTATAGCCCGATTCTCTCCTCCTTGGACCACAGTTACCACGGGGCTGAGTCTTCCTGGGCTGGAGCGTGAGGCCTGGGGAGAGCAGATCTGTGCCTCGGAGAGGCTGAGTCCCACCCGTCCAGGAGGAGATGACGACTGGCACTGCAGACCCCTCTGCTGTCTCTGTCAGACCTCACCTGCTGACCCAGGACACTGAGGAAGTCCCTTCTGAGGACCCAGCCCTGCCTGGGAGCCCGCCTGGCGCTGCAGCCTCAGCAGCCACTCCCTGGGCCGTGACCCCGGAAGCCTCAGGTCTTGCCCTCCTGTACTGATTCTCCCGTCTCCTCCTCATGGGGCCAACCCCTACCCTGGGGGGTCATGATGGTACATCAGAGTCAGTGACAGGGACTTCGAGACCATCTTCCCTAGTCCCAGTGCCTGCACCCTGGTCACAAACAGACCCAGGGATGCCCGTCAGGGTCCACACGAGAATCCAGATGGGAATCCAGCCACCGGCCCAGATCCATCTGGTTCTTTGCAAACTTAACCTTCCAAGAAGCACGCCCCCCGACCCGATACACCTACGTTTGGACAACATAACTGTTTCTTAGGTACATTCACTTCTGTAGACTTAGGGCTTTCGATTTAGAAATAACTGGAGCCGGCTGGGAGGCAGGGGGACGTGCAGAGCACAGCCCAGGGTCACGGGACAGAGACAAGGGCATCTGCCTGAGCACGGTGCCGCTTGTCTTGGACAGCAGGAGGGACCCCGACTGAGTGTCCTTCCAGCATGCCACTCATCTGTCTGTGCCACTCACCGCCTGATAATAGCATGAAGTTGTCAGAGGAGAATTTTATGGTGCCTGTTTTGCGTGTGAGAAACCGAAGAGTGTGCATGAGGAAACGTGTGGTTTGGAAACAGTCGGCCTGTTAGGACAAGAAGCCAAGCCAGGAGTTTCCCCACCTGTATTCTGCCCGTCTGTCAAGTGTCTATGTATCTATATATGTAACCACCAATCTATATTCTATGTACGTATTTATATATATCCAAATATCTGCGTATCTATACATGTTACTATGTATCTATATATGTAATACCAATCTATGTATCTATGTACGCACATATCTACATAATTATATAGCCATGTAGCTGTCTACCTATCTATCATTTATTAATCCATCCAGCTCTACCTCCATCGATCTACCCATTCATCATCTAGCTATATCTTTATCTCCCATGTATGTATGTATCTATTATCCATCTACCCATTTTTACCTATCCACCTATCGTCTCTCTGTTTATGTCTCTATTACGTATCTATTATGAATTAATTCTGTGTGAGTTTATCTGGACATGGGTTCAGCCCGGTTATAAAATATCTCACTAACAATGTCTCCGGGAAACCAATGCCGCTGTGTGCCCCAAGAGGGAAGCAAGAGTTGGGCCTGGGGGGTGCCCGATTCCCTTCCTGTGAGACCACGGAAATGAGCCCTGTGTGACATAGACCCTGAGAACACATGCCACACACTTCCAGAACTGCAGGGCCCTGTCCTCCCACCCACAGGACAAGGACAGAGCAGACGGCGAGAGGCTGACCATGTCCCTCAATCTCATGCCCCTTCTGGGGCTCGGTGAGTCAGAACAGGGGGTAGGGACCTCAGGGACAGGGGATGGGAGGCTCTGGGGTAGGATCCAGGCCTAATTTCAGTCCGGCCTCTAGTCCAGCACCTGGTGGCCCTGGGGAGGAGAGTTGCCACTGCAGTTTCTGTTTGCACGTATCACTTGGACCTAAGCTGACCGTGGGGTACCGGGGCCTCCATCGTGTCCTGGACACTGGGCTGGTGATAGGTCACATACAGAAGGACTGGTGAGGATGGGCTCTAGTTGACAGATCACTGGGAACTTGCCTGGAACCTGCTATAGAGGAAGAAGAAGTCACATGTGTGAGAGTGGTTTGGAGATAACGGTGGCGAAGTCTTTCCCTGAAGCCCACCAGTCGGACCCCGCTTAAGGAAACAGGGTGATTTCCTCATTGGGGCTTCTCTTCCAGTGCTCTGCCTGGCCCAGGTGATCCACACGCAGGACGGTGAGTCACTTCTACACGAGTCCTAGATGCCCTCCCGCCCCAAGGGTCCCAGATAGACCAGACGGATGTCCCTCCTTAGTCTCTCCCGACAGTCGCAAACTCCCATGGGACGTCACCACTGGTTCCAAGACTCCTCAGATCCAGAAGATCCACAATTGACCCTGACCCTCGCCTGCCCAAACCCGACTCCTCATCACCCCCTCTTTTCCTTTCGGTGAATGTGTGGGCCAAGGGCCAGAGAGCACAGTCGTCCTTGATCCCTTTATCTCGTCCCCACACTCACTCTACCACAGAACCCTGACGATTTACCCCATGTGTCCTCACACGTGCCCTGTCCCCTCTGGGCGCCATCTCCCCGGTCTGAGCTCCATCAGCTCACACCCCCAAAGCACCTCTAGGGCCTCCAGGGGTGTCTCACTGCTGGCTCTGCCCCGCTCTCTCCTGCAGGTGAACCTAGGAACCACACAGATGATGATTTTACTCTCAGGCTAAGACTCTTCACTGGTGAATTGAGGTCACATCAGGTCCCTTATCCAAGTGTCTCCTCTGGCCCTATCTATCTCTAGCCACATCTTGCCCTGCTCCGTCTGATTCACTTATCACCAGACCTGTGGATTCTCTTTGAATCGGGCTGTACTCATCCTGCAGGATGGTCTCACACGCTGAGCTCTCCACCTCCCACATCCCAGCCTCCCCTGATCTGCCCAGCTGAGCTACCTCCTACTTGTCTCTCAGATCTCAGCTCAGACACATGTTTCCTAGGATAAGTCTCCCTGACCCCCTAGACGGGGAAGGGGCCCCTTATTATGTGCTTTCCTTATGTGCCTGTGGGCACTCATCATAAGTCTGTCTGGCATCAAGGCCGTTCTCATTACTCTATATTATCTACCACATTGCTGCATGTCACTAGAGATGCAGGCTCCTCTCTTCTGCTCTACAAGTTTAGTGCATGGCCACCACCACTAATGCTGGTGCAAGATGGCTGCCAGAGCTCCAGCCATTGCATGTTTGCAGACTGGGTGGCAAAGAAGGGCAGAAGTAGAGGAAGGGCCCTCCGGACTTAATTGCCACCCTTTAAGCGCCCTCTTGGGAATCTCTCCAGCAAGGCCTCTTCCATCTCATCGGCATAGATAACCACACGGCTGCACAGAACTGCCTGTGTGGGTGCCAGGTGTCATCTTTTGTGCCACGAGGCAATGTGACCAGCTAAAAAGTGATGCTCTGATTCAAATGAGGATGTGAGTGTGGATGTCGTGGAGGCGACGGTCATCTATAGTTTCCCTCCTGTCTCTCACATGGAGGGAAAGACCATTTCTGCACGATGGACCTGAGATCCTGCTCTGCTTCCCTCCCAGAGGTCCTGCCCAGATCCTCTGTCTGTGCCAAGCCAGACACTGTGGTACCCCGGGGGTGGCCTGTGACCATCATGTGCCAGAGTCCTGCTGGGGCTGACATATTCTGCCTTGAAAAGAAGGATAGATGAGTTGAGCACAGGGCTCAGACAAACAAGTCTCAACGTGGTTCACAGGGGACAGAGGCCAGATTCCACATCGCAGCAAGTGAGGTCACTGCCGGCCGTTATTTCTGCCACTGTTACAAATGGCCCAGCTGGTCTGAGCGCAGTGAGCTCTTGGAGCTGCTGGTGACAGATGAGGATGTCTCCACTCTGTCCTCAGGTTTGTCCCAGGCCCCTGGGCCCTGTCCCCAGCTCGTCCGCTGTCCACAGTCCCCCTGCCCTCCTGCTGACCCTCAGTCCCTCTGGCTCCCCTGTCCCTGTGAACACATGTCCCTTTGCTGTCACATCAGGCTCAGGGCCCTGGAGTCCTGGTCCCACATAGACACCACGATGGCCAGGACACTGAGCCCAGTATCGGGGTGAAAAGGGAGGTAACTCTGCTGTGCTAGGTGGGGAGCGGGCTTCCAGACACCAGGTGAAGACAGACTCTGTTCAAGGGAACATGTGTCCTTTCTCTCAGGACGGTGGTAAGCATTCTTTACCACTGGGCCAGACTCTGTGGGGCCAGGCATGTGTCCCCTGTGGTGTGGTCCACCCTCCACTGGACAAGTCACATGGTCCAGGGGGCCCTGACCAGGGCACGATGGTGCTTTGGGGGACCTTTGGGATGAGTCTTTCTTTTCCCTTGCGTGGTCAGCCCCTGAGATGTCCTGGATGCTGGGTCCATTGGGAATGTTCCGACCCCCTCCATGTCCTCCCAGAGTCTCAGAGGAGCTGCTCCTTGCTGAGTCCAAGAGGTCAACAGGTGGGTGGGGAGCAGTGACCACCTCCCAGCAGAATGGAGTAGGGGCCTCTGCCTGTTTCCCGCCCACCCCCTCCTCCAAACACCTCCCAAGGATTCACGGGATGTCCTCTGGGATTGAATGATGGCCGGATGTGGCATGCCGGTGGACACTCAGGGTGGATAGAGGTCCAGCTGAGAGGGACGGACCCGACACGCCCCCCACATTAGCCCTTCTCCTGCCCCCTTCACAGGACCCACCAAAGTCGTCAGAACCCCACCCCCTCCTCGGCCGGTGAAGAGACCTCAGCCTGGAGGAGTCTGGGGAAAGGCTCTGCTCTGGGGACCAGGCTCCGCTAGAATTAGGGACTGTTAGGACAGAGCACAGGGCTGGCACCCGCAGGGCACCGGGTGTCACTACCATTCATAGCGACCTTGACAACAACACTAGGATGACTGGCAGGTGCCCGTCTGATCTCTAGGAGCCCCGCTTCTTTTAATTTCCGGAACAGAGTTCGAATTTCTTGCCCAAAGGCACAAGGCTCCGAAGGGGCAGAACCATCAGCCCTGGGGCGGCGGAGCCTGACCTCAGCCTTGGCTGCAGCTCTGCGCTGCCCCCTTGTGGGCAGGATCCTACCCTGCAGAGAACGGGACCAAGGAACGGAGGGACTGACGGCTCAACTTCCAAACTCGAACAGGAGGGGAGAGAAGGGCCCTCTTGAAGATTATGCCGGAGCAGCGACGAAGTCACCTGGAGGATGACAGAGCCCTCTCGGAGGGCCTTGAACGCTGCGCCGTTTAGGGGACACGGGAGGTCAGCACACAGGACACGGTGCATAAATCGGTGCCTGCCCAGCAAAACCGCGCAAACAGGTTCTTGTTAATACCCAGCAGAGAAATGTCTTCCCCTCCCCTCGTCTGCGCCAGGCGCCCGCCTACCGAGTGCTTGAGGCGCGCGGCGGCGAGGAGGATGGGTGCCCGTCCCCCGTGACTTTAATGAGAGTTAATTAGAATGAACAAAAGAAACGCAGATATCTCTATATGTGCAAATATAAATGTAAATGTGTAATTCCAACGCCAAATTTGAGATCTATAATTTAAATTATGTCAGAGTATATAATTAGACTATATTTTAAATACATAAGTAAAATAATTAACATAATAAAGCACATCCATGTATTATGACAGTAGAGTACATTATTCTGTATCATATAAAGTTGTTATACATTATATTACGTCATGTATTTCTAAATTAATAAATGTTAACGTTAACATAAATATACACCAAATTATATAATAAATACGTGTAATTGACGTATAGTATGTAACTTATATAGTATAAGTTCTTTAAAGTTATACATTTTTAAATGTTTGCATAATTATAGACATAAAAGTTAAATCATATAATTTTAAGTATGCATTAATATTTATTAAAATTAGTACATATTGTATGGGAGATGCAATAGACATCATGAATATATAAATATACATAAAATAAATATTATATGTGTATTGCATGTAATTTAAATCGTGGTACATGCCATAAAGAGAAGGCACGGCAGCCGAGGGGTTTTCCTGCCTTTAAAGAATGTTGAGGACTCAGCCCCAGGCATGTGTCCCCCTGTGGTGTGGTCCGCCCTCCACTGGACGAGTGATGAGGTCCAGGGGTACCTGAGCAGAGCAGGACAGTGCTTCTGGAACCTTCGGACTGAGGCTGCCCTTTCCCTATGCAGTCCTCTCCAGAGACGTCCTGGACGCAGGGTCCAGTGAGGAGGGACCCTTCAGCGTAGTGATGGGGGCGGGGTGTTGTGAGGGGCGTCCAACCCCTCAGATGAGTGGAAGCAGAGAATGCCATCCCTATGTCCCCATGTCTCTCTGTCTCCTTTCCGGGCAGTCTAGAGGAGTGGAGAGGAAGAGGCCAGGTGTAGGCGCTGCGGGAGGTGAGGGGCTAGGCCGAGTGGGACAGAGCAGGGTACTGAGGCTCAGTGCTTCTCCTTCACAGGAGCTCCTCAGCTCCCCACTGAGCTCCCCGCTGGGCAGTGGGATGGCAGTGGGGCAGAGGTCCTGCCTCTCCTCGTGGAAGGTGGACACTCAGCGGACAGAGAAACCTTGGTCCACCTGCAGCAGAAAGCCTGTCCCTTCCTGGGGGGTTGAGAGCCAGGAGGAGGAGACTCGCCCTAGATCTCTGGGGGAGTTTGATCAAAAGCAGCTCTGAATTTTCCAGCTGTGCCCTGAGGTCACCTAGCACACTGTCTGTGGAACCTAGGGGGTGTGTGGACCCAGGAGCTTAGGGTGGGGGTGGGTGGAGGGATCCAGGGGCAGGGGACTGGGTGTTCCCAGTGAAAGGAGGGTTCTCCACAGGGCTCAGGAGGCAGGTGGCCCTGAGACAGGGAGAGGCTACCTGAGACATCCGCCCCCCTTCTCTAACTCCTAGGAGGGCCCAGTGAGGTCAGCCACCCATCCACAGAAGGAGTCTTCCAGACAGGTAAGTCGCCTGGGAGTATACCCAGGGGGGTCGCTGGTGGGGACAGGTCCTTCTGGGGGGAGGAGGGAAAGAGCTCCTGTCATATAGGAAGAAGGCTGGGCCGGGTCTGGTCACTTGTCAGTGACCCCTGTCCTCCGCTTCCAGCCCCCGCCTCCCGGAATTACACGGCTGGGAACTGTGTCCGCACTGGCCTGGCCTGCACGGTCTTGCTGATCTTGGTGGGGATCCTGGCAGAAGCTGGGCACAGCCAGCGCAGGTCCCCGCACGCACAGCAGGGATGGAGGATAGAGGGCGCCCAACAGAGAGATTAGACCCCAGGCCGTCGGAAGGGACCTCCTCCAGTCTTGGGACTGACGCTGGAGCCTGAGGGGACACGGAGCTGCCTGCCCGTTGTGCGCCTGCCGGCGGGAGCGGATGCTCTGCGGACCGGTTGCGTCCTCGGAAGCGCAGAGGGAGCAGCAGTGACGTGCGCGCCTTTCCTGGGTGCTCAGTCTCCCCTCGCCAGGGTCTGACTCCAGGTCTGATCTGACACGACCGTGGCCCGCCCCACCCCTTCCTGGGTGTCCCTTCTCTCTGGGTTCTGACAGACCCCTCCGCCGCGCCTCGCCCCTCCCCTCCCCCTGCTGTCTCAGGGGCCCCCGGGGCTCAGCTCCGCCCCTTTACTCTGCTCTCTGCTTCTCGCTCTGGTGTCTCCCCCAGGTCTGAGATCACGACGCCCCCGTGTGTTCCCCGCCTCCTGCCTCAACCCCTAGAGCCCCGCTCCCAGCCGCTCTCTGGAGCCCAAAACCCCGCTCGAGGCCCATGCTGTACCAGTCACCTGTCACCTGCCTCACCCAGGGGCGCGAATTGCACCTGCCTGGGGTCTCCACGCATCCCACCTCTCATCCGGGAGTGGTCACTGCCCTCCTCCATCAGTCCTTCGGGTCCCCGCTGTCTTGGATCAAAAGTCCAGGGAAGAAAACGCAGATCAAAACTGCATCGTTAAAAAAAAACTTTTTTTTTTTTTAAAGATTGGTAGTAAACTTATCGGGTGATCATGTGGAAGGTATATAAATGTCTAATCCCTATGCCCTGCACCTGAAACCAATATACTATTGTAATGTATTGTAATGTGCATTGTAACTGGAAAATAAACTTCAAAATAATAACCTAAGAGCAAGGAAAGTAACAGAGGCGGCAAAGAAGCGGAGGTGCTGGAACCCTGGGGCGCTGCTGCTGGGAATCAGACCCGGACCGCAGATGGGACTGGACGGGGCGCAGCTCTGCCCACCTGAGCCCGGGGTCTCCAAGCGCCGCAATCGCACCTCGGCCGCGCACAGCACAGACACCGCAGCAGGGACTTCGCGTGTGCGCCCGCGTGTCCTCTGCGGCATTGTTCACAGAGGCGGTGTGGTCACAAGGCCCCTCAAAGGTGGAGCAGGAAAGGCGATGGCAGTGTCAGTGACTCCGTGCGACAAGGACTCGCCCGGGGCTGGTTTTGAAGACAGAGGAACAGTCCACAGGTCATGGGGTGCGAGGGCTCGAACGCACTCTCCGGCGAGCCCTCCGAGCCCTCCGGAGGGAGGCAGCTCTGCAGACGCCTCGCTGTCAGCCCCGTGAGCTGATAAGTCCGCGTGCTTGCGAGCCACCCCGTGCGCGCTGACGCGTCACAGCAGCATGGGCACCCCCGCTCGCCTCGTAGGGCACTCTGAGGTCTCAGGAGCCATCGAGCTTCTGGGAGCTGGCCGGGGCGGGGGGGGGGGAGGGGTGCGGGGCGGGGCAGAGCTTCCTAGTGAGCCCTACCACCTCACCACACATCTCATCCAAACCTCTAAGCACCCGAGTCCGAAGCCAGCAGGGCACACGGTGGGCTCCAGGGTCCGGAGGCTGCGGCTTCACTGAGGTCCTGCGATGGGGAGTGTGAAGGGGGTCTGTGCCAGTGCTGGGTCCTCGCGTGGCTAGGATGCAGGACCAAGGGCAAGTCTCCACTCACCGGCATCTCCTGCAGGGGAGGGCTGAGCAAGATCATGCCCCGGCCACTGCCTGTTCCCAGCACAGACAGGGAGACGTGAGGGGAGGCTGGCTTTGCCCTCAGGGGGGGCTCCCCCTTTCTAGAGCTGTGCCCGTCCCCCCCTGCTCTGGCACTGAGTCAGTACCTGGGAGACCCCTGCATTATGCTCGAAGCAGAGAGGGTCCTCTCTGTAAGTTTTGGGGCTCAGCTCCTCAAACTTGGCCAAGGAAGGCCCTCTCAACTTCCTGCTGGGCTTCTGAGAGCACTCAGGTCCTTAGTGCTCCCACCGCTTGCCAGATTAAGGAGGCCAGGCCTGCCTGTGTCCCTCCTCCCAGAACCAGGAGGACGCCTTCCTCTAAGGCTTTGGTCCCTGTCAGTGGAGACGGAACCCAGAAAACTTGACCTGGGGTCACGTGCACTCGAGAACCCCAATTCCTAATAAATTCTTATAAGTCCTTTTCTTTCTTTACCTTGTGGGTGTGTTGTTAATTGAATATAAGCTTATCTTCATTTTTCTTTGTTTATATTCACATCAGTGCGCACTTCCCATCTTCCATGATTTAATTGTGGGTTTTGGGATACATCCGATATTAATAGTTTTCAAAAGTTAAAACAACATAAAATGGTGCATTCGGAGATGACCCCTTCATCCTATCCGCTTCAGCTTCCATCCCGGATATTGGCGGTAACTACGTTTGTTGGTTTCTGGCTTTCAGAATAAAATGGTATGTGAAAAATAAGGAAACATACACATAATCTTATTTTACATGCTTTCTCGGAAAAGGTTAGGACATCATATGTTGTCCTGCATCTTGCCATTCGTCTAGTTTCCCATCACTCCTGTAACAAGTTCTCGCAAACCTTGTGCTCAAAACATCACATACTTATGATCCCACAGGTCATAACTCGGAAGTCTGACATGGGCCCACAGGGCTAAAGTGACAGCGCCTGCAGGGCTGCATTTTCTGAGACTCACTGGATGAATCCATTTCCTGGCCTTTCCCAGCACCTACAGGTCAACCACACTCCTCAGCTTAGGGCCCTTTCGCTGTCTTCAGAGCCAGCAATGGTGGGTCTAGTCCTTCTCATGTCACCTGACACCGACCCCATTCCGGCCATCGCATCTCTCTCTGACCCTCTCCCTCTGCCTCCCCTGTCCACATGTAAGGACCCTGAAATTATAGGACGGCTTCCCAGAGAATCCAAGGTCATCTTTCCACCCGAGGTCCTTGTTTCAGCACAGCTGCCGAATCTCTTTTCCCAGGATAGTGACTTACTCATGGGCTCCGGAGATTAGGGCGTGGGGTGTCTGTGGGGCTGTCATCCAGCCCTCCACACCCTGTGTTCTGGAAGTCACAGCACACGGTTCGCGTAAAACCTCTTTACTATGTTCATATCTGCTTTGTCCCCCAAATGCCCCAAATAGTTTCCTTTCTTAGATTTTAAAAGTAGAGCTTTGGGACTTCTGGGAGAAAACAGCATAGATGACCGAGGCTTCGATCATCCTTCTTGCGACCAAATCAAAGTTGTGAGAAAAGCGCAGAGCAAACAACAAGCAAAATCGCCTGGGATCTAGACAACAGAAGCACTACAACTAGGGAGAGAAGTAATCAACCTGCAATGGTAGAAGGTAGAAAGTAGGAAGGGGCGAAGACACGAGGCTGCCCAATTCCCAGTGAACGAGTGGGACAGAGGCTACTGCAGAGGTAGCTGACAGCTGCAGACACCTCTTAAAGGGGCCATGTTCACCAGCAGACTTCCGCGGGGACAGACTTGCTCCCTTGGAGCACCAGTGCCCTGTGGGCTCCACGGGGGGGGGGGCACCAGGGACTTAAAGAGAACAGTGAGTTGTTGGAGCGAGGGCCACAGGCGAGGCTCTCTCCTAGGCAGAAGTGACGGCAGTAGCCGTTGCTCTTCTGTTGCACCTTCCCCCGCTCCCAGCATGAAAACACAGCGCTGCCACAGCTAAGAAGTCATCAGACTGGATAACAGAGGTCTCTCTGCCCAGAGGATGCCCTGAAACTCTGCCTCCTCCAACTCGCGGCCCCACCCAAGCCACATTTAGTTGTGTCCTTGGCAACTTCGGTGCTCCTTGCTGAGCAGAGCCAAGACTCAAACTGATGACAGCTGGTCTCAGCTTTTACTGTGGCTCCTTGAGGCAACATAAGCACAGCATCTGAATCTTAACAGGTGGCCCTGGAGGGGCGTAAGCTGAGGCTAAACTTGACCTTGGCTGAAGCCCTCTCAGGATTGTGTCACTGAACACTTACTACACACACCGATGCTAATAAGAACAAGAGATCTAGGAGCTTTTCTCAGTACATAGAACCTGCCAAAATGGGAAGACAAAGAAGCAGAAACCATACGAGAGAACAGAACACAGATCAAGAAATAATGGAGTCAATCAATCTGACAGACGGAGAGTTCCAAACACTGGTTATAAACGTGCTCACTGAACTTGTGGGAAGTGTAGATGAACTCAGTGAGAACTTTAACAAAGAGATAAAAATTATAAAAGTAGAAATGGAAATTGTAAAAGAGAACCGGTCTGAAATGAAGAACACACTATCTGAGATATTGAAATCAACAGAGTGGATAAAGAAGAGGATCAAACCACCGATATAGAGGATGGGGAAGCCAAGGAGTCTCAATCTGAACAGAAAACAAAAAGAAACCAAAATTATAAGAATAATTTAAGGAGCCCATTGGACACCATTAATTGTAAAAATATCCATGTCGTAGGGGTACCTGAAGAACAACAAGAAGTTCAAAAGCTACTTGAAGAAATAATGATGTTAAACTTGCCTAACCTGGTGAAGAAAATAAACATACAACCCCAGGAAGCTCAGAGAGTCCCAAAGAGGAACCCAAAGATGCCCACAGCAAGACACAGCATAATTAAAATGCCAAAGAGTAAAAACAAAGACGGGATCTTAAAAGCAGTACGAGAAAGCAGTTAGTTACCTACAAGGGAGCACCCATAAGAGTGGCAGTTGATTTCTCAAAAGAAACCATGCAGGACAGAAGGGCTTGGCACAAAATAGTCCATGTGATCTACAACCCAGAATCTACAACCAAGAATACTTTATCCAGCAAGCTATCATTTAGAGTCTAAGGACAGATAAAAAAGCTTCCCAGACAAAAATAAGCTAAAGGAATTTATCGACGCCAAGTTAGTATTACAGGAAATGTTGGAGGGACTTCTTTAAGAAGGAAAAAAGTGTATCAAAAACAGAAATAAAGAACGGTAATAACTACATTGCTATCAACAAGTACCTTAAATGGAAAAGAATTAAGTGTGCCAACAAAAAGATAGAGTGGCTGAACAGATAGGGAAACGAAACCCCTACATGCGCTGCCTATAAGAGATTCGCTTCAGATTGGAAGACACACACGGACTAAACGGAAGGAGATGGAATAAGCCATTGTCTTGATGGACCTAGAGGCTACTGCGCTGAGTGAAATGGGTCAGATAGACAAATATTGCATGATTTCAGGCACATGTGGAATGTAAAGAACAAAATAAACGAGAACAACAAATATGGAAATAAACTCATAGATACAGAGACTATTTTGAGGGCTACTAAATGGGAGAGGGTTCGGGGGACAGTGAAAAAGGCAAAGGAATTAAGAAGTACACATGGGTAGGTAGCTACAAATTGACATGGAGATGTAAGGTGTGGCATAAGAAAATAGATACAAATGTTGTAATAGACATGCAAAGGGGAAGAGGGGTACCAGATTTAGTGGGGCGATCACTTTGTGAGTTATATAGATCTCTAATCACTATGGTGTACAAATGAAGCTAATGTATTACTGTATGCCAACTATATTTGAAAAAATATTCATTGAACTGTACAATGCAAATACTAGCAACTAACCATCTATTATATTTCAATAAAGCTGGAAAAACTTTTTTGAAAGTAGGAGTCCTGTACACCATGGCATATTCAAGTTTCATGACATAGAAGTCTAAAAAAAGAAAAAAAACATAGAGATTTGGTCACAAACATTACACAGATGTCACTCCAACTTTGTTAGCACGTGTCTTCAAGATAGATTCCTAGAGAGAGAGAATGTGTGTGTACTGATTATGTAATTCAGTGGATTTGAAGAAATAGGTGTCCTTCCATTTTTCAGCCCCGCCAGCCACATGTGAGACGAATGACTGTTTCCCACATCCTCCCCAGCAATATCTGTAGTCACGTTTTGGAAATGCTGTTGTGCTAGGTAAACAGCTTCGTAGTGCAGCATTCACTCGCATTCCTCTTATTTGAATGAATTGTGCCCCGTTTACATGATTAAACATCCTCCACATATCCTTGCTCTGAATACATAGTTAATGTGTTATAATTTGCTTTAGATTTTGCTCCTGGTGACAGCTCCTGGTGACACACACCATTCAATTGACCTATTTTAAGATGTACAATTCAGTGGTATTTTTAAAGGTCTATTCACAGAGTTGTACACTATTAATTTTATAATATTTTCATTACCCCCAAAGAAAACGCTATATCCATTAGCAATCAATCCTGTCTCCCCCTTCCCTCATCCCTAGCCACCCACTAATCTTGTCTCGATCGACTACCTCCTCTTGACGTTTCATATAAGTGGAATCATGCAATACATGGTCTTTTATTACTGGCTTCTGTCACTCAGAATAATGTTTTCAAATTCTTCCCACGTGTGTTCGTACTTTGTTCCTTTCCATTGCCGAATTATATTCCACGGTATGGATATATTTTTATTTACCCATTCATGACTTTTGGCCATAATTTTAAGAAGTGGTAGGTTTTGCCTGTTACTTTTCTAACTATATTTGGGAATTTAACCCTTTTATGTAATATATGTGTATGCAGACGCATAAATGTATATATATTAACTTTTATTATTTATATAATACTATATATGTATAGAGATAGTCTTTCTGTCATTGTTTCCCAATTGGCTTATTTCTCAGCAGAAAGGTTTTTCGATCTAAAAAAAAAAAACCTCAAATTTATTCGGACTTGTATATCATGCTTTAGAAAGTCTTCCTTCATTCTCAAGTTATAAGCAACTTCTCCAGCATTTTGTTTTACTACTTACATGGTTTCATTTCATGCACTCATGCCTCTTAACGGCTGCATTTCCCTGAGGACTCATGACCGTGAGCATACACGATCAACCGTTAATGGCAGCGCTGTAAGGGCAGGCACTAGGTTTTCCTCTTCTGTAACGTACAGCTCACACTGCCCTCCCATCACATGTTCTCATATTTCTGTGCCTCTCTCTTTTTTGAACTGGTGATTGATTGTAAAATTAGTTACAGATAATCTGTCCTCGGCCAGCACTGCGAGCTCATCTGTATGGATCACAGATGAATGTCCAAGGCCTAGAATAATCTCGGGGTTCACGTAAACATCGGCTGGATGCCTGGCTGAAGGATGAAGGAAAAAGTAATTCTCATATATGGAGGTCCTGAGAATGGAAGTGTGACACTTCTGTCATTCCCAGCTTGTATGTGGCCAAGGAGGCAGACTCAGGGTTGGAACCTGGTGCCCACTTTCTCTCTCTCCAGGAAGGAGGCCACGCCTGGTAACCACAAGCTCGGGGCCAGGTGGCACCCCAGATCTGATCTCAGCGGTCTACAGTAAAACAGGAGCCCTGGAAAAGACCTGTCCACATTCCTTTAAACCCACCGATGGGAAAACCTCTAGCCATCCATCCCGCGGCTCGGTCTGCTCTGCCGCTTTCTGTGCTTTTGTCCATCTGTGCAGCCATATCCAGTGAGAGGCAACACCATGGCCATCACCTTTACTGTCCTCCTCTACCTCAGTGAGTTTTGGGGTGGATGGGGACAAACGCCCGTGTGGGAAGAGATCTCTCTTGAGATCGATGAACTGAAAGTTTCGGGGAAGGTGGGCATCTGCTCAGGAGTCAGTGGCCGCTCACCGGGGTCTCTCTTTCAGGGCTGTGTCTAGGCCAGAAGACCTAATTGCAGGCAGAAGACCTACCCCAGGCGTCCCAGGTCCTATTTCTTCCTTGGGGACAATGTAAACCCCACCCCCCCTGCCCCAAGCATCTGGAGGATGGAGAAAAGGAATTCAAAACTGATTAATGAAAAACACATGTGAGAAGCCCTGAGACTTAGAGCTGGAGAAACTGAGGCACAGAGACAAGTCCAAGTTCATCATACTATACTTGACCTATGACCTTGATGGGAGATACCACTGCAAGTATCACAGCCAAACAAGCTGGTCAGTTTCCAGCGAGCTTCTCAACTGGATGGTCATAGGTGAGCAGACACTTCCTGTGGCACAGGTGAGGAGGCTGTGTCCTGGGATCTGGAGGGATCTCTTCTCTTTCCACAGCCGAGTCCTCACCACAAAGTGAGAGGGTGTCGCCCTCTGCTCCCTCTTTATATTTATAGTACCATGAGAACGTTGAACATGAGATCTACCCTCTTATCAAATTTTTAGGTGCACAATGTGGTGTCGTTAGCTACAGACACGATGTTGTCCAGCAGGCAGTGAAATCTAGAACCTAACCATCTTGCCAAACTGAAACTCTATGCCCATTAAGCCTCCCCACTTGCCCCATCTCCAAGCCCCTGGCAACACGACCCCACTCTCTGCTTCCATAATGTTGACTTGACTCTTTTAGATTTATCAGTTAGTGATATCACGCAGTATTTGTCCTCCTGTGACTGGCCCATTTATTTCACTGAATATGATGTCCTCAAGCACACCCTCCCCTTAGCACATCGGCCTGTTCTCTTTCAGGAATGTTTGACCCACCCATGTTCTCAGCTTTCCAGGCCCCGTCGTGACCTCTAGTGTGGCTGGTGGCAGGAATTTGACCGGTTTGTTCTGTGTGATGGGATGGCTGCTACAAACACCTGGACACACAGCACCGAACCAATGAGTGGTCCTGAGCCCTCTTCACCGTGAGCCCCGTAAGCCTAGGTCACAGGTAGACATTCAGGTGCTACGGCTATTCCTCAAGCTTTCCCTTTGTGTGGTCTTCCTCTAGTCAGATCCTGGAGATCCTGATCTCAAGCGAGAAATTCACAGCATTACCCCAGAACTCCCTGGATCAATAGACAGATGGGGAGGACCCTCATCTCAGATGTAGCACCAGGTAGGATGTGGGAGTGGGTGAGGCGAGAGAGCTTAGGGCTCCAGAAGCCAGTGACACAGAAGAATCTGCAGTGGAGAGATCCGGGGAGAGGGGTGTGTGGGGAGCCTGATCCTCTTGAAAATATGACCTCGTTTCGCTTCCATGTGTGTCTAGGAAACCGACCCTATCAGTCCTACTAGGTCCTGTGGTGGCCCCTGGAGATACACTGACCCTCCAGTGTCGCCCTGATGTCAGCTATGACAGATTTGCTCTGTCCAAAGATGGGGCATGTGACCTCACCCAGTGCCCTGGCTGACAGCTCCAGGTTGGGCTCTCTCAGGCTGACTTCCCTCTGGGCCCTGCGATGGGCTCCCATGGGGGCAGGTACAGAAGCCACAGTGGACATTCCTCTCATGCGAGGGGCCAGCCCCCAGTGACCCCATGACATCCTGGTGGTAAGAAAAAAGCCCCACCCCAACCCATGCAACAGTGTAAAAGTGCATTTCAATAACATCTTCCTTGTTCACATCTCCCCTCTCTATTCCGGCCATGACCGCTTTGGAAAATATGTTGTTAATGGTTATTGGTATCAACTCCTCAGTAAGTCAGCCCCAAGGACAGGGCAGAGAGTGGTATCTCCAGGCACCAGAGCCTCCTAGGAGAAAATAGCTCCCAAGGCTCCCAAGAAGAACAATAAAACAATATTGCCACCAGAGTATAGATAACAAAACTAACCACCAACATCTGCTTCTGTACACCTGCTTGCTTGGTGGAGGGGGTTTTGGGGCTTTTTAAGCTCTCCCCTCTGGAGGCTCGGGGCTAATTCTCTAGTGGGGAGAATCAGTTGCCGACTGGCTAATGAAGGCTCATGATTAATCTCAATTGGCTCTTGGTCTCAGATTTAAACGAACCACAACACCCACACTATTGTTTTCCCTGGGTCTCAGATTAGCGTCTTGGGGTTTTTTGGGGGAAATGAGGGGTTGGGAAGCACAGACAAAATGAAAAATATTCACATAGCAGTCACAGCAAAATGGGCACAATGACATTGTACTGGAAACCACAAGGGAAATATCCAATTGCCCAGGCTCATGCCTAGAGAGGATTCCAGGACCCTTAAGATCAGACGGGGTGGGCTTGCGTATGCTGGGGTTCTGACCTTTCAACTCTCATAAGAGAGGTCAGTACCACACAGTGACTGGGCACTCAGCCTCTGCAGTCTGATGCTGTGTATTAAAACCAGGATCCACTGCTTACTCTCTGTGGAGTTCTGTGAAAGATCCTTGAACTGAACAGGAATCAGCAACATTTTTTCTGTAAAGGGCCAGGCTTCATGGGCCTTACGATCTCTCTCAGCTGCTTAACTCTGCTTGCTTCCTGTTTAGGACACGGTTTGGACAGCTATCTGAATTGGTGTGCCCGGATCTTCAATTCCTTTCAATCCCAAATAAAAGCTTTTCATTCTTTGTTGTTGTTGTTGTTGTTGTTGTTGTTCAATTTTTGCCTCCTGACAATTTAGATTAATGGATGAGGAGCTTGGGAATCAACTCATGGGCTCCCGTCCGCCATTGCTGGGAGTTTTCCCCAGGGATTGTTAGATTCCTCACCGTTTTGGGGTGACATGGCTTCAGATAAGGACCTTGCCCTTCAGTGTGTGGAGATACATAGACATCCCTGAAGTGGGATATAGTCCACACAATTCCGAGACCTACAGATTGTCAACCAGATTTAGTAGGAAATTATCAGGTCACAGGAGAGATACAAAATGGCGTACTTAAAGTATGTGCTTATCGGCTAACTTAACTCTCAGCCCTTCTGCACATCTCCGCTTCTTTGCCTTCTGGACCATAAGACAAATTGTTTCTGCATTCAGTTCAATCCCTGCTTCCTCTTTCCCCTCCCACCTTTTGTTTCAGCCTGAAATTAGAATGTCCTCTCATCCTTTTAAGGAGGACAGAGCTGAGCCATGATTAGTCACCACCTAGAACAGACACAGTTCCTGATCATTCTAGGCCACACCCATCAGAACTAGTGTGCATCTAGAGTTGAACAATCGTGGTGCTTAACACAGTAGCCACATCTGGCCCATCCAAAGGTAGCCTGAGGTAGAAATGGTCCTCTGTGATATAAAAAGAAGCAGGTGAAACTTTTCTGGAAGGCCAAGGGTCATAAACAAAGGGCCACTTGCCCAAATGTGTTATCAGATTTCATCAACTCTTATAGAAACTTGGCCTGAAGGAAGCTTTTGTTTATTCTTATTGTCTTGGACTCTTGGATTCTTATTTCGTAGTATTGCAGGCTCTCCAAATTAGAGCACATCATTACAATTCTTGCATTTTCACAAAGTTTTCATTGTTCTCTGTGATTTGGGACACCAGGCCAGTTGCCAGGGGAAAAAAAACGGTGGGGAGGGGGTGATGTTATAAGACTTAGAAAGGACTATAGCCAGTTCTTGACAGTGTAAGGATTGTAGTTGTTCTGCTCTGGCAGAGGTATTGAGTGGAAAACAGGGCTGGAAAGGCAGCACGAGCCAGTTCTTTGAAGACCTGAATCCCAGGGAGAATTTGAGTGTGTAGATCTTAGGGTGTTGAGCAAACAGGGGCTGTGGGTAAGGACAGGTGTGTCATGCAATGAGAATGGAGAGGCAAGAAGAGAAGTAGACTGAGAAGCCTAAAGATTCAGTGATAACAGTCACTCAATAGTAAAAATGAAATCAAATAAGTAATTGTTATACAATTAATCTATGTGAACCAACAGCTTCATGTACACAAATAAATTCCAATCTCACCTTGAATGTCCAGCACAACAAAAAAGAAAAGTTCTAAAGAATAAATGTAATAAGAAATGTGCAAAACTTATACACACGAATAGACACCATTTAAACGTTTCTAAATGGCACACACGAGAAAATAGACTTGTACAGTTGGAGAGCAGTGTTTGGTCAGAATGACTCAGCATCATAAAGATGTCAGTTCTCCACATGTTAATTTATAAATATACTTCGATCTCCAAAATAAACCAAGAAACTTTTTCTTGAACTAAACAAGTCGGAACTAAAGTCTATATTGAAAAATAAAAATCTAAGAATAGTTAGGAAAACACCAAAAGAGTATGGCTATGGGGGTGGGAGATTAGGGCAACCAAAAATTAAGATATACTATAAAGCTCTGTAATTAAAACAATTCGATGTGGACATAATGATGCAAAACAGCAGTGTAATATAAAGTTCGGGCATAGGTTCAAGTGCAGAAATGTAATGTGTTACAAAGAAGGTATATTAAATCACTGGGCCAAGATGCATTTTTGGGGAAAAGGGATGAAATTAGAACTATACCTCTAAGTATAAAATAGGTAAATCAATGACCCACAGAAACATGTGAAATGAACATGACTGTTAAAATATAATTCAAGTGTATGTCCATTATACTTTAATAAAAATGGAAAAAAATAAAATAAATGTTTTCATTTAAAAAATAATATGTAATTCAAAATCCAGATGCAGTAGCAAGAAAATATTAGAAACTAGGCTACATAAAAATAAATATATCTTTGCATGGCACGAAAGATTAGAAAGATCAAAACACAAATAAAAATCTAGTAGATATTTGTAACATATCAAACATTGTGTACCTGCACTTACATGGATTATATATACATATACATATATACGGACGTCAATTATTGAAGACAAAGTAAGATAGACAAATGGAACATTATTTGAATAGGAAAGTAATAAAATAAATAAAAACCACACTTTGACAAATCAAAAGCTTTTAGATTTATTTATATAAAAAGAAATGCAAGTTTAAACGAAAGTGAAATGCAATTTTACCTATTTGACAGAAACCAGAAGCTTATGAAATCACCCTTTTACAAATCTGTGAATAAACAGAAGTGCTCATATCAAGAGAAAATTGTCATTATCTACCGAAACTACAAAAACAGATATGCCGTTGTCCCAGAAAATGCTTCCAAAAATATGAAATGATATATCCCAAGGTTACTAAGTGGAGCATTATTTGTACTTGTGAAATATTGGGAACGAAGCCCTCAGTGCCCAACAAACTCAAGTTCATACTCAAAATGGGAGAATTTTCAGTGGTAAAAGACAATGAGAACTTATCTTTGAATGGAATGAATTTTAGGATGTACTGTTAAGTGAAAAAGAGCAAACTAGTGAAGGGAATACAAAATAGTGCTGGCAAAAACTGGGCAGCGATATGAGGGTCGTGGGGAAATTAGGAAGCCTAGACGTGCCTGCTCATCACGGCAGAAAGGAACAGAAGAAGGATCGGCCATATCTCACAGGCATCGAAAGCAGAGTGTACGACAAACAAGGTTATTTATATACACACAAATACATAGGGGAGAAGAGGAGGCGTTTGCTTCAGCGTTAATAGTCAGTGGCTGCCGAGGTTAAAAAGTGGAAGTTTAATGAGGAACACGATACGTACGTAGCCTCAAGGCATCTCTCTGCAAAAAACGGCAAGTAACTTTGACAAGAAAACGGGCAGGTGCCGATACACCAAGTTATGAAAGCCAAAATCACCAGTAAGGAAAACGAAGGAAACTGTCATTTGAGTGGTTTTCCACCCCAGAATGCACAACCCAAACATAAGCAAGAGGTGCTACTAGACAAACCTCTCCCCTCGTGTCCATCATGGTTTCTTTCTCACTAGGACCTCCCCCTTCAGCCATTGGTCGCGTCCACCAACCCCAGGTAGGGCAACGGCTATAAGAAGAGGTACCCCGGGTCCCCACTCATGCACTTGCTTTAAACTTCGTCGAGACATACAGGATTCCACAATCAAGGAAGATTCAGAGGTGAACACAAACCATTGGAGTGTGGGGTGAAGTAGTAACCCGAGCAGAAACCATTCATCTTCCCACTGTGCAGCTCTAAACCCAGCACTCACTCAATGGTCTAGAGGACAACGCCTAGAATAGAGAATTGGCGGGGGGTTACCACAGACAGAAATTATATTCCGAAAAAGGAGACGTCATGCATCTTGTTTGGGACCACGACAGAGACTAACGAATGTGTGGGGCAATAGCTGTTCCACTTCCTTTCAGCGTTGGAAACGGACTGTGGGTGATGCAGCGTACGCAGGGCATCCTCTGAGTCTGCGGTGGCCTTCCGGGCTCCGCCCCCTCCTCCCTCTGCGCAGCTCAGGCGGGCAGGAAAATCACCGCGACTCTGAAACTCCCTGCCCTGCTCTGTGGGGAAGGAACGTGAATCACATTGTTATTATTATCATTTTGTTCTTTTAGAATGAACCTTCGATTGCACTTTCAAATTCTCCCTAGTTGGTCTTCTCGGTGGTGTGTTATTAATCTGTTATTCATTTCTAAGTATTTTAAAATTAAGCCTTGATGATGAACAAATCAGTAACGAATGATTGACTAATAGATCCCCCCACGAAACTTCTCATTGATGTGTTGTTAATTTCTTATTCATGAATAACTCTTCATCGAAAAAATAAGCATCGATGATCAATTAAGCAATTATTAAAAACTTAATAGTGCATTGATCTGTTATATAAACGATCATTTATTGCCTTTTATGAGCCGCAGCACAGTGTGAGACATGCCAATGAGGAGAAGACGTGACTTATGATTCCACAGGACATCCTATTTGCTTAACTTCATTATACTAAATTATACTAAATTCTGAAATCATTATACTAAATTCTGAAATGTACTCCTTACCTTGCTGGGACTTTTTATTTAGGCAGAAGGAGAAATGCAATGTGAAGATAACATAAAATTGGTTCGAAATGCAAAAATTAGTCACTTCCATGAAGGTCCTCAGCACCCAGTGACATTATGGTGGGCTCTGCAGGTGAAGGGAAGTTCTGGTGGGGTGGGGGTGGGGAGAAGCTCAAGATGAGATGGGAGTGGAGATTCACCAAGAGAGGCAGATTCAAATCCGATATCTGCTCTAAAATGGGAGGGCACAGAGTGTGACTTCTTAGTAGAAGAATTGGGGATAAGTTCTTTTCAAGAGCCAGAGAGGAGACAGGTCCACTATAATGCCATCCCCTTCTTTACTGGCAAAATTGTAACCCGCTGTCTCCTGTGATTTTTTCTGCTAAAGCATTCATTATTGACCTTGCCATTTTGTTAAATATTCAGTCACTTCTGGAGATGCCCCAACCACAGATGCCAGCTAGTCATAGTGGAGGCTTGGAGAGGGTGGTCGATTAATGAATATCCGGCTTGGGTCCCTGAACCCACGCTATTCTTTTTTGTTATTTCCTCAGATCTTAATTCCCTTAGTTCTTAATTCTCAAACGGTAGAGACACCCTCCACAACCGGTGCTGGTTTTCTGACTTGTGGAGTAAGAGCTACAATGAAGGGGAGGCCGGGTGGAAGGTGCTGGGAATGCCCCTTGCCACCAAAATGGCTCAACAAAAAAGCGATCGTGCCCTTCTGGAAGGATCGTGCAGTTGCTTGCCGACACCAAGAACATGGAAGACACAGGGCCGTGATTCCTTTCGCGTCCTCATGCGACTCGCCTGTTTGGCTTGCACAGATGACGGATGGACCTTGGGGAATGGCGGTGGGCTCTCAGATGTCAACTGTGATTCAAGTTCCTGCTTCTGCTCCAGCAAGGCTTCATTACTAGGGAAAACCCATACATCTCCCGGCACCTGGTGTGCAGCTATTGATTTGGTGAAAATTTGCTTTCTCTGGGGTTGTCTCTAAAGGCTGTAATGTCAGTCCGCTTTTGGTCATCAGGGCCAAACACACACACCGTCCGGACCTCTGTTATCCAAGCTGCAGGGAGCATGATCACCACTCCATTGGGCAGGACATTGCAGAGGTCCGTTGATGTGCAACAGGAAGCAGCAGGTCTTCTAGGCTCTCTGTGAGACTGATGTGTGGGCAAGGAAGCTGCCCAAACTTTGGGGTCTTGCTGCCTTGGTTGAATTCCCAGGAGTCCAGTTGCTTGAAGCATGTTGAGATATCCCATCCATGGTGAAGACTTGTTTCCTCTTTAGTGGGAAAAATAAAAATAAAAAATAATTCCAGTGGAACTTCTTTGGAATTTGGAGACAACATACACCTCCTTGGGCATGTCACCTCCAACCACAGGGAGGGCAGGTGCCCTCACCTCCCAGGGCAGGGACATCCCTCTGGACCGGCTCAGCGAGAAGCTCGTTTCCACCCTCTCGCGGGGGCTGCCAACCCAGAGCACAAGGGCAGAGGTCTGCAGATCCCGTAATTCTTCCCCCAAAGACCCCAGATCCACTGTCCGGCCCTCCTTACCTGACTCCTTTCTCCTCCCCCAGCTCTAGCCCTGCAGCTGAAGCCTAAAAATAGACCTTCTGTGAGAGAAAGAGGTTGGTGCTTCGGGGGGCAAAGGGATTTCAGGAGGTGATGGGGAAGGGGAAAGTCAGGGAGGGTGAGGGGTCAGAGGAGAGAGGGACTAAAATCCACACCGTGGGACCTGGCCTCTTCCTCAAACCTGAGTTAGTGGCCCATCTGGGAGCAGGCTGGGCCTGCAACCTTGAGATATCGGGGAACTCTGCCAGGAGTCACCTCCATTCTGTCCCTGCAGATGCTGCCATGAAGGACACACAGGCTGAGGAGGGTGTGTAGCCGGACCCTCGGGTAAGACCGCTGCTCCTGTCCAGGCCACCAAGGACCTCGTTGCCCAATTTAATCCAATGGACATTGCCCTGTCCTCCCTCGTCCAGTCCTCAGCAATACCCACACTGACCTCTTCTGGGCACTGGGGTTGTCCTGCTGTGACTTTGCCCCTCCCAGTTTCCCTGTGATGGCCCCTCTTGCGGTGCCCTACCCTGGTTCCTCATCCTCTGCCTGACTCCGTGGTTATTGGAGGGCAGCCCCAGGTCCCATGAGGATGCATGAGTGAGTGAACCACCTGCAGTCCCCTCGGCTCCCCATCACTCATTCACCCAGCAGATGTGACACTGTTTCCACTCCATGCAGGTGCCACGGGTCAGCAGTGAGCAGCACTGTCCCCACACTCCTGAGGCTCACCTGATGGGTAGGGACGCCGCAACAAACAAGCAGATAGCATCCCAGGATTCAGAGTGTTATTAAGGAGAGTAAAGCAAGAAGGGGAGTGAGTGTGTGTGGGTCGGGGGACAGAAGAGACAAGAGGTGCAAGGGTCCTGAGGCAGCACATGCTTTTGGGGAAGATGGTCGAGTGGCTGGAGCCAAATGAGCAAGAGATAGTGTGTCAGGATAACGGACGTGTGGACACGCCCAGGTGCCCAAGGCTTAGCATATCTCCAATATTTCGTCAAGAGAGGGACCTCATCTGACTTATAGTGTTAAAGCATCGCACTGGCAGCAGCATGAACCCCAGAGGGTTTCACAAGTGGAATCGAGGACACACTGTTTCTGTCTCACTATCTCCAGTGAGGACTTCTAGGGAGTGACGTGCTCCCAGGTGACCCTCTCAAGACCAAAATCTAGGAGGCAAGGGGTCACCTTTCCTACTCGTCCGCCCGCCCCCCTCCGCCCATTGGAGAGGTTACTGTAAATGAAGCACAGACAACCAGAGGAGGACAGGCAGCCGGACAGTCTGGTGGGTCCCATTCCCTCCGGGCCCCAGGCTTCCCCTCAACTCTGACCACATACCGTTTCTATCACTCTCTCCTTGCTCCAGGATGTGGCATGTGACCACATCGCCTCCCGCCCCCAGGAGGCGACCTACGGCCAGCTCAACCGCTGGAAGTATCAACTTATTACCAACTAAACAAAACAAAGCTATGAGCACTGAGTGGGCAAGAACAATATTGTATTTCTCAGAGATTGCTCAGTGATGTGCATAGGAAATCTAAAATAAGAAGATGTATTACTAAAATTAGAAAGACGTTTCCCAGTATCACTGGATACATGGTTGCTATATAGAAATTAATTGCATTTCCAACTTCCCATTCTGCACTGAGATGAAGGAACCGGATATCTCTTTATCTCTTGAATTTGTGCCAATGAGCCTGATTTTGAATCCTCACCCCAGAATTGTAAGACAATAAATTTATATTATTCTAAGCCACTAAGTTTGTGGTGAGTTGCGACAGCAGAAATTGGAAACAAATACAGCCACTTCCATTTCCTTTTGATTGGTGTTTGTATAGTACCTGTGGTCGACTATACATAATATAGAATTTACCCTTTAACTATTATTCAAAGATGTAATTCAGTGGCATTAAGTACATGTACCATGTTGGGCAATGATGATCGCTTTCTGTTTCCAGAATATTGTCTTCATCTCAAACAGAAACTGCATACCCATTAAACACTATCTCCCCAGTGCTCTTTAATGCCAGCTCCGCCCCTCACAACCTCTATTCTACTTCCTGCCTCTATATTTGCATATTCTTTGCAGTTTGTAAAGAATATACAGTGGAGTCAGTCTTGCAACAAGTGACCTTTTGCATCTGGTTTATTTCCCTTAGCACGGTGTTTTCGAGGTTCGCCCGCATTGTTCATTCTTCTACTTTTCATCCATTTACATCGTTATATTTGAAGTGAATTTCACCATTGGCCTCTTGGACTGTAGCAAAATCATCCTCACTGCTTTTCCAGCAAAACTAACAACAGCCATTGGCCTTTCTCTTTCTATTCTCCACGTACCTTAATTTCAAAATTCCAGTCTTTGTGTATTGCATCCTATGACATTTCCTCAAAATTGTCTTCCAGTTTCTTAATGTATCTTCTACTTGGTGGAAAAATACCTTGAGTGTGAAAAGTCAAATTTTTATTTATTCACTCTAGCTATTGCCCTAATTCGTTTCTAAAATTCCATATTCTTCTATAATATAAACCCTGTTGTTCCAATGATTGAATTTTCTCCTTTACTTTCTTGGTGTCCCCATCTTAGAGCCTGAGCCCTGAGGTCCCAGTCCCACTGGATACTCTCCTATAGAGAATTATGTCCCCCGTGGGCACCACTCTGCACGGCCCCCTGTGCTCCGCTGAGGCCTTCGTGTACACTTTGCTACCTGAGACTCAGAGCGCCAGGCTCCCTGAGTCACTGGGGTCCTGCTGGACATGTCCAGCCCATTTCTGCTCTATGAGCCTGTGCACACGTGTCCAGTATCGCTCTTTTTCTGCAGACTTTTATGCAGTATTTCAATAGATGAACTTACGAATTTAATTTATTGTATATGGATTCAGGATTCAAAAACAAATCATTGTACTGCCATTTTCACTGGGATTAGATTAAATTATACAATCATCATGGAGAATAATTTCTTGTTACTATCAGGTCTCCCGATCGCACGCATTCTCAAATGACGCTTATTAATGAACTTCAGAATTACTTTGAAACTTTTTTATGAAACTGAGTAAATTCATGGCCTATCTTAAGAATTGCTCAACATTATAATTTCTAAGTAAGATGTTTGAATTTTTTATACTTTCTAGAACACAGTAAGTACACATGAGGAAGCTATTGGTTTGAGCATAGTTAGTGCACGATCTGTTAACTTTCTATAGATCCTCTACCTTTTCACTGTTTTTCGATACAATTATAAAAGCCATGGGTCAAAGGAAATGTCACTTCTTTATTCTCAGTTGTGTACCATTTTTCTAGCTCCAAACTCCATATGAGATGATGACAGAGTAAAATAGTCTAGAGCTTTACCTCAGAAAAACAACTTAATTCTCACCCAAAATTATTCCAGAGCAAAATTATTAAGAAATCAAAGCACTGTTGACCTGGCCATGTTGATCCATTTCCTGTTTTATTAACATTTTATTTTGATTGCTTTCTTTTCCCGAGAGTTAAACATCTCCTGAAAATTATCTCTTCTCTTTGAATTACAACCACAGGAAACGTATTACAAATCTTCTTAATTTCAACCATTTGGATATTAACCTTACTGAAAAATAATCATTCGTTCGTATTTTCTGATTATGCTGATTTTCTCTCTTAAAGTTTGAAAACAAAAGCTGTGGACTGGCTCAGGTCTGGACCTTGTTAAATAAAGAGGGGTTAGAGGTTGTCTTTGGGGATAAATTTCAAATGATGAGTCATCCACCCATGAAACCTTACCTGACTCTCTAGAGTTTGTCCAACAAGAGAGATGATGGCACCTCCCCTCTGAACACTTGTCCCCAACCTGTCACCAGTTTATCATCACCCTGTGTGCCAGGCCTTTTTTGGTCGCTCCTCCGACACTCACGGGCACGACTGTATTCCTTGTCGATGAACAGACTCTGACCTTTCTGGGGACCTGCCTTCTTGTAACCTGTTTTTTTCAAGTACTTGACCTGTCTTGTACTGTATGGACTAATTCACATATATAATATATATACACACATATCATACATACGGGTGTAGCACCAGTATATATAGATATGCATGTGGACATATAATGTCAGTATTTATGTTAATAGTAGACAAATGTGTAATTGTGTATACAGATATATAATTTTATATGATAAAATATATACATGATATGTTACAGACACAATGCATTTGCAGTATATACCTGTGTATGTAGTTATACATATATCTATTGTTTTATAAATATAAAATTTACATATCTACAAGTATATCTACAAAAACTCATCCTTACACCCATGATATTCATCTGGTAAATCTACCATTGCTGTTATTCTTAATTATATAAAAAGTGAATTCATGAATCAATAAATGAATGAAAAGCTCCAGGTGAGTGTTAAAATTTAAGATCCTGAGAGGAGGGTCCTGGGTGGGGTGAAACAGATCTGCTCCTGATGTTCATCCCTTTGTGCTCCTGACGTTCGGGAAGGGCCGAAGCCCTTCCCTCCTCCATGGGCCCTGGGTCCCAGCTGTGGAGAAAGTGGGGGCCCTCAGCTGGATGGGATTAAGCTTATGGGCTTTGTGCCTCAGACCGAACACAGAATGTACCGCACTCGATAATTTCTGTACTGAGACCATTTTTCTCTCCAGTCCTGAGCTCTGGGACAGCGAACTCTCATCAGAAATTCTGCATAGGTTTTGAATTCAGATGACAGGGAGGTGAGAGAATCCAGCGAGGAGACACAGGGGACCTGGCAGGGCAGAGACAGGGCTCTTTAAGGGGTGGTGTGACAGCCATGACAGAAGTGGGGGCACTGAGCACACAGAATGCAGGAGGGAGGTCATGTCTTCCCAAGTCCTCACTCACACCCCCACTTCATGACCCCCAGGAGCAGCTGACACCATCACCCCATCACAGCACCTATAGACCCCGAGACTGGTGAGAAACCCTCAGTATGGGGTGGTGCAGGGGGTCTCGTCCTGTCAGGGGGCGGGTGCCCTTGTGCACATTCAGGATCCAGGAGGACTGTGGTCTATACGACCTCTGTGACCCCTTTGTCCACATTTCTCAGCCTCCCACCCTCAAACTACACACTGGGGAATCTCGTCCAGATACATGTGATTTCCCTGATCCTCCTGGCTTCAGGGTGCTGCTGTTGCAGGCTCGACCCAGCCCAAGGGGACCCAGTGGGCAGCAGTAGGTCAACGCAGGAGGAGATAATTTTGCCATTCAGAGTGGTGAGGCCATGGACTTCACCTGACCTGATGATCTGAGAGGTTCTGAGTGAAAATCTGGAATATAAATTAGGGGAGCTGTCTGTTGAAACTGTCAGGGGTAAATGTGATCTGGGTGCAAAAAAATCATCTGGGGTGTCTGTAGAAGGCTCTTCCTCTATTAAATTGTGATGCATTTCCTCTGCCATAGTTGACTCCTCTTGACTGCATCCCCTGTCTTGTTTTTCTCATTCCTGTGATAGAGGGCGTATGCGTATCTCACTTTGCAAATTTGGGTCCTCGCCTTGTTATACTTTCATGTCTGGTCTACTGTTCTGTAACACATTTTGCTTTGTTTTTCTTTTCCACATTCACTGATGTGTTCTGTTTACCTCCATCTCTTCAGGAGAGAAACAGAATGTGTTTTAAATAGTTGAATAAATGGGTGAAAATCAAGTCCAGTTTGGAACAGATACATCCAAAATCATTCTCTAAAACCCGTCCTGGACCCACCAAGCATGGCTGTCTTCATTAGATGATACCTGGTACAGATTTCCAGATCTATTATCAGTTTGAATGAACACACTGGTGTTTAAACAGACAGCCAGGTAGTGTGTAGATAAACCAGCTCTAAGCAAATATCATTAAGAAAAAAAACTATTTGTCACATGTGCCTATTTTTTTGGTGAAAAAAATGGCCATCCTCAAGGTGCTAGTGCGAACACATTAAATGCACATTTGGGATAGAATGGATAAAATATCTTTGTAAGTGAGTACGATCCAACCTCAACACATCTCACAGATGATCTCACTGTGCAACTATGTTTTCTTCTACCCAGAAGGTCATGGTCATTTCCATCTCAATGTTATGTCACAGTTTCAGTGAAACTATGATTCCAAAATCCTAGCACATCCACATGAAAGGCAAAGGAAAAAACAACAGCCAAATCAATAGTGAGAGAAAATGTCGAGTGCCTGGAATCCCAGTATGTTACTGGTAAGAGTACAAACTGGCTCCTTCAGTTTGGCAAATAAACAACTTACCAGTTATAAGGAGGAGCCACACAGCTCTGACCCATAACTTAGACCCTAGAGGAAAACGTGTGTGTGTGTAGATGAGAGATTCCTACGAGAACATTTGTAGTGGTGTCATCCATTTTAGACAAAAACTAGAAATAAATCTCACAGTGAATGCATATCTGTGGTTTACATACATTCAATGGAATGTTGTAATATGGCAGTAGAAAGGCACGAACTGAATACAGATAAATTTTGAAACATGATAGTGAATAAATGAAGGGAAATTTTAAGAAGTATGCATGTATGTAATGTCCAAGAGGAGACAACACTTGTTGTTTAGAGAGGGATGAAAAATTTTAACCCTATAAAGAAGGAAAGTTTCCCATGCAATCCATTATGTTTGGAAACTATGAGGAGACATTGGAAGGTCTTGTGCAAGACAAAACCACAAAATCTTGTAGGACAGAATCTATGTGCTCTTTGACTGTCATCTTTTGAGTCATAAGCCCACTTGTTGTTACGGGTCAATAACACATTTCTATTTATAACTTGTGTTTATTCTCCATACAACTTAGTGAGGTGGGATTAAAGGAGGATGGAGAAAACCATACCCTTCGCATGACACTGAATAATGTGATATTTTATCCAGATAAACAACATTGCCCCGATCTGTTATATCAAATTTGTCATGTGTTGACATTATGGTTCCCTCAAAACGTGATCACCTTTTGTCACCATATATCTGGCACTTGAAAACTCTATAATTTTATTTACCAGGGCCACCGCAGTGAATTTAACTTAAAAAAAAAAAATGATTGCCACCTGCCCGACAGCATCTCCTGAATCTTATCAGACAATGAGCCTCTCTCCCCGTTTCTTAGTAAGAAACTGGGTCACCAAGCAAATGCTTTGCCCAATATCACAAGATGTGCAAATGATAATTTAAAACGGATTCTGCGAGCTCCCTAACTCTTATGATCCATGAATCAAACATCACCTCCTCACAGCTGACCTTCCACGAAGCCCAGACTAGTTATATCTTTTATTATCTAAGCACCAGTCTCCAAGGATTTATTCTACCTAAGATATATCATCGTGTATAATCATATATTTTAATTTGACGTCCATCACATTCCCAAAACTAGGATCAGAGAACAGGACCCGTGGAAGTTCAGCACATATTTCAGTTTTCAGGCTTGGTACATTGTGTGAAATATAGTTGATATTTGTGTATAACTTTTGACAAAATGGATTGGTGAATGGATTTATTGTGAATGGGTAAAAGTAAAGAAAAGAATATTTATTTAGCGCACACTCTCTCTCTCTCTCACATACACTGCAATGGGCACTAAACCAATCCAACATCTTTCCCTGCTGACTTCCTCTTTTATTTCTGTAAATTTGGTTCTTTTATCAGCCCGCTGGCCCAAAGATTGTTTTTTTTTTTTTTTTTTGAACTCCAGGAAGGTGGGACATAACAAAGAGGTTACAAACTAAAATGAGACAAATAAGTTAAAAGTAAACAAACCTGTAGTGGATCAGATATATAATTTGCTGCCCAGTGTAAATGAAGGTGCAGGTCCCCATGAGCAAATTTCAAGCTGGGGACAGAAGAGCATTAATCCATTTTAGAACATTGTCTGGTTGCACAGCTCACCACCCGTGAAGCTGCGTAAAGCACATGTGATACAGACCAGCATTTTCTGAGTGCTTCCTGAGTGCCAGGCCCTGGGCTGTGTGCTGCAGATACCCTCACTGTTGAGTCTTCACAAAACTGTTAGATGGAGGTCATCTTCTTATTTGTAAAGATGGCCTCAGACTCATGAAGGAATTTGCCTGAAACACACTGGATTAGGACAACCGTCAATATTACACACAAGCCTCTCTCCAAGCTCCTGCTGGCCCACCTCACTCCCTCTTGACTCAACCCTCAAAGTATTATCCCAGGTAGCGAGTAGTGAGTGGTGAGCAGGACTCTCGCTCCTGCCTTCATGGTCCTGGTCAGTGTTCTACCTGCATCTCTGTAATGTCAAGGCCAGCAGCTGTATGCAGGGGATGCCAGACGCTGGGGTTAGGGTTCTCTTGATTGCATTCCCAGGCGGAAACTTACTGGAGATTGTACTTTGAAGAATAGACACAGAATCCTTCAGTCTTGATGTCATCATCAAAAGCAGAGATGATATTTGGGCTGTGGAGAGTTTCCAACAGAAGCAAAGCTCCAATGGCAGGCCCTGAAATACTTGATACCCACAAGTATACCTGGATCAGGTATAAAAAGTACAGACCCTTAAGAGAAGCTCCATTTCCTCAAGGCTGTTTCTGCACCAAGATTCTAAGTCAGCCAGCCTTGTCTCTAAGCACTGTGAAGGTTACCAGCCGTGCTGGAGAAGGAAGGATGCTCTGAGCTCAGGATAGCCGTGCATGTTGAGACTAAGACCGGAACAATGATTGCATCTGCACAATGACTGTGAGCATTGTAAGAGCATTGGAGGTGGTGATGATGGGGCAGGTACCTGGATAGCCCACCTACCCACCCCTACTTTCTCTTTCTGCGCCCTCATAGAGCCCATGCGCATAAACAGCCCTCCTTACAGTATCTGGGGACAAGCCCCGAGTCACGGGGGTGCTGAATCTAATGGTATCTCCACAGATATACCACCATAATAATGGTCAGTGTCTTTCACATAACAAGGCTACATGCAATTTTGTGAAGTTTCAATTGTAATGAATTGGTTCTTGTATAAGTCACATGAGAATGTTAGCAATATTATCCGCAGTTTCAAACTGAGGAACTTGAGGTTTGGAGATTGCGTAGCAGGCTCAGAGGCACTGAGCCTAAGGGTGGAAGACCTAGGAATAAGCTTGGGCTGCCAGATCCCAGAGCCCAGGTCTTGCAAACCATGCATTTCCACCCTGAATTGGATTACTGGGGCTGTCCTAACATCACCACACACCAGGTGGATTAAGCAACAGAAATTTATTCTCTTACAAGTCCAGAGACGAGAAGTCCACAGTCGAGGAATCTGGAAACCCACACTCATTTCATAGGTTCCAGGGAAAAATCCCTCCTGATCCTTCCAAGCCTCTGTTGGCCCCAGGCACGTCTTGGTTGGTGGCAGCATCACTCCATCTCTGCCTTCGTCTTCACATGGCTGGCATCATCTTATATATCTCTGTCTACATACGGAATCCTCTTCCTGTGTCTTTTCTCTTCATCTGATGGGAACAGCAGAAATACTGAATTACTGTGGACCCTCAAATAGTAGGACCTTAACGTAACTTAATTACATCTGCCTGCAAAGACCCTGTTTCCAGATAAGGTCCCATGTACCGGTGCTGTGACCAAGGTCTTCAATGTATCCTTTTAGAGACCCAAATTCAACTCATAGCAGCATCTGAAAGAAAAATATACATAGAAATGAATTTTTGAAAGAAGGCGCGATACTCATATATTGTAAAAAACGAAAAAACAAAAAAAAACAAAAAACAGGTGGAGGTCCTATTTGAAGCAAATTTTGGATGACCTAAACCAATGGATAGACATCACAAGATCATGGCTCGGAAGGATCAACATTGTGAGATGCAAGACTCTTCATGGTGAGCTACAAATTTGATGCAATGCCTAACAAAGTGCCAGTGGGCTTTTCTGCAGAAATGAAAAATCCAACCCTCCTACTCAAGTGGAATTGCAAAAGACCTTGAATGATTAAATAACCTTGAAAAAGAAAAGTTGGAGACCTCACACTTCCTGATTGCAATATTCAACACGAAGCCTCAGTTATCAAAATGGTGTGGTATTGGCATGAGGACAGACCTATTGATGCATGGGTAGAATGGAAGACAAGAAATAAGCCTATTCATAAGTTTTGCTGATTTTTGACAAGGCTGCCAAGACTATTCAATGGGGGAAAGAACAGTCTCTTCAGATATCCATATGCAGAAGAAAGAATTTGTACCGTTACACATGCCACATACAAAAATCATCTCAAAATGCATCAATGCCAGAGTTAAAAATTGAAATAACAGAAAAGTTACAAGTAAAATAAAGCATAAGAAGGAGATAAAATTATAAAACTGTTAGAGGAAAATATAAGATAAACCTTTACAGCCTTAAACTTGACAGCGATTTCCTAGCTATTACAGCAAAAGAACAAGCAACAAAAACAAAAAGTAGATGAACTTTATCAAAAATTAAACTTTGGGAGGAAAATATGCCACAGGTGATACAGGCTCTGTTCATCCCTCTGGCAACCAGATTGAAGTTGTGACAGAAGCAAGGAGCAAATAGCAAGGAAAATCACTTGAGATCTAGACGAGCAAGCCATACAACCGGAGAGAAATCTAAAAAAATCTAAGAAATTACACTGCAATGGCAGAAGGTAGTACAGGGCAAGGGCATGAGGCTGCCCAGTCTTGAGCAGGTAAGACGGAAGCTGCAGCAGAGGTGGCAGCAGCTGCAGACACCTATTAAAGGGGCCGCGTTTCACGAGCGACAGACCTGCTCTCTCTGAGCAACAGTGCCATTTGGGCTGCGCAGGGGGCACCAGGAACTTACAAGGGGACACTGAATTGTCAGAGTGAGGGCCAAGGCGAGACTTGCTCTGTACAGAAGTGAGGGCAGTATCCATTAGCCCTGCCCCATCCCAGTGCATGCTCTCAGCACTGCCATAGTGGAGACATCATCAAACTAGGTAACAGAGCTTGCTCCACCCAGAGGATTCCCAGAAACTCCATCTCCCCCAACTCGTGGCCCCACCCATGCCACATCCAGATATATCCATAGTGAGTCAGGTGCTCTTTGCTGAGCAGAGCCTAGACTCATAGTGGTAGGAGATGACCTCAGTTTCTGGTGTGGTATTTTGAGGCAACTACAAGCTCAGCATCTGTGGATTGCTTGCTGAATTTTAATAGGAGGCCCTGGAGGGCCACGAGCTGGGGCTAAATTTGGCCTGCAGCTAAATCTCTCTCAGGACTGTACCACTGGACACCTACCACTCTCAAAGCCACACAAATAAGACTGGGAGACTTAAGAGCTTTGCTTATTACACAGAAACATACAGAAAAGCAGCCAAAATGGGAAGACAAAAAAGCAGAAACTATATGATAGAACAGAACAGAGATCTAGAAATAATGGAGGCAAGCAATCTAACAGATACAGAGTTCAAAACACTGGTGTAAAGAGGCTCAATGAACTTATGGGCAGTGCAAATGAATTCAGTGAGAACTCTAACAGAGAGATAAAAAACATAAAAATGGAAATTGAAATTATAAATGGGAACCAGTCGGAAATGATGAACACATTATCTGAGATGAAGAGTATATTAGAGGGAATCAACAGAGTGGATAAAGAAGAGGATCAGACCAATGATATAGAGGATGGGGTAGCCAAGGACTCTCAATCAGAACGGCAAGGGAAGAAAAAAACCAAGACTATAACAATAATTTAAGGAGCCTACGGTACACAATTAGATGTAAAAATATCCATGTCATGGGGGTAACTGAAGAAAAACAAGAAGTTGAAAAGCTATTTGAAAAAATAATGATGTTAAACTTTCCTAACCTAGTGAAGGGAATAAACATACAACTCCAAGAAGTTCAGAGTCTCAAGAAAGAGGAACCCAAAGAGGCTCACAGCAAGACACAGCATAATTAAAATGCCAAAGGCTAAATACAAAGACGGAATCTTAAAAGCAGCAAGAGAAAACAGTTTGTTACCCACAGGGCCCACCCATAAGATTGGCAGCTGATTTCTCAAAAGAAATCATGTAGGACAGAAGACCTTGGCGCAAAATATTGAATGTGATTAAAATCCAGGATCTAAAACCAATAACACTTTATCTAGCAAAGCTATCATTTGGAGTCTAAGGATGGATAAAGAGCATCCCAGACAAAAATAAGCTAAAGGAATTTATCAATACTAAGCCAGTATTACAGGAAATGTTGGAGGGACTTCTTTAAGAAGAAAAGATATGTATCAAAAACAGAAATAAAGAATGAGAAAAACTACATTTCTATCAACAAGTACCTTAAGTGAAAAAGAATTAAGTGCTCTAACAAAAAGATGGAGTGGCTGAATGAATAAGAAAATAAGACCCCTACATATGCTGTCTACAAGAGGCTTACTTCAGATTAAAAGATACACACAGACTAAAAGGAAGGGGATGGAATAAGATATGGCCTTAATTAACCTAGAGGGTATTCCGCTCAATAAAATAAGTGAGCTAGAGAAAGACAAATATCACATGGTTTCATGTATATGTAGAATCTAAAGAATGAAATCAGCAACAACAACAAATGTGGAAACAAACTCATAGATACAGAGAATATTTAGAGGGATATTAGATGGGAGGGAGGGTTGGGGGGAAAAAAGAGGCAAAGGGATTAGGAGGTACAAATGGATAATTACAGACTAATTTGGAGGTGTACAATGTAGCATGGGGAAGATGGTTAATAGTGTTGTAATCAATATTTAAGGCAAAAGAGGTGTACTAGATTTAGTAGGGTATTCACTTTGAGTGTTATGTGGACCTCTGATCACCCAGGGGTTGTGTTGGTATTGAAGTTTTATCACCATGATCAATACAGCTTTTCTACACAGGGGCAGCTTCTCAAAACAGCAATCTGTTCATACTTTCTGTGACTGACATTTTCCATTACCTTAAGGGAAAACCCAGGAGACTCTGCAGGGCGCACAAGAGCCTGAGTGACAGGGCACGGCACTTCTGATGACTCAGCTCTTACAGCGGTCACCCTCCTCCAGGCCGAGGGTGTCATCCCCTCACCGCACATATGCTGCCCCCTGTCGTGGCCTGCTCTCTCCTTCTCCAGAAGGTCCTCGCACTCTGGGACTAAGGTTGCTAGACGTCCACCTGTCATTGAATCTCTGTCCTCTGTTTCGCTCATACTCAAGAACACACCTAACCTATGGCCAAATTATCCATTGTCTAAATGTTAGCATTGTCTTTTCACTAATCAGAGCTCCATGTGTTCAGGGAAGAACTTGGTCACCTTCAGCAATGAATCTCACACCCGGACAGGGTGACTGCTCAGCAAACAACAGTTGGTTGACAGGATGGTGGAAGGAAGGAAGAAGCTTTGCAATTAGAGAAGCTCAGAAAAGGGAAGTGACTTGCTCAAGGTCATACAGATTCTAGAAAAGGCAGAGGCAGAGTCGGAACAGAAATTGGACTGCTCCTACGTCCTGCCCTGCATCCTCTACCCTCATGTTCTGGCACCAGCCCTCCAGAACTGGGTTTGACATGAGGTGGAGGCAGAGCGTGTGGGGTCTGCTGAGACTCAGAACTGGTCTCAACAGTCCCAGAGGCTGGAGTCTCCTCAGGCCACCCTTTAGGGAGAACAGAACGGGGCTCTGGAAGGGGCTGTTCCCTTTCCTTTAAGGCCACTGAAGAGGAAGCCGTGACGTGTCACAAGAAGCCTGGGCCTTGTCACAGGGAGCCTGGGCCTTACTACACCCTGCGCATCTATCAATCGTGCTGGGATCTGTGGGCTTTATATGTCACCTACACGACCAGGAACCATGGGAGGCAGCTCCGCGACTCTGACACTCACCACCCTTCTCTACCTCGGTGAGCTCTGGGGAAAGAGGTGGGATGAGGTCCCTTCTCCTCCCAGATTCTCGTCCCTGAGAGACCCCAGGACTCAGAGAGGCTCTGTGGGGACAGAACTTCCAGAGGAGGAGACACACTCTCAGCCCCAGGTCTGGCCCCAGTACCCAGGGCCCCAGAACAGGCCTGGAGTGTCTGTGTGGGGGTGGGGACTGTTCTCATGGGACTCTTTTCTAGGTCTGTGTCGGGGCTCATGGGACCTGGTACAAGCAGGTGAGTCCTCCCCCAGACCTCCTGCTTCAGCCCCAAAACAGCAGCTGGGGGAGCATGGTGGGTCTGGGCTGATGGTGACCAGTGGAGGAGGGACCTGGAGTGACAGCTGGGGAAACTGTGGGGAGAAGGGTGCCCCTGACACTTCAGGTCTGATTCCTTTCCAGGGGTCCTCCCCAAACCCACCATCTGGGCTGACCCAAGCCCCGTGGTCACCTCAGGGAGCCTCGTGACCATCTGGTGTCAGGGGTCTCTGCAGGCTGATGCCTACTATCTCTATAAAGAGGGTATCTCTGAACCCTTGGCTATAAGGACCCTAGAGGACTCCAGCAACAGGACGGGTTTCCGCACTGAATCCGCGAGTTCCGTCACTGCTGGACGGTACCAGTGTGCATATTACACCAAAAGAAATGGCTGGTCAGAGCAGAGTGACCTGCTGCCCCTGGTGGTAACAGGTAAGGGGCTGGGGCCACATCCCCTCCCACTCTGGGCTCCTCCTTGTGAGCAGAAGGGAACAGAGTGTGGCCTCAAGGGGACCTCAGCCCTCACAGCCCACACCTGGGTTGGGGATGACAGTCCTCCTTGAACATGGCTCCCTCTCTCCCTCAGGCTTTTTCAGAGCACCCTCCCTCTCAGCCCACCCAAGCCCTGTGGTGGCCTCAGGAAGGAACGTGTTCCTCCTGTGTAGCTCAGAGTCCACATCCGGCACTTTCCATCTGCTGAAGGAGAGAGGGGCTGACCCGCCCCAACACATGGAATCTAAATGGTGGCCTGACACTCGGAGGTGGCAGGCCCTGTTCCCCATGGGCCCCACAAACACCTCCCATGGGGGGACCTACAGATGCTATGGTTCTCAAAGCTCCTATGTCTATCAGTGGTCATGGCCCAGTGACCCTCTGCGTCTTGAGGTCACAGGTGAGGGGACCACCACTGCCCAGTCCCGTCTCTTTACTAGGCCCAAAATGACTGACCTAATCCTTGTGTCCAGTGGATCCTCAGGAGTCATGGGGGTCGGTGACACTGACCTCCTGAGGACAGACCACAGGCGGGAGGCTGGGGAGGGGGGTGGGACATGTGAGAACTCTGCAGTCCCAGTAAGCAATGTGGGTGTGTTCCCTCGGTGCCACTGTTCTCTCTTCCCCAGGTGTGTACAAGGAACCCTCCCTCTCAGCCCAGCCGGGCATGCTGGTGCTGTCTGGAGAACTCCTGAGCCTCCAGTGTCACTCGGAGGCCGGCTTTGACAGATTTGCTCTGACCAAGGATGAGGGCCTCACACCTCCACAGTGTCTAGATGGTCAGCACAGCCCTAACTTCCCCCTGGGTCCTGTGACCCGCAGCCTCGCGGGCCAGTACAGATGCTACAGTGGACACAACCTCTCCTATGCATGGTCAGCCCCCAGTGCACCCCTGGACATCCTGGTCACAGGTCAGGTGCCACACCTTGCCCCATGTCCTGACTGTCGCCTCAGGACACTATGCCCACGGTCACCCTGGTAGTGACAGGGAGGGTCCTGAAGCAGAGGCTGAGAGGGGACATGGTCTCCGGAGAGAGAGTGAGAAAAGGGCAGGGGCCTGGAGATAAAAGACACCCATCCAAGGGACTGAGAGGGTATTATAGCTAGAGTCCCTGGAGAGGGACAGGGCTCCTCAGCTCAAGGTTAAGGACATGTGGACAGGGTGACTCTCTAACACACCACGACCTTCCTCTCCCCCAGGAATGTACAAGAAACCCTCCCTCTCTGCTCAGCCTGGACCCTCAGTGCCCTGGGGAGGGAAGGTGACCCTGCAGTGTCACTCACAGACCTTATCAGACACCTTCTACCTGCACAAGGAGGGTTCCCCTGCTCCTCCTCAGCACTTCCGTCCACCAGATACAGCCGCATCCTTTCAGGCCAACTTCACCATGAATCCTGTGACCTCAGCCCACGGGGGCACCTACAGGTGCTACAGCTCATGGAGCACCTCCCCCTACCTGTTGTCACATCCCAGTGACCCTGTTGAGTTCGTGGTCTCAGGTGAGTGGCCCCAGCCCCACCCATTGTATCTCATGGTCTCTTCAGGACCCTGTCCCCAAGGAAACTCTGGGCTGGTATGGAAGTGAGAGGGTCACAGGAGGGTCAGCTAGAGGGGACTCTGGCCTCCCGAGGGTTGAGCAAAGCCAGGGCTACCCGCATCCCTGCCTTTTCATTCTTGTTCCTGAGGCTGACACGTTTCAGTGGGCAGGGGTTTCAGGCTGACCAAAGAAGAAAGGCCTGAGGCAGCCTATCCCAGTCTTCTTCCAGTCTCCAGGCCTGGTGGCCTCACCCACAGACACCAGCACAAGAGCAGTGACTAGCTGTGGTCTCGATCCCCAGGGAACCAGGACCACCCACTGTGGCATGGGTCTCTCCCAGGAAGCCTGGGAGTCTGGGAATGCTGCCAGGGGAACCACAGATTACCTGGGACTCTGAAGCTGGGGGATGACGGGTGGGTAATCATGACAGTTGTGGCGGCCTAGCCGGGGGATAAGCAACTGGGCAGAAGTTGGGGAACAAGCCCCACCTCTCATACCATCCTGACCCCAAGGAGGCTCTGAGCAGGGCCTTCAACCTCACGGAGCCAGCCCACAGAGGGTGAGGTAAGAGTCTGGGAAGTAGCAGGTAGGAGAAACTCAGTCCTGGTCTTGGCTTCTCACTGGGTGGTTTCTGAGGCTGCCAAGAAAGCTACCTGGACACCGCATTGTGTTGGAGATACAGGTAGTGTCCAAGCTCTCCTCCATAAGCTCAGAAGAGTCAGGGAAAGAAGCCACACCATGGTTCAACTCCCGACTCTGCTCCTCCCCAGCCTGGCCTCAGACAGCGTGTTCCTCCCAAGTCCTGGATTTATGGCTGTGGACAGGCCCCACTCCCTCCCTCAAAGTAAAACTCCTCAGCGCCTGGCCCTGTTTAGCTCTCAAGGGCAGGGTCCTCCCTCGTGCCCTTCCCAGACACACACACTCCCTGTGCACACAGGCCCCTGGTAGGGACCTCAGGCCTCTGCGTAATGGGAGATGGGGCAGGGGCTCGGGATTGATGACAGGTCTCTGCACTGGTGTTCGGCCCGGAGGGTAAGGGGGCAGCATAATAATTAAACACGCATGCAAGGGAACCTGCAGGTCCAGGTTCCAGTCCCAGAGCTGCCTCAGCCAGGCTAGATGACCTGCAGTACGTGCCTAACCTCCCCGAGCCTCAGCTTCCCCATCTGTGAGTGGGTGGGTGAGGTTGGTGCTCCCCTGGGGCATGACTGTCATGAAGGTTCAAGGACATAGTGACAGACCCAGTGCATGTCTGGCACAAGAAAGGCAGTCAATTAAATGGCGCCATTGGCTCATCCATAACATCACTCGTGCCCAAGGTCTCAAAAGGTACCTGAACATCCTGATCGGGGTCTTGGTGGCCCTTGTCCTGCTGTTCTCCCTTCTCCTCTTCCTGCTCCTCCGACACTGGCGTCAGCGTAAATGCAGGATGTCAAGTGAGTAGGGAAGAGGTGGCCCGGTTCAGAGGATGGGGTGGGCTCAGGACACCAGCCAGTGAAACCAGATAGATGGGGAAGGTCAGCTGAGAAAACCTCTAGCATTTCCCAACAAGAAAAATCAGATATTACACGTGAATGTACGTGTACTTTCTAGTATTCTCTTGGCTTTCCTAAACTTACAGAACTTTGAAAGCGTGCGGGCTTTGTTTTGCATCATCCAGAACTTTCTTTAGCATTGTGTGGAGGTGGGAAGGGACTACAATTGTAGCTATTAGATCCTCTGCAGGTCTTAGTGTAGCGCCAAGGGAGGGCTCTGGGTGGGCTGAAGGCTGACTGCCACCTTCTCACAGTGGCTGCATCAGAGCCTGAGGACAGAGGCCTGCAGAAAAGGTGAGCACTCCTGAAGACTCCAATTCCCACTCCCCCAAAGCACCTCATTGTCCCCTAATACTCCATTTCTTCCCCCAGCTCTGGCCCAGCTGCTGACGACCAAGAAAACTTGTGTAAGGGGGCCAGGGGAGGCTGTCCTGGGGGGGAGGACATGGGCCCAGAGAACGTGGGTGGGCCACAGAAGCCGAGAGTAGTTCAACATGATTCTGGGGTTCGGGGTGACAGCAGGGATCTGATACTGTGTGACCCTGGCCACACCACTGACCCTCTCTGGGCCTCTGTTGGTGAGATCTCAGGGAATCTTAGCAAGAGACAAAAACCTTCTTCTGTCCCCACCAGATGCTGCTGTGAAAGACACACCTGACGACAGACAGCTGGACAGTCAGGTGAGCTCCGTCTGGTCTTGACTGGGGCCCCCTAAATCCACCCTCAAACCGCTCAACTCTGGGCAGCCGCTCCCTTCCAGAAACACATGGCTCTGAGTCGTTGCAATCCTGCAGCCTCCCTGGTCTCCTCCACTGGCCCCTCTGCCCTTCTAGGGGTCGTAGGCTCAGGTGGAGGTGGCAAGGCCAAAGGTCAGGACTGAGCGGAGGGCTGATATCCACACCTTGGGCCTACAGAGGCCAGAAGGTACCTTCTAAACCTGTACAAAGGGCCCTGTAGCCTTGCTTGCTCACTCCTGCAGTATGTCCCATGAACCCAACATGGGTGATGATTGGCTCTGGACACCATGGCAGGCTCACTCAGCTCACCCTAGCAAATGGATGACACTCCTAAGGAGTGTAGTAGGGTTTGACTGTCCCTCCATGCTGATGGCTCCACACCCAAACCCCGGTTTGACTGTCCCTCCATGCTGATGGCTCCACACCCAAACCCCATCTCCAGTCTCGACCTCTCCCCAGTTCCAGACCACCTCCAACCTCACATCCATCCTCCACCAGAACCCCCGATATGCTAATGGACTAGGGCCAAGACCACCCCCAAATCCAGCAGAGCCCTGACAAAGGTCCTCAGGACGGTCCTTTCCTCCCTGGCCTCAGACTGCCTCACCCCAACTATGCATCTTCATTCTCCCCCCACTGCAGGCTGAAGCATCTGAAGACCCCCAGGGTGTGACCTACGCCCAGCTCAACCACAGGACCCTCAGAAGGGAGACAAGTGTACTCCCTTCCTCCCCAGAGCCCCCAGATGAGCCCAGTGTGTATGCTGCTCTGGCCGTCCACTAGCTCAGGAAGGACACAGATCACACACTCCTGAGCGGCCCTGCAGAGACAGCAAAGGAGCCACCCCCATAGATACTCAGTCAGTGGCCCAGGCCAGACTGAAGCCCTCCTGGGACCTTGCAGAAGTTAACTACTTCCAGAGACTCCTTCGTTGCACAGCTCGTCTTACAGTCCCTACCAAGGAGACCCCAATGACTTCAAGGACCCTGTGGAACTGCTGAGGCCATTCAAGTGGCAACCTCAGGCCGAGGGAGGCAAGTCTAATATCAGCCCAGTACGCCATAGCCATCTCTGTGAAGTTGGGCACTCAACCAACATCAGAACCTGAAAGCCCCATCAACAATGACCCACTACAGGGTGCAGGGTGGCTGTGGCCGCAGAGGGGTTGCTTAACTCCATGTTTCTTACTTCCTGAGACTAAGTTCCTGTCTCCCCAGCCTGATGTGGCTTCTTAGCAAGTCAGATAAAAGGGAAGCCTGCTCCCTCCTGACCATGAGTCTTCAAACTCCAAACAAAGGGGTAGGGGCACCTCCCATAGCCTAACCCATTCCCCACTTCGCAATTTGCATTAAGACACAGAACTGGGAATCTGCCCATCAACCACATCCCTAACAAGCTATTAAAATCAGCCTTTAGATGTTATTAAATCTTCCCCACAGAAAACCAAAATAGTTCCAGCTTCACAAGCAATGGAGGTAGACAGGATCAGCTCTCAGCAAAGTCCTCTTACCCTGACTTCTCCTGCCAGGGGTCAGAGTTACAGAGATGGGGCTGCCGGCTGACACCTCCCTCCACTTGCAGCTCTTCAGCCTGGAAATGACTTCCCCATCCCCACCACAAACTGCTGGCTTTCAGAACTTCCTTCTCATTTTTGACTCTTCCCCATAACATCTTGGTCTCCCACTGTGATGTCAGTATTGACCGATGTTTTGTTCACTACTATACCCCTGCCCTAGGATAAAGACCAACCTGGCAGGAGATCATGGGTTAGCACACACAGAAACCAAAACAGGTATGGGTTAGAAAGGCCCAAGCAATGGTGACATGCAAATTCGTGAAGTGGTCCCCGTTTTTGATGAATAGTAACTAGACTTTTCAGGGGTGATCACTGTACTATACACAAATGCCATATTACGCTGTATACCGGAAATGTAATTTAAAAAAAGCCCACTAGGACCTGACCTGACTGGGCCAGCCAGGCCCCTCCTCCACAGGGGGCACCATCAAAATTCGAGCTGGCTAAGGCAGCCTGGGAAGGGCCACCTGCACCCCTTCCCGCTACACCAGCTGCATGTTCACAGCAGGGAGGGGGAGACGCACCAATAAAGACCAGTTCCACAATGGTGATCTGTTTTATTAGTTGACTAGAAAACTAGACTCTCCGCCAGACCAGACGGGGGATCATGACCTTAATCCTCCTCCTCGTCGTCGCCGGCTCCGGCCCCGCCCTGGCCCTTCTTGGCATTCTTCCTCTTCACACGGCCTGGGCGGCCACCCCCATATGGGGAACGGAGGGAGAAGTCGATGTGCTTCTGGGAGTCCAGGCGGACAATAAAAGACGGGATGTTCACCACCTGCTTGCGAACCCTGGAAGGGGGAGCAGGTAGGTGAGAGGTGTAGATGCCACTCCCCTCCAGCTGGGGCTCCACGGTGGGGTGAAGGGAGTTGGTGACAGTGGCACTGACACAAGCAATGCCACAGGGCATCCTGACCCCACAGACTGTGTTCACCTGACCTGTGGGCACTGTGACAAGTATCTCCCATTTCGGAGGGAGACTCAGGAGTAACCACACACAGCCAACAAGGCAGGGTAGCAGTGTACAAACCCAAGATCTGTGCTGGGCACTGAACGCCATTATCACCCAGCTTCATGTTGGCAGCAGCAGCCCAAGTCCAGACTCTACGAAATTATGTCCAACTTGAAATGGGAGTGAGGCTCTTGCCCATGAAAAAAAGGGCTGGAGAAGGGTCAAGGCAGCAAGTCAGCATGCAGACACCCTGCCCACTACTGCACAGAATCCCCTTAGGGGGCCCCAGCGTATTGAGGGATAGCAGTACCACAGAAGGACCCACTGGCCCTGGCCGGTCTTACTGCACAGCATCTGTGCCCCGTCAGACCCTGGACTGTAGTGCATTCCCCATAACGCTAATGGCCACTGCACAAGAATGCAACAATCCTCAGGGTCTACAATGACCTCACAAGAGCACTCAGGAGATGGCTGACCCCACCCATGCCAGTTAAGGCCCAGTGATACCTCTCGACTGGAGGACACTAGAGCCATTACCTGTCCAGCTGCCCGCATACCCAGCAGAGGTCTTCGCAAGGTGTACGGCTCAGGCCGCAGTGACCCTTGCACTAGACTATGGGGGGATGAGGTGGCCCCAGCCCCCCATGAGCTGTTTGTAGGGGTCAATCTGTACCCTCAAGGTGAGCTCAGATCTTTGTCACCTCCAAGGGCTGCACAGGAGACAGGACAGGGACAGCAAGCTTAGTAAGGGCAACGTTCAGAGGAGATGGAGGAGGCCTCGGAGAGCCCGCCAAGTAGTACCTGATGTGGCGCTGGCGGATCAGCACGCGGGCGTGATGGATGGACTTGGCCAAGCCCAGCTTGAAGACCTGGGTCTGCAGGCGCCTCTCCAAGAAATCTTCGATCTTTAGGCCCAGGATGTAATCCAGCTTCATCTTGCCCTCATCAAGCACCCCGATGCGAACAAGGCGCCGCAGCAGGGCATTGCCTGGCAAAGCAGAGATGGCATGAATCAGGGTTCTGGCTGAACTGGTACCTGACAGGTTCAAATCCTCCAGCAGCTCCACACATGCTAGTGGAACATCGGTGGGAAGGAGGAGCTAATTCTGACATAGGACTCAATGCACCAGCCACTATGTGACTCACATTACCCCTAACACAACCCTAAAGCAGGTTCCTATGGCTATATCCACCTGACCAGGGAGGGCAGGTGATCTGTGTTCTCATTTGGAAAAGGAGAACCGTCCTCAGAGTTGACAGCAAGAGAAAATGAAACAATCCCTGTAAGAGCTTGGCGTTCATTATAATATTCACTTACGGCTGTCATGAAACTACATCCCATTAACAAAGCACAGTGGGTGACAGCTAACACTCCGGAGTCAAAAGAGCCCTACTGGTATCACCACACAGGCTTCTAGCTCATCAGCACCTGATACTGGGGTAAAAAAACCTCAACTGTTGTTCTTAAAGGATTAGTTTCAGGAGCAGGTAAAACAGTGTAAATGAGGTCAAATATATGGTGACCTAAGATTTGACTTTGGGTGGTAAGCACACAATGCAACATACAAATGTTATCATAGAATTGTATACTTGAAACCTATAATTTTATTAACCAATATCGCCTCAATAAATTTAATTAAAAAAAAATAAAGTTCAAAGGAAGGGATTAGTTTCCCCTTTTATGAAATAGCTGTTATCTTCCATTTCAGCAAAATAAAATTCAAGCAAGTTCCATAAACAGTGTACACACTTACTGGATACTTCCTTACTCCCCATGGAAAACTTGAAGGAAAGCTGGATGATTTCGTGGGCACTCCAGGGGCAAAGGGGCCCTTGTCATGGCATGAGGCGCCTTAGTTCCTGATACGAAAAACAGATAAACCTATCCCTAAGCTGTTGTGAGGAGAGTTTGAACTGGTCAGTGCCTGACTGAACCACCAGCCAAATGCTGGCTGCTGGTTTAAAGGTTAGTCTTTAACAGATGAGACTTAGGGATGCCAAGTCACACAGGTGACTGGATCAGAAACAAGGAGGTGCTGCACCAGTGAGGATCTGTGTAGTGGTAGAGTTATCAGGCTTCTCCTCCCTCCTGTCCTGTGGTTAAATGGCTTCATTTACTAGAAAGTAAGGCGCTGCCTTCCCTTTGCAATGTCTATTTCTGCCCTGGGAAACCACCTGCCTCTCAACCCAGCCCTACACCATCATTCTGCCATAGGACTGTCATTTAACCCAGACTTGAGTAAATTTCAATTAGCCCTGTATTCGGAGTCCTCCCCAAGGCCAGGACCACCTGGGGCCTGCTCCCTAAAGCCTCTGGGATAGTCCTACCCAGGAACTTTCATGAGATTGTCAAAGGGGTTTACAAACTAAGAAAAGGATAATGAACCTCTAACATCTATGAGACTGAAACAGATTTAAGTGCGATAAATCTGTGATGATTACACAAGCTCCAGCCTTTCTCAACCTGATGTGGATGGCCACTCTTCTGCTTACAGTGAGAGCGCAGCTCTAAGAGCACCCTCTTAGTCACAGGTTGGGAAAAAAAACCATACTAGTAACCCTAACTGAATTTAAGAGAAATGCCAGGTACCCAAGGAAGCCAGGCCCAATTCCCAGCCCCTCCTGCTTTCTATACATCAGGCTAATAGCAGTATCAGAATGACAGCTGTCAGACAGAATTTTGGGTAAATTGTATGATACGTAAATTTTATCCTAATGTCATTACAAACAAGTTACAGAACCACTTAAAGCCAGACTCTACTTCTGTTAAAATCAGATCTACACCCAGGATACAATGTAGGATATACCTGCCAAGTTAGGAAACATCTGAAAGAGTAATATCAGTTGCCACTCCTACAGGCTGCTGTGCAGGTTAAATAAGATATGAAGAGCTCAGAAAGATACTTAGTCAAATCCTTATGAAATATCAGGTATTTTAATATTATTTCTATCTTATAAAGTTGAGATAACTTAAAATTTGAATGTGATGTCAATCTTTGCTCTGGAAAGTCCTCCATTAACTTTTAACTTCTAATCTCAAAGTAGAAATTTAAGACCTTAAGTTAGTGTAAATGTTCTTTCCTGTGACATCCATTGGTCCTTCCCTATTCAGGCCTTTGCTAAATGTCACCTAAATGTCCTTGACCACCTTATTGAAGCAGGCAAATGTACACACAGCCATGCCCCTCCCCACATCACCAGGAGATATTTCAGAAACTTCACCATCTATTCTCAGCACCAGCATACACCAATAAGCTGCAGAACTCTTTTGTTACATTACATAGTGACAGCAAGGTGCCCAAGCTTGCTTGGCACCCCTAGGTCTAGTCAAGAGTATACTGAAACTCCAATATTTGAGCAAAACAGAATCACACGCATAAGGAATAGGGTGGAGGTTTGGCTCTAGATCCACTTCTCCTAGTCCACAATTTTCATATGCCGAGTTACAAGACTGGTTCAACTCGTTTAATGCCCTCTGATCACTGGACTAGAAGGCCTAGAGAACGGAAGCGACTCTGCACCTAATCCCTTCCCTGAGGGCTCCTGTACATACCTTCAAACAGACGTCGTGGGTCTTTTTCGTCCAACGTCAGCAGCTCTCGGGCAGCCTTGCGGATCTTGGCCAGGGTAAATTTGACCCTCCAGACCTCACGTTTGTTCCGGAGCCCATACTCACCTGCAAATTAAGGAAGTGGCTGACGTGCAAACAGGCACAGTCCCACGGACTAGTGCAAAAGCTGGACTGCTGGCTTTGGGAAAAAGGAAAATCAAAACCGTGCAGTCCTAAAGGACACACCGCAGGACTCGAACTGACAGCACAGCACATGGGCGGCCTCCCGTGCTAACCTTCTCCCGACCCCGAAACCTTGCCCTGGCCACTCACCGATCAGCTTCAGCTCTTGATCGAGGCGGGATTTCTCGAAGGGTCGCCGCGGGGTCACGTAGGTCTTACGACAAACCCAGCTCCGGGCCACCGGCATGTTGGCTCCGCTTGTCCGTCTGCACCTGCGCGGGAAGAAATGCTGACCGTGAAGACTTCGAGCAGCGCCTGCGCAGTCCCACAACTACGCTAGAACCCCATGGCATTCAAATCTTGCGAGAATCGTCTGTCCCTAAAGCTTCTACAACTGGCATCACCCCGCAAACGAGTGGCCGCCTTGTCCTCATCTTACCCTCAACCTCTTTACCGTTATCATTAAAGCTCAGAAGGCCCGCACGACTTTACAACCCACAGTCGGACTAGAAAGCACGGGAACAAACCTTACGCACAGCCTCCAGTAACTGAGAAAGAGGAGACCGCGAGGTTGGGCCGCGCACTTATAGCACCGCCGCCATCCAGTGACGTCAGCACGCAGGCGCACGCCTGCACCAATCAGAAAAGGCGTTGGCGGGCGGAAAAGCTGTAGAGACTAGAGGTTGGGCTAGAGCGGCGTTTGCTGAACTGGGAGGTTCCGGTCCCCGCCAGACAGGGGGTCGGAGACCTGAGAAGTAGAAAGTCGCCTCCACCCCTGGGTGGTGGGTGACGTAAGTCCAGCCTCTGAGTTGGGTACAAAGTTGGGGTGGTTGCTTCCACTCTCTCCAGACCTCAGCGGGCTTACCCCTCTGTGAAAAGACCCCTAGAGGGCTGAGGCTCCGCGAACTCACAGCTTCTTCCAGAAGACGCTCGGTGAGGTGAATTCCGTGAATAATGAAGTCGTATTTCCCGTCAGGATAATGTCACCCCGAAGTATAACAGAAGCCAGCCTGCCCTTTTGAACCCTGGCTACACATCTGCGGGGTGAAAGCAAAAAGTGAGGTTCCATCGAGTCACAGCTCTGTGACTTGCCTAAGGAGACACAACTCAGCTTTCCATCCTGACAGGATTCCAGTTTTACCTTCCTCGCTTTTTGTAGACAAGAGTGAAAAAGGTCTTGGTGGAAATTCCGCCATTCCTGGAATGTTTATCATTTAGTGGTTCTAGCTACCTCCAGGGACAGTCATCCTCCCTCGGTGTGAGCCTCGTTGATTTATGCAGCAGTTTATCGAGCCGCACGAAGAATTGTTCTTCTACTCAATGGCCCATATCCGTAAGTGAAACAGCTCCTCAACTCGTGAGTTGAGAGCCTTAGGGAAACAGAAAAAAATAATAGAAAAAATAATAAGTTGAACAAAGTAAATCGCTTCCGAGTGGGTGCCATGCGGAAAATAGATTTACTGATAATGAAGAGGGAAGTCACCTCCGTACAGGGTCTACCCCTGACCATCCTATACTTTGGATAGGATGCTCAGGGGTAGACCCTGTACGGAGGTGACTTTTTTTGTAATTTGAGACCCAAGTATATAAAGGCTTTGTGCCCCTTTATCAAAAAGCAATTTATATCCTGAGGCTCCCAGAACAGGGAAAATGTTCTGAAACCTCTCGCTATATGTTCTGCTCCACTTTGGTGCCACTTGTTGCCTTGTTTTTGATCTCCTTTGCCAACATCTCACCTAGGATTATTTCCTCTAGTCCTTTCCTTTCTGGAGTAATCCCAGTCACACCAAGGGCTTTACTTATTGTTAGATAATGTTTAATGAGCACTTTAAGTATACCAGGCTTTGAGCTAAACACTTTATCTGGGTTTTTAAAAATTCTTATGATCCATAATTTCTATCACTAAAAGTAATGGATGGCATTCAGAAATATTTACTATGTACAAGGCACTGTTCTAAGAACTTTACATGTATTACTTACTTAATTCTCAATACGTACATCTTGAGTAGTCTCAGAGAAGTTGCCTTCTTTCATCATGGTACTATTAGCAATTCCCCCTAAGGAGTGCTAATACTGTTATCAATCCTATTTTACAGAGAGGGCACTGAGGCACCACAAGGTGGTTACAGAACGTCCAAGATTTCACAATGTGGAATAAATTAAGGCCAACCAAATGAGAACAAGCAAAGGCCATTTATTCAGAGTAAGCACGTCAGTCACCTTCACTTGTATTTTGGCAGAGAGGGACTCCAAGGTGTAACAAAACCTCCATAAAAACACCAAAGGAGAGGGTTCGGTAAGCTTCCAGGTTAGTGAACACAAGATTTGGACAGAGTGGTGTACCTTCAGTTTCATGACATTGGCATGATTAATTAAAATCATTGGCCATGAGTGACTGAACTCAATCTTCAGCCCCTCTTCACTGGGTGGAGGGGAAATATGGAGATATTGAAAATTAAAAAAAGAAAAAGAAACAAAGAAAGTTCCATCCCTCTAATCACATGGTTGGTTTTCCTGGCAACCAAACCCCAATCTTAGGTGTATTCCAAAAGTTGCTTCATTTACATAAACTCGGATATGGTTGAAGGGGTTTTTGTTGTAAATATCAAAACACCTTTATTGCTCTTATTACTTTAGGAAATTACAAGGGTTTTAGCTTTGTGCCAGGAACAAGGACAAAGACTAAATATATATTTCTCATTATAAGTTACAATATCACATTAGTGCTAACTGGTAAGGCAAGTAAATCAAGAAGAGAGGTGCATGTGGGAGTGTTAAATTTGAAGGAAAGGTCATTGTGGATGGCCTAAGAAGGAAAGACCAGCTGGCAGTGAGGGGTAAGACCATATGGCTATCTAGGGAAAGCACGTTTCAGGTTGGGTAGCAGGTGCAAAGACAATGAAACAGGAGTTTGTGGAAGAGGCTGATGCACAGAGAGAGGGATGGATGCATTGGGTCAGAGTTAAAGAGGACCCTACAATGTAGGGCCTTTGTTTTGACCCTGAGATGGGAAATGGCTGGAGAGTTTTAAACAGAGGAGTGACATGGTCTGACCTACCTTTAACCCAACGGTTGAAAACAGACAATAGAGGGGCAAGGGTGAAAACCAAGGGGATAAGTGAGGGAGCTAGCAACCATCCAAGTGAGCAATGTTCTGGCTTTTGGCAACATGTTGGCAGTGAAGGTGGAGCAAAGTGGTCAAATTCTGGGTCTGCAGTGTTTGGAAGGTAGCACCTATAGGATTTAGTGAGTGACTGGATGTGAGGGCACCAGTCATAATATATTTTTTAAGGCTTCTTTTTAGAGCAGTTTTAGGTTTACAATAACATTGAGGTCAAAATTTCCAATCCACCCCTACCCATGATCCACATGCATAACCTCCCCCGTTATCCACATTCCCTCACCAGTGCACTGATGAACCTACATTGACACATAACACCTAAAGTTCATAGTTCAGAGTTCACCGTGTGGTACATTCTATGGGTTTGGACAGATGTATAAGGACATGTGTTATTATAGTATCATAGTCGTTTCCCTGCTCTAAAAATCCTGTGCTCCAACTATTCATCCTTCCCTCCCCACTCCAACCCCTCATCTTTTCATTCTCCATTGTTTTGCCTTTTCCAGAATGTCATATAGTTGGAATCATACAGTATATAGCCTTTTCAAATGGTTTCTTTCACTTAGTAGTATGCATTTATGGTTCCTTTTATGTTTTTCAGGTCTTGAAAGTACATTTCTTTTTAGCACTGAATAACATTCATTGTCTGGATATACCATACTTTATTTATCCATTCACCTCCTGAAAGATATCTTGGTTGCTTCTAAGTTCTGGCAGTTGTGAATAATGCTGCTATAAAAGTTGCAAGTTTTAGTGGGGTTGTTTTCAACTCCTTTGGGTAAACATGAGCAGAATTGCTGGATCATATGGTGAGAGTATGTTTACTTTAGTCAGAACCATCCAACTGTCCTCCCAGGTGGCTGTGGCATTCTGCATTCCCACCAACCATGAACAAGAGTTCCTGTTGCTCCATATCCTCACCAGCACTTGGTGTCAGTGCTCTGGGCTCTGGCCTTTCTAATAAGTGTGTAGTGGTATCTACACATTTGATTTGTATTCCCATGATGGCATTTTTTATATGCTTATTTACCATCTTTTATCTCCTTTCGTGAGGTGTCCGTTAAGGTCTTTGGCGCATTTTTTAATCACATTATTTTCTATTGTTGTGTTTCAGGAGTCCTTTGTATATTTTGGACAACAGTCCTTTATCAGATATGTCTTGTACAGTATTTTTTCAAAGTTTTTAATTTTAATGAAGTGCAGCTTATCAATGCTTTCTTTCATGGATCATGCCTTTGGTGTTATATCTAAAATGTCATGCCAAATCCTAGGTCATCTAGATTTTCTTCTAGGAGTTTTCTAGTTTTACATTTTACATTCAGGTCTATGATGCACTTTGAGTTAAATTAATCCAAACATACAGGAAATTAAGATTCTATCAAGTTTGTTTACCAAGAAGGGCAAGAACAAAAGGAATTGGGGGGGAGGTTAGAAATTAAGGAACTAAAGAGAGACTTTCAGCCCCAGGATTTTTACCACAGGACTGTATCACAGTCATAAAATCTATGTGACAAGACTATACATTGTTTCAGTGTATGTATAACTATTCAATGTGGGTACTGATAATACTCTAGTAATTTCCTAAGCAGAAATGGCGATATAGGAATCATTTTATACATTTTAGCTTTTATAAAAATAACATATATAAAGAATCTAGAAAAATATGTACAGTATAAAAAAATAATTCTCAAACCCTGAATAAACACCTGTCAGCCTAAGAAAAAGAACATTGCCAGTATTCCAGAAGGGGAATATTCAAGAGCCCTTCCTGACATTCCCTTCCTCACTCCAAACTCCTGTCCTAAAATGGCAACACTCACCTCCTTCTCTTCATGTGTTATTTTTATTTACCTCTTTGTATGCATTTGAAATGGTTTGTAAAAACTTTTTCAAAAGGAAGTTTAGGGCAGTGAGAAGAGCTCAGACTTCATTGGAAGTCACAAAAACCAGGTTTTCAATCCCAGCCCTGCTACTTAATAGCTATGAGACCTTGGGCAAGTCCTTTTATCTCCTCCAAACTCTTCCTCATCTCAGTAGGTAGATGCAAATAGCCGTAATTCCCAGGACTGCCCTAAGGAAGCAAACCACAAACTCCACATTTATTCAACAAGTTTATTGAGACCTCTTGAGACCTAAGCCCTGTAGAAAACAGAAATGAATCAAACCCAGTCTTCATTCTCGAGAAGCTCAAAGTTTGAAAATAAGTAACTACAAAAACAACACAGCCAATAAGTGTTTTGAAACAGGGAGGGACATAAGAAAGATGCAGTGTTTATAAATCTAGAATCAAAAATGAACTGCAGGAAGAGGTAGGAGAGAGTTAGTCTCTCATGCAGAGGTGAAATTGGGCCCATCTGGAAAGGCTCTTGTCACAGACATAGCCACACCCATAGGTCTCTGGAGTTCACTGCAGGCTGGCCCACTGCAAGGAGGTATAGACCACCTTACCATCAGGCTGTGGAGAGCACAGAAGCAGCGTCTTTTTGACGCTGGTTCCAAGGCGGCCAGCAGAAACCAGATCCTGCAGTGGGATGGAGTCCCCAGGAGCCCAGCACTGGGCGATGTAGTGGGCATGGAAACGGAGCGGGTCACCTGGGTGAGGAAGAGAGGCATGCAGCAGTTTCCAGTGACACAGGGCTGTTAGACATCATACTGCACACAGGTAGGAGACAGGACCATTTAGCCATCAGTATGAGTATTTTAAAAGATACCCTTGAACCCAGAAAGTTTTCTCGAAATTTTTCTCTTAGAAGTATAGCGGCAATAAAATCTACCTATAAAGATGTTCGTTTTGTTGTCATTTACTATAGCTAAGAAGTAGAAACATGGGACTGGTTAAATTCATAGTATATCTATAAGATCAAATATTATACAACTGTTAAGGTTATATAGGTTCTGGTCAAGATGGTGGATCCAAGAATTCCAAAAGTAGGTATACTAGTGACTTAATTCTGTCAACCAAGAATCTGGTTAAATTTATGTGTGAATTCTAAGATATTAAGTGCATGCTGTGCTTTGTCTATTAAGCCCCCTCTCCATTTCTGTAAATTTATTCAACCACTATAAAGACCAAAGAAAATAAAAACAACTTATATGTACAACTTTACTTCAAATCCACAAAATATCCCAATAGGGAGAGAGGAGATGGTGGAGTAGAAAAGGAATGTCAATATAATTAAAAAAAAGATTAGAAGAATCTTTTTAGAATCTTAGTACCAACTTGGACGGTGATCAAGGATACATTGAGTGAGGGAAGAAAGGGGAAGGAGGCTGTCACACATGTAAAGCATAATCTTATTTAAAGCAGAAACAAATAACCGAATATATTATTATCATGACCTAAGAACCAGGACTACAAAGTCAGTTGAAGCTAAAGGACATCATGTACATACCCAATGAGAAATGACTCTAACGGACTGAAACAAATAAGACAAGAATTTATAATAAGATGGCATAATAAACAGATGGCATGAGAGTCAACAAATTTTTATGAAAAGGCCTAGACAGTAAATATTTTGTTTTATGGGTCATGTTGCAAATATTCAACTGCCACTGTAGCACACTAGAAGCCAGAGACCATATGGAAACAAATAGGACCATTTCGATAAAGCTTTATTCAAAAAATCAGTCCAGATTTGACCTGGGGCTGTGGTTTGCCCCCCCCATTAGATGACTAATTAATTAGAGTAGGATCGTAAGGGGGACACTACACAGAATATTAAGTAACAGATAATGTAAATTGAAAAGGACAAGGCTCTAAGACATGCCATCTAAGAGAACTGTCACAGCAACTACAAAACAAGGCCCAGCTGGCAGATGGGCTTCCAGCAAGAAGCTTGCAGGTTCCAGGTACTTCTCTGGTTGTTATGATACCTCTACCAGCTGAGAAGGAAGCAACAAAATGCTTGAGAAGTTCCTCCAAAACTCAGAACTCAGAGGCTTAGCATTTCTTGACATAAGGAAAATTTGATATTAGACTTATTAGAAATATTTAAGAGATTCAGACCTGGGATATGAATCTTTAGGGGACAAGGATTCAATGCATATCTGGTATATTGAGTATTTGCTATTTTAAAAATATTAATCTATTAAACTAACAGGTCAGCCCTGTGGTTGTTTCAAATGTGTGACTGAGTAATTGCTGGATTTAAACTTACTTTAACCTGAAATATTAATAAGTCTATTAACAGTGTTAAACTTAAAACTCACCCCATTCATAATTAGATTTAAATTACAGCAAGTTCCATTATCAGAAAAATATAGAACTTAAAGAGGAAAATACATTAAAAATTTAAATGCAACTTACAATATTTAAAACTAATTCCTTTTCCTTATGGGACCAAACATGAACTGATGACCCCCTTAAAATCTGAAAATTAAACTGAAAACTAAGAAAAGAACTACATATCAGCATTCATATGTTTAATAAATTGAAAATTCATTTTCGAAACAAAAATAATCTTTTTTTACATAGAAGTCACCAAAAAACAGTAGCAAAGTAATGAAACCATGGTCATCTTTGGAGAATGGGGCAGGTAAACTGTTCTCAGCTCCTAAATAAGTCACTTAAATTATGCTTTTAGTGTAAGGAAAAATGAAGGCTCTCAGATCAGCAGAAGACTTAGTGGACAGTCTCCAACCAAGAGCTAAGATCTGACTACTCATTAAGTAGTTTTATCTTTCCATGTTCTTAAGAGGAACAAAAATGGTATTTTCTGCAGATTTATTTAACCTTTTAGTTACATAATAAAGGCACCCTTACTACAAATTCAAAAATGAATTGATTCATCAAAAGTCCCCTTTACTATAGCTGATGCAAATTACCTCCCAGAGGTAAACCCTTGTAGTTGGGCTGGAGTATATCCTTTCATCCCTTTTTCTACTTGCTGATAGGATTCTCTTAGCCTACTTAGTACTACATTTTAAGTTCTTTTCATATTCTTCTATTAGACCCACAATTTTTAAGGCTACTTAAAGAATGAACAAATAACTGCATAACAATACAAAATGATTTACTTTTTACCATACATTTTCTGCAAGCTGTTCTTTTTTTCTCCCATTGGTCATTTTTTAAATAAATACATGGACCTATATCAATCTGACAATTAACATTGTTTCTTTAACAACAAACAGTGATGTTTAACCACTAATCTATTAATCACCATTCTGGATGTTATCAAACTTTTCAATACTGTAAGAATCCTGTAATGACTATTTGGTGCACATTATCTAAGTATTTCTAAGTGAAACTTGGATGTAATGAAGTGCTAATAAGATTTACTAAACTGCCCTCCAAATGAGTTTGGGTTCCCAAGTGTTTCCTGTCCTTCCATGTGTTTCAAAGGCTTAGAAAGTGAGACAAACAGGAAGAACACAGAATGTGGTGAGACTGTAAAGAAAGGACAGCAACCAGAGGTCAGGAGCCAAACTCACCAGGATAGACCAAGAAGTCGCCCCCAAACTTGCCAGCGGCACTAAGGAAGAAGCCTCGCTCCCATAGGTCTCTGTAGATGCTGTAGCGCAGCTCATGGGCGGGACGGCCAGCATGCGGCCAGTCTTTGGACTGGACACGCCAGTCCAGGGGCCGCGCCTTGATGGGTCGAGGCCTAGCAGTGGCCAGCTGAACAAGCAGAGCAGACCTGGGCAAGGGAGCCACCCCATCTGAAGGCCCTGGCTGGGGAGAGGAAGAGCCTGGGGGAGGGGAATCCAAGAGTTTGGTGAATCCAAGAGGCAAGGTCTTCCCATCCCCCAGGAAGATCCAGGCCCTACAGTTATGGCCAAAGTTAAAAGATCTCTCCCCTCCTTAACGTGGTCCCTGGACTCCACTTCCCATCCTCACCTGCTTCGTCGTACTCCCTAGAAACCTGGCTAACACTGGCTTCATTCTCTCCAGCCCTGGCCTCCTGGCTCTCGCTGACCCCCGAATCCGGTTCCAGCTTCTGCTTCTTGGCAGCTTGGCCCTCTGCAATCTTCTCTAAGATCTCCTGGCGACGGGTCTCACGGGCCTCAGCTGCTAGGGCGCTTTGCTCCTGGAAGCCCTGCTCTTGTTGGAGCTTGAAGGATGCCAGAGCCTGAGAAATAAACTCAGCTGGAACCTCGGGATCCAGGTCAGCACTCCATGGAGAAGCCAGAAAACCTGACTCCCTTGCCCCTCCCAACTTCAGCCCAGCACTCGGGAATCCCAGTCAGCTACTCCCACATTATTCCAGAATCCAGGACTCCCAGACTCTCTCCACTCGAGTCTTCAGCCTCTGCTCCCGCAGGTCCAGGGAGTTCGCACTCCCACGCCACCCCCTTACCAGGCAGGAATCCGTACGCGGGGCGCTGACCAGGGTAACTGCGCCAATCTCGGCCAGAAGCCGCGCCTCTTCGGGCATCAACAGAAGCGGAAGGCCGAGACGTGAGTTCTGGCGAGGTCCGCGGGGCAGGGAGCCCACCGTGCGGCCCCCGACTCCCAGGCGCTCCCGGAGCGCCTGCACCGCCTCGGCCCCCCAAACCAGGGAGCAGCCGTTTGCCACCTCCACCACCAGCATCCTCCTACGGGAGTAGAGATCACAACCGTAGCATGGAGAGCTGCCCGCCTCCCGGAGCCCACCCACCGTCTTGGGGGTCAGGCAAAGCTCCGCCTTTCGCCCTCGGGACTGGGCCCCACTAACGCCACGGTGCTACCTGCCGAGCCCGGCCCCGGGCCCCGCCCCCTGGCGCCGGGCTCCGTACCCGGATATCCTGCCAGGCCCCGGGGACGCCCGAGACAAGGTCCCGCCCCCAGGCGGACTGCCGGAGCCTGGCGATCCGCATTCCGTTCTGGGCTCACACTGCCGAGCCATCCATCGCGCCTCCGTGCTGCCGAGAAAACGCTCCCGCCGGTCCCACGCCCCTTCTGAAGCCCGTTTGCACCGCTCCTTTCGCAAAGCGGGCGTCTCCCTTCGCGTCATGAACCGGGACCCCCCCGAGGCCGAGGCCACGCCCGCCTCAGCTGGCACTGGACTTGGCTCCTCCCCTTCCTGGGCACCAAAGAGGTTCGGCCTCAGGGCCTCTGTGCAGCCGGATTCCACTGCACGAAGCCGCCCCCATTTCTGAACATCAGCGGTTCGGCGTTCGGGAGTTCTCTGCTCCGCAGTGCACAACCGCGCCCCCTCCGGCGGCCAGCGGGTCGGCTTTCGGGCGTCACGGTCTCCCGTCAACGCGTAGCCAGAGGCCCCACCCCTCCAGCCGCTAACACTGCCCAGTTAGGGAGTCCCCGCCCCACGGCCGAACCCCGCAGCCGAGGCCCCGCCCCCTGAGCACCAGCTGTTGGTTCTCCTCTCCCGCGGGCTCACCCCACTCGTGGGCGCTCATTCCCCCTCCTCGCCTCTCTTCAGGCTGCAAGTCAAGTGACAGAACCAGCTAGTCACCTCCTAAACACCGACTCGCAGACCCAGCGGAGCCACCTCTTACGTAGCGCGCCACGCGCGGCTTTCTCCACCAGAGCCCATGTGGACCACTGAGTCAATTTCGCCATGATACCACCTTCGCGGAGTGGGAAAACTGGAACCCGCCCTCAGGGCCATAGCCCCGCCTTTCCCTTGAAGAGTAGCACCTTAACCCCGCCTCCCGAAGCGCGCTTCCCTACGCCGATCGGTTCCTCGACTTTGAAACACGAGGCGCGTTGCCCAGACCCTGCCCTCCTAGGCCGACTAGGCCCGGGGCCCCGCCCCTTCAGAGCTGGGGGCTGTTGGCCTTGCCCGCTGGGGAAAGGGCCCGATCACCGCCTCTTTCCTGTTGCCTAAGCCTGAGACTCCGCCTATCAGCAAACCCGGGTCACTCATACCTGACTGTCTCCGAAGGAAACCGAATCTCGTGGTTCCGCCTCCAGACTCAGCCCGAAGGAACCCGAAGCGGAGTCCGGGTCTCATGCCAAACGCTGCCTGGCCTCGCCTCTTTCCCTGGTCGCTCCACTTCGCTCCGAGCCCGAAACTCTGGCCCCTCCTCTTCCGGAACCCGAAGCCCCGCCCCTTGTGTACTGCTGCTGGGTATATCCCGGGTCCTGGTTCAGCTGTGAACTTGTGCTCCTGGTGCCGCGTGCTAGCTCCTTCCCTACCCCTTCCAGAGCCTGACTAGGGCACCCACGTGGCCCCGGATCGCGCAGCCCGGCGGGTCAGCAAGAGAGGCGGGGACGTGCGAGGCGGGGAGGAGTGGCCAGACCCGGGTGGACTGCGGGCGGGGACCGCTCGGCCGCTTCCTGCCCGGCTGGAGGCGTGGAGCCGGGCCCAGGTGGGCTTGGATGGGGGCTCCCAGAGACGCGGTGGGGTCTCTGCGCATCGGCTGCCTGACCGGGTGCGGGGGCGGCGCTGGAGCGCGGCCGAGCTTCAGCTGGAGTAACCGCCTGTGGCTTTGCCGGGGCGGACCCGTCAGCACTGGGTGCGCGCAACCAAAGTGGGGCTAGAGAGGGTGCCTAAGACCCAGGTGGGGTCCGTTCTCAGGTTTCAAGTAGGAGGGGTACCGAGCTCCGAAAGAAGTGGAGGCTGGAGGCTTGGGCTCCTCTGAATCCTCTCGAAGACTGGCTGGGGGTGTCTGGAGACCTGCGTGTCGAAGAGGAAAGGGCTGGGGGACCAGAAGAGAGAGGCAGGGTCGCCGGATCCTCGAAGGAGGAGGGGGCTGGAGGCCTGGGTTCTCAAAAGACGGACCTGGGGCTGGAATCCTCTGTCGTCAAAGGAAGAAAAGCCTGGAGGTCTGGACTCATGTTCTCTCAGAAGAGAGGAGCCAAGGGCGGGACTTCTCCGTCCTGGACGACTGGGAACCAGGGAGCAGATTCCTGAATCCTCAAAGGGGGAGGGGCTGCGGACTTGGACTTCTGGGTTCTCACTACGAACCTCTGTCCCTCCCCCAGACCATGTCGCCGGAAGAATGGACATATCTAGTGGTTCTTCTTATCTCCATCCCCATCGGCTTCCTCTTTAAGAAAGCTGGTGAGTCAGGTTCCCTCCCCAGAGGAAAATAAGATGAGGGGAGCTGGCGAGGTAGGGGGGTGGGCCCCGGCGGGGGGGGGGGGGGACGACTGGAAGGTCTCAGGCTTATGCTGTCTCTTCTCCCTGCAGGACCTGGGCTGAAGAGATGGGGAGCAGCAGCTGTGGGCCTGGGGCTCACCTTGTTCACCTGTGGCCCCCACACTTTACATTCTCTGGTCACCATCCTTGGGACCTGGGCCCTCATTCAGGCCCAACCCTGGTGAGGATAGGGGTGGGAGAGAATGGTGGAGGTGAAAAAGCAACCTGTTTCCTCTTTGGGTCTTTCTCTGTTTCTGCCTCAATCTCTTGTTTACCCCTTGTTTCTCTATCATTCGTCTGTTTTGTTTTGTTTTTTTCCTCTTCTGCTTTTTTCTGAGTCTTGTCCCTGTCTATCCTTGTCTTCTACATCCATGTTATGGATTCATTTGGGAGAGAGGAGGATATTACTTGTCTGCTGGTCCTGCCACCATTCATATCCGAATTCTCTCTCTCTTCCCCTCCTCACAGTACAAAATGGATTAAAGGGTCTTCACCCTGAAGTTTCTCTTAACTTCTTCTCATTCTCTTTTCTCTGTTGCTATGCATTTTTATATGGCTATGCCTCTTCTCCCACTGTTTCAATCTTGTTCATTCAAAATTATGTTCATTCTGTCCCCATCCCTTTGCCCCCATTTTCTATCTCTGAAGGTGAGAGGTTGGGGAGTATTTGTAGCTAGAATTTGGGGGAGGCAGAGGCAAGGTCCCCGCACTCAGCACTGCTCAGCACTACCGCCTCCTGCCTCTGCCCCAGCTCCTGCCACGCCCTGGCCCTAGCCTGGACCTTCTCCTACCTCCTGTTCTTCCGAGCACTCAGCCTGCTGGGCCTGCCCACTCCCACACCCTTCACCAATGCTGTCCAGCTGCTGCTGACACTGAAGGTCAGACTCCCCCTCCTCCCCCCCGCCTTTGTGCCAATTAACCCCTCAACTTCACCTCCTCTGCCCTGCCATTTCCATGGGGGTCAGGGGAGGGGTGGCCACACTCCACAGGGGCTGGACTTGACATCTCAGCTCTTCCCCAGGGCAAAGAGTTATCCCAAGTAATGTCCACATGGGTGCCAAAGGCCAAGCTGAGTGCTCACCAACTTGCACTCCTTGCATTTTGGAGCAAGCCATTTTGCAAAGGAGGAAAACCTCTCTGGGGAGAAGGCAGTTATCTTAAGGGCACAAAACCAGGACACCCAGGTCTGGCTCTAAATCACCTGGGAAGATGGGTGACAACAGATACCCAGGCCCCATCACAAACTGAAAAGCCGTGAGTTCCCACTGTGCGCTGGACTCCAGCAACATATTGGTGAACAGAACAGTCATGCGAGGAGCAAACCACGTCTCTTCAGGATGGGGGCTCAGGACAGGCAAACATTGCTTGGCTGGGGGAAGAGATGGGCCTTTCAGGATGCAGGAACAGCAGGCTGACTTCCAACATGGCTGGTTTTTCAGCTACGTGGAATGTTCAAGAGAGGGAAATAGAAGGGACACCAGGCGCTGAACCACAAAGGGCCTTGTTGGCTAGTGTAGAGAGCTTGGGCTTCTACCTGTAGGGGCCCAAGGTGCCCTGGAAAAGGTTTTTGGGTTTGTTGCCAGAAGAGGTGATGTGACCAGATTTACATGTTTAAATAAAGACTTGGAGTGCTTTGAGGAGATTGCAATAGGGAGGGAAGGTGGATTGCAGTCGGGCTCCTTAGTCAAAATTTAGCTGGTAGACATGATGTCAACTTGACCTGGACCTTAGTAAGTCAGTCAGAGTCCCAACAGGAAATACCACATCCAGGATAACTTGAGAAGTTACTTACAATGGGGTGGGCAGGACATGGAGGAGCCACAGGAACAGTGCAGGAGGCCTGGACTAGTAGTCAGAGCCTGTACTAGCCCTGGGCCCAAGGAGGAGGGTCAGGTCGGGGAGTCTGGGAGGACAAGGTTTGTGTACAGGCACCTACTTAGAGACAATCTATTCAGGGTCATGCTAGCCCAGTGTGACCTACAAAACCCCAGCTGTTTGTCTTGCCTTCCTCCATTCCTGCCTGGGGCTCTCTGTCGACTCAATCAAGAGAAACTGGAAGACGCAGAGGCTTGTTGACTTAGGGCCAGTCTTGCCTCTGTGTGGAGAAGGGTACAGAGCAGACCTGGAGGGGCAGGCTGAGCATATTCAGCCCAGTGATGGAAGCAGAACAAAAGCAACAAGCTAGAGCAACTTAAGGGGATAAGGGGAGTTAGGAAAGTTTCTGGCCTGAGTGAGTAATTGGATGGTGGTGCCATTGCCTGCAGGGAGAGCCTGGAAACAATCCGCTCTGGGGTAACACCAGGTTCTACTTTGCATGTGTGAAATTTGAGGTGCCCAGTGGACACCTGAGTATTAATTGATAAGAGGCAAGTTGATAAATAGGTTAGGGGCTGGAGGAGAAGTCCTGGCCAGGGGTCAAGTTTGAGTCATGAGAGTGGGAGATATCTAAACCCCTAAACTGCAGAACACAGAAGGATAGAGCACAGAAGGAACACAGGTGGGCCCAGGGGTGAGTTCCAGGCCACGCCTTTCATCAGAGAGGCACTAAGATGCCCTTACTTCCGACTCCAGTGTTCCCCAGGGGTAGAACTAGGCTCCCAGCTGCACGGCCAGCATCAATTGGTGCTGAGAGGCCTAGCTTAAAGGAGATAGTGTGAGGAGTCCCAGGTCTGACCTGTCCCCCGCCCCTTCCTCTCAGCTGGTGAGTCTGGCCAGTGAGGTACAGGACCTGCACCTGGCCCAGAGGAAGGAAATGGCCTCAGGCTTCAGCAAGGGGCCCAGCCTGGGGCTGCTGCCCGATGTGCCCTCTCTAATGGAGACACTCAGCTACAGCTACTGCTACGTGGGAATCATGACAGGTGAGTGTGCCTGCCTCCAGGCCTGCCTCCCCTCTGTCTTCATCCCAGCATCTGCTGCTCTGAAGGTGAGCTTCTATGTCTGACTCTTGCACTGGACCCTGGGCTCCCCCAGAGGAGGATAGACTGCTTTCAGCCTAAGCGATTCCTTGTAGCTTTTTGGGAGTAAACAGATAAAGAGAAAAATCTGTTCACATGGTGTTCCTGCTGCCCAGGGAACAAACATTCATGGCTTGTGATTCTGTTTTAGTTTCATAAAATATGTGTCATTATTGTTGACCTCATAGAAGGTTTTCTTTTTGATGGTAATTTTGTTGAACGTAACTGACATTGCCTCCCACTTATAACTATGTCCAGTTGGCTACTTTGTATTATGTTCATGGAGTTGTGTAAGGTCTTCACTACCTACTTCTAGAACAGTTTCATCATCCCAGAAAGAAACCCAACACCCTTTGGCCATCATCCCTCAAACCTCTGTCCTCCCTCAGTCACTGGAAACCACTGGATGACTTTCTATCTGTAGATTTGCTTGTCATGCACATTTTAGAATGAAATCAAACACTATGAGGCCTTCTGTAACATGTAAGACTTATAATAGTTGTCCTTCTATTAATCCTCACTGTTCCCTCTCTAGGCCAGGCCATCATTTTATCTAAAATACTGCAACAGCCTTCTGTTTTCCATCATTGCCCCTCTGCTGCCCCAGGCAGCTCAGCTCTTGTGAAAGGTGAATGGGCCACATGGTTTCCTAGCACTGAGAACAAAACCCCAAGCCCTCCTGGTTCCGGGTCCAGCCCCGGCCACACTGCTGTGCTTTCTTTCAGTCACATCGGGCTCACCCCCTTTCTCAGGGTCTGACTCTCCATCTCAGAGCCTTAGTTCCCCTCCCTCTATGGGTCTTTGTCCCTCTCTCTAAATGTCTGGCCTGCTTTCCTACTGCGTCCTTTGTCCTCCCCTCTGCTTCTACGTCTCTGTCTGGGTGTTTGTCCTCTCCCTCTGGATGTCACATCCCACCCCTGTACCTGCTTCCTTCTGTCCGCCTTTACTTGCCCCACCCCAGACTTGAGCCCTGCATCCCTCCCGCCGTCCCATTTCTGACCAGCTGCCCTTCCCCCGCCACAGGCCCGTTCTTCCGCTACCGCACATACCTGGACTGGCTGGAGCAGCCCTTCCCAGGCGCTGTACCCAGCCTGCGGCCCCTGCTACGCCGGGCCTGGCCGGCGCCACTCTTTGGGCTGCTGTTCCTGCTGTCCTCGCACCTCTTCCCACTGGAGGCTGTGCGCGAAGATGCCTTCTACGCCCGCCCGCTGCCTGCCCGCCTCTTCTACATGATCCCAGTCTTCTTCGCCTTCCGCATGCGCTTCTACGTGGCCTGGATTGTGGCCGAATGTGGCTGCATTGCCGCGGGTTTCGGGGCCTACCCCGTGGCAGCCAAAGCCCGGGCCGGGGGCGGCCCCACCCTCCATTGCCCACCCCCCAGCAGGTCAGGTGGCGGGAGGGAGGTGGCCCAAGACCCAGCAGGCCCTATCACCACCACAGCCTGGCCCTGCCCCTAATAGGGAGGAGAGCACGGGGCAGGTTCACCACCTGTTGTTAGTGTCGCCCCTGAGCCACCACAGCCCGCCTTCCCCTCTCCTAGAGAGCAGCACTCCTGATACCTACAGATTGCCCCTTGCTGCTAGTGCTTGTCACTCCTTGGTATGGCAAATTGCTCTCTGTTGCTAGGAAAAGGAAAATGGTATCTTAGCAACCATGTGCCGCACCTTTGTTACCATAGAAACGTCACCCCAATAACCCAATTGTTTCTGGTTCCTCAGGATGCCATCGTTGGGCAGTATTGGGTTCCCCTTTGTTGCTAGGAAAACAGTTCCCTGGCAACTGGACCACCCTTATTTGCTTGGGAACCAGGTTCTCTAGCAGCTATGGTTTGCCCCTTCCTGCCAGACCAGTGGCTCTTTTTTGGTATGGAAATGTTACGCCCTAAACTGCTCCTTTGCTAGGAGCCAGAATCTCCCTACCTGCCATCCCCTCTATGTACTGTCATCACATAGCCTGCAGTTGCTCTCAGTTTCTAAGAAAATGGCATCCCTGACTACTGGCCTTCAGCAGAGTGGTGGGCACCATTCCTAGCAACCCTAGATCACCCTCCTACTATTGCTGAGGAAGTTTGTGCCCCTGGTAATGATGAGTTGACTTTGTTGCTGGTAATGCTACCCACCTAACTTCTTCACTGCTAGGTAAGTCACATTGCTGATAACACTGAGCTGTCTTGTTGCTAAGGAAGGTTCCTCTTGTGTTGCTAGGGAAATGGTGCCCTTAGCAATGGGAAATGGGTTGCCCTTCTGTTCCTATCACCCATGATATTCTGCCACAGCCGGGGTTGGGGGAGCAACCCCCTCATCAATGTCAATTATAAGTTACTCCTCCTAGACAGGGTGGGCCATTCCCTAGTAGACAGGAGCTGCCATTCCATTGTGGGGGAGGTGGCACCCCCATGTGAATTTATTTTCACTGCCTTAGTAACCATGGGTGGACCTCCAGTTCCTGAGGAGGGCATCTCCAGAAAATGTCAGGTGGGGACTGAAAGCTTTTTTAAACCTGCTCACCCACTCTTAGGTGATGCCTCCGCCTCCATTATTAGAAGCCATCAGAGGTTTCAGTGGGCCAAGGATGTTCCCACACCACCACCACTGGAGCTGTTGGCAGCAGTGTCCCAGGAACCACCACATTACTGGGGATGACACTTCTTGAACAATCATAAGGCCTTTTCCAGAAGCTTTTCTCAACATCCCGGCCTTATTGCTAAGGAATGCCCTTTCCCTAGCAACAGAGACCACCCAGATATCACCCAAGTGGGCCAAGAAAAGCCATGGCCCACCTCATTGCTGGGGATGCTACTTCCCTAGCAACTGCAGTGTCCTGCAACTGAGAAAGGACCACTTTCGGAGGCTTCTCTGAATACACTGAGCTCAGTTGCTAAGGAAAGCCTTTCCCTAGCATGAAAGACTGAAGGTTCAGGTTGCTAGGGACTCGTAGCCTAGCAACTGTAACCCTTCAAAGGCTTTTTGAAGCTGTTGCAGGCCCCATTGCCAAGAGAACCCCCTCGCTGGTGAACTCTGCGCCCCCAACTCTACCTCCTCCCTCAGAAAGGCTCCCTCTGGGCTACCCTCCCCTGATGCCCTAGCCAACATGACAGCCAGAGGGCTGTTGGCTGCACGCAAACCCTTTCCTTAGCATCGGGGCTGGGACAGTAGCCAGTGTTGGAAAGGGACCTGGCTGAGCTGCATGTCTGTCCCCCACCTTCACCCTCCACCCCCCAGTCCGGAGAAGGCGGCTGCCCTGGAGTACGACTATGAGACCATCCGCAACATTGACTGCTACGGCACCGACTTCTGCGTGCGGGTGCGGGATGGCATGCGCTACTGGAACATGACGGTGCAGTGGTGGCTGGCACAGTACATCTACAAGAGCGCGCCTGCCCGCTCCTACGTCCTCAGGTGAGCCTGCCCCCCTGGGACTGCCCAGATCTACATCTCCCAGCAGCGCCTGGAGCTACCTACCCCTTCACTGGCCGAGCCTTGGACCTGGAGGACCATGAGAGTTATAGTTTTTTGAGCCTGTTCAGCTGCTGATATGTGTTACTCTGGGCCTCAGTGTCTACTTCTGTAAAGTCAGCCTGGTCAGACAGAAGCAGTGTACTGTAGTCTACCGCTTTGCTACCCTGAACGAGCCCCATCCCATCTGATCTCGGAAGCTAAGCAGGGTCGGGCCTGGTTAGTACTTGGATAGGAGACCACCTAGGAAGAGCAGGTGCTGTAGGCATAAAAAATAAAAAATAAGGGATTGTAAGCTGACAAGGTCCTTACAATCTGTGAGGTCAACCAAGGGTTGCCTCACCTAAAAAAGAAAAAGAAAAAAAGAAGCAGTGTACAGAGCCCCCTTGGCTCGGTAGCCAGGCTTTACAGAATATCAGCCACCAATTACTAAGGAACCTTGAGTATGTTCTGCATCCTCTGTTAAATGGGGTACTGCTGTTACCTGCTTGCTAGTTTCGCATAAGGATTAAGCAAGATAAAGCATGTGTGAGGCCTGCCAGCTGAGTGCTCACAATATATTAGCTCTGTTATTCTTTACTCATCTGATATTTCTTGAGTGGAGACTTCGTACCAGACCTTACCTTTCCAACTTTAGGAAGTAGGAACTCTTGTCCCCCTTTTAAAGATAAGGAGATCAAAGCTCAGACAGGTTAGGTAACCCACCGGGGCTGGCCAGGCAGGAGGTGATGGTGGCCTGGAGTGGAGAACAGTGGCTGGAAGTGGATGGATTTGAGAGGTGGACTTGGGGCTTGATATGGACTGGATGTGGGACATGAGAAAGACAGGAAATGAAACACGATGCCCAAGTGCTGAGTGTGAGTGACTGAGAGCATACAAGAGCCAATTCCCAAGAAGGGGAGGCCCAGGCACGAGGAAGTTTCGGAAGTGGGTGGTATAAGGAAGCGAGCCTTTGGTTTAGTCTTGCTAAACCGAAGTGACTTTGGAGTGACTGTTAGATTTCTAGCTGGGGTTATCGGATAGACTGTTAGTTATGTGATTCTGATGCTTAAGAGAAAGGCTGATAAGAACTGGACCCTTGAGTGTCATCAGGTATAGACAAATGATACTTAAAGCTTGGGGGCTGAGAGGCATGTCCCAAAGCACACAGTATTCAAACCAGGGGTTCTCAACTGGGGCAATTGAGTCACACCCCCGGGGGCATTTGGCAATGTCTGGGGACTTCATATACACACACACACACATACACGTGTGTGTGTGTGTGTGTGTGTGTATGTATATATACACACGTGTATATATTTTTTTTCACAAACTATTAGGATAACATTGGTTAATACAATTATATAATTTTCAGGTGTACGTAATAATTTCACATCTGTACATTCTATTGCATGTTTACCACCAAAAGTCCAGTTTCCCTCAGCTACCATGTATTTGATCCCCTTTACCCACTTCACCACCCCCCTACCCCCTTATATTTGACTCCCTTTACCCCATCTACCTTGGGGATGTTTTTGTCATAACCAGGAGGTTATGGCTCCTGGCATCTTGTAGGTAGAAGGCAGGGATGCAGCTCAACACAGGACAGCCCCTCACACCAAAGAACCACCCAGCCCTAAATGTCAGTAGTGCCAAAGGTAAGAAAGCGGACCAGGGGAAGGGCAACCAAGACACAGCCATGAGATGGAAGGACCGTCAGCAAAGCACTCCTGGAAGGCAGCCGAGAGCACCAATATTTCAAAGAGGAAGGAGTGATCAGTACAATGAAGGAAGCGGGGATCACTGGGTTGGGTGCGATGGAAGGAGGTACCCTTGATGGGGCAGTTTAGAGGGCAGATGTGAAAGGCAGATTGGAGCAGGTTCATGAAGGAACAGAAGGGAACATGCCAAGGAGGAGCACAGATGAGTCTTGGGAGAATGTTTGCTGCATGGAAAGGCAGCAAAATGGAGAAGGAAACATGGGGATGGATGCAAATTGGGTAGAGGACAGGTTTGAAATCCCTGGGTGTGTATCCTCCTGTCCTGTCCCCTATTGGAGATAGCATCCTGCCCCAGAGAATTCTCTACCGTAAGTAGGAAACAAAGATCACAGTTTTGTTATTGGATATGCATTAAACCAGATGGTGTTGTGCATCACAAGTCACCACTAATGGTGTTACCAAGACAGAAATAAATTTCACCTTTTTACACCCTGTCCTTTACTGGCCTTTACGCAGCATGTTCTCAAGAGAAACCATAACTTGTCTGCACAGAAGAGGGCTCAGCGGTGCTGTTTGCCATGCCTCCTTTCACATCCATCCCTAATTCACCTGGTAATTGGGGTACCCCTGTGTTAAACAGTGGTCTCGACCTGAAGAATAAGCTATCTCTGACAAACAAGTGGCTACAGTGGGCCAGGCCTAGGATGCACCCCCAGAGTGGCCAGAAGACAGCTCTCTGTCTTCTATGATGATTAGGTTTCAAAGAGATGGCTCTCAGGCCTCGAGAAAAACATCCCTGGGCTGAAGGCTTTCTGCAGGCTTATTTTGCCTTTTCAAAGATTTACATCTGTATCCAAAAGACCGAGGAAAGATTCTCAAACATTAGGTTTTTTGAAGAGATGGCCAAGGAAAATGCAACCTTCTTATGGACACTTACACTTTGAAGAACGTGGTGTTTGGCACTATTGTCTTAGGTGATTTTTGTACTTCAAGCCCCCTGATGTGCCAGAGGGAAAAGTGGATGCCATGGGCAAGAACAACCTTCACCCCAGCTCCCAACCCCCCAGAAGGCCACAGGCTCAGTCCTCTGTGGAAGCTGCAACCGGAGTCTGAGTCTGTGGGTGAAAAGAGAGTAAAGACTCCTAGATCTGAGGAAGGAGGGGTTGAGGGCTTAGACCCCAGGGTCTCACTCCCTTTCCTCCTGCAGGAGTGCCTGGACCATGCTGCTGAGCGCCTACTGGCATGGCCTCCACCCTGGCTACTACCTGAGCTTCCTGACCATCCCACTGTGCCTGGCAGCAGAGGGGCGGCTGGAGTCGGCACTGCGGGGGCGGCTTGGACCTGGTGGGCAGCGGGCCTGGGACTGGGTGCACTGGTTCCTAAAAATGCGTGCCTATGACTACATGAGCATGGGCTTTGTGCTGCTCTCACTGGGCCAGACCCTCCGTTACTGGGCCTCCATCTACTTCTGCATTCATGTCCTTGCGCTGGTGGCCCTGGGCCTGGGGCTGGCTTTGGGTGGGCACAGCCCCAGCCGGCGGAAGACGGGGTCCCAGGCCACCAGCCTTGCCCCGGAAAATCTCCGGGAGGAGTAAAGCGATCGAAGGCTTTTGCCCAGGAACTCTGGCTGCTGGCTCCTTTCCCAGAGAGTCCTTGATGTGCTTGGGGCCTGGAGAGGATTCCCTGTCCCTGCCCAGTGCTCTGCTTTTCATGAAGCACCGCTGAGGGGTCCCCTGTTTTCCTGCCTGCTACCCTGAGAGTTCCAAAAGGCCATGTCCCTCCTGTAAAACCCAGATGCTGTCCATACAAGACTTTTCCTTTATCCCTGCCACAGCTTGTGGATGTTCAGGGAGCCAGACCACCCTCCGCTGCAACAGCAGGGCCCAAGAGCAAGTTTCCTTCTGCTTTCCGCCGGGGAGGAGCCCAGGGGAGCTTCTGGGTGTGGGGCACCTCTGGTGGCTTTGCCCCACTTCTGCTACACCAGTGTTTCAGGCCTGGAAGTAAACACAACCTTCCCGCTCCACAAAGGGGAATCAGGCTCAGAAGAGCAAGCCTGGGGACCACCGTTCTTGCAGCTTTCATCTGAGCCACCTCAGGGCCCCAGCACTCCTGTCACTCTCTTGTCATCCTGTGGCCTAACAGCATCAGAATGTGTGACTCTCACCCAATAAAGTGTTGCACACAGACCCTGTGGAATGTAGGGTATCTGGGTGACCAACCAATGTGGGGACTTGTGCCACTGACTCCTGTGTGCTATGGTGCCTCAGCCCCCAGGAGCCACAATGATACCTGTGGACTTCAGTTCCCAGGGGACCTTTCGGAGCAGTGGCCCTGACAGGTTATAGGAAGTACACGTATTCCCGCCCCGGCCACCTGGTGCCCAGGTACAACCTGTCCCAGGCCCCACCCTTCCCTCAGGCAGGCCCTGCCCAGCTGCACCCTAGAGACCAGAACAACTGCACCTGGGCCATGGAAGAGATTCCTGCGTGGGAGCCTGAGGCCCGGGGCTCTACCATGGAGTGGCCAGCACCCCGGGAGCCCAGGGCAGGTGGGGGAGCTGGGAAGTTCGAGTCGAAACCCTTGGGGCTAGTGGAAGTTCCCAGGGAGGTGGAGAATGAAAGGCTGGACGCCGGGGTCCAGAGGGCAAAAGGGGGAGGGGTTTCGATGATTAGGTTTCTTGGAGAGAAGGGAACCAGAGGCTGGGATTCCTGGGTCATGGAGAGGGGTCTGAGACCTCGACTGGAGTCCAAGGGGAGAAAGGGTAGGTGGAAATGGGAAATCTGAGGAATGGGAGGGGCCGTGGTAGCAAAAGTCTACCTAAGAGGGAACAGGAAATTGAGTAAAGGACTCCTCAGCCCTGGGGTAGGAGGGGCCTGGAGGGTTCACCTTAGTGCTTAGGGAGGGACTTGGGAGCCTGGACCCCTGGGTCTGAGGGAGTTGGGGCTGGGAAGCAGGGAACCTGGAACCCCCAGGTCTGAGGGAGGAGGCTTGGGGCCCGGACTCCTGGGTCCTCCCAGTCCCTGTCCTTCCCAGGTCCGTCACTGTCCTCAGTGCTCAGTGAGCTCCCCAGTGCAGCCACCCTTCGGTACCGAGGTCCTGGGGTGCCGCTTTGGGGGGCACTGGAAAAGGAGGAGGAGGATGGAGAAAGGAGTATCCAGGCCTTCGCAGAAGGCTCCCCAAAAGAGCTGCGGGACCCCCCTACTTCCCGGGAACTGCCCTGGCCCATGCAGGCCAGACGGACACACAGGTGAGGTCCACCTCCCTCCCACCTGCTGGGGTCTATCTGCGCCCCTTCCTATCCTTCCTGCCCGTCTGGGTCTCCTCTTCCCTGTCAGTGTCTCTGCCTCTCTGATTCCAAGGAGTCTTCCATGGTTCTGGACTCACTTCTCCCTCCCAGGTTTGCATTCTCTCCCTCCAAGCTTCTCACTCTCTCTATGGGTCTGAAATCTGTCATTCGTTTTTCCCTCTCTGTTTTGTATCCTTCCCTATCTTTGCCTCCTCCACTTCTGAACCTGACACTCCTCACTCCTCTCCTCTCTCCCTCAACATACGTTGCAGGGCCCACTGAAAAATGGAAACACTGGGTCTCTTGTTTAAATCATTATTACACATTTCAAGACCACAACAGCAGGACACTAGAAGCCAGGGCAAGGCCCTTCCAAAAATGGGGTCCGTGTGGCTGCTCAGGCGGCTCTTGAAACTGACTCTTGTTTCTTTGTCATTCTGACACAATTCCCATGGGTGTGGGAGGGGTCCCCTCAATGCCATTAGGCAATTCTCCTGGTGTCCTACAATCTAACACAGTTCTGGCATTATCTACCTGGAGACAGCATCAGACCCCATAGGTGAAAGGCTTAGTCCTACAAAACTGCCCCCAGTCACAAGTCCAGGTTGTCACCTGAGCTTCTGATCCACTGGCTATAGATTGGAGGTTCCCACAACCCCCTCCTCAGGTTCAATTAAATTGCCAGAACAGGTCACAAATCACAGAGAAAGTTTATTTACTAGATCATTGGTTATTGAATATAACTCGAACAGCAAAATGGAAGAGCTTCATAGGACCAGGTATGAGGAAGGAAACGAAAAAGCTTCCATGCCCTCTCAGAGGTCACCACTCACCCCAAATCTTCACGTGTTCACCAACCCAGAAGCTCTCTGAACCCATCCTTTGAGTTTTTATGGAAACTTCCTACATAGACGTGATCAAGTAAGTCATTGGCATTGCTGACTGATTCAACCTTCCAGCCCCACTCCCCTCCTAGGATGGGCGTGTGGGGATGAGCAGTCCAAACTCCTAGTCACCTGGTCGGTTCCACTGACAGCCAGGCCCTACCCTTGAGTGCTTTCCAGCTGTCACTCATTAACATAACAAGACAGCTTAATTGTTCTCAGCACTTAGGAAATCCCTTGGGTTTTAGGAGCTGTGTGCCAAAAAAACGGGTTGGAGACCAAATATATCTTTCTCATTAGCAGTCAGGATATCACATCTTTCTTTTTTGTTTTTGTTTTTTTAATGTTCACTCTGATATTTGCCTACAGGTAAGCGCAGGGAAAATGATGTCCAGATGCAAAGAGTATTCCTAATAGTGCAGGCACAGGTGAACCTCATGTAGAATGAAAGACACCACAGTGTCCAAAAGCACCCCACATGCCCCCCTCGCAAGATTGTACACTATCACTTTCTTGCTCTTCAGAGCTGGGCCCTCTGGGTCTGCACTCCTCAAACCAGCGCTCACCTCTGCCCTGGCTCTGGGACCCCAGTCAGTAGACCCCGCAGTCCTGCCGTTCCTCCTGGCTGCCTGCTTAGTATCATGTGTTTCTTTTCATCGCTCTAGAGTATCCGTGTCAAGAACTCACAGCAATGTGCTGTCGGGTTACTTCTGCATCTGGGTGGTTTCCATCTGGGGCTGCTAGGGCCTTCATTTTCTGCCTCTGTTTCTTTCCAGGCAGAGCTACACCAGGGACCAAGTGGCCCAGGGCTCAGGGTCCAGAGCGGCACACCGGGCCCTGATGTTCCGGAGGTCCAAGGAGAAGATGTGGGAAGGCTTGCGCAGCTTTGAGCCCTGGGCATGGACGCTGAAGAGAATTGGGGGTGCGATGGGGTTTGGGGGGCGGCCGGACTCCTGGGTCTCAGGGAGGTGGGGTGGAGGGGTCGGTCCCACCTCAGAAAGGAGCCCGAGTCCTCTCTGCCACCCCTCGCAGGCCAGTTTGGAGCCGGCACTGAATCCTACTTCTTGCTGCTGCGCTTCCTGCTGCTTCTCAACGTGCTGGCCTCCGTGTTGAAGGCCTCCATGACACTGCTGCCCGCCTGGCTGGACGGAGCTCCCCCGGGTCCCCCTGGCCCTGACCCCTCCTCACCCTGTGGCTCCTACAACCCCCACCCCCAGGGCCTGATCACCTTCCCCTCCCAGGTCTTCAACCTGCTCTCGGGGGAGGTGAGTGCCTGGACCTCCTCTGGGAGACCTCCTCAGAGCTGCAGTGATCACACAGCTCCGTGAACCCCGCCCCTGCCAGTCCCACGGTGACCCCTGCTCTTCCCTTTTATCCCCAGGGTTTTCTAGAATGGTCCCCTCTCTTCTACGGGTTCTACCCTCCACGCCCGCGCCTGGCAGTCTCCTACCTGTGCTCTACCTTTGCCATCGGCCTCCTGTCCCTGGTGCTCATCCTGCATCGGTCAGTGACACCCCTGCACACCTAGACTCTGGACCACTGGGGTGGGGGAGAGCAGTGCTGGTAAAAGTCCCTCCCCAGGAGCCCTGAGTCTCTGTGATCCCTTTTTCTCTGAGTTAAAGTCAATTTTTTAAATGCTTAAGGGCTCAGGGCCAAGGATAAAGATGGGAACTTTTACCCTCTTGTGGCTTAGAGTCTATTGGGGAAGGTGTGTTATTCAACAAGCAAGCAAATTAATCACATCTTTTCTGGAAGGGAGATGCAAGATACCGAAAACAAATAGCAGTTGGTCATTCATTTATACAACAAATATTTATGGAGCAGCTACTATGTGCCAGCCATTGTTCTAGGCAGTTTGCAAAATACACAGTAGAACAAACAAACAAAAAGCCAGCAGATTATGTCCTGGCAGAGCTGACATTTTAGCAGGGAGACAAGAGATAAGCAGTAAGCCATAAATGAGTCAATTATGTGTCACATTACAGGGCAAGGTTGTTGCAGCAATTCAGGTGGGAATTCATGGTGGCTTACTTGGACCAGGGTGGTGACAAGTAATCAATTTTGGATTTCTTTTTACATCGAACTTTCTCAGCTTTTTGAGATAATTGATATGTAACATTGTATACATTTAACATATAGTCTGTTGATTTGATATATGTAATATGATTACCTTACAGTTGATTTGACATACTTACATATGATTCCTTCATCATATCACATAATTACTCCCTATTTTTTATGGTGAGAACTTTTAAGATCTACTCTTTTAGCAAGTTGCAAGTATGTAGTATGGTGTCATTAACTACAGTCATCACACTGGATATTATTCAGCTCACAACTGGAAGTCTGTTTCTTTGACCCACATCTCCCCATTTCTCCCAAATGTCCCCACAGCTCCTGGTGAGTTTGTTTCCATGTCTTGGCTATTTTGAATAATGTGGCAATGAACTTGAGAGTGCAGATACCTCTTGCAGATAATGATTTCAGTCCCTTTCAATAGATACCCAAAAGAGGAATTACTGGGTCATACGGTAGTTCTAGTTTTAATTTTTTTGAGGCACTTCCATAGTGTTTTCCATGATGGCTGCACCAACTTACATTCCAACAGTGCATGAGGGTTCCCTTTTCTCCACATCATCACCAGCATGTGTTGTTTGTTGATTTATTGATCATGGCCATTCTGACAAGTGTGAGATGGTGTTTCATTGTGGTTTTCATTTGTATTTTTCCACTGGTGAGTGATGTTGAGCATCTTTTCATGTACCTGTCGGCCAGTTGCACATCTTTAGAAAAATATCTTTTCAATTCCTCTAACCATTTTAAAATCAGGATTTTTATGTTTTATTTTTTTGCTATTGAGTTGTATATATTTTGGATATTAACTTCTTATCAGGTATATGATTTACAAATATTTTCTCCCATTTGGTAGACTGCTTTTTCATTTTGTTGATGGTTTCTTTTGCTGTCAGAAGCTTTTTAGTTCGATGTAGTCCCACTTATTAATTTTTGTTTTTGTTGCTTGTGCTCTTGGTGTCACATCCCCAAAAACTGTTGCTAAGACTAATGTCAAGGAGACGTTCCTCTATGTTTTTTTCTAGGAGTTTCATAGTTTGGGGTTTTATGATTAAGTCTTTAATCCATTTTGAGTTGATATTTGTGAGTGGCACAAGATAGGAATCCAATTTCATTTTTCTGCATGTTGTCATCCAGTTTTCCCAACTCTGTTGAAGAGACTGTGCTTCCCCATTGAGTATGTGGGCTCCCTTGTCAAATATTAGTTAACTGTATATATTTTTATTTTTAAAAATATCACACACATCCAGAAAAATGCACAAACCACTCCTAACAAGAAATTGAACATGACCAGCCTCCAGAAGCTTCTTCAAGACCCTTTCAGCTATCACACTGCCCACACAGTCTAGTAGGGAAGATAAACTGTGAGATAGACTGTTAAATAACTAAACAAGCAAATCAACCATTTCAGTTTGGGAGCAAAGCTATGTAGAAAACAAATGGAATGATATGTCCAGCTTTTTCTGATATAATCGATATATAACATTGTATAATTTTAAGGTGCACAATGTTCATTTGCTACACTTGCATATTCCATATGATTGATTACCTTACAGGTGAGTTGATACACTCACATACCAGGCCTTCATGATATGATACAGCAGAGATCAGCATATTTTTTTCTGATAAAAAAGTAAAGGGCAGGCAGAAAATATTTGCATCTTTGTGGGCCATAGGGTCTCAGTTTCTACACTCCACAGTGGCAGGACAAAAACATCTATAAACAGTATGTATATAATTGGGGATGGCTATTCCAATAAAACTTTATTTACAAAAAACAGGACTTTGTCCTCAGGCTGTAGTTTGCCACCCCGTAAAATAGAGAATAATATAAAATAGAAAATAGAGGACTGGGGACCCTCATGAGGTGGAGGGGTCAGTAAAGGATTCTCTGAGGAGGTGACCTGCAGATGGAGACCAGGACGAAAAGGAGCCAGCCAGGTGGATAGTTGAGACAGGGGTATTCCAGGCAGAAGTAACTGTTAGTGCAAAGGTCCTGTGGTGGAAAAAGCTTTGGGGTAATCTGAGTAATGAAAGGCCAGGAGGATGGGGAGGAGGGACAGAATCTGAGCTTTGAGAAGTAGGTAGGGCCGGATTGGGTGGGCCCTGGCTGTGTGATGGAGCCTCCATGTCAGGAGCAGAGAGCAGCTGTGGAGAAGGTTTGAATAGGAAATCCCATCTGATCTGCACTGGCTCAAAAACAGAAAGGATTCCAAGGGGACAGGTGGAAGCACGGAGATCTGAGAGACGTCTGTGGCCATCCACTGGAGAAGTGGTGGAGGCTTGCACCAGAGCAAGAAAGGTGGAATGGGCTCCCTCTGCCCAGTTTGCTGTTTCTTTCCCTTTTGCTGGCTCTGTTCCCTGCCCCAGGTCTTTGCCCCTCTCTCTTCTTTGCCTCCCCTCCTCTTCTCTGAGTCTGTCTTTCTCCCCTACCAGAAAGGGAGGGTATCTGTCCCTCCCTTTCCCTGAATCCTTGACCCCTCTTTCTAGGTCTTTTCCTCCTCAATGAGTCTTTTTCTCCCTTTCTCTGACTCTGTCCCATTTGGGGCTCTCTACACTTGTCTCTCCCCAGGGTCTTTGTCCTGGATCTGGGTCGCTGTTTCCTAGGTATCTGTCAGGTGTCTGATATCAGGGTTTATCTCGGAATCTCTCTCTTGGTCTTCGGCTCCAAGGATTGTATCGTGTTTCTGCTTCTGACTTTCTCTACCAGGTAGCAGTTCGCCAAATGCCCAAGGTCTTGGGGTGTATTTTTCCTGTTTGCCTCCCAGCCCCCACCCGCACATGGCTGCTCTGCCACACATCCCGCCTCCCGCATCTCGCCTCTCTTAGCTCGGTGTCCGGACTGAAGCAGACATTGCTGGCTGAATCCGGCGTCCTGACCAGCTACAGCCACTGGGTGTTCTCTGCCTGGGACTTTGGCCTCAGCGGGGATGTCCACGTGCGGCTACGCCAACGCATTATCCTCTACGAGTTGCAGGTGTGCTTAGGAAGCGAGACCTACAACCAGATAGGGGCTGGAGGGGAGGGGCTGAGATAGTGGGCGGGGCCTAGAAGAGGGATGGGGCTTCAGAGGGGATGCTAGGTAAAGCTATCTTCTAAGGAGGTGGTCCTTGGGGAATGAGAGGGTTGGGAGGAGGCTGCGGGGATGCCTGAGGTCAAAGGGTACAGGAAAAGGCTTGCAGCAGGAAAGGGGTGGGATCTAAAGCGCCTTGGTTCGAAGTTGAGAAGGGCGTGGCCAGAAAGGGCTTGATAAAGTAGAACTGCAACTCCTGCACCAGGCATGAGCGATGGGCGGGGCCTTGGTGTGGCTTCCGATGCTGAGCGGGGCCTGTAAGGGCAGGGCCAGGAGACCTAAATTGTCACCTGGAGGGCCTTGGAGGGACTGAGAGGAGGATTACAGAAGTCCTCAGAGGAGTTTTGCTATATCAGTTCTAGTTGAGCCAGGGTTCTGGGCCCCCGGCTGGGCCTGAGGGAACGGCACCCAAATGGACTTCTCTGTTGGCCTCAGGTGGAGCTAGAGGAAGCAGTGGTGCGGCGCCGAGCTGCGGTGCGGACCCTAGGCCAGCAAGCCAGGATGTGGTCAGTGCGGGTACTGCTCAACCTGCTGGTGGTCACGCTCCTGGGGGCAGCCTTCTACGGTGTTTACTGGGCTACAGAGTTCACTGTGGAGCTACAGGTGTGGAGGGGTCTGAGGTCTAAGATTCCTGGGATCTTAGGAGGGATGGGTGGTTATGTTTGGCCATCAGACTTCAGGATGCTGAGGGAAGAAGAGGCTGGGGGAGGACATCAAGCTTGCCTTCTCCAGGACCCCAGAGCCTATTCTCTTGGTCCCACTCCCTCCTAGGAGTGGCCCCCTGTCCTGCAGATGCCACTGTTAAAGCTTGGGGTGGATTACCTTCCGTCCATATTCATCTCAGTGGTCAACTTCGTGCTGCCACCCATGTTCAAGCTCATTGCCCCACTGGAGGGCTACACCAGGAGCCGCCAGATCATATTAATCCTGCTCAGGTTCCAGCCTTTTGGGGTGGGCTGGAGACGATGGCGGGGCGGGTTGGTCGAGGGTCGTTGGTTCTGGCAGATAAAACACGGAAATCCCGAAATATGGGATCCAATTAGATCCGGATTCAAATTCAAACCCTCTCTCCCACGGAGCCTCAGTTCTTTCATTTGTAAGATGGGGAGATTCGTGAGCACGTTCTGCACAGAGCGGCCTGGCACACGCCACACACCTGGTGAGGGCTGATTCCCTTTCTCTCCCTTTCCAGGACCATGTTTCTCCGCCTGGCCTCCCTGCTGGTCCTGCTTCTCTCCCTCTGGAATCAAATCACCTGCGGGGGCAATGCGGAGGCTGGAGAGTGCAAAACCTGTGGCTACAACTACAAAGAACTTCCGGTGAGGAGGACAACAGGCCAGGATTCCCAGGTCCTTGAAGGAAAGGAGCCTGGTGGGTCCAGACTCCTGATCTGGGAGGAAAGAAGAGTATGGGGTGCTAAAACACCCTCCCCTTGAGGACAGAGGTATGGATGTTTGAAAAACCGAAGACCCGCAGAGGAAGTATTGATTGAATCTCATCTACTTGTGATTTCGAGACTCGGATGCTTGGGCTTCGGGTGCCTGCGTCCTGAGGTCTTTCTGACTCCTGTTTTCCTTCCTTAGTGCTGGGAGACTCGGCTGGGACAGGAGATGTACAGACTCTTGCTTTTTGATCTGTTGACTGGTGTGGCTGTCATGCTGCTCATCCAGTTCCCTCTGAAGTGAGAGCCCAGACCCCGCTGCGGCCCCGCCCCTTTCAGAGAGGGCCCCACCCATCATCCTGTTTCTTTCCCTTCACCCCGCCCCCTTTCTAGCCCTGTCTCTCTTTCATTGCCCGAAGTCTGCAGACCCCGCCCTTTCACCTGTTAGGTAGTTACTTCCCGTTGGCCCCACCCTCTTGACACACCCCCTCCAGAACCTTGACAACTCTGCCCTCCCTCGGATATGCTCACTCCTGATTGGTAGGTGGGATGGTAGAGGCGGGGAAACCCCCTCTGACTCGGCTTTCCCCCGCCCCACGCTCACTCCCGAACCGCCCCGCCTCCCTTCCCCCACCCCCTCCCCCTCCCTCCCCCCACCCCCGCCCCTCCGCTCCTCAGACTGTTCTGCGGTTTCTGTCCCGGGACACTGCGTCGCGTGGTGGGAACCCAAGAATTCCAAGTGCCCTTTGAGGTGCTAGGGCTCATCTACGCGCAGACGGTGGTCTGGGTGGGGAGCTTTTTCTGCCCTCTGCTGCCCTTACTCAACACAGCCAAGTTCCTACTGCTCTTCTATTTGAAGAAGGTGAGGGGTGGGGAGCATCGGTCTGGAGCTGGAGGTATTGGGGCCTGGGCTTCTGGGCGTTGGGGGATGAGGAGACTGAGGGGTGTAACTCGTGGGCCCTTGGGGAGGAGGATATTAAAAGTCTCGGATTACTGGATTCTGAAAGAGGAGGGGTTTGGAGGACAGACTCCTGGATATATTAGGAGAAGCCTAGGGTATCCCACTTTTAGGTCTGAGGGAAGAGGGGACGGGACTCTTGGGTCTGATGGTGGGAAAGGACTGGGACTCCTGGATCCTAAGAAGGGGGCCAGGACTCATGGATGAAGAAAAGAATCTGGGTGCCACTCTTGTGTCTCAGATTTCCTCCTTCCCCCTCCAGTTTGCCCTCTTCTCTGTCTGCTCTCCGGCCTCCCGCACCTTTCGGGCCTCCATGGCAAATTTCTTTTTCCCTCTGGTCCTTCTCCTCGGTCTGGCCATCTCCGCGGTTCCTGTGCTTTATAGCATCTTCCTGTAAGTGTGAGAGGCGCCTACCTCTCTGTCCCTCCCTCCACCCTCATCCAGCATTATGACTCTTGGCCATCGTTGAGCTCCTCCTGCCTCTGACTTCAGGATCCCACCTTCTAAGCTGTGTGGTCCATTCCGGGGACAGTCGTCCATCTGGGCCCAGATCCCTGAGTCTATTTCCAGCCTCCCTCAGACCATCCAGAACTTTATCTTTTTCCTGGGAACCCAGGCATTTGCTGTGCCCCTTCTGCTGATCTCTAGGTGAGGAGGCCCTGCTGCCTGCGTCCGAGAGGAGGAGACTGGGGACCTAAACTCCGGGGTTGGAAGAAAGGAGGGGGCTGGGGACGTGGACTCCTGGGTCTGAAGAAGCGGGGACAGTGTCCAGATCCTGGGTTTCTAGGGAGCCATATGAAAATATCCTAAGAGCGTTTGGAGAGTGGCTTTTATTCCTGTCTCCTCTAGCATTCTGATGGTGTATACACTGACACTGGCTAACTCATATGGACGCCTCATTTCTGAGCTCAAACGGCAGATAGAGACGGTGAGCCAGGCCGGATCCCTGGGAAGGGGTCTTGGGGGATATGGAAAGGGACATGTCTGTCTCACCGCCTCTCTTTACCCTTTACCACAGGAGGCGCAGAATAAAGTCTTCCTAGCACAGCGCGCTGTGGCGCTAAGCTCCAACAGGGCTCTTTGACCTCCCTAGTCTGGCTCAGACTCTCACTTTCAGACCCAGACCTGCCTAGACCATGTCATCTGTGAAATGAGAGAACTGGAGAAGAATGCACTTCCTTCCAGCCTTGGGTTTCTGAGATTTCCAGGGCTCTGAACATCCTGACTGTGATGAACCTTATTCTTGTATCAATAAACACAGCAGAGACTACTGTGCGCTCTTTGAAATTTGCGACCGGATGTCAGAGGCAAGGCTTCTGCGGGACACAGGTCAATGAAACGAATTGCCTTTGTGAGGGCCTGACGGGGATTCTAGCCAATCAGAGATCATGTCGGGCGAGGGGGGGCAGGTACACTTGTGATTGGCTCAAACCGTTGATGCAAGGCGGTCGCTAGGCGACACCGAGCGTGATTCAGAGGGAAATGAACACTTCAGCCAATTAGCTGTCGCCACAGACACTGGGGGGCGTGTCAGTTAGCCCAAGACCAATCCATGGCGAGGAAGGAACAAAAGGGCGGGGCATCCTCACGCCTATCGTAGGACGGCTACGGCGCCATGAACATCTTGCCGAAGAAGAGCTGGCACGTCCGGAACAAGGATAATGTCGCCCGCGTGCGGCGGGACGAGGCCCAGGCCCGAGAGGAGGAGAAAGAGCGTGAGCGGAGGGTACTGCTCGCTCAGCAAGAGGTAAACTCCGAGAGCGGCCGGGCAGAATGCCCAGGCCAAGCGCGCAGGCGCTCCAGAAGGGCCGGATGTGAGGTCGATGCGCAGGCGCACTGCGTCCCACGCGAAATTAGGTGCCGAGCACGCTTGCAACCAAGTGACAGTCACAGGGTGACACCTCTCTCCCTCGTTTCCCCTACTCGTGTTCTTTGCTTGGCCAGAGCGGTGCTTGGCACAGAGTAGGCGCTTACGAATAAAGGGACCCCTGGGTATTTCAGGGGACCTCCCACTTTTTAGTTTGCCCAGTCTGTCGTGCACCTATTGGGTGCTTGCCCCGCGCAGGACGCTTGACTGGCGAAATCCCTGCAACACTATTAGTTCTTAGAGGGTTGCTGCCAACCCCATAGTGCAGAGGAGTGAGATGGCTTCAGGGAGGAAGCCACGGCGAAATGACAGGAAGACAAGACAGCGCCGCTCCGTGGGGCAAGTCCTTTTTCTAACACTCCTCCCAACCCCCAGAAAAAAAAAAAAAACAAAACACGAGGAGCTCTGTAAAGCTCCTTCACTTGCTGGGTTTACTTACACCTGGCCGTCAGTCCTTCAGCTGATCTTAACCTCAGCACTGGCTGGGAGGTAATCTGTGCTTTTTGAAGTCATGTTTTTCGGTAGAGATTGCAAATCGACTGGGGTTAGTGACTTGGAGCCCTGCCTGGAACACAGATCACCTGTTCTAATACATGTTTTGGCTGCCTTCATAGTTGTCTTTATTGTGTTACCGTTCTGGTTTGCCATTCGAAAGGCAGCTTACAAATTCAGGTGTGGCCTCACTCCTTCACCCTCTCCCCAGGCTGGGACTGGTGCCTCTTCTGGGCAGTGCCCTGCTCTCCCCTTCCCGCCCCATAGCTCCCAGCACCGTAGACTATGATTCTCTGTGGCCAGCACCAGATTCACTGTTCTTTGGGTCACATTTAGGTTCTGAATGTTCTGCCTATAACTTCCTTTTCCCCCAGGCCCGCACAGAATTCCTAAGGAAGAAAGCCAGGCATCAGGACTCCCTACCTGAGCTCGAAGCAGCAGAGGCAGGAACGCTGAGTTCTCGCCCTGTGGACCTTTTTCGGGAGCTGCTGGAGGAAGGGAAAGGGGTGACCAGAGGCAACAAAGAGTATGAGGAAGAAAAGCGCCAAGAGAAAGTAAGCTGGACTTGCCTACTTCATCAGTTGTCCACGGATAGAGCTAGGACTAACAAGAGCATGGAGAACAGGTGGGGATTGAATGAGCTAATATAGACTCAAAGGAACTACAACGTAGCACTCAAGTAGTGCTGGCCATTGCCATCCAGCCTGTGGGGGCTTGAAGTAGACACTGGAGCAGTTCTGAGGCTGCAGGTACAGACCCCTCAGGTCTTCAGCCTGATGTCAGGACCCCGTAGGGAAGGGATTCAGGAAGCTGAAGGCACTTTGTAAAATGCAGTTCGGGGTCCTGTCACCTGCACTCAGGGATTTCCCAACAGACTCTGTGCTTGCCTTCCCCCTGCCTGGCTTGCTTTAAGATTATCTCCCCTAACAAGCCTGCCTGTGAACTCTGAAGCAGCCCCACCCCATCCTCATCTTCTTGTGCCATTTCTGAACCTGCCATTGTACTCCCAGTGCAGGAGACCCACTTGTGGTCTCACATTCCCAGCACCTGGCAGAGTTGGCTGAATGACTGGTTCTGCCTCCCCCTATTGTCACATCCAAGGCCCACTAAGGGAGACACATGACATTCTCTCTCATATTTCCTGTCCCCTCAGGAGAGGCAGGAGAAGGCTCTGGGCATCCTGACATACCTGGGCCAGACTGCGGCAGAAGCCCAGACTCGGCCCCCCTGGTACCAGCTCCCTCCGGGGCGAGGGCCCCCCTCACCGGGCCCAGGTCCAGATGTGAAGATCAAGAACCACCTGGACCCTCTGCGGGAGATGCAGAAGCATTTGGGGAAGAGAAGGCACAGTGGCGATGATGGCGGTCATAGTAGAAAGGAAAAGAAGGGATCTGAAAACCAGCCTAAAGAGTGAGGAAGGGGTGGTGTAGGCACTGGGTCAGGGGCTAGCTGGCAGACATGGTTCTTAGAGAGCCTGGGCCCTTCAGGAGGTCTGTAAGGTTAAGGCTGTTTTCCTAACACTACTTAGCTCTCAGGCGCTCCAGTATGGTTTCGGAGAAGGTGCCTCTGCTCTCATGGTTAGTAGGACATAAACCTGTTCTCAAGAATTGTTTTCATTTTTACCATGCTGAATGTTTGTAGATAAAGCCCCCAACACTATAGCTTTCTGTGGTCCTGGAGCTTTGAGACCAGAGTTTGAGAACAGTGGGGTTAGAGTAAAAGCAGGTCAGTGTCCCTAGGATGCCCAACCCAAGTATACAGTGGGAGTACTGGCCAGCCTCCTACAGAAAGGGAAACTGAGGTGCCCAGTGTGTGCTCAGTGGCACAAAGCCGATTTCTTGACATGAAGGGGCACCTGACTGGAAAGGCTGGGGAGGCCCTGATTTTTGCCTATTGCTTCCAGGTCTCATGGCTTCATGTGCAAGGCCAGGAACTTGTCGCAGGAAGGGGTGGGAGCCAGGTGGTAACTCCCTGTAGGAGGATGCTTGTGCCTCCTGGGGCTGCCAGCTTTCTAACCTGCCTCTTCTCTCCCAGACCCCCATCCCTGGATCAGCTCCGGGCTGACCGTCTCCAGCGGGAAGCGGCTGAGAGGGCACGGGCGGAGGCCCTGCTGGCCCGTGTCCGAGGTGGGGCAGGGGTGCCCAAGGAGCAGCAGCCAGAGGAGGAGGCTGACGACCGGCGAAGGCGGTACAACTCCCAGTTCAACCCCCAGCTGGCCCGGCGCTCCCACTGGCAGGATCCCCCTCTTGCTCACTGACTCCTGAGGGTACAGTAGAGGCTGCTACCACCAGCCGTCATATAAAACTATTTATTCATAAATATTTTCCAAAATGAAAATAGGTTTACCAAAAAATGTCCCTCACTGGGGAGGGGAGGAGGAGGCAGCCCTAGCCCCCGGGGCCCTAGGGTGGGGCTGAGAGGAAGCGGAAAACCTCCCAGCCCCCTCCCTGCTTCCTGGGATGTGGGGCTGCCCTGTGGCCTGGGGCTTCCCCATCTTCCAGGGCAGGGCTCCCACCTGGGCAGGGGATCAGCATGCGGGGGGGAGGGGCAGGGGAGGGAGGGGCTAGTGTCACTGGAGGTCCCGGTCCTCCAGGTAGCGGTACTCAAAGGTGAAGCCTTCCTTCTTCCGCTGGCCCCACTTCTCGTAGTCAAAGTAGATGTAGGTGCCCTGGCCAGGGGAAAAGGTGGTCAGTGAGTGGATGGGGAGCTGGGCCAGAACGGACCAAGGGAACTGTTCTTAGGGCCACAGACACACCAGACACCAGGCTTGTGCAACCAGCCCCCTCAGCCCTGGGCAGTGGCTTTCTCAGGAAGGGGCAGCCATCACATCTGCTTCAGAGGAAACGGGCTGCAGGGCAGCCTCACACCAGAGCCTGGCCTCAGCAGTGGTGGTGGGCATGTTTGCCAAGTCTTACTACTGCACAGGATGGCGTGGCTTTAGGGCACGCTTGGGCTCAGAGCAGTGGTATATGTCCCAGCATGTAGCCTCTACAAAGCCCTGGAGGCCACTACTCTGTCCTAGAGATGGAACAGGCCGAGTCTATGGGATAGATGTTTTCCAGGTGACAGCAGTAGGGGTGTGGGAATTTCGGAAGAAGTGATTTCTGGAAATACACTAACTTGACTGATTACTTTGGACCAAACCAGGAGAGGACAGGAAGTCTGTAGTGTCAGACAAGGCACAGTGGGGTTGGGGCTGGGTTCAAAGAACCTGGAAGAATCAAGGGGAGGAGACTGAATTCTCTGAGGACAAGAACTTTGTTCAGTACTTGGAATTAGGCAAATATTTGGTGCAAGAAGTACTATGGAACCAATTAAAGTTATTTGAAACAAAATACAATGTGCCCGTGACATATGTAGCAGGCATCATGAAGTACTTACATGTTAACTCATTTAATGGTCACAACTGCTTAAGGTGGGTCCTGTTACCCAGTTTTTACAGACAAAGAAAGTGGAGACAGAGGTTCAAGTAATTTGCCCATGGCCGCCCAGCTAGATCTGGGCCCAAACCCAGGTAGTCTCCGGAGTGGTTTTGAGAAGTGGGAGGTTCCAATCAATTGGAACTGGAAAAGGTTGTTTAAACAATGGTTTCCCTGTTTGTATTTGCTGAGTACTGGGGACATGGGGGAAGGAGACTGTCAAGGTCCCTGTTCCGTGTGGTCTCGGTTGGTTAACCCCACATATCCACACACCCTACCCTGACCAAGAGACCCCTCTGAAAAAGGGACGTGCAGGCTGGTACCTACAGGATGACTAGGAGCTGGTTGAATGAAGGACAGGCAGTGTCCCAAACAGAGCTGGCCAAAAGCAGTGCTGAAAGGAAAATGGACCAGCAAGGGTGTGGGCCCACAGAGCGCAGGGCAGGGTCTCACCTGCTCGAACTCGTCAGTGATGGTCTTGGGCTCCTCGTGCCTCTGGAACCACATCATATACTTGGTGTGGAACCGCCACGACTGCTTCTTCAGGGCCTTGGCCGCAAGGTACTGTGCCTTAGTGCCCTGGGGTGGGGGGTGGAGCAGGGATCAAGGGGTACCCAAATTGGGAGGGGTGATGGGGATAGGGCAGGGCATTAGGGCTGACCCCAGGCTCTGCCACAGACCAAGGTGGGGCTGGACACTCCACTGGAGATGGGTGGGGACATGAGACATACCAGTGCTGGTCAGAAGGAAAATGAAACAGGAGGTGGAAAATGCTTCCAGAGAAGCTTTGAGAAGAGAAACTAATGGGCAGGAGAGCTGAGGATACTTAGGAAGGTCCCCAAGGTGGGACGATGGGGGGAAGTCATCTGTGGCACCCTGGGGTCACAATGAGGCTGCATGGGTCCCCTAGTGGTCTCCAGGAGGCCTGAGACTCAACTGGGGATGGGCACCAGAAATGGGTAACCTAACCCTCAGCCTCAGTTGTCTCGACACTTCTGCCCTCAGTGGGGACGGGGACAGGTTTGGTCTGGGAGACCCGGGACTTGGGGATAGGGATGGGTATAGTCCTGGCGGCTGCAGCGGGGCACCCACCTCACCCCTGCAGCCCGAGGGAGATGGCGGCAGTGGTGGCGACGCTGGGGGCCCCAAGCTGCCCTGGGGCCCTGCTGTACCTCCAGATAGTAGAAGATGAAGAAGAGGGTCTCGGTAGACAGGCGCTGGTAGAACTCCACAGTGTCAGAGTGCGGGGGAGGCATCTGGTGGTGGTAGGGGGGCGTTGGGCAGGGGTTCCGGGGCAGGTACTGCCTGTAGGGAGTGCAGTGTTAGTACCACTCACGACGTCCCAAGGGTGGGTTTGACCTTCCTCTCCCTGTCACCACTGGGTCTGTGGGAGCTTTGCAGTCACCTGATCAATTAGCCCAACAGTGGACTCCTAGGTCCCCACCTACTGTGGAGGCCCAAATTGGGTTCCCAGCAAGGTCCATGTAGTCTCAGGACCGGACACCAGATTCCTGGCCGCAGATTCAGGTCCCACCATTCCTGGGGCCCCTCACCTGATGCGCTCAGAGTCTGAGGGGTGAGGCATGTGGTGCCAGGCGGCCTCTTCCATGGCCTGCTGGTAGAGCTGCTCCTTGGTGAGAGGCACCGGCCCCAGTGGACACACCCCCAGTGACAATGGTATGTTCACCTCCGATAGCTGCAGGGGTGGCTGGGCCGAGGCTGGAGGGGCTGATGTGTTGCTGATGATGATGTCTGTGAGGATGGCAGGGCCGAGCCCCTGGGTGAGGCTTGGGCGGAGCAGGGCCTTCCTCGCTGGGCTGCCCCCACCACGCCGGACCCTCACCTCTCTCAGTCAGGTGCAGCGTTGGCACCGGATCCTCGATGCCGGAGCTGATGGCTGCCCGCTCTGCCATGGACTTCAGAGAGCTCAGAGGCTCGGGGGCCTGGGGCGGGAAGAGGTGCTTGGCCTCAGGCTCTGGGCAGAGGGCTGGGGAGGGGTTCTCCAAGGTCCAGGCACTGGCCTGCTTTGGCCGGAGGGCACCTAAGCCTCGGCTGGCTGTTAGTTTAAGACAGTGTTCCTGGCACCCTAACCAGGGAAAATGACATGGGCCTGGCTGTGCAATGCTGTGCATGGGTACTGCAGACACACTACATAAAGTGACAGACTGCATCTGGATCTCTCTCCCTAGGACCTATGTTCACCTGTCCACCCACATCTTCTGCCCCTTCCTGCAGAAGCGTGCACACACCGTGCGCCTCCTGTCCCCACACCTCTCCGCCCCAGTGTTCTCTGGGCTGGGTGCTCTGTGTGGACTATTCCACTTTCCAAGCAGTCTGTCACATGTGGTGACTTCTGTGCTCACAGAAGGCAACTCAGAGGGCTGGACCCGGACAGTCGGGCATGCCTGCTGCCCCTAGTGGAGCCAAGGTCAATATGCACTGGCCCAGGAAGTCAGCCCCACATCCTGCTAATGCCATTTCAGACCGTGGCAAGCAGAAGCCCCTGCCCTCTCCAGTGACACCGCACCATCTGGCCAAGCAGCCAGACTATACCCTCTCCTATAGTGTATACCACTTCCATCTTTGGTGAACCCCTCTCAGTCTTCTACCACACGACATCAGCCCCTCCTAGAACTCCAACAAAGAGACCCCTTCCTTCCCCATCAGCCATTTCTGTCCCATCCAGGTCCCAGCTAAGAAACCACCCCCAGGAGGCCTCGCAGGGAGTCTCCACATGTTAAGTCAGATGCACCAAGTGGGGTCATGATGCCTCTGCCCAGCCCTGCCTAGACACACCCAGCCAGTGTACTCTGCCCCCTTGCACAGGAGGCAGGAACTAGGTGCTTTCACTTGGCAGAGTGTGGCCCAGAGGAAGTGTTCCATCAACTCAGTTTCTCGAGGAGACAGAAGGACAGTAAGCCAGATAGTGGTTTGTGTGAATCAAGTACAATATGTCTTAAGAGGAGAAATGGAGACAAGACAGAGGGCTGGAGGAAGATGGTAGAGGGCGCCTGGAGAGCAGAAAGTAGGTAAGCCAGGACCAGCAGGAGCCAGTGGAGACCAGAAACAGATGGGAGGCGGGTGGGGGGTGCAGGGAGGACATGGAGACAAGGTGAGGGTGTGGGCAGTAAGAAAACACCCAGAGAGAATGTGCTGAAGGGAGAGAGAGCCAGTGATGGAGTGTGAGAGGCAGAGATGGGGGAGGTAACAGGCATGAAGGAGGGGATGGTGGAGAGCTAGGGCAAAGGCGGCAGGGGTAGGACACAGGCTCTGCACCCACCTTGATTTCCGGAGCAGTGCTGAACTGCGGGGGTCCGTTGAGCAGGGCACCACCTGCCTTGGCTTCACTGAAGCTTGGCGTCGGGGAGCTGGGAGGGTTCACAGGAAGTGGCACTAAGAGGCTGGGTCCCCCAGCGTTGTTCCCTGAGCCTGGGGTCACACCCCCAGAACTTGCTGGGGCAGCTGCACTGGGTTCCTTCCTGAAAAGTGGACAAGAGGAGGGAACTCAGAGGAGGGTCCCCAAGGATGAGATGGGCAGGAAGGCCTGGGTGATCAAGGGCAGGAATCAAAACAGGGAGAAGACCCAGCAGTTGGGACCCAAGATGGGGAGGCAGAGGGGTGTGGATGAGAGGGAAAGCCCCTCTGGGCAGAAGGGAAGGACTAAAAGGCAGGATGAAGGCTCTCAGGATGCTGTGTGGCCAAAACCCACTGAGCAACAGGTGAACCTTCTAGAATAGCCCATGAGGATAATGTGGGAGCTGACATTCCAACCACATGCAGGATGCCTTGGGCAGATGCCCCCTGGGGAGCCCACCCAGAGCCCAGGACTGAGATGATTGGGAACAGGTTTCCCACCTAGGGGGGTTGAGGACTCTTGTGGGGCATTGATCCGGGCACAATGGGGACCCAGTGGGAGGGTCCAATCTGAGAGCTGGAGGGTGAGGGGGAAAGGAAGGAGGATTTTGGGGTCTTTCACTTTGAAAAGGAGACAAGGAGCCCCCCCGATGGAGTCAGGTGGCCCTGAGGCAGGAACAGAAAATGGGGAATGGGGGCCAAACGAGAGCTCCCCAGGAAAGGGGAGGTCAGTGCCTGATGGTGTATGGGGCTCTGAGCACTACCCCACTAGATGAGGAATGCTTCAGAACATTCCAAAGGGCAAAGTTGGGGGGCATGTAGTGTCCCAGAGGGAAAGAAGAGAGAAACAGCTCGTGGGGATGTCCCAAAGGGCAAGGGCAGGGCCTGTGTCCGCAAAATGTAGTGACAGCGGGGGTGGCCCCGTGCCTGTTTGTGCCAGGCGGCTGTCTGTCCCCAACCCTGCCGGAGGCCGGACACTCACGAGGTGCTGGGGGGTGGGTTGTGGGGGCCAGATGGGGGTCCCAGAGCCTGGCTGCTAGCGTTGTTGCCCCCACTGCTGCTGAGAGCCACCTCTGCCGGGCTGTCTGCCACGACTGAGCTGTAACCTGAGGGGAGGAGGAAGGGATGAAAAGGGGCCACCAGCAGCTACCTGAGGCATCCTCCCAACTCTTAGCACCCTGCTTACTGGTGGCACCGTTCTGCTTGCTGGCACCTCCACCTCCACTGTTGTTACTGCTGCTGCTGCCTGCACCACCTCCCCCGCCGGGCTGGACGCTGGGAGGCCGAGGCTGGACAGCATTGGGCCCACTGGGGGCTGGTGGGGCCACAGCCTGGGCGTAGGGGGCAGGGGTGCCCGAGTTGTGGCTGGGAGCTGGGCTGGCCTTGGGGCCCAGGGCACTTGGGGGTGCTGCCGGGGCAGGGGCCCCATTATTTCCAGAGGTGGTACTCAGGGCAGAGGCAGCAGGCGGGGGGCCAGGTGGGTAGCTGGGCGGCACAGCTGGGGACTGAGGGTGCTGGCTGCTGTGGACGGGCTTGGAGCCGTTTTTGGCGGGAGACTGCAGGTGGGAGAGAGAAGAGTCAGGATCCAGTGGGCGGGCCAGCAGGTCTGCCAAGCCTCCCGCCCATCCCTCCTAGGCATTCTTATGGCTTAAACTGCCACCTTCATGCTTAAAACACATATGCATTCCTGGCTCACACCTCGCGTCCCACATCCTGCCTGCACATCTGCCCATGATGGCCCCCAGACACAGGACTCTGACAGAGCCTGGATGTCAGTGAGAGCAACACTATGTCTGATGACAGGGGAGCAATGGGAAACACTGACTGTCCTCAGGACCAGATCAGCTGGAACCAGCTGAGTCCAAGAGAAGGATAAAAAAGATGGAAACCGCACAATATTTCTGGGTCACCAAAACAACTCATGGGATGTTAACAATTAATATCTCAGAAAGCAGAGGTCAGTGATGTGCCTGTGGCAACCCTCCACAGCTGGGCTGCTGGCAATCATTCTTGGCCTCTTCAGTCTGCCATGTACATGCCCCACAGTACCTCGCGCTCACTACGCACCCAGTGGGACTCACGGCTGACTCCTCTTGGTGCCTCGCCTGCTCACCCGGGTCCCACACTTGCCTCAGGGGCCCTGCTGGCCCTCCTGTCAGCCCATGGAGGAACTTTGGGTCTGTCCTGCTGCTGCCTAAGGACCCTGTCTGGAGTGGTGTCCCCACAGGGCATCCCATCCTGGGAGGTGCTGACCACTCAAAGGCTCACTAGCGGCCAAGCCAGTCTCACAAGTGCTTCCTCTCAGACATTCACATGCACGTCATGGCACAGCCAAGGCCCAGAGACCTCATTCCACAGAAGACACCAGTCTGACCTTTGATATCTCAGGTCCCAAGCCTGCTGGAGCCTTTCAGAGTGAGTGCAGGGGTCTGGGCCCTCAGCCCAACAACCCAAGGTTCTGTGTTCACAGCCAGTGCTGCATACCTGGCCAGGCTCACCTTGTGGCACCTCCAGGCATTCAGGCAGGACTTACCTTTTACCTGCTACTGCCTTGCTCAGAAATGCCCTCCCTTCCCTAATGGGTGAGCTCAAGTCTCCCTCTGAGCAGAGGGCAGACATGCCCCCCTCCCAGAGGAGCTGCCTTCTCCAATTGCCTCAGCCAGGCAGGTGCCTGTGGCCACAGCACCAGTGAGTCACCTTTCTGCCTGCCCCTCAGGTCTCCCTCAAGGCAGCAGTACCTTCCGACCTGCTGGCCATACTCAGGCCTCAGCAAGCCCTTGGGAACCAGAGAACGAGTGACACGCCCATCAGTGTCATGTCCACTGGACGCACCTGGCTGACTTCACTATCTGTTGAGCGTCCTCTCTTCTTGTCATCTTCAGAATTTTCCTGAGGTAGAAAAAGCACAATCGGAAACCTGTGTGACCTCCTCGGGCCCCAAAAGACGCTAGTCTCTGAACATCCCAGGGGTCTGGACCCAACTGACCATCCAGCCCCGGAGCACCCCAGTACCCGTGACCTTAATTTTGCTGGGAACCTACTGGAACCCACCCAGGTCCTCGTCTTCAGGAAGCCAGCACCGCCCGCCAGCTCTCTCATTGCCCCCCACCTGCACACCTGAGACCCTCATGGGGCCCCCTGGCCTCACCGTGGTGCAGTTGGCCGGGCTGGGCGGGATGGGTGAGCTGGAGGTGGTGGAGGTGGGCGTGCTGCTTGACTGGTTGAAGACCTCGTCCTCCATGTGACTGTGGCTGGGAGGGGAGGTGGCGGCCAGCGCCTGTGCTGTGGGGGGGAGGGGCGCTGAGCTGGCTGGGGCACTCCTGCCCGACCCCCACCGCCCTGCACTAGCAGGTCACCCCTGGGCCTCACGAATGTCCTCGAGGTCCAGGTCGTCGTAGAGAAACTCGTTCTCCTCAAAATCAGGGTCCTGGGAGGAGTCAACGTAGTACTCAACATCGTCCTTGATCTTGCGGATGGCATCCACCAAGATGGAGTCATTGTCCAGCATGCGCAGAATGGTCTCTAGCATGCGCACATGGTAGCGATGCTTCTCAATGTGCCGCTTCAGGCCCTCGATCCGGTCCTGCTTCTGCTGGGGAGCCCAGGGCCAGGCTGAGGGGCTGCCAGGCGCTGCCCCAGCCCCTCCAGCCCACCACAGAACCAGTCCCCAGTCCCTGATCAGCATGGGACCCTATGGAGTCTGTCTACCCTCTGACCCCTCAAAGATCCCGCAGCTTCCCCCAGACATCCCTGCAAACCTTGAGAGGACTCGGGGATCCCTGTGCCTCCCAACTCAACCCATATGTGCAGCCTACCTTATACCTCTGCAAAGACCCTTACCAGCTCTGACCACCTTCAGGGGTACAGAAGCACCAACCCCCATCTGGTTCTGACATAATATTGGTAATCCCTACTCAAGGGAGCTTGTGGTTTATAATCATGACCATCCTTGCCATCACCCCCTGGCAAAACCATGTCCCCCTAGGGAGCCCAGATTCTGAAGCCTGGCTCCTAAGCTCTCTGGGTGCCTGCTCCTCCCCAAGGCTCCAATTCCCTCCTCCTAATCCCAGTTCCAAAGATCCTCTCTTCAAGGACCTATTACATTGTCATGTGTCACATAACAGGGAGATGTCCTGAGAGGTGCGCTGTTTGGTGTGGGTGAACACCACAGGTGCATGTACACAAACCCAGATAACACAGCCCACTACACACCTAGGCTCTACGATACAGCCCATCTCCTGGGCTGTCAGGTTGTAAGACAAGTACTGTACTCAGTACCATGGGCAACTGTAACACAGTGGGAAACACTCGTGTATCTAAATGTATCTAAACATAAAATGCACAGTAAAAATATGGTGCAAAAAAATGTGTATGTGCGCACTTGCATGTGTTGAAGGAATAGGGCTGTGGACAGATTAGTAGACATTAGGAGGAAAGGAAAAGAAAGGAGAGAGAACAAGAGAGCAAAGATTGAGAGGGAACAAAGGATAAAGCGAGGGGGAGGGGACAGGAGAGAGAGAGAGAGAAAAGGGGGGGAAAAGTGAGAAGTGAGTGCATTCTAATGGGTGTGCCTGTGTGCAGGGACAGGTTCCTGGTCCCCCTCCTCCCTCACGTCCAGTGCCCTAGCCCCAGGGGCTCAGGGCAGGTGGACAGCAGGCTGAGCCACTGCTCCTTCTACTTAACTAGCTCCCTATACTTAAACCACCTGGAGCCAGCAGGGAAGTCAGCACCATCGTCAATGCCAGTGCCAGGCTTTCAACATCACAAACACACTTTTTGTTTATAACCTATTACAGTCTCACGTGACCGCTATCATATACTTTGGTCTCTCATTGACCAAAATATTATTCAGCAGACTGAATTTCCCCTCTGAGCCCCTGGTCCCCAGACCTGGGTCTCAGACACTCATCTCTGGCACACCTCCCACTACCCAGGCTATGCCCCACCCATCAGCTTTGCAAACTGGTCCCATTCCCTGTATTTCCTGTACCAACAAGAAGAAACAGTCTGCATCCTTGTGAGCTCATACCCTACAATCCCAGGTTTCTGGAATCCGGGCCTGTAGCATCTGCCTTGGTCCCTTAGAAGCCAAATGAACCATTTCTTTGTGTCCCACCTTGTTCACACCTACTGTCCTCTCCTTAGTACCTGGGCCCTGCAAGTGCTACAAGGCCACAACTTCAGCTTCTGGACCTCCCTACCCAAGTGTCAGCTCTAACACACGCCCTGCAACCCAGGCCACACATGGCACCCTTCCCCCAAACTGCCCCTCTTCCCAACAGCCCCACTGTTCACACTAATGTACAGGCCGCTCACCTCTTCCCTGTGCCCCAGCCAGCATCTCAGCCTCCCAACCCCACCTCTTGATTCCTAACCCCAGCTAGCCCCATCTGCCCTAGGAGGCCAGACCCCAACTCCTACAGGCTGAAAGCCGACCTTTCCTACCCTCAAGCCAGCCACTCCTATGTCATGGGTGCCGCCCAACTCACATCCTTGTCACCCTTCTTCTTGCGTGTCTGCACCGACAGAGATTCCACTTCGCTCTCAAACTGGTCCACCTGCATGTTCAGGGTGTCGATGGTGGTCTGGGCAAGAAGACAGGGAGCGGGTGGTCACCAGAGCTTCCTGGATGCCTGGGGTCACCTCCTCTCCTCTGCCCAACTCACCGTGAGCCACTGGCCAACCTCCTCCTTCTCCTTCTGGGCAGGGTCCACCTTCTGTGCCAGGCCCAGGCCCTCCTTGCTGTAGGCTTTGGTTTTGGTCTCTCGCTCCACAACTTTAAACCGCTCCATTTGCTGTAGAGAGAACAGTTGCCAGGGGCCCAGCCCACCATCCCTCCCTTCCCCAAGTGTGCGGCTCCCAGGACTAGCCATCCACCCAGCTCAGGCTCTGGATTCCTACCGTCTCAATGAGCTTGCGGTTATCTATGAGCTGCCTCTTATCTTTGATCTCGTTGGAAGCCACCCATGTCTTGATCTGGTCCCTCAGCCGCTGCAGGTGGGAGAAGCCAGCCCATGAGACTGCATGAGGACCCACGCCGAGGACCCAGCCCGTCCTTTCCCTGGAACCCAAATGTCCACTCTCCCCGTTCCTGCCCTCAGGACATAGGTGTCCAGGCCCCCAGCCCCCTCACTTGAAGCTTCTTAATCTCCTTCTTCAGGTCAGCCTCATACTTTTCCTTCTGGTTCGCATTGGCGGCATTGTGGAGCTGAGGGATGGGGAATCCAGGCATCAGTGGGACTGGCTGCCCCAGTGCCCCTTCATTTTTCTCTGTGTGCTGGGGATACCACTCCCCAATCTATCTCAGAGCTGCTTCTCCAAGGTCTTCAGCATCCCCTCTCCCTGGTCGACAGCACCAGAGACCCTAAACCTCTGCCTGTGCTCCCCCCACCAGAAACCCAGATTTTTAGGGCCCAACCCCTGTACCTTCTGCCAAATATCTTCGAACTGCTCGACGCCCTCGGACACCTTCTTGAGGCAGCGATCAATCTCACCTGATCAGAAAGGGAGGCAGTTAGTGCTCTGCTGAGGCAGCAGGCACCCAAAGTGTTCTGAGGTGAGCGAGCATATGGCCTCATGGGCAGTGGGTAGTCACTGAGTACCTTGGAGTTTGCGCTTGTCCGCCATCTTCCCTGCCCTACAGATGCGCTCTCTTCATACTCTCCTGGAGACAGAGGCTGCTGGGGGAGCGGGAAGGAATGCACGTTTATTCTGTGGCTGCCCAACCCAGAGACATGGATGAGGCTGGAACAGTGGAGTGCACAGGACGATAAAGGGAACACCCATTTACTAACTGAAGACAAGGACCTGACCTTGGCACAAGAACACTCTGGAAGATTGCTGAACCGAGAAACATATACTCATATACCTTTGACCCAGGAAATGGACAATTCCTAGAGCATGGAGCACCTTCTCCCCAGATGACATTCAAAAAAGGATTTTCCAGAACAGAAAGAAGTCACGGAGCACACAGCTGACTGCCAGGGATGAAGGTATGAAACCTGGAGACCTCCCTTCCCATTGAGGGGTCAGGGATACAGGTGACTATATCTGAATACCAGGAGGGGTTACCCCCGAGTTGAGTCAGGAGACAGAGCAGATGCACCTCACAGACAAGGGCCTGATATTGTACGTGTATGAACTATAAGGGATGGGGGGAGGTCGGGGACAAGGATGCCTGGAACCACAAAGAGCCAAAACTACCCACACCAACAGGGCTGGGTCCCAAGTAGAAAAGACCCTTAGGGCAAGGAAATGTTTATCCCAGATCAGAAACATATACTCAAAGGAGGTAACTTTTAAGCCTGAGAGAGTGGAGGCTTGGGAGCAGAGAGGGGTGGGGGGGAAGACTAAGGAGGGTGACAGGGCGGAAGGGGACCTTTGCTGTGAGGGAGCTATCTGCACACACAAAGAAATTATGTGACAAAGTGCCAGTAACATAGACTCAGGGAAATAGACTGGCAGGGCAAGTGCCCAAAACACTGAGAGAGGGGCCTCTTCACCCTGAGGGAGGTTATATGCAACTTAGAGGTGACTGAGTCACCAGGAGTTTTGTCCAGGAAAGGCTGAACCTTAGGGCCCAACACTGAGACCAGAGGTGGCAGAGCTCTGGAAGGGAGGGTGACACCAAGAGACTGCTGCACTGCCAGGGTCAGGATGGCTGCTGGAGGGCATGGCCCTGATTGGGGCTCCCACTGCACAAGCCAATCAGTAGGAGCCATACATTGGGGACTGAGCCTCAACCTGAGAGGAGTCGTGCGGACAGGGTTCCCACCCATGTGGAAGGCACGTCTCAGGAACAGTCCTATCCCACAGAACTGTCTGCAATGACAGAAATGTTGTTTCTGGGCTATCTGTGACACTGAACACTTGAGATGTGGTTAGGGCAATGGAAGAATGGAATTTTTCCTTTGTATTTTCACTAGTTGAAATTTAAATCACACATGGCCAGCAGCTATGGGTGGGACAGTATACCAGAGAACACACTGAACCGGAAGCCCATAGAGATGGGGTAGGTTCCCCAATCTCAGGGAAGCTGTGCTAACCCCTCCACAGGGAAGGATTCCACACAGTGGCAAAGGGTATGACACCCTAGATTAGGTTTGAGGGAGCATAAACCTCTGCAAGGGCCAAGCAGGAGAACTGGCAGCACCCTCGGCCCAGGGGCAGCTGACACACCAGTGGGGCCCAAGGCTAACCTAAGAGATATCCCAGGTCTAGCAAGACGGAGTGGGCAGAAAGAGCCCCAGGAGATGGCTGCACAGAAGGGACTCACACCACTAAGTGTGCACACCAGGGTCCGGCCCCCAATACTGAGGTTGCAGGGATAAGTCTTAGCTCCAAAACCCTGATCCAGAGAAGGTCCCTTACTGCCTGGGGTGGGGTGGCAGAAAAGGGACGCTACACAACAGTGTGTGCTCCCTGCCTCCACCCCAGGAGCCCAAAGCAGGGGTAGGGGCTCCAGCCAAGAGGGAGAAGATGCCCAGCTTACACATCTAAACAAGGCACTTCACTCCTTAAGGAGGGGATGCCCTCTCCAAGTCCCTATACTGTGAGGTCAAGAAGCCTGGCCCAGGGGAGCAGTTGACACCCCCAGAGAGGGAGACAACCTGGCAGTCCTGAAGGAGTTGGAAGCGAGGCACCAAGGGAACAAGAGCCCTAGCCTGGGGAGGGTGCACCTGACCTGGGAGGCAGCTCCTCCAGAGAAGGGTGGATGGCCCAGGGTACTTGCACTTGAGAAGCTGGGCACTGTGGTAGGTAGAAGCCTTGGCTGCAGAGGCAGCAACGCCCTCCACAGAAAAGCCCCATTGAGAGGGAGAGAGGGCTGCACCTCAGATCCCCCAGCAAAGGACCAGAGGTTTGAAAAGGGAGCTGGAGTTTGAGTCTTGAAGTGGAGATACCACAACAGAAGAACTCTGCTGAGACCCTGGGGGGGGGGGGGAGCAGGGGGAAGTAGGGGACCATGGCCACGGGCCCACGCCCAGACAGGCGGGCAGCTAAGGCACAATAGAGCCTGTATCTCACCGTGAGGGGTCTCACTGTCTGGGAGCTTTGGTCCAGGAGACTAAACTGCAAGAAGTCCCCTGTCCGGAAAGAAGGCACACCCCACAAGGAAGGAACCCACACTAGGCTGAGGGAAAGGGGGTGGGGGAGGGAGGTGAGCAGTGCGCCTGACCCACAAGAGCCCATAGCCATGAAATGAGGGTCCAAATCGGTGAGACCTGGTGAGAAGGGCAGGAGGCCAAGTCCCGGGCAATGTAGGCCAAGCAGCCCCTAATCTGGGGCTGTCACATGCCCACACGGAGAGACCATGCACCACTGGTGAGAAGTGGAAGACAACACTAGCCTGGGAGGCCGCTGCCACTATCACACAGGAGCTAGGCCTCTGGAAGGTAGCTGTGGTAGGTCCTGGGGCAGAGGTGGCCCTCTCTCCAGTGGGAGGCCCACACCAGGAGTGGGGGACTGAGAACCCCACCTCAGAAAAGGCACAATACAGGAGCCTTCAGCCTTAGGGAAGGGGACAATAGTGGGGTCTCTCCTTCAAGTCTCAGGTGCCTCCCACCCAAAAGCAAGGAGCCTGTGCCTCAATGGCTGGGTAGAGGCCTCATTCCTGGACTAAGACATCACCAGGAGGCAGAAGCACTAGCCCCAGGCACCCACACCTGAGGGGGGGCGGGTCTCAGCCTTACAAGAAGGACACACATACAGGGGCCGGTACTAAACTCCAAAGAAGGTTCCTTACTCAGGAGAGAGTGCAGCACGGCCCCACAGCTCTTGTCTCAGAGCACAGGAACCTTGGCCCTGGGAGGCTCAGCCTCCTGGGGGTTCCTATAGGGTGGGTGTGAGCCCTGACTCACTACTGTGGACCCCATGAGGGCTCTTTAGTGCTGGAAGTTATGTGGCCACAGCGAGGAACCTGACATAGCAAGAGACCTTGACACAGATACCAAAGGGGGCCCCTGCCTCCTGGGAAGAGTGCATCCCGATAAAAGAACTGATGTGAATGGGGATAGAAGCCTCAGACCCAGGGAAGTGACCACCTCTACGGTGAGGGTAATGAAAAATGGTGTCAAAAAAACAGTACTAAAAGGAAAGGAGCATTACTAACCTTGGGGGAGGTAACAGCCCCTGAACTGAAAGACAGGTACTACTTAGGAGTGTTTGCACTGCCCACAACAGGAGATCCTTAACACAGAGAAAGTGGGAGCTTCGGAGGTGTCACTGAGACAGGACCACCTGAGACCCAGGGGAGGTAAAAAGCACCCCCTCACTGACCCATGGGGAGAGTGCCACCAGAGGCAGATGGTCTGGATCCACAGGCACTCCCACACACAAAGCCAGAGGCTGACACCCAGAGTAAGAGCTGGGGCCTAGAGCAGATAACGCTGGGGCCAGTCCTGACAATCCCAAGAAGGGTGACACTGGGGCCAGTCCGACTCCTCTGGAAAGGGGAGGCTGGGGCTGCGGCAACCTCAGACCACCGGGGCGTTTTACTATGAGGAAGAGCTGCGTACGATGCAGTGCAAACTCTGACTGAAGCTCCAACTGAAGAAACGGGATCCTCAATCCAGGGAGTCATCCCCACCGCATCCCCGAAGAGGAGATGTGGCACCCGCGCTGGGGAGAAGAGGCCCCGGGAGAGGTGACCCCACCTCGCACAAAGGTGCCAGTCCTGAGGAGCTCGCAGGCCCGCCCAGAAGCCACCTCCCGCAGAAGGGACGGCTGCGGGAGGGCGGGCGCCTGAGCCCCTGGGAGCCCGCATTCACACGACGAGGAGCCGACGCCGACGCGGAGGGGGCGGCACCTCGCAGCCTGCGGGGTCGGACGCGGACGCCACGCGGGGCCAGGGTCGCGGGAGGACCCCGGGCGACACCTAAGGGCGCGGAGGAAGGAGCTGGAGCAACAGGAGGAGGGGGCCGCGCAGGGCCAGGACGGCGGATGCCGGGGCCGATCTGCTGGGAGCCCGCGTCGCGCTGGGGACCGGGGGCAGCCATGTCGCGACAAGAGGCGGCGTCGCGGGGACGGCGGCCAACGGCGCCGGGGGAGGAGGGGAAGGGGTCTGGCCCAGTCGAGCCTGACGCTCTCACCACAGGAGCTGGCGCCGCCGCTGAGGAGCGTATCGCGATAGGCAGGGGAGGCGAGCGCCCACCACCTTTTTCTCGCGCCCCGGGCCCGGGCGCTATCGCGATAGCGGCACGAAGCGGAAGTACGCTAGGGGGAAGTGGACCCGGGGTTGTTCTGACGACAGGGTCGGGGCTCAAGGGAGGCCGCGGCGTCGGCCGATGGCTCCGCGGAAGCTGACGGGCCCGGTCCAAGATGGCGGCGGCGGAGGCGGCCTCCCCTCCTCTCGTCTCGACTCTGGCGCCGACCCGCCCCGAAGCCCCAAATATAGGCCTATCATTGCTCCTGCTGCACGTCGTTCTTGCCCTTCGGGCGCGCTCTATTGGCCGTTGGCGGGGACGCGGCCAGCCCCCTCTCGCCGATTGGGCAATCCTTCCAAGGCGCGGCGTTTGATTGGCCTCCCGGACAGGCTGCTAGGATTGGCTCAGGTTTTCTCGGCTCCTCCTCCACCTCCCGCCTCAAGGCACAACATGCCAGCGCGAGGGCCCGTGCGTCAATCAAGGGGCCTGTTTCCTTGATGATTGGGTCCTCCCGCCCATCTTTCCGAAATCAATTGGCCGGGGGGAGGGGCTAGGCTGATCTGTCGTCCTTCAACTTTAAAGCCGTTTTTAATTGGTTATGGTGGAACACTCTGCCCTGAAACCATTGGTTGGTCCTAGAAGTGGGTAGAGAAAGCAGAGGAAGGCATGGGGAGTGGGCGTTAAAGGCCGCGTACTTAAAGGAGGACAGACAGGTGCCTTCAAAGTGTGTGGCGGGTGGGGTCGGGCTGAAGTCATCTGCCAATCAGAACAGCCCCTGGGCCAAGGGGGAGGAGCTGGGCGAGAGGGTCCACTTTTTTCCCCCTCATTGGTCGTGCCTGTCATCATTCATCTCACTTTGTCCTGTAGCATTGCGAGTGGGCAGTACCCGCTCTTAGAGCGTGTGAAACGGCGCAGCAAGCCAGGCTTCACTGGCGGCTTCCTTCTGCATCCTTAGCGTCTCAGTCAGGCAAGCTGGTCCTTGTCGCTTAGCTGAATTGCCTTTCTTCAAGCGCCTGAGACTCAGTCTTGCTGAAGGAAGGTGGGAATGAAGCGGGAGACGGTGCCCCAAGTCACTGGCAGCACGCATTAGCTGAATTTGGAAGCGCACGGAGTTTGTGTTCTGCCTCGCATGGTTACTGTAGCTGTGGGACGGTAACGCCTCTGCACCTCCGTTTCTTCGGTGTCCTGAGAACACTGCAGAAACTCATCCGCCCACGGTCACCTCCAGGGCCTTCTTTTGAGGGGGCTACTTCCGTCACATCCTATGCCGAGTGCTCACGAGAGCCCTGTTCATTTGGACTGACTTTTGCTTGTCTGCCATCATTTTCATGATTATTCGAGTATCCCCCTACATTATTTTGCATCCCCAGGAAGCCCTGAGTAACCCTTTGCTGAATGAATGAACTAACGAACGAACAGACAGACGAATGGACGAACAAATGAACGAAGGAACAATGACTTGTGGTTAAGACTTGCTAGGCACTGGTGCTTTCATGAACCTGAAGGCATTCACCCAGGGTCACACCCGTCAATCTAGGAAGCTACATCTGCCCATTTCCTCTGTAGAAGAAAGTCAGATAAATCCTAGGGAGATGCTAATGAGAACTGATTGGAATCACCTGTGGCAAGGGACGGACGTATGCTTGTAAAAGGCCAATGTTCTTGGGTCCACGCAGACCTGGGAAGTGAAGCCCAGAGAGCTGTAGCTTTACAAATTTCCCAGATGATCCCATTAGAACCTGCCAGTTATTGGTCCAGAGCTTTACTTTTCAAAGTAAAGGGGGCAGTGCCTCTTACTTTCCAGGGGGTCGTTTGAAATGCAGATTTTGGTCCAGAAGGTACCTCATTCTACTTTTCTAATGAGTTCCTAGGTGATGGGGGACGGGGACGGGGGGGGGGGGGGGGGGGGGGGCGGGGTTTCCGCACAGCTCAAGTAGCAGGGATCCAGAGCACTGGTCCTCAGACTAGGCTGCGCATTAGAATTACTGGGTGAGTTAAAAAAAAAAAAAAAATCCAGATCCTTAGACTAGTGAAATCAAAATTTCTGGGGATAGGAACCAGATAGCAATAATTTCAAAAACTCCTGAGATGATTCCAACATGCGGCTAATCTGACACAGGATTTTCTAGAGTGGTTGTTCCGAATGTCATCCCTGATCAGGAGTATAAAGATTGCCTGTGAACTTGTTAGAATTGCATATCTTTGAGCCCCCCTCCCCAGACAGAATCACAAACTCTGGTGCCTACAACCCATTCTGACGAACCTTCCAGGTAATTCTGAAGGATATTAAACTTCCAGGATCTTTGTTGTAAATATACACAGGATGGCAGGGCCAGGTGACTCAGTCTTTCCTGAGTCCCTCTGGCCCCATTAGATCCACTCTGGCCAGAAGAGATGGGGGTTCTGAGGAGCTGTGCACAGATGGCCTTTCCCCGTAGACCTCTAAGCAGAGATCAGCAAAGGCTGTACTTTTACACAGTGCTATCTAAAGGCTCAGAGACAAAGTTGGGAAAACAGAGTCATGTGACCTGGGGTAACTTGGCCATTAGATGAAAGCTACCAGGTGTGTAGACTGGAGCAGAGTCACAGAACCCCTGAGATCCAGAGATAGAACCTTAGCCTAAGGAAGGGATTGGGGTCCAGGGAAACACATGGAACCCTGAATGGGAAAAGGGGAAGCCCAGAGAGGAACGTAAAAAGGGCAATCGCAGACCTGATGCAGCAAACCCAAGACCCAGGGAGGCTATGCTGGACAGAATAAGGGCCGGGCAGACAGGTGTCACCTTCTTGCTGAGCTGGTTCCTGCCTATGCACCCACATCCTGAGTAATGTGGGGGTTCGGAACGAGCCACCCCAATAGGTGGCACTTCAGTGGTATCAACTGAGTTCCCACAGGCTCAAGAGAAACTTCTGTCCCACCCCTTATCTTCAGCACTGGCAACGGTCCCCAACATTTTTGGCGCCAGGGACAGTTGCTCCTGTGAGAATCTAATGCCTGATGATCTGAGGTGGAACCGAGGTGGTGATGATAGTGCTGGGAAGTGGCTGCAAATACAGAAGCTTCTCTGGCTTGCCCGCCACTGTGTGTCCCAGTTTCTAAGAGGCCACAGACCAGTATTGGTTCATAGCTCAGGGGCTGTGAACCCCTGATCTAGAGGAATTTGAATTAGCAGCTGTGCCTATGATAAGAGACTATTAGAGATAATGTATTAAGTTTGGTTAATTTCCTTTTTTTAATTTTTTTTTTAATGGTGATATTGGTTAATGAAATCCAATAAATTTCAGCTGTATACTTTAACAGGTTAATTTCTTTGTTAATCTGTCTCATGTCTATGTGATTATTAGACCAGCCGAAAGAACCTCAAGAGTAGAGGGAAGTTTCTTCCTCATGGTAACTAGGAAGGGCACTGACCTCACAGGTGAAGGACCCAGGCTTCCTCCCAAGTGTCACTGTGAAACCAGCTTGGGTCACAGGACAGGTGGGGCTGCAGGAGGAGCTGTCTCTGAATTAGCTGTGCAGGGTACCCGAGGTCTCAGGCCATGCACCCAGACTGCCAGCTGGACAGCCTCTCTCCCACCTGTCTGCACTCCACATGTCCCCTCAGCCTGCACCTTTCAGCCCAAGTAGAGGCTTTGGCTGGGCTCACATCCCCAGACAGACTGTGGACTCCTCTCATGAACCTGGCAGGGTCTTTTACAGCAGTGAGTCCACTCTTCCCTAGTCAAGCTTGGCACAGCAGGGGAAGCACCCAGCCAACACTGGATGGAAGTAACAGGCGCAGTCATCTGCCACACAGTGACCTCAGTGCTCAGTGCCTCTGGGCATCTCGTGGTGTGAAGCCTTGGAAAATGGAGGTCACCTGCCCATGACTACCCAGGTGGGCCTGCCTTGAAAGCTGGGACTTTCTGCAGAAACATCACTTGGGTGTCAAAATGACTGAGGTTTTCCTAGGGATCTGGGGACAGAGAGGGTGCTCCTCTTTCTGGGATCCCAACAGGAATTGACGGGGCCCAAGTCCACCCAGACTGGTCGCCCAAGTTCTGCCTCCCAAATCTGGTAGCTGACTCCTCCAGTTGTCCAGAGGTTTAACAATCACTCCTCAGGGACAGATCTGACAATGTGCCTTTAATTGCAGTTTTTCTAAAAGTATCTCCTTTCCCAATTGAAATAAAAAGGATGAGGCATGAAGACTGGCTCTACTTGCTGAATGGGGTGGCGAGCTCGGTGCTGGGATCCGGGCCTCCCTGTACTTCCCCGGGCAGTCACAGCTGATGGTGGGGTGGCTCTCTCTGCAGGACTTTCCCAGCCCTGATCCCTTTGGATTCACGGGGCCTCTGTGTTCCTTCAGTGGGCAGCTGCCCAGGGTGCAGCCCTTCAAGTAGACATAATGCCGCTCTTCTCACTCTTGACTTTGAGGAACTCAGCCATGCTGGAGAAATACTTCTGGTTGGCCTCAGCCACCTTCTTCTCGGCTGCTTGTGGGTTCACAATCTCCAGGCCCTGGGTAGGAGGGAAGACAACCTGGCTCTTGACAATGCCCCCACCCGTGTGAGCGGGTACAGCAACAGAGGCCTGGGGAGGGGAAGGGGCTCTCCCGACTCCAGTAGGTGGGCCAATGTGTACCTGGAGCGGGGTGAAGGCCACACTGGAGGCAGTCCCTGAGGAGCGGTCTCGGATGGTGGACTTCCCGCCATACACCACACTCTGCTTCTGCAGGGTCCGCTGTCGGGGGGAGGGGAGATCCCGCTGAGACTGGGCTGTTCTACTCTAGTCCGCCTCACTCCACCCACCCGGGCCTGGCCATACCTGCAGCGTCTTGGAGATCCTGGCTTTGGTGGCCTCATTCACTTGTGTCTGCCGCACACGCCCACTGCCCGACTTGCCCAGGTGACCCAGGCTGAAGCCCAGATCCTCCTGGTAGGCATCTTCCTCAATCTGGGGAGGGGAAGATATCCTGGAGTTAGTCACCCTCCTCAATCAGCTATAAGTCCAGCTGTCCACCCACTCAGCCAGTCCCACGGGTACCTGTTCAGGCACCTACTGGGCCCCAAGTGCAATGAGCCTTGCTGAGGCCCCAGGTGACACTGGGGGCCTGTGAGGAGTTGGATCCTGTTACTGCTCCCCAAGTTGACAGGTGAGAGAGGCTGTGTATGTGTGGTGTGTATGTAGGTCTCTGTGTCTCTGTATGTGTGTGTGGTGTCAAGAACCAGAACAGGTTTCACCAATGAAATGGCACTTGAGCTGGTACATGTGGGACCAGGAGGAAGACGTTGGGATAATGAAACTGGCAGGGGCGAGGTACACAGTCTGTCAGGCAGGGTATGGGGAGGGAGCTGGAGGGGTGAGTTCGCTAGGCCTGCGGTACCTGGACAAGGGCTTGGGTTGATGGGGAGCCGCAGAGCGAGTGGGCCAGCGCTGAGGGTTATGTAGGTCTCTTTGGGGCTGGGTGGACAAGGAGGGGAGACTGGAGCTGGGGGACCAGGGAGGAGGCTGGGGGGTGGTGCCCAGATCTTGGGGTGGGGGGACTGGGGCCATAGGATAGAGAAGGAGGAATATAGAAGGAGGCAGGTCAGAGGGGCGGGAACCCCAGGGTCCCATGGTGACAGTCGTTCGGGGCCCAACCTCTCCAAAGCTCATGCGGTTGGCCTGCTTCCGTATCTCTGTCAGCCCCAGCCGCTCCTTCATCTTGCGGTACCTGGGGATGGGGACACGCGGGAGTTAGCCTGGATGGCAGAGCCTTCTCCCTCTGACCCACCCCTCCTGCCCAACCAGTCTCCCAGGGCCTCACCTGCGGCCACCTCGCTTCTTGCGTTGCCCATCAAGGGGCGCAGGCAATGGCTTCACCTGCTTCACGGGTGGCGGCTCTTGCCACTTGTCAAACTTGCGTTCAATCTCGTCCTTGAGTTCATAACCCACCTGAAAGGGGTACAGGAGGGGCTGCAGCTGCTCCGGCTTCCCAGTCCTTCTGACCAACCGGAGCCCACCCCGGGGCCTGCCCTGTACTAGCAGCCCTGAGAACCTCACCACTGCTGGCTCTGGAGGTTAGGCTTCCCCATGACCCCTGACTCCCAGGCTCTGTTCTGAGTGCTGGTGGAAAACTGTCTCTCAAACACTTGAGTCACAACAGCTTCTCTAATGCAGACGCCTGACCACCCCACCTCCCACCTGCGGTCTCCCAGGTCAGCAAGTGGGGGTACCAAGAGTTGGTCACCTCTACTCTGCTGTTCCTCACGGCACAAATCCCCTGGGGCCCTTCTTCAGGAAAGACCCCTTTGGCCCCCTCTCAGCATGTCCACTAACTGCTGAGCCCCCCAGGTGCACAGACCCAGGTCTGCCTGAGCACCAGGGCCTGCATGCTGCCCGCCTCTCCCCCTCAGTGCCCACTCGCCAGCTCACTTCATTCAGGTGTCTGTGAGCCCCTCATCTCCTCAGAAGAGCCCTCCAAGGCCAACCACTCTCATTGTCCAGTGCCCTTTACTTTCCTTCCTAGCGTTTACTCAGCACCACTGGATGCACCAGGTTTACCTGCTACTATAAATTTAAGCTACTAAATTTGCAGTCATTTGTTAGAGCAGCACCAATGGGAAATGGATCCACCAGCAGAGGGTAAGCTGATTTTGGTGGGGACCACAGACAGACATGCCCACCTCTGCCCTGTTAGGACAGAGCTCATGTGTGTTAGGTCCCGACACTGGCTTTCACGTGAGGGACCACTGACCCACACAGACAGATGCCTGCCCGTCCCTCACCTTCCCCTCCGTGCTCTCATGGAAACTGTCCACGCGGGCTGCCAGCGTGCACTTGGCAGCCACCAGACGAGCTGCTTTCCGCCGGAGATCCTGGAAAGAATGGAAAGCAGAGGCCGAGTCAAGGTGACAAGTCAATGAGATTGCTGTTTCCAAAGCTCCAGCTACCTCCAGCTCAGTTTTGGCCTGGCAGCATTTCACCCTTTGCCACATGTTGCTGCAACAACGTAGGGTGGTAACAAATAAAAAATGTAGGGTAGTAACAAACTGTCATCCTCCACGTTTCCTTTTAACCTGTTTTTAAAGAACTTACTCCTATTTGCATAGACAAATGTACAAATGAAAAGTAATCAAATACCAAAAAAAAAAAAAAAAGATTATGATTAAAATAGAAAACCTGCATTGTATCACTAAAAATCATGTTAGGTGTCATGAAAGGAAGGTAGCCTGTGTTCTGGGAAACATCAAGGCAGTATGTGTAAAACCCATAGCCAAGAGTGTCAATTAATAATCATAAAAATACTAAAATTATCAGAAGCTATGTGTAGTGAAGGGGTAGCCTGGCCCTGAGGGGTTTGGCCTTGGCAGGAAAGGAATCTTGTGACTGGGAGGCGGGGAGTGCGGGGGGCGGGTCTCTGGGTTATGGGGTGTCAGTCAACCTAGAGACGGAGCACAGCTACCCTATGTCACTGAGCCTCAATCACCACTATGAACACCAAGGCCCGCTGGGCTCCTGGCTGGTGATTTTGCATGCACTGCTGCACAATGAGGTCGGCATTCACGGGTCTGGCCCCTCACTTTTCTTGCACTGGCTGCCAATCTCCTGTCCTCTTGCTGTGATAAATGTGACCCCAAGTGGATCAGCTCTAGTAAGTTCTGTGAGTCCTTCTAGTGAGTAGCTGAACTGGAGGGTAGTTTTGGGGACCCTTGGACCCACAAGCTAAAGCTTCTGTCGCTTATCAGACGCGAGGCCTAACCTAGGTGAGTCTTTCATCACAGCTGGAGGTGGAGTCTATTCTCCCCTTGTTATGGATGGAGAGGTGGAGACACAGAGCTCAAGCCTCCCACCCAAGGTCATCCTATTGGCAAGTTGCATAGCAGGAATCCTAACCACAGTGCATTGGCTCCAGTGTCCCTGTATTCACACCCCCTGCAACCCTGTCCTCCAGGCTCCTGACCAGTCGTCAGCTGTCATTCATAGGAAATGCAGGGGGCTTGCTCAGGCTTTGCAGGCAGTGGGCTAATTCACTCACTGGGGGCAGGGACTGCACGATGTCACTGTGGTAGATGTAGCCGGTGTGGGGCAGCACGGAGGTGGACGAGAAACCAGACAGTGTCTTGCGTTGGGCCCCCAGCAGCATGATGTTGCAGGCAGGCATCTTGGAGAGGTTGGTTAGGCCACCGGCGACCCCTGTGGTGGAAGGGAAGGAGTGGGTGATGTTAGAAGAAGCAGGGGCAGTTGGGGGGGGGGGGGCGCGGGGTTTACTGTGTGCTGTGTCTTTCATGAGTTGCTGGTTGGAGAGGTTGGCCTAGTCAAAGAGGACCTGTCTCATTTTAGAGGGGAATTCTGAAGAGGCTCAGAGAGGTCAAGCAATTGGCCTGAGTGTGCACAGCAAGTAAGCAGCCCAATAGGAACCTGTGGTTTCATGAGTCTGTGAAGCCACATAGCCCTGTCCTGGGGAGCATACCAATCCCAGGGCCCAGGTGTCCAGCTCTAGGGGTTTCCACGAGCTCATCTGCAGGCATGGGGAGGGGAGAGGACACTGAGGAAATACTTCCACCTAGACGTGTTTCCAAGGACTTGGAAAAGTGTCTCATCAAACAAATACATCCTCGAAACAAGACCCCAGCAGGTGTGGTGACCTGTGCAGAAGCAGAACCACCTCAAAGACATTCATCACAATGCCCAGAACCTGTAGCTTTGGTGCTCTGAATGGCTAAAGGGACTGGGCAGACAGAGTGAAGGCCCTGGAGATGGAAAGATTCCCTGGGGCGTGTGGGCTCCACGTAACCACAGGATCCTTAGAAGTGGAAGAGAAAGGTGGAGCCAGGGTCAGAGTGGAGACCTCAAAGATGGACTGTGGGTGTGTGTGGGGTGGGGGGGGAGGAGCATGAGCCAGGGGACGCAGGTGCCTCTGGAAGCTGGAAAGGCAGGGACATGGACCCTCCCCGGGCCCCCAGAGGAGCACAGTCCTGCCCACACCTGGTCAGCCCAGCGAGGCCCACGGGAGCCCCAATCTCCAGAACCTTGAAGTGACAAATCGTGTTGTTTAAGCCACTTGGTTTGTTGTCATTTATTGCTGCTGCCATAGGAAACAACTGGGGCAGGTAAAGTCTCCTAAAGTCTCCTAACTGTGAGGTCAGTGAAAGGAAAGCAGGATCCACATTGAGTATATCCTGCCTGCAACCACTGCTTCCTTCTACTCACAACTCTGCACATACATGCCCCTAAGGTGGCTCCTAAGGCCTCAACTGTGGCCCCCAAACATCGTATGTTGGCATCCTCATCCCCCAGGACTTCAGAGTGGGACTGTATCTGGAGATGGGGCCTTTAAATGGGTGATTAAGGTAATCATAAGATGAGTCCTGGTCCAATATGACTGGTGTCCTTGTATGAGATTAGGACAGAAACACGCAAAAGGATGACTGCATGAAGACGCAGGGCAGGGATGGCCATCTACAACACAAGGATAGAGGCCCCAGGACAAACCAGCCCTGGTGATGCCTTCAGGTTGGGGAGATAATAAATCTTAGTTGTTGAGGCCACCACATCTGTGGCACTGTGTCAGTAGCCTGAGCGGACTCACACAGCTGCCTACCAAATTCCCCTCCAAGTGCTTCTCAGGGGAAGGTGCCAGGAACCCGAGAGGGTGGGCACTCTGAGTCAGCAGAGAGCTCCAGGGAAGGGACCCACCCTTCAGTCTTGACACACTGCCAAGACCAGCATCCCCATTTTATGGAGAACACTGAGGCCCTCCTGCCTGGCCCCAGGGCTCACCCATGATCTTGGCAGCTGTGGACGCCCCGATGATGATGGAAAGGTTGGGCGCAATGAAGGACATGCGAGACTCCACATACTCATAGATACGGTGCTTAGAGGCATTCAGCTCCAGCGCCATGTCGCAGGCCTCCTCCAGCCGCTCCAGCTCTTCCTCTGACAGCTGCTGCCTGCAAGGGAAGGGGCAAAGTGGCTAGGATGGACCCTAGCCCCACACTGGTTTCCCAACTGCCTGGTGTGGGACCCCTGTCCTCCCAGCTGTGTGCACACACACGCACGTACATGTGTGCAGCTTGAGGACAATTACCCCTCGGCAGTGACAAGGTGGGGGCCCATTTGTCTGGCTAAAGAGCTCAGTCACTGCCTGAGGCTGAGTAGCCACCCACTCCAGGAAGCCACCAGACCCCTTCTGGGTAGGCACCCCTCCTGTGTGACCCCAATACTAGCTCTTTGGCCTTTGACGTGTGGGAGCACCTTGGTCCACCCAGACAAGATTGCTGAGAGGGCACTCGTCTTTGCTAGTTCTGTAACATATCCTCAGGGCAGTGCCCAGTCCTCTGTCACAATTGTTCAACGAACAGGATGACAATCCATGGGAGGTCTCCATCCCACAGAACTCTACTGGGGTTTTAAAGATGGTTCCTTCCCTCAGGCACAGCACATAAAATGAGGGAGCCAAGACAAAGTCCCTGCCTTCACTCATGATGATGGGCTCACCTCTGCCTCACCCCCCAAGACTATAAGCTCCCTCAGGGGGAGGCTGGCTCTTCACTGATAGGGGACCCCACAGCTCAGCTCAGTGCCTGGCTTGCAGGAGCCACCAGTTGACACATGAAGAACTGAAATGAACTGTTCTCTGGAGACTGACACCTGTGCCACTGGGACCCCAAGATCATCATCTGCTGTTAGCTAGGGCTGAGGCTGGCCAGAGGGCCTTCTCCTCACTGGGTACGTACCCCTGGGTGGTGGAGGCGGTGACGCTGACAACCATGATGGTGGCATTAGTCAGGATCTGCTGCAGATTCTCATTGTTCTTGCACTTGTCCAGGCTGTTACCCAGCTCCTGGGGGTGACAAGGCAGTGATGGGGAGGCATGGAGCCTCAAGAAGGTTCTAGACCTCTCTGCTCCTGCGCTGACTCAGGTCCCTTCTGGGGATGCTGGGAAAGTTGGAGTCTATATGCAGGATGCTCCTGCCCTACCAGCTCCGAGAACAACACTGCCCAAGTGTCAGCACTGCCGCCCTGCGCTGCCTGACCCAGAAAGACCAGAGCGACTGGCCACCGGGAGGACCCAATGCCTCGTCAATGTGGAGCACATCTGGCCCCACAGCTCCCCATGTGGATGTCCTGCCGCTGTCCTCACCTTCTCCCGGACAAGTGGGAGCCTCCTCGCTGGTGTCCCTCACTTGTATCTGACCCTCCCCTGGGTCAGAGGTCAGATGTGACCTGATCCTTCAACTTCACCTCCCCACTTGGAGTCTTGGCACTTATTGCTTCTTCCCCAAACCTCTGCCCAGCCACCCCTCTGCCAGTTGTCAGGTCTTGAATCAAACTGCACCTGCTCTGACCACAGCTGGGAAAGTGCTGGCTGGGGTGGGGGCAGTGAGGCACCCCTAAGCTCCCCACTCCAGGGAAGGAGAGGGAGGATGTCCTTTCCAAGCTCTATCTCTCCCACACTAGGCAGCTGGGACACTGGTGACCCCTCTCAGCATCTCCGGACCAAGGGACAGGGAGGCAATTGGGGCCTCTAAGGTCACTCCCCCCAGTTTGCTTATCCGCTTCCTGTTCCCTCCCATCTCAGGCCACAGGTTGAGTTCGGGGAGCCTTTCCATTAGATGGGGTCCAAGAGCCGGCCCTGCCTCCCCTTCTCACGTGGGGTCGAAGAGCCTCAATCCCCCGAGCCCCACTCCCCCACTCACTTTGACCGTGCGGATGTAATCCAGAGCATTGGGGACCAGTGACTCCAGTTCAGGAAACCGCTTTGAGTATTTATCTCGGATAAACTTATGGATGATGTCTGAGGTAGACAGGGATGGGAGGTGTCTGATGAGGGGACAGGCAGACTCTGCTGGCTGTCCCCCACCTCCAGTTCCCCTTCTTCTAGGCAAACCCGAGATTTAGCTGGCCACGCAGACATCCAGCACAAAGGCTCCTTTCCTGGCTCCCTCACAAGTTAGTTCTGGTCTACAAGTGACATGTGCGACTTCCAGGTCACCCCCTTAAAGAACTGTGCCCTCTTCTCTCCTGTTTTGCTGGTGGGAATGATGGCTAGAGGTAGGCAGTCACCTGGTGGCAGATCAACAAGATAGAAAGTCTGGCCACCAGAGGCTGCTACTCCAGGAGACCAGCCTGAACTGTTCGTGTGGAAGAGTGAAATACAGGTCCTTGTTATTTAAGCCACTGTCACAGCAGCTGAATCTGGAATCAGGCTAACAGAAGGGAATTGGGGGCAGGACTCTGGGAAAGGCCAGCAGGGAGGGTGGCTGGGGATGCTGCCTGTCCCTTACCCAGGGACACCAGGTAGGGTCACCTCTGCCTGCTCTTCCATACTCACTCAGCTCGTTCTCGATCTCCACAGTCAGGTTGTTGGCATCCACGATGACCCGGTACTCGGGGGCTGCTTCCACCGGTCCCATCACTGTGAAGGTTGGAAACAGCCTGGTGGGTGTGTGTCCCAGCAGCCACACCTCCCGGCCCCTCAGTTGGGGAAACCACAGATGTGGCTGGAGGGGAGCAGGAAGGGTTCAAAAGTCAACCAGGGGAGAATGTGTGTCTCTGTACACCTCCTGTCTCTCCCCCAGACAAGTCTAGACTCAACCCCATCTCACCCTAGAACTAAACCCTCCTGGGGATCCCCATGCCCCTGGGGCTGAAAGCTAAACTCCCCAGGCTGATATCTGAGGCCCTGCAAGGACAAGGACCATGTCTGTTTCCTGTGGCTGCATCCCCAGTGCACAGAGCAGCACTCAATAGACATCTGCAACACCTGCCAACTCGCCATCACTGATTCCGAGGTCTGGCCTCTCTCCTCCCAGACCATCTCATCAGACTCTAGCCACAGGGATTGATTACAGGGCACTGACTCTTGGGCTGCTTCACTTCTCTGTGCTAGCGTACATGCTGTTCCTTCTCCTGGTACGTCCCTGCTCCACACCTGTTTCTGGAGAACTCTCACCAGGCTCTAATAGCAGTAATAACGTTAATGATGACAATAGTGTCGAGAACAGCAATCACAGCAGCTGACACCGTTCTAACTTAATTGATCCACACCACCCAGGAAGGTAGATGTTAAATTAAGAGATGGAGAGACACGGTCTGATGTCACATAGCCAGCAGATGACAGGCCTGACATCTGACCCCAGAGCTGGTGCCCTCAAACCTGACGCTCAAACACCTTTTTGTCTTTAAGACTCAGGAAGCGCCCAAGGAGCCTCCCCTCGCCCTTCGGCACTTCTGCCACATCTGTTAGACATGATCGCTGCCTGCCTTTGAGACGTTTTGTCTGCCTCCCACCAGACACCAGTGTGATGGGGGCTGACTTTATCCCTGAGCTTGGCCCGACATCAGGAACAACATTTTCATGGCTCCCCATAGCTCTCTGGATCAAGAAGCTCCCAGTCTGGCATTTGAAACCCCACAGGGATCTGGCAGCTTCTTCAGCCTCCCCTGTCCCTCTGCCATGCCCAAGGCTCTGCACACGGCCCCCACTATTGGCCTGGCATGCACATTCATGCTTCAAGGTCCAATCCAGGTATTAGTTCTCTGATCCCTGGGACAAGGCCACCTGCCCCTCTTGCAGCTCCAGAGTATTCCCATCGCAGTCCCTCCCAGCAGGCACAACCTGCCAATAGCTGTCAGGCACCGGCTTGTCTGCTCACCCCAAGGACCTCAGAAAAACCTCACAGAAAGGAAGGGAAGAGTGAGTCTCCCTTAGACTCTGCTCGAACTATACCTCCCCAGTGCCCGACAACCTCCTGCGGCTTCCCGCTGCCACCAAATTCCATGAAGGCCTCCAACAAGAAGATGGGGGTATACAGGTCAGCCTCTGCAAGCAGGTCTGAGAGTTGAGAGATACTCCATACTCCCCAAAGTTGGTAATGATGCTTTAATGGCCATGTATGTTTATGGTAACTCCCCATTTACCTAATGGCACCATCTTCTAGTCACAGGAGCAGCAACTCTCCTTCTAAGATAAACTTAAGGGAATAGTACATTAACTTAAAGAAAACATGAGATAAATAAGACAAGTGGTTTATAGATGAGGCAAAGCCCCTGTAACTGGTCATGTGACCCACTTAAGTTTGGGAACCCTAGAGAGGAGGGCCAGGCACATCCTCAACACAGAGTGAGAACAAAGGCCTGACGGCTGTATGATGCAGGATCTTTGTAGGGAAGAAGGGGGCTAGGTTGGGATGGAAGAGAACAGAGCTCTGGAAAAGGCTGAGATAGAGGTGGACCCAACTTTCAAAGCCAGAAGCAGCAAAAGGGAGCCCAGTCGGGTGGGTGAGGGTGAGTGGGGAAAGGCACCTTCTGAGGCTTTAGCTTGCTTGCTGATATACTCCTCAATCTTCATCATGATTTCAGCGAACTGTTGGGCAGGAGATGAGAGTCACAATCCAGGACTGTGCGAGCAGACCCACTATCTTGCCCTCCTGGGAGCGTTCATTCACTGCCCACTCACCATCTTGCTGTCCCACAACTTGGCAATGCTCTTGACCGAGTCCCCGGAAAGATCCAGCTGTGTTTCCTCCTGCACATCCTCTATGGCCGGCTCCTCTTCTTCCTCCCCATAGCTTCCTCCCTCCTCCTCTTCTGCTGCCTCCTCGAGATCAGCCAGGAGCTCATCTGCCAGAGACATCCCGAGGCCTATGGGGAGAGCAGGGTCCCCTTATCACCGAGAGGGCCCCTCCTCCCCAGAAAGCCCTGGTCCTTCCTCCTCAACTCCACTAGCATGCAGTCCCCACAAGGACAGCTGTTTTCATTTCTATTGTTCGCCAGTTTCTAACTGTGCCGGGCATGTAGTAGGTGCTCAATACCTACTGCACTAACCTACGAACAAACCTCCGAGAACCCAGATGACTGCCAGCTGTTAACTCACACCACCTATCCTCTCATACTCATTTCCCTGGACAAGACAGAGCACACACCACATGCCACCACCTCATCAAGGCTTAAAATACACAACTCTCCTTGATTAGATGCAACCTCTCATTTTTTCCCCCTGTAAGAGCCTCTCTCACTTCCAATTCTTGGCCCCAAATGGGTGACAGAGTTCCTATATACTGGTCTCCTCAACCACCAGGGCCTCATATTCTCTCCCTGCTCTGGCCAATCTATCCCAGCTGCTATACCAACGTATTTTCTGAGACTCCCAAGAAGAGAGAAAAATTGGGAAGTGCTACTTACTCTACATAAGCAGTCCCCAACCTTTTTGGGGCCAGGGACCTATGCTCCTTTGAGAATCTAATGCCTGATGATCTCAGGTGGAGGTGAGGTGCTGATGCTAGTGCTGGGGAGTGGCTGCAGATACAGATGAAGCTGAGCTTGCTTGCCCACTGCTCATCTGCTGTGCAGCCTGGTTCCTAGCAAGCCACAGACCAGTACTGGTCTATGGCCCAGGGGTTAAGAACTCCTGCTTTACATGGTACAATCCCCACCAGTCTGTCCTCCCCATGGCCTTTTTTTTTTTTTTTTTTTTTTTTTTTAAACAGACAACCTTTCCTTATCCCTGTCCTTTTCTTCTCTCCATAAATCAAACCCCTTTCCTCGGTCCCTCCCTTTCTGCACTGCCCAACTAAAGTATAAAAACAAAGACTGCAAACTTCAAAGGCTGAGTGGATGACTTGAGTGAAGCAGGCTGGGGCTTGGGCAATAGGAAAGAGTGGAACCTGGGGAATCAGAGAACTCATGTCCCATCTACAGGCGAACTGCTTGACATCAGACACGCCTTGCCAGTGGGAATGGGGGGCTCCATATTGCTAGGTTTTCTAGAATTTTTTCAAAAGAAGTAAGAAATTCAGAATATTTTTGTGGAACTTTTCAGTTTGAAGTTTCTTTTTACTACTTAAATGGATAATTTAAATCAAAAACAAACCACCATGGCACAGGCCAAACCAAACAAATTACAAGACGGGTTTGGCCCTTGAGTTGCCAGTTTAAGACCCCTGAATGTCCAGCTGTCTCTATTATGAGATCAGTCTCCCCTCATATATTCTTCTCTTCCTAAGACAGAATGTCTGTCCCCTTTATACTCACTTCTCCTAAAAAGACATAGCTTTTCCTTGTAAATGCCCTTGTATAACCTCACATAAGCTTTTCTCCAAAACTCCCCTCACTCACTTCCTCTCAGAAAAATTTTCTTTATAGAAAACCCTCTCCCCATATATGACTCAAGTGTTTCTTCATATTCTTTTTTCTCCCACTAAACTGTAAGCATATCTAAGACCACATCTGTCTGTTCACTGCTATATCCCCACTGTCAAGCCAAATGTCCAGCATACAGGAGGCATTCAAGAAATATGTGGTAAATGATTGAACAATTTAATCTAATCTTTATATCCACCGCATTATGCTCTCCTTTCTCCAGGTCTGAATATATTCATTTCTCATCCCCCTTCATCCCTCTGGCAGGGGCATAAACATTATTTTTCTGACCCGATCCCGCTGTTATACATCTATGAGCCCCTTAGTTGGCCTCAACACTTAAGAGTCTCTAAATTTCTAACAAATTGTTGAATGCCCATCTTCTTCATTGAGCCAAAATTTCTGTGAGAAGAGGGACTGTGCCTGTTTTGTTCACTGCTCAATAGTCCCACGCAGCACCTGGTACAGAGGAGGTACAAAGACCTCGCTTCATTCCAGCCAACTTCTGCCACTATCCCTCTTGCCTACGAGTTCTCCTCACATTTTCTGAGCTTACCAAATTCTTCCCCTCACTTCTTACTGGCCAGCCCCTCTTCAGCCTTCAGTTCTCATCTTATATTCAAGTTCCCTGGCCCACACACCCCACTCTTGGTGACATACCCTGCCCGCTCTGTAGGTACCCTACGGCGCTTCACACACTTGTTATTATTTAAGGAATTAGTTGAGGCTGCCCAAGCAAAGCGTTCTAAGAGGGCGGGAAACATTTGTGCTTTTGCCTATCCCCAGAGCGCTAACACTGTACGAACATATGTGACCTTTGGGTCATAAATCTAGTAATGTCGCATCACACACGTCCACCCCTAGGCACAGGAATCCGCCGCCCCACCTCCACCAGCCGCGCTCCTCTCGTCTCCATCTCACTCACCGCTTCCCTTCTCGCACAAAGACTTCTAGGAAATCAACTTCCAACAGCAGGCGACGCTCACTGATGACGTCGCACCTTTGAGCCGCTGCGGAGGCAAAGCTACGCTCTGAATGGTCCCCGCCCCAGGTCCTTCCGGACCGTGTTTAGAACAACAACTTTATTAGCACCCGCCGTGGGAGGAGAAGGGGTGAGCCTCGGGGAGAGGGGGCTCCTCTGGCCCTTGGCGGCTGAGCCTGCGAAACGGCGACTCGCCATAGTCGAACGACAGGGTGTCGTAGCAGCGGAGTCCCGGATGCTTGGTCGTGAAGCCTGATGGGACGGGTAGTTTCGCACACGACTTAACCTAGAGGTTTGCGAAGTTGGAAGTTCCCAGGCCGGGGCGTCGGGAGTCGGAAAGAGATGGAGCTGGAGCAGAGAGAGGGGTAAGAGGTTTGGGGGAAGATTATCAATCCCAAAAGACATTGCAGTTGCATAACGTGTAACCGTCCGCGCTTTACCCTGAGGGCTGATGGGGATTGTAGTTCATGCAACTGCTTTGACTTAGAACTGTTTTAGGGACTGGGGTCTGTACTCGAGCATCCTGGAGGAAGAGGCGGGGATCTAGAGTTTCGAGGCTTGGACTCTGGTGTCTCAGTGAAGAGTTGGGGCCTTGAACTTACCTGGATACTCGGGAAGGAAGAGTCTGGGGACCTGGTCCCCTGGGTCTGAGGGAGGAGGGCCTGGGGACCGGGCGTTCAAGGTACCTGAGCACCCCGACTCTACAGGACCATGGCAGCCGTGGGCTTTGAAGAGTTCTCAGCGCCGCCAGGCTCGGAGCTGGCGCTGCCTCCACTGTTCGGTGGTCACATCCTGGAGAGCGAGCTTGAGACAGAAGTGGAGTTCGTGTCTGGGGGTCTGGGAGGCTCGGGGCTCCGAGAGCGAGATGAAGAGGAAGAGGCAGCTCGGGGCCGCCGGCGGCGCCAGCGCGAACTAAATCGCAGGAAATACCAGGCGCTAGGTCGGCGCTGCCGGGAGATCGAGCAGGTAGGTGAGTGCGGATTCCCGTTTCGGGGTCCTCTGGCCATAATTACTTCCCCCCTCCCAGTTTCTGCCTGTCCAGATGCCCAGCGTTTTTTGCCTCGCCGAATGCATCATTCATTCATTCTTCATTGATTTCGCACTTGTTATGAGGCGAGGCAGAGCTGTGTTCTCTAGGAACTTCCCTGCCCGCCCAGATCAGCTCGCTGTTGCCTCCCAGGCTCCTGTCCTGCTCCTCACCCAGCACAAATCAGAGCTCACGTTCTTCAGGTCTCTTGTACCTGACACCAGTCACTTCTCACTCCTGTCCATTTTGCCTCTTGTATCTTCCTGGATCCTTCTCCTGTCTATCCCCATAGCCTCTGCCCCAGACTCAGGTTCTCTTGGCTGAATCACTGCACTAGCTTCCTTGATGAGCAGTAGGTAGGGCTGAAATCGTCAAACGCCACTAACGCCAGCACGTGAAATTTGGATTTCTTTTGCAGTGAGAGGGAACTAATGAAAGGTTTCAAACAAAAGGTACCAAGGCCAGGTCTGTATGGTTGGAAGACTCTGAATTTGGTTGTATTCATTTGTAGGGCTGCTGTAAGCAAGCACCACAAACTGAGTGGCTAAGTAACAGATGTGTACTGCCAACCAGAGGCTGGACAGAGGTCCGGTGACCACAGAGTTGGGCTTTCTGAGGGTGCAAGGGGAAGAATCTGCTGTGTGCCTCCTAGTTTCTGGCAGTTTTCTGGCGGTCTTTGGTGTTCTGTGTCTCTCATTTCCCCTTTTATAAGGACACCTGTCATTGGATTAGGGTCCACTAATGACCTCATTTAACTCGTTCACCTCTGTGAAGACCCTATGTCTGAATAAGGTCACATTCTGAGGTCCTGGGAGTTAGGACTCCAACACACCTCTTTTGGGGGACAGCATCAATGCATCACAATGGTCTTGGGGGTTCTGGAAGGGGGATACTAGTGGTCCAGGTAGGAGAGAATGCAGCCTGAGCTGGGGCAGGAGTCAAGGAGATGGAGAGGAAGGGTGAGTTAGAGACTGAGGAAGTGATGTCTTCGTGGTCAGGCTGACGGAAGGGAAAGTGCATGCAGACTCGCAGCAGCACAGGGCTTTACTCAGGACAAGAGGAGTATGATTGGATGGTATATGTTGGAGAGGCCTGGGGGTAATGGCCTTGATGCTAGGCTGTGGGAGGTGGGGGCCATGGAGGTGCTTGGAGCAGGGCTGGCTCCAGTTATTCTAGTCCTGAGCCTCCACGCACCCTGTGGTCAGCAATTCAAGTCCCCCGTCTTCCAGATGTGCCCTGCAGGAATAGGGACAGCTACCAGGATGTCCACAGCAGTGCTACTTGTAACTTAGTTTTATGCATATGTATATGTGTCGGTATGGATGGATGTAAAATAGATGACGTGGCGGTCATTCAGAACTAATACTATTTAAGCCAGACACTGGCTCCTTTTCACCAGATGGTCTTGCCTCCAGCCCTCCATCAGCTCCCCCATCCCCCTGACCACTCCTCTCTTCTCTCCTCACCCTTCTCCTCTCTGCTCCCCTCCTCATCCTGTGTCTTGACTTCTCATGTGAATCCTTCCCTCTACCCACATTAAGAGTATTTCATACCTGGCATTCTGTGTTCATGGGGTTTTTAATGCAAAGGTGGTGCCATTAGGTGACTACTCACCTATGGGCACTGAATGCCAGGCCTGCTGAGGGGCTGCCCTGCCTAGACAGGACATCTCTTCCAGCCCTGCCTCTCCACCTATTGAACAGGTAGATGTGGGGCCCAAAGGGGCTCAATCATTTGCTGAAAGGAGCTGGCATCTGAGCCTGTGCTCTTATCCCACCTCCCCCAGGAAAGAGCTTCTGTTAACTGTTCTAATCTTACACATGTAGACACCAAGGGTCAGAGAGATTAAGTAACTTGCCCAAGCTCACATAGCTGAGCAGCAGCAGAGCCCAGATTTGAACCCAGGCCTTCCTGACCCAGGAGCAGCACCCACTCTCGCCACTGTATTCTATTTGGTTTTGTCACATCCCTCTCCCTCCGTGTCCAGGCGGGGGCCTTGGAAACTGTGCAGTGGCTGTTCCCCGAGCCTGGAATCCTTTCCTTCTGGCCCAGCACTTATTTGTCTCCTTGTCATCATTCAGGTCTTGGCTCACTCTTCTTTTCTGACGCCCTCACTAGCGCCTCCTTCCCTAGTCTCCAGCACACTACTCTGCTATCTTGGTATCTTCCAACACTAACACTATGTGAAGTCATTTATTCTGCAAATATTTACAGAGGATCCACCCCATCAGCCTCTGCCAGAAGCTCTGGCAGAAATCCTCATCTTTTGGCACTTGTGTTCTGGTGGGTGAGTGAGCACACTCAGTACCAGGATGGGATGTATGGCAATGGTGAAGGTCGTGAGGAAAATGGAGCTGAAGGTGGATGGCAGGCGGGATTCTGGAGTGGGAGTGTCAAATTTAGTGGGCGGTCTGGGGGGGACGAGCAGGGTCCAGCTGGCCTGTGCTCTCCCACCCCCTGCAGGTGAACGAGCGAGTCCTGAACAGGCTGCACCAGGTACAGAGGATAACGCGGAGACTCCAGCAGGAGCGGAGGTAACCCCTTGCATGCCTGCGTGCCTCTCCATTTCTCCACTACCTTCCCCATCTGGGGCCAGAAGGAAACAAGGTTGGAGAGGTTGGGGCGGGGGCGGGGAGGGGTTGTGTGGTGTGGTGTGGTGGTGAGGGCCCTGAGGCCAGCAGGGAGGTGCACTCCCTTTGAGTGGAGTGCAGCAAACAGAGCACAAGCCTTGACAAGGCTTAATTTCAAGCACTGTTTCACTGTGCGACTCTGAGCAAGCAAAACCACTTCTCTGAGCCCCCGCTTCCTGTCAACTGAGGGTAACACTAAATTCACACCAATGCCACAAGGTTGCAGAGGGGCAAAGGGAGTGGACAGGGGGTGAGCTCAGCTCAGAGCCTCCCACCTCTGGTAACACAAAAAGGGGTGGGGAGCTCTGGGGCCAGTTGCTGTGTCCCCGTATCAGCAAGAGGGAGAGAATCAGCCCTATGCTGAAGGGCTGGACAGGGAGGCAAACTGTAGGGACAGAAAGGAGGATGGTGGATGCTGGGGGAAGGGAGTGGGGAGCTGTTTGCTGGGGACAGAAGTTCACTTGGGAAAAATTAAGAAAGTTCAAGAGATGGTCGTGATGGTTGCATGACGACGGAAACATACTTAATTCCACTGCAGTGCATGTTTAAAAATGGTTAAGTCAGTAAATATTATGCATCCCTTCTCACAATTTAAAAAAATGATTTTTTTCAAAAGCAAAAAAATGAACAAAATGAAATGTAAGACTGGCCAAGTCACTCCTCTGCTCAAAACCATACTGGGGTCCCATGTGACTCAGTTAATATCTTACAATAGCCAGCCAGGCCCCATATCACATGGCCCATCACGCCAGCCTCATTGTCCTGTAGACCACCACTCACACGCCACCTCAGAGTCTTTGCACTTGCTGTTCCTTCCACTGCCCCCACCATCCTTTTTAAGTTCCAATCAGGTACCATCCATGCTTTTTCCAACCTGTTGTGATTTGCTGGCTCCAGGTAGCATTCAATTGATTAGAACTTAAAAAAAAAAAAGAAACCAAAAAGCTTGGGTTGTATTGTTACTCTCAGGCAGCCTGCCCAGTCGGGTTGTCATCTCCTGTTGACAGAACATGAAACTGAGGTGCAGAGGTGACTTTGTCTTGGCCAGAGTCCTACTGGCTGCTCAGGTCCTTGGCACCAGGTCTTTTAGACCCCAGAGCTCAGCCTTCTGGGTTGAGGACACTTTGGCTTCAGAGGGAGTCAGAAGTGGACTGTCAAGTACCCTTTCCCCAGCCCCCGAGGATATAGGTGTCCCCTGGCAGCTTCTCTCTGGGCTTAGGTTCCTCATGAGAGTGCTGGACTCCTACGGCGATGACTACCGCACCAGCCAGTTCACCATTGTGCTGGAGGTGAGTGTGGGCTTCTGGGGGGCTGAGGGAACCGGGAGTCCAGGATGCAGCCTTTACCTGCATCCTGTCTTCCTGCCAGGATGAGGGCAGCCAGGGCACAGATGCCCCCACCCCAGGCAACACCGAGAATGAGCCTCCAGAGAAAGAAGGGCTGTCCCCACCCAAAAGGACTTCAGCACCCCCAGAACCCAGCAGCCCAGCCCCTGGCGAGGGGCCTAGTGGGCGGAAGAGGCGGCGAGCACCCCGAGAAGGACGGAGAGGAGTCTCACTGACTCCAGAACTGGCCCCTGTGCAGGTGGGAAGCTGGCTTTGCAGGGGGCCAGGCTGGGAAAGCTGGAGACAGGAGGTGACACAGGAGGGGATGGAGGGGGTCAGGGTGGGGCAGGGAAGGAGGAGTTGGAAAAAGCCAGGAAGGCTTGGGTGGAAAGGAAGATGTGGAGAGGTGGCTATGGGGAAAGAGGAAGGAAGGGAGAGGTTTGTGAGGCTGGGGGAAACTGGAGACTACATGGCTCTGGGAACACTGGTACCCTCCGAGGCACACCCAGGAGGCAGTCTAGCCTGAAGAGCAAGAATGTGGGATCCAAGGGCCTCATCTAGATCCCAGGGCCACTCACAGCTTGCTCTTCTCTTCCTAGATTAAGGTCGAGGAAGACTTTGGCTTCGAAACAGATGAGGCCCTGGACTCGAGTTGGGTTTCTCGGGGGCCAGACAAACTGCTGCCCTACCCAACTCTAGCTAGTCCCCCCTTTGATTGACCCCCTCCAATAAACTGACCCCATACTCGCCCTGGCCACTGTCTGCTATTTCCACCTTTCATCACACACACACTCAAACTCAAGGGTATGTGTTCATATTTTTATTGGGGCCTCCTCCATCAGTGGAGGAGCTCACAGTTTCTTCAGCCACTCCAGGCTTGGGCCCTGGGGGTCTTGGGGGTGGCTGGGCACGTCAGGCATGTTCCCATTATCTCGAACGGGCACTGTGGGGCAGAAGGGGGGCCACTGAGACCAGTGATCTCCAGCGGCCCGCAGAGAGCGGCTGGTCTGTCAGTTTACATTCAAAGGAAAGTGGGACCCCAGGGGAGAGAGAAGACAGGACAGTGAGAGCCAGAGAATCAGAAAGACAACCAGGGACATACAGAGACCCAGAGACTTGGGAAACCAGAGGGAGAGAGGGTGACACAGAAAGGAGACAGAGGTTGGAAACCTGGAGGTCGAGAACTAGAAAGACAAAAATCCAGAAAGCAACAGAGGTGGGAATCCAGAGAAAGAGAGAAATCTGGAACCACAAGACAAAAAGTACAAAAATGGACAGGAAGTAAATTTTATGGCATGGGAATTATACGACACAAAAAAAGACAAAGTCCAGCCAGCCTGCAGAATTTCAGCTCCCTACTGAGGAAAGACCGGCCTTCTACTCCTTCCCAACATGGGAAGGTCCCTGCAGCCCCTGCCTTGGCCACTCACCTGGGTAGTTGTAGGGTGTGACCTGGTTGATCATGGTGGCGTACTTGGTGTACGGGCTTATAGAGGGCAGAATTATAGCTGTGGAGAGACAGAGGGGTGAGGCCTAGGGAAGGTGGCTGTGGGAGGGGAAGGATGAGAAGGGGCAAAAGCTGGACTTTAGCAAAGGGGGGGAAGTCAAGTGCATGGGGGGCAGGAAGTACAGCACCTCCAGGAGGCGCCTTGGCACTAGGATCCCCATTCCTCAGAAGGTTTTACCACTTTTTGGAGGTGGGGCTGGGAGCCAAGCACTTTGTAATAGGTGAAATCCAGAGAGCACAGAGGAGGGAAGTACGGGTGATCATGGAATGAGTACATCTGAGGATAGAAGTACTCATGGAGTACACTGGATGGTGGGGAGTCTTGGGAATGTTCCAGGATTCATGAAATGTTACAAACTGAGGGGGAAGAGTTATAGAAGGAACCGTCTCCAAGCAACCACAGTGCATTTAGGGTGGGAGCCTGGAGTCTGGGGTTGTGGTAGGACATATAAAGGAATGTTCTAAGCTAGCACTGATAGAAATATGAGCTACACATATAATTTTACATTTTCTTATAGCCACCTTACAGTTAAAGCATACAAATTAATTTAAAAAGTATATTTAATCTGGTACATCCCAAACATCATTTCAACATAGCAATATGAAAAAAATATTTTATAAACATTGTCACATTAAGTCTCTGCAATCCGGCATGTAGAGCATTGCATGTGCCACCTACATTCATTATGGACCTTTCCAAGTGCTCGGTACCTACTGTGGCCCATGGCTGCTGTATGGAACAACTGTGCTCTAAGAACCTCGCCCTGTGTGTGGTCTGCAGACCAGCGACACTGACAAGACCTGGGAACTTGGCCCCTACTGAATAAGTGCCTGCATTTTAACAAGCACCATCCCCACCCCCCAACTGGCCCCAGTGCACATTCAAGTATGAGTAACCCTGTTCTAGAGCAAAGATTCAAGAGAGTAGCACAGTTAGAATCAGTGGGACATTTTCACAAGGTACTGACTGATTCCTCAATCCCATGCCTACCGCACCCAGCTCAACTCTGTTGGAGGGTGATGGTGAAAGGGAGTAGGAATCGGACATTATTGTTATTATTGTTACTTTAGGGCTTAGGTGCTTTTAATGCACAGCCAGGATTCAGAATCTTTTCTTGGGGATTATGGACCTCTTCGGTGGGTGTGTATGGGGTGGGGGTGGTGAAAGGGTCATAATATTACGGAGGGGGTAGGCAAGGGGACGTCGTGAGGGTGTTGACACACTGGTGAGGTCACAGAACAGTGAAGACAAAGAGAGGACCTTGGGGTACAGGGTTGAACACTAGCGGGGAGCGATGGGACCTTCGGGGCAGGTAGGGGAGGTAAAGATGGGACGCCGGTTGGAGTGATGCACGTTCGCGCTCACGCACCGAGGCCCCCGATGGTGAACGACGCGACCAGCACCGGCTCCTTGGCCCAGGCATTCCTGAAGAAGGCGGCGAGTCCTGAAGGGGTGGGCGAGAAGGTCACCCCTGCAGGGGATGCCCCCGGTGACCTCTAACCTTCTCGCGCCACCCCTGCCATGGAGGAACCCTCTTGTGACCTCTGCGTCCCCCTCGAGCCCGGACCCTACCGCTTCCACGGGGACTCTGTAGCGCCCTAGCCCCGCCCCGCCCGGGATTCACCCGCTCCTCGCGCGCCGACAGCACCGACACTTACCCCCGGCCATCTTGGTCGAGGCGGTGGCAAGGACGCGGAGCACCCTGGGTATTGTGGTCCTGGCCCGAGGCGCCGCTAAGTTTGCGCCTGCGCACTGGCTCCGAACAGCTGTCCGGGGCGGAGGCGAGGACGCGCAGCACTCTGGGAGTTGTGGTCCCGGCTTGTGAGTCGCCGCTGAGTCTGCGCGTGCGCCCTGGCACGGAGCAGGCGTCCCTGACGGGTGCGGGAGTGAAGGTGGCAGGCATCTCAGGTGTAAGTGCAAACCTGTTTGGGCACGCCTGCTACCGCTCTCCTGTCTCTCAGCCTGGAAGTCTGAGTAACTCCCAGTCCTACAGCAACCCACCTAAGGTGGAATGCAATCGTTCTCGTTTCATAGTTTACTTAGGAGAGCCCATTTTACAAATGGAGAAACGGAGGCCGGGAGAGGACGAATGACTGATCATTTGAGGTCGCAACTCAACATCAGCTCGTCCTGGAAGCCCTCTCACGGCGAAAGGGTTAGGGACCTTATGTGAACTGTCGCAGTGCTCTATGGGACCTCCATTGTAGTGCACATCACTTTTTTTTTTTTTTTTTTTTTTTTTAACGGACCTGGTCCAGATCTGCCCTTCCATCAGACGGGAGCTGCTTGAGGGCAGTAACAGGGTCTGACTCCTCTCTGTAGCCCCAGAATCGCGCAGCGGAGTCTGGCATATAAGCGGTGCTAATTTTTTATTTTAAAGGTTTAATTAATGAACACAACCGGTTGCGGTTGTTTGCCCCAATTCCAACTTTTTCCACAGCGCTGTGGGGTTGTGACAGTCACCCAGGGGCTCCCACTTCTCTCCCCACTTCCTTAAAAAGGGTTCTGCCTCTGACTTTCTGATATTGCCTCACTTCCTGGAAGGTGATTGAAGAGGCTTGAGCCCTGGCTCCTGCTCCCGCTCCTGCCATATCAGCCCACCATGGCCCTGGTGTTGATCCTCCAGCTGCTGACCTTCTGTGAGCCACCTTAACCCCTTCTGTTTGGCTCCCTCAGACACAGAGAGGCAGGCTCTGGGACTCAGATATTTACAGGAGGGAGGAGCAAGGGATAAGATTACTGGGTCTGCCTGAGGGCAAGTGCAGGGTGATCAGGCAGCTAAGGGTTAAGAACTATACCCAGAATAACAGGAGAGGACTGGGGCCCAGACCCTTGAGCCCTAAAATAAGAGGACACAGTGGTCCTGAATTCCTGGTTTCCTGGAAGAAAAGGAAGTTGGGGCAGGATTCTCTGGCTTTTGAGGCGGGAGAGGGCCAGAGACCTGAACTGGGGACTCTGCTGTGGGAGGGGAGATGGAAGCCAGAACACCTGGGTCCTGGGAAAGGAGGAAGCTGGGGCCCAGACCCCTGAAACCCAAGGAGGAGAAACTGTGAGCCCAGATTATTGTTTTCTGGAAAAGGTGGAGTCCAGGAGCCTGAACTTTTGGGAGCAGGGGCACTAGGGGTCTGAGTTCAGACTTCTGGCTTCTTACGTAGGTGGGGATTGGATGTTTGGATTTATGGATCCTGAGAAAGAAGAAAGTGTGGGCAAGATTCCTGTATCCCAGAGGAAAGGGCCTAGAAACTTAGATTCCTGGGTTACCAGTGACATGGGATTGGTAGCAGCCGAGGGCTTTGACAAAACCAAGCCCCCTCAACCTTCTGCAGGGCCACTATGTCACACAGACATCACCACGACTGGTGAGTAACACCCCCCATCCATTCTTTTGTATGTTGCTGACATCTCATTTCCACCTATTCAGATTTTATTTTGGTGCCTGCCCTCACCCCAGATTTCCTTATTTCCCTCCCTCCCCTTCCTTTATTTCTCTCCTTTCATCCTCACTCCCTTTAGTAACCAGTATAGGTTAGCAGTGAAGACTATGAACTTTATGGAGCTAGAGACCTAAGCTGGAACCCCAATTTTACCATCCCATTCATTTATAACCTTGAACAAAGTATTGCATGCTAAGACTCAGTTTCCTTCTCTGTGAAATGAGCTGTTGTGAGGATTTAATGAAATCACCTGTGAAAAGTCCTTGGTTCAGACCTTGGCATAGCACAGGATTCAGGGAATGGGTTTCTGGCAATGCTAATTATTCCCCCACTTGGAAAGTAGGATCCTCCACCCCGAGACAGCCATACATGTCTCTCCAGGCTTTCTGATGGGTGAGACCGCCTCCCCACACACACACACATACACTCCTTGCTACACTCCAACTTCAAATAAGAACCACCTGGAGAACCATTAATACTTGAGCTATCAATCTATTTTAAACTATTTTTAAATGACAAAACTAATATAGATTCATGGTTTTAAAAATTCAGTCATTACCAAAGGACCCATACAGCCTCTTTCTTCCCCTTCCTCATCTTCTTTAAATAATCTCTGAATCCTTACAAAAAATTTCCAAGCACTCAAACATTCATTTATGTATTTATGTACTTCTTGGTTTCCTGGCCAAGGCAAAATTGATATTTCATGATTCATAGCGTTCTACATCTTACTTTTCTTCACTTTACCATTTCTCTTTTTAAATGCTTTCTAGCATTTGCCATTTGTGTGGCAAGATGCTAGTTGATTCATTTCTCTTGATGTATTTTTAGGTCGTTTCTAATCCCCTCCCCCCCCCCACAACCAGTGCTGCAGTGAGTCCTGTATGAGCTTTTTGGGCACCTGTATATGCCTTCGCCTAGGGTGCAGTTGTGGGATTATGGGGTCGTTGGTCACGCCTTTGTGTGTCTTGATAGAAACTGACAGTCTTCTCAAAAAGTGCATTTAAATGCACCTAAGTGCCTGTTTAACTAAATCTCCAACCAAGAGGAATATTAACCAGTTTTAATTTTTGACAGCCTAATAGTAAAAAATATTTCTCAATTAAATATATATATATATTTTTAATGATTACTACTACTAAGGTTGAACAACCCTTCCCACCATCTCCAAATGTGTTTTGGTCAATGAGACTTCCTGTTCTTTGAATTGCCTAGTCACATGTGTTACCCAACTGGATTTCAATTGGTTTGGTCCTAGGATTTCTTTCTACACTCTTAAATGACATGATTTATTTCTGCCAGTGCTGTCGTTTCCCTTCTAGCTTCATTTGTCTTTTCTCATATGCAACTTGCAAATGTTGAAAGGGTCAAATTTACTAACCTTGTTCCTTCTGGATTTTTCATTTTATATGTTAAGACAGCCTTCTTACCCCCTAGACAAATACATTTTCCTATATTTTTTTCAAATACTTTTATTGTAAAAACAAACAAACAAACAAACAAACAAACTCAGGTAGGTAATTAATCTGGAATTCGTTTGGTGGGAGAGTGTGAGGCTGAAATCCAACATATTTCCTCCCAAAAAGACAGCAAGTTTGGCAACTATTGAAACATGTTGGATATGTTACAAATATTCTGGAGAGCAGTTTAAAATCTCAGGTTTCTGGGACCCTGCCCCTTGATATGATGTTTAAAGAACGTAGAGGAAGTCGTCTTCCTCCTCCTCAGGAGTCGACACCTTGCTCCTGTGCTCTGCAACTAGTTTAGACAAAGCCCACAGGGGTCCAGTGCCTCCTGTCTTCTAAAAGAGGGAACCTAGACTGAGAAGGGGGGTGTGATTGTCTCCAGGTGATTCTCCTCCTGTCCCCACTCCTCCTTCACCTCCTCGGGCTCCCAGGAAGCCTGAGGACCCAGGCCATCCATTTATTCAGTACCCACAGCTTCATACCCCAAGCCGTGGCTGGGAGCTCAGCCAGCTGCAATTGTGACCCCTGGAGTCAACGTGACCTTGAGGTGCAGGGCGCCCCAACCTGCCTGGAAGTTTGCACTATTCAAGTATGGAGAGATCACCCCCATGCTGTTTCGGGTTGTGTCCACGGATCTGGCAGAGGTCTTCCTGGAGGAGGTGACCCCAGCCCAGGGAGGCAGTTATCAATGCAGCTACCAAAATCCAGGCTGGGTGCTGGGTGTCTGGTCCCACCCCAGTGATGCCCTGGAACTGCTGGTGACAGGTGAGGTCTTGGGAGAGAGGGAGAAGGGACACAGGAGTGGGATGAGGGAGCGGAGGGACAGAGACACACAGGCTTCTAAGATGACACAGAAAAAAGAGAGAGAGGGAGAGCAAGAGAGAGCAAGAGCAAGAGAGTGAGGAGGCACAACGGGGATGGTTCTTAACCAGGGACAATCGTGCCCTCCCAGGTGACCTTTGGCAAGATCTGGAGACATTACTGATTGTTATGACTAGGGAAGGGTATGCTATTGGCATTCAGTGCACAGAGAGCAGACATGCCCAGGACAGACCCTACCACCACCGCACACAACAAAGAATTATCCAGATTTATCCAGAATGTCACTAATGCAGAAGTTGGGAAACCCTGGGAGAGACACAGAAACAGAAGGAGAAAACATCAGGAGACACTGCCTCTGAGATTTAGGGAGACCAAAATATGCTCGGCGAGGGGTGAAGACAGACACATGGAGAATTTTAGGCGCAGGCACTGAGGGGAAAAGGGACGTTAAGGGTGGGGAAGAAAAAGAGAGGGAGGAGAGCGAGAGAGGTCCCCTGAGCCCAGCCGCGTGCTCATCCTCCTCCCCCGCAGATGAGCTGCCTCGCCCGTCGCTTGTGGCGCTGCCCGGGCCGGTGGTGGCACCTGGCGACAACGTGAGCCTGCGCTGCACTGGCCGCCTGCGGGACATGAGGTTCGCGTTGTACCGCGTGGGTGAGGCAGTGCCGCTGCAGTACCACAACTCAGAGCGGCCCTGGGCGGACTTCCCGCTGCCCCGCGCCAGCGCCCCTGGTACCTACAGCTGCTATTACCACACGCCCAACGCGCCCTACGTGCTGTCGCAGCGCAGCGAGCCGCTGGTGATCAGTTGGGACGGTGAGGGGCCCCCGCCCTCCAGCACCTCCTCCCTCAGATCTGGGAGTCAAGGTTCCCCCCTCCCATCGACCCACCTCAACTTTGAAGATATTGGGTCCCCAACTCGCCCTGAGGTTAGAGACCAGGAGGGTGGCACCAAGACTTCCGGTGGGGTCACAGACCTCTTCTATCCCTGCTGACCCCGCAGGCTCAGGCTCCTGGGACTACACTCTGGGCAACCTCATCCGCCTGGGGCTGGCGGGCCTGGTCCTCGTCTCCCTGACCACACTGCTGGTTCTGGACTGGCGCAGCCGCCCCAGAAGACTGGATCTAGACACTTGCTGTGTGAGAAGACTTCTCAGGCGCAGAGAAGCAGCAGGGAGCGTGGGTTGGCCTGGCCCTTCCAGCGGCCCCACAGCCCTCCCGTCCTGCTAAGACCAGCTTCCCAAGCAATGATAGCCTTCGTACCCTGAGCTCTAGCTTCCTTCTGGGCCACTTCTCCAGGATCTCCTGGATCAGTAGGAGGTGGTATCAGTGCTCAAAGCTTCCTAGACAGAAGACCTGGGTTCGAATCCCAGTGCTGCTGCTCATCCACGGTGGAATATTAGGAAAATGACTTTCCCCAAGCTTCCCTTGCCTTGGCTATAAATGGGAGCGCTGAAGATACCCACTTCATAAGATTGTTTTATAATTAAGTGGACAACAAACACGAAGCGTTTAAAACAGTGACTGACCCATAGCGAATGCTCATTAAATGTTAGCTACTATATAACAGCGATTTCTACCAAAATCTCAGGACTCAAATGAAGTTCGTTTTTTCCAATTGTTCATGCTCCAGCTCAGCTCTCCTTTTAAGCAACTTATTACTTTCGTGACATCACACTCAGTCACCAAGCAACTATCTTCAATGCCTCCTCAAACCTTCCACAAAGGTAAACCAAAATAGACCAGACATGCTTTCCTAATTACAGCTTCGTTTGTGTGTCACTGTCTTTTCTTGAGTTGCCAGTATCATTAAGCTGGGATCTGTTGCCAAGGCAACAGTGAGTGGAGCGTGTGCAGTAGAGCTGCGACCTGGGCATCATAAACTCCACTTGGTCTATTTCCCACTGTGCTCTTGGCTACCCTCATAGTTGTGCTAAAAATAACATGAACCATTCCACCTTCTAGCCTGTTTGCTCTTCTTATCTCTCTTCCTTGAAGGCCTGGCTACATGCACAGTTTCTTCTGAGTTAATTATTAAGTTCTGTTTTTAACCGGTGAATCTATATCTTTCTCATCCACATATGCGGATTCTGTCTATAAGCACTTCCTGTTGCTTAACTCTCATGTGTTCCTTTCTTGATTTATAACTAAGTTTGGTGGCACATACATCCTCCTCTCTTCTATTAAATTTTCCAACTTCCTAGCTCCCCTCTTACCATTTTATGGAGGAGAACGTGGCTTCCATTTTTTGGACAGCCCCAGCACCCTCACCCAGTAGCTGGGCAGCCTAGAGCAATCTATGGACCCTCCTCAGTTTTCAATGTGAAACAGGAAGCTGAACACATCTACCATGTCAGTTCTAGAGAGAAATAAGCAAAATAACTTGTCTCCAACAAATGGAAAGAGATTATTAAACCTTTAATCAGTACCTTTAACTTTTTACCCCTTTTCCTGGGAAGATGACATAGAGTAAGAAGCAAGGTTTAAATTGCAACTATAAACCAAAATTCAAGTTCCAAGAAGCAGTATTTACTCCATACAGATGCATGCTGATACTTTCTATTTTGTTCAAAATGCTGCCTTCTCTGATGTTACCCTCACACCTAACATGCCTAACATGTGCACACACAGGACCACACACCTGATTTGCAGAAGGATAAGCAATATTTATTGGTGTGTGTGTTTATTTCAGAAACTGACCTAAATCAGAACTTGTGTAAAGATTGGGAAATTTATAAAATGGGTAAACAGTATAAAATGATGTTTTTTCAACACCCAGTTCTCTTGGTGTGTGAGATTAGGATATTCTAGTGTGGGATTAAGCAGAACTGAAATCTGAAGTCAAATTAGCCAACTGTGTGCACTGACTTGATGAATAGATGGTGGATGTGGGGAGACTCTGAGAGGAAGTTTCTGGGATTGTTCTTAGTACCAATGTGGGATCCTGGTGGAGCATATTCAGGGCAACCCCATTCCCATCCCAGAGCACATGTGGGTGTGGGAGATTACGAGGGAAAAGGGACCCAGTTAATGAAGAGGGAACCCAACCTGGATGGGCTTGCAAAGTCATCAAATGCAATATGCTCACTTTACAGATGGAAAAGGGAAATAGAGAGGGGACAAGAAGTTCCTTCAAAGTCATATGGGAAGTCAGTGCCACACCAGGGAGGCTGACTCTGAGTTTGTACTTCAACTTGGCTCCATCTGTTCACTCACTCATTCATTTAATCATTCAATTACTCATCTACTTACTCTTTGATTTAGTCTGTCATCTATTTATCTCTTCATTGATTCTCACCCTTAGTTCTTTCTATGCATCCATCCCTTGCCACTGCTCTCATTTGCCTATCTACCTATCTTTTCATTTGCCCTTATTCATTCATTCGTTCATTCTCACATCCATTAATCCATTCTTCCCTTCATTGATCAAGTAATCAATTTATTAATCCACTCACCTATTCATTTACTTAGTCAATATCCATTAGTCAACTCATGCATTTATCTATGCAATATATCCCACAATAGCGGTTTACCCCATGACTAGTACAAGGCTTGATAGAGACCAAGTGTTCAATGAATGCATATTAAATGAATAGTATCTATAATATGAATTTCGCTCTTTACTATTTATCATGTCTCCATACAGTTTTGCCAGGTGATCCACATGTTATTCAAGGTCATCAGCAACAGCCCTCTGAGACATGTACAATTCACCCTGGGAACACAGAGAGTCTGTGTGCTTAAACTGTTGGATTTCTTCATCCCCCTGAGTCTGCCTCTGAAAAACAATGAAATTGTCTTCCAGCTTGTTGAGTCAAGTCTTGTGGATTTTACCAGTTTTCATCTCCTGTCTCACTCTCACTTTTAAATGAGAAAGACGAAGGAGAATTTTTAACATTCAACAATTGCAAAGCCACTAATGGTTTCTGAGGCAGTGATTCCTTTTATTTGTCACCCATAAAGGCTCAGAGTTCCCTAATGAAACTGTGACACATCTGGTACAGTCTCCTCTTTCTGTCCCCTCTTGCCAGGTTACCTCTAATTGTCTTCTAGGTCTCAGATTAGATGCTGTTTCCTCTGTAAACTCTTGCCTGACCCATCTGTGCTTCCCTAGTGCCTCATCGCACCCTAATTGAGTGCTTGTTGTCCTGTATTCTGATCCTCTGTCTCCCAGACCTGACTACAAGCTTGTCTAAGGGACTAGGCTGTTTTATTTCTACATCCCCAGGGCCTGGCACTTAGGTCTTAAGAAATATGCCCACTGTCACTGCATGAGCTTGACACGCTGAAGGTTACAGAAGCAGGCTCCGTACGTTTGCCCTTCTATGCTGGGCAGGGTAATGTTTTGATGAAACATGTGATGTCTCAATTTCTGGAACCTTTGAATATGTTACACATTATAAGAGGGACTTCACAGATGTGATTCAATTAAGACTCATTATGTGGGGACATCAGCCTGCATAATTTGGGTGGGTTCAATGTCATGATGGTCAGTCAGAGAAGGCAAGTGAAGATGGCTGCTGAGGTCAGCAGAATGCAGGGTTAATGAGCCAAAGAATGCAGGTGACCTCTAGAAGCTGCAAAAGACAAGGAATTAAATTCTCCTTCTGGGCCTGAAAGAGGAGCCAGTCTGCCAACCCATTTTGGACTTCTGACCTGCAGGACAAAGATTAAAAATTTTTTGTAGTTTCAGCCCACTTAGTTTGTGACAACTTGTAACAGCTGTAGAAAAACGAATACTATTAGCTTCAACTGAAAATCCCTCTTACCCCACAAACTCAGGCATCCTCACCCTTAGGACTTCCACTTTTATCCCTGTACCTGCTTCCCACAAGTTCTCGTTCATCCACTTATCTCATATTAACTTAAGGGCTCCCATGTACCAAGCACTATGACAGGTGCTGGGGACACAGTGGAAAGTAATAACAGACATACACCCTACTCTCATGAAGTTCACAGAGAAACCAAAGCATTAACAAAATTGTTACTCACTGTACTGATCAGCCAGCACTTTAAACTGCTGTAGCAGAGAGATCACCCCTCCTGCTCATCACCAAGAAAAAAAATCTATTTAATTGTATTTCTCTCCCACTTAACAGTAGGTGGTCGAACAGTCTAGGGCTGTTTATCAACAACTTCACTTTTATCAAACTGTAGCTTTGATATCTGGTTCTGAGCCAGCAAGAAAGAAGGAAGGGAGGAGGAGAGAGGTACTCACAAATCATTTTTAAGAGCAGGACCTGGAATTTGAACACTTCTCTCCACTACCACGGGCCAGAACATAGTTCGTGGCCGCATCCAGCTGCAAAAGCAGCTGAGGGAGATGTGGGCTCTGGTGTATGCCCTTTGAAAAACGAGAAGGGTGTTTTCTGTTACCAGAAGGAAGATGAGAAACCTGGACACTGGGAAGCCATTAACCATCTGCACTATTGGGAAAAGAAGAGGGGGTTTTAAAAGCCTGTGATAGGAGGACTTGATTTAATAATGGCTTGGCTGAAGAAATGATGTGAGATCAGAGAGTTTAGCCCATGTTAACCAGGTGACGACGGGCTGGAAGAGTGTTCTAGGCAGAGGCAACAGCATGTGCAAAGAGCCAGTGGAGACTGATGACGCAGGGTGACTGTGATGAGGGACTAAAAGTGACGTGCTACAGCCACCTGGTGGTCACATCTTTTTCCTTGCTGGGCAGTGAAATCCTGAGCTCGCTGTAGGTCTGCACTCCTGAAAGTTGGTCATGTGGCTGAAACAGTGTGAAGAATAAGAAAAATGCAAGAAGGTGGTGTTGGAGTGTTAGTCATAGGGCCTTCGTACTTTATGGCAACGCCTGCACTGGGAAATCTGACGGTTATGGTCCCAGCCTTCATGGAGATTAAATCCAGGTGGCATTTTCTGGAATAATCTTAGATGAAATTCTCTGTGTACACCCATGTCTGCTTTAACATATATTACATATTTATTTTTCTCTTCTCTGGGGGTGGGAGAATACAGCACTAAAACATCATGAACACTGTTCTCAAGTAAGTCTGTGAAAATCAAGGTGTCTGTTTCTTAGAAACACGACATGGGTGTTGTCTCTACCTTCTGCCAAGGGTCTCCACATGTCCCCATTTGGGGTACTATTATATCAATGAGCCAAATGGCCTCTGCGTACTGGCTCTACCCATGTACTTTACTGCAGGCTGATTAGCCCAAAAGCCCAACGGGCACCAAACTCAAATGTATCCTTATGTAACCAGTTATTTTATTTTTATTTTTTAATTAAGTTTATTGGGGTAAAATTGGTTCATACGATTATATAATTTTCAGGTGTACAGTGTAATTTGACATCTGTATATTCTATTGTGTGATTACCACCCAAAGTCCAGTTTTCTTCAGCTACCATATATTTGATCCCCTTTAACCTGTCTACCTCTCCCCTCCTCCTCGACCCCCCTACTCTCTGGTGACCACTAGTCCATGTCCCTGAGTATCTGTTTGTCCTGTTCACATGTTGCTTTTAAGTTTATATCCCACATACAAGTGATATCATTTAATTTTTGACTTTTTCTGTCTTGCTTATTTTGCTTAGCATGATTATCTTGAGGTCCAGGCATGTTGTCACAAATGGCAGTATTTCATCTCTTCTTATAGCTAAGTAATATTCCATTGTATATATGTACCACAGCTTCTTTAGCCAATCATCTATCATAGGACACTTCAGTTACTTCCATATCCTAGCCACCATGAATAATGCTGTTATGAACATCGGTGTGCAAATATCTTTTCAGATATGAGTTTTCAAGTCTTTAGGGGTAAATACCCAGTAGAGGGATTGCTGGATCATATGGTAGGTCAATTCTTTTGAGGAAACTCTATACTGTTTTCCATAATGGCTGTACCTATTTGCAGTCCCACCAGCAGTGTACGAGGGTTCCTTTTTCCTGGAGGGGTTTTTTAATGGAAGCTTCGCTCCTTGGCAATTGACTCAGTGTCCGGTGCATCTCCCCTCTCCTCTCCCCTGAGTCTGGGCAGCAGGTATGAAAGCTCCAAGCTTCTCATCAAGGTTTGGTTTTTTCAATGACCAGTCTCCATCCTAAAGCTTCCTTAGGAGCCCACGAAGAGTGGCCTCATTAGAGCAAAAGATGCTTCTTTCACCCCATCAGAGACTCATGGACATGGACTATAGACTAGAGGACTATAGAGTTACTAGTAGGGTGGGGGAGGAGTGGGGAGGAGACAGGGTAAAGGGGGTCAAATATATGGTAGCTCAAGGAAATTGGACTTTGGGTGGTAAACACACAATAGAATATACAGATGTCAAGTTACAATGTACACCTGAAATGATGTAATTGTATTAATCAATATTATTACAATAAACTTAATTTTAAAAAAAATCCTCCAGGAAAGAGAAAAGTCTTTCCGAGTCAGGAAACTAAGTTAAGGGATCTAGTTAAGGTGTTGAGTCGAAAGCGTTTCCAAGAATATCAGTCTTGTTTCCTGGTGCAACATGAAGAAATACATGAACGTTCATTACTCTTACCGAATTATACAACTTTCTGTTGAAATACATCTAAGACAGGAGTGTCATTTGAACAAAAGGGTCTTATAAGAGTCTCACGACTTGAAAAGTCATTGCCAGCTCCTTTGAAAATAACTTTTAAAGAAATACCTGTAATTATAATGGGTTTTCCTGTGGCCTTGTTGATTTTCCTGTATTTGTAAACAGTAAGACAGGTAAGGCCCATCCAGACAACAGAGCTTTAAGGGCATCTGGTTCTTCCAAACAAATGATGGAAAAATAATACAAACTTACGACTCACTTGGGTTCTTATTTTAGCAAAGAGATTGAGAATTTTGTCTTATTTAAATTAGTATATCAACCAACTGCAGTTTGTAGACCTCTATTTTGAGGATTTGGAGTTCAATTTTTAACAAACAAAAAAAGGACATTTCTGAGATCATGGGGAAAATTTGAATAACAACAGGATATTAGATGGTATCAGGAAAGTGCTGTTAGTTCTCCTGGTGTGGCACTGCTGTTAGATATTTTTTAAAAGATTCTTAGCTGATAAAGATAGCTTTACGCTAAAATATTTTGGGATTAAAAATATGAGTTCCCAAGAAGACTCTCTCAATACACTTGAACTAGTACTTTAATAACTACCATTATAACTATAGCATGTCAGGTGTAAGCAGTCCTGATGCACTCCCACCTTATCCCCCTACCCCCACCTGCAGCAATCCTGGGCTGTCCATTTGTGAGCCTGATGCTGCAGAACTGGACCTGGGGTCAGTTTTTCAGGCACTTTTGGGGTCTTAGTTTGGATTCCTTCAGAAGCAGATGCCAAGACAAGGATTAAAGTTCAAGTTGTTTATTTGGGAAATAAAGGAAACCCTTCATTGGGAATACAGAGGTTGTGAAGCCAGATTCTGCTGTAGGCAACTGGAGCTTAATATTGTAGGAGCTTAACACTGCTAGCACTTAATATTGCTGGAGCTTGGTGCTGCTGGAGCTTAATACTGTGGTGCCAAACACTGATTAAGTTTTAGAAGCCAGTGAGGAATATAGACTTCATAACAGTCAAGGGGGCTGAGGTATTTATACAGCACCTCCTGGCATATGTTACTGGAGGGCTACTCCCAGGTCATGAAGCCCCAGGACCTCCACAGCAGGACAAAGCAAGCTTTTTAGCCACCTCTCGGCAGGCACACATCTATTTGTCTCCTAGTTTCCATAATTTTGTCGACATTTCTTTTCCAATGTTAGCTCCTCTCAAGCTTTATTTCTTCTATGTCCTCATCATAAATCCCTTTACTGTCTTTTCATGAGGTTTTGGGAAGGAAACTATGTATTCACTCTGCATGTTTCCATGTCACTCTTTATATTTGTCCTTAAATCCTTCAGTTCAAAACTCTAACCTTTAGAAGAGCTCACTCTTTTTTTAAACTTAGTTTTTTCATCCCATGGCACTTCACTTAAAATTTTTGAAGGCTAAATGTTAAAAACATTTAAAGTGCTAAAATTAACTGATATCAAATTCAGCTAGTTCCATAACACACATAAGCAAAAGGAGAAAAAATAAATTGGCCACAGGTCCACTACTCAGGAAATAATAGTTTAAAATACAAGATTATAACCTTCTAGATTTTTCCAGGTGCATGTTGGTTCTCGTCTATTGTCTGGACTCACCATCTAGGTTGTCTCTATGTACCTATAGAATGTCAACTGGACATGGAACACGGCTCCTCTAAGTTCTCCTGAAGAACCCATTCCAGCGAAGACTTCATACAGAGGTTGATATTACCAAAGCTTTTATTTAAGATCTTGAGGGAACAGTTTACATTGTGCTCCCCACAGCAGACAACTGACAAATCCATCAGAGACACTTGCCTTCCTCCAATGTCCTATTCTGTCATGCCACCCATGAGGATCCTTTTTTCTTGCCTCTCCCTTACAGGACCTGTTGTCTCATTCTCCCAGAATCTCCCTCCCTCCATGACACCCCTACAACTTCTCATCTGCTACCAGCTCAGTCCCAGCGCTCCAATGTTCCTGGGGGCATAACCCAGAAGTTGTAGATGTCACTTCGGCTCATGTGCTGTTGACCTAGGAGAGAGACATGTAGTTGTGATTCTGATTGCCATGGGCCCAGCTGTATTCTGTCCCTGTGTGGAAGGGGACAATGGTTGTGAAATTCGAGGTGCAATTTCTCACACACTTTGCGTATTTATGAATATACCTTAGCATTATATGATCTCAACTCCGTGCTGTGGCAGGATTCTGTGAGTTCAGCCTGTGGGAAGTGGCTTGAGAGCATGTTGCAATAAACATCTTCATTTCCTGATTGTGACCAGGAGATAGAAACTGTAGTATATAAGAGGGGAGGATTAAAAACAGAGCAGAGTTGTTATTGAATATCCAGGAGGCAAGAGAACATTTTGACTTATCGCGAACAGCTAAACTGAAAGAAGACCCTTGAAAGAGGCTTAGGAGGGCCACCATGCTCCCCCCATTCCTGGCCCTGTTCTGCATGGGTAAGTCTTGGAGAAGGGGTGGGGAGGACCAATCAGGGTGGTGGTGAGTAGGGCTGTGGAGGCAGTTGAAGTCGATTTGACTTGTGGGGTAGGTAATGGGGTCAGATGGATAAGCAAAGAATAGAAACTTCTATTCCTGGAATACATGTTACCTATGAGGAATGTGTTGGGTGTTTATAGATGTTTCCTTCTGTTTTCCAAATTCAGTCATTCCTGAACTTCCCGACATTTTGCCGTATGTATGTGGCATCTGTATTCTTCCTCATACGACATTCTTCTTCAAATAGCCTCAGGTTTTTATATTATTATTTTTATACTCAAGTCTATTTTGAAAGATTTTTAAAACACTTCTATTAATAGAAAATCAGTATTCCTCATCAAAAATAGAAGATAGTCATCAGTACATGCAGTGGGGGAAATAATACAATTAAGTTCTAATAGCTACTGCTGCCTGCTATAGACACTGAGCCACATCCTCTCCAGTCTTGTTTCTAACAAATATGAATGAAAACAAGAAATAGATTGGACAGTTAATTAATTAATCAGCCATCTGGTTTCATTTTTACCTCTTTGAATTATTTGGAAGCAAGTACTCCAAATTATATAACTCATCTATAAATAATTCAGTGCATATTTCTTAATGACTGGGATTCTTTTAAAAATAGATTAAACTATCACTAATATAATATAATCTTAATTTCAGGTGTACACCATAGTTATTCAACATTTTTATTACTAAAGAAGTGATCACCATGATCACTAGAAGCCATCTGACACCATACGTTATTATAATATCATTGACTATATTCCCTATGCTGTGCATTGCCCTGAGATGTTTCCTTCTGCTCTCATAGAATGCCCTAAATGTATCTCTGATATTACAACTGGCCATGACTAACCACCTTGGTGCCCCGGAGTAAATCTCAAAATTGATATGTCTTAGAAGAGTGAATTACATGTTCACCACTTTTCCTGTCTGGTAGCTTTATGGATCTAGATCAAAATTACCCTGAAAAATGTGTTTCGTAGATATCAATGTAGTTGATCTAGTTTGATTAACTTCTAACAGTGGCTCTCTACTGGGAATAACTTTGCTCACCCTCCTCCCCGGGGACATTAGGCAATATCTGCAGACTTCTTGTTTAGCAACTTGCAAGTACATAATACCTTATTGTTAAGTACCATCACCATTCTGTACTCTAGAATCTCAGAACTTATCTACCTTGTGGCTGGAAGTTTGTGCCCTTTGACCAGCATCTCCCCATTTCTGTACCCTCAGCCCTACAATCACCATTCCACTCTGTTTCTGTGAGTTCTACGTTTTTAGATTCCACATATAAGTGAGAACATACAGTATTTGTTTTTTCCTGCCTGACTGACTTCACTCAACATAATTCCCTCAAGGTCCATCTACATTGTAAATTTTGTTGCAGTGAACATGGGGGTTCAAGAGGGTGTTTTCATATCCTTTAGATACATACCCAGAACTGAAATTGCTGAGTCATATCATTCTATTTTTAATTTTTCGAGGACCCTCCACACAGTTTTCTGTTGTGGCCACATCCATTTTTGGCCCATTCATGTCTCTCACACTCTAGAAGCCATGGCACCAGGGAAGGGATGGGCCCTTCGCCCTCTACAATGCTGACACACTCAGGATACACCTGGGTGACATGCTTAGGGTAACAGAGACCATCAGGAGTCATGTCTAGTGTCCCTCGTCTGCTCCTCCATCATGAAATCTAGGATATGGTAGAAGAATAAAATGGATAATGAGGAGAAATGGGTAGGTTTGGGACAAAATGGCAGGGCCATCCAAGATCCTGGGGGCATTGCAAGAGGAGAAGAACCTAGGATGGGAATATGGGACAATGTGAGAGATGGTAGAAAGACTATGGTAGGTTTTCTGAGGATGTCCAAACTCTGTTTTCCGGAGCCTGTGGCTAGAAATAAAGTTGGTGATCAGTCGACTTTAAAGTAGAAAGAGGGTCCTGAAAGAGTTGGCTGGTCCCAATGTAATCGCAAGGGTCCTACAAGTAGTAAGGAGAAAAGTAAGAGGAGGTCAGACTCCACCATCTACTGCTGGTTTTAAAGGAGAAGGAAGATGCCATGAACTAAGGGCTGCATGTGCCTCTAGAGACTGGAAAAGGTGAAGATTCTCCCTGAGTCTTCAGAAAGAACCAACCCTGCTCGCACCTTGATTTCAGCCAGCGAGACCCATAGTGTTGGGTTTCTCTCACCTACAGAATGGCATGCTACTACATTTGTGTTGTTATGAGCCATGCAGTACGTGGTGATTTGTTGCAGCAGCCCTAGGACCTAACAGGCGCTGATGTCAATGGGTCTCGGGGTAGTGGAGAGGCTTGGACTGTTGGTGAATATGATGATGAGGGGTCTGTTCTCAGCAAGAACCCCTGGGATGGTCCCTTGGGGATCACAACAGGGTGATGACCTGGGCTCCAGGAAAGAGCTTATGATTCATAGATGTGTGAGGTAAGGAGACCAGGAAGGTGGGGTGGCATGAATGAAATCAGTGGCCTCATAGAAGAGACCCCAAAGAGCTTTCTGTCCTCTTCTGCTGAGTGAGAACAGAGTGGGAATTCTGCCACCCAGAAGTGGGCCCTCACCCTGCCACACTGGCACGTGACTTCTGACTTCCAGCTTCCAGAACTGGGAGAAAGAAACATCTGTGGTTAAGCCTCCGGCCTGTGGTGTTTGGTTATAGCAACCTGACTGACAAAGGTCCCTAAGGAGTTGGCTGTAACATGACACTCAATGAAGGTGTTTGCCACAGGATCACAGACCCTTAGTCATGGGAAGAAATTCAAGGCACCAATCTAACTTGGAGACTTCTGGCAACAAGGAAAATGTTCTCTCTGCCTCATGCTGAGCCCACGAGTGAGGTGGCAGGTTCATGTTCTTAGAACACCCATCCTGCATCTGTGGGTCATTCTGACCTCTCAGTCACTGTGGAGGACAGTGTCCCCTCCAGGGATACATGTAATAACTAGGAAGAAAGAGAAGACCATTCAAACAACCAGAACCACTTGAACAGGGCATAGGCACCCATCATGTAGATGGATGGCTACATGGTCTAGAGAAGGCTGTGAAGGCAGTCTTGTTTCTATGGATGATGATAACCATCTGAAATTTAGTCGGGCCCATTAACTAATAATCCATTTTCTCACAGGTTGCTTAGCCTCTCTCTGCCTCAGTTTCTTCATCTGTTAAGTGGGGTTGTCAGTAGTACTTACACGATGGACTCATGGCAAAATTCTAGTGAGTCATTTTACCCAAATCCTTTCCAAACCCTGTCTGGTGCAGAGCAAATGCCATATAAGTATTTGCTATTATTATCATTATGAACACCTCAAACTCCTTCCTCTGAATTCCAAACCAGCTTTATTAAGAACTGTGTTCCTAGTGGGAGACTTCCCAGGAAATAGCAGACTAGAGAACATGTATATCCCTCTCAATAACAGTAAATATTCCTATTATTACTATTAATGATGAACGTTGGTGGAAAATTATATGATGTCTAAGGTCTTCCACATCCTAATAAGGCCTGACGTGTGTGTCTGTCTCTGTAACTTGGTTCAATCGTATGTGACAAGGTCGAGTGCAGATGCGATGGTCTTTTCAACAGAGAGGCAAAATGGGAAAAAAAACACAGGAAGTCAGATTTGCTCTCTGTAGAAGGGGGAACTTTTCAATTATTTTTTGGGTTATTCAACAACTGGTGTCTGTCTCCCAGTCCTCTATTCTTGGCATATGAGGAACTTTCTGAGTTTCTTACTTGAGAGTCATAATTATTGCTGCTTCTGACATGGATATGCTGGGATAACAGGTAACTTGGAATGGCCCAGGCAGCTGTTGTCCAACTCAATCTAGACCCTTCCTGTCTTCCTTCAGCTGCAGCCCAAATCTTGCCAACGGTCACTGAGAGCCATAGGCTGAGGAAGATGTCCCTGGGGGTGTGCTGGGAGGGCAGATGACTGGGTGCAGGTGCACTGACAGATTACTGAAAACAGGCCAAGAGTTCCCCTTTGGGTTTCACCAGAGCCTTGAAAAAATGCCTTAGTTTTATGTGGCCACTGTAAGAGCAGGACTCTGAACATGCTGCTGCAGCGCTGTGTTGACTCGCAGAGATGTGAGGGTCACCTCATTGGCCAAGACAGGATCCAGGCAGCAGAGCTAGGCGGGGGCGGTGATCCTGACAGAAGAAAAGAAGGGGGAGAAGTGGCCTCGGCTTCATCCCTATTTCCCTGAAACCACTGGTTGCTGACCAGGGCCATTTGCTACTCCGTGACATATGGTGATGTCTGGAGACACATTTGGTGGTCGCAACCGGGGATGTGGGTGCTCCTGGCATCCAGGAGGTAGAGCCCAGGGATGCTGCACAACATCTCATAATGCACGGGGCCCCTGACCAACAATTACCCAGCCATGAATGTCAACAGTGTGAAAGTCGAGACACCCTACTAGAGACTGCTTGACTGGTTTCCAGTTAGTCACCCAAGTTCTTGACAGGGACTTGGGATAGAGTACACATTCTCCTCCAACTTCTGAAGCCTCTAGTTTAGAACACATTCCCCAAACCAGCAATTGCTCAAGATGTAGCTGTCACCTAACTTGTCATCTTCCATGTTCTCTAAGGTTACTCGTGTGGTTTTTCCCACTTTATTCCAAAGTCCAATTTGTCCCTAGTTCCCCAGTCTGATTCCTGCAGAGCCAGGCCCCAGGACTCTGAGGGTGTGTAGGCTGTTCATTATTTCTGAGCTACGGCCTTGGTTCTGCAGAAAGCTGAATGCAGCTGGCAGGGAGGGCTGGGTTGGCTGGAAGAAGTGGCAATAAAGCACCCCACTTCTTGATGGTGGCTGTGAAAAGGAAAATAAGCTTGTAGGATGGAGAAGTGAAGAACTGAAGGAGGCAGCAGAGAGAGTAAAAGAAATATGCTGGGATTGGGTAGTAAATTGCGAAGTCCCGTGGCTGTCCCCTTCTTTCAAGTACAGAGTTGAAGGGGGTCTTCGCATGGTCTTAGGGCCACTTCTCCTGTTTTGGTCAACACCAAGGGGCAGGGCCAACACAGCTGTGGATGGGGAGGCAATGGAGAATGGAGTAGTGTGGTGACTATCACCTCAGCAGAGCTGATGAAGCCCGACTGTCTCAGTCACACCTTGCCCTCACAGGCCTGTGACCCAGTACAACTCTTGTAACTTCTCTGAGCTTTAGTTTGCTTATCTGTAAAAACAAACAAACAAACAAACAACAAAACTCACTCTTGCTTCATCCTAATCTCTCTGAGCAATGGGATTACAAAACACCTAGGAGGACATGGGGAAGATGCAAGACCAGGTGTGTAAGTGCTCAATAAGTGTCAGTTGGGTTATTAGTATGTTGTCCCAGAAAAACTATAGGAAATGGGCAAGATATTCCATTTGCCCTGGGGACCATGGCCGTATCTGACTTAAGAGAATTCTGTCTACCTATATGAGGCCAGGTCCTCCAGAGAAACACAAAAAACAGGATGTATATATGTATCTCCTATTAATATATGTACATATGCATACACATAAATACAGAGATGACCTTGATCTTGATTATAATTATTGTCATATGTAATATATATCCCATATGTACATATGAAATTATATAACATATCCTATATATAAGAATTTCCTTTCTTTGGAGAAATTTTGAAAATATTACCTAATAGAATAGAAATAATAATGTAACGGATGGTCACGTATCGCCACCCAGAATGGTGCTTGTTTACATTTAGTCATATTTACTTCAAGTTGTTTTCTTTCCACAAATAAAGACAAAAAGGAAGTCCTCTTCTCCCCATGCCATCCCCATTATCTCACCTTCCCTGGTAGAAACTTGCACCCTGAACTCACTGTCATCATTTCTGTGCATATTTTTATACATTGACAATATGGGTATGCCTTTGTAAATAACATACAGAGTTTTTAAAATCATATTTCAGTGGTTTGCTGTTGTGGCTGTTGTTTTGCCACTTGGTTTTTTTAAGTGAAGAATTCTGTCTTCTAGATGGGACTGAGTCCTCCCAGAGAGCAAAAACACCTCCAGGTAAGGGACAGAAGCGCGTAGACACCAGTGAGGCTCCCTGTGTGCAAGCGAGATGTCTATCACTGGGGATGTCCTCCGGGACGTTTGTCTATATTCCTGTGATGCCTGAAGACCGCAGTGCAGGGACACATCTTTTGTGGTGGGGGTCAGTGTGCCAGTTCTGCCTACTCAGTAGCTGAGCCCCAGGGCCCTCAGCTTGTGCATTTCCCAAAGGGTGTCACTCCATGTCCTGGGATGCATATCAGTGGAAGGGGGAGGGGGTGCAATGAACCCCCCCCCCAGCCTTTAGGGGAACTCAGTCACTGGAGACACAGGTAGACATCAGAACAGGTCTCAGAAGCCAACTGGCCCTCTCACCTGCTCTCCTCTCTCCAGGAACCACTGAAATCATCCTCATTGTCACCTTTACCTTCCTCTTCCTCCTTGCAGCCTTCCTCAGCTACAGATGTTCCTGCTGTGGTGAGTTCAGGAGAATTATGGCCACATCTTCTGAGGGAAGAGGGAGAAACACATGAGGAAGCTACCATCACAGGGTTAACCTGTCCCCTTCTTTTTCTTTATCCCCAGAAGCAGCTGCTGACAGGATGACCAAAAGGTAGACCATTCAGGGAACCCCACCAGCCTACACTTACCCTTCTTCTGCCTCCCACGTGCCCTAGACCAGCTCCAGTGACCACCCAAGTCCCTCTCCACTTCTGTCTTCTCACCAGCACCCTCTACTTCTCAGGCGATTGTTTCTCCCTTGGATTCTCTCCCCATTGAGCACACTGCCCCAATCACTTTCTCCTCTTGAGCATTGATGACTTGGGGACCCAAGGGTGGGATGTCCAAGCTGAGAGTAGGTTGAGAGACTTGAATTTCTACTTTGCATCTCACCCCCACCTAGTCAGAAGGATCTTGATTTCTTTTTCCAACTTCCTTGATCACAAAAGCTTCACTGTTTCTCTCTCAGCTCCTGCTTTTCTAAGAAACCTGAAGAAGTGGTGACAGGTAATCTACCTGGGAAAGTAAGTGGTGTGGGGGAGTTTGTGTGTGTATAAATGTGTGTGTGTGGTGTGTGCACATGTGGGTGCTGCGTGCATGGGAGTCAGCGCATGTAGGTGTGTACACATTCAGTGTGTGCATGTTTGTGTATGCATGCATGTCTGTGTGTGTGCATGTGTGTGTATAGACCTGTCCTCTAGAGCCTGGGGGTGAAACCATGGTAGAATCTCCTCCTTTCCAAATGTGTCTCCAGCTATGAAGAGCTGCTGTACTGCCCTAGTGAGTTTCCAGTTTGGCAATTTCCCATCAGCCCCTCCCTCAGTTCAGGCTCCATAGATCCTTTTCCAGTTCTGTCAATGGTTTAGGGCTCTGCTTTCATCCTCCCACACCCTTCCTCTACATTTTGGGAGAACTTGGCCTGATTCTATCTGTGCCTCCCCTGGCTGTGGGACCTTTACCCTACAGCCCCTCCTTTCCACGGACACTTCCCATATGTAAACAGGGCAAGCCCCTCCTTCCTCATATGATTAACTGAGTGGCTTCACAAGCTCACGGCCTCAGAAACAGCAGCAGTATTGCTGGGATATAAGCATCTAGTACCTTGAAGCTATATCACTGCAGACTATCTGTGGGACCCCAGAAAAATTCCAGTCCCAACCTGAGCCTGTTTCCTCATGGTGAAAATATGGTGAGACTCTGTAGAAAGCGCCAACCGCACTGTATCAGTTATGGGTAGCGATATGAATAGCAACTCTTATTTTTTCTCTTTATGATTCAATTTTTTAAAAATTGTAGCAAAATAAACATAAATCTCACATTTTTAACATGTACGATTCAGTGACATCTGGTGCATTCTCAGTGCTGTGGAACAAGCCATCATTATCTAGTTCTGGAATGTTTTCATCACCCCCAAAGGAATCCCTGTACCTGGAAGCAGTCACTGCCCACCCTTTCTTCGTGCCCCCGGCCCCTGGCAGTTATTAATCTGCTTCCTGTTCCTATGTGTCTACCTGTCCTGGGTGTTTTCTACCAACACTTTGGTAGCTGTTGCTTATAAATCATCCCCCAAACATAGCAGCTTAAAGCAACAGCTGATATCTCAGTTGCCTATAGGTCAGGGGCTGGGTGTATCTGAGCAGGATCCCCTCACTCTGGGTCTCTCAGAGCTGTGACTAAGCTGCTGGCTAGGTCAGCTTGGGGCTCGGTTAGGAGACAATCTGTTTCCTCATTCACTTGAGTGGTAGCCAGCAGGATCCTGTTCCTCGCTGGCCACTGGCTGGAGACCACACTGGCCACATGGGCCTCTCCCTAAGGCACCTCTGAACATGGCAGCTGGCTTCATCAGTGTGAGTGAGGAAACAATAGAGAAGTGGGCATGATAGAAGTCACAGTCCTTCATTACCTCACTTGGACACACCATGCCATCTTTTTCCTGGATTTTTTCTTGTCATACCCCTTTGATGGGTATGCAACACTAGGCTCAGCCAATTCTCAAGAGCAGAGGGGGCCTCTCAAATGCTCGAGGCGTCAGAGGCTCTGGGGAGGGATTCCAGGAAGCTGTCCAGCATGCTTAGTGTCATTGGGAAATGGCCCTCCCTGGAAGGCTTGATGCTTTTCTCCTTGCTTACCTTTAGGAGGAAGGATCTCAGGTGTCACGAGCTGAAGAAGCTCATGGAGTGATGTATGCTGATCTTGACGCCAGTGCCCTGAGTGTAGGCCCCCACATACAGGTGAAGCAGCTTCTGGAGACCTGTGTGTACTCGGCCCTTAAAACGTAGCCAGGGAATCTGGAGCCAGAAGGACCTCCTACACGGGAATGGATGACGGACTGAGACCCCTTGTGGGACAAGGCATACCAAGACCCCTTTCTTCAAATCTCCAATTTAGACTTGTCCTTCTAAAACATTATTTTTTAAAAGGGAGAGGTATCAGCTACATAAAGTAATAGGCGAATGTGATGACTCAGATGGGGTGGAGGGCTGGGCATGCCAGGAAGACCAGCTATGTAATTAGAGGGCTGGAGCCTGAGCTAGTGGATGTTGGCCCAACCTCTAGGAGAGAGAGCAAGGCTAGAAATGGGCTCAAGCCTATGGTGAGAATTCAACTGCAGCTGTGTGGTGACATCCCAGTGAGAACTGGACATCGAGGCTGCGGGAGCTTCCTGGTTGGGACATGCCTTGACGCGTTTGGAGGGTGACACACTCTGAAAATATAATAAGCTCTGCTTTGGGGACCTTCCCAGGCCTCACCCTATGTACCTCTTCATTTAATTGGTCATGGTTGTATCCTTTGTAATAAAACCATAATCCTAAATAAAGCACTTTCTTTGAGTGTCTCTAAGAAATTACTGAATCAGAGTGGAGGGAATTGGGAACTTCCAAATTTTTTAGCTGTTGGTCAGAAGTGCAGGTAGCCTGGGAACAGTGAGCTTATAGCTGGGGTGTGAAGTGGGGGTGGACTTGTGAGTGCTGCACTCTTCACCTGGGGATCTGCGCCAACTCTGAGTGGTGGGTACCACAATGATATCACAGCTCGGAAGTGGGTCTTTTCCCAGTTAAACCTTCAGATCAGACCCCAGCCCTGGCTGACACAGTGACTGCGGCCCCTGAGGGCCCTGCTAGGTTGTGCTTGGGTTCTTGGACCTCAGAACCAGGAGAGAATAACTGCATATTGCTGGTACTACTAATCTGTGGTAATATCTCAACACAGCAATAGTCAATACCATCACCCTACTGTGCACCCTCCCACAGAATGACACCTAGGACAGGGGTCCTTCAAAGTGTTTTCTGGAGAGGAAACAAATAGGATTTTGAGACAGAGCTGGGTTCCGATTCTGGCACCTGCCTTTCCCACTTGTGTCTGAGATGGGGAACCTGTCTTGCTGTGCCTCAGTTTACTTATTTCCAATTAAAGAAAACCGAAGGAATTTTACCAAGTACAATTTGTGCAACTGTATGGTGAGTAGTTCCCACAAGGCTACCCCCACTTCACATCCCAGCTGCAAATTGAACAAAATGTAGGTAAATTGGAATTTATGCTTTTAAGTGGCAGAGACACAAACATTTTCTGACCTAGAGACAAAAAGCAGTGAGGATGGTTCAGTAAGTTGATGTGGAAGAAAGGGAAGCATTTTTCCTTTATCAAGAATTGAACCTGGGCACTCTGAGTAAAAGCACTGGATCTCAGCTCCTAAGATACTAGGGAACACAATCCTAGCTGTATCTGAATCTGAAAACATGTTATTCACCCCAAGAGGACTGTGCATGTGCCCTGTGGCCGGGTCCTGCCTTTAAGGCAGAAGCGGGAAGGGGGACAGAGGATGGCAGCATGGGTCTGGGCCCACTGCTGCTAGAAGGGGCAAATGTAGTAGGGGTCTGGTCTGTTCAGTCGGGCTGGCTGGAAAACACTTTATCTATGATTTCAGTGCAATTGTGGTCTGGCTGGCCAGGCCTGAGAGGTAGCCAGTTTGTTGACCTCTGACACAAGGAGGGCCATGGCTTCGAGTGCTCATAAGCAGGGTGACCAGCCCTAAGTGACAGAGTCAAGCTATTTGGAAAGATAAGCCACGAGATGGTGCCAAGATATTAGCAGATGAATTAAGACTCCTACTGCGACACCCGTGCACTTGTGTACATACAGAAAGACAGGTTTGATTAAATTTGGGAGTCTTAGTCTGGGGGCATTACTGAGTGCCCATTTGATTTCTTTCAAAGGTCTTCTGTTGTGTAGATTCCCAGAGTAAAGGCTCTGGTTCTCCCCTCTTTGTGGCTTCATAGAGAGGTTTGGCCACATGTGTCCAAAGGTAATTTTAGCCTGTAGTTTTCCTAAAAGATCTCATTGTATCAGTGCCACAGGGCAGTCAGAAATTTGTGGGTGACTTTTAATCCTAGGTTGCACCGATTGGGCTGCAGGAAGGGACAACGGACTCGTCCCCCAGTTGCTCCTATAATGGTAGCTTGTCTTTGAGAAAGGGGGTCCACAGGCTGGGTTACAACTGAGTGTTCAGCTCCAGGGTCAACTACAAAGTCAATAGGTTGGCCGCCTGACTATCATTTGGACTATAGGCTCCTGGGAGCCTACAAGAATGAAGCCTAATCTGGCCTAGTGCTGGTAACATGGGCTTCTTCTTCTTTTTTTTTTTTTAACTGGCTTTGCGAGGGTGCCAAGGCTCAGGCTAGAGGACCCTACAATTCTCTTCTAGGCAGACTCTCAAAAAAGGGGGTCAGGTGCAAACTATTGCCCTCCAAGAATCAATATAAGGAAATTGGCCTGAGTGGCCAGGTTGACCTGTAATGACTTGAGAGAACTTTGCAATGATTTTCTTATCAAGAGTTCCCTCTGCTGGTTATCCAATACCAAAAGAGGGCCATTTTATCTTACAAAGGGTGCAGAGTTTCTGTGGAGTGAGTTTAACTCCATAATCTCCTGAATGACCCTTTTTGAAATTCTAAGCATACAACCTAAAGATGCCTGTTTACTCTGTTGTCCACCCATCCTTCTACCCGTGGTCAGTGATGCACATGCACTCAGAGATTCAATTCAACCTTCTCCAGCCACTGTCTTCACAGGGATCTTTTAGGAACCTCTTAGCAATTGGTGAGTCATTATAAACTCCCGACTTAGATCACTGGAGTAGACTCCTCCCGGAGATCCAGTGACACCACAATAAGTCATATGAGGTTCATCACGAAACCGCGGATAGGGGCTCAGCTCTCACTTCTTAGCAAGACCGTGTATCAATCACACGCAATCACACACCAAACACTCCACCCTCTGCCCTATGTACCTGAGAGGTCACGGTTTCTTCTAACAAATGTAGAGTACTCAGGTGACTTCAGGAGTTGATCAGACTCCCCTCCTGCCTTTTAGTGGACAGGCTCTCCCTGGGACCCGGGTCTTTACCATACCATTCAATCTGGCAGTGCTCTTGGGATGATTCCTATGCCTCTCCGAGTTCCATTGGGCTGCTGATGCTACTGCCCAAGGTCACTGGAAGAGTCATCCTCCTCTATAGACAATAGGTCTGCTCGCGCCAGGTGAAGTCTGCTTCTCCCAGCTTCCTGGGTGCTGGACCCTGAAAACAAGAGAGGCAAAAAACTGCCATCTCCACATCCCAGATGAGCCCCCAGAAATGTTGTAGGATTCTCAAATGGAGAGATGGGACACTGCGGCTATAAGCAGGAAGCAGTGCTTATAACATAACAGGCAGTTGTATATAGTCTTGTCATACCTACTCAGAATATTAACTAGTTGGTAAAATATGAAAACCAGATGTCAGCTGGAGAGTCCTTGAGGGAGAGGGCAGTCAGGAATGAACTTATTTGAACTTAGTGGCCAGGCAGGGTTAGGCTGCCACACTAATTGGGTGTATTCTGTTACCTTGTCTTCCAGTTTGCTGATTCAGTCTTCTGCTTCATCCAATCAACTGTTGAATCCTTCTAGTGTGTTCTTCATTTCAGTTATTCTAGTCTTCATTTCTGTCTGGTTCTTTTTTTATGGTTTCTTTGTCCTTTTTTATGCTTACTATCTCTCTGTTAAGGTTCTTATTGTGTTCATCCATTCTTTCTCCAAGTTCATTGAGCATCTTTATAACCATTGTTTTTTAACTCTGGTCTCTGGTAGGTTGCTTGCCTCCATTTCATTTAGCTTATTTTTTGGAGTTTTCTCCTGTTGTTTCATTTGTGGCATGTTTGTTTTCTCATTTTATTAGCCTCTCTGTGTTCGTTTCTATATGTCAGGAGTATTTTTCATCCCTCAGCCTTGGCCAGATGGCATAAAAAGGAAGGTGTCCTGTGTGGCCCAGTAGCACACTCTTCCTGATCCCTTATGCTGGGAGCTCTGGACATGATCTTTGTGTGGGTTATGCGTGATCTTCTGTTGTCACTAAGCCTTTATTGTTGTTAGTAGATCAGTGGATGGGATCAACGCTCAGGCTGACTAATTGTGGGAATTGTCTCCACTCACAGGGTAAAAGTTGCTGTGTGGAAGCTAACTGGCCCAACTGAGTGGGATTTGCCCTAGTAGACTTGTGTATTTGTTGCAATCATCCTTTGTGTGTACTGCTTATTACACTAGTCAGGAGTTGCTCTGCTGTAGTCTTGTGCCAGCCTTTGAATGTGTTGGTTTTGTGGCCCCTTGGGAGGGGCTCCCCAGTAGGCCAAGAACAGCCATTGGTTTTGATTGCTCAGGGTTACCTTGTGGGAACTACAAAGTGATCCGCAGATGATTGTTGCCCATGCTGGATCTAAGAGACGAAGCTGTAAGCAGTGGTCTGGTTATCCCCCTAACCTAGAGCAGTTTAGCAGAGAAACAAGTGCTCCTCCAGGTCCGACACTGCCTGTCAGTTGTCCATAAGTCTCTGAAACTGGGACCCTCTGGGTGATATGCATGTTGGGTGGTACAGGGACCCCGGGAGTCTCCTGAGTCTATTGAGTACATTTCCCCCTGCCAGTACAGTGTCAGTTTACATGCCAGCGCTGTCTCTGTGGTTCCCTGTATAAGTTTCCACTTGTAGCAAGGTCAGCTACTGCCCGCCTTGGGCCGAAATGCACCACCCCAGGGTAGGGGCAGTTGACTATCAATATGCAGTGGACACCTATGTAGTGGATAGAGCAGGAACTCAGGGAGTAAAGGGTGCTCAGGCAGATAGCCTCAGTTTTCTCCAATTTCTGTGTCTAGAAGTTCCTGCAGTAGTCACAGATTGCATGGAGATAAGCTGCTGTCTGAGGCAGTCCCACGGACCTCTGTAATCCACTCAAGAATTTATTGCAGTTCATACAGATAGCAGTGGTCTGCCCATAACTGTTTTCCTTGAAGCGTATTCACTGTGCTAGCCAAGGCCTATTTGCCTGCGCAGAATACACAACCCCATTGCTAAGCAGAGCAGGAGAGGCTGCCTGCCAATAGGCTGCAGCCACTTTGTGGCTTGGGTGAAGCAGGATCTCAGGGAGACAAGGGCCATCAGGCCAATATGGCCTGTTTTGCTGCAACTTTTGTGCCTGGGCCTTCCTGCTGTAGTCACAGATCACAGTGAGACCAGCTGTGGTGTGGACAGCCCCACTCCTGCGCTCCTTGGATATAATATCGCAACTCTCACAGGCAGCAGAGATCTGCCTGCAACTGATTTCTGTGCAGTGCTCACCCAGTGCTAGCCAAAATTTGTCACCTGTGTGGTTTGGGGGCAGGGGGTGGGAGGGGAACTGGGTGGTGGTTGTTCATGTTTAATGGGCGACCTGGGGCCAATTGTGGGCAGGGTGTGGCAGAGTCTCAGGGAGACAATGGCAGTCAGATAGATATACATAGCTTCAGTCTTGCTACAACTTTGATAATCATTCAAATGTTCCCGCAGAAGTCCCAGATCACAGTAAGACCAGCTGCTGTCTGGGACTTGACCACAGATCCCCAAGATCTGTCCAAGTTAGTGTCGGCAGCAGTGATCTGCCTGAAACTAACTCAGAAATGCAAGCTCACAGCCCTGGCTGACAGCTCTGAATGTTTGGCTCTGAATTGGTACAGGGTGTGGCAGCCACCCAGCAACAAAAGCCCCAGGCAATCTGCAGGTTGGGTGGGGCAGGCTGATATCCTCAGGCTAGCGTTTCTTAATGGTCCTGTGGGAGGGGTCTGCACAGTCAAGCTGGTAAATTATGTAGATTGCACCATTGGGGTCAACTAAGAAACAATGATGGCTCTCCTTCCAGCCCAGTTCTGGCTCCAGGTAATGCAGACTTTCTCAATATGAATCCTGCCAGTGCCCTAGCTGGGTGTCTGTAGATCAGAAAGCCTGTGTGTGGGTCCTTAGGATAGGCATCTAGGGTTTCAGTCACCTTCCAACTTACCCAGACCGTTGGAATCCCCTCTGGTTTCCAGTCCGAGTTAGTGGAATCTTCTCTTCCCTGGGCTGGAACCCTAGGCTGAGGAGCCCCTAGATGAGACCAGAACCCCCTCTCCTTCAGGGGAGCTTCTGCAACTTTGCTCTCCTTTCAGGTTATCCTCCATCACCCGCATGTGGGGATACAGACTGATTTGTGACTGACCCTCCTACTGGCTTCTATGTGGCTCCTTTATATTATCAGACGTAGGTGTTATGATCAGCTACATTTCAGGTGATTCTTCAAGTTGATCATTTTATAATTTGGTTGTAATTTCAATGTGGACATGGGAGGAGGTGAACCTTGCTTTTTCTTAGTATGCCATCCTCCACCAGACCTCTACATTTATGTTTATAATCTACTTCAAGGTAATAAGAGTCAGGGTTCATTTAAAAATACATAGAGATAACCAATTGTTCCAGTATCACATTTGAAAAGATTATTCTTTCCCCCAGCAAAATACCAAAGCAGTAACATCAGGAACAGTGGAGTGAGACACGTCCCTAGATCTTGAAACAACAATAAGGTGAACATCTAAAACTCAACAAAAAATACCCACACTGCACACCAGCACATCTGAGCGTGCGATCTGTGTATAAGAGCTACCACACGTCAGAACCCAGGGAGTTGGTGGTAGACTGGGAGAAACAAAGACAGTGCCTCTCGCAGGTGAAGCTCCCTGTAGGAGGAGTGGGAGGGGAGAAGTTGCGGCAGGTTCCCTGAACAGCCCTGCCTGGGAAAGCTGTGAGCTCCACACGGCCAGCAGTAGTGTCCATGCAGCAGGGCAGAAAGCAGAGAGTGGGTATGGTAGAGAAACAACAGTTGATTTTTACCAGCGCGGCTGCAAAACGCAAGGCTGACCTGCAGCCCCATGCCCTAACCCAGAAGGCCCCTCCCTGCATGCCCTCCAAAAGCCCTAGGGGAATCTGAGCAAATGCTGCTCCTGCTTGCTAGTACTAACAGGAACTGAGACTGAGGGTAGTGAATATGACTGAATATCTATAAAAAAAAAAAAAAGGCATTACTAAGACTATATAAAGCAGAGATCCAAGAGGCTTAGATGCCACGTACTGGAAACCAAAAGAAAAGCACCTTCTTTGCAACAGGCTAAAGAGTGACCTTTATATAATAAATCGTACTGGAAAAAAAAAGCAAAATACACTTCTACTAATGCCCAGGAAGAGAAATAGTCCACTCAACACCAAGAACAACCAAGACAATAAGGCAGCTGAGAAAGAAAGAAAAATCTCCAGAAAATAAGCTTAAAGACAAAAATATGTGACTTAAATGACAGAAAATTCAGGATGGTACTTCTGAAAAACTCAATGAAATCCAAAATGATTCATAACAACAATTTCAGGAACTGAAAAAAAACAACTAGATGTGCAGAATGAATTCTTTAGCAAGGACATTGAAACCCTCAAAAAGAACTAAATAGAACTTCTGGTGATGAAGAATACACTGCAAGAGATGAAAAAGTAAATAGCAAGCTTGGGAAATAGAGTTGACCAAAAGGAGAAAAGGATCAGTGATATTGAAGACAGAAATACAGAAATAAATCAGAAGGAAGAAGAGAGAAACTGAAGAATAAAAAAATAATGAAGGAGAATTATAAGAACTATCTGATAATATCAGGAGTGGAGGCATAAGAATAATGGGCATAACGACCAAAAAAAAAAAAAGTACGTAACCAGGAGTAAGGTGACTAGCAGGCAGATAGAAGCAGAGGAGTGCAACCCTTACTAAGAATAGGGCATTATAAGCTTAAACAATAAGAAGAGATTTGTTATAGCAAGATAATAATGAATGTTCAGTATACATAGGTACAAACTGAGACACCAATGACAGAAAAGGGGAGGATTCAGAGATCCAAATTCACAAAGGGCAATGAAGATAAGGCACATGCAGAAGAAAATGGACTACTATATATATATAACTATCCTCTACATATTTGTAATGGTAACCACACACCAAAGATTTAAAACTGAAATATATAACATAAAACAAGAAGGAAAGCCCACAAAACCCAACCAAAAACAAAAACAAAAACAAAAACAAAAAACAGACACACAAGGACAAGGAAGCAATGGAAACATCGAGTTATCAGAAATCAAAACATGTCTATGGCCATGCCACCCTGAACAAGCCCAGTCCTATTTGATCTCGGAAGTTAAACAGGGTCGGGCCTGGTTAGTACTTGGATGGGAGACCACCTAGGAAGACCAGGTGCTGTAGGCATAAAAAATAAAAATAAAAAAAAATCAAAACACAAAATGGTTATAGGAAAACCTCGTATTTCAAGAAACGTAAATGGACTAAACTCACCAATAAAAAGGCAAAGTTGAAGATTGGATCAAAAACAAAACCCAACCATGTGCTGCCTCCAGGAGACACATCTCAGTTCCAAAGACAAATATAGACTCAAAGTGAAAGGGTGGACAATGATTTCAAGCAAATGGCATTCAGAGAAAAGCAGGAGTAGCGGTACTAATATCAGACAAAATGGACTTCAAAATGAAAAAGGTAAAGAAAGATACTGAGGGACACTTCATAATGATAAAGGGAATCATGCACCAAGAAGACATAACACTTATTAATATCTATGCTCTCAATCAGGGAGCCTGGAAATATATAAAGCAATTACTAACAGAACTAAAAGGAGAAACAGACCAAAACACTATCATAGTACAGGACCTAATTACTCCACTGTTGGATATGGACAGATCATTCAAACAGAAAATCAATAGGGAAATAACATCCTTAAATGACACATTAGACCAACTAGACATAATTGACATTTGTAGAGCCTTTCATCCCCAAACAGCTGTTTATATATACTTCTCTGGTGCACATGGAACATTTTCAAGAATCGACCACATACTGGGACACAGAGAGAGCCTCAACAACTATAAGAGGGTTGAAATCATACCAACCGTATTCTCTGATCATAATGCTTTGAAGCTGGAAATCAACTGTAATCAGAAAGAATGAAGAACCCAAATACATGGAGATTAAACAATATGCTACTGAAGAATAACTTCATCAGAGAAGAAATAAAAAAAAAAGAGATCAAGGGATACTTAGAAATGAATGATAATGATAGTATAACATATCAAAACTTTTGGGACATGGCAAAAGTGGCAGTAAGAAGAAAGTTCATATTATTACAGGTCTACCTCCAACTACAAGAACAAGCCAAAATAAACAACCTAAAGCTTCATCTTAAAAAACTAGAAAAGGAAGAACAAATTAAACCTAAAGTCAGCAAAGGAAAGAATCAAAATTAGAGCAGACATAAATGAAATTGAAAAGGAAAAACAATAGAAAAAATGCAACAATGAGCTGGTTCTTTGAGAAGGTTAATAAAATTGACAAACCCTTGGCTAGATTCACTAAAGAAAAAAGAGAAATGACACAAATAAACAAAATCAAGGATGAAAGAGGAGAAATTATGACTGACATCTCAGAAGTACAAAGAATCATACAAGAATACTATGGAAAAAGTATATAACACCAAATTTAATAACCTAAAAGGAATGCCCCAGTACTTAGAAAGATACAACCTTCCTAGACTGAATTAAGAAGAAAGAGAAAATCTAAATAAACTGATCAGCAGTATAGAAATTGAAACAATCATCAAAAACCTACCAAAAAGTAAAAGTCCAGGACCAGATGACTTCACCAGTGAATTCTATAAAACTTTCAAAGAAGATTTAATATCTATTCTCCTCAAACTCTTCCAAAAAATTGAAGAGGAGGCAATACTTCCAAACTCATTTTATGAGGCCAATATTACCCTGATACCAAAACCTGGTAAAGATAACACACAAAAAAGAAAACTACAGACCAATATCTCTCATGAACACAGAAGCAAAAATTCTAAATAAGACTTAGCGAACCAAATGTAGCAATATATTAAAAAGATCAAGTGGGCTTCATCCCAGGGGCACAGGGATGGTTCAACATATGCAAATTGATTAATGTGATATGCCACATAAACAAATTAAACAAATTAAAAAATAAGAATCATATGATCATATCAATAATGCATAAAAAGCCTTCAACAAGTCACAGCATCCATTTATGATCAAAACACTTCACAAAATCGGTATAGAAGGAAAGTACCTTAACATAATAAAGGCCATCTATGACAAACCCTCAGCCAACATTATACTTAATGGTGAAAAACTAAAACCTTTCCCTCTAAGATCAAGTGCAAGACAAAGCTGTCCACTATTGTCACTGTTATTCAATATAACACTGCAGGTCCTAGTGAGTACAATCAGGCAAGAGAAAGAGATAAAAGGCACCCAACAGGAAATGAAGAAATCAAACTGTCACTATTTGCAGATGACATGATTCTTTACATGGAAAACCCTAAAGACTCCACAAGAACATTACTAGAAACAATAAGCAAAACAGTAAAGTTTTTGGATACAAAATCAACATTCAAAAATCCATAGCGTTCCTATACTCATAAAAAGAAATGGAATGTCATAAAAAGAAATGGAAAAAATAATTCCTTTTGCAATTGCAACAAAAAGAATAAAATATATAGGAATAAATTTAATGAAATAAGTTAAGGACCTATATAATGAAAACTACAAGACCCTATGAAAAGAAATTGAAGACGATACAAAGAAATGGAAAGATATTTCCTTTTCTTGGATTGGAAGAATCAACTTTGTTAAAATGACCTTATTACCTAAAGCATTATACAGATTGAATGCAATCCCCATAAAAATCTCATGGCATTTTTTAAAGAAATAAAACAAAAAATCAGATTTGTATAGAAGTACAAAAGACCCCCAATTGCCAAAGCCATCCTGAGAAAAAAGAACCATGCTGGAGGCATCACTCTGGCCAACTTCAAATTATACTACAAAGTTACAGTAATCAAAATGACATGGTATTGGCAGCAAAATAGACACACAGATCAGTGGAACAAAATCAAGAGTCCAGAAGTAAACCCATATTTATATGGGCGAATAATTTTCAACAAAAAAGCCAAAAACATACAGTGGAGAAAGGAAAGCCTCTTCAATAAATGGTGTTGGGAAAACTGGAAAGCCACCTGCAAAAGAATAAAATTAGATTTTGTCTATCACTATATACCAAAATTAACACAAAATGGATTCAGGACCTGAATATAAGACCTGAAACAATAAAATGGATAGAAGAAAACATAGGAACTAAACTCAAGGACCTTGGACTTACAGAGAATTTTATGAATTTGACCTCAAAGGCAAGGGAAGTAAAGTAAAATTAAATGAATGGGACTACATCAAACTAAAAAACTTCTGCATAGCAAAAGAAACTGTCAACAAGGTAAAGAGACAACCATCTGAATGGGAAAATATATTTGTAAGCAATTCCTTTGATAAGGGCCTAATATGAAAAATATGTAAAGAACTCATACAACTTAATAACAACAATAACAAAAAACAGACAATCCAATCAAAAACTGGGCAAAGGACCTGAACAGACACTTCTTCATAGAGGACATACAAATGACCAACAAATATTTGAAAAATGCTCAACTTTGCTAGCTATTAGGGAAATGCAAATCAAAACCACAATGAGATACCATCTCACGTCTGTTAGAATAGCTGTTATCAACAGGACAAGTAATAACAAGAGCTGGAGAGGATGCAGAGAAAAAGGAACCCTCATACACTGCTGGTGGGACTGCAAATTGGTACAGCCACTATGGAAAACAATATGGAGGTTCCTCAAAAAACTAAGAATTGATTTACCATATGATCCAGCAATCCCTCTACTGAGTATTTACCCAAAAGGCTTGAAAACTCAGATCTGGAAAGATATGTCCATACCAGTGTTCATAGCAGCATTATTTTCACAGTGGCCAGGACATGGAAGCAACCAAAATGTCCTATGACAGATGATTAGCTAAAGAAGCTGTGGAACATATATACAATGGAATATTACTCAGCCATAAGAAGAGATGAAATACTGCCATTTGCAACAACAAGAATGGACCTCGAGATAATCACGCTAAGCAAAATATGCCGGACAGAAAATATTGAAAACCACATGGTATGACTTATATGTGGGATATAAACCTAAAAGCAGCAAATGAACAGGACAAAAAAAAGACTCATGGTCATGGACAATAGATTAGTGGTTTCCAGAGGGGAAGGGGGAGGGGGGATAAATAGGGGAAAGGAGGTCAAATATACAGTGACAGGAAGAAATCTAACTATGGGAGGTGAACACACAGTGTACATGTACAAATGCCTTACTGTTAAAGTGTAGAGCTGAAACTTATTGGATTTTGTTAACCAATGTCACCATTAAAAAATAAATTAATTAAAAAATTGAAAACCTCTAGCAAGATGTACAAAAATAAACAGAAGACACAAACTACCCATGTTAGGCATAAAACTCAGGCTTATACCTGCAGATCCTGCAGGCATTCAACAGATAACAATGGACTGCTACAACTCTACACACATGAATTCAACAAGTTATTTGAAATGGACTAATTCCTTAAAATCTACAACTAACCAAAACCTATCTAATATGAAATAATCTGACTATTTCTTAAATTCATAATTTAAAAGATTCTGAAAAAAAAGAAAGAAAGCCTTTTGGGTCAGATTTGTCAATTCCATGCACAGGAATTTTTACTATTTTTACCTCCATGGGCCTGATTAGGAGACAAGAATAAAAACAGCTCAGCTGGAGTTGTGGAGCCCTAAATCCTTGTGATTGTTATCAGGAGCTGGAGACTTTGGGAGACAATTAGGTCATAAGGGTGGAGCCCCTACGAATGGGATTAGTGCCCTTATAAGAAGACACATGAGACATGTCTCTTGGCCATGGAATACAGATAGAAGGCAGCTGTCTGTATACCAGGAAGAACACCCTCACTAAGACTCCAATTATGTTGGCACCCTGCTCTCAGATTTCCAACCTCCAGAACTGAGACACAGAGGTTGGTGAAGCCACCAGTCTACAGTATTCTGCTATAGCAGCTGGAGCTGACAAAAACATTACATATGCAGCTGTATATGGGACAGGGAAGGAACATATGTTTTTCCTTTTCTGTAATATCCATCTTGATTTTGAGATTTTAGGGCACCAGTGAACCTTATCTTATTTAGAGGATCAAGGAATGAGACACAACTGGTTCAGAAAACTTCCAAGACCAAAGCTAAGGTTGTCACATGCAGGTCTTTCCCATGGCAGGGCTTTCTCTCTCTTTAAGCTAATGCTTTTCCCATCAAATGGATGGGAGTGACTTTGGTGTGGGGTTGTAAGTGAAGTTTACTTGGTGGGAGGAAGATGGGAAGTTATCGTGAGATTATAAGCTTTCATGCCCTTGTAAACTCTTTGTGAGTCATGCTCAAACTGCAGCACTTCATCACTTGGCATGCATTTGCTGAGGTCCTACTATGGGCCAAGACCTGTGTGGACATGAGATACTGAGACAAATAGCACAGAACCCCTGCTTTCCATACTAGTGACATCTGTGTCTCCCATGACCAGAGGTACATATACTTACATAACCGCTATTAACATTTTACAAGAGTGAGGTCAGCATCATCATGGCACGAATTGTTCCTTTTTTCTCTCACCTTCAATTAACTGATTTAAAACTAACTGACCATCCATCATCAAACAAAAGCACCTCTGCACAGAGCACACCTGGAAACTTGAGCGATCCACCCATCTGTGCATCCAAAGGACCTTGGAGGAGGTTGCGGTGCCAAGGGAGCTGTTGTGTCCCAGAGTCGTGAGTTAATGACTTAAATGTAAGCCCTGATAACATAAAACTTGAAGGAAACACAGGGAAGAACCTTGTTGATACTGGTCTTGCCAATGATTTTTTGGACAAGACACCAAAACACGAAGAACAAAAGAAAAAATGAACAGATAGGACTACATCAAACTCAAAAGCTTCTGCATGGCAAAAGAAACAAGAAAATGAAAAGACAACCTACAGAATTAGAGGAAGTTTTTGCAAACTGTACATCAGATAAGGAGTTACCATCCAAAATATATAAAGAACTCATATGACTTAATAAAACAAACAAACAAAAAAAACCCACAAGCAATCTGATTCAAAAGAGGGCTGAACTAAATAGACATTTTTTTTTTCAAAAAGGACATCAAAATAGCCGATCGGCACATAAACAGTCAGCATCATTAATCATCAGGAAATGCAAATCAAAGACCACAATGAGCCATCACCTTACACTCGCTGGAATGACTACTAACAAGATGACAAAAAAGAAGTGAGAGGATGCAGAGAAAAGGGAAATCTTGTACACAGTTGATGGGAATGTAAATTGGGGCAGCCACTTTGGAAAACTATATAAAGGTTCTCAAATTAAAAATTAAAAATTAAATTACCATACAATCCAGCAATCCCACCACTGGGTTTACCTAAAGAACATGGAAACAGGATTTTAATGAGTACAGACATTTCATGCTTATTGTGAGTGTTGCTTCAGGTTCGAGGTACTGAGGTAAGGAATACAGAGCTCGGACAGTTGGAATTAAATGCAAGGAGCCATAGGCAACTGTGACATAGCTCTTTATTTCAGCAAGGGCACAACCCACCTTGCAAGGTGGTGGCATCTTTACATACATAGGTTAAACAATAGTGGCACACTGCCAAGTTATAGAAGCCTGCACCTGCCTACCAGGCACATGGTTACATAAGGGGAGAAGTGCTGACTCACTTTCACTAGGAAGTTGCTAAGGGTATCCAGAGGGAGCCTGACTGCAGCCATCTTTCTCACATGGGGGCATCATTCACATCGTGCACATCACCAAGTGAATGGATAAGGAGCTGGGGCTGACAGATGGTCTCACGCTCTATGGGATGGTGAGAACCCCACATGAAGGGCTGTTTATAATAAAGCTCCGTAGCTCTAACTTCCCATCCCCTTAGCTTCCTAGCCCTTCTGTACATAGTCCTCCCACTTGGCCTACAAGCTGAGCGTGAGCCAGTTTGCCACATCCACATGCACTGGGTTGCAACTCTTTTCCTTTTCCCCAAATCCTTTTTGGTGAGGAAAACACCTAGTTAATACTATTTTTGAGTTGGCATGTTGCAGAATATTCATACCAAGAGAAGCCAAGCACCACCTGGAGAGTTAGAGAACTCAGGTTTATTACGCCGGTGGTCCCAGAAGAGTTAGTGCTCTGAAGATCTGGGCCACAAGCTTGGGGTAAACTTACTTTTATAGGGCTTATTTGAACAGTTAGTTTTACAGTTGGCATGGACTGATTGGTTAATTTGTCCTCAGGCTGTTACAGCACATGAGAGTTGCTATGGGCTACTAGGTACCAGAGTTGTTATTGGTTACAGCAGGTGGGGGGAATTGCCATGGGCTACAGGCAGTTACATGAGATTTTCAAAGGGGAACTTAGGTAATATATCTGTTATCTAGACAGAACAAGCACAATGGGAGGATGAGTCTTTAGCTACTCTCAAGGTCACCCTACCCTTTGGCCTATGTGGCAAATATATCTACAGAAGCAGAACAAAAAGCTGTTTACAAAGTTAACCACTTGATTAAAAAAAGACACACCCAAAGCACCTCAAATCAAAGAACTCGTGTCCTCTCGGTAGAGGGAGTGGGAGAGCCAAAGCAGGTACTCCACCAGCGGTGCCCTCCCACACCCTCCTACCCCATCGCCCACCTCCCTCCCCCACTGCCCTGCACGTGGGCCACCCTCCACAACAGCCAGAGGCCTCAGGCACCAAGACAGCACAGTCAACTGCCTTCCAGCGTCCACTCAGCTAGTGACTCCAGTTGTAATCATGGGACAGTGTCAACAGGTACCCACCAGTGTGGTGGTCGCCCAACCCAGGGACTCCATCTTACACATCTCCCATAACAGACGCTAGGTCAGCAGCTGCCACAAGTCACATGCTAGGCAGCGAGTGCCACAGATGGAGTGCACACAAGATTCCAGAAGGCACACGCTGTACGCATGCTCAGGAACCGTGTACTGGGCATGCTCCTGGACCACCTTGTGGTCTGGCTTCTGGAGCAAGCGCAAAGGGTGCAGTGTGCGTGGGGGCGTCGTGTGTGTGTGAATGGGTGTGAACACACAGAGCAGGACAGCGGCTTACTGACCTCAGCTGGTCTGTGGCAGAAGGTGTGTTCCTGCTTTTGCTGTCCAGACATGGCTGAAGTGCATTATCCATCCAAGTGAATGTTCTATTGTCTGTTAAAGCACCCTCCGCCTCGCCCCATGAGGAACTGTAGTCTCTTGTGTGCTTGGACCCCTGCTCTGTACAGAAAACTAGCCTTTCCCCACCTCCCCTACCGCCCCCAGCCTCACCCCGACCACCAACCAGAGCCAGACCCGCATGCGCCGCTGGGACTTGTGGTCTCCCTGTCCAGCCTATCCATTTGTCATCCCCTTTGGCACTTAGTAGGGTTGAAAAACCACTTTATTTTACAGCATTTGAGAGCAATGCTTGATTTGAATCCAGCCTGGGTCCATTTTACTTAGGGAGTGCCTACCGTGTGTGGAATACCTTGCTAAAATTGGCAGAGGAAAGATAGCTCATGTCCCGGCCCTCGTTCTCACTTTATCTTACACAGGAAGACGAACTTGCAAGGTAGCATGTAATGAACTGAAATTACGAATTATGAGTGCTATTGGAGGTCACGGAAGGGCCGGAGTCAGGAAAACTTCCGGGAAGATGTTGGGTTTATATCAGGATTTGAAACGTGGAATGCTCTAGATTATAGGGAAGTCGCAAAAATCAAAGGATGGAAGTGGCTGGGAGTAAAAAGAAGAGATTGATCTGGTGATGGTCGCAGGTTTCTGTTGGGGTGTGGTGAGTAGGGCTTAGGTAGGAAGTGGACACGAGCGTCTTTTGGCCTCACTTTTAGAAAGTGAACCTGATCTGGATATAGATAAAACTGGACAGAAATAAAGTGATCTGAGGGATATGGAGAAACGTGTCTGCATACATGCATTCACACACACTCTTATTATTAGTTATGACTGACCTGTTGTGATTTCAAATCTTAATAAAAAAAAATCATAACTCTCTTTCCATTGGTGATTTGTTGGAAACATAACTCCTGAGAAATTGTTCTTAAATGAAAGTCAATTTCAGCACAGGGTCGAGGTTGAATCAGAGAACAATGAGCCTCCATGAGCTTCAAACTATGTGTCTTTTAAAGACATGGAAGGGCCCAGAGTTAGAGCTTTCCTCCACTTACTCTGTCTTTTCTTCCAATCTTAATCCTTCTAATAATTTTAGTCCAATCTGGAAGACTCGATCCATTTTGCCTCTCAGAAAATGTATGAGCATCTACTCCTGGTTTCTCTCTCCACCATTTGTTGCTTGTCCTAGGATATTGTGTATCTGAAGAGTGGGCATCTACTTTTAGAGGTATTGTAAGAGTTTTCAGTCTTTACAACATTATGTTTCTTTCCCACCCCTCACACCCACAGGCATGAGACATAATAATTCTAGAAAATTAATGTGTAGTTATTATAATAGCACCTGCATGTTATTTCAGTTACCTCCTGGTTAAAGGAGACCAGAACCATAGATTAGATTAGTTCTTAGAAGGAGGCATAACTTTTGCCTGGAGCACACGTTGATATGGACAAATGAAGTCACGTAGTGAACACTATTGATTTTTACATGGCCAGCTACTAATCTCCCATGTATTCTGGTAAGACCATCTTGATTGGTCCACTGGCCAGCCATTTCTCACGCACTCTCTGTGGTCCATCTTACTAGCTCCTGGTGTGCTCATGTTCCCCAGAAAGGCCAATTAATATACTGCATCACCCTGGCTACATCTATCTATTTAGGTATGAACATGTAAACCAAGACCAAGCACCGTGAGTCCGTCTAAGGATTTTTATTGCAAGTATCAGTGCAAGCACACTGTTTCAGCCTCTCTAGCACATAAAAAGAACCAGCCTGAGAACAAAGTCTATACAAATAGAAAGTGGCACCTCAACCTGGAGAAAGACAGATTCTCGAAGCCATAATTTGAGTATCTGGATCTACCCATGCTTGAACCTATTATAACCCTAGTGTTTTCAGTTATGTAAGGCAATCGTTAGTCCATAGAAGTCTTAACTGACTTATGTAAACAGTAATATACATGGAACCACTTTAAAATAGAGCCAGAGCTGCCATCTCAGAGGACCTGTCTTGCACAGTCTTATACTTCAAACCTTTGAGATGTTAAAACAGGGCAAAATAACCTTTGGACAGGCCTTAAGCAACTTTATATCCCAAAGAACTATTTACAAAAATAGCAAGAAAGCAGATATTATGACTACTGGACTGATGACTACTGCACTGAAAATTAAAAACATTGTATAGAATTAGCTGTGTTTGCTTCTCTGCACCTATAGAAATGCCTTCCTTCTATTCATGCAATTGTTCCTTAACTCTTTTTCATAAATACCCATTGCCTTTGTCTCCTAATTGGAACACAATTTGGGCTTCTCCTAATCAGTGCATTCCAAATAGCTATTCTCATTGATCTCAAATAAATGCTTGTTGCCTCTCACTTTGAAAGGCCTTTTATTTTTAGGTTAACACTTAGAAAGCAAGGCATGAAAGATGAATGAATGTACTTCTAGGGAGGAAGAAATCCCTTAATTCATCAATGTTTCCTCCTTAGCCCCTTAGAAAATGGGATTATGTTCTTCCTATTTAAAGAAATAATTGAATGAAACTTTCTAATGTCCCTTGATTATTTTCTCTTCTGCGAAGGAAAGCAAGTTAAAAATTTGACCATCGTGTGACCCATTTGTCACAGTTTACTAGGGGCCAAGTTTACTCAGCTTCGAAGCAGACACATTCACTTCTGTTTTCTTGTTGGCCTACCTGCTCTCAGGGGCAGTGAGTGTCCAGCTTTTACAGAGATCCCAGGATTTTAGATATCACTATGTGCTTGCCCATCCATCGTTTTACACTAATACCAATTTTCTGATTTTGATAATGTACTATATTTATATTACCACTGGGGGAAGCTGGCTGATGGGTACATGTGGGAACTCTTTATACTATTTTTTTGTGATTCTAAAACTATTTCCAAAAAAATGTTTTTCTAAAGAAAATGTCTTGGACAGGACTTCAGATGAAATAAGATAGATCTTAGGGTGGGTGGAGCTATAGCCACACATGCCCATTTTTGGGAAAGATGTTGTCATTGATGGCTTCTGGTTTCCTGAGTTGGTTGCAAGAAGGAAACTGTTGCGGAACCCCAGAGTGTCAGGGCCAAACATCTCCCCATACATCCTGGGGACAGAGAGGCCAATTGGAGAGCTAGTATCACCCTGATCCCCCTTCTTCCTTTGAACTGTAAAGCTGAAGACAGAATATTGGTCCAGGTGGAAGGGACGCTATGATCACAGGATTCCTGTCTCTGTTTTGCCTTGGTGAGTCTCCAGGACCGGGAAGGATGGATGAGAAATTCATGGCAGAGTGGGGGTTAGTATGGGAAATGGGACAAGAGCAGAAATGATGACTTCTGCATATTGAATATATGCCAGCTCTCACAGTTTCATAGGCTGTAATATATCCATGCTTGCACAAAGGAGATGAGGAACCCAAGGTTCAGAGATGTGTAGTAAGTAACACTTGTTTACTCAGCCAAGAAATGCAGAGCTCAGATGGGATCTCTATCTGTCTCTTCTAAACACCAGTCTCACCCTGAATGTTCCCTTGGGCAGCATCTACAGGGTGTGAAACACTGTGGGTTTGGGTACTAACCAGGAATACAGAGAACAATGCCTGGAGATGATGGATAAGAAAATTTCCTGATTCACTCAATCCTCAGTCTGATTTTAATCATGCTCAGCTTGAACATAATATAATCGAACAGACCTCAGCCTACAAAGAGGATGGCCTGGATTATAATCTTGGGTTGGTCTCATAGAAGCTCTTGACTTTGAACCAGGAGCTCCACCCCATGAAGCTCCATGTCCTCTTTCATGAGCTGGGGTGTAGAGGGAACATTAGGACTTATCATGTACCCCAGTTCCTTCCTTCTCCTTCTGGGTACAGCCCTTCTCTTTGGTGTAATGCTCCTCTTAAACACATTTGAACTTTAGAGGTGGCTGCTGTCGCTGTACCCCAGACTTCCAGCTGCAGGGAAGAATATGCTGGGCAGTCAGAGACTGGCCTCATCCTCCCCATATTCATTCCCTGTACCACAAACCCTCTCCCCTTTGAATGAGGGAGGAAACTCTATTCCCCCACTGCACACATAGTCATTATATTAAGTGGTAAGGATAAACATTGCCATCCCAGAAAACATGAGGGAAAAATATAGGTAAATGTTCAAGGATTTCTAGATAGCAAAAGAAAGAGTAATCATGAAAGCTTTGTTACAGTTCCCAATGTGATAAATCAGAAAAGTCTGCTGGAAAGTTCTACACAATCATAACTTCAGAAGGACAAACAATGGGATGGAAGTAAAAGGTAAAAGTAAAGCCAGGGAAGTATCTGTGAGGAATAGGGCAGATCTTTAACAAATTAGTTGTGCATTCTCTGTCTGCTTTGTACTTAAAGACAAGCATATCCTTCATCTCTTATGAGAGTTTCTCTTCCAGGGCTTTGTCTGGGCTACCAATATGAGCAAAAGAATGGTGAGTTGTCTCCCATGTACACTTTGTTCCTACATCCCACGTTTCATGACTTTTCCCCTTTAATCTTTGGAATTCTAAGAGAATGCTCATGATTATCAAGATGAAGAGTCAAACTAACTCTGAATTATTTCCAGAGAAACTTCCCAAACCCTCTCTCAACGCCCTGCCTGGATTTATGGTTGAACGTGGTAGTAACGTCACCCTGAAGTGCCAATGTCAGCTCCAGAATGTGACATTCATGCTAGGGAAGATGCAGGACTCTGGATACAAGGAGGAACGGAGTTCAGCAGGACACGATGCTGAATTTTTCCTCGCAGACCTGGAGCCTAAGGATGCTGGAATGTACTTTTGTGTCTACAAGACAATAGGCTCTCACGAGTGGTCAGAGAAGAGTGAATACCTGCAGCTAGTGGTCACAGGTGAGAAGAGCAGTCTCAGGTTTGCTCCTTGAGGCACCTTTTCCTTGTCCTGTGATCTGGCAGGGGAGGAAGAAATCCAGGAAACAAAAATACAGATGTAATACCTTGACTGTAGGGAAATGGGGAAATGGGAACTGAGTCTGGGGACAAAACTCTCACCAGGGATTCTGAGTGGGTCTCAATGATGTGGATGTGAGATAGTGTTTTAGAACAGAGGTATTGATAGAAAATTTGAGATGCAGTTAAGGCTGAGGGATCAAGATCTGATTGTCATGGGAGAGATAATGTGGTACAGTCTGGGGACATGCCATGCCATGCAGTGCTACATGAGGAAGACCAGGGTCAGTCCGAAGGCAGAAGGAGGGCGAGGACTGTGGGAAAGAGCCTTTATTGTGGTTTCTGTGGGAAACAACAGGCTCAGGGTTGGGGTATAGAGGCTGCCATTCATTGTCTGGGATAATGAGGCCCTAAGTGTGAGCCCAGTGAAGGAGGTGGCAGGATTGTGAATTCTGGATTGGTGGGCTTGCACTTGAAAGGCAAGCTTGAGGGAGAGTTGTTTCCCATCCCCAGGAACTAGATAACCCTGGGAAGAGAATCCCTCCAGGGTCAGCAAGGTCAAGGCATTAAATGCAGAAAATAAAAGACATGGTTAATACAGAGAGAAGGGTGAGAACATCTCCAGGTGCAGTGGAAAACGGGAAGCCTTGGTCCTTCCCTTCACCTCCATTGCCTTGTTCTCTTCAAGATCACTTCTAAAACCTTCTTTGTCAGTCAGTGTAGACCCTAAAATGACTCCAGGCCACAGTATGACACGCCAGTGTTTGATTCCATGCAATGGAATTGAGTGTATCATTACTGCTCTGCTGAAAACACAGGATCCCCAAACCACTATAACTCAAGAAACTAAGAAAAAAAACCTAATTGATCATCATGGTAGCATAAGACATCCCTTATTTCTGTCCCTTCCCTTCAACAACAAAAACTCAGCATCATCTATCCACAAACAAAAGTGCCTCTGTGGGGAGCCATGGGGTTCAGCATCACATGCTGAGGGAACTGGGAGAAGTCTTATCTATCTGTACATCAGGTAGCAGGCAGACAAACCTTGGTACCAGCTGTGCAACCAGTTGGAGACTGTTAACCAGTTCTAGCCCCTCTTGGCTGTGGTCTGAGAGCACCTGAAGAATGTGGACATGGAAAATCACCTAAGGATGAGAGAACCTTTGTGTAAGTCTACACACTGAGGCTGAGTCACAAAGAAATAGAAAAGCTGAACAGACCAGTCAGGATAAGAAGATTGAGTCAGTAATTAAAAATCTCCCAACAACAACTACAAAAAAAGTCCAGGAATCAAAAGTTTTCCAACTTAAAAAAAAAAAAAAAAAAAAGGTCCAGGACAAGATGGCTTTGCTGGCGAACACTACCAAACATTTACAGAAGAAATAATACCAATTCTTCTCAAATTCTTCAAAAAAATTAAAGATGGGAAACTCTCCTACACTCATTTTACTCTAATACCAAAGCCAGATAAGGACATTACAAGAAAAGAAAATTGCAGACCAATATCCTGCTAAATACATAAGCAAAAATTCTCAAGGAAATGTTAGCAAACTGAATTAACCAGCACATTAAAAAAGATCACATACCGTGGTCAGGTGAGATTATTCCCTGAGATACAAGGATAGTTCAACATACATAATGTGATACATCCCATTAATAGGATGAAGGATAAAAATCATATAATCATCTCGATAGGTGCAGAAAAAGCACTGGACAAAAGATAACATCCTTTCAAGATAAAAACTCTCAACAAAGTGGGTATAGAGGGAATATATCTCAATATAGGAAAGGGAATTTATGACAAATCTATAGCTAATATACTCAATGGTGAAAGGTTGAAATCTTTTCCTCTAAGATCAGGTGCCCACTCTCACCTCTCCTATTCAACAGAGTATTGGAAGTCCCAGCCTGAGCAATCAGGCAAGAAAAGAAATAAAAGGCATATAAATTGCTAAGGAAGAAGGAAAATTGTCTTTATTTGAGGATAATATAATCTTATATATAGAAAATCCTGAAGACAAGACCAAAAAACTGTTAGAATAAATCAACAAATTCAGTTAAGTTGCAGGATATAAAATCAACATACTTTAATCAGTTCCATTTCTATACACTAACAACAAAATATCTGAAAAAGAAATAAAGAAAACAATCCCATTCACAATAGCATCAAAAACAACATACTTAGAAATAAATTTTACCAAGGAGCTGAAATAGGGACAATGAAAATGACAAGAGTCCAATGAAAGATAGTGAAGAAAACAGAAACAAATGAAAAGACATCTCATATTCATGGATCAGAAGAATTAGTATTGTTAAAATGTCCATATTCCCTAAAGCTGTCTATAGAGTCAATGCAATCTCTATCAAAATTCCAATGGCATTTTTTTGCAGATATAGGACAAACAATCCTAACATTTCTATGCAATAGACAAAAGACCCTGAATAGTCAAAGGAATCCTGAGAAAGAACCAAACTAGATGTACCACACTTCCTGATTTCAAACTATATTACAAAGCTATAACAATCAACACAGTTTAGTTCTGTGTTAATAGACACAATAGACACATACATCAATAAAACAGAATCAAGAGCCCAGAAACAAACTCTCATATATATGATTAACCAATATTTGACAAGGGAGCCAAAAGTACTCATTGGAGAAAGGATAGTCTCTTCAGTAAATGGTGTTGGGAAAACTGGATAATGACATGCAGAAGAATGTAATTGGAACTTCATCTTAACACCACTCACAAAAATTAACCCGAAATGGATTAAAGACCTCCCTCCAAACCGTAAAACTTCTAGAAGAAAAACATAGGGGGAAGTCTCCTTGACAATGGTCTTAGCAACAATTTTTTGAGGATATGACGCCAAAAGCGTAAGAAACAAAAGCAAAAATAAATAAGTGGGATACATCAAATGAAAAAGCTTCTGCACAGCAAAATAAACCATCAACAAAATGAAAAGGCAACCTAACAAATGGGAGAAAATGTTTTCAAAATGGTGCTATTTCCTGGGATAGGAAAGATTGGGAAGGGATAGGATTGGAAGGCAGGGAATTAGCAGTGTCATTCATAACTATTTTGTTAATGAAAACAATACTAAACTCCAAGAGTATTAAGAGAAGTAATCTCATGTTCTGGCCCTTGTTTGGGGCCCCAGTGAGCACCTAGAATGTGGAGAAGACATTCTTCTCTCCACTACCCAAAGAGTCCATAAATAAAACATGAGAACTTATGTCCCTGAGGTCCCCATATAATCATTGTGATTACTTCTCTTGCACACTGTTTTTTAGATGACCATGATGGACCCGGAGCTTCCTCAGTAAAAACAGGTAAGATAATTAAGAAGAGTTGTTTTTCCCAATTCTATCCACCTTATGAGACAGGGGATCCCCATTTGATTAAAAGGAACAAGGAGAATCTTAATGCCCACTTTATTAATATGATTGGAGAAAATAATACCCTTTTTGAGAAGATGACCTTTAAGCACTCCCACATCTGAAAAATCTGGTGAGTAAAACATCATAAGATGCATTGGCTGCCATTTTATATAATGAAAAACGATGGTGGCATTTTGTGTAGTTTGGGGGGTAGTTTATGTGACTGGTCTGCGAAAGAGGACTGGGACTTGCGGAGTCAAGGTACTTTGGGAATATATACGATTAAAGAACTTTAAGTTTGAAGCTAAAATTTTAAAATTTTAAAGATCTCAAAAATGCTGCTTTTCCATGAGGAATTGACTAAGATTCTGTCCTCAGGTTCATAAAAATTGGGGCTTTTTGCAGCTTTAGACTGAAACAGGAGCTCATCCAGAATTTAATGGCATCTAAATGCTTAATCTTCTCCTCAACTTTTTTTTTTGTTTGTTTTTTAGCAACTTATAACCTGTCTGCAGTCTACTCCAAAGAGCCAAGATTGTTAAAAGTTGTTTTGAGAGCCTATGCTGGTATAATTCATTTTTTCGAAAAGTGTCCTTGCAAAATAAGTACTTGTGTTAGAAACATTTTTATTCAGTTTCAGTGGGCTTGGGGCATGGCTGTTACTCCAGCTATGTGAACGTAGTTCATGCCAGGAAATGTTTTCTTGGAGAGCTCTGAAATCTGATAGAGTCAAGGTGCATGGAAGTATCAAGAAATGAAGTAGGAAGTGTAGTGGTGTGTGAGAGGGAAGAGGAAGAGAAGCTTTTATATTTTCAGTTCTTGTATAATTTATTTTCTTTTTTATTGATGTATCATTCACATTCTAGGACTCCGCCCTTTTAAAGCATACAACTCAGTCGCATTTAGTATATTCGCAAGACTGTGCAATTATCTCCACTGTATAATTCTCCAAGTGAAATCTCGCACCCACTAAGCAGTTATTCTCCATCCCATCTCTCCCACCAGGCCTTGCCAAACATTAATCAGCTGTCTCACTGTATGGTATTGTCTCCTCTGGGTGTTTCCTATAAATGAATTCACATAGCATGTGGTCTTTTGAGATTGGCTTCTTTCACTTAATGTTTTCCAGGTTCATCCAGGTTGTAGTGTGCGTCAGTACTTCATTTCGTTCCTTGGCCGAATGCTATTCCATTGTGTGTATAGAGCACCTTTTGTTTCTGCACTGATCGGTTGATGTGCAGTGTTGATATCTTCTGGCTATTGCAATTAATGCCTCTATGAACATGAGTATACAAATATATCCTCTCAACTGGGCGTCTACCTATGAGTAGAATTGCTGGGACATATGGTAACTCTATGTTTAATTTTTTGAGAAACTACCAGACTGTTTTCCAATGTGACTGCAACATTTTACCTTCCTACCAGTCAAACATGTGGGCCCCAATATCTCCACATTCTTGCCAACGCTTGTTAATTACTATTTTTATTATTGCCATCCTGGTAGGTGTATATCATTTCTTAAAATGTACTTTCTGAGTTTACATTTATACCACCACAGTTCTAAACAGAATAACAAATCTTAAGAACAGATATGCTGTCCCCAGCCTGTGTACATGTGCCTCAAAGCTGCCAGTAGGAACCCTGTGCCCTAATTCTGTGTAGACTGATAATGAATTTCATCACCTAACTTTGACACAAGGCCAGGCTTTCTCTTTGGGGCCAGGCTTTCTCTCTGGGGTCAAGCTGAATGCCATTGCTCAGTCAATTCCCTCAGATCAATTTCACAGATGCTTTGTAATTTATTTTGGAAATTTGTAAATGGAGATGTGAAATTTGTAAATAGAGACGTGGATATCTCAGGATGAACTCAGTTCAATGGGTTGTGGGGCCATAGGAAGAGGACAATTTTGCAATAATTTACTTCTCATTTCTAGTGAATTGCTATGTGAGAAAACCTGTAGCCTGGACAAGGGAGGAGCTGAAGGGTTAAGGCAGGGCTGATGTTTGTCCACTTCCACTGAGGGACCCTGATAGTCCAGAAACAGCTGTTCCTGCCTTGTTTTCATACATCGATGGAGTTGCTCTGATAGAATTCTTGCTTTTGAGAGTCTCTTTGATTTGGCACCACCGAAAGCAGACTCTTAGATAAGTATTAGTGCAAAGTGACACTGTCAGAGAGTGGGGAAGAAGGATTTTGAGGAAAAAAGACCAGACAACATTGGGGTAGTCCAGTCCTTCAGCTGGTATCTTTTGCTCAATCCTGCAGGGAAGTGCAGGACACAGAGAGGTCACGAGTATAGGAGGCTGGGGAGCCAAGTCATTCATGCTCCCACAAAGAGCAGTCATTAGTAAAGGGGTGACCCTGAGGCATATAAACTTCAAGGCATTTGGGATCCTTCCAGATGCAAATATTCACTAGGAAAGGGAAAGAAACCATGATCAAGAGTGCATAAAGTTGGTAAAGGGGTCTGGGGAACATGGTGCAGGAGCAATGACAGTATTTGCTATAGAGGGAGATGGGCATGGGTGGGATTTGGGTGAGGAAACCATCATTGTCACTGCAATCTCATATACCATACAGTGAGTCAGATTCTAGACTAGGTGCTGTCAACCCTGTGCTTTTCATCATTACCCGTCTCTTCAAGTTAGGTGTTCTTATTTCCTTTTCTTCGCTCCTGTTTTTCCCAGCCTCATTGAAGGTATAACTGATAAGTAACGCAAAGTATATAATGTGTTGATCTGATATGTATACATTGTGAAAGGATCCCCCATTGAGTTAATGAATACATCTCCCAACTTCCCTCCCATATTCACCGTTTTTTTTTTTTTTTTTTTTTTTCTTGTAAGAACGCTTAAGATCTACTCTCCTGGCAAATTTTAAATAGACAATGCAGTATTATCAACTATAGTCACTGTGTTATACATTAGATCTTCAGACCTTTTAACATTTTATAACTGAAATTTTGTACCTTTTTACCAGCTTCTTGCTATCCCCCTCCACCTCCCAGCAACCACCATTATACTCTGTTTCTATGAATTATTATTAGTTATATTCACACATAAGTGATACCATGAATTATTTGTCTCTGTCTAGCTTATCTCACTTAGCTTAATGCCCTCCAGGTCCATGTTGCAAATGGCAGGATGTCCCTCTTTCTCACAGCTGAACAACATTTAGTGTGTGTGTATACATATACATAAACATATACATACATGTATATATATGTGTGTGTGTGTGTATAACTGAAAATTTGTACCTTTTCACCAGCTTATTATATATATGTAATGATTCTGGAACTGGGTGAGAGTGTGGGCTTCCGTTTATCTGTCATTGGACTTGTCATCAACTCTGTAGCATTACAGTTTAGTTCGATACATATGTTATCTCATTAGATTACCAGTTCTCTGAAGCATGTTTAGAATATCATGTCTTTTGAATTTTGACAGCTGGTGGCCAATCCAGAGTGACCCTGACCTTGTGGCAGACTAGCTAAAGACTTAGACACATGAGGATCCAAGCCCCTCCTGCTTTTGGGGAACTCAGCTGACTTCCTGTTGTTTGGTTTACATATGAATGAAATATGTCGACCCACTTAATCTCCCCAATGTCCAGTAAAGTACCTATAATTGTTATCTTCACTTTGAGTGGGGAAATGAAAGTTCAGGCAGATTAAGCAAAATGACCAAAGCAATGGGACATTCTTGCTCTGAAGAGTCAGCTCCATGTTTTTAAAATTTATTTTCCAATTACAGTTGACATGCAATATTATATTAGTTTCGGGTATACAGCATAGTGATTAAACATTTATATACCTTACAAAGTGGTCACCCCTGACTAATCTAGTACCCATCTGACATCATACAGAGTCATTATAATATTATCGACCTTATTCCCTGTGCTGTACTTTACATCCAGTGACTATTTTGTAAATATCAATTTGTACTTCTTAGTCCCTTTACTTTTTTCATCCAACCTCCCAACTCCCCTCCCATCTCTGTATCTATGAGTTTGTTTCTGTTTTTTTTTCTTTTAGATTCCACATGTAAGTTAAATCATATGATATTTGCCTTTTTCTGTATGACCCAGCAATTCTACTTCTGAGTATTTATCCAAATAAATTAAAAATAAATTAAAAACACTAACTCAAAAAGATATATGCGCCCCTATATTCACTGTGGCATTATTTACAGTAGCTAAGACATGGAAGCCACTTAAGCGTCTACCAATGAATGATCAGATAAAGAAGAGGTGGTACATATATACAATGGGACAACATGGATGGACCTAGAGGGTATTATGCTGAGTAAGATAAGGCAGCTGTTCTGGTAAACTTCGATAGTGTGTTTCAGGAGTCAAACCGTTTCTCTGTCCTGCTCCTCTCCCTCCAGACACCAGAATCATCTTTGTCACCACCTTCAGCTGCCTCATCATCTTTCTCCTCTTCCCTTCTATCTTCCTTATCTACAGATGCACTCAGCATGGTGAGTTCAGAGAAGCACTGGTTAAAAACGCTGGGAAGGGAAGTAAAGAGAAGGTTCATTAGATAAATCCCCCCGTATATTCTCTTACAGGTTCATCACATGAAGAATCCACCAAGAGGTAGATCTACTTGGCCAGTCTTGTGCCCTGCTTAACTCTTATTCCATCCTCCAGAGATCCCATTTGCACAGACCCACCCTCGTGCCCAGCCCCACCCTCTTCCCTGTGACAACCCCTGTCTCCCAGCCTACACTGTGACCTTTCTCCTCTCCTCTCCAAAACCCTTATCGTCCCTCCAAATCATCAGATCCCAGGCTTTAATGTGCGTTTCTCTCTCAGAACCAGGCATTCCAGATTTCCCAAGCAGGAGGCTTCAGGTAAGCAATAAGGGAAGGACCTAGGAGAGAAACACAGTATAGAAAGTCACCAGCTCAACTCCTGCCATCTGGGAATTGAATTTTTTTCCCTCTCACTCACATTGCAGATTTGTCCAACCCGGAAAGTGTATCGCTTTCGGTGAGTTTTCCTCTTCAGAATCCCCCCCAAGGGCTCGCTCACCACCCAGGCTAGTCCTGTCTGCTTCCTGGTTTCTACCATACTCTGTTTACATGGACGCTCCCAATGCATATAATTAGGAAGCCAATTAATTCCATGTTTAAAATGTTCTTTGACTGAACTACTAAAGACAGAGAGTAGAACAGTGGTTACCAGGAGCTGGGGGTCAGGTGAATTGGGGAGGTGCTGTTTAAGGTACAAACTTATAGCTTGTAAATAAATCCTGGAGATCTGGCACACAGCATAATGATACAGCCCACAACACTGAATCATAAACTTGAAAGTTGCTAAGAGGCTAAATATTAATTGTTATTACTACACACACACAAACACGCAAAAGATAATTGTGTGCCAGTATGAATGTGTCTGCTAAGGTCAAGGTTGTAACTAAATTGGAATATATAAATTTACCAAATCAACCCTTTGTATACCTTAAACTTACACAATTTTATATATCAATTATATCTCAAAAAAAAAAAAAAGGGAGATAAAACAAATGCCATGTGTTTGGAATTACCAAGTAGCTGAATCCCAGCTCCCATTGTCTGCTACTTATAGCCACTATGGTCTGAGACAAATTACAAAATCTCGGTGGTTTCGACCCTTAATTTCCTATCAGATCTAATGGGAATCAAAAACCCCATTTTAAAGGCTTGTATAAATCTTGCAATGTCATAAAAGGTTTACTGGCATTTCCAGCAAATTGAATGTCAGATGGACAGCATAAAAGCATCAATTAACAAATGTTAATCAATTTACATCAATCGATTTTTTTTTTACTATTTAAAATACAGCCTCTTTGATTTAACATTAATTAGCATTTCATCTAAGAGCAGTATCAGTTAACATTTATACATTTTTTCCGCAGGACACAGAGGTTCATTGACTCATTGTTTAAGTCAAAGCAAATAAAGGATTACCAAAAGGTGCATACAATAGTTCCCTTTGCATTTAAAAAACATTTATGCACATTGCATTCATTTAGGTAGGTATTTTTAAGTTATGAAAAAGCATAGTCTATAGGTTCACAAATGCAACATCAACGAACAAATCTGGTCTATTTCAAATGCTGAGTTCATGGCATCAATTAGCAAACTATAATAATTTTATATAGCAAAAATATTAGATAGCTAAAAAATAATATAATAACAATATTATGATTTGGTATCTCTATATAGTGGAATACTATTCAACTATAAAAAGGAAGAAACACTGATACATGAGATAAATGGATGCACTCCAAATATATTTTGCCAAGCAAAAAATGCCAGATACAAAAAACTATATGTATTATTGTTCCATTTACATAAAAGCTCAAGAAAAGGCAAATCAGTAGTTGCCTATGGCTGGGGTGGGGGTAGGGTGGACAGGCACGAGGGAATTTTGGGGAGTAATGGATCCTCTAAAACTGTATTATGGTGATGGCTGTATCATTCTATAAATTTACTAAAAGTCATCAAATTGTATATTTAGAATAGGAGGATTTTATGGGAATTTAATAGGTAAATTATAGATTATTTATAAATTATGTCTGAATAAAGTTGTTTAAAACAACAATACAATATTACATTACCAGTAGGTATTCTTACAGGATGGTAGTTCTTATTCTCAAAAGCATACATTTGCAGTGATTTTTATTAGTGCCAGTTAATACTGGTTGTCAGTATTGTTTTATTAATAATAAAATGATATTGTGTCTCCTTAAAGCAATGGCATGGTCCCATGGAACTTTAGGGAGCAATATTAACGTCCTATAGCTGCGTTGTCCAATACCGCAACCACCAACCACATATGGCTATTGCGCATTTGAAATACATCTGGTGTGACCTTAATTTTTAATTTAATTTTAATTCATTTAAATAGCTGTATGTGGCCCATGGCCACCAAATGAGACAACTCAGCTTTAAATGCCCATGTGTACTCATCTCTTTTCCCCAAAGACTGAAGACCCCCAGGAAGTGACCTATGCTGATCATCAAGGCACCATTGACAGCAACTTCTGTCCCCACTGAGGAGCCATTGGGATCTGTGACTGTGCAACGTTGAAGGTGTAGGACAGCAGAAGCCACGGGAGGAAGGGCGTCTTTCCCTGGGAAGCAGAGTATGGATTAAGATGGCTGAGATGACCAGATGTACAGAAGTCCAGGTCACCTGTGTCCTTGGTGCACGATCCATAAAAATAAAATTAGGTTTCTCCCCTCTTGCTTTCACTCCTCTCAAAAATTAGTGGATGGATTTTCCCAAAATATGGAGTGTGACTTTAGTATGGAATGACCTAATACATAGGCTAAGTAAGAATACAGACTATATATACAGGAGATGGTGGTACTGGTAATATTCACTTAGGAAGTTCTGGAAGGCACCACATAAATAGGGAGTGGTTTCCCCAGAGAAACTTGTGTGGTTGCTGTCCGGTGAGGCATTCCATTGACACGGGGGTTTTGAAAAAGATTACAAAATATAAGCCACGAAGGTAGACACTCAATTCTCAGCAAGCAAAAACACCCTGTGTAGCATGTACCCCAGTAAGTAGCTAAATATATATTTGGTTCATGATTCTTTCATGCCTTGCTGGGCAGCCATGTACTCTCAGGTCAAGATCATTTTCCTCTCTTCCATGTATGTAGGACTTTTCTTTGTACCATCACATTCCTGTTTATATTATTTCTTTACTAGTATTAAAATCCACGGACACAATTAAGTTAGACTTGGAGAATACAGTTGGATTTTGTCATCTGATACCCAAAACTTAATTTATGTGACTATTCCATCATAAGAATTTTTCTGAGTGTGAACTTTTTTGAGTGACAGTGGCACCTAATGACATAAATAAAAGAGCTTTGCTCCCAAAGTTTCATCACTCGATCATATTTGAAAGTCATTTTTAATATATGAATGAATGAAAATGTAAAGATTTGGAATGTATGTATAAACATTCCTAACATATAAGCATATGTTGGATAGCTTTTCTCTTTTCAAATTTTTAATTATGAAATAATTCGATCATAAATAAAAATACCAAATAACATAAACAGAAATATGTGCGCTGGCCTTATTTTCTAGACACAAACATTTTGCTATGTTTTTCTCTCTGCCACTCCCACTCTTTCCTCCCTCTCCTCCTCAGAGGTAAACACTAACCAAGGTTCTGTATATTATTCCTATACATTTTTTTCCATACTTTTACTACACAGGCATCTATTACTAATCAATATGTGGCACTATTCTATATGTTCTTTATAAATTCATATATGGAATCATATTGTATATTACAATTGTGTGACTGTTTTTATTGCCCTCGACATTATGCTTTCGAAATTCATCCAGGTGATTTTTGTGGGTCTAGCTCATTGCTTACTGTACAGAATTTAATAGTTAATCCTGCCATGCATGAGGCACTGTTACACACCACAATATAGGCGATCTTGAAAACAGTATTATTATAAGTGAAAGAAGCTAGACATAAAAAAGCTACATATTGTAGAATTCCATTTATATGAAATATCTAGAGCGGACAAATCTTTAGAGACAGAAAGCAGATTAGTGGTCTCCAGGGACTGGGTGGAGGGTGGGGAGAGACCACAAAGGGGTACAGTGTTTCTTTTTAAGATGATTAAAATGTGTGGAATTACATAGTGGTAAGGGTTCCACAACCTTGTGAAAATACTTAAAAAAACCACTGAATTGTGCACTTTGGAAACGTAGATTTTATGGCATGTGAATTATATCTCAATAAAACAAATTTTTAAAAAGAATTCGGTAGTACGCACAAACCACAATTTCTTTTTATTCTTTCCTCAGTTGCTAGATATTTGGGTTGATCCCAGTGCTGCAATAAACACCCTTGACCCTGCCTTTGCGTTCACATGTGTAATCTCTTGGGTAGATATTTAGAAGTAAAATCTGTTTTCTATAATATCCGAGCCTTTCATCCCAACAGGAGATGTAAAATGATAACTAAGGTGATTTCGCTTATTATATTTCTACCAAGATATATATATACATTTTGAGTCCTCCACATCCTTGCCAATTCATAAATGTTTAATTGTATCATTTTTGCTGATTAAAATATGTGAATTCATAACCCATTCTAAGATGCCTATGTAAAGATATCTCACTGTTGCTTTAATTTGCATTTTCCTGATTATGGGTGAGGTTTATTGACCACTCAGGGTTCCTCTTCTGTGAATTGATGGTTTCTCTCGGTTGTTCCTTTTTCTGTTGAATTGCTGGTCTTTTCCTTAGTGATCTGAAGGGTGTATTTACACAGTAGGCATACCTTTCTTGTGTAAGCTGTCTGTTGCAAATATCTTGTATTTTCATTTCTTTTATACATTTTAATGTTGGCTACTCAGAGTAACTAACCTTTTCATTTATATTTGGAGGCCATTCTTTGTGTCATGGCTACCTTTACATGAGAAATATACTCTCCTATACATTCTTCTAAATTTTAAATTTAAAAAATTTTATTTTTCATATTTAATCCATCTGAAATTAATTCTTGTCTAAGGTGTGAGGTATATAGATCTAACTTTTCCATTTGGAACCTCAATTGTCCCAGTGCTTTTTATTGAAAGGCCTGTGCTTTTTCATTCAAATTGTGTCTTCAAGTTAATAAAATAAAGTCATTTCAATTTCTTCTATACCACCTTCCATTAGTAGATTAGGTCAGACATTTGAATGGAAATGACAAAAGGAAAAAATCTAACTTAAAAAGAATTTAATCATGTAATGAAACTAAACAAAAGACTAAGCTAAAGATAGCCTCAGACAACTGCCTCCATGTACTCGAATGTTCTTTAGACTTTCCTTCTCTATTTCTATTTCTGTGCTATCATTATTATTTAAAGCAGCTGCGCCTATGAGCTTGGAGATGATGGTGACAATTCCAGGCTTACAGCCTTGCAGACTTTTAGCCAAAAAGGCAAGGAGGGCTTTTTATTGGCTAGATCAACTTGGAAAAAGATAATATCAGCTACCTTTGGAAGATGCTAGAAAGCCAACTCACAAAAGTTTTAAATACAGAACAAAAAAATCTAGCATTTACCCTGCCCTTCATTTATAACCTGCACCCCAGGACAACCAAATAGTTAAGGAGGCAAAGTGTCTACTCATACAATTACTACAACTAATATGCAAAGAAAACTTCCAGTCTTACCTTTGGCTAAAGCATGCCCACCTTATCAGGAGTAATAACAGAAGAGGTTTTCCACATAGAAAACTGTCAATGCATGATAGATAAAATGCCCAGAGAAAAAGCAGAAGGGAAATCTGATGGTTAGAATCAAAAGGGAATAGTTTCCCAAAGCCTCACCAATAACAGTGGCAGAACCAACTTAAAACCCAGGCTCCTGCTGATGCCTAAACCAGAGGTTGGCAAACTTTTCCTGAAAAGAAGCAGAAAATAATATTTTCAGCTTCTGTCAGTCATCGGATCTCTGCTGAGACTACTCAACTCTACTGTGGCAGCTGTGGACAAGTAAGTGCGGCTGTGTTATAATAAAACTTTATTTACAAACACAAGTGGTGGTCCATAGTTGGCCTACCCCTGTCCTGGAACGGTGTGTTTTGAAATCTGATCAGACTGCTAGAGTAAGAGTTGAATGAAACCAGGCAATATGCATGTAGGGTGCAAGGGAAGGCTCTTTTTGCCCTTTTCTCAATTTCTAGATCTGTAAAAGTAGAAAACAAGCAGGACTGATTTCTGGGGTCCTTTCCATCAACATCTTTGTCTTTGACCTGCTAAGCTTCCAGGGCCATCCTTCCAATTGTGGGTGTGGTTTTGCGAAGGGGAGTGGGCAACAATGTGCCTTTGGGAAGAGACCCAGCTGGTTCTGCAGCTTGGATGGGGCCTATTTGGTATGAAGCTTAGCACCTTGTGGCTTTGCTTTTGCAGTGTTTCATTAAAAATTCAGTGAAGGACTCCAGGTTGAGAAGGGGGAAATAGGGTCAATCGCAAAGAGTCCTCTTGAGTCTGGGGCCCATGCCAAGTCCTCATTCTCCCACCTCCTTTATTTCTATTTTCACACCTCTCTGAGCCAGGAGAGAGGCATGGAACAGAAGAAACCAATCCTACCAATACCTTGATCTCAGAATTCCAGCCTCCAGAACTGTGAGAAAGTAAAATTCTGCTGTTTAAGCCTCCCAGCCTGTGGTAGTTTGTTTTAGTGGCTGGAAAAGATTAATCCAGGGAAGCAGGAAGGGAACAGGAGACAAGGCCATGTATAAACCCAGCTCCAAGCACTGGCATATGCTTCATTGTCCCATTGGAATTCATTAGCAAAACATAGATGCAAAGATAAAAGAAGAACTTCAAGATGGTGACCACTGGACATTAAACCCTGAACACAGGGTCTCCTTCTGAATGCCAGGTCCTGGTTGCACTGGGTACACCCATGAAGCTGGCAGTGTTGGTATCTCACTTTAACCAGAAGTTCCAGCAAGGGCACATCTGAGGTAGCATCGACTTGTCCCCCCTCCTCACCAGTGTCAGGATAACAAGGTCACACAGAGGAGTAACAAGGTGTGTGGTGGATGGAGTATTTCTCTGTTCCATTTGCCAGAGAAGTCATTCTCTCTAAAACTTGGGCTCCCTTGGCTACCATCTGTCTGTCTCACCCTGTGGAGGAAGCTGGTCTTTCTTGAGAAACATGAAAATGACTTAGAGAGCACCCAGGACAGGAGATGGAGCGACAGTGCCTTCAGCTTTTGCTGTCTCAATTGCTTCCAAAACTCAGCCTCCCTTCTCTCCTTGAAGCTCTCTTGTTCGATCATTCCTGGAACCCTGCATGCCCAAAACAAGAGAAAACAAAACACAAAAACGTCCTTTGAGTCTAAGCTAGTCTGAGAAGGAATTCTGTTTTGACCAGAGTCTTGATAAGTGTTATTAAAATTGATGACTCTAACATAAATTATTAATGGACATCTGTTCTAGTATCCATCCTCCTTAAATCACTATAGTAAATCTTCAATTTAAGTGAAGGGATTCTTGACTATTTATTTTCTGAAATCACAAGTGCAGTACCCAGTGTAGTCCAGTTTTGTCTTCTTAACTTGTGTCACCCACAGAGGACATGCCAACAAGAAGCTAAGAACCCCTGAAAGAAGAGAATTCTTTTTTTTTTTTTTTCCCAGACAGTGTCAGATATAAGAAGTTCGGGCAGATTTATGTAAACTTGGGAAGATTTCTTAAAATCTCTGGAACTCCATGACCTCATCACAGACACCAGTATCTCATAGGGTTGTTGTGAGCTGTATGACCAACAGCGACCAGTTTTCCCAGAACCGGGGGATTTCCAGGATGTGGGAACGAGGAATTTCCCAGGACATGGGAATTTCAGGGCTAAAACTGAGTCCGTCTCGGGCAAATTGTGATGAGTTGGTCACCATAGTTGTAAGCATATGTGCTGTAGAGACAGATGTAGGCAGGATAATTACAGTGAATTAGAAAATGACTTCTTCCTTTTCCCCCATCCCCCTATCATACCCACCTCCTAGGTCTAATTCTTTACCTGTGCCCTTGGGGAACACCCACGGCAAGTCTCATGACATTTACAGTCACCTTGGTATAAAGACTGACAGTCACTGTTGCTCTTTTTTTTTTCTTTAGTCACATGGCAAGGGAAAAAGGTAGCGTCAGTCCAGTAATTGAAATGATTTGGACAGGTTGCCTGCAGCTGCAATGGGCATAGCCAGCTTTTTATTTGTACTCCCCCTTCCGCTCTCTCTTCAGGAAGCAGTCCTCACCTGCAATTAGTTCTCGATGCCTGTAAATGCATCATTTCCTCCAATTAGTTACCCTCAACCTTTGGGGTGGTGGGGTGTCCATCAGCTCAGTTCCAGCTTCTCTCTGCATGGTCCACCTGCCACCTCCAGGTGGCGCTCGTGGAAAGAAGCGGTCCATTTGACGCTTTCCCACTCTAGAAGTTTGAAGTGAGAACTCTTCATCCTCACCAGCTCCTTCCTTGGAGAGAGGATGAGACTCACAGCAGGCCATGAACAGCCCCTCCTCAATGCAGCTCATTAATTATGGCTACCATGCTGCCAGTTGCAGGTTTTCAACAGAACATGGAAATCCGGCTTTGGATGTAAAATTTTCTGATGTTTAAAGACGGGATGCTGACTCAAAAACAAATTTGTTTTTGAGGTTCAACCACGTTGAAGCATGTACCTCATTCCTTTCTGTGAGCCAATAACATTCCATTGTATGGACACAGCCCATTCGGTTTATCCATTCGTCCAATGATGGACATTTGGGCTGCTCCGTGTTTGGGCTATTGTGAATAGTGCTGTCTGGAACATGCATGCACAAATACTTGTCGGAACACCTACTTTTAATTATATGAAACACCCAGAGCAGAGAAATCCATAGGGACTGAAAATGGATGAGTGGCTGTCAGGAGTTGGGAGGAGGGGAAAATAGGGAGTAATGGTTCCATGGGTACCAGGTTTCCTTTGGGGGTGATGAAAATGTATCAGAACTAGGTGGAGATGATGGTTGCATAACATTGGAATGTCACTAAGTGTCTTCAATGCCACTGAATTGTTCACATAAAAATGATTAATTTTACATTACATGTCTGTGGGTCTTATCCAACCCTCTGGCCATGAGTTTCAATCTTCTTTAGACTTTAGAAAAAAGACACACATTACACAGAAAAACACACAGTAGGTTTCATTTACATAACATTCAAAAATAAGCAAAACGAAACAATACTTTTAAAAAAGAATAAAATTATAGTTTGTAAAAATATAAAGAAGAGCAAGAGAAAGATTTGTTCAAAGTTAGGGTTGTGGTCGGTTATCTATGAGAGTTGGGATTATCAGCAAGGGACAGACCAGCAGCTTCCAAGATACTAGTTTTCTTAACCCAGGTTTTTACAAAATGAGAGTTTTTAATTTAATTTTTTACATGGGATGTTGGCTTTTACACACTCTTTTGCATATATGCTATGATTCACATTTATAAATAAAAGTTTGCTGAATTTAAAAAAGATGCATGTGGATGTGGGATAAAACGTTAACAGTTAGTGGATCTGAGTAAAGAGTATGCAGGTCTTCGGGACACTACTTTGACTCTTCTCTATCAGTTTGAAACTATGTTCAAAAGTTTTTAAATGTATACCAAAAAAAAACTCCAGGAAGGGTTGTAGATTTCAAGAAGCTTCTATTTCAGTGCAAATTGGCAATTATAAAAATAGTCACAGGGATGTAAGTACAGCGCTTAGGGAATATTATCAATAATATTGTAATAACTACAGACAGTGTCAGATGGGTACTGAACTAATCAGGGGAATCACTTCAAAAGGTATACAAATATCTAACCACTACTATACTGTATACCTGAAACTAATATAATATTGAATGTTGACTATAGTTGAAAAATTAAAAAATTATAAAAAATCTATTTTCTTTCACTTCAAAAGATAAGGTAAAAAGACACAAATTAATGCTGTGATAAATTATCTCATAGTATGATGTGATTCCTGTTAGTCATCTTTGAAGGGTCTCTACTCCCTTCTCCCACTTCTGGAAAGTCCGTGAAGACCCCAGGTAGGACAGAGAGGCTGAGGGAAGACCCTACTGGACAAAGAGCCATGTTCCTAAGACCAGAGGCCCTGCCCCCATGGCAGACACCTCTCTGGGCTTCCCTGAGCTGGCTGAGCACAAAGTCAAGTAGAAAAGAAAGTCGGTGAGTCCTATTCCTAGCACTTATCTCAGTTCATAATTACACATTCGTTAGTGTGATTACGTGATTAATATCTGTTTCCATCACCAGACTGTAGGCTCCTTGGGGATCCCTTTTCATTCCCTACTGTATGCAGAGCCCAAAGTGCCACTCAATAAATAATAACAGCAGCAAGACTGATGGAGTAAGAACTATGTGTCAGACAGTCTGCTGGGGCCATGCAGGGAGTACGAGGGCATTTACTTCTCGCAAGGACTCCAGGAGGTTAAGTATTGCCACAAGCTCTCCTAAGGCAGGGAGAAACAGAGGCACGAAGAAGTCAAGCAAGGTGCTCAAGCTGTGAAAGGTGGAAGCAGGTTTCACACTGGACATTCACTGTTTGCAGCCCACATCCTCGACCCCCACCCTATGCTGCCTGTGCTTGCTTAGAGGGAATGCAAATCTGCATCCCCTGCTCTCACCCCTCAAAACCCTCAGCTCGATGCTGAGTTCAGTGCAGAAGAAATGAGTGATGTCCTGCCAAAGACTGCAGCACTGAAGCAGGGACAGGCTCAGTCTCAGCCAATCGAGGGAATAATGCCTGCCTTTTCTGGGTGACAAAATAATCTCCTGGGGAGGAAGCCACTGGGATGATATGTAATGATATTATAAGCGTTATGACATTTATGTAATGTATATGTTATAATAGCTATGTAATATACTATCTATATGTTATAATATCTATATATTATAGTATTCATGTTAATGTCATAATATCGATGTACTGTTATAGTATCTATGTAACATGTTGTACCTATATAGTTATAATAAATGTTACATGTTATATCAAATATTATAACATTTATATAATACAATGTCATAGTGTATGAATATTATATGTAATATTATGAATGTCAGAACATTAGTTATGATAGGATATTAATATAGCATACAAAATTATAATATATAATGGTATGTTATAATTATATGTAAGTGTATAAGTATATGTATAATTTATAATTAAATATAGAAATGTTTAAAATATATTAATATAATACCTGTAATGTTAATATAGTAACCTGTGATTATAATGATATGTTATATATAATACTGGCATAATAATATAATGTATATTATTTTATATTCTATGAAATATCTATATAATTGTATTCATAATTTATAATTAAATTTGGAACATTTAAGAGAATTGAACTCAGAATATGAATACACTCGTATTCGCAAGCCAGCACATATTCCACGTTTTAAATATTTTTCAACGTTTAAGAGACGGCCTCTGAGAGGTAACAGATCAGCTCCAGTGATCCCTACTTAGTGGCAGGAGTCATGAAATTATGATTTCTGAGCTAAACTATGGATATTGGTCTTCAGGAGGGATTTGAACACCTGACATGTGGTCTTCATTCACTGGTAACACTGCTGTTGTTGCTCTTCCTGCTTCTACCAGCAGTCTGTGCACAGCAGCAAATGTGCTCTCTCAGACGACTGATGTTCTCAGAATTTCCTTTCATGTCCATGTTCCTGCCAAGGTCTCGTCAAGGCAATCTGGGCTTTTCCATCATGCATCTGGAGGCTGGAAGTCTGAGATTAAGGGGCCGCAGGGCTGGTTCCTTCTGCTGGCTTTGAAGGAGAATCGGTGCCAGGCCTCTCTCCTTGGCTTGTAGGTGGCCGTCTTGTCCCCATGTCACTTTGCCTCACCGTCCTTCTGTGCACATCTGTGTCCTGATCTTGTCTTCTTATAAGGATACCTGTCAGATTACACTAGGACATACCCTAGTGATCCTCATTTTCACTTGGTCACCTCTGTAAAGACCCTGTCTCCAAATAAGGTCATATTCTAAAGTCCTAAGGATGAAAAACCCAACACATATTTTTGGAAGGGACACATTCAACCCATAGCAATGTTCATGTCCTAAATTGCTCAGTTCTCCATCACTTTCCATGAGTTCACTGACATGTGACTTCAGAGCTTATAAGTAGCATGTAGCATGTTTCTGGGGATAACAGGTGATCACTTTTCTATACCCTAAAATGCATAAGCACATCATAAATGGACTCCAAATCAAATCTGTTAAATTTCCAAACCTTTAATCCCAAATCAGACCACAGTGAGATCACACCCAAACATTCTCCCCTTCCCACTCCTCTACTTCCCTAAATTTCACATTAGTCAGAAGAAGCCTCTCCCACAAGTCAATACATCTAGATCAGAGAAACGAATAGATCCGACTCCCTCCCAACACCCCGACTTCATCTTCCCTATCCCTAGTTACCCCATCAGGTCCCCACCAGCCTTCCCTGGGGACCCTCGTTTGCAAAAAGCCTCTCCCTATCCTACCTGCAAGCGACACAAATTCAGCCACCAAGAAAAACATATTTACAGAGAGAAAAAGATGAGGGCAGGAGACATAGGTCTGTGTACACAACGTGGGCCCCAGAGCAGGGAGAGCACACTTTGTCCAGGATATGGGACAACAGATTTTGAGGGGACAGTAGAGAAAGAAGGGTTTGGAAGGAACTTAGAGAAAGCATGATGGTCGCTCTAGGTAGCCCTGTGTCCCTGCTTGGGACAGAGTGAGCTGCAGGGCCAGGATGGCAGGGTAAGCAAGAGAAAGCAGATACCCGCCAGCATCAGGACCAAGCCAGCCCCCATACCGCAGCCCAGAGACCAGGAGTACTCGTAGGTCAGGGCCGGGGCCGGGGGTGGCTCCGGGCCGACCCTCTGCAGCAGGGCTCGCACGGAATGCCGGAACACCTCCAGGCTGACCAGGAGCAGCAGGCCTGTTGGAAGAGGATAGACATGGCGCTCAGGCCCTTGAGGACCCCTACTTGGGTCTGAGCATCTCCGCTAGAACACATCACAAGTTCCTCAAATGAGCAACCTGGAGGACCTCCAAGCACTCTCACCATCATTCATTCAACAACTACTTACCCAACACTGACTATATAGTAGAAACAATTTTGGAAGCTGGAGAGAAGGAAGGAACAAGTGAGAGGCAGAAAGTAGGATGATGGATACCCAGGGCTAGGGAATGGAAACGGGAGTCATTGTTTAATGGAGACAGAGTGTCAGCTGGGGAAGATAAAAAAAAAAGTTATTGAGCTGCATGGTGGTGATGGCTGCACAACAATGTTAACGTATTTAATGCCACTGAACTGTACACTTAAAAATGATGGAAATGGTCAATTTTACATATATCTATTTTACTGTTTTAAAAGAAAAAAGAAAACCTGGAAATTAAGAGTCAGAAAAGTCAAAATAAGACTCCATCAGGGCTTTTTAAAGAGTGACAGTAGAATATAAAATAGTCAAACTCAAAGAAGCACAGAGTGGTGGCTGCCAGGGGCTGGGAGCGGGGAAGTGGGTGGGGGGGTCACAGGGCACCAATTTCCTGTTATAAGGTGAACAAGTTCTGGGGATCTAATGTACAGCGTGGTGACGCTACTTAACAATACTGTGTTGAATGCCTGAAATTTGCTAAGAGTAGATCTTAAGTGTTCTCACCACACGCGATAAAAGGTAACAATGTGAAGTGATGGATATGCTAACTAGCTTGATTGTGGAGATCATTTCACGATGTGTATGTATCATGTTTATACCCTAAATACATATAATTCCTACTCATCAATCATACCCCAGTTAGGTTGAAAAAAAGAGAGACGGTGGATCACAAAATGAAAAGAAAGGCAGTCAAGTAGAATTGTAATGTAATTTAATTTAAAGAAAGAAAGAGGGGGGTGGAGAGAGAGAGAGAGAGAGAGAGAGAGAGAGAGAGAGAGAGAGAGAGAGAGAGAGAAAGAAAGAAAGAAAGAAAGAAAGAAAGAAAGAAAGAAAGAAAGAAAGAAAGAAAGAAAGAAAAAGAAGGAATGAGACAAAGACCCTAACCTCACAAAGCTTATATTCTATTTAGAGGAGACAGATGGCAAACAAATAAGCCAAGATTTGCAATACTCAAATGCCTGCAGGAGATAAGAAAGTATAAAAAACAAATCAGGCAGGTGTGGTAAACAAAACCCAACTTCAGCCAAGTGTAGCCCTTCAGAAATGAGGACTTTACTTGCCAAATCTTCTCATTTTTCAAGAAGAGATAGAATTTTTATATAATTATGTTTTTTATGATAATAGATCCAACCTTTAAATATTGGCTCAGAGAAACTTTTACACACTGCCTGCCCAACAAAGCATGTTATAGGTCTTCGCTGGCCTGCAGTTTGCCAGGTTGCAACCTCTAAAGTAAACACACCAGAAGACAAATTTCAGAGATGATGACACACTAGGAAGGAGATAAAAACAGGGCGATGGGAAGGGGAGTGACATTCGGGGAGGAGTAAGGACTTTAGATAGTGTTATAGGGAAAAGCCACTTGAGCTGAGGCCTGAAGGATGAAAATAAGCCACACTCAAAATTAAACAATGGCTGTTCCAAGTAGAAGGAATGGCTGGTGCAAAGGTCTGTGGTAGGATGGAGTATAGTGTGTTTGAGGAAAAGAAAGTCAATGTGACCAGAGCAAAGAGAATGGGGAGCGGGAAGAGTGGTAGGCAATGAAAGTACAGAGTGAGCAGGGGTCAGATCACATAGGACCATGGTGATCCATAGTCATGGATCCTAGCTACTTCCCCTCTCAGACCCTGGAGTTGAGCCCCAACCTCAGTCCATGAGCCTCCTCCCTTCTTGCACTCCAGTTCCCCAACGGTTTTTAATCAGAGGTCTGGACTCTGTGTACCATGCTTCAATAGTCCCTCTATGAGCCCCTTCTTGGCCTCACACAGCTCAGGATTAGGGCACTGCAGGTGCAAAAGCATTTGGATGAGGAAGAGACATTATCCAGTTCTCTTCATTCCTTTGTGAATTCATGCATCTTTCACTCATTCAACAGATCTTAACTGAACTCTCATTATGAAATATGTACAAAATATATAAATGAGACTAACAAAGTCCCTGTTCACCTGCTGCTTCATCCTGGAAGGAAAGATGGATGATAACTGGGTACATGTATTATTATGGGCTGAGTTGTGTCCTCCCCAAAAGTTCATGTCTTGGGTTCCTAACCCCCAGTGCACCTCTGAATGTGACTATATTTGGAGATGGGGTCTTTAAAGAAATAATTAAATTAAAATGAGGTCACTAAAGTGAGCTCTAATACAGTATGGCTGGTGCCCTTACAAGAAGAGGAGATTAGGACACAGAAGGATGACCATGTGAGGACATAGGGAGAAAACTGCCATTTACAAGCCAAGGAGACAGGCCTCAGGAGAAACCATCCTGGCCAGCACCTTGATTCTAAACTTCCAGCCCCTAGAACTGTGAGAAAACACATTTCTGGTGTTTAAGCCCACCAGACTGTGGTACTTTGTTATGGCAACCCTAACAAATGAATGCATATATAATTAATGACCTTTCTATCCACATTAGAAAGCATTCGATCCAATGAAGACTACATTTCACAAGATGCAGCATATTCTTGGGACCCTCAGCTCCAAGAATGCAATGGTCCTTGCAGACCCCAGGTCCAAATCTAAAAGGGTTTGGAGACCACCCTTCCCCCAATTCTCAGCCAACAGGGCTTAGAAACCTTCCCCTCTTTGAGACTTCTAAAGCCCTTGAATGTCCTCTAATTCTCAGCATGCACAGTGCTCGGAAACCCTACCTGCCAGCATGCAACGGTGCTTGGAAATCCCACCTCCTAGCATGCAACTGGGTTTAGAGATTCTACCTCCCAGTATGCAACAGTACTTGGATTCCCTGCCTCCCAGCAGTAATTGGAGACTATACCTCCCAGCGTGCAACTGTGCTTGAAGATCCCACATTACAGCATGCAGTAGCCTCAGTCTCCAGGCTCTCAACTCTCACCTGAGAGGCCAAAGCAAACAGCTCCAACTCGGAGCAGGAACTCTGCACCTTTGCTGAGCACCATGATGACACAGAGGCACCCCAGGGCCATGACTGCCAGGCCTAGCACTGCTATCACTGCAGCTGCCAGATTCACCTCTGCAAGAAGAAGAAGGAGAAGAAGTAGAGAATATGGGATGCAGTGAGTGGAGAGAACTCCCCTATAGGGACCTAGAACCAAGAAGACAGAAGATTCTGGACTAGAGAAGAATTTTCAAGTGGAATAGCATCCAGTCTAATATTTCACTTGTACTGTTGAAGGAACTAAGACTCAGAGAGGACCAGTTATTTGTCTAAGGTCACAGAGCAAAAATAGGACAGATCTAGGATTAGAAGAAGATGGGAACTACCAATGATCACTCATGATCTGGTCACCATTTGTTTATGGGTGAGGAAACTGGGGCAATAGGTGTGTAGGTGACGACAAAGAAGGTGGTATGTTACAATGGAATGATTCAAGTAGGAATTTTCCCAAGCCACTTCCTAACTGGAAGACTCTGGTCAAGTCATTGAACCTCTCTGAGCCTCAGTTTCCTTCTCTAGAAAATCAGGATCAAAATCCCTATCCGATTGGGCTGTTGTGAGGATTATAAATCACATGTGTAAAATGTCCAGTACAGCACCTGCACCCAGCAGTTATTCCATACATGCGTGCTATGATTATTTCACTATCCTGGAGGAGCACAGAGACTTTTCCAAGCTCATTTAGCACCAAGGCAAGACAGAAAAGAGTAAAGATGGTAACAAACCACTGTTTACTAAGGACCTACTATGTGTCAGGCACCATAGGGTTTGAATCCTGCCTCTGTCTCTCCACTTCCTGGGAAAAATTAATTTAATCATTTGTGGACTTTTGTTTCCTCATCTGGAAAGTTAAAATAAAACCCCTGCCTGCAGGGTATGGCAAGGACGGAGATCTTATACATGAAACATCCAGCACCATGCTTAGCATGTGGTAGATGCACATTTGTGAGGTGTTAAAGTACCACTCACAGAGAGGGGATGTGACTTGCCCAAAGTTACACAGCATGTAGCAAAGGCAGAGCTGAGGCAGGAGAACCATGACCGTACTGCCACCACCTCTAAAGATAGGACCCCTGAGGGACATAGGAACTGAGCCCATGCTGGGACAAAGCAGGGAAGAGAATATTATCAAGAACTCTTCTAGCATGGTCAGCATATTCCCACCACGACCCCACATGGGGTGAACAATTCATACCTTTTTTTGTGGTTCTTTGGAAGATGTGTGCATTCTCCCCCGTGGTGAAGAATTTAAAATAGGTGCAGTTGGCCTCTGTGAGATCAGGAAAGAGAGAAACAGGGAGTTGATGACATGGAGGTTCCTAGTGTAAGCTCAGGACTGCACTTAACATAGCTCTCAACAGCCTGAAAACTTGACATTAGCATCCCTGATTGATAGAAAAGTGATGCTCAGAAAAGTAAAAGCCATCTGCTGTCACACAGCTATCCAGGAGTTGGGATTCCAGGTCTGTGGCTTTGGGAGGGCTAGTGACCTCTCTGGGGCCTCTGGATCTTCCTCTGTTTAATGAGATAATAGTCTCTTTTCCTGGCTCCCTCATGGATTTATTGAGGATCAAGTGGGTTAGAAATGGATAATTGCCTTATTCAACAAAGGACACCAAGGTACAGGCCACAGAAGGCTAACAGACTCAAAAGAGAGTCTTAGAAAGTATTCTCATTTAGAAGACCCACAGGAGTCCTGCAGATCAGCAGGAAAAGAAAGGTAAGCCAGGTAAAAAATGAGCAAAGGACACGAATAGTCACTTCATAAAAGAGGTTGCCTGGATGATTCATGAGTATAGGGCAAGATGCTACACCTCACCAGGTATCCCAAAAACGCAACTCAGATCAGCAGGGAGATGCCACTGAAGAGCAATTAGATGAACCAATATTTACAAGGTAATACCAAACGCTGGAAGAACAGGAAACACTTGGGAGTGTAACCTGATGCAGACCTCATTTTATTGCACTTCAGAGATGCTGATTTTCATCAACATTGTGGCAGGACCCTCATTTAGCACCAAGGCAAGACAGAAAGGAGTGAAGATGGTAATGAACCACTATTTACTAAGGACATACTATGTGTCAGACACCATAGGGTTTGAATCCTGCCTCTGTCTCTCCGCTTCCTGGGAAAAAATTAATTTATTTAGCAACAAAGTATTTTTAAATCAAAGTATGTACATTTTTGAGACATAATGCTGTTTGACACTTAACGTACTACAGTATAGTATAAACATAGCTTTTGTGTGCACTGGGAAACCCCAAAATTCATGGGACTTGCTTGACTGCGATGGTCTGGTGCTGAACTCACACTATCTCCCAGGTATGCCTGTCTTTTTGGAAAGCACTCTGATAGACTTTATTAAATGAAGTATGTTTATTCCCTTTAATCCAGCCTTTTCATTTCTGGGGCTACATCCAGAAAAAAACCACACTCAGAAACATATATGTGGCTGTTCACTGCAATACTGTTTATAGTAACAGGAAGTCAGAAGACTAACAGAACCTGGAGAGATTTGAGGTTTTCCCCAACACAGTGCTGAGATAAAAAATTAAAAACAGGAAGACATCTATAGCATGATATTATTTATGTAAATTAAAACACCTACAGATATAAAGTGATGCTATATATTTTCCAAGTGGAAATATATATGCTTGGATGCCTATCAAACACATTAAAGAAATGAGTTAGGAAGAAATGAAATAAAAGAATAATAATGTTAAATAGAGCACAGGAAGAAACTTGTGAAGGCTGGTAATGATTCTGTGACATAAACTGAAGAGTATGATTCATTCAATTTTGTGTACTTAAAAAATGCATTTTCTTGCCCATCAATAGACAATTGAATAAAGAAGTGATTATATATGTGTGTGTGTGTGTGTGTGTGTGTACACATACACACACACAAAGGAATATTACTCAGCCATAAAAGGAAATAAAATCTTACTATTTACAATAACATGGATGGACCTAGAGAGTATTATGCTGAGTGAAATAATTCAGAGAAAGACAAATACCATATGATCTCACTTATATGTGAATACTAAAGAACGAAATAAATGAACAAACAAAACAGAAAAACTCATAGATACAGAGAACAAACTGATGGTTGCCAGATGGGAGGGGCTTTAGAGGGCTGGGTAAAAAGGGTGAAGGAATTAAGTATAAATTGACATTTACAAAATAGTCATGGGAATGTAAAGTACAACACAGGATATGCAGTCAATAATATTATAATAACTATGCCAGGTGGGTATTAGACTAATTGAGGGGAATCACTTCATAAATTATATAAATGTCTAACCACCATGCTGTACACCTGAAATAATATAAAATAATACTGAATGTCGACTCCAATTGAAAATAAAATTAAGGCACTTTTTAAATTGTATTTTAAAGCCAGAACTTCCTGTAGAATTCACCTAGTTCAATCGAATTCACCTAATTCACTTCTCTCTTATTCTACAGATGGGGGAACTGAGGCATAGGAAGGGAGGAGAGAGGTAGAAAATAAGAGGGGGTGAAAGAAATAGGAAAGGGTCCAGGCAGTCTGGAGGAAGGAACTTTCCAAACCGAAGGAGGATGTGGAGGGACAAGAGATGGACTGAGTCAGGCGGGGTGGTATGGGACACTGGACCTGGCAGGCTGAGGGAAGGGGGAAGGAGGAGGGCATTAGATGTGACAGTCCTTATGCTTTGTGCAGCAGAGTGAACGGGACACTACGTGTAACAGTCAGTGGGGGAAACATGGTCTATATCCACACAGGAAGTGTGAGCCCCACCTAGTGGGCATAGGACACCATTCTGGGAGAGTGTGGGGTGTCTGGCATCCCACGTTGACTACTAATAATCTGGGACATCTGTCTCCAACCCCAGAGGATATGGCACAACCCATTTGGAAAAGAGTTGTTTATGGGTCGGCCCCTTGTGGCCCCTTGGAATGTCCCTGACAGGCACTGGGGTATTTCTGATATAATGAAAGAGATGCAATGTGCTCTGAATGGTCGGGATTGTGGGGTATCGGTAGCTATCTCATAAGGAAGTTGAAGTCCTTTCTGACTAATTTGGGGACAGCAAGGGATGTGCAGGATCCCATTGAATACAGTGAGGTGGGTGGGACATCCCCTCCAGTGCAGCAAGGACCTTTGAGATATCTTTGTAGACTAGTGAGATGCAATCTAGGGTAGTTGCTAAGAACAGAAGTGACCAGGGTTCAAAGCTGGGTGCATAGATGAAGCCACTTACATTTCTTCTCATTTTTCTTTTCTGTAGAATGGAGACAGTGATAACTACTCACAGGGTTGCTATGTGGAAACAAGTTGATTCATGTGAAGTGTCTAGAACAGAGCTGGGCACTATATAAGCATCTAATATTTATATTACTGGACATTCCATTTTCACAGAAGTTTGGGGACTTCCTGCTTGAGGCTCTGAGAGGCAAGAACTAGCCCATCTGTAGAAGTGAAGTGTTTAATCTGGATGCTGAGTGGATGGGTACCTCAGACATCCTACTTTGCTACCAAGGGCTTGGGGTATCCTAGCTGGGACCCTGTGGATGTAAGGTTCCACATCTAGGGAAGTAGAGGATGGGGTGTCCCATATGGAGCCTGGAGGAATAGGCAGTCAAGCACATGACATCCCGAATAGACCCTGAGGGGTGTCAGATAGTTTCCTTGGGTCAGTGGAGGTGACGTGAGAGCCCGTTCCCAAGGCAGACAGGCTGTCCCACTGGTATAAGAAAGAGGCATGGCATACCCTGTCAGGGAGTATGAGAAGTAGGGGACATCTCCCTAGCATCGTGAGGAATGAAAGGGCTACTCCGTGGGAAAGTGAGGCATGTGGGGGAGTGTCTGTAAGAGCAAATGAGAAGGCTAGAGTATGCAGGTAGCTCATTTAGAGGTCAGAGGGATGTTAAATAGAGGAAGCACGAGGGCTGCCTAGGTGTTGGGATCTGTGTGGTGAGAACTCTATTGAGCAGAATCGGTAGGTGGGAAACGGCATGGATTCTAATTGGAGGTCAGAAGCAAGGTGTTCTGTCTCCCAGGGACTGCAGGATTATAGGCTGTGAAAGAGCAGGATGACACCAGGAATCCAGATTCTCTAAGGGCACAGGCTGTGTGTGGGCACATGCACAGGGACACATGCACAGGCTGTCTCAGGGGCTGTGGGCGTTTCTGGGGGACACAGGCTGTCTGAGGGTACCATCTGTGTCTGGAGTCACAGGCTGGGTCTCAGGGGTAAGGCCATGTGCAGAGGTACAAGGTTTCTCTAGGGAAATAGGCTCTCTCTGGGGGTCTAGGCAAGTCTGGATGGTGCAGGCTGATATGGGGTAGGGCTGGTGATGGGACACAGACTAGCCTTTGGGGTACAGACTCTTTGCACAGTTTGTGCCTGAGCAATAGCTGTTGGGGTATGTGGGCCACTGTGGGTTCGTGCTCTTTCTGGGGGGACAAGCTCCCTCCCTGGGACAGGGGCTGTTTCTGGGGCAGGGTTTTCTCCCACCAGGGTGTTCTGGTTGTCTGGGGTTCATGCCCTGGGGGCCAACTCACCTCCGGGCAGCTCGGCAGGGCCGCATGTCTCCCTGTCCACTGGCAGGTCCGCCTGCCACAGTCGCTTGGTGCACATCTTCCATAGTCCCAGGTGGACGGCATCGCACACGGCACTGCCGTTGGCTTTGAAGGTGTTGAGTTCCACCCAGAACTCAGTACCCACGGCCAGTACAGCCAGCGTGGCGCCCACGGCAGTTAGCAGCAGCACCAGCTTGATTTTCCCCTCCTGCTCCGGCGACAGTCCAGATTCGTGCTGCCCTCGAGCCCGGCCGGATGCCCCCCTTCGCCGGTCCTCCTCTTGCATTAAAAAGTTGGACCACATCATCATCACTGTGTGGGGACAGGCCCAGGTGCAGAGGAGGCTGAGCTGAGAGGGCTCCCCGGGGGCAAGGAGGTGCCTGGGGTCTTGACGGGGTGAGGAGCTGTTTCCCCTGAACTCTGAAAAGGGAATTCCTGAATCTCCCAGCGGCCTCCCAATAAGGGAGCTGGTGTGCCTCTGGGGCTCAGGAAAAATGAGAAAAAAAAAAACCAAGACCTTCCAGCTAGGGAACCCTCTGAGGTCCAGAGGAGGGCCTGGGGTACCCCCAGAAACCTAACAAGACAATATGACCCAGAGAAAGAGCAAGGCCCCCTGAGGCCCAGAGCTAGAACCTGGGTGGCCAGGAGCGGGACAGAAGACTCCAGGGCCAGGAGAACGAAGTGTGGGCTAAAGCTAGAGAGGCTGCCAGGGTTCCCCTCTGGGGGAATAACAAAAGGGAAACTGGTTTTCTGACAGAAGGGATCCGAGCTCCCCCACTGGCTCAGAGTTTGGAATACCCGGGAGGGGGAGCAGAAGTGCTCCCGATGTTTAGAGGAGACACCTGCTGGCTTCCTTTGCGCTCAGATTCCAGGGAAGGAAGAGTTGGGGCTGCAGGAGGAGGTTGGGGTGGAGGGAGGGAAGTCAGAACTCCTTCTGGGTCTCAGAGAGGCAGAAGGACCCTCCCTCAACAGTCACAGAAGGGAATTGCAACGTGCAGAGAAGGCGTGGGCTGGAGACCTGCTGGAATTCAGGCAAAGGGGTTGAGGGTCTCCCTGGCCATTCAGAGGAGATCTGAAGTCTGCACTGGGACTGAGAGGAGACCGGTAGCCGAGGAACACAATGGACTTCAGAGAAGGAGGCTGAGGATTCCCCCAGGGCTCAAGAAGGGGACCTGGGGTCCCCACTGGGGCTCAGATGGAGTGGCTGTGGTCCACACTGCGGCTCAGGAAATGAGGACAGAGTCCGCCCGCGGTCCAGAGGACAGCTGGGATCCCGAAGGGACTCTGTGTCCCCTCGGGATCACTGGTCTCCCCCTCCCCCGGGCTCCCAGGGCCCGGCCGGCTGGGACGGCTCCAGCCTCAGCTCCAGGCGGGGTGCCTCCCGCAGGCTTCCCACCCCCGGCTCCTGGGCAGGACCCCGCTCGCCCTACTGCCTGGGCGCCTCGCCGGCCCCAGCTCCGCGATCCTTGGAACTGTGGTCTCCGCACCGCCGCCGGCCCGGCCGCCCACCAGCGCTTCTCTAGCTGCGGCCTCGCCCCCAGCCGCCCACCCCCACTCTCCCGGCTATTTCGGGCTCGACCCGTAAATAACACCAGCACCTGTCGCCCGGCCTGTTGCCATAGGGATCCCGGATATTTTAAGGGACAAGGGGCAGGGGAGGGGCTAGGGCCGGGTCTTGACCCGGCTAGGGCCTGAAACGACATTATTTCCTTAAGCGGCAAGCGCGGGAAGTGAGGGTCCGATCTCTCTGGTGAACAGACAGGAAGCAGGGCGGGGAGCCTGGACTTTTGGTACCGAGCAGGCCGGTTGGGAATTTGCACTGCTGGGTCAATGGGAAGAGGGGCTGGAGGGTGGACCCCCAGGTCTGAGAGAGGAGGGGCTGGAGTCTAGACTCCTTGGTCTTGAAGGTGGAAGGACAATTCCGCACTGGGATCCTCAGCTCTGCAGGAGGTAGAAAGGGCAGGCCCAGGGAGAGGCTGGGTGCCAGGGCGCGGGAATCAAAGCCACAGTCCTCATCACCGAATTTATTAGACAGGGCACCCAGAGGACCTTCCATGCAGCTTCGCTCCCCCAGGGGCAGGGGCAGGACAGCCATGTTGGAATAGCAGCAGGGCCTGGTCTTCATTCCTACACGCACCTGCCCTCAGCCCTTGTGCCAACCACCCAGGTGGGCCCCACCTTTCACTAAGCCCCTTGCTTTTGGACTGCGCTTTCTGTGCATCCTGCTCTGGATGCCCAGGGCACCCTGTGCTCCTTCCATTGGAGCACATGTGACTGTGTGCATCTGCCGCTGTCTCTGGCCTGGAGCAGGACCCAGGTATAGGAGGTTCCCCGTGCTCAGCACCAGCTAGCCCAGGACCACACAGGAGGCCTCAGGAAATGTGCATTAGATGACTTAAATGAACACATGAGTAATGGATGATGACGGGTGATGTGAGATGGTGACACACAGATATTCCCTCCTAAGCTAGGAAAAGTGTCCCCATTAGAGGTCCTCTCCCTCTGCATTGATTAACCATCCTCCTTATCCCTCAACCCAGGCAGCTGGCCTAGCAGGCAGCTGCAAAAGCGTCAGAAATTTCTTAAATGAATAGGCAAAACCTGTTCTTTCCTTGGCTTTACTGGGTCTTCCCAGGCCTTGAGAGGCTCCAAAGGGGGATTCGAGGGTGTGCTTGGCTCTGGCTGCAGCCCGGGATGGAGCTGGGTAGGGCAGTGCTGGGGATGGTCCACCTACCCTCTGAATCCATCTCCTCTTTAGGCCCTGGGTCTCTCCATCTTTCTCAACACCCTGCTGTAACAGCTCTCATTTCAGGGTACATTGTCCCGTCTCCCTGTCCCTCCTTTCTTTTCTTTGGTATGGAGGTCCTTGTCACTTTCACACCAGAAGGATGACCTGGTCTCCTTTCCCTCATTATTCGTTCAGCTCCAACAGGGTCCCAGTCCCAACCCCTGCACTGCAATGACCTCCTATCAAGTGAAGCGAATGGTCACTTTGCTCTCATGACCTTCTTCCAGTTCCCAGTGGCATTTGGCACCACGGCCAATTCCTGTCCTCCACCTTCTCTCCCACCCCTGTGCAGATGCCCCCCAGGGGGTCACCTCTCTATCCACACTTATCTCCTCATCCAGCTTGGTGGCTTTAAATATCTACACAATGACGTTTCCAAAATCTGTATTTCAAGCTGTGACCACACCCCCAGCTCTAGTCTCCCATTTCCAACCTGGTACCTGATACCCAACTTGACCATGGCCAAAGGTCACGTGGCTTGACTCTTCCACTGGAATCCTGATCCCTTGCCCCAGCAGCCCCCTTTCTGGGAACACCCAGTGCAGCTACTTAAGTGGCACACACTCAATTAAGTTTCTCACTTCCCCTCATTTTGGTTTCTCTTCCCTATCCATCTGGTCACATCAACAGGCTCCACCTCCAAAGTCCCATACCCCATTTTTCACTTCTCTCCACCCTCACTGACTCCATGTGGGTCTAGGCCAACATCAGCCTGAGCTGAACAACAGTCCCATAACTCCTTACTGCCACTTTCACCCCTAAATCTATTCTTAGCACAACATGCCTTCTGTTATTCTTTAAAGTAAATAAAAGTATAACCATGACATGCCATGCCCATCCCATGGAGTCAGGGATAAAGGCTCCTCATGATTGCCCACCAGCCTGCGCTTCTGACCTCACCTGGTTTGCTCCCCTTGTTAACCTGCCAACTGCTTCCTGGGCTGCCCGCCAACCTGGGGCTCCTCCAGGTTTTCGTGCCACCTGCCATGGTGGCCAGTACAGAGCCTTCTTACAACCCACGTCTCTGTTCCAATGTTCCCTCTGCAGGGAGGGCTTCTTAAGGCTCCTGTCCCATAACTGTCACCAAATCTTGCTTAGTTTTTAAAGCAGTTCCCTGAAACTGAAATTCTCTTATGTATTGTTCACCTCTCATGTGGGCTCCGGGAGAGCTGGACCTTGACCACATGTTCACCACATGCCGTGGGCCTTGCCCAAGTCTAGAACAGGATGGCACTTCACAAACGTTTCTCAAATACTGAAAACAAGCAAGCAAAAGATGTGAGTTGTCCCCATACGCTACACTTGCTTCTAAGTCTCTACATTCCTTTCCAGGCAGATCTCCACATCCCTCTCTGTGGCTCTACCTCTCCATCTCTGTGTATCTATGTCTCCAAGATGTCTCTTTTTTGCCGTATACATCTCCGTATCGGTCTCTCTCCTGTCCTTTTCTCTCTCCTCTCTGGATTACCTTTCTTTTTCTGTGACTCATCTAGTTTGGATCTCTACTGCCTTTACCCTTCCTTCCCTATCTCCCCTCCTCCCTCTCCCTAACTCTGTCCTCCCACAGCCCCCGCCCATCTCCTCCTCTGCCCACCCTCCACCTTTCTTGCTGTTTGGCCTTTGAACCCTAGAATCCACCACCCCTTGACCAGTTCTTTCCCCTTTCTCACCAAACTTGTCTCTTTAATGCCACCTCTTCCTGTCCCTTCTTTCCATGTATCATCCCTACACCAAGATTTCCCCAATCTGTATTCCGTCCGCATTTTAGCATCTCTCCCTGACATGGCCCCCATGGCATTCTTCCCTGGCCCCTGGCAGAGACCCTGGCAACTTGGTGCCATTGCTGCCCACTCCCACCCTGTCTATGCCCCATCTATCTTCTCACCAAACCAGGAGCCCCCAGGGGCAGGGCAGGGCCTGAGTCATCTCTGCACTCCTAGCATCACCGAGAACCTGGCCTGGCATCCTGGAGACCTCAGGAAATATTTGCTGAGCCAGCGAAGGGAAATCCACTATGCATGGGATCTTCGGTGTCCTCAGTGACCTTCAAACCCATACCATCTCCACTCCCACTGCCTTTGCCCAGTTCAATTGCCCTCCTCTGTCACTATCCACAACAGTCATGTCCCAAGGGTCTCCTAACACCCACATCTAACCCTGCCCTTAGCCTGCTCTCTCATGTCTCCCCACTACCCTTAGAATATCTTGAACCCTAAGCCTTGAACTCCAACCCCTTAAGACTCTGGTTCCAGATGCTTCTCTGGGCTTACCTCCTACCTCCATCCTGCCCATGCATCATGCTGTTTTATTCCCCCAAGCCTTTGCAGGCTGTTCTTTTGCCCAAAAGCCTCCCTCGCCCCCTTTATCACCCAGCAGACTCCTACTTATCCTTCTAAAACCCAGGCTGGGCATGGCACGGGTGCCACCCACTCCAGGCAGCTGGTCGGTCACTCTGTTCTCTGTTAAAGATGCCCATCGTGGTCCCTGTTCCAGCACCAATTACTCTATGTGGATTGTGGTTTTTGAAGGCTCCTGTAGGGTCTTCTTCACTGTTTCACCTCAGGGGATCCTGATTCTATTGCACTGCCTGGTACATTAACAGAGCCACAAAAGTGTCAACAAGTGAATGGCTGAATGAATGAAACAGTACCTCTACGTTCGGCGCCTCTTCTGCACACCAGACATAGCTCCTGTGCTTCAGTATTTGTGTTAATTATCTGCATCCTTCTACAAGTGAGTTTCAAGGGCCATCGCATGTTTGATGCTGGATTCCAGCTCGTCCCTGCCTCTCACTCTCATCTCTTCAGTTCCTGCTGCCCCTTTGTACACCATTAATGGATGTGCTCATGCTGAAAGCCATTTATTCCATGGCTTCCCAATGTCCTCAGAATAAAATTTAAACTCCTAGCCTAACCCAGAAGTCCCTGGGTTAGGGGTCCCTGGGAGTCTGGCAGGGCCTTGTTCTTAAGCCTCCTCTTGTTGCATCTGAGCCTGGCTCACTGCTAAAAGCCCTCTCTGCAACTCCTCCTGCCCCGGGGCCTTTGCTTAGGCTATTCTCTGGTGCTCTTCCTCCCAGCTTCACCTGGCTGGCTTGTCATCTTCTCAGCGTCAGCTAAAATATCCCTTTCTTTTAAGCTGGGTGAAGCCCCCAATGGAGCATATTTGTAGCATTTTAAATTTCTCCTATATCCTAATTATATCTTACTGTTGCATACACAATTTTTTGATCGTCTAATGCACAAGATGTAAACTCTACAAGGACATTGGGGACCCTGTCTCTCTGCCTCACTAAGCACTCAACATTCAGGACAATGCGGAGCACTTAGGCCAGTGAATGAGACAAATAAACCCTTGTGGAATAATGAATGAGAAAGTGAACAAATGTCCACGTCCGTGCCTTGTCATTCTCTTTCCGCATCCCTTCTTTACCTCTTATTACACAGAGCATATATATAGTTTGTAGGTATAACTATATATTCGTGTTACTGGCCCCTCTCCAGGAGTAGGGCTGGGTTGGGAGTCCCTCTCTCTCCCCGACCCACCCCCACATGCACACAGCAAAACATTAAAAAGAAAACATCTCAAAACTGCAAAAAACACCACACCCCACCCCCTCCCTCCAACCCCACAAAAAATAAAACACGACGCTCCCTCACACGGCCCCCTCCCTTCCCTTCCCCCTCCCTCGGGGTCCCTGATAGGAGAGTGGGGGCGCTCACCCCCGCCCGGGGGCTGGAGAGGGGTCGTGGGGGGCGGGGGGAGGTCAAGCAGTCTCCAGCGCGTTCACGGGGAAGAAGGGGGGCGCCCCGACCCCTGGCAGCCTCGTTGCACGCGCGCCCGCGCACGCGCCCCGGCGCCTCCCCTCCTTGCACGCCCCTACACAGGCGTGGTTTTCCTGTTGAGCGTGTTGGTGTTGGAGGCGGCGGCTTCCTTGGCCAGGGTCCCAGGGGCGGGCGCTGCGGGAGCGGGTGGGGTGGGTGCGGGCGCGGCGGGGGGCCCGGTGACCGTGACCGTGACGCCTCCGCCCGCTTCCTTGGGGAAGGCATTGTGCAGCGTGAGAAAGCCGGGTGCACCCCCGCGGTCCCGCTCAGCGCCTGCCCCGCCGCCGCCCGCACCCCCTGTCGCGCCGCCGAACGCCCCGCTGCCGCCGCCGCCGCCGGCCCCCGCCAGCCCCGCCGCCACGCTACCCTTGGACGGGTCGCGGCTGAGCGTGTACATAGAAATGTCCGTGGAGGCGAAGCCCGGGCCCCCGGGGCCACCGGGAGACGCGTCCCGCGACGGCGACGGCTCGCTGGAGCGGGAGCTAGAGCGGGAGCGGCGGCGGTAGCGGAAGCGGTAACTGGGCAGACGGAGGATGGCCGAGGGGCCGCTCCCGCCACTGCCGCCCGCGCCCCCGCCGGCCTTGAGCAGGTCCGAGCGAGACTGGCAGTGCGCCTCGCGGCTGCGCTCGATGTAGATGTTGACAGCCAGCACGCCGATCACCTCAGCCAGGATGAACGACAGCCCTCCGAAGTAGAAGGACCAGCCGTACGAGTAGTGGTTTTTCTTCTCTTCGTCCCGCTTCGGGCCCGGCTCGCCCGCGTTGGCCGAGATGTACACGATCACGCCGATGATGTTGCTCAGGCCTGGGCGGGGACGGTCAGACGGGAGCCTCGCGGCCACCCGGGCCCCGCCTCCGTCCCGCCCCCGCTGGCCTAGCTCCACCTCTGGATTGTATAGGCCTTGCCTAGAAGACCCGAGCTGGGACTCAGATTGCCTAAACTCCTCAGCTGGTCCAGTCCCCGCCCCAAGAGAGCCTAAGACACGCCCCAAATGGTCCAGACCTCCACCTGTTAGGTCTAAGTCCCACCCCAGATAGTCGAGGCCTTGCCGGGGCTTGTCTAACCTCCGCCCAAGATGGTCCAGGCCCTGCCCCTAAGGATCCAGACCCCGCTCTGGATGGTCCAAGCGACAACTCAGGTCTAAACTCCACCCCAGTTGGTCTATGTCTCGCCCCAAGATGGTCTAGGCCCTGCCCCCATGTAGCTTAGGCCGTGACCCAATTAATTGGTCCAGAACCCGCTCTAAGTGGTCCTAACCTTAGCTGGCCCACGCCCTCAGCTGGTCCAGGTACGGCCCTGCCCTCAGATGGCGTAAATCCCATCCCCAGGTCTAGCTAGGTCTACCACCTGCAGATCTTGACCTGTCGCCAAAGTACCCCCTGCTCTTCGTGCTAAATCCTCCCCCTTCTCTGGGTTCCATATCGTCAAAAAAGCTCTGCCTGCCAGAGTCTCCCAGCACTACTCACTTGGGATACTAAGGGGGTCTTTTCCTTAATGACATGCCTCACGCGGAGTTGGTCTGGATGATTTCCCCGGATCCACTAGGATCCACAAGGCCCGCCCCTAAATCGGGCTCCTCCCACCTGCATCCAAATCACTTTCTCCCTCTCCTATGCCCTGCCCAGCCCCTGGACCTTCAAGACCCCAATTCTGTCTCAAGGTCCCACCCCCTCTCCCAAGCTCCTCCCCTTCCGTCACCAGAACCATTGGCTTTGGAACCTAAACTCCTCGCACTCCCGATTATGCGCTAGTGTCTACCTGTCTGTGCTGGGTGGGTTCACTAGCCCAAAAACCGCGCGAAGACGACACCTACCTTGCCCAGTGGGTGGCGATGGAGCTTGGGAAGAGCCTAAGAGGGCTCCTGGCCCCAGGGAGCGCCCGGGACAGGGTGGCTTTGAGCGCGCGCGCGCGCACACACACGTTGTCGCGCAGGTGGACCGCCCCGCCGGCCATCCCCTCGCTCAGCCTCTCACCTGCTGCCACGAACAGGATCCCTGCGCCCAGAATGACGTTCCTCTTGGACTTGTAGACCCGGGAGGCTGCCACGCACACGCCCCCGAGCAGCAACAGAATGGCGCTGAGGATGGGGAAGATGCTGGAGGCCCGGACGACTCCTGTGAGGGAAAGGGGTGTGGGAGACAGGGCGGTCAGACGCGGCCGCCTGCGCCCTTTCGCGCTGCGCCTCTCGCTGATTTTCTTCTCCACTTGTCCCTCTAGTTATCTGCCTGTGTTCTGGCTGTTTTTGCCTCGTTCTCTCTCCTTTTTAAATTTTCTCCGTTTCTCGGTCTGATTTCCTCCTTTTGTCCGTTCTTTCTCCCTTGGTCTGTTTTTCTCTCTCCTGGCACATTTTCACGCCCCCTTTTATTTTTCTAAATTACACCCTCTTTTTCTATGAACTTCTATTTCTCTATGCACTCCCTCTCTTTCTTTTTCCTTCTCACATGCTCCTTTCCTTCTTTCTTACGCATTTCCTTTCTCCAGATCCCGCTGTCAAATCTCTATTTCTCCTCATCCCATACCTCCAATCCCGCTTTCTGCCTAATTTCATGTATTTCACTGCCACTCCTACCCCTTTTCAGCTAGGCTTCATTTATAGCACTAGGTTTCTCTTTCTCCCTCTCAGGTTTCCCTTTCCCTCTCTTCTCTGCAGTCCTTCCCACCTGGCCCCCAAGCCCCAGGCAAACAGATTTTGCGATTTCTGAGCTGCCAGTTATAATTCAGAAATTGCCGCGTTCTCTGAGTTGCTGTCAATTGCATCCCAGGCTTCCCCAGCCGGCTCCCGAGAGTGGCCAATCTCAGCCCAGAGAGCGACAACCAGTCACAGTCCCTAGTTGCCGCGGGTGCCAGGACAGGACAGCGACCAATCAGCTCCCGGGATCCCTCCTCAGCCCGCCCCAAGGTGAGAGGAGGGGGCGGGAGAGGAACCACGGAGCCAATCCCAGACCAGAGAATGTTTCCGGACTTGGATTGGCTGGCACGCTCATCTCTGCGGGTCGATCTAAGTGCCCAGCCCCTTTTCCTCCCCTAGCCCAGCCTCTACAGTGCCCCCAGTCTGTCCCGGACCCCCACGTACGGAGCAGATACTCCGCGCTGTCATGGTCGTAGTCCGTGTCCTCGGGGAAATGATTGATCTTCACGCAGACGCCTCTTTTCAATCCTGGAGAGGGATGGGGGTGATGGTGGCGAGGGGACTTAAGAGTTGGGGAAACTGGTGAGAAAAGACCCTTCCCCCTTCCCCGTACCCCATCTCTATCTGCGCTGATTGGTAGACAAGAAGCCCTGGCTCCCAAGCCTGTCTCGGCATACGAGACAAACTTTCAACCTTTCTGGCCTCAGTTTTCCTACCAGTTAAAAAAAATAAAAAAAGGAAAAAAATCCACCAACACCCACTAAAACGCCACGAAGACCTTTCTCTGACTCCTGGGCTAAGAGACTCAACCTCTCTGGTCTTCTGTATTCCCCTTTGTAGGAAAGACGTTGGTTATAGCAATGTCAAAGTGCACTTCTGACTCAACTTGACAAGTTTGAAAATGCGTGGGAAAAAGGAGGCTGCAGAGAATGAGGACTACATTTCCAATGAGGCCCTACGAAGTCTTGAGTCCAATTGTGGGGGGACAGCAGTCCCGGTGGATCATGGGTGTTGTAGTCTCTTCGGTCCTGAGTAGAAGGAGAGGGATCCCCCACGTCTTACCTGGATTCCGCTGGAAGGAAATGGAGTGGTTGGAGCAATCAGAGGCACTGAAGACACCCCTTTAGCCGGTAGGGGTCATTCACTCCCTGTAAGAGGAAGTCTCACCACCTTCCTCCACCTCAGAACCCTATTCTCCGATCTGGACTTCACACCCTTTGGAAACTCATCATCTCATTTTTGAGGACAGTTCCTTTTCTAGCACATAGCTGGTGACATGTAAGAAAGTCTAAATAAATACATTTATGTTTCCTCTCTTCTCCAAGCACTCACGGTCCTCATCGATGAAACACCCTGCAGGTGGGCAGCTTGCAGAGGACCTCGAGGTATGTGCACACACTCACTCCTACTAACTTGTGGTCATTTTCCCTCTTGGGTGCAGCAGCTCCCTCTGTTATCCCCCTTTGGGCATGCATCCGGTTGATTTGTGAGTTTCTTCTTCTAGGAGTTTCTGCAAAGGGAGGGGGTATGGGGTCTGATTCTTCTGTGCTCCTAGCATTGCCTAGCACAATGGAGGGCTCAAGAAATGGGTGTGGAATGAATGAATAAATGAATATAAGGATAATGAAAAGGAAGATGATAGAGAAAGGAATGGGGATAAAGACAAGGATTGGGAAGAAGGAAGATAAGGCAATGAGTAATTCCACTAAGAGGTAACATTGTCACGTGCTTTTTTGGTGGGTTAACTCATCCGGAGCTCCCCAAGGTCCCAAGAAATAGATAATGTTATTGGCGTCATGTGGTGGCCAAACATGGGGAATTGAAGTCCCACTGCTTGCTAATGAAGCCCAACTCCATTACATCTGTATTCTGCGACCTTGCTGACATCATTTAGGACAATACTCAGTCTCCTCACACAGAAAAAGAGAATAATAGGTCCCACCTCATGTGGTTGTTGTGAGGGTTAGGTCCAGGTAAAAACATTTAACACTTTGCCTGGATCACAATTAAGTGCCTAGTCATTATCAATCGACATACCCATTGTCCAGATGTGGAAACAAGCACAGATAGGGTTCATCAATTCATGGTTGATGGGTGGTGAAAGCAGATTCAAACACATAGCAGTTTGCCCTACTAGAATGTAAACATATGGGCTATTCACCACGGTGTCCCCAGTATCTAGAATATTGCCTAGCACATAGTAAGTGCTTGATAAATATTTTTAAGAAAGAATGATCGAATAGGCCAAAAAGCACATGAAAAGATGCTCAACATCAACCAACAAGGAAATACGGATCGAAATCACGATGAGATACCACCTCATACCCATTATAGTGGCTACTATTTTTTTAAAAAAAGCATAAAATAATAAGTGTTGACAAAAGTCTGGAGAAATTAGGACCCTTGTGCACTATTGGCAAGCATGTAAAATGGTGCAGTTGTTATGGAAAATAGTATAGAGGTTCCTTTAAAAATTAAAAACAGAATTAATATATGATCCAGCAATTCCACTTTGGGGTATATACTCAAAATAAATAAAATATTTCTCTAAGAAATATTTGTACACCCATTTTCATAGCAGCATTATTCACAATAAATAAAAGCAACCCAAGTGTCCATTGGTGGGTGAAAGGATAAATCAAATGTGGTACACACACTCAATGGAATATTATTCAGCTGTAAGAAGGAAGGAAATTCTGACACATGCTACAGCATCGATGAACCTTGAGGACATTATGCTCAGTGAAATAAGCCAGTCATGAAAATATAAATACTATGTGATTCCACTCCTATGAAGTACCCAGGAGTCAAATTCACAGAGACAGAGAAGGGCTGGGAGGATGAAGAATGGGGAGTTAGTGTTTAATGGAGACTGAGTTTAACTTTTGCAGGATGAGGATAGTTGTGGAGATAGATGATGATAATGGCTGCACAACATGTGAATGTACTGAACACTACTGAACTGCACACTTAAAAATGTTTAAATGATCAATTTTATGTGATGTGTATTTTACCACAATTTTTAAGAAAGAATAGTTGAATAATGAATATACACCTCTCAAGTACAAATTCTTACCCATCAGCACAGGCATTACGGTGTGGTAGGTAAGAGTGGGTGTTTGAGTCCTGTTCTGTCCTGAACAGGATCATAACACTTCTCTTCCAACGATTACGATAACTAGGTAAGATTGAGCATAGAGAGCACACAGCACACAGACTCTCTCAGCAGGTGAGTGGTGACAGCAGTAATGACAACTAGTACTTCCTGAGGGCTAACCACACATCAGGCACTTCTCTGAGCAGTGGACAGGTATTATAACACACAATACTTATGACAAACCCTTGGAGCATGAAGCAATAACAGTCCCTTTTCTTTACAAGTGAGAAAACTAAGCATGGAGTGGAAGAAGCTGCTGAGTCCCATGCAAATGGAAAGTCACAGGAAGGGAATGCAGGAGCAGCTGGGCTTCAGATGAGAACGTATGGGAGGCAGTGGAGCATGGTGACTTTGGTGGCTACGAGCGTGGACTCTGGACCCACATGCCAGGGCTACCACTTCCCAGCTGTGTGGCTTTGGGACTTGAATGCCCCTGAGCCTCAGCATCCTCATTTGTAAAATGAGGACAATGATATGACTTTATAAGGACTGATAAGAATTCAGTGGAACACCCAATCAAGATCAGGACACATGTGGCATCCTCTGTGTCTTATATGACCCGACTGGGCTGGGAGCTTTTCGTGTGTAGTGATAGCAGTGATGTGTCACCAGGTATTCCCTAGGAACTGCTTCACACAGACTTGGGTAGGGTGGGGTGAAGTGGGAATGGACTATGGTGAGGACATGGGGAGAAGTGGGTTCCAGCAGGCTCTGCCCCTCGCACACTGAGTGGCCATGTGGCTGTCTCACTTACCCTTTCTGGCCATCAGCTTCTTACTCTGACAAACACAAGAGATAATACCTTCCCCTGGCATAGTTGGGAAGACTCAACGAGATAACAAGGCATGCAAAGTGGGGGCTTTGTACAGTCAGCTCAAATAAATGGGCTGTAGCTGACATTCCTGAGGAGGTGTTAGACCCATACAAATGCCACCAGCCCCCACGGCTCTTGGGCATTTGAAACTTGGCAACTGAGATAAGCTATGAGTGTAAAATACACACTGATATTAGGCTTATTATGAAAAAAATATGTATAATATTTCACAAATAATTTTTATATTGATTATAAGTTAAATGATAATATTGTAGCTTTGCTTGGCTAAATAAAACATATTGTTAACTTTTATATGAGTGTCTTATGTCATATAAATTATATCATTGATCCTTTTCCTGTTTACTTGTTTTAACATAGCTACTAGGAAAACATATATGCAGCTTGTGTGGTGTTCTAATTGAGGAGTGCTGGGCGAGAACCTGGGACTTCTGGATTATCAAGGAATGGGGACTTGGGGCTTGGTTATCTGAATTCCTGATAATAAGAAGAGCAACAAAATATAAACTGCATTACCTAGCCCTTGCTCTGCTCCTGCTAGCCTTTTAAAGGCTTCATACATGCGAACTCACTGACTCCTCCCTTTACCCTGTGGTTAGGGGCTATTCCAATCTACATCTCATCAATGATGGAAATAAGACACAGAGAGGTGAAGTACATGGCCCAAGGTCACCTTCAATCACTACGTTTTATTGCTTCACAGAGATGGGGCTGGACTCCAAGAATTCCCAGGGACATAATGCCTTCAGAAGGAAGTGGCTTAAGGGGACCAGTTTCTACATTCCTGGGTCCCCAATGGGCTGGAGATTGGCAGGCGTGTTGCTTTGTTCTCCTAGGAAACAAAACAGATCTGGATTCAAAACCGACTTCTGCTGCACATTAGCTGTGTGACCTTGGGAAATTCACTTCACTTCTCTGAGCCTCAGCTTCCATATCTAGCAGACAGGGATATAACAATACATACTACTAGGGTTCTTGTGAGCACTGGGTGACAAATGAATGACAATGATGGTAACAATAAAGCTAGTCTACATTTACCCCTTCCTTAAAACATTTGGTTTGCCCTCCAGGACACCCACTTACCTCACTTCCCCAAACCTCAGTAACCACTCTTTCCTCAGCTCCCTTTGCTGGCTTCTCAACTCTCTGATTGTCTCTTAATAGTGACCTAGCTGAGGCTGCAGCGCTTCCACTTATTTTTTGGTTTATGTCTCTTCTCATTCTCTAGATGACCTCATCTGCTCATATGCCACAACTCCCAATTTGTACCTCCAGCCCAGACTGTCCCCTGAACTCTGGTTTCATATAATATTGCCAACGGCCTAAATCAGGGGGCGGCAAACTGCGGCCCATGGGCCAAATTCAGGGAAGAATGCGTTACGCATTTCTTAAATGATTGAAAAAATATCAAAAGAGACTATTTTGTGGCAAGTGGAAACATTAGGAGATTCAAATGTTTGTATCTATAAGTCAAGTTTAATTGGAACACAGCCACGGTCATTCACTCATGTGTCACCTTTTGTTGTATTCATTAGCAGTCATGACTGAGATGGTGTATGCTACAAGCCTAAAATATTGACTGTATGGCACATTACAGTCCCTTGGCCATGCTGCCCCAGTCCTAAATGATGATGTCTCTAATAGATATTTAAAAGTTAACATGTCTAGAACTGCGCTCCTGATAGCCCTCCTTATAATAAGTTGGATGAGAGAAATGAAAAGAAATAAAATGAAATATTTGCTGTTCTATCTTATAAATACCTTCTCCATCCCCCCAACCCCTTCTCAGGTGCTCGGGCCACAGCCTTAGAGCAGGGATTCTCAACTAGAAATAATTGTATTCCTAGTCCAGAGACAGTTGACGGTTTTGGTTGTCACAACTGGGAGGTACAAGCTGTGTGACCTTGAGAAAGTTGCTTTACTTCATGGAGCCTCAGCTTCCATTTCTAGCTTTAGAGACACCTTGACTCTTCTCTCTTGTACCCTACAACTGCCCCACCAACAACACCTGCCTGTCGTGGCTCAAACCACTTCTGAAACGCCACTGCTCCCACCCCAGATAAGCCACCTCTTGCTTCCCTCTTGCCTTCCCCTTAGTTTCCCAACACAGTAGCAAGAGCGAGTCTGTTAAAGTTGAAGTCAGCTCATGTAACTTCCCTGCTCAAGAACCTCCAACGTAGAAGGCACAAGACACTGCCGAATGAACGTAGAAGAACGTTCGAGATCACAGCCCTGTCATCTCTGACTGCTCCCTAATGCACTCTGCCCCAGCCACTTGGTTTCCCTCGTGGTTCCACCTTAAATCCTTTGCTCTGGCTCTTTCTATAGCTGAAGCTGGTTCCTCCAGATGGCCACAGGGCTCCACCTCTCACTTCCTTCAGGCCTCTACTCATGTCACCTGCAAAGTCTCCTCAATAACTTCACACACAAGCCCCTCACACTTCCATCTCCTCCCTGGCCCTTTTTCTTCCTTTTGGCATTTAGCTCTATCTAACACCCTAAATTTTTTTTTTTTAATTATCTCTCACTATGTATTTCTCTCTCTAGAATATAACACATAAAACAGATTTTTTTTGTCTGTCCCCCCCACCTCCCCGCCCCACTGCTATAGTCCCAGAATCAAGAATAGATCCCGGCATATAGTATAAACTCAATACATTCTGGTTATGAATGAATGAACAAGTGGCATTCTTACTTTATGTCCTATGCTGTCCTAGGGGTTTCAGGACTCAAGCCCGCCCACTTGGCTCTGTGCCTAGTGCTTGGTCAGACCAGGATCGGCCTGAAGTCAAATGCCCACAGGAGGAAGGAAGTAACATGATGGGAGAAGCTGTGGAGATGTGAGGCAACAGGGAGCAGAGGCAATAGTGGAGAAAGGGAAACCCCATGTCTAATCTAAAGAAGCAGCTGCCACTCAGATCCGGCCACTTGTGGCCACTGCAGAACATGGGCCCTGTGTTGTCAGTTCTTCCAGCAGTTCAAAAGAAGCTGGAAATCAGATTTTCAATATGAAATTGCCCCATTTTTAAATGTTGGCAACTGATTCAGATCTTGGTTTCAGTTTTAAACAGTCCACGCACCAAACAAAGCCTAAGTGCAAATCATATCTGTCAGACCGGAGCTCTGGGCTCTGCCCAGTCCACAGCTGGGTGACCCTGGGCAAGAGGCTTAACCTCTCTGAGCCTCAGTTTCCTCATCCTTGACAGAAGGGTGGCATCCAGCTCATAGGACTTAACAAGATAATAACCCCTGCTTGTCACAAGTGCTTAGCAAAACAGGGGAGGAAGAGATGGGAAAAAAAAGAGGAATGAAACGAGAAAGGAAGGGATTTCAGTCTTTTGGTGCCTGAGGCAGAGCTTCTGGACTGCCTGGTCCCACTCTGTGTTGCAGACGGGGCTGCCAGGAGACTCAGGGATATGAAAAGGTAGCAGCCACACAAAGACAGACGCAGAGGGATCTAGCTAAGAGAAAGGCTGTGAGAAGGAGAGAAGGACCAGGGTGGGAGCTGGAAAAATTCCTGACAGGAGAGCTGATGGGGGAGGTAGGCAAGACCAGGAGGAAAACCACGGGTAAGGAAAGAGGAGAGGCCAGGAGTTGGGGCCAGTAAGGCATGACGTCTGAGGGGACAAACAGCCAACATGAGGCAGGGGGTGGAGGTGAAGAAAAGACAGTGAACAGGGCACTCACAGTACTGGGGTAGGGTATGGGGAGAGAGAAGATGCAATGGTGCATGAAGGAGAGCGAGGGGGCTCTTAGAGGCAGGGCGTCAAGAGAAATGGTGAGAGGAAGAAGCAGAGGGCTGCCATGGAGGCTACCAAGTCAGAGAAGGAAGTAAGAGGGAGGGGTGAGAGGGGGAAGGAAACTGGAATGAAGAAAAAATAAGGTAAAGGGGTTCAGAGGGGAGGAGGCAGTACGTGCAGCTGACCAGGGTGCACCCCAGCCAAGGATCAGAGAAGGCCAGGTTGCAGAGCAGAGTTGAAAGGTTGGAGCAAGACAGGTAGGACCAACCACGGGGACCGCTGGCAGCTCCAGGAGAGGAGGGGCAGGGCCCAACGGAGAGGAGTGGACACCCCACCTACCTTCCAGGCAGCAGATCCTCCAGAGACCGGAGTGGGTGAGGCCTCCGGGGTCCTTCTTCTCGGAGCCACTGCCGCGGTGGGGGGGCCCGTCATCCCCTGCTGTGAGGTTGGTGGTGTTGCAAATGAAGGCGCGTGTGTACAGCCAGTAGTCTGTGCTGATGGCGATGGTCATGAGGCCGAAGGCGGCGAAGGCTCCCACCGTGGTCAGTAGCACCTGCACCCCCTTCTCGCACCAGAGGCCCCTCTCTTCGTTCCAGCGCTTCAGCGACTCCAGTTTGACCACGGGCAGCCGGGGGGCCGTGGGCCACCACCGGGGCAGCGGGGGCGGCGCCGTGCCGGCGGCTGGGGAGGTCACAGTGCAGGCAGAAGTGGGGGGCCTGGGCCCGCTGGGGCTGGGGCTGGGCAACGGATGAAGCTAGGCGGGAGTGGTCAGAGGGTGGCCATGGTCACCAGCTGATGGAGGGCAGGAGTGAGATAATGGGTTAGACCAGGGGAAACCAGTACCTTCCTATTTCCTTGGTTGAACAGACCACTTCTACTATGCTTCCCACTGCCTCCTTCTCTGTGGGAGAAAAAAAAAATCTCCCTCTGCCTAAAAAAGGCTCCCTTCAGAGACCCACTCCAAGAAATACCCCACCATCCATCCCTGACAGCCTAGGACACCCCTCCAGCCCCCTCCAGCTCCTCCTCACTGTCCTCACCACTGGGAAAACCATCCTCGCTCCAGCCCTCAATGCTTCATCTTCCCAAAGACCCCCGACTTCTTCCTCCCTTCCTACAAGACCCTCATCACCACTCTTCTCATATACTTCTGCACAGTCTCTAACTTCCTTACAAGTCCCACCTCTTCACCTACTGTGTCCTCTACTCAAGAAACATAAATCTCTCAATATCTCTTCAGTTAAAACAAAACAAAACAATAAAAACTCCCCAAGAATCCTCGCTGTTTGCATAGCCCAGAAGAATCACATGGTTACTACCATACACACCATCTCCTCAGCCTGGGAACCCCCTTCCTCACATAGATCCCTCTGTCTCTGGACCAAGAATCTCAACCTCCAACGCACCTTGAAAATGTCACCAAGGCCCTTTGAATATTCCAACAATTGAATCCCACCTGAGAAATTCAGATTTCCTTGATCTGGTCTGGTATGACCCTGAGCATCTAGGCTCTTTAAAGCTCCATGGGGGGTCTTAACCAGCACCAAAGCCACACTGGACCCTCTGGTTTAGAAGAAGGCCCCTATCTCCACCCCGTTCCCTCTAACAATCCCCACTATCTCCCTTGGACCACCCCCACCCCCTACTATGTCTTTGACTCAAGAAAACTCCCATCCTTTTTTTTTGCTTAAAGAAGTCTTCTGAATCTAGCCTTTGCTATCTCTGCAACTTAGATGAACTCATCGTGATCGTCACTTTCTCCTCCTCCATTAAGAAAAATTTTCTCCATGAGCTCCACGGCATTTCCTACTCATAGAAATCTCCTCTTCCAGACCCCCAATTCCTATCCATTCAGAATCTCCCAAGCTGACCCAGACATCCATTGCTGTCCAAGGAAATCTGCTGGTCTGCCCAGCACCCCCACCACATTCTTCTGCCCTCCCATCACCTCCCACTCCTCTACACCCCCAGGACAGACCTTGTTATCCCAACTCTAGATCTCCCCAACTTATTTGGACCTCCCACTCTCTCTCCAACTTACAAGAAACTTCCCCCACCCCTGCCTTGACTTCTCTCACATATGAAGTTTCCCTTTCACTCCTGCCCTCTTCCTCCACCCACTCTGACTTCCAGCATCTCATCCACTTAGAAAAACTCCCTTCCTGCCCCCCAGACTTCTCTTCTGGGGAACACCCCCAACACTCCCCGTATTTCACTTACGCAGGAACATACACTGTATGAATTTTCTTTCAAATCTAAAAAGAGCCCCTCCATAGACAGCACCCCTCAGAAAAATTTGATCTATAGGACTGCAACTCACTTTCAATTAGGAATAATCTCCCACCCTGCATGCTCCACTCCCACCCAGTGTCCATTCATTTCCCTCTCCCAGAGCAGTCCCACCACCACACACCTGCCTTCTCCGCCTCATCCCAAACCTCTTTCCAGGCATGAGCCTCTTACCTGCTTCCATCATTCATTCTTTCCGAGACTTTATCCCTAAACCCCCTATTATAATTAAGGGCCTGGAAACCATAGAGCTGGGAAAAACACTGCTGGGTCCCAATACCAGGGTGACCTTGGCCTCTTCTATCCCCATCGGCTGGCCCCCACTGGGTCTCATACATGGATGGGTGGTTGAAAAAGGTTGTCTGGGGGGGGGGTGTCTCCATAGCAACTGGGCCCAGTGCCCCACACATGTGTTCCCTCCCTCACTTGGACTCCTGCCAGCCCACTAGCAGCCCCTACCCCAGTCCCATTTATCAGACATTGGACACTGACATCGCCAGCCTCCCTCTTCTTGCTGCTGTCCCCTTTCTCTCTCTCCCCTCCAGGCAGATGCTGAGTTTCCTCAGCTCTCCATCTCTGGGCCTCTTCTTCCCCTCGCCGTGCCCCTCACCACCAGCACTACCTCCAGCATCACCACCTCCACTGCCCTAGCAAATTTCTGCTTCCACCCTGGTGAGCTTGTGACCCCAGGATGTACCCTTCCCCTTATTTGCCCCCTACAACCCAAGATAAGGGGGGGATAGAAACAGGAAGTAAATGAGGGAAATTCTCCATCAAAAGAAAAAAAAGATTTGATGATCTTTTCATTTTGTTGATCTGGGGGCAATCTGTTTGGCATGAGGGACTGTTCCCTTAGTCCATCTGTCAGCAGCAGCAAGGGAAGAGGGTGCACGAGACCCCCAAGTCTACAGCTTCCGGATATGACAGGGTCACTGTACCCTCTCCCTCTGAATGGGACCAGCTCCTTCCTCCAGAATGAGGGGGGTCACAGAACCTTCTACATCCACCCACCTCCAATTAATAAAAAGATCTGTCTCACCTCTTTTAACAGCAGGTCAATTCTCCAATGCAGTGGGGAGGAGACGAGGAGCCCCCTGTCGGCACCCCCCCACACACAAAAAAATACCCTCGTGGTTCCCAGTTCTTACAGCTCCCCTCCCCCAGCAGTGAGAGACCCAGGCGTCCGACCTGGTAGGGGGATGGAGATGAAGAGGTATATGGGGGATGGGAGTATTGAAGTGGGAGGGGAGACTGAGGAGCAGCTCTGAGCTTGGGCCCCAAGGGAGTGGGGGTTCGGAATGGGGAAAAAAAGGTGAGGAGACAATTTGGTTCTCGAGTCGCTGGGTAAAGTGCGGAGCTGGAGGATGAGAGAGGGAGGGAACACCGAGGGAGGGGGAGCTGCTGAGGATGGGGGAACACGGAGTGGAGATGGCTGGGGGGAAGGGAGATGATGGGGGACAGGGTCTGGGTGGCAGAAGGAAGCTGGGGAAAAAGAGAGAGACCCAAAGAGCCAGAGGAGAGACAAGGCAAGTGGAAAGAGGAGACCTGGAGACTGGGAAACAGGAATGGGGGAGGGAAAATTGGGGGGGAGGCAGTGACTGGTAGAAGGAAGTTGAGAGAGAGAGACACACACACACAGAGAAATATCCAGTGAGAGAAAGGGACAGAGACAGAGACCCAAAAAGAGAAACCAAGAGACTAGGGGGGATGGGGAAGAGATAGGGTGAGGAGGAGGATGGGGGGGCAGGGTCTGGGTAACAGAAGGAAAGAAGAGACAGGGAGAGTGTCATCCAGAGAGAGGGGGAGAGACAGATGGGGAGAGACTGAGAGGATGGGGGGGAGAGAGAGAAATAAAGGGAGAGAGAAACTGGGGATTGGGCAAGGTCTTAACACAGAGAAAGACGCTTTAGAAAGAGAAAAGGAATCAGAGAGAGAGGGTAAATAATGAGAGAAATTTAGAGGAGAGAGATCTGAGTGGCAGAAAATGCCTGGAAACAGAAAGACAGGTACAGAAGGAAAGAGAGACCCAAAGAGAGAGACAGATGGAAAGACACTTGGAAAGAGAGAGACCCAGGTAAGGAGAGACAGAGACGGAGAAGGCATCAAAAGGAAGGTGGACAAAAATGGGAGAGGTGCTAAGCTCAGAGGCATGAAGGAGGTCAGAGAGAGAGGACGCCCCTGCCTCCTCCCCCACCTGCATCCCAGCCTCTGAACCCTACCCCCATCCCCATTTCAAAGCCACCACCCCCACCCCCACTAGCCTCCATCTCTCCACAGCATCGCTTGCTGCCGCCACCGCCTCTTCCTGTCGTCATAGCAACAGGATCCAGGCGCCCAGCCAAGGCTGGCAGCAGCGGCCGGAAATGAGGGGAGGGCCTTTTTAAAAGGACCCCTGAGCTCTCCCCTTTCCCAAAATCCAGGGGAAAGCTCAATGTCTCCGGATCTTCCAGCCCCCACCACATCCCTCAAGTGTCAAGGACACAGATCCCCTGAAAATAAAATTATATTAAATTTACAAGGATAGCGAAGCTTTGAGTTTCACTTACACATTTTTTTCTTCTTACCCCCTACTCACCCCTAGCTCAGAGTTTAACTTCCCCAAGGAAGGTATGGGAGGGGGAAAGTAGTATGCAAGAAGCTTGGGTGGCAATAGTCTGAAAAGAAATCTGTCTGGGGTTGGGTGGGAGGGCTATGTAACAGTTTTGAGAAGAATTAGAACTCGCCAGTGGGACTCGAGGGAGAAAATCAGATGAGAGCAGAAAATTTGGTCTTGGGTTCAAATATCAAGATGCCTTACGTGTATGACCTTGAACAAAACATTTTCTTTCTTCTAGACTCAGTCATAACGGGGGCAAAACTGTCTGCATTGAGCAAGAACTTTGATGAGAAAAGGTCTTTGCAGGATGCTGTAGATTGTCCTGACTCAAATGCTATCCAATACAAAAAGCTAGTTGGGACAGGAGCCTTGAGGTAGGCAGTTTGCATGCGTTGCCATCTCATGAAATTCTTACAAATTTCTTACAATGTGGACACTTATGTTCCCATATTATAGATGAGCAAATTACGGCTCGGAGATGCATAGGGATTTTGCCCATGATCATGCAGGAAATAAAAGGCAGAGGTGGGGGTGAAGCAGCCTCTTTGTTATGGTTGCGGCGGGGGGTGGGGGAGGTGGAGGGTGGGGGGGTGGGAGGTGGGGGGAGTGGGAGGGGTGTTCAACAATAGGTGAACTTCAGAGCCACTCACTCAAGGCACCCTGCCTGGAGCAACCCCACAGTTTGGAGGCTGGCAGAAGGCAAGTAACCTGTGTCCCTCACACAGCCAGTTACCTCCCCAGAAAAGCCATATCTCCCTGTACCTAGCAGCTCATATTTCCACTGGATTTCAATAGCTCACTTTACTCAACTTTCCCCATGGGGGCACAAAGTTTAGAAAAGCATTCGGGTACCCCTAATTTAGAAGCAAAGAAACGCCAGCCTCAGGCGAAGGTGGCTGGAATTCACTGATTAAGAAACATTTGTTCTGCCTCTCTGGGTTCTGTTATTAGCCCCGTTTCAAATATGTGCAGACTGAGGCTGCAGCAGGTAGCCCATCAGGCAGGTAGGATGTGGCAGTGGTGGGAATAAGGGTCAAGGCTCCCAGCTCCAGCTGTTTTCACTGCTTCTCTGTTCTTGGGTGGACGGGTGAAGTGGGGGAGTTGTTTATATCCTGAGTGAACTAAAATTAAACAACAGATCCTTTCGAAGGTGAAAACAATTATAAGATAATAAATAAGCCAGAGTTTGATCATAAATAAGCCAGGGTTTCTAAACCTTGGAAGTATTGACATTTGGGCCAGATTAATTTTTTGTGGTGGGATCTGTCCCATGCATTGTAGAGACTCCAGCAGCATCTCTGGTGTCTTGCTGGTAGCTAGGGGTTATAATAAAAAAAAAATTCAGTTTGTTCCACCTCAAATCCTATTTCTTATTGGAAAAGACTTTTAACATCTTGAGCTTCTCTTACCTGCTTTTACATCCCTAAACCATTGCCTTCTAGATATGTCAATATTATGGCTTTTGTTTTCTCTGATAGAGATGGACTTAACTCATATTAAAACTTCACTTTTCCCTCTCTTCCTCTCCATATAAATGTTTTTAGTTCATTTATTGGTTAATTTCACGACATTAAGTAACAGACTTACACTACGATTTCTTGTTTCAGAGGACATATCTTTCTTTCTCTTTTTTGCTTAGCAGTTTTATTGAGAGAGACACCACATACCATTAAATTCACCCACTTAAAGTGTATGATTCAATGGCTTTTAACTATAATCATAGAAGAGTGCAACCATTGACTTTAGACCCATTTTAGAACATTTTCATTAGCTCAAGAAGGAGCCACACACCCCTCAGCCAGCTGTCACTCCCAATCTCCCCACACACACCCCAGCTCTAGGCAATCACTAATCTACTTTCTGTTTGTATAGAATTGCCTGTTCTAGACACTTCATATAAACAGAATGATACAATATATGTTCGTTTGTGGCTGCCTTCTCTCACTTAGCATAATGCTTTCAAGGTCCACCCATGTTGCAGTGTGTGTCAATACTTCATTTCCTTTTTTTTTTTTTAAAAAAATGCCCGCAGCACCTGGTATTCAATACTTCATTGCCTTTTATTGCCAAAATATATTCCATTGTATGAATATGCCACATTTTGTTTATTTATTGGATTTTTGGGTTATTCCCACTTTTTGGCTATTATGAGTAATGCTGCCACGAATGCTTTTGTATAAGTTTTTGTGTGAACATGAGTTTTAATGTCTCTTGGGCACATACCTAGGATTTGCTACATCATAGATTAATCTTTTCAAGAAGTAAGATAGCACCTCTGCACTTCATTTTGTAAGATAGAAATATTAGACCCCCTGATCACCGCTTCAGTTCAGGGAAGGACTTCTCAGAAGGGGTGTCACAGACAATGTAGTTATGAGCCCTTTCAGATCTTACTCCCAAATTTGCAAATGAATTAATCTCACATGAGACAAAATCTCCAGCAGGCTTGATCTGGAGACACAGAGGCTGTAGACTCAGAGATAAGTCTGCTAAGCACCTACTTTTGAGAAGGCCCTCCATCCTCACTTCCTCTGATCTCATGTGTTAGGCAAGACTCAAAAATGACCTTCAAGATTCCCATCCCCTGGGGGACACACCCTGTAGAATTGAGTGTGGGCGGGATATGTGACTAGGATGGAGTGTCACCCCATCGTTAAGTGACATAATATGACGAGGTGACCCTGTCACCTTGTCTGCACATGTAATTAAGGTCCCTACTCAGTTGAAAGTAATCAAAAGGAAGATGATCCTGAGTGGGTCTGATCTAATCAGGTGATCTCTTTTAAAAGGGTCAAGAAGTCAGAAAGCCTCAAAGCAAGAGATTCTGTCGCTGTCCTGACAGGATCAAGCTGCCCTGGCGAGGACCTGAGGGTGTCACCTACTAGAAAGAGCATAGGGACGCCAGTCACACAACCACAAGGAAAAGAATTCTACTCAACCTGAGAGAGCTTGTGAGTCTTTCCCTAACTGAACCTCCAGATGAGAGTGCAGCCAGCTGACATATTGATTTCAGTCTTGGGAGGTCCTGAGCAGAGGACCCTGTGGCACTGTACTAGGTTCCTGATCTACAGAAACTGTGAGATAATAAAATATGTGTTGTTTCAAGCCACTACATTTGTGGTAATTCCTTACACAAACGAGTTACCCCAGATAACTAATGAGCCCTATAATGGATAACTAACACACTCTGTCAATCACATTGCCTGTGAAAATCTTTCATGGGTCGCTCATTCAATGTTGCCTCCTCAATGCCTCCCCCTTCCTCACTCCCCATGTGGGCCCCCCTCTCCCTCCTGGATTTCTTTCATATCTATACCCTTTTCTCTGACATGCTCTTGTCTGGATTGTACCACCAGCCTACACCACTGATCTCCTCCAGTCCAGTTTTCACCTGGACCCTAAAGGTTATTTCTAACATTCAGAGCTGACCTGTCTTTCTTCTGCTTAACATTCTCTATGGCTCCCTATTGCCCTCAGGAGAAAATCTAAGCTCCTCACCTATGTTCTTTGCCAAGAGCAGAAGTCATGTCATATGCTACCTTTCTTGCTGCTTCTTCCTGTAAACGGGAAACATTTTCCACACTGTGCCCAGAACCTTCATGCTTTTGAGGTTTCTGAGTGTGGCTCCCTTGCCCAGAACCCCCTTCCATCTCTCTGTCATGCAACAAACACTCTACCTTCTCTTGAACGTTCGATTTATATGCTCTCTTTGGAAAGCCCTTCCTGACCTTCCAAGGCCGTTTCAGGGGTTATAACTGTGCTTCCACTATGCCCTCTTCTGCCCTCATTGGAACACAGTCACCTTGCATTGTGGTTGGTGCATTGGTCGGTCCTCTCCCAGCAGAGTGAGAGCTTTTCGAGGACAGGCATAGATCTGGCTCACTTCAGTATCCCCCAGATCCTAGCCATAGTAGATAGGAAGCCTCGGTCCACAGGTGCTAAATGAATGGATGGATGAATAGATGGATAGATAGATGGATGGGTGGGTGGATGGTGGATGGATGAAGGAATAAATGAAAGAACCAGGGAAGAAGTGGATACAGATTCTGAGGTCTCTCTCCTCTAGCAGCCAGTTACAACCTCTTGTCCCTGTCCAACCCCTCTCCCTGTCTCACATCCTGAGTGTGCTGTTCCCCAGGTGCTGGAGTGTTTGTCATCAAGTGCAGCTGGGCCCTTTGTGTTTTCTCAAGAGGAGCAGAGTGGTAGTGGCATGTTTTCCCGCTCTATCAGGAAGAGAAGATCAGCATTTCTAAAACGTCCTCATTCAGGGTGAAGTGGAAATATTCCAGTGCTAGGGAGTCAGGTGGCTTGAATTCCAATTCTTGCTTTTCCTTGCCTCCCTAAAGTACCCAGAATCAAACCTTTGTTCTCTCTGCACCTTTATCCTCTCGCCTGTAAAAGGGATGGCGGGTGCAGTTACAGATCTCCCCCTGGATGGAATATTCTGGGATTCTGATTCTAAATCACACATCTCAGGAATCCTGGCAGGGCTTTCTGAAATTGTATACCAAATTTTGTGAATATAGGTATTCTCTTCTGTGAATCTATAGCTTTGATCTGATTCTTGCCCCCTTCAAGTTAAGAGTTGCTGCTTATAAATCAATTTAGCAAAATCTCATTTGTATTAGTAAAACACACACACACACGCGCGCGTGCGCACACACATACACACACACACACACAAGGGAGAATATCTAAATGCAGAGATAATGTCTAAAGCAGGTTTTTCTCAACCTCAGCACCAGTCACATCTTAGGCCAGATAATCTTTCTGGTAAGGGCTGTCCTGTGCATTGCAGGGACTTTAGCAGCATTCCTTACCCACTTGATGCCAACAGCATCCTCCTGCTGAGTTGTGACATTCAAAAATGTCCCCAGATACTGCTCATTGTCCCCTGGGGACAAAAACACCCCAAGTGGAGAACCACTGGTTTAAAAGAAGAAACTAATAACAATTGTTCCCTCTGTGAAACGAGACTCAGTTTGAGAATAGGCAAAAGAGAAAGTTATTTTTTCTTTGTATCCTTCTCTGCCGCTTAAATTTGAAAATCATGGCTTAAATTTATAATAAAAATATAATATATTGTTAAATTACAGTAGCCCCACCCCTCCTTATCCATGGTTAATTTTCCATTGTTTCAGTTACCCATGGTCAACCTTGGTTCAAAAATATTAAATGAAAAATTCCAGGAACAACAATTTCTAAGTTTTAAATTGCGCACCGTTCTGAGAAGCATGATGAAATCTCACCGTCCACCTCCATGCCGCCCAAGACACGGATCATCCCTTTGTCCAGTGTCTCCACACTGTAAATGCTACCTGCCTGGTAGTGAGTTAGCAGCCATATTGGTGATTGGATAGACTGTCATGGTATCACAGTGCTTGTGTTCATGTCACTCTTATTTTAGTTAATAAGGGCCCCAATATGCAAGAATAGTGGTGCCGGCAATTTGAATATGCCAAAGGGAAGCCATAAAGTGCTTCCTTTAGGTGAAAAGGTGAGTATGTATCAGAAAAAAATATAGTACATATAAAAATTGGTACTATCTGCAGTTTCAGGCATCCACTGGGGGTCTTGGAACCCATGGATAAGAAGGAACATCTGTACCTCCACTCAGTAGGCCACTACATAGTCACTGCAAAAATGAGGCAAACCTCTACTTCTGATATATTGCCTCCATGACGTACAATGACAATGCTTAAACTTTTTGGTCTCAGGACTTCTAATGCACTTAAAAACTTTAGGGGACCCCAAAGAGCGTTTGTTTATGTATATACTATGTCTATCAATATTCAACATAGTCAAAATTCAAATGGAGGTATTACAATAAACATTCATTTTAGTAAAATAATAAACTCATTGCATGTTTTCATGAACAATTTATTTTAGTCAAAAATAACTATATATTGCCAAATATAGTCATGTTGGCTTGTATTTTTGAAAATCTATTCAACATTTGGCCTCATAGAAGAAGGTTACTTTCTCACATCTGCTTCTGTATTCAGTCTATTGTGCGAAGCTACCCAAACACTCTGGACTTAAACTCACAAGAGATTAAGAGTGAAAATGGGAAACAGTATTGTAGTATTAGTATAAAAATGATGCCTAGGCTCCCTAGACCACACTTCAAGAACCACCGATGTGTAATATTGTGCTGTAAATTAGCGGTACCCAACATTTTTGGACCCAGGGACCAGTACTTTTAAGAGAATCTAATGCCTGACAATCTGAGATGGAATTGAGGCGGTGATGCCAGTACCAAATACAGATGAAGCTTCACCCTCTTGCCCATCTCTCACCTTCTGCTGTGCAGCCCAGTTCCCAAAAGACCACAGATCAGTATAGTCCATGGCCCAGGGACTGGGAACCCCTGCTGTAAATGAACTGAGTGCAAAACACTGTGTAAGAGCAATAATAGAAAAACAGATAGAACTATGTGGCTGCAATATACATGGAGGTATACAGCTTAGTGGTTAAGCATGACAGGTCAGGAGTCTCCCAGGTTTCTAATCTTAGTTTGAACACTTACTAGCTGTGTGACCAGGAGGAAGTTAATTAATCTCTCTGCACCTCAGGATCTCATTTACAAAATGGGGATGATAATAAAGGCACAAATCTCCTTGGGTTATTGAATGTAAGGTGTTAGGACTTGAATGCAAAGTTGCTGGCACAGAGGAAACACTCGATAAATTATGCAACTAATTTATGCAAAGCATTTTTTGTTAAGTGGCCTTGAAAACCAGTAAGGTAGAGTTACATAACCGATACTAAATGATCTTCATACTAAACTTCAGTGTGAAATTGCAAGGTACAGAACTATGTGGATACTATGATAAATGCTGTGTCAAACATATATGTACATATTTGCTGCACGTTCACTTGTGTGTGAGTTTAAACACATGCGTATATGTTTCATTATGCTTAGATTTTCTTGAAATTATATGTTAAAAGATGGTAGTGCCTTGGTGGAGCGATTTCTGGATGTCAAGAGGTCAGAGGTAGGACTGACTTTTCACAGCATTCCTTAAAAACAAACAAATAAATCTTTAACAATGGAATCCCATTCCATTTTCAAAATGTAAAAAGCAAAACAACAACTGGCTTTTTTTTTTTTTAAGTAACATAAACATTAGGACTGTAAGTTGTTATGTTCCAGACAAAATCAACAAAACCAGCACTTGCACCACAACCGCCCATCCTGCTGGCAAGACAGGCAGCAACAATTGATCAGGATGGCAGGCAGCAATAATGGATGGAGACATCCTTTCCCACTGAGCAGAAGTTCAAAATCCATATCAACACTGTGCTCCTGGCAGCCACTAGAAATCGATTAGTCTTGACAAAGCAGCCGAACGTATTTGCCATCCCAAATCTCCAGCATGACTGCCAGAAATTCCTAAAATCATTGTGCATGACTCAGACTATTTCTTCCATGGAAGCTGATCCTGCTGAATCTTAATTCTTTCCTGCTAATATACCCCCCTCCTCCCAATTCTCCCTGCTCTGAAAAGATTTGGAACCTTTCTAGCCCATCCCCCCCCACCTTGTTACAGAAAACGGAAGTCCCAGAGATTTAAAGACTTGCTCAAGGTCACAGAATGAGTTTGCATCAAATTCCTAGCAGTAATATACTGCAGCTGAGAGAGCAGACTGGAGTTAGCCCGCCAGGGTGTGAATTCTCCTTTGCATCTTACCAGGTGGGTGACCTTACCTCCCCTAGTCTCAGTTTCTCCATCTACAAAATGGGGTTACATGGAATGCCCAGTTCACAGGGTGGCTGGGAGAATCCAATGAGTGAATGAGTGGGAATACCTGACACCTAATGACAGATTGATAAATGTGGTTGTGGTTGAAGTTGTTCTAAGTGTCACCAAAGGCTAAATTAAGACCAAAGAACCCAAGGGCTAAGATAGAACTGTTTCCTTTTCAATACATATCTGAAACAAGATTATCAAGCACTCAGGCTGGTTTTAGTTCCTCAATGTGGGGAGATATCACAGACCTCAGAGCCCATTGTGTGTGTATGTGCATGATAATTCCTTCCCAGGGCCACTGGGAATCTCATGAGATCATGTGTGAGAGAAAAGTGTGAGGCTTGTAGTAGGTGCGCAATAAATGCTAACAGTTATTTCTTGACAGAGTGACTGAGCCAAGCATTAGAAAATCCATTGCTCCCAGAATCATTTTACCCCAATGGCCCTAGCTGCAAAATGAGTCCAATAAACTCAGCCTGTAGGCTTGGGGAGAAAAGTAAACAGAGCAGTGAATGTAAAAGGAAGGTGCATAATAGTAACAGTACTCTAAATAATCAGAGTAATAACAAGAGTTAATTTTTATTGATCCTGCTTCGTGTCATTTGCTGTCATACGTGCTTTACACAGACTGAATTATAAAGTTCTGTTGCTGATAATGAAAAGGATTAAGTAATTTAACAAACACCAATCTAACCTTGTTCTCTGATCCTAGGCGTCTAGACCCAGTCCTAGCTCTCTGTACCCAACGCCCACTCCCTGGGCAGACGGAGACGTGTTTGAAATAAAGTTTATTGAAGTTTCTGTTGTTATTTACATATGATACACGGTAAATAACAGAGCCAGGCCTCCCCACACCACCCCCTCCCCCCCCAAAACCCCCCTCCCCATCAGCCTCGTTAAAAATCGTTGTGTAAAGACAGATGAACTGCTGCGGTCTCCCCTCCCCCCTCCCCCCTAAGATGCAAACTAAAAGTCCCCGTCCCTTCTCTGTCCCCCACCCCCCACCCCGGGGGCCTTTCTGGTTCCGTGTAGAACACTGTGCTATCTCGCCCGTCCTCCCCTAATAAGGGGTGGTGAGTGAATTCCTGGTACCCCTCCCAAATCTGTCCAAGAGGGAGGACTGACCCTTGAAAGAGGCCAGAGTTAGGGGTCTGAGATGAAAAGGGGGATTTCAATGGCGGGGGGAGTGCCAGAAAATGGAAGACTTCGAGGTTTAGGGGGTGTTGACCCCCGCTACTGCCTCTCCCTCCCCGGAGCGGTCTCTAGGGGGAAGAGGCGGGCACAAGTGTGGAAATAGCATGGAATTCCCTCACCCTAGGGTCTCCATCCTTCAAGTGGTGTGCGGGGCTGGATGCACCCCGGGGCTTTGGATGTGCGGGCCGAGAGGAGCAAAGAGACAGAGGAGGAAGAGAGAGAAGCTAAGGACAGCTGAGAAAGCAACGTCGGTTAGACAGCGTACCCTGAACGGCAGGTAACCTGGAGGCCTAGAAGAGTCTAACCGGTGAGAAAAAAGAGGTCTACCAGGGAAGGAGACATGTTCGTGTGTAGGGGGTACCACATTAACGGTACCCACAGCCTCCAGCCCCCACCTCACCTCGGATCTGTGGGCGGAGCAAGGAGGCCCTCCACTGCACCCAAGAACCTCCAAGGTTCAGAAGTGAGACTGGGCCAGGAAGCAGAGACGCCGCGGCAAAGGTGAGAAGAGGATGATTGGTATTCCTGACGGCTACCGGACCCTTCTCTCCAGCCCTGAGGCCCTGCGGGGAGGCGGCATTTTGGGGGCTCAGTGTAGGTGGGCGCCTGCACGGCGGTGGAGGTGGGGGTGGTTCCCTGTGAGGGTGCTCAGAGCCTGGAATAACAGAGGCTCTAATATGCGGGGAGGGGCGGGGCCAGATGAGATGGGCGGGACCTGCGGAAAAAAAGGAAGAGCCATTTGGAAAGGGCAGGGCCCAGCGGAGAAAAAAGGCCGGTAAAGGGCGGGGCCAGGGCGACGGGGCGGGGCCTCTGGGAAGTGGGCGGGGTTAAAGCGTGAGCGGCGCCCTCCAGGTGGAGCTCTGAGGGGCGAAAGGAGCTGCGTTCCGGGAGACCCGGGAGGCGGTCAACGAGAGGGTATCTCTGAGTAGCAGGGCCTCAGCAGGGAGAGGTGGAGATGTGCAGGTGGTCTGGGTACTTGATGGCAGGAGGGTAGTTCTGCGTCATCTGGATGGACACATCGCTGGAGATATCAGAGGGGCTGCGGCCGCGGCGCCACGCCTCGGGCTGTAGGAATTGGCCCGAGTAGTCCGAGCAGTCGCTGAGCCTCGGGCGGTAGAAGGCCGGGTGGGGGCGGTACATCTCCTCCTCCGCGTAGCGCTTCGTGAACAGGTACACGGACATCACGCCGGCCCCCTACGTCAAGGCACCGTCAGAGCCCATGGCTGGCCCTGGGCTCCCTGTTATCCCCGGACCCAAGATGCCGGGCCTCCAGCTTCCTCCTTCCCCAGAACCCCGCAATTAGGGCCCAGCCCCCTCCTCCTCCAGGACCTCCGGACCCTCCTCCCCCGGGACCCAAGGGTCAGGCCCTCAGCCACCGCCTCCCTCTGAATCCAAAGTCTACACCCCCAGCCTCCTCTTCCTCCTGGATCCAGGAATCAGGCCCCCCAGACCCCTCCCATTCAATCCTACAATCTGGGCCCCACAGACATCACCTCTTTGAGTAGGAAGGAGGAAGCAGCGAAGGCAAAAGACCACCCGTAGCGATAGTGGAAATACTGCTCAGAGCTGCTGGGCCTGTTCATGACCTCATCATTGATGCTGGAAATGTAAAGAACCAAGCCCACCACCAAGGAGAGGCCTGGGGGAGCGGAGGGACACCCTTGCTCCATTAGCAGTGGACCCCTCGCCCCAGCCCCGGACCCCTCCCCCTCACCTCACCACCGTCCCCTTCCCTGTCCTCCCTGCTATGGCCTGGACTAATTTTGATGCACTTTGTGTGCTGGGCCTAGGCTGGGTGCAGGGATCTTGGAGATGAATCTTGCCCCCCCCCCCATATTTGCATCCAGAAGCTCACAATACAATTAAGGGAAGCAAATCTGAGTGTTGGTAAACAGTCACATACGTGGTGATACGTGATGTAAGGGAACTAGTAGCACAGAGCTCTGTGTGTCCAGAAGAGGCACCAAACCCACCTGGGGGAGGGGCAGGGGAAAGCTTCCTGGAAGAATGACCTTGTCCTACAGGATGAGGCCCAGGGAAAAATAAGAGTATTCATTATACAACTCTGGACAGGGGAAACAGAACAGGCAAAAGCTTGGAGGCTGAGTGTGAGCTGATTCACCCATGTGGCTACAACATGGGGCACAGCCACAGGAAATGAGGCCAGAGAGGGGGTGAGGACACCACTATGAGGAGCCCCACATGCCAGGCTGAGGAGCTGGGTACTGATGCCAAGGGAGCCATGCAAGGTCTGGAGCAGAGGAAAGACACTGAACTTGTGTATCCCAGGGGGAGAAAGATGAAGCCTGAGTGAAGGCCATTTGGATAATAACAGCAACATTAATAATAATAGTAATAGTAATAATAACGATAATAGCAACAGCTTATATAGATCTTATTCTGTGCCAGGCACAACTCTTAGTGTGATATATGATTAACTTAACTCAAAATTCACAACAACCCTTTCAAGTAGGCACCATTTTTAACCCCATTTACAATTGAGGAAATAGAGGCACATTGGGGAAGGTGGAGAGGAGAGGTCTTGTCTGAGAATTTTTAAGAGGCAAATATCATTTCCTCAGGATGAACTTTCTTTTAAACATGCCAAGGGTAACTTAAGGAGGCTACGAAGTCTCCTACACTAAATTAATCCATGTAATCCTTAACAGCATTTCCCCCCAGAACCTTACAAACACACACTTGTTTACCAATCACCCCCAGAATAAATCTGTGCCTATAGCACAGATCAGCAAGCTATGGCTTATGGGCTAAATCCAGCTTCCTATTTTTGTACAGCCTGCTAGCTAAGAGTGGCTTCTACATAATTAAATGGTTGGGGGGAAAAAATAGAAAAAAAATAGTGTTTTGTGGCATGTAAAAAGTACGTGAATTTCACTTGGTGGTTCCTCAGAGTGTTAAAGATAGAATTCCCATATGACCCAGTGACTCCATTCCTAGGTGTCTACCCAAGAGAACTGAAAACATATGTTCACACGAAAACTTGTGTGCAAATGTTTGTAGCAGCATTATTCATAACAGCCAAAAAAAAAAAAAGAAATGGAAACATCTAAATGTTTATCAACTGCATGGATAAACAAAATGTGGGATAGCCATATAAAGGAATATTATTCAGCCAAAAAAAGGAAGGAAGTACTGATTTATGCTACCACATGGATGATGTAGGAAATATGCCAAGTGGAAGAAGCCAGACACAAAAGACCACATATTGTATGGTTCCATTTATACAAAATGTCCAAAATAGGCAAATTCAGAGATAGAAAGTAGAAGAGTGGTTGCCAGGAAATGGAGTGGATGAGGGGATTATGACAGGCTGTGTGAGGTTTCTTGTGGGGGTCATGAAAATGTTGTAGAATTAGGTAATGGAGATGGTTGTGCGACCTTGTGAATATACTAAAAACCACAGAATTATGTGAACTTTAGGTGATGTGAATTACAATATCTCAATTTTAGAAGTCTATGAATTTCAAATTCAGGGTCCATAAATAAAATTTTATCGAAACACAGCCACAGACTGTCGGTTTACATTGCCTGTGGCTGCAATGGCAAAGCTGAAGCTGTGTTGAAGACTGCATGGCCAGTAAAGCTGAAAATATTTATCACCCAGATCTTTACAGAGAAATTTTCTTGACCACTGGATGACAAAATCTACATGGTCTGGTGCCTGTCAGCCTCATCCCTGGTTAGTCTCTCCTTGTCCCCTCTACATAGGCCCTGTGAATCCCCTACTCTCTGTCGAACACGTCAAGCTCTTTTCTGCTTTAGGGCCTTTGCACACAATGCTCTCTCAACCTGAGATGCTCTTCCTCCAGACTTCTCCATTCTCTCTGAGTCACCTCATTTAGATCTCTCCTTCCTTGTCACCTCTTTAGGTCTTCTGTGACCTCCCTGTAAAAAAAAACACTCCCTCACTCAAAGTAAGAAAAATGTAGGTGAAAACTATGAGAGGTGATACCATGCCTTATGCATCAGACCATCAAAAGTTAAAATACTTCACGATTATTTCTTCCAGTGAGGCCAGGGGAACAGAAGCTCCTATATGTTGCTGGTGCGGATGCAAACACATATATGAATTTGACCTTTAGAGCTATGCTAATATTTTACATATTCAAAAGATAAAATCAACAAGGATAGGGAAAAACTAAAATTGAACACAAACAAAAATAAGTGAAACTGACATAGCAAATTACTAATACGACCTTAGGTGGGGGAAACGTTGTTATCCAAGGAACTTTTGAATACAGTGCTTTGATTGTGTATTTTAGTCTGAAGACACAAAGATCTGCAAAGAAGTCATGAACCATACTTAATAGGGATTTTTGTTGGGAGTGGCCTAGAGGTAACAGTTCTGAAATTAATCTGTGTGGGTTGTAGGGTTAGCAGATGTGTAAATATATTGATGTTTTGGGGAGCTAGAGTTCACATTCTAAAAACAGGAAGACACAAGTCAGAATTGGGCAAGGCAATGAAGAATCCTGTGTTATTTGGCTGCAATATAAACTCCTGTTACACAAATATATATATATATATATATGTGTGTGTGTGTGTATATATATATATATACATATACATATATATATATATATATATATATATATATATATATACACTCTTTCAGCTTTGTGTTTTCAAAGATTCTAGAAGCAGTGACACCTTGGCAGCAGTGAGCACACCTTGCACCCAGATTTTGGTCTCTATTGCCATCCCCTACTACATAAGTAGCCAGGGCTCCCAGGAGAAATATCTGATTTGAAGCCTGGGACAGGAGCGTAAACGTGCATTCCTGCCACACAGCAAGGAAGTACTCAAAAAAGAGGGGGAATATGTCAAACAAACAAACAAAAACAGAAGCTAGTTTGAAGGGGGTTCCTGATAGCACAACTAGGAACAATTTTAACACCAAAATGAATAGTAAAAGTAATAGCATATAACACCGATTTCAAAAAAGAAAAGTGAATCCATACTGATATATATTTTTAAATATATAAATAATAAAAGAAGAGAGAGAAATCTTCTTAACAGAATTAGAAAATACCATTTTGCAACTTCAGTATTAATACTGGGATTCAGGCAAACATCACCAGTGGACATTAAATCGCTGGATGACCGAATCTCCCTACGGCATACCTATTAATTACAAAGAGATTATTAAAACATTTTTTTGCCTTTTTTGTAAAGGAAACTGACAGATGCCAAGTTAGCCAAGTGATGGATGTTAACATCAATAATGGGACAGATTGACACCAAGACCTCCTGATATGAGCATGCCACTGCCTCATTTACTGAGGGCTCCTGCTGAAATTTGTGTAACCTGAATCCACTCTTATGGAAACTGGGGCACTTGACAACACAGCTGGCTGTGCTCTTCGAAAATGTCAACACGAAAGAGAAATTTTTTTAAAGGGCACAGGAACTATATAAAAAATGAAAGAAGATGAAAGAGACACAAGGAAATACAAAGTGTGATCCTAGACTGGATCCCAAATTAGGGGAAGAAACAACTACACACAAGTCAGCATTGGGACAACTGGTGAAGTTGGGATGTGGACTATGTATTAGCTATCATTAAACTTGCTGAATTTGATTATTGCACTGCATTTAGAAAAGGAAATACACTTATTCTTAGGAGATACTTGCTGAAGTATTTAGGGGTGAAGTGTTTGCAACTTACGTTTGAGTGGTTTTATAGACAGATGATTAGATAGATAGATAGATAGATAGATAGATAGATAGATAGATAGATGATAGATAGATATAGATAGATCTGTAGGTAGGCAGGCAGGCAGACAGATAGACAGATGATAGAAAGAAAGAAAAAGGCAAAAATGTTAAAAATTGGTCTAGGTGAAGGATATATGAGTTCATTGTATTATTTTTGCAACTTTTCTGTAGGTTTAATTTTTCTCCAAAATAGTGTGTGTGTGTGTGTGTGTGTGTGTGTGTGTGTGTGTGTGTGTATTAGGTATCCCCAAACAGGATTTTTCCCCCAAGGTGCCAATGTGTGCAGACTATTTATTCATTATGAAGGAAAAAATGCCTCTTTTCAATAGAGAGCTCTGGTGACTACTACCTTTACCAAGGGTTCAAACTTTGTGCCACTCATGGTGGAACAACTTGACACAATTTGCTACCTGAAGTAAAGATATAAAGAACATAGCCCACCTCTGAATCTCCTTGCCAGACATGTGTAACCTAAATCTAATAAAGCCAAGACTCTAGACATAGCTCCCAGGTCACAGAAAATACAAGGAAAGAGGAACAAATGAAATGATGCCATGAGGATCCCACAAATCCAGGATGTGAGATATTCTACAAAAGGAAAATGACAAGGATCAAGCTGATAACCTCTGAAGCAGTGACCACTCTTAACATCTCAAAAAGAGATAACCAGACCCTATTATGTATCCAATGTAATGCAGTCATTGTAAATAGCACCACCTATCTATAAAGTATTTTTGAAAAAAAAAAAAAATCAAACCTGGATCTGATCAAAAACGGTTTCACAGGAAAACACAGGAATGAATGGACATATTAAACCATGACATGTGAATGCAATTGGAAAAATCTAGAGTGTGGGAATTCTACAAGACAGATGACCGGATTTCTTCAGCAAATAAATGGCAAGGAGTAAATTGGAGAGGGACTGTTATGGACTAGAAGAGGCTTTAGAGATCTATCAACTAGATGTACAAGTGGAATTTGGGTCCTGATTTGCAACAAGTTAACTGTAAAAAAAGCATTAATGACACAAGTGGGGAAGTTGAACACTAACTAGATATTAAATAATAGTAAGCAGCTATTCTTAATTATTTGGCATGATAATGGTGTTGTGGTTATGCTAAATAACAAAATACTTATTTCTCAGAGATATTCTGAAATATTTATGGATAAGATTATTTAATGCGTGAAACTGGCTTTAAAATAATGTAGTGAAGTGCAGAAGGGAGATATGGCAGTATGTCTAAAAAAGGATTCACCATATGCTGACGATTGTTAAAACTCAGTGAAGGATACTGAGTTTAGCATTTCATTATACCATTTCGTTATACTATTCTTTCTATATTTTTATAATGGAATACATTTTACAAGTAAGTGTTGTAAATAACATAGTGAGGGGACTGGTCTGAACTAAAAGAGACATTAACTAAATACTATGCATGAACCTAGATTGAATCCTAGTTCTGGGAGAAAGCTATAAAAGGCATTTTTGAAACCACTAAGACAGTTTTAAAATGGAATAAATTATATTATAGAATTATTGTAAAATTTCTAGGTGTTTTTGTAGTGTTGTGTTTATGTAGAGGAATGTTCTTACTCTTAATAGTTGCACACTCAAATATTTGGAAATAAACTATCATGATGACTGCAACTTACTTTGAAATGGTAAGGGGGTGAAGGTGGGGGAGGGAGACGAAAGAGAGAATATACAGCGAAGCAGCAAAACGTTAGCAAAATGCAGGATACAGGTATATCTATGTAGGTAGAAGAACGTATACCTGTGTTTATTGTACTGTTCTGTGGATTTCAAAGTCTTCACTAAAAAATTGGAGTAACTGGAGTAATTTTTCCTTGTGACACTTAACACCAGCTGACTTTATATTTTCCATCTATTTGTAATTTTTTTGTCACATATCTCCCCCAACCCCACTGGGATGCTTGGAACTAGCCTATCTTGTTCCAAATTGTATTCCTAGTGTCTAGCATGAGATCCAGCACATGATAAATGCTAATTGAATGGATGAATACACTTGCTTCTCAACTAGAACTTCCAGAAAATCTCATAATTGTCTCCCTTTTTTAATCAACTCTAAATCCCACCTCTCCTCAATCTCTTCTAAGAATTAACTTTTACTTGTTCTGAACTTTTATCCTGCTTTCAACTTGTAGTATTCCATAATTTTGACATTCAAGGGAGGGGCCCCATGATGTGTCACATGGTGGAAAGGCATCAGAGATAGGTCTTGACAGGTGAGCAAGTTTACAGGAAAGGAGTAGCAGAGTAAGCCCAGAAATCATACTTACTCAGGTACCCTAGTCATATGCAGACAGTCATCTCGATTCCTCTCTCTCTCTCTCTCTCTCTCCCCCTCTCTCGCTCTCATTTATCAAGAATGCTCAGTCATCAAGTGATGTCCACTTCACTTCCTGAATTACTCAAAAATCTAACCCCCTTATGCATCTCTGAGTCCTCTGACCCAGTTAAGGCTAATTGTCGATGCCTGTCTCACTGTACACTCCTAACCCTCATCTCCCTGTTTTAGGAACTGGTTATTTCTAAAACCCATATTGGACTATATTCTTCTCTTGTCAAAAGTCTTCCATGGCTCCCTGCTACCCACAGAAGAAGGTATTCATCCCATAGCCTGACATTCTTTACAATGTGATTGCTGCAAACTGCGCCTACCTCACCTTAAGTCCCAGGTTCACACAACAGCCTTGAATACCATTCTCTATAACGACAGAGTCAGGAGCCAAGGTTGATGAGGAGACAAATATTCCCAGAGATAAAGCTTTTTCATTATAGATTTGCTTTTAGTAACTGAGAGTTAGTTTAACACAATGCCAAAAGGTAAATTATTCTTGTTCTTTCTCCTTTCTGGCCATTTTTATAGCGGCTCTGGTTCTCCAAAAATAACCTTTTTGTTCCTTCTCTCTCTCCCTTTCTTCCCCTTGCTCTGTAACCCAGCTCTCGCCTCCGCCCCGCTCCCTGCCCCTCCCCCACCTCCCATCCACTACATCAGCTTCAGAATTCTTAGAGCACAGAAGGCAACTGACAATCTACATTCCAAGAGACATAGAAACATTCTGGCTTTAGAACAATAGTGTTTTAGGACCACGGAGAGCTGCACACAGGCCACCCTGGTCTTACTTGCTTTCTGGGGTCTTAACAAAGGCTGTGAATACTATCCACATGCAATGCCCTAATCATTCTTCACTTGAAAAATTCCCCCTCGCCCCTTCAGTATCATCAACTTGGATGTCACCCTTGGAATCCTGGTCACTCCCACCATCCTCCCCTTTTCCTCACAGTCCCCAAACTGTCCCAAACCTTCATCCATTCTACGAATATTTCAACATGCACTTTGTACCAGCAGCTCATCTAGGCTCAGCAGATACAAATAGGAGCATATCTGTAAAGGCCCCTGCCTATTGGAGTTTACATTCTGGTAGGAGAAGGCAGAAAGCAAATAAGATGACTGATGATAGCAGTAAGTGTTACAAAATGAATAAAACAGAGAATGGGACAGTAGAGTGAGGGCAAGGCAGCATTACATAACATACTGCTGTCAGAGAAAGAAACACTAAAAAAGGAAAGATTAGGTCCTTTGAAAATTAGGGGGAAGAGACTTCTGAGAACGGAGGGCTAGTGAGTGAAAAGATTCAACCTTTTCAAGGAGTAGCAGGAGCCCAGTGTGGCTGAAGTTATAAGCAATGGAAAGAGTGTCAGTGGGTTAGGAAACGAGGTCATAGATCTGAGCGGTAGACAAATCATAGAAGACCTGCAGGCCAGCATGAGGAGTTTGGTTGGACATATTCTAAGTGCAGTGGGAATTCATCAAAGCACCAAAGCTATTTCAGTGGTGTATAACAAGCTTTGATGGATGTGTAGTTGGGGCTGTTTTATGGCTGACTGCATGTGGACTCTCATTTCGAATCCAGCTGTGTTTCCAGTGTCCAGCCCAGGGCCTGGCATTTTGGATGCTTCTGTAAATGTTTAATGAGTGAATAAATGAGCAACACATAGGGCACGTTTTTGAGAATCAGGAGTTAATATGGGTCATGTACTTGGAAAAAGAAAAATCAATGTCACTCCAGCCTCCCCACTCCATCTCTCACCAACTATATTCAGTCATCTAGTTCTATTGATTTTTCTGTCAATATCCTTCTCTCTCAAAGCCATCCTGTCTTCTTTAACCTGCCAGCCTCAGCCCCAGCTCAAATCTTATCTGCTATCGCTTGGACCACTGTACAAATCACCTCTTTGGTTTGCCCATTTTCCTCTGGTCCATCCCCAACACAGTTCTTTGAGGGATGTTTAACACCCTTTCCTTCCCCTGCCCCAACCTTCCCTTGCTTTAACCACAACTAAATGTCAACTCCACCATTTCCCAGACCTCAGGTAACTCCTGTCTTTCTCTCTAAGTCTTCGTTTCCTCCTTGAGAACATGAGGTGTTTGGACAGATCATTCTGTTCCAGTATCTAAAATATTAGTACTATTTCCATCCTTTCCTCCCTTTAAATTTTTTTTTCATTTTGATGATTTTTACTTGTGGTGGAATAGTTTAGTGCCATGATGAAAGCTTGTGTTGGAATTCTGCTTCCACAATGGAGCAAATTAACCTCTGATGCTTCTGTTTCCTGAACCAGAAAATGATAATAATAATTGCATGTGCCTTACAAGGTGAAGAAAAACAAATAACTTGATTTGCATAAAGCACTTAGAACTTCCCCAAACCACAGCACTCAATAAAATGTTTATTATTATGGTTGTTGTTGTTACTACTACTATTTATGTTTGTATGTATGCATGTATGCACGTATGTATGTATTTAAAACTACTACATGTCAAGCAGTTATTGTTATAGACTAGGCACTCAATTGAGATCTTCACACCCATGATCTAGAACAGAAGTTGGCAAACTACAGTTTGTCCCACTGTGTGTTTTTGTATGATTTGTGAGCTAAATAAATGTGGTTTCTATATTTTTTAATGGTGAGAGGGAAAAACAACAAAAGAATATTTTATAACCCATGAAAAATTACACTGAATTCAAATTTCAGGGTCCATAAATATATTATTGGAACACAGTCATGCCCACTGCTTCACCTCTGGTTGCTTTGGCACTACAGCTCTTTAGCTCAGAAGCTTGAAATATTTACTATCTAAAGTCTGCCAACCCCTGACCAAGATTTGTTCTTTCGATAACTCCATAAATGAAGATTGTAGCACATACAGTACATGGTAGAGTTTGAACCCAAGTCTTTCCAGGTTTACAGCTGCATGTGCCATCAGCCTCTATACTCCACAACCCTTTTAAGTGCATGACTGAATAGCTTGGGATAGGGCCCATAAGTCATAGCCCATGAAATGAACTAGAGAAGGGAGTTCAGGAAGTGGGGTTCAGCTCTGTTCAAATTACTCTATTATTACATCGGAGGCCTAACTTCCAGCCCCGACAGCATCACTGATCCTTGTCTTGACCTTGGGAAGTCAGATTCTGGTGCACTGGTATGAGCATGAGTTTTGCAATGAAAAAATCCCTCGATTCTAATCCCAGCTCTGCCACTGCCTTGCTAGGTCACCTCTCCTGTTTCCACTTCTGTGAACCACAAATGATGGGATTTTCCTTCTAATGCTTTGGGTAAATTAAAGTCCCCATGCTACCTACTCTTGCCTCACTTTCTCTCTTTAGGCCACTATTTTTCCATCTGAAAATGATGAGACCTTTCGCTCTGACACTCTGGGATGGTGACATTCAATATGTCTTAATTTAGCTCGGTGTCTGGCTTCACATGCTGTGCTTCAAGTTTGCACAGAGGTTGCGCCCTGGTTTCTCTGGAAAAGATCTCATCAGTTCAGGTTGGAGGCACGAGGGAGGCCGAGCCTACAGAATGCTGGGTGAGTAGCTAGGAGGAGACTGGGAAGGGAGATTTGGAGATCTATCTTCACTATTTGCAGAACCTTCTCTAAAAGAAGAGCCAATTGGGGGCCCCAAGTGACAGAATGGAAATGAGATGTACAGCAGTGTTTCTTCATAAAATACCAACTGTATTAAGAGGAACTAAATGGAGTTTAATTAAATTATGTTGAATTAATTTGAACGGAATTGAAGAACTGAGTCAGAATGGGTGGGGGTGAGTAGGACAAGATTGATGGAGTTAGAGGTGTCAGAGCTGAGTTGATCAGGGCTGACGTGAGCTGAGAGGACTGAACTGAACTACACTGAGCTGCAATTTGGAAGTGGGAAGCACCAGAAAGGACCCTACTCAGAAATTTGAGACACTTGAGTCATTGGACACCAGCTTATGCTGGTGTCTTAGGCAACTCCCTGCACAATTCCCGGCCTCAGTACCCTCATTTTATCAAGTGGGTGCCAATAATACTCCCAGGCAGAGATGTTATGAGAATGGTGTGAGATAACTCATACAAAAGAAAAAGAACTGTAAACACATACTGAACTCTAGCTAATGACATACGTAACAAAATATCTAGGGTGAAGTGTATCGATGCCTCAAATAACTTTGAAATGCATAAAAAATAATAAGATAAATAATAATAAGGTAGACTGAAGGATGAGTAGAAATATAGATAGATGAACAGTTGCAGGGCAGAGCAAGTGTAGTAACATGGTATTGGCTGACCATAAGCACTGGGTACATGGGTGTTCACTCCAAAATTCCTTTGCCTTTTCTGTTTGTTTGAAAATTTTTTTCAGATAAAATGTTGCATAAGAAATAAGCCTCATAATCTGTTAATTGCTAAAATATCAAGAATGGTTAAAAATACAGCCTCTGGAGGCGAAATTCGTGAGTTTGAGCCCCAGTTCTGCCTCTCATTGGTTGTATGGCCCCAAGCAAATGACTTCATCTCTCTGAGTGTTTGTTTTCATATCTGCGAAATGGGGCTATTAATAGCATTTACCTCACAGGGCTGTGAGTATCAGAACAGAGCCTGGTACCCAATTAGCACCCAGCAGGCATTTGCTGTGGTTTGGTCTTGTCAACAACTTAGTGAAATGAGTGCTGCTATCTCCACCTCACAGGAGGAGTAAATGGGGCTCAGGGAGGTCCTGCAAGTCCTCTAGGTTATACAGCAGGGAACTTGCTTTCTTAATGGAAGAGGGACCACAGGTTCCTGGAACCTAAAATGGTCTCCCAGCCCCTCAGTCCCTTCCTTAGGCTCACCGGACAGGATGAAGAAGATGCCAGAAACGAAGGCCAGAATTGTCCTCTGTGGGCGGATGTGGCCAATGTTGCTGATGACGAAGGCGGTGAACACGAGAAAGAGACTGACCATGGGGAAGGGAGTGGCTGTGCGCACTGTCTCTGGGGGAGGAGAGAAACAAAGCATGAGGAGGGTCTGGGGGTGGGCCACTACTCATTCCTCTGACCTCTCCACTTCTACCCCTTAGGTGGCCCCGCCCCTTTCCACAGACCCCCCCCCCCCACCCCTTACTGACACTGACACTGTGAGCTTCACCCCTCCGCCCAGGTTACACCTCATTTGACTTGACGGTACTATTGGCTCCACCCACTGCCTAGGCTCCGCCCCTTTGACTCAGCCCCTCCTCCTTATACCACCCCTCTGCCTTCTTCCTAGCCTCCGCTCCTTTCCATCTACTCCGCTTCTTTCCTGATCCTGCTCTTTCTCCCAGGACCTGCCCTTTGATCCTGCCCCCTTGTTGCCTAGCCCCCTCTCCCCCCACTTCCCCTCACTCAGAATGTTCTCCGTGTTTTCCGTCACCAAGTTGATCTCCGGTTCAAGGAAATATTCTGAGGCCACGCAGCGACCCTTTTCCCGGCCTGGGAGATGATAAGAAGGTAGGGTTGGGTCGGAGGCTCCAAAGCTCTAGTGAGGCCATCAGGGGCAGGACACAGCGGGGAGACCCCGAGATGGGGATACGAGGTTTAATCCAAGGGTTACAGTTTGTATCACTTTTGGGGGATGGGGAAGGTGGTCCAGGAGCCCCTCTACCCAGTTGCCCTAGATGCCTTTGGATGGAGGAGGACAAGCCTGGAAGCTTGGGTCCTTAGTGAATAGGGGCTGTGGGCCAAGTGAATAGGGCTGTGGGAAATAGGGGCTGGATCTCTAAAGAGGGTAAGGGGTGAAGGGTGGATTCCTAGAAGGGGGAGTTTCTGAATGATAGAAGGCGTGGATTTTTTTTTTTTTTTATACTGCCCATTCAGCACTAGAACTGTCCAGCGGAAAGTTCTGAGCCTTGACTACTGCTTTTAAGGGGGGACTGGGGCAGTTCTCCAGGGATTAGGAACCTGGAGATGGTGGCAGCACTGGGCTCATAGATCTCGACTCCAGCAGAGAAACAGGGTCAGTTTCTGGATTTCTGGAACCCGAGGGATGGGACTATGAATAAGGACTTTCAGGTCCCAGGGACAGTTGTGTGCGGGGCAGGTGAGGTCTGTACCTGCGAAAAAGCAGACGCGCCAGAGGCCCGCGTGCAGTGCCATCTTGACTTCCGTGGTTTGGTTCTGCGGCAGCACCGTCCCCTCCTCCATGTACAGCCAGTAGTCAGTGCTGACCGCGATACCCACAAGCAGCAGGCCGCAAGCACCAAACACGCTGCTCAGCAGGGTCAGGGCGCGGCTGCTGCAATGACTCATTCTCAGCGGCGGGGGGCGCCCTGCGGGGCCTGAGAGATGAGAAGCTGCCCTAGAGAGATCTGATGGGACCGGCTAGAGTCCTCAGTCTCATGCAACCACCTGGAGCAGTGGACTCAGGCCAGAATACCCATCCCCAAACACAAACCTCAGAAATCTGACCTCTGCGTTCTGACTCATGATCGCATCACTGGATTTGAACCCGTGGCACCAACTGTTGACCCTCAACCTCGGGACTTGCCTTCCCAAACCTGACACCTGTGCTCTGGCTCTCCATCCTGATCAGAGATGCCACTCCAGACTCCCAAGCCCAAGGGAAGCTTTCCAGCCATAACCTTCAACCCAGATGCACAGATTGAACCTTGGCCCCAACCATTGGGTGCCAAATATTATGACTCTGACTAGAAACTCAATATCCAGATTCTCAAACCCAGAGCCAGGACCTCCAGCCCTAACTTCATGCCCTGACCTGAGACCTTGACAGCAGACTGGAACCCCACCAGAATCCCTAGAAACTATTACACCGATCGGATGCTGCAACACTAGGACCAGGCACATACCTCCAACCCTTACTCAGTGTCCTGATCCAAGCCACCAGCCTTAAATAACAGACTCCAACAAGGGCCTGTAATCTCAACTCTAAGCCAAGACCTAGGTCCCTGGACCCTGAATGCTGGACCTTCCACGCTGGATGCTGAGCATGTGACCTGTGTAGAAACCCTAACCCGGGCCACACAGTCCTGACCCCATGCCCTGACCTAGTACCTGACCCCTTTCCTTTAGATTTTGTCTCTGAATAGCACCCAGAAATCTCCCACATGGGTCACTAACCAAGTACCCTAACCCAACACCTTGGCCTCAAGCCTTTGACCTCAGGCCTACCTAAGACCTTGGGGAGAGGTCCCCACCTAAGTTTAAACCCTTAGACTTTTCTCTTGACCCTTAACTCTAACACCAAGACCTTGACCTGTGTGTGACCTTATAACTCTGATCCTGTGCCTTGCTCTCAGTTTGGTACCCCAGTCTGAAATCGTGGTCCATGACCCAGATCCAAGATTCCAGGACCCTAATTCCCCCCACCCCATATCCAGGTAGGCCCCTGAACCTGGGATGCTGGACCTCCATTCCAGGCTGCTGGACACCAAAACACTGGAACCCAGAGACTTGGAGCCAGGATTTTGGATAAACTCTGGAATGTCAAAACCATGATCTGGTGACAACCCCCTCAACTCAGCCCCCTAATCGGAGCACTCCAGTCAAACAAGTGACCCCCTTTTGAACTAAGGATCAGAGCTCTGAACACTAAACCCCAATCAGGAAGTCCAGGATCCCATCCCTCTCATCCCCCATCTCAAGATCTCCAATTCCCTACCAGAAATTCCGGACTCCAACTTCCTACGTTAGGACTTCCGATGATAGATCCTCTTCAGCAACCAACCTAGAACCCTGATCCTCTAACATTGGCCCCTCAAAACAATAGATTCCCAGTTCACAGCTGGGGCCCTCAAATTCCAATCAGCAGTCTGGAGATTCCAACCAGGCTTTTCCTCATTCATCAGCCTTCATCCTCACCACTTACTTTTCCCTAAACCGCACAGTCCCATGATTTGTTTGACTCAAGGTGGGATCCCCAACATATCTCAACCTGAAACCTCTACATCCCTGAATACCAGAGCACTCATCATCTTTTTAACTATGACCGTTAAGACCCCTAAACACTCCCCTGGCAATGCAGCCAAGACTATAGAGACCTCACTTTTTTAAACCAGAATGCTGGTAGCTTTAAAACTCTGCCCCGCCCCAATAAGGACAATAGGAGTCTGAGACAATGTTCATCATCACCCCCGTCCCAGTATTCAGTGTCCCGACCCCATTCCGCCCCCAGCCTCCTGGAAGACCCAGAAATCAAGTCCGCCAGAACGCGGACTGGCCTTTCCTCCCATCCCCCATCCCAGGTCTTGATCGCCAGTTGCTTGTCTTCCTCCCAGTCCACTCCGCTCAGGAACAAGCATCAGCAACCCTGTAACCCTGGCCGCCTTAGTCCCAGGTAGCTGACCGCAGCTGGGACCTGGCCCATTGTCACCCATGTCTCTTCCCCTTCGGAAGCCTCCCGTCTTCCTTGCTCCGACTGGTCCTCACTCTAAATGGCCCGCCCAAATTTCTACATTTCCCTCCAGTCTCCAACCCTTATCCTTCGGGACCCCCACCTCCAACCTCCGCCTGGAGCCTGCCCTGGATTCAGACATTCAAATCCCTGCGGGTCCCCTTCTCCAAGTCCCACGTCCAAACTCCTTCTCCCTTCAATCACTGGAAAGACGCACGTACCCCACTTTCCGGGACCCTCTCTCAGACTCACATCCTGCTCTTTGCCCGCACCCTCCCCCAAGACCACCTCCATCAGGGACTCGGTCTGCACCCCCCCGGGCCACGGCCTTGAGGACTCAGACGTGAACAGCACAGTGGCCTCACTCAGGACCCTCGTACTCCATCCTCCCGGATTCCCTAGGCCCTATTGTCCCTCCATTAGCCACTGCCTCCCCAACTCGCGCGTCTTGAAGGCCAGAATGCCCACCAGAGCCACTCAGGATCTTGTTAGCCCCAAACCACGGCCCCCGTCGCCTCAAGGGTACCCCACCCCTCCGCCTCCTTCCAGGACCCTTCCCTTGCGCTCACCTCGCTCAGGGCTGGGCGGACGCTCCGGGCTGCGGGCTCCGCAGCCGCATGACCGACCCCGCAGCTTCCCCCGGCCGCCGCCGCCGCCGCCACCGGGGTCGCCGGTGCCCGCGCCCCCCGCCCCCGCCCCGGAGCCCGGCGTCCCGACCCCCTCCCGGCCTCCCACCCCCCACCCCCCGCACCCGCGGCCTCACTCGGCGGTCGATGCCGGGAGCTTGGACCGGCGGCCGCTCATTGGCTGCCGCGGAGGCGGGGAGGGGCGGGGAGGGGCGGGGAAGGGCGGGGAGGGAGGGGGAAGGATGCAAAGAGGGAGGGAGAGGGGCCTTGAGAATGGGGAAGACAAGGAAGGAAAGAATAGAAACGGAGAAGAGCGCCGAGAGGGGCAGGGGCGCACGGAGGGGTGAGAGACAGCCGAGGACCCAGTCACACCCAGACCTCGAGGCTGAGAAATCCTGAGACTCGCAGGTCTGGGGACGGGAGGAGACACAGAGATGGCCTAAAAGAGACAGAGATAGAAAAGGAAAGGTAGAGATCGGGTCCCAGACCCTTGCTTCCTCCAGGCTCAGAGATTCTGGGGCCCTGGGAGTGGAGTGGTCAGCGAGGCAGAGACAGGGAGATGCTCAGAGGCCTTTGGCTGAAAAATGCTGAGAACCAGACACCTTGAGTGAGGGAGGGAGAGAGAGAGAGAGAGAGAGAGAGAGAGAGAGAGAGAGAGAGAGAGAAAGAGAGAGAGAGACCCTGAGAAGGAAAGACAGCAGGGGCAATCCTAAGGGAGGTCCCCCGATGAGCAATGGGGCTCTGGCCAGGTCTTGGGCTGAGCCTAGGATCTGGGAGGCTGGAGGAGACGGGAGGGGGCGTCCCAGGCCGGGGTCCCCAGAGCAGCAAGCAGGCGCAGAGCAGAGCCGGGTCCTGCAGCCGCCGCGGAGCCGGGAGCGGAGCCAACACCCCACCACCACCCGCCGTGATGTCAGCGGGGCCACTCTTAAAGGGGCAGGCTGCCCGCGGAGGATCTGATGGGGGCTGGGAGCCGTGGACACCGGACGGGGGTACTGCGGCTGTTCTGAGGAAGACAGTGGGTAGCCCTAGCATCCAATTGGACCGAGTCCCAGAAACCCAAGAGAGATGAAGAGAAGCCGGCCTCGTCGAGGGAGCCTGCAAAGCTTTGGGGCTCAGTCCCTTCAAACGCACAGACATAGGCACACCATTCGACAGTCTGCCGCTGTTCAGGGACTACATTTCCCATCAATGCTGGAGGCCAGGGGCCGCACTTGGGGGAAGGGTCCGCCGCGGTGTCTACTGGGATGTGTAGTCTATTTGCACCGTCATCTCCACTCCCCTTCTCGCAATTGGGTCAAGGGAAGGAGGCTCGAAGGACGCATCTGCCTGCTCCCTCGGTCGCTGGCCCTTAAGCTCCCAGGTTCTGGTCGCTTAAATTTCTCTGTTGTGGAGTCTGTCCCTCTGATCACGTCCCCAGGTCTCTCAGTGGGAGGCTTGCCTTTCATTTACCCTCTCAGGACTCCCCAGGATCTGGGTCTCAGTGTGTGTCTGTGAGCTTGTGTGTGGCTCTTGGTGAGTATGTTTGTGCTTGTGTCTCTGTGCCTGGGGTCCCCCTCCTTGATCCTCTCTGTGGCTCGCTCTCTGTGGGTCCATCTGTCTCCCTGTTCTTCTGCTCTCAGGCTGTGGGTATCTCCTCTCTCTTTATGGTTCCGCGCCCTTTTCCTCTCTCTCTCTCCGCCGGCCCTTCCCCAGCCTCTGTCTGTTTGTTTCTGTGTACACTCACTGCCCCACCCCCACAACCCCTTCATCTTCAAGCTTAGAAGAAAACATTCAACGCCTTAGCGTCAGCATCCCAAATTTATTCTCCAGCAGCTGTGACCGAATAGGAGAAGCAGAGAGGAGTGTGTGTGTGTCGGGGAGGGGGTCCCCAAGAGTGGCAGGCATGGGGTGGGGGCGGGGTTCCGAGCAGGCCTGGAGCCATGCACCTGGCAGGTGGGCAGGAATGGGTTTAGGATGGGGCAATCTAGAATGAAAGCTGACTGAGAACGGGGAAAGGATCCTCCACGCACCCTAGGAATCCCCAGAGCTTGGAAGAGGGCACTGGAGCACGTGGGGCACAGCCTCCCACTGACTGCGGAATGGAGTGGGGATGGGCAGGGCCTTGGAGGTAGGTAGGGGCTTGTCCTGGAATCCGAGTCTGGAATTGACCACTTCACGAGACTATTTCCCAGAACAAACACAAATAAATAAATAACAATAAAAAGGAGAGGTGGAGAGTCTACCAAGATGGAGTCTAGAACCCCACGGAGTGGGCATGGTGGTGATTCCGGAACGTGGTGGAGCAGTCCTAACTCCAAGGTGGGTGAGGATCTAGGGCTCAGCACAGCAGAACCTAGAGCACGGCATGGCTCCAGAGACTGCACAGAGTTGCGAACACCAGGGACGCTCGAGAAGGGCATCTAACGCCCAAGGGGCAGGGGCCAGAATACTAGAGAGCAGGCGCTAGAACTAGAAATGGAATGGTAAAATGGGGCCGAGGCTGGCGCGGTGGAGGGAGCCGTGGGGACACCTGGTGGCGGCGGTTGGAATTACATGACTGGCACAGGCGTTGGGCTGATGGGGCTGCGGGCATCCGGGTGCACGAAATCCGGGTTTACGTAGGTGAAGCCTTGGAAATCTGCCTGGTCGATGCTGGCCAGAACTAGGCGGTCCGGGGGCGTCAGCGCTGGCGCCGCCCGCGTGAAGAACTTGTCGAAGTTCTCGCCGCTGCGGCCACACTGTGGGAAACACGGAGAGGGAAACGTGATATTCGCCCGCTCCTTGAGTGTTTGTTTCTGTCCCCCAAATCTATCTCCTTTCTCCTCTAGAATCTCTGCACACTCTCATGACCTCTGCATCTCCCTTTCGGAATCTCCTCAGAGGGAACCCCGTCCAATACCTCATATAGGTATTGGAGCTCCTGGGTGTCCCACCTACCAAGGGACCAAGGTTTTTTTCTGGAAGATGACCTACCGGGCGGGGTCTAAACGGAGGTGGGATCTCCAACCGTTCCAGCCGGTCCCAGTCGATCCAGCGGAAAAAGCCATGGGCACGGATGGTGGGCTCCCCGTCAAGCCCTGAACCCAGGCGCTTTGCAGGGTGTTTGGTTAGAAACTGTGGGGAACACAGAGAGACAGAGAGACAGACAGACAGAGTCCCGGACAGGGAGGCCCAGAGAAGGAGAGGGGAGAGAGAGGAAGAAGAGGAAGGGAGAAACACAAGCATAGAAATCCAGGAAGAGAAGAATAGCAAGGGAGTGGGGACAAAGATGGGGAGAGGGGAAATGGAGACAGAAAGAGAGAGAGAGGGAAAATAAATGAGAATGGGGTAGATGAACCATGAGGACAGATGGAGAAAGAGAAAAATCAGGGTCAGAGAAACCCAGAGAGGAAGGGGTAAGTAAAGAATTACAGAAGGGGATAGAGGGAGAGAGGAAGAGGGAGAGAAGGAAAGGGGAAGTGGGAGGGAAAGAGAGGTTGGAGGCACAGAGAAAAGGGAGAGCAGAGATCCAGAGATAGGGGGAAACCCAGAGGGGGAAGACAGAGACCCGGAGAAGGTCGGAGATGAAGGAAATAGGGGCAAGGAGAGATCCAGAAAGAGAAGAGGAGAGAGATCCAGAGAGAGAAGAACAGAGATCCAGAGTGTGTGTGTGTATGGGAGAGGGGGGAGTAAGGTAACAGAGACCCAGGGAGGGAAGGGCAGAGATGCAAAAGGTGGACAGACATCCCAAAGGACACAGAGGAAAGGGAGAGGCACAGAAAGCCCCGGTATATGTAGTTGGAGGCAGAGGGATGAGACAGAAACCCAGAAAGAGACAATCAGAGAGACATGGAGACAGGAGCCAGAAGTGTACTTAACCCTGTTGAAAAGCTGCCATAGGCTCTCTCTCCTACATTAACTCCCTAACCCCAGAAGAGGAAACTGAGGCTCCCAGAGTTTCAGTAACTTGCCCAAGATCCCACAAGAGGACAAGGTTCATCTGTCCCACCTGGTCCTGGAGAGGCAAGCTCTGGTCTTCCAGCCCTTCCTGCAGTGAGCTAGGGAGTGGGGACAGCAGAGGAGGATGGGACTGAGGCTATCCTTGGGCTGGAGGTGGCAGCAGGGCAGTAAATTATTGTTTAAACAAAATGTCTGTATTATATAAACTTTCCCAGTAGATGGAAGTGAAGTTACTTGAGGAGCAAGAGCCACTTTCTAATGCACAGAGACACTGTGTGGGCAGCCCTGGATGGCAGCACTTGGGCACATGGGTTGTGAGTCTGAACAATCTGCGAGTTAGGGGGCTCTCACCCCCTTGCAGATGGCCACGGCTTCCCTGGAGAGAGACTTGGGGTAGGTGACGGTTTGTTCCATGATAGCCTGAAACAGCTCCTCTTCATCCTCCCCATCAAAGGGGGGCTAAGAAAATGCAGGGGATAAATCAGAGACTTGATGTACTACCTCTCCCCACCTTCTACACCCTCATCCCCCACCATGAACACGACCCCCACCCCCAACTTCTTAGGAAAAACTATGAGCAAACCACCAAAGCTTTATCTTTCTCCCTCTCAGATGCTCTGGTTTCCTAACTCAGATGCTTTCACTCACCGCACCTCTTTGCTTTTCTGTCTCTCTCTCTGCTGTGTAAATCAGCAGGGTGTTAATTAGGCAATGTGTCATTTAAACAAAAGAGAGAGAAAACTGCAGGGAGAGCTGTACAAGTATCCTTGTTAGATGAGTGGTCCCCAGTGTTCTGGGGGTAGGAAGAGCAATGCAGAGGCCAGATGCTTACTGTGAAGTCTAGAGTGTTTACATAATTGAGGGGGTCCATGAACTTGGATGGGGAAAATGCATTCTTTTTTTTTTTTAAAAAAACATCTAACCAAAATCTAGCATTTTTTTCAATTATGAACGAAGGCAACAAATCACAACAGTAGTACTTGTGGTTCACTGCCAATAGAAATCACAGATATTTTCTTATTAAAATATCATTCATCTCTACTTCAAAATTACTGGTAGACCTTCCTACTTACTTCCTATTCTTGTGAGATATTGTTGTTACATAATTCATTAGTAGGACACCATATATATGCCTACATCCAAGTGTTTAATATTTAGATAAATGTATACATTGAAATAAAAAAAAATTTCATTGGTTAAATTAGAGTCGATTAAATTTTTAAAGTTTTGATAATCATAATTCAGTGTAATTGATTTCTTTTGTGACCCTATTATTTTAGTTTTATGCATCTGAAAACACTATTTTTGAGAAGGGGTCCATGGCATCAAAAAGAGGTGAAGAACCCCCACTTGTGGAAAGATAATGCTTTGGCACCACAGATAGCGCCACATGGGCGTGACCTTTTCCACTGCTTAGCACCTTCTTAGACTACGGGCGTCCATTCCTAACCTGTTATTCCTGAGACAAAGACCATGTAACAGCTGGTGCCCTACTCTATGTTGCCTTTAGATAAGCCAGCTTCTCCCCAGCTTCCCTTACCTGTCCTGCCAACATTTCATACAGCAGCACCCCAAAGGACCACCAGTCAACAGATTTCCCATAGGGCTGGTAGGCAATAATCTATCGGGGAAGGATAGAAGGCAAGAAATCATGCTTTGTGTTTTAAGAAGCCTAGGACCCCTCTGGCTTCACCCTTGGACACCCTACCCACATTAAGGACTTCAAACACAAACTCTTCCGCACTTAAAATACCTTGGCCAGAGCGCCATCCTTTGGGAAATCTGGGAAACGAGCTTTACTTACTTAGAACGTTCCTTTGGAGCCAAAACCAAAGACTAGCTAAGGGCCGAGTCATAAATTCCAGCCACCTAAAACATTTAGGTGATCATATCCTCGCCTTACAATATCAGGTGCACAGGGCTAAATTTCAGAGACCAGAGATTCTTAAATTTCAGGTTCATTTCCAGCCCTGAAGAATTCCAGTCTCAACAGGCCAGAGTCAGAGGCAGGAAATATTTGTTTATTTTCCAAAACCTTCCCAAGTGATTCTGACTATCAGCCAGGATTTGACACCATTGACCTTGGTTATTCGTTCACGCACTAGCATCAAATCACCAGGAAAGATCAAGACACCACAAACACTATCTCCTCCTTCCACTGAGAGAAGTCAGGACACACTATTTACTTATATGCTGTCTGACCTGTAGCTCCACTCCCTTTCACAAAGTCAGAGCATATTCTGCCTCCTTGAAATATTCAGGACACAGCCTCGTGACACTCCATGTTCTCAGGGGACTGGCCCGCACACTCCTAGTAACTGGAAATCAACTCCACAGTTTACAACAGTTCAGTGACAGGCCCTGTTCTTTTGGAATGCCTATGAACTGGTCTCGCTCACTCATCCACAGGCCCCGCCCACTTTGCCTATTTAGAGACCCAGTTTTGCCTCTCTGCAGCTGCTCTTCCTTAGAACTCCGGGAGCTCACATAAAGACCCCAGGGTCAGGTTAATGCTAGACTATCAGTCACACCCACTCAGAGAGAGCCAAGGGCAGTGGAATTACGGTTACCTCCGGGGCTATGTAGTCTGGGGTCCCGCAGAAAGTGCGGGTTGTGGTCCCGGGGAAAACGTTTTCTTTACACATGCCGAAGTCAGTGATTTTGATGTGTCCTTCCGCGTCGAGCATCACATTGTCCAATTTCAGGTCCCTGGGGGTAGGGGTGGGGTGGATAGGAATCCAGGAAGGGCCGCAGCAGGAGGTTTGAATCCCTTCCCCTCCATTGAAAGGCCTTGGGCTGCTCACCGGTAGATGATGCCCTGATTGTGAAGGAAGAAGAGGCCGATGGCGATTTCCGCTGCATAGAACCTGGAGAGGGAGGTGTGGTGTCAGAGGTCAATAGCTGGACCCTATCCCCTTCCACCTTCCCTCCACCCTCACCTTGGCCTAGACTCACGCTGCATGGGGCTCCTTAAATTTGCCCAGCTGCTGAATGTGGTACATCAAGTCGCCCCCGGTGACATATTCCATCACAAAATACAAGCGATCCTGGGGAGGAGTGGGCGTGGCTTAGAGGCAAGAACATGCCTACTGGGCGGTCAGCCTGAGCAGAGCTGCGCACAGGCCTGGGCGTCCAGCATTCTAAGTGGGCGCAGCTGGGTTGCTAAATGGACGGTTTCTGCCCACTCCAGACAGATGGGAAAGGTTAGGGACTCACTCAATCAGAAACCCAGAGCAACTAGTCATGCCCCCCGGGAGGCCCCGAAGATTCTAATAAGGCCAACTCAGAATCTCCACCCGCCCCATCCCGTTACTCAGAACCACCGGGGTTCTGGTCCTGTCCTCTCAGAATGGAAAATTGGGAGCCACCACCGTTCACTGGAAATCCTGGGACCCGCAACCCTTTTTTCCACACCCACTCACACACATAGGCAGTTCTGGACACTTATTAGAAACCAAAGTTGTTCAGGCCTCACTTGCACTTGATGATGATGATGATGATGGAGATGATGATGATGATGATAATAACATAAATATCCAAGAATTTGGCCACATCCATTCGGAGAGCTTGAAGTTCTTCCACCTTGCTATAAACTCAGAAACTCAGAGCAAATGTCTGATCCATCCAGGGGGAATGAGGGAGGGCTCCAGAGCCAGCCTCTACCCTTTCCATCCTTACCGGGGTCTGGAAGGTGGAGTGGAGCTGGGTGAGAAAGTGGGGCCGGCCTCCGGGGCCTCTGCCTCCCAGGGCCAGCACGCGTTTCTCCACCAGGGTGCAGTCCACATCATCATCCTGTACGATCACGTCTTTCTTCAGGATCTTGATGGCGTAGAGCTCATCGGAGCCCCTACGCTCGGCCAGCATCACCTGGAGACACAAGCCCCAAAGGCCCAGTCCATTGTGGGAACCTTAGGGGTGCAGGTCCCTGCCCCTCCCTTTCAGAGACACAGGAATGGGAATCCCAGTTCCTTCCTCTCTCTCTCTCTCTCTCTTTGGGAACAGGGTGTCCTGACTCTGCCAACCACTGCCTCAGGGAACGCATCGTATCTTTACGCCTCCCTTCTCCAGGGCCCTAAGGGGCCTATCAGCTCTCTTTGGGGACTCAGTAGCCTAGTGTCGCCTGCCTTTTATTTTCCCTCTAAGGACCAGAACATGATCTCCCCCAGACATCCCCTCTTTCCCAGAGCCCCAGGGGTCCGACCTTCCCAAAGCTGCCTTTCCCCAGAACCATGAGGAAGCTGAAGTCAGAGATGTGCAGACGTCCAGGACTTGCCCCAAAGAAACAGCGCTTGGAGTCGGTGGGACTAGGGGATGGGGAGGGGATGGGAGAGGAGGAAGGACCCATCCGCACTCGCTGTGAAAAAGGGGAGAGATCCAGAGGTAGTCAAACCCCCAACAGGGGACATAAGGGGCTGCCCTTAAGAGAGACAGTGTCCAAGAATGAAAGAGGTGGGGAGAGATGAAGAGAAAATAAAAGTTGTCCCCACATGCCCAATTTGGCTTAAGAACATTCTATGACTTCCTGTAGCCACAGGGTTCATTTATTATTTAACTAACCCTTAGAGACCTGACTATATGTCATAAATCCTCTGGAAAACCCTGTTATCACCCCCACCTCATTTTAGAGAAAACTGGCACAGAGATGTTAAGTAACTTGCTCCAAGTCACACAGTAGGTCAAACACAGAGCCAAAAATCAAAGTCCGTTAAAGCTGGACCATTTGTTCCTCTCCTGTCTGTTTCTCCAGCAGCACCCCGCACATGGCTTGGAACAGAGGAGGTCTCAGCAAGAGGATAGAGAGTGGTGACCTCAGGAGGTGGTGCTGAATGTAACCCCTGTTGCTCAACCCTCAGAACAAACTCGGGATCTGAACTCACCCACACTGTCCCCCTGGGCTAGGCTACCTGCCGCTCCTCCCTGGTCTTCAAGATAGGCTTCTTCCTCCTTCTACCTTTGCCTTCCACCATCTAGTCTACACAGAGGCAGTCATCTTGTTCAAATCTTAATCACCTCAGGCCACCTCCGATATCCTCCCAACTCACTCTGTTTAAAAGCCAAAATCCTTCCAGTGAATGAGACCTTCATCTTGTGCTTCCCCCTCCCCCAACCTCTCTTCTCTGCTGTGCTGGCCTGCCCCAACCTCAGGGTCTTTGCACAAGCTCTTCCCTTTGCTTGAAACTCTCTTGTCTGCTATTCTCAAAGCTCATTCTCTCACTTCTCTTATGTGTTTGCCACATAGTACTCTCTCAGGGAAGCCTTCTCTGCTTACTGCAGTTAAAATGACATAAACTTCCCCCAACAGCACTCTCTATCCCACTCAATGTTTATTTTTCTCCACATCACTCATTGCCTTCTAACATATTATTTACTTCTTTCATTTAATGTTTTTCTCACTGCGTAAGCCCCACAGGGGCAGAATTTTCTCTCTCTCTCTCTCTCTCTCTCTCTCTCTCTCTCGTTTGCTGCTATATCCCCAGCAACTAGGACCATGCCTTGCCCACAGAAGGGCTCAATGACATATTTTGCAAAAGAATAAATGAGGAAGAGAGTATTTCTTCCTTTGGCCTGGAAGTCTGGTCTCCCTTTCTTTGGCTTGGAAAATCCTGCCCCTTATGACTCTGGGAAGCTTTCTGACTCTCCCATGTGGTGCCAGGTGTTTCTGGGACCTCCCCCTTGGTGTCTGAGGCCACCTCCATTATCAAATGCATGCCTTCTTATGGTGAATATCTCCATCTGTAACTTTCCCCTACACTAGAAGAAAAGCAAGCACCCCAGGAAATGGACTGATTCAATTTCTAGAACAGGGCTTGTCTAATGAAACCCCTCCAGAAATAATGAGTGAGTGAATGGAGGAGAGGCCACAGTGATAGTAAAAAATGCAAGGATAAATTCAGGTGTCACCTTCTCAGGGAAGTCTTTCCTGATCACCTCCCCCACCACCCTCAGCTGGGCTAGTGCTCCTCTATGTTTCTTTAGTGCCCTGGGTTCTGATTTGGTCCATCATCCTGCAATTTCAGTATCATATCATCGTGACTCTGTCCCTACCTTGGGGAAGGAGTGGCCTGAGAGTCAGATTCACCTAGGATTACTCAGCAGCAAAATCCTGCCACCGAGTATGCACTCGACTGGTGTGTGTAGAAATAAAGACTTAATCGGGGGAGAGAGATATAGATTACAGGAATGAAACTGTCTCCATTCCAGGCCTCAGCTCCACTCACCTCATATAGTTCCAGGGGGTAGTTACAGGCCTGGGGGCAGGTAGAGAAAGCAAGTGTCAGAGTCCCAGAGAAGTAGGAGATTGCCCTGGAGCAGGGGTTGGAAGCCCCCAAACTCCCAAGCCACAGGGATAGATAGGAACTTGAATTCCCATCAGACCCTGGGGCAGGTATTTCATAGGAAAGCAGTTGACAGAGCCCCAGGATCTTCTGGTAATTGTAGTACCTGGACCAGTGAGCCACCAACAATGGCATATGGGAAAGGCCAGCTCCGAACCGTGGTGGGGCTGGGCTGGGCTCCCCTCGGAGAAGCCAGGGTCAGGGTACCTCAAACTTCTGGAGGAGGCTGCAGTTGTCAGCATCAGCCACCGGCACATTGTAATATTCGCCCTCCTCCTGGTTCAGTAACTTGTACCTGACATACAGACGGAGACCAGAGCCGGGCAGGAGTGGGGGTGATGGGTGGGCCGGGGACCCATGGGAGAGGCAGAAACATCAGAAGGGGGTAAAGAGACAGAGAGACAGACACAGAGATTGAGAGAAAGAGTGAGATAAGGAGAGAGGGGAATAGGGGGAGAGAGACGTGCAGGGAGAGAATGAGGGTGGTCTAGAGGGAGACCACACAGAGACAGAAGTGGAAATGCTGAGGCCACCCGCCCCACCCTGGCCCTCACCATCCATCCACTGGTGCCTTGAGCAGCTCTGAGACCCCAAAAGACATGGCACCCATGAAGTCATTGCGGGAGGTCCGGTCCCAGTCCCACACCTCCACACTGAGCCGGCGTTCCACATCCCCAGGCTTCAGGTTGCTGGAGAAAGGTAGGGCAGAGTGAGGGGCCCAGTCCCAGGCTCCCCCACTTTCCATCCTCACTACTGGAGGAGGCAATTAACCCAGCAAGATGGGGTCTGTTTCCTGCTCTGTGAAGTGTCTTTCCACTCCAGTCCTCAGGTAGGGGATCTCTCTGCCAACATGGGGCCCTTAGTAAACCTAGATAGCTCTGTCTCCCTCCTTTCCTCACACCCGCGCCCTCGGCCCCTTCCCATTCCAGTCTGCTGGTTGTTTCTCTCCTACTGAGAGTCTCTGTGCCCCTCTCTTCCCTCCAGTCTCTATTCTTCTGTCTTTTTGTCAGTTTTCTTTTTTTCTCCTTGCCACCCACTCCCCCACCCACCACCCCTCTGCTCACAAGCCGCCCTACCCAATTCTGTCTATGTCTCCCTTTGGGGCTCTATCTTTCTCTCTCAGTGGTGGGCTTTAATAGATATTAAATATACAGATGTCTGAAAATAAGTAAGTAAATAAATAAACAAATAATGCACAGATGCCTGTCTGTCTCTAAGCTTTCAGATCTCCATTCCTCTCTCCCAGTCACTCGATATCCTGCTCCCACCACATTTTTCTGATCCCCTTTTGGGTTCTTCTATCCTAATGCCTCACACCAGCTGCTCTCTAGGGATCTTGGGGGCCACCAGGACCCTCAGATCATCTTCTGTCAGCCATCACAGCCTCCCCTATACCCGAGGCTCACAACACAAAGGTCTCGTTCCACACAGGGTTCAGAGTGGCTTTCACGGTCCGGGTCTTCTGTTTTGTCAAGTTCCGAGGGTCTGGAATGAGCTTCAGTTTCACATAAGGGTCAGACAGACCATTGGGGTCCATTGGGATGAGATTCCGGGCCTCACCAACTGTGGAGGAAGGTGAAGGAGAGAGATCCAGGAGGAGCTCCTAGCCCTTCCACACCAAGGATTCTGAGCTCTCAGCTATCTGTCTCGTGACCAGGTGTCTTTGATGTCTTACCTGTCCACTACCTGGAAGACAGGGCACAAAGCCCTTTTCCCAGCCAAGGACCCCGAAATCAGCCTCTTCCTTCTTTACTACCCAGGAGTCAGGACCTGGCCGTATCAGCATCGGTAAACTCGACCCTCTCATCCCTCCCTCTCAAGGCAAGGACCTTGACGCCTCTAAGGAGCAAGCATTAAGAGGGCCTGAAAGTCACCCGAGGCGAGGGTGGAGGCGAGGCTGCCAGCTAGAAGGGGCGTGGCCGGGCAGTGTCAGCCTCAGTTGGTGGGGGGCGGTGGGCGTGGCCTTCGAGAGGGGCATGGCCTTCCCGGAAGGGGTCGGGCACCGCGCAGGTAAATTCTACCTGTCCCGCACATGTAGGTGACAGGGCGGGGCCTCACCCGTGATGTGGATCTCATCTGCGGTCGGAGCCCGGATTTCCAACTGCAGGCGCCCGCGACGCTCTGTGTGGTCCACGCCGCACAGAGAGGGCACGCTGCGCACGCAGCGCCGATGCACGTTCATCTCGCAGCCTGGGAGGGCAAAATTGGGGTTTGCGCTTCAGGCTCCTCCCCAGGCCCCAGACTCCATCCCCCCAAAACCCAAACTCTGAGCCTTTGAAGGGGCCCAAGAAGTGCCAAGTTCTGGCTAGAGCAGCGAGCATAGACTTACAGGAGCATTTCATGCCCTGATGTACCAGCCCGTAAAGGAGGGAGCCGCAGTGGTCGCAGAAGGTGGGGCTACTGTAGCTGTGCAGGCGGAACTTGTGCTTGTTCCGGGGATCCTGGGGACAGAGAGGGGCCGGTCAGAGGTGTGGCAGGAGACATCCTTTTGAACCCTTCCTCCTTGCTCTCCCAGTCTTTCTGCGTCTGCACACTCATTGGCTCTGCAGTATTTATTGAGCACCTAATGTGGGCCAGAGACTGTTTGGGTGCCAGGCCCCTGCCGTAAACAAAACAGAGGAAGAGAGAAAATAAACGTAATGAATAAAATATATTGTATGATGGATAGTAACAGGCGCTCTGGAGAAAAATGAAATGGGGAAGGGGACTGCCAGGGATGGGGAAGGGACTGAAATTTGAAATAGAGTGATCAATCAGGGAAGGCATCACTAGCAGGGTGGCATTTGGGAAGAATGTGAAGAAGGTGGGGTCTTCCAACGTTCCATATAGCCCCTACACCCCCACCTCCCACAAGCTGTGCTTTGAGGACTTGTGAGCCACTATGGATCCCAGATCAGCCTCTGTCAATGTCCTCACATTGATGATCTGCCTTTTTCGAGCCCCTGGTGGGATGGAAAATCTAATCTCTCAGTCATGTGGCCTCAGGCATCCTAAGTGAAATCCTAAGTGAAAGACTAAGTGTAAACCATGCCACAGGGGCTGGCATGTTAAATGTGCTCAGTGCTGTTACTTTTATTGCTGAGGTTATTATTAACGATTTTATTGCAGTTCCCACAGTAGCCATGGGTTTAAATATGAGCTAGGCTATTTCCCAGCTGTGTGATTTGGGGCAAGTTCATGCCCAATTTTGAGCCTCCTCAGCCCAGTGGAAATAAACAATCTATGTCTTAAAGCAATACTAACTGTCTAGAGTCCAATTAAGCAAGAATTTAGGGCACCAGGAAAGCAATCCTCCCTCCACTCCCTGGCAAGGTCTTAGTGTGAAATCATTTGATATTTGCCTTTTGCGAAGAATGCATTGCAAGTTATCCTAGGGTGAAAATTCAGGACACTCTTGGACTTTCATATATTTGGCAGTTTAGTGGAGACCCTATTTCAAATGATAGTTGAGTGGCAGCAGGGTGTTGTCAGTTGCCGCCATCTTTTTCAATGCTCTGGGCCTCTGAAGGTGTTCAACTGACTCAAAGGCTCCTGCCTCGCGGAATGAGACACTGTATGAAAGCCCTCAGAAGGGTGCCTGGCACATAAGTGCTCCATGGATAGAAGCTGTTGCACTTATTCTCAAGGTGAAAGTCATGATTTAAAAGGAGACAGTCCTGGGGCTCCAATTAGATCAATCAGGGTCTGAATTTTTAATCTGCCCATTACCCAGCCACGTGGGTTCCTGCCACCCCTTCCAGAGACCCAGTCTTCCTTCCTATAAAATGGGGACCACAAACCCTCCCTAGAAAGGAAGGGCTAAATCAAATTATGATTGTGGAAACTAACTCAAATCATGCTTGTGAAGCCCTTAGTCCTTCCTAAGCCCTCGATCAACATCACTTTACAAGATCAAAAGCATTAAGAAGAAAAAAGATGCCAGATTGATGTAAAGACCACCTCTTCAATAATTAACCTCTGTTTCATCATCAGTAATAATAAACATTTTAACAATGATAATAATATGTTGTCTCTTGCCATGTGCCACATACAGTCCCAAGTATTTAATTCATTTGGTTCTCAAAACAACCCCATAAGGCAAGCATGGTTATCCTTCTCATTTCATAGGTGAGGACCTCAAAAGGTACAGAGAGATAAGCTGATGTGGGGAAGGTCACAGAACCAATAGGTGGAAGAGCTGGGTTTGAGCCCAGGTGCTCTGGCTTGGGAGCCTCTGCTCAGATGAGAATGAAATCAGTACCTAACTGGACAAGCTGTCGTGTATATTCAATTCTGTATGGCATTCACAATATCTGATGAGTGTCTGCAAAGAACACTGGATGAATCAGAAGTAGCACTGGTAGCAGAGTTGGGCAGGTGAGGCAGCCAATCAATAACATAGATAGGTGCTGGTAGACAGTGGTGCTCAATATATTCTATGCAGTCACATCTTCTATGTGAACTTCAATTGTCCTCACCTGACATGCTGGCAAAATTACTCATAAGTTTCTGTGATGTTATCTCTCACTCTCTCCCTTTCTCTTTCCCCTCCCCCCACCTCTCTCTCTCTCTTTAACTAGTAATTATAAAACCATCTCCAATGCTGTGTCAAACCCTGGGTTACACTCTTAACCTGACTTTATCGAACTGTCAAAACAAGCCTAAGATGTCTAGATTTATGCTGTCCCATACAGTAGCCACAACCCATATGTGGCTGTTAAGTTTAAATCAATGCAAATTAAATGGTAGATCTCTGTCCTTCAGTCACAGCAGCCCCTTCCAAGTGCTCTCTAGCTATGTGGCTGGTTGCTTCCGTATTGGACAGGCAGATACAGAAAACTTCCATCACTGCAGAAGGCTGTGTGGGTCAACACGAGACCATCAGTCACACTTTATAGGGAGGTGTGTGTGTGTGCAGGGGGGAGACTGAGGCTCAGAGAAAAGAGCCCCATAGCCAGACAGAAAGTGAAGGAAGGGTCAGGGGTGGGCTGTTGTTGTAAGCCCTGATTTGGAGGGATAGGGAGAGAGAAACTGTGTGTATGTGTGTGTGTGCACATGGTGATCTACACATTCAATGTGTGTGCATGTGGGGATCTGTATATACACATGTGTGTGTACATGGGATCTGTATATGCACATGTGTGTGCATGTGTATTGCAAGATCTCTCTGGTCCTCCCTCTCTCAGCACCTCTGCTGTTTCCATATCCACCATTTTCTATTCTAGTCTCTCCCAGATATCTACACCTCTGTCTCTGAGTGTCTTTGTCTATTTCTCAGTCTCTCCAGGTCCCCTTGCCTTCCTCTTGTGCTGTTGTTGCTGTCTCTGTCCCATCCCTATTTCCCCCTCCCCGCCTCTCTCTCTCTCTCTCTCTCTCTCTGTCTCTATCTTTTTCTGCATCTTTGAGATTCCCCATCCTCTTATCTTGAGATCTCGGTGCCTGCATCAATATTTCTCTCTCCCTCTGTCCCTCAGTTCTGTTTTTAAATCTCTTGAGCACTGGTTCACAGCCCACTCCCTCCAGTGCCAGTCTTTGGTCCCTTTGCCCCTGCCTCCTCTGTCCCCACCTCCGTCCCCAGCCTGTTTCAGTCCCCTGATTCCCCCTTTCCAGGCCAAGGGCAGGGGAATCTGGGCCAGACTAGCTCCTCTTATCTCTCCAGCCCCCCTCTCCTCCTAGCCTTAAAAATAGCAGGAGAAATTGGGACGGATGCCCAGGGGGTGAGAGTGGAGGCGTGGCCTCAGGAGGAAAAACCAGGTGTCTGGGCACTCACGTCCGTCTGGGGGCCCTTCCCCGCGCCTGGACACTCGAAGGTCACAAATTCGTGGCATCGCCGATGAACCACAAAACTGCAGACTGAAGGTGAGAATTATAGAGACACAGAGACCCCAACAGAAAGAAAACTAGAGAGAAAGAGCAACTGACAGAAAATCAAGCGAGAGGCTTCTCATGCAGAGAGACAGAGAAGCCAGGAGATGGAAATTCAAGAGATGGACCCAAAGACAGAAACAGAGATGCAGAGAATCACAGAGAAACACAGAGCACAGAGAATCCAGTGCATACCCACAGCCAAAGAGAGACAGAAACAGGGAGAGACAAATAGACAGAGACAGAGACAGAGAGACAGATAAAGACAGAGGGAAAATAGGATCCTACTGACAGACACAGGCTGGCAGACAGAAGTAAGAAAATGAGGAGAGAGGCAGGCAGATGGAAAGAGAGAAAGCACAGAGGGATATCCTCTGCCAAAACGGAGAGCAGAAACTTGGGCAGAAGTGAGTCTGGGGGCGCTGTGGCCAGCCGCCCCCCTTCCTGACTCACTCTGTTCTCAGCAGTGGCAGCTGGTGCTTTAGGACTCAACCCCCTCTTCCGCTCTCCCGACTCTGCTGGCCTGCCAGGCCCCCACCCGCCCATCGCTGACCCCACCCCTCCTGCCTCTGCCTAGGATGGTCGATGTTGTCATGGTGATGGCAGCTTGTTGGGGGGGGGGGTGCCTGACTTGCATCTTCAGCACCCCCTTCAGCTCCCCTTTTCCAAATCTCCCTGTTCCCATGGCAACAGATTCTCCAAATATCTGTCCCCACCTGGAGCTGGCCAAGGGAGGGGCCCCCAGCACCACCTCCGCGCGGCCCCACCACCAGGGCTGCCTCCCCACCACAGGCTGTGTCTCTGCCACACCCCCCGCCCTGGGCTCCCCCCGCGCCTCTCTGGGGACCAGAGAACACGTGTGTCAAGCAGTCTCAGCTGTGGCGCCCCTGCCTCCACCCTCCTAAGGGTCCCAGGAGTCCAGGTCCCCAGCTCTTACCTTGACATTGCAGGCCCTGTTTTCCAATCCCCCTGCAGAAGGACCAGAGGTCAGTGCAGAAGAGGGTACCTGGAGCCCTCACATCTGCGAGCCACTGGAAGCCTCTGATCTTCCTCCCGCAGGAGTCAGGAGTCTAAGCCCATCTGCCTCCTCTTTCTAGAACACAGAAATTCTGGCCCCCAACCCATTCTTCCTCAGACCCATGGGTCTGAGCCCCCTGCCCCTCCTCCCTTAGACCCAGGAGTCTAGGTCTCAGCCCCCTCCTACTCCAGGACTAAGAGACTAAGGCTCCCTCTTTTTTCATTACTTGGGAATCTGGTGTGACACGGGTCTCTAACCTGGTCTCCTCGTCCAACTGGCCCCCAGCCCCCTTCCCTCACCAGATGAAGTCGGTGCAGTGGCTGCAGAAGGTTGGCTGCTTGAAGAAGCGAGCGGTGAACTTGTGGCTCTTGACTTCGTGGACCACCTTCTGCCTCAGAGCCCCCTTTCTACAAAATAGGGGCCGGGGCCCCCCCTCTGAATCGCCGCCGCCGGGGCCCAGGCCTGCCATGGCCCCAGAAACGTCGCAGGGACCAGGATCCTGCCTTTCTGGGGAAACAGGTGGAAAGGCAAGGAGCTGGAGAGTCGGAGAGCAGAGGAACCACTGGGAGATCCTGAGAAGTGAAGGAGAGGGGCGAGGCACCTCCAGAAGTGAGCCTGAGGGGCAGGCAAGGCCCCCGGGCGTGCCCACGGGGAGCGGGCGAGTGGGGCGCAGAGCCCAGGGTAGGGGTGCGAGCAGCCGGGAGGCACGAGCGGCGGTGGTGGGAGCTCCGGCTGCAGCACCTGCTGAAATGTGGGAGCCCTGGGTTGGGGGGAGGCGTTACCATGACAACTGAGGGGCGGGGATTCGGCTTAAAGGCATCCCCCTTCCGGAACACAAGACAAATGTCCTCCTCCTACCACCCCCCTCCCCCGACACACACACACACACACACACACACACACACGCACGCACGCACGCGCGCGTGCACACCCCCTTCCTGGGCTGGCTAGAGGAAGGCAGCAGCATCCTCCAAGCCGTGTTGTCCCCACCCCAATCTGTCACCCGGCTTGCCTTCCATCCCCCCTCAGGTGTCCCAGTGGCTCCCGGCAGCCCACTGTGGCTCCACTAGGTCTTTATGTCTCTGACTGTGTCACTCTATTTTAACCCACAAACTTTGTATTCGGTGCTGGGATCCAGTGGTGAACAGCGAGGCTTGGTGTCTCACTTTCTCTGCTGCCACCCATCTTGACGTCTCTCTCAGGGCCTCTGTGCATTCCTATGACTATGTCTCCCTCTCAGAGAGTCTCTTCTCCTGGTGGCTGTTCCTCTCCCTGTATTTCTGAAGTACCCCCCACCCCCACCCTGCCGTCTCTGTTTCTGTCTTTAGGTGGGTGGGTTTTCATTTCCTTGCCTCTGAGAATTTGTTTTGTTCCATCTGTGTCTGATTCTCTGGGTCTTGGTGTCACAACCCTTCCTTAGATCTTGATGTCTCCCTCTTTTTCTGGGGGCTCTCTAAATTCTTGCTGTCTCTCCCTCTCTCTCTCCGTGTCCCTGTCTTTGTAAATGCTTTTGTCTCTGTCGCCGTGATTCTCTCTGTTGGTGCTTGCCCCTTCCTCCTAACCTCTCTGTCCTTCTCCTGATCCACTGACTGTCAATCTCTCCCCCTTGCTGAGGGTCTCTCTCCCTCTCCCCCTACCACTTTTGTCGCTTTCCCTCCCTCTCTCTATTTGTCTCTGGCTCTATGAATCTATGTTTCTGGGCGTTTCCTTCCGTCCACATCTCCCTGTGATTCAGTCCCTTTCCCGCTCTGGCTCCGGAGTTCTCTGAGGGTCTTTCCGAACTGCGGTCCTGCGTGTCTCCTCCTGTTGCTCCGTTGCCCCGCCACTGCCTCTGCGGGTCTCAGGTAGTGTTCCGCCCGCCCCCCGCCGCCTCCCCACCAGTTCCGGGGGGCTTCCAGAAGCTCGCTCGGGGAGACCCGCTGTTGCCAAAGGCAACCAGGCCCGCCCCCGGCTGCGGGGCTCAGTGCACGCCGGGACTCGTAGTCCGAACTGACGGGCCGCCAGTTTCCGCGATGCCGCTGAGAACTACCTGTCCCTGCATGCTCCGCGTGGCGAGGCGGGGCGCCACCAGGGGACTCCGGACGCCGCCACACCTTCCTGAGGACTTTTCGGGGTCGGGGTTGGGCTTCCGGAAACTGAGAGGAAGGTGAGAGAATTCTAAGTCTTCTTCTAACTCCCAAACATGGGATCCTCTGACCTTCCAGCCACATCCAGGCGTCCGCAGCGCCCCAGAGCAGATAGGGGGTGGTAGTGGCCCCGAAGCTGACCTCAGAATCCCACCGCGCTCTGCTCCGCCAGTCCTGCGTCTCTTCCCAGCCCCCAGCGTTTCACACCTGGCTTCTAGAGCGGCCCTCTCTGGCGCCCTCCAGAAGGGGTTCAAGCACGGGATCGGGGCAGGGAGAGACAGAGAGGGAACGCCCTTTGCGGAGGCGGGGGTTGGTGTAGGTCAGAATCCTGGGGCGGATGTTGCAGAGATTCAGGAGTCTCTAACTCACCAAAACAGAATGCTTAACTCTTCTAGTTAGCCCTTCCCCCTCTTCTGGAGTGACCCCTTCCTCCCTTTGCAATCTCTCCCTGTTTTTGAGTGTAGGTGAAGAAAATGGGTGGTATGATTCTGGAATTTCCCGGGATTTACCTATTTATGATTGTCAGGCTGGAGAAACTGGCAAGATGACCTTCTGTTGGACAGACACTCATTGCACGAGTAATTCATTTGATCTTTACCAATTCATTTGCTCTCCTATTGACCAGATGTGACAGGGAGCTTAGAACTGAGAGTGGGAATGTAGGCAGGTTCAGATGCTGATGGCCTTGAATGCCAACCGAGGGGCTTTGGTATTACCTATAGGTCAGGTGGGGTGGGATACGGAAGAATGTGAGCAGGGGATGGCAGGATCAGACCTGGATGCTGGAAGCACCCTCTAGGCTGGAGGTAGGGTGATCCAAGAGAAAGCTGGGGCAATAGCTCAGGTGAAACAGTGAAACCAGAGCTAGGTCAGGAACCTGGAGAAGGGGACAGATAATAGCCTTTAGAAGGAAGAAAAGACAGTGTTTGATGACTGACTGACAGGAGAGGGGCTGGTAGGAACAAGTGCCTGGGCTCTCAGCCCCAAGAGGCTTTTACTGAGATGGGGAACCTAGAGGAGTTGATTTTGGAGGAAAGATGCTGCACTCATATTGGGACACTGTGTTTCTGACCTGCTCATGAGACTCCAAGGAGGGAGAAATCTTGTTCATTTCATCTTCACCAGCTCTCCTGGTTTGAGAGTTGTTTAGAAGATCCAGACTCAGCTAGTATTTTCTGATGAGGTCAAAGTTGGCTTCGCCTCAGTCCCCTTCTCCCACCAGACCCAGACACAGGGATCTGGGCCTTGCCTTGCCCTCTCTCCTGGAGCCCTCCCCAATAATAAAGCACAGGTCTTCCTTTTATCTTTATATAAGGTTAAAAAAAATATGGGTTTGGGAGTGGGGAAGGGGCAAGGCTTCAGTCTGTGATTGACAGCGGGGGCTGATGGGAATCAGAAGCTCCAGGGAATTAAAAAATAATAATATATTTATACATTTATATATATATATATCATGTTATGCATGTGAGTCCCAGAGAAGCAGGAAGCAGCAAGAAGAAGCAACTAGCACACAGAAACATGCATGTGTGTTATCACACACTCAAGCAATGCAATTCCTCTATGTACCTACCCAATCCACCCACAAATTTAAAAAAAATTGAAAAGAAATCTCCCCTTTAAGAATAGGACCACCCAATAATGTTTGCCCTGGAAGAAAAAAAAAAAAAAAAAAAAAACCTAACATTCCCTTTAAAGCCAGCAGCAGCCATTTTCTCCTCCCTGCAAAGGCAATACCTGCTAGTTTAAACCCTGAAGCTAGAGGGCCATATCACTGCCCCTTCTCTTTGCCAGCTCCTCTGATATCCCAGAGAGTTGGGGTAGGAGGCATCCACTACCCTTTGCTGCCTTTACAATGGCGTCTAGGCAGTGGGTTTTTAGTAAGCCGAAATTCAGGAGCCAACCTCAGATGAGGCTGAGTGACAGCAGGGGCCTAGAGACCCAAGGTCTGTGCTTTAAGCCTCCTGCCTCCTGGAAATGACTGATCTCCAGGGATTTTTTTTTTAACTTCAAGAGGAGGTACACTGTACAGCCCCCTCCCCTGAGAGAAAGGGGGTCCAATCCCTGGCTACCCACCTCTCCCCACTACCCGCTCCCCCCCACCCCATCCCACCCCCGCCGTGCACACACACACACACACACACCTACTAAGGCATAGCCAGGGTGGGCAGGCATGCTTTGGCAATGAGGCCCAGTCAAGAGGCCCAGGGTCTGAATAGCTGCATAGAGGGGTATGGGGTGTGGACCTCAGCACCTTTGGATATGGGGGTGGTGATGGTGGTTGTGGTGTGAGAGCAGAGAAGTCTCAGGGATCCCAAGGAAATCAGAAGAAGGAAAATGGAAAGAGGTGATCAGGAAACAGACAGATGAGAAAACAAACAGGATGGCTGAGAAAGACCCAGACAAGAGAACCAGTAGAAAAGAAGACCATCAAAAGAGAAAGGGGAAACATGGAGACAAAACAGGATGAGGGCAACCAAACCAATGGGACAAGAAGTAGACAGAGCAACAGAAGAGGAGAGAGCAGGAGTGAAAGAGAAAAAGAGTGAGCAGAATGAGACAGAGATGAGAGGGGAGGCAGGAAGGCAATCAGAACTCAGTAAAGAAACCTCCAGAAAGAAGAAGGAATCAGGAGCTCCTCGTTAGCACCTCAGACCCTGACAAAAACCAGGCGAGCTGAGTACACCAGGTCAGCCACATAAGCCAGCAGGTTGATGGCTGTCAAGATGGCCACAGCCAGGCGGCAGTCCCAGGGGCACACAGAGTCATTGTGCCTGCTTTGGCAGTTTGCATCCCTCCACCTCTGGGGTTGGCCACCGTACTTCTCATCGAACTGGTACAGAGGCCAGAGGATCATGGCAGAGATGTAGAAGAGCACGGAGAGCAGGGCCAGCCCGGACAGGAAACTGGGGAAGGGGATGGGAAGCATGTTGGTGCAGTCGCCCAGGTTCAGCAAAATGGCCACGGCTGCCAGGATGAAGCAGATGGCATAGACGGCCACACACCACTCCAGGGCTGGCTTGTGCTTGTACAGGTAGGAGTCGCTGATGAAGGCGAAGATAATGCAGGCCACGAAGGTCTCAACCACTTTGAGCAGGCCTGGCACTGTGGCCATGTAGCCGGTGATCTCACCGGGCCGGGCCCGGGTCCAGGCCACCTCAGTGGCATAAGCCACACAAGCGATGCAGGAGAAGGCGGTGGCAGCGATGGCGTGGTCCCTCGTGCGGCCATGAGACATAAACTGGACGTAGGTTGTAGGGTAGATGACAGAGGCTGAGAGGCAGAAGAGGGCGGCGTAGCAGGCATAGGTGATGGGGAAGTTGCGCCAGGAGAGTGGGAAGCGCTGCTGGAGCCCAGCTAACTCCACGATGATGATGATGAGGGTCATGGCGAAGCAGAAACACCAGGCGAACATGCACCAGTTACCCATGAACCCTACCCACGCGTTCACGCTGGCTACCAGCGAGAAGGCTACGCAGGTGGAAAGCAGCTGTAATATGCGGAGGAGGCCCAAAGGCTGGGTCAGTGCACGAGGGGATCCCAGGATGGTCGGGGATCCCAGGCCTGAAGATGACGACGTGGTGGTGGTCGTGATGGTTGTGCGGGTCACCGTCACTGGCATGGCTGCAGGGAGAGACAAGGTGTCGTAAGACAATTCCAACCATTAGAATCTGAGCCCTTGCCTCCCCAGGGGACAAAGTAACCTGGACTCCAGCTTGGGGAGTATCCCTGGATGCAGACCTTTCAGTTTTTAAACTGGACAGTCCCAGGCCTATAAAGACGAGTCAGTCACCCAGGTCCTAGCCGTTCTACCCTCGGCCTTGGATCCTCTATCTTCCACATTAAAACCCAGGAGTATAGGCCCATATCTCTCTCTCCTTGTCAGGACACTCCTTTTCTCTCTCCAACACAGCACCTATAAAACCACAGCGCTTTCTTCCTACTGTCCTCCCCACCCCCTAGGGAATTGGCAATCTTGCCATTCCAGACTGGGCTCTGACTCATCCCCTCTCCAGCTTCCCGCACTACCCCTGTCAGAAAGAGGCCCTGTCTTCCAGGAGCTCTTAACAACCCCATCTCCCTCTCAACTTCCTCTTTTTGAACACCCCAGGTCTGCACCCCAGCCAACTTCCTCCACCTAAGATGAAGAGGAATTTCTCTCTTAATTGGCCAACATTTCTAATCAGCTTTTTTTTTCTGCTTCTGTAAACATTCTTGTTGCAAGGCTGGAGATCTCAGGGTCAACTGAGAACTCATCCTCCCCTAAAGATGTATTTGCTTTAGTGCTTGTTAGGAAAGATATATTACTTTAGTGTTTGTTAGATAGAAAATCCTATGATCTGTAATTGCCCATAGCCCATAGCAATTTCATGGGTCTTAAATGAGCCCATGCCAACTGTAACAATGTGGGTATAAAAGTGGAATTGCCCCTAAGCTTGTGGCCTAGATTTTTGGAGCACTAGCTCTTCTGGGACTGCCACCGTAATAAAACTGAATTCTCTTTCTCTCTGGGTTACTGCTGGATTTTCACTGGTCTGATTTTTGGAGTTTTGGGGATTTTTTCCATAACAAAGGGACCTAGATAGCCCCAGCCTCCAAAGGTTCAAGAGTCCAGACTCCATATGCATGCATTCTCAGAGACCCATATCTGATCAGCGCTTCCAACTGGACCCTGGGACGGGGCTGACCTCTGGGCAGCAACCCCCCTTCCAACACCCCAGCTGGAGATCTGGTTCCCACCTGGGAATTTGGATCTGGAGAACTTCCACCCAAAGGAAGTCATACTTCCTCCGGCCTGTCCCCTCCCCCACATGGAGTCCAAACCGCTCAGGAACGCAGCCAGCCTGTTCCCCAACTCCAGGGAAACGGCTCCCAGATTCTTAGCTGTCCAGGGCCTTAGTCCCTTCCACTGAAATCTCTAGGCTTCCTGTTTTGCTCATACAGCTTCAGACCTCAGGACTCTCGGCCCTCGGCCCTGAGCACGCCAGAAATAAACTGCATTCTTCAGAACCTACAGCTTTTACTCCCATCCTAAAGACCCCCAGGAAACCAGTACCCAGCCTCTTGGGGACCAGATCTGCCTTCAGGCCCTAAAATGTTTCAGATATCAACTACCACCCCTAAGAAGCTCAGGAGGCCTCTTTCAAGCCTCAGGGAAATAAAACTTCCTCCTTCTAGTGTCAAGCGCCTTTGGAACAGGCTTTAACTGCTTGCGCCCCGGGGCCCTCTCTTGCACAGCAGCTCCCTGAAGACACAGGAGGCCAGGTCCAGGACACACTTCTTAGGCACAAAGCTGTCTGGGGTCCTCTCCTTGCAACCCAAGCTCCTAGGTACTTCTCTCAGGATCTAGGAGTCAGAATCCAGCCCCATCCTCTCTTAGACCCAAGACCCAAATATTTACCTCCCCCTCCCTGCCCCAGCCACTTTCTCTCCCAGATTCCGTGGTTCGGGCCCCAAGTCCACTCACCAGCGGTCTTGGCTGAGGACTCCAACGGAGAAAGATCGAGCAGCGGAGGCGGATGAAGTCAGACACCTGGAAGAGGCTAGTCAGAGCAGAGGAGGGAGGGAGAACGTCAGCGTCCACGTCCAGCTCAGCCCGGGCTCCGCCCTCCAGGGACCCAGGCTACTCGCCGGCGCGCGGCGGGGGACTCGCCCGGAACCAGCTGAGAGACTCCGCAGCCCGGGCGTGCCTCCTAGCCGGGGCAGGGTCCGGGGGTGACCAGGAGGCAGCCCCGCCCCTTCTCCATTCCCAAACCGCGGAGAAGGGACACAGAGTCCACGCCGCGAAAGCGCACGCCCTGTAGGCTGGCGTGGGCGTGTGTAAGAAACCCTGACCCGGCCTGGTAGTCACCCGGCACCCAGCGGGAGCGCCCGGGACGGAGGCTGCGGGGGCGGGCAGCGGGAGAGGGCCGCGTCTCCAGGCCTTATAAGGACTTCAAGTCAGCCCAGTCATCTGGAATGTGATGGGGACTGGGAGGCGGCGCCCAGACCCCTGCCCCGCGCCGGCCTCAAAAATGGCCCGACCTGGTCAGTCGGCCACACGCGGGAGTGGGGTGGGACTGAGTGGAAGGAGCGGGGAGCCTGGATTCCAGGTTTTAGGAGGTAAGACCTGGAACCTAAATTTCTATATCGTTCAACATATGAATTCTGGGTCCCTATGAGGTCGGGCTGGGTGCTTGGTTCCCCCAAGAGGGTCTCTAAGAGAGGAGTTACGGAGAACCTGGACCCCTGGGTTCGCCCAGTGGAGACCCCTGCCCGCCTTGAGGCCTGACACTGCTCTGCGTTGGAATCCAGAACAAAGATGAGTAGCCACACCTCCCACCATCTCCTGGAAGGCAGATCTCCGGGGCCACCTGGAAGGTGCCTCCCCACCCCCGCTTCTCCCGTACCCGTTAGAAGAAAGTCGGGACCGCCCAGGAGAAAGAGGATGGGCCAGGACTTCTGAAGTGTCGCGTGGAAGACGGGTTAGCGCAGGGGCCACCCTCAGAGTCGCCTGAGCCAGAGCTCAGGAATGCGAGGTGGGACACTCGAGGAGGAAGAGGAACACCCCTTGGGCTTCTCTGCACAGCTCAGGGTTCCCCTCCCTGCACCCCACCTTCTCCTCACCTCCACGCGGAGCACCACACCCACCCTTCTACAGACTCAGGATTGCACTCCGGACGCCTGGCCTGTGTTCTAGACACCCAAAGACGCAGGCTTCAGCCTTATTCTCTCTCGGCTGGCTCTCCAGCTCCGTCCGCGCTTCCGCAGCGCGGGTGCTGGATCTCAGCCCCCGGCTTTCACAGCCCAAATTCAGATTCTGTCCCCCGGATGGGGAGGTCAGTACTTCTGAAGCACAGCCACTCTCCCAAACTCGGGACTCTCAACTCTAACGGATTCCAGCTCCCTTCAACCCGGGATTCTTGGAGACCCCATCCGTCTGTGTCCTCAGACGCAGCAGTCCAGGCCCCCAACCTCCCCACCGCTCAGACCCAGGTGTTCGACCCCCAGCCTCCCGCCAGACCCAGGTGTCCCAGCTCCCAGCCCCTCAATACCCCGCCTCAGACCAGGGTGTCCCAGGCCTCAGCCCGCTCCTCCATCAAACCTAGCAGTTCAGGGCGCCGGGCCCCCTCCTCTGTCAGAAGTAGGACGTGTAAGAGAGTCCAGGGCTCCAGCCCCTCTTCGCCAGAACCCGAGTCCTGGCCCAGCCCCAGGCTTTCTAGGGACTCAGTCTGAATCCCAGCCCATTCCTCCCTCCCAAGAATCCTGACGCCCGCGGGAGTCACCGCAGCCTCAACTCACGGGCCTGTGGCGGCTGCAGCTGAAGGAGAGGAGACAGCTGAGGACTGGAAAGGGCTGCGAACTGGGTGGGGATGGCAAACTGGTGAGGGAGCGCGGGCGGGGCCGGGGGCGGGGCCGGAGCGCTGAGCTCCGGCGGAGACTGGGACTCCCTGGGCGCCAGGGCTATCCTAGCCCCGCCCTGGGGCGGGGCCAACACAAAGACCTCGCTCCTCCGGAGGCTAAACGGACCTCGGCTCCCCAGCTCCGCCGGAGACGGGGAGGGGAGAGCTGAGGTCATTGTCGCCATGGTGACAAAACAGGAAGACACAACAGCTGGCGGAATAGGGGCTCCTGGGGGCTGCCCTCTCGGACTCTGCCCCAGTGGTGTCTCCAGGGGAGGCTCGAGAAGGCCGTTGCCGCGGCAACCCTCTTGTTTAGCATTTGTTTAAGACTGAGACCCTCAGCCCACATCCCACCTCGCTCACTTTTTCCTCCTCCCTCCCTGCCTCCTCCCTCCCCGTCTGCTCCAACCCCGCCTTTCAGAATGGATGAAAGCTTGGACATCTGGGTCGCAGCGGGTTGGGTGGAAACCAAGCCTCAGTATAATGGGGTCTGTGGGCTAGGATCCCTGTCTCCTTGCGCCCATGAAAAAGGAGAGGTACCGGCTTCTAAGCTTCTGGAGACTTCTGATCTGAGGTCCCCGACTCCTAGATTCCCCAAAGGACTGCGGTCGGATTCCTGTACTAAAGAAACTGAGGGAGGAGCAAAAAGGGTCCCCTGATCATCATTTACATTGGGACTCACGGTGCAGGGACTGGTAGGCCGGACTTCAGGGTCCCAGATGTCAGTGGGTGGGGTGGGGGAAATTCCTGGGATTTGGGGGCACAGACTCCTGGGTTCCACATAACGCCCAGGCTGGGGACTCAGATTCTTGTCTCAAATGAGCGATCAGCTCAGACCCCTGGGTGTTCGGAAAAGATGTGGTTGCAAGGGGAGCCTCTTGGGTCTGGAAGGGAGAGAGATTTTTGGCCTGCATTCCCAGCTCCTGAAAGAGGAAGGGACTCAGAAGCTTAATGAGGATGGGTCTAGGGGCACCAGATTCCCGGTTCCCGCAAGAGGGGAGAGGCCCCAAGGGCCGATGTGCTTGGTCCTGGAGCAGGGAGGGCTGCGTGGTCCTTTTCTAGGGTCAGCCCTGGGGCCCTGGCACCGATTGAGAGCCAAGAAACCTGCGGGAGCTGAAGGGCTCGCTGCCGGATCGCGCAGAGCGCGGTGGTGGGGGGTGGGGGGTGGGGGGTGGGTGGACCCGGCCGCCTGGATCCCTCGCTGCCGGTGGTACACACTTACCAGCTCTGCAGTCGTCCTTGGCGCGGCCTGGCTCGCGGCTACCGCGGGGCGGGGCCTGGTAGCGGCTGCGGATGCTCGGCGACGCTGAGCTAACGGTGAGCTGACCTCGCTGCTGCTGCTGGGTGTCTTCCAGGCAGTCGACGGAGGAAGCTTTGAGGTGGAGCACAGGGGTGGAAACTGCACCAGTGGCGAAGGGAGGGGTCCTAAAGGGTCTCAGAGCTCTGGCTGTATGGTCTGCGGGGGACCTGGATGCTGTGAGCTCTGCCCGAAGTGTGGGGTAGTGGAGGGGTGGGAGGGATGTGGAGCCTGTATTACCAGTTTTGTGCTCCTGCAAAGGAGTTGGCACAGACCTTGCCCATAATTCTGTGCCTTGCATATGAGGGAGTCTCCATTAACCCCGGATCAGGACAGATAGGAGCCAGGACGTGGCATTAGTTACAGGTTCTCCAGGGACGTCCCCAGGTTCTATTCACACAGCTCCTTGGCCTCCGGCATAGCAGCATCTCCCCACCCGACCCCTTCTTCCACCCAAATCAGTCACCCTCTTTGCCTGACCTGGTAGCAGCACTCCTAGGATACCCAAAATAGTCCATGGGTGGCGTCCACTGATACAACTTCCTATCTTGTATTTGCTGGTAGAAGCTTCCCCCCTTAAGGCATTAAAATTCTACAGCTGTAGAGTTGGGGACAGAGGCCCAGGAAGCAAACATGTAGAGTTAAGTCATGGGGTGTGATCTTGAGAAGTCATACCTCAGGGTTTCCAGGCCTGTGTAATCTGGCAGCATGCATGTGCCACCAGTTTAGAGTATTTACCCATCCTGGAGGACAATATCCCTTCACAAACAGTGTTGAGTGTAGCCTGGCACTGTAACCCAGTCTCAGACATGATGTGCCTCTGTTCTGTGAGGCTATCTGCTTTGGGGTAGTGGGGTACATGAACCCACCCAGTGACTTCCTAACAAACTGAGTTCCTCGATCAGAAGCAATATTGTGTGGGTTAATCTGACAGTGAATAGGGCCATTGAGTGCAGACACAGATGCTACTGTTGGCGGGAGTGCGAAAGACTAGAAAAGCAAATAATAGCCCAGAGGTAGTAATCATTCCAGGGAGAAAAACTCACTGCCCTGTCCATGGTGACATGAGTCCCATGTAATCCTCTGGTGACCACATATTTGATCTATTCATCCTATGAAGAAATTACCCCACAAGGGGGCCTCAGCACCTCTTGCTGCTGCTAGCGAGGTGGGCCTTCATCAGTGACATGGCTGGCTAAGCCTGGCTGAATGATTTTGTTCACAAGCCCATCAGGCAAGCAGTGGGGCATTTTGGGAAAGATGCTGACTGATAGCCTCAGAGTGGTCATCTGATTTACCAGATGACTTAATAGCATTCTCTGTAATGGACGTTTTGGGGAAAAAATTCACCTGGGACACAAATGAATGGTTTTTACTCCTGATACCAAATGTGTGTAGGGTTTTATTTGTTGTTATTGTTTGTTTGTTATGCCACAACCAATTCTCCTACTCTCCAGACACCAAGTGAGTGTCCAGGGATTCAATTTAATTCTGAATCTCATTACACTAATGACCAAGACTTAGCACTAGACCCTACAAGCTAAGGCTCAGTCCCATGAAACCTCCCGCACTTCAGACACCAGTTGTTAGGCCCAGTCCTCCTATGCTTCTGACCAGGGCTCCTGTGACCCCCTCCTGGGTTCAATAACTTGCTAGGATGGCTGGCTCACAGAAGCTGGAAGTCACTTTACTTGGTATTACCGATTTATTATAAAGGATACAACTCTGGAACAGTCATATAGAAGAGATGCACAGGGCAGGGAGTTGGGGGCTGGGGGGGGGTTTGCAGTCACCCTTCTGGAACCTTCATGCATTTACCAACTTGCGAACTCTTTGAACTCCATCATTTGGAGTTTCTGTGGAGATTCCATTATATAGGCATGATTGATTAAAATCATTGGCCACCAGTCTCAGGAGGTCGGAGGTGGGGCTGAAAGTTCTAACCTTACAATTACAGATGGTTCCTCAGGCAACCAGCCTCCTCCCACCCCCAACCTTATCCAGAAGCTACCTAGAGGCCCACAAGAGTCATCTTACTAGCATAAACTCAAGTGTGGTTGAAAGAGGCTTATAACTGGACACCCCCTAGCCCTCAGTAAATGACAATTGTTTTAGAAGCTCTGTGTCAGAAACTGGAGACAACGTGAAGATATCTCATATCACAATATCGCACAGATCTTTCCATACCTGGTCCATTGAGAAGTTTCATTCATTCATCAACAAATATTTATGATGGGCTTCTAAGTGAGAACAAAGCAGGCTAAGGAATGCCTGCTCTAATGGAGATTTTTATGTTATCTGTTAGTGGCAAAGGGTCAAGATGTAACTTCATCTCGTCATGTGGGATATTTCTGTCTCCATTACAACTATATGTGGCCATGTAACTAAATTCTGGACAATGGGATATGCATGGAATGTGTGCAATTTCAGGATCACACGCTTAGAAAGTAAGAAGCATGCCAACCCCTTCTCCTTCTCCTCTTCCTGCTGGCCGCATCAACAGCATAGTGGTATGATCTGGTTCATACGTTAGATTCCAAATGGAAACCCTTGTTGAAGATGACAGCAAAAATGAGAATGACTCCTTGAGACCACGGAGGTATCATATTAACCTTGGATTGCTAACTCTTGGACTGCTACAAGAGAGAAAAATGAACTTTTATCTTGTCTGGATCTACACTGTCCAATATAGTAACAAGAACTGGAAGAGGCAAGGAAGCCATTCTTCCCTAGAGCCTTTGTGGGGAGTGAGGCCTGCTTACAGCTTGATTTCAGACTTTTGGCCTTCAAGACTCTGAGCGAATACATTTCTGTCATTTTAAGCCACCAAGAACGTGATGATTTGTTATGGCATCACTAGGACAATAATACAGGTGGATAGCAGGACTGTTATACCTTTCTCTAGCATTACATTAATTCTCCAACTCTGCCCCACAACTTATTCTTCAGGATATTTGTTCTTTCAATACTGCATAGATTATGGTGAGCTGCGTTGAGGACACCATGCTGATGATACCTAAAAAGCAGGAAGGAGCTGATAGACACACTATGTCTTATCAAGACACCCAAATGCCAGAGCATGAGAGATAAATCCTTGAAAACTGGGGAGCCTGTCACCTCAAGGAAGTTACTGAGAATCCAATAGTCTGAGGACGGTTCGGAGAAACATAACACCCACATAAAACTTCTATTATAGAGGAAAGAAATTGGGAGAAACTCCTGGAAGACTCAGGAACATATCACAACCCAGATCTCGCCTCTGAGCTTCACACATATATCCAGGTGCTCATGGAGCCTCCACTTGGACATCATAAAGGTCCAAACTCAGTATACCCAAAATTAACACAAGATCTCCCCTTCAAATCCTGCTCCTTTGCAGAGTACCTTACATCACCAGTAAATTTCACCCCTCCCCATCCAGTTGCACAAGCTGGAATTCTAAGAGTCATCGTTGATATCAGCATCTCCCATATCCAGCCCAACACAGGTCTTGTCACTTTTACCTCCTATAACCTCTCTCAAATTCATCAATTTCTGTACATCTCTGTATTAGCCATATATGGCTGTGATTAATAATAAATAATAAATTTTCCCAAAACTTAGTGTTTTAAAGGAATGAAATTCTGATACATGCTACAATATGAATGAACCTTGAAAACATCAAGTAAGTAAAACTGGCCAGGTACAAAAAGGCAAATATTATACGATTCCACGTATACGAACTATCTAGAGTAGTCAAATTCATAGAGACAGAAAACAGAATAATAATCACCAGGGGCTAAGGGAAGGAGGTGGGGAGCTAGTGTTTAATGGGGACAGAGTTTATATCGGGGATGGTGAAAGTTTCTGGAAATGTTTAGTATGATGGTAGCACAGCAATGTGACTGTACTTTGAACACCACTGAGTTGTACACTCAAAAACGGTGAAAGTGGTAAATTTTCTGTTATATAGCTTTTGCCACAATAGTTTAAAAAAAAAAGAATAGCTTGACTAATTTTGAAGAAAAATATAAAGCTGAACAAGCATCAACTTATTAGATTTAAATTAGTTAAGCATAAATAAAATGTGAGGCCACATTTCAAGTGCAGCATGTGACCTTCGCATTGGATAGCACAGCTTTAAAGTGTGTTAGCTCCTAATGCTCAGAATGAACTGAGTTTTTCAGAGTGTGCCAGCCTGTACCAGCACAGAGATTCCAGCAGGATTTAAATAATAATAATAATAATAATAATAATAATAATAATAATAATACATTGAAACCAAATGGGGTATATTTTGGACAACCAAGGATGGTTAACATTTGAAAACTATTAGTGAGATTATCATATTAACAGAGCCAAGTAAAAAGAAATCATATGACCAGCCCATATATACTAAAAGAGAATTTGACAAAATTTAATATCTATTCATTAAAAAACAAACACTGAATAAATGGGAAGTTTTGATTCCTAAAAGCTGTTGGATCTCATGGCTCTCCAGGGCTCCTGCTCTGCCCTGCTTTCTGGTGTCAGGATATCTAAAACCCCCACTTCTCAGAATGTTCTCTGCAGGATTTAAGCATATTTAAACACTCTAGAAAATTCCTAGTATTGTGGGGCTTCCCAGTACCTAAACCCCCAACTTATTTTGGAGAGCAATTCTCCACTGTACGCACACTGGTGGGAGCTGGTATCTCATTTATTAGGGAGATTAGGAAGTATTTTTGTGTTTTTGGAGGGTATGGGGTTGACAGAGATTGCATGCTTCATGCTGAGATGTTGAATTCACCAGGTCAGAGGCAAGGATGTAAGGAAATTAAGAGTGTAGCAGCAAGGGTGAAAGTGTTGAGTGGAAGGAGTGTCCAATGGAGCTGGTAACAGTGTCAGCCTCCTAGCCCAGCTATGGTCACACAGGACTTCTGGGACATTCTCTGAGCTGTCTCATCTTTGTTTCCTGCCAAGTTCCCAAGTCCGATTCTCCAGCCTTCCCATACATCCTGTGATATACTCAGAGCCCTTTCATTAAATTCCCCCTCTGCTTCTTAGATCCAGAAGCCATGTCTGTCCTTTGCAAACTGAAAGCATGACAGGTAGAAGCCTTGTCACCCCAGTGCAGGAGACCCTTGAATCTCCCCCACTGCCACCAGAGGGGAGGTTTCATGCTTGTGAGACCATCTTTCTGTTCCCCCTGATGCAGATTGCATTAACAGATGGTGACTTTCATCTTCCTTATGCAAAACAGAATGAAGTCTCCTGTTTTGAAGAAAGAGGCTGCCTTTTTTGAGGAATGAGGAAGGAAACCTATTTAATTTGCAAAGCTCCCCTGCTAAAGGTACTTATCAAATTAGAAATACATCAAGTCCCCATTTATGGGGGACTGGAGAAATAAGCTAATTAGGAAGGTTTAGTTACCTAAATGGAGTGTTTTCTAGGATACCATCTTCAGTGAAAAAGGCAAGATGCCAAATAGTATATGAGAATGTAACCTTTTGTATGAGAAAATATAAAAATAAAATAAGTTCTTATACTACTACTACTACTACTATTATTATTGTTATTATTATTAATATTTTGTATAAACACTGCAGGGATACACAAGAAGTTCATAAAAGTAGTGACCTCTAGGAGTGGGGGACAAAAAAATGAGGCTACAGGTGTGGAAATGAAATGTTCTCATTTATATGTATAAATTGAAATTTTTAAACACATTCTCATAGTACTTGTTTGAATTATATCTATATATAGATTATATGACTCAATGCATCTAAAATACTTAGAACAATGTCTCCACATCAGTACATGCTGATTCTTAAACAATATATAATATATGGTAATATTATATAAAATATGCATTAGAAAGTTCTGGAAAGGTACAAAAGAAATTAGTTCAGACTAGAGCAAAAGGAGAACTAACTGGGCAACTGGAAAAACTGGTATGGGTAAGAGACTTATTTTTCACTATTCATTCCCTACCTTTTTATTTTTTTATTTTTGGTGTTTTCTGAATCATCTACCATAGTAAATATATTACCAAGTCGAACACATAACTATGCATGCATTTTAAGGAGCTATTTATAATCTGCCAGGCAGGAAGCCTTATGATGACAAATGAGCCTTTTTCTACTGAGCTTCTAAGAGAAACCAGGGGAGGCCCATCCCTAGGCAAATGTCACAGCTCCCTGTCACAGATCCAAGAGGTCACCTAGCCAGATTAATTTCTGCTTGCCCTCTGGGACCTAGCGCTGGGCCCTTGAATACTGGAGGCTTCCATAAATACACCTCATTGCTTCTTGGCCTTTTGGCTAAGAACAAGCACATAAATACATTTCATTTCAGGGACTCTAGGGCTGAACAGAGGCTTTTGTCTCTTGTGGTCTCTCCAAGTCTCTAAAAACACATAAAAACAACTCGAGGTGGCTTGGGGAACTGGCTCCGGTGGGAGTGCACCCATGTGAGGTCTCCTTCAAGCAACCATGGGGAAAAAACACATTCATCCTGGATATGGAAGAGGGACACATTTCTCTCTCATTTTTTCAAAGTGAGTACCACTCACTGAACTGAGCACAGGGAACATGGCAAGTGAATAGGACACATGGGGTCATGGCTGCTGCGTGCACACGTTCCAGGGAGAGGCAGTATAAGCAGACACACCCACATGATTGTTTTTGGGTAGCCAAGTATACAGTAAGAAACTAAAGGGATGTGGAGGTTCTTGGGGGCCCGTTTTAGACTGAGTGTTCAGAGAAGGGCCTTTCGAGAGGGTGACCTTGGAGCTGAGAGGCAAGGAATGAGGAGAAACCACCACCCAAAGAGTGGAAGGAAGGAGCAACATTCCAGACAAACAGCACAAATTCCCTGAGGAAGAGACACATGGGTTTGTTCACCAAAGAACAGGAAGGCTCCTGTGGGTGAATCCACAGTGACAGAGGAACTGAAATGAGGCCGACAATGGGGTATTGTCACAAACACAGAGACATGGGTGAAGCAGAATACAGACTTCAGAAACATACACACGCAGAGAGCCACTTGACTTATGAGCAAATGCACACCGACCACACTGCAGTGAAGAAAGAATGGACTTTTATTTTAGTTATGCTGAGTCAGTGACCCCTACCCCACACTGAACCCCAAATAAATTTCCAGATGGTACCTAGGTCTAACCATGAAAGATAAAAGAATACATATTCAAGAATAAGGTATTGGAAAACACCTTTGGAATATAGAGACTGGCAACAATTTCTTCTTTTTCGTATTTAAATAAATTTTAGTTGCTTTTTTAAAAATTAAATTTATTGAGTAACATTGGTTAATCACATTTAATGGCAACAGATTTCTTAAACAAGACACAGAAGCATCAGGTATAAATGAAAAATGGTGAGTTAAGCCATCTTAAGGTGAGAGCTTCTGTTGCTGTAGACTAAATGTTTGCATTCTCCCCAAAATTCATATGTTGAAACTAATCTCCCAGGTAGTGGTAGGAGGTGGGGCCTTTGGGAGGTGATTAGGTCATGAGGTGGAACCCCAGGGATGAGGTTGGTGTCCTTATGAAAAAGACCTCAGAGAGCTCCCTGTCCCCTTCCACCATGTGAGGACTTGAGGAAAAGACAGCCATCTATGACCCAGGAATCAGATTCTTGTTAGATACAGAACCCTCAGAGGCCTTTGTCTCTGACTTCCTAGGCTCCATAACTGTGAGAAACAAATTTCTGTTGCTTACAAGCCACCACCGAGTCTGTGGTATTTTTGTTCAAGCAGCCTGAATGGACTAAGACATGTTCTTTAAAAGTTACTTCTGATAAGGGACAGGAGATCAGTTAGTCACAGAGAACTTATTGAAAAGACAATGGGGAGCAATAAAAAGAGAAAAATACCTACTTTGTTCCCATGGGTGCTGTAGAAGTGAGGATTGAGTGTCTGCCAATATGAGGAAGAGTAGAGAACTCCCACAGTCTCTTAGAGTGACACTGGGCGTCTGGAGGGATTCAGAGGGCAGCAAGATGGACAAGAATGGGGATGGTGGTAACTGTGAGTTGTAAATGACTTCTGCCATCCAAATCCATGCACAAATCCCTCTCAAGGCCTCATCACTGCTGAGTAAACATACCTGCATGGGCCAGGTGTACGTGGCCCATATCACCCTTGCATGCTTGAATGCTTTTCTAAATGTAAGGCAGATTTTGAGTCAGGAAACAACAGCACACTCAAATGGGTAATTGGAGGAGTTTAACTATTTATAAAGGTGTGGGTGGAACCTAGGGCAATCTCCAGGGTCTATTGTCTTGTAAGATAAGCGAGGACTGCACCATCATTTGTGTCAGGAAAGCTTTAAAAAAATGGGTAAATATTTTCCCATTTTTTGGGTTTTACACAAACACCAGCAGCCTGCATGAGAAACCCATCAAAGTGGTGGCATGTAAGAGAGACTAAGTACTTAGATATAGCAGTGGGGATGAGGCCTTTTGAATTGTACCTTTTGAATTTTATTTAGATTTCTTAACCCCATAAATGTGTCATCCATTTAACAGTTATATATATTAAGTAGGATGAATAGTGCCTTAAAATTGTGACATCTTGTCACTTGTTAACCATTATACACATTCTCTTACATGCAGCGAATTTCTGGAAAAAAATAAAAGAACATGCTAAGGGGACAAGGCTGAAAAGCTCAAAAACTGGGATGTGTGAGGGGCTCATTAGACTTAAAATATTTTTTTCATAGTCCCTGGTTCAGTTTTATTACCTAATAGAAGTCCAGTTTCCGGAACAGTAAAAGTAATTGTTCCAAAGTTTAATGAAAAACACAGTTTACGAATATTTAATATCTTCTGAAACGCATTTCCAAGTTAAGCATGAAAAAAATATATACACAATATATAATCAAATACCAGATAGCTTCAAATCCTGTTAGGTCCACATTCAGCAACATCAGTCTTTTGAGGTACTTTGAAATCTTCTGTTAAATCTACCAAGTTGTTTTCTACGATAGGGAAGGGGATGGAAATTGCTATTGCTTTTCAAACTCCATACATGCTTACGGTATCTCCTGGAGTTACTTGCTGGGCAAGTTCTTTAAGATTATTGGTCAATTGTTCAGCAAAATTCATCTTGAGGGCCGTAACAAGCAGATCATGTTGGGTAAAGGTCTGGCGCTCAGCCGCTAGTTCTGGGCCTCCTGGAGCTTCCTGAGCAATTTGGTGGTCTCATTGAGTTTCCTCTGGAATATTTCAGCTTCTTCAGAGTCAAAAACTTCAAATGGAACACCAAAGTTTGCTACTATTTCCAGAGCTGTGAGCCTGCTCTGATTACTGGAGTCTAACTGCACTGCTGGCTCTATTTCTGTAATCTCTATTTCTTTTGCTGTCAAGTGTTCTAGTCTGGCCTTCATCTTCAGTTGATGACGTCTCCAACTCTTACAGGGTTCGAGAATGCCCTCCTTTTGTTAAAACATCCAGCAAACTGTCTGCCATAACATATGGATAATCTTGGCAGGTGGCTAAAAACACATGGATGCCGAAATTGCTCTGAAGATCAGAGTCTTCTCCATAGGTTGACTAGATTAAATCACAATTGTCCTTGCTGATATTTGCAAATGTGGAATTGTAACGTAATGCATAAGAACTGTAGGGCCCCATAATTCAAGTATAACACTGGAGTTCGACTTTGTTCCTTTTATCTTCTTTGAATCCCTGCAGAGTAGTCACTGCAGACTGAAGCCTTCCTGTTGTCCTCCCCAGTCTCACAGGGCAGTAGCCAGGTCCTCCGACAATGGGACCCACAGGATGGAGAAGTCCCAGCATTGTTCTTCCATCTGGTTTTCTTCTTTCCAATTCACACTGACTATTAACAAGCAGCTTCCGTCCAGATTCCTTAACGATCCAACCAATCTGCTCCTGCTCTCTTTCTAGATTATCGCTCTTAAGTTTTTTTTCACACATTTCTTTGTCTTTCTTTTTGTCGTCCTTATTGGGGACTCTTGAAGGCCTGTGCTTCAGTACCTCAGGATCTTTCCTCCCTGGTCTGCGAGGCGAGGCGTCCGCTTTCTGCTTTCAGCTTTCAACTTTTTTGCAAGTCTGCCATGAAGTCTATGCTCTGCCTGAGGCTCTGAATTCTCCCCTGGCTAAGAATTTTCACTCCCGAGTGCAATAGCTTCTTTACAGCTTTATAACAAACGCTTTCTGGTTTGCTGTAAATCATAGCATTAGTGCACATAAGTTTGAAGTTATCCTTTAGTTCTTCTATGGACTGGCAGTCATTGTTCTTGATATTTTCTTTTATGGCACTGAAATCCACTGGGTGTTTAATGATCACGGAGTAGCCGGGAACAATAAAATCAGTCACAGGAAATGGAAAGAAAGCACTTGGGTCTTTTCTCTTTAACAGTCTCAGCAATTGATTCAAAGCTTCTTGAAGGGGTGTCTGTTTTACTTCTCGTTCAGCTAAAGAGCTTGCGAGAGGCTTCTCAGGAGGCAAGTCTAATCTTACAGGGGCCTGGCATTGGAAGTCTTTTTCTGCCTCATTCTCCACACGATCCTGATCTCACTTTTAAAAATTCTTTTCACTCGATTCCGTTTTCTTCCCTTTTCTTTCCCTGGAAACTGCTTCTCGCCTTTCTTTCTCTTTGTCTGCTTTTTGTACTTGTGTTTGCCATGATCGTTTTTGTCTTCGAAGAGGCCTGAGGTGAGCTCGGAGCTGCAGGTGGAGAGCTTGATGACTTGGTTCCCTCCCACTTTGAGGACCAGCCTCAAAGGCTTCTCTACAAACTCCTCCTACTTATGTTTCTGTGCATCTTGCCCATGTCAGCTGGCCTGGTGCCCAACCCTCACACCAGGCCCAGGCCATGGGGTGCTGCTTCTGTCCCAGCCAGGTGAGCGGAAGGCGGGAGCAGGCTGTAACACGTGGGCAAGGGAGACCCTCCCCCCCATGAGAAGACTGCATGAGACCTGGCCAGAGCCCTGAAGGCAGTGGCAGATCTGCTAGCTAGACTTAAAATATTTTTTGAGACACAATTGACATATAATGTTGTGTAAGTTTAAGGTGTAGAAGATGTTGATTTGATACATTTATATATTGGGAAATGTTTGTACTTTAGCATTGGCTAACACCTCTATCTTATCATATAGTTATTATTTTTGTGTGTGGTGATAACAGTGAAGATTCCCTCTCAGGAATTTTGAAGTTTATAATACAGTATTGCTGACTATAATCACTATGGCTCTCCAGGATTTATTTATCTACTAGTTGCAAGTTTGTATCCTTAAACCTTACCTCTTATTTCCCACACATTCTCTACCAAAAATTCACCATTTTACTCCATTTTTACAAATTCAGCTTTTTTAGATTCCACGTGTGAGATCTGAGAGGGTTTGTCTCTCTGTCTGAGTTATTTTGTTTAGCATAATGCCCTCAAGATCCATCTATGTTGTTGCAATCTTTCTCTCTTCTTTTTGAGATAGAACTGACGTATAGTGTTATATTATTTTCAGATGTACAAAACGATGATTTGATATTTGTATATACTGCAAAATGATCACCACAATAAGGCTGCTTAACAACTGTCACCAAACATAGTCACAATTTATTTTTCTTGGGATGAGAACTTCTCAGATCTGCTCTCTTAGTGACTTTAAAATATATAAGCAGTATTGTTAACTGTAGTCGCCATGCTGTATATCACATCCCAGGGCTTATTTATCTTATAACTGGAATTTTGAACCAGTTTGTAATCTTTTTCTTATATGTCCACCATTTTGTCCTTTGTATGAAAGTACTTTATACTTTGCAACTTACTATGTAAATTGTTACTGAGTCAGAAGCTGGGTACCTCACGTCATCGGACCAGCAGGGAGCCTTATGATGACGAATGACGGTGGATGCCTCTCACCCGGCATCTAGAAGGAGACTTGAGGGACTTTGTCCTTGCAGGGAAGACACTGCCTCAGCTACAAAAACAGTGACGAATGAACAGCAGTTGTTGACACGCCTCCAAATGGTAGCTCGGAGGAAGGTCAGAATTTGAACCCATGTTCTCCAGGCTTGGGCTCAGTCCCAGCACCTATCACTGAGACGTAGCTCCTGGAAGTCAGGCTGTGCCTACCCCAGCAGATTGGGAACTGCTCCAGCACTGGTGTCACATCCAGTTCCTCTCCTGGAACTAGGGTCCTAGATGGTTTCCAGAATTATGTCTGGTTTCCCAGATAAACTTAGGCCTGGACAGTGAGAGATGAGCTGACCTGGGGACCCCACCCCTCATGACACTCTCTCTCTCTCTCTCTCTCTCTCTCTCTCTCTCTCTTTCTCTCTCTCTCTCTCTTTGTTTCTCTCTGTATATTCTTAGACATGAGTCTGGGGCAGGGTGTTTCTGGAAGGAAACTGGGCAAAGTTTTATCTGTGACTCTGGGCCCCATGAGGAATCTTTAGTGCTGAGATGTCTCTCTGGGGGACTGTGGTGGGGAAAATGCTTTTATCCTAGATCCTGATAAAGACAATAATGATTCTATCATTTTTTCCTTCAGCAATTACTTATTGACTCTGTATGATGGTCACAGGCAGAGGGGGTATGACAACAGACAAGACAGACATGGAGAAATACAGTCCCTCCAGGGCTACCTTCTAGGGAGAGAGACAGATAATACATAGACAAAGACACAAATAAGATGTTTTCAAATAGAAAAGATGCACTACTTTTAAGGATATATGAGGGTCCTGGAAGGGAAGGGCCAATCTGAGATGTAATGTCTGAGGTGAGAACTAAAGGATAGAGAGAAACCATCCAGCTAATGATCCTAAGCCAGCAGTCCCCAACCTTTATGGCACCAGGAACCGGTGCTCCAATGAGAATCTAATACCTGATGATCTGAGTTGGAGCTGAGGTGGTGATGCTAGTGCTGGGGAGCGGCTGCAAACACAGATGAAGTTTCCCTGGCTTGTCTGCCACTCACTTTCTGCTGTGCAATATGGTTCCTAAAAGGACACGGACTGATACCAGTCCACAGCCCAGGTATTGGGGACCCCTGCCCTAAGAAAGTCTGGACATGTCACTCATAAGGAAGAGTTAGCACAGGGGCCCTGCATTAAAGGGAAGCAATCTAAGTGTGTGCAAAGGCTAATATGGTGGGTGGGAAAGAGATGATAGACGGGGAGGTAGGAAATGGAGCGGCTGAGGTTAGCTGGGTCATGGAAGGCTTTTGAGGATACTATAAAGACTCTGGCTTTTGTTCAGAGTGGAAAGGGAAGCAATTAGAAGCTTTTAAAAATGGAAATGAAATCATCTGATTTCCGTGTTTAGAAGAATCTTGCTGGGTGGAGAAAAGATAGCCAAGTGGTGAGAAGAAAGACAGGAAGTCAAGTCAGGAGGTCAGAGCAGATGGGAGTCCTTGGGAAGATGCTGATGGCCTTTGGTGGGTGGTGGGAGGGGACCCGAGATGAGCTGGCTAACTGGGGAGAGTCTTTCCTTCGGCAAATATTATAGTCTGCACTGTGCCTTGTTTGGGTGTTGCAGCTAAAGCCATGATAGAAAACCAAGTCCCTATCTGTTAATGAACCACAGGCGGTCAGGGACACATCACATGATGTCAAATGCAATGAAGAAAAATCAAACAGTGCCCGGAGCAGGAGTGACTTAGTGCAATGTCAGGCACCAGATCAGAAGGGGCCTTTCTAGCGGTAACACCAGACCTGGGGCCTGTATGCCTCAGAGCACAGCAAGTTCAGATATAGGGAGCTGGGAGCGTGTTTGGCTGGTTCTAATACTGTAATGGAAATAGCTAAAGGAGAGGATCAAAACAATGGGACAAAAGAAATAATATAAATCATCATCTAATAAATTTTCCTGGAAGAAAGGATTTGGCCCTTCAAATGGGAAGGCCCAAAATATTACTAGGAAACTGGTAAGACACATTCTGGGAAAACTACTAGTTGCTATTTGTTTTTTAAAGAGGAAAATAATTATTTAGACATCAGAGCGATAGACCAAGTTATTTAGAAGGGAAAGGAATCAGATCAGCATCAAATTTTTTGACCAAGTACTGTGTTTCAGGAGAAAGTAGTTAAACAAATATACAATACTTGGCAGCATATTAAAAAAATACATATGTATATCTTGACCAAATGTGGTTTGTTCTAGGAAAGCTAGAATAAATTAGGTAAAATTAGGAAATCATTAATGAATTTTATCCTCTTAACAGAGCTAGTAGAAAATAAAATCAGATAATCATCCCCAGATGTGCTAAAGGGGTATCTGACAAATTTAAATATTGGTTAATGTTAACGCAAAATTAAATTGGAAGTGATAGCTTGTAATCGTATTAGATAGGTAGGTAGTTAGGTAGTGTTAGATAGATGATGATAGATAGGTAGGTAGATAGATATCTATTAGGATCTCAATGAGTAAATCTTAGAGGCTGTAATAAAGATAAGACAAGAAGCTAAATTTAAGTCAGAAATAAGACAAGAATGCCTACTACCTTCACAAGTATTTAACTAACACAGGAGAAGGTTTTCCACTGCATGCTAGGTCAGGACTTTTAAACTCTTTAATGATCCCCATCTGGGAATATCTACTGAGCCCCCACTGATCTGCCATGGGGTTTTCTCACTGTTCATTGAATAACAGGTAGAAATAATTCTGTTCTAAATGACTTGGCACATTCATTTGCCAAACATTCTTTGCATATCCACAGTTGATTAGGCACTTTTTTAGGTCCGAGGTCACTGTGAACCAAAATGGATAAGGACATGAGGTCATGTTGTCAGTCTACACCCATTCTATTTTGCTTCCCTAAAGGGTTCTACTAGAATGGACAGTGGCCACTTTCTTCCTAACCAACTCCATGTGGGGTTGTCTCTACCTGAGCAAAGCCACGCAGGGAACCTAAACCTTCTCTTTTCTCTACCCATGACTGACTCCTGGGCGATGAGTTACAAGGTGGCATTATGCATGATCTGATACTGTCATCAACTAGTAGACAGAAAGGACACTGCTCAGCTGGTGTTTTCTTTCTCTCTCTCCCCTCATTTCCTCCCCCACAACCCCTTCCTTCTCCTCTTCCCTCCCTCCCTCCTTTCCCTGCTTTTGAACTTAATTGCTTGCCCCACCATTAAATATAGGCATACCTCATTTCATTGAGCTTTGCTTTATTGTAGTTCACAGATGTTATGCTTTTTATAAATTTAAGGCAAAACCCTCCACCAGCAAAAAGATTCTAACTGGGTTTATTACAGAGGTCTCCCCCAGGTTTGCCTGCACCATGGAAAAAATCTTTTACCTTAATTGGAGTTGAATCATGTGCCAGAATCACCTCCACCAGTGGTTTGCTGAATAAAGGTGTAGAATCGCTGCTTAGGATCTCAACACATGTGACCCGCTGACCTTGTGAATTGGTTTTACCCTCTGCTGGTAAGCAGGTGTAGAAATTGAAGGTTTTTTTGTAAGAGAACAACGGCATCATTTAACTTGCATTTCTCTCTATTTTTTTTTTTTTACGTTATCTGAACTTTGCTAACGTTGGCAACTAGTCATTGCTTGCTGAGTTGTTGTTGTTTAATTTACTCTCACTTCCTCAATTTCACTCTTTAGGCATTTATCAGGCAACTCTTCATTCCTGCAAAGCTGACTTTGCTTTGCTCGCACTGTGTCGGAGCGCTATCTACTGGCGGAACAAATCCTCTGCAGCCGCACCCCCCAACAACACCCCCCCTTGGTCCACAGAGACAGAGGTCAGAGGTCAGCCTTTAAAAAACGCAAATGGTGTCCACCGCCAGGCCACCCTGAACAAGCCCGATCCTGTCTCATCTCGGAAGCTAGCTCGAGCCTGGTTAGTACTTGGATGGGAGAGCACCTAGGAAGACCCAGGTGTTGTAGGTGTAAAAAATAAGAGGTTGTAAACTGATAAGGTCCTTGTAACCTGTGAGGTCAACCGAAACATGCCTCTCATAAAAAATAAATTTAAAAAAACCTTCAAATACTCATAACTGATGGGCCCATAGGAAAATGATTTTTTTTCCAGAATTGTGTTATTTATTTTTTCTTTCTAACATTTTATTATTTTTTATTTTCCCTCTCCCCCGCCCTCCCTTCTGATAACCACTAGTGCATTGTCCATGTCCTTGAGTCTCTGTTTGTTTGTCTTGTTCATTTGTTGCTTTTAGGTTTATATCCCACATATAAGTGATATCATGTGATTTTTCGACTTTTTCTGTCTGGCTTAATTCGCTTAGCATGATTATCTCGAGGTCCATCCATGTTGTTGCAAATGGCAGAATTTCATCTCTTCTTATGGCTGAGTAATATTCCATTGTATATATGTACTACAGCTTCTTTAGCCAATCGTCTGTCATAGGACACTTCGGTTGCTTCCACGTCCTGGCCACTGTGAATACTGCTGCTATGAACATCGGTGTGCAAATATCTTTTCGAATATGAGTTTTTAAGTCTTTGGGGTAAATACCCAGTAGAGGGATTGCTGGATCATATGGTAGGTTAATTCTTAGTTTTTTTGAGGAACCTCCATACCGCTTTCCATAGTGGCCATACCAATTTGCAGTCCCACCAACATTTGTTATTACTTGTCCTGTTGATCATAGCCATTCTAACAGGTGTGACATGGTATCTCATTGTGGTTTTGATTTGCATTTCCCTAATAGCTAGCGACGTTGAACATCTTTTCAAATATTTGTTGGCCATTTGTATGTCCTCTCGGGAGAAGTGTCTGTTCAGGTCCTCTGCCCATTTTTTGATTGGATCATTTGCTTTTTTGTCGTTATTGAGTCATATGAGTTCTTCGTATATTTTGGATATTAGGCCCTTATTGTAGGTGTTGCTTGCAAATATACTTTCCCATTCGGATGGTTGTCTCTTCACTTTGTTGATGATTTCTTTTGCTGGGCAAAAGCTTTCTAGTTTGATGTAGCTCCATTCCATTAATTTTGCTTTTACTTCCTTTGCTTTTGAGGTCAAATTCATAAAATCCTCTTTAAGCCAAAGGTCCTTGAGTTTAGTTCCTATGTTTTCTTCTATGCGTTTTATTGTTTCAGGTCTTATATTCAGGTCCTTAATCCATTTTGAGTTAATTTTGATATGTGGTGATAGACAACAGTCTAGTTTCATTCTTTTGCAGGTGGCTTTCCAGTTTTCTCAGCACCACTTATTGAAGAGGCTTTCCTTCTCCACTGTATGTTTTTGGCTTTTTTGTCAAAAATTATTTGCCCATATGGATATGGGTTTACTTCTGGACTCTCTATTCTGTTCCACTGGTCCGTGTGTCTGTTTTTCTGCCAATACCATGCCGTTTTGATTACTGTCGCTTTGTAGTATAATTTGAAGTCGGGCAGAGTGATGCCTCCAGCCTCATTCTTTTTTCTCAGGATGTCTTTGGCAATTTGGGGTCTTTTGTGGTTCCATACAAATCTGGTGATGTTTTGTTCTATTTACTTAAAAAATGCTGATGGGATTTTGATGGGGATTGCATTAAATTCATATAATGCTTTAGGTAATATGGTCATTTTAACTATATTGATTCTTCCAATCCATGAACACGAAATAGTTTTCCATTTCTTTGTATCTTCTTTGATTTCTTTTCATAGGATCTTGTAGTTTTCATTATATAGGTCCTTCACATGTTTTTTTAGATTTATCCCTACATATTTTATTCTTTTTGTTGCAATTGCAAAAGGAATTATTTATCCCACTTCTTTTTCTGACACTCTGGATTGTTGAATCCAGAGACTTTACTGTATTTGCTTATTGTTTCTAGTAGCGTTCTTGTGGAGTCTTTAGGGTTTTCTATGTAGAGAATCATGTCATCTGCAAATAGTGACAGTTTGACTTCTTTGTTTCCTATTTGGATGCCTTTTATATCTTTCTCTTATCTGATTGCACTTGCTAGGACCTCCAATGTTATATTGGATAACAGTGGCGATAGGGGACAGCCTTGCCTTGTTCCTGATCTTAGAGGGAAGGTTTTTATTTTCCACCATTAAGTATAATGGTGGCTGAGGGCTTGCCATATATGGCCTTTATTATGTTAAGGTACTTTCCTTCTATACCGATTTTGTTAAGTGTTTTGATCATAAATGGATGCTGTATCTTGTCGAAGGCTTTTCTGCATCTATTGATATGAGCATATGATTCTTATATTTAATTTGTGTATGTGGTGTATCGCATTAATCGATTTGCGTATGTTGAACCATCCCTGTGCCCCTGGGATGAAGCCCACTTAATCTTGGTGTATAATCTTTTTAACATGTTTCTGTATTTGGTTTGCTAGTATCTTATTTAGGATTTTGGCATCTGTGTTCATGAGAGACATTGGTCTATAGTTTTCTTTTTTTGTGTTATCTTTACCAGGTTTTGGCATCAAGGTAATATTGGTCTCATAAAATAAGTTGGGAAATACTGCCTCCTCTTTGATTTTTTGGAGGAGTTTGAGGAGAATAGGTATTAAAACTTCTTTGAATGTTTGGTAGAATTCACTGGTGAAGCCATCTGGTCCTGGACTTTTACTTTTTGGTAGGTTTTTGATGATTGTTTCAATTGCCATACTGCTGATCGGTCTATTTAAATTTTCCAATTCTTCTTGATTCAGTCTAGGAAGATTGTATTTTTCTAAGTACTTGTTCATTTCTTTTAGATTATTAAATTTGGAAAGGAAACATATAAATAATGAGCATTATCGAAGGTGAAGAAAAGGAGCAGGGATTGGAAAGCATTTTCAGACAAATAGTTGACAAGAATTTCCCAAATCTAAGGAATGAGCTGGAGCTTAGAATTCAAGAAATCAATAGAATGCCCAATTACCTCAACCCAAAAAGGCCTTCACCGAGACACATTGTATTAAAATTATCAAAAATCAATGACAAAGACAAAGTTCTCAGGGCAGCTGGGGAGAAGAAAAAGGTCACTTATAAAGGAAAACCCATTAGATTATCCTCAGACTTCTTAACGCAGGTCTTACAAGCCAGAAAAGAATGGAATCAAATATTTAACCTATTCATTGAAAGGAACTACCAGCCTAGAATAATGTATCCAGCTAAGTTCTCCTTTAGATATGAAGGAGAAATAAAGACCTTTCCAGACATACAAAAATTGAGGGAATTTTCCACTACGAGGCCTACACTACAGAAACCAAGACTATAATAATAATAATTTTGGGAGCTTATGGGACTCTATTAAAAGTAAAAATATCTGTGTTATAGGGGTACCTGAAAGAAAACAAGATGTTGAAGAGCTATTTGAAGAAATAATGATGGAAAAATTCCCTAACCTGGTGAAGGAAATAGACATAAAACTCTAGGAAGTTCAGAGAGTCTCGAGAAAGAGGAACCCAAAGAGGCCCACACCAAGACACATCATAATTCAAATGCCAAAGGTTAAATACAAAAAGAGAGTCTTAAAAGCAGCAAGAGAAAAACAGTTAATTTCCTACAAGGAAGCACCCATAAGACTGGCAGCGGATTTCTCAAAAGAAACCATGCAGGACAGAAGGGCTTGGCACAAAATATTCAATGTGATGAAAGCCCAAGATCTACAACCAAGAGTACTTTATCCAGTAAATCTATCATTTAGAGTCAAAGGACAGATAACAAGATTCCCAGACAAAAATAAGCTAAAGGAATTTATCAACACCAAACCAATATTACAACAGATATTGGAGGGACTTCTTTAAGAAGAAAAACCACGTATCAAAAACAGAAAAAAAGAAGGTAATAACTACATTCCTATCAACAAGTATCTCAAATGGAAGAGTTAAGTGCTCCAACCAAAAGATAGAGTGGCTGAATGGATAAGAAAACAAGACCCCTATATATGCTGCCAACAAGAGATTCACTTCAGATTAAAAGACACACACAGACTAAAAGGAAGGGGATGGAAAAATATACTGCCTTGATGGACCTACAGTGTATTGCACTGAATGAAATGGGTCAGATAAAGACAAATATCACATAATTTCGTGTGCATGTAGAATCTAAAGAACATAACAGCAACAAAAGCAGAAGTAAACTCGTAAAGACAGAGAATATTTAGAGGGACGCTAGAGGGAGGGGGATTGTGGGGAACAAAAAATAAGGCAAACAGATTAAGAAGTCCAAAGAATAGTTGCAGAATAGACATGAAGATGTAGAGTGTAGCATGGGGAAGATGGTTAATACCATTGTAATAAGTATGTAAGGGGGAAGGGGTACTAGATTTAGTGGGGTGATCACTTTGCGAGTTATGTGGATCTCTGATCACTATGCTATACAATTGAAACTGATATATTATTATATGCCAACTATAATAAAAAACTTTGAATTGTACAATGTAAATACAAGAAATTAATTGTCTATTATATTTTAATAAAGACAAAAAAATTTGTAATTTTATCAGAAAAGTAAATTTTTTTGTTTTACATTTTTTACACCAGTGTAACAAAAAATGGGGAGGAAAGGAAAGGCAGACAGATAGTGTTTTATGGCTAAAAATGGGGGGCTGGGGCAAACAAAAAACAGGCTTTGGAAACATGGAGAGTTGTGATGGTAAATGTTGTGGCAGAGATGGAGAAGGGTGTTTCAGAGGCTAAGTTCCCAGGGAGAGATGGTACTATGTGGTCATGACACAAGCTGTTTTGTGACCTCCTGGGGAAGGGACAGGGAAAAGGAGCAGAAAATGAGATTTCTAAGAAAGAAAGCTAATAAGTGCCTGGACTGTCTTTTCTGCAAAACAGAGGTTAAACAGAATGAGGTCTTTTTTTTTTTTTTTTAGAGCTTCTTGTTTTGATTTGTCTGCAAAAGTTTGCAGGAACCTGAAGCCCATGGCTGATAGCCTTTGTTTTTTTCCAAATAGATCTAATTTAGTGTACTTCCACTTTTATTTTCCATGTCCTCTACCAGGCTTCCAATATTGGCTGTGTGTGCAGTGCAGTCGCTCAGTTTCCTCCATGTGTCTGGTCAGTCTGCCTTTGAGGTTCATGGTGCCAGAGCCAGATTTGTGGGTTTGCACTGTAGGGGAGGAAGAATTATCTTTCCTCTCCCTTTGAGTTTTTCCTGCCTAGTCTAATAATCAAGCAGACATGAGACAGATTAACAAGAGAAAATCACCAAATTTAATACATACATGTGTATGGGAGCCCCACATACACAAAAGGGTCAGAGACACCACTGAAGAAGTTAAGGAACAGAAAGAGAAGATGAGTGTATGACAAGGGCCAAGCTGAGGATGAGGTAAGGTGCCTTGAGGGCTTTAAAGGGTCACTGGAGGGTGATAAGAAGAGCAGATGTTTAGTAAAAACAAGTTTGCCCTATAGATAAGCAAGGGAGGTTATCTCTGATCATCTCTTATTGTGGGCAAGGCTCCTAATTCAAGTTCTTCTAGGTAGTCAAGAGAGGAGCAAAAGTTGCTCTTCAGCCTGCAGCTCAATGATCTGGACACCACTGAGGCACATCTTGGGGTGACTAGCTCTGAACCCCTAAAACAGCCACAGCATCTCCGTGGAGATTGTAATGGGTAGTGGGACCATCAGATTCTCCTGCATGTCCACCACGTGGTTGAGATCCCAGAAACCTTCAGGTTCTCCCTGCTCCATCCCCAGCCTGCATTGTGAGAGTCACAACAGCAAAGCTGGGATCCAGATCCCAGAAGCAGACAGAGTAGACAGACACCACCTTCCAAATACAGGTTGCCGTATTAGAGGCATGGCTGGCTTCCACCTTTAGCTTTCTCAGCTGAGCAAAAGGAGAGTCCTACTTATTACTGTCATGACCTAGCAGAGTCCCCATCTCTGTTGTATTCACTCAGAAGGCCACCCTTTCCCACTACCCAACCTCTGGCAATTTTAAGTGGCTGGTCAGTGGAAGACAGGAGTTGTCCCCATAGACTGGGAACCAGGTTGGTTAGGTTGATGAGGATTTGGGAATCATGAAACTTGGGGTGAGAAGATGGGTGACCTCCATTCTCTCCACTCTCAGAGACCCTGTCCCAACTCAGGCCTCACCCTGGGTCTCCTGGAATGAACCTGAGCTTGATGGTCTGTAGGTTTGCTCCTGGTGGTTGTGGCTACTGGGCCAGAACAATACAGAATTTCATATTGTTACCAGAGAGTGGGTGTGGGTCCCAAGCCTGACGGGTTCCAGGTCTGTCTGTTATCCAGGCTCATGGCTAGGAATAGGACCCCAGATTTAGAATGTTCCATTAGTGTAGTAGGGCACCTGCATCTAACACATGTAAACATAATTCAGCTTATTGTATCATGCATATGTGGCAGAATACCACTATTGTACTCTGATATATGTGGAGCCTATGCGGTCCCCTAAGGAAGCAGAAGCAGATGCACGTTTCCTGCAATAGAAGCGTGCTCCCTGCAATAAAGTTTGTGCCTGCCATTTCATTCTCATGTTCAACTCTCGTGAATTCTTCCAACTGGTTGTCTCACCACTGAAACCTTTCCTTCTCAATCAGCTCGGCGCTGACAGTGGGGTCCCCCTCTTGGCACGTTGTCCAGGCTCTTGATGTCTTGAACAAAAAATTGAGCAAGACACTGAAATACAGAAGAAAAGAATAGTTTTATTAGAAGGGAAAGTAAAACAACAGTACACTTCCAGACATAGAAGCAGGTGCAACAAGAGAAGGGTGGCTCAAGGGCTCAAGGGCCCAGTAACAAAGTCTGGGGTTTTTATCCCTATTTGCTATGGGTGGTTATTTTCTTAGAGTGGGCTTTCTTGATTGACTTCTAAGATTGACAGGACCCAGTGATTCATCATTTGCTTTCTGCGCATGTTCGTTCCCAGAATTCAGTCTGTTATAATGATATTAATGAACTTCTGGGAATATGCATCATATTATAATGATAGTATAACAAGGCTCGGGTGAAGTGAAGGTGGTTAGGGGTCTTCACTGCATGGGTTCGAGTGACTGGCTGAAACAAGTAACCAATTTTCTGCTTATATGAGTTACTTTTAGCCACAAAATGCCTTCTGGCGTGCTTAATTGTGGGAGGACTAGGGCAGACCCTTTCTAGAACAGGATGATTGTGGCATTTTTGCAGGCAATTTGAAACCCCATCTAACTTTCCTGCCTAACCCTTTTTCTAAGAGCCATGAACCCTTTTTTATTAGAATGGATGTTGAAGGATGGGAGGTCTCTTCTGTATCTGCTTTCTGCTGAGGAGGATCGTAGTCCCTGCCTATTGGGGTTTCATGGAGCTCTTTCCCTCTCTGCCTTTATCAGGATGGGGACTTGGGTTTCTGGCTGAAGTGCCATCTCCATCCCTAGACAAAGAAAAATACACAAACTTGTTATTTGAACCATATATATAGTTATGTTTCTATCATTAATTTGCGGGTACAGGAAAACAGGCTTGGTTAATATATTTCATAAAAGGAAAAAAAGAGAAAAAAACTTGCGTTAAAGATCCTATCTCAGACTCTAAGGGTACTGTTTGGCCTAAAGACATTGCTGCCTTATAATAGGCCAAGGAACGTGCTGAGTTTCAATGCTTCTTATCAATAGCCAGAGGACTTGAGTCATCAGTTTCTAGGTAATTATCTAAGTTTCAGGGAGAGGGTCTTTCTCCATAGAAAGGAAGAAAGAAAAGACTTAACTAGGTTTATTAAAAACAGTAAGAATTTTGCAAATGATGATAATACCATGCTACCTTCTGTCCTGGGTTCTCGGAGAGCAAGTAACAGGGAGACAAAGAAGGACCTTGTCTGATATGTTAGGGACATGACAAGTTTAAGGGCCACACACATGTCTCCCCCATTCTGAAGTTTTAATATCATCAGCAAGTGGCTGTGTTGCTCTGGTTGATAAGGACAGAAATGGTGGCTGTCCCAGCAAGCTGATGGGGGAGGGAACAGCTAGGCTGGGAGCTTCCTGCCAGTCTTTGTGGTCAGCCGAGACAGTGAGGACACAGCTATGGAGGAAGTTTCACAACCCTGTGCATGGCCCCAGTGAAGGTATGACTGTGCCTACCAGACAATGGGGCCTTGGGCAGTGAGAGTAGCAACTGGCTGTCGTTGACAGCTCTGGGGTGTTCTACAATGATCTGCAGGTGACTTCTCTTCTTTGGGCCTCAGTTTACCCCTCTTTCAATTAGAGATATCACCTGGGGCTTAGTAAGTGTCCTTCCACTGATAAAGACATCAAAGCTTAAACCTAGAGCCAGCCAGAGCTGAGTTTGAAAATCACCTTCATTGTTTTCTAGCCCTGCCATATAGGTCACACGAATAAACAAACCCACAAATGCAAAATAAAGCAGAGCTAGGAGATTGATGATAGTAGAAGTTGTCCCTGCAGTTTCCTTTTTCACATTTAATCTTTAAATTGAGATATAATTCATACACCATAAATTTACCCCTTCAAAGTGTATATAGTTCAAGGGGTATCTATATATACCCCTATACACACACACACACACACACACACACACATATTTTTGTATATTTGCAAAGTTGTGCCACCATCTGCTGCCTAATTCCAGAACATTTACGTCTCCCCCAAAAAGATCCCATAACCATTACTCCCCGGTTCTCCCTCTCCCCGCAAATGCTAATCTATTTTCTGTCTCTATGGATTTGTCTGTTCTGGGCATTCCCTATAAATGGGATCATACAATATGTGGCCTTTTATGTCTGGCTTCTCTCAGCATAAAGCTTTTAGAGTTCATTTGTACTGGTAGCAGGTATCAGTACCTCATTCCTTTTTACAGCTGAGTAATATTCCACTGTATGGATGGACTACAGTTTGTTTATCTGTTCTTCCATTAATGGACATTTAAACAGTTCCTACTTTTTGGTTATTATTAATAACGTTGCTGTAAACATTCATGTATGGATGCATGTTTTTAATTCTTTAGGGTATGTACCTAGAGATGGAAATTGGGGGTCACATGGTAACTCTGTTTAACTTTTTGAAGAACTGTCAAATTATGTTCCAACAGTTTGTAAAGCCATTGCTACACCATTCTTGTCTCTTGCAGGAGCAAAACAATACATCAATATTCCTTTCTCCCCACCTTTTCACACTTCATTTTCACCTTTCTCTTCCAATCTGTTCAGTATCAGGATTCTGTTCCAAACAGACAGAACTCTCCTTAACATGAATCCCAGAGCCAGTCCTTACAATAATAATTGTAATAATAAAAATGAATAATTGTAATAATAAAAATAATAAATCTTCCACCTCCTATTTCTTTCTACTCTGTGACACACTAGAATATTTTACAATAAAAATAAGGCATGGTTATCAGAAAATCACATTTTCTTGGTAAGGAAAAAAGAAATTCTCCAGAAGCATTTCCTATGTGTCCTGCACTGGCTGCTATGGAAAATTATCTTTAGACTCTGAGGCCCTTGAAGTCAGGGGCTGGGATGGGTTCATTCCTGTATTTCTAGGAACTGTGTCAAGCTATGGAAGTCCCCAGAAATTTCCAACTCTTTCTTCCCACCAAAAAGAAGCATTTTCTTCCTTCCTTCCTTCCTCTCCTCTCCTCTCCTCCCTCCCCCTCCTCTCCCCTCCCCTCCCCTCCCCTTCTCTCTCTCTCTCTCTCTCTCTCTCTCTCTCTCTCTCTTCCTTCCTTGCTTTCTATTAAATTTATTGGGATGATGTTGGTTAATAAAATTATGTAGGCTTCAAGTGCACAATTCAATAATATATCATATGTATATTGCATTGTGTATTCATCACTCAAAGTTAAATTTCCTTCCATCACCATATAGTTAACCCCCTTTACCCTTATCTCCCTCCTTTTTCCCTTCAAGAAGGGCTTTTTAAAAAGGGGATGTAGGAAATAGATATTTACTGACTCAGCTTCCCCCCACCCCTGTGGATTTCTAGAAATTTGTCTTTCCCCTCTTGTGACTGTGATGTGGGTTATTTGGGAAAGCCTGAATGTGAGCCACAGAGAACCAGATTAGTAGCATCTTCCCCATAACCTCCGCCCCACCTTAGAACTTTTACTGCTCACCCCCATGTCCCTCATACATGTCCACTGCACCCACTCAGGCCCCTGAACCACAGCTCCAGCCCCCGTTCCTGTCCTCTCAGCCTCCATGCTTCCTCCCTTGGTCACCCACCACAGCAGCCCTGAAAGACCTTCCTTAACATGGATCTGACTCAATCCTTCCCCTGCTCAAAACTATGCCATATCCTGTAATGGAATCTCACTCAGCCACGAAAAGGAATGAAGTACTGATACGTGCACCAACATGGATGACCCTTGGAAACACTACACTAAGTGAAATCAGCCAGATATAGAAGGTCGCATATTGTATGATTCCATTCATAGGAAATGTCCAAAAAAGACAATTTCATAGAGAGAGAAAGTAGATTGATGGTTGCCAGGGGCTGGGGGAAGGGGAAATGCCAAGCAACTCTCTTCGTGAGTATGGGGTTTTCTTTTGGGATGGTGAACAAGTTCTAGAAATAGATAGTGATGATGTTACACACCATGGCCAAGCTATTTAATATCTCTGAATTGTACACTTTGAAATAGTTAAAATGATGAATTTTATGCACTGTGTATTTCACCTAAATTTAAACAACAACAACAACAACAACAACAACAACTCCATAGCTCCCCATCATCCTCAGGACAAAGTCCAAGTGTGGGTGCTTAATAAATAATTGTTTATGAGAATGTCACCCAGGTAGCAGCTGGGGCATCTCTGGCTTTTAAAACTCTCAACTCTGAGGTTTTGAAAAATCCGAAGTTATCCCATACTTTTAAAAATTATTATTATGTAAATGTGTTTCTTTCTTTCTTCACAACTGCTCTATACTAAGACCTTCTGAGGATGGTTGATGGAGGTTTGTCCTCTGCAGAAGTACAGCTCCCTGCAGATGTGAACTTGGACCAGCAGCATCAGCACCAACTGGGAGTCTGTTTGAAATGCAGACTCAGACCCACTAAATCAGAACCTTTATTTTAATAAGATCCCCAGGTGATTCACATGCACATTGGGGTTTGAAAAACATTAAGTGGTGATATGGTTTTGAGATTGTACCTATAAATGGTCCCTAACCACAATTCTATTCCTTAAATAACCTCTGGATCTATATTCTTTGCATATTGTGAATACAGCTGTATTTTGAGTCCAGAAAATGCGATTGGCCCTCACGAGTCTCCACTTTCCCTTGAGTGTATCTGTCCAATCCCTAACTCTAGCAGCAATGGCATTGAGTAAATAGACTTCCAAGGATGATATCAGTTGAAGGAAAAAGGAAGTGAGAGCAAGAAAATTAAAGTACGCCACATTTGAGGCTCAAGGCCAAACCTGCTCCAAGCGTCTCATTTAAGGCAGGTCATAGAAGGACTTAACCTGTGTCCGAGTTCTTCCTTCCTTTGCCAAGCCTTTGGAGATTTAGAGTGAAGGTAAGGTGACTTTTCCAAGATCACACTGCTGGTAAAGTGGTGAGGCATGGGGTACGGGCAGGAGGAACGTATAAAGCCTGGAGGATCTCCATGTTGCACCCCTGTTCCTGCAGAGACTGCAGAAACTCATTCGTCTTTCTGAAACACCTTCACGTTGGTGCTGTGCTCAAAAAACTTCATTCATTCCCCGCTACCTGTGACAACTGCCCATTTTTGTGAATTCTGGTGGAAAAAAACAAGAATCATGATTTCCCACTGTCTCCCGCATCACGCCAGCTCTTTCATGCCTCTCATCAATCCAGATCGACAATGATAATAAAAACCCTTTGCAACTTTCCACTTCAACCTCTCCTCAGCGCTAATAACTATTTGATGAGCATCCTCCTTCAGACTGTGTCCTTTTAATTCACCAGGGAGTGACCCCGTGGTCTGAAAGAGATTGGATATCTAACTTTGCTCTAGTCTAGCTGTGTGACGTTACGGAATCCATGTACCTCTCTGGGATTCTGTCTCCTCATCTGGAAAAGATGCCTGGAAGAGAAACTTGCCAACATTGGCCCATGGGTCACAGCACATTCACTCACATTCCATTGGCCGATGCGAGTTACTTGTCCAAGGCTGACACCAATGGGAGGATGTCTAATAGGGAAGCGGAGTAATGGTTTTGATGGTAGTACAATGGACTACAGACACTAGTGAGACAAGGGAAACATAGCTGGGACAAAGGAAAAAGCCTGTTTGGTCTTTTCATGAGTGGAATGGCAATTTCCTAATTTCTCCCCACTTCCTCTTCTTCAACCTAGTTGGTGAGGCGGGGTGGGGCAGGGCAGGCGGAAACTGGAGGGTGAGGAAGCTTTATTTCAAAAGCAAGACTTTCCTGTGTCTCATTCCTACAGCCTCTGCCTGTGAGTGACGAGATGGTGGCCATGTTGGAATTGTTCGTCCTGTGTGTAGAAACATTCTGGGCTACAGCTGCTTTCCTTCAGGGTTCCTAGCGTCCCCATGTCCCGAACCATGGTCAGAGATGGCCTTTGTCGCCTGTCTGTCTACTTGGAAGAACTGGAGGCTGTGGAGCTGAAGAAGTTCAAGTTACACCTGGGGACAGCTACAGACATGGGGGAGGATGGGATTCCCTGGGGACGAATGGAGACAGCTGGTCCCCTGGAAATGGCGCAGCTGCTGGTGGCCCATTATGGGATAGGGGAGGCCTGGGTGCTGGCACTGAGCATCTTTGATCGGATCAACAGGAAGGACCTGTGGGAGAGAGGACAGAGAGAGGACCTGGTGATGGGTAAGGAGGTGGTGATGAGACCTTCAGGACTGCAACCCACCAATCTCCTTCTTTCTGATAACCACTGAGCCCATAAGACCTGACTTCTAACTTATCCCCTTAGCCTTTGTTCTTGCTGTGTTCTGCCTGGGACACCCTCCCTCTATCTTCTTTGCCTGGAAAATTGTTATTTATCCATCAGAACCTTTGAGGTGCTACCTTTCCTGTGAGTTCTTTGCTCCTCTCCTCCCTCCTCTTGTCCCTCTCTGGCTGGCTTAGTGACCCCACTCGTGCCTCTTTAGCATTCAGATTTATTTGATTGTATCTTCTGTCCTATTTAATAATCACAATGACACAAACACTTATTGGTTCCCTGTGATAATAAGGTACCCATTGTGTGTAATGATGCTTTGGTACATTCAATGTCTAAAATGCTGTGTGATGAATTTATTATTGTGTCTATTCCATAAATGTGAAAACTGAGGCTCAGAAAAAAAAATGATTTACCCCCAGACAAAAGTCCATGAGACAGTATGTGCCAAGTGCTTAACACAATGCCCAGCAGATGGTAAGTACTCAGCAAACACCAGCTTTTATTGAATGTGGCAGAGATGGCATTTGAACTCTGTTCCTGCCCCAACCCCACCCCTGCCCAGGGCCATTAACTTTATTTTATTATGTTTTTAAATTAATTTATTGTTTATGGTGACATTGGTTAACAAAATCTGGTTAATTTCAGCTGTACATTTTAACAGTAAGGCATATATATATTTATATTGTGCGTTCACCTCCCATAGTTAGATTTCTTTCTGTCACCACATATTTGATCCTTTTTATCCCATCTGAGCTCTGGTTTTTAATGTCACTTGTCACCCCTAATGGAATGTGGGTCCCTCAAGAGCAGGGAGACTTCTGACTCTTTATTTGGTTCTCTGAGATTCCAGTGTCTAGCTATGGCCAGGAACAGAGTAAGTCTTGGCAAGTGTTTCTTGAATGAACATTCATGTTGTGCCAACACCTGGCTATGCACAGTCACCTCTGTGAGGCTTAGTGTCTCAAAGGATGTGTGATGGCAGTGCTGTGTCAGTAAATGTTGAACATCTCTAAAAAAACAAAAAACAAAAAACAGTCTTTAATGAGGCTGAAAACACAAAGGCTCTGGTTTGTGGCTTTTGCTATTTCCATTGCGTAAGTATCAGAGCATGGCTGATTTTAAGTTACTATACGATGTCACCTGGCTTGTAATTTATAGAAATTTAACAGTAGGCTCTTGAGCTGGAAATGTACAATGGGAAGATAACCTCTTAAGGCCTTCCCAGATCTGATCTTACATGATTCCTTCTCTCCTTGTCTCCATTCTTGGAGAATATTGAAGGTGCATTGGACTTGGGGAATATGACATTGGGTTACATTTTTACTTAGAGACATAAATGAAAAAGTGTTATCAGCAATAAATAAAAAGACAAATGTATTCATGTGTGATTCAGAAGAATTGTATTTACTTAGAGAAGCTTTATATTTATTTTAAGAAATTCAAATAATATACAAGTATCAATTCCCTCCTTTCTCCCCATCCCACCTAAATCTCTCCCCAGCTCTAACAACTGGGAACTATTTGATCAATATCCTTCTCCTTTTAATTCACAAGGAGGTGACCCCTTGGTCTTAAGGAGATCACATGTCTAGTTTTGCTCTAGTCTAACTGTGTGATGTTGAAGAATCCATGTACCTCTCTGGGCTTCTCTCTCCTTATCTGTAAGACAAAGGGGATTGGACTAAATCATTTTTGTATATAACATGTTTTCACATGTTAATGTACATCAGAGTCACCTGGACACCTTCTTACGAATGTAGAATCAAAGACCCACACCAGGGACTCTGGTTCAGCAGGTCTGGGGCACTAGGAATCTGCCTGTAGAAGTGGGTGGTAGTATATGCTTCATACATGTTTTGGGAAATGCTAAGGTACAACATCTTTGATGTCTTTTTCAGCTGTAATATTCAAGAATTACTTTTTTTTTAATTGTGATAAATTATCTGAAGTTACATTGGTGTTTATTTTCTATACACTGGCTTTTCCATTCTATTAGAACATAAAGTCCATGGAGCATATTGCCAATGACTAGAAAAATGTCTGGTGACCAGTATATGTATATTTGTTGGATGGATGGATGGATGGATGGATGGATGCATGGATGCATGGATGCATGGATGGATGCATAGATCAGACATGGCCGAGGGCTGAAGGGGAGGAGGGAATCCAAGCTGACTCGGGACTTACTGTCTGAGAAGACTAATTGGCTGGGTAGAGGTACCAGACACCATGATATGGGTACCCAGGAAGGAAATTGGGTTATGAAAAAACAAATGTTTTCAACAATAGTGTGTATGAGTTGTTGGCTGAACATTCTGGGGTGTGGGTGGGCAGGGAGTTATTATGTAAACAGTTTGATGTAGTAGTGGCTAATGTTGAGAGCTAGCCAGATATGTGCTATCTGAATTCCCCTAAATTTCTCTTCCAGATACTTCACCCCGTGGCCTATCCTCAGTGGGGAGCCAGTCAGCATGTTCTCTGAAAATCTTTACTGGAACTCCAAGAAAAGGTGAGCTATGAGCCAGGTATCCATTAGAATGCATTGGGCTACACATATTAAACTATCCAGCTGAGAGTAGATCAAACACAAAAAGGCATTTACTTCATGTTTGCATATAACAAGAAGTCTTGGGAGGTGTTAACAACACCATCGAAGCCCCAACTTCTTCCTGTTTCAATTCTATCAACCTCCCTATGTTGGCATTTTGTTCCAAGGATTTTCACTTCATATTTGCTAGATGGGGACCAAACCACCTCATAGAAAAGAATTCTTAGCAGGGACAAAAGCGAAGGCAAAGGCTTTCTTCCTCAAGTGACTGTCATTTTATCCAGGAATAAAACTCTTCCAAAAAGTTTCTTTCCCTAAAGCAGTCATATCCATGTAACGCTTGGCCAGGACCAAGGCACATGCCTAATCCCAGACCAGCCACTGGCAAAGGGGAACTAAGTCACTCATGACTAATTTAGGAAAACCATCATCCATCCCTGTGGGCTTCTGAAGGGACAACTGAAATCAAGTGATCAACACCCACTACTTGAATAGAATCAGAATTGTTGGCAAGGAAGAAACAAGAGTATGGGCTGTTGGATGAATGGCAACACCACCAACAATAACACACTTCTTTCTCTACAAGGAAAGACTATAAGACTTTTACAAAACCCAAAGATTGCTGTCACAACCACTTTGGTTCCATGCAAAAATGTTTTCTACACCAGACAGTATCAAAAGAGCAGTATACTTGGACTTTATAAACCTAGAAGTTTTAATATTGTTTATCAGTACACATTGAGAGCTAATAAAATAATTATCTATGAAGAGATGAACAGATAAACAAAATATGGTATATATACAACCATGAAATATTACTCAGCCTTAAAGAAGAATGAAACTCTGATACTTGCTGTAACGGAGATGAATTTTTAAAAGCATTCTGCTAAGTGAAATGAGCCAAACACAAAAGGAAACAATATTGTATAATTCCACTTGTATGAAGTACCAAAAACAGTCACATTCATAGAGACAGAAAGTAGAATGGAGGCTGCTAGTGGTTTGGGGGGAGGGCAGAAATGGTGAGTCAGTATTTAATGGGCATGATGAAAAAGTTCTGGGAAGAGATAGTGTGATTGTTGCTCAACAGCATGAATGCACTCACTGCCACTGACTTATACACTTGAAAATGGTTAAAATGGTAAATATTATGTATATTTCACCATAATTAAAAATAAAACAATACATGCATTCCTTTTGAGACTTCTGGGGTCAAATTCAGATCTCTTTTTTACTTTCCCTTGGGCAGATATTATGGGCCTCTGTGACATCCAAATACAAAGGGACACATTTTTGTCCAGGTCAAGGGTTTTCCACCTTCACTCTGTTGACACTTTGGGCAGGACAGTTGTGAGAGGCCTGACCTGTGTATTGTGGGCTGTTGAGCAGTGTCCCAGAACTTTACCCACTAGATGGCAGCAGCACCCATAGTTGTGTCAACCAAAAAAAAAATCTCCAGATCTTGCAGAATGTGCGGGGGTGGGGGAGGGGGGAACGATCACCCCACTGAGAAGCAGTGTTCTACATTACTCATCTACACCAAACAGCCTTTCCCAAAGACATTTTGAGCGAAGGATTTATATAGAACGGATAAGTTCTCCATTGTAGACATGCATCTACCATTTTTCAGAGAAGGCACCAAAAACTTTCAGCCGCATGCAAACCACACAGCGATCTTGCTAGCGACACAGTTTCTGATTCAGTAGGTGAGGAGTGGGGCTCAAGATTTCGCATTTCCAACTAGCTCCCTGATGAAGCCACGTGGGGTTTGGTGTTCCTTCACCAGGAGAGTACAAGGGTACAGCTGGAAGAGGTTGACACATTCCCCTAGACGTGCACTTCATCAACCTGAAAGCTGATTCCGACACTACTTGGCTCACCGACCACCGTTTGAGTAGCAGGGTTAGAGTCTTGTGTGTAAGTACACTTTCCATGTCCATGCCTCCGCCTCCCACCAGCAGGGATCTTTACACAGAAGTACCAAGGTACTCAGGCTCCATCTTGAACACTGTTCCAAGGATATTGCAGAACAAGGAGGCACTAGGCCCTGGTGTGCTTTAACTCAAGAATTCATGAAAGATTGCTGATGCATCTTCCACGCACCCTTCATTCCTCCCCATCAGATCCGCGGGAAACCTACAGGGACTACGTCCGCAGGAAGTTCCGGCTGATGGAGGACCGCAACGCGCGCCTGGGGGAATGCGTCAATCTCAGCCACCGCTACACCCGGCTGCTCCTGGTGAAGGAACACTCAAATCCCGTGTGGGCCCAGCAGAAGCTTTTGGACACAGGCTGGGGACACGCGCGAACCATAGGACACCAGACCAGCCTCATCCAGATGGAGACCCTGTTTGAGCCAGACGAGGAGCGTCCCGAGCCTCCGCACACAGTGGTCCTGCAGGGGGCGGCGGGGATGGGCAAATCCATGCTGGCCCACAAGGTGATGCTGGACTGGGCCGACGGGAGGGTCTTTCAGGACAGGTTCGACTACGTCTTCTACATCAATTGCAGGGAGATGAACCAGAGCGCGTCAGATCAGAGCGTGCAAGACCTCCTCTCCAGCTGCTGGCCTGAGCCCAGCGCGCCCCTTTGGGAGCTTGTCCAAGTTCCCGAGCGCCTCCTTTTCATCATTGATGGCTTTGACGAGCTCAGGCCCTCCTTCCACGACCCTCAGGGATCCTGCTGCCTATGCTGGGAGGAGAAACAGCCCACGGAGCTCCTCCTTAGCAGCCTAATTCGGAAGAAGCTGCTGCCGGAGCTGTGTTTGCTTATCACTACCAGGCCAGCGGCCTTGGAGAAACTGCAACACCTGCTGGAGCATCCCAGGCACGTGGAGGTCCTGGGCTTCTCTGAAGCTGAAAGGAAAGAGTACTTTTACAAGTATTTCCACAACACGGAGCAGGCGGGCCAAGTCTTCAACTTCGTGAGGGACAATGAGCCCCTTTTCACTCTGTGTTTTGTCCCTTTGGTGTGCTGGGTGGTCTGCACCTGCCTCAAGCAGCAGCTGGAGGGTGGGGGACTTTTAAGACAGACGTCCAGGACCACCACAGCGGTGTACATGCTCTACCTTCTGAGTCTGATGCAGCCCAAGCCAGGGTCTCCAACCCTCCAGCCCCCGCCCAACCAGAGAGGGCTATGCTCCTTGGCAGCAGATGGTCTCTGGAACCAGAAAATCCTATTTGAGGAGCAGGACCTCCGGAAGCATGGCCTGGATGGGGTCGATGTCTCTTCATTCCTAAACATGAACATCTTCCAGAAGGACATCAACTGTGAGAAGTTCTACAGCTTCATACACCTGAGTTTCCAGGAATTCTTTGCGGCCATGTACTACATCCTGGACGGTGGGGAGAGTGGGGCCAGCCCAGACCAGAACCTGAGGAGGCTGTTGGCTGAATATGCGTTTTCTGAAAGGAGCTTCTTGGCACTCACTGTCCGTTTCCTGTTCGGGCTTCTCAATGAAGAGACAAGAAGCTACCTGGAGAAGTGTCTTTGCTGGAAAGTCTCACCTCGCATCAAGATGGAACTGTTACAGTGCATCCAAAGCAAAGCTCAGAGCGAGGGCTCCACCCTGCAGCGGGGCTCCTTAGAGTTCCTCAGCTGTTTGTACGAGATCCAGGAGAAAGAGTTCATCCAGCAGGCCCTGGACCACTTCCAAGTGGTTGTGGTCAGCAGCATTGCCACAAAGATGGAACACATGGTCTCCTCCTTTTGCATGAAGAACTGCAGGAGCGTCCTGGTGCTGCATTTGTACGGGGCTGCCTACAGTGCAGATGAGGAAGATGGGGCAAGGTGGACTTCAGGGCCCCAGATGCCTCTGGCACCATTGTAAGTACTTATTGGGGCTTGCTGGCTAAGTTCATGCTCTTACCTGGGGGTGATGTTGCCCCTACTCCAGAACACACTCAGCAATATCTGGAGAAAGACTTGGTTGTAGCAACTTGGGGAGATGGGAGGAGAGCTACTGGCATCTAGTGGGTAGAGGCCAGGGACGCTGCAAACACATCTCTGTGCTCAGGACATCCCCCCAACAATAAAGATGATCTGCCTCCAGATGTCAGTAGTGTCCAGGTTAGTTTCCTGCTCTCAAACAATGCTCATTGGTACTAAATTGCGGTCAAGGGGAATGTATTTGATCAACAAATATCATCCAGGCAGTTGTCTACTTGTGGATGATTGGATAAAGAAGATGAGATGTGTTACATATATACAATGGCATACTACTCAGCCTGAAAAAGATGAAATATTGTCATTTGTGCCAACATGGGTAGACCTAGAGGGTATTATGCTAAGTGAGGTAAGTCAGGTAGAAAAGGACAAAAACCATATGATTTCGCCCATGCAAAATAAAAACAAAAAAGTAACCAACCAACAAAACAAAACAAAAACAAACAGACAACAGATACAGACAACAGATTGGTTGTTGCTAGGGGGGAAGGATGTAGTGGGTAGGGTGAAACGAGTAAAAAGGGTCAAATATATGGTGATGGATAGAAAGAAGACATTGGGTGATGAACATGCAATAGAGTATACAGACATTGCACTATAATGTTGTGTATCTGAAGCTTACATAATGTTATTAACCAGTGTTATCTCAATATATAAAAATACATATACCTCTTAGATGAAATCTATGTCCCATCCCTAGTCTCAGGGTTTAAGTCTGGTTTCTACTACTTGCCAGCTACATGACCTTGGGTGAGTAACACAGAGTCACTCGGAAGATAAATTAAAATGAAGATGACAGAATGCTTTATAAATTTTGAAGTGACAGTCAAGTGCCAAACGTAATCATTGTAAAGCGACTGGGAAAACTAGACTCGACTTGTCATTCCTTCATGCAGACCTGAGAGGAATATTTTGCCAGATGCCTATAGTGAGCAACTTGCTGCCGCCCTGAGCACCAACCCGAATCTGATGGAGCTGGCTTTGTACCGCAATGCCCTGGGGAGCCGGGGGGTGAAGCTGCTGTGTCAAGGGCTCCAACACCCCAACTGCAAACTTCAGAATCTGAGGTGAGCCTAAGCTGGTTGAGGACCTTCCAATGGCCCCGCCAGGCCCTGTTGTGGGCCTTAGTCAGAAAGGACACAAAACAGTGTCAATTCGAACCACCACGACAAAGTGCCACAGGCTGGGTAACTTAAACAATAGAAATTTATTTCTCACAATTCTGGACACTGGAAGTTTGAGATCAAGGTGTCGGTAGGGCTGATTCCTTCTGAGGTCTCTCTCCTTGGCTTGTAGATGAACATCTTCTCCCTGTGTTCTCACATGGCCCTCCATCTGTGTGTGCCTGTGTCTGCATCTCTTCTTATGAGGACACCAGTCAGATTGGACCAGGTCCCACCCATATGACCCAGTTTTAACTTAAGTCATCTCTTTAAAGACCCTCTCTTCAAATGCAATTGCACACTGAGGTATAGGGGCTTAGGGCTTCAATATATGAATTTCATGGGGGACACGGCTTGGCCCATAACAGATGAGGATTGATATTAGTTCAGGTGTCATTATCTCTCGCTCTTCTTAATTTTATCTGCCCCTTTGCAGGCTTCCTATCTCATACCTGCTGTTTTCAAACTATATTATCAAGCTACAGTAATTAAACAGCATGGTCCTGGCAAAAAGACAGATATGTAGACCGATGGAATAGAATAGAGAGCCTAGAAATAAACCCATTCATATACAGCCAAAGATCTCCAACAAGGATGCCAGGACTACACAATGGAGATGTCTAGAAGAGGCAAATCCATAGGGACAGAAAGCAGCATGCTGGCTGCCCGGGGCTGAGAGGAAGGGGGAATGGGGAGTTATTATTTAACAGGTACAGAGTTTCTATTTTGGAAGATGAAGTTCTGGAGATGGATGGTAGTGATGGTCACAAAGTAATGTAAATATGCTTAATGCTACTGCACTGGATACTTAATGATGAATTTGAGGGCCAGACCAATAAGGGGACCACTTCGTAAATTATGTGAATGGCTAACCACTGCACTACACACCTGAAACTAATATAAAATAATATAGAATGTCAACTGTAGTTGAAAAATAAAACTTTAAAAAATGGTGAATATTATGTTATGCTTTCAAGGCACAGTAACCCTGCCAATCAGCAAATGTGACCCAGTGAGCACCTTGGGACCTGCTTCTTCTCATAGTGATAGGGAAAGAAAGAAGTGGAGAAGAGAGAGTGGGAGGGATCTTGGATTTCTTTCCCAAGGGCAACCTCTGTGAAAGCATTGCCTTGACTACAAAGCACCAAAAACTTTTCACACTGTTCTTGTTGCTTTTATTTATTTTTATTGAGATATTATTCACTTATGAGGCAACAATTTTTCTTTGTTGGGTATATTGCACAAGATTGTGCAACATATCTGCATGATCTAATTCCAGAACATTTTCATCGCACCAAGAAGAAACACCCTTACCATGAGCAGCGACTCCTCTGATGCCCCTGCTTCCCGCCCCTGGCAACTAGTAATCTCCTTCCTTTGATTTTAGAAAAACAGAAAAATAGGTATAGACCAAAAGAGAGAGGGCAAGAAAGGACAAGGGACAGAACCTCGACTAAAAAAAACACAAAGGAAATGACTGGCTATCTTCTCCTTCTTCCCATTCTAGGCTTAAGAGGTGCTGGGTCTCCAGCTCTGCCTGTCAGGACCTCACAGCCGCATTGATGGCTAATAAGAACTTAATGAGGATGGACCTAAGCGGCAATGACCTCGGGCTGCCAGGCATGAAGCTGCTCTGTGAGGGGCTCCAGCACCCCAAGTGCAGGCTGCAGATGATCCAGTGAGTCCTAATCTGTGCCATCTCCCCGGGCAAACTCCTTGTCTCCTGGGCTTGGAATAGCAGATGACTCCCAAGTCTCTATCTGGAAATTAAGGCTGCACTTCAACTCGTGACTCATAACTCTGCCTTAGACTCTGCACTTCAGAGAACCTCTTTCTGGCCTCCTCTGACCTCACCATTCCCACATGGTGAGGAGTCCCCGGGGCTACCTGCCCACCAAGCACCCACTCTCATCCTGGGGAGTCAGAACCCCTGAGCTCCCCATGCCAATACCTTTTCATTGCACAGCCCCCTTCTGCAATGTCATTGTGCTAGAAAGACCACCGAGTTTCCCTCCTGTGTATCTCCTTTACCACTTACACAGTTTGCTTCTGACACCTCTGGTCACCAAATGTGTGTGTGTGGGGGGGAGGGTTTCTACCATACCAAGCCATTCTCTGGGGCACCAGCTGGGTGTCCTACAATTTTATGCGGTTCTGATACTATCACCCTGGAGAAAGTGTCACACCCCACAGGTTAAGGGCTCAGTCCCAGGAGACCACTCTCCCCAACTTCAGATGACAGTTGCAAGTCCAGGTGGTCACCTGTGCTTCTGACTGATGGGCTACAAATCAGAGGTTCCCATGACCCTCTAACTTCAGGTTTGATTAATTTACTAGAGCGGCTCCCAAAACTCAGGCAGGGAAATGCTTATATTTACCAGTCTATCAAAGAATGTGAAAAAGGACTCAGATGGACAGTCAGATGATGACATGCATAGGGCCAGGCATGGGAGGGTCCCAAGCATAGGAGCTGCTATCCTGGTGGGTTGGAATGTGTCATCCTCCTGACAGGGATGTGTTTACCCACTTGGAAGTCTTTGAGCACCCTACTATTGGAATCTTATGGAAGCATCCTCACGTAGGCAGGATCAGTAAGTAACTCTGTTTCCAGCCCTTTTCCCTTATCTAGAGTGTGGAGGTAAGGCTGAAAATTCCAAGCTTCTAAGCATTGCGTGGTCTTTCTGGTCAGTCACCAGCCCCTATCCAGAAGCCTACCAAGAGTTGCCTCAATAGAACAGAAGATACTGCTAGTACTCTCATTACTTAGGAAATTGCAAGGATTTTAGAACTTCTGTGTCAGGAACCAGGGGCAGAGACCAGTATACATATTTTCTGTTATCTCACAGCCACCCTCATTCTGCAGCTTTCAAGAACCAACCCAAAGTCTCCTCTAATTGCACACACTGTTTGCTGAGTGAGGTGGCTCCTCAGCCATGACGATTTTGATAAACAGTAGCTCACGTTGACTGAGCATTCTCTCTATGCCAGCCCCAGCCCCATATCCTCAGCCTTTAGTAAATTATGTAGTCCTTGCAACAGCCCTCTGAGGTCGGCTCTGTTATTATCCTTATTTTAGAGTCAATGAACCTGAGACACTGTAACACATGAAACCGAAAATTAAGACTTGATGGACACTTGCTTGAGGTCACAGCGGTAGTGGGTGGTGGAGATGGGGGCAAACGCAAGCCGCTGAGCTCTAGAGACCCCTCTGAGCTGTTGTGCTGCACTGCCTTAGTGGCACAACCTACATTGAATTGTAACTGCTACTTCTTTGTCTTATTAGACAAGACACTCCTTTCTGGAGATCATGAAGTCTTGTCCTTCTCTGCAGCTTTAGTGACACGTGTGGGTTTGTGTTGGTAACAAAATGGGCCAGGGGGATGAGCCATCAGGATGCAGAAATTCAAGATGGTGCCACCTCCAACGTTTCTTTCCTCCCGAGGTTGAGAAAGTGTCACCTGGAGGCCCGCGCTTGTCAGGAGATGGCTTCAGTGCTCAGCACCAGCCGACACCTAGTGGAGCTGGACCTGACAGGAAATGCACTGGAGGACTTGGGTCTGAAGCTGTTGTGTCAAGGCCTGAGGAACCCAGTCTGTAGGCTGCAGACCTTGTGGTGAGTTCTTTGTGGGGCCAACACAATAGGAGGCAGAGCTCCTCATGTTGAATGATGCTATGGCTATGCATTCATTGTTTGCACACCCATATTCAGAGCAGCATTATCTACAGTAACCAAGAAGTGGAAACAACGCAAATGTCCATCAGCGGGGAATGGATAAACAAAATGTGGTCTCTACATACAATGGAGCATTATTCTACCTTAAAAAGGGAATAACATTCTCATATGGGCTACAACATGGACAAACCTGAAGACATAATGCTAAGTGAAATATCAATCATAAAAGACAAAGATTATATGAGGTAACTAGAATAGTCAAATCCATAGAGACAGGAAGTAGAACAGTGGTTGTCAAGGGCCAGGGCAGGAGGGGATGGGAAGTTATGTAATGAATACAGAGTTTCCGTTCTGGAGATGGATCGTCATGACGGATACACAACAGTGTGAACATACTTAATGCCACTAAACTGTACACTTAAAAGTGGTTAAAATGGTAATTTTTTATGTTATGTATTCATTCTGTGTATGTGTTATACTTTGTTTATCCATTCATGGATGGACGCTTAGGTTGCTTCCACCTTTTGGCTATTTTGAATAATGCTGTTGTGAACATGGGTGTGCAAATATTTCTTTGAACCCCTGCTTTCAATTCTTTTGGAGGTGTACCTGGAAATGGAATTGATGACTCATTTGACTATTTTTAATTTTTTGAGGAACCACTATACCATTACCCACAGCAGCTGCACCATTTCACATTCCTACCAATAGTGCACAAAGGTTCCAATTTCTCCACATCCTTTCCAGTACTTGTTATTTTCTGGGTTTTGTTTTTGTCTGTTTTCTTTTCTTTTCTTTTCCTTCCTTCCTTCCTTCCTTCCTTCCTTCCTTCCTTCCTTCCTTCTTTCTTTCTTTCTTTCTTTCTTTCTTTCTTTCTTCTTTCTTCTTCTTCTTTTTTTTTATAATGACCATTCTAATGGGTGTGAGGTAGTGTCTCATTGTAGTTTTGATTTTCATTTCCCGAATGATCAGTGATGTTGAGCATCTTTTTGTGTGATTTGTGGCCATTCATATATCTTCTCTGAAAAGATCCACTCCAGGCCTTTGTGTGTTTTTAAAAAATGAATTGTTTGTTTGAGAATGCATTGCTCTGAAGACTGGAGGTAGGGAGGAAAAATTGGCATTATATAGAAAACACTCCATAACATACGTTGAATAGGTTGAAGATTTGCCACCTCACTGCTGCTGCCTGTGAAGACTTGGCCTCCACCCTGAGTGTGAACCAGAGCCTGATGGAACTAGACCTAAGCCTGAATGACCTGGGGGATCCTGGGGTGCTGCTGCTGTGTGAGGGCCTCAGGCATCCCCAGTGCAAACTCCAGACCCTCCGGTGAGTCTCCCTTTTCTCACCATCATTGAAGTCCAAATTTTCAATCCTTGCCCTTCAGTCTGGTCTTACTGGGGCCATGCTCCTTCCCTTCCTTTCTTAACCTTTAGCTCTATCTGTGTCCTTTCAAAGAACTTTCTTTCATAGGGCTCTTGTACCAGCTGCTCCTTCTTCCTGGAATTTCTTTCTGCTCTGTAGTCCTCCCTTTTTATCCTGATAACATCTGTTTTATCTGTTAGGACTCAAAACAAATACTTCTTCCCTTTGGATGCCTTCCCTAACCCTAAGATAAGGTCCTAGTTTTTTCATCCTATTTGACTTTGGACTTCTCTTCAGCATCACTAATCAAAATTGGTCATTTGTGTGTATGTGTGTGGTATTCTAATTCAGGAATTGTGAAGAGATGGATAAACAAATGAACAAAAAATGCAGCAAGGCTGTCTATTTTCAGAAAAATTTTTTTCTTTGTAGTCCCAAAGGAGATTTTTTTTAATCTTTAGAGGACTGAGATAAATCTGTGCCCCATTTTTTCACCCTCTTTCATGAGAATCTTAGACTGCTCTGGGTCCTTCCCTCTTGTCCAGTGGCAGCAGGTCTGCCAGATATTCATATTTACACAGATCTTACATGTCACCTGAGGACACTGATGCATGCAAAAGCAAGGGGACTTCAGGTTTTTACAGTATGGGTAGCTATATCTAAGGACAAGAAGGAATCTTTGAAAATTTGAAAAAACTATATGAAAGCTCTTTTGACTCTCTTAAGCCCCCAAATACGCTTCCAGTCTCAATGGTCACCACACTAGTTGCATGGAGTGTGGTTGAGAATGACACTTACATCAAGGACATACACTCTAGCTCTGTGACCTGAGGAGGGCATGACACCTTTGAGAGCCTCAGTCCTTTTCCCTCCTAATGGCTGTTGTAAGGAACAAATGAAGTGATACCCATAAATCACTTGTGTTATGGATTCATATGTTCCAAAAATTTATATTGAAGTCCTGACCCCAAGTACCTGAGAATGTGACCTTGTTTGGAAATAAGGTCTGTATCAATCTGTACTCGTTTGCTCAAGCTGCCATCATCAAATACCACAGCCTGGGTGGCTTAAACAATAGATATTTACTTTCTCACAGTTCTGATGGCTGGAAGTTTGTGATCAAGGAATCGACAGGGTTAGTTTCTCCTGAGACCTCGCTGTGTCCTCTCTGGAGACATCTGGTGTCTCTTTGTGAGTCTTCATTTCCTCTTATAAGGACATCAGTCAAATTGGATAAGGGCATATCTAACGGCCTTATGTTAACTTAATCATCTCTTGAAAGGCCCCTTCTCCAGTCACATTCTGAAGGACTAAGAGTTAAGGCTTCAAATGAAGCTGGTGGGGAGGGAGATGCAATCAGCCCGGGTTGGTGCAGATGAACTTAGTTCAGATGAGATTATAATGGAGTAGGGCGGACCCTTAAGAAGGTGTCTTTATGAAAAAGGCAAGTTTGGACAGACACACACACAAATGAGAACACCACGTGCAGGTGAAGGCACAGACAAGATAATGCGTCTCCAAGCCAGGGAATGGTAAAGGTCACCAACAAACTCCCAGAAGCTGGAGGAGGAGACTAGAACGAACTCTCCTTCACAGCCTCAGCAGCAACCAATCCTGCTGACACCTTGATCTCGGACTTCTGGCTTCCGAACTGGGAGATAATGTTTGTTTAAGCCCCTAGTCTGTAGTGCTTGTTATAGTGCTTATTATCCAACTAATAATACACTTAACCTGTTCTAAACATCCAAGAGATATTAAATATTATCTTTTATTTTTTCTTTTTGCTATTCTTGTGTTCCTTCCTTTTTGTCTCTTCCTTCCAGCTTCGTTCCTGCCTGCTTCTTTCTTCCTCCTTCATTTTCTCTCTCAAGGGTAGCGATGGAGTCTATCACTCTCTCTGCAGTGAGCACAGTGCCTGGCACAAAAGCCTTCTCAGGAGAGGTCCCTGGAGATGTCAGCTCTGCTCTGTGTACCGTGTCTTTCCAGGTTGGGCATTTGCCGGCTCAGCTCTGCGGCGTGTGAGGGTCTGTCCACCGTGTTCCAGTTCAATCATCACCTCCGAGAACTGGACCTGAGTTTCAATGACCTAGGTGACAGGGGCATGTGGTTGCTGTGTGAGGGGCTAAGGCACCCCACATGCAGACTCCAGAAACTGTGGTGAGCGGCTGGTATTCAGGACTGGCGGTGGTGGTGGTGGTGGTCCCTGGGGTGCCAGCGTTTGTTTGTCCTTGATTTTTCTATTGAAGGGTTATCCCTGTGTCACTTTGGAAGATATGGGAGTCTACAGGTAAAAAGAAAAACTGTGCAAACAAGTCACAGAATACTTCATACTCTGGGGGAATACAGACAGGAAATGCCTCATTTTTCCTTCAGTCATTGCCTCTAAACTTTTTCTATAAAACCCCCTCTTTCCTTGGATTTTGACTTGGGCAGACCTATGGCTTTTTGGTAACTTTTATATAATAAAAATTCAAAGTATAATAAATTTTCTAATCAAAGGTGAACTATTGCTTCCTCCTTCTTCCAATACCAGCCTGGCCCCCAACCTGAAAGACTTACAAGTGGATCAGGCATGTCGACTTTTTAAATTGTCTTCTATTTCTGAGTCTTGCTTATCCAGGGCATTGGGTAACTGAGGATTAAGATGGGGGCTTGGGGATAGCTTTTCTCCCTTAATCAGTGCTCCCAAGGTCTCTCTGGGTTGTCAGTACCCCCATCTGGCAGGCATCCAACTGCTACCCCTCTCATAAGGATTATATATGAGTTCTTCTAGGGGCCTCTAGGAGGTGCCTCCACTGCCCAGGCTTCCTTACACAACCCCCTCCTCAGCTCTCACCACAGTCTTCTATTCCTGACTTTCTGTACCTGTCATGTAGGTGGTTCCAGTTCACGAAGCTCTGTTTTTTTTTTTCTCTCTTGCAAGTCCCAGACTGTTCTCTTGTACCTTGTTTTAGAGGCTAGCATTGGGTGCCTCATGACATCTGCCAAACTAAGATTAAAATATTTCCATTTAACATCCCAGCTATGATACCACTATGAGGAATAAATGATAAAGTTAAGTGTAAAGCCCTTAGAACTTTATCGGTTCTCAATAAATGTTACCTATTCTTATTTGCATTGTAACAGCAGAGAATACAGGAAAGATACAAAATCGGGAGCAGAATAGAAATCACAAAGAATTAGACGATATATTTCTAGGGCAGGTGGTGGCCCAATTCACACTGGCTTCTAAAAAACAGGATTTATTAACTGTAACCAAAAGACATTCTTCAGATATGGCTTGATCTAGGCATTTGGAACCTTGATTTCCATTATCTTCTGTACTCATTGCTGTATTGGCTCCACTATCAGATCAGGTTAGCCTTGACTCTGCTTGGTAGCAGATGCTTACAACTTTGTAGATGACTTCTTTCCAAGTCCAAGTTCTGAAAGCAAAAGCTCTAGGAAAAGTGTGGTTCCGATTCACAAGCTCTAGGTGGATGGATCCTGTGTCCAGCTGAACCACTTATGATGGCTTGGGACACAGAAACCAACCTGCTTAGGCCTGGACCCTCTATTCACCTCTGGAGGTTGAGAACCACGTGAACCCCAGATGGACTGACACTGAGGTACCAATGAGAAATTGGGGTATAATTCCCAAAAGGCAAAGCCAACTGGTTTCTATTATAGATGAAGCTGTAAATGGAGGGGCATCCCTAAATGCCTCTCTGAAGAGCTTGCCATCAGCACTGTGACCTGGACTGGTTTGGTTCTACTCTGCTTTCTTGTAAACTAGTCCCCTAAAATCTTTATCCTGATTCCTTATGAAAAAAAGACTTTCCAAAAGTAGCTCATGATTATTTTTTCAACCTTTTTTTTTTTTTCCCTTTCATCTTCAATAACAGGCTGGACAGTTGTGGCCTCACTGCCAAAGCCTCTGAAGATCTTTCTTCCACCCTGGGGGTCAACCAGACCCTGACAGAGCTTTATCTGACCAACAACTCCCTGGGCAACACTGGTGTCAGGCTGCTGTGCAAGCGGCTGAGTCATCCTGGTTGCAAACTTCGAGTCCTCTGGTGAGAGATGGTTCCTGGCTCTGGGTGGACAGGACATGGGGCTTGGAGTTAGGAGTGAAAATCAATAATTAAGACCCCCCCCTCCCCAGTTTGGATAGACAAATAATCTAGAAAATTTGGGACTATTTCACTTGTTATTCATTCATCTCATGTATGCAATTTGAATAGAATACAGAGGAGACCTCATGTTGCATCTTGGGCAATACTTCTACCATATGCTTGGCTGTGCAGCTTTGGAGAATGCACTGAGTATCTATTTTCTAATCTGTCAAATGAGGCCATCATAGCTGAGTGAGAATCTCTAATTACTCTGCCTGGCCTCAAATTCTAATTCTATGACTTTCTAATTTTGTGGTGTGTGTGGTTTTTGTTTGTTTGTTTGTTTGTTTTTGGCAAATTATCCAACCTCTTAGTACCTCAATGTCCCTGACTATAAAAATGAGGGAAAATTACTTCTTCATATGATGATCATGAATTAAATGAGTTGACACCCATGAGGGACTTAAAATGGTGTGTAGCTTAAGTAAACATGTTTTCCAAGAGGATTTGGTTTCAAGTGAAGTACTAGATAATGGAATTATTTTAACAGGGCAAGATGCATGGTAGATTGAGTATATCAATCAAATGTCACAAGAGTGGTCTGAAATGATATTTCCCAACCTGTGTCCTCAGGTTATTTGGAATGGACCTGAATAAAATGACCCACAGAAGACTGGCAGCGCTCCGGGTAACAAAACCTTACTTGGACATTGGCTGCTGACTGGTTCTGTCTGCTGGTTCTTCTCTTGAAGTCGGAACAGAGGGAGATTGCCCCAGGACCTGTTAATAACATAATACTCAGGCTCTATATTTCCTCAAGAGGCAACCGCCTAGGCAGAATATGTCCTTTTTATTTGAGGTCTATGTAATCAACATGTGATGGGGCTTGGGGCTCTAGTTTGGGGAACGTTGGTGACATGGAGAGAATTTAGGGCCAGATTCTAGATCAGAGGCTCTCAACCAAGGGTGATTTTGCATATGCCCCCCGACCCCCAAAAGGGGACACTGATAATGTTAGCAGACATTGGAGTAAGGGAGCTACTGGTATTTAATGAGTAGAAGCCATGGGTCCTGCTAAACATTCTATAATACATTCTATAATAAAGGCAGCCCCCTACAACAATTTAACTGAAAATGTCAATTGTGCCCAAGTTAGGAAGTCCTGTTCCCAAAGAGTTAATGGTATAGTAAGTGTAGTTGATACCAGTTGTGATGCGACAGTCCCGCTAACAACCCTGGCAATCCTGTTTTGCACCATGACCGTCTCCTGGCTGGAGTCAATCAAACCATGTCTAGACACCTGCCACTATCAGGCAACCATAGGCTGACCAGTAATCTACATTAGGTTTTGGATGAAAACATGAAATCAGAATTTTATTCTTGGAGACTTGAATTAGGGAACTTCAGACTAAGCCAACGATTGTTGTAAAACTTCCTAAGAATGCCATGAACATGTGATACCTAACTCAGTAACTGCTGTATGGAGACCAGAATTTACTAGGAAGCAAGATTTGTAGGGATACAAGTATTTAGTGGCCTGGTAATCTATGAAAGGTTGGAAAAGTAACTTGGATTCTGTGGACATGAATAAATACTCCATGACCACTCGCACATGTCCCTTGATATCAAATTCTTTAATTACCAAACCCTCTGTGTCCCTGGCCTGGCCTCCAACCCCTTTCAACAGTGGCTTCCAAAACCAACAGCAGTTCTCATATTCAGAAGTTGGGTGAGCAAGAAACCTCATTGTCAATCCCTGAGCTGCCTTAAAGATGAGGGTCACTAAAATCTGTGGGCAACATGTTGCATTAATGGTGGGGTTACGTGTGATGCTTAATCTCCCAGCCTTCCAAAGCAGAAGCCCAGCAAGAGTTAATGGGAATTAAAATACTTGCCCCTGAAGTTGGCAGAAAGGGATGGAGGAATGGTGCTTAATGTCAACCAATTTTTCCAAGTGTACCTGTGGCCACAAGCTACATTTCTAAATGTGTAATACTCCAAGTAGAGGGTACTTTTATAAGGGTTTTAACAGCTAGGTTACTTGGCTGAATGTCCTATTAGTTGATTGGCTTTGCCCACCTCAGTATCCCAATGAAATGTGTGCTTAATTAAAATGCAAGGCCACCATTAGTTTGAGGATGCTGATGTTTTTCCATGTCATAAGTCCCGTGGGCCTTGTATTTTCACATCCAAAAGGTTACAGTAAACTAGCCAATGCCTTACCAGATGGAGATTTTGGGGAGTATAAATGCCTGCGGATTAAAGTAAAGGGGTCTCAAACAGATGCTTGCCCTATCTTTTTTGGGTGGGCAAGCCCAGGACTTTACCCATCCCTCCCCACTCCAGACTGCTGCATGCCACACTTTGCTAGTGTACTCGGAGGCAAAAAAATTACACATGGAAGCATTACATAGACAACTTTTATTTTCTAATTCTACTTTGTACACTTAAATGTTACTAATCCAATACCATTCAACACATTAAAGATGGACGAGGACTTACAAGTTTTAGAATTTAAGGTTGTAGAACTATTTAATGACAGAAACTTATTTGGGAGATTATTCAAGAGTAAACTGAAGCCCTTTGTTCCAGACAATTGCCCCTGGGCTTTTGATGCCAAAACTGTCTTATGCAAAATCCCTGTCAGGAGAAAGCCAAGATGAAGCTGATTGGCATGTACCAATCTGGATGGTGCCTAGCACGCAATTAAGGGAGCAGAGGCTGATGGTAATTGCTACCAGGCTGGTTGCTGCAATCACGCACAGGATCCAAGTTGAAGAGCAAGTCTGGGGAAATCAAAGACACGTTAGCACGCTCAAAAAACCACCGTTCTAAATAGTAAGATGCTTTCCTCAAAACAGTGACACACAAAAAGGGAGCACTTCCCAGTCCCAAAAACGGCAAGTGCCCCCTTTTTGAGTAACACGATCTGAGGTGTTGCACTCGTCCACGGAAGCCACTAGTAATGCAAGGTTCGCACAAGGAATCTAGAAAATGCCAGAAACGGTAGTCATGGATTTGAAAGGAAAATTGTTAAACTTGTTAAACGTTTGAGTTTCCCTTCCCATCAGCAAAGCACACTTCCAGCTAGCGGCCCCATTTGTTTACCAGGTAGTAGCAGTTCCATGCTATGGCATTTCATATTTTCTAAAGGAACAGGATTCATTAAAACCTACATAGGAAGATTCCAAATTAGACTACCAAGACCAGATAGCTTTGGGTCTCCTCAGTGGTGTCCACTGACACACATAATGCGGCGCTTTCGACCTGGACACCCGAGTGCTTTTACATCCGAATGTCACAGGCAGCACTGCTACCCAAGTCGTTAGGTCACCAGGCCTGCACTGCCCAACCTAATCTGTGCCCCGTTGTTGATAATGAAACGTCAACCGAAGCCCACACCACCGGAAGTTACTAGCTCAATCGGTAAAACTCAAAAAATGGCGGCACTTTCGTAGTCAGAACAGAAAGTGCCCCCACAGTTTGAGTTCCACAGGTTGAGAGAATCCAGGGATGTCATCGCCAGCGGAAGGACTTACCAGGCAAAGAACTCTTGCTTGCAAAAGGATAAAAAGGTTAAGGCCGCCTTAAATCTTAAAATCTGGAAAACATGTTAAGTTAAAATGAGAAATGGTTTTTGAAAGGACTTTTAACCAACTGCACAATTTGCATAGAATTTAGCGCATGCACCCACGCCACCAAACCGAGACTTAATACTTAGGGTAATTACAGTTTCGGATTGGTAGCCTGGGTTTTAGCCTAAGTGGCTCCATTTGGGGGGCCCGTTTAGTGTCAACTTAAAATTGACTACAGGGCCGATTTAGTGAAATGCCTTGTGTTCCTGGCACACGAAAGGAAACCTCACAATCCCACCCACATGGCTTCTAGATCCAGGCACCTGGACAGAAAACACGTGGCATATAGGAAATTTAGGAAGCAAGGGAGAAAGTTTTAGGTAATGTAATAGGGAATAAAGTATTGAAAATAAGGGATTTCAGAAACTATAATAAGAACAGACTACAAATTATGGAAACAAAAGGGAGTAACGAAGGTAATACTTACAAAGTATATGGAATCATGGAAGGTAGAGAGACGTGACTTCAACTTCTGCTGCTTCTATTTCCAGAAGTAGGGCGATGCTGGGCCCTTATATAAGCAGAAGATCCATTCAACTCGCCCCTACCCCCACCCCCACCCACATCCCTACCCCCACTCTGAGGCAAGACTACTCTCCTCCCCTTGCCTCCGCCCTGACCCACCCTGCCCCCTTAGATTGGAGCTCTTGCTTAGACGCACTTCACTTATTCTTTAAACTATTTATTCTTTTATTGTTTATCTCATCAGAACTAATTGTAAAGAACAGGAAAATGCAGAGAATTACCCCGAAGGAAGTAATTTCATGTCTTGAGGGAATTAAAATAAATTGTGCATTTTGCAAATTTTTTAAAAATTCAAAATATTTTTTCAATGACAGTTGACATTCAATATTATATTAGTTTCAGGAGTACTACCTAGTGGTTAGACATTTATATAACTTACAAGGTGATCCTCCTATAAAACAAATATTTAAATATTATTTTTGAGCAAATAAGATACTAGGAGCTCTGCTAGATCTTGAGGTGAAAGAAGTGACTGAGATCGTGAATTTTATAGTCTGGAACAGCGGTTTTCAACTGGGGCTGATTTTTTTCCCTTGGGGGATATTTGACAATGCCGGGGGACAATTTTTGTTGTCACAATGGGGTGGAGAGAGGGAGGCTACCAGCATTTAGTGTCCAGGGGCCAGGGCTGGTGGTAAACTTCCTATAGTACGGGACAGTCCCTTATAATAAAGCATTGTCTCCTGCCCAAAATATGAGTAGGGCCAAAAGCGACAACTCCTGGTGTAGCAGTAGTGTGATAGGCAGAAAAACAAACATACACACAAGCACAGATACATATAATTGTGTTTATATTCATTTATTATATTTCCAATTCCACATATCCATCTAAACATTTATATTGAAGACAAGTTTCTGTGCTCGAAATCCAATAGTCTTTTAAAAAGTATTTAAAATATGTTTTGACAACCATAAATATGAAAAGTTTCTCAGTATGTTTTTGATATCTTTTTAAAAGATGCGGAGTATTAGTTAGTTGTATATATTATTGAGATTTGAGGTCTTACAACTCCCCCTATGACAAATCTTGGAGAAATTTAAATTCAAGGGAGTTGCTGTAGATGGATGGATTTCAGAAAATCTTTAAAAATAAAAATAAAAAAATGTGTTTTCTTCATTGAATGGCAATATAGAGTATTAGGCCTTTTCCATTTTTATGCATTTAGGAAAATGGGTTAATGATGCTGCAGTGAACCCTTTTGAGAGCAAATTTGATAAGGGGGAGACCTCCAGAATAGGTGTTACCTTTAATAGCATCCTGTGCCCCCTTTTGATTGCCAACTTCCTTAGCAGTTGTTTGTCTAATAACCTGCTTATCGGTTGGTTCTCAATTATTTGTCACAGTTTATTTGTCTCAGAAAGACAATGGCTTGCTTGTCTTGTTCACCTGTGTCCCCCACCTCCAAATGACCAGTCCTCGGCCTGTCGTTTGGTAAGGAAGCGCATTCTTTTAAGGATGCCAATTTTTATTATGCAATTGAATCAAAGGAACATTAAACAAAGTCAATATTCAAAGATGATGTTAAGTAAATTTAAAGCAAAAGACCTAATCTAATGTTTTCCACGATTCATATCATTGTAAATGATGCATTCTTATACTTACATTCTGAGCTGACAATTCCATGCTCGGTTTAGTCTTCGTCATTTTGATCATTGAATATGCATATTTAAGGTCTCAAGTTAACATCTTTCTTATTTTTCTTAACCTTTTTTCTCCCCCCCCCCATTATTGAGGTAAAATTAATTTACTATTGATTAATGTTAATTTTAAGTCTCGGGTTATATCTTTACTCTTTAATGAGCCTTTCTTTTTCTTTTTTTTCTTTTTTCTTTTTTCTTTTGGCTCCTGACAGAAAAAAATGAAATCCCAAAGACCACGGAAATGAGATTCGATGGCCTGTGGTGGTTAAGGGGCGGGGCTGGGTATGGAAGGAATTTCGCCTAATCTGGAATTCTTCCTGAAGAATTGAAAGGTTTTCATTTGCAAATCGTTGTCATTACAATCATCCTGGACTCTCCACCCTCCCTACTCAGTCCTTAGTGTTATCAGGCTGGTCTCCATACCAATTAAAACCTTTTTTTTTTTTTTTAAATCTCAACGGTTTTTGAAATCCTTTTATGCATGGTATTTGCTTTTCTAAGGCCCATGATTCAATGGAAGATTTACCTACAGTCTGGTGGTGATAATCCTATTTCTGAGCTTAAGGGAATTCTATTTTATTTTATCTAAATTTACTGTTTTGGGGTGAGGCTAGGAAAAAAAAGTGGGGGAAGGATTCTTTCCAGACTAGATGAAAGATGCTTCTCAAGGGCACCTGGGTGTCATGCGTGTCTCTTTCTTTTGCTTCTGCGTCTGATGTCTCCAAGGCTTAATACACCTCACTCAATGCATACTGAGTACCTGAGATTTGCTGTTCTCAGTCTTAAGTGTTGAAAATAAAAGGATTAAAAATATATAAGGCAAAAAGAAAATTTTGACTCAGGTGGAGTTAACGAGAAAACAAATAAGCCCACTTAATCATTTTATTTCAGCACAAAAAAACTGAGGTCACTGTGGTGTCCACGAAGGGCCCAATCTTAGAATTGTTCCTGCAATTTTTCACAGGACCAATTTAGAGCAAGCACCCTGCCACCCAGCTTCCTCAGACTCTCCCCACCCAAACCCACACAAAGCCCAAATCCTATCATAGGTCCCTTCTAACACCCTTTAGCTCGAGACTTAAAGGTAATGGTTCCCTAAGCTGTGTGTCTCCCTTACTTCATGGAATAAGAAACCTAAAGTATTCATCCAAAAGAGAGATTCTAGTCATCTTTGGCTGAAGGGCATTGAAACACGAGTTGAGAAATTACTATCAGTGAGGCTCAGTTCCGGAAGTGGAAGATGAAGCAGTGGAACAGGGGCTGAAATACTGTGGCCCATTTGGCCTGATGATGTCTGTTCTCATATAGCCCGTGAGCTGAGAATTTTGCCTTTTTGAGTGGGGAAAAAAATCCAAAAGAACAATGTTTCATGACACATGAACATTATGTGAAATTCAAATTTCAGTGTTCATAAATGAAGTTTGATTGTAGCACAGCCACATTGATTCATTTACCTATATTCTATGGCTGCCCCCTTGTGACAAAGGTAGGGTTGGGTAATTGTGACAAACGATGTCACAACCTAAAATATTTGCTCTCTGGACCTTTACAAAAAACACTGGCTAGCCTCTGTATTAGGGTTAACTGTGACAAAACAATGTGGATTGTAGAAGAGAAATTATTCTGGCTTATTCTGATGCTTGCTATAAATGGTAAGGAGGATTTTTATTCAAGACTTGCAACACGAGGTGTAAGGAGGCAAACTTTTATCTTTATGTTCTTTTTGGTTGGGCCTGAGAATTAAACTGACGGAAGATGGAAAAGGAGGAAAGCATATATTTTTTTGCTATTTTAGCTTCTAGTCCTTGACTAGAATGTGGTATTCCTTCAGGGCAGAGAGGATAGCTTTCATATGGAAATTTTATCTCCTGCTTTAAAAAAAAAAAAAAAAAAAAGGTCAGAGATTTTTTCTGGTATTTGCTGTTTTAGGTGCCTTTCCCTCAAAATAATGGCTATGCTAAAGTGGCAGTTAGGGGCAGCTTGTTCCAAAGGTCTTCAGGATCAAGATTATCTCGATAGCAGAGGCAGAATGAACTCGCCCCGAATACGGCAAGGGGAATTGCGGATTTGCAACCAAAGAGAATGAGAGTGTCAATGGTTGGAGAATTGTTAAGGAGGTCCCTGGGCCAGGGGGGTCTCACTAAACTGGACCAACAGGATTCTTGCTGAGGGCAGAGCAAGGACTTGGTTAAATGCTGGATGATGAGGAAGTTGATCAGATATTAAAGATGGAGAGAATGCTGTCGCTAAACCCTGGCTGGGCAGATCAGAGGCAAGTCGGGACCAAGGTCAAGATCATAATTTCCTTAATAACTGATGGAAAGATGGGAGTGGAGGGTTAGGGCTGAGGGAATGAGTGAAAAAACTAAGAACAAAGTGGGGCAGGGCCGGGGTGATCTCAGTGTGAGACAGGGACATTGAGGCAAGAATTCCTTCCTCTCCAGAGCTCAGGAAAGACATTCAAATCCTCATTCAGGGCAAAGAATGAGAATCTATGAGCTGTTTGGAGACTCAGTAGATTATCACAGAACACAAAGAGTAGGCATATGTCTGTTAATAATGGCAAATTCAAATTCTATTGTTGTAGCCGCCAGCCCCCAAAAGACACATGGACCACCGGAACTCAGTGAGTTATAGGAAACACTCTTTATTCAGCCAGCTGGGTCTGCCAGGGGTACACAGACCCCAAATTAAGCAGCTCTGAAATGTAGAGGTACAGGGTTTTAAAGTCCAAAATCCCATTCTTCATTCTTTCTAAACATAAAGGGCTATCTTTCTTCTATTCACTACCTGTCAACTCACACATCAGGTGTGTAAGCGGGGGTACAGAAGCAGAAAGCTTATTGTTAGAATGTTATGTTCCTATGGGTGACGGCCTATGTTCCCATGTACATAGCCATGTTCCCATGGGCACAGCCGAGCAGTAATTTTCCTGCAAGTAATAAAATTCTAGCAGTCATTTTTCAGCCATTACATAGCTCTTTAAACTTCAATTAATTAAGATAAAATAAAATGAGGAAGTCAGCTGCTCAGTCTAAAGTCACTGGGCACATTACAGGATGTCCAGTTAAATCTGATGTTTAGATGAACAATTAATGTTTTCTTGGGATAATTTTTCAGTCCAAGCATGTCCCAAAGTGCGCGTGTATATCTGAAATGCACATTTAACTTGGTGTCTTTCATTTTCTTCATCCCAAATCTGACAACTCTCCCTCAGCCACAGTGGCCACATTAGCAAGCGCTCAGTAGACAACGGTGGCACATGACTACCATACTGGACAGCACGGATATCTGCATCCTGGCAGAATGTTTTATTGCACATTGCTGACCCGTGACATGGCTTCTACTGTAAGAGTTAGGTCTGGGAGATGGAGAGGAATAATGCAGAAGGAATGCAAATGGAAGCGAGAGCAGGTATAGGGGAGAGGTCTAGAAAATGCGATTAGATTCCAAGGCATGAGTCAGACACACTTTGCAGCTTCTGGGAAAGAGACTTCAAAGAATAGGTTCTGATGAACTTGGTCCCCCTCAATTTTTTTTTTTTTTTTTTAACAGATACACAATAGTGACTGGGAATTTCTTTTCAAATTACTGTAGAATCTTAAAGGATCGGGGTGGGATATTATTTCATTTTCTTTATCAGTTGAGGACTTACTAGGTGGGACTGTTTTTAAATTTCTGGTCTTCTCTCTTATTGGATATTTCTAAAGTAAAGTGTCTTGTGATGCATTTAGTGGTCCAACAAGTATTAGTTGAACGCAACTATTTTCCAGGTCTTCATTGGAGAGATAATTCCTTAGTACTTGGGGCCCAGCATCAAGAGCTCAGGGTTTGAAAAGGCTAAAACATCTGGCAGTTGGATGGAGGGGGTCAGTACAGAGCTGACTCCCCACGATATAGGAAGTTTTATGAACGATATTCTCAGGTGTGGGGAGAAAAATTTTTTCCTCTTCCAACTTGGGTCCAGCAATAGGGCCTGGAAATGAATGGACAATAGACAGATTAACAAGAGAAAAGATCAGATTTGTTTACACACGCCTGAAGGATCATCTCCCTGTAATGAGAACCTGGAGGAATAGCCTCAAGGAACGTTTATATCAATCGATTTAACAAAAGAAGGGGTGGTGGGGCTTCTATGGGAGCGGATGGAAGGTCCTCCTGGGCTTTTTGATGCTAAAGAAAATGGGGCAGTGTGTGATGGCTGCTGTCTTAGCAGGAAACTCACTCGGAGGGGGGTAGAGAGCAGCTGGTTTTTGGGGGGAGTGTCAATGAGGGAAGTTCATCTAGGTTTCTGCATCTCTGGTAGCTCAGATGTTTTCACTTTGGAATAGACAAAATAATCTTCATCTCAACTCTGGGGTCTACGTGGGTCCCCACATTAAAGAGTGGTTAAGACTGACAAGCAGAGTAGGGGTGAGAGGTAGGGAAGGAGGTGCTGCGAGGACTGGCATTAGCAGAATAAAGGCTTTGACCTGAAAGTCTTTTGTGGGGAGAACTTCCTGAGGCTGGAGGCTGGGATCCTGGGGCCTGGGAGGAGGGTCGAAGCTTCAGAGTCAGGAATCTGACCTTGGAGGAGAGAACAGGTTCGAATTAATCATTATTCTAGGACGTTTACATCTGTGCTCAGTATTTGATGAGTCAGTTATAAATTATATCTTAAGTTCGATTTTTACTACGAGCAATTGAAAGTCAAAACATTCTTGTATTTAGACTGCCACTGTTCCCATTTCACAAATGGGCACACTTAGATCCCAGCACATTCTGAAGTCCCCGCTGTCACCTTCCCTAACTGCACAGGGAAGCACATTTTGGGTGACCGTGGAGAAGGGGGAGAGGGCATGGAGACTTGAAATAAACATTGAAGAAGAAGTATAAATCCCCAGAAAGACAAATGTGTGAAATCTCCTGGAAGTTCCTTTTAGAGAGAGCACTTATATTTAGTTGGGAGATTTGTGACTTTCCACCTAAGTTCCATGCTTGAGTCACTCTGCCTGGGCTGGAGTGCCTATCCCATCAGACTGGGGGTGTCTCGAGGGCAAAGTGTAAGTCAGACACGTTTCTGTCATATTTTAGCTTAGGCGATGGCCTGCAAAAAGCTGGATGGATGAGTCAGTGAGTTCCTCACAAATCTGGGGTGGGGCGGGGGGAGGGGGAGAGCCTTGAGCCAGGAGAAGACGGCCAGGGAACTCGATTATGGCTCCATTTACTGAGCATGACTGTTTGCTAAGCAACATCGTAGTGCTTCACAGCATCCTTTCTTTTCTTTTTTCTTTTTTTTTTTTTTTTGTCCCAAGCACACAGAAGTGCAATGGCTACTGCAGTTCTCTTTTTTATTTGAAAATCCAGAAACATCAAGTCATTTGTTCATGATCATGGAGCTGTTGCAAACCAGGACTCCTGCTCACTAGTGTTGCTAATTAGCTAAGGGCTTTGGAGTGTTTGCTTGGGGGTCTCCTTCAGTGGGAGAAGGTAGACAGGGTAAAAAAGTGGTTAGAGCTGAGTCCTCAAGGCCCATAAGTCTGGAACTCAAATAATAATAGTGATATTTGTTATTCTAAATAGTAACAAAAGGGAGTGATGTCAGAAACATGGCAGGGTGAGAGATGTCTCCAGATCTCTCCCTTTGAAACAACAATAAGCTGAACATCTAAAACTCAACAAAAAATACCCAACCTGCACACAAGCACATCTGAGAGTGGGATCTGTGAATAAGAGCTACCATAGAGATAGCAAGAAGATGGCCATCTGCAAACTGGAAAGAGGGTCCTCATCAGACACAGATCTGCCAGCACCGGACACAGATCTTGGCCTCCAACCCTTAGAACTGTAATAATCAATATTTGCTGTTTAAGCCACCCAGTTTGTGGTACTTTTTGTCATAGCACCCTGAACTAAAACAATGATTAATAAATGTTGATGGTTGTTATCAAAAAAAAGTAAATTGTGACAAAAGCAATGTGATAATCATAGTAATACTTATTATTAGAAAAATAACAATACTTACAAGTAGTAATAGTTATACTTAAGTATTAGTAATACTTGTTACTACGATAGCAATATTTATAATACTAATTCTTATAAGCAACAATGACAATAGTGATAATAATGATAATATTTATTATAATAATAGTCTAGTCATCACTATAATACAGTAATACTGTTATATTATCTCCCAATTTATGAGAACATGTCACAAGTAAGACATGGTGCCAACCACTTTTCATAGATGATTTCCCCCCAGGCCCAGCCTCATTGTGTTCATTTCTTAAATGAGAATATTAAAAATCCTGATTTCATGATGTTATAGTGAGGGAGAATGGGAGTGACATGAGGTAAGGGGATGTCAAGTCTTTCAAATCAGTGTCTTGCAAACAGAGATGATTGATACGTACCTCAAAATGAATGACCAAGTATCTTTGGAAATCTGTGTCCTCAAATGGGTAAAGGATATGAATGGATATTCCATGGAAATAGATTCACACTGTTGGAAACCCAGTGGAGAAACAAGTCCTCAGATATTAGAATTGTAGCACAAAATGGGAAGACTCTCTGGTGGCCACTTGGGAATTCAAATCAAAAAAGCATTTGCCCTCTTACCATTTCTTTCTAATTATCTTACAGAGAGAATTACACATGTACAGAATTAAGTAAATACAAGGTTATTAATTGTAGCACTGTGTATAACAGCAAAATATTGGAAACAATCCGTCAGTAAAAGAGTAAATAAATAATTCTAATCCATACATGTACATGGGAATGGTATGCAACTGTGCAGAAAACTAAGGAAGCTGTCTTTGATTTAAAAAAATCTCTAGGATACACTGTTGAATGAAAAAAAAAAAAAAAACAAAGAGGTTCAGGAGAATGCATATAGTGGGAGAAAACAATTTACAAAACCCAAATAACATAAGATCTAATAGAGTAGTACCCGCAGGGCCTACATGTGTATGGGTAGTAAGCAAACATGACTGATGGTGAAAGAAACAAGAGTGGAAGTACGAGCTGCCAATTTTTAACTTTTAAAAATTATTTTAAAATTCTGGAACCAGGTAAATTAAACCTATGGATGAAAAAGGGGCCACATACTAAACCTGACTATCATCCATCTCCAGAACCTCATCTTCCAAAACAGGTCATACAAATTCAGAGACTGAAAGTAACCACATAGGATGGTCTAAGCATAAAAATACCTAACTAAAAGCAGATCATGGCAGATCCTTACCTCCTAGGCCTGTAGCTTTCTTGACAAAGGTCATCTTTACCTTAAGTGAGCCCATCGTCTTTTTGCATCTAAGATACTTAGTTGGGTTTTGAACCGGGACGCTGGTACTAAAAGCGTTTTCTGTCACAAGATACAACCTTCGCAGTTCTGGTTTGGTTCATTTCTAATGGCCAGAAAAAAAGTTTGCAGGGACCGTGCCTCACCACAACAGGTTAGCAGAGACCATAGAAGGCCACATTCTTATGTTGTTTCCCAAATAACATCTCTATTATTTACTATTGTGTACCCACCAATAAGTGTAAAAGAAGTGTGTGTTCTTCTATTTTGTCTTTTTTATCCATTCCCAGAGATTTCTCCTGCTTTGCTTTCTCCTACCTCCCTAATCTACCACCAATGGATTTCATGTAACTCCTCTTACATCTTCCTCTTTGATTCTAATGTTTCAAAGAAGCTGAAAACTGCCATTCTTTGGAGCATTTTTTCAATCCCTTGAGATTTTGCCTTCTGGAACTCATTGTCAAATAAACTCTTATAAGACTTAGGTGGACACTCTTTCGCTGGCAATCAAATCTACTGCCTTCTTTATTTAAACAGGATATAAGAAAAGAAATTAGGGAAATGCTGGAACCTACATTCTCCCTCTTAGAAATTTACAGTGCAGCATGTTAGTGTCCTGCAGGGTCAAAGGAGGAGAAAAAAATCAGACCTGTGTGACTTCATTTTCCAAATTGTTTTAGGAAGTCTTTGTTTGTTTGTTTGCTTTTTTAGGAATACTCAGGCTATTCTGCATCTTACAGACATCACTCTAGGGTGAGGAGTGTCACAGAAAGCAGTTAGCACAGGTCATCTGGTCCTCTGGGGCCTAGGACAAGGACTGTTTTAAGGTCATAGGCATTATAATCACAAAATGCTCATACTTACCTAGCACTTACCTGTGGCCCATTTTATAAAAGGAGAAAATGAAGCACAGAGATAAATATTAAAGGCATCCAGTAGCTGGCCAAGTGGTGGCATTGGGTTTTGAACCGGGACGTTGGTTCTGAAAGCGTTTTCTGCCACAAGATAACAACCTTAGCAATTCTGGTTTGGTTCATCTCTAAGGGCCAGAAAAAAGAAGTTTGCAGAAACAGCACCTCAGCACTGCTTGAAATTGCCTCGCTCGGCGCGCCCCCTGGTGGCCTGCCTGGGAAAGCGCATCTCTGGTTAATGACATTTTTCTGCTTGTGAAGTGCTCACAGCACTTTAGGGAGAAATCAATTTGGATTGAGGTCAAATTTGATTTACTGATCTGCATCCACAAAATCTCCTGTATGCACTCCCACTGCCAGTACATCACTCCATCTCCCCTATCACCCTAAGTCAGTGGGAACTTAACAGTCCTTGAAATTCCCCCTCCCAAAATATCCCCCCTGCCAATACTTCCCTACACCCCACTGCCTCCCTTTTGCTGACTGTGATGTCCCCTGGGTGACAAATCAGCATCATATGCATTTGCCCGACATCCACTCTGGCCTCTCTGGGATATGTTCTGGAGCTAGACCAGAATGTTCTTTTCAAAACGCACATAATTATCTTGACATAACCTAGCTAAAAAGTACCTTAATGTTCCCAGATGTCTTTGAAAAATGGAATTCTTATCAGTTCTTGTAAAGACCTTGTCCTCATTAGTTTCTTCATCATAACTGTCAGCATATGATTTTTCTTTTCCGGGAATGCTTTTTGCTAGCTAATCACCAGGCCCATCTCTGTGCATCTTTTTAAACTTACATGCGCTTTTCTCAGAAGGGAAGATGAAAGAGTGATTCCTCCATTTTTCTCTTTTGCACAACAGATCACATTTTAAAAAATACTCAGAAGTTTCTATTATATCTCTGTTTTTTTTTTTGGGGGGGGAGGGATAAGATGTCACAAAATGAACAGGAACATACTGGGTATACTAAGTCTGGACCAGTTCCTGATGCCACTGTCAACTGGCAGAAATATAGAGAATATAGGGACACAGTGAATTGTACCAAGAATGTGCAACTGTGCTGGCTGGAAAATTACTGCTTGGCTATGTCCACGGGAACATAGGCTGTCACCTATAAGAACATAACATCCTAACAATAAGCTTTCTGCTTCTGTACCCCTGCTTGAGCACCCGACCTGTGGGTCGACGGATAATGAATAGAAGAAAAATAGACCTTTATGTTTAGACAGAATGAAGAATGGGATTTGGGGCTCAAAAACTCTGTGCCTCTACATTTCGGAGCTGCTTTATTTGGGGTCTGCATACCCCTGACAGACCCAGCTGACTGAATAAAGAGTGTGTTCCCTATAACTCACTGAGTTCTGGTGGTCCATGTGTCTTTCGGGGGCTGGCGGCTGCAACACAACCAGCAAAATCCAGCCTGTGAGATGCTCTTACAGGCCCAGGGGCTCAGATTCTACAACAGAGATTATACTGAAGTGAATATAATATTCAGAAGGGTCTGGGGGATGGAGGAGCATCAGAAAAGAAGGATTATTTCTGTGTGACTTCCTTTATTGCAGTGGTCATCAGTCTTCATTTTAATGATGTATTTCTGTATCCTACTGGGATCATAATGAAACCAGAGGCAATCGAGTCTGGGACTCATACTGCCTGTTTTGCTTTTAGCCAATAGATCAACACAGGAGTTGGGCTATTTAGAATAAGTGTTCATTAGAGAATTGCAATTCCTAGAGATGCCAAAGAGCTAACGCTCAAAGGCTCTCAGGGTATCTTGGATACACAGATTATATAGGGAAAAATCATTCACTATGGAAACTACAGAGTTGGTATCTTGAGTGCTACTGATTGGATGATTAAAGGGGAAGGAGGTCACTGATCATTGTGTCTGGTTCTGGAATCAGTCATGGCACCACCCATCTGATCCTGTGGCCTGAGGATGAAACCCTTCTAAAGCCAAGGTATTATCTTTGGTCCAAAGTTTAACCAAGCTTATTTGTCCTAAAGCTTAATGATTTGAGGAGCAGGCCTACAGAGGACAAGGAGAGGGAGGTGGGGGAGGGGTGTTGGCTGCAAATGAGTTGTAAAGCCTTTACTTGGGCAAAACCAGCTTGAATCAAAGGAAAGAAAAGACTATATTATAAAAATGAAGTTTGTGTGAGGTTACAAGTTATAAGGTAAGAAGAAGTGAGGCCAGGAATACCATGAGGCCCATAATACAGGATCTTTATCAGGTCCTCCTTCAGTAAGATCCTCGAAGACAGATGTTATTCTCAAATTCCCTGTCTAAACAATGGGACAGTGTTTGGCAAGAAGCATTGCTCAAAAAAATATTTTTCTTAATTGGTCCACGAAAGGGTGACTAATAAGTCTTCTGATGTGAGACCGTGCACCATCTGGCCGTGTCCAGGATGTCAGGGAGCCATTCTGCCAGACATGGGCACTCACAGGCAGTGAAAAGAGGTGGCCAGATAAAATCCAGGACACACATTTGAATTTGAATTTCAAGTGAACGATGAGTCATATTTTAGTCAAAGAGGTATGGCTCCTGTATTGGAGGCTAGAACCACAAATAATTTCCACACTTCAACAACGAACCGTTTTTCCTACAAGTTTGTCTCCAGTAGGCAATTGATATGGAACATACTTTACTAAAACTTGATCCATTGTTTATTTGGATTTCAAATTTTGCTAGGCACCCTGTGTTTTATTGGCTCAACTTGGCACCCTGTCGTGGAAATCTCCTCCTGGGGATTCAGTGAGGCATATGTCCAGGTGGTTTGTACTTTTCATGAAAACTCGGGATGTGCAAATCTTGGCAAAAGGACTGAAATGCCAGGGTTTTACAACACTTCTCAGAACCCATCGCAGCTCCATAAATTCACAAGACCCAGAATCCAGGTGTGAAGGAAGGACACCTAGGCTGGAGGACCTGGCTGGGCTCTGGGCAGGGAGTCTCTCCTTGAGTTGTACAGCCATTAGGCAAGATTTTTAGTACCCCTATTTAAGAGATGAACACAATGAAGCTGGCCCCAGGGAAAAATCATCTATGAAAAATGGTTAACGTTGTGTCTTACTTGAGATTCGTTCTTGTTAATTGACAAATCCCAGGAGAGGCACTGGCTCAGTTCAGATCAAGTCCCACACTGATTCCTGGGAATGTTCCCACCCGCCTTCCCAGCCCTTCACTTCCTCCTCCCTTCCACCCTGTGTGTGTGCTAGGCAATGCCCTCATCCAACCTGTGTTTGAGTGTCATCTTCCATTCCCCGGTGAGGAGCGGAAGAGGGAGACACCTCACTATTCTCAGTGTCAGGAATGGGGTTTCTATCCTAACCCACAGTCCGGCTTCCCCATCATGCACAATGGGGAGGTCACAGTCCCAGTGTGTCCCAGCTCTCCAGTCCACCAAGCCCCTTCCCATCTGGCAACCATCAAAATGTTCTCTGTATCTGAGTCTTTTTCTGTTTTGTTTGTTCACCTATTTTATTCTTTAGATTCCACATATAATTGAAATCATATGGCATTTGTCTTTATCTGACTTACTCCACTCAGCGCAATACTCTCTAGGTCCATCCATGTTGTTGCAGATGGCAAGATTTCCTTTTTTTATGGCTTAGATAATGTTCCATGGTATATATGCACCACATCTTCTTTATCCATTCACCCAAAACACTAATTTGAAAAGACGTGCATACATTTGCTTGTTGCAGCATTATTACACTCTCCAGGGTACAGAGGCTACCTCAGTGTCCTCAATGCCCCTCTTCACTCCACAGGTTTGGTGTAAGAACTGCCACATTCAATGGAGAATGAGTAGAAAGAATGAGAAGGAGGGCTCCCAGACACCATGTCAGTGAAGGCCCTGTCCCTCCAAGCTTTCTGGATCCCCAAGGGACACCTCTGCCCGAACCCCTGGAAGCCTGCATGGGTAACCCAGACTGCATTTGGCTACAGTGTGACTCTGAGCTGGATGGGCTGGTGCCCACAGTCTCTGCCTTGTCTTCCCCTGCTTATGACATAGCTCAGGTCGTAGAAGCTTATGGATGTTTTGAAGAGGACAGAGTTCCTTCACTCGCCTTTATCAGTATCTCTCTGCTATCTGAGAGTTGTTAGCGGGTTCGGTCCCCCACCGCCTAGCTCCCTTAAGGCTTCTGACGCCTGCAGCACAGGAGCAAGCTGGAAATTCTACAAAGCCTCTGGGATGCTTAATCCCATATATTTCAAAACCTGTGGCTTTAGGTCACGGCAGAATTTATAAAGGATCTTTCTGCCTTTCCTTCTCTTGTCCCTTTTCCTTTGAGTGTGCTTCCATACCCAAACTAATGGGTTAGAGACATTTCTATGTTTTTCCTGGTAGGAAATACACTGCAGAAACTGGAACCTTTGGATTTGATCTGGGTTTTTTTTTTTTTTCCCTATAAGAGAAAACTATGTCTGTATATCTGGAAGATAAGTTCTCAAATGAAGTTAGCTTTCTCAAAAAAAAAAAAAAAAGTTAGCTTTCTCTGAGTCTCAGTGTTCTTATCTGTAAAGTAGGAGGGTAATAACCTTACCTCAGAAGATGGCTGTGAGTGACCATTTTCCTCTTAGATTTCAGTCTGTTTTTCTTCTTTATATGTTAGATATTGTCGAAGTTCAGGGAAAAAAAAGAGAAAGGAGTAAAACCAATGAATCCCTGAAGCGGTAATTAGTAAAAGCTTATTATGCACACACCAAAATGACATCTAACAAACCAGAAGCACTCAAATCAAAACATGGAATGAGGCTCAATGGTATATTGTTATAAAGCAGCATATTCAGTGATGAAGCAGTTTGACGGTGTCTTCACCATCTTTACGGTGATCAGTTACAACTTTTGAATTTTCTTAAATAACAGGAAATTGATTAGCAGTCACCTCATATCAATTTTGGGGAGCAATTTAAGTTTCGCTTATGATTTTCAGAGGCATAAGCAAGAAGTGACCCAGGTCAAGTTAACCTCCCTTGTCTTGCAAAAATAAGTTAAGTTAAGCTTTGCGTGCTTGACTAAATTGATTTTGTCTGCTTAGGGAATTTTTAAGTCTGGTCTCTATTTGTTTTTAATTTTGACAGTATAGCAGTCCTATGTCTGTAGTTAGTGCATGTTGTAAAACTTTCTATCAGGTTGCTAGTTGTCATTTCGTTTGGCTGTGAAAAATTATTTTAAAACAATTTTTATTAAATTTACTGGGGTTGCATTGGTTAATAACATATAAATTTCAACTTTATAATATGACATCTGTGTACTTCACTGTGTGATGAAATACACTTTTTTAAAGTGCACTCAATGCAAAGGCTCAGAAGGAATGTTTTGGGATTTTGGTGTGGTTTTTTTTTTTCCCCCTTACATGAAATTTGAAGTTTGAGCATTCTCTGCCTTCTAGTTAACCTGAGGGCATAATTTTTTAAAAAATCCTTTCTCAATCTGCTTCCAATATAGAAAAGTTGCATTGGAGATATACAAATATTATCCAAGTATTATCAATAGTAGTAGCTTACTCATTTAAACTGAGCCAATATGCATGACATAGGTATATACTCATTTGGATCATATAAGAAGAGTAGAGACAAATTTAGGTTAAATTTTAAAAACAAATCTACTGAAGTATAGTTTACATGTCACAAAATGCATCCATTCAAGTATACAATTCAAAGATTTTTAATAACTTGTGTGGTACAACCACATTATAGGTGAGTGGGAATAATCTTTATCTATGTCAAAAGGCATCCGGCTATCTAAATAAACTCGAAAAAAAAAAAAAAAACATTAGATCTTGTTTCCTTAGTCAGGCTTGTGAAATCTTGAGTTATAGTTCTGAAGTGTCTTACAGACCTTTCTTTTTTGTCTCAGGTCTGTTTGGTATCTGTTGTCGATTGTCTTAAATACTTCTGCATAAATAGTCTCAGAGATGACTGGATAAATGATTTCGAAAAACAGGATAAAGTCATACTAAGCAAGGCTCTAATATCTAGATCTCTCCAATAAATTCATCTTTAGAGGTATCAAAAATTGTATTCAATATTTGTACAATCTTTGATGATCTCTCTGGCACTTTTGTCTGAGTGGGGACCTAGAGGGGAAACTGAGAATGAAAATGTTCACACACTCTTAGGAAAAGACTGTTCTGTTTCCATGATAGGTAGCCAGTAGGACTGGTTTTAAATTCCTCTGATCAACAACTTGCTTCAGTAAACACAGTTTCAAAGACAATGAGTAAGTAATAGCTTCTAACTTCTGAAAGTCAACCAGTTAGGAATGGTCACACTCCAATGAACACACATCTGAGTGCCAATTAATTGACAAGGGTTATATCTGAGTGATCAAAATTCTATAGGTGATGTCCACCCACTCATGCCTCTGAGAGTTCATCAATTCCCTACAATTTGCTTTGTTTGGAGAGACTACACCTGACTACCACAGCACTCCCTTGCTATAATAATCAGTAAACTCAGTTTTACCTATTTCAGATATTGAGTTGTAGTCTTATCATCTTTCACGAGTTTAAAAGCACAATGTGATAGCACTACACATCTCCAGAATAACTAGAATGAAAACGATGGGAAAAAAACAAGGGCTGGCAGGAATGTAGAATGAGGATATTCAGCTGTTGGAAGTGAAATCAGTGTAACCTCTCCTAGGTATATACCCAACACAATTTTGTTCACGTATTCATTATGAGACATCTACTAAGCTCTATTTGTAATAGCCCCAAACTGGAGCCTACTTAAAAGTCCATCAATAGTAGAATGGATAAATAATTTGTGGCATATTTACATGATTTCCCCCCAGCTTTATTGAGATATAATTGACCTATGATGCTGTGTAAGTTTGAGATGTATGTACAATGATAAAATTTCTTACTGCAACAGGTATGGGCAACCTCAACTACATGCAACAACCCTGTGGATGGATCTCCAAGCCCAATGAGTCCATTTATGTATGATACAAAATGAGATAAAGTCAGTTTGTGCCACTAGAAATCAAGATAGTGGTTATCCCTCGAAGGCTTGGATGGGAGCAAGGGGTGAGGGCAATTTCTGGGGTGTTGGTAATGTCTCCTTGCTGTCATAGATGCTCTTGAGATGGGTACTTTCAGTTTGTGAAAACTTATCAACCTCTACCTGCAAACATCTAATTCTGAATGCCTACTCTTCTTGCGGTTATACAATGCCCTTCCTCTCCTCTGAGGACCCAAGGTGCCTTACATCATCCCTAGCTCAGAATGTCATACATACCTGTTTTCCTTTCTATCCCTGAATCTCTCCAGCATGTGGGGTCTCTGACTCTGAGTATGTGGGGTTCCCATATACATGTATGTAATTAAATTTGGTTGTTTTCTCTTGTGAATCTATCTCATGCCAATTTGATTACTGGACCATCCAGAAGAATCTAAAAGGTAGAGGAAAGTGTCTTTTCCCCCACACCTGATGATTTGGGTCTTTCAAATTCTTTACAATGTGATATTGGAGATGATATTCTCAAGGCTCAAATCGTTGTTCTAATATTATTTTAAACTCTTTGCATAAGCCCTTCCATTATTTTATGATTTTTTTGAAAAGTTACACTCTTTTAACGATGTGGAATTTATTTTAATATAAGAATTCCATATACAGCCATGTGTCACTTAACAACAGGGGTACATTCTGAGAGATGCATAGTTAGGTGGCTTCATTGTCGTGCAAACATCGTTGAGTGTGTCACACAAACCTAGATGGTGTAGCCTACTGCAAACCTAGGTTATATGGTACAGCCCATTACTCCTAGGCTATGAGTATGTTACTGTACTGAATGCTGTAAGCAATTGTAACACAATGAGAAGTGATTGTATATCTAAAAATAGAAAAGTACAGTAAAATTATGGTACACAGTATTTTTATACAACTGGCAGCACAGTAGGTTTTATTTACACCAGCATCACCACAAGCATGTGAGTAATGCATTCCACTCTGATGTTTTGATGGCTATGACGTCACTAGGTAATAGGAATTTTTCAGCTCCATTATAATCCTATGGGACCACTGTCATATGTGTGGTCCATTGCTGAATGAAATGTCATCATGTGATACATGACTGTAAATCATTTCCAAATGTCCCACTGTTGTTAAAAAGGGGAGTGTGTCTTTATTTCTAAATATTGGTGCCTATTTTGGTGCCTGGCATATAGTGGGCCTTTGGCAATGTTAAATGGATAACTATACTTCTTAAAAATTTATGTTTTTATTTTTCAGTTACAGTTGACATACAATAAATTAGTTTCAGGTCTACAATGTAGTGATTAGACATTTACATAACTTACAAAGTGATCATTGTGATAATTCTAGTACCTACCTGATATCATGCATATAGTTACTGTAATATTATTGACTATATTCCCTCTGCTGTACTTCTATATTTTACTTTTTTGACTCAACTACATACTGTGTTCAGTAGCTGCATCACATTTTAAAGCATTTAAACCTTTCTACTTTTGGGGAGGAAAAACTTTTCTTTACTCTCTTAGGTTCTGTGACTAGGGGCCTGCAAAAATAGACAAGAGACAGAGCCGCAGGATTATTTGATCAAATGCACCTTGCTAGTTTCCTTCCTGTCTAACAAAGGAGTATTTATGCATATAGGAGCTAACGAAAGTAGCTAGCTTGCTAAATGGTTAAAATTAGAGGCTTATATACCTGATTTTGCAAGGGACAGGGAATGGGGTAAAAGGTCTTCTAGGGGAAAAACAAGTAGGTTTCCTTAGGAAGAAAAATAGGGTTTTAAGAGAAAAAAAGGGGAGATAGGAAACTTCATGATAATGTTTGTCTATGTGGGTGTGAATGGTTTTTCCATCTTCTTAGGGCTCATAAAACTTTCCAGAGATGGGAGTTATAATAACAGGTTTACTTCCTTTCCACCTCTGGGAGAAGGCCATCTCTTGAAGAGGGAATTTTTGGCAGCCTTAGTTCTCACAATTTTCTGCTTTTGGACAGATAAGGGACACCCTGAGAAGGGTTCTTTCTGTGTCTGTTGACTCTCAAATGTCTTCCATTTAAAGTAATCTTCATCCCAACTCTGGGGTACACACAACCAACTAAATCTCTCTACAATAGCTTAAGCCACTGTCTTGTCCTTATGTGATTGGCTTTTTAAGGTTAGTGTTAAGAGTCAATGAATATATTTTTAGTCCAGTTTCAGTGATTTGTGCTCAGTGTTTTAGCATGTGGGTAATTTAATCATGACATAATCTGGCCTGTCATCCCTTCCCCAGTGTCTTTATTGCACACTCTCCTTCCTGCTCCCATGTATTTCCTTCCATGAACCAGTGGTGCTTACATCTTACATCATGTCACCTTTCTCTGCCTGCATTTCATCTCTTTCAGCATACCGAGCTCCTGGCAGAATGGGACCAAATCACACTCATCTTTATCTCCTTTGGTCCCTGTGTGCAAGGCTGGGAGCATGCCTGATACTTGTTACAAGATTTTGCTGTGTGAATTAGCAAACATCAGAGATTTTAAGCTTCCCTTCTTTCGGTTGGGGCCGGGGATGTCCTCGACAATCGAGCATCTATGTGCAGACTGTGGGAAGTTGAGAATTGTGTGGGGCTTGAGAATGAGTCACCCCTAGATGTGCCGCTGTGACATGCAGAATATTTTGAGCTGAAAATAATAAAGGCCCAGGAGGTTCAGGAAGAACTTTTGACTACTGCCTAAAAGAACTTAAGGAAGAGGACCTGCTCCAAAAAGGGAGATGTCATCATAGATAAATATAGTTTAACATGAACTAGTGTGACAAATAGGAAGGAACCTAGCAAGGCTCATTTGATTAAAGACTTCGCTGTGTCCCACTGTCTCAAGATGCCCCAACAAAGAGTTTACTAAACATTAACTCTTTTCATCCCCTCACAAATTGACTTCCCTCCAAAGTCCTAGACACCTGCTTCCCACTCCTTGTTCCAGAATGACATCTTGCCTTCCTGTCTGTGGAATTTTTATGCTTATGTGAATTCCCCGTGCACACATATTAAAACTGGATTTTCTCCTGTTACTCTGTTTCATGTTCAACCAGCAAGAAGAAGTGAGAGGAAAAGAGGGAAAGTTTCCCCACTCCCAACAAGTGTAAGAGGACAGAAAGAGCATGGCGAGTGGGTCCCATGTTATAAGGCTGCTATGTCAGGGTCCCTGATGGTCAAATTTATGTAGAGAGGAGAATTAAAAATGTTAATCAAACCACAATCAGAGACTGAAATATGCTGATCAGCCTTGCAGCCAGACTAGGAGGACACCTGTAGAACAAAGGAAGATTTCTACTGGGATTGCTAACAATCCTTTCCCCACACCTGTGGGAAGCAGGAACCCATGAATTATAGGCTGAAAACTGCCAGTAGGTCTATCATTCTAGTAGTCTTACCTTTTCACACTACGTACTCTTCTCCTTCCTCACTGTATATCCACATTAAAGGAAATGGAAACTAAAAAATGACATATAAACTGAATTCCCTGAACACTCAGAGTCTTTCCCAGCATCTTTATTCTGTCTCTCTCTCATTGTCTCTTTCACTCTCCTTCTCACTCTCTGCCTCGGAGAGGACACCACTCACCACTCTGTCTGTAGAGTGTTACCCTTTTTCTGATAAACTTTCCTTTTGACTCCAACTTTGGTGTGTGTGCTGAATTCTTTCTACACCCTACACCAAAGGACCCTCTTCTACTCTCGATGCAGGGCTTGTTCTCCTTCCCCCCAACCCCCCCTCTCCTCATCGGGGAAATTTGCCCTGTCCTATATTATAAGGGTCAGGGATATTGCTGACCAAGAAGGGAAGGTTTGCTGGTGTGAGGCCCAGCTGGAAGAATACACAAGATGCAGATATGAGGATGAAATGGCAGGCACCAACTTTATTGTGTGGAGCACACTTCTGTTGGAAAGTGCAGTTCTACTGGGGAGTTCAGTCCTATTGGGGAGTGCATGGTGCACTCAATCTTACACGCACTTCTTCTACTCCCCTTTCTTGTGCTCCCCTTCTGTTCTCTCTTTCTGCTTTCTCTCCTACCTCTCTAGGAGACAGCATGTCTCCTCACATAGCAGAGTACAAAAGTGGCCTTCGGCCACACATGTGTGATACAATAAGCTGAAGTATGTTTTCATATTTTCTAAATCTGGCTGCAGATTCCTATTCCTAGCTGTGGGCCTAGATCACAGCCAGACCTTGGACCAGCCAGACCTTGGGCCAGTCAGGCATGGTGCCCACATATATCATCACGCGTTTAAACAAATCTTAGATTCATGTCATCTGGTGATTCTACTTCTGGGTATATATCCAAAAGAACTGAAATCAGGGTCTCGAAGAGATATTTGTACTTCTATGTTCACAGCAGCCCCAAAATGGAAACAACTCAAGTTCCATCTATGAAGGAATGGATAAATGCAAGGTGGTCTATCCATACTAAGCAATCTTATTCAGCCTTAAAAGCAAGGAAATTCTGACACAGGCTACAACATGGGTAAATCTTGAGGACATTATTCTAAGTGATATAAACCTGACAAAAGATGGTAAATACCATACAATTCCATTTCTATGAAGTATCTACAGTGGTAAAATTCATAGAGACAGAAAATAGAATGGTGGTTGCCAGAGCCCAGGAAGATGGGGAATTGGGAGTGTTTAGTTGGGGACAGAGTTTCAGTTGCAGTTTTGAAAGATGAAAAGAATTCTTGAGATGTGAAGGTACAAAAATGTGAATATATTTAACACTATCAAATTGAACACTTCAAAATGGTTAAAATGGCAAATTTTATGTTATATTTCTTTAACCACAATTTATTTTATTTTATTTATATATTTTTTATGCCTACAGTACTCAGTCTTCTATGTGGTTTCCCATTCAAGTACTAACCAGGCCCAACCCTGCTTTGCTTCCAAGATCAGACTGTTCAGGGTAGCATGGCCACAGGCTATTTAACTACAATTTTAAAACAATCTTAGTACAGTGCCTTGAGGGTAACCACAGAAGCCTCCACATCTGATAACATCACTGTAGAGACTCCCGGCCCACCCACCCCTGCCCTGCCTACTCAGGGATAGAGTTGTCTTATATGGGTTCTTAGCTCATTTTAGAGAGATCATCAGCTGCAGCTCCACCTGGTTTAACCTCACTGACTTCGATCCAGTGATCCAGGGTCTGCTCCGGCAGTCCGGTAAGTGTGGATAACACTTCTTCTGTAGGAGACAGGGCACATAGGTTCAGATATTCCCAAACACCTTGGCAATCCCAGCATACAGTTACTCAGCTTGATTCTTTCCATGCCAAGGGTAGAAAAGACCCATTTTTTGGAAGAAAGTAGAAGGAGCTAGGAGCTGCGTGTATGGGGGGAGTGAGGGGAGAGATGAGATGAGTATTTGAATGCTCTAAGGCTGTTTTTTTTTTTTTGATTCATGTATAAATAATATTAACGGGTAAAACTTATTCAGGGTTTAAGATTGATGGGCCATTGATTTTAGTCTCTTATATATGCTGATTTGTTTGTTAAACACCCAGCAATTCTAAAAAATGGTGGTAAAACACACAAAATTTACCGTCTTAATAATGGACTCTATTATTATTGACAGTATTTCCTAAAAAATTGTGGTAACATACACATAACATAAAATTGACCATTTTAAATTATTTTTAGGTGTACAGTTCAGGAATGTCAAGTATAGTTATATTGATGTGCAACCAGTCTCTAGAACTCATCTTGCCCAAGTTAAGCGCCATAACCATTAAATAATAACTCCCCACTTCCCCTCTCCCAGTCCCTGGCAACTACCATTCTACTTTTTTTTTTTTTTCTTTTTTTAAAAAAAAATTTCAATTACAGTTGTGACTCAATATTACATTAGTTTTAGGTGTGCAGCATAGTGGTTAGACATTTATATACCATATGAGGTGATCTCCCTGATAAGTCTAGTCCCCACCTGACACCATACATAGTTATTATAATATTGACTATATTCCCTGTGCTATACTTCGCATCCCTCTGACTATTTTGTAACTACCAATCCGACATCTTAATCCCTACACCTTTTATACCCAACCCCCCATCATTCTACTTTTTGTCTCTGAATCTGACTACTCTAGGTAATTCACAGAAGTGGAATCATACAGTATTTGTCTTTTGGTAACTGGTTTCTTTCATTGAGCATAATGTCCTTAAAGTTCATTCATGTTGTAGCCTGTGTAAGAATTTCCTTCCTTTATAGGTCATGTTTTTTTGCCCTGCAGAAATGTGATGAGGAGACATTCCAAGCCCCAAAAGAATAGGAAATAGTCTCTTGATTTCTGATTTGGAATGAAGAGCAGTCTTCCCTCCCTCCAGGCAACTGGGAGGCCACACTGGTTTGATGCTTGAAACTGATCTGGGCTAGAATCTCTCCCTCCCTATAAATTCCATCTCTTTCTGCTCTATTCCAAATTCCAAATCTGTTTCACTCTGCAGGCAACAAAACACAAAGCCATCAAGTTTCTCTCTCCTTGACCAAGTCTCGCAGTCACCTATCAAGGAAAGGAGGAAATAATGATGATAATAGTAAGAGTTTCCTCTGTTTTACTGAGAAGGGTGGACAAAGAGCAGTATTGATGATGCAGGATAGGGCAAATTTCCCCGAGGTGGGGGAGGGTTGGTGGGGAGGGAGACCAAGCCCTGCACCAAGAGAGGAGGAAGGTCTTTTGGCGGAAAGTGTATAAAGAATTCAACACACACCAAAGTTGGAGTCAAAAGGAAGGTTTATTAGAAAAAGGGTAACACTCTACAGTGTGGTGTCCTCTCAGAGGCTGAAAGCGAGGGGGACAGTGAGAGAAACAGTGAGAGACAGAGTAAAGGCACTGAGAGGGGTCCTGAGTGTTTAGCAAATTCAGTTTATATATCATTTTTTTTTTTTTTAGTTCTTGTGAATTATAGTTTAAAAGACTTTGTTAACCCATTTCCTTTAATGTGGACATACAGTGAGGAAGGGGAAGAGTATGTAGCATGAAAAGGTAAGAATATGTAGAATGAAAGGCCTGCTGGCAGTTTCCAGCCTTTAATCCTTAGGTTTCCCATAGTTTTAGCCACGGAGAATGACTCGGTTCCTCTTTCCCCTTCACAGGTGTGGAGAATAGGCTGTTAGTAATCCCAGGAGAAATCTCTTTTTGTGTTGCAGGTGTCCTCCTGGCCTGGCTGCAGGGCTGATCAGGATATTGTAGTCTTTGATTACGGTTCTCTTGCCTCCTACTCAGCATTAGTATGTAGCTTGTGCAAAATCAGATCACTGATACCTGGCAGAGCTGGATGTGAACCTGGGTGATATGGCTTCAAAAATCAGCACTCTTATCCACTCAGCTCATAGCAACTGAGTAGCTACTAGGTGCCAGGCACAGCACTCTTCAAGCAATCCTTCCAGTAACTTTGAAATGTATTAAGTCCTATTTACATTTGAAACCAAGGCTTAGAGATGAATGACTTACCCAATATGTCCTTTTACCACTGCTCTGCCACGGTTTTCTATTCCCAACTCCCAGGGCCAAGGGTGGATGGGCATTCTGATAGCTATCTGTCTTGGTTTCTCTGCAGATCTTAGCCTCCTCCTCAACTCCATCTGGGATGCTGTGTCAGCATGTTCGTCTATTTGGCCGGAAGCTGGTCCGCAGGCGGACCGTGGAGCCAAGAGAAGGGTCTGAAATTGGCTTGGCCCGTTGTCTGAGCACCCTAGATCTGGTGGCCTTGGGTGTGGGCAGCACCCTGGGAGCAGGCGTATACATCCTGGCTGGTGAAGTAGCCAAAGAGAAAGCTGGACCGGCAATTGTCATCTGCTTTTTGGTGGCTGCCCTGAGTTCCGTGTTGTCTGGGCTCTGTTATGCAGAGTTTGGGACCCGGGTTCCATGTTCCGGTTCTTCCTATCTCTACAGCTATGTCACGGTGGGACAATTGTGTGCCTTCATCACTGGATGGACCCTTATACTCTCATATGTTATCGGTGAGATGATGGGGATGATGGGGAAAACAAGGGACTGCAGATCAGGACTATAGGAAGAAGGGATTGGAGTCTTCATCCTCATTCATAAATGCTTTATTTACCTTGTGAGGGGAAATGGGTAAGAGTGTCAGAACACTCCCAAACTTCATTCTACTCAACTCTATCCTTCTTTTCTTAAATTACTGAACAAAGAATCAGGAAGAAGTGGGAATTGTAGGAAGTGGGGAAGAATTCCCGCGGGTGACAGAGAGACATATTCTTCAAGGCTCAACACTCTCACCACTGTGAGGTCTTTGTTCAGCTGTTGCTTCCGTGAAACTCTCCACTACCCAATTTAAAATTTCAGTGCCCACCTCCTAGCCCTCCAGCTCCCACTTCCCTATTGCTCTACACAACACTGATCTCCTCCTGACATCTTAGTTTCCCTGTTTTGTGAAACATCTGTGCCTGCTCTCCCCACCCTGCAAAAAAAAAAAAAAAATTCTTTGAGATTATGTATTTTGTGTTTTTCTCCTCAAAATATATCCCTTGGCACCCTAATAGGGATGCAAAACATTTGCAGATGAATGTTACTTCTTTTGCCCTACAGGTAGTGCCAGTGTGGCCAGGGCCTGGAGCTCCACCATCGATAGCCTGACTGGGAACCATATTTCTCGGGTCCTGCAGGGCAGTTTCTCTCTGCATGTGCCTCACCTGGCCAAGTACACAGACTTTATCTCACTAGGCCTGGTGCTGCTGCTCACTGGTGAGACAGGGGTCAGAGACACAATGGGAAGAGTGGGGCACGGATAAGGAGCTAGGATGGGAAGGGCTTCGAGATGGCGAAATGGTGGGTGAATTAGAGACTGGATAAATGGACACGTGGTGGGAGAGGCAGGAAGACAAAACGTAGACCACTGTTTCCCACCCTTGGCGCTACTGGCATTTTGAGCTGGATCATTCATTTGTATGTGTTGGGGGTGGGGCTGTCCTATGTTTTTGTTGGGATTCGTTTTTTAAAAAATCATTTTAGGATATTGAGTGATCTGCCAATGATCTACTCACTAGATGGCCATGGCACCTACTCCATCAAATGGGACAATCAGAATGTCTCCAGACATTGCCAAATGTCCCTTGGAAGATGAAGCCACCTCCATCTGAGAACTATCAACTTAGACAGACACATTTCTTCCTCTGTGGTGAAACCAAAGTTTTTAAAAATGATGTTGTTTAATTAAAACAAAATTGAGGTGAAATTCACATAATGTAAAATTAACAATTTTATTTTATTATTTTCTCCCACTTTATTAAGATCTAATGACACCCATCACATTGTGTAAGTTTATGGTGTCCAATGTGATTTGATACATATCTATACTCTGAGATGGCAACAACAGTAAGAAATTACCCATTTTACAGTATATGATTCAGTGGCACTTAGTACATTTGCCATGTTGTGGAACCATCGTCTTCACCTAGTTCCAAAATATTTTCATCATTTCAAAAGGAACCCTGTCCCCATTAAGCAATCACTGCCCATCCTGCTTCCCCCCGTCCCTGGAAACCACTGGTCTGCTTTCTGTCTCTATGGAGTCAGCTATTTTTTATTCAACTATGTTTTATATTTCACCTTTCCCACAGGTCTACTGGTTCTGGGAGCTAGTGAGTCAGCTCTGGTTACCAAGATGTTCACAAGTGTGAACCTTTTGGTTCTCAGCTTTGTCATCCTCTCTGGCTTCATTAAGGGAGACCTACACCACTGGCAGCTCACACAACAGGACTATGAAGAGGCCAAATCTGGATCCAATGACACCTACAGGTTAGGAGGCAATCTTGGTCATGGCAGTGTCTGTGCTTGGGGGCGGGGGGCCAGGGGGGTGGTGGAGTAGGAATATGTTAGGGAACAGATCTGAGCTGATGGGTCCAGTTGATGAGGACTGTGGTCTTGACTGAAGCATCCAGTAGACATGGCTGAACACAGCTCACCCATGTTCTTCCTTGCACCATCTCTCACCACAGCTTGGGCCCTCTGGGTTCTGGAGGGTTTATACCTTTTGGCTTTGATGGGATTCTCCATGGAGCAGCTACATGTTTCTACGCATTCGTTGGTTTTGATTGCATTGCTACAGCAGGTAACATGGTCATTCCGTCCCATTTGGGGTTTGGACACAATTTAGGCTGCCCTTGGGCATAGGATGTTAAAAAGTTAACCTGCTTTGGAGGTTTAAGAGTATTTTGTGCTTTCATCTTGGTGTGTTTTCCTGAACCAATGCTTCTACCTGTCCTGCAGGGGAAGAAGCCCGCAATCCTCAGCGTTCCATCCCCCTGGGCATTGTGATCTCGCTCTTCATATGCTTCTTGGCATATTTTGGTGTCTCAGCGGCACTCACCCTCATGGTGCCCTACTATCATATTGATTCTGACAGCCCCTTGCCACAAGCTTTTCACTATGTCGGATGGGCCTCTGCCAAATATGTTGTGGCTGCTGGCACCCTCTGTGCTCTTTCATCCAGGTCAGTGTCAAAGTTTCCTCTCCATCTACTTCAGATTCTCAAGTGCCCCAGCCTTAGATGGAGAGATGAGAGGAAGAGACACCTTACCCCATGTAGGCTGGGGAGCAGAAGCCCTGGTGTATCCTGCTCTCCACATCTTCACACTCATTCCCATTTTTTCCTCCAGCCTTCTGGGTTCCATGTTCCCCATGCCTCGAGTGATCTACGCGATGGCAGAGGATGGGCTCCTTTTCCGGGGACTTGCCCGGATCCATGCCCGCACTCACACTCCCATCACAGCCACCATCGTTTCTGGAACCCTTGCAGGTAAATAAACAAAACCCACCCCTTTTCTGATCAATTTCCTCAACTTGGACACTTCCAGTGGTTTCTCACCTCATTTGCATCTTCTTTTTAGCATTCATGGCATTCTTCTTCGAGCTCAGTGATCTTGTGGACCTCATGTCAATTGGAACACTGCTTACTTATTCCCTAGTGGCCTTCTCTGTGCTTGTCCTCAGGTGAGACTCTACTACCTCTTGATCGGAGGTCTTGAACTCATGAGGATTGTTGGGGGGCTAACCCTCTTCTGCCTTCATACTGTCTTCTAAGTGCAGAAGAAGTGGCTTAGGCTGCCTGATGTTGGATGAGTAGGGCTAGTGTGAATATGGACTTGATATCTTTCATTCAGGTACCAACCAGACCAGGTTTTAAGAAAGAATGAGAAAATGGAGGTGGAAATAATTGAGACAAAATCTGAACTTCAAGCAAGTTCTTTGGAATCTGTACCTGAAGCAGGAACCTCAAAGACTCTAAAGAGTCTGTGTTACCCTGTCAACACCATCCCTACTCGGAAATCTGGCCACACTGTCTATGGATGTGCCTTACTGCTTGGTGAGCAGTGTGGGTTTTCTCTTTGGTGGTGTTCTAAAATTGACAGGAAGTGTGCCTTTGGCAGATGATGAGGAGTCTTGGAAACATGGTGGCCCTTCTTGATGGGGGAAATTTTGGGGTGGGATGTGACCCAAGGTCCCAACATATTTGACTTCTGGAGTTAGACCTGTTCTCCTTTAACTTGACTCTTGCAGCTCTTTTGTTGACGATCCTGTGCTTGATACTGGCCCATTGGCCCAGCCATCTGTTCTCTGTAGACCCAGTGTTCACAACAGTGGCTGGGCTGCTACTTCTGCTTATTCTAGGAATCACGTTCATCATTTGGAGACAGCCCCAGAACCCAATTCCTCTTCGCTTCAAGGTAAGTGACTTTATGTCTCTAATCTATCTACCTTGAGTGAATGAATTCTGCATACTTTTCAGTCTAAGCATTCTTTGCTGGACCAGGAGAGAACAAGGGGAGTTCTAAAACCAATGGACCATTCTGTGATCCACACTCAGTACTTACTAGTTCCATTTGGGAACATTCAGTGGGATACTTGATATAAGTAGGTATCAAACACACAGTCCAAATAGGACTGGAGTCTTCCTTCCATGCAGTGGAGTAAAGAGTCTGCTTTTCAAGCATTTGTGTCATGTGCAAGGATTAACTGACTTTGCCTACAGGTCCCTGCTTTGCCTGTCCTCCCACTGACGAGCATCTTTGTGAATACTTATTTGATGATGCAGATGACCACTAGAACCTGGGCCCAATTTGGCATCTGGATGGTGATTGGTAAGTGGCTTTCTAGGGGCAAGAGTCCTCTTGGGTGACTGAACCCAACCCTCTTCCTATTACCTTATCCCAAAACTGTCTCAGATGCTGTAATAGGAGGCCTATTGGGCACCTGGAAGTGGGGAGAGTGCCCACTTTTCCCTCTCATTGTCTCATTTCGATATTAGGATTTGCCATATACTTTGGATACGGGATCCGACACAGCGTGGAGGAGACCAATGATCAACAGCCACCGGTATCAAGCTCCCAAGCTCTTGACAAAAATGTCCCTAGTGCTGAATTAGTTTAACCACAGGAAACAGATACTGTGTGGAACCTCCATACACTGGAGGTATTTTCTGGTTCAATGGAGACTGAGCCCCTATTGAGTGTGAAGATGGGATGCATTTAGATCCCTGGATTTATTGCCAGTGGACAAAATACCTTTAACTTTGTATATTTTTAACTAAACTTTAAAAAGCATATTATACACACAGGAAAGTGCATTTTCACAAAGAAATTATAAAGGTAACCAGCAACCAAAGGAAGAAATAAAATATTTCCTGCACGTAAGAAGTTTCCTCTTCTGTGTATTTCCAAGAAAAACAGATTGCCACATGGGAAGAAAAGACAGGTTTCAACTATATATTGTGCCAAGAGTCGCACTTTAAATATGAGTACACAGATAGGTTGAAAGCAAAAGGAAGGGAAAAGATAGCTCATGTCATCAATAACATTAGAAAGCTGGCACAGCTATATTAATATCAGATGAAGTAGACTTGAAGAAAAGAATAAAAGCAGAGCAAATGGATCATTTTGTAATGGTAGAAATGATCATTTTTATTTTCTCCCTAGCTTTACTGAGATATAATTGACCAGTAGCATTGTGTAAATGATCATTTTTCTTTGTTTCTGTGGCAGACTCTTAAGAGTTACACGACAAAGTTTATGAGGAAGAGTTCTCCACAGAAAAATAGCAGCATTGCCGGAAGCAGAGGGTGGGGTATGTGGTTGGTAAATGGTTACTGTTGTGGGGAACTAAAAGGAAGTTAAACTGGAAATACAAGATACAGAGTTGTTACTGCAGAACAGAATGCTTGAAATTGAGATTCATGGATATTGAGGGTGTTGGTAAAAAGTATAGCATTGTCTGTGGGAATGAGCAACTGCAGTTAAGAATATGACTATTGGAAGGATGAAGGTCAAGAAACCGTGTGGCAAAGTTATTTGACGAATTAAGAAAAATGGAGGATTAATAGAATTCGAAGCCCTGGTGAAATTACAGGTTTAGAAAACATTAATTAATGGAGACTGAAACTTTAGGTGGAAGAAAAGGCTGGTATCACCCAATTTATAATTCTTACTACACTTAATGTGGGACAGTCAGATCACATACATCCCATTAGGCTGTGACAGGCAATACAGAACACTGCCCATAAAATATTCTTGAAAAACTGTATCTGAATGTAATTGAGCCTCTAGATCAGCATCAGCTCACAGAAGACTTAAAGGTGTAGAGTCTCTTATCAACTAAAAACACAATCGGTCATACTAAAATGTGGGCACTTTTCCAGGAAAGAAAAAATGGGCACTTTCTGTTAAATGATAAATGATATGATCCAAAATGGACTTAGTAGTTGCAGATTAAATATGTACTAAACACAAGAGTCAGATGTTTACATTTGATGAAATAATCTACCTTGTCCATTGCCAGGCAGAATATATATCGTTCAGTCTATTTGGGTGTGATAATGGTATTGTGGTTATGTTTTTAAAAAGTATGTAAGATTTTGGATGTGCTTTAAAAGATCCTAATCAAGGAAAAAAAATAAAAGCCATTTAGATGTGATTTAGAACTAACCAACTGTATAACAGATAAGAGACTTGTGAAAAAGTGAATTAGAGGATATTAAGGAGTTAATTATTATAAATTTATAAGATATTCTTAATGAGTGGTTCTGAGAGGGCAGCAGTGTTTTGTGTTGAGAGTAATGGCAGTACACTCCAGACATGAATGTTGGGTTTACTCAGGGGTCTTGTGGGTGATACTGGCTACAGTGGTCTCCACGAAGTTCTGCAGGCATCATCCAGTTTGCAATGGATGAAAGACTTCATATATACTGAGAAAAATCAGTGGAGAGTAGATGATTGATGTGGCCATAAGGAAAAGATAGTACCAACTATGCAGTGATAGACATGAGATGCACTCATCCATTTCAAGCAGGTTGACTTCATGCAGGTGATTCGACCAAATAATCAAATGTTCAGGCATGTACAGTGAGAATTCCTGGCTCTAAATTGAGCTCTTGCACTTCGTGACTTAGCGGTGGACCTATCTGTGCCTCAGCAGTTTCATAAGAATGTGGGGACAGTGATAGTGTCTTCAACCCAGAGCTGTCTCAGGATTTGGTCAATGCATGCAAAGCCCCATGTGGTGTTTTGCACGTGGTGCACCCATGCCATGGTCATTCAGCATAGCGATTAAAGACATGCTGTCAGAGGCAGGCAGGCTGGGTATGAGCCCAGCTTTCCCATGTAGTATTGGTGCTACCTTCGGCAAATTACTCCATCTCACTGGATCTCCATACCCTCATACAGAAAATGGGAAGAATGATAAAAACTTACATCCTAGCATCATAATATTCATGAGTTTTAAAAAAATGACAGCAAGGATTAGTAATGTGGATTTGGGTATCAGTGTGGTGCAAAGCATTTGAAGGGTCTTAAACAAGAGCTATAGGAAATGTCCTTGACCTGTATGTTAGTATGTTCAAGATCACTATACTGGAAGAACTATAATAATGAGAGGTTGTGCTGAGGATGCAGGGGGTGGTCATTTATTGTTTAGTTCATGGGACAGTTTAACACTGCAATTGAATTTTTATCTTCATTTTTCCTTTCTATAGATTTTTTTCTGAAACCTTTCTCTAAGACACTTGTATTTACTCAAAGGTCACATTCTCAGTGTGACCTTCTCTGTGTATCTTGGAAAAAAATCTCAAATTCTGCAAACACTGTCTAGCTCCCTTCCTCATCTCTTATTTACCTGCAAGGCTTAAAGCACAACTGTACTCTACTTGTTTACTCTTTGTATGTCTTCCACTAAAGTCCTTCCTCTGGGCCAGTCTGCTTAATTTCAGCTGTCACTTTTGTCAGATTGCCTGATTTTGTTAAATGATTGGAAATCTCAGTTGGCTAGTTCACTCAGTACATTAATAGTTGAAAGAATATGAATTCTGTCTAGCAATAGACACAACGTAACTAGATATGGAAGTTTTCGATGGACTTATCCATGAGTTTTGCCTTACATTTACACTGCAGTGCCTTCCTTATCCCACCCCATCCCTGCCAGCTCTGTTCTTCCCAAAAAAAATCTCCACAGAAAGTTAATCAATGTGATTTTCACTAATGAGCTTCTGAGAATAAAATGAGGTTCTTTGGGAAAGGTGATATGTTTCTATGTAAATGACATAGGAAAAGTGTCAGTTCATGCTATGAAAATAATAGATTCTTATAAGTGGATATATTGAGTAAAAGGCATGTACATTTAAAAGTTTTGGCAGGTCAAACAAACAAAAAAACAAACAAAATACAAAGATTTTGACAGATACAGGCATGCCTCTGATACAGTGGGTTCAGTTCCGGACCATTATAATAAAACAAGTCACATAATTTTTTTGGCTTCCCAGTGTATATAAATTATGCTTATGCTAAACAGTAGTCTAACTGTGGAATAGCATTGTCTAAGAAAATGTCCTTACCTTAATTAGAAAATACTGTATTGCAAAAAATGCTAGCCATCATCTGAGCCTTCAGTGAGTCATAATCTTTTTTGCTGGTGAAGGGTCCCTTGATGTTGAAAAGGCATCATCTGTGAAACGTAATAAAGTGAAGCACAGTATTGCCATGTTGCAGTGTTGTCCAAACAAATGTAATGAGAACCACATATGTAATTTAAAAATTTCCAGTATCACATTAAAATAGCAAACAGAAACAGGTAAAATTGATTTAAATACTGTATTTTATTTAGCCCAAATACATCCAAATGTTAGCATTTCAACCTGTAGTAAATGTAAAAATCATTAATGGTATTTTACCTTATTTTTGAACAAAGTCTGCAAAACCCACTGTGTATTTTACACTTGTGTTACCACCTCCTTACTGCAGTATATGGCTAATGGTTACTGTACCAGAGTACTGAACAATGCTTCTTGAGAATTTTCTCCCATTCTTACTTGTTGGTTTTGTGCAGCAGGCAGATAAAATCTGGTCCATGATGCAAATTTCGCATGTGGCCCTGTTTTGGTACAGCCTAGAGGCTGAATGGTTATTTTCAAAAGATTGTAAAGAAAAAATAAAATGAATATGTAACACAGAGCATACGTGGCCTACAAAACCTGTTTACTGTTTGGTCCTTAACGGAAAACAGTAACTAAATATTCTCACTTCTATTCTGCTTATCCACTATTTTGTGTTTGAATTTGTCTTGTGTTTTCCAGTTTCACTTTAGTCACACGTGCCTAGATAAGATTGAAATGATCTCCAATGATTTTTGGTTTTTCTTTGTATGATTACTTTATTTCTTACTCTGGCTAAAGGTTTGTCAGTTTTGTTAATCCTTTCAAGAACTAACTTTTGACTTCATTATCATTTTTCTAACTACTCTAATATTTATTTTCTTCCTTCTGCTAAGAACTTTCAGTTTAGCTCACTCTTTTTCTAGTATCTTATGGGGTGGAGTTAGCTTATTGAGTTGTAATCTTCTTTTAATGTAGGTGCTTACTGCTACAAATTTCCTTCTGAATACAGCTTTCGCAGTATCTTACAAGCTTTTTAATTTTCATTTCTCTGTATTTTCTAATTTCCCTTGCAATTTCTTCTTTGACCCATTTGTTGTTTAACAGTGTGTGGTTTATTTTCCTCCTTGTGTTGATTTCTGGTTTCATTCCATTGTGGTCATAGATTCTATGATTTTACCCTTTCCCAATTTGTTGAGACTTGTTCTGTGGCCTAACATATGGTCTATCCTGGAGAATGTTCTATGTGCTCTAGAGAAGAATATGTATTCTGCTGTATACATGTTAGGTTTCATTGATTTATGGCATCAACCCTTTTTAAAAAATCTATCTCCTGGCTAGATGTTCTATCCATTATTCAAAGTGGGGTATTGAAATCTCTATTATTGTACATCTCATTTCTCTCAGTTCTGTCAATGTTTACTTCATATATTTTGAGGTATTTTTGTTGAGTATATAATTGTTAAATGAATTTTATTAATATATGATGTCCTCTGTCTCTTGTAAGAGTTTGAGTTAAAGCCTACTACATGGTCTGATAGTTGTACGGCCACCTTAGATCTCTTTAAAGTAATGGCTAAGGAAGGACTTCAGCTATTTTGCTGTCTGCTTTCTGTGTCTTATGCCTATTTGTTTCTCATTTCCTCCATTACTGCCTTCTGTTTATTTTTGTAGTGAAATGTTTTGATTACATTTCCTTTTGTGTATTTTTAAAAGATATTTTAATGGTTACCATGGGGGTTATAATTGACATCCTAAGTTTATAGTAATTGAGTCTGAGTAGATACCAACTTGCATTCAATAACTGAAATGTAATTGTCATAAATGACTCCTTATACATTTTGTGGATTAACATGGATTGATATTTTATACATTTATATTTTAAATCTTATTAAGAGTCTTTACAAACAAAAAGCATAATACTAAAGGCTTTTATATTTATTGATGTAATTACTGTTAATATGTCTTCAAATTACTGTCAAGTGTTCTTTCATTTCTGCCTGAAGAACAGACTCCCTTTGGCTTTTGTAAGGCAGGTCTACCAGTAAGCAACTCCCTCTCCTTTATTTCTAGAAATGTCTTTAATTTCTCTTCCACTTCTGAAGGATAGTTTTGACAGGGTGGCTTTTTCTTTAAGTAATTTAAATACATTGTTCCTCCCTTTTCTGGTCTTTCTCTGGTTTCCATGGTTTCTGATGAGATCTCATGAGTCCTTGCAACAGCTCCTTAGACATTTCCTTAACAATAAAGTATTTCTTATGCCAATATGTGCAAGAAGATCATTAGTTAATGACTTAATAAAGCCAAATAAAATTCATTCATTCAACAGACATTTCTTCACTGCATATAGTGTACATCATATTGTTCAAAGGGATCAGGACTCAGAGGTAAGCAAGCCAAAAAGGTCACAGGATTCAAGAACTCACATTCTAATGTAGAGCAAAACAAAACAAAACAAAAAATCCAGTAAACTAAGACATTTCCATTTAGGATCTGCACCAGAAGCAAACAGTGATGTGATATGGAGAACTCCATAGAGCTGCCTTAAAACTAGTCTCTCAAAACACAAGAGCCTGATGCAATGATTGTTTCACCGGGCAGTGAAGAACTTGTCAGAACTCTGATACCAGAGTAGCAGCCACTAGGAGATAAAGGGGACTTTTCTTGTAAAGAGAATGGAGATCTGAGGCAGAAATGTAGGAAAGGCCAAAATGCTGACATGGAACTGTCCACCAAGCAAAAAAGTGGAAACGCTGGTTGAGTAGCATTGTGCTGGAATACAGCAATTTTCAGGGAAGCTGCACCAAGCACAGGAAAAAATCCGAATTGTGTGCAGAACACCAGTGAAATTGTACAGTGTGCTGAAACCCCAGAAATGAAAACTTCAAAAGTCTATACGAAGTATGGTATTAGAAATTACACATGGTAGTAAAGTACCATATACTTCTAACTTTTTGATGGACTACTGGAGACTATATGAACTATTTGGTAAGGGTAATTTTGAAACTAGAAAAGGACAGGAAGGCTCAGGATGCTGCCTTCTCATACTATCCCTACACACACACACACACACACACACACACACACACACACACACAAACACACGTGTGTGTATGGGGTCAGCCTCTTCTGAAACCATGCCCTCACTTGAATGTAGAAATGTCCTGGTTTCTGCTCTGGGGTGGACAGCTGCTAGTTCTCTAGGATCTGGCCAACTTGTGTGAAAGCTCAATGTTCTTGTTAAAAACCCCAACCCCATCATCCTCTGAGAGCTTTCTGTGGGCTTCAGAGTGATTATGAGGTTTGGGTGGCACTGGAGACGTTTTGAATCCACTTTGCCATGGAGATAGTTTTCAGGATAGACTCTTGAGCCAGTCTGAGAGACTCAATTCTGCAGAACCTGTGGAGCAATTGAGAGATATTTTTTCTTCCTAATATTGTCAGCTTTAAGTATGATGGAGCCTGGCATGGTCAGGACCACTATGTGCAGCCTCTGCATAAAAGCTACTCTTAAGCTGAGCCAAAACTCAAGGCAGATGTCTTGGAAATTTTGCATGAAACCTGGACCCATGTGAGGCTAAAGGCAGCGATACCTCTACTGGAGTCAGTTACTCCTTAACTCTCCTACCCTACCCTCTTAGGCTACTTCGAGTTAGGTGTTTGCTCCTTGAACTGAGTCCTGACTAATACATACTTTCCCTATTTCCTTCTGTCAATTACCCATCCCTGCATCTTGCCTGCATTCACCACAGGCCTGCCCAGTCCTGCTCGTGTCTGTGCAGCTTCGAGTTTCTCAATATTATCTCCACTATGATCCCCACATTCCTACTCCCACTTTTCATCATCTTTATGGTCCCCCCTCTCTCCTGACAGTAATTTTCCAATTCCTTCTCCTCATGTTTCTCCCATCTCATACTCCTTCCCTTGCCCTTCTTTCCCTGCCCCTCCATCTCCTCTGTTTATAAAGTTTGAAAGGACAGTGCCCATCTACCCAGCAGTCTGAAGCAGGAGTGGGTCTTGTGCCCCTTCTGTTGATAGTAGCATAGGATCCACAGGAGAGAGGACACTAAGGGTTTTTAACTCCTACAGTGATGACTATTAGGGATAGTGAAGCCTCATCCACAAAGTCACTTGAGTCTGGCACCCCTCCCCTTGAATGTTTCATGTTCTCTCAGTCCCTCCTTCCAGATGCTTCAAATCCTTAACCCAACACTAAAGTATACATAATGCAAGGACTAACTGGCTTTAACTGAGATGTAACCCTGATCCTGAGGTAAACCAAACAAGCCCTACTACAATCTGATTCTGGATCCTTTGTCAGTCTTTATAGGAAACTTCTCTGGGCTCTAGCCACACTGCTATCTCTGTGTCTAAGTTCTCCCACTGGCTTTAGCACCCACCTTAGATTCCCCAGGCTGTACTCCTGAGTAATCAAGTCTTCATCCCATTTTCCAAGGTTCCCCTGGAATGCTCCTCTTCCCGCCTCCCAATACCTGTCTCTGAGCACTAGCATTTCCTTCCTCATGCACTTTGCCCATCAGCTCCTCTCCCAGCTTTTCAAACTCACTCTCATGAGCCCTAGCCCTTTTCCCAACATAAACCACTCCCTTCACTCTATAGCTGACCTATTTAAGATGGCTCAAGTCCCTCTCAAGTCATATTGTTCCCTTGTTCTCTAGGGACTCTACCCTGGGCCCTGACTCCTTCCTCAGGACAAGGCCACTCACCTCCCTGGAGCATCATATCCCAACCCTGCTGTGGAAATTTCAGGATCTGGAAGGTGTCCAATATGCTGGCTCAGTTCCTTCCTGAACAGATTGTGTTTGAATTTGAAAAAACAGACCAGCTCATATGCAATTTCAATTTTAGCTATTCTGGTGAGTGTCTAGTGACATCCCATGGTGGTTTTACTTTCCATTTCCTTGATGAGAAATGGTGTTGAACACATTTTCACTTACTATTTGATAAGCTCTTATTAAGTGCTTATTCAAGTCCTCTCCTCTCCTCTTTAATTGATTTGTTTTACTGACTTGAGGTATCCCTTTGTTTTCTTTGTGAGTCCTTTGTCAGGTGCATGTAGCAAAAATCTTTCTTCAGTCTGTTTCTTGCTTTTTCACTATCTTCATGGTGTCACTGATGAACAGAATTTTGTACTTTTGATAATGGTCAACTTATTAACCTTATTTTATGTTTAGTCTCTTTTGTGTATTAAGAAACACTGTGACAATAATCACTTATATTTTCTTCTAGAAGTTTCAGAGTCTTTTCTGAACTCACTGCATTTACAGGAGATTGTCTTGTAATAATTCACTAATAGCAATACTAATGGAATGACAATAAGCACAACAGCTTACACACTATTTATTGAGCTTATACAATATTCCAGATACACTTTCAAGGGGTTTACATGTACCAAACTTATTGAATCACCACAATAGCTGTATTAGGTAGGTATGCATACCCTCATTTCACAAATACTACACAGGAGTAAGAGCTAACTTGCCCAACATCTCACAGGGAGTAAAGAGGTGGGATGATAATGATGGTTATACCCTACACAACTGGTCGGGTATGTACCATGATGGAAGGCTTTTGCACATGTTACATTAGCGGAGTTATTCCCTAGAATTAATCCAAAATGTAATAGAGATTGAAAGGTACTGGAAAGCTTCTATGCATCCATTAAACTAACCCATCTAGTAAAAAAATCGTCTACACTGAGTATGTTATAATCATTAAGATAAAGCAAATTCTCCAATTTCCAAATTTGCCTCCAAATTTGCATGACTATTCTGAAGTTCTATAAGAAGAGTGACCAATGAAGACTTAGTCATATTAAATTATATCATGAATTTTCCTTATGTCGCAGAAGAAATGAATGCTGTATAGATACCTCTGAACGTTCTTTGTATTCAAAAGGTTTTTCTACAGTGTGAATTCTCTGATGTTCCCTAATATGGTTTACATGGTTACATGCCTTTCCACATTCCTTACACTCATGAGGTTTCTCACTGGTATGAATTTTCTGATGCTGTGTAAGTTGATGGCCATGACTAAAGGCCTTTCCACATTCTTTACACTCATAGGGTTTCTCCCCTGTATGAATCCTCTCATGTTTAACAAGGCTTGATCCATAAATAAAGGCCTTTCCACAGTCCTTACATTTATAAGGCGTTTCACCAGTGTGAATTCTCTCATGTTGAGTAAGGTGATAGCCACAATTAAAGGCCTTCCCACATTCTGTGCATTTATATGGCTTCTCACCCGTATGAATTCTTTCGTGTTTAACAAGGCTTGAACCCCAACGAAAGGCCTTCCCACACTCCTTACATTCATGAGGTTTTTCACCAGTATGGATTTTCTGATGTTGAGTAAGGTAATTGACACGAGTAAAGGCCTTCCCACATTCTTGACATTCATAGGGCTTCTCACCAGTATGAATTCTTTTATGCTGAACGAGGCTGGAACCACAGATAAAGGCCTTCCCGCAGTCTTTACATTCATAGGGCTTATCACCACTATGAATTCTCTTGTGTTGAATTAGTTTATATACACGGCTAAAGGTCTTCCCACAGTCTTTGCACTCATAGTCTTTTTCACCAGTGTGAAACCTCTGATGTTGAGTGAGCTCATCACCACGTCTAAAAGCCTTCCCACAGTCTTTACACTCGTAGGGTTTCTCACCTGTATGAATTCTCCTATGAATGACGAGGCTTGATCCCCATCGAAAGGCCTTCCCGCAGTCCTTACATTCATAGGGTTTCTCACCAGTGTGAATTTTCTGATGTTGAGTAAGTTGGTTACCCCAACGAAAGGCTTTTTTACATTCTTTACACTCATAGGGTTTCTCACCAGTGTGAATTTTCTGATGCTGAGTAAGCTGATAGCCACGACTAAAGGCCTTCCCACATTCCTTACATTCATAGGAATTCTCCCTATTATGAAGTCTCTGCTGTGGTCTAACAGAGGTATTTTCTCTATCAGTGGGCGTTTTCCTATAGTTGGTTATCACCTGACTGAAATAGCCTTCTTGAGGGCCCTGTGCTCCAACCAACTCACCTTCACACAGCCAGTAGAGGCCAAGGGATTTACTTTTTCCATCTGGGTTCCATTTGGAAAAATTTATTTCATTAATGCCCTTTTCTGTATGTAAATTCTTGGTCTCATATGGTGACTCCAAATCTGGAAAAGAAAACCAAATTTTGTTTCCTTTTATGAAAACAAACACAAAAAACCTAAATACAGAGCAAAAACTTCCCTAGTAGAATAAATATGCATCAACTAGACCTTGTTAAAATGTAAAGTCCACATCTGGCACTGTGATACTTAATGAGGTAACACTGGAGACTTTCCTGCTGAAGTCAAATAGGAAAACAGTACTATTAGCCTTACTACTTCCTCCAGCTGACACAATAAAGCAAAAGAAATTAGCAGGGTAGGTCTCAAAGATGAAGATGAAAAGCAGCACTATTTGTAGATGACATGACATACCTGGGAAACCCAGGAAAATCAAATTCAGTACTGTAAAAAATAAAAATATACAGTTGGATGACTGTGTATAAAATTAATATTCTGAAATTGACATATGTTTATGTAAGTAATATAATAAAAGTAATTATGGACCAAAAGATCCACCAACACTCAAAAGCAGTAAGAAACAGAATGTATAGGATTAAAATTAGTAAGAAATGTGATATACCTATGAGGAAATGTTCAGAAAAATTTGAGCATCAAAAAGGATGCTGATGGCAAGGCGCTGCAAAGCTTCAGACATGTTTAAATCCATGAGTTCATAATGATACTAAAAAATGTTAAATGACCAACCTTGGAGCATTCTGGAAGCCCATCCGCCTTTTATTATTAAAACAAATACTTTTTTCTATAAAGAATAAGCTTTTCCTCCTTTTTATCCAATAAACAGTGCTACTACATACATAACCAACTAGGAGACAGAGTACAGTTTCTATTTAAAGAATTATTACAGTGAATAAGTGAAGAAGTGATGGTAGAACACCACCACTTTAAACACTCACTGAAATAGTGAATCTAGGCACTGAGTGTTGGTGACTGCTTAACGGCTCAAAAAATGCCATAACTAGATATCACCTTGGGATGGAAGAATTTAACAGCACCTAGGACGCAGTATTGCCAAAAATCAGAAAAAAGGAAAAGAAAAAAAGCACTTGAGCTAGGACAATAACCAACCTTCAGGAACTAAAGAAGGCACAGAATGATGTCATTTACACCCTTGCTATCCAAGGCGTCGCTCACAGACCATGAATGTCATGGAAACTGTAATAGAGATTATCATCAGCCACACATAAAATAGGGCTGAAATATGAGGAAAAAACAAGGTGAGGGGAAATGGGGTAAAGATAAAGTTCACAGTGGTGATTTCCTACTGTGAGGCCATGGGCCTTGGACCTTGCTAGGTCCAAACACCTCAGGGGTGCATCTGCTCCTTGCCTAGCTGGGCTGCTTGCCGTAACAATGGCTTATCCCAGCCAGACTAGCCCTCGCTTTCTTTGTACTGTCTTCTTGCCTTTTCCCTCATAGCTGTCAAGTCTCTTTCCCTTGTTCCTATAAGACAATGGCATTTGGCTTAGAAATGAGCTGTCCTGCTTTCAAAAATAGAAATGTCAGATGATGGAGAACTTGAGAAAGAACTGTCAGGTCACAAAATTTTTGACTGATGCTTAGTCAAATTTATAACAGCCTAAAAGTCAAAATCATAGAGAACTGAAAGAAAGAAAGAAAGAAAGAAAGAAAGAAAGAAAGAAAGAAAGAAAGAAAGAAAGAAAGAAAGGGTTAAAGACTAAACAGGTGGACCAGACAGGTGAGCAAAAGGTCTTATTTTAAACTTCTGAAGGCCTTATCCCTGGAGGAAATAGAACATGGCACTTGATGGCATGGATCCTAGGCCTGAATTCTCAGGTTTGATTCTTGCTTTTGCCTCCACTGTTGTCAAAGTCACTTTATGACCCAGAATACTCATCTACAAATCAGTCATAATATTATGTGTAGCTCAAACGTCCGAGAATGAAGTGAAATGTATTTATATAAATACAGCACTTAGAACAATGCCTGGTATAGAGTAAGCACAACATTAGCCATTAATATGACTGTTATTTACTAACAGTAAGTCAGGAAATTTCCTGAAGTATTTACAAGATATTATCGTCCGATGTTTAACTCAACATTCATGCATAATAACTTTCATGCTTACTTTGGGTACGAGATGGAAATGGAATATGTGCACTTTGGTTTCACATGAATTCTGTTTGTTCAATCCACATCTACATAAGACAGAGGCTGGTTAACTAGAGAAAATAAAGCCACTGTGCTAAGCCACTTTCCCTAAAAAGTGGGTCCCCAAAGTACCACAGGCCATCAACAGCAATTCGAGTGGAAACATAATATCACCGTACAAAGCTTAGTTTCTTTGAAGTTGGTTGTGAAATAAATAGTCCAGAATTCTAATTCATCTTGTTGTTAGGAAGGAAGACAGGTGACACAGGAAGGGCCAGACAAAGGTGGCAAGATCACTGATGGATGAGAAGATGAAGGTGCATGATGCCAACTTCCAACTTGACAAAGCTGGAAGTATTCCTCAGGGACAGGAAGAAGATATTCAACTAGTTTCCTGAAAGACAGTCCTGAAATTCACAGTCGAGGGAACTGACATTTTAGGAAGCAGAGTCTAAGGCATATGACGCAGGCGACTTACTCAGTGACACCAAGTTACTGTAGTTCTCCAACATTACATCCCAGTACAGGTCCCGCTGCGTAGAGTCCAGACAAGCCCACTCCTCCTGAGAGAAGTCTATGGCCACATCTGAGAACGTTACTGGACCCTGAAAACACAAACCCACATGTCCTCGATATGAAAGGGCTCTGGGTAGGGTGGACACTGTGTGGACTGAAAACCTGTTATATGGGCAGAGGGTAGTAAGGACAGGCTGCAACTGAAGTGGAACCCCCATGTTACTGAAGAGCCCCACTGCTGTGGAGAAAACCACCTACACCCTGTGGGATTCTGTGCACCTCAACCTGCCAGGACATGACTAGAATAAGCCCAGAGTCCTCCCATCCACAAGCACAGATGTCTGCCTCATAAATTCTTAGCCAGTGTAATCCCTATGGTATCCTTTCCCCTTTAGGGGGAAAGAAAAAAATTCCTACAGTTTTGTTTCTGTGTAATGTAATATAAGGTCTTGTATTTTCAAAAATAAGGTTTGCATGTTTGAATGTTTTCAAGCCTCAAGTCCATCCTTTTGCCAGCTTATCTTTTATCATTTTCCATTTTCCTTTGTAATGACAATAGTATTTTTTTTATTCCATCATAGAGACAGATTAGACTTACTTATTATACTAATACACTGACGTTGAACAAAATGTCCAAGGTTTCCCCCAGTTCTGGGAGTGTAAGATCACCTATTCTGTACTGGGTGACATTACCTGTCACTAGCACCACCCCTGCCTGTCTTTTGTTCTTGATCTAGAGGATACTGGTATCAAACGATGCAGAAGCAGACAGGAGTCTGGCAGGTCTGCTCAACAAAATCTATCTTGGCTTCCCTGGCAGGAACATGGCCTCTAAGTCTGTGGGCCCCACTGCAGCCCTAGCTGGTCCCAAAAGCCACATAAAACTTGCCCTCCACTGTACACTAAGCCTCAGACCAATCAATACAAACATGCCCTCTTATCTGCCTGGAAAAAGAAATCAGTGGAGATCAGCTGAGAATTCCTGATTTCTCCTGTGGTCAGATGGGACCAACACCTCTAAGTTATTAATCCACAGACCCAACTCAAATACTTCTCTTGAGGGACTGCCCTCCTCCACTGCTCCAACATTCCTTTTGATCAAAAAATGAGCACAAAGGAGACACTGAACAGTAAACTCCGTGGTTATGTGAACGTCGGCCACAAAGGTAGGCATGGAGCAATATGGCATTGCTGTTTACTGGACAGGGAAGAGCTGAAAAGCAGGTAATTAGGTGAGACTCTCTGGGACAGGTGATAATTCATAAAAAATAGCCACAGGACTTAAATATCACATTTCAAGAAGGAAAGAGAAATACTTACATGGGCCATAGTTTTAGTATCAAGAACTGATAGTCGTCTTAGGGTTTCCTTTACTGAAGACACACAATCCAGAGTAGCCAGAGCTGGACAAGGAGAAAGAGGCGTTAAAGTAAGTGCACCTTCCTCCCAAAAATGACTTACTACAACCTTTTTGCTCCTCCATCTTTGCTTCCAAAGAATCTCTGGCTCCTCCAACATCCACACACAAATGCATCTGGAGACTAAAAGGATTCTGGGAAAAAAAGACAAGCTCTCCCTGACAGTCCAGGACACCCAGTGGCACAGAACATAGTGGAGGAGATTTTATTTATTTTCACCTTGAAGTCAAGCATTTTAGCAGGAGGATTCCTGGCCAGCTCCCTTTTAGGGAGTAGGGATTAAGAATTTAGCTCAGGGAGCACTTGAGACCTTGTTCTCCCCAGCATATGAGGTTAGTCTGACTCAAATAAACTCTTACAAAAATTAAAGAAAAAAAAAATTTGGCCTCAACCAAAGAGAGGTCTGGCCTTTGTCCTCAGCTTCTGAGAGGTAATCTACATCACACTTGATAGGACAGGCTCTATTTTGGGTGACCACTGGCTATACCCAGGTCTTAGAGTGGGGGCTTTGAGTCATAGGGTATCAGTTGACCTGGAGACTGAGGTTAACATCAGAGCAATAAATGAAACAATCATGTCTATAATCAATCAACCAGCTGTGCCTACGTGATGATGTCCCGGTGAGCGTCGGAGCTCAGGTGAGCTTCCCTGGTTAGCAATACTCCATGTGTGTTGTCAAATGTGGACACTGGCCAAGTGACAAATCCTGACTCCTTGCAGAGAGGACACGGGAAACACCCCTGGACCTGTCCTTATGTATGTTTCCTTGGCTGCCATTACAGCCAATACACTTTCCTGTATTAACTACACCTGAGTAGAACAGCTCTTGGCAAGTTCTGGGACTCTTTCCAGTCCTGAATTACTGAACCTGACACTGGTTTCTGGAATCTCCTGAACCTGCAGTTGGTGTCAGAACCGAGAGTGGTCTTGGGTGGAGGCTGTGCCCTCGGACCTCACAGTTTGGTTAACTTGGGCCAAGGGGCCTGTGATTTGGACCCAAGACTGGGCAGGTTTAGGGTACACATCTTGCTCCCTCCAACCACACTGTCAAGGTCATCATACAAACTTGAGTTTCCTCTGGCCTCAGAGAAGGTGACGTGGGTTAAGACATGACAGGAAGACAGGGTGGAAAGGGGCTACCCAAGCAGTGGTCAGCTCTAAGTCCAGAGAAGCTGACGGCATAAATACATGCAGATGATCAACGCAAACACCGGTATTCGTGGTTGTTCAATGCCAAGTTAGAAGCAATACTGAGACATGAAAGGTATTTTGGATATATTGTCAGTAGGAAAATCAGGAGGCCAAAACAAGATAATACAGTATAAGATACACACACACACACACAATCTCACACACACACACACACAAAGACAATAACAAATCATAAGACATTGACAGAAAGAGATATAAAAATAGAAATAGAGGAATAGAAGGAAAAATCCTGGAAAGTTGTATGTCCCTTGCACAAAAAAGAGTTAACACAGGAGGTTGGAAAACGCTCGATTCCTCTGCTCAGCTGAGCTTCCCTCATAGACAACACTGCACACTCGCTGCCAGAGGAGTTAAGCATGTCCTGTGTGACCATACTGGGACAGGACTCTGGGAAGCTTGAGCCTGGGTGACTCCGGATGTTGTCCCATGTGTCTTTCCCTCTGCTGACTTTGCTGTGTGTCCTTTTACTGTAAGAAAACTTGGCCAAGCAAGACTGTAGGGTGAATCCTGTGAGTCCAAGTAGAGAATCACCGAGCATGGTAGTGACCTTGGCAACTCCAACACCCCCTTTGATTTTGAGTTTCTTTTTTTTTGTATAAGCAGATCTCACCGGGTGTTGTAATGATGGCCATTGGCTCGATACATATAAATGTGTGTGCATTGTATTTCTTTTAAATTTATTAGGAGGTAGTCAGACTCTTAGACATTGACGGTTGTCTTGATGCTGCTTGGTTTATGTCTTGATGGGAAGGTGAATTTTACTTTTGACTTGTCCTTTCAGCCATGGTGTCCTGCAGACAACTGCTAAATCATCTGACCCTATTAGTTTTCACTTTGCATTGAACATTATTAGAAAAAAATATGTAAAGTATAAAACTTAGGAAATAAATTCCATTTATCTCTGCATAGACCAAGCATTCAGAATTATTTGGTCATGACCTGACACTAGTGGCTACAGTGAGAATGACACCCCATTCCTAGCACCTCTCAGAGAACATCACATGGAGTTTACCACTGGCCTTGACCACAGGCTGCCTTGTGCTTCTTCCCTTCAGTTTCTCTTCCTTGCTGGATAATCAGGTAATACACAGGTAACGATGTCCTTTCTATCATTCTGTCATTCCAAGTACTAATATCATAGGGTCAAGCATATTACAGGCATTTAACGAAAGTATGATTTTGACTCAAAATTCCTGTTTTTGGAATGGAACTCAAGAAAGAAGCTGTAACAGTACACATAGATATACAAAAGAATGTTCAGAGAATTTTTTTTTATTGGACAGTTTTTTTGAAAAATCGAGGTAATTATAGAGTCACACACAACTGTGAGAAATAAGACAAAGGCAGCCTGTGTACCCTTCACCCAGTTTACCCCAGTAAACATTGCATAGAACTACAGCACAATATTGCTATGTTGGGATGTTGACTTTGAAACAATCCATTGATTTTATTAAGATTTTTGAGGAGATTATTTTTAAAAATGAAAAAAAGTAGAAATATAAAAATATAAAATATAAAAAAGTAGAAATATAAATATGTCACCATAGAGGACAGAGTAAATAAATTATGGTCTGCTAAAAGGGTATACAGTATATTTACTAATAATGATATTGATTTATATTAATTCAGAAAGAAATTTAAGATAAATTACCAAGCAAAGAAGACAGGTTTAAAAAGATATGTATAATATATAATGGAATATTACTCAGCCATAAAAAAAAAATGAAACCTTACCATTTACAACAACATGGATGGACCTAGAGGGTATTATGCTAAGTGAAAGAAGTTAGACAAATAAAGAAAAATACCATATGATCCCACTTCTATGTGGAATCTAAGAAACAAAATAAATAAATAAACAAAATGAAAACAGACTCATAGATTCAGAGAACAAACTGGTGGTTGCCGGATGGGAGCGGGTTAAGGGGTTGGGCGAGAAAAGTGAAGGGATTAAGAAGTACGAACTTGCAGTTACAAAATAGTCACAGGATGTGATATACAGCACAGGGAATGGAGTCAATGATATTGTGATAGCTATGTATAGTGCCAGGTGGGGACTAGACTAATTGGGGGGAATCACTTGTAAATTATATAAATGTCTAACCATTGTGCTATACACTTGAAACTAATACAAAATTAAATTTTTAAAAAGGTAGGTATAATTTAGGAGAAGTCTTAATTATATGAAATTAAAGACAAAGGCTCTGTGATCTGGCTTTCTGGATGTGAATCTCAGCTCTGACAGTCACTAACTTCACAGTGTCTGTTCCCCATGGGTAAGACTGGGGTAAAAACAGTACCTACCAGGTCTGGCTGTCTTATCTATTAAGATAATCTACATAAAACACAGTACATAATAATTATTTAATACAAGCGAGCCATTATTTTTGAGGATCAATAACATTACACGTCTTTTAATCTGTTTTTATAAAAGAAGCCCAAGCCTGCTGTGTCCCTTTTTTCTTATACAAAAAAGTATTTCTCAAATCTGCTGTCTATATAATCACTGTTAACTAAAACTTTCAGAGCCTCTTAAGAATGAAATTCTTTTTAACTAACAATGTTAGCAAACAAACAAACAAACAAACAAAAGATTCTGAGGCACAGAAGAAGGAAACATTCCGTACCCACCAGCAAAGAGACAGACAGCCAGGATTTTGCATCAAAAATCCAGCTGGAAGAATCTAAATTGAGGACATGCCAAACTGAGAACGTTACTGAGCTGCTGACTCTTAGTCTTCTATGCAATATGGGAGATTTATGGAAACATTTAAAACTACCATCATCTTCTACTTTTCTCACATAACCACCCTGGGAAATGTCACTTGTACAGTCCATATTTGTAATGTGTCAGTAATCACTGTCATGGGCTGTGAGAGATACGCTAAAATCTTAGAAAGTCTAATTTTGAAAGGTTATCCTTTCAAATGAATATCCTTCTTACTAAAATTGTAAATGAAATTAAAGAAAGGACCTCAGGTTAGGAATTCCCGTTCTGGACCCTTTGGAGTTTGGTTCATTTTGTGAACTTGCAAGTCCATCACAGTGACTGTGATATGTACAGTGCTTATGATCTATACAACGTCCAGACTGACCACATAGCAAAAACAGAATTTGCTGAGCACTTGTGCTCTGGAGACTGTTCTAACGAACTTTACCTGCATTATCGCATCTTCAACATAATCCTATCTTCATAAAGCTCAAATGCTAGGAAAAGGCAGAGACAGGACTGAGACCCCAATACCTAGGTCCAGCTTGGCAAACTTCAGCCTGAAGGCCAAATCCAGTCCCACGACTTGTTTTTGTAGGGCCACAGAGCTAAGGATGGGTTTTATACTTTAAAAGGTTTGTAGGAACAAAACAAGCAAACAAAAAACAAAGGAGGAGCAGACATAATTCCCCATACCTTAAATGAATGCTGCGCAGAGTGACTTTCTTCCAAAGAGTGCAGTATGGAAAGGAGGAAAAAGGAATAACGTTATAGTGATGAAAAGTGACAAACACGACCTTGGCCATGTAATCAAGGGCAACCTCAATGATCATAAATTATGTCGATGCCCTTCCCATGATGTGAGAAAGTGGTCATTTACCTCTGTGATATTCTACCCCCAAAGCCATAAACTAGTCTAATCACGAGAAAAACATCAAATCCCAATAGACATCCTGCAAAATAAAAATACCTGACCAGTACCCCTTAAAAATGTCAATGTTATCAGAAACAAGGGAGGTCTGAGAAACGGTCACAGTCAAGAGGAGCCTAAGGAGACATGACAATGAACTGTAATGTGGTGTCCTAGATGGGATCCTGGAACAGATGAACATTTTGTGAAAACTCAGAAAAATGAATAAAGCTTTAGTCAACAATAATGTATCAAAATCGGCTCATTCATTGTAACTAATGTCCCATACAAACAGGGGAAACTGGGTGCAGGGTACCTGGGAATCCTCTGTACCATCATTGGAACTTTTCTGTAAATCTAAAACGATTCTAAACTAAAATGCCTCTAGGCAAGTACCACATGGTTGGAAGATGAAGGCAGAGGGGGCAGCAGAGACATCAGAGCTAAGGTTACACTGACACACACACCGGCGCTCACTCAATCCGCGGCCACACACCGAATCACCCGAGCACAATACCGCACCAGTCATAGCCTAACAATCTCAAACACACCTTGGCCTTGTCATAGCCACTGACGCCCACGTCAGAAACAGTGCCCGGTTCTGCCAACCCCACAAAGGAGCAAAGCTACAGCTCACTGCCACGGAGAGACCTCTGCGCCCTGTCACCGTCGCAAAGCCCACACGCAGGTAACTCACAAAGCAGAGTAACCAAGTCACAGCCCGGCCGCGTCCCCCACAGACGCTTCCACACATGCGTGTCACAGCCACGGGGATCAGGCCCGGTCGCGTCACCCACCCACTCCCCCCACTCACTCGCAAGTACGTCACAACCACAAGAACAGGGTTTGTCTCTGTCACCCTCACCGACGCTCCCACGGACATCGGTCCCGGGGGCCGCGGCCCAGTCCCTGACATACACACATACACTCGCGCGCGCGCGCACGCACACTCACTCTCTCTCTCTCACACACACACACACACACACACACACACACACACACACTTGCGCACATCGCTCCACAACCCATAGACCGAAGCTCCACCTCGGGCCTCCTCGCCCGGGGCGTCTGCCTCCCCGCCATCCCCGCCGCATCCCACGCTGGTTTCCTACTGGGATACTAACAACTTACCGCTTCGGGCTCAGAGACAAACAGAGCGTCCAGAGGGGGCGCAAGGGTTGAGCTTAACTCGGGATGCTGACCTGGGGAAATCGGGGCCTAAAACATCCTTCGCGCAGGAAGCGCTTCTCCAGCAGGCAAACAACTTGGAGAACTCCGAATGGGGTTGTGCCGCAGAGACTTCTGGGAAATGTAGTCCCGCGTCCTGGTACATGCAGAGTTGAAATCGCGGCCGCTCACTTCCCCAGCATGCAACTCTACAAGGTCCTAATGAGCTGTGCCGCAGAAACTTCTGGGAAAAGTAGTTCGCATCGCGGGAACCCTCCCAGCCCACGACCTGGTCTTCTTCAGAAGGTGTCTGGCTCCTTGCTCAAAGGAGCTTGCCTCCAGAGACTTCGGTGTGAGTGGTATGTATGCTAGAGCTGCAGAATCTACAAATGCTAGGAGCCCTAACAGAGTTTCACATTTCTCTTAGAATGCTAAGGACAATGCCACCACATACCCGTGGAAATGTTCGGAGTCAAGGAGGTAATCGCCAAAGGGTGGAAGTCCAGTGGTGCTGATTGCTCCCAACGTGCACTTCGGACCTAACATAAGAGTGTCTAGTTAGTAATCTGTGTGATGTTACTTTGGAATTATTGGTGACTCATGAAAACCAAGGGTTTGAACTGTGCATGTGCACATATATGTGATTTTTTTTTTTCAATTAACAGTTGGCCCACTGTATTGGGAGTTTTGCGTCAGCTGGATTCAACCAACCAATGAAAACAGTATTTTCAATCCAGTTGGAATCCAGGGATATGGAGAGTCCATAGGCTGTTTTATAAAAGTGATTTGCGCACTGGGGGATTTGGATATCCCTACGGGTCCCGGAAACAATTGCCCTGCAGATACCAGAGGGCCCACTTGGTAGTTAAGTTTTAGGGAATTCAAAAGGCGTAGGCGGATCTTCTACTGCCTGGGAACTGAGGGGTTGGCATTCTTACGCTCACCATTTTGAGGGTCAACTGTGTATGAATTTCTACTCATCTATTATTAAGTGACTGATTTTAAGAATAATTGAGATTATCCCTTAAGTCATTATTTTATTTTCTAAAAACTGCTTTTCTAATTCTACATCCATTAACTGGTATATTTTTTATAAAATAAAACTTAACGGGACTTTGTGGGTGCATCTAATATTAATCCCATTGTAAAGGTGTAATATTTGCTTCTTTAATTAGCATTTTCTAAAGTAATCTAAATTTGTTTTTAAAACTACCTTGAATGTTGATAACTTGTTATTTTGGCTTTTTCTTGAGTTTATTATAGAGCCATGAATTTTAATTGAATCAGTGTGTTTCAAATTATGGAAATCAACATACCCTATAATTGGTTCAAATGTTCACAGTAGCAATGATATCTTTTTCACAGGACCTGTTTTCTTTTGATTCCATGAGTTATTGAAAATTTTCTTGCTTTTTTACCCAGCCAGCTCTCCCAGGCTCACTTTATTCCTTATTCCAGATTTAGAATCACCCACTTCTCCAAAAAGCCCTGGTTTCTTTCATTTGGAAATAACATTAATGAGACTGTTGGGTTAACACTGAATTATGGCATTTTCAGTGGACAGAAGAAGTAGAAAAAGAATGTTTCCCTATTCATATTTTCAAATCAATTTTAGCCACCTTATAGCGTTTTTCTCTCATCTTACTGAATCCTAACTTGATTAACATAATATTTACTGTTGCCTACAATATAAAGGACATATTTTCAAAATAACAATGGTGATAGTACTAAAATGACTATGATATAACTGAAAAAAACTGCAATGTTCTTTGTAATTCCTTTTGCCTTTAGAATGGCTCCCACTAAGTTTATAAAGTCAAGACAATATATTGTTTGTCAGTGATGAACTATTTAAAAATTATTGGGATATCAGGGTAGTTATTTGGAAAATGATCAAATTAATTAAGTACCTGAAACTACATGTCAGAATATGGTTCAAATTGATTAGAGATGTATATGTTTTAAAAAAAAAGACATAAACCTGACTAAAATGTCCATATAATATGGAAATATGGAGATCCTAACTATAACTCAAAATCCAGAAGTCATGAGAGACTGCCGAAAATGAGAAAATCTTATAATCAGCAAGAGAGATAAATCATCACACTGAGGGGAATGACAATTTGATTAATACCTGACATTTATTAAACACTGTAAACAAAAAGAGACAGTGAAATAAAATATTCAAAGTGTTGAAAAAGTTAAAATTAAACAAGACTATTATTATCCAGCAAAACTATTATTAAACGATAAGGGAAAAATAAAGAGATTTCCAGATGAACAATATGCAAAGAACTTTTACAACTCATCAAAGAAACCAACCCAATCAAAAATGGAAAAAGATGAATAGATATTTCACCGAAGATATATGAATGGCTGATAAACAAAAAAGAATATGCTCAACATTACGCATTAGAAAATGCAAATCGAAATGAAATATTACACCCACTACAATGGCCACAATATAAAAGAGTGAGAATACTGTTCCACAAGCTGTGGAGAAACTAAAACCCTCATACATTTCTGCTTAGAGTGTAAAATAGTACAGCGCCTCCCATTAAAAAAAAAAAATTTAAGGGAAATGTATTATTCCCTAGGAGATTGTTATAAATACTGACTGAAAATAACCAATCTGAATAACCAATTTTAATATACAGATTAAAAGGAATTAGAGGGCTCTAAATCCTAACAAAGTCCGATTCATTTTAAGCCAGGGATAGTAGCATTGTGATGTAAATTCAGTTCTAAGGAAGAAAAATAAGTCTATCCCTATTATTATACATTAGGTTATTTAAAAAACTGAACAAAATTAAAAAAAAATTTAACTTGAAACTTCATTAAATACATAACGTAAAAACAAATATGACTTTAGCTATTTAAATTTAGCCAGTTAGCAGTCAATATTAGCCAAATTCAATTTATTCTGTTAATTAAAAAAGATTCAATATTAGAACATCAGTTGATGTTATACATTAAAATAAAAGAAAAAATATTTGAGCACTTCAGTAAATCTTTGCTTGATATCTGATAATGAAATCATACAGAATATGAAAAAAAAAATTTAAGCAAGAACGTTTTAGCAAACATTCCATGAAACAGGGCAAAACTAAGGCCCTGGTCAGGGTTCTAGCCATTCACCCTGCACACGATTCCTGAGCCAGGACTCAGAGAAAAGGAAAGACAAGAAAAGAGAATCAAATAACTAGAACCGTTATTATTCACAGATGACATGATTACAAATCTTTAACAGTGGATGATTTAACTGTTAGGGCTAATAGAAATGAGAACATAGGGCAAATCCTTAATATACTAACATCAATCTTTCTCTTTTTCCAGCAGTATTTAAAAAATGACAAAAACAGAAACAGCCCCCATTCCCATTAGCAAATATCCTGTGACCTCTTCTTACAAAGCATTTCCAGATTTGTGTGAAAAAGCCATACATTTTTATTAAAGGACATAAAAACTTGATTAAAGTCTGAAAACACATCATTACTGATATTTAACAGACTACATAAGAAATGAAGTTGTTGAGTGTTAGGTGATCTGGTTAAACTAGTTTTTAATGATTGATTAATAGAAAAGATAATCATCACTATTATGAGTAAAATTGAGCCCCCCCTCCAAAAAATACATTGCACTCCAAACCCCACTTCAGCGTGTGATCTTATTTGAAAATAGGGTCACTGCTGATGTAGTTGGTTAAGATGAGATTATAAGAGCGTTGAGAGGGCCTCTAATTCAACAACTGGAGTCTTTATAAAGAGAACACCAGTCTATGGCCATGCCACCCTAAACAAGCCTGATGTTGTCTGATCTCAGAAGCTAAGCAGGGTCGGGCCTGGTTAGTACTTGAATGGGACACCACCTAGGAAGACCAGGTGCTGTAATGTAAAAAAATAAAAAGTAAGGGATTGTAAACTGACAAGTCCTTGTAATCTGTGAGGTCAACCAAGGGTTGCCTTGCCAAATAAATAAACAAATAAAAACACCATATGAAGAGACACGCAAGGGAGAACATCTTGTGAAGACAAAGGATTGGGGTGATATACCTACAAGCCAAGGCATCTCACCTCAAAAACTGCCAGCAAACACTAGAAGGTAGAAGAGGCTAGGAAGGTCTCTCCTTTGCAGATTTCAGAGAGAACATGGTCCTGCCCATACTTTGATTTCATCGGACTTAAAGCCTCGTGAATTATGAATTAATAAATTTAAGCCACTCAATTTGTGGTACTTTGTGATGGAACCCCTAGGAAACGCATACACCTACCACTCACAACGAAACAGTGTAAAGTTACAAAATACTGAAGCATATTTCAACAGCTAATGATTAGAAAGGCGTTGAAACCGCATCTGAATCTGATATATTTAAAAGGAAAAAGTTATTTGAAAAGAAAAATGTCATAAACATGGGATCAAATTTGAATCAAATTTAAAGATACAAGAATGGAATGAAGATGCTCCTTGCATGGGTAGATCACTTTCCAGTGGGGCATTGGGGCTGTAAGCACACCACAACTAGCACTGTCATGGCATAAGACTTGGGATGAAAGAAACAGGTTTTACAGGACAGGAGTCTATCACCTTGTCCTAGGTAGTAAATGCGAAGGGGAGGCCAGGGGAGAGGCAGGTCCTGGCCCCAAGAGAACGCCATGAGTGGTGGTTAGTAGTGGTGTCTCAGTACAGGAGTGGTCTACACAATCTCAGGGCCAGAAAGAGAACGTGGGGTCCCGCCCTGCTTGCAAGGGGTGGACACCCACGAAGGAGGCGAAGGGCTAGAATCAGCACACAGACTGAGGGCTTTACATGGCGTAGGGGTGGGTAAGGAGGGTCAGTGAAGGGTTTTAAGCAGGAAAACGAGGCAGATAACATCCTCAAGACCAGAAAGCAGAAAGGGAGCAGCAATCCTCGTTTGAGCAACTATAACCGGTAACGCACAGGGGCACCCAGGGCTGAGACGGCCTCCCGGAGACACAGGCATAGCGATCCCCAGACCCGAGCTGTGGAGCCCCGAGCTATGGAGGCGTGTGGTATATGGGCTGGGAACTTGCCAAGCGCAGGTTTGAACCAGAAAGACAGAAGCTCCCTCAAATAAACCTGACTTCTGCTACTCGGGATCAGCTTCCGGGTATGCGGTAAACTGCGCAGACTCCGGCGCTGGGACGTGCAAGGGGGCGGGACGTCCCCTGGGTTGCGTCCTAGGCCTGTGAGAGAGCATCTTGGATTCCGGGTTAAGTAGCTATAGGGGCGGATTCTGGGAGGAGCGGGGAGTCTGGGAGGGGACAGTGGGCCCACCCTCCACCGCGCCCGCAATAGAACTTGAACCTCTGGGTGTATATGCGCTTGAATTTCTTTTTTGTAGTGTGAGGAAGGGTTGCTTCCTGCCTATTTTATTATTATTTATTTATTATTTGTGCCTACAACACCTGTTCTTCCTAGGTGGTCTCCCATCCAAGTACTAACCAGGCCCGACCCTGCTTAGCTTCTGGGAACAAACAGGTTTGGGCTTGTTCAGGGCGGCATGGCTGTAAACCATGGACAGTGGCTCCACTGAGGTGTGAACCCAGGACCTTCTACATGTAAAGCAGATGTGTTAACTGCTACACTATGGGACCAAGTCTACTTCCTGCCTATTTTAAATAAATGTTTCAAGCAATGTGATATGAAAGCTTAGGGTGGTGTGGACTACTAATATTTGGAAGGTGAGATGTTTTCCTGTTGATAAGTTGAAACCAGTTTGGTCAAAAGCTGTTTTTGCTGAGGGCTGGAGACACATTAGGAGTCAAGGGGGATATGGGGCGCTGGAACCTTGGTGGTTATTGATGTAGAGCAGTTGGAATGTCCAAGCCTGCGGAGAATTTTAATAAAAATGTATTTGAACCCAACCAAGGGTACACCTGGAAGCAAGATCTCACTAGACTGAGAAAAATGCTTTGGAAAATGGCACTTTGCAGCTTCTTTTATGCATTTGGAGTTAAGGAGAAAATGGAAGGAAGATTACATGAAGGTGGGAGAAAGCAAGGCAGGTATCAGGATTATAGAATAGTTAACAAGATTATGTGCTCTCTTTAGGGTGGTTACAGTTTATTTCAAAGATGGGTTGACCTGGATGTGCAGAAACAAGTGATGTGACTTGCTTAAGGCAAAGATAAGTCTTGTACTAAAAGAAGGTATAGGCCTGGGATGTGACTACCCACCATGACCTGCCCTGTTAGGAATTTATGATCAAATTAATGTAGGAAGGAGGCAAGAGAATTAAAAATGTTAATAAAGCCACATTCGGAGACTGCAATGTGCTGATCAGCCCTGCAGCCAGAGCAGGGAGGACACTTGCAGAACAAAGGAAGATTTCGGCTGGGTTTGCTAACAGCCCATTCTCCACATCTGTGAAGGAGTCAAGAGTCATTCCCTATGGCTAAAACCATGGGGAACCTACTGATTTAAGGCTAGGAACTGCCAGCAGGCCTTTAACTCTACTTACCTTTTCAGGCTACATACCCCTTCCCCTTACTGTATGTCTTTATCAAAGTAAATGGGTTAAAAAGTCTTAAAACAATAACTTACAGGAGCTAAAGAATTGTTGTGGTGCAATAAAATTTAAGACCCACGGAGCCAATTGAGATGAATTGTGAGCCTTTATTAGCCAGCTGCGACTGACTTTCTACCATGCAGGGTTAGAGGAGATCAGTCTTGAGCTCCCAAAAGAGGCAGTTTATAAAGCCTAGAACTACACCCTGGTTAACATCAAAGAAGCAAGCAGATTACAGAAGCAGAAGTTGGCTCACCTGAAAAATTTTCCGCCCTTAACAGAATGATATATAAACTGAATTCTCTGAACACTCGCCACATACTTACTATCTTTCCAAACCTCTCTTTGTCCCTCTCACTCTAGGTCTCTAAGAGAACACACTTTGTGGAGTGTTACACTTTTTCTAATAAACTTTCCTTTTGACTCTAGCTTTAGCAAGGTGTTGAATTCTTTCTACACTCTCTGCCAAAGGACCCTCTTCTCTTGGTGCAGGGCTTGGCCTCCCTGTCACTTGGGGGAAATTAGCCCTGTCCTGCATGAAAATCACCCTGTGAGGTCGTTTTTAGTAGGACCCTTTTTTCTTACAGTGGTTTGATATGGGGAATATTTATGGTCTGAAAAATTAGAATGAATTATTTAATTGAGCAAGGGCTGGAGTTGTCTGTATAGGAACTAGAAACTGGAAGGTGAAATGTGAAACTGCTGGTGAGGAATGTGCAATTTTATACTACCTTCCATCAATACTTAACTTCTATTTCTGTTCTCCACACACTTGGAAGGCAGAGAAGCCATTCTGGGGTCAGGTCCAGGGTCTTTCATTGGTCAAGAACCTAACCTGAGTATGTGAGTGGAGGGGAATCTGATAATTTAGGTCACCAATCCATTGCCTTAAAACAGTTGAAAAAAAATACTTTAAAAATAGATGTTAATTCCTCGGTTCCTTTTTATCTTCAGTTTGTTGATCTATTACACACAGGAGGTGATCTACGAATCCATGTATTTCAAAAATAAAGTTGGACGGCATCTATTTTTTCACTTAGTTTCACTGTGACTGAAACCGGAGGGCAGCCAACTCCGGGACTTATGCTGCTGTGCTGCTCAACCAATAGATGAAAACAGGAGTTGGGCTATTTAGAATGAGTGTTTATTGTCAGAGCAATATTGTCATATCTGAGAAGGGAGCAGGTTAGCACCTTCAAAGACTGCCTTAACATTTTCAGTCTGGCTTAGGGTATTGCAGAGAAAATCTGGGCATTGTTCCATAGCTGCCTGAGGCTTCTGGGGAGGGTCTGGTCAGCTTCATGGAGCTTTCCAGACTTCCTTCTAGTTATGTCTTTCTTGTGGGGTCAGCAACTCAAGAACAAAGATGGGAGCTATCTATAAAGAATGCTAAGCCATAAAGATTGTGATCCGCAAGTGTTAACAGATAGGTACAAGTTTCAGGGCAATTCTCTAAGGCACGGGACGTTCTAAGCTTTAATTTGATTAGGAACAATCTGTTGTCTGATTTAATAAGTTCTACTAAAATCTACTGTCCTGAGGCACAGTTTATCGTATGTAATGATTAAAGGAACAGGCATACAGAGGATAAGGAAGGTGAGGGGGTGGAGGGAGTGGGGAAATGAGTCACAATGTCCTTATCCAGGTGAAACCAGCTTGAGTCAGAGGTAAAAACTATAGTAAACAAATGAAATTTGTGTGCGGTTACAAGCTATAGGGGACTGCATGGGGACCACTTTATATATATCAGAGAACAATAGTGGCATTCTGCTATACATGTATGATTCAATAAGCTGAATCATGCTTAACATATGTTAGAGGCAGGCACCCTTCTACACTAATGTAACATTCTAAATCTGGGGTCCTATTTCTAGCCATGAGTCTGTATCACAGCCAGACCTGGGACCAGCCAGGCCTGGCGCCCACAAGATTTAACTAGGTTTACTAAAAAGATTAAAATTTTTTCAAGTGATGTCCCATATCATTGATATCTTTTCCCAGGCCTGTGAACTTAAGCTTGAGAAAAAGAAAAATCAGGGAGCCTTGGGGTCTGTTTGCATCTGTAGGTTATTTATTTTGGCTGATAGCTGCGGCTGACTCTGGCAGGGGCTCAAGGATCTATAGGTTATATATTTTAGCTGATAGCCAGAGCTGGTTCTGGCAAGGGTCCAAAGCTTGTTAGGAACTGAGCTGTTTGTCCTTTTATTATCCATTTCATTCAGGGTTATATTTATAATACAATTATAGTTTTCATGCGTAATAATTATTTATCAACATGTGTGATATATTACATTGAGTTTATACTTGTGCATTAGAAATTAATATTAGCTTAATGATGGTTTAAAAACATTTGATGAAATTTTAAGAACTATCATAAGATATTAAAAATATTTCAACAAAGAAAAAGGTAATACAAGTACATAATTCTTGGGGGAGAAAATTATTTCCCAATTTTCAGAGGGAAAAATGTACCATATGCATCAATCCTAGGATGCCAGAATTCCATTGAGAGGAAACCAAATTATTCTTTACTTGTTTCAAAGTCTTTTGCAAGTTTCCCTGACAATCTGGTGAGATACTGGTATGTTACATCTTTAAAATAATTAACTTCACTCAATTAAAGGAAAGTATTTTTTTCCCTTTCTATTTCAATAGCTTCCTGAGAGATCTCTTTCTTTGTAAGCTTTCCTTCACTTGGCAATCACAGAGAAACTTTTTACAAACATCAGCTTGGTCTCTGATTGCTTTCATGTTGAAATCCAGATGTGTGACTAAAGCATCTTTCTGTAATTTAGTCCATGATGGTCTTGTAACTGCACACAAACTTTGTTTCTTTGGGGGTAATGGAGGCCAAACTAACCGTTTCCAAAACGGTTGAAGGTTGTTCACTTCCCTTCCCAAAATAGGTAAGAGACTGTTCAGTGTCACAGCTGATGTGGCACAGACCACCAGCCCACCAACTGATCAAAATATACTTTCCTTATATAGAAAGAACATGAGGAAGTATAAAATGTGTATAAAAGGGAAAGGACCACTGTGATGATCATGGCTCAGCAGCTGCTGAAACTTCCCTGCCTTGTGAGTAATAAACAGCATTTCTCACCCCTCTTGTCTTCCTGGTGGTTCTTCCAGAATATCCAAACCTAGGTGCAAGTTCCAGGCCTGGGGCTCCTGCATTACAACATTCCTTCACAGTTGGGACAAAAAAGTCTCCTCTATTTTCATAGTGAACCATCTATGTATTCAATAAACTTCATTTTGTCTCAGGTGATTATTGTTTTAGGATTTGACTAAAATCAGGGCATGTATATTTTATTTGGATCTCTGAACATTTACAGGTGATATTTGCCTATGAAATAAGCAATCAGACAAATGGAAAATTGCCACAATCACAATTTTTAAAAGACAACAATCTTTTTTTAAAAAAAATGAACAGAATATGTAAACAAAAATGCATATGTGGAATATTAGAAAAACATAAGTAAGTCTGAGGTTGTGACAGCGTAGTGATTAAGCATATTGTCAATGACCGAAGCTGTCTCTTATTAGAAGATGACTTTAGAAACATCATTTAGCTTGTCTGTGCCTGGGTTTCATAATTTGTAAATGGGGAATTAATATAGCCATTACTTTGTAAAACGGTTGTAATGTTACATATAAAACATGAAGAACACTATGTCCCTGTGTGTGTGTATTGTATCTTACCTAATAAGAAAATATTTGAAGCCAGCAAATACCTTAGGGAGAAGAAAATATGTGTTTGTGAGAATTTATAAGTAGGAAGTAATGGCAAGTGGAGAATACTGTATTTTAGTTGCCAAGATAAAACGGTACTCATGTTTCTATGCAGATCTTCTGACCATGAATGTGTCATCATTGGGAAATGGCCACCAGAGATTTGGTGATAGGAGTTATGTTCTTATCACAGACCGTATTTGGGATTTTTGGGAATTGCTATCTTCATTATCATTGTATCTTCTTGTGCATCACTGAATGCACAGGGGGAGGGTCACCAGCTTGATCCTCAAGCATCTATTTGTAGCCAACTCCTTAGTCATTGCCTTTAAAGGAATCCCCCAGACAATGGAAGCTTTTGGGTTAAAAATTGTCCTCAGTGATTCTGAATGCAAACTTGCTTTGTACAGACTGAGCAGGGGTGTGTCCCTTGGCACCACCTGCCTCCTGAGTGTCTTCCAGGCCATTACCATCAGCCTCAGAAACTCCAGGTGGGCAGAGCTGAAAGTGATAGCTCCCAAGCACGTTTTCCCTGCAGTTTTCCTGTGTTGGGCCCTGTACATGCTGGTAAATATAACTTTTCCTCTCTATGTGACTGGCAGGTGGAATAACAAACCCATCACACACACAAACACACACAAAACACACACACACAAAGGATTTGGGATACTGTTCTGGGGTACAGACATTAAACTAAATATTCAGTGAAATGCTTTAAAAAATTTCCCTGTTAAATGTTACAATGGAAAAGTTTAGAGTCCAAGAATCCATTACATTTGGGGTACATAATTGGAGATAATGGAAAGGTTAAGAGTATGTAACTTTAAACTCACTTAATTAAAATTTCCTTGAAATTAACCAGTCAGAGGAATGTGAGAAGAATTAGCAAAATGGAAAAGCCTGTATGATGACCAATCACAAACATGAGAAGGAAAAATAGTCTACCACAAATGGAAACAGCTGGAGATAAAATAATTTATCATACATTGCAGACAATAAAGACTAGGTGTTGTGTTTTTACCTCAAATTTTGAAATATCTCTATATCTATCTATCTATCTATCTATCTATCTATCTATCTATCTATCTATCATCTATCTACATATCTATGTATCTATCTGGTTTTCTTTGGGGGTATCATATTTAAAAATATATTTTTAGGTAAAAATGGGCTGAGTGACTTGTTTGGGGTAACATGCACAGGAAGCAGGTGAGGAGGTTGTACTAGAGATTAAACTCAGAAATGATGAATATGAGAGTCAAAAAAAAAAAAGACTGAGTTTTTGGAACATTTTGGGAATGTTCTACGTTTTAGGAAGACAAGGCTTTGTAGTAAACTCCATGTTCCCAGCATGGGGTAATGTGTCTACTGTGGAGGTGCTCACCAGTCTCTGCAGGAGAAGGTCATGGAATTGCCTTGTTTGTGGAGGAACACTGCATTGAAATATGCAAGCACATAAAATTTGCAGAATTGTAACAAAAAATGGAGACTCCTATTGCTAGGAGAAGTCAGCACTGTCCCTGAGGACTCCTTTGGGATAGGATGACTGGAAGCTTCACGACTGAAAATCTCTTGGACACTGTTCCATGCACTTCACCTCTTGGCAGGTTTTAATCTATCTTTTCACTGTGACGAACCATAACTATGAATATAACAGCTTTCAGAGAGTTCTATCAGTCCTTCTGGTTAACTCTTGAATCTTGTGGTAGTCTTGAGGACTCATGAATTCTGCAGACACACTTACTATTTATAACAAATAGTTAAAAAAAAACCATTGATAGAGTAGAAATTTAAAAAAAAATCTTGAGACAAAGTGAAAATGTAGTTTCTTTAAAATATAGACTATCAAAACTTAATTTAAAAGAATCGTAAACCAAGGTGGGGAAAAATGGAGTAGATGATAAGAAGCTCTGTTCATCCCTCTGGTGACCAAATCAAAGTTGTGATGGAAACAAGGAGCAAACAGCAAGGAAAAATCACCTGGGATCTTGATCAACAAGCCCTACAACTAGGGAGAAATCTAAGAAATCACCCTGCAGTGGCAGAAGGTAGGATGGGGCAAGGACACGTGGCTTCCCGGTCTCAAATGGCTGAGTGAGACACAGGCTGCAGCAGCAGCAGAGGCAGACACCTCTTAAAGGAGTCACATCTATGACTAGACTTTTGCAGTAATGGACCTGCTCACTCTGAGCATCAGTGCTGCTTCAGCTGCACGCAGGGGGGACCAGGAACTTACAGGGAGACACTGAGGTGTCTGAGTGAGGGCCAAGGTGAGACTTGAGACTCGCTCTGTACAGAAGTGCTGGGGAGCGGGGGTGGCAGTGTCCATTGTTCCTCTGTTGAGCCCTCCCCACTCTCAGTGCCCCAAGGGAATGCTGCAGTAGCGGAGAAGTCATCAAACTGGATAACTCAGGGCCCCACCCAAGCCACATTTAGGTATATCCTCAGTGAGTCAGGTGCATCTTGCTGAGCAGTGCCTAGACTCACACTGGAGGCAGCTGGACTCAGTTTCTTGTGTGGCCTTTTGAGGCAACTATAAGCACAGCATCTGTGAATTGCTTGCTGAATTTTAACAGGTAGCTCTGGAGGGGCACAGGCTTGGGCTAAATTTGGCCTGTAGCTGAACCCCCCTGTCAGGACTGTGCCACTGGACACCTACTACACAAATCCTACTACTAAGACCGGGAAACTTAGTACATAGAAACAGACACAGAAAGGCAGCCAAATGGAAGACAAAGAAGGAGAAACCATGTGAGAGAATAGAACAGAGATCCAGAAATAATAAAGTTAAGCAATCTAACAGATGCAGAGTTCAAAATACTGGTTAATGAACTTACGTTCAATGAACTTACGGGAAGTGTAGGTAAATTCAATGAGAACTTTAACAAAGACATAAAAAATAAAAATGGAAATGGAAATTATAAAAGGAAACAAGTCTGAAATAAAGAACACATTATCTGAGATGAGAAGTATATTAAATGGAATAAACAAAGGAATAAAGAAAGTGAATAAAGAAGAGGATCAAATGACCTATATAGAGGACAGGAAAGCCAAGGACATTCAATCAGAATGGCAAGAAAAAAGAAGCCAAGACTATAATAATAATTTAAGGAGCCTATGGCGCACGATTAAAGGTAAAAATATACATCTCATTGGCATATCGAAAGGAAAACAAGATGTTGAACAGCTGTTTGAAGAAATAGTGACAGGAAACTTCCTTAACCTGGCAAAGGAAACAGACATACAACCCCAGGAAGCTCAGAGAATCCCAAAAACCAGGAATCCAAAGAGGCCCAGAGCAAGACACATCATAATTAAAATGCCAAAGATTAAATACAAAGAGAGAATCTTAAAAGCACCAAGAGAAAAGCAGATAATTACCTATAAGGGAGCACCCATAAGACTGGCAGCAGATTTCTCTAAAGAAACTATGCAGGACAGAAGGGCTTGGCACAAAATATTTGATGTAATGAAGACCCAGAATCTACAACCAAGATTACTTTATCCAGCAAAGCTATCATTTAGAGTTGAAGGACAAATAAAGAGTTTCCCAGACAAAAGTAGGCTAAAGGAATATATCACTATTAAGCCAATATTACAGGAAATGTTGGAAGAACTTGTTTAAGAAGAAGAAACACATATCAAAAACGAATAAAGAATGGTAACAACTACATTCCTATCAATAAGAATGTCAAATGGAAAAGAGAATTAAATGCTCCAACTAAAAGACAAATTAGATGAATGGATAAGAAAACAAGACCCCTACATGGTGTGTACAAGAGACTCACTTCAGATTAAAAGACACACACAGACTAAAAGGAAGGGGATGGAACAAGATATTGCTTTGATGGACCTAGAAGGTATTTAAGTCAGACAGAGAAAGATAAATAACATATAATATCACTTATATGCAGAATCTAAGAAACAAAAAGAACAAACTGATCAAAAACAGAGTCACAAACATAGTGGACAATTTGGTGATAGATAGAAGGGGGCTGGGCGAATGGGGTGAAGGATTAAAAAAGTACAAATTAGTAGTTGATGGATGGTCATGGAGATGGGAAGTAGGGCGTAGTGAATGCAGTTAGCATTAACATGTTGGCTAGGTGGAGGGCCAGGGGAGAGAAGGAGCAACTGAGGGAATCATTTTATGAACTATATAGATGTCTAACCAATGTACTGTATACTTGAAACTAATTAAAAAAAAAAAAAAAAGGAAAAGAATTGTAAACCAGAAAACCACAAACAACATGTAAATACCTTGAAACATAAATAAAACTTTCTGGTTGTTTCATAAGTTACTTTACCCATATTTTCAAGTTTTAGGTAGTCTTTCAAGTCTACCTTACAAAACAAAAAAAGAGGAATCTATGAAAATATATTAGGTGAGTATTATCTATGTTCTGATACCAAAAAATTGAAAATAAACCAATATAATTTATAAATTCACCTATGAAATTTATAATTAAAATTTTCATTGTTACTGAGAAGGATTTCTTTCAAAAATAGAAGACACACCAGCAAGAGAATCTACTAATGTGATCCAACCTATAAAGCATTAAATGAGAAAACTGTTCATTGAGTAAATAGATTTTTACTCTTGTAAATTTTTTCTCATCAATAAATTAGAAAAAATACTCAATTAGAGCACATTTCAGTTATTAGTGATCACTACACATTACAATATAAGAATAAGGAAAAAATTTAATGAGTAACTATATGTTTGTTGTTGAGTGTTCAAAATGTAGATTTTACAATTATTTCAGTGAATTCTTTTATTTCCTTTCATTTACATCTTTTTGACCAGGAGCATTCTATTTCCTAATCTGAGAATATAGAAATTTCCTAATATCTTCCTTCTTGATAGGCTCATTGTTTGCTGCGAAATTGGTTTTGAGAACAAGCTTTTAAATGACTACAGATCTAGTAACCAGGATGCCTGCTATCTTATAAAAGACACTGGGTCAGAAGCATATAGCAAAACTGTTCCCGGATTTCTCACCATCTGGAAGTGTGTGACAATGGAAGCTTGTGATTTTAAGCTCCTCAGTTTTGGGGTAATTTGTTATGTAGTAAGATATAACTCATGCAACTTATGAGCCATAAATTCCACTTTTCAGAACTGCCCTGATAATACTCACACATGTTAAAAATCCAGAAAGTACAATGGTCTTTGTAGAATTATTATACATTCTAGATAACACAAAAACCAAAATATTAAAGTCTAAAATGAAAAAATATAGATAAACTCTGGTACATTCATATTCTTTAATGTTAAAAATATGTCCAGAAGGAGTCTTGATTAATATTATCAATTGGTAATATACTATGTATGATGTAATATTTATGTAAAATATAAACCCCAAATAGCAGTGCACAGTATGTTATTATTATCCTGCATCTGAAATAGCATATAAAATGGTCTGGAAAGATATGGCTTGCACTAATGATGGATTTATATTGCATTAGGAAACTTATATGGAACAAGGAATTGCCAAGAACTTATTATCATCCATATTATTTAATTATTTTACAAAATTTTTTTTCCCAATATGAATTGTGTATTTTATTAAACATTGTGAATATTTTTAGTTTTAGAACAAATTTCTTCAATCTCTTAACTGTGATTAACTCAAGGAGTTATTTACTATAATGGATGAGTAGAAAAATGAAGACTTTCACTTTCTACTTTCCAGACTATTGTGTTTTCTTTTGTCATTGTGGCACTAGAGGATTAAAATATACATTGATAAATAATATAGTTTCATCATGAAACAAAATTGAGACATTGAAGATCTCAGGGGCATAAGCATCCTTAAGATCTCATTAGAATTCAGGACAAACACCTGTCTCATGTTTATTACACTGAGAACCATGATATTCACAAACTTCCCTCCTGATAGCCCTATATCTGTGGTCACATTTGCATACAGGCAAGTTAGAATCTCCTATTCTTAGCTCCAAACCATCAACCAAACCATCCTCATAAACTAATTCCTTCCGCATGTTGCTAGTTTGTTTCACAGGAGAAGCCTCCATGGGAAATTCTGTTCTTATCAAAGTTCTTCTTTCAGCCTGGGTGGGCCAGACAAATATTAAGACACTTAGGCTCCTTGATAATCACTTGTAATGGTCCAGGTGGCATCTTGAAGAAAGAGGGTCGGTTATTCCCAGGGAGCGACATGGACTACCTCCTCCTCTAGGCCACCTCACTGATTCTCATGAAACCATTGTCTTATGTGCTTTTATTGCACTTACCTAGGACAGCACTTTCTCCTGAAAAAGTTCTTTACTGAAGCAGAGAGTTTTTCTGATGACTGCCTGGAGACTTGTTTTTCTTGTAATAATATTAATAAAAATAAATTAAAGAAGCTATACAAAAATGCACTCTCATTTTTTTTCACTCCTTACTTGTTATCAGATTTAACTCTCAGCCATGAAAACAGCACCAATGAGGTGGTGGATGGATGTCAGGCAAGTGACATCTGTTGTTTATGATTAAAAGTAGAAGTCTGAACATTATTTTTTTTTATTTGTAATTTTTAAAAAAGTTGTGAAGATAACTTCTTGGTATGAGGAAACAATAATAGAGATAAATCAGTGGTTCGAAGTATGAGTTGGAATGCCAATGAACACATCCTCATTGTGTACAATGGTGGGTCTGTGACAGTTGTTTCAGTGGGTGGTAATGCATTAATTGCACACAGAACTAAGATTGATATGCACACACACACGTATATATTTTATATGCCAATGTGTTTTTTTAAGTAATTTTTTATTTTTCAATTACAGTATTGTATTATACAATACAATATTCTATTAGTTTCAGGTATACGACATGGTGATTAGACATTTATATAACTTACAAAGTGATCACCTTGATAAATCTAGTAACTATCTGATGCCATATTAGAGATTTAATTATTATATGTTAGCATTCTGACAAAAAATAAACATAAAAAGAGAAAACAGTTGATATACCATTTGATGGCATTCAAGAACCATTTGCTTTAAAATACGCTCAAGGAAAAATACCTATTTGAAAAAATTTACTAAAGTGGCACTGAAAAAAGGTGAATGAAATTTTCAGGATTATTTAAAATATGTCCACCTAATTATATTATTTATCTTTACACTTGTAAGACTGTACACATATGTAGATTTTAGTTAAAATGGCCTTCCTCAATATTCCAATGTAGTATAATATGGAACATATTGGCTCTTTCTTCCTAGTTCTTGACACAGATCTTCTAAAGCTTTTGGAATTCACTGATAGGAGAGTTTTCTGTTCTTCACAGTCATGTTAGGTAATACTTGAGTTAATGTTAATGAGGTGACTACGAGTGAGGCCAGGATAGGGATGGTTACTAAAAAGTCCAAGTGAGGAGAGGGTTGGAACTTTCAGCCCCACCCACTGATTTCTGGGGATGGAAGAGGTGAGCTGGAAATCGAGCTCTATATAAACTCTCGAAAAAAAAAAAAAAAAAAGAATTCAGAGAGCTTCCCGTTTGGTGAACATATTAAGGTGCTGGGAAGATGCTATACCCAGAGAGGGCATGGAAACTCTGTGCCCCAACCCCCATACTTTGCCCTATGCTCTTCCATTTGGCTGTTTCTTATTTGTATCTTTTAAAAATAAACCTTTAAATGTAAGTAAAGTGTTTTCCTGAGTTCTGTGAGCCATTTTAGCAAATTATTAAATCTGGTGGGGGAGGTGGGATCCCTCAATTTATAGCTAGTCAGTCCTAAGTACAGGTGGCCTGGGACTTGTAACTGAAGAGGGGAGAGCCTTGTGGGATTGAGCCCTTTAACTTGTGGATATGACACCACCTCCAGATAACATCAAAACTAAGCTTTTAATTAGTTCTGAGGGAAAAAGAAAAATGCCTTCTATTGAGAGAGGAGAGGAGGCATCTGAAAAAATGCAAAGGAAAGGGCCTGCAGAAGCAACCAATTCAAGCTGGTTAAAACTGCTCTCTCTCCCCATGCTGCCCAGTGCTCTTCAGCTAATATATTTTCCCATAGCTACCTCCCCCACCTCAAGGGCTCTCCACCTATGATGGGCCAGCCGCCACAAGTCGATCAGTACCTGAAGGGGGGAGTGGGAATGAATAAAGAGACACTCTCACGACTGCTGATGCAGCCGGTCTTCAGTGATGCTGAAGCCCCGAGTTTATTTCCCATCACCAATATATGCAGTTTGAGTACGTGCAGTTTAACAATGAAAAATATGCATTACCTTAGTGAAAGTAAATCTTTAACTTGTACATAGAAACTACAAAATCACTGAAACTCCCAAAAGTAATTGTCCCATGACAGAATCTATCAATTACCCCAATAGCCATCAATCCTCTGTGTCCGGGAACTGGCCGTTCTCACCACATACCTCAGCAACTTGTAAGCACCCTCCAGGTGCAGGCAAAGACAATGCCTTAGGAGCAGAAACAGGTCAAGCATTAACCGAGCCAGTCTGTAAGGCTCTGAATTACCTGTAACCATGGCTCCCCACATCCACCTCTGTTGATTCATAGCTTTCTAATATTCTTATCTCTGCAGCTGTATAGGAATAACAAGACTATAAAACTGTTTGTTATGTTACAATTAGAACTCAGCCTTTAGATAGGAATCCGCTGAACCAGTGCCAGCATCAATAAGTGCTACTTTCTGTTTATAGCCTCAGTGTCTTATCTCTCTGAGAATTCTTTAAGTGTTGATAGCACTAACGTCGCGGGTTCTACAAGGCAAAATGACCTGTAAATAGAGAGGATTGGTGGTCTAGAAATTCCTTCCCTCTTACAGCCTCCCACCCAAAGCTCCCCTCCCCATCCTGAGTCATAAAGCACACATGAAACCTCAGACAAAGGAATCACGTGCCCCTTGCATAGACACTGCAAAAGTATATAAGCTGTAATAAATCCAACTAGAGAGAGCAAATGCATTAAATTGTTAACCTCATGCACTCAGTCTGCCTAATAAAATCTCCTTTCTCTCAACAAAGTTGTCCGCGTGTCTGAATTCCTCCATTGGGTGTTGCTTCCTGCAACACTATTGGGAATAATCTTTTTAAAATTTCTGCCTCCTGTAAAGTTGTGATCTGGTCAACATCACCTAACTTTAGCCAACATCACCTTTAGACTTTTCACAGAAAAGGAGACATTAACTTCGGGTTTTCAAATTAAAAATCTTAATAGTATAAATGATGCCACCAAAAATTTGAAAACCTAGTTTTACTATTTTTATTGTTTATGTAAAAGAATAAACATCCTTATCAAATGTCTCTGGAAATACTGCAAAATTAATTTTTCATCATTTAATATTAAATCCAAATATCTCCTTAACAGGACACCTTTAGTGCTCTCAATAGCTACACTTAAAATATTTAAAAATAGAAAGAAAAAAATTAGATTGAAATATTTCACAATTTTAAAATTAAAATATTCCTGCAGATAACTCAGAAAAAAGATAAGCAAAAATGGAATACATTAAAAATATATGTTTAGAAGTTAACTATTTAAGCAAATACAGGATGCTACCTAGTGGCTGGAACTGAGTCCAGGGCTGCATTTCTACTTTCCAAGTGAATGGGGAATACAAATGAAATTTGGTCCTGATGGGAGGCAGTTTAGAATGGAGAATTCTGCAAATCCGGAACCTCATTAGGTAAATAAACTGTTCCAATTGCGGGAGACTTAGCAACCCTGGTCCACTGGATAGTAGATTAAAATATTGTAGTGTCAAACAGAGAAAATCAAGTTCTGTTGGAGTGAAAGACAGGCACCTGGAGGAGCATGCAGGGGGCGGGCACAGAGAAAGCCTTCCCATCAACCCCTCCCCCTTGCCAGGGTCTGGCTGTCCCATGTGGACAGTTTCCTGTAGACTCGGAAGCAGTTTCCGGGAAAAGCTGGCTGTTCTCGCGTGAGGTAGCTTCCTGTTGCTAGTTACAGCCCTACTTTGTGGTTGGGTGCCTTAATACTGCAGTCTAGCCAGGAGCCAGAGGCTGCTTTGAACGTTAAAATCGCGGTATTGCCTTTCCCTCCCCCTTCCTCCGTCACATGGAGCCCCGACATCGCCAAGAGACTTTCTGATGCCTGGTTGTTCCCATGGAGATCCGAGACTGGCCTTTCTCCCTTTCGTCCTTTTACCGCATCTTCTCCCGTCAGTTTTTGTTGTTATTGTTGTTGTTAAAACCACTCACATTCTTCCCCACTTCCCACCTCTGGATTTATTAATCCCTCACGCAGGGATATTCTCACCCTTTCTACTTCCTCAGCCTCGCCTCTTGACAGGCTCAGGCCACCTCTCCATGTCCAGTCTTGGGAAGTAGAGTCCTGCCCAGGATTGGGGGAGTCTGAAGAACCCTCTCTTGAGACTCCATCCCACCCCACCCCCACATTCTCCTGTCCCCATGAGCAAGACCTGCCCCTCCTCAGGCCTCCAGTTCCTAAGATGTGTTTATTGGCCCCACATCTCGCTTATTTAAGTGTGCTCTTCCTGGGCTGAGGGCATTCTTATTCCAGCCTTATAAATCTTGAGGTGTGTGTGTGGGGGGGTTGGTGACGTTTTTTATTTGTGTCTTCCTTAATTTCTTTCACCAGCATTTTATAGTTTTCAGAATATTGCTTTTACTTCTTTGGTTAAATTTATTCCGATTTAAAGGTATAAAAAATGGTATAAAAATGCAACTGATTTTTGTATATTGATTTTGTAAAATGCAGTTTTATCGAATATGTCTATTAGTGAGACTGCGCACGCAGTGTGTGTGTGTGTGTGTGTGTGTGTGTGTGTGTGGTCTTTAGGGTTTTCTACGAAGAGGACAATGTCATCTGCACACAGATTATTTTACTTCTTCCTTTCAGATTTGGATGCCTTTTCTTTTTCTTGCATCAGGAGAGGGTATCTTGGCCCGGTACTAGATCTTATAGGAAAAGCTTTCAGTTTTTCCCACTGATTATAATGATAACCATGGGCTTGTCATAAATGGCCTTTATTGTGTTCAGGGAATTTCCCTTTTATCTATTATCTTTTTTTTTCTTTTTTTTTCTTATGAAAGGATGTTGAACTTGTCAAATGCTTTTTCTGCATATATGAGATGACCATGTTTTTTTTTTCTTCAGTATTTCATTCTTTTAATGTGGTGTATTACACTGATTGATTGCATATATTAAACCAACCTTGCATTCCAGAATAAATCCCACTTGGTTATGGTGTTTAATCTTTTGGATTTGTTGTTGAATTCAGTTCGATAGTATTTATTGAATATTTTTGTATGTATGGTCATGAAAGATACTGGACTATAGTTTCATTTTCTTGTGTTGTCTTTGTCTGATTTTGGTTTCCAGGAAATGCTGACTTCAAAACATGAATCTGTTTTTAGGAAGCATATAAGAAGGATTGATATTGATTCTTTTTGGAATGTTTGGTAGAATTCAGCCATGAAGCCATTGGTACTGGGATTTTATTTGCTGGGAGGTTCTCGATTATTATATCAGTTTCCTTATTCGCTATTGATTTGTTTGGGCTTTCTATTTCTTCTTGATTCAGCCTTGGTAGGTTGTATGTTTTCTAAGCATTTATCCATTTCTTCTAGGTTATCCAGTTTGTTCTCAAATAATTGTTTATAACAGCCCCTTATTATGTTTTTAGTTTGTTTGTTTTTTTTTTTTGTTTTTTTGAAGTATCCCTTGTAATGTCTCCTTCATCAATTCTGACTTTTGGTCTTCTATTTTTATTTAGTTCTACATAAAAATTTATTGATTTTGTTATTTTTTCAAAAAAACAACTCCTAGTTTTTTCTATTGTTTTCCTATTCACTATTTGTTTCTACTATGATCATTATTATTTCTTTTCTGCTGCTAAATTTGGGTTTAATTTATTCTTTTATAGTTCTTTGAGGTGTAACAGTAGGCTATTTATTTGAGAACTTTATTTTTTCAATGTAGGTGTTTATCACTACACACATCCTCTTTTACCGCTTTTGCTGCATCCCATAAGTTTTGCTAAGTAGTGTTTTTTTTGTGTCAAGATACATATGTACGTATGTATGTGTATATGTATGTATGTATGTATGTATGTATGTATGTGTATATATATCAATTTTATTGAGATATAATTGACATACAGCACTGTATATGTTTAAAGTGTACAGGATAATGGCTTGATGTACATATATTGTAAAATGAGTAACAATAAGTTTAGTTAACATTCATCATCTCATACAGCTACAAAGGAAAAAAGAAAAAACTCCTTTTTTCCTTGTGATGAGAACTCTTAGGATTTAGTCTCTTAGCAACTTTCAAATATACCATATAGCAGAGTTAATTATAGTTTTACATTGCATCTCAAGTACTAATTTATCTTATAATTGGAAGTCAGTACCTTTTGACCACCTTTTTCTAAATTCCGCCCATCCCAACCCTTAGCTCTGGTAATCACAAATTTGGTATCTCTCTTTTCTCTCAGATTCTACACATAAGCGAACTCATATAGTATTTGTCATCCTCTGAATTATTTCACTTAGCATAATGCCCTAAAGTCCATCCATATCATTGCAAATTAAGATATTAAAAGATTCCCTTTAGATTTCCTCTTTGACCTAACGGTTTGTCAATAGTGTGTTATTTAGTTTCTTTTTCTTTTCTTTTCTTTTTTTTATGGCGGCATTGCTTAACAAAATCCAATAAGTTTCAGCTGTATACTTTAATAGTAAGGCATGTATATATTTACATGGTATGTTCAACTCCCATAGTTAGATTTCTTTCTGTTACCACGTATTTGACCCCCTTTACCCCATCTACCTCCCCCCACCCTCTGGTAACCACTAGTCAGTCTATTGTCCATGTCCATGAGTCTATGTTTGTTTGTCCTGTTTATTTGTTGCTTTTAGATTCATATCCCACATATAAATGATATCATGCAATTTTCAACTTTTTCTGTCTGGCTTATTTCGTTTAGCATGATTATCTCGAGGTCCATTCATGTTGTTGCAAATGGCAATATTTCATTTCTTCTTATGGCTGAGTAATATTCCATTATATATATGTACCACAGCTTATTTAGCCAGCCATCTATTGTAGGACACTTCGGTTGCTTCCACGTCCTGGCCACCATGACCAATGCTGCTATGAAAACTGGTGTGCAAATATCTTTTCAGATATGAGTTTTCAAGTCTTTGGGATAAATACCCAGTAGAGGGATTGCTGGATCATATGGTAGACCAATTCTTAGTTTTTTTTTTGTGGAATCTCCATACTGTTTTCCACAGTGGCTGTACTAATTTGTAGTCTTACCAGCAGTGTATGAGGGTTGCTTTTTCTCCGTATCCCCTCCAGCATTTGTTATTACACTTCCTGTTGATTATAGCTATTTTAACAGATGTGAGATGCTATTTCATTGTGGTTTTGATTGCATTTCCCTAATAGCTAGTCATGTTGAGCACTTTTTCATATATTTGTTGGCCATTTATATGTCCTCTAGGGAGAAGTGTCTGTTCAGGTCCTCTGCCTGTTTTTTGATTGGATTGTTTTGTTTTGTTTTGTTTTGTTTTGTCTTTTTGTTATTGAATTGTGTGAGTTCTTTGTATATTTTGGATATTTAGGATATAAGGTCATTTTAAGGGCCTCTGATAAGGCCCTTATCAGAGGTGTTGCTTGCAAATATATTTCTGATGGTTGTCTCTTTACCTTGTTGACAGTTTCATTTGCTGAGCAGAAGCTTTTTAGTTTGATGTAGTCCCACTCTTTTAGCTTTTACTTCCCTTGCTTTTTAGGTCAAATTCATGAAATCCTCTTTAAGTCCAAGGTCCTTGAGTTTAGTGCCTATGTTTTCTTCTATGCATTTGATTGTTTCAGGTCTTATATTCAGGTCTTTAATCCATTTTGAGTTAATTTTGGTATGTAGTGATAGACAATATTCTAGTTTCATTCTTTTGCAGGTGGCTTCCCAGTTTTCTCAGCACTATGTATTGTAGCGGCTTTCCTTTTTCCACTGTATGTTTTTGGCTTTTTTTGTCAAAAATTATTTGCCCGTATGAATATAGGTTTACTTCTGGACTCTCAATTCTGTTCCACGAGTCCATGTGTCTGTTTTTCTGCCAATACTATGCCGTTTTGATTACTGTTGCTTTGTAGTATAATTTGAAGTCAGGCAGAGTGTTGCCTTCAGCCTCGTTCTTTTTTCTCAGGATGGCTTTGGCTATTGGGGGTCTTTTGTGTTTCTATACTAATCTGAAGATTTTTTGTTCTATTTCTTTAAAAAATGCCATTGGGATTTTGATGGGAATTGCGTTAAATCTGTATAATGCTTTAGGTAATAAGGTCATTTTAACTACGTTGATTCTTCCAATCCAAGAACATGGAATATCTTTGTATCTTCTTCGATTTCTTTTAATTGGGTCTTATAGTTTTCATTATATAGGTTCTTCACATGTTTCGTTAGATTTATTCCTAGGTAGTTTATTATTTTTGTTGAATTGCAAAAGGAATTATTTTTTCCACTTCTTTTTCTGACACCTTCATTATTAGAGTATAGGAATGCTATGGATTTTTGAACATTGATTTTGTATCCAGAAACAATACTGTATTTGCTTATTGATTCTAGTAGTGTTCTTGTGGAGTCTTCAGGGTTTTCTATATAGAGAATCTTGTCATCTGCAAATAGTGACAGTTTGACTTCTTTATTTCCTATTTGGATGCTTTTTATATCTTTCTCTTGACTGATTACACTCTCTAGGATCTCCAATGTTATACTGAATAACAGTGGTGATAGTGGACAGTCTTGCCTTGTTCCTGATCTTAGAGGGAAGATTTTTCTGTTTTTCACCATTAAGCATAATATTGGCTGAGTGTTTGTCGTATATGGCCTTTATTATGATAAGGTATTTTCCTTCTATATTGACTTTGTGAAGTGTTTTGACCATAAATGGATGCTGTATCTTGTCAAAGGCTTTTTCTGCATTATTGATATGATCACATGATTCTTATTTTTTAATTTGTTTATGTTTATGTGGTGTATCACATTAATCGATTTGTGTATGTTGAATCATCTCTGTACCCCTAGGATGAAGCCCACTTGGTCGAGGTGTATAATCTTTTTAGTATGTTGCTGTATTTGGTTCGCTAGTATGTTATTTAGGATTTTTGCATCTGTGTTCATGAGAGATACTGGTCTGTGGTTTTTTTTTGTGTGTGTGTTATCTTTACCAGGTTTTGCTATCAGGGTAATACTGGCCTCATAGAATGAATTGGGAAGTATTGCTTCCTCTTTGATATTTTGAAAGAGTTTGAGGAGAATAGGTGCTTGTCCTTGGAGCCACCCCCAGGCTTCTGACAGAATTCGGTGTCGTTCTTCAGCTTTGAAGAGTTAGGAGGAAGGTAGTGTGGCATGGTGGTTAAGCCTGTGAAGAGAGTTAGCAGGAGTTGGTGACAATCATCCAAGATAGGCTGATGAGTTTGAAAGATGGACTCGAGCAGGTCAATCATTGCCTGGGGTTTCTCTGAATAGGACAGAGTGTGCTGCTTCCAACTGAGGAGGTCAGTTGTGTTGAAAGGCTGAAGGTAGAGGACAGGGGGACCCAGCTGGAGTGTGCCATCTTCACTAATCTCAAAAGGGCCTTGCATCTCTTGGACAGGCATCTGGAGGTCTGCAGGCTGCTGGGCTGGCTGGTGAATGCGTGAAGATGCTTTGGACTTAGGCTTGGTGGCCACTCAGGCTGTTGGGGTGGGGAAGGTACCAGTGGTGGAGGGGTCCAATAATTGGGGATAGAATGGCCGTTCAGGTATTGGCAGAGCTGTTGGGATGTACGATGGCAGGAAGAGAGGTTCTTCCTTAGGGTCCTCTTGGTGGATGACTCTTGCTGGCTCTTCTTTGTCCTTTCCCTGAGTCAGTCAGGCCACAAGTACTTTACTCTGTCCCTATTTCTGCAGAACCGGGCTCAAGGGGGCACTACAGTAGCAATTTGTAACCATGAGTATGGAAACTGGTCTGGATTTCCAAGGTTTCCTGTCACTACCCGGGACACAGCTCTAACCATAGGGAGGTCCAGGGTCCCTTCCGGAGGCCATCCTACCCCAAAGGTGGGCCATTCAAGCTCACAAAGAGTACAAAGTTTTCCTGGGGTCAGCTTGGCCTTATAGTCCTCTGGGAAACCTTTCTTAAAAATTTTCAACATATGGTTTAAGACAGTTAACTTAGAGGAATTTCCACTCATTTTGCCTTAGGGAGCTTCTTAATGGAGGGGGAAAATAGACCTTAAAATTTCAAAAAAATAATTTGACAGAGGGCTTCTATGTTAAAAGGGCCATTTGGAGACAGACAATTCTTAAGCTGAATCCGTAATCAGTTGTCTCCCCTCCCTATGTATCCCACCCTGTGTCAGTGGTGCAAAGACAAACAAGCGTGGGTGCCTTCTTTAAAGAGGAGATCACTCGGGTACTTGTCTGGCCACATCCCGAAGGAGCTTAGGTGGTGCTTGGCTGTTGCGGACTCAGCTTTGTGACTTACAATTGGACACTAGTCCAATGCTGCCCTGGACCATATTACGTACATTACAGAATCACAGATAAGCCCATTCACACTCCATAGCCTTTAGGAGACCTTAAGGGTGCCCAGCCGTGAAGCCACAAATTCGTGCCTGACTGAGTTAAGCTAGTCAGGCCACTCATTCACATACCAGAGGTTAAAACATTGCCTCTCTCCCTTTGAGAAGGCCCTGTCCTTTGTCTTATCCCCCTGGGAAGACCCTGATGTCTTCTCCCATTGGGAAGATCCTGATCTGTGTCTTCTAACTGAAGACTTTAGGAGGTGACCAAGTTCCTCTTCCGTCTGACGATGGGACCTGACTGGGGCACTGAGCCCTGGGGCCTTACCTTATCCTGTGGTTGTTTCTGGTGAGTTGGTCCACTCCTCCTTTGAGTCCAGTTGGGGATCAGCCATCTGGAGAGTCAGAGCACCAGTCCTAAAGAGAACTCAGAATACCATCAGGTAGTGTGCCTGTTTGTTCATCTCGGAGCCCCTCTGGCCCAGCCTGGCCGAGCCACAGGTCCGGTGGCTCAAAGGGCCAGCATGCTTGAATCTCACTGGGGCCTCTAGAAATGTTGCAGAAAAATCAAGCTGGTGAGAAAACAAGCACCAGTCAGAGTTGGAGAACTCAGGTTTATTATACCAGTGGTCCCAGAAGAGCTAGTGCTCTGAAGATCTGGGTCCTGAGATCAGGGGTAACCTTACTTTTAGACAGCTTAACAAGCAAAGGGAATACATCTGTTATCTAGACAGAGCAAGCAAAGGGGATACATCTGTTATCTAGACAGAAGAAGCAAAGGGGAGTGTGAGTCTTCAGTTGATCTTGAGGTTACCCTGCACTTTGGCCTATGTGGCAAACATGTCTACAGAAGCAGAACAAAGAGCTGATTACAAAGTTAGCCATTTGAGTGGAAAATTCCTCTTCAGGATGATCTGTCCATATCTGACAATGGGGTATTTAGGTCTCCTACTACAATAGTGTTTTGGTTTGTTTCTCCCTTTAGTTCTGGTAGTAATTGCTTTACATATTTCGGGGCTCCCTGATTGGAAGTATAGATATTAATAAGAATTATCTCTTCTTGGTGCATGATTCCCTTTATCATTATGAAGTGTCCCTCAGTATATTTCTTTATATTTTTAATTTGAGGTCTATTTTGTCTGATATTAGTACCTACTCTTGCTTTTTTCTAAATGCCATTTACTTGAAATGTCATTTTCCACCCTTTCACTTTGAATCTATATTTGTTTATGGAGCTGAGATGTTTCTCCTGGTGGCAGCATATGGTTGGGTTTTGTTTTTTGATCCATTCTGCAACTCTGTGCCTTTTTATTGGTGAGTTCAGTCCATTTACATTTAGGGTGATTATTGAAATATGACATCTTCTTATAGCCTTTTTTCTTTTGCTTTCTGGTAGCTCGGTATTTCCATTGCTTCCTTATCCTGTATTTCTATTTTCTTTCTTTTGATTGGGTTTTGTGGGCTTTCTTTCTGATGATAATGTAATGGGTTTTCCTTTAGAAGTTAGTGTTTTCTTCTCCCTGACTGCCCTCAGAATTTTGTCTTTGTCACTGATTTTTGATAATTTTAATACAATGTGTCTTTTTAGGCCTTTTTAGGTTGAAATAATTGGGTGTTGTGTTGACTTCTTGAATTCCAAGCTCAAGTTCATTCCTTAGATTTGGGAAATTCTCATCAACTATTTGCCTGAAAATGCTTTCTAATCCCTGCTCCTTTTCCTCGCTTTTGAGAATGCACATTATTCTTATGTTTCCTCTCCTGATGGTATCAGCTAGTTCTTGTATTTCTCTTTCATTATTTTTAATTCTTTGGTTTCTTTCTTCTTCCCTTGGATTTATTTCTAGATTTCTGTCTTTGATATCACTGATCCTTTCCTCCATTTAATTGACTCTATTTCCCAAGCTTGCTATTTCATTTTTCAGCTCTCGCAGTGTGTTTTTTTTTAATCTCCAGAAGATTTAATTTGTTCTTTTTGAGGGTTTCAGGGTCCTTGCCAAAGAACTTGTTCTTCTCATCTAGTTGTTTTTCAATTCCTGAAATTGTTGATATGACTCATTTTGGGTTTCACTGAGTTTTTTCAGAAGTACCATCCTGAATTCTCCGTCATTTAAGTTGCATATTTCTATGTCTGTAAGCTTCTTTTTTGGAGATTTTTCTCTTTCTTTCTGAGATGCCTTGTCGCCTTGGTTGTTCATGGTGTTTGATGGACTATTTCTCTGCCTGGGCATTAATAGAAGTGTATTCTGCATTTTTTCCAGAAAGAAGATTTATTATATAAAAGTCTCTCTTTAGCCTGTTGCAAAGAAGGCACTTTTCTTTTGATTTCCTGTAGGTGGCGTCTAAGCCTCTTGGATCCCTGCTTTATATAAAGCCTTAATAATGCCTCTTTTTATTTTCTTGTAGATGTTTAATCATGCTCGTTACCCTCAGTCTCAGTTCCTGTCAGTGTTAGCAACAGTTTTGGTAGTGTTTGCTCAGATTCCCCTGGGGCTCTGCGGCGTTTGGTCTTGGAGGGTATGGGAGGAGAGTCCTCTGGTTTGAGGGATGGGGACTGCAGCTCAGCTTTGCATTTTGCAACCACTGCTGGTAAAAATCAACTGTTGTTTCTCTGCTGTCCCACTTCTGTGCTTTCTGCCCTGATGACTGGGCCCTGCCTTCAGCTGTGTGAAGCTCACAGCACTCCCAGGCAGGGCTGTTCAGGGAACTCACTGCACCTTCTCCTCTTCCCTTCCTTCTACAGGGAGCTCCAGCAGCTGCAAGAGGCAGCTTTTTTACTTCTCCCAGTCTACTGTCTGACACCTGGGGTTCTGAGCTGTGGTAAATCTTATGCACACAGATCCCACAGTAAGACATGCTGGTGTGCTGTTTGGGTGTTTTTTGTTTTAGATGTTCAGCCTATTGTTGTTTCAACGGGAGAGATCTGAGGCTGTCTCTCACTCCGCCATGTTTCTCCAAACTCCTCTACTTAGTTTCTGTTCAGTCTACATTATGAAGGATAGGAGTTCCCTCAAATAATCTGTACTTCATCCATCCAACTGAAGGCAGTCATACATTGAACAATTCTTTAGCTTTCACTATAATAAAAAATGCTCACAGTTTAACAGAGAAATTACCACAGAATTTTATCTGTGGTCATATTGACATAGTTCAATTTTCCACTAAATTGTCACCAAGTGTAACTTTTTAAAAATTTTTTATTTTTTTGAGTTAAAATCTCAAATACTTGTAGAGTAGCTGGGTAAGAAGTATTGTATTTCCTTCAGTTCCATCTCCTAAAATGTCATTTTTTCTTTATAGAAATAACCATTTATACTGTTCCTGCCTGTATCTTTTCAATTCTTTTAGAAATATGCATATAGATATCTAGTTAAATTTATGTATTTTATATTGTCAGATATTTTGCTTTATGTATAATCTGTGGTTATTTTCAACACTTAACCCATATATCCTGGATATGTTTTCATCTTAATTAATATAGACTTAGTACAAACTTTAAAACCTCCATTTTACTATTTACATTATATAGATTATTTCATAAGAATGCTACAATGACTCTTATTTATCTAGGATGGAGGATGTGACCTGTAACTGTACTGCCAAAGGGGGTTACATTTAAAATGATGACAGAGACTGGCTAACGTCCTCCCAAAATTTCTACCAGAGAGAGGCTACAGCAAGATTACATTATCTCCTGGGCAGGGCTATGGAGAATGTAAGGGACCAGATGGGGTAAAAATGGGGGACTGAGATGGATAGTAGGGAGGTTGTTTTCCTTTTGGCTCTTCACCCTATATCTGTGTTTCCTTCCTCTCTTTGTACTTTTCAGTACCCAGACAGTTCCCGATACTGAGTCTTCTTTCATTCTTCCCATGCATGCACCCAGGTTTAATCCCTCAGTTTTGGGCACTTCTGTCCTCTCCTGCACCCAGTGCCCCCTCATCTCAGCATCATGGAGGGTAGGGTGGTGACCCACAATGGATATTGATATCCAACAAAGCTACAGAAGTTTGATTTTCTCCCTTCCAAAAAGGATCCAGGAATATTCAGTTTCTTTAAAGCTAGGAAGTCAGAATGTGGACAGGGGGAGGAGTGAGGGAACACATAGAGACAAAACAACTCTGAAGTAGTAAGTGAGGCACTAGCAAGACATATTTTCTTTTAGTATCTAGCAGCCTCTTAGCTGCTATCATCTCGACCAAGTGGTTATATGTTTTCAAATAACCCAAAGCTCTGTATCAGTGTGGGGACACCTTGACTTGTTCTCCTCCTGCTGGAAGAGAATGAACAACAAGCAAAGCATTCAGTTTGCTTGCTTCAAACCTGTTTCTTACTTAACATCTTCATTAACGAGTAGGACAGTGAGGGCTCTTATTCCTCCTTTCCCATCAGCACCCCATCATATCAAAATTGTGAAGCAGTATGCAGAGACTTAAATTTTATACTATTCGCAAGCCAACAAGTTAGCTTGTTAGTTGCATGGATCCTGGCAGAACTGAGACTCCTGGGTATAAAACAAAAGACTTAAATTTTCATGGCATAATACATAAGAGCTTCATATTTGCAAATATGACAGTTGGGATGAGGCAAAGAGGCCTGGTGCATCCTGTGCGATGTAGATTTGCATCACACATGAAAATCCTCAAACCCCAATATTTTTAAAGTGGGTCACAAGTGCATACTATAAACTGGTAAATCTAACCCGAAATTATGCATTATTATATTGAACATAGACTACTCCCATTAAAGTCAAATATATTTTACTATAAATAGTTCAAAAATTTTTTCAAAAGGTACAGTTAAAATATACAGGTTAGAATAGAAAAATAAAATACATTCCAAATCATTTTAACCAGTTAAGTGTGATATATGTGTGTGTGTGTGTGTGTGTGTGTGTGTATAAACTAAAAATATGTATCTTGCACAAGACTTGGTATATATTAAGTCAAACTAATTCTTTTGCTTTTCCATTTTTGAATCTTTAATACTTTGCATAAGCTTTATAATATACAGATAGAGCTATATTAAAATACTTCCTAAAATTGAGGAAATATCCATTTTACTGCTTTAAAAAATCACAGGCCCAAAACTACATGGACAAATCGAATTTGTGACTTTTCCCTTCAAATGGCTATTCTTCCACTGCTTCAAGATTAATGGAGGGCTCCACCATAACCTTATTTCTCACCTCAGAGAAATGAACATGCATCTTTAATCTGTTTCTTGTCAACATATACAATTAGCATCTTCAAATAGACAAAAATCTGCCTTCTACAGATCCTGAAATCCATGGTTTTATCCCAGACAGCATATATTTTTTCAAAGACAACGCTCATTTGATAATTTTTAAAAATCAGGAAAAATAGACTTTTGTGTTCTCTTTTGTCACACTATTGTTTAATCTGCCATTTTACATGAAAATGTTTTAAATATACTCATCTCCCTTCATAGCATTGTATTTCAAAATACTGCAATCTCTCTATGTAATGTACAAAACTTATACTTGGCCCTCTATGACTCTACTTTTTGAAACTGAATTTACCTGATAGCTAAACTCCATGCTCTGTGGGAACTTTTTTCTTTTTTTCAGTTTCTTAAATATGCCTCAAATGGTATTCTTTTTTAATGGAACTTCTCCTATAATCCACTAGTAGTTAGTGCTCAAGAGGCAGATGGTGCCAACAGACACATCCCTGCTGACACTGTAAACATAGAAAACAAGTTTGTATCCAAAATCACTGAGAAAATCTTTCAACCCAAAAGCTGCCATTGTTTCGGAAATGCCTTTAGATAGAATGACCAAGGAGTGGCAACAGTCAGGTGCTTGTGAATTATATCTGTAGACCTTAGCCTACATTCTGTGAAATGAAGGAAGAGGTTATGATAATAAAGAGGGAAATTCCCCAGAATTTCAACTACTGTCTGTAATAAGAGGATGCTTCCTTTCACCAGATTCTGGTTTGCCATCCTCTCAATTCCCAGGGGCCAATACTATATTCAGGGACGGAGTTTCCTGTGTTGGAGCAAGAAGCAAGAAATGGAAGGAAATCAATTCTCCATTTGCATTAATTCCCACTTAGAAATAATTATGGAAATTATTTCTTTTAGTAATCATTTTCTCAGAGTTAAATATATAACCTTTAGAGCAAGGGTCCCCAACACCTGGGCTGCAGACTAGTACCGGTCCGTGGCCTGATAGGAACCAGGCTGCACAGCAGGAGGTGAGTGGTGGCTGAGCAAGTGAAGCTTCATCTGTATTTGCAGCTACTTCCCAGCGCTAGCATTACTGCATCAGCTCCACTTCAGATCATCAGGCATTAGATTCTCATAGGAGCACTGGTTCCTGTGGCCAAAAAGTTGGGGACTGCTGCTTCAGAGCATACTTAGAGAATATGAGTCACAGTTATAAAGGCTGAACATACTCTAATACATCCTTTATTCTTTCTAATGCCATGAGATGAATAGCACTATTATTCTCACTGTGAAAATCAAGAGCATTGAGATCAATTAAAGTTAATTTGCCTAAATTCAGTCCTTTATAAAGGGCAAGGTGAAGACTTGAATCTGGCTAGGCTGATAAAAAGACAGTGCATTTAAACATTGTGCTATTTAGCTGTGTTCTTCGAATAATCCAGGTGAGTGTTTAGTCATTTTCATCTTCTCACTTTGTTTATTATTATTATTTATGCCTACAGCACCTGGTCTTCCTAGGTGGTCTCCCATCCAAGTACTAACCAGGCCCGACTCTGCTTAGCTTCTGAGATCAGACAGGATGGGCTTGTTCAGGGTGGCATGGCTTTAGACCATGAACTGTGGCTCCACTGGGGTGTGAACCCAGGACCTTCTCTGTTTGTAAAGCAGATGTGCTAACCAATACACTATGGAACCACGTCCTCACTTTATTTTTGATTAGTTGTATTTTATTTTATAATTTCTAATGTTTTCATTAATGTGTAAAGATTTATTATATAAACTGTGAATAAAGATTTGGATATTTAATAAAATGTGTATGCACTGATGGTAGTATAAATATATAGGGATCTGCTCCATGACAAGTTGTATTTAAAGAATACTCAATGACCCTACATTGGTATGGCAACAGAAACATTAATTTGCTTTTATGACAGGAACAAACTGATACATGTCATAAGAACCACTGAGCACTATGTTTGTTCCATACTGTGGTGCATGAAAGAACAAGATGTGATGAGGAAAGAGCAGAGAGTATGTACTATGAAATCCAAATCATACTGTTTATCTATATCAATATCTGACTTACGTCAAAATACTAACAAGGCAAGATTTGTGAAATATATTAAAATACAAAGATGTATACAAAGAGATGAAATTGTGTTTAATGAATTGAAATTCTATAGCTTGCAATTGATATGAGAATATATTTTTTAATCTCAGGTATTTTTAGCCTTTTTAAAAATTTATTTTTCAATTAAAGTTGACATACAATATTATATTAGTTTCAGGTGTATAGCATAGTGGTTAGACATTTATATAACTTATGATCCTCCCGATTAGTCTAGTCCCCACCTGGCACCATATATAGTCTTTATAATATTTTTTACTATATTCCCTATGCTTTATATCCCCTTGACTGTTTTGTAACTTCTTAATCCCTTCACCTTTTCACCCAGCTCCCCGATATGAGAATATTTTTAATCCAAGTATGTCAGTTGTAGGCAAGATATATCTGTGCCTATAACTGATATTGGAAACCCATTATTGTAATGTTGCCTCTTTCTTAAATGCTGCTTCCCTAAGGTGATGAACAAAGCCTTGCCAGAATCAGCATACCATGGCTATTTTCAGTAGGAAACATTAAGCATTTCATTCTTCCATAGGTAGAGACAAGGTTTTGAGCAACTGTCATTCAGAAATACTATTTCTGCAAAGGATGAGATGATGCCTATAGATTTATTTTACTCTTTCTTACAAAGTGAGGTGTTATATGTATACCTGCACTAGCCTAGAAAATATAGTCTTTGATTCCTGTAAGATAAATTTAGAAATGACAGATTCAGATTGATTTCATACCTATAGTCCTCAAGTCCCCCAAAATCAGGTTATACTATTACTTGCATTAAACACAATGGGTCTGGCAGAGGGCTATGCTACATCTTATCAGGAGATGGAGGGGTTTGGTGCAGGTCAAGGACCCACCTCTCTACCAGCTCAGTTCATGACATGCTTCAGATGTTATGCTTTATTCCTGTATTGCTTTAGCGCTGAACCAATTTCAAACCCAGAAGGATCACTTTTTCTAGTATTATCACTTACCCAGAGTCTTGCTACCCCTCCTTGCTTATAGACTTTGCCTTTCATACTGAAATAGAAATTATATCTTTAAGATCCAAAACTGTGAAATGGAAGCAGAGCTGTAAGCAGAGCTATGTAACAATCCAGAAACAGCATGTACACATCTATATCCCAGAGCAGCTATCTGTTTTAAGCCTCAGTGCAGGACCCTGGCCTGTATGTTTGGAGGGTGGAAAAGCTGAAGCCAGTGCTGGTGGCCCAGGAGAACCAGGGCATCTTCTTCTCGGGGGACTCCTACCTAGTGCTGTACAATGGTCTGGAAGAGTTCTCCCACTTGCACCTGTGGATAGCCCAGCAGTGGTCCAGAGATGAGGAGGGGGCCTGTGCTGTGTTGACTGTGCACCTCAACACTCTGCTTGGAGAGAAGCCTGTGCAGCACTGAGGGATGTAGGGCAAGGAGTCCGACCTCTTCATGAGCTACTTCCCGAGTGACCTTGAGTACCAGGAAGGTGGAGTGGAGTCAGCATTTCACAAGACCTCCCCAGGGGCCGCCCCAGCTGCTATCAGGAAACTCTACCAGGTGAAGGGGAAGAAGAACATCCATGCCCCTGAATGGGAACTGAGCTGGGACAACTTCAGCACCGGGGACTGCTTCATCTTGGACCTGGGCCAGAACATCTTCACCTGGTGTGATGGAAAGTGCAACATCCTGGAGCGCAGCAAGGCTCAAGACCTGGCCTAGGCCTTCCGGGACAGTGAACGGCAGGGCAAGGCCCAGGTGGAGATCATCACTGATGGGGAGGAGCTTGTGGAGATGATCCAGGTTCTGGGCCCCAAGCCTACTCTGAAAGAGGGCAACCCTGAGGAAGAACTCATAGCTGACTGGACTAATGTCTAGGCTGTGGTTCTGTATAAGGTCTCTGATGCCACTGGACAAATGAACCTGACCAAGGTGGCTGACTCCAGCCCCTTTGCCCTTGAGCTGCTAATATCTGATGACTTACAATGTGCTGGACAGTGGGCTCTGTGGCAAGATCTACATCTAGAAGGGGTGAAAAGCTAACAAGGAGTGGCAGGTGGCCCTGCAAGTGGTGGAGGACTTTATCTCCCACATGTGGTGCACCCCAAACACTCAGGTGGAGATTCTGCCCCAGGGTCACCAGAGTCCCATCTTCTAGCAACTCTTCAAAGACTGGAAGTGAGAATGGACATCTCCCTGTGCCCACCTCCTGCCTGCTCACTCTTCCTCCTCCTGCCCGGTCAGTACTCAGGTGTGCCTATGATGATGTTTAATAAAGGAGATGAGTGCTTTCAAAAAAAAAAATCTAAAACCGTAAATCAATGGGCATTGTCTGGAATCTGAGTCAGAAGGGTGTAGGGATTGGGGACAATTGGATGAATTGGGACTATAGCCTCATTTACTGTCCTTAAATCTTGGACAAACCTGTATTCCTCATTAGGCTTTTTATTGGCAGAATAGGGGTATTACAAGGTGACTGACGAGGCTTTAGCAGTCCATATTTTAATATTTTTTCCACTACTGGCTGTATACCCCATCATGCCTCAGTCTTGAGTGGATACTAGTTGTTGTTGTTTTTTAATGTGGAAATTAGTATTAGGGTTTATTTGTATTTTAATAGGAGTAACTTCTGTGGCCCAAATTCTAGGATCAACCTGTGAGCTAATATTTGGGTGTATCAATTGTACAGTTTCTTATAAGTGGAATAAAGGTCCTGAAATGTGAGCTAATAAATTTGCTCCTGAAGCACCAAGGTGAATAGTGACATGAATTAGTTGTAGTAAATTTCATCCTAATAGAAGGATTGGACATTCAGGCACAAGTAAAAACTGATGGGTAATCACAAGGCCTCCTAGTAGGCAATTTATGGGGGTTGTAAACCTTTTGACGTTGGGGTGGCCATCGACTCCAGTAATTAAACATGTTTGTGAAGACAGTGGCCCAGAAAATCAAATTAGAACAGAGTAAGTGGCTTCAGCATCAAGAAAGAGTTCAGTATTCTCACCTGCCAAATTAAGGGTCTCCCAAGGCTCGTCAGTTCCACAGGAGCCCATGTGGACCTCAGGCTCCATTAGTCCCCTTTCTGCCATTATTGGCTTGGGAGTCCCTAACTCTCTTCAAAGTTGGGGACAGTCCCACTGTCTGTGGCCCTCCTGTTTGCACAGGGGTCAAGGTCCAGGGGTTTTCTGTGGTATTGTAGCTGAGGGCAGTCCTTTTTCCAGTGCCCTTCTAGCCCACACTGGTTGCAGCAGTTGTTGCCATGAGCCTTAAGAATGAGGGATGCTGATTGTCCCTTCCCATTATAATTGGATGTTCTATATCCACATGGCAGGGGGCTCATAGCTTCAGTGATCATATGAGCCTTTTGTCTTTTTTTGGGCCTTTTCTGCTTCTTCTGCTCTATCTTGATTATTATAGACAGTAAAGGCTATGTCCAAAAGTTGATTCATAAGAGTCTGGGGCTCTGGAGCAGTCTTTTGTAATTTATACCTTATATCAAGAACTGACTGGGAGATAAAATGAGTCCCTAGTATTATCTGTTCCTATCATGATGTAGGATCTGCGTTGGTAAATTTCCTAAGGGCTTCCATTAGATGGCTTTGAAATAAGGCAGGGTTTTCATCCTCCCTTGGTCGATCGTTTGCATTTTTTCATAATTAACAGTCCTAATAATACATTTTTTTTCTATTTCCTCTATGATGCATGTTATCATAAGGTTTCCGCAGTCTAGATCCTGAGCACCTCCCTGATAATTCCATTGAGAGTCCTGGTCCAGGACCGCATTCCCTCCTGTTCGGTAGGCATCATGGCCCTCCTTGCATGCAGCAGTGCTGTCAGCATGACCCCCAGCTGCTCCAATAATTATGTTTCTCTTCTACAGTACAACATATGGATAATAAAATGTATAAAACTTGCCACATTAAGTCATAAGTTACAGTAATTTTTTCAAATTCATCAGTAGATTCGCTAGGATCTTCAGAGAATCTACTACATATTTCTTCGCATAAAGCTAAGTCTAGCACAGAAAATGGAACACGTACCCTTGTTAGGCCCCCAGCAGCATTTACAAGTTTCCTGAGGGGGCATAGCTTATCATCACATTTAAGCTTTTATGGGGCACCACTTTGGGTGGTGCCAGCAGGAGTTTCCTCAGGAAGTGGTGGAGTAGATGGGGTCTCTAAAGAATTTGACCCCCCGCAGAGTGCAAGGATGAAATAGGAGTAGTGGATCCCTGGTTTGGGGGTCTCTGGGGGAGGGAATCTTATTATTGGGTCATCTAGAAAGTCTGGATCTTGAAGGCTTTCCAGTGATTTAGTTTTAATATGGGCCAGGCACTTTCAACTCTCTCAGAGGTCTGGGTCTTGGTAAAGAAACTTAAAAGGCTGTATATGAGGGATTTCTTTCTGCTTTTCCTGTTTCTTACAAAGAAACATTTAATTGTAAGAGAGTATTGTATTTCAGCGAACTGTTCACAGGTCAACATTCTTGGTGCCCAAGCCTGTACTGTGATCTAACAGAATTGCAGAAAAAATATATATATATATGTTTTTTTCCTTTTGACATTGCCTAATTTGAATTGGTTTCAATTATTGAAGATGCATTCCAGTGGCAAGTCCTTTGGGATGCCTGGTCCCTCTCCCATCCTTAGTGTAGAGAGAAGGTGGGGCCCCTATAGGTCCTCGCTGCCAGCTGCTTGTTCTGCTGACAGCTGGGCTGCAGGACCACTGGGCTGCAGTTCCTGACTTCCCCACCGGTGCCAGGTGGGAAGTGCCAGTGCTGCTGGGGAGGAAGGAGGAAAAATGTCATTCCCGGACTGGGAATTGAACCTGGACACCCTGGGTAAAAAGCACTGAACTTTAACCCCTTAGATACCAGGGAACATAATGCTAGCTGTGCCTGAGTCTGTAAGTGTGTTTCTCCACCCCCTGAGAGGTGGGTGGTGCGCCCTGTGGCCCAGTGCCCCCTGGGAAGGCAGAAGTGGGGAGGAGGCGCCTGTCCGAGTCTCAGGGGCATCGCTGACCCAGAGGTGGCTGCCTGGACATGTGAGTTTTACCGGTGAAACTAAGAGAAATCACTCCGCTAAAAGAAAACAGGCATCGGCAAGTTTTTTGCCTGCCTGGTATAGGGAAACGTAAGCGCAGCACGGGTCTGGGCCATTCGTCGCTGCTAGAAAAGAGCAAATGCAGCACGGGTCTAGGCCCACTACTGCTACCAGCATGCACAGTGGTTTACCTTTGGCTCCAACAACAGTGATGCAGGCAGGGGTCCTGGGCCCCCACTCCCACAGAGGGGACAGCAGCACAGGTTTGGGCCCATCGCTGCCTCAAATGTGCGCAGGGATTACCTGCTGCTCCAAGGGAGAGAGACAGACAGAGTCAGAGATATAGCAAAGAAGACTAGTTTTGTGGGGAAAAACTACCTTGGAGTCCTGCACTGTAGGGGACACAGGCCAGGGGATCCAGTACAATCGGGGCTCACTGGCTCAGTGCTCAGTTCTAAGCTATTAGGGCCATCTTTGAGATTGCTCCAGCATCCTGGAGCCAATCAAGAAATGAGGACAAGACAGACAGGATGAGTTAGGGGAGTTCAGCGGAGCTGCTACCCTGACCCTCAGTTTCTCCTCATTAGAGTTCCTGCTGGAGAGAGGAAGGAAGCAGGAAAAGGCTTAAGGGTTGAGAGGAAGGAGCAGAAAATTCCCATGGGTGCTTACCTGTTATGGCTGACAGATGCTGTGCAGTCTTTTAATTTGGAGTTCGGATGGGGTCTCTCAGCAGGTCTTCTCTGCAATTCTAATGGTGACACTAAGTCAGGGAAGTTAGAGGAAGAAAAGTAGGAAAAGTAGACAGGATTGGTGGGCTCAAGCTTGGTTAGAGAATAAGTCTTTTCATTTTGATTATTTTGTAGTACAGAGCTTTTAAACCTGATGTGGTTGCATCATTTTTTGTTATTGTTGTTTGTTTGTGCTTTTGATGTGATGTCCAAATAATTTATTGCCAAGACCAGTGTTGGAGTTTCTTCCTTTTCTTCTAGGATTTTTATGGTATGAGGTTTTTTTGTTCAAGTCTTTGATTCATTTGAGGTAAGCTTTTGAGAGTTGTATAAGATAGGGGTTTAATCTCTTTTTTCTTCACATGTTTATTCAGGTTTCTCAATACCAGTTGTTAAAGAGACTGTCCTTTCCCTATGGTTGTTCTTGCCTCCCTACAGTCAAATATTAGTTGACTGTACATGTGGGCAAGTCGACATCTAAGTGAATCAGCAAAAGAATCCGACCACCTTCACCTGTAGCGTTTTCCATAGAGGGTAGGAGATCAGCAATGTGAGAGTCATAAGCAGTATAAGTGCCACATTCTTGTTTAGTGAGGGCACAGGTCCCACCTTGTACTGTAATGAGAATATGTGAAGCCATCTTATTTTAAGAAACCCCTTTTCCCACTGGAGCACTTTCTTGGTTCAGCAAAATAAATGCACTGTCTGGAATCACTGAAGGCAGTTGCTGTGAACTTAGCCACAGCTTGGATTTCTAGCATGGCATTGACCCGGCACACTCAGGTGGGAAGATAGGACCAGGCCATTCCCACCAGATGGACTGTGAGTCCACCTGGACTTTGGAGCAGGTAAGTTGTGAGGGCTTCCTGGTAAGGTCTTATGAATTTCCCTTGTCAGGTAGGGAAGCCCAGTGCAAAGCAGCCAATCCATCCACAAAGGAGATATGGCCATAAACCTGTGCCACATACCCAGATACCTTCTTTAGGGGCCAGCAAAGCACCAATCCTTAAATATTTGTTCTTTGCCTGTCCAATCAGTGTCTGCGGGCTTTTGATTTATTTGACACGTAGTGGAGGGAGCTATGCCATGTGTCTGCAACCACGTGTGGTGTAGCCCATACACTCTGTAAAACAAAGTAAACACAGCCAGTGTTAAGTGGTCAGTACTCACCCATCCTAAGCCACCCCAAACATGACAAGCAGTGGGCATCACGGAAGATGCCGTGTGATGTCAAAGGCACAGTTTTCAGTCAGTTCAAAATTGAAGGAGGAACCATTAGCTCTGGTCCCAGGGGTCAAACGTCCACAGTTCTCATAGGAAAATGGTTCCATCTACTGTTTCCCATCAGAGACACTGAGGCTGTGACCAAGGCACTCCTTCCCTGTGGGGCCTGGGCCGCAAATGGAGACCCAGCAGGCAGACTTGTTCTGTGATTCTGCCTAAGTACCAACCCGGAGAGGAAGGCGACCCGACATGGGAACGAGTTCTCAGAAGAAGTTGCCTAAGATGAGGGACACCAATATTCAGTGTTCATGTGGTGGGGGACATGCTCCCGGAGTCACCACAAAGCCATGTGATTCATGCTTATTATTCAAACAGTAGGTACTCCATGGATCTGGAAGGAGGTACATATCAGGCACATGGCCATGGGGTGGGGGGTGCATGTGCAGGGATGGCATGCAGTTTAAGAAGGGGACAACAAGTACCTGGCCATTACAAAGCCTGCCTGCTTCCCTGCCTGACACAGCTAGGTTTCTATTATATATTTAGTAGCCTGCCTGTCTCCCTGCTTTCCCACGTATAGGTTATTTCTGGGTGGTTAATACCCTGCCTGCTGTCCCGGCACCAAGTGATTAACTAACTGTTCAACCACCAGGGACTGAAGACAGACATGAGGTAAAGAAAAATATAGGCTCCAAAAAAGAAACAAAAACTTTTAAATCTGGGAATTTACAAACATACACATAAACACACACTACACATCTCCAGAACTGGTCTGACAGGCTTTAGAACTTCCTGCATATCTGCTTGTTATTTCTGTTCTCCTGTACGATGCAAGTGCACAAACCCTGGGATGGTAACTGTTTCTTATTTCAAACCTCAACAACAAATTGCAAGGCATACAGTGAAATAAAAACTTTGTCCAATCAGAGGAACAAAATAAACCTGAAGAAATTGGCCCTAAATTAATGGAGATCTATTAGTTACCTGACAAATAATTCAAAATAACCACTTTGAAGATACTGAATAGAAAAAACAATAAGATCAAGACAACTATGCATGACCAAAATGAAAATGCAAAGAGACGGAAAGTATAAAAAAGAACAAAATGGAAACTGAAGAATACAATGCCTGAATATAAAAATACACTAGAATCTTCAACAATACACTTGGTGAAGCAGAAGAAAGATTCGGACAACTCAAACACAGTTCATTTTAAAATATCAATTTAGAGAAGCAAACAAATGTAAAGGGAAACAGTATAAGGGACTCATGAGACACCAATAAGTAGACCAATATGCATATTAAATAGACCCCAAAGGAGAGGACTAATATGAAATAATATTGAATGTCAACTGTAATTGAAAAATAAAAATGGAAACAAAATTAAAAATAGAAAGTCATAGAATAGTAGATGTCAATATGCCAATTTCAACTAGATAAGAACAGAAAAACAGGATCAGTAAAGAGAGACTTGAACAACACTATACACTAATAGATATAACAGACATATACACTTACTGAACTAAAATGTACAGTCTTCTCAATCGCACATGAAACATTCACCATTACAGACAACCTGTTAGTCCACAAAATAAGTCTTAACAAATTTAATAAGATAGATAGAAATCATCCAGGTATCATTTCTGTCCCTACAGGAATAAAACCAAGAATCAATAGCAGATAGAAACTTCATAATTCCATAAATATTTGGCTATTGAAAAACACATTATTGCATAACTAGTGGATTAAAAAGGAATCAAAAGGAAATCAGAAAATACCTTGAGACAAATGAAATGAAACAGAATGTACCAACATTTCTGGGAATGGGAGAAAGTAGCACTAAGAGATAAGTTTATAGAAAGAGGTACATCAAAAATAAGAGAGATTTAAAATTACCAACATAATGTTACACTTCAAGAAAAAAGTGAAAGAAGAATAATCTAAGACCAAAGTGATCTGAGTAAGAAAATTTAAAGGTTGAGCAGAAATAAAGAATGGTAAAAATAGAATATTATCAATGAAAGGAAGATTCATGTCTCTAAAAATGATCACCAGAATTGACACTTATCTAAGTGTCAATTAAGAATTATAGAGAGAAGAAAACGTAAATCAGAAGTGAAGGCAGAGATATTATAAGTAATTCCATAGAAAAAAATTATAAGAACAATTGTACGAACAATTATATGACAACAATTGTAAACCTAGGAAAAATGCATTAATTTCAATAAATATGTAAACTACTTAGACTTGACAAAAGAAATTTTTTAAAAAGTAGGTGAACTACAACTAGTAAGTAGATCAAAACAGTAATAATTATTTAAAAACTCCCAACAAAGTATGCCCTGGACCAGATGAATTCACTGGATAATTTTAGCAACATTTAAAGAACATTGATACTAATTTTCTATGCAAATTTCTAAAGATTAAAGAGTTAAGAAATTATCAAAGCAATTTCTTTGAGTCCAGTATCACCCAATATCAAAACCAAACAAAGGTGTCACAAATAGAACTACAAACAAAAATCTGTGAGGAATACTGATATATGAGTTCTCAATTAAACACAGCAACCTAGATTCAAGAGCACATTAAAAGAATTACAGACCAAGAATAAGTGGAATTCAAGGGTGTTTCAACATATGGAAATCAAAAAATGTAACAGCACATTAACAGAATGAAGGTCATATAACACAATCATTATCAAATGCTGCAAAAAAAAAAAATACTAATGATAGTCAACACTCTTTCAGGATAAAAACACCAAACCAGGAATCAAAGAAACTACTTGAATGTAATAAACATCATATATGAAAAGTACAGAGCTATCATCATGACCCATAGTGGAAGACTGAACTCTTTCCTCTATAATCAGGAAAAAGGCAAGAATGCTCACTCTTACCACTTTGATTCAACATTGTACTGGATGTCCTAGAAAGACTAGGCAGGGAAAAAAAATACAAGGCATCTAAATTGAAAAGGAAGAAGTAAAATGAGTTCTGGTAATAAATTTAACCAGGGAGGTGAAAGGCCTCAATTCTGAAATCTATAAGAATTAATGATGAAAGAAAATGAAGATGATTACAGATGAATGGAAGAATATAGCATGTTCAGAGATGGGAAGATTTAATATCATTAAAATATTTAAACTACCCAAAGCAATTTAAAGTTCAATGTAATCCCCATTTTTCACAGAAGAAGAGCTCACAATCCTAAAATTTGTATGGAAATACATTGAAAAACAAAACAAAACAAATAGCCAAAGTTCTCTTGAGAAAGAAGTACAAAGTTGGAGGTGTCATGAGCCCTGACTTCAAATTATACTATAAAGCTACAGTAAACAAAACAGTGGGGTACTGAAACCCACAAACAAAAAACATACATACACCAATGGAACAGACTAGAGAGCCCAGAGATGAATTCATACTTATATGGTAAATAAATCTATGACAAAAGAGGCAAGACAATATCGTGCTAAGGGAGAGAAAAGAGAGTCTCTTAAATAAACGATATTGAATAAACTGGATGGATATATGCAAAAAAAAAATGAAGCTGGACCACTTTCTAACCTCATATATAAAAATAAACTCAAAATGGATGAAAGACTCTAAGACCTCAAAATATAAAAACTCTTAGAAAAAACATAGGCAGTAAACTCTTTGACATGGGTCTTAGCAATTATTTTTTTGGTATGACTCCTAAGGCAAGTACAACAGGAGTGAAAACCAAATTGGACCATCTCAGACTACAGCTTTTGCACAGCAAAGGAAACCATCAACAACATAAAAAGACAACCTACTGAATGGGAGAAGATATTCCCAAATAATATATCCCATAGGAGGTTAATATCCAAGTTATATAAAGAATGCATACAATTCCACATCAAAAACCCAAAAAATCTGACTAAAAAATGGATGGGTGACCTGAATAGACATCTCTGAAGCAGACTTTAGGATGATCAACAAACAAACAAAGAGGTCCTCAACATCATTCGTCATCAGGGAAATGGAAATCAATACCACAATGAAATGTCACCTTGCACCTGTCAGTATGGCTATTTATAAAAAGGCAACCAATAACGGGTATTGGTGAGGGTGCAGAGAAATGAGAGATCCCTCACACTGTTGGTAGGATTATAAAATAGTGTAGTCAAAAATAGGATGAAGTTTCCTCAAAAAAATTACAAACAGAACTACAATATATCCCTGCAATTCCACTTTTGGGCACTTATCCAAAAAGTATGAAAATATTCATTAAAAATTATATAGGCATCCCTACATCCACTGAAGATTATTTACAATGGATAAGACATAGAGGCAATCTAGGTGTCCATCAATAGATCAATGGATTAAAAATATGTGATAAATGTATAAAATGGAAAAAAATTCAGCCAGGAGAGAAAAGGAAATATTACCACTGGCAACAACATGCATGGACCTGGAGGGTTTTACACTGAGTGAAATAAGATAGGCAAAGATAGACAAATTTCATATGATTTCACTTATATGTGGAATCTAAAGAACAAAAACAAACAAATCAGAAAAATACCATAGATAAAAAGAATGATTGTTACCGGAGAAGAGGGAATGGGGGAAAGAAGATAAGGGTGAAGGGGGTTGAGAGGTATGAATGTCTAGTTAGAAAATGAATAAGAAACAGGGATGTAAGTTATAGCATGGGGAATACAGTCAATGATGTCATGATAGCTTTGTAAGGTGACAGATGGTTACTCAACTCAGTACAGTGATCATTTTGGAAGACCTATAAATGAGGAATCACAAGTTGTCGACCTGAAATTAATATAATATTGCATGTCGATTATGTGTTGATAAGAGAAAATAAATAGTTCATCCCATATTTGATGAAAAAGAAAAGTTTGATAAATCTTTCTACTGTTTCCATTTTTGCTGAAATCATGTATTACTTTTACAATGCAAATTAACACCAAAATTATTTTTGGAAAAAAATCTTTCTGATGGTGCTGTACAATTAGAAGTGAATTAAAAGATGTCAGCTTAGTTGACATACAATGTTGTCAATAAAGTAAAAAGTCATCCTTAGACCTGCTTCCCTGAAATCTTTGTTCTCTGGTCCATGTATCTTTCTAGTAGTTTTTAAAGCACATCTAAGAAATGTTTGTATCCCCTATTCAAGAAAAGAAACATAATGAGATATCACCTCACACCATTAAAGATGAATACTATCAAAGAAAGAAAAATATCAAGTGTTGGGAGAAATATCAAGAAATTGGATACTTATGCACGATCGAATGAAATACAAATTGGTACAAAGAGTATGGCATTTCTCAAAAAACTAAAACAGTTTTGCTATGATGCAGTCATCCCACTTCTGTGCTTATATCCAAGAGACTTCAAAGGAGGGTCTACAAGAGACATTTGCACAACCATGTACATTGTAATATTTAAACAGCCTGTAAAAGGTGGAGGCTGCCCAAATGTCCATGGACAGATGAATGGAAAAAATGTAGCATATACCTACAACAAAATATTTTTCAGCTTTGAAATAGAAACAGAGTCTCTCACACAGGCAAACCCTCAGGACATTTGTAAAGTATAGCACATAAGTCAATAAGAGACATAGACTGTATGATTACATTTAGGTGAGTCATGTAATGTAGTCAACTTCATAGAGGGGAAAAAAAAAGGTAGTAGCCAGGGGCTGAGGTTAAAGGGAAATGAGGAAGTGAGTGTTTAATGGATATTGAGATGGTTTTGTAAGATGCGAATTTCTCGAGATAAGCTGCACGATGTGAACATATTTTAAATGACTGTACAGTTTCAGATGGCTGAAATGGTAGATTTTAGACGTGTTTTTCATGATTAAAAATTTTAAAATTATATGTAAAATGAGTTATAAAACTTTCCAGAAATTACCTTCAATGAAAAAAAAATGTTTCTCACAAAGAAAATATAAAATCATCAATAGATGTGAAATTAACACTATTTTTAAATATATTCCAAAATTAGGTTTCTTATTACTTATTTTTATGGTGACATTGGCAAGTTTCAGTTGTACACTTTAATAGTAAGGCACATATATATATTTACAATGTGTGTTCACCTCCCATAGTTAAGATTTCTTTCTGTCAACACATATTTGACCCCTTTTACCCTATCTACCTCCCACTACTCCCTCCCCTCTGGTAACCACTAGTCTATTTTCCATGTCCATGAGTCTGTTTGTCCTGTTCATTTGTTGCTTTTAGGTTTATATCCTACATATAAGTGATATCATGTGATTTTCAAATCTGTCTGGCTTATTTCACTTAGCATGATTATCTCAAGGTCCATCCATGTTGTTGCAAATGGCGGTATTTCACCTCTTCTTTGGCTAAGTAATATTCCATTGTATATACATACCACAGCTTCTTTAGCCAATCATCTATTGTAGGACACTTCGGTTGCTTCCATGTCCTGGCCACCATGAAAAATGCTGCTGCTATGAACTGGTGTGCAAATATCTTTTTGGATATGAGTTTTCAAGTCTTTAGGGTAAATACCCAGTAGAGGGATTGCTGAATCATATGGTAGATCAATTCTTAGTTTTTTAAGGAACCTCCATACTGTTTTCCATAGTGGCTATACCAGTTTGCAGTCCTACCAGCAGTCTATGAGGGTTCCTTTTTTATCCGCATCCTCTCCAACATTTGTGATTACTTGTCTTGTTGATTACAGCTGTTCTAACAGGAGTGAGATGGTATCTCATTGTGGTTTTGATTTGCATTTCCCTAATAGCTAGTGATGTTTTAGCATCTTTTCATGTTTGTTGGCCATTTGTGTGTCTTCTTGGGAGAAGTGTTGGATCAGGTCCTCTGCCCATTTTGTGACTGGATCGTTTGTGTTTTTGTTGTTGTTGTTGTTATTGAGTTGTATGAGTTTTTTGTATATTTTGGATATTAGGCCCTTATCGAAGGCGATGCTTGCAAATAAACTTTCCCATTCCGATAGTGTCTCTACGGTGTTGATGGTTTTTTTGCTGTGGAGAAGCTTTTTAGTTTGATGTAGTCCCATTCTTTTCTTTTATTATATTTTATTTTTAAAAATTTTTTCTATTCATTTATTTTTGCTTTTACTTCCCTTGCCTTTGAGGTCAAATTCATAAAATACTTTTTAAAAGTCCAAGGCCCATGAGTTTAGTTCCAATGTGTCTTTCTATGCGCTTTATTGTTTCAGGTCCTTATATTCAGGTCCTTAATCCATTTTGAGTTAATTTTGGTGTGTGGTGATAGACAACAGTTTAGTGTCATTCTTTTGCAGGTGGCTTTCCAGCTTTCCTAGCACCATTTATTGAGGTTTTCCTTTCTCCACTGTATGTTTTTGGCATTTTGTCAAAAATAATTTGCCCATGTAAATATGGGTTTATTTCTGGACTCTCGATTCTGTTCCACTGGTCCATGTGTCTATTTTTCTGCCAATATCATGCCGTTCTGATTACTGTTGCTTTGTATAATTTGAAGTCAGGCAGAGTGATGCCTCCAGACTTGTTCTTCTTTTTCAGGATGGTGTTGGTAATTCGGGGTCTTTTGTGCTTCCATACAAATCTGAAGATTTTTTGTTCTATTTTTTTAAAAAATGTCGATGGGATTTTGATGAGGATTGCATTAAATCTGTAAAATGCTTTAGGTAATAAGGTCATTTTAACTATTCCAAGAACACAGAATATCTTTTCTTCGTATCTTCTTTGATTTCATTTCATAGTCTTATAGTTTTCATTATATAGGTCCTTCGTATGTTTCGTTAGATTTATCCCTAGGTATTTTATTATTTTTGTTGAATTGCAAAAGGAATTACTTTTTTCCACTTCCTTTTCTGACATCTTATTAGAGTATAGGAACACTACAAATTTTTGAACATTGATTTTGTATCCAGAAACGATATCGTATTTGCTTATTGTTTCTAACAGTGTTCTTGTGGAGTCTTCAGGGTTTTCTATATAGAGAATCTTGTCATCTGCAAATAGTGACAGTTCGACTTCTCCATTTTCTATTTGGATGCCTTTTATGTCTTCCTCTTGCCTGATTGCACTTGCTAGGACCTCCAATGTTATATTAAATAACAGTGATGATAGTGGACAGCCTTGCCTAGTTCCTGATCTTAGAGGGAGAGTTTTTAGTTTTTCACCATTAAGCATAATATTGGCTGAGTGTTTGTCATATATGGCCTTTATTATGATAAGGTATTTTCCTTCTATACCTACTTTGTGAAGTGTTTTGATCATAAATGGATGCTGTATCTTATCGAAGGCTTTTTCTGCATCTATTGATATGATTGTATGATTCTTATTTTTAAATTTATGTGATGTATCACATTAATTGATATGCATGTGTTGAATCATCTCTGTGCCCCTAGGATGAAGCCCACTTTGTTGTGATGTCTAATCGTTTTAATATGTTACTGTATTTCGTTTGCTATTATCTTATTTAGGATCTTTACATCTGTGTTCATGAGAGATATTGGTCAGTAGTTTTCTTTTTCTGCGTTATCTTTACCAGGTTTTGGTATTAGGGAAATATTGACTTCATAGAATGAGTTAGGAAGTATTGCCTCTTGTTCAATTTTTTGGAAGAGTTTGAGGACAATAGGTATTAAATCTTTTTTGAATGTTGGTAGAATTCACTGGTGAAGCCATCTGGTCCTGGAAATTAGTTTTTGGCAGGGTTTTGATGATTATTTCAATTTCCATATTGCTGATCAGTGTATTTAGATTTTCCAGTTCTTGATTCAGTCTAGGAAGGTTGTATCTTTCTAAGTACTGGTCCATTTCTTCTAAGTTATTAAATTTGGTGTTATATACTTTTTCATAGTAATCTTGTATGATCCTTCATATTTCTGCGGTGTCTGTTGTAATTTCTCCTTTCATTCTTGATTTTGTTTACTTGTATCCTTTCTCTTTTTTCTTTAGTTGAGTCTAGCCAGGGGTTTGTCAATTTTATTAAACTTTTCAAGGAACCAGCTTTTTGTTGCATTTATTTTTTATTTTATTTTGTTTTCAATTTCATTTACTTTGGCTCTAATTTTGATGATTTCCTTCCTTCTGCTGACTTTAGGCTTCATTTGTTCTTCCTTGTTTTTTAAGATGAAGTGTTAGGTTATTTGGGTTCATTCTTGTTTTTGGAAGTAGGCCTATAGTGATGTGAACTTTCCTCTTATTATTGCTTTTGATGTGTTCCAAAAGTTTTGATATGTTTTACTATCATTATCATTCGTTTCTATGTATCTCTTGACCTCACTTTTTATTTTTTCTCTTACGCAGTTTTTCTACAGCAGTATGTTTTTAAATCTCCATGTGTTTGTGGATCTTCCTGCTCTTTTAACAGTTGATCTTTAGCTTCAAAGCATTATGGTCTGAGAATATGGTTGGTATGATTTCATCCCTCTTACATTTGTTGAGGCCATCTTTGTGTCCCAGTATGTGGCCAATCCTTGAGAATGTTCCATGTGCACTAGACAAGAATGTGTAAGCAGCTATATGGGGATGAAAAGCTCTGTAAATGTCAGTTATGCCCAGTTGGTCTAATGTGTCATTTATAAATATTATTTCCTTATTGATTTTCTGTTTGGATGATCAGTCCATATCCAACAGTGGGGTATTTAGGTCCCCTATTGTGATAGTGTTTTGGTCTGTTTCTTCCTTCAGATCTGTTAGTAATTGCTTTATATATTTCGGGGCTCCCTGACTGGGAGCATAGATATTAATGAGTGTTATGTCTTCTTGGTGCATGATTCCCTTTATCATTATGAAGTGTCCCTCAGTACCTTTATGTCTATTTTGAAGTCTATTTCATCTGATATATATTATTAAATTAATTTTTTTAATTGAAGAAATGATTTAAATTTTTCGCTTATCTACCTCCCACTTCCTCCCACCCCCTCTTTCTGGTAACCACTAGTGCATTGTCTAAGTTTATCTGATATTAGTACCGCTACTCCTGCTTTTCTCTGAATGCCATTTGCTTGAAATATCATTTTCTAGCCTTTCACTTTGAGTCTATATTTGTCTTTGGAGTTGAGATGTGTCTCCTGAAGGCAGCATATGGTTGGGTTTTGTTTTTTGATTCATTCTGCAACTCTGTGCCTTTTTATTGGTGAGTTCAGTCCATTTACATTTGGGGTGATTATTGAAATATGAGGTCTTTTTATAGCCATTTTATCTTTTGCTTTCTGGTAGCTTGGTGTTTCCATTGCTTTCTTGTCCTTGTGTGTCTGTTTTTGTTTGGTTGCTTTTAATTTTGGTTGGGTTTTGTTGGTTTTCCCTCTGGTCCTTCTTGTTTTATGTTATATACTTCAGTTCTGAGTCTTTGGTGTGTAGTTACCAGTATGAATATGTAAAGTATATATATAATATATATATATACACACACACACACACACACACACAGTCATCCATTTTCTTCTGTGTCTTATCTCTATTCCTCTTTGTGAATTTGGAGCTTTGAATCCTCCCATTTTCAGTCATTGTTGTCACAATTTGTCCCCATGTATGCTGAACATTCATTACTACCTTGCTATAGCAAATCTCTTCTTATTTTTTAAGCTTATAATGCCCTGTTTTTAGTAAGGGTTGCACTCTTCTGCTTCTATCTGCCTGCCAGTAACCTACTCCTAGTTAGGTATTGTTTTGTCATCTCATTTTAGCTATGCTGACCTCTTTCAGTATTTCCGGTAATGCAGTCCTCATAGTTGAGAATTCCCTCAGTTTTTGTATGTCTGGAAAGGTCTTTATTTATCCTTCATATCTAAAGGAGAGCTTTTCTAGATATATTATTCTTGGCTGGTAGTTCCTTTCATTTCATAGTTCGAATATTTGATTCTACTCTTTTCTGGCTTGTAAGGTTTGTGCTGAGAAGTCCAATGATAATCTAATGGGTTTCCTCGGTAGTTTACCATCTTCTTTTCCCTTGCTGCCCTGAGAATTCTTTCTTTGTTGTCAATTTTTGATAATTTTAATACAATGTGTCTTGGTGAAAGCCTTTTTGGGTTGAGATAATTGGGTGTTCTGTTGACTTCTTGAATTCCAAGCTCCAGCTCATTCTTAAGATTTGGGAAATTCTCGTCAACTATTTATCTGAAAATGCTTTCTAATCCCTGCTCCTTTTCCTCCCCTTCAAGAATGTCCATTATTCTTTTGTTTTCTCTCCTGATGGTAACAGCTAGTTCTTGTATATCTCTTTCATTATTTTTCATTCTTCAGTTTCTCTCTTCTTCCTTCGGATTTATTTCTAGATTTCTATCTTTAATATTACTGATCCTTTCCTCCATTTGCCTGACTCTATTTCCCAAGCTTGCTATTTCATTTTTCAACTCTTGCAGTACGTTCTTCATCTCTGGAAGTTCCATCTGGTTCTTTTTGAGGCTTTCAACCTCTTTGCTAAAGAACTCATTCCACTCATCTAGTTGTTTTTTTCCCATATATGAAATTGTTTATATTAATTGTTTTGGATTTCATTGAGTTTTTTTTCAGAAGTACCATCTGGAAAATATGTCATCTAAATAGCATATTTCTATATCTAAACTTATTCCCTAAAGATTTTTCTATTTCTTTTGTAGATGCCTTGTCACCTTGGTTGTTCATGGTGTTTAATGGACTATTTTTCCACCTAGGCATTAATGTAAGTTTCTTCTGCTTTTTTCCCCCAGAAAGATTTATTATAGTAAAGGTTTCTTTTTAGCCTGTTGAAAAGAAGGCATTTTTCTTTTGATTTCCAGTAGGTGGCATCTAATCCTCTTAGATCCTTGCTTTATATAAATTCTAAATAATGCCTTTATGTTCCTTATAGATATTCGATCACGCTCGCTAATAAATGAAGGCATAACCCTCAGTCTCAGTCCCTATCAGTTGTAGTGACAGTTGGGTAGCGTTAGCTCAGATCCCCCCGGTTCTCTGCAGTGTTCAGTCTTGGGAGGATATGAGGGGAGAGGCCCTCTGGGTTGGTGGATGGGACTGTGATTCAGCCTCGCATTTTGCAACCACAATAATCAACTGCTGTTTCTCTGTCCTCCCTGCTCTCTGCTGTCCCCACTTCTCTGCTATTTGCCCTGCTGCCTGGGCACTGTTGTCTGCATAGAGCTCACGGCTCCCCCAGGGAGGGCTCTTCAGAAAATCCACCCCACTTTCTCCCCTCCTTCTTCTCTTGCAGGGAGCTCTGGCTGTGAGAAGCAGCTCCTTTATTTTTCCCAGTCTAGGCACAGGAATGCCAGGGTTCTGACCTCTTATGTGCAGATGCCATGCCATGCTCAGACATGCTGGTGTGCTAGTTTAGGTGTTTTTTGTTGAGTTTTAGATATTCAGCTTATGGTTGTTTCAAGGGGAGAGATCTGGGGATATCTTTCACTCTCCCATATTTCTGACATCATGCCACACTATTTTTATAACTTATTAAGTACATAAGAAAAAAGACACTCACAAATAACTAATGAAAGAAATAAATGACATAAGTCATGAACCAAGTAGGGGAAAAATTATACAAACTAGCACATAATTTTAATGACAATAGATATTTGGCTGCTTCATATCTGAATTAAACCCATAATTTTCTTAAGTTTAGTGGTTTGAAATCTGCCATTCAGCTACATAATATATACAAAGTCGAAAATGTTCTTAAATAAATTTGACAAGCCTATTACAAAACAGGAAACAATTTGTTATCGAATTTGAAAGTGAGAATAAGAGAACATTTATTTTCAGAATTCTCAATACTACAAAAGTGTACAACTGAAAACGTATCCCACATACCCTCAATTTTCAATCGTGAGTGTGCCCATATGGAGAGCAAGCATTTGAATCATTGACATGTGTTGTATAGGAGGAAAATTTCACAGAAAAATGCATTAGAACTATTCACAAGTAGTTCTAATAAAAAATTAATAATATTTAAATGACACTAGAGAACTTTATTATCAACTTATTTCTCCTATTACACAGAATGTATAGGCCGTAATCCATCCTATAGAGAAAATAACCATTCATTTCGAAATAAAGGAACAAAAAGATAGTTGTAAACTATCAGAGAATCACTAACCTATAAAAATAAACATTTGAGACTAAAGTATACCATGATTTAGAGACACACTGAGGAAAGAAAGTGAAAAACCTAATTACTCTTTGCCTGAGTAAACTTCAATTGAGGGAAAAACATTTTTCAAAACACCGGGTGCCTAATAATTCTATAACTCACACCTTCCTTAAAAAGTACATCTGAGCATATCGTACCAGCACTTTAGAATCTAACAGTACAAATCTGACAGGGAGGAAGTGGGACACAGAATATATGTGTGAGACAGAGTGAGAGAGCAAGAATAAGAGAGAGACAGAGTGAGAAAGGGAGCAGGGGGGAGAGAGAGAGAGGAGAGAGAGAGAGAGAGAGAGAGAGAGAGAGAGAGAGAGAGAGAGGTTGAGAGGAACTGAGAGGAACTGAGACCGAGTCAAATTCAGAGTCAGTGACAGAGTCTGAGGTGGAGATATAGCTCTAATCAAGAAATAAAAACATGGAGGACGGTCCCAAAAACTTTGGACTGCACAAGACAGAACTATAAAATGACAGTTATTAAGAAATCAAGTAACAATGGAGATTGTTCTGTACAGTGGGCAATGTTCTAAGCTCCCCTATGGCATTAACTTAAGATTTCTAGGAAGTAAATAGCTACATTAATCCATTCTAACATTGAGGAATTAAGGCATGGTCACTTGAAATTCCTAATGTTATTTCATACAAAATGAAAAGACATGTTTAACACAAACAGTGTAAAGGTACAAAAGAGAAGAGTATTAAGGGAGTTAAGAATATAAGGAATATCATGTGGAGGAGAAAATGGAGTGGTGGAGGTCAAGGAAATGAAGCGGGTAATGGAGATTGGCAGTAACTGGTAAAGGAGGGTACAAGGCAAGGTGGATAAAAGACACAGAAACCCTAATGCCTATGACGGTTTAGAGAACATAGAAACAGAAGGAGGATATTTGGTTGTGAATGAAGTCCTGGAGGTGTTTAGTGTTCCAGATAGAAACAAAGGGTGGGACATATGGATATGAGGAGGCAGAGTGGGTGGGTAGGGTGGGGACAAAAAGAGTTAGAAACGATAGTGGCATCAGTGAAATAACAGGCCCACAAAAAAGAGTCAGGGACTATAGTAAAGGCTTCAGGGTTATGGGAAAGCTGTAGACACCTGACATTACGATGTGTGTGCATTTGAGGGTTTTTGGACATGAAGGATACAGGAAATGGGCTGAGTCATTGGAATGGTTTGGGGAAGGATAGAGGTCAAGGACAAGAAAGGTATGGATGATGGAGGCTTTGGGGGCAATGGAAGGTGAGGTGGGTGGAGCTGAAGGCTCAGGAGTCTGGGGGATAGGAGTTCCATAAGGATAAAGGTCTCAAGTTCACAGGATGAAAGGAGAGCAATATAGAAGTCTAGGGTAGTTCTTTGAAAGTTAGATTGAGGCCTAGTGGATGGCCAAAGGTCACAGGGGAAGGGAGACTGAGGTCACCATAGGGGATAGAGTTAAAGGGAGAAAGAAATGAAAACGGGCAAATGAAGGTTGCAGGAGGAAAACCGATGGTCACTAAATTATTTTCCCATTCATTAGTTCTGATTTGTATTTGATTTACAGTTTGTAAAAAGTTTTGAATTTCGGCCCATGAGGCAATACTTGTACTTACAAATAATACCCCTTGCAGGCCCTTTATTTGAACAGACAGCAGAGGAACACGGGTAAATTTTTAGTAAACAGTGAGGTACAAATTTAGTCTCTTCTTTGGGGATACCAGTTCCAAGGTGGGACCATGGAGAGTCAGGTGGAAACCATGAGAAGAAAACAAATCCTGGCGACAATCCCAATGGTCTTGGAAGGGAGTTTTTACACACAGGCTGCAGATTAGATCTCATGTCTGCTTAAACAGTGTTTTTGACCTTCGCGAGACCCTAAAAAGAGATCCCACCAAGCCTTCTAGACTTATAAATTATAAATCATGAATTGTAGAATGCTGGATCAAGCTGTAAAATGTTATATTATGGCAGTAATAGAAAACTGGTCTAAAGAGAAATAAAATGTGAAAGTAGAAAATATTTAAACAAGAAAGTAAAAGTTCCCATTTATTATCCCACAAACCGTAATTTTATCTCCAGAAAGAACTCCTTTCTACCAATTTGAGGTGTATCCTCTTTATGCAATTTCAGAGTGCATCTGAGACTGAAATTGAAAATTTATGCTATCTAAACACATACATACACATATGTAAAACCCAGAATGTATCTCCTCAAAATATGCTTCTTTGAAATAAAGGTTATTTTGAGCTGAAGGCAAAGAGAGTAAGAGAAATTGACCTCCTTTTTCTGCCTAAAGGCAGATAATAAATTTTCGTTTTCCTGGAGACAGAATCTTATCTTCCAAGTGACAGCACCAGGGGAATGTGCAAACACAATCTGTTTTCCTAAGCCTGACCCATCTACCTCAACCCCATGTCCCCTCATCTCGCCAATCCTTCACAAATTTGCCGTTCATCTAAATGGTGGAAAAGTTCCCTATCTGGTCACTTTTTTGGGTCTTCATCCTCTAGTCAAAGACTACTATGCATATATAAAAATTTTATTAGATTTCTATTCTTTCTTCCCATTAATCTGTCTTATGTCAGTTTAGTTCTTAGGCCTAGCCCGAGGAGAGTGAAGGATGATTTTCTTCACCCCACATGAACATTGTACTGTTCCGTACTTGGCTCAATATTCACACAAATATCATATCGGGCTTACTATCAATCAAAAAGCTGTTTTAAATCAACGATAATAAAAGCCATGTTTTCGTACCACTAGAAATAGATCTACTGCATTTGCTAAAACACAAATTCGATGGTCATTGTGAATAAAACACCTTATCAAATCATCGTCTGCGTATACACTTAGAGTTGAAGGTGTCTGTCTTCCACTATCACAAACATCATGGAATGTAGATTATTTATTTGTGCACAGGTAAATTACTGGAGTACTTCTAGGGTATGAGATTGTGCCCCATCATGATCATACATTCCCACCATGGGTGGATAGTTGCAAAACGGTCCTTGCAAATAACCATAAAGCCTAAAATTCCACAAGCTGTGTTCCCACACATTCCACCTTTCTTTTTTGGAGTATTTTTGTCATCTTGGTCCTTTGTGTCTTCGCAGGCACAGGGTGGCCTACAGACAGAGAGAGACTTTGATCCTCGCCTTGCTCTATCTCATGCATTCCCACAAGACACCAGTACATTCTTTCCTACGTGAGTTTATCCTTGGTTATCACTCACCACCAGACCTGTGCTATTAAGTTTCCTCGCCAAATGCTACACTTGTACACTGAGGACTTCTGGCCCACATGCCCCTCCCAGGCCAAAACCTGCAGTCTCGTGCTCCCCCCTTCCCCAGGCCCTGTCTTTAGACCACCAGCATTAGATCCCATCTCAGGCGGGCACACATGCCTGGGACCAAAATTCAGGGAACTGGGCCCAATAACTGCGGCACAGATCAGATCTCCCTCCAACCCACATGGTTTCTCCCAGGGTTTTTTATGCTGTCTCCCACTTCTGCCTTTTCCTTTGCCCAGCCCTTCACCCATGCACACACTGGGAATGCCCACCAAGGACCGAAATGGAGCCCCTCCAACAATGCACATAATTCTAGAGAGGACTGAGGATCAGGGACTGGCCACCCAGAATCACTGTCTGTAATACAGACACAGGAGGTACCCATCAGTCCTATCGTTAGACTCATGACTCTTGTGGGGTTTCTACAATTTTCAATCTGGGACTTTGCTCAGTAGAGAAGAGAGGCCATTATAGAAAGTTACAGAAAATGACTTCCCCCAAAGACTTGCCTGACGGCCTCTTCCGAATACTTAGGAAGCATTTTCAATTTCCAGATGCTAAAATCTACCTCCAGTACTACTGAATCAAAAATCAGGGGTCGAGAAATGATTTTAAAATGAGGCAATGATAGTTCAGAATTCTAGAAATTTTCACCAATCTGGACTGAAGGATGCAGATCACCTCAAGGAAAGGAAGATGAAGGTCAAAATGAAACACCCTGCATTCTTCTTCTTTACACCAACACGATCCCTAATTATTCCCTTGAATTTTATTTATCATCTGTGCTGAGTTTTATGATAGAAGTTGAAGATATCTGAACATATATTAATTGTACGATTGGTGTTTTCTCTGATGAAAATACAAGAGCTGTCTGGTCATGACCGAGGAATACAAGGGAAATTTACAGGCCCCAGGTCTGACTGAGAACCTCACTAGCAAAAGCAATCATCTCCATGAAGAAAGGTGAGAACCTCCATTTTCCAAAGCAAACTACAAGCGAAGAGAAACTAAAAAGAGAAGGAGACATCAGAAGGAATGTGACAGCTTATTCGACACTCTTGATAAACAACTACAAGACCCTTCTGAATCATAACAGGGAAAATATTCACTTCATAGAGGAGGAAAGGGGCAAACAGCCCCTAAACCAAGGGAAGGAAGTTCACATCAGCTGTGGTGGGACAAACTGATTATCAGCTGCCTGATGTGCTCATTGTTGTTGAGGATTGCAAAAAACCAGAAAAGTAAATAATATTAATGGAATCATGAAATTTTTAAGTTTCATACAAATTTTGCACTCCAGACAGCTCCCACACACTAGCTTCTATTTTATTTTAAATTGGCTTTTTCTGAGGCAGTCTAGAGAGCAAACTCACATTCATTCATTCTCTCTCTCTCTCTCTCTGATTATGGAGTTATTCTGGGCTATATACTGACTATTATTTGTGCATTTTCCTAATCCTGGTCTACACAGACACATGTCCCACCTGGATGGGACCTAAAAATTAAATGTTCTCCTTCACCTCTGACACTACAGAACCTGACCCCACCCACAATGGGAACCTTGGTACCAAAATATTCCCATGTGGATCTGTCACAAAGGAAATATTATGGATAGTTGCAGGTCATTAGTTTCTGATGAGAATCCTTCATCCCAGATAAGCCAGGAAGGACAGTGTGGAAACAGGTTCTGGGGGACGGGAGCAACACCCTAAGGAGCTGACCTGGAGTTTCATTAGAAGGGACACAAAGTAGGCGAAAACAAATTTAACAGGACCACCAGATGTAGAGATGTCAAGGTTTGCAGCTTCAAAATACATGGCATTTCAGTAAGAAAAGCGGACACATCCACACACCAGTGATACCATGTTTACCTGAGAAGCAGTTATTTCATCCTCATCTTCCTCCCGCTCTGGATCGTTTGCTCTGACGACATTATGTGAGGAGTCATGGCTGTATCATGAAAATGTGTCTTCAAAAGCGTCAGCACAGCCCCTTCATCTGCTTTCCCCACACTCACAAGCAAAAGGACGTGGAAATGCTGAAAAGGCCACCCTCCATGTCCTTTGTCCCAGGAGTCAGGAATAGTGAGCTCCTACCTGGGGACCAAACTGTACGGTCCTTCCTTCCCGTCCTCAGTCAGATGCCCGCTGACTCTATGACAGCACAGGCAGTGCTGCTGCTTGCTGCTCTACTACCCCTTCCAAGAGCAGGTGCAGCCAATTGTGACCTCCTCCTGATCAGGGGCTGCGCGCAGCCCTCACTCATCTACTCAGAGTTCTCGTGCCCAACGCTGGCCCCGGGAGGCTGCAGGAGGTGGTCGTTCTGCAAACTTGCCATGTGATCTTTACTGTAAACCCGCACTGACAAGCGCGCACAGACGCTTTGCATCTCACTTTTTAATGTGCATGTGAACCAGTGGCTGTTCCCAGCTTCACTGGAAGGCACCGCGACTTTTCTGGTTTGCAGCGGGGCAGGGAGGGGCCTCTTTAACTGGCTCCTTGTCACTGCTGATGTTACCCCAGACCCATTTTTTAGGAGCACCACATTAGTGGAAGCAGACGCAGCACGACCTGAGCTCCCTCCCCCATACCAACCATCATCTCAACGCACCAACTTCTGTTGAGTTCCCAGCGAAGTTTACTGTTTACTGTTAGCTCCCAGTGAAGACCACAGCCATCATCCTGAAGGATCACAGAATGTGCTGACATTTCTGAGTTTACAGAAAACTCATATAGGCAGTACCGGCTGAGCAAGTCTGTTCGGAAAACGTGTACATGTTCATTAATGCAGGTCTGTTGAGCATCCACTGTGTGCTCACAAGTGAGTTATGGTCACAGGATTGGGAACCTGCCCACATTGAGTTAATTCTCTTGATGCCCAGGGGTGGCACTCGGTGTCTCATAATAGCCGCGATTGCGTAGATTCTGGGCCGTGCCTTTCTCTTTTCTTTGGTTCCCATCACTGATATTTAAGTGTCTGTGTATTACAGGAGCAAAATAAGGACGGAGGGATACAGAGAGGGTGGATTTAAGTTCAGAATGTTTCACCGTTGTTTATATTTACTTGTTTTGTAATACGATAAAATGTTTAAGTTTGTAAATCATTGCCAAATATGTTTCCTAATTGCATGTACCTTTCACACTCTCATCAGCAATGGTGGCTCATTTTAACTCTGCCACAGCCACACTAAAATTTGTTATTAAAAGTTTTATTTTTTAATTTTACCAGTCTAGAAACTAGGAAGTGGCATCTCACTGTGGTTCCCCTGCTGTCCTGGAAGAATGGACAAATGCATATATGAATATATGTAGAAAAAAATATAAACATTACTCAGCCAAATCCCTGCCTGCCATCCTGTCAGTTCTCTGGGAATATTTTCCTTCTGAGCTACAGTCTCCTGCTTGGAAATATGAGACATGGGCTACATGTATCATATCCACTTAAATCAAATATTCCCATCTGTCATTGGTTTCTAGTGAGAAATACTTAATGTTTTTCTTTCACTAAAAGCTTTCCAGTGAATGAATATATCATTTGAAAGCGCAGTTATAATGAAACCTCTGATATAAAGGCCATATATGTACTGAATAAGTTATTATTCTCAAATCTATGAGGCAGGAACTATTAAAGAAGAGAATTTAGGTATGGGTGGGGAACTACGTCGTTTGACTAAATTCATACCGTAGGTACAGGCAGGATGTGATTTCAACTTTGCTTGGGCTGATAACAAATCAAACACATTTCATGACTACTATACACAAATCTGGTTAGCTGTGTCCCCCTAAGAGTCTAGATATATATTTAGCTGTTGTATAACTTATCGATTTATTTCAAGCTGGCGACAATTTTTTATAATTTTAGGTATAATGAGTTTCTATTTTGTGTAAAAAGTTATTTCTTAGGCCAATATCAATTATGCATAAAACTTAAGAGGTCTTAAGCAAAAATGTCGGTGCTCTGAGTGTTACTACTACTGAATCCAGCCAGATGACCAAGTTGCATTTCATAAACGCAAGAATGGCTCAAGATTAGGATGGCAACAGGAAGACTCATTTGCTTTTGTGTCAGGAACAAAATTTAGTATCACTTGTCACAAAATTTAAATATTAGTGTGCTATAAACTATGACATCAATCACTAATATGTGATTAAAATTAGAGGAAAATATTACTAATTTCAGATCACATACTCCTTAATACGTGCATAAACTGAAACTATTAGCAAGGAAGTTAAATGGCTTATATTGTAAGATTGTTATGCAAAATGGAAATCAGATGTGTGGAATCTAAATTGGAATAATATATTTAAATAAATAAATGCCGAGGCAGTGATATCATTCATGAAGTAGTTTAGCTAAAGTCTCAAAAATAGTCCCATATAATCTCATGTTAACCATCATGTCCCAGTAGGCACGACAAGAAAATACAAAATAAATTATGAAGAAAAAGTATTGCTAATGAAGTGATTCAAGTGCACTTCCAAATGGCATTTTGTTACCTACAACCTTGAATAAGGTGGGATAAGTTAACAGCAGAACACATCATTCAGTACACATCGGTGTGAACAAATTCAACTTTAGTTTTATTATTAAAATATACGTTAAATTCACAAACAGTCTATGTGAAGCATGACAAAAACAATGTATGAGCTTTTGCAATTCACAAATTACAAGCAGTCAAGAAGCATTCAGGTTCTTCTGGTATAGTAATCTAAGCATGGTGTTTTCAATGATTTTCAAGACTGAGGCTCAGTGTTTAGTAAACAAGGATGTACAATAATCTCGTGCACTTAAAATGACTTGTCTATACCTTCTTAGGTATCTCTAAAGACTTCTGTAATTCAACTACGTCATATAACATTCATAACACCAACCATAGCTACTACGAAAAAATGTCAGAATCTTCATGAACCACCACCTCATTGTCCTTAGAGAGCAAGTGGTAAAACTACTTAAAATTCAGAATGCTCCTCTATCTTACATTAGTGCAAAAACTGATAACCTGAATACCAATGTCATAGTGACGTCTATCAACATTCTAAGTCAAGCACACACTCCACCTGCACTTTGATTTTCTTCATACATCACACACTGCAATGCACTCACTCTTCAAGGGAAAAGGAGACTGCAGTGAATCCCACGTAACATACAAGAGCTCTCGGCTCCTAAGATACCAACAATCAACCCCACGATTCACATGCATACTGTGATGAAAACATAGCATGAAGTGATTTGATAGTGGAATCACATCTATCCTTTGCAATAAACCTCAAGTACTGTCGATATAGACACATCATTAGTAATAGCTGTCCAAACATCCATCCCCCTGATACTTTGAAGCATATTAACAAGTATATTTTCTAAGTTTTTTAACTGCTGTGTATGTATTCTCTACAAATACTCTGCTTTAGAGTGATATCTGAAGTGTTCTTGCCTTACTCTCTAACATCATTCTGTAATATTTCAGATGGGATTTCTGATTAAATACTTCCCCACATTTTTAAAAACATCTTTAAAGTCACTTGGTAGCATGAATTCTGTAGGGTTTTCTTAAGTGTATAGTTTGGGCAAAGGTCTGTCAAGCATTAGGAAGAGAACTTCTCCCCAGTAAGCACTGTGATAGGTCCAGATACAGGGTTTCTCACATTCTTCACAGACGTTTTCCTCCACTATCTCATGGTCAGTAAGAGCTGAAGACCAACTAAGATTTTGGTACACTGTCTGCATTTGTAAGGTTTCTTTTCAGTATGAATTTTCTCATGTTGAAGAAGATGTAAACATCAGGCAAGTCTTTAGGCCACATTCTTTATACTTGTAAGGCTTTGCTCTTGTGTAGTGAGACAAGAACGTCAGAAGAAGGCTTTACCACAATCTCTATAATTGTAACACCAATGCTCTGTAGTTTATTCTCTCGTGTTAAGTAAGATGTGAACACCAATTGAAGGCTTTGCCATTTTTCACATTTGCAAGGCTTCTGTCCAGTAAGATCACCTAATATTAAGTGAAAGAAGACAATCTGAAAAGGGTATATACTGTACGACTCCGACTATGACATTCTAAAAAAGGCAAAAAAATGGAGATGGTAAAAAGGTCACCGGTTCCTAGAGTTTACAAGAGGAATGAATAAGCAGAGCACAGAATATTCAGGGCTGTGAAACTAATCTCTATACTATAATGGTGGATACACATCACCATAAATTTGTCCACACCCATGTAATGAAACCAACTTGAACCCTTAAAGTGAACTATAGTCTTTGGGTATGATGATGTGTCAATGTAGCTTCATCTATGTAAGAAAGATAACACTCTGGTGGGGGACATTTAGAAGGAGGTAATGCATGTGGGGGCAGAAGTCATGAGGGAACTCGAACTTCAATTTTGCTGCGAACCTCAGACTTCTCTTAAAGACAAAGTCGTGCTAGACTTCTGCTTCTAAATATCTGTTCTCGGGTCCGTGTCTGTCCACTGGTTCTTTATTCTCATCCCAAAATATAAATGTATCTGCAACGTGTAAACCCACACGTTAGAAGACTGCACCTCACACCAAATATGAAGACCACTCTCAAGAAAACAAAACACTTAACTGTTGAACCAACGTTGAGAAATTAAACACTAACGTACAGTCAGATGAAATGTCAATTGGGGTAAACCGTCTGAACACAGTATGGTGTTTCTCAAAAATCAAAACTAGAATAAACCTAAGATGCAGCCAACCCACTTCTGGCTAAGATATTTTGATTACTGCCTCATCAATGTCATGGGCAGAGCGTGGAGAGAATAACCCAGGGGCACATTGTGAGTATATGACTGCTAACCATATTCTTTGAACCCATCATGTAAGAAAATTGTCATAGATTCCTTTGACCTTGAGAGCCCAATACTGCATTGCCTGTTTCTCTTATGAAGTATGCTACAAAGGTGGGATGAAACTGTGTTGGTACAAGAAACATGATTCATTCATTCAGGGTTACGAAAGGTAATTAAGTTTTATTCGTTAAAACGTGAGCGCTACGATATATGAACCTGGCAAAACTTAATACCAGCACTTTGGTGAGAACCATACACATGCACATACCATTCTACTTCTTTTGAATAAGCTTCCCTCTCTGGTATCTATCTGCTCTCTCGATAATTCCCAAGAATAAGACAAATTTTTCACGAATCTTTGATATACAAAAATTATCGCCATTCGATGGAGAAAGTCACCACTTTTTCTGCATCATTTCTACCACTAATCACTCCCTTGTCACTTAACACTCTCCCCCATGAAAAGACCAGGCCATTCATACCTGGACCTGCTGCTTCATAGTGATGAGGCCCATTCAGAGACCTGCACCCTGAGCCCAGTAAGTATAAAGACTTAGAAGAGTGTTGCTCTATTCTCTGCCTTCTCTGATGGTAGTTCATATAATAATGAATTTGATATTGAGTGCGTTTCACCAGGAAACATGGTAAGAATGAATCGCGCCCCTTGAAGTAGGCCTTTTCATCGTATGCATTGTTTCCCATAGATTAGTACAAAAGGCCTGGAAGGAAGGCACAAGTTCAGCAGACTTTGGACTTCAGGTTAAAATTCATAATCATGTAGTCTTCCAAGAAAATAAAACTAAATATTATAAACACTGAAGATCGTGGGCTGTTTGTACACGTCTTTGTTCCTGTGATACATAACGTGTTCAGAGTTTTAACAGTACATTTGTAACGTTTCTGCAGTACGTAACATTTTAATTTCAGAGAACTGTGGACTTAGCCATTTCTAGTATGAATTATTGACTGAGGAGCTGGTTGTGAGAACCGGCTGAAAAATTTACTACATTCATTACAAATGCACCAATTCTGGGTTAATCATGAGGATACACTGCTGCTTAGCATTTCCATGTTCATTGTATTACTATACTTTCTGCCTTCCATTAATTCTGTCATCACCCAAAACATGTATATATTTGATGAAAAGCCTATGACATTCACTACATTTCTAAGGTTACTCTCCAAAATATTATCTTCTGATGTCTCAGTTTTCTCTTTTGTAAAAGCTATAACATGTACATTACCTTTGCATGTTTCCTCAAATTCTGCTGTCTAAAGAACTGAAAGGCATGGATGAAGGTTCTGACACATATTTATATAATTTCTCTTCACTGTGGAATCTGGTCTTCCAAAATACGTGAACTCCAATGGCTTTACCACACTCATTGCAACTGTAAGGAATCACTCCACTGTTCTCAATTGTTGATCTCTGGATAAGTTTGTTGCCACACAATAATCTGAGCATTATCTCTCCAGAACGTATATTCTTATAGCTAGCAAAGAGTTGGTCCAAATTTAAAATTCTGCCACATTCGCAGCATTTGCAAGTATGTACTATTTACTGAATCCTAAGTTGAAGGCAATACCTAAAAGCCCTGCCACATCCACTACATTTACTAGGCCTCTCACCTGTATGACTCCATGTATGACTCTGACACTAAGCTTCCGGGAACTCACACTCATAGCTTTTCCACACTCAATACATTTTAAGGTTTCTCTGCAGTATGCATTCTCTGATGGAATACAGGCTGTGCTGTTATGAAAATCTTTGCCACAAACATTACATTAAAAAGGTTTCTGTTCAGTATGGATTCTCTGATGTTTAGTTAGGCTTGAATGCACACTAAACTCTTTGCCACACTCATTACATTTGTAAGGTTTCTCTCCAGAATGAGTCAACTGATGGTAAGCTAGGCTTGCACGCAAACTATAGGCTTTGCCGCACTCACTACACTGATAAGGTTTCTCTCCAGTGTGCAACTTCTGATGTGTAGTTAGGCTTGAATGAACAGTAAACTCTTTGCCACAATCATTGCACTTGTATGGTTTCTCTTCCGTATGGATTCTCTGATGGCTAGTTAGCCTTGCACGCATAATAAAGGCTTTGCCACACTCGTTACATTTGTAAGGTTTCTCTCTGGTATGGGGTCTCTGATTAAATACAAGGTGTGATCTGTTATGAAAAGCCTTGCCACATCATTAGATTAAAAAGTTTTCTGTCCAGTATGGATTTTCAGATGAATAGTTAGGTTTGAATGCACACTAAAGGCTTTGCCACACTCATTACATCTGTAAGGTTTCTCTCCAGTATGGATTCTCTGATGAGTGGTTAAGCTTGAATGCACACTAAACTCTTTACCACACTCATTACATTTGTAAGGTTTCTCTCCAGTATGGATTCTCTGATGTGTGGTTAGGCTTGAAGGCACTCTAAACTCTTTACCACACTCATTACATTTGTAAGGTTTCTCTCCAGTATGTATTCTCTGATGTTTGCTTAGGCTTGAATGCGCACTAAACTCTTTACCACACTCATTACATTTGTAAGGTTTCTTTCCACAATGAGTTAACCGATGGTAAACTAGGCTTGCACGCAAACTGTAGGCTTTGCCACACTCACTACATTGGTAAGGTTTCTCTCCACAATGAGTTAACTGATGGTAAGCTAGGCTTGCACGCAAACTATAGGCTTTGCCACACTCACTACACTGGTAAGGTTTCTCTCCAGAATGAGTTAACTGATGGTAAGCTAGGCTTGCACGCAAACTATAGGCTTTGCCACACTCTCTACATTGGTAAGGTTTCTCTCCAGTGTGCAACTTCTGATGTGTAGTTAGGCTTGAATGGACAGTAAAGTCTTTGCCACAATCATTACACTTGTATGGTTTCTCTCCAGTATGGATTCTCTGATGGCTAGTTAGCCTTGCACGCATAATAAAGGCTTTGCCACATTCGTTACATTTGTAAGGTTTCTCTCCGGTATGGATTCTCTGATGTTTACTTAGGCTCGAATGCAAACTAAATCCTTTGCCACACTCACTACATTTGTAAGGTTTCTCTCCGGTATGGATTCTCTGATGTTTACTCAGGCTCGAATTCACACTAAATCCTTTGCCACATGCATTACATTTATAAGGTTTCTCTCCACAATGAGTTAACCGATGGTAAGCGAGGCTTGCACGCAAACTATAGGCTTTGCCACACTCACTACATTGGTAAGGTTTCTCTCTAGAATGAGTTAACTGATGGTAAGCTAGGCTTGCACGCAAACTGTAGGCTTTGCCACACTCACTACACTGATAAGGTTTCTCTCCAGTGTGCAACTTCTGATGTGTAGTTAGGCTTGAATGAACAGTAAACTCTTTGCCGCAATCATTGCACTTGTATGGTTTCTCTCCAGTATGGATTCTCTGATGGCTAGTTAGCCTTGCACGCATAATAAAGGCTTTGCCACACTCGTTACATTTGTAAGGTTTCTCTCCGGTATGGATTCTCTGATGTTTACTTAGGCTTGAATGCAAACTAAAGCCTTTGCCACACTCATTACATTTGTAAGGTTTCTCTCCAGTATGGATTCTCTGATGTTTACTTAGGCTTGAATGTACACTAAATCCTTTTCCACACTCATTACATTTGTAAGGTTTCTCTCCAGTATGAATTATCTTATGATAAGTCAGGCTTCCCCAGACCCGGTAGGCTTTTCCACACTCATTACATTTGTAAGGTTTTTCTCCAGTATGCAATCTCTGATGTACTCTTAGGTATGAATGCACTATAAAGGCTTTCCCGCATTCATTACATTTGTAAGGTTTCTCTCCGGTATGGATTCTCTGATGTATAGTTAGGCTGGAATACGAACTGAAGTCTTTACCACACTCATTACATTTGTAAGGTTTCTCTCCGGTATGAATTCTCTGATGACTAGTTAGCCTTCCACGCAAACTGAAGGCTTTGCCACACTCACTACATTTGTAAGGTCTCCTTCCAGTATGAACTGCCTGATGACATTTGAGGCTTGAACGCACCCTAAAGGATTTACCACACTCATTACATGTATAAGGTTTCTCTCCAGTATGGATTCTCTGATGTGTAGTCAGGCTTGAGTAGACAGTAAAGTCTTTGCCACACTTATTACATTTGTAAGGTTTCTTTACAGTATGCTGTCTCTGATGTACACTTAGGTCTGAATGCACTCTACAGGCTTTCCAGCACTCATTACATTTGTAAGGTTTCTTTCCATTATGTACCGACTGTTGGTAACTGAGGATTGAAGGCATTTTAAAGGCTTTGCCACACTCATTACATCTGTAAGGTTTCTCTCTGGTATGGATTCTCTGATGTATAGTGAGGCTTGAAAGTGCACTATAGTATTTGCCACACTCAGTACATTTGTAAGGTTTCTCTCCACTATGAATTTTCTGATGATTAATCAGTCTTGCTCGTACCCTAAAGGCTTTGCTACACTCAGTACATTTGTAAGAATTTTTCATGCACGCTTTCAGATCTGTCAGTAGTGAAGGATGCGTAGAATCATTCCTATTTACAGTACAAACAGTGGATTGAACACTAGGAAAAACTCTTTCAAGTGGAGAAACAAAGGAAGTATTATTGACAGACTTCTCAGCTGGATTACATTCATCAATGTTCCCTTCAGTTTGAAACATCATCGAATCAGCCCGATGTGACTGAAACCTCTGTCCAATCCCATTTTTAATAGGCTCCTTTCCAGCATGCTCACTACCAAGTTCACCTTTTCTATCAGTGAGATGTTTTCTAGGACTTATAGACATTCCTTTGTGATTGCTTTCATCATCTCTCTGCTGACAAGCAAAATCATGCATATCTTCCTGGATTTCCCTGAAGTAAAAATCTTTGATTACATGGCTTTCACATCTTCCAAATATCACTGTTTGGTATTCTCCTCCTGTACTACTGGGTTTTGTTGGTTTCAATTTCTTGATCACATATGAAGGACAGAGATCTAAAGAAATTAAAAACAGATATTTACCCTACTAATTTATTTCTAAGCAAATGTTTTGTTGATATCTAATATTACACAAGTTATGTTATACTCAACACAGTAATGTAACTAACCGAACATGATCCACAAACTTCTAAAATAACAAAGAAATAGGTTTCCTTACAACAAAATAGTTGTCACATGCAAATCAAATGAATTTAAGGGTAGCCTAGTTTCAACAACCATGTGATTAAAAAAACTCATTGTGAAAATCTGTATTAGCTTTCAAGGAAAAAGTATTTCCCATCACGATTCCAAAATACATATCAGCTGTTAGTAACAATGCTACAATCACATAACTGAGGAAAAACATAGGTAATACATATTTTTACATACATATTCAACATAAATGCTAAAGATAATACATTGTAATTGTGAATCATCCAAAAATTCATGTTAAAAAAAACTTTCCTAGAAAAATAAAACAAAATGGAAAATGAAAAATGAAAAAAATAAAAAGCTTTCCTAAAACATCTGTCATAAAACTATCTGTACCCACAAATACTGGTATTTGAGAACATCAATGAGTTGTGCATATTATCTATGTTGCATAATGAATGTGAAAAACCATCATTTGTATGTCATAATAAAAATTAATTTTTTAAAAAAAGGATTCTAAGAACCCATGAGAAAACAGTAAATAATAGGTAACCATATTACAGAAAGTGAACTCTCTTGAGCTCTAAACATGCTCTCTTAAGAATGATAAAAGAACTTCTGTTTTAGAAAGAGCACACAGTATGAGAACTGGAAACTAAATGGGCATCACTGACTTTGAAATATCACATCAGGAAAAGACACAACATTATAAAGAAGATTAAAAGGAGCCAAAACTCACTGTTGGGATTTTTATGACTGTTCTGTAACAGCTGATTCATAGAGCGATTCCCTATGTATACAGGGCCGTTTGCTCATCCACTATATTGGACCACAATACATGAAACAGAATCTGTGCCTTGGCAATTAAGGGGGAGGTAGACGTTTCCAAATAAAAACATAGAATATGATGCAGGCAAGAGACTATTTCCTAAGAAAGATGCCAGAAACTTTTGAGTCTTCAGCACGAAACATGCAATACCCTTAGCTATCTAACAGCACTAATGTGTTTTAAAAAGACTTGTGGGAAATTACCAATACACATTCAAATAACAGCAGTAGACTCAGAGGGTTTAGGGACATAACCCTAATTTACATAGAAAGTGACAAAAACAAAATTGGATCCTGGACCTATAGACTCAGATGACATCTTCAGATCTATGACTGTTCACCTAGGCAGTACAGATCCCAAAGGCTTAGAGCAGGAACTTAGAGAAAAACACTTATTAGTACCAGGAAGATAGAAAGATACTTCCAGGGGCATACAAAAGCTAAGCTGTGTCACTACAACAATGCTACACAGCCATTGGTCCTGGAAATGGTTTCTGGGTGACTCTTGAAGAGTTAAAAAATCTGAACACCCTCTAACTTGTAAAAAGATTAAATGACTAAACAAAACCATTCAAGAAAGAATAAAAAACACCACTACAAAATTCTAACATTTAAAAAACAGTAACACCAATCTTTCTCAAATGCCTCCCAAATAACTAAAGACAAGGAAACCCTTCTAAATATCCAGGAGGACAAAAATGCCCAAATAGCAAAGTGAATAATAATGAAAAAATTATTGATGAAAGCACAAACCAAGTTAAGTAACCCATTGAAAGGATCATCCACCATAACTAATGGGTTATGTCTTTGGAATGTAAGGTAGTTTCCACACAGAAAAATTGTTCAATGTAACATAGCACAGTAAAAAGATGAAAAAGACACATGAACACCTCAACTGATGCGGCAAAAGCATTTGAGAAAAGTTAGCTTTTCACGATTAAAAAAAAAACCCTCAATGAACTAAAAGAAAAATCAAGTCCCTCAATGTAAAAGAGGACCTATATGACAAGCCCACAGCTAACAACATACTGGTGAAAGACTAAAAGCCTTTACTCTAACATCAGGAACAAGTCAGTGATACCTACTCCCAATATATCTATAAAATATGGTATTGGGAGGTCAGGAAAAAAAAATGGCACAGATGATAGAGATTTTATTCATGTCCTTTGTGACTACATTGAAGTTGTGACAGAAACACAGAACAAAAAGCAGGCAGACTCACCTAGGGGCTAGATAAACAAGGCCTATGACTAAGGAGAGAATTATACGAAATCACTCTGCAACAGTAGAAGGCATAAGGAGGGAGCGACGACACAAGACCACCAGGTTTTGAGCGGCTGAATGGGACAGAGGCTGTGGAGGTGACAGTTGGCAGCTACAAACGTCTGTTAAAAGGGACATGTCCCCAGGCTGACTTTCGTGGTGATGGATCTGCTTGCTCTGAGCACCAGCGAAGGGTAGGCTATGTGGGGGGCGCCAGGGACTTAAAGGGACACACTGAGTCCTTGGAGTGAGGGTCAGAGAAAAGGAGCTCTCTCTCACATTAGTGCTGGCAGTATCCGTTGTTCCTCTGTTGAGCCCTCCCCCATCCCACTGTGCTGAGGCACGGCCACCAAAGAGGTCGTCAAACTGGATAACAGAGGTCACTCAACCCAGAGGATTCCCTGAAACTCCGCCTCTCCCAACTCAAGGCCCTTCCCAAACCACATCTAGTTGTATCCTTGGAGAGTCTAATGCTCCTTATTGAACAGTGCCAAGACTCACACTGGTGGTAGCTAGCTTGGGCTTCTGTTGTGATCTCTTGAGGTAACTGTAAGCCCATCATCTGTGGATTGCTGGCTGAATCTTCAGAGGTGGCCCTGGAGGGACACAGGCTAGGGCTAAACCTAGCCTGCAGCTACATCCCTCTCAGGTCTATGCCACTGGACAGCTACAACACAAAGCCATACTAATAACACCGGATGAATTAGAAGCTTTGCTTAGTACACAGAAACAGATATAGAAAGGCAGCCAAAATGGGAAGACAAAGAAGCAGAAACCATATGAGAGAACAAAACAGAGATTCATGAATAATGGAGTCAAGCAATCCAATAGATGCGGAATCAAAACACTGGTTATAAAGATGCTTGATGAACTTAGGGGAAGTGTAGGTAAATTCAGTGAGAACTTTAACAAAGAGATAAATATAAAAGGGAACCAGTCAGAAATGAAGAATACACTATCTGCGATGAAGAGTATATTAGAGGGACTCAACAGAGTGCATGAAAAGATTATCGAACACTGATATAGAGGATGGGGAAGCCAAGGATACCCAATCAGAATGGCAAGAAAAAAGAAGTCAAGACTATAGTAATTTAGGAAGCCTGTGGAACACAATTAAATGTAAAATTATCTGTGTTGTAGGGCTACCTGAAGGAGAAGAAAGGGAATAAGAAGTTGAAAGCTATTTGAAGAAATAATGATGGAAAAATTCCCTAATCTAGTGAAGGAAATAGACATACAACCCCAGGAAGTTCAGAGTCCCAAAAAAGAGGAACCCAAAGAGGCCCACATGAAGATACATTATAATGAAAATGCCAAAAGTTAAATACTGAGAAAGAATTTTAGAAGCCACAAGAGAAAAGCAGTTAGTTACCTATAAGGGAGCAACCATAAGACTGGCAGCTGATTTCTCTAAAGAAACTTTGCAGGACAGAAGGGTTTGACACAAAATATTCAACATGATGAAAACCCAGGATCTACAACCAAAAATACTTTATCCAACAAAGCTAGCATTTAGAGTTGAAGGACAGATAAAGGGCATTCCAGACAAAAATAAGCTAAAGGAATTTATCAACATCAAGCCAGTATTACAGGAAATGTTGGGGGGACTTCTTTAAGAAGAAAAAACATGTTTCAAAAACATGAATAAAGACTAACAACTACATTCCTGTCAACGAGTACTTCAAATGGAAAATTAGGTGCTCCAACTAAAATATAGGGTGGCTGAATGGATAAGAAAACCAGTCCTACATATGCTGCCTACAAAAGGCTCACTTCAGATTAAAAGACACACACAGACTAAAAGCAAGGTGATAGAAAAAGATATGGCCTAGATGAATCCAGAGGGCGCTGTAGTGAATGAAAAAAGTTGGATAGAGAAAAATAAATATTGCATGATTTCACATACATACGGAATCTAAACTACAAAATCAACAGCAAAAATGGAAATAAACTCATAGATACAGAGACTATTTTGAGGGCTACTAGAAAGGAAAAGGGTTGGGGGGATGGTGAAAAAGGACAAAGGGAGTAAGAAGTACAAATGGAAAGTTCCAAAATAGACACGGAAATATAAAGTGTAAAATATGGACAATAGTAATGTTTTAACAAATATGTCATGGGTAAGAAGTGTACTAGATTCAGTGGGGTGATCACTTTGTGAGTTATATAGATCTCTAATCACTATGCTGTATAACTAAAACCAATATATTATTGCCTGTCATCTATGATTGACAAAAAAAAATGAAAATTAAAAACAAAAACAAAATATCACTGAATTGTACAATGTAAATATGAGCACCATATTGTCTATTATATTTCAACAAAGCTGGGGGCGGAGAAGTGGGAAGGTACTGGAAGTTCTCAACAGAACAAGCAGGCAAGAAAAGTAAATAAATGATGAAAGATACAAAAAACATAAAAGTCAATTTGAGTTTCATCCATTGACAAAGAACAATTCGGTAGATAATTCCATTCTATTACCATATCATAATACAATAGGCAAAATGAAGTTAAATTAATATAAGTAATAAAATAAGGTAACAAAAATGAAATGAAATAGGATAAAAAAATCTAAACCCTTAGGTATAACCTTACACAAGGAAGGAAAGATCTGTGTACTGTCAATGCAAAGCAATACTGGAAAAATGTAGACAAGACATAGACAAAGGCACAAAGATATTCCAAGTTTATGGAAAGAAAGACAATATTGGTAAAGTGTTAACAATAGCCAAAGCAATCAACAGATTCAATGTAATATTTAGGAAATTTGCAACAGCATGTTTTGAATACAGAAATCCATCTGAATGAAGGTTCAAATGTAATGTCAACACTCTCTAATTAAAAAAAGACTTAAGAAATTAAAATAAGGCTCACAGTTCCATATTTTAAAATATGTTACAAAGCTAAACTAATCATAATGTTGTACTGGAATAAAGACAAAGAACAGCAGAAAAGAACAGAGGAGTCATAAATATGATTAGGTAGATGAAAAATGATATTTCACAGGGTTGTCAAGACCACTCCCTGAAAAAAAGGTTATTCAATAAAAGGTGTTGATAAAACAGGATATAAATATAAAAAAAAAATAAATTTTGAATAATTCCTTACACCACATGGAAAACCAGACTAAACACAGATAAATTGAACTATGTCAAAATTACAAAATACTGGGCACCAAAGGATATACTCAACTGAGAAAAAAGCCAATCCATGGAACAGGAGAAAATACTTGGAAATCATATATATCAGAGAACATTTTACTTACTATGTCATTGATTTATTGATAAAGAATAAAGGCAAGGACAGATGAAGACATATATTGGAAAATCTACTGGAGAAGGGCCAGAAGGTCCCATGTCCCTGGCAACATTCCACTCTCCCCAGTCACCACAAGTTCACTAACCTGGAACACTCTCCTTTTGGGTTTTAGTGAGGTCTCATTACATAGGAATAACTGATTAAATCACTGGCCATTGGTGATGAAACTCAATCTCTAGCCTTTCTCCCCTCGCAGGGTGAAACTATAGCTCTGACCCTCTAATTATATGGTTGGCTCCCCTGACAACCAGCCTTCCAGTTTTTGGGGATTTCCAAAGTCACCTCAGATACAGAGATGTGACTAAAAGGGGCTGGTTATGAATAAGACCCCTATTTCACCTCTAAGGCCCTGAGGAGACTGTAGGATATGAGGACAAGAGACCACATGTTGTAACAGGAGATGACCCCATTGCTCTCATCGTTCACGGAATTCCAAACCTTTGGAGCCTGGGTCAGAAATGGGGACTAAAACTATATATATATATATATTTATAAACATAAATCACAGTATCAATTAACTTATACACTCAAGGTGAACAATCAACCCACATGTCTTGATTAACAGTGGGAGAAGGATGCGAGCAGACATTTCTGTAGAGACCATGTACAAAAACACGAAGAGATGGTCAGAACAACTAATCATGAGGAAACACACATCTCAACCACGATA